>NC_070606.1:21127500-26127500 GCF_027172205.1 Podarcis raffonei
CAGTTCTTACTGAGCCCTTAAAACCATCTGCCCATGTTTGGATTGTAGGATTTGAATGACAAGCCTTGCATATCTTCTCTCTTTACGGAAAAAAAAAGTCTTAAGGTGTATGGAGAAGGGTTAGAAAGCCATGAGACAGAGGGAGAGCCTGGAAGCAGACTTTGGCAGAAGCTGGAGACAAATGCTTTGGCAAGGATGTTTGCTCTTTTGCTGGAGGTTTTCCCTCTCTGTCAACAACCCTGCTGCTACCTTCAGTATGGATCCATCTTTGCTCAGGGCAATGAGAAGAGCTAATCTTATTGGAGCGAAAAACAACAACACAAGATTCCCTATAGAGTTGAATTTTTTAAACTTAGCATTTCCAGAGAGCATTTAAGGTTCTTCATCCACATTACAAATGGAGGCCTGGGGCTGGAAGACAGTTACTACATTTTTACAATCACCCAAGGCTTCAGAAACCATGCTTTATGAAGATGCGGGCACGTGCTATTGCCCCACTCTTCTCCCTTGCCCACTCCGACCTCCCGTCATGCACTGGCTCCACCACAATCTCCTAGCTTGCATTAAACCAGAATTTCCCATTTCATCCAAACCAGGGAACCCTAGTGGTTGACAAATCTGAAAGGTAAGTCAGGATTGTAAACCATGGTCCAAATTGTTTCTTACTGCATCTGTGTCCTGGCTCACATACATATTAATGTTCAGGTCATTTTCCCCCCTCTCTGTTGGTTTTTTGAAGGGAAGAAAAAAAAAGGAGACCAATCTATTCCCTTCCTCCACCTGGTAAAATGGAGAGAGAAAGTTGTGTGGAGGTGGAGGGGAGGCCTAGGGCTTCCTCAAACCTTGCAGCTGATATTTCAGACCAGGCACTAGTTCCCAAGATCCAAATGTGTTGTTGATGCATTTTTTGCTTCCTATATGTTTTTGGGGTTTTTTTGCTTGAAATGTACATTACTTAGTTGTTCTAAATGAAGTGTCCCATTCAATAACTGCTGCTGAATGATCATGGAAATGCACTTAGCAAAGAGGGCGGAAATATATCTGATGTGTTCTTCAAAACAGATAAAGCACAAAGAGGCGACGTTAAATGTTTTCAAAGATCTCTCAGCTGGGGTAAGAGAGAGAAACTCCTTTTGGCGGGGGAGTGGGATAAGTAAGATACCAGTATGTTTTCTTTTCCGGCATCATCAGTCCAGAGACTGCAAAAGCTAGCAAATAATCCCCGAGAAGATTATTGTGAGATATCACATTAGCTTATGATCTCAAGGAAGGTAACAATCCACTTCTTTCTTAGCGCATGGCACAGCCAAACATTGTGGTGAGACTTTTGTTGTCCTTACCTGTGGGCAGTCCTTGATGTAGTGTCCCTTGTTGAAGCAAAGATGGCACAGGTAGTTGGGTGGTGGTCTCTTGCTGGGCTTTCTGGCTTCTGAGGAGAGGGATATGTCGGAGAAATGTTCAGTGAGGGAGCTCAAGCCATCTACTATGTTATTAAGGGAGCCATAGGGAGAGGCACTCTTATAGAGGCTGCTGCTCAGCGCCTGCCGAAGGGGGAAAAAAAGAAATGAAACAGGATGATTTTCAGTGGGAATAGAAGCAAAATCCACATCTGAAATTGCACTGCCTTTGCTGGTGACCATATGACTGGACTGAACAACAATGCTATTTTTTTTTAAACCCGAAAAGGGGTGGAAAGCAGTATCAGTCTAAGCTTCCCTTCACAAAAATCATTTCTCTGACTTGCTGCAAAAGTTAATGACAGGAAACCAAGGCTCATACTTAGAGGTCTAGCTTGGATTTAAGCAACCAGACAATGCACACGGTTGCAGCCCCGGCGAAGAGAAAGTTACCAGAGTATATTTTACAGATCCCTTTCTCCCTGATCTCAGCACCACATGGATTATTTGAATAAGCACTCTTTCCCCACCTTTTGTTGGACTATAAAGTTGTCTGCAATCAATAAATGGTGCCAAACACCCCACAGCCTCTCAATGGTAAACAAAATTACTAATGGGTCTATTTTTAAAAACAGATCGGCATCACACAACTGCTCGAGACCCCATGGTGTATATATTCCACATGCAATGTCTGTTTCCTAAGATGGTAACTGTGGGGAAGAAAAGAATCATTGATCACAAATTCCAATACCAACTAGAACCTGTTGTCAGACTGTTCTATGTTCTACTGAAAGATTGCTCCATATAGAAGGTTTACTACCCTAGACACTGTGCTCCCATCAGCACTTTAAACAGTCATGGCTTCCGTAAAAAAATGCTGGGACGTGTAGTTTGTTATGGGTACTGAGAGTTCTTAGGAGACCACCCCTCCATCCCTATTCACCTTACAGAGTTAAAAATTCCCAGAGTTCCCTGGGAAGAGGGATTGATGGTTAACCCACACTGGAAATTGTAGCTTTTTGAGGAGGAATAAAAAGGTAAAGGGACCCCTGACCATTAGGTCCAGTCGTGACCGACTCTGGGGTTGCAGTGCTCATCTCGATTTATTGGCCAAGGGAGCCGGCATACAGCTTCCGGGTAATGTGGCCAGCAGGACTAAGCCGCTTCTGGTGAACCTGAGCAGCGCACGGAAACGCCGTTTACCTTCCCGCTGGAGCGGTACCTATTTATCTACTTGCACTTTGACATGCTTTTGAACTGCTAGGTTGGCAGGAGCAGGGACCAAGCAACGGGAGCTCACCCCGTCACGGGGATTTGAACCGCTGACCTTCTGATCGGCAAGTCCTAGGCTCTAACTAGAACCCAAACCACCCCTTCTCACCCGCGTCCCTTTGAGGAGGAATAGGGGTCTACTAATAACACTCAGCACTCTTAAGAAACTACAGTTCCCAGGACTCTTTTTGGGAAGGAATTATTGTTTGAAGTTGCATACTACTGCTTTAGATATATAGTGCAGGTGGGATTTGTGCCTTTGGACTGCAATAGGTGCAACCCATTTGGCATGTTCATATGTCAATAGGAATTGCCATGCCTGTGGCCTTTTTGCCTGCCTTAGAGCTGTTAAAGGCATAGAGCTTGCATCAAATAAAAAGCAGCAGCCCTCTCATGTGCTGCTTTTAATCTTTTGCTTCCCCATAGCATTTGCCACACGTTTATCCTCTGAAGTATTGCAGGACATGCCTCCTACACTTTTTATTTTTTAAAAAAATCCTTTTTAAGGTTAGCTCCACCTCATTCTATGTAGGGATGGGCATATTGCTAAAATGGCCAGTGTCAGTAGTGGGGCTAACCATCTGTGACATTGCCATCAATCTGGAAAACCCAATTGTTATGTCATCATCTCCTAAATTTGGAGAGGCTGAAACAGTTGTCTCCTTGACAAATGAAAGCATCTTATGGCCTTTGTTTGTGAGACCTAAGATAACCAAACTGAGCAAATCACCCCCTCAGTTCAAGAAACAAAAACTAACCCTATTTCGTTCAACATACACTCAAAGACACTAAGGGTTTGTCTTTGGATGCTATAGCTTCCCACAATCATTGTGTGGTATAACTTTGAAGGAAAATTTCAAAGAGTCCACACACACACACAAATGTAAGAGAAAATATTTGGCATCCAAGGCTATCCAAGAGGGAAAATTAAAAATCTGTAAAAAGGAAGAACAATAAAAAAAATCAAAAGTAATTGTTCATTTGTGACTGGTTAAAGAGGCCTTAAACACAGTGTTCTGGATTTTATAGTCAAATGGTAACAAGGAGAACTCAGACCTACATCTGTCTTAGATTTTTCTGTGGGAAGCCTGCAGCTGTTTTAACTGTTCCCTGGCGAATGGCCCCTTGGTGTCTCTCACCTCCTTGGGATGGCTGCTCTCTCTAGAGCGAAGGTCATACCCAGCAAACACAAGGGGCTTGCTATTCCGAAGCCTCAAACCAGCAGGAAGCACATAATCACTAGGATGGAATTAATATTCTTAATAGTGGGAGAGAGTCTGTATTCCTTCAGGTGCCCTTAGATGTTAATAAATGGGTGGACCACCCTTATTTAAAAATTTCTGAGGTAAAATGCTATGGAGAAGATTCCCCTGAGGATAAGGTGTAATGCCTTTGGCAGAGAATTTTTTTTGAAAAATCATTCTCGGATGACTAAGAAAGAGTTCCTTCAACTTTTCGCAGGGACCATCCATAATGTACGTTACACAAAACTGGAGCAAGGAGTGGGAAGGATACTTCCTTCTCTTCCTTTTCCTGCCTTTATTTCCCCTCTCTCTCCCCTATGCCATCTCCCAGTCAAATGCCTATCCCTCTATAGTCAAGGCCATCCCTCCTTGCCCGCAGAAAACCTGGTATCTTTAGTGTTCAGAACAGAGCTGGATTTTTCTTGCACATCAGTTGTATAATTTGTTTAACAAAGCCTTTCATGTATTAAGGACTAACTAGGCCTGCTTTCAAAGGGTTAGGATTGCCAACAAGATGGTATTTTACTGCTCTTTCCAATAAAACCACATTGTATCAGGTAACCCACACTGGAGTCTGAAAAGCCAGTCAATTCCTTATCCTCCAAGGTTCCATCTATGACCCATCATATTTTGCAAAGGCCCACAACATTCTACTACATCTCTTCCACTTGCAATCCATGATGCATCCAAGCTCTACCCCTGACAGGAGGTTCTGATAGGCTCTGTCTCCTGCGCCCACCGAAGAGGATAGTAGTTGTTTTTTTAAACCGAAATTTAATTCAAAATAGTAAATCCATAGCTTTCAAATGCAGCGGCCTCCATTGCTAGGCAGACAACAGCAGGGTCTAGGCAAGAGGTTGACCAAGAGCCTTTGTGCCAAATCAGTTCATGTTAGAGCTGCAGTCCATTCTCAAATATCACAAACTAACCATCTCCTTCATTTTTGGAGAATGTTTAGAAACATGTTTCCTTTTTTTATTTGCAAAGTTTGCTGCATTATTATTATTATTATTATTATTATTATTATTATTATTATTATTTACAAATGTATACAATATAAAAACTGACAGAATTTGCGAATGCCTACTACAAGGTTGTAACTAAGTGCGCTCTCTCTCTCTCTCTCTCTCTCTCTCTCTCTCTCACACACACACACACACACATACACATTCATATAAACAGCAAGGTCTCTCAGGGTGAAACTTATTGTACAGGCCAGAAACAGAAACACTGTTAAAAACAGAAGTACAGTGGTACCTTGGGTTAAGAGCTTAATTCGTTCCAGAGGTCCGTTCTTAACCTGAAACTGTTCTTAACCTGAGGTACCACTTTAGCTAATGGGGCCTCCCATTGCCGCCGCACCACCGCCGCACGATTTCTGTTCTCATCCTGAGGTAAAGTTCTTAACCCAAGGTACTACTTCCAGGTTAGCAGATTCTGTAACCTGAAGCATCTGTAAGCCAAGGTACCATTATAGCTGAAATGAAACAAGTTTTTGAAAAGAACCTTTAAGTTGTACAAATCCTAGAGAACTGGTTGAGGCTTTGTGCATTGCTGAGACAATAGGGACAAGTAATGTAGAGGCACTGGTGGACAAAAAGGAGTGCGGGGGGAGCGCAGTGCAATCCCAGTGGGGTGCCATCATGGCTGCCTCCCGCCCGCGCTGGGCGCCACGCCCCTGCAGGTGGCGCACCACACCCCCAGGACACACACCAGCCCCGCCCCTGCCTGCTCTCCGCCCCCCCCCCCAGTGCTGGAGCATGAAGCTCCGCCACTGTGTAGAGGTACTTGTGGAACATGAGGGATGGTATCTGAATTGGTAATGGCTCGGAACTGATCTGCCTCTAGGTAGTTTTACATCGCATATGAAATATTAAAATAAAATGTTTGCTTGCTGACACACATTCTTTACTCCTTCGCCTGGTGTCATCCAGTTGGCCCATGTTGTTGGAGGACTTAGGTGACTGCCACTTCCGTTCCACACCCGCAACTGAGACATGAACCACAACTTGTGAAAGGTGAGGTGTCCATGCTGCACAACTTGCTCCAGGCTCACTGGATGCCACTCCCCACTACCACAATTCAAGTCCACAACTGGAATCCACATTATTTTCCTCTGATGACTTAGTTCTCACTAAACTCTTTCCAACTACTGCAGTCTTGGAACAGCCTCCAGTTGGCTTGAGAGGAAACCCCTATATTCCTGCAGCCTGAAATCGCAAGAGGAGAATTATTCCACTTCATAGGACCTTATTCCACTTCATAGAATCATAGAGTTGGAAGGGTCCACAGAGTCATCTAGTCCAACCCCCTGCAATACAGGAATCCTGACCACAGCTGTCCCTGGGTGGTCTTGAACCACCAACCTTCTGGTTAATAGCAAGATGCACTGACCCACTGCACCACTGGCAGATGGTCTCACTTGAACCTGCTGACTGTAAAGGAGGACCAAGCTACTCACGGCACACCTTTGCATCTAATGTGTGAGCATTAAAGAAAGAAATGCAAATAGCACCAACTATTTCTCTGTGTGTGGTGATGATGATCTAGATCACAGCAGACAGGAAGGGAAAATTGAGCCCTTTTCTCCTCACACTTTCTCAGAAGCTTGTATTTGCATTGGGAGGAAGCTCCCCAGTTGCTGTGGAGACATCTGAAGCAAGCTCGCCTGCTCTTCTGTTACTGTTCCTCTTCAGTCCTACTCTCTCCCTATCACAGTCTGCATCCTTGGCAATTTCCCCATCGCCCTCCAGATGAACCTAACTCCTAGCCCTTCCTGCTGCTCGCCTGGCTTCGCCTACTTCCTTCCCCCTTCCCGACAAACCGCTCTCCTGGATTTTGGATTCTGACCTGTGCGCTGGAAAATATAACCATGGACTTAGCTTCTTCCTCTGGCCCAGGTTAGGCCTTCCTGATCAAAAGATAAAATAAACAAAACATATATATGTATTTTTAAAAAAACAAACCCTAACCAGTCTGACTACACTTTCGACCAGCCTATAAGCAGATCTGGATTCAGATTCTTTTTTATTTATAAGTTCTAGTGGAACTGAAGGGACGCACTCCCAAGGATAGAACATCAGGATTGCACCCTTGCTGACTGAAGTAGCCTGAGTCATCCGGTTGTTTCATATGATTCATGAGGATTCCATTGGGATGAACATTCCTGAAGGCCCATTACCGAAGGGAAATAATCCTGGCAACAAGTTGCTAAGAGGAAGTGCTACGAATGTCAAACTAATGTTGCAGCCTTCCAAAAAACCTTTCCCCACATCTGGAAACTGCTTTCATTTACACACTCTTAGTCTTGCATGTTCCTGTATGCACACACACGCAAAACAGAAACCTTTGCATTACAGTGCTATATTTCAACAGAAGAAGCTCAGCATCAAACAGCACATGACTGGAAGTAGCACATTTTTTTATTCATGTGTGTGACATGAGTTGCCACGTCTCTTTGTTTACCAAAAAGAAAGCTGGGGTGGGGGTGGGGGGTTGATTCAGATCTGGATTCAGATCTGGATTGTGGCCATGGCATGCAGAGGCTGTTAACCCTTTCCCCACCAACATTTCCCCACTGTTTTCTCATTCAAAGGTAAATCTATCAAATTTGCACTTTTCAGAACGATAGGAGAACTGAAACACAGCCATCTTTTGAAAATTCAACACTTAGTTGAATTTTGCAGTGGAGTTCTCCAAGCAAATGATGGTTACAAAATCATCTATTTTAGGGGGAAGTGTACTTCGATATTAATATAACAGTGAAAATAGCATACAAAATGCATTGTGTTGGGGAAAATTGCTTGCAAAAATGAGAACACTCGTCAAAACTGCACACAAAAATTGGGAGAAATTTGCACTAAAATGCTGGTGAATTTTCATGAGAATTTTTTATTTAATGAAATTGCTGCAGAAATGTGGAGAAATGGATTTAAAACTGGAAGAATGAGAAACTGAGAGAACCAAAATTGGCAGATCCTTCCACCCCTATCTGAGAGCAAGCTCCATTGGACTCAATGGGGCTTACTTTTGAGTAGAGCAGCATAGGCTTGAGTTGTAGATGCCCACAGCCATTCTAAGACATAAGAGTAGAACCCACATATAGAAGGACCGTATAACTGGCTTGGTACATTGCGGCATACCTGGAGCACAGCAGCACAAACATAGACAGAGCTGAAGTAGCAGGAGAGTTCTAATGGTTTGGGATGTCTCCATGTTCTTTGTCCGCCCCCCCCCACTACAAAATAAGAACCATTTCTTAAGATCCCTTGTTTACTGTTGCCATGTTTGTTTCTTTATATATATATATTTAAGGAACACAGTAAACATGTTCTTGCTGATGTGACGAATTGCCTCAAAGTACTCTATCTTGGCACACAAAAGCATGTACGTGTATTACTTTTATTCCAAAGACACATCCAGTGGGACCTGTTTGTGAGCCAGAAAAATGGCATTTATTTCTGGGAGGGGGCAGTTCTAAAGGTTGGAGGGGTAGGGATAAATAGAACTTGATACACTGCATCTACATGTTTATAAAAATGGTCAGATAGCTTCATCTTTCAGTGCCAATTTTCAGCACAGTGAACATTTTTTATGGCCAAAGTTATAAGCCCCTCTGAAACCAAGGGGTTTCGGTGGAAATTATGACATCACCTGGACTACAAACCAGAATAATGAAAATAGGGCATGTTAACTTCTGCAGCCAAAAAATGCTCCTTTGGGAAGGGAGGAGGTGAGGATTCCAGTTTCAACCAGCGCTGCAAATATAGTAGTATAAAATCTACAAGGAATTGGGTAAGAGGTCATCTAATTGCCCAGAGCTGTATCAGCACATTAGCGTTTAAGGCAGGATGAAGCAACTGCTGCACTGGGGTTATAGCCCCATCCGCTATAGGGTAGCAAGCTGATGTGGAAAAGTATCGTGGTAGGTTGTGGCAACTGTCGCAAAAAATGGCAGAGGCATCATTACACAGAATCATAGAATCACAGAGTTAAAAGGGACCTCAAGGGTCATCTAGTCCAACCCTCTACAATGCAGGAATCTCAACTAAAGTATCCATGACAGATGGCCATCCAACTTCTGCTTTAAAACCCCCAAGGAAGGAATTTGTTGAGCTAGGGTGACAGTGTGCTTTATTCCACTTCAATTGTGCAAACCTAAAGTTCTGGCATGAGACCGAATCCCTTGTGCAAAATACTGAGACTGGAAAACTCAGAATCTGGGCTTTTAGGCGGCTTGAATTGAATTTTAGGCTGTCAAAGGTGACACAGTGCCAAACCTTGAGAGTCCCTTATATGAGGTGCATATAGCTTAAAATAAAATAAAAATCCCAGGGAAGTTGAGAGTTCAGTTAATGAGACGCAGTCTTAGAGGAACTTTCTAATTCTTGTCCAAAGCTCTGCAGGGAGCCTTTTCATCCGCTGAATGCTAAACAACCGGCTACTTATACTAAAGAGAAGCCCTACACACATGAGCACTATATTAGGGACAAGGGTGGCCATTCACTCTGCAAATAACATTTCACGCATGCGCACACACCGCCTTCCCATTTCTTGTCAGTGAATAGCCTCCAGCCGAAATGTCCCTGCAGTTTCAGTCTACTAACCTCCCTGACCTTTCTCCCCCCCCCCACAAAAGGGAGGTGCACAAGTTAAAATTTGGTTGGCCGACCAACCAACCCAACACTTGCTTTTGTTTTTGAGTTTAAAAATAGGCACATAATTTTATGGGTGTTAGCCGGGATCGCCAATGAGGGAAGGGTGGAGGAAAGGTATACAGTATAGGGAAGTGGGAAATGAGCAAGGACTTTGTAACTCCAGCCCATCAATAGTTGTTGTCGGATTCTGCTTCAAGCGTCTGCTTCCTGCAGGAAACGTCATGTCAATCTGACCTATGGCTTGAAGCAGCAGCAGCAGCAGGGAGGGGGAAGCAGGGGCCAGCTTTCGTTCTGCTGGGCCTTTAAATGCTCCAAATGGGAGGGAAATAGCAATGAGGAGAAATACTTCTTTTTAAAGAGCGGCACACTTAAGAATTAGGTTTTGCCTCCTGCAGAGCTCCTTGGGGATTAAATGTTTGGCTAAGGAACTTTTATTGCAATTCCATTTTAAGCTGCAGATCTGAAACCATTTTGTTTGTGTGTGTGTGTATACATATATTGTTCCAATGCAGTCCAGCGCACTTGGCAGAGCAACGGACATAACTGCCAGAATTTAAAAGAGATCAATCTTGAGGTCACTGTCGGAAGTAGAAGGAATGCTGAATCTACCAAGCATATGGTATAGTCGCCCTGATAGAGTATCTCTGAAGTAAATATATCCATACGCAGGAAAACAGAAAAGGGCCAAAAAAAGTTCAGTTTTCTTTTCAAGATTGTGATCCAGAATGTTAATTTTTCAAATGATGCTTTCCCAGATGAATTGGTTGTAACTGTGGTAAACAGCAGCGGTATCATCTGAATGACGCTGATTGCTTGAACCGTCACTGCAACTTATTTTAAAATGAACAGAACAAATAAATAAATGAGGTTTAGTTTTCAAGTGAGGCTTACAAATTCTTGGAAGCTGGGTTTATTTTCCACCATAATATATGTCAAGAGGAACAGGCTTATTGCTCAATAAAATGGAAATTAATTGGCCTTTAGAAAGAAACATGTCCTCATACTTCATAACTTCTAGACTGGGGATTAATGGAACAAACAAAATAGGCTTCTGAGAAGCCATAGCTCCATGTAAGAGATGTAAATCTGCCCCACATGTGGATAGGCCCTTTCATTTGGAACACCATGAAAGCAGAATTGCCAAGCAACTAGCTTTCTTTTCTGCTTCAGACCGTCAAACCAAGAGACGAACATTTTTCAAATAAAAAGTTGGGAATAATAAGTGACAGTTGCTGTCAATAAAATACAAGACTGGAGTCAGGCTTCTTCATGTGTTGCTGCAATTCCTACACTAACAGTGCAATCCAAACCCAAGATCCACCGGGATGAGAGAGTTTGGGTATGGTAGGCCCTGGGCTTTCCCAGCTGAGTCAGAAATACATTGGAGTAAGTCCCTCATGCCAGCTCAGCGGACAGAACTTAAGCCTGTGGAATTTACAGTGGCGTATTTCTTTAAAAAGGAGGGGGTGCATGTGTCAGAGCAGGACAAGACAACTCAGGGTACTCTTGGGCAGGAATTTACTGCGGAATTTGTGCTGCTCATGGGTAAAAGTTTGTTTGCTTGTTTGCGGCATCCTTTATTTATTTATTTATTTATCTATCTATCTATCTCCCGCCCATCCAGCTGGGTTTCCCCAGCCACTCTGGGTGGCTCCCAGCAGATTAAAAACAGAATAAAACATCAAATATTTAAAACGTCCCTAAACAGGGCTGCCTTCAGATGTCTTCTAAGTTAGATAGTTGTTTATTACCTTGACACCTGATGGAAGGACGTTCTACAGGGCGGACGCCACCACCAAGAAGGCCCTCTGCCTGGTTCCATATAACCTCACATCTTGCAGTGAGGGAACCGCCAGAAGGCCCTCAGAGCTGGACCAGGCAGAACAATGGGGGTGCCAGCCCTTAATTTTTTTGTACTACCTTTAATCACACACATTATGTCATACCACACACAAAGAGGGGAAACTTATAAAATCAGACCACAGGTGTGGAAGCTCAGAGTCAGTCTGCCTTACCCACTGTTGTCTGCTCTGGCTGGCTGTTGCTCTCCCAACTTTCGGGTCAAGGTCTTACCTAGCTCTGTTAACTAACTAGGTGGTTTCATAGTTCATTCCCTCTCCACTGGACCCTCACAACAACCCTGTTAGGTAGGTTAGGCTGAGAGATCGTAACTGGCCCAAGATCACCCACTGAACTTCATGGCTGAGCAAGGATTGGAACTGTGGTCTCCAACTCTTTAACCACTATGCCACACTGGCTCTAACTTAACTAGATATTCCTGCCCCACATATTCTATTTTCTTTCTAATCCTTGGTTTATAATTTTACTCACCAGGAGCATGCATACCAAAGGTGGAAGAATCCCTTCAAGATGCGGTTTCATTATCAGTTTGTTTAAAACGTTTCACAGTGCAAAGTAATACAGAAAGAAAATGTAGCCACAGGTAGCCAGGATTTTCTCTTAGGCCACATTAAATTCAAGGACTGGTTGTGCATCTCCTTAAACCAAGTACATTGTGAAAGGGTTTTTATTTTATTTTATTTTTAGAAAAGGGGTGACTTTTCTTTCATTTTGAGTCAGAGGTGACTTTAATTTGGTATTTAACTGAGAGATGGTATTGAAAAGACTTAGCAGGAAATCCCTGCTTCAGACTTTACTTCTGCTTTGAATTCAATCTGTGGCTTTAGACCAGCCACAATTCTGCAGCTTCACCCTCCATTTACAATATGACAAAATGTTGGGAACTAAGACAGACAGAATCTAGGATGTTAGCATAGTGGGGTTCTTGAATTAAAATGAATAAATAAATCCATTTTATATAGCAGACAAATAGTCTGACTAATCAGAAGGAAAATATGCATAGCTGGCCAAGTGGGAATGATTATATTATTGCAATAGTAAACACCATGTAACGGCAAATTATTTCTTACATTTTATTCCTTTGGGATTTTAATTAGTCGTCGCAATTAGCTTTGTTCTAATTCCTGCATGTTTTCGAAATGTGAATTATTTGCTTTTGATGTCATTTTAAGAGGCCATGAAATACTATAACTCTCTGCTGAAATTATAAAAATGCCTGGGCATAAATAAACTTACTTAAATTGGACAGAGTGTGTTTCTTGTCTAAGCACAGCAGCATGTATTTCATGAGTGGGGATGATAAAAGTGTCAGAGGAAAGAGACTGAAATTACTGATAATTCATTTACCATTAAGTGAGCCAATTCTAGTATTGATTCTGGTAGTAAGCACTTAATCTGGATTGGCAGTGGAAATTACCAATCAGGCTGATTGTAAAGCTGCTGCAGTGCTAGACCACCCAACCAGAACTGTCAGATACATTCAAAATGGTACCCCTGCCATCAGCAACCAATATTGCAGGAATTCACATTCTGTGTCCTCAACAAACCCCGTAAGAAGAGCTTCGTAAAGGATGGGATTTGTTTTTTAAATATTATTAAATGCACTGGGTTTGTTTAAATTGAGGAAGCTCAAAATTTGATGGCTGTGTCGTTTTGACTATTATGTTTCTGGTTTTTCTTTAATTTTATATATATGTGCATGCTTCTTTGTATATTGTAAGATACTTTGAAACCCAGTTCAGTCCCCAAAAGTGGAAATCAGTTAAGTAACACCTGTGCTAATAAGTAATGAAAAGGGCAACCTGCAACAAAATGTTACAGTGTATTTTCACTTGGTTAGAAGAATATTTCTCTTAGCTGGTTGGCTGGAACTCTTATGTCCTCTTCCATTCCATTCTATTCTACCTCCCTGTTTTCAAATTTTCTTTTCCAGCTGAAAATCAATGTCTAGTGAGCTTGCTCCATCCTTTGGGTTTTCCCAGAGTTTTCTTTTTCTTTTTAAACTGCGAATCTCAGGGTTTTCCCCAATTTTAGGGGTGCAAGGGGCACACCAGGGGAGGAGAGGGAGGAAAGCCCTGCTGTGCTAGTGGAAGTCCTTGTGTGGGCTTCCATTAGTGGGACTCATTAGGTGGAACCAGCCCCAAGTTTCCTGATTTTCAAAAACCAGTGAATTTTAGGTCACATCCACTCCGTGGAATCTTCGGGACTGTAGTTTGTTAAGGGTGCTTGGAAGTGAAGTTCTGTGAAGGATAAACTACAGTTCCCAGGATTCTTGGGGGGGGGGTGCCATGATTGCTAAAGCAGTATTAATGTGCTTTAAATGCATTATGTATGTGATCTGAGTTTGATCTGCAGCCTTCTCCACTCAGATACTCTCCAGGTATCATTTGACTACAGCTCCCATAATCCCTCACTGCTGTTAGTGTAGTCTAAAAATAGACTATATAAGTTGTCTTTGTATAGTTTTGCCCCTAGCAAGAAATTTTCTCCTAGCAACAGGTCTCCCCAGCAACTGGGTTTCCTTAGCAACAGACTTCTTTATTAGACGTGCTCCGAAGGGGAGAAAGAAATAGTCTGTTGCTCTGTCCAGATGACTGAAGACAGCAGGGAGGAGACATGATTCTCTGTATATACTTTATTTTCCTTAGACCAGTAATTGTATAATAATAATAATAAATAATTTTTTATTTATACCCCGCCCTTCCCAGTTCAGAAAACCGGGCTCAGGGTGGCTAACAACAAATTTAAAACACTTAATTGATGTTGCAATGTTAATTGTTCAATTAATACTTTAAGCAGAACTGGAATTGGTGAGGAAATCACCAATAGATGAACTGAACTGAGAAAGAAGATTCTGGAAGGTTTTCTGGGTGAGTCTGCTCACTGAAAAAGGATCCCCAAATGATTGGCATAGTGCACTGACAGTCTATGGTTCCTGGGACTGATGGGAAATGCTGCTCCTGTCCATGAGATGCCACCAGTGTGACGAAGAAATGGAAATGAAGGTGTTGGATAATTGGATGTATCCTGGATTTCAAATATGTGCCATAGACAGTCTATGGGGCAAAATAAATGAGGTGTCACTTGGGGCATAGCTGATGGAGGAGTAAAAACCTGCCCCCTCCCCAGATACTAGGGGTGAATTTAGCCTACTCTCCAGTCTGTCCCTTGGTGAGGCTTATTTCTATCTCTTGTTTTAGTGAAAGGTTGCCATTCACCTACATGCCATTCATTCCTATGGAATATACTTGGGGACAGACGTTGGGTGGTCCACCAACAGAAATCCCATGGGAGAAGGCAATGCACATTTTGCTACTGTTCTAGAACATCCCTCAGTGTTAAAGTAGGCAAAAAGCTGTGCTAGAATTCCACTTCCCACCTTAGCATTCTACCACTTCATTCCCACCTCATGCTGCTGCATATGTAGACCCAGCCTGATTTTTTCAGTCTTCCTTTAGGCTTATTTAGGAAGGTATTATTTATCTCTGTGTGCTATCAGAATTTTCTTGGATATTGCACTGCAATGGAAAAGCTTTTCTGCTGTTCTCTTTGGGAGTAGGAGTTGATTTATGCCACAGAAGTTCTAAAGACTTTGGTTTCGCTGTAATATAATGGTGCAGCGTATTTTTCTAAATTATCATCATTGTACCACGGGCCTACATAACTCAACACAGTCGATGCAAATTAAGTGCCTTTATTGTACCGTGCAAGGAGGAATGAATCGCTTGACTTTGGATACGCAACCTAACGTTTATTTTTCATCGCTGAAAAGACCTCTTAAAAACCAACTGCTCAGTCTTGCCACTATGGTAAGGCCAAATACTATGTGTACAGAAGGGAGACGTTTGGCTTTTCTGCATTGGCACACAACCCAACTCTTTAAATCTAAAGCATGTGAATAATTTAAAATTCCTTCCTTGCACAGTAAGGCAAAAAATTGCTGCAGCCTGACAGACAAGGCTAAAAATTTACAAAGGATGTGATGAAGAACAGACGAGGGGGTTTATGCCAGAACTAGTCACACATGGCTTGATAACGCCAAACTTAGTTTTATGGCTTACCTTTACTCTGAAGCAGGGGCATTAATGTCTCATTGCTGCTGAAGCCTTTGCTTCTTTTCTTAAGGGCGAGTAAAATTCCTGTCACATTGGGAGAGGAAGGTCCAGATATTGTGCACACAAACACACACCTGAGAGACCCAATGGTTGTGGTGGACAACAATGGCAGCATACTGGCGACATTTATTCTAGAATCAAGGGAAGCAGAGTACTTGTTTTTTCACTGTAGCCTACACAGCCTAGATCTGATGCTCTCCCCCCCCCCATTTTTTGAAAAGCACTTCTTGAGAAACAGGATTCATTTGCAAATAAAAGCAACTGTGTCATAAGCTGCTCTAACTCAGCTGTGATATCTAAAGTTTATTTTTTTAAAGAGAAAGAGATCAGACAAAATAATCCCTCAGTTAGAAAGAACATGAATCTGTATTTACTGCAACCTTTTGTGCATGTGTGATGGGGCACAGACATTCATCCAAAGGCTCTAAACACAGATACACACACAAAAAATCCTGACTTTCTCCATTATTTTCAATGGGTAGCTCTCACTTCTGCTGAGGGGTTGGGGGTGGGGAATAACTTCAGAAAGAACCAGGAAGTTACATTCCCAGACAATTAATCTGTGACTCTAATTTTCCTATCTCTACTCATATCACTTTCCTTACATGCCAGTCACAGCCATGCAAGAGGTCCCAGATTCAATCCCTGACTTCTCCAAATACGGGTGGGAAGGACTCCTGCCTGGAACCTGTAGAGCCACTATCAGTTTACTTCAATGAAAGCTGAGCTAGATGGGCCAATGAATAAGGCAACGGCTTATGTTCCAGTGTGACGTCACTTGTCCGCTACAATAATACGGGTGGGGGTCCCACACAAAATGATTCTGCAGATTGCTGCCTGCATAGTTCAACTTGCACCTCTGCTTCTGTAAGAGCTAGAGACTTGCCTTTTCTTCCTTTTCTTTCAATGAAAGCTGGGGATCTGAAAAAAAAGCTCCTGAGCCAAAGGGGCACCAGGGACACTGCCAGAATCCTGGCAAAACCTGGCCAACTGGGACATATGTCAACCCTAATAAGAGTCTAATAATCCGTAAGCCCTTTCAGTCACTGGCTTCAGTGATCACTAACCCAAAGCACTAGTTAATTGGCTTGATTCAAGAACATTAAATCCCTTCTAAAACGTCAAGCTCTAAAAGCAGTGGCTTAATAAGAGTTGGGGATATTAATGAACTTCAAGCACCAGTTTAATACATCTTGATGTCCTAGAATCCATTCTATATTCTAGGTATTAAGCATTGCCATGTTAACAATAAACCCACTGCTGCTAATATTGCTTATTAGTAGTAGTAGCAGTATTCTGAAAAGGGCACTTTAAAAATAAAGTAGAACAAAATATGAACTCATTTTATGTTTGCTATCATTCTACCTCTTTGATGGCACAATTGGCTTTTATGCACCAAGCCACTATAGCCATCAGGGTTTTATTCAGAAGGCAGCTACTGTGATGAGAAAAGCTAGAGGGACAAAAATATTGGTTAAACACAAAAGCATTTTGTGGGTAGTGGTGCTTTTTATTTTTTCCTGTCCAGTTTCTTTGGTCAGCATGCCGGTCACATCCACAGGCACCACCATGCAGCCTTGCAAGCCCTCTCTAATAAGAACTCTTCAGAAGCTGTCTGTTTCCCCCTCCCGCAGACAGATCCCTCCTTTGCCATTTCTTTTCAGCCACGCAGCAACACATTTCCAGCTTGCTTATTTTGCTCCCTTAACCTGTTGCTATTTTTGCTCCTTGTTCAGTCACTTTCCAAATATTATACCTAGCTATGTGTCAGTCGTCGTCACTGCTTGGACTTGGGCAATGCCAAGATAGGACAAAACTGGAAGGCGAAAGGAATCCGCAAGCAAAGCAGGCAACCCTCCTCCTTTTTTTTTCCAAGTCCACAGATGAACGGGGAGAAGCTCTCTGAATTGCAAAGGCATGCAGTCCTGGAGGGGGGAAGGGGGAATTGTATCCACGTCCACATATACACACACCATCCCTTGTTTCAGACTAGGGGAGGGGGGTGTCCCAGCTCAGTGGAAGAGTGAATGCTTTGCATACAGCAGTTCTAGGTTCCATCCAGTTAAAAAGGATCTCCACCTGAAAAGGGATGCCCACCTGGAAAGAAGTATGATGGAAGCCCACCCCACAAGCATGCAAAAGGCACAAATCATACTGCAGAAGTTAGGATGTCAAGAAATAGGAATATACAACATCACAAGCCACTTTCCTTGGGTGGGGTAAGGCGATTGGGCATCCCTGATGGCTGAACCAAGGGTGCTTTTTATATATATTAAAAAGTGTATTTATAATATGAATACAATGAGAGCAGTCCAAAATCAAGCGTTTTAAAACTTGTTCCCTGGGAGTGTTAAGCATGGGAGTGTTAAGCATGCACCTATATTATACCCACTGAAATCAATGGGATGTAATAGTGTGTAAACTTGGATGGATCATACCCTATATAGTTACTTTGTTTTCCAACTTTATTCTATTCCCCCATCCTGAACGCTTACACTCAATTCAACAGAACATTATTATTATTATTATTATTATTATTATTATTATTATTATTATTAGAGGCTGCAATGCTGGTGGCCAAACCTTCTGTGCTTTAAAAAACCCCTTATGTGTTGATTAGTCTGCTGAGCAATGTTTGCATGTCTGCCACAAACCTCCTGCATGTTACGGAGGGTTCAGGAATGTATAGTTAGATGTGCACAATCAGTTCAAATAGGAACCTGACCAGACCTGAGGGGGTCTCACCATTGCTAAAGGCAATCAATCCCAGAACATATTCAACATCAAACCTCTGATAAGCTTCTAAGGAGCCACAGGGAACCTGGGAACAAGAGTTAGGCTGGATCTACACTGACCTATTTAACATTATTTCCCCCTATTAGGACGATATTAGATATTCCGTCCTAAAACATCACAGGGCATACTTGTTAATTAAAACATTTTTTACCTTGGTATTTTTCATCAAATGTAGGTAATACTCAGCCACACCATTTTTCAAAACCCTGTTTCTTTCTGTGGGTTGCTGGTTGCTCTGCTCCATCCTCTGGTGTCATTTTTTAATTCTTCCTCCCTCCCTGTATCTCCTTTATTATTTGCACATGTCAGTATTTCAAAATTATTTCTTTATGTATTTATTTGGAGAAGCAAAGTTAGCATTTTAATCAAGGCATCCAAGAGTGTGTGACAGCTAATTAGGAAAAAGGAAAACAACTAAGATTTAGTTCTAGTGGCCTGACCTTCTTCGTAGGTAAGTAAGCTTTACATTAAAATAAAGTGATAAAAACGACAAGGTAATAATGCATTATAAATACAAAAAGTAGGATGTCATGTGTCCATCTATGTTATCAAAACCCTTCCCTAACCCTTACTTAACATTAAGAACCATGAGTGTAGATCTGCCCTTGAAAATAACTCCATGACTTCAAAGCCTTTTGAAGCCATGAATGAAAGCATACCACAGAAATACTCCAGAGTATTCATGCCATCTTTGGCAAGGGAAAGCCCAGCTGACCACCCTTCCTTAGTCCAAATATGGCGTCCTGGCCCAAGGAGTTCCTTAGCTGCTAACTCGGCCTGCTTTGGGGACCAGGATGCACCCAACTAATCAGCAAAGTGACATCACCACGCAGCATGGGTAAGATGTTTCCCCAACAAGCGTTCCTTATTCCATCTGGTGTCATCATCACATTCCACATGTGGGCAGGCAGTGTGCTAAAAATGGATGGGGTCAACTGCTAAAGAACACCTTGGGCCAGAACAGACACCTGTTTTGGGGGTGGGGGGAAGGGATGCCTCCTGTGAGGCAGCTCTGGACAAGGCTTCACTTCCTTGCTTGTTTTCAAGGTTTCCTGGGGCAGGTAATGAAATCCATGGCCAAGTTCAGTCAGCAGATTTGCAGAATTCTTCATGGGCCAATGTTATTCCCACAAAGAACTGCCCTGCTCCAACCTTCGCATTTGCTATAAGATCTGACCCAACCAACTGATGTCATTTTAAATGCATTGTGAAGAGGTAATGGGAATAAAGCAATTTTAGATCCACATACCCCACGCCAAGGAAATGTGCTTTATTTCCTCTTGCACTGCACAAGGACATTATTCATGTTTTCAACTTCCAGCTAAAAGCAGAGATTATGATTATTCCTAGTATTTATATGGCACTTTCTGAGTACAGTAGTACCTCGGTTTAAGAACAGCCCTGTTTATGAACTATTCGGTTTACAAACTCCGCAAAACTGGAAGTAGTGTCTTGGTTTGAGAACTTTACCTCGGTCTATGAATGGAATCTGAATGGTGGAGGGGCACCTCATTAGGGAAAGCATGCCTCAGTTTAAGAACGGTTTTGGTTTAAGAACGGACTTTCAGAATGGATTAAGTTCGTAAACCGAGGTACCACTGTATTCGTAGCATGTCATATACGTGATCGCCATTATAGCCCCCATATTGCAGCTGGGGGTGGAGGCATCTGAGGCTGCCAGAATAGAGGTTTGCTTAGTTTCCCACTGAGTGGCAAATATTGAACCAGAGATCCCCTATTTCATGTTTTCATAGTCCAATCTCATGCATTAAATCCTGCAGTGTCGATGGGGCATTCTTCAGAGAATGCTGGCACACGTTTGCAGCCTTTACCACTCAACCACACCAGCATTTAAAATGATTTTACCTCACTTGAGGATGGGCAGACCAGTCCATTTCCAAGCTATGTCAAGTGTGCATGTATTCATAAGTCTGTTCCACAGTTTCCACATGAATCTGCAATTCTTTTCAGCCACATGAAAATTCATATTTAAATTTGCGTTTCAATACATCACAAGCTATGTAAATATGTGTTTTATGTACACGTTTCTAAATAATACATTTATCTTAAAATATTCATTTGAATAACTTTTGGGTCATTTTGAGCTGAGCACTATATCACAAAACTCTGGAGGGTATTTATGTCCCCATCCACACTTCAATCAATCAATCAATCAATCAATCAGTCACATTAGTCCAGGAGGCTCAGACTGGGTCAGTTCACGTTGGAATTCGCAGAGATCTAATGCCTCAAGAATCTCTAGACTTATTACTCAGATAGACACACACACACACACACACACACACACATACACACACAAATGCAGCAGCAGTTATATGGCCTTCAAACACCTACAATCTAAGGGCTAAACATAATTACAAATGAGACTTGTTTTACATATATCTGTATACTGACAAATTGAGACTGGTTTTGTACATGGACGCAAAGAAGGGGGGGAGTACAGCTGACAATTACAAATGTGACAGTAATGTGATTTTTGATTTATTTATTTTTTTGTTCATGGAAACTTGCCTGAAGAGCCCAAAAACATAACCTTGTCAAAAAATGTGAGTTGGGAGGTCCCCCAATTTTCAATTTTGTCCCGTTAATATTTATCAGTTTAAGAGGTTAAGAGGTTCGAATGCCTAAGTTTTCCAACAGAAGAGGGTTGGGTTAAAAGTGTTCAAGGAAAGAACACACAATACAGTGGTACCTAGGGTTAAGAACTTAATTCGTTCTGAAGTTCCGTTCTTAACCTGAAACTGTTCTTAACCTGAAGCACCACTTTAGCTAATGGGGTCTCCCACTCCGCCCTGGCGCCGCCGTGCGATTTCTGTTTTCATCCTGAAGCAAAGTTCTTAACCCAAGGTACTATTTCTGGGTTAGCGGAGTCTGTAACCTGAAGCATCTGTAACCCAAGATACCATTGTATTGCAACTAACGGTGTGAATACAGGAAGGACAGTGAAAGCAAAATATCCCACACAAACAATGGTTGAATTAGAACGTCCTGCCTTAGTTTAATATGACAAGAATAAGTCTCAGTGAGTTTCACCTTCTCCCCCAGTGTGGCTATAAGGAAGAGTTTGGAGCCTTTTACTTGTAATTAAGCTTAGGGACGCGGGTGGCGCTGTGGGTAAAAGCCTCAGCGCCTAGGGCTTGCTGATCGAAAGGTTGGCGGTTCGAATCCCCGCGGCGGGGTGCGCTCCTGTTGTTCGGTCCCAGCGCCTGCCAACCTAGCAGTTCGAAAGCACTCCCAGGTGCAAGTAGATAAATAGGGACCGCTTACTAGCGGGAAGGTAAACGGTGTTTCCGTATGCGGCTCTGGCTCGCCAGATGCAGCTTGTCACGCTGGCCACGTGACCCGGAAGTGTCTCCGGACAGCGCTGGCCCCTGGCCTCTTAAGTGAGATGGGCGCACAACCCTAGAGTCTGTCAAGACTGGCCCGTACGGGCAGGGGTACCTTTACCTTTACCTTAACTAAAGCTTAACATTACAGCAGAACATTAAACTTTGCTTAATCTTAACTCTGGTTTGTTTAAACAAGGCTGCTTCTTAAACCATGGTGTGAAGTTGACTTGATTTAAACAAACCATTGCTAAAATTTACCACAGTGTATCAGGTCTGGACGACACAGAATGCTGCAATTACCAAAAATAAAAAAAATAAAAAATCGACTGGCCGATGAACATAATGGACAAGCTTATTGCTATTATTTCCCCAATAATAAATGAAATAGGTTATAATTCCAATTAGACTGAGATGGTTTCCCAATGAAGTCAATGTTCAGTTTAGAGGTCCTACCAATGGAGGCATAGGGTCAACAAGGGTCAAGATGGGCATCAACAGAATGAATTCTACATATTGACTGGAACTATTCACTGCAGATTTCTAATAGATATTATTGTACTGACCATTTATTATATATTCCCTATCACTATGCATGGCTACATATTGGATGAAGAACATGGCTGCTGATCTCTCAGTTATCTCTCTCCATGATGTCACTGTTTGTCCCACTTATAGACTTTCAGCCAGATTTGTGATCTTGTAGAAGGGCTAAATTGCTACTAGTTAATCCATCGCATTTCCATCTCTCCCAGTCTCCCATTTTGGTCTTCTCATATTGGCCCTTGTCAGCTCCTGAAATGTGCCCTACTGTATAAAGCCCTGGTGTACAGATACACCAAAACTGAGGATCAGTGCTGCTGGAAGCAGAAAAAGAACTCTGAGTGGTCAGGTTGATAATGATTGATGTGTATGAGAAAGTATTTGTCACAAACTAGCAAAAAAAAATCATTCTGAAAGCAAGTGAGCTGAATGTAGCCAGAACAACCAAGTCCTTTCGGAACTGTGTTGCAATTAGCTGTTCGTAGAGCAAGTCCCTGTGGTATCAAGAGAGCTGGTGTACCATAGTGTCTAAGAGACAGGTCTGGGAATCAGGCAGTTTCTGGTTAATATATCATCTCTGCCATGAACCTGTTCACAATAGTGGCTGGGGCAGAGGCACTTACCTGTCCTCCCAGTACATGAGTCGCTACTGCTTACCAGGAGGGGTGAGATGGTGGGGAGGTCAGCCTGGTACAAATGCACTAGCAGGAATGTCAGATTGGCTCTGCTGGTGCGTTGCATTCACACCACACTGACTCAACTGCTGCCTCACTCTTCCCACCCCAGATAAGCAGCAGTGACTTGCCTGCCAGATGGTCAGGTAAGTGCCTCTGTTCCATCATGCTGTCTGCCACTGCCTATTCATTCATTCACCTATATTCATCACAGCCCTGTGAGGCAGGTTATGCTAAGAGAGAACCATTGACCCAAGGTCACTCAAAAAGTTTCGTGACTTGACAATTACTACCCTGGCAGCTGTTGTTGCATATAAAAAGATTTTTTCATATGCCACTAAATGGAAATCTCAGGGCACACCAACAAAGGAAGAGTGGATTTGTAAATTAAGTGAGTATATAGAATTGGAAAAATTAACTTCAATTATAAGATATCAATCAAATCAAAAGTTAAGAATGGAGTGGAAGTATTTCAAAGATTATACTGTATGTCAAAATATTGTTCTAAAAATGACATGCTAATAGGCTTAGAATAAAAATATGTAAGCAATAACAAAACCAATAAACAAAGAAGAAAAAATCAGAATGTAACAAAAATGATTTATTGTAGAATGCAAGGAAAAAAGGTAGAAAGAAATATAAAGAAGTCGAATTGCTGTGGAGGGAAGTAGGGGGTGGATGGTGAGTTTTATAATTAAGTGTATAATCAAGTAGCTGTTGTAATTTACCGTATTTTTTGCACCATAACACTCACTTTTTTCCTCCTAGGAAGTAAGGGGAAATGTCTGTGCGTGTTATGGAGGAAATGCCTACGGGTGGCATGCCTACGGATTTTCCTCCTCTAAAAACTACGTGCGTGTTATGGTCGGGTGCGTGTTACAGAGCAAAAAATACGGTAGATATGATATTTTATGTGAGGGAATCATTGGGAATTTTGGTTATTATGTATATATGTTAAGTTTCAATAAAGATCTTTGGGGTTGGGGAAGTTTCTTGACTTGAGTGGAGATCTCAACCACGGTCTCCCTTGCATACAACACTCTAACCACTAAACCACAATGGCTCACCAACTAGCCTTAGTCCACTAGTGATGGTATCTTTCAGCCTCAGTTTGCCATCTGCAACAAGGGATAGTAAAATTGATGGACCTTACGAGATTGTGAGGATTACAAGAAAATAATGCATCATAATGGCTTGGAACACTTGAAAGCTAAGTAGCATCGTGAAGACCTGTCCTATCACTTAAGCAGGGTGTTCAGGGGAGCAGAGCATAATGGCATCCAAGCAGGGAGGGGCAAATATTCAAATTATTTCTAGTATACCTTTCCATGCATGTGTTGAAGGCAATTCAGATAAAAGGAAATATCAGTAACAATAATTAAAATTAGTAAAGCAAACCAAAGTATAAATAAAGCCGCATCAGAAAACAGCAGCAGAAATTTCAAAGACATCAGTTTCATAAAACGTCTTCAATGGAATATCCAAGCAAAGAAAAGCTTTCCTCCGACACCTAAAAGAAAGCACCAAGCAGACTTCTCTGGGGAAAGTTCCATAATCATTGTGCCAAAACAGAAAAGGCCTTGTCTCTATTAGTCACCCACCAAACTCAGGCTGAAAACATCTAGGCCTGGGTTGCTGATGATCTAATGGGCAGATTCATAAGCAAAGAGGGTGGTCCTTCAGACTGCCAGATCCCTTGGCACACTTACAGTTCCACGTAGATCAACAGGATTCACTTCCAAATAAACATGTTCAGACTGAGTTGTTAAAGACAGCAAGGAATCAACAGAAACACAAACTTATCAGAAATCTTTCCTGGGATGAAGTAAAAAAAAAAAAATGGGAAAGGAAAGGAAACAGGAAGAAAGCCCCTAAAAGACTGCAAAGTGCTAATGCTTCAGTTTAGGGAAGGTACTGTAGAGGACAACTTTCACAGATTATATGCAAGGATTGGATTAGCTTTTTGTTCACAATGCAGAGGAAAAAGTAATGTCAGTGTACTTTGCACTGGGTTTGTTTTAAAATAACAGTTTGCCTTCATAGTAACTTGATCACAGGGGGGGTGGATAGGAAGAACCTCAAACTTAATAAGCAGTTGAAGGATGCATGACTTAAAAGAGGGAAACAACGGAAGGGCCTAGCAGGGATCAACAGACATACAGTTCTGTGCTCTTTGGAAAGTAGCAGGCCCTTAAACTTGTGAGCTGGCATTCTTCAAAGAAATTGCAGAATTATGAAAAGGAAAATTTCTGTCACATTCCTGCATTGATAAGACTAACAAACTAAGCAATTCCCAAATAAGTAGTCTGCTGAAGCCCACAAAGAATCCTGTAGTACTTTAAATAATAACCTATTTATTGTGGCATAAGCTTTCAGACTAATCAAAAGCTTTTGATCTGGCAAATAGCTTTTGAAGATGGGTGGTATAGGAGGATAACACATAGCTCTGTTCCACTGAACTGGCATTGCAACCTGGACCAAAACTTCATTTCTCTTTCAAAGCAGGAATGCTTTGATAAGTTCACAAAAGTTGCTAGACTACACAAAAAGATTTACTAGTCTGCCTGCTCACACATGTCTGCACTGGGGGCCTAAAATTTAAAAAGAACCAACTTTCGTAAAGTTCCTTACCTGCTTAGCTGAGGACCATTCTTACTCTAGACAAGCAGCTACTTACAAACCACACCACTAATTGGCACTGGTATGCCAGTGAAAGCTACTATAAGATGATGTCAAATAGTAATATCAAGTACCCAAGTCCAAGACATGTCCATATTTAACAGATGGAATGGCATGGCAGGGGTATCACAGGGTGATGTCATTGCAGCATCACTAAGGGTTACATTGGGAAAGGTACCATTAGGGGGTGGGGTAGGGAGAGCGATCTGACTGTGGCAGGGTGCAGATTCACAGCAAAGGTTGGCCCAAGATTCAACAATATTTTTTTCAAAAGCAGTGTAACTTGAGAGCATGTTCTGGGTATTTACATATCTCATAACCACAGAAATATTATTTATTTGTGTGTATCCCATCTTATTTCCTCAAGTTCAGAAAGTGTATCATGCACCATCACAGTTCCACATATACAGAGTACAACAGATATCCAGCTACTTTGTTGTAACCAATTTGCAATACAAGAATATTTACAAATGGCTCTGAAGTCACTTCTTTTTGAAAGCAATCAATATGATTGCCTGGTGTTCACAATAGACTCTCCCAGGTTCAAATCCCTTCTTCCTTTGATTATTCTGCAAACTGCATCACAAATAAAATGACCTGACACAGAATGATACTGGGATAAGTAATGGCAGATTTATTAACAAGAGGCTCCCTAAACTTGTTTTCTAAATAAGACCCATTATACACATGCCACTTAAAGATCCTTGGGACCTCTCTTCTGCTATTAGCATGCATGTTTGAAATGTGGAGATGAAGTTCTAAATACAAATGTATCGGGGGTTTTAATAACTGCTGTCCTGGTAGGAACTTAGATGCACAATTTAGTTTCAACCCTTCGGCAGATGCTGGTGTCACCTGTGTGAACTGAAGTAAAGTACCTGAAGCACATTTTAAACCCTCCATCTGATACTTTCCCCCATAGCTATATACATTTGGTGGGAAGTGTAGCAGTTTATTTCCAAGTTCTGCAGCAGGAAAAGAGGTCACAGTACCTGTGGCAGAAGTCACCATGCCTCTGGAACTGGTTTTGCCTTCTTGACAAAAATCCCCCCCCCTTACACACACCCTACATGCAGATAAACATCCTAACTGAAACACACATACAACAAAGCCAAATGAGCGCCCCATTTTCTGCAGTGCCCATGATGGCATCTATTAACTCTCCTTTCCCTTCAAATCCCTCAATCCATTTTTTTTAAAAGGTGAAAAGACCACGTTTTTAAAAGAAAAGGCACTGCATGAAGGTGAAACTGCCAACCTTGCCTTGCTGGGAAAGATAATTTAGGCAGGTAAAGTTACACACCATACAGTGAGATTGCATCCAAGTTTGGTCCCAGGCCCAACCCACTATAGACCAGCATCCTGGCTAGCTAAGTAGGGGAGTGTCTTCCTCTTGCAGTAGATGAAGGGGGATACAGTGACATTTGAAGAAAGTATAACCACGCACAGTGACAATGCCCACTAACTGAAACAGAGGAAGATGGAAGATCCCCCACCTGATGAAGTATTTTAACATGCATATGTGACTTTGCTCCAAGTCTGAAAAACCAGTCTGGGGCTTTTCTGTTGGTTAATAACATAATACTGTATGTGGTGATTCACAGAGGTACTTAAGAAGATACAGTCCCTTTCTCCTCAGGAAACTTACCATGTAAATGTAGGAGACACCAGAGAGAATGAAAATGCAAGAACACTACTTAGAAACTTTCCTGGGCTAGAAAAGCCTAGTTGTCTTTTGAAGTTAATAATAGCATAATACTGGTCAGCTTAACTCTCTCGCTTTTTAAAGCGATGGTGCTAAAAGTGATTGCTGACTTGTTGAAGATCATAGAATCTGTAGAGTTGGAAGGGATCCCAAGGGTCATTTACTGTAGTTCAATGCCCTGAAATGCAGGAATATTTTACCCAACCAACGTGGGGCTCAAACCTACGACCCTGAGACTGACCCAGATATCTCCGTCTTCCTTCCCCACCTCCAGGCCCAGCGACCCTATCAGTATTTATATCACCGAAGTTTAGGATATAGGTAGGCAATTCAATCAGCCTTACTCTGATCAGCCCATGTAATCATTGACCACAATGTCAACAGGAACCAAACCCACGAGCGCGAGCGCACCTTCCCGCACACTCTCAAACGCGTGGGCAAGGGAGGGAAGGTAGTTTCCAACTGCAGAATTTTCACTGGACTGCAAATCCAAAGTAAACCCCCACATACACACCAGAGAGAGAGAGAGAGAGAGAGAGAGAGAGAGAGAGAGAAATCTAGATGGGAAACTGAAATCAACTTTGTTCCAACTCGAAGCGCATTCCAATATGAACACCCTGTTCGGAATGCTTCGTTTGTAACAGCCTAAGAACCACCAAGCAAGCAGTAAGCAACGCGTAAAAACCAGTTGTTTTCCCAATGTTTCTGTAGGACAAAATTCTGAACCGTTGCAACGAAGAGTGCGCCTGGGTTCTTTTAGATCTCCTGCATCTCTGACGCGGAAGAGAAACGTCTCTCCAGAGGCCGCCTACCTACCCCCTTCTGCATAAATCTGCTAACTCGATTACCAAGCGCTCCACGTTTCAAAGGAGAAAGCGGTTAAAAAAAGAGGAGAAGGAATAAAAAAAAGAAAAGCGCATTGGAGAGTCAAAGGGCGCCGAGGACGGGGGAGAAAATACTTGCAAAGCATCATGGCGGTGCAAAAGTTTTCAGAGGGAGCAACATTCCGCAAACTTTCCCCAGTTGTTCCCTCCGCCGCCCCCCGTCCAAGCAATGGTCGCTCGGCTCTTCCTTCCCCCAGCCGAGCAAAGTCCAGCCCTTTCCAGCTCCATTTCAGAGGCCAAAACCACAACCAACCAGCTTATTTCCAAGTGGGGGTCAAAAATCGGTATTCATCGTCATCATTTTTTTAAGCGCTCATTTCAGCTGAGGCTGAGTTGCGGAGGAAGGGATCGCGTTACCTCGTTCCTTTGGAGCTGGAAGAAGCTGTTAAGATAGCTGGAGCTGAGGGAGGAGCCCAGCTCGGCGCTGCTCTTGCTGGGGTAGCTCAGCTCCGGGTGCTGAGACGACGAAGGCTCCGGTCTGAAGGCATCGAAGGCGCTGGCCTGGTGCGTGTCTTGCAGGGACAGATAGACCCAGTTGAGAAGCTGCGCGGGCTGGTAGACGGAGGCAGCGCTGGTGTCGATGGCTGACAACAGGCTCATCCTTGCCCACCCGAAGCTGCCCCACTCGGAGATGGTCTTTCCCCCTCCCCTCCCTAGCTGGATCAACTTTCCTCCTCCTCCCCGCGGGGGACTTTTGCTACCCTAGACGGCTTCCTCGCGGGCCCCGACCAGAGGGGGTGGGGGAGAGGGGAGGGAGGGGGGCTCCTCTCCGTTTTCCTTGCGCCCTAAATCTTTCCAGCTCCCTTTCCCCCCCTTCCTGCCTTTCCTAAGGCGATCTGAGCCCTCCAAGCTCCAGCACGCCGTGCACCCCCAGCATAGCTGCTGATCTACGGTGGCAGCAGCAATAGCAAAGTTAGGCAGAAACTTTCTTTGGCTTTCCGCCCCCCCTCCCTCCTTCCTCTCCTTCCCGCGGCTCGA
This sequence comes from Podarcis raffonei, assembly GCF_027172205.1. NCBI lineage: Eukaryota > Metazoa > Chordata > Lepidosauria > Squamata > Lacertidae > Podarcis > Podarcis raffonei. The sequence continues at coordinate 21,156,652 of NC_070606.1, forward strand.
TCCGCTATCTGTCTTTATTCTCACTCCCTTAGTCTCCCTGCTGGAGGGGAAGGGCGCCTTGAGTTATTCAGCAAACTCGTCGGGGCTGCCTGTAGGAACGCGACCATTGGGGAGCGGGGATTGGGGGGGACGGGCGGGGAGCGAAAAGGGCATTGGCTCGCGAAAGTTCCGTGCAGCGACCAAATTTAAATACGGGGGTTGCTGCAGGCCAATCAAAAGAGGGACCGCGCCTCCTTCCCTCTGTTTCACCCCGCCCCCTCGCTCCCGCCCCCGTAGGAACACAGCGGAATCCACTCTGGAAGGCCGGCTTCCTACGTGACTGGAACTATAGCATCATAGTGTCGCAGAGCGGGAAGGGACCCCAGCGGTCATCTAGCTGTTTGCTAGAGCTTTGCTGGATCAAACTGAATAATCCATCTCGTCCAGTGTCCTGACTCCAGCAGAGCCAGCTCAGGAGATCTCCAAAGGCATGCAAAATATTCCTGCATGGCAAGGGGTTGGACTAGATGACCCTCATTGTCCCTTCCAACTCTGCCATTCTGTGCCTGCTTGCCATCATGTTTTGTGCCTGCTTTGGAAGCCGGGAGCTGCCATTAGCCTCCCTTTTGCTTACCGACCTTCTAGTAACAGGCTCCCTTTGTGGTCTCCTTCAAAGGCTAGCACTGCCAAAGATATTCCTTATCTTCTAAGTTTGCCACCAGTGTGGGGAAGTCCATCCATTGGCACAGTTGTGGTACAATGGGTGCAAGCCGTGGCACAGAATCAGGCCTATTACACCAGGACCACAGCCTTAACTCATACCAAACTTGCCAAAAAGGCCGGCCAACAATGCTGTTTTTTCATTCACCATTAATAAAAAGCAAGAGAATGTTTTGTCTAAAGCCTCTCTCAAACCTGGGCTCCTTGAGGGGAACTTGGCTCATCTGCAAATTAATCGTGTGAACTTTACAAAAGTTCAGATGCAAGAATTGCAACAAAAAACAGGAATACACACACATGCACACACATGGCAAAATAAAGAGTTGCCCTCTTTAGTCTTAAACTGACACCATGCCCCTTCCCAGATTTGCTTTCATATTGCTGTAAGGTACATCAGCTGGAGCTCTTGAGCTGAAAGGTTCACTATACTTGAAGTTAATCAATAGACTAAATAAATAAATTGTGTCACAAGGCCAGTGGGCATGCAAAGCCATGCAGCTTTCTCCTGCCTTGCCTCTGAAGTTTTAATCACAACACACACATTTATCTGCAATTGTTAGCTAACTTAAAATGGCTTCAATCTTGCAATGCAGCCAAAGCTCCATCTCATTTCTGCTCCATACCCTAAGACCAAAGTGGGCAGCAAGATGTAGTTGGATTCTAATGCCCATCAGCTTCATCCATTTCGAGAGCAACCATGAATTGTGGGAGCTGTAGTCTAGCAAGATCTGGAGGGCTGCAGGTTCCCCCCTAATGAGTAAGACTGTGGTTCTCAAACTTTTTTTGCTGGGCCAAACTTCCAGAAGAAACATTTTCTTGCACCACACCATATATTTTTATTGGTAAGAAATACATTGGGAATAAAAAAGAAACAACTCCTAGCAGTACTTTATTGATAACGTAGAATACAGCTGCTTTATAATATGATCATGGCACATCCAGAAAGTATAAAACAATGCAGCTACATAAGAACATGAAACATTCCCAAAATCTAATTATAAACGAGCCTCTTACATGTGTACCTTAAATGTGTATACAAACTCAATGAGAGGTGTGAGCTTGCTTTTGCAGGGTAATCTCATATATGTTGGGTCCAGTTTGAGACAGACAAACTCTCATCTCCTCATCAACTCCTCAAAGAACACAAAATATTTCTCTTTTGTGATCTTTCATATTTGTCAGGGCTGAAAATCTCTGTTGCCAACAGTATGTCATGGAGAACTGTAGAAGAATAGCCAACACTCTTGAAGAGAGGCATGGATACTGTTTCTGGTTGTATATCCCACCCAAGTTATTTGGATACTATACTATACCCAGGGGTCAGCAAACTTTTTCAGCAGGGGGCTGGTCCACTGTCCGTCAGACCTTGTGGGGGGCCAGACTATATTTTTTGGGGGGGGAATGAACAAATTCCTATGCCCCACAACTAACCCCAAGACGTATTTTAAATAAAAGGACACATTCTGCTCATGTAAAAACACACTGCTTCCCAGACTGTCTGCGGGCTGGATTTAGAAGGCAATTGGGCCAGATCCGGCCCCCGGACCTTAGTTTGCCTACCCATGAACTATACTACAGTGGTACCTCTGGATGCGAACGGGATCCGTTCTGGAGCCCCGTTTGAATCCAGAAGTGAACGCAACCCGCGTCCGCTCATGAGCGGATCGCAATTCGCCGCTTCTGTGCATGCACGTGACGTCATTTTGACCGTCTATGCATGTGCAAGCGGCGAAACCCAGAAGTAACTCGCTCTGTTACTTCTAGGTCGCCGCAGCGCTCAACCCGAAAATACTTATCTCGAAGCTACTTCAACCCGAGGTATGACTGTACAGTGGTACCTCTGGTTGCGAACGGGATTCGTTCTAGAGTCCCATTCGCAACATGAGCAGAACGCAACCCGCATCTGCGTGGGTTGCGATTCGCCGCATCTGCGCATGCGTGTGACGTCATTTTGCGCATCTGCGCATGCACAAGCGGCAAAACCCAGAAGTAACCCTTTCTGGTACTTCTGGGTCTCCGCAGAATGCAACCTGAAAATGCGCAACCTGAAGCAAATGCAACACAAGGTATGACTGTATACTGAAATGTTTAAATGTGTTGTTTTTTTCTTGTCCTTGAATCTTCTCGCCACACTTGCCATCATCGCATGCCACACCAGTTTTGCATGCTACACCCTTTGAGAACTACTGGCATAAGACCTCCCCAAAAGCAGTTTAGCCCAAGATGCAAAGCATAGAATTGTACCAATGCTAGGAGCCTTCTGCTCAGTTGTGCTCTGTTGTCACTGTGCAGCAGAGTATTGGATCAGGCTGAGTGTGATGATATCACCTGGATTAATGCACTTAGTCCAGTGTCTGAGTTCACTTTCAGCAAGGGCAACACATTACATTATTTAGGGGTAGGCTTAACCTTTTTGTTATCATGAAGGAAAAGGACTGTCCAAAAAAAGGTAAAATTGCTGCATATGTTTGGTTTGGGGGTTAAAACTTGCTGGACCTGACCTGTCCAGGAATTAAACTGAAGGGTAAAATAACTGAGAAAGGTGCCAATCGCATGTCTGCTGTTAAAAAAAGAGAAGAATTTAGCTTCCTCGAGTTTGTGGATTACCGTAGGTGTCATGTAGCCAGAGGGAATCTGATGAAGGGATGAGGTGTGATCTCAGGATATGAAGGAAGCACACACCAGGATGGAGTGTTTAAGAAACTGGAATGCTGTATTGCAATTAAATCTCTGTTTATTTGTCTGCGCCTTTGCTTCATTGGGAGAAATGCTTTTGTGTGCATGCAACCATTCTTATGTTTCAATCTTTTCTTAAGAATTTTTTTTCATCCTTTTAGTAAACTTTTAAACTTGTTTCATAAAACCTTTTGTGGTTGCCTTTAATGTACCGCCCCTACGTCTATTGCCAAGTTCTACACATGTTCTTCAAGTGTTCTTGAGGAGACACAGGGGAATTTTAGGCTGGTTGGTGAAAGGCAGCCTTGTAGAAAAATGAACTCTTTCACCTGGTGGCAGCGAGAGTCCAATGGGAAGAGTGAGCAAGCAGAGTGGAATGCTCTGGTTTGGCCAAATCTCCTTTTCCGTCATGATACAGGGCCCAGGGTGCAGCTGCAGAGCTGCAAAAGATAGGGTATGTCTAAAACCACAAAATACAAATGTATCAAACAAGTCTGCAAACATGCATATCCTATGGGTACACTTGTCAGACAGCAGGGATTGGCTGTAACTCAACCAAGTATTTACTGTGGCAAAGGTGGGTTTAGTAATACATAATGTGTGAAATGGCCTGATTCTGTGTCGGGGGAGGGACTTTGGACCAGAGGGCGGAGGTTTCTGTATATGGTGTGTCCTATTTATCACTCCACCTGTCTGGATCTGTTCCTGCAGCTCCCCCTCTTGAATTTCAGAAAGCTTTCTTGGTTTCATTTTGAGAGGAAGCTTTTCACAGGCTCATACAAAAAAGGAAGACTTCTTTTTTAAGCCTTTTAGGTTTACTTGTGTTAGAAAACTCTTTGCAGAGATAATGCATTCACCATGATTTGGCACATACACAAAGAGATGCAGATTTGGGTTCTGTTCCTTGCCTTACCAGAGCTCAGGTTCGTAACCTAAGGCTTGTTAAAACCTTTGAGAGCAGCACAGATTTGCAAGAGTCTGTGCCAAGGCCTTGCATTATTAAGACCCAAAAGGGGCAAGAAAGGAGTGCATATATGATAAAATTTTATATCCCTTTTAGAAACCCTTGTGCATGGATTGCAACAGGATTTTTCAGAGGCAGAATGTGGCAGCGGAGGTGGTGGTGAGTTTGTTTAGAATCAGGATCTGGTTGAGCTATACTTAGTAGGGTTAGGAAACTGGAGGTTGGGGCAGTGACATAGCAGGGGTGGCCAGCACCCAGGGCTGCAGGGAGGCAGTGGTTGGGAGGGATGGAAACGGACCATCTCTCACAGCCACAGAGATAAGAAAAGAAGAGTCATTCTGTTGTCTGGAGAAGTCACTTCCTGGTTCGCATGGAGAAGCCATTTTCAACGGAGACCATGGAAGTACGCAGCTGTACTGAGGCAGCACCAGGATTTAAATCCCCCCCCCCAATTCCCTTAACTAGTGCTATTTTTTCTAGAAAAAGAGGTGCCGGAATGCCTCCCTTGTTCTCTTATAATGGCAATGGCGTCTACTTGAGAGGTGCCAGAACTGAGTGAGTTCCAGCCGGAAAAATAGTCCTGCCCGTAACCTTTTCTCAATGGGAAGATGCATCAAGTCTACAATGATCACTGTAATCCATCTTTTCCAGATCGTATTTCAGATCTATATTATTTAACCTTAGGGCTTCCACAACATTCACCTAGCCTCTCACGGCACACTCGTATGAATGACCCATATGGTATCCGTATCAAATGAAAGGTGTAGCGAAACGCATGTGCGAACCCCACTCCCTGGATGTTGCAAGTTTGGCATCAGTCTGAAAGGGGTCCTACGCAAGTACAAATAGATGTGCACATGTGCATAAGGCTCCTTCCTGTGGGACAAGGACACTCACCAGTCCTTCCATTTCCACAGAAGGGGTTCTCTGTGTGCACATTTGTACTCATTTAGGCCTCCTTCCGACTAATCCTGAACAGGGAATGGCAAGGTGTGTGGTCAACACATTCCTCAGCGTCTAGGGCCAGGGTTGTGCTGTGGGTTCTCTCTATTGCCTTCATGCCTTCAATACTCACAGGTACCTAAGCCTGAATAGGGCTTAAAATTCATCACAGCTGCCTGGGTCACACCTAGCACTAAGCCACGGTTTATAAACTATGGTTTACTAAACCATGATTTATGTTGATTGTCTGGACCGGGCCCACATTATGTTTCTTTCTGCATCATAAGCAAAAATGTAGAACATTTTTCCTGTTTCAAAATAAGGCATTATTATTCCAAAGCATTTTTTTTCTTAAAGAGTGGGCTTCTTTTTTGCTTGGCTTACTGGATAAGTTTGAGACTTTCTCAATGGTATGTGAGATGCATTTAATGGCATGGATGGGAAAAGAGTGAAGAAAAATACTTTCTAAGAAAGTAAAGCTATGCATATTTTTAAATATATATATACAAAGGAAAAAGAAAAAGAAAGAAAGAAAACCTGAGAATACCCTGTAGGAAATATTACTGAGCCATCCGCTATAAATTTGGAAGATGGCTGGATGCGTTTCTCATATGTGAACAGGTTGTTAACTGCTTGCCTATCTGGTTACAGGATTTTAGAAACTGAGAATGTGATGAGGGTTGGCGAAAAACATGGTGGGGCTTGTAATATTAGTATGCTGCCCATTGCCATACCGCAAAGCTTGCAATACTTTCGAGATCCCACAAATATGCTTATTGTGAAGTGAAAAAGGTTGTGCTGGTAAGGATTTGAAAGAAGCAGCTTCTGCTCTCACAATAATAAAAAGGTAAAGGGACGCCTGACCGTTAGGTCCAGTCGCAGACGACTCAGGGATTGCAGTGCTCATCTCACTTTATTGGCCAAGGGAGCTTCCAGGTCATGTGGCCAGCATGACTAAGCCGCTTCTGGTGAACCAGAGCAGTGCACGGAAATGCAGTTTACCTTCCCGCTGGAGTGGTACCTATTTATCTACTTGCACTTGACATGCTTTCGAATTGCTAGGTTGGCAGGAGCAGGGACCGAGCAACAGGAGCTCACCCCGTTGCAGGGATTCAAACTGCTGACATTCTGATCGGCAAGCCCTAGGCTCTGTGGTTTAACCCACAGTGCCACCCGGAGCCCTCTAACAATAATACCTTTTCATAATAGTCAGAAACTGTTAGAATTTCATAAGCTGGGGGGGGGGGGACATGAAGGAAGCAGCGTTGTTGATCTGCTTCATTATCCTCTCTGTTCATTTAAATTTACTTTCATATATAAACCAGTTCATGTTTCGGAAGTATGTGGGTAGGTGACAGCAGTATAAATGTACCGCATATAGTGTGTGGCTACATTTAGAAATCTGCTGTTGTGTACAATTCTGGCCACACTATAAGAATAGTGTGAAACCGTGAAGGTGCAAAAGAAAAAATATTTTAAAATGATCTCTGGGTTGCAGAGCTTCCCATATGTGAAAAGGCTAAAGAATTGTTTGAAAAGTGGGGGAGAGTGAAAAAAATATTACAGGCTTGTTTAAAAGGACTTCTAACTTTTTCATTTCGAACATTTTACAACCCACCTTTTTCCATCTTAAAACTCAAGGTGACATCCATGGAATTGCCTTGTGGTCTCCCATCAAGACACTAACCAGGCCCAAACCTGCTTAGTTTCAACAAGGTCGTTGCATTATGGTCTGCATCCAGACCATACCCTGAAACTTTATTGTATGCCCCAGCCCTACCCATTTTTGAAAACACTTAAGTTTGTAACACTGACAACACTAACATATATACACATATATAGCTCCTAGTACTATCCAAGTCACCAGTCCCATGCTGTGGAACACTTTTCCAGCATAGGATCAGTAAGGCATCCTCCCTTTTGACTATTAGGTCTCTCTTGAATATTTGTGCCTGTTTCTTTGTGTGTGCTGACAGGCTTTTGCAGCTGTTCAGATTTTAATCCGTCAGTCCCCTTGAATTATTATCTGTGTTTTTTATTATTTTAAAAACAAACAAACAAATAGGGACACTTTATGTTTTATAGTGTACACACCGCCTTGCTAAATTTTACGACATGGTGCTATAGAAATACTTTTATAAATAAAAATAGTAGCGTCTGTGCAGAAGGTGGTTCTATTGAGTTAAAGGGGCTTTCTACAGGGTAGGTATGTACAGGATTGTACCACTTTAAAATGCTTGGGCTAACCTACATAAAACACGCACATGTGCACAGTATAACAAAGTCTGGACAAGCCTTCGTTATGGTGTTTAAAATGAAAAGCAGTTGATTTCTCAGGCTGCTTTTCTGAGCAAAGGAGTCGTGGGAGGATGGTGTGCTTAAACCTTTCCCCACTGTCTATTTTTCTGCTCGAAAACTCTTAAAACCTGCTTTTCCCTTTAATGCTCCCTTTGTGCCAACAAGTGCCCTTTCACTACAATTGCGTTTGTCCAATTCCCCACTATGTGCTGAACATTCTCTAGAAATCAGGCCAAACATATAGCCCTGTGCCAAGTATCCTATTATCTGAATTATATGTTTCCTGTCTGGCGTTTATCTATTAATTGATATTGGCTGCAGTTAGTTGGTATGCTCTGCCCTGCTCCGTTGTAGAGATGGACGGAGAAAATTGGAGGGAGTGGCTTTTCGCTCTCCATGAGTTCAGCATGACTTTCTCTTTTTTTGCCAGCATAATATAATATTTCCAGTGGGTCAAGAGAACACAAGATACGAATGGAAATCATAGAATCTTAGAACGGAAACATTGGAAGGAACCCCCCAGGGTCATCTGGTCCAAACCTCTGCGATGCAGGAATCTCAACTAAAGCATACATGGCAGATAACCACCCAACCTCTGCTTTAAAACCTCTGTTCCTGCCCTGCCGCACCCCTGGTGTTTCCCATTTCTGGTTCCTTTCACAGGGATAGTTGTAACAGTAGTGTTATTACACTATTGTAAAGTTACACAGGCACAACTATGGCATTACGTAGATGTCGATCCCCATTGCAGGCGTATCTTCAGGATCCTTTAATACAAGGGTACTTGGTTGATATCCTTTATGCTTCCTGTATATGTAAGTGAAGCGTAGGACTGCATGGTCAGAAACATAATCAGATTTGAGGGGAAGGGGAGATGCTATAAGCAAACATGAAATGTCTTGTTTCCAGAATACATAACTAGCTGTTATCATTGCAAAATGCCACAACTATAACATAGGCTGGTAGCAAGATCTTGGTGCTGCCTCTCCATTTTGAGACATATGAAAACAAGGCAACCATTTCCTTTGTGCACTGACATAAGAAAATTGTTTGAATATACTTGCATAAACCAACAAGTACATAAAAGAGATGGCAGTTGTTTCCTTATGCTCTCTACTTGCCCACTAGCAAAGAAGTTAAGAAGGCAATTATGGGGATAGCCACAGACTCTCCAAGTATCCCTATTTTCTAGGGACAGCCCCGGATTTACTAATGCAAAGGCCATGCAAACTATTATTTATATAACAGCTGCCAGAATAAGTTATGCAAGGTCAGTGGCAAAACACATGTTTTCCATGTGGACGTTCCTAGGTTTAATCTCATGATTTTCAGGCAGGGTTGGAAACAGCACTTGCCTACCCATGAAGTAAGGTGAGGCAGTCCCCTCAGGCATAAGTTCTGGGCCAACCGCTCACTGCCTCCTCTGCACTGCACCCCTACCATGATTCCTCTGCACCGCAGGCACATCCCCTTGCTTTTGCAGACATTCTCCTGCCATGGGCGCATCCCTCATCCACCCTGACTGCTCTCTGCTGTCACCACACTCCCGCCTCCTCTGCCATGGGTGCACATCTGCTACTGTGGACATGCCCCCTCACAGCAGTGGCAGGGTGCACCTGTGGTGGTGGTGGCGGCAGGGCATTCTGCCTCAAGCAGCTAAGCATCCCGGGCCAGCCCTGGTTGGCAAGACCTCTGTCTGAAATCCTAGAGAGCTGCTGCCAATATGGAGGACATGGTTGAACTCCAACTCCCATCAACCCCTGTCAGCAGGGCCAATGAACAGGGAGCATGGGAGTTGGAGTTGAACAGCATCAAAAGGGCACCATGTTTTGCTACCCCAGGTGAGCGAAATGGAGCAAACAACTAACTAGCTATATGGCAGTTTCCTATGTACATTCGTAACACTGGTTCTGTCAACGGTTGAATGGGAGACTAAATTTAATCAATATACCATTATGTCAAAATTTACAAAGGAGGGAAAGAAAGCACAAATATCACAATTTTGTTCTGAAATGGACACCTTTGTTTATTATTGGCAAAATACAACATAAGCCTCACTACAAGAAGGACTTGGGTATTTGATTTACTGCAGTGCCATTGAATTACATTGTAAATATATATATAGGGGTGCACTTTGCATATAAAGCTTATATATTTTATTTTAAAAATCAACAGCCTGTGAATGATGCTGTTTATAAACTACTACCATACTTTGAATGCATTCCAATAAAGCAACCTGATTGTGATTCCACAGTTCCAGCAAAATTGCTGAGCATCAAGCTGTGAGGAAGGGTTGTACCCAATCACTCGGGAAACTCTGCACAAATCCTGCTACCTCTTGCATTCCGGACAGTCTCGCAAAATTGCTTTGACATCTGACATCAAACTGTACAGAAACTATAGAGTATCAAGTTCCAGGGCTGCTCCACATGCTTGTCATAAATATGCCTGTGTATTCACTTTACAACTGCCACGAGAGGCTAAAACAAGGAATATAAATAGCTCTTTACAAGCCCCCCTCCTGGTTCTGGGCTCATGCAGACTTTGCAGACCTTGTGGCAGCTCTTGGGCCTCCTTCAGCTGACCCTCCAGCTGCAGCGATTTGCCTTGCTTGGTAGGCAATCTCCTGCTTATAACTCTCTGGGCATTAAATATTACAAGCTGCAAAGTGCCACTGGATCATACCAAGGGTTTATCTCAGGGATGGGGAGCCACAGGTCCAGTCCAAGAATGGCTCTCTGGGCCTGTCTCTCTGCAGCCCTCAGGATTTTCCAGGCTTTTTTTTCCAGACTGGCAAGCTTCCTTCAACTGTAATAATGTGTCTTGCTTACCTGGGGTGGATCTACACACAGGGGGGGGGGGGGACGCTGTAAATAAGTCAGAAATTAAATTGTTATAACAAAAATTTTTAAAATCATGTAAAAATCGCATAGATTTTTTTTTTTTGCTCTCTGGCCCCATCTGGTGTTGCATATTTATAATACAGTCAAAACATTGTTTTGGACTAATATAGCTGAGTCCCTGGATAGAGAGATGTACATGTAGAAACATTTGGCTGTTATGTAGCTGAGCCTTCTGTGCAAAGGTAACAGCCACACCCAGTCCATACCCTCCAACATTTCTCCAGTGAAAAGGGCATCCTCTTTAACAACAACAACAACAACAACAACAACAACACCACTCTGGCCATCTCTTGCCCCAGCCACTCTGGGCAGCTTCCAATATATATAAAAACATAATAAAACAGTAAATATTTTTTTAAAAAACTTCTCTATATAGGGATGCCTTTATACGTCTTCTAAAGGTTGTATAGTTATATATTTCCTTGGCTCATGGGTTGCATAACTCCATACCCTCCAACATTTCTCCGATGAAAATAGGGACATCCTAAGGAAAAGTGGTACATTCCAGGATCAAATCAGAAACAGAGATGGCTTCTGTAAATTCGGGAGTGTCCCTGGAAAACAGGAATACTTGGAGAGCCTGCCAGTCTGATGCACATGTTTTAGGACTCACAAACCTGCCATTTTGACTCAAAATGTGAAGCAACTGGTTGCTTAACATTTCACATTTCAGTATACACTCACACTGCATTGGTGTTCTGCAAATTACAGTCAGACCCAGAACAATGTATTGGGCCTCACCATAAGAGTTTTTGGCATCAGCCTGAATATATATATTTTTAAATAATATTTATTAGTTTTCCAACCATTTAAACACTACCCAAAAAAAAGAACAATACAATACAATACAAAAACACTACACAACACTAACACATTAAACTAACAAAACAGAACAAAAACAAAGACAGATTAAAACACCTCAAACATTTTCAATATCTTATCTTTCATTCACTTATTTCAGCGACCTCCTCACACCTCCCTTTTTGTATTCCACTTCTGTTAATTGTTTCAGCAATTCCTTTCCATCTTCCTCTGTTTTCTATCCTATAATTATCTTAACACATTCTAACCTTATTTTTTCCTTTAATATTCTATTAATCTATTTATACTTAATTCCTTATAACATTTCTACTAAAGCCATATAGCTTCATTCCAACATTCTTCTAACATTCATTAATTTAACAATATTTCTGTAAATAGTCTTTAAACTTTTTCCAATCTTCTTCCACCGACTCTTCTCCCTGGTCTCGGGTTTTGCCAGTCATTTCCGCCAATTCCATATAGTCCATCAACTTCATCTGCCATTATCCAACACTTCAGTGTTTTCAAGAAGCAGCCATTCTCTCTGCCAGCAAAAAGCAGCTGGTTCACAACAAAGTTTAAGGTCTAGCAGGGCGAGTCCACCTCCTTCTTTGGCATCAGTCAATATCTTAAATTTTACTCAAGGCTTCTTGCCCTGCCAAACAAATCTGAAAGCATCCCTCTGCCACCTCCTGAAACAATCCATCCCATCCGAAACTTGCAATGTTTGAAACAAAAGCAACATCCCCGGCAACACAGCAACACTCATCCCCACCACAGCAACTCGGCCCAACAATGACAACTTCAAATTTGCCCACATTTCCAAATCCCCCTTCACTTCAATCCAACGTCCTTCACAATTATCCTTAAATAGATTCGCATTTTTGGCAGTCACGCTAACCCCCAAATACCTCTCTTTCTCAACCAATGTTAGTCCTGTCTCCTCCTGAAACTCTGTCAAGCTTTCCTTTTCCAATTCAGGTAGGGCTCTGATCCTCAAATTCGTCTGTTTTTCTTTAAGTTGAATCATAGCAGGCGTCAACTTTTGTTCATCAAATTGCCTCTGTAGGGCTGGGACTCTCTCCCTCTCCAGTTGTGTTGCTTTACATTCAGCGGCAACAACTTTCTCCCTGGCTTCATCCGCAGTTTGCAGTATCAAAGTAGATTCCTGTGTCAATTTCTGGATGGTTTCTGTATTGGTATTCACCTTTTGTCCCGGATTATTTATACTTTCTGCAATTAAGTCAATTTTAATATTTATAGCATCCACTTTCACATTTATCACGTCTGTTTTCTTGTGAAGCTGTTCCAGCAAATTGTTTATCTTCACTAATGCAACCGCTAAGGCCTTTTCTGTCGACATTCCTCTTGGTTTTGAGTGTTCCTTTCCATTTGCCATAACACTTAAAAAATTCAAGGTCAATCCCAGAGTCTCACAGTTTTTTATCTTGCAGCTGGAAATTCCCCTAGCCCAGCTCTTGTAAAGCAACCAGTTTCAAAAGCTTCCACTAGGGGGAAACAGTTTCTATTTGTATTCATCAGTAATGTCCACTTTTAAACACAGTTCCAATAATCCAAAGTTAGTTACAGTTTTCAGTTACTTTTACTCCTTTTTAAAAAAAACAGCCGGAGACAGTAGAAACAATGTATCCTCTTGTTTAGCTAACTGTCAATGAACGTTCTAAACGCTGTCAATGAACATTCCAAAAGACATCAATTCTGCTAGCAGCCCGTTTCCAGGGTCAGAGCGGCGGTATTTTAACTCTCTTCACTCTCTCCTACAGGCATATTCAGTCCACCACTTCCTCCCCTCTTCTCCTGTCTCCAAGGGGGGGGGGTTAATGTTCTTTGCCGATGGAAATTTAGTCTTTTACAAAAGGCTTTCCAAGACTTCAGCTTGCAACCTCATTGCTTCAGTCTATTTACAAAAGGGGGAGGCGGACTTCCTGTATTGAACCTCCCCGCTTCGATGCCAAATTAAACGTTTAAAAATCCAATTCTCCCACTTCAGCTCTACTCACGGGTAATTACTTCCACAGGAAAAAGTCAGTGCTCTCTGGCAACAGCTATGCGGCTTTGCTCCGTGGAAGAAGCAGACGATTCGAAGCACCGCGCCGCTCACCCTACGTCGCTCCGGACCCCCTAAACCGGGTTTCCCCGTGAGTAGGGGAGGCGCAAAAGGTGCCCGCCGAATCCCACGCTCACAGGCTTCTCCCGCCTGTGATTTTTTACGGGTCTCCGCCTTCGCCGTGGCGGCCAGACCCAAATTCCCACGGGGCAAATTCCTCCCGATCAGAGGAACTCTGCCATTACCGGAGGCACCAACCCAGAAGTCTCGGCATCAGCCTGAATTAAAGAGACAATGGAAGAGTCCACCATTGGAGGTAAAGTCAAACCAATGGAGAGTTACAGCGCCTGCTGTGGCTGTAGTGACCAATATGGGAGAGAGGTGTTTTATTGCAGCTTGGGCAGATGAAAGAGCAAACCTGGTGGAGGCTTGTGTTTGGAGCCTATCCTGTTGTCCCAAGCATATTTTATTCAGCGTACCTGGTGTTCAGTATCAGAGCTGTATATAGCCCTGTTAATAATCCTATTACTGAGAAGTGGGTACTGATAAAAACGTAATAAATTGATTCTGTAAACAAGTGGGAAGGTAGATGTCAGGGCTGCCCTAGGTCCCAGCTCACAAAGGACCAACGCTGCTTCGTTGTTAAGTATAAAAGTCTTTATTGAAGTTCAGTTTCACTTCCAGAGCCGCAGCGCGCAGCCCCACGTCTAAAGTGTCAGACCACTGATGCTCCGTCTGAGTCTCCTCCCCCCTGACACCAATTTAAGATCCTAGCCTTGCTCCACCTTCTCCGCTGCTCCTTCCTCCTCTGGGTCCGCCTGCCCGCCGGGGTTCCGCCCTTTCTAGCCTCTTCTCCCGCTGATTCCCCTGAGCCTTCTCCCTCCCTCCGGCGGGCTTTAGGAGCTGGTTCCCCATCCGGGTCTCCTGCTGTTCCGCGCGCCTGCACATTTGAACTTGGCGCGCGCGCCCAGCCAGCAGCTTTCCTCCTGACCGTTTCACTGCTGCTGCCACTGCTTCCCCCTTCGGGGGGGCTAGCTGCAACTGACCTCCCTTCCGTTCCCCCACTCTCCGATGGAGGCGTGGTCAGCCCTGACTCCCTCTCTGGAGGAGACGCTGGCCCTGACACATGTGACTCCTCCCCCCCACTATGCTCTGGTGGGGAAACTGGTCCCGATCCTCCACTGCTGCTTTGGGGTTCCCCTCTGGCTCCTTGTTTCTGGTGCGTCCCCCCTGGGACCCCCCTTGCCCTGACCATCGGCGCCCCCTTCTGGGAATCTTCTGATTCGCTGGAGAAGCTCATGGAATCTCTCGGGCCACTGTCATACTCCCCTACGCTGCCCTCAGATTCTTCCCCTTCGCTCTCCCAATCCTCTCTCCCCAGTGCTCCTGCTCCTGATTCCCTGACATCCATCCCCCCCTCGAAGCCCCCCCTTCCCCCTCCCCCTCTTCGGGTGTGGGTTCCGGGTGCTCCAGTCCTGTGGGTGTGAGTGCGGGATACCATTCTTCCCCCCTGGTGTGTAGCCGGTCCACTGGATCCGGCCCAACCGCAACAGGCTCGTCGACGTCGATTTCCTCTGCTTCCATCTCTCTGCTGATGTGCTCGAATCCAGGATCCTCCCCCAACACGTCCATGTCCTCCCCTCCCCCGGGTACCTCTGGTGAGACTGCTTGCAAAGGTCCCCGCAGCAGCTCCCTGCGCCACCCCACCTCCGGTTGAGTGTCCCACCAATAGGAGCGGTCAGTGGCAAACCCCGAGAGAGACCCCTCCGAGGAGCTAGTGTCCGGCGTCATCTCTGCAGCTGATGAAAAACCCTGGAACGTACTGGCTGACAGTGTGGGTGTGAAGAGCCAGTCGTCGAAAAACTCTGCCGGCATAGGTCTGTGTGGGAAGAGTGCATGGAACTCGTCTTTAAGATAGTGCTCCTCCACGGCATAGCACGGTACCCACCTGTTGGCACTGGCTGGGGTACCTTCCCTGGCGAGGAGGTATTCCACCCCCTCTTCCCCCCACCTCGAGTCCAAAATCTCTGTGACCTCGTTGAGTGGCGTCGCCCTCCGTGACCCCTCCCTCTTCGGAGATTCACTAAGTGTGTCTGGCGCGTTCCCTGTCGCCTGAAACCTGTGGGGTTCCCTGTAGGGTGTGAGCACTGACCTATGAAAGACTGGGTGCATTCTGGAGCCCTCCGGGAGTGTCAACCGGAAGGCCACTGGATTGATTTGTGCCGCGACCTGGTAAGGTCCCAGCTGCTTGTGCTTGAGCTTCCTCTTAGCTAGCGTCCTGGCCGGCACTGCCTGGGCTGCTAACCAGACCCAGTCCCCCACCTGGATGTCCTCCCCGACCCTCCTGTGCTTGTCTGCCTGCATTTTGTAGGCGTGTTTCGCCAGTTCCAATTGCCTTCGGAGTTGCTCGTGGACCTCCTGTAACTCTGCTGCTAAGTGCTCTGCTCCCCTTGGCTCCCCCTCCCCCTTCGTCTCTAACCCCGGGAAAGTTCTGGGATGCCGCCCATTATTGGCGAAGAACGGTGTCACTCCCGTAGACCCGTGCTTCGTGTTGTTGTAGGCAAACTCGGCCAGCGGTAGGTAGTCCACCCAGGTCGAGGGTTGTTGATTGGCGTAGCATCGCAGGTACTGCTGCATGATGGCGTTGACCCTCTCCGCTTGTCCGTTGGTCTGCGGGTGTCGTGCCGACGCTAAGTTGATCTTGACGTTCAGGATGCCCAGCAGCTTCTGCCAGAAGCTCGAGACGAATTGGCGACCCCGGTCGGACAGGATGGACCGCGGCAAGCCGTGAGCTTTGAACACGTGGTCTATGAACAGCTTGGCGGTCTGTTCCGCTGTGGCCACCTTCGCGCACGGAATAAAGTGCGCCATCTTGGTGAACATGTCTACGACCACGAGCACCGCTGTTTTGCCTCGCAAGCTGGGCAGATCTGTGACAAAGTCCAGGGCCACTCTCTCCCACGGTTCGAGCGGCGTCTGTAGGGGTTCTAGTAGACCCGCCGGCTTCCTGTGTACTGGCTTGGCCCTTTGGCAGGTGTCACACCTGGAGACGTAATCCGCGACTTCTCCCCTCACCTTGGGCCACCAAAAGTCTCTGGTTACTAATTCCGCCGTTTTGTCCTTGCCGAAGTGCCCAGCGCTGGGCGCGTCGTGTAGCTGCTGCAAGACTTTCGCGCGGAGGTCGTCTCCGGGCACGTAGAGAGCCCCTTTGCGGATGAGCAGTCCGTCTCGTATCTGGAACTCGTCGTCCTTCGCTGTGCCTTTTCGCACCTCCTCCATCTTGGATTGTGCGAACGAATCCGTCTGCAGCGCTCGACGCACCGCGTCCAGGTCCACGGCAGCTGAAGCGCACGCCCACGCTTTCGGTGCGAAAATGTGCTTGGCCGCCACCGGCGCCGCTTCCTCGAGATACTGCGGCTTCCTGGATAGTGCATCCGCCATGACGTTGTTGTCTCCCGGGATGTATTCTATCCGGAAATCGAAATCCGCAAAGAACTCCGCCCAGCGGATGTGTCTCTGGTTCAGGAACCGCGCCGTGCGCCAGTACTCCAGGTTCTTATGGTCCGTGCGGACTTGCACTGTGTGTCTGGCTCCAACGAGGAAGTGCCGCCACGCCTTGAAAGCTGCATGAATGGCCAGCAACTCCCTGTCCCAGATGGTGTAGTTCTGTTCCGCCTTGCTGAGTTTCCTGGAGTAGAATGCGCACGGCCTCCATTCCCCTTGCGGATCTGGCTGCAACAGGACGGCCCCCACCGCTCTGTCCGAGGCGTCCGTCTCAACCCTCATTGGTCTGCTGGGGTTTACATGTAGCAGCTGTTCTTCGGACGCGAAGAGACGCTTGAGTCTCCGAAAGGACTGCTCCGCCTGGTCCGTCCAGGTGAACTTCTTCTTCTTGGAGCTGAGGGTGTCCGTGATGGCCGCCGTCTCCTTCGCGAACCCTTTGATGAACTTGCGATAAAAGTTGGCGAAGCCGACGAACTTCTGGACCTCCTTCCGATTGCGCGGGCTCTTCCAGTCCAACACCGCGCGGACCTTGGCGCTGTCCATGGCGAGTCCCTTGTCGGACAGCTTGTAGCCCAGAAAATCCACCTCCGTCATGTCGAACTGGCACTTCTCTAATTTGGCGTAAAGTCTGTGCTCCCGTAGCCTCTGCAGGACCTCCTTGACGTCCCTCTCGTGAGCCTCCTGCGATTCCGAGAAGATCAGGATGTCGTCCAGGAAGCAGACGCACTTCTTGTAAAGGAGTCCCGCTAACACGTGATGCATGAAAGCTTGGAAGGTATGGGAGCCATTTTGCAGACCAAAAGGCATTACGCGATATTCATAGGTGCCTAAAGGTGTAAACATGGCTGTCTTCCACTCATCGCCCTCCCGCATGCGTATAAGGTTGTACGCCCCTCGTAGATCCAACTTGGTGAAGATCCGTCCCTTCCTCACCGTCGCGAGCAGGTCGTCGATCTTGGGCATGGGGAATGCTGCGGGCTTTGTTTTGGAATTTATGGTCCTATAATCAACTATGAGTCTCCGTTGGGGCGTGTCCTTCTTCTTCACGAAAAACACGGGACTGCCCCCCACTGCTTTAGATTCTTGGATGAACCCCCGCTGCAAGTTGTGATCTATGAACTCCCTGAGTTCCTGCAGTTCATCTTCAGACATGGAATACAGTTTCCCAGTCGGCAGCGTCGCTCCCGGCAGGAGGTCAATCTTGCAGTCGTAAGGCCTGTGGGGAGGCAGCTTATCCGCTTCCCTCTCGCAGAAGACCTCCAAAAACTCCTTGTACTTGTTGGGTACCGCTTGCACCATGCCTAGGTGTAGCTGCGGTTCATCCTCTTGCCCCTCCTCCTCCTGGCGGGTCTGGATGCAGTGTTCTGCGCAGTAGGAGGAGCAGAAGGTCAACTGCCGCTGGTACCATGCCAATGCCGGGCTGTGCCTATCCAGCCAACTCATACCCAACACTATGGGCGTGTCCGACAGGTGGGTGACGTTGAAGCTGATGACTTCGCGGTGGTTTCCAATTTGCATCACCATCGGTGGTGTTTGCTGTACCACCTCTCCTCCCAGTAGCTTCCTGCCATCGACCGTGACGATGTTTAGGGGCATCGTGGCTGGCATGAGTGCTATGCGATGTTGCTTGATAAAGTCCACTCCAATAAAGTCTGCGTTGCTCCCAGAGTCAATGGTTATTGGTACTTGCATGGTGTGCCCATTGGGCAACTGGAGCGATGCGGTGAGTTGCACCACTGGTTTGGGTGGGAGGGGGTCTGTGGGCTGTAAAATCTCTGGGGACTGCTTCACTGACTTGCCTGGTTGGGCCCCAGTGGCTCTGTTTCCAACCAGGCTTCTTCTTCCCCCTGCAGCTGTTTCGGCTGCTCACCTGTTCCCTTTACTGTTGCTGAGGCTGCAGTGTGCTTCTGGAGCCTCTGGGGACACTCTTTGGCCATGTGCTGTGCACTGTCGCAGATGTAACACTTCCTGGTCCCTCTAGGAGCCTTCCCCTTGACTGCTCCCGGTGTTTGGGCTCTGCTGGCAGTCTGAGCCCTGGCCCCACCAATCTCCATCGGCTCTTCTCCCCTTCCCAAAGGAGGCATGGACAGCGCCCGCCCCGCCTCTCTGGGAAAGAAAGGGGTTGTCCTGGCTGGGGTGCTTGCCTTACGTCCTTCCTCCCTGCTCCAAGGGCGTCCTTCCAGGCGCACACCAATTGCCAACGCTCTTTGGGCAACTTCTTGGGTACTTTGGGGTCGTTCCCCTCTTGCCAGCTCATCTTTCACCTCTCCACTTAGCCCCTCCCAGAACAGGTCTCTGACAGCAATAGAGTCCTTCTCCCAGCCCAGCACGTTCAGTAAGGCAAAAAAGCGCGAGTGATATTGCCTCACCGTCGCTTTCCCTTGCTGTAGTCCATGCATTTCCCTCCGAGCAATATCTACATCTACCGTAGATTTAAAGCAAGCGTCCATAGCTTTGATAAATGCATCGGAATCTTTGAGGGCGGGGTCTTTTTCGCGCCACAAATTCCGCAGCCACGCTTTTGCTTCCCCATGCAAATGAGTGATTATGAAGCCCACCTTCTCTTCCTCATCTCTAAAGTCTTTCCGAAGCAAATTGAGCGCGTAAACCACGTCAGCTCTGAAGTTAGGGTATTGCTGCAGGTTCCCATCAAAGTGGGCTACTAGGCTGCCCCCCCTCTTCCCGAGGCCAACTCCCTCCGGTTTGGGTCCTGGCAGCCCCTCTTTGCCCCAACGGTCCCACCTGGCCTGCAGATCCCGGCAGAGCGCTACTGCTTCTTCTTCTCTTTTCCTGGATGCAGCTACTTCTGCGTAAAGCGTCGTGACTGCTTCTTGCAGTTCTTTCACCTGGCTCTCTGTAGTCATCTTTGCCTATCTTCGTGAGCTCGCAAAACACCAAGTCTTGCCCCTCGCTGCACCAACTCACGCTGCGAGGTTTTTATTGGAGACGGAGCATACTGTCAGGGCTGCCCTAGGTCCCAGCTCACAAAGGACCAACGCTGCTTCGTTGTTAAGTATAAAAGTCTTTATTGAAGTTCAGTTTCACTTCCAGAGCCGCAGCGCGCAGCCCCACGTCTAAAGTGTCAGACCACTGATGCTCCGTCTGAGTCTCCTCCCCCCTGACACCAATTTAAGATCCTAGCCTTGCTCCACCTTCTCCGCTGCTCCTTCCTCCTCTGGGTCCGCCTGCCCGCCGGGGTTCCGCCCTTTCTAGCCTCTTCTCCCGCTGATTCCCCTGAGCCTTCTCCCTCCCTCCGGCGGGCTTTAGGAGCTGGTTCCCCATCCGGGTCTCCTGCTGTTCCGCGCGCCTGCACATTTGAACTTGGCGCGCGCGCCCAGCCAGCAGCTTTCCTCCTGACCGTTTCACTGCTGCTGCCACTGCTTCCCCCTTCGGGGGGGCTAGCTGCAACTGACCTCCCTTCCGTTCCCCCACTCTCCGATGGAGGCGTGGTCAGCCCTGACTCCCTCTCTGGAGGAGACGCTGGCCCTGACACATGTGACTCCTCCCCCCCACTATGCTCTGGTGGGGAAACTGGTCCCGATCCTCCACTGCTGCTTTGGGGTTCCCCTCTGGCTCCTTGTTTCTGGTGCGTCCCCCCTGGGACCCCCCTTGCCCTGACCATCGGCGCCCCCTTCTGGGAATCTTCTGATTCGCTGGAGAAGCTCATGGAATCTCTCGGGCCACTGTCATACTCCCCTACGCTGCCCTCAGATTCTTCCCCTTCGCTCTCCCAATCCTCTCTCCCCAGTGCTCCTGCTCCTGATTCCCTGACAGTAGACATTAATCTTTCAGTGGTCTCATGGAAGAGACTTGCATTTTAAAGATTCCCATGCTGCTATGTTGCACCTACTGCACCAACAGGTGGCACCCTCAAGCTCACAAAAACTCAAGTTTGAGCTTTAGAATATCTGGCAACCCTCATGCCAGGATGACTGGTGCCACAGTTACCAATTTTACTTTCAAGTATATTGGTGGAGTAAAGACAGAATCTGGAGATTCCTGGCATTTCAGATCTGGTTACCTGAACGTGGTTTTACTGGTTGGAACAATAAAGGACTGGCTGATTGGCAAAGATCACTGGGTTGTCATTCCTAACTGACACCTTGTTTCTTCCATTGAAATATATACATTTTTTCACCTCCACCAGTATCCTGCTCTTTTTTATGCTGGAATGATGTGTCTCCAAGTTTATCCATTCTTGGAACTGGACCATTTGGAATGACTGGCTGTGTTGCCGGAATGGTGAAGGATTCTACACAAGCTTGCGATTTATTTTCTCACACTTGCTTTTAAAAATAAAACAAAATTCTTACAAGAATGAAACTTTAAACTTGGTTGCCTTTTGGACCTCACCCAGTTGCCTCTATTTGTAAGTTTATTCTTTCCATGTTTATACATTGGATGTTCGAAGAGAACAAAAATAATGTTTGCTCCCTTTCCAGCGGATGGAGTGAATTGTGGCGGTTAAAGTAAAAATCTCTCTATAGTGTGCCAAGATGTTCGGAATGAACATCGTTAAGCTTAAGGTAATGAAAACCAAAACTTTAAACAGCGGCCAGAGAGCTTTAAGATCTTTTGGGTTTGCTTGGCCATGTAGTTGCTAGTGGTTTTTAAGTGTCTGTCCAAGCCTTGAAGTTCCAATTTACCACTAGCTTAAGCTTTGAAGCATATTTTCAATGAAAAACACTGCACAGAGTCCACTTTTTCTGGGGGGGTTTTCGGTTTTTTGTTGTTTTTTTTGCCATGTTGATTCAGGATGGATTTCAACTATTATGATTATTCTTAGCTCTGTGAAATGATGAGATTTAAAAACTTCTTCTGCAGTTTTACACTGCTCTAGAATTCAGCTCATTTGTATATTTACGGCTGATGGTACAAATGCACATAAATTAGAATAATAGAATCATAGAATTGTGGAGTTGAAAGGGACCCCAAGGGTAATCTAGTCCAACCCCCTGCAATGCAGGAAATTGATAGGTGTGTCTCTGTGCATGTTGATAATAGATCCTTTTTGTCTATTCTGGGGAACTTTCTAGTCAAATTATTAAAGATGACAAAAAAGAGGGGGAAAGGAGTGCTAAGAAGTATTATTTATTAAATGTGTTAGTCACCATATTGTGAAGCCTCTGGGCAATTTAGAATCTCTAGCAACTTACAACTCTGTGGTCCTTAACCCCTTCATTTATTAACTAGCAAAGATAGGCATTGTTCGGTTTGACTGCAAAAACTCCCACACCCATTGCACTTGGTTGGATCTGTTTCTCCAAGGAGGCATGTGTAGGGATTTGACAGCAGGTCTGATCATCATCCTAATCAGCCTGAAGACTCTCCTCATGTGCAGGTACCAATATCTCCACTTTCCCTTACTGGTTTCTAATTCTTGCTGTTTGATGCTCAAAAACAGAGAGGGGACCTGTCTGATTGATCATCATCACGCTGCAGAAGGTGTGATTGCCTCGACATGATGCTCTCATCAGTCAAAAGTGGGAAGCAAATGGCTCTGTTTGTTTACTCCCTGCCTAACCAAGATAACATGCTCATCCCTCTCTCATCAGTTTGTTCTCCAACAACCACTCTCTGCCCTGGTTCTTGTGTAGACAGTTGGAACTTGCTCCTGAAATTATTTCCATCACTCTTTGTTCAAGGAGGTAGATGCGCCTTTCTTCATTCAACAGCAGCTGGAGAATTTGCCCAGTTTTCAGATTCAGGGATAATCACTTATGATAATCAATGCATTAGTTTAAAACCAAACATTTATTTTCAATATTCTCCCCTCCCCCACCAAAAATAACCCCTTAGCATAGGGTGATATACACATTACCCCAACTGATACTGCTGAAAATGGCAGTCCTTCCACTGTACAGTGTTTTCTTCAGTTTCTCCATGTCCTGATGCAGTTGAGATGCGCCTATCACCCTAGCAAGAGCCAATGATGCAGAGTGAGAGGGAAAGAAACACACACTGTAATGTTCGTACCGAGGGGAAGAAGGAACTTGACACATTTTCAGCAGCCGATGTATGTTCTTTGTGATCTATCGTTCCACATGAGGTTGGTTATCACACTTTATCCTCACACAACAATCTTGTAGGTTTCGCTGAGGGACAGTGACTTGCCCAAGGCCAAACAGTGGTTTTCATAGCTAAGCTCTGGACATTTCCCAACAGTGGTGAAGGAGGATGGATGAGTGCCTCACATACAGAAGGGGGAAGGCATGTCTGTCCCCTACAAGGAGATTGCAGCTTCCCAATGCACACACATCTCCCATGCGGTATATAGTCATCTTTCTTCTTCAGACATGACCCAGAAGTGTGCGAGAAAAATGGCTATTTTGAAACAAGGGAAGGTGTGCCAGTTGGTGCATGCATCGGGGCAAAATTAAGTACTGATGTGATCTTTTCTCATTAACAAAACCCCGATGATGCCACATGTGTATGCTCAACAGTTCAACAGGGGCATCTGAAGTATCTGAAGAAGTGTGCATGCACACGAAAGCTCATACCAAGAACTAACTTAGTTGGTCTTTAAGGTGCTACTGGAAGGAAAAAAATTTTTAGTTCAACAGGGGAACCAGGATGTAAGCTCTACCACTGAGCTATGGCCCTCCCCTTTGCAAAAATTATGTTGCAAGGACTCCCACAAAACGCATACCGTATTTTATTTTCTTCCCAAGGCAGTTGGCACTGACCAGCTCCTTCCCAGTCTATTTTGGCTTCCACTCCTGTTCCTGCCACTCTTTCTCTCTCCCAGAGCATTTGGTGCATGTACACCAAGCAATTTGAAATATTTCGCTAGCTGGAGTGCCTTGATTGAAATGAAACCATGAAAAGCATGTTTCTGCTGGGATGAAGAAGGGCTGCCTTGTTTCCTGGAGAGATCCGATAAATCTTGTGTCACACCATCTCGGAGCACAATGAATTACAGGGAAGGCATGGAACAATGACCCATTGACAGCCACCACACTTCTGAACTTTCTATGCCTTTTCAGACCCCAGATACAGGACAAAGAATGATGACGACAACTGTCATTTGCAAGCCATGGCTTAGCAGACTGGGTAACAGAAATGAGTTAAAGGAAAGTCTGTGCCTTCTCTTCTACTAACTTTCTGTGTGACCCTGGTCGTGTCACTTTGCTTCATGTTGCTTTATTTATGTACATGCAATCTTAATGCACTGGGAAAGATTAATTTAGAAACCAACAAAAACCAAATGTTTCACAAGGCCCTTTGTTGGAAGAATATGTGCCAAGCAAATAAGCAAAATAAGTGATCACATGGAATCAGTTAAGAAGGTATGGATTACATGTGTTTATCGCAATTATCCTAAAAGGTGTGTTTTATTCTCTTACTATAAAGAACAATATGAAATGGAGAACATAAAATGCTAACATTCTAAAACAGGCAATAGACATCTTTTAATGCTCTTTTAATTTTTTTGTTTTTAAATACAAGCTACCCCCTTCCCCCAAATACTGCCAGGAATAACAATATTATTTTGCTATAACACTGCTTCAGTTGACAAAAATACAAACATACATCTTAAAAAATTAAAGGCATTACTTGAGGAAACCCTTAAAAATAAATAATGCCAATATAACAACAAAAATGGCACTTGTCAAATTGTGTCATTTCTGAATTTATTTCTAAAAAAGGAAAGTTACTTAATGCCAACCTATTCTGTCTTGCCTTTACATTTTCAAAACATCGCTGATGTCTCAATTTCCCCAAATCTCTTTTCTACCCATTCTTTCACAATAATACAAGATTGCCTTTCTAATGTGCCACTTCAGAACAGAGGGTCTGTGCCACTTCAGAATAGAGGTGAAGTTCAAACATTCCCCACCTATATGTTTCTTAGAGGTAATAATGAGGGGCTCACTCCATCATTTGCCATCCCCATTGTTCCATATAGCTCTGACAGTTTCTCCGAGGCAGTTTCTCCTACATACATTCCTTGCCTTCAAGTCCAAAGCTTGATTCACACATGCAGCTGGCACTCAGTGTATGATGGTCTATCAAGTTAAGATTTACATGTGTGGATGAGACACCGCAAATTAAACACCAGAGACACAGCTTTTGTTTCACCCAATGTCGCTTTAAACACATTTTACTTCAGACATTCAGCTGAGATTCATCAAGTGTTAAGTAATCAAGGAATGAAAGATCAAGCAATCTACACGCGTATGTAAATGAGTCCTTCACCCAAACCTATTTTATACTTTGGCTTACATTTCCAAATGGTACATTTCACAAGAAATCCAATGAGATAGCATGCCTTTTTTTTAAGCCCTTGGGATTTAGGATTGCCTTCTGCATATATTGCAAAGTGGCAAGGAAGAGACTGTGGAGAATGCGTTAGTTGAAGAAATCTGTAACAGAGCAAAGAAAGCTTATTCTGGAGTAGATGAACTCTGCACCCTTTGACCTCTTCCATCTTGTTTTCATTTCCATATCTCTCTTTTACACCCCCCTTCTCAGCATGGTTACCTCTCCCCCCCCCCACTAAAAAGCTATTAATCATGCCAGCTCAGAGCCAAACATTAGCGAACAGTGATATGTTTGCCAGAGATCAGAAAGATGAGTGATGCTGATTTAAATAAAACGTGATTGTTGACTTTCGAAACAGCCATGTTTAGGATCAGGGGATTTCTTCCAGCTGAAATCAGTCAACATTTGTGAGGTCAGGACGGAGAGCTCTCCACTTCTGGTTCAAAGCCAGTTGTTGGAAAGCAATAAAATGGAGAGGAGTGAGATTAGGTGTGACATTTTGCACCTTAGATGAATATGCAGCCAGTGGGGATTTCCCCACCTGTCTATGTCCTACTCATACTTTTCACTGTGTCCTTTCTTTGCACTGCTCCTGGCACCCTCCGAGCTCCCCTTCCTGTCATCTCTATTTGGTTGCATTTTCTGATCCTTGGGGATTGCTGCTGCCACCCTGAGTAGAGGGAGATACCGCGAGGTGGCATGTGTGAGCAGTGTGGGGTGAAAATATATTATCAACTGCTTCACTAGATGGGGGGGGGACTGTTCCGTTTCTTTTGTTTGGGAGGAAGTCAACATCATATTATTATGATAGCTCCATCAATGCAAGCAATTCTGCTGTCAGACAGAGCAATCTCCTCCCTGTGCTGTTCTGGGGGTTCTCCTGACTGTCCCCCCCCCAGCTGATAGAGGGAGTGAAAGTGGGGGCAGGGAAAGCCCCATTGTGTTAGCAGGACTCATTGCAATGGCTTTCACTAGCACAATTGTCCAGCTGAATCTGGCAGGCACACACACACACACACACACACACACACACCCCAACACTTGCATTAACATTAATACTTCCTTCACCTACAAAATGAGAGAGCCCATCATGCAATGCTCCACCTGCTCTGTCTCAATTGAAAATGCATAAGCTGGGCCAGCCCTACCGTTAGACAAAGTCACATAGCCAAAATCAACTGCCTGGAATGGCTGTCATGAAAGGAAAGCAAATTGTTAGCTATTTAATTTACCATTGTTGCATTTTTACTCACACAGAGATGTGCTTGCATGATTTTCTGTCTCAGGAGAGCCAAAATAACTTTGCCAACCTTGGTGCTACGTGCCTTGGCTTGTGGTGGGGGGCGCCATTTTTTGTTCCATCCCAGGGAGTCAATTCTCTTGGACTGGCCCTATGCACAATCACACTGTCACCCTCTTAGAAAAGAATCAAGATGCCTCATTCAGCATAATCTTGCTTGAAAACTGAGCCAAGCGGTTCCAAAGAAGAATGCTTCCCTATGCTTGGTGTGGGACAACTGAAAAGTAGGCATGACTTCTGATTGTTTCCTTCTGCTGCAATAAAGCCCACAATTCCTGACTGGAATGGGAATAGGTGATGGAGATGACTGCATACTTCTCCTCCTCAGTCCAGGCAGATTCCAATGGACATGTCAAAATCCTAGTTGCATTATGCTTATCCTCTGTGCCTCTGGCCAGTGAAATTTTGCTATGTAGAAAGGAACACTTAAAAGACTGGGACTACTAGCTATGACCCCCTTCATGGATCACTGCCTTGCCGTGGCGAAGGGGCTTGAAGAACTCAGAGAAGCTATGAACTACGCCGAGCAGG
Source organism: Podarcis raffonei (assembly GCF_027172205.1). Lineage (NCBI taxonomy): Eukaryota > Metazoa > Chordata > Lepidosauria > Squamata > Lacertidae > Podarcis > Podarcis raffonei. The sequence goes on from NC_070606.1 coordinate 21,183,603, forward strand.
GCACACAAGATGAACAGGTCATAGTGGAGAGTTTTGACCAAACGTGATCCACCTGGAGGAGGAACCGGGAAGCCACTCCAGTATCCTTGCCAAGAAAACTCCATGGACAAAGACAACAGGCATATAAAAGTTATGACGCTGGAAGATGAGCCCCTCAGGTCGGAAGGCGTCCAACATGCTACTGGGGAAGAGCGGAGGGCAAGTACAAGTAGATCCAGAGCTGATGAAGCGGCTGGGCCAAAGCCAAAAGGACGCTCAGTTGCGGATATGCCTGGAAGCGAAAGGAAAGTCCAATGCTGTAAAGAAAAATATTGCATAGGAACCTGGAATGTAAGAACCATGAACCTAGGTAAGTTGGAGGTGGTCAAAAATGAGATGGCAAGAATAAATATTGACATCCTGGGCATCAGTGAACTAAAATGGACGGGAATGGGCGAATTCAGTTCGGATGACCATCACATCTACTACTGTGGGCAAGAAACTCGTAAAAGAAATGGAGTGGCCCTCATAGTCAACAAAAGAGTGGCGAAAGCTGTACTGGGATGCAATCTCAAAAATGATAGAATGATCTCGATACGAATCCAAGGCAGACCTTTTAACATCACAGTAATCCAAGTTTATGCACCAACTACTGATGCTGAAGAAACTGAAATTGACCAATTCTATGAAGACTTACAACACCTTATAGAAGTGACACCAAAGAAGGATGTTCTTCTCATTATAGGGGATTGGAATGCTAAAGGCAAGAGATAAAAGGAACAACTGGCAAGTTTGGCCTTGGAGATCAAAACGAAGCAGGGCAAAGGCTAATAGAGTTCTGTCAAGAGAACAAGCTGGTCATCACAAACACGCTTTTCCAACAACACAAGAGACGACTCTACACATGGACATCACCAAATGGGCAGTATCGAAATCAGATTGATTATATTCTCTGCAGCCAAAGATGGAGAAGCTCTATACAGTCAGCAAAAACAAGACCTGGAGCTGACTGTGGCTCAGATCATCAGCTTCTTATAGCAAAATTCAAGCTTAAACTGAAGAAAGTAGGAAAAACCACTGGGCCGGTAAGATACAATCTAAGTCAAATCCCTTATGAATACACAGTGGAAGTGACGAACAGGTTTAAGGATTTAGATTTGGTGGACAGAGTGCCTGAAGAACTATGGATGGAGGCTCGTAACATCGTACAGGAGGCAGCAACGAAAACCATCCCAATGAAAAGGAAATGCAAGAAAGCAAAGTGGCTGTCCAACGAGGCCTTACAAATAGCGGAGGAGAGAAGGCAAGCAAAATGCGAGGGAGATAGTGAAAGATACAGGAAATTGAATGCAGATTTCCAAAGAATAGCAAGGAGAGACAAGAAGGCCTTCTTAAACGAGCAATGCAAACAAATAGAGGAAAACAACAGAATGGGAAGAACCAGAGATCTGTTCAAGAAAATTGGAGATATGAAAGGAACATTTCGTACAAAGATTACCATAATAAAGGACAAAAGTGGTAATGACCTAACAGAAGCAGAAGACATCAAGAAGAGGTGGCAAGAATACACAGAGGAATTATACCAGAAAGATATGGATGTCTCGTACACCCCAGGTAGTGTGGTTGCTGACCTTGAGCCAGACATCCTGGAAAGTGAAGTCAAATGGGCCTTAGAAAGCATTGCAAATAACAAGGCCAGTGGAAGTGATGGTATTCCAGCTGAACTATTTAAAATTTTAAAAGATGATGCTGTTAAGGTGCTACACTCAATATGCCAGCAAATTTGGAAAACTCAGCAGTGGCCAGAAGATTGGAGAAGATCAGTCTACATCCCAATCCCAAAGAAGGGCAGTGCCAAGGAATGCTCCAACTACCGCACAATTGCACTCATTTCACACGCTAGCAAGGTTATGCTTAAAATTCTACAAGGAAGGCTCAAACAGTATGTGGATCGAGAACTCCCAGAAGTGCAAGCTGGATTTAGAAGAGGCAGAGGAACCAGAGACCAAATTGCAAACATGCGCTGGATTATGGAGAAAGCTAGAGAGTTCCAGAAAGACATCTACTTCTGCTTCATTGACTATGCAAAAGCCTTTGACTGTGTCGACCACAGCAAACTATGGCAAGTTCTTAAAGAAATGGGAGTGCCTGATCACCTCATCTGTCTCCTGAGAAATCTCTATGTGGGACAAGAAGCTACAGTTAGAACTGGATATGGAACAACTGATTGGTTCAAAATTGGGAAAGGAGTACAACAAGGCTGTATTTTATCTCCCTGCTTATTTAATTTATATGCAGAATACATCATGCGAAAGGCTGGGCTGGATGAATCCCAAACTGGAATTAAGATTGCCGGAAGAAATATCAACAACCTCAGATATGCAGATGACACAACCTTGATGGCAGAAAGTGAGGAGGAATTAAAGAACCTTTTAATGAGGGTGAAAGAGGAGAGCGCAAAATATGGTCTGAGGCTCAACATCAAAAAAACGAAGATCACGGCCACTGGTCCCATCACCTCCTGGCAAATAGAAGGGGAGAAATGGAGGCAGTGAGAGATTTTACTTTCTTGGGCTCCATGATCACTGCAGATGGTGACAGCAGCCACGAAATTAAAAGACGCCTGCTTCTTGGAAGAAGGGCAATGACAGGCCTAGACAGCATCTTGAGAAGTAGAGACGTCACCTTGCCAACAAAGGTCCGTATAGTTAAAGCCATGGTTTTCCCAGTAGTGATGTATGGAACTGAGAGCTGGACCATAAAGAAGGCTGATCGCCGAAGAATTGATGCTTTTGAATTATGGTGCTGGAGAAGACTCTTGAGAGTCCCATGGACTGCAAGAAGATCAAACGCATCCATTCTTAAGGAAATCAGCCCTGAGTGCTCACTGAAAGGACAGATCGTGAAGCTGAGGCTCCAGTACTTTGGCCACCTCATGAGAAGAGAAGACTCCCTGGAGAAGACACTGATGCTGGGAAAGATGGAGGGCACAAGGAGAAGGGGGCGACAGAGGACGAGATGGTTGGACAGTGTTCTCGAAGCTACAAACATGAGTCTGTCCAAACTGTGGGAGGCAGTGAAAGACAGAGGTGCCTGGCGTGCTCTGGTCCATGGGGTCACGAAGAGTCGGACACGACTAAACGACTAAACAACAACAACAACACTAGCTATGACAGTTGAAAACAGAACACCCTTATACAGAGGCAACATTTTTCTGATTTCCAAATGCTAAACGGGGGAGAAGCAGAGGAAATGGCCATATTTGTTTGTTTGTTTATAAGTGTCTAGCCTGCCATTATAGTGCCCATGAACCTCTCTCCAGACAGCTTGCAACAATTAAAAATAATAAATCTAGTACTGCTAACTTTAAAGAGACATTTTGATGTGTTCTTCTGGAGAAAGAATGCTAGAGGAATTTGATGGGCCTTGGTTTAACTGAAGGAGACATTTCTTGAAATGTTAAGTCATTTTTGGATTCCTTGTGCTGACCGGTGGCTCTCTGATTACAGTTTACATATATTGCCACTTTGTAAAATATATTTTCTATTCAGTTACATTGATCTAACTGTTTAGGCGGCCCTTGTTTTTGCTGAATAACACCTCAGGGGACATGTGTAGACCTTCCAAGGCACCCTATTGGCTTGGGGCAGCTGATTGTGTATTGTGTGGCCAAAATGACATCACAGCAGGGTAGGACTCTATGACGCTGGGTTCCTCTCACATTTATTGTATGTTGGAAAACATTTAAAGAGCTACTTCTCTTTGAGGTAGTAAATATCTGACTGGGTGCTGCCATTATGGACTAGAAGCATAAATGCACAATTAAAAATTATTTCATGCAAAAGAAATTGCACATTGAAAAAGGGTCATATGAGGGAGAAAGGATTTCCCCCAGACATGCTAGATTTCTGTGTCCAGAATATTTTTAAAAATAAAACAATAATAAATTAATAATACTTATTAATTTTATGAATTTTTACAAAGGCTGAACTGCATGCTTCACTTCAACTTGCCCTCTTCACCCCTATCCTTCCCCAGCCCATTTTTGTTGAAACTTTCTTATGTAAGTCAACACAAGAGAAGAATGGGGCAGGGGCATAAAGGAGTGAGAAAGGGAAAAGAGGAAAAAAAGAAAAGAAGGAATTTTGTTGTATTATGCCATGCAGTAACATTTAGTTGCGTGAGTACAGTTCAGGCACATTAGGGTCAAGCCACACATGTGAAGGAACGCTGAGCAACAGGAGGAAGGAGAAGTATAAATTTGGTGGCTCTGTTTTAAAAATGCCCATAGCAAACCTATAAGCTGTCGCTGTAATGGGTAAGCTGAAAAAAATGCTTAAAGAAAGTGCAGAGTAACATATAGATGTACGAAGTGTGTCCTAAACAGAAGATCCAATCTGCAGGTATTTTTGGTGCGGCTATTGGGTTTCCTAAGCAGTAACCTTATGCACACTTAACTAGGAAGAAAGCTCAACTGAAATCAGTGGAATGAACTTAGAAACAAGTGTGTTTAGGAACAGGGTGCCAACATGGCTATTGGCAGAACCAGTGTCTGAATGATCTTAAATGAAACTAGATGTGATGACCCCCACAAAAAGGCACCAAGCCATTGGGATTTAATTGTGCTTTTCTCATTGAAATAAATGAAACCCACAGAGCTTTAATGAGAAATCAATGGGGCATGGGTTAGTCTTGATTAATATGTGACCCATTGATTTTTATGGGATTTGAGCAGAACAAATCTCCTCTCAACTGAGGCCTATTTGTTCTCTGTGGGCCATGGCTGAATTGAAGTAGACTTAACCTGCAATGTGACAGGAGTTTGTAATTGAGGACCGGACTACCTCCCGAGATCTTAGAGAGGGAAATATTGATCAGGGTATGTTGCAGATCATTGGAGCAGTTTTGTTTAGGAGCTGCAGCAGAACGTAACCGGATCAGACCACAGGCCTATCTAGCCTAGCCTCCTACTTTGCAGCCTGTTTACTTTGCTAGTCCGTAGCAGGTACTTCTAGGTTCCAGTCTGGCCTGGGTGGGCATTGCAATGCTTGAGGCAAATTATTCAGGTGTGATACCCTCTTCAAAGAACTGAAAGAAATGTGATGACGCTGTAGGACTTTGCTAGGGAGAAAGTAGACACTAAGGTAGGTAACATTAGGTACAATGTGGGTACACTGGGAGCCAGTGTAGATCCTTTAGGACTGTTGTTACATGACCCTGGCAGCTACTTCCAGTCACCAGTCTAGCTGCCACATTCTGCATTAGTTGTCGTTTCCGAGTCACCATCAAAGGTAGCCCCACATAGAGCGCATTGCAGTAGACCAAGTGGGAGATAACCAGAGCATGTACCACTCTGGTGAGACAGTGCTTCGGCAGGTAGGGTCTCAGCCGGTGTACCAGGTGGAGCTGGTAGACAGCCATCCTGGGCACAGCTCAGGAGGGGTGAGGGACTTAGGTGGGCTCGGTCAGGAAAGCTTACGATCTGCCAAATCCAAACTGTCATCCTGATGGATCTTGGGTTTGGATTGCACTGTCAATTTATGCAGGACATAAAATAACTTTATATATATATAATATCCCAGTTCTTCAGATGAGGAATTTCATGCTGGTGCTAACCTGGGAAGTGGAATAAGGGTCTCTCTTTAACCTTCTGTCTGAATCTCTCCCCCACCATTTTTTATTTGCTAAAACAGCTTGGAATTCAGTCACTGTTCTGATTTTAATTCACTTGCAAACTGAAATGAATAAACTGGGAATTTATCAAGCTTATACCACAATAAACTTTATGTCCCTAGCTGCATATCATGTTTCCAAACAAGACTTCTTGTGAGAGGGTAATCTCTGGAGGAGATCTTACTGTCTGAGCAGGCTAGATTGAAGCAATAAGGTTAAGCACATTTTAAAAGATATATCCTATTAAGGCTGAAACCATATGCCCACTTCCTTGGGAGTAAGCATCGCTGCTCTCACTGAGACGTATTTCTGAATAAATATGCACAGGAATGGGCATAATTTCTCCCTTTATTTTGACAGTTCCCGAAACCTCAATTTCTCCCACTTCAGAAAAAACATGTTCTACCACATTGCTCTGAAAGATTATTACTATAAAATGTTATTATGGTAATAATGCCTCCCATTATGCTAGTGTGATCTGAAAATGCCCCACTCAATTGCCATTTTCTCTTTCGGAGAATTCTGGTTCTAAGAAGACTAAGATCAGAGCTCCTTGATTCTCTCGTTTCATTTAATTACGAGCGAGACTTTTAATTTGACGCAGATGGGAAGGGAATGCCTCTTCGAGCTGCCATTACTTGGATTGCATTGGTTCAGCGATAAGCTTCAAAAAGCTGCAAAGGAAAACAAAATGCCGCAAGAGAAAGTCTAATCTCTGCCTTTACAATAATAGATTGAAACGGCAAGGAACACTGAGAGATAACAAATGGAAAACATTTCCCTTTAGCGCCAATACCACACAATGATAAGCTTTGGTTGAGAAGCAAAGGGAGGTAAAATGCAGTTACTCTGTCTTGCAAAGGAAACAGGAGTAGGATTCTGGGGTAGGGAGGCTTTGCAGCTGTCACTGCAGAGTGTGATAAATGAGCCAAAGAGATAGAGTGAAATGAAGGGTGTGCCCATGCCAGGTATTTCCCCCATGTTTCATTTCAGTATTTCCCCTCATTGTCCTGGAAAAGTGGAGTGGCGGAAGCCAGTCTCTTGACCTTCTTTGAGTGGTATGTACATTCACTTTTAGGAGCGCCAACTGACAGGCACCTATCAGTCTGTTTACCAGGGACTGAGCATTTAGCATAGCAGCCCCTGCCCTGTGGAACTCCATTTATTGACATGTTGGAGGTTTTTAAGCAGGGGTTGGATGGCCATCTGTCACGGATGCTTTAGCTGAGGTTCCTGCATTGCTGGGGGTTGGACTAGATGACACTCAGGACCCCTTCCAACTCTACAATTCTGTGACTCTAAGATTTTATGTTACAGGTGCTTTTACCAACGTTGTCATTTTTCTCTGTTGCACTCCCCAATCCTATTATTTCCTATGAACATGCAGCTTTTGTAAACATATAAACACATGAAATGATTGGTGTGATCATGTTAATGCTTATTCTCAGCCCCCTCTGCCACCCCCCCTTCAATCTCTAGTACAGTTAGGGTCAATAATTCTGGCCTACCTTGCAATGTGTCCCAGTTGAAGCAATGGTACAGTTCTCTCCGCACAGAGTTCCTCCATGGAGGTGCACTGAGGAAATCTTAAGACGCTGCTTCCAGGTGGGGAGTTGTGAGAAAGACCTCTACCAGGAAGATCCATGTGGCAGTATTATCTTTCTGGATCAGGTACTACTGCCCCCCATGAGGCCATCTCCAAGAGACACTCCATGCAGAAAGGTTTTAGAGCACTGGTCTTCAACTGGTGGGTCGAGACCCCTAGTGGGTCATGGCCTGATCCTATGCAAATATATGGTTGCTGGCATCTGTTTATCTCGAGAGTCAATGGAGTGTGCTTCTGGGGGTGAAGTCGAACTGCTGGAGAATCACAGTGCCTGCTGTAGCTGCAGAAACTCGTAACTGCTGCCTCCTGCATTGTTTTTGCTGTGTTAGCAACATCTTTGTGACCTCCCCAGGGCACAAGCCTGGAGAGTGTGTATGGAGGTCCTCGGCTGCCTGGACAACAGGACCTCCCTCTCGGCCTACTGGTATAATCCAAAGGAGAGCAGAGCAATCAGCTTAACTGAAGGAGGTGCTGGAAGGAGGTGCACAACACACCATCCAGCCATCTTAGGGACTCCACTCTGGATTTCCCCCTTAGCTTTTTCTTCTCAAAAAGATGTCCTTCAAAGCAGCAGGTACAGATTTTCCCTCAGGATTTGCTCCCAAAGCCTTTCTCATGGCAGCGGAGGTTTAAATTCAGAGTTGACAAGCCCCATCTGCCCCCCCCATTTCCCTCAACAGTATGTGCAAACCGCCTTCTTGACCACTAGACCCAATATCGGCCTTGTCCTCTCAATCCGCCAGAGCCTGTCTTCGCACGCAAGGGAAGGCCCTGACTCACTGAGGGTTTGAAGGTAGCCACCCTCCCCTGGTTTAAGTAGCCAGTCAAAGCCATGGGATGTGGGCGCTGTCGCTTCTAGGATTAAGAACTGGATTCACAAACGCATGTTTAAGTTAAGAGTGGGTCCTGGGTCTTGAAAAGGTTTGAGTGTAGTAGTTTAGGGTGACGTGTTTTGAGAACTTAGGAAAAGGACTGTATACAGTGCTTTTTTTCTAGACAAAAAGCTGCCAGAACACACCTCCCACAGAAGACCCACCCCAGAGCCCAAAGAGAATCTCTTCAGGCTGAGGGTCAGGTCTCCTTGCCAGCCAGAAGCTTGTTGAGGCTGTTCCGCTGAGGTGAGGCGAGCCTTCTGCAGCTTAACAAGCCTCACGTGAGCCAGACCAGCTGGTGACTTACTCAGCTGAGGCGCCGCTTTCCCACGCATCTGCTATTTTCTGGGGGGCTGAAGAGCCTCAGCAAAACTCCGATGCGCCTCCGGCTTGTGAGGAGACCCTCTCCAGAGCCCATAGAGAACATCGCCTTTCGGTACTCCTCGTGACCCGGAGGCACAACGGGGCTTTGCTGAAGCTGGTCAGGTCTCTTCCTCCACTTCTGGGGCCCAGCTGAGAGGTGCTGTTCCGGCACGTTCCGGCTGGAAAAAAGCCCTGTCCATATACATAATAACTGTCATTGTCTTCCTCAGGAGACAGGCAGATGGAGTGGCATGGCATGCACATCTTTTCTTTAGATGGAAAAGGTGTGTTTCTAGAGAGATGGAAACACAGAGAACAAACTTCTTGCCTTCCAGATCCCTCTCCATCATCGCTCTCCACTCTGTGAGAGCGACAAAGCATCAGACTGCCTCCATGTGCCAAGGAACTACAGCTCCCACAGTCTCACCAAACATTTGTTGATCCAGAGAAAAATAAAATGCGTGTAAGATGCAGGACCGTGGGAAGAAACGGATGCTACAAGGAAACCATACTATTAGTAACATGGGACAACGGCTATATATATGGGGTCGCTCAAAGCAGGCCCCAGAGGAAATAGAGCTTGCTCCCAATTTGCAATGCAGCAAAGATGTGCACACAGGATACCTTTTGCCCAACTTGGCTGTGGAAGTCAGAGAATCCACAGCTGCCTGCCAAATACCCATTCCCCTCCAAGTTGTCTGCAAACGATTGAGAAACTTTTCTCCCCCTGCTGGCCTTTCTTTGGTTGTGCTGCGTTTCCGTTAACGATGAAGGGCTTTTGTCAGATGGTTTCAATTAGACCCATAAGGATTTCACTAAGAGAAACGGTCCAGTTTTTGTGTGTGTTTTTTGGTAGATTCACACTTCATGAATTCCTTGGCAGGCTTGCCTTATGTAACACTGATGTTGCTTTGGATTGCGACATTGCGTCACTGGGCCTGAAATGCGTTGGGGACACACTATCTTACTCTCCAACGCTTCACGGGTGAAACTGAGGACACGTATCCTTGTCACAACTTAAGTGTGGGTTTTGCTGCAAGGTGCCCTGCGAATATCGGCTTTAAGGGCAGGGCTGAAACATCAGTGACAATAACATCTGCAGTCACATTAAAAATAACTATCTTAACCCACATCTCTGCTACACATTGCCAAAAGTTCTTCTGAGCCGATTGTATTGAGAATTGTAGTCCAAACATCTGGAGGGTCACAGGTTCCTCGCCGCTGATGTGAAGGATTGCAGTATAAGGAAATTAAGGAACAATATCCTCTCTGCGGACCCATGGGTTTAAACTGCTTGGCTGCCTATGGCTGTGGCCATGCTGTCTATGGATTTCAGGCAAACAGATTAACTATCTTTTGGAACAATGTACAAACAAGAAAGTAACCATCCAGATTTCTCTCTCTCTCTCTCTCAGCTATGATAAAAGGTAAAGGTACCCCTGCCCATACGGGCCAGTCTTGACAGACTCTGGGGTTGTGCGCCCATCTAACTTAAGAGGCCAGGGGCCAGCGCTGTCCGGAGACACTTCCGGGTCATGTGGCCAGCGTGACAAAGCTGCATCTGGCGAGCCAGCGCAGCACACGGAAACGCCGTTTACCTTCCCGCCAGTAAGCGGTCCCTATTTATCTACTTGCACCTGGGGGTGCTTTCGAACTGCTAGGTTGGCAGGCGCTCAGCTATGATAGGTTCCTCCTTATCTTCAACAAATGTGGTATGGACTGTATCCAATATTCCTTTTAGCTTAAAAGGCAGTTGCCAAAAGAATCCACTAGGAATTCCACCACCAATACATTTCTGCCACACATACAAATTTTATTGACAATAAGGAATATAGATTGAAAAAAATCTATATGGGCTGATAGCACTAAACATACGCACAAAATGCTCAACAGGGAGAGGTCAAATCAGGAATCGGAAGAAAGGGAGAACAGGAAAAGGAACCACAAGGCAGTTTGATGGAGTTTCCTTGAGTGTTGGAGACTAGGTGCTCCCTTCCTCTTGGCTATCTGAAGTGTTTGGCACCAGCTGTCCAGTGGAAGGGAGTTCCATCTGATCTAGTCCAACCTCTGTGGTACCTCGACAGAACTTTGGGTTGACACCATCAGGCCCTTCCAGTCCTTGGGAAGATGTCTCTTGATCCTCCATCCCCTCCACCAAGGTGATGTAGAACTTGCTCTCAATCTTTTCAGAAACGTCCTCCTGAAGTTAGCCACAGGAATAAGGCGCACAATAAAGCCCTCTCCACATTGCAAAGGTATCTTACTCAGGGGCCAAGTTTCAGAAATGTCTTTTTTCCAGCACCCTGCACTATGAAGGGAGACTCCTCCATTCAGGAGCACATTAGAAATAGTTACTATCAAAGCTAGAAAATAAATTACTGCACTGAGGAGACAGTGGGCATGGAAAAAGGAGGAGCAGAATGTGACAATTGATCCACCCATCCCAAAACACTGAAACGAATTGCGTGTGAACCTGAGTGAAACATTTGGAGCCTGATTTACTCCCACTTATTGAATTATTCCCATACTGGGTAAAGCCACATTTTTCAGGGGGAAGCATCAACTGATTGACTGGAGCTCCCTGTCTATCATATATTTACAGGCACACACATTCCCTTTGCACATGGGGTGTGCACAAAAAAGTGTGCACTTTATCATTCACATAATGACAGTGGTTATTTTAGAGGTGGTATGGACAGTCAAGAAATTAATGATATTTCTTTTGCCTGCTTCAAAATGACTGAGTAGCCACTCTGTGTTCTTTCATTCTACAAACTTTTTTTCCTTTTTTTAGTCGTTGCCGAACTGCAGTCATTGGCACAGGTGAAACAAAAGGTTTGGGATTTCTCCTGTCTGACCAACACTATTGTCTGCAAACTCTTGATGAAGGGCTCCCTCTGTTGGGAAACTGGAGCAAACTAAATATGAGCTCTTTTTGTTCATTGCACTGTACTTCCAGGTTGATAACAGTAGTAAAATCACTAGACTGGCCAGTCCGTAGTTACATAATTTTAGATGATCTTCATAATTCTCTTTGGTGGTTCGGACAACAATATGCCCAGCAAGTATATTATACATGAAAGATAGCAAAGATATAGATGTTTAGATTTAGATTGGCTCTGTGTGTATATGTGTGTGTGTGTGTGTGTGCTGCGTACACACCATACATTTAAAGCACCCCAAAGGAATCCTGGGAACTGTAGTTTGTTAAGAATGCTGGGAACTGTAACTCTGGGAGGGCAAACTACAGTTCCCAGGATACTTTAGTGTGGAAACGTGCTTGTACTGTACGTAATGCTCTCTACATGTATGGTGTGTACGCAGCCGAAATCCTTCCCCCTAGACTAATTAACCAACAAGCAAGTCTCCACATGATGGCAGCAGAGTGTTGAATGAGTCATCCTATCCAGCAGTATGTTACAGACACAGCCATATGCTGTTTCATTCGAATCCTCTTTGGGACCACAGAACCTATTTTCACACCTGGATGATGTTCCAAAAATGACCAGAGGAATCAGGGCTCACGCCTCCTTCAACAAGTCCTGATCTTGCAACTTAAGGGATATTACGTGAGGATTCATTCTGTGGCACAATCTAGCTGTGACTTAAGAGAGGAAGACTGCACAGAGATCTGCCCGACACACAAGGAAGCTGGAGGTTCCCCATGCAATCTCTGTGGCTGCCGACACTGGTATGAAGATGTTATGCTCGTTTGGTAAGTGGGTTACAATTATTCCATCTGCATAAAACTGTTCTTACTGGGCTGTTTGCTGTTTGTGACTAGTGTTCTTGCTTTGCATCCGTTGCATTTTTAGGATGTTTTGTGGTTTTAAATTGATACCGATTTGATTCTGTAAATTTGTATGTTAAATCACAAAATTTTAAAACAAATGGATCAAAAATTGAAAGTCATCAATAATAAAAAGAGATTAAAGCGGAAAAAGTTACTAGCTACAAAAACGTATACTGTCCAACTTGCCCAAACATACGTATATAGATAATTTTTGGTTCTTTGCAGAAAGAGGGAAAGAAAGGAACCACTTTGTGTTCCAACATACAAAGGCTTTCCTGCCTTGGCTAGTCATGGCAACCAGGAAATGACTAAACCTCTTCCCTTTCATTTAGAACACAAATCTAGAAACAGAGTATCACCCAGACAAATATTTATTTTGTATTCTCTTCCATATTGTACTTTTCTCCATTTAAGATGCATGCGCTTTCTTTTACTCCCACCCCACTGCTTTTGGAACCATGATATAGCAGTGAATGCTTGCACAGAGAATCATAGAATCGTGGAGTTAGAAGGGACCATGAGGATCATCTAGTTCAACCCCCTGCAATGCACAAATCTTTAAGAGGGGGGAGGAACTAGGAAAAATTATAAAAAAGAAACTGTTCCTAAATTATGTAGAATGTACAGACAAAAATATTTGCGATAACCAGCTCTGCTTCAGAAGTTTCTAGGTGTTTGTAGTATGCTGAAATAACTCCTACATGCCACAAGAGGGCTATGTATATATTGGTCTAGTTTTCAGACTGTTATTTCTGCAGTAAGTTCTACACGCAAAAAAAACAACACATAAATATAAAAAATATAAAATAATACATTTCTTACCCACCTTTCACCACCAGTTCCCAGCACAGGATACAATAATTAAAAATTTAGAATTAAAAGCAGTTACAACAGATTTCAGTCATTGGAACAGGGTGGGTCTTGAAAACACACAAAAGACCAGGGTAAAAAGTGCATCTTTAGCAATCGCCAAAAACTCTATAGTGGACCCAGCACCCAGACCTCTGAAGGAGGTAGAACTTTCCTCTTTGTTGCCCTTAGCACCTCAGTGGATCTATAGGGAAGGAGACAGTCTTTCAGATATTTGGGGCTGAAGTAATTGAGGGGTTTAAACACCAGTGTGAGTACCTTATATTAGGCCCAGAAACAAACTGGCAGCCAATGCAGCTGTTTTAGAACAGAGGTTATAGGAGGCAACCCAAGCCAATAATTTGGCTGCTGCATTTGGACTGGTTGAAATTTCTGAGTCGTTTTCAGTGGCAGTCTCACACAGAGCTCTTTGCAACAATCCAATCTGGAATCTGCCACAACATCATCTCCATCTAAAAGTTTGCTGCAGCTGGCAAACCAGCCATAGATGGCAATAGCCACCGAGGCTACCTGGGCCTCGGGCAACAACACTGGATCCTTGAGTACCCCCAAGCTACAGAACTGCTCCTTCTAAAGGAGGACAACCCCACCCGGAAGAGGCTGCCTTCCCACCTCCTGGATTTGAGAACTTGGAACACAGAAGAGCTGTCTTTTCGGGATTCAGCTTGAATGTGTTTGCCCACATCCAGTCCATCAGGGCCTGCAAACACCTGCCCAGCACTCGCACGTTTGTTGTAAACAGCTTTGTTTGCTTTTATAAAGAAAGGATATGTCATTAAAGTAAATAATTAAATAATCAGGACCAACCAGAAGCACCTGGTGATGACAGGAAATTACGATCAATATTGTTGGTGGGCTTAAAGTGTCATCTTTTGAGAAACAGCAACTGTTTGGGCTGAGCAAAAAAACCCCAAAACCCTTCAGTCTTGTTTCGATTGCCAGCTACTTGGAATGTAGCTAGAATGCAAAGGCTTTTCTGCAAGTCACACCCACCTTGAAAAAGCAGATTGGAGACCTTAAAAATATGTGCGTCGTTCTGGCTCAGTTGGTAAATGTGAGGCTCAAGGCAGCAGTCAGGGTTGTCTTTACAGCTGCAATAGACATTCTCATACTCTCTTCTTCCAAGGAAACTGACCCTGAATTCCACATGGCTATGGGAGGGGCTGCAATGAAGCAGGCAAACACATCTTTTGTATTGTCAACAGAAGGCATCATTTGAAATGATCAGGAAACAGGTGATGGGTAAAGCTTCTGTCTGCTCCCTTGGGGAGCTGCTAACAGCCAGAGAGGACAGTCCTGGGTTAGATGGCCTGAGCTGATATGAGGAAGCTTCTAAGCAGCACTGTTTTTCTAGAAAAAGAGATGCCAGAACTCACCATGAACGCCTCCCTTCTTCTCTTATAATGACAATGATGACCACCTGAGAGGTGCCGGAACTGAGTTCTGGCGAGTTCCGGGTGGAAAAAGCCCTGCTTCTAAGTGATTCTGTGAAAGGGAATTGGAGGTACCTCTATAATTGGAGAAGGATCATATGCAGGTCCACACTATTCCCATTTCCTTCACTGGATCCGGGGCGTTAAAATAAAACTGCCTGAAGTAAACCCTACACAAATCCAGAGTGGAGTCCCTAAAATGGTTGGATGGAGTCTTGTACGCCTCCTTCCGGCAACTCCTGTGGCCAAGCTGGTGCCAAATGTATTGCTGTGCTTTCCTTTGGACCACATCAGCCGGGCCAGGAGGGGTGGCTTTTGTTGTCTGGGCAGCCCAGGACCTCCATAGAGACTGCCCAGGCCTGTGTCCAGGAGTTTCATTTTAAGCCTCTTCTTATGCCCTTCTGTCCACATACTGCTTTGCCCACAATTTCTCTACCTAATCATGCCTGTGCTCAATTTTTTTCTCAGCTTATAAAGCCCCTGGTTCCTGCTACTAGACACCCCCACCCTTCCCACCATATAGATTGTAAATAAATGTGGGCAAAGGGTCTCTGCCAGCCGGGCTCAGGAACTTTACTCCTTGCACTGCCATGGCAGAATTGGCAGAAGCCTTTTCCCCATAATATATGCTGTGTTGGAACTGCTTTTGAAGACAATTTGGACATCAGCTGACTCAAAATGCAGGAGCCAGAATTTTAACAGGTGCTGCCTGCTAAGACCACGTAAAAGAACCACATTGTCTGCTAGTTTCTGGGCTCAGAAGTGCTGTTTTTGACCTTTAAACCCCTACATGGTTTTGTTAATCCAAATAAATAACTCCTCCCACATACAGTGCAGTGGTACCTCGTTTTACAGACACTTCAGGTTACAGACTCTGCTAACCCAGAAATATTACCTCGGGATAAGAAATTTGCTTCAGGATGAAAACAGAAATCGCGTGGCGGCAGCGGGAGGCCCCATTAGCTAAAGTGGTACCTCAGGTTAAGAACGCACCTCCGGAATGAATTAAGTTCTTAACCTGAGGTGCCACTGTATTCCACATACAACCCTTGGCACCCTGTTAGTAGTATAGTGGGTGGCAGTTACAAGGTGTAGAGCCTTCTGGGTAGAGGCACCCCTGTTTGGAACCTGCTAATAAGGCAAATTCATCTATGGTCCTTTAGGAAGTACCGTATTTTTCGCACGATTGGACGCACCGGACCATAGGGCGCACCTAGTTTTTTGGGGGGGAAATAAAGGAAAAAATTTTTCCCTTTATTTCCCCCCCAAAAGCAGGTCAGGGAAACCGAACCAGGTCGAGGAACAGCGGGATAGTGGCGCTGCGCCTCCCTGCTGTCCCCCGAGCTTGTGGGGCTGGCTCATGTCTGCCTGGCGCGCAGGGCGCTCTGCTTCAGGGCGCCCCACCCGCCGGGCGGCAGGCTGCTATCCGCAGCGTGGGGAGCCTTGCGGGGAACTCCTGCAGGGCTCCCCACGCTGCGGATGTCTGCCCGGCGCGAGGGGCGCTCTGCCTCAGGTTGCCCCGCCCGCCCGCCGGGCGGCAGGCTGCTATCCGCAGCTTGGGGAGCCTTGCGGGGAACTCCTCCTAGACGGCTAGCGGAGACCTTGCCGGCACCCAGAAGCTTGGGGCGCGCTGAGCTCCGCACGCCCCAAGCTTCGGGATTAATGCAGCGCTCCGCTAGCCGTGGGAGAGCTGGGTCTCCCACGGCTAGCGGATAGCTTCCTGAAGCCTGGAGAGCGAGAGGGGTTGGTGCGCACCGACCCCTCTCACTTTCCAGGCTTCAGCGAAAGCCTGCATTCGCTCCATAGGACGCACACACATTTTCCCTTGCTTTTTAGGAGGGAAAAAGTGCGTCCTATGGTGCGAAAAATACGGTAAGTAAAAAAAAGTTATCATTTTAGCAAGACGTTGGATTTAAGATGGAGTACCAATATTTTTAATCCTTGTCATATTGGTTTTTTGAGTCTTGTGGTGGATTTTATCTTTATTTATTTCAGTGTTTGTATGAACATTTTCTTTTTGTTTTTTAACTGAATGTGCGAACTATGGTTATAGCGTGGTATATAAAAGTAATGACTGTAGAAACAATGTTTTTTTTTAACTATGTAAAAAAGTGAGACCAATGAAAGGGCGTGTGTGTCATACCAGTTTCCTTGGAGTGTGATTTGCCTGTTGCTTTGGAAATAAGCTCCAACTTCTGGATGACACAACTTCTGTTGTGACACAGAGGCACATGAACATTAACACAAGGTACTTGCTCTGTGCTAATAACAGATGTCACTACTTTTGGTAGGATTTGTCTTTTTATGAACAGGATTGGTTTAAGGAAGGTGCTGTTTATTTCAGCATTGTTACATCGTTAAGTAGAAAGAGATTTTGTTGTGTTGAAGGACTCTAATGGACATGCCTTAGTTGTATTCCCCCCCCCCCCTGGGAATGTACAGCACACTTTTAAAGTTCCCAGTTAGCTGCCTGGTGGGGTGTGAATGGGTGTCTTCTCTGGGACAGATCCATACAATTGGCTCTGGCGAGGGAATTCCCAAATTGCTGAGTGTTAGATTTAAACTTAACTGCGGGAGGCAGTGGAAGATAGGAGTGCCTGGTCCATGGGGTCACGAAGAGTCGGACACGACTAAACAACAACAAGATTTAAACTTAGTTTTGGTCATTCTGTTGTTGTTTAGTCATTTAGTTGTGTCTGACTCTTCGTGACCCCACGGACCAGAGCACGCCAGGCACTCCTGTCTTCCATTTCCTCCTGCAGTTTGGTCAAACTTATGCTGGTAGCTTCGAGAACACTATCCAACCATCTCGTCCTCTGTCGTCCCCTTCTCCTTGTGCCCTCCATCTTTCCCAACATCAGGGTCTTTTCCAGGGAGTCTTCTCTTCTCATGAGGTGGCCAAAGTATTGGAGCCTCAGCTTCAGGATCTGTCCTTCCAGTGAGCACTCAGGGCTGATTTCCTTAAGAATGGATAGGTTTGATCTTCTTGCAGTCCATGGGACTCTCAAGAGTCTCCTCCAGCACCATAATTCAAAAGCATCAATTCTTCCGCGATCGGCCTTCTTTATGGTCCAGCTCTCACTTCCATACATCACTACTGGGAAAACCATAGCTTTTACTATACGGACCTTTGTTGGCAAGGTTTTGGTCATTCTATAAGTGTGCAAAATATTAAGAAAACTGGACACGATGACACGAGGTTAAAAAAAACCGGATCACTTGATATGGAATGACCCGTTGGTAACAGAAGCGGACTTAAGAATCGCCTGAGCTAAATATTCCGAAGCGAGCGCGGGCGTGGCGGGGCTTTAGCAAGAGGAAGTGCACGTGTGTATGAGAGATTTCTTTCATGGGCAGAGCGGTTACTCAGCAGACCTGTCATTTGTTCCACCCGAAAATGTTTGCAGCGTGAAACCCGACGCTGTTGTTGCTGCAGCTGCCGCCGCCAAGTGGGAGGGCCCAGAAGGAGGAGGAAGGAGGAGAAAGTTCAGCTCCTCCTCCTCCTCTTCTGGGCTCTTCAGTTATTTTCTTCCATCTCGGAAGAGTTAGGCGAGCAGAGCACGGCTGAGAAAGCAAGAGGAGGACGCGCAGCGCTTGGGCGTTCCCTGGTCCTTCCTTGACAGCCTTCCTGGGGGCTTACCTGCCAGGTGAGAGGGTTGCACCAGGGGGAGGCCGCAGCTGCGCCTTCGTGCTCGGCTGCTGCGGGCGCTGGCGGGCATCGGGCGCGTCTCTGCTGGAAACGGAGCCCCGGGCGAGGCGGGCCTTGCTCCGCCTGAAGCCAGCAAGGCGGGGGACTCCCTGCCACACACCTATAGCAGGTTGGGAAGCGGCCCCTCTTAATTCAAGGGGGCCTGAATCTCAGGGAAGCTGGTGTCCTTCCTCTCTTAGGTCGCCCCGACCTAAACTGGGTTTGGGGGAAGGGTTGCCCTCCCTTCTCAAGCGCAAACATGGCTTGCAAATCTTCCTTCTCTGCCCGCCAAGGGCGGAGGTGCTGGGTTGGGTCGAGGAAGAGCGGGAGCCTCGGGCTGTTGCTCCTTGTTGGGTCAAACAGCCTGGCTCGGTGCGGGCCTTGCTCTGCAACAGGGCGGGGTGACTTTTTCAACTTACAACTGACAAAACTTGAGGGGTGCTCAAAAGTTGTAACGTGACTTGGGAGTTCAAAAGATTTAATAGGATGTTTGGTGGGTAACACCAGTGTAAAATCGCTTCAAAATCGTTTAAAAGGATGGCCAAGTGCTTGTAGTTGTGTAATGTATTAATATTCGTTATTTAGTGTTACCTGATGTTTTCAGAAGGTAGAATTAAAATGGTTTTCCGAAAGCAAGTTCATGTGCTTCTTCATCAGACGTAGACTAACCAAGATAAATGTTGTCCAAACACAAAAATAACAGCAGATTTGAATTCCTCAGACATATTTTCAAGACCCCTCGCAGAAGAAAATGGCAAAAAATAAGCTTCACTCCCTAAAATGCACACTCTACTCATGTAAGCTTTTCTGCTTCGCAGCATAGAATAATAGAATCATGGAGTTGGGAGGGACTATGAGGGTCATCTAGTCCAACCCCCTGCAATGTAGGAATCTCAACTGACACGACATATTGTCATCCAACTTCTGCTTAAAAACCTCCAAGGAAGGAGAGCCCACCATTATTATTATTATTATTATTATTATTATTATTATTCCTTAAATGTATACTCGGTGTCTTCTCTTAATGAATTCTTAACAACAGCTGCCTTTACTTGTTTTCTTTAAAAAAAAAAAAACCAACCAGGCAAATTTAAGATTAGAAGCTCCTTGGGGCAGGGACTTTTCTTTCTGATGTTGTGTGTTGTTGCCTTGTAAAGTGCCTTGGCATTGTGAAAGTAAATAATTTCTACTGGGCCCTTATAGGTAAAGGTAAAGGTACCCCTGCCCGTGGGGCCAGTCTTGACAGACTCTGGGGTTGTGCGCCCATCTCACTCAAGAGGCCGGGGGCCAGCGCTGTCCGGAGACACTTCCGGGTCACTTGGCCAGCGTGACAAGCTGCATCTGGCGAGCCAGAGCCACACACGGAAACGCCGTTTTACCTTCCCGCTAGTAAGCGGTCCCTATTTATCTACTTGCACCCGGGGGTGCTTTCGAACTGCTAGGTTGGCAGGAGCTGGGACCAAACAACGGGAGCTCACCCGTCACGGGGATTCGAACCGCCGACCTTTCGATCGGCAAGTCCTAGGCGCTGAGGCTTTTACCCACAGCGCCACCCAGACCCCCCTGGGCCCTTATAGCTGCATTTATATTCTTTCTGGCCTTTAAAGTGCTTCAAGTACATGATCTCAGTAATCCTGTAATTAACCCCTTCATTATTTGCCCCCGTATCCTGGCGCATCACAGCAGCCCTCAAGTGCAGGACAGAAAATATTTATTTATTCGTCCATCCTCCAAAGCGACATACATGGTTCATCTCTTTCCTCCGTTGTATCTTAACAACAGCCCTGTGAGGCAGATGAATGACATGCTCAAAACTTCCTTGCAAGTTCCATGCCTGAGTGGAGATTTGAATCTGAGTCTCTCCAGTCCTAGAATGAAACTTTAAAAATTTTTTAAAAAGATATTTATTAAAGTTTTACAAAAAGAAAAAAGTTACAGAGTAAAAAAGAAGAGAAAGGAAAAATACAAAAAGTACAAAAATACATGGGGGGGGAAATGTAAAATACAGAAAAAATAAATAGAAAATAGTTAAAAACAAATCAATCTTTTCATATCTTAGATTTCATTTACTTATTCCCCCGACCTCCTCACACCTCCCTTTTTTGTATTCCCGTTCACATGGTTAATTCAGCAAATCCTTACCCTCTTTATTTTAATCTTAATTCTATATCTCAACATATTATAACTTTATATTTTCATCCGTTATCAATCCATTTTTACATATTCTTATTAACCTTGTTGCTAAGGCCGCTTCATTTCAATCCAACATCATTTTAACATTCATTAATTTTACAATGTTTCTGCAAATAGTCTTTGAATTTCTTCCAATCTTCTTCCACCGACTCTTCTCTTTAATTGCTTCTCTGCACCACTTGTACATAGGGATAGGCCTGCCCTTGTCAGACTAGGTACATTCCGTGGGCTTAAGGTTAAGGTCGAAGACCTCGAGAACAAATACCTACAAGCAGATGGGCAGTGCTTGGTGAAATCTCAAACCTGGGATGTGGGGAGGAATTCAGTGCCCTACATAGCATCTTCCCTATGACT
Source organism: Podarcis raffonei (assembly GCF_027172205.1). Taxonomy (NCBI): domain Eukaryota; kingdom Metazoa; phylum Chordata; class Lepidosauria; order Squamata; family Lacertidae; genus Podarcis; species Podarcis raffonei. The sequence goes on from NC_070606.1 coordinate 21,204,427, forward strand.
AACAAAGGCAGACCAAATTATGTTAGATAAGCAGCTCTATGAAAATTTGCTTATTTGTCCATAATATATACAGGGTGTGGAACCATGAGTTGTCTCAGTAGAGATCTTTTTTTAATTTTACATGAAGTTGTACACCTTGCCTTCTGTGGATTGTAAAATGATTTGCACAGTTGAAGTGCTATAATATTTTTTATGAAATGTGCTAGGTACTACACTAATTTCTAGACATGCGTGATGCAGATTTTTAAGGCCTAGCTTATTTCTGTAATTTTAAGTTGCTTAAGACTGAATTCCATATTATGTTGTCACTGTTACCTGCCCCGAGACCTTAGGGTGAAGGATGAGTAATAAATTGTTTTAGTAGTAGTAATTAATAATAATAAATAATAGAAATGCGTAGTGATATGTGTGGATTTGTGGTCTGCGATACTCACCCTTGTTTCCCAAATGTGGCAGTGTTGTTTTCTTTCCCTTCCTGTGTCTGAACTGACAACAAAGATTGTTCTGTCTCTTTATCTTCTATAGTTGTTCCTAATAACATTGTTGTTTCTGGGATCCTGTTTCTGGTTGTTTGTTGCAGAGGATTCTGGTTTAGGGGCTGCTTCAAAATGTGTTAGGTTGGCTCCTGCACATCCAGTGGCTGCTGCTCCTTCCAGGATTATTTTGGGATGTGTGTCTTGTTGGTAGACCTGCCTGAAAGCTACTGTAGTGACTGAAATGCTATGTTGCTGGTCTAGCATATCCCATAATGCTATTGTAATATGCTAGTGGATAGGGGTGGGCTGCTTAATCTTCCTCCCTGCCAATGACTCCAAGCAGCTTTCAGTTCATTTCCCCCCCAGGTGGGCTCTTAAACTGGAGCAAGGCCAGTTGAGATCAGCCTTCAAAGAACATTTGCATGGGAGAACTGGCAGCAGGTACAAGAGAGATTAGTCTCTCATTTCAGCCTGCTTACCCCTCTGCTCCACAAGTCCCATCCCCAACCCCCAATTCCTGGTCGGGAATAGGGTTAGGAATGTTCTTATGCCAAAATCATATGTAGCTCTGCCCAGAGCGTAAGATGTGGGAATCCCCTCGTTACCAGTACACATCGCGGAGAAACACATTTGATGGCTCCAAGCCACGGTCTTTTGATTTTTTCACTTCCCCATCTGCAATGTAGGGGATAATTATGCCGGCTCACTTTGTAGATCTCTCAAGTCTAGAACGATGGGATGGATATCTGCAATTACTGTTCATTCTCATTTAGATTTCAGCCTGCGCAAATCAGCAGGATTGGCAGAACCAGCCAGTATAACATCAGATCCTCTTTTCCCCACGCACTGTTTTATTTTTTTATGTACTGCCACCCAACCCTTTTGAGCTGTGGTGTGACCTTGCTGTGGCAATGGGTGGCCATTTGTGTCTCCCCTGATCAAGGGGGCATAAAGTGGGGCAATTGTTACCACAGAATTTGCGTGTTGGCAACTGAACCCTGTCCCCCCAACCCTGCCTTACCTCGCCATACTCCGTTGCTACGGGTGCTTCTATCCCAGCTGGAGTAGCGGTTAAAAATGGGATTAAAAATGAAGAATGTACCGGGGTAGAGACAGGGTTCAGCTGCCTTCGCCCATGCGCAACATTTGTGGTAAAAGTTGCCACCTTCTCCACCCGAATGTTATGCGTGAACTGGGCATAGAGGCCATGAAGTGCGTCTGGCCCCTTCATGTCCGGTTTAGACCTTGGTTTCAGCATGTGGACGTCTGGAAAAAGGAATCGGTGTGGCCTCAGTTTTGGCCTTGGAGCTTTCAGTCAGTTCCTTGCTCAGTTTCGGACAAATTCCAATCTCTTGGCTTCCATCCCTCAGCTGCTGGGCAGGGGAATGCAAATGCAGAACAGGGTGGTAACGAGGCCAAACTAAAAATAAGAATGTACATTTTGTAGTATTGAATAGCTAATAGGTTGTATTAATTATGACCACTAAGTTTCGTATAAAAATATATGCAGAAACATAACTTTGCTCTAGTAAAACAGGCCAGAGAATGAATTTTTTTGGAGGGGAGGGTTTCATGCAGTGGTGGTTGCTAGCTATCCCGTATTATCCTGAGCCTATCTTGCCTCATAGGGTGATTGTGAGAGAGAAGAAGCAGCACAAGGTTGTTTGGGGATTTTTATGGACCCAAAATCCACATACACACAAATTAATAAACACTGGCTCCAGTCTAGCAGGAGGTTGAACTGCAAGCAACCCATTGAAATGACTGTGCTCATGCAAGTCCTCTTCATTTCAGTGGGACCTGTACAAGAAAACCTCTCGAGTTGCACCTAGGGTAAATGCATTAAATTCTGTGCATCAAATCAATGATCAGGCAGGGAATTGTTTGATTGTGAATTCAAGCACACTGGACAGGTTTTATTGTTGTAGGCCTCCGAACTTCAGGAAGAGGGATGTGGGAAGAAAACTTCATTAACCGAGGGCTCGTTTGTTTCATTGCCCTTTCTTCCTCATTAACTCCCACATGTTTCTTTGTGCATTACAGCTTTAAGTGCTCAGTAGCAGTTTCTGCTTTCCTTCTAGAATAATTGACTTGTGACATCACTGCTGGCTGTCATGGAAACCATAACAGCCCAGCACAGTGTGTGGCAACCTTCCCCAGCTTGGTGCCCTGCATTTTTATGGGATCACATCTCCAATCAAGCCCAGCCAGCACAATACAGCTTCTTAAAATGGGACAAGCGCTGCAGGAACTGGCCAGGAACTCCACTGCTGATGGGAGCTCTTCTCATGAACTTTCTTACCACCCCAGTTCAAGAAGGATGTAAATACAATGGATGGGATTTGGAGGAGCACGAGGGAGATATGGAAGAGGTTTGTTAAAGTAATGGGGAAAGTCTTCAGGTGTTGAAGATCAGTGTAGTTGGCCAACTGGCGATCCTTGGGCTGGAACAAGCTTTTGAAATAATTGTCCCTGGAAGCTCTGACAAAATCAAGATGTGGCAGAAAGTTTGCCTGTGCTTTTGGCTTGTAAAAAAATGGTTCCCAAAAGAGCGAATCCAACACTTTAGGTTAAATCCGGATTGTAAATCTAATTCTGTAGAGTTTTGAAGCCCTTAAGATGGCACCAACTTCCTTGCCATCTGTGAAGAAAGGTCAGTTTGTATAGCAAAATATACTCTGGCTCCCAAGTTACTATAGTGCAGACCCTGAAAATATAGATTTGCCATTCCTGGGATATAGTTAAATTAATGGTTTTCAAATTCCGTACCTTCTGGAAACCATTTTGGATGGATCCATCTACTGAGGAACCTTCCCCTATAGAGAAAATTCTGGAAAACATTAGAGGGACACTCTGGTTTGGTTAGTACATAAAGGCCAGACTATGGTTTGGTGACTGAGACTTTGCTTGTGCTTATAGTTTGCTTGATTCGAACCCAGTGGCAATCTAAGGAAGTAAGAGAGAGAATTAATGTGATCTGGCAGCATGGTATGCATGATCATGTGCAATTCCAATCTTTCAAAACCAAGTTGAGAGAGAGCTGCTACTCTAAATATAGCATTTGCCTATAAAAAGATTAGTCTTAAGGTACCAGTGTGGTTTTAAAAGGAAAGTAGTAATAGAAGCTTTCATTTTTAGCTGTATCATAGTATATTCTGTATCTTAAATAGTAAGCTTAGTTCCCTGAGTGTCAGTCCTTATGTAGATGGAACTCAAAAGGGGAAGGCAGCAGAATTCAGAAACCCCTCCTCCCTGGGCTTTTTTTAGCTGGAAATCACCTGAACTCAGTGCCGACACCTCTCAGGTGGGCGCCATTGCCATTCTTAGAGAACAAGGGAGGCGTTCATGGTGAGTTTCCAGCACCTCTTTTTCTATAAGAATAGCACTGGGAACACCAGTATTTACAGTAGTACTTTGAAAACCTTGAGCAAAAAAATGGAGGTGGGCGGATTAATTCTCATTGACCGCATAATGCTGACTGATAGGGAAGAAAAGGAAAATGGGTGGGAAGCTGGGAGTGGTATGGAATATCCTTGAAACTAGCATGGCTGGGGCTCGGAGCAGTCTGCACTGTATAGGGAGCCACCATGACTAGTTGCCATTGACACCCTTATCCTCCGTGACTTTGCCTATGTTAAAATGCAGGCTTTGCTCTCACAGAAGGCAGTGGTGGCCATGAACAAGGAGCAGGGGCGGTTGCCCCAGGTGCAAAATTTCAGCACCTGGTGCTTCCTCGATACTGCTGCATGCTTCTGTTGCTGGGCTCCGTTGAAAACGGCTTCTCCATATGAAGCAGGAAGTGACCTATCCAGACAACGGAATGACTCTTATCTCTGTGGCGGCAATCTCCTGGGTGACAGGGACGCTGTTAGGCAGTTGAATGCACATACGTACTCAGTCCATTTCCCACCCACCCACCCCTGCCCCTCTGCCCAGCCCCGGGCGCTGGCTACCCATGCTATGCCACTGCTAGATGGGCATTGACCTGATCCAGCAGGTTAAGCCCCTTTGAGAGCTGTGTAAGGTGGTAGCCATCACATCTTCTGGTAACTAATTTCTTAAGTTCTGCATACTACATATTGAAAAGGTCTCATCCTGCCCCAGTGAAGGCTGGGATCCATTGCACCACCTTCAGCCAGCCTTCACCTGCTTGCTGTTGTACTTTCATCAGATCCAGGGCTGACTCTGGCTCTATCCACTTCTTGTCTCCCTTGGCTTCTGCCCTACTGGTTTCATGGAGCACCACTCCACCCCCTGACCCAAATGTATATTTATATTGGTGGACATGGCATGAAATCCTACAATCATCTGTACGAAAACTAAACAGGGGAACTCTGCAGTATAGAAACAGTGGCTTTATTAATGCTGCTAGGTAAAAAAAAAACAAATCCAAAACCCCATGGTTGTAAAAACTGTAGGCCTCTATTTACACTGCAGGCTTTGAGGGAAAGACCTTATTTATCCTTCAGCAAGCGAGTTCTCACATATAAATTGAGAAACTTTGTGCTTCTTTGGGGTATATAAATATGCCTCGGCTGTCCAATTTAAAGAAGTTCATTCAGCCGTGTATTTGCCAGAGTCCTGTGATTCACTCTTTAATTGTTTTCTGATGTAAATTTATAAATCCCACTCATGACCTACTTTCCTTTTGGGTAGAAGTATTCTCTTTTATTATTTATTTTAAAAGATTAAATGAAACTGCTAAAGTAATGAAAAATTAATCTGGTGCCTTTTTTAAAAAAAACCAACAACACTGTGTTAACTGATACAATACTTTTTAAAAACGGAATGTAGTTATGTTGACTCACAGGAAAAAAATCATATTAGGCCAGTACCTTCATTAAAACAACCAGTTAAGTCACATCATTCATTATTATGCAAGCTTTTGAGCTAAGCACCACTAGATGACTAGATGGTACAAAATAATGCAAGGCAATGGGATGAGGAACAGGATTTTATTTTATTTTATTGGCTGGTGTTCAAGTCACACACATCTGGATCTAACAAGAGTCTTATGATGGAGTGTGGCAGCAGGAGCCCAGAAAACTTTCAAAAGAACAGCAAGCATAATATAATCTGCCTTGCTCTTGAATACTGTGGGAGGGTCTGCCTTGTAAACTTTAGATATTTCATTGGGGAAGGTATAACGGTAATTTAAAAAGCCTTTGGGGGATGATCATCTTGCTGTTGGTACACTGGTCACTATTAAATCCAATAGGAATATGCAGTGGCAAATGGTTCCGGGTAATTCTTTGTTACTGTTTATATAGTTGAATATATTTTGGTGCGCTAATACTTATTAGTGAGGCCCATAGCATTCTTCTGTAGTTGTGAGGAAGTTTTACTTTGAGGAAGACTCCTTTGGTTTCCCCCAGAGTTTCAAAAGACTACTTTCCCTTTGGATATTTAAGATGCCTCAGAATATTTCAGTTCCTCACAGCATGCAAGTCTCCGTTCTCTCTTCAATTGATCAAAGTACTTCAGCCAAATTATGGCACACGTTGGGTTTGGTTATATATACAGTGTCTCAGCATGTGGAATGGCTGTAGAGATGTAGCTCCCTTGGTGATATTTTTGACCACATCTCTAATCTTTCAGCGCAGGAAAATGAATTGATGAGATGGAAATGGATTAGAACTTCCAAATGCCCCAGGACATTGAGAAGTCTGAGAAGTATCTGATCAGACAAGGTTTCATCTGGGTTTCCTGTGAATTAAGAGTAGAATTGCAGAAGGTGGTGCTCTATTCCAGTGAAATGCTAAAAGGTGCAACACTTTAATTTAAAAAACTGCCCTGCAACTTCTAAATTAGTAATTCACGGCAACACTTCAGAATATCATTTGCAATCTAGCAACAACTTTCTGGTCATAACTATGAGGTTTCAATCTGATAAAGAGTTATTAAACCATTGAAACAATACATGTAGAGCTCCAAACCATTTCTTGATTCAGTCAGTTTGTAAAAGCCACATAAACCAGAGTGTTCATTTACAGATGTTTCGCCCGTTTTCTTTTGTCCGTGATTGACAGCAACTTGCAGGAACAGCGCGAGTGTCTCACATAAGAAAACCTCTCTGTGTTAGCTGGATTGGGTCTGTTTAAATAGTTGCATCTTGGAAAGGTCAAATGCACCCAAAGGAAATGCTGATAAAAAGAATTGCTGCCTTATCACTCATAACAGGCATGTCATAAAACAGAGTTCGAGGCTGCAGGAGACAGTGCTTCCTTAGATTAGTCAAGAGTCACAAACTAATATATAATGTGTTACAAAGGCGTCTCATGTGACTTTTAAGGTTTCTGTGTGATACAGTTGGATCTTTCTCAAGCTTAAAGGCAGGGCTTTTTTTCAGCCAGGACCCTTCAGAACTCAGTTCTGGCACCTTTCAGCTGGGCACCATTGCTATGATAAGAGAACAAGAGGCGTTCATGTTGAGTTCCAGAACCTCTTTTTCCCTAGAAAAATAGCTCTGCTTCTAATGTGTGGCCATCTTCTTGTGCATCATTGTTAGGCGCTAACATTTGTAGCTCAAGAACAGGGTATGTTGGACTAGAAAATTTGTGGTGTGAGTGCCCCTGGCTGCCTGGAAAAACCCATTGTTTTCAAATGGAGAACATGAAAGAGGCAGGTTCAACTTCATTCAGAAACTAAGCAAAAGCACTTCAGTTTTATGTCGCATGCCACTGAACTTGATGGAGTTCTTTCAATTTAAACTTCACTTTTGTGACCTAGGCCCACATTTACAGCTGCAATGTCAAAATATTACATTAGGCTGTGCTATGGATGGCTTTTGACAAAGTGATCCCACATATTGGGTTTCTTCCTTGTTCAGCTGGCAATGTGGGTAGCTCCTATCCAAAGTTGCTTGCCTGGCTCTGCAACTCCTAAATATAATTTTCCCCTTTGGGTGGGCCTGAATATTTCTCAGCTGACAGCTGAATGCAGAGTTGGCTGGCTGGCTGCAGGGACTTGTCTTGTTTGAAACTGCGTGGAAAAGGAGGGAAGCTGTAGAGTGTGTATGAACAGACCACGCCAAATGCAACATGTTCTAATAGTTCGTCCTATATTTGGGTAGCTTGTCCTCCTGCTTTGTGTATTTGTACTTGCCCTTTGTCAATATTGTGTCATCTGCGCTTATATTTTTAAGGGAGCAAGCAGAACACATGCTCTAGGGATTGCTTTAAAATAATGGCAGTAGGAGCTGAGAGTAAATTTCTCTAGGAAAACCACTATCTATTTTTCAGGTTTGTTTCATGTATTGCAAAATCTAATCAGTTACCAGGTTAGCTTAAAAGCACACCAGTGATTGACTAAAAGAAGTTCCAATTAAGTGGGCAGCATATATATTTTTTTACAGAATTGTAAGGCAGGAAAAGCACATTCCATCTGCAAGTTATCATAACAAACATTTCCCTCTTCTCTCTTTGCTTTCAGAGGATGTTGAGTTACTGTCCCGTCCCCCACCCAATATTCTTTGCAAATTGATATTGTTTGCCTTTGTAATACCTTTGTAATGCAAGTTGTTTACTCTTTCCAAATTCTGCTGGTGGTGTTATAAGGCTGCTAGCTGGGATTGCAAAATACCACCAGAGTCCCATCTGATACTGTTTTCCGGAGTTGGTTCCGGGGGCCCTTTGGTGAGTTTGGGGCTGTTTGTTTAAGATACTTTGATAACATATTACCCAATGCAGGTACGGTACCAGAGAGAGAGAGAGAGAGGGAGGGAGAGCTCCACAGCCTGTGCATGCTTGCAAACCAGGAAACAACATGATGTAACCTCCTGCCGTCATTCAGAATTTCACTTGAGCCTGTACATGGAAGGCTGTGGGATTTGCATGAGGAGGAAAGAGGATGCTAGTCAGGTTCGGCATATTGGTGGATCTAACTCTCAAGATTGTTGTAGTGCTTAAGTGTTTCTGTTTTGGTGTGCTGGCAGGATTGATAACAGCCATCTATCTCCTAAACTTATAGCATTTATAGCATTTTTATCCCACCTTTTTCTCCAAGGGGTACATGGTTCGCCCCCCCCCCCCAGTTAATCCCTACAGTTACCCTGTGAGCCAGGTTAAGAGGCTATGACTGGGCAAAGGTCACCCAGTGAGCTTCATAACTGAATGGGGATTTGAACCCTGAACTCTCTAATCCTAGTCCGACACTCTAACTGCTACACCCCACTGGCTTCCAATAGTAGTTCTGCTATGGTGCAGCTCTGTAGATTGAGTAGCTAAATAAAAACAGGGAAAGCAAAATGTCACTTAGAGAAGGATCTGAAATATTTTCCTTGAGGCTTGGATTTGTTTTTTATGGTGTTTTAATGTGTTGTGAATCGCTCTGAGATTTTTTCCCCTTTAAAATATAAAGCGGTATAAAAGTGAAAGATAATAATAATAATAATAACAATAATAATAAACAAATTCCACAGGGGGGGTAGAAGACACCTACACATTCCGTTGTGGCAACCGTAACCTGGGTTTAAGGTGCCATTTGGCGATTAGCTCGTATATCTGAGTTTCTAACACTGCTTATTGCATCCTGCACCTGGTGGGAGCGTACTTGCAGTTGAGGCAGGTGACAGGGTGCAGGTGCGCAACATGTTTGCCTCTTTTACGACAGCCGGAATGGACTATGGAGTGGACTTTGTTCGCGACCTCGGTTTGAATGGGGAATCCAGGCAACACAGGATTCCATTGCATCCCAGGGATCTCCATGGTGTTCCCCGTATTGTTCTTGTTGCGCAGTTGCGAACACGTAGCAAGCCTTTGGTAGGATTTACTCAGGCTGCAGATAAGAGCAGCTCTGCTGCAGGGTTGATGGCGACTGGGAGATAACCAGGAACTTGCGAATTGTAGGGCTCTTGCCACAGAGCGAAGTCTGAGTCATTTAAAAATACATCAAAGAAGGAAGGAGGAAGGGCCTGGTTTTAAAAGGGGCTGAAAAAAGGAAGCAGGAAAGGAATTGCTTCTGAGGAGTTGCTTCTGCCTTTCCCATAGGGAAGGGCATTGTGCAAATATTACGGGGATTATGGCGACACTCTAAACACTTGGTGGTACCAGAAAATTGGGTAGGAGCAGTGCCCCAGCTGCACTCAAAGGTCCAAGTGTAGAAGCAAGTGTTCATCTCTACAAACTGAGAGCCAGGGCTTTTTAAAAATAAAATAAAAGCCACAGTTTCAAGGTGTCAGGTTCCCTGGTTTGCATTTACGGATAGCTTTGCTGATGAGCCCACAACTGCTGCTAGCAACAGAGATGACTAGTCTGTCAGCACTTGTGCCTAGATGGGCTGTGTGTGCTGTGCATATTTCCTTGGCTTGTCTCCTGGAACCAGTTCTTACTTGTTACCGGCAAGTGGCTATTTATGCACCTGGTTGAATGAACAACTGCCATTCCTTCCTTTCCATTCTCCACTTTTAGTTAGTTTAATCTAAGTCAGGCATAGGCAAACTCCAGCCCTCCAGATGTTTGGGACTACAATTCCCATCATCCCTAGCTAACAGGACCAGTGGTCAGGGATGATGGGAATTGTCGTCCCAAACATCTGTAGGGCCGGAGTTTGCCTAAGCCTGTTCTGTTTCCCCCTTGCAACAGTTTATTATAACTTTAAAAATCAAAACGAATTAAGATGGGAAGAACCTCCGAAAGGTTTTTAGAATGTCACAGTATAAGAACTTTGGTTTTAAACTGTGCTTATAGACTTGGAAGAGTTGAAGGGGACCCCCAAGGGTCATCTAGTCCCACCCACCTCCTGCGATGCAGGAATCGAACTCGCAACTTTCTGAGGAGCAAAATCACAACTAAGAGCTTTAAAGGCAACAGTTATTGTGGCGTAAGTTTTAGTAGGCTAGAGCTCACCTGATCAAGTGAGTCGCTCTTTCAAATGCAGGATGTCGTGGGGGCGGGGGTTGAAAGGCCATGGAATCTAAGATACAGCAGAATGAGTCTGACACCATAAGGAATTTCTCCCTAAGGAGCTTTCAGATTGTTAAGTAGGAAACTTGAGAAATCTAGAAGCAAAACCAAAGCAATTTCAGTTCCTGGTAATGGTGGAAATCCGACTGTTAATTACAGGCCTGCGCAACTACTGACTAGCCAAGCCTCACGCAGCTCACCGTGACCTGCCAGAGGCTTCACTGCTCTCCTCTTTTTAAAGGTTTGTCGAGCCACTTGGTGGGCCATCATCCATGGTCAGTCAGTTGGGTTTGTTGAGCTTACTGTGCCTCGAGTTGTGCTGGCCAGTAGTAGTAATAAATTGTATCTAGCATCCTTAGTTTGTGTTGCAGTGGCACACTCCTCTGTTTCTTTCAGTCTTGGGGAAACTGGTGATGGAAGAGGAAAATTGAGTGGTTCAGCTCCCCATTTCTCTTAACTCCCTCTAACTTGCTATGGGTGGAAACTTCCCTTGGAAACTGCATGAGGCTTAAAAATTCCAGTACAACATCCTGTTGTTGAGGACTGGCTATTTTCCTCTTGCTTTTGTTCCCAATGTTTCCTCCCACACTGATAAAAGGTAAAGGTACCCCTGCCCGTACAGGCCAGTCTTGACAGACTCTGGGGTTGTGCGCCCATCTCACTCAAGAGGCCGGGGGCCAGCGCTGTCCGGAGACACTTCCGGGTCACGTGGCCAGCGTGACAAAGCTGCGTCTGGCAAGCCAGCGCAGCACACTGAACGCCGTTTACCTTCCCGCTGGTAAGCGGTCCCTATTTATCTACTTGCACCTGGGGGTGCTTTCGAACTGCTAGGTTGGCAGGCGCTGGGACCGAGCAGCGGGAGCGCACCCCACCGCGGGGATTCGAACCGCCGACCTTTCGATCGGCAAGCCCTAGGTGCTGAGGCTTTTACCCACAGCGCCACCCGCGTCCCCCCACACTGATAGTAGGCTGCAAATTATCTGGTGGTCGGTTTACATAGATCTGTGTGGCTTTGCCCCCCACCAAATCAAAGTCAACCCGCTGGCTCTGAATGGCACCCCAGTGAGGACTCAGTGAAGCCTCATGGTTTTCCTACCTTCCTAGAACTGCAAAAATGGGGAGGGGGGTGTTAAGTACCTTAATAGGTTGCCAGTGGGCTACATTTGGCTTGACTGGTCAGTCACAATGGATTCTGAATTGATGTTACTGAATCTGTGATCTGTTGAATTACGCTAGAGGAGGAGGGAGGAGGCATGTTAACACTATTTTCCCCCCTTTTGGTCTGTGCTGTGTGCAATATGCTATAAGAGATTAGGGCATGGGTAAGCAAACTAAGGCCCGGGGGCCAGATCCAGCCCAATTGCCTTCTAAATCCAGCCTGCAGACGGTCTGGGAATCAGCGTGTTTTTACATAAGTAGAATGTCTCCTTTTATTTAAAATGCATCTCTGGGTTATTTGTGTGGCCTGCCTGGTGTTTTTACAAGAGCAGAATGTGTGCTTTTATTTAAAATGCATCTCTGGGTTATTTGTGGGGCATAGGAATTCGTTCATTTCCCCCCAAAAAATATAGTCCGGTCCCCCACAAGGTTTGAGGGACAGTGGACCGGCCCCCTGCTGAAAAAGTTTGCTGACCCCTGGATTAGGGCAATCCTTTTCAGTATTAACCATGGTTGGTGCCAGTGCATTTGTAACAGTGCACCTTGGTTAAATAAAACCATGCAGTTCAGATGAGAGGGTCCGAGATGTTTTCCGCTTATAGAATCAAAGAATGCTAGAGTTGGAGGGGACCCTGAGGATCATCTAGTTCAACCCCCTGCAATGCAGGAATATGCAGCTGTCCCATGCGGGGATCAAACTTGCAACCTTCACATTATCAGCCAACTGAGCTATTCAGGCTAGTCTTGTGCTTCCTGGGCACGAGTCCAAGCATTTGCCTTTGCCCCACAGTCCGTCCCCCCCAATACCCCACTCTTCCAGCAGTGAATTGGAGCAAACATCAATCCAGAGAAAATTGATGTTGGCTCTGATTTACCAGTCAAGATATCCCTGGGGGCAAGCAGCAGAAGAGTGAATGAGCCCTTAGTTCTGTAACACCTATGTAAAACTATTCTCGTCATGGGCAGGGGCATTGCTGGATGTCATAGTTTCAGAAAGTGCTGTGTGAAACAGCCATTTTAATTCCATTCCCAGTTAATTCCAAAAAAAGGCAATTCTAAAGGAATTTCCCTCTAAATCTCTTTCATCTTCCATCTGTGTGTAAAATAGGAATAACATAAGTGTTTTACCAGTTTCACTAGTTCATAACGCCTCTGAACTTATCCATGTGCAGCTTCTGGTTAGCACAGTTCTAACTGGAATGTGGTCCCACAGTATCGCCATAGTTCCTGCAGGTAACGCAGGGTGGGAAAGTTGGCATAGCAACGCGCTTTGGCTTCAGACGGACGAAGTGAATTCCAACCTCGGGGAGGCAGCTAAATCAACAAGCTTCTCTGCCTGCCGACTTGTGTTGCCTCCCAGCACAGTTCTTCGCTTGTGCTCCTTGTTCCCTCTTTCCTTGCTGGCATTTGGTGTGGCTGGTAGGAATGAATGAGCCTATTATGGTTGTATTTTTTTTTAAAGAGCTTTACAGTTCTAGAGGCAGAGGGATCTAAGTATAACATCAAACACTTGCTCTCCTGGATTTGTTCGTAATGGGGCAGATGTTTGTGTGCCACATCTGGAGAAGGCTCCCCTCTTTTTACTGGTTGTTACTAACAAGTAATGCTAGCTTCCATTGATGCATTTTCAGTTAGCTATGTTTCACACCAAAGCAATGTGTTTGAGTTCTTGTTAGCTCTCATTTGAAAACCTTTACTTTGAAAAGTAGAAGTTATAAATGTAGCTTAAAATAAAGGAAGTGGCTTCATGTTTTTACTAGGGAGAAAGAACTGCTTGTGGACAGGAGAGCTTGTCTAACAGCCTGATTCTGGGGGAACCACCCTGGGAGTATTATTTAAGTGGGGGGAGGGAGGGCAGGGAAGCTGAAGAAAAACAGGACCTGCTTTAGAAATTTAATCTGCAGCATGCATATTTAAAGCGTTTTATATGTGCAGATAAGTAAAAAAATGTGCTTGCAGCATACACATGCAGCATATCACTTGCATTTGATTGGCTGCTGGTTCCCCACTTTGTGAACATGATGCTTGAGCGAACAATGCATGTTCACTGTGTGGACATGCATTGCAGGGGGTTAGACTAGATGACCCTTGGTGTCCCTTCCAATTCTACAGTTCTCTGATTCTGAGATTAATAAGTACACATCTTCAGCCGTTTCACTAAAAAAGGTGCACCAGTTTCCAGCCTGAGGATGAAAAACCACTAAAGTGTCCTTATTTTACCTGTGATTGCAATCATATGAAAAAGTCCCGTAGCTACAGAGCTTTGCTGTTTCCTAAATCTAGATCTCATACAGTTTTGGATGGCAGGATCTCCTGAGATTGCCAGGATCATGAGGTTACAATTTATCTCAGTGATAGTGGCATCAAAACTATAAAAATGCACAACACGATGTAATGAGAAATAGTTGCGTAGTGGCTAGAATTTGACAAAATGGCCCTTCATTTGGCCACAAATCCTACTTTGAGCCACTTGCCATCTCTCAGTGTAACCTACCACAAAGAACGTTTTTGAGGATAATGGGTGAGGATGGGCAGAGCTTTGTGGAAGAAAGGCAAAACGAAGCTAAATTTGATGGTAAAATCCCAAAAGTTCAAAACAATCCCAGCTGCTTTAGTTTTAAGCTGCTGTGTGTTGCATATATAAGAATGTACGGAGAGCCTGCAGGATCAGGCCAGTGGCTCATATAGGCCAGCATCCTGTTCTCAAAGTGGCAAACCATATGCCTTTTTGGAAACCGCAAGCAGGATCTGAGCACAACTGCCTTCTTTCCAGCAACTGGTATTCAGAATATAGAATCATAGAATTGTAGAGTTGGAGGAGACCATGGGAGTCATCTAGTCCAACCCTCTGCAGTACAGGAATATTTTGCCCAATGTGGGGCTTGAACCTATGACCCTAAGATTAAGAGCCTCATGCTCTACCAACTGATATAAATAAAATATGTAATTAACACTTTGCATTGTATTAAATCATTGTTCTTCTTTTTGCAGTCCTGCAGAATGAGTTATCCCGGGTATCCTCCTGCCGGTGGTTATCCACCTGCTGCTCCAGGTAAGCTAACTGTATTTCATTTAAGAATCATAGTAACCTGGCGGGAATTGGATAATAGAAGGGTGCAAACCAGAGGAGTAGTGCAAATAACCTTGGATTCAGCCACCAGCATATTCAGTTGAAGGGATCTCCGGTTTGTAGAGCTCAAGAGGCCTGGGAGAGCTGTTGCCAGTCAGAGTAGACTGAACTGTGGCTGATAGACCACTTGTCTGACTCTTGTATGCAGCAGCTGCATATAGCTTCCTATGAAGATATAGTTTACATTCCCTGCTGTTATCACCTGTTCTCTCTTACATTGTTAGAAGGAAGGAAGAGACCGTTCCTCCTGCCATGTACTTTGCTCTAGTGTCTGTTATTTATATGCTGCATGTTTTGCAAACAGATGATTATCTATTTGACGGCTGTTCATTAGCCTTTGAAATGCACGCATGGTTTTAGTGTAGCTTTCAGAGAACCAGCTGCTTTATGTTGCAACATCTGTTGGTCCAGGGATGGAGAACAGAGCAAAATGGAACTGCATCAAAGCGTGCCTGCTTTTGCCAGTGGCCATTACAGTGAAAATTCTGCCATAGAAATCCATATGCTAACAAACAGATATACAACTGTTCTGTAGCTCTTGTGTATTTTTATTTTTTAATATTTCAGGTGGCAACCCCTGGGGGGCTCCCAGCTATCCTCCTGCAAATCCTCCTCCAATTGGGCTAGAAAATGTTGGGAGCTATGCCAACCAGTTTAATCCAGACTATATGTCAGGCATGGTGAGTAATTTCAGTTGGAATTTGGTAGATCTTCCTGTTTCTGCTAAAGCCAGCTGTGAAATTCTGCTGCCTGAATTTTTGTCTTCTTTTAATATATTTAGATCCTGCTTTTCAAGGAAGGGCCTCATAGTGGTTTACAGCAGTTATAAAGTTACATTCAACGTCTCTTCCCCTTGTCTTCTTTCCATATCTGTCCTTTATTTCATCAGTGGTAAAAGCTGTAACAGACAGATTATGTTCGCAAAAGTATTCTCTGAAGCTCCTCCTGGTGGTTGCAGCAACAATACTGTTAGCACATTTGTAAAGCTAAGCAGGGTCCCATATGGTTTCAAACTGGATGAGGGACCATGAGTTCAGATTATTGCATTTCAGGGAGTTGGTCTAGATGGCCCTCAGGGTCCCTTCCAAATTTATGATTCTACAGTTCTGTGAAGCACAGTGTGTAACAGGGTGCTCCACACCCCCAATTCTGTTTAACATGGCAAATGAGATATTTGCATAAGCCCATATCTCAAGCAGGCAAATGATACAGAATGGTAAAACCCTGTTTATATGCCAATAAAAACCCCATATTATCGAGGAGGAAATGGATACTTTGCATGTGCAAAGTATTGGACATTAGCATATGCTTACATAGATGAAATGCAGAACATAAAATATAAAGGTAGAAAATATAAAATAAAAATTTCTATGCCATGGTTCATTGTTGTACGAACGAACCTACCTTCCCTATCATAAGCTTTTTCTGATTAACTGCAGTGCAGCTTGTTGTTCAAATTCTAAACTGTGGTTTTTACTGTAGGTAGAGAAAACAAGACAGATTCGTAAACTACGGTGTGAAGTTACCTTGTTTCCACTAAGCATAGTTAACCCACAGTTTGGGTTACCATGGTAACATGGCAAACTGCGGTTAATCAAAACCAGAAACGAAAGATTCCAAATTCATCTCTGCCACTGTGCTGGTGGAGGAGCAGGGAGCACACAAGCTCATTAGTAGTCTAGACTCTGGGACCTAGGGAGCTCTTCTAGCCTGTTCAAAAAGATGACCCTGTTAATAGTTTGGATTGATGTGGAGCATCACACAGATGATGATGATGATGATGATGATGATGATGATGATGATAATAATAATAATAATAATAATAATAATAATAATAATTAATAATAATTTATTATTTATTATTTATACCCTGCCCATCTGGCTGGCTGGCCCATCCAGCCACTCTGGATGGCTTCCAACTAAATATTAAAAACAATACAGCGCCATACATTAAAAACGTCCCTAAACAGGGCTGCCTTCAGTTGTCTTTTAAAAGTAAAATAGTTGTTTATTGCCTTGACGTCTGCTGGGAGGGTGTTCCCCAGGGCAGGCGCCACTACCGAGAAGGCCCTCTGCCTGGTTCCCTGTAACCTCACTTCTCACAGCGAGGGAACCGCCAGAAGGACCTCGGCGCTGGACCTCAGTGTCCGGGCTGGATGATGGGGGTGGAGACGCTCCTTCAGACAAGAGTAGCACAGTGGACAAGTAGCTGGGCGGTCTTGCCAAGAAGTCCCAAGCTCAAATCTAGTGAACCCCAAAGGTCTTAAGCAACCTCCTATCTTGTGGCTTCCTATCTGTAATAATACCGGCCTATTTAGATGGTGGTTGTAAAGATGTACATAGAGTGCTCTCAACCCTCAAAGTGTTACAGAAATGTTACGTGCTATTTGAGACACACGTGCTAACTTTGTGCATGTGCTTGTTCAGGCTTCCAACATGTCGGGAACGTTTGGTGGCGCCAATGTGCCGCAGAGCATGTACCCTCCAGTCCCTGGTGGCTACCCCCCGGTTCCTCCAGGAGGCTTTGGACAAGCTCCTGGAGGCTTTGGGCAACCTCCTCAAGGACAGCAGCCGTCTTACGGAATGTACCCGCCAGCGCCAGGAGGAAACCCGCCAACAGGAATGCCATCTTATCCAGGGTACCCAGGTGGCCCCATGCCAGGAGCAGGACAGCAGCCCCAGCCGTATCCTGGGCAACAGCCATATCCTGGGCAGCAGCCAATGCCACCACCAGGGCACCAGCAACCTATGCCAAGTTACCCTCCTGGCCCAGCTGTTAATCCTTCTATGCCATCTTACCCAGGACCAACAGTGCCCACCATTACTCCCGGAGCGGTAAGAGAACCTCTTCTTAAATTATTGAGCTTCCTTTTCTTCCAGTGTATAATAGGAAAAGTGCAAAAACTAGGTGTTTGATGGCACATGTTGCATCTGTGTGCCCCAGATGCTGTTGAATGCTAAAAAGTGACGGGAGGGAGTTCAGTTGGCGGTTGACAGGTGGTGCATGGGGAGGATGCTTGACCCTTACCCCACCACTTTCCACCAGCCATGGTTTCCTGGTATGCGTTTGCCACGTTGAGTGGAGGGCGAAGGACGGGTATTGATGTGTTGTAAGGGAAAGTGGCAGGCAGGCGAAGTAGCAAACGTTGGTTGATAGCTTTCTCCCCCATTCTTCTTTGGACACTGCAGTCTGGAAACCGAGGCACAGTCCGTGATGCTCCATCCTTTGACCCTCTGAGGGACGCAGAGGTGTTGAGGAAAGCCATGAAAGGCTTTGGTGAGTAGTGCTTGCACTCAAAAGTTGGGTGCTTTTTCTTCACGTAATGATGTCCTCTTTGTCCCACCCTTTTGCTTCTTGCACGTTCAGGGATAGTTTGGGTACTGCTTTGCAAAACGTTGCAGGTTACGTCTGTGTTCTGGGTAACGTGAAAGCGATTCTGAGCGTTGCATCTTCTGCCCTTGGAGCACAGCCTGTGACACTGGCCATGGGTCTGGCTTCTCTGTACCAGGGATTCGGAAATTCCGTGAGCCCAACAGATGTATGCCCAAGTACACATAGAATCATAGAAATGGGAAAATCATAGAAGTGGGTTGTCTAGTCCGACCCACTGCAATGCAGGAATCTCAGCTAAAGCATCCATGACACATGGCCATCTAACCTCTTCTTATAAACCTCCAAGGATGGAGAGTCCACCACCTTCTGAAGGAGTCCGTTCCACTGTTGAACAGGATCAGAAAGTTCTTCCTAGGGTTTGGTAGGATTCTCCTCCTTGTAACTTGAATTCATTGGTTCGGGTCCCACCCTCCAGAGATGGAGGAAACATCTTCCATGTGGCAGCCCTTGAGATATTGGAGGATGGCTATCCTATCTCCTCTCATGGAGGAAAGACTGTTCATGACTACTCTCCCTGTTGGAAGCAGCCGTGCTTCTGATTTGCAGTTGCTGGACACAGGAGGTGAGAGTGCACTTGTGTTAAGTCCTGCTTGCGGGTTTCACAAAGGCATCTGGTCAGCCACTAAGATCAGGATGCTGGGCTAGATGGGCCACTGGCTGGATCCAGTAGGCTCCTCTTACACTTGGGGCTGTTTCAGCAAGGCTGCAACCCACCTGTCCTACTCCAGATGTCCTATTGAACTTTAGGTATGGGGCAGGTCAAGGTGTGTGTGTGTGTGTTGTGGAATAAACAATAAAGCCAGCCATCCAAATCTGGCTTCCCATCCTTGCTTTGCAAAGTCAGTCACTCAGATATACCTTTACAAGCTGGAAGGAACAAGTTTAATGTCCACCTCCTCTTCCAGCTAGAAAACATAAGAGGGATTTTGTGGAGCTTGCTTGCTACCCTTGAGGGCAGGGCCCCCCAACACTCTCCCCAAGCCACCCCCCTTTCCGGTCCTGCTCTGTGCCTGGAGGGAATCTGGTCCTGCCTGGATAGAGAGGGCTGTGTATAGACATCAAACTTTTGCATGGCTGGAGTGGAGCCTACTGTGCAAAGATAGAAGGGCATCTGTTGCTGCACTCAAGTTTTCCGTAGTTGCTCATTCTGATTGCAACGCCCAGATTTCTATTCCTTTCTAGCATTTGATCTTTTCTTCAAGGTTGGAAGACCTCAAAAGTTGCTTTTAGCTTCTTTGCTTTTTGTGAAACATTTTTCAGTGTTATACAAATTATTTCTTTCCTTTCCCACTGAATTCTGTCCTGCTTTTTTTCTCCCAACTTAAACCTCTCCATTCCTAGTCTATGCAAAACGTGTATGACTCTTCAATCCAAACCAAATGCACAACTGTCCCTTCCCTCAGAAATTTAAATATTTGGATTTCTTTTTTTTTAAAAAAAAGTAATTGGAATGTGTGCGAATACCCCATAATGTCATACAGGCTTAGCTCATCTGTCAGGCTTTGCTGCCTAAAGTACAACAGAATATAGAATCACAGAATCCTAGAGATGGAAGGGACTATGAGAATCATCTGTTCCAATAACCCAACTCCCTGCAATGCAGGAATCTTTTGCCCAGCGTGGCACTCAAACCCACAACCCTGAGATTAAGAGTCTCGTGCTCTACCAACTGAGCCATCCCATAGTTACTCATGACTGCTGCAGATTCAAATATGCATTTGAACAAGTGATGCCATGCAGTGTATAAGGTGGCAGGAGACAATACACTTGGTTTTAAAAGTTGGCCTTTTCCGATTACTCAATGCTGGGTTAGATTCTGCTGAAGTGGATTGATCAGAAAGTATTATAGCGGTGGAAGAGGCTGCACTAAACACTTGATTCTGTATATTTTCAGGAACCGACGAGCAGGCAATCATTGATTGTCTGGGAAGTCGCTCAAACAAGCAACGCCAGCAGATTCTGCTCTCTTTCAAAACAGCTTATGGAAAGGTAAGTTCTCCACCATGAAATTATTCTTTGATTATTGCAACAGAGGAAGGAAGTGGAGGCAGAGCTAAACATGGAAGTCATGTGCAGTCGGTCTAGTTTGTATGTTCTTTGGCTTAGCATCATGCTGAAGTCGCCAGAGGGCTAGGATTTTGTGCCAAGGGTTAAATGGAAAGGGCAGGGTTTGAGGATGGATTTAAAGGGAGGGGTGGCATTTGTGCAGGTGTTCTGGGAGGCAGTTTTAGGCCTGCAGCACAGTTAAGGGAGAAGGAGTCTTTTGAGGGAGGCCTTCAAATGGATAAGGATGGTGGAGCTGGACAAACAAACGGCACAGGCAGGAATGCAGAGAGATAAGGGGACAAGGCCATGGAGGGGGGTTGCATGTAGGAACAAGGCAGCTGGATCTGAGAATGGACAGGAAGCCATTGGAGGGATTTAAGGACAAGGGGTTGTCACATTATCGGAATGAAAATAATGAAAGAGACTTTAAATATCTTGACACCCCAACGAATGAGAGGTACAAGATAAGTTTGGTAATATCTTGCAGTTTTCAGCAGGATGACTTTTGTATTCCTCAAACACACTCTCTTCATATCATCAACTTTTACTGGTCAGCCACTCTTAAAAACCTTTGCATCAGAGTTCTACATTTTTGCTAATGAACAATTATCATCATCATCTTAAGATTACTAAGTGTAAAAGCACAAAATATGTAACAAAATAACAATACACATTCTTCTAAGGAATTACTTTTGCCAGCTTTGTGCTTGCTTAATTTTTAAACGGCACCATGACCCTTTTGAGCAAATTATTTATTTAATAAATAAAATAAGTATTATGTTCCTGGGTTGCTGCTTTTTAGTTTATGACATTGTTTATAATGTGTTCATTTGCTTTTTCCATATTTCTTATGCTGTGAAGTTGCTCTCAGCATATCGTGGACATAAGAGCGGGGTTTAAATTACTGGCTACTATGGTTCATTGCCCTATTCAGCTGAAATAAAACCTAAAATTTGTGTGGCTGCAAATATTCACATTGTTACATTTGTCCTCTGCTCTGGTAGAAATTTAGTTTGTAAACTCCTTTGGGCAGAAATCTTACCTTTACCCTTCCTTATGTTACTCAATAAAGTGCAGTCGACACTGATTGTGCTATATTAATAACTTCACAGATATTACCAAACTTTTCTGAAGTCTGACATTGCAAGAAAAGAGATTCAGATCATTAGTATAGGAAGCTTTGGCACAAACCTTTTGTTTCTCATCCTTTAAAAAACTCACTAAATATTACTTTACAAGGGAAACATGTGGTGTTTTTTCACTTAAAAAAACCCAGGATTTGATCAAGGACCTGAAGTCTGAGCTTTCCGGCAACTTCGAGAGGACAATCTTGGCAATGATGAAGACTCCTGTCCAGTTTGATGTTTATGAAATAAAAGAAGCCATCAAGGTGTGTATGGTTTAAATGAAAGCTACTGTTGTTGTTACATAATTCTTGCCTCCCTAAATTCTTTATTTGACGCATCATCTTTCTCCTGCTTCAAGCCTGTCTTCAAAACCCACCATTCTGGATTTGCATGTGTGAATACCTATCCTGTGACCCCCTCCACCCAACCCTTGCAGTATCAGTTTTTATTATGCTACTGAATCAAGGGACTTCTGCTTATCTTTCTGGTTCAAGAGCTATGTACAGTGTGATGGGACTACGGTATACCGTTATCAAAAGCAACTCTCCATTTGTATAATTCTTGGAGGAGGGGATTGCACAGCAGTTGCAGTTTAATCTAACTGAAGAAACTGAGAGCTCTGTTGCAATGTTTGCAGTTCCTGCCCTCTACACCTGTGTCATTGCTCAGCCTGTGCTGGCATCCAGCAGTCCACTGAAGTGCGCATATGAAAAAAAAATGCAATAATAGTTCTTTTGTCCTTTGTGTGATGCGCTCCTGTCACATGTGAGAGGACACCTCTTTTGAGGTGGTCTTTGTCAACCCTCATTCTTAAAAGCACATTCAATAATACTTTATCTGTAGACCAGTTAAGTCTATCAAAAAATAGAGAAATCAAACTGAGCAATGGATTAAACATTGCAGACCTAGTAAGAGTACACTCAGTCCACGTGAGGCCTAGAAATAGGAGTCACGCCAATAAGCCTGGCACTCTCTTAGCCTTAAAAGAGGGCAGAACCCAGGAGACAAATGCTTCTGCCTAGTGGTGAGCTTGAGTGTCTTTTCCTTTTCTTAGGGAGCTGGCACAGATGAAGCCTGCCTGATAGAAATCTTGGCGTCTCGCAGCAATGAGCACATTCGGGAAATCAGTCGGGCATACAAAGCAGGTGAGTTTTCCTCTCAACTCTGCAACTTCTGCTGTTCTGATAGAAGGCCATCCCAATACCTTTAAAGATGACGGGTTTAAGTTGAGCAGAAACATTTGTAGGAGGAATTGCATTTTGGACATTGAGGTCGAAGGCTGTTCAGTGCATAAGCTGCTGCTTTGTTTATAAATTTGAGCTTTGTTGGTTTGTTGGGTGGGGCTGTCAAATTTAGAATGGAGAAGACAATTTACAAGGGCAAACTGGAGTTCATGAAGGTTCACCCTTTTTCAGGCAGTTGTTTGATCCAGCGGTTTGTGCAGAAAGAGCCACTTAGTGCAATAGTACATTGCTAACAGTTCCTGGAGCTGAATATAGTGTGTCTCTCTTTGTTCTCCTTCCCTGCCTCTGTATTTTGTGTGATTGCAAAGTGCTGTATAGACTTGATGCACCACAAAGATTGCAGTCTGTACCTGCTTTTTCTAAGATTAAGACCCATTTAGTTCAACGGTACGTGCTTCTAAGTGGACACATAAGGCAGCAATCCTGCACACAGTTGCTTAAGAATAAACCTCAGTAAAGTTGTTGAGACTTCATCTCCAAGGAAGCATATGCTGGATCAGCTTACAAATTCATAAAGGACTAACATCAGCTGGCATGGTCAGTGGTTTGGGACAATGGAAATTATAGGCCAGCAACTTCTGAAGCACACTACATTATCTAGGGTTTCATTTGTTTAAAACACATAATTTTAAGGGTTTTCTTGACAGTTCTTGGTTCCTTTTCTGTGCTGTATAGAATCCTATCATGTGTTTGATCCGCCAGCTGAGCTTACGGTATCCAAAGTTTGCCCTGATTTAGATGTCCTAGTTTTACTTTCCAGGAATAAAACCGAGAGCTCCCTCTCCCTGCCCCACTAACAGTGCTCCATAAATCTGCTTGCCCCTGGTGCGCTTACTCCCGTTCCCACATATCGTCCGTCCCCCCCACATTTTGAAGGGGGCAGAGACATCATCAAAGCACTGCTGAATTATCTTGCAAAGTCCCAGTGTGAGAGACGGAAAAAGCACCAATCACCCCTTTTCTGCCCATGGCAAATTCAAAGGAAGAAACGGATGATGGTTTCTCAAAGTAGGATTTGTTAGTATCTTTGGAAGCCCAGCTTGAGTGATGGAAGGTATCTTGCGAGGAGGAACTAGTGGGCCGCCTTAAATATTCCCTTTGGCTAGTAGGTCAAACCGAAATTGGGCTATTTACACGAACTACTTTTAGTGTAAAATTTCCCTTTTCATCTCCCCCCCCCCCTTGATATTTTGGCTGGAGTATAAAAGAGTGGAATGTGAATCCTCTCCCCCAAGCAGATGTCCTTGCGGTGTGTTATAAAAAAATAGATAAGAATTATCTCTTCCTCTCCTCCCTTCTCTTTCTTCCCACCCCAGTGATCCTTATAATGAAATAAACACGGACCATTTACAAAACGAGTTTCCTTTGTATTTCTCACAGAGCATAAGAAAACTTTGGAAGAAGCCATCAGAAACGACACATCTGGACACTTCCAGAGGCTTTTAATCTCACTGTCTCAAGTATGCGCAAGATCCTTGCACCCGGTTGTCCTGTGTTGGTGTTGCTATAATTTATACGTAACCCAAGTTCTCCTAAGATTTACATTCATCCATTGAAGTAAAATTCACAGAAGTATTGGGGTGATATCTGTTGTCAGGCATATTTTGAGTCCATTCCTTTCAGTGGTTCTACTCATGAGTATGACTAAGACTGGAGATCACCTTTATGTTTTTAAGCCAGTGTGAAGAGGTTATGCCCTCTTGCCTCTAATGGAGGGCACAGAACATCCTGGCTGTGGTACTGGATGTCGGTTCCCTATGATGTGATATAATTCAAGACGAAAAGCATTGGAGTTAATGGAATTGTATATTGCAAGTTTCTTCCCCCTAACCAAACAATTCTCCCTCCTCAATTAAAACATTAAAACTTTCCTCCAGAGGGCGCCCCGTGCTTCGGGCTGCAGGCTGCTGCCCGCAAGGCTTACGGATAGCTTCCTGAAGCCTGGAGAGCGAGAGGGGTCGGTGCGCACCGACGCCTCTCGCTCTCCAGGCTTCAGCGAAAGCCTGCATTCGCCCCATAGGACGCACATATTTCCCCTTCATTTTTGGAGGGGAAAAAGTGCGTCCTATAGGGCGAAAAATACGGTGTATATATATCTCTGATAACTGTTGTCCATCTATATTTTACCAAAGAATCTTAAATTATCAGATCTTGGATATCAAGTTAATAGTGATCATGTTTGAAAATATACAGACTGGTGAGAATTTGTCTGTCCCATTTAACCTTAATGTGTTGCAACATTAAATTGGAAGCATCATGAAACAAATACGCATGTTTAACAAGCAAATAGAACAAAGCATACTTTAAACTGTTCGGCTTGCTTTTTGCTGGACTAACAACCTCATTAGGCTAACATCAGTTACAGTGTTTCAAAAGCAGTGTTTCATCTTTTGACTTGGTAATTATTTCAGGGAAACAGAGATGAAAGTACCAGTGTCAACATGGCGGCTGTCCAAAGCGATGCTCAGGTTAGTATGAGGAGTATTGTCTAGTTTATGTTCCACACTGATTTCTTTTTAAAGGCCCAGCCAGATGGCTGCTGCATTGAGCAGACTCTTTCCCGGAGTGGTTTCCTTTAAACATCTCCTACTTTAATGAAATCTGAAACTTGAGACCGTGTGTACCCCCCCACAACCTGGCATGTTTCTCCTCTGGCCTAATTTCTAGCGTGGAAGTTACCCTGAGAACAGTTTGCTTTAAAAAAATATTCCTCCTGACCCCACAGCCCCTGTTTCTGAAAAAAGGGGGGTATTGGCATGGCTTTCCCTCAGCTCTACATTGAGCAGTTTGCACGGTTTCCCTTTTTCAAGTTACTACAGATAAATGATCTCAAGATAACAGCAATAAGAAGATTGCAATCGAATATATCGAATATAAAAAACCCTTCTCAAATTTACCTGCACCTATTCCATTTTTGGAACTATTTACTAAATGAATTGGTGCTGCAGTAATAATTTCCCTGAAATATGCAACTTTCTCCTTTTGGTTCATCATGTGGTGAATTTTTTTGTTTATTTCAAATTGTATGGAAGGAGGAACCACGCACCTTTCTCAGGGTTGCATAGACTTGTGACTTACAAATCTGTCAAGTTTTTCTGAGCGAAAGCATGGAGGGAGGAGAGTTGGAATGTACTTGTGGAATTTTTCATTCACCCCCATTTCACACCGAAAACGTTCGCTCTGTCACATTTTGGCTCGGCCCTAGTTATAAGGAATACGCCACTGCCATTTTCAGTGGCATCCCTTTGTCCCAATATCATTTTGCAAGGATTTTCGCGCCAGTAACTTTCAGTCAGTAGTATGAGGTGGGGGCAGTGAAATGTGCAGCTTAACAGCATCAGTTGGGATGCAAGGTGAAGTTGTGTTGTGTGCAAGGGGAAGAAAGCAAAATTCAACATGAGCCTGTAGTACTTTGGCTGCAGTCCCAGGTTGCTTGCATTATAGTTGCATCCTTGATGGTTAGGGAGGTTAGCAAAGGTTAGCTAAGTGAACAAAGGTGTGGGAGAGAAATAGGACCAGTCCAGAAATATCAAGATAATTAAAGAATGAGTAGTAAGGGAGAAGAAACCTTTGAAAGCAGAGTGAAATTTGGAAAGCAGCTGAGCTCAAGTAATGACCTGTGATTTTTCTTTTTCTTTTAAGGCGCTGTATGCAGCAGGAGAAAATCGACTTGGGACTGATGAATCCAAATTCAATGCAATTCTCTGTGCCAGAAGTAAAGCTCACCTAATAGCAGGTAATTTCTGTCTATACTTTGCATCGAGAGGATGTTTGGTGATTGTAAAATTAGGCTGCAACAGTGCAAGAGACTACACAGGCTTTTTCTTGACAAGTGGTAACTAATATTTTCATTTTTGATGGTGCCTAAGATCAGCCAACTCTGATCAGATGCAAAGAAGGACTGGGTTCTTCGACCCTTTTAAATAGTTATGTAGAAATTTGTCAGGTGAGACAAG
Source organism: Podarcis raffonei (assembly GCF_027172205.1). Lineage (NCBI taxonomy): Eukaryota > Metazoa > Chordata > Lepidosauria > Squamata > Lacertidae > Podarcis > Podarcis raffonei. The sequence continues at coordinate 21,230,860 of NC_070606.1, forward strand.
CTGCACCGCCTGAAATTCCTCCTTCTACATAACAAAGGGCGTTTGTCCTCCTGTTAGGGTCCACAGTTAATAATTGGGGAGGGGGTGTCTGTCTGTCATCCAGCCGCCAGATGTCAACTTAGATAAGTGATCGGAGTTAGGGCCATACCAGACAAAACAACTGAAGGCCTGTGATGGGGCAGCACAACTGACTCAAAACTTAGCAACATCCTTCAAGAGCTGGTTGTCAGACTTCACTCTTCCCACTCACTTGGCTTAAATGACTGATGATCCCTTTTCTCTCTCTCGACAGTTTTCAGTGAATATCAGCGAATGTGTAACCGTGACATTGAGAAGAGCATAATCAGAGAGATGTCGGGAGACCTCGAATCTGGGATGTTGGCAGTAGGTGGGTGAGGTCTCTTTAAGAGTGAAGATCATAGAATCATAGAGTGGGAAGGGACCCCGAGGGTCATCTAGTCCAACCCCCTGCAATACAGGAATCCAGATCACAGGCATCCCTTGGTGGGCTCAAACCACCAGCTTTCTGGTTAACAGCCAGATGCACTTGACCCATTGCACCACTATGAATCTAACTTTTCAAATTGTGGTTTGAATGTTCCTAAACACACACAGTTTTCTGGCCTGGACTGCACTCTTTAAAATATATAATTTTTGAAAAAGATCCAGAAGTTGGGGGATAGCAGGCTATGTATGGCACCTATTGGCTAGTACCTGCAATATCACCAACCTCTTCTCCCGTAAATTCTCAGAGTAGCTTTTAAAGTATTTGTATGTTTTGGGAGGGTAAAATGTGACATGTATGTTACTTAAGATGTATTTCAAAGCACAAAAGAGGGGCAAAACTAAGGGATATCGTATCTGAGTCATGTATATGTTTAGAAAGCAAGTCATAAAGCTTGGTTCAACGTGTAGGTGAAAAACTTTGCCGTTCAGAATATTTTATCATATATTTCATGCCACTTTCTACACAATAGTTCTCTTGAGAATATTTGGCTTTGGCTGCGAGTTTCAGTTTGGAGCTAATAATAATAATAATAATAATAATAATAATAATAATAATAATATTTATACCCTGCCCATCTGTCTGAGTTTCCCCAGCCACTCTGGGCGGCTCCCAATCGAGTGTTAAAAACAATACAGCATTAAATATTAAAAGCTTCCCTAAACAGAGCTGCCTTTAGATGTCTTTTAAAGATAGGATAGCTGCTTATTTCCTTCACATCTGAAGGGAGGTCGTTCCACAGGGCGGGTGCCAGCTACTTTTACTTCCCCCAGAGAACTTGGTTATAAATTTCATTTACCATTCCTTTGGTTTGTCTCGTTAAACCTGGTTCCCATTTAACAAATCACAGTTCATGTGATTGGGGAAATGGCTAGGATTCCACTGAGGATGCCCTTTGAACTTGCTACTTCACCTTCCATGCCAGGCACAGCAACCTTTGTCTGTATCCTCTCATCTTTCATTCCTCTTGTTTTGAAGACAAGTCACGTCCAACAACACCGTGTTTACATTCTGAGTGTGTTTCTTGGATGGGGCGAGTGTTGTGCCAAAAGCTTTTGCCATCACCAAGTTCCTAGGATCACTTAACCTGTCCTAAGTGGCCAACTATCAACCAGTGAATCCCGGAGTGCTAGTTAAAGTGTCATATTGGCCACAAATTCATTGGGTGACCTTAGGCAAACTACTATACTGACCAACCCTGCAGCACGGCCGTAAGGATTTACAAGGCAATATATATGAAGCTGCTTGAATATTTAAAATGTGTTCCATAAACACTCACTGTTTTATTTGTCGTATAAAATGGCTTTTACTCTTTGCACCAGATCTAACTGGAAATATGTACCCTTTTTTTTTTGGCTCCGTTATAGCTTTCAGGATTGTAAGCTTGGTAACTGTATGCAATACTCCCATAGTGTGTGACTAACTTCACTGCCTTCCATTTTCCGGTCTTGAAGTGTAATGTGTGCCTTGTTCATCTACATGAGAAATCTTAACATTGATATCAAAAAGGAACATACCTTGTATTAGGTTACAAATGAACATCACCATTGGTTCTTTCCACTCCCATAAAATGCTCAAATTAAAAGGTAGATGTTGTTTGATAGCTGTTTGGATTGCATGACTGTGTGCTTTTTTTAAAAAAAATCTGATTTTGTGTGATTGTCCCCTTTGTTCCTCCCCATGACATTCACTGAGTCATCTCAACTCCCAGGTTAACCTGAGAAAGCAGATTTCAGCAAAAACAGTATGGCATTGATGTTTTTTTAAAAAAAAGGTTAGCAAATGGTTAACAGTCAGTAACTGGTGATCTCAATTTCTTTTGCAGTTAAGTGTGTAAGAAATACACCTGCTTTCTTTGCAGAGAGGCTGCACAAGGCCATGAAGGTGAGTTGAAATCATGTGGGCCTCTGCACGTCCGTGTGGTCAGATATTCAAATGAGCTGTTAGAAGCTGACTCTGTTGGGATGTAGATCTGAGCCCAGGATATCAGATTTTAGGGGTGGTAGACATGTTTCACACAAACCTGTGTAACTGTAGCTTGAAAAACCTCTGGAGGCAATGATCGAGCAAGAAACGGCTACGGGTGTGTGCACATAACCCATTGCCATTTTCTTTATTCCAATTCCTCCCCCCCCCCTGGGTTCCACAGCCCTGATTTTAAATGACAGAGGTGTTGGGGTTGGAGTGTTTGTGAACTGAAATGGGGTGACAGCAGGGAGGCAAAGGGTTTGGTGCCCCCTTTTCTCCCCTCTCCTAGTCTCCCTTTTTCAGTTGTCCCTCCCCTTCCCCAACATATTTTCAGGCTAAAAAGGATATGCCACCCTGTTGTTAACAAATGGGCATGTGTAAAGTTTTGGACTTTGAATTTGTTATCAATTAAGCAGCTGTCCCCAACTCTGTTCTTCATATATTTTGGACTACCACTCATATCAGCCTCAGCCGTTGTGACCAATGGAAAAGGATGACAGGAGTTGTATAGTCCAAAACATATTGAGGGCACCACATTAGGGAAGGCCTGCCATAAAGCCTCGAGCGGCCATTTTGAGTAACAGTCAATGCTACATGTTCAGAGGGAGCATCGCAGTCTGGTAACAATTCACATTCTGGCCCTTTCCGCCACGTTCTTCACAGGGAGCTGGAACCAAAGACCGGACTCTCATTCGCATCATGGTGTCACGCAGTGAGGTTGACCTGCTAGACATAAGGCAGGAATACAAGAGGATGTACGGCAAATCTCTCTACACAGACATTACGGTGAGATTGTGAGGGGCTTGTCTCGCTTTCCATGCGTGCCAACTCAAGATGCCAATGTCCACACTGAAACCTTGAACTTGGCCCAGTACCATTTTTGGGAGCCGGTGCCATGTTCATCCATCTTCACAGTGGGGCTTTCTCCACCTGAACTCTAGCCACCATCTGGCCCAGTGTTTCCCAAACATGGGTCCCCAGCTGATTTTGGACTACAGCTCCCATCATCCTTAGCTAGCCAGACCAGTGGTCAGGGTTGATGAGAACTGTAGTTCAAAAACAACGGGAGACCCAAGTTTGGGAAACACTGATCTGGCCTGTTTCATAGGCTGTAGTTCCACAGTATACCAGGGGGCCAAATGTGCTCCACACCACTGTTGTTTTAACAGAAAGCAAAACAAAAAAACCCCATCATATTAAATAAGATGTTGCTATTGGAGTGTTGGGGGGTGGGGGGAGGGAGAGAAAAAATCAGGTGGCTGCTGTCTCCCCAGGTATAAAAGTCTTGTTTATAGGTTCAGATGAGCAGGGTGTATGCCTTGTGTAACTGGGAGGTTCACCTGTTGGCTTCTGGCACAAAGATGATTGCTCTCTTTAACCTTTGGCACAAGATCACTTTTTTCCCCTTTTGGTGTTTCTTACCAGGGTGACACTTCTGGAGACTACAGGAAAATCCTGCTGAAATTGTGTGGTGGAAACGACTAAGTTGAGCCCCCTGGAATTTTGTTTTTGTTTTTTTTAAAGAAATCAGCTGGTTTTACGCTATCATTTCACACATGCTGTCAAAACTCCAAATATCCAGAAGATTCTTTCTCTAAAGTGCCACGTTATTCCTTTCTTTGAATAATATATCATGAGTACAGAAATAAATCCTGCTATAGAGAGAGGCCGCTGCACCAGATAGCTGTAGTTCACAAACAGGTTTTTGCTTTCTTATGAGGGGGGGACGGACACACTCCACTGTATGGAAGTGGCTTGTGTTGCATGAATAGCTTTTGTTTGGAAACGCCTTTGTGTGTGCCAAATGATTCTATACAGCTTTGTGTCTTACCAAAAAAAAAGTACAAAACATTTTTTGTATGTGTGGTGAATGGTGCATTTGATATTTACATGCTTGTTGCTTAAATTAAAAAAAAAAACCTGTTCTGAAGAGTGATTGGGTAGACTTTCAGACCCTGTTCACTCACTGCTGTTCAAGGAGAAATGTAAAAGTCTGGCTAGAATCTTTATGCTGCCTTATGTTGTTTCGAATGCTGGATCTCCCTGAAGTCTGTGATATTGTCCCTCAATTGAAGGAAAAGGGATGTGGTGCATTGGCAGAATTCAGGACCAAGATGTTAGGAAGTCTGCCAGGGTGTTTGTCATTAGGGTCCCTCCGAATGTCCTGTTTCTTGTGCATTCTTGCAGATTTATGCTCCTGCTGATAACATGGTGGTTATGCAAGACCCCACTTCTAAGAGTGGACCTGCAAAATGTGGTACAGCTATGTTTTCTACTAGAAACATTTATTTTTGTCCCATTTTCACGTGCTAAGAGTGCAAGAGTGCTATTGAAGCATCACAGAACAACTAAGACAGCAGGATAGTGTCTTAATGCACTATTGTGTCAATGGCATGTTACAAAGCACACCCACAAAAACCTAAGTCTGCTAAGGCTTACACTTGCCAATGAGAGCTTTCCTCTCCAAGATGTAATAGCAGCATGAAATGGAACAGTTTTTTGTTGTTGTTGTTCAGAGTTGGGATAAGGAGAGGAAGGGCTTAATCTCTCTGCACATGCAGAATCCCAACACTTCAAACACACATAGCCATTTTTAAAACTTAAAAATCTATTGGCTTTCTGTTGATGTCTTCAGCATCATATCTACAGTAGTTTAGCTCTCAGGGACAGCCTACAATCAAACGCTCATTCATTTTTCAATAAGCAGAGGATCAGCTTTTTCTCCTGAAAGCAACATGTGAACAAGGCTTCATTGTTAGAAAAGGCTGCTTTACAAGCTCCAAACTTTTTATTGGAATATAAACAGGAACACAGAAACCAATGGAGATTCCACATAAAATGCTCCTCTTTTACAAAAATAGGCACAAAGGAAACCCCCATTGATTTAAGCGTTCAGCACGTTTCACTTTCCCCATTCAGTCCCTGATTCTTAGATGGACTTGCCGCTAGCATGATCCAGCCAAAGTTGTCCTTTGGGAGGCTCCAAATGCCTTCAATCTGAGTGTATGCCAAAGCTTTTTCTCTTTGCGTGTTTTTGTAGAATTCTACCTTAAAATCAAATATATAATTTTTTAAAAGATGATTTGTACAAATAAACCAAATTAGTACCCAAGCCTCCTGCACCAGTGTTCTTATTTCTGCCATGTTGACAGCATCATTTCTTTGGGATATTCAGCTTCAACCATGGATGGCTCCCCTCGGGGAATGGGGTGTGTCTCAGGCAAATCAGACTAGTGAGCTTAAGCACCATCAGGCAGTTTCTTGAGCAAATGTTTCAGAGGCATATGCAGAGGGGTTCTAGCTTCTACATAAAACATGAAATCATTCCACTTAGGCTGCTCACTGTGTCTCCTTGGTGACCTGTCCCTTCATAGGAAAGGCTTGGGCAAAGACACGAGGACAGAGTGTTACAAACAAACTCACTCCTGGGCCACTGAGCTCTGCATCCTATTTCCAACACTGGACAAACCTGGATATTTCAAGAAGTTTGGAGCCAGTTTTTGGCAAGTGTGCCACAAGTCCAGAAGTTAAGAGAATGCCCCTCAGTAGATATGCACTCAATGCGCTTTCACAAGGTGTTTCAGCTGGGGAGTACTGCCAGATTTGGAAGTCTTGCTGGACCAGACCAAAACTCCCACCATGGTGCTTCCAGCAATGATCACCATTAGATGCCTCTAGGAAGCTTGCGAACAAGGCTGTATATTTGACTGTGCTGCAGCCAGGCTCACGTGCTTTCCTGCCCCTACTCTCCAGGAGCGCCATAAGCACCTGTTGTTTATTTTCTCTTGTGGCACCAGTGCTACAGGTTAGCTAGTTAACAGGTTAACCATCCTAAAATTTGAGCAATCAATTAATAACAACAAAAATTTCTTTGTGACCAGAGATGCCAACCGAGTTTTGGAGACTACCAGGTACCCCATGAAAACTTCCAACAGTACCTCTTCTAATTTCTGCTTCTTTTTCTTTACCGCCAGACGGCTGGACCTTCTGGGACATTTAACTTCTCCGCGGGGGTCCTTGCCATGAGGATTCTTTTACGACAATTTTAGGAGTCTCTAAATCTTCAGGATAGGTGGGAAGAAAACTTCTCTCTTGGTATTCTGCGTCAGTATGATTAGATCGTAACACAGAATAACTTGTGATGGAATACTCCCCATCCCAAGTCTGAAGACATCTGTCTGGTCTGGAAGCTTATGAAAGAGTGCAATATGGGTTAATTATGCAGGTGGGAGATATAGGTATATAGATATTACAGTCTGTTCCTTTGGTCCGTTGTCTTGAAGCTCAGCTGGTATCTAGCAAATGAGAGAGAGGAAGGGAGATTGTAGTGGCAATCCACCAAGCCATCGGTTTCTAGAGAAGGCAGTATTTGTTAAAAAACAAATGAAGGGTCACATCCCAGTGTTAGCCTTCCACTAACAGAAGCAGGAGGTGCAGTTTTCACTTGATTCTCTCTCTCCCCCACCCCAAAAAAACCCAGAGGTAACCAAATTTTCCAGAGCAGATTTCAGGGCGGCACAGGGTCCTGCAGAGGGGAAACCCTCTCCCCAACACACCCACCCACTAGTGAAGGTTTTGCTAGATTAAAGCCCTTCTGTGTACAGGATTACTTCATTTACAGAAGGTCAACAATGAATAGTAGCCGATGAACTTGAAACAGATATTTCAGTAGTGTTACACAGCTTGGAGTTTTAAGGGTACAGCAACAGACCATATTATTCCCCAAGTGAAGCGATCTTCAGGGTACAACTGCATTCTGTGTGCTGAATTGCAACATTTACAAGCGGTTGTGGACGCTTGGATAATAGATGTACTACATTTCTCTGTGATTCATACCTTCAAAGATATCCACCAAGGGAGTTCCAGGAGCAAGAGGAACATTCCATGCAGTTTCACTTATGGTGTTCAGCAGGGACTTGACTTCAGAGTCAAGAAGATCAACCGTCTTTTCCACCTGCTAATGAAGACAAGTGAAATTTAGGGTAATCCACTTCTATCAGCATCTCCTGAATTAGCCTGGTTCTATGGCTTAGTATTTTGTGAGAACTCTGCCAGACAACTTAACTATGGTTTCCTTCCTTCCTTCCTTCCTTCCTTCCTTCCTTCCTTCCTTCCTTCCTTCTTTTATATCCCAACTTTTCCTTCAATGAGCTGGTGTACAAGGTTCTCCCCTCCCCATTTTCTCCTCACAACAACCCTGTGAGGTAGGATGTTAGGCTGAGAGACGTTGACTGCCCCTAGGTCACCCAGTGAGTTTCATTGCTAAGTGAGGATTTACTGCCAACAAGCTACTATCAATCCAAAGGCATTGTCTTTTGTTGGCTATGAATCTTGACGTTGCATGTGAACCATAATAATAATAATAATAATAATAATAATAATAATAATAATAATTTATTATTTATACCCCGCCCATCTGGCTGGGCCTCCCCAGCCACTCTGGGCGACTTCCATAGAAACCAAAAATACAGTAAAATATCACACGTTAAAAACTTCCCTGAACAGGGCTGCCTTAAGATGTCTTCTGAATGTCAGGTAGTTGTTTATCGCTTCGACATCTGCTGGAAGGGCGTTCCACAGGGCGGGCGCCACTACCGAGAAGGCCCTCTGCCTGGTTCCCTGTAGCTTTGCTTCTCGCAATGAGGGAACCGCCAGAAGGCCCTCGGCGCTGGACCTTAGCGTCCGGGCAGAATGATGGGGGTGGAGACGCTCCTTCAGGTATACCGGACCGAGGCCGTTTAGGGCTTTAAAGGTCAGCACCAACACTTTGAATTGTGCTCGGAAACGTACTGGGAGCCAATGTAGGTCTTTCAAGACCGGTGTTATATGGTCTCGGCGGCCGCCCCCATAAGGCTTGTTTGATCACCCTATCGCAGCTGTCCAATCTACAAAGGTCCAAGGCAAGAGCAAGGCTGGAAGAGATGTCAAACTTTTAAGGAAAAAAGCCATGGTTTGTCTGGTCATCTGGGGGAACAACTTGCAGTCACCACAAGAAAGTTCTCTGTTTGACTGAGTGGGCTCTGGGAGGCTCTTGCGTGGGTTTCGGAGGCTTTCACAAGAGCCTCCCAGAGCCTGGGAAGCAAATCGGAGAGCTTAACGGTTCTTCCCACGATGGGCTTTTAAGCTCTCCGCCTTGCATGCATTTAATTTGTTTTATTTCAGCTGGCTGGCTGGCCGCCATGCACATAGAATCATAGAGTTGGAAGAGACCACAAGGGCCATCGAGTCCAACCCCCTGCCAAGCAGGAAACACCATCAGAGCACTCCTGACATATGGTTGTCAAGCCTCTGCTTAAAGACCTCCAAAGAAGGAGACTTCACCACACTCCTTGGCAGCAAATTCCACTGTCAAACAGCTCTTACTGTCAGGAAGTTCTTCCTAATGTTTAGGTGGAATCTTCTTTCTTGTAGTTTGGATCCATTGCTCCGTGTCCGCTTCTCTGGAGCAGCAGAAAACAACCTTTCTCCCTCCTCTATGTGACATCCTTTTATATATATGAACATGGCTATCATATCACCCCTTAACCTCCTCTTCTCCAGGCTAAACATGCCCAGCTCCCTTAGCCGTTCCTCATAAGGCATCGTTTCCAGGCCTTGGACCATTTTGGTTGCCCTCCTCTGGACACGTTCCAGTTTGTCAGTGTCCTTCTTGAACTGTGGTGCCCAGAACTGGACACAGTACTCCAGGTGAGGTCTGACCAGAGCAGAATACAGTGGCACTATTACTTCCCTTGATCTAGATGCTATACTCCTATTGATGCAGCCCAGAATTGCATTGGCTTTTTTAGCTGCCGCGTCACACTGTTGGCTCATGTCAAGTTTGTGGTCAACCAAGACTCCTAGATCCTTTTCACATGTAGTGCTCTCAAGCCAGGTGTCACCCATCTTGTATTTGTGCCTCTCATTTTTTTTGCCCAAGTGCAATACTTTACATTTCTCCCTGTTAAAATTCATCTTGTTTGTTTTGGCCCAGTTCTCTAATCTGTCAAGGTCGTTTTGAAGTGTGATCCTGTCCTCTGGGGTGTTAGCCACCCCTCCCAGTTTGGTGTCATCTGCAGATTTGATCAGGATGCCCTTGAGTCCATCATCCAAGTCGTTGATAAAGATGTTGAATAAGACCGGGCCCAAGACAGAACCCTGTGGCACCTCACTAGTCACTCTTCTCCAGGATGAAGAGGAACCATTGATGAGCACCCTTTGGGTTCGGTCAGTCAGCCAGTTACAAATCCACTGAGTGGTAGCATAGTCAAGACCGCATTTTACCAGCTTCTTTACAAGAATATCATGGGGCACCTTGTCAAATGCCTTGCTGAAATCAAGGTAGGCTACATCCACTGCGTTCCCTTCATCTACCAGGCTTGTAATTCTGTCAAAAAACGAGATCAGGTTAGTCTGACATGACTTATTTTTCAGAAATCCATGCTGACTATTGGTGATCACAGCATTCCTTTCTAGGTGCTCACAGACTGTTTGCTTAATGATCTGCTCCAGAATCTTCCCTGGTATTGATGTCAGACTGACTGGGCGGTAATTATTTGGGTCCTCTCTTTCCCCCTTTTTGAAAATAGGGACAACATTTGCCCTCCTCCAGTCTGCCGGGACTTCGCCTGTTCTCCAGGATTTCTCAAAGATAACGCTGCAGCTGTACAAGTTAAATGTGCGTAAGTTGCAAGTCCATTGTACCCCTTGCCCGTTTGGATTCATCACTCTCACAGTGAATGCAGATGCAGGTGGGAGTTCATCCTTTGCAAGCTGCATCCGCCATAAGCCAACCCTACACCAAGGACTTTGATACACTACAAGCAGGGAGAGATCATCTGTAGAGCGCAGGGTTAGCATTTCTGGTCTTGTGCTGCCCTCTAGTGGACAAGGGTGTTGGTTGATTTATTTATTTTTTAATTGAGATTAAGCGGGCACTGGCCTGGTTTGCATGTACTTGTAATGTTAAACCACCTTCCTCTGCTGTGGTTGACAGAAGTGTTTTTTGTCTGTTGAGCGTATAAATTTATATTATTTTTATTAAGGTAAAGGTACCCCTGCCCGAACGGGCCAGTCGTGACCGACTGGGGTTGCGCGCCCATCTCGCTTAAGAGGCCGGGGGCCAGCGCTGTCCGAGGACACTTCCGGGTCACGTGGCCAGCGTGACGAAGCTGCTCTGGCGATCCTGCACCAGCGCAGGACACCGAAACGCCGTTTACCTTCCCACTATATAAAGCGGTACCTATTTATCTACTTGCACTTTAAGGGTGCTTTCGAACTGCTAGGTGGGCAGGAGCTGGGACCAAACGACAGGAGCTCACCCCGCCGCAGGGATTCGCACCGCCGACCATGCGATCGGCAAGTGCTAGGCGCCGAGGTTTTACCCACAGTGCCACCCGCGTCCCATTATTTTTATTGTAACAGAACAAAATAAAGCAAATAGAGTTGTAAAGAAAACAAAAACATGAACACACATATTAAACACCAAAAGAAGAAAAGAAAATGGATATTGTGAGCTAAAAACAAATGAATTTCTTTACCAAAATCATATAGAACACATTAAAGTCCTAAAGTACCAAGTAATACAAACAGGTTTGCCTAATCTTGAACCTTGTTGCTCCAATACACTATGAAAACAATCCTTTTTTCAGAAAAACCATCTGACTGGTATTGTCTGGTTCTCGCCCTATTTGTAACCTTAACCATATATACACAATGTCCCAAATTCTGATTATCCATTCTCATGAATGGTGTCATCCTCCTCCAGTTACAGAAGGTGATCATTCTGCCTACACAGTCAGATTCCCTATTTTCTGTGTACAATGCCTTTAACATAAAACAAGAGGACCCACTTATAATCTATAAACCTTTATCACTTCCAGTTACGTTCTTATGTCCTCCCCCAATGCAGGGCAGACTTTGGTAGTTCGGTGCCCTGAGTGAGGACAAAATTTAGCGCCTTCCGTGCTATGCATGCTCTCAAGTGCACTCCGTCAGAGTTTTACACCCCCTCATCTTGGCACCTGTTCAAGGGAACTGCCGTAAACCCAGCGCTGTGAAATGCTATGACTTCAGGACACAGACAGAGTATATACACCACAGCCCAGCATTTGCTATTTTTGCTGTACTATATATCTGATTAAGGCACGACAGCGTTAAGTACAAGCCACACAGAAATTTATAATAGCTTGGCTTAAGGCTTACGCTGATTGTTTGCTGGGGTACATTCTGCCCGATCCCATTTCCAAGGATCTGGAAGAGGAGTTTTGATTAATTGCAGCTTAGTGGCTCATCCGAACCCACACAAACTGCAGTTACTCTTAACTATAATCTACCAAAAACAAAACAAAACCCCAAGCCAAGTTCAGACAGTGATGAAACTGATTTAGTTTACAAAAACTGTATGCTAGAACATAGTCTTATAACAAGTCAGACTGTTGGTCGATCTGATTCAGGGTTATCAATCTTGCCTAGCAGCCATTCTGCAGGGCTTCAGGTAAGAGATTTTCACTAGGCCTACCTGGAGACCTTTCACATACAAAGAACGTGCAAACCCCTCATTTTATGATTAACTATAGTTTGGGATTCAGATGCAATGGTAAACTGTAGTTAAAATGGAATGACTTTCTTCAAAGCCACGCCAGAGGGAGTGCATCCTGAGGCTCGCATGAGCTCATTCTCATACCTCTGAATGTTCCATGCAAATACAGCCAGTGAGGGGTTCTTATACGTTGCTGGAAACACATACAAACAGAGGTAAAATAAAAGTGCTGTGTGCAAAACATGTGGGTGAAGAATCGAGGCAAGAATGTATTTGACAATCAGATTTCTGCCCAAAGGTTTCATGCACCTTGGTTGTTGAACGCCTTGGTACGCCTACATTTCGGCTCCCGAACGATTGAAACCCAGAGGTGAGTGTTCTGGTTTTCGAACGTTTTTTTGGAAGCCAAAGGTTCCTGCAGCCAATCAGAAGCCGTGCTTTGGTTTTCAAACTTTTGGAAGTCGAACAGACTTCTGGAACAGATTCCGTTCAACTTCCAAGGTACGACTGTACTCCCAAAAGTGATCACTGATGATTTGCATTTAACCTGTCCCTCCAAGCTCAAGGCAACATGCATGGATTTTCCCTGCACAAACATGTTATCAACATATATCAAACCATGTGGGGTAAGTTAAGATGAAAGATGGTGATTAAGCCAAAATTGATGATCATGCCTAAACAGGGATTTAATCCTAGATGTGGTACTCCATCCACTTCATCACACTGGCTTTAACATATGCACAGGAAAACCACTGCAACTAGCCATTGGTTACATAACCCAGTTTTGTTTATTCCAGCTCTCCAGAACCTAGGACTGGACCTGATACTTTCCATCCACAATGCATGAGCTGTAATAATGAATCCATGCTTGCTGGTATACTGTCACATCTAATTGCCCCGAACCTTCCCAGCACAGTAGTTCAGATATTTGTAAGTGTCTAAAGCAAGATTCATGAAAAGAAAGATGTTGTATTTCCCTCCCCGCCACCTCAGTGTGACACAATTACAGATCTCTTGCCCCTTTGACTGCGACCCATATATTGTGCAACCAGATTTTGTGGAAATCCCCAATCAAACTTGGTATTTTAAGTAAGCCATTTTGGAGAGGTACCAAGGAACAGACTGGAAGAGTAACTGTGGCCTGTAACATTGCTCTGCTAGATCGCCTTACCTCTTGGATAGTATCTAAGCGCTTATGAATTGTATTGTGTTCATCACACCAGTCATTCTGCTCCAAACTCCCTGGGAGATCAGTGACAGGATCAGCAGCAACTGCAAGAGGGGGGAAAGCAAGCAATATTAAAACTTTGCCTAGGCTTTGTTTTGTTATTCCACGCTATATTTAGGTTTTGCAAAAAATACTTAGAATCCCCCATGTCTGGGAACATCCACTGAAGAGTTGACCTCTTAAGGGTTCCACAATTCAGAAGAACTGGGACCTCCTATAAAATTAAAGCTCATCAGGGGTGACTCACCACAGAGATGACCTCTTCTTTCTAAAGTTTACTAGTGTGTGGAGGGAAATATGCCAAAGATCACAACTGTGTGGTTTTTCAATGTAATACCAAGAGAACAGAACAGGCAATTGAACTCTCTTAGGGTAAGTGACATTATTTACCGTATTTTTCGTCCCATAGGACGCACCTAGTTTTTTGGGGGGGAAATAAAGGAAAAAAAATTTCCCTTTATTTCCCCCCCAAAAAGCAGGTCGGAGAAACCAAACCAGGTTGAGGAACAGCGGGATGGCGGCGCTGCACCTCCCTGCTGTCCCCCGAGCTTGTGGGGCTGGCCGATGTCTGCCCAGCGCGAGGGGCGCTCTGATTCAGGGCACCCCGCCCGCCGGACGGCAGGCTGCTATCTGCAGCGTGAGGAGCCCTGCGGGGAACTCCTGCAGGGCTCCCCACGCTGCAAATGTGTTCCTGAAGCGCCGGGCGCCCTGAAAGCAGAGCGCCCGATGCTCCGAGAAGCAGGCTGCTATCCGCAGCCTAGACATCCCTGTGGGAACTCCCGCAGGGCTGCCTAGGCTGCGGATGTCTTCCTGAAGCCTGGAGAGTGAGAGGGGTCGGTGCGCACTGACCCCTCTCGCTCTCCAAGCTTCAGCGAAAGCCTGCATTCGCCCCATAGGACGCACCCAGATTTCCCCTTCATTTTTGGAGGGGAAAAAGTGTGTCCTATAGGGCGAAAAATACAGTATTTATTTATTGGTTGATTGATCATCTCATTCGCCCTCCTCTGCACATGTTCCAGCTTGTCAATATCCTTCTTAAACTGTGGTGCCCAGAACTGGACACGGTATTCCATTTCTGGTCTGACCAAGGCTGAATAGAGTGGTACTATTACTTCTCTTGATCTTGACACTATACAGTGGTACCTTGGGTTACATATGCTTCAGCTTACAGACTCCGCTAACCCAGAAATAGTGCCTCAGGTTAAGAACTTTGCTTCAGGATGAGAACAGAAATCGTGCTCCGGCAGCGCAGCAGCAGCAGGAGGCCCCATTAGCTAAAGTGGTACCTCAGGTTAAAAACAGTTTCAGGTTAAGAATGGACCTTCAGAACGAATTAAGTTATTAACCCGAGGTACCACTGTACTTTTGTTGATGCAGCCTGGAATTGCATTAGCTTTTTTTGCTGCTGCATCACACTGTTGACTCATGTTAAGCTTGTGGACTAGATCCTCAATAAATAGTAATATTGTTCGTAATATTTATATTGTTTACATCAATAATATTCTGTTGTTGTTAAACATAAGGCAGAAACTGGAGTGCTGTGAGATTAGGCGCATCAGTCCACATAGCGCTAGACCCTAGGAATGTTTACTCTGGCCAACTGAATTCAAGATGACTTAAAAGGTAAAGGTAAAGGTACCCCTGCCCGTACAGGCCAGTCTTGACAGACTCTGGGGTTGTGCGCCCATCTCACTTACCCAACAGTAAATTAGTATTAGTGCTAATTCTTTACACTGGTTTCTTTATTTTGCCTTTAGCATTGTCTTTATATGAGGGAAGCTGTCTCCTCATAATGGCAACACAAATATCTCTTTTTAAATCTTTATGGAAAGAAAAACAACATGTAATTAAAGAGTAGGGAAAAGGCCCTCCTCAAATATTTGGGCCAACCATCAAACCTTAAAAAGTTTTGTAGTGGAGGCCCCACCCATTTCAGAATGATGAGTGCAACCAAAACTATGTGGAACTCGCTTGCCTCAAAGTCAGGAAAGTTGGTTAAAAGTGTGTGTAATGCTAAACCACCACTGAGCTTTGGAAAATGTTTTTCAGTGGGGGGACAGCAAATGTCAACAATGTATTCCCTGACTTAATATGAAAGAGGCCACTTTACACAGGAAACTCCCAAGATGTTACTATAAAATAAGTACAAATGCTGCCAGTTTAAGAAAATGTAGGCTGTCAGCAGGTTTTTAACTTGGCATGGTAACTCTGGCCTGTGGCTGATATGTATAATCACCTCAATGAGAAATAATGGAATTTCCAAAAAGAATTTATTTCCATTAATTTACTTCCAGAGAGCATATCCCACAGATCCGTCATATACTTTGTCCCTGCACAACACTGAAAATTTTCAGCTTTAAAACTCATCTAAAAACTTCATGCTGCCACAACCTTTTCCTCCCTGCCTGGTTATCCTTTGTTGCAAAACAGTCTTCAGTCACCTCACGTCGGCTGCCCAAAACGTTCACCTCTTCTATCACTCAGGCATATGACTCTCCTCCTCAAATTCCTACCCTGGTTTCCTACATCCAGTGAAATCTCTTCACCTCTCTAGTGCTTTTTCCCCCTGGGGGACGCAGGGGGACACATACCCCTAAACATTTTGTGAATCCTTGTACTTTTGTCCATTTACTGTACAGTCATACCTCGGGTTACAGACACTTCAGGTTGTGTTTTTTCAGGTTATGATCCGCCGAAACCCAGAAGTACCGGAATGGGTTACTTCCGGGTTTTGGCAGCCGCGCATGCGCATAAGCGCTAAATCACGCTTTGCGCATGCGCAGAAGTGCTGAATCGCAACCCGCGCAAGCGCAGCTGTGCAGCTGCAGGTTGTGAACGTGCATCCCGCACGGATCACATTTGCAACCCGAGCATCCACTGTATTTATTTTCCCCGATCTGAACCATAAAATGGTGATTTTCTTGAGTCAAAATGAGAGTACCCCTAAGCATTTTTTTAAAGAAAAAAAGCACTGCCTCTCTCAGAACAGCCCTAGCGTCCATAGGTAGGTTAGGTTGAAACCTGATTAACTGGCCCAAGGTCATTGGGCAAGTTTCTGGGCTGAGTGGCAATTGGAACATGGGTCTCTCAAGTCCTAATCCAACACTAAGGATTAACAACAATACCATGCCAACTATTGCTTTGCTCAGCAATATAAACAGATGAGAGAAAAAGGCAGACAGCATTTTTATTTTGGAATTAACTTTCAAACCACATAATAATTAATGTGAGTTATTATAATTAAAGAGGCAACGTTCCTAGCTGTAGGACACAGAGCCACACACAGCATGATACAACCAGAATAACTATTTCCACATGTGATATCAACATCTGCTCGGAATTTCTTAGAAACATGGCAGCTTCGAGTTTTTTTTGCTGAATGCTTTCCTGGACTCATTGTGACTTACTCCTGATTAAAATATTTCTGTTTTCACTTATGCTGGGGAAACCTCAGCAAATTTTAAATCCTGTTTTTTAATGCATTGGGTACAGCAGATAAGAGAAACACAATTCTGCAAGATGAAACATCAGCCAGCGTGGAGGGGGGAAATAGAGTTTTGAGCAAAGTAATCACATGAGCACAACTGGTGGCGTGTAGAAAATGGTCTTTTCAAAATAAAAGCTACCAGAAGGCTGCTTCAGATGTGACATTCATGTTTTACCAAGCTGAAAATGAGCATCAGGCATGCAAGCTACTCCCTTGTCCATCTTTCCTTCACAAATAAACCAGGATCTCTGCATCAAAGCTGGCACACAGGGAAAGCCTAGTTCACAAGCCCATCACTCATTTCTGGCTTCATATTGTCACAAAGAATGTTTTGCCTGACTCCAAACTGGGACAAAACGTCTAAACTTTAACATGTTGTGTCCAAGCTTAGTGGACTGGATCTTGCTTAAATCTCATTTAACAAGCAGGCGGAAATAGGGCTTTGGAGGTACAGGGTTCATCCAAGTAGATCTGAAATAGAGTCCTTGGACTGCTTCTGTTTCCCTGCCCATCCATTCCAGAAAGCCTTTCTTGCTAAAGTTTGTGGATATCTCTACTTTGTGGGGTGCGGGGGCAGAACTGGACTAATTGCTCTTTAAATGTAAATTTGAGCTGCACTGCATTTGTCCCACCTTCAGAAAATGCACCTATCCCAAGATGAGGCAGCACACACACCTTCAAAGAGGGGGAAATGTTGAGCTGCTTTTTTTTATATATAGTTTTGCCCAAAATTGTTGAGCTTTTTGATAAATTCACCAAAAAAATATGAAGTTTTTGAGCTGTTTTTAAGAAACATAGTCAAAAACAACACTGCCAATATGAGTTGGATTTTCCTGGACATTTTTAGTGATTTTTGCCCAGACACAGATATGTCCAGGAAATTCCAGACATATGCCAACCCTACTAGACCACAAACCACCCCTTCTCACCTGGAGACCCTACCACAAGCTCTCCTCCGATGCCTTTGTTAGCAGCCTAATGCCAAAATTTATGAGGTCCAACCACCAACTTGCCAGAGGAAATCCTTTGCTTACTATTTGTGTGTGTGTGTTATGCTGTTGCTAAAATACAGACATGGTGGGGCAGAACCAGTGAAAATGGTGACAAGCCAAAGAGGCGAAGTTTCCTCATAAGCCTGAATAATTTGGTTCAGGCTGTTTCTTGTGGTTGCTATCTTCTCTACAGTACTCTAGCGTGAGCTAGAGCCTCATAAAGCAGCAGGGTGGAACGTAAGTTCTGATAGAACAAAACAAAGATTCTTAACTGGATTGCAGCCAAGGGTGAGAGTTGATTTCTAAAAAGAAATCTGGGAGCTGATTATACTGAGGTCATTCTCTCCAGCAGAGACCATTTCTTATGCACAGCCTATTTTGATTAATGCAAAAAAAACCCACCATTTCTTTTCTTAGATATGTAGCCTCAAAGCAGCAATTGTCAAATTGTTCCTGGTGCATTCTCAGTTAACACAGTATGACTGTCAGGCCCAATGGGTCTGGCTCCTTCCCATGTAAACTGAGTCAACCACCTCCCTGGGATCCTCTCCAATGCACAAATATTCCTCCTCTAGCAAAGCAACGTGAAACAGGCTCCTTGGAAAATATAGGGACCTGAATGCATGTCTCTCTTATATCGCAAGGTCAAACAAAAGATCCACAGAGCCGAGGTGATTTTTGCCTGGGTGTTTTTGTCCTACTCGGTTTCGTTTACTTGACAACGTCCCCTCTGTCCAAAATATTACGTCAGGGAAATAAGAACTCGCTTGGCTTAATTCTGTGCTTGCTTTGGCTATCCTTCCTCGCGCTTGGGAAGAAGATAAATATTTCTGAGAGGACTAGGAGCATTTTCAATTGCTCTTCAGTGGTAGATGGAGTTATGTGTCTGTGTGATTATGGAGATACTTAGCACCGATAAGAGTTCTTCAGAGTGTTCAAAGCACTTTACATATATTACTTTGGAATTATAATTCCGACAAGCCTGTAAGATCTGAGCTCCCTGGAATAGTCCATACCCTCCAAGTGTCCCGATTTTCCAGGGATAGTCCCGGAATTACAAAAGTCATCTTGGCTTCTGATTGGATCCTGGAATGTCCTTATTTACCGGTACCTCGCCAGGGCCACTGTAGCTGAGCCTGGAGAGGAGGATGAGCCAGGGCTTATACCGAGCAGTGACAGTGGCTGCCAGGAGCATCCCATGGCCTCTCCATGGCCAATGATGCCAGCCTCCTCCCTTGGGGAGCTTGTAGCGGCTGCTGGAGAGTGGGCGAGGAGGAGGAGGAGAGGCTGTTGCTGCCGTGGCCCAGCCCTGTGTGACGTGTCAGCTCTCTGAGGGGCAGGCAAAGGGCAGGGCTGCCCTGGGAGGGAAGAAAGTCTTGATTTTAAAAATAATAACACTTTGCGTGTTTGCATCTAAGCTTGTCCCTTTCCAAAATTTACTTATTGGGGTCTGTTTTTCTTTGTGTAAATCTACCAAAGAATAAAATAAAAGCGGGGTCAAGGGGAGTGTCCTGTTGACATAGTTGTATTGGCACCTGCCCTTCTTCCGATAGGAAATGCTCTGCGGCAGGGGTGAGAAACACAACAATGGGGGTGTCTAGTGGGAAAAGTCCCTACTTTCATCTGAGGGATGTTGGAGGGTATTCATTTGTACTCTGCCTTTTGGATCCAAAGTTTCTCCCCCAGCTGGCTACACCTTTCAGTTGCTAACCCATAAAACCTCCCAACTGACCATAAAAAACAGTGATCTCAAACAATGAAAGCTAAAACCCAACCAGAACAAAACAATCATTCATCAATATGTATTTACTTGATTTGTGTTTGCCATTGTGAAAGCTTGCCCCTAACTCCATCTCATAAAATCAGAATCACTTCAAGCCCATGAAGTTACTGTAGGGATAAAATCCTGCTTGTGCTATTTGCATTCTAATAATGGGAGCCCACACCACTGCAGACCACAGTTTTGTGGGTTGTGGTGGGAATATAAACCTTAGGATTGGTGTGTTTTTTATTAAAAAAAATGTTGCAAATATTTCTCAGAGGGGTAGCAAACACAACAAAGCAAACACAAGAAAGAGTCTTGTGGTGCCTTAAAGACTAACAAATGTGTTATGGCCACAATAATGTTGGTTTGGCTGTTCCAGACTCACTTATACATTTCACTAGAGGATTGTCCAGAGCTATAGAGTCTTAATTAAAACTGTAGCAGACATGATAAGCTTCTGCATCTTGTGTAAAACCTTTCACACGTGTGCCCATATTATATTTTTATTACTTTAAGGTAAAAGTAGTTGCCATCTATTCCCACACCCTTCCCACAGATTGAGGGAAATTTTCTCTTGTACTCCTCAGGAAATAACTTCAGCTGTAACTGAACGTTAGAAGTTTGCAGCTGCCAGAAAGAAATAGCAACCACTGAAAAAGCTGTTTTAGGCACATCTGAGAGTTTGCATGTGCACTGATGTGATTTGAGGTTGGTTGGTTTTTTTAATCTGCAGAGCCCATCGCAAAATGCTTTGGAGATTCCCCTCAGCACAAAACTAGAGCTGATGGTGACAAACCTGTTCACCTTAACCCAGGTATATCCCAAACATGCATATAATAGGGGACAGGTGACCGTTGTTGTTTTTTAGAGTAAAAGGAGAGCACAGGTGTTGGGCACGAAATCCTCTGTACCTGCCCATGGCCTCCCCTCCCTCTCACTGCACTGTCTTCCTAGCTTGGCATCTAAGCCCTATGAAGGTTAAAAGTGCTTGTGGGAACAGGTTGAAGGGACATAATATGCCATAAAGATGGGGAGGGTTTACCATCTGCCCACCACCTCCAGAACACATACAGAGTGGCTGGGGGGGGCCCAGCCAGATGGGTGGGGTATAAATAATAAAATTATTATCATCTTCATCAACCTCATCATCATCATTATATACTTGCCTGCTCCTTTTGCTCTAAACAACAGGACACATGCATACAGATCTCGATTTAAATTAGTGGGCTTCTTGCCTCATAGTTTGTTTATCCCTTGATGTCTAGTACTGAGCTACTTAAGAAGAACAACAAATTATAATAAATACGGTAATTTGCTGTGTAATTATGGGAGTTTGCTGTCTGAAAAACACAAGTCCTCTAAAACCTTGGGCATGTTGAACAGGCTGCATAGTTCTTTGCATCCTGCGCATTATCTGTGGGCGCCAGTTTTCACTTCAATAATACTTAGTATTTGAAGGTACCTGCGCATGTGTGTGCAGGAGCTGGTTTCTATGTGTGCATATTTCTTGCTGAATGGGGAATTGTGTGTGCAGTGTTTGCAATTCCACAGCACACTCCCACTTCGGGTTTGGGAAGCTGTGTACAAGGGGTGTTAGCTGCCATCCATATGTATCCTGCAGCTATCCTGTTATTTGTTACAAAATACTATGTTATGATACATTTCCCCACAAAACAGTTTTGATCCAAACTAAGAAAGAAAAACTGCCTGGCTGTGTTTTAAGCGTGTACACATCCTCAAGGCACAAAGCAACTCAAGAAGGTAGCACAACTGAAGCAGATCCAAAAGAGGAAAGTGGGGGGGGGGATCCAAATCAACAAAAAAAGTCCCAACTTGAATGTATTTCAAGTGAAAGGTCTGATTTTGCAACTGCGTCTGCATTTAGTGCTGCTTGCCAATCAACTGATCTGCCTGCAAGTTGGATTAGTTCCATGGCATTTTCCACAAGTGCTCAAAGGTTTACCTCAGTAATTCTTATAACAGCCCTGTAAGGTAATTCTACATTTTTATTATTATTCCCATACTGCAGGTTTGAGGCCAAGGTTGAGAGACAGTGGCTTGATCTGGCAATTGAGAACAGAGGCAGGAATTGTCCTGACTTATAGCATATTACTCACTGCTTCTACATAATGACTAAAGCAAACTCACAAGAGGGAAGTGAGGATCTACAAGTGGGATTTGCAGCCTATGGCAGGCAGCACCTATATACCTGGACAAAAGTAATTACCATAATGCTTGAAGAAATGCCGCAAAAACAACCTGTCTACACAGCCCTTTAGCATTTCTATGCAATACCGAAAGAACATGAAGCATAATGGGAGGGGTAAATGTGCCCAATGGAGACATGGGTGAAGCATGAAAGCCTACACCATGGCAAAAACAAAAATCTTTGCAGATTTAAAGCAATGTCTAGCAAGGATTTTTATACCCTGTTCATTTCAGTGAAACAGTTAAACACTGGCAAAATTTTCTTCTACTGAAATAAATTTTAGTCAAATCCTCTGCAAATTAATTCAGAAGTGGGACCCAATAAATTCAATTAGACTCAAAAGTATGTATGCATAGAGCTGCAGCGTTCATTTATTTGCCTTCGCTAGATTGCACCCTTATTCAAGAATGGCAGTGTGTGACACAAAGGTATCTTTAAAACATTTGTACATGCTAAAAGTCAAAGATCCAGCATTGTGCAAACCATTTCCCCTGCTACACAGTCCAATAAAAGAACTTAGAGTGGCAAACACAGCACTATTAACCAAGAAAAATCTCTAGAGGTAGGCTAACAAGCCTCTTCATTCCTAGCTTCTTGAAACACTGAAGTTCTCACAGCAATTTAATTCTTAAGCTCTCCAAAACTGAATGCTGTTCAGAGGGCCATATGACTGACTGACAAAAGTGAATCGCACTTGAACCTGCATACCGTTTTGGTGGTATTACTCTGACTTTTGGCAAAG
This sequence comes from Podarcis raffonei, assembly GCF_027172205.1. Taxonomy (NCBI): domain Eukaryota; kingdom Metazoa; phylum Chordata; class Lepidosauria; order Squamata; family Lacertidae; genus Podarcis; species Podarcis raffonei. Next base: position 21,253,276 of record NC_070606.1, read on the forward strand.
CCTGACAAGTACTGCATATTTTTGAGCCCTGTAAAATTTTATAGTTTGCGTCTATAAAACATGATCTCCAATTGCACAGAGGTCATGCTTATTATATAGGGCTTTCCTTATGTGAACTTCAGAAGTTAAAATATCCCACTGGCTGTTTTGAACTAAGAATGAGCACATTGTATTTCTATCCATCTCTATCGATTTGCTTCCAATGGCTGCTCTTCCCTCAAGCAGATAATGCTTCTACAAGCTGCCAGTTTTGAAAGACTTACCCAATCCTTGTCCATTCAGCATTAAAATAAAAAGCAGAGGCCAAATGCAAAGCATAGTTTCAGAGGCTCCGTCCGGAGGAATCTCTCCTGGTCCAGCAGATGAAGAGAAATAAGCAGCCTCTCTCCCCAGTATGCACTGGCCCTCTGCAGAACAGTTTGGATTGGCAGCCGGAGAATTGGGAGGAAATAGTCTCTGGCTGCTGAGCCAAGTTTCTTAGGCGGTCCTCGCCTTCCTTTTTCCCCACCCCCATCCAAGCCACCCTTTAAACTCCACATAGGGACCAGTCACCCAGGGAAGCTCATTCTAGGCCAAATCTGCTGAAGCAAAAGGTGGGGCGTGTAAGAGTTTATTTACTTCTATGAAACATGAATGGAATGTGCCGAAAAAGAGCTCCACTGAATACAACCAATTGGATCAAGCACAAAGCAGCTGCCTTGGATTTCTGTATGCATAGTTTTTAATCACTCTGCAGGAGAGAACAAAGTGGAGTTCACCAGTCAGGCCTATTATTACTTGTTTGATTAGATTTCTTTAAGAATTCCACTCTGTCTTGAAAGCTCAGTGCAGGTTACCATAGTTCCAGTATTTTACATGTACTCACAAACTTAAGATTCCCCTCAGAAACATAAATCAGAGGCATAGGAAATAGGCTTTATACCACGTCAGACAAATAATTTATCACACCCAGCATTGTCCACAACAGAGATGGGGAACCTTTTGGGCTTCAGAGGCCAGATTGCACCCTGGGGGCCAACAGTGACGGTGGGTGGGACAATTCACCTGCTCAAATCCCTTGTGTGGGTTTCCACACAAGGGATTTTGAAAGCTAGCTGGCTATCAGGTGCTTGGGAACTGCAGCACAAGGGGAATTGCCTGCCTTACGCTTCCTGCTTTGGAAAGCCCAAAGCATAGTACTGGCAAAACATGGGCATATCCAGGATTTATGTCGGGGGGGGGGGCAGGACAGCCACCTGTCATCATCCTCTGTCTGGCTCCATCTAGCAGATTTGCAACTCTTTTAAATTACTTTCTTTTGACCCCAACTGCTCAGAAAAATCTCTCAAAACCTTTCTACAATTTCTACTTTTAGTTAAGTATCCTTATTTATTTACTTGATTTAAGGGCAGCTGCCCCCCTCTTCCCCCCAAATACACCCATGTGACAGAGCACTTCTTTCCCTACCCATCGACTGTTTGGGGGTGGGGGGAGTGAAAGAACGCTGCATTTTTCAAGTAATGGCTGTGCAAGGGAGAAGTCCTTCTCACAGCCAACGCCCTCAATGGGTATTTAGGACCCCCACACATCAGCTGACAAGCGGGGAGGGAGGGAGGTCAAATCCTGATGATTTGGCTGCACGTGCCTGTTCCCTCCTGTGAACAGGCACACACAGTGAACACAAAATCAAGAGAATTGTGCTCTTTTGTCTTTCCCATCAGCTGATGTCATGAGTTGCACAAGCTGATTGGCAATTGGGCGTGGTTTGGGGGAAGTAGTATCATGGGACAAAACTGACCTGCGGACTGGGGCTCCCCCACTCTGGTCCACACTGACTAGAAGCAAATCCGTTATGTCTTGAGCTTGAATCCCAGAACAATAGGCAGGTAGGATTCTAGAATGCAGCAACTTGATTCGCCAGTAGGAGCTGTCCAATCTGGCTCCAGTAGGGGAGTTTGAATCGGCCTATCATGCGTGACTGGTGGTATATAAATAAATATACTGGTGGTATATAAATAAGGTATATATAGCCCGGGGTCTGGGCGGGGCAAAGAAACAGGATGATTGACTGTTTTCACTATGAGCTGAAATACACACATGAAAACCCGAAGGCTCTACACTGAATAAAATCTCAAGGGTCTCTAGGTGGCGTCTTTCCCACTCCTCCCTGGAAATGCTGGGGACGGAAACCTGGGATCTCTTGCGTGCGAAACAATCTCTTGGCCACTACATTTCACTAAAATGGTTTATCAACTGCTGTATTAATTTATTACTCTTGTACTTTTACCCCACCCTTTCTCCAAGGCGATCTCAGGGCGGCATCCATAGGAATGGCCACATTTTACTTGAACATCAGCCCAGAGGGGTTGCTTAGGCTAATACGGGGGGGGGGGACCTGTGCTCCTCTAGATGCTGTACAACTCTCAACATCTCTCATCAATGGCTATACAGTGGTACCTCGGGTTAAGTACTTAATTCGTTCCGGAGGTCCGTTCTTAACCTGAAACTGTTCTTAACCTGAAGCACCACTTTAGCTAATGGGGCCTCCTGCTGCTGCTGCGCCGCCGGAGCCCGATTTCTGTTCTCATCCTGAAGCAAAGTTCTTAATCCAAGATAATATTTCTGGGTAAGCGGAGTCTGTAACCTGAAGCGTATGTAACCTGAAGCATATGTAACCTGAGGTACCACTGTACTGCCTGGGGCTGGTGGGTGCTGGAGCCCCACGAACAAAAACAACATGTAAAAAATAGGGACTGGGTGTTTTTAAACAGCAACAATAACAACAACCCGACAATTTAAAATACAGCTGCAATTTTGCCATACAGTCTTCTTCAGTGGTGGAGATTGTTTACTGCTTCAGAATGGATCCAGAATACACAATAGCTCAGGCATCTTTAAACAGGGATGTAAACAAAACTGAGATACTGTATGTTCCATGCCACTGAAGAAGACTATGTTCAAAATGCATTTGGCAGCAGAAAGTGTTGTTAATTTGCAAGATATTTTGGGAAATCGTTTGTTCACTACGCATTCAGACACTTCGTAAGGGATCATAACCCAATTTTGCATGGTGGTCCCCAGGAGCACAAGCTCCTGGGATCGAGCCCTTTTGGGGGGCCCAATGTCCAAGAAGAGCGGAGTCCCTTCAATTTAACCCCAATACCAGTTATGTATCAGCAGAGCTACCTCAAAAAGTGTGTGTTATTTTCCATTTGAGCAGCAGCATTAGTCAAAAGCTATGCCACAAACAGGCTGACATTTTTGAATAGTCTTCAACAGCAGTCTCAGGTAAAGGACATTAAAACAGAAAGCACTATGGCAGGGGTTTTCAATCTTTTGGGGGCCACATTTAGAAGTCTGGAAAAACTAGTTGGCACTACCATAAAATGGTTGTCATTGGAGGGGTGCAGTGGCTGCGCAGTAACAAAATGGCTGCTGATCTGACTTGCCTTTTCATAAAGGAGAAATCATTCCCCAAGGAAATGAGCGCAAGACAGAGGTTGAGGCTGAGCCCCAGATACAAAACCACATGCTTGCCTTTACAAAGCACAACAGAACAACCCATTTCACAGAAAGGAAACTGACAATGCTTACCAGAGAAGACTTTGCTTACTATACCAAAGAGTGCTCATGTGTCTTAAATAGTCGAATGGCAGAGTTTGTTCTGCAGCACATTTTAAGGCAATTTTCATCCTTTCTGTACCCTCCCTTAGTTTTATGAGTCTGTCTGTTTAAATAAGCATTATCTTCCCACACATGATTCCAAGTATAATAAAAGCAGTAAAGCACACTGGTGTTTTTAAAGATCAACTCAAGAGAAGTATTCAATTCAAAATAACGCCACAGATTTTTGGCACAATAATAGCCTGGAAAGCAAAAACATTCCTTCGTATCTTTAGTCCTAATATGGACTATTCTGAGAAACTAGTGAAATCATATGAATAAGAGGTTTGAGCAAAATCTGAGATTCAGTAATACCTTCAAGATGACAGCAGGTGCAGGGACTATCACCCTAATGCGATAGCCAGTGTTTTTATTCTATCTGGTTAAGTGTTGAGAGAGTGGGGACATGGTTGCTAAGCAACTGCCACCCCAATCCCTCAATTCTACTGGATATCAGTAACAACAAATTCATATTTTGTTTGCAAAGATGATAAAGTGGCAAAAAAAGTGTACATACCCTTCAGTTGCAAAAGAGAGAAAATGAATGCTGATGAATCTGATACACGCTATATATATATTTCCCTTGGCTATAGTAGATATTTCTCGGGGGTGCTAATGTGGAGTTATAGGCACTAGGTTCCTGGGAGGGTTTCTATACCTTCAGGAGTTGAGTAGAAGAGAGAATCTTGGCAGTTGCTGCTCTTATTACGGTGCAGCTGGGGGCCAGAAAAATGGCAGGTTGCTGTTAAAGGTACAGAAGCAGGACCTATGAAAAGGGGTTAGCAGCCCCAGCTCCTTTATAGGATGCTGAGTGAAAGGAAAGCAGGTGTGTCATAGCTGCTTACCTTATTCTTCTTATTTACCTATACCTGCAAGGCAGATATATGGTTCTCTCTGCGCCCATTTTATCCTGCAACACTATACCCCGTGACAGGATGTATTATGATGAAGGGCAGGCTATAAAAATCAACAAACAACCCTGCGAGGTAGGTCAGGCTGACAGCGTCTGGCTCAAGAGTCACTCCCTGCTCCACTTCTGTCGGAAAGGTGCCTGCGAGGAGAAGGGGAGATTGTGGGGAGAGGTCACCCCTGTGGTAGGAGCTGCATGTGGGAAAAGTGCCGAGCAACCAGGCCCTAGCAGCTGGGGGAGCAGCACCTGTAGCTCTCTGGATGCTATTGGCCTCTATCATAATTTCTGACTGCTGCCTGAGTTAGCCAATGGGAGTTCAGAAAGCCAGAGTTTCCTCCGGTCTAGAAGCTGGTGTTCGGCATTGATGGTGACTAGCTGCAAAGGAAGGCAGGGCTTCTTTCTCTTTAATGGTTGCGTAGGAAAGAGATTTTCAGCAGGTAGTTTTCTTACCCTGTAATGACAAGCTAGGATTTGCACTTTACACATGCTGGGGCACAGGAACCCTGTCCTCCTGTACAAACATCTGTTCATGCTATGGGCTGTGCATAGACAAAGAAGTGTGTTAGCAGTCCCAGAGTTCAGCTTTACATAGATAGCTGACATTGATAATCAGAAATCTGGAAGACGTCCTAATACATACACACATACAATTGGGTATGTGTGTGTGTGTGTGTATATATATATATATATATATGTATATGTATATATATATACCGTATTTTCCCGTGTATAACATGCCCCTATGTATAAGACGGCCCCTATTTTGGGGGACTCCAATTTAAGAAAATGAGGGGAGATGGGCCAGAGTTGTTGAGCTTTTCTTGGAAGGGAATGCTGAAAATAACTCACCAGACTGACAATCGCACTCGTCACAGAAGCCACAAAGTATCTGCCCACTTGCCACCAGCAGCCGGCAAGCGCACACCCAATTGCTGCTGCAGTAGCCAATCCACAGCAGCCCTTGCCACAGCCACCAATCACCCACCCAATCGCCTCTGACAAGCTCCTGCTCGCGGCTGCAGCCAATCACCCGCCTCCCTCTGCATTATCCGTGTATAAGATGACCCCTGATTTTGAACATTATTTTAGAGTAAAAAATAATAATACAGAAAAGTACGGTACACACACACACACGATTGGGTACTAGTAGAAAAATACTGCCCTTTCATATCAGCTTATTCATCACCATCTTTATCATGTTTGCATAATAATCCTAAAGCCATGATTGGTCAAGCTCACCTTATCGCTCTATCTCAGCCAAATGACTAACTTCTGACAACATTGTGTGCTAGACATTCATTGATTACTGTGGAAGACCCCTTGGGGGTCAAATGTGCTTAGTCTTTAGCATGAATCTAAGACGCCTGCTTCTTGGAACAAAAGCAGTGACAAACCTAGACAGCATCTTAAAAAGCAGAGACATCACCTTGCCAACAAAGGTCCATATAGTAAAAGCTATGGTTTTCCCAGTAGAGATGTATGGAAGTGAGAGTTGGACCATAAAGAAGGCTGATCGCTGAAGAATTGATGCTTTTGAATTATGGTGCTGGAGGACTGCAAGAAGATCAAACCTATCCATTCTGAAGGAAATCAGCCCTGAGTGCTCACTGGAAGGACAGATCGTGAAGCTGAGGCTCCAATACTTTGGTCACCTCATGAGAAGAGAAGACTCCCTGGAAAAGACCCTGATGTTGGGAAAGATGGAGGGCACAAGGAGAAGGGGACGACAGAGGACGAGATGGTTGGACAGTGTTCTCGAAGCTACCAGCATGAGTTTGACCAAACTGCGGGAGGCAGTGGAAGACAGGAGTGCCTGGCATGCTCTGGTCCATGGGGTCACGAAGAGTCAGACACGACTAAATGACTAAACAACAACAATCACTGCATGGCACATCAGCTCAGCACTGATGCATCATTCTCTATTGTTGAGTACATAATTTCTTGGTTTTAGGAATTTCATTCATATTCTGAGTTGGGGCGGGGTGTCTGCCTGGATGATATCCGTGGATCCCTTCCAGGCCTGTGATCCTTTGTCCAGTATATCCAATCAAAAAGGCTGTGCAGCCTGCCCGCCCAGTCCCTTTGTCAAGGTAATGGCTTTGGTTGGCTAGGTATGTACCACGATTTAGCATAAACGAAGAAGTTGCCCTTTGCCATAGAACAAATGGGTAGACCTTTTCCCCTCAGGCCTTCACCCCACCCCCTCACCTAGCTGCTATGTAGGAAAAGTATCTGTGTATGTGTGTGAGAGAGATACCCTCCAACATTTCTCCAGTGGAAATAGGGACGACCTATTCAATAATAACAAAAATAATAATTTTATGTGCTGCCCATCTGACTGGGTTTCCCCAGCCACTCTGAGCAGCTTCCAACATATATAAAAACATAGTAAAAGTATACAAGCCTGCCTTCAGATATCTTCTAAAGGTTGTATAGTTACTTATCTCCTTTGCTCAAGGGTCGCATAACTCCATACCCTCCAACATTTCTCCAATGAAAATAGAAACGTCCTAAGGAAAAGTGGGACTTTCCAGGATCAAATCAGAAGCGAGGACGGACTCTGTAAATCTGGGACTGTCGCTGGAAAATATGGAGACTGGGGGGTCTGCTGTTTGTGTGAGAGAGAGAGGGAGGGAGAGAAGCTAGCTAGAATCTGTAGAGAGACATGCCTTGTCTTGCTCTGTGCTAGACCTTTGGCTCCCCTGAAAACCTATAAGGGAAGCAAGGTCTAGGGTGGGTGTTGTAATACCACCCATCTTACATGCAGGTTGTATATATGTGTAAATAAAACCCTATATCCTAAAGACACAATAGTCTCTGCTGACTTGCATTCCAAGGAAACCAGACTTCTGGGACCCCTGGAGTCTGTCACTGCTCAGAGACTGAGGTGGCATTTAACAATATGTCTAATGTACATTCAGAGTTCAACTCCCATCGGCCCCAGACAGCTTGGCTGATGGTTGGGGATGACGGGAGTTTGGAGGGCCATGAGTTTTCCTAACCCTGAACGAGCCCAATGGCACAGACACTGCAAAACAACTCGCTGTGTAGTCACATGTCCAAGAACAACTGGCCCGCATAACGATGCATATAACTACCTAATGAGAACCATGTGTCACGAAGGGAAGGGGCACTGGGAGACTTCCCTGAAGAGCCAAGTCTGTTCAAGCACAATACGGCTTGTACTACGCTGAGACATCCTGCCAGCAGCGAGTGAGTCAGCCTTCTGAAAAAATGTCTTTGGGGGTTTTCAGTGCCAATATCTGGTGCTAAGTATTGTTTGCCAAAACTGAGAAAAGCTACACTGGTTCCAGGCCTGCCCTTCAGGACTGCTTGAAGAAAGGTGGGGCTTTGTAGTGACAAAGTGTGGTCTGTTTTCTGTTTTTAAAAGAGAAGTTGGTTAAATTTCCCAAACTGAGCCCAAAGTTGAAGGCTGTGCAACATACATGCTTCCTTTCTGTTGTGTGACCATATGCTATCAGCTGCCTGTGTCCACTTCAGTAGGACAAATAGTAGTTTAGAGATGGATCCCCTAGATTAGGCTTTCCCAAACTTGGGACTCCAGCTGTCTTTGGACTGCAACTCCCATCATCCCTAGCTAGCAGGACTAGTAGCTAAAGATGGTGGGAATTGTACTCCAAAACCTGCTGGAGGCCCAAGTTTGGGAAAACCTAGATGATGGGCAGAGCCCAACATTTGCTTCCTGAGACGGCACCTGAATCACATTGGTGATGTAACCCTTGAAAAATGGTTTCTTGGGAAGGTCCAGTCACAGCAGAGAAGGGTGGGCATGCATTCGCAACATATCCGATGTGCATAACACGGATGGGGTATGTTTTATAGGTTCCAAGATCAGGAAGTGCCTGTGGTCAATATGTGCTTGCATTTTTGTGGTACTTTTCATTGACATTTGGGCAATAGACATAGAAACGGAGGTGTAGTGAGAATACCTGGGTTGGTCCAAAGTCAGCTAGCAGCAGACTTTGCATCAAATACACGTCAACTCTTCCTCTATTTCAAAGAAGCCAGTAGCTGCTAATGTTGTGAGTGCAGCTGCCCTCCTAACCCTGCCATCGTTGCTGCTTACCTGGACTTGGCAGGGTCAGAGCAGTGGCAAAGTTGGAGCTGTGCAAGTAAATGGGTGGGAGCACTGCCACTAATTTGGAGTTCCCACAAAGCCCTGATCTTGACGCTGCCCCACCCTCGACCCATCCAGGTAAGCAGCAGCAACACTGGTGTCAGGAGGGCAGCTCCACCCCACTGCAGTCACCACTGCTACATTTCAAGCTTATTGGAACTTACTTGGGAGTAAATCAAGTACCGTACTGGGCCGAACATAAGCCGCACCCGCAAATAAGCTGCACCTTTAAAATTCAAGACTTATTTCTGGTGCAAGCTGCCTCCTGGCACTGCTGCCCTGAACAGGGGGCGGCCAGTGCTGGCACTCTGTTCTGAGTGTGCTGCGCACCTGCCTCCCGGCTCTACCACCTCCCCGCGCTCCTGGCACTACCTCCCCAAGCCGGCGTCCAGGGAGGCTTTGGCGCTGCGGGCAGGCTGTGCACCACTGTCCCACACCCCCGATGGCCCTCCTGGGCAGCTGTTTCAGCAGCGAGACCGTAAGGGTAAGCTGCACTTAACTTTTCACAATTGGAATTTGGGGGGGAAAGTGAGCCATATATATGGGCCAATACAGTGTAAGATTGAGTTGGAGACACTGGCCAGCTGCTCTGAGCAGCTCTGGGGGCAGAGCTTGCCCCAAAAGTTACCAAGCTGTACAACTAAAGAAAATAACCTGGGGGAGAGACAACAGCTTTGCCTCCTTGCTTTCTGGGAAAAGACCTCTAAGTAAAACCCAAAACAAAACAGCCAAACAGTTAGTTGATTCCCTGGCTGACAGGCTGCTGAAAGACTTACTCCAGATTTAATTTCCCTTTTCTCTTGGTTCAGTCCATCCAGAGTAAGAGTTCTGGAGTGGCACTAAGCTGGTTGTGAAGCTTGTTTTTAAACGCAGAGTGAACTGTGATTCAAAGCTAAGTCGGTCTAATTGGACACAGCTGGAAGAAGGGGAAAGGGATTTAGATCAATAGGAGTCTAGAACAGCCTAAGAGACTTTGAATGTTTAAGCTTGCAGCTACTTACACTGATTGGAAAGGAAAGAAGTTTAGGTATTCCATTTTGACAGCCCTGATGGATTGTGTAAGGCAGAGGTTTTCAACCTTTTTGAGTCCACAGCTGCCTTGACCAACTACATTATTTCTGCAACACCCCTGTGGGGCTCAGAAGCCGTTATGTCACACCCCTTGCCTGCAGAGCTGGCAGCCTCTACCTTGGGGAGTGTTCCCTCAGCCTCCTCTCCAATCCCACCCCTGGTCTCTGAGCTGCCTCCCCTACGTCAGAGAGGTTCCCTCTTCAGTTGTTGGGGAAATATACTCTTTTTATTTCTATCCATGAGCTTTAAGCCCACAGTTCAGTGACACCCTTGGCTCCAGGTTAAACCAAGAGAGTTTGCTGCTTGGGTTGGTCAGGAAAAGGGACCATCTCAGAGGTATTTTTCCTCTGAAAAGATAGATACCCTAAGATGCTTGTAACAATGAGCTACATCCCTTGATTTTTGTCTTTTTCCTGCCTACTACTAGTCCCTATCCTGATTTTAGCTACCTGGAACAACACAGGAATTTTAAAAATGTATTTTTAAGTGCCCTGTACCAATTAAAAACGTTTTTCCCATCATGTTTTGTACTTGAACAGTATGGTAGGGGAAATGGGGACATTCCAGGATCAAACCAGAAGCTTTTGTCATTCCAGGACTGTCCCTGGAAAATCGAGAGACTTGGAGGGTGTGCAAGTGGTAGTATTTAGTCCCACGCTGTGAAAAGCTTCAGAGGCTGATTTGTACTTGTGTAGATCAAGTTAAAGAGCTAGACTGCATCCTCCCCCCCCCCCAATGGCTGGCAGCCATATCTGGACCTCCTACACTGCTTTCTGTTCCTGCCTAAAGTTGATCATTGTCTCCAGAGACCACCATGTCTGGATTTGAATGTTGTCCCAGATTATGGGCACCATGCCTTTCCACTTTGGGGAGTCATCTCAGCCTGGCCTGCTCCTTCAGACATGAATCCTGGCCTACATTGACCCTGCATTTGGCTTCACCTTTTGGTGCCTGTTCAATCTCTCTGGTCCCTGATCTTGTCGACCCTGATCCTCTCAAGGCCACTTACACACTTACTCTTAGCAGCCCGCAGAGATTTGCAGATCAGAAAGCAAGCTGGCCCGGTTATCTTTCCCAACTGGTTCTGTAACCATTTAGGTGGAGGAGGACATTCTGAGGACTCTTCTACATGCCTTTATCTCGTTGGAAAATCACGGTATTTGATAAAGTGGAAGCATCTTTTGCTGTGCTGAAGGCTTTGGTAATAACTGGCCACAGGGGTCATTCATTGTCAAAGGAACAGACAGCAGAATCACACGGGAAAGCTTAGCAGGATCAGGCTTTAAATAGCCAACATCCTCTCAGTGTGTCTGCAAACACACCCCTTCCTTGTGAAATGTAGAAGCAAAGAGAAGAACCAGCCATACTATGAGGAGATGGTCCATATGGCACCTGAACTGACTAATATATGTGCAAGCAATTTACTGAAATGTGTGGTAAAACATCCAAGAAGGGGAAAGCTAATGTGGGTTATAGCAGTTAGAATACCAAGGTAGGACAAGGAAGAGTTGGGTTCAAATCCCTGCCCAGTCACGAAGCTCACTGATATTGTAATCTTTTGCATCGGGGTTGGGGAACTTCAAGCCCTGTGGCCAAATGAGGTCCTCCAGCTCTCTTGTGTTCATCTCCATGCCACACCCATTTCCCCAGCCGCACTTTTAATCCAGCTGGAATGTTTCCTTGAATTTTGATGACTGGTTTGAGAATGTTTTTCTTAGCTACCTGGGGCACACAGATGGGAAACATCAGAGAGAACAGGAATGTGTTCTAACTTGAGGGTTACTCCCAGTAAGTTGATCTGGTTCTCAAAAACTTTTGCAATTGAATAAGAAGATATTAAACCCAAGAGAGCATATAGCTCATATCAGCATCCAACCATTTATCTATCCCTAGACTGCTGTGATCTCATAGTGGGACAAAGTACAAATGTGTGAGTCTGCTGTGTAATATTATTGGTTGTGCAGAATGGGCTTATTTCTCTTTAGCTTGACACTTAATGAAGGTCCTGATTAGAGCTGGGCAATATATCGACATTGTGATATACAACCAGCTAAACATCACAATATACCGATACATCACAATGTCTGAAATAAGGATGGAGCTATGGCTGGCTTCATGTTTTTCCCACATCATGGTTTTTGCATAGCAGACACACAGACACACACACACGATTCATGATATATTGCCAGGTCAAAAATTATGAAACCAATATTATGGTGTGGACTTCAAGCTGGCTTTGGACAATATATCAATATATCGCCCAGCCCTAGTCCTCATTAATGACATCTGAGACCAGTGACTACTCCAAGCCACTGAAGCTTGTATCCAACCCCAACTGGTTGTAAGCTTGGAAATATAATTTGAATGAATGCAGGCAGAACTTAGAATACAAATTGAGTTGAGAGCTTGCACAAGCTGTTGCCAAGAGATTTCCGGGTGGCAGAAGTAGCTTGCCAAGATCTTGGGGTGCTTCACTGCTTTTGGTACAGGATTACTACTGCTTGCATGCATGTATGCTTCTTTCCCATCTGTTGTGCACCTGTATGTTTTGCAAACAAACAGCTTATTCCAAAAAGCACCATGAGACTCCAGTACCTTTGCCATACAAAGGATGTCAATGCTATAAAGTTGAAGCTGTCTATCAGTAAAGGGAGTGTGAATGGATATACTATAGTCTTAGCCGAACCACTGGGCAATATGTACAAGCAATTGCCTGGCAGAAGTTCATTTGGGATGGATGGAGGAGGAGGCCAGACTGAAGTTCGTTTTTTTGGCATCAATAGAAAGTGCACCAGGATAATCTGACACCAACCAATAATAGTATTAGTAACAAAGGAAGGATGCTGAATTTCCTAAGATGGCATATAAAGGAAAAGGGCAGTGAGAAAGTCCAGATTAATTCTTTAGCAAAGACTGTCCTGGTTGCGGAGAGGATTTGAGCAGGATTACAGTGCAGAGAGAGCAGGGTCAGCATTAGGGGAATAGTCTGAAAGTCTATTGTTTGTTTTCCAACTGTCCCACAAGATTAAAAAGAAAAATCATTTGTTACTAGACATACTGAAACCAAGACTTACCGTATATTGTTTATATACAATGGTGTTGTAACACTGTCTCATGAAAGAATTATGAAAGGCAAATCTGGTCAGTTAAAGGCATGAAGAACAGGATAAGAGGATTTACCAGTAGCAACAGAGTATGACAGGTGGGAATGAAAGGAAGGCCAGTACAATAATAGCTCCTTTACCCTTTATCTACCATTAAGAAGATGAACAGCTCCGACTACGGCTAGTTAATTTTAAACCAAAGATGGCAACTCAGCACCTTCCATATTCAGCTCAGTCAGTATCACCATATTAGTGAAACAATGTTTGTCAAAAATAATGACCTAAAACTGTCTTGGGGGTCTTTGCATTTTTCTCTAGAAAAATGGAAACTTGAAGGAAACTTGCGTCAAGACAGACAGCGTATAGAAGCACCTACCATCTCCCCAGATGTTGAAAGGGGCTGAGCATTTTTGTTTCCTCCTCGATCTCTGTGTCCTCTTCTCATTTTTTTCCCCTTTGCGGAGCAATGAGAGACAGAGCTAATCAACAAGAGCTGCAGCACAGATATGGCCTAAGTATGATTTTATGGTTTGCTGCATGAATATGACAGTGTTAGCTCTGTGTGTCCTTACATTCTCTGAGATCTATAAGTCGATTTGTGTGCAGTCTGTTACCAAATTATAACCTGTTTCAAGAACGGTTAAACTTTGTGACTTTTTGGGAATTTAAGAATGATTTCTCTTATTTTGCAGATAACAGTGGCTGGGCTGTTTTCTCCAACTCTCAGTTCTTCATGGTAGTGTGGGAAGCTGTTGTGCCAACATTCCTTAAATTTGCTCCTCAAAAGCACTGGTAAGCATACATTGGAAGTGCAATGTTTGGACCCTTCCGCTCGTTTCATTTCCTAGAAAGAGACACTTTGCAGCTTTGCAACAAACCACAATATCGTTCTTCAGCTCAGCAGTGAACATCTAAAGCTTTAAACATTCAGCTAACTGAATGCCAGCGAAGTATAATCCAGGGCCTGACTCAAATTGACAGGGACAGGTTGGCCTGTGAAATAATCTCTTTAAATAGTAGCAGCCAATCCTCAAAGTCGTTTCTTTGTCCCATCTTGAGTGGGAAGACGTCTGTCAGCAGCCTGTTCGCCAGGCAGACTGCTTTGCTGCCCTTCCTGACAGTATTTGGAAAGGCAAGTTTTGCTCATTGGCTGGGACTCCTACCTTTCAATAACAACCAAGGCATTGCTATGAATTTTGCTGCACAATTTCTCTACTCCAGGGTTTTTAAGAACCGAACTCCCAGGGAACGCGTCAGAGAAGAAGAAGAATATGACCCTTTCTGGCAAAGGTTGGAGAATGTTGCCATGTGACGTAGACCTAGAGTGTTGATTTCTTCCCCTTAGGAATTATGGAAAGTCCTAGGTTTGTGTCTGGGGCCAAGCCACTGGCCGTCGCCTCCTCTGGATCCTTCCTGCCTCCTTATGGTGCAGTAGTTGGAGTATTGCTTCACTTCTTTGTTTATTTCATTGCCATGCTTTATAGGTAATGATGATGATAATATGTTCTTCTACTTTATCTGCTCCTAATTCCCAAGTAACTGCAGTCTGTGTGTTTATTTTCAAACAGTGGGCAAAAACCATTAACTCTTGAATAAATTGCTAGAATTCAAGGCACCATCAGGAATTAGATGTGTTTTATTGTGCCTACAAATTAATTCTTGTGGATTTGCTTTACATCTCTGGATCTTTTGACCTCTTGTTGTCAATATTCTGCCAAAAATGAGCTGCAATAGCCCAATAGAAATATCAGTAAATGGTACTTATCCCATGGGTTGTATTCAGTTTTATATGCATTCCTTTAGCTGTTGTCATGATCACATTAGAAGTATATTTTGATGGGAATTTATGGATCTGCTTAAAGCTAATTGTATTACAGCAGTGTCCAGAGTCTTCAGTTGAGCTTAAGAAGCCTTGTGGAATGTTCAAGACATTTATTTGTCTCCCGGACTTCAAGTCCAAAGACCTGAGCCAACAAAAAGTTAGGATAATGCATAAACATTTGAAAGATCAAATTCCAACTTTCCTTGTAATGTGCATGGAGCTAGAAGTAGTGCAATTAAAGATGCTCTCATATAAGCCATTCAAATTGCCATTATGTAATGGATGCTTCCACACTAGAACCATTTAACACTGCTGAGGAAGAATTGAAACCGGATGCACATAGCATTTAATACAGTACCAAATTATCTAGCAACGCCCACACCCATTGCCAAAATCCTTCCTTTCGTAATGTCTTTTTCACAAGTAAATTGCATCCAGCCAAGGTCCCCCTGGTAACTTCAACTGACGTTTATAGTTTTTAGGATCAGCTGGTTGTATTACTACCTATTATTGTTTAGTAGTAGTATATTGATATAGTATATCACTCAGAGCACCTCACATTCATTCAGACTGTACAGTGTGATAATTACAGAGTAAAATGATAGTCATTATTTTAAGATCAATAAAATCTAAAAGAGCAAAATTAGTTGAAAAACAGCAGGGATGACAAAAGTCAGTTGAAATAAAATATAGCGTCATTTCTGTATTTAAAATAAGAACATAAGAAGAGCCAGCTGGATCAGGCCAATGGCCCATTTAGTCCAGCATCCTGTTCTCACAGAGGCCAACCAGATGCCTGTGGGAAGCTCAGGACCCGAGGACAACAGCACTCCCCCCTCCTGCTGCTTCCAGCAACTGGAATTCAAAAGCATATTGCCTCAAACAGTGAAGGTGGACCACAGTCATCGTGGCTAGTGGCCACTGATAACTTTATTCTCTATGAATTTGTCTAATCTTCTTTTAAAGCCATTCAAATTGGTGGCCACCACTGTCTCCTGTGGGAGCAAATTTCAATTTTAAGTATGCACTGTGGAAAAAAGTCTTTTTTTGTTGTTGTCTGTCCTGAATCTTCCAATGTACACCTTCACTGGATGACCCTGAGTTCTAGTGCTATGAAAAGGAAAAGCTTTTCTCTGTCCAGATTCTCTACACAATGTATAATTTTATACATGTCTATCATGTTTCCTCTTTCTCACCTAATATTGATGAAGAAGAAGAAGAATTAGTAATTAAACATCCCCACTGACACACAGGAACTAAAATTGGACAATTCTCAGGAACAGAAACGGACATGGGGGAGAGGTTATTCAATGGGAAATTGATCACTAATCCCTCGGTTTGGATAGGAAGCACTAAAATAGTCTAGATTTGCAATGGGGAACTGTGTTATTTAAAGGCACAGGAGCCAATAGCACTAGTGATGAGTAACAAATTGCCTGTTAATTGTTCTTTTCACGTTAATTGTTCTTTTCTTTTACACACACAAAGGCACACAAAAAATGGGGGAAAGCCTCAATATCAGGTCTGCTCCAAGAGGATTACTGGCCTCCCCATCCCTTCTTGTGTGTAAGTGCAAAATATCACTTTTTCCTATAAAAAGGGTAAATAAAAATGGTAGGAAACAAGTAATTAAAGTCCAAAATAGAACCTGACTGAGTCTATATAAAACTAGAATCTTCCTTGCTTTATATCTTGTTGATCGGAGCTCAGAGATTACTAGCATTGTCATTGGCATGGGTCTTGTCTCGATAGACAATGGAGTGCACCTCCAGAGGTGAAGTAAAACCGCTGGAGAATCACAGTGCTTGCTGTGGCTGCGGAGGCCAGTAATTCATAACTACTGCCTCCTGCATTGTTTTTTGCTGCATTAGCAGTACTAGAGTGACCTTTCCAGGACACAAGCCTGGGCAGTGTGTATTGGGGTCATGGGCTGCCCAATCTGCAAGACCCTCTCTCAGCCTTGCTGATGTAGTCCAAAGGAAAGCAGAGCAATACATTTGGCACCAGCTTGGCTGCAGGAGTAGCCAGGAGGAGGCGTACAAGGCACCATCCAACCATCTTAGGGACTTCACTCTGGATTTGTGTAGGGTTTGCTCCTTAGCCTTTTCTTCTCCCAAATATATCCTGCAAGGCAGTGGGTAGATTACTAATGAACAGCCTGTTAATTGCCCCTCAAATAACCTCTTGTAAGTGCAGTACTTTTGAGTACACATTATAAGAGGATCTTGCTGGATATGATAGTGCTATATTAAATGCTTATATGAAATCTTCATTTTAATTTAACTTTCAGCTAGTTATTAAAAAGCAATGTCCCTCAGCAGTACTAAAGGGGACTCTGATGTGGAAGCAAACTTGGTATCTGACAGACTGTTATAGGACTTTAGCATCTCTCCCCTTCTGCCAGGAGCAGGAGGGCTGGCTGCTAATGTATTGATTTCTTTCACTCCTTTATTGCCTTTCGTACCCATGTGGCTTTTCTGTGTTTTCTTCCTCAGCTTTGCAAAGAAGCTATTTGCAAAAAAGTAGGTTTTAAAATTGCATTGCATGTTTTACTAATCCCACTAAAACTGAAATGGAAAAAATACAGGCATGTCTCCAAGTCTCACAGTTCTATTATGCATGCATATTTAACAAACAAACAAATAAATAAAAAAACAAAAAATCCCCTCAAACATAATCCTGTGCACTGGAAACAGTGAAACTTACTTCTGAATTAAATGCATAGGATTTTGTTTTAGTGTACTGGGATTATACATAAACTCAATTACTGATTAATAAAGTTGACTATCCAATATATTTTCAGTTTGTAAATTTAAAACCTTTCACCAGAATTATGCATCTACAAACAAGGCCTTTAAGCAATAACCTCAGTTTGACAAGATCCTCAGTGGACTCCTGAGTTGCTTTTGTCTGGGCCTTCTGAAAAAGCGGAAGAGGGTGGTTTCACCCTGTGACATTGCTCTAGGCAGAGCTTTGTCTAGAGCAGGAGTGGGCAGGCTTGTGGGATCTACTTTGGTTTTTTTACTAGAACCTTGAGATCCACCAAGCAGAGTCATATACAAAAGACCATTCTCCATTCCAAAACTTAGAACAAATCATTTAGAAATCCCAACATATTAAAAAAACCACATCCACGGCCTGATAGTCTACTTTGTATTCTGCATAGAACTACAGTAAATGACACATTTACTGCTGTCTCTTGAGTTTCCTTGCTGTTTGGTCCCACTGGAGTAGTTTATTAATGTAGCCATGTGTGCTGTGTATATGTATGATATAACACTGAATTTTACTACGTTAGACTAACATGGCTATCCTTCTGGAATCCATCATGTTTGCGTGTCGAGGTCCCCAAGACACCCACCAATAAAACACAAGTGACACATTATTTTTGTTTACGGTTTTTGGCATAATTTTGGCCACAACTTTATTAAATTACAAGCAATGTGAGTGGTTGCTTAGGCATTGGTTGCGACTATCTGACCCCACACAGGGACAGTCTGACATTCGCACGCCTGCAAAGTCAGAAAAGGGTAAGACACCCGGGGAGAGAGATGGGACTGGGAACCATGCCTCACCTCTCCCCAAATGCTCCCGGGGACTCTTGCGTAGCCCTAGCCCTTTGACAGGGTTCGGACAAAAGCATGGCGAGCCCCTGGGTTCCTTTAGTGGAAAACCCTTGCAGCAGCAGCACTTTTGGAGGGGCAGGCACAGCCAAATCCATACCCCTCCATCAACCAATTCCCAAACCAATGCCTAACCGCAACCTTACAAGTTGTGACGATTTGCTACGCAGTAGGCAAAAACCAAATGGCATCAGCCAAATGGACAAAATTCCTACCGGGCCCCTGCCCCAAAAGCAGACGACCCCATGATAGGCATAGCAAGGTCAACCAAACAGCCTAAAATAGGGAGGGAGGGCGGGTGATCCAATGCACGCAGAGAAAAGAGGAAGCTCAACGCTGCGTGCAGGGCATTTAAAGACTAGGGCTGTCAATCAAAAAATGGCAACATATAATTCTCCCCAGCAACAGCCAGCCCTCTGCTAATGGTGGCCAAACTCTTTCCCGCCCAGCAACAGTGGGGTGTCTTGCTAGCTTCCACCGCAACACATGCTCTCCATGAAGGAGAACACACTTTGTGGAAATGTGACTAGTGGTACCCACTCAAGGCCTTCTCCAGAGCTGACAGCAGCAGTCAGAAGACTCAGATAGGGCTCACTAGAAGCATCATGGCTGCTTTTTTATTGGACTTGCTTTATTTTGTATTTCCTTTCATTATTGATTTTTAAAATTCCATTGAAATTTGCAACTACTGTTCCTTGGCCCTGCATGATTTGCAGAGGAGTGGCAAGTGTGACAAGAACGCTCAACCTTTCCCTACCACCCATTTTCTGCATGCCACACCGTCCCACCACATTTCAAATATGGGTTTGGAACAGAGGCTGGGGAGAAGTAACTATGGTATGTCTGTATGCAGGGGTTGGACCTTCCACTTACTCCAACTTAGATGCATGTTGCACCCTTCTGGCACTAACTTGAATAGGAGGAGAAGTAGCAAGGCTTTCAAGATACAATGGCCAAGCAAAACACACAAGTCAGACTATGTGGTTCCTGGAGTATCTGATGCAGAGGAAGCTAATCCACAAACTGGCAAGCTGATCTACAACTCATATTTAAAATGAACGGGGCATCTCTTGCTACTGCTTGTAAAATGTGCATTTAACTTGCAGCTTGTGATGTTGGTTGACATCACCATTGCTATTCCACCCCCGGAACACAGTCATTCATTTGATCATGAGCATGCATGGTTGTCTGTCATCTTGCTATCAAACTGATTCACTGCATGTATGTGCTGTATAGGGAGTAGTATAGGGACAGTGTAAAAGATGGAATAGGCTCTTTATTATAAATGAGCCAAAGAGAGTGTGATGTATTAAAGGCACTTGAGACAAATATTGTAGAACACAAGCCATTCCAATATTGTACTTTACCCTGGCCTTTGTTCCCTGAGATGTATGTTTTTGGGACTCACCCTATTCTTGCATCTGTGGTTTGTTTTAGACTGTTGCAATACTGTAGTTTCAATTATTGTAACCTGTCCCCGGATGTCATGTTCACAGGAGAGTCATGGAATGGCCCACAAGTGCAACTTTTAAGCTAGCCAAACCAAGAAAATAGTGACTAGATGGGATTGATGCAGGAAGCCACAACATGTGCACAGAGACAACTACTGGATACTGTTGCCAGACAATAGACTGCTGGGAGTGTCAACTTCTGAGCTACTCAGATTACTAGCTTAGATTCATGGAGTAAGCAAAAAAAAAAAAAAAGTCCACAGAAACTACATTCTAACATCCATTCTGAGCTATAAATGATTTTCCAGAACAGCTTCCAAGCTAGTCAAAGCAACCAGATTCACCAGTTCAACACGACTAGATTGGCTTCATGTAGTAAGCAACAAACTGTTCACAGAAACCATATTCACATGCTGGTTACAGGTCATAAACAATGCTCTAGAAAAATGGCCCAGAACACCAACTTCTAGCCAAACCAACTAAATCCCCCAGTTACACACAGCTAGATCAGCTTATACAGTAAGACACAGAACGTTCACAGAAACCATGTTCCAATTCCCATTCTTGGCAATAAAAGGTATTCTGGGGAAATGGTCCAGAACATTGTCATCAATTAATTAAATTTCTATAATACCTTTTATTGGACGATCACAGGGCAGATTTCTATAGCTAGAGCTATAGATATAAAACATACCATAACAACAAACAGAAACAATACCTCCCAGAGTTTAAAAGGTCACACATAGTTTAATTAGCCAACATATGTAACAAAGACGCCAGGCGAGCCTTCCTGGGGAGAGCAGGGAGCCACCACAGAAAAGGCCTTTTATCGTGTTGCTGCCCTTCAGACCTCTGCTGAAGGAAGCACTTGAAGAGGGGCCTCAGATGATGATTGCAGGGTCCAGGTTAGTTCATTTGGATGTTATCAGTTATTAGATGTTTTGTGGCTTACTGTATTACCCCCATCTGGCTCAATGTGACTTTTGACCTGGGTTTGTTTGGATAGCTCAGAAGTGGGCTATTTTTCTGGAACACCATTAATCCAAATTTGGTTTATGCGGAAGTTTTGTGGCTTAAGGCATCATTTGCTTTCATGTGACTGGTAAATTGGGTTAGTTCAGCTAGCATAGAAGTTGGCGCACCTGGCTGTATTTCCAGAATGCTGTTGAGTGCCCTGAATTGGTTATCCAAATGTGGTTTCTGAGGACGTTTTTGTGGCTTATTCAATTCACAGTGTCATCACACAACTATACTTCTCCAAAACATCTGACTCAGGGGAAGTTGTATATGACCTGGAACATTGTCTGGGTGCAGTGGTGGACCAGATGAGGGCTAGTAAGCTGAGCTTGAGTACTGGGAAGACAGACTTGGTTACCATTTCTGGTTGTGAATAGGTGTGTGTCAATCTGATCTTTTTCTATGGTTTATTACTGTGGATCACGGCATGAGTAAAAAGGTTGGCATAACTTAATATGACAGGAGATCCCCACTATGAACTTTCTTGACCCTGGTCCCAGACTGATCTCAAACGTGTCCTAGAAGGCATCGAGGAGACATATTGAGCTCCTAATACCTTGTATAAAGATCAGCCCATGTAATCTAGTTACCAGTGAAATCTAATCAACATCTCCTGCTAAAGAATGGTTGCTACACAGACAAAATGGTATGACAACTTTTTGCAGGATGCAAACAAGGATGACCAGTTTAGCTATTGCTCACCAGGATTATAATCTTTCACCTTTCAATTAAGCAGAATAAACAAAATAGGATATAGGCAGGAAACTATGGGAAGAAACAATAGAATAGAATTATTGGAATTTGCCCCTCCAACCTTCTCCATTAGAATGCATTGACTAAAATTAGTACAAAACCCCTAAATTTTCAATGGTTGGTTAGCTCTCCAAGTTCCAACAAGGAACTTGGCACTCTTAAGGAACCAACACACACCCTTTCTCTTGAATGAGCCAGTGATTTCTGAGGAAGTTTTGTGATTTACTATATCTGTCTGTCTCATTATACCTGGTGAATTTGGCTGGTTTGAACAGCTCAGAAACATGCCTCTGGACTGCTGTTCTAGAACACCATTTATGCTCTGAAACAGATACAGTGGTACCTCAGGTTAAGTACTTAATTCGTTCCGGAGGTCCGTTCTTAACCTGAAACTGTTCTTAACCTGAAGCACCACTTTAGCTAATGGAGCCTCCTGCTGCCGCCGCGCCACCGGAGCACGATTTCTGTTCTCATCCTGAAGCAAAGTTCTTAACCCAAGGTACTATTTCTGGGTTACCGGATTCTGTAACCTGAAGCGTATGTAACCTGAAGCGTATGTAACCCAAGGTACCACTGTACCAGAATGTGGTTTCTGTGGATATTTTGTGACTATAAAAATTCCAGGCCATTTCCCTGGAATACCATTTAGTGCCTTGAACAGGTATTGGAGTGCGGTTTAAATTGATGTTTTGTGGTTTTCTGCTTCAACCTTTCTAGTAGGTTCGCTTAGCTTGGAAGCTGGTGTTCTAAGCAGTTCATGGTCATCCTGTTCTGAACTGAATGGGATCTGGGCGTGAATGGATTAATGAAAAGTACACTGTTCGGATTCATTGAGTTCTAAAATGTTATTCTCAACAGTCTCACATCCCATTGTTCCCAGAATGGGCACCAGAACATGGCTTCTATGGGCATTTTGAGGCTTAATACACCATTCCTATTGGGTCCTATTGGATGAGTTAAAAGTTGGCTTTTTGAGCTATTTTTCTGGAATATTGTTTATTGCCTGGAATGAGTATCAGAACATGATTGCTCTGGATTTTTTGCAGCTTATTCAACTAATACCATATAGCCATGTTTGACCTGTGGATATTATTGGTTTGGATAGCTTGGAGGTTGATGTTTGAGGTCATTTTTCTGGGATACCATTTAATGCTTGGAATGGGTATCAGGGTGTGGCTTCTGTGGATATTTTGTGGCTTACTGCATCAATCACATCTAGTCACTATTTTAGTTGGTTGAACTAGCTGGTTGGTTTGATGAGAGCCACCCAGTCAAATGGGCAGGGTACAACTACTGTTGTTGTTGCTGTTGTTGTTGTTTTGAAAGCTTGCCTTCTGGGCTGTTCCAAGCATGTTTAGGGCATGAAGGGGCTAATAAAAAGGATTCTTTGAGTTCTAAAATACTGTTCTCAACTGTTGCTGACACTTCTTACTGTACCCAGAATGGTAGAGTGAGGTTTATGTGGACATTTTGTGGCTTTGTGTTTGAATTGCATTTGGCTTAATATGACTGGTGAATTTGGTTGCTTTGCCTAGCTCAGGAATTGGCGTTTCCAACTATTTTCCCACCATACAATATATTTCTTGGAATGGCAATCTCTCCACTTGATTTCAGTGGAGGTTTTGTGGCTTACTGCATCAATTTCATCAAGTCACTACGTGGCTAATTTGGTTAGCCCAGAAGTTGGCATTCTGAGATGTCCAGGGCAATTCCATTCTGCTCCAGGTGGGTCCTGGGTGTGAAGGGGTTAAACAAAAGTTTGCCGTTGCAGTGGTTTCAGTTCTAAAATGTTGCTCTCAAGCTTCTGTAACACATATCTTTGTACCCAAAATGGGTATCTGAATGTCTTTTCTGTGGACATTTTGTTGATTTTTTTGGATCAGTCCCAAGAAATCCCATTGGACTGGCACATTTGGTCAGTTTGACATTCCTGGCACTTTCCCCAGAATTCTGTTTTTCACCTAGCAGGTATCGGAATGTGAAGGAGTAAATGAAAAAATATATTGGAATAGTTTTTGTTTGAAAAAACATTGTTCTCAATTGTCTCTACCACATTCCTCTGCTTTTTCCTGTGTAAAGGGTTTTTCCATCCTGTTTCAGTTTTTACACTGCCATTGTAGAATGCAAGTACAAGCATCTGTACCTAGGTGTGGTTTTTAACTCTGCTTGTTTCATAAGGCAGTTGTTTCTCTTTCCCTTTTCTCCATAGAGATGAATGTATAGTGAGAAAATTGGATGTCCCTGCACACTGTGAGCTTCGGTGCTGTAAGGAGGGGCCAGTAGGAAATGGTCTCATTGGGCAGCGGCCACCCTCCATCAACCCTGAGAGACTGAAAGATTTTGGTGAAGAAGATTACCTAAATGGGGGAGTGAAGACATGGGAAATGAAGATAATCAGCCATAACGAAGAATTGCTAAGAGATCCAGTTGTTCGTCCAGAAAGAAGTAGCCTGCCAGCCTACAACAAGTTTATTCGATTTGAAGATATCAGTGCAGCAGCGTTCAAAATTCAGTGTGGAGTCCAGAAAACGCCTTGTACGGTATGATAAGCGACTTGTTTCACTACGCTAGTTAAAACGCAATGCATCCTAGAAGTTATTTACTTTATCGGTGCCCCACTGGCTTTAGTATAACATATGGATTGTGGCCTTGCTTTAAACCTCTGCGCACAAGGCAAAGATGAAGGCAACTTAGCCCAAACAAAGTGCCTTCCTTTATAAGCTTTGCTTATACAGGTTTGGCATCTGTTAGCAATGTTTCTCATTATCTCACATGGGTCTCTGCTCAGTATGGGAGCCTCCAGACTGTCAGTATTTTGCAGAAGAATTCAAGCACATACTGGAACCTTAAGGTAAAGGTAAAGGGACCCCTGACCATTAGGTCCAGTCGTGACTGACTCTGGGGTTGCGGCGCTCATCTCGCTTTACTAGCCGAGAGAGTGGGCGTACAGCTTCTGGGTCATGTGGCCAGCATGACTAAGCCCCTTCTGGCGAACCAGAGCAGCGCATGGAAACGCCGTTTACCTTCCCGCCGGAGCGGTATCTATTTATCTACTTACACTTTGACGTACTTTCAAACTGCTAGGTTGGCAGGAGCAGGGACCGAACAACAGGAGCTCACCCCATTGCGGGGATTCGAACCGCCGACCTTCTGATCGGCAAGTCCTAGGCTCAGTGGTTTAACCCACAGAGCCACCCGTGTCCCACACTGGAACCTTAGGTTTGCACAATTAAAGTGAATTAATGTAGTCTTTCTTTCACCCTAGTACAACAAATTCACTTAAAAAAAACCCAACCCCATAGGCTTTTTGTGGTTTGGAAAGGGGCAGAGATCAAATTAACTCCAGAATGTTCCATTGTTTTCAGTATTCTAGGCTTTCAAAGCAGTATGGAATGGACATATATCTAAAGAAAGAGTTCCTTCAGTACACAGGATCTGTCAAGGAGCGGGGTGTGCTTTACCTTCTGATGTCTTTGCAACAGGTAGGAAAACCAGTGGAGCAAAATCTGAGCATCAGAGTGAAGTGGCTCTTCACTCAATTTATAAACAACCCTGTGAGGTAAGTTGGCCAGAAAGAGAACGCTTCTCTCCCCATCCCTTAAAAAACCCACCACCTCTGTATTTGTCACCTTTGGACTGTTGAGGGGGCTCAGAACTTACAGGGTTAAGAGTTCT
The DNA here is from genome assembly GCF_027172205.1 of Podarcis raffonei. Taxonomy (NCBI): domain Eukaryota; kingdom Metazoa; phylum Chordata; class Lepidosauria; order Squamata; family Lacertidae; genus Podarcis; species Podarcis raffonei. Next base: position 21,278,482 of record NC_070606.1, read on the forward strand.
GAGTGATGACGCCTCACATTCTGAGGGCGGGCAGAGAACACGGAAGGGGCGTGGATTTCTCTGTGTGTTTTTCAGTCTGCGTGTTAAGCTCCATGGAGAAAGGAGCAACATGAGTTGCGTCTCACCGGGAAGATTTACGATGTGTTGATCTGTACAGCAATAAAGACTTTAAAGATAAGGAGATTGCTGTGTTTCAGCCTGAGTTATTACCACACGACAGAACGTTCCTGCTTCTGCTTCTGCTGTGTTTACTCTGCTGGAGTCAAAGGTCCCGGGGGGAAGAGCAGAGCTGCGCGGAGGAAGTGTGCCGGACCCCCCGGACGAACTTGACCCCCCCGAACATGGACAAAATCAGCCAAGCTTAGAGGGTCTTCCAAAAAATGATTCGTAGTTAAATGGGGATGTGAACCATGGTTTGCAATGTGTAAGCCCCACTGTCACGGTCTGGTCTGCTGCCAGATCCCATAGGCATTTCAGGGACACACAGGCAACTTGCTCCAGCAAAGGTTGAGAGCAGATTGAGGCCTTGTAAGCTTTTTCCTCCAGACTGCTTCTTCTAGGCTCCATCCCCTTGTAGAGAACTTCAGATTCTTACAGGGCCAACCCTCTGGCTTGAAGATGGGCACTCCTGCTCTGTTCTGTAGCCTTCTGCCAGTGTGCAGCCTGTGCTCCCAGACCAGAGACGTACTGTGAGCAGCATTATGGTCCTCTGATAGGAACCCGCAGCTGACAACCTCTAAGCCAGAGGTGGCCAAACTTTTTTGGCTTGTAGATTGCGCTGCCACTACTCCAGGGGCTGCATGCCAGCAGTAGGCATAGCCAAAAAGTGGGCAAGTCCACATTCTCTGGCCTACCACTTTCTAATTGCGACCTCCCTGTAAAACTAATTGCTAACCAGTGTCCTATGATTTGATGGTTTGTGTTCTGCAGGATCAGCAAAGGAAAGGTGTGATCGTTGCCTCGGACACTAACTTCTCCATGGCAGTCGCATATCATGCCTCAGAGCACCAAATCCCAGTGTTTGTCATCATGTCCACCAGCACCTTGCCAGCCAGAGTTAAAATGTGCCGCGAGTACGGTGCCATGGTCATTTCCTATGGCTCTACAGCGAGAGATGCTCAGATTCATGCCAAGAGGCTGGCACAGGAAAACGGCTACTTGTATCTCGAAGAGTAAGTGGATATTTAACAGATAATAACCACAACACTCAGGATGACCTTTTATAGCAACATCACTATAAAGATCTTGTCGGAAACACAGCTTGAGCCTTACCATATGTGGTGATGGGGAAAAGATGGGCTACATCTTGTGCATCATCGTCACTACAAGAACACTGCAGATAAGTCCTCCCTAGGTAGGAATATGAGTAATGGAACATTTCCAGTGTTGCACATTATTTCCTTGGCTAAAAGTAGAAAAGTCCATTTGTTTCTATAATTCTCTGAGCGGAAAATATAGCACATGTATTGGCCGCAGCATCACAATAACTGTTGAGATACCTTGGAACTAGAATATTTTCTTTCTTGCCAGCCGTAAGCGTCAAGCATTATTCTGGATCTCTGCTTGCTGTATCCACTGATGAGGCCAGTGGAATGAGCAGCTTCCAAATGCTATTTGGTACAACATTTCCATTAATTTGTCATCCTGCAGGTTAACGAATCAAATAAAAATAGCTCTTATAATTAGCTCTCCCCACTTCTTCCTGATCTGATATTGCTGCACCCACTTTAAACTTTGTTTCCTTCGGTTTACTCATAACTTGCTTGCTAACTGAAGGAGTTTTTTAGTTAGGATTTGGGCTGCCTTAAAACTTCTTTGTAGCCTTCAGGGAGGTCCTCCAAGTCAGAAGTTAAGGTATCAGATGTTGGCTTTGGGTCATGGAAAGACTTATTCAATGTTGGTCTGCACTGCGTTTCTGCAAAGAACTAAACTGAAAAGCTGTAGTTTCCTGTAAATTCCTTGCTGTCCAGAATGCTAAACTGATTTTGCCCTTATAGCAGATTAAGAAAGAGATCCGACGCCATTTCTTGCATTTTGAATGAGAGCAGAAAGCACCAGAGAAAGGAGAGCAATAGCAGAATAACCCAGGGATTCCTGCCAAGCCATAGCTGGTTTTTGCTGGAAAAACAACAACTAGAATAGCCCTCTCAGCTCTCTGAGAGGAAAAATGTACATTACAGACTTAATCTGATTTAATAGTTATGTCTTTTCCTTAGAATATCCTGGGAACTATTTAGACTACAAGGCGGCAAAGGGATCTCTAATGCTGATTCTCAGCCGACTCATCAAAAACAACTCCAAGGATTCTTTTTTTTTGGGGGGGGGACATGACAGCTACACTTGTAAAGAACAAATACCAGTTTGGAGTACAGATGTGCCCTCTGTAACCCTTCTGTTACCGTAGTCTTGTCTGCCTCCTAGCTCGAAATGATGATTTCCGCTAGTTCAAGTCATTTGCAGCAAGTGATGCATATGTTAGTTTTAAGAGTGTGTCTGTGACTTTTGTCACATGAAATGAAGTCAATTTGTCCGATGCAGTAACACCCATCCATGCATTTAAGGCAATAAGCAAAAAAAGGAGGTGGGGTGGTGGAGAGTACGTAATCTTAAAATGAGGCTATGAAGCAGCTGGGTTGTACCACCAAGTTATAGCAGGCAGGTATCCTCTCAAGTCTAGACAATTAAACCCACACCAGGACCATATAATCTGCTATGGCTGCTGTTAAAAAGAAATTCATTTGCCTTCACCATTAACGATGGCATGTGCTTTGTTAAATTATCTTAAATTTACTTAACATCTAAAATATGTAGGGCACTCTATTTCCCTGAATGATGGTGCAGAGGCTTGTTTCTTTCATCTCCTGATCTGGGTGTGTCTGGAAGCCTCATCAAGAGATTTCAGCAACTCAGAAGCCTGTGTGAACCTCCCAAATTCCATCCAGTCCTTAGTCCCATCTGAGTTACTCTAGATCTAGAAACGGGGTAAAGGGAGGAAACTTCGCATTGTGGAATACTTCAAGAGATCCAGCTGCACTTGGGTGCTGCACCCTCACTTTAGGATTTGTGTTCCTAAAAAATTAGTCTTCAAGGTGTCGCCAAGCCATTTGCTGTATTATGGGGAAAATATATTTTTTCAGGGTGCTCAGTGCCTTATATCCTTGTACAGCTTATTCATTCATGAACAAAATATTCAAAAATAAAAGCAAAGAAGGTGGCGGACTCTCTTTCCTTGGAGGATTTTAAGTAGAGGTTGGATAGCCATCAGTAATGTATGATATAGCTGAGATTCCTACATTGCGGGGGTTGGACTAGATGACCCTTGGCGTCCCTTCCAACTCTACAATTCTATGATTCTATGAACAAAAGCCATAAATTATACATACATACAAACTAAATATATAAGCAATGAGATATATATATATATATATATATTTGCATTCCAACAGAACCTGCAGCTGTTTTAGCAACATGCTCACGAAAGTTAACCCTTAGCTATTTTATCACAGCAAATAATGAAGGTATTGTTCATTGCTGATGAGCAAATATTTTCCCTCTGCTTGCTTTTGCAGAGAAGACAGTTCTGTCTATCTATCAGGGCTGGGGACCATGGGACTGGAGATCTACGAACAGGTGCCAAAACTGGATGCAGTGATATTCCCGGCAGGGGCCCACTGTGGACTGCTAGCAGGCTCAGCTGCTGCGCTGAAACACCTGAACGAACATATTTCTGTGATTGTAAGCATCTATATAGATTTAGCTCCTGCACGTATGCATTTTGAAAGCTGTACTTGGCTGTATTTTGGTTCAGACTCTAGTAGCATTAAACCAGCTTGTTGAAACTAACAATAACTAAACAAATTAAAAAATTGTCCAGTAGCACCTTAGAGACCAACTAAGTTTGTTCTGGGTATAAGCTTTCGTGTGCATGCACACTTCTTCAGATATTATTCATGGTATCTGAAGAAGTGTGCACGCACACGGAAGCTTATACCCAGAACAAACTTAGTTGGTCTCTAAGGTGCTACTGGACAATTTTTTAATTTTTTATTTATTTTGACTGCGTCAGACCAACATGGCCACCTACCTGAATCAATAACTAAACAGAAAGACATTGGGCTTTGATACAGGAGTTAAGTAGAAAAGCACACCCAAGGAGCTTCCTGGCAAATGGCACCGAAAGCTTCAGCTTTTGCTCTTCAAATCACATGAGCCAATCTACCTTTAGCAATGCTTCAGAAAAAGGTATTTATGTGTGATGCATTGCGTCAAAATGTATGGAGGGTAGTGCATGGAGCAAATGTGTATCTCACTGAAAACAATGTAACGAGGAGAGACAGGAATGAGAGTTCAAAACACATTCCAAGACACACATTCACAATTATTATCATTAATATGATTATTACAGTATTTTTTATATATATCTCACATTTTTATCAGTCTGGGACTCAATTGGATACGCATCCAGTTTATGCCTGTGATTTCTGGTCCCACAAGTGAAATGTGCAGAACGCCTATCTGTTCAAAAAGCGTTAAGCCAACCCACTTAAAACAAAGTGCACCATCTAGTGAAAAAGTTTGGCCATGTTGATTTCAATTGAAGAAACCTGGCCCCTGCATAAATAGTTCCCATTATTATTTGGTTTTGTAATTTCTTTTTTTAAAAAATATTTATATAGGTCAAAAGAACCTACAACATTTTCAAGTGACTTAGGACTCCCCCACCCCTCTATGGTTTCCTTAATTTTCCAAATAATGCTGCATATTATTGCTATTCTATACCTTATCTTCTCCGCAATATTTTCAATTTTAAATGTTACTGCCATTCTTATTCCGAAGCTACTTGCGCTTTTAACACGTTCGCAATATTTTTAAACAATAATCTACAAATATTTTCCAGTCCTCCTTAAATTCTACCTCATCTTGATTTCTAATTTTACTAGTTGCCAATGTGGCAGATTCCATCAACTTCAGCTGCCAATCCTCTTTAGTAGGTTTCATAATTTCTTACCTCATCAAAGGAGATCTCATGGCAGCTTACAAGATTAAAACTGAACTAAAGCTCCAAACCACAGATAGATCAATGGAACATGAAAGTGCTTATCTTACCTTTGATGGATCATAACCTAGATTTGCACAGGTACAAAGAATTGGTTTCACAATGATTTGGTGAAAGTATGGCTTGGGTGCAGTTTGTCAGGGTAAGCGTTGTATCTTATTTATGAGAAGAGTTGTACTCTTATGAGAAGAGAGATGTCTGTAGCCCTGCCTCTCTGTATAATTCACACTGGCTACTGGGTTGCCTAGTTGCAGATGAAAAACAAGGCCTGTGTGGTCGGCATAGCAACCCTATCTGAACTGCTACAAGAATGCTGCTGCTCCTGTCATAGAGGACAGGACCATCAATGGAAATTGTGTCGTGCCATCTAAATGGAGCTTTAGACCTTCAGAGGCAGTCTGTGCCCAGCTATATTTTTTTATCTTGGAGAGTTTTTTATATGAAAAAAGCACCCAGACTTTCCATGTCCCCACCTGCAGGCTAAAATGGATAAGACACATAATGTAAGTTGATCACATTGTTCAGCTCAGGATTCTTAGATTTTGATGGCATGAAAGAGGCAAGGATGAACTTTGTTGCCCATGACCACCTAATGAATCCTTTCTGGTAGAATGCTTTTGCAGTTTGTGTTTGTTAGGTTAAGCCTCATGGGTTATTCTGGCCTAGTTCTCACTGAGGTGATAAAGGTGACTGTATTGTACTACTTTGAACTTGGGAGTTAACATGACTGAATCCTCTTTCCCATGCAACTATTCCTCTTCATCTAAAAAACTGGATGCTGAGGGTATGGGTTCTTGCCTAATTTTCTCTGTGACACATTTGTTCTCTGTATGCACTGAATTGTTCCACATGAAGTTGTATTCAATCATCTGAATCTTCCACCGGCAATTTGAAGTGGCAAAAGACAGCCATAGGTTTGCTGCCTTTGTGAAAACTAGGTCTTGTACAAGGATTGAATTTCCGTGTCACTTTGCCTAGTCATAACACACTGCCTGTACCTCTTTGGCACAGGAGAACATGGTTGAGAGCAGTTGACTGAGACATGGAATGTTAGGATGCATGTTTGAAAACTAAACTGAAATGCTAAACCATCATTTAAATTGTCTTTCTCAGGGTGTAGAATCGGAGAGTTTTCCTGTGTTGCAGCAATCGTTAAAGATTGGTCACCCAGTAGAAGATCAGACCCACAGTAACCATCAGTTTTACAGAGGTAAGAGACTTTGGCATCTTTTCTACTTTACATATGTTCCCATTCCATTGAAAAGGAGACACTAAGTTATCCTGTTTTGTTTTTCTGCTGTTACCTGTGTAGGTAAGGTAGATGTTCAGATGCTCTTTGCCGTGTTATAAGCTGCAAAATGGCCAAGTATTTTTTTAAAAAATGTTTCACTTACAATTAGCAGGAAAAATAATTTACTACCTGCCCCCCTTGCTTTTTTAAAATGTGTTGCTTCAACCTACAGATGTGAGCGGACCTTGTTTTGGCACCAACTCCTTGCAGCTGACTGGGAAATTTGTTGATAAGGTTGTAACAGTGAGGTGAGTACAGCAAATGAGTAAATCAAGGACAACTATTGTCTGGTATTGTCACTTCCTAGAGCACTTCCAAGTGATTCCAAGAGGCAATTAACTTAAAACAAACCCAACAACCACCACCACCACAAAAGCCCCTGAGCACAAAATGTACTTAATATGATATGAAGAGTGAAATATTCATTTGGGTTGGAAAGGCATCATAAGTCACTATTGTAATAAGAAAGGGGCCTGGAATCCCTCAGTGAGGTTGGCTCCTGCAGTCACCTTTTTGTGGCCTTTTTTGACATCCAGGGCACCACAGCCCTTTACAGTCATTTGGTGACATCAATGACAGTCATATGTGTTGCCACAGCCAACAGAATTAAGTGGTAGCATGGACAAACGGGGACCAGGATGGGTAACGTAAAACTGTTGATTTTCAAGCCAAAAGTCAGAGGAATTGGCCACCCTCCGGGTGCCCGGCTTGAAACCTTGTTGACCTCCCTGTCAGCGACTCCTGGCAAGACCAGGCGAGGTCTCAATCGGCGATCCTTCTCAACGTGAGAAGAACAAACCTCCCCTCTCATCCCCAGGGAGGGGAAAGAGACAGACAGAAATGTATTTACATGCCTTTATTCCTGTCCTTCCAGCAGTACAGAGAAAACGTGACTGCTCTCTCTCATCACCAACAGCAGAGAGAGAAAAACTCCTCCCATGTACTTCCAGTACAGATCATGTGCCACTCTGAGCTAACATCCGGTGCTCAGTGCACTGAATAGACTGTCCCTTGTTCCCACGGTACAGTCCCATAACATCAACATCCTGTTTGGCTTTCCAGCCATCTGGAGCACTCAGCTGCATTGCTCCTTTTTCGTAACATCCTCCCCCAAAAGAATCAATGCGTGTTGCGGCAAGCAAAGCGTGATCCAGAGAAGAAAACAAACAGTTGTTATACACATAACACTCCCCTGTTGTTACAGTTCCACCCTTGGAACTCCCCGCCACTGGTTTCCCCAGTGTGCCTCTCTGGTTGTCTGGCTTCCAAGGAATGAGTGCATCTGCATTACCTTGGCTAGCAACTCCCTGTTGTGTCTTTGTCTCTGACTTAGACACAGCTCCAACCTGTCCTTGGTTGTGTACAACAGCAACACATGCAACAGCTAAGTTAGCAAACTCTTTTGAGTACCTCTTGGGTGGATCACCCTTTGTAACTCTCTCAGACCTTCGTATGAGGTGCTGATTCTCTCTGCTCACTGGTTCAGTCTCAGGACTCTTTGGAGAACCAGTTCCAATAGTTAACAGTGGTTCATCCTTCACCTGTGAAGGCCTATCCATTGTGTGAGATTTCCTCTCAATGACTGTGACAACTGAGCTCTCTGAGCTATCACTGTCACTCTCAGTACCACTGTAATCAGTAAAATCATCATCATCTGAATCGTCCTCAGTGGGAAATGTGTGTACTATCACTCTCTCCTGTTCAGGAGCACTCTCTAGAAATTTTGTGAGAATCACCTGACCAGATTCAGACAAAATTACTCTGTAGAGAACCCTTTTCATATCCCACAAAAATGCCTCTGGCATTCTTTACTCCACCTGGAGCTTCTGTTCTCACATGAGACCCAAAAACCTTGAAATGGGCAACAGAAGGTTTTCTATGGAACAGTTTCTCAAAAGGAGAACTTCCCAACTCTTTTGAAACCTTTCTCAACCACGTATAATTATACGACATTAGAGACTCCGCCCAGTACTCATGTGACAGATGTGAACTAAGCAATTGCGCATTCATCCCCTTTTGCAATTCTTTGTTCACCCGTACACAGACACCCCTGTTCCACGCTTCCGCTGAAACAGCAACCTTGTGTCTTATCCCTTTCTTCTGCAAGAACTCCTGGAAATCCTGTAAAAGAAAAATCTGCTTTTCATCTGTGAAAAGAAAATCAATGTTAGCATCATGCATATTTTCAACCTTATCACAAAACTCCTGAAACCTTTCCAAGGCTTCCTGTGGTCTTTTCAACACATAAATCCAGACAAAATTAGAGAAATGATCCACACACACAAGATAAAATCTTGCATTGCCTCTAGATGGTTCTAGAGGACCAATCACATCAGCATACACCCGCTGAAATGCTCTGTCGACCCTGGCCATCTTCTCGGCACTCGTTTTGGTCACACCTGCGAGAGAAATCAAGTTAGACTCAGAATTACATTCCATGTAATCACTTTGTGCATAAGTCAACAAATACATTCCATCTTTCTCTCTGGCAGAAAGAAACAACTCTCCATCTTTGAAGATCTTGCAGCTCTCAGCATCATAGGACAGTTTCAGTCCTTTCTTGGCAATCTGTGAAACACTCAGCAGATTGAACTTCAATTCAGGAACCAAGTAAACATTTTTTATAGTCAAGTTCAGACTCTTAAGATACACAGTCCCTATCCCGGTCGCTTCCAGCTCCTGACCGTTGGCCTGTTTCACAGCGAAGCTTTGCTTCTTAAACGTTGAAAAGAGTCCTTTGTGTGGGGACATATGAACCGTGGCTCCAGTGTCGATTACAAACGAGTTCCCAACATCTGGTGTGGTTCCTTTCGCCATCAAAGCCTTTGCAGGTTTCACCATAGGCTTGGTATGACTTTTGCCTGATGCCTCAGGCTTTGCTGAGCGGCCCTTTGCTCCTTTCAGCTGGCGTGGCTTCTTACAGTTCCGCTGAAGATGCCCAGCCTGTCCACAATTGTAACATTGGACAACGTTCAAAGCTACATTCTCTCTAGTAGCAACATCTGTGGGGGAATTAGAACTCCGTTCCTCCCTCCCCCTGTCCTTTACTTCCAGTGCAGCAAGCTGGTTGTGTTCATCCAGAACAACGGCACTCAGGGGAGGTGGATAAGGTAAACCTTCCCCCTTCTTGGCATCCATTCTGAATCCAAGTGTCTGCTCTCACTGTCGAGCCAGTAAAAATCCAAAAGTCTCTTTCAGGTTGTTTACTGCTTACTCTGGCAGGAAAACTGCACGCTGTTTAAAGCTCTTGCCAAGATAGTCAAAACAATTCCTCTTCCCAGGCTCTCTGACTGAGCCAGTAACTTTCCAAGCCTTCTGGCTGTCGTTGCCTAGCAACTGTGCATACTTCTTCTGCGGACAGGAAATCTTATCAACCACAAGAATTCCTGGTATGCAAGCCTTGCTCTCAGAGCTGTTTTTCCAAACGCAGCTCTCGTGAACCAGAGAATAAATCAATCTGCGTTCACACTTTTAGCCCGAAATTCCTGCGTACCTTTTGGGGCTCCGTTGCCTGGAAAACACCCCCTCTCGGTGTCCAGCTGTCTGTTCAGCTTCTGGCTGCATGCAGACGTTATCTTCTTCTTAGGTGCAGAGGATGGCAACGATACATCGACCTCTCACCTCTCATGCTGATTCCCATGGATCAGATAACCATCGGCTATTGCTACCAGTTGTTGATTTTCAAGCCAAAAGTCAGAGGAATTGGCCACCCTCCAGGTGCCCGGTTTGAAACCTTGTTGACCTCCCTGTCAGCGACTCCTGGCAAGACCAGGCGAGGTCTCAATCGGCGATCCTTCTCAACGTGAGAAGAACACACCTCCCCTCTCATCCCCAGGGAGGGGAAAGAGACAGACAGAAATGTATTTACATGCCTTTATTCCTGTCCTTCCAGCAGTACAGAGAAAACGTGACTGCTCTCTCTCATCACCAACAGCAGAGAGAGAAAAACTCCTCCCATGTACTTCCAGTACAGATCATGTGCCACTCTGAGCTAACATCCGGTGCTCAGTGCACTGAATAGACTGTCCCTTGTTCCCACGGTACAGTCCCATAACGTCAACATCCTGTTTGGCTTTCCAGCCATCTGGAGCACTCAGCTGCATTGCTCCTTTTTCGTAACAAAAACAGCATTTGTGCAACATAAAATTGATGGATATGCTTTTTGACATAAACATAGACACACACACACACAAACACACACACACGGACTAGTTGCCTTGTTGTGCTGCCGCTTGCTGTCATGCCCAGTGAAATGCTTTGGGGGAAAAGAAATATGAGAAATCAAGTGATGTGTGCATAAGCAACCCTCTGTTTGACCCTGTTCCTCTCACTCTTCAGAGAAGAGGACATTCTGATTGCCATGCTGAGGTTGCTGGAATATGAACGAGCCACGGTCGATGCAGAAGGATCCATTGGCCTTGCAGCTCTGGTCACTGGGAAGTTGCCAGAGTTAAAGGGTAAAAGGTACGGAAATATGAGGAAGGAAAAGAGAACTGTGTTTCTTAGATGCAAAGAGGGTTGTTTAGCCTCTCTCATTGCGCCTCCCAGATTATCCACTACTTTTGGGTGGAACACATCCAGAACCAAAGGACCCCCTGTTTTGAAGGTATTAGAAGTCACTTCAGCTGTTCTGTGTTTTTTCTTTTCTTAGCTTCAGTGAAGCAATACTGGGTGAAGGCAGGAGCTAAGCTTGCCAGAAATAATACTTCAGTTTCAGTAAAATCAAGCCCATGCCACAGTTAAAGCACTTTAGCTTATACATTACGGAGACTTCCACCACTCAGTAAAAATGGTGTTCTGCTGGAGCCAATGGCCAAGCACAGCTAAAAGGAAGTTTGAGGCCCAGATGATGATTCATCTCAAATCCACTTTTCAGTCTCTTGAATGACATTAGTATTCTCTCAGGAGCCCATCTTTATATGAAGAGCCAGGATAATGTAGTGTTAGCAATATTGATGCCTCCATTCTTAACTTTCTATTCCAGGAGTAGCATACCCCTGTAACTCTGCCACCTCACTGCCCTTTCTTAGCATACCTTATTTAAAAGCACCTTCCCACCACCAAGTTCCTTTCTGGAAGGAGAGACAAGTGATCTCTTCTTGTCCCCTCATCGGCTTGTGACAGTTAGATCCTGCCAATTGCTGGACTGCAATAAGTTTACTCCACAAAGCGCAACATGCAAGCTACTTGTGAGTCGGCCTAATTTTGAACACAAACAGATGCTCTACTGGGGAAGAACCAAGCCTGCCATTCAAAACAGTTTTCCTGGGGTGTAAATGGCTGATGTGATAGTACTCTTGGTCGATTTTGTTCATGGATGTCTGTTCTAAAAAAATGACATATAAACAATCGACTATTTCAGAGACCTGGCTTGAATTGACAGATATCAAATGAATATCATTTGCTTTGTCATCTATGCAAATGGCAGCTGTAATGGATGGGGGAAGGCAATAACATACTGTACATTTTAGCAGATGTTATCACGCTGATATAAAACATGATGAAGGGACTTCTTTTGTATAGTAATGAATTTCTGGTTATCTTATTCATTTTCCAGAGTGGCTGTTGCAGTGTGCAGTGGTAACCTGGAACTTTCACTGATGAGGCAATGCATAGATCGTGCCCTTACGCTGGACAACAGGGTTTGCAAATTCTCCATTCTGATCTCTGACTGTCCAGGCGATATTTCAAAGCTACTGGCGATCTTGGCTCGGGAGGAAACAAGGTAGCCTAGAATGATAACCTGGAAGAGAACAGTACTCAAAATACAACTAATTGGACTGCTGACATTCATTTTATGTTTCATATTTGGGGGGGAGGGGAGAAAGTCACATTGAAAGATACAAGAATGGGTTTATTGTTTTCTTTTGAGCTATATTTCACTGAAAGAATAGAGGAGGTAGGAATACACGATTCCAAATCTCTTCATTGCTCATTCATGTAACACCCAACCATGATTGGTGTTACATCTGAATTGCATCTTTCACTTGTACAATAACAAGTGAAAAATGAGAGAGATCAGGAGCAGTAAAGAGCTTCAGCCTGTCAGTCATATCCTTCCCTTCCAGCAATGATTTCTCTCTCTCTCTCTCTCTCTCTCTCTCTCTCTCTCGCTCTCTCTCTCTCTCCACACACACCACACACACACAGCCCCCAAGCTGCTGGCCGGAAAGTATCTGTGCTGACCTTGGAAGGCAACCATTCCAGCACAAGCTGGAAGAAGTTTATGATCTCTCCATGCAATGCTGCAAGGATGCTGCTCGTTCAGGTTTTCACGAGTACAGGCAGAAAGAGTCAGCATGGCCCTCCCTGAGAGAGATAGGAGACAAAATTAAGAGAATGACCCGTGACTCTTAAGACTGATGCTTTCTCTGATTTTTGCCCTCCTTTCCGCTAATTGGCAGATGCTAAAAAAAAAGAAAATCACCTTCTGCATAAAGGGCATACAACTATGACTAGATCTGCTGTGATCTCACATACAATCTCTTTGTTCTAGAGTATTGGACATAAAACAGGAACACATGTACGTGGCATCTGATCTGTTCACCAGTGAGGTAAGGAAAAGTCTTTCATTATGGCAATCCTGCACAGACTCAGTTGTGACTGTGTATGAAACTGCCACATACAGTCATACCACTGGTCAATCTTACCCAAATGGCACATGTTTTGACAGGCAGTAGCTTCCCAGGGTCTTCAGTAGAGTTCTTCCCCAACCCCTGATATTTGAGATCCTTTTAAGTGAGCAGCTAATCTAACCCGTAGGAGTGGGTTAGATAACACTAGAACTGGAGATCCAGTGAAATTGGTTTGTAGTAGATTCAGGAAAAATAAAAGTACCTCTTTTTCATAGTACATCATTAGCTTATGGAATTCCCTGTCACAAGATGATGACCATGGCCTTAGATGGATTTTGACAAAGGGACAGCTCTATGAATGCATGTGTCAGGGAGCATTGACCAAGTAGGACTTCCTGGAGCGAATCCCTAAGTTTTTAGTAACGTGTGTCCCTTTAGCTCACTTTATACAATTTCTGTGGAATGCGGATACAGCCACGACAAACATGATAGCTGCATAAAGTGCAACGTTTCACGAGTGAACGGTTCCATCCACCAAGAACTGATGCGATTCCAATGTAGTCATTTAAATGAATGGAGATTGAGCATCAACAGTGCTTGGTGGTTCATACTGGCTCCAAGCCTTGCTAGGCAGCGCAGTAAATCTGAACTCGTTAGCCAACTTTTGCTTGAACATTACACATTCACTCATGGAGAGCTGAGCATTTCCTGGCTCACGTGGTTGCTTAGCGAAATATTGATGGGATGGTTTTGCTTTCTTTTACATATAGCATTTATTCAGCTACCTTGGCCAGCTCTGGACAATTTTAATAATCCCCAGTGCTCCAATTATGTTTCACTGGTAAAACGCAATACAAGAATATTTATAGCTGAAGCTCCCAATTGATTCCAGATTTTTGGAACTTTCATAGCCAGCAGAGATACTTAGAATACATTAAAACATACATTGGAAATTCACTCAGCTTGCTAGAGAACAGATTATCTTTACAGAAAAGTACCCGGTTTCAAGAAAAACAGACTTTTGCCTTCCAGCTGCCACATGCTTTCATTTTAAAATGTATAATTTTGTTGGGAAAGGGGGTGGGGAGCATAAGTTAAATGGGACAATACAATGTATATGAATAGTTGAAAGAAAAATCCTTACAATACAGTTTAACAAGCGTTTGTGCACACCACTCTAGAAAAATGGCTGTTCTGGGCACTTCCAGACTGTAACTCTTTTCAGGGGGACAGAGAAAAGATCTGCACATAGTAAGGAACTGCAACAGTGAGGAAGGTGTGGAATCTTTCAAAACTGATTGGTAACAGAACCAGATAGATCTTTGGCTGGAGGCACCTGACATGTCTGTCACACACTTTGTGACTCCTGCATCTGATTCCACATCCCATGCTTTTTAAAGAGTTGCAGAATATACACAGCCCTGATCACATTTTCCCCATTTCAAGCCATGCATGGTTCCTGGGATTAGTATTTCTATATCCCTTTCTCCATGCCCTGGCCTAACCTGTCCTCAGATTATTGCACTGCCCCTCCTCAGTCTTATGACACCCTGCCTCTGGACATTACTTTGCATTCAGCTGAAAAGCTCTCTCTCTTTCTTACTCCACATCCCAATAACTCTATCTTCATGTCAACAACTCGCATCTACCCCTGTTCCTCAGTTCTGTGTGAAGGTTTTTTCCTCAGTGAAGTGCATTTTTTACTTCTGCATCTTGTCAGCAGTTTCCTTGACAACTTCCCTCCTGAGTGTTCATGAAATTCTATGAGGTCACAATAACATGTCCCGTGTTTACAGGGGGCTCACAGGCAACCGGCTGGCAGTAGTTTTTAGCCTATTATATGTTTTGCAAGCCAGCCAAACCATATACTGCGTCTCGCTTGCCAACTAGTGTGTTGTAGCGCTGCCAAAATACATTCAATCTAAACCAGGTAAGGGTTAAGATGATTTGTAAATTCAGTTGAGCTGTTATGCCTGTTTAGAAGTGAGTCTCTATACTGTATCAGTTTTCCAGCTGTAATTTCCTTGATGGTCTCATGTACAGCTTGCATGTCTTCATAGGTGAAGGACACATGATATACTTTATCAAATAAAAGAACTGGATGAATTACAGGTGCTACATCATAGCCATTCTCCATAGAGATGTTGTTTCCCATCTAATGATGGGAAGAATGTGAACACAATGTGGTCCTAATCACCCAGCTGTATACAGTGATCTCAGATGATGGTCCTAGGATGCGCCTGGCTGGGTAGGCAGCAGAGAGTTAGGAAGATGTGGCCCCAGTTTTAGTGGCAGCAGCAGGGGAAGGTATAGTAGGAGTGGGGGAGCTGACCACCATCTGGGGTGGAGACCTATACATTTGGTTCCTATCCTGATTCTCAAGTAGTCACTGTTCCAACACATCAATATGAGGGATGGAGACTGAAGACATGGGGGCAGCAATGAACTCCTTTGTCATGGCTGGACCATGTAACATGGTTAACTTTGGAACTGTAGCAGCACTTTGCCCCTGTAAATCTGGTGGGTGTTCAGATCACCTGCCTTTGGACACTTGTGGAACCTGAAGCAATCCTGAATGCTCTTGGGGGGGTCTTCTAGTGGAGATGCCCACAATCCTGCCAAAACCCTGGCTTTGCTATGGCATGGCAAGATGAAACGGGCAGCTGACACAATCACTCCCAAGCATCCTCTCTAGCCCCATGGAGCCTGAGTGGCTCCTTGATATCCTGGGGAGCTTCTGGCTATAAAGCACGCTGCACGAAGACTAGAGCCCCAATGGCGCAAAACACACTCCGAAGCCAAGTGAATGCTGGCTAGAGCACATAATCATGCTTACCATGTGGCTATGTGGGCTGCGAAGAAGGCTCATTTTGCAGCTTGCCTGGCATCCTCTGTAACTAGTGGGGAAGCAACCTCTGAAGCATGCAGAGACCCACTGTGACCAACTGGCAACACATTTGGAGGGTAAAGTCTAACTGCAGAGTGACCTTGATTCTGCAGTTCCAGATGAAGTATCCAATGCCAAGGATGTGTGGTGGGATCAGTTTCAGCTTATGCAGTCACCTGGTGTACACAAGGTGCTGGCGACCATATGCCCAGCCACTTGCCCTCTTGACACCTGCCCCTCTTGGCCTATTAAAAATAGCAGAGGTGACTTGACTACTTGGGGCCAGAATGTGGGTACCACTTCATTGCATGAGAGGGGGGTGCATTCTTTCAGGCCTCAATTCTTGCCCAGGCATCCTTCGCCATTTGCTTTCTTCAGCTGAGTAACAAAAAGTGGGGTTTTGCATTGCCTGGGTGAAACACCTTTCCCAAACACACATTTGCTAGGTGTAGTAGCAGCATTTGTGGGGAGAGTCACTGAGGATGAGAGTGGGAGAGTTGAGTCTTCCTTGCCTGCTGATTTCTCCAGCATTGCCTCCTGTCAGGTCTCCCCAAACTGGAAGAAAAATGGAACAAATGGGTGAAGGCAGGGGAGGAGTTGTGAGTGGACAGCCTCCCCTTTGCCTTGCAACATGGAGCTCTCAACAGAATTTGAATATATGTGTGAGCTGCGTGCATCAAGATGCGTCACATCGTTGTCTTGAATGCCTTGAAAGCTGCACGCAGTCGGAATATTGCAGATGCCAGATGGGGACTTTTTTAGGCAACAGCAAACACATGTGCTCCACGTGGACAATGGCTTCTTGCCAAATGGCTGGGTGGGGCGCTCCAAAGCGCTCCGCATGAGTTGTTTCCCAGCCCTCATTTATTGTTTTTATAAGGGGAGCTTGCCAGTTCTGCAACTCTCTTAATCTGCACCCCTTTGTTTAGCCTGACATTCCTCAGTGCAGGTGTGCGATAGCTATTTTTTAAATGTCTTTTTTCCCCCCAGCAACGAAAAAATTCAGCCGGCCTGGCTTTTGAATTTAAAAATGTCCTATAACACAGGTGAAGTCCTTTCACCTCCTATATGTTGGCCATTTTAACCCCAAGGAAACCTGCCCTCTGGGCACACAGCAGGGCTTAAAACAGGGATGAAGTTTCCTGTAAAACGAGGCAGGGCTCACCAAGACTTAGCCCTGCTCTGTATGCCAAGAAAAAGTATTGCCAGGAGTCAGACCTAGAACTGAACAATCTCCTATGATCCCAAGATCATCTGTGGGGCAAAATACAGAACAATCACACCAGTCACTGCAGACTTGCCTGGTATTTTTGCTGAAAGAGAAACCGTCAACCACGCCAACATTTGCCTTCAATTGGTTGGCAACAGTGGCACACAGATAAAAATAAAAACCCAATTTCTGGTCATGGGAACTGGCTCTTAAGAACAGAGTCTAACTTCCTTTCTAATTGATGGCTCCTGCTTGTCTGTGTTATCAAGAATTTCTTCATAACAGCAAACATATACCTGATCTGACGTTTCCTAAGAGAACTGGAGAAAATGAAAGCGGACCTTAGAAGCAAGACTTTAATGGAGTCTTTGGGTATTTACTGAAGAATCAGCAACTCACGATGCTTTCAGAAGACAACTGTTATCTTCCAGCTGCTCTGTCTAGGAACGCTGCACTCTGGGGGAGCAGTTGTTATAGCCAAAGGCAGGGGTAGGGTGCCCCCCAAGTCTTTCCATCCAACCCTCCAGACTCTCCCTGGGCCATGCCTCCTCCCTCAAGCAGCATTCCTCACCATCCCTGCCCTGTGCTTCTGTCTGGACAGAATGTCCTCTGGAACTGCAATGGCTCCCACTCACCTGTGTGGAGGTGTGTGTTTGTGTGCACGCATGCCCATCCAGACACTTCTGACTTTTGCATGGTTGAAATGTAGCCAGCTGCACAAAGGAAAGATTCACATCTGTTCCTCCATCAGTTTGCCTAGAGCACCGCCCAGCAATGGGGTGTGACCCCTATAATGCTGCTCATGGGGGGATGTGGTATTTGGGGAGAAAAAGGTTTCCTAGAGTGATATCACTGTATGTGGGTGCTTCACACATGCCGGACTGAACCAAAGTCCTACCATTTTAAAGTGGCAAAGTTTCTGCGGATGAGAAACCTGGGAATAATCCCACTGGTTTAAATGATGTTTGTTGCTGTTGTTTTGCAGGTCACCTGCATTGTAGAGACCAGAGACAAAATCCACACTGCCCAGTTAAGGAACGCCCTGCTAGACTGCTACCCAATGATGACATGGATGGAGCGGTGATGAGCCAGCCAATTTGAAAAGCTCCACGATCATCATCTTTGTTTCAGTTTCAAGAAAGTTGAAGATGTTATTGTTGCTTATTTCTATAGAGCCACCACACTGTATATGGTGCTTTACAAAGAACCGGGATCGACAGGTTCCTACTATCCCAAGGGGTTTACAGTCTAAAACAGCACTGCAATCAAAAATACGATTGCGAAAGCACTGGTATGTTTAAATCCTGCAAAATGAAAAAGTTAGGAAATAGCAGTAGGGTTTCTCTTCTGTGTATTCTCTCAAATCAGAATGAAACACCTATACTGTATCATGAAGATGAATAACTTATATCTTTAACTTAAGTGCTTCATAGCAGCTGCAGAGTTCCAACTGTAATCTTTGTATTAGCTATGTATTCCCCACCCCCACCCCCCATATGACACCACCCCCAAATTGCCTTCAGGATGATATAACTGAGAAACTGTTGAGTTCCCTAGTGTTGTATGGACTCCTGTAAAATACAAGAAGTAAATTCCAGAAAGGGACTTCTCCAAGCTCTTCTTCTGTGTAGGCAATTCCTGCTCCTTATGATGATACTTCCTTCCTCATTGCTTTGCTTATTCCACAACTTCCAAACCAGAAAACAATACTTCAGCCTTGCAATAAGTCCGGGGGGGGGGGGAGGGGAGGGGGAGGGGAATTACAAGTCCACAGAAATGTTTACAAGCCTGCCTACTCTATGCTAGTTATTTGTACCACCCTGACAATCCGAAAGAGGGGAGGTGAAAGAGTCCAGGATATCTCTGTTTACAAAATCTTCTCTGGTTCATTACCTGGAGGCAACACTTGCTCACCTTAGGCCAGGGGTCAGCAAGGTTTACCTTGCCTGGGCCAGTTCACTCCAGCGAAGATCCCTCTGTGGGCCGGATCACGTGTGCACGCCATTTCTGGCGTCTTCATCTGCGCAGATGCGATTTCCAGGGCCGCAAAAGTGAGTCCCCAGCGCCGCGTTGGTTCAGCGCAGCACGCGGGGACTTGCCAAGCGGGCCTCTCGGTTTGGGGGCGGCTCATGGGCCAGTTAAACGACCCCAATGGACACTTGTGGCCCATGGGCCTTATGTTGCCGACCCCTGCCTTAGGCGATTAGACATGTGGGTGTTTACAAGCCTGAATTACCTGAAAGTTGGGTTTTGTTTTGTTGGCTCCCCGCCCCCACCAGCCTGTAGATCTCTACTTTGCACATATTAAAATGTTAGTGAAAACTGCTTAAAGTTGTAGTACTACATGTTATCATGCTAATTTAAAAAAAATAAAGAAGAGAATCAAAACCTTTCTAATTATCACAATTTAAGCAAAGTGTTTTCCCCCCGATTGAACACTTCCAATCCATTTTTGGCATTTCATGAATTTAGTAATGGGAACCATGCTTCAGTGAATAAGTGTGTTGCGCTAAATAAACTTTTTTATTTAAAAAAAATGGGGTCATACATAATTTTCTTCTTCTTATGGCTGCTATGGGGAATTCCCCAACCACAGCAGCTATGTCATAACCACTGAGGTGGATGGAACAAAGTGGGATAAGCATACAGGAAAAGTGAAATACCCCGGTGGTGTGGAAAGTCAATTGCTGTTATGCTTTTAGCTTACAGGGGAAGAGCTATGATTTATTAGCACTAGGAACCATCTGTCTGGAAGCAGCCCAAGACTGTAAATCAGATCAGCTGATTAATAGCCATTCAACCTACAAGTCACAGCTATAATCTTTGCAAACCATTTTTCCTCCTGTTCAATCCAAATAGTTACAAAAAGTGAGGTGGGGTATAGAAGCTTGAATCACATAGCAATTGTTCGTGCACTTTGGGGAGGCCTCATACTTTAATGTAGAAGGTTA
This sequence comes from Podarcis raffonei, assembly GCF_027172205.1. Classification (NCBI taxonomy): domain Eukaryota; kingdom Metazoa; phylum Chordata; class Lepidosauria; order Squamata; family Lacertidae; genus Podarcis; species Podarcis raffonei. The sequence continues at coordinate 21,298,452 of NC_070606.1, forward strand.
AGTAATAAAAGATGGCACCTACTGAGTTCATAATTCATTTCTGTATCACTTGTGATTGTTTACATTATTGCTCTCCTGTAGGTCAATAGTATTTCCATTTTACAGATGGAGAACTGAGGCTGGTTGATTGGGACTTGATGAATGCCATCCAGAGAATCTATGGGCAAGCTATTAGATTTTGACTCCAGTAGTCCATGAATTATTTTTAAAAACAGACAACATCTTAATTGCTAAGTATTCTAATTGCTAAAGTTGGTCCCTCCTTTAGACACCAAGGAAATCAAAGGTGTGCTAAAGAAGGTGTGCAGGGAAGCTAAAGGAATTAGGTGTTTCTGTCTTTACCGTGGGAAATGCAAAGCAGATCCCTATGCCTGAACTTTCTGTGGGACTGAGGCAAACAGTTTCAACAAGAGATTAGGTTCTAAGGCTTAATGGCAGATTAAAATGACCAGATTACGAGGCACAGATAGTTTCCACTGAAGAAGCTTCTGTAAAGTAAGTCCTGTCTCACGTTTTAAGAGGTATTTGAGAGTGTAAGCATGTGTATAGGGGTAATCACAAGGGACACAGCATTGTGTACATGGACATTCAGAAAGCTGTTGATACAGGGTGTATCCAGCACTTCATGCAACAGGTTCCACTTGCAGAACAGACTTCTTCTCCACCTCCTCTTATAATAGTAGCATCTGGTGTATTCCAATGAAGCTGATGCATGAGAGGGCTCTTGCCCCATGTCCTAGTTGCACGGATGGGACAGTATGCCAGACTAGATAGGCCTTTGGTCTGATCCACTGGGACTCTCATGTTTGCATGCCGCCGCCACCAACTTTAAGCATTATATTAACTAAGGAGCTCAATTTGATTAATGGGAAGTGGGACCACAATACTGGATCTTCCCGACGTGGCACGCATTTCTGGCCCTGCCCTTTGGCCACATGTTGAATGCAGACTCTTGTAGGAATCCTGATTGTGCACAGTATCTACGCACATTTACCTGCTCATGCAAAGGTGTTTGAATTATAGCCATTGAAGGGTGATGGCCAGCAGCACAAGCCTGCTGGGATAGCTCAGTCAGTACAGCATGAGACTCTGAATCTTGAGGCTGTGGGTTTGAGCCCCACGTTGGGCAAATGATTCCTGCAACTGCAGCAGGTTGGACTTCCAAACTCTACAATTCTATGTATATGTACCCTTATCACTTGGGAGTCGATGGGGCTTGTGATGAGAGAATATGGGAAGCCAAACGGAATGTTGTTTTATGAAGAACACAAGAACCTGCCTCTTTCTTTCTTTCTTTCTTTCGATAGAGGGAAGTTCTCACTATGAGGTTGGCAAACATTGATCCAAACAACTGAAAAAAGTTTAGAACTTTGTTTAGTTGGCATTGTTAAGTTAGAGCTCCTCCCGCTGGCCTTTCTGTGAACATGATCACAGTGATTAGGGTTGTAGATTCAGGCCGTTGTGCTTCCAGTCTACCAGTTCAGACTTAGTTCTCTGCTTATTTTATTTTTTTACTTTTTTCTCACACTGCTAGGTGGTGTTGCTGTTGCTGCAGTTGCTTCCAGTTACTAGTTGTATTTCATTATAATGACACCTGCTGTAGCATGCTAGCTAAGAGAGCAAGCTAAAAATCAGAAAGCCCCAGCTTTGACTGCTGCCTCTCTCATGCATTCACCAGGTTACCTTTGGCAATCCACTTTCTGCACACACCCCCATCTGAAGCATGGGGGATAATAATACTGATTTCCATTACAGGGCTGTTAAAGTTTACAACAATATAACGCTCATTTGAACCCTTGAAAGCGCTATGCAAATGTTAAGGATTATTCCATTGTTTTTCAAATGGTTATGAGATGCCTTTAAATGCTGTAAAATGAATGGTAGCATTACAGGATTCGAGCATGTGCAATCTTCTTGCACACAGTGTCTATGTGCAATACTTGGTGATCAAAATAAAGGTGGGGAAATACAGGAAGAAGGCTGGAAACAATGACAAAATGTCTTTATTGGAAAGAAAGCTGCAACACTCCCCAGCCACCAATTTAACCAACTAATTTGTATTGGAAATCTTCCGGGTGTTTCAGTAATATCATCTTCCTGCCCTAATCTCCATCGATTATTCTTTATTACCACACTGCAACACCCTTAATCTTCTCTCTGGCTTAATGCGAGCAGACTAGAACCAAGAAGTCCAGGATTTTGATAAATGCAGTGGAACCTCGAGTTATGTACCGTCCTCCTTATGAACGCTTTGGGTAACGAGCTCCACTAACCTGGAAGTAGGTTTCCTGGTAGCAAACTTTGCCCCAGGATATGAGTGGAAGTCGCAAGGCAGCGGCAGCGGGAGGCCCCATTAGCAAAAGCATGCCTCAGGTTAAGAATGGCTTTGGGTTGAGAATGGACCTACAGAACGAATTAAGTTTGTATCCAGAGGTACCACTGTGTATGGGTGGGGAGCCTATATTTGCCTACAGTCCCTCACGCCTCATAGAGTGCAAGTCTAGAATTACCGTATTGGTCTGAATATAAGCCTCACTTTTCCCCCAAATTCTGACCGTGAAAAATTAAAGTACGGCTCATATTTGCAACCTTATGGTATGCAGCTCGGAGCGTGGGGCAAACAGCACCAGGAACACGGCAAAGGGGCGTCTGCCCCGTGCGTAGTCCCCCATCCTCTCCCCCAAGGCCAGGAAGGGAGAGAGCGCCCCCAGTATGCAGCCAGGAATGCAGCGGTTTATATTCGGGTATTTTTTCTTTTTTTCTTTCCCCCCTCCAATTTTCAAGGTGCGGCTTATATTCGAGACAATGTGGCATCCTCTTGCGTTCCTGAATGGCATTTGAATCTATCAGCCATTGGAGGGAGGAGACTGAAAAAGCCCTACGTGCACTTGGCCTCCTCAATTTTCGGCTTAATGTGTATCCATGTCTACATGGAAATTTTGTGCCAATTAGAACAGGTACAGCAGGAAGTTCTCCTGTCACCTGCCTCCTCAACTTCCGTGACAAGCAGTTCCTGGGGGTGGGGCACGATGAAAGACAGGAGCATGTGGATGGGAACTTTTGCCAATGCCTTGTCTTCTACAGTATTGAGAAATGACAAGGTCTCTTTCCTAGTGGGCAAAATGAGAGGGGACACCTCCACAGGTGAGTCCCTTCAGCCCATTATCACGCAGAAGGCCCTGGGGGAAGAAACTGGCATGCCAGGAGCTGATGAGGAGTTCCATGAAAGTTCAGTGACCAGCCTAATCAGATTTCGTGGAAATAATGGGGAAATGCGGAAACATGTCCTTTGCCTCAGCTAACAAAATGGCTTGCACTGTTCCTGCTATCTACCCAAGTATCATCCTGCATATAACATTAACCCTTTTAATATGCATATTGCAAAATGTCCTTGTATGCAATGAATTCCTGCAGGCAGCTGAAAAAGATGGCGATGACTTTCCTGTGCTGGTGCTGAGAGACTATGACATTCCGTTCCCAGAAGTTTATCTATCTTGACCTCTTCCCTCCCACTTTTTCACAGGCAAGTCAAGCCACATTTTTTCAGAAGACTTTCAAATATTTTGTTAGTCTGGTTTCCAAACATCTTTACTGCTATTTTTAATGCCTGGAGCGTTGTGTTGTTAACCTTTTCTTTTCTTTTTTATGCTTAATGTTGGCTTGAGGAGAGATTGCCCTTTACAGGGCTACTGTGAAACTCCATATATAAACTGACTGGGCATTCCAATGTGGACAATATGTTCTCAGGCCAGTTGCAAGCAAAGACAGATTCCTGCATATTCTCCAGCAAGGGCAATGCACAGTTTTGTCACATCACCCTTTGCCAACCCTCTGGCGGCAACATGCCAGTGGTGGGTATGGACAAAAGTGGATGCGATCACCCTACACTGTCACACATGCACTCACACAAACAGCCCCCCCCCTTCCTAGTCAAAAATCAAAGCAGTCTTAGGGGAAGGGAGATATTTGCTTGAGAGATCAGGGCAGACCTGTCTATACCCACTCAATAGGGCGGGGATGAGAATGTCTAATTCCCAATTTGGCAGATGGGCAAGGGTTAAATTCTGCCTCAAGTCAGACACTACAATGAGAGTAATCCAAAATGGTTGCACCTGATTTGGCAAGCCATTTGCTCTTACCACATTTGTAGTGTTAACACATGCACACTTTTACAAATTATCTGGCCGTGTTCCTGGGATGCCCAAGCGCATTTCCTCACCAACTCCTTAGCATTCCTGCTGCAAACAGAGGGAACTGAGGAAAGAACCCAATACGATGACACACAAAAGCAGGTACAGTGGTACCTCGGGTTACATACGCTTCGGGTTACATAAGCTTCAGGTTACAGACTCCGCTAACCCAGAAATATTGCTTCAGGTTAAGAACTTTGCTTCAGGATGAGAACAGAAATTGTGCTCCGGCGGCGCGACAGCAGCAGGAGGCCCCATTAGCTAAAGTGGTGCTTCAGGTTAAGAACAGTTCCAGGTTAAGTACAGACCTCCAAAACAAATTAAGTACTTAACCCAAGGTACCACTGTATTGTTGAGTCAACCCCTTCATCCTATTAAGGCCTGGTTATTGTTCAAAGTTTCCTAGAAGGTGGTGGGGAAACCCAGGCTGCATTAAGAATTCTTAGGAGGCCCTATACTTTGTGTTTTGGCACCCCTGCTTTAAGGATGTGAACCCCCCCATCCTTTGTAACAATTTCAGGGCATGCATTATATTTTAGAGAGAATTATTAGCTTTATTCAAGGCCAGCAGTGAGACAGCTCTCAGAAATTATCAGCTCAAAATGCAGCATTATACCAATTAAGCACCCTATCTTAGGACACATTTTTATCACAAGATGCAACAGTCAAACAGCTCACCATATTTCCCTTCAAGTATTAACAGTATAAAGAACAGCAGAAGCTACCTTTAATCATCCAGACAATACCCAGGTAAAACGTAATGTGTTAAAGAGGTGATTCTCAATAGAACAAGCATGATGGAATATGCAGGGTGTTCAAGCACAAAGGCAAAATGCTGAGCTAAAACTATGAGCAGCAGTGTTCTTAAGAGCTGCCTAAAAATAAATCCAAATGAGACACAGAGTTTGAAGGACATTATAGGGCATTTCAGCAGAAATCATCAAGAGAATTAAAAGTCCAAACCATAGGCAAGAACTATGGTCCAATGTGGCTGAGTCATAACCTTTATATATTTGCTCAGGCACAGAATCAGCGGATCTGTCTCCTGCACCAACATAACAATGGCAAGCACTACAAAATGCTAAAAAGTTGGTGGGGTGGAGGGGTTTATTGAAGCTCCATGCTGGTGCCCTTTGCTTCTCACCCTCGTTCTGCCCCTGAGCTTATACTAGTGAAAAGTCTCTCTAGAGAGGGTAAAATCTTGTAAACCACTTCACTCTGCCAAGCAATGCCATGCCAGGGAAAAACTGCACCAGTAATTTTCCTTTCTCGGATCTGGGTGGTGGCATTGCATAACATGTAGATACTAAACATGTAGATACTAAACACATTGGCCAACACATCTATGAATTAGACACCCACTCATCTGACAGGCACTGTTAACTACTTCCTCCTAATCCAACTAACGTGCTGTTTCTAAACCTTCCCCACAGACAGCTCTGTCTATCACGACACAGCTTGGATGAGGAATGCCTAATGAAAGCTCTATCAAAGCTTTCTCTCAGATTGAAACTAGTAGACCTGCTTTGATGTATTTCTTGGGGGGGCATCTCCCCTAAAGAATTTAAGGCATGTAATATAAAACTACCTTTTAACAGCAGGTTGGATCTCTGAGAAAGAAAACTGCCCCAGTGGGATTTCTTGGTCTTGACTGCAGTTCTTATGTGGTCACCGCTTTCTCTCTCACAGCCTTTTGCACTTCAAGAAAAGCTTGCGCCATGCCCAAGAGTTTAGTGCCACGGTTATTAACTAAAGTGCTTTGCAATGCATGCAGGTTGTTAAGAGAGCACCAAGAAAACATAAGAGCAAAACCTGCTGGTAGACCATTATAAATCAGAGGGGTGGTGGCAGCGTTTGTGGAGAAAGATTGCAAGATGTTCGGGATGCAATGCTGACCACATCTACGGCGGATAAACCCCTTTAAACTCTGGGTGGGAAGGTGGGTGAGAAATAGAAGAGGTTTATTTCTCAAGAAAGGGGAAGAAAAGTTAACCAAGCCACCTGCTAAAACTGGATGCCCAACAAGGATAATCTGCACTGTTGCACATTATTTTTTAATAGTAATTTGTTGTTGTTGTTGTTGTTGTTGTTGTTGTTGTTGTTGTTGTTATTAAGCACAGCTAAAAGTACTAATGGAGTAGCATTAGCCCTCTTGGTCTATGGTGCAAATGACAGAGAATGAAAATGCCACCTTGCCTCCCAGTCACAGCTACACCCTGGACACAGTGTGGCTGCATGTAGAGATCAGTGCTCACAGACCTGCTTAATCTGCAATCCTTACCTGTAAAAAGGGTGGCGGGGGAGGGGAGAAAGAGGCTCATAAATGAAGGGGACTATCCATACAATCACTTATAGAGGGCAATCCAGCCATGCAGGCAAAACCAGGGGAGCAACAGACAGGTGCAAGTTGGGCCCAAAGGAAGATGCCTCACCACACTTCTATACAGCTCAGTTTATGAATAAGGCTACTGTTAGACCTGAGAAGTAGAGACTATAGGTTGCTCTGTGCTTGCTCTGTTTGTCACCCCTATTTTAAATTGGTCCTATGCAGATATCTTGTGAGTGTTGGCATTTTGGTCCTGACCATTAAGAACTGGCTTTATTTCCTTGATCTAAAAAGAAAGGCTCCATCCCCCATTGTCACAAGCTAGTTTCCTCGCTTTGCCCACAGCTGCAAAACCTGCAGAGGAAACGTCTGAAAGAAATTTCTCTTTCCAAGTGAAAGATTGCCACACTTCTGAACGCACAAAAAATATTTAGGAATACACCCATCCCTCTCCCTGAAAAATATACCCCAAAGCTAGAATGCATTGGAACCTTCTCTTCTGGCTGAATCCTTCACCAGCTTTTCTTCCGGGGGTTGTAGGTCAACAAAAAGTAGAGAGATCCTATTCCAAAGAAAAATGTTTGAACCAACCACAACCGCTGAGTTGAAGGGTCTGTGATGCCTTTCATCCTGCAGTGAAGAGACAGACAGATAAAGCCTGACATTTCTGCATGTATTACTTAAAATCCAAGTTAAGTAGATAGATGTCTATTTTGCCCTCAGCTGCTTGGAGGATGGGCGGAAACTGAAGTTGGGCTGTCATCCACACCCCTGCTCCCTCACCAGAAGCCTTCAGGGAACTTTCCAGGGTGGCATGTGATACACCAACGAAGGAAAGATATCAGCAATGCAGTCACTAGTTCCAGATAACCTCGAAACAGGGTTTTGAATCCAAGTGCATATATTTGGGATTTAGAACCATCATATTGTTACTCCTCTACTGGCACTCACACAGACCAGCCTACTTACACAGTCACTGGCTCCTTCTTGTGCTTCTTTTATGTTCTTTTATTTTGCTTACTTCATTTATACATCCCAAAGCAATTAACAATACAAAATCATCAACAATAAAGGCATATATAAACACAATGCAGATAAAGGCCAGGATAAAATTCTGATTAAAAGGCTTCTTAGAAGAGGAAGGTCTTTAAGAGGTGCCTAAAAGACAATAGACAGAGTTCTCAGGGGTAGGTGCCACCAAAATTTAAGGTCCAGTTCCCGCATTATACGGAGCAGATCTCCTGATGAGATGGTATCTGCAAGAGGCCCTCTCCTGCAGAATGCAACCATCAGTTGTATATATAAGGTGCAAGACAGCCTTTTAGGTATCCTGGTCCTCAGATGTATAAGGCTTTGTAAACTAGTACCAGCGCCTTTATTATTATTTTTTAAGAAACCTGACAAAAGGATCAGGGTAAGTTCACCTGCCACAGCTGGGTTGGGTTCCAATGCACAGCACACCTCATTGGTTCAATGTTGGAAAGCACTGGTTGCTTTTTAAAAAGCAAATTCAACAACAGCTCCGAAGTCGGTCCTTGACAGAATTTACTTTAGACCCAATTCTTGCAGATAGGTTGTGAAGATTATTAAAACCTGTGTGTCACTTCCATACCACTTCAGGCAGTGCTCATGCACAACACCCCATATCCGTACCCAGGAAACCAGCTTACAAGCCCAGACACAGTCCTAAACATTCTGCTGTTTAGGAGAGGGCAGAGGGAGGTGGAGGTAGAAGAGAGACCCAAAATAAAATAAAAATAGCTTACTTGCATAGCTTGAGGGCAAATAATGCTTCCCCGATGTGGATTAACCAGGTAATTAAATATCTGAAAGGAAGGAAAATAACACCATTTGTAACTGGCGTAAATTAAAGCAAGATAAGGGTTAGCCCAAAACATTTAGGTATTCCCAGGGGGAAAGCCAAACACATTCCCAATCACCAGCTAATTAACATGGGACACAACCCTGTTATTTCTCATGCAAGCCCTTGTGAAATGGACAGGAGTTCACTGAAGCAACACAAATATGCTTTGTGCAATGCCTCTTCATTTCGGTAAGCATGGCTTGTGCAAGAGAAACACACAATAGGCTCTGCCATAGGCTCTATCTGCCTCTCATGCCACTGCCTCTGAAGGGTACCAAAGATCAGCTTGTCTTATTGTATGGCTCCCTCTGTACTACTTGCATGCTGAATAAAGTTCAGGTGCAGGAACGGGGTTTTCAAAAAGCAGGCAATCATTCTGCCCTGCCCTTTACATTCATGTGCATATTTCTAATAACAAGTTATGCATAGCCTAAACCGGACCAGAAACATTACACAGTCTGAGTGGAGTAAGGCATGTATGGAGCTGCTCTTTAACCCATAGCTGCCAACCGTCCCTTATTTGGCGGGAAACTCCCTTATCCCAGCGCTGTGTCCCGCTGCTGTCCCTTATTGATGATGTCCCTTAAATTTCCCGGGTTTCATGCTCGCCAAGCTCGGGAGGGAAGCAGCGGCTCGGGGTCCTCCGCCTCGAGAGAGCAAGAGAGAGCGCGTGCATGAGCTGCTGTGCCTCCGTCTCTCCTTTTTCCCCCTCAGGGGCACATTGTGAGGAGACGGGTGGCGGCGGGCGGGCAGGCAGCCCCTCTTGCAAGACTTCTGCCGCGCTGCTAGGGGAAGCCGGAGGCGGCAGCGGTGGCTGCGGCTGAGGAGGCGGCCTGAGGGAGGAGGAAGAGGAGGGGATGGGGAAGGACACAGAAGGGCGGCACTTCAGCCGCCGCACCGCAACCGCCTCATGCCGGGCTCACGGGCGGCATGGGCAAGAGTCTCTCTCCCTCCCTCCCTCTCTCTCAGGCGGGGTAGGGCCGATGGAACTCCTTGTCCCAGGACGATGGCAGCCCCAACGTGCTGCTTAGCATACCCTCCAACCAGTGCAGTGATTTCCCCCTCTGCATCCCTTTCATAACTCTATTTTTATAAATCATTTGTCCATCCATAATTCAAATTTTTACTACAAGTTTTCTGTCAATCTTACCAATGTATGTAACTCTTTACAATAACACCGGTCTTGAAAGACCTACATTGGCTCCCAGTATGTTTCCGAGCACAATTCAAAGTGTTGGTGCTGACCTTTAAAGCCCTAAACGGCCTCGGTCCAGTATACCTGAAGGAGCATCTCCACCCCCATCATTCTGCCCAGACGCTGAGGTCCAGCGCCGAGGGCCTTCTGGCGGTTCCCTCATTGCGAGAAGCAAAGCTACAGGGAACCAGGCAGAGGGCCTTCTCGGTAGTGGCGCCCGCCCTGTGGAACGCCCTTCCAGCAGATGTCAAAGAGATAAACAACTACCTGACATTCAGAAGACATCTTAAGGCAGCCCTGTTCAGGGAAGTTTTTAACGTGTGATATTTTACTGTATTTTTGGTTTTTATGGAAGCCGCCCAGAGTGGCTGGGGAGGCCCAGCCAGATGGGCGGGGTATAAATAATAAATAATAATAATAATAATAATAATAATAATTATTATTATTATTATTATTATTATTATTATTATTATTTACAATAGCTTTCCAAATAAATGATAAGCTTTCCCCATTCTTTATTAAAGAGGTCCTCTTTCTGGTTTCTAATTGTGCCTGTAAGCTTTGCCATCTGGACGTCGTTCATCAGTTTTGTCTGCCACTCTTCTTTGGTGGGAGTTGTAGACCCTTAGGATCATCTAGTCCAACCCCCTGCAAAAGACAGTCAGTTGCAGGCAAAGCAGCCTGGCTCCATGAGTGCGGGATTTGTGTGTAAGTCAAGCCAAAATCCCTTATTTTGGCTGCTGGTCCCTTATTTTTGAGGCTGCTGGTCCCTTATTTTCAAATCTGTAAGTTGAGAGCTATGCTTTAACCCAGGTGACAAAAGTGCTAAGGGGAGATAATTATGGGCTGGAAAACTACCAGAGGAAGAAGAACAAAGGCTAGACAGCCTGTCCCGATCCACCCTTCACACATGTGTCGGACTGGTTTTTACAATTAACAAGGAAGGAAGAGAAAAGAATGAGGCCCTGGGTCCATTGTTAGAAACTCTACAATTCTATGACTCTATCATCTATGACTCTATCATCTCAAAATACATTGCTTGACTGTAGCTTGCTCTTACATTTCACTTGTCCCTCCCAATATGCAAGGAGAAACACATACATATGGCTGCATATTATATTACTCAACCAAAATCCCCACTGTTGGGTGAGCAGAAGGAATGTAAACAGGTAGAAGATGAGAATTCAGCTTACCCGATATTGAGAAGAGTTTTATGGTTTTCCACCAAATATTTAGTGAAGGTGCCTAATGGTCCCAGAAGGTCATAGGGGATTGTTGAGGGTGAAAAGACTGCCAACTGAGGTGTGAGGAGGGGGAGGGGAGAAAGAGATATACATTTAAGTAAGCATACAGGAGGTATTGTTTTATTTACTTCAGCTATACCACTTAATATTCCTAATTCCTAAGCGGCATACAGTGGTACCTCTGGTTACGTACTTAATTTGTTCCGGAGGTCCGTTCTTAACCTGAAGCACCACTTTAGCTAATGGGGCCTCCCGCTGCTGCTGCACCACCGGAGCACAATTTCTGTTCTCATCCTGAAGCAAAGTTCTTAACCCGAGGTAATATTTATGGGTTAGCGGAGTCTGTAACCTGAGGCGTATTTAACCTGAAGCATATGTAACCCGAGGTACCACTGTATATACGTGTCAACATAACCCATCATCCTGCAACATCAGAATTCACAACTTTTGTGTTTATCCCCCAGTATCCATACATAATATATGAAATTCGGGGATATCAATACAATGTGGCACAATCCAGAAATTAGCAGCCATTTGACCAAGGGTAGGCAACCTAAGGCCAGTGGGCCAGATCCAGCCCAATCGCCTTCTCAATCTGGCCCACAGACGGTCCAGGAATCAGTGTGTTTTTACATAAGTAGAATGTGTCCTTTTATTTAAAATACATCTCTGGGTTATTTGTGGGGCCTGCCTGGTGTTTTTACATGAGTAGAATATGTGCTCTTATTTAAAATGCATCTCTGGGTTATTTGTGGGAATAATTTGTTCATTCCCCCCCCCAAAAAAAATAGTCCAGCCCACCACATGGTCTGAGGGACGGTGGACCGGCCCACGGCTGAAAAAGGTTCTGACCCTTGCATTTTACAATGCAGGGTGTGGAGGACCCTGAAACACTGGACGTAGGCAAGAAAGCCCACAGCTGATGAGATCTCGGTCTAGATCCCCCTAAAAAAATAAATCACAATTACCATATAATGTACTTCCAGAATAAACCTCACCAGTACAGTGAAGCCGGCTGTCTTCATGAAATGCACTAAAAGTGCACTACGGTGGAAAACATATTTATACTGGACTCCAATCAGGGATTCAGCTCCCAAAAACCCTTGAGTGGAGGGATTTCAGAGCAGCAGAAAACACAACTCAAGATTCCGGGGTTTGTTTTGTTTTTTTCCAACCCATTCATTTCAGTGGAAGAGTTTAAACACCTGCTTGAGGCTTCTACCCTTTGCCCAGTTGCAGTGGAGTAATGCCCACTGAACTCAGTGCGGCGCCCTTCTGAATCCTGTAAATTCTCCCCGTGAAATAAATGTGACTTTAAAAAAAACCACGCTTGATTTGGGCGGGCTCATCCCTAACATCTTCAAAGCTAAGTACGGTACACAGGGATCCCCTCCAAGCCTTCCCATCTCTGGTTCCCACGGCAAGAGAGACATAGCTCAGCCAATGGAGGACGAAGACTTTAACTTCCAGGTCGCGCGTTCGAGTCTCGGGCGAAATGTTCCGGGTTGGACTATGATCCTAGCTGTCAACGTTTCCCTTTTTAAAAGGGAAATTCCCTTATTCCGAATTTGCAAGAAAAGGGAAAAGTTGGCAGCTATGACTATGATCCCCTCACGTCCCCCCCCCCGGTGCCCTTTGGAGCCGTGGCACCCCGCGCTTCCCCGCACCAGCTGCCCCGGGAGCCTGCAGGGAGGCTGCGCTCACCCCGTAATAGGTCAGGCCAACCAAGATCGCCACCATTACGAACAGGTTGGAGCGTCGGAAGTAATCGGCGCGGTGCTCGCCCTGGGAGTCCATCGAGCCCGCCACCCTCCTCATCTCTTCGGCGATCGGATCTGTTCCCGCCGCCTCTTGCGAGCAGCCCCAAGAAGCGCTCCGGAGGGGCGTGGCACCCTTCTGTGTCCCTCATCATTTGCATACGTCGCCTGCGTCACAAAGAGGGCCCTGTTGTTACGCTCAGCGCAGGCGCGGGGAGGAGGAGGGTTGGATTAGGAGGGATCCGCGGGACTCGCTGCCGCGGGCTCCGCGCTGCTGCCTGCTGCTTTCCTCCTCGGGCAACCGCGAGTGCGAGTCTTTGTGGCAAACTGCTGACGGCAATTCGCACAATTGGAGAGTTGGAAGAGGTCCCCAAGGGTCATCTAGTCCAACCCCGCCTGCAGTGCACGAATCCCGCCGAAAGCCGTCCCTGCGTGGGCTCGACTTCTGGTTAACAGGGCACTGACCCATTGTGCCACAATTCAGCACAGTGACAAGCGAGACAAGAGGGGGGATCGTAGAATCGTACAATTGGAAGGAACCCTGATGATCATCTAGCGCCCCCCCCCCGCAGAGCAGAAATCTTTTGCCCAGCGTGGAGCTTGGACCCACGACCCTCAGATTAAGAGTCCCATGCGCTACCAGCTGACCTGCCCGTGGTGGTGCAGTAGTGTCATGCGCACCTCATTCACACAAAATCACCACCACTCATTCGCCTTTCTGGAGTTTGCACACTCACTGAGTCCGCATCCCTAATGTGCTTATTGTCTGCTCTTCTTCCCCTTTCCAGTGCCCAGTGCTTGACCCCTCTTGCTGTTGGCTATTCTGCAGATTACCGTATTTTTCGCCCTATAGGACGCACTTTTTCCCCTCCAAAAATTAAGGGGAAATCTGTGTGCATCCTATGGGGTGAATACAGGCTTTCGCTGAAGTTTGGAGAGCGAGAGGGGTCGGTGCGCACCGACCCCTCTCGCTCTCCAGGCTTCAGGAAGCTATCAGCAGGATAGTTCCCGCAGGGCTCCCTAGGCTGCGGATAGCAGCCTGCCGCCCGGCGCGCGGGGCGCCCTGAAGCAGAGCGCCCTGCGCTTCGGGCAGACATCGGCCAGTCCCACAAGCTCGGGGGACAGCGGGGAGGCGCAGTGCCGCCATCCCGCTGTTCCCCGACCTGGTTTGGGGGGGGGAATAAAGGGAAATTTTTTTCCTTTATTTCCCCCCAAAAAAACTAGGTGCGTCCTATGGGACAGAGCGTCCTAGGGGACGAAAAACGGTAGTTGCGCTGCAGAAGGCGTGCTGGGGAGACCACACATTTCAAGAAACGCAAAAGTAACTTTTGCTAGGTTTTAATAACAAAAACAGAAACTCCTTTTACACTAAATTACAATATATCAATAAGCATGACCCATCCATCAGGGTATTGAGAGAGCTACGTGCTTAATTAACATAACAGCTTAACATAACAGCTTAATTAACATAACTTAACATCACCTGCTAAACTGCTTCACAGCTGTAAAACTAGGTCATGTTATTTGCTCTGGCCCTTAAAGCCATACACATCCTGTGAAACAATAATGAGCCTTATATTTAAAGAAACCATTCAACACTTGCTTCTGGTTTGCCTTCCTTCTCTTCTTTTATAAAACAAAAAATGGGCCAGGTTTTGTGTGTCAAAAACGTTGGTTTTGCTGGACAGGTTGTTTTTTTTCTTTTTATTTCCCTGCCTGCAAATAGTTAATGAATGGCAGCCTCTGATTGGCCGTGGTTCCAGGAGGGAGAGTTTAAAAGGAGAGGTTTTGGAGAGATAGTTAGTTTGATGAGAGGGTTGGTTGAAGTGGGTTGGAATTGTGGTTGGAGAAGGTGGGAGATAGGTAGGGAGACAGGTTAGGAGACAGGCTGAGGTATAAAGAGTGAATGGGAGAAAGAGTTGGTTCTGGAAAAAACAACTTCCACTCTGAGTGTATTGTGAAGGACAGAGTGTGGTGTCCTGAAGGAGGAATAGACCAGAAATTTACTGGGAGGCAGAGGCTGAACCAGGAGAAGTAGAAGCTGGAAAGGAACAGCCTACTTGGGACTCAAATCTAGTCTGGAGGGGAGAGATAGATTCTTCTAAGGAAAAGAAGAAACTCCCAGACCCAGTGAAGGGAGGGAGTGTGGAGAGCCCTGTGGTCTACATCTGAAGGCAGCCCTGTTTAGGGAAGCTTTTAATGTTTGATGTATTACAGTATTTTAATATTTTTTTGGAAGCCACCCAGAGTGGCTGGGGAAGCCCAGCCAGATGGGCGGAGTATAAATAATAAATTATTATTATTATTAGAATGGACCTCCGAACGAGTTAAGTTTGTAACCAGAGGTACCACTGTATTACTTAAAGTACCTCAGGAGCAGGATTGTTAAAGGGGGTGGATAACTGAAAGAAAGTATCACCAGAAAAAAAGAACCAAACCATAATGCAAAAACTGAGGACAAATTTAAAGTGAAATTGCACTGTATTTCTGAACTAACCTAAGTTGAATCCATTTGTTATATACTATCTTGCCTTAAATAAATCTTTATTGTTTATTTAAAGAAAACCTGTCTGATACTCCAACTTACTAGTTACCCCTTCACAAAGCTCCTTTGCAGCATACTCTGGGGCTAGAATTTTTAAGGGAAAAAGGAAAGAAACCTTCAGGTAAAGGGTTGTTCAGTGAGGTGGGGGCAATTTATCTAAGTGAGAGCGGGCCCAACGGCATGAGAGGAAAAAGTGCCGTCTCACCCATCACATTTTGTCCTCAGCATTTCTAGCACATGAAAGGAGTCAAAAGTGCTGGCTTCCTGCATGTCACATTTTCCAGAGAAGCCAGAAAAAGGGCTGCAGTGATGGAGAGGAGTGGGAGGGACCTGGTGCCAGAATATCACAAGTGCCAAGCTCTGCTGATCTGGCAGCTGCCTCCCTCTGAAAAGCAGGGGTAAGCACATTGTCTCTGCCAAAGAATGCTAGAAACAGCCATTTATCCCCTCACGGAGCTACAATTCCTGGCCCCCTTATGGGTCCCAGGATTGTTTTAAAGGACCATTAAATGTATGATGTGTGTGCAGCCCAGAAGTGCTTGGGCCATCTGGATTTGTTTCTCATAATGTTACATGATGCTTCACACATTTTAAGTATATTGCTATTACTGCAATTTAAAGCACGGGGGAAATTTCAATTTAAATAAATTACTCACAACTGTTTCCCCGTGCATATATTTTCAGAATGTATGTACATGAATGTAAATTACATATTCCCTGGGAGGACATGCATAGTAATTAGTTGCTACTTGACTTTCTATGAGAAGGCTTGCTGTTGCTGAGCCCAACCAACCTCAACTTCATTCTATGCTGTAGTGGTAGCAGAGGGAAACATGCAGCCTTTCTTAAAAAAAAAAATAAGGCTCTGTGCTTTAGCCTAATGTGACTTGGTTGATTACTTACTTAATATTAATGATTACTAAATCTATTTCACCTGCCTACAGGAATTAATGACCTACAATGAAATTTTGGAATAAACATATTAAGTGGTTATTTACTCGTGTGTGGAGTGTTAGAGGAGGGTAGGACCTCTGGTGGAGGACACATCATGCTCCTTCTGGGATAGGTTGCTCACCTTTGGTCCCCACCCTGCACTCAGCTCTCACCTGTGGCTCCTAGAAGCCGTCAGCATGTGACAGCAGCAACACCCTGGGAATGGCTTTGACTGGCTAGCTGAACCAGGGGAGGGTAGCTGATGGGTCTCAAACCCTTGGTGAGTTAGGGACTTCCCTTACATGTGGAGACAGTCTCCAGCTGTTTGAGCAGACGAGACCAATAGTGGGTCTTGAAGTTTTGCAAGAGCTGCCTGTTGCAAAGTTGCATCTGTGTGGGCATTTTCTTTACCTGAGCAGCATGTTGCAGAGAGGAGCAATCTGCTGGAGCTATCTGAATTTGTTCCCAGAAGATCTGCATTTAAATAAGGAAACGAAAGGATGAAGAAATGAGATAATAGGATTATCATTGCTTCAGAATATGAAGGTGTAATTTTAAGAGGGATTACAACTTGGCACCAACATGAACCTTGTACCTTCAAAGTTGCTACATGCAGCGGCCTGATTCTTAGAGAATTTTTTTTTTTTTTTACATTCATCAGAGCGAAAAGATTAAAATGTCGTTAGCTGTTGACCCACAAATGAGAAACATTTCCTCCTTGATTGTTTATTGTTGTTTTTAGGTATACTTATACATAAGTGCAATTGAAGACACAGTCCTGCAAGAGACTAATTCTCTAGTCGGAGTAAAAATGAAGGATGAAAAGCATCCCTGAATGAGAGAATGAGCTGTTTAAATCCAGGTTGAGCTAGGCTGTTCTTTCCTTGCTGGTAAATTATTATTATTATTAAGCAGCTATCCTATCTTTAAAAGACATCTGAAGGCAGCCCTGTTCAGGGAAGTTTTTAATATTTAACGCTGTACTGTTTTTAACACTTGATTGGGAGCTGCCCAGAGTGGCTGGGGAAACTCAGCCAGATGGGCGGGGTATAAATAATACATTATTATTATGCATCCTTCCTTCCTTTAAAAAAAATTAAATTCATCATCTGCATTCTGCTGTCAACGTGCATGCCTCTTTAGTAATAAAACAGCCAGATCTAAGTCCAATGAGTTTTGGCAGCATCAGACTGGGCTAACTCAGCAATACATTGCAGCCAGCACACAACTGTGTAGATGCACTGTGGAAATGCTAATTGACAGACAGCAATTTGCCGTGTCATGAGGCTCTGCTATCTTTTTTTTTTTTTTTTTTATAAATTTTTTTTATTGCTTTTTTCCAGAATCTAAATCCATCATCAATAACACAACAAAAGCGGTTTTACAGAAAGAAAAAGAAATTAAACAAGAAAAAATTCATTTTTCGAAGTCTTTTTTTTTTTTTTCATCATCCACTGGACTTCCCCATCTCCTCCATCCCTGCATTCTTTATAATAAATATAAACAGCAAATTAATACCTTGTTTCCTGTGTTTTTGTATTTTCATCTAATTATTCACTCTGAAATTAAAACTTTTCTCAATCATTAACTTTGTTTCTATCAACTCCGAATTTCAATACTGAAGCATATTTACCTCAAACCTTAGCAAATTTTTAACATTCATATATCTTATAATGTTTTTGTAAATAGTCCTTAAATTTTTTCCAATCCTCTTCCGCAGCCTCTTCTCCCAGGTCTCGGATTCTGCCAGTCATTTCGGCTAGTTGCATATAGTCCATCAGTTGTGTGTGCCATTCTTCCAGTGTGGGTAGCTCCTGTGCCTTCCAGTATTTAGCTATGAGAATTCTTGCTGCAGTCGTTGCATATAGAAAGAAGGTTCTGTCTTTCTTAGGTATCCTCTGGCCCACAATGCCCAAGAGGAAGGCCTCTGGTTTCTTCTGAAAGGTATACTTAAATACCTTTTTCAACTCGTTATAAATCATTTCCCAGAAGGCCTTCACCCTCGGGCATGTCCACCAGAGGTGGTAAAAAGTTCCTTCAGCCTCCTTACATTTCCAACATTTATTATCAGACAAATGGTATATCTTTGCAAGTTTGACTGGGGTCATGTACCACCTGTACATCATTTTCATAATATTTTCCTTTAAGGCACTACATGCCGTAAATTTCATACCGGTGGTCCATAACCTTTCCCAGTCCTCAAACATAATGTTGTATCCAATATCTTGTGCCCATTTTATCATGGCTGATTTGACTGTCTCATCTTGAGTATTCCATTTAAGCAGCAAGTTGTACATTCTTGAAAGCACTTTCGTCTTAGGTTCAAGTAATTCTAGTTCTAATTTTGATTTTTCCACCTGGAAACCAATTTTTTTATCTTTTTTAAAGATCTCTAAAATTTGGGCATAGTGAAACCAGTCTCGCACCTTCCCTTTCAATTTTTCAAAGCTCTGCAACCTCCAAGTGTCACCCACTCTTTCTATTATTTCACAGTATTTTGCCCAGCCACCCCCCATATTAAGTATTTTTGTGGCTTTAGCCTCCATCGGTGATAACCACCTCGGAGTCTTGTTTTCAAATAAGTCCTTGTATTTAGTCCAGACAGAAAACAGAGATTTCCTTACAATATGGTTTTTAAACAACTTATGAGACTTTACCTTGTCGTACCACAAATATGCATGCCACCCAAAAGCATTGTTGAACCCTTCCAGATCTAGGACATCAGTGTTTTCTAGCAAAAACCAATCTTTCAGCCAGCAGAGGGATGCAGCTTCATAATACAACCTTAAGTCCGGCAGGGCAAAACCCCCTCTTTCCTTTGCATCTGTTAATATTTTAAATTTTATTCGGGGCTTTTTGCCCTGCCAGACAAACTTCATAATGTCCCTCTGCCACTTTCCAAAACATTCCACTCTGTCCACGATCTGTAGGGTCTGGAACAGAAACAGCATTTTTGGCAATACATTCATCTTTACTGCTACAATTCTTCCCAACAAGGAAAGTTTCAATCTTGACCAGATTTCTAGATCCTTTTTAATTTCAGACCAACATTTTTCATAATTATCTTTAAACAGATTCAAATTTTTCCCAGTCAAGTTGACCCCCAGGTATTTCACTTTATTAACAACGTTTAGTTCTGTTTCCTTCTGAAACCCATCTATTTCTAAAGGTGTCAAGTTTTTTGCCAAAACCTTAGTTTTTTGTTTGTTTAACTTGAATCCCGCCACCCGACCAAACTCAGAAATTAATTCCAATACTCTTTTTGTGCTGGACACCGGCTCCTGTAATGTCAAAACCAAGTCATCTGCAAAGGCCTTCAGTTTATATTGTTTTCCTCCGACCTGTATTCCTTCCACCTGCTGATCCTTCCTGATCAAATTTAGCAAAACCTCAAGGACAGAAATAAATAGCAAGGGTGATAGGGGGCACCCCTGTCGTGTTCCTTTTTCAATTTTAAACTCTTCTGTCACCACATTGTTTACTATCAATTTAGCCTTTTGTTCTGAATATATTGCATCTATGCCATTTTGGAACGCCCTTCCCACTCCCATCCCTTCCAAATTCTTCTTCATAAATTTCCAAGATATATTGTCAAAGGCCTTCTCCGCGTCTATAAATATCAAAACTGCTTTTGTATTCAAATTTGTCTGTAGAAGTTCCAGAACGTCAACAATGTTCCTAGTATTATCTGACAAATGCCTGCCAGGGAGAAAGCCTGCTTGGTCTTTATGAATAACTCCATTTAAGACTTTTTTCAATCTATTTGCCAAAATGTCAGCAAAAATCTTGTAATCCACGTTTAGGAGTGAGATGGGACGGTAGTTCTTAAGTTGAGTCTTTTCAGATTCCAATTTTGGTATCAAAGTGATGAATGCCTCTTTCCACGATTCTGGTGCCCCCTTCCCTTCCATAATTTGATTACATACCTCCATCAATGGCTGAGTCAGGTATTCCTTCAATATCTTATAGTATTTGGAGGTAAGTCCATCTGGGCCCGGGGATTTGCCTAGTTGCATGTTCTGAATGGCATTTTCGATTTCCTGTTGGGTTATTTTATAATTCAGGTCAGTTTGTTTGTCTTGTGTTAGTTTTTGTAGGCCATAGCTTTTTAAAAATTTATTTATTTCAGTCTCCACTTGGGGTCCTTGGGAAAACAATTTTTTAAAATATCTCTGGAAACACTTTCTAATTTCCTCTGGTTTCTGAATACATTCTCCTTCGACCTCTAGATTGGTAACAAAGTTCAGTTTTTGTCTCTTTTTCAGCTGCCATGATAGCAGCTTCCCACATTTATTTGCCGATTCAAATGATCTTTGTTTCATCTGTTTGATTTTCCATTCAACTTCTTGATTTATCAGTTTTGCATATTGTGCTTGATGGAATTTTATTTCTCTCAAAACTTCTTTTGATTTTGGATTTAGTCTCAACTTTTTCTCTCCGTCTTTTATCCTTTCCAAGATCTTGTCCTTTTTACCGTTCCAGAGTTTTTTCTTAATAGAATTCTGCTGTATCAGAAACCCTCTCATAACAGCTTTGCTTGCGTCCCAGATTGTTTTTTTTCCACCGAAGTGTTCAAATTTAGTTCAAAGTAGTCTTTCATCGTCTTTTGGGCCTTCTTCACTATCTCCTGGTCTCTAAACAATGCATCATTCATTCTCCATCTGAAGGATCCAGCTGGTGTAAGTCTCAAGTCCATTTTCAAGGGGTTATGGTCGGAGCAAGTTTTAGGGCAGATCTCTACTTTTTTGGTCTTGGGTGCCAGTCCTCTAGATATCCAGATTTGGTCGATTCTTGTCCAGGATAGGTGGGCCTCAGAAAAGAATGTTCCCTCTCTACCTAGGGGGTTCTTTGTCCTCCAGATATCAATCAAGTCCATATTGTCTGTGAGTTCAAAAAAAGTCTTTGGTAGTCTGCCATCTTTAGTCACATTTTGATTTTGTGACTTATCCATGTGTGTGGAGACAACCCCATTCATATCTCCCATCAGAATGATGTTATTATAGTCCATATGGTCCAGCATTGTCTCATGCAGCTTCCCATAAAATTCAGATTTCCCCTCATTTGGTGCATAAATTCCAATTATCAAAAATTTTTCTCCTTGTGATTGTATTTCGATCGCCAAAATTCTTCCTTGTTCATCTTTGAACACAAATTTTGGTGCTAGGCTCTCCTTTGCATATATCACGACTCCCCTTTTCTTTTCTTTAGCTGATGAAATAAATTCTTGGCCTAGTCGCTTGTTTATTAGCACTCTTCTGTGGAGCCTAGTCACATGGGTTTCCTGGAGACAAATGACGTCTAGTTGTTCTTTCCTCAAAATGTGAAAAATCCTTTTCCTTTTTTCAGGGGAATTTGCCCCATGGATATTCCAACTAAAAAGCTGCAGAGACATCCTGGATCAGCTTGTTAGCCGATGGGGTTGTCTCCCTTCTCGTCTATGTCTGGAGGTGGATCTTTTGTACCAGGCGTGGGGGGTGGCCAGGTACCTGCTGTCCCTTTTCGAAGGTCCTCCCCGTGATCGTTTAGGAATTTTTCTTGCTCTTCTGCTGTTCTGATTCTCACCTTCTTCCCTTTCAAATTAAAAGATAATCCTTGGGGGAATTCCCACCTGTAAGGGATTGTGTTGTTTCTTAATAATCTTGCCAGATCCTTGTATGTAGTTCTTAAGTCCAACAATTGTTTTGGTATGTCTCTGAAGATTTCTGCTGTCTTTCCCTGTATCACCAATGGGTTTTTAAAATGTAGGCCAAGTATGTTGTCTTTTTCTTGCTTGTATCTCAATATGATCAAGCAATCCCTTGGTTTATCTTTCTTGGCCACTCTTCCCAATCTAAAAGCGGTGACGATTTTGAAGTCTTTCTCTTCTGCCAAACCCCAGAACTTGGATATTTCTGCAGTCAAAAAGCCAGCCAAATCTTCCTTTTCTAGTTCTGGAATATTTCTAATCCTAAGATTACTTTCCCGGTTTTTCAGCTCCGCCATAGACAGATAGGCCTGTTGTTCAGTGACCTGTCTACTCAGTGGTCTTACTTCCCCTCTTAATTCCTCAATCCTTTTTTTGTTTTGGTCTGCTTTCGTGTTTGCGTCCTCAGCTAATTTTCGGTTCTCTGATATAGTCTTTTCAAAATTTCCTATCGCCTGTGTGTTTTGAGCAACTTGGTCTGTCAACTTATTAATCGTTGCTGTAACCTGGTCAAATTTAGCCGCTTGTTCATCAGCTTTCTTATTTAATGCTGCCAGTTGATCCAATATTTCTTTTGAAATAGGGTCTAATCCTCCTGCAGCCATATCCTCCAAAACTGGCTGTTTAAATTGTCCTTCTTGCAGACCTGTCACAATTGGAACAGATGATCTACGTGGCTGCACAGGCAAAGTTGATTGCAATAGTTCAGTTTGTTTTGCTTTCTTGGCAGCCCTTGTTTTTCCTGCCACACTCATTCCACAACTGTCTAGGTTTCAAGGTCAAATTGTAAATCCCATGGGAAAAGCAATCATCCAGGCAAAAAGATTTCCAAAACAACCAGCAGTTCTCAGAGGTTTATATTTCCACAATCCAGCAGGGGGAGCTCCCCAAAAGTTTCCACCATTTAATTCCCAAATATGGTAAAATCCAAAATAAGGGGGGGAAACCCTCTAAATTCACTTTAAACTGCAGATGATAAAGGTTCTTTGCGAAGGTGTGAACAACAGTTCCTTTTTTGTAACTGCAAAGTAGCCCAATGTAACTTTATGTCTCTATACACAGTTGCCACAGTCTGATGTTACTTTGTATCCAGGCAGCCCGTGAGCTGGGGCTTATAACTTTATAATCCACAAAATATAGAGAGGTATAGCACAGTCTCACAATCAAATCCAAACTTGCAGGGTAAGTTCCAACTTCTTTTAAACTCCTTTCAACGCTTCCGCTTTAAAAAAACTTTGCTCAGTACTTTAAACAGGGACGGAAGACTGACTTCCTTTTTAGCGTCTCCCGCTTTCAGCCGAAATTCACCAATTTGATGTCCAAATAAAGCCTCAAATTTCTTACTCACGAGTTTGTTGTTTCCAATCAAATGTTCAAAGAAGAAAGGTCAGCGCTCATCAGCAGCAGCCGCGCGGCTTCGCTTCCGCGGAAAGAGCGATGGATTCACAGCACCGCTACCCCCTCCACGTTCCGGAGCCCCTTACGGGGTCCCTTCTACGTATCCGAGGTCGCTCCTGGTGCCCGCCGAATCCCACGGCCACGGGCTCACTCTACCCGTGGTTTTCCTAAACGGGTCGTCGCTGTGCCGCAGCGCACGACCCTTTTCCGCGGAGCCCCTCTTCAACAACTGAAGAGGACCGCCATTGCTGTTTCGCGCCGCCTCCGGCTCTGCTATCAAGACACGGCTCATAACAGCAATAAGAGACTTGGAATCAATGGCAACTTCTGCAAGACAGATTGCTCTTCTTACAAACTGATACAGCTTCCTTAACTTTCTATGTTGGAAGAGATTGTCTTAATATCTGCAGCTCCAGAATCTGGGTTTCCAGAACATTTATTTATCTGCCAAATAATATTTGTTTTCCAATTTTTTAACAAACCAATGCCAGGTTACATCAAATTTAATATTTATTTATTTATTTATTTATTTATTTCTGTCTGTCTGTCTGTCTGTCTGTCTGTCTGTCTGTCCCTCATCCCCATTTATCTTCACAACAATGTTCTGAGGTAGGTTAGGCTGAGCTATAAGTGGCTTAAGTCTACCCAGTGATCTTTGTGGCTCAGTTAGAGCTAGAACCATGTCTCCATGCATTCTAACCACTACACACTCTTCTGTCAGTAACTACAAGAAGAGTTTTTCTGTGCATGTGCAGATTGTCCTTTTACCCTCGAGCATTCGCAACCTAACCATATTTATTTAAGAGTGAAGAAGTCAGTTGGTCCCCAAGCAAACATGACCTCTCTTTTCCAGAAATGAAGCATTGTTGCAGACAGCACCATGGGCGTAGCCTGGATTTTTGTTTGTGGGGGGACAGGACTTTTGTTAGGAGGTGCAGAACCGACATGATTGGTTAGTTACTTAAGTATTTCTATTGTTTTGCTTGATGGGGGGCAGTTGCCCCCCTTGCTTACACCCATGAGCAGCACACTTATCTTTGGGACTGGAAATGAGGCCCTTTACTGGTATCTAGGAAACACAACAAAATCCTGCAGGGAATAAGGATAATCTGTTGGGCACGGAATAACTTCTGTAGAAACAAATCCAGATAGCTCAAGCAAACAAGAGAAAGCAGATAAACAGCATCTTAAATTCACAAATAAGCACTAGGGGGCAGTATTTCCCAGTGTTTCGCATCTAGATCAGATCCAAAAAGAACAGTCATTTCAGAAATTATCAAAATTAGGCATACGTATAGCCCAATATCAGATGTATAAAGTATTATCCTGAGTTGTAGAGGATTGTAAGTGAGGTCAAAGGGAAAGGAAACGCCCCCAAACCTTCTTAATAATGGACTGTTAATAACCAAATCATCACCATCTGAACTTATCTTCCTGGCCTCTGCTGTTTACAGTTCCTCCCACATATTTGCTGGCCCTCTGGGTCATTTATAGCCTCAGCCCCTTTCAGAATCAACTGATATAAATTATCGGGGCTGGGGGAGGCCAGTTTGAATAACTGATATAAAGCAAGCTTCCCACTGATATAGCTCCATATATATTGCAACAGTGTTGATTTACAAGTAAAGATAGTATTGTTTATACTGTTATTTCATTCTTACAACCAAGCTTCACATACCTTTTGCGGAAGAAAAACCGCAAATGCTAGGTGGTTGAATTGTGGAGGCATTGTTTGATATTATTGCAAATGACACTGTCCTTGTTGGTCTGCCATTTAAATCCTGCAATGAAAAGTGCACCTAGGATTGATTTCAACCACCTTTTTGTGGAGGGAAGATTAAGATACCCCCAGCCAGTATGATCAAATATTATTAGAGTTGTAGTCCACCTAATACATTTTCCTGCATTGGAGAGGGTTGGACTAGATGACCCTCAGGGTCCCTGCCAACTTCACAATTTGATGGTTCTGCTTCAGCACTGTGGAGAAGCTCTCTAGGGTTTCAGGTGGGAGTCTGATCAAGCCCTACTACCTCGGAGACACCAGGAGCTGGACCTGGGACCTTCTGCATGCAGACAACACGTTCTGCCACTAAGTTACAGTGTTTCCCATCACTGCAATAAGGTTTTCCCAGTGGCCAGCAATCTGTAGCGAATCTGTTGGTTCTTGCATCAGCTCATTTCCAGCTTCCATCTCTTTGCTTATGCTTATATCTATATGGAACTCATGAATGAGCAGAAAACTTTTCTGTCCCACGAAGCCTTTGCAGGCAATTTAAAGCACATCGCCCGCAATGGTCTGCTGGTGTTTGTCTCTAATTATTTTGCTTTTAATTTTTGATTATATATATATATATATGCAAATGTAAACCACTGTGATATATTATATCTATCTAATATTGCTTGCTAATTTTTCTGGTACAGCTTCATGCCTTTAGTTCCATGTCTTGCTGCCATGAAGACGCAGTGATGGGAAACAGTTCACTGGGGACATTTCTGCTAAATGAACAATTGTAAATACAACTGAGCCACAAGAGAAGTAAAAGGAAACTATTCTGGGAAGTGCAGCACCTTCCCACATTTTGTGGGATAGATTTCTGTTTCTGTGGTCTGCTGATGTGAACAGGACCCTTGCAATGTTGCAAGCAGCTTCTTGTTCTCTTGATCTCTGTCCATCCTGGCTGGTAAAGTTGACAAGTGTATCCAGGGGCCTGCTCCCTTTGGTCAATCAGTAGTACATAAATCCCTGAAGAAACCTCTGTGACGAAAAAGTTGGTTTTGCTGGACAGGTTGGATGAACAAGTGTTTCTTTCTTTTTTTTCCTGCCTGCAAATTGTTAATGAATGGCAGCCTCTGATTGGCCGTGGTTCCAGGAGGGAGAGTTTAAAAGGAGAGGTTCTGGAGAGACAGTTAATTTGAGAGGGTTGGAATTGTGGTTGGAGAGGGTGGGAGATAGGTAGGGAGACAGTTAGGAGACAGGCTGAGGTATAGAATCATAGAATCATAGAGTTGGAAGAGACCACAAGGGCCATCGAGTCCAACCCCCTGCCAAGCAGGAAACACCATCAGAGCACTCCTGACATATGGTTGTCAAGCCTTTGCTTAAAGACCTCCAAAGAAGGAGACTCCACCACACTCCTTGGCAGCAAATTCTACTGTCGAACAGCTCTTACTGTCAGGAAGTTCTTCCTAATGTTTAGGTGGAATCTTCTTTCTTGTAGTTTGGATCCATTGCTCCGTGTCCGCTTCTCTGGAGCAGCAGAAAACAACCTTTCTCCCTCCTCTATGTGACATCCTTTTATATATTTGAACATGGCTATCATATCACCCCTTAACCTCCTCTTCTCCAGGCTAAACATGCCCAGCTCCCTTAGCCGTTCCTCATAAGGCATCGTTTCCAGGCCTTTGACCATTTTGGTTGCCCTCCTCTGGACACGTTCCAGTTTGTCAGTGTCCTTCTTGAACTGTGGTGCCCAGAACTGGACACAGTACTCCAGGTGAGGTCTGACCAGAGCAGAATACAGTGGCACTATTACTTCCCTTGATCTAGATGCTGTACTCCTATTGATGCAGCCCAGAATTGCATTGGCTTTTTTAGCTGCCGCGTCACACTGTTGGCTCATGTCAACTTTGTGGTCAACCAAGACTCCTAGATCCTTTTCACATGTAGTGCTCTCAAGCCAGGTGTCACCCATCTTGTATTTGTGCCTCTCATTTTTTTTGCCCAAGTGCAATACTTTACATTTCTCCCTGTTAAAATTCATCTTGTTTGTTTTGACCCCGTTCTCTAATCTGTCAAGGTCGTTTTGAAGTGTGATCCTGTCCTCTGGGGTGTTAGCCACCCCTCCCAGTTTGGTGTCATCTGCAAATTTGATCAGGATGCCCTTGAGTCCATCATCCAAGTCGTTGATAAAGATGTTGAATAAGACCGGGCCCAAGACAGAACCCTGTGGCACCCCACTAGTCACTCTTCTCCAGGATGAAGAGGAACCATTGATGAGCACCCTTTGGGTTCGGTCAGTCAGCCAGTTACAAATCCACTGAGTGGTAGCATAGTCAAGACCGCATTTTACCAGCTTCTTTACAAGAATATCATGGGGCACCTTGTCAAATGCCTTGCTGAAATCAAGGTAGGCTACATCCACTGCGTTCCCTTCATCTACCAGGCTTGTAATTCTGTCAAAAAAACGAGATCAGGTTAGTCCGACATGACTTATTTTTCAGAAATCCATGCTGACTATTGGTGATCACAGCATTCCTTTCTAGGTGCTCACAGACTGTTTGCTTAATGATCTGCTCCAGAATCTTCCCTGGTATAAAGAGTGAATGGGAGAAAGAGTTGTTTCTGGAAAAAACAACTTCCACTCTGAGCGTATTGTGAAGGACAGAGTGTGGTGTCCTGAAGGAGGAATAGACCAGAATTTTACTGGGAGGCAGAGGTTGAGCCAGGAGAAATAGGAGCTGAAAAGGAACAGCCTACTTGGGACTCAAATCTAGTCTGGAGGGGAGAGATAGATAGATCAATTGGGGGGGGGGAATTCTGTGCAGTGTTTGAGCTTTCAAGTAGTTTGAGGAGAAAGGATACACACCTGGTGCTTCAGAGATCTGCCTGCCCTCACTGTAGTCTTATTCTTATCCTGAATGCAATTGGAGGACAGCCAAGCAGAGCAGTTTCCCAAGTTATCATTCTCTTAGGATTGCTTCACACACTATTTAGGTAGACATCTGAATGTTCAGCAAATCCATTTAAATTTCAATTCAGATAGAGCTATTCATGACATCATAGATGTTAACATGGTGATCAAAGTTCTCTGTCAATAGTGTAATCACATTGATGAAGCAATACTCAAGAGTTTAAGTGTTAACTGGTCAGGGTGGCAGAATCATTTTGTCTGGATGAATAGAAACTGGTCTAGAGAGCAACAATTTGGAACAAAAATGAGGTTCACATTTAACAAATAAATAATAAGATCCAACCTCCCACTAAACTACACTTTTAAAAGCTACAATCCTAAAATCATTGAACTTTCCCCCCTTGCACTTTGCCTTTGCTGTTTTATTACATTTTTAATTGATGCTTATTGTTTTGATATATTGATGTAAAGCACTTTGTGAGGTTCATTTCAAAAGCAGTACATAAGTAAATGAAATGGTAGGGATTGAGAGGGAAGTATTTCTGACTAAATGGATCTGTCTTGATTTATAATAATTAAAAATCATGTTCAGCCAAAAATAAAAGAGAACAAAAAACTTCCAAGCAGAGGCGGATTTAGGGCAGCACAACCCCCCCCCGCACTGCGTTATCACAGATCTCCAGTTCAGATAATTCAGAAAAGGGCAAGCAGAGTGATCAAGTGGATGGAACAATGAGGAAAGCTTTGGAGCATTGGGGACTTTTTGGTTTAGAGAAAAGTTGAATAAGAGGTGGCATGACAGAAATTTATAAAATTTTGCATTGCATGGAGAAAGTGGATAGAGAAAAATTTCTCTCCCACTGAACTACACTTTTAAAAGCTACAATCCTAAATGCATTGAACTTTCCCCCCTTGCAGTTTGCCTTTGCTGTTTTATTACATTTTTAATGGATGGTTATTGTTTTGAAATATTGATGTAAACCGCTTTGTGAGGTTCATTTCAAAAGCAGTACATAAGTAAATGAAATGGTAGGGACTAAGAGGGACGTATTTCTGACTAAATGGATCTGTCTTGATTCATAATAATTAAAAATCATGATCAACCAAAAATAAAATGTAGCCTTATTGGAGTTAAAATGTAGCCTTATTGGAGAGGAAAATAAACTTCCAAGCAGAGGCGGATTTAGGGCAGATGAGCCCCCGCCCCCCGCGCTGAGCCTGGAGGGGCCAGAGGGGAGCAAAAGGATAAAGTAATGAAAGGAGCAGCATGGAAGGCGAGAGGGGGCAGCCTTCCTCAGAGCCCAGACATGCTAATGCGCTTATCTGGCTTCCTGGGTGGGTCCCCCCTGCGGGTTGGGGTGGGGGGATCATTGTGTGAAGAGGGAGCGAAGAGGAGACCGAGGGGAGGGGGGAGAAGCGGGGAGACCAGGGAGGAGGAGGAGGAGGGCCGCCTCAAGGTCCCAGGGGAAAAGGTGGGGTCCTAGGAGCCAACTCTTGGGCCCAGGTCCCTTGTCCACCCCCCATTCTTCTATTCAAGTGGGCGCCCTTGGGTGGGATATAAATAGAGAAATAAGCTCGTGGAATTGAAACTCGGTTTCAGAACCATTTAGCTGGAAAGCAGAGGGAAAGCAAACCCTGAACCCTGAACCGCATAAGCAGAATTGGTCCCTTGTCTGGATGTCAGAAGCTCAGCAAGGATTAGCTTGGTTTAAGATTAGGTACAAGAGGAAATACTGAATGATGAAGTGATAAACAGAAGCATTATAAACAGATTGGAATCTTGTAAGGCATTCCCAATACTCTCAATTAGCATCCTCATTTAACATTTTGAATTCCATGATTTAACCCAATGTCTGAGTCACATCATCAAGCTACTGTGGATTTTGATTTGGGTGAACTCTTCCTTCGTGGAAGTTGCACGTAAAAGCAGAGAGGGGATCCGGCAGAACCAATCCCTTTCTGTATTCAGGCAACATTTCAAAAAGGGAGTGCATTATGTAGCATGGCAGGCAGGCAGGGCTTAGAAAAATCCATCCCCATAGAATCACATGCACAAAAACGCACGTATATATCTATATCCATATATGCTTTATTGTTTTCTGCAAAAAGTACAAAAATATATTGTGCTTACAACACAATGCATCAAACATTAAAAAACGAAACAAATAAATAGCAAACCAAGAAACCAATAGTAATAATAAATAATAATAATAATGAACAGTTTATACTTATACCCAAATTAAAGTAACCGCCAACCCCAACTAAACATTTAACCCACATCAACCCAACAAAAACAAAAGCAAAATTGGAACATTTTGAAACATTTACCCAATTGTTCTAACCCCAGATTTTGACTTTGGTCCTTATTTGAACAAGTGGCAAATTGTTCAGCTTTTATTTTTGACTTCAGTATACAAGTGGTCTTAGCGTGCTTGGGCAAAGGGAAGCGAATGCTTCAGTAAAAGGAAAGCCAGATGATGATCCCAGACAAAGGCATTAAAATAACAAACTTTATTGAAAAACTTTAAAATGTATTTATATGGATGGGTAACCCTAGAAGGCGTCGAGAGAAGGGAAGATATTGCTTTGCTGCCCATTTTGGTAATCTTCAAACAACATTTGCAGCTGGATGATTCCCCGTTGCATAAGTGTTCGCCATTGAATGACTGTTCCCCATTGCAGACCAGGGAGTTTTACTGCTTGATGGAGTGCAGAAGTTACCAGCCCTGCTGGAGGCTGCCTCATCATCTCTGCATCATAATATGGAACTGGGCAGTTGCTTGCCTTGGAAGTCTCACAAAGCCCAGTTCCACCAACAGCAGCTGGCTGGTAATGAACCGGGTTCAATTCCTGGGAGTTCTGCTGCTGTGCTGCATAGACGGGCTCTCCTGGTTGCGTGGTGCTGAGAGGTCACTGCCAGAACCCTGCTCCTTCATAGCTTTCGGGATAATGGAAGCTGCGTGGCTGGTAATGTTGCTGCGTCGGACTTCTTGCACTGCTCCTCGGAGTGCTTGGACTTCTTCTGTCAGAGCGGCTATAAGGAGTTGTAGCTCGGTTCCTGATCATTGTTTTGGACCCAGTCATCTTTGTTCTCGCTCTTCAGTTCTGAAACCAGGTCTGAACAAAAGAAAGGAGAGAACAAAATGCCCATTATTTCCAAATGGATAGGTCATAATTTCACTTTCTAGCTCAGAGGACAGCCAAATATTTGTGCTTCGTGTGGTGTAAGTTTTTCAGTGTGGGAGACCTAGGGACTTGCGGAACATTGGCTAGAAAAGCAATGTTGCTTAACTGTGGTTCCAGCTGAATGCTGCACATTTGGTCTCCCAATGCAAGATGCTTAATGCTGCCATCCTAATAGGATTATCCTATGCACACTCCCTTGGGAGTTCAGTCAGGTGGATCGGGCTATAAAGGCAGCCTAGAAAACCGGGTGGTTTTATCCTCAATTTAGGTTGAAACCAGGTCTGTTAAGAGTTTTTACTGTTCAGATCCAGAACCTTTGATATTTGAAAGTATGTGCCTCCAATAATTTGAGTGGGAAGGAAAAGGAAGCCTTAATCAGGAACCAGGATTTCTGAACAAGTATGGGCACAATTTCTTCCTACAGTTGAAAAGGAGGGGACACAACACACCCACCCCTTACAAAAAGCCTTTACATCCACGGTACAACACGCCCCCCCCGAAATAAAACCCCACAAAACCCCAGGAAAGAGGAAGTCGGCTCTTGAATACGGCACCTTTCACGTTAAGCTCGGAGGCACCAGGAAGAGCTAAGGCATTCGAATGACAACGAAAGAATTATTCTGAGCGATTTAAATTTATCCAGTATTTGCGGTTTAAGGAAGTCCCAGGAACCCCCACTATCCCTCTTCTTACGTGCACACGATCTTCTTCGACTCCGATGCACCTCGCCAGAGCCTCCCTAGTCCCGTATCCGGGGTACGGGTTCTCTTCAAACGCCTTCTTTAAAAGCTCGATTTGGGCGGGGGTAAAAACGGTCCTTTTTCTCCCATCTCCACCGACTTTGGGGTAGCTTCCTCCTGGGAAAAGACAAAGAGGCAAATCTGAAGGAAGCGCTGGGCAAACTTAAACTGAAGCGACGCTTGACATGCTCCCGCCATGGAAAGCTCAGGGCTGCATCGCCTGCACTTGACCCGGAGCAAGTCCTCCAGAATCGGGCGCTGCCTGAGGTTACACTGCGTAAAACAACCACCAGTATAGAACGCTTCGGTGGCAATTCTTTCAACCGCCCCGCTGACCACCCACCCGGCAGAGCGCAGAAGGGCAAAGCCTTTGCTTTTTACAGGAAGGCTTTTGTACCTGACATTGAAATCCACGCACTTTGTGGCCTTTAAATAAACCTCCGGTTGCTCGGCACAAGGCTTGCATGAAAACAAACCAAAGAATTTTCAGTAAGAAGTTTACGCTCTTATTTCTATGTCTGCCATCGTTTTCCGCAGCCGATCCTAATCGCGTTTATTGGGAAATTAAATCGCCGTTTATTTGAAAAGGATTTAACGTTCAGGAAAGTGTGTCCTGTAGAGGATCACATTTTCCACGCACTAAATGCTTCGTGTTTACGAATAAAGGTGTGCAAAGCAGTCTTGCCTGGGCTTCTTCCCAAGAAATAGCGAGACATGTTTAATCTCTCCCCGGCTACCACAAATGGGTCTTTGAAAGCCTTCCTTACGCCAGGATCCTGACCCAGATGAAACAGAAATCATCTTCCTTCCTACTCATTCCCCTATAAATAATTAGAGCAATGTTGTTTTTTATAGAAAGTGAATTAATAATCATTTTTTTAAAAGTTTCTTTTACCTTCGTTGTTGGTTGCCATCATGAAAAAACTCTTTCTCGCTCTCTCCTGAATTGGTTTTGCCTTAAAAATGGACACTAAGATCCCTCAGGTTCACTCTGCTATTCTGCTGGGGGTTCGGTCTGGGCAATTATCTCCGGTGGGCGAACCCCACCCTTACTTCTCAGCCGATAAGAGGGAGTCACCTTTTTTTTCAGTTGTTTTGCTAAACTGAGTCAACCCCCTCCCTCCCTCCCTGGCCACCCCTTTGGCAGTTGACTCTTCGGCCGCCAGTAATAACCAATTGACTCTGACCTACTTTAGTCTGTGATTTCTTCCTTAGCCCTTGGTTTTAAGCAGTGGTTCCAACCTTAAACTGCTGTTGATTCCAAGAAACGACAGACTAGCTGACGTCGTTTATTGCATTTTAAATGGTATTCATTGCATGTGAAAAAGCAATAAAATACATTTTAAAAAACGGCGTTGATATGCTTAATATTTCGCTGTTGGCACGTTTCGACTTGGAGCATTATCCAATGCAGGCAACTGAAGAGAAGAGAATTCAGAAGTGAGGGGAGAGAGAGAGAGAGAGAGAGAGAGAGAGAGAGAGAGAGAGAGAGAGAGAGAGGGGACTTTCCGGCGACTGCTACACATTTTCTTTGCCAAGCCAGTGCAAGTAACTGCCCCAGAACTGAATAAAGTGGGGTGTCCCACACCTGCATCGTACAAAAATCACACTTGCGGTCCAACCAAAGAACACGCCCCCCCCCGCGCTTTACCAGGTAGCACACACTTCCTATCTTAAACGGATAATAATAAAATAATAATAAATTTTATTTATATCCCGCCCTCCCCAGCCAAAGCCGAGCTCGGGGCGGCTAACAACAATAAAACAGTACAACAGTACAACACAACACAACACTCTAAAATCATTCATTACAAAATTAATTCAAATCAAACCAATGGCAACCATTGGGCCAGAGCTCCGTGAAGATTGCCAAAGGAGGGAGTCAGGCTGTGCCTTTTTAAAAAGTTTTTGTTGTTGTTCTAAAAAGAAGCAAGTGTAAATTATTTCATATGGACACAGAAGCTTGGAACAACTTAATTCCAATACCCCTCAAAGCATCCTCTCTCGTCTAAATAGATTTGTACATCGCCTTGGATGGAGGCAGTGGCAACGGCCAGGAATCGCATCAAATGCGAATAAGACGATAAACATAACAGCAGTGGCGAAGGAAATCTAAGCTGAGTAAGAAACTATATTTTTATTAATAGACTATTAAATTTGCGTCCATTTTACACTAGAAAAAAGCTTACGTTATTTTAAAAACAGTGCATTGGATACGCAAGCGCAGATCTCCTATGAAACCATTTAATCTTAAGATTCTGGGCGCCAAATCCCAGAGAGGCCCCAGACCTGAATTAATCCACATTCTTAAACATTTTTATTCACACCAATGACTTTGAGACGTGTGACAACCCAGAACAGAAATTCTAATCAAAATCTGCTTTTTAAAAATGTGGTGATCTGTCAGGGAACAACCCCATTGAAGATGACAACAGTGGTTACCCAGAACTCATTGCTAGTTGTGAAGGGGCCCCCAGAACAGCTCAACTTCAGGGCCCCAAAAATGTGGGTCTGTCACTGCTTGGGACTGATGTTGGGAGAACTGTAATAGTCATCTGCTGTTGGGTTTTAAAATAGCAAACGAGGGTAGGGTAGGGGAGTAGAGATTCAGAACTATTTGTGGTACAGGGGGAGGGGGATTATTTTGCGGTTATTGTGTTTATAAACACGGGGAGGGGAGGTCAGCAATCCTTTCTGATCTACTGCAAAACACCCAGCGTTCTTCCCACCGCTGCCATGCAAAGGAAACAGCAATTTAGAAAGCAATTAGGACTGGGGTGGGGGAGCGGGACAGGGATTAGTTGCGCCCCCCATCCCACCCTATGCATACAAGCATGTGATGAGTTATCACAGATCTCCAGTTCAGATAATTCAGAAAAGGGCCGGCAGAGTGAAAAAGTGGATGGAACAATGAGGAAAGGTTGGAGCATTAGGGATTACTTAGTTTAGAGAAAAGTTGGATAAGAGGTGGCATGACAGAAATTTATAAAATTTTGCATTGCATGGAGAAAGTGGATAGCGAAAAAATTCTCTCCCACTAAACTACACTTTTAAAAGCTACAATCCTAAAAGCATTGAACTTTCCCCCCTTGCACTTTGCCTTTGCTGTTTTATTACATTTTTAATGGATGCTTATTGTTTTGATATATTGATGTAAACCACTTTGTGAGGTTCATTTCAAAAGCAGTACATAAGTAAATGAAATGGTTGGGATTGAGAGGGACATATTTCTTACTAAATGGATGTGTCTTGATTTATAATAATTAAAAATCATGATTAACCAAAAATAAAAGAGACCGAAAAACTTATATGGATGGCATCATAGAGAGCATAAAACACCCAAGCTTCAATAAAGAATTAAACCATGTGGGTGAACCAAAAGGTCTTCACTAGATGATTTAGAGAAGATAAAGAAGGCACCAGGAAAGACTCACTGAGGAGGCTGTTCCATAGCTGGGGTTCTACTGCCAATAAAACTCTCTCTCCCTGATCGACACCCACTTCATCTCATTTCCGTTTCAAATATTAAAATTATTATATTACTCAAATAAGACCAATTTGACTGTGGGCAATGTGTTATGCCTGCAGATATCAGAAAAAGTGGAGTTGTGTCTTGACATTTCCTCCAAAAGCTCAATGTATATTTTAAAAGAGCAATCTTTAAATAACCATTTCAGCTCTTTAAATACCCATAATGCTTCCATTCATTAAGTTTGCCTAAAAATTCTTTTCACCATAAGTTATTTTACCAGAAATCATACTTCAATGTGGGTGCTCTTTCGAACGATCTGTAATTAATTAATTAATTAATTAATTAATTTGTGTGAGTGTTAGACAGTAACTTTGTGGTTTCTGAAGCCCATTGTGAGTAGGTTGTTTTTCTTTTCTTTTTAAAAGATATTTATTGAGATTTTCCACCTTAATACATTAAAAAATGAAAAAACAAAAAACAAAAAAGTTAAAAACACATAAAGTTTACAATCCCTATTTTCAATAACATATTTCCCTGACTTCCCCACACCTCCCCTTCTTATATTCCAATTCAAATTGTTAGTTCAACAAGTTCTTATCCCCCATTTTTTGACCTTTTTATATTTAATTCATTTTAGAAAAACCAATTTTAACTTATAAACATCAATATTTGTACATCAGTGCTCATTCTTAAAACTTTTTTCTAAGTCGACCCAAATTCCCTTCCACGAATTCCCCAATTTTCATACTAATAACAAAATAAAATAAAAAAGATTATAATTGTACACCCTTTGGATTCCCAAACCCCACCCCACCCTTTCCCGGTTTCGATCCCCAACAAATGTCCATCAGTCTTAGTCTACTATCAGCCTGGAGACCTCACGTCCAAGGCTCTTAATTCTCTCTCAATTCCTCTCTGCCGGTTTTTTTGGTAGTCCTTAGTATTAAACACCAGATCTCGGAGAAGCTCTGTCCCAGTAGGGTCCATGTTTCTTCCAGCCAGACCTTCATACTTAAAAGTGGAGCCCGAATCTTGTTTCTTACTCCTTTTAAGTCCAAATGTCCCGAAAGCTCCAACTTCCACCTTAATCAAATTTGTAATCCATAGGTCTTCAGATCTCCACATAAGGAGATCTCTCCATTCTTCAATCTCCAATTCAGACCAATTTCATCATCCAGTACTTATTTTCCTTTGTAACCATCATGTCAGGCCTCTGGCTCTCCTTTGTCATCTGCAATATTACATCTCCTCCTTCCTTTTCCTCAGAAACAACATATATCTCTTTCTCCACACTCTCAAATCTCTCAAGTTTCTCTTCTTGTCCAGCTGCGTGAACTTCCTGAGTCAAATCCTTATCAAATTCAATGAATTTGTTTACTGTTAAGTCCAGAGTTGCAACATTGGTAGCCAAAACATCAATTTGGCCTTGTAACTTTCCCAAGAGAAGAAAAACTCTGTCCAATTTAGCTTGAATTTTTCCTTCTTCAGCCATTCTTGTAATGTCCCAAAAACCCCTCTAGAGGGATTTTGGTTACTTAATCTTCCTTCCAGTTCAAATCCAAAAATCAAGTTAGTTTGTATCAGTTCTTCCTTGTTTTCAACAAAATATAACCAAATTGTAACAAATATATCCAGCAGAGACAACAGAAACAAAGTTCTCTTTTTCCTTCTTGACAGCTAATGTGACAGCTGTCAAACTCTTCTATATCTCCTCAACAGGCTCTCTCGCGGATCACTCCCGGGTCCGGGGGGGTGGCACTTCAGCTCTCAAAATTAACTCTTATCCTCCAGTAAAATCCCCGATCGTGCCTAATTCAAAAAAATTTTTTCTTTGCAAATCCAATTTCCGTACTACTCACGGGTTGTTGCTTTTAAAGTCCAATTGTTCACAAGAAGAAGTCAATGCTCTCCGACCATGGCATGCGGCTTCACTCCGCAGGAGAAGCAGTCGACTCTCAGCACCGCGCCGCTCACCCCGTCCCCCGTTCCGAAGCCTTTAAAAAGGCTCCTTCCCGGGTCTGGGGGCGCAAATGATGCCCGCCAAGTCACCAGGTTCACAGGCTTCAGCGCCTGTGATTTCTGAGGGTCCTCGCGTCGCCGCAGCGGCAAGACCCAAATCCTGCAGAGCCAATTCCCTCCGGAGCTCGGAGGGAATCCGCCATTAGTCGATGGCGCTAACCCGGAAGTTCGTGAGTAGGTTGTTTTTCACAAAGTTTAGCCTTGTTGAAGAAAAGTATAGTGGAAATTTGATTAAACAAAAGAGTGCTGGAACACAGACATAGCAGTCACACCATTCTTTGAAGGGCTTTATG
The DNA here is from genome assembly GCF_027172205.1 of Podarcis raffonei. Classification (NCBI taxonomy): domain Eukaryota; kingdom Metazoa; phylum Chordata; class Lepidosauria; order Squamata; family Lacertidae; genus Podarcis; species Podarcis raffonei. Next base: position 21,335,928 of record NC_070606.1, read on the forward strand.
GTCTAGCTGCAGTTTTCAAACAACTGCCAACCAACAGTCAGCATTTGGACAGCAGACTAAGCAGGCATTCAGGTCACCTAAATACAGTGAGAAGTATTATATTTCTGTTTAAATTACAGTAATTGTTTTTATGTTGCCTTTGGCCATTTGTTTATTTCATTAAATGTATACACCACTTGATTGTAAAACAAAAAACTGCAACGTGGTTTACTAACAGATAAAATAATAAAATTGAGGGGTGGGAATCAACCATACTTCCAAGCACACAAATTAATATTACCTTAAATTAGCACAGAGCCATTGAGTGATATCTGTGTCCTCGTTTTCGACAGTGCTGTGCTGTGGTGGTCACCATTTAGTCTTCCTCCAATGAGTTCTGGGAGGCACCTACTAGGCTATCACTCTAGAAACCCTTTCTCTCACCTAAGGGAATCTAACAGGAGCTGGTAGAGGATTTACTCCCAGGCATGTGCAGAGTGCTTATCCCTCAGCATCTGGCAACCACCCAGAGAATGCTAGTGCTCAGGACCCTCAGGGCTTTCTTTATGGAGGAGGGAAACACCAGCCGAATTTCCAGGGGCAGGTTCAGAAAAGGAGGCAAAGATGAAAAGGGGGCACAGGCTTCAGGGTGAAATCCTCCCTGGGTTGCATTTGCCTGAGCTGACATCCCAGCCACCTTGGCCAGACTTACTCCTGGAGGGGGGTCAGCAGGGCCGGCCCAAGACATTTGGTCACCTGAGCCGAGTCCCAAAACTGTCCCTCCCCCCAGGGGAGAAGGGGAGAAGGGAGGTCTACATCAGGAATGAGGGACAGGCTCTCCAAGAGTCTCTACTTTACCGGATTTACAGAAGGCGTCCGGTTTCTGATCAGTTCCTGGAATCACCCACTGTCCCTTGGGACGCCCCTGCTTTTAGCAGAGAAACGCTGGAGATTGTTGGGGGATCAAGATGGCGAAGAAAGGCGAGAAGAGACAAGTGGCGCCTCCTCTTTGCCCCGAGGCTGCTGTAGAGGCAGATTTGGAGTGGGGTAGAAGTGGAAGTGAGGAAGATCCAGCTTCCAAGCAGAGGAGGATTTAGGGCAGCCAAGCCGGTTCCCCCTCCCCCGGCGCTGAGCCTGGAGGGGCCAGAGGGGAGCAGAAGGATGAAGGAATGAAAGGAGCAGCGTGGAAGGCGAGAGGGGGCAGCCTTCCTCAGAGGCCAGACATGCTAATGCGCTTATCTCGCCTCACGGGTGGGTCCCCCCTGCGGGGTGGGGTAGGGGGGTCGTTGTGTTAAGAGGGAGAGGAGAAGAGACCGAGGGGACGGGGGGGGAGAAGAGGGGAGACCAGGGAGAAGGAGGAGGAGGGCGGCCGGTGTGGCCAAAGGGACAGGCGGGGGCGAATGCGCGGGGGCGGTTTGGGCGGGGAAATGAAATAAAGTGTTCAAAATATCCCCCCACAAAGTTTTTAATAGATATAAATGCCCATGTTGCAGGCTACGGCACATACAAGTTAAACTTAGATGTCATTAAAGCTTTGGAGAGCAACTTAACACACTCATGGTAGAAAAATCAATTAAACCTTATATCCCCATCTCAAACTTCTGTTTTTTAAAAAATGGAAACCGAACTTATTAACAAATCTACTTATAGCAGGATCTACAAATATACTTTTGCATACAAAGAAAATACAGCAACTTCCCACCACATTTATTGCCACCTACTCTAACCTCAGATACAGAGACTTAAAAATAAAAGAAAGGGACAGAAAGCCATTGGTGCATTAAAATGTGTCTCAGGAATTTTCAGCCATTAGAAGACCTGACCTTTTATCTCAAGAACCACATCTACCGCGCAACGGACTTTTTTCTATGGGAAAATTAAGCCCATGTTGATATGCTTGCACACAGGAAAGTGAATGTTTCAGTAAATGGAAAGTTAAATGAAGACTCCAGACAAGCTAGTAAAAGAACAAACTTTATTCAAAACATCCAAGTCATACATTAAAAGAGGGAGCTTGGAAAATATGTACAGGATAGCAAGGAAGGAGTTGGGGAGTGGGGATGCTAATTTGGAACCTGACTTAAAGAGAAAAACTGAGAGTCCGAAGCACTTCCATCAACATTCTGCATTTGTACAGGATTTGTAGCTGAATAATTCCCCGTTGCAGACCAGGGAGTATAACTGCTTGATGCCATGAAGAAGTTACTAGATGATGGTGGAGGCTGCCTCACCATCTCCGCACCGTAATATGGAACTGGGCAGTTGCTCGCCTGGGAAGTCTCACAAAGCCCAGTTCCACAAAAAAAAGGAGCTTGCTGGTAATAAGCAGGGTTCAATTCCAGGGAGCTCTGCTGTTGCGGGGCATACTCTCCTGCTTGCGTGTTGTTGAGAGGTGGCTGCCACAACCCTGCTCCTCCATAGCTTTCAGCATAATGAAAGTTCTGTGGCTGGTAATGTTGTTGCGTGTGAATATTTTGGAGGTTTCCTCGACTGCTTCTCGGGCTGCTGTCCAGGCTGCTTCTTGGACAGGTTCTCTCACTGTGGCTATAAGGAGCTGCAGCATGGTTCCCGATCCTTATCCTGGAACCTATCCTCTTTGGTGTTCTGGCCCTTCTGTTTTGAAACCAGATCTGAACAGAAGAAAGGAGAGAACCAAATGCCCATTATTTCCCAACGGGTAGGTCATAATTTCACTTTCAGGTACAACAACCAAACAAAGATTAGTGTATTAGTGGGAGAACCTACGTTAACTTGTTTTGTGTTGTGCGAAAGGCATATAGGCATTATGTTCAAAAGCCTTTATATCCACGATACACGCCCCCCCCCCAAAGAAAGAACCAAGAAAGAGGAAGTTAGCTCTTGAACAAGGCGCCTTTCGCGATAAGCTGAGAGGCACCAGGGTGAACCAAGGCCTTCGACTACGCAAGGGTTATTCTGAGCGTTTCAAATTCTTCCAGTATCTGCGGTTTAGGGAAGTCTTGGGAGCCCCCACCATCCCGATTCTTACGTGCACACGATCTTCTTCGACTCCGATGCACCTCGCCAGAGCCTCCCTGGTCTCGTATCCGGGGTACTGGTTCTCTTCAAACGCCTTCTTTAAAAGCTCGATTTGGGCAGGGGTGAAAACGGTCCTTTTTCTCCTATCTCCACCGACTTTGGGGTAGCTTCTTCCTGGGAAAAGACAAAGAGGCAAATCTGAAGGAAGCGCTCGGCTTAAACAGAAGCGACGCTTGCAGAGGTTCCTCCCGACATGGAAAGCTCAGGGCTGCATCGCCTGCACTTGCCCGGGCGCTGCTTGAGGTTACACTGCGTAAAACAACCACCAGTAGAGAACGCTTCAGTGGCAATTCTTTCAACCGCCCCGCTGACCACCCACCCGGCAGAGCGCAGAAGGGCAAAGCCTTCGCTTTTTACAGGAAGGCTTTTGTACCTGACATTGATTTCCACGCACTTTGTGGCCTTTAAATAAACCTCCGGTTGCTCGGAGCAAGGCTTGAATGAAAACAAACCATAGAATTTTAGATAATACGTTTACGCTCTTATTTCTATGGCTGCCATCGTTTTCCGCAGCCGATCCAAACCACGTTTATTGGGAAATTTAATCCCGTTTATGTGAAAGGGATTTAACAGTCAGAAAGTGTGTGTGTAAATGCTTCATGCAGTAAAATGCACTAAATGCTTCATGTTTACAAGTAAAATATGTGCAAACCAATCTTGCGAAATGTTTCCAACCCAAGACATTTGAGCCCCTGTGTAATCCCTCCCTGGCTACCACAAACGGGTCTTCCCTACACCCTGATCCTGACCCAGAAACAGAAACAACCTTCCTTTATAAAAACCTTCGTTTATGAAACCCTCAATTTATATCAAAGACAAGTGAACTAAAAATCGTTTTAACAATCCTCTCTTCTTACCTCGGCCGGTAGTTTTCATCTTGCAAAAGCGCTGCCTCGCTCTCTTCCAACAAAGCTGCTTTTCGCTTCCAAAATTGCCCTTTCTCCTCAAGGCGCGCTCCAGGTTTCTGGAGTTCGGCGCCTTTATAGCCCCTCCTGGCTGCCAATTGGCCGGCGCGTTTTCCTTGGAGAGAAGCGCTCCAATGGGGAGGCGGCTTTTGGGGAGGAGCGAGTTTCAAGTTCACTTTTCAAGCGCTGCTTGACCAATCTAGATTGGCTGGAGCGCACCCTTCCCTTGGCATCACCCCTTAGCAAAACTGGAAAATAGCCCCATAGGCTTGGAAATTAGTGCGCACAGTTGAAGAGAAGGGAATTGAGAAAACGGGTTGGGGAGCGAGAGAGCCAAAGAGAACTGTGGTTTATTTTTTAAAAACATTATTATGAGGCTTTCATTTTACAGACAGAGATGCGCCAAGAATGAGGCATGTTGAAAGGCTTTGCCCAAGAAGCCTAGATGCAGCAAGTACACTCTGAAACCCCCTGCCTTTTGAGATGAAGCAGGCGCCTTCACTGCACCCTTTTCGGCGCCTGCTATAAACTTTGTTTCCTTTACCTGCAAAAAGTTGCTATGCCTTTTAATCGGTGGTTTTAGCTTAACTGTAATTGCATTTTGCATGTTTTTCACTTTGACTTTTATCGATCATGTTCATGCTTTCGTAAGCCGCTTAGAGGTTTTCCTAAAGGTTAGGCGGTGCAAAAACTTTAAGGGAAGAATGTGAGTAACACCATTGCAAATAAAGGGAAGGCAAACTCCTCTTGCCAAGAAGTCAGTAGGTCTTTCAAGCCCAAGCGGTTCATGTTAGACTCTCGGAGTATTCAGCCCCTGACAGACGTCGCAACCAAATCCTGAATCTACACAGTCTCACTATAGCTTGTAACTGCAACGGGGTTGCATTCTGAGTCAAAGGGAGCTTTCCGTTTCCTAGGCTTGCTTCACACGTTGCTGGTGCTTCTTTTTCACTTCCACTATTTCTCTTTCTGGCTTTCTATCCCCACAACTATCCCGTGGCCATATTCCTCTGCCTTTCAGGGACTTGCGGCATCCAAATAGCCTGCCGCTCCACCCTGCACCCGAGGCAAGATAGTTGCCTCCGATCCTCAAAGGAACTGAAAACGTTCTGAAACCTTCCAGCTCATACAATGAATGTTCCCAGTCCCTGGCAGTTTGTTAATCAATAATGTTTCCCCATTGGTACATTCTTTGCTATTTTTGCTTAAGAAAATTAACACAAGGGACCCTCTCTAGGTGTACCTATAAACCCTAATCCTAAGTATGCTGACTCAGAATCGGCAAGGAAACTTTTTTTCGAGTAAGAACTCCATTTTTGTGGTGAGCTATGGGAAATTCAATATATTTTTCAAAATGTTTTTTTTTAGCATTTGCAGAGTGTTTTTTATGTGTAGATTCCACCCAGGGCAGCCGATAACGCTGCAGTCTTTCCTCATCCACACCAGATGACACACCACCTAGTACCTTTCCTTTCACTAAGATTTAGCAGTCTCTCCTGCGTAATGATGCCCTGTGCTCTCCACCACTCAACTCTTTCCCTCATTGAGAAAGATGGATGTGGGGAAATAAATCCCGCACCTTCCACTCCCAGAGAGGCGTGCCTGGCATCACTTTGATGTTTTTGTATGTGTCAGGTGAAGACATTTAGATCTAGTTGCAGCTAGTTGTCCTTATTGCAGCTTTTATCCTCCAACCTTAGCTTTTTGATCTCAATTGGGTGTTGTTTTAATCTTGCCTTTTATCTATTGTATTACATTTATCTCTCTCTCCAGAGCTGTTCTAGCATCTAGATTCTGGCATTTTCCCTATGTTTCCCTGTTGTTGGGTTTGAAAACAGCAAACTAGGGGAGGGGAGGGGAGGGGAGTAGAGGGGAGTAGAGAGTCAGAACTATTTGTGGTGCTGGGGAAGAGGTGTAAATACCATGCTATTTTACCCATCCAAGTTGCCCACTCAGAATTAATATTTGCCCAATAAGGGACTGGAAGTCACAGGCACCATGCAGCAAGAGATTTGCTTCCCTCGCTTTAACTAGAACCTAGGATCCAGCAATAAAGAGCTTAGTACAAAAGCCATACTCTTAGAATACAAGAATTATGAGCCCAGGAACTTGTTTGGAGAATCAGAATTAATGGGAGCTCACAGGCTTTCCACACATAAATCCGTTCCTGGTTAACTCAAGTATTCTTCATCTCAGCAGTATAATGTAGAGGGGGAGGGGGAATATTTTGCAGTTACTGTATTTATAAACACGGGGAGGTGAGGTCAGCAATCCTTTGTGATCTACTGCAAAACACCCAGCGTTCTTCCCACCGCCGCCATGCAAAGGAAACAGCAATTTAGAAAGCAATTAGGACTGGGGTGGGGGAAAGGGATTAGTTGCGCCCCCCATCCCACCCTATGCATACAAGCAGGTGATGCGTTATCACAGATCTCCAGTTCTGTGAGTGGAGAACTGGCAGAGTGATCAAGTGAATGGAACAATCAGGAAAGATTGGAGCATTGGGGACTTTTTGGTTTAGAGAAAAGTTGGATAAGAGGTGGCATGACAGAAATTTATAAAATTTTGCATTGCATGGAGAAAGTGGATAGAGAAAAATTTCTCTCCCACTAAACTACACTTTTAAAAGCTACAATCCTAAAAGCATTGAACTTTCCCCCCCTTGCACTTTGCCGTTTTATTACATTTTTAATGGATGCTTATTGTTTTGATTTGTGAGGTTCATTTCAAAAGCAGTAGATAAGTACATGGGATTGAGAGGGAGATATTTCTGACTAAATGGATTTGTCTTGATTTATAATAATTAAAAATCATGATCAACGAAAAATAAAAGAGAACAAAAAACTTATTTTGCAACTTATATGGATGGCATCATAGAGAGCATAAAGCACCCAAGCTTCAATAAAGAATTAAACCATGTGGGTGAAGCAAAAGGTCTTCACTAGATGATTTGGAGAAGAAGGCACCAGGATAGAATCCCTGAGGAGGCTGTTCCATAGCTGGGATACAACTGCCAATAAAGCTCTCTTTCCCTGATCGACACCCACTTCATCTCATTTCCGTTTCAAATATTAAAATTATATTACTCAAATAAGCCCAGTTTGACTGTGAGCAATGTGTTATGCCTGCAGATATCAGAAAAAGTTGTATCTTGACATTTCCTTCAAAAGCTCAATGTATATTTTGAAAGAGTAATCTTTAAATAACCATCAAAGCTCTTTAAATACCCATAACTCTTCCATGCATTAAGTTTGCCTAAAAATTCTTTTCACCTTAAGTTATTTTACCGGAAATCATACTTCTATGTGGGTGCTCTTTGGAACGATCTGTAATTAATTAATTAATGTGTATGAGTATGATGATCTCCAGGTTGTTAGACAGTAATTTTGTGGTTTCTGAAGCCCATTGAGAATAGGTTGTTTTTCAGAAAGTGTAGCCTTGTTGAAGAAAAGTATAGTGGAAATTTGATTAAAGAAAAGAGTGCTGGAACAGAGACATAGCAGACACAGCATTCTTTGAAGGGCTTTATAGTCTAGCTGCAGTTTTCAAACAAATGCCCACCAAAAGTCAGCATTTGGACAGCAGACTAAGCAGGCATTCAGGTCACCTAAATACAGTGAGAAGTATTATATTTCTATTTAAATTACAGTAATTGTTTTTAAGTTGCCTTTGGCCATTTGTTTATTTCATTAAATGTATACCCCACTTGATAGTAAACCACTTTGCAGTTTTTTGTTTTACAAACAGAAAAAATAATAAAATTGAGGGGGGTGGGTGGGAATCAACCATACTTCCAAATATAAGGATGAATATTACCTTAAATTAGCACAGACCCATTGAATGATATCTGTGTCCTCGTTTTCGACAGTGCTGTGGTGGTCACCATTTACTCTTCCTCCAATGAGTTCTGCGAGGTACCTACTGGGGTATCACTCTAGAAACCCTTTCTTTCACCTAAGGGAATCTAACAGGAGCTAGTAGATGGTTTACTCCCAGGCATGTGCAGAGTGCTTCCCCCTCAGCATCTGGCAACCGCCCAGGGAATGCTAGTGCTCAGGGCTTTCCTTATGGAGGAGGGAGAAAAACACCAACCGAATTCCCAGGGGCAGGTTCAGAAAAGGAGGCAAGGATGAAAAAGGGGGCATTTGCCTGAGCTGACGTCCCAGCCTCCTTGGCCAGACTTACTCCTGCAGGGGGGTCAGCAGGGCCGGCCCAAGACATTTGGTCACCTGAGCCGAGTCCCAAAACTTTCCCCCCCAGGGAAGAATGGAGATTGTTGGGAGATTAAGATCAAATGGCGAAGAAAGGCGGGAAGAGACCAGTGGCGCCTCCTCTTTGCCCCGAGGCTGCTGTAGAGGCAGATTTGGAGTGGGGTAGAAGTGGAAGTGAGGAAGATCCAGCTTCCAAGCAGAGGCGGATTTAGGGCAGCCCAGCCGGTCCCCCCCCCCGCGCGCTGAGCCTGGAGGGGCCAGAGGGGAGCAGAAGGATGAAGGAATGAAAGGAGAAGCATGGAAGGCGAGAGGGGGCAGCCTTCCTCAGAGGCCAGACATGCTAATGCGCTTATCTGGCTTCCTGGGTGGGTCCCCCCTGCGGGGTGGGGTGGGGCGGTCATTGTGTTAAGAGGGAGCGAAGAGTAGACCGAGGGGGGGGGGAGAAGCGGGGAGACCAGGGAGGAGGAGGAGGGCGGGATTCTATGAGGCGAAGCGAGAGGGAGTGGGGGGTGGGGGATGGAAGCGAGAGGGAGTGGGGGATTGGGACCAGAAAGAGGAGCGGGAAGGACACCAACCTCCGCCCCCGTTGCCCCGGGGAAATGTTCGTTATAGCGCTGATGCTGCGGGAACGTAATAAGGGAAGACAATGTCGAGAGGGAAGCCCTTCAGAGTTATCTCGTAGCCGGTCCCCAAGCGCCACCACAGGACGCGGCTATCTTCCCTCAGGCATATACAGTGGTACCTCTAGTTCACTGGCAACCCTCCCATAAAGCTTCATTGAAGACAGTAGAGCACAAAACGGGAGGGGGGGATTAAGAGCAAGAAAATGAAATAAAGTGTTCAAAGTATCCCCACACAAAGGTTTTAATAGATATAAATGTCCATGTTGCAGGCTACGGCACATACAAGTTAAACTTAGATGTCATTAAAGCTTTGGAGAGCAACTTAACACACTCATGGTAGAAAAATCAATTAAACCTTATATCCCCATCTCAAACTTCTGTTTTTTAAAAAATGGAAGACTCATTAATGGAAACCAAACTTATTAACACAGAAAAGTTTTACTAAATCCACTTATAGCAGGATCTACAAATATACTTTTGCATACAAAGAAAATATAGCAACTTCCCCCCACATTTATTGCCACCTACTCTAGCCTCAGATACAGAGACTTAAAAAGAAAAGGAAAGGGACAGAAAGCCATTGGTGCATTAAAATGTGTCTCAGGAATTTTCAGCCATTAGTAGACCTGACCTTTTATCTCAAGAACCACATCTACCGCGCAACTGACTTTTTTCTATGGGAAAATTAAGCCCATGTTGATATGCTTGCACACAGGAAAGTGAATGTTTCAGTAAATGGAAAGTTAAAGGAAGACTCCAGACAAGCTAGTAAAAGAACAAACTTTATTCAAAACATCCAAGTCATACATTAAAAGAGGGAGCTTGGAAAATATCTACAGGATAGCAAGGAAGGAGTTGGGGAGTGGGGATGCTAATCTGGAACCTGACTTAAAGAGAAAAACTGAGAGTCCGAAGCAGTTCCATCAACATTCTGCATTTGTACAGGATTTGTAGCTGAATAATTCCCCGTTGCAGACCAGGGAGTATAAGTGCTTGATGCCATGAAGAAGTTACCAGATGATGGGGGAGGCTGCCTCACCATCTCCGCACCGTAATATGGAACTGGGCAGTTGCTCGCCTGAGAAGTCTCAGAAAGCCCAGTTCCACAAAAAGCAGCTTGCTGGTAATAAGCAGGGTTCAATTCCAGGGAGCTCTGCTGTTGCGGGGCACACTCTCCTGGTTGCGTGTTGTTGAGAGGTGGCTGCCACAACCCTGCTCCTCCATAGCTTTCAGCATAATGAAAGTTCTGTGGCTGGTAATATTGTTGCATGTGAATATTTTGGAGGTTTCCTGGACTGCTTCTCGGACTGCTGCTGTCCAGGCTGCTTCTTGGACAGGTTCTCTCACTGTGGCTATAAGGAGCTGCAGCATGGTTCCCGATCCTTATCCTGGAACCTATCCTCTTTGGTGTTCTGGCCCTTCTGTTTTGAAACCAGATCTGAACAGAAGAAAGGAGAGAACCAAATGCCCATTATTTCCCAACGGGTAGGTCATAATTTCACTTTCAGGTACAACAACCAAACAAAGATTAGTGTATTAGTGGGAGAACCTACGTTAACTTGTTTTGTGTTGTGTGAAAGGCATATAGGCATTATGTTCTGTGAATATAGAAGACATTGTTACCATGAATATGTCTTTTTGATCCAACAGAGAGAATTACATTTAATAAATTATGCTTATTCCTCTGGGGTTCCACAAGACTCGCTTTATTGAAGTATAACCTGTGGATCATCTGTGAGCATCATCTTTAAGAAATTGTCAAGCGTTTCTTAATGCCAAGTGGATGGCTGCATACAAGACTTAACATATCTGTGTGAATTTGAGCTGGAAGGCAATACTTTATGCCTGGCAAATGTTTTAAAAATTCAATAAACTTAGTAATAGTAATTTTAAATGGCTCACTCAGAAGACCTACCCATTTGTTCTGCCCTGTTTGGGGTCAGAATCTCAGAAAACTCAGAATCTGCATTAAATGAATGTGTGCTGTGCATAATTTTACTGGGAAGGAAAAGGAAGCCTTAATCAGGAAGCATGATTTCTGAACAAGTATGCGCACAATTTCTCCCTAAATTTGAAAAGTAGGGAGCACAATCCACCCACCCTTTACAAAAAGCCTTTACATCCACCATACACCCCCCCCAAAGAAAGAACCAAGAAAGAGGCAGTTAGCTCTTGAGCAAGGCGCCTTTCGCGATAAGCTGAGAGGCACCAGGGTGAACTAAGGCCTTCGACTACGCAAGGATTATTCTGAGCGTTTCAAATTATGTGCGGTTTAGGGAAGTCTTGGGAGCCCCCACCATCCCGATTCTTACGTGCACACGATCTTCTTCGACTCCGATGCACCTCGCCAGAGCCTCCCTAGTCCCGTATCCGGGGTACTGGTTCTCTTCAAACGCCTTCTTTAAAAGCTCGATTTGGGCAGGGGTGAAAACGGTCCTTTTTCTCCTATCTCCTCCGACTTTGGGGTGGCTTTCTCCTGGGAAAAGACAAAGAGGCAAATCTGAAGGAAGCGCTCGGCTTAAACAGAAGAGGTTCCTCCCGACATGGAAAGCTCAGGGCTGCATCGCCTGCACTTGACCCGGAGCAAGACCCCCAGAAACGGGCGCTGCCTGAGGTTACACTGCGTAAAACGACCCCCAGTAGAGAACGCTTCAGTGGCAATTCTTTCAACCGCCCCGCTGACCACCCACCCGGCAGAGCGCAGAAGAGCAAAGCCTTCGCTTTTTACAGAAAGGCTTTTCTACCTGACATTGAAATCCACGCACTTCGTGGTCTTTAAATGAGCCTCCGATTGCTCTGAACAAGGCTTGCATGAAAAGCCAAAGCGTAAGAATTTTACGCTCTTATATCTACGCCTGCCATCCTTTGTCGCAACTAATCCTAACCACTTTTATTGGGAAATTTAATCCCGTTTATGTGAAAGGGATTTAACATTCAGAAAGTGAGTGTGTATATGCTTCATGCAGTAAAATGCAGTAAATGCCTCATGCTTACAAGTAAAGATGTGCAAACCAATCTTGCGAAATGTTTCCAACCGAAGACATTTGAGCCCCTGTGTAATCCCTCCCTGGCTACCACAAATGGGTCTTTGAAAGCCTTCCCTACACCCTGATCCTGATCCTGACCCAGAAACAGAAACACCCTTCATTTATAAAAACCGTCGTTTATGAAACCCTGAATTTATATCAATTATTTGAGCAATTTTTAAAAGACAAGTGAACTAAAAATCTTCTTAACAATCCTTTCTTCTTACCTCGGCCGGTACTTTTCATCTTGTAAAAAAGCTGCCTCGTTCTCTTCCAACAAAGCTGGTTTTCGCTTGCAAAGTGTCCTTGCTCCTCAAGGCGCGCTCCAGGTTTCTGGAGTTCGGCGCCTTTATAGCCCCTCCTGGCTGCCAATTGGCCGGCGCGTTTTCCTTGGAGAGAAGCGCTCCAATGGGGAGGCGGCTTTTGGGGAGGAGCGAGTTTCAAGTTCACTTTTCAAGCGCTGCTTGACCAATCTAGATTGGCTGGAGCACACCCTTCCCTTGGCATCACCCCTTTGCAAAACTTGAAAATAGCCCCATAGGCTTGGAGATTTAGCAGTCTCTCCTGCGTAATATGCCCTCTGCTCTCCACCACTCAACTCTTTCCCTCATTCAGAGAGATGGATGTGGGGAAATAAATCCCGCACCTTCCACTCCCAGAGAGGCTTGCCTGGCATCACTTTGATGTTTTTGTATGTTTCAGGTGAAGACATTTAGATCTACTTGCAGCAAGTTCTTCTTAGTGCAGGTTTTATCCTCCAACCTTAGCTTTTTGATCTCAATTGGGTGTTGTTTTAATCTTGCCTTTTATCTATTGTATTACATTTATCTCTCTCTCCAGAGCTGTTCTAGCATCTAGATTCCGATATTTTGCCTATTTTATACAGAGAGCAGCTTGGAATCAGGGGCATATCTCCTACGAAACCAATGAATCTTAAGATTCTGGGCACCTAATCTCAGAGGGATTTAGTCCACATGCCTACACATTTTTATTCACACCAGTGTCTTTGACACGTGAGACAACCCAGAACAGGAATTCTAATCAAAATCTGATTTTTTAAATGTGGTGATCTGTTGAAGAAGACAACAGTGGTTACCCAGAACTCATTGCTAGTTGTGAAGGGCCCCCCAGAACAGCTGAAGCTACAGAGCCCCTAAAATGTGGGTAGGTCTGCCACTGCTTGGGACTGATGTTGAGATAACTGTAAGTGATGTTGGGAGAACTGAGGCACATTGTCATTCAAATAGTGTGTATGTGCCATGCCATGTGACAAAATCTGTGGGGTGGGGCTTTCCTGGGACCCCCACTATTTTATTCAAGTTGGCACCCCTGATAATGGGTGTCGCCCCCCTTGCCTGGCATCACTTTAATGTCTTTGTATGTTTCAGGTGAAGACATTTAGATCTACTTGCAGCAAGTTCTTCTTAGTGCAGGTTTTATCCTCCAACCTTAGCTTTTTGATCTCAATTGGGAGTTGTTTTAATATTGCCTTTTATCTATTGTATTGCATTTATCTATATCTCCAGAGCTGTTCCACCATCTAGATTCTGGCATTTTGCCTATGTTATACACAGAGCAGCTTGGAATGCAGGGCAGAGCTCCTTGGAAACCAATGAATCTTAAGATTCTGGGCGCCAAATCCCAGAGGGGCCCCAGCCCTGAATTTAGTTCACAAGCATAAACATTTTTATTCACACCAGTGACTTTGACACGTGTGACAACCCAGAACAGAAATTCTTTTTTTAAAATGTGGTAATCTGTCATGGAACAAGCCCATTGAAGAAGACAACAGTGGTTACCCAGAACTCATTGCAGGTGATGCGTTATCACAGATCTCCAGTTCAGATAATTCGGAAAAGGGCAAGCAGAGTGATCAAGTGGATGGAACAATGAGGAAAGCTTTGGAGCATCGGGGACTTTTTGGTTTAGAGAAAAGTTGAATAAGAGGTGGCATGACAGAAATTTATAAAATTTTGCATTGCATAGAGAAAAATTTCTCTCCCAGTGAACTACACTTTTAAAAGCTACAATCCTAAATGCATTGCAGTTTGCCTTTGCTGTTTTATTACATTTTTAATGGATGGTTATTGTTTTGAAATATTGATGTAAACCGCTTTGTGAGGTTCATTTCAAACCCAGTACATAAGTAAATGAAATGGTAGGGACTAAGAGGGACGTATTTCTGACTAAATGGATCTGTCTTGATTCATAATAATTAAAAATCATGATCAACCAAAAATAAAATGTAGCCTTATTGGAGTTAAAATGTAGCCTTATTGGAGAGGAAAAAAACTTCCAAGCAGAGGCGGATTTAGGGCAGCCCAGCCCCCGCCCCCCGCGCTGAGCCTGGAGGGGCCAGAGGGGAGCAGAAGGATGAAGGAATGAAAGGAGCAGAACGGAAGGCGAGAGGGGGCAGCCTTCCTCAGAGGCCAGACATGCTAATGCGCTTATCTGGCTTCCTGGGTGGGTCCCCCCTGCGGGTTGGGGTGGGGGGATCATTGTGTGAAGAGGGAGCGAAGAGGAGACCGAGGGGAGGGGGGGAGAAGCGGGGAGACCAGGGAGGAGGAGGGCGGCCGGGGTGACGCCGCAGGGGAAGCCGTGGCCAAAGGGCGCCCAGGCAGGACAGGCGGGGGCGCATGCGCGGGGGCGGTTTGGGCGGGAAACGGCGCCAACCTGGATTTTATGAGGCGAAGCGAGAGGGAGTGGGGGATGGGCGGCCGTTGGGCCCAGAAAGAGGAGCGGGAAGGACACCCCCCCCGTTGCCCCAGCAAGACGTTCGTTATAGCGCTGATGCTGCGGGAAAGTAATAAGGGAAGACAATGGCGAGAGGGAAGCCCTTCAGAGTTATCTCGTAGCCGCTGCCCAGGCGCCACCACAGGGCGCGGCTATCTTCCCTCAGGCATATATATATCTCAGATGTGTATCTCATATGTTTTTGGGGTACCAGTGGAAGTCCTCAAGAGCACCATTGCACCCCCAGTCCCCGTTTTGGTAACCCTCTTGGGAAGACCATATATTTGTCCCATTTTGAGATATGAAACTAATACTGAGGATGACGTGACCTGGAAATCAGCTTTATAGCGAGCTTTTTATTTCTTTATTGTGGGAGCCTCACAGGACTGTCAAGTGAGATAGAATTACGATTCTCAAAAATGGAATATTAATGTCCCTAGCCGAGGCCAAATTGTCTGGAAATATTGACTATCAAGTATAAATGGTCTGGAATCCACTTCACATACCATCATAAACAGACATACTTGGATTCCAACGTTGATGAGTCAAAAAGTCTCCTTCACAGCTAATACATGCCGCAATCCCTAGATTTTGATGTTATATGGAAGCCATACTATGACCACCTGAAAAGAATGCTTAGAAATACAGTGGTACCTCGGGTTACAGACACTTCAGGTTCTAGACTCTGCTAAACCAGAAATAGTACCTCGGGTTAAGAACTTTGCACAGCATCCTAAATCTCCCTTCCAAAATAAGAGAATTTTGAAGCAAATTAGTTGAGACACATTTCTATATTCTGGAACGAATAAGACACCCCTTACATTCTTGATAGATGTTCCACCGCTATGATGAAGAATATATTGAGATAGATTGCAACGTATTGTATCCCAAAGGATACAAGTAAATGTTTTCCAGGAAATTCTGCTAGTCCCTACTGTGAGTACCTTTCAGGAATACAAGTTTATATCAATTGCCTTCTTCAGAAATACACCGAGCTTCTAAGCGATCATGATGGCAGAAATTAGAGACATTTCATCGTGTCTCTCCCACCCCCAATGTGAGCCCTCTTTTGTTCAGGGATAATCTTTCCTGAGACAGTACTGATATGTTTGCTGAGGTTTCCACATCTTTCTGTAACGCCCGCAACCTTCACGGAAGCTTTTATTTCAGTCGTAAAAAATGTAGTTCTTACTCGAAAAAAGAAAGTTTCCTTGCCGATTCTGAGTCAGCATACCTATGATTAGGGTTTATAGGTAGACTTAGGGAGGGTCCCTTGTGTTAATTATCTTATGCAAAAATAACAAAGAATGTACCAACAGAGAACCATTATTGATTAACAAACTGCCAGGGACTGGGAACATTCATTGTATGAGCTGGAAGGTTTCAGAAAGTTTTCAGTTCCTTTGAGGATCGGAATTGTATTCACTGCATGTTAAAAAGCAATAAAATACATTTTAAAAACCGGCGTTGATATGCTTAATATTTCGCTGCTGGCACGTTTCGACTTGGAGCATTATCCAATGCAGGCAACTGAAGAGAAGAGAATTCAGAAGTGAGGAGAGAGAGAGAGAGAGAGAGAGAGAGAGAGAGAGAGAGAGAGAGAGGACTTTCCGGCGCCTGCTACACATTTTCTTTGCCAAGCCAGTGCAAGTAACTGCCCCAGAACTGAATAAAGTGGGGTGTCCCACACCTGCATCGTACAAAAATCACACTTGCGGTCCAACCAAAGAACACGCCCCCCCTTTAATAGGTAGCACACACTTTCGACTTGGAGCACGTTTCGACTTGGAGCAGGCAACTGAAGAGAAGAGAATTCAGAAGTGAGGGGGGAGAGAGAGAGAGAGAGAGAGAGAGAGAGAGAGAGAGAGAGAGAGGACTTTCCGGCGACTGCTACACATTTTCTTTGCCAAGCCAGTGCAAGTAACTACCCCAGAACTGAATAAAGTGGCGTGTCCCACACCTGCATCGTTCAAAAATCACACTTGCGGTCCAACCAAAGAACACCCCCCCCCCACCGCGCGAGCTTTAGCAGGTAGCACACACTTCCTATCTTAATCGGATACTCTCCTTTTTAAAAAGTTTTTGTTGTTGTTCTAAAAAGAAGCAAGTGTAAATTATTTCATATCGACAAAGAAGCTGGGAACAACTTAATTCCAATACCCCTCATTTCAGCCTCTGCCGTCTAAATAAATTAGCACATCGCCTTGGATGGAGGCTCTGGCAACTGCCAGCAATCGCATCAAATGCGAATAATACGGTATACATAAGAGCGGCGGCAACCGAAGAAAGAAATCTAAACTATGCAAGCAAGCTATATTTTATTAACATATGATTTAATTTGCACTCATTTGCACTGGTTTTGAAGACTTAGGAAACAGCTTACGTTCTTTTAAAAACGGTGCATTGGATATGCAAGGGCACCCGCCATCTTAGAAGAGGAATTCCTTGCACCAAGAATGCCTTTTCCAAGCTGGTACCTGCAAGTTAGGATTCGTATGTTAATCTTTTATAAACCCAAAAAAATAAAAAATAAGACGACAGTGCCGTTGTAGTTGGTTTAATTTGCTTTAATTCAATCTGGACGGCCAGCCCATTTAAAGAGGTTCCCCGGTTGCGGAATGCTCTCTCTAGTGAGCTGCCCCGTCTTCATCATTATTGCGTTTCCTTAGGAATTTGAAAATATTGCTGTTTGCTCAGGCATTTGGTGGCTGCAGAATAATGTTCCTGACAACCCCGAGATCAGCGGACAGAAGAATAGTTTAAAAAACAAACCTCCTATAATTACTGTGTTTGCAATTGTTATTTTTTTTTAATATTTGAAATGGTTTAGAATGTTTTTGCTTTGTTTTTGTTTTTAGAGTGTGTACTGTTTCTGTTTGCCGATCTGGACTCCGAAGGGCGGCGTATAAATTCCGTAAATAAAACCGTAAGAACATAGCAACCCGGAACATTGCATAGGTTTTATTTGTAGGAGGACAAGGAAAGGAAAACAAGCAAGCAAAGTTGAGGTATCAAATACATAGCTGCGTTTCAACCTATTACTAGTTCGTTTATACATTATGTCCCTTTCTTCCTCCTAGGTTCAAAGATCCCAGTGTTTCACCGCATAAATTGTAATTTCACAAATTTCAAAGCAGAATGTACCACAAAGTAACTTCGTAATAAGAACAGTAGCCATGCCAATGAGAGATTAGCGCTGTGCTGGTGGTGGTTATAATGAACATTTAAACTTCATGGCTACTGAAACACACGGACCAGGAGGTCAAGTTTCTGCTGGGAAATACGTGTTGAATTAACACTGGCAGGACGCCTAAGGGGGCAGTTTCAATAGACTGACCTTTGCTGTAACTCGAGGGATGTTTTCTATTATGGATTTTAGGCAGAAAACCGATAGCAACCTAACCCCCAACCTCTGAGCTGCGACAGACTTGTCCACCACTCAACTCTTTCCCTCATTCAGAGAGATGGATGTGGGGAAATAAATCCCGCACCTTCCACTCCCAGAGAGGCGTGCCTGGCATCACTTTGATGTTTTTGTATGTGTCAAGTGAAGACATTTAGATCTAGTTGCAGCTAGTTGTTCTTATTGCAGGTTTTATCCTCCAACCTTAGCTTTTTGATCTCAATTGGGTGTTGTTTTAATCTTGCCTTTTATCTATTGTATTACATTTATCTCTCTCTCCAGAGCTGTTCTAGCATCTAGATTCTGGCATTTTCCCTATGTTTCCCCGTTGTTGGGTTTGAAAACAGCAAACTAGGGGAGGGGAGGGGAGGGGAGGGGAGTAGAGAGTCAGAACTATTTGTGGTGCTGGGGAAGAGGTGTAAATACCATGCTATTTTACCCACCCAAGTTGCCCGCTCAGAACTAATATTTGCCCAATAAGGGACTGGAAGTCACAGGCACCATGCAGCAAGAGATTTGCTTCCCTCGCTTTAACTAGAACCTAGGATCCAGCAATAAAGAGCTTAGTACAAAAGCCATACACTTAGAATACAAGAATTATGAGCCCAGGAACTTGTTTGGAGAATCAGAATTAATGGGAGCTCACAGGCTTTCCACACATAAATCCGTTCCTGGTTAACTCAAGTATTCTTCATCTCAGCAGTATAATGTAGAGGGGGAGGGGGAATATTTTGCAGTTACTGTATTTATAAACACGGGGAGGTGAGGTCAGCAATCCTTTGTGATCTACTGCAAAACACCCAGCGTTCTTCCCACCTTCTTCCCACCGCTGCCATGCAAAGGAAACAGCAATTTAGAAAGCAATTAGGACTGGGGTGGGGGAGCGGGACAGGGATTAGTTGCGCCCCCCATCCCACCCTATGCATACAAGCAGGTGATGCGTTATCACAGATCTCCAGTTCTGATAATTCAGAAAAGGGCCGGCAGAGTGATCAAGTGAATGGAACAATCAGGAAAGATTGGAGCATTGGGGACTTTTTGGTTTAGAGAAAAGTTGGATAAGAGGTGGCATGACAGAAATTTATTAAATTTTGCATTGCATGGAGAAAGTGGATAGAGAAAAATTTCTCTCCCACTAAACTACACTTTTAAAAGCTACAATCCTAAAAGCATTGAACTTTCCCCCCTTGCACTTTGCCTTTGCTGTTTTATTACATTTTTAATGATGCTTATTGTTTTGATATATTGATGTAAACCACTTTGTGAGGTTCATTTCAAAAGCAGTAGATAAGTACATGGGATTGAGAGGGAGATATTTCTGACTAAATGGATTTGTCTTGATTTATAATAATTAAAAATCATGATCAACGAAAAATAAAAGAGAACAAAAAACTTATTTTGCAACTTATATGGATGGCATCATAGAGAGCATAAAGCACCCAAGCTTCAATAAAGAATTAAACCATGTGGGTGAACCAAAAGGTCTTCACTAGATGATTTGGAGAAGAAGGCACCAGGCTAGAATCCCTGAGGAGGCTGTTCCATAGCTGGGATACAACTGCCAATAAAGCTCTCTTTCCCTGATCGACACCCACTTCATCTCATTTCCGTTTCAAATATTAAAATTATATTACTCAAATAAGCCCAGTTTGACTGTGAGCAATGTGTTATGCCTGCAGATATCAGAAAAAGTTGTATCTTGACATTTCCTTCAAAAGCTCAATGTATATTTTGAAAGAGTAATCTTTAAATAACCATCAAAGCTCTTTAAATACCCATAACTCTTCCATGCATTAAGTTTGCCTAAAAATTCTTTTCACCTTAAGTTATTTTACCGGAAATCATACTTCTATGTGGGTGCTCTTTGGAACGATCTGTAATTAATTAATTAATGTGTATGAGTATGATAATCTCCAGGTTCTTGGACAGTAATTTTGTGGTTTCTGAAGCCCATTGAGAATAGGTTGTTTTTCAGAAAGTGTAGCCTTGTTGAAGAAAAGTATAGTGGAAATTTGATTAAAGAAAAGAGTGCTGGAACAGAGACATAGCAGACACAGCATTCTTTGAAGGGCTTTATAGTCTAGCTGCAGTTTTCAAACAAATGCCCGCCAAAAGTCAGCATTTGGACAGCAGACTAAGCAGGCATTCAGGTCACCTAAATACAGTGAGAAGTATTATATTTCTATTTAAATTACAATAATTGTTTTTAAGTTGCCTTTGGCCATTTGTTTATTTCATTAAATGTATACCCCACCTGATAGTAAACCACTTTGCAGTTTTTTGTTTTACAAACAGAAAAAATAATAAAATTGAGGGGGGGGGGTGGGAATCAACCATACTTCAAAACATACAGATTAATATTACCTTAAATTAGCACAGAGCCATTGAATGATATCTGTGTCCTCGTTTTCGACAGTGCTGTGGTGGTCACCATTTACTCTTCCTCCAATGAGTTCTGCGAGGTACCTACTGGGGTATCACTCTAGAAACCCTTTCTTTCACCTAAGGGAATCTAACAGGAGCTAGTAGATGGTTTACTCCCAGGCATGTGCAGAGTGCTTCCCCCTCAGCATCTGGCAACCGCCCAGGGAATGCTAGTGCTCAGGGCTTTCCTTATGGAGGAGGGAGAAAAACACCAACCGAATTCCCAGGGGCAGGTTCAGAAAAGGAGGCAAGGATGAAAAAGGGGGCATTTGCCTGAGCTGACGTCCCAGCCTCCTTGGCCAGACTTACTCCTGCAGGGGGGTCAGCAGGGCCGGCCCAAGACATTTGGTCACCTGAGACGAGTCCCAAAACTGTCCCCCCCCCCCCCCGGGAAGAAGGGGAGAATGGAGATTGTTGGGGGATCAAGATCAAATGGCGAAGAAAGGCGGGAAGAGACCAGTGGCGCCTCCTCTTTGCCCCGAGGCTGCTGTAGAGGCAGATTTGGAGTGGGGTAGAAGTGGAAGTGAGGAAGATCCAGCTCCAAAGAAGAGGACGGATTTAGGGCATCCCAGCCGGTCCCGTCCCCCCCGCGCGCTGAGCCTGGAGGGGCCAGAGGGGAGCAGAAGGATGGAGGAATGAAAGGAGAAGCATGGAAGGCGAGAGGGGGCAGCCTTCCTCAGAGGCCGGACATGCTAATGCGCTTATCTGGCTTCCTGGGTGGGTCCCCCCTGCGGGGTGGGGTGGGGCGGTCATTGTGTTAAGAGGGAGCGAAGAGGAGACCGAGGGGACGGGGGGGAGAAGCGGGGAGACCAGGGAGAAGGAGGAGGAGGAGGGCGGCCGGTGTGGGTTGGCGCCGGGTTTAATGTGTGACAAGTATGTGGTAATCTGTCAAAAATTACATTGGCTGTCAAAAATTAAAAGCAAAATAATTAGAGACAAACACCAGCAGACCATTGTGGGCGATGTGCTTTAAATTGCCTGCAAAGGCTTCGTGGGACAGAAAAGTTTTCTGCTCATTCATGAGTTCCATATAGATACAAGCATAAGCAAAGAGATGGAAGCTGGAAATGAGCTGATGCAAGAACCAACAGATTCGCTACAGATTGCTGGCCACTGGGAAAACCTTATTGCAGTGATGGGAAACACTGTAACTTAGTGGCAGAACGTGTTGTCTGCATGCAGAAGGTCCCAGGTCCAGCTCCTGGTGTCTCCGAGGTAGTAGGGCTTGATCAGACTCCCACCTGAAACCCTAGAGAGCTTCTCCACAGTGCTGAAGCAGAACCATCAAATGGTGAAGTTGGCAGGGACCCTGAGGGTCATCTAGTCCAACCCTCTCCAATGCAGGAAAATGTATTAGGTGGACTACAACTCTAATAATATTTGATCATACTGGCTGGGGGTATCTTAATCTTCCCTCCACAAAAAGGAGGTTGAAATCAATCCTAGGTGCACTTTTCATTGCAGGATTTAAATGGCAGACCAACAAGGACAGTGTCACTTGCAATAATATCAAACAATGCCTCCACAATTCAACCACCTAGCATCTGCGGTTTTTCTTCCGCAAAAGGTATGTGAAGCTTGGTTGTAAGAATGAAATAACAGTATAAACAATACTATCTTTTCTTGTAAATCAACACTGTTGCAATATATATGGAGCTATATCAGTGGGAAGCTTGCTTTATATCAGTTATTCAAACTGGCCTCCCCCAGCCCCGATAATTTATATCAGTTGATCCTGAAAAGGGCTGAGGCTATAAATGACCCAGAGGGCCAGCAAATATGTGGGAGGAACTGTAAACAGCAGAGGCCAGGAAGATAAGTTCAGATGGTGATGATTTGGTTATTAACAGTCCATTATTAAGAAGGTTTGGGGGCGTTTCCTTTCCCTTTGACCTCACTTACAATCCTCTACAACTCAGGATAATACTTTATACATCTGATATTGGGCTATACGTATGCCTAATTTTGATAATTTCTGAAATGACTGTTCTTTTCGATCTGATCTAGATGCGAAACACTGGGAAATACTGCCCCCTAGTGCTTATTTGTGAATTTAAGATGCTGTTTATCTGCTTTCTCTTGTTTGCTTGAGCTATCTGGATTTGTTTCTACAGAAGTTATTCAGTGCCCAACAAATTATCCTTATTCCCTGCAGGATTTTGTTGTGTTTCCTAGATGATGGGTTACCAGTAAAGGGCCTCATTCCCAGTCCCAAAGATAAGTGTGCTGCTCATGGGTGTAAGCAAGGGGGGCAACTGCCCCCCATCAAGCAAAACAATAGAAATACTTAAGTAACTAACCAATCATGTCGGTTCTGCACCTCCTAACAAAAGTCCTGTCCCCCCACAAACAAAAATCCAGGCTACGCCCATGGTGCTGTCTGCAACAATGCTTCATTTCTGGAAAAGAGAGGTCATGTTTGCTTGGGGACCATGCTACCTGACTTCTTCACTCCTAAATAAATATGGATAGGTTACGACTGCTCAAGGGTAAAAGAACAATCTGCACATGCACAGAAAAACTCATCTTGTAGTTACTGACAGAAGAGTGTGTAGTGGTTAGAATGCTGGACTACAAGCATGGAGACATGGGTTCAAGCGTTAACTGAGCCACAAAGATCACTGGATAGACTTAAGCCAGTTATAGCTCAACCTAGCGGGTGGTGCTGTGGGTTAAACCACAGAGCCTAGGACTTGCTGATCAGAAGGTCGGAAGTTCGAATCCCCACGATGAGGTGAGCTCCCGTTGCTCGGTCCCTGCTCCTGCCAACCTAGCAGTTTGAAAGCACATCAAAAAGTGCAAGTAGATAAATAGGTAGCGCTCTGGCGGGAAGGTAGACGGTGTTTCCGTGCGCTGCTCTGGTTCGCCAGAAGCGGCTTAGTCATGCTGGCCACATGACCTGGAAGCTGTACGCTGGCTCCCTCGGCCAATAAAGCGAGATGAGCACCGCAACCCCAGTCGGCCACTACTGGACCTAATGGTCAGGGGTCCCTTTACCTTTAACCTACCTCAGAAAGTTGTTGTGAGGATAAATGGGGATGAGGGACATCATGAAAACCATTCTGAGGATTTGTAGGATGAAAGTGTAATAAATAAATAAATAAATAAATAAATATTAAATTTTATGTAATCTGGCATTAGTTTGTTAAAAAATTGGAAAACTAATAAATACTATTTGGCAGATAAATAAATGTTCTGGAAACCCAGATTCTGGAGCTGCAGATATTAAGACAATCTCTTTCAACCTAAAAAGTTAAGGAAGCTGTATCAGTTTGTAAGAAGAGCAATCTGTCTTGCAGAAGTTGCCATTGACTGATTCCGAGTCTCATATTGCTGTTATGAGCAGTGTCTTGATAGGAGAGCCTCATGACATGGCAAATTGCTGTCTGTCAACCAGCATTTCCACAGTGCATCTACACAGTTGTGTGCTGGCTGCAATGTATTGCTGAGTTAGCCCAGTCTGATGCTGCCAAAACTCATTGGACCACATCAGTGAGGCCAAGAGGGGGTTACTAAATTTGGACTAAATTTGCCTAGGCCGTCCTGTTAGATGAGCTTTGTTGGGAGAGTGATGCTTCAGCAGTCTCTCACATTGGCTTTTGATACCATCAGCCATGGTATCCTCCTGGTCTGTCTACAGAAGATGGGTACCTGGAGCATTGATCTGCACTGGTTCCGGTCTTGAGATAATGGGCAGTTCCAGAAAACAGAATTGGATGAGTGTTTCTCAACCCTCTGTCTCTTCAGCTGTGGGGTGCTGCAGGGCACGATATGTCTCCAGTGTTGTTTAAAATCCATATGAAGCTATTGGGACTTGAGAATTATGTGAAAGGCAATGCATTAATTGATAAAATAATAGTGTACATTCAATACCCGGTCTTGAAAGCTTTTTCTGTGGCTCACTTTAAACCATGGCAACCTATAGCTGATTATCCTTAACACCATGTTATATAAGTAAATAATTGTTTTTATAATGTACATTTTCATTAGATGATATCTATGGAGGAAATAGAATCATAGAATTGCAGAGTTGGAAGGGACCCTGAAGGTCATCTAGGCCAATCCCCTGCAATTCAAGAATCTCAACAACTAAAGCATCCAATTCTATAGAGATAAAACCCTTTCCCTTCCAAGCTCTTACAGAGGGATACGCCAAATTTGGATTGAGACCATTGCTGTGGTGTTATTTAAAGGCAGTTTCCCATTCCATATATTTATTTGCTGCATGGAAAAGAAATTGAGATCAAAGCCAAAGTCTCATGAAATTTTAAGAGAAATAAAGTTCTATCAGAGACAATATATGGAACTGATGAACCAGGAGATAGAATGGAAAATAAAGCAAATGAGACAAAAGACATTTGAATCGGCAGATAAATGTGGGAAACTTCTGGCATGGCAACTGAAGAAGAGACAAAAGTTGAATATGGTTACAAGCTTAGAGGTTGAAGGAAAGAACATTTTTAGGCCAAATGAGATTAGAAACTGTTTTCAGAGTTATTTCAGGAAACTTTATGCACAAGGGCCGGTGGAGGAAAAAGAGATGGAAGAATTTCTCAAAAAATATGGGTTACAAAAAATATCTGAACAAAGTAAAGTGATTTTAAACCAGAAAATAACTGAGCAAGAAATAGAGGGAGCCATTCAAAACATGAAACTGGGAAAATCTCCAGGACCAGATGGCCTGACTTCCAGATATTACAAAGCTTTGAAAGATTGGCTGATTCAACCGTTCAAGGAAGTCTGCAATGAAATTTTAGAGGGGAAGAAGGCACCTGAATCGTGGAAAGAAGCATATATTACACTTATACCAAAATCTGAGACTGAAAAGAACCAGATTAAGAACTACCGCCCTATATCATTGCTTAATGTGGACTACAAAATTTTTGCAGACATTTTGGCAAAAAGACTGAAGAGGGTTTTGGTGGGTGAGATTCATAAAGACCAGGCTGGCTTTCTCCCGGGAAGACATTTATCTGATAATGTGAGAAATATAATAGACATTATGGAGTTACTCGAAAATAATATTAATACTAAGGCAGTATTAATATTTGTGGACGCTGAGAAAGCCTTTGATAATATCTCTTGGAGTTTTATGAAAAAGAATCTCAAAGGAATGGGGGTAGGCCAAGGTTTTGAGAATGGTATAGGTGCAATCTATTCTGAACAAAAAGCAAAACTAATTGTAAATAACGTGGTTACTGAAGAAATTGCTATTGAAAAAGGGACACGACAGGGGTGCCCAATATCCCCATTACTTTTTATAACTGTTCTGGAGGTTTTACTAAATATGATTAGAGGGGACCAGCTGGTAAAAGGGATTCAGGTCGGAGCTAAACAATACAAGTTGAAAGCGTTTGCAGATGATTTAGTTTTAACTTTGCAAGAGCCAGACACTAGTACGAAAAAAGTTTTGGAGATAATACAAGTTTTTGGTCGAGTGGCAGGTTTTAAGTTAAATAAACAAAAAACAAAGGTACTGGGAAAGAATTTAACAGTGGAGGAAAGAGAGAAGTTTCAGAGTGAAACTGGATTAATGGTAGCAAATAAGGTGAAATATCTAGGGGTTAATTTAACAACTAAGAATGTGAACTTATTTAAAGATAACTATGAGAAATGTTGGACAGAAATTAAGAAAGATTTGGAAATATGGTCAAACTTGAGACTTTCCTTGTTAGGCCGAATTGCTGTTATTAAGATGAATGTTTTGCCAAGAATGTTGTTTTTGTTTCAAACACTGCAGATTGTGGACAGAATGGACTGTTTCAAGAAGTGGCAGAAAGATATATCGAGATTTGTCTGGCAGGGCAAAAAGCCCAGAATAAAATTTAAGATATTAACTGATGCAAAAGAAAGAGGGGGGTTTGCCCTGCCGGACTTAAAACTGTACTATGAAGCAGCAGCTTTTTGCTGGCTGAAAGACTGGCTACTTCTTGAGAACACAAACATTTTGGATTTAGAAGGGTTCAATAATAGGTTTGGTTGGCATGCATATATATGGTATGACAAGGTAAAAATTCATAAAGGTTTCAAAAACCATATTATTAGGAAAGCATTATACAATGTTTGGACTCGTTATAAAGATCTGTTGGAAAATAAAACCCCTAGGTGGTTGTCACCAATGGAGGCTAAGGAAGTTAAAAAACTTAATATGGAATCTAAATGGCCAAAATATTGGGAAATTATAGAACAAGAAGGTGGAAATGTGAAATTACAGAGTTATGAGAAACTGAAGTTTAAAGTAAGAGTTTGGCTTCATTATTACCAGATAAATGAAGTTTTTAAACAGGACAGGAAAATCGGCTTCCAGGTGGAAAAGTCAAAGTTAGAAACAGAATTGTTAGAACCCAATACTAAGAATTTGTCAAGAATGTATAATCTGCTGCTGAAATGGAATACACAGGATGAAACGGTTAAATCAGCTATGATTAAATGGGCACAGGATGTCGGTCACGACATTATGTTTGCTGACTGGGAACAGTTATGGACCACCGGTATAAAGTTTACGGCATGTAATGCCTTAAGAGAGAATATTATGAAAATGATTTATAGGTGGTACATGACCCCAGTCAAGCTAGCAAAAATTTATCATTTGCCAAATAACAAATGTTGGAAATGTAATGAGACTGAAGGTACTTTTTACCACCTTTGGTGGACGTGCCCAAGGATTAAGGCCTTCTGGGAAATGATATATAATGAAATTAAGAAGGTGCTTAAGTGTACCTTTTACAAAAAACCAGAGGCTTTTCTCCTGGGCATAGTAGGCCAATTGGTGTCAAAGAAAGATAGGACGTTTTTTATGTATGCTACAACAGCAGCAAGAGTGCTACTAGCAAAGTATTGGAAGACACAAGAACTACCCACACTGGAAGAGTGGCAGACGAAGGTGATCGACTATATGGGACTAGCAGAGATGACGAGCAGAATCCGTGACCAAGGGAAAGAGACGGTGGAGGAAGACTGGAAGAAATTTAAACTTTATCTTAAAAACTCTTGTAAGATTATGGAGTGTTAAAATGTCATGGTTTAAGCATAGCAGATTTGCAGCGATAAATGATTGGACAAGAGGAAAGAAAAGGGTTAAAGAAAGGAATTAATAAGTAATTCAGACCAGGGGTTGCTGAAAAAATTTAAAACAGGGATGCAGAAAAGGGAGGCATGGGGAAGTCGTTGAAATTGGGTATATGAAAAAAATTATGAAATTATACATGTTTATATGTTTGTTTGTTAGTGTTTGTTTTTTGTATTGTTTTATATTATATGTTGAAAAACCAATAAAAATTTTTTATAAAAAAAAAAATATTTATTTGCTGCATGTAGCATCTTAACTGTTCTTATCAATCCAAACTTAGTGCATAGCTGTACAGCAAAAATTATGGTGAATTAGAGTAATGAATTATTGCCGTACCATCATAAATGAGGGAGGCCTTGCCAATTTTGTGGATAAGGCAGCGGTCATTTTGAATGCACACTTCTCTTCTCACCTGCACCCCTAGAAGTCGTAACCACGGACATAATTTCTTTATCGGAAACTCAATATATAATTCCATTGTTTCCTCTTTCTGTCAGCTTTTTGACATCTAATAGACTTGATTTGAACAGAAAGAAGAAGAGTTTGGATTTGATATCCTGCTTTATCACTACCCAAAGGAGTCTCAAAGCGGCTAACATTCTCCTTTCCCTTCCTCCGCCACAACAAACACTCTGTGAGGTGAGTGGGGCTGAGAGACTTCAAAGAAGTGTGACTAGCCCAAGGTCACCCAGCAGCTGCATGTGGAGGAGCGGAGACGCGAACCCGGTTCTCCAGATTACCAGTCTACCGCTCTTAACCTCTACACCACACTGGCTCTGGATGTTTTAAAATTAATTCTTCCTATCCTAAAATTCATAGGAGACTCTTTGTATCTGTTTCCATACCCCACCACCACCTTCTGAGGAAGAGACTTAATCTTGCCTCTGGGTCAATGCCAAGCAGATGGGGATCAAACAAGTCCAGAATAATGCTAAAAGTGGGAGGGGAGGAAGGGAAGTGGGAAGGATTGCTCACATTTGGCAGCAGCTCCTCACACATCATGGAATGCAAGTCCAGAAGATTCTCTGACTTTCCTGAATAGCCTGTGGGCTGATTTGCCACTGAAGGGAGGAGACTGAAAAGCCCCTACACGGACATGGCGTCTGTGACAGAAAAGTTGGTTCCACAAGTATTTCTTTTTACTTTTATCTCCTGCCAGCAAATGGTTAAAGAACAGCAGCCTCTGATTGGCTGAGGTTCCAGGTGGGAGAGAGTTAGTAAGGTTGGTTTAGAGTTGTGTTTGTGGAGGGGGATGGAATTGAGGTTGGAAAGGTTGGGAGTGAGGTTAGGAGACAGGTTGAGTGCTGAGGAGGGAGAGTAGTTGGTTCAGGAGAAAACATCCACTCTGAGTGTACAGAGAAAGACTGAGTGTAATGTCTTGCAGGAGTAAGAGGACTGGATCTTGCTGGGAGACTGAGGGAGAGACAGGAGAAGTAGTTGAAAAAGGATCAGTCTACTTAGGTCTCTAGCTAGTCTGGAGGGGAGAGACTCTTCTGAGGAAGAGACTCCCCAAACCCAGTTAAGGAAGAGGAGTTGTGAGCCCTTAAGACTATTACTGAAAGTTACCTCAGGAGTTGGATTTGTTAAAGGGGTGGGTACCTGAAGGAAAGTGCTACCTCAGAAAGGAACCAAACTAAAATGCCGAAACCTCTGTGAAACAAATTCAGCAAACTAGCTTATTAATTCTGAAGTAACCTAAGTTTCTCCACTTGTATTATAATACCTTGTTTTAGAATAAACTTTTATTGTTATTGTAAAAGCATCTGCTTGAGACTCCAGCCTAGTGGTTGTCCCCCACAGGATACTCTGGGATAGTTAGCATTTGTTTTAAGGGTTGTTCAGTGAGGTGGGGGCAATATATGTAAGAGAGCGGGCAAGTCGGTGTGAGCGGTAACTGAGGCACCGAGCTTGTCACAGTGTCCTCCATTTCAGGCCTAACATAGTGGTTCTCAAAAGGTGTGGCACGCCACACTGCTGTTGCAGGAGGGGGTGGCAAGAGCAGCAGGAAGATTCAAGGACAATCAAAGAAACATATAAATTATTTCAGTATAGTATAGTATCAAAATACTTGACTGGAGAAACCACCGCTCGTTTATTTCCTTTTTTACTCCTTGCTCCCCCTCCTCATCCTGCCCCCAAGGAGAAGCAAACCAGGCAAGGCTTTCATATTGTGCTTCAGTTCCCTGCAGCTTTGGCTGAGTTAAGGTCATCCACGTAGCTCTCTCAATACCCTGATGGATGGGTCATGCTTATTGATAAATTGTAATTTAGTGTAAAACGAGTTTTTGTTTTTGTTGTTAAAACCTAGCAAAAGTCACTTTTGCGTTTCTTGAAATGTGTGGTCTCCACAGCACGCCTTCTGCAGCGCAACTAATCTGCAGAATAGCCAACAGCAAGAGGGGTCAAGCGCTGGGCACTGGAAAAGGCAAGAAGAGCAGACAATAAGCACAAACTCCAGAAAGGCGAATGAGTGTTGGTGATTTTGTGTGAATGAGGTGCGCATGGCACTATTGCACCACCACGGGCAGGTCAGCTGGTAGCGCATGGGACTCTTAATCTCAGGGTCGTGGGTCCAAGCTCCACGCTGGGCAAAAGATTCCTGCTCTGCGGGGGGGGGGGGGCTACATGATCATCAGGGTCCCTTCCAATTCTACGATCCCCCCTCTTGTCTCGCTTGTCACTGTGCTGAATTGTGGCACAATGGGTCAGTGCCCTGTTAACCAGAAGTCGAGCCCACGCAGAGACGGCTTTCGGCGCGATTCCAGCACTGCAGGCGGGGTTGGACTAGATGACCCTTGGGGACCTCTTCCAACTCTCCAGTTGTGCGAATTGCCGCCAGCAGTTTGCACAAAGACTCGCACTCGCGGTTGCCCGAGAGGAGGAAAGCAGCAGGCAGCGGCGCGGAGCCCGCGGCAGAGAGTCCCGCGGACCCCTCCTAATCCAACTGCGCTGGGCGTAACAACACGTCCCTCTTTGTGACGCAGGCGGCGTATGCAAATACTCCGGAGCGCTTCTTGGGGCTGCTCAGAAGAGGCGGCGGGAACAGACTCGGTAGCTGCAGAGATGAGGAGGGTGGCGGGCTCGATGGACTCCCAGGGCGAGCACCGCGCCGATTACTTCCGACGCTCCAACCTGTTCGTAATGGTGGCGATCTTGGCCGGCCTGAGCTACTGCGGGGTGAGCGCAGCCTCCCTGCAGGCTCCCGGGGCAGCTGGTGCGGGGAAGCTGGGCGCCACGGCTCCAAAGTGCACCCGGGGGGGTGGTGCGGGGATCATAGTTACAGCTGTCAACTTTTCCCTTTTCTGGCGAGGAATCCTATTCGGAATAAGGGAATTTTAGTGCATTTCATGAAGACAGCCTGCTTTAATGCATAGCACACACTGTTTATTCTGGAAGTACATTATATGGTAATTGTGATTTATTTTTTTAGGGGGATCTAGACCGAGATCTCATCAGCTGTGGGCTTTCTTGCCTAAGTCCAGTGTTTCAGGGTCCTCCACACCCTGCATTGTAAAATGCAAGGGTCAGAACCTTTTTCAGCCATGGGCCGGTCCACCGTCCCTCAGACCATGTGGTGGGCTGGACTATTTTTTTTGGGGGGGAATGAACAAATTATTCCCACAAATAACCCAGAGATGCATTTTAAATAAAAGCAAACATTCTACTCATGTAAAAACACCAGGCAGGCCCCACAAATAACCCAGAGATGTATTTTAAATAAAAGGACACATGCTACTCATGTAAAAACACACTGATTCCCGGACCATCCGGGGGCCAGACTGAGAAGGCGATTGGGCTGCATCCGGCCCACGGGCCTTAGGTTGCCTACCCCTCGTCAAATGGCTGCTAATTTCTGGGTTGTTCCACATTGTCCCCAAATTTCATATATTATGAATGGACACTGGGGGATAAACACAAAAGTTGTGAATTCTGATGTTGCGGGATGATGGGTTATGTTGAAATGTATATATGCCACTTAGGAATTTGGAATATTAAGCGGTATAGCTGAAGTAAATAAAACAATACCTCCTGTATGCTTACTTAAATGTATCTCTCTTTCTCCCCTCCCCCTCCTCACACCTCAGTTGGCAGTCTTTTCACCCTCAACAATCCCCTATGACCTTCTGGGACCATTAGGCACCGTCACTAAATATTTGGTGGAAAACCATAAAACTCTTCTCAATATCGGGTAAGCTGAATTCTCATCTTCTACCTGTTCACATTCCTTCTGCTCCCCCAACAGTGGGGATTTTGGGGGTGGGTGGGAGGGTGAGTAATATAATATGCAGCCATATGTATGTGTTTCTCCTTGCATATTGGGAGGGACAAGTGAAATGTAAGAGCAAGCTACAGTCAAGCAATGTATTTGAGATTCATAGAATTGTAGAGTTTCTAACAGTGGACCCAGGGCCTCATTCTTTTTTCTTCCTTCCTTTTTAATTGTAAAAACCAGTCCGACACATGTGTGAAGGGTGGATCGGGACAGGCTGTCTAGCCTTTGTTCTTCTTCCTCTGGTAGTTTTCCAGCCCATAATTATCTCCCCTGAGCACTTTTGTCACCTGGGTTAAAGCATAGCTGTCAACTTACAGATTTGAAAATAAGGGACCAGCAGCCTCGAAAAAAGGGACCAGCAGCCAAAATAAGGGATTTTGGCTTGGCTTACACACAAATCCCACACTCATGGAGCCAGGCTGCTTTGGCTGCAACTGACTGTGTTTTGCAGGGGGTTGGACTAGATGATCCTAAGGGTCTACAACTCCCACCAAAGAAGAGTGGCAGACAAAACTGATGAACGACGTCCAGATGGCAAAGCTTACAGGCACAATTAGAAACCAGAAAGAGGACCTCTTTAATAAAGAATGGGGAAAGTTTATAATTTATTTCAAAAGCTGTTGTAACGAGTTACATACATTGGTAAGATTGACAGAAAACTTGTAGTAAAAATTTGAACTATGGATGGACAAATGATTTATAAAAATAGAGTTATGAAAGGGATGCAGAGGGGAAATCACTACATTAAGATGCTGCACTGGTTGGAGGGTATGCTAAGCAGCCCGTCAGGGCTGCCATCGTCTTGGGGCGAGGAGTTCCACCGGCCCTTCCCTGCCTGAGAGGGAGGGAGGGGGGCCGCTAGGGGCGCATTGGAAGATGGCCGACAATACCATCTCTCCAACTCACACGAGGTAATTAAGAGGCTAATATGGGAGTAATTAGCCTCCCGAGTTTTCCCAGGGGAATTGGGAAAACACTGCCTCGTCTGCGGTTGCCGATAGTTCACCCCTGAGTTCAAAAGAAGGAGGGGGTGAGGGCACTAGACGCACAGCACTTTTGTGAGTTCGCTCTCCCAGACACTACTTCTTTTCGCGCCACCTGGTTGCAGGAGCTCAAAATAAACAATTAGAGAGCAGCAAATGCACATGTTTCGAGTGAAGAAAGGGAGTACTGACTGCTAACTGAAGCGACCTCTGTGAAGCTGAGCGACGGGTTGGATTCAACAGGAAAATATATCAAGAAGATGCATCAAAGATGTTGGTATGTCGGAACGGGGCGGAAAGGGGGGGGGACTTTTCTTTTTCTCTCTATGTGATTGCCTAACAATCCCCCCCAAGAAGAACCATTGCACAATTGATAACAAGTGGGATAATTATGAACTGTGTGGAAATGAATTTTTAACCAAAGGCTTTGTTTTGTGGAAGATCTGGAAAGGAATGGAAGGCTCTTGGAATGACGCAGTTCTAAAAAGAGATTCGCCATGACAGGCAGGCTTTGTTGCAGGATTTACGATCAAGAGGGGGAGAAAGCCATGACTTTGTTATCATACTTGACTCTGTGTTTGAACTGGCAGAACCCCCTGAAAAGATTGATGTTGGAGCGACAAGTCTGTGAAAGCTAATGAGCAGACGTTAAGACTGTTTTTTATGCAAGTGCTGAACTGGCGTCTGCTGTCTGAATATGATTTTTGGATTAATGTGAAAATCCACACAGGACTATAACACGTTTGTTTCAACTCGCTTGTGGAGACTTTCAGAGGGTATAAAGAAAGGAAAAATATACTATAACAACAAGAAGAGATGATTTGTAAAGGAGAACAACAAAGAGCGGAATGGACAGAATTGTGAACATCAAGGCAGCAGCAATAAGAGATGACTGGATTCCTTTCTGAGCTTGAAGCATGGGTACCCCCAACAAAATTTAAAATTTGGATTTGTAATTTGGAACTAATGTGATTTGATTCGTTTGTTAATAAAAATTATTTTTAAAAAGAGAGAGAGAGAGGGAGGGAGACTCTCACCCACGCCGCCCGTGAGCCCGGCATGTGGTGGTTGCGGCGGCGCCGCGGCCGCTGAAGCACCGCCCTTCTGTGTCCCTCCCCATCCCCTCCTCTTCCTCCTCCCTCAGGCTGCCTCCTCAGCCGCCACTGCCGCCTATGGCTTCCCCTGGTAGCGCGGCAGAAGTTTCACAAGAGAGGGGCTGCCTGCCTGCCCGCCGCCACCCATCTCCTCACGACGCGCCCCTGAGGGGGGAAAATGAGAGACGGAGACACAGCAGCTCATGCGTGCGCTCTCTCTTGCTCTCTCAAGGCGGAGGACCCCGAGCCGCTGCTTCCCTCCCGAGCCGGGCAAGCATGAAACCTGGGAAATTTAAGGGACATCATCAGTCCGGGACAGCAACGGGAAACGGCGCTGGGATAAGGGAGTTTCCCGCCAAATAAGGGACGGTTGACAGCTATGGGTTAAAGAGCAGCTCCATGCATGCCTTACTCCACTCGGACTGTGTAGTGTTTCTGGTCCAGTTTAGGCTGTGCATAACTTGTTATTAGAAATATGCACATTAATATAAAGGGCAGGGCAGAATGATTGCCTGCTTTTTGAAAACCCCATTCCTGCAACTGTTGTGTGTTTCTCTTGCACAAGCCATGCTTACTGAAATGAACAGGCATTGCACAAAGCATATTTGTGTTGCTTCAGTGAACTCCTGTCCATTTCACAAGGGCTTGCATGAGAAATAACAGGGTTGTGTCCCGTGTTAATTAGCTGGTGATTGGGGATGTGTTTGGCTTTCCCCCTGGGAATACCTAAATGTTTTGGGCTAACCCTTATCTTGCTTTAATTTGCGCCAGTTACAAATGGTGTTATTTTCCTTCCTTTCAGATATTTAGTTACCTGGTTAGGCCACGTCGGGGAAGCATTAGTTGCCCTCAAGCTATGCAAGTAAGCTATTTTTATTTTATTTTGGGTCTCTCTTCTACCTCCACCTCCCTCTGCCCTCTCCTAAACAGCAGAATGTTTAGGACTGTGTCTGGGCTTGTAAACTGGTTTCCTGGGTACGGATATGGGGTGTTGTGGGAAATGCATGAGCACTCCCTTTCGCTGCCTAAAGTGGTATGGAAGTGACACACAGGTTTTAATAATCTTCACATCCTATCTGCATGAACTGGGTCTAAAGTAAATTCTGTCAAGGACCGACTTCGGAGCTGTTGTTGAATTTGCTTTTTAAAAAGCAACCAGTGCTTTCCAACATTGAACCAATGAGGTGTGCTGTGCATTGGAACCCAACCCAGCTGTGGCAGGTGAACTTACCCTGATCCTTTTGTCAGGTTTCTTAAAAAATAATAATAAAGGCGCTGGTACTAGTTTACAAAGCCTTATACATCTGAGGACCAGGATACCTAAAAGGCTGTCTTGCACCTTATATATACAACTGATGGTTGCATTCTGCAGAAGAGGGCCTCTTGCAGATACCATCTCATCAGGAGATCTGCTCCGTATAATGCGGGAACTGGACCTTAAATTTTGGTGGCACCTACCCCTGAGAACTCTGTCTATTGTCTTTTAGGCACCTCTTAAAGACCTTCCTCTTCTAAGAAGCCTTTTAATCAGAATTTTATCCTGGCCTTTATCTGCATTGTGTTTATATATGCCTTTATTGTTGATGACTTTGTATTGTTAATTGCTTTGGGATGTATAAATGAAGTAAGCAAAATAAAAGAACATAAAAGAAGCACACGAAGGAGCCAGTGACTGTGTAAGTAGGCTGGTCTGTGTGAGTGCCAGTAGAGGAGTAACAATATGATGGTTCTAAATCCCAGATATATGCACTTGGATTCAAAACCCTGTTTGGAGGTTATCTGGAACTAGTGATTGCATTGCTGATATCTTTCCTTCGTTGGTGTATCACATGCCACCCTGGAAAGTTCCCTGAAGGCTTCTGGTGAGGGAGCAGGGGTGTGGATGACAGCCCAACTTCAGTTTCCGCCCATCCTCCAAGCAGCTGAGGGCAAAATAGACATCTATCTACTTAACTTGGATTTTAAGTAATACATGCAGAAATGTCAGGCTTTATCTGTCTGTCTCTTCACTGCAGGATGAAAGGCATCACAGACCCTTCAACTCAGCGGTTGTGGTTGGTTCAAACATTTTTCTTTGGAATGGGATCTCTCTACCTTTTGTTGACCTACAACCCCCGGAAGAAAAGCTGGTGAAGGATTCAGCCAGAAGAGAAGGTTCCAACACATTCTAGCTTTGGGGTATATTTTTCAGCTGAAGCAAGAAAAGTGGTGCTACCCTTATGCTATTCATATAATCAGTTATCAGTAATCAATATATTCACATATGCACACATAGCAGGGCTTACAGTAATATCATAATCCATTTGAATCAAGAAAAGCTTTTTGCCTAAGCTAACTGCAAACTGCTTGGAACCGCAAGTCCAGAACCGACCTTTCACCTAGTAACATCCTGCACCCTATAGGAAAAGGGAAGCCATGAATCCCAAGGCGCTGGTACAAATCCCCCCCTCAACTACAGGCTAAAATGGTCCACAAAACAGGAAGGGCCAAACCACAAAAACTCCCTACAGAGCAGATGCATAAGGGGGAGGTAGCGCCAGGAGATTCCCACCCTGAGTCTTATTTCCCTGTTCTGTCAGAACTAGGGAAAAGGTCAGACTGTGCATCATTGTGCAGACAATGGAGTGAACTCTGCATAAGATCAGGAGCATGGCAAGAAGCGCGCTAATTGGTTATTTTTCGCTGGAGTTCGTGACTGTCTCATGATTGTCTCATGATCTGTGATTTGCTCAGGTATATATTCTCAGGATTTGTATGGTTCTGGGTCCCAGTCTTTTGGAAAGGATTCCAACTGGGTCCATTATTGCTCAGCAATAAACCTCACCTTCTTTTCTCCAAGTTGCTGCGTCTGTCTGATCCTTGTTTAACCCTAAGTGGGTACCTCCTATATTTCACGTGCTTCACAGGGAGAGGGATGGGTGTATTCCTAAATATTTTTGTGTGTGTTCAGAAGTGTGGCAATCTTCTCTTTCTTTTTTTTAAAATAATTTTTATTAACCGACCAATCAAATTAAATCAAATCACATAAATTCCAAATTACAAAGCCGAATTTTAAATTTTTGTTGGGGGTACCCATATTTCAAGTTCCGAAGGGGATCCAATCATCTTCTTGCTGCTGCTTTAATGTTCACAAATCTGTCCAAATAATGTTCACAATTCTATCCAATCCTTTCTTGTTGTTCTCCACATCTCTTCTTGTTGTTTTCATATATTTTTCCTTTCTCTTTGTGACCTCTGATGGTCTCCACGAGCGGGTTAAGACAAATTGTAATCCTGTGTGGATATTTCCGTTCGTCCAAGAGCCATATCCAGGCGGTTTCCGTATAGCATCGCTTCCATAAATAAAGACACTCTTACCGTCGTTAATCTTCACAGGTCTATTGCCTTTCTCAGTCTACTGAGGAGGTTCACCAGGAATCCAGTATGAAAACAAATCAATTCCTCCTCCCGGTCGTCAATCTTTTGACAGAACCTGCCAACACGGCAACTCTGTTTTTATTGCTGCGTCATTCCAAAAGCTCTTGTTCTTTACTCAATCTCCATAAAACAGACTTTTAGTTAGAATTCATTTCCACACAGTCTTTAATCATCCTGCTTAGGTCAGTTAGATGATGGTTCTGACTTGAGGAGGGGTTATTGGTTAATCACATAGTAGAAAAGAAAAAAAGCCCCCCCCCATCCAGTCCCGCTGCTGACATACCAAACCTTTGACGTATCTTCTTCATGATATATTCCTGTTGATCCAACCCGTCGCTCTTCTTTCACAGAGGTCCCTTCAATTAGCAGTCTTCACTCCCGTTCTTCACTTGAAATATGTGCATTTGCTTCTTTCTAATTGTTTATTTCAAATTGGACCATAGTTCTTGCCTTTGGTTTGGACTTTTAATTCTCTTGATGATTTCTGCTGAAATGCCCTATAATGTCCTTCAAACTCTGTGTCTCATTTGGATTTATTTTTAGGCAGCTCTTAAGAACACTGCTGCTCATAGTTTTAGCTCAGCATTTTGCCTTTGTGCTTGAACACCCTGCATATTCCATCATGCTTGTTGTATTGAGAATCACCTCTTTAACACATTACGTTTTACCTGGGTATTGTCTGGATGATTAAAGGTAGCTTCTGCTGTTCTTTATACTGTTAATACTTGAAGGGAAACATGGTGAGCTGTTTGACTGTTGCATCTTGTGATAAAAATGTGTCCTAAGATAGGGTGCTTAATTGGTATAATGCTGCATTTTGAGCTGATAATTTCCGAGAGCTGTCTCACTGCTGGCCTTGAATAAAGCTAATAATTATCTCTAAAATATAATGCATGCCCTGAAATTGTTACAAAGGATGGGGGGGTTTCACATCCTTAAAGCAGGGGTGCCAAAACACAAAGTATAGGGCCTCCTAAGGATTCCTAATGCAGCCTGGGTTTCCCCACCACCTTCTAGGAAACTTTGAACAATAACCAGGCCTTAATAGGATGAAGGGGTTGACTCAACAATACAGTGGTACCTTGGGTTAAGTACTTAATTCGTTTTGGAGGTCTGTACTTAACCTGAAACTGTTCTTAACCTGAAGCACCACTTTAGCTAATGGGGCCTCCTGCTGCTGTCGCGCCGCCGGAGCACAATTTCTGTTCTCATCCTGAAGCAAAGTTCTTAACCTGAAGCAATATTTCTGGGTTAGCGGAGTCTGTAACCTGAAGCTTATGTAACCCGAAGCGTATGTAACCCGAGGTACCACTGTACCTGCTTTTGTGTGTCATCGTATTGGGTTCTTTCCTCAGTTCCCTCTGTTTGCAGCAGGAATGCTAAGGAGTTGGTGAGGAAATGCGCTTGGGCATCCCAGGAACACGGCCAAATAATTTGTAAAAGTGTGCATGTGTTAACACTACAAATGTGTTAAGAGCAAATGGCTTGCCAAATCAGGTGCAACCATTTTGGATTACTCTCATTGTAGTGTCTGACTTGAGGCAGAATTTAACCCTTGCCCATCTGCCAAATTGGGAATTAGACATTCTCATCCCTGCCCTATAGAGTGGGTATAGACAGGTCTGCTCTGATCTCTCAAGCAAATATCTCCCTTCCCTTAAGACTGCATTGATTTTTGACTAGGAAGGGGGGGGCTGTTTGTGTGAGTGCATGTGTGACAGTGTAGGGTGATCGCTTCCACTTTTGTCCATACCCACCACTGGCATGTTGCCCCCAGAGGGTTGGCAAAGGGTGATGTGACAAAACTGTGCATTGCCCTTGCTGGAGAATATGCAGGAATCTGTCTTTGCTTGCAACTGGCCTGAGAACATATTGTCCACATTGGAATGCCCAGTCGGTTTATATATGGAGTTTCACAGTAGCCCTGTAAAGGACAATCTCCTCAAGCCAACATTAAGCATAAAAAAGAAAAGAAAAGGTTGCAAAAATATATCACTTGCCCGATAATAAATGTTGGAAATGTAAAGAAATTGAAGGTACATTCTTTCACCTTTGGTGGACGTGCCCGAGGATTAAGGCTTTCTGGGAGACAATTTATAATGAAATGAAAAAGGTACTTAAATACACTTTTGTGAAGAAACCAGAGGCCTTTCTCCTGGGCATAGTTGGCCAATTGGTGCCAAAGAAGGATAGAACTTTCTTTATGTATGCTACAGCAGCAGCAAGAATACTCATCGCAAAGCATTGGAAGACACAAGAATTACCCACCTTGGAAGAATGGCAGATGCAAGTAATTGACTATATGGAAATGGCTGAGATGACTGGCAGAATCCGAGATCAGGGAGAAGAGTTGGTGGAAGAAGATTGGAGGAAATTTAAAATTTATTTACAGAAGTATTGTAAAATGTATGAATGCTGATGACATTGAAATAAAATGAAGGGGTTCTAGTAATAAGAGATAAAAATTTGAAATTATAAATTTGGGAGGTAAAATATATAAGGACAAAGTAGTAGGATATCAATTTGCTGAACTAATTGTTAAAAAGGGATATAAAAAAGGGAGGCGTGAGGAAGTCAGGAAAGTAAGTTAAGTGAAGATGAATATTTAGAAAAGAGTGATTTGTGTTTTTCTTATTTTATTTTATGTGTGATGATTGTTTTTTTCTTTCTTTTTCTAAATGTTTGTATTTTATGTATTGTGAAAGTTTGTATTGTTGTCTTTCATATTTTTTCTGGGTTTCTCTGTGTTTTTATTGTTCTATTTTTCTATTGTAAAAACTAATAAAATATCATATTAAAAAAAAGAAAGAAAAGGTTAACAATACAACACACCAGGCATTAAAAATAGCAGTAAAGATGTTTGGAAAGCAGACTAATGAAATATTTGAAAGTCCTCTGAAAAAATGTGGCTTGACTTGCCTGTGAAAAAGTGGGAGGGAAGAGGTCAAGATAGATAAACTTCTGGGAACGGAATGTCATAGTCTCTCAGCACCAGCACAGGAAAGTCATCGCCATCTTTTTCAGCTGCCTGCAGGAATTCATTGCATACAAGGACATTTTGCAATATGCATATTAAAAGGGTTAATGTTATATGCAGGATGATACTTGGGTAGATAGCAGGAACAGCGCGAGCCATTTTGTTAGCTGAGGCAAAGGACATGTTTGCGCATTTCCCCATTATTTCCACGAAATCTGATTAGGCTGGTTACTGAACTTTCAGCACTGTTGATGGGGCAGAGTCCTCAACTGCACTCTAGGGCAGCAGAATAGCATAGGGAGTGCAGGGCAGAAAACATGGCAGACATTTGGGGCCTCTTTCCATCCCTCAGAATTTGTCGCCTGAGGCAGCTGCCTCACAGAAGGGTAGGAAGCCCTGGGTGCAGGCATTTTATAGCTTCTAATGTTCTGACAGATCCAAGCCTTGATGAGCTTCCAGTGGACCATTCAGTCCAGAGGGGGAAGGGATGACGATGGGATGAGGGACGGTAACTAGGGGAATGGGCGTCCTTTCTGGAGGGAGAACATGAAACTCCTCAGCAGCTCCTGGGATGCCAGTTTCTTCCCCCAGGGCCGTCCACATGATAATGAGCTGAAGGGACTCGCCTGTGGAGGTGTCCCCTCTCATTTTGCCCACTAGGAAAGAGATCTTGTCATTTCTCAATACTGTAGAAGACAAGGCATTGGCAAAAGTTCCCATCCACATGCTCCTGTTTTTCACCGTCCCTCACCCCCGGGAACTGCTTGTCACGCCAGTTGAGGAGGCAGGTGACAGGAGAACTTCCTGCTGTACCTGTTCTAATTGGCACAAAATTTCCATGTAGACATGGATACACATTAAGCCAAAAATTGAGGAGGCCAAGTGCACGTAGGGCCTTTTCAGTCCCCTCCCTCCAACGGCAGATAGATTCAAATGCCATTCAGGAATGCCAGAGGGTACCGTATTGTCTCGAATATAAGCCGCACCTTAAAAATTGGAGGGGGGAAAGAAAAAATACCCGAATATAAACCGCTGCATTCCTGGCTGCATACTGGGGGTGCTCTCTCCCTTCCCGGCCTTGGGGGAGAGGATGGGGGACTACGCACGGGGCGGGTGCTGCTTTGCCGTGTTCCTGGCGCTGTTTGCCCCACGCTCCAAGCTGCATACCATAAGGTTGCGAATATGAGCCGCACTTTAACTTTTCACGGTCAGAATTTGGGGGAAAAGTGAGGCTTATATTCAGACCAATACGGTAATTCTAGACTTGCACTCTATGAGGCGTGAGGGACTGTAGGCAAATATAGGCTCCCCATCCATACACAGTGGTACCTCTGGATACAAACTTAATTCGTTCTGTAGGTCCATTCTCAACCCAAAGCCATTCTTAACCTGAGGCATGCTTTTGCTAATGGGGCCTCCCGCTGCTGCCGGCATGCGACTTCCACTCATATCCCAATGCAAAGTTCGCTACCAGGAAACCTGCTTCCAGGTCACTGGAGCTCGTTACCCAAAGCGTCCGTAAGGAGGACGGTACATAACCCGAGGTTCCACTGCATTTATCAAAATCCTGGACTTCTTGGTTCTAGTCTGCTCGCATTAAGCCAGAGACAAGATTAAGGGTGTTGCAGTGTGGTAATAAAGAATAATCGATGGAGATTAGGGCAGGAAGATGATATTACTGAAACACCCGGAAGATTTCCAATACAAATTAGTTGGTTAA
This sequence comes from Podarcis raffonei, assembly GCF_027172205.1. Classification (NCBI taxonomy): domain Eukaryota; kingdom Metazoa; phylum Chordata; class Lepidosauria; order Squamata; family Lacertidae; genus Podarcis; species Podarcis raffonei. Next base: position 21,377,822 of record NC_070606.1, read on the forward strand.
ATTGGTGGCTGGGGAGTGTTGCAGCTTTCTTTCCAATAAAGACATTTTGTCATTGTTTCCAGCCTTCTTCCTGTATTTCCCCACCTTTATTTTGTTCACCAAGTATTGCACATAGACACTGTGTGCAAGAAGATTGCACATGCTCGAATCCTGTAATGCTACCATTCATTTTACAGCATTTAAAGGCATCTCATAACCATTTGAAAAACAATAGAATAATCCTTAACATTTGTATAGCACTTTCAAGTGTTCAAATGAGTGTTATATTGTTGTAAACTTTAACAGCCCTGTAATGGAAATCAGTATTATTATCCCCCATGCTGCAGATGTGGGGGGCGCAGAAAGTGGATTGCCAAAGGTCACCCGGTGAATGCATGAGAGAGGCAGCAGTCAAATCTGGGGCTTTCTGATTTTTAGCTTGCTCTCTTAGCTAGCATGCTACAGCAGGTGTCATTATAATGAAATACAACTAGTAACTGGAAGCAACTGCAGCAACAGCAACAACACCTAACAGTGTGAGAAAAAATTAAAAAAAATAAAATAAGCAGAGAACTAAGTCTGAACCGGTTTACTATAAGCATGACGGCCTTAATCTACAACCCTGATCACTGTGATCGTGTTCACAGAAAGGCCAACAGGAGGAGCTCTAACTTAACAATGCCAACTAAGCAAAGTTCTAAACTTTTTTCAGTTGTTTGGATCAATGTTTGCCATCCTTATTATAGTGAGAACTTCCCTCTAATTCCCAGTAAATTTATGCACAGCACACATTCATTTGATACATTTGATGCAGATACTGAGTTTAAATCATTAAAAAAAAAATTCAGAGACCCACCTTAGAAATCTAATTTCTGCAATGGATGGACTTAGTGCTAAAAGTACATTAATTCTGGTTTTTAACACTAACTCCCAAGGTACAGTAATGTGCAAAGGACTGCAGCCATAAACAGCTTGCACTGGGGAGACTAAAACGAGTTATGTTGCACTGTTTTTTCTGGCAAAAGTTGAGTAAGTACTTAGTTCTCTCCTACAGAGAAATTGGCATATAGAAATATATATATATAAACCCTTCCCTGCCTAGTCCATTACCCCCAGGACACTTGGGAGGCTGAGGCAGAAGACCCCAAACAGGGCACAACAGATGGGTAGGTCTTCTGAGTGAGCTATTTAAAATTACTATTACTAAGTTTATTGAATGTATAAAACAATTGCCAGGCATAAAGTGTTGCCTTTCAGCACAAATTCACACAGAGATGTTAAGTCTTGTATGCAGCCATCCACTTGGCATTAACAAATGCTTGACAATTTCTTACAGATGAAGCTCACATCCACAGGTTATACTTCAATAAAGAAAGTCTTGTGGAACTGTACACTTGTACAGCTTTTAAAGGTGGCTTTTTCTGATACTGCAGAACAAAATACAGCCAAATAGCAGTATTTAGTCATTCCAACTTAGAAGCTTTATGATTAACAGTAACTGGAGGATATGAACATGGGATATTTGAATGCGGAGCTGAAGAGAGTAGAAAAATGCTGCAGAGAACTAAAGAGAAACCCCAGAGGAATAAGCATAATTTATTAAATGTAATTCTGTCTGTTGGATCAAAAAGACATATTCATGGTAACAATGTCTTCTATATTCACAGAACATAATGCCTATATGCCTTTCACACAACACAAAATAAGTTAACGTAGGTTCTCCCACTGACATACACTTATCTTTGCTTGGTTGTTGTACCTAAAAGTGAAATTATGACCTTCCCGTTTGGAAATAATGGGCATTTGGTTCTCTCCTTTCTTATGTTCAGATCTGGTTTCAAAATAGACGAGCCAGAACACCAAAGAGGATAGGTTCCAGGATAAGGATCGGGAACCATGCTGCAGCTCCTTATAGCCACAGTGAGAGAACCTGTCCAAGAAGCAGCCTGGACAGCAGCAGTCCGAGAAGCAGTCCAGGAAACCTCCACAATATTCACATGCAACAAAATTACCAGCCACACGACTTTCATTATGCTGAAAGCTATGGAGGAGCAGGGTTGTGGCAGCCACCTCTCAACAACACGCAGCCAGGAGAGTGCGCCCCGGAACAGCAGAGCTCCCCGGAATTGAACCATGCTTATTACCGGCAAGCTGCTTTTTGTGGAACTGGGCTTTATGAGACTTCCCAGGCGAGCAACTGCCCAGTTCCATACAGTGGTGTCTCGCAAGACGAAATTAATTCGTTCCGCGAATTTTTTCGTCTAGCGAATTTTTCGTCTTGCGAAGCACGAAATCCCATAGGAATGCATTGAAAATCAATTAATGCGTTCCTATGGTCAAAAAAAGTCCAAACACAGCCAAATTTGGTACAAGAGTTTATTAAGTGCTCTTTAAAGTCACACATACTGTAAAGAGCATTTCAAAATTCAAACCCAGAATTTTTTTAAAAAAACAGCAGAGTGGCCCAATGGTCACAGAAAATCATAAAAATGCAGAAAAAAAACCACAAGCTTCCAGATTCTTGCAAACCCCTCCCCAACTGTTCCCCCAGCAACCCAGCACACAGAAATTCAAATCCAGAATTTTTTTTAAGAAACAGCAGAGTGGCCCAATGGTCACAGAAAATCACAAAAATGCAGGGAAAAAAACACAAGCTTCCAGATTCTTGCAAACCCCTCCCCAACTGTTCCCCCAGCCACCCAGCACACAGAAATTCAAATCCAGATTTTTTTAAAAAAAACAGCAGAGTGCCCCAATGGTCACAAAAAATCATAAAAATGCAGAAAAAACACACACAAGCTTCCAGATTCTTGCAAACCCCTCCCCAACACCAAGTCCTTGAATTCCAAACACCCCAACCCAAAATCCAAACCCCCCAAAAAAAGTTTTAAAAGCTTAACTTACCAAATGGCTGCAAAAGAAGTTTTGGAAAAGCTTCAAAAATCACCAAAGTCTTTAAAAACCTCAAAAAAGGCTACTATGTACACTGCGTTCTATGAGTTGCTCCTCGAAGTCAAGTCGCAACTGTATTAACGGTGTTAAGAAAAAGGAAACAAACTTGCAAGACGTTTTCGTCTTGCGAAGCAAGCCCATAGGGAAATTCGTCTTGCAAAGCAGCTCAAAAAACGGAAAACCCTTTCGTCTAGCGAGTTTTCCGTCTTGCGAGGCATTCGTCTTGCGGGGCACCACTGTATTACGGTGCGGAGATGGTGAGGCAGCCTCCACCATCATCTGGTAACTTCTTCATGGCATCAAGCACTTATACTCCCTGGTCTGCAACGGGGAATTATTCAGCTACAAATCCTGTACAAATGCAGAATGTTGATGGAAGTGCTTCGGACTCTCAGTTTTTCTCTTTAAGTCAGGTTCCAGATTAGCATCCCAACTCCTTCCTTGCTATCCTGTACATATTTTCCAAGCTCCCTCTTTTAATGCCTTTTAATGTATGACTTGGATGTTTTGAATAAAGTTTGTTCCTTTACTAGCTTGTCTGGAGTCTTCCTTTAACTTTCCATTTACTGAAACATTCACTTTCCTGTGTGCAAGCATATAAACATGGGCTTAATTTTCCCATAGAAAAAAGTCAGTTGTGCGGTTCTAGAGATAAAAGGTCAGGTCTTCTAATGACTGGATATTCCTGAGACACATTTTAATGCACCAATGGCCTTTCTGTCCCTTTCTTTTCTTTTTAAGTCTCTGTATCTGAGGCTAGAGTAGGTGGCAATAAATGTGGTGGGAAGTTGCTATATTTTCTTTGTATGCAAAAGTATATTTGTAGATCCTGCTATAAGTAGATGTAGTAACACTTTTCTGTGTTAATAAGTTTGGTTTCCATTCATGAGTCTTCCATTTTTTAAAAAACAGAAGTTTGAGATGGGGATATAAGATTTAATTGATTTTTCTACCATGAGTGTGTTAAGTTGCTCTCCAAAGCTTTAATGACAAGTTTAACTTGTATGTGCCGTAGCCTGCAACATGGGCATTTATATCTATTATAAACTTTGTGGGGGGATATTTTGAACAATTATTTCATTTTCTTCCTCTTAATCCCCCCCGCCAAGGTTTGTGCTCTACTGCCTTCAATGAAGCTTTATGGGAGGGTTGCCTGTGAACTAGAGGTACCACTGTATATGCCTGAGGGAAGGTAGCCGTGTCCCGTGGTGGCGCCTGGGACCGCCTACGAGATAACTCTGAAGGGCTTCCCTCTCGCCATTGTCTTCCCTTATTACGTTCCCTCAGCATCAGCGCTATAACGAACGTCTTGCTGGGGCAACGGGGGGGGGGGTGTCCTTCCCGCTCCTCTTTCTGGTCCCAACGGCCGCCCATCCCCCACTCACTCTCGCTTCGCCTCAGAGATTCAAGGTTGGCGCCGCGCGCCGTTTCCCGCCCAAACCTCCCCCGCGCATGCGCCCCCGCCTGTCCTGCCTTGGCGCCCTTTGGCCACGGCTTCCCCTGCGGCGCCACACCGGCCGCCCTCCTCCTCCTCCTTCTCCCTGGTCTCCCCGCTCCTCTCCCTCCCCCGTCCCCCCTGTCTTCATCTTTGCCTCCTTTTCTGAACCTGCCCCTGCCCCTGGGAATTCTGCTGGTGTTTTTCTCCCTCCTCCATAAGGAAAGCCCTGAGGGCCCTCACACTAGCATTCCCTGGGCGGTTGCCAGATGCTGAGGGGGAAGCACTCTGCACATGCCTGGGAGTAAACCATCTACCAGCTCCTCTTAGATTTCCTTAGGTGAGAGAAGGGATTTCTAGAGTGATAGCATAGTACGTGCCTCCCAGAACTCATTGGAGGAAGACTAAATGGTGACCACCACAGCACTGTCGAAAACGAGGACACAGATATCATTCAATGGCTCTGTGCTAATTTAAGGTAATATTAATTTGTGTGTTTGGAAGTATGGTTTATTCCCACCCCTCAATTTTATTATTTTATCTGTTAGTAAACCACGTTGCAGTTTTTTGTTTTACTATCAAGTGGTGTATACATTTAATGAAATAAATAAACAAATGGCCAAAGGCAACTTAAAAACAATTGCTGTAATTTAAATAGAAATATAATACTTCTCACTGTATTTAGGTGACCTGAATGCCTGCTTAGTCTGCTGTCCAAGTGCTGACTGTTGGTGGGCATTTGTTTGAAAACTGCAGCTAGACTATAAAGCCCTTGAAATAATGCTGTGTCTGCTATGTCTCTGTTCCAGCACTCTTTTCTTTAATCAAATTACCACTATACTCTTCTTCAACAAGGCTACACTTTCTGAAAAACAACCTATTCACAATGGGCTTCAGAAACCACAAAGTTACTGTCTAACAACCTGCAGATAAACACACTCACACATATTAATTAATTAATTAATTAATTACAGATCTTTCCAAAGAGTACCCACATTGAAGTATGATTTCTGGTAAAATAACTTACGGTGAAAAGAATTTTTAGGCAAACTTAATGCATGGAAGAGTTATGGGTATTTAAAGAGCTTAGATGGTTATTTAAAGATTGCTCTCTTTTTTACATTGAGCTTTTGAAGCAAATGTCTAGACACAACTCCAGTTTTTCTGATATCTGCAGGCATCACATTGCCCACTGTCAAACTGGACTTATTTGAGTAATATAATAATTTTAATATTTGAAATGGAAATGAGATGAAGTGGGTGTCGATCAGGGAGAGAGAGCTTTATTGGCAGTATTTTTTGTGGGAATGTTCAGGGGTGCAGGAGAGGATATATTGTGAGATTATATCCTAATCCAACTTGTGCTAACAAGTTCCCAAAATATCAGCAGAGTTTATAGACATTCCCCTTTAAGTTCGCAACGGTAACGTGTGCACAGGTTCGCTAGAACCTCTATAATAATTACTCTGGTAATTTCCCCTTTGTTCCCTCTTAAAATACAAGACACAACACAGTCTTCATAAAAGTATAAAAGAGTTTACTCACGTTCTGTTCACAATATGATCCCAGAAGGCAGACAGGCTTAAAAAGGTAAAATACATTTAGAATCTATCTTGTAGCAAGATAGTCCTTATCTCCTCTCTTGGCTGGGAGCCAAGAGAGCATCCTTAGATGTTTCCTCATGGAAGGAAGATGGCAGAGAGAGAGAGATGGCTGCCTGCCCTGTGCTTTTGTCATTTACCTGCACAGGTGAGGCCACACCCACCTCTGGTCACATGCAGAGGAAGTCCGTCCCCAGGAAGTTTACCTGCTTGCTGGACAGACATCCCTCCCCATGTTCTAACATGTACACTCTAGGAATGTTGTCATTGACTGCTCCTGTGTTTACATCCCACATTTTTTAAATACTGAAATACACTTTTCCATTTTTTAAAAAACAGAAGTTTGAGATGGGGATATAAGGTTTAATTGCTGCTGCTGCTGCTCGCGTGAGTGTTGGGAGGACCACTCCCTCTCCTGCCAACTCCATCCGGCCTAGGGGGCGGGGCCTGCACTCACCGCCACAGCTTGAGGGCCTCCATCAAGGCCTCCGGGACACGGCTGCTGTTGCTGCTTGTGTGAGTGCTGGGAAGACCGCTCCCTCTCCTGCCAACTCCATCCGGCCTAGGGGGCGGGGCCTGCACTCACCGCCACAGCTTGAGGGCCTCCATCAAGGCCTCCGGGACATGGCGGCTGCTGCTGCTTGTGTGAGTGCTGGGAAGACCGCTCCCTCTCCTGCCAACTCCATCCGGCCTAGGGGGCGGGGCCTGCACTACCACTACAGTTTAGAGGCCTGAGCAGCTACCGGCAGCAATGGACAAAATGGTTTTAAATGTTTTAACCGCTTTTAATTTGCAGCACCTTAAATGGTGGTTGTTGTTTTTTATAATATTATATTATTTCCTTATTTTATTTTTGCTTGGGGTGGGGTAAGCATTTAGTCAGCACTATTGTTTCTTGCTTTGTTTCGTTTTGTTTTGTTTTGTTCTGTTTTGTTTTATTATTATTATTATTCTGTTAAATTATTATATAGTTTGTATTTTGCTTTTTAAGGGGAAGGGTCATGGCTGCCTGGGAGTGGGCCTCAGCCAATAGATTGGGTGGGGCAGGTTCCACAGGGGGGGATGTATTGGGACACCCGATCTCAGTGATCACGGGCAGGAGGAGGAGTTATGCTAAGACCAGACCATGTCATTACCGAGGAGGCTGGTTTAGTCGTTGTTTGAGGACTATCCCTGCCTCCAGGTCTGGTCCTGACCGGAAGGATACAGTAATCAGCAAGGGAAACCCACATGACCTGAAAGTGTTGCTGTGCAATGCCAGGTCAATGATGAATAAAACCACTGCCATCCACGACCTGATTGTGGATGGAGGATTTGACCTGGCATGTGTGACAGAGACCTGGTTGGATGAAGCAGATGGGCCTGTCCTTGCCGCTGCTTGCCCACCAGGTTTCTCTTACGCACAGCAACCCAGGTCATGTGGGCGGGGAGGGGGGGTTGCAGTGATTTTTAGGAAGTCATTAGTCTGCACCAGGCGTCCTATTGGGAAGACCCAGTTTTCTGAGTGCATGTTCTGGAAGTTGGGCAATAGGGGCAGTACAGGATTCCTACTGGTGTACCGACCTCCCCGCTGCACCAAGGATTCCCTGCCCGAGCTGCTTCAGGTCGTGGCGGATATGCTCCTGGAGACACCTAGCTTGGTTGTCCTGGGGGATTTTAACATCCATGCCGACACGACCTTACAAGGGGCCGCTCGGGACTTCGTGGAAAGCATGGCCTCCATGGGGCTGTCCCTGAATAAGTTTGGCCCAACTCATAGCCGTGGACATGCCTTAGACTTGGTGTTCACCTCTATGGATGTTGGTGATCTGACACTAACTAAAAGCGAAACAAAAGAAGTGCCATGGTCAGATCACTTCCTGGTGCAACTGGACTTCTCCACAACCCTTCCCCTCTGCAGGGAGGTGGGACCGATTCGGATGGTCCGCCCCCGCCACTTAATGGATCCAATTGGCTTCCAGAGAGTGGTAGGGGATGCTTTATCCCAAGTTGATGGCCTTTCAGCTGATTCCCTGGTGGCACGCTGGAATGCGGAGTTAACCAGGGCTATTGACTGTCTGGCTCCGAAGCGCCCTCTCCGATTGCATGGAGCCCGGACAGCCCCGTGGTTTTCCCCGGAGCTGAGGGTGATGAAACAAACGTTGAGACGGCTAGAGCGCCGGTGGCGGAAAACTCATTCTGAATCAGACCGGACACGGGTTAGAGCTCAACGTCGAGCCTACCAAGTGGCAATGGCGACGGCGAAGAGGGCCTTCTTCGCTGCCTCCATTGCATCTGCAGAAAACAGCAGCAGGAGACTTTTTCAGGTGGTTCGCAATCTATCGGAACCACCTGTACCACCGGGGCCTGGTAGGGACCCCAAGATCTCCTGCAATGCTTTTGCAAAGTTTTTTGCAGATAAAATCGCTCAGATTCAGAAGGAGGTAGACTCCACCGTGGGAGCAGGGCCAGGGCAGGAGAGTGCTAGAGTTCTGTCTGGTCCTGTTACATGGGATCAATTCCAATCTGTTACCTCCGAGGATGTGGACAGGCTGCTTGGACAAGTGAAACCGACCACCTGTCTCCTTGATCCTTGCCCATCCTGGCTGATAAAAGCGAGCCGGGAAGGGCTGGGCGATGGGCTCTGCGGGGTGGTGAATGCTTCCCTCTGTGAGGGAGCCTTCCCAGACCCGCTGAAAGAGGCGGTCATTAAACCGCTTCTTAAAAAAACATCTTTAGACCCGGCCAATTTGGCCAACTATCGCCCAGTCTCAAATCTGCCATTCTTGGGCAAGGTGATTGAGCGGGTGGTTGCTGAACAACTCCAAGCACGCCTGGAGGAAACGGACCATTTGGATCCCTTCCAATCGGGATTCAGGCCTCACCATGGGACTGAAACTGCCTTGGTCGCGCTGGTTGATGATCTCCGGCGGGCTAGGGACAAAGGTGAGAGCTGTTTCCTAGTTCTGCTGGATCTCTCAGCGGCCTTTGACACCATCGACCATAACATCCTTCTGGACCGTCTAGAGGGGCTGGGAGCTGGGGGCACTGTCATACAGTGGTTCCGCTCCTTCCTCCTGGGCCGTGTCCAGAAAGTGGTGGGGGGGGGATGAGTGTTCAGACCCCTGGGCTCTCACTTGTGGGGTGCCTCAGGGTTCTGTCCTCTCCCCCATGCTTTTTAATATCTATATGAAGCCGCTGGGAGAGATCATCAGGGGGTTTGGACTGGGTGTTCATCAGTATGCAGATGACACCCAGCTCTACCTCTCCTTTAAATCAGAACCAGTGAAGGCGGTGGAGGTCCTGTGTGAGTGCCTGGAGGCGGTTGGAGGATGGATGGCGGCTAACAGATTGAGGTTGAATGCTGACAAGACAGAAGTACTGTTTTTGGGGGACAGGGAGCGGGTTGGTGTGGGGGATTCCCTGGTCTTGAATGGGGTAACTGTGCCCCTGAAGGACCAGGTGCGCAGCCTGGGAGTCATTTTGGACTCACAGCTGTCCATGGAGGCGCAGGTTAACTCTGTGTCCAGGGCAGCTGTCTACCAGCTCCACCTGGTACGCAGGCTGAGACCCTACCTGCCCGCGAACTGTCTCGCCAGAGTGGTGCATGCTCTAGTTATCTCACGCTTGGACTACTGCAACGCGCTCTGCGTGGGGCTACCTTTGAAGGTGACCCGGAAACTGCAATTAATCCAGAATGCGGCAGCTAGACTGGTGACTGGGAGTGGCCGCCGGGACCACATAACACCGGTTCTGAGAGATCTGCATTGGCTCCCAGTACATTTCCGAGCACGATTCAAAGTGTTGGTGCTGACCTTTAAAGCCCTAAATGGCCTCGGTCCTGTATAGCTGAAGGAGCGTCTCCACCCCCATCGTTCAGCCCGGACACTGAGATCCAGCGCCTAGGGCCTTCTGGCGGTTCCCTCATTGCGAGAAGTGAGGCTACAGGGAACCAGACAGAGGGCCTTCTCGGTAGTGGCGCCCGCCCTGTGGAACGCCCTCCCATCAGATGTCAAAGAGATAAATAATTACCTGACATTCAGAAGACATCTTAAGGCAGCCCTGTTCAGGGAAGTTTTTAATATGTAACGCTGTACTGTTTTTAACACTGATTGAGAGCCGCCCAGAGTGGCTGGGGAAACTCAGCCAGATGGGCGGGGTATAAATAATAAATTATTATTATTATTATTATTATTATTATTATTATTATTATTATTATTATTTTCTACCATATGTGTGTTAAGTTGTTCTCCAAAGCTTTAAAGACACTTTATTTCATTTTCTTGCTCTTAATCCCCCCCCCCAAGGTTTGTGCTCTACTGCCTTCAATGAAGCTTTATAGGAGGGTTGCCTGTGAACTAGAGGTACCACAGCATTGGTGCTGTTCATATTAGGAAGTTACTTTGTGGTACATTCTGCTTTGAAATTTGTCAAGTTACAATTTACGCGGTGAAACATTGTGATCTTTGAGCCTAGGAGGAAGAAAGGGACATAATGTATAAATGAACTAGTAATAGGTTGAAACGCAGCTATGTATTTGATACCTCAACTTTGCTTGCTTGTTTTCCTTTTTTCGTCCTCCTACAAATAAAACCTATTCAATGTTCCGGGTTGCTATGTTCTTATTGTTTTTATTTACTGAATTTATACGCCGCCCTTCGGAGTCCAGATCGGCAAACAGAAACAGTATACACTCTAAAAACAAAAACAAAGCAAAAACATTCTAAAACATTTCGAACATTAAAAAAATAACAATTTTAAACACCAAAAAGCAATTTCAGTTAGGAAGAATCGTAAAAGTAATTATAGGAGTTTTGTTGGTTTGTTTTTTCAACTATTCTTCTGTCCGCTGATCTCGGGGTTGTCAGGAACATTATTCAGCAGCCACCAAATGCCTGAGCAAACAGCAATATTTTCAAATTCCTAAGGAAACGCAATAATGATGAAGACGGGGCAGCTCATTACAGAGAGCATTCCGCAACCGGGAAACCTCTTTAAATGGGCTGACCGTCCAGATTGAATTAAAGCAATTTAAACCAACACCAACGGCACTGTCATTTTATTTATTTATTTAGGTTTTTAAAAGATTAACATACGAATCCTAACTTGCAGGTACCAGCTTGGAAAAGGCATTCTTAGTGCAAGGAATTCCTCTTCTAACATGGCGGGTGCCCTTGCATATCCAATGCACCGTTTTTAAAAGAACGTAAGCTGTTTCCTAAGTCTTCAAAACCAGCGAAAAATGAGTGCAAATTAAATCATATGTTAATAAAATATAGCTTGCTTGCATAGCTTAGATTTCTTTCTTCGGTTGCTACCGCTGTATACGGTATTATTCACATTTGATGCTATTGCTGGCAGTTACCAGAGCCTCCATCCAAGGCAGTGGCGTAGCGTGGGGGGTGCAGGGGGGGCCGGCCACACCGGGCGCAACATCTGGTGGGGAGCGCGCTCGCACTCGCAGCTCTCTGCCCCTACTAAAATCCACAGGTTAGGGGGCGCAAATTACTTGCATTGCCCCGGGTGCTGACAACCCACGCTACGCCACTGATCCAAGGCAATGTACTAATTTATTTAGACGGCAGAGGCTAGAATGAGGGGTATTGGAATTAAGTTGTTCCAAGCTTCGTCGATATGAAATAATTTACACTTGCTTCTTTTTAGAACAACAAAAACCTTTTTAAAAAGAGAGTACCCGTTTAAGATACGAAGTGTGTGTGTGGGGGTGTTCTTTGGTTGGACCTCACAAGTGTGTTTTTTGTACAATGCGGGTGTGGCTTGACAAAGAAAATGCGAAGCAGGCGCCCGAAATCTCTCTCTCCCCTCACCTCTCAGTTCTCTTCCATTCAGTTGAAGAGTCAATTGCCAAAGGGGTGTCGACGGAGGGAGGGGTTTGACCCAGTTTGGCAAAGCAACCGATTTTTTGAAAGAGAATGTAACTCTTTCTATTGGTTGAGAAGTAAGGGTGAAACACAAAAATGATGAAGACGGGGCAGCTCATTGGGAGGGCATTCCGCAACCGGGGAACCTCGCATTGGTTGAGAAGTAAGGATGGGATCGCCCACCACTTCTTTTTAGTTTTTAAAAGAAGAATGGTAAGAATCAGAATGTATTGTCAATCTATTACATTCTTTTTTATTCATTTTTGCTTTTAACAATTATCATCTCACATAAATCATAGTCATTCTACACACAGGATTCTCTGAATCCCGAGACTTCCCTCCACCTTTCCATGGTTTCCCAAGATCTTCTTTTCCAACTGCAGCATATAATATTCTCCATATTTTCTTAAAACTCAGTTTTTACAATAGTTCCCACTACATTGCAAGAGCTGTTTGGATTCCTGCCAATGTTTTTAATTGTTTGCAGTGTTCTTTTAAGTAACTTATAAAGTTTCCCCATTCTTTATTAAATTTATTGTCCCCTTGGTCTCTGATTTTCCAAGTCATTTTTGCCATTTCGGCATAGTCCATCATCTTTATCAGTCATTCTTCTTTTGTAGGTACTTTGTCCTCTTTCCATTTTGGGCAAATAGCAGTTGTTGTAGCATACATAAATTGTCTATTCGGATCCTTAGGTATTTCTGGATCTAAAATTCTTAGTAAGAAAGCTTCAGGTTTTTTCACAAAAGTAATTTTAAATATCTTTTTCAACTCATTATCAATTTTGTCTTCTTGCACGTCCATCACGTGTGGTCAAATGTGCCTCCTTTCTCTTTACATTTCCAGCATATATCTGTAGCTGTTCTATACATTTTTGCAAACTTGGTAGGAGTTCAGTACCAGCGATACATCACTTTCATATAATTCTCTTTCAACATATAGCATGTTGTAAATTTTAAATCTTCCCTCCATAATTTTTCCCATGATGCCAATTGTATATTATGTCTAATATCCCTTGCCCATAAATCTATCACATTCTGATTCTTGCAGTGCATTTTAAAAGAATCTCCTTTTGAAATATGTATGAACAACAATCCCATTTCTGCATTGATCGTGAAGACCTTCACAGCTGCAAGAATTTGACTATGCACTTTGGAAAGTATGATGGTTGAATTGAAAATGAGTTCCTTGTCTTGCCAGCCACAGAATTTGGCTGAAGGCCAGCAAGTTGCTAACCAATCAGAGAATCAGGAAACCATCTTAAAATGCCTACAAAATAGAAAAGGTTTTGTCAAGTGTCTGAAGTTCAAAAGGCAGGAGAGCTGTCTAAACTCAGTCAGGACTGGGTCCATAATATTGAATGCATAGAATTTGTAAATTACAAGCTGTTCATCTGAACCATGGGGGACCACCACCAACGTCTTCCCTGAAAACCTCAGTCATCAAACTGTAATATAAGGGATCAGATGGGCTGTATCCTCCAGAAACTCCTGTAACAGCTCCTCCACCACTCTCTTCACCATGTTGCCCAAGAAGGGGGTATTTGCAAGCAGATGGTGGTTGTCGTAAAGCACAACAAAAGGTGCAAGAGGAGGCTGCAACAGGCACAATGACACTTTTTCCTCTCATGCCTTTGGGCCTGCTCTCACTTAGGTAAATTGCCCCCACCTCACTGAACAACCCTTTACCCAAAGGTTTCTTTCCCTTTTCCCTTAAAAATTCTAGCCCCAGAGTATCCTGCGGTGGACCTTTGTGAAGGGGTAACTAGTAAGTTGGAGTCTCAGACAGGTTTTCTTTAAATAAACAATAAAGATTTATTTAAGGCAAGATAGTATATAACACAAATGGATTCAACTTAGGTTAGTTCAGAAATAAAGTGCGATTTCACTTTAAATTTGTCCTCAGTTGTTTTTGCATTATTGGTTTGGTTCCTTGATACTTTCTTTCAGTTATCCACCCCCTTTAGCAATCCTGCTCCTGAGGTAATTGACCACAAGTCTCTCCACACTCCCTCCCTTCACTGGGTCTGGGAGTTTCTTCTTTTCCTTAGATGAATCTATCTCTCCCCTCCAGACTAGATTTGAGTCCCAAGTAGGCTGTTCCTTTCCAGCTCCTACTTCTCCTGGCTCAGCCTCTGCCTCCCAGTAAAATTCCGGTCTATTCCTCCTACAGGACACCACACTCGGTCCTTCACAATACGCTCAGAGTGGAAGTTGTTTTTTCCAGAGCCAACTCTTTCTCCCATTCACTCTTTATACCTCAGACTGTCTCCTAACCTGTCTCCCTAGCTATCTCCCACCCTCTCCAACCACAATTCCAACCCACTTCAACCAACCCTCTCATCAAACTAACTGTCTCTCCAAAACCTCTCCTTTTAAATTCTCCTTCCTGAAACCTCGGCCAGTCAGAGGCTGCCATTCATTAACAATCTGCAGGCAGGAAAAAATAAAGAAAGAAACACTTGTTGATCCTGTTGATCCAACCTGTTCAGAAGAGAGGATTGATCACATCAGGTCAATTACCTACTTACTTCAATCTGTTATAAAACAAGAGTGACTACAGAACTGAAAGCCTCTCTTCTATCTGAGATGCATTGGTGACACTTTCCTATCACAGGCCTTGGATGACAGCCCATTAACCTAAAAACACCTCTTCATGAGTAACAGGCCATATAACAGGATTGTGGACAAGAGGGACCAGACGCTGTGGCAGAGCCAGGTACCAACTTTATTCCCGTATCTAGTTTAACATAATTATTACAGGAGCTAATAATGTCAATAGAACCTGAGGGGCTAATTCACCTGCTCATCTTCCAAAGTAATATATGCCATCATTTGCCAAGAATGACCTCCTAGCTGGTCTATGCAAAAGAATGAATGAGCACAAATCTGAAATGGCAGTATAGAAAAGCCAATGAGGGAACATTTCAGCTTCTCAGGATGCTCTGTCACTGACCTTAAGGTGTTCATTATTGAATGAAGTGACCTCAAACCATGAGACCATTGTATTACAATGCACCAATGCTATTATTTGCAGATGGAATCAATGCAATAGGTGCTGGGTTTACGTTTTTTAAAACCACACTGGATGTGCTAAAAACTGGCTTACCAGTGCAAAGATGTCTGTGTTATCAGCTACTGTTTTTGGTGCATCGTCGCAGTTTAAAAGGTCATTATCCTCAACTGTATAATTCAGCATTTAGTTTCCCTCTGATCTCTTTTTACAAGCTCCCCACCAATTGTGTCCCTGCAACTCAGGATAACACTTTTGGCATCCAGTGAAGTGAATTATATTGTGTGTGTCATAATAATTTTTTAAATATTTCAGGTGCTACAAGACTCTTCTGTTGTTTTGCAGGATTGAAAAGATTCCCCCTGCACCAATTTTACAATGATTGCTTACCGATTGAAATGGTAATCTGAAAAAGCCATTGTGAAATGGGTAGTAACTTTTGTACTAGATTCTACTGCCTCAAATGAATGGCATCTCAGCCTGTGGTCTTTATCTTGCAGGTCCTGATTACAACATCTGATTGTGCTTAACTAAGAAAGAAACTCTGATCTCCTTCACCCCCTGCTTTGTGAAACACCTTGTCTGGTGAAGAGTTCTGGAGAGCTTGCCATACTTGTTTGGCATTCCTGTCGGTTTCAATAAACACATTACCCTACTGTGGATTGTGGAGTTGTGTTGTTGTTTTCTAATGGGCCAGCATGCCTACTTTTGCTTTTAATTGAGCTTATTTACAATGGATAGAGTACTCGTCATCTCCAAAAGAGTGCAGTATAGACTGAGTGCATCTTCTGAAGGCAAGGATATGGTTTGTTTGTTTTTTAATTGCATGCATTAAATGCTTGTTTTTATTTCTTTAACTGCAAATGATTCTGGAAGAAGATCTGGTCAGTTGGCAACTAAAGAACTACTTGTAGCTGTTTTATTCATAGAACTCTTGTATCACATCTAATTTGTGTATATGTGACCACCTTTCTGTATATGAGGTCTGTTTAGGAGAATGCCAGGTTTTCCAAGAAATGCCAGGTTTTCCAAGCATTCTGCTTCACACAGTAGCCAACCATAGCACTATGCAATACCAAAAGCAGGACACAGGTCAGCTGAGTACACTTTCGCCCTGTTCTTTCCCAGCAATTGATATGCCTCTGATAGCATATATCCATAACGATTAGTAGCCACTGATAGTCTTAGCATTCATGAATTTGCCTAATCTCTTGAGAAAGCCATCTAGGTTGGCAGCCATAATCACATCTTGTGTAATTCCAGGGCTGTGCTTGCGCACATACACACACACTAAGATGTGGACCCAGATCAGCCCTATCCCAACCTGGGTCACACCCAACCCAGATCTGGTCCTATATCAGGGTAGGACTAAAGGGGCAGGGCAGGGCAAATCCACTAGATTCAGTTTGATCTGCCCAATCTAGCGCCCAGCCCCATTAAATTCCATAGTGCAGTGTTGAGAAATAGAGTGGACTGGGCAGGTGAGGTTTTATGACATGGATTTGTCATATATTCCAAGCCTAAAGCCTATATCTCAGTGAATGGAGTAAATTCAGACTCATGCAGATTATGTAGAGATACTCAACAGAGATGTCCTCTATCTCCACTGCTGTTCGCACTTTCCACTGACCCATTAGCAGAACTATTTAGATCTGAATATATAATCAAATGAACAGGGAACATAATGATATGCCAATAATGTAGCATTATTTGTGAAAAGCTCTGAAACAACCATTTGGAGATGTCTTAGGCTTTGATAGATTTATACTCTTAGGCTCAGTTGTTTCAGGGTTTTTGCTGGGCGGCGGGCGGGGAGCATGTTGCAGCTGTTGTTGATTTGGTTGTGTATTAGTAAGTTCAGTGGGACTACTTCTAAATTAGTTGTCCTAAGAGGGTCCAATTAAGAATCTAAAATTAACTGACTTATTTTATAATGACTAAACCTGGTTAAATCAAGGCTGTACGTCACACAAGGCAAACTGTATTGGACACAATCTAGTTCACAGGCAACCCTCCTATAAAGCTTCATTGAAGGCAGTAGAGCACAAACCTTGGGGGGGAGGATAAGGGCAAGAAAATGAAATAAAGTGTTCAAAATATCCCCCCACAAAGTTTTTAATAGATATAAATGCCCATGTTGCAGGCTAAGGCACATACAAGTTAAACTTCTATGTCTTTAAATCTTTGGAGAGCAACTTAACACACTCATGGTAGAAAAACCAATTAATCCTTATATCCCCATCTCAAACTTCTGTTTTTTAAAAAATGGAAGACTCATTAATGGAAACCAAACTTATTAACACAGCAAAGTGTTACCAAATCTACTTATAGCAGGATCTACAAATATTATTTTGCATACAAAAAAAATACAGCAACTTCCCACCACATTTATTGCCACCTACTCTAGCCTCAGATACAGAAACTTAAAAATAAAAGGAAAGGGACAGAAAGCCATTGGTGCATTAAAATTTGTCTCAGGAATATCCAGTCATTAGAAGACCTGACCTTTTATCTCTAGAACCACATGTACCGCACAACTGACTTTTTTCTATGGGAAAATTAAGCCCATGTTGATATGCTTGCACACAGGAAAGCGAATGTTTCAGTAAATGGGAAATTAAATCAAGACTCCAGACAAGCTATTAAAAGAACAAACTTTATTCAAAACATCCAAGTCATACATTAAAAGGCATTAAAAGAGGGAGCTTGTAAAATATCTACAGGATAGCAAGGAAGGAGTTGGGGAGTTGGGATGCTAATTTGGAACCTGACTTAAAGAGAAAAACTGAGAGTCCGAAGCACTTCCATCAACATTCTGCATTTGTACAGGATTTGTAGCTGAATAATTCCCCGTTGCAGACCAGGGAGTATAAGTGCTTGATGCCATGAAGAAGTTATCAGATGATGGTGGAGGCTGCCTCACCATCTCCGCACCATAATATGGAACTGGGCAGTTGCTCGCCTGAGAAGTCTCACAAAGCCCAGTTCCACAAAAAGCAGCTTGCTGGTAATAAGCAGGGTTCAATTCCAGGGAGCCCTGCTGTTGCGGGGCACACTCTCCTGGTTGCGTGTTGTTGAGAGGTTGCTGCCACAACCCTGCTCCTCCATAGCTTTCAGCATAATGAAAGTTCTGTGGCTGATAATATTGTTCCTTGTGAATATTTTGGAGGTTTCCTGGACTGCTTCTCGGGCTGCTGTCCAGGCTGCTTCTTGGACAGGTTCTCTCACTGTGGCTATAAGGAGTTGCAGCATGGTTCCTGATCCTTATCCTGGAACCTATCCTCTTTGGTGTTCTGGCCCTTCTGTTTTGAAACCAGACCTGAACAGAAGAAAGGAGAGAACCAGTATAGAAGACATTGTTACCATGAATATGTCTTTTTGATCCAACAGAGAGAATTACATTTAATAAAGTATGCTTATTCCTCTGGGGTTCCACAAGACTCGCTTTATTGAAGTATAACCTGGGGATGTGAGCTTCATCTGTAAGAAATTGTCAAGCGTTTCTTAATGCCAAGTGGATGGCTGCATGCAAGACTTAACATCTCTGTGTGCATTTGTGCTGGAATGCAACACTTTATGCCTGGCAATTGTTTTAAAAATTCAATAAACTTAGTAATAGTAATTTTAAATGGCTCACTCAGAAGACCTACCCATTTGTTGTGCCCTCTTTGGGGTCTTCTGCCTCAGCCTCCCAAGTTTCCTGGGGGTAATGGACTAGGCAGGAAAGGGTTTATATATATATTTGTAAATGCCAATTTCTCTGTAGGAGAGAACTAAGTACTTGCTCAAGTTTTGCCAGAAAAAGCAATGCAGCTTAACTCGTTTTAGTCTCCCCAGTGCAAGCTGTTTATGGCTGCAGTCCTCTGCACATTACCTTGGGAGTTAGTGTTAACCGGATCAGGCTGCAAAGGCAGCCTATAAAACCAGATTAAATGTACTTTTAGCACTAAGCCCATCCATTGCAGAAATTAGATTTCTGAACTGGGTCTCTGAAGATTTTTTAAAAATGATTTAAACCCAGAACCCACCATACACACCCGCCAAAAAAAAAGAACCAAGAAAGAGGAAGTTAGCTCTTGAAGAAGGCGCCTTTCGCGATAAGCTGAGAGGCACCCGGGTGAACTAAGGCCTTCGACTGCGCAGGGATTATTCTGAGCGTTTCAAATTGTTCCAGTATGTGCGGTTTAGGGAAGTCTTGGGAGCCCCCACCATCCCGATTCTTACGTGCACACGATCTTCTTCGACTCCGATGCACCTCGCTAGCGCCTCCCTAGTCTCGTATCCGGGGTACCGGTTCTCTTCAAAGGACTTTTTTAGGAGCTCGACGTGAGATGGGCTGAAAACAGTCCTTTTTCGCCTTTCTCCTCCGACTTTGGGGTAGCTTCCTCCTGGGAAAAGACAAAGAGCCAAAACTGAAGGAAGCGCTCGGCTTAAACTGAACCGACGCTTGCAGATCTTCCTCCCTGAATTGGTTTTGCCTTAACAATGGAGACTAATTTTAAATAAACCTCCGGTTGCTCTGAACAAGGCTTGCATGAAAACAAACCAAAGAATCTTAAGTAAGAAGTTTACGCTCTTATTTCTATGCCCGCCATCGTTTTCCGTAGCCGATCCTAACCACGATTGTTGGGAAATTTAATCCCGTTTATGTGAAAGGTTTTTATCAATCAGAAAATGTGTGTGTAAATGCTTCATGCAGTAAAATGCAGTAAATGCTTCATGCTTACAAGTAAAGATGTGCAAACCAATTTGCGAAATGTTTCCAACCGAAGACATTTGAGCCCCTGTGTAATCCCTCCCTGGCTACCACAAATGGGTTTTTGAAAGCCTTTCCTACATCCTGACCCAGAAACACCCTTCATTTATAAAAACCGTCGCTTATGAAACCCTGAATTTATATCAATCATTTGAGCAATTTTTTAAAGACAAGAGAACTAAAAATCTTCTTAACAATCCTCTCTTCTTACCTTGGCTGTTGGTAGTTTTCATCTTGCAAAAGCGCTGCCTCGCTCTCTTCCAACAAAGCTGCTTTTCGCTTCCAAAATTGCCCTTGCTCGTCAAGGCTCGCTCCAGGTTTCTGGAGTTCGGCGCCTTTATAGCCCCTCCTGGCTGCCAATTGGCCGGCGCGTTTTCCTTGGAGAGAAGCGCTCCAATGGGGAGGCGGCTTTTGGGGAGGAGCGAGTTTCAAGTTCACTTTTCAAGCGCTGCTTGACCAATCTAGATTGGCTGGAGCGCACCCTTCCCTTGGCATCACCCCTTAGCAAAACTGGAAAATAGCCCCATAGGCTTGGAGATTAGTGCGCACAGTTGAAGAGAAGGGAATTGAGAAAACGGGTTGGGGAGCGAGAGAGCCAAAGAGAACTGTGGTTTATTTTTAAAAAATATTATTATGAAGCTTTCATTTTACAGACAGAGATGCGCCAAGACTTAGGCATGTTGTAAGGCTTTGCCCAAGAAGCCTAGATGCAGCAAGTACACTCTGAAACCCCCTGCCTTTTGAGATGAAGCAGGCGCCTTCACTGCACCCTTTTCGGCGCCTGCTATAAACTTTGTTTCCTTTCCTTTACCTGCAAAAAGTTGCTATGCCTTTTAATCGGTGGTTTTAGCTTAACTGTAATTGCATTTTGCATGTTTTTCACTTTGACTTTTATCCATCATGTTCATGCTTTCGTTAGCCGCTTAGAGGTTTTCCTTAAGGTTAGGCGGTGCAAAACTTTAAGGGAAGAATGTGAGTAACACCATTGCAAATAAAGGGAAGGCAAACTCCTCTTGCCAAGAAGTCAGTAGGTCTTTCAAGTCCAAGCAGTTGATGTTAGATGCTCGGAGTATTCAGCCCCGGACAGACGTCGCAACCAAATCCTGAATCTACACGGTCTCAAGGCACTATCGCTTGTAACTGCAAGGGGGTTGCATTCTCTTTCTTTTTTCTTCTGCTTTTATTAAAGATTTTCTTGTTTTACAGAAGTATGTGTAATGTCTCGTATTTTTTACATGTAACATTTTTACAAATCCGTTTCATTTGTTGAGACATTAGGGGGAGAAAAAAGGGCTGGAGGGTGGGGATATGAGTGGGGGTGGAGGTGGGTGGCGATGTTTCTATTATGCTTAATTTATGTAGGGTTTGGTGTCAGCGTTGCTTGTGCTGTTCACTTGTGTTCCTAACGGGGTTGCATTCTGAGGGAAAGCGAGCTTTCCGTTTCCTAGGCTTGCTTCAAACGTTGCTGGTGCTTCCTTTCTTTTTCACTTCAACTATTTCTCTTTCTGTCTTTCTATCGCCACAACTTTCACGTGGCCATATTACTCTGCCTTTCAGGGACTTGCGGCATCCAAATAGCCTGCCGCTCCACCCTGCACCCGGGGCAAGATAGTTCCCTCCGATCCTCAAAGGAACTGAAAACTTTCTGAAACCTTCCAGCTCATACAATGAATGTTCCCAGTCCCTGGCAGTTTGTTAATCAATAATGGTTCTCTGTTGCTACATTCTTTGTTATTTTTGCATAAGATAATTAACACAAGGGACCCTCCCTAAGTTTACCTATAAACCCTAATCATAGGTATGCTGACTCAGAATCGGCAAGGAAACTTTTTTTCGAGTAAGAACTACATTTTTTACGACTGAAATAAAAGCTTCCGTGAAGGTTGCGGGCGTTACAGAAAGATGTGGAAACCTCAGCAAACATATCAGTACTGTCTCAGGAAAGATTATCCCTGAACAAAAGAGGGCTCACATTGGGGGTGGGAGAGACACGATGAAATGTCTCTAATTTCTGCCATCGTGATCGCTGAGAAGCTCGGTATATTTCTGCAGAAGGCAATTGATTTAAATATGTATTCCTGTAAGGTACTTACAGCAGGGACTAGCAGAATTTCCTGGAAAACATTTACTTGTATCCTTTGGGATACAATACGTTGCAATCTATCTCAATATATTCTTCATCATAGCGGTGGAACATCTATCAAGAATGTAAGGGGTGTCTTATTCGTTCCAGAATATAGAAATGTGTCTCAACTAATTTGCTTCAAAATTCTCTTATTTTGGAAGGGAGATTTAGGATGCTGTGCAAAGTTCTTAACCCGAGGTACTATTTCTGGTTTAGCAGAGTCTAGAACCTGAAGTGTCTGTAACCCGAGGTACCACTGTATTTCTAAGCATTCTTTTCAGGTGGTCATAGTATGGCTTCCATATAACATCAAAATCTAGGGATTGCGGCATGTATTAGCTGTGAAGGAGACTTTTTGACTCATCAACGTTGGAATCCAAGTATGTCTGTTTATGATGGTATGTGAAGTGGATTCCAGACCATTTATACTTGATAGTAAATATTTCCAGACAATTTGGCCTCGGCTAGGGACATTAATATTCCATTTTTGAGAATCGTACTTCTATCTCACTTGACAGTCCTGTGAGGCTCCCACAATAAATAAAAAGCTCACAATCAAGCTGGTTTCCAAGTCACGCCATCCTCAGTATTAGTTTCATATCTCAAAAGGGGACAAAGATATGGTCTTCCCAAGAGGGTTACCAAAACGGGGACTGGGGGTGCAATGGTGCTCTTGAGGACTTCCACTGGCACCCCAAAAACATCTGAGATACATATTTCCCCTGCTCACTGCCCTCTTCCTCAGCAACTGTGAAACTTTATCGGATACAGTAGACCGTCGTTCACGAAAGCATATGCCACATTTGCGCTGTTAATTCAACACGTATTTCCGAGCAGAAACTTGACCTCCTGGTCCGCGTGTTTCAGTAGCCATGAAGTTTAACTGTTTATTAAAACAACCACCAGCACAGGGCTAATCTCTCATTGACATTGCTACTGTTCATATTAGGAAGTTACTTTGTGGTACATTGTGCTTGGAAAGTTGCCAAGTTACAATTTACGCGGTGAAACATTGTGATCTTTGAACCTTGGAGGAGAAAGGGACATAATGTATAAACGAACTAGTAATAGGTTGAAACGCAGCTATGTCTTTCATACCTCAACCCCTGCTTGCTGGTTTTCCTTTCCTCGTCCTCCTACAAATAAAAGCAATTCAATGTTCCGGGTTGCTATGTTCTTATGGATTTTATTTACTGAATTTGTACTCGGAGCCTAGATGAGCAGTACACACTTTGTGTGTGTGTAGAAGGATTGTGGGGTGGGTGTGTGTGTGCTGATACGCCGCCAAATATATATATTACCTGAGGGAAGATGGCGCCGCCGCGCCCTCTGGTGGCGCCTGGGGACCGCCTACGAGATAACTCTGAAGGGCTTCCCTCTCGACCTTGTCTTCCCTTATTCCGTTCCCGCAGCATCAGCGCTATAACGAACGTCTTGCTGGGGCAACGGGGGGGGGTGTCTTCCCGCTCCTCTTTCTGGGCCCAACGGCCGCCCATCCCCCACTCCCTCTCGCTTCGCCTCAGAGATTCAAGGTTGGCGCCACGCGCCGTTTCCCGCCCAAACCACCCCTGCGCATGCGCCCCCGCCTGTCCTGCCTTGGCGCTCGTTGGCCACGCCTTCCCCTGCGGCGTCACAGCGGCCACCCTCCTCCTCCTCCCTGGTCTCCCCGCTTCCCCCCCTCCCCCGTCCCCTCGGTCTCCTATTCACTCCCTCTTAACACAATGACCCCCCCCCCGCAGGGGGGACCCACCCGTGAGGCGAGATAAGCGCATTAGCATGTCTGGCCTCTGAAGAAGGCTGCCCCCTCTCGCCTCCCATTCTGCTCCCTTCCTGATTTAGAGAAGATAAAGAAGGCACCAGGAAAGACTCACTGAGGAGGCTGCTCCATAGCTGGGGTTCTACTGCCAATAAAACTCTCTCTCCCTGATCGACACCCACTTCATCTCATTTCCGTTTCAAATATTAAAATTATTATATTACTCAAATAAGTCCAATTTGACTGTGGGCAATGTGTTATGCCTGCAGATATCAGAAAAAGTGGACATTTCCTTCAAAAGCTTAATGTATATTTTAAAAGAGCAATCTTTAAATAACCATTTAAGCTCTTTAAATACCCATAATGCTTCCATTCATTAAGTTTGCCTAAAAATTATTTTCACCGTAAGTTATTTTACCAGAAATCATACTTCAATGTGGGTGCTCTTTCGAACGATCTGTAATTAATTAATTAATTAATTTGTGTGAGTATGATAATCTGCAGGTTGTTAGACAGTAACTTTGTGGTTTCTGAAGCCCATTGTGAGTAGGTTGTTTTTCAGAAAGTGTAGCCTTGTTGAAGAAGAGTATAGTGGAAATTTGATTAAAGAAAAGAGTGCTGGAACACAGACATAGCAGTCACACCATTCTTTGAAGGGCTTTATGGTCTAGCTGCAGTTTTCAAACAACTGCCAACCAACAGTCAGCATTTGGACAGCAGACTAAGCAGGCATTCAGGTCACCTAAATACAGTGAGAAGTATTATATTTCTGTTTAAATTACAGTAATTGTTTTTATGTTGCCTTTGGCCATTTGTTTATTTCATTAAATGTATACACCACTTGATTGTAAAACAAAAAACTGCAACGTGGTTTACTAACAGATAAAATAATAAAATTGAGGGGTGGGAATCAACCATACTTCCAAACACACAAATTAATATTACCTTAAATTAGCACAGAGCCATTGAGTGATATCTGTGTCCTCGTTTTCGACAGTGCTGTGGTGGTCACCATTTAGTCTTCCTCCAATGAGTTCTGGGAGGCACCTACTAGGCTATCACTCTAGAAACCCCTTCTCTCACCTAAGGAAATCTAAGAGGAGCTGGTAGATGGTTTACTCCTAGGCATGTGCAGAGTGCTTATCCCTCAGCATCTGGCAACCACCCAGGGAATGCTAGTGCTCAGGGCCCTCAGGGCTTTCCTTATGGAGGAGGGAGAGAAACACCAGCCGAATTCCCAGGGGCAGGTTCAGAAAAGGAGGCAAAGATGAAAAGGGGGCACAGGCTTCAGGGTGAAATCCTCCCTGGGTTGCATTTGCCTGAGCTGACGTCCCAGCCACCTTGGCCAGACTTACTCCTGGAGGGGGGTCAGCAGGGCCGGCCCAAGACATTTGGTCACCTGAGACGAGTCCCAAAACTGCCCCCCCCCAGGGGAGAAGGGAGGTCTACATCAGGAATGAGGGACAGGCTCTCCAAGAGTCTCTACTTTCCCGGATTTACAGAAGGCGTCCCGGTTTCTGATCTGTTCCTGGAATCACCCACTTTTCCTAGGGACGCCCCTGCTTTTAGCAGAGAAACGCTGGAGATTGTTGGGGGATAAAGATGGCGAAGAAAGGCGAGAAGAGACCAGTGGCGCCTCCTGTTTGCCCCGAGGCTGCTGTAGAGGCAGATTTGAAATGAGGTAGAAGTGGAAGTGAGGAAGATCCAGCTTCCAAGCAGAGGCGGATTTAGGGCAGCACAGCCGGTTCCCCCCCCCCCCGGGCGCTGAGCCTGGAGGGGCCAGAGGGGAGCAGAAGGATGAAGGAATGAAAGGAGAAGCATGGAAGGCGAGAGGGGGCAGCCTTCCTCAGAGCCCAGACATGCTAATGCGCTTATCTCGCCTCACGGGTGGGTCCCCCCTGCGGGGTGGGGGGGGGTCATTGTGTTAAGAGGGAGAGGAGAGGAGACCGAGGGGAGGGGGGGAAGAAGAGGGGAGACCAGGGACAAGGAGGGCGGCCGGTGTGGCCAAAGGGACAGGCGGGGGCGAATGCGCGGGGGCGGATTGGGCGGGAAAATGAAATAAAGTGTTCAAAATATCCCCCCACAAAGTTTATAATAGATATAAATGCCCATGTTGCAGGCTACGGCACATACAAGTTAAACTTAGATGTCATTAAAGCTTTGGAGAGCAACTTAACACACTCATGGTAGAAAAATCAATTAAACCTTATATCCCCATCTCAAACTTCTGTTTTTTAAAAAATGGAAACCGAACTTATTAACAAATCTACTTATACCAGGATCTACAAATATACTTTTGCATACAAAAAAAATACAGCAACTTCCCACCACATTTATTGCCACCTACTCTAGCCTCAGATACAGAGACTTAAAAAGAAAAGGAAAGGGACAGAAAGCCATTGGTGCATTAAAATGTGTCTCAGGAATTTTCAGCCATTAGTAGACCTGACCTTTTATCTCAAGAACCACATCTACCGCGCAACTGACTTTTTTCGATGGGAAAATTAAGCCCATGTTGATATGCTTGCACACAGGAAAGTGAATGTTTCAGTAAATGGAAAGTTAAATGAAGACTCCAGACAAGCTATTAAAAGAACAAACTTTATTCAAAACATCGAAGTCATACATTAAAAGGCATTAAAAGAGGGAGCTTGGAAAATATGTACAGGATAGCAAGGAAGGAGTTGGGATGCTAATTTGGAACCTGACTTAAAGAGAAAAACTGAGAGTCCGAAGCACTTCCATCAACGTTCTGCATTTGTACAGGATTTGTAGCTGAATAATTCCCCGTTGCAGACCAGGGAGTATAAGTGCTTGATGCCATGAAAAAGTTACCAGATGACGGTGGAGGCTGCCTCACCATCTCCGCACCGTAATATGGAACTGGGCAGTTGCTCGCCTGGGAAGTCTCACAAAGCCCAGTTCCACAAAAAGCAGCTTGCTGGTAATAAGCAGGGTTCAATTCCAGGGAGCTCTGCTGTTCCGGGGCACACTCTCCTGGTTGCGTGTTGTTGAGAGGTGGCTGCCACAACTCTGCTCCTCCATAGCTTTCAGCATAATGAAAGTTCTGTGGCTGGTAATTTTGTTGCGTGTAAATATTTTGGAGGTTTCCTGGACTGCTTCTCGGGCTGCTGTCCAGGCTGCTTCTTGGACAGGTTCTCTCACTGTGGCTATAAGGAGCTGCAGCATGGTTCCCGATCCTTATCCTGGAACCTATCCTCTTTGGTGTTCTGGCTCGTCTATTTTGAAACCAGATCTGAACAGAAGAAAGGAGAGAACCAAATGCCCATTATTTCCCAACGGGTAGGTCATAATTTCACTTTCAGGTACAACAACCAAGCAAAGATTAGTGTATGACAGTGGGAGAACCTACGTTAACTTGTTTTGTGTTGTGTGAAAGGCATATAGGCATTATGTTCAAAAGCCTTTATATCCACGATACACCCCCCCCAAAAAAAAGAGCCAAGAAAGAGGAAGTTAGCTCTTGAAGAAGGCGCCTTTCGCGATAAGCTGAGAGGCACCCGGATGAACTAAGGCCTTCGACTACGCAAGGATTACTCTGAGCGTTTCAAATTCTTCCAGTATCTGCGGTTTAGGGAAGTCTTGGGAGCCCCCACCATCCCGATTCTTACGTGCACACGATCTTCTTCGACTCCGATGCACCTCGCCAGCGCCTCCCTGGTCTGGTATCCGGGGTACTGGTTCTCTTCAAACGCCTTCTTTAAAAGCTCGATTTGGGCAGGGGTGAAAACGGTCCTATTTCTCCTATCTCCACCGACTTTGGGGTAGCTTCTTCCTGGGAAAAGACAAAGAGGCAAATCTGAAGGAAGCGCTCGGCTTAAACAGAAGCGACGCTTGCAGATCTTCCTCCCGACATGGAAAGCTCAGGGCTGCATCGCCTGCACTTGCCCGGGCGCTGCCTGAGGTTACACTGCGTAAAACAACCACCAGTAGAGAACGCTTCAGTGGCAATTCTTTCAACCGCCCCGCTGACCACCCACCCGGCAGAGCGCAGAAGGGCAAAGCCTTCGCTTTTTACAGGAAGGCTTTTGTACCTGACATTGATTTCCACGCACTTTGTGGCCTTTAAATAAACCTCCGGTTGCTCGGAGCAAGGCTTGAATGAAAACAAACCATAGAATTTTAGGTAATACGTTTACGCTCTTATTTCTATGCCTGCCATCGTTTTCCGCAGCCGATCCAAACCACGTTTATTGGGAAATTTAATCCCGTTTATGTGAAAGGGATTTAACAGTCAGAAAGTGTGTGTGTAAATGCTTCATGCAGTAAAATGCACTAAATGCTTCATGTTTACAAGTAAAGATGTGCAAACCAATCTTGCGAAATGTTTCCAACCCAAGACATTTGAGCCCCTGTGTAATCACTCCCTGGCTACCACAAACGGGTTTTTCCTACACCCTGATCCTGACCCAGAAACAGAAACAACCTTCCTTTATAAAAACCTTCGTTTATGAAACCCTCAATTTATATCAAAGACAAGTGAACTAAAAATCGTTTTAACAATCTCTCTTCTTACCTCGGCCGGTAGTTTTCATCTTGCAAAAGCGCTGCCTCGCTCTCTTCCAACAAAGCTGCTTTTCGCTTCCAAAAATGCCCTTTCTCCTCGAGGCGCGCTCCAGGTTTCTGGAGTTCGGCGCCTTTATAGCCCCTCCTGGCTGCCAATTGGCCGGCGCGTTTTCCTTGGAGAGAAGCGCTCCAATGGGGAGGCGGCTTTTGGGGAGGAGCGAGTTTCAAGTTCACTTTTCAAGCGCTGCTTGACCAATCTAGATTGGCTGGAGCGCACCCTTCCCTTGGCATCACCCCTTAGCAAAACTGGAAAATAGCCCCATAGGCTTGGAAATTAGTGCGCACAGTTGAAGAGAAGGGAATTGAGAAAACGGGTTGGGGAGCGAAAGAGCCAAAGAGAACTGTGGTTTATTTTTTAAAAACATTATTATGAGGCTTTCATTCTACAGACAGAGATGCGCCAAGAATGAGGCATGTTGAAAGGCTTCGCCCAAGAAAACTAGATGCAGCAAGTACACTCTGAAACCCCCTGCCTTTTGAGATGAAGCAGGCGCCTTCACTGCACCCTTTTCGGCGCCTGCTATAAACTTTGTTTCCTTTCCTTTACCTGCAAAAAGTTGCTATGCCTTTTAATCGGTGGTTTTAGCTTGACTGTAATTGCATTTTGCATGTTTTTCACTTTGACTTTTATCCATCATGTTCATGCTTTCGTAAGCCGCTTAGAGGTTTTCCTTAAGGTTAGGCGGTGCAAAAACTTTAAGGGAAGAATGTGAGTAACACCATTGCAAATAAAGGGAAGGCAAACTCCCCTTGCCAAGAAGTCAGTAGGTCTTTCAAGCCCAAGCGGTTCATGTTAGACTCTCGGAGTATTCAGCCCCTGACAGACGTCGCAACCAAATCCTGAATCTACACAGTCTCACTATCGCTTGTAACTGCAACGGGGTTGCATTCTGAGTCAAAGGGAGCTTTCCGTTTCCTAGGCTTGCTTCAGACGTTGCTGGTGCTTCCTTTCTTTTTCACTTCCACTATTTCTCTTTCTGGCTTTCTATCCCCACAACTTTCACGTGGCCATATTCCTCTGCCTTTCAGGGACTTGCGGCATCCAAATAGCCTGCCGCTCCACCCTGCACCCGAGGCAAGACAGTTCCCTCCGATCCTCAAAGGAACTGAAAACGTTCTGAAACCTTCCAGCTCATACAATGAATGTTCCCAGTCCCCAGTTCCCAGTTTGTTAATCAATAATGTTTCCCCGTTGGTACATTCTTTGCTATTTTTGCTTAAGAAAATTAACACAAGGGACCCTCTCTAGGTGTACCTATAAACCCTAATCCTAAGTATGCTGACTCAGAATCGGCAAGGAAACTTTTTTTCGAGTAAGAACTCCATTTTTGTGGTGAGCTATGGGAAATTCAATATATTTTTCAAAATGTTTCTTTTTTTTAGCATTTGCAGAGTGTTTTTTATGTGTAGATTCCACCCAGGGCAGCCGATAACGCTGCAGTCTTTCCTCATCCACACCAGATGACACACCACCTAGTACCTTTCCTTTCACTAAGATTTAGCAGTCTCTCCTGCGTAATGATGCCCTGTGCTCTCCACCACTCAACTCTTTCCCTCATTCAGAGAGATGGATGTGGGGAAATAAATCCCGCACCTTCCACTCCCAGAGAGGCGTGCCTGGCATCACTTTGATGTTTTTGTATGTGTCAGGTGAAGACATTTAGATCTAGTTGCAGCTAGTTGTCCTTATTGCAGCTTTTATCCTCCAACCTTAGCTTTTTGATCTCAATTGGGTGTTGTTTTAATCTTGCCTGTTATCTTTTTATCTTTTATCTATCCAGAGCTGTTCTAGCATCTAGATTCTGGCATTTTGCCTATGTTAAACAGAGAACAGCTTGGAATCAGGGGCAGATCTCCTACGAAACCAATGAATCTTAAGATTCTGGGCGCCAAATCCCAGAGGGGCCCCATACATGAATTTAGTTCACATTCTTAAACATTTATATTCACACCAGAGACTTTGACACATGTGACAACCCAGAGCAGAAATTCTAATCAAAATCTGATTTTTTTAAATGTGGTGATCTGTCAGGGAACAACCCCATTGAAGATGACAACAGTGGTTACCCAGAACTCACTGCTAGTTGTGATGGGGCCCCCAGCACAGCTCAAGTTCAGGACCCCCAAAATGTAGGTCTGTCACTGCTTGGGACTGATGTTGGGAGAACTGTAATAGTCATATGTTGTTGGGTTTGAAAACAGCAAAGGAGGGGAGGGGAGTAGAGATTCAGAACTACTTGTGGCGCTGGGGAAGAGGTGTAAATACCATGCTATTTTACCCATCCAAGTTGAGGTTCATTTCAAAAGCAATACATAAGTAAATGAAATGGTAGGGATTAAGAGGGACGTATTTCTAACTAAATGGATCTGTCTTGATTTATAATAATTAAAAATCATGATCAACCAAAAATAAAAGAGAACAAAAAACTTCCAAGCAGAGGCGGATTTAGGGCAGCCCAGCCCCCGCCCCCCGCGCTGAGCCTGGAGGGGCCACAGGGGAGCAGAAGGATGAAGGAATGAAAGGAGCAGCATGGAAGGCGAGAGGGGGCAGCCTTCCTCAGAGGCCAGACATGCTAATACGCTTATCTCGCCTCACGGGTGGGTCCCCCCTGTGGGGTGGGGGGGGGTCATTGTGTTAAGAGGGAGCGAAGAGGAGACCGAGGAGACGGGGGGGGGGAGACGGTGCGGAGATGGTGAGGCAGCCTCCACCATCATCTGGTAACTTCTTCATGGCATCAAGCACTTATACTCCCTGGTCTGCAACGGGGAATTAGTCAGCTACAAATCCTGTACAAATGCAGAATGTTGATGGAAGTGCTTCGGACTCTCAGTTTTTCTCTTTAAGTCAGGTTCCAAATTAGCATCCCCACTCCCCAACTCCTTCCTTGCTATCCTGTACATATTTTACAAGCTCCCTCTTTTAATGCATGACTTCGATGTTTTGAATAAAGTTTGTTCTTTTAATAGCTTGTCTGGAGTCTTCCTTTAATTTCCCATTTACTGCAACATTCACTTTCCTGTGTGCAAGCATATAAACATGGGCTTAATTTTTCCATAGAAAAAAGTCAGTTGTGCGGTACATGTGGTTCTAGAGATAAAAGGTCAGGTCTACTAATGGCTGGATATTCCTGAGACACATTTTAATGCACCAAATACTTTCTGTCCCTTTCCTTTTATTTTTAAGTCTCTGTATCTGAGGTTAGAGTAGGTGGCAATAAATGTGGTGGGAAGTTGCTGTATTTTTTTTGTATGCAAAATAATATTTGTAGATCCTGCTATAAGTAGATTTGGTAACACTTTTCTGTGTTAATAAGTTTGGATTCCATTAATGAGTCTTCCATTTTTTAAAAAACAGAAGTTTGAGATGGGGATATAAGGTTTAATTGATTTTTCTACCATGAGTGTGTTAAGTTGCTCTCCAAAGCTTTAAAGACATCTAAGTTTAACTTGTATGTGCCGTAGCCTGCAACATGGGCATTTATATCTATTATAAACTTTGTGTGGGGATACTTTGAACACTTTATTTCATTTTCTTGCTCTTAATTCCCCCCCCCCCCCGTTTTGTGCTCTACTGCCTTCAATGAAGCTTTATGGGAGGGTTGCCTGTGAACTAGAGGTACCACTGTATATGCCTGAGGGAAGATAGCCGCGCCCTGTGGTGGCGCCTGGGCAGCGGCTACGAGATAACTCTGAAGGGCTTCCCTCTCGACATTGTCTCGCAGCATCAGCGCTATAACGAACATTTCCCCGGGGCAACGGGGGCGGAGGTTTGTGTCCTTCCCGCTCCTCTTTCTGGTCCCAATCCCCCACTCCCTCTCGCTTCCATCCCCCACCCCCCACTCCCTCTCGCTTCGCCTCATAGAATCCCGCCCAAACCGCCCCCGCGCATGCGCCCCCGCCTGTCCTGCCTTGGCGTCCTTTGGCCACGGCTTCCCCTGCGGCGTCACCCCGGCCGCCCTCCTCCTCCTCCTCCTCCTCCTCCTCCCTGGTCTCCCCTCTTCTTCCCCCCCCCTTGCTCTCCTCTTCGCTCCCTCTTAACACAATGACCGCCCCACCCCGCAGGGGGGACCCACCCGTGAGGCGAGATAAGCGCATTAGCATGTCCGGCCTCTGAGGAAGGCTGCCCCCTCTCGCCTTCCATGCTTCTCCTTTCATTCCTTCATCCTTCTGCTCCCCTCTGGCCCCTCCAGGCTCAGCGCGCGGGGGGGACGGGACCGGCTGGGCTGCCCGAAATCCGCCTCTGCTTGGAAGCTGGATCTTCCTCACTTCCACTTCTACCCCACTCCAAATCTGCCCCTACAGCAGCTTCGAGGCAAAGAGGAGGCGCCACTGGTCTCTTCCCGCCTTTCTTCGCCATTTGATCTTGATCCCCCAACAATCTCCATTCTCCCCTTCTTCCCGGGGGGGAGGACAGTTTTGGGACTCGTCTCAGGTGACCAAATGTCTTGGGCCGGCCCTGCTGACCCCCCTGCAGGAGTAAGTCTGGCCAAGGAGGCTGGGACGTCAGCTCAGGCAAATGCCCACTTTTTCATCCTTGCCTCCTTTTCTGAACCTGCCCCTGGGAATTCGGCTGGTGTTTTTCTCCCTCCTCCATAAGGAAAGCCCTGAGCACTAGCATTCCCTGGGCGGTTGCCAGATGCTGAGGGGGAAGCACTCTGCACATGCCTGGGAGTAAACCATCTACTAGCTCCTGTTAGATTTCCTTAGGTGAGAGAAAGGGTTTCTAGAGTGATACCCCAGTAGGTACCTCGCAGAACTCATTGGAGGAAGAGTAAATGGTGACCACCACAGCACTGTCGAAAACGAGGACACAGATATCATTCAATGGGTCTGTGCTAATTTAAGGTAATATTCATCCTTATGTTTGGAAGTATGGTTGATTCCCACCCACCCCCCCTCAATTTTATTATTTTTTCTCTTTGTAAAACAAAAAACTGCAAAGTGGTTTACTATCAAGTGGGGTATACATTTAATGAAATAAACAAATGGCCAAAGGCAACTTAAAAACAATTACTGTAATTTAAATAGAAATATAATACTTCTCACTGTATTTAGGTGACCTGAATGGCTGCTTAGTCTGCTGTCCAAATGCTGACTTTTGGCGGGCATTTGTTTGAAAACTGCAGCTAGACTATAAAGCCCTTGAAAGAATGCTGTGTCTGCTATGTCTCTGTTCCAGCACTCTTTTCTTTAATCAAATTTCCACTATACTTTTCTTCAACAAGGCTACACTTTCTGAAAAACAACCTATTCTCAATGGGCTTCAGAAACCACAAAATTACTGTCTAACAACCTGCAGATTATCATACTCATACACATTAATTAATTAATTAATTACAGATCGTTCCAAAGAGCACCCACATAGAAGTATGATTTCTGGTAAAATAACTTAAGGTGAAAAGAATTTTTAGGCAAACTTAATGCATGGAAGAGTTATGGGTATTTAAAGAGCTTTGATGGTTATTTAAAGATTACTCTTTCAAAATATACATTGAGCTTTTGAAGGAAATGTCAAGATACAACTTTTTCTGATATCTGCAGGCATAACACATTGCTCACAGTCAAACTGGGCTTATTTGAGTAATATAATTTTAATATTTGAAACGGAAATGAGATGAAGTGGGTGTCAATCAGGGAAAGAGAGCTTTATTGGCAGTTGTATCCCAGCTATGGAACAGCCTCCTCAGGGATTCTAGCCTGGTGCCTTCTTCTCCAAATCATCTAGTGAAGACCTTTTGGTTCACCCACATGGTTTAATTCTTTATTGAAGCTTGGGTGCTTTATGCTCTCTATGATGCCATCCATATAAGTTGCAAAATAAGTTTTTTGTTCTCTTTTATTTTTCGTTGATCATGATTTTTAATTATTATAAATCAAGACAAATCCATTTAGTCAGAAATATCTCCCTCTCAATCCCATGTACTTATGTACTGCTTTTGAAATGAACCTCACAAAGTGGTTTACATCAATATATCAAAACAATAAGCATCCATTAAAAATGTAATAAAACAGCAAAGGCAAAGTGCAAGGGGGGAAAGTTCAATGCTTTTAGGATTGTAGCTTTTAAATGTGTAGTTTAGTGGGAGAGAAAATTTTCTCTATCCACTTTCTCCATGCAATGCAAAATTTTATAAATTTCTGTCATGCCACCTCTTATCCAACTTTTCTCTAAACCAAAAAGTCCCCAATGCTCCAATCTTTCCTGATTGTTCCATCCACTTGATCACTCTGCCGGCCCTTTTCTGAATTATCAGAACTGGAGATCTGTGATAACGCATCACCTGCTTGTATGCATAGGGTGGGATGGGGGGCGCAACTAATCCCTGTCCCGCTCCCCCTCCCAGTCCTAATTGCTTTCTAAATTGCTGTTTCCTTTGCATGGCAGCGGTGGGAAGAACGCTAGGTGTTTTGCAGTAGATCACAAAGGATTGCTGACCTCACCTCCCCGTGTTTATAAATACAGTAACTGCAAAATATTCCCCCTCCCCCTCTACATTATACTGCTGAGATGAAGAATACTTGAATTAACCGGGAATGGATTTATGTGTGGAAAGCCTGTGAGCTCCCATTAATTCTGATTCTCCAAACAAGTTCCTGGGCTCATAATTCTTGTATTCTAAGTGTATGGCTTTTGTACTAAGCTCTTTATTGCTGGATCCTAGGTTCTAGTTAAAGCGAGGGAAGCAAATCTCTTGCTGCATGGTGCCTGTGACTTCCAGTCCCTTATTGGGCAAATATTAGTTCTGAGTGGGCAACTTGGATGGGTAAAATAGCATGGTATTTACACCTCTTCCCCAGCACCACAAATAGTTCTGACTCTCTACTCCCCTCTACTCCCCTCCCCTCATTTGCTATTTTAAAACCCAACAGCAGATGACTATTACAGTTCTCCCAACATCAGTCCCAAGCAGTGACAGACCTACATTTTAGGGGCCCTGTAGCTTGAGCT
Source organism: Podarcis raffonei (assembly GCF_027172205.1). Classification (NCBI taxonomy): domain Eukaryota; kingdom Metazoa; phylum Chordata; class Lepidosauria; order Squamata; family Lacertidae; genus Podarcis; species Podarcis raffonei. Next base: position 21,412,835 of record NC_070606.1, read on the forward strand.
GTTCTGGGGTCCCCTTCACAGCTAGCAATCAGTTCTGGGTAACCACTGTCTTCTTCAACAGATCACCACATTTAAAAAATCAGATTTTGATTAGAATTTCTGTTCTCGGTTGTCTCACGTGTCAAAGACACTGGTGTGAATAAAAATGTTTATGCTTGTGAACTATATCCCTCTGAGATTAGCCATCCAGAATCTTAAGATTCATTGGTTCTCTAGGAGATCTGCCCCTTATTACAAGCTGGTCTCTGTATAAAATAGGGGAAATGCCAGAATCTAGATGCTAGAACAGCTCTGGAGAGAGAGATAAATGTAATACAATAGATAAAAGGCAAGATTAAAACAACACCCAGTTGAGATCAAAAAGCTAAGGTTGGAGGATAAAACCTGCAATAAGAACAACTAGCTGCAACTAGATCTAAATGTCTTCACCTGACACATACAAAAACATCAGAGTGATGCCAGGCAAGCCTCTCTGGGAGTGGAAGGTGCGGGATTTATTTCCCCACATCCATCTCTCTGAATGAGGGAAAGAGTTGAGTGGTGGACAAGTCTGTCGCAGCTCAGAGGTTGGGGGTTAGGTTGCTATCGGTTTTCTGCCTAAAATCCATAATAGAAAACATCCCTCGAGTTACAGCAAAGGTCAGTCTATTGAAACTGCCCCCTTAGGCGTCCTGCCAGTGTTAATTCAACACGTATTTCCCAGCAGAAACTTGGCCTCCTGGTCCGTGTGTTTCAGTAGCCATGAAGTTTAAATGTTCATTATAACCACCACCAGCACAGCGCTAATCTCTCATTGGCATGGCTACTGTTCATATTACGAAGTTACTTTGTGGTACATTCTGCTTTGAAATTTGTCAAATTACAATTTATGCGGTGAAACACTGGGATCTTTGAACCTAGGAGGAAGAAAGGGACATAATGTATAAACGAACTAGTAATAGGTTGAAACGCAGCTATGTATTTGATACCTCAACTTTGCTTGCTTGTTTTCCTTTCCTTGTCCTCCTACAAATAAAACCTATTCAATGTTCCAGGTTGCTATGTTCTTACGGTTTTATTTACGGAATTTATACGCCGCCCTTCGGAGTCCAGATCGGCAAACAGAAACAGTACACACTCTAAAAACAAAAACAAAGCAAAAACATTCTAAACCATTTCAAACATTAAAAAAAAATAACAATTGCAAACACCTAAAAGCAATTTCAGTTTGGAAGAATTCTAAAAGTAATTATAGGAGGTTTGTTGGTTTGTTTTTTCAACTATTCTTCTGCCCGCTGATCTCGGGGTTGTCAGGAACATTATTCAGCAGCCACATAAAGGCCTGAGCAAACAGGAATATTTTCAAATTCCTAATGAAACGCAATAATGATGAAGACGGGGCAGCTCACTAGAGAGAGCATTCCGCAACCGGGGAACCTCTTTAAATGGGCTGGCTGTCCAGATTGAATTAAAGCAAATTAAACCAACTACAACGGCACTGTCATTTTATTTATTTATTTATTTAGATTTTTAAAAGATTAACATACGAATCCTAACTTGCAGGTACCAGCTTGGAAAAGGCATTCTTAGTGCAAGGAATTCCTCTTCTAAGATGGCGGGTGCCCTTGCATATCCAATGCACCGTTTTTAAAAGAACGTAAGCTGTTTCCTAAGTCTTCAAAACCAGCGAAAAATGAGTGCAAATTTAATCATATGTTAATCATATGGGTCCACATATTAGTGTGTGTGTGTATGTGCACAAGCACAGCCCTGGAATTACACAAGATGTGATTATGGCTGCCAACCTAGATGGCTTTCTCAAGAGATTAGGCAAATTCATGAATGCTAAGACTATCTGTGGCTACTAATCATTATAGATATATGCTATCAGAGGCATATCAATTGCTGGGAAAGAACAGGGCAAAAGGGTACTCACCTGACCTGTGTCCTGCTTTTCGTATTGCATAGTGATATGGTTGGCTACTGTGTGGAGCAGAATGCTTGGAAAACCTGGCATTCTTGGAAAACCTGGCATTCTCCTAAACAGACCTCATGTACAGAAAGGTGGTCACATATGCACAAATTAGATGTGATACAAGAGATCTGTGAATAAAATAGCTACAAGTAGTTCTTTAGTTGCCAACCGACCATATCTTCTTCCAGAATCATTTGCAGTTAAAGAAATAAAAACAAGCATTTAATGTGCATGCAATTAAAAAACAAACAAAGCATATCCTTGCCTTCAAAAGATGAACTCAGTATATACTGATTCTGTATGTCCCTCATCCCTAAAAAAAACAAAAAAAGCTGCTTTCTCTCTTGGAGATGACGAGTACTCTATCCATTGTAAATAAGCTCAATTAAAAGCAAAAGTAGGCATGCTGGCCCATTAGAAAACAACAACAACAACAACAACAACAACAACAACAACAACTCCACAATCCACAGTAGGGTAATGTGTTTATTGAAACCGACAGGAATGCCAAACAAGTATGGCAAGCTCTCCAGAACTCTTCACCAGACAAGGTGTTTCACAAAGCAGGGGGTGAAGGAGATCAGAGTTTATTTCTTAGTTAAGCACAATCAGATGTTGTAATCAGGACCTGCAAGATAAAGACCACAGGCTGATATGCCATTCATTTGAGGCAGTAGAATCTAGCACAAAAGTTAGTACCCATTTCACAATGGCTTTTTCAGATCACCATTTCAATCTGTAAGCAATCATTGTAAAATTGGTGCAGGGCGAATCTTTTCAATTCTGCAAAACCAAGAGAAGAGTCTTGTAGCACCTGAAAGATTAAAAAAATTATTATGACACACACAATATAATTCACTTCATTGGATGCATAAAGTATTATCCTGAGTTGCAGGTACAGAATTGGTGGGGAGCTTGTAAAAAGATACCAGAGGGAAACTAAATGCTGAATTATACAGTTGAGGATTGTGACATTTTAAACTGCAATGATGCACCAAAAACAGTAGTTGATAACACAGACATCCTTGCACTGGTAAGCCAGTTTTTAGCACATCCAGTGTGGTTTTAAAAAACGTAAACCCAGCACCTATTGCATTGATTCCATCTGCAAATAATAGCACTGGTGCATTGTAATACAATGGTCTCATGGTCTGAGGTCACTTCATTCAGTAATGAACACCTTAAGGTCAGTGACAGAGCATCCTGAGAAGCTAAAATGTTCCCTCATTGGCTTTTCTATACTGCCATTTCAGATTTGTGCTCATTCATTCTTTTGCATAGACCAGCTCGAAGGCAACTGATGGCATATATTACTTTGGAAGATGAGCAGGTGAATTAGCCCCTCAGATTCTATTGACATTATTAGCTCCTGTAATAATTATGTTAAACTAGATATGGGGAAAGAGTTGGTACTTCGCTCTGCCACAGCGTCTGGTCCCTCTTGTCCACAATCCTGTTATATGGCCTGTTACTCATGAAGAGGTGTTTTTAGGTTAATGGGCTGTCATCCAAGGCCTGTGAGAGGAAAGTGTCACCAATGCATCTCAGATAGAAGAGAGGCTTTCAGTTCTGTAGTCACTCTTGTTTTATAACAGATTGAACTAAGTAGGTAATTGACCTGATGTGATCAATCCTCACCTCTGAACAGGTTAACCAAAACTGGATGATTACCAAAGTCTTAGAGCTGCTTGGAGAGTATCAGAAAAGGATAAAATACAATGGAATAAAATAGATAGGCATTCACAGCCACAACTGCAAGGAAAGCTTTTAATTTTTTAAATTAAGCCTACGATCCTGAACACACTATAGAGTAAGTCCCATTTAATTCAGTGGATTTTATTTCTGTCACACTCGTATTTAGTCTATGAGAAGGTGACGGTACACAGGGTTTTTTTTTAAACCATATAGTGAGAAAATCCCCTTATAAAATATGGGAGAAAATATAAAGAAATACTAGAACCAAAGACCCCCTGGTGGACCTCACCGACAGAAGCCAGGGCAGTAAAAAAGAAAAATATGAAAGGAGACTGGCCAACGTATAGAATGATATTAGAAGAAAACAATAACAAATTGACACTGAAGAAGTTTGAAGAAATTAGGTTGTACCTGATGGATTAGTTACAATATTTTCAATTAAATGAATTAAATGAAAGTTACAATATTTTCAATTAGTTACAATATTTTCAATTAAATGAAAGATTAAGTACAGATTTAAAAAAAGGATTTGAAAATAAGACATCAGATTTGGGAAAAGAACTAATCCAATCCAAAGGAAAATATATTTCAAAAATGTACAATCCATATCGCGAGTGGGAGGTAAAAGAAAAGGGAAAAGAAAGGGGTGATGGTGCGTTGGGCCCAAGAACTTGGATATAATATTCGCATGAACCAGTGGGAGAAATTATGGAAGGTGGACATGAAGTTTACAGCATGCTATAATCTTAGAGAAAACATCATGAAAATGATGTACAGATGGCACCTTACCCTGACCAAATGGTATAAAAATAGATCAGAAGTGTGCTGGAGGTGCAAACCAATAATGCAAAAACAACTGAAGACAAATTTAAAGTGAAATCACACTTTATTTCTGAACTAACCTAAGTTGAATCCATTTGTGTTATATACTATCTTGCCTTAAATAAATCTTTATTGTTTATTTAAAGAAAACCTGTCTGAGACTCCAACTTACTAGTTACCCCTTCACAAAGGTCCTTCGCAGCATACTCTGGGGCTAGAAATTTGAAGGGGAAAGGGAAAGAAACCTTTGGGTAAAGGGTTGTTCAGTGAGGTGGGGGCAATTTACCTAAGTGAGAGCAGGCCCAAAAGCATGAGAGGAAAAAGTGTCATTGTGCCCGTTGCAACCTCCTCTTGCACCTTTTGTTGTGCTTTACGACAACCACCATCTGCTTGCAAATACCCCCTTCTTGGGCAACATGGTGAAGAGAGTGGTGGAGGAGCTGTTACAGGAGTTTCTGGAGGATACAGCCCATCTGATCCCTTATATTACAGTTTGATGACTGAGGTTTTCAGGGAAGACGTTAGTGGTGGTCCCCCATGGTTCAGATGAACAGCTTGTAATTTACAGATTCTATGCATTCAATATTATGGACCCAGTCCTGACTGAGTTTAGACAGCTCTCCTGCCTTTTGAACTTCAGACACTTGACAAAACCTTTTCTATTTTGTAGGCATTTTAAGATGGTTTCCTGATTCTCTGATTGGTTAGCAACTTGCTGGCCTTCAGCCAAATTCTGTGGCTGGCAAGACAAGGAACTCATTTTCAATTCAACCATCATACTTTCCAAAGTGCATAATCAAATTCTTGCAGCTGTGAAGGTCTTCACGATCAATGCAGAAATGGGATTGTTGTTCATACATATTTCAAAAGGAGATTCTTTTAAAATGCACTGCAAGAATCAGAATGTGATAGATTGACGGGCAAGGGATATTAGACATACTATACAATTGGCATCATGGGAAAAATTATGGAGGGAAGATTTAAAATTTACAACATGCTATATGTTGAAAGAGAATTATATGAAAGTGATGTATCGCTGGTACTGAACTCCTACCAAGTTTGCAAAAATGTATAGAACAGCTACAGATATATGCTGGAAATGTAAAGAGAAAGAAGGCACATTTGACCACACATGATGGACGTGCAAGAAGACAAAATTGATAATGAGTTGAAAAAGATGTTGAAAATTACTTTTGTGAAATAACCTGAAGCTTTCTTACTAAGAATTTTAGATCCAGAAATACCTAAGGATCCGAATAGACAATTTATGTATGCTACAACAACTGCTATTTGCACAAAGATGGAAAGAGGGCAAAGTACCTACAAAAGAAGAATGGTTGATAAAGATGATGGACTATGCCGAAATGGCAAAAATGACTGGGAATATCAGAGATCAAGGGGACAATAAATTTAATAAAGAATGGGGAAACTTTATAAGTTACTTAAAAGAACACTGCAAACAATTAAAAACATTGGCAGGATTCCAAACAGCCCTTGCAATGTAGTGGGAACTATTGTAAAAACTGAGTTTTAAGAAAATATGGAGAATATTATATGCTGCAGTTGGAAAAGAAGATCTTGGGAAACCATGGAAAGGTGGAGGGAAGTCTCGGGATTCAGAGAATCCTGTGTGTAGAATGACTATGATTTATGTGAGATGATAATTGTTAAAAGCAAAAATGAATAAAAAAGAATGTAATAGATTTACAATACATTCTGATTCTTACCATTCTTCTTTTAAAAACTAAACTAAACTCCTTACTTCTTTACTGAGTAGAGATGAACAACTAATGGCCTGGGAACTCAACCCATGCATTGGGAGTCATTCAAATCTATCATCCGTTTGCAAATTCTAAAGCCCACACCTCCATACATTTACTCCATGCTCTATGTGAAATCTACTTCCTACACTAAAAATTGTTTGTCTGTGTTACACAGAAAGTGACTTGGAACCAAGCCAGACCTAATTTTGTAAGTTTATCTGTAATAAACTCATTTCTTGTTAATTTTAGAAATGGCAAACACAACATGGGGGGGCAGGTGATAGTTACGGATTCAGATCTGTTTGCGGTGCTAAGGAATGGGTTTAAAACACCATGCCATTTCACCCAAGTTGCCCCCTCAGAGCTAGTATTTGCCCAGCAGGAAGGGTGGAGGTTGCAGGCACCATGCAGCAAATTTGTTTTCCCCCGCCCCATTTTATTTTATTTTTTACTGTATAGAATGTACAATTCTGAATTTAGGGGAGGGGGATTACTTTGTTGCTGTTATTGATAAACATGGGGAAGTCAGAAATCCTTTCTGAACTACTTAAAATCACCTAGAGCTCATCTACCTTCTGACCATCCCTGCCATGTGAAGAAAATAGAAGCTTCGGAAGCCATTCAGATTGGTGGGGGGAAACAAAGCAGAAAGGGTTAAAAATCCCCTTTCAAGCTCTTTCTGACTCCACCCACCCCCTCAGCTGCAAACATGTGATGCCTTATCACTGATCTCCAGACATTGAGTCTAGATTGATATCAGCTGTCTAGCAAGCCTTTGTTCACATTGGTGGGAGGAGTCAAACTGCCACAACTGTGTTGTTAAGGGATAATAATAAAGATTGCTTAAATACTGATTACTCAGTACTGTCAGGAACTGATCACAAATGCCTTGTGTGTTAAAATGTCTGGTTTGTTTTGCACAAAATTGTCAAATGTCATGAATTAAAATAAAGCAAAGGCATTCTAATGAAAAAAACAAAAAAACTGCCAAGAGTCAAAAGGCTTTGTTAGTATTGTGAAGAACACAAAATGTTGTCCCTGAGAAAACTGGAGCACTCTAGTCTCTCAGCACTCTAGAAAGGGCAGTGGCAATGGTAATAGAATGTACAGTGGAATGGATATCTATACACATTATGTGAACTCAGAAATCAGGCCCAGTCTTCACAATGTGCTGCATGTTAGAATGTGGTTCTTCTAGGGAAAACACCATGAAGAAGTTATATAAAGTAAAGGGTACAGGGACCCCTGACCATTAGGTCCAGTCTGGGGTTGTGGCGCTCATCTTGCTTTATTGGCCGAGGGACCCGGCATACAGCTTCCGGGTCATGTGGCCAGCATGACTAAGCCGCTTCTGGTGAACCAGAGTAGCGCACGGAAACGCTGTTTACCTTCCCACCAGAGCGGTACCTATTTATCTACTTGATCTTTGACGTGCTTTCGAACTGCTAGGTTGGCAGCAGCAGGGACTGAGCAACGGGAGCTCACCCCATCACGGGGATTCGAACCGCCAACCTTCTGATTGGCAAGTCCTAGGCTCTGTGGTTTAACCCACAGTGCCACCCGCGTCCTAAGATGTTATATAGATGGCATCATACCCCCTTGAAACTAGCGAAAATGTATAAAGGAGGATCATCGATTTGTTGGAGATGTAAAACAGATGTGGGGTTATTTTACCATATGTGGTCATTGGGGAATTCTGGGATAACATCTATAATGAATTTAAGAAACTATTCAAACTCACCTTTAAAAAAAAACCCCAGAGATCTTTCTTTTAGGCATCTTACCATTAGAAATTAAAAAACACCACCAGAAGGAAAACCTTCACAAACTAGTTTATAAATTCTTACTGAAGCTACTGATCAGATCTTAGAACATGTCATTGGCCTGGTTGTACGTAACACTAACCCCTTATTAACATTAACCATAGTTAATAAACCATGGTTACAACTGAGGCATCAGGCAGATAATCAGTTAAATCTTGATTCAATGCATTGTAGAATCATTAAAAGCACAGTGAGAGCAGATGTATCTTGAGAATAGTTTGAATTTTTTGCAGTACTTCATTGACAACATTACAACTTTTGGGCGATGGCACTTTAACCATAGCTAAGGAGGGTATCCAGGTTGACATGTAACACTAAGCTATGGTTAACATTAGCTAAGATTTCTAAACCAGCTAGAACATTTAACCATAGTAAATAAACCATAGTTATGGGCTGGGTTCACACACAATGCAGCTAAACCATTGTTTAATAAAACATAGTTTTGTAAGCCATGGTTTTAGCATTCTATACAAACTGATATGCTAGGCAGGTTGCTGGAAGTCACAAGGGCTTACTGCCATCAGCAAAGCAAAACATTTCCAAGCAAACTCTGCCAATGAGTAGGGGTAGTCCACATGCTTCAGAACTCCTCTTCTTTTCAGGCTGCATGTTAAAACATACTCACACAATGGCAGTGATCAATCTCAGGATCAATTATGGTTCATCATGCCAGGAATAAGGCTGTAATACAAAGAAATCCTGTAATCTTAATTTTCAGATGAGGAATTCTCTCACAGTTAACTGAATAGATAATTTGTGCTCAGGCCAAGGAAGTTGGACCATCAACTCCAAATCAGCCTGAGATGACTCTGTCTCTCTAAATAATTATCTTCTTTATGGACACAATCAAGCCCAACCTTATCATTCCAAGGGGCTAGGGTTGAGAGACAGAACTTGTCTAGGGCCATCTCTTGAGTTCATAGCTAGATAAGGCAACATGAATGAAAGGAATGTTTCCATGCTATGTTAACAGGACATGAATGTATCCAGGCCCCATAAAAGTGTGTGTGTGTGTGTTTACTCACACTAAAGTAACTATTGTCTTACTGAATAGGAAACCCTCTTTTAACTGAGAAATTTGGAAAGTATGAAACTGAAGTAGACACAAGCTATTTGTTGTTGTTGGTTTTTTAAAAAAAACAACTATGAAGAGAGGCCATTTTCAGAAATGATTCTCAAAATAGTTATCATTTGGTCTGCATGAATAGAAACTGGTCTAGAGAGCAACAATTTGGATCAAAAATGAGGTTCACATTTAACAAATAAATAATAAGATCCAACCTCCCACTAAACTTCACTTTTAAGAGCTACAATCCTAAAATCATTGAACTTTTCTCCCTTGCAGTTTGCCTTTGCTGTTTTATTACATTTTTAATGGATGCTTATTGTTTTGATATATTGATGTAAACCACTTTGTGAGGTTCATTTCAAAAGCAGTACATAAGTAAATGAAATGGTAGGGATTGAGAGGGAAGTATTTCTTACTAAAGGGATCTGTCTTGATTTATAATAATTAAAAATCACGATCAGCCAAAAACAAAAGTGAACAAAGTGAACTTCCATGGAGGGGCGGATTTAGGGCAGCACAGCCGGTCCCCCCCCCCCGCGCTGAGCCTGGAGGGGCCAGAGGGGAGCAGAAGGATGAAGGAATGAAAGGAGAAGAATGGGAGGCGAGAGGGGGCAGCCTTCCTCAGAGGCCAGACATGCTAATACGCTTATCTCGCCTCACGGGTGGGTCCCCCCTGCGTGGTGGGGTGGGGGGGTCATTGTGTTAAGAGGGAGCGAAGAGGAGACCGAGGGGGGGGGGGAGAAGCGGGGAGACCAGGGAGAAGGAGGAGGAGGAGGGCGGCCGGTGTGACGCCTCAGGGGAAGCCGTTGCCAAAGGGCGCCAAGGCAGGACAGGCGGGGGCGCATGCGCGGGGGCGGTTTAGGCGGGAAACGGCGCGCGGCGCCAACCTGGATTCTAAGCGGCGAAGCGAGAGGGAGTGGGGGATGGGCGGCCGTTGGGACCAGAAAGAGGAGCGGGAAGGACACCCCCCCCCGTTGCCCCAGCAAGACATTCGTTATAGCGCTGATGCTGCGGGAACGGAATAAGGGAAGACAATGTCGAGAGGGAAGCCCTTCAGAGTTATCTCGTAACCGGTCTCCATAGGGCGCCATGTTCCCTTAGGCATGTATACATTTGGCGGCGTATTAGCGTGTTAGCCTAAGGCCAGGCAGGGTTCAAATCCATGCACACACACACACACCCCAATCCCTACACACACACACACACACCCCAATCCCTACACACACACACACACACACACACACACACACACCCCAATCCCTACACACACACACACACACACACACACACACACACACCCTACTACCACCCCCGAAGCTCACTCGGGTGCCTTTGCGCCTCTCAGGCTGGTCTCCCTCGCGGGGGGCTGAGAGGGCGGAGGGGGAAGAAGGAGGTGGGCCGCCTCAAGGTCCCAGGGGAAAAGGTGGGGTCCTAGGAGCCAACTCTTGGGCCCAGGTCCCTTGCCCACCCCGCCCAATGTTCTATTCAAGTGGGCGCCCTTGGGTGGGATATAAATAGAGAAATAAGCTCGTGGAATTGAAACCCGGTTTCAGAACCATTTGGGTGGAAAGCAGAGGGAAGCAAACCCTGTACCGCATAAACAGAATTGGTCCCTTGTCTGGTTGTCAGAAGCTCAGCAAGGATTAGCTTGGTTTAAGATTAGGGACAAGAGGAAACACTGAATGATGAAGTGATAATGTGTAGTATTATAAACAGATTGGAATCTTGTAAGGCATTCCCAATACTCTCAATTAGCATCCTCATTTAACACTTTGAATTCCATGATTTAACCCACTGTCTGAGTCACATCTTCAAGCTACTGTGGATTTTGGTTTGGGTGAACGCTTCCTTCGTGGAACTTGCACGCAAAAGCAGAGAGGGGATCCGGCAGAACCAATCCCTTTCTGTATTCAGGCAACATTTCAAAAAGGGAGTGCATTATGTAGCATGGCAGGCAGGCAGGGCTTAGAAAAATCCATCCCCATAGAATCACATGCACAAAAACGCACGTATATATCTATATCCATATATGCTTTATTGTTTTCTGCAAAAAGTACAAAAATACATTGTGCTTACAACACAATGCATCAAACATTTAAAAAAAACACAAATAAATAGCAAATCAAGAAACCAATAGTAATTAATAATAATAATAATAAACAGTTAATACTTATACCCAAATTAAAGTAACCGCCAACCCCAAGTAAACATTTAACCCACATCAACCCGAAAAAAGCAAAAGCAAAATTGGAACATTTTGAAACATTTCCCCAATTGTTCCAACCCCAGATTTTGACTGTGGCCCTTATTTGAACAAGTGGCAAATTGTTCAGCTTTTATTTTTGATTTCAGTATACAAGTGCTCTTATCTTGCTTGGGCAAAGGGAAGCGAATGCTTCAGTAAAAGGAAAGCCAGATGATGATCCCAGACAAAGGCATTAAAATAACAAACTTCATTGAAAAACTATGTATTTATGTATGTATTTATATGGATGAGTAACCCTAGAAGGCGTCGAGAGAAGGGAAGATATTGCTTTGCTGCCAATTTTTGTAATCTTCAGGCAACATTTGCACAGGATTTGCAGCTAGATAATTCCCCATTGCATGACTGTTCCCCATTGCAGACCAGGGAGTTTTACTGCTTGATGGAGTGCAGAAGTTACCAGCCGATGGTGGAGGCTGCCTCATCATCTCTGCATCAAAATATGGAACTGGGCAGTTGCTTGCCTAGGAAGTCTCACAAAGCCCAGTTCCACCAACAGCAGCTGGCTGGTAATGAACCGGGTTCAATTCCTGGGAGTTCTGCTGCTGTGCGGCATAAGCGGGCTCTCCTGGTTGCGTGGTGCTGAGAGGTGGCTGCCAGAACCCTGCTCCTTCATAGCTTTCGGGATAATGGAAGCTGCGTGCCTGGTAATGTTGCTGCGTCGGACTTCTTGCACTGCTCCTCGGAGTGCTTCGACCTCTTCTGTCACAGCGGATATAAGGAGTTGTAGCTGAGTTCCTGATCATTGTTTCGGAGCTAGTCATCTTTGTTCTTGCTCTTCAGTTCTGAAACCAGGTCTGAACAAAAGAAAGGAGAGAACAAAATGCCCAGGTCTGTTAAGAGTTTTTACTGTTGAAACCCAGAACCTTTGATATTTGAAAGTATGGGCCACCAATAATTTGAGTGGGAAGGAAAAGGAAGCCTTAATCAGGAACCAGGATTTCTGAACAAGTATGGGCACAATTTCTTCCTTCAGTTGAAAAGGTGGGGACACAACACACCCACCCCTTACAAAAAGCCTTTACATCCACGGTACAACACGGCCCCCCCCAATAAAACCCCACAAAAACCCAGGAAAGAGGAAGTTGGCTCTTGAATAAGGCACCTTTCACGTTAGGCTCGGAGGCACCAGGTTGAGCTAAGGCATTCGAATGACAACGCAAGAATTATTCTGTGTGTTTTACATTTATCCAGTATTTGCGGTTTAAGGAAGTCCCAGGAACCCCCACTATCCCTCTTCTTACGTGCACACGATCTTCTTCGATTCCGATGCACCTCGCCAGCGCCACCCTAGTCTCGTATCCGGGGTACGGGTTCTCTTCAAACGACTTTTTGAGAAGCTCGACGTGAGATGGGCTAAAAACGGTTCTTTTTCTCCTATCTCCTCCAGTTTTGGGGTAGCTTCCTCCTGGGAAAAGACAAAGAGGCAAATCTGAAGGAAGCGCTCGGCTTAAACTGAAGTGACGCTTCCTCCCGACATGGAAAGCTCGGGGCTGCATCGCCTGCACTTGCCCGGGGGCAAGTGCCCCAGAATCGGGCGCTGCCTGAGGTTACACTGCGTAAAAAGACCCCCGGTAGAGAACGCTTCAGTGGCAATTCTTTCAACCGCCCCGCTGACCACCCACCCGGCAGAGCGCAGAAGGGCAAAGCCTTCGCTTTTTACAGAAAGGCTTTTGTACCTGACATTGAAATCCACACACTTTGTGGCCTTTAAATAAACCTCCGGTTGCTCTGAACAAGGCTTGCATGAAAACAAACCAAAGAATTTTCAGTAAGAAGTTTACGCTCTTATTTCTATGTCTGCCATCGTTTTCCGCAGCCGATCCTAATCGCGTTTATTGGGAAATTAAATCGCCGTTTATTTGAAAAGGATTTAACGTTCAGGAAAGTGTGTCCTGTAGAGGATCGCACCAAATGCTTGGTGTTTACGAATAAAGGGAGTCACCTTTTTTTCAGTTGTTTTGCTAAACTGAGTCAATCCCCTCCCTCCCTCCCTGGCCACCCCTTTGGCAGTTGACTCTTCGGCCACCAATTCACTTCGGCCTACTTTAGCCTGTGATTTCGTCCTTAGGCCTTGGTTTTAAGCAGTGGTTCCAACTTTAAACTGCTGTTGATTCCAAGAAACGACAGACTAGGTAACGTTTATTGCATTTTAAATTGTATTCATTGCATGTGAAAAAGCAATAAAATACATTTTAAAAACCGGCGTTGATATGCTTAATATTTCGCTGTTGGCACGTTTTGACTTGGAGCATTATCCAATGCAGGCAACTGAAGAGAAGAGAATTCAGAAGTGAGGGGAGAGAGAGAGAGAGAGAGAGAGAACTTTCCGGCGCCTGCTACACATTTTCTTTGCCATGCCAGTGCAAGTAACTGCCCCAGAACTGAATAAAGTGGGGTGTCCCACACCTGCATCGTACAAAAATCACACTTGCGGTCCAACCAAATAACACGCCCCCCCTTTAATAGGTAGCACACACTTCCTATCTCAAACGGATAATAATAAAATAATAATAAATTTAATTTATATCCCGCCCTCCCCAGCCGAAGCCGGGGTCAGGGCCGCTAACTACAATAAAACAGTACAACAGTACAACACAACACAACACAACACTCAAAAATCATTCATTATAAAATTAATTCAAATCAAACCAATGGCAACCATTGGGCCAGAGCTCCGTGAAGATTGCCAAAGGAGGGAGTCAGGCTGTGCCTTTTTAAAAAGTTTTTGTTGTTGTTCTAAAAAGAAGCAAGTGTAAATTATTTCATATCGACGCAGAAGCTTGGAACAACTTAATTCCAATACCCCTCAAAGCATCCTCTCTCGTCTAAATAGATTTGTACATCGCCTTGGATGGAGGCAGTGGCAACGGCCAGGAATCGCATCAAATGCGAATAAGACGATAAACATAACAGCAGAGGCAAGCGACGAAGGAAATCTAAGCTGAGTAAGCAAACTATATTTTATTAATAGACGATTAAATTTGCGTTCATTTTACACTAGAAAAAAGCTTACGTTATTTTAAAAACAGTGCGTTGGATACGCAAGCGCAGATCTCCTATGAAACCATTTAATCTTAAGATTCTGGGCGCCAAATCCCAGAGAGGCCCCAGACCTGAATTAATCCACATTCTTAAACATTTTTATTCACACCAATGACTTTGAGACGTGTGACAACCCAGAACAGAAATTCTAATCAAAATCTGATTTTTTTAAATGTGGTGATCTGTCAGGGAACAACCCCATTGAAGATGACAACAGTGGTTACCCAGAACTCATTGCTAGTTGTGAAGGGGCCCCCAGAACAGCTCAAGTTCAGGGCCCCCAAAATGTGGGTCTGTCACTGCTTGGGACTGATGTTGGGAGAACTGTAATAGTTTTAAAATAGCAAACGAGGGGAGGGGAGGGGAGTAGAGATTCAGAACTATTTGTGGTAGAGGTAGAGGGGGAGGGGGATTATTTTGCAGTTACTGTGTTTATAAACACGGGAGGGGAGGTCAGCAATCCTTTTTGATGTAGTGCAAAACACCCAGCATTCTTCCCACCACTGCGATGCAAAGGAAACAGCAATTTAGAAAGCAATTAGGACTGGAGTGGGGGAGTGGGGAAGGGATTAGTTGCGCCCCCCCCCATCCCACCCTAAGCATACAAGCATGTGATGCGTTATCACAGATCTCCAGTTCAGATAATTCAGAAAAGGGCCGGCAGAGTGATCAAGTGAATGGAACAATCAGGAAAGGTTGGAGCATTAAGGATTTTTTGGTTTAGAGAAAAGTTGGATAAGAGGTGGCATGACAGAAATTTATAAAAATTTTGCATTGCATGGAGAAAGTGGATAGCGAAAATTTTCTCTCCCACTAAACTACACATTTAAAAGCTACAATCCTAAAATCATTGAACTTTTCCCCCTTGCAGTTTGCCTTTGCTGTTTTATTACATTTTAAATGGATGCTTATTGTTTTGATATATTGATGTAAACCACTTTGTGAGGTTCATTTCAAAAGCAGTACATAAGTAAAAGAAATGGTAGGGATTGAGAGGGACGTATTTCTGAATAAATGGATCTGTCTTGATTTATAATAATTTAGAATCATGATCAACGAAAAAGAGAACCAAAAACTTCTTTTGCAACTTATATGGATGGCATCACAGAGAGCATAAAACACCCAAGCTTCAATAATGAATTAAACCATGTGGGTGAACCAAAAGGTCTTCACTAGATGATTTAGACAAGATAAAGACTCACTGGAAAGGAAAGACTTATTGAGGCGGCTGCTCCATAGCTGGGATACTACTGCCAATAAAGCTCTCTCTCCCTGATCGACACCCACTTCATCTCATTTCCGTTTCAAATATTAAAATTATTATATTACTCAAATAAGTCCCGTTTGACTGCGGGCAATGTGTTAAGCCTGTAGATATCAGAAAAAGTGGAGTTGTGTCTTGACATTTCCTTCAAAAGCTCAATGTATATTTTGAAAGAGCAATCTTTAAATAACCATCTAAGCTCTTTAAATACCCATAACTCTTCCATGCATTAAGTTTACCTAAAATGTCTTTTCACCATAAGATATTTTACCAGAAATCATACTTCTATGTGGGTGCTCTTTGGAACAATCTGTAATTAATTAATGTGTGTGAGTGTGTTAATCTGCAGGTTGTTAGACAGTAACTTTGTGGTTTCTGAAGCCCATTGTGAATAGATTGTTTTTCAGAAAATGTAGCCTTGTTGAAGAAAAGTATAGTGGAAATTTGATTAAAGAAAAGAGTGCTGGAACAGAGACATAGCAGACCCAGCATTCTTTGAAGGGCTTTATAGTCTAGCTGCAGTTTTCAAACAAATGCCCACCAAAAGTCAGCATTTGGACAGCAGACTAAGCAGGCATTCAGGTCACCTAAATAGGGTGAGATGTATTATATTTGTATTTAAATTACAGTAATTGTTTTTAACTTGCCTTTGGCCATTTGTTTATTTATTTCATTAAATGTATTCACCACTTGATAGTAAACCACTTTGCAGTTTTTTGTTTTACAAACAGATAAAATAATAAAATTGAGGGGGGTGGGTGGGAATCAACCATACTTCAAAACATACAGATTAATATTACCTACATCAGCACAGACCCATTGAATGATATCTGTGTCCTGTGTCCTGTGGTGGTCACCATTTACTCTTCCTCCAATGAGTTCTGGGAGGCACCTACTAGGCTATCACTCTAGAAACCCCTTCTCTCACCTAAGGAAATCTAACAGGAGCTGGTAGAGGATTTACTCCCAGGCATGTGCAGAGTGCTTCCCCCTCAGCATCTGGCAACCGCCCAGGGAATGCTAGTGCTCAGGGCCCTCAGGGCTTTCCTTATGGAGGAGGGAGAGAAACACCAGCCGAATTCCCAGGGGCAGGTTCAGAAAAGGAGGCAAAGATGAAAAGGGGGCACAGGCTTCAGGGTGAAATCCTCCCTGGGTTGCACTTGCCTGAGCTGACGTCCCAGCCACCTTGGCCAGACTTACTCCTGCAGGGGGGTCAGCAGGGCCGGCCCAAGACATTTGGTCACCTGAGCCGAGTCCCAAAACTGCCCCCCCCCAGGGAAGAATGGAGATTGTTGGGGGATCAAGATCAAAAGGCGAAGAAAGGCGGGAAGAGACCAGTGGCGCCTCCTCTTTGCCCCGAGGCTGCTGTAGAGGCAGATTTGGAGTGGGGTAGAAGTGGAAGTGAGGAAGATCCAGCTTCCAAGCAGAGGAGGATTTAGGGCAGCCCAGCCGGTCCCCCCCCGGGCGCTGAGCCTGGAGGGGCCGCAGGGGAGCAGAAGGATGAAGGAATGAAAGGAGCAGCATGGAAGGCGAGAGGGGGCAGCCTTCCTCAGAGCCCAGACATGCTAATGCGCTTATCTCGCCTCACGGGTGTGTCCCCCCTGCGGGGTGGGGTGGGGGGGCCCTTGTGTGAAGAGAGAGCGAAGAGTAGACCGAGGGGACGGGGGGAGAAGCGGGTAGACCAGGGAGAAGGAGGAGGAGGAGGAGGAGGGCGGTCAAGGTGACGCCGCAGGGGAAGCCGTGGCCAAAGGGCGCCCAGGCAGGACAGGCGGGGGCGCATGCGCGGGGGCGGTTTGGGCGGGAAACGGCGCGCGGCGCCAACCTGGATTCTGTGAGGCGAAGCGAGAGGGAGTGGGGGATGGGCGGCCGTTGGGACCAGAAAGAGGAGCGGGTAGGACACCCCCCCCCCCGTTGCCCCAGCAAGACATTCGTTATAGCGCTGATGCTGCGGGAACGGAATAAGGGAAGACAATGTCGAGAGGGAAGCCCTTCAGAGTTATCTCGTAGCCGGTCCCCAGGCGCCACCACAGGGCGCGGCGGCGCCATCTTCCCTCAGGCATGTATGTATTTGGAGGCGTATCTGCGTGTTGGCCTGAGGCAGGCAGGGTTCAAATCCCTGCACACAAGAACACCACAATCTCTGCACACACACACACACAATCCTTGTACACACACACAAAGTGTGTACTGCTGATCTAGGCTCCGAAGGGCAGTGTATAAATTCCGTAAATAAAAACCATGAGAACATAGCAACCCAGAACATTGAATTGGGTTTATTTGTAGGAGGACGAGGAAAGGAAAACCAGCAAACAAAGTTGCGTTTGCAAAATACATAGCTGCGTTTTAACCTATTACTACGTAGGCCTTTGGTCTGATCCATTGGGACTCTTATGTTTGCATGCCGCTGCCACCAACTTTAAGCATTATATTAACTAAGGAGTTCAATTTGATTAATGGGAAGTGGGACCACAAGACTGGATCTTCCCGACGTGGCACGCATTTCTGGCCCTGCCCTTTGGCCACATGTTGAACGCAGACTCTTGTAGTGAAGGGACAGGATACCCAAACCTGACTGTGTAGTCACCCCAACTAGGCCCCAAGACTTCCCAAATTCTTTCTTTGAGGATTCAGCAGCTAAAATGCATTAGCTAGAGCTGTATTTCTTTCTTTGAGGATGCAAACTTAAAATATGCATTAGCTTTTGCTGTATAACACAAAGTAGCTGAATGAACAAAGCCTTCTCCTCTTCTCAGTCCATGAAGGCATAAAAGATGGCCTTGTCAGTGGCACATCCAACTTATCTTACCAGGTTGCAACTATCCTGGCGCACTGACACACAGACCCCGGGAATGGCACCAGGAGTACAGAAACAATTTCTATTCATCATGAATGGAAATTGTTTCTGCAAACTTACATGTACAAGCTCATGAGGCTGGATTCCGGGGGGGGGGGGGGACCTAAAGAGAATATAGGCTGCCTGTTTCTACTCTTAAAAGTGCTGCTTGCTGTGGTTGACCACGCAAGTGCCTTTCTGCTGTCTGGGAAGCAGAAATAAAAAACTCTTTCTCTGAACCATCCTGTGTTTGGCTCCTCCCTCCCTCCCCGGGAGCAATGCTCATCCTACCCATGGGAAAGGCCTGAAAGGCTACAGTAGGAATCCTGATTGTGCAAAGTATCTACGCACATTTACCTGCTCATGCAAAGGTGTTTGAATTATAGCCATTGAAGGGTGATGGCCAGCAGCACAAGCCTCAACTCGAGGCTGTGGGTTTGAGCCCCACGTTGGGCAAATGATTCCTGAAACTGCAGCGGGTTGGACTTCCAAACTCTACAATTCTATGCATATGTACCCTTATCACTTGGGAGTCGATGGGGCTTGTGATGAGAGAATATGGGAAGCCAAACGGAATGTTGTTTTATGAAGAACACAAGAACCTGCCTCTTTCTTTCTTTCTTTCTTTCTTTCTTTCGATAGAGGGAAGTTCTCACTATGAGGTTGGCAAACATTGATCCAAACAACTGAAAAAAGTTTAGAACTTTGCTTAGTTGGCATTGTTAAGTTAGAGCTCCTCCTGCTGGCCTTTCTGTGAACATGATCACAGTGATCAGGGTTGTAGATTCAGGCGGTCATGCTTCTAGTCGACCGGTTCAGATTTAGTTCTCTGCTTATTTTATTTTTTTACCTTTTTCTCACACTGTTAAGTGTTGTTGCTGTTGCTGCAGTTGCTTCCAGTTACTAGTTGTATTTCATTATAACGACACCTGCTGTAGCATGCTAGCTAAGAGAGCAAGCTAAAAATCAGAAAGCCCCAGCTTTGACTGTTGCCTCTCTCATGCATTCACTGGGTGACCTTTGGCAATCCACTTTCTGTGCCCCCCCCCATCTGAAGCATGGGGGATAATAATAATGATTTCCATTACAGGGCTGTTAAAGTTTACAACAATATAACACTCATTTGAACACTAGAAAGCGCTATGCAAATGTTAAGGATTATTCCATTGTTTTTCAAATGGTTATGAGATGCCTTTAAATGCTGTAAAATGAATGGTAACGTTACAGGATTTGAGCATGTGCAATCTTCTTGCACACAGTGTCTATGTGCAATACTTGGTGAACAAAATAAAGGTGGAGAAATACAGGAAGAAGGCTGGAAACAATGACAAAATGTCTTTATTGGAAAGAAAGCTGCAACACTCCCCAGCCACCAATTTAACCAACTAAATTGTATTGGAAATCTTCCGGGTGTTTCAGTAACATCATCTTCCTGCCCTAATCTCCATCGATTATTCTTTATTACCACACTGCAACACCCTTAATCTTGTCTCTGGCTTAATGCAAGCAGACTAGAACCAAGAAGTCCAGGATTTTGATAAATGCAGTGGAACCTCGGGTTATGTACTGTCCTCCTTACGAATGCTTTGGATAACGAGCTCCACTAACCTGGAAGTAGGTTTCCTGGTAGCAAATTTTGCCCCAGGATATGAGTGGAAGTCGCACGGCAGCGGCAGCGGGAGGCCCCATTAGCGAAAGCACGCCTCAGGTTAAGAATGGTTTTGGGTTGAGAATGGACCTCCAGAACTAATTAAGTTCATAACCAGAGGTACCACTGTGTATGGGTGGGGAGCCTATATTTGCCTACAGTTCCTCACACCTCATGGAATGCAAGTCTAGAATTACCATATTGGTCTGAATATAAGCCTCACTTTTTTCCCAAATTCTGACCGTGAAAAGTTAAAGTGTGGCTCATATTCACAACTTTATGGTATGTAGCTAGGAGTGTGGGGCAAACAGTGCCAGGAACACGGCAAAGCAGCACCCGCCCCGTGCGTAGTCCCCCATCCTCTCCCCCAAGGCCGGGAAGGGAGAGAGCGCCCCCAGTATGCAGCCAGGAATGCAGCGGTTTATATTCGGGTATTTTTTCTTTTTTTCTTCCCCCCCTCCAATTTTTAAGGTGCGGCTTATATTCGAGACAATACGGTACCCTCTGGCATTCCTGAATGGCATTTGAATCTATCTGCCATTGGAGGGAGGAGACTGAAAAGGCCCTACGTGCACTTGGCCTCCTCAATTTTCGGCTTAATGTGTATCCATGTCTACATGGAAATTTTGTGCCAATTAGAACAGGTAAAGCAGGAAGTTCTCCTGTCACCTGCCTCCTCAACTGGCGTGACAAGCAGTTCCCAGGGGTGAGGGACGGTGAAAGATAGAGGAGCACATGGATGGGAACAGTTACCAATGCCTTGTCTTCTACAGTATTGAGAAATTACAAGATCTCTTTCCTAGTGGGCAAAATGAGAGGGGACACCTCCACAGGCGAGTCCCTATCATCACTTGGACCATGCTTTAGCCCTTTTGTAAGTTTGATGGACCACAGACAAGGTCTGACTTTTAAAGACTTGATTGGTTATTTAAAAGAAGAATGCATAGATAGAGCTGAATCTCCAGTGAGAAATGCTAAAATCAAGGACAGCAGTTATGCATCTAGGCAATTTACAAAGTCCAAAGAGATGCCTAAGAAAGTGATTTGTTTCAATTGTAACAAAGAAGGGCACATTGCAAAGAATTGCAGGGCTCCTAAAGCAAAGAAACCCCACCCCTTTCAGCCAAAAGGGGAAAAGAAGGGAAAATGTGAATGCACATGGCTGCTGCAAGAAAGGAATTAAGCTGTCCAGAATCGTGAGAATAGACGTAATAAATGGATAATTGATTCAGGTGCCAGCTCGCATTTTTCATATAAAAAGGACTATTTTAATGAGATAAATGAGATAAATGATGAAGAAGGATCTGAAATTGAGATTGCAGATGGCAACAACATTGTTAAAGCAAAAGGTGCAGGTTCCATGAGCCTGAAATGCAATATAAACAATGAATGCATTGAGAACACAATCTCTAGAGTTTTGTATGTTCCAGAGCTGAGCTGCAATTTAATCAGCGTGTCCACTTTGGACAAGAAAGGTTTCCAGATCACATTTGGAAATGGAGAATGCAAAAAATGGCAAAGTGGTTGCTCAAGCAAAGCTAATAAATGGTGTATATGAGCTTGATCTTTCAGAGAACCAGTCTGCAAAAGTGGCATATTCCAGCCAGAAGAATGAAGTGGATCTGGACCTATGGCACAGAAGGCTTGGACATAGAGATACCAACGTCATTCTGGATCTACAGAAAAGAGATCTTGTAAGAGGTTTGCAGGTAAAGCAGAGCAACAAAGCTCCAGCAAAGTGCATAAGCTGTATTACTGAGAAGGCTGTAAAACCTTCATTTCCACATTGTGCAGAACAAAGAAGCAACAAAGTGCTTGACATAGTGCACACTGACATATGTGGACCCATGAATGTTCCCTCACTGGGAAAGAATAGATATATTTTAATATTTCTGGATGACTTTTCAAGATTTTGTGTTGTATATTTCCTCAAAGAGAAGAGTGAGACAGTGGACAAGCTCCAGGAATACATTGCCATGGTCAAGAATAAATTCCAAAGAGCTCCAGCTGTGTTAATGAGCGACAATGAAGGTGAGTACTGCTCAAATGAAATGCAGGCTCTCCTGGCCAAGGAAGGAATTGCACACGTAACCACAATTCCTTACACACCACAGCAGAATGCCATAGCTGAGAGAAAGTTTAGGTCCATTATGGACATGACAAGGTGCATGCTAAAGGATGCATGTTTGCCACAGAAGCTGTGGGCCGAAGGAGTATACACGTCGGTCTATTTGCAGAATAGACTGCCAACTAAAGGAGCAGAGCGCACACCATTTGAACTTTGGCATGGGAAAGCTCCCAATCTGTCTCACATACGTGTGTTTGGAAGTCCGTGTTACAGTACTTCCACGTGCCCAAAGAACACAGACACAAGCTTGACTCCAGGGCAAAAGCAGGTATCCTGGTAGGATACGCCTCTGGAGGCAAAGGATACAGAATTATGGACTTACAAACTGGTAAGACAAATGCATACCATGCGGTTTATTTTGATGAATATGGAAAAGTAGACACTAAGAACACTGTTGTGGATTCTTCCGATGAGTCAGAAAGGACTCAAGAGTTTGTATATTTCCCTTTTGAGACCCCACAAAGTAATAATCTGCCTTCGAGTGTTGCAGCGCCTCCTACAGGCGACGCACCAGAAGACGCAGAGGACCAGAACCCTGGCGGCACCAGAGACGAAGAGGAGGACTCAGATGGGGACATGCCTGCATTGGAGGAGGATGAGGAAGCTGATGCAGTCACAGAACCAGAGGTCAGGTGCTTGTCCAGAACCAACAGAGGTGTCCCACCATTATGGTTGTCCTACTTTGCAGGGTCGGCGTTTCCACAGGAACCTTTCACTTGGGAAGAGATACAGGAGATGCCAGCTGCAGAAGCTAGTCTCTGGAGGAAGGCCGCGCAGGAGGAGATGGATGCACTGCATCAGAACAAGACCTGGACACTCACTGAGCTGCCTCCCGGTAAGAAGGCCATTGGCAGTAAATGGGTTTTCAAGGTTAAGAAGGGGTCAGAAGGAGAAGCTAGACTTGTAGCACAGGGATTTTCACAGCGTTTTGGTGAAGACTATGATGAAGTTTTTGCACCAACCGTGAGGTACAGCAGCATAAGAATGCTTTTAAGCATTGCAACCTCCAAGAAAATGAGGGTGAAACACATTGACATTGCTACCGCTTTTCTACATGGGCAGATTTCAGAGGAAATTTACACGAAACAGCCCAAAGGTTTTGTAAAACCACATGAGGCACATTTAGTGTGCAAACTCCAGAAAGGACTTTACGGACTCAAACAGGCTGCTAGAGCCTGGAACCAGAAGTTGCATAAAATGCTGATGCAACTTGGGTACAAGCAAGGCAACGCTGACAAGTGCTTGTACAGTAAGTCAAATAATGGACAATTCTCATATATCTTAGCTTTTGTCAATGACCTGATTATTGCCACAGCAAGTGAAAAAGACTATACACAGATAGTAAAACACCTTAGCAAAGAGGTGGAGGTCAAGGAGCTAGGAGATATCCAGTACTACCTCGGGATCCAGGTGGAAAGAGAAGAGGACGGCTCATTTCTTCTCAGCCAAAGACAGAAGATCCACGAGATGCAAGATGCACATCCAGTTGCTACACCAATGGCTACTGACTTCCTGAAGAATCAGCAGGATTCGAAGCAGTTGCCAGACAACAATGACTACAGGTCGGCGATTGGTAAACTTTTGTATTTAGTTACCACATGTAGACCTGACTTAGCTAATGCTGTGGGGATTCTTAGCAGAAAGGTGAATTCTCCCACTGAGCATGATTGGGCAGGTGTAAAGAGGGTGGTAGGGACGCGGGTGGCGCTGTGGGTAAAAGCCTCAGCGCCTAGGGCTTGCTGATCGAAAGGTTGGCGGTTCAAATCCCCGCGGCAGGGTGCGCTCCTGTTGTTCGGTCCCAGCGCCTGCCAACCTAGCAGTTCGAAAGCACCCCTGGGTGCAAGTAGATAAATAGGGACCGCTTACTAGCGGGAAGGTAAACGGCGTTTCCGTGTGCGGCTCTGGCTCACCAGATGCACCAGATGCAGCTTGTCACGCTGGCCACGTGACCCGGAAGTGTCTCCGGACAGCGCTGGCCCCCGGCCTCTTAAGTGTCTGTCAAGAGTCTGTCAAGACTGGCCCGTACAGGCAGGGGTACCTTTACCTTTAAAGAGGGTGGTGCGATATTTGAAAGGTACCATGAATTGTAAATTAAGGTTACCAGCCGTCAGAGACCCTAAGTTGGTTGGGTATACTGATGCGGATTGGGCTGGGGATAATGCTGATTATAAATCAACAAGTGGTCGTGTTTTCATGTTTGGGGATGGACCTGTTGCATGGGGCAGTTATAAACAGAGCTGTGTAGCATTATCTTCCACAGAATCAGAATACGTTGCAGCAACAGAAGCCTGCAGAGAGATTGCCTGGCTTGATCAACTCATAAAGGACTTTGGGTTGGTGAGAAAAGGGCCTGTCAGCTTGCTAGAGGACAATCAAAGTTGCCTGAAGCTGACACAGAGTGAGAAGTTCCTAGCCAGAACAAAACACATTGGAGTTACATATGCCAGATGATCCAGGATGGACTTGTGGAGCTATCCTACTGCAGCACCCAAGAGATGACTGCTGACATCCTGATGAAACCCCTACCAAGAGAGAGTTTCCAGAATCTACATGTCAAGCTGGGACTCTTGGTGGTTGAATAAAGTTGTTTATGTTTTGTATAATGTTGTATTGCCTGAGAAGGGGTATGTGGGATGTAAACACAGGAGCAGTCAATGACAACATTCCTAGAGTGTACATGTTAGAACATGGGGAGGGATGTCTGTCTAGCAAGCAGGTAAACTTCCTGGGGACGGACTTCCTCCGCATGTGACCAGAGGTGGGTGTGGCTTCACCTGTGCAGGTAATGACAAAAGCACAGGGCAGGCAGTCACTCTCTCTCTCTGCCATCTTCCTTCCATGAGGAAACATCTAAGGATGCCCTCTTGGCTCTCAGCCAAGAGAGGACAGTACTATCTTCCTATAAGATAGATTCGCGAAACGAAAGAAGTGCCATGGTCAGATCACTTCCTGGTGCAACTGGACTTCTCTGCGACCCATCCCCTCTGCAGGGAGGTGGGACCAATTCGGATGGTCCGCCCCCGCCACTTAATGGATCCAAATGGTTTCCAGAGAGTGGTAGGGGATGCTTTATCCCATGTTGATGGCCTTTCAGCTGATTCCCTGGTGGCCCGCTGGAATGTGGAGTTAACCAGGGCTATTGACTGTTTGGCTCCGAAGCGCCCTCTCCGATTGCATGGAGCCCGGACAGCCCCGTGGTTTTCCACGGATCTGAGGGCAATGAAACAATCGTTGAGACGGCTAGAGCGCCGGTGGCGGATAACTCATTCCGAATCTGACCGGACACAGGTTAGAGCTCATCGTCGAGCCTACCAAGTGGCGATAGCGACGGCGAAGAAGAATTTCTTTACCGCCTCTATTGCATCTGCAGAAAACAGCAGCAGGAGACTTTTTCAGGTGGTTCACAATTTAGCGGAACCACCTGCAACATCGGGGCCCAGTACGGGCCACATGTTCTCCTGCAATGATTTTGCAAAGTTTTTTGCAGATAAAATCGCTCATATTCGGGAAGAAGTAGACTCCACCGTGGGAGCAGGGCCGGGGCGGGAGAGTGCTAGAGTTCTGTCTAGTCAAGTTGAGTGGGATCAATTCCAATCTGTTACCTCCGAGGATGTGGACAGGCTGCTTGGACGAGTGAAACCAACCACCTGTCTCCTGGATCCTTGCCCATCCTGGCTTATAAAAGCTAGCCGGGAAGGACTGGGCGATGGGCTTCGTGGGGTGGTGAATGCTTCCCTCCGTGAGGGAGCCTTCCCAGACCCGCTGAAAGAGGCGGTTATTAAACCGCTTCTTAAAAAACCATCTTTAGATGCGGCCACGATGGCCAACTATCGCCCAGTCTCAAATCTTCCATTCTTGGGCAAGGTGATTGAGCGAGCGGTTGCCGAACAACTCCAGGCACGCCTGGAAGAAGCGGACCATTTGGATCCCTTCCAGTCGGGATTCAGGCCTCATCATGGGACTGAAACTGCCTTGGTCGCACTGGTTGATGATCTCCGGCGGGCTAGGGACAAAGGTGAGAGCTGTTTCCTAGTTCTGCTGGATCTCTCAGCGGCGTTTGATACCATCGACCATAACATCCTTCTGGACCGTCTTGAGGGGCTGGGACCTGGGGGCACTGTCATACAGTGGTTCCGCTCCTTCCTCCTGGGCCGTGTTCAGAAAGTGGTGGTGGGGGATGAGTGTTCAGACCCCTGGGCTCTCACTTGTGGGGTGCCTCAGGGTTCTGTCCTCTCCCCCATGCTTTTCAACATTTACATGCAGCCGCTGGGAGAGATCATCAGGAGGTTTGGGCTGGGTGTTCATCAGTATGCGGATGATACCCATCTCTACCTCTCTTTTAAATCAGA
Source organism: Podarcis raffonei (assembly GCF_027172205.1). Taxonomy (NCBI): domain Eukaryota; kingdom Metazoa; phylum Chordata; class Lepidosauria; order Squamata; family Lacertidae; genus Podarcis; species Podarcis raffonei. The sequence goes on from NC_070606.1 coordinate 21,439,491, forward strand.
ACCAGTGAGGGCGGTGAAGGTCCTGTGTGAGTGTCTGCAGGCGGTTGGAGGATGGATGGCGGCTAACAGATTGAGGTTGAATCCTGACAAGACAGAAGTACTGTTTTTGGGGGACAGGAGGCGGGCAGGTGTGGAGGATCCCCTGGTCCTGAATGGGGTGACTGTGCCCCTGAAGGACCAGGTGCGCAGCCTGGGAGTCATTTTGGACTCACAGCTGTCCATGGAGGCACAGGTCAAATCTGTGTCCAGGGCAGCTGTTTACCAGCTCCATCTGGTACGTAGGCTGAGACCCTATCTGCCTGCGGACTGTCTCGCCAGAGTGGTGCATGCTCTGGTTATCTCCCGCTTGGACTACTGCAATGCGCTCTACGTGGGGCTACCTTTGAAGGTGACTCGGAAACTACAACTAATCCAGAATGCAGCAGCTAGACTGGTGACTGGGGGCGGCCGCCGAGACCATATAACACCGGTCTTGAAAGACCTACATTGGCTCCCAGTACGTTTCCGAGCACGATTCAAAGTGTTGGTGCTGACCTTTAAAGCCCTAAACGGCCTCGGTCCAGTATACCTGAAGGAGCATCTCCACCCCCATCATTCTGCCCAGACGCTGAGGTCCAGCGCCGAGGGCCTTCTGGCGGTTCCCTCATTGCGAGAAGCAAAGCTACAGGGAACCAGGCAGAGGGCCTTCTCGGTAGTGGCGCCCGCCCTGTGGAACGCCCTTCCAGCAGATGTCAAAGAGATAAACAACTACCTGACATTCAGAAGACATCTTAAGGCAGCCCTGTTCAGGGAAGTTTTTAACGTGTGATATTTTACTGTATTTTGGTTTTTATGGAAGCCGCCCAGAGTGGCTGGGGAGGCCCAGCCAGATGGGCGGGGTATAAATAATAAATTATTATTATTATTATATTCTGAGTGTATTTTACCTTTTTTAAGCTGTCTGCCTTCTGGGATAATATTGTGAACAGAACGTGAGTAAACTCTTTTATACTTTTATAAAGACTGTGTCGTGTCTTGTATTTTAAGAGGGAACAAAGGGGAAATTACCAGAGTAATTATTATAGAGGTTCTAGCGAACCTGTGCAGACGTTACCGTTGTGAACAAAAAGGGGAATGTCATAAACTCTGCTGATATTTTGGGAACTTGTTAGCACAAGTTGGATTAGGATATAATCTCACAATATATCCTCTCCTGCACCCCTGCACATTCCCACAATTATCACGTGGAAGGCCCTGGGGGAAGAAACTGGCATCCCAGGAGCTGCTGAGGAGTTTCATGTTCTGCCTCCAGAAAGGACGCCCATTCCCCTAGTTACCGTCCCTCATCCCATCGTCATCCCTTCCCCCTCTGGACTGAATGGTCCACTGGAAGCTCATCAAGGCTTGGATCTGTCAGAACATTAGAAGCTATAAATTGCCTGCACCCAGGGCTTCCTACCCTTCTGTGAGGCAGCTGCCTCAGGCGACAAATTCTGAGGGATGGAAAGAGGCCCCAAATGTCTGCCATGTTTTCTGCCCTGCACTCCCTATGCTATTCTGCTGCCCTAGAGTGCAGTTGAGGACTCTGCCCCATCAACAGTGCTGAAAGTTCAGTGACCAGCCTAATCAGATTTCGTGGAAATAATGGAGAAATGCGGAAACATGTCCTTTTCCTCAGCTAACAAAATGGCTTGCGCTGCTCCTGCTATCTACCCAAGTATCATCCTGCATATAACATTAAACCTTTTAATATGCATATTGCAAAATGTTCTTGTATGAAATGAATTCCTGCAGGCAGCTGAAAAAGGTGGTGATGACTCTTGACCTCTTCCCTCCCACTTTTTCACAGGCAAGTCAAGCCACATTTTTTCAGAGGACTTTCAAATATTTCTTTAGTCTGGTTTCCAAACATCTTTACTGCTATTTTTAATGCCTGGTGTGTGTGTGTGTTGTTAACCTTTTCTTTTCTTTTTTACGCTTAATGTTGGCTTGAGGAGAGATTGTCCTTTACAGGTCTACTGTGAAACTCCACATATAAACTGACTGGGCATTCCGATGTGGACAATATGTTCTCAGGCCAGTTGCAAGCAAAGACAGATTCCTGCATATTCTCCAGCAAGGGCAATGCACAGTTTTGTCACATCACCTTTTGCCAACCCTCTGGGGGCAACATGCCAGTGGTGGGTATGGACAAAAGTGGATGCGACCACCCTACACATGCACTCACACAAGTCAGACACTACAATGAGAGTAATCCAAAATGGTTGTGCCTGCTTTGGTCTTAACACATCTGCATTTGCTCTTAACACATCTGTAGTGTGAATGCAAGAACAACATGTTTGTGTATGTATACACATGCACACCTACACATTATCTGGCCGTGTTCCTGGGATGCCCAAGCGCATTTCCTCACCAACTCCTTAGCATTCCTGCTGCAAACAGAGGGAACTGAGGAAAGAACCCAATACGATGACACACAAAAGCAGGTACAGTGGTACCTCGGGTTACATACGCTTCGGGTTACATACGCTTCAGGTTACAGACTCCACTAACCCAGAAATATTGCTTCAGGTTAAGAACTTTGCTTCAGGATGAGAACAGAAATTGTGCTCCGGCGGCGCGACAGCAGCAGGAGGCCCCATTAGCTAAAGTGGTGCTTCAGGTTAAGAACAGTTTCAGGTTAAGTACAGACCTCCAAAACGAATTAAGTACTTAACCCAAGGTACCACTGTATTGTTGAGTCAACCCCTTCATCCTATTAAGGCCTGGTTATTGTTCAAAGTTTCCTAGAAGGTGGTGGGGAAACCCAGGCTGCATTAGGAATCCTTAGGGGGCCCTATACTTTCTGTTTTGGCACCCCTGCTTTAAGAATGTGAAACCCCCCCCCCATCCTTTGTAACAATTTCAGGGCATGCGTTATATTTTAGAGAGAATTATTAGCTTTATTCAAGGCCAGCAGTGAGACAGCTCTCGGAAATTATCAGCTCAAAATGCAGCATTATACCAATTAAGCACCCTATCTTAGGACACATTTTTATCACAAGATGCAACAGTCAAACAGCTCACCATGTTTCCCTTCGAGTATTAACAGTATAAAGAACAGCAGAAGCTACCTTTAATCATCCAGACAATACCCAGGTAAAACGTAATGTGTTAAAGAGGTGATTCTCAATACAACAAGCATGATGGAATATGCAGGGTGTTCAAGCACAAAGGCAAAATGCTAAAACTATGAGCAGCAGTGTTCTTAAGAGCTGCCTAAAAATAAATCCAAATGAGACACAGAGTTTGAAAGACATCATAAGGCATTTCAGCAGAAATCATCAAGAGAATTAAAAGTCCAAACCAAAGGCAAGAACTATGGTCTAATGTGGCAGAGAGTCCCAACCTCTATATATTTGCTCAGGCACAGAATCAGCGGATCTGTCTCCTGCACCAACATAACAATGGCAAGCACTACAAAATGCTAAAAAGTTGGTGGGGTGGAGGGGTTTATTGAAGCTCCATGCTGGTGCCCTTTGCTTCTCACCCTCGTTCTGCCCCTGAGCTTATACTAGTGAAAAGTCTCTCTAGAGAGGGTAAAATCTTGTAAACCACTTCACCCTGCCAAGCAATGCCATGCCAGGGAAAAACTGAACCAGTAATTTTCCTTTCTCGGATCTGGGTGGTGGCACTGCATAACATGTAGATACTAAACATGTAGATACTAAACACATTGGCCAACACAGCTATGAATTATACACCCACTCATCTGACAAAACAAAGAATTTTTTTTCCTTCCAGTAGCACCTTAAAGACCAACTAAGTTAGTTCTTGGTATGAGCTTTCGTGTGCATGCACACTTCTTCAGATACAGATGTGTATTATTCAGATGTGTATCTGAAGAAGTGTGCATGCACACGAAAGCTCATACCAAGAACTAACTTAGTTGGTCTTTAAGGTGCTACTGGAAGGGGAAAAAAAATTTTGTTTTGACTATGGCAGACCAACACGGCTACCTATCTGTAATTCATCTGACAGGCACTGTTAACTACTTCCTCCAAATCCAACTAACGTGCTGTTTCTAAACCTTCCCCACAGACAGCTCTGTCTATCACGACACAGCTTGGATGAGGAACGCCTAATGAAAGCTCTATCAAAGCTTTCTCTCAGATTGAAACTAGTAGACCTGCTTTGATGTATTTCTTGGGGGGGCATCTCCCCTAAAGAATTTAAGGCATGTAATATAAAACTACCTTTTAACAGCACTTTGGATCTCTGAGAAAGAAAACTGCCCCAGGGGGGTTTCTTGGTCTTGACTGCAGTTCTTATGTGCAGTGGCGTAGCGTGGGTTGTAAGCACCCGGGGCAAGGCAAGTAATTTGTGCCCCCTAACCCGTGGATTTGCGCCCCCTAACCCGTGGATTTGCGCCCCCAAACCCTAACCCCCAGATGTTGTGCCCAGTGCGGCCGGCCCCCCCTGCACCCCCCACGCTACACCACTGCTTATGTGGTCACCGCTTTCTCTCTCACAGCCTTTTGCACTTCAAGAAAAGCTTGCGCCATGCCCAAGAGTTTAGTGCCACGGTTATTAACTAAAGTGCTTTGCAATGCATGCAGGTTGTTAAGAGAGCACCAAGAAAACATAAGAGCAAAACCTGTTGGTAGACCATTATAAATCAGAGGGGTGATGGCAGCGTTTGTGGAGAAAGATTGCAAGATGTTCGGGATGCAATGCTGACCACATCTACGGCGGATAAACCCCTTTAAACTCTGGGTGGGAAGGTGGGTGAGAAATAGAAGAGGTTTATTTCTCAAGAAAGGGGAAGAAAAGTTAACCAAGCCACCTGCTAAAACTGGGTGCCCAACAAGGATAATCTGCACTGTTGCACATTATTTTTTAATAGTAATTTATTGTTGTTGTTGTTGTTGTTGTTGTTGTTGTTGTTGTTGTTATTATTATTATTATTATTATTATTATTATTATTAAGCACAGCTAAAAGTACTAATGGAGTAGCATTAGCCCTCTTGGTCTATGGTGCAAATGACAGAGAATGAAAATGCCACCTTGCCTCCCAGTCACAGCTACACCCTGGACACAGTGTGGCTGCATGTAGAGATCAGTGCTCACAGACCTGCTTAATCTGCAATCCTTACCTGTAAAAAGGGTGGCGGGGGAGGGGAGAAAGAGGCTCATAAATGAAGGGGACTATCCATATAATCACTTATAGAGGGCAATCCAGCCATGCAGGCAAAACCAGGGGAGCAACAGACAGGTGCAAGTTGGGCCCAAAGGAAGATGCCTCACCACACTTCTATACAGCTCAGTTTATGAATAAGGCTACTGTTAGACCTGAGAAGTAGAGACTATAGGTTGCTCTGTGCTTGCTCTGTTTGTCACCCCTATTTTAAATTGGTCCTATGCAGATATCTTGTGAGTGTTGGCATTTTGGTCCTGACCATTAAGAACTGGCTTTATTTCCTTGATCTAAAAAGAAAGGCTCCATCCCCCATTGTCACAAGCTAGTTTCCTCGCTTTGCCCACAGCTGCAAAACCTGCAGAGGAAACGTCTGAAAGAAATTTCTCTTTCCAAGTGAAAGATTGCCACACTTCTGAACGCACAAAAAATATTTAGGAATACACCCATCCCTCTCCCTGAAAAATATACCCCAAAGCTAGAATGCGTTGGAACCTTCTCTTCTGGCTGAATCCTTCACCAACTTTTCTTCTGGGGGTTGTAGGTCAACAAAAGGTAGAGAGATCCCATTCCAAAGAAAAATGTTTGAACCAACCACAACCGCTGAGTTGAAGGGTCTGTGATGCCTTTCATCCTGCAGTGAAGAGACAGACAGATAAAGCCTGACATTTCTGCATGTATTACTTAAAATCCAAGTTAAGTAGATAGATGTCTATTTTGCCCTCAGCTGCTTGGAGGATGGGCAGAAACTGAAGTTGGGCTGTCATCCACACCCCTGCTCCCTCACCAGAAGCCTTCAGGGAACTTTCCAGGGTGGCATGTGATACACCAACGAAGGAAAGATATCAGCAATGCAGTCACTAGTTCCAGATAACCTCCAAACAGGGTTTTGAATCCAAGTGCATATATTTGGGATTTAGAACCATCATATTGTTACTCCTCTACTGGCACTCACACAGACCAGCCTACTTACACAGTCACTGGCTCCTTCTTGTGCTTCTTTTATGTTCTTTTATTTTGCTTACTTCATTTATACATCCCAAAGCAATTAACAATACAAAATCATCAACAATAAAGGCATATATAAACACAATGCAGATAAGGGCCAGGATAAAATTCTGATTAAAAGGCTTCTTAGAAGAGGAAGGTCTTTAAGAGGTGCCTAAAAGACAATAGACAGAGTTCTCAGGGGTAGGTGCCACCAAAATTTAAGGTCCAGTTCCCGCATTATACGGAGCAGATCTCCTGATGAGATGGTATCTGCAAGAGGCCCTCTCCTGCAGAATGCAACCATCAGTTGTATATATAAGGTGCAAGACAGCCTTTTAGGTATCCTGGTCCTCAGATGTATAAGGCTTTGTAAACTAGTACCAGCGCCTTTATTGTTATTTTTTAAGAAACCTGACAAAAGGATCAGGGTAAGTTCACCTGCCACAGCTGGGTTGGGTTCCAATGCACAGCACACCTCATTGGTTCAATGTTGGAAAGCACTGGTTGCTTTTTAAAAAGCAAATTCAACAACAGCTCCGAAGTCGGTCCTTGACAGAATTTACTTTAGACCCAATTCTTGCAGATAGGTTGTGAAGATTATTAAAACCTGTGTGTCACTTCCATACCACTTCAGGCAGTGAGAGGGAGTGCTCATGCACAACACCCCATATCCGAACCCAGGAAACCAGCTCACAAGCCCAGACACAGCTTTGCCGCGCTATCTGCTGTTTGGGAGAGGGCAGAGGGAGGTGGAGGTAGAAGAGAGACCCAAAATAAAATAAAAATAGCTTACCTGCATAGCTTGAGGGCAAATAATGCTTCCCCGATGTGGATTAACCAGATAATTAAATATCTGAAAGGAAGGAAAATAACACCATTTGTAACTGGCGTAAATTAAAGCAAGATAAGGGTTAGCCCAAAACATTTCGATATTCCCAGGGGGAAAGCCAAACACATTCCCAATCACCAGCTAATTAACACGGGACACAACCCTGTTATTTCTCATGCAAGCCCTTGTGAAATGGACAGGAGTTCACTGAAGCAACACAAATATGCTTTGTGCAGTGCCTGTTCATTTCGGTAAGCATGGCTTGTGCAAGAGAAACACACAACAGGCTCTGCCATAGGCTCTATCTGCCTCTCATGCCACTGCCTCTGAAGGGTGAGCAGAAGGAATGTGAACAGGTAGAAGATGAGAATTCAGCTTACCCGATATTGAGAAGAGTTTTATGGTTTTCCACCAAATATTTAGTGACGGTGCCTAATGGTCCCAGAAGGTCATAGGGGATTGTTGAGGGTGAAAAGACTGCCAACTGAGGTGTGAGGAGGGGGAGGGGAGAAAGAGAGATACATTTAAGTAAGCATACAGGAGGTATTGTTTTATTTACTTCAGCTATACCTCTTAATATTCCAAATTCCTAAGCGGCATACAGTGGTACCTCTGGTTACGTACTTAATTTGTTCCGGAGGTCCGTTCTTAACCTGAAGCACCACTTTAGCTAATGGGGCCTCCTCCTGCTGCTGCTGCTGCTGCTGCTGCACCACCGGAGCACAATTTCTGTTCTCATCCTGGAGCAAAGTTCTTAACCCGAGGTAATATTTCTGGGTTAGCGGAGTCTGTAACCTGAGACATTTAACCTGAAGCATATGTAACCCAAGGTACCACTGTATATACGTGTCAACATAACCCATCATCCTGCAACATCAGAATTCACAACTTTTGTGTTTATCCCCCAGTATCCATACATAATATATGAAATTTGAGGACAATGTGGAACAACCCAGAAATTAGCAGCCATTTGACGAGGGGTAGGCAACCTAAGGCCCGTGGGCCGGATGCAGCCCAATCGCCTTCTCAATCTGGCCCCCGGATGGTCCGGGAATCAGTGTGTTTTTACATGAGTAGCATGTGTCCTTTTATTTAAAATACATCTCTGGGTTATTTGTGGGGCCTGCCTGGTGTTTTTACATGAGTAGAATGTTTGCTTTTATTTAAAATGCCTCTCTGCGTTATTTGTGGGAATAATTTGTTCATTCCCCCCCCCAAAAAAAATAGTCCAGCCCACCACATGGTCTGAGGGACGGTGGACCGGCCCACGGCTGAAAAAGGTTCTGACCCTTGCATTTTACAATGCAGGGTGTGGAGGACCCTGAAACACTGGACGTAGGCAAGAAAGCCCACAGCTGATGAGATCTCGGTCTAGATCCCCCTAAAAAAATAAATCACAATTATCATATAATGTACTTCTAGAATAAACCTCAGCAGTACAGTGTGTGCTATGCATTAAAGCCGGCTGTCTTCATGAAATGCACTAAAAGTGCACTACCGCGGAAAACATATTTATACTGGACTCCAATCAGGGATTCAGCTCCCAAAAACCCTTGAGTGGGGGGGAGAGACAGAAACAAGAAAAATGGCCTCTATTTCAGAGCAGCAGAAAATAACTCAAGATTCCGGGGTTTGTTTTGTTTTTTTCCAACCCATTCATTTCAGTGGAAGAGTTTAAACACCTGCTTGAGGCTTCTACCCTTTGCCCAGTTGCAGTGGAGTAATGCCCACTGAACTCAGTGCGGCGCCCTACTGAATCCTGTAAATTCTCCCCGTGAAATAAATGTGACTTTAAAAAAAACCACGCTTGATTTGGGCGGGCTCATCCCTAACATCTTCAAAGCTAAGTACGGTACATAGGGATCCCCTCCAAGCCTTCCCATCTCTGGTTCACACGGCAAGAGAGACGTAGCTCAGCCCGTGGAGCACGAGGACTTTAACCTCCAGGTCGCGCGTTCGAGTCTCGTCGGGCGAAATGTTCCGGGTTGGACTATGATCCTAGCTGTCAACGTTTCTCTTTTTTAAAAGGAAATTCCCTTATTCCGAATAGGATTCCTCGCAAGAAAAGGGTAAAGTTGGCAGCTATGACTATGATCCCCGCACGTCCCCCCCCCCCAGGGTGACCTTTGGAGCCGTGCACCCCGCGCTTCCCCGCACCAGGTGCCCCGGGAGCCTCCAGGGAGGCTGCGCTCACCCCGTGGTAGCTCAGGCCGGCCAAGATCGCCACCATTACGAACAGGTTGGAGCGTCGGAAGTAATCGGCGCGGTGCTCGGCCTGGGAGTCCATCGAGCCCGCCACCCTCCTCATCTCTTCGGCGATCGGATCTGTTCCCGCCGCCTCTTGCGAGCAGCCCCAAGAAGCGCTCCGGAGGGGCGTGGCGACGGCGCCGTATTTGCATTTGGGGAGGAGGAGGGTTGGATTAGGAGGGATCCGCGGGACTCGCTGCCGCGGGCTCCGCACTGCTGCCTGCTGCTTTCCTCCTCTCGGGCAACCGCGAGTGCGAGTCTTTGTGGCAAACTGCTGACGGCAATTCGCACAATTGGAGAGTTGGAAGAGGTCCCCAAGGGTCATCTAGTCCAACCCCGCCTGCAGTGCAGGAATCCCGCCGAAAGCCGTCTCTGCGTGGGCTCGACTTCTAGTTAACAGGGCACTGACCCATTGTGCCATAATTCAGCACAGTGACAAGCGAGACAAGAGGGGGGATCGTAGAATCGTACAGTTGGAAGGGACCCTGATGATCATCTAGCGCCCCCCCCCCCGCAGAGCAGGAATCTTTTGCCCAGCGTGGGGCTCGGACCCACGACCCTCAGATTAAGAGTCCCATGCGCTACCAGCTGACCTGCCCGTGGTGGTGCAGTAGTGCCATGCGCACCTCATTCACACAAAATCACCACCCACTCATTCGCCTTTCTGGAGTTTGCACACTCACTGAGTCCCCATCCCTAATGTGCTTATTGTCTGCTCTTCTTGCCTTTTCCAGTGCCCAGTGCTTGACCCCTCTTGCTGTTGGCTATTTTGCAGATTAGTTGCGCTGCAGAAGGCGTGCTGGGGAGACCACACATTTCAAGAAACGCAAAAGTGACTTTTGCTAGGTTTTAATAACAAAAACAGAAACTCCTTTTACACTAAATTACAATATATCAATATGCATGACCCATCCATCAGGGTATTGAGAAAGCTACGTGTTTAATTAACATAACAGCTTAACATAACAGCTTAATAAACATTAACAGCACCTGCTAAACTGCTTCACAGCTGTAAAACTAGGTCATGTTATTTGCTCTGGCCCTTAAAGCCATACACATCCTGTGAAACAATAATGAGCCTTATATTTAAAGAAACCATTCAACACTTGCTTCTGGTTTGCCTTCCTTCTCTTCTTTTATAAAACAAAAAATGGGCCAGGTTTTGTGTGTCAAAAAGGTTGCTTTTGCTGGACAGGTTGGATCAACAAGTGTTTTTTCTTTTTTTCTTTTTATTTCCCTGCCTGCAAATTGTTAATGAATGGCAGCCTCTGATTGGCCATGGTTCCAGGAGGGAGAGTTTAAAAGGAGAGGTTTTGGAGAGATAGTTAGTTTGATGAGAGGGTTGGTTGAAGTGGGTTGGTATTGTGGTTGGAGAGGGTGGGAGATAGGTAGGGAGAAAGGTTAGGAGACAGGCTGAAGTATAAAGAGTGAATGGGAGAAAGAGTTGGTTCTGGAAAAAACAACTTCCACTCTGAGTGTATTGTGAAGGACAGAGTGTGGTATCCTGTAGGAGGAATAGACCGGAATTTTACTGGGAGGCAGAGGTTTAGCCAGGAGAAGTAGGAGCTGGAAAGGAACAGCCTACTTGGGACTCAAATCTAGTCTGGAGGGGAGAGATAGACTCTTCTAAGGAAACGGATGAAACTCCCAGACCCAGTGAAGGGGTGTGTGTGTGGAGAGCCCTGTGGTCTACATCTGAAGGCAGCCCTGTTTAGGGAAGCTTTTAATGTTTGAAGTATTACAGTATTTTAATATTTTTTTGGAAGCCGCCCAGAGTGGCTGGGGAAGCCCAGCCAGATGGGCGGGGTATAAATAAATTATTGTTATTAATTATTATTATTATTATTATTATTATTATTATTATTATTATTATTATTATGGACCTCCGGAACGAGTTAAGTTTGTAACCAGAGGTGCCACTGTATTACTTAAAGTACCTCAGGAGCAGGATTGTTAAAGGGGGTGGATAACTGAAATAAAGTATCACCAGAAAAAAGAACCAAACTGAACCAAACCAATAATGCAAAAACAACTGAGGACAAATTTAAAGTGAAATCGCACTGTATTTCTGAACTAACCTAAGTTGAATCCATTTGTGTTATATACTATCTTGCCTTAAATAAATCTTTATTGTTTATTTAAAGAAAACCTATCTGAGACTCCAACTTACTAGTTACCCCTTCACAAAGGTCCTCCACAGGATACTCTGGGGCTAGAATTTTTAAGGGAAAAGGGAAAGAAACCTTCAGGTAAAGGGTTGTTCAGTGAGGTGGGGACAATTTATATAAGTGAGAGCGGGCCCAATGGCATGAGAGGAAAAAGTGCTGTCGCGTCCGTCACATTTTGTCCTCAGCATTTCTAGCACATGAAAGGAGTCAAAAGTGCTGGCTTCCTGCATGTCACATTTTTCAGAGAAGCCAGAAAAAGGGCTGCAGTGATGGAGAGGACTGGGAGGGACCTGGTGCCAGAATATCACAAGTGCCAAGCTCTGCTGATCTGGCAGCTGCCTCCCTCTGAAAAGCAGGGGTAAGCACATTGTCTCAGCCAAAGAATGCTAGAAACAGCCATTTATCCCCTCACGGAGCTACAATTCCTGGCCCCCTTATGGGTCCCAGGATTGTTTTAAAGGACCATTAAATGTATGGTGTGTCTGCAGTCCAGAAGTGTAGGTGGATGGGGCTTGCATGCTTGGGCCATCTGGATTTGTTTCTCATAATGTTACGCGATGCTTTGCACATTTTAAGTATATTGCTATTACTGCAATTTAAAGCACAGGGGAAGTTTCAATTTAAATAAATTACTCACAACTGTTTCCCCATGCGTATATTTTCAGAACGTATGTACATGAATGTAAATTACATATTCCCTGGGAGGACATGCATAGTAATTAGTTGCTACTTGACTTTCTATGAGAAGGCTTGTTGTTGCTGAGCCCAACCAACCTCAACTTCATTCTATTTTCAGAATGTATGTACATGAATGTAAATTACATATTCCCTGGGAGGACATGCATAGTAATTAGTTGCTACTTGACTTTCTATGAGAAGGCTTGCTGTTGCTGAGCCCAACCAACCTCAACTTCATTCTATGCTGTAGTGGTAGCAGAGGGAAACATGCAGGCTTTCTTAAAAAAAAAATAAGGCTCTGTGCTTTAGCCTAATGTGACTTGGTTGATTACTTACTTAATATTAATGATTACTAAATCTATTTCACCTGCCTACAGGAATTAATGACCTACAATGAAATTTTGGAATAAACATATTAAGTGGTTATTTACTCGTGTGTGGAGTGTTGGAGGAGGGTAGGACCTCTGGTGGAGGACACATCATGCTCCTTCTGGGATAGATTGCCCACCTTTGGTCCCCACCCTGCACTCAGCTCTCACCTGTGGCTCCTAGAAGCCGTCAGCATGTGACAGCAGCAACACCCTGGGAATGGCTTTGACTGGCTAGCTGAACCAGGGGAGGGTAGCTGATGGGTCTCAAGCCCTTGGTGAGTTAGGGACTTCCCTTGCATGTGGAGATAGCCTCCAGCTGTTTGAGCAGATGAGACCAATAGTGGGTCTTGAAGTTTTGCAAGAGCTGCCTGTTGCAAAGTTGCATCTGTGTGGGCATTTTCATTACCTGAGCAGCATGTTGCAGAGAGGAGCAATCTGCTGGAGCTGTCTGAATTTGTTCCCAGAAGATCTGCATTTAACTAAGAGGAAATGAAAGGATGAAGAAATCAGATAATAGGATTATCATTGCATCAGAATATGAAGGTGTAATTTTGAGAGGGATTACAATTTAGCACGGGCATGCAAGTTGCTACATGCAGTGGCCTGATTCTTAGAGAATTTTTTTTTTTTTACATTAATCAGAGTGAAAAGATTAAAATGTCTTCAGCTGTTAATGCAATGGGACATGCTGTTGATGCAATGCAACACCCACAAATGAGAAACATTTCCTCCTTGACTGTTTATTGTTGTTTTTAAGTATACTTATACTTAAGTGCAATTGAAGACACAGTCCTGCAAAAGACTAGTTCTCTAGTCGGAGTAAAAATGAAGGATGAAAAGCATCCCTGAATGAGAGAATGAGCTGTTTAAATCCAGGTTGAGCTAGGCTGTTCTTTCCTTGCTGGTATGCATCCATCCTTCCTTTAAAATAATATAAATTCATTATCTGCATTCTGCTGTCAATGTGCATGCCTCTTTACTAATAAAACAGCCAGATCTAAGTCCTGCTGAGCTTCCAGTGTACTCTTCAGCCCAGGGAAGGAAGGGATGGGATGAGAACTGGGGGGAACGTGTATCCTTTCTGGAGGGAGAACATGGAACACATCTCCTGGGCTGCCAATTTCTCCCCAAAGCCTTCTACATGATGATGAATGAGCTGAAGGGACTAACCTGTAGGAGTGTTCCCTCTCACGTTGTCCACTAGGCAGGAGATGTTATCATTTCTCAATACAGTATAAGACAGAGCATTTGCAACTGTTCCCATCCATTTGCTCCTCTACCTTGTCTTTCACCTGCCTCACTTGAGGAATGCTATGGACTGGGAGCTGCAAGGAGCGTCCAAACATTGAGGGGGCCCAACACCTCACTAACAAATATTGTGGGGGGCTCAAAGGGGTCCAGCCCCTAGGAGTCAGCGCTCCTGAGGGAAGACAAGCCATGTGGGGAACTACTTATCCCCCGCCCTCTTCTCTCAAATATCATGCCAATAATTATGTTCAGAATTTGGGCTTCTGGGCTACACAGACACAAAACTGCTTGTTTCTAGAGACCTGTTGCTCCCAGGCTGCAGCTCTGCGGATAATAATAATAATAATTAATAATAATAAATTTTATTTATATCCCGCCCTCCCCAGCCGAAGCCGGGCTCAGGGCGGCTAACAAAAATCAAATAATCCCACATTCTAAAAACATTCCATTATAAAATTAATTAAAATCAAATTGATGGCAACCGTTAAGCAAAATTCTGTGCAGATTGCCAGAGGAGGGAGTCAGGCTGCGCCCTGACCAAAGGCCTGGTGGAACAGCTCTGTCTTGCAGGCCCTGCGGAAAGATGTCAGGTCCCTCAGGGCCCTAGTCTCTTGTGACAGAGCGTTCCACTAGATTGGAGCCGCAGCTGAAAAAGCCCTGGGGAGCAGAAGGATGAAGGAATGAAAGGAGCAGCATGGAAGGCGAGAGGGGGCAGCCTTCCTCAGAGGCCAGACATGCTAATGCGCTTATCTCGCCTCACGGGTGGGTCCCCCCTGCGGGGTGGGGTGGGGGGGCCATTGTGTTAAGAGAGAGCGAAGAGGAGACCGAGGGGAGGGGGGAGAAGCGGGGAGACCGGGGAGGAGGAGGAGGAGGAGGGCGGCCGGGGTGACGCCGCAGGGGAAGCCGCGGCCAAAAGACGCGAAGGCAGGACAGGCGGGGGCGCATGCGCGGGGGCGGTTTGGGCGGGAAACGGCACGCGGCGCCAACCTGGATTCTACGTGGCGAAGCGAGAGGGAGTGGGGGATGGGCGGCCGTTGGGACCAGAAAGAGGAGCGGGAAGGACACCCCCCCCCCCGTTGCCCCAGCAAGACATTCGTTATAGCGCTGATGCTGCGGGAACGGAATAAGGGAAGACAATGGCGAGAGGGAAGCCCTTCAGAGTTATCTCGTAGCCGCTGCCCAGGCGCCACCACAGGGCGCGGCTATCTTCCCTCAGGCATATCCAGTGGTACCTCTAGTTCACAGGCAACCCTCCCATAAAGCTTCATTGAAGGCAGTAGAGTACAAACCTGGGGGGGGGAATTAACCTGGGGGAGGGGAAGACCTGACCTTTTATCTCTAGAACCACATGTACCGCACAAGTGACTCTTTTCTATGGAAAAATTAAGCCCATGTTTATATGCTTGCACACAGGAAAGTGAATGTTTCAGTAAATGGAAAATTAACTCAAGACTACAGACAAGCTATTAAAAGAACAAACTTTATTCAAAATATCAAAGTAATACAATAAAAGGCATTAAAAGACACAGCTCACTCGGGTGCCTTTGCGCCTCTCAGGCTGGTCTCCCTCGCGGGGGGCTGAGAGGGCGGAGGGGGAAGAAGGAGGTGGGCCGCCTCAAGGTCCCAGGGGGGAAAGGTGGGGTCCTAGGAGCCAACTCTTGGGCCCAGGTCCCTTGCCCCCCCCCGCCCAATGTTCTATTCAAGTGGGCGCCCCTGGGTGGGATATAAATAGAGAAATAAGCTCGTGGAATTGAAACCCAGTTTCAGAACCATTTGGCTGGAAAGCAAACCCTGAACCGCATAAGCAAAATTGGTCCCTTGTCTGGTTGTCAGCTCAGCAAGGATTATCTTGGTTTAAGATTAGGGACAAGAGGAAATACTAAATGATGAAGTGATAATGTGTAGCATTATAAACAGAATCTTGTAAGGCATTCCCAATACTCTCAAATAGCATCCTCATTTAACATTTTTAATTCCAGGATTTAACCCAATGTCTGAGTCACATCATCAAGCTACTGTGGATTTTGGTTTGGGTGAACTCTTCCTTCGTGGAAGTTGCACGCAAAAGCAGAGAGGGGATCCGGCAGAAACAACCCCTTTCTGTATTCAGGCAACATTTCAAAAAGGGAGGGCATTATGTAGCATGGCAGGCAGGCAGGGCTCAGAAAAATCCCTCCCCATAGAATCACATGCACAAAAACACACGTATATATCTATATCCATATATGCTTTATTGTTTTCTGCAAAAAGTACAAAATACATTGTGCTTACATCTCAATGCAATAAACATTTAACAACAAAACAAATAAATAGCAAACCAAGAAACCAATAGTAATAATAAATTATTATTATAATAATAATGACAATAATGAAAAGTTTATACTTATACCCAAATTAAAGGAACCGCCAACCCCAACTAAACATTTAACCCACATCAACCCAACAAAAACAAAAGCAAAATTGGAACATTTTGAAACATTTACCCAATTGTTCTAACCCCAGATTTTGACTTTGGTCCTTATTTGAACAAGTGGCAAATTGTTCAGCTTTTATTTTTGACTTCAGTATACAAGTGGTCTTAGCGTGCTTGGGCAAAGGGAAGCGAATGCTTCAGTAAAAGGAAAGCCAGATGATGATCCCAGACAAAGGCATTAAAATAACAAACTTTATTGAAAAACTTTAAAATGTATTTATATGGATGAGTAACCCTAGAAGGCGTCGGGAGAAGGGTAGATATTGCTTTGCTGCCCATTTTGGTAATCTTCAAGCAACATTTGCACAGGATTTACAGCTGTATAATTCCCCGTTGCATAAGTGTTCCCCATTGCATGACTGTTCCCCATTGCAGACCAGGGAGTTTTACTGCTTGATGGAGTGCAGAAGTTACCAGCCGATGGTGGAGGCTGCCTCATCATCTCTGCATCATAATATGGAATTGGGCAGTTGCTTGCCTAGGAAGTCTCATAAAGCGCTGTTCCACCAACAGCAGTTGGCTGGTAATAAACCGGGTTCAATTCCTGGGAGTTCTGCTGCTGTGTGGCATAAGCGGGCTCTCCTGGTTGCGTGGTGCTGAGAGGTGGCTGCCAGAACCCTGCTCCTTCCTAGCTTTCGGAATAATGGAAGCTGTGTGGCTGGTAATGTTGCTGCGTCGGACTTCTTGCACTGCTCCTCGGAGTGCTTGGACTTCTTCTGTCAGAGCGGCTATAAGGAGTTGTAGCTCGGTTCCTGATCATTGTTTTGGACCCAGTCACCTTTGTTCTCGCTCTTCAGTTCTGAAACCAGGTCTGAACAAAAGAAAGGAGAGAACAAAATGCCCATTATTTCCAAATGGATAGGTCATAATTTCACTTTCTAGCTCAGAGGACCACCGAATATTTGTGCCTCGTGTGGTGTAATTTTTTCAGTGTGGGAGAACTAGGGACTTGCGGGACATTGGCTAGAAAAGCAATGTTGCTTAAGTGTGGTTGCAGCTGAATGCTGGACATTTGGTCTCTCAATGCAAGGTGCTGAAAGCTGCCATCCTAATAAGATTATCCTATGCCCAGAAAACCGAATGGTTTTATCCTCAAATTAGGTTGAAACCAGGTCTGTTAAGAGTTTTTACTGTTCAAATCCAGAACCTTTGATATTTGAAAGTATGTGCCTCCAATAATTTGAGTGGGAAGGAAAAGGAAGCCTTAATCAGGAACCAGGATTTCTGAACAAGTATGGGCACAATTTCTTCCTACAGTTGAAAAGGAGGGGACACAACACACCCGCCCCTTACAAAAAGCCTTTACATCCACGGTACAACACGCCCCCCCCCCAATAAAACCCCACAAAAACCCAGGAAAGAGGAAGTTGGCTCTTGAATAAGGCACCTTTCACGTTAAGCTCGGAGGCACCAGGAAGAGCTAAGGCATTCGAATGACAACGAAAGAATTATTCTGAGAGATTTAAATTTATCCAGTATTTGCGGTTTAAGGAAGTCCCAGGAACCCCCACCATCCCGATTCTTACGTGCACACGATCTTCTTCGATTCCGATGCACCTCGCCAGCGCCTGCCTAGTCTGGTATCCGGGGTACGGGTTCTCTTCAAACGCCTTCTTTAAAAGCTCGATTTGGGCAGGGGTAAAAACGGTCCTTTTTCTCCCATCTCCACCGACTTTGGGGTAGCTTCCTCCTGGGAAAAGACAAAGAGGCAAATCTGAAGGAAGCGCTGGGCAAACTTAAACTGAAGCGACGCTTGACATGCTCCCGACATGGAAAGCTCAGGGCTGCATCGCCTGCACTTGACCCAGAGCAAGTCCTCCAGAATCGGGCGCTGCCTGAGGTTACACTGCGTAAAAAGACCCCCGGTAGAGAACGCTTCAGTGACAATTCTTTCAACCGCCCCGCTGACCACCCACCCGGCAGAGCGCAGAAGGGCAAATCCTTCGCTTTTTACAGGAAGGCTTTTGTACCTGACATTGAAATCCACGCACTTTGTGGCCTTTAAATAAACCTCCGGTTGCTCTGAACAAGGCTTGCATGAAAACAAACCAAAGAATTTTCAGTAAGAAGTTTACGCTCTTATTTCTATGTCTGCCATCGTTTTCCGCAGCCGATCCTAATCGCGTTTATTGGGAAATTAAATCGCCGTTTATTTGAAAAGGATTTAACGTTCAGGAAAGTGTGTCCTGTAGAGGATCGCACTTTCCACGCACTAAATGCTTCGTGTTTACGAATAAAGGTGTGCAAAGCAGTCTTGCCTGGGCTTCTTCCCAGGAAATAGTGAGACATGTTTAATCTCTCCCCGGCTACCACAAATGGGTCTTTGAAAGCCTTCCTTACGCCAGGATCCTGACCCAGATGAAACAGAAATCATCTTCCTTCCTACTCATTCCCCTATAAATCATTAGAGCAATGTTGTTTTTTATAGAAAGTGAATTAATAATCATTTTTTTAAAAGTTTCTTTTACCTTCGTTGTTGGTTGCCATCATGAAAAAACTCTTTCTCGCTCTCTCCTGAATTGGTTTTGCCTTAAAAATGGACACTAAGATCCCTCAGGTTCACTCTGCTATTCTGCTGGGGATTCGGTCTGGGCAATTATCTCCGGTGGGCGAACCCCACCCTTACTTCTCAGCCGATAAGAGGGAGTCACCTTTTTTTTCAGTTGTTTTGCTAAACTGAGTCAATCCCCTCCCTCCCTCCCTGGCCACCCCTTTGGCAGTTGACTCTTCGGCCGCCAGTAATAACCAATTGACTCTGACCTACTTTAGTCTGTGATTTCTTCCTTAGCCCTTGGTTTTAAGCAGCGGTTCCAACTTTAAATTGCTGTTGATTCCAAGAAACAACAGACTAGGTAACGTCGTTTATTGCATTTTAAATTTTATTCATTGCATGTGAAAAAGCAATAAAATACATTTTAAAAACCGGCGTTGATATGCTTAATATTTCGCTGTTGGCACGTTTCGACTTGGAGCATTATCCAATGCAGGCAACTGAAGAGAAGAGAATTCAGAGATGAGGAGAGAGAGAGAGAGAGAGAGAGAGAGAGAGAGAGAGAGAGAGAGAGGACTTTCCGGCGACTGCTACACATTTTCTTTGCCAAGCCAGTGCAAGTAACTGCCCCAGAACTGAATAAAGTGGGGTGTCCCACACCTGCATCGTTCAAAAATCACACTTGCGGTCCAACCAAAGAAGACCCCCCCCCACTTTACCAGGTACCACACACTTAAACGGATACTCTCCTTAAAAAAAAAATAATTGTTGTTCTAAAAAGAAGCAAGTGTAAATTATTTCATATCGACAAAGAAGCTTGGAACAACTTAATTCCAATACCCCTCATAGCATCCCCTCTCGTCTAAATAGATTTGTACATCGCCTTGGATGGAGGCAGTGGCAACGGCCAGGAATCGCATCAAATGCGAATAAGACGGTAAATATAACAGCGGTGGCAACCGAAGAAAGAAATCTAAGCTGAGTAAGCAAACTATATTTTATTAATGGACGATTAAATTTGCGTTCATTTTACGCTAGAAAAAAAGCTTACCTTATTTTAAAAACAGTGCATTGGATACGCAAGCGCAGATCTCCTATGAAACCATTTAATCTTAAATTTCTGGGCGCCAAATCCCAGAGAGGCCGCAGACCAGAATTAATCCACATTTTTAAACATTTTTATTCACACCAGTGACTTTGAGACGTGTGACAACCCAGAACAGAAATTCTAATCAAAATCTGATTTTTTTAAATGTGGTGATCTGTCAGGGAACAACCCCATTGAAGATGACAACAGTGGTTACCCAGAACTCATTGCTAGTTGTGAAGGGGCCCCCAGAACAGCTCAACTTCAGGGCCCCCAAAATGTGGGTCTGTCACTGCTTGGGACTGATGTTGGGAGAACTGTAATAGTTTTAAAATAGCAAACGAGGGGAGGGGAGTAGAGATTCAGAACAATTTGTAGTAGAGGGGGAGGGGGATTATTTTGCGGTTATTGTGTTTATAAACACGGGAGGGGAGGTCAGCAATCCTTTGTGATCTACTGCAAAACACCCAGCGTTCTTCCCACCTTCTTCCCACCACTGCCGTGCGAAGGAAACAGCAATTTAGAAAGCAATTAGGACTGGAGTGGGGAGTGGGGAAGGGATTATTTGCGCCCCCCATCCCACCCTATGCATACAAGCATGTGATGCGTTATCACAGATCTCCAGTTCAGATAATTCAGAAAAGGGCCGGCAGAGTGAAAAAGTGGATGGAACAATCAGGAAAGGTTGGAGCATTAGGGATTATTTAGTTTAGAGAAAAGTTGGATAAGAGGTGGCATGACAGAAATTTATAAAATTTCGCATTGCATGGAGAAAGTCGATAGAGAAAAATTTCTCTCCCACTAATCTACACTTTTGAAAGCTACAATCCTAAAATCATTGAACTTTTCCCCCTTGCAGTTTGCTTTCGCCAAAATTAAAAGAGAACCAAAAACTTCTTTTGCAACTTATATGGATGGCATCACAGAGAGCATAAAACACCCAAGCTTCAATAAAGAATTAAACCGTGTGGGTGAACCAAAAGGTCTTTACTAGATGATTTAGACAAGATAAAGACTCACTGGAAAGGAAAGACTCACTGAGGAGGCTGTTCCATAGCTGGGATACTACTGCCAATAAAGCTCTCTTTCCCTGATCGACACCCACTTCATCTCATTTCTGTTTCAAATATTAAAATTATATTACTCAAATAAGCCCAGTTTGACTGTGAGCAATGTGTTATGCCTGCAGATATCAGAAAAAGTTGTATCTTGACATTTCCTTCAAAAGCTCAATGTATATTTTGAAAGAGTAATCTTTAAATAACCATCAAAGCTCTTTAAATACCCATAACTCTTCCATGCATTAAGTTTGCCTAAAAATTCTTTTCACCATACGGTGAGAAGTATTATATTTCTATTTAAATTACAGTAATTGTTTTTAAGTTGCCTTTGGCCATTTGTTTATTTATTTCATTAAATGTATACCCCACTTGATAGTAAACCACTTTGCAGTTTTTTGTTTTACAAACAGATAAAATAATAAAATTGAGGGGGGTGGGAATCAACCATGCTTCCAAATAGAAGGATTAATAGTACCTTAAATTAGCAGAGACCCATTGAATGATATGTGTCCTCGCTTTCGACAGTGCTGTGATGGTCATCATTTACTCTTCCTCCAATGAGTTCTGGAGGCACCTACTGGGCTATCACTCTAGAAACCCTTTCTCTCACCTAAGGGAATCTATCAGACGCTGGTAGATGGTTTACTCCCAGGCATGTGCAGAGTGCTTCCCCCTCATCATTTGGCAACCGCCCAGGGAATGCTAGTGCTCAGGGCCCTCAGGGCTTTCCTTATGGAGGAGGGAGAGAAACACCAGCCGAATTTCCAGGGGCAGGTTCAGAAAAGGAGGCAAAGATGAAAAGGGGGCACAGGCTTCAGGGTGAAATCCTCCCTGGGTTGCATTTGCCTGAGCTGACATCCCAGCCACCTTGGCCAGACTTACTCCTGGAGGGGGGTCAGCAGGGCCGGCCCGAGACATTTGGTCACCTGAGACGAGTCCCAAAACTGCCCCCCCCCCCAGGGAAGAAGGAGAGAATGGAGATTGTTGGGAGATTAAGATCAAATGGCGAAGAAAGGCGGGAAGAGACCAGTGGCGCCTCCTCTTTGCCCCGAGGCTGCTGCAGAGGCAGATTTGGAGTGGGGTAGAAGTGGAAGTGAGGAAGATCCAGCTTCCAAGCAGAGGAGGATTTAGGGCAGCCCAGCCGGTCCCCCCCCGGGCGCTGAGCCTGGAGGGGCCGCAGGGGAGCAGAAGGATGAAGGAATGAAAGGAGCAGCATGGAAGGCGAGAGGGGGCAGCCTTCCTCAGAGCCCAGACATGCTAATGCGCTTATCTCGCCTCACGGGTGTGTCCCCCCTGCGGGGTGGGGTGGGGGGGCCCTTGTGTGAAGAGAGAGCGAAGAGTAGACCGAGGGGACGGGGGGAGAAGCGGGTAGACCAGGGAGAAGGAGGAGGAGGAGGAGGAGGGCGGTCAAGGTGACGCCGCAGGGGAAGCCGTGGCCAAAGGGCGCGAAGGCAGGACAGGCGGGGGCGCATGCGCGGGGGCGGTTTGGGCGGGAAATGGCGCGCGGCGTCAACCTTGATTCTGTGAGGCGAAGCGAGAGGGAGTGGGGGATGGGCGGCCGTTGGGCCCAGAAAGAGGAGCGGGAAGGACACCCCCCCCGTTGCCCCAGCAAGACATTCGTTATAGCGCTGATGCTGCGGGAAAGTAATAAGGGAAGACAATGGCGAGAGGGAAGCCCTTCAGAGTTATCTCGTAGCCGCTGCCCAGGCGCCACCACAGGGCGCGGCTATCTTCCCTCAGGCATATCCAGTGGTACCTCTAGTTCACAGGCAACCCTCCCATAAAGCTTCATTGAAGGCAGTAGAGTACAAACCTTGGGGGGGGGGGAATTAACCTGGGGGAGGGGAAGACCTGACCTTTTATCTCTAGAACCACATGTACCGCACAAGTGACTCTTTTCTATGGAAAAATTAAGCCCATGTTGATATGCTTGCACACAGGAAAGTGAATGTTGCAGTAAATGGAAAATTAACTCAAGACTACAGACAAGCTAGTAAAGGAACAAACTTTATTCAAAATATCAAAGTAATACAATAAAAGGCATTAAAAGAGGGAGCTTGGAAAATATGTACAGGATAGCAAGGAAGGAGTTGGGGAGTGGGGATGCTAATCTGGAACCTGACTTAAAGAGAAAAACTGAGAGTCCGAAGCACTTCCATCAACATTCTGCATTTGTACAGGATTTGTAGCTGAATAATTCCCCGTTGCAGACCAGGGAGTATAAGTGCTTGATGCCATGAAGAAGTTACCAGATGGTGGTGGAGGCTGCCTCACCATCTCCGCACCGTAATATGGAACTGGGCAGTTGCTCGCCTGGGAAGTCTCATAAAGCCCAGTTCCACAAAAAGCAGCTTGCTGGTAATAAGCAGGGTTCAATTCCAGGGAGCTCTGCTGTTGCGGGGCACACTCTCCTGCTTGCGTGTTGTTGAGAGGTGGCTGCCACAACCCTGCTCCTCCATAGCTTTCAGCATAATGAAAGTTCTGTGGCTGGTAATGTTGTTGCATGTGAATATTTTGGAGGTTTCCTGGACTGCTTCCTGGGCTGCTGTCCAGGCTGCTTCTTAAACTGGTTCTCTCACTGTGGCTATAAGGAGCTGCAGCATGATTCCCGATCCTTATCCTGGAACCTATCCTCTTTGGTGTTCTGGCCCTTCTGTTTTGAAACCAGATCTGAACAGAAGAAAGGAGAGAACCAAATGCCCATTATTTCCCAACGGGTAGGTCATAATTTCACTTTCAGGTACAACAACCAAACAAGGATTAGTGTATTAGTGGGAGAACCTACGTTAACTTGTTTTGTGTTGTGCGAAAGGCATATAGGTATTATGTTCTGTGAATATAGAAGACATTGTTACCATGAATATGTCTTTTTGATCCAACGGAGAGAATTACATTTAATAAATTATGCTTATTCCTCTGGGGTTTCTCTTTAGTTCTCTGCAGCATTTTTCTACAAATCTTCAGCTCCACATTCATATATCCCATGTACATAATCTCCAGTTACTGTTACTTATAAAGCTTTTACATCCACGATGCACCCTCCCCCCCCAAAAAAAAACCCCAAAAAGAGGAAGTTGGCTCTTGAACAAGGCGCCTTTCGCGATAAGCTGAGAGGCACCCGGGTGAACTAAGGCCTTCGACTACGCATGGATTATTCTGAGCGTTTCAAATTGTTCCAGTATGTGCGGTTTAGGGAAGTCTTGGGAGCCCCCACCATCCCGATTCTTACGTGCACACGACCTTCTTCGACTCCGATGCACCTCGCCAGCGCCTCCCTAGTCTGGTATCCGGGGTACTGGTTGACTTCAAACTCCTTCTTTAAAAGCTCGATTTGGGCAGGAGTGAAAACGGTCCTTTTTCTCCTATCTCCTCCGACTTTGGGGTAGCTTCCTCCTGGGAAAAGACAAAGAGGCAAATCTGAAGGAAGCGCTCGGCTTCAACTGAAGCGACGCTTGCAGATCTTCCTCCCGACATGGAAAGCTCAGGGCTGCATCGCCTGCACTTGCCCCCAGAATCGGGCGCTGCCTGAGCTTACACTGCCTAAAAAGACCCCCAGTAGAGAACGCTTCAGTGGCAATTCTTTCAACCGCCCCGCTGACCACCCACCCGGCAGAGCACAGAAGGGCAAAGCCTTCGCTTTTTACAGAAAGGCTTTTCTACCTGACATTGAAATCCACGCACTTTGTGGCGTATAAATAAACCTCCGGTTGCTCGGAACAAGGCTTGATGAAAAGCCGAAGCGTAAGAATTTAACTCTTATTTCTATGCCTGCCATCCTTTGTCTCAACTGATCCCAACCACGTTTATTGGGAAATTTAATCCCGTTTATGTTAAAGGGATTTAACATTCAGAAAGTGTGTGTGTAAATGCTTCATGCAGTAAAATGCAGTAAATGCTTCATGCTTACAAGTAAAGATGTGCAAACCAATCTTACGAACTGTTTCCAACCCAAGACATTTGAGCCCCTGTGTAATCCCTCCCCGGCTACCACAAATGGGTCTTTGAAAGCCTTCCCTACACCCTGATCCTGACCCAGAAACAGAAACACCCTTCATTTATAAAAACCGTCGTTTATGAAACCCTGAATTTATATCAATCATTTGAGCAATTTTTTTAAGGACAAGTGAACTAAAAATCTTCTTAACAATCCTCTCTTCTTACCTTGGCTGTTGGTAGTTTTCATCTTGCAAAAGCGCTGCCTCGCTCTCTTCCAACAAAGCTGCTTTTCGCTTCCAAAAATGCCCTTTCTCCTCAAGGCGCGCTCCAGGTTTCTGGAGTTCGGCGCCTTTATAGCCCCTCCTGGCTGCCAATTGGCCGGCGCGTTTTCCTTCGAGAGAAGCGCTCCAATGGGGATGCGGCATTTGGGGAGGAGCGATTTTCAAGTTCAGTTTTCAAGCGCTGCTTGACCAATCTAGATTGGCTGGAGCGCACCCTTCCCTTGGCATCACCCCTTAGCAAAACTGGAAAATAGCCCCATAGACTGGGAGAATTAGTGCGCACAGTTGAAGAGAAGGGAATTGAGAAGACGGGTTGGGGACCGAGAGAGCCAGACAGAACTGTGGTTTATTTAAAAAAAATAGTATTATGAGACTTTCATTTTACATACAGAGATGCGCCAAGACTTAGGCATGTTGAAAGGCTTTGCCCAAGAAGCCTAGATGCAGCAAGTACACTCTGAAACCCCCTGCCTTTTGAGATGAAGCAGGCGCCTTCACTGCACCCTTTTCGGCGCCTGCTATAAACTTTGTTTCCTTTCCTTTACCTGCAAAAAGTTGCTATGCCTTTTAATTGGTGGTTTTAGCTTAACTGTAATTGCATTTTGCATGTTTTTCACTTTGACTTTTATCGATCATGTTCATGCTTTCGTAAGCCGCTTAGAGGTTTTCGTTAAGGTTAGGCGGTGCAAAAACTTGAAGGGAAGAATGTGAGTAACACCATTGCAAATAAAGGGAAGGCAAACTCCTCTTGCCAAGAAGTCAGTAGGTCTTTCAAGCCCAAGCGGTTGATGTTAGATGCTCAGAGTATTCAGCCCCGGACAGACGTCGCAACCAAATCCTGAATCTACACAGTCTCAGGGCACTATCGCTTGTAACTGCAACGGGGTTGCATTCTGAGTCAAAGGGAGCTTTCCGTTTCCTAGGCTTGCTTCAGACGTTGCTGGTGCTTCCTTTCTTTTTCACTTCAACTATTTCTCTTTCTGTCTTTCTGTCACCACAACTTTCACGTGGCCATATTCCTCTGCCTTTCAGGGACTTGCGGCATCCAAATAGCCTGCCGCTCCACCCTGCACCCGAGGCAAGACAGTTCCCTCCGATCCTCAAAGGAACTGAAAACGTTCTGAAACCTTCCAGCTCATACAATGAATGTTCCCAGTCCCCAGTTCCCAGTTTGTTAATCAATAATGTTTCCCCGTTGGTACATTCTTTGCTATTTTTGCTTAAGAAAATTAACACAAGGGACCCTCTCTAGGTGTACCTATAAACCCTAATCCTAAGTATGCTGACTCAGAATCGGCAAGGAAACTTTTTTTCGAGTAAGAACTCCATTTTTGTGGTGAGCTATGGGAAATTCAATATATTTTTCAAAATGTTTTTTTAAGCATTTGCAGAGTGTTTTTTATGTGTAGATTCCACCCAGGGCAGCCGATAACGCTGCAGTCTTTCCTCATCCACACCAGATGACACACCACCTAGTACCCTTCCTTTCACTAAGATTTAGCAGTCTCTCCTGCGTAATGATGCCCTGTGCTCTCCACCACTCAACTCTTTCCCTCATTCAGAGAGATGGATGTGGGGAAATAAATCCCGCACCTTCCACTCCCAGAGAGGCTTGCCTGGCATCACTTTGATGGTTTTGTATGTGTCAGGTGAAGACATTTAGATCTAGTTGCAGCTAGTTGTCCTTATTGCAGGTTTTGCGTGGCGAATTCCCGCCCCCCACCAGAGTAAATAAAGACACGAGACACCATAATTTAAGGTTAATTGGGCGAATTAGGCCACAACTTTATTGAATTCAGGAATGAGAGGCATTGACTTAGGCATTGGTCCTAACGACTATCCGGCTCCAGCCCGTTTGCTGGAGACGCGGGGAAGGGTTAACCTTATATCGGGGGAGTCTCCTGCCGAGGCACGTCGACTACCCGGGTCACCGCTCTGGGCGTGCCTTTGGCCCTCACCTCCATAGGCTTCGGACAGGGCCACGCCCCCGGAGTCCTTTAACGGGAACATTCATTGTATGAGCAGGCTATTTGGATGCCGCAAGTCCCTGAAAGGCAGAGGAATATGCCACGTGAAAGTTGTGGTGATAGAAAGACAGAAAGAGAAATAGTTGAAGTGAAAAAGAAAGGAAGCACCAGCAACGTCTGAAGCAAGCCTAGGAAACGGAAAGTTCTCTTTTCCTCTGAATGCAACCATATATGCTTTATTGAATGCAGCCATATATGCTTTATTCCATATATGCTTTATTGTTTTCTGCAAAAAGTACAAAAATACATTGTGCTTACAACACAATGCATCAAACAGTAAAAACAACAACAAATAGCAAACCAAGAAACAAATAGTAATAATAAATATAAAAATAATAACAATAATGAACATTTAATACTTATACCCCAATTAAAATAGCCACCAACCCCAACTAAACATTTAACCCACATCAACCCAAAAAAAAAACAAAAGCAAAATTGGAACCTTTTGAAACATTTCCCCAATTGTTCCAACCCCAGATTTTGACTGTGGCCCTTATTTGAACAAGTGGCCAATTGTTCAGCTTTTATTTTTGATTTTGATTTTTTGATACAAGTGCTTTTAGCTTGCTTGGGAATGGGAAGAGAATGCTTCAGTAAAAGGGAAACCAGACAAAGGCATTAAAATAACAAACTTTATTGAAAAACTTTAAAATATACAAAATTTAAAAGTTAGGGTGGATTTATATGGATGAGTAACCTTGGAAGGTATCGGGAGTAGGGAAGATTTTTTGCTGCCACTTTTGGTGATCTTCAGGCAACATTTGTAGCTCGGTTCCTGATCCTTGTTTTGGACCCCGTCATCTTTCTTCTCGCTCTTCTGTTCTGAAACCAGATCTGAACAAAAGGAGAGAACAAAATGCCCATTATTTCCAAATGGATAGGTCATAATTTCACTTTCTAGCTCAGAGGACCACCGAATATTTGTGCCTCGTGTGGGTAATTTTTTCAGTGTGGGAGAACTAGGGACTTGCGGGACATTGGCTAGAAAAGCAATGTTGCTTAACTGTGGTTCCAGCTGAATGCTGCACATTCGGTCTCCCAATGCAAGATGCTTAATGCTGCCATCCTAATAGGATTATCCTATGCACACTCCCTTGGGAGTTCGGTCAGGTGGATCGGGCTATAAAGGCAGCCTAGAAAACCAGATGGTTTTAGCCTCAAATTATAGTTGAAACCAGGTCAGTTAAGAGTTTTTACTGTTCAAACCCAGAACCTTTGATATTTGAAAGTATGTGCCGCCAATACTGGGAAGGAAAAGGAAGCCGTAATCAGGAACCATGATTTCCGAACAACGGGCACAATTTCTTCCGAAATTTGAAAAGGAGGGAGCACAATCCACCCACCCTTTACAAAAAGCCTTTACATCCACGATACACCCTCTCCCCCCAAAAAAAAACCAAGAAAGAGGAAGTTAGCTCTTGAAGAAGGCGCCTTTCGCGATAAGCTGAGAGGCACCAGGGTGAACTAAGGCCTTCGACTACGCAAGGGTTATTCTGAGCGTTTCAAATTGTTCCAGTATATATTCCAGAAATAAAATGTAGCCTTATTGGAGTTAAAATGGAGTTAAAATGTAGCCTTATTGGAGGAAAAAAAAAACTTCCAAGCAAAGGCGGATTTCGGGCAGCCCAGCCGCCGCCCCCCCCCCAGTCGCGCAGAGCCTGGAGGGGCCACAGGGGAGCAGAAGGATGAAGGAATGAAAGGAGCAAAATGGAAGGCGAGAGGGGGCAGCCTTCATCACAGGCCGGACATGCTAATGCGCTTATCTCGCCTCACGGGTGGGTCCCCCCTGCGGGGTGGGGTGGGGCGGTCATTGTGTGAAGAGGGAGCGAAGAGGAGACCGAGGGGACGGGGGGAGCCATCTTTCTCAGGCATAGATATATTTGGCGGCGTATCAGCATGTTGGCCTGACGCCAGGCAGGGTTCAAATCCCTGCACACACACACACAAAATAACACCACAATCCCTGCACACACACACAAAGTGTGTACTGCTGATCTAGGCTCCTAGTATAAATTCAGTAAATAAGAACCATAAGAACATAGCAACCCGGAACATTGAATTGGGTTTATTTGTAGGAGGACGAGGAAAGGAAAACCAGCAAGCAAAGTTTAGGTATCAAATACATAGCTCAGTTTCAAACTATTGCTATGTAGTTCGTTTATACATTATGTCCCTTTCTCCTCCAAGGTTCAAAGATCACAATGTTTCACCGCGTAAATTGTAACTTGGCAACTTTCCAAGCACAATGTACCACAAAGTAACTTCCTAATATGAACAGTAGCAATGTCAATGAGAGATTAGCCCTGTGCTGGTGGTTGTTTTAATAAACAGTTAAACTTCATGGCTACTGAAACACACGGACCAGGAGGTCAAGTTTCTGCTTGGAAATACGTGTTGAATTAACAGCGCAAATGTGGCATATGCTTTCGTGAACGACGGTCTACTGTATCCGATAAAGTTTCCCAGTTGCTGAGGAAGAGGGCAGTGAGCAGGGGAAATATGTATCTCAGATGTTTTTGGGGTGCCAGTGGAAGTCCTCAAGAGCACCATTGCACCCCCAGTCCCCGTTTTGGTAACCCTCTTGGGAAGACCATATCTTTGTCCCATTTTGAGATATAAAACTAATACTGAGGGTGACGTGACCTGGGAATCAGCTTGACTGTGAGCTTTTTATTTATTGTGGGAGACTCACAGGACTGTCAAGTGAGATAGAAGTACGATTCTCAAAAATGGAATATTAATGTCCCTAGCCGAGGACAAATTGTCTGGAAATATTGACTATCAAGTATAAATGGTTTGGAATCCACTTCACATACCATCATAAACAGACATACTCGGATTCCAACGTTGATGAGTCAAAAAGTCTCCTTCACAGCTAATACATGCCGCAATCCCTAGATTTTGATGTTATATGGAAGCCATACTATGACCACCTGAAAAGACACTTCAGGTTACAGACACTTCAGGTTCTAGGCTCTGCTAATCCAGAAATAGTACCTCGGGTTAAGAACTTTGCACAGCATCCTAAATCTCCCTTCCAAAATAAGAGAATTTTGAAGCAAATTAGTTGAGACACATTTCTATATTCTGGAACGAATAAGACACCCCTTATATTCTTGATAGATGTTCCACCGCTATGATGAAGAATATATTGAGATTGCAACGTATTGTATCCCAAAGGATACAAGTATATGTTTTCCAGGAAATTCTGCTAGTCCCTACTGTAAGTACCTTACAGGAATACATATTTAAATCAGTTGCCTTCTGCAGAAATACACCGAGCTTCTAAGCGATCATGATGGCAGAAATTAGAGACATTTCATCGTGTCTCTCCCACCCCCAATGTGAGCCGTCTTTTGTTCAGGGATAATCTTTCCTGAGACAGTACTGATATGTTTGCTGAGGTTTCCACATCTTTCTGTAACGCCCGCAACCTTCACGGAAGCTTTTTTTTCAGTCGTAAAAAATGTAGTTCTTACTCGAAAAAAGAAAGTTTCCTTTCCGATTCTGCGTCAGCATACCTATGATTAGGGTTTATAGGTACACTTAGGGAGGGTCCCTTGTGTTAATTATCTTATGCAAAAATAACAAAGAATGTACCAACAGAGAACTATTATTGATTAACAAACTGCCAGGGACTGGGAACATTCATTGTATGAGCTGGAAGGTTTCAGAAACTTTTCAGTTCCTTTGAGGATCGGAGGGAACTATCTTGCCCCGGGTGTAGGGTGGAGCGGCAGGCTATTTGGATGCCGCAAGTCCCTGAAAGGCAGAGGAATATGGCCACGTGAAAGTTGTGGTGATAGAAAGCCAGAAAGAGAAATAGTCGAAGTGAAAAACAAAGGAAGCACCAGCAACGTGTGAAGCAAGCCTAGGAAACGGAAAGCTCGCTTTCCCTCAGAAGGCAACCCCGTTAGGAACACAAGTGAACAGCACAAGCAACGCTGACACCAAACCCTACATAAATTAAGCATAATAGAAACATCGCCCCCCACCCATATCCCCACCCTCCTCCCCTTTTTTTCTCCCCCTAATGTCTCAACAAATGAAACGGATTTGTAAAAATGTTACATGTAAAAAATACGAGAGACATTACACATACTTCTGTAAAACAAGAAAATCTTTAATAAAAGAAGGAGAAAAAAGAAAGAGAATGCAACCCCCTTGCAGTTACAAGCGATAGTGCCTTGAGACCGTGTAGATTCAGGATTTGGTTGCGACGTCTGTCCGGGGCTGAATACTCTGAGCATCTAACATCAACCGCTTGGGCTTGAAAGACCTACTGACTTCTTGGCAAGAGGAGTTTGCCTTGCCTTTATTTGCAGTGGTGTTACTCACATTCTTCCCTTCAAGTTTTTGCATCGCCTAACCTTAACGAAAATCTCTAAGCGGCTTACGAAAGCATGAACATTATCGATAAAAGTCAAAGTGAAAAACATGCAAAATGCAATTACAGTCAAGCTAAAACCACCGATTAAAAGGCATAGCAACTTTTTGCAGGTAAAGGAAACAAAGTTTATAGCGGGCGCCGAAAAGGGTGCAGTGAAGGCGCCTGCTTCATCTCAAAAGGCAGGGGGTTTCAGAGTGTACTTGCTGCATCTAGGCTTCTTGGGCAAAGCCTTTCAACATCCCTAAGTCTTGGCGCATCTCTGTCTGCAAAATGAAAGCCTCATTATAATATTTTTAAAAAATAAACCACAGTTCTATCTGGCTCTCTCGCTCCTCAACCCATCGTCTCAATTCCCTTCTCTTCAGCTGTGCGCACTAATCTCCAAGCCTATGGGGCTATTTTCCAGTTTTGCTAAGGGGTGATGCTAAGGGAAGGGTGCGCTCCAGCCAATCTAGATTGGTCAAGCAGCGCTTGAAAAATGAACTTGAAAATCGCTCCTCCCCAAAAGCCGCCTCCCCATTGGAGCGCTTCTCTCGAAGGAAAACGCGCCGGCCAATTGGCAGCCAGGAGGGGCTATAAAGGCGCCGAACTCCAGAAACTTGAGAAGAAAGGGCATTTTTGCAAGCGAAAACCAGCTTTGTTGGAAGAGAGCGAGGCAGCGCTTTTGCAAGATGAAAACTACCAACAGCCAAGGTAAGAAGAGAGGATTGTTAAGAAGATTTTTAGTTCTCTTGTCTATAAAAAATTGCTCAAATGATTGATATAAATTCAGGGTTTCATAAGCGACGGTTTTAAAAATGAAGGGTGTTTCTGTTTCTGGGTCAGGCTCAGGGTGTAGGGAAGGCTTTCAAAGACCCATTTGTGGTAGCCGGGGAGGGATTACACAGGGGCTCAAATGTCTTCGGTTGGAAACATTTCGCAAGATTGGTTTGCACATCTTTCGTTATAAGCATGAAGCATTTACTGCATTTTACTGCATGAAGCATTTACACACACATTTTCTGATTGTTAAATCCCTTTCACATAAACGGGATTAAATTTCCCAATAAACGTGGTTAGGATCGGCTGCGGAAAACGATGGCAGGCATAGAAATAAGAGCGTAAACTTCTTACTTAAAATTCTTTGGGGGTTTTTCATGCAAGCCTTGTTCAGAGCAACCGGAGGTTTATTTAAAATTAGTGTCCATTGTTAAGGCAAAACCAATTCAGGGAGGAAGATCTGCAAGCGTCGCTTCAGTTGAAGCCGAGCGCTTCCTTCAGATTTGCCTCTTTGTCTTTTCCCAGGAGGAAGCCACCCCAAAGTCGGAGGAGGAAGGAGAAAAAGGACTGTTTTCAGCCCATCTCACGTCGAGCTCCTAAAAAAGTCCTTTGCAGAGAACCAGTACCCCGGATACGAGACCAGGGAGGCGCTAGCGAGGTGCATCGGAACTGAAGAAGATCGTGTGCACGTAAGAATCGGGATGGTGGGGGCTCCCAAGACTTCCCTAAACCGCACATAACTGGAACAATTTGAAGCGCTCAGAATAACCCTTGCGTAGTCGAAGGCCTTAGTTCACCCGTGTACCTCTCAGCTTATCGCGAAAGGCGCCTTCTTCAAGAGCTAACTTCCCCTTTCGTGGTGTGTTTTTTTTTGGGGGGGGGCGTATCGTGGGTTCTGGGTTTAAATCATTTTTAAAAAATCTTCAGTGACCCAGCATAGAAATCTGATTTCTGCAATGGATAGGCTTAGTGCTAAAAGTACATTAAATCTGGTTTTATAGGCTGCCTTTGCAGCCTGATCCAGTTAACACTAACTCCCAAGGTAATGTGCAGAGGACTGCAGCCATAAGCAGCTTGCACTGGGGAGACTAAAACGAGTTAAGCTTACATTGCTTTTTCTGGCAAAAGTTGAGCAAGTACTTAGTTCTCTCCTACAGAGAAATGGGCATTTAGAAATATTTCTAAATTGTCATTTAGAAATAAACACTTCCCTGCCTAGTCCATTACCCCCAGGACACTTGGGGGGCTGAGGCAGAAGACCCCAAACAGGCACAACAAATGGGTAGGTCTTCT
The DNA here is from genome assembly GCF_027172205.1 of Podarcis raffonei. Lineage (NCBI taxonomy): Eukaryota > Metazoa > Chordata > Lepidosauria > Squamata > Lacertidae > Podarcis > Podarcis raffonei. The sequence goes on from NC_070606.1 coordinate 21,472,978, forward strand.
GAGTAAGACATTTAAAATTACTATTACTAAGTTTATTGAATGTTTAAAACAATTGCCAGGCATAAATAACCCCAGAGGAATAAGCATAATTTATTAAATGTAATTCTCTCTGTTGGATCAAAAAGACATATTTATGGTAACAATGTCTTCTATACTGGTTCTCTCCTTTCTTCTGTTCAGGTCTGGTTTCAAAACAGAAGGGCCAGAACACCAAAGAGCATTGGTTCCAGGATAAGGATAGGGAACCATGCTACAGCTCCTTATAGCCGGAGTGAACGAACCCGTCCAAGAAGCAGCCTGGACAGCAGCCCGAGAAGCAGTCCAGGAAACAGCCAAAATATTCATATGGAACAATTTTATCAGCCACACAACTTGCATTATGCTGAAAGCAATAGAGGAGCAGGGTTGTGGCAGCCGCCTCTCAACAACACGCAACCAGAAGAGTGTGCCCCGCAACAGCAGAGCTCCCTGGAATTGAACCCTGCTTATTATCAGCAAGCTGCTTTTTGTGGAACTGGGCTTTATGAGACTTCTCAGGCGAGCAACTGCCCAGTTCCATATTACGGTGCGGAGATGGTGAGGCAGCCTCCACCATCATCTGGTAACTTCTTAATGGCATCAAGCAGTTATACTCCCTGGTCTGCAACGGGGAATTATTCAGCTACAAATCCTGTACAAATGCAGAACGTTGATGGAAGTGCTTTGGACAATCAGTTTTTCTCTTTAAGTCAGGTTCCAGATTAGCATCCCCACTCCCCAACTCCTTCCTTGCTATCCTGTACATATTTTCCAAGCTCCCTCTTTTAATGCCTTTTATTGTATTACTTTGATATTTTGAATAAAGTTTGTTCCTTTACTAGCTTGTCTGGAGTCTTCCTTTAACTTTCCATTTACTGAAACATTCACTTTCCTTTGTGCAAGCATATAAACATGGGCTTAATTTTCCCATAGAAAAAAGTCAGTTGTGCGGTACATGTGGTTCTAGAGATAAAAGGTCAGGTCTACTAATGGCTGAATATTCCTGAGACACATTTTAATGCACCAATGGCTTTCTGTCCCTTTCCTTTTCTTTTTAAGTCTCTGTATCTGAGGCTAGAGTAGGTGGCAATAAATGTGGGGAGAAGTTGCTATATTTTCTTTGTATGCAAAAGTATATTTGTAGATCCTGCTATAAGTGGATTTAGTAACACTTTTCTGTGTTAATAAGTTTGGTTTCCATTAATGAGTCTTCCATTTTTTAAAAAAACAGAGGTTTGAGATGGGGATATAAGGTTTAATTGATTTTCCTACCATGAGTGTGTTAAGTTGCTCTCCAAATCTTTAAAGACATCTTAGTTTAACTTGTATGTGCCTTAGCCTGCAACATGGACATTTATATCTATTAAAAACTTTGTGGGGGGGATATTTTGAACACTTTATTTCATTTTCTTGCCCTTATCCCCCTCCCAAGGTTTGTGCTCTACTGCCTTCAATGAAGCTTTATAGGAGGGTTGCCTGTGAACTAGATTGTGTCCAATACAGTTTGCCTTGTGTGACGTACAGCCTTGATTTAACCAGGTTTAGTCATTATAAAATAAGTCAGTTAATTTTAGATTCTTAATTGGACCCTCTTAGGACAACTAATTTAGAAGTAGTCCCACTGAACTTACTAATACACAACCAAATCAACAACAGCTGCAACATGCTACAACACGCCCAGCACAACACGCCCATGCTACAACACGCCCATGCTACAACACGCCCAGCAAAAACCCTGAAACAACTGAGCCTAAGAGTATAAATCTAGCAAAGCCTAAGACATCTCCAAATGGTTTTTTCAGGCCTTTTCACAAGTAATGCTACATTATTGGCATATCATTATGATCTAAATGGTTCTGCTAATGGGTCAGTGGAAAGTGCGAACAGCAGTAGGGATAGAGGACATCTCTGCTGAGTACCTCTACATAATCTGCATGAGTCTGAATTTACTCCATTCACTGAGATATAGGCTTTAGGCTTGGAATATATGACAAATCCACGTCATAAAACATCACCTGCCCAGTCCACTATATTTCTCAACACTGCACTATGGAATTTAATGGGGCTGGGCGCTAGATTGGGCAGATCAAACTGAATCTAGTGGATTTGTCCTACCCTGCCCTGCCCCTTTAGTCCTACCCTGATATAGGACCAGATCTGGGTTGGGTGTGACCTAGGTTGGGATAGGGCTGATCTGGGTCCACATCTTAGTGTGTGTGTGCGCGCGCACAAGCACAGCCCTGGAATAACACAAGATGTGATTATGGCTGCCAACTTAGATGGCTTTCTCAAGAGATTAGACAAATTCATGAATACTAAGACTATCAGTGACTACTAATCGTTATGGATATACGCTATCAGAGGCATATCAATTTCTGGGAAAGAACAGGCGAAAGGGTACTCACCTGACCTCTGTCCTGCTTTTGGTATTGCATAGTGATATGGTTGGCTACTGGGTGGAGCAGAATGCTTGGGAAACCTGGCATTTATTGGAAAACCTGGCATTCTCCTAAACAGACCTCATGTACAGAAAGGTGGTCACATATGCACAAATTAGATGTGATACAATAGATCTATGAATAAAATAGCTACAAGTAGTTCTTTAGTTGCCAACTGACCAGATCTTCTTCCAGATTCATTTGCAGTTAAAGAAATAAAAACAAGCATTTAATGCATGCAATTAAATCACAAACAAACCATATCCTTGCCTTCAGAAGTTGCACTCAGTCTATACTGATTCTGTATGTCCCTCATCCCTAAAAAAAAAAAAAAAGCTGCTTTCTCTTGGAGATGAGGAGTACTCTATCCCAGTGTTTCCCAACCTTGGGCCTCCAGCTGTTTTTGGACTACAACTCCCATCATCCCTAGCTAGCAAGACCAGTGGTCAGGGATGATGGGAATTGTAGTTCAAAAACAGCTGGAGGCCCAAGGTTGGGAAACACTTCTCTATCCATTGTAAATAAGCTCAATTAAAAGCAAAAGTAGTCATGCTGGCCCATTAGAAAACAACAACAACAACTCCACAATCCACAGTAGGGTAATGTGTTTATTGAAACCGACAGGAATGCCAAACAAGTATGGCAAGCTCTCCAGAACTCTTCACCAGACAAGGTGTTTCACAAAGCAGGGGGTGAAGGAGATCAGAGTTTCTTTCTTAGTTAAGCACAATCAGATGTTGTAATCAGGACCTGCAAGATAAAGACCACAGGCTGAGATGCCATTCATTTGAGGCAGTAGAATCTAGCACAAAAGTTAGTACCCATTTCACAATGACTTTTTCAGATTACCATTTCAATCTGTAAGCAATCATTGTAAAATTGGTACAGGGGGAATCTTTTCAATCCTGCAAAACCAACAGAAGAGTCTTGTAGCACCTGAAAGATTAACAAATTTATTATGACACACACAATATAATTCACTTCACTGGATGCCAAAAGTGTTATCCTGAGTTGCAGGGACACAATTGGTGGGGAGCTTGTAAAAAGAGATCAGAGGGAAACTAAATGCTGAATTATACAGTTGAGGATAATGACCTTTTAAACTGCAGTGATGCACCAAAAACAGTAGCTGATAACACAGACATCCTTGCACTGGTAAGTCAGTTTTTAGCACATCCAGTGTGGTTTTAAAAAACGTAAACCCAGCACCTATTGTACTGATTCCACCTGCAAAAAATAGCACTGGTGCATTGTAATACAATGGTCTCATGGTTTGAGGTCACTTCATTCAATAATGAACACCTTAAGGTCAGTGACAGAGCATCCTGAGAAGCTGAAGTGTTCCCTCTTTGGCTTTTCTATACTGCCATTTCAGATTTGTGCTCATTCATTCTTTTGCATAGACCAGCTAGAAGGCAACTGATGGCATATATGCAAATGTAAACCACTGTGATATATTATATATATTATATCTATCTAATATTGCTTGCTAATTTTTCTGGTACCGCTTCATGCCTTTAGTTCCATGTCTTGCTGCCATGAAGACGCAGTGATGGGAAACAGTTCACTGGTGATATTTCTGCCAATTGAACAGTTGTAAATACAGCTGAGCCACAAGAGAAGTAAAAGGAAGCTATTCTGGGAAGCGCAGCACCTCCCCACATTTTGTGGGATAAATGTCTGCTTCTGTGGTCTGCCGATGTGAACAGGACCCTTGCAATGTTGCAAGCTGCTTCTTGTTCTCTTGATCTCTGTCCATCCAGGCTGGTAAAGCTGACAAGTGTATCCAGGGGCCTGCTCCCTTTGGTCAAGCAGTAGTACATAAATCCCTGAAGAAACCTCTGTGACAAAAAAGTTGGTTTTGCTGGACAGGTTGGATCAACAAGTGTTTCTCTTTTTTTTCCCTGCCTGCAAATTGTTAATGAATGGCAGCATCTGATTGGCTGTGGTTCCAGGAGGGAGAGTTTAAAAGGAGAGGTTTTCCGCGCCCCATTTTATTTTATTTTTTACTGTATAGAACCTACAATTCTGAATTTAGGGGAGGGGGATTACTTTGTTGCTGTTATTGATAAACATGGGAAAGTCAGAAATCCTTTCTGATCTACTTAAAATCACCTAGAGCTCATCTACCTTCTGGCCATCCCTGCCATGTGAAGAAAATAGAAGCTTGGGAAGCCATTCAGATTGGTGGGGGAAAACAAAGCAGAAAGGGTTAAAAATCCCCTTTCAAGCTCTGACTCCACCCACCCCCTCAGCTGCAAACATGTGATGCCTTATCACTGATCTCCAGACATTGAGCCTAGATTGATATCAGCTGCCAAGAGTCAAAAGGCTTTGTTAGTATTGTGAAGAACACAAAATGTTGTCCCTGAGAAAACTGGAGCACTCTAGTCTCTCAGCACTCTAGAAAGGGCAGTGGCAATGGTAATAGAATGTACAGTGGAATGGATATCTATACACATTACATGAACTCAGAAATCGGGCCCAGTCTTCACAATGTGCTGCATGTTAGAATGTGGTTCCTCTAGGGAAAACACCATGAAGATGCTATATAAAGTAAAGGGTAAAGGGACCCCTGACCATTAGGTCCAGTTGTGACCGACTCTGGGGTTGCGGTGCTCATCTCGCTTTATTGGCCGAGGGAGCCGGCATACAGCTTCCGGGTCATGTGGCCAGCATGACTAAGCTGCTTCTGGCGAACCAGAGTAGCGCACGGAAACGCTGTTTACCTTCCCACCAGAGCGGTACCTATTTATCTACTTGCACTTTGATGAGCTTTCGAACTGCTAGGTTGGCAGCAGCAGGGTCTGAGCAACGGGAGCTCACCCCATCACGGGGATTCGAACTGCCGACCTTCTGATTGGCAAGTCCTAGGCTCTGTGGTTTAACCCACAGTGCCACTCGCGTCCTAAGATGCTATATAGATGGCATCATACCCCCTTGAAACTAGCGAAAATGTATAAAGGAGGATCACCGATTTGTTGGAGATGTAAAACAGATGTGGGGTTATTTTACCATATGTGGTCATTGGGGAATTCTGAGATAACATCTATAATGAATTTAAGAAACTATTCAAACTCACCTTTAAAAAAAACACCCAGAGATATTTCTTTTAGGCATCTTACCATTAGAAATTAAAAAACACCACCAGAAGGAAACCCTTCACAAACTAGTTTATAAATTCTTACTGAAGCTACTGATCAGATCTTAGAACATGTCATTGGCCTGGTTGTACGTAACACTAACCCCTTATTAACATTAACCATAGTTAATAAACCATGGTTACAACTGAGGCATCAGGCAGATAATCAGTTAAATCTAGATTCAAAGCATTGTAGAATCATTAAAAGCACAGTGAGAGCAGTTGTATCTTGAGAGCAGTTTGAATTTTTTGCAGTACTTCATTGACAACATTGCAACTTTTGGGCGATGGCACTTTAACCATAGCTAAGGAGGGTATCCAGGTTCACACGTAACACTAAGCTATGGTTAACATTAGCTAAGATTTCTATTTTATTTTTTTTAAAGATATTTATTCAGATTTTCAAAATATTACAAAATGAAAAAAGAAAAATACAAAATAAAAATAGTTAAAAACAATTCCATCTTTCCATTACTTATCTTTCATTTGCTTGTTTCCTGGACCTCCTCACACCTCCCTTTTTTGTATTCCAGTTCAATTTGTTAATTCAGCAAATCCTTTCCCTCTTTGTTTGTCCTAGTCTTTAATCTTAGAATATTTTAACATTAAGTTTTTACCTGTTAATAATCCATTTTTTCATATTCCTTTATAGCATTATAGCTAAAAACCACTTAACTTCTTATCCAACATCATTCTAACATTCTTTTTTTTTAAAATACGGTCAGTGACCAGGAAGCAATTTATAAAAAATATGACATTAAAAGTAGTATTGTGCTACAAATAACAGTAGAAATATGGCCAATTCACAGAATTGGTGCTTATATTTATGACCAGGTTTCGACTTTTAAGGTTTTAAAAATTCAATTCAGGTGTCGCTACTGTTTATTATCGTTCCTTCAATGTTTACAATTTGAACTCCGTTGTTGACATCATTGCTCGTCTTATTCTTGTTGCAATGTAACAGTACTTTGCCACGGACCTGTTAATTTCGGGCTCTTTGTCAGCTAAGAGGTGTCTGATATGTACTACGAGGTATTTTCCTCAGAATCGGTTCGATCAGCTCTTTTCTTGAGTCTCGATATAATGGGCAGTATAAGATGACATGCCCAATGGTTTCGATTTCATTGCTGTTACAGGGACATAATCTTTGTTCGATCAGTATTTTATTGTATCTTCCCTCTAGAAGAGCTGAAGGGAGAGCGTTAAAGCGGGCCCTGGAAAATGCCCATCGGTGTTTAGCGTTGTCTAGAACTTTGAGATAGTTTGCTAGATGGGGCCTTTGGGGATTGTATAGAAGTTTATAAGTTATTGGAAGTTGATTAAAGTCATTTTGGGCTTCAATGTCCCTGAGTCTTTCTTTGATTATGTTCTTGGCCCTTCCCCTTTCTAAACTTAATAAATACTCTGGGGAGAGACCATATGTGGCCATTTTTCTGAGAGTGCCCTTCAACCAACTAGATTGGAATTGTCAAGAAGCATCAGGGAAAGTAGTCCAACCGGCGAGTTGTTAAGTCTTAGCCAAGTGCATAAGGTTCTTATCCATACTTTGGCTTTAATGCTGTATAAGCCCGCTTCCAGTCGTAGGGCGGCGTTTGGGACACATTTAGGTGTTTGCAGGAGTGATCTAAGGAAACCTGATTGTATCTTTTCATATGGGTCTAGATTAGAGAGGGAGACGAGTGGTGCGCCATATAGTATTTGTGCTGTTGGTTTTGCAATGAATAGTTTAATTGTAGCAGGAATGAAATTTCCTCCCGTTGTACAATGGAATCTTAGGATTGCTGTTGTACTTTTTTGTGCTGTGGAGGAGCTGTAATTTATGTGGGCAGTCTTCTTCCTTGATGCTTCGAATATAACTCCAAATATTTAAAGCATGTCACTTGTTCAATCTCCTGATTGTCTAAATTCCATCTGTATATTTTCCTTTTGTTAGAGAAAACCATGATTTTTGTTTTTTGGTAGTTCACTGCTAGTTTCTCTTCTCTACAATATTGGGATAAGCTGTTAAGAGCTCTTTTGAGGCCCATCTGAGTCTGGGACAATATAACCGCATTGTCTGCATAGAGTAGGATAGGCAGTTTTTTGTCTGCTAATTTTGGGGCGTGTGTATCCGCTCCTTGTAGGTGGTCTATTAGGGAGTTTATATAGATGTTGAACAAAAAGGGGGCCAAAATGCATCCTTGTTTAACTCCCTTTGTTGTTCTAATGAAATTAGAGAGTTGACCTTCTTGGCTGCATCTTATACGAAGTCGTGTGTTGTTGTACAGTTTGTATATTAGTAGCAGCAGACGTCGGTCTATGGATGATTTGTTGAGTTTGTCTCAGAGTCGGGTTCTTGGGATGGAGTCAAAGGCTGCTTTAAAATCTACAAATGCTGCGAATAGGTGGTGATTGTGGTGCGACGTGTATTTCTCAGCTAGGTGCTGTAAGATCAGGCAGTGTTCCATTGTGGATCTCCCCTGTCTAAATCCTGCCTGTGCATCATCAAGAATCTTCGCTCTTTCTATCCATTCGCACAGTTTCTCGCTGAGGTGTTTAGCGTATAATTTACTTATTATATTCAGGAGGCTTATAGGTCTATAGTTGGAGGGATCATCCCTCGAGCCTTTTTTGTAAATGGGAATAATGATGGAAGTCCCCCAGTCGTATGGAATCTGTGCAGTTCTATCTATATATGTGAACAGAGAGGCTAGCAAGGGGGCCCACCAGTTCGCATTGGTTTTAAAAAGTTCCGCTGGTATACAGTCAATTCCGGGGGCTTTCCCATTCTTTAGTTGGTCAATCAGCAGATGAGTCTCTGTTATTGAGACTGCTGGCCATGGCTGTATCTGATCTTCCGGTATGTCTAATGCGTAGGACACATCGCTAGATTCCTAGTAAAGATTATGGAAGTGTGTTTCCCAGGCTTTCATTGATATGCAGCAGGATAGTTGTGATAGGCCCCTATTCGGCTGTACAGCTATGATTCTCCAGAATAATGATGGATTACTTGATTTGGAGGCCTCTATCAGTTGCTGCCATAATAACTTCATTGCGTATCTTTTCTTTTGTGTCAATTCTAACATTCATTAATTTTACAGTATTTCTGTAAGTAGACTTTAAACTTTTTCCAATCTTCTTCCACCGACTCTTCTCCCTGGTCTCGGATTCTGCCAGTCATTTCCGCCAGTTCCATGTAGTCCATCACCTTCATCTGCCATTCCTCCAGGGTGGGTAGATCTTGCGTCTTCCAATGCTTTGCGATAAGTATTCTTGCTGCTGTTGTGGCATACATAAAGAAAGTTCTATCCTTCTTTGGCACCAATTGGCCAACCATGCCCAGGAGAAAGGCCTCTGGTTTCTTCAGAAAGGTATATTTAAATACCTTTTTCATTTCATTATATATCATCTCCCAGAAAGCCTTAATCCTTGGGCACGTCCACCAAAGGTGAAAGAATGTACCTTCAGTTTCTTTACATTTCCAACATTTATTATCGGGCAAATGACAGATCTTTGCAAGCTTGACTGGTGTCATGTACCACCTGTATCTCATTTTCATAATATTCTCTCTTAAGGCATTACATGCCGTAAACTTCATACCTGTGGTCCATAACTGTTCCCAGTCAGCCATCATAATGCTATGACCAACATCTTGTGCCCATTTAATCATAGCAGATTTCACCGTTTCATCCTGAGTATTCCATTTCAACAGCAAGTTATACATTCTTGACAAAGTCTTAGTTTTGGAATCTAACAGTTCTATTTCCAATTTTGATTTTTCCACCTGGAATCTAATTTTTTTGTCCAAATTGTATGCCTCCATTATTTGATAATAATGAAGCCAATCTCGCACTTTGTTTTTTAATTTTTCATAACTCTGCAATCTTAGCTAAGATTTCTAAACTAGCTAGAACATTTAACCATAGTAAATAAAACATAGTTATGGGCTGGGTTCACACATCATGCAGCTAAACCATGGTTTAATAAACCATAGTTCAGTAAGCCATGGTTTAGCAAGCTATACAAACTGATATGCTAGGCAGGTTGCTGGAAGTCACAAGGGCTTACTGCCATCAGCAAAGCAAAACATTTCCAAGCAAACTCTGCCAATGAGTAGGGGTAGTCCACATGCTTCAGAACTCCTCTTCTTTTCAGGCTGCATGTTAAAACATACTCACACAATGGCAGTGATCAATCTCAGGATCAATTATGGTTCATCATGCCAGGAATAAGGCTGTAATACAAAGAAATCCTGTAATCTTAATTTTCAGATGAGGAATTCTCTCACAGTTAACTGAATAGATAATTTGTGCTCAGGCCAAGGAAGTTGGACCATCAACTCCAAATCAGCCTGAGATGACTCTGTCTCTCTAAATAATTATCTTCTTTATGGACACAATCAAGCCCAACCTTATCATTCCAAGGGGCTAGGGTTGAGAGACAGAACTTGTCTAGGGCCATCTCTTGAGTTCATAGCTAGATAAGGCAACATGAATGAAACAAAAGGCAACATGAATGAAAGGAATGTTTCCATGCTATGTTAACAGGACATGAATGTATCCAGGCCCCATAAAAGTGTGTGTGTGTGGTTACTTGTACATATATATTCACTCGCACTAAAGTAACTATTGTCTTACTGAATAGGAAACCCTCTTTTAACTGAGAAATTTGGAAAGTATGAAACTGAAGTAGACACAAGCTATTTGTTGTTGGTGGGGTTTTTTTTTTAAAAAAAACAACAACTATGAAGAGAGGCCATTTTCAGAAATGATTCTCAAAATAGTTATTTTTATTCAAATCTTTATTGGCATTGACCTACAAAAACTGGCAAGCACTGGAAAATAAAAATAACAACAAAAAAGTACTATATTCGGCACCTGCTAAAGGTGTTTTTGCTTAGGCTAGCCTATCTAGGCATGTAGAAATGGAATGTGTTTTAATATCTTTTTAGCTTACTGCTGATTTAAATTATATTCCAAATTTTAAAAATACTTGTTTTTAACTGTCAGTCATTGGTAATTTTAATGTTTTGTTTACAGAGATTCTATTACAATCAAGTGGTCTTTAAATGTTTCTTTTTAATGTATCTTTACTAAAGATTTTCTTGGTTTACAAAAGTATGTGCAATGTCTCTCTTTTCTGTCTTTAAATGTTTTTAATTAATTGATTGTTTTTAAAACCCTCCTAAAACTAGACAAATAGAACAAATCAGCAGCTCTTCCTGCATCCCTAAATCAGACAGAAATAATCCAATGTAGATCAATCGGTGGGGGGAAATTCTGTGCATTGTTTGAGCTTTCAAGTAGTTTGAGGAGAAAGGATACACACCTGGTGCTTCAGAGATCTGCCTGCCCTCACTGTAGTCTTATTCTTATCCTGAATGCAATTGGAGGACAGCCAAGCAGAGCAGTTTCCCAAGTTATCATTCTCTTAGGATTGCTTCACACACTATTTAAATAGATATCTGAATGTTCAGCAAATCCATGTAAATTTCAATTCAGATAGAGCTATTCATGACATCATAGATGTTAACATGGTGATCAAAGTTCTCTGTCAATAGTGTAATCACATTGATGAAGCAATACTCAAGAGTTCAAGTATTAACTGGTCAGGGTGGCAGAATCATTTGGTCTGGATGAATAGAAACTGGTCTAGAGAGCAACAATTTGGAACAAAAATGAGGTTCACATTTAACAAAAAATAATAAGATCCAACCTCCCACTAAACTACACTTTGCTGCTTTATTACATTTTTAATGGATGCTTATTGTTTTGATATATTGATGTAAACCACTTTGTGAGGTTCATTTCAAAAGCAGTACATAAGTAAATGAAATGGGAGGGATTGAGAGGGACATATTTCTGACTAAATGGATCTGTCTTGATTTATAATTATTAAAAATCATGATCAACCAAAAATAAAGTGAACAAAAAACTTCCAAGCAGGGGCGGATTCAGGGCAGCTCAATCGGTGACCCCCCCCCGCGCAGAGCCTGGAGGGGCCAGAGGGGAGCAGAAAATGAAGTAATGAAAGGAGAAGAATGGGAGGCGAGAGGGGGCAGCCTTCCTCAGAGCCCAGACATGCTAATGCGCTTATCTCGCCTCACGGGTGGGTCCCCCCTGCGGGGTGGGGTGGGGGGGTCATTGTGTTAAGAGGGAGCGAAGAGGAGACCGAGGGGACGGGGGGGGGAGCGGGGAGACCAGTGAGGAGGAGGAGGAGGAGGAGGGCGGTCAAGGTGACGCCGCACGGGAAGCCGTGGCCAAAGGGCGCCAAGGCAGGAGAGGCGGGGGCGCATGCGCGGGGGCGGTTTGGGCGGGAAACGGCGCGCGGCGCCAACCTGGATTCTAAGCGGCGAAGCGAGAGGGAGTGGGGGATGGGCGGCCGTTGGGCCCAGAAAGAGGAGCGGGAAGGACACCCCCCCCGTTGCCCCAGCAAGACGTTCGTTATAGCGCTGATGCTGCGGGAACGTAATAAGGGAAGACAATGTCGAGAGGGAAGCCCTTCAGAGTTATCTCGTAACCGGTCTCCATAGGGCGCCATGTTCCCTTAGGCATGTATACATTTGGCGGCGTATTAGCGTGTTAGCCTGAGGCCAGGCAGGGTTCAAATCCCTACACACACACACACACACCCCAATCCCTACACACACACAAACACACACCCCAATCCCTACACACACACACACACACACACCAACCACAATCCCTGCACACACACACACACCCCAATCCCTGCACACACACACACACACACACACACACACCCCAATCCCTACACACACACACACACACCCCAATCCCTGCACACACACACACACACACACACACACACACCCTACTACCACCCCCGAAGCTCACTCGGGTGCCTTTGCGCGTCTCAGGCTGGTCTCCCTCGCGGGGGGCTGAGAGGGCGGAGGGGGAAGAAGGAGGTGGGCCGCCTCCCAGGGGAAAAGGTGGGGTCCTAGGAGCCAACTCTTGGGCCCAGGTCCCTTGCCCCCCCCGCCCAATGTTCTATTCAAGTGGGCGCCCCTGGGTGGGATATAAATAGAGAAATAAGCTCGTGGAATTGAAACCCGGCTTCAGAACCATTTGGGTGGAAAGCAGAGGGAAGCAAACCCTGTACCGCATAAACAGAATTGGTCCCTTGTCTGGTTGTCAGAAGCTCAGCAAGGATTAGCTTGGTTTAAGATTAGGGACAAGAGGAAACACTGAATGATGAAGTGATAATGTGTAGTATTATAAACAGATTGGAATCTTGTAAGGCATTCCCAATACTCTCAATTAGCATCCTCATTTAACACTTTGAATTCCATGATTTAACCCACTGTCTGAGTCACATCTTCACGCTACTGTGGATTTTGGTTTGGGTGAACGCTTCCTTCGTGGAAGTTGCACGCAAAAGCAGAGAGGGAATCCGGCAGAACCAACCCCTTTCTGTATTCAGGCAACATTTCAAAAAGGGAGTGCATTATGTAGCATGGCAGGCAGGCAGGGCTCAGAAAAATCCATCCCCATAGAATCACATGCACAAAAACGCACGTATATATCTATATCCATATATGATTTATTGTTTTCTGCAAAAAGTACAAAAATACATTGTGCTTACAATACAATGCATCAAACAGTAAAAACAACAACAAATGGCAAACCAAGAAACAAATAGTAATAATAAATATAAAAATAATAACAATAATGAACAGTTAATACTTATACCCCAATTAAAATAGCCACCAACCCCAACTAAACATTTAACCCACATCAACCCAACAAAAACAAAAGCAAAATTGGAACCTTTTGAAACATTTCCCCAATTGTTCCAACCCAAGATTTTGACTGTGGCCCTTATTTGAACAAGTGGCCAATTGTTCAGCTTTTATTTTTGATTTCTATATACAAGTGCTTTTAGCTTGCTTGGGAATGGGAAGAGAATGCTTCAGTAAAAGGGAAACCAGACAAAGGCATTAAAATAACAAACTTTATTGAAAAACTTTAAAATATACAAAATTTAAAAGTTAGGGTGGGTTTATATGGATGAGTAACCTTGGAAGGTATCGGGAGTAGGGAAGATTTTTTGCTGCCAATTTTGGTGATCTTCAGGCAACATTTGTAGCTCGGTTCCTGATCATTGTTTTGGACCCCGTCATCTTTCTTCTCGCTCTTCTGTTCTGAAACCAGATCTGAACAAAAGGAGAGAACAAAATGCCCATTATTTCCAAATGGATAGGTCATAATTTCACTTTCTAGCTCAGAGGACCACCGAATATTTGTGCCTCGTGTGGGTAATTTTTTCAGTGTGGGAGAACTAGGGACTTGCGGGACATTGGCTAGAAAAGCAATGTTGCTTAACTGTGGTTCCAGCTGAATGCTGCACATTCGGTCTCCCAATGCAAGATGCTTAATGCTGCCATCCTAATAGGATTATCCTATGCACACTCCCTTGGGAGTTCGGTCAGGTGGATCGGGCTATAAAGGCAGCCTAGAAAACCAGATGGTTTTAGCCTCAAATTATAGTTGAAACCAGGTCAGTTAAGAGTTTTTACTGTTCAAACCCAGAACCTTTGATATTTGAAAGTATGTGCCGCCAATACTGGGAAGGAAAAGGAAGCCGTAATCAGGAACCATGATTTCCGAACAACGGGCACAATTTCTTCCGAAATTTGAAAAGGAGGGAGCACAATCCACCCACCCTTTACAAAAAGCTTTTACATCCACGATACACCCTCCCCCCCAAAAAAAAACCAAGAAAGAGGAAGTTAGCTCTTGAAGAAGGCGCCTTTCGCGATAAGCTGAGAGGCACCAGGGTGAACTAAGGCCTTCGACTACGCAAGGGTTATTCTGAGCGTTTCAAATTGTTCCAGTATATATTCCAGAAATAAAATGTAGCCTTATTGGAGTTAAAATGGAGTTAAAATGTAGCCTTATTGGAGGGGAAAAAAAACTTCCAAGCAAAGGCGGATTTCGGGCAGCCCAGCCGCCGCCCCCCCCCCCAGTCGCGCAGAGCCTGGAGGGGCCACAGGGGAGCAGAAGGATGAAGGAATGAAAGGAGCAAAATGGAAGGCGAGAGGGGGCAGCCTTCATCACAGGCCGGACATGCTAATGCGCTTATCTGGCTTCCTGGGTGGGTCCCCCCTGCGGGGTGGGGTGGGGCGGTCATTGTGTGAAGAGGGAGCGAAGAGGAGACCGAGGGGACGGGGGGGAGCCATCTTTCTCAAGCATAGATATATTTGGCAGCGTATCAGCGTGTTGGCCTGACGCCAGGCAGGGTTCAAATCCCTGCACACACACACAAAATAACACCACAATCCCTGCACACACACACAAAGTGTGTACTGCTGATCTAGGCTCCTAGTATAAATTCAGTAGATAAGAACCATAAGAACATAGCAACCCGGAACATTGAATTGGGTTTATTTGTAGGAGGACGAGGAAAGGAAAACCAGCAAGCAAAGTTTAGGTATCAAATACATAGCTCAGTTTCAAACTATTACTATGTAGTTCGTTTATACATTATGTCCCTTTCTCCTCCAAGGTTCAAAGATCACAATGTTTCACCGCGTAAATTGTAACTTGGCAACTTTCCAAGCACAATGTACCACAAAGTAACTTCCTAATATGAACAGTAGCAATGTCAATGTGAGATTAGCCCTGTGCTGGTGGTTGTTTTAATAAACAGTTAAACTTCATGGCTACTGAAACACGCGGACCAGGAGGTCAAGTTTCTGCTTGGAAATACGTGTTGAATTAACAGCGCAAATGTGGCATATGCTTTCGTGAACGACGGTCTACTCTATCCGATAAAGTTTCCCAGTTGCTGAGGAAGAGGGCAGTGAGCAGGGGAAATATGTATCTCAGATGTTTTTGGGGTGCCAGTGGAAGTCCTCAAGAGCACCATTGCACCCCCAGTCCCCGTTTTGGTAACCATCTTGGGAAGACCATATCTTTGTCCCCTTTTGAGATATAAAACTAATACTGAGGGTGACGTGACCCGGAAATCAGCTTTATAGCGAGCTTTTTATTTATTGTGGGAGACTCACAGGACTGTCAAGTGAGATGGAATTACGATTCTCAAAAATGGAATATTAATGTCCCTAGAACAGACATACTTGGATTCCAACGTTGATGAGTCAAAAAGTCTCCTTCACAGCTAATACATGCTGTAATCACTAGATTTTGATGTTATATGGAAGCCATACTATGACCAATAAGAGAATTTTGAAGCAAATTAGTTGAGACACATTTCTATATTCTGGAACGAATAAGACACCCCTTATATTCTTGATAGATGTTCCACCGCTATGATGAAGAATATATTGAGATTGCAACGTATTGTATCTCAAAGGATACAAGTATATGTTTTCCAGGAAATTCTGCTAGTCCCTGCTGTAAGTACCTTACAGGAATACATATTTAAATCAATTGCCTTCTGCAGAAATATACCGAGCTTCTAAGCGATCATGATGGCAGAAATTAGAGACGTTTCATCGTGTCTCTCCCACCCCCAATGTGAGCCCTCTTTTGTTCAGGGATAATCTTTCCTGAGACAGTACTGATATGTTTGCTGAGGTTTCCACATCTTTCTGTAACACCCCCAACCTTCACGGAAGCTTTTATTTCAGTCGTAAAAAATGTAGTTCTTACTCGAAAAAAGAAAGTTTCCTTTCCGATTCTGAGTCAGCATACCTATGATTAGGGTTTATAGGTACACTTAGGGAGGGTCCCTTGTGTTAATTATCTTATGCAAAAATAACAAAGAATGTACCAACAGAGAACTATTATTGATTAACAAACTGCCAGGGACTGGGAACATTCATTGTATGAGCTGGAAGGTTTCAGAAAGTTTTCAGTTCCTTTGAGGATCGGAGGCAACTATCTTGCCTCGGGTGTAGGGTGGAACGGCAGGCTATTTGGATGCCGCAAGTCCCTGAAAGGCAGAGGAATATGCCACGTGAAAGTTGTGGGGATAGAAAGACAGAAAGAGAAATAGTTGAAGTGAAAAACAAAGGAAGCACCAGCAACGTCTGAAGCAAGCCTAAGAAACGGAAAGCTCGCTTTCCCTCAGAAGGCAACCCCGTTAGGAACACAAGTGAACAGCACAAGCAACGCTGACACCAAACCCTACATAAATTAAGCATAATAGAAACATCGCCCCCCACCCCCACCCATATCCCCACCCTCCTCCCCTTTTTTTCTCCCCCTAATGTCTCAACAAATGAAACGGATTTGTAAAAATGTTACATGTAAAAAATACGAGAGACATTACACATACTTCTGTAAAACAAGAAAATCTTTAATAAAAGAAGAAGAAGAAAGAAAGAGAATGCAACCCCCTTGCAGTTACAAGCGATAGTGCCCTGAGACTGTGTAGATTCAGGATTTGGTTGCGCCGTCTGTCCGGGGCTGAATACTCTGAGCATCTAACATCAACCGCTTGGGCTTGAAAGACCTACTGACTTCCAACCCCCTTATTGCGCAAATATTAGTTCTGAGTGGGCAACTTGGGTGGGTAAAATAGCACCTCTTCCCCAGCGCCACAAATAGTTCTGAATCTCTACTCCCCTCCCCTCCCCTCGTTTGCTGTTTTCAAACCCAACAGCAGATGACTATTACAATTCTCCCAACATCAGTCCCAAGCAGTGACAGACCTACATTTTCGGGGTCCTGAACTTGAGCTGTTCTGGGGGCCCCTTCAAAACTAGCAATGAGTTCTGTTGTCATCTTCAATGGGGTTGTTCCCTGACAGATCATCACATTTTAAAAAAAGAATTTCTGTTCTGGGTTGTCACATGTGTCAAAGTCACTGGAGAGAATAAAAATGTTTATGCTTGTGAACTAAATTCAGGCCTGGGGCCCCTCTGAGATTAGGTGCCCAGAATCTTAAGATTCATTGGTTTCCAAGGAGATCTGCCCCTGATTCCAAGCTGCTCTCTGTATAACATAGGCAAAATGCCAGAATCTAGATGCTAGAACAGTTCTGGAGAGAGAGATAAATGTAATACAATAGATAAAAGGCAAGATTAAAACAACACCCAATTGAGATCAAAAAGCTAAGGTTGGAGGATAAAAGCTGCAATAAGGACAACTAGCTGCAACTAGATCTAAATGTCTTCACCTGACACATACAAAAACATCAAAGTGATGCCAGGCACGCCTCTCTGGGAGTGGAAGGTGCGGGATTTATTTCCCCACATCCATCTCTCTGAATGAGGGAAAGAGTTGAGTGGTGGAGAGTAGAGGGCATCATTACGCAGGAGAGACTGCTAAATCTTTGTGAAAGGAAAGGTACTAGGTGGTGTGTCATCTGGTGTGGATGAGGAAAGACTGCAGCGTTATCGCCTGCCCTGGGTGG
The DNA here is from genome assembly GCF_027172205.1 of Podarcis raffonei. Taxonomy (NCBI): domain Eukaryota; kingdom Metazoa; phylum Chordata; class Lepidosauria; order Squamata; family Lacertidae; genus Podarcis; species Podarcis raffonei. Next base: position 21,490,900 of record NC_070606.1, read on the forward strand.
CATCTACACATAAAAAACACTCTGCAAATGGTTTTTTTTTTAAAAAAATTTGAAAAATATATTGAATTTCCCATAGCTCACCACAAAAATGTAGTTCTTACTCGAAAAAAAGTTTCCTTCCCGATTCTGAGTCAACATACTTAGGATTAGGGTTTATAGGTACACTTAGGGAGGGTCCCTTGTGTTAATTTTCTTATGCAAAAATAACAAAGAATGTACCAACGGGGAAACATTATTGATTAACAAACTGCCAGGGACTGGGAACATTCATTGTATGAGCTGGAAGGTTTCAGAACGTTTTCAGTTCCTTTGAGGATCGGAGGCAACTATCTTGCCTCGGGTGTAGGGTGGAGCGGCAGGCTATTTGGATGCCGCATGTCCCTGAAAGGCAGAGGAATATGGCCACGTGAAAGTTGTGGTGATAGAAAGACAGAAAGAGAAATAGTTGAAGTGAAAAAGAAAGGAAGCACCAGCAACGTCTGAAGCAAGCCTAGGAAACGGAAAGTTCTCTTTTCCTCTGAATGCAACCCCGTTGCAGTTACAAGCGATAGTGCCTTGAGACTGTGTAGATTCAGGATTTGGTTGCGACGTCTGTCCGGGGCTGAATACTCTGAGCATCTAACATCAACCGCTTGGGCTTGAAAGACCTACTGACTTCTTGGCAAGAGGAGTTTGCCTTCCCTTTATTTGCAGTGGTGTTACTCACATTCTTCCCTTAAAGTTTTTGCACCGCCTAACCTTAACGAAAACCTCTAAGCGGCTTACGAAAGCATGAACATGATGGATAAAAGTCAAAGTGAAAAACATGCAAAATGCAATTACAGTCAAGCTAAAACCACCGATTAAAAGGCATAGCAACTTTTTGCAGGTAAAGGAAAGGAAACAAAGTTTATAGCAGGCGCCGAAAAGGGTGCAGTGAAGGCGCCTGCTTCATCTCAAAAGGCAGGGGGTTTCAGAGTGTACTTGCTGCATCTAGGCTTCTTGGGCAAAGCCTTTCAACATCCCTAAGTCTTGGCGCATCTCTGTCTGCAAAATGAAAGCCTCATTATAATATTTTTAAAAAATAAACCACAGTTCTGTCTGGCTCTCTCGCTCCCCAACCCGTCTTCTCAATTCCCTTCTCTTCAACTGTGCGCACTAATCTCCAGGCCTATGGGGCTATTTTCCAGTTTTGCTAAGGGGTGATGCTAAGGGAAGGGTGCGCTCCAGCCAATCTAGATTGGTCAAGCAGCGCTTGAAAAATGAACTTGAAAATCGCTCCTCCCCAAAAGCCGCCTCCCCATTGGAGCGCTTCTCTCGAAGGAAAACGCGCCGGCCAATTGGCAGCCAGGAGGGGCTATAAAGGCGCCGAACTCCAGAAACCTGGAGCGCGCCTTGAGGAGAAAGGGCATTTTTGGAAGCGAAAAGCAGCTTTGTTGGAAGAGAGCGAGGCAGCGCTTTTGCAAGATGAAAACTACCAACAGCCAAGGTAAGAAGATTTTTAGTTCTCTTGTCTATAAAAAATTGCTCAAATGATTGATATAAATTCAGGGTTTCATAAGCGACGGTTTTAAAAATGAAGGGTGTTTCTGTTTCTGGGTCAGGCTCAGGGTGTAGGGAAGGCTTTCAAAGACCCATTTGTGGTAGCCGGGGAGGGATTACACAGGGGCTCAAATGTCTTCGGTTGGAAACAGTTCGCAAGATTGGTTTGCACATCTTTCGTTATAAGCATGAAGCATTTACTGCATTTTACTGCATGAAGCATTTACACACACATTTTCTGATTGTTAAATCCCTTTCACATAAACGGGATTAAATTTCCCAATAAACGTGGTTAGGATCGGCTGCGGAAAACGATGGCAGGCATAGAAATAAGAGCGTAAACTTCTTACTTAAAATTCTTTGGGGGTTTTTCATGCAAGCCTTGTTCAGAGCAACCGGAGGTTTATTTAAAATTAGTGTCCATTGTTAAGGCAAAACCAATTCAGGGAGGAAGATCTGCAAGCGTCGCTTCAGTTGAAGCCGAGCGCTTCCTTCAGATTTGCCTCTTTGTCTTTTCCCAGGAGGAAGCCACCCCAAAGTCGGAGGAGGAAGGAGAAAAAGGACTGTTTTCAGCCCATCTCACGTCGAGCTCCTAAAAAAGTCCTTTGCAGAGAACCAGTACCCCGGATACGAGACCAGGGAGGCGCTAGCGAGGTGCATCGGTACTGAAGAAGATCGTGTGCACGTAAGAATCGGGATGGTGGGGGCTCCCAAGACTTCCCTAAACCGCACATAACTGGAACAATTTGAAGCGCTCAGAATAACCCTTGCGTAGTCGAAGGCCTTAGTTCACCCGTGTACCTCTCAGCTTATCGCGAAAGGCGCCTTGTTCAAGAGCTAACTTCCTCTTTCGTGGTGTGTTTTTTTTTGGGGGGGGTAGCCGTATCGTGGGTTCTGGGTTTAAATCATTTTTTAAAAATCTTCAGTGACCCAGCATAGAAATCTAATTTCTGCAATGGATAGGCTTAGTGCTAAAAGTACATTAAATCTGGTTTTATAGGCTGCCTTTGCAGCCTGATCCAGTTAACACTAACTCCCAAGGTAACGTGCAGAGGACTGCAGCCATAAGCAGCTTGCACTGGGGAGACTAAAACGAGTTAAGCTTACATTGCTTTTTCTGGCAAAAGTTGAGCAAGTCCTTAGTTCTCTTCTACAGAGAAATGGGCATTTAGAAATATTTCTAAATTGTCATTTAGAAATAAACACTTCCCTGCCTAGTCCATTACCCCCAGGACACTTGGGGGACTGAGGCAGAAGACCCCAAACAGGGCACAACAAATGGGTAGGTCTTCTGAGTGAGCCATTTAAAATTACTATTACTAAGATTATGGAATGTTTAAAACAATTGCCAGGCATAAAGTGTTGCCTTCCAGCACAAATGCACACAGAGATGTTAAGTCTTGTATGCAGCCATCCACTTGGCATTAACAATATACTTCAATAAATCGAGTCTTGTGGAACTGTACACTTGTGCAGCTTTTAAAGGTGGCTTTTTCTGATACTGCAGAACAAAATACAGCCAAATAGCAGTATTTAGTCATTCCAACTTAGAAGCTTTATATTTAGCAGTAACTGGAGATTATGAACATGGGATATATGAATGTGGAGCTGAAGAGAGTAGACAAATGCTGCAGAAAACTAAAGAGAAACCCCAGAGGAATAAGCATAATTTATTAAATGTAATTCTCTCTGTTGGATCAAAAAGACATATTTATGGTAGCAATGTCTTCTATACTGGTTCTCTTCTTTCTTCTGTTCAGGTCTGGTTTCAAAACAGAAGGGCCAGAACACCAAAGAGCATTGGTTCCAGGATAAGGATCGGGAACCATGCTGCAGCTCCTTATAGCCGGAGTGAAAGAACCCGTCCAAGAAGCAGCCTGGACAGCAGCCCGAGAAGCAATCCAGGAAACAGCCAAAATATTCATATGGAACAATTTTATCAGCCACACAACTTGCACTATGCTGAAAGCAATAGAGGAGCAGGGTTGTGGCAGCCACCTCTCAACAACACGCAAGCAGGAGAGTGTGCCCCGCAACAGCAGAGCTCCCTGGAATGGAACCCTGCTTATTACCAGCAAGCTGCTTTTTGTGGAACTGGGCTTTGTGAGACTTCCCAGGAGAGCAACTGCCCAGTTCCATATTACGGTGCGGAGATGGTGAGGCAGCCTCCACCATCATCTGATAACTTCTTCATGGCATCAAGCACTTATACTCCCTGGTCTGCAACGGGGAGTTATTCAGCTACAAATCCTGTACAAATGCAGAATGTTGATGGAAGTGCTTCGGACTCTCAGTTTTTCTCTTTAAGTCAGGTTCCAGATTAGCATCCCCACTCCCCAACTCCTTCCTTGCTATCCTGTACATATTTTCCAAGCTCCCTCTTTTAATGCCTTTTAATGTATTACTTTGATATTTTGAATAAAGTTTGTTCCTTTACTAGCTTGTCTGTAGTCTTGAGTTAATTTTCCATTTACTGCAACATTCACTTTCCTGTGTGCAAGCATATCAACATGGGCTTAATTTTTCCATAGAAAGAGTCAGTTGTGCGGTACATGTGGTTCTAGAGATAAAAGGTCAGGTCTTCCCCTCCCCCAGGTTAATTCCCCCCCCCCCAAGGTTTGTACTCTACTGCCTTCAATGAAGCTTTATGGGAGGGTTGCCTGTGAACTAGAGGTACCACTGTATATGCCTGAGGGAAGGTAGCCGCGCCCTGTGGTGGCGCCTGGGCAGCGGCTACGAGATAACTCTGAAGGGCTTCCCTCTCGCCATTGTCTTCCCTTATTACGTTCCCGCAGCATCAGCGCTATGACGAACGTCTTGCTGGGGCAACGGGGGGGGGTGTCCTTCCCGCTCCTCTTTCTGGGCCCAACGGCCGCCCATCCCCCACTAACTCTCGCTTCGCCTCATAAAATCAAGGTTGACGCCGCGCGCCATTTCCCGCCCAAACCGCCCCCGCGCATGCGCCCCCGCCTGTCCTGCCTTGGCGCCCTTTGGCCACGGCTTCCCCTGCGGCGTCACCTTGACCGCCCTCCTCCTCCTCCTCCTCCTTCTCCCTGGTCTACCCGCTTCTCCCCCCGTCCCCTCGGTCTACTCTTCGCTCTCTCTTCACACAAGGGCCCCCTCACCCCACCCCGCAGGGGGGACCCACCCGTGAGGCGAGATAAGCGCATTAGCATGTCTGGGCTCTGAGGAAGGCTGCCCCCTCTCGCCTTCCATGCTGCTCCTTTCATTCCTTCATCCTTCTGCTCCCCTCTGGCCCCTCCAGGCTCAGCGCAGGGGGGGGCGGGGCGGCTGCGCTGCCCTAAATCCTCCTCTGCTTGGAAGCTGGATCTTCCTCACTTCCACTTCTACCCCACTCCAAATCTGCCTCTGCAGCAGCCTCGGGGCAAAGAGGAGGCGCCACTGGTCTCTTCCCGCCTTTCTTCGCCATTTGATCTTAATCTCCCAACAATCTCCATTCTTCCCTGGGGGGAAAGTTTTGGGACTCGTCTCAGGTGACCAAATGTCTTGGGCCGGCCCTGCTGACCCCCCTGCAGGAGTAAGTCTGGCCAAGGTGGCTGGGACGTCAGCTCAGGCAAATGCAACCCAGGGAGGATTTCACCCTGAAGCCTGTGCCCCCTTTTCATCTTTGCCTCCTTTTCTGAACCTGCCCCTGGAAATTCGGCTGGTGTTTCCCTCCTCCATAAAGAAAGCCCTGAGGGCCCTGAGCACTAGCATTCCCTGGGTGGTTGCCAGATGCTGAGGGATAAGCACTCTGCACATGCCTGGGAGTAAACCATCTACCAGCGTCTGATAGATTCCCTTAGGTGAGAGAAAGGGTTTCTAGAGTGATAGCCTAGTAGGTGCCTCCCAGAACTCATTGGAGGAAGACTAAATGGTGACCACCACAGCACAGCACTGTCGAAAACGAGGACACATATCATTCAATGGGTCTCTGCTAATTTAAGGTACTATTCATCCTTATATTTGGAAGTATGGTTGATTCCCCCCCCCCCTCAATTTTATTATTTTATCTGTTAGTAAACCACGTTGCAGTTTTTTGTTTTACAATCAAGTGGTGTATACATTTAATGAAATAAACAAATGGCCAAAGGCAACTTAAAAACAATTACTGTAATTTAAATAGAAATATAATACTTCTCACCGTATTTAGGTGACCTGAATGCCTGCTTAGTCTGCTGTCCAAATGCTGACTGTTGGGTATTTCTTTATCTTCTCTAAATCATCTAGTGAAGACCTTTTGGTTCACGCACATGGTTTAATTCTTTATTGAAGCTTGGGTGTTTTATACTCTCTGTGATGCCATCCATATAAGTTGCAAAAGATGTTTTTGCTTCTCTTTTATCTTTGGTTGATCATGATTTTTAATTATTATAAATCAAGACAGATCCATATAGTCAGAAATACGTCCCTCTCAATCCCTACCATTTCATTTACTTATGTACTGCTTTTGAAATGAACCTCACAAAGTGGTTTACATCAATATATCAAAACAATAAGCATCCATTTAAAATGTAATAAAACAGCAAAGGCAAAGTGCAAGGTGGAAAAGTTCAATGATTTTAGGATTGTAGCTTTTAAAAGTGTAGTTTAGTGGGAGAGAAATTTTTCTCTATCCACTTTCTCCATGCAACGCAAAATTTTATAAATTTCTGTCATGCCACCTCTTATCCAAATTTTCTCTAAACCAAAAAATCCCCAATGCTCCAACCTTTCCTCATTTTCCCATCCACTCTGCTTGCCATTTCTTAATTATCTGAACTGGAGATCTGTGATAACGCATCACCTGCTTGTATGCATAGGGTGGGATGGGGGGCGCAACTAATCGCTGTCCCGCTCCCCCTCCCAGTCCTAATTGCTTTCTAAATTGCTGTTTCCTTTGCATGGCAGCGGTGGGAAGAACGCTGGGTATTTTGCAGTAGATCACAAAGGATTGCTGACCTCACCTCCCCGTGTTTATAAATACAGTAACCGCAAAATAATCCCCTCCCCCTCTACATTATACTGCTGAGATGAAGAATACTTGAGTTAACCAGCAACGGATTTACGTGTGGAAAGCCTGTGAGCTCCCATTAATTCTGATTCTCAAAACAAGTTCCTGGGCTCATAATTCTTGTATTCTAAGTGTATGGCTTTTGTACTAAGCTCTTTATTGCTGGATCCTAGGTTCTAGTTAAAGCGAGGGAAGCAAATCTCTTGCTGCATGGTGCCTGTGACTTCCAACCCCCTTATTGCGCAAATATTAGTTCTGAGTGGGCAACTTGGGTGGGTAAAATAGCACCTCTTCCCCAGCGCCACAAATAGTTCTGAATCTCTACTCCCCTCCCCTCCCCTCGTTTGCTGTTTTCAAACCCAACAGCAGATGACTATTACAATTCTCCCAACATCAGTCCCAAGCAGTGACAGACCTACATTTTCGGGGTCCTGAACTTGAGCTGTTCTGGGGGCCCCTTCAAAACTAGCAATGAGTTCTGTTGTCATCTTCAATGGGGTTGTTCCCTGACAGATCATCACATTTTAAAAAAAGAATTTCTGTTCTGGGTTGTCACATGTGTCAAAGTCACTGGAGAGAATAAAAATGTTTATGCTTGTGAACTAAATTCAGGCCTGGGGCCCCTCTGAGATTAGGTGCCCAGAATCTTAAGATTCATTGGTTTCCAAGGAGATCTGCCCCTGATTCCAAGCTGCTCTCTGTATAACATAGGCAAAATGCCAGAATCTAGATGCTAGAACAGTTCTGGAGAGAGAGATAAATGTAATACAATAGATAAAAGGCAAGATTAAAACAACACCCAATTGAGATCAAAAAGCTAAGGTTGGAGGATAAAAGCTGCAATAAGGACAACTAGCTGCAACTAGATCTAAATGTCTTCACCTGACACATACAAAAACATCAAAGTGATGCCAGGCACGCCTCTCTGGGAGTGGAAGGTGCGGGATTTATTTCCCCACATCCATCTCTCTGAATGAGGGAAAGAGTTGAGTGGTGGAGAGTAGAGGGCATCATTACGCAGGAGAGACTGCTAAATCTTTGTGAAAGGAAAGGTACTAGGTGGTGTGTCATCTGGTGTGGATGAGGAAAGACTGCAGCGTTATCGCCTGCCCTGGGTGGCATCTACACATAAAAAACACTCTGCAAATGGTTTTTTTTTAAAAAAATTTGAAAAATATATTGAATTTCCCATAGCTCACCACAAAAATGTAGTTCTTACTCGAAAAAAAGTTTCCTTCCCGATTCTGAGTCAACATACTTAGGATTAGGGTTTATAGGTACACTTAGGGAGGGTCCCTTGTGTTAATTTTCTTATGCAAAAATAACAAAGAATGTACCAACGGGGAAACATTATTGATTAACAAACTGCCAGGGACTGGGAACATTCATTGTATGAGCTGGAAGGTTTCAGAACGTTTTCAGTTCCTTTGAGGATCGGAGGCAACTATCTTGCCTCGGGTGTAGGGTGGAGCGGCAGGCTATTTGGATGCCGCATGTCCCTGAAAGTCAGAGGAATATGGCCACGTGAAAGTTGTGGTGATAGAAAGACAGAAAGAGAAATAGTTGAAGTGAAAAAGAAAGGAAGCACCAGCAACGTCTGAAGCAAGCCTAGGAAACGGAAAGTTCTCTTTTCCTCTGAATGCAACCCCGTTGCAGTTACAAGCGATAGTGCCTTGAGACTGTGTAGATTCAGGATTTGGTTGCGACGTCTGTCCGGGGCTGAATACTCTGAGCATCTAACATCAACCGCTTGGGCTTGAAAGACCTACTGACTTCTTGGCAAGAGGAGTTTGCCTTCCCTTTATTTGCAGTGGTGTTACTCACATTCTTCCCTTAAAGTTTTTGCACCGCCTAACCTTAACGAAAACCTCTAAGCGGCTTACGAAAGCATGAACATGATGGATAAAAGTCAAAGTGAAAAACATGCAAAATGCAATTACAGTCAAGCTAAAACCACCGATTAAAAGGCATAGCAACTTTTTGCAGGTAAAGGAAAGGAAACAAAGTTTATAGCAGGCGCCGAAAAGGGTGCAGTGAAGGCGCCTGCTTCATCTCAAAAGGCAGGGGGTTTCAGAGTGTACTTGCTGCATCTAGGCTTCTTGGGCAAAGCCTTTCAACATCCCTAAGTCTTGGCGCATCTCTGTCTGCAAAATGAAAGCCTCATTATAATATTTTTAAAAAATAAACCACAGTTCTGTCTGGCTCTCTCGCTCCCCAACCCGTCTTCTCAATTCCCTTCTCTTCAACTGTGCGCACTAATCTCCAGGCCTATGGGGCTATTTTCCAGTTTTGCTAAGGGGTGATGCTAAGGGAAGGGTGCGCTCCAGCCAATCTAGATTGGTCAAGCAGCGCTTGAAAAATGAACTTGAAAATCGCTCCTCCCCAAAAGCCGCCTCCCCATTGGAGCGCTTCTCTCGAAGGAAAACGCGCCGGCCAATTGGCAGCCAGGAGGGGCTATAAAGGCGCCGAACTCCAGAAACCTGGAGCGCGCCTTGAGGAGAAAGGGCATTTTTGGAAGCGAAAAGCAGCTTTGTTGGAAGAGAGCGAGGCAGCGCTTTTGCAAGATGAAAACTACCAACAGCCAAGGTAAGAAGATTTTTAGTTCTCTTGTCTATAAAAAATTGCTCAAATGATTGATATAAATTCAGGGTTTCATAAGCGACGGTTTTAAAAATGAAGGGTGTTTCTGTTTCTGGGTCAGGCTCAGGGTGTAGGGAAGGCTTTCAAAGACCCATTTGTGGTAGCCGGGGAGGGATTACACAGGGGCTCAAATGTCTTCGGTTGGAAACAGTTCGCAAGATTGGTTTGCACATCTTTCGTTATAAGCATGAAGCATTTACTGCATTTTACTGCATGAAGCATTTACACACACATTTTCTGATTGTTAAATCCCTTTCACATAAACGGGATTAAATTTCCCAATAAACGTGGTTAGGATCGGCTGCGGAAAACGATGGCAGGCATAGAAATAAGAGCGTAAACTTCTTACTTAAAATTCTTTGGGGGTTTTTCATGCAAGCCTTGTTCAGAGCAACCGGAGGTTTATTTAAAATTAGTGTCCATTGTTAAGGCAAAACCAATTCAGGGAGGAAGATCTGCAAGCGTCGCTTCAGTTGAAGCCGAGCGCTTCCTTCAGATTTGCCTCTTTGTCTTTTCCCAGGAGGAAGCCACCCCAAAGTCGGAGGAGGAAGGAGAAAAAGGACTGTTTTCAGCCCATCTCACGTCGAGCTCCTAAAAAAGTCCTTTGCAGAGAACCAGTACCCCGGATACGAGACCAGGGAGGCGCTAGCGAGGTGCATCGGTACTGAAGAAGATCGTGTGCACGTAAGAATCGGGATGGTGGGGGCTCCCAAGACTTCCCTAAACCGCACATAACTGGAACAATTTGAAGCGCTCAGAATAACCCTTGCGTAGTCGAAGGCCTTAGTTCACCCGTGTACCTCTCAGCTTATCGCGAAAGGCGCCTTGTTCAAGAGCTAACTTCCTCTTTCGTGGTGTGTTTTTTTTTGGGGGGGGTAGCCGTATCGTGGGTTCTGGGTTTAAATCATTTTTTAAAAATCTTCAGTGACCCAGCATAGAAATCTAATTTCTGCAATGGATAGGCTTAGTGCTAAAAGTACATTAAATCTGGTTTTATAGGCTGCCTTTGCAGCCTGATCCAGTTAACACTAACTCCCAAGGTAACGTGCAGAGGACTGCAGCCATAAGCAGCTTGCACTGGGGAGACTAAAACGAGTTAAGCTTACATTGCTTTTTCTGGCAAAAGTTGAGCAAGTCCTTAGTTCTCTTCTACAGAGAAATGGGCATTTAGAAATATTTCTAAATTGTCATTTAGAAATAAACACTTCCCTGCCTAGTCCATTACCCCCAGGACACTTGGGGGACTGAGGCAGAAGACCCCAAACAGGGCACAACAAATGGGTAGGTCTTCTGAGTGAGCCATTTAAAATTACTATTACTAAGATTATGGAATGTTTAAAACAATTGCCAGGCATAAAGTGTTGCCTTCCAGCACAAATGCACACAGAGATGTTAAGTCTTGTATGCAGCCATCCACTTGGCATTAACAATATACTTCAATAAATCGAGTCTTGTGGAACTGTACACTTGTGCAGCTTTTAAAGGTGGCTTTTTCTGATACTGCAGAACAAAATACAGCCAAATAGCAGTATTTAGTCATTCCAACTTAGAAGCTTTATATTTAGCAGTAACTGGAGATTATGAACATGGGATATATGAATGTGGAGCTGAAGAGAGTAGACAAATGCTGCAGAAAACTAAAGAGAAACCCCAGAGGAATAAGCATAATTTATTAAATGTAATTCTCTCTGTTGGATCAAAAAGACATATTTATGGTAGCAATGTCTTCTATACTGGTTCTCTTCTTTCTTCTGTTCAGGTCTGGTTTCAAAACAGAAGGGCCAGAACACCAAAGAGCATTGGTTCCAGGATAAGGATCGGGAACCATGCTGCAGCTCCTTATAGCCGGAGTGAAAGAACCCGTCCAAGAAGCAGCCTGGACAGCAGCCCGAGAAGCAATCCAGGAAACAGCCAAAATATTCATATGGAACAATTTTATCAGCCACACAACTTGCACTATGCTGAAAGCAATAGAGGAGCAGGGTTGTGGCAGCCACCTCTCAACAACACGCAAGCAGGAGAGTGTGCCCCGCAACAGCAGAGCTCCCTGGAATGGAACCCTGCTTATTACCAGCAAGCTGCTTTTTGTGGAACTGGGCTTTGTGAGACTTCTCAGGCGAGCAACTGCCCAGTTCCATATTACGGTGCGGAGATGGTGAGGCAGCCTCCACCATCATCTGGTAACTTCTTAATGGCATCAAGCACTTATACTCCCTGGTCTGCAACGGGGAATTATTCAGCTACAAATCCTGTACAAATGCAGAATGTTGATGGAAGTGCTTCGGACTCTCAGTTTTTCTCTTTAAGTCAGGTTCCAGATTAGCATCCCAACTCCCCAACTCCTTCCTTGCTATCCTGTACATATTTTCCAAGCTCCCTCTTTTAATGCCTTTTATTGTATTACTTTGATATTTTGAATAAAGTTTGTTCCTTTACTAGCTTGTCTGTAGTCTTGAGTTAATTTTCCATTTACTGAAACATTCACTTTCCTGTGTGCAAGCATATCAACATGGGCTTAATTTTTCCATAGAAAAGAGTCAGTTGTGCGGTACATGTGGTTCTAGAGATAAAAGGTCAGGTCTTCCCCTCCCCCAGGTTAATTCCCCCCCCCCCAAGGTTTGTGCTCTACTGCCTTCAATGAAGCTTTATGGGAGGGTTGCCTGTGAACTAGAGGTACCACTGTATATGCCTGAGGGAAGGTAGCCGCGCCCTGTGGTGGCGCCTGGGACCGCCTACGAGATAACTCTGAAGGGCTTCCCTCTCGCCATTGTCTTCCCTTATTACGTTCCCTCAGCATCAGCGCTATGACGAACGTCTTGCTGGGGCAACGGGGGGGGGGTGTCCTTCCCGCTCCTCTTTCTCGTCCCAACGACCGCCCATCCCCCACTAACTCTCGCTTCGCCTCACAGAATCCAGGTTGGCGCCGTGCGCCGTTTCCCGCCTAAACCGCCCCCGCGCATGCGCCCCCGCCTGTCCTGCCTTCGCGCCCTTTGGCCACGGTTTCCCCTGCGGCGTCACACCGGCCGCCCTCCTCCTCCTCCTCCCTGGTCTCCCCTCTTCTTCCCCCCCCCGTCCCCTCGGTCTCCTCTTCGCTCTCTCTTAACACAATGACCCCCCCGCCCCACCCCGCAGGGGGGACACACCCGTGAGGCGAGATAAGCGCATTAGCATGTCTGGCCTCTGAGGAAGGCTGCCTCCTCTCGCCTTCCATGCTGCTCCTTTCATTCCTTCATCCTTCTGTTCCCCTGTGGTAAAGCATCTACCAGCTCCTGTTAGATTCCCTTAGGTGAGAGAAAGGGTTTCTAGAGTGATAGCCTAGTAGGTGCCTCCCAGAACTCATTGGAGGAAGACTAAATGGTGACCACCACAGCACATCACTGTCGAAAACGAGGACACATATCATTCAATGGGTCTGTGCTAATTTAAGGTACTATTCATCCTTATATTTGGAAGTATGGTTGATTCCCACCCCCCTCAATTTTATTATTTTATCTGTTAGTAAACCACGTTGCAGTTTTTTGTTTTACAATCAAGTGGGGTATACATTTAATGAAATAAACAAATGGCCAAAGGCAACTTAAAAACAATTACTGTAATTTAAATAGAAATATAATACTTCTCACCGTATTTAGGTGACCTGAATGCCTGCTTAGTCTGCTGTCCAAATGCTGACTGTTGGGTATTTCTTTATCTTCTCTAAATCATCTAGTGAAGACCTTTTGGTTCACGCACATGGTTTAATTCTTTATTGAAGCTTGGGTGTTTTATACTCTCTGTGATGCCATCCATATAAGTTGCAAAAGATGTTTTTGGTTCTCTTTTATCTTTGGTTGATCATGATTTTTAATTATTATAAATCAAGACAGATCCATATAGTCAGAAATACGTCCCTCTCAATCCCTACCATTTCATTTACTTATGTTCCGGGATTTGGCGCCCAGCATCTTAAAATTCATTGGTTTCGTAGGAGATCTGCCCCTGATTCCAAGCTACTCTGTGTATAGCATAGGCAAAATGACAGAATCTACATGCTAGAACAGCTTTAGAGAGATAGATAAATGTAATACAATAGATATAAGGCAAGATTAAAACAACTCCCAATTGAGATCAAAAAGCTAAGGTTGGAGGATAAAACCTGCAATAAGAACAAGATACAAAGCTGAAACTAAATCTAAATGTCTTCACCTGACACATACAAAAACATCAAAGTGATGTCTCTGTGAGTGGAAGGTGCGGGATTTATTTCCCCACATCCATCTCTCTGAAAGAGGGAAAGAGTTGAGTGGTGGTGAAGAGAGGGCATCATTACGCAGCAGAGACTGCTAAATAAGAGGGAGTCACCTTTTCTTTCAGTTGTTTTGCTAAACTGAGTCAATCCCCTCCCTCCCTCCCTGGCCACCCCTTTGGCCGTTGACTCTTCGGCCGCCAGTAATAACCAATTGACTTTGACCTACTTTAGCCTGTGATTTCGTCCTTAGCCCTTGGTTTTAAGCAGTGGTTCCAACCTTAAACTGCCAAGTCAGTGCAAGTAACTACGCCACAACTGAATAAAGTGGCGTGTCCCACACCTGCATCGTAAATAAATCACACTTGCGGTCCAACCAAAGAACACGCCCCCCCTTTACAAGGTTGCACACACTTCGTATCTGAAACGGAATGCAATCCCAATGCAATCCCTTCTCCGTGGGTTTGAGGGACTGACACAACAGCCCTGCAATGCAAGTCTGTCGCAGCTCAGAGGTTGGGGGTTAGGTTGCTCTCGGTTTCCTACCCAAAATCCCTAATAGAAACACCCCTCGAGTTAAAGCAAAGGTCAGCCTACTGAAACTGCCCCCTTAGGCGTCCTCCCAGTGTAAATTCAACACTTCAACACGTATTTCCGAACAGAAACTTGACCTCCTGGTCCGTGTGTTTCAGTAGCCATGAAGTTTAAATGTTTATTAAAACAACCACCAGCAAAGCGCTAATATCAAATTGGCATTGCTACTGTTCATATTAGGAAGTTACTTTGTGGTACATTCTGCTTTGAAATTTGTCAAATTATAATTTATGCGGTGAAACATTGTGATCTTTGAATCTTGGAGGAGAAAGGGACATAATGTATAAACGAACTAGTAATAGGTTGAAACGCAGCTATGTATTTGATACCTCAACTATGCTTGCTTGTTTTCCTTTCCTCGTCGTCCTACAAATAAACCCAATTCTATGTTCTTATGGTTTTTATTTACTGAATTTATACGCCGCCCTTCGGAGACCACATCGGCAAACAGAAACAGTACACAATTTAAAAACAAAAACATTCTAAAACATTTCGAACATTAAAAAAATAACAATTGCAAACACCTAAAAGCAATTTCAGTTAGGAAGAGTCCTAAAAGTAATTATAGGAGGTTTGTTGGTTTGTTTTTTCAACTATTCTTCTGTCCGCTGATCTCGGGGTTGTCAGGAACATTATTCTGCAGCCACCAAATGCCTGAACAAACAGGAATATTTTCAAATTCCTAATGAAACGCAATAATGATGAAGACGGGGCAGCTCACTAGAGAGAGCATTCCGCAACCGGGGAACCTCTTTAAATGGGCTGGCCGTCCAGATTGAATTAAAGCAAATTAAACCAACTACAACGGCACTGTCGTCTTATTTATTTATTTGGGTTTATAAAAGATTAACATACGAATCCTAACTTGCAGGTACCAGCTTGGAAAAGGCATTCTTGGTGCAAGGAACTCCTCTTCTAAGATGGCGGGTGCCCTTGCATATCCAATGCACCGTTTTTAAAAGAACGTAAGCTGCTTCCTAAGTCTTCAAAAGCAGCGAAAAATGAATGCAAATTTAATCATATATTAATAAAATATAGATTGCTTACGTAGCTTAGATTTCTTTCTTTGGTTGCCGCCGCTCTTATGTATACCGTATTATTCGCATTTGATACGATTGCTGGCAGTTGCCAGAGCCTCCATCCAAGGCGATGTACTAATTTATTTAGACGACAGAGGCTGAAATGAGGGGTATTGGGATTAAGTTGCTCCCAGCTTCTTTGTCGATATGAAATAATTTATACTTGGTTCTTTTTAGAACAACAACAAAACCTTTTTAAAAAGGAGAGTACCCGTTTAAGATACGAAGTGTGTGCTAAAGTGTTTGTGGGGGGGGGGGTTCTTTGGTTGGACCTCGCAAGTGTCATTTTTGTACAATGCGGGTGTGGCTTGGCAAAGAAAAGGTGTAGTAGGCGCCCGAAAGATCTCTCTCTCTCTCTCTCCCCTCTTCCATTCAGATGAAGAGTCAATTGCCAAAGGGGTGTCGACGGAGGGAGGGGTTTGAGCCAGTTTGGCAAAGCAACTGATTTTTTGAAAGAGAATGTAACTGTTTCTATTGGTTGAGAAGTAAGGGTGAAACGCAAAAATGATGAAGACGGGGCATCTGACTGGGAGGGTCAGGTCTTCTAATGGTTGGATATTCCTGAGACACATTTTAATGCACCAATGGCTCTCTGCCCCTTTTCTTTTCTAAGTCAATGTATGTGAGGCTAGAGTAGGTGGCAACAAATGTGGTGGGAAGTCGCTATATTTTCTTTGTATGCAAAAGTATATTTGTTGATCCTGGTATAAGTCGATTTAATAACACTTTTCTGTGGTAATAAGTTTGGTTTGAATTTACTCCATTCACTGAGATATAGGCTTTGGGCTTGGAATATATGACAAATCCATGTCATAAAACCTCACCTGCCCAGTCCACTATATTTCTCAACACTGCACTATGGAATTTAATGGGGCTGGGTGCTAGATTGGGCAGATCAAACTGAATCTAGTGGATTTGTCCTACCCTGCCCTGCCCCTTTAGTCCTACCCTGATATAGGACCAGATCTGGGTTGGGTGTGACCTAGGTTGGGATAGGGCTGATCTGGGTCCACATCTTAGTGTGTGTGTGTGCGAGCGCGCGCAAGCACAGCCCTGGAATTACACAAGATGTGATTATGGCTGCCAACCTAGATGGCTTTCTCAAGAGATTAGGCAAATTCATGAATGCTAAGACTATCAGTGGCTACTAATCGTTATGGATATATGCTATCAGAGGCATATCAATTGCTGGGAAAGAACAGGGCAAAAGGGTACTCACCTGACCTGTGTCCTGCTTTTGGTATTGCATAGTGATATGGTTGGCTACTGTTTAGAGCAGAATGCTTGGAAAACCTGGCATTCTCCTAAACAGACCTCATATACAGAAAGATGGTCACATATGCACAAATTAGATGTGATACAAGAGATCTATGAATAAAATAGCTACAAGTAGTTCTTTAGTTGCCAACCGACCATATCTTCTTCCAGAATCATTTGCAGTTAAAGAAATAAAAACAAGCATTTAATGCATGCAATTAAAAAATAAACAAAACATATCCTTGCCTTCAGAAGATGCACTCAGTCTATACTGATTCTGTATGTCCCTCATCCCTAATTTTTTTTTTAAAGCTACTTTCTCTCTTGGAGATGACGAGTACTCTATCCATTGTAAATAAGCTCAATTAAAAGCAAAAGTAGCCATGCTGGCCCATTAGAAAACAACAACAACAACTCCACAATCCACAGTAGGGCAATGTGTTTCACAAAGCAGGGGGTGAGGGAGATCAGAAACTCTTTCTTTTCTTTCTTATTTAAGCACAAAAAGATGTTGTAATCATGACCTGCAAGATAAAGACCACAGGCTGAGATGCCATTCATTTGAGGCAGTAGAATCTAGCACAAAAGTTACTACCCATTTCACAATGGCTTTTTCAGATCACCATTTCAATCTGTAAGCAATCATTGTAAAATTGGTGCAGGGCGAATCTTTTCAACCCTGCAAAACCAATAGAAAAGTCTTGTAGCACCTGAAAGATTAACAAATTTATTATGACACACACAATATAATTCACTTCATTGGATGCATAAAGTATTATCCTGAGTTGCAGGGACACAATTGGTGGGGAGCTTGCAAAAAGAGATCAGAGGGAAACTAAATGCTGAATTATACAGTTGAGGACAATGACCTTTTAAACTGCAGTGATGTACCAAAAACAGTACTGTAGTTGATAACACAGACATCCTTGCACTGGTAAGTCAGTTTTTAGCACATCCAGTGTGGTTTTAAAAAACGTAAACCCAGCACCTATTGTACTGATTCCATCTGCAAATAATAGCACTGGTGCGTTGTAATACAATGGTCTCATGGTTTGAGGTCACTTCATTCAATAATGAACACCTTAAGGTCAGTGACAGAGCATCCTGAGAAGCTGAAATGTTCCCTCATTGGCTTTTCTATACTGCCATTTCAGATTTGTGCTCATTCATTCTTTTGCATAGACCAGCTAGAAGGTCATTCTTGGCAAATGATGGCATATATTACTTTGGAAGATGAGCAGGTGAATTAGCCCCTCAGATTCTATTGACATTATTAGCTCCTGTAATTATTATGTTAAACTAGATATGGGAATAGAGTTGGCACCTGGCTCTGCCACAACGTCTGGTCCCTCTTGTCCACAATCCTGTTATATGGCCTGTTACTCATGAAGAGGTGTTTTTAGGTTAATGGGCTGTCATCCAAGCCTGTGAGAGGAAAGTGTCACCAATGCATCTCAGATAGAAGAGAGGCTTTCAGTTCTGTAGTCACTCTTGTTTTATAACATATTGAACTAAGTAGGTAATTGACCTGATGTGATCAATCCCCTCCTCTAAACAGGTTAACCAAAATTGGATGATTACCAAAGTCTCAGAACTGTTTGGAGAGTAGCAGAAAAGGATAAAATACAACTGAATAAAATAGATAGGCATTCACAGCCACAACTGCAAGGAAAGCGTATTTTTTATTTCATTTTTTAAATTAAGCCTACGATCCTGAACACACTATAGAGTAAGTCCCATTTAATTCAGTGGATTTTATTTCTGTCACACACGTATTTAGTCTATGAGAAGGTGACGGTACACAGGTTTTTTTTAAAACCATATAGTGAGAAAATCCCCTTATAAAATATGGGAGAAAATATAAAGAAATACTAGAACCTAAGACCCCCTGGTGGACCTCACCGACAGAAGCCATGGCAGTAAAAAAAGAAAAACATGAAAGGAGACTGGCCAACGTATAGAATGATATTAGAAGAAAACAACAACAAATTGATGCTGAAGAAGTTTGAAGAAATTAGGTTGTACCTGACGGATTAGTTACAATATTTTCAATTAAATGAAAGATTAAGTATAGATTAAAAAAAGGATTTGAAAATAAGATATCAGATATGGAAAAAGACCTAATCCAATCCAAAGGAAAATTTATTTCAAAAATGTACAATCTATATCGCGAGTGGGAGGTAAAAGAAAAGGGAAAAGAAAGGGGTGATGGTGCGTTGGGCCCAAGAACTTGGATATAATATTCACATGAATCAGTGGGAGAAATTATGGAAGGTGGACATGAAGTTTACAGTGTGCTATAATCTTAGAGAAAACATCATGAAAATGATGTACAGATGGCACCTTACCCCGACCAAGTTGTATTAAAATAGATCAGAAGTGTGCTGGAGATGCAAAAAGGGTAAAGGTTCGTACAGTATATGCATATGTGGTGGGAATGTAAGAGGATAAGAGAGTTTTGGGACATCATATATACAGTAATGAATTAAAAAAGATACTAAAATTCCTATTTACAAAGAGACCAGACCAGAAGCCTTCTTTTTAGGAATAATGTCAACAGAAATTTTAAAAAATAGCAGACCACTCTTCATGTACGCAACAACAGCAGCCATGATCCTGGTGGCGAAGAATTGGAAAAGTGAAAAGACCCCTGACAAAAACCGAATGGCAGGTTAAAATGATACAATACTTATAATTGGCAAGGATGACAGTGAGAGTTAGAGGATACCCGATGCAGAATATCAATAAGGAATGGATAGTATTTAAAGAATATTTAAGAAACTATTGTGATAACAAAAACCTCCTGGCATATCTTGAGTGACTCTTGTAATATAAAGGTGAAAAACAATAGAACTTCTTTGATAAGATTTTGGAAAACAGAACAACAATAAGGCACTGTGTGATAAATAACAAAAGGAGAAATAGTACAATGAGAATAATCGGAATTATATTTTAATTACTTTAATTTTTTATCTTTACCTTTTTCTTTATTTTCCTTTTTCCTCTTTCTTTGAAAAGTAGTTGTAGATTGTAAGGATGTAGTGTGTGATGTAAATATTGTATTGTTGTGTGCTGTTATGTAAGTTAATGTTGATTGTTTAATAGTTAATAATAATCATAATAATGATTACACTGTAAATTTTAATGATAGGGTTGTCATCTGTTCACGATTTTTATGGGTTGCTCATATTTTGACACCACAAGGAAATAAGATTATAGAGTTTGTTGTTTGTTAGGTTTATTATTCTTGTTGCGTCCCAACAGTCTTCAATTAGTGTGTTTTCATAGTTTTCATAGAAAAACAATAGGATTCTAGCAATGTAGGGGCTTGGAAGAGATGACCCTCAGGGTCCCTGCCAACTTCTACGATTCTATAATACCGGCATTATTTTGGCAGACCTACTTTGAAAAGAAAATTGCTGTGAAGAACATCATGGTGTTATGACCATTAATCAATGATTACCTTTGTTTCTTATTTAAAACAGCTATGACTCAGGAAGTCCATGGTTCAATTCTAACGTCTGCTAAAAGCTCACTAATGTCAGAATCCTATGCACACACTGCTCTCAGAGTAAACCCCATAAGACACAGGCTATGTAGAGATTAGTGGATTAAAACACATTGAGGTCATGCTCCCCTGCTGTGTTTCACATCATTTTAGCACATTGCTGTACATACCAGATAAAGGGTTTAGGTCTGATGTCTTCATCTGATGTGAATTACCTGTTTGGTTTCCCCTTGCCTGCAACTCCTATCCACAAAGCTGTCATCTGCAACAACTGTCTCAAATGCACACACCTCCTCTTAACTGAAAAGTGAATGTGGATTATGTTTTTGACATGGTGGGAAACTGGTTTCAGGGCAAATGTATCAAACAGCAGCATTTCTCAATAACTTTGGAATAGATATGGATTGTGGGAAGTGTCATGCGTACACGCTCTGGAGCCACAGTAAATGGTAATGTGTACACAGCCAAAGATAAGTCTGGGATGTAAGCTGTAGGTGGCCTTGAGCAAGACCCCCTGCCCCCCTGACCTTTGCAGCTGAGATAATGCTGATCTATCTTACAGGGTTGTTTAAGGATTACAGAAAGGTATTTTTGCTCAAATGCATTAAATTAGAATCTTCATAATCATAACCTGATCGTAATCAGCCTCCTGATGTGACTTCTTGGCATGCCCACAACTTGTCAAGGTTAAAAAGTGATAACTTTACATTTTAGAAAAGCTTGTACATCAGATTTTAAAACAAAAACCAACTTCTGAGTAGTGACTGCCAACAGAAAGTTGTGGTGTTCCTGTTCAGGGCTCCAGTGAGCCTTAATTAGGAACCACATAGTGGTCTTTGGAGTGCACAGGAGTACAGGGTGGCAGGGTGCATCTTTACCCTCCACTCTTTGAAATTACCATTATTATTTATTGCATTTATATTCCCACAAGTGTCAGTTCCTAGTTTTTAAGGCTTCACCGCCCTGCGGCTCCAGCCAATGCACTTTGCCATAGTTGAAGGACGCTGTTGCAGGATCCCCTATGAGCAGAGAGCTTGCTCATGAGGATGTGGTGTGTCTGAGGGTTTATCCCTCTACAATGCTGGCTCACCCATGAGGTGAGGTGACTGCCAGGCAACAGGATCCACCAACCTATTCCTGATGCAAATCTTCCCGGAGGGGGGAGGTGCATTTTGGGGTCTGCCTCAGGTGCCAAGATGTCTTGGGCTGACCCCGCCTCACTCCTTGCTGGTTTGCCCAATCTATTCAAGGACTCCAGCAGCCTTATTCAATTATTTAAAACTCCCAGCGAGGAGATCGATTGAGTATTCCATTACCTTTTTATTACAGGACAGCCCTCCCAGACACCTCTGAAAAATTGGCCTGTTTTGCCAAAGAGCAGCAACTTTGAGGAGAAATGACTGTGGAGGCGGCAAGTTACATTCTCCAGGGAAGCAAACTCTCCGTCTGACAGAACGTCCACACCACATTTATTGCCACCTACTCTAGCCTCAGATACAGAGACTTAAAAAGAAAAGAAAGGGACAGAAAGGCCATTGGTGCATTAAAATGTGTCTCAGGAATATTCAGCCATTAGTAGACCTGACCTTTTATCTCTAGAACCGCACAACTGACTTTTTTCTATGGGAAAATTAAGCCCATGTTTATATGCTTGCACACAGGAAAGTGAATGTTTCAGTAAATGGAAAGTTAAAGGAAGACTCCAGACAAGCTAGTAAAAGAACAAACTTTATTCAAAACATCAAAGTCATACATTAAAAGGCATTAAAAGAGGGAGCTTGGAAAATATGTACAGGATAGCAAGGAAGGAATTGGGATGCTAATCTGGAACCTGACTTAAAGAGAAAAACTGAGAGTCCGAAGCACTTCCATCAACATTCTGCATTTGTACAGGATTTGTAGCTGAATAATTCCCCGTTGCAGACCAGGGAGTATAAGTGCTTGATGCCATGAAGAAGTTATCAGATGATGGTGGAGGCTGCCTCACCATCTCCGCACCGTAATATGGAACTGGGCAGTTGCTCGCCTGAGAAGTCTCATAAAGCCCAGTTCCACAAAAAGCAGCTTGCTGGTAATAAGCAGGGTTCCATTCCAGGGAGCTCTGCTGTTGCGGGGCACACTCTCCTGCTTGCGTGTTGTTGAGAGGTGGCTGCCACAACCCTGCTCCTCTATTGCTTTCAACGTAATGCAAGTTGTGTGGCTGATAAAATTGTTCCATATGAATATTTTGGCTGTTTCCTGGACTGCTTCTCGGGCTGCTGTCCAGGCTGCTTCTTGGACGGGTTCTTTCACTCCGGCTATAAGGAGCTGCAGCATGGTTCCCGATCCTTATCCTGGAACCAATGCTCTTTGGTGTTCTGGCCCTTCTGTTTTGAAACCAGACCTGAACAGAAGAAAGAAGAGAACCAGTATAGAAGATATTGTTACCATAAATATCTCTTTTTGATTCAACAGAGAGAATTACATTTAATAAATTATGCTTATTCCTCTGGGGTTTCTCTTTAGTTCTCTGCAGCATTTGTCTACTCTCCTGAGCTCCACATTCAATTATCCCATGTTCATAATATCCAGTTACTGTTAATCATAAAGCTTCTAAGTTGGAATGACTAAATACTGCTATTTGGCTGTATTTGGTTCTACAGTATCAGAAAAAGCCACCTTTAAAAGCTGCACAAGTGTACAGTTCCACAAGACTCGATTTATTGAAGTATATGGTTAATGCCAAGTGGATGGCTGCATACAAGACTTAACATCTCTGTGTGCATTTGTGCTGGAAGGCAACACTTTATGCCTGGCAATTGTTTTAAACATTCAATAAACTTAGTAATAGTAATTTTAAATGGCTCACTCAGAAGACCTACCCATTTGTTGTGCCTGTTTGGGGTCTTCTGCCTCAGCCCCCCAAGTGTCCTGGGGGTAATGGACTAGGCAGGGAAGTGTTTATTTCTAAATGACAATTTAGAAATATTTCTAAATGCCCATTTCTCTGTAGAAGAGAACTAAGGACTTGCTCAACTTTTGCCAGAAAAAGCAATGTAAGCTTAACTCGTTTTAGTCTTCCCAGTGCAAGCTGCTTATGGCTGCAGTCCTCTGCACATTACCTTGGGAGTTAGTGTTAACTGGATCAGGCTGCAAAGGCAGCCTATAAAACCAGATTTAATGTACTTTTAGCACTAAGCCTATCCATTGCAGAAATTAGATTTCTATGCGTAGGCCTTCGACTACGCAAGGGTTATTCTGAGCGCTTCAAATTGTTCCAGTTATTTGCGGTTTAGGGAAGTCTTGGGAGCCCCCACCATCCCGATTCTTACGTGCACACGATCTTCTTCAGTTCCGATGCACCTCGCTAGCGCCTCCCTGGTCTCGTATCCGGGGTACTGGTTCTCTGCAAAGGACTTTTTTAGGAGCTCGACGTGAGATGGGCTGAAAACAGTCCTTTTTCTCCTTCCTCCTCCGACTTTGGGGTGGCTTCCTCCTGGGAAAAGACAAAGAGGCAAATCTGAAGGAAGCGCTCGGCTTCAACTGAAGCGACGCTTGCAGATCTTCCTCCTTGAATTGGTTTTGCCTTAACAATGGACACTAATTTTAAATAAACCTCCGGTTGCTCTGAACAAGGCTTGCATGAAAAAACCTCAAAGAATTTTAAGTAAGAAGTTTACGCTCTTATTTCTATGCCTGCCATCGTTTTCCTCAGCCGATCCTAACCACGTTTATTGGGAAATTTAATCCCGTTTATGTGAAAGGGATTTAACAATCAGAAAATGTGTGTGTAAATGCTTCATGCAGTAAAATGCAGTAAATGCTTCATGCTTATAACGAAAGATGTGCAAACCAATCTTGCGAACTGTTTCCAACCGAAGACATTTGAGCCCCTGTGTAATCCCTCCCCGGCTACCACAAATGGGTCTTTGAAAGCCTTCCCTACACCCTGAGCCTGACCCAGAAACAGAAACACCCTTCATTTTTAAAACCGTCGCTTATGAAACCCTGAATTTATATCAATAATTTGAGCAATTTTTTATAGACAAGAGAACTAAAAATCTTCTTAACAATCCTCTCTTCTTACCTTGGCTGTTGGTAGTTTTCATCTTGCAAAAGCGCTGCCTCGCTCTCTTCCAACAAAGCTGGTTTTCGCTTGCAAAAATGCCCTTTCTTCTCAAGGTTTCTGGAGTTCGGCGCCTTTATAGCCCCTCCTGGCTGCCAATTGGCCGGCGCGTTTTCCTTCGAGAGAAGCGCTCCAATGGGGATGCGGCTTTTGGGGAGGAGAGATTTTCAAGTTCATTTTTCAAGCGCTGCTTGACCAATCTAGATTGGCTGGAGCGCACCCTTCCCTTGGCATCACCCCTTAGCAAAACTGGAAAATAGCCCCATAGGCTTGGAGATTAGTGCGCACAGCTGAAGAGAAGGGAATTGAGACGATGGGTTGAGGAGTGAGAGAGCCAGACAGAACTGTGGTTTATTTTTAAAAAATATTATAATGAGGCTTTCATTTTGCAGACAGAGATGCGCCAAGACTTAGGCATGTTGTAAGGCTCTGCCCAAGAAGCCTAGATGCAGCAAGTACACTCTGAAACCCCCTGCCTTTTGAGATGAAGCAGGCGCCTTCACTGCACCCTTTTTGGCGCCTGCTATAAACCTTGTTTCCTTTACCTGCAAAAAGTTGCTATGCCTTTTAATCGGTGGTTTTAGCTTGACTGTAATTGCATTTTGCATGTTTTTCACTTTGACTTTTATCCATCATGTTCATGCTTTCGTAAGCCGCTTAGAGGTTTTCGTTAAGGTTAGGCGGTGCAAAAACTTGAAGGGAAGAATGTGAGTAACACCATTGCAAATAAAGGGAAGGCAAACTCTTCTTGCCAAGAAGTCAGTAGGTCTTTCAAGCCCAAGCGGTTGATGTTAGATGCTCAGAGTATTCAGCCACGGACAGACGTCGCAACCAAATCCTGAATCTACACAGTCTCAAGGCACTATCGCTTGTAACTGCAAGGGGGTTGCATTCTCTTTCTTTCTCCTTCTTTTATTAAAGATTTTCTTGTTTTACAGAAGTATGTGTAATGTCTCTCGTATTTTTTACATGTAACATTTTTACAAATCCGTTTCATTTGTTGAGACATTAGGGGGAGAAAAAAGGGCTGGAGGGTGGGGATATGAGTGGGGGTGGAGGTGGGTGGCGATGTTTCTATTATGCTTAATTTATGTAGGGTTTGGTGTCAGCGTTGCTTGTGCTGTTCACTTGTGTTCCTAACGGGGTTGCCTTCTGAGGGAAAGCGAGCTTTCCGTTTCCTAGGCTTGCTTCAACGTTGCTGGTGCTTCCTTTCTTTTTCACTTCCACTATTTCTCTTTCTGTCTTTCTATCCCCACAACTTTCACGTGGCCATATTCCTCTGCCTTTCAGGGACTTGCGGCATCCAAATAGCCTGCCGCTCCAGCCTACACCCGGGGCAAAATAGTTGCCTCCGATCCTCAAAGGAACTGAAAACTTTCTGAAACCTTCCAGCTCATACAATGAATGTTCCCAGTCCCTGGCAGTTTGTTAATCAATAATAGTTCTCTGTTGGTACATTCTTTGTTATTTTTGCATAAAATAATTAACACAAGGGACCCTCCCTAAGAGTACCTATAAACCCTAATCATAGGTATGCTGACTCAGAATCGGAAAGGAAACTTTCTTTTTTCGAGTAAGAACTACATTTTTTACGACTGAAATAAAAGCTTCCGTGAAGGTTGCGGGCGTTACAGAAAGATGTGGAAACCTCAGCAAACATATCAGTACTGTCTCAGGAAAGATTATCCCTGAACAAAAGAGGGCTCACATTGGGGGTGGGAGAGACACGATGAAATGTCTCTAATTTCTGCCATCATGATCGCTTAGAAGCTCGGTATATTTCTGCAGAAGGCAATTGATTTAAATATGTATTCCTGTAAGGTACTTACAGTAGGGACTAGCAGAATTTCCTGGAAAACATATACTTGTATCCTTTGGGATACAATACGTTGCAATCTATCTCAATATATTCTTCATCATAGCGGTGGAACATCTATCAAGAATATAAGGGGTGTCTTATTCGTTCCAGAATATAGAAATGTGTCTCAACTAATTTGCTTCAAAATTCTCTTATTGGTCATAGTATGGCTTCCATATAACATCAAAATCTAGGGATTGCGGCATGTATTAGCTGTGAAGGAGACTTTTTGACTCATCAACGTTGGAATCCAAGTATGTCTGTTTATGATGGTATGTGAAGTGGATTCCAAACCATTTATACTTGATAGTAAATATTTCCAGACAATTTGGCCTCGGCTAGGGACATTAATATTCCATTTTTGAGAATCGTACTTCTATCTCACTTGACAGTCCTGTGAGGCTCCCACAATAAAGAAATAAAAAGCTCACAATCAAGCTGATTTCCGGGTCACGTCATCCTCAGTATTAGTTTTATATCTCAAAAGGGGACAAAGATATGGTCTTCCCAAGAGGGTTACCAAAACGGGGACTGGGGGTGCAATGGTGCTCTTGAGGACTTCCACTGGCACCCCAAAAACATCTGAGATACATATTTCCCCTGCTCACTGCCCTCTTCCTCAGCAACTGTGAAACTTTATCGGATACAGTAGACCAGGGGTGTCAAACTCAAATTCATCGGGGGCCGCATCAGCAGTTTGGTCACCCTCAAAGGGCCGGTTGTATCTGTAGGACTATGCGTCCACTCTTTATTATCATAAATTATTGTCACTGCATTCAATTATTACTGTTTTTTGTAATAATGTAGACGGTCCAGAAGGATGTTATGGTCGATTGTATCAAAGGCCGCTGAGAG
Source organism: Podarcis raffonei (assembly GCF_027172205.1). Taxonomy (NCBI): domain Eukaryota; kingdom Metazoa; phylum Chordata; class Lepidosauria; order Squamata; family Lacertidae; genus Podarcis; species Podarcis raffonei. The sequence continues at coordinate 21,517,535 of NC_070606.1, forward strand.
ATTCAGCAGAACTAGGAAACAAAGTTGTTACAAATAATGAGCCCTTGCATTTACTTGAAACTCCTGTCGAAGAAAGTGAGGCTGGCTTCTGAGTAAACATACACGGCATGGGGCTGTAAATAAAATGTGTGTGGGGGAGAGAAAGAGAGAGAGAGAGCTCTGGCAGGAAAGCATCAACATGCCTTGTGCACTCTCATTTTCCTTGGCTAATTCCCCTGCCCCCCCCCATCTCGGGGTGCCATTGCATAGTGCAAAAGGCGAAAGAGCGCGAGCACGCTGCCTGCAACTGGATCTCCGGCTTTTTCCTTTCCTTCCCCGAGACGGGAGGGAGAGATCAAGACGGAGCTGCTGGCAGGGCGGAGAGCGAGCCGCCCAATTGTGTGACCGAGTGATGGAAGGGCTGCAAGGAGCCGCAGTCCGATCTCCTCCCAGGAATGTGCCAGCGGGACTGACATGTGCCGGACGGGGAGAACCGCCCAGCGCCGCTGCGCGGGCGCAGAGTCCAACTTGTGGAGCTGAGATAGAGAGCCGGGCGCCAGATCGCCTTCCTCGCTTGGCTTGCCTCGAAATTGCAAGAGGAGGAGGAGGAGGAGGAAGGCGGCGGTGGGGTGCAGGGAGTGGAGGGGGTGCCAGGGAACACAGCCCCCTCCCATCACGGCCATCATCATCGCCGCCCCCACTTTACATTTATTTTAAGGGTGTTTGGAGTGTGCGCGCGCGCGCCCCTCTCTCTCTCCCACTCACCCCCCCACACACACCAGCCACCCCATATTCCCAAAGAACACGGGCATCGTCGGTCCTGGAAAGGCTGGCCGTGCAAAGATGGAGAGGGAGGCGAAATGCAGAGGAAGGGAAGGGAAATGAAGAGGAAGGCGAAATGAAGAGGAAGAGGCTGGTGAAATCCAGCGCGGAGGAGAAGAGGACGCCTCCCGCAGGGCGAGTTTGCACACCGGGATCCAGCATCCCCAGAGAAGATCTAAGGCTGGAATAAAAAAGTTTCTCCGAGGAGAAAGACTCCCCCTCCGCGGCGCGGAGAGACCTGACCTTCCGCTTGCTCTTTTTGAGCAGTGAGTGGGAGAGAGAAGCAAGCTGCCCGCCTCGCTTCAGCCCCCGGACGACGAAGGTGCAAGTTGAGAGACACGGGGACATTTGAAGCAGCAGCCACGTCCTTAAGAGCGATGGGGGGAGGCGAGTAGGGAGGCGCACCATGTAAACTTTATTGTGTAAAAAAAACACACAAGCGAGAATAAAAGGTGAAGGCTGGTGGCCGGCGGCGGCTACACGGGCCACATGATGAGGTCTGGCGGGCCGGATTTGGCCCGCGGGCCTTGTGTCTGACACCCGTGCAGTAGACCGTCGTTCACGAAAGCATATGCCACATTTGCGCTGTTAATTCAACACGTATTTCCAAGCAGAAACTTGACCTCCTGGTCCGTGTGTTTCAGTAGCCATGAAGTTTAACTGTTTATTAAAACAACCACCAGCACAGGGCTAATCTCACATTGACATTGCTACTGTTCATATTAGGAAGTTACTTTGTGGTACATTGTGCTTGGAAAGTTGCCAAGTTACAATTTACGCGGTGAAACATTGTGATCTTTAACCTTGGAGGAGAAAGGGACATAATGTATAAACGAACTACATAGTAATAGTTTGAAACTGAGCTATGTATTTGATACATAAACTTTGCTTGCTGGTTTTCCTTTCCTCGTCCTCCTACAAATAAACCCAATTCAATGTTCCGGGTTGCTATGTTCTTATGGTTCTTATTTACTGAATTTATACTCGGAGCCTAGATCAGCAGTACACACTTTGTGTGTGTGTGCAGGGATTGTGGTGTTATTTTGTGTGTGTGTGCAGGGATTTGAACCCTGCCTGGCGTCAGGCCAACACGCTGATACGCTGCCAAATATATCTATGCCTGAGAAAGATGGCTCCCCCCCCCCGTCCCCTCGGTCTCCTCTTCGCTCCCTCTTAACACAATGACCGCCCCACCCCACCCCGCAGGGGGGACCCACCCGTGAGGCGAGATAAGCGCATTAGCATGTCTGGCCTCTGAGGAAGGCTGCCCCCTCTCGCCTTCCATGCTGCTCCTTTCATTCCTTCATCCTTCTGCTCCCCTGTGGCCCCTCCAGGCTCAGCGCGGGGGGGGGGGGCGGCTGGGCTGCCCGAAATCCGCCTTTGCTTGGAAGTTTTTTTTTCCTCCAATAAGGCTACATTTTAACTCCATTTTAACTCCAATAAGGCTACATTTTATTTCTGGTTGATCATGATTTTTAATAATTATAAATCAAGACAGATCCATTTAGTCAGAAATACGTCCCTCTCAATCCCTACCATTTCATTTACTTATGTACTGCTTTTGGTTTACATCAATATATCAAAACAATAAGCATCCATTTAAAATGTAATAAAACAGCAAAGGCAAAGTGCAAGGGGGGAAAGTTCAATGATTTTAGGATTGTAGCTTTTAAAAGTGTAGTTTAGTGGGAGAGAAATTTTTCTTTATCCACTTTCTCCATGCAATGCAAAATTTTATAAATTTCTGTCATGCCACCTCTTATCCAAATTTTCTCTAAACCAAAGAATCCCCAATGCTCCAACCTTTACTCATTGATCCATCCACTTGATCACTCTGCTTGCCCTTTTCTGAATTATCAGAACTGGAGATCTGTGATAACGCATCACCTGCTTGTATGCATAGGGTGGGATGGGGGGCGCAACTAATCCCTTTCCCCCTCCCCCTCCCAGTCTTAATTGCTTTCTAAATTGCTGTTTCCTTTGCATGGCAGTGGTGGGAAGAAGGTGGGAAGAACGCTGGGTGTTTTGCAGTAGATCAGAAAGGATTCCTGACCTCACCTCTCCCAGTTTATAAAGACGGTAACCGCAAAATAATCTCCTCCCCCTCTACATTATACTGCTCAGATGAAGAATACTTGAGTTAACCAGCAACGGATTTATGTGTGGAAAGCCTGTGAGCTCCCATTAATTCTGATTCTCCAAACAAGTTCCTGGGCTCATAATTCTTGTATTCTAAGTGTATGGCTTTTGTACTAAGCTCTTTATTGCTGGATCCTAGGTTCTAGTTAAAGTGAGGGAAGCAAATCCCTTGCTGCATGGTGCCTGTGACTTCCAACCCCCTTATTGGGCAAATATTAGTTCTGAGTGGGCAACCTGGGTGGGTAAAATAGCACCTCTTCCCCAGCGCCACAAATAGTTCTGAATCTCTACTTCCCTCCCCTCCCCTCATTTGCTGTTTTCAAACCCAACAGCAGATGACTATTACAGTTCTCCCAACATCAGTCCCAAGCAGTGACAGACCTACATTTTGGGGGCCCACCCATCTGGACTACTACCTCTAGTAGCACGAGATGCTCATAGAAGTCGGTGGTCCAAAGTAGTGCATCAAAAACTACTTATATGTGGCCTCCAAGCACAGCATCTCCTGAAAATGGGTCTCCTCAAGGCAAAAACCATTATTGACCAGCGCATGAAGGATACTGAGCAGCAGAATAATCTGGCCTATATTAAGAAATTTAGTACTTGGTACGCTTATCTGCCCCCCCCCCCACTTTGATTTTCGGGCACCTTATTTGTCTACTTTAATCATTCCAAAACTCAGACGGGCCTTTACACTGGCCAGACTAAATATGTTACCCTCAGCTGTTCTTGAAGGTAGATATCAAAAAATTTCATTCGAGAACCGGCTCTGCCCCTGTGGAGCTGGCTACATAGAGACTGTGTCACACGTTCTCTTGTCTTGCTCCCTATATAAAGATCTCAGGGACAAGACCATCACGTCACTCCTATCTGCCATCCCGGGCCACTCTTGTGAAGCCAAATTGTTCTCACTCCTAGCCGACCAGAACAGCTCGACAACAGAGAAGGTTGCCAAATTTATTGAGAGAGCAATGAGACTGAGAGCTGCTATCTGAATGACATCAGTGTCATCACCCGGATTCCTCGTCTAGGAAGTTATTATTATTATCATTATGTTTTACTATTATTATTTTATTACCTCTGCCAAGTTTTAAGTACTGAGATAATTAATTTATCTGCATCTGGTTATTATTATCTTTCTCCCTGTCCTGACCATCCCTCCGAGGTTATATTTATATTTATAATCTTGCAATTTGGCTGGTCTATTTACTTAACCGACCTGGAACAATCTACCAGAGAAAAGGCCGCCGCCCATGGGACAGAGGGTCATTGATGAATGATAATCCAGCTTCTACACACACACACACACACACACACACACACACACACATATAGGACCCTATATATAGAAATAAGGAAACCAGTGATATTTTAGGGAGCAGGCCAGCAGGAGGGGCCCATTACTTACACAACACAAAACACTGTTGCTGTATGTAAGTTTATTTTTATTTTATCTGTTTTTTATCTTATATTTTGGAAATGTACAACCAGTTTTTCTCCCTTTAATTTTTTGGGGGCCCCGCAAGAGAGTGGAGCCCTAAGCTATAAAGTAGCTTGTTTAGCTTAAACGTAAATCCGGCACCGAGTCACCCTATAGCTGCGTCTGAAATGCTTTCTATTGCTCAGGGAAGGGCTGAGGCTGCTTTGGACTCATAACACCCAGAAATCCCCCGTGCAAAACACTCCTCGGGGTAACCTGGGCGCCAAACGCCGACCCGTTTCAAATATCTCGGCTGCTATGGTTTCCGCCCCCCCCCGGTGCCTCAAGCATTGCCTTCCTTTCCTCTCTCCCTCAGCTCCCCGTCCCCCCGGAACAAATGGTCGCGCGCCGTTGTTTCCGGAAGGAGCCAGGAGAAGTGAGCACCGGCAACCACACGCTTCTTCCGTCTGGGCTGCCCATGAGGAGGACGGACCCGTTTGGTAGGCCGAGCTCGGCGGTTTCTGTCTCGGTAGTTAGTGCGGTTGTCCGAGAGATCCCGATTCCACCCCCCCCCCGCGGTAGAAGCGATTTCTCCGAATCATAAGCCGTAAGAAAAGCGCTTCTAGGAATGGTAAGAGAAGTACTAAGGCAGGGTATTTAAAATCGCGGATCATATTCGGGATGGCGAGCAAAGCGCTCATCCACGTGTAAGGCTAAGAAAATCATTGCCGCTCCCGAACGAAGCACCTCTTCCGAGGCTTGCGAGTTTCTGGCCTCTCGCTTCCCCTCACGGTTCATTAATAAAGTGCTGCCGCCCCTATTTTGTCTTCCGGGAAGAGGTGCTGAATCGATGCTGGCTAGAAATCTGCGTGGTGCTGCTCGACTTGCCATTCTTCAGGTTTCATCTCCACCTTCCAGCTGGCAAAAGAATAGCTGTTAGTGGGGGATGTTGCTTGAGCACCTAGGGTTCTATTTACCTGCGATTATTTATTATGCTATTTAATACACACAATCCCCGGTTTACATGAGATGCTTTAACCAAGATACAAGTACTATTCCAATATTTTTTTTAAAAAATTTAAAAACAAAACATTGTAGTAAAACTTGATAATCTTAGGGACCCTTGCATAAAAAGGTACGGTTTCCAGAGGTGTCTTAAGTCCTGTTTTCTACTCCCTAATTGCATTTGGGAAGGTGTTCCAGAGGGAGGCTGCCCTCGCCCAGAAGGGTTCCTAGATATTATAAAGTGGCAGTCCACCGATTGTAGTACAGTGGTACCTTGGGTTACAGACGCTTCAGGTTACAGACTCCGCTAACCCAGAAATAGTACCTCGGGTTAAGAACTTTGCTTCAGCATGAGAACAGAAATCGCGCAGCGGCGGCAGTGGGAGGCCCCATTAGCTAAAGTGGTACCTCAGGTTAAGAACAGTTTCAGGTTAACAAGGGACCTCCATAACGAAGTTCTTAACCCAAGGTACCACTGTACAGCTAGCAATGCTGCCTCCTGAAGAACTTAAAAATTGGTTGGAAGCACATAAGGGGAGGCAATATAAGGGGAAGCAGACTACTTGTCTCAAGTTATTTAGGGTTTTATATGGCAATAGCAAGACCTTGAACATGGGTTTGGAGCTAACCTCCCCTGATGAGTGCAGTGGGATTTAATTCCAAGTAAATATGGGTGGTGGTGTTCAGACCACACTTTGTGTGGAAGCTAGTCAAAGTGAGCAAACATTCTCCTCCACTTTTATTCCACCCAAGGGGATATACAAAGGGAAAACAGTCAGTTGCCAGCTACTGAAAGTTGGGAATTAGCTCATTTTATTTTATCATCTTTGTTTTAGACAGTTGTTGAAGCACCTTCACTTCTCACCCACTGAGTGATGCATATTATATATAGTACATTTGTTTGTTTATCTTAACATTACGTTGGTAAAAACAGGTATTTTGCCCTGAGTGATAGAACACCAAGAAAAGCAATGGAGGAAAACGATAACAAACATCACCGCAAGAGACACAGTGGGCCAAAGGCTGGCAAGAAAAAGAAGCGTCATTTGAAAGATTTAGGGCTTGAAGATGAGGAGGATGCCCGGAAAAGAAACCCAAAGGCCTTTGCAGTCCAATCTGCAGTCAAAATGGCCAGAACTTTCCACAGGTATGGAACTGCTAGACTTGGTTAGCATACTGGTTTCCTCCTCCCTGTTAGAATGGTTTATTCTTGCATTTAGCTTCAGGTTGTGTTCTTCAGCTTAGAATTTGTAACTGTATAACACTCATGAGTTGTCTTCATATATATTCACATGATAGATCTCTCTCCATTTTGGTATGATGTGGTTTTTTTTAATATATATCCTGTTCTTTAGGGAAACCAGCTTTTTAGCCTCACAATAATCTTATGAGAATGATTACACTGAGTAACTAGCTGATGACTGTCCACATCTAGGTCCATGAGTTGCAGCTGATCATTTAGTTCTCATGGTGCTGTATAGGACTCCCAAATCATTTCCATGTAATTTTATGGGACTCAATGCAATCCTGATGTGAATGGATGTAACTAGATGGCATGAGATAATTTCCTTGGATTCCAGGCTGTTGTGGTACATGCAGGGTGGGGGGAGGAATTTGAGGATGGGTGAATATTTGGTCTGAACAACTGGTGTTATTCTTGTTTTTCTGTGTGGCAGGGCACTTGTTCTGTCTACTTTGTAGCTTACAGTAAACGTTATTCTTAAAAACAGGACCCAGGATTTGAAGACGAAAAAACATCACATTCCAGTGGTTGACCGCACTCCATTAGATCCTCCTCCTGTCGTTGTGGTTGTGGTTGGCCCTCCGAAAGTTGGAAAGAGCACCTTGATAAAATGTCTTATTAAGAATTTCACCAGGCAGAAGTTAGTTGAAATCCGGGGTCCTGTAACAATTGTGTCAGGTAAGAACTGACCCACATTAACAAAAGCTTATGTACATGTGTGTGTTTGGTTTATGTTTAAAACAATCCTCAGTTGAGACCTACCAACAGTTGGATGTTTTTAAGTACTGTTGATTTTCATGGAAGAAAATGTAAGTGCTTACTGAGTTCTGCTCTTTTGAAATAATTGTGGCTTTAAAGTACATTACTTTGACTGTACCCTATATAAAAAAATCTATAGTTAGACTAGTTGAGTGTTCTTGGGGAGTGTCCACAAATGGGGTGCCACCACAGAGAAGGCCCCATTGGCCCTTTGCCTCCTGCTGCATTTTGGATGGGAAGAAGTACTTGGAGCCAGGGCATCCAATGATCATGAATATAGGTGGTCCATATTTGTCTGAAAAGCAAGGACATAATTAGAGGAGTGAAGTGTGCTGTACATAAACATATGTGCTATAAGAAAATTTGAATAAACTAAAATAAGCCAAAATCACTTTAATTTCCCTGCTGGCCTATCTGATTTTGACAGGAAACCAATTATCACATGATAGTGTGATCTGATGTTCTCAATCAATGAGCTGAAAAGTATTGTTACGCTTTTAATGGTAGTACTAAAATCTGTCATGTTTTGCTCTTCACCTTTGTTTACAGGTAAAAAGCGTAGGCTTACCATAATTGAATGTGGATGTGATATTAATACAATGATTGATCTAGCTAAAGTTGCCGATCTGGTGAGTTGAATCAGTATTTGACAAGCTTTTCTTGCTATAAAACAACATATGCTAATTATAAACTTGGGAAAACATCATACACTAATTACAAGATGGATAAAAGTCAAACTGTATATTTTTCTAGAGCTTAGCTCTATAAACATTAGTTATACCTCAATTCTATGTGTGTGCTTAGAAAAAAGTCCTATTCAGTGAATAATTTTTTTTCTTACTGGATTAAGCATATTTTCTTTGAAAGAAGGAAAATGTTGTTTACTATGCAACATGCACTTTATTTGATTCAGGTGACCCGTTGTTGATAGTTGGATCATAACACAAATTCTTTTCTTTATTAAATTCTCAATATATGCTAGTAACGTTCTGAAAAAAAGTAAATTGAGAATTTAATTTATACTGAGCATTAACTTTTTCCAGCTCATTGTTGGTCCACGTGTTTCCCCCCTGACAGTTTTCTTTCCATTTCTCAGGTTTTAATGCTCATTGATGCCAGCTTCGGATTTGAAATGGAAACATTTGAATTTTTAAACATTTGCCAGGTACATGGCTTCCCCAAAATTATGGGTGTTCTTACGCACTTGGATACCTTCAAGAATAACAAACAGCTCAAGAAGACTAAAAAGAGACTGAAGCACAGATTCTGGACAGAGGTTTATCAGGTATGATATTGCATCAGTGGCTCACCCTTGAGTTGAATGTAAAACATTTAGAGTTGTAGGCAGTGAAGCTAGAAGGCTGCATTGTACCTCTTCAGTGCGTTTCTGTTACAATTTCCTTTGGATCCTTCTTGAAAATTTGTCCTTTATATAGTTCCATATCCATTCATGGTTAAAGTCACAGATTTGGATTCAAATTTTAGGCTGGAAGATAATTATCCACAGTGTTGTGTAATGAACTTTCCACAGTTCAAATGAGTTTTCAAACCCAGTACAGATTTTGGTACTTGTATGACTTTGCTGTAGGTGCACTCTTTGTATAGCATTTTAGTTTAACCGGTAATCTTGCTGCAGGACTGCAGTGCACTGAAAAACATGGCAAGATAACGTTTGCTGCAGTTTGTATAAATCGTGCTTTCCAGAGAGTGGAGGCCAAATGTATGGATCACAGGTGGGGAAGCACACAATGTGGTGATGTCCGGAAACATTATGGGGGAAGGAGATTGTAATTCAATTTGGGGATGCAGTCTTTGTTGCAATCCTGCTGGATATAATGGCCATAGGTTAGCATAACATGTTTGATATGCAGTTGGGCTTCTCTTTCTCCTCCTGGGGGACTTCAGAGGTGCATTTTTTTGCTTTAGTTAGCCATTGTTCATCTGGTCATCTGGCATGACAAACTGTGGCCAATACATAGCTCTCCCTGAAATTCTCAGGAAGCTGAATTCCACCGTCAATATACCAGTGTGGTGTAGTGGTTAAGAGCTGTAGTCTTGCAATCTGGTGAACCGGGTTCGTGTCTCCGCTCCTCCACATGCAGCTGCTGGGTGACCTTGGGCTAGTCACACTTCTCTGAAGTCTCTCAGCCCCACTCACCTCACAGAGTGTTTGTTGTGGGGGAGGAAGGGAAAGGAGATTGTTAGCCGCTTTGAGACTCCTTAAGGGGAGTGAAAGGTGGGATATCAAGTCCAAACTCCTCCTCCTCCTCCTCCTCCTCCTCCTCCTCCTCCTCCTCCTCTTCTTCTTCTTCTTCTTCTTCTTCTAATTGTGCAAAACTGCATCATGTACACAACTCTTGTGTTTATTTTCAGAGGAAATCACACTCATGCTAGAGAAACAGTGAAGTGTAGTGTGTTGCTTCAGTCATTCTGTGAATTATTCTCTTAATTTGTCAATTTAGGGTGCCAAATTGTTCTATCTCTCTGGGATGGTACATGGAGAATATCAAAAACAGGAAATCCACAACCTGGGGCGCTTTATTTCCGTAATGAAATTCCGTCCCCTTATGTGGCAGACGTCTCATCCTTACGTACTAGCAGACAGGTAATTCCATCCCACACACCTCTCATTTCCCCTGTTTCCCTCCCAGCACTCTGCAATGTTGTTAGATGACTTTTTATTTATTTATGTGAAAGTACTGTGGATCTTTCCTTATATTCTGTAGGATGGAAGACTTGACAAACCCAGAAGATATCAGAGTTAATCCAAAGTGTGACAGGAAGGTTTCACTTTATGGTTACTTAAGAGGAACGCACTTGAAAAACAAAAGTCAAATACATATGCCAGGTTGGATACCACCACTTATTTCTTATTTTTTAGTTCTTGCAGCGCTGTGTCTTGTTGACAAAGGGCAGCCTTGTATTAAGAATAATACAATTTGTACGTACATTGTTCCAATGAAGTGTACATGGAGCTCTTTTTAAAAGACTATATTCCTGCAAACAACTGTCTTCCATTCAGCAATATTTTAGGGCTTAAACATTGCCCCCATATTGCAGATTGGAAGGCTGAAGCTGTAATCCTATACACACTTTGCTGTGAATACCTGTTGAGCCGGAAGTCAGGCATTTAGTGTTGCCAGTCCATTGCTGTGAAACTCTCCTCTAGAAGAGATTTGGCAGGCATCCTTGCTTTTGGCTTTTATGTGTTTCTTGAAGATTTTTTTTATGCTTACAGGCCTATGCAGTTGTTTAATTTTTTTACTGAGTAGCCTGTTACTTTAATTAATATTCTATATTGCTTTTAAAGTTGTATTGCAACATGCTATTTAAGTAAATATAGAAAATACAGAAAAGTAAAAAACAAATATAGGAGATATATAATTAAAAATTGGGGTTTGTTCATATAGGCATTTTGCCAGCTGGGCTCATTTTGCCAGTCTCTCTTCATGAGATTCCTGTACCTTAACAATAAGGTAGTCTAGGAAGTCTCATCCATACAGTACTTCATTGACACAAGATCACTAACACAGTGAAATCACTGTGGTCAGTTCGCTGCATGTGTGGTTAATTTTTAGCAATTCCTACTTGGACCCCGTTTTGATTTTCTGTGCTTCTTCTCATCCAGGCGTTGGGGATTTCACAGTGAGTGATGTCAGTTTCCTGCCAGATCCCTGTGCGCTCCCTGAACACCAGAAGAAGCGTTCCTTAAATGAGAAGGAGAAGCTTATTTATGCACCACTGTCCGGTGTTGGGGGCTTAGTTTATGATAAAGATGCAGTTTATATCGACCTTGGAGGAAGTCACACACATAAAGAAGAAGAGGTGAGCGTTAATTCTTTAGCAGTTGGTAATGTAGTGTTAAATCTTGTACAGTACTGAAGCCAGTTGTATGTACCCCTGACAGACTTCTCTCCCCAGCCTGCTTGATGAGGTGTAATCTCTTGGCATAAGTACCACTATGGTCTCAGCTAACTTACGCAAACAGCAAAATAAGAATGTTTAGAAAATAGTTGCTAACAGAATTTTGGTTTGTCAGGAGGAAACAAGACCAAACCATGAACTAGTCCAGAGCCTCATCTCTACGCACTCCACTATTGATGCCAAAATGGCGTCAAGCAAAGTGTCTCTCTTCATGGATTCCCAACCGCTAGAGACTGACATTGACAACCAAGGGTAAGTTGATAACCTTTGATTACCAAGGGGGCAGTTGAGAGAATATTTCACTTATTAATGTTTGTAGTTTTAGTCAGCCTAGCAAGCAGATTTTGATGAGTCCAAAAAAGTTTTTTTTTTTGTTTTTTTTTTGAGGGGCGGGGGAAAACCGTTTATGGCTCCAGAATCAATATCAAAATCCTTTGCATGGGGTCCCCATGCTTAAGAACTGAAGCACAAGGGTATTGACAGCCCTTTGTTTTGGTAGTCTCCCCCTATTTCTCCTTTGCACCCCAATGTTGGAGGTGGAGAAATGCCATCTGGGGAGTTTTCAAAGAGCAGCATTGAGAGGGAGAAAGGGTTTCCCTTCCTTGTGCAAGTCTCATTCTTACTGCGCACCAGTGGATGGGTGATTGGGGCTTTTCCTTGCTCCAGCAGAGAAACAATCAGGAACTGATGTTAAGCTCCTAATTGTTCCTTTGAAGCCTCATCCTTACCTGTGCCACCCCTGACAGAGCGGGTGAGTGTGGCTTTCCAAAAACAGCCTCACAAACCAAATTTGACCTATGGCCTGGAAGCTCCCCAGATATTCTCTGCAGTATCTTTGTTTTTGAATGGTTCGTGATACTTGATTTTTGCTTCTTTTGGAAGTCTGTTTGAGATGCCTAAAGAAGAGAAGGAAACTGACCCACATACTGGGAGGGTACGTCGGAAGGCACTATTTGAAGATGAGGAAAAAGAAGATGGTGGAAGTGATGAGGAGGAAGATGAAGAAATGTCTGAGAGTGGTAGTGATGGTGACGAGGAGGATGGGCAACAAAGTGATGAAGATTTCCCAGATCTGGAGCTGGCCATGAGATCTTCCAAGCGTTTTAAAAAAGAACCCAAACCAGGAACCCTAACAGAACTTCCAGCATTTGCTGATAGCGATGACAATCTTGAGATAAGTTCAGGTGAGGAAGAAGAAATGGGCCTTGATGGGGACGGGGAAGATGGAGAAGGAGATGGACAAGAAAGCGAGGAGGAGAGAGTTGCTGATTCTGAATCTACAGCCAGAAGCACAGATTTATTGACTAGGTCTGCATGTGGTGAAATGGACAAAGAGGAGAGAAATAGTAGAAATCTGCGTAGAAAGGTGGCTGCCGCTACAGATTCTGGAAATGGGACAGCAGAAGAAGCATCAGCATCTGAGATGGAAGAATCATCTGCAGAGGACAAAGGAGAATCAATGGAAGATTCTGATACGGAAGAATCTGATGGGGAAGATTCCCAGCCGCAGTGTGCTGGAGTTAAAACACAGAAATCAAAGTTTGACAAAAGCGAGGATGATGTTGAAGGTCTGTTGAAAGAGGAAGAGGAGTATAAAGAAGCCTCTGACTTTTCTCTAGATACAGTTGGTATGTACACACTGCTCTCTTGGCATGTTTGGCATGACATTCAATTGAGATTGCCCACCTTCTATGGTGTTGTTCATTTGCTAGTAAAAGGAGTTGTGCTACTTAGGAATTATGAGGTCTGCCAATCATTTCTGTAGCATAAATGTAGTTCAGTTTAATTGCTCTTTTGTATTTTTGTTTTCATATTACCTTGCTGTTTTCTAGTGGAAGAGGATAAAACTGTAGGTCTGTGTGCCTGAGAATAAGCCCCACTGAGCTGAGTAGATATGTATAAGATTACATTGTGAACCATGGGTTGGATCCAGACTAAGTTAGGTCCCTTAGGTTCCACTGAAATCAATTTGAAAAGTTAGTCATGACTTAATTTAGGCTGCAATCCTAATCCCATTTACTTGGGAGCAACTCCCATTGAATTAAGTAGGTCTTACTTCTGACTAGGACTTGCCAATCAGAAGGTCGGCGGTTCAAATCCCCGCGATGGGGTGAGCTCCCGTTGCTTGGTCCCTGCTCCTGCCAAGCTAGCAGTTTGAAAGCACGTCAGAGTGCAAGTAGATAAATAGGTACCGCTCTGGCGGGAAGGTAAACGGCGTTTCCGTGCACTGCTCTGGTTCACCAGAAGCGGCTTAGTCATGCTGGCCACATGACCTGGAAGCTATATACCGGCTCCCTTGGCCAGTAAAGCGAGATGAGGGCCGCAACCCCAGGGGTTTGTGCTGTTAGTCTCAATGGTCACAATGTGAACTGTGGGCAACTAATTTACATACCTACTTAGTCTAAGTACTATTGAATTCAACAAGGCTGATTCCCTGCTAAGTGTAGTTAGGACTGAAGCCTCAGTTTGGATCCAGCCCCATGCATATGAGAGGTGATTAAGAAAAAGTGAACTCAAATAGGAACTGGAAAAAGTAAATAATCTTTTGGCGATTAATGGCAGCAGGGACCATTTATATTAGTGGTAGAATGGACAGTTGCGAATCTGAGCGAGCATTGAATCTGCTCAGTTAAATAAACCATATTGTTTCCCCCCCCAGGTGCGCTTAAATGGAAAGAAGGCATTACTCAAAAGGCAGCTGAAGCATTTCTGAGGCAACAACAATCAGCTCCCAATCTTCGCAAACTTATTTATGGAACAGGTATAATAAATTCACTGCTTTCCCTTAAACAGTTTAAGAAAAGGGACTAACAGACTGGGTTGTGGAAGGAGAGAAAAAATAACATATTAATCATTTTTGGTACATTGGCTGCATGAAAGATGAAAACGTCCAACTCTTTCCCATCTTATGAAAGCTGCTCTGGTTGGTCCCAGAATATTTATTTACAACCAGGCAACCAAGTGTGGTCCCTGATAGGCTTTCTGGGTTCTAATCTGTGTCCTTCAACCCAGTTGACCAGCTTCCCAGCAGTTGGCTCAGCCCAAAATCAGATTGTTGGAATCAAGTTTCAAGTCCTTAAGAGGTTCTTGGCTATTTTGTAGCATATCGACCATGCTGATGATTAAGGGCAGGTTACTTCTTCAGCAAACAATAACACAGATTGAAATCAAGAAGCTTGGCAAGCTATTGTTGGAAAAGACAGAAGATATTCCAGTGAGGTGGATCAACTTAATAACAAAAGCAAGAAGAGCAACTAAGATGACATTATTAAGTGTTGATTATGATATAATATTGCTATGTTTAGAGGAGAAGAGACTTGGAATTTAAAGAATAAGAGTCAAGATCTTTGTCATACATTTTGTAATAGAGGATACAGTGGTACCCCAGGTTACATACGCTTCAGGTTACAGACTCTGCTAAGCCAGAAATAGTACCTTGGGTTAAGAACTTTGCTTCAGGATGAGAACAGAAATCGTGCTCCGGTGGCGCGGCAGCAGCAGGAGGCCCCGTTAGCTAAAGTGGTGCTTCAGGTTAAGAACGGACCTCCGGAACGAATTAAGTACTTAACCTGAGGTACCACTGTATTTATTTTTCACTGCACAAAAACAAAATGCCTTTCTCTCAAGCTCTCTGGCATATTCAGCGGACTGGAAGAGCGATGGGGCTGTTTCTCAGTTGTGCAGACATTTTCACTATGCATCCTAAACCACTGGACAAGTGAGGGGGGGAGGGGATGTATGTCAGTGAACATTCTTCTCACCAGAGGACAAGACCCATTCAGTCCTGGGGAATGGATTTGTGGATGCTTGCCCCCGACTACTTAAGCTTGCACCCTAGTAATGAAATATTACAAGATGCAACATTCCCAGGGCTTCCTTTCAAAGTATAACTGTGAAGCACTTCTGTTTTTATTCAGTGGCTGAGGATGAGGGGGAGGAAGATGAAGAAAACAATGAGCTTGGAGGGTTGTTCCGCATCAGCCGTCCCAACGAAGAATCGAAGCGAAAAGCCGATGCCCTTGACTGCTCCAAATTCCCTGTGGAAAGCCCACAAGATTGGGACTTAGATGAGGTGCTTACTGCAGATTCTGTAGATTATATCCCAGATACTGTATTCATAATAAGACAGTGCATACGGTACATGCTCACTTGCTGGTATCAGTGGAGGTTGGGAGGAGTAGAAGTGGTGATGACGGTAGAAACATAATTTACCACTCCCACAGATTTGAGGATCTTTGAGAATTGTGGATTAGACTTGCAAAAAGAGAGGAGCTGGAGTTTGGGAAGGAAAAGAAGCAACAAGCAGTAGGGTGGAGATCAGTAGGGAACTAAACTAAACTAAACTAAATGTTTGGGAAGGGTGGTTAAGGAAGGAGTGGCAGTATTTGTATTGTGCAGGCATTTTTTTTGGTTTTGTTTATGTTTGTCTATGCTGGTCATATGGAAGGGTAATTTTTAGGGCAGGTAGTCTTTTCTGTGTGGAAGGGTGCATAGACTAAGAAAGCCACTTTGAGGCACAATATTGTAGATTATTTGATGGCTCACTTACATGTTGAGTATCCAGTTTTGCTGTACCTGATAGCCCTTTGTTCTTGAAAACACAGTGTCCAGATCTTTCATGGCTTCCTTGACAAATGTGTGCGTTGACCGTGTTCAGCAAAAACAATAGATTAGAAATACTAACAAATGTTTTTGTATGGGCGGCTCAGCTGGTAAAATAATTGCCACTACATTGGGTCATTTCTATAATTAACATGTGTTTGCAGCAGAAAACAAGTTTGCTACTCTGCCTGCAGGTTATGGACAGTATCAGAGACTGTTTTGTGACTGGAAACTGGGAAGCTGATAAAGATGCTGCAAAACTGTTGAAGGAGGATGGTAAGTTGGAGCCTTTTCCTATTGTTTTCTTAATAGTTGGAAGGAAAGGTCTGAGCAGCTATGGGTGGACCTGCTTCAGGGCTAGCTTTAGTGGGTAAGGGCTGATGAAAATATGGGTTTCAGCGGGGGGGGGTGGAGTTCTGCATGTGGAGGCAATGCTGAGAACTGTAAGGAGGGTTTGGGAGGGACACTTTTTTGTTTGTTTGTAGAAAAACAGTATCAGGGAGATTGTTTGGGAGATCTGTGGAGCAGGAATGGGCTCTGGAAATGGCTGATTTCCTTTATTGGAAGATCTGAGTGCCATTGCACTCATCTCCTTGTTTTAGTGGAAGACTTCGTATAGCCACTGAATGTAGGCACACAGAAGACCGAGTACGAAAAAGTCCACACATATATACCACCTCCCACCTGCCAGTTTTTCATGTCTTATGAAAATATCACAAATGAAGAGACCATGGGGGCTTGGTGTATGTGTGTGTGTGTGTGTTTAAGTGTGTGTGTGTGTGTGTGTGTGTGTTTAAATGAAAACACATTCAGATGCATGCAGAAAATTTATCAAAGATGAACAAGCTGAAAGATTTACTGTATAGGAGAAACTAAGGCAGAAAATATTAATGATTTTGCTGATGTCTACTTTTTATAGAAGAATTATATGGCGATTTTGAAGATCTTGAGACAGGAATTGTACACAGTGGCAAAGCAGCTGATCAAGGAGATGAAGTAGGTTTGAGAGAATTAACTGTGATTCATTTGTTGAACAGGTGTTCAAAGCTAGGAAGTTACAGATTCTCTTGTCAAGAGAGACCCAAATTCTTCAGCAAATATATCATGCAGATCATGGGAATTTGAAAATATTCAGCATATTTTTTTCTCGGTGTTAGCAGATGTGTATTTTTTCTTTGTTTGCAGTTTATGTGTCATTGCATCTCTTCTGTGTGGGACTCATAATTACCTTTGAACTGTTCAGAGCCCACAACTTTTTCCCTACAACTTTTTCCTTACTTTGTAGGATATCAGCAGCCATTTACTAGAGTGCTATGCAGCAACATGTAGCTCATCTCCAGCTCTTGTCAGAACTGCTTAAATTCTCACATAAGACACTTGTCAGGTGGATTACAGTGGCAATTTTTTTAAGCTTTCACAGACACTATAAACCCAGTAATGTTTATCTGTTAATGATGCACAGATTGAGTTTGAACATTTTTTGCTGTTTTGACTCCTTGTTATTGATGATCACTAGTTAATTACATGAATGGGCAAGTCATAAATTTTGATATTTCTTAGGCCTTAGGTCTAAGTTGAAAACAAAAAACTGCAGTATTAAAATGACTTGTAATTTTGTTCCCTGAGGACAAAACACACAGAATAAAGCCCTCTTCCCCCCGCCTTCCCCATTAGGCATCAAGTGAAGAAGAGAAAGAGAATAATAATGGGAAAGAGGACAAATCTGGTGAAGAGGAAGAGGAAAAGAAGAAGCGCATGGATAAGAAACGCAAGCTGAAGAGGATGTTTGATGCTGTGTATGACGAAGGAGAAGCCACCTACTTTGATGACCTAAAAGGGGAGATGCAGAAACAGGCACAGGTATAAATTTCATACCTGATTGGGAGCTTCTGTAGCTTAGTGGCCAGAACTGCAAGACTGAATTAGATCGGACTTACTTCTGAGTAGACATGGTTAAAAGGTTGAAATATGGTTCGGGATATCTCTGGTTTGAATTTCCCCCTTCTTCCACAATTCACTAGGTAACCCCTGTGTGTCAGTTTCAACCCTTATTTATAATAAGAAAAATAACAATGTATGTGAAATGGTTTTAACTCTCTAACAAGCACTCTCCAGCTGTAAGGCACTAAGTATTATACAGCTTGATGGCAATGTTTTATAATTTGAAAAGAATGTGTACATTTTCTTTCTAGTTCATTAACCTGTACCAGGAGGCTTATAATGCAAATGTTCATTATTATCATTATTGGTTTACAAGTATTTTTTCTGTCAGTTTAATGGATCTCCGAACTGCTTCTGTTGCACAGCTTAATCGGACTGAATTTGAAGATCAAGACGACGAGACCAGAGTTCAGTATGAGGGATTCCGGCCCGGAATGTATGTACGGATAGAACTGGAGAACGTCCCATGTGAGCTGGTGCTGCATTTTGACCCACACTATCCAATTATCCTGGGTGGCCTGGGAAACACCGAAGGAAATGTGGGATATGTGCAGGTATGCAGTCACAACGCTATGTTCTCCTTTATGGTGCAGAATTCTTTGGTGTCTCAGTTCATCACCTCCTATGTGACCACATTTTCCCACTCCCATACTTTTGGGTTAGGGTTGCAGCACTTGCTTATCCCACTTTTCAGATAATTATTATCCCGCTATGCAGCTTTCCTCAAGGAGAGAGGGATGCCATGGCATCAGGCTTACTAACTAAAAAGGCAATATTTGCAAGGGAAAGTGGGTGGAGGGAAGGTAGAGGAGGGAGATTCACCCATCAGGTCCAGAACAAAGCATTTATCCCCATTTGGGGCTGGGCTGATCTTTTCTTACTTGCTTATTCAGTGCCAGAGCAATTGAACTGAGTGTGGAAGAAGCTCTCATAAAGAGATTCTTTGAGCAGTGCCGCTCTTCTTATCTCCATGGAATCATATCTAGCTGTTTCTTCACATGAATGGCATTCCAGTTTGCTGCTACATAACAACCCTCCATTTTTTTGCCACCCTAGATGGCTTTCAGTGTGCCTCCAGATTCCTTGCCTGCATCTCCTTTCAGCAGACCCTTGTCAAAGCTGGTTCTAGAACATAATTGTACTGCCAAGGCTGCCCTTCCTTGTGTGGAATGTCTCTTCTGCTCACAGAAGGGCTATCTCACACCTCATGATAAAAATTTTCATGAGAGATTATGCTCAACTCACAGCTAGTTCTTAGGCAAGACTTCGCAGAACTTTCCTTCCATTCAATGGTCCTTTGTATCAATCTCTTTGAGGATGAAAGTTGCAAAATATTCTATGTGTTTCCTTGATCCCTGTTATCATTTTCTGTTTCCAAGCGTTCTCTAAACACCAAGCACCGAACCACTCACTGCATTTTATATAGTGCAAGGTGGCCTCAGTACTAAGACAGGATAAGGGACTGCTGAAATAATTACTGGCATAAATGTAGGAGTTTGCTTTTGATGAAACATCCTTGGTTTTCCTCAGATGCGCTTGAAGAAGCATCGTTGGTATAAGAAAATACTTAAGACTCGTGATCCTCTCATTTTCTCATTGGGCTGGAGGAGGTTTCAGACGATCCCTATGTACTACATCGAAGACCATAATGGCCGTCACAGGCTACTCAAGTATACACCACAGCATATGCACTGTGGGACAACTTTTTGGGGTAAGAGCAAACTCTCTAAAGCAAACTCTGCAACTTCCCAGCCTCAGGAACAGCACTGATAAAGCCACCTTATGATGATGATGAATTGTTTGAAGTTTTATGTATGAGCTGTGGTGGAATTAGAGGGGGAAATGCAAAACCCGCACCTCTGCCTCGTTTATCAAATTTACAGGGCTAGAAGGAGATTGACTGAGCCACAGTCAAGAAAAAGGGTTTGCTATTTCAAGGCATGGATTATGTCTTGTTTACCTAGCCAGGGTGTAGGATAAGAAATCATCCCTGGTTCACACAATGGTAAGCCCAAGATAAGGGAAACTTGATAAAAATAGAGATAAGTAGATACTGGCAGCCATGCAGGGGGAGGAAGGGGGAGCGTGTGAGTCAAGCTTTGAGCCAAAAACAAATTTAATTCATAATAATAGTGCTAAGCCATGGCTTAGCATGTTTTTTTCCTGTCTTGGATCCCTATGTATTGTTGGGCTGTAATTCACATAATCTACAGCCAGCATGGCCAATGATCTGGGCTGATGGGAGGCAGGATTCCAACATTATATGCAAACCCAAAGTTGAGGAAGGCTGGTTTAGTGCTACATGTGAATCTGGCCACCGTGTTAAGAGCCAGGTCCAAGAAAGCTTCATATTTCTTTACCTTAAACCATGCTCCCTTGATTATTACTTGTGCCAGGGGGTTGATGAACAGTGGACGCTCGGGTTGCGAACGTGATCCGTGCGGGAAGCACGTTTGCAACCCGCGTCTGCGCACATGCAGGTTACAATTCAGCGCTTCTGTGCATGTGCAAAGCACGATTTAGCGCTTCTGCGCATGCACAACCGCCGAAACCCAGAAGTAACCCGTCCTGGTACTTCCGGGTTTTGGCGGTCTGCAACCTGAAAAAACACAGCTGTAACCCGAGGTATGACTGTATTAAGAACATTACCTCAGTTTTGAAAGGAAGCATTTTGTTTTTCCTTTTAAGTCCCTAGTTTGTCCTGGGTTTTACTTCTCTCACTACGTTTTTAAGAGAAGATATTCGCCTTTGAACCATACACTGAAGGTTTGGGTCAATTTTGTTTGTTAGGTCCTATCACGCCACAAGGAGCGGGATGCCTGGCAATCCAGTCAGTGAGCGGAGCAACAGTAAGTATTTACCATGGACGGTTTATAGTTGGCCTAGGGTGCATTGCAGGGGGTTGGACTAGATGACCCTCGGGATCCCTTCCAATTCTCTGATTCTGTTGGTGGATTTATTTGTGAAGTATGCAGGAGGGGCAATGTGGATAGATAAGTAGTGTAGGAAATAAGGCTTCTGCTTGCTAGGGCAAGTTCCTTGGTGAAATGTTTCCATTAGTCAAGAGAGGGGGAAGAAGGAAGGAGTTTCTCCTCTTGCATTGCTGAGTTTTGGACCAAGCAGAAGCAATGTGTGAGTCTCACTATTTCTATATGTCGTGTGAAGCCAAGTGCGATGTGAGAGGCCCTTCTCTCCCCCAGCTTCTCTGGTATGCATATGCATACACATACATACAGTAAGCCAGACCAAAATTTATAGACCCATGAGCAAAATAAATGAGAAATGGAGATAAGCACCCTGAACCTGCACTTTCCAATGCATGTGCACGCCCCACCCTGCCTGCCCACATCTGTGTTCGTACATGGGCTCACGTGGATATCTTATAACAAATACAAGCAAGTTTCTGTGCTTTATATTTCAGCCTGATTTTCGGATCGCTGCCACTGGAGTTGTGCTTGACTTAGACAAGTCCATAAGAGTTGTGAAGAAATTAAAGTTGACCGGTTTCCCATTCAAAATCTTCAAGAATACAGCATTTATCAAGGTATGTGTTTGAGCAGTAGGAATGTTGAGGACCCTCTTGGGGGTCAGCAGAATAGTAGTTCTGCCGCCTTCAGAATTTTGGTGTGTGTGGGTCCCACCACCAAAAAGCAGCATTTTCTGTGGCAGCCCCTGAGTTGTGGAATTCCCTACCTACAGAAGTGCACCTGGCACGATCAATATGCAGCTTTTGGCAAATGCAGAAGATGTCGACCTTTGCTTGTTGACACCTGAGATGCGTGTTCTCAGGACTTGCCCTATTCCTGCAGCTTTAATTTGTTGTAGCTGTTTTTAAATATTTAATTATAACCCACCCTGGGAGTTGCTAGGGTGGAGAGTACATTTAATTACTGCTGTTGTTATTATTCCCAGAGGCAGCATACCTCTTAATGCCTGATCAGGGAAGTTTTTAATATTTAACGCTGTATTTTTTTAATACTTGATTGGGAGCCGCCCAGAGTGGCTGGGGAAACTCAGCCAGATGGGCGGGGCATAAATAATAAATTATTATTATTATTACCTAGGCTGCCAGCAATGGTGATGAACTATGGCCCTGTTTCAGCTGCCCCTAAAACATCTGGCTGGCTTCTGTTGTGCATAGGGTGTTATGGATCCTTGGCCTGATCCAGCAAAGCTGTACCTACCAAAAATGGTAGCCAGGATCCTGAATCTTTGTCCCTAACCTTTCCCTACAGTCCTCAACTCCATTGAAAGAATAGCAAAAGCGTCATGTGCCGGGTGACACCCTATGATCTTGGATGCATAATGGATATTTTAAACGCCCAATGCATGTTTCTAAAAGCCTTACGCAATTTTCCTATTAAGTCAACATCTCCTGTGTTGCCTCCTTGTGCCTCCGATAAGGACCTTATTGAAATGTGTTGGTCATTTTCCAGGACCATTTTGAAGTTGCTCCCCCACCCCACACCTTTTAAAAACTTCTTTGTGTTTTAAACTCTTTTGGGAAGGAGCTTTTTTTATCTGTCATGCTCCATTTTGAACTTCAGACCCTATCTTGGAAGTCAGCTGGGTGTAACTGGGTGCTATGACTCACTCAGGGGCTCCATTCTTTGCTGTTATCTCTCTTAGGAGACACTTTGGAACAGGCACCTCCCACAAAGACAGTATCTTTCCTTTTTGAAATTCAAAGTCTTCACCTAGCTCCCTTTTGTGATGCAAGCGTCTCTTTTCAGTATGTTTTTTGAAGACGGACAAGAAGTCTAGTATGGTTGTTTTGCAGTGCAGGTAGTCCTTCCACATCAAGTAATCCCATTTTTTTTACACCACGTCTTCCAATTTTCTTAGTATTTTGATATGGAATGACCCTCCCGTGTGAGCTTCAAAATCAGGGCCAATAAACTGGGTTTGAACTCTGATGAAATGGAGCCTCCGTAGGTAAGTGGCTCCTGCAGAGTGTTAGAAACTCAGATATATAATCTAATCACCAAATGGCTTCTTAAACCTAGACTATGGTTGCCACAATGGAATGTCTAGGTGCCATCCCCCACCCACCCTGATGGGATTTTATTAGTATTATTACCCATTCCATTACTATATAGTTTTATATTTTAAAGAAGAAATCCCAAAGCAGTTTACAACACATTTAAACAAACCGGAATAAAACTAATTCAGGTTTCAAAGGAAATATTTCAGATCCTCCTCTAAGTGACATTTTGTCCCCCCCCCAGTTGCCAACCTGGTGTCCAGAGATCTCCATGTGATTGCAATTGGACCCGCACCAGTTGCAAAACACACCTGGCGCCTGGCTAATTTTGAGCACTGCTCCTGCGTCAAGAGGATAGGCCAGCAGCCTGTTCTGGACAGGGTCGCATGCCCTCCAAAGGAGTAGATCAGGCATCCCCAACCTGCGGCCCTCCAGATGCTTTGTTCTACAACTCCCATGATCCCTAGCTAACAGGATCAGTGATCAGGGATGATGGGAATTGTAGTCTAAAACATCTGGAGGGCCGAAGGTTGGGGATGCCTGGAGTATTTGTCGTTAGAGGCACAAATGACATATGTGGCTAGGCGTTTCTTTGGGACATAGGAAGCTGCCTTATACCACGTCCATTGGCCCGTATTGTTCAGTATGGTCCACAATGATTGGCAGCAGCTCTCTGGAGTTTTAGACATGGAGTTTCTCCCAGCCCTATCTGGGCTGTTGTTGAGGATTGAACCCAGGAACTCCTGCAGGTAAAGTACTTCCCCTGCAGGCTTTTACAAGCTTTGTCTGGTGTGCCAGCTATGACCATGTCTGGACTGGGATAACTTGGGCACTGTAGCCCATGCCTTTAGGGCTGCTCTTCATGCGGAAGCTCCAGCTGGCACAGAACACAGCAGATGATGGGGGCAACATACTGTATCTCTGTTTAACCATCTGCATTGGCTGCCCACTTGCTCCCAGACTAGGTCCAAGGCTCTTGCATCACTATACAAAACCCTGAACACCTTGGGTGCAGGATCTCTTAAGGCCCGCGCGAGCCCTTTTATTTACTCAGTCACTGGGTGAGCGCTGTAAATTGTGGCTTGTCTTACAGAGGCCTTGCTGTGTTAAAGAGCTCACTGCTTGTCCTATGTGGAGTAGGGCACTGCCCAGCAGATTCGGCAGGCATCCTCACTTTTGATTTTCAAGCGTCTCTTTCAAGCAGGCCTTTGCAGCTGTTGAATTTT
Organism: Podarcis raffonei; assembly: GCF_027172205.1. Lineage (NCBI taxonomy): Eukaryota > Metazoa > Chordata > Lepidosauria > Squamata > Lacertidae > Podarcis > Podarcis raffonei. Next base: position 21,541,579 of record NC_070606.1, read on the forward strand.
TGTGATAAGCCAGTCACTAATGATTGTATGGCTCTAAATCAAAGCTTTGCAAACTTTTCATGTTAGTGACACACTTTAGACGTGCATCATTTCATGACACGGTAATTCAGTCTTACTATTAAACCAGAGGTTAAACTAACCCCTTTCCAGCCCCAGAAGGAGCATGGGAAGTATTCACACTGCAGCTGACACACTAACATGTCACGACACACAGTTTGGAAAGTTCTGTTCTGAATGGTGCTTCACGTTTTAATGTTGCACACTGCCCCAATATGTTATGGTGGCATAAGAATAATTCTATTAATAAATCAGTAAAGCATACAGGGCAGTCATCTGGCTGTCCTCCTCTGTTCTCCAAGGCCTCACAGAAGCCTACACAGCTTTGGTATAGAAGGGTGCTTTTGGTGATATTGCAATATCAAGCTCAGTATGAAGTTTTTCATTCCTACTTTGTTTCACGTCAACATAGGGGATGTTTAACTCTGTACTGGAAGTGGCCAAGTTTGAAGGCGCAGCCATTCGTACTGTGAGCGGCATCCGAGGTCAGATTAAAAAAGCCCTGCGGACACCCGAGGGTGCCTTCCGAGCCACCTTTGAAGATAAGTTGCTAATGAGCGGTAAGTGGCACCTTCCAGTTGCTTTGCAGGATGATTTTTTCAGGAGCCTTTATTTTCAGGAATTGCCAAAGGTGAGGTTGCACCCCTGTCATATCTGTGGAATGAATTGCATAGTCTTTCTGAGAGGGCAGGTTTCTCAAACTCTGCTATGCCTCCTTTAATGTAAAAAAGCTCTGCCCTCTAGTGGTGATCAGTGAAGTTGTCACACCAGGCTGGTATTTCTGATCATAGTTTCAGTGCATCCCTCCCCCCCCCCCCACCCCTATAGAAAAGTATTGGTAGCAAGGGGTTAGTTTCAGAGATTCTACATGTGTTCCTTAATTGTAATAGTTGTAGCAATACCGTTCTGATTTTTACATTTATAGTAAGAGGCAAACTCAATAAAGATATGTTTCTGCTTTGTGCTCTGGATTGCTGTCGTCTTTATGACCGTCTCAGATTCCTGTGGTGGCAGTTGGCGTGTTCAGCTTCTGTACAGGGCTACAGTTGTGTATTTTACTGTGTGACAACAGGACCGGGGTCTTGCACATAATAGCAGAGTGAGGTGGTAGAATGGGCTATGCCACCTTCTGCTAGGAAAACCTCTGTATAAGTAGAAAACTAGTGGTACAGGGCAAAGGTTGAGCCAGAACCTGATGTGCTGGTTTTGTATTGTGTTCTACTTTCACATAAGGGAGATTCAGAAATGACATTCTCCTGCCACTCTTCTCGTCTCAGGGCTCTGTTGCCTCACTCTGCTTGCAGGTCTAGGAGGGGAACCCCTTAAGATGCAAAGCTGTCATCCAGATGTGTGGGAATGGGGGTTCACCTGCAACTCTTCAAAGCTTGCCTCCTTAAAACAGTTTTAAAAGCTTAACCAGTTTCTTCCCTTTCTAGATATTGTTTTCTTGCGGACTTGGTATCCTGTCTCCACCCCAGCCTTCTATAACCCAGTGACTTCCTTGCTAAAGGCTGTGGGTGAAAAAGACTCCTGGGCAGGAATGAAGACAACAGGCCAGCTAAGGCATGAGAAGGGCATCAGACTAAAACAAAACAAAGATTCTCTCTACAAGGTAGGGGGTGTATGTTGTTTCGTGTCAAAATATGCATAGATTTTATCTTGAATTGCCTTTGATCAGCAACACTCAATAGCAGCACTATTAGTGAAATAGTGGAGGCTCTGAAAACATATTGAATGTGCAGTGGCACAGGAAATTAAGCATAGTCCTGTCTTTGAAAGCTTCCCTAGTCCACCTTCTTTTTTCCACCTCTGTCATCTTCTCACTCTTTCATTGAAAGACTAAATAGGACAACTCTGCTTTCTCATCTCAGTGGGGAGGGAAAGCCCTATTGTGTGCCTCTTTCCTTAGTAGTATAACTTACTCCAGATTCATGCGTTTGGTGCTATGTTTGCAGAGTAGGTGATTCTCATAGAATCAGCATTGAAAGGGACCCTGAGGGTTATTAGTCCAGCCCCTGCAATGCAGGAATATGCAGCTGTCCCTTATGGGGATCGAACCTGCAACCATGGCATTCTCAGCACCATGCTCTAACCAGCTGAGTTATCCACCTAGTGATTTTGTGCCTGAGATTCAGGATAACCCTGGGGGAGGACCTTCTGTGATTTCACAGGCCTATGTAAAGCAGGGTTGGGCGACATGTGCCCCTTATTCCAGATGAGGTTGAACTACAACTCTCATCAGCCCCAGCCATTAGCCCTGCTGGCTGGGTCTGGTGAGAGCTGGAGTCCCAACATGTTGAAGTGGAAGGCACAATTTCCCCACTTCCGATTAGTAAGGTATTCCAGCTTTCAATTTATAAAATTGCCTTCAGCCCCCTTGCTAGATATGCGGCAGTACATAGAACAGGATTCTGTCTGTCCGCAACAGTTGTGACATCATTTGATCTGTAAAATGATGATGAAGTCTGTTCATGAGACCCTGTTTTTGAATTACGTTTATGCTAAGGGAGCCACTGCAAGGCAGTTGCCTCCTGTGTTGCTCAGATAACATAAATAGAGCTCACCCAGTGACTCTTGCTCTTGTCAGTATAAGCCAGATGTCATCACAGGGAAAAATGACAACATGAACTCCTACATGGCCAAGGATTCAGCTTGGATTACATTTCGGTTGGGAAGGAGCTATGAACATAAGCCAAGATATTTTATTTGCCTATTTTCCTCATACTTATTATAATGCAGAATGTAATGGGCAAGTTAGAAAGCAAAATGAATGTTGCTGTTCAATTTACATTCACTCTTTTTTATTTTAGCCTATAATGCGAGAAAAGAAACATTTCAATAAACTGCATATTCCAAAAGCGCTTCAGAAGGCTTTGCCATTTAAAAGCAAACCTAAGCTTCAGGAAGGAAAAGGAAAAGTCACAAAGGACAAGTGGAGACCAGCTGTTATCAGGGAGCCTCATGAAAAGAAAGTAAGTTGTTTCAGGTTTTGTAATAATCCTTTGTTGGGTGCAAGAACCACTTAAAAATTGCAAGTTAGGAGTACTTTCTGACTGCTGACCAATATTGGTGTTTTTAGTCCTCATTATTTTTGCTGTAATTTACAAGGATTACAAGTTATTCACAATCTGTAACACAGATTACTATTAAACGTCAATGATTCCTTCCCATAAAAATCAACAGATTTGTCAGGAATTTCTCTGAGATGTGGATTGCATCTTAAACTTGGACTAGGACAGTGTTTCTCAAACTTGGGTTCGCAGCTGTTGTTGGACTAGAACTCCCAACATGCCTGACCACTGATCCTGCTAGCTTGGGATGATGGGAGTTGTAGTACAACAACAGCTGGAGACCTAAGTTTGAGAAGTACTGGACTAGGATCTGGGAGACCAGATTTCAACTCCACACTCAGCCATGCAGCTCGCTGAATGACTTTGTCCTGTCCCTCATCCTAACCTACCTCAGGATAAAATGGAGCAGGTGGGATGGCCATGTAAGTTGTCTTTTGAGAAAAATCCATCCATCCAAAATTTCTCAGGCAATCGGGCAGCTGTGGTTGTCTTGCATCCATTTCTATGGCCAAGGGAGTAAAGGTACTTCCAATTTGTTGTAGTTCTCCAACGTAAGGCAACTTGACTTTTAGCTTTTAGGATAGTAAACAAATAAATGTACCAACTGGTATATGACTGCCATGAATCTTAAAGGCCTGCTTTATGCAGCACAGTGGTTCTCAAACTTTTTTTCTCTGGGCCACACTTCCAGAATAAAAATTTGCGGCTCGCACCACACTAGTTTTTGTTATTGATAGGAAATATACTGAGAAACAAAATGAAACAATTCCTTGATTTATAACATAGAACAGAGATACTTTCTAAGCTGATCATGGGACATCCACAAAGTACAAAACAATGCAGCTACATGAGAATATGAATCACTCCCACAATATAATATTGGCTGTCCTGGAATCTTCCCACCGAACTTGCCATCCTCTTCTGTCACACCCTTTGAGAACCACTGGTGTAGTGTGTTTGATCCAAGAAACAGTGGATACAGTTATCAAGATACAAATTGTGTTAATTATCCTAGAGGGAGATGGGTGTGATAAATGGAACACAACCAACAGCTCTGTTTGATATAAGAATCTGTTTGATATGATAGGGGAAAGTTCCTGCTTATGTCATTGCTAAGATTTTGATCTTCCTCCCAGAAGTGCATGTGCTGATTTGCATTGCTGCAGCTCAGTGCTAGTGAGTAGCATTTTAGTGCTGGATTTCCCTTTCTAACAGCAATTAAATCCTGGGAAATCAGCCCTGTAATTTGCCAGTACTTGCTCCCATTTGTCAGCCCTGAAGTTCAATATGTACATAACACACGTTGTTCATTGTTTTTGTTAAGATTGCAGCACTTCTGTCTGCTTTGGGTACGGTACACAGTTACAAGCTGAAGAAAGCCAAGGTGAAACATCGGCAGCAGCTTAAAGAACGTCTCAAAGGGAGGCAGAAAGAGGAGGAAGAGAAAATAAAGAGGCAGAAAGAAGCAAAGAAGAAGCTCTTTCGCATTATTGGACAAAGGGAGAAAAAGCGGCAAAAATCAAGCCTGAGAGGATCTGCTGAAAGGGAGAAGTGAGTTTTCAGCAGCCACCTGAAGGAAGCGAGAAGACATTTTACCCTGGAGTGCCCAGTTAAGAGCAAGACCCAAAAATACTGTTAATAAGGTTCTGGACTCCAATGAACTTGCCTTGGAGGAGAAAAAACAATGACAATGTCATTTGAAAACATCAGCATCAGATGTAAATTATGGTTTATGGTGTTTACCCCGCAGTATGCTTCAGGAAGTAGTGAAGGTGTTACACACTTTGTGGTCTCTGATCATTCATTGAAGTATTTTACATGTGATTATTTGGATGGGATTCATGTTTGCTGTTAGTAAAAAATGTTTTACTAACAATGTTTATAAACATTTACAGCAAATGTTGTTTGCTGTTAGTAAAAAAATGGATCATGCAGTTGTACATGGTTTTAATACTAATGTTTGAATGAGATAAAAAAATGGGCAGCCCAAGTTGAATCTGTTCATGAGTTATTTCTTACACACTGAAATATTGTGCATTTCTCTAGGAAAAGCCATGCTTCCTAAGAAACGTGAAAGCAAATCTTTCTGCCAAGTAGCTGAACTTAGATCCAGCAAAATTTGTAGTGCACCTTCTGACTACATTTCATCTGTGGAGAGTAGACTGCTCCTTATTTATGCAATTACTTGATTATTGCCAAAACAGAATAATTGATAACTGATGGGGCATCATTTGACCTGCTTGAATCTTGACAAATCCTACACTGATCTCATTTCTGAGGGTGAAACTATGTGTTATGTTTTATTTATAAAATTCTTATCCTTTCTTTCTGAGGCTTGTACCTTACTCAAGGCAGCTTACATACATAAAAATCACATTCACAAATACAACTTATCAAATACAAAAAATATGGGTGGGATATGTCAAACAGTCATCAACACAGGACTGCCACCAAAAATGCTAGCTCAGTGTCAAGGGTTGTATTTAAAGGTAAAGGTACCCCTGACTTTTAGGTCCGGTCGCGGACGACTCTGGGGTTGCAGTGCTCATTTCGCTCTATAGGCTGAGGGAGCCGGCATTTTGTTCGCAGACAGCCTCCGGGTCATGTTGCCGCTTCTGGCAAACCAGAGCAGTGCATGCAAATGCCGTTTACCTTCCTGCCAGAACGGTACCTATTTATCTACTTGCACTTGACGTGCTTTCGAACTGCTAGGTGGGCAGGAGCAGGGACCGAACAACAGGAGCTCACCCCGTCGCGGGGATTCAAACCACCGACCACCTGATTGGCAAGCCCTAGGCTATGTGGTTTAGACCACAGCGGCACCCAAGCCCTGTTTGGAAGAGACCCTTTAAAATTAATGAATTTAAGTTAGTCATGGTCATTAATTCAATGAGTCTAGTCTATTCATGAGTTACCCACTGCCTTGCAGGACATCATCGGGAGAAAAAAAAGGCTACACAAATCTGAATGGAGTTCCTAAGGTAGTTTGATGATGCCTTGTATACCTCCTTCCGGCAACTGCAGCCAAGTTGTTGCCAAACGTATTGCTCTGCTTTCCTTTGGGCCACATTAGTGAGGCTGAGAGGCAGCCAGGACCTCCATACATGCTGCCCAGGCTTGTGCCCTGGAGAATTCACTTAGGTGCTGCTAACGCAGCAAAAACAATGCAGGAGGCAGTAGTTAGAGCATGGGTAGGCAAACTAAGGCCCGGGGGCCGGAGCCGGCCCAATCATCTTCTAAATCCTGCCCACAGACGGTCTGGGAAGCAGCATGTTTTTACTCGATTAGAATGTGTCCTTTTATTTAAAATTCATCTCTGGGTTATTTGTGGGGCATAGGAATTTGTTCATTCCACACACCCCCCTCCAAAAAATAGTCCGGCCTCCCACAAGGTCTGAGGGACAGTGGACCGGCCCCTGCTGAAAAAGTTTGCTGACCCCTGAGTTACCAGTCTCTGCAGCCACAGCCAGGCACTGTGATTCTCCAGTGGTTTGACTTCACTTCCAGAGGCGAACTCTGTGGTCTCTTGAGACAGACGGATGCTAACAGCAACTATTCTGAATGGACAACCGTTGAACCAGGTTTTCTCCCCACCACATATGTAGTACAGCTACCTTAGTTTCTTGATGTCACACTGATAGTTTCTTGATGTCACTATGATGTTTCCCTATCAATGGCAGCCATTTGAGGGTGAGTTGTGTACAGTATGTTACAGAAGTGGCAGAGTTTGTGGTGACCTGTTAGGCATAGTATGTCCTACTTCTCTAAGAATATAATAAATAAATAAATAAATATGGGAGCAGACTCCATATGTGTAATTTGCATTTGCTGAGTTACCAGCTGAGACCTAGACTTCAAATTCCTTTGTTGTTTATTTCATATACACATATGAAAGTAATTAAGCAATTAAGGACCTCTGATCCTTGTGACCTCTGATCCTTATGCAATGAAGCGCATACAGGTTCGCTGGTAAACAGGTTTGCTTAAGAAAATGACGACAAATGCAAAGACTGTCTTTTTGCTTTTCTTAGGAATGAGCTTTGTGCAAAACAGCAATTCAGGTAAGAGAACATGGAAGCCTAGTGTTTTTCAAATAGGTAGCTTACATTTTTTTTGGCTGTTTGATTTTATGGATTGTAATTGGTTCTGTTTACAATGGGCAAACACATTACAATCCAAACATTCCTGCCTGTGTTGCAAATATATGTTAAAATGTATTAAAATCATAACATCATGATTGCTAGATAATTCGCCTGCTGTTCAGTTCTGTATGTCAGGGAGTTTTGCATGGAGTCTCTTAGCAAGTTTTTTTTTTTAAAAAATGAATCAGTTAAGGCAGGGAATTGGCCCTCATTATTAATGGAGCATTTATTTCAACAATATTTGGGACATTCAATGTACATCTCTCTCCCAGCCCACATGTACATGTTTAGCTCTTTAACAATATAAAGCATAAGCTGGTGAGGGGAAGGGCTTACATATAGAGAAAATTGAACCTGCACTTCGGCAGAGATGATGCCAAATTTTGTACACAACACTAAATGTGTGTGCAAATGTCCAAGAGCATAGGAGATGTGTTGTCAAATGCAAAGCTCTTTTTGTATTTTTCTGCTAGTTGACAGCTGCAATACTGTGGCAGAAAGCAATATTTTGCTGGTGGTTTCTAGCATGGCATGTGTTGCTCAGAAAACATTTTACTTGTGTGCAATTAGATAATGATCTGAAGCTTGACCAGGCCCTGCTCTCTGTCAACAATTACCTTCCTGAACGAATTGCTGCTTTCTATGTCTCTGAAGCCTGCTACAAAGTAAGTAAAAAAGGCATCGCTGAGAAAATAAGGGCTGTGCTATCTGTAATAATGTGTGGGGAATCAGCTGAGTTTAGGGGGGTGAGGGTTTGTGGTATTGCAGAATTTGTTAGCTGCTTGATCACAGAGCATCTAGTGTTTCTGTGAAGCACTACAAATAACCACAGGCTTGCAGCCCACAGATCAGGCTAGTTATTTCAAATCAATATGGGATTTCTCAACTCCTCACCAGATAGTATAAGAACATAATAAAGACCTTCCTGGATTCAGTTAATAGCTCATTAGCATACCATTTTTCACTCTTTTGTTAAGCAAAACACATGCAAGGTGATAAGCTAACATTTAGCCATTTAGCCAATGTCTCAGGAGGGTGGGAAAAGTGAGAAAGGGGCAGGACTTGTTCATTCCAAAGCCTCTCCCTTCCTTACAAGAAATAATATTTTTTATTTAAAAAAACAACAGATTCCCAGTAGGCAGTTAGTTGTTCTAGCTCCAGAATTTACCCAGCGCTCCCCAAAAGTCAGCACACTTCTGCTACGCATTAAGGACAAACGGATATATTTTCCTCCCTCCTCTTTCCACTTCTAATGTGGGTTAACTGAACCTGGCAATCTTTTTGTCTGCCTCCTGTACCAGTGATAGCTTGAAGCCATCCATTCAGCAGTTTGAATAGACTACTAGAAACTGGATTTGCATGTGTTGACCTTTACACAGTCTGAATCTGAGATGAGGCCAGTATCAGGCTTATACTAAAGTCATGCAAGATTTATCATGATGGAAAATCTCATGTCATTTTAAAGTTATGCCAATGATCTACAGAGATAAACCATAGCATAAGATCAGATTCACACACGTCTGCTCGCAAATTGCCTTGAAACTTGAATAAACATATATAAAAGGCAATTCATAAATTAATAAAAATGATAGTAGCAAGGCTTATTTTTCAGCTGTGAACTTTCTGGAACTCACTTCTGGCACAGCTCAGGTGGACTCCATTGCCATTATAAGAGAACAAGGGAGTTCCAGCACCCTTTTTTCAATAGAAAAATGGAGGAGAGAGAGGAAATTAGTCTACTGGAAGGAGGAGGATATTAGGGTTAAAAAGGTTAAAAGGTTAAACAGCCACAAAAATCTCCCTGTTTTAGGCAGGAAGACCTCAGGAGAGAGGAAGGAGACCACATTTTTCTTTTTCTCACCCAGAACTGGTTGCAATTAAGTTATCCAGTTTAGGCCTGGCTGACATCCCTGAAATAAAGCCCTTCCGTTTATATTCTCTCTCTCTCTCTCTCTCTGTTTCAGGAATGTTGGGAAAGACAAATGTGTCTATCTTATTGTGCCAAGCTAGCTGGAGCCCTGAACACCTGTTAGGCCTGTTAAGGCTTGTGGATACATTGCAACAGTTGGCCTCCTTGTTTTGATAATAAAATAGAGTTCCTCAGATCCACTCTATTCTAGATAGTTTGCTGGCATTCAGATTAATATCCCATCAGCACAGCCTGCTTCCCCTCAGCTAGATTACTATCCCCATCGGGGTCTTAAATCATAAAAGACGTGTCTGTTTATTCCCTTGTTTCTTTAGTGTCTGCCTCAGCCTCTCCTCACGGTTTCACCGGCTTCCATGGGAGCTCCTTCAAACACAAGCGTGGCGGTTAGTTCCCACTTTGCTCTCACAGTCACAATGTTTGCAGAAGCAGATGCAGTTGCCCCTGTTTGCAGGTAAATCGTGCACAGATGCATTTCAGGGGGGCGGTTCTGAGAGAAAATGGTGGCAACTAAAGGCCGCTTCACACACTCAGGGGAATCATGAGGCGAAACCTTTCCTGTACTGTATAATTTCAAAACAAAAATTTTTTTTCCTTCCAGTAGCACCTTAAAGACCAGCTAAGTTAGTTCTTGGTATGAGCTTTCGTGTGCACCAAGAACTAACTTAGTTGGTCTTTAAGGTGCTACTGGAAGGAAAAAATTTTTTTGTTTTGACTATGGCAGACCAACACGGCTACCTTTCTGTAACTGTATAATTTCAGTGTTACTCAAAATAATACTTCATGGCAAAAACCTTACACCCAGAATGATATAATATCAGGGAGAAGTTGTTTATGGGCTTCTGTGAGTCTCCCTGAGAGGATTACTGTACTTTTCTTTGTATATGACTAGGTTTTTTTTACTTAAAAATTATGTGAAAAACTGGGGGTTGTCTTATTCATGAATAGTGAATGGTGGGGATTTCTTAAATTGGAGTCCCTAAAAATAGGGGGCATCTTATACATGGAAAAATACAGTATATTCTCTGCTGCTGAGTATACAGAGAAGGGTGTTTTATTTGTTCCTAGGGCAGGCCAGAGGTCTGGGAGAACTTTTGAAATTTGCTTATCCAAAGTCTGGAAATCAAATTCTACTGGGGGTACAACTTGGAAACAGATTGGGTGTTTAGTGGCCATATCTACAAACCAGAGGTGATTGGATACTCCCTTCAGATTCTTGTAGTTTGTCTCAGTTTTTTTGTCTGTGACTTAGAGATAAGCAGTTGGTTGCATGATCTGGGCCTTTTTTGCATTGCAAAAGTCTCTCACATCCTCCTAATCCTGCTTGGCTTATTGTTCCCCATTCTAGGATAATGTGGCATCCAGCCAGGTGAGGTGAGGTGAGAAAAGGCTCACCCATTTGTCTTTATGGCAACAGGAGGTCAACAGTACTTAACTGGCCAGATAAGGCTATTACCCTACAAATAAACTGGCTGATTGATTCAGGGAGCATCATCTGCTAGATTCTAAATTCCACTGGATGCAGAATCACAGGGCTGGAAGGAACTCATCCAGACAGACCCCCAACAACAACAAAAATCTTTAACAGTACATTACCTTTATTTTCCTACTTGCAACCTCTAACCCTGCCTTAACACTTATACAACTAACACCACACCTGACATGCTAGTGTTTTAATTAATTAAGAGAGAGAGAGAGAGAGAGAGAGAGAGAGAGAGAGAGAGAGAGATGGAGATCAGAAATCTGCTTATACACAATATAGACAAACAGAAATACAAAGGCTAAAACATTTGCAAGGCTCAGTGCCAAAGTTCCAAAACAAGTGTGTTGATGTCTTGGAGTTCACTCTCTGCTCAAGAGAGCTTTTTCTTGCCAGGGATCATGTGAATTTAAGAGCAACATATCATCTCCAAAATCAATGGTAAAATCCTTTCCTCAGCCCAGGGAACAATTTTAAAACAAAAGTCCTGTCAGAACTGATCGCATTACCATATACTGTATTTTTCCGTATAAGACTATATCCCCCCCCCCAAATTTTTAAAGTTGAAAATTGAGGGTTGTCTTATACACGGAATGTTGCAATTAATTATTTCTTAATTTGGGGCTCAAAAAATACATTTGGGGCCGTCTTAAACATGGGGGTGTCTTATACATGGAAAAATACGGTATATCTTTTCATAGTAATCAGGCCAAATTCAGATTGAGAAATGAAAGACAACTAGGGTAGAGTGTCTGCAGTATAATACTTTTGCAGGAACAAATAATAAATTGGTTAGCCTTTTAAAAATGCTACAAGACTAACATAGCTATCACTCTGGAAGATTTTGCAGCATCAAGGACTTAGTACTCCTTAGAGCTAAGCAAAAGCTGTGAACAGAGATTGACAGGATTTAGTTGCAGCCTCCTTCCCCAACACCTCCTTTCACTGGGCCTACTGTGAGTGGAACAAACTTTGGCTACAATCTGAAGAATAAATTCTGGGGCTAAAGCCATAGGATTTGGGGTTCAGTCTGGTTGCCCCTTTCTGCTTGAATATGGCAGAGTCCCAATAACTATCATGGTCTTCTATAATCAGTACTATAGTCAGCAGTATCAGGGGGTCAGTTCAGCGTCAAAGGATGGGAAGAAAAATTGAAGCTGACTCTAGTGTGAAAAATGAAGATTGATATTGGTATCATGACCTCTGGCATTGCATAATAGGACTTTTATCCCTCCAACTTCTTCCTTTCCCCCCCTTGCTTGAATGAACTGGGATGATTTACTGATGCTGTCTTAAAATGGGACAGTAGTACCGAGGGAGAAGCTGAATCTCCCTCACCCTCATCTGAAATCCACTGCCCTCCCCGTACCCTTTGGCTGTTCTTTGGTTGAACTTCAGTGCTGTGAGTGTAGCGACTGGCAGATGGTTCCTAATTTAAAATGTGCTGCCTGACATCAGCTCCAAATTTGTGTCCCTGTCAGATTTTTTATGTTCCCTCAAGTTTGTCCTTTCATGTACTTCACTTCCCCCTTGATAAGCAAGACAATGCGTTTCCTGTCCTTTCTGCTATTCTCATATTTTAGTGAATTATATTAATTTTGATCCATTTGTCTTTGGCTTTCTTCTCTCTTTGCTGCACACCATTCTATTTTCACTAATCTGTAAGGTAGATTTGAATCTTCTCTCTCTTTATACATGCATTTTTTTAAGCCAACTGAAATGTACTTGGGGTACATCTGATGGAGCTCTTTGATGCTTGAAGTTAAGCCTGCAAAAATAGTTTAAGATGAGAAAATATACATTTGTGTGTCCTGTTTCCACAGTATTGTGTTTCTGGTTTTTCAGGAGAAATATGTAAGAAGTAAAAGAGCCAGCAGATGTATCACTGAACTGTCATTGGTTTCAAAATATTTTAAATTGTATATATGTATATGTTTTAAGGCTACAATTCCCTTTGGGAATACAATTTCAATAAGGTGTGTTACAGTGGGCTCTCATCAAATTGTATTTCCCAGATATTGTCTGGGATATCAACTGTTGAGGCCTACACCTCACAAAGGATATTGTAAAGCTGGAAAAGGTGCAGAAGGGGGCAACCAAAAAAAGGTGCTGGAGCAACTCTCCTTTATGGAAATGTTTCAAGATGTTGGCCTTTTTAGTTTAGGAAAAAGGTTATCCATCCATGGCTTCTAGCCATCATGGCTATGTTCAACCTCCACCATTAATGGCAGTGTATGCCTCTGAATAACAGTTGCTCCCCATTTATTCTTTCTGATTTGTTCTTATGCATTTTCGTTTAGTTGGAGAGCATTATATGGAGAACAAGGCTGGTACTTGCTAACTGTCAAGCCCATCAAGAATACAACTGAAGTCTCTTGTACGTTAAGTGTGGAGAAAGATCCTGAGAATGGTTACATCCGTAAGTATCCAAAACATTGTTAAATCACTGTACACAGGGAAGGGACTGATGTGTTACAAATATGTTTACCAATAAGAGTTTAAATTGATGTGTATTTCAGTGAAAAGTTCATCTGGGCCTACTGAGCTTCCAAGCGTTTGTTTCAAGTTGTTTTACTCATGTTCTGTAATCAATTCATGTCCTGTGTTTCATTATGAGTCTAAGGCAGCTAACAATTTCAAATGAATTATCAAAGGCGATTATTTTTGGTTAGATGTCTGTTCCATTATCTTGGCATGCTGACTTTGGGTTGCATTGGAATTTATAGAGTGTTTTGTTGGTGCTTAATGGCAGGGTGTGATCCAAACCTTCTGCATTGCAGGTTGGTCAGCTGTAGCTGAGATCACTTTTTGGGACATCAAACACAATAACCTAACAGTACAGGGCATGAGTCCACACCTCTCTTGTGCTTTGCTGATTGTCAGCCAAGCATGGCTCAGAGCAGGTGAGGCACCATTGCCTTTGCTACAGTTGGCCCTTGTTAGCATCTCTTGGGTTCTGTCCGTCAAACTAGATTTATTGAAGAGGAACATAATGTCAGTGCTGGATGTTGCCCTGACTTTGCCACCCCTTGTTCGTTCTTCGTCTGGCACTCTCTCTCGTCATCAGAGAGTTCTTGTAATGCAAGGCAAGATACACTAAAGTACCACAAGGCAATCCGTTTCCAGCGTTTTGTCACTGACAGATGCAGTTGTCATTTTCCCGCTGCAGGAAAATCTTCCTTTCCAAACCCATAATTTTGGAAGTGATTGCAGAAAGTTACCAATGTTCCTATCATTCACAGGATTAGAAACGTAAGAACTACCGGTAAAACCAGGTGATTCCACCCCCATTGAGGAAGTAAGATAATGTATCTTTCCTAAGAGATTTGGGAGTAACAAACCAGTCTTGAGAATGCTTCAGTATGTGTCCAGGTAGTGACTCATCACTGCTTGAAAAACCTCTCTAAATTCTGTTAAGCCAAAATATGGTGATTTGTGATTGGAAGCAGCATACAGGAAAATTTGCAAAACCATTTAAACATACTAATGCAAAGTTCAGCATAGTTGATTTGATTGCATAAAAAGAAAACTTAAGTCCTTAATTTAAGGACAAGGTTATACACAGAGAAATGTTTCATGGTGCCATTCTGATGGCCTAAAGTCAAGAGTTATTGGTGGCGGAATAACCACAGGGATGGTGGATTGAATGTATCCTTGTTGACAGGAGGAGCAACTAATAATGATGCTGTTTCTTAAAATATGTAATCCCTTATGCTTTTAATTAGGGTCACAACATAGACTGCAATCCTAACCCCACGTACCTGGAAATAAGTCCCAGTGAAGTCAGTAGAATTTCCTCCTTTTTAAATAATGTATTTTATTGATTTTCAAAAAACATGGAAAAGTACAAACAGGAAAAATAAAAGGAACATGCAGAGAATAATGCCCCCAAAGTAGTCCCCCTGCCCCACTTTCCTAGAACAACATGGATTATAAAAAGACAAGGAGTTGCCAAAATATTTTTACTCCAGAATACTGTTCACAAAATAAAATTGACCAGATATTAGAATTTACTGGTGAGTAGACACAGTTTAGGATTGCAGCCTAAATCATTACTGTATTTACTCAAGTATAATGTGCCATCAAATCTAATGTGCACCTTATTTTTTGCAATGTGCTTTGGCCAAAAAAGGTGAGCATTAAATTTGAGTAAATGCGGTATATGATGATTTAAAAATGGGGCTGTACTACTATATTGTACAACTGTATTGCATGTTACAAGAAATGCAATAACAATATCCAGTCCTTTCACAGATCTGCAATTCAAGGGATATCTTAGTGGGCAGGGGGACAGATAAACCATGGCAGATTAAACTGGCTTTAAACTTTAGGTATGCAA
The DNA here is from genome assembly GCF_027172205.1 of Podarcis raffonei. Lineage (NCBI taxonomy): Eukaryota > Metazoa > Chordata > Lepidosauria > Squamata > Lacertidae > Podarcis > Podarcis raffonei. The sequence goes on from NC_070606.1 coordinate 21,556,595, forward strand.
TGGAAATATGGTTGTGTTAATGCATGATACTAAATTGCCAATTTGCACCTGTGAAAACTGAGAACAGGAACTAATTAAAGGCAAATTGAGGGGCAATTTATCCATATTGTTATGGCCATTTTAAATAGAAGGAGGCGGCTTCTAATTAAAGGCCCAATACCCCTGGGCTGGGTGGCAATAGTGATTTAAGTGAGGGGAAATCGCTACACTTGAGGTCTGAAAAAAGGAGTATGGAATAGGGTTAGGGTCAGTGCTTTTTTCCTAGAGAAATACCGGTAGGTTCGTACTCACTGTGAAGTTGTTACAGTAAGTGCCACACTTTTTAACAACAACAAAAAAAGGTGCCGGTAGTATGTACCTTGAGTACCCCCTTGAAAAAAGCACTGGTTACAATTGCTTAGCACTGACAATGTCATAATTTACTGTAAATGTGTCCTGCTTTTTCGCTTTTCTCTTCATTTTCCTGAACTGTCAGTCAGCATTATTTGCCCACTGAGCATGTTAAATTCTCATTCTTCTGCTGTTGTTGTTTTGTTCTTCCCTTAGGATTCCCCCTCCCCATTTGTTTTGTGCTACTCTGATTCTCCCAAGCCTACTGTGCATGGATAGTATTGTTTTGCTATATAAAGTCCAGTACCCTTTGAGATGCGGGTGGTGCTGTGGGTTAAACCACAGAGCCTAGGACTTGCCGATCAGAAGGTTGGCGGTTCATATCCCCATGACGGGTTGAGCTCCCGTTGCTCGGTCCCTGCTCCTGCCAACCTTCCAGTTCAAAAGCAAGTCAAAGTGCAAGTAGATAAATAGGTACTGCTCCGGTGGGAAGGTAAACGGCATTTCTGTGCACTGCTCTGGTTCGCCAGAAGCAGCTTAGTCATGCTGGCCACATGACCCGGAAGCTGTACACCAGCTCCCTCGGCCAGTAAAGTGAGATGAGCGTCACAACCCCAGAGTCAGCCACGACTGGACCTAATGGTCAGGGGTCCTTTTACCTTTACCCTTTTACCCTCCGAGAATTTAGTTCGCTGTTAAATGAATTTTATATTTTTTTATATCATGTGTCAGGAACCTTTGGCCCTCCAGATGTTGCCATCAGCCCCAGCAATCACGAGAGTTGTTGTTTAGCAACATCTGGAGTGCCAAAGGTTCCCCACACATGATTTATATTATTTAGAACAGTGTTTCCCAAACTTAGGTCTCCAGCTGTTTTGGGAGTGACTACAACTCTCAGCATCCCTAGCTAGCTGGACCAGTGGTCAGGGATGATGGGAATTGTAGTCCAAAAATAGCTGGAGAAACCCTGATTTAGACAGTCACAAGGACATCCCCCACTTATTTTTTTTTTTATATTTTATTTAGGATTTTCTTGTTTTACAGAAGTGTAATGCCTCGTATTTTTTCCCCCACATGTAACATTTTTACAAATCCGTTTCATTTGTTGAGGCATTAGGGGGAGAAGAAAAAAAAAGGAAAAAGAAAGGGGGTGGAGGGAGGGAAGATGGATGGGGGTGGGGTCAGGTGGTGGTGTTTCTATTATGCTTAATGTATGTAGAGTTTGGTGTCAGCATTGTTTGTGTTGTTCACTTGTGTTCCTTTGGTGGTGAGAGAGTTTGGGGTTGGCCTAGGGTGTGATTGTTTGTTTCTGATTGGCTGAGGTGATCTTTGTTTTCGTGTGTGAGTGGGGTGGGTGGGTGTTTTGGATCAGGTTAGCCATATTGATTTGTATGCTGTTGGTGGATTATTGTCATTGTCTTGTTGGGCTGTGTATGTGATAAAGGGGAGCCATACCGGGGTGAAGGTGTCTTCTTCTGTTTGTCCCCGTGTCAGTTTCAGTTTATTAGTTACCGTATTTTTCACACTATAGGACGCACTTTTCCCCCTCCAAAAATAAAGGGGAAATGTGTGTGCGTCCTATGGTGCGAATGCAGGCTTTCGCTGAAGCCTGGAGAGCGAGAGGGGTCGGTGCGCACCGACCCCTTTCGCTCTCCAGGCTTCAGGAGAGCCCCACCGCCAGCCCCACAAGCTCGGGGGACAGCGGGGAGGCGGAACGCCGCCATCCCACTGTCCCCCGACTTGGCTAGAAGGCTGGCGGGGGGGAGAAGCCTGCTCCTCCCCGTCGCCAGCCCTGCAAACTCGGGGGACAGCGGGAGAGGCGCAGCGCGCCATCCCGCTGTCTCCCGACTTGGCTAGAAGGCTGGCGGGGGGAGAAGCCTGCTCCTCCCCGTCGCCAGCCCTGCAAACTCGGGGAACAGCGGGAGAGGCGCAGCGCGCCCTTCCTGCTGTCCCCCGACTTGGCTAGAAGGCTGGCGACGGGGAGAAGCCTGCTCCTCCCCGTCGCCAGCCCCGCAAACTCGGGGGACAGCGGGAGAGGCGCAGCGCGCCCTTCCTGCTGTCCCCCGACTTGGCTAGAAGGCTGGCGGGGGGGAGAAGCCGGCTCCTCCCCGTCGCCAGCCCCGCAAACTCGGGAGACAGCGGGAGAGGCGCAGCGCGCCATCCCGCTGTCCCCCGACTTGGCTAGAAGGCTGGCGGGGGGGGGGGGGGAGAGAAGCCTGCTCCTCCCCGTCGCCAGCCCTGCAAACTCGGGAGATAGCGGGAGAGGCGCAGCGCGCCATCCTGCTGTCCCCCGACTTGGCTAGAAGGCTGGCGGGGGGGGGGGGGAGAAGCCTGCTCCTCCCCGTCGCCAGCCCTGCAAACTCGGGAGATAGCGGGAGAGGCGCAGTGCGCCCTTCCTGCTGTCCCCCGACTTGGCTAGAAGGCTGGCGGGGGGGAGAAGCCTGCTCCTCCCCGTCGACAGCCCCGCAAACTCGGGGGACAGCGGGAGAGGCGCAGCGCGCCATCCCGCTGTCTCCCGACATGGTTTGGAGGCTGGCGGAGGGCTTCCTCCTCCCCCAGCCCCGCAAGCTCCCAGAGCGATGCCAAAGCTGCGCGCAGCTTCGGCATGGCTCTGGGTCCCGTTCTGGGGGAGGGGGAAGCTCAGGCTTCCCCCGCCCCAGCCCCGCGCCTGGGGGGGGGATAAATTTTTTCCCCTTTATTTCCCCCCCCAAATCTACGTGCGTCCTATGGACCGGTGCGTCCTATCGTGCGAAAAATACGGTAAATATAGGGTTTTGTGCCTATTCATCAATTAACTCCCCTTGACATGTTACAAAAAAAATAAACAGCAATGTGTTGTTTTAAACATTTGGGTACTGATAAGGCGACTTCTTGAAAAATGTATGGGTACAATAACTTCCTTTCTTCCTTTATAAAGAACATTCCCATTGATAGCTATTTAAAAAATGAACTTCCAAATTAGCCCTCAAATTCTTTCAAGTTTACTTCTTGCTACCTATGCCGCCCAGTAGAGGGAGCCACACACCTCCAAAAAACAACATGCAGCTCTGGGAAAAGTATCTGTCCTCAGCTGTTGTCCTTTGGGTGCCCCTCACTGCTGAAAGCAGAACCGGGGGAGTTAAAATGGCATTCTTCCTAGCATGCTGGTACAATCTGGGTGAAGAATAGGAGAGAGAATGAATTATGGTGTAAAAGAGTAATAATTTATATACTGTAATGTTTAAAAGCAGGGGCTTCAGGCTTGTCAGATTTGCTAGAACCTAAAGATCTACCAACTTCAGGTGCAAAAGACTTACAGGTAGAATTAAGGAAGTACCCTTGAGCATATTCTGAGTCTAGGATTCCACCCCCCTGCCTGGACCAGTACTGAACATACCGTATTTCCCCCTGTATAAGACGCCCCTGTGTATAAGAGGCCCCCTATTTTGGGGGACTCAAAAAAAATGGGGAGGATTTCCGAAAGTTGTTGAGCTTGGTTTTTTTTTTGTGGGGGGGAATTGTCCAAGGCTATTTGTCGAGCTTTTTTTGTGGGGGGGGGGGGGGAATGAAGAAATTCACCATCCAGAATGACAGACACTGACAATCGCTCACGTCGCAGAAGCCAACAACTGATCACCAGTCCCCTCCTAGGCACTATCCACCCCCCAGTGGCGTAGCGTGGGGGGTGCAGGGGGGGCCGGCCGCACCGGGCACAACATCTGGGGGTTAGGGGGCGCAAATCCACGGGTTAGGGGGCGCAAATTACTTGCCTTGCCCCGGGTGCTGACAACCCACGCTACACCACTGCGCCCCCCCCATTTTTTAACATTATTTTGTAGTAAAAAAACCTCGTCTTATACATGGAAAAGTACGGTCGTTTATTAGTCCTCTCGCACGACACTCCATTGCTGGTTGGCTTTCTTGATTTTAACAGCCTTGTTTAGGTCAAAAGAAAGCTGTTTTGTATTGTTTAAACAACTGGGCTTCAGAAACCCTTGCTGATTTCCTGCAGATCACCAGAGATCTTTCAGTGGATCCCAATCAACCTGGAACTAACTGAGCTCCCCCACCCCACCCATTCTATTTTTATTCCATATTTCCTCCTCGGAGTTCAAGGTGATTCTGTGAAATAGTCATCAGTTGCTGGACTCATAAAATAGGTATCTTACAAAGGAGGAAAGCTGGTTTATATTTGATATAGAATTTTTGCATTGTGATTGGTTCAAGGCAATGGCAGATGTATTGTCTCCTTTGTAGAGATGTAAACTTATCACAGAGACATGAAAAACATTTCCATTCTGGCAGCTGTAACAGGCAGGAGGTCTCGGGCCATTTTCTTTGTGAACAAGATTATGTGTCATAAAGCTGTCAGGAGCCGGTTCTAATTTGACAGTTTGTTGGCTCTGGAGACTGCAAGACGATGCACATTGGAGATGGGGATATCTTACAGATGCCACAATATCTTTGCGGATGGCACTGATAAAAGGCGGGTGAATTTTATGGGCAAATGAAATTGTCCTTGCAAAGAAATAAAGCCGTTTTCTGTGCTTTGACAGTAGTATGTCACCTGACACACTGTGGGGCAACAAAGCTGCCTCAGGGTTTAGAGCAGTTTTAATTTCATGTTGGAATCAAGCTATAGATTGTCGGTTCATCAATTCTTTCTGAAAATTAGGGTTGTAAATTTAATCAGTAGATTATAACATGCAGTCCAGCATTTCAAATGGTTTCTCTCTTGTGTAACACCCATGTTCTCTCACCAAGAAATGTGGCTTGAACCCTCTTCTCTGCCTGTTCTGCAATGGTCAGTCCTGAGCTGGTTTCTGAGAGCCAAACTAGCCATGACAAGGGAGATTTGTCACTCAGAAGCAGCTACACCTCCAGTTTCTAGTTTGGATTGAGGTTACAGCACCGGTTGATGGATTCTAATTCCTCCCCCACCCCCTGCCCAATATTTTCCTAACTGTAAATCTCCTTCTCTCAGAACTGGTACTAGCTACTGGGGCAAAAGATGCGAGGAGAGGACAGAGAAAGGATTCCATATCGTAGCAGTCTTTTTACCTCCATGGTAAATAGCAACTTCGGGGAGGAATTGCGGAAATGGTGGAAGTGAAAGGTTTAACAGTGCCACAGCCTCAGTCCAAATCTCTCTCTCTCTCTCTCTCTCTCTCTCTCTCTCTCTCTCTCTCTCTCTCTCTCTTTGTGTGTAGATACTTCCAGTTGAAGAAGTCATAAGATCTGCCCAAGATCTCTTATGTTGTGTGTTGTTCAGCCCTGTGGGCTTAATATACTGTCCACAGCGCCAAGGAAATTTTAATTTCACAATTTGATGCAATTTGATTTATTTGTGACTCTATCCCATGGGCTCAAAGTAGGTTATAGCAGTTTTCTTTCCTAAATGTAAATTGTTCTGTGCAAAAGGGCCTCACAATCTAAGTAAATCAAGTTGCTGGGGGATAAAAGAGGCCAATTTTTTAAAAAGAACATTGTCAGCTTAAAATCACATGCTTTAATTTGGCAGCAATTCATATACTGATATGCAGTTATGAGAAAATAGAATAGAAACATTTCTTGTTAATAGAATTAACATTTCTTGTTAATGTGCATGATGTCAAGATGCATAACCCCTTCAGATTTTAAATTACAGACTCTGGGACTGAAATCTGAAGAATGTCAAGTGTAAAAACTCTCACCAGTGCCTTTTGTTTTAATTTAAAAAACCAGCTTCTGTCCTAAAGGCAATAGAAAGACAAAATTTTGTGTGGAGTACTTTACTATGGATAGGTACTTAAAAGTCATGGATAATCACTGGGGAACCAGGAATATATTGTATTAGTTAACTAAAGCTTTAGTTGACTGACTGGTGAGTGCACATTTTAATCAGCAGGGTTAAAAGTTAGCAGCATGTTCATTTTGAAGTTATTTTGGTTCTGGTCTGTTACTGTAATAGGGAGTGATAAAAGAAAGATGGTGGTCTAATAGTGAGTGGCAGCTTTTGTTTATTACATTGTGTTGGGCATTTTGCCAATGCAAGAACCAATTTAATGAATCCATGTATTGGTTAAAATCCATTAAATTGGTGATCAATGACATATTTGACATTCAATTTAAGATTTATATAGATGATTATTCATAGTATCATGCTTCACTCTGTTCTGGCTGAGTTGCCTCCTTCCTTTTTTTTGTAATCTCAGATGAATACAGAATAAGAGGGCTAGTCAGAGCAGCCTTTTCCTGCAGAGGGCAGGCTGACCATATGAGTCTCCAGGCAGTTGCTAACCTAGAAGAGGCAACATGTACATGTGAACTCTCTTAATTTGGCTTAGAACCGCTTGGGTTAGGCGTCAGGTTCCATGTAAAATAGAGCTGGGGAGCCTGTGGCCCTCCAGAGGTGGAAGGACTACACCGCAGACTACACCTGACCATTAGCTGGGCTTCCTGGGCTGATGGGAGATGGAATTCAAAAACATCTGGAGGGCCACTGGTTCCCCACCCCTGTGATGTGTACAGTATAAACAGAGAACAGCTGAGAAGTGGGCCCTTGGCTGGTCTTGCAGTCCTGGCAGGTGCCCAGCCTGCCACCCTCTGGAACTGGTCCTGATGTTAGGAGCCAACATGTCCAGGTTTTAACTGAAGGTGGAGCTGCTTGCCTGCTTGTGGGTGTAAACAGTTCTCCCAATATTAAAACCACATAACTCTTAGGCTGAGAGAAATGAGTGCAGGGACAAGGGGTTTTCTGTTTTATTCAGGGTAGCTGCCAGTGGTTGGAATCAGCCTACTCTTGTTCTGCATCCTAAATGATTACATACCCTCCAACATTTCTCTGATGACGACGACGACAACAACAACAATAATTATAATGTAATTATTTATACCCTGTTCATCTTACTGGGTTGCCCCAGCTACTCTGGGCAGCTGCCAACATATATAAAAACATAATGAAACATTAAACATTAAAAGACTTCCCTATACAGGGCTGCCTTCAGATGCCCTGTAAAGGTTGTATAGTTACTTATCTCCTTGGCTTGGGGGCCCCATAACTCCTTACCCCCCAATATTTCTCTGATAAAAATAGGGACATCCTAAGGAGAAGCAGGACATTCTGGGATACTGCGACAGCTTCTGTAAATATGGGACTGTCCCTGGAAAATAGAGACATTTGGAGGGTTTGCGATTAACTCCAATGTTATTTGTGCAATGATCAGGCCAATCTGTTCCTCAAGTCAAGAGACTGCCAGGATTATAGCCACTGTTCTCTTTCCCTGCAACAATACAGACAGACACTGCTCTGAGCTGCACAGAAGTATTAAAGACACCTAGCTAAGAAAGCAGGAGACATCTTTTCTCTCCATGTAAATCCTTTTAAACTATGAATTCTGATGCCGTAGAAGAGACCTCTTTGACCCAGTGCCCTGCTTATCACATTTACTGGTTAGCTGAGCCCTCCTCCCTTTATAAGAACACTTTAACCCTTATCCATGTAGGTTAACTTAGGCGTCTGCAAGGGGGAGGGGATGTCCATTTATTTAATTATACTTAGCCCATGTGAGGCAACTGGGGTAAGGCGAGTTCATGGCCTTGCTTTGCAGAGGAGTTCATTTTGTTCTCACAACAAGTTTATACTATTAAGCTGGCACATCCGGTCAATATCTAATTTAGTGCAGCAGGCAAAGCTCGCTGACAAGCCTGATGACAAATGTGGTCCTTGCAGGCAAGTAGCAAAAAGAGACAAAAGGCAACAGGGCTGCCAAAGGATTAACTGCTTAAAACCCCATTTGTTTTTTTCTTGAATATTTGTTCAGCTGGTTGACTTGAAAGATAAGCCAACTTTAAGGTCATACTGCAATAAAAAATGTCTAGTAACCACCTGTTACCAACAGTGTGGCATATGTAATGCCATCTCGGACAGAGTAAAATTCAGAGAGAAAAGCATGAAGGGAGCATTTGAAACTAAGCAAAACGTATGTACCAGCCATTGATTTTTACTGCTTAACTGACTCTCCATAAGAATCAAAGGACTAGCAGCTGGGGATTCCCCACCCACCCAAATTTAATGTTGAAGGTACCAGTTGCAGCATTTTGAGCAATTGCATGAGGTCTTTCATCTGCAAAGCCAGGTTCACACTGCACACCAGGAAATCAAAAATTGGCTTGGCAAGTGAGTCCTATCCTTTTCCTTAAGTGTCAGCCAGCTTAAGCACATAATAGTTCTAGTACATTTATCTTGCTCTCTGCTCTTCCTTTGTCTTACAAAAATATGATAAATATGTTAAAAAACAGTTGCAGAACTGCTCCACGTCGTGTGTGTGTGTGTGTTGTCCTGTACTTATAAGGGGAGTGAATGAGAAGTGCTGAACAATATCTTTCTAGAATTCAAACTAGGCTCTGGAACCAAGTTGTGGCTCAAGTTAAGACTTGTACTACTCCCTATCCCCATGTGTATCCATATGTGTTTGTCTTTGGGATATTCTCTTTTCACTACCATGCCAACCCTGGGCACCCTCAATGTATTTTTCATTTGCTATAGCTCATGCCCCTTTTCAGTAGATGCCATTGCTTTATGTCTGCTATTTAAAAGGGGGCAATAATGCAGGTGCTGATACATGAATGTGCCATGTCATTCATGCTATTGCAGGGGGTTGGGCTAGATGATCCTTGGGGTGCCTCCCAGCTCTATAATTCTGTGATTCTGGGCTGGATTAAAGCAACAGTAGCCTGTGGCCAGGTGCTTCTGGAAATTTGCAGGAAGGGCCTGTGGGTGATGCTTTTCCCCTGTGGTTTTTATCCCTACCACCTGTTGTTTAGAAATACAGTGCATCTCTCTATGGAAATCCTATTCTCAGCTTTCATGATTAATGAATAAATGCATGCTTAATCCTCCAGCAAAAATATACGAATAGCCTCTCTTGCCAAGTCCAAAAGTGGCTTTCTTTTTTCATTGGCAGCCTAGCTAGATGAGTGCCAGATCATAAGCAGGACATGAAGGTCATAAGCAGGACATGGAGTAGTTTGACCCAGAGAACAGAGGCCAGCCTCTGGCAACTGTTTAGGAAGGTCTCCAGCTTTGACAGTGCACTGGGGGGGGGGGCTCTCTCTGTTAGTGGGCTTATCAAGTGGTGATGGTGGGCACAAATGCTCTGAGCAATGGTAGGCAGCCTGGTCCAGCCACCATCTAATTTCCCCACAGTGCTCCAGAATGAACTACATTGTGCTAAGTTGGAAACAATAATTTGTAACAGCAGACTTTAGGATAAGGTTAAGCAGGATAGGCTGCCTTCCCTCCGCACCAGACAATGGCCATTTACATCTTTTACAATAAGTGTGTAATGTAACATATTTTTCAGCTTAGGAACTCAGAAGGGCTTTACATTTTGGAATGAAGGAGAAGGTTAGGGATGACCTTCATTACAGACCTTCCAAGTGTCCCTATTTTCCAGGGACAGTCCCAGATTTACAGAAGCCATTCTGGTTTCTGATTTGACCCTGGAATGTCCCGCTTTTCCTTAGGACGTCCCTATTTTCAACGGAGAAATGTTGGAGGGTATGGAGTTATCCAACCCCTGAGTCATCTGAAGGCAGTCCTGTATAGGGAGGTTTTTAAATGTTTAACCTTTTATTATGTTTTTATATACAGTGGTACCTCGGGTTACATACGCTTCAGGTTATGTACGCTTCAGGTTACAGACTCCGCTAACCCGGAAATAGTACCTCGGGTTAAGAACTTTGCTTCAGGATGAGAACAGAAATCACGCAGCGGCGGCGCAGCAGCAGGAGGAGGCCCCATTAGCTAAAGTGGTGCTTCAGGTTAAGAACAGTTTCAGGTTAAGAACGGACCTCCGGAATGAATTAAGTACGTAACCAGAGGTACCACTGTATGTTGGAAGCTGCCCAGAATGGCTGGGGCAACCCAGTCAGATGGGCAGGGTATAAATAATTAAATTATAATTATGGAACAGGACCTTCCTACTTTAATTAGAGAAATGTTGGAGGGTATTTCATTATCATGTTCTTGTTATGTGGTTTTGAGGTTGAGTGTATGGCTAGAGCAATCAAAGCGTTTTGGGGGGGAAATTGTTCTGAAAATGTAACGTGTACCTTTTAAGCATAGGGACACGAGTGGCGCTGTGGGTTAAACCACAGAGCCTGGGACTTGCCGATCAGAAGGTCGACGGTTCGAATCCCCGCGAGGGGGTGAGCTCCCATTGCTCGGTCTCTGCTCCTGCCAACCTAGCAGTTCGAAAGCATGTCAAAGTGCAAGTAGATAAATAGGTACCGCTCCGGCGGGAAGGTAAACGGCATTTCCATGTGCTGCTCTGGTTTGCCAGAAGCGGCTTTGTCATGCTGGCCACATGACCCGGAAGCTGTACGCCGGCTCCCTCGGCTAATAAAGCGAGATGAGCGCTGCAACCCCAGAGTCGGCCACGACTGGACCTAATGGTCAGGGGTCCCTTTACCTTTACCTTTTAAGCATATTCTTTCCTTCACATAATTCTGGGTGCTGTAGTTTACCTCTCACAGAGATACAACTCTCAGCAACCTTTAAGAAACTCCAGTTTCCAGAATTCCTTGGGGGTGTATATGTGTGGAAATGTGTTTCCAATATGCTTTAAAGGTATTGTGTGTGCAGCCTGTGTATACAATTTTTGGATTGGCTTGCTTTCGATCAAATTTGAAAATGCTTCATTTTAACGGAATCATTTAAAGCAAACAAAAATGGCATCGTCAGTGCTACTACTGGCATAATGGCAAAAGAAAGCTTGATTGCTATCTGCTAGTGGGAAAATCTGAAGCTCAAACCATACAGGAAGAAGTTGCAGGCAAGTAGCACACAGCTTAAATGTTTGCTTATTTTCCAGCACCTCCAAGCTCCAAAGTGGGGAAATCAAGGCTTGGAATAAACCTGTTCATAAGCTGGTTGCACCATAGTAACTGGCTTTGAAATATTCCTCATCAAAAATGGCCCATTGTTTGGTTATTCAAGTGTCAAGAACATACAAATGGAAATATAGGGCTGTCAATGACTCATTTTTGAAGAACCGAGTGTGTGGGGGTTGTATTTTGTATGTAAAGAGTGGATGACTCAGGGCTGCTAATCAATGATATTTTGCTATAAGCAGAATTGTAATTGACCAGCCACACTTGAGCCAGGTGGGGCACAGCAGTTTTTAAGCGTGTGCCTCTTGCTATGTTCTCTCCACACAATGCATGTGACGTAACCATGTGGGCAGTGTTGTCTTCACCCTTTCCCTGCTTCTGTGTTTCCACACACAGCAACATTTTGAAGAAAATGGAGTGAGGGCAGCTCAAACCCTGATGGCTCAGTAGTTAAGGGGCTGGAAAGGGATGTGCCAGTCACTTCAGGCCTTCTTCAGCACAAAGCAAGAGGGAGCAACCATGTAGAAGTGCTCTCCTCCTTTCCCTGAGAGTTTTGCTGGGGAGTTCAAGGTGGGGTACATAATTCTCCCCCTCTCAATGTTATCCTCACAACAACCCTGTGAGGTAGGTTAGACTGAGAGACTGTGAGTGGCCCAAGGTGAGTTTCATGGATAAGGCCCTACACACCCACCCACCCACACCCACCCACACATTCCTTGGTGGTACGTCTCCTTCCTCATTCTCCCATTCTGGCAACAGGACTTAGGTGGGCAATCCTGACAGAGAACTTACCTCCATCTCCAGTTATGGTGCTTTCTGCCAGCCTCTTTGACCTCCTTGATTTGCCTGTCCCACTTGGTTGATGACAGGAATGAGCTGGCAGTAAATCACAACTTCACAAGTTGAGGTTACCTCTTTATTAGCAAAAACAGGATCTGCACAGGCCTAATGAGCACAGCAACTCATCTCCGACAGGTCTGGCCCCCATGAGACTGAAGGTCCTTGCCTCCCCACAGCTGCCTAAGTCCCCTCCTCTCCAGGGTTTTTCCTAAGCAGACTGAGACTGTGCCTGCATGAAGCTAACTTCTCCTCCACCCTCTTCATGCCTCTCCTGGTTCTGGGAGACCTGTGAGGAGCGGAGTTTGTTGCAGCAGAAGGGGGAGACACCCATGCCTCTTCACCAGCCAGACATCTCTGCCTCTTGGCCTCTCTCCTCTCCTGCGTCTGATTCTGGACTTCTCTCTGCTACAGACACTGCCTGCTAACTAAGCCCTGTTGCCTCTTCAGCTTCCGACACCTCCCCATCCCCAGTCCTTTCCCTCTGCTCCTTCTTACCCCTCATCGTCATCTCACCACCACTCCCCGGGCTCTGAGTCTTCTTCCCTTGGCGGTTCCCCCCACCATTCCTTTTTTTATTTCAGATGGTTGCAGGAACGGGGTGGCGGAAAGAGACTCATTCTCCCCACCTCCTTTCCAGGATGGTAAATGGGGGCTGGGAGTGGTGTGGTAGGGACCTCAAAGTGCACATTGGCCAAGGTCCCCTAAAACCTGGTTCCAACTCCACCACGTCTTGAGGGTGCTATGTGTGTCCCTGCTCTGTCCTCCCTGGTGGTGTTGTGGACACTTAAACGCCTCAACTATGCCAGTCAAGGAAGTAGATAGGGGCCATGGGAGCCCACTAGCTGCCCACCTTGGGCTCTGCACCTAGGGACAGGCCTGTGGGGCAGGACTAATAGTGTGAGATCTACAGCTCAGGGTCTATCTCTCTCTGTGTGTGCGTGTATAGAGCAATAAACCTTGGTGATTAATGCTTTTGGTAACACTTCACCCTCTCCCTGGCCAAGATGTCAAGACTTCTCAAAACTGCTCCTGGGAGCTTCCTATTTTTTATTTTTTAATTAATGATCAGTTGCACTATAGTGCAACTGCAAAAAAATAAAAAATGTGTGGGAACAAAAGTCTCGCAGACATGCAGGCCTGCACGCATACCACTCTGAGGTAAACTTCATGTTGCAGACTAAGGAGAGATCTGCTTAGAAACTCAGGATCTTGCCACAAAACATCTGAAGAGAGGACTCCCCCCCTTTCCTTTCCTTTGGGATGAAGCAAAGCATGGAGACCTCTTTTATGCCTCCGGCTTCTCAGCTTAGCTAATGAATACTGCCTGATTGATGAGCTGTATCTCTATTTTTTTTCTTATTCATTACAAGCATGAGGAATCAGGGAGAAGGAGGCTTAGTTCTCCTCCACAGCCTTACTCAGAACACAGATATCACCCAGACCCACCCACACAGAGATATGACCTTTGTGTGTGTGGAGGGGAACTGCCCACTGTGCAGACGGCCCAATCTGCCGTCTGGTGTAGGATGGGGAGGAAACAGATAAACCTCTCCTCCCTGCACTAATTAAAAAAGTTATAGCAGATATGAGCGTTTGGCTTTTTGTTTGTTTGGGAGGGGGTTGCCTTGTTCGGGGGTGGGAGTGGGGCCTGGGGGAGAGTACTTCTGAGCATCCTGCATTTTTCTTGTGTGAAATGGATATTTCGTGCTGCCTGCAATGCTTTTTCTCAGATTTCTGAATGTGCACTCAGCCGCCAAAACTCTGGAGACCACTGCTTTAATGGGGGTAGTTTGTTGGTGAGGGCCTGTTCTTGCAGTTCTCCTTGTGCCTCAGTCAGATTGCTTCCCCTCAAAGAATCTTGGGTGCTGTAGTTTACACCCCACAGAGCTACAATTCCCAGCACAATGTGGATGTGACCTATGGACTATGCCAGTGGTTTTCAGCCAGTGTGCTGTGGCACTCTGGGGTGCCTTGAAGGATGGTCACTGGTGCTACTGGCAACACTGGTCTCCATCCCTTTCTCCTTCCCTCCCTCCCTCCCTCTGATGCCCTCTGTTGTCTCTGCCTCTCAAAGGCTTGCACAGCTGTTTGTTGCAGCAGCCACTGGTGAAAGGTGCCTCTGGAGCTGGTCGGGGGTGCTGGTTGCCAGGAGCTGAGGCATGCTTGGAGTAAGCAAGAAAGTGGGCGAGGGAGCCCATCCAGCTAGTCCACCAGCCCTTGCTGTTGGGAATGGACAGTCCCAGGTTCCTGTGGGGCAGTGTGAGGAGGCACCTCTCTTTGGGGCAGCGGGAGCAGCTCAGAGACCAGGGGTGGCAGCAGCAGCTGCCCAGAGGACTCCCAAGGAGAGGGGAGAGGAGAGGAGGCCGAGGGAACACCCCACAAGGGGGGGTGTTTGAAAAAGGGTGAGTGGCTGCTAGCTTTGCAGGCAAGGGATGACACAACTGGGCTCCTGAGCCCCACAGGGGTGCCACAGAAAGAATGTAGTTGGTCAAAGGAGTTGTGGACTCAAAAAGATTGAAAACCTCTGGACTATGCATGTATTCCAATGGGAAGTACTAAGCAGCTCCAAGCAAATACATGCAATTAATAATGATAATAGTAATAATGACATAGCTGTATCTCCTCTAATTAAAGAGCTAATTGAAGTGTGAGGATTGAGGAGGTCTAGTTCCAGCCTTCCAGGAAGTATTGAATTAATTGAAAGCTGGTGCTGGAGCTGTTTTAGATCAAGAGAAAGGACCGGAAATGCAGGGCAAGCAATTAAGAAAGGAGGGGCAACCCCAAACTGTCACCCACCCGGTGAAACTCTCACTGTTCCCCAATCACATATTTTCCTATTCACACCTGTAAAATTATTGTTCTACTCTACCTCTCTCCCCCCTCCTTAGTAAATTTTCCTGTGGTATGAAAGAAGACAGATGCAACTGTTTAGTGATTTTCAAACTTTGTGCCAAAGGAGAGGCAGAAGTGTGTATTTTATACCCAAGCATAATGTTGGATGCATCCATCAGTATGCTTGCCGCACTGGGGAGACCCTGTTCAGTATGGATTCCCACCCTCAATGGCACCTTCCTGAGGATTTACTAAATTCTTGGGGTTTACTAATACAACTGATCAGGGGGCGTCAAGTTGAATAAAATATTGGGGGGGGGGCAGGTAAGCCCCTCCTCGCATAATCAGTCACATGACAGGGTGCACCCACACCATTTGAGTGGCAATGCCCATCAACTTGGGGGGCAGTCCCCTCAAATATTTTATTGAGGAGCCTGAATGGACCTTGGCCCCTAGGAGTTGGCTCCTGTGCAACTGATGGTGATGAAGGAAATCCCAGAAGTATTGACATAGACCAGCAGGCACAGATGGTCATGTGAAAATATCTAAGTTGTGTTTTGTTACAGGAACAAAATGCAGTCTGTGCTGAACATTTTGATTTGGAGTACACCTTGCTATTTTCATGGCTTTCAAATGGCAACTGTGAACAAATGGTTTCATGCTTGGCCTTAATGCTTTGTTCTGCTGGCAAATAATTTTTTAAAGCCTTTTGAAAGCCTTTGGTCTCATTTGCCTCCTATATGAGCTAACTTTTAAAGAATGGGCACAAATGCATTTAAGGCTGTTTTGATGCTGTCCTAAAATACAATATTTACTATCCATGTGGTTAAGGGAAGTTATACTTACTGAATATGTATGCTGTGTAACTTTTTGGAACTTGTATGTCTGCTATAACAGTATGAGTTGCAGTTTTATGGGCTTTATCATCTTTTTAATTTTTTTAAAAATTTGTAATAAAACATGTAAACATAACAGAGGCACCACAGGATCAACAGTTAATAAACATACAAGCCGGCTAAAGGAATAAAAGGTGATTCTCATTCATGACTGGGTGAATGTAAGATAACATCTCTGGTGCAGAGTGTAGGTATTATTTTTTTAATGCAAGAATAAAAACAAAAACAAAAAACCAACAACTTGTGTACATATTTAAGGGTGTATTTATAGGGAGCAGTGTTTCTGGGCCCTTTGCTATCTTCTTTTATCATGTAATCTCAGTAAGCAAACTCAAAGCAGACAAATCCCTGTACTTAAGCCCACAGATTCCGGTCATTTGTGGCAAGATTTGCAGCAGGGTATTAAAGATTTCTTCATAAGCTGTGAAGAATCAGATCATCCAAGTTCACTGTGTTCTCTCCACTCCGTTATTAATCCCCTTTTCCCATTACGTGCGTGTCTGTTTACTTTTGCAGAGGCGCTTTATGTATTCTGAAGGACAGCTTCCTATATCCTACGTAAAACACACCACAGTCTTTCCTGTGACCTTTTCTAAAGGCGTTTGTAAAGCAGGGTCCTTTCCCTTAAGAGCAGAGCAAAATCTGCATGCTCTGTGATGCGGTGAAAATAAATGGCTCTGTTTAATAGAAAGTGCCGCTTGGAGCTGTTAATTTAGCTTTTGGCAGAGTTGCACAAAATGATCCTATGCTGCAATATATATTCAATCTGGGTGGGGGGAGGGTGGGGGAATAAAGAATACTTCATATGGTGATGCCTATATTGGAAAAATAAGGGTGAATGCATGTGTTGTCATTAAACTCCTGCAAAAGAATATTTGCCTGTGACATCGCTGGTGGCAAGAAGCACAACTCTTCTCTTACATGTGTCTTCCTACAGATGGGGCTTGTCAATCTAGAAAGGTAGCCCATCTAAAAGAAGGAAAATTCTGGTCCTGAACCTCTGCTGCCTTGCAGGATATCTTCAGGAGAAGAAAAAGCTAAGGAGTAAACCCTACACAAATCTGGAGTGGAATGCCTAGGCTGGTTGGATGGCGCTTTGTATGCCTCCTTCTGGCAACTCCTGCAGCCAAGCTGGTGCCAAATGTATTGCTCTGCTTTCCTTCGGACCATATTAGCAAAGCCGAGAGAGGGGTCTTGTTGTCTGGGCAGCCCAGGACCTCCATACATGCTGCCCAGGTTTGCATCCTGAGGAGATCACTTCACTGCTGCTAATGCATCCGTTTGGTTTCAGCAACTTTGTAATGTATATTCATTTTGAATAGCTGCATGGTCCTCATAAAGTTGTGAATCTTGATTTCTTTTCCATTTTCAACAAGAGGAATGAGGGCCAAAGTTCATACTGTTCATGGGCTGGTGAGTAGAGTGGCCATATGCCCTGCTTTGCAAAGGTGAAGTTGCCTATCAACAGTTAGTACCTGGACAACAAACTGATCAGGTACACCAGCCATCCAGTCACAGTCTTTAATGCTGTACATTAGAAACAGGAATCATGTAAATTCAGCCCATCTTCATTTTAACTCCAGAGGGAGCCATGCCAGTAAACTTTTCTACATAACTTTGTATGCAAGTTGGCACTCAGGAGGCCGTTTGAGTGCTCACTTTTTATGCTAATGACAGATTTAGCTCTGAAAATCCATTCCATGTTCATTGCTAGTTTATAGCCAAGAACAAACTATATCAATCTCTCAAATGGTATACGAGACTCTTTTAAAAGCGTTCTTTTTCTGGTGCCAAGGACATGAGGTAAAGGACACTCACAACTTCACAAACATGTGCATCATTGCTTATTTGTTGCTTAGGATCAATGCATCTTCCATCAAGATCCACTCAAACTGCCATATACTGTTGCTGGGTAAATGTCTTTCTTTCTCAGTTGGTGGGCCTATGTCGAATGTGATGATGTGACTGCCCCATGTATCCAGACCCTCCAAGTGTCCCTATTTTCCAGGGACAGTCCCGGATTTACAGAAGCCATCCTGGTTTCTGATTTGATCCCAGAATGTCCCACTTTTCCTAAGGATGTCCCTATTTTCATCGGAGAAATGTTGGAGGGCATGAAGTTATGTGACCCCGAGCCAAGGAGATAACTAACAATACAATCTTTAGAAGACATTTGATGGTAGTCTTGTATAGGGAAGGTTTTTTAAAAATGTTTAATGATTTATTATGTTTCTATATATGTTGGAAGCCAAGCCAGTCAGATGGGCAGGGTATAAATAATAAAATTATGATGATGATGAAATAGGACGTCCATATTTTCATCGGAGAAATGTTGAAGTGTATGTGTATCTGCCTGCATACAAAAATAAGAGGGGGAAAGGTCCCTCTAACTGGGAGGGAGCATCTAAGGTTCTACCAAAATTTTTGTTACTCTTTACTTTTGGATTAGAGTGTTGAAGTACTCTTGACCTGTTTCTTGTCTGACAAAGCAGAAAGTGGTATAGAAACATATGCAGGAGTACCTTTGGATCTGAGGGCTGCTGGAGGTCACTGGAGAAGCCTAGAAGTTTAGGTCTCTGGACCAGCAGTTCCTTATCTCTTAATACTCCCTATAGTATTAGTTAGTGATGTTATCATATTAGGCAGGGCTGTGAGGCTGACTGATTGTAGTTTGCCTAGCTTGCTCATGGCTGAAGTAAGATTGGAACCTGGGAATTCCTGCTTATAGCTCAAACTCTTAGATGCTGTATTACACCAGTCAAAACTTCTTGTTTTTTAATCACATTTCGCTGAGAACCACATGACTGCAATTACCTATTTGAAATGCATGTACCAGGCAGCCATTTTTATAAAAACCTTTTTTTCTCCTTGCCCCACATAAACTACTGTATGGAAGGAAACACAAGGCATAACATGCTGTATAAGAAGATAAAACATGAAGCAATCCTTCTGTTCAATTTCATGCAGTCTTCTCTGTGAGGCAGTGCTTTCAGGCTACATTAAGTCTGAACACAATTGAATGGTATCATCTTTGTGCTGTTCCGTTGGAGGGACGTTCTGTGAAAAATAGGCAAGTGTTTAGTTTATAGACTTGGGAGGACAAGGGGATTTTTTTAAGTTAATAATAGTTCATCCTTCATTTCAACAATATGAGTGAACTAATGGGCAGTGGGTAAAATAATGGCGTGTCTTCATACCTATTCATTGACTTTTGTATGTTGTAGGATCATATATGCCAATATGGCATGGACAATTACACAAACTTGTTATCTCTCTGGGCACATCTGCTTTGGTTTAATAGTAATTTCTTCTCTTATGCAAAACCTGTGGAACTGTAGTGTGTTGTAGTGAACAGTGTGTTGGACTTAAACCAGGAAGACCTGAGTTTAAAACCACCTCTATCATCATGACTCCTTAAAGAGCACTGGATTAGCATAGATCAGTTACCAACTCTCAGCCTAACCCATCTTGTAGGGCTATTTTAAATATAAAATAGGGAGGGAGAACACCACCATATACAGCAACTTGAGAACAAGTTGTGTTTAGAAAGTGCATTTCTGAGGGAGGCTTAGGGTATCTCAGCACCCTTAGCAAGCTGCATTTTCCAGGAGCCATTTGAAGGGTACTAGGTTGGGGAAGGCTGTCACAGATAATACAACCAATAAACTAGCCACCTTTCCATTAGATAATGAGTTCCCAGAAGCTTGGATAGATCAGTGTTAGTCCCAAACCTTGTAGAGTATTTTGCAACTTAATATTTTGAAAGTGTAACTATTGAATAACTTAAAAAATATATGGGTTGGTGTTCCGGGCAGTACTCACCTCTGAGGAATTGTTGTTCAACAATTGCATACATTTAGTTTAGCTGCCCTTAACTCACCAATTTTGTTGGTACAAGAGCGTGCAATCATTTGTACACCCCTATAACTCATTGTTGTTGTTGTTTAGTCGTTTAGTCATGTCCAACTCTTCGTGACCCCATGGACCAGAGCACGCCAGGCACTCCTGTCTTCCACTGCCTCCTGCAGTTTGGTCAAACTCATGCTGGTAGCTTCGAGAACACTATCCAACCATCTCATCCTCTGTCGTCCCCTTCTCCTTGTGCCCTCCATCTTTCCCAACATCAGGGTCTTTTCCAGGGAGTCTTCTCTTTTCATGAGGTGGCCAAAGTATTGGAGCCTCAACTTCACAATCTGTCCTTCCAGTGAGCACTCAGGGCTGATTTCCTTAACAATGGAGAGGTTTGATCTTCTTGCAGTCCATGGGACTCTCAAGAGTCTCCTCCAGCACCATAATTCAAAAGCATCAACTCTTCGGCGATCAGCCTTCTTTATGGTCCAGCTCTCACTTCCATACATCACTACTGGGAAAACCATAGCTTTTACTATACGGATATAGTAAAATCTAATATAACTCATTAGACTGTAGTGAAATCTCGTATACATGGAGTTGATTGTGCTTTGGGGTATTTTATCTGAGATGTGCAATTCAGTTCAGACATGGAAGCCATCATTTAATATTGCCATCCTCAAGTGGCAAGCATGTAGGCATGGACTAGCCCCCAGTTCGAAGAGGAGGTAGTCCCATTTGGACTTCCTTCATCGCCATTTTCCTTTCATACTGAATGTGGCGACCCTGTTGCTGCTTTGTAAAATATCCAGCACTGAAAGTACTTGGAGTGTAGTCAAATTTTATTTCTTTTGAAGAAAGCTCATCAAGATTAAATAATGCATGGCACATAAAATTTACTTGGCTTGTTTAAGGCAGTGCACGTTAATTAAGCTAACAGGAGTCAAGAGCAGCCAGAATACATGGCAAACCAGTCAATGATTTCTAAAAATAAATATAGCATTATTACACATCCTCTAATGTAATAACGCTGTAATATGTTGGTGACGTTTCCAGTTTGTGGAGTGATTTGCATCCCAGAACACATTGATCCAACATTGTAAGACAGAGCCTGTCATGCCTTAGAACTGTGTGGGGGAGAAAGGTGGGTGCTGAACACCCCCAATCTGAGCAGTGTGAGATGCCAGGAGTTCCAGGCGCTTACAGTGTCTGTGTTTCCTTTTGGCAATGAGGCACAGTGGAGGCCATGGTGTCTTCATGATATACAGTTTATTTATGCATATATACAACCTGAGCCTACGATGGAGGGGTTCAAAGCATTAGCACCCCAAAATGGTCTTGTTTCTCCCATAGTTTGAGCCTTGGATTCAGATGGAAACCAACCAGTACTCTGCCTTTCTGGCTTTCTAGCTTGCTGCTTTGTTTCTCCATCATACCACATTCCCGTCCCCACTGCCCAATCTATGGTTACCTAGAATTGCCACCATTTGCTCTAGTTCGGTGATCAGCACAGTGATGAGCAAAGCTATCTGTGGACACCTGGTGTGTTTTAAAGGGGCCAGATCCAGCACGTGGACCGCTGGTTTTTCACCCTTGATTTACTTCGTTTTAGGTTTCTACTAGAAAACTACTTGTCAGCTTTTATGTGGGTAATGTTGTGGCCTCATCAACACACTCCAGCCAGCTAAACTCACATCTAACCCACACTTCCATTTAAACCCATCATCAGCTTTATTAATGGCTTGAAATCAATTTTAACAGCAAATAATTTACAAATGCAGATGACCAGGCTGCAACTCAGTGTGGCAGAGAAGGCCAGAGGCAATCAGTTTTAACCAGGTCTAAACAGGATTAGATAACCTACACAAGAGCAACCAACTGAAGATACTAGATACCAAGGATTGATCAGAAGCTAATGGGGTTGCAGACGGAAAGTCGAAACAGTTCTAAACACATACACTAGGGGGCAACATAACAAACAACACAATACCCATTGGGGGGCAGAACACATTATAAAAGTTTATTTTGAGAGCCAGGATGGTGTAGCAACTAGAGTCTGGGGAAGTTCACGTTTAAATCCTCACATATCTTGCTTGCTGAGTGAGCTTGGACCACTCCCTCTCTCTACCTCACAGGGTTGTTGTAAGGGATAAAGGAAAGGAGGGGGGAACACTGCATACACTATCCATTCCTGAGCTCCTTGGAGAAAGGATGAGATAAAATGAATGTAGTAATAATGGTATTGATTCTGATATGCTTGTTAATGTCCCCCCCATTTGCATGACTAAAGGCTACTTCACATATGATGTAGGTGTGTGTTTTATAAATAGATCTACATGCACCAGGGATCCTCTCTGATGTGTGCATGGTTTCCCCCCCAACAAGCATACACAGCTTTCAAATAATGCATTTTTCTCTGCTGTTGGGCTGCAATTCTAAATGACCATAGACTAAGCAGGGGAAGTGCATACACCCAATTGGGTCATGTCTTGGAATTTTTCACTGTGCGCTGTTGCCCAACAGAAATGGCAAGGTGCTTTCCTATATGAAACTGGATAACTGAGCAGTAAAAAACAATCTCAAAGCAATAGGAGAATCTGTGCACAAAGATTAGCTGGGCATAGGCAGGCTATGTACTGTGGGCAAGCCTGAGGTTTTTTTGCTCTGTCTGTGTGGATTTAAGATTCTGCCGATATACTGAAAGTCAGACACTGGATAAAGCAGTAATTAAAATACTGTGTTAGGATATCAAGAGCAGGAGTCTGTTTTTGTAATCAATAAAAGGTGTCAGACAGCCAAATAGCTGGAAGTTACAATTCCCCAAACTCATGTGCACTGCTATTACACTGCAGCTTCATTGTTAATCAATTGCCTAACATCTGCGAAATGTCTCTTTGGGAAGATGTGGAGAGCTCATCCCCTCCTCTCCATGACCCTAACTAAATTCTGGGATAACAATAAATGCTGTTAACTTCATAGACACATTGAAAAGAGGCAACTGAAAACTGTTTCTCATACCTAATAGAAACTGGTGCTAACCAAATGACTGTATGTGGAAGATTTCCTTTTTATTTTTTTTCTGAAGGAGCAATGAAGCAGAACCATCCATCTGATTACTGGAAATGACCCAACGCCTTCCCCCCTCCCAGAGTGGGCAGGGGGAGGGCAGTGGCTATTTCTTCTAGAGTTTTAAAATGAATTGCCAAATGAAAGCACACTTTGTTCCTCAGAACATTGTGGTAGGCAGAATGTTCATTCACATTGGCTTAAAATATTCCTCCAGGTTGCTGAAAGATTGGGAAGGATGGCTGCTTCTTTGTTATATAGTGTTTCATCAAGTGTGTTCACACACATTGGCCATGTTTAGACATAACACTGAACCACAGCTTAGTACTGCATGAATGAGCCAAACCTCTTTCTGGGCTCTTCTTCCCCTCTCTTTATTCTGCACTGCTTGAAGGATGACTTCAGAATTGCTTAGTTTTAAGTCAGCCATGCCTTCTTGCGTCATCTGAACTGAGATTTGTAGTTACCACTAACTAGGGTCAGGCTCAAAACAAACTAGCTTAATAAACTGCAGTTTGAAGCTGGCTTCTTTCGAAATGGACTATGGTCAGTGCTAAACCACAGTACCGAGTTCAGATGAAACAGGAAGCCATGGATAGCTAAAAATAAGAGGAAAAGCTTTCAAAATCCTCCTGGCTGTACAGGAAGGGAGAGTGTGTGTGAGCTGGGGAGGAGGCTGGGCAAGTTCATGTAGTGTTTAGTGCTGTGTCCAAACTTGGCCACTGTCTCAGTGGTCCTTACTGGGAATCACTTTTAACACTGATTTTTCAGTTCTTAGTGTTCAGCTTTACAGGGCCAATCATTATCTCTGCAATGGAAGCCAATATTATGATTAAGACATGCTGAAAGGGCAGCACCAAAAACCAGAAAAGGGGTCAGAAATCCCAACAGGTGCAGGAGACGAACTTAGTATATTGAGTGCTTTAATCTCTATCCCAACAGGGGACTGTTGCTACCATGTTGCGGATGGTGGGCAGAAACTGTGAAAAGTGGTTTGCATAAGGCCACCCGAAACAATTGCTTGGATCCAGTGTCCCCTGTGTGAGACAGTGAGGATTTTCTCATACTGCCAATGTCCCTCTTCTGTTTCTGCCCCCATGTCCTTGTGCATCCATTGTAACTTCCTCTTACCCTTGGAGGAACTTACGCAGGACACTCTGTGATTCTTTGGATCCAAGCCAATCATTAGTTGGAAAGAAAGGGGGATTTTAGATGATAATGTCCATGTGCAGAATTGTGATGATCAGAGTTGAATTCTGGGCGAATTCCCAGCCCTATATTGATTCTGTTTTCTCAGCAAAGTGGAGCAAAACAAAACAAAACAAAGAAAAAAGGAGAATTTGACAGTTAGGCCAGCTTGAGTTGGAAGGCAGATGTCTGTTTCAAATTGGGGCAATGGCTGTACTTATGTGAGATATTATTTCAGTGCCATTTCTTTTCCTATCAGCAGTAGAGCAGTGCTCTTATAGTAGTTACATATTTCCCATTACAACCAATGTCTGCTGACTTGCCTTCTGGTGAGTGAAGTCAAACTGTGCAGGTATTAGGAGGCAAAGGTCAGCTGAAGACATGGTCTGACTGAGGATCAGGTATTCTCAGGCAAATCTGCCACCTTTTCTCCTGCCATGCAGTGCTGCTGTCCACTGGAGTTCTTTGGTTCTGGGCACAAGCTGTGCATACTTGGCGACAGTGAGTGCCACTCTTGGTCTCATTCAGGTACACTCAAGAGTTGGGGTTCACTGCAGCTTCCTAACCAGAGTACAATCAGTGTCACGCCTCAGTTTGTTGCCACGTTATGTGTGAACACGGCTGATTCCAAAGGGCAGCAAATGGGCTGTTGCCATGGCTCCTAGACCACTGAAGGGCCCACTTCCCCCAAAGCAGCGCCATTTGTACTTTGACCAGAAAAAAGACTTCCTGTAATTATCCGTACTGAAGAGAACTAGCAGTAAACAGTGTGTTGCACTTGATCCCAATGCAAGTCCAACACTTTGGATTTGACCTGGTTTGAGATTCCTGCTTAGCAACGAAGCACACCTGGGTGCATCCTTATTATGCAACCTACCCTATTTCAGGTGGTTCCTGTGATGATAAAATGGAGGAAACCGCAATTATGGTATCTGAACTTCTTAAAGGACAAGCTGGGATATTAATGAGAAAAAAGAATGGAAAAGCAGAAAGCAGTGGCAGCAAAAGGTGAATGCTTTAGTTACAAATTTCTGTACTAGCAGAGTGAACAATTTGGGGAAGATGGTGAAGAGAGGTGTGATGTGGCAGCTGCCGCCTGCATTCTTGGTGACACAGATTAATTAGATTCCTTCCAATCTGGGAACAACTGATTTGAACAGAACCAATAAATGAATAACAAGTTGCTTATAGAATCAGAGAATTGTAGAGTGGGAGCGGAAACATGAGGTCATCTAGTCCAACCCCCTGCAATGCAGGATTTTTTTGCCCAATGTGGGGCTTGAACCCACAACGCTGAGATTTAAGAGTCTCATGCTCTACTTACAGACCTATCCTGGAGTCTAATTTGTCTTAATAATAACTTGCTAGCTTGCAAATGCCAACTGTTCCTGACTAATTTGTAAAATTTGAAGTGTATTCTACCATAATTACTTCCTGTGCCAGGGGTGACTCACAGTTTGTATGTTATGACAAGCATGTGGAAGCAGTGCCCAGGGGCTAGCAGGGTGTGATCCTGCTTCCCCATGTGGTTTGTCTATGCGCTTTGGTGAACTTGTGCATCTCTCAGTGTGGCTGAAGCTCTTTGCAATTCCTTGTTTGCACAGGGCTTACCTTACTTATAACAAACTGGAGTTAGGACTATAATATTTAACCCACTAATGTCACCTTTGGCATTAAATAGCAAGCTCCTTTTGCTAAGGATGTATATTGCTAGAACTGGTGGAATATGCAATTCCATCTGCTTTTATGGAAACAAACTGGGGGAAATGGTCCAGCTGTGTTCAGAAAAGGAAACACAATCAGCAGTGACATCCTTCAAAATCTGATGCACTTATTGTAAAAATGCTTATTTGCAGGAATTTGAAAGCAATTGCTTTGTTTGTTGGAAATGGTTTTAAGAGAATGAAACCTAATTTTACAATTTTTGTATTATATGTGTCCAGCAATTTTTAACACATCAGAGCAGTGGCAGCTATATTTGATATGAACATGAGCTTGCAAAACCTTAATTCTGTTTCTTTTTGAACCATTGGGGGCGGGTGTGGTGGTTATTCAAGGTCAGCAGCACCGAGAGGCAAAAGTGAGTCTGTCCAAGGCAATATTTATGAATGGGCTTTCATCTGCCTCTAATTGAAATTAGCATTGAGTCATTCTCTCCCCCCCCCGCCAGTAACTTTCCAAGGAGACAAATTTAACTTGACAGAGGAATAAAAGGTCTGAACTCAAGCTCTCCAAAAGAGTACAAAATGTGGCCAAGCTCGTAAATCACACCGCTAAATTGTAATGTGTATGCTAATTGGTCTCAAGTTCCATTTTTAACCTTTCCTTTAGCATCATAAGGACAAGAAGGATATTTTAGCATGCAGCAGACAAGAGACACGCAGAGAACTTAAAGCAGACTGAGGAAATGGACATTCTGAAGGGCTGCATGACTCCGCCCAGATCTCCTTCATGCTGGACCAAGTAGCTTAGATGGCTAAAATGAAACCTCTGTTTCAGAGACAGCATAACTCCTGAGTATCAGGTGTTGGGAACAAGCAGAAGAAGAGAGTCATCACCTTCATGCTTTGCTTGTGAGCTTCCCAGAGGGATCTAGCAGGCAGCTGCTGGAATCAGAATGCTAGGCTAGATGAACCCTTGGTCTGATCCAGCAAACCAATGCTTGATTTCTTTTTTAATGGTTTTTTTTAAAAAATTTCAAGTATTAATTTCAAGTGAGAACTACAGAGCTTAGGAGTTGTACAGAAAAGAAAGAAAAATAGCAATTGATGATTGTAGCAATGAGGCCATTCTTATGATCTCCAAAGAAGTGTAGAATCTAGGCAGGTATGAATTAGAGATGAGATAATTCTCTCTTTTTTGGCCATATCTCAGAATTAATTATTCAAATGTTGAATGGAATAATTTAAACTTTTAAATTCAAATTCTAAATTCTAATTTACCTCAGGATTTGCAGCACAGGGATTTGCTCACCCTCTTGGTGGGGCGTCGTTGTGGGACAGCGAGGGCTCTCCTAAGGCCCTGACAAGGGAATCACAGCATTGGCGTCCCATTCAGATAGGTGGTGTGGGTGTAAACCTGTGCCACCTGTCAGGAGCTAGATCCTAGCCTGCACCTGGGATTGGTAAATGGGGGTGCAGGCTTGGACATGGGCTGGGCCAGGGGCAGAGCCAACGGAGTAGGAAGGCTTCCCTTGGGTCCACGCCCTGGCCATTTAAACAGCCCGCACCTGGGGCCCTACCTGCTTTTCCTTCATTGGGAAAAGTGCTTTGATCTTGTTGGTGCCTTCTCTTGGTTGTTTTGATGGGAAGAGACCAAATATTGAATGTTCTCCATGTTCAAATGATACGAAATACAAGCGAACAATCAAATGCTATCCAATATCAACTAGGGGGTAATGTTGAGCATCCTAATACTCAAATATTCAAATAATATCCAATATGTATTTGGCAGCAAAATCTGAGGAGAACTTTTGGGGGAAAATGAATTTCAGTTCCAGAATTCATTCGTTCTTTTCTGCGCACAGGCATATTTCATTTTTAAAAAAATAACTAGTCATGATGCATCTCTCTACCCTCTCAGAAAAGTGTGTGACAAATGAGACTCAAGCACATATTATTGACTCTGAATTTCTGCCCTGTCTCCCTCAATGGGCATAGCACAAGGATAGAATATCTGCTTTGTGTGCAGAAGATTCCATATTCAGATTCTGGCATCTCCAGGCTGGGAGAGACCTTAGTTTATAATCCTGGAAAGTCACTACCCATCAGGGCAGACAATACTGAGCTGGATCGACCAATGGACTGATTCGGTATAAGCCAGTGTTCATGTTAGTCTCTGCTGCAGAACACTTAGCTTCCAACTGCCAAAAAAGCATCTGTCCGGTGCAAACTTGCACTACTGGAATGTGGCTAATACTGAATGCAGTCCATCAAGTAGGATAAAAGTAGTACATATTCCCATTATATTAACAACAGCAAAATGTATTGTGACACTTTAAATGCTAACAAAATTATTTTGGCATAAAGGGTTCATGGACTAAAGTCTACTTCATCATCAGCATTACACTAAGTTATATTCACGCCTTTCAAAATTAGTTCCAGCTGCGTTGCATCAGAAAGCCAGGCTGTTTGTTCAACAAGCAAACCTACCCACTCGACCACTGCCAAATTGCCACCTTGCTTTCTGTTTCAGCACGCCATAACACCAGATTCAAGAGCTTTCTTGGTGGGCCAATCTGTTACTGATTGTGCTAACCCGCGGAAGTATTCCCCAGAGTTACATTGGTTTCCTGTTTTGAGAAATTGCTTCTGCATGACTTCAGAGGCTAGCTTGGTATCTGGGAGCTCTACCAGGAATTCCATCAGCAGTGATACATAACAGCCCACATTTCACTGGGTTCATCCCCATTCTAGCCATTGACTTGTTCGCCTTATTATTGCCTGAGAAGCAAAGACATGGTTAATTGTTTCATATGGACCATGAATTCTAGCGTCTTAAATGAACTGTGACTGTGAGTGAGGCTACGGCTCTTCCAGAACCAATGAACAATTGCTCTCATGTGGTGAGGAACTGACTATTTTTAACAGGCTATCGTCCAAAAACTATGTATTCAAAATGTGGCTTGGAAACTGGCTGGTTTCAAGGGATTAACTGCAAACTACTGAGTTCAGGACTCCTGCTTAAACTGGGGCAAACTGGGAGGTTAGCATCACGCTGGACTTTTTTCTTATCAAGCAAAATCATTTCAAGATGTTTAGCTGTAGAAAACGTATTACCCCCCCAAAAAAAACTAACCAAAAGATTGCAGACTCTTTTAACTGCAGGGTTGTTTTGTGCCCAGATGTATTTTAGGCAACAAAGAGTTGCTTACCAAGAAAGAGGACCTTAGTCAATGCCACACAACCTTAGTCATGCCTCACAGTCACACCTACTGAAATCAGTGTACCTAGTGCAGGTGGCGCTGTGGTCTAAACCTCTGAGCCTCTTGGGCTTGCAGATCATAAGGTCAGCAGTTCGAATCCATGTAACAGGGTGAGATCCTGTTGCCTTGTCCCAGCTCCTGCCAACCTTGCATTTTGAAAGCATACCAGCACGAGTAGATAAATAGGTACCGCTGCAGTGGGAAGGTAAATGGCATTTTTGTGTGCTCTGGTTTCCTTCACAGTGTCCCGTTGCGCCAGAAGTGGTTTAGTCGTGCTGGCCACATGACCTCGAAAGCTGTCTGCAGACAAATGTTGGCTCCCTCGGCCTGAAAGCGGAGATGAGCACGTCATTCCATAGTCGACTGGACGTAACCGTCCAGTGGTCCTTTACCTTTACTTTTACCTTTACTTGAGTATATTATTTATTTCAAGTATTTATAGACAGCTTTTTTATCAGAAAAGATCACAAAGCAGTCTGAGTCTGGCTTCGGCTGGGGAGGGCGGGATATAAATAAAATTTTATTATTTTATTATTATTATTAACCCTAAGGACAGCATGGATTGAACCTGGGGACTTTCTTCATGGACATCATGTGCTCTGTATTGCCCTTCCCTTTCCCCAGCCCAGCCATGTTCGACTGTGGCCAATGTGTTCTTTGTAAAACAGAACTTTGTCTGGAACCATCTAGAAAGTACAATACACATGATATGAACTATAGGCAAGTTTTCAGAAATTAAAGTTTTATGAGCTTCAGAAAATATCATAAATATTAAGCAATCCAGTAATCTGAATTCATGCAAGAAATCATGGTTTGCTGGAGTGTTGGTCTGGGGAACCATGGTACACTTTCGCTTACCTGTGTGAGCAGTGAAAGGAAGGAGAAATCTACCTTCTTGTGTCAGGTTAGAACCTTGCCTCATTCTCCCTTGCCCCTCTTGTAGTCTTGGCCGAATGACTTAACTCTTTTCCCTCTTTTTCACTGTTTATTGAATGATGTGGAAGCAGCTGGCAATAATGAGCTTTACCACTTGGAGGTGCTACTTTACAAATATATAGAACAAAAGGGCACCAACAGTAATGTCTTGTTTCTAGTGAAACTGCTAATTTCAGACTGTGTTATTTTACCTTCTTACCTTCCTCACTGTCACTTTTCTCCTTGTTGTTATTTCTCTTGCGGTTCAAATTGTGACAAACTTTAATGTTCAAAGGTTATGATTCTCAGCATGCTTGCAGGGCAGTAAATTGCAATGAAATCAGGGGGACTTGTGTCCAAGTAATATGCATTGTGTTGGGTTGCACAGCTACCTTGCCTTTGGAGTACACTAATTAAAACTTTCCAGAAAATTAAGAGGTAGCATTTCTCATCTTGACGCTGTGAACCAGAAGTGATGAGCAGCTATCCATCCTTTCTTGCTAGATGTGAATGGACCATAGCTGAATGGTAGACCTCATGCTTTGTGTGTGGAAGGTCATTGCTTCAATTCCTGGCTTCTCCTGGCAGGGCTGTAAAGGCTCTCTAGCTGAAACCATGAAGTGCTGCTGCCAGTCAGTGTAGGCACTATTGAGCTAGGTAGATTAATGGTTGGACTTGATATAAGGCAGCTTCTGTGTTTCTGCGCGTGCATGTGTGTGCGCGTGCACCCACCCACCTCTTTTGTCATGTAGTTCTGACTTCTTAATCAATGTTCTGCTTTCAGAGGTTTTTGGTGTACATTTACTCCTTTTTTTGCATTTTACTGACTGGAATTAATTTGTATGGTCTGTGATCTCAGTTATTTGAGATAAAATGAACGAGAATTCCGTGAGGAGAATGATTGTAACTGTGGGTGTCAAGTAACATGGGGATTTGGCATTTTTTCACAATTTGCTGTAGCTATTGATGGTGCTTCTTGGTCAGCAGATAAAGAGCAGTTGATGAACTTTTTAAAAAGCCTACAGCTCTCTATCACAGCAACTCCCCCCCCCAAAAGAAACCCCACACGCCCTAGTACAGAAACTTCCATATTACGTTGGTGAATTTTGAAAACCATTATTTGGGCCTGAAAACCATGCTCTCTCTCTCTCTTTTTTAAAGTGATGAATTCAATCTGTTTTCTCTGAGCATTCAAATATATTGTTACGTGCAGCAGACTTTTTGATGCTGGCTTGGACCAACTGCCAGAAAGAAGGCGCT
The DNA here is from genome assembly GCF_027172205.1 of Podarcis raffonei. NCBI lineage: Eukaryota > Metazoa > Chordata > Lepidosauria > Squamata > Lacertidae > Podarcis > Podarcis raffonei. The sequence goes on from NC_070606.1 coordinate 21,587,549, forward strand.
TGGCTTCTAGAAGTCACCGTTGCTGGGGTGACAATATCAACAGGAGGAGGGGATCACTGGGGAGGAGAGGGCTGCCAGGAAAAAGAGGTAAAGCCTGGTGGGCTTCTCCAACCCTGGTTAGGAAGTCACAGCTAGTGCAACTCTCTTAGAATAAATGTAATGTGCTTTGAAGGAGCTCCACCAGCCAGCAGCCTTGCTCCCACATTTTGCACCAACTGTAGCCTCTAAACCTATCCCTCAAGAGCAGCTGTACACAGAGCGCATCACAACAGTCTAGTTGTGAGGTAACCAGTACAGGAGTCAAAGCAGCTAGGCTACCCCTGTCTAGCCTTAGCATTACTGGGCACCTGCCAGGGCAAACATCCCTGCAGGGGACCTACTGACATTCTCTGGAGACTTTTGGTCCTGTTCTCATCCTCTTGGCTATTGCTGCCTGTGTTTGCCTGCTGTCTCTGAGCATGCAAGGAAAGTCAAAAGTAAGTTCCAGCAGCACCTTCCACCTGCCTTGGGTCTGGGCTTGGAGCAACCAGCCCAGGCATTCTTAACTGGTTGGTTTACATGGTGGAAAGAAAAGGATGGTGGAAAGAGTTTGGTAGCCCTTCCTTCCAAGGTGAGGGGGAGTGGCCTAAGCATGGACTTAGCACCTCCATGTATTATCGTATTTTTCCGTGTATAAGATGCCCCCATGTATAAGATGCCCACTACTTTTGGGGACCCCAAATTTAGAAAATGAACATATGCACTATCCATGTAGAAGACGCCCCCAGATTTTTAACTTTATTTTAAAGTAAAAAAAACCCCTAGTCTTATACATGGAAAAGTACAGTAATTAGAGTTAAACGTTGGTTATATGAGGCTGATTTATATGTGTTATATTGCCACGCCTGCCCATAAATACATATTAACACACTTGTGTCAGGCAGCCAGAAAGACAGAGGGCTTAAATAGAGGAAACAAAAGAATCGAAGGTACCTCAATCAATGCTCTGATTTTTTTTAAAAATGGGATATTTTAAGGGGCTATGGGGAAGGTGACCCATGTTACTAATTAATACTGAGAGACAGTTCTTGGGCATTGGTTTGATGTCATTACAATGCATAGTGCAGCCAGATATAGTTATTGAAGTGTTATAATTCCCCTGTCTGAGAAATACGTATGAAAATTCACTCTAGCTGTTGGATGGATGAATATTTAAGAAACTAAATCCATGGAAAATAATTCTGGGATGAGGCGTCTTAGCCTTAGACACACTGGCTAACGAAGTATTCGATTTGTATTATTAGCTCTGCTGGAAATAGTCCAGTAGCATTTTATTTGATTGGGCTTGTATCTTCCATTGTACGCTTGATGAATAGATATTGCTTGCTGGCAGGATTATAAATCCAGTCAGATTTGTCATCAGTTTGCAGTTACAGGAAATAAGTTACATATGGTTTTATAAGGCAGTGGGGGAAAATAGAACCTTCCATTTAAAAATGAGCGAAGTCTGTGGCATCCACAAACTGAGGCTGAATTTGTCATGTAGTCAAAATGCTCCTTGACTCCATCACTTGAGACTCCGTGGGTGAGATGGGGAGAGTGCCTCTCCATAGAACAACCCCTCTGCACTAGAAAACTAGAAATCAGAGAGGACAAGTATAGCCTGTTCTGACAAGTTTATTCCTTTTCTGCATGCTGGGATTTTGTTTCTCAGTAGAGTATTCAATTATTTATTCAACTATTTTTTTATTAAATTTTTATATAGCTCTTCATTCAAGGCTCACAGGGCAGTTTACAATATCTGACACACAAACCCCAATTCACAGTCTAGTGGTACAGTCCAATTTTACAATGTAATCTGGTAGTCTAAATTTGGTTTCAGTCCCACTTCTGTTTTTAGATTTGTGGTGTGGGAGCTGCTAAAACATGGTACTGTGAACTGAGTGGAACGTTCCACAGATCCAGTTAATTTGTTCAAAAGTACAGTAGTGATCTTTGAGTGGGCCAAAAGCTTCCCTTCCCCAGTTAATTCTAGTTACCGGAATATAGTGGTACCTCGGGTTAAGAACTTAATTCGTTCTAGAGGTCCGATCTTAACCTGAATAAACCTGAAGCACCACTTTAGCCAATGGGGCCTTCTGCTGCCACCACGCCACTGCTGCACGATTTCTATTCTCATCCTAAAGCAAAGTTCTTAACCCGAGGTACTATTTCTGGGTTAGCAGAGTCTATAACCTGAAGTGTCTTGTAACCTGAAGCGTCCGTAACATGAGGTACCACTGTATATTGATATTTTTTAAAAATTATAATTGTTCACATCCATTTCCTCTTTGCTGCCATAATGAGCACCCATCCATTTTATTCCTCTTCAAGTGACCAGAGATTATCACATAGCAAATTTAGGTACTGGATGACATAATTAGGGTCAAATGTAGCTCATTTACAATGAGAACAATGCTTCCCAGGAAGGCCACTGGGGGGGGGCAGCATTCCTCAGGACAGAAACTATTTGTGTGAGGGGGCTCCTTGCTTAGTAAACGCCACCTTGATTTACCCATGGTGGGCTTGAAATGAGCTTTTGCACCTTAAGTGAAAACCAAGATGATCACAGTGCCAAGCTAGAGACTGTGCTTTTGTGGGAAATATAGGTGCTTTGACCCTGTAGGTGAGAAAGTGGAGCCCCAGCTGAAACAAACAAACAAACAAACAAACAAACAAACAAACAAACAAATCAAAACAATTCATCTTGTGCAACTTTGCCCCAGGGCACAAAGATCTCTGTGGATCTGCCCTAATTGTTTCCAGTCATACACTGCAGGTACTGCAATTTCTCCTTCCAGTTACAGTGGTACCTCAGGTTACAGACACTTGAGGGTACAGACTCTGCTAACCCAGAAATAGTACCTCAGGCTAAGAACTTTGCTTCAGGATGAGAACAGAAATTGTGCAGTGGCAGCGGGAGGCCCCATTAGCTAAAGTGGTACCTCAGGTTAAGAACAGTTTCAGGTTAAGAACGGACCTGCAGAACAAATTAAGTTCTTAACCCGAGGTACCACTGTATAGCTCCTTCAAGGACACAGAGTGCCATTCAAGAGCAGTTGTGCATTTGGGTGATGTAATGGACTTACAGGAGGCCTAAACAAAATAAAAAAATTCCTTCCAGTAGCACCTTAGAGACCAACTAAGTTTGTTATTGGTATGAGCTTTCATGTGCATGCACACTTCTACAGGAGGCCTGTGTGCCCCCTGGACTTACTGGTCTTAAATCCTCCCCAATGCTATTACTCTCCAGCAGTCCTCAGAAAATAGGGACATTCTATTCTACATCAATATCAATGCTGGTTAGTAGTATTTATTGATTTGGGGTTTTCTTTTTCCCTCAGAGCTTCCCTAAATGCAATACATAAATTCCAAGATTTCTGTGCTTTAAAGTACCCCAGTTTTGTGTGTTTCCTCTCATAACTTTTGTACACTTGACCAGGAGGAAATGCTCAAGCATTAATAATGGCATAGAAAAGAATGTCCCTGTTTTCAGAGGACTGTTGGCGGTATTACATTCACTTACCTCAGAAAGTAGTAAGCTAGTCCTGCTGTGTTTGGAGGACTCCTCCTGCTCATTCTTCGGATATACATCTGCCCCAAAGTCTTGTCCTGGCGGCACCATATTTCTGACACTTGCAAGTGTGAGGAGACAATTGGGTGACACAGTATGAAGACCCAAGGGCAGGTGTGGAGGCTAGAAAGTGGGCCACATATATGATATATGAACGGATTTGTCAGAAACATTTCTTTGCGATAATTCCACTGTATTCCAGTGGCAAGAAAAGTAGTCTGCATTATTTTCTTTATTAAAATAATCCATGACTGACCGCCCCATCACAATGCTTTCTTATCTGCAGCTGGAGGTAGTCATTTTTCTTAATGGGGTGTTGTTGGGTTTTTTTTTTGCAGAATGAAATTGTGAAATTATAGATAAAATATTTAGTGTGGCGTTTGCTAATGGTATGTAGTGAAAGGATGTGGGGTGGAGTGGCGGGGAGAAAGAGAATCTTGTAACTCAACCACAAGTAGCTAAATTGCTATTTTTCTCTTCAGCTTTGTTGGTTGCTTTTGCCTGCATGATTGCTGTGGCCCTCCTGTATTTTCTTGGACTTTATGTCTCCAAGTAAGTCTGTGTAAGTGATATGTGGATCTATATGTTTTTGTTCTATGTTTTAAATCTGCAAGTTATCATTGAATTATTTATTTCTGCATTTATTTATTTTAAAGTATAGACACATAAAGAATTAGAATAAACAGTAATAGTTTCAGTCCATTTTTATGGGCGTGGGCCTTTAACTGGGTGATAGGAGTGGCCATTTTCCATGTATGTGGCTGATGAAAACACATTTATGGTGGTATATTGCCAGTCACAAAGTTCAGCTTTGCCCCGTTGACCTGGTTCTTGAATTGTTGCTCATGGCAAGTATGCCCATGCCTAGAATTGGATTTTGGCCTATATCTGTGTGAGATCATCATACAGGCATCAAATGGCCAATTTCTAACACTTTTAATCTATTGTGTGATTACTCTTGATATTTTTGATTCAGTAAAACTAGATGCACATATGCACCACCAGTGTTGGCAGTTTTCTCTGCAGCCACTGTCGTGGCCATTTCAGTGCAAAATGTGGCTTGCTTCATTAACAGAACAAGAAGCCACAGTGCTATGTCAAAGAAACCTCAGGCAACATGTGTGGTTCTTCCTGATGTGTGTGGAGTGCTTTGTTCCTGTTCTTTATTTCCTACAAATTTGAATAAACTTAAATTATTGTGAGCTTCTTCATTGTACATAGGGAATTCAGGAACCCACACCATCTTTTGAAAGTTAGTGGGTAACCTTCTGCACCTTAAATTTCTTTTTGTTTTTTGTTTTTAAGGAGTTTTGTAAATCTATTGAGTTACAGGAGACAAACTCCTCTTTAAACTGTTACTTATATTCAGGTTTTCTAATTCTAGGTAACATTCAAGTCCTAGATTTATAGACAGGTTACTTTTTGAATTCTTGCAGACTTCACTGTACCCGGGTACACTGCCATTGCCTTCAACACAAACCTACTTCCATTGTAAGTATATGTACCGCTTCACATTCTTTAAACATTTATGGGAGTATTCAACTAAGTTTTACTTACAGTAGATCCATTGAAATGAATAACTCTTGACTAAATAAGGCCAATTAATTTAAATAGGTCTACTCTGACTAAAACTTAATTGAACCACCCTTAATTGTGAAATATGCATGTCTCATACAGTGGTACCTCAGTTTAAGAACAGCCCTGCTTACGAACTATTCGGTTTACAAATCTCCAAAACTGGAAGGAGTGTCCCGGTTTGTGAACTTTACCTCGGTGTAAGAACAGAACCTGAATAGTGGAAGGGCACTGGTGGCAGGAGGCCTCATTAGGGAAAGCGCACCTCAGTTTAAGAACAGTTTCGGTTTAAGAACGGACTTCTGGAACGGATTAAGTTTGTAAACCGAGGTACCACTGTATATGTTTCTAATGCGCATAAATTTCTGCAAATACCTCCTTTCCCAACCTGGTCATGTTTTAAAGAGCAATCCCTGCTGCTGGAGTGGTGGATTTAGTAATTAAGAGTGCTTATTCTTGAGTTTTGAGTGATAGGCATAAAAGCACCCTCCTTTTTATTAAACAGAGTGCCTTGACCTGTGCTATGTACTATGTTTCAGCTTTCTATTTGTTGTGGAAGGATCTTTTACCATTTTGATGCCCCCCCCCCGGGGAGAAAGTGAGTTGTGTCCAAGCACTTGTGAACACAGCTTGCACTTTTCCACACTAATATGTTCCTGGTTGCCACTGCAAAGCCACCTCTCACAATCTGGTGATGCTTCCAGGGTTTAAAGGGGGAATTTCTTCACCCCTCTGATCCTAGTATACGCGTTGATGTTCTTTTTGCAGTGTAGTTTGCCCCTAAGTATGCTGCTTAGTGGAAAGTTCCTTCCTTCTGGCCTTTTTAGGCTGCTTCCAAACCACCTGATTATTGAGCATTCATCATGGTTTGTGTTTACCAAGTTTGCAGGCATGCTAGATGACACCAGCTCTTTACTCAGCATTCATTCTGATCTCTTTGCAAGTTCAAACAGCATTACATCAACCAGTGTTGTTTTTACGCTTTACATTTCCACATCACTTTCCTTATCTCAAAATGTCTGATTTTGGGGAGAAGGAGGTTTGTTGCGCAAGAGCTCTGCATCAAATTTAATTGCGCAACTTGAATTTTCCAGCATGTGATTGAATTTGCCAATCTGTGATACCACCCCAAAACAGCGATAGCCTGGAAGAGCCCTTAGAAGACTGTCTGTTCTTCTCTGATAGCAACCCTACTAAGCAGATAAAATGCTGTGGGGCTCTTGTTTGTGTCCCTGTCTTGCTCAATAGTGCTTGCTGTCAGACAAGATGCTGGGTGATGTACTTTTCTTTGCTTAATGTGGCAGCTAACTTGACAGTAATGAGAGAATGCCACTGCTGGAGACAGATTTGAACTGCTGTCAAGAGCAGTCAGAGTAGATGGAGGTGTTTAAAAATATACGTGGCAGGTTTGTAGAAGAACCTCAGGGTGTATTCTTCTACAGCAGGTGGTTTTAAGCAGGTTTTTTGCTAGCCTCTGCTTGAGATATTCAGGCTATGAACGGGCACTGTGCTTTGTTAGTGGGCTGTGACCATATGAGGAACAAGTTCTGGAATGTGTGTGTCAAAACTCAAGATCCGTGTAGTCAGGGGCTGGGGCCAGAGCTTCAGCTAGGGCTGGAGCTGACACCTTCATTGTTGACCAGGCAAAGCCAAGAGGCCAGGCAACTAGTACAAATACCCAGAGGCCTCATTCTATTCACCCATCACAGTGGCTGATATAATGCTCCTTTCCTCTGGGCTTAAAAGGTAAAGGTACCCCTGCCCGTACGGGCCAGTCTTGACAGACTCTAGGGTTGTGCGCTCATCTCACTCTAGAGGCCGGGAGCCAGCGCTGTCCGCAGACACTTCCGGGTCACGTGGCCAGCGTGACAAAGCTGCATCTGGCGAGCCAGCGCAGCACACGGAAACGCCGTTTACCTTCCCGCTAGTAAGCGGTCCCTATTTATCTACTTGCACCCGGGGGTGCTTTCGAACTGCTAGGTTGGCAGGCGCTGGGACCGAGCAACGGGAGCGCACCCCGCCGCGGGAATTCGAACCGCCGACCATGCGATCGGCAAGTCCTAGGCAGTGAGGTTTTACCCACAGCGCCACCCGCGTCCCACCCGCGTTCTCTGGGCTTACAGTAACGCTATTCCCCACTTCTGCCAAGGCATCTCTCCCAGAAGTTGTTAGCCCTCATACAATGCCCTTTTAGAGTTTGAAAAAACTTGTACAAACAATGAGACTTCCTGATTTAATACTGATTGCTTGTCCACTGGCATTAGCAGTAAATTTGTTTGCAGGAAATAGGCAAATGTTTGTACCCTAGAGCAACTTGTAATCTATCATATATACTCAGAAAATACTGAGTATGAGACCAGCAGGGATAAGAATGTTCTGCTGGTTTCTTTTTTAGGTGGTACAGCTTGTGTGTAGTTCATAAAGTATTTCTCATCCTTCTAAAAGAAAAATGGATCGCAATTATGAGTTGGTTCGGAATGGGCCTCAGTTGGCTAGGTGGATATAATGATATAAAACGGAAATAAAGTAGGTGATGCCATATATCAAGCAAGGAAAAATTGAGTTTGGAGAGATGCAATCTGGCCTCCAGCTCAGGCTTTTAATCTTGAAGGGCATTTTTTAACATGATGTGATTGCTAATAATACTTCACAGCAGGTTTTAGGAAATTAACATTTTTAAAGAGAAAAAGAAGCACGCACACACCAATGACTGGAACATACGATTCCAGAATCTAAAATTCCCAGATGTCTAGATTTTGGCTTAATGTTAGACTTTTAAGGACAACCTATTAATTAATTTAAAACAAATGCTGTGCCCAAATATTTTTTAAACAAATATAAAAATGAATTAAGGATACATCCCACCCAATGATCTGCAGATGTTTGCTTTTCACTTATTTTTGCTTTTAAGTTGGTTTAAACTTTTTATGATTTCATTGTTTGGTTTTACGTTTTTATATTGCCGTAAACTGATGTGATATATTTTTTATGACACAGTAGTATATAAATATTTTCATAAAAATAATAAAATAAAAATAAAACAGCTAAAATATTACCAGTGTTAAAATTTAGCCTCTTCAAAGTTAATGCTGTGTCCACCCTACTACAGGCAGAAGTAGCTGGAACATACCTAGCAAAGAAATGTCTAGCTGTTCCTTAGATACTCTAATTTGTTGAACAGATTGTTGCTCAGCTACTAGCTGTGGTGGTAGTCTTCTGAATGCCACTTGCTGGAAACTGCAGAAGATGAGAGTGCTCTTGTACTTGCGCCTTGCTTGCAGGTTTTCCACAGGCATCTGGTTGGACACTGTAAGAACAAGATGCTGAACTAAAGGGACCATTGGCTTGATTCAGCAGTTTCTTCGTATGTAATTATAACATATAAGAAAAAGAAGCAGTCTTGGCATCTGTTCACCTGCTGTTTGTCTGAGGGGACCCTCCAGACTGGTGCATTCTGTAACACGTTCTTGACACATGTGTGTGTGTGTGTGTGTGTGTGTGTGTGTGTGACATACACACGTGTTTGTTTGTGTTGGCATCTATCTGTCTTGGGAGACAATGGAAGAGTGCACCTGCACATTAGTGCTAGATTTATTCTGCCTTAATTTGTTCTGTAATACTTCCCTCAATGCTACTACATTGCTGTTATTTTAAATCTGCCCTTCACCCTAAGGTCCTGGGGCAGCTTGGAACAAACCTCTCTTTCCAACAATATGCACTAAATGGAAAGGAAGCACTGTGAGTGGTTTATTTAACTACTCTACACTAGCATGTTGAATGTAAAAACTTGCCTTTAGTGGAGAAAGGGAAGTCCCTTGCCTTGGCACCTACTACAGGAACAACAGCTGGAGAATACTTTTAAACATGTTTGCACACCCCTTCACCTGGAGCTTCTGGCAAGAAGAGCAACCCAGCTGTTCTTCACTTACCATGCACTGGCTCATATTCTTCCCCAATCTGGTGGTGGCTGCTTCCCCCCACCCCCCACAACCCATCAAATTTATCCTCACCAACAGCTTGCCACAAGCTGTCAGGAGGAGGAAAGTCTTGCTTTCCCATTTGCTTAGGTCGGAGTTTTTCAAGCCTTTTGGGTCCACAGCTTCCATGACCAACTACAGTGGTACCTCGGGTTAAGTACTTAATTCGTTCCAGAGGTCCGTTCTTAACCTGAAGCTAATGGGGCCTCCTGCTGCTGCTGCGCTGCCAGAGCACGATTTCTGTTCTTATCCTGAAGCAAAGTTCTTAACCTGAAGCACTATTTCTGGGTTAGCGGAGTCTGTAACCTGAAGCACATGTAACCTCAAGCGTATGTAACCTGAGGTACCACTGTACATTCTTTCTGTGGCACCCCTGTGGGGCTCAAGAGTCCAGTTATGTCACCCCTTGCCTGCAGAGCTGGCAGCCTCTCACCCCTTTTCAAACACCTTCAGCCTCCTCTCCTATCCCCTCTCCTTGGGAGTCCTTTGAGCAGCTGCAGCTGCCACCCCGGTCTCTGAGCTGCCCCCCTGCCCTAAAGAGAGTTGCCTCCTCATACTTCCCCACAAGGGCCTGGGAGGCACCCCCTGGCCAGCCCCAGAGGACCATTTGCCTAGGGAGCTTGTAGTCAGGGCTGCTGCAACAAACAACTCTGCAAGCCTTTGGGAGGCAGAGACATAAGAGGGCATTGGAGGACAGAGGGAGGGAAAGAGGGACACAGGCCAGTGTTGCCCGTGGCACCCCTGACCATCATTCAAGGCACCCCAGGTGCCATGGCACACTGATTGAAAACCACTGGCTTAGGGGAAAGCCTCCATCACCAGAATGAGGTATATTTGGAGAGCAGGCTGCCTGTTGTGGATTTAATTGAGCTGTACTGGCAGTGGCTGAAAGAACTTGCAGTTGCACTGTACAGAATGACAGAAGGATGAGCATGCTTGGAAGTATTCTCCAGCTGCTTCAGCGGCCATTGGTGGAAAATTGGCTGCTACCTTCTTTCAGAAGCGAATACAGGCACAGGGTGGCTTTGTTACATTGCACCCTTTAATTAAGAAAATTGCATGTGAATTGGCTCATAGAAAGGGGAGGAGGTAGATTTTTAGGAATGGCGGGCCCAAGCATTGCATCCAGAAAGACATCTGCTTCTGAGATGTAGAGAATGGAAAACAACTCTGCACTGTGTTCTCTGCTTCCTGAGCTAAGACCAGGAGGAATCCATATGAATAAGATGTATACTGGGGCCCAAACACAGGATTTGATCTCTTGGAGATCGTTCAAAAAAGCCAAACCAAACCTGAGGACTGATTGATGTCACCACATGGTTTACCTGTTGATTCCCTGGAAAATCTTAACCATGATCAAATCCTAGAAAATGTCCTGTTATATAGAACTGTTGTCCCAAACAGTGTGGGAATAGTACATTTAAGAGCGTGTGCAGTTCCCATTCAAGCCACCCAAACTTTCCTGCATCTGCATTTGCATTTAGAAGCCTCTCTGTGATAAGGAAACAAATAATCACACGGCAAGGTGGTTCTTGGACTACCCTCACAGCAGATGAGGAAATCACATGACAGACTTCTCTCCCATATCAATAACTCTTCGGTTGGAAAGCTGAATGTGAGGAGAAGGGTTCCAGCTTTTTTCTTTCTTTCTGAACGCATAAAATTTCTCCAGGACATACTAGCTTTCAACAGGGTTTTTGTAAGCAGTGGTATTCAATCATGTGATTCCCCCTCCATGTACAGTTAGAGATGGTTTAATCCAGGAACGTTTTTTTTAAAACACATGATGCTGCTGGTGTTATATATCAGAACACAGGTATGAGCCAAAAGTTGAGGTCAATATACTTTCCAGACAAGAGAGTAAAAATGTGCCGTAGCTTCCAGTTATTGCTTACAAATACAAAAGCCTAGATGAGGCAGCAATTTACTTAAGGAACCATTTCCATTATCAGTGAATCATCTCTTTTTATTAGATGAGAAAGGCAGGAATGCCAAGTCTTTGGGCACAAAATCATAAGTCAAAATGTCTCACAGGAACCTGTACTTTTCCACAGTTATTGCTTGGCTGTCTATATTACCTCTACCCCTTGCCCCTTATTTGTGTGTGTGTTTGTTTAGAATTTGATCTGACCCATCCCAAAGGCCCAGAATGGGTAACAGTAGTAGAAAAAAGACAAAAGATCCACTTAGGCTTCTAAGCATTCTAATCTGGGGAGATGCATTCCCAGAGGTTTGCACAGCCAGTATGGAAATAGTAGATATAGATTAGTACCCAACCTTTTTACTTTGTGAACAGAAGGAGCTTCCATTCAAAGAATGAGAGAACAACACTTCTTCCATTTACAGAACAAAAACACTGGATTCTACGCACAGTGTTGGACTTGGCTGGAGGCATCTGGATTTCAAATAACTCATGTTTTACCCCACAGTGATCTCCTTAAAACAGCATACCCACCAACATTTCTCCAATGGAAATAGGGATCTTCTATTCCATAATAATAATAATTTTATTATTTACACCCCGCCCATCTGATTGGTGTGCCCCAGCTTCCAACATATGTAAAAACACAATAAAACATCAAACATTTGAAACTTCCCTATACAGGGCTGCTTTCAAATGGCTTCTAATGGTTGCATAGTTACTTATCTCCTTGGCTCAGAGGTCCATACCCTCCAACATTTATCTGATGAAAATAGGGACGCCCTAAGGAAAAGTGGGCCATTCCAGGATCAAATCAGAAATGGGGACGGCTTCTGTAAATCTGGGACTGTCCCTGGAATATAGGGACACTTGGAGGTTTTGAACCAGGGCTGAGGAACCTCAGGCCCAGGGTCCAAATGCAGGCCTCTTTATCTGATGCAGAGAACATTCTCCAGGCCACACCTCCTCTCCTGAAGCCACACCCCTCACTGGCTCTGCTTCACATCTGAAAGTTTTTGCCTGACTAGAATGTGCCCACAAGCTGTGAGAATTCCTCTTTCTTGCCTTGATGGAGGGCAGAGAGGGGTGTAGAAACTAGCTGGCATGTTGCTCAGAAGGGAATGTAGCCATCAGTCTGAAAATGCATCCCTACCACTGCCCAAGAGGAAGGGTGGGGTGCATGTTGGCATCTTTCTGTCTTGGGAGGCAAGGGAGGAGTGTGCCTTTGGGGGTGAAGTCAAACTGTTGGATGGTTACAGCATGTGCTGTGGCTGTAGAGGCTGTTATGGGAGAGAGATGTTTTGCTGCAGGTGAGACAGATGAAGGTGTCCAGTTGTGCTGGTGCAGCTGCACCATGGTGTTTCCTCTCTCTGTGTTCCTCCTAGCGGTCATTCCTCCTCTGGTCACTGCTATGGATGCGCAACCTGTCTCCAGGCACTGTGGTTATCTGCAAGGGATTCCCACACAGTGGGGTTGGTGTTCCCAGCCTTCGTGTTATGCCTGCAGACATCTTTGTATCACAGAGTTGGTCTGCCGATGGGCCTGGTGCCTGAAGCCAGCTCCCCGCAGAGCACATCCGTGGGGATCTTGACATCTTCCATTCTGTGTTCATGTGAGAGGGATTGTTAAGTTCCTTGGGGGGAAGCACTGACATAGCAAAATGCTACAGTTCTCTTGGAAATCTTGCTTAGCACATGCTCTTTAGTGTTCCGTGACTGTATTACTGCTATTGAAGTGGGAGCCCCACCGATGAGACAATACCTGGCTTGGCTCCATAATATTTTATGTTTTGTTTAGATACTGTACTTTCAACTTGTTATGTTTGGAATATCAGAAGCATTTGGCATTGTTTCTTTGGAGTCTAGGAATCTCCCAAATGTAATTGCAATCCCTTCTCAAAATAGGAGAGCACCGACTCCAATTTAATTTTCTGGGAAATGCTGAGTTGATTATCGATTTGCTTGACATCCTTGGCTTGGAAGAGGCTCCTAACATCTCCAGTGTGATCTCCAAGTCAGTGTCTGTTAAAAGTCTGCTCTGCACTGCCACTTTCATTTCAGTTTGCTTTTCACTATTCTAGCACAAATATTTTCATTTCCTCCAGCATTAGACCCCACATGCTGGCACTGCAGGCTCACCCATCCCCAAATCACACCCATACACCTGCAATATATTTATGCAGTTCCCTAGAAAAGAGGGACACTTTGAAAATGGATGGTCAATTAGTCCAGTTTAGCTTCTGATAAAATTATTTAGCAGAAACAAATCAATAAGGTGTCCAAGAAGAGAAGACAGAACAGGATTTTTCCAGTGTTGAAAGTGTGATAAAACTATTGTGTGTGGCATAAGCACTCATATTTTCTTTTGTCCCACTGTAGTCTCTGGTCAAAACGGTTTTGCAGGTTTTTGAAGCAAAATAAAAGTTTTTAAAACCTGTTTAAAGGAAAAGGGACCCCTGACCATTAGGTCCAGTCGTGGCCGACTCTGGGGTTGCAACGCTCATCTCACTTTCTTGGCCGAGGGAGCCAGTGTACAGCTTCCGGGTCATGTGGCCAGCATGACTAAGCCGCTTCTGGCGAACCAGAGCAGTGCACAGAAACGCCATTTACCTTCCCGCCGGAGCAGTACCTATTTATCTACTTGCAATTTGGCGTGCTTTCGAACTGCTAGGTTGGCAGGAGCAGGGACCAAGCAACGGGAGCCCACCCCGAAGTGGGGTTTCGAACCACTGACCTTCTGATTGGCAAGTCCTAAGGCAGCTTTGGATTTAGGGTGGTGTGGGTGGTTCCCTTTTATAGGGCACTGAGCTGAGGGGTGCAAAATAATAATAATAATAAATAACAGTACCACCTTATTTGGGAACCTATTGAAAAGAGCCATTAAAAAGCAACTGTACCAGCATGAATTATTGTGAAAATAATAAATACTTGGGGGTGCCAACTTTTGGCTCCCTTCAGGGCACAATGTTACCAAAGTCAAAGGTTCCCTGAATGTGCAATCGAAGCCTTTGTGTGTAAAGTCTTACAGACACTGGGTGAGATCCATTGTTAGTCATACTTAGAGTAGTAGACCTATTGAAATAAATGGGTCTAAGTAACTTCTGTTTATTGTTTTCAGTGGGTCTAATCTAAGTATAAGGTAGTTTGATGGTGAACAAATATAGGATGAATGTCTAAATTACGCTTTTGCTGCTCTCTTCATGTGAACAACAGCAGCAGGGAAAAGTGTCAGCTCAAATATACCTTAAAGTTGTAAATGAAATATTGACTTAATTTAAAGATGCTGATGTTTTAGGGCTGCAACATGCAACAGTGCAATTTACCCATCACTCCTAGGCAAGTGGATTGTAGCCATAACTTATTAGTTTATCAGAAGTTTTTAAAATCAATTAATGTAAAAAGACATCACAGTTAATTAGGGAGCAATTTCATTTTCATAAATAATTTTTTGATGCAAGTAATTATGAAAATTGCAGTTGGCAGCACCATGTTAGAAAGGGCATTGCCCATTTTCCTTCAGGAAGGAGGGGAATAACTCTTCTTTTTGATATTTTATTAAAAGTTGATGAAATAAACACATAAAAATGTTTTGTTGTAAACCGCTCTGATATTTTCATAAATAGTGATAAATATTTTTTAATAAATAAATGAGACTGAGAAGTTATTTTATCTCACAACAACCCTGTATACAACCTGCAAGAGAGGCCCTTTAAATAAGATAAAGCCATTGGAGGAAGATGAATAAAAAACTGTAAGCGACTGACATAAACACTATAGTTCTTCCATTTGTAAAGTCTTGCAAGAAACAGGATTCCCCATACAGAGCACCAACAAAACAACCTTCTAAACCTGCTGTGATATTTGTCTGGATATGAAAACAATTCCTTAACAAATAGACTACCCATTTGTTTTTTCTAACTCTAGTCTAAACAATCAATGCGCAGTAAAAATTAGCATTCAGGCTTCTTTCTGCTCAAGACTTTCTGTGATAAATGATGATACTCTTTCTTGGCCTTTCAACTGTGGTGCAAAGTAGTTAACATAATGAATAATTTCCTGAACAATAAAAGGACCTCTGTCTTTAAGAACAATGTTTTAGAGATTGTAACACTATTTTATTTAGTAGTACTTTTCAAGAAGATTTAGAAATGAAATTAATCCCGCAGGGACGTCTCTTTTTTTTGCATATGTTGCTTGGTAAAGTATCAACTTCACTGATGATATATAATGAATTTTTGTCCAACTGTGGATCCTTATGATCCTTATCTAGCCAAAATGACACCATTCACATGGAAGAGGCAGGCTTGGAAAAATCTCACCATTTGCTGAAGTACAAAAAAAACTTTAGAGAAAAAAAGCCTAAGGGGAAACCCTCAAAAACAAACCAGTGCAAACTGAGCATGCTTAGTGAGCATGGAATACTAACTTACTGGCTGACATCTGGAAGACAAAAAATAGAAACCAGAAAAATGAAGAGGGAGAGTGGAATGTCATATTCTGGAATGCACACAGCTGGCTGGAACCCTGAGTAGAAGCACTCCATATGGCAACCTTTTCTTGCAGGTCCTGCTTGCAATGAGAGAGGTGCAGACCCAGAGCCAGAGTTTTATATTCCAAGCAAAGCTAGTTATGTTGTTTTAATTTCTGAGTCCTCCTACATCTCTAATCAAGCATCCATTTTCCAAGTGGGGCAGAACATCCTGGGCTGAAATATGGCTGGGTTGTCTAATGTACGCTAGATCAGGCCATTGGGTCATCAAGAAGACCAAATCCGTTCCTCTTTCCAAAGCTCCTTCCCAGCTGGCAGCAAAGCTGGGTGAGTGAACTCCTCCCCTCTCACCAACTGGTTGAGAGGTGAATGTCACGGTCTGGTTTACGAAGTCCTGGCGGAGGACATTGCGACCGGGGGCAAGATGGTGGGGTGGGAGCAGGAACAGGAGTCCGGAAGCCAGAAGTCCGGAAGCCAAGGGTCCGAGGCTCAGGAAACCAGGAGTCGAGGAGTCAAGGGTTTGAGGATCAGGAAACAAGGAGTCAAGAAGCCAAGGGTCCAAGGATCAGGAAGCAAGGAGTCAAGAATCCAAGCGCAGCAAGGCAGGAAGTGTGTTGCTGTGGCAAAGAGCCGAAGGGAAATGCTGGTCTTATATCCCTTCCCGGCTCTTGCCACCAGGTGCTGTGAGTTACCAATCGACCTCACCTGTGCGGCCGCATCTGTGCTGCTTCACTGCCACAATAGCCTCCCTTACCTGGGTTGCTTCCTCGGCAGTGTCCGGGTGGAGCACTTCTAGGAGTGCCGCCTCTTCTGTTTCCGCTGCCTGAGGCAGCTGCTTCACTCCATGTCAAAGTGGACCGGCTCAGTGGAGAAGACATTTCTATGTGTTCCATGCACACCAAACAGAAACAGATGTCCTAGTCTGCAAACAAGCAGCCCAATCCCATACAGATCTGTTCACACAAAGATTTCTAACAATGAGGCCCAAGCACTTGCTTCTTTCTGCCAGCCAGAAAATAAAGATATCATGTATTCAGCTTTCAGTATCTCTACTTCTACTTTAACTACAGATGGTAACCAGTCTAACCAAAGAAGTAGAGTAGAGTTTGTTCTGTGGAATAATTAATGGCCTGGCGACTTACATAGTGCTGCATCGTGGATTTGTGACCTTCTGGTGAAGATTTGCTGACCTTGCTTGCTGTCTGAAGAGTTGGATTAACTAAAAATAGATGAGACTAAATGAAGTTCTCTCTTAAGAACACTTCTTCCAACCAAAGACATAAAACCATTTTGAAGTGACCCCAGTGTAAGGCACTGGAAAGGTCAGGTGCCCATTAATATCCACAATTGTGACAGACCCATTATAGTTTGCAGCAACAGAAGAGCAAATTCTCCATGTCCAAAGGTGAAAAATGACTTTGAGAGGCCAGTTTTAGCAGAACTTTTGGAATTCACAAGTTGGGGGTTTTTAAAAAAAATGTTATCCAATTTCTTCTTCCTCTTCTTCTTCTTCTTCTTCTTCTTCTTCTTCTTCTTCTTCTTCTTCTTCTTTGCTTAATGAATGCATTCACTCATTTAATGCTGCCATTCAATATATATAGTCTTCTTACAGTAGCTTGCAACATATAAAAACAAAAGACATATAAAAATACAACAGTGCACCAATAATAATTGCCGTGGTGAAACATTTTACACTAATCCAATTCTACCAGCCTCATAAAAAAGAACAGAAAAGAACCCTTGGTAAGCCAGTCATGAATACAAATATTTTTCAGGGTTCAAATGTATTTCTTCACTCTAGGTCATCACATCATAGAATAAAATGGGGTGGGGTGGGGGATAAATACCAGAGCCGTAAGTCATCACACCATAAAATGAGGGGATGGATCTAACACAACAAATGAGATGAAAATGTTAAATAGAATCAAAAATTAAAATGTTTTTAGAGCCTATTTAAATGAGAACAAAGAGGCGGCTGATTGTATCTCTCAGGAGAGGGAGTTTCACATTCATGGGACCACCCACATAGAGCCACTATCTTTCATGCCCAGTAGCATAAACCTTCTCTGTGGCAGGCAAAGGAGTAGAATCTCTGCCATGGATCTTAAATCTCTTGCAGGTTTGTTTGAGCACAGGCAATTAAGTATGGAATTATCAATATTGTACCTAAGAACCAAATTCTTTTTCTTTCTACACCAAGTTTTGGAAAGAGCAGAGGAAAGGTAAATGAAGTTAAGCCCAGAGTTTTCCTTGCTCATAATCTCCCTCACTTCAATATTAAATCTGTGCAGAGCTTGAATGAACTATTAAAGGATTTAGACATCATCATCTGTTTCTCCCTTAGCCAACCTGTTCCCCCCGCTTTCCCAGGAATATATCCTGCCATACGGAAATGTATCTTTCAGCTGTGTGTCCTCTCCCCTTACTAATTACTAATCCATGCTAATTTGTTTCATGTTGGGGGGGCATGGAGAAGCTCTGTTCTTGAACCCCTGCCCCACATCCCAGCACATCAGTTTGTCACTGAGCTGGGTAGACCAATGGTATGACTTGGTATCTGGCAACTTTCTATATTCCTAAACATTGTTGGGTGTGGCATTTATATCTATTTCTCCAATTCTTTTCTCAGGCCAAACAAACCTAAAAAACCTGTGTGATCAGAGGCACTAGTTAAGGAATAAATTAGGGTCATCTTTGTTAAGGGCATGGTGGCACCAATGCTTTCCCTTCAGTTCATAAAAACCTAACCTGTTTATAACCTACATAGAACATCTGTAGGTATGTACTGACAATGGGATGTCACATTAGCAGCCAAAGCTGTTGCTGCTGATCTAGCTTGTCCAGTTTAGTTAATCCTAGAAGCAACTTGCTAGAAAATGGGTTGCCATAATTTTTGGAGAAACTGCAGCAATTATTTTACAGCAAGCTAGCAGTCTCTGTGCATATGCTGGGTTACATTAGCGCTTGCTCCTGATAGCCTAGAGCTCTAAAGCACCATTCTTTGCCAAGGAGGCGGCGGCTATCTCCAATCTGGCATCTGAAAATGACAAAGCGATCTATCAAACAGAATTAGGCAGGCAGATCCTTCCTGTTCTGTTTAGCGTTGTAATTCAATATGGCCAAGCCAGAGGCCTAACCAGGAGAGAATCGTCCCTTCAAATCTAATGAAGCACGGCTCGCCTTTTGCATCCCACAAGCATTAGCATGTAAGCTTCCTCTATTTTTAAATGGAGATGGGCATACTGTACATGTCAAGCAGAATTTATAAAGGTATTTTGGAGACAATCTACACTGGGCAATAGTTCAGTGGTAAAAACACACTGTGAAATACCAGTTTTGACTTCTGGATCCTTTGAAAAAAGTGTTTGATGTATGTTTGCACACTTAGGTTTTGATGCATTATTTCCTGTTCTGAGAAATGTGGGCAGTGCCACACTGACATCCAGGTCTTAAAGTGGGCAAAACGTGATTGTAAAAGAGTGGCACACAAATCTCTATCCGTGAGAAGCTATGCATAAGGCAAGGTTCCAGAAACCATTTTAAAATTAATGGTTGTTTTTTTTAATCATGTGTTTGAAAGGAATGTGTTGCTACGATGCTTCCCAACATAATGCATTCCCAACATAGTGCATCCCATAAATGTAGAATTCAGTATACCATCAAACTCAGCTTTCTATTAAAATAAGTTAGGAAAAAGCCAATGACTAGACCATATGGCTTCAAAGATTGGATGGAAAATGCAGAGACAACCTCATGATACCTCTGAAGTGCGGATATATAAGGTGGGAAAAATCCTGCTTGGAACTCCACCATCTGAGCAATACAAAAGAGGCATATTCACAACTCACAGAGAAACAGATTAGAATGATGTAAATTGTAAAACACCCAGAGAAACCACATTTGGGTTCTTGCTTTGGACCATAAATGGTATTCTGGAAAAAAAGTACCTGGAATGGCAACTTGTGAGCTAGACAAACCAACCAAATTCCTGAGTAATAATAATAACTGCTAACAAACTGCTTCAATTGTCCATTTAACAGTAATGGAGTAAGGCACTGGAGAGACATAAAACTTCAGTTTGCACCTTCAAAATCCCTGAGGCTGAATCTCACCTCTTTTACACAGAATCTGCCTCTGCTAGGATGAGTGCCAGATGAGGAGTGTGACCTTGAGAAGTCACAGGGGCTAGCTTGATGAAGATTTTGACCAAGTGTGTGGCAGCTGTGAAAAAAAGGAGAATTCCATGTTAGGGATCATTAGGCAGTGCTGAAAATAAAACCGAAAATAAAACTGCCAATATCATAACACCATTATATAAATCTATGGTGCAACCACACTTTCAGTCCTTTGTACAGTTAGTGAAATGAGAAGTTTCCCCACCACTTGCATCACAATGCCAGAACCTGGGGCATCCAGTGAATGAAGCTGAATGTTATATGATTTGGATAAGGACAAACCACAGAAACTACGTCTTCACACAACACATAATTAAAGTATGGAATTTGCTCCCACAAGATGGAGTGATGGCTACCGACTGGGATGACTTTTAAAAAAGGTTAAATGAGTTCATAGAGGTTAAGGCTTCCAAGATCTGATGGCTCTGTTTTACTTCCACGGTGAGAGGCTGTATGGCACTGGGTACCATTGGCAGGGAATACCAAGTGGAGTGACTACTGTTGTACTTGGGTCCCGCCTGCTTCTGAGCTTCCCCTAGGCATCTGGTTTGCCACTGTGAGAATCGGGTGTTGTACTAGATGGACCTTTGGTCCGCTGCAACAAGACTCTGCTTACGTTCTAATGTGTGAATTGGAGTGCTTTGCCTGGCTTGCAAATTGATGTTACAGCCCATACCCAGTCACGTGTCACTGGTGAATTTAGTTAGTTTGACTGGCTCAGAAGGAGGCATTCTGGGCTGTTTACACAGAAAATGGTTTATGTCCTGCAATGCGTATTGAAATATGGTATCTGGAGGTTTTGTGGCTTACTTCATTGTGCCCATTGGGTCAAATGCGACATTAATTTGGCTGGCTCTGCTGGCTCAGAACTTGACATTCCAGTTTTTCGACTAGCGCTTGATGCTTGGAATGAATATTGGGGCATGGTTTCTGTGGATGAACCGTGGCTCATTGCATCAATCCAAAATGCTTTTAATGCTTGGAATGGATATTTGACCATGAGTTCTGTGGCAGTTTTCTTCAGGATTCCTTGTGTGACTGATGAATTTGGTTAACTCAGTTAGCTCAGAAGTTGGCATTTTAGGCCATTTTATGGTGGGGAATACCATTTATGGCTCAAAACTGGTATTGGAATGTGGCTTCTGTGGACATTTTGTGGTTTACTCATTCTGATGAATTTGGCTACCTTTGCTAGCTTGGAAGTCTCCATTCTAGGCCATTCAGTTGTGTTCCAGATGGGTTCTGGCTATGAAGAAGTTAGTGTGTGTGTGTGTGTGTGTGTGTGTGTGTGTGTGTGTTCTCAAGTGTCTCTAATACATTGCAGTTTTTGACAGCAGTTTTATGCGGAAGGGGGTCATTCTGGCCCATTCTGCACCAGCTTTGAGACATCCTCCAAATTCTTAATGTGGCAAATTATTATAATGACCAGCTTGAATGGGAACTGTCTTTTCTAACAGTTCAAAAAGAGGCCAACATTTGATGCCCCGCTGCAGCCCTTGTGCTGTCTTCCCAAAACTGCTTAAGCAAAGCACTGGGCTTTGGGAAGCAGGCACGAAGCTTGGACAAGGTCCTAGAGCCCTCCACGCCTTCTTCTCAAAGCCGGGAAAGTGCTAACTAGACTTTGGGAAGGAAGCGGGAGGCCTCTAGGAACCTGTCAGAGTCCTCATGCCTCCTTCTCAAAGCCCAACACTTTGTTTACCTGGCTTTGGGAAGGCAGTTGGAGGACTGTGGCGGAGGTCAAATATTCCTGGGGGTTGCCAAAAAAGGCCTCGAGGGACTCACGTTGGACCACTTTGCTATAAGTAATTAGCAAAACTCTAATCTTACACCAATGCTGACTTCCAGCTTTTTCAGTCTTTGCCATGCTCTGACCCTCCTTGAATGGAGAACTTGACTGTCAACAAAGGTACATCACTCTTTTCTCCACTTTCCCTTTTAGGAACTTAATTCTGCAGAGAGCCCAAGACCAGTGGAGGAGAAACCCAAACGCCGAAGACTCCTTTCCCTGGACACATTTAGAGGGTAAAGTCCTGCACCATGTTGATTTGCCATAGTCTTTAAAATTAATTTTTACAATACAGTGGTACCTCGGGTTACAAACACCTCGGGTTACAAACACTTTGGGTTACAGACTCCACTAACCCGGAAGTAGTACCTCAGGTTAAGAACTTTGCCCCAGGATGAGAACAGAAATCGCGTGGCAGCAGTGGGAGGCCCCATTAGCTAAAGTGGTTCCTCAGGTTGAGAACAGTTTCAGGTTAAGAACGGAGCTCCAGAATGAATTAACTTTGTAACCAGAGGTACCACTGTAGATGAATTTATACAGTTTATCATTTAAACTTGGAGCAGTGTTTATATCGTGCCTTCTTACTGGGGGATGGGGGGTGCAATGGGTTATGCAGGATGCTTAAGCCCCACCTTTTCTGATGGCTGCAAATGCTACTGAGATCTTCATTTTGGGATTTAAGCAGAAACTGCTCACACACATTCAGACTCATTCACTTAATCATATGGTCTAGAAACTTGGTTTTAAAAAACAAAAACAAACGAGTTGTTGGCTGGTTTTGAATTCTAGACCCATTCCCCACTCCTGTACTTTCCTTTTAATAGAGAAGAAGACGCATTCTCTTTAGTAGAGAAGGGCATTTACTCAGCCCTTGGCTAAAGGCTGTGGTGTTTTTCATACAGCAAGTTGTTTTGTTTGTGTTCATGTAACTAAATGAGGAAAACAGTTTTCAGAGCAATACCCTAGATACTACTATAATATAAATAGTAAGAGAGCAGTAATGTTAATGCCATTTTGAGAAAAATGGTGGATTACTCGGATTCATAAAGACATGAGAGATAAGCAGTTGACCAGATCTTTTCCATGTGCTTCTGCAACTTCATTTTCTTATTACTGTAGTTGTTACAATCCCACTGGGAGTAAAAGGTTAACATTGTTACTGCAGTGGATTTCCCCCTACCCTTCTGCCTGATGAGCTAGTAAGTCTCTCTCTTTATTAAAAGATTTTTCTTAGGTAGCAAAGGTACATATGATTCTGTTTTCAAATCACAGAGTCCTTCATACAGGTCAGTTACATTCAGAGCGAGACATTACTGTTATAGGCAATATGTAAACAACAATAGGAAATGGAGCCAAGCCAAGAATCAAACCATTGGCATTTTAGAAACAGTGCTATTTTCCATTGTGTCTATTCTACACTGCCATTTTTAAAGGACAGAGTTAACGTCTAGTAGCTGGCAGAGGGAGCTTGTGAGTACATTAACTACTTAGCTAGTTATGCTGTTAAGAAGGTGCAGAATTCATTAGAGGTACATTGGGTACAGGCAACACCCCCATTTACATGGAGGGATTATATTCTGAGGCATTGTGTGTGTCAGTGAAATCACGTATATTTGAAACACCATTGGAAAAGCCCTTTTGTGATATTTTTGTGACGTTTTCAGGTTACTTCCAGGTTTGGCACAATGCATGCTTGTGTGATCAAGCATATATTGAACGAGCCAGTTCCCAGGATTCCTTTGGGGAAGCCATGACTGTTGAAGCGTGGTAAAAGAGTGCTTTAAATATATGGTAGGGTGAGACTGCTGTTTGTCTAAGGCAATCAAGGGAGTTCATAGCGAGGCAAGATTTGAACCAAGGACTTCAGGCTCACAGTCCACTCTCTTCAATGCCATGCTACCCTACCTCAGTACTAGCAGTGATGGGGACACGGGTGAGGCTGTGATCTACACCACTGAGCCTCTTGGGTTTGGTGATTGGAAGGTTGGCCATTTGAATCTGTGCACATGAGGAGGGGGGAGCTCCCATTGCTCTGTCCCAGCTCTTGCCAACCTAGCAGTTCGAAAGCACACCATGCAAGTAGATAAATAGATACTGCTGCTGCGGGAAGGTAAACAGCATTTCCGTGTGCTCTGGCTTCCGTCACGGTGTTCTGTTGCACCAGAAACAGTTTAGTTATGCTGGATGCTGACCCGAAAAGATGTCTGCGGAAAAACGTTGGCTCCCTCGGCCTGAAGCGAGATGAGCGCCGCACCCCATAGTCTTTGACTGGACTTAATCATCCAGGGGTCATTGACCTTTTACCTTTACTAGCAGTGATGTGACATGCTTGTTTTGCTTCTGTTTAGTCTGCATGCATGCAAGCAAATGTACAGTTTCTCCTAGGTGGTTTCCTACTAAGTAGCTGCTAACTGGGATAATATATAATAAAAAGGCACAGAGGTCATGAACTGGTTAGGAGGCAATTTGGTTCCCTTCCCGCATGCCTGCCAGGTCACCAAAGATATCAGCCTGCTCTGGCTGAGTAGCTACTACAATGAGCTGCTTGTGGATTCTGAAGGGAAAGCAAGCCAATATAGCCCAGTCTGGCTGCCTGAGCAACACTTAATTGCATTTCATGGCATTTGATGCTGCTTGCTCTTCCAGGGAGGAGATGGTGCAAAGCTAATGCTGTCACCACCATGTATTGTAATTAAGGTGAGAGATAATGTTATGCCATTTGGAAAACAAGATTTAAGCAAACATGTACTCAGGAAAGAAATGAGGCTTTAGGACATATTTTTCCCAAAGGGATAGCAAAAGGGTCTTATTAATTTATGGCATTTATATCCTGCCCTTTAGCCAAAAAGGCTCTCAGAGCAGCTTACAGAACTCTGTGCTAAGATGGTCCTTGCCCTCCAGCTCTCAATCTAGACATGGCACATGAGGTAAAAGGAAGGGGAGGGAGAAAGGAAAAGCAAGCTAAGTTTTTTTTTTTAAAAAAGTTACAGTTCTTATAATGCAGTTATATAGATAGTTTTGCTTATGCAGATTTTGTCTCTACAAGAGCAACAACTCCCTGTCAATGTCAGTGGTGGTTCTGGCTGCCTTGCCATTGATAAAAAGGAGTCTCATCCCAGAAGCAGTCTTTCTCCCAGATCAGCTGCAGGAGCTGAGCTGGTGATAATGTCTGCATTATTCCATCAGACTTGATAGAACTACGTTGATGGCAGTTAGATGCCTTCCAGGTGGGGTCTGGATGGAATTAACCTTCTCCCTTGCCATGTCCATGGCAGTTCTTAATAAGGCATAACAATATGTAAAGCAAAGGTGGTCATATTCTTCTTCAGGCAAAGTGAAGCAACTTCCTCTGGTGGTGGATTTTGGGTAAGGGCAGCAGAGTAGAAGACAGATCTTGCCATGTTGTGTGAGTCACCAAGGTTTCTTGCTCAGGCGCCACTGAAATGAACAAAAACATAGCAGTTGCATATCAATGAGCCTTGAGCTAGAAGAACTTCTGGAGAACTTAAGAGCCCTGTGAATGGATCAGACTGTTGAGATTCCTGCATTGCAGGGACCCTTCCAACTCTACAGTTCTATGATTTGGTGATTCCTCTCTAGTTTAGCATCCTGTTACCCAAAGTGGCCAGCCAGCTGCCTTTTGAAAGATTACAAGCAGGGTAAGAAGGCATTAGACTCTTTCTGCTATTGCTCCCCCAGTAACTGGTATTCAGAGGCATGGTACCTCTGATCGTGTAGGTCATATACTGCCATTGTGCGAATATGTCTAATCCCCTTTTAAAACCATCCAAGTTGGCAGCCATCATCACATCCCAGGGTAGGATATTCCAATCTAAAGCTACAGAATGTAAGAGTTCACATTGCCTGTTCTGAAGCCCCTGCCATTTTGTCATTTTAGATGAGCAAGGGGAAATATTTATCTCTACCCATTTTCTTCACAAAGCATAATTTTATCAACCTCTTTGTCTTGTCCTTCCTTTCCAGTAGATTCTGCTCCATTTCAGTTAGCATTAGGGAGGTCATTTGAATTTTCCCTTCTGGTATCAAAATATATTGAGCAGGCCCTGATTTAAAATGATGCAAAAACTGAATGTTCTATAAACGTTTGCTGCATAACTCCCCCCCCTTTGGTATAACAGGCTGCCAAATACTCAACTAGTACATTTGGCATCCAAATATACAAAAATTCCTTTGGTCAAATCTGAAGCCTATAGGGCATTTCATATAATAATATCCAGGTCTAGCTCCCATTTGGATTTTAATGTTAGAAATGGCAGACTTGACTTGATCCCAACCCATAAAATAGAGCAGAATCACCAAAACCTCATGTAAACACAACTTAAAAAAAAGTAGGCACAATACATACTTTTCTATAATAACCCAAATCCAAAAATATTTGGGGCTATTCAGCCTTTCTTCAGGGACATATTTGATGCTCAATGTAGCTGCATTTGAATAGCCTTATAGGTACAACGAGTCAATGCTGAATCAATTCCTCTGTTGTTTGGTTACAAGGCAGATGATTAATCAACTAAAATTATTTAATTAGTGGGCAACTTTATCAGTCATACAAGACTATGGATTGTACTAGCCTGGTTCTCATTCTAAAACACTTACAAACATATATTTAAAATGCTTTAAATGTGATCCATAAAGATCTTCTTAGGGCAACTGACCTAGTTGAGCACATTGATCAACTAGAGTCTCCCACTCCACTCTATGCATTATGTTGATGAGACAGATGTATAGCTGGCAATCTACAGATATTCCCACTTGCTTAATGAAAATCTGTTTTCTACACTGTCATTGTCTAGGACCGAATATATCTATCATTCTCAACAGGTTCCGGCTTCGTGCTGTACAATGCAGTGATGTGGAACTCTCATGATTGCTAATGCTAAACATGAGTGATGTGTTAATATTCCTTGCTTCACCAAATAATTAGATCTTTCATTTTCTCCCCGAGGCCTTCTTTCCCTCTGGAACCTCTCTCTATTTCTCAACAAATCATTTCCCCTCCCTTTATCTGTTGCCCTTTTTATGGTTCCAAGATTTGTGTAACTGCCATCAGTTCTTTGGCTTGCTTTGCTAAAATGCCAGTAAGTGGCATGCTGCACACTCTGTGATGTTGGCTTCCTTACTGAGCTGCAAACACTGTCCAGTAGAAATGTGAGCTTTCCCCTGATCTTCCCACTTTGCCTTTTGTGTGTGTCTGGGATAATAAAGTTCAGACTAAACCAAGCCACTGGACCTCTGCAAGAGTGAAGGTTCCTACCTTAGAAATGTTGCAGCATCCGCACAGGATGAAACGGTTAAATCAGCTATGATTAAATGGGCACAAGACATTGGTCATAATATTATGTTTGCTGACTGGGAGCAGCTGTGGACCACCGGTATGAAATTTACGGCATGTAAATTATGAAAATGATATATAGGTGGTACATGACCCCAGTCAAGCTTGCAAAAATTTATCATCTGCCCAACAATAAATGTTGGAAATGTAAAGAGATTGAAGGTACTTTCTTTCACCTCTGGTGGACGTGTCCAAGGATTAAGGCTTTCTGGGAAATGATATATAATGAAATGAAAAAGGTGTTTAAGTACACTTTCTTGAAGAAACCAGAGGCCTTTCTCCTGGGCATAGTCGGCCAATTGGTGTTAAAGAAGGATAGAACTTTCTTTATGTACGCCACAGCAGCAGCAAGAATACTCATCGCAAAGTATTGGAAGACACAAGATCTACCCACCTTGGAAGAATGGCAGATGCAAGTAATCGATTACATGGAGATGGCAGAAATGACTGGCAGAATCCGGGACCAGGGAGAAGAGTCGGTGGAAGAGGATTGGAAGAAATGTAAAGATTACCTTCAAAAATATTGCAAAATTTATGAATGCTAAGATGATGTTGGATTTAAAAATAATATGGCATTAGTGATTAAGTTATGGAATATGTAACAATGAACTAAAAAGGGATGAAAGATTGGAGATATATTATGTTAAGCTATATAATTAATAATGAGAATTGAAAGAGGGTAGGGATTTGCTGAATTTGATTGAATAAATGGGAACACAAAAAAGGGAGGTGTGAGGAAGTCAAGAACCAGGGCTAAACAAATATAGAGTTAAAAATTGGGTTTTTTTTCTTTCTTGTTTATGTTTTTTCATTATCTTTTTTGTATTGTTTTATTGTGTATTCTTTGTTTATTCTTTGTGTAACTTTGTTATTTTTCTTTTTTCTTTTTATGATGTATGTATTCATATGCTTTTTTGTAAAACTTTAATAAATATTTTATTTTTTAAAAAAAGAAATGTTGCAGCATCCGAAACCATCTCAGATGGCTTAGGCTGGGGAACTATCTAAGGACCTAATGGAGACCTAAAGGATAGGTTGTGATATTTGGGCCTGGCACTGATGCTTTAGTTCCTAACAGTGACCGTGGATGCTAAGAATATAAATTGCTGTAGGATCATCAGACATTAGAAATGAACATAGCAGCATTGAAAGGCAGGCATGGAAGGTGGGCAGAATTTCTGCATCTCAGCTCCCTCAAATGTTGCCACAAACTCCTCAGTCTGTCCTCCATTTTGAATCATGGAGTTGGAAGGGACCTGAGGATCATCTAGTCCAACACCCTGCAATGCAGAACCATGCAGCTGTCCCTCACTGGGATTGAACCTGCAACCTTGGCATTATGAGCACCATGTTGTCATAAACTGGCAGGACAATGGGGAGGAGGAAGAGGATCCTGGTGATGGGTGTATCCTATGGTTCAAGACAGACAACTCTAACCAACTGAGCTTTCCAGCTCAATCCAGATGTTGTAGCTCAGGGATGGGGGAACCTTGGGCCTGGGGCCAAACAGTATCTAGCCCTGGGGACATTTCTGAGCCACACTGGAATGTGTCCTTGAGCTCTGACAATGCCCCATAGATGGAGGTTAGGGAGGGGGTTGTGAACATCTGCAGAAATCAGCCACTGTGCAAAATTTATTACTATTTATTGCATTTATTACTATGTCTGCTTTTGCCTCTGACCCTGGTCATCTTTGGCATGTGACCCCTAGAAGACTGCCCAGCAAGGAATGCAGCTTTTGGGCAGAAAAAGGGTCCCTAGCCCTGAGCTAGATGGTAAATGTCAAACAGTGTTTCCTCAGAGTGGTCAAAGCAGTCTTGATGGGCTGACTCCTGCTGGTGCGGCTTGCGTGGGAGAAAGAGGCTCAGGTGTCTTTGCAAAGAGTACTGTACATTGAGACACATTGCACCCCCACCCCAGTCCCTGCACTAAACAAGCCTTCCCTTTCCATATGCATTGGCTGCTGTTTTGCTAGTGCTGTGCTTATTTAACTCATAAAATGCACACACTGATAAATTGTAGGGAAAAACCTGAAGCAGTATAATCAGCCTTCTCACTGACTTAGGGAGTTGGCAACCTGTATGCTGACTAGGCAGTTTTAGCCAGATGTGTGCCATCTGTGTAACAAATTCAGGCTGAAAAGGGTAACCTGTGCAACTCCTTGCCACTCAGCTCTGATTTAGAGGCTGACTTCCAATGTACTTACAGTTGGGGGTGATTTCATCAACATGAACCCCAGTGGTGAAAGAAAACAAAACCCTGCAGTGCGCTGCGTCTATTCAGCCATAGCAAATGGTGCTGCTGGAAAGAGGCAGGTAGTGATAAACTGACTTCCAGCACTGGGCTTGAATGACCCTAAGGACTAGATTGCACCGATGTTATTTAAGCTTCCCAGTATATGAATCTTGGGTTGTTGACATGTCATGTGACATACGTGTCATAATTCATTACTACTTTGACTTTTTCAGCATAGGATGCACTTACAAACATGCGGCTGAAATAGTTGTATTAATCTTTCTTTGTGGGTCAGATGTCATCTGTTTGTGGCGGGTAATGAATCATGAATCAAGGTCCATGACTTGATGTAATGCCTTTTCATATAGCAAAAAGCAGCACTGCGCAGCCAGCATGGCATTCTCCTGTGTGCTAGTGTCCTGGCTGTCCTGAATTTTAATACATTCCTCCTCCTGCATCATATAGATGAGGTTAGAGTCCATTGATCTTCTCCTCATTTAATTAACATCTTGATTTTTCCTACAGGTTCAGGATATGCTTTGATCTCTTTTGATCTTGATCTGCATCTAAATAATTGAGGCTTTGGTAGAAATCTTTTATAAATGAGCTAATCATTGTACATTAAAACCTATTAGAGTCAATCTATTTTATTCCCATTGGGGGAGACCAAGTGCAGGAGGAGGTATGGAAATGTACTCAGTTGTGTCAAAAGAAGCAGCTATAGAGGTCTGAGACCAAGCAGCACTCTTCTGCTACTTTCCTGTAATTCCATTAAAAACCCCTGTTATGCAGTGAGGTGAGAATGTTCAGCTGCTAAAATTGGAGGCTAACAGCCATTCTACCTTTAATTTACTTTTTGAATGGGACCTATTAAAATTAGGAAAATACATATAAATATACATAAGCAGCTTTATATATGTCAGCAATATTGGCATTGATTTGAGGAATCAGATACTCTATTTTTCAGTTCCAAGAAAATCAAGAGTGGTTTGCAATTAACAAAAAATTAACTCAAACTGCAAAATGCTAAAACGCTACTAAAACAGTGGAATAACCATCTCTGGGCTCTTACTCAGGGTTCATATTTCCTTTGGCATGAGATCACAGCGGAGATTGTGGTGTCTATATGATATATGGTTTATTTACACATATATGCAACCTGAGCCAGTGATGAAGGGGTTCACAGCATTAACATCCCCAAAGGCTCTTGTTTCTCCCATAGTCATGGCCTTGGATTCAAATAGAAATCGAGCATTGCTCTGTCTCTCTGACTCTCATCTTTGCTGCTGGCTTCTAGCTCACATCATTCAACTCTCAGCTCTGCCTTTGTCTTTCTAACTGCCCACAAATTGAAGGAGGGGACCTCACCCATTTTCTGCCTTGCACAGAGCCCCTTTCCTTTGTTCTCTTGATGGCTATTCCAGGAATTTGAATCCTTGATTAAATTTTAACACTTGCTGGATTAGAAAGGTCTCAGGGTACAGCCTACTCTCCCCCAAACTCATGGGGGGTTTTTTTTAACCATATCCCCCTCCCTAACATGGTTGTGACAAAAATTCCCCTCTCGGAAGCTGATGGTGGAAGCCTCCATGGACACTGATGGAGCTTGGCCATCAGGTTAAGTCTTCTGAGCGTTCCATGCATTCCCATTGAATTGAACAGGGAGGGAAGCAGACTGAACTCCACCACTTTGCTGCTGCAAATTGGGACAGTTTAATCCAGCAGCAAATGTTGGGGAACTGGAAGTGTTAGCACAGCCCAAAGTAACAAGAGATCTGGCAGAAAAGAAGATCTGAGGTTCATGGCAGCTTGAGCATTAAGACTCCAGTCTAAGGATGTAGTAAGGGAACTTGAGAAGTGGCAAGGTAGAAAGGACCAATCAGGAGACTTTACAGTCGCCACGGTTGCTCTTTTGTGCTAGTCTGAGGATTGTTGCTAACCAATGTAACAACTGAGGTTTCAGAAACAATGGGTGCAAGACCTCTTCACAAACTACGTACATGCCAAAAAACTAGGTTTATAACCAGCTGTTTAGCTGACAGGGAAGGGAGCTGTAGCTAATTCTAACTTATTTATTGAGCATTTGTTCTGATGTTTGTGGGGTGGTTGTACAACAACGAGCATTCATCCTGATTTGCTTGTGGGGTGTTCTTCCTGTTTGTCATTTGTTCAGTACATTTCCTTGTCACTTTCCAAACTGCAAAAAATCTGTTTTTGTTTTGTTTTAATAAAGTAGATTTGTTGTGCTAGGGCAACTGAGGGCTTTAATCCACTTTAAATGCACAAACCTAAAGTTTTGATAAACAATTGAGTCACACCGCAAAATCTTGAGAGAGTGTAGCCACTTGATACATGTTTGCGTTTGACTCATTCAAAGTAGGCACACTTTTCCAAAATCCTAAGTTCAGATATAAAAACTCACAAATGTGTGAACTGACGATGGAACTAAGGCTAGAACCTCATTCTGGTATAGGCAGTTATCACCTAGTTTTGTCTAGAAGGCAGCTGCTTTGGTTCATGTTCAAAGGCTCCCACTGGGACTGGATAGTGGATATCAATGACAGCTGGCTTGGTTGATATAAGACTTGTTTAACTGAGGGGTAGAATGGGGAGGGGAGGCTTAAAATGATCAATTTTTATGACTAGCGTGCAAGTTGAGTATTGTGCTTATGTCACTGTGTGAAATACACCCGTGTGTTGGCTGAGATGTACTCCTGCTGTGAAACAATAAGGTCTTGACCTTTTAAAGCAATTAACCACCGCATATGTGTTTAAACTTTTAACTCCAGTGGGATTCCTCAGATGTTGAGAGTTAAGTATGTGCTCGGATCAAAGGCTGGCTTTTTTCAAGTCTTAACGCCGTAATACTAGCTAGTGATTTTTGGTGCCTGCCTTCAAGCACTTTGCTATGTGAAGGTTAGATCCTTTCAAAGGGTTTCAGGTTGAGCATCAAAATATTTAACTGGGAAAGGAAAATGGAAACCCAAAGAGGGGAAGAGTGAATTGATTTCCTTGCACCTCAACAGGTTATAGTATCCTTGAGCTGGAAGAAGACACAGCTGGTTGGTTGGCTGGCTGGAACATTCCTGTTGGGCTGAAAAAGATCCCCCACCCATGCTCTAAGGGTCACATTCCTTTGTGAGGAGTCTTCTGGGGTGTGGTCAGACTTATACCACTCTCCATCCCCCATTCAGATGAGGAAGGGTATTATCACAGGTCAAGAAGACATTCCAGCCAGGTAAAATTGGTAGACAAAAGCATACAGCTGGGTCAGTGAGGGGTATAGCCTGTACAGAGTCTTGACAACCAGATGCAGAGGTCTGGAGGGCTGCATCTGACCCAAAGGAGGACTGACATTCCCTGCTTCTGTGTTAGGGGGTGAGGATATACAGCAACATTTCTTGCAGGCTCCACTTGTACATATGTTATCATTAGTCACATAGCCTTTCTGAATGTCTTAAGAAAGAAAGATGCTTCAGGACCGTAACTTCCATCCATAAGAAGCCTACCAATGGGAGCACTTCAGATATGACATCTACTACATTCAACGTATACACAACATTGGAGGTTTCCTACCCTCCTTTTTATTGCTTTCAAACCTGTGGTTGCACAGGAAGGAAATCATTCACTCTTAGCCCATATGTATTTTAACTTATTGGCAACTGCTAATATTTTATAACTGCCACCACCAAATTTATCCAGGTCAGCTTGGATGTCCAACATAAACTCAAGCTGTAGGGAAGAACGGCTTTAAGGTCTGAGATCCATCTGTCTGTTCCAGCCATAATTTCCGAATCCCTCTTCTCTAATCTGGGCATTAAGTTCTTTCAAAGAAGCATGTAACCAAACAATCGAAGCAGGATATTTCATAAATCCTGGGCCCAGACTGATAAAACTGTGACACAAAGAGGAAACAGGCAAAAGACAGCTCAAGACAGCAAAATACAAGATTACTTAGGTGGATTGCCCTTCTTCATTATGTGGCTAGGATAGAATTACTAAGCAGGGCCTCAAAACGTCCAGGTTCTATCCTTTGCCTTAAGCCATTTCCAAATGGATTTGGCTGAATGTTCCCTGGAACAGCTCCAGCACAGCATGTTTCTTTTAAGAAGGTATTGGGAGAGTAAATGCGAAGAGAGAGTTCCCCTTCCCCACCTGATTATGAGCCCACCTCCTTCTTAATACTTAAAATGCTTCACAATTGCACAAAGGTTATCCACCCACCCTGTTGATGTAATCTAGCCATTATTTTACAAGTGAGAGGAGAGGCTGCTAGAGAAATGTTTTTGGATAGCCAGGCTGTAAAGCTTAAACCAGGTCTGGTGGAAACTACAACCTTCAAATAGTTACTGGACTACAGCTGTCTTCATCCCCAACCATTGACTTTGCTGACTGGGGCTGATGGGAGTTGAAGTCCAGAAACATTGAGGGGGGGGGGTGCGTTTCACAGGTTTCCCACCCTGGTTTCAACTGATCTCACATTATCACCTCTGGGCAAATCTGGCCTGGAAGAAAAACCTAGGTAAACCTCATGTACTACAGCTGGATAACGTCTGATGCATAACATGCTGATTGAGAGCTGAACCAGAGAGTCAACGAAAGGATAGAATGTCACCCTGACATCTCTGTGGGGGACACGGAACAGGTGTTTCAGAAATTCTCTAGAGCAGTCCAGGTTGCCCAAATTGAAAGTAGATGGAAAGGGGTGGGGGTGGGGATACAGGCTTCTGCAGTCTACATAACAGACGAAGGAATCTATCCAATAACTAGAACAGACACGAGTTGCTGACTCTTCCCCACCATCTCCACCCTGGAGCTTTGCCCTTTTCATAATGGAAGCTATTATGACAAGCTGGGCAAACAATGGAAATTGTGGCGAATATAGGTCAGGTGCATCATAGCCCTATGGACTCTTCTTGCATCTGAGAAGAAACTTCTCGGAACATTGTTGATGGTCTCTTTCTAAACAAAGCAGATATTACGAAGGGACTATAGGTCTGTAGAGCTCTCTCTCATCCAAAGGGAACAAACTCTGTAGCATCTGCTTTGGAACTTCTTGCCATTTGGAATTGGGGAGTGAATAGCATTACATTATTCTGCTATACATGCCCCTGAAGATTTTTTTTAAAAAAATAAAAATGCATTAGGCAAGTGATAAAAAAAAAGGCAAAGGACCCCTAACAGTTAAGTCCAATTGCAAACGACTTTGGGGTTGCAGCACTCATCTTGCTTTACAGGCCGAGGGAGCCGGTGTTTGTCCACTCTGCAGACAGTTTTTCCGGGTCACGAGGCCAGCATGACTAAGCCGCTTCTGGTGCAATGGAACACTGAAACCAGAGCAGCGCACAGAAATGCCGTTTACCTTCCCGCCAGAGTGGTACCTATTTATCTGCTTGAACCTTTTGGTGTGCTTTCGAACTGCTAGATTGGCAGGAACTGGGACCAAGCAACGGGAGCTCACCCCATTGTGGGGATTCGAACCGCCAACCTTCTGATCGGCAAGCCCAAGAGGCTCAGTGGTTTAGACCACAGCACCACCTGCGTCCCTAGGCAAGTCTTAGGTATTAATAAGTCACTATTTTAAGCATTGCCTCTCCTTTCCCCCCTGATTTCACTCCCAGGCTCCCATTCCCTTTGTTCCCTTGACTGCCTTTGTTCTTGCTGAGTGCTTGTATCCTGTTCCAGCCTCTTCTGGCCACAGTCCTCAGTAGCTTAGGCCAGGGATGGAGAACATGTGGCTGTCCAGTTGCTGTTGGACTCATACTCCCACCAGCTCCATCAGGACCAGTGTTTAGGGATCTGTGGTTTGGCAACATCTAGAGAGCCACAGGTTCACCATGCCTGGGTTAGACCCTGGCCTGTGTTGGTTTTTGCCTCCAGATTTCCTCCCCTTGCTTTGCGACTCTTTTCTCTCCTGCTCCAGCATTCTGCCCCACTTCCTCTTCCAGATCAGCTAGCATTGATACTTTCAACACTGTGTGCACCGCTGGCTGTCCCTAGCCCAGCAGAGAGGAAAAATAGAGTGTGGGGTTCCTTTATAAAATGGGTATTGGAGGCATCATTGTTGGTGCATATGAGAACTCACATTGTTAATACCTTCCATGCCCCCCAACCTGGCACTGAATGTTACGTGCTATTCGGGTCATTTGGCCTCTGCTCTAATTTATTACCTATTCATTGCTCTGCAGAGATTACAGGGTACTATGTGAAAGACTTTGACTTATTGTATTTGCAAAAGCCATATGCATTAGTGGGAAATGTGTGCCAAATATGTTCCATGTAAGACTTTGAAATAAATTCAAGCAACCTTCAGCTCCTGCACAATAGTTTGTGAAGTTGCCGAATGAAAAACTTGCGGTTCCCAGCAAAAACACGGGTATGCAGCCATCTTTCCTAGTTTAAACAACCAATAATGCTTCCCTAAGAGTGAAAGAGAACCTGACGCTTTATAGCGTTATGGTCCTGGAAGAAAAAGAATGAGTCTCGCAGGAGCCACAAAAAACAAGCTGTCATCTGTACAGTGAGGCTTTGAAGTATGTAGGGCTATTTGTTTTGCATTTACTGCTCCTCGTTGTCCATGTTCATTCTTTTCTGTGAGCTTCAGCCGCTAAGTGAAGAAAGCAGTCTGTACAAGTGAAAGCTAAAGAGCAGTAGCCAAAGTGCACCTTGTGAATGTGAAATCCAATAGAAAGGACTGGCTTCTTAATTGTATTATCTTTAAAAACATGACTCGGAGACCGCAATGCATATCCCACCTTGACATTGACCTTCATTCCTCCGTCACTACAGCACTAAGCTGCCTGATGGGATTTTGTCCCGCTCTGCCACTTGTACCTGGAACTTCCTTCCAGAATACCTGTGCAGTTCACCCTTTCTCTTCCTCTTGAAACAAAGTTGAGTATCCATCTGATCAAACTTAATTTCCAGTTTATTTTTGCCTTTCTGTTTCCTCTTTCTCTGTGATTTGATATGCTTCCCTCTCCTCTCACAGTTTAGATTGTAAGCTGCTCAGGGCAGGGGCCTGTCCTCTGTTGTTGTTACTCAGTAAGTTCTATGAATACTGATGCCACTGCACAAATAGAAATAGTATCACAGAATGGTGCTGGATTATCTTTTCCTGTTTATAAACTTCCCCCTTTCCCTATTTATTAACTTGAGTTTTAGCAAAGCTTGTAGCATGCCTGATGGCTTACAGACTGCAGTCGGCGAGCTGCCAAGTGCTTTGGGCACAACCCAGTAATTTTCTTAAGGGTATGCAGAATTTGTGTATTAGTCCTATTAAGAGTTTCAGACCAGTTGCCTTTGACAAGGGCAAACAAGGAGGTTTTCATGTTAGCAGGTTTTACAGCCACCGAGAACTGAAACGCGGAATCAGCAGGTGTCAGATTTGTGGCTGAAGTGACTCACTTCAGGCGGTATGATCCGGCAACATATAAAGTAGATAAACTGCGTTGTCATGCCCAGTGGTGCTGCCCACACCAGCAAGGGGATTGTGCTGGGTGGCAATGCCCCACACGATTTTGCTAGTCTGCATTTGATTACAGTCATACCTCGGGTTACAGCCGCTTCAGGTTGCGTCTTTTCAGGTTGCGGACCGCCAAAACCCAAAAGTACCGGAACGGGTTACTTCTGGGTTTTGGCGGTCTCACATGCGCAGAAGTGCTAAATCGCGCTTTGCACATGCGCAGAAGCACCGAATCGCAACCCACATGTGCGCAGACGCGGGTTGCAAATGCTGTGGGTTGCGAACGTGCATCCTGCACAGATCATGTTCGCAACCCGAGCGTCCACTGTATTTATCTCAAGCATTTATTTATTTATTTATTTAATTTACAACATTTATATGCCACCCCCCAAGGCAGGTGTTCATGGTGAGTTCTGGCACCTCTTTTTCTAGAAAAAACCCCACTGTAAGATCAAAAGATTGGGTGCCAGGTGGGCCTCCTTGGAGAGGGCATTCCAGAGTTAGGGTGCCACCACCTTCCAGAAGGCACCTACTGGACCTCACTAGTATTCCCAACTTGTGCTCGAGGTGGTTTGTGGTATGTTTCAAAGTACAGTAAAAAAGAGTTACAGGGAGGATCAAAAGAGTTTATAAGCCTCCCCCACTCCCCCACAATCCTTACTTGCGTGTCGAGACCCTGCAGCCACCCCCTCGTTGGAATAATAATAATAATAATAATAATAATTTATTATTTATACCCCGCCCATCTGGCTGGGTTTCCCCAGCCACTCTGGGCGGCTTCCAACTGAATATTAAAAACAATACAGCATTAGACATTAAAAACTTCCCTAAAGAGGGCTGCCTTCAGTTGTCTTCTAAAAGTAAAATAGTTGTTTATTGCCTTGACATAACTCACACAAGGACACAGATATTAGGTTTATGTTATTGGGCAAATTTTGGCCACAACTTTATTGAAATTACAGAATGTGAGCGGTATTGGCTTAGGCATTGATTGGACCTGACTATATCTGACTCCTGCCCATTGTGCAGGAAGTCCAGTAAGGGTAAGCCACTGCTGGGGGAGCCCTGTCGATGCGAACCAACTCAAGCTCCCCCTGGTGTTCCCGTTGGGGTCGTGTCAAGGCCTTAGCCCCCCAGCCGGGCTTCAGACTAGATCAACACCCCCGGATTCCTTTAACAGAATACCCTTAAGCATGGAGGGGGAGGTGATGGCCACACCTCCCCTCCCCCCCCACAAGGTCAAACAATGCCTAACTGCAACCCTAACAAAGTTGTGATGATTGCTACGAGGTAGGCGAAAACCAAGTGGCCAGTGCCAATTTGCCAAGTGGAAAAATTCCTACCAGGCCCCTCTGACAACCAAGGCGACCAACCAAAGTCCATAGCAAGGCCATTGCCTAACCTGCAAAATAGGGAAGGTGATTGAGGAAGCGAGCCAAAGAGGAAGTCCTCTGGCTCGCTCCTCAGTTTAAACAGCCCCGGCCACGCCCCCCCAGCCAACGGATTGGCTGGCCGGGCTCTGATGTGGCCAGGATCCCCCAGGCAACGGGGGACAAAGTCCCCCACCCCCGGTGGGGAGTGGGTGGCCACGGTCCACCGCAACTCCTCCCCACTGGGAAGTGGAGCGGATTTGTACCAACTGCCACTCTGCTGCTGAATCCATGGGCCACAGTAGGTCTCGGAGGGAATGACCCCAGCTTTAAAATGGCTGCAGGAGCAGCCAGAGATATTACAAGAGTGGCATATTGTGAAGCCATAGGGAAGTCATCACTGCACAGCTAGGGTAATTTGAGATACCTGATTTGAGAATGGAGGAGGAAATATGAGGACGACCTAGGACAACTGGGAGGCTGTATATCCCCTGCTATCCACAAATGACAATAAGGCAAGTGGGAGACCAACCAGGCCTCATCCATCAGCCAAGAAGGAGTTCAGCTCCAACTGCTAGTTCCCTTGAAAAAGCAGGAGCAAAGGTGGGGGGGGGGAGACTCTGGCCCCACCCACATGCCAATGGAATAAGAGCCTCCAACTGTCCTTCAAGCAAGAATGTAGCAAGGGAAGATCAGCCTCACTGCAGTGGAATATAAACACCCACTTGTAGTGGACCATTTTGTTTTGACCTTGAAGAACTGATCTCCCTCCTCTGCCTCTTTCCTTCCCTTCTGCCACTTGCCTTTTTACTTTGTAAGCCTGATGGCAGGTTACCTCTCTTTTTTTTTAATGTGAGCCACTTTGGGAGGGAACAATTGCCTTAAAGTAGGGTGAAAATACAGTTAGTAAATAAACAATGTCAATTAGGGTGTGTTGAAGAAGGCAGCAGCACAGGAGACATGAGCAGAAAAGGTTTGCTACGACTCTACACTCCGTTTCATCAGTCTCGGTTTAATCTCTACAATGTTGTTGTTGTTTAGTCGTTTAGTCGTGTCCGACTCTTCGTGACCCCATGGACCAGAGCACACCAGGCACTCCTGTCTTCCACTGCCTCCTGCAGTTTGGTCAGACTCATGTTTGTAGCTTTGAGACCAGTGTCCAACCATCTCGTCCTCTGTCGTCCCCTTCTCCTTGTGCCCTCCATCTTTCCCAACATCAGGGTCTTTTCCAGGGAGTCTTCTCTTTTCATGAGGTGGCCAAAGTATTGGAGCCTCAGCTTCACAATCTGTCCTTCCAGTGAGCACTCAGGGCTGATTTCCTTAAGAATGGATATGTTTGATCTTCTTGCAGTCCATGGGACTCTCAAGAGTCTCCTCCAGCACCATAATTCAAAAGCATCAATTCTTTGGCGATCAGCCTTCTTTATGGTCCAGCTCTCACTTCCATACATCACTACTGGGAAAACCATGGCTTTTACTATATGGACCTTTGTTGGCAAGGTGATGTCTCTGCTTTTTAAGATGTTGTCTAGGTTTGCCATCGCCTTTCTCCCAAGGAGCAGGCGTCTTTTAATTTCGTGACTGCTGTCACCATCTGCAGTGATCATGGAACCCAAGAAAGTAAAATCTCTCACTGCCTCCATTTCTTCCCCTTCTGTTTGCCAGGAGGTGATGGGCCCAGTGGCCATGATCTTCAGTTTCTTGATGTTGAGCTTCAGACCATATTTTGCGCTCTCCTCTTTCACCCTCATTAAAAGGTTCTTTAATTCCTCCTCACTTTCTGCCATCAAGGTTGTGTCATCTGCATATCTGAGATTGTTGATATTTCTTCCAGCAATCTTAATTCCGGCTTGGGATTCATCCAGCCCAGCCTTTCGCATGATGAATTCTGCATATAAGTTAAATAAGCAGGGAGACAATATACAGCCTTGCCGTACTCCTTTCCCAATTTTGAACCAATCAGTTGTTCCATATCCAGTTCTAACTGTAGCTTCTTGTCCCACATAGAGATTTCTCAGGAGACGGATGAGGTGATCAGGCACTCCCATTTCTTTAAGAACTTGCCATAGTTTGCTGTGGTCGACACAGTCAAAGGCTTTTGCATAGTCAATGAAGCAGAAGTAGATGTCTTTCTGGAACTCTCTAGCTTTCTCCATAATCCAGCGCATGTTTGCAATTCGGTCTCTGGTTCCTCTGCCTCTTCTAAATCCAGCTTGCACTTCTGGGAGTTTTCGGTCCACATACTGCTTAAGCCTGCCTTGTAGAATTTTAAGCATAACCTTGCTAGCATGTGAAATGAGTGCAATTGTGCGGTAGTTTGAGCATTCTTTGGCACTGCCCTTCTTTGGCATTGGGATGTAGACTGATCTTCTCCAATCCTCTGGCCACTGCTGAGTTTTCCAAATTTGCTGGCATATTGAGTGTAGCACCTTAAGAGCATCATCGTTTAAAATTTTAAATAGTTCAGCTGGAATATCATCACTTCCACTGGCCTTGTTATTAGCAGTGCTTTCTAAGGCCCATTTGACTTCACTCTCCAGGATGTCTGGCTCAAGGTCAGCAACCACACTACCTGGGGTATACGAGACATCCATTTCTTTCTGGTATAGTTCCTCTTTGTATTCTTGCCACCTCTTCTAGATGTCTTCTGCTTCTGTTAGGTCCTTTCCACTATATAATCTGTACAATAGTCTATTCTTATTTTATTTGAGTTTGTATTTCACCCTTTCCTAGAGGGTAGGTTATATAACACATTACCTAAGATGAAGAAAGAAGCAAAAAACATGAGGCCCATTTCAGTGGTGAGAACATTCAGGCAGATGCTCCAGTGTTTCCACAAAACTTCACATGTTCAGAAGGCTTCCCTGTCTTCTTTTATGAACCACTGAATGTTTCCCACGTGCCGTGGTTTTCAGCAAATCCCTTGTTTGTGTGGCTTCTTTCTCCAGTCACAGAAGAGAATGTGAGTATTTCTAATTGTACTGTATCAGACCAAG
Source organism: Podarcis raffonei (assembly GCF_027172205.1). Taxonomy (NCBI): domain Eukaryota; kingdom Metazoa; phylum Chordata; class Lepidosauria; order Squamata; family Lacertidae; genus Podarcis; species Podarcis raffonei. Next base: position 21,628,482 of record NC_070606.1, read on the forward strand.
CTAAGACGTATAAAATTTTAGAAATTACCTAGAGGTTATTGAAAAATGTTTCTCTGAACCTTGGAATTCTGTTGTGGTGAAAGCCTTTGCGGAACAATGTACATTATATATTTTTCTCTCCCTCTGCTGGACCACTGCATCCAATACACCAGTGAATTTTAATCTTCCTTGGATGAACGAATCCCCAGGTGTCTTGATAATAATTACGACATGTTGTACCATCTGTTGAGATCAAAACTCGCTTAACTCTCCTCATCCTTCTTTAGGACTGTTTAGATTTCTCTGCGATTTGTGTATTGTTTTCTTCTTCTTTTTTGAGAGCTGCTGATGGAAACGTGCTTGACAGATCTCTTACTGTTATCTAGTCTGATGTCTGTGATCTTTGCAAATGAATGAATCTTGTCTAGGAAATGAATCTTGGGATTAATGCAGCCCCATTGCAGAGGATAAGTTTTCTGGAATTCAGCTACAGGATCTCCATTGTATGGGTAAACAAGATGGATGCGGAGATAGAACTACACATTGTTTTTAAATGGCTGAGGAGAAGTAGCTGGAGACAGGAAAAATGTGATGCCTGTCAGGCTTGTAAGAAGCAAAAGCTTGGGTGTATTAAATGGAATATTATTCTTCAGTGATTGCTTTTTCAAGAACAAATCTTAGGTAATAGGTAGATGCGGTCTGAGTTAAAGGATGTAGGCACTGTTGGCGAAGTCATAGAAAGCAAGGTTCTGCCTCAGCTCATTACATCTCCTCGCTGTCTCCTGATTAAATGAAAGCACGTTTTAGATACAGTAACTTTGGCCTGGGTATTTGTGGCATTGTTGTGCATGTAATGGTTTTAATAAATTTCATTTGCCGAACCAAACAGAGGCACTCACCAGCAGACTGAATGATGGCTGGAGTGTGTTAACTCTTTGGGAATCAACTCTCTGAAACGAGGAAGAGAGAGAGACAGAGCTGTATTAGGATGTGCAGAGTAGAAGTGATTCCCTCTGCCCTCATATTTGCACAGGATTATGATATGCGCAGTGTGCACTGGGTAACTGAGTAGTAATATTGGCACTGTTAATATGTTAATAAAAAAAATCTCCAAATTGCATTGATTTAAACATTTTCTTGCCCATTCCCTAGCCACTTAAAGGCATTTTGAACAAAAAGATCTTACATGAAGTAATGGGGGGAAGTGGGTGTGCAGAAAGAGAAAAGAGGTTGGCTCCACCCATTTGAGCTCTGGCCCTGCCCACTTTTACCTCCACCTCCACCAGCATGCAGTCCTTTACAGATTACCTCACCCATGGTCTAGGCCAGTCTTATGTATTGTGGTGGGACAATGGGGAGGAGTTGATGCTTTAGGTATGCTGGACTCGAGCCATTTAGTGTTTTATAGATAATCACAAGCATCTTAAATTTTGATTTAAATCTTAAATTTAAATCTTAAATTTAAATCTTAAATTTAAATTAAATTTAAAACTTAAATTTAAGTTTTGGGTGGTGCTGTGGGTAAAACCTCAGTGCCTAGGACTTGCTGATCGTATGGTCGGCGGTTTGAATCCCCGCGGCGGGGTGAGCTCCCGTCTTTTGGTCCCAGGTCCTGCCCACCTAACAGTTCAAAAGCACCCCTACGTGCAAGTAGATAAATAGGTACCGCTTTATAGCGGGAAGTTAAACGGCATTTCCGTGTACTGCGCTGGTGCTGGCTCGCCAGAGCAGCTTCGTCACGCTGGCCACGTGACCCGGAAGTGTCTCCGGACAGCGCTGGCCCCCGGCCTCTTAAGTGAGATGGGCGCACAACCCTAGAGTCGGACACGACTGGCCCGTACAGGCAGGGGTACCTTTACCTTTTACCTTAGATAATCACGAGCATCTTAAATTTTGTCCAGAAAACAATAGGGAGCCAAGAGCCAATAACTGCCCAATCTCTAATTTCCATACTCACATGCCATAATTCAGTGCTTTCAGTCTCCCAGCACATAATATGGGGAGGGTCTGGACCCTGCACTAGCCTCCAATAGTCAAGAGAAAGCAGGCCAGTTGGTTTCAAAGTGTCAGTGAAACAGTGTGTCCCAGAAGGCCTTGTGACATCATAGAGGCTGATGGGGTGACACTTCCCAGATGTATGCAAGTGTGTGTGGTCCAAGGGTTAATCCCCGTCATCCTTTATGACAGGGATGGGGAACCTGAGGCCCTTCAGATTACAACTCCCATCATCCTGACTATTTGCAATGCTGGCTGGAGTTGATGGGCATTTGAGTCCAGCATCTGGTGAACCATAGGTTCTCCAATCCTACTTCATGACTTGGCAAGGAATTCTGGAAATTAGTTTTTGGTGCTATAGCCATATGAAGAAGCAGAATATTTTGGCCTGGTTCCACCTGCCTGCTGTCTTCCAAAGGAAATGAGGGACAATGGGATGAGGCACCCACTGGATCAAATTACTTTCTGAACTGGTTGAGTTGTTTTATTAAAATGGGATCCTTAGAGTTTGCATAGCGAGAAGTTTTGATTTTCCTAAAAGAATCAAGTGCTCACTTTAGAGGAGCGTTTGTAATTTTGCAGGAGTTAAATATCTGACCCATAAATTGTTAGCACTGGGTCACAGTTAGTGAACTCCCTTTCAAGAGTTAATTTTATTTCAGAGCTCTGGGGAAAAGTACATTTATCTCAGGTTGGTTGGCATGCTCTGTATCACTGCTTTGTTGCATTTTGCCCTTTGAGGTGAGAACCAAAGTACTTTTGGAATGCTGTGCTGTAATTTTGAATCATATCCCCCCTTGGAATAATTGCAGCATTTATAGCTAAAACCCAAGAGATGTGCTGTTGAAAAGGAAATGAACATTTTTCTGTAGAAGAAACTGCTTTAAAAGAAATCAGTAGACTATTTGCTCACATTCATACCTTGTTGCCTTTGTTCCTCCTCATTATCAAACTTTACACTGTCAATCCTTGGGGCCACACTTATGCATCATGCTAATGGATAGTGCTGCATAAAATCATGAATACCAGTAGTCCAAAATAGTATTTCTGCAGCTCATTCTTCCCATTATTGCAGAAGGATTAACTGATATTACTTCATTTATTTATTCACTTTCTATACCACCCTTCACTCGAAGATCACAGGGCAGTTTAGAATACAGGTAATGACCGATTTATGTGCATTAGTTTTGTGCGCGACTGCACATGCATGCATGCATAGCAGTGATCTGGAAGTGCCCAGAAAAGGGGGCAGACTGGGAGTGGGAGCATGGCAGGGGCATAATTTAACCGCTGTGCAAATCAGGGGTTGCCTGTATTAAAAACATAAAAATACGTAACATAGAATCAAACAAAAATAATAAGCTACATACACAGTGTATTTTATTTTATTTTATTTATTTATTTAAAATCATTTGGTGCCAGTCTAAAAGACTCAATTTACCTTAGTGCTATGTCTGTATTGGTATTACCGTAGGTTTGTGCTTGTGTTGGGTGCTATTGAGCCTGATCTGAAAACAGTATTGAGGGATGCTCTAGGAACAGCTTCTTCCTTAGCCTCCTTACTACAACAGTAGCCTGCTATGAATTACCATTTCCTCTCTCTCCATGTACAGAAGTGAATGAATGTCCTGTTTTGTTCCCTGCTTCCCATTATTCTAATTATTATAAATACTTCCTCTTTCTTGCTGCAGCAGCAGCAATCAGGCATCACTTTTTGCAACTAGTTTCTATCCATTTTCTTTATCAGCGGTCCTTGTTCCTTCCATCCCATCTGCTTTTCCTTGACCATCTGTCAAGGCTGAACATATGATCCTGCCTTGCACTGGGTCAGAATGTTGGCCTACCTAGCTCTCCAAGGGGAGCTCTCCAAGGTCTCAAGCATAGGTCTTTCCAGGCCTGCTATCCAAAGTTCTTTTACCGGAGATGATGGGGATTGAAACTAAAACCTTATGCATGCGAAGAATATGCTCTGTTACAGAGCTGCAGACCTTTCCCAAGATTCTCTCTTGACACCGTTTTAAAGTGAATCCATATGCCATTTTGGATAGGAATTAAGCTCGGTCTTACATGGATTGCACAAACTGCAGTTCTAAACGAAGCAAAACCGACATCCATAATCAGTATCATACATGAATATAACAAGGGGAAAAGCTGTAATAAGCCAGGAAGAGAGGAGGGAGGAAAGCCTAGAAGATTTCTATATCAAATTACTGTGAATTTTCATGCCAGGATGTGAACTGAGTGCATTCAAAGTGGAGGGGATGTTCGGCTGACCTTTTCAGCTGTTTTGAAATGGACTTCGCCAGTGACAGGGAAGTACTGGAAAAATTAGCTGTGGCAAAGAGGCACACTTTGCCTGTGGGTAGGGTTAATAGGCCAGCCAAGCCAGCCTACTGCCTGTCAGAGTAGATTACACATCAAACTGTGGCTCATGGGTTCTATTTACTTCTTTTAAACCATCATTTATAGCATGCATTTTCTTTGCAGTACAACTCAAGAGTGTGATGGTGCTGTTGGCTGTGGTATTTTTTGACATGGGTTTGGTTGTTGCAAGCTAGAGAAAGTTTGAAAAAGTTTTGGTAGGGTCAAGAGAAAAGAGACAATCACAGGAAAGCAAACAAGATCAACTGTAGTAGACCTGTGACTACTACCCAAACTGTGATATGCACACACACTTTAATTTGGTGATCTAATCTGGGAGTGAAGCGTCAAAGACTCAAGACCATAACTGAATATAGCCTACTCCTTCCTAAATCAGAACCTGAGACTTTTAGAAATCTCTTCTCCCCTGGAAATCTGTTGCTGCTCAGATTTGTGATGGCTAAGACAGGCCAGCAAAATGTGGAATTCACCAAGCTAAATGTAACTCACTATTCACATATAATGTGATGTGGAGATGCATGAATCTGCCTGTGACTGAAAAAAAATTGATTTTGTTGTGTGCCTAAACACTGATGCAAAAGTAATGGTGGGGTGCATATGCAAACATGCCATCAACCTGGCAATATTCAGGTTGCTCTATCTGCACTTCCAGCTTTTCATTCCAACCCTCCAGTTTAAAGGCTTTGGCCCTGTATACCTGAAGGAGCATCTCCACCCCCATCATTCAGCCCGGACACTGAGGTCCAGCTCAGAGGGCCTTCTGGCAGTCCCTCATTGCAAGAAGTGAGGTTATAGGGAACCAGGCAGCGGGCCTTCACGCCTGCCCTGTGGCCCTCCTGTCAGATGTCAAGGAAAGAAAACACTATCTGAGGAGGTTTTTAATGTTTGATCTTTTACTGTGGTTTTATAATTTGTTGGAAGCCACCCAGAGTGGCTGGAGCAATTCAGTCAGATGGGTGGCACATAACTAACTAACTAACTAACTAACTAACTAACTAACTAACTAACTAACGTCTCTAGTTATCTCCCTCCGCAACAGCTTCAGTCTTGAACTCTGTCTTCCTTTAATATGCTTTCCCCTGGAGGAGTACACCATCGAACATGCTTCTGCTCCTGAATGCTCCTGTATTCAAGTCCTGCTTGCAGGATTCCCAAAGGCATCCATTTGGCCAATTTTTAAGAACAGGGTGCTGGACTAGATGGCGCATTGGCCTGATCCAACAGGCACTTCTTAGATATGTAATATGTAGGGGGCTGCTCTAACCACTTACCCGTTTCAGTTTACCAAGGTTAGCTTCAGGTAGAGGTGTGCCTGGGCAACTCAATTTTCCTTTTGTAAAGTTCTGGTCCTGGTAGATGAAAAAAGCTATAAAGAATTTTTTTTTGAGGCAGGCATGTATTAGATTAGTCAGAGGATTGGGTTTGATGGTTGTGTGTGTGCTTCCAGTGTAACATCTGAAGCAAGAACTCATACATCTTTGACAAAATCAGAGAATGCTCACCACTTTTCACCCCCAGATAATGAAACATGTAAACATCAGTGGGTGCATCTCTCCCTGTGAATTTGCCCCATTTGGGGGGGGGGGAATGAAACAAAACCCCTGCATGTCAAAAATACTACCACATCACAGGGAGAGAGAGGTTTACTGTAGCATTTTCCCCAATTTGCCAGTGTACTTCATCATGGAGCTTTTTATGTGGGGGAGCAAAATATCAACTCCTCTGCTTTCTGCATCTTTAAGTTGTACAGTCTAGGATTCTGCTATCACAGTCTACCACCTCATTCTGAATAATGTATAGATTTGGATCTAAATGTTGATTGGGTAAAGTGTTTCCATAAAAGCCATTTGTGTGTTGTCATAGCACAATTGAGAGCATTTACCCAAACACTAACATAAATGGTCTGGTGTTATAACTGGCACCTCATTGTGGTTAAACTTTAGTTCTTGAGAGCGGTTAAATATTTGGAGTGATATAACTAGGCCTATTAATTTAATGATGCCCCTGTGGTACGCCTTGTACAATCATCATTTATAGCAATCAGGAAATGGGTCACTGTGCAATTAGTGACATATATACAGAGACGAGCAATTCTATAAATGAAGCAGAAGTAGTAATTTCCTATCCCGAATGGCTAGGCCTTTTGTCTGACAATTTTCTGTGCAACTGCTTTGCAGCTTATTGATATAGGAATCACTCATTGTTAATGAGAGGAAAACATGTAATTTATATTGAATCCCTGAAGTATATAATCATTAATATCTCCCATTTCTATATTATAGCTTTAATAGCAGAGCTAAGGCTGCTGCCCGATTATACTTTTGTGGATCACTCATGTTTCGGAAGCTTGGTCTAAAATAAATACAAAGTGTATTTTGAGCAGACGTGGGCATGACAGGCTAGATATAGACACAAGTGGGAGTCCACAGGATCTGGATGGATGTCTGAGGGTGGCACACTCAGGAAGGAGCTGCAGGACCCTGGACAGCTCCAAACAGATAATTTGCTTGGTCTAGAGCTCAACTGAGGCCTTTTATTTCTATCAGTCCAAGCTATCCCACAGAAACTTCATCCTTTTCCTGGAGAGTCTTGAAGGTGTAATCCTCTGGCACACCTCAGCCAGTCCTGACCAGGCTGGGTTCCTCCTCCTCTGTGTCAGAGTCGTGACAGCTGCTCAGGGTCAAGAGGATATATATTCAATGGACGCAAACTTGTGCATCTGCACAAGCAATCAACCCAGTCAGTTTCCCCCCAATATTTGTGTTTGAGGGAAGAAAGAGGGTTTTGGAGGTCATACAAAAGCAGCCACAAACATTGTATTACATATACAGGCCATTTTATGGGCAACTGGGCATTTGGGATGTGTTCATTAGCTGAAAGGTGTGTGAATCCTGAAAGGTGCCCTGTAGCGTGGGATGGAGTTGCTGTTGTCTGGTTTCATTTTATTTTTTTGCTGGTCATTTTGGCTTTTCCCTGGCAGGAGCAAGGAGCAGTTCTCCTGGCAAGCAACATTCTGTACTGTACTTTTGTCTGCTGATCATTGTCAAAGGCTTCACTGCTGCAAGTGTAGCACAATATAGATGCCTAAGATTATGGTGCTGCTCCCCTAAAAGCTTCAGTTTTCTTTCCCTCAGTCCCTGTGATCTCTCAGGTTATCCCTTTGATTATTCCTTCTATGCACCAAGTCTTTCCGGTGCACAGATTCTTAAAAGTCATGTCCACACTGCTTATTACTGGAGATAAGCCCTTATTATGGTCCAGTTGATCTTGGTACAAAAACTATACATTATAAAATGTCATTTAAGAGAGAACCCCCCCCCCAAATTCTATTTAAGATAACCAAATTCTATTTATAGTTGGTTATCATTTGGTATTCCTATCACATGCCTTCCAAGCAATCGCTGTTCCTAGGTCTTACGTAATTGTGCTTTAGAAACACTGTGTGCCAATCAAAAGGTTAATAATTCTGCAAGGAGAGAGCAAGGACCAATCAAGGAAAGGCTCCAGACGTAGACTATTTTAAGTAATTGTGCTACAACAGAGATGTAATGAGATGGTGATTATAGAGCTGATCATTCGTAATGGTCTGAAGCTGAAGATTTGGCTGGTTGTTTCAGATCAATATGTGAACTCCAGCCTTCCTCATCACTGCAGCTTCTAGCTGTGTGTGAGAACCTCTCCTCTCCAACCATTCTCTCTGCCAGTTTTCCTCCCCCTATCAGAGTCTAACTTCTGGCATTTTCTCCTTTCTGTCATTCATCTGTGCCACTTTTTCTTCCAACCCTCCTTTTCTAGGTTCCATTGCGTTCTTCAGACCTCCCTTTTCACGGACTTCTTCCTTCTCTTTTCCTAGTGTAACAAAAGTTTCTTGGCCTATGTTTTACTTGATAAGAAGTCAATGAGATATAACTTTGTATTCCAAAGAGTTAATTATTAAAAATGCTTTTAAGACTTACTCATTGGAGTTAAACACAAATCAAAAGCTCCCAGTCTATTCGGATGAATAGTTCAGGCACTTTTGGTTTGTGTTTTTGGTTTTGTGAGTTTGATGGTTGAACAAGAGTGGATAATTTATTATGTAATTTATTATTTCTTAATCACAACATGATCAGCGGATATGGCTGCAACTTAGATTGTGATGAAGCCTATTTGCAACAAAAGACACCTATGTGAATGAGTTAAAGGACAGTATGAAATAAGGACAGGTTATTATTTTGAAGGGATCACGCTCTAGCTGAATTTATTTCATCTTCAATGACAGCCAGTATTTCAGCGTGGAATTTCTATATACAGTCAAAAGTGTCTGGCCTGGTGTTAATTGTTCTGTCTGAATTAATATGGCCATGTTATTTATTGGAACAGAGCAATCAGACCCAGCTGCTGACTGTAGCATGGGGGTCCCATTTCAATTAACAGGCCTATCCTCCCAAAGGAGCAATTGCATGAAATGAGCAGCAGGCATACAATGAAAACAGAGGGGGTGGGTGCCTGCCTTTTGGAGAACAAAGATAGTGTTTTGTGCAGGATAGAAGATAATCAAAAACATCCTTTGCTGCACCAGCTTACCTTTTGTCAAACTGGGGATAAATTTCAATTTGAAAACCAAGTATATTTACTAGCTTCATGGCAAATCTGAAATGCTGATGGGACAAAAGTCATCTTCTTTGTCTGAGGTCTGAAATAACTGGCTGGATAACTAACTAAATTGTGAGCATGCTCAAAAGTTATGCTCAAAAATGAATTATTATTTTTTTGCATAACTTTCACTGCCTTATGCCCTGTGTTTTCTTCTTTAAGGGTCTACCCCTGCCCTTTACTCTGCTGTTTTGTAAATCTGTGTATATTACATATGCCAGGTTTTGGTGGTGTGGTCCCATTGCCATATGCCACTGTACTAGTGCTATACTGGGATGTATGGCTGGCTGACTTATTTAGCACCTGAAGTTGTGCCATTGGACTGATTTTACAGTGCTTGTGTAAGATGAAGTTCAATTTTAGAACACCCCATTTGTCTTGGGGAAATGTCTACAGTCCATTAGAAGTGCTCTTGATTCAAAGAAGTAGGCATTATTCACTCCACTATGCCTTTTGTTGTTACTTTGACTCATTGATGATATAAAATTCCCCAGGGAGCTATTAATCCTTCTGCTACTGAAATGTTAGTAAATTTTGGTACATAGGGCATCACCTTCCTGCCTTTTATAGCACTGATAGTTTGTTGTGTCTCATCTCATATTGCTTTTCTCATTAGGAGCTTCGATGTGGCCAATTTCATTGGCTTTTTTATTTGTGCTTCTTTAAAATCATGTTCTCTGGTGAATTATGAGCCAGTAAAACACCGGCTCTTTGATCAGAGCACATGTGTCTGGGTGGTTGTTCAAGAATACTGCAATATTATATATTCCAAGCAATACAAGCACACTAGGTGTCAAGATGTAATTCAAGTTGTGCCTAATCAAAAGCACTGTACAACTTCATCTCTTGTCAGTTTTGTTTTTATTGGGTTAAATAAACGGGGTTTAAAATACTCAACACAGTACAGTCAAACAGGAATAACTAAGCAAAATGGTAGACAGAATGCATTATGAACTTTTTAGTGGTTTCAAATATGATGGCCCTGTCTTTCTTAATAGATAGCATTATTTGTTAAGTACTCAAAGAGCTTCACATACACGATCCCTACAACTATGATGTAATTAAGGCTGGTACAATTATCACTACATTAGAGGTTATTTTGTGTTTGCAGGTGTGAGAGAGCGATAGACAGAGAGAATGGCTTGCCTAAAACTATTTAAACTACAAACTTATACTTGCTTTATTGGGGGTATGTCTTATTGAATTAAATGGGACTTACTTCTGAGTACCCATTTATTTATTTCATACAGTGGAAACTGTTCTACATTCTGAGAACCAACAAGAATTTAAAACTGCAGAAATAAAATAGACTGATTTGGAAGGGCTTGGGAGCAAATAACAGTCTTCAACCAAAAAAAAAACACCCACGTTGGGCTTGCAGAGAACTGGTGCCACAGTGCTTTCCCAGAGGAACATATGGCACCATCAACAAATCTTCATCCACAGAACTCAGCGACCAGGAAGGCATGCAGGGGGAGAGATGACTTCTCAGATATTATCCATATCCATTTGATTGCATTGTTGGTGAGTTTGTTGTTGAGATTTGCCATTGTTGCCACTTGCTCAGGTGAAGAGAAACCTTTGTTCTCTTTGGACACTGATATATTGTGTTTCACATGCCTGATGTTTGGTAGTAGTACACTTCCAGTAAAGGTTTGAGGGACACTGTTCTCCTGTGGCTACTGTGAGCTTGGTGAGGCAGCAACAGCAACATTAGTCTGAGGGAGAGGACTGTTTTTCCTTACTGTTCCCTCAGTGCTTCCAGCAGTCTCCTGCAGCAAGCGGTTCAGAAGCCAAAAGCTGCTGATTCCATATTCTCAATGAGACTTGCAAGCCTTTCGAAAGAGTGTAAATGGAGCTGTAATGGAAATTTTAGAATTAAGAGGTTTAAAATGTTATGATAGTTTAGACAATGTCATGGAATTGAGACAACTTCTTGGGGGGGAAAGAGGAAACAGGGATGATCCAGCTCACCCTATGTGCATAGCTAATACACAATTTAAAAATAATCTCTTCCATAAGTTTAAAAAGACATGAGCAGATTCGATCCATTATAAAACGAGGCAATTGTATATTGAGTTGAATGTCGATATAATCTAAAATGCATGTGATTCAGTCAAGCAAATAATCAGGATCAGAAGTAGCATTATATTTAACAGATAAACACACTACTTCTGTGAACAGATTGTATGGTATTCCCCTAATTATATCCCTTTTTAAATTTCAGATATCCAAATGGCTTGCAAATACTGTTGATGTTTTGCTCTGAGACTCAGAAAACTTTGTAGTTCCTCTTAATTCCCCACCCCATTGCTTGTAATATGTACGGTAATTTACGAAATGGACATACTTTGACACTTTCGCGTACATTAAATATTCCAGTGATTATCGTTTGCAGTTAGCTGAGGCATGAAAGCTTTTCTTTAGCGGATGTTTTCTTTATATTTTAAAGTTTGTCATGTTGTAAAATATCATCAACACAGTAATAGCCCTACACTCAGAGCCATCCCATGATATCTCTATCCCTGATACAGATAAAATGTGTGACTTCCTACTCTTCTGTGAAAGGAATCAGGAATGGGAATCAACTTTGATTTCCTGCCTTTGGTCCCTCTTCTGTCTTCTTCCAGTCAGATGGGCTGGAGACAGAACAGGAGTCAATCCATGATGGTTATCTGAGGTACAGCAATCACTGACTGCACCACATTGGGTACCTCTGGTGTCAGAAGTTACGCTGATGGAGCAAAGGAGGCGAGAACAGCAAGCATTATCGTTTTCTGCCTTCAACGTGCTAATTGGTGAAAATGAAATCCAACTGATCCTTTCTGAAAATGGTGTGAAATATTTGCCATTTGGAAGCATAGGCTCTTACATACTTTCACAGAAAACACATCAGTAGTTCTGAAACAATTTTAAGCTGAGATTCCAAGTTGAAACTGGGTCTTGGTAGCAATTAAAATCCTCTTTGTCGGAGGCTACCTTGAAAATGTATTAATTGGCACATGGCATTAACTGATACCTTGACATTAGAATAAAGTGAATAATTAGGAGACAACTGAATTGCTTATGACCTTATTGTGAAATTACCCAATTGTTTTCTCTCCTCATTGGAGAACTCCTAGTTCACTGTGCATTGAACCATATCACTATTAAAATTTAATCTTTCCCTTTTTTATCAGAAGTGACCTGCAACAATTAAGCTACTGTGTGCATCTCTGAGGAGGGGACTGATTTAAATATTGTAAATTTGACCATCTCTGTTTACTTTCTCTGCTGCTACCAGACTGGAAAGGAAGGTGGCAAAAAACCAGCAAGAATTTGGTATAATACCATTATTTGGGATGTACCGCTTTTCGAAAATGACTTAACCTCTGCCTCTGTTGCCAGGACAACTAATGGATATAATTGGAAAAATCTATGTTAAAGAGACACAGGGTGTGAATGAGTAGAGGAGCTGAAGAATTTTTGAAGTGTTATGGCATAATGATGAAATTAATGGACTGAAATGCTATATGAGCAAATTGTATTCCCTCAACACTTCATATTTTAACTCCCAAACTTGCATTTCCCCCTCAAATTGTTGATCCTGTATCTCAAGCTTATAAATACTCCATGAAAAGTTCCTATAAAAACACAGGTTCATTTAACACACCAATGCAATGCTTAATAACCTACAATATAATCTGAAAATTGCAACACATTCTCCTGGGATTAAAAATAATGTCTCTAATGGCATTTTCACATGGATTCATATTGACCCACAAAAGAGTTAAGAATTAGATCATACCATATAACTCTATCGAATTTTTAGACAGGGTCCACGACAAGCATGCCTTCTTTGACTCTCTGTTCATTATGTTTCAAGATATTTAACTGACCTGAAATCAATGAAGCTGTGTTGGATTTCTTGAAAAGATATAACGGTAAAAAGAGAAAGAAGATCTCAAAAAAAGGTTTTTGGTCTGTTCAGAGATCTAAGGATCCAGTCCCAGTCATGCCAAAATCTGAAATGTTGACTACTCTTAAATAACGCTTAAGGAAAAGTGTTTCATCCTACCCATTTTCACCCCAACATTAAACTAGCTGTGTTTGTCACTTGATAGCAGTACCAGGACATGTTTGTGTGTTTGGGGATCCTAGGATTACTGACTAGGGCTATCTTTTTGAGGGAAGCCTTATTTTGCAATGCTCATTTATGAGTGCTGGTGCTGGCTAGTAGCTTTGAAGTTTTGCTGCAGACTTTTCCCTCACTATATATTGCTGCTGCCTTCAGGATTCAGATAAGGAAAATATCAGTGTCTCTTCTTTCTGTTACCTAGCCTGAGAAATACTTGTATCCGAATGGTTAATAAATCACTTCTTGTACCTGAGCATTAGTGTGGAAAGATAAGTGGTACAAATATTCTTATGTTTTCTGGGCTAGCAAAGACACGCTCCCTAGAAATACAGCTGATAGCAGTGGATCATATGAGATAGCAGGCTAGCACAAAAATAGTCCTTTATAATAAGAATAATAAAAAGCATGTAATGGCTTAGAAAATGAGACAAAAGTGCTAATTTGTTTGCAGAGCAAGCTGAAGCAAAATCCACAAGAGAGAGAGAGGGGAAACAATGTGAAAAATTAGAATGTAGGAAAAGTAATATTACAAAGTGTGTCAAAGCACCCACAGATACGGTCAGTACAAATGAATAAAAGAGGAAATGAATGGTTTTCTATGTTTGCCATTGGTAGGCAATATGTTTGGTGTGTTGGGTTGTTGCTAGTATGGTTTCTTGCTTTAAATCATGTAAGAATCATATCATAAAGCCATTAAAAATATATATGGTGGCATTGCTCTTGGAGCACAGTGTACAGTGCTGGTTGCTGCCCCTCAAAAAGGGTATTAGAGAGCTGAAAATAGTTAAGAAAATGGTTAAAAAATGCTTAAGAAAATGATCATGCAGCTGGAACAACTCCCTTATAGGGAAAGGCTACATTTTAGTTTACGGGGAAATGAACGAGAGGGAGAAGATGATGATGATGATGATGATGATGATGATGATGATGATACTAGCTGGGTTTCCCCAGCCATTCTGGGCGGCTTCCAACAAAATATTAAAATACAATAATTCATCAAATATTAAAAGCTTCCCTAAACAGTGATGTATAAAATAAAGCACAATGTAGAGACAGTAGTTGGGGAGAGATTTTTTTCTCCCTCTCTCATAATGCTAACACTTGGGGTCATCCACTGAGGCTGAATGGTGTTGGATTCAGGACAGACAGAAGTTCTTTTTCACCCAGTGGACAGTGATGGCTGCTAATGTGGACAGATTTAGAGGGGAGTCAGACAACTTCATGGCAGATCAGGCTGCCAATGGTTGCTAGTCATGATGGCTATGTAATGCTTCTATTATCAGAGGCAATGTGCTTCCGAATACCAATTGCTGCTGATCATGAGCTAGAAAGGAATACTGCACACGTGTCCAGTTTGAAGGATTTGACTAGGTGCGTCTTTGATGCAGCTGGGCTCTTCTTAACAGTTGTGCGCTTTGCTATTGGAGTAAATGGACAGTAGCCACGTACCAGGCCACTGTGGTAAATGAGATGAGCAGTAGGAGGCCCATGGCCTGTCAAAAGGCTAAAAACAGAATAGCTTTTTTATGAGGAAGTGGGTTAGGTAGGATATACAGTGGTATCTCGGGTTACATACGCTTCAGGTTACATATGCTTCAGGTTATAGACTCCGCTAACCCAGAAATAGTACCTTGGGTTAAGAACTTTGCTTCAGGATGAGAACAGAAATCGTGCTTCAGTGGCGTGGCGGCAGTGGGAGGCCCCATTAGCTAAAGTGGTGCTTCAGGTTAAGAACAGTTGCAGGTTAAGCATGGACCTCCGGAACGAATTAAGTACTTAACCTGAGGTACCACTATAACAGAGGAAAGAGGACAAATGTAGGAGGCAAGCAGATGAATGGGTAACAATGGTTCTTAACTGGCCCCACACCCGTGGACTACTGTAAGTGACCACTTAATAAATTAATTTTCTTCACTGCCAGCACCATTATCAAAACCAGGGCTATGTTATGAGTATCATGGTCCCTAGGCTACTAAGGCTACTAAGGCAGGTTCCTTTAACTGATTCATTTTTAGGGAATAGATAGTAGATTGCAGAAGCACTGTGTTATTCTGTTGAATAACCCCAGCCCCGGTCAAAACCGACTTGATCTTCATTGTCAGAAGAAATAAACTGGGTGCAAATCCCAACTGTTCTGTGGACCACAGTTTGAGGAACATTGTACCCAAGAATCTGCAGAAGTGAAATATACCACTTAAAATGGTAAGTGCCTAAAGACAGGGACCTGTCTTTAGTTTATGTTGCTCAGTACAACACCATATATACACTGAAGGTGCAATATAAATAATACTAAATGCTTCTGCAACAACTTGAATGAATGCTCTGTCGGAATCAAGCCTTAGTCAGAGGAATTTGCCACTCTCCAGGCACCCGGCTTGAGTTCCTTGTTGACCTCCCCGTCTGCGACTCCCGGCAAGATCAGGCGAGATCTCAATTGGCGATCCTCCTCTAACGTGAGAAGAACACACCACTCCTCCCCTGCCATCCCAGGGAGGGGAGAGAGACAGACAGAAATGTATTTACATGCCTTTATTTCTGTCCTTCCAGCAGTACAGAGAAAACGTGTCTGCACTCTCTTAACACCAACAGCAGAGAGAGAATAACTCCTCCCATGTACTTCCAGTACAGGTCAGGTGACACTCTGAGCTAACATCCGGTGCTCAGTGGTGTGAATAGACTGTTCCTTTGTTCCCATGGAACAGTCCCAAACATCAACATCCTGTTTGGCTTTCCAGCCACCTGGAGCCCGCTGCTGCATTGCTCCTTTTTCGTAACATGCTCATCTTAATTTCTTCTTGCTGGTATCCTTGACATTTTCAGTTTTCAAAAAAAGATGCACCAAATTTAATTTATATTAATCTGTCCAATGAAGATTTCATGGGAAAGTTTAAACAAGCTTGAGTCAGTGGTGCATTCTGCTACCTGCATCATGGCAGCTGCTGATGCTATTTCATGGAGCTAAAGCACACATGTTGCTCCAGGACTTTTCTTACTGGGTTAAATGACAGCCATCCCATATTGCCACAACTTATAAGCCACCCCCTACACAAAACGTAGGTAAAATACCACAAAGAACCCAATACTGCCTGCAAAACACCAAAAGAAAGGGCCTATCATTAAGTACTTCAAACTCAGAATAGTCTGGAAAATGAACACCATGCTATAAGAAGCAGCTGCTTACGAGAAGACCAAGTTTTGGCTTAATTCCAGTTCTCAGTATTTGTTGCTTAAGGGTTTCAAGGTTAAATGGGACCAGACAATCAGAAAAACGGTTCCTGAATTTTAATTGGATGGCTACTTCACTCCATAGTTGGCCTGCCATCCAAAAGGAAAAAAGAAATGGATAAAATGAACCTAGTAACAGATGTACACATGAGATCTATAAGATCTCTGTATAACTGAAAGATATATGTATTACCATATGTCTTACTGTATATATATGTACTACTGAATACAAAATGAATGTATTACTGAGAAATAAATATCTAGTATGACTACCACTTTCCTTTATTTTGCCTCCCACTAGGTTTTAGTAAAGACTTTGAATAATATTTTAATAATAAGATTTATAGACCCATTGCAAATGGGACAGGACAAACTGTTATGAAGTGTTGGACAAATTTAAACTTTACAAGAAGTCTTGCAGGGTTACTTTCTTTTAATGATATGAAGCAGCAATGTTCTCACATGAAATCTTACCAATGGGAAAACAGTTTTGTGTAGATGTCCTAAATTCATTGCTAGGTATTAAGCATTTCCTCTTCTCCTTAAATACAGCTACATCTGTATTGAAAATTTAAGAGGATGGCTGAAGTTGATGATTTTAGCTGTTATTGTTCTTCATTTTATTAAAGGAGGTTTTATTATTATAGTATACTTCTGATAGTGCAAGCTGACCTGAAAGCAATGTGGCAGAGTTCTTTTTAACAACAAATACAAATATGCATAAAGGTATGTGTTGATGCAGATATTTCTTTTAAAATTCATATATGATTAATAAACTGCCATATTGGGTCTCCTTTGTTAGGCAAAAATAAGAATAAAATTCCAAATGTATCTAACACTAAAAACTGATTTGCTGGATATTTCTGTAAAAACATTGTCTGGCATATTTTCAGATAACTATAGAAGAAATTTAAGAGGTGCTCTGTTTTGCAAAATGTTGCATATTAGGCAGAAAAATAAGAGTATAGAAATGGATGGAATAGCCTAGCCTTCAGGAATCAGCTGTGGTGGCTGCATGAGGCATCTCTCATAGCTTTTCTAGCAAGTGCAAGAATTAATTAATGCCATCTATCCTTCTGCTTCTGACCTCAGGTTGTCATATTCCGTTTTCCCACTCATTGATCTGTAATATAACCTTCCATTTCCTGCAAGAGCTGTTAAGTAAAAGAAAATGCATAATGGTTGTGCTCCTGAACCACCATAACACCTGCACAGTGCTGGGGGTGGCGGCACATGGGGAGACTAGAAAGAGCATCAGCAACTTGCACAGTTGAAATGATGCACTGTCATATTTTGGGTTACAATTTCAAATTGAGGAAAATGTGGAATATTTAATAACCAGCTGTTTGAATAGTATTTTTCCCATTGTTCAAAACCAACACCAAAAACAGTGTCCCTCTCTACCTTCTTCTTCTCCTTCCTCCCCCTCCCCCCCTCCTCCTCCTCCTCTTCTTCTTCTTCTTCATAAAATGCTCTCTCTATTAGCACCTAAGTGCATTGTCATCCCAAGGGCAAGCATGAAAAATATTCATTAAACAGAAACTAATCTCCTCTGTCTCCTTAAAAAAAAAAAAGATGCCAAAAGCAATATATTTTTGTATGGTTAGGCTAAACCAGCAGCTGCTGATGGCTCCCTACAAAACAAAATGAGCCAAATTATCAATTTCCGTAACTCTCCTTATCTAGGACCAGAGGAAGCTGCTGCTCATTATGACCTGAATGTTTTGTTTATACAAATATTTTGTTACAACAGCCCTTGGTTGCTGTATGATCTGTGTCTTTTTGAAGGTTCAAGAACCTGAAGCTGGCCATGCAACCTAGTGCAGCACCTTCATGAGAGTAATAATGGACGTGCAATTTCACAAACTTGAATGAAGCATAGGTGTCTCTCTAGAAAGCCTGGAAGGCACAAGCAGACTCGGCCCCGGAAGTTGGTCAACAAGACCCAAACATATGGCTCCTAATCGCTACATGGTAGTTTTCTGGAAGAGGGAGCTACCGGCCTCATTATGCACCTCCATTGCAGATGGCCAAAGGGTGATACTACAATTCAGCAGGGATCTGGGGTCAATTGCATTCCACCTGGCCTGATAAAGCTACTGATTCTGCCCTGACATTTTAGTCTCAGAAACTTGTGGTTAAGGTGTGGACAGAAGTATTTTTAAGAGCTGCTCCAGGTGTCCTGTTTGTTGAGTATTCTTCCTGATTTGCTTGGTTTAAATAGAATTTTAAGGTGGGCAAATGGTCCATTGCTTAGTTGCAATTGGGTAGTGAGGTATACACATATTTCTAAGGCAATCTACATATGCAGTGGGTTTATTTATATCCCAGCGAACCTCAGGCAACATACATGTGGTTCCCAGGCACTCACCCATCCAAGCACTGACCAAACCTACAGTACAGACCTGCTTAGATTCAGTAAGGTGGTAACCTCCTGTCAAATGGCAAAATCTTTCCCAGGCTATACCATTTCAGACTGCATTTTTAGGGCTGGACATATGAATGTGCTTCCAACAGAGATATAGGTGGGAGAAGCAACCCTTTCTGCACATAGAAAAATAGCATGCTAAGATTCCTTTGTCTTGCCGTGGTAAAAATATATATAGATTACCTGTTGTTGTTTTCTTTTAATGCATGCTAAGAGTCTTTCTTTAATGCAATGTAAGCTTATGTTCAAATTATTTAACACAAACTTACTCATTTGCAGAGAAGAATGTTATCATTCTAAGTCGTTTAGTCAATCTGATTTTTAGTCTGATTTCCAACCTTTAGGTACGACAGCGTCACTGCCCCAAACCAGTAATTTTTCACCTGGTTTCCTAACCCATTAACCCTTTTCTCCTTTCAGATTTTCTCTCACCATCATGGTTTTTCTGAACTGTGGAGGCGGGGGCTACTGGTTCTTTGAGCACGCTGCGTGGAATGGTAGGGGACAACTTTCCGTTGCATTTGCTGCATCCCTAAGCACTTTATACAAATCAGCAAACTCATTATTGATCTCCAAAAGAAACAGGAATTAATATGGCCTACCATATCCTCTGTAGGTAAAGAGTATTTAACAATGAACTCTGCTTAAACTTCATAAAAGCCTCTTCAGCAAATCAGCAGGAAAAAATATTGATCTTAAAATAAGCATGTGAATGCTAATTGTATTTTGCCTTTCCACTGGAGGACCATTACTTTATTTAGCTGGAGTTCATCCTTTAATTTTATTGTCTCAGTGCATTGTCTATGAGGCCATTTTCTTTAGGTTTAAGCAAGGTCTGTAACAGCTCCGTTTTGCTGACCCTTCCTTTTTTGCAAGGAGTATATTGACTTCTGAGAGCTAGAGAAGCTTTTAAGATCCTGTTACAGTCGCCCCAATCTGAGTTACATATTGTGTAACAATGGTTTCCTGTTATTGGGCTCTCGGTTAAATGGATTAGCATGATGCCAAGTACAATAATTGCCTCGCTCTGTATTTTAGCTCAGAAATCAATTGGCGGTACTTCTGAACTGCCATCTTCATAACACAGGCTTTAATTACATGCACAGTTTAATCTGGGAAAACCACACGTCTTTTCCAGTCCTGCTTCAGTCACGAGAGTATTGGTTTGGTGGATCTCCTCTTACAACTTGTCAACACTCAACAAATGTTTCTTGAAATATTCCTCTGTCCCTGCCAATTGGCACTGGCCCACTGACTCTGTGAAACAAAGTTAGATATATCTTCATCACTTTTGTGTTGTGAAGTTACTGAACAGGGAAAAGAGCATACTAAAAATGAAGGGTCATTCATTTCATATTATGTTGTCCTCACTTCCTAATGTGTATGTGGACTGTTATACAGTGGTATCTCGGGTTACATACGCTTCAGGTTACATACGCCTCAGGTTACAGACTCTGCTAACCCAGAAATATTACCTCGGGTTAAGAACTTTGCTTCAGGATGAGAACAGAAATCATGCACCAGAGGCTCAGGGGCAGCAGGAGGCCCCATTAGCTAAAGTGGTGCTTCAGATTAAGAACAGTTTCAGGTTAAGAACAGACTTCCAGAACGAATTAAGTTCTTAACCCGAGGTACCACTGTATACACTTGCATGGCCATTCATATGTTACATAAAGTCTGACCAGCTGGAGCTTCCAAGCCAGGCACAATCTACCAGCCATTCATAATGGCTTGCCAAGTCCTTGACAACTCTTCTGTTTTTGAGGTCCAGGCAGCAAAATTAGAGTTATAAGGCTCTGGATTGCTTGCCATGCATTGCTAGTGGGCCGTGTTTGACTTGGTGTGCCATAACCTGGGCAGGGTCTGTGTTTTAAGACATGGGACCCATCTGCACTATACATTTAAAACAGGATTATATCACTTTGAACAATCACAAGATTCCCCTAAAGACTCTTGGTTTGTTAAACCTACTGTCAGCTGTTAGGAGAACTGCACTTCCCTAAATCCAGTGCTGTTGTGAGGCATTGACCTTCACGGAAATGTTTCTTTGCACATTATTTTGAAAAATGATTAGGCAAATTAAAGATATGAGGAGCAAAGGAGGAAGTTACTATGTGTGGGTACAGAACCTGAAGACACACTTAAAAATAAGCAACCTGTTTTATTAGCTCTGCCTGGAAAATAGTACCTCCTTCTATAGCGGCAATATATCTCTCAATATCACATTCTGGGAACAATAAGAGGGTGGGAATCACATTTGACCTTTGATTGTGAGGTTCTGACTCATATCTACTAGTGGAATGGTCTCCCTTACCAGGTTGTGGACTCTCCTTCCTTGGAGGTTTTTAAGTAGAGGTTGGATGACTATCTGTCATGGATGCTTTAGTTGATATTTCTGCATTGCAGGGGGGTGGACAAGATGGCCCTTGGGGTCCCTTCCAACTCTACAATTCTATTAGAAACAAAATGTTGAGTCAAAAGTACTAAATAAAATAATGGAGTACATGAACTCTGGTCAGTGAAAGCCCAAAACTTTTTGCTACCTGAATTGGAGACCTTTAAAAACAACAACCAATTTCTGTACCATTTAATCTTATGTCTCTATCTGTCCACCCCCTCATGGTGCCTCTTGAAACAGGTCTTCATCATGGCAGATGGCAGGGCTAGCCATGACTGGGGTGTGACCCAGCAAGAAAATTATGCTGCTTTTATCTGGGCATTGATCTTGGTTTTCAGTGCTTTGCCATATCTGAATCTGGGTTATACGAGCCAACTCAGCAACACTCTGCTGTGAAAAATCCCCTTGCCCTTTGAAGTAAGAAAATTCAAATTCGGAACTTAGAACAAATGAAAGAAGTAAAGAAAACTTACACAAATATGCTTACTCTGCATAAAAGGTGTGGCATATTTGCCTTATTCAGAAACCAAAAATAATTTGTGTAAGAGTCAGAATATTTTTGCAAGGATTATTGTGGTAGCAGGAGGCAGTCATAATGATTGGAGGATGTGTAAACTTACAAATGCTGTAGTATTTGCAAACAATTCTAATATGCTTCCAAATGTATTCATATGGCCATGAGGAGTAGCAAGATGCTGTGTCAGACATCAGATCCATTTTGTTGTTCTTATCTACCACATGAATTGGTAAACTGTATTGTTAAACAATCAGCGTTTTAAAATCATTGTTCTGTTTTCATCATAGGACTGACAGTTGCCGATCTGGTCATGCCCTGGTAAGCTATCAAAAACTGCTAAGCAATATCATTTCTTTCTGCTCTGAAATATTCTTTGAACTTGTTCACACATGCATGGATATCACTTGGTTATTTTAACCTTAATGCCTTGTAGTTAAATATTTGAATGAATTTAAATGACTAGCAGGTTATGTGAAAAGGCCAACTTTCTTACCTTCCTGGTCACCTTGAGGGATTTTGCTTTGCTATTTGCTTTAGTCTCACACTTCGGACTGAACTGAACAGTAAGCCCATAATTTACGCAGTATGATCCAGGGATCGCGCCTAAAGCCAAAACCACGTACAATCAAAGCCCATTGGGTTCAGTGACAGGTGGGATTGCCAGTCATTTTCCCCAGAACCCTGCCCTCTTTCCACTTCTTAAAATAATAATAATATTGCCACATAAGTAAAACTGAATGCACACAACTTAAATGTGCATAAATTACAGACTTACTATATTGGCAAAACTATAATTTGACACATAATCTGCATAGGCCTGACAAGTGATGGAACAGAATCCCTTAACTTCCTCATAACAGCCATTTTCTTGATCAATAACCCACTCAGACTAGTACCTTTTTCTAACATGAAAGTTCCTTTTCCAAACTATTTTTTCCTCTTCAAATCAGCATTCAAACTTAACGCTGAATAGAATGAAGGTATCTTGGTCATGTTTCTTAGGTTAAAGGTCAATGTAACCTTACATAATTTTGCTTTCTATTACAGCCAGTGCTATATGATGGGCAAATTCTTAATACTTCTGAATTCTGTGATTAATAATAACATATAATGTTAGTCTCTGTTCCAAGATGGGTGCATATAGAGCTTTCTCGGCAACACAGATGCAATTAAAAATTCCAAGCGATGCATTCTGTTCCAAGTCAGAGTCTCTGTGTCCTAAATCCTAGTAACTACATTCGAGATATTTGAGCTTCCTCTGTGCCATATTTTCCCCATCTGTATCGGTTTGTCAAGGCAAAAGCTATCTAAACAGTCATTCTCTCCAACATCTATATATGACTGTCAAAATACCCTAACTCAGCAAGCATCCTATCAGCAGCATATCCCCTTCCCCATTTTGGTCCAGTCACCAGGGGGGTATTCATTTTTGCTTCAGCAATAAAAAACAAAACAAAACCCCAACAAATGTAATGGAGTTTATTTAGACCCCCTTGCTTTAAGTAAGCAAGTTTTAAATCTATCGTGTGCATTCCTGTAATGTAAGGTTGATGTTAATGGGTTGTAAAGTGGGTAATAATTTTCTTACTGGCCCCTTCAATCAGATTAGATCATGTTATTGACCATGCTGTTCGTTTTATAACCACAATCATATTGTGGAGGAAGATCTTTGGCAAGTTGCACATTTATAAGTGCCCATTAAGGCAAAGAATGACAGATTTGCACATTTGGCATTTTTTTAAAAAATGTCCTTTCCCTGAAGACTGTTTTCCTCTCCACATCCTGAATTAGCATCTTTACATCCGTCTCAGGTTTTCATGCTGTTCAAGCAATAGCTGATTGTTCAGAACACTTATTTTATAAGGCAAAGTTGTTAGTCACATTTTAAAAATATATATCCTCTTTGAGCCATTTTGCTTACGTTCATCTTCTTGCTCTTTATTTCCCCTTTCAGTTGAAGTGTGTCTTTACTTTTGTTTAGATAATGTTGCCGTATTTGTTAAAATGTTCTCTTAAAATAGTCCCCCTGCACCCCAAATTATATACAATCCTATTCCCTCTCCGACTTCCCCTTTTCATCATATTGAAAATAGTTACCAATTACTTCATTAATTATTTCCATTTCATGTTCACTTTAAAGTAATGGTGTATTTAATTTAATAGTGTATTTAATTATGCTTTCAACCATGTTTCAACCTCTATATTGAGGTTTTAGTTTAAACTCAAATTCTCCAATAATTTGTCTAATCAACTTTTAAAGCTATGGAAGCCAGTAGTTATCTCCACATCTTGTACCAGCTGGTTTATTAGGAATTTTGTGCCTATTAAACTGCCAACTATTTAAAAAAGAACTTTTAGTTGATTAATCTGTGTTTTGACTGAATTAATTGATTAGATGTAAATCAATTTATAGATTATTTACAACATTTCCTCTGTCCTCTGGGCACTTTACAAAACTCAGTAATAAAATAAAAAATGCAAGCAAAATAAATTTAAAAGCAATGAAAAACAATAGTACGTAACCAACAATGTAAAAATAAACACAAAGCTAGCATAAATCAATATGGCAAAGTTACCATTCATTAGAACTAAATGCAACCTTTGTTCTTTGTAACTATTTTACAATAAAACTATTACCATGCACCAAAACCTGTCCCTTTATTCTGGACACATCAGCTGCTCTCATTATTCACTCCACAGCTCTCAAAAACAGACTTCTTCTCTTTATACATGATTGGTTTAGACCTAGTCTTCTGCCATCATCTCTGATTTGGCCCTTTGCCATTCCTGATATTAAAAGTAAATTTAAAAGAATGACTCTCCAACTGATGAATGTTGGGTTACTGGTTGCTGAAATGGATATACCAAAAAAAGACTAGTTGGAACAGTTCTTTCACTGAATCATTTGCCCTAATACTGACTTTCTCTTGCATAAAGAGCAGGAGGCTGCTAGCATGTTACTATAGCTCCCAAGCTCTAGGAGACAATCTAAGGGCATTTCCACAAGGGTCATTTCCTCTACCACAGCCCTCTTAGCCAACAAGGCAAGGTGCTTTTAAATCTGAGTTGTAGTTTGTCTCATCTATTAAGAAATGTGATTTCCCCCCCTAGAAAATAATTTTATTTACTTCAGGAACACCCATTTTGGAAGTGTGAGATGAAAATATATCCCCAAACAAATGCCCATTCATCCTTACCTTCCTTGTCAATGGTGATTTTACTTAGGCAAATGGAGTCCATAGATTTGAATCGAAATGAAAATCAATGAATGTATGGTTTGAGTTGGGTTTTTGACAAATCCTTGATGTTTATAGGTTTGTTTTCATCATTGGCACATCAGTAGCACTGGCTTTCCATGCAATGATGAAAAGAGGAGTGAGCCGTATCCAGCTCTTGCGTAAATTGACCTGGAGGACTGTGATCTTACTCTTGATGGGACTCTGCTTCCTTAACTACGGACCAAGAGATGGTCCATGTAAGTATAATTGCCTTTCGGTCATTAGTGTTTTTATCATACAATCACGTACAATATCCACACTTATGCTTTCCAGGCATGGCCAGTGCTTTAAATCTCTATGGCCAAGTGCCCCCCGCTTCCCCCCTTTTTTGCTGTGGGGCATTGCTGGCCCTGCCCCCAGTGTCTCTGTGCAGTTCTGGGATACTCTGTCCAGTTCTGGTTGCTGCAATTTAAGAAGGATATTGACAAGCTGCAACACATGCAGACGAGAGCGACCAAGATGAGAAGAGTCTGGAAACCAAACCTTATAAGGAATGGTTGAGGGAACTGGGTATGTTTAGCCTGGAAAAGAGGGGACTGAGAGGAGATATCCATCTTCAAATATCTGAAGGACTGATGCATGGAGGATGGTACATGCTTGATTTCTGCTGCTCCGGAGGGTGGGACCCGAACCAATGGCTTCAAGTTACAAGAAAGAAGATTCCAACTAAACACCAGGAAGAACTTTCTGACAGTAGGTGATGTTTTACAGTGGAAGGGACTCCCTCAGGAAGTTTTGGAGACTGTTTCATTGGAGGTTTTTAAGCAGAGGTTGGATGGTCATTGATGATTTAGTTGAGATTCCTGCATTTCGGGGGGGGGTGGACTAAATGACCTCTACAATTCTATGATGCTTGCTCCCTCCCCAATCTTCTTGTGTTTAGAGAGAAGGTCTCTGGGGCCTCGTGAGCACATATGACCGAGTTCCTGATAGCAAGGGGACTTGTAACATGTTTGCAACCCACTTCAGATCGTCCTGCTCGGAAGGGGAAAGCGAAGAGCCTCCATGTGGCCTTTTGAATTCATGAATAGGACTATTATTTCCCCCAATGGTGCATTATTATCTCCATCTGCAGATAGAAGATCTAGGCTTTAAAAATAACGAATGGTTAAAACCATTTATTGAGTGGGGGACCCTACTATGCGTTCTAAAAAGAAGTCCCTGTTGATTTATTTTTAATTTTTTGGTCTTTTGAGTAATAGTTGCTATAGTTTTATTTGCTTGTTTTGCTAAATACACAACAGTCTGCAACAGCAAATTACAACTTTGCATTCACCAGCAGAACATATCTAGTTATTGCCTATTAAAGTCCCAGCAGCTGGTGCTGGGCATGTCAACTGTTAACACTTTTCTGCTTTCAGCAAAAATGGCTTGCTAATTTAGTTTGGCAAAACAGAGAGGTACTTTTAGTGACAATAATATGATCTGGAGACTTTTAGAAACAACAATTACCAGACCGGAGGTGTCTCATTTCTGCTGCCCCCAATGGCAAATCCTGTAAGCACTGGAAGTATTTGGGAAAGGCAGCAACAGTCATGGTGGCATAACACCCTGTGTGGATCATTTATTTATCAGAATGCTTTCTCCTCCCTCCCTCCTTCCCCCCCCTCTCTTTTGGCTGTTACATGCAGCATCCATTTTCCAGCAGAAACCAAAGACAGCTCTTTTTATGCAGCCCAAGGGAAGGGAGGGAAATGAGAAGGAACTAAGAACTTGGCACTTAGATTAGATATGTTTGTGACTTTTTTATTTTTATTTTTTTTGCAAATCTCTGCACTTCAGTACTGCAGGATAGCCAGTTCCAAGTACTGAGTACTTATGGAGCCATTGTGGTGTCGGCTTTCAAATCCCGATCTCCACCCCCGAAATGCATTATGTTCTTGACAGTTGCCCTTTTAAATCCACAGTGCAGTGCAGTTGGGGTCACACATATTTCTTCCTAACCACGAGTTTCTGCTTTCTTTAAAGGAAGAGCTTAATAATGGAAACCTTAATAAAGTTATTAAGGATTCTGAAGCTGGAACCAGGATAGATGTATGGTTTCCTCTGTAGAGGACGGCACTGTGGGTGGGTGGTATTCAGATAGGTTTCTTCAGAGTGTTGGCATCCATCTGTCTTGGGAGGAGTGCGCCTCTGTGCTATAGCAGGGCAGGATGTAAGAGACAATGGCTGTCCTAAAACCCCCAATCCAACTCAAAAGATTCAATTAAATGTATCTTCCTTCAGCTTCTAGCATAGACATTTCATCCATAGCAATGCTAACACTCCTCCTGCTTCATCATCATCATCATCATCATCATCATCATCATCCTTGCGTTCCTTTTACAGGATTTACAGAGCAATCTCAGGCCTGTTTGCTTAGAAGTACTACTGTGTTTAGAGGACTATGTTTCCCAAAGGTGTGCAGAAGACTATAAAGAAAGTCACTCTCATTGCTCTAAAAAGCACCCTACTTCAATAAGATTATCAACAGCTGACAGTCCTAAACCTAAAAGAAGCTTTAGTCTAGTGAATAAGATTAGGAAAGGGACGTGAATAATTTCTGGCAGAACAAACAACGTTGAACATCACCTTAAGTAGAGTATAAATGGACTGCATTTCTGAAATGTAAAAGTATTTGGGCATACCAGCAGGTTCCAGTGTTAAAAAGAATTTAGCTAACAATGAATTCAGTGTTTGAGAAAGATACTTGGGCCTGGGAAAGTTTTGTCTGCTTGCAGTTTTAGCAGAGGACACTAATGGGTTTGAGACAGCATTTAAAAGGGTGTTTGGATGAATACCTTGCCTTATGATTTGTGTTGCCAAGGAAACAGGGTGTGGAATTGCCTCCATCAGACCCTAGGCCTTATTCCATCTGAATAGGGCCTAGGGTTTGATGTATCCACATCTCAGTTTCTTACCTGTAAAATTCATGTCATTGTGACTTACTTCAAAGGTATAATGGATTGTATAGCATATCCTCCAAGTGCCCCTATTGTTCAGTCACAGTCCTGGAATTATGAAAGCTGTCCTGGCTTCTGATTTGATCCTGGAACTTCCCTATTTCCCCTGCCACTGCTGCCACTGCTGAGGTCGAGGAGGAGGATGAGCTGGCCCTTGTCCCAAGAAACGGTGGTGATGGCAGTGGCATCTGCTAGGGCGTATCCCATTGCCTCTCTGTGGCCACCACTAACTAGCCTTCTCCCTTGGGCAGTTTGCAGCAATTGCTGGGGAGCAGGCAAGGAGAAAAGGCTGCTGCGACCGAGGCCCAGCTCCGCGTGATACGGTGGCTGTGAGGTGCAGGCAGAGGGCAGGGCTGCCCCAGGTGGGAAGAAAGAGGAAATGGAGCGCAGCGCAAGGAGTCTTGATTTATTATTATTATTTAAAAAAAGCTTTGTGCACCTGCGTCTAATCTTGCCCCTTCTTCTGACAGAAAAGGCTCTGTGGGGGACAATGACCAAAAAATGGGGGGGGGGCAGTTGATGAAGGCCAGTTGGAGGTGAGTGAGAAATGTCCCTATTTTCATCTGAGGAATGTTGGAGGGTATGCTATAGTACTTAAAATAATTTGAAAGCAGCGAAAACATTAGTAAAGAAAAACATTTAACAGTTAAGAATTTGCAGGATAAGCTTTATTATATGTTCCAGATATTGCTATTTATGCTAGACAACAAGGCAGTAACCCCTGCAGTAGCATAATTTGCCTTCACCTGAGCCAAATTCAGAATTTTAAGTGTGAGCAACAGGAAAATAATCTTAAGTGTAGGAAGTTTCTCTTTTGGAAAGCTTTGCATCTGAGCCCTACAGATCTAGAATTATGAATTTTAAGCCTCCAGATTATATTTTATTATCTTCCTGATCCACTACCTCCCGTTTTCATTGGCTTTTGTGCTCAGATGTGTTTTGTACCGAGACGCCAAAAGAAATCTTGGAAATAATTGAACCAATTCATATGGCTGATTGTGTCTCATATTCAAATATGGAATGAAGAGAGGAAATGTAATAAAAGATTATATTTAATACCAGTACCTTAGTCTATGCCTGGCTGATTGGCATGATGCAAATTTTATCATATCTGACTATTTTAGGATTCTGAAAATACAATAATATAATAATTTAATAAATAACTAAATGTGATTGAAAATGAGCTAAATGATACGTTGTGACTTGAGTTTTCAGTATCTGCCAGCTGGCTTTGTAGTTTCCCAAGAGTAATGTGAAGGGTTTCTACCATGTATCATATGATCAAAAAACCTAATACTAACCCAATCACACCCTAGTACAATCTAACATTTTTTCGTAATGTGATGGAAAATGGGTAATATTATACCACACTTTTCCATTTATCTGAATCAGAATGGACTTTCTCAGCAATGTTTCAATTCTAGCATTTTTTACACTCATCCCATTAGTCAAAGGGTCTTTGGTTGCCCACCCCCATTCATGCCAACATTTGTGTGTTTGAAAGGCAAGACAGGATTATATATTTAGCAACACAGCGATTTCATATATATATATATATATATATATATATATATATATATATATATATATATATATGAAGAGTGCAATTTCAGTCCTCTCTGAAATGATTCCACACAAATACCTGTGAGAGCATAAAAGTTAGAAAAAGAATGGTATGTCTGCAACCTAGCTGGCATTGCATGAACATAAGAACACGAGAAAAACTTGCTGGATCAGGCCGATGGCCCATCTGGTTCAGCATCCTGTTCTCACAGTGGCCAACTAGAAGGCTGTGGGAAACCAGCAAGCAGGATGGGAGCACAAGAGCCCTCCCTCTTCTGTGCTTTCCAGCAACTGGCATTCAGAACTGTTGCTACCTCCAACTGTGGCAGCAAAGCATAGTCACTGTGGCTAGCAGCCATCAATAGTCGTGTCATAGCTAGTAGCCTTTGAAGGAGGAACACCTTCATATCAAAAGGTCAAAATTATAAAGCTCCTCATTCCAGCACTAGCAAGCCAAGCTACATCCAGGACAAAATGTCAGGACTGTGCAGACTCTGTTATCTTTTCACAATTGAGTAAGGCTTAGCTGCAGGGCTAAGAGGAGCTGCTAGCAATAGTTCGCTAAATTTACAGAATGCCAAGATTTGCTAGTATCTTATAGTGAGCTAGCCTATTGGTCTGTCCCAATATGGTCTATCCTGAGTGGCAGTATCTCTCCAGAGTTTCAGGCTCAGAGATTTTTTTTCCAGCCCCATTGGGGGCAGCCAATGTAAAGCCCTCCAGAAGTTGTTAGACTATAGTTCCCATCATCCCCAGCCAGCCCCATCATCCCGGCTAGTGTTGAGTGATGATGGGTGCCGCAGTCCAGCAACATATGGAAGTCACCACATTGGCAACCCCTGATGTAAATAATCAGATAAGTCTCCAGTGCTTACTCACTACAAGGAAAATGGACTGTAAAATACTGCCCCCTACTCCAAAATATCCTACAGCTTGAAATGGAGAACATAAAACAAAATGATCGCCTTAGACAAATGACATTCCCATAAAATTTGACTTTAGTTCCTTGTCCTTTTGTTCGGAATGGCCAAGTTCCGCCTCCATGAGAGCAAATGAGAAAGCCAAGCACTCTTCAGCAGCCTCCTCTTCTGTCTTTGTCCCCTTTGTGCTTGCACAACAAAAGAGCAGTACATTAAGAATAAATGGCAGTAATGGACTGGTGGGAATACTTCCCCTTTAAGTGGACAGCACAAGCTGGATGGAGCCCAGAGCTTTAAAAGTATGAAACCTGCTGATTAATCCTCAGATTCACTATTGTAAATGTAAGCACTTTAAGTTGCTGGGTGGCTTTGTGGAAAGGACAGTATTTTAGAATAGAGAAGAGACAGCTTGATTGGGAGAAAGTTGAGACATATCTGAAATTGTCAGAAATTGTCAAAATGTCTGGGCACCTCTAAGGAGACTAGCTAACTTTCATCTTTCGATAGTGGTGGGCTGACAGGGAGGCAAAGACATTGATGCGCACAGGGCGCAATGAAGGTTGCATAGAGGAACTTTCTCCAACTGTTCTGTAGTTCATTGAGCACATTGTCAGAGTGAGGCTGTTGATGTGAACAGCTATACCCAATTCCAGACCTGAAAGCGTTTGGTTTTTTGCAATCCAGGGGTTCTGCTGCTCTTGGCTGGAGGTGACACTGGGGAGTTGAGTTGAAGCCTGATGTGCAATAGGCTCAATAGCCTCAAAGTGCTACTTCAATGAGTTGGCCAATCAAAGGCAAAAGGCCAGCTCCTAAGATCTATGGTGAATCTAGAATAGCCTTCACCATCCTAGTGCCCTCTGGAAATTTTAAAATGCCACTCCCACTAGCCTCAGTCAACACGATAGCTCAGTTGGTGGAGCATGAGACTCTTAATATCAGGGTCGTGGGTTCGAGCCCACGTTGGGCAAAAGATTCCTGCATTGCAGGGGGTTGGACTAGATGACCCTTGCTGCAATCCAGGGGTTCTGCTGCTCTTGGCTGACTGGCAGTGGCTCTCCCGGGTTTCAGAAAAGTGTCTTCTCCAGGCCTACCTGAAGTGCCAGGGATTGGACCCAGGGCATTCTGTATGCAATTCTATATACAGGGCATTCTGTATACAAAATTGTCCAACCCTACAGTTCTATGATTCTATGACTGTGCTGGCTGGGACTGATGCGAGTTGTAGTCCAAAACATCTGGAGGGCACCAGGATGGCACATCTAGAAGTCTCATACTGCCTGTCAACTGCAAAGGCTATTCTTGCACCCATGTATTCCTTACTATGCCTGAAGAGGCTTCTGGGACCTGAATGCACACAATCACTGGATTCCAAGCCTTAGCCCATGAGTTTCTTGGTATTGGAACCAAATCCTTGATGCATCTGATTACTCAGTAATTTTGGGCCAAATATAAAAATATGTAACATGCATGATTGCAGATCATGTACTGGAATTTTTTTTCTCAAATTAGGTCTTATATGTAACATTCAGCTTTGTACCTACAGTGTCATGGAGCTGGGCAAGGATTCCAGGTGTTCTGCAGCGTCTTGGATTTACTTACTTCATTTTGGCTTTGATGGAGACCTTCTTTTGCTTAAAAGACCTTGGCAGATATCAGGTGAGATGCAATGGGACTGACCTTGGAAAAACATACCCTTGCTCACTTTTGAGACCCCAACAGATCCATTTGGTAGTATGTGTGTGGCATCCAGCTAGCCTCATATTATTGATGTCTTATATTTTACCAGTTTCCAGACTGCTGACTTTCTTATCTATAATCTCACTCTCTGGCACCACTAAATTTCAATCAGAAATAATCTCAATTGTCCCTTTACCTTGGCTACACTGTAACCAGTGCCCTTTCTTACTCTCCTTTCGTAGTGAGGTATATTATGCTCAAAGGTTTCACAAACTGAATCTCCACACAAGTTTTAAAAGTAAAATAAATACCATTCTCACAATAGCTTAAAAACAGGATGATATTATTATTATTACTATTACTATTATTATTATTATTATTATTATTATTATTATTATTATTATTAAATGTGAGGGGGTCAGCAGATAATTACTGCAGCCTTGGTGATGCTCTTGCATTGAGTCAGTCACGTTTTCAGCAGAGGCAGTACACTGGTAGCACAGTAAGTAAGACACCAGGCCTTGGCTACTGTTGGGTTCCTTGCCCCTTATAAGAGCCTGGTATTTAGTAGGTTTTCAAATTAAATACTTATCTAATTAATATGCACCTATCCACTGCATCAAAAGCAAATGGCTAATGCATCAACAAATTTGGTAGCAGAGGAACATTAAAGGTGTAATTCTGAGAAATGTTGAAAGAGAGAGACTTCACATTAATCCCAACAACACTATAATGCAAGTATATTATTGTTATTATTATTTATTCAATTCATATACCCACTGGCGGAGGAATGGGAGTGCAGAGGGAGAGGACCACCCCGGCATCACTATTCCAGTAGGGTGCCATCACGATGGTCTCCCCTGGACACGTGCTGCGCACCCCCCGCACGCTGGGCACCCCCCCCCCAGAATGTGACCATGCCCTCACGGGTGGCATGCCACGCCCCCGGATGTGCACCGCCCCCCACGGGCAGTGTGCCACACCACCGGGATGCATGCACCAGTCACGCCCCCACCTGCTCTCCGTCCCCGGTAGCAGAGCATGCAGCTTTTGCCACTGCATATACCACCCTTTACCAGAAGATTCTAGGGTGGTGTACAACATTAAAAACACATTATAGAACATCAGTGATAACAACATACTAAAAAACATAATGACAGACAGCCCAATAGTAAAATAATCATCATAGTGACATTCCACTCCCCCACACTTTCACATGCCATAGATTACTTAATAGCCATAGGCCTGGATAAAGAGAAATACTTCTGCTTGGCACCTGTAGGCATGTAGTGATGGCACCAGGTGAGCTTCTCTGGGGGGAGCATTCCACAATCAAGGTTTTCTTGTGTACATGTTTGGGTTTCACAGGTTGAAGACAGAAGTAACATGTTAAGATGAGTGAGGCCACTTTGAAAGCACCCTCACTATGTTCAGTAGAAACAGACATTTTCTTTCCTGGGATGAGCTCTGCATATTTTCAATGCAATTCAGTGTGAAGAATTACTAGGAGAAAATGGAAGGAATGTATTGGCTAGCACCTTCTCCATCACCAACTCACACAGCCCAATCCAATAGCTGTTTATGCAAATCCCGTTCAATAAAGGTGAATAATGAACATATGACATGCATTCGATTTTAAATATATATATTTAAAATGGATAGCTTGCCCGGAGACTGAGGGGAGGAGCTAAACCAGTGTTTAACTTTCTGGGATTGTGCTTATGTGTATGTAAGGCAAATCAGAAATCTGGAATTGCACTGGGGATGCAGGGCCATTTGTGATGAGTGTTTTGTTTCTGTCTTCACCCTCTGAAAAATGGGGATGCTTCCATTGGCTTCCAGTCTGAGAAGATCAAGACATAAATTAGAGGGAATGTTACAAATAATATTTCTTCATTGGCAAGCAAGTGAACTGAGTGACCTCATTCCTCCCTCCCTCCCTCCATTTCCTTTTATCTCTGACTTGGACGATCCTGTTTTAAATTTGGTTTAAATGCGTATTTATAGACCAGACTCTAGTGTCTTCTCCTAGTGATAATGATCAGCTAATAATGATAAATACTTCGCTGATGAGCTAAGTATGTAATTACACAACAGGCTGCAGTCACTCAATAAAGCTTTTACAAGCTGCTGGATAACTGTCTTTTAATAACTGCCTACATATATGTTTGCATTAGAGACGGCAATGGGTGTGGTGGCAAATTAAAATGATGTGTGCATTAATGTGGGGCAGATTTTATCCTTCCTGTTTTATTTGATGCTTCTTGGATCAGACGCTTGCACGAGAGCCACCTTTGTAACCTGACACCAAAGGCACACATTTAAAGATGGCTGTTCTCTTGCACATTCATGTTCGAAAAGATGCCTTCCAGTCCCATTTCATGCACAGACCAGACATCTCTCAGCATTTAGCAGGGGAAAGGGCTCCTTGGAAGTGAGCATCAAAGCAACACTTCAGTAGTCCTAGCAGTTCTCCTGCACACACACACATATATACATACATATATGCATGCGTAGCTAAACCCTTTCCCAATTTATGTTTCCCAATTCCTGTGTCAGGAATGAATTTGGGTGACCACACCAAGCATAAAATACTCAGGTAATAAAGATCCAGTGACAAAGGATGGCATAAAAAATGAATTGAACCATTAGTTGGCTAGAGAACTGTATTGCATAACTTGGAAAAAGTGCAAGTATGTTTTGGTTTGCATCTTCTTCTTAGAAAATGCCAGTTACCTTTAAATGCAGACTGAACTAAATCCCCCCCCCATCTGTACCCACCATCCTCAGGGCTATATTGTCAGGAGTAAAAGGTAAAGGTAAAGGGACCCCTGACCATTAGGTCCAGTCGTGGCCGACTCTGGGGTTGCGGCGCTCATCTCGCTTTATTGGCTGAGGTAGCCGGCGTACAGCTTCCGGGTCATGTGGCCAGCATGACTAAGTTGCTTCTGGCGAACCAGAGCAGTGCACGGAAACGCCGTTTACCTTCCCGCCAGAGTGGTACCTATTTATCTACTTGCACAGCGTGTTTTAGAACTGCTAGGTTGGCAGGAGCTGGGACCGAGCAACGGGAGCTCACCCCGTCGCGGGGATTCGAATCGCTGGCCTTCTGATCGGCAAGCCCTAGGCTCTGTGGTTTCACCCACAGCGCCACCCTCGTCCCAGGAGTCAGGAGTAGGTAGCTATAAAACACCTGGTGTCAGTAAAGTCAACTCTTTATTCAAAGAAACCAAAACAGTGCAGGCCTAGTGATCCCAGCAACTCTTCCCAATAGGTCTTTCTTGCCTCTGTGAGGCAGCTGTGAGGAATGAAGGTCCCCAACTTCCCACCACTCTCTAAGACTCCTCCCCTGGTTCCTTCCCTATCAGCCTAAGGCACCTTTGTATTGTTTCTCATTGCTTTGCCCTCTTCATTCCTCTCTGTGCTCTGGGAGACCTGTGGGCAAGGGAGCTCGTCACAGCAGGAGAGGGAGACTCTCTGGCTTCTTCAGCAGCCCGCCTCCACTCTGCTTCTTGGCCCACCTCTGCTTCTGCTTTTGAGCTGCTCTCTGCCACAGCCTCGTCCTGCTCATTCAACCCCGTTGCCTCTTCATCTTCCAACACCTCCTCCTCCCGGTCTACTCCCTCTTCTCCCTCTGACCACTCACCATCATGTCCCCCATCACTCCCTTGGCTCTGAGCCTTCATCCTCTGGGAATTCCTCTGGGGGTTCTCCTGCTGGTGCTTCCCACCACTCATCTGCATCCAGCCAGTCCATGACACATACTCAGAGCATAGGAGATTGCATTGTCTATTGTCTGCACAACAAACTTTCCCCTGGTTAGCACATGGGAGATGAGATGAATAAAGTTCTCTCTTTTTTTTGAAGGCATATTGCACACAGCCTGAACACATGTAAAATCACTGACCTAGTAGCTGGGCAACTGCATGATAAATATGACCTTATGGCTTTTTATGAGCACTCAGCATGCTCACTCACCTTCCCTCCGTAGGTATGCCTAGGATTTGATTTGATGGATTGTCTTCAGGGTTTTTTGCATGTGAATCAAGTGACGGAGACAGGAAGTGGCTAACATTCTAATTGCTGCTTTCACTTTCATGTAGTTAAGAGAGCTATTTCCTATTGATGTGTATGAAGGTGGGGGAAGAAAACTTTTGGGGGTTAAAGAGTGGTTAAATAAATATGGCCACTTCCAGACGAATGTGTGTCAACACATTCTTCTGGAAGTGGCCATATTTATTTTCTTGACCGCATCTCTGATCATGTGAATTTCCTTCTCTTTGAAGTTTGATAATTGGTGGGCTCCACTAAGGGATATTGTTCTCTACTGGCCGGAGTGGGTAATCATGGTGATCCTGGAGACCCTTTGGCTGTGCCTCACATTCCTGCTACCTGTCCCTGGATGCCCCAGGTAAGCAAGTCTGAATGCACAGTAGAGTAGAATTTTCATAATGGAAAAAAGGGCATTCTATAAGTGTATTTGTAAAGGTCTTATTCACTATCATGAAAGGTCATTTCCTAAACAACCTATTGTATGAAGGGTACATAACTCCAAAAAGAGGCCAATAGTTTTACCCATTTTCCAAGTGAAAGAATATTCTCTGTGTACTCTCCCCCCCGCAACAGGATCTTTTTCTTTGCAGTGAGAGAGAAAGCACTGGAGGCTCATAGTATCTTTGTAACATCTGTTAATTTGCAAGCACACAATTATAGCTTATTGAAAACAAGCAGATTCAGAGAGCGGGCAGCAAGTGCCAATCCCGAATCCCAAAGTGTGACATTTGCATCCTACTTCTGCCAATGCCAGCCAAAAAACTCCCATCTTTCCGTCTGTCTCAGTTTAAATGGCAACTGCTGTATTTTCTGCCACACACAAACACCACTTGTCAGGTAGATTTTTCGTTAAGGAAATATATTCCAGTTATTATCTCCAATTGAGAAAATATCACCTGGTTAGCAAGCCCTGACCACTGGTCAGGTGACAGAAGGGGGCCAATGGAGTTGCAACTGGGGCTCAAAAGCTTTTAATTCTGAGTGGGCTGCTCAGATTTAGTGCAAACTGCTCCCTGAGTGTCCGCCCCCTGACTATCCATGTTCCTCTTTCCAAGCCCATTTGCTTTCCAGCTTGATTGTTCGGTCAATATCTACTTGAGTTCAGACAGCCAGACCTGGTAGAAACATACCTATGCATTAGACTTGCTTCCATTTACAATCTGTGTTGGAAATAATTGGATCCTAAAGAACCCTCCACTCCCATTCTAAGTGACACCTGCCAGGCAGTCATTTTTAATGCCCAAGTGTATTATTCCCTACTACACCGAGCCCTTTCCCCAAGTCCAGTTAAAAAACATTTGAGAGCTCGTCTGTCCCAGATTCAAGGCAGAATCTCACCTCTCCCTGTCCTTAGGGTTGTGCTGTCATTTCTCATTTCTTTGGACAGAAAATTGAAGGGCAGTGTCGGTGGTGTTAAATTTCAAATCCCAATTTTGGAAATGAGTGAATTTAGCCCCCTTAAAACCCTGTTCTTTGGGAATTGTAGAAGAGGGAACAGGGCTGGCTTGCTGTGACTGATACATACCTAGTAATATACGCTGTTGGGTGTTTTTGGCTGTGTTTCTCAAGCTCTTTCATGTACCCCAGGACATGCATCCTTCAAAAAGGCACTGGCAAGGCAAGGCTGTCATATGCTATGTGTCCTGCTGTTTTATCATTTAAAATAATGATCTAGCCATCAGCAGACACAGCTTGAGGTGCATGCAAGGGATTGCAGAAGAGCTGTGTGAAATAGATGTATCAGTTTGTGTTTTAGTATGGGATCATTTGCATGTCTTAGTGAATAAGGCAAAGCTATATTGCTACCTCTTAACAATTCCCCCTCCCGTTACTTAAAACGAAGCAGAATAATTTTTTCCCCTTGCAGATAAATGTTGCTTTATCTTAAAACAACAGAAGTGAAAAAGAAGCCAATCTTCTCTTTCGTGGCATGTGAAGAGAGACAAAAAAACTGTGTAGGAAGAGTTATTTATGGGAAACAATAACGTCCCCTACCCCATTACTGGTACTATGACAGTAACCTAGATTTTGCACCGGAATCTTACAAGTCTTGCACTAAGGGGAGGTTGAAGGAGCTTTGGGTTGTTTCCCTATTTCTTAGTACCACACAAGTCAATGGAATGATAAAGTTCATCTTTCTCTACTCAACCCCATTAGTTACCCCATTAGAAAATGAAGTATTTTGAAGCTAGATTCTTCGAAACTTTTCTTCTTCAACTGGGTAAACTTTGTAGAGTTTCTCTACTGCTTGCACCTGCAAGTTAGCAAAGATTTTTAATATGAGATACAGAGAAAGTCAATAGTTATTTGTTTATACATTTCATTGTACACACCATACTTCTGCTGCAGAATTGATTTAAAGCTGGTGGTGATTTGTTGTCTATTAATGGTAGAGAGAATTTTTGCAAAATTGCTTGCAACAGGAAGTTAGCGTTCAGGTTCTTCTGATGCACCCGAAGTGCAATAAAAGGGACTTGTGACACCTTGATTTCAGTTGATTGGGAGGAAATGATATGCCACAGAAATACAATAGATAGAAAGAAGTGTTCTTGAAAGTGTAAAAAGATGGATGCAGCTTGTTCCTCCATTTCAGATTGCTCATGACAGAGTGTGATTCTTTAATCTCTTTCACTCCGTGGAAGCTAATATGTGGCCATAAATCACACACATCAACTTCTCGAGGAATAAAACACTCTTTTTCTCAATGAACATTGGACCACGACCCCGAACTATTTAAGAAGAAATGCATGCTTTCATGCACAGAGGTGGAAGCCAGGTTTAACATGGCCACGTTGGCTGTGACCCATTCTTCATTTAAGGCTATGATCCTGACCCATTCTTCATTTTGCATCATTTGTTGAAATGGTGTTCCTGCCACCTTTTAAAAAGTTAAATTAGGAGAAGCCTAGCTGAATGTATTTTCAATACCCAGAACTATGTTTTCCACTCTAAGCACTGACAATCTGGTACCAATTTCATGCACATATGTGCAGTTGTATTAGTGGAATCAGCTTAGCATAAAGTGAGTGATGGAATATGCATTCTACACGCTCTTAGAAGCTGTGCAGAAACTGCAGCTGGGGAGATGTGTGAAAAACTAGCTCCATGTTTTCAGATTAAGTTTCTATAGCGCCAGTCATAGGCAAATGGAATTAAGTTGATTTGTTAAGTTTGTAGGATTCTAGGGAGGGTGTTCATTCTCATAAGTGTTGGTGAACCACATTAGTGGTTTTTTGGAGCGAGCCTTGAGGAGTGGCTCATCCTCCTGACGACTTTATGAAATGCACCTGCAGTTTAGACACAACATGCAGAATTTGCAAACATACGAACTACAATTTTTGCTAAGGCTACTGTGTGCCTCACAAGGCAAGGTTCTGCATTTCCCAAGAAATGCTGGAGACAGATTTGAGTAACTGCTGGTTTGCAGTTTGCTAAGGATGAGTAACCATTGCCTCTTTTGCTCTAGTATTCCTTACTGCAACCCAAGATCGTTTTGCCACAGGCAGGATCTAATTTAGTTAAGTGAGCATAAAATCTCCCATATTCCATTTTAAGAGCGTTACAAGCAGCAGACTAGGCTTCCCCAATGCCCAGCAACACATTTTTCTTAACCATTTCTTGCATAATAACCAGCTAGAGGATGGGTTCACATTAGGGTTGCCATATGTCCTCTGCTTCCAGGACACATCCTCTTTATCATGGGCAAAGTCGTCATCACGACCCATAGTTAAAAGTAGAAGTTGGCAAATGTCTCCTCTTTTTTGCTCTTCAAAATATGGCAAACCCAGAGATAAACACAAATGTCTGCTCACTACCATGTGAATTTTAGTTTGTCTTTAAAAATGCTATTATACCTCTATTGCCACCCACAGCTATATTGTGCAGTTGCAGCCCTGCCAACAGGTAAACAATACCTGTTTTCTGCTTGGAAAGCAATATTTGAAATTTGAGGGTTACATTCTGAGTGTATATACTTTCAGTGAGTAAAAGCTAAAATTTTGTTTTGTGGGAAAATGCAGCTTTGTTAGGGATGAATCCACACAGTAAATATTGACACAATAGAACCGGTTTTATATTCTAATCATGATACCATCCTCCACTGTTTTCAGAGACGGGAAAAGCAAAGGCACATCAAACATTTGAATTAGTAGAGATGTGTTTTGTAGATATTTTGCGGCAGATGGTACATCTCAATTAGGGAAGCATGTTTTCAGATTGCCGTATTCTAATGCATTTTAAAAATTATATCTCATTCTGGGGGGAAGATCAGAGAGGCAACAAAAACCGTGATTGCCAGAATTAACAGAGCTTTTTGGCTTTCAGAGATCAAAAGGATCATTACACTTAATGGTGCATGTGTAGTAAATGCTATTCAGGAGTTGAAAATAAGCTCACTAATTCGTTTTCAAATTCTTGTCATATCAGACTGGTCTTGTGACGAAAAATAAAATCAGTTCCGGTGCTTGGAAAACTGACAGCTGCAATTAATATTGTGTGTTCTCTCTGCAGAGGTTACCTGGGCCCTGGGGGGATAGGAGATGATGGAAAATACCCCAACTGTACTGGCGGTGCAGCGGGGTACATTGATAAGTTGGTGCTTGGAGAGGACCACATATATCGCTACCCTACATGTAAGGTAATTGATTATCTGCAGGGCTGGCTTGGTGAAGTGTTTGTAAGTGCTGGGCTTATCTGGCCTTTGGCTTTTATATGATAACATCGCTTAGCCATTCCCTTCCTTCTCCTGTCAGACATTAGCCAGGTGCAGCCAAACAAAAGGAACACTTATTGTGGCACCGTTATCATACCGATTTTTTCCCCTCACCCCCAGAGGATGAAAGAAATCTATTTTTTTTTTATAATATTTTTATTAAACAATTTTTATATTCATACAAACAAAACATACATAAACAAACAAAAGACAGAAACAAAACAAGAAACAAATACCATTTCATGTCCTAATTTCTTAAACCTTTCTTCTTCGACTTCCTCATGCCTCCCGTTTCTGTATTCCAAATTCTAATCAATTGTTCAGCAAATCTTCCCTTATTTTGCTATAAATTTAAGCTAATCATCCTTATTCTCCTTGTCTTAACCATTACTAATAGTAACCTTTTACTTCAGTCCAACATCATTCTAACTGTCATTAATTTTGTAATATTTCTTTAAATAGTCCTTAAACTTTTTCCATTCTTCTTCCGCCGCTTCTTTTCCCTGGTTTCGGATTCTGCTCGTCATTTCTGCCAAGCCCATGTAGTCCATCACCTTCATCTGCCATTCTTCCAGCGTGGGTAGATCCTGTGTCTTCCAGTACTTTGCAATGAGTATTCTAGCTGCTGTTGTAGCATACATAAAAAAGTTATATCTGTCTTTAACACCCCTTGGCCGACAATGCCCAAGAGAAAGGCCTCTGGTTTCTTGGGAAAGGTATATTTAAATACCTTTTTCAGTTCATTATAAATCATTTCCCAGAATGCCTTAATCTTCGGGCACGTCCACCAGAGGTGAAAAAATGTACCTTCCTTTTCCTTACTAGAAAGAAATCTAGTGTGAAAGCAGTGTTAAGGTTTGACAGTCAGGAGTTTCAGAGTCAAGTTCACAAGCAATCTCAGCTCTTTAGGATTTACCTTTGCATATAATATTATAAGAAACACCACAATTTAGCTGGACAAATGCTCTCCGTCTGTCCTGTCTCTAATCCAGATGTTTCAGGAAGTGTTAATACCTCTGTGTATTAAGAACATTTGACAGAGCATTAATTCCTGGTCTCTAGAAACTGATCTCCTTTT
This sequence comes from Podarcis raffonei, assembly GCF_027172205.1. Taxonomy (NCBI): domain Eukaryota; kingdom Metazoa; phylum Chordata; class Lepidosauria; order Squamata; family Lacertidae; genus Podarcis; species Podarcis raffonei. The sequence goes on from NC_070606.1 coordinate 21,670,380, forward strand.
AAATTCAGTGGTACCTCGGGTTAAGAACTTAATTCGTTCTGGAGGTCCGTTCTTAACCTGAAAGTACAACTTTAGCTAATGGGGCCTCCTGCTGCTGTTGCGCCGCCACCGCACGGTTTCTGTTCTCATCCTGAAGCAAAGTTCTTAACCCAAGTTACTATTTCTGGGTTAGCGGAGTCTGTAACGTGAAGCGTCTGTAACCTGAAGCCAGTGGTACCACTGTATAATTTTCAAGTTGCTGGATATATAGATCAGGCGTTTCTAATTTCTGTATCCTTGAAGGGCCACTGTAATCTTCAGAGAGTCACCCAGTGTCTAAAAGTGTCTTTTGTTGCATGAAACAACTTACCATACTTAACAGCAGTTCTGCGCTCCATAGTAAGAAGCTGGCATCATCTAGCACCTTCCAGTGTCCAGCGTTTTATATACATTTGCACGTGACATACAAAATCCAAAAGGGAGCTGGGACATTGAAAAGTGGAGCACCTGCCTTGCAAACATTTATCTTTTTCTGAAAAGTGAAGTTGTGCATGAGCTTTTTGCTTTCCCCCCTTCAGTGATAGAACATCTGCTTTGCATGCAGAAGGTCCTCGATTGAATCCCCGGCATCTCCAGGTGGTGGTGAACCCTCTGTCTGAACCCTGGATTGCTGCTGCCATTCAATTTAAGTAATGGTGTGCTAGATGGACCCATAGCCTAACTCAGTATAAGACAGTTTCCTATGTCTTGTTTAGAATTTAGGAGGACTGTTAGAGGCCTGTTAAAATCCACTTGATGGCTGTATGTGGCTTAGCAGGCTACCAGCTGGCCATTTTTGAATAGTCAGAAGAAGAAGAAATCAAACTAGCTTGTCAAACACAGTGGTGTTTAGATCTTCTGTCATTGAGTGCCTTGCCTACAAACAAAACTACTGCCACTGGCAATAAAATGCTTTCTATCTGATACTTTGGAGGCCCTAGACAGCAACTAGTTTTCTTAAGAGGGTCAGGGCGCAGGCTAATGAGTTACCAGTTTTCCCATAAAGTGGCTGCAGTAAGCCCATCCCTTCCTCTGCCGTTCTGATGAGGCAGTTGGCTTTTGGAATGCTGAAGGCACGCCGTTGCTGCGGTGATGCTAGGAACAGGAGTGGCAGACCAACAGAAGTAAAGACAGTTGTGGGAAGAAAGCAGGCAGTGAAAGGAGGCTGAGTGGCAGCGTGGGACTAAGAGCCTAACCCGGTGACAATGCTACGCTGGCAGCTCTCACAAACTACATTGGCTGCTCTCTCCATGTTCCTTTTTAACCTCTGGATTGGCAAGTCAGAGAGGCTAGGTTTGCCTCAAGGACAGCTAAGCGACAGTTCTTACTGTCAGAAAATTGTAGATTTTTTGTTCTGTATACATTTTTGCTCAATTGCTCTGTGGAATGATTTAGATGGCTATGCACTAAAAGGCAGTGCTAAAAGGCAGTGAAGTACAGTAAAATTCTAGGTATATAAGGATCAGGGAGCAAAAGGAAGCTCTGGGAAGTTTGTTGGTCTTGAATCTCCAAGCGGGCTGACTTTTCACAACCCTGTATCAGAACAGTGGCCCATCTAGCTCAGAATATTTATTAATCCTGGCTAGCAGTGGGTCCCCAAATTGCCCCCCATCTGATATCCTTTAACTGCCAGTGCCACAGAATTGGCCAAGGACCCAATATCAGGCAAGGATGTGCTCTTGGTGAAAATCAATCAGTATTTTAGTGCAAAATTTTTCTCTCTCTTTGCAATTTTGCCTAATATGCAGATTTTTGCAAAGCAATTTCCCCTAATATAGTGCATCCCCCCTGTTATTTTCACTAATACATGTATCTTATGCACACTTTTCTGGCGTACATGTGTTTTTATACATGTTACTTGCATGTGTGCAATGATTTGAGATCAGTAAAGCTGGAAAGACTTGAGAGGGGACCTCTTTTTCCTCATTCCATGCTTTTAGTTGACACTTCTCCCCGCCAAAAAAACCCCATAACTGGTATTGTCAAAATTTTTGCAAAAGTAGATACACAATCTTAGTTTGAAATCTTACTGAATTCTGAATATTCATGGCATCTCTACGAGCTGGTGATCTGTAGTGTCCAGCAGTAGCATAAGGCAAATTTTGCTGTGTCCAATAAATATATAATGAAGTTGAAATATATAATAGTAGAGTGTTCCCTCATTATGGATGGATGGATGCTGCAGATTGTCAGCTTCCCATATAGCTGCTGTAAACCTCCCAAGAGTTTAAAAACACCTTGTGAAGAAAGCTGACTGGTAACCACCACATGTCTCAAATCTGTAACTAGCCTGCCATTTCTATGGGCAACTTGTTGAGGCTTCTGTGATTATTATTATTATTATTCACATAATTTCTATAGCGTTTTATATTTTATGTTCTTAATAAGAATGCTATATTAGCTGCTATCAGTGTTACAGATTTATGTGATGCCTGCTTATTCCTAATGTTATTGTTTTTGTTATTGCTTCAAAATAAATTGGGGGAGGGGGGATGAAATGAAGCGAACAATTATATAACATTTGTATTTGTATAATCGCTTCAGAGAAAAGATTTGGATCAGCAGTGAACATTGGGGTCTCAAATTTCAGGGGTGCGCTGTGCCACACCAAAATTCATCCACCGCCCACCTCTCATACTCCATTTTAAATCATAGTTGTGGTGTCCCTTGCAGCCCCCCCCCCAGGGCCCAGGCCCAGTGCAACCAAACTGGTTGCGCTTCCCTAAATCTGCCTCTGTTTGGATGTCTTTGGTATAGAAATGGTAATTTATTTTAAAAAGGGAGTTACATTTTTCTGGCACAGGATAAATGAACAAATGAGCCGGCTGCCTCTGAACTTCTTGCATTAATGACTGCGTTTGATTCAATGAATAGATATGCATATTTAAGGAAGTGAGACAATTTGGATGTATGCCACATTGTCTTATGTGGCCGACATTTATTTTGTGACCTGTAATATTGTAAATTGAGAGGCTGCCTGCTGTTTTAGATCCTGGGAGTTTTGAGTAACCAAAGCAATGTTTTCTTTCCTGTTAGGAGCTGTACAAAACCACTCAACCTTTTGATCCTGAAGGCATCTTGGGTACAATCAACTCCATTCTGATGGCTTTCTTTGGACTTCAGGTAATTTGACGTGTTAAAAGTGCTGTGGTCAATGCACTGTACACACAAGGTTCTTTTGGATTCACATGACCAGCTTTTCCTCATCTCACACAGTAGCAGCCATGGGCAGCTGGGTTGTGAGAAGGTACACTCTACACTGTAGAATGGATGCCTCCCTTAGCTTTGTTGGTGTGTGTGATGGGCAAGGGACAGTAATAGGACCAGTTTGCAGAGCTATTTGAAGCCACCAGCTGGTTATGGAACAATGGAGGAAGGGCAGGTACATGGAACAATATTGTTCATCAGAGACAAACTGCACATGATGGATGTGCAGTCAGGTGGATGTGACCCCTAAGTTTTTACTCATAGCCACAGTAAAAAGCAGCAGTCTGTTCCAGATGTTCATGCTGAGAGGAAGGGGCTGCTAACCTGTTACCTGTGGGTGTTTGATCTCATTAAAACTATCCTGTCTTGAACTGTCCGTCCCCCTCATTGGATGGATACTCATCTCTTCCCCGCATGGAGCAAAAGGCAATTCAGATGGGGAAAAGTAACAAGTGTCACCATCCTGCTAGCCCTCCACACTCATGTACTTCCCACAGCTGCTTCGGGTATTTTAAAAAAAACCTTTGGGAAAAAACATTTACTTGGCTGAGCATCATATGTAGCTTGACGCTTGAAAAGCATATCCCCCAGTGAAGAGATGATGGTACACTCTGTTCCCGCTATTGCATTCCCTAGGAATGAAATCTGTCTCAATGTTGTGTCAGAACCAGACCACAGAGGCCAAAGGAATTTATCTATTAGTCTGATGTAGGAAAGTGGTTCTGAAAGGGGATCATCCTCAGGCACATCAGTAGAACTTTATGTGGGGGACAGTTATGAAATAATAATAGTAGTAGTAGTAGTAGTAGTAGTAGTAGTAGTAGTAGTAGTAATACCCTACCCATCTAGCTGGGTTGCCCCAGCCGCTCTCGGTGGCTTCCAACACATATAAAAACGTCAAACATTAAAAACTTTCTGATACAGATACCTTCAGATGTGTTCAGATGTGTTCTGAAAGTTTTGTAGTTCTTTATCTCCTTCTGATAGGATGGCAACACTTTTCCTCTATAGGAGTGGTGTTTTTTAATGCACCCTAAATATGTTTCTTTGTTTTTCTGTCCCATCTTTCCTCAAATAGAGAGCAGCTCCCATGGAATTTCCTAGTAGACCCCCATCTGTATACTACTAGCCAGATTCAGACTTGTGGTGTTGAACTTCAACAATGGAATACCGCATGGTATTCTTTGGGTCCAGAAATGTTGATGTTGAAAGAAAGATCTGCAGGCAGGAATCTGCAGTTATTTAGCACCCTGCTTTTGAGTCTTTCCTGCATAATCCTTGTGGATTTTTTCACTGCAGGGCAACATTTTCCATATGGCAAAAGCAACCAAGAGTCCTGCAGCACTGTAAAGACCGACAAATTGATGGTGGCATAAGCTTTCCTGGACCAGAGTCCATTTCATCAGATGCCACAATCAATTTGTTCATCTCTAAGGTGCTGCAAGACTCTTGATTGCTTTTGTTGCGATGGACTAACACAACTAGTCCCTCTAGAAATATTTTATATGTCGAGTTCTCTGTGTAAGAAACAAAGTTGCATCAGAAACAGCTTGTGTGGACCTTTTCACTTTGTGACCCTCCTGTCCCTTAATATTGCCTGTAAAGTGACTTTATGAGAAAAAAGAGGCCCAGCCATTTTGTGTATAAGACCATAATGGATCAATAACAGAGAGGTGTTTTTTTGTTTTGTTTTTTAAAAAAGGAGAGAAGAAATCTTGTTTCCTTTTTAGCATTTTTTAAAAAAAGATATTAATTTGTTTAACAGATGCTGCACATCATGAGAACATGAAGTAAACCGGGTAAAAAGCACTGCCTCTTTTGTGTGAGATGTTTAAGAAAATTGGGTGTTTCGTAAATACATGGAAAAGCTGCTTTTTAAAGGCATCTTTTATGGCTCCCTTGGTCTGAGGATAGTTACCCGTAGAATTTTGAAACCCAAAGCTCATTACAACTTTATGGGACTCTTGTTTCCTAATTTTATGAGCACAGTTAATTCTCAGGCTTGTATGAGGTGTCAGGTCTGTCAGCTGGGAGAGGCAGAGGGAGGATTACCAAACAAGTCTGAGAGGCTCATTCCCCCACAATGTTCCTCACTGGCTCTCAGGACCCTTTCAGCGGAGTCCTCCTTCAGGACAGCTGCTGCCTGACATCATGGTGCAGGCTAGAATTCCCTGCAGATGTTTGCTGTGTAATTTGCTGAGAGTGGTTTTTGAAACCAGCCGGGTATTGAGGTCTTAACCAATTATTGCTGTTAAAGGAAGAGCTTTTCAAAGCTGATCAGCTTCCATGAGTCAAGTGAGGGAAAGGTACATATGAGATCTGCAGGAATGAAAAATAGTGACATACACAATGTGGGACCATTTGTCTGTTTTTGGCTCTTTATAATTTCTTCTCTGACTGGCAGTGGCTCTTCAGAGTTTGAAGCAGAGTCATTTTGTGGAGTCATTCTGAGCCTGGCAAGCTTTTGCCCTGATCCTGCTATGCTTGTGTACAATAGGTTGTGTGCCTGCAGCTCACAGATCATTGTTATGGTGCTGATCAGCTATTCAGGGCTGTAAGTCACTGTGGCTTGACCAGGGCAAGATAAAATGACTAACAAATTTAATAAATAATAATAATAATTCAGGGAAGGAGCGGGCAGAGTGACAGTAACCAAGCCTCCACTTCCAAACAGCTACTTGGATCTCTCCCCAAATTTCTGATTAGAGCTGGTTCAGGAAAGAAACCTTACATGTAACTGGTTGCGTGCTTCTCCTTATCTGCCTACTTCTGTACAACACACACCCTATAGATGTCTCTAGGTCTGCATGACTGATACAGTGCAAATGCTTATTTAGTGCTCCTGAGGAATATTTTTTACCTAATAATGGTGAGATTTTTTTCCATTTGGTGGTTGTGCTGATTTCGCCTTCTTTCTGAAGGTAATTAGGCCCTTTTTATTCTGCCTGCACTCAGTTCTCTGACTGTTATGGCTGAACTGTTAAGAATGTGCTCTTGATATTTGCAAATCTTGTAGTGCAGCAAATTTCTGCAATCCCTATTCAGTGATAAAGATGGTGAGATGTGTTGAAAACTCTCTAATGGATAGCACTCAGTCAGCCAATGCTTGTGGGGTGGCTCTGTGGGACATTTCCCTTATTTAGCCGTTTAAGTTATCTGGGCAGTATTCCATAGTAACGCTTATATTTTTTGTGCTTTGGCTGGGCCTCTATAAAGCATTGTAAAGTGTTAATGGTGAAAACATGTGCATTAAACATCCCAGTTTAGGTGTTTTATTTTTGTTCTCCTACACGTCATGCCTTCTTTCCAATGTTTTAGCTCCTGCTGGAATCAGTAAGGTAAAATAAGCTTCACTTTGACTGCTTAAATCCTCTTATTCCTAAAGAAACAGCTGCACAGTTGGTGATCATGTCCTGACCTACTGTGGCAGCAAACCTTACTGTTAATGACAGAGACCACCTCCTGGTGATAATCATTACTAGTGCAACACAGTTATTTGCTCTCTATTCCAGCAGAAGACTGTGGGCAGGCACAGATGTAGCGTTAGGGCTCTCTTAACAGCTTCCCTGCTGCATTAGAGGGGCAAGATGTGTGCTTTGTATGTTGGTGTTAGTATTCTGTTCCACTAGCCCCCACCCCAACAGTATTCATGTATTGGCGATGCTGTTCTATGGTACCTCCATTGCCACTTGCAGGGTCACCTGCCTCAGTCTCACCTGCCTCAGATGTAATGGAGATATAGAGTTGGGTACCATTTCCATTACGGGACGCGGGTGGCACTGTGGGTTAAACCACAGAGCCTAGGACTTGCCGATCAGAAGGTCGGCAGTTCGAATCCCCGTGACGGGGTGAGCTCCCGTTGCTCGGCCCCTGCTCCTGCCAACCTAGCAGTTCAAAAGCACATCAGAGTGCAAGTAGATAAATAGGTACCACTCTGGCAGGAAGGTAAAGAGCATTTCTGTGTGCTGCTCTGGTTCACCAGAAGCGGCTTAGTCATGCTGGCCACATGACCCGGAAGCTGTACGCCGGCTCCCTCGGCCAATAAAGCGAGATGAGCACCACAACCCCAGAGTCAGTCACGACTGGACCTAATGGTCAGGGGTCCCTTTACCTTTACCATCTCCATTACATCTGAGGCAGGTGAGGCTGTGCAAGCCCTGGGCTGGAGTCTGGGTACCATGGTGGGCTGGATGAGGCTGAGTAAATTGAGCTTGAATCCTGGAAAGATGGAGGCCCTGTGGTGGTGGTTCCTATGTCTGGGAAATAAGCCAATTGCACTCCCTCTGGAGCAGGTCTGTTGCTTGGGGATGCTCCTTGACCCATCTTTGACAACCAGGGGCCCAAGTGACCTCTATGAATAGGAGTAAAGGTAAAGGTAAAGGTACCTCTGACCATTAGGTCCAGTCGCGGATGACTCTGGGGTTGCGTGCTCATCTAGCTCTATAGGCCGAGGGAGCCAGCGTTTGTCCACAGATAGCTTCCGGGTCATGTGGCCAGCATGACTAAGCCACTTCTGGTGAACCAGAGCAGTGCACAGAAATGCCATTTACCTTCCCACCGGCGCAGTACCTATTTATCTATTTGCACTTTGATGTGCTTTTGAACTGCTAGGTGGGCAGGAGCAGGGACTGAACAATGGGAGCTCACCCCATCATGGGGATTCAAACCGCTGACCTTCCGATCGGCAAGCCCTAGGCTCTGTGGTTTACGCCACAGCGCCACCCACGTGCACCTTCTTTAAAAACCTCACTAGCTGATAGGGAAGTACTTATGGCTTCAGCAGCGTTGTGATCATGCAAGTCAACTTTCAGTTCACTACAGCACGCTAGTATTAATTTGATACCTTGTTGTTTCCAGAGAGATGAAATCTCATTTTTTAAGCTAAATCTGCAGCCTTCAAATCCATTTCTTTTCCAGAGAAGCTGTCCTGATGTCAGTAGGAAATATTCAGGAATAATGAAGTTGGATGAATTTGTTCCTCTAGGAATTTTTTTTTAAAAAAATGTATGCCCCCATCAGCTTCAGTCAAGTGGCATTTGTTCTGCCAATATTATTTAGATGGTGGTATAATTTTTCGACAACTAAGCAGGCAGAAACTTTCACTCACACTCCTCAAGCATAAAAATTGGGGTTGTTATTAATGCATATGGAAAATTAGTTTTGGAAAGGAGAATTTTCCCACACTTCTGAATAGCTGTTGAGTGAAAACTGCTGATTAACAGAACACAGCCTCATTGCCACTTCAGCTTTGCCAATTGCCATGACTGTAATATTGTCTTCCCACCAACAGTAAAATAAAATTCCCATCAGCTACAGCCAGGGCAATGTTTGGTCCCATATGCTGTGCTCTTCAATAAGCAGAAATCTGCCTTCATAAAAACAGTAAGGCAGTCCAAATCCAGGCCTGGATCACATCATTCACTCAGGACAAAATAGTCAATCTAATCAGTTTTGCCTCTGATACCCAAACTAGTTGAATGATGATTTTCAGTTCTACAAATCCTACTGCAAGTCATAAATTGTGGGGAAAGGTTTCTACTAGTGAGAAACATACTGGGCTGGACAGTGGCAGAGTAAGCTGCATGTGTGCCCGGAGCGGCAGCCATGCAGTGCACCCAGGGGTGGCCGATCCACCGCCCAGGGGGTGGGGCAACCTTCCGCTGCAGCAGTGTTTGTGCGATCCTCCACTTGCGGTGGGATCCTCCGCTCGTGGCTGCACCACAAGATCATCCGCTTGTGGTGGCAGGATCCTCCACTCGTGGTGGTGGCGGCAGGATCCTCTGCCCGCAGCTGCAGCAGTGACGGGATCTTCTGCATGAGGCTGTGGCGGTGCGATGGCGGTGGCTAGCAATGGCGGCGGCTAGTGCCACCACACCCGGGGGCAGCAGGTGAGCCTTTTTGTCATCCCCCTCAGAGTTGGCACCTGGGGCAGACCGCCCTGCCGCCCTCTTCCTCCGCCAGTGGGGCTGGATGCAGAGGTGCTCCTGTGCAACTCCACTTGTACAGTGGTATTTTCCAGACTCCTGACTTCCCTACATACCCTTTCAACACCCCCAAAAGCTGCTCCTGGGAGTTGATGCACCTTCTGGGGGAAGCTGTAGAGGGATGGGGGATTCAGTAGAGCTATATTGCACAAGCAGAAATATCTTTGGATCCACGTCATGGGTTATCCAAGAAATCTCAGAGCCTATATTGCCTTTCCTTTTTGTTACAGGAATGATTCACACACAGCTGATATACTGGGAAAACAGAGGATAGGATTGTCAATAGCTATACGGAATGTTATGGAAACTGAGCCTTCGTTTTTCACCTCAGTTTACTAATGTGTACCAGGTGCTGGGGAGAAGCCACAGGTGATAGTCATCGCCTTTATGCCTTGCTTGCAAACTTCAAGGGGCTTCTGGTTGCTTTCAGAGTGACCAGGGAGTCCCAATCTGCTGTGAGGTGTGTTCCTTTGGACTTTGATCAGAATGCTGTATTGGAATATAAGATGTGTGGAACGTGAGGATTAATAAATGGATAGAGAAGGGTGATGGGAGAAGGAAGCACAAATGAAGGAATGGATAGAATGTGTAGTTTAACAAAGGGGGTGGAGGTTTGGTTTGGGGCTCACCCACAGATGGCCTCATCTCAGCCCACCACTGGTATATGTCCCCTAACAGATTACGGCAGAGGCAATGTGGTCTTTGACATAAAAAAGTTTGCCAACCCCCAGACTGGATGGACATTGGCCTCATCCACCAAAACAGTTCCTCTTTTCTTAAGTGACTCTATATCCAGAGGTATAATGGGGGTAATGTGAAGCAGTGTGTGGTTCAGAACTTAACTGTTTTGAAAAAAATATAATACTCCTCAGCAGTGGGTTTACTTCACGATACATGATTTAATGTTTATAACATTTTGTTATAATTGGAAATCGGAAATGTAATAACTACAGGGCCCACCCTTAAAGCATAAGGGAGAATTTTCATGTGAGTGGACTGAAACGACTATGAGGCAATAGGTTTTCAGCTTTGTTTCTTTAAAAAACAGTCTTTATGTTTATTTCATGTGTTATAATCTTTAAAACACATGCATAGTAAACAAAGATGATTATTATTATTGGTTTGATTTTTTTTAAAAAAATATTTTTATTGAAAGGCAGTGGCTGACAACATCAGTCCTTTTTTCTTTTCTTTTGCAGAACAATAAAACAAATACATTTCCTAAATTGAGATAAAGCCTTGATGAATTGGGAAGTGGAGATGATAAGCTATGCTTCTTGTGGTCTCTTTAATTGTATTCATTCGAAGTTCTCATTGGCAGGAAATTACATCAACCACTAACTCCTTTTACAGAAGGACTATATCTGATAAAACAGGAGGAAGGGGGGGGGGGAATCTGGCAGGCACCTTTGAAAGTAACTTTACTCCTCTTTCAAATGCCTTTCAAATGCACTCTGACGGAAAGATAGGCATGTAATTTTATGAAAGAACATTCAGACAGCTGTGAGCCTGAATGCTCACGTGCTTGTCCTCAGAAAATCAGAGGACTTAGTCATGTCCTAAGAATATTCCTTGCAATGAGGAAGGACTATTGGTAAAGCCAATAGCCTTCCTTGGAAATTGCTTTAGAATCCATTGCCTTTATGAACATAATTACCACGTGTTCTTGTTCTTACTCAAATTTCTGGTAGGCAAGTTATTGAGTGACCCGACCTGTTCCAATGGGGATGCCCAATGCCCATGAGGCATGCTGGGCAAGGGGACCAACCTGGAATGAAAAGGTGCCCAGTAGTAGCACATGGTAGCAATGAATAGCTGGTATTCGTAAACAAGGCAACAGGTTGCAAAGAAGTAAGTGACCACAGCACTCAGGATCAACAGGACCAGGGACAGAGCCAAGATAGTGGCGACATTGCTCCTATAAGGGGCTAAGTTCACCTGAGCTGTTATATCCTGGCGCAGGCTTCATGACGGTCCAGGCCTTGCCTCTTAACTGGGAATGGAAAGGAACTCATAGAGCTTATGCTCTTGCATAAATAAATAAATGTATTTATTTGTTTTTATTTTCTTCTAACTCAGCACACTTGCACACGTAGAGCAAAGCAAAAGTTAACATTGTGCACATTCTTCATAACGTTTATGGTATTTAAGTACAGCATTCATCAGTTGCACTTTTGGCCCCTTGGGAAACTTCAGATGCATCTTTTGGCAGCTCAGGTGGTTGTTTACAGGGATCTCAAGGAGTTCTAAATCAGAAAGCAGTGTTGCCTGCCTGAGTAGATCTTCATGAGTCTTCCCCTACGTGGGGATTCACATGACAGAATGCTCCTCCACAAACAATTTCCGTGTAGACAGAAAATTAGCATGCCAGCAAGAAGGCTAGGCTTCAGTTCTATACCCTGACATCCTAGTTTTCTGTCTACAGGAAATTGTGTGTGTGTGTGTGTGTGTGTGAGAGAGAGAGAGAGAGAGAGAGAGAGACAGAGAGAGAGAGAGAGAGAGAGAGAGAGAGAGAGAGAGAGAGACCCAGTGGCTGTTTGAAGCAGACACGGGTTTCCCCGCACATTGAGAACTAAGCCATTTTCTGTATGGCTCCCAAGGATCAATTTCTGCTTCAGGGACAATTAAGGAAAGTCATTTCCAAATTAGTAGGTTTATATGCTGAGGGAGGGGTGTCTGGCAGCCCCCCAAATATGGATAGTGTCAGACTGCAATTCAGGATTTAAAAAATGCAGACAGAGGAATGTGTTGTCCCAAGATAGAGTATTTGGGAGCAGTACTTGGACAGTGAAGATATTCTTCCTCTGCCTACCAGTTTGCTTGGACCACTTTACTTCCACCATGAGAATACTAATTTTAAAAATTAACATTTGAAAAAATGTGAGGAACATGATGTAGAGCTTGGTTGGAAGGAATTATTTCCCATTCCATGTTGGTTGGGCTTATTTATGTATTTAATTGTATAAATGACATGAAATATTAATTCTGCATTTATGTGTTCAAAGCATTCTGCTTTTTCCATTAGAAATTGTGTTTTCTGCTCCCCCGTTTTTAACCTCTCGGATGTTTACACTGAGTTATGTCTCAGTTGAATACTTATGACCCATATTTTACATTTGTTTCTAATTTTCCTCCATCTGGATTTATCCTAACAATGACAGGTATAAAAATCCACGTTGCAATATAAGCTATTTACTTAATAATAACAAACCATGCAAATTCAATTGGGATTTCTTGAGGTTCTCCACTTGTATTTTAAGGCGCCCTAGGAGATTATTGTGTTGGTCTTTAAAAAAATAAAATAAGGCATTTTATGAGTTTGGACAACAATTTATATATAACAGGCATGTCCAACAGGTCGATCATGATCCACCGGTCGATCGGGGTGGTGTCTTAGGTCGATTAGCTTTGTGTTCCAACTTTGAGCAATTCCCCCCCCCCCCAATAGATCACAGCTGGTCTTTTTATACTGTGAGTAGATCGCAGCCTCTTGGGAGTTGGACGTGCCTGATACATAACAATTGTGTAATGCTACTCAGAAGAGCTAGAATCAGAATTGTTGAATTCCAGCATTGTGAGTTCTGAATAACTTTAGACTGCAGAGGAGGACTTATGTGACTGAATGCATGTAATGGAGAAGCTAGCCTTTCACCACGGTGTGCTTATTTTCTATGTACAGGATTTTTTTTGTATGAAGGATCACAAAATCAAGTGAGCCCAATCACCTGCAGTCTGCAGTGGTGCCACTCAGACACAGGTTTGTCAATTTCGGTTCTTTTAGTTTCTTATTTTCCCAATCTTTAATTCAGCTCTCCCAATTTGCAGCAATTCACTTTTAAAAAAAGCAACTCATGAAATTTTGTCTGGATTTCTCCTAATGAATTTTTATGTGCACTTTTGACCAAAGTACATATTTCTGCAAGCAGTTTTCCAAATATAAATACATTTTAATGTTGTTTTCACTACTATCTTCCTTTTCAATGCACACTTTCCACTAATATATGCATTTTTGTACGCATTGGTTGGGTGGAGAACTGTATCACAGAATTTGGATGTGGATTTTTAATAAAGGTTGTGTTTTGGTTTGCATATTGTTGCAGAAAGTGCAAATTTGATAGATTTGACTTTAAATGCATATTGAATTTCTTGTATAGCCTTACCCTGAATATCAACCTTTGTAGTTTTGTGGTGCGTACCTAGCAGCCCAGTTAGAAAAACTGCCATATTATTATTCTCCTTTCTCCCGGTCAACAAAATTATGGGCAAGAATTGGGCAGCATCCTCCAAAGCAGGGCACCACAAAGTTGGCAACCATCCTTGCCAGTACAGTACTTATTGCCCTGTAGGTTTTCTTCTGTAACGGCTATCCATTTATTAGACTGAGAAGCAGAAGTGATGACATGTCACTAGGGTGACTCAAGCAGAAGAAAGAAATATTGGAACTCTTACAAAGGCATCTGTTCTCATGAGTTTGATTTCAGATTTGACAGAGAGATGAATTCTGACAAAGCCACAAATGGGAATGATTACTTAGAAATGGAAGTTAGATACTGAATCTCAAAGGGTTACTTTCCCATAAATCTGTGCTCTCTTGCTGAAGTTTTTAGTGGTAAAGGGTGACAAGAAGTGAATATGCTTAGGACTTAGCAAACTTAATTCAGGAGTCAGACACATTTTATGATACATTCCCACATGGCTTTAGTTACTTTTCTTTCGTTCAGGCAAGAATGCATCGATGTTCTCATTTTCACCCATATTTGCAGATGCCACTTTAGGTTTAAGAATATGTTAGTATGCATTGGAAACATTATTTATTTAGAAAAATGTGTCATATGTTTACAATGCTAAACAAGTGTAGCCGTGACAGACAATCAATTACAATACAAAGTAGAAAACAAGGAAATCGTATTTATTTAGAAAGATAGAAGAGAAAGAGCCAGAAAGGGGCAAAATAATAAGAAAGAAAAGAGGAAAAAAGAGGGAGAGGGAAAAATGTGTGTGTGTATACATTCTCTGTATCATGTTTGGTTTGGAGTGGGATGTACTTGGAAATAATGTTTATATAGCGGAACCTCGTTTTTTGAGTGTCTCAGAAGCCGAATGATTTGGAATCCAAATGCCAAAAACCCGGAAGTGAATGCTTCCAATTTTGAACACGCCTCGGAAGTTGAACGGCTTCCAAGGTGCCGTTCTCTATTTTCTCCATTGAAATTGCTGACCGCCCATTGCGTCTTGGTTTAATGAACGTTTTGGAAGTTGAACGGTCTTCCAGAATGGATTATGTTTGACAACTGAGATTCCACTGTAATATTAATGCCAATAATCATTTTAGGGTTGTAGCCAACAAAATAACCTGGTTATAGAATGGAAATTCCCCCCATATCTCTTCACATGCCCCACCCCATCTGCTCTGGAGATTTCAGGGAACCTCTAGAACAGACATGGGCAGCCCAGAGGAAAGGAGAGGTGGGGGAACTTCCATAGCAGAAGCCCTTGACAAAAAGGATGACTTCACTGAATACAACCTTTGATATCTCTCCACAATCAAGTCAAATAAAACATACAACTGAGCATTGTCTTGAAATCTTCAGTTCCAATGGTTTATAAATAACCTCTGCCTTTCTATGAACCTATGAACCTAGTAAGATGATAAATGATAAAATAGTACTATTTTACTAAGATGCATAGTAAAAGTATTTAAAGAGATTGTTAACCTCCTTTGGCTCTCTCCACCATGTGCTTATGGTTTAAAAATAGCTGATTGAGGACTATCATTTTAATTATGCAACATTACACTGTTCCTAGTCATTTCTTGAACCATACTGGTAGTGGCGCCCGCCCTGTGGAACGCCCTCCCATCAGATGTCAAGGCAATAAGCAACTATCTTACTTTTAAAAGACATCTGAAGGCAGCCCTGTTTAGGGAATTTTTTAATGTTTAATGCTGTATTGTGTTTTTAATATTTGGTTGGGAGCCGCCCAGAGTGGCTGGGGAAACCCAACCAGATGGGCAGGGTAGAAATAAAATTATTATTGTTATTATTATTATTACTATTATTATTCTGTTCTTGTATAGCTTCACTTCAGTCTGACTTGTACAGGAGAACTTCCCAGTGGATGTTAGTTAGTACTGATGAGGGTGTTGTTTGGATTTTCTAATTCAAGCATAAAGGCACTATTTAGTAAGCAAAGCCATCAGATCAGCAATGGTTCACCTTCAGCTGCCCAGCTATTTGTGGCCACTGAGTCACTTCTGGGCAGCCTATGGGACATTATGGGGCCAGTTCACACATGCATGTTCATCACTTGTGAGTTAGCATGGAGTGGACTTTTCAGTCGAATGTGCGAACTCCATGTCTCCATGGAAAAATATTGTGTTTTGAATTGACTCTGAGTAATATGAAAATTCTACATGTGGTGACTGGAAAAATTGCAATTTAATGGCATAGTCAGGAAGTGACAAACATGTATGTAAGAACCCTAACCTTAGAACTGCAAGTCTGCAACCCCAAGCAAATGTAATATATGTAATTTTCACTGAAGTAATAGGACCTCCTGTAGTTTGCAGGCCCCTGTGAATATGTTTAGATAAGTAGATGGGTTGTGCATCTTTCACTTAGTTGTGAATTAGGTCAGGATTGTCTGAAACAAGATGTGTAGAGATGAATTCGTTTCTAAACTTGAGGACAAATAAGATGCTGTGGAGAACTGACAGACTCAAACTTTCACTGTACTTTGTTTGAAAGCAGCACACCTCTAGAGCAGTAATTTAAGTCTTAGCATCTCTCTGATGTTGAGCTCTTACAGCGCGCTTGTTTAAGCTTCCATCCTTTTCCTGTCACTGCAGGTGTTCCTTAGCTCTGTTAATACAGCTTTATGCATCAACAACATAAACAACACGGGCCAAATGCCCTCTGGTTAGAGACTGAGTATCATTTCCCCAATTTATAAGAAAGCGAATAGGAATGATCCACAAAACGATTCGTCAATTAGCTTGTTAGACATCTCGCCAAAGCTACAGTATATGCATGGCATCTCCTTCAGAAACGATCAGACAGGTTACAAAGTTCTACCCGGACACTGAGGTCCAGCACCGAGGGCCTTCTGGCGGTTCCCTCACTGAGAGAAGCCAAGTTACAGGGAACCAGGCAGAGGGCCTTCTCGGTAGTGGCGCCCTCCCTGTGGAACGCCCTCCCACCAGGTGTCAAAGAGAACAACAACTACCAGACTTTTAGAAGACATCTGAAGGCAGCCCTGTTTAGGGAAGCTTTTAATGTTTGATGTATTACAGTATTTTAATATTTTTTGGAAGCCGCCCAATAATAATAATAATAATTATTAAGTAACAACGTTATTCTGAGGAGGACACAGAATCATTGATCAATGTTTTACAACCTTATGTTATGATCTCTTGGGGGTGGGGAGAGAAATGCAAAGGATGCGTGCACAAAACATCATCCACAGTATGGGAAAAATCATGGCTAGCACATGCACAGACCATGCATCAATGTCTTACACACAGTAAAGTGTAGGAGCAAGTATTGTGCTTATGTGTGCACAGGCTTACACGTGCAGCATTAATGCGCATGCCCAAATGATGGGTAGAATTCAACATTGCACTATTATAAATGCTCCACCTGTGCAAGCATACCAGCTTGCCAGACAGAATAACCTACCTTTCCCTTTGTGCAGTTCTGGGGGTTTTGACCCCCACCCACTGAGCCAAATTTGTGCAATTTTCCTCCTCCACGTGTCCCTACTTGGAAAAGGAGGTGGGGTAAAGTTGCCTGGCATGGGCAGTTCCTAAGAACAGGCAAGTTATGCATGTGGACTCCATGTCAAATGTTCTGCTCTTTGTGTGAGGGTGTGGATGGAAGTGGAGGAAAGCATGAACTGGATGCTGCCTCAGACTTTGAACTGGCCATTCAGTTGTTATTGTTTCCCAAAACCTCTGGGTCTTTCTTGCTCTGCCCTGCGATTTTGCATGGCAGCCAAGTGCTAAATGGTACTCCCCCTGGGAACAAGTACGGTAATCACATTGCTGTGAAGTCCTTTTGGTGTCAGTCCGAGCATCAGCTACCAGGTGTTGCCTCAAATTTCTTAGAAGGGCAGGTGGCTAAAATATGTCTCTCAGCACCACTGTATTAAGAAGCCGATTAACAGTGACTCATGGCCGCTCCAGTTTCCTGTTGATGATTTCTCCACAGTCAACAAAACCTCGCCAAATAGCTGAGACTGTGTTTTAAAAAGAAAAGGCTAACCTTTAGAAAGACCTGGAGTTGATACGTTCACTTGTGCTGCTGAAGCTGGGGAGAGCAAAGCACAAATCTTTTATTTAAAAACACTCTCAAAGTTGGTAGAAAAAATCCTTATACTTTTGGATTTTGCAGTGCAGCGTGTTTCGCATAGTAATGATACAGATGGAATGAGACATCTTTTCATTGCACTCTCACCACATTGTTGTTGCTGGGGTTCTACCCTTGTGGGACAGCCCCAGCCAATCAGTTCTCAGTGTGGTTGTGGCCGCAGGTGATTTAACCGCGGCACAGCCGGCAAGCACCCTGCTTTAATTCCATGGTGTGTGTGTGGGTGTGTGTGTGACAGCTGAATGTGTGTCTGAGTTGACATTCTGTCCCTGGCGTTTGGTCTGTGAGAGCCCATTCACATGTGCAAAGATTCTTCCCTCGAAGCAGCCCATAGCACAGAGTTCTGCCATGCTTCAAGGATACGTTTTTTCTTCCATGGTCTCCTGTATGCACTGCTGTGGCTGCTGCCAAAGCTGCCCTTGTAAAAAGAACAGGAAAGAGGAAGGAAAGATTTGCATGGGGCGGGGAGAACACCCTACAAGTTGAGCATAAACAGAGAATGGGAGAAGAACCTTCTGGCACGAAAGAGAGTCTTTAACCCTCTTTTGTTGACCACCAGCATTACGCTTTCCATTTTTAAGTTGCTTGGGAAGATGATAATCAGGCATAGCCCAGGTCTGTAAAGCTGCTTTTCAGCTGCTTCGAGGGGGTGATGCAAGGCATCTGGGCACTGGCAATGCTAGCCAAGCCCTGGCTCCATGGCCCACCTAAACAGAGGGAATTCTTTTCCCGGGCAGCTGGCAGAACCCCTCTTTCCTGGGCAGGGGGCTGCCACATGCCCTGGCCTCCACAGGAGACACACAGTCCCTCTCTGTGTCTTCGTTCCTTTTCGGCCACCGTCAAACGAGGGTGATGGCCACTGAATTACTGATCCCACGTTGAAGAGCTGCCCAACCCAGCTTCAGGTCCCCCACTAAGTGCCCCCCTTCAGAACCCATCGCTCTCAGCCGACTCTCAACTGCTTCCCCCCCCAACATTCAAACTCCCTTTCCAAGCCTCCGCCAATCTTCTCACTCTCTCTTCCCCCCTCCCTCCTTGCTTGACTTCTCCTTAGGAATTCTAATAGCATTACCTCAATTACCCTATAACACACAATACTTCTCATAGATTTGTGGGGGGACCCCACTAAACCCTAAAAATTAATAGATGGTAGGAATTTGGGATTATTTGCCATTGAACTGAAAATGGAATGGTTCTTTATTCTTCCTCATTTCTTGCTTTCTTCAGTTTCTGTTTCAGCTAAGTTTTCCTTCTCCATGTAGCTGCCTGTTGCTCTGCCCTTTCTTCTCCTTCTGACCTTCTCTTCCCATTGTGTAGGCAAGAAATGCCACAACACTGCTGCCACTGCCGCCACAGATGGCACTTGCACCACCATGTTGGGGATCAGGCAGTTGGAGTACATTACATCCATACTGTACCAGTTGCACTGGTTGCAGGTGTGTTTCTGGCCCCAGTGATAATGATAAATCACCTGCACCCCCATCAAACCTGCCCAGGTGCCTGCCAACAAACACAATTAGGCTGGTGGGCACATAGAACAGGGCCTCTGTAGAAGTGGCCTGGCAGTGATAGAATGCCATTCTGCTTGAAGTTAGGTAAGTTCCGAGCCTCAGCATCCCTCAAGGGCAGGCATCAGTGAAATAGTGGACCTTTTCTGGATACTGAGGCTGGATCTAGTTATTCTCTCCAGTAAAGCAGGAGCTGGACCTGACAGACAGTGGCTTGCTTAAGACTACTTACTGAGTTCATAGCTAGGGTGAGATTTAAACTCAGAATGATAAGCTGGGCTTGGGCCAAGGCTTTGTTCTGACCCCTTCCTTTTCGAAGAGTGTTTTGGCCTTCCTTTTTGAAGAATACAACCAAATGTTTCTCGCAGAACTGAATTCTTTACAACTTGAATTTTCTGGAACTATATTTACAACCCCTGACATTTAATTCCGAGTTGGTTCTCCGCAGAGTCCCCCTCTGCACTTGAAAAACAGTATTTTTAAAAATGGAAGGGAGCACAAAGAAGTTAGCCTTTGTGGCATGCGTTCAGTTATTAATCACTGTGACAGCCACATTTTCTTTCAGACTGAACGCTACGCGCAAATACCAAGGCATGATATTAGCTTGAGCGAAAGACGACCAGATATTGAATAAAGGACTCTCTTTTTCTTATTTCTTAAAATATTGGATTGATGGGACCCAGGCAATCAATACTATTCTTTTTCTCATTAAAGGCTCTTGCAAGTATTTTGCTCCAGAGCCTCAAAGAGCAAATTTCAGCATGAAGAAATCTGTCAGTTTCTAGTAATGGTACATTAACAAGTTAAGTAAAAATTATGGATGAAATGTTTAAGCCTGATTATGGAGTGCCATTGGTTTTAATGAGTTTTGATAGGAGGTTCAGAGACTCAAAACCACACAGGCCTCATCTTTTCCTTAGTTTAAGACAATGCAATCTCTGTCCTGCACCTTCTACTGCTCCCATAGCAATTCTGAATGTTGTCTATTCCAAGTGTTGTGAGCTCCTATTGGATAGTGCTTGTGACATCAAAGTCCAGTGAGGATATTTCCCTTGTCACGCTGCAACGGCCTCTTTGTAGATAGAACTCTGCCCCCTCTCCCCCTCTGTATCTCCCTTAAATCTGTTCTGATTCCTCAACCCTCCAGAGAAGATTTGGAGAGTGCACAGAGTGCGTATTGCGGGGGGGGGGGGGGGAGAGAGATGTCACTAGCAGGTGTCAGGAGCAGGTCAGCAATAACTCACACAAAATCAGAGAAGTTAACTCTTTAATCAAAGAAACAGGACAGCTCAGAAAGCCAGGCCTAGTGAGTACAACAACGCTTCCCGGTAGATCTTGCCCCTATGAGGCAGTTGTGGGGACTGAAAGTACCCACCTTTTCCTGAAGTCTCCTCCTCCCCCAGGTTCTTCCCAAGCAATCTGAAACTTTGTTGCCTTGCCTGTCTTTTCTCTGCCCTCTTCATACCTCTTCTGGTTCTGGAAGACCAGGAGGGAGGGAAGCTGGTTGCAGCAGGAGGGGGAGACTCCCTGGCTTCTTCAGCAGCCTGACTCATCTCTGCCTCTTGCCCCTCCCTCCTCTCCAGTCACTGATTCTGGACTGCTGTCTGTCACAGACTCTTCCTGCTCATTAAGCCCTGTTACCTCTTCAGCTTCCAACACCTCTTCTTCCCAGTTTGCTCCCTCTTCCCCCTCTGACCACTCATAGTCATCCTGCTACCCATCCCTTGGCTCTGAACCTTCTTCTCTTGAGGGTTCCCCAGCTGGTACCTCATAGCAGTGCTCTGCATCCAGCCAGTCCATGACAGGAGAGTAGGACAATTCCATTGCTCAAGCATAAATCCTTGTGCTGACAGGATGTGCTAGTTGGATACCATCTTAAGAGTCCAAGCTTCTGGCTGGAGAGTAGAAAATGAGTGTGAAGATGAACAAGAGTTCTACCCCAAAATTAACTTAGTTCACCTTTAGTTTGCTCTGTAGTTATGGGAATGACTTTCGGGTGCTGTTCAGCATTTTTTGAACTAGTTCAGTGAACTTTCAACTGGACTAGTTCATTCCAAGCTTCACTCCACTGCTTCTTAGTGATGTGATTTTAACCACTGCTGCTATCTGGAAAGAGATTGTTTTCATATGTTTATAAGATTCATAGTTGATTTTTGACCTGGTTTATGATTGTTTTATGTTATGAACTGTTTTGAAAAGCTGCTGGTTTGACTCTGGAAGATGTTATAAAATATTTGAATAATAATATTACACATATTAAAATTGACATCCATACACAAACCAGCGCTAAATGCAGGAACAAGCAAGTGTATAAAAAATGTATCCCCAGTGTGTGTTTTAGTGGCACATTGATGAATTGAAATTTGCAAAATAAGACTCCACACTAAAAGAGGTACCTATTACCTCCATTCATTTCTGGAATCTTGCAAGTGTTTTTCCTACCTTTGGAACATGGTGGCATTCTGCATCTCTGGCCTTACAGGGAGGTAAATATTCCATTCATCACTACTTTTGCAGGATCAGGACGTTCATACCATTAATTACTAGAAAGAAACAAGTTTCCTTCACAAATAATGGATATTGATGCCTGCATTGGCTTAAGGTATTCTTTGTTCTAATGGTCCCAGTTGGAAACTTTTAGCAGGGCTGGCAAAGATTTCTGCTTATCCTCCTGAATGGCTCCCTACTCAAGATGCTTTATGGAAAAATGCCACAGACTCTTTCTGCCTGAGAATTTGATTTCACTTAAAACAAATAATCTTCCTCTGCAAACAGACTTCTCACCACACAACTTAGCCCTGAATCAGGTCACAGTTCGGCTCACAAAATCGCTCGTAATCTTAGGTGATGACAGTGCAATTTTGACATATGGATGGAGACACTGCCTGATTCAGGAATAGGATCCTGGGAAGAGGTTATAGTGAGAAGAAGTTCAAGAGTTTTTAGATTCCTGCTGCATTTGCACTTTAGAATAAACATATGTCTGGACAAGGAGAGAGCCATAGGGACATTGGAGGAATCTGTG
Source organism: Podarcis raffonei (assembly GCF_027172205.1). Classification (NCBI taxonomy): domain Eukaryota; kingdom Metazoa; phylum Chordata; class Lepidosauria; order Squamata; family Lacertidae; genus Podarcis; species Podarcis raffonei. The sequence continues at coordinate 21,692,488 of NC_070606.1, forward strand.
AAAATGGACTATCAAGCAATTTTCCTTCCTCCACCTATTCAACACCTATTGGACTCTAGCCAGGAAAGCTGCTCTTCTTAGTTCTCTACAGTTAACTTTTTTAATGCGTGCACACATTATACATAGATAGATACATAAATTGTTTTGCAATGTGCATTATTTGCATAGTCGTGGGGGGTATACAGCTTCTTCTTTATTTGTTGCTAAAGTGTTGTTTGTTGCCAAAGGCAACCTATGTGCTTCCTAACCATGTCTTAAAATACCCACCATGGTATTGTTGTTTGTTCTCCCCCCCCCCCAAAAAAAGACATTTAAATACCATCTCTTTCAGAGTTTGGAACTTCCTCCCCAGGTCTCATGAAGAAGCATTTAAAGGTCTAGGGAAGAGACAGCAGTCAGGGTACAGTGGTGCAGTGCAGGCATTATATGAATTGTGAATATTCCTGACTTAGACAGCCTTAAGAACATAAGAAGAGCCCTGCTGGATCAGACTAAAGTTCCATAGTCCACCACACTTGTTTCCTAAACCAGGGAATCAGATGCCCACAGAACGCCACAAGCAGGACATGAGTGCAATAGCCTCCCATTGTTGTGCCCCAGCAACTGGTATGCCATCTTGGAACAAGCATGTAGCCATCATGACTTGTAGCCTGACTAATATTCAGTAGCCATGTTCAGCAGCTCTTCTGAAGAAGTTTGCAGGGAGCAGCGCCTGGCTGAGTTTATGTTTAGTAACGGCTACTGCCAGAGACGTAGGGACGCGGGTGGCGCTGTAGGTATCAGAGCCTAGGACTTGCCAATCAGAAGGTCGACGGTTCGAATCCCCGTGACGGGGTGAGCTCCCGTTGCTCGGACTCTGCTCCTGCCAACCTAGCAGTTTGAATGCATGTCAAAGTGCAAGTGCAAGTAGATAAATAGGTACCGCTCTGGCGGGAAGGTAAACAGCCAATAAAGCGAGATGAGCGCCACAACCCCAGAGTCGGTCACGACTGGACCTAATGGTCAGGGGTCCCTTTACCTTTACCTTTTACTGCCAGAGACCTGCTTTCCTTTTCATCAAGCCCACACCCAGTCGGTTTCTCTCCGTTCCTCATTCCCCCTTTCATTCCTCTGTCCGTTCTGCTTCTCTTCTGATCCTGATCCTCCACTTTGCCCATCCCAACTCTGGGCTGAAAGCGGAAGTGGGTCAGCATTAGTGCTGTGCTGAAACTTGCCCTCCCCGTTCCTTGTAAGTTTTATTCTGTGTTGTACAGAGTTTTGAGATTTTTTTTCTTTAAAATATAAAGCAATATAGAAATGAAATAATAAGAATAAGAATAGGAATAACAGAACTTCTGTGTATGGGACAGATCGGTACAGCATGAGACTCTTAATCTCAGGGTAGTGGGTTCAAGTCCCATGTTGGGCGAAAGATTCCTGCATTGCAGGGGGTTGGACTGGAAGACTTGTGGTCCCTTCCAACTTTACAATTCCTCAGGTCTATGATGCTTCTCTCTCACTCTCAGGGTGCTTTAGAATTTATTCATAATTCTGGTGGGTGCAAGTTTCAACTTAACTTATCATTGTGAGGTGGCTGAGGCAGGTCTGTGTGGTTTTCATGTCATTAATGTCTCTCCAGTACACTGCACCCCCTCCCAACTCTCCACACCTTCTTGTTTTGAAAAGGCCTCATAGGAAGAGTTAGATCATGATGCTTTCCCATGCCAGACAGCACAGTGAGTATTTATAGAATGAAATGAAGGCGCAATCACAAAACATCTTGACCTACCTCAAAAGGAAGGCAAGCATAAGAAAAATCCTGCTCTCTGTCTTGAGGATTTCATTGTGATTTTCTCTTCCCTCTGATAATTTATGAATGCTATTTCTTCTCTCAGTAATTGATGGGAGATGGTTGGGGAGAAATGTGGGAGCATCAGAGAGCCATGTCTCAGGCACAGAAAACTGACAGTCTGATCTAGAAGACTTCCCTGCCTTTGTTCAAGTTACATTCCTCTCTGCCAGCTTCTGCCTGTGGCAAAACGTATGTGTTCAAGCTGCCCTTTGCCACCACTTTAGCGAGTTAGCTTGCCTCTTTGAGTACAAGGTGAAAAATAAACCATATTAGCTTACTGAAAATAATCACTGCTTCCCTGATTTTTTTGTTTGTATTTTCATTATGTTTCTCTGATTTGCAGGCGGGGAAGATTATCCTAATGTACCGTCAGCAACCACTGAGCATTTTAAAGAGATTTCTCATCTGGGCTGTTTTGCTGGTGAGTCGTTGAAGCCTGATGTTTTAAAGATAATAGCATTAGCGGTGCTGCCAGGCCCTCGTTATTTTTAATTACAGTAGTTGCTCACAAACTGCAGATAATCTAACAAGAAGGGAAATGGTCCAGGGCCCCAAAGTATTGCAGCATGCCATCTTGTTATCTCCAACTGCTCTTCAAAACATCTACTTCTGCTATAAGGTATCTAAACAGGAAGTAATCGGGTACAACCCTTGTTCAGCTCTTCCCTCTTTCTTGGTGGGGTCAGGGGCGGTCCATCCTGTTTTGCCACCTGAGGCAAAATGGGTAGGTGCCTCATACCTCATGCCTCACGCTTACCAAGTTCACACAACTTCAACTTCTGGCAAGGTATTGCAAGGCGTCTGTTAGATCTCTCCAGGAACCAGAAACCCCAGGCACTTCGACTTCCGGTCAGCGCCAGCGACAATGGCGGATTTCCCCTGATCTCTCAGGGGAACCGCTCCGGGGATTTAGGGTCTGCCGCTGCGGCGAAAGCGAAGACCCGCTAGAAACCACAGGCGGGTGAAGCCTGTGGACCTGGGATCCGGCGTGCACCTTTTGCACCTCCCTTGCTCACGAGGAGACCTCTTTTTGAGGCTCCATCACGAGGCGGGGTGAGCAGCGCGGTGCTTCGGATCGACCGCTTCGTCCCCGGAGTGAAGCCGCACAGCTGTTGTCGGAGAGCGCTGATTTCTTTCTGGACAATTCGGCTCTAAAAGTAACTACCCGTGAGTAGAACCGATTAGAAGATTTAAGATAAGGACCGAGGCTTAAAGAAATTAAACTCTAATTGGAAATTTTTTAAGAGGAAGAGTTAATCTGGATTTAATAGCCGGAAGGTCTAAACAGGAAGTCCACCTTCCGCTTTTGTATATAGCCTGAAGCAAAGACACTACAAGCAAAAATCCTGCAATTTTATTTTGCAAGTCTAAATATCCGCTGTTTAAGGTACTTACCCCCTTTGGAGGAAGTAGGGGGAAACTTTGATTTGGACAATATTAGGACTTAAAACCATCTCAGCACTGACCTGGGAACAGGCTGCCTGAATGCTAAGAAATGATTTTAAAAATTACTTCTTTTTTCTGACAAATGGATGTTGACAGCTGTCTAAAAGATACAGTTTCCTCTACCCTCTTTTGCATTCAAAATGGAAATCTGCAACATTGTTTACTTCTTCTTGAAATTGAACTGGCACTCGGGAAATAGTTAAATTGTATCCCTCTAGTGGGGAAACTTTGAAACTGCTACAGGAACAAGTGCCAGCTGCAGATAAAAGTCTGGGAATTGACCTTGAGCATTTAAAATGCAGACCTCTGAAGTAATAATAAATGCAATACACAAAATAAACTTTCTGTTGGAAGGGCTCCATAAGAAATTGGATGACATGATTGGATTGGACAGTGGGGAACAGGAAAAGAATGGTGAACTGGTGGAAGGAAAGGAAGAAGAGACTAAAGTAATACATGAGGAACTTTTGACTCCACAGATGCAAACTGAGGTTTACAAACCGAGGACATGTGGCAAGGATTTTGCTGAGGGACAGATTGTTATAACAGGATGCCAGTTCGGATTGGTAAAATGGAAGGATCCCATTTCACAGGGATCTATGGACTGTTGGAATATGGACATGGACTTGGGTTTGGAAGACTCAGATGGTCTGGGGGCCTACGGGTTTGGAGGTACTTGGATATACCTCCTGAAAGATTACTTAAATTACAATTATAACCTCCGAAACCTAACTGAATTGCATAAAGGATGTAACTTTAATGTCAGGATGGAATACTTCAGAGATGAGTCAGTTGGTATCAAAGAGTATGAACAAATTCTGCAGAAGGGGCCTGGAGGGGACTTAAGAGCCTCTGATATCAGATTTCCAGATTGAGAGACATCAGGGAATGGACGGAAAGGACAGGCAGTTTTTGGGACCCGGGGGGTGCTGAGGGGGAAAATTTGGGAAATTCAAAGTGTATAAAATATATATTAAGCTCAAAGTTTAATGTAAAACAAAGTAAAATATTTGTGAGATTGAACAACGGTGGATAGACACTTCCTGGACTTTGTGTAAATGATGTGAGAGTTTATGTAATTATATGTGGTTAACTTAAAGTTCAAACAAGGCTGAGGAAAGTATGCTAAGTATACAGACAAAATTTCTGGTAAAATGGGAGGGATTTGCTGAAATAATAATCTGAAGCGGAATACAAAAAAGGGAGGTGTGAGGAAGTCAAAGAAACAAGCAAACGAAAGTATGACTATGGATGTTTTATTTTGTTTTTATGTATTGTTTACTGTTGGATTTTTCTTTTTGTTTTTCCATTTTTGTGTTCTTATTTGTTGTTATTGTTTGTGTTTTATCTTTAAAAACTTAATAAATATTACTTAAAAAGGGGGGGGGGACAGAAGCCCCAGGCACTTCTCCTTGCTTCTCTGGCAGGGGCAGTGGTGTGCGAGCAGACAGGATTTTTTTTAAAAAACCCCTCAAAATTCAAAGTTCAGTTCCCATTTCCCCCCACATTATTGGAGGTCGAATAGTTACCATTAGCCTATTTATCATCATTCTGCTAGCTGGCTTTAATGGAATCAATATTAATTACTGAATATCAAGCATAGTCCGAATACAAGACACAGGGCTCTTAATGTCCCTGTAGCTTCCAGAGAGTGAAGAGGGCTTATTGACATGATGGTAGCCGTTTCTAGGACCACCCCTGTTCACCTCCTTAGAAAATGATTTCATGATTTGATGATTTCATAAATTCAGGATTTCATGATTAAATCATGATTTCATTATCCCATGATTTAATTCATGATTTCACGAAATCATGGTTTAATTCAGGATTTCACAAATTCGCGATTTAGTTCATGATTTCATGATTTCATGATTTAATTCATGAAGTCATGATTTAATTCAGGATTTCGTTTATTCATGATTTGGTTCATGATTTAATTCATGATTTCATGATTTCAAGATGCCTTGATTCAGCAAAGAGCCACATTCAGCAGAGGAACCCTGGAAACAAGTGGGTGGGTTGCCTGGATTCCCACCACCCTCTGTAGCTGTGCACATGGAACCCTGTCAGAAAACTGGTTTGTGTTTCCTTTTGGGAATGAGTGGAGACTGTGGTGTCTTTATGATATAGAGTTTATTTACATATCTAGGCAACCCCCAATGTGTGTGGGTGTTGTATTCTGGGTCAATGCATGCGATGGCAAAGTGCACGTAAGACTGCTACGCTACATTTTGCCCCTTTTCCGGCCACAGTCGGATTGCCATGATGTGCGCGTGCATGGTCGCATGTCAGTTGGACGCATGTAAATCAGTCACTGCCTATATATACAACCTGAGCCTATGATGGAGGGGTTCACAGCATTAACGCCCCCAAAGGGTCTTTCTTCTCCCATAGTCACAGCTTTGGATTCAAACAGACCTCTGACCCTCTCTCCAGCTTGCTGCTTTTTTCCTCACACACACTTTCAACTCTGAAATCACTATCCATGAGTTGAGGGAGGGGGCCCTACCCATCTGCTGTCTGGCACAGAGCTCCCTCTCCTTTGCTTTCACAGTGCCCCATCACCTTTCTTTTATTCTCTTAATGGTGATCACCTGAACATAGGAAGCTAGACTGGTATGATTAGCTTTTAACACTTGCTGGGTTCAGAAATTAGGTGCCTTGCACCCAGTCTAACCTACCAAGACTTGATTAAATTCTAACACTTACGGGATCCAGGAATTTAAAGGGGTCTGGCACTCCCAAACTCATAAGAATATTGTCCTTTTCCATATAACAGTTTTATAAGTTAATGTATTAAGTCACTTTATTGAGGAAAGGAAAACTCTGTTGTCTGAATTCGAAGGCCAGTCTGAGGTATTAACCCAGGAAGGGTAGAGAACACACAGTACTCCTCCTGTTCCTTCCCTTTCTATTTTTGTTTTCGCCTGGCTTGGGGCCCATTGCGACATTTTATTAAAAAAAAATTATATCAGTTCTCACCATATTTCATTAAAGCACTTTGCTAGAATGCTGAAAATCTCTCCTTCATGTCCTTTCCCTTCCATTCACCTTCTAACTTATGCACATAATTTTTGAGGCCTGCTTCAGGTCCAAAGGCATGGTTTGCCAAGACGCAGACAGGTTTCTATGTGTTCCTCTCAGGAGTTGTAGGCATGCCAAATGTTTAACATCATTGACCGTGAAACACAGGAAAGCCTCTGCGACAGCCAATACCTCTTGCAACAAGCTAGTGATCCACTTTTGATACTATGTTTTTAACAATGAAGGATGTTTTAGGAACTCTCTCTCTCTCTGTGTGTGTGTGTGTGTGCGTGTTTGCTTTCACTTAGATTTTTACCTAATCTAAATGGTCACAGTAAAGTCATCTGATGATATCCGTCCAAGTGTTAGGGGTTAAAATTACTGATAATTCAAGAGCTGCCAATAGGCTACATCTCCCAAACAGCCAGCAACTTCCCCAGTCTGTAGGTGTGAGGAATAGCAGATACATCAACTGGAACACAAGTGTAGATTAAGACATTTCATTATTTAGCAAGAAAAACTGACAAAACACTCAGAACAATATACTGTATATTTCATGTCTGTGGGTTTCAACACTGATTTAGACCCAGCCTCTATGATGCCAAGCTTTAAAACTTCATGACTGGATAATTCCTATTTATGAAGTTATGTAAGTCCTCCTTTCATGAATGCCTCCTGGAGTCTGATGCTCTGAAACTAGCTAGCATCTCCTGTTTTCATGCCTTACTGTGCCTGTTAACTCCCCTACCTCCATCTGGTAACTCAAAATAAAATGTTCCATGTCCTGTCCAAAAACCACAGCTTTGAATCATCCCCTTTGTGCACCAAATTTCCTGCTAGGCTTTGCATTTACTGGACAATTTCTCAATTCTTCCTGAACATCTGTGATAGTAAAATAATACCATAGATGTCAGCTCTTAATAATTTGGGTAATTTTCTGTTGTCAGCTTATTTCAGCTAAAACTCATTTGGAGTTTAGTCTTCTCCCTTGCATTTTAAAGCTGCAAACATTTATTTATTTATAAAAAATATTTATACACCACTTTTCATTGTAAAAAAATCTGAGTGGTTTGTAACAATTCTATGTAACATTATGCAATAAAACCCATATTGAAATGTTAAAACCAGAAATCAACTATTATGGGAAAACGTATTCTTAATTGCCTGCATAAGTCTGGTGGGGTGGTGGTGGTTAGCAGGCAAGTTGAAACCAAAGATGTGCTGAATCTCTGTTGGCAGAGATCATATTGTGCCGATGACATTAACAGCTCTGATTCTTGTTGCTGTCAGATGAGCCTTGCCAACAATGCTCCTGCAGTGATTGAGCTGGGATCAGGTGGTCCCAGTGGTATGCTGGTATGTTGCTCAGGGCTTTGTAAATTAATACAGGCACTTTGAACCTGGCTCAGTAGTAGTTGGGTGCAGATGTTTGTAACAATGGAGTCACATGTTCTCAGCCAGAAGCCCCTTCACCACCACCAGCAGTCTGACTGCTGCATTCTGCACCAGCTGGAGCTCCCAAACCAGGTTCAAGGGCAGAACCCACACAGAGCACATTGCAGTAATCTAGCCTTGAGGTCACCAATGCATGGATTACTATAATGAACACACAACTTTCCGTTAATAAAACCATTCACAAAATTGGTTCCCATGTCCAAGAAATGGGTCACCTGCCTACCCTGAATGGGGTTGCACCCTCTCTGAAGGAGCAAATTTGCAGCCTGGAGGTGCTTCTAAATTCATCTTTGTCACTGGAAGCCCAGGTAGCTTCTGTGACTAGAAGCACCTTTTACCAACTGCAATGGTTACAACAACCATGACCATTTGTTTGGCTGCTGTAGATCATGCACTGGTTAATTCAAGTTTGGATTACTACAGTACAATGCACTTTATGTGGGACTTCACTTACACTTGTTCTGGAATCTGCAGTTGGTGCAGAATGCTGCAGCATGATTTCCCAGAGACCTGTGCTATCAAATATGGACTTAAAGGACCTTTAATACCTCCAACAGCTAGTCACCTTCTAGTCACTGATGCAGAGAAGAACATTGCTTCATGCCCTCTGTATGAGCTGCCAAAGACATCTGGTTGACTGCTGTTGAAAACCGTGCGGCACTAATTGTGTTTCCATGCTCAGATGCAACAAGTTTATATCAAATGACTGCTTCAGCATGTTGCCATCTATATCACAGATTTGATTCCCTTCAGGCTTCCCTGGACTGATAGTTTTGTGACTTGACCTTAAATATCTCTGAAAATCCTAATAAGCCACATTCACCATGTAGTGAACACTGAGACAGAACCACCAGCAACCATCCTTCGATTACATCCTGCCCATTCAGCAAGCATTTCTCCATTCCCCAAAGCACAGTGATAAAGATCTTTGCCACCCCCCACTTTTTTGAATGGCAGATCCTGCAGTTCATCTGAACAGGATGATGGTTCAAGTCTGTCAAGACTGATTATGCCAATCTCAAAGATCCCCAATCTTGACTCCGAGGTGGGAAGAGTACCTCCCTGGTCACTTACTTGAATGAGGACTTGGATGATTGATGCATCAAATTAAGAAAATCAATGGAATGTTCATTTACAAAAAATTAATCAGTTAGCATAGTTCTCAATGCAGTCTTGTTTGCCTCAACATAAAAGGCAAATGCCTGATTAATAGTGACAGCAAATGAGCTAACAAGTGTGCTGAAATGCACTTGGATCAGACATGCTGGAAAAGCTGATCAAGAAGTAAAACAGTTTCTCCTTCTATACCTTTTGGATTCTGCCCCCTCCCCCGCATTGTTCACCAAAAGTATTTCAATTATTTGGAGTAGTGGGTTGAATATTTCACATGTGGTAGTTCTTATGTGGTTTGAATTGCTTATTACTGCTTCTGGGCTACCAGAACTTGACCTGGTGAATGGTCTGAAGGCTGATAGGCCACCTTAAGCTAATCAGGCCTGGCTTTGTAAACTGCTTTGATGGGAGAACACTTGGGAACTGGCTGTAATCTGCTCCAAGCTCCTCAGAGGAAGAGTGGACTATCAATTAAACAAATGCCATCCTGCAAACTCCCTCTTCACACAATGTTACTACATAAAGTGTGTAGCTGCTGTTAAATTGCAGTTGACTATAGATGCCCTTTAGATATTCTCCCAGCCATGTGGGAACTATTTATTGATGAGCAGCTCTTGCACAGCACAGCAGGAGGAAAATTTAACTACCCTGACTGCATAGGTGCCAAGGCTGGCCCTACCATTAGGTAGATTAGAACAAGGTGGATGTCTCGGGGGGCAGGTGGTGCAGGGCAGGGGGCAGCATTGACATTATGAAGGACAGAACTGTGTGTGCCACATTGGCTGCCTGGTGCTTTGTAGCTGTCCAATTGCCAATAGCGAAGTAAGCTTCTACTGCTAGTTCATTTGGCTTCTGAACATGGAATTGAGGGACATCTTGACATTTCACTTCACAGCAAAACCTCTTAGACCGGTCCTGTTGGGGACCGTTAAAGGTAATTGAAATAACAGATAAAATTATCTGCTACCATGAACTGTAGTGAATTTGCCTCTGTGATCATTTTGATAAGTTCAGTATATGGTTATATTAAATTACACAACTGAGTCCAGCCATTGGGTCCATTTTGTCCAGTGTTGGCATCTGTGACTAGAACAGGTTCTTGTGGGTCACAGGCAATTGTCTTTTCAAACCATCTCACAAGAAAGCCTTTTAATTGGAAATGGTGGGTCAACTGGGTTATTTTTCTTTAAAAAACTATGTCTTAATCTGTGCAGAATGGGTCTCCTTGCTTTCTGCCATTCCCTCCCTCTCTCTCTCTCTCTCTGGCTGTCAGCACAAAATGGTAGGGAATAGAAAGAGACCATTGTAGGTGACAAGTTGGAAATTATGTGTTTGCTCAGCCATGGTATAACAAGCCTGGAAGGCACAATTGACTGCAGCAAGCAGAAATATTTCCAAGCCATTGATCCAGGCTCCACACACCATGCAGGAAACCCAGACTGCAGCTTGTCAGAGGCAGTTAGCAGTGGCTTTTGTAAAGCTGCCTCCTTGAGGATCTGCTCTTGGACCTTGCTCAGCAGGGGGCCTTGATTTCTAAAGATGAGTACCAGTGTTTGGAAACAGGTTTGCTTCATCGGTTCATATGTTGTTTCACAGTTCCTCTAGTTACATGGTTGGATCTTCCATGCAGTCCTTAATGGGGTCGAATTCCTATGAATAGAAATGTAAGGCCTTTCTGTAATAATCCATTTACAACAGACAAGTTGTGCAGGAAAAAGAAGGAAAGCAGTTGCACACATAGATGTTATTCATCTTGAAGCAGCATCAGTTCCATAAGCCGCAGCAATATGTTCAAACTGCTTCTTGCCTGTTTGTCTCCAAATCTAAAACTTCCTTTCCACTAGCTAACATTTGAACTTGCTTTTTACCTTGTAGGTAGATATGGCCTGCATTCCACCCATAACAAAGGGGCACAACCCTAACACAGGTTGGGACACAATCCTAACTACTGCCATCACATCAGCACAAGGGTTTCCACTTCTGTAATGGGCCTTTTCCTCCTCTCCCACACCCAAGCACACTCCCACACCCTTCCCAAATCTGCTCCAGGTGGTTGGGGGAACCCCTAGAACAGATTTAGAGCATGTGCCGTGAAAATCTTTGCACTGGCAAAACGGTTTCCTTAGCTTTACATTGGATTCCACCTGCAGTCCTTGTTAGCCTTGATCTTTGCAACACTGGAAAGTGTTTTGGTTTGCAGAAAACAAAGTATAATTAGGTTGAGCATTGGGTTACCAGCAGGCAGCATTTTACTCACCAGTAACCCTCTGTTTTGTTAGGTAGTCAGTATCAAGATCTAAAAAGTCATAAGATTCTCCCTGACTCTGCTCCTCACCCGACAGGTTCCACACCTTCCCTCTGCCCATGAGCTGCTCTATCGCAATAGACTCCATTTTCAGCTATGGCTCTACCTTTCCTGGCTTAACCTAAAACTCCTAAGGGGGGCAGTATTCTTGAAATTGAAAGCTGGCCATCATAGCTGAACATGGCATTGCCTTGTTCATGAACTAAAATTTCATGTCAGTATTATTTCTTATGCCCGGTGAAGGGAATGATAGAAATTGAAGATGGGCCATATCCATGCAAGATTTAACTCTTAATGGCCAACTCTGAAGCGCTCTTCTTATTTACATCTCCTCCTCTTTGTTCTTGCCCTTTGTTCTTGGGGGCAAGTGTTCTTGTCAATTGACAAGTGTTCTTGTCAATCTCAAAGGCTTGACAAAGGCAGCGCACATGACTCATGTCACCTTGAATTTGTCTTTGCGTGTGCAGTATGTCTAGTGTTCATACACAGCACAATCTAGCATGGCTTTTTTAACAGGTCTGATTCTGGGTGTCACTTACGTTAGCAGTGGTGCAGTTAGCCTTGCCAAACCTTTCAGCTTGGGCACCTGATATTCCTGTTACTCAGCATTTAGGAGACCAAAGTGAATGTTTAATTCCACTAGTAACACAGTTCCACAGAGGGAACTCCATTTAGCGAGGGGGATTACTGCCCTTTGCTTCATGTCACATGTGATTATCCTTTAGAGTCACCTATATTTCCACCCAACTCATTAGTGGTTCCACACATCGAATGGCTATTGTTATAAACATGCAGATCCCTTTGCTTAGCAAAACAGGATAAACTATTTGGTCAGTGTTGGAAACATGGCTGAAATTGCTCTTGAGGTTTTTTTAAATAAAAAAATAACCATAACCAATGCTCTTAAAATGGGCAGAGTTTCACAATTTAATTGTGCATGTATCCAAATGCAGTTCTTGAAATTTTTGCTCCCCTTAACAAAATATGAAATGGTGCCTCTGGTTTTATAGAGCACCTAAGTGAAATTCAGCTTCATGTGTGCTGGGTAACACTTTATTTGCAAAGAGGTCAGAGCTAGTATTGTCTCTTCCTCATACAGCCAGTCAGATTGTGCCTTTGCAATGAATTATGGGTCCGCCATCAGCTATCTGATCTTGCCCTTGCAGACTAGATGGCACTAATGAACATTGCCATGACACAAAATCAAACCTAATTTCATTTTGTGAGGGACAGCTGTGACTTTTGCTGTAAATATGATCCTATTGTGGTTTGGTGTGTGCACGCTGCAGTGATGGATAGCTGCATGTAACGTTAAGAAATGTTGCCATCACTTGTCAGTACAAGCCTATGTGAAATAAGCCCATTTTTTTAAAAGGCATTAAAAGAAGCTTGTCATTTTTCTAAGGCTCAAGGCAGGAAGAAACATTTCCTTATGCTAGTGCTATATAACAATTGCAGACTTAAAGGATGAATGTAAGGCAAGGATGGGGAGCCTCCATCCCATAATTTCTCTTTGCCTCTCTATGCTGCCCTGAGGACTATCTCCAGGACTGCTCCTTCTCTCCTAGTTTGGCCAGTTGAACATGCCCCCCCCCCGAGAACATGCATCATCAAAAAAGAGAGGACCAAAGAGAACAGGGACTTATCATTTGCATAAGATTTGCATGTGCTAATTTACATATAGATGCAGATGTAGAAATAATACTGCCATTTAAACAGGAATATAGTAAATCTTGCCAGGGTGGGGAACAAGACTGTGGGCAGGTGAGCTGCTTACAGTGCAGGCCAACTCCTCCTCTCCCTTCTTATCATTCTTTATTTTTAAACTACACTTGGACTGGACAACCCTTCAAACAGTGGACTCTCCTCTGTTCAGTAGTGCACATGGCCATTCTGCCTTCTCTCCAGGCCAGTCTTGCTTTGCCTGGCTGGAATGTGTCCTCCTTGGTGTGTTGGAGCTTTTCGAGCAGGAAAAACCAACGTGGTGCCCTCCAGATGTTTTCACCTACAACTCCCATCAGCCCCAGTCATAATGGTCAATGGTCAGGGATGATGGGAATTGTAGTCCAAAACCTTGGAGGGGGCTATGTTGGCTGCACCTGTGCCAGGGAACCACACACACACTCCATGCCCTTTGGCATTGGTGACACACACAAAATATTTACTGGGGGTATTGGCAGGTTCTTTTTTCTCACATTATCCTGTTATTCAGTTCCTGAATATACCATAAGCTAACATTATCAACTAAATAGAGGATCTCTCAAGGTCAGGCATATGGAGGAGCTGTGATTTAAGTGGGACCACTGCAATGTAGTCTTCAAAGTACTGTGAGATAGTTCAATATATTGCCCTTTTTTAAAGACAGCCAATGTGCAGTACAGGATTGCATGTCCCAGCTAAACCACTTTTTGACCAGTGAATAACATTTGTGAAACTGGATAATGTGTGCTTCAATGCACATTAGTCAGTTTTGCATGTGTTATTTGTTGCACCCATGATTTTTCTTTATTTCTTGGACACAAGCAATGGTTGCTGCAGTAAACACTGATCAACACATCTTAATGTGGTTGTGTATTTACACCTTAAATTTTGTGCTTTTAACTGCAGCATGAGGGCTTTTATTATGCATGTTTTTTGGCTCTTTTCTGTTTTCCTCATTGTAAGCCTTTTCAAGGACCACATAGGTTGAAAAGCAGCTCTGCAATAAATATATAAATAAAATCATGTTTCAGCATTTTTTAATCTACTTTTCTCTGCAGGAGGGATGGGAAGTGAAATTTCCCATTGCATATTTGTGCAGTTTCTGCAAGACCTTGTAAACTAGACCAGAGAGGGGTATAATCTGGGAACGCCAATTCCTCCCCACCCAAACTTTTTGAATTTCAAACATATTTCAGGATCCAATCATGTTTGGAGCCCACACCCAAATTTGCAACATGAGTACATTTCTAACTCATTCTACACACACACACACACACACACACACACACACTGCTTTTCTTTTCATGCTAGTAACATGCCATTTCCTCACTCATCTTTCCGCCTAAATTGCAGTGCTCTGTTTTGCTGATTTTAAAGCACAGAAACTGAACAAATATAGATTTTGGTGATCTTTAACTAAATTTTAAATGAGTTTGAGGTGGGCATGTGTACGTTTGAACACACCACAGTAATATATCTAATCCTGAGATTCTTCCCAACCTTTTATTACAGGAACAACCCACAAAAGATTTTCAAGGACAGTAGCTCAGTGGTAGCACACATGTGATATTTGAGTGCTAGTAAAATGCAATTTCCCTGCAAATAGGGCTGCCTCGCCACCTTCATTTACTGACCACTGTGCCTTCAACAAGAATCAGGCATTCAGAAAATAAGCACAGGCAAAATCATATGTGAAATCTCCTCTCCCTTTCCCTTTTTTTGAATTATCAATATTAACACAAAACTTGCTACCTTTAATCAGGGTCTGCAAGCAAGCTTCTGGCTCTCATTGCAACATCTGTTTTGAAGCTAGTAGTGATTGTCTTTCGCATTGGTGCTGGCACAGTTCATCACCAAGAGATTTTTCTCTGCAAAGAGAAAAGACGGGAGTTCACACATGCAAAAGGAAAAGAGGAGGAAGCAGTGTGTGAGCCTGCAGAGCACATTCAAATTCTTAACCCGTGGTCAAGGGATAACAATATTATATCTGCACCAGGCCTTTGTTTGGAAAGTCCATAAAAAGTAGTGGGCCAACCCTAACTCCCAGCAGAGAGCAGTGGGACTGAACAGAGCATTGGAGCCATTGTCACGTCTGAAGTCTGGTCATTTATGCCAGCCAGAGTAGAAGAAAGAGTGGGTTAGGACTGCTCTGTAAAGGAACTAATTTTCATTTCTGATTATAACCATGCATGAAAGTAGACTATTTTGCCATTGGCTTTTTCAGCTGCTCATTATTGGCTGGTGGGGAAACTATCAAAAACAGTTGTGTATGATCATTTTCTAATTACACAGAAAATCTCTCTGTATTTCCATCTCCTCCTGCCTCCCACTGCCCTGATGTTTGATTTCAAAGCATCTCCATTCTTGTGTTACAACATGAAACCTGAAGCATTCGTTAAACCACCTCAAAGCTGATTTAACCACAAATCCATTACACTTTAAGGCAGTTGATACAGCTTGTAAAAGTCCTGAATTTCCCACACACTACAGATTAAACGTTTGGAACTATATCCATTAACCTGTTAGTATAATACTAATATGCAACAGGGAAACTGTTAGCTATTTGTGATAAAATAGATGCCTTACCCAAGACTTGAAGATAAATCTTTACATGTCAGGTTGGCAACAGTTGAACAACAAGTATTATTCATATGAATACAATGTGCTTTTCTCTCTTGAGCCCAACAGAGGGTTTAGTCTTTGTTTGTTTTCAAAACTCCTTCATAAGAGTGCATAAGTTATTAATCAATAGCTTGCTTAAATCTCACAAAAATCCTCCAGACAGGGTCTGCTTGAAGTCACCACACTTCCACACTCTCAGCCAAAGAATCAGCTAACAGAACAACCAGCCAACTGCCAACTGCTAACTGCCACCTCCTTTCCCCAATACCATTTATTCTTTGTGAAACACATTTACAATGCAAATATAATACAAATACTAACAGAAACACCTGCTAGATGAGTCATTTATTGACACCCAGGGTTAACAAAAGAAAATTTCATGTTTCTGCCTAGTTACTGAGTCTGTGTCCATGCGTGCAGGATTAAAGCAGGAATGGGAACTTATGGTCATCCAGATATTGCTGGACTCAAATTCTTATATTATATTATACTGGCTGGGACTGCTGTAGCATATGGAGGGTCCCAGGTTCCTGTAGTAAAGTATATGATTCAAAGAGACGCAGCTGTTAGGCCACAATGCTGCACATGGCTGATGGGCAAAGTTTGGTTAGTGGGTCTCATATTGTATAAGACTTCCTTGGTGGTATCACTGCAGTCTCAGCTTAAATGTTCAATTCCAGTACAGGAGGTGGAGGGGAACTTGACCGGTATAGTATAAAATTCTGTACTTCTCTCTCTGCTGCTTTTTTTAATTTTTAAAAAAGAAAGGAGTAATATTCCCCCCCCCCCCGCTTGGTATGAGGGACAGGGAGGCACCACAAAATGGGGACTTCCACATGTTAAATTCCCTCTCACTTCAAAGCAAACCAAACCAAACCAAACCAAACCAAACCAGAGCAGCAAATCATTTCTTTTTCTCCCCGCACCCTGGATCTGACTCGCTGCTCCTACGGCCGCTTTGAATTATGACACACTGTCACATTTATAGGGTGATTTCATCAATTGATTTATTTAATTAATTTAGCGTTTTTAACACCGCACAGAGGGTATGTGACAGAGTGTGGCATTAGCAATTTCCTTCAGCAATAGATTTATTTGAGTTTTGTCTGTCAGGATTTATTTGAAAAAATACCGAAGGCAGCTTTCTGGCCTTGCTGTTCGTTGTGGTGCAAACACCAACAGCTTGGTGTCGAAAAAGAAGAAAACCAGGCCAAATGTTCCTGAGGCTTAGAGACAGCAAAGCTACTGCAGTGGAGACTTAGCTTGCTTCCTTACCATCTTGTTCAGGATATAGGACTATAGGGAGCCTTTCGGATAAAGATGTCCAGGTCTCTATTCTCATGAACAGGCCAGTAAAGGGCTTCATTTGAGCCATGGCTTGATTCTAGAATGTGTCTTCAATAATAAGGTCCAAGAAAGAGCAAGTAACGCTGGCTGGCAGCTCATTTAAGTAGCTTGCAGTAAGGGATTCATGTGAACCAGGCCTTGGCATCTATTTCTGAAGGCAGATTTGTCCCAGAGTCCAGCAGTTGCTGGCCACTATAGCAAAGTTTTATGCTAAGAACTTAGTGTAGGCATGATGTCGGAACACAACAGCCTCATCCAAGATGATGCTTAAAAATATTAAGATTGTCTTCTGTTGAGCTGTCATTTGTCAGTACCCTTGACCAATCTCTCCCACCAAACTGTACAAAATAATGTTACTATTGGGCTCAACCTCTCTGGCATCCTTGAGGTTCTTTGACTCAGGCTGATCCAATTTCTGGAAAGGGCTTTGTTTTAGGAAACCTCATACAATAAAATAAAAACAATCACACTTCAAATCAAGGTCTTCTATTCAGTTCAGTGCCTCTCTCTTTGCTCTGCAATGCATCTTTTGATTAGTTAATCAATGGAAACACTTAGAACTTGGCACACAATCTGTTCCTTCCTCTTCCTTTGCCTCCCCTCCCCTCTCTTTTCTGTTTTCCCTGAGTTAGATATGTTATCACTTGCTATTGACCTGTTCTCTTTTCCTTCTTATTAAGGGGATTATCTCTGCCATCCTAACCAAATGTACACAAAACGAAGGATTCATCCCCATCAATAAAAATCTCTGGTAAGTGCTTTCAAGTCTACCTTATAAGTTTGATTGATGCAAGTCACGGCAAAATTTGCTCATAGTTTGCATCATGCCAAGAATAAGATGAAAGATGTGAGATACCAGACACCACTTGGTTTGCCCTATTAAGATGCTTCTATTGTATTGCCCCCGCCTTCATTGGGTTTACGTTATTCCCTGGTGTGATGTGGGCTGTATTACAAATGCTGATGCTCATCAGCTGATCTCCTGTCATTGAACAATGACTCACTGCTTGAAGATTGGCTCCACTGGAAAGCATTGCTTCAGCGGTTGATCTGCATTGGCTCATTCCCACATGCAAGGCTTCATTTGCTGCTACAGGCAACAGCTGATGAGCATGCATGTATGAGCCACCCCTTTAAGTGGTCTCACCACACATTGCAAATGCATGTAACAGGTCCCAAGTTGAACTCCTGGCATCACTGCAGGAAGGGCCTCTGTCTGCATCCGTGGAAAGCTACTGCCTGTCCTTGCTCATGTCCAAAACAGAGGCAGATTCTAGTCTGGGTCCTCTTGCAAGAGAGAGTAGTAGCAGCAATAAATCTTGTCTGACCCAAGGTTGTGGGTTTGAGCCCTGTATAGGGCAAAAGATTCCTGAATTGCAGGGGATGGACTAGATGACCCTGGTGGTCCCTTCCAGCCTCACTTGGTACAGTATAAAGGCAGCTTTCTGTTCCTCTGGAGAAAAGCTGCTCCAAGGGGGTATATAGAGCAACACCAGTGGTACATGGGAGTCTGTTTAACCTTTTCCCTATTTGTCACTTCTCCACTACAGAGCCCCCTCCCAAAGGGTGTCAGGCATTTGTTAACATGCAATTCTGCTACCAGCTACTGTTTTCATATTTACTGATAGCCATCTGGTAGTGGCATCCATTCAACTGGTAATAATACGTGGTTAGAGCTGGTTCTCACTGGGGAAGGTGGGGCTAGGATCCATAGCTGTCAACTTTTCCCTTTTCTTGCGAGGAATCCTATTTGGAATAAGGGAATTTCCCTTTAAAAGAGGGAAAAGTTGACAGCTATGATAGGATCACAAATGTGCTATATATTCACACTATCCGCCCTGACAATGTAGGCAGACATTGCACTCATTACCAGGAAACACAGGCTGGCGGCAAATACCATTCTGCTGCCAGCAATTCAGGAGGCTGGCCTAGACCTCAGATGGTAGAATCAGAGCATTCTCTTTTCTAGTGGGTTAGATTGAAAATTTATGGTACAGTGATGATCCTCTCATGAAAATCCATATAATAATATTTATCTTAAAAACCAATTCTGTAGTGTGACTTGATACTGTAGCTCTCAAATGCCTTGGTCTCCCCCCTTCCTTTTAAATAAGCACAAGGGAATTGTAGCAAAGACACAGTGCCCGTCTTTCATGTTTTCTAGAAAGCCTGAGAATATGCAGTGACTCCTAATGGAGAGTTAACTAGTTTTGAACACCTACAGGGGTTCAAATGAGTCTGGCCATTATCTCCAGCCCTTTTTATGGTGCTTATCAGAGAGGATGAAACACTTGGATGAAGCACTTGACGGTTTTAAAGGGAAAGTGAAAAATCAATAGCTACTTACAGCCCTTGCAGTATGCAAATGAACAGCCTAGCTGGCTGGGTGTAAGGAAGGGCATGGAAAAAAAAAATCACGTAGGACAATGGACTTCTGAGCCAAAGAGGAAAAATATGCTGCCGCAAGTAAACGTATAGCTTTACTGAAGTGAAACTGCTACATCCACTTGCTGTTTTTGTTTACTACAGTGGCAGCAAAATTAAGAGATTTAATGAAACTTGCACAGAAATTGACATGACATGACCTAACTATAAAAAATTTTTAATGTGATGAATGAGAGTTTTCAGTTTCTGAAAATATCCTGGGGTAGATAATGGCAAAGGACTGTTCTTGTTAAAGTGATGTAGCCTAGTGACCAACAAATGTAGCCCATGTATGCTTCCTTGGGAGTAAGGCCCACTAAGAATCAGGCATGGCTAACCTAGTTGCATCTGTCTCAGGGAGTGATGATGGTCATTCATGCCTTCTTTGCATGTGTTGACGTATTCCAGCGCAGGAGCGTTACAAATTGTTTGGGGCAGATTCAACAAAATAGCTGCACTAGGGGGAGCCAGTGCTACAAGTCCCGCTAGCGCAACAGGGCTTTCACTCCACTGCTCACCCACTGTACACCTCTAAATCAGCTCAGGGAGATTGGGAGAGTCCCTAGAACAGCACATTGGGCTGGTGAGACCATTACATCTGGCAAGCAAAAATGCTTGCACTGATAGAATAATTGTATTAACACAACATTGAATTCCACTCTCAGTGTCCCTCAATATTTTGTGGTTAAAGCTACAAGACCAGTTATGATAGACCTGCTAACAATGGTGTTATCTCTCACAGTTGCTCTCGGATTTCTCTCCTATTTATATGAGAGCGGGCTCATTAGCTCATGGCTAGAGAAAGGGAGCAATTTTATTTCATTAATTGACTAACTGAATGAACTTCTAGGCTGCTTTCAACCAAAGTAGTCTATAACATAGATAAAATTAAGAGCAATTCAAATGGGACCATGATGATCCCTTTTCCTGTGTCTTCTCTGTTCCATAGCACTTGGCTAGGTGGGTTTCATACTCCAGCATAGCCCCACACAGTGAAGTTCTGCTTTTCTGATTGTTTTCTGTGTTTGCTAGGTCTTTGTCCTTTGTCACCACCCTGAGCTGCTTCTCATTTGTCCTGCTGGGAATAATGTTCTATGTTATCGATGTGAAAAATTGGTGGGGAGGTCAACCTTTCATTTTCCCAGGTAAGATATTGCAGCTGTGGCCTATTATAACATTTGACTGGGGCAGTAACACCAAGGTAAGTTTCTAACAGTAGCCCTGTGCAGACATTCAATCTACATTGAAAATGATATGGGGTAGGGGGTCAGGGTCACACCCACTGGTCCTGCCCCATCATTGTCCATAGCCTCGATGCATGGAAGAGTCTGTCCCTACAGGGATCTGTCCACATACACTGCTAACATGAAATCTGTGCTTTGCATAAATGGAGGTTACAGATCTGCACATAAAGAGCTTATGAGTTTTGACAAGTCCCAACTCCCTTGCATATACAAAGGTCTGCACAAATCAAACATCAACCCAAGACTATTGAGGAACCTTTTTCAGTTAGAGTAGCCAAGAGGACAAAACCCTCCTCTGCTTTTGACAGCAAGTGAAATATTTTTCTTTTTTATTTCTCTTATTTTCCAGAGCCTTTCCTGGCTACTTACGTTGCTTTGGCTTTTGACCCAGCAGTGTAGTCTCTGTTTTGATTGTGGCTGTTGTGCATTTTAACGTTTTATTGAGAATCTATTTTATAGATTGTTTTTATGGGGTTGTGGGTTCACTTTTGTTCTTAACTATTAGATTTTAATAGCTTGTTGAAAGTTGCTTTGCCTGCTTTTTGTAGAAGGGCAGAAAAATGACTAATGAATGAATTAATACTAATGAAGCTTGGTGATGGTACACATAGACACCCCACAAACCCTTGCCTGAGAATTGCACAATGTCAATTCCAAAACACATGAAAAGGCTGCTCTGTGATTCATTTAAGTGCTTATTGACATTAACAAGTGATGCTACTTTGAGAGTGCAGTGACTGTACCTGGTGGAAGCCAAGGATAAATCATTCTGTATTTTGCTCAGTCTTAAGACTTCCTCTGGAGCCACTTGGCAATCTCTACTTAATTATGTGTTTGTTCAGGAATACAGACTAGTAATTTATGAAGCTGTTATGCCAAATGGCTTATGTCTATCATAGGTCATAACTCAAGTCTCTAAGCAGCTAGACTTTTGCTCTCAGCAGTCCCTCTAATGCTGCTTAGCTATACATTGCTGATCTCATGCTGGACAATGCAAGTTAGAGTCAGGTTCTCCCAGACAATTTCTCACTGCACATACCCTCATTAGAGTGTAGGCTGGAGTTGCCCCTGACAGCTGTCCTTTGTAAAACAGTGTCCCTGTTTTATTTCCATCTTCCCTTTGGAGGCAATGCCATGCATCCTTTTATAAAACATCGTTAATGTGAATGGTCAGAGTTGCCACCTTTCAGGTTACAGCCCTCTGTCAAGTAGCGCCTCTAGAATCTAGATCCTAAGGACTTGTCAACACCGGAATTTAATGTTCGTCTCAGATTTCCGCAGTGCCCTGTGTGATGCCAAAGTCTGGTGCTCCCCCACCTCTCACACTCCATTCTAAATCATATTGCAGCACCCCCTTTTGCCTCTATAGGTGCACAACATCAGAATGCTGCAGAAGTGGGCTTAAGCCCTACTCTGTTAGGTGCAGCTTATCTGAAGTGTAGCCCATGTTAGTGTTCGTATCCACTGCTGCTTCATATAGTGTGAATGATGGTAGTCACAATGACCATGCTTCAATTTAAAACTTTTATAATAATAATAATAATAAATCTGCCCCTTTTGCAATTGTTATTGACTGTGGTTGTAATGGTTTTGTTTCTTGTAAGCTGTCTAAAGGGCCCAATAAGGTCAAAAGGCAGGTTTAGAAATTTTAAGACCCATAAAATAAAATATCACCTGACCTGGTGTGGAAGTGGAAGAATAAAGTGGCTCTGTCACATGATCATGTTGGAGGTGGCAAAATGAATCACCGCTAGCATCCTCACCCTTAAACTTTGGGTAAGGCAAAAAGGCCAATTACAATAATGATTCACACCCCACAAGGAAATGTATGGGCAAAATAACTAGCGATCATTCAGAATTGCAGTGCAGTGATTTTTAATATACAGATTGTCACACAGAGGTTATGCAAGCTACTGTGGTGTAATGGTTAAGAGCGGTAGACTCGTAATCTGGGGAACTGGGTTTGCGTCTCTGCTCCTCCACATGCAGCTGCTGGGTGACCTTCAGCTAGTCACACTTCTTTGAAGTCTCTCAGCCCCACTCACCTCACAGAGTGTTTGTTGTGGGGGAGGAAGGGAAAGGAGAATGTTAGCCGCTTTGAGACTCCTTCGGGTAGTGATAAAGCAGGATATCAAATCCAAACTCTTCTTCTTCTTCTTCATCATAATGGTATATCCTAAACTATGTTTCTTCCTATGAATTTACAGGGATGAATTCAATTCTCATCTACGTTGCAAGCTCCCTCCTGAGCACATACTTCCCTTTCAACTGGGAAATGAAGTTTCCAAACTCCCACGCCGAACCCTTGTTTCAGAATCTACTAGGCACTTCACTTTGGGTATTAGTTGCTTATCTCCTCTATAGGAAGAAGTTCTTTTTAAAAATATGACATCCTGGGATTCAGGAACGTAATTTCCTCCCTGCCCCCAGCTCTTGTAATATGATTATGATAACTGACAATCTCAAAACCTGAATCCTACATAGGATATGGTGGTGTTGCCGCTCCATGTCTCTTCTCCATCTCTTCTTGCAACATGTGACATAAAAATGTGTGATGCAACAGCACCATCCCTGCATCACAATAATATGAGGCTGGAGTGGGGAGACGCCAGTCACAATGCCATTACATCTCACTTTGTTTAAACATTACAAGGAAAAGAGGCAGAATATAGAGAGAGCAGCAGCTCTTTGTCTCGTATAGCATCTGGCTCACTCCCAAATCAGTCCCAGGAATCCAGTCTCAGCACCAAGCAGCAAGACTGGTAAGGAAGTATTCTGCCAAAACAGTTTCTCATGGATACCGATTGGAATTGACAATGAATCCATTCCAAAGATGGGGGATAGAGAACTTGTGGCCCTGCAGGTGTTAGATAAATTCAAACTCCTATCAGCCCCAGCCAACATGGCCAAAGGTTAAGGATGATAGGAGCTGCAGTTCATCAACATCCAGAATCCACATGTTCTCCACATGATGCAAAATGTTGTATTGGAGCTGGCCCCAAATATCAACAATGGTATGAACTTCTGCCATGAACCAAATACGTTGGTACTGAAGTTTAGCTGGTTTCACTGATTCTTTGTGTACTTGTTCCCTTTTATCAAATGTGTGTCTCGAAGGTACAAAATAAATAAACAAGCAGCTTAAACGGTTGATTCAAGATGTCGTTTCCCTCATTCACTGATGTACTTTAGAAACCATATAGTTGCACATTTGCGTTCAGCAAATCTCAAGTCATGTGAAACTTGAGGACATACTTCCCTAGGAAACAGGGTTAATGTAAGGACAGCATGTTGTCACCTCACTCTTCTTAAAAGTGAGGACTCTTCCTTTATGTTGTTGTTGCAGTATCAACCAGACTGCAGACGTCTGATATCTGCTACCTTTAGGGCGTGATGCTTTTGATAACTTTATGTTAATACAGCTTGGGGCTGTAGTATGCCCCACAAGTGTTCTAGCGGTGTTACATTTACTAGTCTACTGTATCTGGTACTCGAGGCAGAAATCTTTATTCTCCTTGCTACAATCCTATGTCAGCAGCCTACTCCTCTGACCAGAAAACAGAAGCTAATAAACTTTTTATTCATTGGTTACCCAAATCTATCACTGCCTAAAACTGATTCCCCTACCCAGGAAGCCACCATTTTTCTCCACCCATGACAAGAAATAAGTATTATTATTATTATTATTATTATTATTATTATTATTATTATTATTTAAATTTCTATACCACCCTTTCTCCAATGATCATAGCGCTGTTTACAATAGAAAAACACAAAACTGCATACTATAATAACAAACCAAAACAATACCCCCCCCCGCACACATACAGTTTAAAAGACCATAGGTTGTTTAATTGGCCAAAGGCCTGGAGAAGAGGAATGTTTTTGTCTGGCACCAAAAGATATGTAACAAAGGCACCAGATAAGCCCTTCTGGGCAGAGTATTCTACATGCAGGGAGCCACCGCAGAAAAGGCCCCGCTGTCATGTTGCTGCCCTCTGGTCCTCTCCCATCACTTGACGTGCCACAGTTCTTTCTACGGTTGAAGGCAGGGCCTTGTTTTTATTTTGCTCTTCAGTTAAGCATGGCTAGCATCACAGCACTACATTGATCTCCAGCACTGGTGAGAACCTCACTGCGCTGTCCTTCAATCAGTGCTGAAACTGCAGGATCTTAAGTGCCTTAAGGTCTTAAGGTCAGGGTTATGGCACTCCATGGGATTAATTTAATTTTAAAATTTCCAATCATCTATATTTAATCTGAGCTAGGGAAAATAGTGAGTCACTTTGTTTCAGTATTGTGAGGCCTCCAGAATGTCGCCACTAACTAAGACTACAGGGTAATGTTAATATATTTCAAAATAGGGAACTTTCTCTCAGCAGACTTGTTAAGTTATATCTTAATATTGTCTTGGGGTGGGCATTAATAATAAAAGATAATTAAATGTTATTTAAAAAAAGAAATTTATGTGCTTATACTAGTGTTTTTCAAGCTATCCAGGAATATTTTCATACAAACCTCTCTACTCAAAATGCCCTGGATATCACTGTATATTGTAGAGGATTGTGAGGGATGTTATGGAGCAGATATTTGGCCTTGCCTGATGAGCCTCATCTATCATGAACAGAGAATAAGCCAGTGTGATCTGAGAGTGTATCCTATGCCAAACGTTGTTCACGGCTCCACATTGCAGGGGGAAAATCAGGAGTTACAAGTGAGTTGTCTGTCTGTCATTACTGATCTTCAGACTGCCTGATAAGCTTCCAAGGAATACCAGGATTCCCTGAAACACTGTTGGAAGACCACTGGGTTATACCTGCACAGAAGCTCATTTTTGTGGAAGTTCTTAGCAAGCTTGGCCCCCATTACCACACACAAGGACTTGGAAGTACCCGATCCTGCTGTGGCCTTAACATTGTGAATGGGATCCTCCCTTAGCCCCTTGTGCTATTTACTGGAGGATGACTAGGAGAGTATCATCTACAGGAACGAAGGCTGCAGCAGAGTCTTTGGCCCTGGATGACTTTTACATGTACATTGGAACACACAATGGAGGAGAACTCCCATGATTAATCTGCCCACTGGACTTCTTGAGCAGAACGCGGGTGGCACTGTGGGTTAAACCACAGAGCCTAGGACTTGCTGATCAGAAGGTCGGCGGTTCAAATCCCCGCGATGGGGTGAGCTCCCATTGCTTGGTCCCTGCTCCTGCCAACCTAGCAGTTCGAAAGTACGTCAAAGTGCAAGTAGATAAATAGGTACTGCTCTGGTGGGAAGGTAAACGGCATTACCGTGCACTGCTCTGGTTCGCCAGAAAGTGGCTTAGTCATGCTGGCCACATGACCCAGAAGCTGTACACCGGCTCCCTTGGCCAATAAAGCGAGATGAGCGCCGCAACCCCAGAGTCGGTCACGACTGGACCTAATGGTCAGGGGTCCCTTTACCTTGAAAGAAGGAATTGTATGTCAAGTATTACTTTTTCAGTTAATGGATAACTCTTCTTGTTGTTGTTTTTCAAATAAGGGCTTTACCTTTTTATATTCAAAATTTATACTGGGTTCCTTTTTTATTTGAAGTTCTCAGAGTAAAGGAATACTCAGAGTCCTAGCTCCAAATCCCAAGAGTCGGCGAGTAGCCAATTTCTGTTTGTATTCCAAAGTCATATGAAGAGTACTCTCTGGCAACCCAGCCTGGAAGAGGCTATAATGTGAATATGACAGCTAGGCAATATTTGGTTGGCGATATTAGAGAAGAAGTGTATAAGTGCCTCTGAAGAGGAAATCAGCCAGACTTGACTCTAGGTAAGTGGGATATCAACAATGTGTCCTAAACCCTCCAGTTGCTGCTGTATGGAAGTTTTTGTTTGTTTGTTTAAATTTATATACCACTTAAATGTGACAAAAACATCAAAGTGGTTTACAAAATTGGGATCCTAAATCATATTAATTTCATTTTTTTAAAACTCAGTCAGAGCAAAGGACAGTGAATGGAGAGCACAAATATTTCAAAAACAGCTGGCTAATGCTATAAGGATTGCCTGTACTTCTAACATATCTTTTTCTTTTTTCCTAACATAGCAAAACAGTCAAATAATCAAGGGAAACTTATTTTTTGAGGGAATCTTGTAAAAAAATGGTTGGGGAGAATTAATACTGAAAGGGAAAATTATTTCTGAGCATCTGGCTCGGAAAGGCATTATTTGTGGGGTAGGTGTGTTAGAGGAGAATCTGGCAGAGAAATTAAACTGTGAAAGGGAAGCTGTTTTCTGTATGTTTGGGTGATAATTGTGTTTGACCACTGCAGCAAAAGTACACCAAATTCATCTTAGTCCGATAGCAGCAATCCAGATACTTCTGAAAACAAGCAGCGCAGCGCAGGAAGGTATGCCAGATACTACAAATGTATTTCAATTCTTAATGTGTTGGCTTGCTCTGCAAAATCCTAGCAATCTCTCTCTCAGGTGTGGGGAATCTGTGGGACACCAGAGGTTGCTGGATTCCAATTCCAGTATGGCCAGTGATTCGGAATTGGAGTGTAAGAACATATCGGGGGTGTCACAGAGTTCCCACCACTGATGTAATATTTCTGTTTGAAAACAACAACTGATATTGTGATGCCACTTGTGTTACCCACTTATGAAAGACCAGTAGTACACAATCCCTACTCTCTGCCACCTTCACTTAGCCTTATCATTCTGCATACAATTCTGATTTTAATCTGAATTGATATGCTCCCTTTTAATTGCAGGGAAGAAGCAATCAAGGGCTGAAAACTAAACATTGATCATTCATAGCACGAAACTGGCACTTATAGCATATTCTGCCTGATTTGCCATTAACTTGCTGCAGTGGTCTGCTTTTTCTGCAACTGTTGGCCTGTGAATGGCCATTGAGTTGTTCAGTTCTGCACTTTGCTGGCCAGACAAGCCATTGATAAAAAGGGACGTTGTGGTTTTGAATTGCAGACAGACCAATCAATCAGGGGACAAAGGATGAAGGCAAGTTATTAAAATTCAAACTGCATCTCAGCTTCCTGTAGAATTTTTAAAATTATTATTACAGCTAACTTCATCAGCAGTCAGAATAGACATGAACTTGCCGGCAACTGACATTTAAAAACTTCTTTTTGTGATTTACTTCTTATTTTTCTGTGTCATTATCTTTGCCTGAACAATGGGCCAATATGTGTGACAGTCCCTTGTCCCTTCATACTTTGTTGAAATAAAGTTTAAAATAAATTAAAATTCATTAGATTTTTGCAAAGCATCAGAGCAGATTTTTGGCAACACAATGTTTTTAAATTGCACAACTTTGGGGAAATCTAATATAGACTTGTATAAAAAGTATGTGTGCTTGACCAATGATCAGGGGCAGATATATTATCTGGTTGCCACTAGCCTCCTAAAGTGGGAAATGGCTGTGCTGTGCTGGATAAAAGACATTAAATGTGTTTTTTGGAGTCTGTTTCTCCATAGACCCACAGCTGAGGTCAATGCAGAGCAGAAATTTTCCATCCCCTGGAGCAGCTTGCCATGAACTTGATTATATGACCATATAATGGTGTATCAGATGTATCTGTAGGTGTTGGATTAATATGCAAATACTGGAAGATTATGTTATACCTCTTTCGGTCCTATTTGCAGAGCTGGCTGCTTGCTCATTTTACAGTGTTTTTTTTAAGTCGTTTTATTTTAACGGTTCACAGTTTAGAGGTGGGGAAACCATAAAGGCTATTCCACCTCCCTTTTACAAGCCGAGGCCAGAAAAACACAGCAGAATATTAGAAATACAAATGACAAAGGCAGGAATGAAATTAAAAGCCTGTGATGGCCTGGGATTCAGACTCAGAGGCTGAACCTGTGGAATCCCAGCCTGCACAGGAGTCCCCACCTCCAGAACCAGCTGAGCCGGGGCCGGGGCCTGAGCCTGAAGGGTCCTCACCTGTGCTGGATCCTCAGCTGCAGGCACCAGCTGAGTCTGCTCTAGCCCCAGAGGTGACGGAGGACCCATTGCCTGCAGGTGCTCCACTCTCAGCCCCATCAGGGGAAGAGGAGGTTGCCTCTGGGTCTGGTAACCCTCCGCCTCTCCTGAGCTGCAGAGGCTCAGGGCAGAGAGGCGGAGGGAACTAAGTTCCTGCAGGAGGAGTGCTCGCCTCCAGGCCAGGAGAGGCGAGTCACCTGTGGACCAGGGCCGCCCTACGCCTTGGGGCAGATAAAAGCCAGTCAGCCCCAGTCCCAGGTTGCGGGAGCAATGTTGTTGCTAGCCTGTCCTTGCCTGCACCCTGTCCTGCTCTTCTGCCAGAGTTCCTGACCCCACCCGACTCCCTGCCTTGGACCCAGCTACAGCTTTGACAGACAGCCTCCATACCGCACCATCGACCTTGGACTGGACTTGGACCTCGCCTCTTAGTTAGCCCCTGGGACTAGCACAAAGCCAGTCTTCCCATCACACTCTCAGGGTGCTCATGATTCTGGGTGGAGAGGCAGCAGACGGAGAGGCTTCTCTTAGGAAAGGCAGCTACTGACGGATCCAGATTTGGGGGCTGGACAAAGTGCCTGGTGACTTTACAGGGTGACAGGTGACAGTGGTAGTTTGGGCATATGAAGTAGCGCTGAAAGGAAAGTTGGGTGACTAGCAAGCAAAAGAGGGAGCCAGCATTTTCATCTCTCCTCATTGCTCTCAATGTAGTGTCACAGTGGATTAATGGTGAATTTAAGAGCGGTTTTCAGGCTCCATTCCAGACAATGCTGGGGTTCCTCAGAAGCCAATGAAAAAGGTCAGCAATGGCAGGGTGAGACATTAGGGCATAGGTGCCAACTTCCTGGTGCCCTGGGTGCCCAAGCACCCACAAAATTCTTCATGAAGGGACTGGACACCTGCAAATTTCAGTGTCATACACGCTGTAGGGCACCCACGGTCACAGGGCCAAGTTGACACTCCTGCATTAATGTCCTCAGTCCTCATCTGACATGCTCAGTACTATACCACAGTGGTCTGTACAAGCTGCATATTCATAGGTTCCACATAGATATATTTGGCTGAATGGACAAAGGCTGGGAATAGGGTCCATCACCATGATAACAAACCTCTCCTCCATGTATCCTGCTCATCATCTAGATAAGGCTTGGCTCTTACATCAAGAACCACATTTCCTCATGGTCAACCAGGGGCCTGTGGTGAGTGGGGCCAGAGGTGAAAGGGGACAGGGCAATGGGTACGACTCCTATATTTGCATGGTAGGTTATATATTCCAGCCAAGCACAAGCCTCTGTAAGTCCAGTTACATTTTCCATACAGACAAGCAAGAGGCATCATCACTGTTCAGTAACACATTTCAGCCACAGAGAAACACCCAGGGAAGCTTGTGGAGCAGGGCTGGCATGGAAAGTGGGCAAGAGAGAAGGTACAGCCTAGGGAGAGTCCCAAGACCTGATGCTCCCCACCTGTATTCCCCTGTATTGGAAGAGGAATAAACAAAGCACTTAGCTTCCTATAAACACAGCCTACTCTAAGCAGTCAAAATGGCGGTCTTACCAAGTTTCACTGGGGAGCTTCCAAACTGAATGCAGAAATGCAAAGGCCTCACTCTTCCATGTTCTGCATAGGTGGGCTAGGAGAGAGGTGCAAAGACAGGTTGAGGGCTGAGGCACAAAACTGGCTGCATCCATTGGATTTGGCGAAGGAGAGGCTCCAGGTGGAAAGAGGACTGCAGCCAACTTTCCATGGACTTAGTGGTTGGTGAGTTTCAATGGTCGCTATTTTTGCTTAGTGCATATATTCCTTTATGATGATGCCCCACCTTGATTGATGCAGAACAAAAAGCATACTTTCAAATTCCTGCCTTCAGCAGCAGGAAGCTGATTATCTTCCAAAACTGTTGTAACAAAAGGAAGGCAATGACTGCTAAACTGAGCAATTGCTTTTCACTGGACCCTTAAGAAATCTTTGACATCCACCTCCTTATGCCATAATGAGTGTGTTAGTCTTTAAGGTACCAGAATATTATTTTTCAGAAAAAAAAAAGACTAACAAAGTTGCCCTTATGGAACTTATTTGGAGATTATCAGGGAAAGAAACCAATAGGAGAGTTACAGTACTTAAAAGTTGCTAGCTTTTACCATATTTATGTATTTATTACATTAATATCCAGCCTTTCTTTCCATCATAGCACTCAAGGGAGCATACGCTGAGTTTCCCAGACCAGTCCCAGACCTGCTTAGCTTTAGCAAGATGGCTGCATGTGGTTTTTACCCCAGCTGATGAGAAAATATTTTACTATTTCGCAACAGTACATATACTGGTTGGTCATTGATTGACAAGAGAACAGTTTAAACTGCAGTTACAATTATACCAAGGCTGCAACCCTGTGTAAGCCCTGTTGAACTCAGATTTATTTTCTAGGTAAACATGAATAGCAGATGTGGGGAACCTTATTTTTCTTCCGGAGGGAAAGGTGGGTAGAGGGCAGCTTGCCTTCCAGAAGTGCCGTCCAACACCTCCATTCCACTTGGTCTCCCCAGGAAAGGCAGGATCATGTGCTGAACCCTTCAGGTTGCATTCTACTGTTGCATAGGATGCTGCTGCATGTATATTTTTTTATTGTACTCCTAGCCAAACTGACCACGCCAAACTTCAAATCTCACATGAAAGCATATGCCGTCTTGTGAAATCTTAAAAAGTATCTTTGCAGTCAAAACCAAGTACAAATTCTCACTCCATTGTGTATATTCAGTTGAAACAGAATATGTTTTCTGTTAATATATAGGAACCCTCAAACCATGCATCGTTTATTCTACCTAATGTGCTTCTTTCAAATTCAAATAACGCAGAAGCATTTGTTGGAAGCACCCAAGTGTGCTTTCCTTGTCCTCATATATAAAAGTGCAAATGTTAACCATGAATTTTTAAAAGGTCACTCCAGTTGGTCAATCAGTATAAATTGGATGTAGCTTGTGGGCAGAAATGAATCTAGTCAAGCACTTAGGTCTATGGTTTCCTTGTCTCTTCCATGAGCTCTTCTTAGGCTGTGCTGTTCATCTTCCTGCTTAAAGGTCCAGTTCGTAGGAATATGGGAAGCTACCTTATACTGAGTCATTGCTCCGTTTAGCTCAGCATTGCCTTTCCAGATCTTCAGACAGGACTCTCTCCCAGCCTTCCTTCGAGATGCTGGGGACTGAACTGGGGACACAGTAGATGCCCTGCCATTAAGCTATGGCCCTTCCCCAATAGATCCTATGGCACCACTGGGACTTGTTAGGAGGCCCTTATTCCCCCCGCAGAGCTACAATTCTCAGAGTGGTTTAACAATCACCCCTCATTCAGGGGAGCTCTGGGAACTGTAGCTCTGTGAGCAGAATCAGGCTATCCTAACAACTCTGCACAACTCGGTTGTGCAAATGAGCCACAAGGGGCAGGCTTGTATACTTGCTCCCACAGGTGAGCATTTTGCTTTCATTCTACATTTCAGTCAATGTTGAACTCTCCTCTGTACCCAGCAATGCCAGGAGCAGACTGGTAAAACCACTGGGCTTGAACAGAGAGCTGGGGGGGGGGAGTGTAACATGTGCCTGAAACCAACACCTTTTTAAAACATTTATCATCTTGTATCATGTTAAAAATCTACGCTTGTCTGTGCTCACCAATCCCTACTTCCAGCAGAATAATAACAGTACAAAATTGATGGTCCTTAGAGCAAAAGTTATTCTTTCTGTCCTGGATTCCCCTTCACTTTCCCCCCATGTCCATTTATCAATCATGGAACTTTTTTATTTTTATTTTTTGTCAGTATAGATCTTGTCCTCTGTAAACTGTCTGTTTGTGTAATGGATGGATTGGTTCCTGCTTTGCTTCATTCAGATGGAGGGCAAGTTCAGATGCCATATGCCTCGGAGAGAAAGCAAGGCAGAACCAGAGAGGACAGAGGAGGGCTTTAGAGGACCTCTGGCTGCTCTTTTCAGTTTTATTGTTAGATCCATCCATGGGTGACAGTTGTATGTGGTGAGGGTGAATTTAAAAACAACACTACCCTAATTTTGTTTTAGCATAATGGAGAATGAAAAGAAAACATTAATGAAGTGCATGTGTGTTTTGCTACAACAGGCCAAGGCTACTGCTGTCACAAAAATGGCACAATTACATAAGATTTAAATCCTGCTGAGATAGATTCATACCTCAAACTTCACACAGGAATTGGGGAACATTTTCTGTTAATGTTGGCTGATCCAGTCCCTTTGGTTGGCCACGGTTGCACGTTCCACAGTCGCACTTGGTCATTTGATAATTGGTTTTCAAATAGCCCTTTAAATAAACATCAGGAACTCACTGGTAACATAAGACCAGGCCTTCCCACTGATTCCCTGGGACCAACTGACCAGTTTGGATCTCTTCTTTCAATAACAGTCTGTCGTTGCCCTGACAACGCTTGGGCCCAGAACTCTGGTTTGCCACTCCAGGTGAAGCTGCTGATGCAGTGAAACAGAGTGTATTAATATGCTCACGATGTCAGTCATTTTCCCCAAATGACTGAACAATTTAGGCATTTTATTAAACCAGTGAGTGAAATAATGATTTTGTGAAGTGATTTAATTTCCGTCATTTCATCAAAAGTATTGGTTTCACAAGGTTACTTTCACAGGGAAGGGCAAAATCCATTCCTCAGTTGTGTGGCCTGCCCCACACCCACCGTGCACAATGTCCCAAACACCCTTCAGCCCCACCCTCTTTTCCAATGCAAGACATCGATCCCCATGCAGATCCCTGCTTGGGGGTGTGTGATGCCCTACTCTTCCCACCCAAACTTCATCTGTTGAGCATACATTAATGCTGCTTACAATATAAAACTTGAATATAAAATTGTAAGACATGCATTGCAACATTTTTAAATACAAATTTGAAATATGTGAGTAGCCCTCCCCACCAGGGTTTGGGTTGTGGAGATGGCTAATATTTACATGTACCCTTGAACCTATCTAAACAATCTTGCAGCATTGCTAGTGCAGGCTGAGGATGCCTGTAACACAGGTTTTAGTCGTGCCAGGAAGTTTCCTTGACTTTTTAAGATAATGTCATGTTGACACACTGGATCAAATCCTTCCAAGGTGGTTTTATGTGATATGGTATGCTGACATTACCCATGCTCCCTTAACTGAGAGCAACTTGTGGGTGTGCAATAGGTTTCCGGCCACATAATCTTCTGAGCAAACATAATGCTCCTTCTGCAGGTTAATCTGGGTTTTTTATATATATAAAAGCAGCACAAATGTCAGTGAATCTGAATAAATTACCTGTCGAAGGAAAGAGCCACCACTTCTCAGTTTTATTAATGTTCTTTTAGCACAGAGGCTTTGAACTTTAACAGATATATTGCAAAGCTCAAAGTCCTAACTGCAAACTTGTACAAAATGCAAAAAAGACATTAAAATAATTCCTAATTAAGAAAATCAACCTGCCCAGTTTGTGTTTTACAAAAGGGAAGAAGAAGAAGAAGAAGAAGAAGAAGAAGAAGAAGAAGAAGAAGAAGAAGAAGAAGAAGAAATTTTAATCCCCTAATGATCTTTATGTGGGCCTGGGGCCCTTGATGCCAGCCAGATGTCAAGCGTGGTTGTACATCTTCTGAGACAGTGTAGGTGGATTCTTTAACCTTCTGGAAATGATCAATGGAAAGCTGGTGTAACATAATGGCTAAGTTTGAACTGTGAGCCAGGCAGTCCTTGGGTAAAATTTCTCCTGACATGTCCTGTAGCAGACCTTTGTTGTTGTTGTTGTTTAGTCATTTAGTCGTGTCCGACTCTTCGTGACCCCATGGACCAGAGAACGCCAGGCACCTCTGTCCTCCACTGCCTCCCGCAGTTTGGTCAAAGTAGCAGACCTTACCCTCCATTAAAGTGGTAGAATTTTATCACTTTTGTTTGTTTGTTTGTGGAGAAATTTTCTACATTAGACCACTGGGTCCCACCAAAGGGGTCAGGATTCCACCCCACATTCATTCAGTGGTCCTGATTCTGTGTTTTTAAATTTAGCACATGGAGTTTTCTGCATCGCTCATATCTCCATGCCAAGGAAATAGCAAACCCACTTTGCCCTGTTTAACTTCTGTTTCTGTTAAAAGTGCAGGGCCAATAAAATGAAGGGAAAGTCAAAATGGGTCGTGCTGCATTCCTGGTGTGGTGTGTCCTCTGAATATAATATAATATAATATAATATAATATAATATAATATAATAATATAAGTGTGTGTAGATACAGCAATGCATACTGATTTCTCAAGACCTTATTTTGTGCAATGTTTTAATAGTCTGGGAAATTGTCTTGATTACATTACAGTTCAGATGCTGGGGAGAAATGATGAATTCACTCTCCCTATACATTCAGATCACCTTTGGAAGCCCCCATCTGGGAACCTTCACCATTTGAGGTGAGCAAGGGCAACACAAGAAGAGATTCTTATTAGGGGTGGTAACCCTCTTGCAGAATGTTCTCCCCAGGAAGATTTCCGTACCTTTTAACCTTTCTATTAGACAAACCCCATTTAATTCTCCCAGGCCTTTTAATTAACTCTTTTTAATCCTTGATGGAATAAAATTTTAATTGAGGCTCTTTTTAATCTCTGTGTATTTTAAATCTTTTGTTAGTGTTAATACTGCTGATCTTTCTTTATTGATTGCATTGGAGGGGGTCGAGGTTTGTAAACCTGCTGGGATGTGTATGTGTTGGAGGCCAGATAAAAATCCACACATGTGTGTTGTAAAACAAGGGTTTTTTTTGTCCGCTTGGGTATTTATGCCATCTACAACATTTTGTGCTGAGAACAGGAGGAAGCAGGAGTGTGTGGTTTGTTTTTCCACGCACTACTAAGTTTGTACAATCACAAATGTGATTCCCCTGTTCAAAGGTAATTTCTCTCCTCCTTGTAAAAGCTGAGTGAAGGAGGCAAATTAAGACCTGCAAGGCAAGCTACAGTGCACCTAATGCTTTATTGTGACACAATTGTTTGTTTTGTTGCTTTTGAGTTGAAGATGTAGGGCATAGACTCTTTCCTGCCCCCACCAACTAGCTGAATCCATCAGTGGAGGTATTTTCCTATTCCTTCCAGCTGCCTGGCCTGCTCTATGCCTTTAACAGCTTTTTGATGGGAGGAAATCAGCAGGTGAAGCTCCACAGCTTGGAAATAAACATTAACACCTCCTGATGTCTGCCAAAGAGACAGCTACAGTGCTTTGTAGAAAGTTGGCAGCTGTAGCTGCCACTGACTCTTCCCAAATCCAATCAGATGCCATTAGTGAGGAACAGGAGGAGTAATAAAATCACAGCAATGTGACCATTGCCTTTTACTTTAGTCAAACTCACAACCTAGGCTGACTGGTTTACATATATTGAGCATTATTGGGCCGTTGACCGAAGATTCTACTCTGTATAGATTAGAAAAGATTTGACTCTACAGATTTGCATAGATTCTATTCTCAGGTGATAGAAGCAGTTGGTTTTTAAACAGACTGTAGGTTGAGAGAATTCACTGCTCCTGGACAGCCTGGCTGTATGTGCTGTGGGAGAAGTTTCTAGGTAAGGAAAACAGCATTTTTCTTTTGACAAAAAGAGGAGCTATTTCTTGTTTTTCTTTTTGGTGTGTTTAGGTGGTGGATGGTGGAAGTACAGCCAGCAGGAAGCAGACTTCTGAAAATAACCTTGAAAAGTTGGGATAAGGGCTGCCTGTTCTCCTGGGCAAACATGATGAATAATAGTTTCATATGAAAATTCCTCTTGATGGAGAATCGTTGGCAGGTAAATTGGTTTCAATTGAGTAGGCTTCCCAAAATAATTCCCACAATGTACTGCATCAATGCTGAGGATCATATGATGCTATTTTTAAAAATTGTATTTCATGAAACATAGCACAAAGAAGAGTGGATATGGTTATATGTCCCATGTTTGCAAGGTCAAGGAAACCAATGGGCATCTTATGATAACTGCTACTCAAATGAAGTCCTGGTAGTCTCTCCCTCCATATGCTCCACATACACAGAAACATGCCATATGCCAGCACAGTGCCAGGATCTGTCGGATCCCAAAGCCTAAGGTGGATGGGATCTTCTCAGAAGAGGAAGCAGTCCCAGTGCTTGCTCTAGCCCCCAGTCTCTCTAGCCCCCAGTCCCAGTGCTTGCTGGGATTATGATTTTGCATCCCTTAGCAGATATTTTGGAATAGTCATTGCAGAAGAACACATCACCCTTGGGCTCAGCTGGATCTGCTTTCTACAGCTGCATATGAAAGGTTCAAATAAAGCATAAACCCCGATATCTATAATCTCTTTCTCAACTTTCAGTGACTATTGGGTATTTCAATAATGGGGACCAGTGAGGCTCTGAGTCTACTACATTTCCATATGTGGAAAAATATGTTTGGCTTTGAGGTTGGGAAAGAGGAGAACAGAAGGGGCCTAAAACAGAACGAAACATTCAAATTAGAAATGTTATCTCGATGCTGTCCTCTGAGAACTAACTAAAACCTCTCTTTCTGTATTGGTTTTAGTTACTATATCTGGAAATATGCCACTCCCTTTCATTATATTAAAACAGGCCTGATATAACCTCTCTCTTCCCCTCCCCAGCCCCTCTTTATATATGCTCAGACCCCACCCCCACCACCAGTTTTTGAGGAAGCCTTGCCTGAAAAGCTGACAACTCACAGAGAGACCTATTATAGCTTTAATTACTTGAAGTCAACGCACAGGAGAGGAAGATGTCGTCATTTTAAGACTTTGCATGTCTAAGTGCATTGCCAGGAAGAAGTAGAAGAAATGGAACGAAAAAGCTGCAATGATGATTTATACGTCTTGGCTTAAACTCAGGTAAAAAGACACAACCCAAACTCCATTGATATCCAGCATCTGTTCACGGGAATTCTTTTGTTTCGGATCCAAGTCTGACTTCTTGTATTATCATACTGACTGGTACAGTGCTACAGAAACACAGAAGGTAGATACAGTAGTGATGCTCACAGCACAGCAATTGTTTCCATGCTGCAAGGTTGTATTGCTGCAGTCTAGGGAAAGAAATAAGAGACAGCTACACCATAGATAATACGCGCAGCTTGACTAAACAATTGGGATAATTATAGTACCAAAACATTAACCTTCCAGTACTTTTTTTGTTGGCTTTATTCATTTCTACCTGGGTCTACTCTGGTAGCCAAGTATCAATAGATGGAATGATATTAGGGCTTTCTCAATATTTTGCAATATTTATGCTTGCAGAATAGAACCCTTTTTGGGAGCAGGGACCTACACATTTTATGAAACCAATAAGTACAGAGGGACCTTGGGTTACATACGCTTCAGGTTACATACGCTCCAGGTTACATACGCTTCAGGTTACAGACTCCGCTAACCCAGAAATAGTGCTTCAGGTTAAGAACTTTGCTTCAGGATGAGAACAGAAATAGGGCTCCGGCGGCGCAGTGGCAGCAGGAGGCCCCATTAGCTAAAGTGGTGCTTCAGGTTAAGAAAAGTTTCAGGTTAAGAACAGACCTCTGGAACGAATTAAGTACTTAACCTGAGGTACCATGGTACAGTTAATAGATCTAGCATAAGGTTCAGCTGCCCCACTTAATTATTCTGATGTATCCCTGGCAATTTATTATCATCATTTTTTTGGGGGGGGTGCTTTTCAAAAATTATGTAGGCATGAGTTTCTGGTCTTCAGTTTTTAGCCTCTTCCCCTGATCTAGCCAAGGATGGGGAACTCCCAGCTACTATCAGCCTTAGCTAGCATGGTTCAAGGTGATGGAAATTCTAATAGCATCTGAAGGGCCAGAGGATCCCCAATCCTGGTATAAGCTGAGAGCTCATATGCTGTAGCTCTTGAGGTTTTTTCTTAACTGTTGATGCCCTGTTGTAGGACTGTTATGTTTTGCTGGTTTGTCTTTGACTGAAATGCATGCTCTTTGCTTATAAAGCAAGCCACGATGGGCTATGGCAGAGCAAAAACCAAGGCAGCTTTCAGCAAAATATAGGGGTGGTGGTGGATGACATTAAGGCAGTAGAATTGGGGAAATTTCCTTATTTTTGTCTGCAATATGCAGTAGTGTGTTAGCTTGGTGTATATTGCACCAAAGCATTTTATACAATATTTTATCCAAAGTGGTATGTACAATTCCCCAGTTTCAAATGATTTGATGGCAGTTCCACAGTAGTGGTACATTTATTTACAGGTGTATATATCCCTGATAAGATGGCTTCTTGAGTGATTGGGTCTCATGTTTTTGCTGAGAGTTGCAGATGTGTACAGTATAAGTTAGGGAAATATTATCAGTGGACCTGTGTGCTGTTTCGCAGATGAGAATAGGGGGTGCAAACCATTTTGCTGGGGCATGAGTGAGAGAGCGTCAGCTGTGTTGCCATACCATCAATCAATGGTTTTAATTACTTACATGATTGAATAATAAAAATCCTCACTGCTGAATTGATTTCTTGGTCTGGCAAATGCCTGCTTTATGCTGAAGCAATTTTTCACCCAAGCCAAATACTGTGTTATCAAACTGCAGGGACTGTTTTCATATAAAGACTCAGAAAGGGAGGGAAAATGGGCAATGAGAACTCTGCACCAAACTGATGTGGAAATGGGCTGAGGAGTAAGCCCAATACAGACAGTCCCTGACCAAATACAGAGTTTTAACAGCACAGAAGCATCAAAACTGGAAGATTTTCCACATGCCTAGCAGACAGCAAGTGAGTCTGAAAACATCCAGAACTTGCTGAGATGCCTCACAAAGCATGACTAGTGGTGTCATCACAATGAGCATGTGACAATGTTGGCAGGTTTGGAGGAAGTCCATTTATGCAGGGCACAGCTATTATGTCTAGAGGGACATGGCTAATATATCTGCATGTACAGAGATCAGTTTATCTGCTATTGGCCAATTGACCCAGATGGGAGCCTGTCTTATTTATAAATATTACTATTTATACATATTATTGTGTGCCATACTCTCCAACATTCCTCAGATAAAAATAGGGTCATTCTATTCTGCATCAGTGCCCCCGGCCCTCCACCCATATATATATGCACACTGCTGCGGAAAATATGGGAAAAGAGCAGGGTTGGCTGAGCTGCCCCAACAACTGTTAGCAAGAGGAGTATGTAACAATGCCATACAGGCAATTGTCTTGGTTATATGCTGAAGCCTTAGATGATATACGTTAAACTGTGAGGCTTGCTTCAGCCTGTTGGAATGTGAATAGATGCTAGGTGAGGGTATATTTATTAGACACTATCCTTCCTTCCTTCCTTCCTTCCTTCCTTCCTTCCTTCCTTCCTTCCTTCCTCTTGTTTGTGAGTTCAGCAGTGCCATCCCTTTGCAGCTTAAAAAGTAAGCTTAGATAGGCTAGTCTTAGCCTTTTAGTTTAAGTAATCAAAAAAGTTTTAAGGACGCGGGTGGCACTGTGGGTTAAACCACAGAGCCTAGGGCTTGCCAAACAGAAGGTCGGTGGTTCGAATCCCCGCGACGGGGTGACCTCCTGTTGCTTGGTCCCTGCTCCTGCCAACCTAGCAGTTCGAAAGCATGTCAAAGTGCAAGTAGATAAATACCAGTAGGTACTGTTCCGTGTGCTGCTCTGGTTTGCCAGAAGCAGCTTAGTCATGCTGGCCACATGACCCGGAAGCTGTACGCCGGCTCCCTCGGCCAGTAAAACGAGATGAACGTCGCAACCCCAGAGTCGGCCACAACCGGACCTAATGGTCAGGGGTCCCTTTGCCTTTATGTAATCAAAAAAGTTTTAAGGCAGGCTGAATTATCTTGGTATTTCCCCCTTTTTGCCCCATTAAAACAATAATCACAGTCTTGTAAAATATAAAAATAACATTTATTCACTCAGAATACTTGTTGAAGAGTAACAGACACAGCAGCTTTGTTCAGGCAGGCTTAAAATGGTAATTCAGTTATAAAGACATACTTAAGTCTAGCTTAAAATGCAATCTGAGCATTTAGCTCAGACTCAGTAGATATTCTCACATTTCTGGCTTGGTGGAAAGTGACGAAAAAGAGGCAGAGGTTGTGCCCAGGGAAGTAGGAGAATATATAGATAATCATGGGATTATCTAGCACATGGGTAGGCAAACTAAGGCCTGGGGGCCAGATCCGGCCCAATGGCCTTCTAAATCTGGCCCACGGACGGTCCAGGAATCAGCATGTTTTTACATGAGTAGAATGTGTCCTTTTATTTAAAATGCATCTCTGGGTTATTTGTGGGGCATAGGAATTCGTTCATTTTTTCTTCTTCAAAATATAGTCCGGCTCCCCACAAGGTCTGAGGGACAGTGGACCAGCCCCCTGCTGAAAAAGTTTGCTGACCCCTTATCTAGCAAAACATGAATTGTTGGCTTGACTAAATATCTGACACTGCCTACCTTGGGCATCAGAAGAGGCACCTGTGCTGGATGTTTTCAAGGCGGCACTTCTGCATAAGCATAATAGTTTCTATGGTCTGCAGCTATTACTGGCGGAGGGCATCTGTGTTCCTGCACAAGCTACGCCCCCTTAGGCTGCTCCTGCTGCCGCAATCACTGTAGTTGGATGCATTAAGCAGTACTGGCTGGCAGAGTGCAGGAGTACAGCGGCAGCAGCTGGCGCCCCTCCCCTCCCTACGGGTCCTCCTCCACAATCTGCCCTTCCCCACATCCTTTCACCACTTGCGGAATTCTGGACTGTGTATAATGTAGTGAGAAGCCATGGTGCTTTAAGGGTTTTAGTGATGGTCCTAGCATGTTGGGGGCAGTTGGCGATTATGGTGTCTGTGTACACACATATAGGAATGTTATTGTCTAAATCCAACACAAAGTTATGCTTACTTAAACCCATTTCTTTCAATGGGCTTTAATGAAGTGTAGGTCTGTTTTGGATTTGGGTCTGTTATCTTCAAAAAAAGAACCACACAAATAAGGCCTTGCTAGTCATCTTCTTCTTTTCCTCTTAAGACTAAGATATGACCTGGTTGCAGACAAGTATTCTCTCTTTGTTTTTAATCATCAGAGCACCATATATTTTAACAGGTGCCTTTTAGCATGGCTGTGGATTTTTAAAAGGCAGTCTAATCTTTTATTGATTAAGTTTTTGAAACATATGGTGAAGAATGTAAATCAGCTTCAAGAAATAATAGAACCCATTGCGTGTTAACTTACAGGTTAGTCCCCTATAAGTCCTCAGTCTGATATTTTTATACAAATTCCTATAGTATCAAAATTAAATTTTATTCCAGAAGATGTTATCTTTCCTTTATGAACTTTATGTTCGTGGACATAAATAATATTAATGTTAGCTCTGTTCCTCATGGATTTTACCCATTAGTTAGACTGAATTCCTATTTCTGTAAAGGGGAAAAAACGCACCCATTTCATGTACAGTCATACCTCGGGTTGAAGTAGCTTTGGGATAAGTATTTTCGGGTTGCGCGCTGTGGCGACCCAGAAGTAACGGAGTGTGTTACTTCCGGGTTTTGCTGCTTGTGCATTTGCAGATGGTCAAAATGACGTCACACGCATGCGCAGAAGTGGCGAATCGCGGCACGCACAGATGTGCAGATGCAGGTTGCTTTCGCTTCTGGATGCGAATGGGGCTCCGGAACAGATCCCGTTCACATCCAGAGATACCACTCTATATGCAATCATCACTTAATTTCTTCACACTTCATTGCTCTGTGCATTGGTCACAATTCAACACCAAACTGGAGCTCTTTGGAATTGTTGGCATGACGAAAGCTAACTGAACTGGATTGTGACCCACATCACTGAGAGCTTAGGTCATGACTAATTTGTGGCCTAAATTCAGCTGACTTAGTCTGGTTCCAACCCTTCAGTGTGTGAACTACTGTAACTGAAAAGAACTAGATCTAAACTGCCGTCAGTGGATATGAGATCCAGTGTGGTGTAACGGTTAGAGTACTGGACTAGGACCTGGGAGACCAGGGTTTGAATCTCCACTCAGCCATGAAGCTCACTGGGTGACCTTGGGCCAGTCGCCATCTCTTAGCCTAACGTACCTTACAGAATTGTTTTACAATATGTAACATAAATTTCATTTCTATAGATTATTGATTAGATATGTCATATTATTATCCATAGTTGCTAATGACCTACTATATTCTGTTTAAACTTGTTTCAGATATCAATGTATTTGTCAAAACAAAATCTACCTATACAGTGGTACCTTGGTTGTTGAACGGCTTGGCTCCCGAACACTGCAAACCCGGAAGTAAGTTTGCAACCCGGTTTGCAAACTTTTTTGGATGCCGAATGTCCGACGCGGCTTCCACGGCTTCCGATTGAGTGCAGGAAGCTCCTGCAGCCAATCGGAAGCCACATCTTGGTTTTTGAATGGTTCCAAGAGTCGAACAGATGCCTGGAACAGATTAAGTTTGACAACCAAGGTACCACTGTATAGGCAATCTGTTCATATGTTTGCACTCATAACACCTTCTAGTTTATACTAGGATTTAAAATATATTGTTTTGAACATCTACTCCACTAACTAGCCTGCTAAGACTCTCAAGGCAGCTTACAACAATAAAAATCATGCCTAAAATATCAGTCAAGACTATAAATACTAAGTCCAATAAAAACTAGGAAATCAATAAAATAAAACAGCAATAAGGCCTTAAAACCTTTACAGTAAAAATAATATACCGTATATAGTGGTCTGCTCAGTCATAGGCTTGGCAGAACAATGTAAGTTCACCGGCTTCTTAAAAGGTTCCTAGAGTTTGGGTTTAGCACAATTACTTTAGTTGCACTTGCCCGTGCCTCTGGATGGCAGTTGTGCAGACACTGCCGATGCCAAACATGGGATGGGGCCAGAAACATACTTTGGCACACTTTCCTCTGCGGCCAACCCCTTTTCTCCCCAACAATCACTTCAGGAAGGGAGGGCTCATTTAGTGCTGCTGACATGAGTGGGGTGGATGGCAGAGAAAGCATAGTCAGAGCTCCATCCACACCTCCAGTGTTTGATTAGTTGTAGGGAACAGAAAACGAGCAAAGGCATCAAGTTCTTTGGTCTCAATTCCCTTCCCCTAGTTCTGTTCCTTGTGGATTCCCGCTCCCCAGGTTCCTTTCTAATTCCAAACTCTGATGTCCACAAACTTAAGTAGTTTTTGTTAAGGGTGCTGAGAGTTTTAAGGAGCGGGGCTGGCCGAAGACATTTTGGAACCTGAGGAGAACCACAACATTTTGTGCCCCCCCTTCCTGCCAAGAGTGAAGATCTACATCAGGAACAAGGAGGAAATAGATCTACATTGCAACAAGGGTGGGAGGTAGGCGTGCCATTGGGGAGGGGCGAGGGCCCCCCAAATTTTCCAATTTTTTTCAAATTCTGCAGCAGCCTGACATCATGTACACATGTTCAAGTTACGCTGCCCCGGCCCCCTCAACCAGTGTGTTTGGTGGGAGGACAGCAGCAGTGCTTTCAATTCACCCAGAGGCCACTGTAGAGGCAGCATTAGCAGGCCTCCTGAGGAAACAGCCGATTCATACCATGGTATGTATTCCTTGGAGACTGGATCTGCTGCCCCTATGGATCCTGCCGCCCAAGGCAGTCGCCTCACCTTGCCTCATGTGGGTGGGCTGGCCCTGGTAATGAGACGCACATTCCCCTCACAGAGCTACAAATTGCAGAGCGGCTTAATGATCCCTCATTCTTCACAGAGAACCCTGAAAATAGTAGCTCTGTGAGGGGAATGGGAGCTTCCCAACAACTCTCAGCACTCTTAGCAAAATTCGGTTCACTGGATTCTTTGGGGGAAGCCATGATTCTTTAAAGTGGTATGATACTGCTTTAAATGTACAATGCAGATGGGACCTGCCTGTAAAGACTCAAGGGCAAAATCTAATCT
Organism: Podarcis raffonei; assembly: GCF_027172205.1. Taxonomy (NCBI): domain Eukaryota; kingdom Metazoa; phylum Chordata; class Lepidosauria; order Squamata; family Lacertidae; genus Podarcis; species Podarcis raffonei. The sequence continues at coordinate 21,736,873 of NC_070606.1, forward strand.
GGTATGCCTTGCCCTTAATTCTGTAACCCTCTAGACAGGGGTGGAGAAAGGGGTGTGCGGTGGGGGTGGGTCGCCCCGGGTGTCACCACTGAGGGGGGTGACAAAATGCCGGGTGGCACTCACTGAGGGGCCTGCAGTGTGCCTGAGCCATGCGTCTCTCCTGGGAGTGACGTGGTGGCTTAGGCGCCCGCCGGCTCCATGCTGCCCCAAAGGGTCCACCCGCCACCCCCCTCACCTGTAGGGCAGCTTACTGGGAGGAGGCAGGCAGACTCCTCAGAGGCCCCACGGAGTGCCCTGCCCTGGTTCACCCCACCCCCATGGGCAGCTGGCCCCACCCCTGGGCACAAGGCACATGCACCACCCCAATTGGCTTGCTCTGCCGCTGCCTCTAGAGAAGCAGAAGATAGGATTTCTCTCTTGTGGTTGCAGAGTTCTTTGTTTTTAGCTGTCACAGTGTACTTAGCACTGCTTGGGTGAGGCATAACTTTACATGTAACATTACCTCATGGAATCCCTAAGTTTTTTTTAAAAAATGAGCTCATTACCTAAGTGGTTTTTTAAAAAAAACAAAAAACAAAAAACAAAACACGTCACTTAAAGACATTTTAAGCCTCTACCCCACCGTTGGCACATTTTTAGTCCTCACCCCGCCATTCTTTCCATAGAGCCAAATGTATTTGTGAGTGGCTTTTCCACACCTTAACTTCTTCCCCCATACAGAAGTGCGGTGAGGAAACCTAGTCAGTTTGACCAGTACGGATGTCTCTCCTTTTTCACCTGACAGCATCGATTTCACTGAAGAGCACAGTGGTGTCAGCGCTAAAGAGAAGGAATGGTGAAGGAAATTTCATTTGTTTACTTATTCCATTTCTGTCGCACTCTTTATCAATTCATAATCCCAGGGTGGGTTTAACATGAAATATAACGGTAATAAAATACCACAAACAATAAAGCTTAGCAACAAAAACAACATTTAAAAACCTCTTGTTAAAAGAGCAGGCAAACTTGGCAGTGTGTGGGGGAACCCAAAAAAGAAACTTGTGGGATTGTATCTGAATCTATATGGGCTGGAGAAAAGGATGGTGACATTTAACGTGGGAAAAGAGCACTGTAAATAGCAGTATGTAATGTGCATTGAGTTAAAGAGGAGGAAGATTCCTTAATGATAATTAAAGGGCATATGTGACTTGGTGTAGATGTTGGAGAACGAAAAAGCATGTATTTCAAATAGCTATTAGTAGTGAGTATGAAGCATATGAGCAGAGTGTGTCTATAAAATGGTAGTTTGTGGTGCATTTATGTAATCCAAGTGATGCTTAGGGTTTGTTTTTTTAAGATTATCAAAGGATGCACATTTGAATCCCCACAAGGATTCATCATATGAGCTAGTGGTGTTTTCTGTTCACAGCTACCTCATGCAACTGTTTGGCGGTAGTAATGCTTCCTATGCAATTAGACTTCATGAGTTCTGGAGAACACAGTGACAATCCCTCTTGCTAAATCAGGTTGAATGCATGTTTCTTATGGTCATAAGCTGTGGGAGCCAAAATATTATTCTTATTCCATAAACATCTAACTGTACAGGTTTCAGGTTTATTAGTTCTGCCTCAAAAACTTAGAGACAATACAATAACAATAAAGGGATTAACATTTTAATGAGCCACAGCAAATGCTCATAAATGTAAATTATTGGCATTGGATGAACCAATGAAAATTTATTTTGGCAAGGTATTTAAGACAAAACTGAGTACATTATAGCAACATAAGGAAATTCCTCAGCATGTTGCACTGCAGTTATCATGCTGCACAGCAAAGTCTGTGATCAAAATTAGCAAGCACCCATTAACAGCTTCAGCGTTTAAAACACAGCATCATACAAGGCAACTTGTGTAATTTTTAAAAACAAAAGTACAATGATTTGATTGATCTGCACTCACAGTGCAGAAATAAATGAGTCCTCAAGTCATTTAACGAACTAGTGTGAATTTTCAAATCCTTATTCATCCATGAAGCTCATAGGCAGACCTTGGGCCAGTCACTATCTTACAGCCCAGCTTACTTCACAGTCTTTTTGTGAGAATGGGGAAGAAACATATACAAGCTATCTGAGTTCCTTGGAGGAAGAGTGAGATACAAGTGTGATTAGTTATAGAAAGCAGCCTACAGAAAAATATTAGATTTCACTCCTGGGTTTTTTTTGGGGGGGGGACACATTACATTGTTGTAGAATTAAGCAATGGGTCTTGTTCTTACAGATAAAATAAATGAGGGCTGTCATTTCACCATTTTCTGCTGATTTTAAAAATATTTCTTCACAATGCTTCAGTTCAAAGAGTATAACATTTTAAGGACAACCTGAGATGATACTCTTATGGTTCTCAACAATGTACACAAGTTAGAAGTGGGAATCCCTATCACCTCATAAAGGGTACCTCCAGATGGCCTCTTTAATGACATTTCATACTGATTTGTTTGTGCAGAGACAAGGTGACAGCTATTTAATGAGCAATCACTTGATTTATATATGGGGAGGCTAGACGACATCATAGCAAAGCAGGTTTTATTTTCCTTGAATTTCCTCATCACTTTCCTTCAAGCAAAAAGTCCCATCTTCTGGGAAAGTCATGCAATAAACCATAAATTCATAACCCAAATTTTCTGGCATATGATTGAACGCCACCCCAGAATAGCAACAGTCTGGAAGCACTTAAAGTTCTTCTGATTTACTGAGGGTGAAGAAGAGACTCCAAAGATTGTGATGAGATGACAAGGAGGGACTTTGGCTTTGCAATGTCAAAAGGATAGGCTGCTTTCAAGGAAATTGGATGGATTTCGAATGTTTCCTTGCAGTGAGTAGACACCAAAGGAATTGTGCAGGTGTTGTGGTGTAGGAGTGAGGGAAGAGGAGCAACTTGGCTGCATGGGGAATATGGTGGAGCTGGTAGCGCCAAGCCAGGTGGACGGAGACCCACAAAATATTTGCTGTCTCTCCTAAAGGGTGGAAAATAGCAGTTATTCATTTGCACATATGGAATCATTTCAGTGTATGCATACTTAAAACTGTCTGTTTACTGACAGCGAGAATTACTTTAAAATGCTCAGTTAGCCTGACTACTAAGGACATTTTGAATGAAAATAATTCTTCTCGCTAGAATGATTTCCCTTCTACTACAATACATTTCCTTTCATTGTCTTTTTTCCAAGTCTCTGCTGAAAAGATTGAACCCATCTGTTCTATTACTGTTGTCTCATCTTTCCTTAGCAAGATATTATTTATCACAAAACGAGTTACAGTGTGACAAAGAGTTTGTCAAAATTCAATGATGAATCCTAATCGATAGCGCAGCCTTCATATCTCAGAGTAGGGGGAGCAACTCTCCCCGTGACAAACACTTCAATAATGAAACATTAAAGACTATCCCCTGTTTAGATTCCCTGAGTAATTCCACCGAGTTTTCTGCAATCACCTTTTTTTTAAAAAGCACACTTTTATTCTGTTTTCTTTTTTCGTGGCTCTCAGGGCAGTGTAGATGGGGGCCCTTACTGGTCACCCCATGCAAGTACTGTGACCAGATCCAAAGCTGCTTGGCATCATGAAAGTTGCTTTGTTGTAGGACTTGCTTAAATTGTGGTCTTGAGGTATAAATTGTAGGGAAATAACTACATAACCATGAGCACAACCATGAACCCCAGATCTGCTAGGCATGAGGATTGGGTGGATATCCCCTTCACTGTTGATGTGATTTTTTTTTGTGGCGGCGTAAATGCATGTTGTGGCAAGTTTCCCACCCATTAGATCTGGCGGTGTTTTTGCTGGTGGTAGCCAAGGTTTGGCTTGGGAATGGGGTGTTCTGGAAGCAGACGCAGCCTTGGATTTGCTGGATCCAAAGCCTCTTCATTCCCCCAATGGGCCCCCGTGCTGGGTTCATCACCAACTTTAGCCTGGGGCTAGCACAGATGCTCCCCCACTCCCTCTCTCTCAACAGTGAGAAAAAGTTGAAATACAGTGGTACCTTCAGGTTACAGATGCTTCAGGTTACAGACTCTGCTCACCCAGAAATAGTACCTCGGGTGAAGAACTTTGCTTCAGGATGAGAACAGAAATTGCAGCGGGAGGCCCCATTAGCTAAAGTGGTACCTCAGGTTAATAACAGTTTCAGGTTAAGAACAGACCTCCAGAATGAATTAAGTTCCGAACCCAAGGTACCACTGTATGGGCAAGAAACACTCAAGCCATCCACCATGGTTGGTGTAAGACAGCAGAGCTTTGGGTCATCTGCCACTTCACCAGCCCACTTAGGTTTGCTTTGCACGTCATTTAAACTTCTTCTGGGGGCAACCCAAACTTGAAATAAACATTAGGCATGAGGCCTTATTAGGCTCAGTATAAACTCTGGCATGCTATTTTGCTAAATTGTATTTTCAGGCAGCAAAATGTCTTAGGCTGGCCCTGATTATGGTAGTTTAAAAAGTTTTGGGATGAAAAATTCTAGGACCTTTGTCTAGAGCTCAAGACTTGTTGGCACCTAAGGCTAACCACAAAATGGCGCCCCCTCTCCCACCAGGGAAGAAGGGGTAAATGAATAGCTACATCAGGAACAAGTGGGGGGGGGGATAAAGATATACATTGGGAAGAAGAGTGGGAGGGGACTCACAGTGCCTCCTATTGGCCAAGAGGCCACTGTAGAGGTGGAACTGGAGGGGGGCAGGGAGAGGTCTGATCACCAAGGATTGCACTGCTGCTATTGGTGCATTCATTGGTGGCTAGATCTGCTGCCTCTGTAGAGCCTGTTGCCTGAAGTGGTCTCCTGACCTTGCCTCATGGGTGAACAACCCTGCCTCAGCCCAAATGGATTGGTCCCCATGCCTTTGAAAAGCCTTTTCATTCGTTTCATTCAATTGTTCTTTAGTTTTAGATGACACCCATATTGATTCATTTATGGGTTGATATTCTTAAAAAAAAATATGATTCAAGAACAAGATCAATTAAGAGTAAAACATTTCTACGCAAACCATTGATTTGAGGCATATTTTGCCTGCGTGTTGTCTTTCCAACATTATTACCCTGATAGAGATTCATTAGTTTCTACCTTTCCTGCTCTGTTAATTTCCAGCTCTCAGACTGTCTCTACAGATTCCCAGCATGCAAAAATAAGCAAGCAAATCTTTCTTGAATGCAAAAAACTGTTTTATATGAGCACTTTCAGCATTTGTAAGGACCCTGGGCTTCCTTACCCAAGGGCACAACTTAAACGAAAGCCTTCAAGGTTAATGGTGTGAGTGGCTTTCTTAAGTTCAGTGGGATTTACTCTCAGTATCTATGCACAGGACTGCAGCCTATGTCAACGTTGAAGTAAGTCTCATGAAAGAATATAGAAATGCAGCCTAGAGCATTTGGGCCCTACTGGCATAGTGTATCCAGAAAACATTAGAGGCCATAACCTGGGGAAGGCAGGGATGTTTCTCTGTGGTGGGGCCAGACTGGGGCCTCCAAGGAAGGCAGCTAAGCAGGACTGGGAATGTAGAGAAAGTTCCTTCATGCTGTTCTCATTGTTGATTGGGATATGAAGCCAACACAGCACAGGAAGTCTGTGGGCTTTGTGGGTTATGTCACCTGCCAAACTGCAAACCAATGGGCAAAATTAGCAGCCATTGTTTGCAATAACTTTTATCTTTGTAATTTGGTGGGTGTGAGGTGTTTTTCCCCCCCTATATAACGTGATGGAAAGAAATAGAGAGAGCTCTGTTTTCTAGAAGTTAGGTGTGAGCAGAGGATGGTGAGCAAGAGTGTTTTGTAGATAGTGGGAAGTTTTCCTACATTGTAGAGACAGCGTTGATTAGAAGAGGGAATGTTTCTCGGAAAGCATCAAATAGATAGCTGGAAAGCTGATTTCATGACAGAGGTGCTGGCCTTCTACTTAACATGCTAGTTTTATTTATGAAGATAAGGTTTTTGAAAGCAGGAACATACAATCATGTGAGCTGCTACCCACATTTCTGAAGTTCTGAACTGTGGCATGGTAGGTTCTGAAATTCAGAGGTATAACCTCCGTAAGGACTAGGACCATGCCTCAGCTCAATCATTAACTCACCACCCATATTGGCCTGTAACAGTAAACCAAGAAGCTTGGCTTAAAAAACTGCATGGTGCATGAACTCATCACTTTGCTTCTCTTTTGGTGCAGGCAGGTAAAGCAGGAAGAGGATAGCTTAGCATTACATCTGAGCCTGGGGTTGTGCTTTGATTTGCCCTAATAAGCCAGGATGCATAAGCCAACAAGAATGGTTTTAGACCAGCAAGCAGTTCTGGCTTGCTTTACAAAGCCATTTTTCTTGGATTATGATTACATGTAAACACAGCCACTCAGTGGCCTTTTATGTGAGCAGCTATATTTCTTCTTCAGCCTGACCCTCCAACTGCTGATCTGTATTGCTAGTTGGTTGTTTTATTTATGAATGAAATAAAGTGAAGTATTTTGGGCACCCCACCCCAATACATTGTTATTCAATGTTATTTTTTATTATTAATTAAATTTATATACCACCTTTCATCCGAGGATCACTGTAGTAGTATAAATGAAAAATATTGTGTCCTCCCTCAGAGTTGCTGAGTTCACTGTGGGTTGTTTTTTCTTTTCTTTTTTAAGGAGACCGCGGGAAGCCATTTGTGTAAAATGCGAATACATGTAAATTCATTGCTCCATGCTGCAGTCACATTGGCTCAAATCCTTGTCACTCCATCATGGTTCCTGGAAGCAAGGCTGTCTCTTCCGGTTATGTGCACTGCACCTCCCACCAGTATAGCTTTATCCTGGATTCAAGAATGCTTCTGTGACCTACGGGGAGCTTCCATTTCCTTCTGGTGTGCTCCCTCAACCAACCAGCTATCCATTCTCTCTGAGCAGATGAGGTATGCTCTACGTTGGGAAAGTCAATGGGCCTCTTAGTGCCCATCTCTGTGTAGAGCAGAGGTTTTGACCAGATGATGACCTGCAGGCTTTTTAGTACTTTGATTATGACCTATGTTTGACTAGGACTATGATTCAGCAGTGACCTCACTGCTCAATATAGATCATTTATATTTTATGCTTCCAAAGTTTAATGTTTTTGCTACTTAGGTAAGCACTGCAGGATGGACTAATATTTTCTATTAATGGAAATGATGCTTGTTGTTGCTTTTTAAAATAAAATTGAAGGAAGCTGAAACAGGCTTGATTGATTAGGGCTATTTATGAAAGGTATGGCAGGGGAGACTTTGCCGCAGGTTAGCTACTTTGCACGGGGTTGTGGATGTGAAGGTAGGCAAATAAAGGTACATTTTCAGCATTACTTGGATGGGGAAATGCAGCAGAAATTGAAATTGCTGGGGAACAAGCCTGAGATCTTCTGAATGCAAAGCAGGCACTCTACCAGTGAGCTACAACCTTTCCCAAACTTCTGTGGTAAACAACAACTAGCCTCTCGGGATGGAGTTGTGGTTCAGGATGAGTTGTCAGTCCTATGTAGAGCCAGAAGAGAACTTGGTGGATCAATGCAGAGCCTAGTACAGTCTGTGGATATAGGCTGGAGATCCAGAAATGGAGTCAGTAACAAACTTCATTATTTCTTAGGGCAGCTTTGAGGTTTATTGGCTTTTCAGACTGCTTGAGCTCAGTTTAACTGGTCAGACAAATATATCATGGGCGGCTGTATAGTCACCTACCATGCCTCAGTTGCTCAAACAATGCAGGCATTACTACATGATGAAATTGGCTGAGAATTGACCAACCATGGGAGCCTTTGGATCTGATTAAATGGCACATAAACATGATAGACTGAAGGCCTAGAGGATATTAGCAGATACATGGCTGTGATCATTGCAGAAAATGTCTGCACTGCATTCAGATAGTCTGTGATTTAGATTTTCTGTTATTCTCCATTTGGTTTTTTAATGTGTCATGAATGAAGTCCTCATTTTCTACTGATTTTGTGGTGGGTGGGTGTTTAAGTTGTTTATTTAAAGCATTTTCACCCTGCTCTTTTCCCAAAGAGCTTGCAAAAATCTGTAAAGAGACAGTTCTTGCCTTCAGACTTGCAATGTGAAACACACAACATACATGGGTGGGAAGGAGGAAAGTAGTGCTAAAGTAATCAAAAGGCTCATAAACCCTGATCAATCAATAGGTTCACTAGGTGTTCCTTGAATAAGCGAGTCACTCTAGTCTTTAGATATTTCAAGGAGGGCAAAGTTGCCATGGGCTTGGTTGATGAAAACAGCGTAACAGAGAATTAGGGTTGGGGGCATACTATATGTTGCATACAAAGGAAGCCACAATGGCTGTTCTAAAGAAAACATAAAATCAGCTTTATGAGAGGGGGATTTTGATCAGAAATCTACCCCATTTGCTTTCCCCCATGTGGGATTCCAAACATGTGCTCACATGAGGAATTACAGAAGCAGCAAACTGCCTACAGCCATAAAGACACCTAGCACAACCTCCTTCATTTATTCCAAGCAGAGAGAAGACTTGGCCAACACAGCAAGTGAAGGAATCACTCTACAACACAGGAGCGATGGCAAAATGAAAGTGAAACCAAAAAGGAAACATTCCAAGGCATACACAGAGAAGGGAGTGATCACAACCCACAGTGTAACAAGGCACAGCAAATGCTCCATTTGTTTTTAAGCAATCAATAACTCCTGGTAGCTTGGTTTTATTGGAAGAAGAGATAGCTGCTTGGTTATGAGAAAAGACTATTCTACATTTTGTAATCACTGACTCAGGCACAGCAGCATCACCTGATATTGCTCATCTGGCACATGGTGTACCCTGTGTGCAATTCCAATGCAGCACTCGAGAACGGTTTCCACGATAGCTCTGAAAATTGGATAGACTTGTGGTCCAAAAGCAAGAGGAGCTGCTGACAAATAGTGACAGTAAAGTTACTGATGTCATCATTAGGTTTGTTTTGCATCAGCAGTCAGGCCAGCCAGAGAAGAATTTTCCAAACTTGTGATAGTCAAAACATACTTCCTCACCACAAGGCAAGTAGACTTTCTTCTTCTTCTCCTCCTCCTCCTCCTTCTTCTTCTTCTTCTTCTTCTTCTTCTTCTTCTTCTTCTTCCCCTTCGTCAGTAGATTTCAGGGTGGTGCACAGCATAAAAATACAATGTGAAAAAGTAAGAATTCCCCACGCTTTGTAAGTTTTGTATGAATCACTGTGCTTCTCATGACTCCAGATTGGAAGGAGACAAGTTCAGGGGAGGTGACTCTTGGAGACTCCCTTAAGGGAAAGAGCTGTTATGGCATATCTGAGGGTGGGGAATTATGGAATTGAACATGATGCAGACATATGGCTCAATTACCCACCTTCCAGGTTCTTGGAGTGGGGTAAGGGACCTCAGAGCATTAAATCCTGCAGAGATGCAGCTTTCGAGCTACTCTGGACCCAATAGTTCCTTATATTTATTTATCATGACAGAGACTTTGTGAATTCCTGGACTGGATACTTGCAGATATGAACATATTCTTACTGGTGTGTGCATTCATTTAGGGCTCCATAATACTGAGTGGTTTTAGTAGCTGCTCTTAGGGTTTCTCGGGAACATAAACATAACATTTGCAGAGTTTTTAAGTAATGCTTCCTGGGCAAGCAATGTATAATGTTATCTGAAACTTCCAGAAGCCGAAAAGCATTCCTATGGATTGATCTTCACCCAAGCGAGTAGAACCATTTCCCTTGCTACCAGCAGCTAAGCTGGGTTTGCTGCTGCATATGCACTCATCTCTGATGAGTGTGCCTGTATGATGTAGGTGTTTTCGAACACCAATTTTTAAATTTTTATTCTTAAGGCTTGTGAAAATCCCCAGTACACTTAACTTGAGAGTAAGCCCTGTCGACCTCTTGCAACATATTTAAAAAAAAAAAGGGACAGGTCTCAGTGTGGAAAGTTCATCCAACTTTTCTCCCCCGAAGAAGAAATTGTACACAGAGGGAACTACAGAGATGGTGTTGGCATTATGCAACAGAAGTGGCTGAGGCACTGAAGTGCTTCCATTCCGCAATGCATGCAACGTTTGCTGGGGCTTTTAGCTGAGTATTGATGGCTTGCTGGGAAAGCTAATAGGTTGAGCAAAGTCCCCCCCCCTCATTTGTGGTTCAAAAGTGGTGTTACACTAATAAGCAGCAGCTGCAGGCATACATTCTAGGCTACTTTGGGCATCTGCCAGGTAGCTTGCCTACCCTTAAGCATCCTCTCACCATCAGACAAAAATATCTGTTTCCCCAGCAATTAATTATTCAGCATGTTTAATGTATCCAGGGCGGGGCAAGTTACTATTCTGAAATCGGTACCTTCGTATTAAGATGTAGTTACAGAGGACAGGCTGCTGTTGCTTTATCACCTCTCTTCCCCGCCCCCCTGCCCTGCTCCAGATCTTTTGGGAACTCATTTCTGCATGTTTGTTTGGATGTCCTCCCGGTTCAACCCCATCCCTACTTTTTGCCTCGATTTTGCAGGCCCGATCTTCCGCACCCCGCTCTGGGCTTGCCCCAACCCCTCCGGCCATTTTTCAAAGCCAAGCCTTCCACTCTGCTTCTGCTATCTTGCAACCAAGCCCGGGGAAGGGAGCAGGTGACGGCGTCCCCGGCCTCTGCGCCCGGAGGCTGTTTGGATGCAGCCCCATCTCCAAACTGTTGGGTGCTTTCGTTTTTAGAACGTTGCGCAAATTATGCAAGGACCAGTTGCGTTCCCAAATGCTGGTCTTTTGCATTAGGCGCCCTCGCCCAAACTTCCTACACCTGGAGTTAGCAGCAGCAGCAGCACCTGTAGCAAAGCGGTCCTGAGCTTCCCCTTGACTCTGCCCTCCTTTCTTGAGATTTGATCCCTCCCCCCGTTTTTTCTTTTTCGGCCCCCTTTCGGTGGGTCCCTTCCTGCCTCTGCAGTCAGGCGCCCTGCCCCCTGATCAGTTTCACACTCCTCCCCCCCCCCCGCTGCTGCAATTTGTTCGTTAACTTGGGGGGGGGGGGAGAGAAAGAGAGCGGCTTGTCCATTTGCTGCCTGGACCGAGCCATCCGCGCAGCAGCTCCACCGCGAGGAGGGGGAACAGCCCTGCTCGCTCGCTCGCTCGCTCTGTGCCTGCCTGCCTGCCAGCAGCCTCATTAGGCGCACGGCAGCTCCGCCGCAAGGACCCAGGCAAGTTCCCAGCTGGCCCAGACCACCCCAGGCGGCAGCCAGCAGCACCACCGCCCCTCGCTCAGCACAAAAGCCGAGCTGCTCTTAGATCTTGCGGAGCAGAGCGACTGAACTCCTTCCATTCCCGGCTGGAGGGAGGCGTCGGAGCGGCATCCTTTCCCCCTTCGCCTGGGAGGGGGCGCTGCAAAGTGCACTTGGAGAAGATCAATGCAGCCGTGCAGTTCCTGAGCGCGCCAGCCGCCTTGGAAGCAAACGGAGCAGATCTTAATTTCCACTTTTCCCCCCACCACGGTCTGGACCCGCTCAAATCTCTCTCTCCCCCTCACCCTCTGTTCCAGATTCAATGAAGAAGCACCCTGTAGACTCCGATGGGCGGCTAAAGACCAACGGGAGTTGAGCCAGTGCTGCCTAGGCAGGTGGGCTGAATCCGCCTCGTCCCTGCGCGCTTCTGGGTCTCTACCTCTCTTTCGATTTCTGGGGAGAGTAGAGACCTGGGAGGCGCCCCAAGCGCGGCTCTTCGCGACCCGGGCCGGCAGGAGCAGACGGGAACCCCCCTTTTCACTCGAGCCCTTGGTTTTGTTGGCGTTTGGCAGCCGCAAGGGATCTGGAGACCCTTCGGAGGATGGGGCGACCTGACTGAGGAGCGGACTGTTGTCTCCCCACCCAAGACCCAGGCGCCTGCTTTGTGGGGAGCGCGGAGAACTATCTTATCTCGTGCACGTTTGAACTCCAGAGCGCCTTGCCAAGACTTTTTCCCTGCCGTCGAAGAAGTTAGGAGAGGCGATGGGATTATTGCGAGGGGGAAAGATGCCTTTAGCCCGTTGGGCGTTAAGTGTCGTCGTCCTATGCGAGGGTAAGTAGATCCGATGGGGAAACCCTCTTCGCACTGGTTTAGGGCACGATTCAGCCAAAGTTAACGCATTACAGTAATTGAATATACTCTCAGTGAGATGCGTTTCCTTGTAAACGTGCAGCTGGCTCCTCGTCCCGTGGATTTCTGTGCAGAGCGTTGAGGACCTGCTCGGCTTTACTCTGCTGAGATCCGTGAGGGTATTGCAGCCCCGTTTTACGCATGTTTACTCGTGTCTAAGGAAGCCAATCTAAGAAGCTCATTTGCTCGGGAGTAAGCCCCATTGAACTAAGTGCCACTTCCGAAGAAACATAGGATTGAGTTGTGCGTCCCAGGGAGTTCAGTGGGGCTTACTCCTGAGAGAGTAGGCAAAGGACTGCAGACTTCGTGTGTGTTTATCTGGAAATAAGGCCCTCTGTATTGGGGAAGGGGGCTTATGTCTTGGGAAATGTGTTTCGGATTGCAGTCTTAAAATGCTTAACTTTTACTCGGATCACCCTTCCTGGTGATGACAGACTGTGCTCCGAAACGACCCCACCCCTTAATATGCCTGTGATCTTTAGCTCTTGATTTACTCTTTTATTTCTTTTTACAATCTCATCATTCTTGTGTATAAACCCTGATTTCAAACAAATCAAGATGCAAAAAGGGGAAATGACTTTTTAAAAGTTTATGAAAGATCTTTAAAAAACAACAATATCTTTCTCTCTCCCCACCATCATCAAATTAAATTGGCTTCAGGTTGATAAATGGAAGAGCCTACAAGATGAAAAGTTATTGGCTCGCCGCACAGATGATGCTTCCCGCAGCTGTTTAGTTTCTAAGGCAAACAGAAAAAGCCATTATCTTCCTCCCCTCCATCTGGCCGTGTTTGCCAAAGCGTTTCTGATGTTTACGTGAATAAATCAAAGTTTGTCTGTTGTAAAGAAACTTGTTCGCACTCTCCCGGGGTGAGGGTCCCCTTTAAACCATTCAAAATAACAAAAGCCAAAACAAAGGAATACCTTTTTTCAGGTAGACATCAGTGGCTGATCTAGAAGAGGATCGTTTGCCGAATGCTGGGTCGTGATTAATAATTTTAAGCCAGTTCACAGTGGTTTTAAATAGCCATCAGTTAAAAACAGTGAAAAAAGGAGGTTTTTGGTTTGAGTCTTGGAAGCACTGATTGACATACACAAGCCTTTTCTTCTTCTGCCTTACACATTTCTTAAGAATACCCGGGGCCCCTTACCCTATTTCAGATCTTCCTTAAGTCCACCATTCAATCTAAACTTCTGTGTCTCTTCAGTTGGTGTTTGTAGCTTGAAACCATAACATCAAGGTCAAAATCGATAGAATGCAAACATTTTAAAGCCCTGTTTTCTCTTTATACTCAAAAGTGTACTGAATGTTTTCAGAAATGTGTTTAATAGAGATTTTTGCTTAGGCTATGCCTCTTTGTATTAGACAGGTCCCTGCCCATAGGAGCTTACAATCTAAATATTGATGGTATGGGTGGAAATGGAAGGAGGGGAGAGGGAAGGACAGTATATTATCATTCTCCCAAAATCCTTTCTCCCCCCCCCCAGCAGTACAGTGTTGTATTTTTTGAATACACATGTTCATGTTTTGGAAACTGATGTTTCACTGTAAAATGCAGCACCATATTTATCACAAATTAATTTCGAAGCTGCTTTTAGGTCTCCTCCTTTAAACTGAATATGGTTTTTAGTGCAAATGCTAATCTAGAAACTGAATGTTTTTCCCTTTAACATTAATTTGCCGCCTTCTTTACTTCTTTAATGTTTGTAACCTTTATGCTTTTATGTTCTTAACATCTGCATACTGGATGAGGAATAGAAACACATTTTCAAAAATAGCCCATCTTCTTTAAATATCAAAGCTTCTTAGATGACAATACTGTGGAAGTGACCTGAGATTAAGTCCCATTGAATTCAATGGAACTTGCTTCTTGGCAAATGTGCGCAGAATTGGCTGCAGAATTGGGCTATTGGTTTTAACAAATGGAAAACCGCTAGAAGGGTTGTTTCAGAAGTGATGCTGTGAATGCTTGTGAATCTGGATTGTGCCGCTTGTGAATTGGGGTGTGTGTATGTCAGAACTTTTTTCTCTTTCAGAGCTTGTGCGTATGAGAAGCAGAAATTTAGCAGCTACAGATGTGCCCATTGCTATATTTGTGTGCTGGGTAGTGCTGCCCCCATGTAACTTAACACCTGTCTAGCAGCATGTGCCATGCTGAATGAAGATCTAGATAGAAAGGAAAAGAACGCAGATTTTCCTGTGGGGGGGCTGGAATTGGAGGTGTAGGAGATCTGGCGAAAAATACCAATGGTCAATGGCGAAAATTGCAATAAAGGGAACAATGCAAGGGAAAGTTCTTCTGTTTAACCAGTATCTAAATGTGCAGGAGCTTGCAGCTCACATTCATTTCAGTAGCTTAATTATCTACAAACCCCAACATACGGGAGGTGGCATTGCACAGGAGAACTCCCCACTACACTGGTTTGTATAGGACCAGAGGTTGTTCTAGAGAACTGCAGGATGCAGCACATTTATATTTGAATGCTTGCCAGTTCTGAACTTCCTTTTAGTGAGCATTTGCAAATGCTGCTCAGTTTCCTCCTTCCTTATTCACCGAAGCTGATTGATCCTTAAATACCAAATATAGGTTGTGGGTGCAACAGGAGGCATAGCTGAGTCTTTTTATCTAACCGTCTTTTCTCCTCGTTATCTTAGTTGAGCTTCATGTGAACTGAAATCTGCTAATCATTTTATTTATCTCATTGACTAAATATTTATTCTATTCAAAAGCATCATGAACGAGTGTTAAGAGTCAATGTCAGGAGATAACATTCTAAAGTGGGGCTGAAGTCCAATTCCTGCTCTTGTCTCACATGCGAGACACTTGCCTCCTGCCTCATGAGGCTTGAAAACAAACTTGCCACTGGAAGTGCCCCCTTCCTCAGCAAAGTAACAAAGTTAGCTTCCTTAGGTGCACATTTTCCGCTTGTGGGCCTCAGTAGATGACTAATGCCATTTTAAATTTTTGAGTCAACATAGCTGCAGATGCTTATTAGGACAATGTTAATTAGGAATGCAGGGTGTCTAGCACAAAAGGTGCCTATTGTGTGGGAGAAATGAAGTCTGAAAGAGGTGTGACACCAGCTCCTATTTATGTTTCTGAAATATCCACATAGGTAATGGGAAAGTACTGTAGACTTCTGGATGAATTTTGAAAGCTGCTCAGGTTTATTGATCTTTGACCAATTAGGTAGGGCCATTTCCCCTGCTACCCAGTAGCCAAGCTGCATTTCCCTCTGTGCATGCCCCCCCCATCCCTGTCTCTGAGTGTGCCTGTGGGGTGTAGGTGTTTTCAAAACACCGACTTGTCATGTTTGGGTCAATTTAGATGTACCTCTAAAAAGAAAAAAGTGCTTCCGCCTTATGTGTGTACTTTAGGGCAGTGATTCCCAAACTCCCCTCCCCCCATGGACCGCTTGAGAATTGCTGAGGGTCTTGATAGACCCCTTAATGGTGGTTGGTTGGTTTTTTGCCTTCTGTAGCAATTGTAATGTAATGTGCTGTGCTAGGGTGTGTTTTTTGTTTGTTTGTTTGTTTTATTATATTTTATTGTGTTGCAGTTTGGATTCAGCAAATAATAAAATACACATATGAAAACTAATAGAAGCAGTAAAAATACAATTAAAATCAATGTGAATATTTAATGCACTGCGCCAACTGTTCACAGCCACTGCTCCTGCTGTTCTTCACAGGCAGACAACAATGGACCACCTGAATGAGGCATGCAGATCACTGGTGGACCGCAAACCCCTGCTTTACAGAGCATTTCCCCCATATATACCTCTACAATCAGCTGCTGAGAGTGCTAGCCCTCCTGTTACATAGAGTGAGGTGGCTGCCTTCAGACAGCTGATTTTGGGAATTGCGAACGGGCAACAAATATATTGTATTTTTTAATCCCAGGGAGAGCTGCTTGTAATGCTTTGTGTCTTGGGTGCTAAAATAACCTGGCCAGCCTTGATACTTAATGCACCCCGATTTGATGGTGCATGTGGCAGGGGGTTTCATTTGCTGTTCTGCCTCAGATACCAGCATGTCTTGGGCTGGCCAGGCCCCCCCCCCCGCATACTCTCTTCGACTGATGTTGGAACAATGAGGGCACAGGGCAATGGTTTCAGAGTTTGGGATGCCCTCCTTATGGAACTCATAAGTACGACAAATTTTGTGTGTGTGCCCTTTTCATTGGGAAGTTATAGCATTTTTTATTTGAGAAGTACTTCAGAGATGACGGATTCCAAATGGGAATTTTGCTGCTGCAGGCTCTGGGCCACACAGGTTTTAAATCGTTTCGCTTTGATGGATGTTTTCATCATATGCAGAGAAGCATGTAACAAAGAGCAGTTCTGTTGTGTGTGGCTGAGTAGCCAACACACCCAAAGTCCTGCTGACTAGCCGTGCCCTGGGCAGGAGGTAGTGGTGCAGCTGCTGTTCCCATTTCTGTTTCTTTCACAAAGGGCGAGAAGTAGGCCAGTCCCAGGGCTGGCATAGCTTTGATGCCCGTTTGGGAGCACGTGGTGGCAGCTTAGAATCCTTGGCATTATTCATGGAACTTGCCCTGACACCCACAAGGAATGTCCTGTTTTGGCCCACACTGTTGGCAGAGGACATAGGTGGTACCCTGACAGTGGGCCTTCCTCTCCACCGGTGGCAATGGCACTTACGCCACTTGGTAACTAAGCCAGCCAAATGTCAACTGCAGGATTGCACACACACACACACACACACACACACACAAACGCCCCGCCCCCTCCACACACCATGCTTTATAAATACAGTGGTACCTCGGGTTACAAACGCTTCAGGTTACATGCGCTTCAGGTTACAGACTCCACTAACCCAGAAATAGTGCTTCAGGTTAAGAACTTTGCTTCAGGATGAGAACAGAAATCGTGCTCCGGCGGCCCGGCAGCAGCAGGAGGCCCCATTAGCTAAAGTGGTGCTTCAGGTTAAGAACAGTTTCAGGTTAAGTACGGACCTCCAGAACGAATTAAGTACTTAACCCGAGGTACCACTGTAAAATTAATAGTTGATGTGGAAAAATGATGGTGAACATGTACGCCTGATCTTTTTATGTTTTTTTGTTGGGATGTTTTTATTTATTTAATTTATGGACCGTCAGGTATTAGTCATGAGCTCATTATTATTTTTATAGAACAATGAAATCTTAGACTGCTACGAGTAAGACAAAAAGCCTTTATCTCTAATCCATACTGAAGGTTAGAGAAAAGAAATATGGCTTGCGCTTGGATTGTAATGCGTCTTTGGTTTATTCATAGTCGCTAGCATTTCAGGACAGCTTTTCACTTGCCTGGACTGCACCACTATAGACTGCTCTCTGGGCTCCCGTGATTCACTGTTGCTCCTTCCAGAGATTCCTGCCCAGAGAAGGCAAGCTGTGGTGATACAGTGGTACCTCGGGTTACAGACGCTTCAGGTTACAGACTCCACTAACCCAGAAATAGTAGCTCGGGTTAAGAACTTTGCTTCAGGATGAGAACAGAAATCGTGTGGCAGCGGCGCAGTGGCAAGTGGGAGGCCCCCTTAGCTAAAGTGGTGCTTCAGGTTAAGAACAGTTTCAGGTTAAGAACGGACCTCCAGAACGAATTAAGTTCTTAACCCGAGGTACCGCTGTACTGCTTGCTTGCCTTAACAGGATAGAGGGGTGTGTGTTGATACTTCTGACTTTTGTGTTGCCTGAATCTAGCCTATTTTGCAATGGTGGGAGTCACACTTGTTGTCTACTTTTGCCCTTGGCCCTACCTACCTCTGGGATGTGGCCTCTGCACCTGGAAGGTTTCCTATGAGGTTCCCCACCCCTATAGAAGAATTACTATAGGCAGATATTGTTCTACTGTGAATAAGGCTTTTCACCTACGGAGGTGGGGAATCTTTTTCAGCCTGAGGACCACAGTTACCTTATGGGCAACCTTATGGGGAGCCAGATCCTATTGGTGGGCAGGACCAGAGTTGATAAAAATGAGGTGTGGGGACACAAATATGAATCTTACATTTGTACTTTGTACATTCCATCACCACAAAAACTAGAAGTTCCTATGCACATCATCATCCTCCATTCAGGCAACCAGGCACAGTTCAAGGCATTTGAGGAGGGTGTTGAATAGTACCGGGAAGGGCTGTGGCCTCAGAAGGAGGCTTGGACTGGGAAGAGTCCCAAGGGCCACATAGGGAGTTATTGAGGGCCACATTGGGCCAAATTTAGCCCCAGGCTGGAGGTTCCCCACCCCTAATTTAAATTAACCAGTTGGTGGACCAGGAATCATTGGTGTTAAAGTCAACAGCCCACCATTGGGTCAAAACCAAGTTGGGGGAAAAGCTACCGAAACTGCTTATTAATTTCCTTGTGCTAAATCCTGAGTGAATAATGGCCAATCTTAAATTCAGTTCTCTGAATTTTGCTGCAATTTGTTACTTTTTTTTAAAGATCCCCATTATATTTTTTTTAGCATTTTAGTAGCTTTCTTTTAACACACGTTTTATATGTAGTTTTGACTAACACACAGTTTTGCAAGCAGTTTCCACTAATACACATCTGTGTATTAACTTAACCAATATATTTATTTTGTGCACCCTTCCCCTCTTTTAGGCATTTTCCTAAATATTATTTGGTTGGTGAACAGCACAGCATATATGTGAATTTTGAAGAAAAGCTGTGTTTCAGCTGGCGTATTGTTTCAGGCTGCAGCAACTATAGATAGGGCTCAGGTTCAGACTAAGCTTTCCCTTCATAGCTTTAGGTACAAACAAGACCTATAGCCACTGAGTATTCTGGAGACATGTTCGATTTAGTAATAAACTTTTTCTGCAGTAGGGATTCATAATAACAGCTATTGATCGTATAAAACACACATTGTATAGGTCTTCCTTTGTTAAAGTTGGAAGACAGAAATAGCCATTGTGTGGAATGCTTTTAATTTTTTTTAAAATTATTTGCTTTTGTGATGAAAACTAAACTATGTATAACTTCATAAACATACCAGTGACATATAGTTAAATCTCTGCTGTACTGTAAAATATTGGTTCTTTACTTGCAACTGGAATTCTCCTTACACAGTCATTCCACAAGGCCATGTATTGCCAGTTATGCTTGCTTTGCGCTACAGAATGCTTTTAATTCATTATACTAATATGGATTAATTTAGTAAGTATATCTTCTGTTCAATATTGGACTGTATTACTGATGTGGTGATACTGTTCCCCCACTCTACCCCATGGCTAAATATCCTAGGAGATTCTGGTTACTTATGGGTTGCATGCAAAGTTTCTTTTAATTTTAACAGGAAAGGAATTCCTCTGGATGAAGGGAATTTTTTGCTTAGATCTTGATGATCTTGGCTTACATGATCTGATCTGGTCCACATCTATATTCAGCAGTTTGGCATCAAGTGGTTTATTTGCAGACCATTTTGAAAAGTGCCAGGCTGTTTTTACACATGATGCTAAAAAGAAGCATCCCCTGTGAATATTAATGGAGGAGAAAGCCGTTTGTCAGTCAGGGTGACAACCTAGACAACGCATGTTTTCAAACCGCATTACAGAGTGCTGAATGCACGAGTGCCGTGTGTCCTTAGCTTCTTTTATCTGGACAAATCCCTTTTTAAATGGTCTCTCTCAATGTCGTCTCCCCCCCGCCCCATGCTGGAAGAAAGAAAGAGCCTAACATATATTATAATCTCCACTTCTGGGAAGTGGTAATGAGAGCAGACAGTAAAGTCAGTTCACTGGTAAAGTCAAGGGCCAGGTTAAAAGTGGATACAGGGTGGGTTGGTTTTTTTTTTTTTTTGAGATGTCAGTCTGGTTTGGTAAGAGGAGGCTCATGGAAATGTGTGATTTCCTTTGGAGTTTAAGGTGGAGAACCCTCCAGTGCCCATCAGCCCTCACCAGCGTGACCAGTAGTTGGGGATGATTGGAATTTTAGTCCTGTGATATCTGGAAGGCCACAGGTTCCCCAGTCTTGGTGTAAGTCAATCATTACTGCACTTTTCCTGCAAGCTGAGGAACAAACTAGCTGCAGTGACTGCATGACTTGATAGGACTTGCAGTGAATTCTTAAAAACGGGGGCAGGACAGAGGGCAATTAAAAATGCAGCATGAATGGTAGTGAGAGTTGAACTCTTTGCTTGCCTGTGTTCTCTCTTCCCCAAATAGCCACATTTTCCCCTGGCAAAGGCTTCTTCTGTTCTTGGAGCTCCAGTTGGCAAAATGATGGCTGGGCAAAAGTCTTCACGGTGGTAGGGATAAGCCTCTCATCCCTTCCCCACTGTGTGCACTAAATCATCCCTTGTTTTTTATGGTTTTAGTTGGAGGCTTGATTCTAACATGCAGGTCTGGAATTGTCAGGTGTGTGGCACACTTATATTCCTCAGTTAAAATTGGAGGCACGCTTCATGATCTTTACTCCTTTAAACGACTTAAATGTGTTGGAGTAAGAATAACCTTCCTTCAGATGAGTCCAACCCCAGTGTTTCTGCATGAGTCACTGTTCTTAGAAGGCCAGAACTTGGTCTCGTGCAGAGTTACAGCAGGCAGCCTCTTTTGTGGGTAGCTGGGTGCCTTGAAGTCGCATCATCTGTAAGTGATTAAAATCACTGTTTCAGTACACTTGCATTTCCCTTGTGGCAAACTGTTTTGGAATTTTCGCTTGGGTTATGACCTGCACTTTAAAGGCAGAGAAAATAGACTTTGGGCACACAGTTGACTTCCTTTAAATGGCATAGATAATGATGGGGATGTTTGTTTCAAGCACTTGTTTCTTGCTTCTCCAAGACTGGAGGCAACTTCTAACAAAGTTAAACAGTAAACCAATACCATTCATAATATCACATAATCTAAGATCACAGTCTCATAAACAATGTTCCGTTAAAGAAAAACGATACTCTTTTCCAGCAACAACAATATGGCAGTAAAGATCTAGAAGCTTGTTCAAGAGCCATAGGCACTTTGAAGAGACTGGCTTTGCATCCTTTCTGCAATGCTTAAAAGCACAGCAGAGTTCCGAACCATAGAAGGTTGGTTGTTCCGTATCCTCAGAGCAATTGGCAGTGAAAACCCTGCTCCTCACTGCAGATGCAGTATCTTTAGCCAACAGGGACACAGGGCCCTTCTCCCAAGACATAAACAACTTCTATGGGGAAAGGGATATGTGGATCCCTGGTTGTGATGGGGAAGAACCAACCCACTGTAGGGCAAAGAGTGCAGAAACCTGGGCAGACCCAAAGAATATAAAAATATCAGATGTTGGTTTCATACTTAGGTTGTCATGCCTCAGGTGGGTCCCACCACCTCACTTTTAAAAGGCCCTCTTCCCAGTTTAATGGGGGTGGTCTCATGATCTGATTGGGCTCAATTGTTTTAAACAATTTTTCAACTTTTGTTGTGGTGGTGGGAGAAAATAATGCTCTTGCGCTCTGTTTTCTTCTCAGAATTCCGGCCCCCAATCCTTTATCGCTTACCTATTTTGCTGTATCTCTTGATGAGTTTTGTTATGACCAAAGATCCCCTTGGATGGCAAGAAATATGAAGATTGAAAAGCCAACACTTTTATGTGAAATACTGAATTCAGTGGGACATGATAGATAGGGCAGACCACTTTATTAAATTAGGTTTGTCACATGGACTGATGGTTCGCATTAATCTTGTATCTACATACTAGGTTATGGTAGGATAAGTGGAAACTAGTATTTGTATACCAAACCCTTAGAAGTCCTAGTGGACACTGACCTAGCCTGTGGTTACTATTGTTGGGTACAGTTTCTGCTGCAAGAAGGGCTGTAGGTTTTAACTGGGAATATGATTTACTTTGTGTGAGCCAAAAAACACCCTGAAATGTCACATTGTAGAAAGCAAAACTCTTCCAAGTCCATAATAGAATAAATCTAGATGCCCAATATTATGTAAATTTTTCACTCAAGCACATTTATTTCTCAGCAAGTTGCTATTTGTTTTCATCCATAAACAAATACCACCTTCAAACTTCAATCAGTATCTAGTGATCTAGAATGTAGGAGTAAAGAGATCTGAACTCCAAAGGTTAATGAAGATAATCTGTCTCTTTGATGTTTGTATAAACTTAAATAAATAAGGTATGGACATATATCCAGTCATGAGAAATACTGAATTGTGGCTAAACAGCCTGCATGCTACCCAGCCTGTGTGTATGTAATTTTAAATACAGTGGTACCTCAGGTTAAGTACTTGATTCGTTCCGGAGGTCCGTTCTTAACCTGAAACTGTTCTTAACCTGAAGCACCACTTTAGCTGATGGGGTCTCCTGCTGCTGCCACGACACTGGAACACGATTTCTGTTCTCATCCTGAAGCAAAGTTCTTAACCCGAGGTAATATTTCTGGGTTAGCGGAGTCTGTAATCTGAAGCATATGTAACCTGAAGCATATGTAACCTGAGGTACCACTGTACCATATGCACTCCTAGAAGACTGGGTTCAGTTTGTGAATCCAAGAGTCTCAAATTCCAGACCATAGTCTTAAGTACTGTTTAAAGATAATATGCCAAAATCAATGGGGTGATCTAAATATTCATATACGGTACAGAGCTTGGGCATTAGTGTCAGGAAGAAGCAAACTATTTTGGCTGACTTGCCAATTTGAAGCTTGTCTACACATTAGTTACCTTATACTTGTTTGCACATTAGTTCCTTAACTTCATCCATTCGAGTACCTTAGCACCCTACAGGAACATCGCTATTCTGGACTGTTGTTTGTTTGTTCCAGCAGTGAGCATAGGCAACTAAAGGGAATATGTTGCAACAGGGCTCAACCAGCTAAGAGTCCCCATAAGTGCAGCCAGATACTATGCACAGTGCAGCTTCTCTGCTCCTGGGTTGGTCTCCAGCTCTGCCAGGACTAGGCTCTCCAGCTGGAGAGCCTTCTTCTAGCCTTGTGCTTTTGGCAAGTTGAGATTCCCTGTCACTGCTGCCAGCCACTCACCCTCGCAGCCACCACAGCTTTTCTTTGCCAGAGAAAACAAGGCATTCGCTGTACGAACTGCTTTTCCTTTTCCTCTCTCTCTGGCTTCATCTGTGATTTTCCCTACTGTTATCTCTTCCAGCTACAGGCAAGAGCAGTCACTGCCAAAGCAAAATCTGAAAACAGCCCATGCAGTGATTTCCTTGATGCTTCCAGCTAGGAAAACCTGGGGCTGCTTGGAGGAGGAGGAGATGCTGCTGAGAGTGCAGGTTGAGTCATGGGGTGGAAGTGTGGAATGTGGCTCCAGATGCCTGTACTGGCTGTTTGAATGCAAGGCTGGTAGAGTTTCCTGGATATGGTTCTGCATTAAGAGGTTAATAAGGGTACCTGCTCTGTCCGTCTGGTATTCTATTTCTTTGAATAAAACCTGCACAAGTGCCTTTTGAAAAGCTGATTCGTGTTATTGATTGGTTCAAAAATGGTATTTCCCTGTTAATGATCCACTGATGGGAATTTACTTTTAGAGATTCATAATGTATGTTCATGAAGGATGGCAATGATGCCCCAAGCTTCATTAATTTGAAACTGTTATTAATTCAGGCAGTTAGTAGTTGTGATTGCAACCGTATGGTCTCCTAATGATATTATGGCATCTGTTGTGTACAAATATTACAGGATGCAGCTTAACAACAAAAAGCCCTTCCAAACAATGTGCTGGAAGTATTAATCACTTTTGATGCTGAAAGTTGCATCCATCTGCACTTTGGGTGCTCAAGCAGAAGCCATGGTAGAATCTAGAAAGGCCACTAGCTATTCCATTCTGTGATCAGAGACTGGGCTGGATTCAGTCTAAGCTAGTCATGCTTTAGTCTCATCGAAACCAACAGGACAAACTGAAGACTAATTTAAGAATAATCCTTGGGCACAGTGAAGAGAAAAACCAAGCAGAAGAACTGCCCAATCCAAGCTCAGGCTGGCAGGGAAGATTTCTTGTTGTCTTTCTGTCTCCCTCTCTCTCCCTCTGCCCCCACCTTCAGACATGTATTTTCCCTTTATATTTTCTCCCACTACTTGCAGTGGCACAACTATGCCAGCTCCAGAGCTGGTCTGCTCCCTTCCCCGCTTCCAGGCAGATGTGGGCGGAATGGGAGGTTTCACTCCGTAGATGTTACTGCCATTGAAGTGCCAGCAGTGAAGTGGGCAAGGGCAGCAGAGTTTTCTACCCCTGTAGAGGGGAGCCTTGAGAGGCTGGATACCTCTGCAGGCAGAGAGGAGATCTGCTGTGTCCTTAGGTCTCAAGGCACACTTCCAGGAACTCTTGTTTTGTGTCCTTAGTCTTGATCCAACTCAATATTATCTCCTAGAAGTCTTAAAACTGTTGCAACCTTTTTATTTTTACTTAAAAAAGCTTATTCCAGGATGGAGTAGGAGGACAGGAGGAAGGGATGGGGGAAGAGAATGCATTTTATGCCTTCTGTTTGTCTTAAGAGGCCTGGCAAGTTTGAGGATTCGTGTGGGAGGAGGTTAGGGAAATAGCAGGAAAATGGTCTCTCCCTCTTGCCTCAGTGGTGCTTTCAGAACCCTGCAGACCTTTGGAGGAAGGGTTTAGTAGGAGTGCACGTTGGTATCTGCCCCAGACTCTCTAAATCAGTGGTTCTCAGACTTTTTTTCTCTGGGCCACACTTTCATAATAAAAATCTGCTCATGCCACAGCAGGTTTTTTTTATTGATAAGAAATACATTGGAAAACAAAAAGAAGCAACTCCTAGCAGTGCTTGATTTTTAACATTTCACACAATTACTTTATAATACGATCACGGGACATCCAGAAAGTATAAAATAGTGTAGCTACAGGAATCATTCCCAAAGTATAATTTTTAAAAAGCCCCTTGCATGTTTACCTTAACTATGTATGGAAACTCAATTGGAGGTGTGAGCTTGCTTTTGCTGGGCAATTTCATTTATATTAAGTTGGATCTGAGACAGACAAACTCATCTCATCAATTTCTCCCTAGCCTAGCCTGGCCTAGCCTAATACTACACTATACCATAACTGTGCTGATATGTTCAAATGTTTATTTGATTGCCCTTGAATCTTTCCGCCACACTTGCCATCCTCTCCTGCCACACCCTTTGAGTACCACTGCTCTAAATACTCCTGATTTGTGTCTTTCTCACCTTGTTCCTACAAAATATGTTTCTGGGTGTTTGCTTTATATTGCTCAAAGAATTTTCTCAACAACTGTACTTTTAAATGAAGAGTCTGTATTTCAGAGACACCATTTTTTTAAAAAATAAATGTCTGAAATGGCATGAATGAGCCAGTAGAATTAGAGAAAGCTTTCAGAATAAATGACGCCTTGCCACTAGCAGAAATGTTTTTTTTTATTAAAAAAAACTTTGTTCAGTTAATCATGATACAAATACACTTATTCTGCCAAATTACCTTTCAGAATCTGTCTAACTAAATCAGTGGTTTCTCTGATTCTGCAAAGGAAGATGGGTACATTATCCCTAATGGTTAGCTAATGGCATATGCATTTAGAAAACTAATTAAACATTATATTTAGCAGATATTAAAAAGTTGCTTCTGTTACTCTAATGGGTTGTTTTTATTTTTTATTTTCTTTTAAAAAACAACAACATTAAGGAGAAACTTACAAAGGAGATAATAGGAAAGTAGGTGGTTTGGTTTCCAGTCCATCAAAACAGATTTCATAGAATCATAGAATTGTAGAGTTGGAAGGGACTCTGAGCTCCAACTCCCTGCTATGCAGGAATCTCAACTAAACCATCCATGACCGTTGTCTATCCAACCTCTGCTTAAAAACTTCAAATGAAGGACAGTCCACCACTTTCAAGGCGGTCCATTCCACTATCAAACAGCTCTTACCATCAGAATGTTCTTCCTGATGTTTAGTCGGAATCTCCTTTCTTGTAACGAAGCCATTGGTTCTGGTCCTACCCTCTGGAACAGGAAAGAACAAGTTTGCTCCATCTTCCATCTGTTATTTGAAAATGGCTATCATATCTCTTCTCCGTCACCTCTTATCCAGGCTAAATGTACCCAGCTCCCTCAACCATTCCTCGTAAGGCTTGGTTTCCAGACTCTTGATCGTCTTGGTCACCCTCTTTGTACACATTCCAGCTTGAAGATTCTTCTTCAAATCTGGTGTCCAGAACTGGACACAGTATTCCCAGTGTGGTCTGACTAAGGCAGAATGGAGCAGTACTATGACTTTCCTTGACCTGGAGACTATACCTCTGTTGATGCAGCCTAGAATAGCATGATCTTTGTTTGCTGCTGTATTACATTGTTGACTCATGTTAAGCTTGTGGTCTAGCAAGACCTCTAGATCCTTTTCACAGGTACTACTGGCAGATGGTTCTTCCTGCCAAAGTGTAGAACCATACATTTGTCCCTATTGAAATTTCATTTTCTTGGTTTTGGCCCAGTTCTTCACTCTGGGAAGGTGGTACAACTGGCTGTTCCTATCGGGCATCTCCGAGGACACCGGGCATGGGAAGTGCGCACCTTTCATTTCCACAGTGTTGCAGCTAGAGCTAGGTTGTGTGCAGGTCTTTGGGAGAGTTTGAGGACTGTTTCTGGCAATCTACATGTTTTGTGATTTACGTCTTTTGCATTCCGTACCTAAGCCAAATTTTGACCAGGCCAGGCAATGGGAAATAGCTGTGGGTCAGTGGTAGAGCACATACTAGCCATGCAGATGATCCCAGGTTCAGCCCCTGGTATCTCCAGGTAGACTTGGTAACATCTTAAGTTTTAAACCCTGAATGGCTATTAAATGGACCATTTGGAATAAGGCAGTTTCCTCGGTTCTGTGCTTTTGTTGTTGCTGCTGCTGCCAATCTCTATTGCACAAAGCTGCCCCATAACTTTCTACCAGTGAAACTGCAATGTGATGGCTGTTATCGAACGTGCATATCTATCTATCTATCTATCTATCTATCTATCTATCTATCTCTCTCTCTATCTATCTATCTATCTATCTATCTCATTTCCAAGCTAACTCAGTGGATTTTAAAAAAATAATTACTCCCATCATTTGGAACTTTGCCTTTTGTGCCTTCAGTGTAGCTCCCTAAAGCACATTTTTTCCAGCAAGCTTTAACTTTCTTAAGCAGGCCCTGCCCTGGGGGAGCACGGAGTCTATTTCACAGTCTAATACATTTCGCCATTAAAGAGCTTCCTCTTTTAATTCCAGGATATTCCAGAAGGAAGCACTTAATTTGAACTGCATTGCAATGAGTAGAAAGCTAGCCTTCTGGCATCCAATGCTTCCTAATTATTTGCCCTGGGGAGAAGAGCGGATGGCAGCGGAAGTGGAAGCAGAGGCTCTGGAGAGAAAGGAAAGATGGGAATGCTCCAAATTAAATAAACCATACCAAGAAGGAATTGGAGGTACCACATTCTTCCTTTCCGGAGACTCCCTAAAACCTTCATTTATTTTGACTTGCAGCTGAAAGGTTTCACTGTCACCTCTTCATTGTTCTGCAGTAGAACAACAAAAAGCTGTAAGCATGTGGAACAAATATTGAGAAGCAAACTGTTTAAGCACATGGTACACTTTGTCACATGCTTGGGTTTCCAATATTTCAGGTTTTTCTAAAGCGAGACACTTGATTCCTTCCTAACAAAGCCTGAGAAACCAGGAGAAGAGGCGATTGGTTTTTTTTTTTTTAATGATGGGAAAGATTGGGAGGAAAGTCCAGCCCTGCCTTACCTTCCTGCAATGCCTAAAACCTGAATAAAAGTATATCAACTAAAAGTTGGCAGTGATGGTAGGATAGGACTTGAGTAGTTCCTGGAATGCCTTCTGCTCAGGGGATTATACATGAGGTTCATCATATAGGCCTAAAGACATCTAGGCAGGAGGCTTCAGAGATGCACCTAAAATGCTCCCATTTGAAGCACTCTCATACCACTTGAACAGTCATGGCCTCTGCCATAAAATCACAGGAACTGTAGTTTGTTAAGGGTGCAGAGAACTGTTAGGAGAGCCTGCACACAGTTCCCAGCACCCTTAACAAACTAGGTTTCCCAGGGTTCTTTGGGGGAAGCTGTAACTGTTCAAGTGGTGTAAGAGTGCTTTAAATGTATGGCGTTGAAGTGACCCAGTAAGAATATGGGAAGCTGCCTTACACTGCGATGGTCCTTTGGTTCCTCCAGATCAGTATGATCTTTGTTGACTGGTGGTGGCTTTCCAGAATTTGGGACCAATCTAGGACCATTGAGCTATGGGCTGCCTCAGGCCCAACCTTGGATTAGTGCAAAAATGTGGGTTCTCAAAGGGGAGCTCCCAGCAACTTTGCTCCTTTTTTTGCTGCTGTTTCTGAGCAAAGCCAAGGTTTGTCTTAGGAGGTTATCTTAACCTGGACCCAGACGAACTGCTTTTCATTCTAGTTCATATATTCACTCCTATTTTCCTAGTTCCTTATAGTTCTTCTGAACATTTCCATACGCTGACTATCTGATACTTCTGAATGCCTAACTTTATGAATGCCCTGTGCTGTGAATCATCTTTATATTCCCCGTGGCATCCACATTTGGATCGTATTTCAATTTTTCTGGAAATACAAATATAGTTCTATTACAGTACCTGATACACCGGCAATTAATAAGCCAGTTGCCAGATATGTTCGGAAAACAAGACGGGAATGGGCAGTAGGGATTAGGCAAGCAGAAAAGAGATCACAATCCTCCTTGAGTATTGCTAATCATGAAGTTCATTTTGCATTATTATGGAATCCTAACTGTTGAGGGAACTCGCCCAGTGGCTTATTTGACAGGAAGAGTGGTGATGAAGTGACTGTTCCTCAGTGTTTGCCAGATACTGGAGGTCAGGGGAAGAGGGAAAGCAAGAAAGAAATGAAAGGTGAGAAACTGGCAGTGTCTTTGGTTGAGTCTGGTGATGCTCTTTCAGATAGAAGCATTTTTGGAGTGAGTTCAGTTTGAACACTCATCACTACATGTTTAATGGTTCTGTGCTTAGTCATGCAAGAGGCCTCATGGTATATTTTTCATTATCCACCTCTCCCAGATTTTTGGAAAGCTGTCATTGCATTTTGCAGTTATAAGCAGCAAAATCTGGTATCCTGAGCTGCCTTCCATCCTGTACACTTTCAAGTTTAGCAGCTTATTGGAGACCATTCCAAGTTGGCTTGTCTGCTGGGAAACATTGTGTATTGTATAACTCCCATCATCCCCGACCCAGTGACTATGCTGACTGGCTCCCAACAACTAATATGTCATTCAGGGATTTGTGTTACTTTCATGGGCTTTTTCTATGTGCTTCATTTCAAACCCCCCCCCCGGCAATAGATCAATCATATAAATAAATAAATCTGGAGGGCTACAGATTTTCCAACCTTGTTGTAGTAGATCCTGGGTCACGTTCCAAGATTGAACAGTAAATCTCATGGAGAGCTAGCTAGGCTTATTAGCAATATAATGCTCCCATACAGCTGCTCATTTGCACGGGAAAGGTCATCAGTGGTGGGCAAACTCTTTTCGAGAAATTTGCCACCATCACTACCTCAGTAAGCTTCTAAGGAAACTCAGGATTCACCAGAGCACAGTTGGAAAGATATTGTGATGTGTGGTTTTCATAAGGCAACCCCCCTCTACCGCCCAAGATTCAGTAAAACTACTGATTTGCTCCATTTATGTTTCGGTATACTGGCTTTCCACAAATGGTGGTTTTAACACAACAAGAATGGACGCTTTTAGATCTCCTTCCATTTCATGCAAAGAGAACGGGGAAGCACACAAGTCCAAGGCTCTTGCTGGCTTGTTTGTGTAACAACAACCCATAGTTTGTTGTTACATCTGAACCTGGCCCAGAAAATCCTGCCCATTTTAAAAACATATAAATTCTGAGGAACCTTGGGGAAGGTGCTTGAAAAGTGCAAAATTGCATGCCTTGACAACTAACATTTTAAACTTTGCA
The DNA here is from genome assembly GCF_027172205.1 of Podarcis raffonei. Classification (NCBI taxonomy): domain Eukaryota; kingdom Metazoa; phylum Chordata; class Lepidosauria; order Squamata; family Lacertidae; genus Podarcis; species Podarcis raffonei. Next base: position 21,766,894 of record NC_070606.1, read on the forward strand.
TGGCTCAAAAGCTTTCCTCTGACTCTTGCTGTTGTTTGAGGAATAAAACTGTGTGTTCCTGTGTGGAGGGGGAAAGACTCCAAGCATAATACATGATCAAACCCCAATTTTGTTTAAAATCTGCTGTGTTCCCTAGAGCATTGTGTACTTGCATTACCCGGAGTGTGTGCTTTTTACCAACCCCTCTCCCGGAGGTTGCACATTATCCTGTTACTTAGTTATGAGGGGCAACTTGCCTTGTGTGGCGACAGTTTGGGAAGAGGCATAAATAAGACACAGTTAATTGAAAGCAGATTCCCACTGTCTACCTCTAAAACCCACCCAGTCCATTAAAGCTCTCATGAATGAATCACTTTTGCAAAGAGAACTCTTTGCTCTTCTTCTGCCTCACTAAACTCTTACCTGGGGGAGGTCGAAGCTCTTGAATTTGGTGACATTGATTACTAGGGAATAAACAACACGTTAAAGTACAGTGTAGCGTTCAGAAGCCAGAAGGACATGGAGATTTAGCCCTTTGAACCTGCTTTGTTTCAATGAGTGGGTACGGTTGGTAATAGATACAGTGATAAGGAAAGGTCTTGACTGCATTACCTGGTGTCAGCTTCCGCTGCGCCCTGAACGGAGACCACAGACCGTATTTCATTTGAAGTGTGCTCATGCAAGAACAATAGATCACAGATTTCAGATGGGGCCTGGCTACTAAAGCAAGAGAGCCAGGTGGAGCAGCTTTTGCCTTTTAAGAAATAATAATCGGGGCAGCTGCTGCTGGAAAAGGATTATTTATAGCAATAGCAGGTTAGGCAAATCAAGGGCAAAACTTAGCACTGTTGTGTCTTTTAATTTCTGAGTTACGTCTTTGGGAGGGAATATTACAAATACCACATAAACTTACCTTAAGCATCAGCAAGTCATTTTAAGAAGGGGATTTTAAAAAAAAGCAGTAGCAGCATTTTGTCTGCAAGTTAAGCTGTTCCAGTTATCCATTGGTTTTGAGTTCGTGTGTGTGTGTTAAGATTGTGCAGTTCTCTTTCGCTTGGTTCATTCTTAAGTCAGCCTGGATAGCTCAGTTGGTTCGAGTGTGGTGCTGATAATGCCAAGGTTTCAGGTTTGATTCCTGTATTTATGGGATGGCTGCATGTTCCTGCATGGCAGAGGGTTGGACTAGATGATCCTCAGGATCCCTTCCAACTCCACAATTCTTTGTTTCTACGTTTACAACATTAGGCCCATGCGACACATTTTGATTAGATAGGGAAGGACCATAGCTCAGTCGTAGGGCACCAGTTTTGCATGCAGAAGATTCCAGGTTCAATCCCTAGCTTTTTCTTCTTTGGCAATCACTCGTAGCCGAGTAAGATTGTCCTCTATGAACACGGTCTTAACAGTGAGTCCGTAAGTGACTGTGGAGGCAAAACTTTTGCATCATAGTAAAATCTATGATGCATGACTATAGCCTCACTACACTCCTTGAAAGTTGTTCAGACTGGCTCAGTGTGAGTCCATGTACAGAAAACCCCCAGCAGGGGCAAATCTTGCTCAGCAATGGATTAATATGTCTCGTTAACAATAAGCTTGAAATAACAGTACTGAAAATTCAAACATGAATGAAAGAACATAGCATGGAGAGGAACAAGCTACCATACCTCTGAAATAATTGACCATCACGACAACTAGGTTAAAGGATGTGCTACAGTAGGCTTTCTTGATCAACATCAATAAAACATCTAAAAATAACTACACAGATATAGTCTAAGTTGATTAGCAGTAATTGCCCTGAGTCAGTGTAGTCACTGATGGGTGATGTCATGTGTAATATTCTCTTAAAGTGATTTTAGCAGACGTAGCCTTTTGAAGAGCTCTTATAGTCGGCATAAATATCTTCCTGGTTCCAAGCTGGATGCCAACAGTCAATGATATGTCTAAATATGACATAATACGGTATTAGATTATATCTTTGTGCTTTTCTTGTTATATGTTGCCAAAGAAAAATGACAGCATCTGTCTTTTTAATGCAAAAAGGGAGCCATTAAAATCTTTGAGAAGCAGAACATAGTAGCAGGGAAATCATGTAAGAACAATGAAGGTGAACTTTCAGATATTTAGGATCTGCAATCCTCTCAGTCACAACATAAGCATTTGACTTTTCTGCAAAGTCTGGAGATGATAACGGTGGAGAGGTTCTTATCCTATGCTCATGAATTGAGACAGAACTTACGTGCATGTATAGAGGAGAGGACATAGTTGGCCTGCTCTCTAAAAAGGTCTGGGCCTGACTCAATATGTGTTTGGTTAAAATGTAATAATAATAATAATAATAATAATAATAATAATAATAATAATAATAATAATAATAATAATAATAATAATAGATGCATTATAGGACTCCTCCCCCATATATATATATATATATATATATATATATATATATATATGTATATGTATATATATACCTATATATATATATAGGTATATTTATATACCTATTGTATTGCTATGAGGAAGAAAAGGTACTCCTCTTCAGACTGGGCCAATAGTATTTTTCTCAGTCCTGGTCAATCCAGGAGCTTCCTACTGCTTGCCAAATGCAGGAACTAATGTTGGGCACCCACCTCCATTCTATGCCTGAAAAAGATTCTGAGGCCAACATGATAGCTCAGTTGGTTAGAGCATGCTGCTGATAAAACCCCAAGGTTGCAGGTTTGATCCCCCTATGGGACAGCTGCATATTCCTGCATTGCAGGGGGTAGGACAGATGATCCTCAGGATCTCTTCCAACTCTACAATTCAACCTGGTATGCTGGCCTGTCACTTCCTTCAGTACAACGTCACAGATACCACACTGGACTTGAGGTCTATTAATAGACACAGGCCAGGGACCCCTACCTCCTTGTGGTCATAGCGAGCATGGGGAACCATTCCCATCCTCAACACAATAGCAATGCCAGGATCATACAAGCTGCCCACATTAAGTGAAAAGTATAATTTTGTGTTTACAAGCTCTTAGCAGTTAAATAAGTATGTAACTCTGGCTCTAGTTTTTCAAATGTCTCTTCCAAGTCCCGATTCCTTAGGTTTCCGCTTCACCTCCCTTCTCCAGTTATCAGTCTTTCCCTCTACAAGGGCATTATGAACCAAAAGTTGCACATTTGATTTGGAGGCAGCATCCTCCAGCAAAAGCAACTTTTTAAGAAATAAATTGGAGTGGGAAATGAATGAATGGACGGATGCATGCATGCATGAATACCTGTTAGTTGGAAAGACCTTTTTTCTTTTTCTCTTTTGTTCCTTATCACAGTTATCTTCCAGAAGGCAAAGAACCTCAACCCCCCAAAAAAAATTCCCGTAACTGTCAATACAATCAATTGGGATTTGTCCCCCCCCCCCCGTCAATAATTAACAAAAGCTTTAAATCAATTCAGCTTTGCGGTACTTGTTGTAATACTTAATGTTTAACAAGGAACTGTAATCCTCTTTCACCATTGAAGCATTTGGCTTTGTAGAATGTAAAAGTGATGACTGGATAAGTTAAATAATGGCCAGGATCCAACCTACTCTCTCCAGTGTTTTGAGTGGAAAGTGTTTCCGTTCAAGTGGAAGGGGTTTTATTTCCTGCTGGTGAGAGTCCATTGGGCATCATAGGATGTTGCTTCAGAAACGTTGTGGTGGGGGTGGCTTTGTGGGGCAGCAGAGGATGCTGTTGGAAGGGGGTGCTGAAAGGAGATCATCATTCATGGCACTTTAGACCCCACCCATAGCTTGCTTGCGGTTTCACAAGAAAACAGAGCAGGAGCCATATTTAGTTGGCGGGCTATGTCTCAATGTCAGGGTAATATGAGCCATGGCTCATTGGGGCTCAGCCCAAAGCCAGCATTCAGGGAGAAGGATCAGTCTTCTCATAAGAAGAGGATATTTCAGAGAATGGGCAGAGTGCCTTCCAGTGCTGGTTGGCAACACTAAACTAAGCTGACAGAGAGAGGGCCACCCCCTGGAATGGTTGTAACAGTCATGGTGGATGCAGTGATGCAGGCAGGTCCCCTTTCTTCCTAGTGCCATTTGTCACTTCCGATTACTGAGAAAGGGGGGGATAAGGCAGTGGAGAGTTTGGTGAGGACGCAATGCCAGGAGCTTTGGATTGGCTCTGCCATTGCACATGCACCGAGCTCCCTGCTTCCTTCTGTGTCCCAAGTAAGGATGCAGGCAGGAGGGAGCTGGCTGAGGGCAGAATGAAGTTGTTGGAGCAGTGGCCCATTTGTCCCCATTGACTAGCTTCCCCTGGTACCTTCTCAGCACTGAGTAATCAAAACCAGCCGATAGGCATCCAGGAGGAGGAGAAAGGCTTTCAAGTCAGCGAATGTGTCTTATCGGTATGCTTGAATTCCTACACCTCTTAAATTAGTAATGAAATCCTTCAGGGTAGTCACAAATAACTGGCAATTGCCAGATAGCCATTTAAAAGGTTACCGTGTGCACATGTAACCTTGTGGGGGAGTCATTTCTCCCTACCATCCTGTTACTTCTCCATTTCGCCCAGATTATTGAGCCTTGGTAACAATGGTAGTTTTACCATGTAGTTAGAGGTTCCAGGCAGCCATCTATCTCGCCATGTGGATACAATTACCATATGCTAAGCTTTAAAGTGATGACTACTTGGCCTGCAAGCATTTATTTTTATAGTCCAAGGTAAAAAAAATTTTTTTTTTTCAGGATGGAGGCTTTGAGCAATTTTACTTTGGGATTTTCTCCAATAATGAAGCCTCTGTGGAGAAAAGGAAGTCCAGCAAGTTCATTCTCTATCTCTGAATATAGCTTCTCCATCTCTGGTGACACCATAATTAGAAACTGTTCATCCTTCCTACATATCTGAAGCGTTTTTCTCCCCACTGTGTCAGCATTATATTTTAGCGTTGTGGTCAAGAGCTAAGGCCATAAAGGTATTTTTAAACTAAAGTTCCTTTAAGCCAGTAAGTTCAGAAACTCTTTGTGGCCTTCTTCTAAAAGTCAGTTTACTTTTTGGAACTCCTTTCCCACTGAGCTTTTTTAAAAAATGAGTGAGAGTCGCCTGGGATATCCTCTATCCATTGTTGGGCTCCAACTCCCCTCTGTTGAGGCTTTCTTTTTACAATCAAGTGGTCTTTTACGTTTTATGAGCTAAATAAATGAACTAGAAGAGAAGCCATGGGAAAATACTAAAATAATATTTAGTGATGGGGGATTGGAGATTGGAAATTGAATTTCATGGTTCTAAAACCCCTGAGCCTGTTTCAATCCAAGTCCATAATGACCTGAACTTTGTTCCTTCCCCATCTGTGAGTGTCCCTATTACCCACTTTTCCTAACTTAAACAAGCAAAATGGGTTTCAGGCAGGATTTGAGGTGCTACAGTGGTACCTCTGGATACAGACACTTCAGGTTACAGATGCTTCAGGAAAGTAAAAGACTCCGCTAACCCAGAAATAGTACCTCAGGCTAAGAACTTTGCTTCAGAATGAGAACAGAAATTGTGCGGTGGTGGCGCGACGGTGGCAGTGGGAGGCCCTATTAGCTAAAGTGGTACCTCAGGTTAAGAACAGTTTCAGGTTAAGAATGGAGCTCCAGAAAAAATTAAGTTCTTAACCCGAGGTACCACTGTATAAACATCAGAACTGAGTTCTGGATGCTGCCACAACTATAAGCAACAGCATCTACTGGACAGTGGGAAACACAGAAGCAGGGCTGGGCGCTATCTGGTTTTCAAGACCACGATGTACACCAGCTAAATATAGCAATATATCACAGTATATCGGCAGTGGTGGAGGGTCTTGCTGGGCCTCCCTGCAGTGGCAAGGGGCCCACCATACCTCCCCGCAGCAGCGGAGGGCCTTGACGAGGCTCCCTGTAGCGGTGGAGGGCCTTAAAATATAAGGGAGTAGTGGATTTAATAAAAAATATAAAGTAAACTTCCATATAATATATTTAATGTATTTTCAGCTAATTTAAGAGTAGTTTAAGTGATTTACTAGCCAACTTGCATCTGCTTCCCCACTCAGAGGTCCCACTTATAGTTTCAATCTATGCATGTATAAGCCCCACTGAGTTCAACTAAACTTGCTTTTACTTTCCTGGGAGTAAGTCTCAATGATTTCAGTAGGGATTGCTTGTGAGTAGACATGCATTTGCTTGCACTGCTTACCGACAAATCCCCTCCCCATCATTCTCACATAGTACCCAACCTCCCATTTCAGCATAAGGCAGCCAGCTAAACATTCTCCTCTCCATTCAGTCCTCCACAGAAGCCCCCCCCCCGCAAACGCCCCCATACCACCAATCTCTCCCCTTTTTAAATCTCTCCTCCTTTTAAGGGAGGGAAGGAGGGCAAGCAAGCAAGCAAGCAGAGACTTAATCTCCTTTAAATAAATTTTAGAAACCTTCATTTTTAATATGGGGGAAAACTATTTAGGGGGAACCACCAGAAGATAAAATAAGAACTCTTCCCACTCTCTTTTTTTGGGGGGGGGTGTCAGTGTGAGGAAAGAAAGAAGTGTTTTCCAGTTCTTTGTTTACATTCTCTGTTTACTTTACCCCTGGATCTTTAATTGTCTAGCCATGGGGGTCTTTCCTGGATTGTTAGCAGGCTCTGCATAATTAGCTGAGTTCTAAGTGGAAAGATACAGGTGAAGCTAGAAGAGTTTGCTGGTTTGTGTGAGGGCTTATCCTTACTTCTTATTGGCTAGGAGGGAGTATACAGTGGTACCTTGGTTCTCAAACTTAATCCGTTCCGGAAATCCGTTCCAAAATCAAGGCGTTCCAAAACCAAGGTGTGCTTTCCCATAGAAAGTAATGAAAAAAAGATTAATCTGTTCCAGACTTTTAAAAACAACCCCCAAAACAACAATTTAACATGAATTTTACTATCCAATGAGACCATTGATACATAAAATGAATGTACTGTACTATAAAATAAATAAGACAGTATTGTAGATGATTTAGAATTCCCCCCCCCCTTACCTACACTGATGATAGTCATTGTTTGGATGGGGGGCTTTTATCCATTTCTGCAGTCACACACAATCAATCAATCAGTAGCTGAAATGGGTTCCACACAGTCACAAAAAAAACAAAATTAACCGAAAAAGCCCCCAAAACACAAAATCAACAGCAAAAACAAAAGTGCCAAACTTAATTTGTTCCGGTAGTCTGTATGACTTCCAAAATGTTCGAAAACCAAGGCACAGCTTCTGATTGGCGCAGGCGCCCCGGAAACAGTAGCTGACAGCTGCATCAGACGTTTGGCTCCTGAAAAAGTTTGAAAACTGGAACACTTACCGGAACGTTTCCAGCGTTTGGGAACCAAGGTGTTTGAGAACCAATGTACCACTGTATTACCTTGTTGAAACACTACGATGTTGTTTTAATACCTGGCATTCAACGATTTATCACACAGCCCTATATCGGAGCCACATTTTCTTGGGACTGTGATCTGGATGTGCTGACATGCGCTTGCTTCAGCATCCATTGACCTGGAGAAGCAGTGTACAATGCCTTGAGCATTTCCCACTATCGGTTTCCGTGGAATGCTTGTGCCACTGTCCACCTCTTTGTGATGTCAACTAATGTTGCAACAAGTATGTGTGGCAATTGCCTCAAGTCGGTCTTGCCAGCTCATTGCCTTGGTAAGGTGAATTTGGATAAAAGAGGAAGGGCTGGCTTGGCGGCCCCATAATGCTCTAGCCTTCTGATAACATCATCAGGAATGATAGGACTGGGCAGGAAATATGTGGAGAAAGCCTTGTCTCCCGCTGCCCTGCCTTTTCTGTGGTTGGATTAGAGGGTGATTTAAATACAGTGGTACCTCGGGTTAAGAACTTAATTCGTTCTGGAAGTCCATTCTTAACCTAAAACTGTTCTTAACCTGAGGTACCACTTTAGCTATTGGGGCCTCCTGCTGCCACCACGCCACTGGCCCTTGATTTCTTTTCTCATCCTGAGGTGAAGTTCTTAACCTAAGGTACTACTTCTGGGTTAGCAGAACCCAGTAACATGAAGCGACTGTAAGCTGAGGTACCATTGTATATGTGTCCCATGTCTGGGTCCGTGTTTGAAATTCTTCAGGCGCCAGGTGCAGTTTACACCTGGCTATCGGCCACTTGAGACCAAGTTAAGATGCCCGGGCGCCAGGATGGTGCCTGACGTCTCCACCACCTGGAGGTGCATGCCTGGGGATCCTTGGATCATTCCTGATTTCACATACAGTACAGTGGTACCTCAGGTTAAGTACTTAATTCATTCCGGAGGTCTGTTCTTAACCTGAAACTTAACCTGAAGCACCACTTTAGCTAATGGTGCTTCCTACTGCTGCCGCCGGAGCACGATTTCTGTTCTCATCCTGAAGCAAAGTTCTTAACCTGAGGTACTATTTCTGGGTTAGTGGAGTCTGTAACCTGAAGCGTATGTAACCTGAAGCGTATGTAACCTGAGGTACCACTGTACTAGCAACACATCCTGAAGAATTCTATCCATTATATTTTATCAGCACAATCAGAATGAATTTGAGGAACCAAAAAGTCGTCTTGAAAAATGCGACTTTTGAGCTGTCTGGCCCCAAAATGGCAACTAGGCGTTCCATTTGGGTGACTGTAACCCTGGTTTAAAGAGCCACTTGGTGCCTAGCTTATATATCTGAGTTTCTAACACTGATTTTGGTTGCAGTGTGGCAGCTCCCACTCCCTTTGGAGCCATGTGGGGGACCCTCTTAGTGTTTGTCCTGATCGTGCTATTGCTGTAGAAGTGCTAAGCTTTAGATCAGCAGCTTGGAACAGTGATCAATATGATAGCCACTTCATTTGAATGCCTTCCTGACAGGAGATAGACTTTCTTAATTGTTATAAGTGCCAATACAGTTGAGAGTCTGTTGGTATTCATCCAACTTCCATGTGAGTGTTGGCTGTGTCCTAGACTAAGCTTGAGTCCCTACCCACTTTTCAAGGTCTTCAGGTTACCAGTAAATTATATCTATACACTTGGCAATTTCTTTGCAAAATCCTGCAACTAATTGAAATGCCCTATATCAAACAGCAGACCATCAAAATAATCGCAGAAAAAATGGGGGGAAGGCTTCAATTTAAACTTTGAGGACAAAAGCCTTGATGCAGGGGAAATCAGACAAGGTCCCTCACCCGCCCCTGCTTGTATGGAAGTTTGCCAAAGGTTGCATTTATGTTCATTGAAACTTTTAATTCCAAAAACCAGCACTTAAATGCTAATAGGAACAGGGTTTAGAAGCTCAACTGCCCTTCTCTCTCTCTCTCTCTCTCTCTCTCTCTCTCTCTCTCTCTCTCATACACACCCACCCACCCACCCCACAAATGTAAGTTAATTCCCCACTCCCAAATCTTGAAAGTTGGCATGTGTGTTTCTAGTTTGCTGGCTTTTCTTTACAGCACAAGGAGAGAGGAACCTTCCCCTTACTCCTTCCAGTATGTCAGTCGGCAAAGCAGCTACAAATAATTTGTGGGAAAATACTGTTTGTGTGTCTTTTTCTGTTGGAATTTCAAATAGGGCTAAGCTGAAATGGCCTATGTTTTAATTTGACTTCCTTTTCCAGTAATTCTTCAACACACGCTGCTAAAACAATTCAACCATGTTTTGAATGGCATTAATGCTAGAGAACATTCAAGTTACTGTATACACCTTGGGGCTCCTTGGATCAGCCAGATATCCAAGGTACAGTCATACCTTGGTTTGCGAATGTGATCCATGTGGGAGGCACATTTGCAACCCGCAGTGCTGCGTCTGCGCATGCATGTGATGTGATTCAGCTCTTCTGCGCATGTGCGTGTGCATGACGTTATTTTGCACTTCTGTGCATGCGCGAGCGCCGAAACCCGGAAGTAACCTGTTCCGGTACTTCCAGGTTTGGCGCGGTCCGTAACCCGAAAATGCACAACCCGCAGCATTCGCAACCCAAGGTATGACTGTAGTGGCAAAAGAGGAAGAAAGAGGTGAGCCTCACACTGGTGCCCAGACATACAAGAAACATTAATAATATGAAATTTTCAAGAATCATAGACTTTCTAGAGTTGGAAGGGACCACGCGGGTCAACTAGTCCAGTCTGCAGCAGTGCAGAAATCTTTTGCCCAATGTGGGGCTCGAACCCATGACCTTAAGAGTCTCATGCACTGCTAACTGAGCTATGTGTTTCAGTGAGGCACAAAAACAGTATTTCGGGTGGGCCCTTAGAGGGCAATTGGAATGCTTCTTCTTTTCTGTGCAAACTGTACTCTGTGAGCAGTCACCCTGTTGCTCAAGTGCCGCTGCTGCTGATACAAGAGCATTCAAGTTGCTCCCTAGAGAGCCTGCACTATGGATGTCACCCTTTGGGGTGTTTCTGCATCTGACTGTGTCACCTTATTTTAGACACTGAGGGAAGCAGCAGAAAAGTTGCTAACGGGGAAGGCACAAAACTGTTTTGGCAAAAAAGGGAGTTTTCTAGTGTCTTGTGTTCTGCTTGGCAAGCAGTTATTCGGTACTTGAAGTACATATTGTGAGACAAAAGTAGAATGTTGCAAATATTTGGATGAGCCTTTACTGTAGATCAGGATGTGGGCTTGATGATCTCCACTTCTTCCTATTCCCCCAAGGGGAGCAATCACTGTGATACAAGTAGCATATTTGTGTTACACTTTGGAAACCTTGGATAATCCCTGTTTTGACCTTGGAAGACCCATTGTGACAAACATTGAGAACAGGGTGCTCTCCTGTACCAGTTAGATTTTGTTCTGTATAACAGCTGGAAAGGATAAGGAGTTTGTACATGCGACTGGGGCTAGGGGTGAGGGAGAGATTGAATTCAGTTTGCATTAAAAATCGAACCTACCTAATTTGCACTGCTCAGGACAGTGGGAGAACTAAAACACAGCTGTCCTTCAAAATGTGTACATCTCTGAATCTCGTCGTGATACAGTTCTTGAACCAAACGTTTACAAAAATGTATATATTAGTGGAAACATGCATTACGTTGGGGAAAACCACATGCAAAAATGTGTTTATTAGGAGAAAGTCACACTAAAATGCTGATGAATTTTCATGTCACACACACAGAGACATTTATACACATGCAATGCAGATGAGGTGCCCACATATATGTGTGCTCAATATAACAAATGGAGAGGGTCACAAATCATACTTTCCCCATGCCCTCCCAAGTATATATACATGCCAGACCTTAGGGTAGATTCAGATTAGGGATGTTTGAAGAATATGAACTTTGGGAATTCTATTGCGAAGTGACTTGATCCACACTTCCTGGACTAATGTGCAGGTTGGAATTTAATTATCTGCCGGTGTTCCCAAATATTGGAACATTTTTTTAATAAAAAAATGACACAGGGAACCTTGTCTTTGCATACTGTTTTTAAACTATTTTTGACTCAGAAGAATAATTTTTAAGTGCATTTTAAACCTATTTTGATACATTTCCTTTACTCAATAACAATTTCAGTTTAATGCAGAATGGCATGGAACAGATTTATAGGTGTGCAAATGCAAAAGCAACCAAAAATATACTGATTTGCTTAGCCCAAACACAGATAAGCAAGATTTTCCCCTAAGAAATGCGACTTATCACATGTCACCCCAAGCTTGAAGCACTATCTTGAAACACGTTCAGTAGCCCAGATTGCACATAATGACCTTGCGAGGCATATCTGTTTTACTGGTGGTTCAGAAGCCTCAGTTGGTATGGTTGCCAGAGTTCTTTGTGCTGCAGTGTGTCTTCACAGTTAGCTCAAAGGAAAGTACAAAATAAAAAATGGAAGAGGTGAGAGAAATGGCCATGAAGGGACAGGACAGGTGCTAGTATTTTGTGGGCATAACAAGGGCTGCTGAACACTGATTTACTAAGTTTCCCTCTACATGATTAGCAGATGGAATTGAGTTTCTGCTTTTGTTTTCCACATATATTATCCATGCGGGAGAACTAAGGGACTCTGTTAAAGTTATCATCTAGTAAACACTGTTTGTTGCTTCTCTTCAAAAAATGCTTCCTGGTTGGTCTGGGGGATCAGTTTGCCTTTTTTTTTTTTTTCAGAAATACTTGAATTGTAACTATTTATTACTTTTTAAAAATCTCTATATAAAACAGCTTCTAGTATATAAAACAGAACACAATCAAAATAAAAACAGGATACTGTTGTTAGTTTCCTGTTCTTGCATTTGTGTCACACCTGCTCACAGTGCTACAGCATCAGGTGTTCACAGATCGTATATCATTAACTCATGTAAATGTTATTAACAAGACTTGAGTCAATACTGCTGCGCATTGTAGAAGCGATTACTCTGTCAGCTTAGGGCAGATCCACACCTCGTATTTAAGAGCACATCCAGTTGAACATTTAAAACTTCTGATTTCCCCCCGAAGAACCCTGGGAACTGTGGCTTGCGAAGGGTACTGTGAATCATAGCTCCGTGAGTGGGAAACTACAGTTCCCAAGATTCTTTGGGAGAAGCCATGTGCTTTCAGTGTGCTTTAAATGTATGGTGTGGTTTTGCATTTAGTCCTCCACAGAAAGGGTTGCTTTGTTTTTTGGTTGTTGTTTTTTGTAAATCAGAATATTTTAAAGACTATTATAAAGGCATTGGTGATTCACATTAAGTTTCTTTATGCACTCAAGGGCAGTTCTAAATTCTGGAAGGATGCAGAATTCAATGGTGGATTTCAGGCCCACTGGGGATGGGACCTTCTGAAGTATGGGAGGCAGAGGCTCACAGGACATGGGAGAGCTTCATTTGCACTGTGCAAATGAAGTCCATAGCAGTCTCATTGGTGTCTGTAGAGGCCCTGGTGTTTGACCTAGTTGGCCTAGAGGTCTATGCCCTCTTTTGATGTTACTCACCCAGGAAGATAAACATAACTATGAAGGGATTTTCGTAGAATAGTAGAGTTGGAAGGGATCCTGAGGGTCATCTGTCCAGCCCCCTGCAATGCAGGAATATGCAATGTCCCATATGGGGATCGAACCTGCAACCTTGGTGTTATCAGCACCCGCTCTAAACAACTGAGCTATCTAAGTACATCTTTAGGCCAACACCCTGAGGTAGCACAGTCCATTCCAGTCCTTCATCTTTTGAGAGATAACATACCAAAGGAGACAACCTTTTCTCTACATAGACTCTCCAATATGCTTTAGGGTTTAGGGTTCTTAATCATCTGGGAAACCTACTCCTCTCTAAATCAACCTGTGAGGGCTGCAAGGAGCCACACCATCTCCAGGGTTGAGGCTGAATGCACAGCCCTGTTGAATCTGTGTTGCCCTTTCACACGAGTAACATGCAAAGAGGGCTCTTGTGCAACCCAGTGGCAACTGAGGACTCAGCAGGGTTGTTAGGTATCCCATTTCAAATGGAATTTTTTGGGTCTACAAATCATGCCAAGTGATTCATTTCCCCACAAATCAGCAAGTTTTCAAACCGATCCATTCTTAAGGAAATCAGCCCTGAGTGCTCACTAGAAGGACAGATCGTGAAGCTGAGGCTCCAATACTTTGGCCACCTCCTGAGAAGAGAAGACTCCCTGGAAAAGACCCTGATGCTGGGAAAGATGGAGGGCACAAGGAGAAGAGGATGACAGAGGACGAGATGGTTGGATAGTGTTCTTGAAGCTACCAGCATGAGTTTGACCAAACTGCAGGAGGCAGTGGAAGATAGGAGTGCCTGGCGTGCTCTGGTCCATGGGGTCACGAAGAGTCGGACACGACTGAACGACTAAACAACAACAACAACATAATTCAAGTATAAATAAGTTACATAAAGACTTCTTGATCCATAGACATTCAACTGAGATTTCAGCTTCCCTTTATGTGAGGCTCTGAGCTGTGTCTGATTTGTTCCAAGTTGAGTTGTTGGAGGTCTAGTGATGTTCTTACCATGTGTCTGAAATCAAAGGTGGAAAATTGCAGTACTTTCCTCTTCGGGGATTACATTCCATCATCTTTGCCATATCTTAGTAACACCGTCTGCTCTTAACATTACCGTACATTTCCGATGTGCAGTGTTTTTTTGCCAGAGCTGGAGCAGAGCGCATGTTTTCCCTTGTTTTGCTGGAAACTACAGCAGATCAAAGATGCTTCATGTCATGATCCGCAGTCTGCACGGAGTGTCTCTGTGTTACATATTAACCAGCTTTGATGCCTCTTTACATGAGGTCACAGCTTCCCAAATTAATTCTGTCACAGGAGAGGATTCATTAGATTCTTAATTGACTATTTCCTTACAAACAAGCAGGAAGGAACTTCTAGAAAACAAAGTAATTAAACAGTAAGCAATGCACATAAATCACATTTCTGAGCAAATTAATGAAAAAAATACAGAATTTGTTTCACTTTATACAAAGGGTGTTTTTGTTTGTTTGTTTTTTGGCAAGTATACAAGTGATAACCCAGGGTCCTCAGCCAATGTTTTTGAAGTTCAAGCTTGGTTTTTTAAGACAGGCTGAGTATCAATCCTGGCTGCAACTTCATGGGCATGGGGAATTTGTGCCTTTTTCTACAAGTTCTTTCCACCATGAATATGTTTGCAGTTGATAAATGTAAAGTTGGATGTCTCATGCCAGTTTTAGACCTGTGGCAGAAACTGATTGCATCAGTTTACTTTGTGGATTGAAAAACAGAATTGTGCCTTCACAACCCCATTGAATGTTTGAAAAGGGAATAGCAGTTCTTCATAATGAAAGCACTTTCACGTGAGAGGTGCATAGTTATGTTTATCACTTAGTTCTTTAGCAGTTTTCAGCCACCAGCAGAGGCTTTCACTGATTTTTTTTTCATACATAAAAGAGTAACGACATGATACTGTTCCAACTACGTTTTGAAAATAAGGGAAAGATTGAAAAAAGTACCTCCTGTATTGCCAGTTTTGTGTGAGGCAGTGGGATAGTGCAAACACTTTTTATTCCGCTCTTAGAGCTGAGCTGAATTTCCATGAGTTTTGATTTTTGTGTTTGATGGGGAGGAGGAAGTGCTTTTGGTGAAGTGTTACAAAAAATGTGCAATGCTTAAAATTGTTCCTACGCTTTGTCCAAGTGCTGAACATTAATCACAGCTCCGACAGCTCTCTTCAAACTCCCTGGAAATCTGAGTTTCACCCAGAAAATATATTTAGTAGGGGCATCTAACCTGTGGCCGTCCAGATGTTGTTGGACTCTTATCACTCTATCAAGCCAACATGACTAATAGCCAGAGATGGGGGGAACTGCAGTCCAACAAAATCTGGAGAAGCCACAGGTTAACCACTTCTGATATTTAGGAATTCTGCCTAAGATTTATCTCATTTGGGTCAGAGAAGTTCCCTGAGTTCAGTCAGTCAAGTTCATGGACTGCACAGTTCTCTTGTTTCTAAGCTCAGATGTTTCCTTGTGCTGTGTTCTGTCAGATAACTACACTCCAGAGACAGTTCCTTGGGACCTTAAAAAAAAGTGCCTTTGAAGGCTTTTGAATGCTGACCTCATGGACCTGGCTGCCTGAGACCCCTGGTGCCTTGTTTCACATGGGAGGTAGCTATAATGCAGATGATTCTGAAACCAGTATCACTCCTGGGAGGTGAGGCACAGCTCTGAGGTAATGTGGGAGACAAGGCCCTAAGTACTATCATTTGAGCATAGCTTATGATATAGGGCACATGCCAGAGACCATCTTCAGGTAGGAACCATCTTTGGTATATAGACCCGTTTCTAAAAAATGGCTAAAGGAGGGTTGGAAATTGAAATAGTTGGAGATCCGGACCGCTGTATTTGTTCCAGTGGCCTAAGCAGGCTGTGTGATGGTGGGAACCTGCAGGCTGTTTTGCTCTTTTAGCTCTATCACATCATCTTGAACTCAATTACAAATACCCCACCAACTTTGGATATGCTTTTTTTTTTTAAAAACCAACAACATAAAAGTTGATAATGAATAGTAGTAGCCTCTGTTCATATAGCGAGTAGCTTTCTTGTTGAGTACCTGCAGCCCATTTGAACATATTTAGATTTTTGTTTCAAAAAGGAGTGCCCCGTCTCCCTTTACAACAAATCCAATCTAGGATTTTTTTACTAAAACAAATGACAGCATATAGCTTGCTGAGATAACTCTCCAACTGCCTTCAGATCTTGGGCTGGTACAACATACTTAACAGTACAGTGGTACCTCAGGTTAAGTACTTAATTCGTTCCGGGGGTCTGTATTTAACCTGAAACTGTTCTTAACCTGAAGCACCACTTTAGCTAATGGGGCGTCCTGCTGCCGCTGCGCCGCTGGAGCATGATTTCTGTTCTCATCCTGAAGCAAAGTTCTTAACCTGAGGTAATATTTCTGGGTTAGCGGAGTCTGTAACCTGAAGCATCTGTAACCTGAAGCGTATGTAACCCGAGGTACCACTGTACCTTCTCAATTTTACCACTGACTTGCTCCTATTAGAACAACATGATCCCATGCATCATATTTTTGCAGGGACTCCCTTGTTTGATTCCTATGGTCAGCTTATATTTCAAAGTGACTGTGTTGCACTTAGGAAAAGTACAGTAGCAGCTAATTTGTATGACTTGATGTCTGTTGCTGCTGACTAAGAGAAAGGGACAGGAAGCAGCAGCTTTGGGGGATAAGTATAAGCAGCACTACACTCCAATCTGGCTACCAAGTGATTCAGCTTCATCCCATGGTTTAGCTCAACAGGTCATTCTCTGTGAATTACTGTTAATACAACTTTCACAGACAGTTAGCATTAATATTAAAGAACGAGAGGCAGATAATGCTTGAGAGTGTTTCCGTTTCCTTTTTCGCTAATTGCAGTGTCGTATATTATCTCGTCAGTTACACACTTATGAGAGATTCCCTAGCAAGGTATGTGAAGTCTCTGGGGAGATAGTATTGCTGTATTTATTCATGAAGATACAAATAATCACTTCAGACCGGGGCTGAAATGGTAGAAAGAGAACCCCAACACGGTGCTTCTCAGATCCTTCTTTTCCTCCTCCCCGCTTCCTCCTTTTGTTATCCAAAGTCTCACCAGATGTTCATACATGGTTGTAATGCTTTCAAGGGACCTATACAGAAGCAGAGAAATTCATCCCAACCAGCCCTGTTCCCTTGCCTTGCCTTGCCCCATATATGAAGGTGAGGGTTAGCAGTTACATGGAATTGTGACATCATAATAATGCTGTCTATTTCATCAGTGAACTTGGAGAGAGGTGTGTGAAGGTGATGGATCAGTTACTTCATATGTGATTATCATTTGTTGAATGCAGAGTCAACTGGAGACTTTTCTTTGTGTGAATGAGCCCATTAGAGACCAAGCAACACAGATGGAAGACTTCTGTACCCTACGAAAAAGAAAAGAAAAGGTAGCTGTGAATTACGGTGACAGGGAGTAGACACTGACTTTTCTATTTTTGGGATGCCAAATTGTCATCTTCTGGGAGCACTTATTCTTCCTTTGGATGCCCTGTTGCAAATGTCAGTGGAAAAGGGTGGTGGTGGGCTGTGCTCATGTTTGAGTGGGCTCAAAGACCAACCTAGCAGTCTGCCCAGAT
Organism: Podarcis raffonei; assembly: GCF_027172205.1. Taxonomy (NCBI): domain Eukaryota; kingdom Metazoa; phylum Chordata; class Lepidosauria; order Squamata; family Lacertidae; genus Podarcis; species Podarcis raffonei. The sequence continues at coordinate 21,784,428 of NC_070606.1, forward strand.
CTTTTTCAATACTGGTCATCATGACTGGGGGGAGATTTGAACCAAGCCCTCCATTCTGAATCAAGCGCTCTGTTCTTACTCTCTCCCCTTGAAGTGGCATTGAGCACAATATTATTAGAGTTGCACACAAGAAGAGCATTCACAAGAAGAGCCGGTGTGGTATAGTAGTTAAGAGCGGTAGATTCGTAATCTGGGGAACCGGGTTCGCGTCTCCGCTCCTCCACATGCAGCTGCTGGGTGACCTTGGGCTAGTCACACTTCTTTGAGGTCTCTCAGCCCCACTCACCTCACAGAGTGTTTGTTGTGGGGGAGGAAGGGAAAGGAGAATGTTAGCTGCTTTGAGACTTTTTCGGGTAGTGATAAAGCGGGATATCAAATCCAAACTACTCCTCCTCCTCCTCCTCCTCCTCCTCCTCCTCTTCTTCTTCTTCTTCTTCTTCTTCTTCTTCTTCTTCTTCTTCTTCATAGCCACCCACCATTTCGTGTGAGTAGTTTCCCCCCCTCCTGTTGGATTGGACCATCATTTTTACATCTAAAGTTCTCTCATGAAATTTGGTAACAGGACATGTGCACGTTGTATTCTGATGCTCTGCCCACTTAAAGGTGACTAGTGGGGTGGGTGAAATCTTGCTTTCCCACTGTGAATGGGGGGACGGACATAATTAAGTACTTGTAAGGAATAAATCCTACACAAATCCAGAGTGGAGTCCCTACGACGGTTGGATGGCATCTTCTGCCCCTCTTTCCGGCAACTCCTGCAGCCAAGTATTGCTCTACGTTCCTTTGGACCACATCAACAAGGCCGGGGGGGGGTCCTTGTTGTTTGGGCAGCCCAGGAGCTCAATACACACTGCCCAGGCTTGTGCCCTGGGGAAGTCACTTCAGTGCTGCTAACACAGTGGTTTTGACTTCACCCCTGGAGGCACACTCCATTGTCTCTCAAGACAAACGGATGCCAACAGCTTGTAGTATGCTTATAAGAGGCTCCTTAGTTATATGTGTTATATTATTTCAGTACTGGCAGAATATTGAATAGTAAAGTAAATATATATTCTGTATCTATGTGCAAAGCAGTGTTTTGGAAGATTGAACATCGCTTTGTAGACAAAAACCCCCTCTGCTACTCATTTTCTGCATAAGCTCAAGGAAGCAGATAGGAAATCAATTTTGTGGGGGATTCCCTTCAGAGACCACCAACAGCTCAGGCCTGCCCACTTCCATGATTTTATGCTAGGATAGTGAAACATCAAGTAGTTAAATATTTGCAATTGAACAACTGTCAATCATCATTAATAACTGTAGCCATCTTAAGAACTCTCGCTTCCACCACCGCTCTGATTGATTACTGAAATATGATACTTAACCACAAATAGTGGGTTATTAATAGCAAGCATCATGTTTGTCTGGTAACCTCGTTATCTTTTCTATGTGTTAAAAAGAGAGAGAGCCCCGGCTTCACAATCAGAATAAATAAGGATATAGTTAATAACACGACCTGGTATCAATAAGATGTGGTGAAATCCTAGGGATAAGAAATGGGACTTTTTATTCTGTGATAGAAATGCTGTTCTCTGAAAATACAGCAAATGTAGTTTAAATAAGTGTCATAAAGAGGCCTTGTTTGCACAGTGTAAGGTATATAATTAGGGGGAAATCTTTTGCTTCCTAGTTTGTAACCAAGAATCTCTAAGCCCCCCACCCCACCCCAGCAACTGAAACCAGTGTAGTTAAGCCGGTTTTGTGAGCTTGAAAAGTTTTTTGGTGGGGGGAAAAATTAATCAAATGAAAACTGAAGAAAAAAAATAAAAGACTAGAAATAACAGAAACAAATCAATAAACATTCCTAAAATAAGTTGTCATTTCAGGCCAATATTCACTCAGTGTTCATTTAGAAACAAATGATTGAAGAGATCCCTGATAGACTCAGCCAATGAAGGTTTTCTTTCAACTTCATATTTAATTACCTCCCGTCTCTCTCTCTCTCTGTGTTTATTTATTTATAATATTTCATATTGACAAATGATGCAAATAAATTGTGTACATAAGTACGATAATTTAGTTTGCCCTGAGTAATTAATTTTTCAGAGCGCTTGTACCCCGCTCTGCAGCCTGGAAAACTTCATGCACAGCTTACAAAGCAATACAAATATCACAAGCCAGCCCTCAGGCTTGGTTTACTCTTGTTTTTTAAATGTTTGTTTTTGTAAGCTGATTTGAATGCATCTTTTTGCAGAGGGAAACTCATGGTAAAGACCCATATCTAGATATTAAAAAGTGTGACCAAAAAAACCCAACAACATGACCATCAGTTGCCCCACCCCCAATGCCCTTCTGCTTCAACCCTATTGACTGCTGTTAGGAGGAGGGTGGAGACTTCATGATGCCCTATTTCTATGAATGCTTATTTCACAGAAAAGAAGTGGGTCTTGATATGGGGTTGCAGTCTGTATACACAGCATAAGATGCTGGTCAGGAGGTGATTTGGGGATGGAATTACCTTACTTGCAATGTGCCACAGCGGGGAAAGCAACAGCAGGCCAATGTATTAATTGCTTTTTAAAACCATAAACCCCATCCTCCTTGTCTTTTGTTAAGACTCCCACTCCAAACAGAATCTTGCACCCAGGCACCTTATTACTTCTTTGGAATTTAATTTATGGAGCAGGGTAATTTTGATTGATGACTGGGGCAAGCAGTTGAAGAGGAAATTATTTTGGAGCGGGATCCGGGTGGGCAATTAATGGGGGTAACTTAATTGGATAGGTCCTTATTAATTTAGGGTTATCTGGGGCGGGGTGCGAATTATTTGAATACCGCAATTGATTTGTGCTGATCTGAATGGAAATTAATCGGCTTGCCTTCTGTGAAATTTAAATTGCAGCAATGGTTTCTAAATCTGCACCCGTACATGTAAAGCAGTGCATGTAAATCTATGTCGTGTTTTGCCCTCTTTTTGGACACCCTGCGAGGAAGGAGGTGGGGGAGAGACAAGGATGCCAAAGGATGAATGTGGGCAAATGCAGCTGCATGCATTTGTCACTTGGTTACAGTTTGGGATAATGATTAAGAGGTTAAGCTTAGGATAGGGAACTTTTTTCCAATCTGAGACTGTATATTCCCTTTTGGTCTAAACCACTGAGCCTCTTGGGCTTGCTGATCAGAAGGTTGGCAGTTTGAATCTCCGTGACAGGATGAGCTCCCATTGCTCTGTCCCAGCTCCTGTCAACCTAGCAGTTTGAAAACAGGCCAGTGCAAGTAGATAAATAGGTACTACTGCGGCGGGAAGGTAAACGGCATTTCCATGCACTCTGGTTTCCACCACAGTGTTCCATTGTACCAGAAGCAGTTTAGTCCTGCTGGCCACGTGACCCAGAAAGCTGTCTGTGGACAAACTCTGGCCCCCTTGGCCTGAAAGAGAGATGAGCGCCACAACCCCATAGTCGCCTTTGGCTGGACATAACCATCCAGGGGTCCTTTACCTTTTACCTTTATTCCCTTTTGGGCACCACAAGTCAGTGGTGGGTGGGGGCCAGAGTCAAAAGTGAGTGAAACAATGAATTTACCCTTTTACAGTAGGGTAGTCTCTACACACACTCAAACCACAAGCATCGTCGTCAGAGTGCAAGGACCCTCAAGGAGGGTGTGAAGGAAGGGCAATGAGAGGCATGACCTGGGAAGAGGCCCCTTGCAAAAAAGGTAGATTTTAAGGAGAGATCCATGCTGTAGGGGTAGCAAGAGAAAATGGGTAGAGCCATACAGTGGTACCTCGGGTTACAGACGCTTCAGGTTACAGACTCTGCTAACCCAGAAATAGTACCTCGGGTTAAGAACTTTGCTTCAGGATGAGAACAGAAATTGTGTGGTGGTGGCATGGCGGCAGCATGAGGCCCCATTAGCTAAAGTGGTACCTCAGGTTAAGAACAGTTTCAGGTTAAGAACAGACCTCCAGAACGAATTAAGTTCTTAACCCGAGGTACCACTGTACTTGTGATAAGTAAATTTGCATTTGACTATTACTAGTTGGAAGGGCCACAGGTGGCACTGTGGGTTAAACCACAGAGCCTAGGACTTGCTGATCAGAAGGTCAGTGGTTCGAATCCCTGTGACGGGGTGAGCTCCCATTGCTCGGTCCCTGCTCCTGCCAACCTAGCATTTCAAAAGCACATCAAGGTGCAAGTAGATAAATAGGTACCTCTCTGGCGGGAATGTAAATGGCATTTCCATGTGCTGCTCTGGTTCGCTAGAAGTGGCTTAGTCATGCTGGCCACATCACCTGGAAGCTGTATGCCGGCTCCCTCAGCCAATAGAGCGAGATGAGCGCCGCAACCCCAGAGTCAGCCACAACTGGACCTAATGGTCAGGGGTCCCTTTACCTTTACTGCTAGTTGATTAAAGACATGAAAAAATGGGTGCCTTTCAAGTTTGATTCGTGACAAAAACTCCACAGAGTAGTGAGGTGCAAAATAAAATGGCAGTAATAAATTATTGCGGAAAGGTGGAAAACAACAAGGGCATTCTCTTAAGAGCTGTTAGTTTTCATTTTGCAACTTGTCAGACCCTTCAGCAAGAAATTATTAATAAATGTTCACCTCCTTTATTACTGTCCTAGATTATCAGTTTAATGTATGATACATTAGAACAAATCACAAAGGCAGCCGTAAATCGTGCTACAGTGATTCATTGCTAGTGGCAGTGGTCTTGTGAATCATGACCATATTTCAAAGGAATTATGTAATGTTTCCAAATAGAAATGTGTACCTGCAATGCACAGCATTCTGTAGGGTCTTGATTAAGCAAGTCCAACAATAAGAGACAGCTAAAAGTGCAGTCCTGTGTTTGTCTATTCAGAAGGAAGTAGGTATACACTGTACTTTGTATGTGGACAAGAGCTGAAGCAGTGGGCTCTAATTTAGGGAATGCTGCGGCTAAAGAAACTTTAGCCTGGTTGTTTGTTAGCTGCTTTGGAAAGAGATGCCTATTAGGGAAAAAAGCTGCTGGCTTTTCAATGTTTTTCAATGTTCAAAATTTTCTTGGCACCATAGTTAAAATTCAGTGTATACTAGGGATAGGGAATTATTATTTAGAATTATTATTATTATTATTTAGAATTATTATTTTCTTGCACCCCTCTCTGTCCTCCACACAGGCAAGGAAGAGGCATTCTAGCCAGGCAAAACACTCAAACAGGGTCAGTGAAGGTTGCAGGCTTGGAAGAGTGGTTATGGATGGGGAGAGTTCATAGGGTCAGATATAGAGAGGCCTGAAGTTCTCCATGCATGACATATACCACAATGTCATAGATGATGTCACTACTTTCAGGGAGTCTGGGATGTTGAAATTAAGGATGCTCACTAGGAGAAACTCTTAGAATCAGGCATCTCTGGTCACCTTGCATCTAGCTTTGTGTTCATTGAAGAGAAAGGGAATTTATGGGGGAAGACAAATACCGCACAATGTTCATATTAGCCTATGGACCTAGGGAGAGAGGTTGCAAAAAACACGAGCTCAATGAGAAAGCACTTAAGATTAGTTAAGAGGGTTCAGATGCAAGTTGTGTGATGTAAACGGTATGGTGTGATCCCAGTGTGGTGTATTGGTTAGAGTGTTGAACTAGGACCTTGGAAGATCAGGGTTGAAATCCCTGCTCAGTCATAAAGCCCACTGGGTGACCTTGGGCCAGTCGCAGTCTCTCAGCCTAACTTGCCTCACATGATGGTTGTGAAAATAAAATGGAGAGGCAAGAGAACCATGTGTTGAGCTCCTTGGAAGAAGCTCAAGCCTTGTATAAAGTTAATAATAAATAAAAATAAATAAATGGTGTAAAGACCTCAGAATCAGCACAGTAGCATCCCGCCCCCCAGGTAATGTGGTGAGTGAAGAGCACTGATGAGGACAGGGAGTATGGGACTAACAAGAGTCTCTGATGTGGGGCCATAAAGACTTTTCCTTGCCATGGGTGGGGTGAATCCCAGTACCTGCATTTCTTAGAAAATATGTTTGTGGAGAATATTGTTTTAGCAGTAGAACAAATCTTGCAGGATGCCTCTGCCTTGCTTTCCAAGCATAGGTTTAAATTGCAGTGTTGTTGGCTCAAGTTAGATTGCAGTGCCATAGTTCCTGATGTAACGTATTGTATTATTTCATATTTGTCAGTTTGTTTCCTTTATATGAAGCAGAGAAGCACCTGAGAGTTCAGGTATCAATGCTTTTGACATCTATGCTACTGGTCCTGAATTCATTCAGACCAAATGAAATAACTGCATAAAGCAAGGCTCCTTTGTTGCATATTTTACAGCTCCATACCTGCCTTTATCAGTGCTCCTTCTTTGACAGTTGTAGACCTGTTCAGATTTGTGAACAATGTGGAAAGGCAGCTGTCTGAGGGAAGGAAATATAGAACCACACTTCAGAGCTGCCTGCTGAGAATGAAACTGTAGGAAATGGGTTCTGATTAAGCTCTAATTAAATAAAGTGCTTAGTAGTACCAGGAAGGGAAATAAAAAATGGTACTGAGAGTGATCCGTTGCTTTCAGCATAGACTTGATTAAAAAAACATTTTGACCTTTTCTGTGCAGTTTTATTGCATATGATTTTGAAATTACTGTTAAATCAGTTTAGGTCTATAGTGTAGGTATGTCAAATAGGTCAGTGTTGATTTGATACAGTGTGGGTTCATGCATTAGCCACTGGAAGAAGAGTTTTCACAGGAAAATTGCTTGAAAATTAAGAAAGGTTTAATATAAGGGAGGTGTTTGGGATGGATAAATGACTCCAGAAAGCAAGTGGTCAGTTATGGGCAGCTGAGATTGATCAGCTAATTTGTTCCTCCCCTGCTTTCTGTTTTTAAAATGTTATCATTTAGATAGCATGTGCAATTCCACCCCCATACATTTTTATTAAAATGTCCATTTTAACAATACAGTACAGGAACTTAAATTAGCAAAGAGAGTGAACCAATATGACCACCAATGCTTGCTTTATTGTGATATAGATAAACATAGTTAACAAAAACATTTGTAGAGGATTAACACAATAAGGGACGTGGGTGGTGCTGTGGTCTAAACCACAGAGCCTAGGGCTTGCCGATCAGAAGGTCGGCGGTTCGAATCCCCACCACAGGGTGAGCTCCCATTGTTCAGTCCCAGCTCCTGCCAACCTAGCAGTTTGAAAGCATGTCAAGTGCAAGTAGATAAATAGGTACCGCTCTGGCGGGAAGGTAAACAGCATTTCCGTGCGCTGCTCTGGTTTCGCCAGAAGCAGCTTAGTCATGCTGACCACATGATCCGGAAGCTGTCTGCGGACAAACGCCGGCTCCCTCGGCCTATAGAGCCAGATGAGTGCACAACCCCAGAGTCATCTGCGGCTATACCTAACGGTCAGGGGGTACCTTTACCTTTACCTTTTTAACACAATTCACAAACATAAACATTGCATCTAGAAGGGAATGCAATGAGTTGCTGGAGAGCCAAATTCTGTGTGCTACATGGAATATGGAGGTAACATCCTCTACCTGAGGCTGCAACATTTCTTGGATTGTCCCCATGCACTGCTGATATCTGACTATTGCACAGTTCAAGATAATAATATATTTAAAACCAGTTATGGTTATAAAATTAAAGAATAAGAATATATTCATATTCACATATCACCACTTTTTAAATATTAGGCCCATCTAGGCATATGAAGCAAATGTATACCAAACTGCCCTTTTTTACAAAACCAGTGTGGCAGATCAGTTTCTACACTATTGCTTTCCTTTTGCATTTTATTGAGCAATGGGTTGAACCACACGGCAGCTGGTACAGCTTTTTAATTTTTGTTAGGCTTTTAATACCCTGCCCTTCAGGATGTTTCCAGAATAGCTCCCAGTGCAAAAATGTGATACAACGATGCTGAAATTAACAAGCATTACGAAGCAAGTTGACCAGATGACATCCAAAATAAAAACAGAGATTGAAAAGGCCTGAGAAAATTTTAAAAAGGGTTCACCTGGTGTCAAAAAAAGCAGTAAACCCAGCCACAGCTGAAGCTTCCTAGGGAGTGAGTTCCAAACCTGGAATGTGACTCCATAGAAGGTCCCCGTGTCCAGTCACCACCTACCAGATGGGGATGGGATCTGTAAAAACTTATGAGGCAGATCTCAATATGGAGGCAGGTATTTGAGGAAGAGGTGGTTAATCTAGCATGATCAACCAAAGAACCAGCTGGACAAATATATCTCTTGAAAGTTACAGAAAGGAAATGTGTTGCCTTTGCAAAGTGCTTTTTTTAAAAAAAGGTCCACCTAGTCATTGTACATATTGCATTCCTTCATTTCTGTATCTTTTCCAGTTGCCTTTGGCCTCTACTTTCCCCGGAGGGAATATCATGAGAACGTCTACCTTGACCAACCCAGCGGAACCCCCCTGCTGCAGATCCATGCCTTGAAAGATTCGGAAGAGGAGAATACATATTTTTGGCTGTGCCCACAACTCCACATCCCACGAGCTGGAAGTAAAGACAATCTCTGGTTTCAAATCCAAGAGAAAACTGGACTTCTTTTCCTCAATAAGAGTCTAGATAGGGAGGACTTCGATATGCTGTGTAAGTCATGCAGATGAAGCAGACGTCCTCATTGCACTAGTGTGTGTGTGTGTGGGGGGGTGGTATCATGTTTACCTTCATTTGCATCTGGTGGAATTTATCCAGATACTAATTGTTACCAAATCAGTAGAACTCTTCATTGAATGGAAGGTACTCTGGAACCTCTTCCTAAATATTGGCACAGACACAAATAAGAAGACGGGTAACCTTGTCAGTCAACTGCAAGAACAACAAACAGTCCTGTTGTTACCCCCGAGATCAAGAAATTAATCATCACGTTATTCCCCCACCCAGTCAGCCCCTTGCCTATAGAAACATATCATACCACAAATACATTAGTTTTAAAGATTGACACAAGAAGTGATGCATCAATAATAATGTGATTCTGTTTTGTTTACTTGTGGTTAATGTGTGGAGACAGAGAAGCAGGCCTCAAAGGATGCTCGCAAGTAGCAGTTTATTATATGAAGGTTGCCCAGAGTGTCTTGGCCATTTATCTTCTCATGTGTCCTTCTCTGCTACTTTGGTTCAAGCCACTCACTCAAAGGAGATAGCACTTGGACGAATTGTTCTAATTGATTCTTGGAACGTGTGACAGATGAGTGAAATAATAACTCTCTGCACTCTAAGGTTATGTTTAACTTACTTGTAAACCCAAAATCCTAGCTCTGAATGAACTGTACAGAAAGAGGAACAAGAACAAACCAGAGACTTAATTGTTGTTTGTTGCGGTTAACAGAAAATTACAATTCTTTATTTAAGATTGGTTTTTTTTTCTACGTCGTTCTTTGGGCCAGTCTCAGAAAGCAGTATACATGGAAATATTAAAACCCTAATAAAAGAGCAAAGACAGACTGCAGGGGGGGGGAAGTCCCATGAAAACCCTTTGAAAGGTCTTCCCTCCCATCAGGGCAAAGTGATTCAGTGGCACTTGGGGGAAAGAGAGGCCAAATAGCTCAAACAGTAGAGCATGAGACTCTTAGTCTCGGGGTCCTGGGTTCGAGTCCCACATTGGGCAAAAGAGTTATGCGCTGCAGGGGGTTGAACTAGATGGCCCTCAGGATCCCTTCCAACTCTACCATCCTGTGATTCTGTGATCTCAGCTGGAACACTTCAGAGCTACATGGTGGGCAGCTGTTTGGGGTGCTTTGTCTAGGTGGGTATAGAACCATAGATGATGCTGAATTGCTAAAATGAGGGTTCTTTGTAATCTTCCCTGTTTCTCTTGTCTCCTCCCTAATAGTTCCAGGAATTTCGGTATCAAAGCTGATCCTCCAAGTTTTCGTCTCACCCCAACCTTTCCAAGGGAAGGAGTGCCATGAATCTTATACCAAAGTATTGGTGAAGCTTTCTGTTATCAATTCCACCATGCCAGCTTGCAGTTATGGGATGCCAAGCCAGTTGTGTTTTTCCAATATGGACCTTTCTTTTCACATCAAGGAGAACAAACCACCAGGGATATTCCATCAGCTCCAGTCATATCCTCTGCAAAACCAGTGCCAGAATGCAAGCATTTCCTATGAGGTGATAGCAGGTAAAGCAGCTGCTTGTCCAGTGGGTAGCGGGGATCCTGTTTGCCTTCGCAAATCCTTATTTCATTGGGTTTTTTGTGTAGCTTTAGAACATACTTCCAAGTATGGCTCCCATGAGCCTCTGGAGGAGGTGTTGGAAGCTGGGTAAAAGTTTGCATTGGAAGGCACTTGCATAGGTAGAAGCCACATATGAAAATACTTGGTCAAAACATTTGGAAACTTGGATTAGATATAGAAGTTATACCACCCCCACCCCCACATGTGCAATGGTTCAGCAAATTCCATAAATTAAAAAAAAACATTAAGCAACAGATTTCATGGCCTTCATTGTTTAATTAGGAATATTTCACTATTTTCAGAAAAGCATTAAGTAAACACTGTATCAGTGATGGTTGAAATTCCATATTAAGAAGAATTATCGATGGGAATTCTGGTTAATACATTATAATGGTCCTAGTTACAGATAGGTAGCCGTGTTGGTCTGCCATAGTCAAAACAAAAAAATTTTTTCCTTCCAGTAGCACCTTAAAGACCAACTAAGTTAGTTCTTGGTATGAGCTTTCGTGTGCATGCACACTTCTTCAGATACCAAGATAGTATCTGAAGAAGTGTGCATGCACACGAAAGCTCATACCAAGAACTAACTTAGTTGGTCTTTAAGGTGCTACTGGAAGGAAAAATTTTTTTTGTTTTTATAATGGTCCTGAAAGAGAATTTTCACATCCCCACCATTGCGGCAAAAGTCTTGGAACATTTATGTGGCTGGGTATTTGCTGAAGTGTTTAAGGGATTCTGGAAAGGGCTTCCAGTGATTCAAATTTTAAAAATCCAAGCCAAACCAATGCTAGTTTTCCTCTTCATCTTGATTATGATGTAACTTACGTTTTGAGCTGCCTTGAGCATCTGGGAAAGGCAGGTAAAGAAGCATTTTAAATAGATAAATAGAATAATGGACCTTTCCACATTTTCTTTCTTGTAAGACTGGAGCAGGGGTGTCTCAAAGCAGTGACTCTAGCAACAGGACAAAGGCACTTCCTGCAGTACCGTAGTGTCTTGCCTTGGCTGCGAATTTTTGACCTGTTCTCTGCTGTCCTTCAGCACCACCACTAAGGAGGAAGGAACAGCCCTCTGCCTCAAAAACTACCTGAGCCTGCCTTGTAAATTTCCTTGCATCTTTTTCTTGCTCCCTGAAGTTTCATCTCCCTCATTTCACTCTGTTGCAAGATTTAACGTGCCTGCTTTGATACAGGGTGCAGGTAGTCCCCTTTCCCTTGCTTTTCCACAGAAAAATATTCAAAGTGGGCAAGAAGATCATAGCTAAAAACATTATGCGATCATTAAAGATATATAAGCATAAGGTTAAATATATATATAGTAGAACAATGAAGCATTAGAAACAATAACTATCCCTTAATTTAACAGAAAAAAGCAACACCCTTTGATAGTTTTGTCATGAGCCACAGTTCATCCATCAATAGTTCATTCGCTAGTGTGGCAAAGGCACATTAGACAGTAGGTGTGGTGGGTCTTTATCACTTGGGGGTGAGTGGGTCTTCCCTAATGATATGAGGAGGAATGAAATGCCAGACAGAGCAAACCAGAGATACAATAAAGGTATAGAACAGGGGGAATCCTTTCAACCCCTAATTCCAGTCTTTTATAACCAGCACGATTTCCAGAACTCTATAAAGAGTTCTAAGATTGAAGAATGGTGTAAATAACACATAATTGACTGGATTTGAGTTGCAGTTTGGGTGTTGCTGATTGTGAATTGTCTACTTCTGGCATAGGATCCTTTACCCCCCCCCCCCAGGTTGTATCACAAAGAGCTCCTGCTTTGTTAGTGATGGAATGAGACATTATTCTTGCTGTCTTCTAGATAAAGGTGTGCCATTTCTTTACAACATGGACACGGCGAGTATCAGCGTGGCACAGCCTCTGGATCGAGAGGAGCGAGAGAAGTATGAGCTGATTGCCAAATGTACTGTGACAGAAGGTTCCAGGGAAACTTTTAAGGAGGTGCCATTTCTTGTAGCTGTCTTTGATGAAGATGACATGCCCCCCTTCTTGCCTAATGACACAAACACGGCAGATGCAGTTGTGGAGTTCAGCAGGAAAAAGGTAACACTCCATGATGGTGCAATGTGCTACTGTGACTTGTTGGTGATTTAAGAGTCCTTTGCAACCTTTCCACTCCCATGATTTTTGCATGTTTTGAAGGGCTCTTTTGAGTACGTCCATGTGGAAATGTAGAATTCAGGTCCATGTAAAGTTTTCCTGTAGCAGGACCTGGTAGGAAACACGGATCTTGTTTGTCCATCCCAAGAGTTACATGGATAAATTTTAAGTGAAACATTTCTTCTTGAGGGTGTTGATGGGAGCACTTCCAGAAGCAACCCATGAATACAAAACATTCTCCCATAATATGATGTTAATCATTAATTCCCTCTAGTAGCAAATTTTGGGTTGTCAAATACCAAGGAGTCATAATGTAATGCTGTTTACACACTTAGACACCTCCAAAACATGCAGAAGCATATAAGGTTGTAAGCCAACAGAAAATAAATGTTCTAAAGGACCCTGTGAGCTTCCAGGACATACGGAACATTGAGGTCATTGAGATAAGAAAATAGTAGAGTAACTCATCTCATTGTCTGGAGAGGGAACTTCCAGGGTCACATTACATTGAATGCAAATTACAAGAGATCTTTTCCTCCCTGCTGCCGATTTGGTGGTTGAGGAGGAAGATGCTTTGTTAAAATCCTGGATTTCTCCATTGTTTTCTATTAGCAGCATAATTGTCTGCTCTGGGGTTGTGGAAATATGTCTAAAGCAATTGGAAGTCGGGGCAGTGAATCTTCTCAATTAAATCTGTGTTTGAGGGCAGTTGAGCCATTGAATATTGAAGGCGTCAGCTAAAATATCAATGGAAAATGGAAGGAGACGGAGGGAACTAGCCTGCTTAAGTCCCACTCAGTCTATAGTCAAGTGAATGTACATCATAAGTACATCATAAGTTTTAAGGACTCTCCTTCCTGCGCTACATTTCCTCTCCCTCCCCCAGCTGTATTGCGATAAAGCAGTCAGATGAAATTTGGGATGTTCAGGATGCTATGGCAGTAGGTTTTCTTAAATAAATAAAGCAGTCAGGGCCAGAGCTGGTAGCTTGCCCCAATCCCAAATAAATGAAGAAATCTGAAACCCTTTTATATAGGACAATGGGGGAAGATTTTAGGAGTGTCCCCTCTCCTACCCCACCCCATTTCACTCTTAAACACTCCAGAGTGCTATTGTGTTGGAGCTCCCTTTAATACAATCTCATATTTTTGTTAAAAAGTTCTAACAGATTTATCACGAGAAAAGTAAGTTTAAAATTATAGGCCTGTTTCTTTCCTGGGCAACTTATTTCTTTGGCTGCTAGATTTTGCATTGGAGGGATTGACCGTTTTTGGATATTTGCTGCCACCAACAGGCCAGAACCATTTTTTCCCATTTTATCCACCTCAGCTAGCTCTGGAAAGTTAAAATTGAAGGACCACCGTATACTCTGAATGCTGAATGAAAACCTGTATGCTAACTATTTACCAGCAAGCTTAATCATGTATGCAATGTTGGTTTGAGGAAGCATATCTGAATCTAAAACCAGTAATCCAGATTCCTGCTAATTGAGATCAAGCAGACACCTTTACTGTACTCTTTTCTAATGGGATAATTATCATGGCCTTGTAAATTTGTTGCATATTGAAGCACTTTACATTATATTTTTTATTCTAGGATAATGCTTAAATGCCAAGCCAGAAATAATATATTGTGACTGCAAGCAATTTCCTCCCACCTATTCTCTTTTAAAGGGCACTGTCATTGCAGAATTAACTGTCTACGATGCAGACACCACCCCTATTTTCCCTATAGAGAGTAGCAGGAAGAAGTACACTGGCACCATAAGTACATCTGATCCATGGATCAAGGAGACCTTTCAAGTGGAGCACAACTTCCATGAGATCTTGTTCAACCCAAATGGCAGCCAAGTGAGGGGAACACGACACGAATACAGTAAGTTTATGTGGATTATTATTCCCAAAGGAGTAGTAGTGTGCTTACAAAGAACTAGTTCCGCATTTTGCTGCCTTATCCAGCTTTTGAATCATAAGCTGGAGATGTGAGATAATAAGTAATAGTATCAGACTTCCGGGAGGCCAGGGAATGTCATGAGATAATAATTCATTGTGGTCCAGTGGCCAGTGCTAAAGAGATAATTGTGATGCTGTAGCAATAATCCTTTCAGCCAGCAAGGGCCGTATAGAATAGTCATAAATCAGGGTAGACAACCTGGTAACCTCCAGACATTCTGAACTAAAAGTCCCATCAGATTCAGCCAGAATGGCCAATGGCCAGGAATTATGGGAATCATAGTCCAGAACATGTGGAGTGCTCCACATTATCCCTTTCACAGATAACAGACCTGACTAATCACCATTGGTGGAAGTACAATCTCCTATGCTTTGCAACAAACTAGGACCTGCACTGTAATTATTTATTTATGTTGAGATATACACCAGCAACAGTTGGATTTTGCCATGGAAAAGTTTTTCAGTTTTGAGATGTTCAAAGAAACCAAGGTTGCCTTTTATTAACTAAATCCCTTATGGTAAACTGCCTTTACTATGGAAGGCAAGAATATGCAAACGCAAGTTCATGGCAAACCATGGGAACTTGCCAGGTATGCTTGAAAATCCTAACCAACAATGGAATGCCATTGTGCTCACAGCTCAACGGTTCATGTTCAGCACCTTCAGTTCAGTTCATTTGTTGGCATAATTCCCAGTTGCGTTAGTGGACTAAAGATAAAGATTTGTGTCTTAAAATAAACCAGTTAACAATTTTAAAGTTCAAGATGGTTTGGAGCATTTTCAAATTTTAGGAGATGGAATTAACTGGCCTTTTCAATATTTATATGGTGACAAGAAACCAAGAGCTTTTAATTGCAACTGTTGTGCAAAGGCATATGGTCAGATTATATTCCAGTCTGTACAATGAATAGTAATACTGTTTCCTTTAAATGAAAGTATAATAAGTGTTCTGGTTCAGACATAACAGTCTTGGTCCAACAAGCCATGGTTTATTGAATCAAAAATAAGACTTTCACCTGCATTCTCCTGCAGGTTGTTGTTATTTTAAAATACAGTGGTGCCTCGCAAGACGAAAAGAATCGGTTCCACGAGTCTCTTCGTCTTGCGGTTTTTTCGTCTTGCGAAGCAAGCCCATTAGCGGCTTAGCGGATTAGCGCTATTAGCGGCTTAGCGGGCTTAGCGGATCAGCTGATAAGCGGCTTAGCGGATCAGCGGATCAGCTGATAAGCAGCTTAGCGGATCAGCTGATAAGCGGCTTAGCGGATCAGCTGATAAGTGGCTTAGCGGCTTAGCAGATCAGCTGATAAGCGGCTTAGCGGCTTGGGAAAAAGGGGGGGGGGAGGAAAAAACCCCTGCAGGAACTCGCAAGACATTTTCGTCTTGCGAAGCAAGCCCATAGGAAATTCATTTTGCAAAGCACCTCCAAAACGCTAAACCCTTTCGTCTAGCGGGTTTTCCATCTTGCGAGGCATTCGTCTTGCGGGGCACCACTGTACAATACAGTGGACCCTCCTGATATGAACTTCATTTGTTCAAGGGGTCCGTACGTACCCCAAAAAGTCCGCATCTAGAGGTGCCGCTTCTGCGCATGTGCATGGTGTGATAGAGCGCTTCTGCACATGCATGCGCGGTGAAACCTGAAAGTATACACTTCTGGGTTTGCCGCGGCAAACCCAGAAGTGTGTACTTTCAGGTTACCTGAAGGTAACATAACCCAGGGGTCCGCTGTATTAAAAGCAGTTTAAACTAATTACAATCAGGAGAATACGGTAGGTCCTAAAATATATATCTGAAGTGTCCAAGGCCAGAGTAAAGAAGTATGTCTGATGAAAACTGCATAATGAAGGGGCCAGACACATCTCTGTGACAAGTATGATTGAAAGAGGGCTGAAGAGCCAATGTTGGGTCATGTAACTGTTCCAAATAAGATTGTTTCTTCTGTTTCTCTCTGATGCACATGCTTAGTGGGGTTTTTTATTTGTCTTATAGAACAGAGCTCTGCACACCGTTATGCCTGTGCCCAATTTTCGCCATGAGCTCTACATTGTAGAGTTTGAGACTCTTAATCTCAAAGTTGTGGGTTTGAGCCCCACTTTGGGCAAAAGATTCCTGCATTGCAGGGGGTTGGACTAAACGATCCTTGTGGCCTCTTCCAGTTCTATGACACTCTGATTCTACAATCTGCTCTTAGGGTGCCTTTTTCACTCCTGCATTCCAAACCAGCCATTTTTGCCCTGCTTTCTGTGTCCACTGGATGTCTCTCTTGACCGCCTTTCTCTTTCCTCGAGAGAGTATCCCTGAAGTGTTTATGTATTGCAAACTTAATGAGTCCAGTCTTCTGTTTCTGCAGGACTGGTGTTAGGCAAGAGCATTTCAGTTACTGAAAGCAGCTCCCACCAGGTGGACGTTATTGTGAACGACACAGAATACCAGGGGCCTAACAAATCCCTGATGCTCCACTTCAATGTCACCATTCTTCCAATCAGCATCCAGTTTTCAAACGTGACATATCAGTTCACAGTGAACAGAAATGCTGCCAACTTTTCACAAGTAAGGATTGTGTGCTCTTTTGTTCCATTTGGAAATTCAACTTGGAATTTACAGTGCTGGAAAATGTTTATATAAATGAATATCCTTCAGAGGTTGGTTATGTCCTTTGTTGTCTTTCCAACTTTTTAAATAAAAAAAATTAGTACAATTTCTTGTGCCAAGGGCGGACGTGTTTTGCTAAGGAGTCCTCCCTCTCAGGTTGGAAAGAGAGCACAGAGTCCCCTGCCATTTCTGGGGCGTTTCATTCCAGAAGGGAGATGTCTCAATGGCTACCCTGGTCCTCTTCTCATACAGCTTCTCAGCTCTGATGGTGCAAGGTGTAGAGTTTCTTCCTTGTTAAAGTCTGTCCACTGCTGCACTTCTAGGCTTGTAGAAACCAGTCCCTCCCGTGACCAACCTCTAGGTTGAATATTGTAGTGTGTCAAACCTTGGGTGTGTGGGGTTGTTCTGGGGAGTCTTGAAAAGTGACATCATAGTAGGCAATTTCAGGGCCACTCAAAAGGTATGAAAATGTTCATATTAGGGATTTTGATCTTTTTTAAAAAAAATCCATTTGTTTAGAAATTATCAGCGCGCCTCATGTGAGTCATGCAGTGATGGCAGCTGGGTTAAGCACTAGGGAACCCTCCCTGCTGACTTCCACTGCTGGGCATGTACCACCCATCAGCCTACCCTGTGCTAGATCATACTACTCCCTCATTTCCTACATATTTACCCCCACTATATGTTGTTCATCTTCCAGTAGATCTAGAATACTAGCTGAGTGTACATTCATTTTTTAATGAATGGGCAAGATGAAATGAAGGGCCCCTTTGTTTCATTCGTTTTTATTAAAGAAACGAATGCACGAGTTCCAAAATGATTCCAAGCATCGTATAATTAATCTGGTACTCACTCAAAACTATTTTAGCTTTCATCCCCACCCCCACCCCTTACGAGTCAGAATAGGTCAGATGGAGGTTTCAGAGAGAGCAGGGTGTCAGGAGTCTGCCCAGTCTTCAGCTCAAACACATTGGAACCAAAGTGTCCAACATTCTGGTGGGTCTTTTTCACCCATAGAACCTTCCAATCATAGTGCTAAGGAGAGGGAATTGTGAAAGTCTATAAAAGAGGGAGAGAATGCTTGGGTTTTTGTTTTTGTTTTTGCCCCTGCAGATTTTCTCCTCCATTAGTGAATATTTGCAGGTCTGTCTTTTGGTTGGTTTGTTCTTTGTCTTTCACAAAAACAGTTCCCACTCAGTCAGCCCTTGCAGTTCCCTGAAGCATTTTCAATCCACTTTGCACTGTATTACTCCTACCTCTCCCCATTCCCTTGTGTTTACTTACTTAAAGTATTTTCATCTCCCTCATCGCTTGACAAGGCTCCTAGAGTGGCGTGCGTTAGATTGATAAAAACAGCAACATATGATTAAGGCAGTAAAAATAGGCTATTTAAAGAGGTGGCACTTACGACAATTTGCTGCTGCTTCCTCTCCTGCTCACAGGGCAGTTGGTTTTTAATGGCCACCGGGAGAGGAAGAAGGGACCAGTCTCTCCTGGTGAAGTGATTTGCAGTTTATATTTTAGAGAAATACATTAATTAAAAGTTACATGATCTCGGCAAATCGTACTCTAAGTAGACTAATGTTGGATAGCACCCACAGCCTGTGCAAGTATATGAATTGGGGGAGACTGGGGGAGCAAGTGGCACCCACATAGTTGCAGAGCAATTTAAGCTTCATGGGTCAACAGTGGTTAATGGCTGCTGGTAATTTGTCAATGCAAAAACTGCTACATCCAAAATCCACTTGGCAGTGGCTGAAAGACGCTGTGGCAAGCAGAAAACACTCACACCTGGCAGCGGACACAAAGACATACAATTTCGACCAATGACACCAAATCCTGACGTACCACCCACCCAAAACACACACAACCACCAACACATGCACATAACAAGCACAGCCCGGTGCAACACTGGAAACAAATGCATGTGCACACGCTGGCACCCCTGAAATGCACAGCAATCACAGACCCCGCATGCTTCCCCACAAATCAAGAAACCATGACAACACAAAGAGAGCAATGCGAAGGAGAGCTTTATTGGAGCCATGGAAGCCCACACAGTCACAGCAGCATGCAGTAATGACAGGCAGACCAAATACCCCTTGCTCCCATAGGGGACACTCCCTCTCAGGTGTGGCAGGTGGAGGTGAGCAGGCACATCAGTAGAGGCGATGACACCACAGCTCACATCCTAACCATAGCTAGATTGATGGCCTTCAGCATTGGATAATGGACCACCAGTCTCTCCCTGGTGGCCACCCAGGACCCTGGAGGTGGTTCCTGGTATAGCAACAGAGCATAATTCTCCCCTAGCAGCACGGGGGAAGAAGCAGAGCATGTCTGGAGTGGCTGAGCACGTATCATGCGTGCCACCTATGGTTGATGCCAAGCGCCTCTGCAACCTGTGTGGTTGTGATCTGCAAAACAAAAGCCATACAAGAGTTAGCTTATAGACACAGGTGTCATGTTGGCTAGTGGCTTAGCAATCTTTTACTCCTCTTAGGCACCTACTGCAAAAAGTGTACCTAGTGTGGGGTTAATTTCCCCAGATTGGGCCCAGCCCATTACTTCCTAGGTGACTTCAGCTGGCAGGGGTATTTATACTTATCTGTTTTCCCCTCGACAGTGAAGGTCTCAGGTATGTTGTATCCTACCCAACACGGCAGACTTGGAGTTCTGATAGCACCTGGTGTGTTTTTGCTGCTCCTGTGAGTGTCTTTAGTTGAATTTGCAAAGTTCTATTTACAGTTAGTTTAAATCACGGTTGGGCTTTGCCTTTTTATTGTCTATAAAATCAGTTCCCTTATTTTCTGTCTAAAATTTCAGATAGGATCCCTTGGAGGAGAATTTCTGAAAGTTTAATGCTAATTGGATCGAGAAAGCCCCCCCCCCAAAAAAGTTGCAAAAGCAGCAAAACAGAAACTGGGTATCCTATTGAAGGCAATGGGAGATGAAAACTAAATAATATAAAAAAATATGAATGAAATAACTAAATAAATGAGGTTTTAAAAGTAAGACTGAATGGATTAACCAAACTAAACATTCCTCTTCACCCCTATAATTAGCTTTACAATGTTTCTCCCCCATTTTTGAACAGCATATAAAAATATACTTGGAATGCCTCCTCCTGAGTCTTGTAGATTGAATATACATTACAGATGCATTCCATATGTTTGTGCTTCAGGCTTGCTTCAGGCTGGCTTGCTTTTATCAGCATGTGGAGTTCAGGCATCAACTTATTTACTGCTTTGTCCTGTGGAAACTTCCTAATGCAGTTTTTCAGGAAGAGAGGAAATAATCAAAATACTTGGGATCTTGAGCTTACCCTTCCATAAGAAGTGCCATTCAGTTTCTGTTTACAGATAGAGGAAATCAGCACCCTCCCTTCTTCATTCAATTTGAAGGGTGGTAATTGTAGGTAATAATTGTTACTGCCTTCTAAGTGGGAAAATAGCTAGCAAGCTTGCTCTCTCTGCTGTGCAGGTATCATCTCACCTGAGCCAAGTGCTCCATGCAAATGCCCAGTCATGTGCAGCCCCAGTTTGTTTGGTTCTTGCCCCAGGATGGAAGGAGGCAAGCTTGTGCCTTCACCATATCAGGTTGGTACATAACCCGGTGTGCATATGATTTGGGGCATAGCATCTCCCCTCCCTCCTCTCAATTTGGATGTCAGTTTAAGATCTGCAGCAAGGAATTTGATTCAAGCAGCTCACTCCCTAGAGGGTGGCACTCCACATTCTTGAAGTATTAAGCATAATCTGGAATGATTAGCTAGCACAGGGGGAAGTTCAGGATGAACTAACGCAAAGGTGAAATGGCCTTTTGCCCTGAGGAAAATATGAGAGTATGAAGGAACAATTAACCTTTGGGCTGATGCCATTTCTCCATTTTGACAGTCAAGTGAATGAATGAAGAAGCATGAACGTGGCCTGGCAGCAGCCTGTCCCACATCAAAAATAGGATTTAACCCCCCCAATGGCTTCAAAAAGGAGGCGCTATCCGCTTGTTCTCAGGCAAAATGGTCACGTGTGATTTTTTAAGGAGGGAAAGTTGCTGTGAATCTCACAGTACACATACTTTCCATTTGGATTGCAGTTGAGGATAGAGATACATAAAAATGAAATGAGATGCTGCATCTTTTTACATTTGTGTTTTTCTTGTCTGGTTGCAGAACAAAACATCTTGGGGCACTAATTGAGCTCAGTGCATCAGATGTATGCATTGTTACCCTTGGGGTGTATGTGTGTATATGAAAAGAGAGAGATGGGATCTGTAAACAATGTGCCCCAAAGGCCATTATAAATAGAGGTACATAACCCATCTGTACAAAGGTCAAATGTACATAATAGCATTTACTGTTAACTTTGCATTGAAATGTCACATGTCTTCTATACTGTGTGAAATTCATGGCTTTTGGGATCTGCTGTTTGCAGTGTTATCTTCTGCACTCATCTCTGTGTGAGCATGTGTGTGACCTATCTACCAGGGAGATCACTCAATGTGTCTTAGTCCGTGAAAGCTTATGCCACAATAAATCTGTTAGTGTTTTAGTTGTTGAATGTTGGCTACTGTCAGGTTGCCAATCAGGAAAGTCCCTTTCAGTTGGCCCCACCTGCTTGGTTGCAGTGTTTGCATACATGAGAAAGAGCACACCACAAAGCAATTCCACCATGGTTTGATGGGTGTGAGAGGAGGAAAGCAATGCAGGGCCATAGAAATCCATGCTTACAGCCCAGTCCTATGCAAGTCTGCTTGGAAGTAAGCCCTGCGGAATGCAAGGGATTTATTGACATACAAGTGTGGATAGGATTATGGCTTTAAAATTGGAAGCCCTGTGTAGATGCTTCTTCACATATTTAAATGTGGTTTCCCCAACCACATGAGCAAGAAAATTATTGTTTCGCCTGCAAACAAGTATTTGTACCAATCCAGTTGTCATCAGATCCCACAATGTGTGAAATTGTGTCCAGAGTTGCAGAGCATTAGCATCTCTGAATATACTGTTGCTTCTCTATGATATTAACTGTTGATAACATGCATGAGGCCACCATTAGTGCTGCTTCAGTATGTTTGTTGCTGGTGGCATTTTTGATGATGATTTCCTTTTTTCTTTGAGCCCAGATAGGAAAAATCTGCATTGACAACTGCATGAGGTTTTATGGCGTCAACGTCACCTATAGCTTACAGACCCCCAATGTCAGCTGCTATGCTGTGGAGATTGCTCAGGGCCCTGAAGACCAGTATGGGACCCTCTACGTGAATGATTCTGCTGTGCTACAGAGACCTGACTGTAAAGAAATCCAGTACGCTGTACTAGCTAAAGAAGAGCAGAGCAGGAAGGAAGCGCTCACCCATGTTACCATTGTCCTTGATGGATCACGTAAGTTGTCTCTGGGCTTTGGTCTTGCCGGTGATATGAGCTCTGAATACGCAAAGCCTCCTATACTTGAATATGCAAAATATTTGGTTATTCAGGCCTTTTTATGCAGCAGCCCTTGCATGCATGTGAGATATAGGCCTCAGGGAGCCTGTTAACACCCTCCCTTCTCTCACTCGGGACAGCAACACAGAACTGTGTTGTTGGATGAAATCCTTTGAATTCAAAGGAAAGAATGTGTTCTTTGCATTTTGTAAGCATTGGGTAGACGCTTACAGAATTTTCTGGTGATGGTATAGGCCCTTCTTCTCCTCTTCTTTGTAGCTATACATACTGATGATGGTTGCCCAGACTCATGTTCGATGAGCAAGACCCGATCAGAATGTGAAGAGTGTGGTGGCCTCGGAGCGCTAATGGGAAAATGCCAGTGGAGACAGGGAAGTGGTAAAGGTATGTCCAGACATTCAGCAATTGAATGGGAATCCAGAGTAGGGCAGATCTGAAGAGAGCATTGAAGAGCATGGGCAATTCTGTCACTGGGAACCTCAGTCAGATATCAAGGACATTCAGGGCATTCTTTGTAACCATGAGTTGCAAACATATTAATATTAATTGATCATTTTATTCCTTGAGCAGCCTTTACTGCTCTGTGTGTGTGTGTGTGTGTGTGTGTGTGTGTGTGTGTTTAGAGAGGTGATACTTAAAGATACCGGGAAATCAGATGTTGTGATTGCAAACTATAAGAAGTCAAATACATTCTCCATTCCTCTCATCCTTCTCTTAGACAAACACTTTTGTATGAGATTTTGTGCAGGAAAGAAGAATAGCACTATGTCATCTATTACATAATCAGTAGAAATATGTCACTGATAAGAGAGCTTTGTTTGGAGTGGCAGCATATGTATTTAAAGGTGAATTCCTTCAGACCAATATAGTAAATTGCCATGGAGACAATGTATATTAGGATCAGTTTGATTCAGTCTTGGAGGTGTACAGCAAGCAGCTGGAACAGTGGCTGTGATAAACCACACACACACACACACACACACACACACACACACACACACACATATAAAGAAGAATTACTATGTGCTTCTTCAGGGGATGTTCCAAGGCCTGAAGGGACCAATTTGCCTTGTAAATGTTTGCTGCTAAAATTTAGCAAAGTCCTAATCAACTTATTTGAAGAGGTGTAGAAAGAGCTTTCAGATTCAGAAAGTCACCTGAACTGAAAAATAAATATAATTACAGTCTTTCCTTTGACGGTTTCATGCAGCATCACTTTAGGAAGAGTAAAGGGTAATTTTTCAGTAGCTCATCTTGCAGTGTAAAGATGCTGAGGCCACAACATGCTAAGTTCCTTCTTTTGTTTCTTGTTCTTAGGAATAACAACAAACTATTCCACCTGCACTCCAAGCATCAAGACCTGCCCGGATGCTATCTGTGACGCTGTTGAGAGCAGAGATAAAAAAATATGCCCTCAAGATTGCACAAGTATGGAATCGACACCTCTCAATTTTCTTTTCTCTTGAGTTTTGCTTTCCTACTTCTGGGTCAAGCTGTTGCTTTATCTTAAATGTGAACCAGGGCCAAAACGTTTACAACTGTCTTCAAGGTTGTGCAAGTTTCTTTTAAGGCAGATAACAGCTGTGTTACTTTTTGCATTCAGACTGATTTATGCAGGGTGCCTGTATAAATATTAGAATGTGCTTATTCTGTATTTTATTTTATTGTTTTTTGAAAATAGCCATGACCCAAAGAACTACTCTAGGAACGTAACAAGAGATTTTCTACTTGGTTTTTCTCTGCTAGTTGTTTTATTTTGGTCCAACCACAGCCACTCTGCATTAGTGGCTATTTCTGAAGATGCCCAGAGTTGCAGGGTGGCTATCTCAAAAAAATGAACTGGAATTAAAAACACAACATAGATTCAAAATAATTTTTTTAAAGAAAGGTTATGTCTTGAAGGTACTGGTTTCTATTTTATTTAAATGTGATAATTCTCACATTAGGCTCTGATGTTGCAGCAGAACTGCACCATGAGTTCTAGTTCCATAGTTACTGGGTTGAGTGGTTATATTCAGTAATAGCATACATCCTGCCTGGATAGTTTAATGTTCAGTTAAAGGGTTATATAATGTAGTTATACTTAGCACTTTTGTTGAGTGCCTTGAGCCAGAGTGTCTCTGAGCACTCTGCAAAAGTTGTTAAGTATCTTTATTGCCATTTAAGATGAGGAAATATAATAGGAAAAAAGGCTAAACTGATTCTTCCAAGAAGTGAAAGGGGATATTATTTTCCTGGTTCTCCCATTATCCTCCTCCTGTGCTCTGTACTGGGCTGAAGTCCAAATTTAATGTGTGTGTATTTCTTAGTTACCTATGTATTGTAGCTAAGTATGCTCAGGGTAGCATTCTTATGCTGCAGTCCTACATTTGACCCCCTTGGTTAAACTCAGTGGGATTTACTTTGAATAAGCAATGGCAATGGGCTGTAAGGGTTTCCAGCTATTCACCCATTCAGATACTGGCCTGGCATGCTGAGTCTCGGAAGACACAGGTGCACTCATGTGTGTGACAGGTACACCTATCACATCATACATTATCTCTTGATACCCAGGCCACAAATTAAAGTGGGGTTCGTTGTTCTAGGGGCAGCTTGCCCTTGCACAGAACTGTGCGATAGTAGGAAGCAGACTCAGCACTGTGGTATTGTAAGCAAAATACTATGCTTCTCTTATATTCGGGAATGCCTGTGCACTTCTTAATTGATTCTCATCATCAGCTGGCACTGACTGGTTTGCCGAGCCTTGATGAAAAATCTTCTGTTTAAACATATGGTTCCCCACATCCCTCTGTGGTAGGAACTTCCACTAGGAAACTGCTGCAAGGTTCATTTTCTTATGAGGAGCGAGCACTGGAAACACAAGGCATTTTTTGGGGACATCTGTTTATTTACAAGTATACACACACTGAACATGGGGTAGCAGACAAGCATTGAGAGAAAATGCTCGTCTATAAAATACAATCAGTTTTCCCCAAAGCAAACAGCATCCACTTGGACCACCCATCCAGTTTTTCCTGTCAGCTGCAAAACTCAGACCTTTGTCCCACTTACTGCTACATTCCAAAACCAGATTGCTTCTTCCTCGTCACGCATGCATGCATGCATTGGCAAAACATTGTTTTTACCCCCACCCCCAGTAAGCAAGTATACCCTACATTTTCCCTTGGAAGCAACAATTCATCATTAGAGCTCATTAGAGGAATACATGCAGATGTTAGATGGGCAAAAGCTAATGGATAGTCCATTCTTTTCCTTGACACTCATACAACCCAATAATTTTTCCATTATTGTCATGTCCTGCTTTCCCTATCCCTCACACCTCCCAGTGGTCTTCCCAAACCCTTCCAGTTGTGTTGGACTACAACTTCCATTCCCCCCCGACTGTTAGCCACACTAGCTGGAGCTCATGGGAGTTGTATTCTGGAAGATGCCCTTATTGAGGAAGACTGGCCGTTCTCCATTGCTTCCAAATCACCTCCTCCTACCCATGCCTGTTTCCCTATCCTTCTTTGCTGTGCTATAGCATCAACCTGCCTTGTATTTTATTTGAATATGTTCTTGAGCACCCAACCACAGCCACTACAATGGCACTTGGGGAATAAGTCCATTCCACCTATTCCTGCAAGAGAAGTGATGTCTGTCTCTCCCATTCCACCAGCTTGCGGGGAGGGGAGAAAGAAAGCTATGTTTTGCAAGCAAGAGCAGCAAAGCAGAGACGCTCCACTTGCAAATGCCAGCCTTGTCTCTCCCCTGCCAATCAATGATGGGGAAGAGAGAAATGAGCAGATCGCCATCCCTGTGCTCAGTGCTTTGAAGTGCCCCTTTCAGTGTGGTTCTTGCTGCTGTGTTGTCACCAGGGTAGGATGCAGATTGCCACTCCTCTCACCTTGCCACCCAGGACACCAGCAGCTCCTCCCTCCCTCCCTCCCTCCCTCCCCCCCTCTCTCTCTCCCCCTCTCCCCCTCCCCCCCCTCTCTCTCTCTCACACACACACACACACACACACCCCTCAGTCTAGGTCTGGCAACATATTCTGTGCATAGATTGATGCATACCGTTGCATGTGGATATACACTATTGATTTGCTAGGACCCAGTCATGGCATAGTGGGCAGGATTATAGCTTTGAAGACTATTTCCAGTAAAGTAAAGCTAGCAGTGGTGTAGCTGCTTTTGCATGTACAGCAAATCTATACACCATTGTGAATTCCATTTCACGTTT
Source organism: Podarcis raffonei (assembly GCF_027172205.1). Taxonomy (NCBI): domain Eukaryota; kingdom Metazoa; phylum Chordata; class Lepidosauria; order Squamata; family Lacertidae; genus Podarcis; species Podarcis raffonei. Next base: position 21,810,929 of record NC_070606.1, read on the forward strand.
GTCTTTACTGTCATATTTTAAGGCAGGCTGTTTTGTGGCAGCAACTGATAATCATCATAATAGCCACACAAAAACAAGGTCTCATACAGTTGCTTCTTAGAGCTAAAGCCCCAAAGACAGATGCCAGTTTTCATGCCCAGATTTGTTTCTCCTGTTTTTACAAACGAAATTTCAAATGCTCAACAGGATAAACCCACAGAACATACTGACATGATACTTTGAGCCCTGGCTGTGGAATGGTGCATGCTCACATTTGTGTTTAATTTAGGGACCAACATTGTTGGTGGCCACCAGAAAGGCCTGAATGGACTGGGAATCAAGGCAGGACATGGAGTTTGTCACTGCTTTCCAGGAACTAGCTGTTACTGCGAGAAAGATGATATCAGAGGTAAGTCTGAAGTTTATTTACTGACTTTACGCTTGTGCTATTGAATGCTCCAACATTTCCATCTTCAAGAGATAAAAAAATCTATGTGTGTGCTCTTCCTCTCTCTCTCACATGCACATGGGATAGAAGGGTGCATACAGGACACAACCGCAGATGGAAACTGAAGGATAGTGTATTTCTTCCTGCCAAGGAAACATTCAGTACACAATGAGATTTTGATGTAGGAGCACATTGAAATGAGTGATCATCCTCATGCCTTCGCTAATGGAAATAAACTTCCACACATAACTGTCACCATCTCCTTACTGACTGCCCTCAGGTCACTGTGTGCTGGTTGTGGATTCTGAATTCCACATGCCTATGACTTACAGCTGGGATATGTGCTCTCCACAACACCCAAAAGCATCTCCCTGACTATACTGTAAAGCAGCACACATTGCATGAGTTGGGGGCAATTGTGTTGTGAGCTTCCTTGCCCCAAAGCTTTGTCAATGGCAAGCAGTCATAAGATGCTGGCTGCAACTCATTTGCTAATAAAATCAGCTTCCAGGGGATAGGAAATTCCCTGTGGCCATGTACACTGATTGTGCTATGGTAATAGTAGTAGTAATACAATATGGAGATAATTATTCTGATGTTTAGATTATCATTTTTAAATAGAGATGGAAATGAAGAAAGAGCAAGCACTTTTAATTTTCCAAGGACTCCCCCCCCCCCATTTAATGGCTGACATTATCCTTTAATTAACTCTTGATCAAAAGGAAGATTGAAGAAAATTAAAGATTGAGTGAGATGGGACTAAAAAGAACTAAAGACAGAAGGAGTATCTCAAGCTACACAGTTGGCTTGATTTGGCAACACTGATCAATGCAGCCTGCTGATTTTAGGGAGCAAGTAAAGCAGCTTTTTAGCAACAGTGAAAGCTGCTTTAACATTTGAGAGTATGTTAGGTAGCTGATGTAGGTGTTCCTCTACTTCCCAAGTTGTTTTCTCCTAATACTTGCTTTCAATAGAGATGCTTTAAATGTGATTTTTAATTGGCATGGAAAGGAAAAAATTGTGGCAAGTGCCATGACCAAATTATTCTTTATCCACAGAGCCATTGTGTGATTACATGTGCAAAACTGTGATTGCAGGAGGAGTCCTGCTATCCTTCATTATTTCGGTACTCCTTTCTTCCTACTTCATCCATCGCTATCACAAGAATTCTCCAAAGCCACCTATTGCTTCTGCAGAGATGACCTTCCGCCGCCCTGCCCAGTCATACCCCATAAGCTACTCATCAACAAATGTCCGTCGACCGTCAATGGACTCTGAGAACCAGATGTCAGTAGACACGTTTAAAATACCTGTAAGTTTTTTCCAGTTTTCAGCTACTTACCATTCAAGGCATATGGAGAACCAGCTTCTATTTACTACTGCTGATTTACCAAGTGTGCAGAAGAGTTCCTGGTTTACTCCCACCATTGTACTTATTTTTCAAATCCTTCTAACAGCTGCCGCCATGTATCTTTACTATGTCTGCTGTTTACTAGAGCCTTAAATCTACATAGTAGCGGTGGTACTTTGTTTGGCATAAAACAAGCCAGGTTCACAATATAAGTAAATAAAAGTAACAAGTTGTTCTTTAAAGGGTAAAATAAGGTAAATACTATACCATACCCTCCAGCATTTCTTCAATGAAAATAGGGACATCCTATTCCATAATGATAATTTTACTGTTCATAACCCACACATCTTACTGGGTTGCCCCAGCCACTCTGAGCAGCTCCCAACATATATAAAAGCCTTAATTTTTTTTTTTTAAAAAAACTTCCCTATACAGGATTGTCTTCAGTTGGCTCGAGGGTCAGATAACTCTATACCCTCCAACATTTCTCAAATGAAAATAGGGACATCCTAAAGAACAGTGGGACATTCCAGGATTAAATAAAAACCCGAGATGGCTTGTCTAAATCAGGGACGTCCTTAGAAAATAGGGACACTTGGAGGGTCTGCTATACTTAAACCAGTTACTGTTTCTTGAAGATTTAGGTTTGCTCTAATAAAGGCTACTGTTACTTTAAGCGGTAAAGGTAAAGGTAAAGGTAAAGGGACCCCTGACCATTAGGTCCAGTTGTGACCGACTCTGGGGTTGCGGTGCTCATCTCGCTTTATTGGCCGAGGGAGCCGGCGTACAGCTTCCGGGTCATGTGGCTAGCATGACTAAGCCGCTTCTGGTGAACCAGAGCAGCGCACGGAAACGCTGTTTACCTTCCCGCCGCAGTGGTACCTATTTATCTACTTGCACTTTGACGTGCTTTCGAACTGCTAGGTTGGCAGGAGCAGGGACCGAGCAACGGGAGCTCACCCCGGTGCGGGGATTCGAACCACCGACCTTCTGATCGGCAAGTCCTAGGCTCTGTGGTTTAACCCACAGCGCCACCCTTGTAAATATGGAAACTTACACAGAAGTGAAGGAGAGGAGGAGGGTGGAAGAGGAAAAACTGGCAGCAGGGAGGGAGGGGGAGCAGAAATGAATGGAAGGAAGAGAGAGAGGGGAAAGGCCCCTCTTCAAGAGATCAGTTCAGACCTCTGGCAAGAGTAATCTTGTCCCTTCTCTGATAGTTGTCTTGGGCAGAGAGATATACAGAAGGGGGGCAGAAAGAGTTAAGGGAGGCCCCACCCACAAAGGGCACCAGCCCCACCCACAGCTGGCTTGCAGCTACCAACAATTTATCCCTTAGTCAATGCAGGGGGTGGGAATCCTTTGCATAATGCTACTTATTAATATAATTCATTCAGTTTCCTTTCTTCACGTTTGGCCGATGTTCATATGGAGTTTGAGATCTTGGAAAACAACTTGCTGCAAGTTTATCTGCCTGAAAATTAGACCCATATGAATAGAAAACGTTCCATTCAATTCTGTGGTTGTTCCACCTAATACAATAGCTTGTTTGTTAGTTGTACGTCCTTTGGTATGGAACCATAAATGACCGCTTGTTCTACTGGAATGAACAATTAGATTACAGTTAACTAGTCCCTCCAGAAGTCTGCAACTAATTATTTTAGCGTTTCCTAGCAACCTGGTTTGGCTGCTCCTCACTGCAGCTGTATCAGTCATACTAGTAAAATATTAAAGCCCGTTGGCTTGCTTGAGAAAATTTCAGCTTTTAAAAAGTCAAACGAATAGCAGTCTTTTTAAAAATAAAAAGATAGCTTGTGGTCATCATGGCCACCTGCATTTATCCTGAGCTTATGTTTTACTATGATTTGAGACTACATGTTTGCATACGAAGTTCTACTGACTAGGTCAGGAATGGCCAAACTTGGGTTTCCCCGACCCCCTTGCTATCCTTCCTGTGTCATATTAGGAGTCTCAGTTGCTATGCACTGCTGCTTCCTACTTGGCAGACAAGCCTTTCGTTTGCCATGGGGAAGAAGGGTGACTGCAGAGAGCCTTACAGCACACAGCCTGACCCACACAAGCTGACATAGGGAAGAATTGCAGGGGCTGTGAGAGTCACATGCTGTACTTCCCCCCTCCTCCCATTTTCTAAAAAGTGACCTCTCATCACTGGGGGGGGGGGGCTCACTACCAACAGCACTGACTTGGCTGAGCACCATGTAAGAGAACCACATGCTGTTTTTGCACCAATAACAGGTCACCCCTGAGGCCTCTGTGTCACTGCAAAGGCCTCTGAGATGACTTGTGTGTTACTAGCTGGAGGATGAGGTAAGATTTGGCACGTGACATTCTCCAGCCTTGCTTGCACATTGCAGGCTCCCTTTCCAGCCAGGTTCTTGAACCTGGCTAGACTTCTGTAGGTGCAGCCAATATACTGGGGTAGGAGAGCTGAAAATACCGTATTGGCCCAAATATAAGCTGCACCTTTAAAATTGGAAGGGAAAAAGGAAAAAATACCTGAATATAAGCCACTCCATTCCTCGCTGCTCCTGGCTGCATACTTGTGGGGGGGCGCACTGCATTGCCGGAGGCCTTTCCCCTTCCCCGCTCTCTCCCTTCCCGACCTTGTGCGGGGCAGGCGCCGCTTTGCCACGCTCCTGGCTGCATACCGTAAGGTCGTGAATATATAACTTTTCACGGTTGGAATTTGGGGGGGAAGTGAGGCATATATTCAGGCTAATACAGTAATAACAATATATTTCACATCTGGCAACCAAGGCACCCCTTTGGTTTCAGATAGTACATGGGTTGTCAAGTCTAAAATGCCCGGGACACAGACTTTTAGAGGCCTCTAGCAGCCACTGTGGCTCATTCACCAGAAGTAATGCATTTAGCTTTAACTCTGGAAGTGTATACTCGATTCTGACCAAACTAAGCCTACTGATGTATATTTTGCTCTAGGAGGCTTAGTTTGGTCAGAATTGAGTATGTACTTTCAGAGTTAGTGCTAAATACATTGCTTCTAGTAAATGAGTCACCATAGCCACTGGCATTTGCCCTGGGCCACTGGAACAGAATGAGGTAATAAATAAATAAACTATCACATAAAAATGAAGAGTAACATCAATAGTGGAAATATTCTTCGGACCCATATGCTACCTTAATTTGCACCAAATAATTTTATGGAATCTAGTTTATGAAATGATCACAGACACAGAGTCACAGGTTACCAACCTTAAAAGTCCCATTATAAGCTATGTGGGAAAAGCATCCAAATTAATAATGCTCACTTAATGCCTAAGCAAAACAGAATTCTGTTTAAATGGTAATCTGGTGCATATACATGAAAGGACAGAGGGTGAAGGCTCAGTTCCAGGAACATTAAGCTCAATGTGGTTGCTAGTGTCATAACCTTAAAAATCCTTCTCTGCACAACGGGGAATCAATGTTGGAGGCATTTTGGGGAGCTTTTGCCAGTGAAACACTGTCTTTTTGTGCATCTCATTTGTCTCCCTAGGCTATATTTAGATGTTAGGGGATGGTACTTTCATAGAGGCATGTATGCTGTTTGCTTTTGTTTCTCTGTTGGTTTATACAGTCATCACTGTTCTGTGACTGTCAGGCTTGATAGGTTCCCGAAACAGAAAGGCAATTGTCTGAGATGAATGGTTGAATTCTAAAACAAGCCTCCCTTCCCCTTCGGTTTCCTCAAGCTTATAAAACGGTGAAATATTTTTACCCAAGAGCATTTACTTTTCATTTCTGGCAACACTGATGGCAGGAGTGCAGATAGTTTTCACCCTAATTGCCACCTATCATGTGCATATACTGGCTTCATAGTTTTATAAAAGGCAATTGCACCTGGGAACTTCAGGGTTGGGAACTAGTCCAATAAATTTCCATGGATTATGTGTGATCAGGCCTCAGAACCTTCTTCAGTGCAGAAGGAGTGTGTCACTTCAGCCACTGTGTTCGGCAAGCAGGGGAAAAAGACCATTTGGGTTGGCCAGGTCTGGTATATATTATTGCTCTGCCAAAACTTATCCTCTGTGGTTTTTTCAACCATTATCCATCAGTTAATAAGAAAAGAAAGTGAAGGTTGTGTCTAGGCCTGGGCAATATATTAATATGAGGAGTACGGGGAGCAGACTGTGATGTCAGCTTCACTCAGCAGTGTATCACTGGTGAAACTGCCACCACTCCTAAGTCCCTCTGCTAGCGACTTTCTCCAGAGAGTGTTGTTAGCAGAGGGACTCAGGAGTGGTGACGGCTTCACCAGCGATATATCATGGAGTGAAATCGCCATCCCACTCTGCCCTCATACTGCACAGACGGACAAAAGGGCTGCATCTTCATCTTTTAACTGCTCGGCTGAGGAGTGTTCAGTTACCGCTCCCCTTAACTGAGCAGTTAAAGGCTCCCCCAGCCCGGCACTGGCTCCCACTCAACCGGCGAGAGCACTGGGCATGGCTCTGCTGGGGATTGGGAGCCCTCTTGCGCCCCAGCTAAATGTACAAACAAGCTGCCTTGTCCCAGACTGCTAGGGGCTGGGGTGAAACCACCTCAGCTCCCATGATGAGAGCTGTGGCGATTTCACCAGGCACCTGGCAGGCTGGCGGCAATGCAGCTTGTTTTTTCAACAGCGTGGTATATCGGCAGGCCACGATGTTTGGCTGGTGATATACCGTGATGCTGAAAAGCTTATATCGCCCAGCCCCAGTGGTCTCATTTTAAAGATATTGGGGGGGGGGCGGCCGGATTAAGGTGAAAGGAAGGGCTTCCTTTAAAACAAAATCAGTGAGTGTATTGCTCTCTGGCTCCTGGTAGCTCAGCATCCCCAGGTCCCTGTGCTTCAATTAAAGCCCAGGTATCTCCTCCCTTAGGGCTTTTTCAGATCAGGAAGCACAAACAGCCAAGGAAAGGGGAGAGTGCTGGAGAAATGTTTAATGGAAAGAAAAACACACACACAACGCTTGGCTAACTTGAAACAACCATAAGATAAGCTCAACCTTACACCCACTGTAATTTTTTTTTTAAAAAAATAATAATCTAAAATTACCTGCTAATGAGGCAGAAAAGCAGAAACTTCTTTTGCAAGGAAATATAACTATTGGCAGATTAAAGAAGGTATTGGGGCCTTTCTTCCCCATTTGGCAGAGAGAGAAGGCAGGTTGGAAACCGTATCAGATGACCTGCAGTGGAAAGGAGAGGGAAGTGCCCTCATCAAATGCTGTTACTCTTCTGTCTCGTGAGATTTACTTTTCCTCTAACACAGGAAGATCCAAAGTGGGAATTTCCTCGGAAGAACCTGGTGCTTGGCAAAACGCTTGGAGAAGGAGAATTCGGGAAAGTCGTCAAGGCAACTGCTTTCAGGCTTAAGGGGAAGGCTGGCTATACTACTGTTGCAGTCAAAATGCTAAAAGGTACGTTTTCTGCAAGCGCCTGGAAATATCTGCAAATGATTTGGTAACTTATGACAGAGGTCCAGCTTGGAAGCAAAAAGCTGCCGGATCCCACATACATTCCAGCCGGATGTCCTAAAGCGTTCTATTTATATTCTGACATTTTCCCCTGTGCTTCATTGATGAGGGCAGTCACTTCCACGGGGCACAAGGGCAACTTGACTTAGCTTGGCCAATGTAGCTCACTTAAATTGTCATCTCAACAGAGGCGTTTCAAGAGCATTCTAAAAATGCTGCGCTTTTCAGCTTTAGCTGAACTCTTTCTTACAGATACTTTAGAGTACAGTATAAAAATAGCACCTCATTGTCACACATAAGATGTGAAAGAGCAACATGCTCACCAGATCTTTCTCTCTAACTATAGCTGCTCTATTGATATACAATGGCCAGTTCTAGAGTATTTGGTTTGTCACAGCAGAGTGTGACAGAAGCGAAGCAGTAGCTTGGGAGGAAGGCCAGCTTGCCCATGGGTATGCCCATTGTTCCTTTTGCTCTCCTTCATCTGCCTTCCTTTTCCTGCATGCAGAATGGTCGGGAAACTCTTAGCTTAGATATGTTCAGAGTGAAGAGAGAACGCATTTGGCCTGGTGCGGGGCCACTTCCCCTTTCCCAAACACATTGGCATTGGGCTGCAGTATATCAGGGGAAGCAGTGATGGGTGAACCAAGGGAGATGAAAGGTGGTAGTATTACCCATCTCTGCAAAGAAGTAATAACAATTTCAAGTTATGAAATGGTAGGGCTATTAAAAAGCTGAAGATCATCTAGTTGAGATATCTGTACCAGGCAGAATGTTATAAACCTCAAACAGCAGTTCAGGCATTATTAGCCTCTTGTTGGCATCCATATGTCTTGAGAGACAATGGAGTGTGCCTCCGAGTCAAACTGCCGGAGAATCACAGTGTCTGCTGGGGCTACAGAGATCAGTGACTCATAACTGTTGCCTCGTGTGCTGTTTTTGCTGTGTTAGCAACACCAAAGTGACCTCTCAGGGGTGCAAGCTTGGGCAGTGTGTATGGAGGTCCTGGGCTGCCCAGATGAGAGCCTTGTTGATGTGGTCCAAAGGAAAGCACAGCAATACATTGGGCACTAGCTTGGCTGCAGGAGTTGCTAGAAGGAGGTGTACTGGACGCCATCCAACCATCTTAAGGACTCCAAATTTGGGTAGAGTTTACTCCTTTGTCTTGTCTTCTCCCAAAGATGTCCTGCAAGGTAGTGGGACATTAACCTGTATCACCCAGTTAATATTGTGACCAAGCAGGAGCTAGCTATCATCATGCCTACAGTGCAAAAAGGAAGTTTCAGATACCTTAATTCTCAACATCTGCTTCCAGGTTCTGCTGAGTATGCAGTAACAGTGTCCCCCCCCCGTCCCCCCTCCAAGAACAAGGGGATATTAGCAACAGACCTGACTTTTTGGTGTTGAATCATCTGCAAAATATTACTAAAAGAGGAGCAGTTTCAGTTAGATTTCTTCTTTAATGTTCTCAAGTGGTTCTCACTGTTTCCCTTTGCCACCAAATCACAGCAACTTATTCAGGCAAGATACTCAAAGCCATCAAAGAATACAGGAGCTTGGATAGGAGCAGTTTGGCCTGCATTTGTTCCCTACCTGCTACAGCTTCCTTTGCAATAGAGTGATTAGAAGGTTAGGGCTGAGACATGAGGGGTTGTTATGGCAACCCAACTGTTAAAGGTGGGTGTCAGTTAGAGAATCTAGTGGAGCAAGTGTTTTCAAGATAATTTAAGATTCTTTCATGAAAATAAACAAGCCTGATTCACTTCATGTCTCTCAGTACCCTCTTCTTTGGCTTGGAAGAGGCTAATTTCTTCCACGTGGGTAGAAATCAAGGAAGCACTTTCAGGCTTTCTATACATTATTCATTTAAGGCATTTTAAACCTGCTCTTCAGCTGAAAAAGGCTCCCAGAGTGGTTTACATGAATAATTAAAACAAGGAACACCTTGCCCCTAATTTGTTTAAGATGTTGATTTGCAACCAGTAAGTGCCAGAGATCCAGGTAGTATGTCAGTATTTCAATATTATGGGAATAGTGTTTGTAATTAATATATGGTATTTCTTCCATTGCCCTGTTCTGCAGAAAATGCTTCCCAAAGCGAGCTGAGAGATCTGCATTCAGAGTTCAATCTTTTGAAACAGGTCAACCATCCACATGTCATTAAACTCTATGGAGCTTGCAGCCAAGATGGTAAGTGAGAGTCACACATTATACAAGTGGGGACCATTTTAGGCATGTCCAATGTAGCATGACTGCTGACGCACGGGTCCTTTTGGACCTGGAGGAATGGGGTAGGACAGGGGCAGGGTGGGCTTATGGGCATTCTGTCGATGTGCGCTGTGGCCTGGAGAGCAAGCCCCATGGAAGTGGGGAGTTGCCTGTATATAAAATAAGAGACGGTATGTAATCCCCAGAGTGCCACAAGAGAAATACAAGCTTGGCACAGTCAATCAATCAGTTTTTCAGTCCTGTGCCCCAAAGTATCCATCAGCAGAGGAGGCTGCCCTTTACTTCTGCTGTGGCACTTTCACTGCTCTGGTCATTCCTACTTCCAAACATATTCCACTGGGGGCCTGTTTTTGGGCCCTACCTTCGCATTGGATGCAATTGCTTTTCTGGTGAAAAGATCAACAGAAATCTGGGCTAAGGAGGCGGCTTGCAGAATCACCGGGCTTTATTGGACAAAGGTGCTGCCGTCTTAGATATTGAAATACTCCCATTACATGTGTATTAGTCAGCTAAAATGGTAGTACCTGTGGCCACCTGCTTTGGACATGACAGGGACACTTTCACAGTGATAGGTACAATCCAGCAAAACAAGTAAGAAACACACATACGCCTTACTGATAACTTTTTGGATTTGGTCAATTACCATATTGGCCCGAATATAAGCCACACTCAAATATAAGCCGCACATTTAAAATTGGAGGGGGAGGGAAGGGAAAAGAACCCTGAATATAAGCTGTTCCCTTCCTTGCTGCTCCTGGCTGCATGCTGGGTGGGTGGGTGGGAGGTGCACTGTCATTGCTGGAGGCCTTTCCTGTTCCTCGCTCTCTCCTTCCTGGCCTTGGGGGAGAGGACGGGGGACTACACATGGGGTGGGCGCTGCTTTGCTGCGTTCCTGGCTGCATACCATAAGGTCGCGAATATAAGCCACACTTAAACTTTTCATGGTCAGAATTTGGGGGGAAAGTGAGGCTTATATTCAGGTCAATACAGTAAGTGACAGATGCTTAGTTTAGAAATAATATTCCATAGGACGGTGCAATAAAACAGCCGGAGGGGGAATTATTAGTCTGGTAACTTAGGCATTCATTTCAATAGATCTGATGGCAATTGTTGTTGCATAGCAACAGGCTCACATTTGAAGGGGAACTGTGCCTTAAGGGACTGGCATGTGATTTGTTATACTGCCATACTGAAGTTGGTTGATTTGTGCAGCCGTATATTCAGCAGCACCCCCAGTTTCTGAACTTGCTAATCAGCCACATTCATTATATGTTTCCATATGGCACAATTTATAAGAATTTCATTTGTGGCTGACAGCATGTGGGGAAGGTTTTTGTCGTCTCCAAAGCCCTGGGAGCAGGGTTCCATAGGAGTCCCTGGGGTCAGAGTTTTAGTGCCCTGCTTAGCATCTTGTCCCTCCTATGGCTAGCACAAGCAAGATAAATTACACAAAGTCTATGCAGATGTATTTAATTTGAATAATGTATACAGGCTGCAGCATCCTGCTTTTGTGTATATAAAATTTGGATTCATGTGGCCTGGAATTTCAGGGTGTTGTTATTTTTAAATCAGAGAAGACACAAGGCCCTGCCTAACAAAGATAAATACAGGGCTAGGTTTTAAGGTTGGTGAATGAGTAAAATTGATACAAGCTTCGCACTCTCTTGTTAGCCTGGTACAATAGGGGAGAATGCTAGGAATCCTGCTGTTTCTGGTTTGGATGCTTATATTCTCTACATTCTGTTAAAGCTGGGATAGGAGAGCTTTGAACCTCCAGGCCTCTGTGTTCAATATTGTAGCATGGGGGAAAGCATTCATGTGGGTGGCTGTGATGAGGCAAAGCTTGCTAATGGACTGAAATGTCAGGATCCTTTCTGCAGGAATCTATACTTGAGAGCTTTAACAAACCACTGTAATTAGTGTGCAGGGAGCACAAGATACTGTGAGGATTACCACAGGCTGCAGAAAATAATGTTCATACCTTAAACTAAGTGCTTTTGATTGGTTTCTCTGCACAGACCAATTTGCATAGAAATCTTCCTTAAACATTCCATAAAACCAAGGAAACATCACAATTTATCTGTCCGACTTTGGAAGAAATGCAGCGTAACACAATTGATTGCTTTTCTTAGACAGGATACCCAAAGGCATGTTCCCAGAAATAAGCACTTTTCATTTCAATTGCCTGTCTCCATGGTGGGAGAACACTTCTGAACATAAGAGTTCACCTTATAGCACTGGGTTTTGTTGTGCTCTTTTTCATAGAAAAGTTTATACAGTGGTACCTCGGGTTAAGAACTTAATTCGTTCTGGAGGTCTGTTCTTAACCTGAAACTGTTCTTAACCTGAAGCACCACTTTAGCTCACGGGGCCTCCTGCTGCTGCTGCGCCGCTGCCACACGATTTCTGTTCTCATCCTGAAGCAAAGTTCTTAACCCAAGGTAATATTTCTGGGTTAGAAGAGTCTGTAACCTGAGGTACCACTGTATAATGTTCCTTTAGTGGGGTAGGAGAGCTGGAGGGTGGGGGAAAATCACATCTGGAAACCAGTGTGCCCCTTTGGTTTCAGATAGTACATGGGGTAGATGAGTCTAAAAAGCCTAGGACACAAATTTTCACAGCCCCCCAGCAGCTATGGTAGTACATTTGCCAGAAGTAATGTATTTAGCATTAAGTGTATAGTTGATTCTGACCAAACTAAGTCCCCTAGGATTGTGTGCAAATAAGCCCTTACAGTGGTACCTTGGGTTAAGTACTTAATTCTTTCCGGAGGTCCGTTCTTAACCTGAAACTGTTCTTAACCTGAAGCACCACTTTAGCTAATGGGGCCTCCTGCTGCTGTTGCACTGCTGGAGCACGATTTCTGTTCTCACCCTGAAGCAAAGTTCTTAACCCGAGGTACTATTTCTGGGTTAGCGGAGTCTGTAACCTGAAGTGTCTGCAACCTGAAGCATATGTAACCCGAGGTACCACTGTATATTCAGATTTGCTTGATATGCATAATTTAGGCTGTAGTGCTGCAAGGGAGTAAGACTCATGGATCTTAGTGGGACTTAAGCCTGAGTAAGCATGCATAGGACTAGACTGTTAAAATAGGTAACAAAATTAAATGGTTTTTTTGGGGTGCAGGTGTTTGTTTGTTTTTAAGTACAAGGTGTATAAATCTTGCTGATATGCTGCTTTACTAATTATTGAGAACAAGAATTTTTATGTATCTTTTTATGCCTCAGGGCCTTTGTACTTAATAGTCGAATATGCTAAATATGGCTCCTTGAGGAGTTTTCTGAGGGAAAGCCGGAAAGTTGGGCCCAGCTATATGGGGAGTGATGCCAACAGGAATTCCAGCTACCTGGACAATCCGGACGAGCGAGCCTTAACCATGGGTGACCTGATCTCGTTTGCATGGCAGATCTCTCGCGGAATGCAGTACCTTGCTGAAATGAAGGTATGGCGTCCCTCATTCTCACCCTCTCTTTGTGGCCTTCCTAGTAAGCATACATGACAGTTAAACGTCTCTCTTTCTTTTCCCCAAAGCTTGTACATCGTGATTTAGCAGCCAGAAATGTCTTAGTAGCCGAAGGGCGCAAGATGAAGATTTCTGACTTCGGTTTGTCACGAGATGTTTATGAGGAGGACTCTTACGTCAAGAGGAGCAAGGTACAAACACAGTCACTGGCAGCCTGGGATTGATAAGTTGATAAGGAAACTATAAACATTAGTAAGAGAACTTCTGGACACACACATCGAAACATGTCTAGCAGGACTCATCAGTGCACAAACTTTTGTGTGCCTTGAGATTGTAAAAAGGAACAGCTAATATAGGTTGTGTAAAACCTGTGTATGTAGCCTTCTGTTTTTGATCTTGTGCAAGCTATTTACTTTCAATCCAAGGGTTTTCCTGGTGCATCCATGTTTTGCTGTAATCCATATGAATGAAATAAGGGACGCAGGTGGCGCTGTGGGTAAAAGCCTCAGTGCCTAGAGCTTGCTGATCGAAAGGTCGGCGGTTCGAATCCCCGCAGCGGGGTGCGCTCCCATTGTTCGGTCCCAGCACCTGCCAACCTAGCAGTTCGAAAGCACCCCCGGGTGCAAGTAGATAAATAGGGACCGCTTACTAGCCGGAAGGTAAACGGCGCTTCCGTGTGCGGCTCTGGCTCGCCAGAGCAGCGATGTCACGCTGGCCACGTGACCCGGAAGTGTCTCCGGACAGCGCTGGCCCCCGGCCTCTTGAGTGGGATGGGCGCACAACCCTAGAGTCTGTCAAGACTGGCCCGTATGGGCAGGGGTACCTTTACCTTTTTATATGAATGAAATGCACATTTTCTGATAAAAGGCATATGAGACTACTTGACAACATGCATGTTAAATGTGACAAAAGTGAAATGAAAACAAATGTGACATGAGAAGCAGTGCTAAACAGAACTTGCAAGCAGTAATAGTTCTTTATTTTCCTGCCAGGGTCGGATACCTGTGAAGTGGATGGCAATTGAATCTCTCTTTGATCACATCTACACAACACAAAGTGATGTGTAAGTCTATGTATTTATGTTCCCTGTCATGCAACTTTGTCTTTGTACTCACGCTGTGCCAGAACACCTCGGGCTGAAGAGGCCATCTGCTCTATAGCCCTACTGTAGAAAACAGAGCAAGTTGTAGCAGGCTGGATAGTCAGCTTCTCAATCACAAGATACCCAGCATCTCCTGCAAGGAGGAGATTAAACCTTAGCTAGCAGTACCTCAAGGTTTGTTTAACAAGCTTTTACTGGCCAAGGCATTCATGAAGCCTCACTTTCCGCTAGCTTTCTGCAGTCCTCCAAACACATTTTCTGTAACACTGGACAATATAAGGTGAAATGGATTGCTGTAATCTGGACAAGGCTGAATTTCCCTAGAATCAGAAGCCCTCTAACCCAGGGATGGGCAACCTTTTTCTGTCAAGGGCAGCATTCATAGAATTGTAGAGTTGGAAGGGAGCATCAGGGTCATCTAGTCCAACCCCCCTGCAATGCAGGAATCTTTTGTCTAATGTGGGCTCAAACCCATAACCCTGAGATTAAGAATCTCATTCTGTACTGACTGAGCTATCCTATGCTTGAGGGCAATCTGTCAAGGCTGCATGCCCACAGTAGGCAGGGATAGAGCCAAAAGTGGGCATAGCCACCCATTTTCTCTTTGTCTAGCACCCTGTTTTCTTTCCCCTTCCCCACCAAATGAGTTGCTAGCAGAGGGACAGGTCACTCTTGCCACAACGCTGTAATGATGAAGGGGGGGAACCTTTAATCACTTGATGCCGCAGCATAATCTTTAGATTACATGATAGTTCCACCCTTGAACCTACAGTCCATTGTAGTGCATTGTCTCTGACCCCCAGCTCCCCAATGTGCTATTTTGCCCTGCAAAGAATTGCAGCTCATCAGATTTCGTACAAAACCAGTAAACCTCTATCTTTAATGTTTGTCTAAAGTGGAGGATCTGAGGACATACATAGCTCTTGGTGGGAGAAGCCTGAGCCACACCACTTTCTCTCTTTTGTGCCATTATGAAGCACAGAGGCTTTCTTGAATGCAAACTGGTGAATTTACCCTTCAGAAATCACAGGGTTTTTGTCCATTCTCCTTTTGCTGGCATTCCTGTTTTCTCTCTCCTTGCCTCAGTAATGTTCTGTATCTGTGAAATAAAATAGACTCCGTCTGAGAAATTGTGGTTTCTTTAGTATGAGGTCACATTCCCAGGATGTTAGGTGTCGGGACTTGTGTGCACAGATGGGGCCCTCGGAATGCAGTTTGAAGAATTGTGCTGGGTTCTGGGCATGAAGAATTCTTTTGTACTCAGCAAGCTTTTTGCTCATATTCCAGTGACCAGCAGAAGTAACCACAGAATGCTGGGAAATAGCCAGCTTGAACCGTACCGGGGGGGGGGGGGGGGAGAGAGAGGGAGAGAGAGAGAGAGAGAGACTTTCCACCAACTAATGAGGGGAGCTTAACAAATACAATCGGGCTATTTAACATGTATTCTGCTGGTGACATTACTTTGTGCAAGTGTTCATTCAAGTCCACGTCTCTCAGCGTGATTCATGCTAAGGAACGGTGTTTTGGCAATGTGAACTGATCAGTTAATTAGAACTATAGGTGGCCAACATTCATTTAGTGCTAAACATCCCTGCAAATCAGTCACCTGAATTTATCAATGTGTTTGTGACCCTTCTGTGGAACCTTCAACTACAGAAGCATGGAAGGGCAGCATCACCTCCATGTGAACTGGCAACTGTGGGAAACAATGTTGGTCAGATAATGGCAATACAACTCTTGTGTCTCAATTATCTGATTGAAGTGTGCTATTTAGCAGTGAACAGGTCTAAGGCAAACATAAAGCACGATAAAGCACAAGTTACACAGGGCTGGGGAACCTTTGGCCTTTGGGCCAGATTTGGCTCGCCAGGCCTTCCAATTTGGTCCACCAGACCATTTCCCCAAACCACACTTACCTGTCCTACACCTGATGTCCCATGTGAAGTCAGTTGCCGGGAAGGTAAAGATGTGGTTGGATCAGCTGTATGTGCACCTGAAACCAGAAGATAGCAAGAATGAATCAATGCTACACATCAATCCTGCTTGGTCAATGTCTACCCCCCGCCCCTGGCTAACTTTATATAGGTGGGCAGGCCATTATGATGTCAGATGATTGACAACTGAGTGATCCTGGGCGACAGCAGCATAAAATGGTGAGGGACATGGGAGGTGGCAGATCTTCAACGAAAAGCAACACAAAATGCAATAAATAAATTGAGCAGGAGCTTGGAATAGGTATAGGTTAGTATAATAACTAACTAGCGTGACCCATAAGGACCCCTCCAATGCTATAACTAATTCTGTGGCAAACTATTTTTACAGAAACAAGGGGGAACCATAGAAATAAAATTCAAATTACTGTAAACCCTGTTTGGCATCATCATAGAGAGAATGATAAAACTGTGTGGAAGAGGCACAGATTCAAATAAAAGGCATATAAAGGGAACAGATGGACTTCAAAAACTCTGTGAAAGGTTATCTGACTTAATTAATTAAACCAAACATCAAGGAAGTTGCAGAAAGTTTCTTTCCATGCTAATAATAATGGCCTGGTTAAGAAAAGAATGTAAAAAAATCATATGACCAAATGAGGCAAGCAGTTCAGTTATGCAACCATTTTTGCAAACCAGTTCCTTACCGAAGTAATTTCTTAAAATTTATGAAGCAGAATGAAAAAGGTTTCAGTTGCCAAAAATTTCAGGAGGAATCCCATCCTAGTTAGTTTAACACAGCTTGTGACTGCAAAGCTGAAAAGTGTTGAAAAAGTCCCAGCCACTTAGAACACATTCAATCTCATACAGCTCATTAGAAAAATGCACTGTTAATCACTTTGGTTACAGGGTAGTCACTTGCACATTACAAAAGAAGAAGAAGAAAGAGAGAGAGTACAAATTTGCCTAAATTTTGCATGTGCTAATAGATACATACATCTTTCTCTATGTACAGATGCACATTTATATAATGCCTATACCTTAAATAGAACTACAGTGGAACCTTGGTCGTCAAACACTTCGGAAATCAAACATTTCAGCTTTCAAACGCTGACAACCTGGAAGCAAATGCTTCCGAGGCGCATTTCTCTATTTTCTCAATAGATTGTACAGACCGTCCATTGAGCCTCCGTTGTCGAACGTTTCTGAAGTCGAACGGTCTTCCGGAATGGATTACAGTCGACAGCTGAGGTTCCACTGTACAGTACATCTCACCATTGTGGGGAATACTGTGGCCAAGTGATCTGTGTGCCTGATCTGTTTGCTGCCCAGGTGCTGACTGTTGAGGAACAACTTCAACGCGCCCACTCTCCTTTCTTATGGTTATCTTTTAATTAGACATAAGCAGGGCAGCCCTTTGAATAGAGGATTGGAGCCACTGATTTAAGGGGAATAGCCGTGTCTCCCTTTCTCTGAATTGTGTTTTGTGATTAGGATTGTTGATCCTAGTTATTTGAGAGCTAAAATAAAGCTTTTCCTTTTTTAAGTTAAATGCGCAATTGCAGCGTGCAGTTCAGCGAAGTTGCAATAGAACATTGGGTTGTATCCATCATTAGTCATATTTAGAGTAGACCCATTGAAATTAATGCAAATGACTAACTTGTATCTATTCTGAGTAAAACTTAGTTGTATACAACCCCATAGATTTTGCAGTGTGAAAGCGAATTCTAGAAAACAATCAGCTTCATCAGATATGTAGATTTAGTTTCACCAGTGCACAACTGATGTGCAGTATGGAGGCTGGAGTAAACTTCAGTGTAAGCCCATTACCCTAATGCTTCCAGTAAATATTCCTTTCTTTTGTTCTCAGATGGTCATTTGGAGTTCTGCTGTGGGAGATAGTCACTCTGGGAGGTAACCCTTATCCAGGTATTGCGCCTGAGAGACTATTTAACCTCTTAAAAACAGGCTATAGAATGGAGAAGCCAGAAAACTGCAGTGAAGAAATGTAAGTAGCATCAAGCTGCCAGCATTGCTAATCAAAGAAATTCCATTAGTTGATTATACCAATAAAATATTATGATCAGCTGCTCTGATTTAGGTCTTTTCCAGACAGAAAGTCTTGAAGATGTAGCTTGAGTGAGTTTAGAAAAACAAAGAGGAGGTGTCACACCTTGCCATCATAATGAATTGTGAAGCAATGAACTCAGACATAAAACTTGACATATAAATAGACCAAAGATATGAGCTGGAGCTAGGTGAAAAAATCTATTCACCGATGCATTTGGTGGAGGCAGGATAATGTACCCATCAGACAATTCAAAACAGAAGTTGAGCATACCCAAAAATTCTTGCCTCAGATCAACACACCCATGGCAGGATAGGCTATTCATATGCAACCATTGTTTTTCCTTGGGGAGCCAATTATATACAAGGGTGTAATTCTATGGTTCAAATGGTACACCAGCCACATAGGAGCTGCTTGCGGAAAAGGCAGCACCCGTGCCACTATAGAGCATTTGAAGGACACCAATGACTGCTTTTAGGGCTGCGAGTAAGTTTGTTTCTTCATTCGCTTAGTTTTCGGCTCAGACAAACCTGCTTTAACTTGCAGGCTGAAAGGCATCTTACAAAGGATTTTTTTTTTTTAGCCACCACCAAAAACATTGGATCCAAAAGCAATTTAACCATAAATGGGTTGCTTGTTACGGTATCTTATCTTCCTGGCTGTTCCAAACAGCCAACTCTCTGTGCATGCTCCTGCTTCTCCCTCAGTCCTGGGGAAAGGCAGTAGGCAGCTTTGCATTGATTCTTCACTTTTTTAAAACAAAAAACAATGAAGATTACACAATGATAAAATTGAATTCTGCAGTCTGTATAAATTAGATGTCCCAATAGCACCCTGCCTCTGCCTGCTTGCCACTTCCTTGTTGATCACTGCGTGATCTGAGTAGAAGCTGCTTGTTTATACAAGTTGGCCAAGGGTTTTGTGTAGAGGAGGATAAGAAACCATTTTATTTTTTTTGAGCCAGAGAGTCACATTCCCTTGTGTGGCTAACCTTCTGAGGGGTGGGCAATGTCACAGTAGTGGAAACTCACCTGAAATTCTCACATGTCTACACACATACAGCAATTAGGTATTAGAGGGTTTTTCAAGCTTAATTGCTTAGCGAGGGTATGATCTTAATGGTGAGCACAATCAGTAGGGAGTGAAGAGTTAATATTTCTCTCCAGTGCTGCGGTCTCCATGAAGATACCGTCCCCCTGCAGGGCAGTTAAACTTTTTTAAAACACTTCCATTGTCACCAGTGGTCACATTTAAAAAACCCAACCTAACTCCTGGATTGAGGTCAGATAAGGAGGGGAGACCCCACAGGTTGCATTCATCCCATGGGGTGGAGGTTTCCCCTCCTTGGTGTAGACACTTTGATTTCTCTGGCGCTGTTGCCACTGCTAAATGTTTGGGTCCATTTGTGCATGTGAAGCATCTCCACAAAGTATTTGTATTAATCAATATGTGTCTTCCTGAAGGTACAATCTGATGCTTCGCTGCTGGAAACAAGAACCAGATAAGAGGCCGACATTTGCTGAGATCAGCAAAGAATTAGAGAAAATGATGGTAAAGAGTAGGGTAAGTGCCTTTCAGGCTTTATCACTGTGCATGAAGGAAAGTTGGAAAGATTTTCCAGTGCAAGAATTTACATACCAGTAATTGGTAAGACATTGTCCATTTTTCACCTTTGAAAAGAATTCATCTTTCAAAGAATGATTCATCTTTGAAAAGAATGAGATCAAATAAGAGTCCAAACGGGGGATATTTGAAATTGGGAAGCCCTACCTAATGAGAGGAGGTTGATGGTTCAGAGGAAGGGATGCAATTGCATATCACAAAAAGCTTTTTCTGGTGGCTGATTACATTTTTTATATACACCAACAAACCTTAATGTGCAAAAAGGCACTTATATTCACTTGGTATTAAACTTTTATGTTCCTTTTGAACCTAGACACCACTCACTTACCTGTTTGCAGCAACATATGATTGCAACAAACAGGTGTTTTGAGAACACATGCTGCATTCACCAGAGACAAGATTACCTGTGCCCCCCTCTTAAATGGCCATTTATGGGGCAAGCCCAGGTTATTTGCTCATAAGCAACTTGAGTGTTTCACAAATTGTCATGGAAGGAAAATTCTACAACAGTTTTCTTTGTCTAGTTGTAAAAGCTAAATAACTAAATAAATGAATAGCTGAAGATCATACTCCTGTAAAGAAGTAACTGGCTTATACCAGCATTCAGGTTTCAAGTCACTTGTTTTTCTAAGTGATGTACCCTCATCTGAACAAAGTGTTGGAAGTTTATGGGCTGCGTTAAGGTACCCTTCCCCCAGTTCCTCTGAAAGCTTTGGTGCCTTTAAAACTGTTTCTTCTGGCAGCTGCTGCTCACAGCCAGCTCCAGTTCTTTACAAGGCCCTGTGATCTCTGCCCTCGCCCCCCAATCAGAAGAGCTGATGTGGGTGGGCTTTGGCTCATTGGTACTCCTTGACAAACAGAGCTAACTGTGAGCAGCAGCTGCTGGAGAAGAGTTTTTCAAGCCACAGAAGCCCCATTAGAAGCTTGGAATTTGACCAAGGAAGAAGAGGAGCACATTCCTGCACAACCTCATTTCCTTCTAGTTGGGGAGAGGTGGAAAACTGCATTTGCATGTGAGAAACCTGTGCTGAATTATACCAACCACATTGACTGCTCCCTCAGATTAGATATATACTTTAATGAAATATATGTTAGTTATTGCCCAAAAGTTTTCCTTTAAGGCTCTAGACATTTGGGGATGTATCATGCTGCAGCCCTAGCTTCACTTAGCTGAGGGAATTGGGCTGTCATTCATTCATGTAAAACCCAAATACCTATTTCTCATTAAGTAGAGAACAACAGATCATTTAAGTGTAGATAGATGCAAAATGTCAAAATCCAGAGGTCGGCTAGTGCAGCAGAGAAAAAGTAGGTTTTGTTAGGTCTGTATTTTGTTTTTTTACTGGAATCCCCAAAGTGGCTCACCAAATTAATCAAAAATACTGTTCTGTGAAAAACCTTTTTTAAACAAAAGTCTGGATAAAACACAAACTTTCTTCTTAAAAGGGTAGTATAAAAGGCCAAGCACAGCCAGGCTCGGTTACTTGATTTCTAGGAGTCCTTTTAAAGTCATTTCCAAAATGGCAATTTATTCAAAATGGCATCGAAAAACAGGTTTGGGAGGACACACCCCTCTTGCCAGCTTGGAGTAGCTTCATCTAGTCCATAGGTGCTTTATCCAAGTATTCGCTAAATGAACCTTCCCCTCCCCAAATCCAAACTCTACAGGACTGGCAAAGTGTAAGTATCTCCCCACTCCTTGACGAGTAAACTAATCAAAATTCTGCACGATGGTAAGATGCTGGGCTTGAGAAAAATCGCTCAGGTAAGCTTGTGCTAATAGGTACTAGCATTTACATGGAAAAATACATGGCCAGAGGAAAAGGTCCGGCAAGTTGCTGTGTATGATGGACAGAGGTACCCATAAAATAGACCCTGCTGATTTCCCAAACTGGAGTTTCAAGCTTTTTAAGATAAAGAAACTAGAATGTCAGGCTGACCAAACCTTAACTATCAGGACATCTGGTTCATCACGCTCTGCAGCAACAAATAGCTATTTGCATACTTGGTAAGTGTAGTTAATGTGTTCATTAACTGCCTCTCAGAAGAGTTTATAGTTATAAATACACACACACTACTCCAAGACGCAGCTTTCCAGGAAGGGCAATACTATGCTATGAGTAGGGAGTTGGACCTGACAGTGCACAGTCCAGATATTCATAAGGAATAATGGGATTTTAAGAAATCCAAATGATTCAAAAAGCAAAGCTTCACAATGCAAGGAAGTCCATTCCAGAGTGATCAACTCACAAGTAATGTTTGTGATTTTTTCAATGAAAGGGAAAAGGTGGACAAGGTGCTTGGATCGGTCAGGAAAACCGCTTGTGCTGTGGACCCTTGCCCCTTGCTAGCAGCGAGGGGGCAGCTGACTGAGCCAGGGAGATGATTAATGTCTTCTTGCAAGAGGGAGTGGTCCCTGCCCGCTTGAAGGGGGCACTGGTAAAACCGCTTCTCACTTGCTGCCAATGCAAAGTGTTGATTTTACCTATAAAGCCTTAAACTGCTCAGGACCTCAGTACTTCACAGGCCACCTCTCCCCACATGAACCAACCCAGACCCTGCAATTATCACCAGAGGCCCTTCTTTGCATGCCTCCACAAGAGGTCCAGAGGGTGGCAACATGAGAATGGGTCTTTTCTGTGGGGGTTCCCCATTTGTAGAATGCTCTCCCCAGGGATGCTTGCCTGGCTCCTTTGCTACGTATTGTTAGGTGCCAGGAAAAAACATTCCTCTTCTCCCAGGCCTTTGGCTGATTCAACAAACTATAGCTTTGAAACTGAGGTGGGGGGTATTGTTTTTGTTTGTTAGAATGTTATAACAAATGTTGTTTGTTAGAATTTTGTGATTTTATATTGTATAAGGTAGTATACAAATTTTATAAATATGATGATGATGATAAAGTATTCCTCTACCCAAATATGGTAGTCAGGTAGACCTTGTCTCATGAAGCCATCTGATGGAGCAGACCAACCAAAAGTCTGATTTCAACAGTGGCTAACTGGATTCCTCCTGGAAGCTTATAAGCATGTAATGAAGGCAACAATCTTCTTTTGTGGTCCTATTCTAAATAATTACTATTAGAACTTTACTGTATCACTACACCACCTCACCTAGCATCTTATGTCCAGCTGTGGCTGTTTCTGAAATTTCACAGAAAAGGGGGGGCATTACCCTTTCTAGGGGGCTGGAATCTTCCTGATTCCAGCAGTAACCCTTCCCAATGTACCAGATTCATCAAATAAATCCATTGCTTCTGAAATGGTACCCGATTGCTCAGAGGAGCTTCTGTGCCATGCTGATAATCATACTCAGAACGCTTCTGCTATCCTGGAAGAGGCACAACATTTTCCAAGTCTGCCTGCCAGACTCACTATGTTAACTTGCTGGCAAAGGACATCGCTCATGGGGAGCCGTAATTGAGCATATGTCTAAAGAAGCATGTCTAGTGTTACTCCAAACAAATGTGTTGCCAAGGATACCATTCTTGCAGAAAGCAGGTTGGTGATGATCTCATCCATACTGATCCTTTAGTGTTCAGTTTAAATGGTGAGAAATGTGGATAGAAATGATAGCCAAAGAGCTGCACTCTCAACCAACCCTAATCCCTCCTCTCTCTCTTTTTTAAATCTGTTTAGGACTACTTAGACCTTGCAGCTTCCACCCCATCCGACTCCTTGCTATATGATGATGGACTCTCAGAAGAGGAGACACCCCTCGTGGATTGTAATAATGCTCCCCTCCCTCGAACCCTCCCTTCCACATGGATTGAAAACAAACTCTATGGTAGAATTTCACATGCATTTACTAGATTCTAGCAACACACACCCCCAAAGTGATTTTCTTCTGCACTGTCCTCACACTCTCTGTAATATCCTTTAGAGCGTTATTTGTCTGAATGAAATCAGTCAAAATTTGCTTGGCAAGTCTTTCTTTTCCTTTCATTTGTCACTGTCAAAACTCTGCATTAGGTTCTTACTTTAGCCGGTTCTGCAGCTGTGTTTAATTTTTTAATTTTTTTTAAAGAAAAAGGATGTGAAAACGTGCAACTTTACTAAATATATATTGTATAATAAAGAAAAAAAAAACCTAATTCCTAGATCAGGGAAGTACTCTCAGGGGAAGTTTAAAAAAATGCTAGCAAATATTCAATTAAAACTATACTTTTCGGTATCCATGGAATTGAAAGCACTTCAAGTGCATCATTTAATATGGCATCTCTAATTTTAGGTAACTTTTTTTTTTTTACTACTTGAAGATTTTTATTCCCCCCCTTCCCCTCACATTTCACTGTTAAGAGTCCATTGCATAATAGTTCTTGTTTTTATTCTGATGGATTCCTGAATTACAACTGTTGCCTGTATATTTTAAGTTCCCAGTCGGCTATGGCTGCTTACTAAGTAGTGGAATTTAGGGTGGGGGCAGAGAAGGGAAGTCTAAAAGAGTCAGCTTACAATGCAGAGAAGTCAGAGTAGAGCAAGTACAGCTGTGCATTTCATTGGAAGCTGAATTGGTGAGGACCACATGAAAGCAACCTCTTCTGTTTTCACATGCTTTTGGTTTCTCATGAAAATGTCAACATCTAAGCCATGTTTTGAATGTTGTCGCAAGTGTCTTAAAAGGAATGTGCTTTAATATTGTGGTGGTGAGATGGACAGTAAAGATGGTTCTTGCCAAAACTCCTACATTTTTTTGTCTTGTAATTAAATGCTCTACATGCCATTTAATGCTTTCAAATTGCTATAATTCAAGCCATGTGGCTTTTCCCCTTTGCCCATTTTTTATTTGTCAGCGTTGAGGTACTGATTTGGAGCCTAATATTGGAGCCCCCGTTCTTCAATTCATAGTTAGACTCTTAAATTAATGGGCATGTTTTTCAGATGGCTTATGTACCAGGCTAATCTTTCTGAAGTCAATGAGTTATTTGAATGCCCCTTGAATAGTCTAGAGTAGACCGTAGTTGTTATATTCAGGTTCCAAAAGAAATACTTGGAGATTTATTTGTGTCTTAGACTTCAAGGCATACTTGCAAGGAGTAGTCCTGCCCCACCCCCCAAACTAAACAGAAACAATTAGGTGATTCAGGAAGAAGAGCGAGAATCAAATCTGACATTCATGAGACATTCACTGGCCCCGTGGAAGCTGTTCCAGGGCCCATTAAAAATATATATGCTTATGTACATACATCCTATTGACTTCAATGGGATGAATGTTGAGTGAAACATGCATGCTAAGTATTTAAACTTGTCAGAATGGAAGACTATGTAGGCTTACTACTGCTTTGAGCACTTTATTTACCACAGGAATACTCCATTGCAATAACCAATCTGCTGTATTCCCATGAAGATACAACATTGTGAGATCCAAAGACCTATCAGGAGCTTGTACTGGGGATATATATCAGGAGAGCACTTTATTTTTCATTGTTTTGGCCTTCACTGCAACCTGTGCTTCAGTGCCTTTCAAACACAGTTATCTGTTTGGTTTTTTGTGTGTTTTCTTTTCTTTTCTTCTTTTTGTGGTGGTGGGGATATTTTGTAATTTGGC
Organism: Podarcis raffonei; assembly: GCF_027172205.1. Classification (NCBI taxonomy): domain Eukaryota; kingdom Metazoa; phylum Chordata; class Lepidosauria; order Squamata; family Lacertidae; genus Podarcis; species Podarcis raffonei. The sequence goes on from NC_070606.1 coordinate 21,836,147, forward strand.
TTGCAATTGTTCAAGGGAGTTTTGCCAAGGGCCTTACTGTCTGCACATGAAGTTTTGGTTCTTCAGTGCAGAAAAAATTATCTGTTTTCATTTTTAGGCATGTCATACCCGAACTGGCCTGAGGAGAGCCCCGTTCCACTCACAAGATGCGATGGCCCTAAGTCTGTGTTTTCAAGATATGCAAATGATAGTGTATATGCTAACTGGATGGTTTCACCCTCAGCGGCAAAATTTATGGACAAGTTTGATAGTTAACAGTTTCTTGGTAAAAAAAAAAAAAAGGTAATGGACTCAGGAGGGGAGCAAATGTCCAAAGAACGGCCTTCCCTTTGGCTCATTCTTTGCATAGTAACAACTGGTTGAAGCTACAGGAACATCTAGAATGGGAAATGTTCCTCTTACTTTTGGGTAGTACCTAAAGTGTCTTCTCTCTCGTGTGATGAATACTATAATTGACTCCCTGCCCCCTTTTAAAGTTGTATCAAACTGGGTCACATGATAGTTTCAATTCCTCGGTTGGTTTTTGCCATTCTCCAAGCAGTCCATTTGGGTAGCTGTGTTTTTACGCAGTAGGACCTTCCTACTTAACAATGTTCAGGGCAAAGACCCAGTTCTGGAATGGATATGAAGAGGGTGGGGGCAGGGGAGGAACACTGTTGTTTCACTATATAAACTGCTATCTCTATGGTCATTGCTAAGAAAAAGCAAACTGATCCAAGCATGAAGCACAAATTATATGATGGGAACAATTTTCTCTTAAAAAAAATTCCTGAGTTTGCTGTAGCGTTACGTGTTACCATGTTGTTGGCAGTAACAAATCCTGAGTTAATGGGGTTTTGGGACCAAGACATTGAACGATTCTAGTCAGTGCTGAGATTCAACTTTTCAAGTCTTGGAACCCTATAGAAATATATTGTTCCATCTTAATGGGAAAAAGAGGTTTTTGTTGAAAAATCAGGGTTAAACTATTCTTAACTTTAGCACAATGGAAAGTTTTTGATATCAGATATACTTTAATAGACTTGACCTACAGAGTGCCCACCTGACACAACTTTTTTCTTTACATCCATTTTACTGATGTCTCAAAATCTGCTCAGGATGTTTTCAAATGAGCTGAAGCCAAGGAACCTTGTTAGCAGTCATGCCCAGAGGGTTTTTGTCCTTTCGGCTCAAGACTCTCTTAATTTCTGCAACCCAATTGCACAACCATATGGGACAATGCAGACACAGCACTGGTTCCCTATTAAGAATGGTTGATACACTGGGAGTCAGGCTTAGAATTGTGTGCCGCCTCCCTCCCCCTTAATTGCATTTACATGGTTTGTCTCACCAATGTTCACCATGGTTAATGTTAAACAGGGTTCCCCATATCCTATGATTTGAATCCCTCTTCAAACTTCTTTCAGACCATGGTAAAAATTGGGAATCCTGGTTAGCCAGAGTTAACGTTGGTGGTGACAAACTGGTTGTGGTGAAGGAGAAACAGCCTGCAAAAGAAAGCACACCTTCCCAAGGCCAGTTCTTTGTTTTTAACAACAGGTAACAGGGACCTCCTCTTGCATTAACCCCTGGAGAACTTTTTCTTTACACACTTATTTTCTTGTGAATCATGTGCAGACAAAACTTTTTATTCAATGTAGTCTTTACTCTTTTTTTCTTTTTTCTTTCTTTTTTCCTGTCCATATGGCTAATATGTCTAAGGGTTTGGGTTTTGTTTTTTTGAGAGTAAAGCTAATAATTGATGTGATGTTTTAATTTTAGTGTGGTGTTCTGGAAGATAATCTGACTCCTGCAGAGGTTAGATAAAATGATTGATACACACGGCATTATGTTACTGTATTTTGTTATGAAGTTACAATGTTAAGGAAGGGGAATGCTGGAATGTTAACTCAATGTGTTTATCCTTTTTGGATACTCTTGCATAATCAAAAAATTATACCAAAGTATTGCTTCTGTCTCTTGGGTTTCAGCTATGTAGTTCTGTGTGTCTCTTTTACATGTCCCATATTCCAGAAATCAATGAGTCAGATTGCCAAAAACTGTAACCACTCTTTTAATGCAAGAGGTCTGAACACCTCAACAGGATAACATTGTTTGAAAGTAAGCCTGTTCTCAGACAAAGGGACAGGTTAAAGTTATTGTTCTGTAAGCTAACTACTACGCTAGACACTGTGTTTACAATAAAAGATAACTGCCTACAGAGATGTGAAACAGCCCTGATTATACTGTAACAAGCAATCATCTCAAATAATAAAAATGTAAATGTCATAGGCTTGCTACTTCATTGTTGTTGAGAGGAATTATTTGTAAGGACTCAAGCCCACAGTGGGTACTGCTGGTGTGTGTCAACACCCAAGTCGAAGGAAGGAAGGACAGACAGCAAACCAATATATGAGCTTTATAAAAACCTTTTGGATCTAAGCTTGACCACACTTCTGACCAACAAAGAGAGCACTTCCTCCTGCTAAATACAGATCACCTTTGCTTTCCTCCCACTCTGCTTTTGCTGTATCCTGTTCTTGAATACCAAAGAGCTGGATCTGAACTATACCATCTGTATCTGCCTTTCTTACTAGAATTAAGGAGAAATCATATACATGGGTGGTGCTGTGGTCTAAACCACTGAGCCTCTTGGGCTTGCTGATTGGAAGGTCGGCGGTTCGAATCCCTGCAACAGGGTGCACTCCTGTTGCTCAGTCCCAGCTCCTGCCAACCTAGCAGTTCAAAAGCATGTCAAAGTGCAAATAGATAAATAGGTACCACTCCGGTGGGAAGGTAAACGACATTTCTGTGCACTGCTCTGGTTTTGCCAGAAGTGGCTTAGTCATGCTGGCCACATGACCCAGAAAAACTGTCTGCGGACAAACGTCGGCTCCCTCGGCCAGTAAAGTGAGATGAGTACCGCAACCCCAGAGTCATTTGCGACTGGACTTAACTGTCAGGGGTCCTTTACCTTTTCCTTTTAATGCTCACCTTTTTTGGCCAAATTACATTGTGAAAATTAAGGCACACATTAGATTTGAGTAAATACACTATATTCCCTGGGAATAGTCACAACTATCTGATTTTCCATGAGTTGAGTATTCCAAGGCATAGTAGCTTCCGAACGGAATACTTGATCCTCATTTTGCAACAATTACAGCATGTGAATAATACCCAGTTTTTCTATTCCAGTATTTTATGGTATGAATGGCTGTCCTATACTCTTGAAGTAAGCAAAGCACTGAATCTGATACATCTTATAGTCAGTAGTTAATCTTTTAGAGGACAGAAGGTATTCCATATCATTTGCTATTCATTTTTTGGTCCTTATGCATCCACTAACCACTCCATTTTGCTGCCCGAGACAAAGATGCACCCCACTCCACTCCATGTACAGAAGCAAATTAGCATGGCAATTAAAGCTTTCTTCATTACTGGTGATGGGACACCATCCTCCCCCATTGAAGGAGATGGGTATGTTTAGCCTGGAAAAGAGGAATGGGAGGAGATCTGATAGCCATTTTCAAATAACTAAAGGGCTGTCACATGGAAGATTGGAGCAAGCTTGTTTTCTCCTCCTCTGGAGGGTAGGACTCAAACAAATGGCTTCAAGTTACAAGAAAGGAGATTCTGGCTAAACATCAGGAAGAACTTTGTGACAGCTGTTCAACAGTGGAATGGTCTCCCTCAGGAGGTTGGACTGCCTTTCCTTGGAGGTTTTTAAGCAGAGGTTGGATGGCTGTCTGTCCTGGATGCATTTGCAGAGATTCCTGCATAGAAGGGTGTTGGATAAGATGACCCTTGAGTTTCCTTTGAACTCTACAATTCTGTGAATTCTTTGCAGAAGAACCAACAAAGACAAACTCCATGAGGGTAGGTATATATTCCATATTACAAGCAGAGCTACCCTTGCTACCTCCATACAGTTCAAATGAATCAGAGCAACTGGATTCACGTAGAAGAAGAAAGAATGTGCAGCTACTTTGGCTTACTTCAGCAATGGCCCAAAGTAGCAAACAGCATTTATAAGCAAAATATTACAGAAAATGCTCTTTTCTCAGACACTCAACCCCCAATAACCAAGGTCCTTTGCACTCCATCTGAAGCAAATTTCAGCTCTGTTGGCGGAGTACCTTGACCAAGGATTGTATACAATGATGAGCTCATAATCTAATTGTGGGTGTTGTTGCAGATTCGCTAAGTTTTCATATGTGCTTCGCTAAAGCATGACTTGGTGACCTCATTTTGTCACAAATGCGGCAGTTCTTTCAAGTGTACAAATCACTGTTGTGGAACCTGCATTTCCTAGCACAACAGCTGAAGTAATGCTTAAACACTGATGGTGTTATTTTAGTTACTTCCACCTGACACTCAAAAATATGTTTATAATAATGGCACTCTTTCTGCACGTTCATTTTAAAATCAGGCACTCCACATATTCTGTTTCATAGCCATGCATATTAGTTGTTTTTGTTAACATCTAGGGCCAAAAATAGATTTAACTGTAGGAATGGAAGAAGGGGACATAGATGTGGATTCAGAACAGGGAATGTATTAACCATTCACAGTAAAGCAGCTAAGGATTCTTTCTGAGCTGAGAATATTTCTGCAGACTCCTCTTTTCTTAAACCTTTTCAAATGAGCCAGTTAAATTAAAAGATGGCATATTGCATACATGGACTGTAATCCAGAAATCAGGATTGTCAGTTCTGGAAACCAGAGCTATGCACATACGCTGTTCTGTATTTGACAATAGGAAAGCCTAATTCACATTTATGTTACTCTGTCATGGCTGTCACCTGGCCAGGTGACATGTGGGAAGGACCAAAGTATATATGAACCTTAAAAAAAAAAAATCTAGAGAAAGCAATAGAAGACCGTTGTGGGATTGGCTAAAACTCCAAGAAGGCAGAAAGGGTGTGGTCCCAGAAAAACAGCCATGCTGTGAAGGTAAAGGGGGGAAGCAGCAGAAAAAGACTGCAGGCTAAAGAAATAGGCCCATGCTTTCAGTAGTTAGGCATGTGGAAGAAAAGCACTTAAACTGGGGTAAGTCAGCAATTACCTACATCAGTGCTGCCCAACCTTCACAAGTATAACCCCTTTTTAACACCAAAAAAATCCACGGACTTGCCCTACACTAATTTTTTTTTAATACTCTGTTTATTATCATTATTTATTGAATTTATACACTGCCCTATACCCAGAGGTTTCAGGGAGGTTCACAGAACAAAATCAAAATATAAAACCACAAAAAATATAATCAAAATAAAAACAACCCAATAACCCCACACACACACACATTTTAAAAGGGCATAGGATGTCAGTCAAATCAACCAAAGGCCTGGTTAAAAAGGAATGTTTTTCCCTGGCGCTTAAAGGTGTATTATGAAGGCGCCAGGCGAACTTCCCTGGGGAGAGCATTCCACAGGTGAGCCACTTCAGAGAAGGCCTGTTCTCATGTTGCCACCCTCCAGAGGAGGAGGCACATGAAGAAGGCCCTCAGAAGTTAATCTCAGGATCTGGGTAGGTTCATAGGGAAAGAGGCGATCCTTGAAGCATTGCAGTCCTGAGCCATTTAAAGCTTTATAGGTAAAAACAAGCACTTTGAATTGGGCCTGGAAACTAATTGGTAGCCAGTGCAGTTGGGCCAGGATCTGTGTAATATGCTTAACCCGTCTTGCTCCGGTGAGCAACCTGGCCGCTGAATTCTGTACTAGCTGAAGTTTCTGAACAGTCTTCAGAGGCAGCCCTACATATAGCGCATTGCAGTCATCTAACCTTGAGGTTACCAGAGCATAGGCAACAGTAGTTAGGCTATCCCCAACTACTATCCCCTAGGGGCATAGCTTGGGCCACAAGCCGAAGCAGATGGAAGGCACTCTGGGCCACTTGAGGCCACCTGCGCCTCAAGCAACACCAAAGGATCCAGGAGTACCCCCAAGCTATGAACCTGCTCCTTCAGAGGAAGTGTAACCTCATCAAGCACAGGCGACCTCCCACCCATCCACTCTAGGGAACCACCCACTAACAGTGCCTCAAGTCCTATCTGGATTGAGATTCAGTTTGTTGGGTCTCATCCAGTCCATTACCGAGGCAAGACACTGGTCCAGCACTTTCACTGCCTCACCTGAAGATGTAAAGGAGAAATAGAGCTGAATATCATCAGCATACTACTGATAACATACTCCGAACCTCTGGATAACCACACCCCCAGTGGTTTCATGTAGATGTTAAAAAATGTGGGGGTTAGGATTGATCCCTGCGGAACCCCACATTGAAGGTTCCATGGGGCTGAAAAGCAATACCCTTTGGAAATGACCATCCAAGTAGGACTGGAACCACCACAAAGCGGTGCCACCCACCCTTAGTTCAGACAGTCGCTCCAGAAGGCTACCATGGTCGATGGTATCAAAAGCCGCTGAGAGATTGAGAAGAATTAGCAGGGACATGTTTCCCTTGTCTCTCTCTCTCTCTCTCGACAGAGGTCATCATACAGAACAATCAAAGCAGTTTCTGTGCCCAAACCAAGCCTAAACCCCAACTGAAATGGGCCAAGATAGTATTGTTTTCCTCTTTGAAAACCAACCAACAAGAAGCGAGTTTGGGCATTGAAGCTTCAGCCCTGAGAATTTATTTGGGAGTGAGTTCTATTAAACTGGGCAATTGGGACAGATTAGGGATTCTGCTGGTTTATCGCCCACCTCGCTGTCAAGCAATCTCTCTGCCTGAGCTGAAAGAGCTGGTCTCAGAGGTGGTGTTGAGGACTCCCAGACTGCTGGTTCCATGGGGTGGCAGAAAAAGGTCTTCCTTTCCTTCCACTCTGCAGTTTTAATCTGAAATGTTAAGCGCAGTACTAGAGCACCGAAACGCAGAAACAACTCCCATCATTCTTAGCTAGCAGGACCAGTGTTCAGGGATGATGGGAACTGTAGTCCAAAAACAGCTGGTCTAGACTCTACAGCTTGAAAGGAAAACAAAATCCTAAACTCTGACTGTGTCTGGGCATGTGTAAGAGAGAAAGAGATCCCTGAGATGGTGTACCTAACCATCAGCAATATAACTATAAATAAAAAACCAGGCAAGTTTTCCCCGCCCTTTACATGAGAGACTAGTCTCTTCAAAAGAGGATGAGGAAGTAAATTGAGCCCTTTGATGTAGCACTACCGAATACAAGGCAGGGAGACACCTCCCGTTCCATACAAATATTCCCAGAACATCGTGGAATTGAAATCCAATGAGAAGATGAAAGCAGAATAATCAAAGGAGCATAAGAACACAAAATAGTGAAAGTATGGCAAATAAAGAGGTGAATGTGTCATACAAGCCTCCCTAGTGAGAGTGTGGTGCACCGCTGACAAATGACTTCTTTCCAAGGTACTACCAGCCTGAAAATGTTTTATTCAGAATAATGGCTCCTTTAAGGGAAGTAGCACTACTGTATTATGTAATGGGAAAGCTAAAAACATCTTCCGTCAGTTGGATGGCACAACTGAACAGGCCTTCTCTCCAGTGACACTTGCCTCATCTTAGGTGGCGGTGGCACATATAGGAGTGCACTAAAAGCGATATGCATGCACAGGTAGGTTGATGTGGAGGAGGAAATCCCCCAGGTATCTTCATCCCAATCTAGACAGCAGTAAAGCATATACAGTGCAGCAGAATAGCTTTCTAGAGGAAGCATGTTGCAACAGATGACTTACATACTAGCCTCGTCTGTCTGAGTGCTTATCTGCTCCCTTGTACTCAGCTTTCATATTTGTATATAAAACTTCACAACTGTCCACTACACCTTCATCACAAGGAAGCAGAGCTTGTAAAAAAGTGTCCATGGACATCCAGCTACTCAGGGAAATGGGGAGTGCAAAACAATGCCAAGCCTCATACTACAGGGAAAGGGTGGAGGGAACTAGCACCTCCACCTGGCTTATTTGATATGTGCAGGTGTGGGGGGGGCGCTTCTGATCCTGAAGGATGCAAGCCTTGTGCAGCCTATTATAATTATACACGACTTACTAGTCTTCAACAATATTTGTATTTTTAAAAAATTAAACATGCAGCATCAAATTCCAGATGGGGATTTATGACATAACAGCTCAGGAATTGTAAAGTGTATTGAAACAGATTTCATGAACATTTTCAAAATTATTACTTGCACATTTTGGCTTTGCTGATCATGACTAATTTACAACAATAAAAGCAGCATCACATGGGGATCATTGCTGGAGTTATTCTACCATTAAGGTCTGAACCATGGAATTTTGTAAAAGGCCCCTCTGGCAAATCAAGCTAATGACTTTCTGACAGCTCCCAAAAAGCTGAGCACAATCTATGCTGCCTCGGAAACATGTCTTTACTAAAAGCACTGCTTTTTTAGATTTGAATCTTATTCTCCTTCAGTTATTTTTCAGTTTAGTACCAGGTATCTGTTGCTACCTCCACTTTGCATTTACAGTGGTACCTCGGGTTACAGACGCTTCAGGTTACAGACTCCGCTAACCCAGAAATAGTACCTCGGGTTAAGAACTTTGCTTCAGGATGGGAACAGAAATCGTGCAGCGGTGGCGCGGCGGCAACAGGAGGCCCCATTAGCTAAAGTGGTGCTTCAGGCTAAGAACAGTTTCAGGTTAAGAACGGACCTCCAGAATGAATTAAGTTCTTAACCTGAGGTACCACTGTACTGTTCTCCCATTTGTTATCTTTTAGGATGCAAAAAGCCTTTATTTTAGTAATGTATCATCTTCTCCTTTCCACTCTATCATAAAAACAAAAACGTCAACAGACTGAACTAGTGCACCTCTATTCTGAACACATCTTTTTCATAGTTCCACTAACAATTCAAAGTGATGGAATCCTTTCCATTTTTTAATTAAAAACAGCTGATCTTAATTGGTGGGGCTCAATACTGGAAGCTGTTACATTTGCAAACAGGAGATCAAGGTGGGGTTCAATGAAGACAACATGGGTGTGAATCACAAAATGTGGCATTGTTCTTACACGGGAAACTTTGCATTTTCTTGGTGTAACAGCATGAGGCAGATCCCACAATCACAGAAACATTTAGCAGCAGCTGCTGTAGCATGATTAGAAATGTGCTTCATGGTATGTAAGTGGATATAAAGACAAGTGTTATATTGTCATCCTTTGATACTACAGACCACTTCTGGGAGGAAGAGAGGGTCTGTAGAGATCTGTGATAGCAAGTGTCTCCAGAAACACTGCATTATCCTTCAGCCCTGTCTGGGGGTGAATAATCGCTACCATTCTACATTGCAAAATGAAATAATATCACTGGTACCAAACTGCATGGGAAACAGTCCTACTAGAAAAGCTAACCAACAGATTGAAACAAACACAGGGACAAACAAGGATGCCCTCACCCTAGTATGGCTCCCCTTTATTACATATACAGCCCTACAAGACAACAACATAACCCCCACCCCAAGAGCATACAAATTGATATAGCTAATCTGACCCAACACACACACACACACACTGGGCCCTTCACACAGCAAAAAAATCTCACTGTAATCAACTAAATGCAACTAACCATGCTCTGGGCTCTCCAACCTCTCCTACTGCCAACAAAAGCAAACAGATAAAGAACCTATCCTCACAATGCTAACACATAAAACTATGAAAATATTTTAATAAAAGCAATAAAAATACAATGAATTAACAATAAGCAAACTTAAAAAAGGTACCATCTTGGAGAAAGATGTCTCACTCTGCCCCTAAGGCCAGGGTCCTAAATTCACAAGGCAAAAAAATCTGGTGTACCTCCACTAATTCACTAATTGCCAATTCCCACCCCCCCACCCCTGCCCCACCCCAGAGTTCCTGACAGAGAAAATACACAGCCGGTGGTCACCCAGCAGCCCTGCAGTGCATAGTTTCAAGCCATGGCTCTGCTTAGCTTACAGGTGAGGGATGGGATAGAGAGCAGATACATAAGAGCTCTGCTTCATCATTTAGGAGTTAAACGAGGTTCCATTCTAACCACTGACAAAACAATTGGTTTTTTGGAAGGCTCTCCCAGTTCCCTGCAATGCCCAGACTTACCTTCTACTTGCTGCCTGCTCTCCATTGTCATGATGTTGGGTCCTGCAAGGATTGTTATGTGAGCTTTCATCCTGGTCAGACTACTAGGTTCTGGCTGGAAATAACAGCTGATTTCCATCACCATCCTATAAGCTTCAGCTGTGCTAGCACAAATCTACATAATTCACTGTGATGCACCACAGCTGCCCTAAGAAGCTTGGTTCTTCCTTTACTTGAGGCCTCCAACACTATTACTTTAAACAGGATCAAAAGGGAAAATAGGAGTCTTCCACAGTGCCAAAGTCTCAGCATTGCTGCCACCAATTGCAATCAATCAATCAATCAATCAATCAATAAATGTCCAGTAGCACGCGAAAGCTTATACCCAGAACAAACTTAGTTGGTCTCTAAGGTGCTACTGGACAATTATTTATTTATTTATTTTATTTATTTTGGCTGCGTCAGACCAACACTGCTACCTACCTGATTCTAGAACCAATTGCCTAGTTATTCACTTTGTCTCAAGGCCAGTAGGATCCTGAATTCAGGAGTAACTTATACGAGAAGGAATCTAGTCGTCTGCTGTACCAGTTCTTCCAAACTTACTTCTATATATATACACACCACTTCAGCACTTACTAGTAACTTTCACCTTTAACAGTCAAGAAGCTTGTGGGTACTACTAGCGTTGCAAGTTATACAAGGCAGGGTGTATATTTAGCAATTTAAGAATAAATTATAGGCTGTCACAAGGAAAGAACAATAAACTGTGTAACACTAAAATTAAGCAACGTGTTTCAGAAGTCTTACTCTAGACTGGTGTTATATCAAGAGTGGTTTCTCAAAGTCGTTGGAGTAGTTTTCTCAGTTTCAAATGAACTTTAACTCCAGCAGCCCTAAAGACGTTGCAAAGGAGGTTGAATATGGAGGAATCAGCCACAGTCCTCTTAAATTCCCTTTTATAGGAAGCCTGCCTAGTAACCTGAGAACGACATCATAAACTCTTAACTGTAGGCTAATGGCAGTTGTTCACTAAAGTCCAGTTAGAACAAATATGGCAACTTTTGTCTAAGACAAAAGAAACTTCTTCTGGGTACTATGTGGAAAACAAATGGTCTTGTTCTGAAGACGTAATTAAGAATATTTCCACTGGAGTCTAGACAATGCAGTTAGCCGTTCATTATCTTCCCTCAGTCAGTTCCTGTGACAGGAGACAGTCCTCCTGATATCAGATCCTAAACCATTTAAACCAAGAACCAGCACCATGAATTAGACCCCCAAATAAAATGGAACCCAGTGCAGCCAATAAAGTACATAAAGGTATAAGAAGGTCAAATGACCATGTTCCCATCACAGGTCTTTCTACCATGTTTTGTGCCATCAACGAAAGTTTGTGAACACCTTTGTTTTATTGATGTTGGTCTATATAAGCCATCTTTCAAGGATTAGCCCTCCCATAGTGGCTCACAATGTATTTTTTAAAATGATAGCATCTTATAACATAATTACAAAGCCTAAAACCACACTATAACAGGCAGCCCCATGTAAAATGTATCATAGTACTCTAGGCCATGTGCGTAGCCAGGATTTATGTTGGGAGGGCAGGAGTTTTGTGGGGGGTGGGGGGCAGGACCGAGCTATCTGCAACTCAATTGATCAGTTAGTTAAGTATCTTTATTTACTTGATGGGGGGACATCTGCCTCACCTGCACCCCGCTGGCTTACGCCCATGGCATGGGCCTATGTCAGGCATAGGCAAACTTGGCCCTCCAGATGTTTTGGGACTACAATTCCCATCATTCCCGACCACTGGTCCTGTTAGATAGGGATCATAGGAGTTGTAGGCCAAAAACATCTGGAGGGTTGAGTTTGCCTATGCCTGGCCTATGTAACAATAGCAAGATCAGCTTCCTCCAAGCAAGACCACATATTGGCCTAGATATCACCTGCTTATCCAGGCAGAAGGCAGGATCCATAAATATCCCCAGGCTACATACCTGCTTCTTTAGGGAGAGTACATTCCCACCCAAAAACAGGCGAAAGACAGCTTCCTAGGTCATACCTGGCTCCTGTCATCCATTCTTCCATTTTGTCTGCCATAAGCTCCAGTTTGTTAGCCCATATCCAATCCTTTCATTGCTTTCAGATGCTGATTCAGAATTCCCACAGCTTCCCTACAATCAGATCAAAAGGAGATTCAGAGCTGGGCAATCTTAGCCAGTGGTTTTGTGCAGATACCAAATTAGACAGACCCCTGCAGAACGCCCAAAGCCAATGGTCACAGGATTGGAAATGTGTTGGAGAAAGACAAAAGTTGAGAGGAAAAATGGGTAGTTTATTCCCCAGTTAAAGAAGTTGCTTATTTGAAGAGATGGTATAGCATGGATGGTTGCCAAGGTAGAGGTGACATCAACATGGCTTCCCTCCAATATTCCTAGTGGCCAAGGTCCATTTGGCCCCTGCAATAAAATATTTGAGGGAACTGCCCCTCCCCCCCAGTTGATTGACATTGCCATTCAAATAGTGTGTGCGCGCGTGCTGCATCACATGATTGATCATGTGGGTGGGGCTTACATGCCCGCCCCCCAACATTTTGTTCAAGTTGGCAGGCCTGTTGGGAACTGTAGTTTATTAAGGGTGCTTGGTAGTTCTATGAGGGTGTAAGCAACACTTCCCAGGATGCTTTGGGGCAAGCCACATGTTGCGGACGCTACCAGAGTACGCATGAGCTGCGGTTCAGTTGCTCCCTTAATTACAAATCCTGTCTCAGCCATTTAACTTACCAGATGGCCTCTGACAAGCCACCGTATTTTCTGAGCGTCAGTCACGCATCTCCAATATGGGCGTAACAATACTGGCCTGCCTTGCAAGGCCCGTTCCGTGGATAAAGGGCCGTTATGTGGAACGCTTCCAACACTCCGCGAAGTGCCGCTTGTCGCTATTGCCAAAGAGCAACAGCAGAAGCGAAGTACTTTTTGAAATGGGAGGCGTGAAGAGCGCGCCCGCGGAGATGAGGCGGAGCAGGGACGGTGCTCCTCTCGAGGCGAGAGCCGCCGCTTCAGCCGGGGCTGGGATGGCGAAAGGGGCGCACGCCGACGCCTCTCCGCGCAAAGGGACGCGCGCGAATTGCGAGGTAGTTTTTGCGCTGTGAGGCGAAGCGCCTTTATGCAGGCGCGCGCGCGCGCAGGGAGTTGAAAACGCAGCTCCGGGAGGGTTTTGTCCGCGTCAGCCGCTGGGGTCCCCGTAGGGTGGCGTCGAGAGGAGACGAGACCCGTCGCGTGGGGAGGGGCGGGGGGTTAGGGCGCCCGCCCCTGTGGCCGCGGGAGGGCGCCTGGCCTCGCCCTCAGATGGCTCACCCCTCTGTCAGCAGGGCGGGTCGGGTAGCGAAGAAGTGGCAGCGGCGGTGGCGGCGGCGGCAGCAGCCACGCTCCTCTCCCGCCGGTGCCTATCGCTTTAAGGGGCTGCCGCGGCCGGGAGGAGAGTAGTGGCTGAGGCGCGCCGATGCCGCCTCCTCCGCCTCATTTCCTCGCTCGCTCACAGGAAGTGGGGCCGCTGCTGCGCGGCGCAGCCTGCAGTCCAACAGCAGCAGCAGCAAGAGCTGCTAGTTGAGCCGAGGAAGAAGCAGCAGCAGCAGGAGGCGGCGGCGGCGGGGGGGCTCCGTTCTGAGGTGAGTCTTGCGGGGCGCGCGGGCCACGTTCGCCGTTCTCCCGTTCCTCCCCGCCATCTCAGCCTCCCCGTGGCTTTGGCGCATCTGCCCCAAGCAGGTTCTCCCACTCCTTTCTTCGCTCCCGGTGCCACGATTGCCGCCCACCGACCCACCCCCACCCCCTCCATGACACCCAAATCTAGGCTCTCTAGGTCTAGTCCAAAGTCCTTTGCGCACGTAACGAAAACATCTCGCCCACCTCGGCTCGTTGTTGTGCCCACTCGCCCACCCCCGGTGATGTATGTGCAGGATGGGTAACAACTCTTGGATACCTATCTACACACCTGCGTGTGTGTGTGTGTTTCTTTTTCTTAAATAAACCCTCCGCCTCGCCGTATCTTAACCCTTTCTTTCCTCCCGCCGCCCCATTACAGAAGAACCTTCTATCCTTCCTTCCTCAAAAATCCCCTCGGGGCTTCAGGACGCCAAGCCGAAGATCTCTGAATGCAAATCGGGTGACGCCTTGTACTCCTCATTCGTTCAGTCTGGTTGCAGAGTGGTGGAAGGCAACATCCCCCGCCCCCACTCCACCTTTCCAGAGCTTATATATTTTGGGGAATAGCGTTTCTGTCATAGGAATTACTTGATTATAGCATCAAGGCTGGCGGTTATTCCGAATAGGTTAGACTAAGTTGAAATGCTAGAAGATAGCCTGGATGGCTCAGTTGGTTAGAGCAGTTGGTTAGAGCATGGTGCTCATATTGCCAAGGTTGCAGGTTCAATCCCTGTACAGGGCAGCTGCATATTCCTGCATTGCAGGGGGTTGAACTAGATGACCCTCAGGGTCCCTTCCAATTTTATGATTCTGTGTGCAAGATTCTTTGGTTGTTACCCTTATTCCTATTAATCACAATTGTATTTCTTATCTGTGCCTTATCTATCCCGGACACACTTTTCCTAGCCTGTTTTCTTCAAACAATTGCGTAAAATCACACTCCACTCTTGCAAGTTGTCCTATAGCTGCTTCAGTTGCAACCAGATTTTTTCCTCCGTGCGCAAAAGCATGCAGTGGAGGAATAGAAAGCCATCTGTTTCTGTCATAGTAGTTTCATAGGCAAAAGGATAGTTAAAATGTGTCGCAAGACTAGCAGCCCACATGCAATAACTCTGGGCTGTGTACCCTCTATATATTTTCTCTGTTGCATTGTGCTGTATGTTCTCTTCCTTCCTTCCACCCATAAATTTATAACTTAGTTCCCTCTATTTTGTGCCTGTTCTTTTCTTCACATATCTCTTCTCACTTAGATACAGAAAGAGAGAAAACTCATTATTTCTTCAGATCCCTTACAGAGTAAGCTGTTTTGTAAGCAGTGGTTTATCCCATGCAGACTGGAAGGCTGTGGGTGGTAAATGGATGGTGTGCTAGACAGTATTTAGCATGTGTTTCTCTCAAGATGGGGTGCTTTGTTAATGAAGAACTGAGGGCTTTTTTTTTACTAGCGACAATCGATCACTCATATTTCCTGTCTTTTTAAAAAAATGGTATAGGACAGGGATTCAGAACTGGTAGACCTTTACATGTTGCTGGACTTGAATTTTCATTAGCCCAGCCAGCATGGCCAATGGTCAGGGATAGGAGGTATAGTCCAGCAACATCTTCGAAGGGTTCCCCATTCCTGGTTCAGAGGAGCAAGTAGATAAATTACTCCTATCATTTTATTTTGTTGGATGTTCCTCTTTCAAGTTTGAGAGAAGAACCAACTGAGGTGTTCCAAACTGTGTTACAGAACTGGTCATGGCTACAAAGCTGAACCATGAATCAGTAAGTCTCTGTTTTGTATTTTGCCTCTGCCACGAACTCTCTAGGTAGCCTCAAGCAAGTCACAGCCAGTTTCCTCTGGAATACGGCGATAGTACTGACCTAATTTTACAGGGTGGTTGCAAGTTTAACATTAAACATGTCGTACTGGGAAAGCACACAGTAAATTGGCAGGATGTTTCGGTATCATGGGAGGTGAGAAGTGCATGGATTGCTGTAGCCTCAAGCAAAGCCAACTTGCATTGTTGTGACACAGTGCAGAAATCATCTGGCACCAGTTGAATTAAAATATATTGGAGTTTGCAGTAGGAATGGTGAGGTGAAGTTACTCACTTGAGATTCAACCCTTTGGTGCTTTCCCAGATAGATGAATTGGCTTGGGCTTCCCCAAGCCCTTATGTAGCATAGCTACTTAAGAGTGCATTCAGATCTTGGTACATGTCATTGGAGCGGGGGCAAATCAGTTCTGGTGTCCCATTGCCCCTGTTTAAATGTAATGATCCCATAGTGACTGTTATGTCTGGATTACGATTGCTCCCCCGACCCATATCTCTTCTTTTCTTGGTTCTAGGCAGAAAAAAGTCAAAGCATGTTGATTCATTCTTTTGTAATGTCTCTCTCATCCGAGATGGAACTAAACTATAGGATATGTGGGAAGTTGTTATGAAACCAAGGGCGTCTAGTAGCCCTGCATGAGTCTTGCTGGTCTTATCTGGCACAAACTAAAAGAGAAGACCAGATATGAATTGTGGTTCTTGGCTTTAGGCTGCATTCTTTCAAAAAAACACAACAAGTTTAAAATATGCAGAATCATCACGTAACGCAGATTTCTGGTGCTTTAGAGTATTCATACCTAGATTCTACACCAGGGGTCCTCAAACTATGGTCCGCGGGCCAGATCCAGTCACCAGAGTCCTGAACCTGGCCCGCCCGGCAACTGCAGAACCCGCCTCGCCCCCCCCCCACTTTCCTTTTTCCCACGGGGAGGCTGTAAGCAAACGCTTGGCACACACAAAAAGGGAAGCAGCGAAAAGTAGCAACAATTCCGTCCCCAGCGTTCCAAAAGGCTCCTCGGCATTCCGAAAGGGCCCCTCCCCCTCCCCACCCCCAACGTTCCAAGGCTTACCTGTGCCAGTCAAGGAGGGCTTGGAGGGGAGAAATGCGACACTGCTGGGCTGCTGGGGAAGCAGGATAGGGCTAGCCGAAGGTGTTCCTTTTAATATATGTTGGTGTGGCCGCTTGCTTGATCGCCTCTCCCTCCCCGACGGTCACAGATCCATTGCAAACACAGGAGGGCCATGTAACGGTGGGCGAAGCTCCCTTTCTCTCTGCCTCTCGTAGCTCCCCACCTTTTCCCCTCCCCAAGCCCAGGCCAAGAGACAAGCTCAACAAGTATACGACCAATTTAATAATAATAAGGTGTTTCGGACAGTACTGCAAGTAATTGGGAGGTGGGCAAAACTCAGTGTTACTCTACGTAGACCCCTTGAAATTAATAGACCCAAGTGACTCATGTTCATTATTTCCAGTAGATCTACTCTGAGTGATCTAGCAAACTGGCATTGACTACAACCCATAACATAACATTTTAAGAGCCAGTGTGGTGTAGTAGTTAAGAGCGGTAGATTCGTAATCTGGGGAACCAGGTTCGCATCTCCGCTCCTCCACATGCAGCTGCTGGGTCACCTTGGGCTAGTTGCACTTCTTTGAGGTCTCTCAGCCCCACTCACCTCACAGAGTGTTTGTTGTGGGGGAGGAAGGGAAAGGAGAATGTTACCCGCTTTGAAACTCCTTCGGGTAGTGATAAAGCGGGATATCAAATCCAAACTCTTCTCCTTTTCTTCTTAAATATTGTATTGTTTTTCCTGTTTTGTGCACTACAAATAAAATACAGTGGTACCTCTGGTTGTGGATGGGATCTGTTCCAGAGCTCCGGTCAGATCTCGAGGTTTTCCGCAACCGGAGGTGCTTGTTCTGCGCATGCGCGTGGTGCGGTAGAGCAATTCTGCGTATGCGTGTGTGGCGAAACCCAGAAAATTACTTCTGGGTTTACCGCATGTGTATCCCGAAGGATACATAACCAGAGGTGCGCGTAAGTAGAGGTACCACTGTATGTGCAGTGTGCATAGAAATTTGTTCATATTTTTTTCAAACTACAGTGGTACCTCAGGTTACAGACGCTTCAGTTTACAGACTCCGCTAACCCAGAAATAGTACCTCGGGTTAAGAACTTTGCTTCAGGATGATAACAGAAATCGCACAGTGGCGGTGCGGCCGCAGCAGGCGGCCCCATTAGCTAAAGTGGTGCTTTAGGTTAAGAACAGTTTCAGGTTAAGAACGGACCTCCAGAACGAATTAAGTTCTTAACCCGAGGTACCACTGTATAGTCTGGCACACAGGAATGTCTGAGGAACAGTGAACTGTTTAAAAAGTTTAAGGACTCCTGTTCTACACCATATGAAGCACCATGTCACAACTTTCCTGTTTCTTTTAAAACATATTGGTGATCTCATTTGGTTAAGGAAAATATGTTCATGAAATCATACAACTGGCAGATGTCTACTCTTAGGGTGGGTTAAATATTTGTTCCCATCTGTCCTTGCTTTGATTAGAGAAAAAAAATACTGGAAAAAAGTTGCATAGAAAAATTGAAAGCTGGTCACTTGAAATCATGTGGGCGTGAAAACTGTTGCTTTGTAAAGAGAGCCAAAACCTTGGCTATCATTGTTTCTCGCATAAAGCCTCTGTTGCACTGATGGAATGGGAAGGAAAGGGCTTAGAGTGATCAGGTATTCATGTTTGTCTTTTGATTATGGTTAAGGGACTGGATTGTGTGCTTCAAACCTATGCATGTAAACTATCAGCACCTTTAAAGACCATAGAATCATAGAAATACAGAGTTGGAAGGGATCCCAAGGATCATCTAGTCCAACCCCCTGCAATGCAGGGATCTTGTGCTGGGTGGGCTTGAACCACCAACTTCTGGTTTACAGTCACACACAATGATTCATTGTGTTACAGAGTTACAGGGGAGCTCTGGTAGCTAAAGTGATCAAATTTCTCATTGGTTAGGTGTCCTGTTTTTCACACACACACACACTGCTTTTTTAAAAAAAATATTATTATTATTTGCTTTAGACAGAATAATTTGCCCCGGTTACTGTCCAGCATTTGAAAGTAGCCAGGCGCATTTTGCTTCGAGGAGCTGAACCATGTTCAGCCATGGTTCACATCAATGCATGTGTGTCCCAAACCATGATTAACAATGGCATAATCTTTCATGTAAGAAGAACGGAAATTTGTCATTCTGTGTCCCACTTCTGACCCCTCAACCTTGGTTAAAAGCTAAAGAAAGTTGTTCCTATGCCAGCCCCAAGTACGGTATTCATTTGCAAATAGTACTCAGTAGTTACCTGTGCTGCCCATGAAAGTGAGAAAATTCAATTTACTGACATGGTGAATAAAATATACTATTTCTGGATATATATGTGTGGGATTGCACATTGCTGCTTAATAGAATGTACTGTCTATTACTGTATGTTAATTTCACAAATAATCTTCATGTGATTATGGCAAACATTTTAACTTAAAATATTATTAGTTTTTCTAATTGCTCTTGGGTAATCCAGTACTGACAATAGAAACACTCCTACTTTTCTTAGTTTAGTTATAATGGATATATTCAAAGAAAAGCCAAGAAAGTTTGCTGCAACAAAGATTAAGGCTGCTTTATGGCTGTGAATCTAAAAAGACAACTAGGAGAACTCAAGTTTTGTTTTCTAACAAAATCCATAAATATGTCATATTGTAGGACTGTTGAAGTCTCTGCTGCAACACTCTGTGCAATGCTAGACACTTGCAATGTGAATGAGATAGATACAATGTTGGAACTATTTGACTAGCTGAATGTTGAGTAATTCAACAGTTCTTGACTGTGGAAATTTTGTTGCATTGACGTGTCCTAATCTCAGTGTAGCTTTTAACTGCACTGCTGTAAAAGAACCTGGAAGTGATGTTATTTTCTTTGCTACTTTAAAGTCTGCTGATCTTCTAATTGCATTTTGTATTTTTGTCCCGACCCTGAAGCAGTTAGGTGTTCTGGAGATGACTGCTCCAGGGTAATGTGGCAGCACAGATGTCAAATATCATGCTATTGTAGTATATAAAGTAATGACTTTATGTGCAGATAATGATGATAGTGAAGTATTCTTGTGTTTGGTGCTATTTTAAAGAAATTAATTTAATGTAACTGAGTGGTAGGAGTAGCCATTTGTGCAAGGGCTTAATGAGACAGCTGGTGCTCAATGTCTGCAGAAATGTCATTCGCTCGTACATGTCTTGTTTTGGAAGCAATATGTACATAATACTGAAAAAGTCTTTACAGTCAGTTTATATGTTGAAAAACTGAGGTCTACAGTCTGACCTCAAATGTTTCATAACTAAACCGATTTCCATCTTATCCACACAGGCTTGGGGCAGCTGAGCCTTAACTCTATAAAAAATAATAATAGTGACACAGGTAGTGAAAAAAGTCTACCATCCCATCTGTGATGGGCATGAGGTTGAGAGAGGATTTTAAAACCCGCTCTGTTGCAATTTGATTCTGCTCCTTGTCTCACAGGTTTCCCCCTCTTAATGAAGAAGTGAGGGTGACTGCAAATGAAGAGGAGAAAAAATGTTCAGTTTCCTTGTAGTTGCAGCTTATTGCCCTACATACTACTGCCCTGGATGAGAAGAGTGGCTTAGGGGAAGAAGGGTGTTTAAAAATGGTGGCTCCCTGAAAACTCTTTCCTCCCCTAGGTTATAGGCAGAATAGTCCTAAATTCGCATGATGAGAAGATTGAAGTGACAGATTGTCCATCATTTCCAAAGGATGATGTTTTCCTTTTTTTGAACAGGTGGAATCTATGTCTTCAAAATCCTCCAGCTGAAACCAAGCAGGTCCAAGGCTGGCCCCAGAACACCCCATTTCACGTCCTCCCACCAGCAAACCCACCTGTGCTCACCAAGCTTTCAGTGGGCTTAGTGAGGGCCTCCCTCAGGTGTGTCTTGCTACCAAAACTCATCTGTGTGAGCAGAGGGGCACCTCTATCCTGTTCAATGCCCTCTAGATTATGCCTCATTTATTTGGCAAATATATAGGCAATAGGCATGAGCACTAGGCTCTCAGGCAGGCACACACCTAAATACAGTGTGAACAAATGCAGTAAAAAGACAGACTAAAACAATGGAATTGGAAAGCAGTAGGCCAAGAGCAGATGATAAAACTCAGCAGAAGGCTGAGAAACAGTGAAATCAGCTGGTTACCATACTGGAATGCCTGGACAAAGTATTTCACTTTATCAATATGTTGGAATCATATTTGGGAACACCCTTCTGATGACAGAGGGGCTTGTAAGTGAGCATCTGACAATGACTAATGGTCAGACAGGAACATGTGGTTGAAGTCAGCCCCAACTTGTGCTTTGAATTGTGCCTGAAAATGGACTGGCAACAAATGTCACTGTTTAACTACATGGGAGAAACTTTGTAAAGGGCAGTGCCAGTTCTAAATGCAGCTGTCTGGCTATCAACAGGAGCTTCTGTGAAGTCTTCAAAGGCAGCCCATGTAGTTGACCAATCTAGTCAACTAGTCATCTAGAGGTTGCCAGGCCATGGATAATGGTCAACAGGTTTTCTCTTTCCCAGGGGGTGGGGAGTCGCAGCTGATGCACTAATCCATGGGTAGGCAAACTAAGGCCCGGGGGCCGAATCCGGCCCAATCAACTTCTAAATCTGGCCTGCAGACGGTCTGGGAATCAGCGTGTTTTTGCATGAGTAGAATGTGTCCTTTTATTTAAAATGCATCTCTGGGTTATTTGTGGGGCATAGGAATTCGTTCTTTTTCTTTTCCAAAATATAGTCCAGCCCCTCACAATGTCTGAGGGACAGTGGACCAGCCCCCTGCTGAAAAAGTTTGCTGACCCCTGATAATCATAGCTGAATTCTATTGGAATTGAAAAATAGTGTTTTATGGTCTTCAAATTTTTGCTTCAGATAATAAAATTTAGTGTTTCAAGTAGAGTTATATGGCACTATGGAGTGTGATATAGCCTGACTGCTTATACAATACCTGCTCCCATTGCAGACTGTGTGTGTGTACTGTCTTGCTATGGCATGAATAAGGTAGGGTTGGCCACTGTGAGCTTGGCATTGGTAACTTCAAGACTGGACTACTGCAATGTGCTCTATGTGGGGCTTCCCTTGGGCTTTACCTAGAAGATCCAGCTGCTATAGAATTCAACAGCTAATTTGTTGATCCTATCAACACCAAATAACAGCTTTGCTGGAAAGACCACTGGTTGTAGTGGCTCTCTGTTTGTGGAATGCTCTCACCTGGGAGGTTCGCCTAGTGCCTTCATTATACACCTTTAGGCACCTGGCAAAATTGTTCCTCCCTAACCAGGCCTTTTGCTGATTGACACTCAGTGCCCTTTCGCTGTGCTTCTCAGATGGGGTACTGCTGGGAGCAACTATAGGCCCCCGAGGTGCACTCAGCCTGTCCTGGAAACTGGATTTTCAATGTTGTAGCTCCAGCCTTCTGGTATTATTCACCAGCCAAAACTAGAAAGGCACCTAGCAAGATGATGCTTAGGTGTCTACTGAAGACCTTTTTGTTCAGGAAGGCTTTCACCGAGGTCTCTCTACTAACAAACCACTTTTCTATGAGTGGAGAGTGTATGTTGGCTTGTTCTTGGGGATAATTCAACATGTAGCTGCCAGCCCCCAAACACCTACATTCTGCTGCGGTGATTCAGTTGATTGTAAAAGTGGGCCCAGTGTTGGAGTAGGCAAGATGAAGCTTTTTTAAAACTTCTGATAGCTGAGGCATTATTTTTCTCAAGTAAAAATAATTCTGTGATGGTACAAACTCCATGCTATCTGGGGGCACCCACCCGCTGTGCTTCTGTGTGCATTCCTGACACCTCCTTGGGGTGGCTTATTTTGCTGTGCTTCTGTATCACGAGTGAATTATTTAGTTTCACTCAATGGCAGAGACATAACAGAATTACAGGCCCCTAGCAATGGTTGATTAGAAGGGGACAAGGCTAGAGCAGTGAATGAAGCAATGAAAGCAGCAAACAGCTATTTATGAAGGCAAACAATTTTTTGTGTTCAGCTGAGTCTTAAATTTATTTTTAAGTCTCATGTCATGACCACTATTAGTGGGTCTTGGCAAAGATGTTTACTGTTTACAAAGTTTACTACGGATTCCTAGTTAATAAAGTGAGGGTTGCTGGAATAGTAGCAGAGGATAAGGCATTTGAAAAGGGGTTCAGTCAATGCAGTAGGGAAGGATGAAGTGATATAGCTTCATTTCAAATTAGGACAGACTCAGTTTAACCTGTGGCCTGTTCATTATCTTTATAACCACACTTGCTACCTTTAAAAGAACAGAAATAATGAATTTTATGCCCTGCATCCATTGTTGGAGGCAGTATGATTCCGAATACCAACTCACCCTTACCAGATGACTTTGCAAAATATATGATGAATAAACCAGTGATCTCAAGCCCATAGCGGATTGGGGGAGGAAGTCTGAAAGCTTTTCTAGTAGGTCCCATGAAGATTCATGAAGGCTAACATTTCCTGTAAGTAAAATAAGAATTTTGCTTGAAAAAACGTGTCACTTTCCAAATGGCAAAATCAAGGAAAAGTCTGGGAACATTTTTCTCTTGGAGGTAAAATTGCTGATGATCTTAAACTGAGTCAGATAACCACAGAACGATGAAGCCAAAGGACCATTTTGTAGCCTAAAAAAACACCCTTAAGATAGTTTTGGGAAGTGAAGTTTGCATATGTATCAGAAGAATATATTCAATCACACCATTATTATGATAGAAGTGTTTGGTCGTCTAACAGAAGCCATTATTAATTTTGTCTGGCTTACCTTTGCTTTAGAGTATGTGAGATTCTTTTGCAAGAAGTAATGTGGTTATCTTAGTCATACGTAGTTGCCATTTTTTTGTCTTGCATTTTTTGGGAATTGTACTAATAAAATGCCCATAACAGGCCATCAGGGGATGCTGGTTTAAAACTTGGGACATCAAAGAGCTGAGTCTTGTACATAACTGGTGAGCTGTCTGAGTCTTTGTGTGTTTAGAGGTAGAGTAGGTCTCATAAGAAGAATCAGCCTCAACTGAGAGCCTGATAAAAGATCCTTTGGGTACTGGATCTGTCCCTTGAGCTGCTAGGTTTACAATGCATATTGGTTTACAGTGCTATTGCATCTGTGTAATCTGCCAAAGTATTCAGTTTGTTAGATGATGGCTGCCAGCCTTATTCTCTGAAGAAAGGGATACTTGCTTCTCAACTGTGAAGTGTGTTTGGAGGTTGAAGTGACTGGTTAAACAATGCCGTGTTCTTTCGCTGTTCTTATATGTCAATAAGCAGAACGCTGTTGTCAAAAGGATGTTCTCTCATGGTCAAGAAAGCAAACTTATGCTGCGATGGTTTCCCCAGAAACTCAATGGATTGCCTCTATGTTGCTATTGTTAGCCTAGTCTGTGCTTGAGGTTTAAATGGACTGAGCTTTCTTGTTCCTATTCGTTCTACTCAGATATGAATATTTTACAGCCTTCAGTTAACATGGTAATAAATACAATTTCTGACTTATATGCCTTAAAAAAATCTATTCCAGAACAAAATCTGATATTCATGAATACTTATGCCTTAGCAGCATTTTGAGTGGACTAAGAATGTTTTGAACAGAAAACCTTTTTGTTAAATATTTGAAAGTGGGTTTGAGCCCTGCTGCTGCATTCCCTTCCCCAAAATTTGGAATTTCTCTACACGACCCCTAAATCTGCTCTGTTTTCCTTCACCCCCCCTTAAACTTGTTATGATAAAAACTTTTTAAAGTCCTTGCACTAGCGGAACTGATTAGTTAGATACAGCCCATAGAGATTGGAAGCTGGGTGTTGTTTTTTTGTCTCATACTTATCTCCTAGTTTGGTACATAATGATGTGTTTTGTTTCTTGCATCTTGATTCACCACATCTGGACTCTAGTCAGTGACTTGAAGATACACCTGGTGTTAGTTACTTCAGTATGCATGTAGATATTAATTTATAATTTTATCTGACTCTTCCCTACGCCCAAAACACTCTTCCTAGTGGAAAGGCCTTAATACCCTGACAGGTCTTCAGAGATAGGTGTTTTTGTCAATTGCGGAGGAGCTATTGTTAGTACATCTCTACAGTGCTTTTAGCACTTTGCATAGGGGTAGTTTTGTTCAGAGGTTCTGCTGAGACTGTTTTAGGATTGTGGGAGGATTGGTCTTTACCTACCTGCAGTTATGTAAGTCATGCAAGTTGGAAGGCAATCCCCATAGATTGTTGTTTTAGAACCATAAAGCCCCTCTCAAAATACAAGTGCACATTCTAATATTTTTGGAATTCTAAACCTCATATCTGACCATCCCTTTTTTTACCTGAAAAAACTACAGGTTTCCTGTGTACCCTTTTCAGAAGAAGGTAGATGTTCCTGCGTGGTGACAGAAAATATAATTGGAAGTAGGAGTTAAATTCACTAACTTCTTAATACATTGCCATTTAAATAAAAAACTGGTTATGATGCATTCCAGAAATGACAAAAATAGCAGGGGAAAGAATTCTGACAACCACTTATGTAGCTGGAAAAAAAGCTGTTTTTTACTAGCCTGTTGGATGAGTTTGTTTCAGACATTTCCACAAGAAGGAAATCACTGGTGTGTAACCCAGTAGAAAGAATTGAAGGTTTACAACCCGCCTCTGTCATGGGCCATCGCAGAAAAATAAATTTTGTGATTCATCATGTCTACATTTTTAGGATATTAAAACTTGCCTTCATGTGTTTTCCAGATGTTTGCCTGTTTTGCAATTCTAACTGAGTGTACTTTTCATTTAATTCTAGGCCCTCCCTTAATTTTGCTGACTCAGATTACAGATTTCCAAGACGGAGGAGAGAGAAGCATAAGCACCAGAGGAAAATATCCTGCAGACTGCCCATGAAAATTACTATTGCCCAGATATTTATGGCTCTGACGGGGGTGCGCAGATAGTGAGAAAAATATTTTTAAAATGCCCCCACGGCTATAAATTGCAAGATTCTTTTGCTTTATACTTATCAGAATTTGATACATTTTCAACTTGTTGTCTTTAGAATACAGAAGCATAGCAAATTCACTACACCTCCAAAAACGTATGTTTAGACAAATTGCCCTGAAAGTAATGGGGGCTGTATCTGACTGTTTAGACTGTAAATGCTTGCAATAATGGAAGTTGTAGCAATACTGGGATTTGCGATCTCTGCAGTATTGCTTGAGCAAGACAACAGTTGCAAGTTTCCCCCCTTCTTTGCCTCACACAAATGGATGTATCAGTAGAAATAGTTTTGGTTCAGCTTACAAACAATTGCTCCTTTCAGAAAATACTAGCAAGACATGACCAAAAACATCAGCTGTTTTAGTTGGAATACAACTTAAGTGCCGTAAGAATGCCTAGAAGAGGCATAATATTTCAAGCCAGAACTCGGTGGCTGTTGGTTGGTCTTGCCTTGCTGTTGAGTTTGTTGCTGTTTATGTACCTCCTTGAATGTGCTCCACAAACGGATGGCAATGGATCACTTCCTGGCATTGTAGGGGAGAGTTTTGGTAAGGAGCACTACCAAGCCCTCCTGCAGGAGCAAGAAGAACATTACCAAACCAGAGCTATGAGCCTTAAGCGCCAAATTGCTCAGTTAAAGCAGGAGCTTCAGGAAATGAGTGACAAGTTAAAATTGTTACAGGAGAAGAAAACCCCAAGAGTCAACAGCATGGGCTATCAAGGCACCAAAGAACAAGCGCCCAACGATCTCCTGGAATACCTGCATTCTCAAATAGACAAAGCTGAAGTGAGCATGGGGGCCAAGCTGCCTAGTGAATATGGAGTCGTTCCTTTTGAAAGCTTTACTTCCATGAAGGTGTTCCAGCTGGAAATGGGGCTAACGCGACACCCAGAGGAGAAACCTGTCAGGAAAGATAAGCGAGATGAATTGGTGGAAGTAATTGAGGCTGGCCTCGAGGTAATCAATAATCCAGATGAAGAAGATGGTCAAGATGAAGATGACGGAATAGGGGAGAGACAGCTTTACAATGAAAACGATTTTATAGAAGGTACTTTATGCATTTTTGAATTCTAGTTCATAATATGGTGGTCTATACCAAATGGCAGAATTTCCGAGACAGAAGACTGGCTTTCCCCAACCAGGTAGTCTGTAGGTGCTTTGGACTACAATTCCTTTCTGCATATGACCAGGGATGACAGGAGTTGTAGTCTGAAACATCTGGAGGGTGTAGAAGGTTGCAGTAGGTCATTAAATAACAGGTTTGGGGGATGGCACCATGAAATTGCAAGCACTGCCCTTGACTTGTGTGTGAATTTCCCTATATCCTTTCTACCTGTAGAAGCTTCCAACACTGGTTCTCCAAGTGAGTTTATAAGCATACCTGGTTTACTTTAACCTGTGTAGCTTTTGCATTATTACCAAGCCAGATAGAGGGCCTAAGTGTGTACAAGGTAAGGGCATGCACTTTTCTGCGGCTCACTCCTATCTCCTTAATCCCTATTCATCCCTTGAGACTGAACCAGCCTTGGTTTATAGATATCACAGGAATGATGCACTTTTCTTTACTGGTAACTGCAATGATATTGGGTGGAATTCAGCGTCATGCTTTGATTAACATTCTGTCTGTGCAAGCCTTTCGGCTTGCCACACATAATGTTCCCCGTTCTCTTGCTCCCATGTGCTGTTCTCAGGATTCTTACCCCTCCAGAGCCAATTTTGGGAGGTGCGGGGTGGGGAATCCCTGTTGTGCACGTGGAAGACTTTAAACAGGTCTTCCACTACTAACAGGGCTTGTTAGGTGAATCCCACCCATTGCAGTCCTTCTCTTATAATATTTACTCCGTTGCGAATTTAAGGATTAATGATAACTACAACAGAAATCCAGATACTCAATCAAAGCAGGAAATAGTTACTGGCCTAGTGTTTGTGATTTATTTAATTACTTATTTATTAAATTTGTATACCATCCTATATACCTTCAGGTCACAGGGCAGTTCACAGGATAAAATCACAATATAAAAGATACAATATAAAAAACATCAAAATAAAAACAAAAGCAACCCAATAACACCCCGTCCAAAAAAAATACAACCCACATTTTAAAAGGGCATTGGATGTGAAACATGTGAATTGGATGTGAAACATGATGTATTTCATGTTATGCCCATGTGTGTGTAGAGAAGAAGCATTATATTATTGCTCAAGAAAATGAACAAGGGTGAGAACCAGATCATTTATATGGTGTAAAGCAGTTGGAATGGTGCAGATTTGCCAGCTGCCAGCTAAGTAGTCCATTTGAGGGTTAAAAAATGAAACAAAACAAACAAAAACCTTAAATCATTATTCATTTTTGGATCAACTTCTACAATTCCAAATTTAACTCTATTGCTGTCGTTATTTAAAGGAAACTATCAATGACACACTCCCCTGCCTGATGAAAATATGTCATAAGCTTAAATATTTCTGGACTTTACACTTTTGTGTGTGCCATTCTCTCTCCCCCCCCCAAAAAAAAAATCTGACTGGTCTGAAGTCTCAGCATTCTGTTTTGCATGCACAACTTGTGGTGTATCACTGTCATATGTGTTGGACTACCAGGAGCTCAGTAAACCACCTGAGGTTTTTCCCCCCTGCCTACCATGGTTTGAAAACTAGGGGGAATTGTCCAGTAGCTGGTGGGTTGCATCTTCTCTGGTGTGCAGGGCTGCCAGTTATTGCATATGTATATAATATATTGCTTACTCATTCAGTATTTTTGGCATCTGATTTATAGCATGTCAGAGCATTGATCCATCTAGCTTAGCACTGTGTGCTCCAGAAGTGGGGGAACCTTTTTCAGCCAGGGGAAAACAATCCCTTCTTGGCAACCTAATGATCTGTAGGATGAAAGGGAAGACACCCACAAATAAAAAGCCCATACAGTGTCCTTGGCCACCTTGCAACGATGAGAAAACTCAAAACCCTGCACATAGCAAACTTCTAAAGGAATTCTCAAGTGCCCTGGGAATGAAGCAGAAAAAAAATAGAAGTCTTTTCTCAGAGGAAGAAAACCTTTGAGAAATTGGGAGGACATATTTCAGCATAGAACTAAAACCAGGTAAATATTGAAGTACTGTACAGGGGTTAAATATCCCCCTCACCCCCATAGACAGCAGCTCCATACTCTTGCCTTCTTCCCCCACCCCTGTCCACTTTCCACCAGTCTAGTAACAGATGACATATTTTTTTAAATCACAAGTTGGCAGGAGTACTTCAGTATGTCTCAGGCTGCGGTAT
This sequence comes from Podarcis raffonei, assembly GCF_027172205.1. Taxonomy (NCBI): domain Eukaryota; kingdom Metazoa; phylum Chordata; class Lepidosauria; order Squamata; family Lacertidae; genus Podarcis; species Podarcis raffonei. The sequence continues at coordinate 21,865,033 of NC_070606.1, forward strand.
AGTCCTGTAATGGGGGTAATAAGTTACATGTAGTACTCAGCATTTTTTGAGTAGTCTGGTGGAGCACATATTAGCGATCCCAGACTGGGTGTACTTGAAACTTCTCAGCTGAGTTTTCAAACCAGGACACCGTGTGCCCCAAAACGTAGAAAACTGCTGTGACCACCCTTGACTGGCCCTTGAATATATTCACTTGTTTAGGAATCTTTGCAGTTCATTATTCTTAGGCTCTAAGAAACTTAACAATGATGGTTTCACTTCATTGCTAATTCTTCAGGCAGGAAAAAAAAGGTTTTTTTTCTTCTTTTGGGTGCTGTGTCATTGTTTCCAAAATGCGGTCAAAAATATGGCAATGATTTCTAAGACTTATTGAAAATGTTCATGTCTAAGATTGCCTTGAGACTGTCATTTTCAAGAAATTGCACCACAGTGGTAAGTACTGCTCTTTTTTTATGCACCTGCTTTGTCTCTGTCATCATGTGTACTTGTGCAGTTTTGTGAATTGCTATCTCAATCTTCAGGTCTTGATAATTTGTTTGCTCCATGAAGGCGCCCATGTTGGCATATTGTTGAATTATACATAATGTATGTGAAGTGCTTTGAATACCCACAAAGCACTCTGTAAATACCAAGACTTTTACATATGCATTTCCCTTAAGAGCAATGCCTTCAGAACAAAGTGAGCATGTTCTCTTCATGGCCACGTGTCTTCATTGTTGGCTTATAGTTGCTGTTGAATCATTCTGCAACACTTAAAGGAAAATCACTCTGGGCAGTAAATCATTAGAGTAGGTTAGTAGCTGGCCGCAGTAATGCTGCATCGCCTCTTTTCGGTACGTTTCTTTTTTTCTTTTTTTAAGGCAGTTAGTCTGCAGTTTATAAGATGAGGAAATAGCATTGACTAAACGTTTTCTGGCAAGCCAACAGAAGACTTTTTTTGGTCAGAACTGAGCAACTATGGCAACCAATGACTAAATCTTCCACTCTTAATATTTTGTTCCCTTTGGTGGTTTCAGTATCTTGTATATCTGCTCACTTCATAAAAATTGTTGCCTGGCTAGCTTGCATCAACAAATGAAGTAGTTTTCCAGACAAATTCAACTGCTTCACTTGATATTCTTGCCTTGTTACTTTTTTTAAAAAATGAATTTTAAATAAGAGTTGTTCAGCACTGGAACAACTACAATTTTATGATTCTATTCTTAAAAGCACTTTTAGGGGTTAATCACAAATGTTTAACTCTTAAGAACTGTGCGCATTACAAACACACATCACAACGGCAAGTAACAGTAACCTAAAGCATATTTCTTTAAAAAAATCAAAATTGGAATCTTTATCAGAATATTTAGGTTTTCAAATTTTCAGTAAGCAGACAGTTGCAGTTGTTAAAATACCCATGAACAATTAAAATTATTATCACTTAACTGTGACCGAACGGAGAAACCGAATTCAGGTTAAACCATGAGATCTCAACAGAATTTGGGTTTGAAGTTCTTTGGGAGTTGTAACTGTAAATGCAGTGATGCCAGTATGTATAACACGATAGCAGCAGGTAGGCTAACCTGTGTCCACTCAAACTACTCAACAAGAAAAAAACAACACCTCTGAGAATTTGGCTAGATGCACCCAGACTCTATTCAAGAGTGAATTGCTATGGATTTTCCCCATTACTACCAGCAGAATGCAATATTACTGATTTTTGAACTTATAATCAGGTTTTAGTTAAATAATTTGTTTCACTCAGCCACAGAATAAAGTTATTGTTTCTAATTTCCTATTACAACACCTGAGATTCCCAGCCATTTCACAATAATGGCTAGTGGCATTCTTTAAGTCATACGATAAAGCCAGAAAATTGCGGAGTACACACTATGCCCATCCAAAAATGCCTCATTATTTTTTTTAAAAAAAGCAAAACAAAACACTGAAGAAATGAGAATAATCAGCAAGGGGGAGGATGACGGGAATCATTTGAGCAGTGGAAAGGCCTCAGTAATTCCAGTAGTACAGGCAGAACTTGTGGCAAAACATAGACTGCCACTTGAGCAGGCGAGCAAACATTGGGATGAGGTATTTGTGCTTTTCCCTATTAGCTACTAAACCAGATAAAATGAGTGCAATGTATGATGGAAATAATCATGGATAGGGAAGAGTTATTGCTGCTGTTAGTTTTTCCAAAACTCATTTCCCTGTGTAGTTGTATCCTTCATGGAAAAATAGCCTAGGGATTAGTCAGTGAACCACTCTGTTGCAAAGAGTGTTGGGTGATGTTTTTGGTTTTTTCCAGAAATGTTTGCAATCTCTCTGGCAAATTTGTTTATAAACTCTTGGCTTTAAAATATTTTAAGAGTTCATTGCTCACTTGGACCCATTCAGTTTTAACAGCCATTTAGCATTGCCATTTCCCCTGATGAATACTCTTGATTACCAAGACTACCATGTTACTTGGTGTGGGTTCAAAAATGATAAACCGGTTGATAAGTTTGCAGCTTGCCTGGTTGAAGCCGGAAACCATTACATCCAGAAAACGTATCAGTTTTATTTTATTTGCTAATTCAGCCATTCTGTCATAACAAGTCTACTGTACAAGGAGTTTGATATAAATATTACAGTTGTTAACTTTGAGAAATAATCATGGAAATAACTGGACTGCTGATAGTTTTCAATGCATACCAGTAGTCTTTTGCCTGCTTTTAAATTTCCGATGTGTTTTGAGCAGGGCCTTCTTTAGCCGGGGATGCAAGGCGTGTGGGGCACCCAGGTGCAGAATTCTGGGGGGTACCAGGCTCCCGCCACTGAAGCCACCTAAGTGTATTGTATTGAGCTGCTATGCGGCAGCAGGGTCAGCGACACCTTTGACACGACTGATCTCGCGCTGCCTGCCTGGGAGGAGCAGGCAGACAGACAGGTGGTGCAAGATCAGTCGTGTCAAAGGTGCTGCTGACCCAGAGTGAAACTCGTATATGCGCGCTTGCAAGGGCCCTCCCAGCTCCTCTAGAAATAAGGGTGCTCCCACAATGAAAGGCTGCCCAAGATGGCTCTCCCACACATGCGCACAATGCCCGCCCGTCTCATCTTTCAGACACCTTCCTACGACCGTAAGCACATGCACATTGATAGAATTGTACATATTCTACAGGAAACTGGATATACACATTTAAAAATTGTCCATTCATATTATGTAGAAAAATTAATGTTCCTTAAATGAATTAGCATAGTATACTGCAGCAGAACCGAGCATACATTGTGGAGGTAAATTGTGGCCATTTTTAATTAGGCGGTCTTGGTTGGCAATTGCACAAGTTATTTGTGTTTGGGGCAGGCTGATAAGTTTCTAAGAAAGATTAGGAGCAGAAACAAAGTCTTCATACTGTTAGAATAGCTGATTTGAGTCTGTTAGTGAAAGGAACACATAACGGACTCTTAAGATGAACCCCGGTTCAGGTGATGTCAGTAAATCATGAGCTTTGCCAAACTGCAAGCTCAGACATTGGAGATGGGATGTAGTTTTGAATGGCAGTTTGCAACATAGCAGTTTCTGGATTTTTCTTCACAAATGCCATTTCAGCATAAAAGCAAGAGATAGAAATCCAGAAGTTACTTTTTCAGAAACGTCTGTTAAGAGGTCTGAATGCAGCCTATTTTCAGACTCTTAAATTATTTTTGGTAGGGGCATGGTGACCTAGTCCTCAGTGGCCTGAGTAGCTGAGCAGAGCTTTGACATCATTAGTCTTGACAGGATCTGTAAAAATCCACATAGGACTGGTGATTAATTATCTAGCAGCTATGCGTGATAACTCTGTTTGCTCATAGAGAATTATAATTTTCTGACAATCTCTGCACACTCTGAAGGTGTTTGTGCCCACCTTCAACCCTATGCTATGCATATTTACTTGACAGCTGTGCATTGGACTTCTGTGGGACTTACCGTATTTTTCGCCCTATAGGACGCACTTTTCCCCCTCCAAAAATGAAGGGGAAATGTGTGTGCGTCCTATGGGGCGAATGCAGGCTTTCGCTGAAGTCTGGAGAGCAAGAGGGGTCGGTGCGCACCGACCCCTCTTGCTCTCCAGGCTTCGCGCAGCTCTCTGCAAGCCATGGGAGCCAGCGCCGGGCTCCCACGGTTTACGGAGAGTTGCCTGCATGCTGAAGCCTGGGCGCGCTGAGCTCAGCGCGCCCAGGCTTCGAGCTTCGCACAGCTCTCCGCAAACCGTGGGAGCCCGGCGCCGGGCTCCCACGACTTGTGGAGAGTTGCCTGTTCTGGTGGCTGGGGTCAGGGGAAGCTCGGGCTTCCCCAGCCCCGTGCCTGGGGAAAAAAAAATTCCTCCCCTTTATTTCCCCCCCAAAAAACTAGGTGTGCCTTATGGGACGGTGCGTCCTATAGGGCAAAAAATACGGTAGTCCAGGGGATACTGGTATAGTATTGCAGCCTTCAGGTATCTTAACACTTTCAAACTACCAGTACAGAAAGACAGGTGTTGTCTTTATTCTTATTCCTTTTGAGTTTTTAATCATTAATGTCATACCTTGGGTTAAATATGCTTCAGGTTGAGCACTTTCGGGTTGCGCTCTGCGGCGACCCGGAAGTAACGGAATGCATTACTTCCGGGTTTCGACGCTCGTGCATGCACAGACAGTCAAAATGATGTCACGCTGTCAGAGCTGCCCGAGGTCCCAGCTCACAAAGGACCAACGCCGGTTCGTTGTTAAGTACGAAAGTCTTTATTGAAGTTCAGTTTCGCTTTCACAGCCGCAGCGTGCAGCTCTACGTCTCAAACTCTAGACCGCTGAAGCTCCGTCTGAATCTCCTCCCCCCAGAAACCAGTTCAAGACTCTAGCCTTGCTCCACCTCTTCCTTTGCTCTCTCCTCCTCTGGTTCCGCCTGTCCGCCGGGGTCTCGCCCTTCCTAGACTCTTCTGATGCTGAGTCCCCTGAGTCTTCCCCCTCCCTCCGGCGGGCTTTAGGACCTGGTTCCCAATCCGGGTTTTCTGCTGTCCCGCGCGCCTGTGCATTCGAACTTGGCGCGCTTGCCCAGCCGGCAACCTTCCTCCTGACCATTACACTGCTGCTGTCACTGCTTCCCCCTTCGGGGAGGCTAGCTGGAACTGACCTCCCCTCCGTTCCCCCACTCTCCGATGGAGTCGTGGTCAGCCCTGACTCATCTTCTCTCCCCGCTGGAGGAGACGCTGGTCCTGACACATGTGACTCTTCCCCCCCACTACGCTCTGGTGGGGAAGCTGGTCCTGATCTCCCGCTGCTGCCTTGGGAGTCCTCGCTGGCCCCTTGCTTCTGGTGCGTCCCCCCTGGGACCCCCCTTGCCCTCACCATCGGCGCCCCCTTCTGGGAAACTTCTGATTCGCTGGAGAAGCTCATGGAATCTCTCGGGTCACTGTCATACTCCCCTACGCTGCCCTCAGATTCTTCCCCTTCGCTCTCTATTTCCTCTCTCCCTTGTGCTTCTGCTCCTGAGCCTCTGACACACGCGCATGCGCGGAAGTGGCAAATCGCGACGCGCAGGTTGTGTTTGCTTCAGGATGCGAACGGGGATCCGGAATGGATCCCGTTCGTATCCAGAGGTACCACTGTATAGTGTTGGCCGCATTATTGTTATATGTTTACTATTAACTAGAAATTGTGTGTGTGTAGAGGGGTGTTAAGTGGAATGTAAGTTGAGCAGTAGGCCTGGGCGATGTATTGATACATTGCCTGGAAACCTGTTTAAAGTTAAAATCGCAAGAACGATTCCAGAATTTTGGAGCAGAAATCCCCGTGTTTGCGTTTGCAGTGTCACACGGTGCCCCGGCTGAAGTGCTCCACTCAGAACAACGCTACCTGCCTGGCCTTGTTGCCAGGAAGCAGCAGGAGCTGTGCACAGTGACGCTGATCATCTGCATGGCCGGCAGCTGCCTCCTACCTCCTTGCCTCCTTTCCAACATTGTAATATATCGGGATATCGCAAGTTTTAGCTGGCGATATATTATGATATATTCCGAAAGCAAATTTTCCTAGCCCTGTCAAACAGTTAATGTGCATGACAGCTAGTCTTTGCGCACATTCACTTGGCTTCATGGAGAATGTGCATATAATGCTTCCATGAAGAGGGAATAGTGCACATTTCCTGGTCAATATGCATAATCTTCAACAGGCCTTGGAGAATGTGTGCATATTGACTGCTTGCGTGTTTCCCACAGGCATTTGGTTGGTCACTGTGAGAACAGGATGCTGGACTGAATGGGCCATTGACCTGACCTAGTATTATTCTTATTAGGTTTTTTCCCCTTCTTGCTTTTATTGTGTATTTTGTGTTTTTATCTTGCATTTTTAATTTGTGAACTGCGCTGAACTCTGTGGATGTAGGGTGGTATACAATAAATAAATAAATAAAATAAAATAAAACCTTTTTTCTTCCAGTAGTTCCCTGGAAAATATTTGCCAAAACTGTCATCCTAGCTTCGCCGCTGATAAATACGATACAGATTTTAGAGAGGCTGTTTTTGCACAGCTCTATGAAAAACTGTTCCCTTAAACTTACCCTTTTGATCCTTTCCAGTTCAGCAAATATTTAACTCAAAATTTTCACTTTGAGCAGCATTTATAAAAATTTCTGCAAATGACAATAGTGTTTGTTTTAATTAGATCTACCACAGTTCACTTTCTATCAAGGAAACTGATGGAGAGAAAATTATTTACCTCCTGCAATGGGCATTTTTTGAGTCCAGCTATGGAAATAGTTTGCTACTATTTGGTTTCTGTAATGCATATTTGCTATTTGGTGACAATACAAGTTTATTGTCAGTGTTTGCCAAATTTGTCATCCTTTAGTGCAGGACTTCTAAATGCTCGCAGATTACATTAAGGATACGGGAACTATTTAGAGGGGAAAAATGATAATGCTTTCTAGTACTTGTTCCTTTGCACCTTCTGCTTCTCCCTCTCCCCCCAAAAACCCTGGGTGAATTATGTACACTTAGCCTTTGATAAGCCTAAAGAAGTAGCATCTTTTTTCTTTTTCAAAGAGAAATTGGGAATGGTCGTTTCAATTGCTAAATCAAAGATTACCAACAGATACTTTTATAAAAACTGTATTTGGTAGTAATTATAATGAAAGCTTTCTTGAGAGCCCGATGTTGCCAAGAAGCAGGTTAGACTTAAATGAGTACAAATTTGTTCTATGAAAGTCAGCCAGCTGATTTTAAAGTATTGATCTTCTTGAAGAAGGATCAGTCGCAGCTTAACACAGTCAAGCCAAGTCATCTGCTGCTTAGTGTAGGACTTGACCTACTAAGCATCTTAATCTGTCAATAAAATTCTACAATAGATAATGAAGGCAGGAGTCTGATTTTCATTTTGAACATTGGTTACTGCAGTCTCTCTCTCTCTTTCTTTCTCTGCCCCCTCTCCCTGCAAGAGTGCAATTTACAACTTGGCTAGCATTTTGAGAGCAGGAGACACACTTGGGTTGGTGCTTTTGTTGCAGAAATAGTTAAGGAACTGCCTTGTAGAATCAGATCATTGTTCCATCTGCTGTGACTCGCAGCAGCTTGTCTAGCATTTGGCTAAGGTCTTTTCCTCATCTTGGTACTTGAAATACTTTAAGTGGAATTACAAGGGGTTGAATCTGGGTTTTATATATGAGAAGATTGTGCTCTGGAGTTCCTTTCACATTTTCAGTCTTGACAGCTGAGTTTGTTTTTCTACATAATAATGTACCTGGCTGAGCACCATCCTGAATATTGACACTCTCCTCACAATGTATAGTAATTCCTGAAGCAGTGGAATTTGTCACCGAGTTTAAAGTCTGTGACTGAATCAGTTCCTCCTGTAAATTGTTCCTAAGGTTATTACCGCACTGAGAGAGACAAAGGAACACAATATGAACTGTTCTACAAGAAGGCAGATGATATGGAATACAGGCATGTCACACTGTTTCGTCCATTTGGGCCCCTAATGAAAGTGAAGAGTGAAACTGTTGACATCTCCAGGTCAATAATAAACATTATTGTTCCCCTTGCTGGAAGGACAGAGGTTTTTGCACAGTTCATGCAAAACTTCAGGTAAGTGCTTCAGAAACTAGGCCCTATACCAATCCTATGTAGTCATTTTCTACAGTAGAAGACAAATACAGTGAATCTTCCAATCAACTATAACGCGTAGTGGTATTGTAGAACGCTTGTAGTTCCAGTTTGGAGAAGCATATTCTCAATTTAAAATCTGAGATGCTTTTTTGCCTCTGAAATAAAGGCTAGTGTGCAAAATGTGACCATAGATTGCTGGAGCATTTGGTACCTGATGTGCTATGGATTAAACACTAGCCACATCTCAAGAAGCAGTAATGGGAAGAAGGCACAAAGGATGAATGAACTGCAGCCGTTTGTCATTCATTTATAATGGACATCACACCTATAAGCCTGGTATTCCCGACAGTGCAGTGACTTAGTGATTAATTTGGTCAGATTGGTTTCTAGGATGCAATAGGTAAATGTATTTGTAAATAGAACAAATCCAGTATGCGATATTTGCTATTTTAAATTACAAAACCCCTTGTTAAGCTATTGCAACACCAAATACTTGTTTTGCTTCTCCAGGGAAGTGTGCATTAACCAGGACAAGCGGATTCACCTCACAGTTGTATATTTTGGACATGAGGGGCTTTCTGACGTCAAGAGCATCTTAGAATCAGTTGCTAGGTGAGTTGAAAAAGTTTGAACTTTTGATTATGTAAAAAAGCAGCAATTAGCTGTTTAAATTTGTCTTAATGAGGTGCTAGTATAATGCTTCCCCCAGATAAGGTTTTGATGACTGGCTGGGGTTAATAGAAAACCTTCAGAGAAGCCCATGCAATATTATCACTTTGCATTTTAGTGAGTGAGTAGCAAAGTTTTTATTTTTCTGAATTTATTTTTTAGCAAAATCAATATTCTACTGTTCCTTTACGAGAAAACACATTGTAACAAACCACAACAAACACAAATCAATGCAAAAACCTCACATAAGAATAAACAGCCTTTGTTTAAAAAAGCAACAACCAGAGGAGGCAAAGACCCCAAACTCAGCAGCAGCAGAAATAGTAGAATCAGCCATTACCAAAAGCTTCCCAAAACAGCTGTTTCTTTATTTCACATAGCTGTATACTGCTTAATGCCAGAGCAGTCTCTAAGCAGTTTCTAAAAAGATGTCACTGCTGGTAGTGTTGAGGCCAGGTTGGCATTTCCGGGGGAAACAGTTCACAATGACTGTCTTGGGGACATCTTTGTTCTCTATATTCGCTGAATTCATGTAACTATTAGATAGCTTTTTTGAACAAAAATCGGTGGTAGCTCTAAGATTTGCTGATGTGGCAATTTTTTCTAAAGCATAAAAATATCCTATGCCAGTAGGAGATTTTAAATGACAAAATAGAGGATGCAGACAAGTGTTTATGGTTCTGTGTTCAAAATACATCTACATTGGTAAACTGGGGTTTTATTGGGGGGGGGGAGTGGTAATTTACAGCATACTTATTGCAGGCAAGGTGTTTCAAGTTTTTCTTGAAACTATTTAATTTCGTGGTAGAAGTGAAATCTTGCTACCATTTCTGTTTCATATCTTGGAGAAACTCTTTTTACTTGGAGCAGAATATAGAAACTAAAGATAAAACTGTATTGACTTGCAAAGAAGGCATCAAGAGTTCTAGTGCCACTACAGATAACACTCTAATTTGTCACCTAGTTGTCCTTGCTTCTGACAGAATCCAACAGAAACATATCCAAATTGGCAGCATCCATAAGTTCAAAACCTATTCCATAAAAGAGATTGAGCCCAGGCTGTGTATGAAGCATAGTTTGCCAAGCTGAAGCTGACTTGTCATGAACTGAACATCAGTTTTAATATCACTCTTTTCCTATGTCCCCACTCCTCTTTTTTTTCTTTCTTAGAGAGGCTAACTTTCATAATTACACCCTGGTTTCTTTGAATGAGGAATTCAATCGTGGTCGGGGACTAGATGTGGGTGCCAGAGCCTGGGAAAAAGGCGAGGTCTTGATGTTCTTCTGCGATGTTGATATTTATTTCACAGCCGAGTTCTTAAATAGCTGCCGCTTGAATGCTGAGCCAGGTATGTTCACACTAGGTTCCTAAAGTCAGCAGAGGCAGCCAAGGCTTCTGGAAAGTGGGAGGGTTGCAAGTCCCACCAGCTCTACTCAATACTGCTTCTCAGTGCTCTTCCCATAGAAGTGTCTGCTATCATCCATGATAGTTAAATGGAATGAAATAGCTCAGAGGCAGGATTCCTCCACATACTAGATCCTGGGGACAAATAGGAATGCTGTCTCTATGCATCACATGCATAGTTCCCACTGGCCACTATGAAAAGCATAACACTGGGATAGGTGTGGGCAGATAATTTGTTAGGGACTGGAAACTTGAGTATAAAACAAAGATGGGAACTGAGCTTCAAATAATGGAGTGGCATAGGCCACCTGGTAGAGCATTCAGCGCTGCATGCAGAAGACCCCCAAGTTCAACTCACAACATCTTCCATTAGCACTGGAATGTCTCCTGTCCAAAACCAGAAAGCTGCTGCCACTCACGTAAACAGTTATGAGCTAGATGGACCAATGTTCTCACTTGGATTAAGCAGTTTTCTATGTTCCTGTCACCTATCTTCTCTTGCCCAGCACCCCCACAGGCAGGGGACAACCCCACTGTGCATTTTTAAACTGGCACTGGCACCTCTTCATTAGATCCGACGCTGGTGGCGCTGTGGGTTAAACCACAGAGCCTAGGACTTGCCGATCAGAAGGTCAGCAGTTCGAATCCCAGTGACGGGGTGAGCTCCTGTTGCCTGGTCCCTGCTCCTGCCAACTTAGCAGTTCGAAAGCACATCAAAGTGCAAGTAGATAAATAGGTACCGCTCCAGTGGGCAGGTAAACGGTGTTTCTGTGTGCTGCTTTGGTTCGCCAGAAGTGCCTTAGTCATGCTGGCCACATGACCCGGAAGCTGTACGCCGGCTCCCTCGGCCAATAAAGCGAGATGAGTGCCGCAACCCCAGAGTCAGCCATGACTGGACCTAATGGTCAGGGGTCCCTTTACCTTTAATAAAAGAATTAAATCTTGGTCTCCCCAAGATGTGACACTCTAATCACTATCCAACACCCTTGGCAAGAGCCACATCTGGAATTGGGCCAAAATTTACAGCAATGGCAAAGACTATACCTTTTATTTTAGAGGAATGTTGAGGTTAGGAGTCATGTGTCTTTCCCATACTGGTGCTTGACCCTTTTTGAAAGTTTTATTTATAGTTACCTTCATCAGAATGATCTCCTCCAGTCAGGAATAATTTGAACACTGTTGCTTTTAACTCCTCAGGTTATTTGATGCTCTCGTTCCAGACCCAAATATAATATTTGGCTGTGCATGCTTGGTTCCATTCCCCCTTTGTGCTGTGATTGATGCGTAACATGGGTTTTTTGAGCAAAAGTCTTAAGAGTTAGACTTTCTTTTCTTTTCTTTTGTTTGTTAGATGGATTACTGTTTAATAAAAAAATAGAGGAAATGTGCAGCTGCTTTTTTCTGCCCAAAGATGTCCCATAAGGAGTAACAAATCTCTCTGTCTCTGTAGGGAAGAAAGTTTTCTATCCTGTGGTATTCAGCCTTTATAATCCTGCCATTGTCTATGCTAATCAAGATGTGCCACCCCCTGTGGAGCAGCAGTTGGTAAGTGACTGGAGTTTAAAGAAGCTTAAAAACCTTGTTCTCCATATTAACCGTAGCAGCTTCAATGCAGTGTTTGATGGAAGAACTGTTTATCGTGGAAAGTAGGTCCTTTAAAATTAGCTCTGTTGAGCCTTCTCCATTAAGCAGAGAGGACAAGAGTCAGATCAAAGGAAAAAGAAATTTGAAATATTTAAAACGCTGCATGGGATGATGAAAACTTAAAAATTCAACACTCACTGAAACATAAAACAAATGTGTAAATGAGCACATTCATTTACATGCCAAGGAGCATGTAAATCATTAAATGCTAGGTAGGGGAAATTCAAATGTGAAATAAATAGAGCGAATAAAGATTTCAGTAATTTACTCAAGAACAATCAACTTAGAAGAATTTGGAAATAAAAATAATTAACCAAACAGATACTAGTAAGCCTTAAATTGCATACTCCTTAAATGTTCCATAGTCCCAAAAGCTTCCTAAATTCCCAACTATTCATCCGGTTAACCTAAAGATAAAAAATGTAGAAGGAAGATTATAGCTTTATCCACATATAGACTGGTGTTAATGCCAGTTATCCTCTTCATCTTCTTCTTCTTCATCATCTTCATCATAAAATTTTATTCGTATCTCTCCCTCCCCGGCCAAAGCCGAGCTCAGAGCATCTAACAAGTAAAAATAGCACAGTGTACAAAAAATCACACAGTCAATTAATTCAAATACATTCTAAAATCAATTCAGAATCAAATTAATAGCAACCATTGGGCTGGAGTTCTATGGAGATTACAGAAAGAGGGGGGGAGGGTCAGACTGTGCCTTGGCCAAAGGCCTGGCGGAACCGCTCTGTCTTGCAGGCCTTGCGGAAAGATGTCAAGTCCCACAGGGCCCTAGTCTCTTGTGACAGAGCGTTCCACCAGATTGGGGCCACGGCCAAAAAAGCCCTGGCTCTGGTCGAGGCCTCCCTGTGGCCCGGGATCTCCAAGATGTTTTTATTTGAAGACCGTAAGGTCCTCCGTGGGACATACCAGGAGAGGCGGTCCCGTAGGTACGAGGGTCCTAGGCCATATAGGGCTTTAAAGGTTAAAACCAGCACCTTAAACCTGATCCTGTACTCCAGTTTACCCCATACTCTTCAGTAAAAATGACAATAATTCAGCAGCATCTACGAATGATGCATACAAACATCTTGTAAACTTGCAGAATTTTGTGTTCAGTTTTTTTAAAAAAAGGATCAGAGAGTTAGTGGTCAAAGGTGAACGATTCTACCACACCATTTGCAGAAGAATAAAATGGCATGTTCCTAATGATACATGGTGTTTGCTTCATTAAAGAAGAAAACTGAGAAACATTAGATGAGGGCAAAACTGGAAATCTGTTACTAAGTAATGTGTAGCATACTGGCTGGAGTACGAGGTAGGCTAAGATCCTATTCATGCTGCATGTAAAGCTATAAAGTAAGGAGCCTCCACAGCTGAAGGCCTGTGTGGTCAAGGAAGCCTGCTAAAGCTGGGGATCACACAGGAAGTTCATAGAAGGCCAAGGAGATAGAAGAGGAATTGCAGTGTGTGTTTCTTTACACAGGGTGATTTGATTACTTTGCACTGACTTCTGCCTGCCAAATGTGCCTATGGAAGTGCCAGCAGCAGCATCCCCGAAGCATACAGCCTTCAAACTGAGCTTTGTGGGGCTGAGCCAACCCTGGATTCATTAAATCCTGTGTTTTCCCTGTGCTGCATCAGGTGTGATCTGGGCCCAACCAGTGCACCAGCTCCAAGCTGGCATTGCAGTCATTCTGCCACTGCTTCTTCATGAAGCCAGGCTGTGGGTGGGGCGAGTTAGGATTGCTTCCTTAGTCTCACTTCAACTTGAACTTGATGGGACAACAAACATGGAAATCCCAGCGAAAACACATTCAGAGCACATTACGACTGTATGTTGTTATAGAGAAGCGGGTAGTCTACATGCCATTTTTGGAAATAAACTCATGTTGCCTGTTATGCCTAGTTTTGCCTTGATGCCATTGTTTCAAAATTGGCACTGCAAATTTTTGTATGATTTCACTAACACATGCATTTTATGGACACTTTACCCCAGTGTATGCATTTTTGTACATGCTACTTTGCTAGACAACTGCAAAATTCAATGGACAGCTGTGCTTCGGTTCTCAGATTGTTTTGGAAACTGCCAATTAGGTACCTTTAAATGCAAATTGAATTGAAATTCTCCCCCATCCCTAGTGGGTGGTGAGTGAATTGTTTACTGGGATAATTAATTTCAGATCCTGTTTCTTCTCGAAATGCCTAAATATGCATCCTTTTTATAATTGTAGGTGCACAAAAAGGATTCTGGTTTTTGGAGGGATTTTGGTTTTGGAATGACTTGTCAGTATCGAACAGATTTCCTGGCTGTCGGTAAGATGCTTTGCTTTATGATTTTTGTCTTGGATTTTGTCAGATATCCTCTGTTTACTGATTGACATGGGAATGTTGCTTCTTGCTGGATATTCTGCACCAATACCCAGCTCAAGTGACTCTTGCTCTCACTAAGGAAGAGAAATGATTTCTTCCAGGAAACTATTACTTTACATTATTTCTGTCGGGCCTTTCAGTCTAAAGACACCCAGGGCATACTTAATTAAATCATGGTTCTTGAACTTTGTAGGGGAAAAAATGTGTGAGTTATTTACCCATGCGGTTTCTTACTTGAGCATTTAAAAAGCTAGCACAAGCCTCACAGCTTAGTTTTGTCTATATATGTTGGCACCACCTTGTGGCTTAACTGAGTTTTGATATTGTATAATAGCTTTATGTCTTATTTTAGTACAATATTAATGCTGCTTTTAAAAAATGCAGTAGCACTGCATCAATATTTTTTTTGGTCTTGCCTCTCTTCATATTTTTAATTAAGGCAAATTACTGTTTACTTCCTGTTTGTCTGTGGGCAGCCCAAGCCTAAGTATGTGTGACTCTGCTCCAGCTTCTAGATTTCTTTGTTCCCTGTCAATGAAAGATGAGAGTGTCCATAGTGCCATAGGATTAGGTTATCTAAAAAAGAGGAGCAATTGCTAGGGAAGGGATAACTGGAGGAGACAAATAAAGCCAATTCAGTGGAACAAGAGTTTGGGTAGGGAGATCAGAAACAATTCCAAAGAAAAAGAGAAAGGAATGGCCACTTTTGCTATAGAATTCATCAGTCTTGGTAATTTTGTGTGTTCCCACTGATTGTTGTTTGGCTTTGGGGCCTTAACTAACCCTTGTTAATTTTTAAAGGAAACTTTTTATTACAAAATTTGATTATTGCTGACAAGAATTGCTCTTTTGCTGTGTCCATATTACACATTTTTTTGCTTTTAAACAGTTCATGTTTTTCTATAATCTGGACTTCTCAGTTTATTACTTGCATTTTGTTGTACACCTGTGCTAATTATTTTAGTATTTTTTCTGCCAGAAAGTGTGCATTTTATGCTACTTCTGTTCTTTGTGAAGTATTGTGTTTAATACTGAATTTTATTCTTTTAATGCTTTTAATAAATAAAATAAATGATAAATTGCAATGACTAATATTTCTTTGCTTTATTGCTTGCTTTAACTGCAGTTGAGAGTAGAGGAGATTGTTGAATGGGAAAGTGTATGTATAAATGGCAGTGCTTTCTTGTAAAAAATGCACAAATGTGTGTGTGTTCGTAGCTTCCCTTAATGAATCTGTTTTTTTAAAAGTTTTTTTATTCAAAATTAAAACAAGGCATATTATTCAAAAATATATCATCCTTGTTTCCTCCCCATTTTTCCTCCCTCCCTCCCCCACCCTCCCCCACAACTCCCCCCGCCCCCGCCCCCACCCCCCCGACTTCCCTCAGTTCCAGTCTTTGGTTTCTCTGAGACTTCTGTTTTCTGCATGTTACAAAGTTGTATAGATCCTCAAACTACTTAGCTGATTATTATCAATAGAAAGTTTGTGAATGTCTATTCAAAACCTGCCAAGGAGTCCCTTAATGAATCTGGAAACTAATTCCTCCCTTTCAGGATTAAGATTTTATATAACATCAGGACCTGAGTCCTAGCATGTGTGTAGCTATAGCTTTCTTGCAGAGCTTATAGGCAATTGTTAGCTTATATCAGGGATGGGGAATATGTGGACCTCAAGAGATTGTTGGACTCCATTCCCTTAATCCCTTACCATTGGCTGAGGTTGGTGGGAACTGGAGTTGAACAAACTTTGGAGGGTTGTGGGTTCCCTATTTTTGGCTTTCACCTATCTTTCAGTTACAAGAGTTCTTGGACTTTATTTTTTGCCATCTTCATGTTTTAAAAATGGCAAATACAGTGGTACCTCGGGTTAAGAACTTAATTTGTTCCAGAGGTCCATTCTTAACCTGAAACTGTTCTTAACCTGAAGCACCACTTTAGCTAATGGGGCCTCCTGCTGCTGCCACCGCGCCGCTGGAGCACGATTTCTGTTCTCATCCTGAAGCAAAGTTCTTAACCTGAAGCACTATTTCTGGGTTAGCAGAGTCTGTAACCTGAAGCATATGTAACCTGAAGCGTATGTAACCTGAGGTACCACTGTAACTGCTAAAGAATTAGCAGCAAGATGGCTGTACTCATTGTGCAGATTTTTCATGATTTCTGATGGATCTAGGTTCTGGAAGCTGTTCACAACTGAGGACAACAGTTGAATAATTCCAACTAAAATATAAGATGTGATCATCTTTGTAAAACAGGTTCCCCTTCTCTGTCAACAAAATTTTGTTGACTCCTAGGTGATTAGAATCTGAAGCTCTTCAGACAAGGACTTGCCCTTTATTACCTAACTAGCAACTTGAGATCTCTACTTTCAATTATCATTTAACCTTGTGAGTCCTGCTGGTTTATCTTGCTTGGAGATATAGGATCTTGAAAATGAATGTATCCTCTCTACACCTCTGCTTGTGAAGTAATTTGATTACAGCATTTCTGATTTCTGTCTTTGATTTATTGCAGGGGGGTTTGACTTGGAAGTCAAAGGCTGGGGTGGAGAAGATGTCCACCTTTATCGAAAGTACTTGCATGGTGATCTAATTGTGGCCAGGACCCCAGTCCCTGGCCTCTTTCATCTCTGGCATGAGAAGCATTGTGCCGATGAACTGACTCCGGAGCAATATCGCATGTGTATCCAGTCTAAAGCCATGAATGAGGCCTCTCACTCTCACCTTGGGATGCTGGTGTTCAGAGAGGAGATTGAGACCCACCTGCGTAAGCAGGCGTACAGGACTAACAGTGAAGCAATAGGTTAAAATGATCCTCAGTGCAATCCTAAGACTCTCGAGCTGCTATGAACCAGCATCGTTCTGAAGCCTTAATTATAACTCAGCTAAAAAAAACAACGCAGTGCCTCTCTCTTGCTGAAGACGATTTCAAAGATCTTTCTCTGGCCAGCTGTTACCTACACATTGCACCAGATCAGGCACTTGAGCGAAAGGAAGCATTTCAGTTTGCTTTTAACATGTCTAACTGCATGGGGGGTTGTGGGCAAGGGAACAAGAACAGAGTATATTAACTTTTCTGCATCTAGATTTTTCTTTTAACATTTTCATTTTTCAGATTTGCATTATGTGGGAATAAGAGTCACAATTGAATGAAAAACTGCCTTCTCCACTGCCTATCATTATTCTGTGCTGCTTGCTTCACTGTAGTTTTTTTAGAAAGGGACACTATAAGTACGTACGCATTCCGTGGGAAGAATAAAGCCCTGAGGCAAGAGCCCGTGGAGAATTATATGCAAAAAACCCCACCATGGTATGTTGTGCAGCCAGAATCACTGAATTCGCCTTATTAACCATCAGGTACATAAATCAACTTGCAAAAATATGTATTTAAGGTATTTAAAAGAAAGGACGTTGAACAGTTTACAATAATATTGCATTGCTGTTCTTTATTGGATTGTAAATGAATTGAGCTTGTATTCTGTCTGCTTATCCTAGCTACTGGCCAAATAACTTTTTTTTGCATGTTTTGGGATGTAGAAAGAAATGCTGTCTTGAACATAAGCAGTTCATTTCACTGCCTCATTATTACACTTCTGATATCCTTCCTTCTTCAGGTGACTGTTGAAGTCTCTGTCACTTGGGAGAGGGGACAGGAGAAAAGACGGCAATCGCTTGCGAACTTGGGGCTGTTTTATTTTACTTTTGGCACTGGGCACAATAATGTCTCCTGCTTAGGCCCCATTGAAACGAACAAGAGTTGCAGAAAAGCAGAGCTGTGCTTTTGTGCAGTCTCTTATCCGTTTCGAATGGGGTCTGCGACAGGAACACTGGGAGCATTGTGCCAATTGAATTTGTGGGCAATGAAAATAATACGGCTTTTAGCTCTGAAAGACTATGTACTGTTTGAAAATAGTTCTGGACACTGATCTTTTTAAAAAACATGTAATTTGCCTTTATAACATTGTGAAGAACAATGTAACTTGTCTGAAGTGGAGAGAATGTAATGCAAGTTGGCTTGCTGTTGTCTTCTCTTTATAATTAAATTGAATACTACTGTGTTTTAATATAGGACTGGTTTCTTGTTTTGAGGTCATGAAGCAATGTGCGACAGCCCTAAAGTGCGTTGTGAATGCATATAGTGTAGTGTGGCCAGCAAAAAAGAAAGAAAATGTTGTGTACTTCCAAAGATACAAGTTATGACTGTAGATTGAAGATGATGGCATATTTTCTGTGAGGAATCGGATGCATAGAAATCCAATTGCATGAGAAATCAGGGAAGCTGCAAAGAACAGTCACAGCAGGGTTTGTTTGTTTTTAAAAATCAAAGTGGCACCTGATATAGGCGCTGTTTTCCTGCCCATTTCAAATAAAGAAGAATAATGGATTGAAGATGGAGTTGGGAAGCCACCCTTATTGGTTAACTATCTACATCTTGCTCCTGCTATAGCTGAACTGATTTCATTCTTCTGTACCTTCACAGGCTGATACCATATCTGTCTTTTCGGACTGCCCCCACGTTCCAACAACCTTTCATCAGCGTAATAGCAATACTCTTTCTTTGCTTTTAATTTCACATTTTGTAATGTTCAGTGTGTCATTCTGGTAGTGGAATAAGAAATGCCCAACCAAATGAACTTTCAGTCACACAAGTTCCAATCCGTAGAAGAATTTTCCCAACACCAGATTCTTTAATCGGTTAGAGAACTGCCTTGTGATTCAGTATCTGGGAAAATTGCCAGCAAGACAGAAGATGGAAGATGAACTGCTTTAAGGACATAAGAGACCAGCTGGATCAGACCAATAACATGTTTGCACCAGAACAAATGATGTTAGTAAAATAATGGAGGAGGTGGCTATTCAGGATAGAAACTGCACTGAGAATCTTGGGCAGTAAGCCCAAATTGAAAAATCTACAATAGGGGCAGGGGTCCCTGTAGCAGAAAATATCCAGGCCCTGTTATTGTCTCTGTATGTCTTCCTTGCAGCTAATAGTTTGGGAGCCATGGGGGGAGGGTGCTCTTGCACTCATGAATTGGTGTGGGGCTAATGTATGCACCTAACTTTTTATTTAAGGAAAAAAGAAAAACATTGGGAGAGCCAACTGCAGAACTCCCACATAACTTGCTGTTTGATCCCTTTGACAAGGATCCATATTTAGGCTCATGTATGGGATTTGCGATAGCCTGGTGGGATTTGACTTTTGCTTGGCTGACCCCCCCCCCACCCTCATGCTGTGTCATAAACTGCTTTTGAAACTTCCCTTCCTTTGCTGTGCAGCATTTAGCAAGAGGGAAGTTGAGAATAACAAGTGTAAAATATCTCAGGGCACCCAAACTGATTCCACAGTTAATCTGGATTTAACCAGTTGTCTACAGTCAGAATATCTGTCTCAGGCCACTTTGTAGGTCCTGTGAAGTTGGCCATATTCACAAGCCTATTATTCTGCTTGTGGGGTACTTGGTGTTCCATTCACTATACCAAAGTAAGGGAAATTTAAAGAATATATTGTATTTTTGGGAATAATATTTTATTCCACTTAGGGTTTTTTTTTATTTTCTTTTGTTATCTGTTTTAAAACTGTTATTTCTGTGGTGGAGTGAATTTTATTTACACATTTGCACACCACCCAGAATAGTTTTAATGAAGGGTGTCTAAGTAATAACTTCAAATAGTCTCATTATAGGGTTGAAGCCATAGCAGCCTACATAATACATCAGTTTGATCTTGACCATTCAGCAGTTCTCAGAGTCCAGCACTGAATGTGTTGAGCAAACCTGATTATCGTGGGGAGCTTTTTGTGTCAGCTACCAAAGGCCCACAATCTGCTTCCATGGAAGTAAAATTGTAATGCTTGACCTTGTATTTGCTGTTCGTTTTTTTGGTGTTGCTCATACCTGTCCTTTTGGTTTCACAGCTGGATATGTTGTGAATTGTTCATCTCCTATGAGAGAGACTAGGATTCCTAAGTGAATTCAGTTTCCTTTAACAAATGCAACTCCAAGCAAACACTCTTTAAAAAACGCTTTTCCTAGGGAAGAACTCTTATCACCCATGCTGTGTTTTATTGTGGGATTAATTACAGCTTTTATGAGAAGGCGTCTTGACCTGTCTCTACTCACTGAGAAATAGAACAAGACCCTGTTTGTTCAGTGTTAATCAAAAGTAAATTGCATGGTATGCAAGGATCAAACTGTCTCATTTCTGTCACTGTTCATCAGCAAATAAATGCCCCGTGTTTAAATTCCCCTTTCTTTTTGTCAAATTGTGAAGAATCAACACAGCCTGTCTGGTTTGTTCTGACGTACCTAGTAAGAGAATTCACATCTTTCTATAAGTGGGAAACAATGACTTCCCAGAGAAGACAGTATAGAGGAGTTGGTCAAAGCTGTAGTATCCTAAATAAGGTCATTCTACAGATTTAGTTGCCAAGATTGAATCTGCTCATTTTATTTTCACTCCACTTCTTAGGGCAAACTGTTCCATGAATAAGTCCTCCTGGACCATGAATAACTGAGGGTGATTTTGCTGAAGTGAACTAGATTCCTATTCTGACTCCTAGACAAAAAAAGCAGCTGTTCAGCGGAGCTGTCTAGAAACTAGCAAATTTACTGAAATACACAAGAGTGCAACTTACAGTCATGGTCTAGTTATCAGAGTGCTCTCATAAGGAAGGAACCAACAGAGTTGCTTTCTTTTTCCCAGGGAAGAAACATTTAAAAGGAAAAGGAAAGTAGCAACTTGATTAGCTTACTGTAGTCTGTCCCAAAGAAGAGAACTGTAGAGTGAAGTGAGAGGTGATATTATGACAAGTCAGAAAGAGGCTACATGTTGGCAGGGGGGAAGGATGGGGGTTGCAGCCATGGAAGTTGGCAGGAGATACAGTTGTACCATTCCTTTCTTAAGTTTTGTCTGAAAGACAGGGAGGGGCAGCAAAGCTGCTTACCATCAGGTTAAATCAAAAGAGAGAAAGAGCAGGACACTTTCTGTAGCCTTGGAAAGACTTTATGAGGTAGATGCCAAGGTTGCCCAAACCCAGGAACTAAGGAAACTTGTTTGGACTAAGCGGCAACAAAAATCCAACCTGAGTCCACCACCAACCAGACCTTGCAAAAATAATAAGCTGCTGCTACTCCCTGTTGTCCCCTAGCCTGGGTTAGGAGTTCCCCAGACCTTACTGGATGCCCCTGCAGATAACTCATGCTTCTAGAGCAGGGATTCCCAAATTTGGGTTTTCAGCTGTTGCTGGACTACAACTCCCATCATCCCTAGCTAGCAGGACCCAGTGGTCAGGGATGATGGGAATTGTTGTTCCAAAACACTGGAGTCCCAAGTTTAGGAAACCCTGTTCTAGAGAATGACCTAAGAACTGCATCAGAATTTCCCAACCAACTAGAAGCTCAGCTGACACTAACTTTCTAGGACTTCAGTAAGTGCATTCTCACAGATCCACAATTGCTGTTAATCAAGCAGGCAGCCAAACTGACCTTGAGCTCACAGCCATCACTAAAGAACACAGGTGCACTCAATCCATGATCTCATCCTTATTAATAAGAGCTTCCTTTCTCACCAGAACTCAGTTATCTGGTTACTCAGAAGCCTATAGAAACAAGTGTTTGGTGAAGGCCTAAGCAAAAGAAGGCTTTTCTTGACAGCAGAGACCACTAGAAGTGGAAGTACAGAAAAAGAGCACTCAAAGCCAGATTTCCAGAGTCAATCAGACCACGCTTATCCCAGAAATGCCTCTTCTTGAATCACCTTTGCCTAAAACAGGTAGGCAACCTTTTCTCTGGTGAGGGCTGCATCCTATTGAGGGTAATCTGGTGGGGGAACACCCCTTCTCCCTGCCTTTCGCCCTCTTTGCCACCCACAAAATTAGGCCATGGGTCACAGGCTATC
This sequence comes from Podarcis raffonei, assembly GCF_027172205.1. NCBI lineage: Eukaryota > Metazoa > Chordata > Lepidosauria > Squamata > Lacertidae > Podarcis > Podarcis raffonei. The sequence continues at coordinate 21,887,085 of NC_070606.1, forward strand.
TATCCTGACCTAAAAGTTCAGGGATTCAGAGGTATAAGACAAGTACCATCACAGGAGCCAGCCAGCCAGACCAAGGTCCTGTTTGCATGGCCATTCCCCAGAATGAACACTTGGAAAATTCACTGGTGAATAAGGCTGCAGTCCTGGGACCACTTACCTGAGAGTAAGCCCAACTGAATTCAATAGGACTGACTTCTGAGTAGATACAGCTCAGATTATGCTCCATGGGACCAAGCAGAAATGCTGTTCAAAAGTTACCGTACTTTAAGTATTCATATTATTGTATATGTAGGCAGGCAAGCTACTACTTTTTTGTGGGCTAGTCTCTTTTGTAGATTAATTAATCAGTGATTTATTGACATACTACATTTCTGCCCTGCAGGTGTGTTCACTGAAGAACTCTGATTCTGCATTTGATGGAGTCACCTGCAAGGTTTGTGGCTAGTTTTCTTAGCTTGCTATGTAGTAGGTGTTCTCAAATACCTGTTCATTGCATTTGCACTATATTTTAGTTGCACACTTAAAAGCCAACAACTAAGGTTAAGCACATTCTGTATGAGGAGGTTCTGTCACTAAGCCAAAGTCTCTGGCACACTTTTGTGTCCTGAGCCTATGACAAGCAGTCAATTCCTTATTGGAAATGAGCGGATCTTTTCCCCAGTGACTGTTGGCTTCCCAGAATTCTAGTAGGGGCAAAGAAGGCTGGCACATGTGCTCTGACTTATTGCTGCACAATCTGCCTTGCATATAAAAGACACCCCTTTGTGCTATATACAAACTATTCTCCCTCTTGTAAGGGAGAGGTTTCCCTTGTCATCGACTTGTCCTATAGCAGAACTCACCTGGCACTCAGTCACCTCCTGCTTGCAGGGGGTTGACTAGCTTAGATGATCCTTCTGGTCTTTTCCAACTGTATGATTCTATGACTCTTGACTATGGAATCCTGGGGGGTCGAATAGAAACAGTGTTGCTAGGCAACCAACTGCCGAAGACACAAGAGGGCAGGTGCCTTTCAACAGCAATCTTGTCGTCACAAAGTAAAGGGATATTTGTAGTTTCCTTTGTGAAGAGCCTAGGTAAGTCCGCTCACCTTCCTGGGTGGGTGATGCTGCGGCCAGGCCCCAAACTGTGCAAGTGATCTGACCAATGTCAGACCAAATCACACGGCTATTGGCCAATGCCCGCAGCCCTTGTCTGGGTGTTCCCCTGGGAGCAGGCCCAACCAGCCAATGGGGACACTCCCAGGGACAGTTAAATTGCAACCTGCCCGGCAGTAGTTCCTGCCTTTTTGTCGGAGTGTCTTCCTGCATTGAGCCACATCGTAGGGCGAACGAGGTGCCTAAATTTAAAAATGTCCATTTGGGGACTCTGTTGCCTTTAATTTGTGTTGCTGGGGGGGGGGCAACAGGAGTTGCCCATTTGTGTGTAAGCGACAACATTTTGTGGCCCATTATAAACGCCCCTTCACACTTCACTTGGGCTCTTCTCTGTCAGAAATCCTGTCCACCGCAGCCTTGTATTACCATCTTCTGGTGCTCTTTTATTTTGGTACGTTTTATACTGACAATTTTTAGAGTCTATTTTCTATTTATACCATCCCCTGCTTATTTCAACAATAATCAGTTTAGAAATAAGCCTAAATAAATAAATAGAGGGACCCCAGCTTGTAAGGTAATTCTAAATCTTTAATTTTGTTGGCCTTCAGCCATAGATTTCTATGTTGGATTATAACCAACTTTGTTTGACTGTATTGGAAGGAAAGTTTGCTTTCCTAATGCTTCTCGGGACCTATTTTTTATACCTAGTGTACAGTTACTATATAGGAGATTTGGATGATGTAGGGCAGAGCTGAGGGACCTGTATCACTCTAGATATTGTTGAATAATAATAATAATAATTTATTATTTATACCCCGCCCATCTGGCTGGGCCTCCCCAGCCACTCTGGGCGGCTTCCATAAAAACCAAAAATACAGTAAAATATCACACGTTAAAAACTTCCCTGAACAGGGCTGCCTTAAGATGTCTTCTGAATGTCAGGTAGTTGTTTATCTCTTTGACATCTGCTGGAAGGGCGTTCCACAGGGCGGGCGCCACTACCGAGAAGGCCCTCTGCCTGGTTCCCTGTAGCTTTGCTTCTCGCAATGAGGGAACTGCCAGAAGGCCCTCGGCACTGGACCTCAGTGTCCGGGCAGAATGATGGGGGTGGAGACGCTCCTTCAGGTATACTGGACCGAGGCCGTTTAGGGCTTTGAACTGACAACTATAACCACCAGCGCTAATCAGCATGGCCAGCGGTCAGGAATTATGGGAGTTGTAGTCCAACAATATCTGGAGGGTCACAGGTCCCCATCCAGGTTGTGTCCTGATTTTCATGTGGGGCAGTGGAGGGTATGGAAGTGGCTATTGGTAAAACATTAGCATTATATCATGACGTCATCACACCAGGACAGAAACTGAAATGTCTCCTTAGCTAGGATGTTTGTCAACATAGTCTGCAGGCTAAGAGTACTGTTTCATTAGGCTAGCTTTAAAAAATAATAATAAATAAAGGAGACACTTAAGTGCTTAAAGGTTGAATGGATGTTAGTAATCGTTACAACAATCTTATAAGGTTGGCCAGTATTATCTTTGTCAGAGGCTGGGAATGGGTAAGAGGCTTGTCTCTTTCCCCTCTTTCCCATATTGATGTTTGAACTGGAAACTTCAGCTAACACTCTTGTTCACGATGCTGTGATGCTATGTCAGTCCTCTTTTGGTTCAACCCTGTGGTTTTCCCCTAGAATCTCTTAATTTGCCTCATCCAATCAGCTTGCTGCTTTACACATTGAAAAATGGCCTGGGAACCTCTGAATTCCTACTTTTCGGGAGCAGAAAAAGTGACAACGATTCATGCTGCCTGGTTGAAGCAATTCTGATTTTATTAATGCAAGCACATCTAGTCAAACACAGAATATCCTGCTTTATGGTACAGCTTTATATGTAGCAATTCAGCTCAGAATAACAAAAACACGGATGGCGAAGGAATGTATCAAACCAAAGGAAAAGAATATAATAATAATAATAATAGAAAGCCATATAGAAATGGCACTTTTTCAAGTATATATACTAGAACCAATTGACCACTGGAGTGCACATTCATGTAAAAGCTTTTTCTGTCTTCTTAAATATGTATACACAAAGTGTCCCAGAACTGCATTTCAAATATATATCTCTGAAATTTAAAGCATCCTTTTGTAAATTTCAAATACATTAACAAAGCTGATATACAATCCCTTTCATAGTGTTTGACAATGTTGCTAGCTAGGACATCTCCAAAAGTGCAAAAAACCCACTGTAATAATACAGTATAAATATTCTCTTACCTCTAGGGCTGAAGATCAATACTTCAGCATTGGGGGGTGGGGGGGATAGCAGCAGGTCACAAATAATCAAAGCCACTAATTCTGTCTCTGTCTTTGTGGGGCCATCTTTCTGTTAATACATAATATTCTGTTTCCTCTTTTGAGGTGTATAAATCTGTTCCATTGCTTCTGTTTAGTTAATTTGTCTTGCCTTATTCGCTGAACAATTTTTGTGGTGGCAGTGAAATGCTTTGGCAAATCATATTTGTTTTTTCAATAAAACTGAGTTTTCTTCCCAGAGAAACATGTATTAACTTGAAAACAGGGGTAGGGTGGAATAGTAAGATCTTTTCACACATTTATGTTTTTAGGTGTTGCAAATATGGTATATTAATTGGCCCACTATGGGTTCTTAATTTAATTGTTCTCGAGAAAGTAGTAGGTACATGATAATATATAATTATCACTTAATTAAAACAAGTATTTTTAATCCAGTGCTTGGTGTTTGTTTTTTGTCTAATTGAAAAATTAATTAGGAAAAAGCTGGATAGTAACAAGATTTTTAAGCAACTGAGAAATCTGAAGCCTAATGATTCTTATCAGTGAATTAGCCACATACTCAAGAACAATTAAAAATAAGTTAAATTAGGCTAGCTTAATTGGTTTTGGAATATGCTCCTAAACTTGGTCTGTAGGGATTTGTTCCAAATGGGGTGGTTTTGCTCTTATGGGCTGGTTCGCATATGGATGTTCGGCACTTGAAAAGTGAAACATCAAATCATGATTTTGCATGTAAGTGAGCACCTCAAATGCAATACTCTTCTATTGGAGTCAATTCACACATTCAGCTGCCGCCTGAGTAATCAAGTGATGTGGCTTGTGTGTGAGGACAGCTTGAAGTCTTTCAAAGGAGCAGGGAAAATAGTGTAGCTCTGAGAAATGAAAATATCAAAATAGCATGATAGGAGATTTATAATGAGTAGGAAACGTTTCCTCAAAGCAATATAATAAATTAAGAAGGGAGGCATTGCAATGCTTATAAATTTGAAATTGTGCCTTGCACAGCTGTGATTGCACCAGAATGTGGTGGTTTGTCTTGACAACCTCTTACAAGTTCCACTGTCACCAATAATTATACAACAAGCTCCATCATCCCAGGAGGAGTTAGGTATCAAAAGGTGACTTCACATTACATATATTGGGTTGTCTCCAGCATCAGTCTGAGTAGACCCACTGAAGTGGATGGAGCCAAATTAGTCATATCCATTGATTTCAGTGGGCCTACTCTGAGCATGACTGTATATATTATAAACAGTTATAACTACAAAAGTTACTTAATCGGGTAAATTGCTCTTACATGTTATCATAAGGTCAGGGGACATGAACTAATATTGATAGTCAACTGGCCTACCAGTAGGAGCAATGCATGGCAGCAGCAAACTGTTCTCAAATTCACTGCAGGATGTTTTAACCCAGGAATAACCAATGTGGTCCTCTAAAAGTTGCTCCCATTATCCCTGATCATTGGCTTTGTCAGCTGAGGCTGCTGGGAGGTGCAATATACCAGCTTCCAGAGGACACCACACTGGCTACCAATGGCTTTAATATTTTACCTGATCTTTGAGCTCACCTTAACTTAGCAAAGCCTTTTTATAAAGTCCACCTTGAACCATGTGTTGCAATACTCTGGTTGACCTCCTCCGACTAATTTAAGGATTTGTTAGTCAGAGGCTAGTTTGTAAAAGACAACACATCATTGGCAGTTAATCTTTTGCTGAGACTGTGACAACTGTACTCTCCCTCTCTTAAAATCCCTGATAAACAAACACACAAATGTAAACTAAAGACTTCTTGGGTCTAGTAAAGGAGGGGTAGGGGAGGAGGAAAGATGAAGGAGGATCTAGCAATTATCCTATTTTACCTTGTCAAACCTTGTAACAAAAATAAGTTCTGCTGCACCATTACTGTAGGTATACTCTAGTTCATGTGCCATATCTTCCAGTTTATTTACAAAGCTGTAGCTGGTTTTTTTTTAATTATTAAAGACATCCATATTTTTATTTTGCTTGCTTCCAACCCGAGTTGCAGAAGAAGGTACGCTAAACATTTTCAGTACCTTGTAAGGCACTATTCTCTGATGTAAGAGGGGAGCAGCCATGCTGCTACAGTGGTTTTTAAGGCCAGACTAAAGGAGACAGTCTTTGTGCTGAACCGCAGAGGCTCCCGCGCTGTTTCCTTGCAGTCGAGGGTCTATTTACACCAGGGGTGGGGGGAACCTTTTCGGCCTCGTGGGCCAGATCTTTCTCCGCCCTGCCCCCACCTCCATCGGCCAACTCTGACAGGTGGGCGGGACTACCGGCCTGTCTGCCAATCATACCAAACTTTACAAAACTGGCAGAATTAAATGGTGAAGCTGGACCTGATCTGGACCGCTACAGGTGGGGGTGGATAGGCTTTTGTGTGCTCTCCAGAAAAACAAAAGAATTGGCTTGGATCCTAAGAGAGGTTTACTTATGAAAGTTCATGGAAAGAAAGTTTCCCACCATTCCCCCTGCCCCGCGGCAATCTTGGCCTCTTAAAAACAAAAGACACTTCTCTGGGTGATTGGGAGCCCTCCTAAATTATTTGGGATGGGTTGCAGGGAGCTGTTGGGAGAGGATGAGACAGGAAATTTTTCGTCCATGAACTTAAGTAAACTCCAAGTCCAATTTGGGAGGCTGCAGTAGCCCATCTCACATTATTCAGGAGGGAACCCTGATCCTTCAAAGAAGCAGGGGGAGGAGAAGGAACACTTGACTTCCATGAACTCCCTTACATTAGTGTATCTTATGATCCAAGGCACTGTATGTAGAAATCTAGCATATTGGGTAGAAAAATCTTCTCCAAGGTATGTTTCTTTTATTTGAACATTCACACATGAAAGCAACACCACCCCTCTGTCTATAGCGGTACACTCCAAGCTTTACTGCTTGACTCTGTTGACTGTATAAATTGGCCCCAAGAGCACAATTTTCTAGTGCTCCACAAAGTAAATGAGGCCAGGAAAGCAGCATAAAGACAAAAAGGGGGGGGGGGACCCAGAACATTGAGAAGAAATTCCAGAAGTGTAGCAGTGTAGAATCCATTGCAATAGAAGCAACAAAGAAACCTGTGGCATGTTGGAAACTCATAGATCTGTTGCGGTGTGAGCTTTCATAGGCAAAGTCCTACTTCACTAGATGGAAAAGGGGGGGGCAACAAGGTGTGGCTTGGAAGCTGCTTTTTGCCTTCTGTTTTCTGTGATGCAGCAGGAGAAGCAAGCTCTTCAAAAATATCAGATGCCCCAAATGAGGGTTATAGTTCAACCAAGGGCTCTGTGCTTATACTGTCCTTAGTCAACCTGCACCTGTTCTGGGAAACGCGCTTGTCCCTCTTTAGGTCTGTGGAAGCCTTGCTGATTTCAAACGCATCAGCCCCACATGACAACATTTATTTTCAGGAAGCGTTGGGTGGATCAAGGCATAGCGGAAACCAAACCTGCAAAATGTTGAGCCCGTCTGAGACTGTGCGTGTGTTAGGTGGAAGAAACCGAACATGAAAATAAAGATCTGGATGTCATCACAATAAGACACCACCATAGATACCACTCCCTACAATCCATTTCATCTCTGAGAACAGGGCCCGGCCCTTGATTTTTCTTCTTCTTTTTATAGTTAAAAAACAAAATCCTTCATTTTTTTAAGTGCCTTAAGGTTGATGTGAAATATTTAGCACATTTTTTTTCTTCTGTAATTCATAAAAGGCATTGTATCTACAAAACAGACCCCAACCAGTGAGGCCTTCCTGTTTCAAATCATGTCTTCGAGGATTTAAAAACAATGTTTTTTTTTAGTGTGTGCTTTAGAATCCAGAGCAGAAGTCCAAAATCTCAGGCTCTGTTGAGCAGAGTTGTCCTGAAAACGGAGAGATAAAAATGAAAAGATAACGTCAGCAAATCGTCTTAAATGTTGTCACCTTAAGTTACATTAAGACAAACAGATGCAACTGCGAATATACTTGAGATCAGCTCAGATTACTCGCTGGTATAAGTTCCCAGCTATTGATGTCTGGCTGCCCCATTAAGCTTGGCTTCAGATCTCCCAACTGCATAGCTGGATGATTAGGTTTCTAGTTTTCTCTGTTACCTGTCTTTACCCCAGTATTCTCAATCATTTGATAATGACTTGCCAGTCCTCAACCATGTATTGAAAACTGACCATGGATCAGGTTTCTGGCCCTTGATATGGGAACTGGTGTTCCCTGGTTGGTTGGTTTTTTATATTAAAAAATCTAGACTAATACTTGAGTTTAGCTACTACACCTACACTGTATCTCTCAACCAAAAAGTGATTTTGGATCCAGCCTATGTCAAGCAAGGCCTTGACTGCTGTGCAATTCAGAGCTGTTCTACTGCGTTGCATTTAAATTTGCGGCAAAATGAAGTGAAAATAAGATTGCAGAATGTTGATGGGCTGTAGTGCCTCAGGCAACAGGTGGGAAATATCACTTCTCAATACTATCCAAGTTAAATATTAAAAACCCACACAAAACATCCTGCAAAAAGGAAACTAGTAGACCAGGGAGAAGTCCTTTGCTGGTTGTGTTGGCTTTCTATTTTTCAACAAAGATGAGCGTTGTACAATGTCATCCCCCCCCCTTTCACATACTGTGCAATCATGTATTGCATGCGGGTTATGTTCCCCTGGGTGGTTTGGGTGTTTGGCTTTCAGTGTAGTCCTTCAAAGCAGAAATAGACCAATAAGTCTTGTGTGGCTTTGATTTTAATTTGAGCTAGAGAAGAATTAATTATCTTCTAATTCTCGCCTCTCAATTGAGGCAAGCATCATGGAGTCCATGAGCGTGGCGAACCTTGGCGGCACCTCTTCTTTACCTAATGTGTATCTCCCATGCCAAATTTCTGAAGGCTCAAAAAGGCCGGTAGCGTAGGTTGCATTTCGCAGGATGAGAAAGAACCAAGAAACTGGTTTCATTACCTGAGTGTCTTCCAGCTGTCTTTCTCCATATGATTTTCTGGACCTTCACTTTCAAATGATGCAATAAACAAAGCTGAGGGTTGGGAGGGTGGGGCAGAGAAGGACGGGAAGTCAGTCAGAACATGTAACAGGATTTTGATCACATAGGAACAGAGGAAGTGGCCTTATATGTAATAAGAACATTGCCCAACCTAGCTCAGTACTGCTTTGACTGGCAGTGTCTTTCCACAACTTGGGACAGGGAACATTCCCACCCCTGTCTGTTCCTTCCACAACAGAGCTACAGCCCTTCTCCTTTTATAGCCATAATGATGTCAAACGATAGCATTTTAGGAGACATAAAAGATAGAATACATTTCCCCCCTCTTATCTCCATGGTATTCTGTAAAGCATGGATAGTTACAACTACACCTGCCGCCTTGGACCCTAAGCCTATAAAACATTGTGGTTGCATTATTGTCAGCAGCCTTGCAAGTATGTATCCTTTCAAACGGAGCCCTAACAGCAGAAGGAATCCTCTAATGGATTCTTAGAATACTGCCACGTGGTTTAGGCTTGTCGGTTGCAGAGTTTATATCTCTTCCTCTTCAGCACTAACAACATCCACAGCTGTTGGCAAATTTGCCCATTTTCACTTTCACTGTTGAGCCTCTTGCACATGTTGTGGAAACGAGCAAATTTTGCATGAGCTGCCGAATAATCTTACCTTCTTCACTATAAATAGGTGCTGTGAGCAGGTAGCTCTGGATTTTCTTGTCCTTCTCAAAAGGACACTCCACCTGCTTCCATGTGATAAAGTCGTGGATTTGCCTTGAAACTTCCCAGAACTTCTGTGTGAGATAAAATTATTCAAATCAGCATTTCATTATTGTTTATTTCATGCCACCTTCTGAACTTTGGTTAAGCCTGTAGTTCAATGGTTGGAGATGACAGTGTGCAGCCCCCCCCCCCGGGAAACAGGGCCATCAAAAGGCTTGTCAACTGTATGGGCTGCATCCAGTGCTGCAAAAACATAACTTTCTCTTCCTTTCCCCATGCATCCTTCCTTCCAGAATGTGCTCCAGAGTCCCCCAAACCCTCCAGAGCTGGTTTGAGGTATGTGCAGGAAGAGCCAAGGAGTTTTGTTGCACAAGCACTAGGACAGCACTGGATACAGCCCTATGGATTTGCTGTCACCTTTGTTGGCACAGCTGCAATGGGCCTTTTTAGAGCTGCTGCAATTGTGCACATGGCAGCAGCCACCTCACTCCCTCCTCCCATGTAGAAGCACCCGATCATGCATCCAGCTCCTCTGTGCAATCCTGGCAACACCAGCTTTGGGGCTGAGCAGGGATTTGAACCCAAGTCTCCCAGGTCCTGTTCTGGTACTTTAACCACTAGGTAAAATAGTTTCATCCCCTGCCCATTATCCAGCCAGCACTTCCATCTTCTACAGATGGGGACATAGGAGTCAGAGGTTCTGTGTTCAATATTGTGATAGCAAGTAACCCAAATTTTTCTCATTGCTGAGATGCACTCACTTCAAATGCAATTCCACCACCCCCCGCCCCTGATTGGTTAATTGCTCTAGTTTGAACGTGAGGCTGTGAGCAAGCTGTGACAAACCTACTCTGAAGGAACAGAATGCAAACAGATCAGTATAAAAATGGCCAAGTGGCAAGCCTCACTGACTACATATGGCATTCTGTTCTTTTGCTTGGATGTTTTGTCTGCCTGCAGCGCTCACTGTGCAACTGCTTCATTCACTGCCTGCAAAACAAGTTGTACCTTGAAGTTTATCTGTCCGTTGGGCAAGTGGTTGGTGTGTATTTTATGCAGAAAGTAGATATCTTTAATGAAGAGGTTGAAAACGGGGATGACTATTTTCTCCCTGCTGCTGTGTGCTGTCTGCGATCTCTGTGCTGCTCCTTGAAGGGCTGTTCGGTAATTGCAAAAGTTGCTGGATGGGTCCATGTGATGCTGTTCGGATCAAAAAGAGAATTTGTTAGAATTCCTCTGAGTACAAAGGCTTACAAAATTTGCTTTATAGCAGGCATGGCCAGACTTGGCCCTCCAGATGTTTTGGGACTACAATTCCCATCATCCCTGACTACTGGTCCTCTTAGCTAGGGATGATGGGAGTTGTAGTCCCAAAACATCTGGAGGGCCAAGACTGGCCATGCCTGCTTTACAGTGATCAGAATGGGGGTAATCTGATAATTACAAACATCCTCCCCACAGAACCTTCTTGAGACTGGGGGAAGTGCTATTTCATTCCTTTAGACAGGTTGCATTCTGAGGATGGAGAGTTCTGTATGAGATGGGTGCTTGCCTATACGCTGCATGGGCAGGTTTGGATTTGACCTGGGAATTGTGATCCAGAGATTTTCAGGGTTGGTTCACACATCCATGTACATCACTTGATTACCTGACACCTGATGACCTACAGCTGCACATATGAACTCTGTCCACTGGAAAGCCTTGTGCTGGAGTGATGGGAAAGATATTGCCTATGATTTGTTGGGTGCACACATATAAGTCATCAGGCATTACTAAATATTGCCTTTGGAGAGAAACATCATTTGTTCCCACTTTGTTCCCACTTTGATATTTTATTGTTTGAAAGTGGGGTGTGCTTCTTTCACCAACTGGTTTTTGTTGCAAGGATCTACTTAGGGCCAGAGTGGCAGAATATTAGTGAAATTTCCAGTGATTCAGGACAAGCCCCCAACAATATCTTTCAAATATTCCAAACCATTTCACCCTCCTCGCTTTCTCTCTTCCCCGGTTGTGCTTGTTTTCATTTAAAAATAACGAAAGGTTTGTGGCAGGAATTACTCTGGTTAAATGTTGATCATCACTCTCCACCAGATGGCAGACTTAAATTGGAGATGAATATACATCATGAAGGCAAAAGGAGAATCATTTGTGTTTAAACAGGGCTGATACCACAGGGACTGAGGTGGGGGCACCGGCCACAATTAGGGATATTCCAGGTCCTTTCTCTGAAAGTTCAGCTCCCGTTTTTAAGAAGGATCTTTTACTTATGGACTAAAGATGCACAGGCACTATTCTGCCCAATTGCTCAGTAAGATGAACCAATGTATTCCTTCTCTGCAGTGTTCCAGCCCAATGCGTGCAAAGCTGCAGATGTCTGATGAGCACTGGGGAACTTTTAAATATTATTTTCTACTGAAACTGAATTAAAGTTTATGGAGAAATTCAGTGGCTTATGAGAGATCATGCTATCTTAGCTGTTTCCCACTCAGCATCTTATAGTGTACCTTTTGAGCTTCATTCATACTATCTGGCTCTGGGCAGAGAACAATTACTAAACACAGTTTTAAAGACTTTTTTAAAAGGAAGAAATGCATGGCACATTTCTGGCAGTACATGGCAAAGCATGAACCATTTATGGTGCTATAATGTTAGTATTATCAAAATGAATGGTTTGGATTTTCATATCATGCTTTAAAATCCATTTTTCTGGGCTGTTCTAGTAATGCATTGATGCGGATTTTTGCTGTTGTGTTGTGAACCACTTGGGACACGTGGAAAAAGCAGCGTATAAATGATGATGATGATGATGTAATTACCTCTAAAACATCAAATTTGGCTGTTTTGACTTTGGACCAAGTTTTCTTTAGCCGGGCAACAGGACTCAAGTTCATACCCGCTAAAAACAGAAAGAAAAAAACAAATAGAAAATTTTCAGCAAATCATTGAAAACATCCCTGCATGTCTGTCAGGATGCTTCCTGCAGTATTGTTGGTGCTATGTTCTGCAAATCACTACTTCTGCAGGCAGTTGTGTCAAAGGAGGGTAGTGCAAATGTAACGAAGGGCTCTGGTAACCCCAGGTAAGAGATCAGAAACAGGGCATGGGATCGCTTGCTCCTTCTCACTTGTTCCTCTCCTCTCCAGACTGCATCCCTCCTTAGCCACCCTTTCTATGGTTCAGCACTGCACTGGCACCAGCACTGACCTGGCATCCCACTTAACCAGGATTCTTAAGCCCCCTTCCCTGAAGAGGGAACATCTGTAAGTTGGGGTTGCAGCTCTCTTAACTGGGGCTGCACAACTCTTCCAGCCCATTTGCATGTTTAAAGTGTACTTCTGCAGTGGGTGAAAGCCCTGATCTTCCAAGAGCCTAACTCACACAGGGAATCTCCATGAATACAGAAGGCTGCTGGCTGCAAAAGTGCACTTTAAAGCAAGGTGGGACTGGATGTGTCCCCACAGCCTACATCTATGTGTGTTTCCTCTTCAGGTGACAATGCCAGTTTTGAGTCTAGGACAGGAATTCTTCTTAGCTCAATCCCCATTAAGATAGCTGTTGCGTACCTTAAACATGTTTTAACGCAGGATGGAGGGAAATTTTGCTATTGAGAAAACAATTCTGTGTCTGATTTTGGTCACTTTTGTTACATCTGTGCCAAAGTTTTGAAGCTGGGAGAAGTTTGCATTTTCAGAGAATCCAAAAAAATGTCCTTTTATGTAATCAGGACAATTCACGCATTAGGCATACACCTAAAATATTCTAAGTGTGGACTAGATTATGTAGACAAGAAGAGGCACACTTGTCTTTTGCAAACATGCACTGACTCACTCTCACCAGGGAGCCAGGATTGGTTGTACCTCTCTGTCAAATATGCTTTGAGCCTCAAACTCTGATTTGCCACTCTGCAACGCATGAAAAGGTCTTGTGTGGCTCGTCTCTTTGGCAAGCGCAGACTACTTTTACCTGTCTTTCCCCTGTCTCTTCTTTTGATCTCTCTCTCCCCCCCCCCCGCTTACCAGTTAATTATTTGGAGATGCTCACTTGGTAATATCTTTGATGCCCATTTGTCATCCAGAGTGCAGCACTCTCAGCGGGACGCTGCATCTACTCAGACACCATCATTCTACTGACGCTGTCACACACACTGCCCACAGGTGCCTTGCGGAAGAGTACTCACAGATAATGGCCATCATGGAGTTAAAGTTTCCAATGTTGAAGCACTCTCTTGCCACATCAATGAAAAATTCCACTATTCTTGTCCGCTGCTTTTTCTTCACAACCTGAAATTTTAAATGCAAACCTTGAATGGGAGAAGTGGGGTTGCATTTACTCAATGGAGGCATGGCATCCCGCAAGCAAACAACATTTGTTTGTTTTTAAAGGCTTTGAGGAAGAGCATTTCAGTGGAAAAGGTGTTGATGCTTCTATCCTGATTTGAGTCACCTCCCCCCCCCATTTTTTTTAGAGTAAGCCTTTGTGATAGTGATCTAAGATCCCTGTTTTGTTTAAAGAGCCATTATCTTTGGAAGATCATGAAAACTTTGTATGTCCATGGATGCTGGAATCCTGTAGCCTTATGTAAGGAAGAAACTAGGCGTTGGGGAAATTTTGTCAAGCAAAGAAAGAATGATTTTGGTGACTGGAAAACCAAATACATTTAATACATTCTGTCCTCAAATGTAGAAAATAGGAAATATTCCATCCAGGGGAGGTGTGCTTCTGTAGGGTGGAAGCAGGGGGTTTGCTTCACTATAGCACTGAGGATTTATAATCCAGCTTTTTTAACGTTATTGTTGATAAGGTATCCTGAGGTAAAGCACTAAGCTCACTTCAAATCTGCAGGGAAATGAGACTAAGCAACAACATTTGCACAATTATTAAGGCAGAACAAGAAAACGGTCTCAGACAAGGCAGCGAAAAATTGCCAGCCCCTCACTCTCGCTCACCTCATTATTGGCTGCTAGTCCTGATGCTACCACCTAGCAGAGTGAACATGTCTGCCACCCCATGCACCTTCTTCTCCTTCACTGCAAGGAAGGTCCAAGGGCCCCCCCCCCAAGTGAGGCATTTTTCCAGGAGAGTCCTGGTGCCACTGCAGCAGTTTGCCACAGTAGGAAAAAAAATATCTTTACATTTTCATTTAAAGTGGGAGACTTAGGCATGCACTTAAATCTCTCCCCCTGAAAACAAAGGGTTTTTAAATTCTTAGCTTTGTCCGAATGACTGCCCCATGTTGTTTTTTTAAAAACACATTTGCTTCCCACATGACGTGTTGCTGAGTTGCATTTTTGTCTATGCTGTTTGTAATTAGCTTCTGAGAATTAATGGGTTTGGTACAATTATCAGTCACTGTTCACTAGCCTTGTTGATAGTGGATCAATGCTTGCTTTGTGCATTATTTTTTCAAGTTTTGTTTCTGAGGTCTAACAAACGTTTTTTCTTTTTCTTAAAGGGAGAATCACATGTATGGAGTGGCTATGCTAGAACCTTTCTCCCAGTGTGCAAGATTTTACATGCAGAAAATTAACTGACATGGTGGAGCATCCAAAAATATCACTGCCTGCCTGCAATCTATAGTAATATAAGCCAGGAAGGATGCTACCACATGATTCTGCCACATGACTCTAAGAATTTTGGAAAAATGCACTCCAATATTTATCACTGTAAGTTTTTCACTACCATACTGATTTTGTACGTCTGGAAGATGATGTTTTGGGATACATTTCCATCTTCCAGTCAGACTCTGACATGTTACGAATCCTATGTGCGGTTGGTGTCCACCTGTTTGCATACAGAGAAGACACTTCTGTTGAGGTAAGCCTACATATTCTCTATATTGGGTTTTCACAAACTCTAAGAAAGTTGTTCAGCTCTCAGCCACTAATAGTTGTTCTAGGTACCTCTAGATACTTTCATGTCACAGGCACACAATTCTCCCTTCCTTTTAATATATGGAGTTTGAGAAAGAGGCATGTGCTGTATGTTTTAGTTTGGCACTGTAAGCAGCTCAAGTGAAGCTTGCATCTTGGAAGCCACAAAGACTTTTGCATCTCCACACCTACACACTGTTCATTCTAAAGCGAAGATGTACTGTTTGTTACAAGGCATGATGTAAAAGGTAAAAAGGTAAAGGTAAAGGACCCCTGTATGGTTAAGTCCAGTCAAAGGTGACTATGGGGTTGCAGCGCTCATCTCGCTTTCAGGCTGAGGAAGCCAGCATTTTTCCACAGACAGCTTTCTGGGTCATGTGGCCAGCATGACTAAACAACTTCTGGTGCAACGGAACACTGTGACAGAAGCCTGAGTGCACGGAAACACCGTTTACCTCCCCCCCCCCACAGCGGTACCTATTTATCTACTTGCACTGGCATGCTTTCAAACTGCTAGGTTGGCAGAAGCTGGGACAGAGCAACGGAAGCTCACTCCGTTGCGGGGATTCGAACCACCAACCTTCTGATTGGCAAGCCCAAGAGGCTCAGTGGTTTAGATAAGGCATTATGTGTGTTCATATGACCAAACCCATTCCCTCGCTGTGCTCCAGTTCATACATTTCCAGAGCAACATGGTTCCTGTTTCCCACAGCCCCCATCCCATAAAGTTCCAGAAATATATGACACACTTAATTGTGTTGGAGGCGCCACAATTGTGTTGGAGGTGCCACATCTGCTAGAACTCAAGAGGAAGTACAATGATGAAGGAGCCTCCTGGGATATCACTACACCCTACAGTATTAGCATCGCATGGGATGGAGCCAGGTGAAGCAGCAGTAATGCTGCTTGGGGAATGTATGAACTGGGCTTTTGCTACGCAGCGTGAGTCAAATCAGAATAGGATGAGAATGGGTGCAAAAAATACAAATGGAGTGTCATCAAATATTCTGTAAAGGATTGCATTTTTGCATGGGCGGGTGCATTCATATGCATCCTGAGCCAGAGGAGATGTTACTTGGTGGGAGGTGGCTAAGATACACAGAGTTTCAGCCAAGGCAGTTTGGAATGAGTTGGGCCAAAAACTGCGAGAGTGAAGGAAGAGTAGCTGGCGCATTTCCCTTGTCAGTACTTGCCTTACAAATCTCCGTTGCCACCAACATGCTGAGGCAATTAAACCAGTTGTCGTACGCCTCCAGAGTGTAAGTCTTAGTAACGTCGCCTCGGCACTGCAAAAGAAAGGTTGTAAATTATGCCTGTATGAAGCGCTTGCAAAAAAATGGTTGTTTCCAGTGACACCCATGCATCTCCACACAAGTGACTTCAGCTTGCATGCTTCAAAGACAGTCACACTCTCCAGGTTGCGATTCAGTGGCAACATGGGGCAAATGAACTCCCCCATCCCATGTGGTATCCTCCTTACTAGATCAGTGCCCTCTGTTATGGGGAAATGTTATGTCCCGAGTTCTGTCAGATGCAAAAGTATTCTCCGTTTGAGACATTTCCAGCAATCAAGGGCCCCACATGGGCAATTCCCCCTCACCTCACAGGATTACAGCCTATGTGAGGTTGGGGAGCAGGGCTGAAGTCTCTGGCTCTGCCTCCTATGTCACTTCCTTGTCACCTGGTCTGTGCACCTCTCACATATTGCAAGGGTAACTTCTTCAGGGGATGGGACTGCTGTAAGTGTTGGATATGTAATGATGGTGCCAGGCGAGACTCCCCGGGGAGAACATTCCACAAGTGGGCAGGCACACTGTACAAATGTGTGAGACGCACGGTCTGGGCAATGACAACACCCCCTAAGGAAGGGGTGAGCCCACGAAGCATGGCCCTGTTGTTTCCTCCCTTGACAATTATAATTGTGGGAGGGGAACACCCCAAATATGGCCAATTGTTTTGGCTATAAGTGCACCATTAAAAATAAGAATTTTGGTTCTCTTTTATATCATTCTGAATTTTTGGTCTGGACAGCTCTCTGGGAAACCACTTAGAGCATTCAGAGAGAAAGGGGTGTATATTTCTCGTGCTTTTCCTCCTGGGGTGTTTGTGAAAATAGTAAGGATTTGCATATTGTCTTCAATAAGTGTTTAGGAATGACAAGCGGGGGAAAAAATACACACTGTCCAAACCCATTTTGTCATATTTAAGAGATGACTGCATGTTCAGTAACATTATATGCTAGTAGGGAACAATAGCTAAGGTGGGCGTACTCAACTCACTGTATGTAACTGAGAAACTTCAAATTGCTTTTAACCTTGAAGGAAGGTTGAAAAAAAAATAACAACATATGACACTTTGCTACCTGGGGACTTTAAGGAAAGAGGCTCAAAATAATAAGTACTGGTGTGAATTATGATATTTAATCTTTTCTTGTTGTTGTGTCTAGACAGATCCCAGTCTTGTACAATATCCCTGCAGACTTCCTTGACCTCTGAATTCCATAATTGCTAACTTGCAGAAAAGAACTGCTACATAAGGTGCTCTTTACATGTTCTCCCAGCTGTGTAGGTGGCAGCACTCTCCCTCCTATCTGAATAAAATCCACAGGGCACCTAGGAGACAAAGGGGATGGGGGCAGCGAAAGGGGCTATCGTCTTATCCAGCAATATTTGTTTGTTTGTTTATCCTCAATGCTCAAGTATCATAAAGCATGAACAAAAAAGGCCTCCTTTGTCTGTCAAGCTATATGTATGCACAATATATAAAAATGTACTGAAAGCCTCAGCTAGCAAAGAAATCAGTGCAGTCAACTTATTTAACAGGAGCTGTCCTATTAGAGCAGAGCTAGCCATATGGTCCTTACAGATGATATTGGACTTCAGCTCTCACAATCCCTGAACATTTACCAAGCTTGCTGAGAGTTGAGCGTTCAGCAACATCTGAATGGCACCACATTGGCTATCCCTCTCTTAGAGTACACCCCTCTTTATTCTCCCATATCCAAGTGCAGCTTGGTTGTTTGACAGTTCAAGAAACTAGCTAAATACCGTGGGTGATAATTTTCCTATTTCTTTACATTCGATTCTCGGGTGTAGAAAAACTTGGTATGTGCCATAAGAACTGGGTGTCAACTTAAATGTGGCAGATTGGGCAGCTACTGATGGAATGTCTACACCAGTTGTTGTGTACCAAAACTCGCATCAGCTCCAGTCACCACAGGGCTGTGATTGATGGGAGTTGCGGTCCAAAATATCTAGAGGGCACCTGCTTGGCAAAGGGTGGCCTGCGCTATGGATTTAGTCTGCTGTAACAGTCATCCTCTTTCTTGAGGAAATCCTGGAAACTGTAGTTCTGGGTGGGAGATAGTAGCCTAGGGATTTCTGGCCAAGGATCTTAATCCTAACCCCCATATCGTGCCCTTACCAAGCTAAAATGCTCAAGATTCTTTGGGGGAAATTATAACACTTAAACTATTACAGAAACAAGATAAGTTTGCCTTTAATTTTAAACACCTGCATAAGCCATGCACACAATGTTACCTGTAGCCCTGTTTCAAATTGCCACTGCGTTCACACTTTGTACGCACCTTGTGATTATCCAGGGAGTCCACGTGGCTGACTATTTGCATGAGGTCCTCGGGGTAAATGTTGCTCACCCTCTCCTAGATACAGCAAGATAGCAAAGGCCGTCAATTTTGCAAGCACACATATGAGGAACAGAGAGCTGTGACAGCCAGCCGGCCCTGTCAGGCCAGATCTTAATTGACATCTGTTTAACAGAATAGGCTTTGGGTCCTGCAAAAGACACACCTTGTTCTGCTTCACAGAGTCACACGCATACTTAAGAGTTCGCTTTCTCTCTTGCTACCCCTTTCTTTGTCTAGATTTTTCAGTACTGCCTGACCAGATTCTAGTTGTGCCTAAGGCTGTGTATATCTATTTAAAGCACACTGCTTGCCCTCCAAAGACCCCAGGATCTGTAGTTTGCCCCTCACAGAACTACAATTCCCAGCACCTTTAAATGACTGTTCCCTGGATTCCTTTTGGGGGACCACACACTTTAAATGCATTGTGCATATGCAGTGTAAGTTGGTGCTTATGGAAAGTGCAGGAAGGAATTTTTGAAATGCATCAGCTTGGATTGCTTGTTGCTAACCAGGAGATTCTGTAAGGGCGTAGAGCAGTGGGAAGACATGTGGCAGAGTGTCTTCCCACCCTGCTGCTCCATTGGTCCTTTCTCCACCCTTTTTTCCTTCTCTGCTGTAGCAAGCAGAGATTCTTGCTGCCCAGCACAGCAGAGAGGAGTGATGGGTGGGCAAAATAACCATTGATGTAATGGGGCAGGTGGTGTCACAGCTGCATATTCACCAGCAGAGCTTCCAGGTTAATATTTGGCATCCCTTACTCCAGGTCAGGGAACAGTAATGCAGATATGTGGTTGGACCTTTAAGAGAGGTGGTCCTTGGGAAAGATTTCTGCTTTCATTTGTCTCTCCTAGGCTCTGGGTGTGTTAGCCTTGCTCTGAGATGACCTTTGAAATCAGTCCTGGTAGCATGTATGGATGGGTTGAGTGGCTGAAGTACTCATTAGAACGATTTAGAAGACAGTGAGCTTCTGACGTTGACTGTGACTCCTCTTCCCCCTCCCTTTCCCTCCTTGAGATATTCCAGGTCAGGAACCAGAGTTTGCTAATGCAATGAATCTCCTAAAAGAGGTTGCAGGAGTGAGAAAGTGATCAGTCGCAAGTGGTCTTTTCTCTCTCCAGCTCAAGTGAGTTCATTGTCTCTGTAACTGCCAGACTCCCTTCTTCCTTCAGTCTCTCTTATACCTAGAAGCCACTTTTCTCAAACCTTCAAGCTGTAACTCAGAGCTCGGCTGGAGAACAGCTTGCCCTGGCCCTGCTAAACCTTCAAGTAGATGGAAGATAAAGGAACTCACCAGCTCAATGTGTGTGAGTTGCTGCGCAAGGACAAGTGGGTCACAGCAAACACTCAGTATGTCCTTCTGTGATGACTGAGGCTTTGTTTTAAGGATCGTGCCTTTGTCAGTCACGGGTTGGCGGAACTTCTCTCTGATCTCCTGGTACTGATTGCGTGCCGCAAGAGTCATCAGTAGATTCTGCGTCATCTGGCTAATGATCTTCTTCACAGTTCCATTTTCCTAATCAATAAAACAGACTGATGTTAATTATTCCTGGCTGAGGAAATTCTAGATTGTCTCTTTGTTAATCAGAATTACGCTGGAAAGATTTCTGACTGGGATACTAGAATTCAGCATCAAGTCAGTTCATGTGCTGAATAAGCCCTCAGGAGGATTGGAGAGCTTTTTGCAGATGAATTGTAACATCATTCCAATTTGTGTAGGATTGCCAGGTGATTTGAGATACCAGCCAAAACAGGGAGGATGCTAAGTACTTAAATGACTTGAGTCAACAATGCCCCTGAATGGAAGCTAAAACTGCCAATCCATTCTAGTCATATAGAATTACTAGATCAGCTTACAGTTTATACTCTTAGGCAGCCAGCAATTAGTTAACCTAGGATAGCTCAGTTGGGTAGAGTGTGGTGCTGATAATGCCAAGGTTGCAGGTTTGATCCCTACATGGGACAGCTGCATATTCCTGCACTGCAAGGAGTTGGACTACATGAGCCTCAGGATTCTAACTATACAACTCTATGGTTCTAGTTCAGTTAACAGTTGCACGTTAACTGAATTTGACGTTAACTGAACTGGATTTGAAACAGTTGTTTCAAATCACATGGGAGGTAACAATCAAGGAAAGAGCCAGCTCAGTGACTTCTAGCCCAAAGCACAGTTCAACATCAGCTCCAACATCAGGAATGCAGGAGAATATGAGGGGAAGTGAGTATATTAAGATGCTCCACCTTTCCTTGATAGAGGCATCTAGTCAAGAATATTCAGGCTGCTTTCCATGTTATCTGTGTAATGTATAGCCTTGCTAAAGTCCTGCGGAAGAGGAACAATAACCTCTCACCTTAGAAACAAGCTCTAGTTACATATATAAGCAGGGACAACATTGCTACAACTGCATAAACTCTCTTTGCTGACGTTGGTGTTAATTTGGCTTGTTGCTCAATTGTGACCTCAAGCACATGGCCATGAACCTTGATAAATGTCATCTTGCTTGCATAGGCATGCAGGCTGCTTGATCTTCCTTTAGTATTCCTTACTGCGCCGAGATTTTAAAGAACTGCCTACGCAATACACTTGGGCCCTGCTCATGTCTGAAATCCTTGGTATGTCTTGCATCTTTGCTTACTCAGGCAGCAAAAGCAGCCTGTCTGTGTCATCCTTGAGTCTCCACGGCAAGCGACATTGCCAATGTCAGCATGTTTATTTTATGGCTGTTACCTGACTGCTACGTTACCACTGCATATATATATAAGCACAAAAGTCTGACAAGTAGAACCATGTCCCTAGGATGCCCTAGACATCAGAAACATTGGCTGAGAGAGTTGCCTTGGCTAGACTAATGTGTGACTAAACCTACAGCAGAGGTTAATCTCACTGGGCCTCCTCGCAGAGTGTCACATGTGTGATGTCACGCGCACGCAAAGAGCCGCCTCCCCAATGTCGGGCAGAGCTTGGTGCCTCTGGCATGCACCAACTCCCCCTTTGTTTCCACAGATACTTCAGATATTGCATTTTGGGGATATATTGACAAGAGTGAGTAAGCAATCTTCATAAAGCTCAGATTTTTCAAATGGTGATTTGATGTTCCCACATTGTTACCACTTAAATGTGAAGGATTGCACATGGCTCTCAATTGAAAAGACATATGTCTAGATCAGGTTTATATCCTAGGTACACTTAAAGGTAAAGGTAAAGGGACCCCTGACCATTAGGTCCAGTCGTGGCCGACTCTGGGGTTGCAGCGCTCATCTCGCTTTATTGGCCGAGGGAGCCGGCGTACAGCTTCCGGTGGCCAGCATGACTAAGCCACTTCTGGCGAACCAGAGCAGAGCAAGGAAACGCCATTTACCTTCCTGCCAGAGCGGTACCTATTTATCTACTTGCACTTTGACGTGGGGATTCGAACCGCCGACCTTCTGATCGGCAAGTCCTAGGCTCTGTGGTTTAACCCACAGCGCCACCTGCGTCCCTCTGCTAGGTAGACTTACCTGGTTGTAAATCACACTGAAGCCAGTGGGGCTTACTTCTGAGTAGACATGTACAGAAATTGTACATCACAAGCAGGTGGCCTTATAGCATTTTATTGTTCTTTTGCATAGGCATGCAAACACATATACACCACTCTCCCTGTCCCCATTTTATTGGCTCACATGCTATTGTTGATCTTGTTGGATATTTGTAGGCATATTTTACAGCCTGAGAAGCATAGACATTTACCAAGGTGAATTATTTTTACAGCTTATTATTCTTGATTCAGGTATAGCCTTGCTGATGAATGGGAGACAAGGAGGAGACAGGAGTGTTTCCTCCAATTTTGAAAATGACCCAGATAATGAAAACTGAACATAAAACAAAATATAATTGTTTTCCTTTAGTGTGAGATTGTACGAGTGTTTGTGCGCACA
Organism: Podarcis raffonei; assembly: GCF_027172205.1. Taxonomy (NCBI): domain Eukaryota; kingdom Metazoa; phylum Chordata; class Lepidosauria; order Squamata; family Lacertidae; genus Podarcis; species Podarcis raffonei. The sequence goes on from NC_070606.1 coordinate 21,909,627, forward strand.
CCGTTTAAAAACCCAGCACATAGCCTTAATCATTTCCTCTTGCCTTCAGGTTGTGACAGCTTAATAAAATGCAGGTAAACAACATTGCTGACATCCTGAAACTTGTCATGCTACTCTTGACAACACCTTTAATATCAAAGCATCACCTCCAATCATCATGCATTGCTGCCAAAGTTGTTGAACCACTCTAGTCTTTTTGGCCATTAACATTTTAAACAGACACATGCCTGTCACTCTTAAACCTCTGGGGCCAATCTCAAATATATATTTGGAACAGTCATTTCAAAAAGACAGCATTCTTCTCGCTCTACCCTTTATAGTACTTAGGCAACATGCCTAACCAGACATAGACTCAGGAAGCAAATACCACTGAACTCAGCTAGACTTTGGAGTAAACAACTTTAGGATTATGCTGCAAGGATCTAGTTAGAGCCTTTTATCCCCCTCCTCCCTGTGTGTTTTCAGAATCTATTTGATTTATCAACATAAAATAAGGTGCAACAGGCAGTTTTTAATCACAAGGCCATGTGTGAATTTTGTACCTTGGCACCACTTGGTAGGCTGTGCCTTGATGCACAGACAATTCATATAGAATCAGAACTGTAGAGTTGGAAGGGACCCCAAGGGTCATCTAGTCCAACCCTCTACAAGGCAGGAAACTTAGCTAAAGCATCCGTTACAGATGGCTGCCAACCTGCCTGAAAAGCCCTTTCTAAATTTACAGTGAGATATGGAAATTCTAATGGAATATGTTGACATCACACCAGCAGTAAGAAAAAATAATAGGCCAGTTGCCTTACAGGAATATGATGAACATCCAAGCACTATCCAAGTGGAGCCTGCAATAAAATGTTGCAGTGTACCCTCCCTCCCTAGAAGGAGTGCTTCTGTTCAGGGTTCTAGGCAGCTGTTCCTTCCAGACATGACATTCCACTCTCTTCCAACTGTTGTTTTTCTATTCCAATTGATTCTTAGTGTCCTTGGCTACTGAGTGCACTCAGTTTTCATTTAGCTGTATTTTCTGGTGTAGCAGAGGGCTACCCACTTAGACTTGTTTTTGTTTTAATTTAAAAAACCACAACATTTTGCTCTTCTGCAAACCTCAGGGCTTCCCTGAGCAGTGGTGGAGCTGGCTGCTTGGGCACCTGGAGCAGTGCATATGCCGTGCACCCGGGGCGATTCACCCGGAGGGCCGATTGGCGTGGTGGTGATCCACCTGGGGGGGCAATCGGTGCGGAGGTGATCTGCCTGGGGGGCCAATCGGTGCTGCGACAATCTGCTGGGGTTGTTTGTTTTTTTACCCCCCCTGAATGACACGTGGGGTGGGCCGCCCCCACAGCCCCACGCCAACTGATACCTCCCTCTCCCCCAACCCCAGTGGCTTCTGGGCTCATGTCTTCAGCGCTCACCACTTGAGATTAGGGGGAGCAAGGGAAACACAGATATAGTGGTTTGGGCTCTCTCATTGCTAGGATTACATTAAGACCAGTCCCATATGGGGTTTGCAATGGTAGCAAGTACCATGAGTTACTCAATAGTGGTGATGTGGTCAGTTGTACATAAAATTTGAGGAGTAAGAGGTCCCTGAAAAGGCAGAAAGGGCCAACTCCTCTGCTCTTGTTAATACCATTTAGGCAAGTCATGGTCAGCAGTTGTGGAGCCTCAACGCATCTAGCAAATATTTGCAATCTGTCAAGACAAATTATAGGTTGGGACGGGTGGCGGTGGTGCCTGTTCCACCTGCATGTGTGTGTATTCGTTTCCCCCCTTACCTCATCACACTGTGTGATCCTGTGAGCAATTTCCTTCAGCTCTTTCATAGATTTTTCATCCTGGAAGTCATAGGGGAAGGTTTCTGTCCATTCTTTCAGGAGCTGAATGATCTTGGCAGCAAAGGACTTAAGCTTCGCCTAGGAAAGAATGCAGAGTGGTTAATCAACGAGCCAAGGAGACTTTCCTTGATGGTGACTTCTGGGTAACCAGATGGCACCCCAAGTGCCAAATCTTTGAATCATTAACAGTGGCATATGAAAACAAAAGGAAAAATAAGTTGTGTTAGGCTAAAGTCTCAGCTGGTCTTACAAATCCCTTTCTGTCTTTCTTCCAAATACAGAGCATTAAAAAGAGAGAGCAGGTGTGTATAATGCTTAGCGCAGCATCCTCAAGGCTTTGCATCAGTGTGGTGTGTGTTTGCGGGGGGGGGGGGCAGCTTGGTTCTTTCAGCTGTCTCAAGTGCATACACAACAGCCATAAAAGAAAGGAAAAATTAAGGGATACCTTTGATGCAAAGTTTTAGCGGCTTGCTCTACGGCTTTAAAGCACATTTTGTCAGAGAGCTCTGTCTCCAGCTTCTTCCATACAGACAATGCATCCCTTGGGTTTATTTTGTTTTAGACATTAGCCAGTCAAAGTTAAGCACGTTGATTTAAGCGTATGCTTAGCTTCCTCGTTAAAAACAACAGGAAGCGAAGGCGCTTTTAACTGTGGCTGGATTGTGGCATTTATTTATGCATCCCGCAGCGCTGCAAGTCCTCATAGCAGCTTACAAAATATCAACATAAAAATAAATGTGGTTTCATGCCAATTTGATGCATGATATTTAAAATGCATAGAAAACCGCCCCACATACACACACAGACAAGCAGGCATGGTGAAGGAAAGGCACTGTCTTCTCTGGCAGCTCAAAAGCTGTTTTTTTCCTTAAAACAAAAAACAAAAGAAGGTTTTGCCAAGTGGGTTTCTCAGGGAGAGTTACAACGAGAAAGCACTCCAGGTTTGCAAAGATTGCCCTAAGCAGAGCTGCTTCTGAATATCATAACGAATATGAAGGAATAAAGTGCTGAGGTGCTCCTTCAGATACTGAGGGCCCAGGGCTTTTGGGGTTCTGAAAATCAAAACCAGCACTTTGAACAAGCTTGCAAAGTGGGAAGGGACATAGGTCAGTGACAGAACATATTCGTGACATGTAAAAGATCTTGGGTCCAACCTGGTATCTCCAGGTAGGGCTTATGAAAGACTTCTGCCCAAGACCTTCTGCCAGTTACTGAGCTGCATAGACCAACGGTCTAACTCGTTCCTAAATCCAATGTAAATATTTAAGATAGGTGGTGATTTCTGCAGCAAATGCGCATTGGGCACCTTGAATTGGACCAAGTGTCATTTCCAGCACTTCCCCAAATCCAGTGCATTTACTATACAAGGAACATGCACATCTTTCTACGTTGTAATCGGGTGTCATGAGGCAAGATCATTCTTCTAGTTTCATTACACATTGGTTGGAGTTTAGTATCAGCAAATTCCAATGGAGCATTTTTTGGAGGGAGATGGAAATTTAGATTTCCTTCATTACTGAGTCATTTGAGCTTCATCCAGGCTTTGGAGGGTGGGGACTTCCTAAATACTCCTTGGTCACAGGGCATCTTATTCATTTCTCCTAATAGCCCTGTTGTTGTACCTTTTCTTCACCCTGCTTGGGTATATTAGCTAATGACATTTAATTAAAGTTCTCAGCGAGAGAAAATGATTTCAGTTTTGCTGTGAGAAGGAGCAGAAATAGTGCTCTCAGCAAAGTTTGGGGGAGCAACCATTTCCTTTGTTTGTCATTCTAGCCAGTTGCTTTAAGTTTCTCCCCACCCACAGCCACTCCATGCAAGCAAGGGAAGGGTTATTCCTTCCGTGATTTCCACCCTTGCCTGGGAATTTACAGAGCTCTAGGGGATGTCAAGCAGACAGGTTCCCTTTTCGGAGAAAGAAGAAAATGCCTTGCGATTGCCTAACATAAAGAAAGTGATCCTTAGGCTCCAGTATTTCAGGCTTTGGTGTGTTTTTTTTGTTCTTTGTTTTAATAAAAATAACCCAGCAGCTCTTTATTGATTCTTAACAACTCACCAAAGACAATCTGCTGAAGACTTAGCCACTTGCTTGCGATATTAATGTCTAACCAGATTACAAAGGAATTCTAGAAAAGGGTTGTTTAAGAACTGCAAGGAATAACTGCTCTACCACCCAGCAGATGCAACATCTAGGGCAGAAAATGGAAACTGGCAGTTCCTGGGCTAGACTCCGTGTTTTAACATTTGTCCCCAAGGTTAACAAGGAAAGAGTGATGTGTGGAAGGAGAAACATTCATTTTGTAAAACTTTAATAAATATTTTATTAAAAAAAACAAAACAGAGGACTTAAGCAGCAGTCTCTGAAGGGTTGGTAGCAGGATAATGGCCAATCACCCTCCCTGCCTACTTCTAAAATTCCAAAGTCCAGGTTCACATGTGAATATATATCCTTTAATTTCACTGTGCTTGATTACTGTGCACTTGATGATTGAACAAAAACTAGAACTGAGCCAAAATTTCTCAGAATACATATTTTTCTAAGAAAATAGTCAAGATATCCCCCCCCAAAGTAGTCCATTTTGCAGAATTCTCTGCCATTTATCATGTTGACCACCATTTCCCCATCCAACCACCCCTGAGCGGCGCTGGACTTTGGGTGGGATGCAAATTGATGGCCAAGCTGCCAGCACAGTTGCTACATCTGCAGCATCAGCAACAAAAAATATTCAGGGGGGAAGAGACAAAGAAGCTGTGGTAATGATGAGCCACACCCACAAGGAATAGTTGGAGAACTCCTCCTCCTCCTCCTGAAAGAAATCTGGTGAAATGGTTTGCCCAATTCCTCTCCCTACCAGGGTGGAGAAATTCAAGATACAGTGAAGCGTTTAGTGAATGGGAACATGTGGACTTCCAGACATTGCTGGACTCTCATCTCCCATCATCTCCAACCAGCAGGGCCCATAATGGCCGGGGGTGATGGCAGCTGTAGATGGGATCTGAAAGGTCACAGCCCCCCCCCTATTTTAGGCAATTAGTTCTTCTGGGAAAGTATCAGTCCTCCCCACCCACAGTTGAGATGCTTGTTAGTTTCACAATAAATCAATGTTTCCCAAACTTTGGGTCTCCAGCTGTTTTTGGACTACAACTCCTATCATCCCTAGCCCGCAGGACCACAGAGGTCAGTGATGATGGGAATTGTTGTTTATAAACAGCTGGAGACCCAAGTTTGAGAAACACTGCAATAAATCAAACTGAACTGTTCAAAGAGAAGAGAATGGTTTTTAATAATAATAATAATAATAATAATAATAATAATAATAATAATTCCTATTTTTGACACATACCCAGTGGAAAATTTTGGCAGTGGAAAACTTAAAGAAATGAAACAGCACTCATTTGCTTTACTGGTAGGGGGGTGGGCAGTGTTGACAGCTATCATGCATTCAGGTCCTAAATAGTTCTACCTTTTCAGCAATTTTCTGGATTCTAGCTACATATTACATTCTGGCAGTTCCCTAAGGAGGGCAATATCTGATTTCCCCCCTTTTCCCTATTATATAGCCTTGTAAAGTTAACTTGCTACTTTTTGGCAGGGTTAACAGCCCTCTGACATATTTATGAAAACGTGGTATTTTAAAACACCGAGCCCCTCTCCCTTGTCAAATAAAGCAGCAAAAACCTCCCAAGTGGATCTGAGCAGGGCTAAAGTTTGTGTTTAATTTGTCAGCTTGTGTCTTGGAACATTTTCTGTGAGATTTTGCTAGTGGCTGGTGATGTCATTAATAAAGGAATGATAAGTATAAGCACATAACCACAAAGCCTGGTTTCTTGCCAGGGTTTCTGCTCACACGCCACCCAACCAGTATTTGATTTCATAGTTTGTTTATACAGGTACCTTATCACAGTGCATCAGAGCTCTGTTTGTGTGTTTCATCTATTTTGCACAGTAGTAAGCTTTGACTGGCAGCACTATGACTTTTCAGAACTCACGATTCCTTAGCAGATCATGGACAAAATTAAAACAAGAAGTGTTCTGCTGAAGAAAGCTCAACAGACGCAATAAACAATGCAGTCTCCAACATTTGAGAAGAGGAAACCAGAATCTTGATACATAACCATTTCCTCTTACTATGTAAGAGTTAATGTCTCTGGAATATGACAGTGTGACACAAGAAAGACTTCTAATATTGTCCTGAAAATAAATATTTGCAAGCTTTTAAAGGACAGAGGAGATAGGACTCCTAGAGTCTAGACTCCAGTGCATCACTCTTCTATCCTTAGCTATTCTCTTCTGGTGGTGATGCCCAGAAGCATGGAGAAAGCAAGGGATTGATTCATTATACATGGTTTAATGAGGATCAGTCCCAATGTATATGTATCCTGGGCTTGTTAAAGCAATTTATTTGTTTAGGGACAGTGGTGCCCAATGGGCTTGGTGAGGGGCGAGGCAGAACAGTGAATGGTAAGTGGAACCAGGAGTTATAATAGGTAGAATCAATGCTTAGTTCATAGAATCAGAGAATTGTAGAGTTGGAAGGGACCACGAGGGTTCATGTAGTCTAACCCACTGCAATACGGGAATATTCTGCCCAATGTGGGGCTCGAACCCATGACCCCAAGATTAAGAGTCTCATGCTCTACTGACTGAGCTATCCCAGTCTAGCAACTCTCCCAACCCCCCGTCCATTTTTCTAACAGGTCCCACTCCTGATCTTTAGCAACAGTCTGACATAAAATAAATTAATGGCTGTTGCTAGGTATAAATTGCAGTGTGTTTCCTACATGTGTAGCATTAATATGCCCAGAATCTATTGCCTGAGAATGCTGCAATTGTAGGTACCTTGCACATGAGGCTGTCTCTGTAAAGTCTCACACAGATAATGCTTTGTTTGTTTTAACATTTGACTCAGATGATGCCTAGGTACGTTCAGTAATGACTGCTAAGGTGAAATTTACAGGTGTTTGTTTCAAGGAGGACTTACACAGCCGTGCTTATCACGATGTAAATGCAATTACCCTGGCAGCATTGCTGTGCAAAACAGCCAAGGCGGTTGCTCAGTGCACGAAAACAGCTATGAGATTCAGTTCTCCGACCCACAGCAATAACACTGTGCCAGTTTCAGTAAGTACAACTGGCAGTAAAGTTCGTATTACGGAGTATACACAGCACGTGCAAAAACGAATAGGTTAGCAAAAGGTGACTAGGAGATTGTATCTGTTAGCTGGAAGAACCTGTTTGACAAGAGGATGTAGAGATTTCAGGGAGAGGAGAAGAAAAAATACATTGCTTCTAAACCAGTGAGAAGCTTTGTATTCCACATACCTTGTCTGCGTCGACTCCAGTCTCCAGTTGCTGCTTCTGTTTAAGGCAGATTTGCCCCACTTTAGCTAGGAGTTCATGGGGGTGAATGAAGACTCGGGAACTCAGTAGGAAGGTAAAGATGTATGTCCTCTGCGTTGGAAAGACAAGGAAAAGAATAAAAAAAGGGAATGTGAATGACTTCTTCTCAGGGTTAGAATCTAATCATCAGACAACTGGTATCACTTTGACAACCACCAGCCAAAATAGACTAAGCTTTTGAGTTTCATACTAACATATAACTCAGAAATTCATACCAGCAGATCTTAACCACAGTTTACTTGGAAGTTAGGCCTGCACCACGTATTTACATACGCAGATAACTACATTTTTCTACAGGTGATGTGATTTTTCTTGGTTGCAGGCCATGTAAGATTTGAGTCCTGGTCTGGGCAAAAGGAGATATATAAATAATGATGATGATAATAGTAACAACCCCAAGGTGTTCAAAGCAGGTACAATGACTGCATAGTAGTAGTGGCACTGCCATAACCTGTGTGTTTCATTAGACCCTCCTGCATGCTTGGCCCCTTCTGTATGTGTTCATTGTACACATTTTTAACGCCTGAGGAGGCCTGCAAATGTAAATAATTTTCTGCTTCTGTCTGTAGTGTTAGACCACTCCACTTCCACATGCAAGCCCATACACGTGTCAGCCATCACATAGTAACCATGCATGTGTGAACCAAGCTTGATGTAAGTAAGACAAAACTTCTAGTTTAGAGTTGCAGTCTTTGTTCTGTGTAATAATTTGTGTTTACATTTCCCTCTTAGTCTGCACGCAATTAGAGTAAGGAATATGGACTTCCTTCTAAGAGGAATATGGATCTTTGTTCCTGGAATCTTTGTGAAAATGTTAAGAATCAATGGAACTTAATTCTAAGCAGGCGTAGGATTCCCAGAGTAATCCCTTCCCACCCAAGTAACTTCCCATGTAGTTAGTACCAATGCAGTTTACCCTGGTCTACTCAGAAGTCCTATTGAATTCAATGGGGTTTATAAATGGGCTTAGAATTGCAGACTTAGGCTGGAAGGATCTGGTGTACACCCTCAACTCTGAGTTTAATCTGAACAGTTCATCGTACAGACAACATACCGGTACATAGCACAGCTTGCCAACAGTACAGTAGACATGTATAATTCGTGAACAATCTCTACCAAATTGCCTAGCACTGTGTACAGTACCATTGCTTGACAAGGTCAAATGTTCTCCATTCTCCAGACCCCTCATCCTCTATGCTTCCCTTGACTCTCCATCTGTCAGTGAATGAGGATTTCTCTCTCTCCCTGCTTGTCCTATGGTCAAAGCCACAAGACCACCAAGGGAAATTTTATTTTTACTGACTGTGGCTGCAAACATGTGCTCTAGAATCAATCTTATTGCCAGAGATGAGCAGCTAACATTTGCAAAATATATGACCATTTATTTTTATAGAAAACCCCATCATACATTACATTTTAATGCCTAGCTGAGTGAATCCATCATGTTAATGCAGAACTTATGATCTATGGAAGAATTACTAAGATCTTAAACTCGCTTGAGGACAGATGAATTATCAATAGCTGGGGCAACATATGTTCAGAGGTCTGGAACTCATCACAGTAGAAGGGAGTGGAGCACGAAGGAAGCATGACTGATAGAACATTATTATGAGGTTGGAGAAGGCTATGTGCACTGGGTTTCATGATGTTCAGAATGCCTGTTTAGTTTGGGAGACAAACGACCTATGTCCAGTTATGCTATGACTTTAACCTTAAAAAAACAACAGACTGGTGTAGTTCCCCACCCCCTTGATTTAGGCCTAGTTCATATATGCCCTTACAGCTTCTATGTGGCCAGGAACCCACAACTGTTCCCAAGTGGAAGCAGAAGCGGTATGGGATATAATCACATCATCTTGCTTGTCTAAATGTTCCCTGCAGATGTTCCCACTTCTGTGTGGGATTCTGCCATTTAGAGAGGGTAAGTGTGGGCTGTTGCCTCTCTCACATGTGTATTTCAGCTCACATGATTGCTCCTTAGGAACATCTTTATCTCAAGTTCTTCGCTACAGTCATTGCTGTTTTCTGATGCTTGTTGCTGACTTGTGTGTAGGGGATGTTTCTATACTATTTGGAAATTTTAATTTTATGTTTGAAGTGACGGCTCAGGATGGCAATACTCTGCCTCCATCATCTGAGGCCCTTCCACGTGTAGTCTGGAGGGTGGCAACATGAGAATGGGCCTTCTCTGTAATGGCTCCCCATTTGTGGAATGCTCTCCCCAGGGAGGTTCGCCTGGCTCCTTCATTATATATTTTTAGGTGCCAGGTGAAAATGTTCCCCTTCAAATAGGCCTTTGGCTGATTAATATTCTACAGCCATTTAAATGTGTCTGTGGGAAGGGGGAGTTACTGTTTTGCCGTTTTGTTTTTACTTATGTACTTGTTTTTATCCTGTATTTTATTCTGTGAATCGTCCTGAGATTTTATGATATTATTATTATTAATAATAATAATAATAAAAAGAAATGTCCTTGATATTTGAGAACCACCTGTAAAATGGAGCTAAGCTTGTTAAGCAAGTTTGGTAACTTTTTTTGGGGGGGTAGCAGCTGACATCTGTTTCTTTGGTGGAAGGTTATCAATTCATTCTTGTTATTTAATGCACAGTTTCAAGTTCTGATAAGTCAAAAACCTTTGACCAAAGCAGGAAAAAAGACTCATTCTCCAATCTGTCTGCTCACACACAGATAGCCAAGCTTGCTGTGACAAATTATTGACTCAGCTGACAGTGACAGGACAAGAGGGTACAGTTGCGTGTTTGCAAGTGATAAACGCTTCACATATTTTCCTGTTCCCCTGTTCTCCTTCCTTTGCCGGCAAGCTGTACTAAGTGCAGAACTGGATGTAATATACAAAGATGGCCCTGCAGTTTGAATTGTGTCCCCCAAGCTTCTAGTTCAAGTGAACACCTACCCTGACATTACAATGAGCACCCCCCCACCTCACTTTATATAACTGCTTGGTGGGACAAAAACACACATTGTAATGATGTCAGGACACAATGTAGATTGAAGCAAACATTACAGAACATGAACTTGAAGACAGCACCCCCATGTTGAGTTCTTGTTCCATGTTCTCTGCAACGAAGTTGCTGGACTCCATCACCCCAGCCAGAGTGGCCAGAGATCAAGGATGAGGCAGTTAAGTCCAGCAACAAAAGAGGGCCAGAGGTTCCCTGTTTCTCTTGTATGGAGTAGATTTACTTTCTCTGTGATTGCATAGGATTCCAACAAGAATTTATCAGAGATGGTATCTGTGTTATGGTTGTCATTGGTAAAACTTTGGGTTGGAATGCACACTAAGTTAGTCAAACTTAGTTCCCACTGAAACCAATGGGCCTCGCGTCATGTCTGGTCTGTCCCAGTGAGGCCTAGGTTCAACTAACGGTCTGGAACCAACCCACAGTCCGCAATTTGCCTTTGAGGGAGATGCAGGGGTGCTTATTTAAAACGTTGTTACTCGCATACATATATGTTGACTGGAGTTCCTTGCCTTTCATCCCTCCGTCTCCCACCCTGCTCCTGGGCACCTGCAACTTAAACCCAAACTGAGTACTTCACAAGAATATTGTGAGCAGTTTGCTGACTTTAACGCAAAACTGAAGAGCAGCTGTGTGAGCAGAGGAAAGGCCGGGGCAGGGGTACTTAATCCTTTCCCCTCCTGCTGCTGGTCCCTGCAGAGGAAAAGATGTGGGAACTTCATATATTTCCCCCTGGGAGCAAGACAACAACTTGGTGATTTTGAGCAGGAAAGGTTAAGCTGCCCCCTCTTCAGCTCACAACTGCAGCTTCCAAGGCCGCTTCTCCGTAAACAGCAACAAACGATCAGGAGGCTGTTTATATCTCCCATGTTTTGCCCTTGAAACCCTGAGGTGGCGCTGGGAAGAGCTTGGGCAGATGCATTTTGATTCTAGAGCACATGTTTGCAGCCACACATACATGGGCCTCAGTTATTTCCACTCCCATCTCCTGTCTCCAAACCAACATATTATGATACTGAAAGATCAACATCTTTCCTCTTGCTGCTATTATGCAATGAGCACAACCAGTTTCGCTGAGCGATTAAACATTCTCACGTTTGTTTGTTTTTAAGAGGAAATTGTTGTAGTTGGTTAGCTATAGAGTGGCTGGGAATCTCAGCCAGATGGGCGGGGTATAAACAATAAATTATTATTATTATTATATCCTGCTTCTGAAGCCAGGGCAAGACAGGCAGGCTGCTGCGGCGTTAATGGATGCAGCATTGTGATGGAAAGTCTTCGGCAAAATCTGAGTGGGGGAAAAGAGCCTTAGGCTCTTCCTTGATCTGCAAATAAGGGTGCTGCAAGACTGTTCCTCGTTTCCATCTGTCAAACATTGGAGGGAATGAAAGGGAAAATGGACAGGTGTGGCTATAGTCCTTCATGGTAGCGTGCCAATTGCCTGCTGCTTTGTGCCACCTCCATTCCAACTCTTGAAGTTAGGAAGAACTGAAAGAGGTTTATCTTGGAAAACTGAATAAATCCCCCCCCCCCCGCACTCTACTGGAGAAAACCGGTAACAGTGGTGTTGGCGTATGTCATGCAGAGGTTTTTGCTACATGTGTCAGTGCAAAGAATCTGACATGTAAGCAGCTCTGCCCTGTCAGTGACCCTTCTTCCAACAAGCTAGGCCACATTCTTCTGAGGACAGCATGTTATAATTCAGTCCCCTGCACTAATTCTAGTTTGGGACTCTATTCTGAACAGTCTGCATAAAGCAGGAAATTGCTGTCTAAAGCTGAGATAACTCCAGTCCGAATGCTGGCTTTTCAAAGGCTGTGGGATGGGAGCCATGAATAACAAAGGCTGTCAATACAGACAGGGCCACCAATTTCTCCATTTATCACAATCAAGAAGGTTGTCTAAGGCATCAGAGTCCCAGGTTCACTCGGGAATCATGAAAATATTTTAATACCTTTACATTTTAAAACTGCTTATATTATTAGCCATCGTGTTTGCAGAGAAAGATCAAATTGTGTGTGGGTTTTTTAATTTATTTTTTACACTGTACATTCAGAAGACATAAATCCCAAACAAACACAACCCATATTACTAGGTTTGGAAGGAATATTCTATTCTAAGAAATGCAGGGCATCTCTGTTGATATAAAAGACTCCTTCTTGCAGAGAGTTACCTTCCACAAGTTGTTAGGTGAGAAAAATGGTCAAAGCGGCTACGCTGTTCTAATATACTTCCACCTGCTGCTCTCCTGCCATATGTTTGCACTGTTTTCTTCACAATGCCACAAGAGATCTTGCACATCTGGGAGAATGATTCTAGCCTAACCTTTGCTTCTACAGGTTAGTGTCTAATGTGCAGTGTATGTGTATGTGTGTTGTGGGAGAAACCATTCAAACATACTCCGTCCCTTATTATCACCTGCAGTCTAAAATAGCACAAGTCTAGTCTAGTAACAATTTTTCAGCCTCAATTACTGTTTGTGTAGGCCAGAGGTTTCACTGTCTCTGGGAGTGGTTCTGCATTTGAGACCAACGTGTTTTGTTTCTCGTGGACAAAAGGTTTGCAAAACAAGAAACTACAGAGGCCTATGTGGCATTTCCCCAGTGTTCAGAAGATGGGGAAATACCTGGGGAAAACCAGGACTAAACACTTCTGCAGAGGGGGAAAAAAACAGCCTCCATGCAAATAGTCACAAGTTTATGAGCCAGAATGTCGGGTTAGATACGAGAAACTTGGGTTCCAATTCCCATTTGGCTCTGAAATTTGTGGGGTTGTGCAGGGGCAAGTCCAATATCTCTTAGCGAAACCTTCCTGGCACTGTTGTTGTGAAGCAGAAATTCCGCACTGAGCTCCTTGAAAGAAAGTCAATTATACCAAATATAAATTGGGTGCAATCTGTTCCTGGAGTTGCGCCTGCTCAGAATGCTTAGTAGGGAGCAATGCCTGGAAAGCACCCCAAAATTCAATGTCTTTTCCTTAATGTGTTAACTTCCAATGTGCAGAGAGGCTTTTATGTGGGGAATACTTTACAGCTGAGCCCTCCCACACACAGTCTGGAGCGAGACACTTCTCTGAAAAGGTTGGCACACGCAGCGTCCCTAACGTTTTGAATAGGTTTCCATATGTTAAAAGGAAACCAGGGAAACCGTTTAAGACACTGAGGGGTGGGTGGGTCTAGCTTTCACAACATCTTTGATTGCATTTCATGTGGGAGTGTGTCCAAACCTGTGCCTACCTGACCCCAATCTCATATACTGCCGTGTGTAGGCAGGCAACCGTGTCTGGGAAGGTGATTTGAGACGTTCTGTACTAGAGCCCTGTAAAATAAGAAAATCAGCCCACTTGCAATCCCGGTAATGGCTTTTAAATGTCTACGGTGAGGTGGCCCCAAATACACTATCACTCATTATGCCAATGCTGCAGGCAGACATGCTGGAAGTGTGGGTAATTAGGGTGTGGGAGGGTACTTTGCCCTTAGATAATCCAGTATTCCTTTACAGGGGGGTTAGGCAACTGGGGGCCCAAACCAGCATCTGAATCCCCCAGTCTGCACCCAACAGAAGCCCTGATCCCAAAGCCCTCCCCCCACACCCTTGTTAAAATGTGTTTACAGGAGAAGAGGTACTCAGGAGTGGCAGATGCTTCACCCACGAAATACCACTGGGTGAAGCAGCCATCGTGCTCTGGCCCTCATACTGGTCCAGGGTGATGTATCGATACATCAGCCAAGCCTAGAGTGGACACTGCAAACTAGGAATGTGCACCAGATTTGGTTAAATCCCAGTGGGCAGAGGGCTCAGTCCTGCTGGCTGCGGGGGTCTCCTTCACCAGTATGTTCCCTGCGGGGAATGTGCTGGCAAACAACATCCCAAGAGGCTTGCAGTGGGGTCAGAGGGAGAGGGGGCAGACAAAGTGCCTCCTTTCTCCCTTGCCCCCTTTTGGTTTGGGTTTAAAACTTTAACAAAACATTAGGGCTTTCTCCCCCATCCTACAACTGTTTTTGGGGCCCAGATCCAGAATGGAGGCGTGTGTGCCCAGCCCTACTGCCAACTCCATTTTTGTGAGAGTGGTTCAGGAGTGAACAATTTGTTCTGGATGGAAGTCTGCGCACAGTGAGTTGGAGGGAAGCAGCTGATGAGCTTATTTTAGTGGCCTGTGATTAATGTAATTTGAATGTCATTTTTTAAAAACACTGCAAAATGCATATTACAGCAAGAGAACACTTAACGTACTGCATTCCTCTGTGTGTGCTTTCCTTAAAAAGGACAGACTCAAGCCAGCTCTTGAGTAATGATGTATGAACTTAGAAAGGGTGAGAGCTGAAAAACAAGTTGGGTTCTCTTCTAAAAACAACCTACACTGATTTGATTCTTAGGATGGGGAAAAAATGAGGGAAGCGATCAAGTTTGCAAGTAAATTTGCAGCTGAAAGTCCCCCCTGCCCCCGCTCAAAACTGCTTATGTTGCCTCAAGAAGCAGTTTCCTTTTTAAATAGATTCATAGACTTCTAGAAAGAGGACTGAAATAAAAGTTGGATCCAGATGACCTGTTCATTATTGAGCATTCATCCTGATTTGTTTGCACAAGGTTTGCAGTCATGTTAGACGTTGGCTGTTTATGGAGCATTCATTCTGATTTGTTTGTGAAGAGGTTAAGCAAAGCAAATCTTATTCCAACTTTCCAGTGCTTCTTGCCACTTTCCTTATCATTAAAATCCAATCGGTGGGGTGGGGTGGGGTCGGAGGTTTGTTGCACAGGAGCCCCAAGTCAACATTAATAGTGTAACCTGAATCCCACCCAAATATGGCAACAGTGTTGAAGCACGCTAAATGAGGCTTTACAAAGGTTGCAGGTCCCAGGCAGTAAGGCAGAATTGTTGTCTCGTATGAAAAGCCAAAAAACCCATGCATGCATGCAGAAATGCTGAAAGTCAGAGAGATAGCTCAACTTCCCCACCCTGCCCCGCCCAAAAGGCTTGTTTCTATGTGTGGGGAGTTTTACACAGATGAGACCATTCCAAACATTCACCAACCACTGACAACTATCAGTGTCAACCAAAACATCATCCTGGGCAGATACCGGACAAATGTTCCAATTTTTAGACACAGGACCCAGGTAATGCTAGATGGTAGCACCAGCCACTCCTCTAAGGGACTATTCAGATGCAGCACAAACATGCATGGAGGCCACAAGCAACTATCATGATATTTTTTCTGTGCCACCATGGTTGTGCAAACAAAATGAGGCTGTGGAATCTTTGGGGTTGAAAATTACACCCCATTTAGTTTCCAGCAGCTGGAGAGAATTTGGGAGAAGGGGAAAACCATGAACCCTTGGCCCAATTTGAGATGATACAAAAGAAGGTTTGGGGCCTTGAAACTGAAAAGGTCGAAGTGGATTCCTATAGCTCCTAAACTTGTTGCTAAGAGACATGCTTAATTGAAGGAGGGGTGGAGGAGAACAGGAAGAGAACATGTAAAAGGGAAGACTAAAATAGTAACTGTTACTTAAGGACCAAGAATGCAGTGATAACTTCTGAGGAAGAAGAAGAAAAATATTTTCCCCTTCAGCTCATTCTGTTCAATCCAGAATGTTTTGTCTGAATATTTTTCTGAAATGTTTGCTTGCAATGGGCATCAAAGGTTGCAGCTAAGGACATTCCGTTCCTAACCTCCAGAAAGCTGAAGTCTTGCGAGTACACATATTTTCCTGGGTACTAGGCAAATGAAGTCCTGTATGCACAGAATCCTCTATGGAACTGTGTGTACCTCTTCTCTCTCTCCCCCCCAACCACCCTTGCAGTTTTCCTGTTACCCTCCAGTGTGGCCAGAAGAAGATGGGGGGAAAACTTGTTACACTCCAAGTGACCTTTTTGTGCCTTTCTGGAATTTGTATCCAGTTGGAGACATGGGCATGGGACAATTTCTGCTTGGGAATGGTGAGGAAGTAGCTGGTCGTTAAAATGGTGTGCTAACATGGCCCCAGAATTTAATCTGCGCAAAGACTGCATAAAGGCAACTTTTGTTTCCATTGTTAATTATGTCAGTAGTGTAAGGAGACAGCTGGATAGAGTGTGGTGCTGATAATGCCAAGGTTGCAGGTTCGATCCCCGTAAGCGACAGCTGCCTATTCTCACATTGCAGGGGGCTTGACTAGATGATCCTCATTGTTATTTCCAACTCCATGACACTATGAAATGGGGCAAGAATGGCACACCAGTCTTGGGTATAACTTGGATAATGGCACCAAAAGGCAAGGATTGTGCAATATATGGGCCACTATTGAAATATTGTATTTTCTTGCTGCAGACTGTGCAATTCCCCCTTCTTCTTGAATTGATTTGAAAGATAAAACTGCAAATCTCACAGTCCTTGGCAGAAAATGATAGCCAAAGACCACGGTGATTATGCTTTTCTCTGTTTCCTGATTCAATTCAGGAGGCATAGAAAACTCCTGCATATACTTGGGTGGGAGGGCATAATTTCCAGCTAAGGATAGACTACACATCTGGTTATCCCTTCTCTTACCAAAATTAACTATTACTTTTTGTTTGGAAAAAGGGGAAACCAGCAGGGGAGGGCTGGCTAGTGCCAGGAGCAGGAGACAAATGCAGTTTCAAGGTGGTCCCAATTTAAATGTGACAAGTTTTTGGTTTGTTTGTTTTTAAGCTGGTGTTCATATTTGGAATCCTTCAACCTTCAGAGTTTGCCCCTAATTCATAGATACATAGAAGTATAAATATGCCCCCCCAGCATCATAAAGGAAAGATCAAACATGCATGTTGTGCTGTATGCATTTAAAAGGTCAGGAAAGAATAGAGCAAACTATTTAGAAGCAACCTTCCAGGGTTTACACATACATGGGAACTGCCTGTCTACTAGGTGCAATGCAATTGCAGGTCAGCATAACTGGTTTAATAGGCTGGCAGGACTCAATAACTTTTTATCATGTGACTAAAGTTGAGTATATCAGACATTCTCCTCCTTCAAGAGGTACACGAATTGGCAGATTTGATTGTGGGAGCAGGAGGAGGAGAATATGAAGAGATTGTTTTAAAAGGTGATAATGCAGCTTGCCCCTGAAATCAGGGACCTCTGAGATATAACAATACTCATGCTACTTGGCATTTCACTTTGTCCCTTTCTTAGCATGCATGAACAGTCATACCTTGGTTCTCGAACGGAATCCGTTCTGGAAGTTTGTTCAACTTCCGAAAACATTCGAAAACCCAAGGCGCGGCTTCCGATTGGCTGCAGGAGCTTCCTGCACTCAATCGAAAGCCACAGAAGCCACGACGGACATTGGGCTTCCCAAAAAAGTTCACATACTGGAACACTCACTTCCGGGCTTGCGGCATTCGGGAGCCAAAACATTTGAATCACAAGGCATTTGAAAACCAATTTATGACTGTACTTAGATACTCAACAGTCACAGCAGTATGCAAACCAAGAGGCTTAAGCCACTGCCAAACATCATCTCAGTTTAAGGGTGGATACTTTCTAACACACCTAAGATGAAAATTTATTCACTTAATTTTTGTGTGAGATAAGCCCCTCATTGTTGAAACGGCACGATCAAATCATTTCCCTGAGGTCTGGCAATTGGCATGCTGTCTTAAGGAATTTACAAAGGTGTATACTCAGAAAATGCATTTTTAAAACACTGGATGCAGCAAATCTGCATTTGTTTTGCTATTTATATTTAGTTTCATGAATTTCCTCTATTCCAAGTAACTCAGGTTGGTATAGTTTCTCCTCAAAATAACCCTATGAAGCCAGTTAACAAAGAGAGAGTGACTAGCCTAAGGCTACCAAGTGAGCTTTGAGCCGAGGTCTCCCCAGTCCAAATCCAAATAATAAAAGCTTGAAAATTCAAAATGCAGTGTATACTAACAAAGATCTGACCAGCAAAGTGAGAAAGCTGACAGTTCAACAACCAAACAAAAGTATCTAGGCCATATCTGCACAGCAAAGTTCCACTGATTTTATACAAGTTCTTCTTCTTTTTTTTACATGGCTTTCTCCACTAGGATCCTTAGCTGGATAAGGCTGAAAACAGCCTCTGGTCAGAGGGAGGAGATTCCCCCCTCCCCCTCCCCCCAAACTACAGATCACAAAGCTCCTTAGGGAGAGAAAATGACTTTTAAAGAAATTTAATTGTATTGTGCAAATACGCTCACCATGTTTCCATGGGAAAAGCTGCTTCAACCAACCAACCAACCAACCAACCAACCAGTTGCTAACTAAAAATCCTAGGAAAGTGTTATAAACTTATAAACACCAAGGATGAATTCAGTTCTCCTCCAGCAGCTCTGCATACCCTCAAGTCCCCAGGCCATGAAAACGGTGGCAAAAAATAAGGAAAACTCCAACCATTTACTTACATCTGGATAATAGTCTGTGGTGGGTACTAGGCGCTCAATCAGGGCCTCTAGTGATCCAGAGATGAGACTCCCATCTTGATAAACAGGATCTCCACTCCTCTCTCCTGTATCTGGCTGCACCTGCCCACTACATCCGGAACCAAGCATGCTGGAAAATATTGGTGTCTGGGGCATAGTTTCCTGCAAAAGTGGAGGGAGAAAATGGAAGCGATGTGAGCCATATACAGCGGCTTTTTCATGTGTCTCATTGGTGCTTTCCCATGTTTTGAAGAAATATCAGCCTGATCCTGTGCAACATTAGGCCTGCTTAAGTCCACTACAATTATTCGGCTTAGACCTCTGGCCAACTCTTCATAGGGTCAGACTGCTTTTTTTGTACTGCACATAACATAGCATGAACGTTGGAAGAGGAATTTGCAGTCCCAACATGCCCAAGTGTGCACGAAGCCTTTTGTCTGGCTTTGTTGTTAAATTAAATACGCATTGATAGGCCTACATTGTGCACTGGCTAGCAGGATGACATTTGTGTCTCACAATAAGAGTGTTTGAAGACAACCTCGAGGACACATTCTTACAATGGAGTAAACCAAACAATCAGTCTTAAAAATTGTTCATAAGGATTCCTATGAAAACAAGTAACTATTAAAAGAGAAGCTTAAGATTCACAATTAAAATATTCCAATGAAAAACCCACAAATTAAACACATAGTGGAAGTGAGTTGCCTTACAACAGGAGTTGGGGACCTGTACCCTTCCAAGGGTTGTTCAACTTAATCCTCAATAGCCTCAGCCCAAGTGATCAGTGGTCATGGTTGGTGGGCTCTTCGTCCAGCAGATCTGGAAGCTCCTCACTCCTGGGTTTAAACTTTGTAAGTAAAGACTTCAAACAATGGGCCTTACTTGGGGGGAGAATTCTCAAGAGAAATGACACTGCTCTTCCAAGGCCATCGATGTTCAAGCATCCCAAGGATGGGGCTTGTGTAGTGTGGTCTCTTCAATGGATCTTAACAGGACAGGAAATATCCACATGACATGAGGAGCTTCCCAAGGTGGAACAAAGCAATTCTGCCTGACCCGTTTAAATGGCTACTTAGCAGAAAACTGATTCAAGCATGGCTGTTCTGCTTCATCTGGTTTAGATCTTGACAGCAGTTCATCTCATTTGCCCTGCCCTCTCATACATGAACAGTTCTAGAAATCACTGAAGATGTGTCTGCTGACACAACATCTGCCAAAGAGCAGGTAATCTGGGGAGGCAGTTGGCTTCTGGAACACCGAAGAACGCGTTGCTGGGGTGATGCTTTCAAAGGTGTGTGGGCTATAGCGACAGTTGGGAAAGGGAGCAGTTGGTTAAATCGAGTATCTGAGTCTGGCAGCTTTCTCTAAGCATGGTCAGAGGAAGGTAGCAGGAACCATGTCTTAATCTGGGACAGAAACACATGTGGCCAGACTGCCTGTTTGTCTTAACAACATACTGGTGAGTGCAAACACAACCTTACAGTGTCTTGTGTTTCTGTCTTGCTTCAGGGAAAAATAGTATACCTGCTATCCTGGATTATTGGCAGAGATCAGAGCTCCCCCCACCCAGCTTTTCTCCTAGCTATCAGACTGAAGTATGCGATAGTCAACAACTACAAATATGTGTGGCTGCAAAGCAAATTTACATGGGAGGTGAAAACAATCGAGTTGCCATGGTGTGCTTAGATCATGAAACGTGAATGTCAGAGTGATTATGCATCAGCCCTCCATATGCTTTCTCAGTATCTCGTGTTTACTAGCCTGAATTTTCAAGGTTGCTAAGCTATATCAGGAGTAGCTGCTAAGAGAAATCCTCAATAGTGGCTCAGGTGACATCACTTTGCTTCCTTCGTGCCATGGATATTGGGATGGCTTTGTAAACATTTCATGGCTGGTATGTATGGTATCACGTCCGTGAGACTGTGTTATTGCCACGAACAAGGGATCTAGTGGAAAATTAGTTTCCTGAAATATGTGAATACTCAAGGCCTATAGCCAAGATAGGGCTCTTTATTGCTAGTTAATATGCAATTCTTCACCTTTGCATTTCCTGGTCATGAGCAATTTTGCCATCTCAGTTTTCTTTTCTTTGCAGTCTCTCTCTCCCCCGCCCCAGCTTTTGCTTTCCCTCTATTATTTGGACTCTACTTTCTTCGGCGGATTGGCACTGCTTTCTCAGGACCTTTCCTTTCCAAACCCCCCATTTCTTCCATATCGCCTTTCCTGCTGCCTGCCATGCTTGTTTCTGGGCTCTGAGCTGCTGAGCCAATGGCAGTCAGAGACATTTCTGCTTTCTGTGACGTTAGAGCAACTAAGTCAGTCACTGCCAGGCACATCATAAACCACAAAGTCCCCTTAATCGCACTAAAATGTAGATATCCTGCAATATCTGAGGATTCATTAACTACCGTATTTTTCGCTCTATAACACGCACCAGACCATAACACGCACATAGTTTTTAGAGGAGGAAAACAAGAAAAAAGATATTCTAAACAAAATAGTGGATATATGATTTTTGTGGTTCATGCTGTGGCCACAGACATGTGATCTGACAGTGAGTTTGGAGTAGCCCAATGCAAAAATCCTGAGGATCCATGTGGATCCATGCTTTGTAACCATGGAGGAGGGAAGGAAGGGGAACCATGGATCCTCTGCTCACGACTGCAGCAGATCCCCCCCCCCGCCACCCGCAGGCATTCGCTCCATAACACGCACAGACATTTCCCCTTACTTTCTAGGAGGAAAAAAGTGAGTGTTATGGTGCAAAAAATACGGTAAGTTATAACACATCACTGTTAAGTACGGCTAGAGCTCCTGTATACCATCACTCAGAATTCTACCATGCATATGTAATGTCTATATGGCACATGAAAAATTCCACCAGCCATGGAGCTTCAGCAAACTTTGTAATGGGCATGCATGACTCCTTACTGCCCTTTGATGCATATGCAAGCAAACAGTTCATGAACCTCCCACTACCTGATGAAAATTCATGGATGTTCATTGCAAGGTCCAAGGTGGTGAGTCAACCTCACTTCATCATTAATACTAACACTAAAATAATTGTTGCTTTCTACTGTTAACCCTCATCCACTCCCCGCATTCCTGGCAGCTCAACACAATACGAAGGACATGCAGCTGCCTGGCTTATCCAAATCTAGGGGGCTACTGTGAAACCCAAAACAAACCCTGAATGGTGTAACACAAATGCCTCACACCTCTTAGGACAACAGGGGCTAGAACAAGGGTATTGCAACTCTCATAACTGCTCCCATTGCAGGTCCTTCCCTTCACACAATTTACTTATATAAAAAAGAGGGGGATGGAACTACTTTTGGGCAACCTTGAGGAGGCAATACCACAACATGATGTGAGCTGGGGGAGCAACATTAAATTTCATATGGGACATTAATTCAGTGTGAGCCAGCTCTGCTATATAAAGTACCAGCCAAACATTATGTTCCCTTTTAAGGCAGCTCCCCCCCCCCCAAGCAATATTTAGCAAGCCAGTTGGGGACTTGTCTAAGTTAATTCCAACATCACCCTGACACCAAGACATAACTAAAAGAAGAAAACTCCTGCCAGCTCATATGCTAGGACAGAATCCTGCACAGCTGTTTACGACTTAGAAGGCGGAATGTCCCTAATAGTAAACAGCAGCATATCCCTCCCACAGTTCAGGCCAGTGTTTGTCATTTAAATGTTTGAAGTGACTCATGTGAATGGGGACGAGAGACAAAATGTACAGCATCTAATTGACATATAATTGAGAAATGAGACACGGCAATTCTATGCACAAGTGCTTTCTTGGTAATGTTCTGTGGTATTTCACAAATTTAGTCACAAGGCATCCTTGTAGGCTCACATGACAGCTTGACAAATGGGATGTTTCTTTGGGAGGGAGGGAGGGACGTGGAAGGCAGCTTGACTCTGTTTATTATGCGAGTTGCCTGTGAGTTTACTCCTTCCTTTTAAGGGATATGGCAGTGGTTTTTAATGAGCTACCCATGTACAGTGTGCACTGTCAGGCTATTTCATCTAGATGCATGCCCAAACTGCAGATTATGGAATAGGAGGGAACATGCTTCTTTCATAGTATTAAAACGCAGGGTCAGGCAATGAAATTGATTCATTGGCAGGGTTAACACAGGCAAAAGGAGGTATTCCTTCACAAAGTGAATAATTAACATAAGATTCAAAGCAACAAGATGCAGGGATCTGCTTAGACCAGTGGGGCCTGCAACAAAATGTTGTCATGTAAAGGTAAAGGTAAAGGGACCCCTGACCATTAGGTCCAGTCGTAGCCGACTCTGGGGTTGTGATGCTCATCTCGCTTTATTGGCCGAGGGAGCTAGCATACAGCTTCCGGGTCATGTGGCCAGCATGACTAAGCCGCTTCTGGCGAACCAGAACGGTGCACGGAAATGCCGTTTACCTTCCCGCCAGAGTGGTACCTATTTATCTACTTGCACTTTGACATGCCTTCGAACTGCTAGGTTGGCAGGAGCAGGGACCGAGCTCTGGGAACTCACCCCGTTGCAGGGATTCGAACTGCCGACCTGATCGGCAAGTCCTAGGCTCTGTGGTTTAACCCACAGCGCCACCCGGATCCCAAAATGTTGTCATGTAGTGCACTTCTTTTCAAGGTTAGAGCCTGCCAGCCAAGCCCTCTTCCAGGAACACCATCCCATACTGCTCCCAGTTGCCATTCTACCAATGGACATTCAGCATCCTGAGGCCACTGACTATGGACAGTACTAACTAGATGGTTTTGGTAGTGTTGGGGTTTCCCTTTTAAGATTTCCCCCTAGGGAAATCTTTTTGTACTTTTGGAAACCTTGGGTTTGCTTCCAAGCCTGCTGCTCCCTCCCTCTTATTCATCAGTGGCCCCATTTAGGATACAATCCTGATAATAATAAAAATGTTATTATTCATACACCAGCCACTCTGGGCAGCTTCCAACGCATACAAAAACATAATAAAATGTCCAACATTAAAAACTTCCCAATACAGGGCTGCCTTCAGATGTCTTATAAAAGTTGTGTAGTTCTTATCTCTTATCAGTTGAGGAAGACAGGTGTATCAACAGCTCTCAGCTGTGATAGTTGAAGGTTACCATGTTAAGAGGCAGTAGACCTCTGAACACCAGATGTGGAGGGCAGGCAACATGGGAGGGCTGTTGCCTTCATGCCCTTTCTCATCATCTGGCCAGCTGTTGATGTAAACAAAATGCTGGACAAAATGAACCTCTGGCCTGATCCAGAAGGACCACTCTTGTGTTCTTAGGCACCTAGATTTGAATATGAAGAGTAGAATCCTTGGCCGTGCATGAAGAGATTCCAAATCCATGAAATGACATGTTAGCACATCTATACTAAACAACCCCCTCCTCACATGATAAATAAACTTGGGTAGAGGCTTGCATCTGCTAGCAACTTTGCTGGTATTGGTGCACACACTACCCACGCTCCCTGGCACCCACATGTTCAGAGTGAGGGTAAAAGCAGAATGTGTGCAAACTGCTGTACATGTGTACAGCTTGGTTTGTGGGGCAATCAGGGTTCCCAATTCTGTGAAGGAGCCCCATGTGTATTTGGCTGTGGGCAAGGAGGCCACTTTCACACTCACCCTGAACATCCAGAGTTTAAGAAGCAATGCTAGCAGGCATTCTGCTCCTGTTCCTCACCCACCATCACTAGAATGTACAGCTAGAGGGAACATATGCACACCTGGGGCGGGGGGGGGGGGAGGTCAATGCACTCAAGTGGTTCTTACGACTGTACATTGCAATTCAGCTAAACCTACCCAGGATCCATTTCTTTACACCCTTAGGTATTCTGTGGCAACAAAACCTACTTCCATTTCTCCCCACTGGAAAAACCAGGAAGAGGTCTTAAGGGGAGGGAAAGAAGGAAATTGGGGTTTTCCCTGATTCTTTTCTTGTTTTTTTTGACAGCGCCTTCACATCTCTAGAGAGGACTGGCCTGTGGATTTCCTTTAAAATACCTCATTTTCTTTTCACAATGACCTTCTGAGGTTGGCATAACAGGGACTTACTGAAGGCTACCCCCAAAACATGACTGAATAGATGTTTGAACCTGGATTTTCCCAGCCCAGGGAAATGCCACCCCCCTGTACCACATTGACTACCAAGACCATGGATTCAATGGTTTTGTAGTTGATGACATGTTTCTCTTATGCGGTATATTATAGAATAATATAAGCAAAAAGCAAAACCTCTCCCTGCCCCAAGGAACTCAAAAATCTAAAACAACATAACATTCTGCCGTGTGTTCCCTCTCTTATCATTGATCGTGGTGTCAGAAAAATGAAACGGGTGATGACATCACATTGTGCATTGTAGAATGCTATAGGTTGCCATGAGGAGTACAAAATATACACAAAGTAGTGCGTCTAGCAACATCTAGTTCCACTCCAAGAAAAGAGAGCAATAACCAAACAAGTTAAAAGCTAACTGAGAGAGAAAGAGAGAGAGAGAGAGAGGAGGGGAAGGGAGAAAGAGAGGGAAATAATATATTTGCTTTGGCATGTTAAGAATGCGGAGCTGGGATGTTTAAGATCTTTATGTTCGCCCATGCCGAGGCTAAAAGTCACCTACTCTTGTTATGTATGTCTGTCAGTAAACACTGGAATAGAGCTCAAAGAATTCCTTATTTCTAGATAAAACAATGTAAAACGCATACTGTACTTTCGCCAGCAGTCTCTGGAGCACAAGTGCTCTGAAGCTGGCCCAATTATATTTATACAACAGCAGCCAAACGCGAAACCAAACCGCAATGTGCATTTTGGATCTGTAAGCAAAAATGCACTTTGACAGGATCCCATAAAGAGAAAAAGAGAGAGAGACTCCTCCAGGTTTTTTTTAACGTGGGAGCCGTTCTTTCCCCCACAACACAGCAAAGCCATTTAACAATATCCACATACGCACTACTTTTAAACCTTGGCTGTAGTGCATGACATGCGACACGACTCAGTTTAGCAGAGAAGCCAAAGCTTCACCTGGGGGGACTGAGTCCCGAATGTCGTTTACTGCTTTTTCGGGAGGAGGGGGAAAGAAGTATTAGAACAACATAACAAAACATTCCCAGAAAATTCCGTAAAAGAGAAATAAAGGAAGAATGGGGAATTATTTTTCCTTACCCTCATTGTTTTCTGTAGTATGTACATAAGCTTGTAGTGTTATGTTGATCCCGGTGGCTTTCTAAAAGAGGTAACCCTTAGCCGAGCATCGCAGTTCGAGCCTGAGAGGAGAAAACGAGAAAGCTCTCTGGCTTCAGCTGCCCTTCCCGCCAGCTCAGATCTCAAAAACAGCTCCAGTTCATCTGAGCAAAAGCAGCAAGCCTGCAAGCTTCCCAGACGAGCTCTGACGTCAGCAGCTGGCTTGGCTTGCCGTTGGCTGAGAGGAAGCTTGTCTGATTCAAAAGGAGTGGAGTTTACTACTACAGCTGCCTTTTGTGCGCTGAGAGTGCCAGCTTTGAAAGGAAAAGCCCACCCTCTGCTTCCCTTTATGAAAAGCTTTCCAACAGGTTGGGTCGCATGGTAATACTATTCCCCACTCACCCTTCAGCTCTGCTTTCTCGGAGATCGAAAGGGCTGGGCTGCAAAGATGAGGAACTTACTTGAATGATCTGGAGTTTTTATTTTGAAAAAATAAAACACCCAAGGTCGTGTGTGGAACAGTCAGGGTATTTCTAGCCAGTTTCACAGAACCGACTCTGTTTCTCTAAATAGTTCCTCGTTGTTTCGAACAAAGGCTTTTTGAGTTATTTCTTGTCAGAAGGGGAATTCTGACAGATAGTAACGGTAAACACTGACAAACAGACCCTTTGCATGAGTGCCAAATCGTGGATTGTGTACTTGTGATTTGGATGACTATTATTATTATTATTATTCATTTATGTAGCATTATCAGGGCACATGGCTCCTTACAAAGTTTTACAAGCAACAAATAGTATGATCATCCAGCAATCCAAACAGACTGAATTAACAGATACACAGCACACTCTACATTGCCATCAACTTCACATTACTTCAATATGATGTTAGCAGCTGTGGAAAAATTCCCCAGATCCTAATAATTAAAACAGTGTTCTCATCCCCAGCTAAAACCTAACAAACTTTTGCTTACATTCATCCTGTTTCCTTTGCCTCCCTTCCTTCCCTTTGTTGTCTTCCGCATTGTGTATATTTAGAA
This sequence comes from Podarcis raffonei, assembly GCF_027172205.1. Lineage (NCBI taxonomy): Eukaryota > Metazoa > Chordata > Lepidosauria > Squamata > Lacertidae > Podarcis > Podarcis raffonei. The sequence continues at coordinate 21,936,457 of NC_070606.1, forward strand.
TGTGAGTTTCTTGGGGTGGAGACTCACCCTTCCCCACTTGCTAATGCTAATATGCTGCTACTCCTACTCTTATAACAATGGTCATAATTAGTAAATAATACTAAAATAATAATAAAACAATTACTGTATATCATGTTAGTGTGCTTACAATAGCCCTTTATTGTCCGACACGTTTTGCCCAGCTAATAGGGTTAACTGCTGTCCTGTCCTGTCCTGGAATAATTTATGGGTTAAAGGGCAGGTACTGTATCCCTCTGATTTTTTTCCGCAAGTAGCCAAGTCTTTTGGTATTCATTTGTTACCTCTTTTTCCAGTATTTAGACATATCAAATATAGAAGAGGCTTATTTTAAAAACTGAATGAATGTTCTAGCTCATTTAGGTTTCATTATTTGTGTTCAAGTGTAGGAAATGCAAAAGACAATTTAAAAGCTGATTGCGAAAACAGTTCTTAGATGCACCACTCCCTGCCCCCATGACCCTTTCCCCCTGGCCCTTCATTGCTGTGTTGAAATATGCACGAGATTACTCACATGGTTAATTGTTAAATGCAACACAGTCACATCTGACTTCAAAAGAGGAAATTTCCCCAAAATGAAGTTGAAAGAGAAAGTTAAGAAGGGTCAGATGTCTCCAGAATGCTTCAGGGTTATTGAAAACTACAATATTAGAAGTTCAGTTAGAATGGTTACCACCTTTCAAGAAAGGTACCACCAGGACCAAGGGGATGTGGTTTGCAAGCAGAGTGAAGGAACTGTTAGAAGCAAAGAAGGCTTCCTTCAGAAAGTCTTGTCCAAATGAGGAAACAAACTTTGGCAAAAGAAGTGCAAGCAGACTGTATGAGATGGGGGGAACGAAATGTGAGGAGCACATAGTTATGAACAAGCAAACATAAAGACCAACAACAAAAAATCATTATATACATTAGTAGCAGGAGATAAGCTAGGGAGGTGCTTCAGCCTTTAGACGACAAGTAGGTCAAAGGTATATTGAAGGAAGAAAAGAAGATTGCAGAGCAGCTGGGTGAATACTTTTACAATGGACAATATAGTTCAGATCCCTGTGCCTGAACTAACTTTCACAGGAAGGAGAGTCTGAAGAATTGTGGTGATAAGAGAAAGTGTTCTAGGCCTTAGAAACAAAAAAAAAAAGACCAAAAAAAAAGGAAAATCACCAGGTTCAGATAGCATTTGCCAAAGAGTTCTTAAGTAACTCGAATGTGAAATTGCTGATACTCTTAACAAAAAAATTTAATGTGTCTCTAAGATCAGCCTCTATACAGGAAAGTGGCCATCAGGATGCCAGTTTTTAAACAGCGATCTGGGGTAATCTAAGAAATAACAGCTAGTTAGTTTCATGTGTCTTCCAGGAAAGCAGGTGGAAAGCATATGAAGAACAAGTCTTGCTGAAGCAAAACCAGCATGGCTTTTGCACGTGTAAGCCCTGTCTCACTAACCTCTTAGGGTGCTTTGAGAGTATTAACAAGCATATAGATAGAGGTGATCCAGTTGATATCTTGTACTTGGAATTTCAAAAAGCTTTTGACGACGTACCTCGCTGAAGAATTTTGGAGAAATTCTAATAATTTATTTATCTACTTGTTCTGCAGGATCAACAAGAATGAATTAAGTGTGCATTTCTGGCATTTCCCCCCTTAAGTATTATGATCATATTATTTATATTGCATTATGAAAGAAGAGAAAAGAATACAGTATTATCTAAATTGCTTGGGACCCATATACTTCAAAGAGCACCTTCTTCCATAAGTTCCTCTTCACATGCTCCATTCATCACCTAAGGAATCACCTGAATCCTAGGGGCGGCAAAATGGAGCAGTCCTTTTTGTGGCATCCACCTTGTGGAAAGTCCTCCTGGCTTAGATTTGCCAAGCCCGAACACTTTGTGGGCCAAAGCCTGGTTTAGGATGGAAAACCTCCATCCTCTCATTCCTATTAATATTTTAAGACATTTTAGACATTTAAAGATATTTTAGCTTCACTCAGTTTGGGGAGCTATATGAATGGATGTTTTTTGTTGATTTAAAAAAAATATTAAAGGTTTTTATTTTTTGTGTGGTTTATTTGTCAATTTGGTTTGTGTGTATATTTTATTGTTACTGGCAGCTTTGAATTTCTTTTTGCGGGGGACAGGAGAAGGATATAAATTTGTGAAATAGACACCAATCATTTAGCTATATTTGGTTTAAAGGCAAGTATGACTAAGTTTTTTTTCCAATTTTTATTTTTCTTAGTCTAATTCCCATTGCTAAAACTGGGCTACTCTGTACATCACTCCAGTTTTGTAACCTGATTGTAGCAACCCATCACTTCCCACCTTGCTTGTAAGAATGTATATATTTCAATGTATTTAGAAACACTTAGATTTTGGCCTCCACTGCTCTACACTTAGTGCCTGCCTTGTGCCTCTTGAAAGCAGCTGTGTATAATAACAATGGCGAACATGCCTAATAAGAATGACTAACCTGCGGCTTAGGCCCTTTTCTAAACAAACCTTGGAAAGAACTAATTTCTACGAGCTTTTCATCTTGAATGTTGATGGGTGGTTAGGGACAAGGTTGTGTGTTGCTCTTTCCACACTCTGTTACAAAGGTCATGGCAGTTCATCTTCCTCCCAAGAACCTCTGTCAACATTTGAGGCTTTCCTTGCATGGTGATAAGAAGGGTTCTACCAAGGTAGTTGAGGAAACAACGGGCTTTTCCCTCACAAGCACATTTCCAGTATCTTATCCCTGGTGTTTTCTGTATGTGGCTAGGAGTATTCAAAGTGTTACCTTCCAGATGTTGTTGACTTATAACTCCCATCAGTCAGCACAGCCAAAGTCAGGGGTGATGGGCAGTGGTGTATCTAGGGTCCCTTATGCAGTTGACAAGGATCTGTATTGCCCCACCACAAAAATCACTTTACCATAGTAGCCACATTAGAAATCACTATGTGACCCAAGTACTCAAAGTGTCTGGAGTGAGGGTGAGGTGAGTAGGAAGGGCAAGAAACACAGGAAGAATCTCCTGTGTTTGATCTTACTGCAACAGCAGTGGCATGTTGCTAAACACATATACATCATAGATGCCATAGTCTCCAGCGGTCTACCTTCATACCGCCTCTCCATTTCTCCTACTGCTCAGTTTCCAGCTCTGGTCTAAACTCATGACCTGACACAGATAACTGGAGGCAGATTTCTAGGATGATTTTTGTGCTCCCCAAGGTCCTGTGCCCTGGAGAGTGCCGGCTTCTCCAACCCCTAGGTACACCTTTTGTGATGGGAATTGTAGTCCAACAACTTTAGTGCATTTAATATGTGTGTATTGTCTGCAAGAAGAAGTACAAGTCTGACTTTGGCTTAGATTGTGGATTGATAAAATACTTGACCCAGATCTCTGTATTTTAAAGAAAAGTGTAACGGAAACGAATAACCAAGCATGGTTTGGGTGCAAGGTTGGTAAAGCTCCCCTTAGATACCTAGATTTTACATGGCTTTACTTAGAAGTGTCTGGAAATGTGTAAAGGAAGCACACAATAAAACTATAGTCGTCAGTTGACTGTAAACCAGTTTGCCCCCCAGCCAAGATGGGGTACATTTCAAAGTTGAGTGAAATTACAGGAAAGAACATTTGGGTTGAGAGTATTACAAATCTCTCCTTTTGCTGCTTGCCTTGAACTGCCAAGGCAGGGAGGTTTTTATGCACCTGGCTGGCTGGTAGGCTTGCCAAACAACCAGCAGGAAACTGGCCTGGCCAGATGTTATCTGTGTTGTTTTTACTCGCAGGCCGGTTGGTTTGTAGCTGTGCACCTTGGGGTTTTCCAGGGTTTTGCTGCTGTTTTCCTTTGCAAGCCATTCTCTGTTTTGTCTTGGTAAAATGCAAATAATATTTCAGTTATAGGTTAGACGGTGATGCTTATACTATGGTAAAGGCTGTCATTCAGGTTGCATTCTTCCAACTGCTGAGAATATTTTACAGTTCCTCTTTCCTTTATCTACTCCAAACCCTTCCAAAAATGACAGTTTTGTCATTTTTATGGTGTGAAACTGAAACTGATTCATTCAAAGTCGCTAACGACAGAGTTTATCACAGCTGGCCAAAAAGTGTGACCCTATCCATATTTATCCATAAAGCTAAAATCACATATAGTCAAAACACAGGGGGTTCAATGGTGGGTGAGATTACCAAAGTCCTTTTTCCTGGATGCCCACCCCCTTTCCACCCCCTTTTAATTCTCTCCCCACCCCAGCCAGCACATAAAGATGAACATGCACAAGTTAAAGGCATGTAAATTGTGGGCATACTGTATTAAAAAATAAGTATTGTGATATTTGTGTCTTAAGCACAATCCTATATGCACTTACTCAGAAGTAGGAGCCACTGAACGATGATGTACTTATTTCTGTGTAAACAGGCATAAGAATTACAGCTCAGACACAAGACCAGTGCGCTCCATTTGCACTGCAGTATGTGTTATGTACACATAGCTCTATAAATAGCACTCAGTTTGACACATAAAATTTTTGGGAAGAGAAACTGTTCAAAAGTATTTTATCCTACTCAACAAGTCTGAGCGGGGCTTCCTTCTTTCTTTAGACTAAGCACTTTTACATAAAATTGTGAAGGCGGGGGTCAAAGGGAACCGTGATAATTTAAAGAGTCAAAAACAAACGAAGAACTGGATTACAGTGCGCTGCAACCGATTTACTTAAAGACACTTGGATAAATTGCATACCCGATTCCTACAGGACAGCAACAAGTAATTACAAAGGCACCAATTTACATTCTTCTGAATCATGTTAATTACAAGGGAAGTAGCTTTGACATATGCCATTTACATCCTCTTAGTAAGTTCTTTCAGTAATGTTTAGGTTCATTACATGTACATTGCTCTTTAAGAAGAGTTCGCAGAACAACATGCATGCTACAACCACTTGAAGAATTCACATTTTTTGGGATTCCTATATGAAACGACCTGATGCACACATCTCAGACCAATGCATGCATTGGAACTTAAGTTATCCACCATATTTCACATTTCTCCAGGTGTAATGACATTGTTCTGGAAAGTATCAAAATATAGATTTTGAGAGCAAAGGCCCATTTTAATGCATATTCTTGGAGAAAAATACTCCAAATGCCAACCCTTGACCCCACCCCTGATTTTGAGAAGGGTTTGGTTTGTTTAAAAAATGCAGATTAATGCGGAAATTGAAATAAATTATGGGTGAAAGCTTGTGACGTGGTCTAGAAACATAGAGATTCTTCCTTCCCTAATACATGTGCAATGAAATGCTGTTCTGAAAAAGAAGTTTGGTGCGGAAGGAGTGAGGAAATGGGGAAGGAATAATGAGGGCGGGCCACGGAAAAGACATGATCTTTCTCACTCTGTAAATAGCAAATAATGAGACTTCTAGCTTAATAGTGATTTCAGTCACTCATGTACAGTAGCAAAAAGGTTGGGGAGCATCTAAGGAGAAAACATAGAGGATCTTATCATAGAGGATATTTCACCTCAGATTTGTACAGGAGGAACACTTGGAAACATTGCTGAAAGTGCCTTATTGGAATGCAGTGATGTGGTAAACCAGTGGAGGGGATGACATGCTGGATTGCTTTTCTTTCTTATGTAACAGCACAACCTGTACACAAAGGGAAGTATTCTTGGAATGTTCATACTCAGCATGCTTTATGAGCTTAGTATTACCTTGGGCCTCCCAGTTAGAAGGTGTGGTACAGAGGCGTGAAGCAGAAACCCTCAGTTAATTTCAACATATTAGATACTCCATTGCAAACCAGATTGGCCACAACTGTGGTGCAGGCAACTTCTGCAACAAGTGCTTAAAAGCAGTTTACTGAATCTTCAGTCAGGCTACAGCCAATACCTTCCACGGCATCTTTGGATCTAGTTGCAATAGTTTTCAAGCTTCCCTCCTTGCAGAGAGCCTTTCACATCGGTTTCATTTGTCATGAAAACCCAAAGCCCTGCAGAACATTGTGGGCTGCGTTCTAATGTCACCCTCAGTTTATGTGGGGCATTGAAAGAGTCTTGTTTATGAAACTGGATTCTACAATGTGCAAATTGAGAAGGGTACTCTGGAATTGCAAAGGAAGGCTAATAGGAGCATGCCATCTCACTTTTAGGGAAGCTTGCTTGCCATTACTCATGAGGAACCCCTGAAATGTGTCTGAAGATCAAAGGGTTTCTACAACCAAATTTGAAAATCATTGGAGCAGTATAAAATGGGCCCAACATCTTTAATGTAGAAACTGAGCTTTTATCTCATGATGTTACATATTTTGCTATAAACTAAGCTGGAAATAGGGATGTGGGTGGCGCTGTGGGTTAAACCACAGAGCCTAGGACTTGCCGATCAGAAGGTCGGTGGTTCAAATCCCCGCGATGGGGTGAGCTCCTGTTGCTCGGTCCCTGCTCCTGCCAACCTAGCAGTTTGAAAGCACGTCAAAGTGAAAGTAGATAAATAGGTACCGCTCTGCCGGGAAGGTAAACGGCGTTTCCGTGCACTGCTCTGGTTCGCCAGAAGTGGCTTAGTCATTCTGGCCACATGACCCGGAAGCTGTACGCCGGCTCCATTGGCCAATAAAGCGAGATGAGCGCTGCAACCCCAGAGTCGGTCACGACTGGACCTAATGGTCAGGGGTCCCTTTACCCTTTACCTTTAAGCTGGAAATAATAATAATGACAATAATTTCTAGTTTGTTTTATTGTACTGTTTGAAATCAGGCCCATAGCCAGAGGTTTTGTAATGGGGATGGCATAGTGCTAACTGTTGAGAGTCATCCTGGAAAGAGTGAGATTGGAGTGGGAATTGGTTTTTTTTTTAATAAGAAATAACAAAGCCCAAATACATGTAGTCCAGTTTAAGCCAATAAAATACAAGTTTGAATCCTCCTAAGGATAGATCATTATTCGCCAGTGCTTTTGCAATAACTAACCAGAATGCTAGAAGCAAGGAGCAAGTTTACTTCATTGTTCCTGAGAGAAAAATAATTTTGTTGATGTTTTAATGTGGGCAGAGAATACTCTTTAATATTGTGGTGTTCATATAATCACTTAAGAGTGCAATCCTATGTAGCCATAGGACAGACTGGATCTTCACCTTGGATGTTGAAGACCAAACTTCAGTGTTGGAGCCTAGTTCTTCAAAACCACCAGCGTCTCTCTGAAGTCCTGGCCCAACTGACATCACACTTCTGGCATCAGTAGGGCCAGAAAAGGGACATTCTGGGGACATTCTGGATCCAACAACTGGAGAAAGGTTTAGACACCTCTGAGCATCTCTAAACCTCTCCCCCGCCCCTTTCCCCTCCTGCTGGAAATAATGGGATGGAAACAGACAATCCTCACACCCAAAATTAATACTTTAAGGCCCAGAAACAACTGAGGTATGCAGACTGTTCGTCCATCCTCACTTCCACTCTGCTGGCTTGAGACCAGAAGGGGTTTGCATTAGGTGGTAGAGCTGCCTTCAGATTTACGCCTCCCCTCTGACATGTTGGTATTACACCCTCAAAAAATGGATTATATATTTTGAGTATGGCAACTGAAACACCATGCTACAAACTATCCTCTCAACTGTAAATCATATGCTTGCTATTTTACTGATGATACTAAACGCCTCCTTTCTTTAGAAACCTCAGAGTTGTTTACATGGGATATATGTCATCTTCCATCTAGGCATTGGCCAGGTTCCATACTCATTGAGTGCTTCCACATACCTAGTGTCGTATGTACAACGTAGTGTTGTATTGCTACACTTCAAGCACTGTGCACTGGTTTATTGTGAGGTCCACAGCTCTTTTTTTTTGTAAACTTCTTTTTATTCATTTCCTATAACCAAACAACAGCAAAGAAAGAAAAAGAAAAATAGCCAACACAGCTCTTATTTGATACTGCACCACATCAAACAAGCATGCTATATGGGGAGGTGATGCAGAAGTTTTGGAATTTGCAAAACGGGGTGGTTGTTCAGTTTGCCTGTTATCTCTACGCAGCGAAGTAACAAAGCCATTTAATGCAGCAAACACATCTTTAAAAAATTCATTTTTTTATGCATTCAAACGGAGCACGTGGCACTTCGTGAGAATGTTTTTATGTGAGTGAATTTCATTGAGTCTATTACGAGTTTAAATGCTGCAAGCTCTGTGCTGGTTTGTGACCTTGTCATGTGCGAGTGCAATGGTAAACAAGCTTATTCAAAACTGGGCTGGATTAAGTTTAGGGTATCAGTTCTTGGTGTTCTTGTTTATCGCTACTGGGTTGCTTCGGCAGGGTGGGGCTCTTTTCAGTTGGCAAACAAAGCCTGACACAAACAAGAGAGGCACGCCGGGTGAGGTGGCAGCATGGAACGTGCAGGAAATGCCCTCCAGGAGCAATTAGCAGCAGGTAGCTAAGTACGCAGCCTCAGAGGGCACCTAGGGGAGAGACCTCTGTATATTATAAAGTTTCATTACATTATTAGTATTTGAATCTGAATTATGCATAATGATAATGCAGTCCTATGTATATTTACCAGTGAGGGGGAACTCCCACTGAATTTGAGCTTCCTCCTAAGTAAAAAATACATTTAATTGGCTAGTGCAAAACAAACAGTGTGAATAAAGGACGTGTCTTTTAACAATAGGAATTAAGTTGCCAAGGACCTCAAGCAGGGAATCCTGGGAACTGTAGTTCTGTGAAACAGCTCAGGGTCACTCCTAATCATAACTAGTTCCAAGTTCGTTTACATTTTCAGTGCAAAAGATACTTTTATTTTAAAGGAAAAGCCTTCATTTTAAAAATTTAACCTCCCAGTTCCTTTAAAAAAATTAAAAAATTGTTACCCGTCTGTTACTTTAAATGTTCTGTTTTTAATTTAGTAAAAGGTACATTATATGTAGATTTTTTAAAAAAATAAATTTTAGAAAAGAATTCACTGTGGATTTTGTATAATAAATGTTAAGATTTAGTATAATAAGATGCAGTAATGGTCTCAATGAGGCAGTAACTTAATTTAGCTCTTCTCAGTCAGCTGTGAATATGAGAGCTATCAGTAAAAATCAGGTTTGTGGGTTCTGTGGCCATATCAACAGAGTTTAGTCAGTTTAGCAGTCATTCCTTCTTCCCCTTGGGATCCTGGCACCAGAGGTTCTGTGAGGGGATCTCTTAAAGACTGTCAGCACCCTCACTAAACTGAATTTCCCAGGATTCTGTGGGGGAAGCCATTGATTGTTAAACTGACTGGGGCTTTTTTATAGTATAGGATGATATGCCCTTACAGTGTGAGCCAATCAGTGGCTAGTCAGAAGTGAATATACATATGTGAATGTTCTGTATTCACAGGAGCATGCACTCAAGGCAGTGTAAACAGGACTGTGAGCCACGTAAGACTGTAATCCAACTCCCTGGCTGGCAGCAGCAGAGCTCTGATAGAGCAACATAACCGCTACCATACCCTCCAAGTATCCCGATTTTCTAGGGACAGTCCTGAAATTACAGAAACCATCCCAGCTTCTGATTTGATCCTGGAATGTCTCCATTTCCCCTGCCAGTGCTGTTGTCAAGCTAGGGGAGGAAGATGAGCCAGCGCTTGTCCCTAGATGTAGCAGTGGTGGCGGTAGCACAAGGGAGCACCCCGTTGCCTCTCCATGGCCGCCACTGCTGGCCTACTCCCTTGAACCAAAAACAAACCCCTGTGTTGCAATAAGAACCAGTCACAACAATACAAACATAAGACATAGGCTAATAGTAGAGAATATATAATAGAATAATGATATCATTCAAATTATAGGAATAAGCCAATCAGAGTTCATATGTACAATATAATAGAGTGGTAGCGAGGACCGTCAAGCTGTGTGTTCAAAACAGATGTCTAAGGACAGTCTCACAATAGTTTTTCAAAAGTTTCAACAGAAGAAATCTCAAGTTTCAATAGTAAAGTCTCTCAATAGTCTTTCAAAAGTTTCAACGGAAGATGTCTCAAAAGCCTCAAAAGGACAGCGTCTCCGGAATGATACAGTGGTACCTCTGGTTACGTACTTAATTCGTTCTGGAGGTCCGTTCTTAAGCTGAAACTGTTCTTAACCTGAAGCACCACTTTAGCTAATGGGGCCTCCCGCCACCGCTGCGCCACTGCCACACGATTTCTGTTCTCATCCTGAAGCAAAGTTCTTAACCCAAGGTACAATTACTGGGTTAGCAGAGTCTGTAACCTGAAGCGTCTGTAAGCTGAAGCGTATGTAACCCGAGGTACCACTGTACTACTGTTTCATAATAGTCTTCATCAGCCGATATTTTTCAACAGAATATGTAAGTAAGATTCATGCTAAGGATCAGTGCTCACTAGATAGTGTAGCTGCTGATCAACTATTAACTATGAAGAAGAAGAAGAAGAAGAAGAAGAAGAAGAAGAAGAAGAAGAGGAGGAGGAGTTTGGATTTGATATCCCACTTTATCACTACCCGAAGGAGTCTCAAAGCGGCTAACATTCTCCTTTCCCTTCCTCCCCCACAACAAACACTCTGTGAGGTGAGTGGGGCTGAGAGACTTCAAAGAAGTGTGACTGGCCCAAGGTCACCCAGCAGCTGCATGTGGAGGAGCGGAGACGCAAACCCGGTTCCCCAGATTACGAGACTACCACTCTTAACAACTACACCACACTGGCCTACGTGTTGTGACTGGCCTCCTCCCTTGGGCAGCTGGAGAGTGGGCGAGGAGGAGGAGAGGCCGTGGCCCCCCAGACTGACGTGACGTGCTGGCTCTGAGAGGCAGGTAGAGGGCAGGGTTGCACTGGGCAGGAAGAAAGGGGGAGCAGAAGGAGTCTTGATTTTTTTTTTTAATAAAATGCGTCCATGTCAAATCTTGCCCCTTTCTAAAATTTATTCATTGGTGTGTGTTTTTCTTTTTGCAAATCTACCAAAGAATAAAATAAAATAAAATCGGGATCATTGAGTTTTCTCAGGACGATGTCTGCTGTGTCCCATTGGTGTAGTGGGGTGGCACTCTCACTACTTGCGACAGGAAATGCTGTACAGGTAGCGCTGGCTGTGAATGCTCTCAGTAGCACATTTCCCCCCACATGGGACTGGAGTATGAATTATTACTCCCTGCATCCTTAGTTGGAAAGTGATGCTATCCCATTCCTGCTTGGGAGGAGGCTTTGTGAATAGTATCTGAGACATCACTTCTCCACCAAGGATGCTGGGATATAATTCTAGTCCCAGTTCTGGGGGCAGGAGGAGGAGGAAAGGAAGAGATGGTTTTCAGGGACAAATGCAACCTCTGCTTTCTCTTCACTTCCTACATTTTTTCCATGGTGGGGCAGGGAGCTTGGGAGGCAATGGCTTGCAGACTGAACACAGTTCTGCTTGCATCAGGCTGCAAGCCATCCTATGTTCCCCTTGTTCCTTCTTGTGAACATTTGTGGAGGGGTGTGTGTGTGTTTGGCTCTCCTCAAATGCGTGTGACTTTCCTACTAAAATTGTACCAGCATAGCTGAATGTGCAAAACCCCTTATGTCAAGATGCAAGCACATGAATGTTTCAGCAAATCGGCAGAGACAACACAAATGTCTGCTGATGTCAGTCTTTAAAGTGGTATTTTGGGATGTTTATAAGCTTCCTCTTATTTAACAACAACATTCCCTTTGAAAGCTTTTCAAGCCACAAGACATCAGAAGCAGCAATGTGTTAAAGAAAACTAAAAACAACAAGGCTAGCAAGTCAGTTTAATAGTTCTGGCAGGCAACAGCAAAGCAACTTTCTTTATTTTCCCAGGTTAGATTTAAGCTGTTGCTTTCTTGTATAATTTTGAAGGATCCCATGTGTGAAAATGACCATGAGACAGGCACAAACTGATAAAACTTAGGCACATGAGCCTTACGTTTACTAATACAACAATTTCAGAGCAAACCTCAGCCATGAAAGTTTCCAAAACACTGATCTGAGTCATTGCTTAACTCCATTTGCAGAAAATCCCCATAGAGGTGAGATTCTCTTGCTCTGAAAGGATCAAATGCATTTATAAAACTTATATTTTGCAATGGATCCCTGGCTTGATTGGCCATATTCACAAAGTTCTGGAAACAGCTTTGCCTTTTCTGGATATGTGTTCCAGCGATATACAGTATTAAAATCTTAGCAAATAATGCTTTTAAAATAGCAACAACTTTTTGCATCTCTGCTCTCTTTCTGGCGATAGTGCTAAATACTTACACCATGTCTTCTAAGGTATCCTGCCTGAAAGACATGCAAATCAGCCATCCTTTCCAACTGCTTCTACTGTATGCTGCCCATTTAGTTAGATGCAATGTCTTGTGATCTTTACAAACCGTTTATTTTAAAAAGTTTTCAGAGCAGCCTGCCAGTTTGGCATATATACTAATAAACACAAGGCTACCTCTGACTTTCCAAACAAGAGGTAATCCAATAAACAGATTATAGCATCCTGATTATTGTATTCTTGTCTATTTCCAGAACTCCTTACCCATGTCCAATTCCAGTGCATACAATACAAGCATCCCTTTGCAATAGTGTACAAGCAACAGTTGCCACCAGTGGCTTGATGCACCTTGTGATGTTTCCATGGGATGACAGTGCCATAAACAATCTTCTTACAACTAATTTTGCCTATTAAACAGCGGAGACTACCCAGTTTGCAAATAGTGGCTGATGGCTGCTACAAAAGTTGGCTGACTTCCCCTCTCTCTGCCCAATGGTGGAAAGAACCATGGAGTTCCAGGCACTCACCCAGGGTCTGTGGTCCTTTAGGGAATTGAGATATGGCAGAGACTGTCATAGTTTTAAGAAATATGGTTGATTCACCTATTTACACCTTCAGTCTGCATAGAGGGAGTCCAGATCTTACAGCATGGTGATTTCAAGAGGGACTTGTATCCCACAGCAGTGCAGCCATGGAGTCCAAGGCATCTCTCCTAGCCTACCTGCAGCCAACCTGCCCAACATGGATCCCAGTCCTTCTTCCTTTTCCTTCTTCCAAGCAACCCTTGCTAAAGACTCTTCCTATCACCTCATACCCAATAACCCTGGCAACCTTCCAAACCCCTGTCTCTGGGCAGGGGGGAAGGACATTTTTCTTGCCTTGCCAGTAGCCCTCAGTGGCCCTGTATTGTTTCTTAATGGCCCTAGCTTGGCCAGGTCATTTTGCATAGGCTTGCCCAGGAATTACTCTGCAGTTTGTATTTCTCCCTTCACATCCCAAATAATCAAAATCCTGCCATTTATTAATTTCTTGGGGTTTTTGGGGGGACGGGTCCCTCTTCCAAATCTATAACATGGCTAACATTGATCAGTGACCAATAGCTTCTCCTGTAACACAAAAGAGAGCTGTGTGGATGAAAAGTTTTTTTCCTTTCCAAGATCTGAATGGCTGATCCTGCTGGTAAACTTCCATAGATATTATCTGTGTGACAATGATGATCATACATTTCTCAACAGCCTTTGATGGCTTATGCAGGAAACCTTCCTTTGCATGGCGCACTGTGATAATGACCCGTGGACATAAGGGATGGATAATGACTGAGCAGAGCTCTTGAGCCAGGGCTCAGATAAAAAGTTGAAGGAAATCTTATCCAGATGCATCCTTTTACAGTTACAATCAATCTGAACCACCTTCCTGTCTCGGTCCCAGCCCTTTTCACAAAATATACACGGTTCCTCCAACCCAAAAAATACATGAGACTAATGTTCTTTTCACATGTAGCTACAGCTACAGACATGTTATCCAAATGTGTCTTGAAATAAGGACACCTGCAGACAAAATTATTATTCTGCTGAACATCAAACATCTCATTTAGAGGGAGAGGAGAGTGGGGGTTTCTCACCCAGCCGCCTTTGTTTGACACCACATATTATGATTCCTCAGAGTCAGGAGTACATATACTGCTGATGACAACTTTTCACACCACATAATCACAAGAAAATCCCTCCCCCCCATGGAGCGCATTGCATTTTTGCAATTTAATCTTGAATATACCCAAGAGTGTATCGTCAAACCTTTATAGAAATCCCAGTCATTACCAGAATGCTCACTGCTCCTCTGCCACCATGGAGACATGAAATTATACCTCTGCACAGTGTTCAACAATGGTCATCAAATATATGTAGAGCTACTTTCAAGGGCAGGCCTCCAGAGTATGCTTATCACAGGTATTAATGTCCCCCATATCTTCTATGTAATTAATAGCACCTGTAAATATATACGATGCCCTCTGATAGGGTCTCCATGATGCCAGCATCGCCACCCTGTAAGGAACATGAGTTCTGCCATGGAGATGCCCCATGACTCAAATAAGTGGGCATATTTATTATTGTTATCTACCCAGAGGCAATGGAGGCAAGTTCTCCTGTGAAGGTGTAATGTATATTTGTAGCAGACTATCCCTCTTGCAGGAATTGCCGACCACTGTCCCATGTGAAAAAGGACCCAATTGCATCCTTTCTGTGAAGAACATTCCAAGTTCTGGACTTGGCCTATTCACTGGACTACTGGCTGCTTCTGGGCAGGAAGTTGTATATGAAAGCTTCCTGTGTCAACTCACTGGCGCTTTGCTTCATCAGAAGGGTCTACCTGAGCTCTTGTGTTCCTGGTCTTGCCTTCAGTACTGCCTGGTAGCTCACTCTCTGATCCTGATTGCCCTTCCTTTCCTGTCTTCAGACACCTTCCCATGGTCCAGCCCTGATTCCTAGAAAATGTCAAGACCAAATCTTACCCCAAAATGCACCAGCTATAAATTAGAACCCATTTTTTTTTACCTGTTTCAAAGCTGCCTGTTGACATGTGTTTTGTTAATTGAAGCAGTGTTGAGATATCAAGAGATAGAAATGTGGCATATGTCTGTTTAAACAAATTACTCATCTCCCACGTATACAGAAGCCCCCCTTCCAAACTTTCTTTCATATTTGTTCTGCCCGGCACTGATGTTTCTGCAAAAAAGCTAATCCATTATTCATCAACACCTCTGATTTTGGCCTAAAATCTGAATTAGAGATAATTGGAATCTCTTCCATTGTTTATGTTCATACATCAAGGATCATCTAGTCAGTGCTGTTATGCTTCATGTACTGAAGCTAATCTAATTTTTTGAAAAACGGTTTCCATAATGGAATTGTTGCATTTAGGCTTGCATCTGTCACCAAACGAAATTTAGAATTTGAATCTGTGAAGATGGTGGAAATAATCTCATTGGCGTTAATGGGATTTGCATCAGCATCATGACTGGATCAGTACAGGAGGCTATAAAAAGACAACAAATGTTATGGCACCCGAGTGCCTAAGCTTTTGTAGGCTCCTACTTGTTTGATCAAGTGTATAAAGTGGACCGGGATTGTTATGAATGTTTATTTTGTTATGTGCATCCTTTCTCTCCAGGAAGCATAGGGCAACATATCCAGGGGTTATCCCACTTTTATGCCCAGTGAAGTAAGGGAAGCCACCCACATTGGTTCATGACTGAGCATCTCTCAGGTCTATCTATTATACCAGAGATGTTCAGACTTCATCCCTGCCAAGGAAACCCTGCACATCTGCTACACAACCTGTGTGAGGTACAGAGAATTCTTGGGGAAGAGGTTATGTGTTTTGTGCATTCTGCCAATGCCAATTGCTGGCCAGATGTGTTGGGACTCACTGGTGCTACATGATAAGTACATGAGCTGATAAATGCATGCAACACAAGGGATGGAACCTGTGGTCCTCCAGATGTTGTTGGACCACATTTCCCATCAACCCTACTCACTGGCCATGCTGATGAAAGTTTTAATCAAAACCATTGGGAGGGCCACCATTTCCCCATCCCTGCTGTAGGAGAAGACCAGTAGTATTTGAGAAACTGCTTTTCAGTAAAGTTTGTTCACCATTACTGATCTTGATCAGCTACTGAGAAAACTCAGGGTCCCCTACAATACAGCTTGGAAACCACTTCACCCCACTAAGCTGGCTCTCTGTATCCTGCACATACACACTGTAGACCAAAGGGTGGAATGACTAGCAAGGTGAGAACTACAGAGAGCAGAATCCACTCTGATTAGCAAAGGGTTACAAAACTGGAGTGATCCTGAGCACATGATCCTGTAAGCTGTTGCCCTACGACCTTTTCGTTTTAGTTGTGGGCTATCATTTGCATCTCCAGCTAAGTATGTTGATGGCTTGCACAACAGCACTTCACTCAGAATCAGCTCAGTGAACAGTATCCATACCAACCAAGACCATATGCCCATAAGCTATACCAGCAAAGCTGCACCCTTCCCCCTTCCAACTCCGTACACACATATGTGCCATTCCAGGAATCTTAAGATTTGACAATAAAAGGCTATTACCTTTTCCCAAGAACATATTATTTGAAGAGACAAGGCAAATGCCTCTGTCGCCCACTCAAAACTTCAATTCCTGCTATTACAAAAGATAATCACCTCTCTCACCTCTTGTTCCCTCTAGTTTCTCTGGTTAGACAACTGAAAAGGGGATAGCCATTAGAATTTTATTGATTCACTATTTCTGTATGGGTCCACATAGCCTTTCTGTGCATGGTCCTTTTCAGATAACTTTTAAAGGAGAAGAAATAAAGAAAACTTCTTAGAACAAGTCACAAAGACAGAAAACTCATTCTCCTATTTTCCAGGCTCAGTCTCTTCCTCTAAAAGAAATACTTTGCTTCTATTGGATTTTCTTCTGCTAATGTTAAATGTGCACATTGTGTGATTGTGTGATATTTGGAGCTGGCATTGCACCATTTCTCTGTTTTTACACTTGTCAGGGAACTGCCATCGGCTCAGGGGTGAGAGGGGAAAAGCCAGATGGATTACAGAGAGCCCCCAAAGATCGTGGGAAGCAGCACCTCCTCAGCGGAGGAAGGTAGCCAGGCTTCCAGTGGAGAGGAGCTTCAGGGCTCAGAGGAGGCGAGGCAGTGCCAGGACACCTTGCCTGAACAAAGCGGGGAGGAGAGAGGTCTTCCATTACCCACGCCCTCCCTGCACAGTAGGCTTCCGCGCCAAGAGGGGAAGCGCAGATTGGGTCTCAAGAAACTACTCTGCTGGGGAAGGTTGAAGGACCACCCACTCACAGATTCTGCCAGTGAATGAGCGAGCCACAGAATAGTGGCGCTCTGCATGGTGAAGGCTTTTTGGCACCAATAATGAGGCTTTACAGCCAACCATTTGCCTGATTGCTCTCGAGTAACCCCCTGATATCCTTACAACACTGGTGCAAGCATCCTTGATTGCAGCAAAGTTGTTGGCACCTGTCTATCTTGAGACACAATTGAGTACATCTCTGGGGGTGAAGTCAAAACTGCTGTGTTAAGAGCACCAAAGTGACCTCCCCGGGGTGCAAGCCTGGGAAGTGTGCATGGAGGTCCTGGGCTGCCCAGATGGCAAGACTCTTGGCAGAGCAATTCATTTGGCACCAGCATGGCTGCATGGCCGCTGGAATGAGGCATATAATGTGCCATCCATCCATCTTAGGGCCTCCACTCCAGATTTGGTAGGGTTTGCTCCGTAGCCTTTTCTTCTCCCAAAGATGTCCCTCAAGGCTGTGGAGGTTTAGGGTCAGTTTTCCTTCTCCTAAGTGGGCTGTTTTCCCAGGCTGACAAGTCTCATCAAACTAAAGGAGAAGAATATAGGATGCAACAGTTCATGGGGGTACACTAGGCAGTTTCTGCTATTGGACTAAGTACTTCCTCTGAATAGAGAAGCAGCTGCACTATTGCTCAATAGTCTGGTTCTTAAGTTATGCAAGCGGTGTGATTATTGCTCCCCATAGCTGCTTTCCACACTGCTCCTGTAATGGATGAAGGATATGTTTATGCAGCTAAAAGCTCATCAGCATCACCTTCTTAACTCAGCCTTTGTTGCTGGTGTGGTTCTTCCCATGTGATCCTGCATCTCTTTGTGGTTCATCCATTCCTACATTACTGGAGTGATGTGGAACCTAGGACCTGGTTTTCTGTATGAACTGGTTCGTCTTGTTGTTTCCAACAGCGGCTAGTCTGGTGCCTCCCCTGTTGATTGTCTCGATATGGAATACAGAGGTACCGGTATACTACTTCTGAATTTTAAAGCATCCATAGCTAAAAACCGTTGATAGACCTTTCTCCATGATTCTGTCTACTCCTTTAAAATGTCATTGAGGACGGCGCTCATTGCCACATCATGTGGCAGTGAATTCCATAAGTTAAGTATACATTTGGGAAGGGGGAATTAAGCATGCAAGGCCAGACTACACATTGATGTAAAATATAGTTTGATCCTTGTTTGCTGACACTATTGCAGAATAGGGCTCTAAGCTGCTTTTGGTAGGTTGACCCCCAAATATTTTATTACCTGACCTCTATGAATACTCCCCCACACACTTCATTTCCAGCAGATCTAGGGGGGGAAATTAAACATTAAAATCTCAAACAGGATGCTGACCACCTAGGCTGTTGACATTCTTAGATAACCCCTCTCTCGCTAACTAGACTTAATCTAAGAATGCCAGCTGCCTAGATGGTGAGCTTCCTGTTTGAGAAATTGACTAGAGCTTCAACAGGAAGGCTTGCCAAGTCTGCTGAAAAGTCAGTCTCCATGGACAGACTGAAGACCTATTGGATTCATCGACCTCTGGGGAAGCACCATCCTGGCAGATCCCTCACCCTGTGGGACTCAGACAAATGGGACTTAGGCATGACTAAGTTTTGCTGAAAATATAGCCCATTTCAACTGACTAATGTTTATGTAATTTCTGCTGATGAAATTATCTGAGAGGGAAAACTATTTCTATATGTATCACCACTTTTCTCTCAAATCTCCCTTGAGGTTCTGCCACCACCAGATGCCAGAAAAAAGAAAAGGGGGGGACGACGCCAGTTTGATCATGTCTCTAAAATCTAACATTTTTCAATGCTCCTGTTAAAATAAGTATTTAGGCTATTGTTTGTTCTCTTGAAGGCATTAATGCTCATTGCCAAGATTACAGAAAATATAGTAGACACCAGTGCTTCTGCATCCCTTTAAGGGGATGCTATGTGATGTTGTATTACAATGGATTTGCAAATCAGAGCAGTGGCTATAAACACTTACTCAAGGGACTATTCATGTCTCAGCCCATCTGAAACTGGCGCACTCAGAGAATGTGGGTTTTATATAAACAAGCTATATATAGATAAATGCAGCTTGTCCTTTACTCTTCTCCTTTCTCCTGTGAGGTTTTTGGAAAACCAAGTGAGGCTTCTTGCCGTCTGTGTAGTACGTACACCCTTCAGGATTGCATGTAAGCTTTGGCACTGAGGGTTGAGAGATGTGAGCACTGTGTTCATGTAGTAGTAGTAGTAGTAATAACAATAATTTTATTATTTATACGCTGCCCATTTGGTTGGGTTTCCCCAGCCACTCTGGGCAGCTTCCAACACACATAAAAACATAATAAAATATCAAACATTTTTGTTGTTTAAAGCACTCTCTCAATTTGGATCTTGAAGCACTTTTAAGGGTATTGGTCCTTAATTTAGTGCCAGTTTTAAGGCAGTGCAGGTGCCCCCACCCACACCGCACAGGGCACTGAGCCAAGGGGGCACAAACTTGAGAAGATCCATAATTGAGAAGATCCACTTTTGGCCTCACACAGGGCGTTAAAGATTGCCAAAGTCTGCCCTTGCCTTAACCTCTCCCTGTTAAGTTGCAAACTCTGGAATCTGCACCAGTTCCCTGACTTAACTCTGTATTTCCCCTTTGGCTAATGGCAGGTCCCATTTGGATTGGGGCAGTGGTATGGGATCCTAGGGTTAGATTCCCCTACTCCCTGCCCACAGTAGCCCCAATCCAAATCGGGAGCCCCTTCAGCTGCTTTTTCTACAATAAAAATACAGCAAGCATTCCAATCACATATATAGTGTGCTCTCAGACTTCCATGCATTACATACCAGCAAACAGAGGTTTGCCAGTTAATACACATTAATCTGTGTACTCACTCTGGTTTATTTTTCACCCAGCGTGCTCCACCACTGATTTGGAAATTTTGTACACACAATGTTAACTACAATCCACATCTACCTTTTTTTGTTTTTTGTTTTAAATGAAATACTACGCTTTGATGCATGTTACTCCGAGCCAGTGCCAATACAAATTGGGAAAAAAAGTTGTTTGAAGTGGCCCTTAGACCTGCCCCAACTAATACAGGAATACAGTGGTACCTCTGGTTAAGAACTTAATTCGTTCTGGAGGTCTGTTCTTAACCTGAAACTGTTCTTAACCTGAAGCACCACTTTAGCTAATGGGGCCTCCCGCTGCTGCACAATTTCTGTTCTCATCCTGAAGCAAAGTTCTTAACCCGAGGTACTATTTCTGGGTTAGCGGAGTCTGTAACCTGAAGCGTATGTAACCTGAAGCGTATGTAACCTGAGGTACCACTGTAATGACACCAGTCTATTTTTTGTGGGCTGTTTTAAGAATTATTGCGTAATGAGCTTAAAACATAAACATTAAATAGTATTATTTTCAAGGTGCAGTTTACCAAGGCTTCCTTCTTAGCTATTGCCATGGGTGATGTCAGAGGGTGGGAGGGCAAGCGCACCCCTGCCAAAGGAGCTCCCCACACTTGCCTCCTCCATTTTTGGACTCCTGTCATTAACATATACTACTATTTTTCTTCCAGAGACCTTAACATGTAGTAGCAGGACACAACTCCCTCACTTCTGTGTCCCCCGAAAATTTCTTTCTTTTGCTGCCACCAGCTATCATAAAAGCTCTTGGCATTAATATGCTCGTTACTTTTAACAGTGATACTGTTTTAGTTGCTACGGGGGGAGAATAACATTCACAAATCTAGAAGGAAGAGTCTTCCTGGCTTTTGTCCTGAGGAATCCCTGTGTGCCATAGTCAGCGCAGTAACTAGAGGGTGGGGAGTTTAAATCTTGGAAATCCCCCCAGAAACCTGGCACGAGCACACAGCAAGACAGGCTCCCATTTAGTCTGATTCTTTAGCCTCAAGCAAAACTACGTACAGAACAACCATTCAAAACAGAGACAAATAACTGCTTACCTTTCTGGCTACCTCCTCCAGCCAAATATCTGTCCTACAGATTATCTGGGACCACCCGGCGAAGTTTTTCTGCAGCCCATCTTTCCTGCCAACCTGCTAGCAACTTCAGGTTCTTGTTTTGCAAAAAGGAGCAGGCAAGCAGCGGGCTCTAAGCCAAGCCAGGGAGCTGAACGGCTTTTCCTGCTGGCATGTGTTCAGTGGATCTGAAGTCATTAACGAGAGAGGAATCTGTCCACCTTCTGAAATCTCCTGAGGCTTCTTGCCCAGGCGCACTATCTGCAAATCTCTCTGGTTCTCTCCCCACCCCCGCCCTCCCCGCTGTAATTTTGCACAGTTTTCCTCCGCCCCTGCCAAATCAAACGCGACGAAATGGCAATTTTCCTTGCTTACTACACTTGTTGATTCAGGAATGTTGTCTTTTGTTGCCACTTTTTTCTCCCTCAAAGAAGGAAAAATGTCTTGCACTGTGGGAGAAGCTTGAGAAGCAATAGAGGGCTGAACATAACGCTCTACAGTGCCACCCTATGCACGTTTACTCAGATGTAAGTTCACGGATTTCCATAGGATTTACTCTCTAGAGAGGGTGTATGGGGTTGCAGCCTAAAACCACGAGCAAGAGTATTTGTATAACATGGTTATGTGGGGGAAAGGGCACATTCTAAGATTTTATTCGTGCTTTGGGCTTCTGATATTCCCTCAGAGTTAAGCTACTGAAACAGCTTTTATGATGCAAATATAGCAAGCGAAGACAGCGTCATGGGAACAGATTTTGGGATTTAGGTGGCTAACCTATTGAGTAGGTAATAAGTAAACAGGGCTAAGTAAACAGGGGTTCCCCCATTTGGAAGCATTTTCCCCCATTTCCTCATTTGTAAGACCTGCCTATCAAAGGTAGGCAAGCTATATCCTTTGGGTGGCGAGCTATGTACTTTTGTAATAAATATACAAGCGGATAGTTTTAAAAAATTGATCCTCCTGCCAGAATTTCTCATTGATCCTTCAAGAGGGAAATCTGTTTGATGTAAGGTTCAGGAGTGTGGGTTAGTTCCCAGGCAGTGCAATCCTCGGCTTACACAGTCTCGCTTACTCCGAATCCAGCGTGCTCCCACCACTGGTGTCTGAAGCCAAATACGCACGATGTTACCCACAATCAATCCGTCTCTTGCAGCTTCTTGTTTGATGTGCTTTCTCTCAGAGCAGCTTGTGTCTGATTAGAAAATGGAAGCTGTGGTTAAGCTGAGGGGTGTACAGTCCAGGCAGCCTTTGCACACGTGCGGATGATAGCACACGCACAGAAGGCAGCTTCGGTGAATTAGAACTGGGTGTGGGGAAACCAATCATGTAATGGGCATCGAGGGGAAATATCCTTGTCCCCTTTTAAGCACATAACGCCCCCTAACCGCATTTATTCAGAAGTAAATTCCACTTTTTTCTTCCCCCACACCTTTTGATTTCTCTTTTGATTTAATCATCTTGTTGTCTGTGTTTTGAGTTTTGCTTGTCTCAAGGGATTTTTACTTATTTCGTTTATCAGCCATAGCCTGCCTTATCAATTATGACTTTATAAGAGTCATTTTGTGTGGCTGTTTCATACACAATACTGTCTAGTTAGTGTACACACTAACCCATTTGTAAAACAAAAATGTGTTGTTGTTTTCTGAATAAGGACTTACTCATTCTTGTCCTCATGAAGCATGCTGCTTTTGTTCTAGAGTGATTCCAGATGGTGGCATCAACAAGGGGGGATGTGGTTACTTGATGCACATTTGACACCCCCCCTTTATTATATTATCCGCACCTTCCCCTCCCTGCACGTGCCCCAGGTGAATGAAGAAAGAAGAGGTGATTGTGACTTTACTGTGGGCCCCCCACAATAGCATTGGGCAGGTGTGGACCCCCCCACATTGTTGGGACGACCCCCCACACACATATGTTTTCAAATGTGGGGTAATACAAAATCAATTTGCAACGAACTTTTATTTTTTGGAATGAAACCAGTTTCTCAACAATATATTTTCAGGAGCAAAAAATATGCGGATGGTGTGTGGATGACAGACAAAAATCAGTCTCTATTGATTCTAGAATAAAATGGTGGGTGTATACTAGGGATGGGTGATAAATCAATATATTGTCCCAAACTGGATTGAAGTCCATATTGTGATATTGGTTTCATTATGTTTGACCTGCTTACTTTATTGGGGCTCAATAAAGCAAACTCATTGTTGCAACCCTTACAGACTGAGGGTGCTCTGATGTGCCCAATAATTTACAATGCAAAATTCAGAACAAACAAAACCAAAGAGAGGAAACTAGATCCTTTTTAGTTCTTATTTCCCATCCCTGCAAACCAACTTTAAAGATGCCTAGCATAAAAACCTCTGGACCTATTTCTAATTTGTCAGGTTTCCTTCCCATGTTTATTTCCCAATAACAATGCGTTATGGGAAGCTTTGTTTTTTGACTTGGTTTTGGCCTCAAACCCCAAGCCAAATCAGGCAGCCTTCAGATCAAGGCATGCTGTTTTCTGAAGTGCCACATCAAGTCTGAACCAAATCTTGAGGCCATTGCATACCTGCTACTTGTAGAAATCCCCTTGTAATGAAAGGTGAGCTGTCAGGAAGCAGAATTGTGTGTCCAGTACTACACATTTGTTCCCCAGAGCCCTGGAGAATTGTGGTATAGACATATCCTGAGTTACATCTTGCTTAACTCAGCAATTTAACAATTCATAACATTCCCCCCCCCCCAGTTTATGTGGTCAGTTTGTTTTCACAATGGGAAGAATGTAAGAAACAGCTTCATTTTCTGGTGGGGGTACCATGCATTAACTGAGTTTGTTTTCTTCCATGGCTCCAAGTAGGCTCAAAATGTCATCTGTAACTGTGCATAATGTGCCATTTTCTTACTGCTAAAACTAGTACTGTGTCCTTCCCACAACATTTACTTAGTGCTAAGAAAATAACACATTTACACATGCTGAGATGAAATTTCGGCCAGACACTTTTGCATTGTGTCTCTGCACCATTTCTGTAAAAATTAAGCAACATCTTCAGCTTATTAACAATGGTTTCTGGTGAAGGCCCTCATTCTAATAAGTGGAAGAATGTCCTTGAAAATTTGAATGCAATGGGCCCACAGTCTAGATTAATTCAATCTGGAGTGTGACCACTTTGTTTGTTTTATGTAGGAGACTATCCAGAGATTAATCAACTCTAAAATTTTATTTCGACTTTTTGGGGGAAATGTTGTTAATTGATTGGGGCCCCATTTCATATCTACACTTAATGACATATAAAGGATGCCAGGTTTGTATATCAAATAAGCAGTTATCATGCCTGTTCCAGGGGTTGTTTTTGAGTGCAGCCATAGCTCTTTAGGAACCAAAGACAGCTGACAACAGCTATGTCTTTTCAACGAAATATCACATTCTTCAATGAACCATGGACTATTTTTTTGTTGAATGTACACAAACAATGTGAAAAGGCTAAAGCAGAAGGCAACCATTTCTCTGTTTTAGTCTTAGCCCATAATAAAAATGGTATTAAAACAAGGTAATAACAGGAGCTAATAAAAGTACTAAGCGTATTTCTAATACAACAAGCCCTTAAATCAAACTCTGTTATGTATTGACCAGAGCCAAGGGAAGGGAAGTCATTTGGCTGGAGCTGGTGGGAATCATAGCCTAAAACACCTGTGATCTTTCAACAATATAGCTAAAACATTTTATGGACATTCAGAATGATAGGGTAGTGAAACTGCATGGGTAGCCAATGTGGTACCCTAGAGGTTGTTGGACTCCCATCATCCCTCACCACTGGCCATGCTGACTAGGACTGATTTGGAGTCCAGCAGCATCTAGATTGTGTCATGTTGGCTTCCCGCTGTTATAATACTTTTACTATTTATACTCTGCCCATCTGACTGGGTTGCTCTGGGTGGCTTTAAGCACATATAAAAACAAAATAAAACATTAAACATTAATAAAACTTCCCTATACAGGGCTGCCTTCGGACAGCTCAGGGGTCAGATAACACCATACCTTCCAACATTTATCTGATGAAAATAGGGATGTCCTAAGGAAAAGTGGGACATTTCAGGTCCCAATCAGAAACCGGGATGGCTTCTGTAAATCCAGGACTGTCCCTGGAAAATAGGGACACTTGGAGGGTCTGCTAAGGTAGATGAAGACATTGCTCAATAGATTGCTAGCATTGTGAGACAGCTTTCACTCCCATGTTGGTACATAAACACAGCGTACTATGTTTACTTTGGAATTTGCCCGAGGGGCCAAATCTTTTTGGACGTGTACATTATCCTCCTTTTAAATTCAAGTTTTGCGGTAACTGCCCTAAAGCCAGTAAAATAATCTAGCGAGAAGCCATGCAATTAGACCATCTGCCAAACCCTCTGCAGCCACGATATGTAAATCGACAGGCTAAATTGGCTTTGCTCCAATAAACAAAATTTTGGAAGCTTAAACCAAGAAAAGCAATAGCATTCTGTGGCTTTAATTATACGGTGTGTAACATCTCCCCGGTGGACTTAAGGCCTCTGTCCAAGACCATCAGCTGGGGGTGGTTGTTTTGTGTGCTGAGCTGCTAGCAGCAGTTCCTGCATCCAAACTTGCCAGTTCAAAATCCAAAATATAAAATGCAAGTCTAACAGCTCAATTATGACGCCTACATTAAGAAATTTGGGCAAATTCCTAAACCTCATCTAGGACAAGATGAACACAAACTAAGATTGTAGATATGCTGAAGATGCTTTCAGGCAATTAATCGCCCTTAGTGTTTTAAAGTCTCTATTATATGGATCTTGTCTGATATGTCTATCCTTCCTTGTACACATCTGAAAATGTTGGTGTCTAGAGTTTTGCTTCTTCTGAATCATACCAGCTCTTATATTCTAGCTACATGGAAGTCAGGGTGTAGGGATTTTCTCCTACCGTGGAGTACTTGACTAAGGAAGCATCTTATTCTATTAACTTCCTAAAGACTATAGTTGGTAACCTCCCCCTCTGCCTCTTTGTAAATTTAAAATAATAGGCAAGAAAGAAGACTAGCAAGTAATTTTTAAAGGGGGGGATATGAATTTGATATCACGTTATTAGACTAAATAAAATTGTCAATATGGTCTCCCATTTTCTAAAGAACCGTTTTAACAGGGGTGGGTGGAAATCCCACCCCCCCAAAAACAATGAAAGTGACATTTTAGTTGCTATCAAGCTATTATGGCTTCAATTCTCAGCTCAGACCTACATCGTTGTGGTGGGAAGTCTATAATCCAAAGCCAGTGCTGGACTTAATAATGACAATACTCAGCATTTACTTCAGGCTTCCCCATGTGATGCTCCCCAGATGTTTTGGAGTACAACTCTCATTATTCCTGACACTGGCCATTGTAATACGAAACATCTGCAGAGCACCAAGCTGTGGAAGACTGATTTCCATTGTGCTTTGGGACTGATCAAAGGACTCTGCGTGCATCAGATGTGGGGAACGTTTGTCAGCCTGAGGCCTGTAGCCCTTGTGGGGAACCTTCTAGGGACTTCATGACATTGGTGTCTGGGGCCAAAGTCAAGAGCGGCTGAAGCAATCACGCATTTCAGCTACCCCAAACCAGAGGTTTCTACAGACACACACATTTATGCCTTTGTCCTCCATCTAGCAAACAAGCAAGCAGACATTCCAGCTAGGCAAGAGCACTCGAGGAGGGACTAGAGAAGAAAGGGGTGGCCCGAGGGGGCCATGGTGTAGGGAAAGTCCCAAAGGCAGCCACACAGAGAGCCCTGGGAGGTCACATTCTCTGGTCCTGACACTGAGGAAACCCTGTCAGGCAAGACAGTATCGCCTCCATAACGCAGATGGCACTTTCATAGGTTTTTTTTTTTAAAAAAATATAGTTTTTATGAACCATTTTCTTGGGTTACAAAAGTACATACATTGTCTCTATTTTCAGATCATAACAACCTTTCTACAGATCAGTTATATTCGATGTGAGACATTAATGTTGTATGCAGTAGAAAGTTGGGGAGAAGAGAGGCAGGGAGAGAAAGCGGGTGCGGGGGGAGAGGGGGGTAGTAAACTTTCATCGTTTTACATAGTGTATGTGCAAAGTTCTTGTGTCAGCATCACGTGGATAGGTTCTCTTTCTGTTCATTTTTTAGTTTTCATTGGCAGTGAGAGAGGCTGGGAGGCACAGAGCATGGTTGGTTGCCTTCAGTTGACTAAATTTTGCGTGTGTGTGCGGATAGATGGGCGTTGCGTGAAGTTAGCCATATCAGTTCATATGCTGTCAGTGGCTTATTGTTGTTTTCTTGTTGGCCTGTGTGTGTAACAAAGGGGAGTCACACAGGGGTGAATATGTCCTCTTCCATTTCTCCCTGTGTCAGTTTCGGTTTGCTGGTTAGCTTTTCTAGTAAGGCAGTTTCCCATACAGTTTGGTACCAGTGGTCCATGTTCACTCCTGAATACTCCCTCCAGTGTCTAGCTATGATGCTGTGGGCTGCTAAGAGTAGGTGGCCTATAGTTGAGTGTGAAATATGAACTTTAGGTGCTACACTACCTTGCCTGTATGCTACTGAAACCGGTGAGAGCTCGATTCTGATTCTCTTGGCCTGCATAAAGCTCATTGGGTGGCTTTGCCCAAGCCACCGTCTGTCAGGCTAACCTTACCTCACAAGGGTGTGTTGCATTCAAACAGGCCACCCGGAGCTCCTTTGAGGAAAGGTGCAATACAAATGTGATAAATATAAAATAAACACGGCATAGGCAACGATATTAAAGAAAGCAATAAATGCTAGTCCAGGAGGGTGCTTCATGCGAAATGTTTTCTGTGGTTTCTATGGTGACTGATTAGACTGCCTGGTGACTAACAGCATGAAATAGTGCTGCTGACTGAGAATAGTTGATTCCTATGGAGTCTGGGAATTGCATGCCAACTAGGTATTTGTTATCTGGAGTGATGTGTTTGTGTGTGTTAGTTTAGCCTGTGGGTACCTACCTACATGCTTATCTAGTTTAGTTTGAGATTGAAAGAGGAATGCTTCTAGGACCAAAGTCTCCTGCATTTTCTAAATTACACACACACACTCTCACACACAAACACGCAATGCTTTAACCTAATTCTCCCCTTTGTATTCCACAACATGTTTTGGAGAAACCCAAAATTAGATATAAAAGTTACCTTAAGGCTGTGATATGTAATCTCAGTTGAAAACCACAGGGTTGATATCCTGATCATAAGGACACTTTATGCTTTCTGACCTCAGACCTCCACTTTGCAGCCTGCTTGACCAAATCCTGCACTGAACATAAGGTTCACACTGCAAATACACAGGTCCTGGAGTGGAGCCATAGTCCTCTCCTCTTTTTCACCTGGCTGCCCCAGTAAGGGCACTTGTAGGTATCTATCCAGCTTGCTTTCATACTCATTTTGTCTCTTTCCCCTTGAGGAAACTTGACTTTCAAGCTTCTGCTTTATTTCTCCTTAGCTTTCTCAGCTAAGCCCACTGTGAAGAGCAACTCTAAGAGGCATATCAAAAGCCCCTGAGGATGAGTGAGTTTGCGCTGAATTCAAAACAGAATCTCCCTGTACTCTTTCAAAGCCAAGTTGCATGCTTGAACAGGTCTGTGCAGCAGGTGGATGCAGTGGGGAAATGTATTTAAGTCCCGCATTTCTGATTTCATTTTCCAAGAGCAGGAGGATAAGTTTGGTTTTTTTGGCCAAGTCTGTGGGTTGCAGGAGTGCAGTCATCTTTATTTGCATCTCTGTTTAGCATATGTGATCCTACATGTTTATAAGGGTTCATCCAGTTTTCCACTGGTTCCCCTGGGAAAACCCCATTTTTACTGCTGAATTGGAGCAAACGTCAATGGGATTTTCTGCAGACTAATATTTGCACTAAAGGGTGGTTTTTCCCTGGGAAAGTGGTGGGGAAACAGAAAACCACTTGGACCCATGACCAGAAAGCACAGGACAAGCAAAATACCATTCAGACTTATGTTTTCTAGGCATGGAACAAGTGGAAGTATGGATGAATCCTTAGGAGAGGTTTTTTCTGTCTCGTAGGTGAGCAGGGGTTCAAAATCGTCCTGGATCTGAGAAATAAAGCCTGATCCCCTAACCAGCAGAAGTAAGAAGTCTCAATGATATTATTATAAAGAATAAAAATATGGACTTGATGACCCTCAAGGTCCCTTCCAACTCTACAATTCCATGATTCAATTTTATGATATATTGCCTTTCAGCCCCCAAAGGCCACCATTTTAATTAATAACACGGTGCACCCTGATGTGGTGAGGGTTGGTCACCAGGTTTCATAGGTCTACCCCACCAAATGCTGGAGTCTGTTTTGATGCCAAATGAATCTAATCCAGTTGGCTACACCTCCCCCTCAAGTCTCCCCCAGCTCCCCCTTTTTGTCTCCTACATTTCCCTTGGGTCGTGGCAGCCCACGATAACTGCCACAATGCTCCCACCAGCACCTCGAATCAAAGTAATGAGATCCACTTTCCTTAATAATACCTGGTCCTTTGAGCTCTAACCTTCAACAACTCTGGGAAAGGGAGAATCATAAAATCGTAGAATTGCAGAGTTGGAAGGGACCACGAGGATCATCTAGTCCAACCCCAAGCAATGCAAGAATCTTTCGTCCAAGGCGGGGCTCAAACCTACAACCCCAAGATTAAGAGTCTCATGCTCTACTGGCTGAGCTAGAAGGGAAGATGTGTGTGTGTATTGCTCCTGGACTTTGTTATCTGGTGTTCTGCGGGGACATCCTCCATTCACACACGGCAATCTGTCATCTTTCACCCCTTGTCAGTGAACTGCTCAGGTGAGACATCTGAAAGAATCCATAGCATGTCCTTTTTGGTCATATCTGAGCTGGCAGGGTTAGAAGGGAAGCATCTATCATCCCTCCCTCCCTCCCATCCCACACAACCTCCAATTTCTCTTAATATGCCTGCACAGGAAAGGCCAATTTGAAGTGTGATTGCTGTGAGCGTTTGCCTTATGGTTTGTTATTCCGCAGGTCAAAGGTGAAGGGTTGGGGCATTAATCAGCAAGCACAATGCAGAGCAGAGATGCTAAGTGTGTCTAAAAAAAAGGAGCCCGCTGTCATGGGAACAACAGATGAAAGAGAAGCCTTTTCAAGGATAACATTCACAAATGAGACAGCATACCTCAAATGTGCCTTTCAAGACGTGTGCGCGCATGTATGTGTATAATTGTTAATGCTTTAAAAAGAATTGGGAGCCCATCCTTTCAATCAGTTTATACATCTTGCTGCCTGAGGTGAAGCAACAAATGGTTATTACCCCACTCTCCATCTTCCCGCAAGCCAAGGTGCAAAGTACCAAAGACTAATTATTTTGGCATCCGGGACACAAGTACCCCTCTCACTCCCTGCAAATGCGACTACAGTGGTACCTCGGGTTACAGACGCTTCAGGTTACAGACGCTTCCGGTTACAGACTCCACTAACCCAGAAATAGTACCTGGGGTTAAGAACTTTGCTTCAGGATGAGAACAGAAATCGTGTGCCAGAGGCACAGCAGCAGCGGGAGTACCCATTAGCTAAAGTGGTACCTCAGGTTAAGAACAGTTTCAGGTTAAGAATGGACCTCCAGAACGAATTAAGTTCTTAATCAGAGGTACCACTGTACTCCTACTACCACTATTTGCTTACCTCTCATGACACCCCAAATCAGCTGCAGGAGGCATATTCTCCACTCTGCCTAATGGTAGGGCCAGCCCTGGAAGGTGACAACCTGAGTGCAGAACCTAACAAATATGCAATAATACATGATTGGGCTGTACCACTTGAAAGCATTATCTGCATACAGACAATTTGGTTCCAGCATCTTATGATGATTCACTTTATATTCCTTTTACTAGAAATAAAAGCTTATTTGCCACATCCATACGCTTCTCCTTTTCTCCCTCCCCACTTCATGTGAACAAAAAGCAAAACTCAAGATGGAGTTAAGTAGATAGGAGCAGGCTTGGATTGCAAGAGTGACCCGGAGTGCAAAGGAGGCTTAGTTGTCACTCCTACAATATCTTCAGTTGCTCCTCTTTCCCCTATAGAAGTGTATAATTGCCACTGAGACTTCTGGGAGGAAAGAGTTGCCCTTGAGGATGTTGAAGTAGTGGTTAAACTTGCCTTTCTTGTGGCCTGAAAGGCGGGGCGGGCTGCAAATTGCCTCCTGAGATTCAGGGATGCCCTGTACCTGCCTCTTTTGGAGTCCTTGTAGTAGCCAAGACACCCTCACACACCACAATGATAAACATTTTGTTGTTCTCAAATTATAAAGCTAAGGGAGCAATCCTAGTCCCTGGCTGTGGAGCAGTAGGGCTGGATGAAGCAGCAGAGACTCTCAATCAGCAGAGCCTGAGGCTCTTAATCTCAGGGTTGTGGATTTGAGCTCCACAGTGTGCAAAAGATTCTTGCATTGCAGGGGGTTGGACTAGATGACCCTCATGGTCTCTTTCAACTCAAAATTCTATGATTGTACCTCATCCATAGTCCTTCCACATGCACAGGAAAGGGTGTGGGGGTATTTTACCTATTTATTTACTTGCAGTATTTATAGCCCATTCTTCATTGAATATTTTCAATCCCAGAGTGGGGAACAAAGTGATAAAATAAACGGAGAAAAACAACACACAAAAATTATAAACTCACATAAAGAGGTTCAATAAACACAAATTTAACAGTTCTGTCACATGGTAAACTAGCAAAACCACAATAACATGAATTTAAAATTCCAATTTAACAAAATGCCTAGGTAAAAGCAAACATGAGACATCCAAAGAGATTTAAACAGATGAGAAAAACCAATGGTTGCAGTGCATCGGTTCCCACCCCGGTTTTTTTCCTTAGGGCAGCCCATTCCCTCCTCCTCTGCCTTTCACACGAAGAGGACCTACTCTGTGCCTACAGACTCTCTGTGGCTTCAGAGTAACCTAACACCTTTTGCCCCACCATCCAGCCTCTCACCCTGAGTGGTATGAATTGTTGCCACAAGCATCCACGGAAAACAACAACCACCACCCACAGCACAAACAGAGGGGAAAGAAACACACACACAAAAGGAAGAGGGGGATGGCAATAAGCCACAGCTGATGTTTCTCTCTCCTTTTCCATTCCTGAGGAAATTCAGAGGCCTCAGTGTCAGTCAGGCTGCCAGATAGAGATGTGTAGATGGATTTGCAGGTCTCCTCCATCTCATCTTTCTTTACCAGATGGTACAAACAGTGTCCAAGGTCTTCCCAAGTCTAATTCATGCGCTGCAAGCTCCAGGAAACACCATCAATTGTAGCCTGCCAGTGGGCCCTCGGAGCTGGACCTCAGTGTCTGGGCTGAATGATGGGGGTGGAGATGCTCCATCAGGTATACTAGTCCGAGGTCATTTAGGACTTTAAAGATCAGCACCAACACTTTGAATTGTGATTGGAAAGGTAAAGGTAAAGGTACCCCTGACCGTTAGGTCCAGTCGCAGATGACTTTGGGTTTGTGCACTCCTCTTGCTCTATGGTCTGAGGGAGCTGGCATTGGTCTGCATACAGCTTCCAGGTCATGTGGCCAGCATGACTAAGCCACTTCTGGTGAACCACAGCAGCGCATGGAAATGCCGTTTACCTTCCCGCCAGAACAGTACCTATTTATCTACTTGCACTTTGACATGCTTTCAAACTGCTAGGTGGGCAGGAGCTGGGACCGAACAATGGGAGCTCACCCCATCGCGGGGATTCAAACTGCCGACCTTCTGATTGGCAAGCCCTAGGCTCTGTGGTTTAGACCACAGTGCCACCCGTGTCCCTGATCAGAAATGTACTGGGAGCCAAACCAAACCAAACCAAACCAAACCAAACCAAACCAAACCAAACCAAACCAAAACCAAACCAGGTTTGCAAATCAGCACTGATGCTTTCAAAAATGCTCCAGAGATTCTCCCTCCTGTCCCCCCTAAATGGTGGGACTTGGTCTTTTCCCTTTCTCACCTTCTTAATCTCTCAGCCGCTGGGAAGAAGGGGGCAGTGGGGAAAGACCAGGGCACAACACCACAAGCAGGACCTCTGCTTTCCAAAATAACTTGTGCTCCATTTATCCTTCTCAGTTGGTTGACTGGCCAACCCATATCTAGTCAGAAGTAATTCCCAAAGAGTTCTTTGGGGTTTGCAGGCTGTAGCCGTAGTTGTACAAAATTCAAGTAAAAGCAAAAATGTGACATCACTCTATGCTTCTGCGTTGCTTACTGAGAGCTGGTATAACATCGTGGCAGAACTGTGATCACTCAAGTCTTGCCTTTGACGTGAATTTGCTTAGTGGCCTTGGGCAGGCCATTCTCTCTCAGAATGCTGATCAGTCTACAGAATCATTCTGAGGACAAGGAAAGGCGGCATGGGAGAGATTTGCAATTGGATCTCTCGACATCTTTGCATTGGTTAAAAACAGCCAACAGGGCTCCTAGTTGAGATTGGAGTCACGACACGAAAGGCTAAACCTGTCCTGCTTCTCTCTGTTTCCCTGACTTAAATTGTTCCCTTCTGCCTTCGTTGGGTGGGTGGGTGGGGGGAAGACAGATGGACTATGGGGGTGTACCAGAAGGAGACAATGCAGCCACATAAAAGTCATAAGGTTTCTGCACCCTCCCCCACATTTCTCCATCCTCTACAAAGGCAAGCAAGAGGCATTAGCACAGAGACATTCAAGCCAGACAAAATATCTTGAGGAGGGAGCTGGGCTGGTGAAGGTTGAGAGAGTGTGGCCCCAGGAAAGTCCCATGGGCCAGCTTGAGGCTGCATTTGGCAAGAGGGCTGGAGGTTCCCTGTGCTTGCTTTTAATTAAGGGGGGGGGAGGAAGATGTTGGGAAAATGCACTATATAAATGCTAAGTTTGTATCAATGCCTTTTGGGTTTCGATTCACTCAGGCTTGCTGATTTATTGACTGTTTCCGTAGTCTGCTGCCATTGCCTGTTTCGCTGAAGTCGGAATATTGTAAAATTGGGTTTTATTATATAATGTTTTATCCCTGCTGTGTATTTCTACCCTGGGATCTTTCAATGAAGGGGGAACTATAAATAAGATAGATAGATAAGTACATTTCTTGTTTGGGCCAGGGGAATCAACTTTTTGCAAGATAAAGCATTTTATTGTATTTTATGAACCCATAAGCTGGCACATTTCTATGCCAGTCACTTGTAGCTTGTGAACTTCGTATCTGTAATGCTTCCCATTTTCCTGCTTGGAGGCCATTTTCGTTCCCCGCAAGTGAGCCAGATCTTACAAGGCTGAGATAACAAGCCTCAGCTGTGACGGGAAGTCTTTTCCTTGGAGGTTTTGAAGCAGAGCTTGGATGGCCATCGCCATGGATGTTTTAGTGGAGATCTGTACATTGCAGGGGGTTGGACTAGATGACCCTCGGGATCCCTGCCAACTCCGTCATTCTATGATATACAAGTCCTTGGACTGTGTCTCCCAGCAGTGCTGTCTTTAGCATATGCGCCCCTGGGGTACAAAGTATACTTATAAGTATTCAAAGGTGCTGCTGACCCAGCTGCCACACCGCAGCTCAATACAATACGTAACATAATACTTTGATGTAAGAGTTAATTTCGCGTGCACGGCGCCGTTGAGAATGAGAAGCACAGTCATTGAGTCTGACAAGCACCGCCGTTGTGAATGACAAGTGCCGCTGCTGGCGCCGCGCGTCTTTGGTAAATAAGCGCACAAAGTCAAAAGTCCTTTAGTGAAACAGTAGGTATACATTTTGGTAATACCTAGGTATATATGTATTTTGTTTTTCTAGCTTGATCAAAATTATTTATTATTTAATAACAGGTAGATAATTAAGAGCTTAGGGGCCTCAGTAGCAGGTGCCTGGTGCCCCCCAGAATTTGGCGCCCGGGTGCCCCGCACCCCTTGCACCTCCGGGGAAAGACAGTCCTGTCTCCCAGTGATACATACAAGCGTTGGCCTGGATAAGGCTCTTAAAGATTTAGATTCCTATAAGCTTCAATCCTATAGCCTGCTATTGTCTGCTGGATGAATGGATAGATAGATGGCAGCCACGAAGATATTTATACCTTGTGCCTAAACAAGAAAGTCAGTCCCCGTGATAGTCACAAAACTTGCTTTCACATAAAGTATATTTCTGATTCAGAAGACGGTTTAATCAGTGCAAGATGAAACAGACTTATTAAACTTTTAAAAATCATTTCATAAAATCTCTTTTCAAGAGATACTTACATGAATACAAAGCTATTTGAACTATTTTTCTTACCAAATTGTTAATCAAGCCATTTGGGGGGAGGGGCACAAGAAATGTATATAGTTTTACAAATACACACAGGTCCCGTCCTGCTTTATGAACACAGTGCATTTCCTGGTAATCTTTTATCAGGCAAGTGTTTGTTTCATGAGTTGATGATTTCTATTGATTCCTATGAGGAATTTTCTAATGCATTTCCAACCATGTATACCTACTGTATATAGCGAGGTTTAGGGACGAATTTTCACATAGTGAGGACCTGCATAAAGTGGGACCTGCATGTATAAGAAATACTGGAAATTTACATCTGGAAGATGTAAAGGCTTTGCACTAGTTATTATATATGTATACGTATATCATATACAGTAATGCATCTGCATTTGAGTATTGCATCTGAATGCTTGATTTGCCTCTACCGAAAAGCCTGCTTTGCACAGTGATTTGAAAGTTCCCTCTCTCTGATATTTCTGTGACGGGTCATACACAAACGTGAGCCCTCACTGGACATTCTTCATTGGATGATTATATTGTGAAGAAGGGATGTGCATAGACCCCTGATTCACGCTGTGGTACCACTCAAAGTGCTTTGAAGATGCTCGAACTCAAGATGAAAGGGAGAAATGTGCTAAGAGGAAGGCATGCTTGACAAACCCTCACCATTATCAACTCCCGCCTGGAAACCTATGTCCCCACGGTGGAAGGATGTGTGGGTCCAGAATTGGCCTCCACAGTCACTTATGGACTCACTGTTAAAACCATGTTTTTGGAAGACAATCTTACTCAGCTACGAATGATCACCAAAGAAGAAGAAGACCACTCTATGGCTCCCAGATCAGGGCAATTTGCCCTGTGTTGTCCCACCCATCCCAGATTCATCCTCTAACCAATTCAGGGATGGGGCTAAGAATTTTCAAAAGCCCTTACAAATGTTCTGTGAATGTGTGTGCACAGCATTGTGCAGGATCAGAGCCTCCCACTCAGCTAAAAGGTTGCACAAAAGGAGAACTGCAACCAGCACAGTGTAGGATCAAATTGGATCCTGTGTGGATGAAGCCAGTTGAACCCCACAGGATTGATCCAGTCCAAGAATCTGGGGTTCTTTTGGTCACATGTGCTGCATCAAGAAGATAATGGGCATCACACGGCAGGACAGAGTCTCAAACAAAGATGCGCCCTCTCAAAACTTTCCAGCACGTTCACACTCCCATTTCAGCAAAACGTCTATGGCTGGCTTAGTCATGTTCACAGAATGGAAGATGGCAGGATTGCCAAGGATCTCTATGGAGAGCTGGCTTAAGGCACCAGGCCCATCGGCAGACCAGCTCTGCAGTAGAAAGATGTCTGAAAATGTGACATAAAGGCTAGCAACATCAAGCCTGTTGTATGGGAATCCCTTGCAGATAACCGCAGTGCCGGCAGACAGATAGACAAGTAGTGCATCCATAGCAATGAGCAGAGGAGGAACGACCGCTGGTAGGAATGCAGAGGGAAGAAATGCCATGCTGCATCTGCAGCAGCACAACCAAATACCTTCATCTGCCCCAGCTTCAACAAAACATGTTTCTCCTGTATCAATCACTACAGCCACAGCAGGCACTGTAACTCCCCGACAGTTTGAATTCACCTCGCAAGCTGCACTCTTCCATCGTATCACAGGACAGATGGGTGCCAACAACTAGGGCTAAGTCTAGAGAAAAATGTGAAGTAGGTATTTCTGAATGCACAGGGAATACATTTCCCCACTGAGTTACTGTCATCTGTCCCTAATCGCTTAGGACTTAAAGGCAGGTTCTTCCAGGGCAGATGAGCTCCAGTACCTTTCTTGTTAGAAATTAAGTATTGGGGGCAAAATAAACAACCCTTTGCTTCTTCTCCTGCTACCATTAGCTGCATACTTCTCATCCTTCCGTGAGTTAGAGGCAGGAAGGGGGACCTGCATCACACCGTGTTTAGCTTTGTGCAACTACGAAGGAACACATGGAATCACTGTTCCATTTCATGTTTCTTTAGCCTTTGATGTGTGAAGCAGAGAAACCTAGGGACTGGAGCCTTGTGGTTCCCACGTTGCCTCTTAGAACGCTATCTCGTCACAGACAGCGCCGCGGAGCATAGCAAATGCATTGCAGTTTGCTCTGTGCAGATACTAACTGCTTAGCAATTTATTTTTTCTTTTTTTGCCGTGCTCCACCAAGTAAAAAAGTAAGGGGAAATTACATAGAGGAACAAAACCCACACCAGCTTCTCGTGATGTCAGATGAGTGGCTGTGATGTGTGGGTGGGTGAGGTGGGAGCTGGAGGGGGAGGCTGACACTCTTGAAGGCATTGCCAGTGCTTCCTTCTGTGTTACAGCTTGTGCCTACTCGCTGCATCTCATTACCAAGTAGGGCCTGGGATAAACGGGGGAGGGAAATGAACTTTGGCTTGACGGGGGAAACAAGTAGAAGGAATTTCAGTTCTCTAAACTGTGAAAACCACCGTGTTAAATGAACAGTCAAACGTGCCCTTGTTCTATAGCTTCCTACCTTGGAAAACCCTTTCCACATCAGTTTGTCTGCTGATTACCTGACATGGAATTTCCATTGGACTGCAAGTGGGTCTAGGCATATTCTGTGTGCAAACACAGTATAATGAGGATGCTGGTGGCCAGGCAGTCAGAATTTGCAATTGATTTGCAAATTCAGCATGGTTATCAGCCAGGGGATGGTCACTGTTGTTGATTAAATAATAATAATAATAATAATAATAATAATAATAATAATAATAAATAATAATAATAATAATTTTATTTATATCCTGCCCTCCTCAGCTGAAGCCAGGCTAACAACAATAAAATAGTACAGCATTCTAAAATCATTTCATTATAAAATTAATTCAACTCAAATTGATGGCAACCATTAGGCTAAAGTTCTGTGAAGATTGCCAAAGGAGGGAGTCAGGCTGTGCCCTGGCCAAAGGCCTGGTGGAACAGTTCTGTCTTGCAGGCCCTGCTGAAAGATGTCAAGTCCCGCAGGGCCCTAGTCTCTTGTGACAGAGCGTTCCACCAGATTGGAGCCACAGCCAAAAAAGCCCTGGCTCCGGAAGGCTGCAGGCTCCCCATACCTCGTGCAGACAGTCCTGAACTGGACAGGCCAATGATCTGACTCCGTATAAGGCAGGCAGCTTCCCATGTTACAATCAGTTGGCAGCACCACCCTCTTGTGGGCAAATTTCCAAGCCAGTGTGTTTCTTTCAAAGGGCTGCATGGGTTCCATGGAGAAATAGACACGGCAAGTTTCAATTGGGGGGGGGGAACAACCATGTAGATTTTGCAGTAAATATCTCTAAGCAACGTGCTTCCCAACTGTAGCTTGAGGCGTTCTGGTGTAATGCAGCTGCTCAAAGCCTGTTTTGGGAAGTCCCCGCTTCAAATTACCACCTTGGCTAAGAACTCACTAGGTGGCTGTAGGCCACCTCTTCCTCTGCAATATGAAGATAGTAATAGAGGGTTGTCACACTGACAGCTGAAGTATGTGAAATGTGAATACTAAAGAAAAGTGCTATAAGCCACAGCAGATCTTTCAGGTGGCCCCTGTACTTTATCAATCACAACCACCACTATCAAACTCCTCTGCATAGCCTTTCCTACCTGCCAGCTTCTCTTAGCCACATTCCACTGTTTCTTTTTCCAGGTCCCATCCTTCCTTCAGTCTCGCCTCCTTTTCTCCCTTTCCTTATCAGATTTCCTTCCACCCCACTCTTTCCACAGGGTCCTGCCATCCTACTGCCTATTCTGTTCCCTAAGCTACCCCAACTGTGCCATCACAGTTGCTCAGCCTTTGTGATGTCAGCATTGCCAGCAGCTTCACTGACGTCACAAATCCTTACTGCACGAAATGATTAGTGATTTTCTTCGCAAAATCAATGTGTTGTTTTTTTTCTATCCTGACGCAACACTTTCCACAAAAATTCCTTCTTGAGAGCCAGTGTGTGTAGAAATTGTATTTGATTTCTACATTATATTGTACCATGTTTTGTGAATTATGAGCACTGCAGCACTGTCAGGATTTGGATTGGGTTGGCAGGCTCTGATGGAGGAGGAGGAAATGGAGGACTGAATTGGGTGAATCTTGGCTGGAGTCAGTTTGTAAGGGGGAGAAGGGATGTCAGCTCTCCCCTCTGTCCTTCCTGCTGAGCGGCAATCCTCAGTGGAGGCTGGGGAGGGCTTGGAGGGAGGGGAGGTTGAAGAGGAGGTGGTAGTGATCGAATAGGAGTCTGAGCAGGAGGGTACAGTCTTGTCATCTAGAACCAGGCCACCACATCTGCAGTTTGGAGCAGACCCATTAGCGCCGACAGAGTGTGCACTTGCCACCCCGATATTCCCACTAGGTGGAAAGACGCAATGCATTGTCTTTAAAAGCTTAGCGGGAAGGGTGGGGGAACTTGTTGGGACACTTTGTCACTTTGTTGGGACATCTTTGTCACTTCTGTCCAGTCCTTGAACTTCTGAATTGTGTCTCCTGAGCAATGTCTCTGCTGCTGAGCCTGTATCACTCCTTGCCTGCATAAAATTTTCTTCGTTCCTTCTGAGTAAGAGCCTTTGTCTGTGTGTGTTGGGTGGGAGCCAGAACCTTTCTGAGAACTAGAGTCATGGCTAGATGGCACACTTCCCTGAACCAACAGGTTTTAAAAAAATTAAATTGTACATAGCATATTTCCATTTAAACATATCAATCACCTTTACATTTAGGATTCTCAGAATCCCTTGACTTCCCTCTGCCATTTTCTGGTTTCCATTGCCCATCCCTTTTTATTCAGCTTATCCCCCCCCCAATTTATTATATCTATTATTTACTTTTTCATTATAACAGGCTACTCTCATGTACATAGACCCATAGGAACTGAGTGTATGTTTTGTTGTACAACTGGGATTGCAAAAACAGTTTTCCCACCTATGCATACAGAGGCACCAGCTTCTTCAGAGGATTGGGGCCCCTGGTGTGACATCATGTGACATCCTCTGAATATTGAGGGTGGCCCGGCACCCTCAAAAAATATTCAGGGAGCCAAAACTGCCTTGGCCCCTACAAGTCATGATAGAAATCCTGATCTACAACCAGATGAATAAGAGTGGTTTTGTGCGCCTTGTTTGGGTCCACCACACCACACCTCTACTAGTAAAAAATGAGAGGGGCCTTCAGATGGCCGGTGGGCCAATTTCCAACGGGAGGTGCAATTGCCACTGTCACATCATGACAGAAAAGGCTGTGGGAGAAACAGAAACCCCCTCACACACTCTTGGACTGTTCTGCAAAATGGTTGGTTCAGGTGAATCCCTTACTGCCCACAAAGAAGCTCCTATGAGAAAATAACACTTGGTTTTCTGTTAAAGATGCTGGCAAAATTTGAAGTTTTCAAATGCTTCTTCTAAATGTCGTTTTTTAATTGGTGGGGTTTTCTCCACAAAGATTTCCCTAGGGCAAAGCTTTTGTATGCTTCATGTTAATCCTGCCCAACCTTTGGGGACTTGCTGCTTGCCTTAATTTGGGGGGTAAAGTCACTTCCTTTGTTATCATTAATAAAAGGAAAGAGTGTAAACATATTGGTGAAGACTAGATAACCTGAAACTCATGAGTGGCTTTGTATTCAGTGCACCTAAAAGGCGTGACAGAGTTAAAACGCATATCCTTGTCACAGGCAAAGGACAACGGGTTAAACTGAGGGCTTGGCTTCTTTGCTCAGTCTCAGTGCAAATTCTCTAATCCCCTGCTAATCAGTGTATATTTTTCTATTTTTATATCAGTGATTGTCTATTCCCACAGCTATCTTTACTGACTAAAATATTTGCTTTGGCAACCAACTTTGCTCTACACATATTTGCAATTTGGGTTGTTGTTTTTTCTCATTCTGTTCGATAATAAAAGTTGTGTGTAATTTTCAGGTTTGCATACGTTTCTATGTTTGCTTATGTTTCTATACGATTCTGTATAGTAGAATCTACTACACAGCATATCTTAAAAGTGCATGTACTCCCCTCATTGACTAACATCAGTTTTGAGGGATAGGTTGGAGTGCTTTCTTCATTGAGGAAATGACTCGAGATGGAATGAGTTAAACACCCTTCCACAGTGCCATTGCTAGAATCAAATTTGGGATACTTGGTGTCTGTTTTAAAGTAAACAAACATACAGAAAACCCAAGGAAAAAACAATTGCTCTATCAGATTATGGATCTCCAACTTCGTGTCTGGCCTCTAGCAGCTGATAAACAGAGCCCAATTGAAAACAGGCCTGTGGAGCCAAATGAAAAACAGATTTGAAACGCTTTCCCATTTTTATTTTTTTATCAGGTTTGTGCTTTGGATTTGTATACACATTTTGTCTCCAGTTATTGGTAAGCCCCACATCAAAATGTTTACAATCAGGTACTAATCAAGCACATAATTGAAAAGATAGCATTACAATAGCAGCACCATTTTTTTCTGTTTAGGGTCTTCTGCACCATAAATTTAAACCACTTTGATACTGCTTTAAA
Source organism: Podarcis raffonei (assembly GCF_027172205.1). NCBI lineage: Eukaryota > Metazoa > Chordata > Lepidosauria > Squamata > Lacertidae > Podarcis > Podarcis raffonei. The sequence continues at coordinate 21,978,275 of NC_070606.1, forward strand.
ATGCGTTTAACTGGCACAGTTTGCCCCCAGCAACTAGCAATGTTAGTTTTGGCGCTGAGGGTGAAGTCCTTTTCTTTTGTGTGCCTTCATAGTACCACATTTCCCAGGTCACCTTGGTTGGGCACCAACCACGTTGGAAACTAGTTTAAATTTGAAGTCATGAATATGTTTTCTGTGTTTAAACTTCACCAACATACCTCAAAGGGATATAAGTACAAATTAAATTGGGACTTATAAGTATGTGTATTTACCTCACAGAAAGTGTCTTAATAAATTCAAAGGAGACATTTGTGTTTTTAATTTCATATCTGTTCCTTTTAGCTGTTATTAGGCCACAGTACCATTTAGGTGCCATCATTATGGTTTTGTTTATTTATACTGCTGAGAATGTATAGCAGCATGGGCAGTGCATGGGAGGAAACCATGACACCCACAGGTTTCCACTACGTGGGATCACATGCTGCAACTTGTGGTTAACCAGAGGAGCTCTGGACTTGCAAAGCGAAACAAAACTTGTGTGCTAATCCTTTCCCTTTGTGGCTAAGTAGGCGTGTCGGGGACTCCAGGACTTGAAACCGGAACATCTTAGTTGGAACGTACAACAGCTCTCTCTTTCTCTCTCTCTCTCTCTCTCTCTCTCTCTCTCTCTCTCTGTGTGTGTGTGTGTGTGTGTTTCCAAACTTTAGAGCCCTCTCCATGCACAAAACACAATCAGGCAGTAAAAACAACGGTCTCTGCATGATGTTTGACACTAGAATGACCAGATCTAGGCCGTGTACACCTAATTGGCTTGAAATGCAACTCTTTTTCTCAATTCAGATTGAAGCTAGTAAGGGGCAAATGCATCAAAATCCAGCGCTTCATAAAACATTACAGAGTGGATACAGAATAGATATGGATTGTGGCTAATCCAGAATATATACCGTTTCTCAAGATGAGAACAGATGTGATCTCCATCTTCTCCTTTTTATTATTAGTTTTTGTTGACTGTTGTTTAAACCAGGGACTAATAAGATGCCTACCCACTTTTACAGTTCATCCCCTACACATTAAGCATCCTATTGTATTTATATCAATATATACCCGGTTTTATCTCAATAAAGATAAATTTCAGATTTCTTAGGATCTATGAAAAGACTGACATCAAACTTTGAGCAAGAGCTTTCCAGAACACAGCCCACACGATATGATATGATAGGATTAGTTTATCAATAAAGATTTAGCAGATACAGGACTAGCCTTATGAATATCATATCCTTTTCCTGATACAGGAAAGATCTCTTTTATGCATGTTCAATAAAACTGAATGACCTGCATCTTACTCCACTTACATTTTTATTTCCTGGTATGTACACCTGGATTACTGTCTTGCTGTCCTCCATATTTCTATGTAAGTGTGCAGGAATATAGCCTTAGCAGAATGTGACACTAAACACATTGATAAAAAGGTGTGGGGAGAAGGTACCGGTAATTCTTTGCTCTCCAGCCACAAGCCTGATAATTCAGTCCAGACACTGAAATCCTGCTCCGAGGGCCTTCCGGTGGTTCCCTTATTGTGTGAAGTGAGGTAACAGGGAACCAGGCAGAAGGCCTTCTCGGTAGTGGCGCCTGCCCTGTGGAACGCCCTCCCATCAGATGTTAAACAGATAAACAATTATCTGATATTTAGAAGACATCTGAAGGCAGCCTTGTTTCAGGAAGTTTTTAATGTTTGATGTCTTAACTGTGTTTTAGTTTGTTGGAAGTTTCCCAGAGTGGCTGGGGCAGCCCAGTCAGATGGGTGGCATATAAATAAATTATGGTGATGATGATGATGATGGTGATGATGCAGGAATGCTTCGGTATTATCTAGAAATATCCTATTACTAGGATCAGGCAGAGAATAAGGACAGTACAATAAACCAAAAGGTTCCTATTTTTATCTGTGATGTGCTGAAATGTTACTAAAGTTTACTAGATGGGGCAAATCAAATATAGGCAATTAAATATCTCAGTAATAATAATAAAAAGTAAGAGGGGCTAAAGAGAGAACAAGGAAGCAGGAGAAGCAGGAAAGAAAAGTGCACGGAGAACAGTCTAAAAAACAAAGACAAAAAGAAGCTTCAAAGCTAGAGCAAATAAAGCTGCATGACCATTTATGTTTTAAGAAGAGCAAGAAATCGAAGAGAAATTTGACCAATGCAACAGCAATGATTAAAGGGTTGGAACTCATGAGAAAAATTGCTCGGTGTGTCTGGGTGTGTTTAATATAGAGAGAGGAAATTTAAGGGGAGCCATAATAGCAGTTTTCAAGAGTCTAAAAGGCTGCCTTGAAGAAGAGGTTGAACAAATGTTTCTTGGGCTCATTCCCTGGCATTATTACAGAAAAGCAGATCTAGGTCTAGAAACTCTCCATGAATCGATAAAGTGCACTCTAAGTCTATAAGGTTCCACAAGAAGCTTTGCTATTTTTTCCACCTTTTAAATACCACTGAACTTTTTTTTAACAGACATTTACATCTCCCCATCAATATGTCCCGCATTGACACCTCCAGAAAACATATTTAATGCTTCTAATGAGGACTACAAGTTTTAATCAGTTTAATTGCTTGATGACACAACTCAGACTTCAGACAATTATTCAATAGGGGTTATTTTAATTGGTGGGGATGACTTTAAATTAGTTGTACAGCAAATTAAATATTTCTTTGTCACTTTGAGGCTATAATAGTTTTAATGAATTGGGGGAAGGAATTAAAAATAATAATACCCAGAATGGCCTTTCTAAGAACAAATGCTACTTTTTTGTTTATTGCATAAGGAAATGTAAGATTACCAAAATATAGGTGGCATTGGGGTAGGTCCTTTGCTGGATTATGGAAGTGAAGTGGTGCAACTGTGGATTCTAATTCCCCTCCTTGAGACTGTACCCCTGGTTTTGAGAGGCGAATCAGCCTTAGTCCTCTTCTTTGTGTGGCCTACTGTTGGATTGGACACTGGGTCACTTTGGAGTTGGTGGTACTTCTAAGGTAGACTGTGAATGTCTGTGAATGTCCCACATCTGTGATTTTTGTGCCTCTGAATCTCTGTGCAAAATAGCTGGGACTGGGTCATGACATGCACAGCACTATCAAATGTCAGTGCTACATATGTGTTTACTGAATGGAAAGCTGGCCCTTCAAACAATCGCGAACCATTCACAGTTGATGAGCAAAACTTTGAATGTTGGGAAGATTCAAATCTGAGTGGTTTTTGCTTTTAGCATCAGCCACAGTTGCCAGCCACACACCCATTTTGAAATGAAACCAAATGCTTGAAAACAAAACCTATAAATATAAGATGGATAACAGAAAACAGAACTTACTTTACATTTCTTTACAGCAGCATTGCACGGTGGTTCTGCCATCCAGACCTTTCTAGGAGGTGGACTTGGAGCTATTTCCCTCTGCAGTTTTTGTCATCAATCTTGCCACCTTCTCCTTTAAAATAAGGTGAGTACCAAATTAGTGTTTGGGTTCTTCCGACATGTTTCTCCAAACCTAGATAAATACTGTCTTCTGTCTAGTTTTGTTTGAAGAGAGATGCTTGTCGTATTTTCCAGTCAGTTTTTGGAAACTGCCATTTTATTGTGTTGCTGAAGTTGGACGTTACATTGTTCAAACACTGTTGTCATGGTGGATGAGTTTTGAGAACTCTTGGTGGATGATCATGATCATGATCATGGTGATTTAATAAATTTATATATTTAAATTATGGAATGTCACAAACCCAAACCAAGTAAGAGAGCTCTTGGACAGTTTTGTTTTATTTTTATTTTTTTAAAAAAATCAGTTACATAGGGTGCTCATGAATTGCAAACAGGTCAACTGGCATCCTTAGGGGTGGTGACTACTGATGTCGGAAGTTTATAGCTAGAATTCTATCTTCTTCTTCTTTATCCCCAAGCAGCAAATTTGCACAGAAAACCCCAGTGATTACAGTGGTACCTCGGGTTAAGTACTTAATTCGTTCCGGAGGTCCGTTCTTAACCTGAAACTGTTCTTAACCTGAAACACCACTTTAGCTAATGGGGCCTCCCGCTGCCACCGCGCCACCAGAGCATGATTTCTGTGCTTATCCTGAAGCAAAGTTCTTAACCCGAGGTACTATTTCTGGATTAGCGGAGTCTGTAACCTGAAGTGTATGTAACCTGAAGCGTATGTAACCCGAGGTACCACTGTATTTCTATTGGGTTATTTTGGCACTGCCATCCCTACAATAATCTCAGGTGGCTACTTCAGTTAGTCCCTCAATGTTTTTGTACTTTGCTTTAGGTCTCATTGTATAATGGGTTGGCCATTTTAAACTGTGATTTACTCTAAGTATTATCTGATGTTGTTTGGTTCTATTATGCCTTTACTTGAGATGGGTGAGTAGCAGAGTTGGTGCAGGAGTGCTAAAATATAGCAAGAATGGTGATATTGCAAGAATGCATGACATTCTTCGAAGCAAGCATATCAACAAGACTAAGCAGACAACACAAACACGTCAACAAGACTAACTCTGGAAACTCAAAGGCAGCCATTCTCTCCCTTTAACAGAACTGTTTCCCAATAGTACAAATCACAAAAACAGGCCGCTGTGGTTTTCAGCAGGGAGGGGGAAACCTTGTGTTTTATGAAGCAGAACAAATAGCAGCTAATAAAATGAAATGGTGCTTATTTTGAATAAGTGGGAAGTTATAGTAGGAGCATAAATTGCTGGTGATTTTGACACCTTTCACTCACTTTGTGATTCCAAGTTAGTCTGTGGTTTCGGATCTTTTGAACATCCACACTATCCTTTTCTCCCTGATAGGGACTAAATGCAGCTTACAGATCAAAAAGCCCTCCAAACTTAAGTTTCATTTTCTTTCCTGGAAACTGGGTATGCAGCTGCTCTAGTAATTTATTGGATTTATCTATTTACCCTTCTTCCGGGTGCTGTGAGCAATTCACACTCTGGATCTCGGGGAGACAGAGGGGAGATATCCAGTTACTGTGTGCCTTCCAGCAGCAGGTACAACACACCACTGTGTCCATTTTGCTCGCACACCCAGTTCTCCACTAGCTGCCACCCTGTTCCCTTCCCTCAGGGAACAAGGGCGCCTTGGTACACTGAGCATCTTTGCTATCGCTTATCATGGGATTGATCCTGCCAACCTAGCAGTTCGAAAGCACGTCAAAGTGCAAGTAGATAAATAGGTACCGCTCCAGCGGGAAGGTAAACAGCATTTCCGTGCGCTGCTCTGGTTCGCCAGAAGCAGCTTAGTCATGCTGGCCACATGACCCGGAAGCTGTATGCCGCCTCCCTCGGCCAATAAAGCGAGATGAGCGCCGCAACCCCAGAGTCGGCCATGACTGGACCTAATGGTCAGGGGTCCCTTTACCTTTACTTTTTTATCATGGGATTGAACTACAAATGACACTTTACCATTGAGAATTAGGTTTGATCCACACTAATTTTCCTCTGTGCTTTCTAGGCTTCCACTGGACCCTCTGAATGTTCTTTTTGGTCACTTGTAAACCTCTTGAAGGTTTTGAGAACAGGAGTCCTCAAAGGGCCTGGTTGATTTCTCTGGGTGAGCCATCCTCACCTATCCTCAACTGCAGTTGATGAACCTAAAGTAAGGCAGTTTTATAGGTTCAGGTACTTGAAGAGTCCCAGAGCTTGTGACCCCACCCCTAGGGCCCACTTCCCAGATCATGAGCCTAATAAGTGTGTAACTTTTAAAGCACATTCCTCCTAAAAGTAGATATTTATGAGCATATGATAATAACCTCTGCCACAATGTGGTGTTAATGGCAATCTATGATGACCACAGGGGGCATGAACTGCAACCTTACAATGACTCTATAGACGTTTTTTTCCTATCAAAAGATTTCACAATACATTTCTGGGTTTTTGTAGGGATGTGCATTGACAGGCATAATTAGCTTGAAAGAGGTAATTACGGCAGCGTTGCCTCTGCCTTGGTCGAAACATAAAATTAATGATGCACAATACAGCCTTATATATGCCTCGTGTACTGTTGGGAGTAGATAGTTAATGGTTTTTAAAATATATAAACACATATCCCAAAACCGTTCTCTGATACTGAGGAGCTACATATGGCAGAGCTTTAAGACAGGCATAGGCAAACTCGGCCCTCCAGATGTTTTGAGACTACAATTCCTATCATCCCTGACCACTGGTCTTGTTAGCTAGGGATGATGGGAGTTGTAGTCCCAAAACATCTGGAGGGCCGAGTTTGCCTATGCCTGCTTTAAGATAAAGAGCTGAACTTCTCAGGACATGCAATCAACTCAAAGATTCCACATGCAACAGCACACAGGAGTGAAGATCTGCACAATGTCCCATGTCGCACATGATCCTTGCATGTGCAAGTGCCTACACAAGAAAGCCCATCTATTGTGAAAAGGGGTTGATGTGATGTTGGGAGCAGGAGCTACTAATCAAAGTATTTATGTGCTAGCATTAAAGGTTATGATTGGGGGGGGAGGGTACAATCCCTAGCTTGTTCCTGTGCCCTGCCATATAATAACTTTAATGTCTGAACTATGTGAAGAGTAAGTTCACACTCTTCCATGTTTGCTTCGTTCCTCTCTGTATCTCTCTCTTTTTTTACATTTCAGTAGCTACGCACTCCAGTTTTCACTCAGTATTGCCTAGCAATTTCAACTCACATGGTTGTGTTTTTTTGTATTTTTTTTAAATATAAATCTGTCTTCATATTTGCAATATGCTGGTGTACACTTCAGAGTTGCCATGGGAATGGTGCTGAAAATAGCTTCCCATATCAAGCGATCCCTGCCTGGTCTGTAACATTTAGAAGCACTTGCCAGCAGCCAGAAATGTGGAGTCGATTTGTGATGGCCAATCCCTATACAATGCTCAATAGCTTTTTATATTTGTGAAGGATATGCCACTGTGGGGAGGCTGTTTCAGCGGCATTCCCATGATGACTGTGATACTCACTTTGACACTTCAAACTCTGACACCTAGATGTACAAGGGAAGGCCCAAGAATATATGGTTTGACAGTCAAATATGTGTCGAATATTTTATTTGCAATATCAGGCAATTTCTTTTGTTGTTGTTGTATGCTCAACCCCACTCCCTGAGACTCGTGCTCAGATAGAGAGAAGTGAGTCAGATCTAGTGAACACTTGGATACCAAGGGAGTGGTTTCCCTAGCAACAGTAACAATGTGAAGTGCTCTTTAGAACTTCCCCTCTGTGTTCATGCCGGCTTTCTCATGTGACATTTGCTGCAATGCTGCAGAGAGCTTGTTTGTCGAAGTTACGGATTCTTCTAAATAAGACTTTCCACATTTGGCTTCTCTGTTTCCACCCCCTCCCCGCCAATGACTTGCTTTTCAGTGACTGACAAGCTTCCTCTGCTTCCAGAGGACTGGCTTTTCCATTGGACGAATGGAGCATTTGTGCTGCTAGGAGGAAACAGAAGATTCTCAAATGGAAAATGAAAGAATGAAGGGGGGGCAAGGAGCCCGAGAAGGAGGTGAAAGTAGATCACACAGGTGACAGGACATCCTGACACTTGACCAACTGCTATAGTCGGTAGATTTAAGAAACCATTACTACATCTGGGATGGCAGATATCTAGCATAATTCTGGTTGGTGAATTTGGCTCTCAGTAAGGTCTGCTGTAATTGGCAGAAATCTTTCTCAGCCTTACCTGAAGATACCGAAGATTACACCTGAGACCTTTTACATGCAGATAAGCTCATGGGAAGAGAAGCTCAGAAGGGGTATGGAAAACTACTCTTCATCTTCCTTTTGAGGTTATTTTAGGTAACGCAGCCAGGAATGTTGTATCTGGTCCCACAAATATTAACTACAGTTGTACCTCGGGTTACAGACGCTTCAGGTTACAGACGCTTCAGGTTACAGACTCCGCTAACCCAGAAATAGTACCTCGGGTTAAGAACTTTGCTTCAGGATAAGACAGAAATCACGCAGCGGCAGTGGGAGGCCCCATTAGCTAAAGTGGTACTTCAGGTTAAGAACAGTTTCAGGTTAAGAATGGACCTCCAGAATGAATTAAGTTCTTAACCCGAGGTACCACTGTAGTTGCTTTTCTCTCTCTCCATGTTAATGTCTCTGGAGCAAGGTATCAAATAGATAAAGTTAACCTGAACTGGGTTGTGAAAGCCAGTGTGGTGTAGTATCTAAAGTCTTGGGCTAGGACCTGAGAGACCAGGGTTCAAACCCCCACTCAGCCATGAAAATCACTGAGCGACGTTGGACCAGTTCCTGCCTCTCAGCCTAACCTACCCAGTGAGAATAAAATGAATAGTGAGAGAACCATACACACCACCTTGAGCTCCTTGGAGGAAAAGTGGCATATAGATGTAATAAAAACAAATAAAATATATGTAGTTACAGGCCACAGTGACCAATAATGATGTCTTGTGGGGGTACAGCTCCGTTTATTTTGGCATTTCTTAATTGCAAACTTTGGAATGGTCACAAGGGGGGGAATTAGTGACTGCTTTGCAAGTGTGAAAATGGGCTTTTAGCCTTTTACTCACGTGAACAGTTAATTTACTAGGACAATTTTATGAGGAGTTGTTGAACAACTATTATTCCCTCTTGCACTCTGCATCGTCTGTCTGACCTCTCACCAATCCTTCGCAAGTATGTCACATTGTCCTCTTTATAATGCAGATTCTTCTGTACAGCTCAGTGCTAAGTTTATCAAGTCACTTTGAGTGCCTCTTAGTTTTTCATGGCGCTGAAAGGAAACTTTCTAATAAGAGCCTTTGCAAAGCCTGCTCCTAATTAATCAAAGCTGTTTGGAAGGGAAGCTTATTTGCCAGCGGTTAACACAGAGACATGAGCTATTGTGGGAACCTTGCTGATCCTCTGTTTTAACAAGGCAGATGCAGCTTAACATTGCTGTTGAACTGATGACCTATGGCTACGATGCCAAAGGAAACTGGGGAAAGCAAACAGGCAAGCCATTGGTCTGGAATTGCCTGCTCCTTTGCTGTTGTTTTCAACAATGAAGATTAGTGACACCTATGGGTAGCATAGGAGAGCAGCTGGGGCTTTTCTTAACTAAGGCTTGCCTTCAGATGCATATTTTTAGATTTTAGCTAAAGCCAGTGGTTCCGTTTCAGTGCACTAATGGTGTATGTCTGAATTGAGCATAGATAGCAGACTCCAAAACACCAAAATATAGCTGTAGACACAACTTTCCAGGGACACGGAACAGAATCAAAACAACACAGAAGAAGGATTGATCCACAAATCATCTACAGTCCCAAAGCCCCTGCTTTTTCTTCACTGCACACAAAAGAACGTGCTCATATGTTTTCAGGAAATCACACAACAAAAATAAATAAACCCATTTCTTCTTCTTAGCCTAGTATTATTGCCCATGAGCTGGGTCCCAGGAAGGGGCTTTGCAGGTTAAAAGGGTTAGGGAATGCATGTAGAAGTGGTCTGAATTCTCAATATCTTCCATTAATGGTCACATTATTATAGTCTGTATTGGATATTCTATCGATTTTAAAAAGAACAGGTTCTGACTGATAAAATGAATTCACTGTGGTTTTTGCAAAGTAGATATGAACAGGGCAAATCGGATTTTCCCCAAGACTCTGAGGGTCAACAGAGGTAGGGCGAGCCCCCAAGTCAATTGTGTTTCAGAGTAAAGTCCTTCTTTTCTCCCATATATGTAAACATCTACCATTCACTCATGGAGGAAAAGGGCACAATTGAGGTCAGGACAAAATGTGCTCTTTAGTTTGGTCGATAGGGTGCATCCTGACACCCTACTTTGTGTGTGCATGTCTCTCTGTGTGGCACCCTAACAGAGATACCAATGTGTTTGTGTGTGTAAAGAGCATCATTTCCACACACTCACAGTTTCTGTGCTATGTGGGTTCCTTCTTACCTATGTGATTGGAACAAAGGATGTTTAGGAGATAGAAATGAACAATGTTTGGCTCACAAGACCAAGTTAGGATTATGCTAATTCCTTGCATGAAGGAAACAAGTTAAGACCTGTTGATTTTGTCAGGCCTACAGGAAAGGGGATGTTGCCAAGGTCTTTCTTTTTTGCTGAAAGCCATTTTGTGAGCCCATTGGGTGGAAACATGAACAGGGTTGAAAACTGGAAATGAATAAATAGGTCACATAGTGGAATGGTATCTTTATAGTTTAAGCATCAGAAGAACTGATGTAATCAAATGAGAGAACAGGTGGGATTTGACCCAATAAAGTATAAATTATCTTGACATGGCAATTCTGTGAATGGGTTGATGATTTCCAAGTCCACTATCTGAGCCAAGTGGCTGGTTTAATAATAACCTACTTTAGCTTACAAACCACTCTTGCCGTGTGTACTGTATGTTTTCAACTGAACTTAGCACATGACTGCCTTGTAGCAAGGTACATTTTCCAGGCTTGAGTTCTAATTGACTTATTATGAGCTTTGGTCTCAGTAAGTGTTTTGTTGATCTATCCCAAGATACTTAGGTTGTTTCTGAAATTATTAATCGGAGTGTCTTGTCTTCAGTCACGCAACATGAAAATGCTTTAGTGCCGATTCTTGCTCAATGTTGGGTTAATGGGTTCGCATACATTGTGAAGTCACTCTGTTCAATGTTCTGACTTGACTCAATGTCAAGAAATGTACCAATACCTATGTGGTCATTGGAGGAATGTCAGGCACGGTAACTACTCTCTGATGAAGTAACAACTCGGATATGATGAAAAGGAAGTTAAATGATCATGCACCAATGATTTCTGGTTTCTTAAACTCTGCCCTACTCATTATAAAACAAGAAGCTTAAAAGAAATTAGGGAAATTCTCTTGCTGTTATTTTTGAGTGCTCAGACTTCCCTTTAGTGGTTTATGGAGTCACAAACTGGCTGGCTGTCAAACTTGGTGCCCTACTGATAGCTTATAGAATAGACTAGGTTACTCCCACCACCCCCGCCCTAAGGGGATGATGCCATTAATACTAAGAGGAAGCATTTTGTGGAGAAACTGATAAATGAATAAAAAGGAGAATTGCGATTGTAATATGAGCAGTTCTCTTATTCCCTAGTCCCTTAGTCTTTTTTTTTTTAACACTACAAGGGAATTATTCAACCAAATTTTGCTCAGAGTAGACTAAGTTAGGTCCATTAATTTCAGTGGGCCTACTTCGAGTACAACTTAGTTGAATACTGCTCCCAAACCTCACTGTATTTTATTGCTAGGAATGTGCTAGCTGTGTAGCAGTGCTGCAAGCCCGTTTTTAAGATTTCATGGCTTCAAAGAGATTTTATAGATTAGTTTCTCTGTGCAAGTGGGCATTTGTTGCCATGGATTGCAGTGTGAGCGATGGCAGAAACACTCAATTCTTCACCAGTGTTCATTAATAGCATCCTGTTTCGCACTGATACAGTTTTTCTATTCCCATATAGGCTTTCATTTTATCTTATGAGATTTAGATTATGATAAATAGGCCCCCTCTGGCTATATTGGTTGCAGTAACATTATTAAGATAAAGGACTGTAAACCTTTGTTGGCTAGAATTTGCTGATGGTAGTAACTAAGTATGAGTCACTTTGTGTCAAATCCAATTTAGACCGTAATGGGCAGACAACAATTATCAATTTTATTGCTAATATTACCAGTGCTTTGTAGAAAGAAAAAAAGAAAGATAGACAGAAGAAACAGCTGCATGTTTGTTCTGTATTACTACTACTACCTTTCTTTCTGAAGATTATTTAGTAGCACTCTATAAAGGAGAAGTATTCCGGGGTCATTGTCTAAATGAATGCATTTCTATTTTACTCAGTGTGTATCCAGGGCCGGCTTACCCATAGGCAGTAGGGGTGCGGGGCACCCAGGTGCCGAGCTCTCAGGGGCGCCAGGCCGAGAATCCGGGGCTGAGATTTGGAGTCCGGGGATTGAAGAGCCAGGCCAGCCAACAGCCACTGCCGAGCAGAGCAGAGCCTGTTGGAGCGCTGCAGGCTTTTCTGCGGGCGCTGAGGCAGCCAGCCAGCCCCGCCCTCCTGCACGCCTGGGATTGGCGGGCTGTCGAGAGGCCCACTCAGCGCACACATGCTGCTCACACGAGGCGCACAGCTTCCCTCCCAGGGTGCGCAGCTTCCCTCCCAAGCCTCTGTGGGGATTGCTCTCCTCCCTCCACTTGCAGCGGCATGGGAGAGAGTTGCGTGCCCCCCCCAAAAGCTCAACAACTTTGCCCATTAACCATTAACCTAATATGCTGTATCCTAGTATCTTTATTCATCACGGGGGGAGGCCTAGGGGTCTCAATGCACAAAAACCAATACCATGCAGTGATCTGTTTTTTTGAAGGCTTCATCAGTGGGTGTTTGGTTGGCTCAGGGCCCTGTTATCGATCCTACCTTGGTACTCACCGGAGATTGCCATGACCATGGCTAGTCTAGGTTGATGAGGCACAAGGTGGAAGGTTATGCTGGGGTGGAAAAGCCCTCTCAACCAACTTCTGGTGAAGTAGCTATGGTAACATGGTATAAAAAGGTAAAGGGACCCCTGACCATTAGGGCCAGTCGTGACCGACTCTGGGGTTGCTGCGCTCATCTTGCTTTATTGGCTGAGGGAGCCGGCATACAGCTTCCAGGTCATGCGGCCAGCATGACTAAGCCACTTCTGGGGAACCAGAGCAGCGCATGGAAACGCCGTTTACCTTCCCGCTGGAGCGGTACCTATTTATCTATTTGCACTTTGACGTGCTTTCGAACTGCTAAGTTGGCAGGAGCAGGGACCGAGTAATGGGAGCTCACTCCGTCGTGGGGATTTGAACCGCCAACCTTCTGATCAGCAAGTCCTAGGCTCTTTGTTTTAACCCACAGCGCCACCCGGTATAACCGAAAGCTATTGTTAAGGCATGTGCACTGCCTTGCCCCCATGACTGATGGGGCCTTGGCCGTGCAACGTCAATACTTCATGCACGCATGCCCTGTGGTGTGCGCGCATGGTGTCAGCATGCAATAAAGCCTGTGAACATGATGTCAGCATGCCCTGCAGCATGCTTGCACCATCACTCGTGCATGCCATGACATCACTCACATTTGCCATGGGGCATGCTGACATGCCGTGTGAATGCCCCCAACCTGTGTGTGTGATGTGAACACACCCTGTGGCATGCATGCATGGCCACCACAAAACTTTGAGAGGGCCCAGCTGCTTCACTGAATTATTATTTTTTGGGTCTGCCCCCCCCTACTTGGTGTGCCTAAGGCACGGTATGTTTTTGAAGTGTGTGTGTGTGTGATAGATGTATATTAATATCAGTATTGCAGGCACAACAGTTCCATTTTTTAGGAAGCAGAGAGCTGTAGTTGAAGGAGAATGTTCACATAATGGGCATTGATTTGTTGGAAGAAAGTGAAAGGCCAACAAATTGTTAATAATTCATGTTAATGCATTGGAAATAGAGTCACAGAAAGGGTCACAGAAAGTTCATTATACTGCCTATTTTCCTTTTGATTATTAGTGCCCTGTTTCAGCAAGAAGAAGAATTCAGAGGCCTCATAATGCTTCCTTTTTGTGAAATATGGGTGCTCTTGGAGGGTATGCAGGGTGAGTATTCAATCATATGATTTTCGCACTGTGCAGCTGCATAGTAGTGCTGGAACTTCACCGCATACCTCTGCTGATCATGCAGTTCAGCTCTGAGACAGAAGGAAATGGAAGCTTCCTGGAGAAGCAATGATTTGGTATTAGAAAGGCTCAGCATTCATTGCATTGCCACCTGTGCCTTCTCATCAGCCAGCTACCCTCATTAAGGGTGCTGTTGGAAACTGGTTCACCTTGAACTTAAAAGGCCTCTGGTGTGCACAGATTTGGCATGGAAATGAGTTTCTCTTTGCGAACGGGTAAGAACACTGAAGAGCGGAATTAGTATCCTGTAGAATACTTCAGATAGGGAATGGCTCAACTTTATGGGCTGAATTCCTATGGGTTGAATTACTACTTGCCGAAAGCCACCTAGGTGGGAAAATTGAGGTTTATGTAAGGCTTGGCTTAGCAATTCCTATTGGTTGGGCGCTGCTGCCGCCTGCTAGAATTGTCTCCAGTTGCAGCTGCTGCTTTTCTGCTGCCAACTGCTGTTTGGAGTTCCTTACTGCAGTGCTCTCAAAATTCTGCCTCCTGCTCATCGATTGCAATCCTGAACCAACTGTAAAGCCTAAAGGCACATACTTCATTTGCTATAGCTGGACCTCAGGAGGAGGTGGGACATTCTAGATTTAGATACATGTTTGTGCTACTCTCTGTACTGTTATCTCTTGTATTATTATTATTTAAACACACAATCCAAACAGGGCTAGACAAATTCATGTACTATAGGCCTCACAATGGCCATTAGCTATAGTGGCTAAGTGGAACCTCCATCTTGAGATTGCCTCTAAATGCTTACCTCAGGTTACCAACTACCGGGAAGGAAGGAAGCAACATACACCTTCATGTCCAATTTTGTGAGATTCCCAGGGGCATCTGTTTAGCCACAGACTAAGTGCTGGGCTCAACAGATGGTTAGCCCAATCCAGCTTAGGCTGTTCTTGTGCTTCTTGATTTCCTGCACGATGAAGGATAGAAATCTGCATTCTTGTTTTGTTCTGTGGGAAGGAGACACTGCTCATTGCATACACTCGGCAAATCAATACCAACAAGCCAAACCTATATTCTCTCAGGTTGTAGCTGGGCGCGTGTGTGCCAGGACAGCCATAGCCTCGGACGCACAATTTTTAGGGGTGGTGGTGAGCCAAGCACCCCTCAACACGGATCCCTGTTCCATCCTGCCCATTGCCGGGGGATCTCTAGGCCCTGGCCTCACCACCGCATCCCCAGCCCCCTTGCTGAATGGCCGCATGGCCAGTGTAAGGGGGGATTTCCCTGCCAAGGGCTGCGTCAGCCAGCCACTCCTCCCTGCATGGGTGGCAGGGGTGCATCATGGCTCCGGGAGCTAAGGCTGAGATGATGTGTGGGTTCTGTGAACCCTCTGTGCCCTGTGCGCATATGCTCGGTATGAGGGTTGGCCTGGCACTGTGGCTTCTGTTGACCCTCCGCGCCCCACCCCTGCCCAGCATGCGCACACATACCCTGGGCACCAGAAAAGGACATAACACCACTGATTTGAAGGGTAACATCCTGTGGACTGTGCAAATCAAAGTGAACGCAAACAGCCACAAACCCACAGCAGGCTCCAGTGTGGCAAAGCACACACTTTTCAAGTTGAACTGGTGGTGATGTTAAAACGGAGTGTGTGTGCATGAGTGTGGTTGCGCATGGATGTGTGGGGTGCTTATGGCAGCTTCTCCAGTTTTAAATGTGCTTTCAGGCCCCAAATGATTGGCAGCCCTGATGGAAGCTCACCCAATGTCAGTGGTCATTTCCTGTGATTCATCTGCTAGCATCTGGTACCCGATGGACACGTTGGTTCTGAATATGAAACACATGCTAGTGTGATTGTAGGTTTATTCAGGTGTTCAAAGCATACATGAGGGGATGAAGTGTAGAGGGGGCACATGGTGTATGCACCACTCCTGCCAACAAACCTGCCTGCTCCACCCCAACCTTCACATATTGAGGCTGTAGACCTGTAGGGAGATTCTGTGTTCTGCCAAACATTCAAAGCATCACCCTTCAGACTGCCTCTCTCAATGTATGAAAATCAAGGATGGAGCTGGTAGGGTCAGGAACATGTGGTCTTCCTCCCATAATTTCTTCCCCCAGCTTTTATTTGAACACGCAAATAAGGCTGTAATTGCTGGGCAACCTGGAATAAAAATCGTGAAGAAATGAAATTCAGGATTCTTTCTAAGGATTCATTCTAATTTAACTGATTGCTGTCACTATAGTCATCACATGTTGCTGGAGAGTAGGACTTTAGTCTTCAGACCAATTTAATCACCTGTAGTGTTAGTACTGTGCTTTTTGCTGAAAAATACCCACCCACTAGATTGAAAATTGTGTTTTGGTAACATATGGAGGTTTTGGTGATGTGTGTTGCCAGTGTGGTTTCTGAATTTTTTAAATACCACAGTTTGCACTGGCATGGGTAGCAAACAGGTTTTAAGCATCTGTTGCAGCACTTTCACTAATGTGGACAGAATGATCTCAAGTCTATCAACTAGGCTTTGGGAATGTGTGTGTGTGTAACACACTATTTCGGTAACATGCCAACAGTGCCTTGGTCAAATAACAACAGAAACAGAATTATAACATCGCATTGGTTTCTAAATTAACAAATTTGATATATGACGGAAGACAATAGATTGAGACTGATGGAAAACCAATAGCTCATTACAAAAATATTTGAAGCAAGAAATAACTGGCCAGTTCTGACCCTTTCTCACACTTTGCTGTATGGAAAGTATCTAGTAAAGAAAGCTGAACTTTAGTCTGTTTTCATACTGATTATGGATTCATATTCGTTTTTGGTAAATCAAATGTAAATCAAAATCCCTGTGCAGAGTAGCAGTGATGTTCTCTGAAGGTAAAAGTGATTACCACATAAATGGATTTTAATGCTTCTTTTGATTAGGTTCTATACTCTTTTTATTTAGCTCATCATGAGCATGTTAGTTCTGTTCCACTGAAATAGCCATTCTCAATCATACAGAGTAAATGTTGTTGCTTTTATGATGACAATAACTTGGTGTGATGAACAAGAAACCTGAAGCAAAACAAGATTGCTACAATAATGTCTACTTGAGAATGAAGTGAGTTTGCTGATTTAATATTGATTAATTTAACAGTAGCGTTTAAGTATGTGCTTAGGAGCATAGCTGGGCAGAGAGATGCTAAAACCATGCGTTTGCACTGATAACATCAGTTTTGAAAATCAAGTCATAGATGAACCAAAAGAAGCATCCTGCAATTGGTCAATCACTTGAATACAGAAGCCCCATTTTTAAGGATGATGTCGGGCCACTGTGAAACTGATTGTGTCTACAATATCTTTCGTTGAGATCAAAGTTACACATGTTTCATAGCACAGAATACTGTTGTGATCTCAACCTCATATTTCTGTTACAGAATTCACTATATATCCTACTAAATGCAAGATTTGGGTTTCGTGGATACATAATATTTTCTGCTCTTCTAGCTGTGGTTAGAGACCCACACCTTGGGGCTTCCACCTCCGCCTTGCAATCAACTCTCCCTTTTTTCATTCATTATCCTGATACAGCATTATATCTGCACCACAGCTTAACTCTGGGTACCTTTGACCAGCGCTTGCAAAACCAATTTCAGTGCTGAAGTACCTGAAGTCTGTAGTTATGAATTGGCAGTGGGGGCTAGCATCCATCAGCAACAATGCATGCTTTTCTATGCATTTCTACACAAAACACACACTTTTGTAACCCCCAAATGTGCATTTTTGTGCCTTTTTTATTAAACTGAAAGTGGATCACAAAATTTGGAGAAGAACACAATCTGATGGTTAATTCTGTTCCGATCTGCACATAAGTCCAGGAGCTGCACATTAGGTCTGTGGGGCAGACTGAACAAAATTATACTCTATCCCTAGCTGAAACTGGGACAGAAATTTGCACCCCTTCCTGGGCTTCAGATGATTCTCTTTACCTTGAACTTCCCATGCTACTGAGATCCAACCTGTTTGCTTGTATTTCAAGGGCTTGTACCAGAACTAACTGTTGCAATGGATTTCCCTGTTAAGTGTGTGGTTTGAATGAGCAACTGTAAATTTTTGGATTTATTATAATATATTTAAAAAACCCATCTCACTAGCATTTAACAATGTCTTCAGGCTCGTTTGTCTCAGATTACGTTGTTTCAACATCTGGTGCAATCTAAATGTTATATGGAAACCTAGATAATGAATACTGATCTCTCCAATTCTGTCCTAATGCTCCGTTCAGCTGTTAATCCTTTACGTTTTTCCTCCCAGGTGCACCCATTTGCACCAATTCATTTAATGGAAATGTGGGATAATCCAGTTGGTTTACTGAGCCATCTTTAAGCATTATTGCTCTTGATCACTTACACTATTAATGTTTTACACTGAAGAGGCTAATTGATTTCCTAACTTGTTAAAAAGTTACCACTGTTTCCCCCCAGTCCTATTCCAGCTGTGTTAAAAACTGTATAACATGCAGAACTGTAGCAACGGCCACACACCCTCAATTTTGGATGTAACTTGGCATCTCTGTCCAGGACAAACCTTTGGAGGAGAGGAGGGAATGGACTGCATTTCGCTTGATTTTCCTATAGTACTTTTTGTGTGCAAAGTTCTGTACAAACCCTTATTTTATCACAATGTTCCCCTGAAGGCAAGGGTTGGACTGTTAAACCTATTGACGTTTGCAAAAATCAGTAGGATTAACAGTGCAATCCTATGCATGTCAATTCAAAGTTCAATGGGGATTACTTCCAGGTAAATGTGTACAGAATTGCAGCCTTAGATAAACTGCCAGTAGGCATCAGTTCAGTCAAGAAACTTGGCCATCGCCGCACTGCCTTTAATCTTTGGGTGTAAAAAACATGGTTTGGAATTGTACCTAGAAGCTGTTCTTTCTTCCACCTCAGTCCATTATGTTTTAAACAAAGAGTAGTTTAGAAAGTGGCTTTCCATTTTTTGGCTAGCATTAAATGTCCGCTGTAGAAATAAAATGAGATGCAAGTGAGTGGTGTCTGTGACGAGAGCTGGAATGAACAAAGATATGGATGCACTTCCATCCAAAAGAGGTGAATTCTCTTAACAAAGAGTAGAAGATGCCAGTCTGTTAAGTGTGAAGAGTGATCTGTCTAGCTGTCTGTCTTTTAGATAAACAGATGACTTCATTAGCCAACACTGTCATTTCTAGCATTTCAGGGAGCTATTAAAAATCCACTTTAAAGTTTAGCAGGAGAAAAAAAATATATTCTCATTATCTCTGAAAAATCCAGACATCACACAAAAACACAAGATTAACCTTACATACCCTGCCCTTATTTAAGCATGTAGCAAGATCATTATATGACACTTTCTATGTACTTACATTTTAATGAGAATTTTGGAATAATACTAGCTTAATGCAAAATGGTTTCTGTCAGGGATTTACAGCATGCATAATTTTGCGATGTTTGTGAATCTGCTACAGCAATAATGATCCTTTGCAAATCCCTGGAATTCACTTACAGACCGAAAGGAGAGGCGGCCAAACTACAAGCATTATCCTTATTATTGGGATGTGTGAAGGGTAGCTAACCAGCTGGAAAATTACCAGCTTGGAAGGTTCAAGGCTCTATGTTCCACTTTGCCATGACTGAGTGATTTTGATGAAAGGATCTTTTCCCCAAGCATTTCCAAGCAACTTATGTTTTTAATATATGATTCTGTATGTGTGCAGAATCCATAGGCATGTAAACTGGGGGTGGGGAGAGAAACCCGGAAGCGCGTGTGTATCTGTGGCTCTGAGAGAATTTCAAATTTCTGCCATGCCTGGTCAGGGCCTCCCATCTACTTCTTCAATGTGAGTGGCAGGCCACAGTGTGGTATAGTGGTTAGAGTAT
The DNA here is from genome assembly GCF_027172205.1 of Podarcis raffonei. Taxonomy (NCBI): domain Eukaryota; kingdom Metazoa; phylum Chordata; class Lepidosauria; order Squamata; family Lacertidae; genus Podarcis; species Podarcis raffonei. The sequence continues at coordinate 21,997,804 of NC_070606.1, forward strand.
TGGTTTAAGATCTGGAGATAAGGTTCTAATCCTCACTCAGCCATGAAGCTTTGTCCAGCCACTCTCCTTCAGCCTAACCTACCTCACAGGGCTGTTATGAATATAAAATGGGGAGGACCATGGCAAGCAAAGCTATAAGATAATTCCAAATATGTTAGCTTGTCAAAAATTGCACATTTGCAGATACGTGTCCCAAACTCTCGGTAGTAGTTGCTGAGGCAGAAATATTTGCAGAAATAATTGGGTCTGGTGTGGGTGGTGATAATGTAAGATGAATAATGTTGTTTTCGTCAGAAGCTGAACTGCAGCAGAACATCACTGCATGCAACGAATTCATGGTGGAACAGAAATACTTAACACTCCTGTTTGGGATGCTTTCCTGGAACTGCAAATCTCTGCTTTTTCCTTTGGGGAAATGGAAATCTTGGATATTTGTTGCATCTCTATATTTCCTATTGCTCATAATGACTTAAATTAATATATTTCCCCCATCATGATCCAGCTCAATGCCTTATCTACCAAAGTTGTAATGGTTCCTATGAGGAAAGCGAAAACTCGCAAGCTGGCCAATTCGCTTGCAGGAGAAAATTCCTCCCTGGCTTTGAATACAGTGGCCAAGTAAACCATAGGAAGGTCCATATGCCAATTGTCCGCCCCCCCCCAAGGGGCCCCTAGCAGACTGGGTGGGTGGGTGGAAAATCCAATGACGAACAGCCAAGAAGATGGTTTGCACCAGGCCAGGGGTGGGCTGGGCACAGCCCCCAAGCCCTGCCACTGATCAGCCCTGTCTGCCCTCACCTGAGAGGCTGTTGCGGCTGGAGGTGGGTGGAGGCAGGTGACAATCTTCTCTCCTTGCAGCGCTGGAAGATAGCAGCCTCCCCGGACCCACTGTGGCTGAGCCATGTGGCAAATGTCACCCACCCGGAAGCCTGGGTGAGCGGTTAGTCTCTGTTCACCTTTCGCCTTTCTGCTTGTTCTTTTCTTGGGCTCTTTCCTTCAGTTTTCTCTCTCTCACTTCACCCCATGGACCTCATCCTGTTCCAGCCAACCCACCTTTTCTAGACTGCTTTCCTTCTCCAGATCTGCTGCCTCTTTAGGTGCTTTCTTCTTCCTTTCCAAGGTCCTTCTGCCTGCTCTGATACTCTCTAGGATCTAATTAGCTCATCAGTGCGGTGAAAGACCTTTGACCTGCTGCATCCTTCTATAATGTTTAGGGCAGTTCAACCAATCACTGCCTGCGGCTTGACCACCAATACCATAGTATCTTAGCACAATACAATATAGATAGAAGGGGCAAAGAAAGACCCACAGCATCCATAACTGAATCCCCCCCTTCTTAAATGCTCTGATTGGAAATCTTGCCCATTGACTCATTAAATTTCACAACCATATGGCAGTGATAAAGCATAACAAATAGCCTAGAAATGAACACATACAAAAGCAGTAATTCAAATAAGGAGATAGTGCTGAAGTCATAAATTGTAATAGCAGAAAACATCAACAAAGCTGCCATGGTGAATTACCGACTTGTGTTTCCCTTTCAGTATGTTGTTGACATGCCTATATATATATATATATATATATATATATATATATATATATATCCAATTTATTCTATTGAGGGTATGGGGGAAATGGGAATGCATTTTATATATGTTAAACATATTATAGTTGTGCAGGGAAACATGTACAATCCGAGTAAAAGCAGATGTTCTTGGAAACTGATTTGCTGTGCCAAAAGGAATCATTTAAAAAAGTTGCCGTATGCTAAGTTAGCAGTAATAATATGCAGAACATTTTACATTCTGTGGGATCTAACAAAAGCTGACACAGAAGAATTCAGTGGGGGTGTAGGATCAATGCATACAAAATGTATCCACATTGAAGCAATTGTTTTGACCTGTTCTGTGTTAATGAGTCTAGCACAGAAACGACAACAGGTGTGTGTGTGTGTCAAACTAGCCCTAAATGCTTCCCATATGCCCCCCCTCCAAATGAAGGTTTTGATGCGAACGGCCCCCTTTACCTACACATCAGCAACTTTCTCTTGCAAGGCACAGTCAAAGGGCTCTTTAACTCCCTCCTGTGTTCACCGGCAGATTTCACAGAGCCTTGCCTTTATTATGTTTTTGTGACACTCACTTCAACGTATAGGCAACATGTGTAACCCACTTGCCCCTTGGGATCGTCCTCTCCTGTTAAAGTCACATTTTGGTAGAACATGAGGCTGTGGCCTTCCTAAAGTCAGAAAACGTAGGTCTATAAATTCCTATGCATTTTCCTTCTTGTGGCAGTCTGCGCTGCTACAGAATTCCACAAGTTAGTTTCACTTTTGGAAGGTTGATTTCAGCAAAGCTCGGAAGTGCAATCCCAGCATTTTGAAACTGAAAGAGAATAATCTCCACAAAGATGAATAGGTTTTCGATGTCACCAAAATTCATACAGCATAATCCATCTTCTCTCTGAGTGTGTGCGTGTTGCCTGAATATAGCAAGGCTGTATCACACCCTGCTTGCCTTGCAATCTTCAGAAGATGGAAACTCTGCAGGCATATTATGAACACCTTGCTTTTAAAAATAGCCACATAGCTAATAATGACGTACTTTCTGCTTTCCAGAATAAATTCAGTTCTCAACATTCCGTCACTCTCTAGTGTGATTAAGAAAGAGTTTGCAAAAGAGTTTCATCACAGCCTGATTTCTTCATACCATGAGAAGGTCAAATCCTTCTTGCTGCCTCATAGAAGAGTCATATAGTTCTTATATTCCTACCAACTCCACTAGATTCAGGCATTCTTCATATCTATATATCTAGCTATATCATGGGTGTCAACTTGAATAAAATATTGGGGGGCCCAGGTAAGCCCCACCCCACATAATTGATACAAGACATGATGTACCTGCAACATTTGAATGGCAATGCCTATCAACTTGGGGGGCCCTGGCCCCTCAACTATTTCAGGGGGGGTGAGCGGTCCTTGGCCCCTTGGAGTGGGCTCCTATGATCTATATCTATATGTTTTGTAACTGTGAACAGCTATCAGGATCATGGTAGAAAGTCTCCTTGGTTTTCCACACTTACAAGGAAGTGCAGCCAAGGTGGTCATGGCATTTTCAGAAAGTATGGACACCCTGGAAGGATGCAAAATGCCGACAGGTGGATAGATGATTTGTTGAATGAAAGGACAAACCCCCTGCCCATCTCCAAAGGTAAATGCAACAATGCCCCCTGCACCCCAGCCCTGAGAATTGCAGCAAAAATTTCTCACCTATTTGATAATTTTTGAATGTATTTTCTTTGCTCATTAATTGATGGGGACTTGTAAAAACCCAGAAGTGTTGGGCACAGAACTACCTCTACATTTTCTTCTTCTAGCGCAGGCTTCCTCAACCTCAGCCCTCCATATGTTTTGAGACTACAATTCCCATGATCCCTGACCACTGGTCCTGCTAGCTAGGGATCATGGGAGTTGTAGGCCAAAAACATCTGGAGGGCCGAGGTTGAGGACGCCTGTTCTAGTGCCTGTGAACTACCTTTGAACAGCTCAAGGCTTGCAGGTGGTTCCTCAGTCACAGGGTAATGCTCCACCGCCTCCGAGAATGTAAATTAAAGTGGAAACCTGAAACCACTTACTGTGCGATAGCTGCTTAAAATGGCCCACTCAGTATTTTTGGATGACACATAGATGGTTTGTTTTATGAAGTATCTCATGAGTATAATAACTAACTAACTAAAGGGAAGAAGTGGTTGCCTGTAGACGTTGGCCACTGTGATGTCATGAACTGACAGAACAATGGAGAGGAGGAAGACCAAGCACCAGAGCAGCAGGACCCATCACCACAGCCAGAAGGGCCCCGGTCTCCACAAACACAGTGGGCTCAGAGATGTAGGGAACAGTGGGAGGGGTGCTCTAGGTGGCTGAGGCAGACAAGGGCCCACAGCCCAGCTCCCTAGCTGGCCAGGTGGGGCTTGCTAGCTCTGGGATAAGTTATGTGATTTCTCAGGTGGAGTAGGCTTGGAACAGGTGAGGGTCACATGCCTCATCAAGCCCAGATTCTGCAGTATAAAAAGGCAGCAGAGCTGAGGTGCTGTGTCTTCTCAACTGCCCATGTTGATGGACCTTGACTGGGAGGCTCCTGGACCTCCACATAACTGTGCTTCATTTTTGGACTTTGAACATGGGGAATTGACCCTGGACTATGGACTTGATATACTGACTTGCCACCAGGTAGGCCAGGGGTGCAGGACATGTAATGACCCTTGGGTGTGGTTAATACGGGTGTGTGACAAACCTGACAAGTGCCTTGAAAGAAACAGCACATGCTGGGGTTTTTTGTGGTAGATTGTGTTGGCCATTTTGGGTGCTGTGATCTCTCGCACTGCACTCTTGACACACACCCAAGTGCTTTTTTGGTGGCGCACAAGATGTTGCCTTGAAAAAGAGCTTTTTGTGGCGAGAGTGAAGTGTTGGTCACATGACTTGCTTGGGAGCACTTCCTGGAAGATGTTTTAGGTCTGAAAAAGTTGGATGGTATGGTGTGGTTGTTCCATGACGTAGTCCTTAAAAGTTGCAGGCCTTCTCAATTTAGCCACACAGTGTGTGAGAGAGATGGGTGTGGATGATGGGTGTGACATGCTACAATCCAGTCAGAAGGAAAGCTAACTTCTGGGCAGCCTATACCATTTATACAAATGAAGCAGATTGATACCATTTCTATCACTTTGCATAAGTTATTTGCTTCTGCTAATCATTGAAAAAGCTGAAGGCCTGGGCCTTGACAACTGGGAATCCCTTCATTTATTTGTTTAAGAAATGTATGCCTGCTTCCAACTATATGTCTCAATGCAGCCTATGTAAAAAATCAAATGTAGATTAAAACATCAGAAAACAGAACATTAGAAAATTATTTATGGCATAAAGGCAACTCCATGTTCTATGGGTAACTCTATGGGTTAGATTTTTAAAAAATGCAATTCTCAGGAAGATGAGTTTTTCAGCCTGCACACACCTATGTAATTCTGGCACATTCATACATAACTATGGTTACCACACACTCTCCTGAAAGTGTTCAGCCTTAGAAATCTGCATTTGGTGATGAGGGCATGATAATAGCTAGCTCAGTGTGTAACTGGAGTTTACAGATAATGTTCCTGACTCCATGCAGTCAGAGCTACTGTCTTACAGTCAAAGTAGAAGGGAGATCTGTGGACTTGACATTCTCATCATTTGTATCCATGCGTTTATATGAATGTGGTGTAGAGGGGGAAGGGGAGAGCAGTCACTACCCCCAGAGTTTTAATTATGAGTTATGAACCATTTTAAGACACCCCTGATATCTCCCCCCAAAAGCAAAATAGGGAGACTGAAAATAGGGGCAACTGGAGTGTATGCAGCAGTGGAATAATTTTTGTTTGTTTCCTGTAGGTTTCTGTCTGTTTTTAAAAATAAATTTATTTAGGGTTTTGTAGGGTTTTGGTCCTGTCTGCTTATAAGAGTCGGTTGCGTGGTGTTCCCTCCCCCCACCTTCTGTTAAAGCAGATTGTGTTGCTGCATAGATTTCAACACCCCTCCCCAATCCTGCTTTGCTAAAGAGCTTTTAAAAATGCTTCATTCAGTTTACAGCAGGGGGAGAAAAACACAGAAAGAAGTGAAGTGTGCGCTAAACATTATTTTATAAACTGCGAGGCATTGTCTTAGTCTGAAAGGCTCGGGTATCTTCCGAGTTGCCATGGTGAGAGAGAAAAATGGCTCAAACAAATTCCTGTGGAGAACACCTTTTTTATAAAGTGAAAATCATCGTTCAATAGGCCCCTGTGCTTAATAACTCATGAAAACATTGGTGGGCATTTTCAAAGGCTGGGGTGATGTTTTCACAATGGTTTGTCTTATTCCATTGAACTGGTTGCACAGCTGAAAAGCAGAAGCTGTAATAATTTGATTTCCTCCCTCTCTGTGTGAATGTGGGTGAGGGCACTGGACCTTGGTAAGATTGGATCCTCATGGGGGGGAGGGGCCATCGTTCAGTGACTGAGTGCATGTTTTGCATACCGAAAGTCCGCAATTCAACCCACAGCACTGAAAGGACTATAGGGAGCACGCCTCACGAGAATCTTTGCCTGAGATCTTGGAAGACTCGCTGTCAGCCAGCTAGTGTAGGACACACCATTATGGGCAGCCCCAAAGTCTGACCTGCAGTAGGAAACCATGTTTGTGGCTACATAGTTCTTGAAGAAGCAATAGGATGTTCCAGGTTGCACAAAATTCCGCACAAAACTTTGGACTTGCATATCCTGCAACTTTTAGCACAATGGGTCAGTGTGTCTGGCTGTTGACCAGTAGGTTGGTGGTTTGAGCCCACCCAGGGATGGCTGTGGGCAGGGGCTGGACTAGATGACCCATGGGGTCCCTCCCAACTCTACAACACAGGTGGTGCTGTGGTCTAAACCACCGAGCCTCTTGGGTTTGCCGATCAGAAGGTCAACGGTTCAAATCCCCATGATGGAGTGAGCTCCTATTGCTCTGTTCCAGCTCTTGCCAACCTAGCAGTTTGAAAGCACGCCACTGCAAGTAGATAAATAGGTACTGCTGTGGTGGGAAGGTAAACGGTGTTTCTGTGTGCGCTGGCTTCTTTCATGGTGTTCCATTGCACCAGAAGCGGTTTAGTCATGCTGGCCACATGACCCAGAAAGCTGTCTGTGGACAAACGCAAGCTCCCTCGGCCTGAAAGCAAGATGAGCGCCGCAACCCCATAGTCACCTTTGACTGGACTTAACCACCCCAACTCTACAATTCTATGATTCTGTGATTTCTGAGGTAAAAACAAAGACATATTTGTGTGGAGATTCTTGAAGAATTTATGGGGTGGGGGCGGTCTGCATTCTGGTGTGAACTTGGTTTCCAGATTAATGTACAGACTTCTCTGAAGTAAAGCTCTGGAATTCTACAAGGTAAATGGTTTGCAATTTCATTTGCAATTCTAGCTCCTTGGAGCAGCTGGAAAGCACAGCAAGTGGACCCATGGGGACATAAATCTTCTTTTTTTGCCGTGTCATTTCCCTGAATGGATTTATTTATTATTTATTATTTATTATTGAATGTATATCTCAACATTCCTCCCAAAGGAACCCAGAGCAGCAAACGGCAAGTGATAAAACAATGAAAAACATCTTTAGAACAATTCCCGTGCAGATGTAGTCCAGGGGAGATCTCAACTTAAAAGTCTTGTTGGAAGAACTCCGTCACACTGCACGTGGTCCAGCTATGGAATTCACTCCCCCAGGATACTGTGATGGCCATCAACTTGAATAGCTTTAAAAAGAGGATGGGACAAATGCATGGAGGAGAGGGCTATTAATGGTTGCTGACTATGATGACTATGTTCTACCTCCACAGTTGGAGATAGCAATGCTCCGAGTTGCTGGAAACCGCAGGGAGGGAAGAGTGCTCTTGTGCTTTTGTTCTGTGTGCTGGTTTCCCACAGGCATCTGGTTGGCCACAGTGAGAACAGGTTGCTGGACTAGATGGGTCAGGCTGTTCTTATGGTCTTATGTTAGGAGGAAGGTATTCAGTAGGCAACAGAGTTAGCAGAGATGGTGCCTCTCATGTTTAAGAGGAAGGAATCCCAAGGGGTAGGTGGCACAACACTAAAGGCAAATTCCTGCATTGTAGGGAATGGATATCCTACAGCATGTAGTGGTTGATTGGATTATATAAGGGGGTGAAATGATATTTCACGTATCCTGGTCCCAGGCTGTATAGGATTTTAGACACCAACACCAGTACCTTGAACCTTGCTCACTAGCTAAGTTGGTATGTCATCATGCACTATTTCCTTCAGGGACGTTTTTTGATACATTTTCAATGTCTGTAGCTGATATTCAACTTTGGAACTATTTCCCTTAAAAGAAATGGATGAAGGAAGCCGTTGAACACTTTGTAAACTTGTACGTACTTTTGTGTACATAAAATTTTGTGCGTTTTTTTAAAAAACCACACCACATATGTGAAAATAGAATGGAACACACTTTCTGTTGGTTGCTTTAAACATCACCACAAACTGAATTAAGATTGATTTGTGCATTGTTTTGTGTTCTTGTGTTACCCTAATTCTCACATCAAAAATCTCTTCCCAAGCGTGTTACCAAACGCTAAGAGTTCTGCTAGACTTTTGCCCTGCTTGCCTATTAGTCAGTACAAAAGAAATGTTCTTCATTGGTCTCCGTGAAACATTGTCACACTGATTATGAAAAAAGAAAAGAGGATGCTCAGCCTAGCCCCAATTTGTGGGCCCCTGGGCTGACTTGCACACTACTTTTAAAATTGTTTTTTATGGAAACAGCTCCAAAGTTTCCTTAGAAGGTGGAATGGGGGCATGACATTCCAAGGACTGTTGTCAGAAAATCAGGACTGCTTCTGGTAAATCAGGACAACTGGAGCACATGCAGAGCTCAAGTGTGTTTGCTTATTCAGATGATTTGGTGAAAGCATTTGAGAATGAGAGAGTGGGATTCTGTGATCTTGGATGGTTTATCTAAGCTTCATGCTTTCCTTTATAGGGTGTTAGAGCTAAGAGGGTGATAACTTCTAGATCTCCATTGATAGGCACCAGTGCCTGCAGTCATGACACTTTGATGCAGCACCATCTTGTGAACACCATATGCTGCAATTTGATAAATTTAGAAAGGAATTTTTCTTAGCAGGCAGAACTTGGCAGTACTCTCTCCCCCTAATCCTACAGACTGAACAGTCTCTGCCTAGCTGCTTCCTAATATGATGGTACAGTGGTACCTTGGTTCTCGAACTTAATCAGTTCCAGGAGTCTATTCGACTCCCAAAACCATTTGAAAACCAAGGTGCAGCTTCCAATTGGCTGCAGGAGCTTCCTGCAGTCAAGCAGAAGCCGCGTCAGACGTTCGGTTTCCGAAAAAGTTAGCAAACTGGAACGCTTACTTCTGGGTTTGCTCCATTCGAGAGCCAAAATATATAAGTACCAAGGCGTTTGAGAACCAAGGTGTGACTGTACTTGGGATGGGGCAAGGTTCCAGGCATGTAGGAATTTGATATGGAATTAGGAATGTGAGGATTTTCCATCTTACTGGTTTATGTGACATTAATTTGCTCTGCCCTGTATCCTGAATTCCATTTTAACTAAGTATCCACACTTCTTTTTGGTTCCCTGAGTTCATTTGTACCTTTCCCTCTGCTCCACTACAGATCCACATGTGTAACTTGGTTAAATCACTGTAAAAACGATAAATGGTAATGCGACTGAGTGCATCAACGTGCTTTTCTGTGGTATTTTACTGATGCACAGCTGCACATTGGTAAAATTTGATAAGAAACAATCTTAAGACATTCATATGTTCAATCACATCAAGTTTGAGCTTTTCATCTTTATCATTGCATTAAACTGTTGCAAACTGTGTGCAGTTCTGTACAGCACTCAGTAGATATTTGTAATTTTTTTTAATAAAAAGGTGTAATGCAGTATCTCCAGTTAGTTCCATGGAAACAAGGCCATGGACTTCAGAACTTCAGCCTGGCCAAAGAAAGAACAGTTGCAGAGAACTCGCTTCTTTCCTCCCTCCCTGCCAGAAAGAACTCTCAGCTCCAACTGCTAGTGGGACAGCAGAAGCACAGAGGGAAGCACATTCTGAGCCCACTGAGTAGCCAAAGGAAGACAGGCTGTGGGGTCAAGTGCAGAACTGAAGGCAAGCTGCCGCCTCTCGTTTAATGATGCTGTGCCCCCTGAGCTGCTACATCACAGAAACCAGGTGTTTCACCCCGCGAATGCCAAACTGCCCCTCCGGATTGGATGAGAAATGACAGTGCAGCCTCCTGATTGGCTGGAGGGCAAGGAGCAAGTTGGTGGGAGGTGGAGGCCTCTACCTCCCCACCCTACTCCCTCCTCACCAAGCCCACACACTCATCCATGGCTTCCCCTACTGCATTCCACACAGCAGGAAAGGTTTGCCTTCATGGTGAGTACTGGCACCATTTTTTCCTAGGAAAAAATGCGCTGGTTCTGACTATACACAATTTTGGCTTTATGCGCAATCCTCAGAACCTAACCCAGGTTTCCTCAACCTCGGCCCTCCAGATGTTTTTGGCCTACAACTTCCATGATCCCTAGCTAGCAGGACCAGTGGTCAGGGATGATGGGAATTGTAGTCTCAAATAATAATAATAATTTATTATTTATACCCCGCACATCTGGCTGAGTTTCCCCAGCCACTCTGGGCAGCTCCCAATCAAGTGTTAAAAACAATATAGCATTAAATATTAAAAAACTTCCCTAAACAGGGCTGCCTTCAGATGTCTTTTAAAGATAGGATAGCAGCTTATTTCCTTCACATCTGAAGGGAGGGTGTTCCACAGGGTGGGCGCCACTACCGAGAAGGCCCTCTGGTTCCCTGTAACCTCACTTCTCGCAATGAGGGAACCACCAGAAGACCCTCGGTGCTGGATCTCAGTGTCCGGGCTGAACGATGGGGGTGGAGACTCTCCTTCAGGTATACTGGACCGAGGCCGTTTAGGGCTTTAAAGGTCAGCACCAACACTTTGAATTGTGCTCAGAAATTGTGCTCAGAAACTGGGAGCTAATGCACATCTCTCAGGACCGATGTTATGTGGTCCTGGCGGCCACTCCCAGTCACCAGTCTAGCTGCCGCATTCTGGATTAATTAGTTTCCGGGTCACCTTCAAAGGTAGCCCCACATAGAGCGCATTGCAGTAGTCCAAGCAAGAGATAACTAGATAACAAAACACCTGGAGGGCCGAGGTTGAGGAAGCCTGACCTAACCCCTGCACAAGTTGCAAATCAACTGTGTTTCTCAAGCACAGCCAACAGAACACAGGGCGCATTACGTATTTTTGCAGGCACCCCCCCCCCCAAACCAGGTCCTACACACCAAGGAGCTTCCAGTCTAAATCTTGACAGTGGGGAAATGATGAAGGGGAGAGGAGGAGAGAGAAGAAGTGCATGACTAAGTAAATGCTGTGGTACATAATGAGGCCTGGGGCGTTCCTGTGTGCCACGCAATAACATGTGTAAGATTCCACCACAAATGCTTCCCCTCCTCACCGTAAAGCAAAGCTGTGTTGGGAGAAGGGAATTTAGAGCAGAATAGGAGAAGCCGTATTTAAAGCTACCCCTGACTGTGGTTTCCCTGCTCCAAATTGCCCCCCAGCTTTCCCTCTGCAGGGTTCAAAACACATGTTTGTGAAAGTAAATGTGTTCATCGGGATTTGGCATAATAAAACTGATATGTCTGTAGCGGAGATGCGCCTTTTAGACCATATGGAATACTTTTATACAACTGGAGTATTTGTCAGGGTTAATTTCATTCTCTGATCATGGCTTATTAACAGACATTCATATTGCTGGCTATCATTAAACAGTAGCTTAGGGAAATTAAGAGAGTTTCCTCAGTAAGTAATTAAAAATGGGCAGACTTTTAAATATACGCTTTATGTAGGCTCTCTATAGGGAGAGTTTCATCCTTTCTGAAGCACCCAGTCAGAGCCCCTTAAATATTTCTTCTTCTCTATGCTCTGTTTCATCAGTTTCATTTTGCTGATACAATCACACTTTTGCTTTCCCAATTATGCATGTTATGCACCGAAGCATAATATGTGGGCAAAATCCATACAAAATGAAGCAAAGTTCATTTGGTTTCAATGGTTAAGTATGTATTTACATTTGTTCAATAAAATCAATTGAGTTTAGGCTTACTAGGGAATAAGCACCACTGAACATGGTGTGTGTGTGGGGGGGGGTAGAAAGCTGCCTCAGGTCTAGAGCAGCATTGCCTACAAGGAATTATGGCAGAAGTTCTCCAGATTGAACCTGGAACTTTACCACAAAGCTATAGACTTTCCACTAGAGACTTACTTTTGGGTAAACATACTTAGGCTCATCTTTTGCTTAAGAGGCACCACTCTGCCCCCCACAAATAGCATAATAGTTATGCATGCCATCTTAGAAAAACACTTTGTTATAACAGAGTGAACATTAGGTACCATCAGACTCTCCAAATGCCCCTATTTTCTAGGGACAGTCTAGGATCTACAAAACCATCTCTGAATGTCCCACTTTTCATTAGGAGGTCCCTATTTTCAACAGAAATGTTGGATGGTATGGAGTTAAGCCCCAAGCCAAGGAGATAAATAACACTGCAACCTTAAGAAGATATCTGAAGGCAGCCATGTACACTGGTACCTCGGTTTACATACGCTTCAGGTTACATACGCTTCAGGTTACAGACTCCGCTAACCCAGAAATAGTACCTCTGGTTAAGAACTTTGCTTCAGGATGAGAACAGAAATCATGCTCCGGCGGCGCAGCAGCAGCAGGAGGCCCCATTAGCAGGCCCCACTGAAGCAATGGCGCTTCAGGTTAAGAACAGTATCAGGTTAAGTACGGACCTCCGGAACGAATTAAGTACTTAACCCGAGGTACCACTGTATAGGGAAGTTTTAAAATGTTTCATTATGTTTTTTTATATGGTGGAAGCTGCTCAGAGTGGCTGGGGCAACCCAGTCAAATGGGCAGGATGATAATAATAATAATAATAATAGAATAGGATAGGACATCCTTATTTTCAATGGAGATATGTTGGAGGGTACACCCCGCTTCATATTCAGTTTATATACTCCTTCCCCATGTAGGAGGATTATCCCTGATACTGCTAGCAAGGATTCTTCCTGTGGGATCCCAATGCAGTGGTACCTCTGGTTAAGAACTTAATTCGTTCTGAAGGTCTGTTCTTAACCTGAAACTGTTCTTAACCTGAGGTACCACTTTAGCTAATGGTGCCTCCCGCTGCCACGCGATGCCACCACGTGATTTCTGTTCTCATCCTGAAGCAAAGTTCTTAAGCTGAGGTACTATTTCTGGGTTAGCGGAGTCTGTAACCTGAAGTGTCTGTAAACCAAGGTACCACTGTAATAGTATCCCCATTTCAATAAATTTGTTATCTTTTGTCTACCTTCTTTTACCCAAATAAAGAATGACAGTTTGTACATAGCCGCTCCAGTGCCATTACCCCAATCAATGATTTTCCTTACTTGGAACTATTTTTACGTCAACATGCTGTGGAACACTTGTGTATCTGTTGCAGATCCCCTAGGCATTGCAAAAGGTTTTGGAATACATCATAGGGTGTACTGTCAACATGGTATGTTGCCCTTAGGCCTATGGGGCTTTGGTATTCCTCTGCATGATCTGAGAGGGCAGCCTAGAATTTCTGCAAGGGCAGAAAAAAATTCCTCCTTCTACATAGACACTAATGGCACAGGAGCCCTTTCCTTCTTTAGTAAGGGTCATCCTAATTAATAGCAGAGTTGGGAAAACCTGCTACCACAGAATAAAATTTCCCACTGGATTTTTGCAGCCAATTGTTTCATGGAATTTTGTGGATCGATTCTAGTGGAAAAGGGTTCTTGGCTACACCAGGACAACCAAAAGGCCTCTAGGCCTTGGTACAACACCTGGATGCTGTCATACATCGTACAATCCTTGATGAATCTTGGGAAATGACTCTGCAGAGGTGATACAAAAGACTTCATATGCTGAAGAATGCAACTGGGGATGCAAAGGACGGAAAGGATCCAGATTGGAGTCTGCTGTGGGCTTCTGTAAATCCAGCCCTGAACCTCAACATCCACTGTTGAATTCTGATTCTCTCCTCCCTCTCTCCCTGAGTATGGAGGCAACCTGCATTAATAGCATGCAATTTGGAAGGTTTTATGTTGGATACTACACAACATGGACTAACAAATTACGGCCTCATAGTTCAGAGTCTATAGTTTACAACTCCCACTGCAGAAGCATTTTAGTATTAAAGCTTCTTAAATGGAAAAGCAGCAAGCCCCATATTTTTTAAAACGGCAACATTGACAGCTAGACAGAGTAATATGTTGGTGCCATATAGCTTTTACAAGCGGCTCACAAATACAGGAGGGAAGGTGCTGAAAACATAAACTTGGTGGTGCTGGGGAGGGAGGAATTGGAGCTTCATTCTCCCTAAAGGTTTGTGCCACTTAAGACAAATCCCTCTTGCCTGGAGTTGGCCTGAAAGTATAAATATTTAGAAGGTATCACTCCAAAGCGAGGGTGGCTGGGATGCCTCTGGAAACTTGAGCAAAAAGCAAGTGCGGTCTTACAGATTGGGTTGTTCTTCACCTGCAGCATATATTACAGAACCTTACTTTCCTGCCTTCCTGTGAACATAACAAAACTAAAATCTTCTTAAGCTACTTTAATGCCAGTAATCGCCACCAACCTCAAGATAGTCTGAGTATGTGTTACTGCAATTGCTCTTGTGCATTCCTCCTCCTTACCCTGCTTCTCACCTCCTTTTTTGCCTGATTGTCAGTCCATAGAATATTGTAAGCTCCTTGGGGCATGCATATATATATATATATATATATATACACACACACACACATACACACACACACACATACACACACATACACATACATACACTTTTGATTTTGCTTGCACCTAATAATAATAATAATGATGATGATAAAAATTTCATTATTTATACCCCACCCATCTTACTGGGTTTCCCCCCAGAACCCATGAGTTCTGAGCCAAGCTCTGAAGTAGGAAATAAGCCATGCTGAAGGAAAATTGTGGCAGGGGGCACTTGCAAGGAAGGGTGAAGCACCCCTTCACATCTTTCTTTTCTACAAACACCGCCTCACCCCTGTATTCACATTATCTCAGCAAACCTCTGTTTGGAAGCCCATGTTTGCCAACACAATGTTTGCCATCCTGCAACATATTGCCCAAGATGTGGATAGCTCAGCTGGTAGAGCATGAGACTCTTAATCTCAAGGTTGTGAGTTTGAGACCCACATTGGTCAAAAGATTCCTGCATTGCAGGGGGTTGGACTAGATGACCCTCGTGGTCCCTTCCTACTCTGCAAGTCTATGATTCTATGCTGTAATGGTCAAGCTGGCCCAGGTGGGTATTGATAGCTGCTAATGCAGGTTGAGCAAACACACATTAGTTCTTGTATTGCAGGTAAACTGCTTCAGTCTGATGGCAGATTTATAATAAGGAATTCCCTTTCCAATTTGCATTGTAGAACGGACTGCAAAGGCTTTGCCACTAGAAATACATGGCTATAGCCTCTATTCAGTGAAATCAGAAGTGACACGCTACAAATGGTTTCTAGCTTCAAATTACAAGTCCCCATTACTGTCATCTATGCAAATGTTTTTCGACAGCTGCTCTTAGTAAATCATAAGAGGACGTGAAATCTTCAAGACGGTTTTCATCATTTGTCTATTTTCTTTTCTTCTTTTTAAAATGTTTATAGTCATCGTGGCTTTTCTTTCCCATTTGTCTTGTTGCACTCCGTGAGCACGGTTCAACCTGGAAGGCTAAATTTATTGGTCTGGAAAATGCTCGTCAGAGAGAAATTTGTCACAGCTTAGCCTAAACATTTTGCTTGATGAGTTTTCTTGCAGAAATTGTTGTGGCTTGATGTTTCCTTACATTCCGTTTAGATGAGAACTATGCACTTAAGACAAAGCTGAAACACATGATCGACAGTCTCGCTGGATGTGTTTTTCTTATGCTGAGCTATGCCATGTCAGAATGCAGGTGGCAGCTTGTGTGTCTGGATGCTGCCCACCCCTAGGCTAGCCTTTAGCTGTGGTGGAAGAAGCTATACTGCTGATCCACCCTCCAAAACTTTGACTGGTGCTCAGGGCTGTCTCCCCACACATCATCACACCTCCACACCAAACATACCTCATGGATGGAGAATAGAGAGGTGTACGTGAGTGTCTACTGTACAAAGTCCAAACCTGCATGTGTTGTTCTGCCCACTTCTGCCTCCAACCCTAACCATCATTGGCATTTGGTGCATGGAAGGTTTCAGCTATTGGATTGAAGGAAATGAGGCCCTTTGGATGAACAGTGTTTGCCCCCCCCCCCGCTGTTGACAATATCATAGTACAATTTGGTTACCACTGTGATTGGCTTTTGTATATGTACAGTGGTACCTCGGGTTAAGAACTTAATTCGTTCCGCAGTTCCATTCTTAACCTGAAACTGTTCTTAACCTGAAACTGTTCTTAACCTGAGATACCACTTTAGCTAATGGGGCCTCCTGCTGCTGCTGCTGCTGCGCTGCCACTGCACAATTTCTGTTCTCATCCTGAAGCAAAGTTCTTAACCCGAGGTACTATTTCTGGGTTAGCAGAGTCTGTAACCTGAAGCGTCTGTAACCTGAAGCGTCTGTAACCTGAGGTACCACTGTATCAGGGTGGGAGAGTCATTGTGTTGTCCTTAGTGTTAGGCAGCAAAATGACTTGAGATGAACCTGGGACAGGCACACCAACTGTATAGGGCTGAGGTGTCTTTGTTTGACCCCCTCAATATTTCTGGCAGGGGCTGTGGACCCTCAGTGTTGAAGGGGTGGAGGAGGCTGAGCATGGAGCCGAGTGCAGGACAGGCTCCTCCTGAGCATGAGAGGAGCTGCCACTGGCCACTGAAGGCACACCATGCTGGGCTCCATGCTTGGTCTCCTCCTGATGATGCGTGCGCTGGGTGCATGACATCAGGCATGTGACGTGACACCAGGTCCACTCAATCTGGGGTGCAATTCAGTACCTCTGCCCTGGGATCAGGTTGAAGGAGCCAGCCAAGTGCTTTCAGTAATTCCCTCTTTCTGTGCTTGTGCACCGATTATGATGCACTAATTTCATGAGAGTTGTGCTTGCGTTGGGAAAATGAGGAGGAGGCAAGAAACCTCACCATCAGTTTGTTAATTAGGAGTTTGCTCAGTTCACGTCAGAGGTGGCGGCTTTGAACCTATGATAAGCTTAGCAAGTAATGTACTAAAGTTAAGTGCATTGCCATACAGGAAACCCCCTTAAGTAACTGCTTGTACCCTTGTTAACTGACAGCTCAGACTTGAGAAAGCCAGCATTATGGCAAAAGCACCAATAATAGCACTGGGATAACCTTCTAATCCCTCTGCACATTTCTAGAAACAATGCTTTAGAAGACTCCAGCTGTCAGTCTAGGTCTGTCAGTGTAAGATGCCAAGACAGAGAAGGTTAGATGTGTGGTCATTTATTTATTTTTGAGGAGGAGAGGAGGGTGAGGAATAACAGAAATCTACCAATTATTCAATGTCTTACTATAGGCTGAATTTGACATTAGCAACCAGCATCAAACTGCACGCTGCAGCTTTGGCTATTTAACCAGCCCAGCCTAACTTGGTGTGTTTAATCAGTTAATATATCCCCCCCCCCTTTGTAAACAATTTACATCCCTAGCAGCTTCCATTTAATAAAATGAAATAACACCAATAACTAAATAATTTTAAATGAATAAAAACGCCATTCAAAACTTTTGCAGTTGTAACTACAAACTATAAGAGCAACATATAAAACAATTTCAAAGAGTGGTAAAGCACTTAAATAAGTGAGTAACCATTGTGCAATGGATCAGACCAATTAAAATTCATAAAAGTCTATTAATTGCAACAGGCTTTCTCCAGAGTAGGGCCATGCAAGCATGTTGTCTAAATCCTGAATCAAATTGGGCCGATTTGTACCAAATCTGAATCCCATCAAAGCAGATACAATAGCTACATACCAGGCTCAGTGAACCCACCAGATACATATCTCGGTGCCGATATCTAGACCTCAAAACAGTCTCTGAAAAGGTCAGCCAGATGTCTCCAAAGTGTTATTAATGACAACACCAGGGTGTAGGGAGGTGGAAAGCTGGATTTCACTAACTGGGAGATTCTTCACAGTTTGGCGGGATGTTGCTCCTGGCTGCACTGCGTCTCCCATCAGGAGAGGTTGCCCAGACCAACACAACACAGCCTGGTGGGCAAATGTTGCATTGGGAGGACGATGATGCAACAGTCGTCACACATGCAATGCACTCACTGCGTGCATGACGCCAGCCCCTCCCCCCAATGTTAGGTGCAACTCAGCACCTGTGGACATAATAAAATCACCAAATTAGAAGGCAGGGGGAAATGCAAAAGGGAAGGCCTGTTGGTATGAATGGAAAAGGCAAACGTTGCTAATCGTAAATCCAAATAAATGCAGATGTAAACTTTTCTGGTTTAATTCCAATGGGGAGGGGAGGTGGATTGACAGCTAAATTCTGCTCAAATGTGGATAAGCCTTTAAAATGAGAAATCCAGTTCTTGATAGTAACCACTTCAGAGAACAGGTCTGGGTTTGCATAATAGAATTCTCCCTCACACAAACCAAGATTCCTGAACATGGAAAAGTAGCCTGTTTATTCTGCTGATCATCTCAGAAAAACATCTCTGTGGCTCTACTTTGGTTTCACTTCTTCCCATTATGACTTTTGCAGTTGATTTTTTGGCAGCGGGTTGTAGGCATTTGCAGGCAATCTGCAGCTCCTCTGCACCACATAGACAGACACACAGCTGTGATTCAGCAAGCCATAGTCTTTGAATTGGAACACTACTAGGGGACTTTTTTTTCAAAAGCCTTGCCAAGGTTTCTGTCTGCCCTGCTGTGCCAGTGCTGGTTAGTGGCCTAGCTAGAACTACCTTAGGGTATCTTTTGTTTGCATGGCCGTATTTTCCATACATCCCCAACAGGAAATATGATTGCTGCTCTTTTCATCTGGCTGTCAAATGTTTGCATCCTGCAGTTACCTTGAATATCCCCTCATTATTTCCCAGCCATGCGTACAGTTCAACATTGAGCCACATATTTTTGTCTCAAATGTATGCATTGTGTTTTGTAGTTGCTCTCCCTCTTGAAAACTGATGCGTATTTAGAAAAACACATTGTGTTTATAAAAATACTCAAAGCAATTGGCAATGAAAATTAAAAATTAAAAGCTAAGAACAACAATGAAATGTGCATACCATAAATATTTAAGTTAAACCACCATTACAACCAATAACTAAGGAACTTGACAGCAATAGCTGGGGAAAGCTCTTAAGAACAAAAAGTCTTCATGTGTTGTTGAGAAGAACATAAGGAAGTAGTTTGTTGAAATGCCCTTTTTAGAACATTGTGTGAAACTTCCTATGTATCTTTGTATTTTCTGCTGTAACAAATTGAGTTTTACTGAAACTAAGGGTAGTTTGAAACAAGACAACTTCAAACCATGGTTCATGTTTTGCTTAAACCAAATTCATATTCATCTAAGGAAATAAAGTGGTTGCATAATGAGGGACAGATATCTGTCAGGATTATTTGGGTACTTTTGGCCTCTAAAATAAGTTTGTGGTATGCTTTTGTAGCCAAATATCGAACCAATCCATTGTAAACTGCCTAGTAAACCACTAATAGAAGATTGGTACTTGTGTGTTTTTTTTGGTGGGGGGGGGAATGGCAAACCAGTGGCAGGCAAAATAAAATAAAATAAATGTACGAAAATGTGGGTTTCATTTGTTTCTGGGAAAAGGAAGATGGGGAAAGGTGCATTCTGGTGAATGTGATTAAGTTCTTGCCCCCCTCTGAACTCTGTTAAAATACATCACAAAAGATGTCTCTGCAGAAGTCAGTCGGTTCACTGCACGCGAACAATGCATAATGATTGCTTTTCTGCTATTATTGTTAACATCAACATTCATTTATGCACAGCGCTTTGTCAATAGAATGCTTTTCGGAATCAACTGACAAACTAGAGCTGGTCAAATTGGTGCTGCTGTTACTGGTTTGGCACACGTCTCCCTCACCACCCCCGGTGTACGTTCAATAGTCTCCTCTCAGGTTGCTACCTAATTTCAGCAAAAGCAAAATTCACAGGGAATTTGGGAGGTTCTGTTTTGGCAAAGCACCTGTCATTTTCATTTGAAGCTGAAACTTTGAGATCATTGAAATTGTTCCTGAGCAGTGCTATTTTTCCAGAAAAAGAGGTGCCGGAACTCACCACGAACGCCTCCCTTGTTCTCTTATAATGGCAATGGTGCCCACCTGAGAGGTGCCAGAGCTGAGTTCTAGCAAGCTCCAGCTGAAAAAAGGCCCTGTCCCTGAAGATTTCTGCAGCTTGACCCTCCCACCTTCTCCTGTGGTGCAATTCAGTACAAAGTCAGCTATGCTGCCCGAAGCAATAGCTTCACCTTGCCTAATGCCTGGGCTGTCCCTGCTGGAGATACACTGGATATATCAAATGATGCCTCCACCTGGTGTCAGGTATGAGTGTGGCTGCTATTATTGTGTGCTGGTCAGGCATGTGGCTTTGACATGGAGGCGCTAGCTCACACATCTGATGCTTCCATGCAATTTCAGCCTGGTCTTACAGCTGTCAATAGCCCCATGCAATTCCAGGGAAGCTACAAACCATTTGAAGTGTCCCTGTGCCAGTTTATTTACATGCTCACATGAGTGACCTTATTATAGTCATTAGTGTTGTTTATTTCGTTATTTAGGGTACTAACTCGATCCATCCAGGAAGTTACAAGTGGTAATAATATTTTTAAAGGAGA
This sequence comes from Podarcis raffonei, assembly GCF_027172205.1. NCBI lineage: Eukaryota > Metazoa > Chordata > Lepidosauria > Squamata > Lacertidae > Podarcis > Podarcis raffonei. The sequence goes on from NC_070606.1 coordinate 22,018,271, forward strand.
GGGCTGGCACTCATTCTGAAATGTTGGAGAGCCATTGCCAGTCAGTGTTGACATGGCCAAACTAGATGGCCCATTGGTCTGACTCAGCGTAAGGCAGTTTAATATGTTCCCATGGAAGGAGTGGCTTATGATAGCATTTAGGACCTTGTCTATTGAACCCAGAACTTTGCATTGTGCCTGAAACCCCAAGCAAGGTGTATTCACTTAGGAAGTCGGAATTCAGGGAGTTAGTGTTGCAAAAAGTGCAGCAGGCTCCAAACCGCCTTCGAAGTTAGTCATGAATATAGTATCACAGGAAACTTATCCATGAGATTATGGATTATTTATTTAGTGATCATTTATTGATTTCATAAAAATTATATACCGCTGGATTGTAAAAAAAAAACTTCAAAGTGGTTATGTTTGCCTATTTCTCATTCCTGGCCACCATTCTAACCTGCAATTCTAAATGCAATGTTGCAGTAAGAGGAAAAGCTTTCTGATCCTACCTCTTTGCCATTGATGGTTATTTCAATTCTCCTAAAATTAATTAATTCATTAATTCACCTGGATTTGGCTTTAATTTGGTTGCCCTCATCCAGGCCCCTGCAGTTTTCAGATATGCAATCATCTTTCCATAAAAGAAAGATTAGTGTGTGTTTCGAGTGTGAGCAACTGCTGTCTAGCACCCTTTCCTTTGGAGTAAAGGTGTTGATAACACCAGGTGTCAAAAGACCAAACTTCTCCTGGCTGGTTTTCAGCAGCCAGAATTAGGCCTGGGCCCAATTTGCATGCAGTCAGTTCCCAGTAGACTGACTGGGTTCACTGTTTGCTTGAACTTGTCCTCCCAGTGCTCTGTTAATAGCTGATTTCCAATAAAATATTCACAGAAAGGAAAATCCTAAGCTTGTGAAAACTGAGGAGGAATTCTAAAAAATATCTTAACAAGTATTCAGGACAAATTGTTCACATTCTTTGCTTAGCTCCATAGAATTAGTGTGGTTGCTTTGCAACTTCTCACTGGTACTGTATGATTTCAATGCTTGATAAATATGTTTTGTCTTCTGCTAATCCACCCGCCATTTTGTGTGACTAGACTTCAAATTGGTTGAAGTAAGATAACCTACATTGTTTGAATAAGAAAATGTTTTCTTACATTTGTTCTATTTAAGAGGCTTTTGTGATGTTTCTTACAGGTTCTTCAAAAGCAGAAAGGAATCAATGGGCAGATGTGATGCTTGCAGAGACAATATGTTGCAGAATATAGATGTCTCAGAGAAAGTAAGTGGAAACTGTTGAACAAAGGCTTTCCCTAATGAAGAGCTGATATCATTCACACAATTATTGCCATCACAGTTGTGCCTTAGGTGAAATTAGAAGTAAGCCTATTGGCTGCTCCTCAGGAGAAGCATCTGAGGAATTTTAGAGGAACCAAAACAGTTTTGATAAAATGAATGCAATTTCTGAGAGGGGTTTTGCACATCCCTGGTCAAAATGTGTTGCAGCGTACTGTCTATTCTTTAATATATTTATGAGAATCTATTTGGTTATTTACAGCTTGTGGCCAAGGTTGCCATCCATCAGCATGTAACACTAGTGCTGAGGGAAATGCGCCGGGTGCCAATATGCTACTGAGCCAAATTTAAGGTCTTACTATTATATAATTAAATAACTTAGGGCCAGATCATCTGAGACCTCTCCTTATCCCATATATACTTGCCTGCTCACTGTGATCACATGGCCATTCTTTATAGCCCCAGATACACTGCAGTAGCAGGGAGTTAAGTTTTGTCTTGTGGATCAGGCCACTCATTTTGTATTGAACAGCACTCATCAGTTCCAGAAAGTGGTCAGAGGCTAGAAAACTCCCTTGTCCGCATCCCCCACTTTAATGTTGAGAGAACAAGACTAAGAAGTAACTCAGAATTGTCCCTTGGATGTGTTTGACCTCTGAGGCCTCTGCTTGGCTCAGCCTGCCCCAAGGTTGCTCCTATCTGTTTTGATAAGTTTTTATTCTTTTGTTGTAACCCTTACTTCAGGACCAGGGACAGTTCTAGCTTCTTTATCACTGATGTCAGTGGTATTTCCAGGGCCAAGCTGTTCACTGACCTTGGTTTTATGTAACTGGCAGATGGAAAATCGGAAGACCTTGTTCTTTATTGTTTCTTGTTTATTTTCCTTTCCTTTTTTTCCTTTCTCTTTTTTCTTCTTGCTACTCTTTCTCTCTTCCTTTTCTTTTCTTCCTCCCCTTTCTTTCTTCATTGATGTCCTCTACTTGGGGCCTTTATTAGGGTCCAAGGATTGTACATTCATGGGGGTGGTAGATGGTTGATGGAGGGCCTGGGGTAGAAGGCAGAGAAACATTGGTCTCCCAGGGTGGGGGGCTGGGAGGAGAAAGGAAAGATCCCAGATAAGACCTGGGAGGGACTGTTACCTTCTGTGGGTTGTAAGGGTTAAGAACAACCTTTAAAAGAGGACCCCATATTTTAGTTTTGCATTTTGTAGCTGTTTTTGTTTATTTACATCTTTTTCCCCATAATGTATCATGAAAAAAAAAATAAATAAAATCTTAACACCCCCCCAAAAAAGGGGTTCATTGCCCTTGGTTGGCTTTGAGACTTTAATACAAATTGGAACCTCTATCACTAGTTTCTGGACATTTCTTGTAGATGGGAGTTCTGCACTTTTAAATGAAAAATAGTCTCTCGAAATGTAAATTAGTTTTTTTTTGTATTCTGTTTGTATTCTTGGTTTTATCGTTAGACAACTCTTATCTTCATTAAGGAGTTGTTTATTTCTGCGTATTAATTAAAAAGGCATTAATATGCATATGGATATAAAAACACTTGGTGAATGATAGGAAAAGTTCTCATATTCCCCTTGGAGTATGCATTATAAGCACAATTCTTTTAAATGTTTCTTAGTCGGGCATTATTTATTACCCTAAACTTAAGACAAAGGGAGAGTGCTAAGGCTGATTATCGCTTGGGTGTTCTTCAGTGCTAATTGAGTTATTTAACTCAATTGCTATATGTCATCTTTTTAATAACTTAAAAACCAACTCCTGTGGATATTCTATTTTTTTTAACAGTCTAAACATATGGTCTTTTAAAAATCTGGCTCTTTGCTATACACATTTTAACATAATAATTAACTAGCTGACGCACAAACACACTCTCTTAGGCTTTGCCTCATCTATTCTGCATGTGTGCCTTCCTTTTCTTTTCATCGTGTCCTCCCTAAAAGTGGGCATGTGTTGTGGTGAGACCTGGAGACCGACCTCCTGTGTTGTGGGTGGGTAAGATTGGATAGCCTCAATACCCGATTGGTAGGTCCCTCAATGTTGGGTTTAATCTGGCCAATAGGGCGCAGTCCAAACGGATCAAGGGAACCTATATAAACCCATGCATGCAACCCAGAGCTTCCTCCTTTGGCTCGTGCATTCGGAACACCCACCCACCTCTGCCTACTTTTAGGGCATTTTTTGCAATTGACCTTGCTATGCCATAGTGTGTCGTCTGCTGTTGGGACAGGGGCAGGGCAGGAATTTCCCCACTTGGCTGATTGGCTGTTGCCATTTGGGTTTCGCCTGCCACGTAGCAAATCATCACAACTTCTAAGGTTGCTGATAGGCACTGGTTCATGTGATAGGGATGGGAGAATAGTCTTGCCATGCCTATGTGAAAGATATTTCATTAAAGGAATCCAGGGACTCAGCTGGTTTGGTCAACCCCCGAGAGGGGGTTGTGCCCATGCCTGAGTCCAGGGGGGCATCTGGGTGGTGAACATAGTCTGTTCCCGGCTTTTCGCCTACCCAGGTGTTCACCCTCGGCTGACCTATGCTGGTGCCATGGGTCAGCGCTGCCTGAAAGGGTGCAGGGAGCAAGTCAAACCAGAGTCTATGCAACCACTCACTTTCTGTAATCAATAAAGTTGTGGCCTAAATTCTGCCAAAAACCAAAACTAAAATTTGAGTCAAATGTGTCTTTATTTAGTGGGGTGGTCTCTGGGTCTGAACACGCAACAGCAGGAAAAAACTTCAAAGGATACACATTACAAGTAAATTTCCATTGTCCTTTCCCATCCCTCTCTGCTCCTTCCACCCCATTTGAATGGATCAACTCATGGTTTGGGGTGGAGATTTAACCATAGTTTCCCAATCAACAAACCCCGGAAGTTCTGCATTACAGCACATGGGGTAAGGACTGAGAAGAAGGAAGTATGCTAGTGAAATCTCATCCTTGGCCCAGTAAAGCATATTTTATTGGGCTGAGTTTGCTATGTCTTAGCTGAGCATTTATAGATATATTCCCAGTTATAACATTCCGTGACCCAACCTGTTTTATACATACCGTATGTTAGTCACTGTCTCTTTACTGGCTAAATGCAATATAACAATGCATCTGCCCATATTACTATTTATTGCCTTGATGGTATGTAAGACCCAGCACATAAGAGCACTCTGTGCAAAGGCTTCCAGGTGCAAATTTGATTGAATACAAATAACCTCTCAATGGGAAGAACTGTGATTAGCCTGAACTTTGATTGCTAATATATTCCAACATCACAGTTTCCCACAAAAACGATGAAGAAACTAATCAGGTTTGAATTACTTCTGCTTTACAAAAAACAACAACCAACCCTGTAAAAAAACCAAACCCTGTTACAATTGGGAGAGTAGATGAAAGATGTGTGTCACAAATCACTTAAGCCAGAGGTTTTGCACTCAACTTAATTCATTTAAGGGTTGCTCTCTGGCAGCCTGGTTATATGAGGGCAAGCTACTCAGCATTCCAGTCTACCTTCATATTCTGTGGTTCATATTATCCCATTGTTTGCTTGCTGAGCTCTATCTCCAGTAATCTGCTGCGGTCCCAGCAATGGGGTATATATTTCTCTCTCTCAAAATAATTTTATCCAAATCAATTTAGAAGGAGAAAGATCATATGTATAATAACAGAAAATTAAAAACAAGACACAAAACAAAAAAGAACTCCATCTGCTATGTTCTGCCCCAGACCAACTTTCCAAAACTCTTTCAAGGGCAGCCCCCTCATCCCAAATACATTTCTGTAGTTCAATAATGAGGTGGCAGAATTATGAATGACAGCTGCCAGGTCCTAATTGATGTGAAACATAGCACTATCACTTTGATGTCTGTTGGTGCTCTGTGGGGGTTGTTTGAACTACAGTTGTTGGCACTCATGTTTTGGATGAGTGTTTGTGGTTTTCTAGTTGTCTCCTCAGGGCATTGGGAACACTTGTTCCTGTTGTAGGTAGGATACCATGCCATCGATAGAATGATTTTCCCCTGCCCTTCTTGGGGTGGCTTTCCAGATCTGCTTGAAAGTGTATTTTGTAGACTCTGAATAAACTGCTTCTAGTTCGTGAGAAAATCAGGGCTTGAACTGCCCCCTCTAGGTGTGCTTGGAAAAAAGCTGGGTATGCACATAGAGAGCTATGTTGTGATAGTTTAGTTGGTAAGAGCATGAGACTCTTAATCTCTGGGTTTGAGCCCCATATTGGGCAAATGATTCCTGCATTGCAGGGCGTTGGACTTAAATGACCCTTATGGTCCCTTCCAGCTCTATGATTCTATGAAATGGAGCTACCTTATTGTAGAGTTCCATCAGCACCAGCCAGGATGACCAATGATCAGGGATGATCAGAGCTGTAGTCCAAAAATGTGGATGGCACCAGACTAGTCTCATCTAACTGGAATTACCTGTTCAGGGTCTCAAGAAAGGGTCTTAATAGCTCTGCTGAGACCTTTTCGTTGGAGCTGGCAAGGATAGAACGTGTGAGATTCTGCATACAAAGTATCTGCTCTGCCTCTGAGCTGTGCTGCCGTGGGATGAATTGCCTTATACCAGTATCTTGTGAAGCTTTTTGTAGAAAAATTAGGTGTGTTTTTTTCTTTTAATAGAATTTATTTATCTGTCCTATAGGCTGAAATCACCGATAGTAAAGGGCCACACTGAGACAACATAGAGCATAAATCAACAGATGATAACTCACTTATTGATTGTTGCTTTGCTGCGCAGAGTTGCTTGAATTGATTTGTTGTTCAAGTTGACTTTTCAGGACTAGCCCTACCAATAAGCAAAGTGAGGCAACTGCCTCAGGCGGTAATGCTGAGTGGCAGTAGGATATTTTCCCCGAGCCCCATTGCAGTGCCTTTCTATTGGAGGACAGGGCTGTGTGTGCCATGCAACCCGTAATGCACCCTGTAACTAGTCTCTTTTCTCATGTGCCCCTATAGAAGTAAGATTCAGCTGTCAGTCCAGTTGGCTTCTGTATGTTGAATGTATGTATGTACCATCATGTCCTTCACCCCAACAGCTAAATGTCATGGGCAAACCCTGGACCCATCTGTCAAGCTGTTTCTTGCCTCACCCCCATGGTGGACCTACATTTTTGGGTCCTGAAACTTTAACTGTTATGGGGGCTCCTCAGCAACCAGCAATAAGGTCTGGGTAACCACTGTTATAGGGACGCGGGTGGTGCTGTGGGTAAAACCTCAGTGCCTAGGACTTGCCGATTGCATGGTCGGCGGTTCGAATCCCCGCGGCGGGGTGAGCTCCCGTCGTTCGGTCCCAGCTCCTGCCCACCTAGCAGTTCGAAAGCACGTCAAAGTGCAAGTAGATAAATAGGTACTGCTTTATAGCGGGAAGGTAAACGGCGTTTCCGTGTGCTGCGCTGGTGCAGGCTCGCCAGAGCAGCTTCATCACGCTGGCCACATGACCCGGAAGTGTCTCCGGACAGCACTGGCCCCTGGCCTCTTAAGTGAGATGGGCGCACAACCCCAGATTCAGACACGACTGGCCTGTACGGGCAGGGGTACCTTTACCTTTACCTTTAACCACTGTTATCTTTCTCAATGGGGTTGTTCCAGGACAGATCACTTGTTAAAAAAATAACTACTACATCTCAGATTTTGATTAAAAGTGCTGCATTATATTATCTCACGTGTCAAAGTCATTGATGTGAATAAAAATTTCCTATGCCTATTTATAGTTTTCACATTAGTGCAACATTCCACCTTTACAACCTCTGTGCTACTGACTCTCAAATTTTGGGATTGTTGAAATATATACAACAATAATGTAATCAATTTGCATTGTGCAACTCAAGTTGGGTCTACTAGACCCAAAGCTTTTAATCAATGTGGACTAAATTAGATTCTGGAGCCCTTCTGGGATTAGGAGCCCTGAAACCTAGGCTTCATTAGTATCATACTAGATCTGCCCCCATCATAGAGCTTTTCTAAAGATACCTAGACATGTGTCCGCACATTATAGGAATATTTATAAATAACTGCATCACATCACATCATAAAATATGCCTAACATTTTCCTTGAAATCTACTGCATGGGAATTCTAGGAATCCCAGATAGACTGCAATCTATTGTGGCAGCTCTCCCATCTATCAGTCGTTGCACTGACTGCTGCTCCGGAGTGACTTTGAAAAGTAAATATCTTGAATTCATCAAGAGGTTTCTTTCACTGCCACCTTCTCTTCTATTACAGCTTTGATAGAACAGCATCCCTAGAGATCTGTAAAAGGCATTAAGTTTCCTGGATGATGAATTGAACAAGGCAAAAGTACATCAGAACCACAGCACTCTGGGGGGAGTGTGCTGAGAAGGGGTGGGGTGGAGTAGAATGCTGGTGGGGGCAATGAAAGAATATTTTTATGGTCTATTTGAGTTGCTTATTGTTTCTGTACTGAATGATGAAAAGGATAAAATGGATCAAAATAAATGAAGGTGAGCAAAAAATAATGGTAGGTTTTGCCTGGCATCCATGGCCTGTTCTCTGGTTGTGGCTGATTCCATTCCACTCTCTAGCTTCTTCCATGGGTGGGACTGGGCAGGCAGTATCTTTTAAATAAAAATGTGGAAGCCAGTTATCATTGTGTTCAGCCGTTGTTGTTGTTGTTTTAAAAAATAAATGCTTTTGACTGAGGATGGAGTTATGCATCTCAGTTGTTCAGCCTAAGTTAACATTTTCAGGCAAACGAAGGTCTTGTGAATGGTCCAGCCTGTGTCCAGATTAGAGCAGTAACCTATGTTCTATTTGCACATGGCTGGGCAAAGCTCTGAGTAATCAATCCTCCAGGAAGTTTCTTTAATTTTTTCAGAGATTGGAGTGTAACCCCGAAAATTGCCTTTGAGAATTTTCATGGTTTAGCCCTCTTCATTGTTGCCTTTCTCCATATTATTTTAACATTAGCATTTACCAAGGCAACGGGGAGACCACTTGACAAGAAGCCGACTACTCTGGCATACTGTATACCTCATCAAAAGTATTTGTGCCTGTTACCTAAAGCCATGACTCACCTAGCAACAAGCTTGTTATGCAGCTTTCACAAAAGCCCAGGAAAGCTGTGAAGGGGGGGAAAAACCCCCACACACTTATTTTGGAAGAGGACCATTTTCACAATTTGCAGAGATTTATTATTATTATATGTGAATTATTTCATTCCTGATTGAAAAGCGTGGTTCTCTCCCCCCCCCCCTCGCCCCAAGTTGCTTGGCAACTAACTGAAGGCAAGTGGGATTGAAATTGGAGTTTGGACATATTATAGTCTTTTTGGTTTCCCTTTCAAGTGGTAAGCAGAGCAGTGAATTCTGAATCCCTGGCTAATTAGTACCTCTCTATGTAAAATGGGCTAGTGTATTGCCAACTGGATTATCATGGGGAGTGAGGATGTTACCTCTGGGTAACTATTCAGGTGAGGAGATGACAGCAAATTGTGAAGGCTGGCTGGCTGGCTAGGAGAGAGCGTCCCACATGCATACACAGACAGACTCTGCCAGTGAAATTCCTTATTTTCAACTCCCCTGCTGTTCTGCTTCTCAGTCTTCCTAAGCAGTCTGCTTATCATCTTGAGCTGGGTGGTAGGAGAAAACTGCCAAGCACATTTCTGAAAGCACCAGTGTAGAACCACCCTCTTGGGTTATGTCACATCTGAATAAATTGTGACCCTCCAAACAAATGCAACCTCCCAAAACAGTATTTACTGAGGTCCTGATAGGCTGCAAAATGGTGTTATTTTGGGGGGTGGGGTTTCCCTAAACCCTAGTAATTAATAATTGGAAGGATTTTGATTATCTGGGATGTGAAGGGAGAAATACAAACTGCAGAGGAATTCCTGAGCTGGCATATGCAAAATGACCTGGTCAAGCTTAGGACTATTATGAAACAATACAAAGCCATTGGCAATACAAGAGAATTGTCCTTCCCCCTTGCCCTGAGGTGTGAATGGAAACTGGAGATTTGGAAGGTTGCCAGGGTAATTGGGTGCAAGGTGACAGCAAAAGAGAGTCTGTTTGCAAGGTGTGCTGGGTAGAAGAAGGGAAGACTAGGATCCATCTTGGGCAGGATGGCTGAAGGCTGGCTGGGACAAATGCCTTGGATTCCATGGCTGCACAGCTGTGGGGGACAAGCCCCACTTGAAATGACCCTGCTGTAAGATCTGGACTCTCTCCATGGAGAATGAAGGTGTAAATAGGTGAATAAACCACATTTCTTAAAGCTATGACAGTACAGTGGATGCTTGGGTTGCCAACATAATCCGTGCGGGATGCACATTTGCAACCTGCAGCGTTCGCAACCCTCACCAGCGTGTCTATGCATGCACAGGTTGCGATTCGGCACTTCTGCACATGCGCAAAGCACAATTTAGTGCTTCTGTGCATGTGCGACCACCGAAATCTGGAAGTAATCCGTTCTGGTACTTCCAGGTTTCGGCGGGTACGTAACCCAAAAAAACGCAACCTGAAGCATCTGTAACCCGAGGTATGACTGTATCTCCAAAGGAACACAGAACCTGGGGAGTGCCTGGAACCCCCTGGAGTCTTGCAGAGAGCGTGGGGTGGCACCTGACTTTTGTAACAATATGGAGAGTGCAGCCTTTCAGAGACTCAGTAGATACTCTGTTTCTATGAACTGCTTCAGACTGAAAAGACAGGAGGATTTGCAGGGTCTAGCAGCCTACAACATCCTACTGCTGCTTGGCTGCTTGGCAGTTGAGCCTTTGTGTGCAGTTCAACTGCGTCTTTGTGCAAAGGCACGAGGGTTTTGCAAGCATTCAGTACAAGTGCTCACAAAAGCTTGAAAGCAGCTGCTTTCCCCATACAGTCATACCTCATGTTACGTTCTTTCAGGTTATGTCCCACGGCGACCCAGAAGTACCGGAAAGGGTTACTTCCGGGTTTCACTGCTCACGCATGTGCAGAAGCGCTAAATCGTGCTTTGCGCATGCGCACAAGTGCCAAATCGTGCCACGCACCTGCGCAGATACAGTGCTTCAGGTTGTGCTCTTTTCATGTTGCGAACGGGCCTCCGGAATGGATCCCATTCGCAACCAGAGGTACCACTGTATTGGATTCCTACATAGGGCTATGTTCTGCAGGGAAAGAATTAAATCTCAGGATGAGGAGTCAGAAGCAAGGAAGACAGCTATTTTCCATGGAGGCCAGCCCTGACCTCCACAGTCTAAACTTTAAACTGCTCTGCAGCTGCATTGGTGAATCTGCCATTTTAAAACATGGTTATGTGAACCAGTCCTTGGTGAGAACAGCACTGAGAGCATTTTAAGAGTTTGTTTCAAATGAGGCAACAATTCATATGGAGACTGTTACATTTTACATGAAATCCAAATGATAAATTTCAGCTGATGCTCTTTTGAGCATCCCTCAAAATCTCTCGTGTTTTGCTGAGCAAGAACCAGCAGGTTCACCTCAAACTTTGTTTTAGGCAGCATTCAGTGACAAACTAAAGATGTTCAAAATGCCCTGGAGGAAGTTTCCTTAGCCTTGTTGAAATCAATTCTGGCTTTCCTCAGATCTCTTCTTGCCCCAGCAGGAAGCTGCAAATGCATCACAATGTTTTGCTTCAAATGAGTTTGAGTGGCAAGCTCTATCATAATGCCTTGCAAATCTTTGACCCTTTCGTTTGTGCTTCATAAGAGCAACTTTGGCCACAATCCATTTGCCCATTACTGTAACGATTTCCACCCATTCCCCCCTAGTTAGTTGGTATAAGGAAATCGGTTTGGGGTCAGCAAAAGATTTGGCCCTATACAGTGGAGTATGACGCCATTAAGTCTTGCTCCTAAACACTGCCAGCAAGAAGAATTGCCTCAGGGAACCTAGTGATAACACGGTTCATTGCTTATCTGATGCTATGTTGTCTCCCTACAGTCCTTCTCGCTGTGCAGAACAAGAGCTATGCTTAATTTGCCTGACACGTCTCCTCGACTGGGGCCAGGCGCAAGCAAGTGAGCAACAGCCATGTTGCATCCCTACACTTGGAGTCTGTAATTTCCTAGCCTTGAGACTTCACTTCACTTTGTGAATAAGTGACTTTGCTCCCTTTAGAAGCTTTTGGCTAATTAATCATGGTTGCAGAGTGCTGTTGCAGGCAGCTTGTTATAACATTTGATTAATAGCAAGTGCTGATTTGGGAATTGTGGTACAGTGAGCAAGATCACATCTGGCAAGGCATGACAGTTACTTACTCCTTCACAATATGAGCTTCTTTTTTTTTGTCCCTGAGTGTTTTGCTCTGCGCTGCTAAGACTCAGAATGAAGATGCTAACCCATTTTCCCAGGAGGTGTTGAGTTGAAAAGTTTTTTGGGGTTGTTGTGCATAAAATACATTTATAACACTTATTAAACTGCAAAGCCAATCGGATTTGGCTATGTGTTGATGCCATTTAGGTTAAAAAATGATGGCAGTGCAAATGAAGAAGCAAACATCTTTGCAAGGAGTGCTGAAATTATGACCAACAATTGCATTTTTCAGCATCACTGAAAATATTTAGAAAAAAGTAAGTTGTTTCAATTTGGCACTCGTCTTAGGAAGCTGAAGATCATGAGCACGTAACCTGTGTGTAGGATGTTCCATTTAACCCATATATAAATGCACACTATTTCTGTGGTCTTTACTAAAATGACCTGAAATGAATCAGAACAGTAGTAATAAAATCAAACATCATTCCATTAGAAAAATATTGGCAACTGATACTCTCCGGCCTTTACATACCTCCTAGCTTTGGTCTCCAGTAATTAACCCCATCTGCAACCACTTTTCAGCTAATAAACATTTGGAAATTTCACCCCAGGCCTGAAAAATGTGGCATACCACAGACAGAATTCTTCCTTTCAGGGTTTCAATTCTGTATCTTCCCAGCTAGCTCTAGGGTTGAACTTGGAAGATCAACTACACACAGGCAAGCGGCCATAGCTCAGCACACACTCTGCATTTAAGACAACCCAAATTCAATTCTTGGCATCTACACCTGAGGTAGGAAGGCACTTCTGCTTAAGTAGGGATGCCAAACCATTGGTCCATAGGCCAGTTCTGGTCCTCCAAGCTTTTTTTTTAAATTTTATATTTTTTACCCGCAAGACCACCTACCAATTTTACATGTGGCAGGATAGCAGCATCTGCAGGAATGGCGAAAATGATACCCAAATCAGAACCATGTGTAAGCAGGCATGCCAGGGGATCTGTGGGGTGGTGGTGATGGCAGCATCTGTTTTGGAGAGTTTAAGACAGTACTGGGGGGAGTTTTGGGGCAGGTCTTGGCAGCCACTTCTGCCTGCCACCCTCTTTTCCACTCTGATCTGCACTTCTAGAAGTGCTCACTTCTAGAAATATCTCACAGCGCTCAGGTGTCCATTCATCTGCTCTTCTTGCTTGACTGTGCTGAGCTTGCTGAATGTCCTAATGACTGGTAGATCTCTCAGTGAGCATCCTCACATTGGTGCACATGTCGAAGGGGGACAAGTAATAATGGTCCTTTGATTATTAAGAGACTACCATATTTTTCGCTCTATAAGACGCACTTTTCCCTTTCTAAAAAGTAAGGGGAAATGTGTGTGCGTCTTATGGAGCGAATGCAGGCGGGAGGCTCTGCTCAGCGCTCCCTTTAAAGAGCCACTGGAGCGTTTGTGCGGCTCTTGGGGGCTTTCCCTCCTCCCTCCTCAGGAAAAGCCCCCAAGAGCTGCACACACACTCCGCACGCTCTTTAAAGGGAGCATGGCTCTTGGGGGAGCCTTAGCCGAGTGCAGCCTCTCCCGGGCAGGGGGATGAAGACTCCCCTTGCCCGGGAGAGGCTGCGCGCGACTATCCCATAAGCACAGTGATCCTGCCTGCTGTCCTGGCTTCTGGGATTCAGAATATTTTTTTTCTTGTTTTCCTCTTCCAAAAACTAGGTGCGTCTTATGGTCTGGTGTGTCTTATAGAGCGAAAAATACGGTAGTCACTTGTGACTAGAGCTGAGCAGAGATGACATGTGTGAAATACCTGCTGCGGTTTTACTGTTTGCTTTAAAATGTGAAGTGTGATTGTGACAACCATTTATTTTTTAAGAGCAGGGATGGGGAACCTGAGACCTGTGGGCCAAAAGTGGTCCTCCAAGCTTCTGTATCAGGCCTTCAAGCCACACTTGCTTTCCACAGGCCATGCCTCTGCATTGTACCCCAGGTGTTTTTGCCTTGCTGCTGTGGCCATTGCCCCCACCTTCTGCCATGGCCAAAAGGAGCTGAAATCTGCCATGCCACATCTCCCCGGCTCCTCTTAGGATAGCTCTGTAAGATTATCTTTATCCCACTTATTTATCCCACTTTTTTGACCTGAGTCTCCCAAACGGAGAATTGCATTCTTAAAGTGCAATTCTAGTACCAAACCTGGGGATCTAAAAACTCAAACCTGGTAAACATGTGTATCACACAGGGAGCATTCACTTCATAGCAAGTTTCTGAACAATGGCCAAAGCTTTCCTGTTGTGGCAAAATCATTGCTGGGAGAGGGTTCATTTTGGAAGGTTTCCATTGGAGCTTGTGTCTGCTCTCATGCTGCTGTTTGATTTCTTTAAGGGGATTGTTTAGTTTGTAATGGCTGTAAGCTGCCCTGAGCAATGCATATGCATTGGAAGGGAGGGGTTTAAGTTTTACAAGTAACTAAATACATTGCATATGATGGGCTCATTATAGTTGACAGCATATATGTGTGCGAAAGCACTAGGACAAACACAGCCAGAATTAGGAAGCAGGATTTAGACTCAGTATTGTACATTTTCTGAAGTGAACCAAGGAACTTCTTCTGCATTATCTCCCATTATAAACATGATTTATAAGCCCTGGCAGATGCTGCCTGGGTTTTGCTGTGCTTGTTATGCTAATACACCATAGTTTGCAGGGAAACCGGCATTTGTCAAACCGTCTTCCCTTGTTCAACATACATTGAATTATTGTTTCACTTGCTTTAGTTCTTCTTCTCCCCCTTTATAATTAACTTTCAAATCTGCTCAGGGAACATAAAGAGCAAACAAATTCATTTTGCAATAACCTGTAAATAAAAGGGTTTCCAGATCACAGCTGACAGCTAATAGTGAGCAAGTCTGCTGCTGCTTGAGAGGCTGGCGAAATGAATGACTCAGAGGTATGAAATATCGACGATTAATTCACATTTCTTGGCTTTAGTCTTTTAGCACATAATGATCACATAGATTTTTAGAGGTGCTACAAAGAGCAGATCTTTGGGCACTGATCATATTTCCACCTTCTAGCAAATGGAGGCCGTGCAAATCTTGCTATCAGCTTATAAAAAGAGCCAATATAACACAGTGCTAAAACTTTATGTAGAGTAAAGAACAGAACTTTTAAACTAGCAGTTATCAGTGAAGTCTCTATAGTCTTCCTTTTCTAGGAAAATGAATAATTGTCCTTTTCCCCTGCCAGGCAAAAGATGCTTAGGTAGCACATAACAGCTAAATCTATAGACAAGCTATAACTCTCGCAACAGAGACACATATCTGAAGGTGTGACATTGGGGCCCCCAATGGAGATGTGTTCCTTGACCTTTATCAGCCTCAGAGTGTTTGTATGTCTGTGATCACATCCATTGACTTATATGCCTATTGCCAAGGTGAATGTATTGCCACAGTGCTGTAGGAGCACAGCAATCCACAGAATGCAGCGCTGAGCACAGAATCCAGCTTCTTCTAAGATATGATCTGAAGTGTAACGGTAATGTTTTACAAAATATCAGAGCAGCTGCACATTTCTTTGCTCCACTCACTAACAATGCTAGAATAAAATATTTTTTAAAAGAGAAAACATGCAAATTTCCACAATGCGTGTTACAGAATCGAGCTTTTCTTGGTGCAGAATTTGAATAATCTTGACACAGAATACCTATTTTGTTTTTATTTTTTCACAAAGTGTACACAGCTCTGTCTGTTGGCGACATCTGCTTATGCTTGACAACAACCATATTTGGTTATGTCTTTTGGAAAAGATTAAAATATACAGTCTACAGCAGTGGTCACCAACCAGTTTGGACGAATGGGCACATTTCAGATTTTGAGAAAGTTCTCTCAGCGCCATGCACAAAAGGGTTGACATGGCGGGGGCATGGCATAACATAAAAATAGAGAGTGTAGTTATTCCTGCTGTCCCCCCCCCCAAACGCTTTGCTCCCCTTCTCTCTGTTCAAATCCATCTTTCCCTCCATCTCACTTACTACACATACACACAGACCAAACAAACACTGCCCCCCTCTCATTGGCCAAGTGCACCGCTATCAATCACACACGCACACATTCGGAAAACGCCCTCCATGGGTGAAGGAAGTGCCGGCTATTTCTAAAAATCCACACACACCCTAAAAACAACCCCAAGCACACAAGGGCCAATAGCCTGGTGCCCCTGAGTGCCAGTTTGGCAATCTCTGGCCCGTGGGTTGTATCGGATGCAGTGCCAGTAGGGTTCCACTGGAGCAACATCTGCCCATCCCCATCCGTGCAGGACCAAATTTTTGTATGGCCCCTCAACACTTCAGAGCCAATTCTGAGGCTCACGGGGTGCAGGAAGGGCCAGAAGATGAAAGGAAAGTTTAATTGCACTTCTAGAAGTCCCAACACCTGCAGAGCTGTACCACTGGATACAGACCTAAAGAAGTCTACAGACATCTCAATTCACTGCAGGCTCGCCGAATTTGTGACTCAGTAAGTTGAATGTAGGCTTCCTGTTCCCTGTGGAACTTCCTGTTCCCTGTGGCCCCCTAAGTGTTTGACACCCACTCTCTCTCCCTGCCCCCCATTACAGGGACATCATAGTGTGCCTTTTGTGTGTTAGGTTCGTGTGATCTGCTTGATCAAGATCCTGGCAGGCCACAAAGCTTAGCTGGGGGAGGGTCCGCAATAAGCTTGATGGGTCAGAAGTTGTGCAGGCCTGATTTATTGCAAAACAGTAAAAATGAAATCTGTGAAGAGTAGCAGTGCACCCACTCAGACACTCATACTTATTGACAGGTGCTGTATAAATAAAACCAGTCTTTGTTAAATGTCAGGTCAATCTCCGTGTATGTTTATAGTGACTAGCTGTAAAGAAGTTGAGGTTTCCTACTTCATTAATAGCTGTGTAGCAAGAGGGAATTTCAGCAGGTATAGATTTTCTTACCACCACCAAAATTCTTCCTTCTGCACAACTATTCAGGACAGTCTCTTTTCAATGTTGTTTAACGGTGGTCCCTCTGAGGTTTGCATTTGGACTAATGGAGAATCATTAGCAGGAGGGAGTGATGGCTGTGATGCAAGGAACAGTGGGGCATGCTGTTCCTTTTCTTTTTCTTTTTCTTCTTTTGAGATTAGCCTTTCTAGTGGGAGGCTTATTGGCTTAGCACTTTCTATCTTATTAGTGGCAGGCTGGCCTTTCTCGTTGCAAGGCGCTTTTCACTTTAATCTGAT
Organism: Podarcis raffonei; assembly: GCF_027172205.1. Lineage (NCBI taxonomy): Eukaryota > Metazoa > Chordata > Lepidosauria > Squamata > Lacertidae > Podarcis > Podarcis raffonei. The sequence continues at coordinate 22,035,015 of NC_070606.1, forward strand.
TGGCAAGTGAATCAAGGGCGCTGCTGGCTTAAATTGGGCTGGTTACCTCTTTTCGGTTTTTACTGATGCTAATTCTTTTGTTTAGGGAGATGAAGAAGTCCCATCAGATGCTGTTTTGGGGTATTCTGGTAATCTGCTAGTTACTGCCGTAGGGGTAGGCAAGTGATGTTTGGTAGGCCCTGCTGTGTCTTTCTGTTTATCTCTCAGCAAAACTCCTGTTCCCAAGGTTTTCCTTTCATATTATGCTAGTCTCACTTTATGTATGAATTGGTAGTGGAGTTCTTCTGTATTATATTCCTTTTTTCCTCCATTTTTTCCCTTTTGTATCAGGTCTACTAGTGCCTTAAGTGCATTGGCAGAAAGGTAAATGTAATATTAAAAAAAATGTAAAAGAGTGAACATTGGCAGAAGCTTTGGCAAAGCCCTCCCTTATTGTTGGACCTGTTTCCAGTACAGGTGTGGCAGAGACCATCCATACTTAGTAAAATTGTGTCCCTGCATTGTACAGTTCAGCAAGCCAACCTGATCTGAAAGCTCAAGGATCAAGAGCAGGCAAAGGCAAACTCAGCCCTCCAGATGTTTTGGGACTACAACTCCCATCATCTCTAGCTAACAGGACCAGTGGTCAGGGGTGATGGGAATTGTAGTCTCAAAACAACTGGAGGGCTGAGTTTGCCTATGCCTGGTCAAGAGTATCACATAATCGGCTCTTGCCTGTTGGTGTAAGGAAGGAGACATGGGACTCAGTTACATTAGTAAAGAAAAAGTGCTTTATATGAGTTATAACACTCACACCAGATGGCTCGGCGAAGTCTCATGTTTCACCAATGGGATTTCCCATTATGAAGTTTACAATGCGTTTAGCTGAATCACTTCTTTGATGTGTCTAGATCCAGTCATGTTCTAGGCAGGTATCCCTGTGGATCCCTTTATTTATCCAGATCTTTGGTGGTGGTGTGGTGTCACTTGATGAAATCCTGCCTGACACCCCTCCATTGACCTGTTCAAGATAATCTGTGAGGCGTTCTGATGCTTTCATATGCATCAACTGTTCAGTTCCTTCAGTTCTGCATAGTTCTCTGCTGCATTTCTGCAATCTACAAGGCATCTCATAGTTTTATTTTTGGAATCGTGGATGGAAAAATAGGGTATGGAATTAGGGCCTGCAGTTGGTAAGAAGGAACCGAGACTATGGTTTGTACAGTGAATATATATATCCCCCCTCCCAGTGATTTGAAGCCCTATTCTGTTTCCTGACATTTCAAAGCTTTGGAAGCTGCTAGAATTCATTATGGCTAGAAATTTGCTCATTTTACAATGAAGGATGAAGATTTCTGAAGTCTGATTGGCCAAATTAAATCCTGGAACTAGATTCTGTGATCTGCACCATGGTTTGAGTTGCAAAATAAACAGGCATCATTAGCTTTTGGGCAGGAGCTCTTATCTTTTCTCATATATGCAGTTTTGGTCTATCACATTTAGGTTTTCAGTCTGACTTGGGAGTGATTATAGCAGCTTGTTTTATTTCCTTGTTTCCAATCTACTGAAGCATGTCTATTAAATATATGCAAGTTGTCTGCATCACCCAGTACAATGCTGATTATCTCATGCTCTCCCAGATTGTGCTTCCATTTGTGATTATTATTAAGACCATTTTCTTCAGCAACCTTGACTTCTAAAGCTCTGCAATTTGTTGCCTACAGAATAGTGATGAGTTATCAACAAGCAATTTGCTGTAAATTTGGTGACTGAAGACTGTGCAGATTTGCATTGCTTCGGCTTATTTCTGTTCCTAGCAGACAAAGTGACTCAAACACACGGCTGATTTCCTACAAAAATGCTGGCAAGAAACCTGGTTAAGGATTACCAAGCAAGCATACCAAAATGTGTACTTTTATAAATCCCTTTGAGATGCAGCGCGGTCCCAGTAACTGGGCAAGGGTCTAACACAATTTTGCTAGGGTGGCATGGAGATCTCAACGTTACAGTTGCAGTACTCTTTAGGCATGTCACTCCTGTGTCGGTCATGGGTGTTTGTTTTTGTTTTGCTAATAAAGAGTTAACTCCAACTTTCACAGTGTGATTTGCTTCTGGCTCGCTGCTGACAACAGGGCAACTGTACCAAAATGAATTGCTGTGAAAATAAGAGGATGGGGTTGTCTTCACTCAAGGTGCCATATTCCCAAATTCCACTCCTGCTCTCTACAATGACGCTTCTCCCTGCTTCCTTCAATATATTAGAACAAGTGTCTAGTGATCTATGCTACCTTGAGGCTAATGCCAGTGAAAGGGGGACGTTGTTGTTGTTGTTGTTGTTGTTCCATAGAAATAATTGTCTACAGTCAGTATCAGAATATTGTCTGAAATGACAACAGTCCAAATCTTCTGGAAGAAATAATACCACCACCCAAAGTAAAACTGTGTATGATATGATATTTAATGCTCCAGCTGGATGGACTTAATGCATAACAAACACAATATGTTTAGAATTCAATATATAAAAGAAGGGTGGGGGCGCGCAACCCCTTCCACACCCCCAGAATTTATGACCCATGCTAAGAACATTTGTCAGAAGTTAGTAGGTATCCAGCGGTTAGAAAAAATGGGATTTCTGCTTGTGCAGTCATTAAGGCAGACTAATGAATGACAAAATATAATAGCATATGTTATCTTTCCCAACCCTAGGACAGAAGGAGGCTGATGAAGTAATTTAAACCTCATCATTTAACTCTCTCTCTCTCTCTCTCTTTCTCCCCTCTAGTAAAAAAGACTGTGCAGATTTGCAGAGCCCTCCAGAGAAATGTTGTTAGTTTCATCAAAATGCTTCTCTCGCCCCTTGAAACTGCTCAGGTGGTTTTGTCAAGGAAGAATCTGCAAACATTTTGAGTTAGACAAAACCCAGTGGCAATTTGAGCCTAGGACCAACTACCTTTGGTCTTTTGCTGGCAGTTTCTTTACCAGCTGCTGATAAACATAGAAAGTTCTGGTGAGAGGTTGATGGTAAAGCTTCCATATTATTTATTTCCTGTGGGTTCTCCAAGTACAGGATATCTTAGAAATTTTGTCAGTCTTATTGAAGGTAATTTTTATTCTCTCAAAATTTTGCCTGAGGAGGAACCTCCATTTCAAAACTCTGCTTTTTGTGGAATTTACTGGCCAGTCTAGCCGTATTTATTCAGTGTACATTTTCCTTCCATAAGTGTGTTTATTTCCCCTTCTGCTGAAGCTAATGGAACTTTGCATGCCTGCTGAGGAGATAATATATACATTGCGTCCTTCAGCTTTGAGGTATTTGTCAAAATGGCAGTAGCAAGAAAATGAATTATAAGCAGGTAACACTGTTGTTATGCTGAGGAGCTGACAGTTTCAAATTTTAGCTGGGGAGTGACGATCTGATAAGACAACAACCCGCTGGGAATGAAGCAGTTTTTGGACATTACTGGGTGATCACATGACTCTCATGGAGAAAGGAAAACTGTTCAGAGAATCTTTATGCTCTGAATAGAATATATAAAGCTTGGTTTCCACAATTTCTTCCAGTGTGAGGCAAAACAATGATAAAGCCATTTTCTTTCTTTCTTTTAATACATTTTTCCCACACTGTCACAGAGATGTTGCTTTTTTTCCTCCTGATATGCTTTATTTGCCTAAGAAAATATCTGAATAATGACTGTTTTATGTATAATTCCAGAAGGTTGGTATCTGCTGTGATAACTGAGGGCTCCATTGTGATAACACAGATTTTAAACTGTTTGAAATTCATCAAGTGGCCACTGGTTCCCTAAAAACAGACTAACAACCTGTGGGGACTGGAAATTACTTGTCGGAGATCTCCAGCCCTTTCTACAACTGCTATTCTCAGCATCATGGCAGTTCAACGGGTTTGAAAGTGGTTTACACTACAATTCTACACTATTCAAAAATAGTCTCATTGAATTTAATGAGGCTGTCTAGGAAATTTGGTATAGGACTGCAGCCTTGAGTATGCAATATGGACATGCCTTTTAATACTTGGGTAGTACAATGCCATGGGCCAGCTGAGATGTAATTAGAATCAGAGTCCAACCCCCTGCAATGCAAGAACCTTTTTGACCGATGTGGGGCTTGAACCCATGACTCAGAGATTAAGAATCTCATGCTTTACCAACTGAGCTATAGTAATAGGACTGTGCACTGGATTTGGCCAAAAGCCCAAATTCCAGGCTGGTTTTAGGAGGCCTGGGCTTTGGCTGAGTCAGGGCAAAGATTGGGGAAACAGATCCTCACCAGCTGGTGAATGGGGGATTCAATTCTACAGGCCACAGGACGCTCCTTTCCATGGCCCCCAGGGGAAAGGTGATTGCAAAGCAGGGCCCTGCAGGATGGAATCCACCAGCTAGTTAGTGGAAGATTCAATCCTGCGGTCTGCAGTGTTCTCCTTCACAAGTGCCTTCAGCAAAGCAGCATCCAGCAGAACTGAGCCCTCCTGCTCTTGGTCAGGAAGGGGGAAGAAACACAGGTGTCAGCGCTGCCCAAGGTCCCAGCTCACACAAGACCAACGCTGCTTCTTGCTCAAGTTCAAAAGTCTTTATTGAAGTTCAGTCTCGTTTCCAGACGTGCAGCGCGCAACGCTACATCTATCCGTCAGATCATAGAAGTCCCATCTGAATCTCCGCCCCCCTGACACCAGCTTAAGATTCTAGCTTTACTCCACCTCTTCCTCTGTTCCTTCTTTCTCTGGGTCCTTCTGCTAGTCGGAGTCTCTGCCCTCCGAGATTCTTCTGACGCTGATTCTCCCGACTCCTCCTCCCCCCTCTTTCGGGCTTTAGGACCTGGCTCCCAATCCGGGTTTTCTGCTGTCCCGCGCTCCTCCACATTTGAACTTGGCGCGCGCGCGCAGCCTCCCACTTTCCTTCTGACCGTTACACTTGTGTCACTGCTCCCCCTTTCGGGGAGGCTAGCTGGACCTGCCCTTCCCTCCGTCTCCCCACTCCCCGATGGAGGAGACGCTGGTCCTGACTCCCATGCCTCTTCTCCCCCACTGTGCTCTGGTGGGGGAACTGGCCCTACTTCTCCGCTACTCCTTTGGGACTCCCCTCTGGTTCCCTGTTTATGGATCGTCCCCTCTGGGATTCGCCTCGCCCTTACCATAGGCGCCCCCTCCTGGGAATCTTCTGATTCGCTGGAGAAGCTCATGGAATCTCTCGGTCCACTGTCATATTCCCCTACGCTCCCCTCTGATTCCTCTCCTCCGCTCTCTATTTGCTCTCTCCCCTGCTCTTCTGCTCCTGAGCCTCTGACATCCATCCCCCCCTCGAAGCCCCCCCTTCCCCCCTCCCCCTCTTCGGGTGTGGGTTCCAGGTGCTCCAGCGCTGGGGGTGTGAGTGCTGGCTTCCGTTCTCTCTCCCTGGTGTGCAACCGTCCAGCGGGATCAGGCCCCCCCACGATGGGTTCGTCGACGTCGACTTCCTCTGCTTCCATTTCTCTGCTGTCGTGCTCAAAACCAAGATCCTCCCCCCACACGTCCATGTCCTCCTCTCCCCCCGGTCCCTCGGGTGAGGCTGTGTGCAAGGGCCCCCTCAGCAGTTCCCTGCTCCACCCCACTTCTGGTTGAGTGTCCCACCAATAGGAGCGGTCCGTGGCAAACCCCGAGAGCGACCCCTCCGGGGAGCTCATCCCCGGCGTCGGCTCCTCATCTGAGGAGAAACCTTGGAACGTGCTGGCTGACAGTGTGGGTGTGAAAAGCCAGTCGTCAAAATACTCCGCCGGCATGGGTCTGTGTGGGAAGATCGAATGGAACTCGTCTTTGAGATAGTGCTCCTCCACGGCGTAGCACGGCACCCACTCGTTGGCGCTGGCCGGAGTACCCTCCCTGGCGAGGAGATATTCAACTCCCTCTTCCCCCCATCTGGAGTCCAAAATCTCTGTGACCTCGTTGAGTGGCGTCGCCCTCTGTGGTCCCTCCCCTGCTGGCGATGGGCTACGTGGAGCTGGTGCGGTCCCTGGCGCCTGAAACCTGTGGGGCGCCTTGTAAGGCGTGAGCACTGACCTGTGAAAGACTGGGTGCATTCTGGAGCCCTCCGGGAGTGTCAACCGGTAGGCCACTGGATTGATTTGTGCCGCGACCTGGTAAGGTCCCAGCTGCTTGTGTCCTAGCTTCCTCTTAGCTAGCGTTCTGGCCGGCACTGCCTGAGCTGCTAACCAGACCCAGTCCCCTACCTGTATGTCTTCCCCAACCCTCCTGTGCCTGTCTGCCTGCATCTTGTAGGCGTGTTTCGCGAGTTCCAAGTGCCTTCGGAGTTGCTCATGGACCTCCTGTAACTCTGCGGCTAAGTGCTCTGCCCCCCGTGGCTCCCCCTCTGCCTCGGTCTCCAACCCCGGGAAGGTTCTGGGGTGGCGCCCATTGTTGGCGAAGAACGGTGTCACCCCTGTAGACCCGTGCTTCGTGTTGTTGTAGGCAAACTCGGCTAGCGGTAGGTAGTCCACCCAGGTCGAGGGCTGTTGATTGGCGTAGCATCGCAGGTACTGCTGCATGATGGCGTTGACCCTCTCCGCTTGTCCGTTGGTCTGCGGGTGTCGTGCCGACGCTAAGTTGATCTTGACGTTCAGGATGCCCAGCAGCTTCTGCCAAAAGTTCGAGATGAATTGGCGGCCCCGGTCGGACAGGATGGACCGCGGCAGGCCGTGAGCTTTGAACACGTGGTCTATGAACAGCTTGGCGGTCTGTTCCGCTGTGGCCACCTTCGCGCACGGAATGAAATGCGCCATTTTGGTGAAGAGGTCTACGACCACGAGTACTGCTGTTTTGCCGCGCGAACTGGGCAGATCTGTAACAAAGTCCAGGGCCACTTTCTCCCATGGTTCGAGCGGCGTCTGCAGCGGTTCCAGCAGACCCGCCGGCTTCCTGTGTACTGGCTTGGCCCTTTGGCAGGTGTCACACCTGGAAACGTAATCCGCAACTTCTCCCCGCACCTTGGGCCACCAAAAGTCCCTGGTGACTAATTCCGCCGTCTTGTCCTTGCCGAAGTGCCCAGCGCTGGGCGCGTCGTGCAGCTGCTGCAAGACTCTCGCGCGAAGGTCTTCTCCCGGTACGTAGAGAGCCCCTTTGCGGAGGAGTAGTCCGTCGCGTATCTGGAACTCGTCGTCCCTCGCTGTGCCGTTTCGCACCTCCTCCATCTTGGTTTGCGCAAACGAATCTGCCTGTAGCGCACGACGGACTGCGTCCAGGTCCACTGCGGCTGAAGCGCACGCCCACACCTCTGGTGCGAAAATGTGTTTGGCCGCTGCCGGTGCCGCTTCCTCGAGATACTGCGGCTTCCTGGATAGCGCATCCGCCATGACGTTGTTGTCTCCCGGGATGTATTCTATCCGGAAATCGAAATCTGCAAAGAACTCCGCCCAGCGGATGTGTCTCTGGTTCAGGAATTTCGCCGTGCGCCAGTACTCCAGGTTCTTGTGGTCCGTGCGAACCTGCACCGTGTGTCTGGCTCCGACGAGGAAGTGCCGCCACGCCTTGAAAGCTGCATGAATGGCCAGCAACTCCCTGTCCCAGATGGTGTAGTTCTGCTCTGACGTGCTGAGCTTCCTGGAGTAGAATGCGCACGGTCTCCAGTCCCCTTGCGGATCTTGCTGCAACAGGATCGCCCCCACCGCTCTGTCCGAGGGGTCCGTTTCAACCCTCATCGGTTTGCTGGGGTTTACGTGTAGCAGCTGTTCTTCGGACGCGAAGAGACGCTTGAGCCTCCGAAAGGACTGCTCCGCCTGGTCCGTCCAGGTGAACTTCTTCTTCTTGGAGCTGAGGGTGTCCGTGATGGCCGCTGTCTCCTTCGCGAACCCCTTGATGAACTTGCGATAAAAGTTGGCGAAACCGACGAACTTCTGGACCTCCTTCCGGTTGCGCGGGCTCTTCCAGTCCAACACTGAGCGGACCTTGGCGCTGTCCATGGCAAGTCCCTTGTCGGACAGCTTGTAGCCCAGGAAATCCACCTCTGTCATGTCGAACTGGCACTTCTCCAGTTTGGCGTAAAGTCTGTGCTCCCGTAGTCTCTGCAGGACCTCCTTGACGTCCTCCTCGTGCGCCTCCTGCGAGTCCGAAAAGATCAGGATATCATCTAAAAAGCAGACGCACTTCTTGTAGAGGAGTCCCGCTAGCACGTGGTGCATGAAAGCTTGGAAACAATGGGAGCCATTTTGGAGACCAAACGGCATGACTCTGTATTCATAGGTTCCTAAAGGCGTAAACATGGCTGTCTTCCACTCGTCGCCCTCCCGCATGCGTATAAGGTTGTAGGCCCCTCGTAAATCCAACTTGGTGAAGATCCGTCCCTTCCTCACCGTCGCGAGCAGGTCGTCAATTTTGGGCATGGGGAATGCTGTGGGCTTTGTCCTGGAATTGATGATTCTATAATCCACTATGAGCCTCCGTTCGGGCGTGTCTCTCTTCACGAAAAACACGGGACTGCCCCCCACTGCTTTGGATTCCCGGATGAATCCCCGCTTCAAATTGCGATCTATGAACTCCCTGAGTTCTTGCATTTCGTCTTCAGACATGGAGTACAGTTTCCCAGTTGGCAGCGTCGCCCCTGGCAGGAGGTCAATCTTGCAGTCGTAGGGTCTGTGGGGAGGCAGCTTGTCTGCTTCCTTCTCGCAGAAGACTTCCAAAAAGTCCTTGTACTTGTTGGGCACCGCTTGCACCACGCCTAGGTGTAGCTGCGGTGCATCCTCTTGCCCCTCTCCTTCCTGGCAGGTCTGGATGCAGTGCGCTGCGCAGTAGGAAGAGCAGAAGGTCAATTGCCGCTGGTACCACGCTAATGCCGGGCTGTGCCTATCCAGCCAACTCATGCCCAACACTATGGGCGTGTCCGACAGGTGGGTGACGTTGAAACTGATGACTTCGCGGTGGTTTCCAATTTGCATCACCAGAGGCGGTGTTTGCTGTACCACCTCTCCTCCCAGTATCTTCCTGCCATCTACCGTGACAACATTTAGGGGCATCGTGGCTGGCAGGAGTGCTATGCGATGCTGCTTGACGAAGTCCAACCCTACAAAGTCTGCGTTGCTACCAGAGTCAATGGTAATAGGGACCTCCAGGGTGAGCCCATCGGGCAGCTGGAGCGATGCAGTGAGTTGCACCACTGGTTTGGGTGGGAGGGGGTCTGTGGGCTGCAAAATCTCTGGGGACTGTTTCACTGACTCGCCTGGTTGAGCCCCAGAGCCTCCATCTCCAACCAGGCGTCGCCTTTTCCCTGCTGCTCAACTCCCTGCTGAATTCCTCCTTTAACAGTTGCTGAGGCTGCAGTGTGCTTCTGGAGCCTCTGGGGACACTCTTTCGCCATGTGCTGTGCACTGTCGCAGATGTAACACTTCCTGCTCCCTCTAGGAGCCTTCGCCTTGACTGCTCCTGGTGTCTGGGCTCTGCTTGCTGTCTGAGCCCTTGCACCTCCGATTTCCATTGGCTCCTCTCCACTTATGAGAGGAGGCGTGGACTGAGCGCGCTCTGTCTCTCTGGGTAGGAAGGGAGTCGTTCTAACTGACGTGTTTGCTCTTCGCCCCTCCTCCCTGCTCCACGGGCGTTCTTCCAGGCGCACCCCAATTGCAAGCGCCCTTTGGACTACTTCTGTTGTATTTTGGGGTCTCTCCCCCCTCGCCAGTTCATCTTTAACGGCTCCATTCAGCCCCTCCCAGAACAGATCCCTGACGGCAGCTGAGTCCTTCTGCCAGCCCAGCACATTTACTAACCCAAAAAAGCGGGAATGATACTGGCGCACCGTCGCTCTCCCTTGTCGCAATCCATGCATTTCCCTTCTAGCGACATCCACATCCACCGTTGATTTAAAGCAAGCGTCCATGGCTCCAATAAAAGCGCTTGAATCTTTGAGGGCGGGGTCATTTTCGCGTAGCAAAGTTCGCAGCCACGACTTAGCTTCCCCATGCAGATGAGTGATTATGAAACCCACTTTCTCCTCCTCATCTCTAAAATCTTTCCGAAGCAAATTGAGCGCGAAGACTACTTCTGCTCTGAAGTTAGGGTACTGCTGCAGGTTCCCGTCAAAATGGGTCACAAGGCTTGCCCCCCTTTTCCCGAGGCTAACTCCCTCCGGCTTGGCTCCCAGCTGCCCCTCCTTTCCCCATTTGTCCCACCTGGCTTGCAGATCCTGGCAGAGCGCAGCTGTGTCTTCTTCTTTTTTCCTAGACGCAGCTAATTCTGCGTAGAGCGTTGACACCGCTTCCTGCAATTGCTTGACTTTTTCCTCAGTCGTCATCTTTGCCTATCTCCGTGAGCTCGCAGAGTTTATTTGAGATGGGACTTACTGTCAGCGCTGCCCAAGGTCCCAGCTCACACAAGACCAACGCTGCTTCTTGCTCAAGTTCAAAAGTCTTTATTGAAGTTCAGTCTCGTTTCCAGACGTGCAGCGCGCAACGCTACATCTATCCGTCAGATCATAGAAGTCCCATCTGAATCTCCGCCCCCCTGACACCAGCTTAAGATTCTAGCTTTACTCCACCTCTTCCTCTGTTCCTTCTTTCTCTGGGTCCTTCTGCTAGTCGGAGTCTCTGCCCTCCGAGATTCTTCTGACGCTGATTCTCCCGACTCCTCCTCCCCCCTCTTTCGGGCTTTAGGACCTGGCTCCCAATCCGGGTTTTCTGCTGTCCCGCGCTCCTCCACATTTGAACTTGGCGCGCGCGCGCAGCCTCCCACTTTCCTTCTGACCGTTACACTTGTGTCACTGCTCCCCCTTTCGGGGAGGCTAGCTGGACCTGCCCTTCCCTCCGTCTCCCCACTCCCCGATGGAGGAGACGCTGGTCCTGTCTCCCATGCCTCTTCTCCCCCACTGTGCTCTGGTGGGGGAACTGGCCCTACTTCTCCGCTACTCCTTTGGGACTCCCCTCTGGTTCCCTGTTTATGGATCGTCCCCTCTGGGATTCGCCTCGCCCTTACCATAGGCGCCCCCTCCTGGGAATCTTCTGATTCGCTGGAGAAGCTCATGGAATCTCTCGGTCCACTGTCATATTCCCCTACGCTCCCCTCTGATTCCTCTCCTCCGCTCTCTATTTGCTCTCTCCCCTGCTCTTCTGCTCCTGAGCCTCTGACAACAGGTCTCTTTCTTTCCCCCTGGCTGCATGTTGAAAAACCCAATCAAACATTAGCAACCCCTGCCCCCAATTGATTCAGGGTGGAACCTGGGCTGGGTGTTGTCCACATCAGGTGAGCTGGGATCCTGCGCTCCCTTAGCAGCCCCAAAGCAGCTATAGGGAATACACGAAGCCAATAGCAATGAGATCCATTAAAGCATTGTATTGTTAAATCGATTTTTCAAATATATGTGATTGTTATCATGGTATTTTTTGTTACTTAGTTGTACAGTACAGTGGTACCTCGGGTTAAGTACTTAATTCATTCTGGAGGTCCGTACTTAACCTGAAACACCACTTTAGCTAATGGGGCCTCCTACTGCCTCCGTGCCACTGGAGCACAATTTCTGTTCTCATCCTGAAGCAGAGTTCTTAACCTGAAGCACTATTTCTGGGTTAGCGGAGTCTGTAACCTGAAGCGTATGTAACCTGAAGCGTATGTAACCCGAGGTACCACTGTAAATACGGTACTTTTGGAATTTTTAAAGTGAGATGCAGTATATGTTTAATAAACCCAACCTGGCCTTAATCAACACCCGCCAATCAAACTGTTGCTCACTGCCCCCACCATGCCAGTCATGCATGGAAGACCCTGGGCATCATGTGGTGAAGGTGGGCATCTCATGACAACATCACAGAACTTGTTCCATATCCCTGTCCACAAACATGCCAGCAGAAAGAACTCACTGAAATGCCAGGAATAACTCATAGAAGTCTTTACTCTATTTAGCAACAAAATATTGCACTGATAACTAAAAGAAAAGAGGATGGATTCAGTTACAACTGAATCTTAATCCCAACTCTCAGCCTGCTTTCATTTCCTTACCAAACTCTTAGCCTGGGCTAAGATTTGAAGTCCAGGTGTCAGAAGGTTCTGGCTGAACGGTTGTTTTTTCCCTGCTGTTCCTGATCAGTATACATTCTGGCCTTTGTACTACTTTTCTTTAGAAGTCACTGCACTTTTCCCTTTCTCTCTTCTTCCCCTCACCTTTATGCCTTGGAGCATAAAACACAAGTCTAGTCTTGTGCTCCTGAGACCAAGGATGCCACACTTCTTATATATAGGAGCAATCTTTCAATTTCAAGACAGGAAGGGACAAGTGAGTTCAGAAAAGAAAATAACCCTCTGATCATCTTTGGATGGCTTCGAAATGTGTTGCTGACATTTCTCACACTTGGTATCTATCTTTATTATGTAGGCTCTAAGAGCCCTAGATGTGCAGCATTACTTGAGGCTATGTTTGGTGAATTTGACATGAGAGGGAAACAGCAAACATTCAGTATAAGGGCAAGATAAAAAAAAAAATCTCATGAGATTTCCTGTCAAAATTGCAAACATAAATGAAAAATGAGACCTTTTTAAAAAACCAAAATCAACAACTTATTGAATCAATCTAGAATTCACAACCTTTTTGATATTATCCTGTGGAGGTTTTTGTGTCAAAGCACATAAGATTTCTCTGCTAATTCCATGCCAGATTTTTTTTAAAAAAACCCCACATAAAGCCAGTGGGGTTGAAAATTAATATTTAAAATGGAGTTTCAGAATCTCAGAAACAGCATTTCATGGGTTTGAGCTGGTGCACATGGTACTACTAGATTTCAGGTTGCCAAATACTGCTATAGAATCATAAGGTTATAGAGCTGAAGGGATCCCAATGGGCATTTAATCCTGCAATGAAAGACCCACAGCTAAATAATCCCTGACAGATGGCCATTCAACCTCTGTTTAAAATGAAAGATTCCACCCCTTTTTGAGGCTGTCCATTCCACTGTCAAGCAACTTACTATCAGAAAGTTCTTCCCAGTGCTTAGTTGGAATCACTTTTCTTGCAATTGGTTTGGGTTCTACCCTCTGGAGCAGCAATAAACAAATTTCCTTCATCTTCCATGTGACAGTTCTTCACCTCTCAGTCTTCTCTTTTCCAGGCTAAACACACCCCACTCTTTCAACCAGTCCTCATAATGCTTGGTTTCCAGAACTGTTATCATTTTGGTTACCTTCTGCTGTACATGTTCCATCTGGTCAATATTCTTGCATAATTGTGGTGCCCAGAACTGGACACAGTAATTGCAGTGTGCGACGGGCGTGACGGTACTTTTTCCACTCATGCCATTGGGCCTGCTCTCACTTAGATAAATTGCTCCCCACCTCACTGAACAACCCTTTACCTGAAGGTTTCTTTTCCTTTCCTCTTAAAATTCTAACCCAGATTATCCTGTGGGGGACCTTTATGAGGGGATATTTAGTAAATTGTACTCTCAGACAGGTTTTCTTTAAATAAACAATAAAGATTTATTTAAGGCAAGATAGTGTATAACACAAATGGATTCAATTTAGGTTACTTCAGGAGTACAGTACGATTTCACTTTAAATTTGTCCTCGGTTGTTTTTGCATTATTAGTTTGGTTCCTTGATACTTTCTTTCAGTTATCCACCCCCTTTAGCAATCCTGCTCCTGAGGTACTTTAAGTAAATAGACCAAAGGATTCTCCACACCCCCTCCCTTCACTGGGTCTGGGAGTTTCTTCTTTTCCTTAGAAGCATCTTTCCCCTCCAGACTAGATTTGAGTCCCAAGTAGGCTGTTCCTTTCCAGCTCCTATTCTCCTGGCTCAACCTCTGCCTCCCATTAAAATTCTGGTCTATTCCTCCTACAGGACACCACACTCTGTCCTTCACAATACGCTCAGAGTGGAAGTTGTTTTTCCAGAACCAACTCTTTCTCCCATTCACTGTTTATACCTCAACCTGTCTCCTAACCTGTCTCACGACCTACCTCTCAACCTCTATTCCAATCCCTCCTCAACCAACCCTCTCCTCAACTACCTGTCTCTCTTCAAATCCTCTCCTTTTAAACTCTCCCTCCTGGAACCACTGCCAATTAGAGGCTGCCGTTTGTTAACCATATGCTGGCAGGGAAAGAAAGAAAGAAAAGAAACACTTGTTAAACCAACCAGTCCAGCAAAACCAACTTTTTCGTCACACGGTAGAGGTCTGACCAAGGCAGAATAGAGTGGTACTATTATTTCCTTTGGTCTAGATACTGTGCTTCTGTTGATGTAGCCTAGGATTGTATCAGCTACTGCATCAATCTGTTGACTCACGTTAAGCTTGCAGTCTACTAAGACTCCAGGATCATTTCATATGTACTGCTGTCAAGCCAGGTGTCCCCCATCCTATATCTGTTCACCTGATTATTGCTGCCTAAGTGCAGAACCTTACATTTGTCCCTGTTGAAATTCATTCAGTTTGGTCCAGTTCTCCAATCTGTCAAGGTCATTTGAATCCTGCTACCACTCCTAGTTTCATGGCATCTGCAAATTTGATGAACGTCCTCTCAATTCCTCTATCTAAATCACTTATGAAGATGTTGAACCACACCAGGCCCAGGAAAGAATTGCACTCAAGTGCAATTACCAAAGCTCTTGGTATTAATTTTAGGTGTTTAAGGTCAAGAATCAGCCTCCTCAAAGCATGAAATGGGCTGGGAAACCAAGAGATACGAACATCAAATGAATATGGAATTTTAGCTATTAATTTTTTTTCAATTACACTTCCAAGTTGTTTTGAGATGTGAGGACTAGAAATTTTATTTAAATTGAAAGGACTCCCAGAATTCTGATATGATCCATGTGTTAACCTGAATTGATAGGCAGGAAAATTGCCAGAGGGGCCTGTAAAAGACTAATAGATAAATTAATATGGGATCTTTCACACTCTTGATCTCAGATTGAAAGCCTACTTTGCTTCTGCCCAGCTTTCCATTTTTGCTGGTCTGACGCAGTTTAGCTAATCTGTGGTGCAAGGGCCGTAACTTGTATCTAGAGGTCACACTTTCAAAGAATAAAAGCGAACACGGTATCTCTAACAGCTGCGTAACCTTGTAGAAATCTTGATAATCAGCTGTGTAGAATTTGGTGTGGAATTAGAAAAAAATGTGCCCTAACTTTACAAATGATTGCTCTGCTCTGAAGTCTCTCTTACTTTCCCTCTGCAGCTGCTCTCCTCCCCAGATAAAAACCACAACTTCTTAATGTTGAGAGATAAATATTGGCAGCCCTTGGCTTTGCTTTTCATCGCCTGCCTGATGGGAAAATGCCAGGAACTTTGCATGCTTTTCCAAGCAAGTCTGTAGAGGTTTCTTTGACCAGATTTTGAATTTGGCACAGAGTTCCCAACTTCTCTAGATAAAAACGGTAGAATTCATTTGGATCTCATGTTCAGTGAACCATTGCTCAAATTTAGCATGTAATAAAAGCCTATCCTTTAAAATAAAAAGCTTTCTGTCTCATAATAACATGGCTATTAAAAATAAATGGTTAAAGGCAGTCCTCTTTAATGTTGCCATGTAAATAAAACATGCTTTTCATATTGAAAAGCTTTATCTTTCGGAGCACATACAACAATATGGCTGATAGCTCCCTACCAATGGCCACATAACTTGGACTCTAGAGTGCTTTGGAATGGATGTGGATATTATTGCTGATCCTACGCACAGACCTATTTTGCTGATTCACTCCCTCATCCAAACAGTGTGGGAACTCTTTCTCCTATCTTCTGTTTATATAAAAGCCAGCTCCTAACATATTATGGTAACCTAGAAATAGCACAGGATTCAGCTTTGTGGATAGCAGCACAGTTAATTCTTATGGACCAATGCCACCAGGATCATGCAGCAAGGCAACTAGAGCCTTGAATGCTAAATTTGCTTGAATATGTCAATTTGGAAAAGCCGATTAAGACACGCAAACCACACAGAACATGGCAACAAAGCTAGGCTTGAGTTGCAGTCACTTCTGTGTCTCTGACTGTACTTATATAACACATTTTTCCAACCGTGGATGCTATCAAGCCAAACAATTGTGCTAAGCACAATTCTGCTAAGCTGCATAATGGAATTTCCCCACCCTCTCCTTGCACGATCCCAAAATATGTTCTGCAGGTTCTGCCAACCTTCTGGAGCAGATTTGTGGGGGATGCAGCAAGTGGGTGGTGAGGCTGCATGTGCAGCTAAAAGTCCTTGCATTAGTAAACTGGTTAGTTGGATAGCATCCTGTGAGTTGGTCTCATTCACACAGACCAAGTGCACACTTTAAAACATAATGTTATGTGACACATATATTGCAATTTGGTGCCATCTGGACTTTGTTAGACTCCAGTTCCCACAGGCCTCAGTTACCACATTCACAGTAACATTCTTCTAGTTAACTTAGTTAGTTTTGATTCTGCCTGGAAAGCAAAGGCTGGATTCTCAGTTTAGTGAAACTCATAATCAACAATCTATAAAACTAATTACTTAATTAAATGAGAGAATAAAAGTAGAAGACGTGAAGACTTAGCTACCCTCTTTGTACATATATTTTCTCTTATGCTGTCAAAACCATATAGCTTCCAAATTCAATTTTTGATTTTAGTGCCTAAATATAATTTATTACCTTAAATGTCACATAAATATTTTACTGTTTTGAGATAAAGCTATAGGCTTCTCACTGCCACCATGATCCTTAATAAATGAGCCATACTCTACCCACAAAATAAGTGATCTTGAGCAGTCTTAAGAAGAACTGAATCTACTTGAATTTAAGTCCAACTGATTTCAAGGGAATTTTATCCCCACTGCATAGAATGGCAATGCACAGATTGCAAACAGTCCTTTAATAAATTTCTGTTTCATTTTTAAATACCAGGTGCCGCATGCCTCATCTCCTAATACAGTGGTACCTCGGGTTACATATGCTTCAGGTTACATACGCTTCAGGTTACAGACTCTGCTAACACAGAAATATTACCTCGGGTTAAGAACTTTGCTTCAGGATGAGAACAGAAATTGTGCTCTGGCGGCGCAGCTGCAGAAGGAGGCCCCATTAGCTAAAGTGGTACCTCAGGTTAAGAACAGTCCTCCAGAACGAATTAAGTACTTAACCCAAGGTACCACTGTACTGGTTTTACTATCCACAGTATCGGAGGCAGTATGTATTTGAATATCCGTTGCTGGGGATCATGACTAAGGAGTACTGTGGTTCTTGTGTCCTGCTTGTGACCTTCCCACAAGCATCTGGTGGTCTGCTGTGAACAGAATGCTGGACTAGACTGACCTTTTGTCTGATCCAGTGGCGCTCTTCTTTTGTTATGTTCTGATGTAGGCTATAATTTGCAGTGCGCACTGTACTAAATTTATCTTGTTTCGGTTAATGTCAAGTTCCCTTTTTAAAAGTGTAGCTCTGAAGTCAATGGTTACAAGGTAGTTCATAGAACTACTAGGCACATGTGCAAACACATTTGTCTGTATCTCCAAAAAGAAACACAATAGACTGTTATTTCATAATGTTGATCTAATTTGCTCACAGCAGTTGATCTCAAGCAATAGAAGAGAACATTAATTCCACTGGATAATTCTAGCTTGCATCATCAGTGAAGTCATAAAGAAAATGGGTGCAACCATCATTAATGATGGTGCCTAACAACAACAACAACAACAACCAACAACAACAACAATTTATTTATACCCTGCCCATCTGTCTGGGTTTCCCCAGCCACTCTAGGCGGTTTCCAACTGAATATTAAAAACAATACAGCATCAGACATTAAAAACTTCCCTAACTACCCAAATGGCTGTTAAGCAATGTATTTGAGGCACATTTGTGCCCAGTTTACTGTAGGGTGGCCAGCTGTTTTGGGACTACAAGTCCCATCATCCCTAGCTAGCAGGAACCCAGTGGTCAGGGATGATGGGAATCCAAAAACAGCTGGAGACCCAGGTTTTGGAAACGCTGCTGTAGAGTAATGGTCCTGCACCTGCTTCTACCAAAGGTCTGGTTTTCACAGAAGTGGTAAACCTGTACCTCTGGACTGCACCACTTGGATTCACCTGACTGCAGGTTGATTGACACAACCGAATGCTCCTCCATTTGAAGAAGAAGAAGAAGAAAAGCTTCCTTGCCCAGAGAAATCTGGCATGTTAGTTTCAAATATGACAGGATGGTTTTTGTATGGGGGAGCGTTCGATTAAGTGAGTCCCCCACATGCAGCTAGAGTGGTTCAACCCAGACACACTTCAGTGAGACCTAGGCTAAAGAACAGATCTTCTGAGGGAACCTTCTGGAACACTGAAGGTTTTGTTGCTATCAACAGAATGAGCTGATCCATAGGGAGAAAAGAGCAGGAAGATAAAGGTCTGACAGCTTTCTCTGGGTCTTATTAGGAGGGACAAATGGGAAGGAAAGGCCAACCTTTGGATCACCTCGCCAGTTTTCAAAAGGAGCGGAAAGATGGCTTTTCAGTAAGTAAATGAGAAGGATGGTTTGTTTCCCAGATACCGATTAAGCACAACTTGCCTTTGCAGCCAATTTAACTTCAGATGTTAGTGACAAATCAATAGCAGTTGGAGTAACTGACACAGATACATGGCTTAATGTCAGTAAGAGCACAATATTAAGCCCACGTGTCTCATTTCAAGCAGCAAAAGCAGAAGCAAGTGAATTTTTTAAAAAAACCCTAGTTATGTAAGTGGGTGGAAACTTGTTTCTTTTCCCTCCTAATACAGATTTGGAGGAGGGAAAACTTAAACTTTTCCATTTTGGAAGGCAAAGAGAACTTATAAAAGATGGCTCAGCTGGTATTGTGTTTGTTTTCTTTTATTCTATGCGGGACTCATCTGACTTTAGTCACTGTCTGGAGCAGGTGATGGAAGTGATGGGAAAAGCTCCACCTTTCTGTAAACATGCCAGGAAATAGGCTGCTAGCTGTTAGCAGCACAAAATCCCTGCTAGTTTTAAAGGGGGTTCAAGGTAATGGCCGTCACACTGGCCTGGAATTGAAGATGGCCTTGGTTGATTCTCTCCCTGCCCCATTATTTCGTTTTTCATTTCTGGATTATTGTGCAAATAACAGCCTTCGTTGTGGAAAGGGAAATCAAAGCTCTTTTATTTCTCTCATGCTCTTTGCTTTAATGCTTTGGAAAGAACCCAGCCAAATATCACTTTTGTTTTCCAAGGAATAGATTTGTTACAGTTGCCATTGGGAGCCTTGGTTTTATTTGGGGAGAGAATCTGTCCACCGGACCTTAATTTAGATATCCACTGATGAAATAACAAACGCCAAGATTGTGGCTTTCAAGGTGGTGAGCTCATTTCCTACAGGAATATCTGAACAGCTTATTTTTTTATGGACAAGGTAGGAAACTTGATGGTTTGTTTTCTGTCCTGGGCTCCTTTGGGAGGAAGGGCAGAACACAACATCAAGCCCTCAAGTTACCTTTCTCTTTCCTTTGATCAATCCATTCTTCTCAACTTTGGTAAATCTATGAATATGCTAACCATCAGTTTGCGTAGGAATGATTTTTTAGTACTGGAGAACATATGTTGATATGTTTTATTGTTGCTATGGCCATTGGCTAATGCGAATAAAGTTTTATCTATGTTGAAAGTAGATTTATGAAAAATGTTGCCACCAAGCATATCAATATTGTCACTGGGGGTTGTTTTGTGAATTTCCTATAAATTTCATGTTTTTATGATGTGTTGGATGCTGTTTTTGTGTAACAAGTGATGAACAAGTTAAATAAATAAATAATCAATATTCAAAGGACATCTATGAAGTGCAAGGCTTAACTTGTCAAGCTTAAAAGAATACTAAGTTTATCTCACAAGGTACTGGCAAGGGAGTGTGGATAAAGTAAATCTACATACCAACAGGGCTGATTGTTGAGGTAAATACAGACTTGCCATGCAGAAAGACAAAGGGTGTGGGTGTGGGTGTGCGCGCGCGCGCGCACGCATCCACACCCTGTTTATCCTAGCTTTTATGTTTTATTAACTTTCTGATTTTCCTTAAAGTTGATTGGTGCTGATTGACCTCTAGTTGCTTTTATAAAATGAATTTACTCAGCGCTACATGCAATAGATCACCTAGAAATAAAGTCACAATATGAATGTACGCTGCAAAATGCACTGTCAAGATGAGAATCGAAAGCTGGCATAAAACCTCAGCTATGATAGTAGTAAAAATACTACAGTATGAAATCTATCACAGTCACCACCGCTTACCAAAAGCCACATTAGGTATGCATAGTGGTAATAACCCAGGTTGTATACTCTGAGGAGGTTTGGACAGTAGAACATAAATTCTAGACTGATTTAGGTATTGAATTTGCACCAAGTTCTGCCCTTAATTAAAGGATGGGGACTGATCTTGTATTGGCTGACACACCTTTTTTTATTCCTTGTTACTTAACTTTACATATGCATGGAATTCATATGAATTGCATGAGTCTCTCTTCTGTCTATAAATGCTTTCATCCATAAATAAATAACACATCCACATGGCTCCTGCCGAATCCCCTGAACTATTTTACACATGTTGCCTTGTGGTGCTTACCATTTGCACAGTTAAAGGTAAAGGTAAAGGTACCCCTGCCCGTACGGGCCAGTCTTGACAGACTCTGGGGTTGTGCGCCCATCTCACTCAAGAGGCCGGGGGCCAGCGCTGTCCGGAGACACTTCCGGGTCACGTGGCCAGCGTGACAAAGCTGCATCTGGCGAGCCAGCGCAGCACACGGAAACGCCGTTTACCTTCCCGCCAGTAAGCGGTCCCTATTTATCTATTTGCACCCGGGAGTGCTTTCGAACTGCTAGGTTGGCAGGCGCTGGGACCGAGCAGGGGGAGCGCACCCCGCCACGGGGATTCGAACCGCCGACCTTTCGATCAGCAAGCCCTAGGCGCTGAGGCTTTTACCCACAGCGCCACCCGCGTCCCTTATTTGCACAGTTGGGTGCAACCAATTTGTTTGGTAACTTGTTGCTTAGACAGTTGGTTGGTTCAGGCAAGATCCCAGCATGTTTTGGTCAAGAAGAAATTCCTTTGCTTGCTGGCATGGAAAAGGAAGCTCTATATAGCTCAGTAGACGACCACATGCTTTGTACACATAATTTCGAATCGATGCCATCTCTAGTTAAAGCATCTAAGATAGGGATGCTGAGAACTTCTCCTTGAGGAGCTGCTGTTAACTTAAATGAAGAAATGGACTTACTCTGTGTAGGACAGTTTCTTGTACCCTGAAATCAAGCATTTTTCCTACAGTTTCATAGGATATGATGCGAGAATCCCAGTTGTCTTGAGAGCCAGGTTGCCAGCATGAACACACTCTCCAATTTTCTCTGCCATAGCAGTAGCATTAAATGGCTGAATGTGCTTTACTATGTTAGGTGGCAGATACAGAGCCAAGGAGGTGTGATAGTGGTATACCTCTGCCTAGCCTGGTGCTCTTGCTAAGCCTTAGAGCATTCTGGTATTTGGCTTTCCTCCACCAAACTAACTATATTCTATGTTTAAAACTATACACAATTTAATACTATGACCTTTGCCCAAGGAGGAACTCCTCCTGATGACCTGTTCATTGAGAATTCAACCTAATATGCTTGCACAAAGCTCATGTGGAGGTTAAGATTATGCCTGGTCTTTATCGATCCATCTGGTTTGTTTGTGGGGAGGTTATATAACAATGAACATTTATTCTGTTTGCTTGTGGGGTTTTTATATGTTGTTCCATTAATCGTGCATCACAGGTTTCCAGTGCATTTCCTTGCCACTTTCCTAAACTAAAATAAAATAAAATAATAAAAAAACAACAACAGTGGATTTGTTATGCTAGCATGACAGATTTAATGCACTTTAACTGTGCAAACATACGTTTCTGGTATATGTTGGATTCCTCCTGCAAAATACTGACAGTCTGGAGTTGACCTTGCATTTCAGTCCAGGATGCACCCAGTTTAGATTCTCCTGTTGCTACACTATTGTCATGTTGCATTAGGAATAGGGGAAGGAATAAAACTAAGCAATGAATTTCTTTTGTTAGCAACTTTGTGTTATAAGTCAGCAGGGACTAAGTAAGTTCTTAAAATTTGATGCACAACTGCTTGGTATCTAATTAATCTCTCTTGTCTCCTTTGTATGTTTTGGTTCTAGAGATTAATTGTTAGCGAAAGTAATTAAGTGGGCAAGCAATTATATCACCTACCTACATATATATGAAGACAGCTAAAGGATGAGGTGAAAATATGTGAGGATCAATAGGAGGCCTCTGCTAATGATAATGACTTGATGCTTTAATTTACAGTAGTTTTGCATTATCATGGGAATTGAGATTGGTGCCTGTGTGACAACATGGAAATAGCCAGATTTTGTACAGTGATCTTTAGCAGTGACCAGGCTTATTTGTTTCTTGGTGGATTTGTTCAACAATGTGTCTTTCTGAAGCTTTTCTACACAATTTCTAGATTAGTGTAAATATGTTTGAAGAAGGCCAACTGCTTGTGTTAGCTTTCCCTACATCCCAGGTAATTTTAGTGGTTTGCCCAATGGGATGTCTTTGTGCTGTCCAAAGGATGAAGGAACAAATTCTCCATCTTCCTCCTAGAATATTTGGCCACAGCTCTTTGTGGTCACATCTTAGCATTCACATCTGCAAAGCAGAAGAATCCCTTGTGATTAAGCACCCCTGTACTGAACTCCATTGACTTGGGAGTTCCTCATGAGGGGACAAAAAGGCAAATATCTGCTTTATTTGCCTTACAAATACCTATTTCAATTGTGTGGATATGCTGTGAATTTGTGGTTTGAACAGTGAGAGAGCTGTTTCCCCAAGGTTTTTTGTTTTTGTTTTAAAAGTGTTATAGTGCAGAAAACAAAGTTGCAATGGAGAACTGGCATTAGCTACGCTGGCTAAGGCTGATGGGAGTTGTCATTCAATCCCTGGCAGGCCACAGTTTCCCCATCCCTGTTGTTGCGATTAAAGGCTTAATGTGTAAAGGGAATATATCAGCTCAGAGAAATTAGTGAAATTGCTTGAGCCATAGCTCAGCAGTGGTTGTGCACATGTTTTGAGGAAGGGAGACATTTCTACAGGCTCACATAGCTAAGGCTAAGGATCACCTGGCTTTGTAGCCAAAAGATTCCACTTGAACCCCTTGCATTTCCCGTTAAAAGATTCCCCATTACCAGAGCAAGGAGAGGCTTCACTGCCTGAGATCCTGAAGAACAGCTCTGGAAACAATACGGACAAGGGAAACACATAGATAGTGTTTCAGTTGTATGACTATTTTTATTGAAAGCTTTTAAAAGTAGCCACTGCAAAGAGGACAGGAGCTGAATTCATAAGAGACTTGAAATTACGTGCTGGCAGCTTGCCGCTTCTTTGATATCCTGTGCTTGGCTTATTACAGTGACCTTTCTGGGACTGTCACTATTGTTATGCCATTCCTTGGCTGTAGATACTACAGTGCGGAAAAGCTAACAGACGGACACTTCGTGCAATGCTAACAATGCTGATGGTGTCATTGCTATGGGCTTATATTCAGCTCATCCATCTCCGAATTGCCTACTCTTTAAAATTGCATGTCCTGTTGAGGTCTAGATTTTGTTATTAGATCTTTTAAATTCTATCCCCCCCCCCGAATGATTAGCAATTCATAGATCAAAGGATATGCAGGGATATTGAGCATATCTTGAGGACAGAAAGTGGCAGGGGAGGAGGAAGCATTAATGGGTTCAATTTCCATTTCAAGATGCAACGGGAATCTCTACATTTCATTTGCATGTGGTGAGTGGTGTGTTTGTGTGTCTGGGGCAGGGCATGAGAGAGAACAAAACTGGAAGACTTGGAACCTATGACTATTCATGTACTGTTCACATGGCTATGGTTCAAGTTTGTATGATGTAGAATATAAATATAATGAATAGAAAAACGTAATGAATAAAAAATGCTTGTGTATGTACCTGCATCATGTTACCTGGTTATGTGCAGGAAGCAATCACCTAGATACTCTATCCTGTAAATAGATGAAACAGCCCAGCTGCCTTAACTACAACTAGAGAAGGTATAATTGGAAATAATAGCTTGATGGAAATTTAGCGTTTCTTCCAGGATCCAGGGCCATTGTAATTGAATTCAGATCCAACAATTTTTTAAAAAATACAGTGGTACCTCAGGTTACATATGCTTCAGGTTACATACACTTCAGGTTACAGACTCCGCTAACCCAGAAATATTACCTCGGGTTAAGAACTTTGCTTCAGGATGAGAACAGAAATCGTGCTCCGGCGGCGCGACGGACCCATTAGCTAAAGTGGTGCTTCAGGTTAAGAACAGTTTCAGGTTAAGAACGGACCTCCGGAACGAATTAAGTACTTAACCTGAGGTACCACTGTAAATAAATTTGCCTTACGGGCAAATTGGTTTCTAATATGTAAAACCCCCACAATGGGTGATCAATGGATTATGAAGGAACAAGCCAATAAAAACAAAATAGAACAGTATAATCTAGTGAATGAAACAGTCTCACGCTTTTTGCAGTGCCACCTGTGTCACAGTGCTTCCAGTATCATTTATAAAAATAAATCCATACAAAACAATTTTAGTGAAGAGTCTTGTTGCACTTCTTGCAAGCCCATTACCAGGAAGTAAGAAAACTGGGGCTAAATTGTCTGTCATGGTTGGGGACGTTTGGGCAAATTTATTTCTCTGTAAGCTAACGGATGAAGCTTGTGAGAATTACTGCAGCCAGTTGGAAACAATGTCTGAACAAAAGAAGGAGCATGCTGAACCAGGTAGTTGCTGGCTGTGTGTGTGTGTGTGTGTGTGTGTGTGTGTGTGTGAGAGAGAGAGAGAGAGAGAGAGAGAGAGAGAGAGAGAAAGAGAAAGAGAACACTGAAAGCACATTTTCCTCCTCAAAGAATTAGGGGCACTATAGTTTAAGTGGTGCTGGGAATTGTAAGGGTGCATTCAGACATGGGGAATATTTTGTTACTTTTCCTGATTATAATGTAACCTGTGTTGTTTCTTTAAACCAGAACTTGCCGGAACTCAGTTTCGGCACCTCTCAGGTGGGCACCATTGGCATTCTAAGAGAACTCATGTTGAGTTCTGGCACATTTTTTTCTAGAAAAATAACACTGTTCCTTTCTTACTGCAATACCAGTTGTTATGGAACTTGTGCCTTTTTGACTGATATACCGGTATGCCACACTAAATTTCATTCAACCAGTGGGTGTGGTGTGACACAACAACTAATGTCATTTCGCAATGTCACTACTGCCCGACCCTTATGTTTCCTCATGATTCTCCTATGAAAATGTTAGGAAAGAAAGGGTGCCAGTAAGCTGCCCCAAATTTCATCACTTTACTCCCACAATTTTCCAGGTTAAGAGGTTTCTAATGGATCCCACCCCACCCCCAGAAAAAAGCACTAAACATGCACTACTTTCCATTATTTTACATCATGCGAAAGCTCAAATGTATTGTGGAAATTGACCATTAGGGAAGTGTTTGGAAAGAGGGATAAACTACTGTGTGGATCCAGTTTAACTCTTTGTGGGGGTAGGCTACAGTGGCCAGAATTCTTTGAGGGGGGAAATGTTCTTTAAAGTTATAGTCAGGGTTGACCCAAGATATTTTGGCACATGAGGCGAACCACAGAATGGCGCCCCCTCTCCACCAGGGTAGAAGTGGTGAGTGAAGATCTATATGAACAACTAGGGGGAAGAATAAAGATTTTCACTGGGATCTGCTGTCCCTGCGGATCTTACTGCCTGCGGCAGTCACCTCACCTTGCCTTATGAATGGGGCAACCCTAGGTATAGTATGTATACAGCCAGAGAAAGCAAGAGAGCCATACTTGTGTGGGAAACTAAAAATATTTACGTATACACTTGAAATATGTGAAGTAATCTTTAAAAAGAAAACACTAGATGAAAATGGAAAGAAAAGGACAATTAGAACCATCCACAGGTTTGTTTCATAAATAAATATTTAAGCTGTTGGGGCTTTTTTGTCTTAGGAAAATGACAATTGTGGGGAAATATGGATGTCTTGTTGTTTGAAATGTAGTTATTTCTCTTTTTGTACCTGCATTCTTCATTTTCACTCACTCTGGGTAATGTTTCTAGTCTTTCCTCTCCCTAAGTTTTATTTGATTATTTGATTCAAGCACGTGCAAAAGCCTACTACTTTCAGCTTTAAAATATCAGTAAAATTGATTATTTTTGCCTCTGCCTACTGACAACAGATTGTCTCATTATTTTCCAGCTTCTATGTTTCTTTTCTTTCCAGTTTGCTTCTTTCCCATTTCTTTCCTCTCCTTTTAAAAATGTATTTTTAATGCTATGTTGCCCATTTGCAATTTGTCTTCTTATGCTTCATGTTTTGCCCATGGCTGTTAATTCAGAAAGACAGCCAAACTTTTGTTGTGACAAAGCTGATTGCCTATCTATGAACACACTTGCAGGTGAATTGTTTAGCCTCTATTTATGTAACCATTGCAACTGGTTTTAATAGCCAGGCTATCTTCCTGATGAAGTGATAGCTTGGGTGATGGGCCATTACGGGAAAGAAAGGAAGTGGCTCTGTGCCAGAGGACAAATGGGTGGGGCCCCTCCCTTAACTAACTGTCTGGTAGTTAGAAGAACAAGAGCTAGAGTTGAGGTGTGTAAGCTAGAAGTTAGAAGCAGGCCACAGGCTAGGGCTCTTGACAGACAGAGCCATGCCTGATTTCTCCTGGGATCCAAGGTTGTGCCTATGGGAGAAGCAAGACCTTCTTGACGTGTTAATGCTGTGAGCCCCTCCATCATTGGCTCTGGCTGTACATATGTGTAAATAAGCCATATTTCATAAAAAATGTCTCTACTGTGCCTCATTCTGAAGGAAACATGATCCCTGGGTAAGTGCCTGGGGTGTGTGTGTGTGTGTGTGTGTGTGTGTGTGTGTGTGAATGGGGGAGGGGAGAGGATGTTGAATGCTTATAAAATTTAAAACATTTATATACCACCTTTCAAACGAATCCCGGAGAAGTTTGTAGCCTTAAAACAACACAACAGCTGTAATTTAATTCCAATAAATGCACATTATGATACCGGTAAATACAAATTAAAATGCAACCATAAATTCAGTAACAGTAACAGCTCCTAGTGCCCCCACTGCAGTGTAGCTGGTTCAGCAAGATAACATGTCAGTAGTACTAGAAGCCACTGGGAGATCAAGTAAAAGCAACAAGACAGTGCTACTCCCTCCCTCCTTCCCCTGATAAAGAAAATTCATCAGGGCAATCAGTGCTGATTCAGAGCTGAACCCAGATTGGAAAAGTTCCAGAAAAATGGAATCGCCAAGACCTGTCCTATTTAAATGTAATGACATTAAAAAAATTGGGTAGCTGGTACGTGGGAGGGAGAAATGAGCTTATGCCAAGTGGCAGACACCTATGAGCTCTTAACGGCAGCAAGCAGCTCCATGAATTTGTTACTGTACCCAGGTCTGTAGTAAAATAAGATTACACAATAAGTAACTTGCTGTTAAACATTTCTGTTGTTTATCACTGCCATCTGCTAGCATAGATCATAGCCATTAGACACCTGTGCGTTTGGTGATGTTGGGTGCCCATCTGTTTGAACTGTGGTTATGACTGTGTTCAAAGCACTTGACATGTCTTTCCTGCCTGGGAGATAACCAGAGTGGAGAGAGAATCAGACTGCTGCCAGGGAGGAGAAAATGTTTTTCATTCCGGTGTTGTTTTAGTCATTCATGTCTCAGAATTCATACAGGCAGTTTTAAAAAAAATATATCTTTATAACACCTGCTTAACCAGTAGTAATCTGCTATTGATCTCAGTTTGCCGCCTTCACTCGAGAATTAATCTCAGTGCAACACATTAAAACCTGCATGTGTGTGTGCATGTATGTAATATGTAAAACTATTTTGCACAGCCTGTCTCTTCAGGTTGAGGAGTGGAAAAGACTGTACAGGGACTGTACAGTGTTGTTGTGCTCATTTTGGCTGAACTACTGGCATGGTGGCTTAGAATGTATATCTGCTGGGGATGGGGTGAAGGAAGCAGTTTGCAGATTAGCTTCTGCAAGGGAAGGAAGAAGCGTCCACTTGGCTGTGATTAAAACCTATTGTTGTATTTATGCCTTTCCCCCTGATGGGACTCTTAGAGAGGTCAGCTGAGCATTCAGGGAGTGGAGCTCTAGTCATAGGGAACTCATAGGCAGGGAGGCTGTTCTGCTTGGCAACAAATGGAAATAGTGGGATCTGCAGGAAGAGTGTTGGAGGAGGCAGTTAGTGGAAGGGGGCAGAGGAGAGGAGCCACAAAAAAGGAGTGAGGCCTCTGAAGGAGCTTCACAGTAGCACCATTCAGGCATTACCCCCCCCATGTGAAATATAATAATATTAATAATAGACTTAACAATGAAAATATTTTTAGGAACATTATTTCACCTTCAAAAACACATTAGAAGCACGAAAACACCCAGGGATGAGGAAGAGCATCTAGACAGTAAGCAAGTGAAACATGTTAATCTTTGTTCAGCCGCGCAAACATCTGCACCTCGAGTGCTAGATCTGATCACAGTCCTGTGCATCGACTAGAGGGGGAGTGATAATCTATACATGTCGAGAACCATCATATGTGAGAAATGTGGTACATGTCCAAGTCTTGAAAAGGAGCATGCTATTACCTTTTAAAGGGCACTCTTGGTTTTTCTTAATAATGCAAAAACCCTTTGAAGGTGTTATAGATTGCAGCTGCTGCCAACCTGTCATCAAGACCACGGTGATTAAATCAATTCAGTAATTTTTAAGAGATGCTTCCATTTTATGATCAGAACAGGGAAAATACAACAGTCGAGAGGAATGACATTTTCTTAAGCACTGGGGATTTTCTACCTGTTTTATTGTAAGGACAGGAGGGGAAATTCTTCGGTGAATACCTTTTTTTAATTATGGCAGGTTGCCATGCAGTTAAATATCTGTCTTCCTACCCCATTGCCCCAAGAGTTTAATTTGCTTTATCTGGAAGACGTTTGATAAGAAATCTGAGAAGGGATTTTTGTCTGCATCTGAGTTTGTAAAGGATTCTCTGGGAGACTATTTCCTAAGAAGGTTCAGTTTTCTGGTGGATTTCCACATCCAACAAAACCCGTGGGGGCCATGAAGAAGGGTAGTCCATAATTCTTTGCACAGTATCCCCTCCTCCTCTTCCTGTGTGCACCCAGATTTGCTCTGGAGGGTTGGGTCAAGCACCAGAACCAATTTAAGGGGTACTCAGCAGAAAGAGAGAGGGGGAAGTTCCATTGTGGAAGGAGAAATCCTTGTGGTAATGGAACAAAATATTTAGCACTACATTTGGATACAACATCATACAACCCTTGGTTTATGTAACACACAGTATTATCCTATGCATGAAGTATTCAGATCTCATGGAGTTCAATAGGACTTGCACACAAGTAAGTGTTTGTAGTATTGCAGCCTAATTTTTCTGCTAGTCCTGAACAGAAGCAAAAAGGCCAAGCCTCCTGTCCACCACGAACCCTATGGAGTTCCTCCTGATTTCAGATCTAGTGAGAGCCAGTGTGGTGTAGTGGTTAAGAGCAGTAGTCTCGTAGTCTGGGGAACCAGGTTCGCGTCACCGCTCCTCCACATGCAGCTGCTGGGTGACCTTGGGCCAGTCACACTTCTTTGAAGTCTCTCAGCCGCACTCACCTCACAGAGTGTTTGTTGTGGAGGAGGGAAGGGAAAGGAGAATGTTGGCCACTTTGAGATTCCTTAAAGGGAGTGAAAGGTGGGATATAAAATCCAAACTCTTTTTTTTACTGGACCTCACCCACTAATGATGTTGCCAAAGTTTGTAATTGCTTGGTTTGTCTACCCTGCAATGTTCTTCTTCTCTATAATGAATCAAGTGGCACTTCCACCAAGAGTTCTTCTCTAGCTTGGCATATCAAAACAGATTCTAAACAAACACATTCAGCTGACCAGATACATCCAAACCAGGTATAAGCACACAAACATAAGTTCATGAATTTTAGACTTCCTTAATACTTGGTGAAATTCTGGCTGATAGGTGTAAGATGCAGTCTCAAGCAGACTTTTTTGTCTGGGGAATAATATATGAGTAAACCATCTCAAGTTGTTTCCTGTAAATGTTTAGGTGGGTACACTGGATAGCTCAGTCAATAGAACATAAGACTCTTAAACTCAGGGTTGTGGATTTGAGCCCCATGTTGGGTAAAAGATTCATGTGTGGCAGGACTTTGGACTAGATGACCCTTGTTGTCCCTTCCAGCTCTACAATTCTGTGATGCTATGATAATAAGCCAACTCAGACGTTGAAAGGAGGAAACTAAGCTCCTCTTGTGATGTTTTCTGAGGATGGTGGTAATTGCCGATACAGTTCTGAATAGCGTTCCCTTGTCATTACTGCCCATGTACTTTAGTGACTGTTTTCACAGTCATCAAAGCTAGAAAGATAAAAGCTGGTGATGTTGAATTCCACATTCATTGCTATTTCCTTGGCTTTGGGGGAGGGCATTCAGAACATGTGCAGACCAACTCCTGTCCTTTATTGTAGTTTAGGAAATCAGAGAATATGTACTATTGAGCTCCAGCTCGTTTTGGAAGACTGTTTCCAAGGTGCTTTTTGTCTATTTGAATATGTGTCTACCAAATGCCCTGTAAGCCCTGATCTCAGCGAGAGATCCTGCATTTGGCAAGACAAATAACATCTGTTGAAAAATCTTCACACATAAGATTTGCAGGTGCAGAGCCCTAGGCAGCTCTGAGCCTTTGAATCTCTCGTTTGACAGCCTCAGACTCCACTGCCCAACATTTAACATCTTGAATTTTTCTGCATAGTTTGGTTCTGTGTGCTGTTGCCAGATATGCAAATGAGTTTAATGAAGTGCTAAGAGTCAAAAGCCTGCAGACTAAAAATAAATAATTCCTTGCCAAATGTATCCAATATAGCTGGTCAGAAAATAAATGAAATTTTTGTGTGTGCATGTGGTCCATTTTTAAAAAGCAAACAGTCCTTGAGACTGCATTCCCCATTAGCTTTTAAACCAAGCTGATGTGTTTTATGATGGGTATTACAATATATTAAATGCGTTGCTCCTCAAGTTCCTGGCTGGCCAGTATGGGAAGCGTCTTGAATAAAGGCAGTCACTATTTCCCCCTGGGAGAACCTACTGAGTTTTTGCAAGAGTTGAAGAGCAACGACTAACACATTGCTTTCAGATACTGTATATTTAAAAGCTTTCCCCAGCACCTTACTTGATACCCACACCTTTGTATATTTTCATTGGCATCTCTCACAGGAATCTCTGTGAACCAGCCCTAAAGGGATATAATACTACTACTACTAATACTACTAATAATAATTTATTTATACCCCACCCATCTGGCTGGCCTTCCCCAGCCACTCTGGGTGGCTTCCAACAAAATATTAAAATACAGTAATGCTTCAAACATTAAAAGCTTCCCTAAACAGGGCTGCCTTCAGATGTCTTCTAAAAGTCTGGTAGTTGTTGTTTTTCTCTTTGATATCTGGTGGGAGGGTGTTCCACAGGGCGGGTGCCACTATTGAGAAGGCCCTCTGCCTGGTTCCCTGTAACTTGGCTTCTTGCAGTGAGGGAACCACCAGAAGGCCCTTGGCACTGGACTTCAGAGTCCAGCCTGAACGATGGGCGTGGAGATGCTCCTTCAGATGGGATGCTTCTTCCTCAGTCTTGACCTGAGGGACTCATGTAGTCCTTTGGCTAATCTAAAAGTTCCAAGCCTGAGGATGATCCTCAGAAGAGAAGAATCCCTGCCCCCTCCAATTTTTTCTAGCTTTATCAAATCCGTTCCGTCATTTGTTGTATTACCTGAAGAAGGAAGGAACTCCACATTTGCTTCACGTTTGAGGCTACGCATTCCTGGCAGTCCCCCCTTTTCCACCATGAAGGAGGTATATAGTCTTTGAACTGGTCAGGCTTGGGGCATTTCCCCGGGGATTGGTTTCTGGGGCTTTCTGAGAGACTGCAGAACTGCTGCACGAGAGGAATTCAATTTTTACCCTGAAATAGATTTTGCCCCCAGTAGACTCCCCCCCTTTTAAAAGAGCCAATTTCCAATGAAAAAAATGGAAACCCACCTAAATACTCCCAGTCATAATGTACTTTAAGCCACATTAGAATACCGCATGCTTCTGTTGCTGGGAAAACCCTCTTGAAGTCTGGCCTTGGGCTTTGTGATAACCAATGTTTCATAACATATTTGTGGCTGATTTCTTTAATTTCTACAGAGAGCTTTTAAGCACTTCACTTGCCTCATTTACATTTGAGATATGTGATACTCTTTGCAAAAAAGGCCTATGCTTCACTGGGGCTTGGGGTGGGATCATGCCCTGTTTAAAAGTGTTAAGTTGTCATTTAAAAATTGGTTGTGACTGGCTACAAACTTGATGTGTCTGCTTAGTTTGTTGTTCAGTATAAATATTCCTCAAGATAGAAAAGTAATGGAATGATGGTGAGATATGGAGGCAGTTAACTATACAAAAGAGAGCAAATATCTCTTGAATCACCATTTGGTAGGCCTGTGTTTTGAGGTTGAGCTATGAAGTAAGGATGGCTTGGAATAGCAAGACGATTTGTTTTTCTTTTATTAAGATTTGCAGTCTTGATTCTTGAGTACACACATGAAACTATCTGCCTCTGCTGAAAGGGAATAATTCTGTCTTCCTTTTGAAGCCTGTTAAACTTTCTGATCAGATAACAGAGAGATCCTGAATGTTTTCCAACTCCTTTTATATTGCCATATAACTTGAATAAAACTAGCAGCAGAGGACCATGCAGAGCTTCTCCTGTCACCACTATAAAGTGTTTAATTGCTGGGTTTTCCTTTTTTGCTAGTTTTTCTCTTATTTATACCTCTTCTACACACTTCTAATGAATATAACTATGTAGTCAGCTTGTTTAGACTGCAATTCCAATTCAGATCCATTTGCCATATCTTATGTTCCCCCTGATCCTGGGCTCATCCAGGTGTGTTGGTATAATCTATGGAGGAAGTCTGCATGAACAAAATCTCCCAACATCCTATGAAGGTAGAGAATGCAATTTGTTCCATTTTGCTCAAGCCCACACAGAAGATGAACATTGATCTGTTGGTTCTTGCACAGCAGTGGATTTTAAAGAACTTTTTCTTTCTTTCAAGGAAGACTTTTCTGAGCCAAATGGTGGTGTGTTCTGGTACTGTTCTTGTTGTGGTTTAGCATTCTTGGTATGGTTTGGGTTGTTCTGGCTTAAATTTCAAACCCGGAAGCCACAGCACCATCTTCTGTGCCAATTCTGCATGGAATGTTGCTTTCCGGGCTTGGTTTTTACAGCACTTGGCAAACACATTCTGTACTCAGGCTCAGGCGAAATCAGATCTCTTTGTCAGCTCCTGTCCTGCTGATTGTTTAGTGCCCCTGAGATTCTTCTCCATGTTTTGTGTGCATGTGCTGTTTCTAGGAGTATGGCTGTTGGAAGAGTTAACTCTAACTGCTGTTCTAAAGGTCATGCTTCCAAGGCATCATATCATCATTTCCATGCTGATCTTCAAGAGTTTGCACCGTATTCCATTCTTTTCCCAATGGAACATTAAGACAAAATGGAGTCTCCCAGTTATATTTGATCTCACTTTCTCTCAAACATATTGTCAAAAAATTGAAATCTTTCTTTCCCCCCTTAATATCTCTAGATACAGGTTTGCCAAAATTTCTGTTTCTGTATCCTTCTCTTTTGGTGGCACCTCAGTCTACACTTTCCTTATTACTTTAAAGCAACTAAATCATATAATATAGTCTCTGGGTTGTTTATTCCCTTTTGCACATATTACATTTACCCTAAGAGCATCCTTGATACCAATTAAACCTTCCTGGACCATCTGTGAACAAGCTCTGAATGTTTCTTCTCCTTCTATGTTTTGTATTTAAGCAAGTTTTATTTCCAAACTACTTATAAATATCACTTTATGATTATTAGTTTAACCACCCTCAGTTTGCAAAACCACATGTGAGATGGGAATCTATTTCTTTGCATCCAGTTTTGCTTTGTGAGACATTTTTATCCCACACAGAGACATGGCAGTGCCATCTATTCGCAGGCCAGTGCTGTGAGAAGCCATATGCTTTGATGGGTTTGATTTCAAAGTCTCTAAGCAAAGGTCTTGATAGCAAATTACATGGAATAATGATATCAGTCACTTTGGTATTATGGATCAGATCACAGATGGGAATGGTTAAAGATGCGTTTGAGTGCCTGCCAGTCTTTCATGAAAGAGGGAATCAAGTGAAATTTTCTATGTGAAGAGCAGAGCTCTCACTTTCCACTGATATTCTTTTTCTCTGTGGAGTTACAAACATGGATACTGGGCTTGCACAGAGCCTTGCTTTGGAACATTCTAGAACTAGGCTCGCGGGTTGGTCGGCAGCCTGCCACCAGCTTAGTTGTGCCACATTAAAGGCTGTGTGGCTCCAGCCTTCCATTTCAGCTTCTTTTGACTGCCACAGTAGTGACCAGAAAGCAAAAATGCTTAGGGCAACCTTGTTAACTATTCAGCATCTGTCAGTATGAGTGAAGGAAACAAAGGTCTGCATTGCCCTGATGCTAGAAATAAGACCATTTTCCATCCCAAGAGCTCAGTGGAATGATGGATAAGTGCTTCTCTGCTCAATTTGGAATTACCTCAAAATGTTCTTAGAGAACTCACTCTGTCTGTCTCTCAAAACAAAATAAGACACACATTCCCCACCCCCCGGTATTTCCCTGGGCCTCATAATACTGACAAAACTTTTTTCAGGGGTCTCTAGTGTGTTGCCTTCAGAAATTGGACTACAACAGCTGAGGGCACCAAAATCCTCCTAACTTTGTCGTAGTCCTAGAGAAAAGTTTCCAAACTGCCCCCCTCAAGCTGTAGGGAACATCCTGAGACTTTGGAATAAGGGGGCTGTGAAAATAGTCTGCAATAAGAATGGTAGCTCATTTATGTGCAGGGTGGAAGAGGATTTGTGAATCTGAGGCACACTTCCTTACCTCATGTGAGCCAGTCCTATGAGTATGGAGCATCTAAGATCAACTTATAATATGCGGTGTCTAGTGCATTGAGTGAGGTATAGCAGAAGAATTGCTGGCTATATACAGTGGTACCTCGAGTTAACTTAATTCATTCTGGAGGTCTGTTCTTAACCTGAAACTGTTCTTAACCTGAGGTACCACTTTAGCTAATGGGGCCTCCAGCTGCCACCGCTGTGCAATTTCTGTTCTCAGCCTGAAGCAAAGTTCTTAACCCGAGGTACTATTTCTGGGTTAGCGGAGTCTGTAACCTGAAGTGTATGTAACCTGAAGTGTATGTAACCTGAGGTACCACTGTACTATAAATAATCTCATCTTTGAAACTATTAAAAAGAAACAGAAGCATTTCCAATAATAAATACTTTTTTCAGGGTTGATTAGTACAGGGAGAGAACACACCAGGTACAGTGGTACCTCGGGTTACAGACACTTCAGGTTACAGACACTTCGGGTTACAGACTCTGCTAACCCAGAACTAGTACCTCGGGTTAAGAACTTTACTTCAGGATGAGAACAGAAATTGTGTGCCAGCGGTGCAGCGGCAGTGGGAGGTCCCATTAGCTAAAGTGGTACTTCAGGTTAAGAACAGTTTCAGGTTAAGAACAGACTTCCGGAACGAATTAAGTTCTTAACCCGAGGTACCACTGTATTTCTCTACTTTTGCAATAAACTTGGTTTAGAAGATCAGCTAGAACAGAAGTGATTTTTGAGCTGCGGCTCTTTTGAGGTTAACTTTGTCCCCTATTGGCGAACCAGATCCTGTATTTAGTGTGAAGTGTGCAATTCCTGAGTCATGCGTTCTTCATAAATCTGAAGTGTAAAAAACCTGGCCCAGTTGTCGCTAAATAGAGGTGTAAAAGCTTGAACAGAAATGAGCTATGGGGGTGTCAGTTGCAAGAAACATTATTATTTATTTTTTAAAAGCTGTTTTGGAGAATATTTTAAAAAAGAAGTTAAGAAAAAGAAGTTCAATAATGTGATATTTGTTTATAAATAGTGTTTAGAAAACTTTGGACAAATATCTGCTCACATAAAAGGCAACATGTGCCTAACAGCTATATTAGTAAAGCCCTTTTGGACATTCTGCCTTGTGTTCATAGGCACAGTGAGCTTGTCGGAGGAATGGGGGCCAAGGTGGAGAGAGTGATATAACACAAGACAACCTCTTGGGACTGAAATAGGCCACAACTTTTGTTGATTACAGATGTCAGTAGGCTTTGACAAAGCTATCCAGAATAATCTAAACCGCCTGCTGATCAATTGTACATTAGGGTCACAGGGTTAAGGATACCTTATGATGTATATCAGAGAGGTATTGGCACTATGGGGACTGGAGCACCTCCCCCTGCACCCACTTTCCTGGGGGTAACTTAAGCCTGCCCCTCTCCACCTTGACTAAGGATCCAACTCAATGCCTTATTCACCAAGTTGTGGCAGTTGCTATGTGTTAGGTGAAAAAGCCCCAGACAGGCCCAATTTGTCTGGAGGGGAAATTCCTGCCTGGCCCCGAAAATGGCAGCTGGGATTTCCATAGCAACCTTATACCCCTGACCTGCCCGCTTACCTTTGGGCAGGGCTCAACATTCTGCACAGGGAGGAAGAGTGGGAAATCTGGCTCAGACTTAGCTGCCAGGTCTGGGCACAGTCCTCTTAAATGTCCAAGGAGTGGACCTAAGTGAAGGCAGGAGGGGGAAGTCCTCACTCCAGTCCTCTGCTTGAGACCCATCCGCTGGCCCACCCATGATTGGCTGGATCCATGGGCAGGTTCCCATCAGTCTCATTGACCAGCAGAGGCAGCCATGACACCCCCTGCCGGCCATCTGGCGATTGCCCAGCTTAGTCATGGGCCGTGCCATGCCACGGCCGCCACCGCTTCCCACATAGGAGGTAAGCGGACTTCTGTGCTGGTCAGCATAGAAGCAGGACTGCACTGAGTAGCTCTGCCCATAGGCTTCACACAAAGTACCACCATCTGTAGTGATGGAGCCTTCATGTATACATAAACATGACACCTCCATCACAATAATCAGGCTCCTAATGTGACTGCTAGGGGGCAGAAATACTCCATGTGTCCCCACTTCTGTCTCGACCAACACAGGAGCAAGAACGCCAGCTTAAATGTATTTCATAGAGAATCTGAACCATTTTAGTAATCTGATGAAGACTTGGGGGCTGGCTTAGATGGAGTGAGGACTCTTTTGGGAGATTCTGTAGGAGAGCACCGTTCTGTGCATAAGTTTCCTTGATGGGTGAAGACCCAGAAAAAAGATCCATTCCAAATTAAGTGCATGTTTAAATGTTTGATTTGTCAGATACAGGCAATGAATGACAAATCATGGTTCAGTTACATCTAGCAGTCTTTTGGTTCATAATGTTTGAGCTAGACATGGGGTAGCTGTCTAGATCTGCGATGGACAACTGGTGGCTTGTGAGCTGGGTGGAGCTGAACAAAATTGTACTGGGCTCTTAATCGTTAATCAGGGTGGGTTAAGAAGATTGCCTGTTGGCTCACCTGAAAGGAAAATAAAAAAATTCCCAGCCATTTGTTACTTCTGTCTCCGATTGATGGGGAAATCTGCAGAAAGAGCTAAATACTATTTTGGGAACTACTAGATGAACTAGGTGCTACACTTATGATATGGGATAGTTCCAACATTCTTGCTGATAATTGCTGGCAACTGCTAAGGATGGAAGGAACTGTGTACTATTTAATGAGTATCTGCTAGTGATTAAAAACTATTCTCCTTGAGTTTTAACAGCTCCTGCAATGATTCCATACACACGCACTCTGTAAATAATTGTAGCTTAGTTTTCGAATCGAATAACCTTTTTAATAGTCTTTCAAGAAATATACCCGGCTTCTAAAGATAATTAGCCACCAATTTATTAAATTTACTAACCATGTAATACGCCAACATCTTCTTAATTAGCCAGTCTTGCAAAATGCCAATAAATGTGTTTAATGATAATTTGCAATAGCACAGGGTTGCATCCTTAATGAATCTAAAGCATAGACTTTTTGTTCAGCCACCTAAAATAGCTAATAACAGTAAGTGTCCTGACCTTTTAAAAACTATGTTAGAGTACAGCCTCCACTGTCCCTAAACCCCTCACTTTGTAGCATTATTGCTTTATATATCTGAGATGGCTGCTGAGGAACTGATTTATAGAGTGGGCCTGGTCTTTTTATATTATTATTATTATTGTTATTATTATTATTATTGTGTGTTCAACTTGTGTGTTTTTGTAGTCTTTTGATGTATTTGTGTCTGGAGAAGGATCTAACATGTTTACAGTGTATTTCCCTGAATATCCTTTTCCCGGTCTGCCAACAAAAACTGAATAAACAGAAAATTTAATGAAAGCAAATAGGACCCTTGTTTTAGTAGGGGTGGTTCAAAATTCCCCCATACTGATAAACTGATACTAGTGCTAATTGCAGGCCCAGGGGCAGTACCCCAACTTCACCAGGTGCAGATGTGTTGTAGGTAAAAATGAATTCAGGACAGTTTATTGGGATTGAAATAACCACAAGAATTGATTACATACCCTTCAAGTGTCCTGATTTTCCAGGAACAGTTCTGGAATTATGGAAGCCATCCCGGCTTTTGATTTGATCCTGGAATGTCCCTATTTCCCTTGCCAGTGCTGCCATTGCTGAGCTCGTGAAGGAAGATGAGCCGGTGTTTGTCTCAGACGTGCCTTTAAGAGACGATTGTGTGTTTTCTTTTGTCTTTGTTTTTATTTAGACTAGCTTCTTTTATCTTATTGCATTATGAAAAAAAAACTTTAATAAACTCCTATTTAAAAGGAGCAAATTAAAATAGAACTTTTTCTTCTGATCCCCTACTGAGCAAAATATCACCAAATGCATATTTGAAACGAATGTATTGAAGTCCTGTATTCTATTGGATTACTGAGATAATGTATGTAAGCTGCCTTAAATACTTGGAATGTGCTAAATGGGTATTGTTTGCTACTACTATCAGGTCACATACATTGCCAAACCAATGCTCTCAAAACCTTGTTTTCCATTCCAATATACTATTTTTCTTAATTATCCCCTGCTCCCCCTGACACACACACATCCCTCACAGAAATAGCCAGTTTTGCCTATATTTAAATACCGTATAAAGAAATATATATATATTTATCATGCAGAGATTAATATGTCCTGTAGTTGCACACACGAGAGGCAGAGCTGTAGTGGAGAGTAAGAGAATCAGCCTTAAAATAACTTATAAGTAACATTTTAAGGCATGGAAAACCTTGACCCTGAGCGTCTTTCTTCCTTTCCAAGCTGTTTTGGGAAGCGATCAAGCTATTACTTACTTAGCTTGTGCTCTACATTTTTCACTAATGTGGGAGCTGCTGCTAGTTTTTTTGTACATTTTTGTAATGTTGTCAATATTGCGATGCAAGGCTGGTTCTCGCACACACTTACATACTTGTTCATTGGGCATGTGTGAAGGAGCCATCACTGAATTAATGCCACAGATGGAACTTTCATATGGCTTCACAACTCTGCAAACAAAATGCTTTTCAACGGACTTGGCTCCCATTTGGCTACAAGTCAAGTGCTGAGTCATTTGCCCAGTTAATGCATCTGGTGTTCCCCCAGAAGGCAGGATTAATGTGCAAGCATCAATTATATTCACGTCTGTGTCCACCAGAAGCTGTGCACATGAACTGAATCATTACATGAGCGTACATGTGAGATGTCCCATCGATGGTGATGTAGATCAAAGCATCCAAAGGCTGCCTAATCTGCTAGTTCTTGACCTACTTGGATAGGAAATGGGACTAATTCATAACAATACAGATCTTTCATTTAATTAGATACGTTCTAAAGAGACTGGGCAGACCTCTCAGCTGTGATACTGTGCATCATCTTCACATTTTGCAATACAGTTCTTGGCTCAAAAACATACTAACACCCACATAAAAACGCACATTTTAGGCTATTTTAAACAAGAAGCGAATTTTGTACAGTTTTTAAAAAGTTGTAGATTGCAGATAGAGGATAGAAGAGACTCATAAATGAATACGTTCAAAACTGAGAGGGAAAACTTATTTCCATCTCTAGGTGAGGACAGTACTATGATTAGTTGAATTTGTCAAAGGTTTTTCTCAGTTTGGGTCCAACCCATAATTTCCCCCTTTTTTTTTTCCTGTTGAGGCTCAAATCCATATTTGAGGGCTTTTACAGAGCCAAGAAAAGGCTTAGATGAAAAATAAAATGTGGAGGGAACTTTAGAAAGCAAATTTTAAAACAGTTATGGGTGGCTTGTTTTTTAATAGTGGCAGCTGACCGTAATTTATCATCTTGGCCAAGAAAGTAATGCCATTCAGTTTCCACAGCCTGTGATTTATAGGGAGATGTTTTCATGAAAAAAAGAATAATTAGATTAGTGCATGGAGAAGAAAAGGTAAATACACTTCTTTGACTCCAAGTTTCTCAAGGTTGGTGCCCTCCAGAGGTTCTGGTCCAGGGGTGCCAACTTGAATAAAATATTGGGGGAGGGGCAGGTAAGCCCTGCCCTGCATAATTGATCACATGATGCAACACATGCGCACTATTTGAATGGCAATGCCCATCAACTTGGGGGGGCACACCCACAAATATCTTTTGGACTACAGTTCCCATGTGCCTCAGCCAGTACAGCTGGTGACCAGGAAATGATGGAAGTTGTAGTTCAAAGCAGCAGGAGAGCACCAGGCTGGAGAGGCTGGGTGTAAACAGAGAAGTTATAGATATTACTTTTGAAAGATGAAAGTATTCCTGATGCCTTTTCATACTAACATGTCTTTCAAGTAAGAATGGTGAAGGATTGACAGGAATAGTGTAAATTTATTCCTCAATATATTTGCTCAACAGGAAGGCATGGGTTTCCTATTCTTGAACTCTCATATGGTTACTAAATTCTGAACTGATATTTTATATCATGCACCCCCAGCCTTCGGCCCTCCAGATGTTTTGGACTACAATTCCCATCATCCCTGACCACTGGTCCTGTTAGCTAGAGATCATGGGAGTTGTAGGCCAAAACATCTGGAGGGCCACAGGCTGGGGGTGCCCGTTTTATATTTTAACATTTAAAAGAATGAGAATAGGTCTTTTGCACTTCCTACATCGTCTTTGCTTTAGTGAAGAAAACCTGAAATTGTATACACAGTAGTTGACTATTGTTTCCAGACCAAGGGACTGGAAGTGAGGCATAAAGTTGAAAGGTGATGCTGTCTGGGGGCAAAAATGGTATCTGCGAGGGTAGGGCAGAGACTTGTTGTGTGTGACATCTTGTGCTAGGATGCAGATGAGCAGCGGTAGTTGGGGAGCGGGAAAGAAGCAAAGCAGGCAAACCTCTCAATCCAAGCAAAAACAACAACAAAACCCCTGCCAGAAAGTATGGGAAAGAGGACGTGCTGCCGATGCCCTCCACCAGGGGCAAACTTTGGTAATCTTTCATAATATGGCACCCTCTGTGAGCCCAAACCTTTGTGTCTCCAAATAGATCTTCTCAATTACGGATCTTCTCAATTTTGTGGCCTTTTGGCTCGGGGGAACTGCTCACACCACCCTAAATCCAGCACTTTCCTTTTGCTAGTGCCAGACTCTGCTACGGGAGAGATAAGAGTGAGAAAGACTCTCTTCCCCCACTGAATTGTATTTAGATGACTATGGCCTCTTAGCGTGCAGCAAGGCTAGAGCTAGGAATGCAGCTTCCTAGCATTTTGATGTGTTTATTTTTGGTCTGTTGATTTTGATGTAACTCTGTACTTGTTAGTTCAGATTCTTTTCTTGTAACTACTGAATTTATACTATGCTTATTTGAATTGTAGCAAGTTGTCTTTTCAAATGCAATGTTTTGAACGTTTCCTGTGGACCACTTTGGGGACAGCATTACAGTGGTACCTCGGGTTAAGTACTTAATTCATTCTGGAGGTCCGTACTTAACCTGAAACTGTTCTTAACCTGAAGCACCACTTTAGCTAATGGGGCCTCCTGCTGCTGCTACGCCGCTGGAGCACAATTTCTGTTCTCATCCTGAAGCAAAGTTCTTAACCTGAAGGACTATTTCTGGGTTAGCGGAGTCTGTAACCTGAAGTGTATGTAACCTGAAGCGTATGTTACCCGAGGTACCACTGTACTGTGGAAAAGGCATATATAAACTATACTGAACTGGAGAACTGGAGAAGAAGGCTGGAAACTTAGAATCCAGCAACAGAAACTTGAAAAGGAGATGTGGCGAGGAGAGAGGATGCTCTTTCCTATCACAAAGCATGAGGGAGAAAGTGATTAATACTACTTGCCAAATGGAGATATTTTTAAACTGGGGGTGAGTCACAAGACTGTGATCCATGGTTCGCATTGAGCCAACAGTCTGCACAAGACCAAGAGAAAGGAAACAGAACAGAAAATATCTCATGGCCTCTAGATAAAGGGAAAATGATTGCCCCATGACTGCCCTCACCCCAGTTCTAGTTCTTGACTTTTTTCTTTTTGGTGATACTGGATTTTTTATTATTATTTATTTATTTTGCAAGAAGCAGGCCTACAGCTTCAGAAATATGAGAGTCTACATGAGATTATTCCTCAGGGGGCCTTGTGTGTCTGATTTTATTATGAGATTTAAAAATAACTACAACAATGTTCAAATAGTGTTTTTTACACCAGAGAGGCTTAGCTGTTGACCCTTCAGGAGAGAACAAGTTCCATGCAATAGGGTACTTAGGGAGGCAAAATGTCCCATGAGCCTCTGAGTGCTTGCTACTTTTGTCACTATGCACTGCAATACTCAATCATTGTGTGGATCGCATGTTGAACCAGTTGCATCTTTCCCCCCTTGAATAAGAGGCCTTATTCAATCACTTGTTGAGGTGCACATGGAGAATAAAATTAATGGTGGCATCACTAAAGCTTAATTATACCCAGTGCATGTTTATGGAGATAACCTTGGAAATAGTGAAATTGAGATTTTACTATGCAAAGGACAATTCCTTTGTTTTTATTGACACTATCACACCTCATCCCTATAACGGTGAGGACTTCTTTGAAGAGGAGGGGGATTGTGTAGTTATAATCCAGTATAGTTACAATCTAGGCTGCAAACATAATTATTTGATTTACACTATGCATGTTTACTCAGGGATGTGTGAGGAATTCAATACTGGCGATTTCTGGTGCGAACCGGCCTGATCTTCCCCTCTTGGACTAATGTGCAAATCAGAACTTAATTATCCAACAGTTTTCACACTTCCTCAGCAGCTTAAACATATAAAAATATGTTAAGAAATACTGTTTTGAGTGATAATATATTTATAAAATGCACATTTTAATATGATTGTTTTCTGGGGGGGGTTGGCAGATAAATACAGAAACGGGACAGAATGGATGGAAAAGAAACACAGGTAAGAAATAGATTAATAAATCACCCATCTTGACTTGGAAGTAAGTCTCACTGTGGGTCTTACTCGCTAGGATTGCGAACCATAGGGAAATTGTTCTTTGAATAGGGAACATGATGTGCAATTTGTCCAACTGTGTGCATAATGTGTAATGATTTTTACATTGTCTTTCAATGAAAAGTGCTAGATGTGATGCCAGTACAGTGGTACCTCGGGTTACAAACGCTTCATGTTTCAGACTCCGCTAACCCAGAAATAGTACCTCGGGTTAAGAACTTTGCTTCAGGATGAGAACAGAAATCGTGCGGCAGCGGCGCGGTGGCAGCAGGAGGCCCCATTAGCTAAAATGGTACCTCAGGTTAAGAACAGTTTCAGGTTAAGAATGGACCTCCAGAACGAATTAAGTTCTTAACCCGAGGTACCACTGTATAGGAAGGCAGATATTTTCGTGAAAGTTGCTGGAAAGGATTTGCATTTCTGTTTGCCTGCCTACACCTTGAAATCTTGCCATATTTATGATTTAAAGTGGAGGTGTGATTTAACACACACACACACACACACACACACACACACACACAGGATCCCAGTGGCATTCCCCCCCTAGATCATGGCTCTCTGTTTAAATAATGAAAAGGGGCAGAATAGCTCATGAGGTTAGTAATTACTTAGGGAT
Organism: Podarcis raffonei; assembly: GCF_027172205.1. Classification (NCBI taxonomy): domain Eukaryota; kingdom Metazoa; phylum Chordata; class Lepidosauria; order Squamata; family Lacertidae; genus Podarcis; species Podarcis raffonei. The sequence goes on from NC_070606.1 coordinate 22,079,130, forward strand.
TTTTTAAAATTTTGTTTTACCTCTACTTGGAAAAAGCAATTTGTTTTCACCTGACAGCTGTTTAGCATGTTGTGTGTTCAATGGCTTGATGGTTTTTGGCAAGTTTCTCGTGGGCAGCTGTCCATACTGCACAGTTGGTGCTCGTGTTGACAATCTAGCTCCCATTGTGAAAGGAATGAATTGGGTGTGGGGACTGAACAGCTCTTCCCTTTACCCCAGTGTTACCATGTAGATAGAATTTGGCAGTCAGAGCATAGGAGGCGGATTGTGTTCCTTCTGTCCATGTTGTACATAAATCTAGTTGCAGTGATAGAAGTCAGTCTCCAGAGCTATATCAATTCAAGCACCTTCCTTTGCACAATAATATTGCCTTGAATGTTTATTTATATCTGAGATATAATATGGCATTCTCTCGCAAAACAACTTTCCTGTAGAAGCTATTTGCCTAATCATACCAGCGCTTTTATTTATTTATGCTACCTTTTCTCCAAGGAGCTCAGGATTAGAAATCATAGAATCCCAGAGTTGGAAGGGACTGTGAGGATCATCTAGTACAGCATTGCTGAAATCTTTTGCCCAATGTGGGGCATGAACCCATGATCCTGAAATTAAGAGTCTCAGGCTCTACAGACTGAGGATGGTGCGCAAGGTTTTACCACCTCCCCCCCAATCCCTCCCCACTCCCCAGTTATTATCTTGAGGATAGTGACTGACCCAGTGAGTCTTACTGCCAAACAAGAATTTTAACAAAGGATTCCCTCATCCTTTGGCTGCACTATATCTTTAAAGCACATTCAAAGCACACTTTTCCTCTACAAAGGTCCTGGACACCATAGTTTGTTAAGGATTGCTGGGAACAGGGCTGGATTTAGGTTTGATGAGGCCCTAAGCTACTGAAGGTAATGGGGCCCTTTATATGTCCAGCTGTCCTTTGTCAACAACAAATTGTCGCTGTTTTTTGTGTTGCATATACAGTGGTACCTCGGGTTACAAACTCTTTGGATTACAAACGCTTCAGCTTACAGACTCTGCTAACCCAGAAATAGTATCTCGGGTTAAGAACTTTACCTCAGGATGAGAACAGAAATTGTGCGGTGGCGGCGGCGTGGCGGCAGCGGGAGGCCCCATTAGCTAAAGTGGTACCTCAGGTTAAGAACAGTGTCAGGTTAAGAATGGACCTCAGGAACAAATTAAGTTCTTAACCAGAGGTACCACTGTATGCTATATGGTGATTTATGGACCTAATAGGTATCTAAAGCCATTTGCACATGTTGCCATGCAACCAGTCCATGCAGACTGTAGGCACCCTGTATATAGAAATGAGCAAACCAGTGATATTTTAGGGAGTGGGCTAGCAGGCGGGGCCCATTACTTACATCATAGGAACCTACACAACACAAAACACTGTTGCTGTATGTAGGTTTTATTTTATTTAGTTTTTTATCTTATATTTTGGAAATGTACATCCAGGTTTTTTTTCCCTTAAAAATTTTTGGGGGCCTCCAAGAGAGTGGGGCCCTAAGCTATAGCTTGTTTAGCTTATACATAAATCCGGCACTGGCTGGGAATTATAACTTGTTGAGGGGTAAACAACAGCAACCAGAACTCTTTGAGGTGGGAAATGAGCTTTAAAAGTACAGGGTGGAATTCAACATGGCACCCTTCCAGTCACTCCATTTGTGGAAGCATTCCTGCTTGCCAGATGGAATGATCACATCCATGTGCTGTGTTCTGAGGGTTCTCCTGACATCCCCCTCCAAGCTGATTTGGGGGGGCACATAGGGGAGGAGAGGGGGAGAAAGCCCCATTATGTAAGCAGAAGTCCTTCATCAGGCTTTCACTTACAGCAAGATAGCAAGAGAAGCAGGTGGGGGAGGGAGTGGTTAACACGAACCTAGATATATTCCCTTTTCTCTCTAACAAAGTATGTCCTTATTTATTTTTGTCGTATCTACCTAAGACCAAAACAAACCAACATAATACGTTGTCTGTTGGGAATAAAGGTAATTAAGTCAATTGCACATGTCACAGGCAACAATGAGACCTATTTTATGCTGCTTAGAAACAATGTGATTTTAAGTAGGGAACACAATGCACAATCTAACTCTACACATGATGTGGAACTGCGATCTGGAAAGTTTGAAAGTGGCATCGCCAAATTTCTCAGCCCATTCTCTTCCCACCATGGGATACTTGAGGAATCTAGTTATTGCAGATTCCTGTGCAAAATGTAGGGATGGATGGACCAGCTCATTCCTGTTCTGTATCAGTTTTGCATATGCTCAATCTATCCTGGTTTTTGTGAATTTTTCAAAGCACATGAAACTTTCATATATAAATAGTTCCCATTTTAGCATATTTCCCAGTGTGCTTCCCCCTAAAACAACACATTTTTGTGCATTTTAAAACTGTACTTGTACCACAGAATTTGTATAAGTCTGTCATCCAATTGACAGGTGTATTCTGATCTGCATATAAATCCAGAACCAGCAAATTAGGTGGCTTTAGAATATGGACCATACGAATTTCTTCTCCATCCTTAACTAAATAACCCAATCCTTATACAGGTAAGATAGGAATTTAACTACCCTTTTCTTAATCCCACCAATATTTGAGGGTAATTGCCATTCAGAATACAGGCCAGTGTAACAAATCTCATTGCTTTTTCAATTGTTAGGCTATTCTTTTTAATATGTAAGCCGTTTTTTGGAACAGTTCAAAGTGGTATGTAAAATATTCTAAACAAACAGAAACAGTCCATTATGAATCTGACATGTCTACAGTGAATGCCCGCCTGTGGAAGCAAAGGACCATTTTTAAAAGCTAAGCCATTAAAACAAGAATACTACTTGCTGAGACAGCACCATTCTGTTCAGCTGCACAGCATGACCCAGCAAAAGAACTATCAACAATTGGTATTTGGCCTGCCAAGGAGAAAGAATCACCAGGAACCAAATGTTTGACCCTTTAGGCATAGTTTGGAAGAATTATGATCTAGGAACAAAGCAAAACCTGCTCACAATATTCAAAGATAATACCCTATTTAATTGAGCAACGGGCCACCAGCAGGTGGGGAAACCCAAATTTTAATGCTCCTTTTCAAAGCCTAGTTTTTAGATGGCAACTCTCACTGTGCAGCTCACACCAGGTGTTGCTGTTATCTTATTTTAAAAAATGCTTCAGTACCACTGCAGTATAGATGTTAGAACAAGGCTAAGCTAGAGAAAAGGCACACAAACAGATGGGCTGCAATTTGCGCAGGATTTTTTTGGAAAGCCATGGCAAGAAAGGGGGATGGCTTTTGTGTGTGTGTGTGCAGCTGAAACAGAGGGATGAAAGATGGTGGTTCCTCTAAGCATCTAGACTAATTTGAATGGGGCTTGTGTTGCTGGCACACTGGTTTAGTAGGTCAGGTAGAAGACAGGCATGTGAAGAGAGTCAGAGCTCAGTGGGAGATCACATTATTTGCATGCTTAGTGACTGAGGTTCCATTCTTTACATTTCCACTTTAAAGAAGGATCCTAGTGACAATCATCAACATCATGATTCATGACTCAAACCTGAGCAGCCTGGAGTTATTAATACAATTTAAGAGATCAGGGCTAGCAAAGAACTTTCCTTAACCCCTGGGAGGCCTACGTAGGCAATACTTAACTAGATGGACCAGTGGTTTGAGCCTTTAGGAGGCACCTTTGTATGCTTGCATAGGTGGTGCCATGTGTGTTGGAAAGAATTAGCTCTTGTTTCAAGACAGGTGATTATTCACAGACTCTCCAGTTGTCCATATTTTTCAGGGACAGTCCTGGTTTCTGATTCGATCTTGAAATGTCCCGCTTTTCCTTAGGACGTTACCAGTGCTTTTTTTCTGGAGGGAAGCGGGGGGGGGTGCATACCCCTAAACATTTTGTGAATCTAAGTTTGTCCTCATTGAGGGGCAGTATTTCAATATGAGTAGGAAAATGAGAGTACCCCTAAACATGTTTTTTTTAGAGAAATTGCACTGGACGTCCCTATTTTCATCTGAGAAATGTTGGAGGGTATGGAGTTATGGAGCCAGATAAAAGAATAAAATTATTATTATTGTGGAATAGGACATCCCTATTTTCATTGGAGAAATGTTGGAGGGTATGTATTCAGCAGGAACTCTTGTCTGTTGTCAGTTTATTAGTTCTCTGCACAACAGTCCTATATAATAAACAAAATGGACGTAGATTTTCTAGAAATGTGGGACCTAGTTCTGCATAAACATGCACAAAACTGAGCTGTACATGTCTCTGCACTTGCTGGCATTTGTTTTTCAGTAAATGGTTTTTGGATTAGGCTGCAAGGTACTGCAAGCTGTGACTTTATGGGAAGAACAAACAATCTGCGCGTTATTTCTCATTTCATTTGGGTAATTGGTCCCTCCACTGAGCTTGAGGCCACACAACATTTTGGAACAACTGTTTTATACTGTAAAACCACATGCTGGCATAAGAACATGTGTTCTGCATACCTAGAACAAGTCAAGTTAAAATGTCATGAATACTTGAAACCAGTGTTTCCCAAACTTGGCTCTCCAGCTGTTTTTGGACTACAGTTCCTATCATCTCTGACCACTGGTCCTGCTAGGTAGGGATAGTGGGAGTTGTAGTTCAAAAACAGCTGGAGACCCTAGTTTGGGAAACACTGCTTTAAACTATATATGAGTATTCAGAATGATAGTGAACCAGAATGAAGCAGTTCACAAATAAAAGAACTTCAAACTGTTATGGACAAGTTTCCAATGAAGTGTCAACGAACAATGAATGAACAGATATAGTATATAGAACCACATATTTAGTCAAGACAGAAAAAGGGCATTAGAGGGATTTTTAAAAACAAACTTTGTAAAAAGATTAAAAAGTCTATGGAGAAATGGAAAGTGAATCTTGACTTGTGGAGAATTAAATACACCCTTCTATTTCCATAGGAAATACCTATTATTGTGTGTTTAAAAGAGACTTTATCTGTGCGAAGACTAGGGCATGTGATTGTGTGCTGATCAGGCCCCACCTGCTATGGGAATCCAGCCCCCAAGAAGTTTCCACTGGGTGATCCTCAACCCCCAAAGCAGCACTATTTTTCTAGAAAGAGGTGCCGGAATTCTCTTAGAATGGCAATAGCGCCCACCTGTAAGTTCCGGCTTAAAAAAAGCCTTACCCAAAAGGTTCCTCATCCCCAAATAGACCTTGTGTTGGATCTAGACGCATCAAAGAAGCAGTTCAGTTAAACGCATTGCAGACTCATACAGGGAAATCCGGAAGGGAAAGACGGGACTCCACAATGCCATTTGATGTCAGTGTTACATCACATATACAACACATATGAAACACTTTTTCTTTACCAATCTAGCTGAGTCCAGACTGTAACCCAGGAAGGAAATTCTTGTGGCAAACACTGTAGTTGCTTTTTGAGCGCATGTGTATTAGTATGCCACAGTTGCTGCTGTTTGTTGCAGTTGTGTGGCAGCGATGGCCTTCCCAAACTCCCAACAGCCCTTTACTGTAGGGGGCACCCAGCTGTACAACCCTTTCCTGTGGAAGACTGATACAATAGCTTGTCACAATCGCCTTGTCAAATGTTTTAGACACTCAGTGTGATAGTGACATTGTGACTGACTCTGTATAATCAGTGTGGCGGGAGCTGCCTGCAGCTAAACCACCCCCCAGGGGATGATCTTGTGCTTTCTCACTGTGTGAGCACTATCTAAATATCTAGCAAGAGAGAGAAGGGCTCCTAAGTAAAGAATGAGGAGTCTCTCTTTTGAATGCGTGGTGGGACTGAACATCAGAAAGCCTGTTTGTTTAATTTAGTTTCTCACCTTGGTGTGATTGTTTAGACTGAAGGCAGTGTAAGGTACCACATGCACATTTTGTGGGGCGGGGAGGGAGATGAATGAAAGTTCGGGTTTCCTCAGCACATTATTAAGATTGCTAGTACCTAAAATGTGAGAATGTGATCATGTGAAGAAGAAAACAAGAATCACCCTGACTACTGTTACCTTTCTTCTAGAGTAGTCACATTTACCCTCTTGGCTTGGATGCCATTCCATATGAGCATGCTCTGTTTGACCAAGGTACCCTTTGTGACCAGCCTGTTCCTCAATTGCATGAAAATTATATCGCGATATCTAATGACTTCATTGCAGTTTGCCATAAAAACAGGAGCAGCTCAGATAGTGGGATGGTGCCACACCACCACCCTCCTGACACAGTCCGCCCAAAATGGTCGCCAAGATCTAGCACGAAAAATGAGATTTCCCATTTTCCCCCAGGGTGCTTGGAAGATATGCAATGTGCAGTTGTCTCCAGGATATTAGGGATCATAGAAACAGTTCTTGTGGTTTCAGATAAACTGGACAATGGTGTGCCATGACTAAAGCAGCCCCTAAAGCCAAAACAAGGTCCATTTTGGGGCTGCTGCGACCAAGAAACAGAAAGGGGCATGGGAATAAAATAGTTTTGTGGTAAGAAGCTTCTAGGACCTTACTGTGCTCTGATGACACAATTAGACGAATTAATTTGGTCAACGTCCAAATCAGAGCAACTCTCTGAAATGGGACCCATTTGAAAGCAAGTCAATGTCCCAAAGGACCAGAAAATACTTTTTATGTACGGAACAACTGCCACCCAGATGCTACTAGCCCAGAGATGGAAAGAAGACAAGGTCCCTACAAGAGAAGAATGGCAAACCAAGCTGATGGACTATGCCGAAATGGCAAAGCCGACTGGAAAACTCAGGAACCAAAACGTAACTTATAAATTTTTCCCATTCTTTTGTTATCTGAGAGACCACTGTAAGCAGATGGAAACACTGGCAGGATTTTGATTTCACTTACAGTGTAACAATTATAATGGACAATATGAACTGATAAAAAAGTTAGAGGTTGGAAGAAGATGCAGTTTTAAATGTTTAAAATGGGACTTCACAGAGGGGGTAGGGGGAAGTCCTGAGATTTGGAGAAATCTCTATATGGATATAGATTTGGTTTTTTATAACTCTGTATTGTTAAAATCAAATAAAAAGGATTTTTAAAAATGAAAGCAAGTCAATGGTATCTTCTCTTGCGCAAGTTGAAAGGCAAACTCTGATCACTACATTGGAAGGAGAATAATTCCTAAATGAACCATCTTCTAGGAAGACTTGCCAATAATTAAAATTAACTATGAAATTTAAATGTAATAAATAAATTGCTGCATTTCTATATTTCTATGTGGAAGCATCTGTATACAAATGCATTAAACTAATGTGGCAGAATCTCTGAACTTTGCTAATAAAAGGTCTCTTAGAATATTTCAGCAACCCAAGCAGTGTTATCTCCAGTGACGTAAGCTGCAGTTTGTTAATAGAGTTGCTATGGCAACTAAATCATGAGAACCACAAGTGTAAACTTCACCCATTGCTAGCGCATGCCATTTTGCTGCCTGAGGCGGACTAGCAAATCTGCACCACCTTCTGCTATTCCGTACTTGGTGACACGGAGCTAGCCACTACCTGTCAGCCTGACCTACACCACAGGGCTGTTTTTAGGATAAATGTGGGGAGACCATATACACCAGCTTTGGCTTCAGAAAGAAAGAAAAATGTAAAAGTATAAAATAATATATATTTACCACTGTTGTGTTGCTCTGCTTTCCACTCCCACTCTACCCCACACATATAAACTCGCCTATCTTAAGTGCTTTGAAATCCTCACAAGGCCCTGCTTTGTCATTGGTCTGTACAATTCCCCGTCTCCTCTACAATATTTCACGAGGGGTATCTTGACTTTCAGTGGAAGCTTCACCCTCCCTGAAATGGCAACTTTCATCCCCAAAATCAGCCCTGCTGTCCCTTATTTATTCAATTTTTATATACCATTCAAAAATACAAAGAAATCTCTTAAGTGGTTTTCATAAAAAATAAAATTGATATAACTTCATAAAAGAATACAGCAACAACGCTCTCATAAAACCTTGTAAAGGCTAAATAAAAACAGCATAAAACTCTACACCATAGGTATAAATGGGCATTGCACAGTTTAAGAAAGTTAATGTACTAGGAATCTGAGTTCAGGAAAGCTTGGGTAAACATGTAGTGTTTTTAAGAGGTCTTTAATGATGGTTATTGCCTCTGCCTCTTAAACTATCTGGGATGGGGAAACCATTCTAAATGGTGGATGCTCCCACCAACAGAGTCTGATTCCTTGTTTTCCTCAGTGAAATACACTGGGTTTTCCTCAGAAGATTTTAAGGCTGGGCTTGTTCTGCACTGGAAGAGGTAGTCAACTTGGTATCCTGGTCCCAAGTCATTGAGGGCTTTCAGTGTCAAGAGAACCTTGAATTTGGTGCGGTAACTGATACCGGTTCAGATCTTTCAACACCAGTGTACAGTGGTACCTTGGGTTACATACGCTTCAGGTTACATACGCTTCAGGTTACAGACTCCGCTAACCCAGAAATAGTACCTCAGGTTAAGAACTTTGCCTCAGGATGAGAACAGAAATCGTGCTCTGGAGGCACGGCAGCAGCAGGAGGCCCCATTAGCTAAAGTTGTGCTTCAGGTTAAGAACAGTTTCAGGTTAAGAATGGACCTCCGGAATGAACTAAGTACTTAACCTGAGGTACCACGGTAATGTGTGCAAAGCTGGGTGTCTCACTGAGCAACCTAGCAGCTCTGTTTTGCACTGCCGCAGCTTCCAAACCAGGCACAATGATAGCAGTGCACTAAAGCAATCTTTTCCTTAAACCTCATTCTCCACATACCTCTCCTTCAGATTTCACTTCTCCAGCACATTGCCTGTTCCACCCTTCCATCAGCCATCCTGTCTCTGTGCATCTCTGATGCTTGAGCTGTCTTATCACTTGGGATCTCCTTGTTTCTCACCTGTCTCTATGTGAGCTTTTAATCCCAGCCAAACTGAAAACCCTCCCTTCCCTCACAGAAAATGGACTGCAAATGTCTTTGCTTCCTGAGCGACCGAACATTCCAAGCCACCAGCTGGGCTCAACCAGTCACAGTCAGAGCCTATACCTGGACAGTTCTTTGAAAGCATGCAAGTTGAGCATATGGGGAACGGATGTGATTCCTCTCCCCATATGTTTACTGACCACACAAATATATATACATCTAAACCTCTTGGAAACATCTACTTGGCTTATCGCACCCATGCATGTGTTTGGGGGATTCAAGAGAAAGCTGGGAACTTCATGTTACGCTGATAACTTGATCTCGCCTGCTGAGATGCTTAATTAAACAGGCAAGACTGCACAGCTTTTATGTGAAAACACTTGAACAAAGTCTTCCCATTCTGCTTTGAAGAGAGGTATATTGTAAAAGAAGTCCAGCCTTCAGCTACTGTGAAATATAAATATAATGTAAGGCTGGAACTAGACATGAGCAAATCTGTCTATTTCGGCTTCTCTGTTCCTCGTTTTTCCAGTGCAGTTCACCACGTTTCTGCTGCGGTTTGTGTGTTTTGTTTAAATCATCACAAAAATACTGATAGCATTGTAGTGTGCATTTCTCCCTATATATATTCTTCTCCCAGTACAGATAATTGGTACGCAACTTCCCCTAATATAATGCATATTTGTATGTTTGCATATTTATGAACACTTTCCCCTAATGTATACATTTTTGTACACATTTTTTGTTTGGTGAACTGCATCGCCCGATTCAGTAAAGTGTGAATTTGGAATTTTAGTTTCCTTGTTGCTTTGGGGAGTGCAAAATGGGGAGATTCGCATTCGGATGTGAACTGAACCAAAATTCTCCTTCATCCCTAGCTGAAACCAGCCATCTTGGGAGATGCTGTGTCTCGTTGCTACTGACAACTGCAGCTCTGCCTCTCCTTTTCCTGTCTTCCTTGGTAACACCCAGAAATAAAAAATGACTGAGGTTAATTTATTTATTTGGCATATAATGAGGTTTTATATGTAGATTCTAATGGTTGGTGGGATGTTACCTCACAGTAAGTTTGCACATCCAAGCAGCCAATGAAAGAGAGAGTGTTTGGGGAGAGAAAGCTTGTTGCATGCTGTTTTGAATTCATACAAAGTCCTAGTAGGACTTGTGCAGCAATATGAATGTTCTTGATTAGAGTTCCAGCCAGCCAGCCAGCCAGGCCCTCATCCAGGATATCCCATTTCCATTCTGCTTGCCAATTTTTCTTCTCCAACTGATATACAATCGTCTGTGGCCACTGAGCATGCTCAGTCCCCATTGGTCTGTTTGGGGAGCTTTTGCTTCCTTAAGTTTTTAATGTGCTTCTGTGAACCTCAGGGTTCCTCTGAGCACACTGCTAACCTCCTCTGTGCTTCTCAGTGGTGCTGTTTTGGCTCCCATCCTATCAGCACAGCCCAACCTGAAATTGCTTTCAGTAGGAGTGACGTAACATCACTTTCACCAACAAATATAGCAGGGAGAGGAGAGTTGGAGCTGCTGTTCTTGACAGCAGCCGAAACTCTTGTAACTTTGAATTTTGGCCTCCAACCCAGGCAACTAACATGGTGTGAAAGCCCATGAGAAATTACATCAGTCTTAGGGAAGTTCATATATTGTACCACCTCTCAAAATTCCTGTACATATTTTGCCTGAGCAAGAGCTGTTTATTGTATGGTATTGTGAGATAGTTGTATCTCCAGTAGGGATGCATGTAGCAATAGGTCTCTCACTCAACTCCCCTGCCTCCCGCCTGCTGGTAATAGTATTAGTATTAGTACTACTACTACTAGTAGTAATAATAATTGTTGTTACTATTATTATAATGTATTATTTTATTTATACCCCACCCAACTGACTGGGTTCCCCAGCTACTCTGTGTGGCTTCCAACAACTATAAAAGCAGATCAGAGCATAGCAGATAATATTTGCAGTGCATGGTTCAGTCCTGAAAATGTGAAGTAATAGTCTCTGTTCATGTGCAGAGTACATGTGAGTAATCATAATCATCCTCTTATGCCTGAGATTAAGGAGAATATTTGTCAGGTCTGGGAGATGATGCACATCCAGACATGCATGGAACATAAACTTTTCATTTCTGACATTTTTGAAATTCACTGACAAACTCACAAAACAGCAGCAGCAGCAATTCCCACCATTCATCTGCAGTCATCCTATTTTGAATTTAAGCTCGGGGAGGATCTTGTTGGAAGCAGATCCATGCACGTTTTCTGGAAAATACTCTGGAACTGTGATTCAGATCAGTCTGCCTTGTCTCACCCAGTAGCTGGTACAGCTTTTAGTGAGTGAATGCAGGAAAATAGTTAATACAAGGCACCCACCATTTCTTTCCCTAATCCATCCAAACAAACAAATGTGAAATAGTTAAGTAAAAAATATACATACATTGTAGAAAAAGACTCAGAATGTCACTTGCTTGCTTGCTTCCCACTCCCACTCTCTCTAGCAAAGCCAGAAAACTCTAAGGAAAAAGTGCAATGCTGCTGAAACATTTCCTGACTACTAAAATATCCTAAGAGTTGTAAGGAGATGTGGCCTTCAAGGAAACAGCTTGGAGCATGTTCAGAACAGATGCTAGTGAATCTGCCACATCAGCAGACCACCTACTGTTATATCCTGTGTCTGGATTGACCTCATGACTACAGGAGGGAGCGAGAACCTGCACAATTAGCAAACAGTCCTAGTAACACTTTTAGAATGGAACTGTCTGAGTGGTACAGAGAGCTGGTTGGCCAGAGAACAGGAGATTGACAGAAATATCTCTAAGACAGAGTTGCCATATTTAAATTCCTCAACACACAAAACGTAACCGGCTGTACTTTTGAATAAATAAGGTATACTATTCATTGTATAATTTGTAGATTTCAACAGAAGTCTCATAAAGTTCAACGAAAAAAGCAGAAGACCCAGCGGATCATCTAGTCAGTTCATGCATAAGGTCCATACATGTATAAGTATCTATTCCACCTGTCTTGTTCAAAGAGTCCAATAATCCACATGAAGGGTTGTTACATTTCCACAGAATCACAGAGTCTAAGACAAGGCTTTCTGGAATATTAGCCTTGTTTCGCCATCCTAGGCTTCCTCAGTAGAACAGTCCCATATGTAATATTACAGGATAGTGGATCTTATAGCATAGTAATGTTTGCAGTCTGTAACAACCCTTCATGTGGATTATTGGGCTCTTTGAACAAGACAGGTGGAATAGATACTTATACATGTATGGACCTTATGCATGAACTGACTAGAGAATGAACCGATCCACTGGGTCTTCTGCTTTTTTCGTTGAACTTTATGAGACTTCTGTTGAAATCTACAAATTGATACAATGAATAGTATACCTTATTTATTCAAAAGTACAGCCGGTTACGTTTCGTGTGTTTATTATGTTCCACGTAACCATAGGTTTGTTGTTGTTGTTTTGCGAATATTTAAATTCCTGACACCTGCAACGTTGTTGAGCTTTACTGGGGAAACCTCCCCCCAAAATAGTGGTTTTAAGCCTTTCTGGAGCTGTTTCTGCTGCTTTCCCCACGTTTGACATTCTCCTCGGCAGGTTTGTGCCCCAATGCAAGAGCCTCCGCTGAGGGATATTTGAACCAGGGGTTCAAGCGATGTTAGGTCCTGAGTATTTTCAAATGTCTGTGTCAAGGCATGCTGCCAAACTCCATGCAAACAGCATTTGGCTTCTCCATAATCACACTATTAACTCTTAATACATTATGATAAAACAAGTGTCTTGATTTTTCTCTATGATTTGTTATGGAGTACGTTAGTCTTTCTGGTTATGCTTTACAGATTAATTCCTACTTAAGCAAGGCTTCCTCCTCTCCTTCCTAATTTTGAGATGATCTCTACAAATGCTAATTTCTAATGCTGTGAAGTAGATGTCTGTAAGATTTAGCTTTTTCCACTTGGCAGCTGCCTTGGACGTTTATTGAAAGTAATTAAATTAGGCACTGCTTAATGCAACTGAATATAACAAATGGCTTTCTATCATATTGAGTGCCCAGAGGTGAAGACTAGTTGGTCGAAACTGTCCTGCAAAAGGTCTTGCTTATTAGCATTGCAAATCATGTAAAATATGAGATTACTCCTTAACAGGGATGCCATGCATATACATAATTTTTTAATTGTATTGTAAAAGTGCGTCCTTGCTGTTAAGGTATAAGTTTCCTACATAGATAGTGGCATTAAGTATATTGTTTTGGGATCTTAAATAAATATATATGGGTGCAAACATGCAGTTGTTTGAATCTGCCTTTTTGATGATACTGCTAAGTGCTCTGAAAAAGGCAAATATTGGATTTTTACAAAAGGATGTATAGCATTATACACAACACTGAATCAGACCCAGAGCTGGCGCTACCGTGAGGCACACTGAGGTGATTGCCTCAGATGGCGGGCTCTCACCGACATCCAGAAGTGGCAGATCCCACCTCTGTTATTGCCTGCTGCCAAGCCCACCCACTGCCATCTCTCCTGAGCTCTCATTTCTCCTTCTGCTCCTCCTCACTTCTCTGGTGATGTGGGGGGGGGGAGGTGCCTGCAGTGACACCAGAACTCAGTGGGAACCTCCTGCCCCCACCCCCGCCACCAGAGGAGAGATTGAGGCAGCCAGAGCCAGAGATAGCTGCTCCAGCACCCAGGGGCGGGGCCATGGGGGCAGGGCGAGCCACCCATGGGGGCCTGCTTCCTGGGCGGGGAGGGGGAGAGGGAGCTGCACCACTTTGCCAGCAGCCTTCCTCCCTTCCCTCTTCCTTTAGACAGCTTAGGGGAGGCTTTCCCCCACCCCAGAGAGCAGCCTGGGAGTGAGAGGCAACGGCATGCCGCCTGCGACTCCCAAGCCTCCCCATAGCTGTCAAAACAAAGAGGGAAGGGGGAAAGCCCCTGGCAAGGTGACAGAGCTCCACCACTTCCCCCGACGGCTCGGGGTAGGCTTGGGAGTTGCGGGCGGGTGGCGCACTGAATGTCACCCCCCTCAGTGATGACACCTGGGGCGGACTGCCCCCACCCCCTTCCTCCGCCCCTGGAAGTGGCAAGACCCTGGCTTTGGCGGTAGTGGGGGGAGGTGGCAACTTCCTGTTTTGCCTCAGGTGGTGAAATGGGACGGTCTGCCCCTGATCGGAGCTTTCTTAGAATGAGAGTGCACTTTTGAGAACATGATGCACATATGCCACAAAGATTCCAATTTTAATCATAAAAAAACGAGCCAAAGTATTCCACATGTTTCATTCTCGCAGAAATCGCCTGGTTGCTGTCTGTGACTAATTTGTCCAGCTGCGATTAAGGTGGACAACTGAGAACATTTGTTTCATGTGGCAAGATGCCTGACCTACATATGAGCAATTTTAGCAAAGGACATCAGTACAGTGCAGAATTCTAGATTAGTAGAACCTGCCCTCCCCCTCCCTCCCTCCCTCCCTCCCTCTTTCGGCTTGATCAGCAGAACTTTGTATCAGTCTTGCATCTCTGTTGACCTAATTCTGGCAAGCTTAATGCCTCCAATGTCTAAACTATTCTCTGCCCCTAGTATAGTTGTTGTGAGCAACTTTGTGTTGTGTCTTGAATATGTAGTAACTGATATTTTGCCTCTCTTTGAAACTTACGACTCAGAGCTGGGAAAGGAGCTTGCTATTCTAAAGCTGCTTGTGTTTAATTTTTTTATATATAACTGTTAAAAAAGTACTACACTATAGAAGATAGATAAATACAGAAAAAAAATATAATACAGAAAAAAATCACCTCAAATATAATGTAGAAAAAGAACACCTCAAAAATCTTGATTGACAGTTTAACTGGTTCAGTAGTTTGAAAAGAAGTCAAATTTTAAGGGGGGGGGGGACTGTCAGATGCTGTACCCTCATGTAGCCTGACCAGTTTAATCAATTATGTGACATTCCAGATTTTCAAATAATATCTGCTTTTGGTGCCATTTTTCTGTTTCATAGTAGTTTTCAACCATTAATTTATTTGTGGGCATTTCAGTATTGTTTACTTCAGCTAGGTCATGCAAATAACTTAAAAATACCACCTTGAGTTTAGTAAAGTCATCTGACCACTTGGACTCTCCAAGAAAAAGTCCAATAACTTCTATTATTTTTGGTGAAAGCTCATATTATTTCCTTCTCTCTCTCTCTCTCTCTCTCTCTCTCTCTCTCTCTCTCTCTCTCCCTCCCTCTCTCTCTCTCTCACACACACACTGGGCAGAAGTCTTCATTTAGCATCCCACACATGTAACATTTAACATTAATGTGTTACATACAGTTGGTTTTAGAAGAGCAGCTGTGATGATTTTCAACTAGTTTTCACACAACTACCAAGAAAAGCAAAATAGAGTCTACTTGTTAGATTTAAAATAACTGGCTTACCACCTGGACTGTTGGCTCCCAGTGGAGAATGAACAATTAGTGGTACAAATATTTGGTAAAACAAGACCTCTAACTCAGTTTCACTGGAAATCCAGGAAGAATTTGCTTGGAATTGGCTTGTGGAATGCAAGGAAGCTTGAATCTCATTTGTAGCTTAAGGCTTTTCAACAACGTGGATGTTGTGTAATTCTTTAGACCGTGAGCTGGGAAATCCATTTCACATCTGGAAGGTACAGGCACTTCAGGTTTACCTCTTCATTGTAATATGGAGCTATGGTTGGCCCACCTTAAAGAGCCATTGTAAGGATTGCTGCTGAAATAGGTAAAGTGGTTTGAGTATTTTGTTGTTGTTTAGTTGTTTAGTCATGTCCGACTCTTCGTGACCCCATGGACCAGAGCACGCCAGGCACTCCTGTCTTCCACTGCCTCCCACAGTTTGGTCAAACTTATGTTAGTAGCTTCAAGAACACTGTCCAACCATCTCGTTCTCTGTCATGCCCTTCTCCTTGTGCCCTCCATCATTCCCAAAATCAGGGTCTTTTCCAGGGAGTCTTCTCTTCTCATAAGGTGGCCAAAATATTGGAGCCTCAGCTTCACGATCTGTCCTTCCAGTGAGCACTCAGGGCTGATTTCCTTAAGAATGGAGAGGTTTGATCTTCTTGCAGTCCATGGGACTCTCAAGAGTCTCCTCCAGCACCATAATTCAAAAGCATCAATTCTTCGGCGATCAGCCTTCTTTATGGTCCAGCTCTCACTTCCATACATCACTACTGGGAAAACCATAGCTTTAGCTATACAGACCTTTGTTGGCAAAGTAATGTTTCTGCTTTTTAAGATGCTGTCTAGGTTTGTAATTGCTTTTCTCCCAAGAAGCAGGCGTCTTTTAATTTCGTGACTGCTGTCACCATCTGCAGTGATCATGGAGCCCAAGAAAGTAAAATCTCTCACTGCCTCCATTTCTTCCCCTTCTATTTGCCAGGAGGTGATGGGACCAGTGGCCATGATCTTAGTTTTTTTGATGTTGAGATTCAGACCATATTTTGCGCTCTCCTCTTTCACCCTCATTAAAAGGTTCTTTAATTCCTCCTCACTTTCTGCTATCAAGGTTGTGTCATCTGCATATCTGAGGTTGTTGATATTTCTTCTGGCAATCTTAATTCTGGCTTGTGATTCATCCAGCCCAGCCTTTCGCATGATGAATTGTGTATATAGACCTATATAAATGCTACGGATACCTATTGGAGATTTATTTCCATGATATTAGCTTGCTCAAGATCAAGGTTTGGGGCATGTGGTTAACTTGGGATACTTCCAAGCAAGTTTATTGGGTGGAACAGAGCCACTGCTCTTATCCTTCTAGCAGGTGGGTCTCTTTTGCTTTCAGAAGGAAGAAAGGGAGGGGCAAGGCAGCAGGAAGGTTGATGCAGTGCAAGCGCAGTGGCAAGGAGCATTGGAATGGCTCCGCCAGTGCTTCTGCACTGCACTGACCTCCCCGCTGGCTCAGCTCTCTCTTTCCTGATAAACAACAGCAAATCTATCTCATGGAAAACTAGTATAGAAGCTCTGTTCTACCCAGCAAGTTGCTTTCTCTTCTCAGTCTGCCAACAACAACAAAAAGGTCACCCTGTTACAATAGTTGTTACTTCCAGCTGACCTAGCAGAAACCTGGAGAAGCCAGCGGCTGTAAAACAGGCTTGTGAGGGGATCCCAGCTGTGCAAGAATGAGGGGCCCCCCAGCAGATGAAGCAGTAAGATAAATAACGAAGAAGCCAGGCAAGTTAAGCAGCTCTCCAAGTTTAGCCACAGGGAGGGCAGTTAAACTCCCACATCCATAACTTTCCAAGTAAGCAAGTGCAATAAACAAAAATGGTTATGAAGGTAAAAAACCAGAAAGGTGTGTATACAGTGTATTGCACAGAGTGCCACATGAAATACTATTTACCACTGGGCAGAAAATATGGGTGTGAATGAAGTGGAATGAGCTCTTGTTTCCTGGAGAGCACGTTCTTTCCCTTGAGGCCACAGGAGCTAATCTGGAGAGACAGAGTAGCTTGTGGATGAGGCCTTCAGGAATTGGAGCATCCTGCTCCCAGCATGAAGAGTTCCTCTGCTGTCATGAAGGATGCAGGTCTCGGGGAAGGAAGGTGCCAGTTTGCAAAAGAGGGAAATGAACCCTTAAAAGACGCACATTCCTTGGGGGTCAGACTGATACCCTGTTGCATTAAGGATATGCCTCTAAAGGATAGGGGCTTGCAGTCATGGACGATTCAATAAACACAGAGACCTGGGCTCCTGGCGGGCATCTGAACCACTTGATAAATTGTTATCTTGGTGTGAAGGCTGTGAATGTCACACTTCATCTAGATTGACTGCTAGATTGTGCTGTCGGGAGAGTCAGCTGTCTAGATGGATGTAGGAAATGTAGTTGCACAGTTTTGGAAGCATAATGTATGTTACTGGTTAGAAAACTGAAATCCAGGACTTTTAAGGTAGTTTTCTCAGAATTGCTACCTGTTCCAAGTCCAGGGCCAGCTAGACAGTCAAGGCTAAGGGGTCTCAATGCACAGATAAGATCTTAGTCTTGGGAAGAGATGTCTGTATTTGTGAGATGCTAGGAACCATTTTGGGACAAGACAGGCCCGTACAGTGCAGTTTCAGCTGTAGAATACTTAGTTCTGCCACAATCACAAGAGAAAACAATTTTGGCACCGTGTTCTTCAATCATCCCTCTGCAGGGACGAGCCTTCAGACACAATAGTTATCCAAGTGTGAAAGTTGTGTGAGTGCCGTAGTTCAATTGTTCCATTCATGTTGGATTTGCTCTGTCCTGAGACAGAGTTGTGTCACCCAAACACTTCTCTGTAGCAAAACTGACATGCAAATCACTTGCTATTCAAATGTGACATTGGCATGGATCTTAAGACCCCCTGAAGCAATTCTTATTAGCTGTGGGCAATCTTGCAAACTTTTAGTTACACTTGCCCAGTGTTTCACTCATGGGGCAAAGGAAATTGTTTGCAGAAATAGTGTGTGTGAGAGAGATTCAGCACTATCTCTTTTTGGAGTAAGGAACACTTGAGCTCATGCGCTTATCATGCTGTGTATCAATACATAGCTTAATATTTAGTGGAAACGATCAAGCAATTGAGTAAAATGTGCTTTGCTCTGCACATTATTTCTTTATTTACTGTTTTTCTCTTAGCTCCCCTTTTTGCCCTCACACTAAGAACACAAGAAGAGCCCTTTGGGATTGGACCAAAAGCCCATATAACCAAGCATCCCATTCCCAAATTGGGCAAACAAGGCATATTCTTTCTTCTCCTCTGCTTCCCAAATCAGTTCTTCTCCTGTGATCATTTTGGGATAAATCAATGGGAAAAGAAATGCTGCAGAGTGCGGAATACAGTGGCGAGGAAGACAGAGAAAGAAACAGGTCTTGCCCCCTCCCCCTCCCCAGCCATGAACTGTAAATCCTTCAACAGGGTTTCACTTGGGTATTATCCTCTCTGGGTCCCTCTGTTTCATAAGACAGCTTTTCATTTGCAGAGTCCTGTACAGTGTGCAGGCGTCGTATGAGGCCCCAGGGAACCTCACACACTCTTCCTGGGAAGATGGTTCTGAAAGCAGATTTTTAAATTTACATTTGGAGGAATAGCATGCCGAAGCTTTTGCTTAATGTGAAAGCTTAAAGGTATATATATACCCTCAAGTTACTGTGTTGGTGCACCTTTTTGTAAAGAAGAATAAATGGTAAGTCAGTCAAATAATTGCACGTTAATGATGCAGGCAGGAATTCCTGGTTTATTTTATTACAGAAGGCGATGGTAGCGTCGAACATTGAGTCTCAGTGCCTTTGTAAGTCACTGATTTAAAGTAACTCATAACTTTCTCAACAAATACATTTTGGGTTGCGATTTTCCATGCTTGGCTAGGGCGAATGAATTGGAAAGCCTGAGCAAAATCAATTTCACTGTGTTAAGGTCTGGAGCATAGAGTGCTCTTCACACACACACACAGAGAGAGAGAGAGAGAGAGAGAGAGAGAGAGAGAGAGAGATACCCTGCGTGTGTTCTGATCAGAAACTGTAATTCATAACTCTAAGTTCTGAATATATATATATGGAATGCATCGTGCTTTAAAAAAATCAGTATTTTTTGTTCATTTGAATATCAAACTTAATCAGCTTTAAAAATCCATTTATTCTACACTTCACAAGATTTCAAAAGAATAGAACAGTAGTGAAGACAAATAATTGACAATTAAGTAATGAAAAGCAACGTGTGATTGTAATAGTAGGAGAAGATAATGTGAGACAATGCAGAAAACCTGAACAAAACCCACAAAGGCATGGATAACGTTAGTGGGTGGGAGATGGTTCAGAGAAAGGTAAGTGATGCTCTTATGATGAAGTTTCAAAGTAGAATGAATCCTTTTAATTAACTTTCTTTAAATGAATTGATTTCCCTTCTTTCTGGTTAATTTGCTAGTTTTACCTTTGCAATCGTTCTAGTGGGGGAGCTTTTTTATTTCCATTTTGAAAGATACTGTTTAATGTGTGCCGTGTCATTGTTTCTACAGAATCCAAATAGGCAAATTCTGCAAACCTGGATGCTGCCAGGCTAAAATGAAAGAGGGAGGGTGCCAAGAGTTGGAGAAGCATAGTGGCTACGTTGACTGAGAGCTGGGAAGTGCCTGATGCACACCTCCCTGTGGTCACGAACGCATTCTCACAAAGGTGCGAAACAATTTGAGCACCCCTGGAAAGTGTTGTACAAATGAGGATCATCACTTGACTGGCTAGCAGAATTATTAAAAAATGGAAGCTGGAACTAAGACGGCAATTCTGCATCAAATGCTGCTCGAAAAGTTCTGGTACAGAAACAGCCTGCCTGCTGTGGCAGAGCCACAATTCTAACCTCCCAGAAGTAGCAGCGTGACTGCCACTTAGCAAGAATGGGAGGGGCAAGGCATCAATTGGAGAAGTTGAAGTTATGCAGATACGTTGGCAGGAGTGTTGGATCGGCTCTGCCCATGCATGCACTACTGCCAGAGGACTAATGTTACGGGAAAGCCACTTCTGCTCTAGTGTATTTCTTTGCTGTTTACCCTAGGCTTCACTGGGAACAGTGGAGAACCTTGGGGTCTCACATTGCAATGGCACCCTGTGCAACGCCAAAATTTGACACCCCTCCGACCTCTTGCACTCCATTCTAAATCATAGTAGCTGTGTTCCCTGTGGCGCCCCCGAGACTCTGCAACCAGTGCGTTGTTCTCCCCTCAATCTGCCTCTGCTGGGAGGAAATGTGGGGTCAAACATTTGTAAATAAAAGGTGGGCATCTTGAAGTTTGCCATGCTTTTGACAAATCCTGACTCTGGGATTTCATTTGTCACATCATACAGCTGTGCAGTTACCTTCTTTCATTAGTTCAACCCTCACCGACATCCTCGTACACCCTGGCAGAAGCAAGTGTCCCACTTGAACACCCTGAGACACATGCCTCCTCACAGTCTGGAGTACCTGAGTGAGCAGAGAAAGGAGGAAGTGATGACTTCTGAGCCCATCAAGTTCCTTGCCTGCCCCTCTCAGAGTTCTGTCTTGAGGTCAGATGATACTTGGGCGTTAGAGACCCGTTTTGTTCTAGCATTTCTGGTCAACAAAGGAACAACGCATGACAACACTTTAATGATCAACATCCAGGAATTGAGTGGCTCCTGAAAAGGAAGCACATGGGTGGGATTGCCAGCCAATCATCTTGGCAGGGCTCCCATGTCTTGGACAAGCGTCTTGCTAGGCAACAGTTGCAGTGTTGCTCATGGGTCCATCTCCATGGTGGGAACCTCTTCAACCATTGCACAGCGGTCATGAAGCTTGCAAGGATGGCGGAGCTGGCCTGGAGCCAAGTAGGTTACCAACCGCACGGAGGAACAGCTGGGGTCATCCTGGTCACTCCTGCTGGCAGTAGGAGAGGTCTCTCTCCTGACTAGAATAGAATAGGCCATGGGGTGGATCCTGTACCTGTGAGAAATCGACCTATGAAGAGCAAGGACAGACAGAGTGTATGAAATAAGCAGCAGCCTGGAGCACGAAGTCCCTGAATAGTTTTTGCTTTTTTAAAGTATACACAGCATTTCCATATAAATTAAACTCCTGAGTGGTAGTAAATATTAGAAACAGAAGAAGAAATTGTGCCATATGAGTGCTTTAGTCAGTTCTCAGACCTCAGCTTCCCTTGGAGGGAAGGGGAACTGACTGTGAACATTTTCCCCATTTGGGGAATGTAGCAAAATACTGTGCATTAGGTAATAGGTTGTTTTGCTGCATGCATCCAGACTGTGATTCTGCATGCTCATAACTATTTGACCAGCAGTGGCATAGGTTGGAACAGAGGCGACCAATTCGGTTGGTCACACTGGGCACGGAGCCTAGAGGGTGCCACAACTATGATTTAGAATGGAAGACGAGAGGTGGAGGGTACTGAATTTTGCTGTCACACAGGGCACTGCTGAAATTTGAGACCCCAAGGTCCACCACCAGTTGGAATGAGGTATCTAGCAACTATCGACAAAGAACCACAGAGATGTCTCCTGTTTGTGGCATACACTACTGCACACTGTTGGGAGTGGTGGTAAAATGTGCTTTCACAATATAGTGCAGACTAGGGATTGAAGGATCTGTAAGTTTTGGTTCCCTCAGTTTCTCATTTTCCCAATCATCAATTCACTTATCCACATTTCTGCAGCAAGTTGTGCTTTAAACAACAGCAAAACAAACAAGCCATCAGCAAGTTTAGTGTGGATTTCTCCTAAACAAGCTTTGTATTCAGTTATGACTCAGGCACACATTTTTGCAAGCAGCTTCTCCTCCTATCATGCTTTTTTTTTCATGTAACTTCCACCAATCTGTATTTATTTCCATGCATACTTCTATGTACTGTATGCATTTTTGTAAGCACTGGTTGGAGAACTCCATTTCAAAATTCAGATATGGACAAATTTTGAAAGATGCCTGTTTCAGTTCTCATAATTTTCCCCCCAGAAAGTGCAAAATTGATAGGTTTGCCTTTGAATACAAACTGAATCAAATTTCTCCTCATCCCTAGTTCAGACAAAACATGACATTCACATGTAACAAAGGAGGTGGAAAATAAACCAATTGCAGCAGTTAACTACATTACAGAATAAGCCCCTTCCTTCATTGTTTACCTCTGTATGGCGCTCTGTCCTGGTGTTGCCTGTTGGCGGAGTGGGTTTCGGGTTGTTGTGTCCTGGGTCCTGAGGCAAGATACCTGTCAGAGTTCTAAGCAGAAAAGTTTTAGCAATGTGCTCAAGTTCCCCTGTGTCTTCCCAAGACAGGCTGTTTGTGCAGAGTTCTTTCTTTGTGTGCAAAATGACTTTACTCCATAGTTTCCCATCGGCCGCTATGAACTCTGATTGAATTTGACATGAGGCCAGAGAGGGAGAGAGATCCATGCTGTGTGCTCTGTCATCTGCGTCATGTACCTATCAAGCTGTGTTTGTGGTTATACAGGTGGTGGTCTGCTGTGTTTTCTTGATGGAGGATCTCCTCTGATGTCACAGTGGCCCCTTAACTATGTCACCGTCCTTCTGTTTGACATTGGCTTACCTGTGCTGAGGAAAGGACTTTGAAATGTTGAGATGTCTAAGGTCTGTGGGCAACCAATCATAGAATTGTAGAGTTGGAAGGGACCCTGAGGATCATGTAGTCCAGGATTTCCCAAACTTGAGTCTCCAACAGTTTTTGAACTACAATTCCCACCATCCCTGACCACTAGTCTTGTAGCTAGGGATGATGGGAGTTGTAGTCCAGCAACAGCTGGAGACCCAAGTTTGGGAAGCTCTGACCTAGTCCAACCCCTTACAATATGAGAATATGCAGCTGTCAAATCCTCTTATCTGTGCCAGGATCCTGTGGACTTTTGAATGGCACATGGATGGTGCCATATTTGTTAAACAATCTCAGAGTGAATTAGGCTCACTTTATACATATGTCTGGCAAGGCCATATTGCTGACTTGTTGTCCACTGTTCTTCTGAGACAAATGGAGCTGAAGAGTGGCATGAAATGGAGATACAGAGGTATCAAAGTTAACTTTAGAATTCAGAGCCAAAGTGGGGAAGAACATTTCTGGTAGCTTTGAAAAGGTGACTTTAGTGATTGACACGAAAGGCTCAGCAATATTTGCCAATTCAGGAAGCACTTCCCTCACTCTGAACTGCCTTCAGCCATCCTTAGCAATATCATCACATAGCCAAAGCTGATTTACACAGAGTTGTGACATCATTTTCTTTCACTGCCTAACTGGTGGTTTCCACATGATTTCTATATACTGTTGGATTTCTCTTTCTGGATCATAAAATTGTCCTCTGTTTCACCTAGATACTTCTTGGATGATGGATGCTTAAGCTATATTTGCTACCCAACAGATGCTTGATTAATAAAGCACCCTTGAGAAAGACCCTTGCTAATAATTAAAAGGAATGTGTGATGGATGCTAGATACTATTTGCATATTTGCTTGATGAACATAATCTCTGTACTTGTCCAAGATCAGATTTAATTCAATTACAATTGTACTGTTTGGTGCATCTTCAATCAGAGTGGAGGACAAATTGATGGGGAAGTTTATAAACTCTTTGGAATTTATTCATCTTCCTATGTAAATTATTCAAAATTTTAAGCTGTGCCTTCTTGGATAATAGCTGAATGTAAAGAACCGGGGTTTAGAATTCTGAACATATTTAGCTTAACTTCTAAGAAGTGAACAAATGCAATGTTTTAGAATGCAGTAATGTTTCTGAGATTTGTCACAAGGGAGCACAAAGAAGGGGTGCTTCAACTGTTCTGAGTTTTGGATTATTCCTGGTTGCTTCATTTTCTCAGTTCAAGGTTATGCACCAAATACTAGAGAAAATGGAATGGATATACAACCAATAGTACACAGTCATTTTTCAATGAATTAAATCGTATTGGCCAATTTGGGGAAGGAATGGAGGCATACTGAATACAGAACTGATAGTTCTGGAAATTAACAAATTGGAAGGAAGGGTCTGAAATGGCTGCATACTTCCTTTGCGGTGAGCGGTGGTTACTGCCCAACGCAGCGCCTCCTCCATCAGCCCAGATGCGACACCCCACTTTGTCTGTGCGCATCCCCCTCAGCAGCCATGGAGGCTCATGTGTTCCTGCCAAACCTGTTTTCAAATTGGGCCAATCTGTGGCAGCCTGGGGGGGGGGGCATGGCTGGGCGTGCGGACCTGAGTCAGGCAGGCTTCATGCAGGTCTGCCCGCCTGCTATATATCTTGGCCAACACTGTGCTCCTCATCCAGTCAGCCAGGAGCATCAACCACCCTTTCCCTCCCTACTTTAATTTCTTAATTTCTTGCTGCTTTAACCATTTTTTTCTTTTCAGCTAGAAGGGCTTTGCTTTGGTCTGGTGACGGTTGCCATATTCAGGGCTGGGAAGGATTTTCCCCTGCTCTGCAGGTTTTGCCTTTCCCTTAGCAAGGGGAAGGCAAGGGCTACCACAAATGTGTGGATTTACTGTTTGCTGTTTAATTACTACATTAACATTGCGTAGTTAGTAATTGCACAGCTATTTACCGGAACACACAAACATTTTATGTATACTTCTAAAACTATGACTTGGCAGGGATGGGGATTAAAAGCCAACAGCGCAATCCAATACATGCCTACTCAGAAGTAAGCCCCATTCAGGTTCAATGGGTTTAACCCCAAGTAAACTGTAGCTTGAGTTTCTTTAGGCTTTTCTAGTAGGGAACATGCTCAAAAAACCAAGTCCTAAATTATTTTAGCTGTCAGTTTCTGTATTTGTAGTTCCATAAGATGTTTCTAAGCTGCACCAACCAAAACTCAGTTGCATTCCTAATGTAGCCACGGCACGGATTTATTTGGTGAGATTAAGCCACTTTCTGTCTTTATTTCCAACCTTTCTCCTACTATATCCTACAAATGAGCCTCACTCCCCCTTTTTACCTTAGGACACATATCTGACATTATTACTGAGTTTTCCGTCATGACCCAAAGATCTCTTTTTCTGGTAGGCAGAGTAGTGGTGTAGCACGAGTTGCCAGTGGCCAGGGCTGCGCAGAGGGGTGGGTGGGAGGAAGCGAAACAGACGCAGTACGCATGCACATTCAACTGCCTCTCTGCTGCCTTGCCGCCCCCCGGCCACCAGCTGGGAAGCCCAGTCAACAATGCATCCCCACCTGCACTGCCCTGCCGGCCACTACTGCATTTAACTACTTCATACTTTGCCAAATCAGCTTCTTGCTACTTGGGGAAGGGCTTTAGCTCAGTGGTAGAGCATCTGCCTTGCAAGCAGGAGGTCCTGGGTTCAATCCCTGGTATCTCCAGGTAGGGTTGGGGGAGACTAGAGTGCTGCTGCCAGTCAGTGTAGACAATACTGAGTTAGACGGGCCTGTGGTCTGACTCTGTTTAAGGTAACTTCCTATGCTCTTATGTACTCCTGAGGGCTGGGCCAGATCTCGTGGTGTCCAGCTGCCTGTGACCTTCTCTGCTATCTGCTGCTGTTTGCTACTGCTCCGAGGGTCGTGTTCCCCATTTCATTTCACTTTTAATTTGTATACTGCCTTTCAATGCTACTATACACAAGGTGGTTGACAGCAACAAAATATGCAACAAAGGACATGCACCTTACAATAATCTGATCCAATACAAAAAGTCATAATAAAACGTAACTTTAAAATGGAACGACTTATATCGGATAAAGTAATATTCAAGAATCTATTAGGATATAATAAAAGGTAAAGGTAAAGGTACCCCTGCCAGTACGGGCCAGTCGTGTCCGACTCTGGGGTAGCGTGCTCATCTCGCTCAAGAGGCCGTGAGCCGGCGCCATCCGAAGACACTTCCGGGTCACGTGGCCAGCGTGACGAAGCTGCAGCTGGCGAGCCAGCAGCAGCGCAGCACATGGAAACGCCGTTTACCTTCCTGCTATAAAGCGGTCCCTATTTATCTACTTGCACTTAAGGGTGCTTTCGAACTGCTAGGTGGGCAGGAGCTGGGACCGAACGACAGGAGCTCACCCCGCCGTGGGGATTCGAACCACCAACCATGCGTTCAACAAGTCCTAGGCACTGAGGTTTTACCCACAGTGCCACCCACGTCCCATTAGGCTATAATAGTACACAATAAAAGTTAACTCTCAAAACATCAGCAAATAATAAACAGAAATTCTCTCTTAACAATTGCAATAAAGAATTACTAAACTATGATCAATAAAAATAGCTGCATAAAAGTCTCAATGCATAAAATACTACAATATATGCAATAAAATACTACAATATATGCAATAAAATACTACAATATATGCAATAAAATACTACAATATATGCAATAAAATACTACAATATATGCAAAGCCACGTAAAAGGATCAATTTGAGAAACACAGACACACAACTTATAAGATTTTTTTTTTTAAAAAAAATCCCTGCTTCTGCTGTTCTTAAAGTCATGGCCTGGGAGAGGCTAATTGCTCAGACCTCATGCAGCACTCAGATTGGCTGGACTGGGACAGTCCCCCTCTGTCGTCAGGAGTAATGAGAATTGTAGAGACAGGTT
Source organism: Podarcis raffonei (assembly GCF_027172205.1). Classification (NCBI taxonomy): domain Eukaryota; kingdom Metazoa; phylum Chordata; class Lepidosauria; order Squamata; family Lacertidae; genus Podarcis; species Podarcis raffonei. Next base: position 22,106,089 of record NC_070606.1, read on the forward strand.
GCTTCTGTTTCTATCTCCCAAACTTTCTTGCACTGTTTTTCTAGTTCTACAGTTCCTCTCCTTCCAGCCACTACTTTTACATTATTTACCAAGGTGAATGAGGAAAAAAATGGGAAAGTGGCCCAGACCGTTGGGTAGGAGAATGGAGCCCTTCACAAGCCTCTTGCAAAGAGAATTTCTTCTTTTACATACCCTTCTCAAAATGTTTCTCGATGCATAATATCAAATAAGGTTTGACAACAACAGTTTATCCATCTTGACAAAGAGAAAACAAATCCTCCAGTTCGGCAGCACTTAAGGCTAGATGTTGTGCTGTCTCTAGTTAGAAGTAATAGCTGGCATTGTCTCTTTCTGTTATAGATCTATCACTCGCAGAGTGTAACAGTACAACCCTATGCATGTCTACTCAGAATTCCCATTGAGTTCAATGGGACTTGCTTGCAGGTTAACTGAATAGGATTGCTGCCTTAGCATGGTAGCTTTTTTTTTCTAGGGTTCATCTCCTTGGGAACAGGGCAACACAAACATAGAATTGCACGAGTGATGTCTTATTGGAACATGATTTCTTCCCTTGGTTGCCAAGTTACAAATGAACTGTTATCTCATTGAATCGCATACATTTCAATAGACCCTGTTTTTCCAGCTAAAGAGAAGCACGGGGAGAACAGCTGATAGCACACAGATAAGTATCAAACTCATTTATGAATGGGTTTTATATTGTATTCACTGGCAAACAGGATCAGACACTGCCATTTACACTGAAGACTTGTTCAAACCATCAAAATGGAACTGAAGCAATTGATAGAACTCTTGCAGGCTATAATTTGCTCCCCACATTTTTTTTAAGGACAAAAGTAAAACAAAACCAACCAGCCTAGATATTAATAGGTGCTTCAGAGCAACGCATCATCAAACTGTAATCTTCCTTGTCAAACCAAACCTCTGCATACACATTTCTTATTGATCCTGTTGAATATGGAAAATAGTGATGGCAATTGGAGGTGTGACATTTATCAGATGAATGCTCCAAATGACAAAACACAGTTATGAACCAATACTTTCACCGTGGGAGGGGAAAATACAGAACAGGAAACTCAAATTTGGAGAATGTTCTGAGTGCAATGCTGTTACAGCTATGTGGGTCTCTTTCTGGTCAGTGCCTGGATAGGAGACTTGCAGGGAGCTATGTCAAAACTGTTGGGAGCTTCCTAAACTGACAGCAGGAGATATATAAATATGAAATAAACAGCTGCTTTTCTCTAAAACATCTACAGTTACTCTACAGTTACTACATAAGTCCTTTCTTCTGTAGCATGTATTGCCTATAAATCCTATTTCTGGATTTCTCTGAGATATCCTGTTGGATACTGTGGACAGTAAGATGCTGGATTAATTGAAACCTTGGCAAGCCCATTTTTAAACCTCTGTGACTCGGGGTCTGCATGTTCATTTAAGGCCTAAGGTCTGGTCTCATCTGGAAGGGTGAAGGATCCTTATGTAGGATCACTTACCCTATGTAATTAGGATGCATATGCTTTTTGTGTTTTTTCTTGGCAATCAACTTCACATCACTGGCTGCTATGGGTATCAGCAAGGGAACACACAATGTAATGAGAGCACAACATGGAATGAAGGATCCTGCATAGCAAAGGCAGTAGAGAGAACCTGATGCAGGCATGCTGCTTTCTGTTGCAGCCCATGTTTCTCATAAGACCATTCAGCATTCTTGGAGGGTGCTGCTGTGGGCCACTGTTCCCTCTGCGAACAGGTGGGGAAGGCCCTTTGAGCTGCCTGGGAAAAGGATCCAGCCCACTCACTCAATTGGCCAATCACAAGGGAAGAAAGGGGGTGGTTGTGGGCCACTCCCCAGGCATTTAAGGAGGACCCATGGTTTGCCTTGGCAGCCACTCCTTTGCTGTTTCTGCCACTCCTGGGATCTCTTTGTTGGATCGTCAGTCTTGTCATTGGACCTTGACACAAACACTAGATGTCATGTCTAATTATTCATGAAATTTGGGTGGTCCATAGGGTGGGGGTGCAACATGTACTTCTGAATCTACTAGACAAGACTGAAGCAATGTGCTTGGGAGAAGATGAAGAGGGAAGGCCACATGCTGCTGGTTTGGTTTCAGCTGTCCCTGCTGACAGGTCTCCAGCCTTAGGGCTCTCCTGGACACATTGCTCTGCCTAGAACCCCAGGTTTCTGCAGGGGGCAAGCAAGCATTTCCCTGATGTAATCTGGTTATGGAGATTATGCCTCTTTTTGTAAGAAGTTATTATAACCTTGAAACTGTAGACTACTGTAATATACTCCATGTGTTTTTTCTTCTTGAGGACTTCAGGAGATCCTTCATCCACTTTGAAGTTATACGGTGTCTCTTTTAACAAGGTTGGATTGTTTTTTAAATAAAATACCACAAACTTCTCCTCTGGGTTCCTGCAGCCTAGCAGGCACAATTCAATGCCTCATATTCACACCTAGAGCTCTAAGAATATTGGGTATAATTTCATGAAGAGACTGCCTCATCCCTGATAACCCATTGTAATGCCAGTGGTCAATAGAGAATGTACTGTTAGGAATAGAGTCTGCATGACATGCTAGCATGCAAGCTTTCTTTTTGATTGTTCTGTAAATTGTAGAATTTTCTTCCCTTAGGGTGTCATCCCAGCCTGGAATACTTTCTTGAAAGTTTTAGAAAACTTAAAAACAAAGAAAAACAAAGCTGGCTTGGGTGGATGGAGCAAAGCAAGTTAGAGTCGAGCACGAGATCTATTATAGCACATTTTCAATACATGTTTCAGTGCAGATGGCTTAACTACTATTAGCCACTATGAGACTATGAAATAAGGTGGACTTCACATTTAAAAGATTTTGAGGTAGATGTAATTAAACTTCTTGAATAGCAATATCATTTTCTAAGAACACACAAAGCATTGGATCATTAAAAAAATAAGCACAGTTTAAGCAATTAAATATAATGTGTTACAGATGAGTTTCAGTTGCAGTGTTTGAGTCTTCTCTAGGACTCAGAAGTGTGGGTGTGTTGCTATGCCTGCGGGCACAAGGGATGTGTTGCTGCCATCTTTACCCCTAGTGAAGGATGCAACTGTTCAGATCAGAAATGCACTCAGTACAGCAGCAATCAGCAGGTTTACTTGCTACACCAATAACCACATTTAGGCACCACAGCTCTTCATATACCAGTTCATGCAGAAATAGTGGAAACAATCAGCATGATAAACTGTGGCCAATCTCTATACACAACCCCACAGCATTAGTTATTGCATGAGCAGCCTCTTGTCTGACCCTTTAATTGCATAAAAGCCATTAACTCATTACAAAGTATTTCCCATCCATAGTGGGTCCAGGTGAACCAAGCGCAATGTAAAGGACAAACAATAAAACACTTCCATTTACAGCACACAAAATTAAACCCAGCGGAGAAAAGAGCACTGCATGCATTATTATTACAGTTAGAGAAAGTTATTTGGTGCTTTTGGTCCAAAACAGACATCAAGGAGCACAGCTCATAAAGATTGTTTGAGGTCCCTGCTCAGCTTCTCTTCCATGTATTAAATGCACTTCAGGAAAGGTTTATTTAATGGAACCACTTCCGAGATAAACTGGCTGGTTCCTAGAACATTAGCTTGACAGAGAGCGCACACAAGCAAGATGGATATTTCAATTAGAAATCAAAGATAAAATGCAAGCAGTAGCATTAGGACTAGACACCAGATTCAGACAACTAATAGAAGAAAACTGTACCCAGGAACATAAAATGGTTCCCTATGGCTCAAAGCAACGAGTTGCAAGCTATCCACACAAATGTCAGGGTGCTCCCACATGCACGTTTGTGGGTTTCGTTTATCAAAACGTAGTGCCAGGCTTTTTATCAGTATCAGCACAGCACAGAACAGTTGATAGTCCCTGGGTGGGCTTTTTTCAGATGGCTTGAGTGAGTGCCGTGGCTTTCAAAACACTCAGCATAAATTAAGGAGATGTATTTGTGCCTGGGAGGCTCTGAATTGCTAGGGATATCTTGGGGGGTGGGGTGGGCAATGGATAGAGCAAAGTGCTTCTTTGAACTACGAAACCTGAGCTCAATTTTGCAAGTGAGGAAAGCTGCAAGGCTGCATTTCTAATAAACCCCTGGTCTTCCCTAAAATTGATCCCTGTGGGTACCTCCCGAGAGGAGAGTTTAGGAATGTTGAGCATCTTTTTATATCTTGCCGCAGCTGGGGAGCAATGCCCTCATTAAGAAAAGTTGCACTTGAGAAAGAAAAGCAATCTATGTGGCTGGCTTCAATCTGTCTGTTGTGATCAAGGACTACAGCTCTAGAACAGCACCCCAGAGGCTAAGACCAGGAAGGAATTACTAGTGACATGCCATGCCAGGTGTAGAGTACCAGTGTCAGCCATCCATCAAAGCCTCAGAGGTGTATTGCTTTAATATATCTAGAAAGAGAGAAGCAATCTTCCAGCCTTACCTTGATCTGGTCCAGTGTAGCTTTTTGGCTGTGCTCCGTCCACTACAAGAAAGAGAGGGATTAATGCCAATTCCCTGTGAGTCATCCTAAATGACAGAGTAGGTTCACTCTTTGCTCAGGCTGCTTGCTGCCTCCGCTATGTGACAGCTGCCGGCTGGCTTTGGAACAAGAGTGTCCCATTCTACAGCTTACTGCAGGGGGAGTGTTAGGTGGATACGCACAGGCAGCAAGAGAAAGCAGAAAAGCAGGAGGGTGTGGGAGAAAGCGAGAGCAAAGAGACTGAAATAGGAATATACCATCTGAGTCGGCATTGCCTCTGTCTCCCTGCCTCCTCGTGTTGGATGGTTTTAAAAGTTTCTTTTCAATAATGAGGCATGGATGCTCTTAAAGAACTTTAGGGACAGAATTGCCTGTATCTAGCATTGCCATCCCAAAGAACTATTTTGAGATCATAGCTTCTTTGAACAGTTTGCTTGTTGAGAAATGTTTTAGCTGCTGCTGGTGCAATACAGGATAATGTTTCCCTGGGTTGTGACTGGCTTGGGTGTTCATTTGATGAATCCATGGCGCCACTGTGGCATTGTCGAAAGAGTCTTGGGTCAAAGAGACCAGGATTCAAGTGAGCTGTGTGCCGGATATTCACTGGTTTTGATATCTTCTTTGAAATGGTCATATTTTGCAGCTGAATTAATTCCTGAGTGGGGAAGGAGTGAAAGTAACCTTGCTGGCTTTGTTTATGAGTGCCTGTGTGACATCACGTCGTACGCGCCATTGTGATGTGGCTGGCAGACTCCTCCGGGTTGCCATAGGCAATCAGATTAAATGGGAGTGAGGGCAAAGGAGCAGAGGAACAAAGTAGGCTGCCAAACCACAAGCAGCCAGGAGGACAAAAAGGTGCCAGGCTGCATCAAAGCAACAGGAAGAGGTTTGCAACAAGTATCTGAAATTGCCACAGACGGGAGGGGCTTTCAGGCATTCACAAGAACAAACCACTTCAATTCAAATCTCCCGAGCTCCAAGGAAACTGGCTGGGTTGCCTCAGACAAGTCAGTGTTGCTTAGCATCATCTACCTCAGAGGGTGGTTTGAGGATAAAAATAAGTAAATTCCATGTATGGTGCCCTGAGTAGGATTCAACACTGCTTGATAAATGTAGGGCCCCCTGCAGAGGGGACCACAAAACACTGTTGGGCTTTCTAGCTATTCTTTGGGGAGGCCCCAAGGCACTTCTGTTCAGTTCCAAAATATCGGATGTAATAGTAATAATAAATGGAAGGTTCATCCTGACAAGATGGAGAGCCTGTGAATAGAGAGTATTGAACAAATTCTGGGTGGAGTTGCACTCCGCCTGATGAAACAGGTTCAAAATGTAGCTATGCTCTTTACTCTAACCATGGCTTAACAGGCTAAACCAGTGCAGGGCTTCTTTGCCCAAGCTGGAGCCTCTCCTGAACAGAGGTAACCTGTCCGTGGTTATCTATACTCTACTAACAACCTGTCTGGATTTCTGCTGTACATGTGCTGTACATAGGGTTACCTCTGAAAATGGTTTGGAAGCTTTGGCTGCTGTAAAATGTATCCACCAGAGTGTTGACTGGCAGCGATATCTCATCAGTGTTAGAAAAACTTTATGGGCTCCATTTTTTGCTTCTGGACCTAATTCAAATGGCTGGTGTTCACCTCTAAGGCCATAAAAGGTTTGGAAACTTGAAAGAGTGCCATTTTCCATGCCAATTTATCTGTACACTACGGTAGTAAGCCGATGATTTATTGCTCAGAACTGAGATTAGTTGTAACACTATTTCTTTTTCGTAGTGGTACCTTAGCTACAGAATGCCCTGTAGGTATACCTGGTGCCACATTTGCTTACTTTTAGGCACCAGACAAAAAAACACTTTAAAAAAAATATAAGTAGCATACTACCCTCCAACATTCCTCAGATGGAAATAGGGATATTTCCTACTCCTCTTCACTGACCCTCCTCGACCCACCATTTTTGGTCCCGTCCCCCCGCAGAACATTTCTGCCGCCACTACACCAACGGAACAGAACACAAAAATCCTGAACAGTCCTGGTGAAACCTCTTAATCCTGATTTTTATTTTATTTATTTCACAAAAAGAAAAACATGCACCAATAAATAAATCTTAGATAGAGGCAAGATTAGACATGGATACACATGGATGTTTAGGGAAGTTTTTAGTGTTTGAAGTTTTATTCTGTTTTTAATCTTCTGTTGAAAGCCGCCCAGAGTGGCTGGGGAAACCCAACCAGATGGGCAGGGTAGAAATAATTATAATTAATTATTATTTTTAATAATAATAATAATAATAATAATAATAATAATTATTATTATTATTATTATTTAAGCATTTAAAAAAATCAAAACTCCTTATACTCATCTCCTCTCCCCCTTTCCTCCCACCCAGGATGGCCCTGCCCTCTGCCTGCCTCTAAGAACCTGTGCCTTGATGGAGGTGGCCGCTCTTCCTCTTCCTCAGCCACTCTCCAGCAGCAACTATGAGCTGCCGGAGGAGGAGGCTGGCAGCAATGGCAAGGAGAGGCCATGGGATGCTTGCAGTTGTGACAATGGCCATTGCCATTGCTCAGCACAAGCGCCAGCTCCTCTTCGCGGAGCTCAGCAGCAGTGGCACTTGCAGAGGAAACTGGGACTTTCCGGGATCAAATCAAAAGCCGGGATGGCTTTTGCAATTCCAGGACTGCCTTTGGAAAATAGGGGCATTTGGAGGGTATGTATTTTAAAATACATCTGCCGTCTTAAGTGTTCTAATTCTTGACTTGCAGCTGCATTTTAGCTCCTATTTCTTATATGTATCCATTGTTGTTTTACTTAAATGTTTGCAAAGTGCCTTGAAAATGTTGATGAAAGGAGATGCATATGTGTTTTAAATTCACTGTTGTGTTTTTTTTTTTGTCTGTGTCTCTCAACTTGGCCTGGAACCAAAGAACTACACAACCAACTCCCTGTGCCCAAGGGAGCTCTGGGCTTTCACTACATAAACAGCGCTCCCTTGCTCAACGCCATGTGGCTAATCCCTTTTGGAGTTTTGCAGAAGCAGCTGTAAAATGCCTTGGAATATTTGTGTGTGTGTCTGCCATTCAAAGGAAAATAACCAGAAACCCCACCGGCCATGCCATCGTTCTTGGCTGTACCTCAAAATAAGTCTTTGGAGTCCAACTTTTGTTTTTAACCTAGAACTGGCACATGAGAAAAATATCTGATGTTACCAAATGCCTTTTGAGGCTAGTAATGTGTCACACAAATTTAGGTGTGGGTTTGTGGAGCAGCTTTTGTTCAGTTTTCTGCCTAGTATTCTAAACAATGCATATTCTTTATTTATGCAAACTGCTGGCTATTTTACAGGTTAAAAAAAAAAAAAGCTGAATACCTAGTAGATCCTTTCTGGTGGTGAAGAAAATGAAGCTTGTGGGACATAATCAATTGCTTTCATTTTCCAGCAATTAAGGGGACTGTAATTGAGATTCATGTTGCATGGAAAACCACAGATTCAGTAGATTATTTTGTAGTACAATGCTGCTCATGTTGAAAGAGCTGTCACTGCATTGCCGACTCATGTTGGCATCAATGATACATTAATATATCAACTTGAAAATGAAAAATGTCTTTATAATCAAGAAGAAGGGGCAGCTTAAAAACTTCACTGCGGCCTGATTCTGAAATCTATCAAGGTAATTTATAGGTATTTTGCAAAATACCAGCCTCTAGTGAAGTCTGACTCCAATGCAAAAAATAACCCACACATCAACAATAATTAATGGAGAATGATTTGTCTTTAATTGACAGATGCCTTAGTGTAGATTATTGTTCCTGTGTTGATCCTGAGATGCAGCACTGATAAAGTGGTATCTATCATTGGGCCAATTATCCATTCAGCATCAAAATGCTACAAGCCTATTTCTGCAAGGCCTGTCATCCAAACAACCAACTAGCTGTTAATTGATTGATCATGTTTACATCACTTTATATTAATTAAATGAAACCGGTTTCTCTTTGGAGAAAAATGTTTCTAAAGATTCCATTAAATTAAAATTTACAAACTTCTCATGAAATTCTACCCGTATCTATTCATAAGATTTTTTTTTTCTGTGTTCAGTGGAGCTTACTGTCAGCAAAGTAGGTAGACGATTGCAGCCTGAAGCAAGCACTCATTTTTATTAGGAGTGGCCGTCTTAATGGCAATCTTTATCATCAACATTCCCTACTGCAGTATTTCGCCTGTAAAACAGATTAAAACCAAGTAAAGCCAAATAATATTATTTGCAGACCCAGGTGCATTGAAGCTGAGGGAAGGGGTGCATGAGGCATATGAAGATGAGGAGACAGATGTTGGACTATATATAATTAGGCCACAACTTCACTGATTGCAGATGCATAGGTTTGGCGTAGGGCCCCAGGGGTTCCCAAACTTCTTTCAAAGGGGGCCAGATTTGATGAAATGAACATGTGTGAGGGCCGAGCAAAGTTGCTGAGCTTTTTTTAGGGTTTTACCCCAGGACATATACTGCCATGGAGGCTGGATTAAATTGATCAGTGGGCCAGATTAAGCCCCCTAAATGGACTTTGGGTATGCTATCCTAATGTCTAGTGATGTATAGAAGTGAGAGCTGGACCATAAAGAAGGCTGGTCACCGAAGAATTGATGCTTTTGAATTATGGTGCTGGAGGAGACTCTTGAGAGTCCCATGGACTGCAAGAAGATCAAACCTATCCATTCTTAAGGAAATCAGCCCTGAGTGCTCACTGGAAGGGCAGATCCTGAAGCTGAGGCTCCAATACTTTGGCCACCTCATGAGAAGAGAAGACTCCCTGGAAAAGACCCTGATGTCGGGAAAAATGGAGGGCACAAGGAGAAGGGGACGACAGAGGTCGAGATGGTTGGACAGTGTTCTCGAAGCTACCAGCATGAGTTTGACCAAACTGCGGGAGGCAGTGGAAGACAGGAGTGCCTGGCGTGCTCTGGTCCATGGGGTCACAAAGAGTCAGACACGACTAAATGACTAAACAACAACAATCCTATTGTCTGTTCCACACAATACAGCAATCAGGCCTCAAGTGTGGTGGCACTTACCTTTGGAAAGCGCTTCCATTACATATTGCATAGGTGTCACCTCTGTTGTCATTTTGGTGCCTTCTGAAGACCTTCCCCTTTCAAGAAGCCTTTAAGCAGAGATATGTATCCCAGTCTGCATCTGTAGTGGAACAACTTTTAACTGTTTTCATATGTGGAATTGTTTTTCACTAATAGTATTGTTTTTATATATGGAATTGTTTTATATTTTGAACTGTTTGCAGTTGGTTTTTTACATTTGCTTTATACTTATGACTTTTATCTGTTATATATTTGTGTATTTTATCATTGTATCTTGCCCTGGGACCTTGTGGTGAAGGGCAGGTAAGAAATCTAATGAACAAATAGTTTATTGGACATTGTTATTCTTTTGAAATGATCCTTATAAAGTGAAACTGCTCGTGAAATGGGAGAGCCATTATTGGCTCTCCAATTAGCCTCTGCCCACCCCAGCGTTATTATTCCACCCACCATTTTGCTGCCACTGACAAAAATAGTGGAGTTAAGTTATGGGCGAACATATCAGACGACACAGTGATTCTTCCAAAGCAGCTCTTTATTTGTAAGCTGGAACAGAACTGAACTGAGGAGCTCAGTCAGCCTGCTTATATAGAGCTCCACTAGAATGCAACAGTAACCATATTCTGTAACTAGCCAATCACTGAACGTCACTTTCGATCCTTCATTTGCATACAAACTATCCAATCACTGAACGTCACTTTCGATCCTTCATTTGCATAACTATCTACAGTATCCCCCTGCTGGCCCAGGGTGAGAACTTCAGTACATAACAAGTGGGGTCTGGCTGGAGGGGTGGAGGAGACAAACATTTGCTTGGGGGCCCCAGATGAGGCCCCTCAAACTGGGGTTTCACTACCCATAATAGATGCCAACTCCTTTTTCTTTTCTTTTCAGAATTAATCAGGCTCAAGAATGAAGGAAGGAACAGGCTGCACTTTTGTGGCACTTTATTTATGTTCAAACAACATGCTAGGAAAGCAACGCACCTATGCAACTTGACAGATGTCTCAAGATGCACAAAGGGAGGGAAGAAAGGAAAATATTGTGTGTGTGTGTGTGTGTGTGTGTGTGTGTGTTTATGTAGTGGAAAATGGTTTTATGCTTGTAGTTCTGGAAAATTGTGTTGACATTTCTCTTGTGTTTGGAGACAAATGACGGGGAGTTAGTGTCAATCTGACACGTTGTGTGAAGTCTTCTGCATGACGACTAATGTTGCCTGATTTGGAGTGATTGGCAGGCTCGACTCCCCTTGAGGAATGTAGGTCAGCAGCATTTGAGGGGCTGTGTGACAGGGGCTGTGTGCAGAAGTTCTTTGGACAATGTGCGCACCTCCACTGTTTGCCTGGCAGGTCAGGGGTGCCGTCAAATCCTTTTCTTATGGGATTATAAAATGTACTTTAGTAAATGAAACACTAAATGCATTATGTGCAGCTCTTAATCTTTCTTCGCTTGTGGAAGCCAGCAAAAGCACGGTGTGTGCATTAAGGCTTTGCGCTTCAGTTCCAGAATACAAATAGGAATAGCTCAGCTGAAAGCAGGTAAACTTGCTTTTGGTATATTGCATTCAGCTTGACCCGTGAGTCACCTAATGATTAGCAACCATTGTTAACATTAATTCTTACAGCTGCCAAATACAGGCTTGGATCCAAAATAACAAATAGTGTTTACCAGGCACAATTCCCGATCCTTTTCCTCTGCAGCCCCTCATGCTCTCTGACCCCTTGCCCACAAATGGAGGGTGATACAATCTGGAGGGAGGTGCAGCTTGAGATGGTGAAGGAATTGTTGGAAATTAGTGACTCCATTATGCACAAAGGGATATGTCTTCCATTTACACAAGCTGATCTTTGGACCCAAGCCATAGAGGTGAAACCATCTTTGTGGACCATGGTATCTGATATTCTCTGAGTATTTACCAAGGGTCGTATCTCTCTACACAAAGTAGATCCACAGAAACATTGTGTGGTGGCATTACAAGTCAAGAGAGTGCTGTCAGGCAAAGAGCCCTCTGACTCTGTGAGGGAGTGTGGGCTGTTTCTAAATTTTGAAGTAGGAATGGGGCAGAAATCTGACAACATTTAAAGCTGGACCTGCTTAATTCGTGCACTCTGACACAATCCACTGTATCACCACCTTCTTTAGAAATTTAGAAATCCACAAAAAATTGTTAGGTTAGGAAAAATTGCTTTGCGGAAATGTGTATGGAGTTTTGCCTAACGTGTATATTAGGATAAATTTACGAATGTGTATATTAGGAGAAAGTCACAGTAAAATGCAGATGAATTTTCATGTGCACCTTTTTTTTAAAGCAAACTAAAGTGGAAATGTGAGTGGGGTATAATAAAATTATTATTATTGTTATTAAGAGTGAAAGAAGTGAGAAACCGAGAAAACATAAGATTACATATTTGCCCATCCCTTGCTTTAAGAGCATTTTTGTTGTTGTTGTTCTTAAAATATTAGAAAAGGCCTGTGCTCATTCACAGTTGACAAGATTTCAGCAGTTCTTCAGGAAGCCCTGTCTGCCTGGAATCTGGTCAGCAAAGAACCCAGCGCTGCTCTGAGCAAGCATGGGGCTTTATTACAATGTTGGGACTAAATGAAAGATCCTACATTCAATTTCTTTGGTAAGCAAACCTGCACAGCTCTGCCCCTTTTGTGACATTTTGGTCGGTCAAATAAAGGCATTGCCCTGATGTGGATTTCTGAATTGATTTCCAGACTGGTTTTTCATGGGAGATTGCCAACCCAAATGAATTTGTGTTCCCTGGAAATATTTGATGAATCATAAATGGAAAAGTTGCTTTTGGTCTTCTACACCTTCTGAAAGAAGATTATCTATCTATCTATCTATCTATCTATCTATCTATCTATCTAATCGTTGTGCCACTAAGCTGACACTAGTAGCTAAATCGGTTGCTGGCTCTTTGCCAGCTTCCTTCAGCTTGGAAAAAGCCGCCGTCTCGCTTGGCACAGCAGTGATGTTGTGTGCCCTGAAAGTGAGGGCCAGAGTGTATGAAGGATGATTTTGGCTTTCCAGTTTTGACAGCCTGTGCATCCTGGATATTTAATTACCAATTAATGAATGCTTTTTGTATTATTAACTCTGTGAAATGGCCTGTGATTAGAAGATGGTCCCAATTAGCCTATGGCACTCACTCTTTCCAGTTTGTCATATGCGTGTCAGCATTAAGGAATTTAATCAACCCAATGTTTAAATATGGAACTGTATTACTGTATTATTATTGTTATTATTATTATTAAAAAAAGAGGTGCCAGAACTCACCATGAACACCTCTGTTGTTCTCTCAGAATGGCAAAAAGGTCCCACCTGAGAGGTGCTGGAACTGAGTTCCAGAGAGTTCTGGCTGGGAAAAAAGCCCTGGTTGTTTTGTTAGAATGAGAATTAGAATTAGAATTACATAGACTGTAATAATGGTGCAGAAGAAAAAAAACAGAGTCTCTGTTCGGTAATGTTGCAGAATCTGTTGGGAAGAGATGGTCCAAAAACTCCCTAGCATCTGTGGATGTTGTTGGGTTATATCCTCCATCCTCACTATTCTGCCTGTTGGGAGTTGGCGTCCAACAAGAACAGGACATTTTAGCTATGCATGGTAAGAATCAGACACACATGCTCCCCTTCCCCTCTCTTCCACACGTCTGTTTGTCCTGTTGCTTCTCCTGGGGAAACTCACTGTTTACCACTCAATCGGAACAAATGTCAATGGAGTTTTCTTTGCGGATTGATGTTTGCTCTGATTTGGCGGCAAAGAGCAAATATTCCCGAGGAAAGTGGCAGGGTAAATTGAAAACCTCTCGGACCCTGTGCCTAGAAAATATGGGACAAACAGTAAAGCTATCAGACTCATGCTTTCTAGGCATGGGACAAGCCCTTACTTTGAATATAGTGGTACCTTGGTTCTCAAACGCCTTAGTACTCAAACAACTTGGAACCCAAACACTGAAAACCTGGAAGTAAGTGTTCCGGTTTGCAAACTTTTTTTCAGAAGCCGAACAAGCTCCATTTTGAGTGTTACACTTCTGATTTGAGTGCCACACTTCTGTAACCCAAGGTACCACTATAGCTTTAAATATTGAAGTCAGGTTTCAAAACTGCTTCAGTGGGTGTACTGATATAGCATTTTCTCCTCTGAAAACCAGTCAAATTAAGAGACTATCCTGTGTATGCTGAACTTCATTTATCTATTAGAGATGGTGTTTGGAGGAGGGAGGTTCCAGGGTAAAATAACAATATTTTCTGTTGTTTTTTTAAAAGGATAGCATATCCATTGTATTCTTTCTCCTCATCTCTTTTTGTGTAACTTCCATTATGACATCAATCTTTTGGGAGCAAAATCTGTCAAAGACGAGCTTTCAAAAGCACCACAGGAAGAAAACATCCACAGGTTTTGTTCAAAACATCTTGTTTCTTGTGGCTCATGAGAGAATTGTCAAACGGTTCTGCAACAGTCTGACAATATCAAGAAAGAAGTATTTAATCAGAAAACCAGCTGATGAGACTCTACAGGATTTCTGAAAGCTTCAGTGATTTGTTATGTCTTTGCTTGAGGGAGGGGGGCTCAGTTTGACAGTAGCACTGCTGCATTACAGAATAACTCAAATTGTGTTGCAAACTGTGTTGTTAGAACAAGTTCAATGTCTTGTGCTCCTAAGGCCTCTTTCTCTTTCTCTCTCATAATGGAGTGGTGGTAAATTTTGAAGCAGAGAAGTTCACAATGACAGCCACCCTTGCCCCAAGGAAAGCTAAAAAATGAAGCTGTCATACCCAGCTGATTAGGGTATGCAGGTAAAGGATGTTGTAGGGGTTAAAGTGTTGGCATTTAGCTATAGGGACCTAGGTTCATGTCTCTAATGAGCTGTGTGGCATGATCACAATCACCATCATCATCATCAAACCTTTTATTGGCATCACATACAAACATCCAAAACAAATCAATACAGAATTGCCACTTCCCCAGTGGCACAAAACATTTGCTAAAAGAAAGCAGGCAGAGCAGTCTAGACCACAATCTTATGGATAGCTGGCTGGTAGTAAACTGCATGGAATGCTTGCTTCTGACTGCATGGGTTCAACTTTAAAATCACACTCTGTTGAAATGCAAAGTTTAGGTTTTAATTAGAAATGCAAACCATCTTGCACACACGTGTTGCTATTCAAGCTGCAAGCATGAAGCCGAACCCCATCAAAGGAAATAACTATCCAACTGCTGCTTGATTTCATTTTCTGCAACTCCCTACATTTTAATATGTCACAAATGATTGTAAAACTTGAAAGCCTTGTTTTCACCTCATTCACTTGTTGGACCACAGAGGTATGTCAGATGATGTAATTGCTGGTGATGCACCAGCAGATGATGTGATCTTGTTTCTGTCTCCCCCTTTCTGCTCTACTATACCGCTGTGTGTATCATTTGTTTGTTCATTCATTCATTTGTTCTGTCTGTCTGTCTGTCTGTCTGTCTCTCTCTCTCTCTCTCTCTCTCTCTCTCTCTCTCTCTCTCACACACACACACACACACACACACACACACGAATGAGAGTGCTGCATTAGAGTTGCTTTCTGTTGGTGTCTCACTTGGCTGCCCTGTAGTTATGTGTGAACATGGTACCCACATGGATGGGGCTAATCATGTGGGGCTTCCCCCAATCAGCTCATAGCTTAATTTGCAGGGCGCCCATTGTACAGAAAAGATCTACGTGACTCGTCCTTGTCCATGTGGCTTTTGTGTTGATGTTCTTGTTTCAGCTTGCGTTTGATTGTAATTTCTTGGGGTTTTCTTTCCCTCTTGTTTTGCAAGCCACTTCAAAAGCTTTTTTTGTTTTGTTTTTATAACTGCAAATATATTTGACTGGGAATATAAATGTAAGTAGTTGATAATTCATACCTGGTTGATAATTCATATGGTTGACACACAGTCGCCTATTTCAGAATTCCCATCATTATTCCTTCTATTTTGAGTGTTGAGGTTGTGAGTGCTGTCGTGTGTCAGCCCAAAATGGCACCAGCCATACACAAGAGTGAGGAATCTGGAGAAGGGATGGAACAAACAAACAAACAGAGACAGAAACAGGGAGACAAGGGGAGTCAGAAGTTCGTTCTCTCCTCTTTATGGCAGGGACAAGTGAACTAATAGCTATTGTTGTTGTTTAGTCGTTTAGTCATGTCCAACTCTTCATGACACAATGGACCAGAGCACTCCAGGCACTCCTGTCTTCCATTGCCTCTCACAGTTTGGTAAAACTCATGTTAGTAGCTTTGAGAACACTGTCCAACCATCTCATCCTCTGTCATCCCCTTCTCCTTGTGCCCTCAATCTTTCCCAACATCAGGGTTTTTTCCAGGGAGGTAACAAATAGATGAGGATATAGTGCAAGGATGTGGCCATCTAGCTATTGTAGTACTGAAGGGACATTACATGTCCAGAATCTGGGATCTTGTGGTGGCATGATCATTGTTGTTTATCTGGCAACCATTTTGTACAATTTGCTCCATTGGTTGTACAATTGGCTCCATTGGCTCCACCAGAAGTGAAACTCTCTTCTCCATAAGAAATCATGGTGTCTGTTTACATTTAGCAGTTCTACGCCACCCACTTTTTAAAAAATATATTTATTTATTTTTGCCTTGGTGATAGAAACATCATGTGCTCTGACAGCTTTTTCGCAGCTGTGGGAATAGAATTCACAGTTGACTGCAAGCATTTCATTTCATAAAAAGAGTTAATTAAGCAACTTGCATGGGTGACCCTTTCATTATCAGCTTGTGTCGTTATCGTGCCTCTCCTGAAGGATCCTTCAGTTTTTCATCAACAAATTGAGACTCCTACCCTTCTGCACTGCAAATATTTTTGTCGTTTCTGAAGACAAGTTTTCTAATATGATTTGTCAGTCATTCCAAAATTATTGATCAATTTTTACTCAGCAACTCGATGGTAACTGTTTTTCATCAAGCTGTTTATATGTATATATTTGAACAGATTGATTCTTTAAAAATAGTGTTGCTGTTTTCTGCTGTCTTCTGACCTGATGTCTGTAATATGACTTAATTTAATTGTCACTTATATGAATCTTGGGGGGGGGGAATAGTTTGCTATATATCAGGCCACAAGAGAGAGATATTTGGAAAATATTCATTTCATGAATTTTTAGGTCTGGAGTTGGGAACTTCTGGCTGTTGGCCTAAGTAGGCTGGCTAGGCATCGCCATTTGGCCTGCAAGGCCATTTCAGCTAAGCCATGCCCACCTGCCCGAAAACCTGGCTCAGCTCAAATGGAGTTTGCAGGCACCACCAACCAACTGACTGTGTAAAGTGCTTTCCAGTGGGCATTGCAACACCTGCCCAATAGCTGATGGTTGGGTCCTGTGAAGCCCCTTACAGAGCATCCCACAAGATCCAACAGTCTAGATTTTAGACCATAAACACGTAGATTAAGCATGCCAATTCAGCATGTTTCACTTGTGTGGTTTCTTTCAGGTGCATCAACCTTCCCCCAACCCAGAGATAGCAAGGGAATGTTAAGAGACCTGTCTTCCAACCTGCCAAGAGAAACGGCGTTGCCAGGTAAGCCTCACTTCCCTTCTCCAAGAGCAGACGTGTGTTGCAAAATAAGCATTTGGTCTCCCACGTGCTGCTGCTTAAGTAAAGCCAGTCCCACCATCGCCACAGAATTACAGATGCTATAGTCAAATGACAACCACTGTGGTGGTTATTCAATGAGCCACTCTAGGCATGCCCAGTGCTTTTCTCTTTTGATTCTTTAAACCAGCAGACCTGTTTATTATGTCAGAAATTTCTTATTAAATTAGTTTTAAAAAGCTGATCGTCATGTAGCATGGGCGGCTTCTCAAGAAACACAAGGAAGGGTGAAGAGAAGCTCTCCCAAATGCACAGCTTTAAATCAACAGGGTAGCCTGCTTCTGCTGCTTCCAGTTCTCAAAAGACAGCCAACCCCTCCCAGTCCCAGCCCCCCCATACACTATTCTTTCCCATTCCTTCCCTTAAACTGGTGATATGAACAGCAGCAAAAGTGTGTGAGGGAAATAGAAGAGAGACTTTCCGCCCTCCTTCCTTTCTGTCACATCACCATGTAGGGCACATAGGGTTGAATCTGACAGCCATTGTACAAGTGGAACAACTCCTGCTCATGAAATAGAATGCCCCATGCCTCTTCTCCCTCTATGTGCCCCCTTCCCCTCACATCAGATCCTGAGGGTTGGAGGAACCTCCAAACAGCTGGGGGGGGGGGGCTTTGTGGGGAACAAGAGGGGTTAAATTCCATTGTGTAAGTGGATGTTTCTCTTCTTGTTCAATGACTTCATAGGATACAGCTATTAGAATTTGTAAAGTCCTGGTCTTGAGGGGCTTGACCATCTAAAAAAGCATCCCTTTCAATTCCTTACATATTCAGACATGAGGAGTTAATGTATTATACATAGTATCTTGGGGCATTAGTATATTTGGCGCTTTTTTCATTAAGAAGAATGGAGCATGATTTAAGTTTGCATACCAGCACTTTCTTCTCTCTCTGCAATCATGCAGAGTTACCTTGCCATTTTGGAAGGGTGTTGAAGCGTGCCTAATTTCACAGATTGTGCCCCTAGGCCCGTAGCATCCCTGTGTCTAACAAACATAATTTATGTGGAATTGATTTAGCTTGACCTGTTTTGAGATGCAAATGCGCTTGTACCTAATTTCCTAAGATGTCTGTTTTGTGCACTGTTGTGGAAGATGTAAACATTCAGCACATATATGTATGAGACAAGAAATTAAATGGGATGAAATACTAGAATTGTTAGCAAAAAAAGAGAGAGGGGTGGGGCTCCATTTTTAATGCAGTGTTTTCGGTAAAGCATAAATGTAGAGAGAGGGTGATTAAGATTATCAGTCATGAGTGCATTCATGAAAATCTTGCAGTATCCATAAACAGCAATTTTTCATTTAAGTCTTTAATTTGGGACCTGTTTCAAGTCCATATTGTGCTATCAGTTTCATAATTTTTTACCTGGCTATATTTTGTGAATCATGATGTGTGCTGGGGATGGGCAATAAATTGTCCACAACCGGTTTCAAGTCCATATTGTGATATCAGTTTCATAATTTTAGAAGTGTGTGTGCGCGCGTGTGCACGCATGCACACGCTATGTAAAAATATTTTTACATAGGTTTTTGCTTTGCTTTGTATTAATTGGAAAGGCTTTCAAGGTGGTAGGTGGAAAGTGTTGTTATTTTTCAAATTTTTAGTCGCTTGCCACAGAAGGAGTCTCCAGGTGACATACAAAATTCTTTGAGTATGACACATAACAAAACCAGCCAAAAGAACAATACCTTACACTTAAAGCCATTTTAAACTTATAAAGCAGACTCCATAAAACAGCAGCAAAAACTGCATAATATAAGCTTTTTCACAAGCACCGTAATGTCACAAGGCAGCATCATTTGAGATTCCTCTTGTAGCCTAACATGTTAAAGCACATTCTGCCACTAAAGAGGGTTGGTGAGGGAAGCCCCGTTCTGTGCCCAATAAGCACGGGACACCTTTGCCCGGTGGCACTGTGCCCATAGATTGCAGCTAAATACTGGGCATGGTTTTGCCCAGTATCTTCTCTGTGTGATGGGCTCATGGGAAAAAACTGTCTCATGAGCCCTTGCTGAAGAGGGGAGAGGAAAGCCTATGCAATGGTACCTCTAGTTACAAACTTAATTCATTCCGGAGCTCTGTTCTTAACCTGAAACTGTTCTTAACTAGAGGTGTGCTTTCGCTCATGGGGCCTCTTGCTGCTGCTGCGCTGCCGGCACATGATTTCCATTCTCATCCTGGGGCAAAATTCTCAACTCAAGGTAACTCTTCCAGGTTAGCGGAGTTTGTAACCTGAAGCATTTGTAACCTAAGGTGTTTGTAACTCAAGGTACCACTGTATAAGGCTACTTCCCCGGTAGCTCACAGCCATTTTGCTTTGAGAGCTTCCTGCCTGCTCACCCTTGGGTTAGAGCCTTCACTGAGCAATTTTGGGTCACTGGTTGACAGGGTCGGAAAGGATTCTCTCCCTCTCTCTCTCTCTCTCTCTCTCTCTCTCTCTCTCTCTGATTAGCACTTGGTTGGGTTGCCCCCCCCCCGCCTTTCTCTCAGTGAAATTATGGTTTTCCTTTGTTAGGCGAAAGAACATGGTGGAAATGCCAATGGACAGGATCAACATAGTATGGGGGGGGGACATAAGGGGCCTGAGGGGAGCATTGACCACAGCAAAACCTAAGCATGGGTTTGGTATCTGCCTGGTTGGAATCTGCACCCTGGTCCCCCAGTGACACCTTGCTTGCTGGTACTGCAAGGTTCAACACTGGCTGACTCCTGCCATACAGGTTCGGAGTGATCCAAACCCAGCGGATCCATTCCATCAACATGGGGCTTGTGGAATGATGAACTGATCCTGGGACCCAGTGCCATGCCAACCCTTGCCCTGCCCACTGCTGTCAATAAAGATTTGGCCTGATTTTATCCCATCGCCATTGTACAGTCTGGTTATTTTGCTGCTCTCCTGGGTCACATAATGTACCTGCCTGGGCAAAGAGAAAATCAGAAGCAAGCTATTGATTGGGCTTCATCCAGCCTATTGCTGACTTCCAGATACTGGCTCATCATTTCTACCTCTTTCCAGGCAGCTGGCAAAGAGGCATTAATCACCCTTGCTCCCAGAAGGTCCACCCCACTGAGCTAGATGCTATCAGCCATGAAGGGCTGAGCAAACATTTGATCGGTCATTCCCCTCCAGGTGCTTCGTCCACACATTCAAGCTGTGATACCCTAAACTTGTCCTGCAAGACAGGACCAGATGGTGCTCCAGACGCACTCACTGACTGAAATAAAATTGGTGGCATCCAAGGCAAGGTGGACGAAACTGGTTTTATTCTCTGAATGTCTTGAGAACACGTCACGGCATGCTTCTGAGAGCTCTCATACCACCCCCACCCCTTTGGCCAGCCCCAGCTGGAATAGGCCCTGCTCTGCTGGCTGGACCTTCTAAAGATGCAATGGTAGTGAAGAAGTATCCTTTCTTTGTTGCCGTCAATGACAAGGAAAAGGCATGATATTGTGGGAGTCTGGTGAGTCACAGGTTTGCTATCTCCCCCTCAGGTTTACCTGTTCTGAGGATATTTGTGTAATTGTATTCAGCACTTGATTGTACTTTTTCCACGGCAGGCCTGAAAAATCGGGGCAGTTAGAGTTTATAATGACAAGGTTTTGACTAAAATTTACTGTATTACAAACAACAAAAAGTCTTGTTGCACATGAAAGACTAAGAAATTGATTATGACTTAAGCTCTCATGAACTACAGTCTATTTCATCAGATGCATGGAAAGGTTATGAAGTGGACTGTAGTTCAGGAAAGCTTGTGCCGTAATAAATTTGTTGATCTTTTAAGGTGCTACAATACTTTTTTTTTTTTTTTGCTGTTTCTTATATAATGTGTTTTAGTAGTCACCTGTTGCAGCAAGCACAGCTACCTCCTTTGGTCATTTTATTACGTACATTGATATGAAAACTAAATATTAAAGCAATAACATTTCAAGCAGCTTACTCAAAATGCAGAATTATCATAATTCCCCTTCAGCAATGTGACATAGCTCTGTCAATAAAATATGACACATTAGAATGGCTGTCACTGAATTGAAAGGCAAGGCTGGTTTGAAGGTTTGCAATTCAGGAATCGCATTGTCTGTCCCCCAGCCCTCACTCAGACAAGCTGTAAAACTCTTTTTTTCTTGAGGAAATGACCAAACTACCGTACTTTGAAACTGCCCTACAAACTCACACTGGTAATTCCAGTCAATTTAATTATAATATAATAATAATAATTTATTATTTATACCCTGTCCATCTGGCTGGGTTTCCCCAGCCACTCTGGGCGGCTTCCAACAAAATATTAAAATACAATAGTCTATCAAACATTAAATGCTTCCCTAAACAGGGCTGCCTTCAGATGTCTTCTAAAGGTCTGGTAGTTGTCTTTGTTTGGTTCATTTCCCTCATGCATGCATTGTGGGGATTTTTTTTTTAGTTTTTATTTAATGTGCTGTACTGTAATCTCATTTCTTCCTTTTCTGCTCTATGTGGCTAAGCTGAACAAAGAGAAATTCAGACCTTCCAAGTTGTCCCTATTTTCCAGGGACAGTCCTGGATTTACAGAAGCCATCCCGGTTTTTCTTAGGACGTCAGATAAATGTTGAAGGGTATGGTAGGACAGCCCTATTTTCAGTGAAGAAATGTTGGAGGGTATGGAGTTATGCGACCCCCCAAGCCAAGGAAATAAGTAATGATAGAACTGAAGTCAGCCCTGTATAGGGAAGGTTTTTTTTCCCAATGTTTAATGTTTTGTTATGTTTTTATATATGGTGAAAGTTGTCCAGAGTGACAGGGGCAATCCAGTCCGATGGGTGGGGTATAAATAATAAAGAAGTTGTTGTTGTGGAATAGGACATCCCTATTTTCATAGGAGAAATGTTGGAAGGTATGGTAATCTCATACGATGGAAGACTAGGAGAATACTGGGTCCTTCAGGCTATCCTACGCACCATATCCCACTATAGGCTACTAGATAAATGGGAAAAGGTAAAGGGACCCCTGACTGTTAGGTCCAGTCGTGGAAGACTCTGGGGTTGCGGCGCTCATCTCGCTTTACTGGCCGAGGGAGCCAGCGTACAGTTTCCGGGTCATGTGGCCAGCATGACTAAGCCGCTTCTGGCAAACCAGAGCAGCGCACGGAAATGCCATTTACCTTCCTGCCAGAGCGGTACCTATTTATCTACTTGCACTTTTACATGCTTTTGAACTGCTAGGTTGGCAGGAGCAGGGACCGAGCAACGGGAGCTCACCCCGTCGTGGGGATTCGAACTGCTGACCTTCTGATTGGCAAGCCCTAGGCTCTGTGGTTTAGACCACAGCACCACCCGCATCCCTAGATAAATGGTACCATTTTCCAAAGCCTGTTTCAACTGCCATCTCCATCAATCTTTATTTCTCTACCAAGCCACAACATCATTCCCTCTGGACACCCTGTTCTTCTTTCCAACAGACTCTGCATTAAGTTCTGTTACCTTTCTGCTTAGCTCTCTGTTGACAGCATCACCAATAGCAACAGGACCAGCAGTATTCTAGAAGCCAGGAGACTTAACTGACTCCTACCTTTGGCACTAGTGATGTCAGGGCTATTTTGAGATGGTGGAGACTGGGGCATGAGATGCTTGACTGATCAGTTTGCTGCAACAACTCTTAATCAACCCCTGAGAACAAATGTGTGCCTGTGAAGGTGCTTCTTTTAGTATCCTTTTTTTAAAAAACCATCAGCCATGTTGCTTACATTTGATAGGGCATAATCTTTCCTGGAGGGGCTTATGATTTACCATGTTCTAAGATTAACCTGTTGCTAATTATCAAAGGCAGTGCTTTTTTCTGGGGAGACACAGGGGTACACATACCCCTAAACAGTTTGTGAATCTAAGTTTGGCCTCATTGAGGGGCAGTATTTCAATATGAGTAGGAAAATGAGAGCATCCCAAAACATTTCTTTTTTAGAAAAAAAGCATTGATTAAAGCTATTTGTCATAGTTCTGCGAGTGCTCATTCAGGTAGAGAATTTGCACCCCAAGGGTCTTTCTGTATGAAATCTCCTGTAACTTATGGGTTTTCTGATATAACAAGCTGGAAGAAAGGCAGCTGTTTTGCATTGTTTTTCTGACCCATATTTGTTTCACATGGGCCCATGTCTCATCCTGCTTCCACATTAATTCGCCATTCCCTCCCCCAAAAAATAATTTTAAAAAATCATATTAAACATGTTTTTTTCACAAAACATTCATTTCTAAAATTATGTTCCCTCAAATGTGCATTTCTGCTGTTCCCCCCCATGTACGTGTCCTAAAGTACATATTTTTATACAAAGTTTGGTATGTTTTTTAGCCAAGAACTGCAACCCAAAAATTAGAGAAGCAGAACATCTAATGAACTTCTGCCTTCCAGTCTGCACTTTGCTCCAGGAGGAGCAGGTCGGATCAGCCCTGACCAGAATATGCAAAGAACAAATTCCTCAAGTGTTTCTGGTGTGACTTTTTTCCATGGTAACTTTCTCAGCTTCCATTCTTCGTTTCAGGTTAACTCCCATAGCTGATTACTGAAAGGGAATATGATCATTTTCTTATCTTTCTATGATCATTCTACTCCCATGGCTACATTCATTTTTTAAAAAATTAAATTATTAGTTGCTTCAGAGAGATTTGTGAGAGATTTCAGTATCTTTAACAACAGTTTTGTTCTCTTAATTCCATAGTATTGCATCTGGTCTATTGTATCATATTGTTTTTATCAGTTTACAGCAGAATTATCCCAAGCATAAGGTGTAATTGCTCTTCCCAAGAACTGGGTAGGGACTGACTTGATTTGTAAAAAGGCAGCAGTTCTCAAATGATTAGTTGATGCAGCCTACCCAGCTCTTAGCGAAACATTTTTGCAGACTGATTGCCTTTGGCAAAATGTTCTGTATTGGATAGGACAGAGAAGCTGGTGATTACATGTTCTATTGTTTCTGATTTGTCATTGCGTTTTCTACAACCATCTGTATCTGTGGTCTTTTTTTCTTTTCTTTTTTTCCTTACTAACAAAATGCAGCGCTAACAAGTGAGTGTGTCTGTGGCGGGAGATTGCAAGAGGCCTGGGTGTGTTTCATTTATGCACGCATGCATGTGTAGTACATCTCTGTGTGATTTATGTCTGGTTATAATAGTACCCTGTTCAAGAAAATGTGTTTTGTTACAATGAGACAGTTCCAGCCTGGCGTTCCTGGCTTATTAAAGCCTTAAGCCTGGAATGAATGTCAGCCCCACATGCTCCCTCCTCGCCATCCTCTCTCACATTTGCTTTAGCACTTCAGTCTGGGTCATGTTGCACAAAACATGGAACTGTGGGAGCCAGTGTGGTGTAGTGGTTAAGAGCGGTAGTCACGTAATCTGGGGAACCGGGTTCGCGTCTCCGCTCCTCCACATGCAGCTGCTGGGTGACCTTGGGCCAGTCACACTTCTTTGAAGTCTCTCAGCCCCACTCACCTCACAGAGTGTTTGTTGTGGGGGAGGAAGGGAAAAGAGAATATTAGCCGCTTTGAGACTCCTTAGGTAGTGCTAAAGTGGGATATCAAATCCAAACTCCTCCTCTTCTTCTGACCACAGTTATCCTGAATAGTTTTGATGGGGGTTGTAGTCTGTCTTCTTTAAATGAAAAGTGGCTGTCTCTTATGGACTATTAAAAACTAAAATAAAATATTACAGTCAAATGAAATCCCAGGTAGGATTCGAGATAAAAGCAGCAGAAGAAAAATAATAAAATAATTGTAACAGAGAAACTTTTTGCAGTAGATAAAGAAAGGCATTTTTCAGCAGGAACTCACAAGAACTCAGTTCCGCACCTCACAGGTGGGCGCCACTGCCATTCTAAGAGAACGAGGGAGGCGTTCATGGTGAGTTCCGGCATCTCTTCTTCTAGAAAAATAGTGCTGGATAAAGGTATAACGTAGTAGGAAAGGTTTGAGTAAAAACACTTTCTAGGTGAGAGTGGGCAGTCAGCTTATGAAACAATGTAATTGTGTGATTTGAAGTTTATTGTGGGAATGTTCAATAATTTTAATAAAAAATTATATACAAAAAGTGGTATATAAATTCTAATCCTCCTCTTCATCATCCTCCAACAACATTTGGAGAGTCACAGGTTTTCTCATCCTTGCTACAGAACTTCTGCATAAGCCATTGGTGTTTATCTCACTCTGATGTGCTATATGGATTTCCTTTGCTATAGAGCAGCCTTTCTCAACCTGTGGGTCCCCAGATGTTGTTGAACTACAACTCCCATCACCCCTAGCTGGCAAGGCCAGAGCTCAGGGGTGATGGGAGTTGTAGTCCAACAACATCTGGGGACCCACAGGTTGAGAACCGCGGCTATTCAGTGTTTGTGAAATTCAGCATAATGATTTTTCTTCCATAACTTCTACACACCGTGCCAAAGCTGCAGATTGCCAGGGTCATTATCTCAACTTTGCTTTCACAATCTGCTTGTCTCCTTGCTGTTCTTATGCAATAGTATTTGTCTGTTTCTTACATTTATTTTTGTGGATGTAATGCATATTCTTACATTCTGATGGGTTTTCACTTGTATTTGTCATTGAACTTATTGAAGAACTTTGTGCATATCTATGGCTCCTTGTAGCATTTAATACAGGATTTTGATGTGTTCTGTCCTGGAATCTATTATTTTTACCGCCTGTCTCTGTTCAATTCTTCTTTCAAAATGCCATGTTCACACAAGTACCAGCCATTTTGGATCATTTGGCAACAAAATTTTTGGTGTCTCTGTAGATTCTTTCTTCCATCATGCTTGCTCATACATCACATTCTTTGTTGGTTCAAAATGCATTTTGTTTTATTTCTAATTATTAGGAGGGATCTTCCATTTCTTGTATCTCAGGTAGGAGCAGTGTTGCAGTACTTAACTTATTTTTGCTCTTTTTCATTCAATTCTGTGGCAATTTTAAAAGTTTTCCATTGTCCCCTTTATTGTATGCCAGAAGCCTAAGAAATGGAATCTGTCTGGTTCCCATTGCAAACTATTTGCTTCACTTGACATCTATGCTGCTTTGATCCTTTGTCTTCAGAATGACACTTTCTTTCTGGCACCATGTTTAAATAGTGCCTTCATTATTCAAGAGAACACAGAGACTTTGTTACACTGATTCACATCTGTATTGAATATGCAACAGAAAATGTTTTCTGGGTAGTGGGCTACTGCTTTGACTCCTTCAGTTGTCTGACATATGACCTCTTTGAGTACATACAGGTTAGGTAAGATCTTTGCTGCAGCTCCCACTGTTGGATGGAGAGATGGTTCATCATATGAGTACACTGTGGTGATCATTAGGATCTGGGGTGAAGGCTTATAAGGAAGATCGGAAAATATTTGTAGATTATTTTAAAAGTCAGTGTAAACAGGTAAATACGTTAGCAAGTTTAGAGTAGATTCAGCAGTATATGGTAAATTGAGGCAAAAAGAAGAAGAGGGGGAAAGTTATGGAATATTTAGAATATGTGGAGTAGAGGGGGAACTGAAGAAACCATGGAAGGAGGGGAAGGGAAGTTGAGACTATTGAATTATTTGGCTGGTTATTGTATGTAACAGAAAAGCAAATAAAATTATATATATATAGGATCTGGGGCGAAGGGTAGATTTTACCTTTTCTGTGAGAGTATCACCAAGTGTAAAATTTTGCTTTCTCTGTTATGTGAATGCTCACTATTTACTTCTTACAGAGGTGCATTCTGGGCACCGTTGAAGGAAAAAGACTGGGCAGGTTTAGCCCCTTCACAGTTGTATCTCAAGTTGCAGCCTGCTTCCTTTGCCCCATAGAATCTGATCTTCATAGCCTTGCTCTCTTTTATAACTAACCCCATATTTAGAGTGTGGTTAATGCTATTGTGCAACTAACAGAACAATGAAACTTGTTAGAGCAAGATGCACACAAACGTGCATATCAGCATTAGTCAAGGTGGTGCCAACCAGATGTTGCTAGACTGCAACTCCCATAATCCCTGACCATTGTCCCTGCTGACCAGGGCTGATGGAACCCGTGGTCTACAACATTTGGAGGGCACCATGTTGGAAACTTCTACTGAATATTGACTTATTTTATAATTATTGGTAGCAGTTAACAGGGCCTTGGATAGCACTGATAAAACCTTTGGTTTCTGCTTTGAGGAGAAAGGTTTTTATCTCTTAAGCAGTTTATGGCTAATGAGTTGTTTTGAAAGAAGCAAGAGATTCTAATCTGCAAAAGTGAGGATTCTGAGGAATGGTTTAGTAGCTGTGTTGAAGGCCGTGTTTATCTGTTAATAGAGTTGGGTCCAGAGTGTCAGGGAGAAAATTCACACACTGAATCTTTGCTTTTATCAGGGAACAATGTTGGGGATGAAGATTACAAATGAAGCAGGAAGCAGACAGGACTTTCATTACTAAAACTCTTTTAATTACCTTCATTTCAAGTCTTACTTGTACCAAGATTTAAACTCGTTTATCTCTGGTGATAGCAATTGCCATAAGATACAATATGGAGAAACTAGAGGGAGAAACCTTCTTGCCTTTTCATTTAGTTTTAATTGAAAGGGAAAAGGCAAGTGCGTTCAGCTGTTTCTTGTTACTCCACACTGCCATTTTGAAATTACTCACTACTGGCTCTGGCCTGGGGTCATTATAAAAGACCCTACTCCCACATGAATTTGGGTACAAAGTTGTAACAACTGCAGGAACTCCTGGAATGAGCTCTTGAATTCTACAACACAGCTGCTTTGGACAACAAGCTGTGTTTTGCCAGCCCTGTTTGTTGAGTCATCCAAATCCAGCACACACAAAAATATGCAGACTGCAATGTTGTATTGCAGCTGCAGCTTGCATAAGGATTTGGTGTTTTTTTTTCTAATTAATGCCATTAGTATGTGTTAGAGTTCTCAAGTGAAAAATATGTTAACCTTGAATAATGAAGGCTTTAAAAATAGATTCAGCTAGGACAGGCAAAAATTGAGATTCTATGATGATATTTTCAGCACACGTTGATTTTTTCCTTGATATTGGTTTTAAGTCTCCCTGGAGCTTTAGGAAATCTTTTGCAAATATTAACAACTTACTTCAAAATCTTAGTGTGACATTTTCTTTCAGATTACCTGATTCATTCCTTATGAATATCTGCTCAGAATTCCAATCTCCTCTCACACTGATAGTGTTGCCTTACATTGCAGCTCAGGTACAGAAGAAGAGAAATGCAAGAAGCCCTAAAGATAACCTCCATGTATTTGGCATTCTGTAGTTTTAAAAAAATATTATATTGAATTTTCAAATCAACATCCACTAGAACGTAACCATAAACCAAAACATGACTTTGCACTAATCATTTTAGCATAAGAAATATATCAACTGGGGAGATATGACTGGTGAAAAAACACTATGTAATGACGAGGGGTAATTTAACAGAGAAATGTGTAGGGTGACTGTTTCATGTTTGTTGTTGTTTAGTCGTTTGGTCGTGTCTGACTCTTCGTGGCCCCATGGACCAGAGCATGCCAGGCACTCCTGTCTTCCACTGCCTCCCGCAGTTTGATCAAACTCATGCTGGTAGCTTCAAGAACACTGTCCAACCATCTCGTCCTCTGTCGTCCCCTTCTCCTTGTGCCCTCCATCTTTTCCAACATCAGGGTCTTTTCCAGGGAGACTTCTCTTCTCATGAGGTGGCCAAAGTATTGGAGCCTCAGCTTCATGATCTGTCCTTCCAGTGAGCACTCAGGGCTGATTTCCTTAAGAATAGATAGGTTTGATCTTCTTGCAGTCCATGGGACTCTCAAGAGTCTCCTCCAGCACCATAATTCAAAAGCAGCAGTTTCATGTTAGCTTACTGTAATCCAAAACTTAGAGGGGATGTAATGCAAGTGACTTGTGAACACATCTGTGCAATTCCATATATTGCTCATATGATTCATAGATTGCCAGGGAAGAAATTCAGTTCAGTTCACCTTTTAATGTGAACCTATGTTATTCGCACTTCCTGAAACAATATACAAACTGAAATGCAGCTGTCTTTTGAAATTTGCATGGTGTCTGAATTTTGTGGTGCAGTTCTCCAACCCAAAAATGTGTACATGGATGCACATATTAGGGGAAAGCATGCATTAAAAAATACAGCATACAAAACAGCATACAAAAGTGAATTATATTAGGGAAAATGGCTTGCAAGAATACTGTATGTATATTAGGCAAAATTGCATAGAAAAATGTGTATAAAGTCCTAACAAGGAAGAGACAGACAGACAGACAGACAGACACACACACAGAGAGAGAGAGAGAGAGAGAGAGAGAGAGAGAGAGAGAGAGAGAGAGAGCGCTGATATGGAAATGTGCAGAATTGAATTTAAGATTTTAAAAAAGAAGAAATGGAGAGAAACCAAAAATTGTCCACTCCTAGTGGTGTGGGAATCACTTCAGATTCAGGAATCATCTTGTGCTATTTTGGTAACATCAGCAGAAATAAACCACATGTGTCCAATGAATGACATGACACCTTGCTATTCCGGGCAAACTTTGGCATGACAAAAATTGACCTGTTGCAACAGAGCAACTTTGGTAGCATCTGGAAGAGTTTGCACTATGCATGATGCGACAAGAAAGTGAACCTGCACACCCTCCCTCATGGTACGTAAAACTGGCTCTACACTCATGACCTGTAAGGATAGGGAGCCGAAGCCATTGGCTCCTGACAGAACCATCAACAGCCTGAGAGAACGTCTGTGGCAGCCCCTCCACCATCTTGCCTGGGGCTGCTTCTGACCTTTGTGACCTGAGCAAAGACAGAAGCGAGGGGACCCAGGCCAGGGAGCTTGTGCCATCAACTCCCACCTGCCTTAAGAGGACTTTGTCACTCAACATGTGGTATCATTTATTTAGTTTCGTACAGTGGTACTTCGGGTTAAGAACTTAATTCATTCTGAAGGTCTGTTCTTAACCTGAAACTGTTCTTAACCCGAAACACCACTTTAGCTAATGGGGCCTCCCGCTGCCGCCGTGCCGCTGCTGCGTGATTTCTGTTCTCATCCTGAATCAAAATTCTTAACCCGAGGTACTATTTCTGGCTTAGCGGAGTCTGTAACCTGAAGCGTATGTAACCTGAAGCGTCTGTAACCTGAGGTACCACTGTATTGTGAAGGCAGGATGAAAATGCCACAAATACGGTAAAAAGATTCCAATGTGAACAGGCCTCTCTTGTGTGACACTTTCTTCTGTGAAAAGAGATGTATGGTTCGAATAAATGAAATTTGTGCACATAGGCATTTCTTCACAGGGTTTGTTCTTAACAAGGAAATGTATACATGGCCCCAAAGCGTGTGCAAACGAAGGCATGAAATTTATTTCATGTATGTCTTCCATGTTCTGGCCATGTGCGGACCATCCCTCATTAGCTGAAGGAACTTCAAATGTTCTCTTGGATAACCACACTGTGAGAATGTGCCGTCTCATGTGTCATGATTTTGACCCCTCCCCCTTTAATGTCTCTCTCTTTCCTTGCTTAGTATTGTTCAAACACACGCTTTTCATTCATCAGTTTTGTAATGAGTGTTTGGATCTGTGAATTACAGCTCGCTTTTCAATTGCTGCTGATGCATTTTTGCCCTTTTGCACTGATGAAGGATTTCATTTAGTTGTGTGGAGCAGATTGAAAGTGGCTGCTTTGATTTTCTTTCTTTCTTTCATGTTTTCAGGGCTGGGAAATAATTCCATGCCTTTTGCAGAGCTCTGCCGGCCACATTTTAAGAATGATATGGTTTGCAGTAGCGCTAATTAGCTTGACTGTCTTGCATTGTGTTTAGCCTTGGAATTCTTGACTGTTTGGGGGGGGGGTGTGATGTACATTTGTTCAGAGTGACCATTTGGCCTGAAAAACTGAAACTTGGCTGAAAATTGATCCAGCTGAACTTTACAACAGAGTTGCTGGGAAGTTGGTTGTAATACATAGTTCATGCTTTTTATTACTGTGGCCTAATTCATGCTGTTTTGAGAATTATAAGGTCTAAGATATAAAATAAATGTTCAGGCAAACTCATATGTAAATATATAAACCACATGTTTGAAAACAGTACAGGAAAACAGTCCTAAAGCTCTTTCAGTGACCTCAAATATTCCTCTGCAGTTTGGATGGAAATGGGAAAAGCCTCCCCAATGTCTCTGTGTTCACAAATCCTGCCTTAAGGGCACATTTGTGTATGAATAGGGTGAGCCTGTGACCTGGACTCAGGAATTAAGTATTTATCATCACAAAAGAATGACCAGGATGTCCAGGTAAACCCATTAACAGGTTTCCTGCCAGACAAGATTCTGCTGTAGACCGCCCCTTCTGTGATGTGGCAATTTCAAGAGTCTATATAAGGGCTTGCACACCATTGTTCTGAGTTCCTCCTCCCTTCTGCGTGGGGTGTGTGTGAGAGAGAGAGAGAGTGTGAGCACCCTGTTGCAACAGTTTAATAAAGATCATGCTTACTAGCTGTTTTGCTTCTCAATATTCTCTGGTTGGCCTCTATTATTTTCTCCTACCAATAGAGAACCTCCGTACAAGCTCTTGGGAAAAAGGAGCAGTTTTTTCATATAACAATGCTTACTGCTGTCTCCCTGCAAAGTACAGGCTGAAGAGCAGCATCAAGGCTTAGGAATGTGCTCTCTCTTCTCCACTCTCTGGCCTTTTTTTTCTTTTTTCTTTCTTTCTTTCTTTCTTTTTTTTTGCACATTGACTTTAACCATGATTGGTGGAACATTTGCATTGCCATGATTCTTGGTCGCTCAGATTCTCAGCTCTAAATACAGTGGTACCTCTGGATGCGAATGGGATCCGTTCCGGAGCCCCGTTCACATCCTGAAGAGAGCGCAACCCACGTCTGCGCGTGCGTGGGTCGCAATTTGCCGCTTATGCGCATGCACGTGACGTCATTTTGAGCGTCTGCGCATGCGCAAGTGGCGAAACCCAGAAGTAACACATTCTGTTACTTCCGGGTCGCCGTGGAGCGCAACCTGAAAACACTCAACCTGAAGCAACTGTAACCCGAGGTATGACTGTACTTGCAAGTCCAGCCTTCTACAGCTTAGGAGGTAGCAAGTGCCTGGAGTAAAAGAAACATTTGGTAGAATAGGGCTGCCATTTATTGGAAATTATTGCTGACTGATCATATAAGGTCTATCCATAATTGTCTGCATCTTTCTGTCTTGGAAGACAATGAAGGAGTGTGCCTTAATAAACACTATTATAAATATAGATGGTAAGATTACAATATGCTATCTCAGTAAGGCCTTGAGGAATATCTTGTTGTGTTTCAGGACATCCCTAATTCTGACGTGCTTCCAAAGCATAACTATGTTGGCCCTACAGATCCTTCAATACGTTTTAAGTACCAAATAAGGTGAAGCAAATATTGAAAGCTCACCAAAAAATTAAGATTTTTTCCTGAGTTCAAAGTTTCAACTTCTCTCTTGCTGCTTTTGATTTGGGGATGCATCAAATCCCAAACAACATAAGGGATAATCTGTCAAAAACGGTAGCATGTTACCTAGCAAATGCTCTCAGATACAAAATATTGCCGCATGCAACCCATCATGCAGTACTACAGAGGATGTCAAATACAGGCATCAAAGATTCACCAAGATATGCGTGAGAGGTTTTCTTGAGGTATGTTTTATTTGTTCTATTGCAGCAGGGTCCAGTCTCCTCACTGGCCAGAGCCACGATATGATGCAACTGGGGCCCAGAAAGTTACTGTGTCAGCACCACAAACCGGATAATGAAAAGAAAAAGACATTAGGGTAAATAAACATTTAATGATCTATTTGTTGTGGATGGATCTCTTTTAAGCATATTGCTTGTTAAGTCTGCTCAATGTTGTGCTACTATTGCCCATTTAGGTCTCTTTCCCCTGTTTCTGCCCTACTGTCCCCCATTGCATTATTTGTGTTCTGGATTATATTTCCCTAGATGGCTTTTTGTGTCTTCTGCCCTCTCTCTTTAAATTGAATCTCATGTTGCTGTCTTCTGCCTATTAATCTTTTTTGGTTCTCTTTGTGTTTCTGCCTACTGAATGGATGGTCACAACTCCTCCTAATTTATTATCCTCTACAAATTTCATTAATGTAGTAAATTATTAGGAAGATATTAAATAAAAAAACAGACCTCATTACAGTATCCTGGTAACTACCTCAACCTGTGTTATTGATTTTTTTGCCACCAGGGTACAATAACAGACCTGCAGTTTAAAACAAGCAGAGCACAAAGTGAATTCCCCATATTTTGCTTTCCTTCTTTCACAGCAGTGAAATTATCCAGTGGAGATGTGGTACTGGAGGGTACACTGTATCCATATCTTTCTATCACCTATCTATGAACTGTATCTCTAATATTGTATCTCTGGCATCCTATATATTTTCCATTCACTCTGATTACCAGTAATGTTGGATTTGTAATTTCTTGTCAGAAGAACCACCAAAGCTTAATGGTCGAACTTAATATGCCAAAGGTCCCTAGTTCATCTCCAGATAGCAGATCTTGGGTTGCAAGTCTTGGAAAGACCTTTATCTTCTTTAGCTGCTGCTAGTCAGAGAACAGTATTAGACTAGGATGGACCAATGGTCTTGATGATATAAGGTGAACCATTGATGCATTTCTTAGCGCAGATAGTATTGATCTGATGTGTAGAGATCTTTCCTATTCTACTTAATTCAAGAGGGTCCAAGAAGCTCCTGGAAACTTCTCTGTGTGAAAGAAGCAAGCAGAAGGTTTATGATGTTTGGGTTATTCCTTCAGAGAAGCTGAGTACAGCTGGTTTAAACTGGTTCTGTTAATCTCCTTCTGTCAAGGTCATGCTGACTATAATAGTAGGGCCAGAAGGAGCATGGGTTTCTCACTTCCTCTTTCTCTCTTTTCCGTCTGGTGTGGTATTCTGTATGTGTTAAATTTTAGACTTATTATAAGTTATTGTAAATTTTAAGTTAAGTCTGCTGCAACGGGATTTCTTATGGACAGTGCCAATCCTGAATGTATTAGAATTGTGACCATTATGCTCATTTGCCTTCAGTAGCAGTGAAGCACTGCTGGATGAAAAATAATTGCCTCTAGTCTATTTTTTGGGAATCTTGCAACGTGTTTAAGTTTTTACTCTGCTAACTATACATTGGAATCTGCTCTGGATCAATACTAAGTACACTTTCACTGGCAATGTGAAGGGAAATGAGAGGTACACAGATGGTTCAGTCAAACAAGATGAAAGGCCTTTGAGTAGCTTCTCCATGGAAACCAATGGCATTGCACAGAGATAGGTTGATGGTTGTATGGCCATGTACCAAGACGTAATTTACCAGACTATCTAGTCAATCACCATTATTGCCCTGCTAAGTGAGGCAATATGGTTCTGCATCTGGTCCCAATCCAAGGAAGCAGAGGTGCAGTAAGATTTTTTCATCACTAAACAGGATCATTACTGATGATTAGCTCACTGAAGGCATCAACATTCCAATGCCATATATGTGGATTATTATTATTGCATTATTTGCTGCATTTGTATCCCACTTTTCCCTTCAAGTTGCTCAAGGTGGTGTACCCTCCTCATTTAATCCCCACAACAACCCTGTGAGGAGGTGGATTAGGCTGAGAGGCAGTCACTGGCCCAAAGTCACCCAGTGAGCTTCATGGCCCAGTGGGGATTTGAGCCCTGGTCTCCCAAGTCCAACACTCCAACCACTGCATTCATGGTTGGATGGAACATGCATACAAACCCTGCTCCCAATTTCCCCATGCAGGCCACCCCACCTGCTGTGTCCATTACTTTCCTCATGTTGATTGAGGAAGAAAATTCCATGCAATCGGCGATGCTATTTTATCCATGATCACATGGAGGGTTCTACTTCTGTATAAGTGATTGCAAGTAGAAACCCCCTGCAGACCTTCCCCTCTCAACAAGGTCAGTGTCACTGAACAAGAGAACCTTGGGGGGTGGTAGGGCATGTGAGCACACCCTACCAGCTGTCCACAGACATATTGCTTCTGTGTTCCATATGCAATGACTTCTAGCAGTGCGATTTTTCTTGAAAAAGAGGTGCTGGAACTCACCATGAACACCTCCTTCATTCCCTTAGAATGGCAGTGGTGCCCCCCTGAGAGGTGACGGAACTGAGTTCAACAAGTTCTGGCTGAAAAAAAGCCCTCGTGTCTAGGAAATTATCACATGGTAAGTTGTCATCTCTGCTTCTTCTGTTGCCTGGAGATATTGCACGCTAAAGCCTCTCTTTTGTGACTTCTCTATGACTTGCTTTGTCATAACTAGCATGGTTTAGAGACAAAAATAATCGTACATGGAATTAATTAATAACAACATAATTTTTAGTGGTGTGGTAGTAATATTGCTGCATGGCTGTCAAATTTGGGTCCTCTTTAGGATCAACAATTGTCCTGAAGAAGTTGTCACAAGGAAGCTATGTTTGGAATGTGTTGTTATCAACCTAATTATGGCAGCTAATTTGCATAGTATAATCCCATGTGCTGAAGCAGTGGAATAATGCAGCAATGGCATCTTAGGGTATGGATTGTCAGTTCCATTCAGAAATTGAGGGAAAATTTTCCCAGTGTGTTTTGACAGCATCTTTAACAAGGCTAGTTATTCATGTTATTCCTTCCTTTTTAAAAATAAAAATAAAGGAGGGGGGAGATACCTACTACAGTAATTTCATACATATATTTTTGAGATTTCCTCAGTCTGTAGCTTTTCGTTGTGCAGGTTCCATGATAGACTGAACTGAATATTTCCCCTCTTAATAAAGACAGAGTTGAATGCGTTAGGAACTTTCCACTTCTTGCAGCTGACTTTTGCGTATGTGCTTGTGTGGTGCATTAGAGCTATTTTTATCTCCCTCTTTTTAATCTCTTTTTCCTTTGTGCTGGATCCCTTTCTGGTGAAGTGCTCAAGGTTACAGAGTTGAGAGGGAAAATCTCATCCAGTATTTATCAGAAGAGATTTTTTTTGACAATTTTTGAATGTAGTCCCCCCCCCCCTTCGACTATTTCCCTGGAGAATATTTGGCAAGGTGGTCTCCCTGCTCTTGCCATCCACGAGAAGCTGAGAGCTTTTTACCAACCTCCCACATTGCATCATTCTGTTTTATTCCACACCCCTCTCCCTACATGTGTTCACATGCCTGCTACATGCCCTGCCTAGATTTAGGGTTATGATTCTGTCCTCCCTGTTGGAGTTGCTTCTCTCTGCTGGCAACTCTGCTAGGGGAGTGTTTTCTGCTCCTCCTCCTCCAGTCCACTTTCTTTTTCAGCCCTCCCTTCTTTTCCTTGGCTCAGTTCAAATCTCTAATACACTTGCCCCCTATTGCTGGCAGTTTTGCCCTTGGCTGGGGCTGGCAGTCTGGCTCCCATCCCTGATGAAGAGACATGATGGTTCCTGATGGTTCCTGAGAGAAAACAAAGCAGAAAGTTACTGTAAGCACTTATAAATCGTTTAAAGGACTGTAGGGCATTTGGGCACTGCTAGCAGAGCAGGGACGTGGGTGGCGCTGTGGGTTAAACCACAGAGCCTAGGACTTGCTGATCAGAAGGTCGGCGGTTCGAATCCCCATGACAGGGTGAGCTTCCGTTGCTCAGTCCCTGCTCCTGCCAACCTAGCAGTTCGAAAGCACCTCAAAGTGCAAGTAGATAAATAGGTACCGCTCCAGTGGAAAGGTAAATGGTGTTTCCGTGCGCTGCTCTGGTTCACCAGAAGCGGCTTAGTCATGCTGGCCACATGAACCGGAAGCTGTATGCTGGCTCCCTCGGCCAGTAAAGCGAGATGAGCGCCGCAACCCTAGAGTCGGTCACGACTGGACCTAATGGTCAGGGGTTCCTTTACCTTTACCTTAAGGAAGTCTCTATGGGAGTATATTGTATTTAATTATGGGGTATCAAAATTTTTAGGGGGCTAACCAGGCTGGGATAGCAGGCTTTTTGGTTTCTGAATGTCTGATGTAGATTTTCAATTTCGTTGAAAAGGTCCTTTTACCTTTACCTAGCAGAGCAGTTAGATATGACAGTGGGGAAAAGATAATGATTAAAAAGTTATTTTACAGCAAACAAACAAAACATGCATGGGGAGGGCTTTGGGGGGACCCAATTAACCCTCTGGGGGTTGGGTGTGCCCTCTTGGCCATTAGTTGGCCAGTGTGGTCTACATCTTTGATCAGCTTTCTTTAACCAGAATTTTGGACCGAGATTCTGGTGCCCTGAGTCTGGGTTAAGCCTCCTGTGCTGTATTTATATGGATCTGTTAAATCTGTCACCTAAAAATGAGATGAAGCTGAAGGATGTTCTTTGGATTTTAGTGCATGTTCTTTTTATGGTAATTGAAGAACAAAAGTTCAGTACACTGGTAAAGCTTTTACTGGACTGATCTAGTGGTTGAACAGTCCTCCATGGGGAAAAAATATATCTGAATGTAGAAAGCTAGTGTGACCTAGGAGGTGGATTCAATCTCGCCTTCTCCCTGCCATCTTTCCATCTATCTAAATTTTCATGGAGGAGCATCCCCTCATGCACACCTGAACCCGTACAGCCTCAGAAAAGCTTTACCAGTTGCTTCTGGTCTTCAGTCAGGAAGGTGTATGCTGGGCCAGTCCTACCTTGAGGCAGAGTGTGGTAGCTGCCTCAGATGGCAAATTCTGAGGGGTGGAAAGTGGCCACAAAGGTGTGGCATGTGGTTTGCCCTGTAGCCCCTAAGCTAGCTTTCTGCCCCAGCATGGCTGGCATACCAGTGAGGCAACCTGAGATGATTAGCCTTCGGTGGCATGAATCTCCCACTCCACCAGGGCATGTGTCTGGTTCAGGAAAGGGGAAGCATTGGTCTCATCTCTGACACCAAGAGGTCTTGGGCCGGCCCTGGGTATATGGGATAAATTTGCAGCAGCCATCCTGATTTTGTTGAGAAACGATCACAATGCGTATGGCAACAATGCTGAAATAAAACCGCTAAGCTGGGCTGGGGGGTTGATCTGTTTACTTGTGTGCAAAGAGCCAGATCCCAGTAGCCAAAAGAAATTGGATGAGCCTTTAAGCCTTTTCTGTTGACTGCATTCTATTTATATTATTTTTTTAATGAGAATATAATCTGTAGAGTTAAAATAAAAAGAGCCTATCCTTGGAGGAGCTGGAGGAATCTTCATGTAGGGATATTGATTTTTGTGAGACAGAGATTTTAAGCAGAGATTTTAAAGAAGCTCAGGTGTTTTTGTTTTTGAGCAAACATAGTTTGCTGTTTGTCACTAATTTCATGGTTGACTTCAGGGTTTTAAATTTTTTATCTCAGATGTGATAGAGCATATAAAATGTTTGCTTCCACCACCCCCCGCTTCCTCCTTTGCTTGGTGTGTTTTTTTCCAAGGAAATCTACAGACTGAAGTCTGAATTACAGTCTTTATTTATTCTTTTAGAAAAAGAAAAATGTATCAACCACTTGTTTAAAAACCATATTTTCTTTTTCTTTGGTGATCACTCATAGCCAAGTAAGATGGTCTTCCATGAACACGGTCTTAACTGTGAGTCCATAAGTGACTGTGGAGGTCAATTCTGGATCCACATGTCCTTCCACAGTAGGTTTCCAGGTGGGAGCTGATCATGGTGAGGGTTTGCCAAACGTTCCTTCCTCTTAGCACATTTCTCCCTTTTGTCCTGAGTTTGAGCGTCTTCAAAGTCCAGGACACCTTTGCTAAAAGCTGTTCTCCAATTGGAGCACTCA
Source organism: Podarcis raffonei (assembly GCF_027172205.1). Lineage (NCBI taxonomy): Eukaryota > Metazoa > Chordata > Lepidosauria > Squamata > Lacertidae > Podarcis > Podarcis raffonei. The sequence continues at coordinate 22,145,094 of NC_070606.1, forward strand.
CAGGCCAGTGTTTCCCAGTTGTCAGTGTTTATACTACATTTTTAAAGATTTGTCTTGAGAGAGTCTTTAAACCTCTTTTGTTGACCATCAGCATTATGCTTTCCATTTTAAGTTCCTTTGGAAGAAAATAATCAGGCATCTGAACAACATGACCAGTCCAATGAAGTTGACGTTGAAAAATCATTGATTCAACACTGGTAATATTTGCTTCTTCCACAACGCAGAGTACTAACTACTATACGATTACAGCTTCTTCCAGTACACTGGAATTAGTTTGCCTGTTTTCCAAATGTTTTTTTTTTTTTGAAACACCGTTGATGGAATCTTCTGAGGAGTTTGGGATGGCGTTTATAAGTGGTCCATGTTTCACAAGCAGTAGTAAGGTTGGTAGTACAATAGCTTTGTAAACAAGCATTTTGGTTTCCCTGTGAATGTCCTGGTCCTCAAACACTCTGCACTTCAGTTGGAAGAAAGCTGCACTTGCAGAGCTCAGGCAATGCTGGATTTCGGCATCAGTGTTGGCCCTTGTGGAAAGATAACTGCCCAAGTAGGAGAAATGATTGACACTTTCCAACGTTACACCATTGAGTTGGGTTTGCCCAAGCTCCTAATGCTATGCCTCAGTTTTGAGTTATACCTGCATGAGGTTGCTGTGTTAATAGCAAGAATGCATTATAAGGTGAGCCACATGTAAGCACAGATATATTAGGATTGAGTGTAGGAATACCTCAGTTTTCCTGTTCTCCTATATGTGGGGTATATATTGGAAGAATGAAGAGACTTCCCAGTTTGAAATAAAGAGGAAGTGCCAATTGTATGTGCAATTTTGAATAAGGTAGCATATTCTAATAATTGCCATGGGGGTGTACCGTATTTTTCACTCTATCTATAAGGCGCACCAGACCATAAGACACACCTAGTTTTTGGAGGAGGATAACAAGAAAAAAATATATTCTGAATCTCAGAAGCCAGAACAGCAAGAGGGATCTCTGCGCAGTGATCTCTCTTGCTGTTCTGGCTTCTGGGATAACTGCGCAGCCTGTATTCGCTCCATAAGAGGCACACACATTTCCCCTTACTTTTTGGGAGGGAAAAAGTGAGCCTTATAGAGCAAAAAATACGGTAATTGCAGTCTTGCTAATTCAAAATGTTGTGCACAGTCTAAAAGTAAGGGACGCTCAGCTGATGACCTCCGATTCTACTAGCTCTAGGCATTCTTCCTTCTCTCTCACAAGCAGCATGGCCACAGTCCCATACTGAAAGAGGCAAAGGCAGGGGAAGACCACAGGGGCTACGAAAAGACTGCCCCTGCTCCAGATGGCATGCTACAGTTGTGATGAAGCTGGCACAGCACCATAGTTTGTTGCAGCCTCGGGTTGAAGAAGCGGATGATGGAAATGATCCAGGTGGTGGAGCAAAGGCAGCTGTGAGAAAGTGCCAGCAAGTGGCCCAAGATGCAAACCGACTTCAGCAAGATGGAGCAGGCTTTTAGAGGAAATCTCTCTGGAACAGCAAACGCGGAGAGCTTAATTGCTTTTAGAAATGCTCCAACAGGAAATGACTCTCTTTGGCAGAATGTAGGAAAGGAGGCACTGACACTCGGAGCCATAAGGGGTTGTTTATAATAGAACGCATAGGGGCTTATCTTGAGAGCAAACCTAAATAACTTTTAACGTGCCATTCCCCCAAATGGAGGACCCAGCCCTAGACAAAGGAGAGGTGGTTGCAGTACTTAGATAAGCAGATGGTGTCATCTTCTTGCCACGCCAGAAAACTGGTTACAAATAGGTTGGTAGATTTTGACAATATACATAAGGAAGATGTAAAGAGTGGCAAAGATGGGGGGACCCACAGAGGTGGTTGCCCTATGCGCAAAATGATTAGGGGCACAAAATTTCAATACCCAGATCTGCCTCAATACGGCTGTGCACTTCCTTCGCTGGGCTCTATTGAAAACAGCTTCTCCATGCAAACCAGGAGGTGACCTCTCCAGACAACAGAACGACTCTTCTTTTCTCTGTGGCTGTGATCTCCTGGGTGATGCAGATGCTGTTAGGCAGTTGAATGTGCATGCGTACTCCATCCGTTTCCCTCCCTTCCAGCCCTCAACACAGCCCTGGGCACTGGCAACCCATGCTACACCACTGGAAGCAAAGTAACCTGAATAGCTTCTGAGTGGGTGGCAGGGTGATGATGGGATTTCCCCTCCCCCCAATATTCAGAAAAGGTGCTGCACTAAAAAAGAGCAAAAAATCAGAACTGTCAAAATACATTTGCTGTAACGCTTATTTTACTTTGCTGCTTTGCATCAGAGCAGTGTGTTTTGAGCTTTCAAATGGCCTTTCAAGATTCTCCACTGTAATTGTGAGCAGATGAATTGGAGGAGACCATCTTGCCAAATTTCTCCAGTGAGAGAGTAAATTCTCCAGCAATTTCTCGGGGTGGAGCTCACCATTTGCAGGGTCAGTAGCACAGGCTCTTTGGTTTCCCCTACGGCTTTTTTTATTTTTGCTGCTGCACGTAACAACAGCAACCATCACAATGTTCTGGATGTAAATCAGAGAAAACTCTGCAAAGTGCCATTCCCATCCACCTCTAGAGGACTTAGTCCAGCACTCCTAGTTCAGCATTCCAGCCACTCTGGCTTTCCCTGGATGCATTCCAGGCAGGAAGAAGCATTTGGGTGGGGCATGGAGCAAGGCCAGTGAGGGGTGTAGCCTGGGGAGGGTCCTGAGGGCCTGGTTTAAAAGCATGGAGGGCCACATTCCACTCTGTTTTTAGCCCGTTACCTAAAATGGTTGTTGTGGTGGTAAAATGGGCTAACTTCCCCTCAGCTCATGGAGGAAGGATGAGAAGAATAAATAACATTTAGTGAAGAGGTTTCTTGTTGACATAAATGGCTCCTAGGATATTCCAGGCACTGAATTGATGTTGCTTTGGAATGTCTGTTGTGTTTGTTCATTCTTTCTGTCTGAGCATCCTTTACATTTGTAATGTATAAGAATCTTATGACAGAAGGCAGTATTAAGTCCCTGGTGTGCTCTGTTCTGTAAAAGGCTCTCTCTTGAATGTCTTACAATTCACACAAAAATGGGGAACAGGAAAACACTGTAGTTTTAAGTATGGAATGATATTTGGAATTTTGACCAAGATCTGTAATGCTAGATTTGCCCCAAGGGGAGAAAAGTCCAACCATTCATATACCGGGCAAAGGGAAATTGAGGAGGAAGCAAAGAAACACTATCAAACCTTTTGATGGCACAAAGCTTTCTCTCCCTTCGTATATTCTTTTTTGTTTTCAACTTTTGAAGTACCATGTTTCTGTGTCCTCTTTCTCTACCAGCTGAGGTTAGGGTCACAGCCAGCAACAGCATGAGGTCATCCTCACTACAGAATGGGTATTGAGCCACTGAAGGAGAATTTGACAATTTCTGACCCACTTTAATCTTTTTCTCTGTTCTCACCGGCGACAAGGAAGAGTAGGAACAGCAGTCTCGCTAGGTGTTTCAGAGCTGTTTGACAAAATGCTTGCTATTTAGTTTGGTCACCTTGACTTTTCTAAAAAATATATATTTATTAATGTGTTTATTTATTGCAGGTATATATAATGTTCTTCAGGGGTAACTTTCAAACTCTGTTTTTTTTTATTTTTATGCTGCAGTTAAAGTATGCAAGAGAAGTATGTTGCCAAATTGTACAAAAAAATTAAAATAAATACAGTAATAGTTCCACTATCCAAACTCATAAAGGTGCAAGTCCAGTTTAGTTATAAATCCCAGCAGCTTTATCACAAACTCTTGCAGTACTTTGTCATAATTTCATGTAACAGGGAACTTAATGGCCCCATGCCATCCAGTAGGGGAGTGAGATTGAGCCACCCATTGTCACTGCCCCACACCAGGATCCCTCAGAGAATCCTGCCTTTGAAGAAATCCTATGGTGCGCAAACATATTTGCTCAGCTCGGTAGGTTTAGACTGCACTAATGGTTTCCTGCATTTCTTATCTCAGCCCTAGTGATGTACCCCATTAGGCTCCATAGTGGAGATCAAGTGAACTGAGAAGTGCAAAGCATAGATCATGGAGAAAGCAGTTTCTCAATGACCTGCTGCTTAGACACATGACAAAGTGAGGGAGGGGGTGTGGGGAGAGGAGGGGCAAAGGAAGAAATTTATTCCCCCTCAGTGATTTGATGGTCCCTTTTAATTTGTCACATTTGTATCCCACCCTTCCTTCAGTGAACTCTGGGCAATGTAGATAAGGTCTCCCATATATCTCCCCATTTGGAAAGTGAAGGGAGGGAAGAACCTGCCAGTTTTGGTTCCCTCCGTTTCTCACCTTTCCAATCTCAAATTCAGTTCTCTGCATTTCTACTGCAATCTACTTTTTAAAAAAATCCTCATGAAAATTCATCAGCATTTTAAGATGAATTTATCCCAATAAACACATTTTTTTATGCAGATGTAGTTTTTGATTCGTGCACATTTGTGAAAGCAATCTTTCAGAATAAGATGTGTTTCTGCATGTTATTTTCACTAGTATGTTATTTTTTATTGCAGCCTTTTCCCTAATATATGCATTTTTGCAAACATTGTTTGGTTGGAGGATTGCATCACAAAATGTGGATAACTGAATTTCAAAGGATGGCTGTGTTTTGGTTCTCATATTGTTTTGGAACATGGGAGGTTGATACATTTGCCTTTAAATGTGAACAGAATGTCCTTTCATGATGAAGAAAGAAAGTATGGAAGCTCTTAGCATAAGCCACTATCAAGGTGAGCCCTGTGTTTACTGTGAACCTTGAAAGCTGTAGGAAACTGAAGGTAATAATCTGATCTTAAGGAGCTTCATAACTCCACCATATTAAATTGTGCAATGCAACAATAAGTGGCACTTTGACCTTTCGATCGGCTAGTCCATACTAGTATTATTAGTTAATGCTGACATGGCTTTTCTGTATCATATACCTTTAAATGTCAAGAGTACCGAGATGAAAGTGAAGTGACCTATTGAGCAAAGATTAGGGAAGGGTTTCCAAAAGGCAGAGCCTGCTTTATTTCATGAATGTCCTGAATATTGGTTGCAAGACTCATTTTATTTCCAAACAATGAATGCATCTGAACGTTGCAGAGATTGTCACTGTGATTCAGTTTTGCACTTGCTAATGTCCTGATTGAGAAGCTCTAACATCCTGCATGTGGCGTGCTCCCATGAGCACCAGAACCCATGTCCCAGCAGCAATATATGTGGCCTGTGAGGAATTGGTTGACACATTCACCATCTACCAGAATTCGTGGTGTTTATGCCTGAGTTTATGCTATATTTTTGAGCAATGGATCCTGTTTTCATTAACAGGCAGTGCAGGGCAGGGAGAAGAGAATTTGGATCACTCCCTGGAAAACTCTTCCTAACAGTTCTGCCATCTTTGCCATATGCATCTTGCTACAGCCTTGGATTTCTCTTTGATCATTTTGCAAGGGAGAAACCAGCAAAGACATGATGAAGAGAGCACAGCAGAGGTTATATTTTCTGAGAATCCTCCGGAAAAATAATCTCTCAAAGGACCTGTTGATGGCATTTTACCATTGTACTGTTGAGAGTGTATTAACTCTATGTGTGTGGTTTGGGAGCTGCACGGTCAGGGGAAAGACAATGCTGTCCAGGGTAGTAAAGATTGCGGAGAGAATAATTGGGTGCACTCTTCCCACCTTGGATCAAATCTATGCTTCCAGGTGCCATAAGAAGGCTGCAGAGATAGTGCAGGATAGTGCGCACCCTGGAAATTATCTCTTTCAGCTTCTGCCTTCTGGAAGAAGGTACAGGGTTATAAAGACTAGGACTAGCTGCCTGAGAAACAGTTTCTATTCAAATGTGATTTTGGTTTTAAACGCAGTGTAAGGTAGTCTCTATGGGAGTATATTGTATTTAATTATGGGGTATCAAAGTTTTTAGGGGGCTAACCAGGCTGGGATAGCTGGCTTGTTGCTTTCTGAATGTCTGATGTAGATTTTCAGTTTCGTTGTTCTGTATGGAACAATGACAATAAAGATTATCGTATCGTAGTGAGTGTTTTGTCCTTTCAGCTCTCTTTATCTAAGTGGGGGGAAACAACTTTGTGCCACAAAACTATTCTGTTAATTTAAAGGATACACCAGCTGCCTAAGAAAAGCCATTATAATTCTTTACTTGTGTTAAGGAGATGGCAAGGGTAGGAGGTACAGTGGAGCAAACCATTATTGGCGGATGCAGTCTTCTGGTTTGTAGCTTTAGTTGCTACAGAGCATGCAACATTGGGCAGAATTGTCCTAAAGAACTCAAGCGTTGCATAATGGAAGCTGCGCCTGCATTTCTGTTTGCATTCATAATAACTTGTTATCTTGTGGAATAGGAAAGTTAAACAGGATTGTTTGGCTTAAGAGAGTTACATGTTTAAAAACCAGAGCTCCTTGTTTGCTGTCAAGGTGTAAATGGGCTTTTTAGCAGGGTTACAAGCTGCCCTCAACAGTGCTCGGCAAGTAAATGCTTTAGGGGGAAAGCCAGTTAATTATATTTATGAGAAATCCAAATCAGCTTTATAACATTTGGATTCTCTAACCCTTAATAAAATATCCACCCTGGCCAACTGGCAGTGTTTTATCACCAGGCTCGAAGATGTATGGGAGTTCATAAAGACTCTATCAATTGTAATTCAAAAAAGCTCAAAAGATGTGATTTATTACCATGTTGCAACACAAATTCCTTTGTGATATGAGAATTCCTTGTCCTATAGAAGGTCATAATTTAATTATCATTCTCTTATTCACATTCCTAATAATTAAATATTGTACTTTCCTCTTCAAATATGCATATTGCTTTTGGGGGAGGTATCTCATTGGTGTGTGCGGTTAAGAGAATGCAGCAAGCTTTGTCAAAAGACAAGTCTGAAGGAAATGAGTCTGGTTGAATGGTGGACATCCACTATGAACTGAGCTAACAACTTGTCCTATGGTTCAGATTAATTTCTTGCAGATACATATATTGTGTTGACGAAAATGCAAAAGCAGTTTTTCCAAAAGCCCTCAGCTCCTGGTTATTCAAACAAGGATGTGAGAGAGCTTGAAAAAAATGAGGCCAAAATCTCTTCCAGCTTAAAGGTATTGACTCCCTAATTCTCTCTCTAGCCTCATTAAACTGAGGCAGGTGACTTTGTCACAAACAAGAACTCACATAAAAGGCAGAATAGTTTGCAGTGACTTTACAAAGCAATAAAAATGCATTTCAGGTACATGCAGATGTTTGCTGCTGTTTTCATTAGTGGAGCTTACCTTGCCCTTGGTGGGCACCCTTTTCCCCATGCAGCTGCTGCCTCTTTCTTCCATCTCTGCAGTGTCTCCACTCAGGTACGGGGTGGGGGCCTCCCCCTAGAAATGGTAGGGTGCGCGCTTGGAGCCACCGATGCCGACCGAGCTGTTCGCTTTGCAGTGATGCCTCGGACCTTCGTCCTTGTCCTCGGAGAACGCGGATTCCTGGGTCAACTGCTTGGAAGGCAGCTATGCTAACCACTATACCACCAACGATCTATAGCTTGGCAGTATATGTAATCAAAACCAAAACATGGCCTGTTTGCATGTTTACAATATAAAAATACAAGGTAAGAAATGGAAGCATATTGGAGTTGGAATGCGGAGAAGGGGTTAAAGCAAAAAGTTCTCAAAGTGGTACTCAGATGGATAATTAAGAGTGTTCCTTTGGTACATTTATGCATTTATAAGAAAATGGATAAACCAATGAATTGCTGCCCAAGTGCTGAACAAAAATCTACAGAAATATATAACAACTACACTAAAAACATTTTTAGGACAACAGATAAACAGCTCCTTCATTGTATATATAGTGTCAGCTGCGGGCAATTGCGTAAGCTATTTGTGAAGTTCGGAGTATTGAGACAATAGTTTTAAACCAAAACCTTTATGTCATGTCAATTATGATGGTTGATTATTATTAATTTGTAGCTATGTATCCTTGTGGTCTCAAGGTGACTTACGAGAAACACAAAGTAAAATATTTTCAAAGTGACATACAATAAACTGCAATGAAAAGATAAAAGTGATCATACACTCTCAATAGTTGAACCCTCCCTGCCCATCCCGCTCCATTACCACTGAGTATTCTCTGGACATTGCAACTATTAAACCCATTTATTAAGGTGATTACCCTGAGGTCAGTAATGGATAACTTGGAAATGGAGGCTATTTTCTAGGAAACTTCACATAGTAGGTATTTGGACCAGCTTTGCATACTACAGCAATAATACCTCACAGTGCATCTCAGGAGGTCTCATGAATTGTGCATGTTAATAGCAAGTTACGCTATTGTTGCATTAAAAAGAGGCATTTGCTTCATGGTGGCCCATATTTGACTCTGTTTTGTCCCATTATCTGGCTATAATAGAGAGAAGCCAACCTTGTCAAAGTATACATTCAATTACTTGGCTTGCAATGTGTATTGTAAATTGGTTTTACATGTTGTGCTTGTTAGATTTATAGGGCAACCAGGCAATAAAGAATGATGAGCACTGAATATTTTGGGCATAATAGAATTTTATCACAAGCCATCTGATATTTGACAGATAGAAATGGCTGGAAGCTCCTAGTGTCTTTGTAGCTATGGAGCTATAACTGGGATTGAGGACTGAACACATTATGATGGCCTCTCACCCTGTGCCAACCACAAACCCAACTATCACACCAAGGGAGGGCACCTGTTAGTTTAACTTACAACTTATATTACTGTGATCAAGTGGTTTCTTTTCTTTCTCTTCCTTTACTTTCCTTTTGCAATTTTAACCAGTCACTTTAGGGATTTGTTTTTATGCATCCTTTTATAATTTAATGCAACCTGCATTGAGTTCTTATTTAAATATGGTGAGGTACATTTTAAAAATAAATTACATTGCAGGAGATAGGATTTAATAATATTAGCAACAGAGCATAGAGGCAGTCAATGTGATGTCTTTGAGAAGTTGCTAGATTCCAGCCTCCATCAGCTCCAGGCAGCATAGTGTATGCCCAGTGATTATGGGAGTCTAAGAACCCTGTATTTTAATTAGCATTTTTAAATAACATTTAGATTAAAAGAACTGGAAAAGCCAGTTTGTTATCTGCTAGACACAGACATTATGTTTACACAAGAAAATTTGACCACACTTCTGCACATAATCAGAAATATAGGCAGTGGGTACAATTCAGTTCATAACTGGGCAGGACAATGTAGATCATTACAGACCATTGTTATTGTCAGTGTTATATTGTAAGTACGGTAATTTCTTGGTAAATGAACATCTTTATTCACCCCAGATCTGCCTGCATACTGATGACTTCAGTAGTACTCTACTGAGAACTGTTCCCCAAGTTATTTGATGCTTTCTTCTCCCACAAAGTAGGCTTCCATTCTGTCTTATTCAAAGGGTACACTCAGGGCTATCTTAAGCATATGAAGTGCTGGGGTGCAAAGATCCACCCAGTGCCCCCCCAGGTTGCCCAGTCCCAGGCATGCAGGAGGGCTGAGCTGGCCGGCCGCCTCAGTGTCTTGCTGGCTCGGTCGCCCCCGGACTCACGGCACAGAGCCGCCCGCAGCAGAAGAGCCTGCTGTGGTGCTCCGACCAACGGGCAGGCTCTTCCCTGGACTCAACTCTCAGGCCCCGGACTCTTGGTCTGGCACCCCAAGAGCCCGGTGCTCAGGTACCCTGCATCCCTAGCGCCTATGGGTAAGACGGCACTGGGTACATTACAATTCCTTTATCATTTTTTAAGGTGCATAGTTCAGGTTTTTGTTGTGAGGTAGTCAATATTTCATTACCATTAAATATTTCCCCAGCACTCTGCAGCCTTCCTGGCTGTCATCACTCCCTGATCTAAAAAGGCCTCATAGGAAGATAGGCTCACAATGGCCTTTAATTGAAACACGGGAAGCCAGGGGGACTGGCTAGCAAGCACCAAGACTGGTGAGCTTCCTGATTTTGTTTTTAAGGCAATGTCTTCCTTTCACCTTAAAAAGAACCTCACTTTTCCTGGAAAGACCAGCCATGGACATATTGCAGTTTGCAGGGAGCTTGGGTATCTAGGAAGCTTGAAAAATGCATACCACCAAAGATATAGCTTGTATTATTTTATTTATTTTAATTCATAAAATTTATACCCCACTTGATTGCAAAAGAAACCCTCAAAGCAATTTACAAAAAGCTAAAACAATCAAATCCAGAAAAAATTACAACCATACTTTAAAAAGATACAATGTAGAATGAAAAGACATTCATTTCTCAAGCATCTTGAAAGTAAGATAACTCCTAGAACCGTAACAAAGATCCACCCCAACCTGTAGGGGCTTCACTGATTTTTTCTCTCCCATTTGATAATTTCTGGTGGATAATTAATTGATAGAGGATGGTCGGGGGGGGGGAGAGAAAGAAATCTTCAGCATAGCACAAAATTTCAATGTGCAGCACGGATGTTCCCTTCTTTCCAACTTTATTTTCTTTTGTTTCTTTTTAATATACATCTTTTACATAATCCAGGACATGCCGCTTAATTTCCTTAGCTTTTTTTTTCTTTGCAGAGAAATGAAGGTGGCAGCATAGTTTATTGATTTGGATCACGTCCCAGCTTTCAGGTTAAATGGGGATACTTTGCTCACAGGCTTTTTTGTGAAGAACTGTTAGTGCTGACAATAATGTCATTGCCTGATTTCTAAGAAATTCTGCCAAAGCAATTATGCTCAGGAATGAAAAATAGCTTATTAGCCAGGCCAAAATGACAGGTTGTAAGTGCTTTATATGGTAATGACGAGAAGTTGGTTCCGCCTTCTTGTGCTGGGTGCACTGGTGTAAAGTAGATCTGATCTGAAACAGTCCCTTCAGTTTTGATTCTCATATTCGGGAACATCACCTTCAGATGGGCTCCTTGAAATTTTGTCTATTGTTTTCCAATTCTTGGACTGTAGGGGAAGTATGCAAAGCTCTCAAAAAAAAGATCTTATGGCTCTGGGAAGCTGTGTAGCCCTTACAGCACAAGGAACAAAATAGTGAAAGACTCGTGATAGTGAGCGGATTAACTAAATTTGTGTTAAGGATAACTTCAATTTCCTGAAATGGGAATGTTTGCTTATGTGGAATTGCTGTGTATTTTTAGCATGGGTTTTTTCCTTTGGCAATAGCTCTCATGTGATTGGCTGACTGTCAGTCACATGAGAGAGGCATTCCATTCTGTTGTGACTGCTATTCAAGGAACTGTTGTTTTAAACTTTTTTTCTGGCTGCTGAGAGAGACTTCTGCTGCTGAGGACAGTGTGTGTTAGTGTGATCTGTCTGAAGTGAAACAAAGGAGATCCCTAAACGCTAATAGCAATCTGAGCATGATATTGTAAATATATTCTTCTAAGTTTTATGTTTATTAAAGTAAAGGTTTTAACCTGGCCATTTTTTCCTCTGCTACCCTCACCTTACCATTGTGTAGATGATTGTCATTGAGTATATCCTGTACTTGACAACTAAATATGCATATGTTAATCTATAAGTCAGATGTGGGTGAACTCCGGATATGCCTAAATGGCATTTCGGGGGGAAGTTGGAATCAGGCTTGTTCTAGGATCACATGTTCCAGTTCATCACAAAGGGTCTCCTATCATATTAGAGTTATGTCAGTCTTATACATGTCATGAGTTACAGAGATACACCATGTCATAAGTTCAGATTCATATACATCTCTTCACAATCTTGAGAGGTGGGTAGGTGGTAGGATCAGGTTGGGGAAGGCTGATATAGGAGCATTCTTCATAACTGTGGTGTCTTGGTGTGTAAAACCAGAGAGACAGCTAGAGAAAAAAGTGCCCCAGAGGGACAATCATATCATCTGAAACATCTATGGTGGTACTCATATGACACTTGTCTCATGACATGCCAAAACGAGTGCTTGTGTGGATCGATACCCCTTCAAAGAAAGCCCCAAAGTCACCAGCTTGATGTTCCTCCAGATGTTTCCAGAAAACACAGCTGCTTCTCACATGTTTGTGTTTCTTATTCTTTGGCAAGCAGGCAGCACTTTAAAGACTAGTTATCCCATCAGAAGGAGAGAAGGCACTGAACCGTATGAAAATCATTTCAAGGAAGGGTGCTATTCTATTTGGTGGGTTGTGTAAATTATAGATGAAATTTCCCCTTTAAAAGTAAAGGGTTCTGTTGCAAGGGTGAGGTGGGGTGGGGAGTAGGCTATAATTTTCCTTCTCACTTTCCCCCTTCCAGCAGCTGATGTATTCTGGGAGGGAGGAAGCCCAGGCTACTTGATTTGAGAATACACAGAAAATGGACCTTGTCTTAGACCATTGCAGGAGGGAAAACAAATCAAAGTTTATATCAACCGTATAAATGACTCAGAGTAGAAGGGCTGTTTTTTTTCTCCTGCTTTTTGTGGCAGCAATCCTTTTTACACAGAGTGACTCAATTCAAATGATGCTCCAAGGCCAAACAGCGGTTTGGAGTACCAGAAACCAGACTGGGCTCTGTCCTCCCTGTTTCATGCACTTTTCTCTCTCATTTCATGTTTGAAGTTAAGGATAAATCACTTGGATTTATCAGTGCAATTATTACTAGTTAAGCACAGGAGCATGTCAGGTTTGTTTTGCTTTTCTCACAACAGAAAGCTTCTTTGACATGGGAAGAACAGAATGGTCATTGGAGAAAGCCTCTCCTCCTTACAGAGGGGAGAAGTTGTGAGCAGGAGTCATTTCCCGTGTTGGCAGGGGGTGTTTCGGCCCTGGCCCAGCTGGCCCGGCTGCTGCGCCACACCCCCAGGTAGCCAACCAGTCAGGTGGAGGTTTGGGGGCGGGGTTTAGCTGCTCAAATCCGGCCGCGGCAGTGCTTTCCTTTCATTGTGCTGCTGGTTTTCGTCAGATCACCCACCCACTCTCCCTTTAGTTCATTGCCTAGTTCTTGACATTGCTATGGATCTGCGGTTGGTCGCCTTGGTTGTCCAAGGGGCCTGGTAGGAATTTTTATCCAACTGGCAAATTGGCATCGGACACTTGGTTTTTCACCTACCTCGTAGCAAATCATCACAACTTTTTGGGTATTGGCGGTTAGGCATTTTGGAATATGTTTGTGTATTGGAGGGGAGGGTGTGGCCATCGCCTACCCCTCCACTTTATGGGTATTCCGGTAAAGGAATCTGGCGGTTGTGGATCCTGTCCGACGCCCTTGCTGGTGGCTAGGGCCATGGCATGACCCCCGGTGACATCAGGGGGAGCTTTCAGTTGTATTTGCATCAACAGGCTCCTCCCACTGGTGGTTAACCCTTGATAGACTCACCCCTCCCTGAGAGGGTGGAGTCACTCGCTGTGGTTTATCCAATGCCTAAGCTAATACCTCTCACACGCTGTAATCAATAAAGTTGTGGCCTTTTTTAGCCCATTAACCTTATATACCTTGTCCATGTGTCTGTCTTATCCTCAAGCAGGTGGTGGGTCCTCGAATCACAAAAGAAACCTATTGTCTCTTGATCATTTTCAGCCTTACTTATCAGTATATACATTATACTGAAACAAAGGGATTTGGTATCAGTTTACACATGAATATTACAATTTATTACTTGGGCACAATGCTATGCAACCATTTCTGTTTGTAAATAGGGCCATGCAACAAAATGTCGCAGTGTGAAGTGCTTCACTTCAGGGTACCAGGCTTTCCATTCCAACCTCTCTGTAAAAGTTGGTCAGTATTCTGTTCAGCCTTGTATACCTGAAGGAGCGTCACCACCTCCATCATTCAGCCTGGACACTGGGATGATGATGATGATGATGATGGTGATGATAATTCCTATTGAACACGTTCAGTCTTCATGGGCTGTTTTGTGCACAGAGTGAGAAACACTAGTATTCAATCCTAGCTACATGAAAACCCTGAGTTTCCCCACTGGTTTCTATGGAGAGCTCTTATTTCCTTCACTGAAGACACTGAAAAATAGCTTTTTATTTTGATCCAGGAAACGACCTATCAAGATAATGAGATGGCGCTCTCTCTCTCTCTCTCTCTCTCTCTCTCCCTCCCTCCCTCCCTCCCTCCCTCCCTCCCTCCCCCCATCCCCCACTTCCTTCCCTCCTTTGACAGCTTCTGTGTTCCATTCCCTCTCCCACCCAGATTTGTTTTTCCAACATCAGGGAGACACCTACCTGTTGCAGCCTGGAGGTTGGAGCTGCTTCATTGTTCATGTAGGAAAATTTGTTTTGGTGTCAATAATTCACCTTTCCATGTTGTGCTGCACAACAAGATGCTTTGGTCTCAATTCTACGGTGTCTAGTTCAGGTGTTAGTGTTGCCCTGTAGTTACCTATCTGCATGTGTTCATACCTGCATGTCTGTGCCCGCGCACACACAAATGAAATAGCTTTTTATAGGTAAAATAACAAAGGAATCATTTTGTTTAAGGTTGCTTGGCTGTACATAATTGGTTTTTTCTTGCGTAAATATTAAAATACATATTTTAGCAAATGAATTGTTACTGCATGGGAAGCATCAAAATTCTTTTTGTGCACTTGGTTAGCTTCAGTGAAATATTCTTATTCTTGAAAACTCTGGCAATATAGGTGGATGCCATGCTTTCTGAAGCCCTTTCCTTCTTTTAACTGAATGGGCTATGATTTCATATAATATTATAGTCAGCTAGCGTTTATAGGTTCTCGAGATACAAACTCCCCAGTGCTTCATTAGATCACATATTGCGGAGCCAGTTGATATAGTATCTTTGGAATGAAATGGGACATAAGAAGCTTCCTGTGCTGAGTCAGATCATTGGTCCAGCTCACTGCTGTCTGCTAGCTGACAGTGCCTCTCTGGGGCTTTAAACAGGGGTCTTTCTGCCTGAGATCATTTAGACTGGAGATGCCAGTGGTATAATCTAAGTCGTTTTATAAATGCAAAGCCTCATGTTCTATTGCTATGTGCCCCTCATCTCACAAAGCTACATCACCACTACATGCATGGGAATTTTCCTTTACTGCATTCCAAAAAGTCACCATGGCACCTTTTGTGGACAACACCCTACTTTGTCAGGTGCACAAATTAGATAGCGGCAAACTGACAATGTGGGATGTCGATGTTCTTGCAGTTAGCTACATAATTAAATTAGCTGGCAAAAGGGGTGAGCTGCTACGTAGTTGGATAAATCGGTCCAACCCTTGCAGTGATCGTTTATACCCTTTCCCATTATTAGCAATTAACAATTTAGAAAACCTCTGGAAGAAAATAAATATGTTGTAGGGTTTGACATGAACATAAAGGCGGATAAAGATTCCAAAGCAGCATTGTTTAGATCTGCCCAATGAAAATACTTGAGTCCTTTAGTCCATATTAAGCGGTTTTAGATGTAATTATTATTTTCTGCTGCATTCTTTTAATGCCAGTGCATTTGCTGCTCTGAGTTCCTTTGGGAGGAATGGTGGGATATAAATTTAACAAATAAAATTAAATAAAATGTTGGAAAGTTTGGACATGGAAAGCACTTGCAAGTAGGAAATGGCATGCATCCTGCATGTGGATTGCTACATATTTATATTTGTGTATTATTATTTTTATCTTATAGTCTATTCTTCCAATAGAAAGCTTGCAGACCCTTAGGGGAGGATCATGATTTTCTCTCATCTGAGCACTGATTGAGTCCCCAAATCCTAAACTTCACCAGTGCTAAAGGAGTAAGCGAATAATCACATTCATTGCACGTGACTTGCATGTTATTTGTGTTACAGGAGTGCCTTGTGCCTAGTGTTTAATGAGTGTGTTGGTGCTATCTTACAAAGAAAAGAGAGTCAGCAAGTCAGCATTGCTTTCATCTGTTCTGCCGTGTGCTAAAATATCTCCAAAGATGCATTTTAATTAACTGCACGGGTGTTGGGCCCGAGGCAGGCTGTGTGGAGAAGAGTAAATCCCTCTGCTCTCTGGTGACAGCAATGTCCCCAGTTGCAGCTGTGCATGAAAGAATGTGGGGTGTCCGATTCAGAGACATGGGAAGTCCCTGTGCAAAACTAGTTGCTCTTGGTGCTCGGAACCAAATTGATGCATGCTAGATAGCAGTTCACTTGAAAGATTCAGTCGGCAAATCTTTCTCAAAGTGAAATGGAATCCTTTTTCATGCCACATTTCCTTCCCCTTTGGACCTGCCAAGACCCCACATGATCCCTAAATTATTAAATTAGGGCTTTCATGATCATCCGAAGGTCATGGTGCCTAATGTGTGCTAATGTGATGGAAGTGTCAGATACAATTATCTTTGGCAGTAAAACATGGTTTTATAGCCCTAAATACAATAAATTAGAGTAGGCTGCTCAGACTGCTGTCGTCAGGGATATTTCTGCACCATTAAGGTCTGATGAGGGAGTCAGGTCTTTGCTTGGATGCTGGGGAGAAGCAGAAAGAAGGGAATTGGTTTGTTTCACTTTCTGTCATTGCTACTGCTGCTGTTTGATGGATTAAATATCAGAGTGATTTTCAAATTCCTCATCTTGTCTTGGGGGCAAAAATCAAAGCGGATCCACATTATGATGATTCTAGTGTTTCCTTTGCAGCTGTCACTCTCCGGTGTATTTCCTTTGCTTCCCTTTCTGAAAGGCTCAATCTTTAAATCCTCGGCTATCTCTTTGGGCACAGCCAAGCAAACTGTAACTGATTTAACATAGCTTGTCTACACATCTCGTTCCTCCAGGGACAACCAGGTAATGAACCACCATGCCTGGGATGTAAGAAAATACAGCTGTTTAATTTTGCTTTGCACTCGTATCTGTGAATAACTTAATTATGGCAGTTTCCAGGTGGGTTCCAGTTTGGCTGACAAAGTTGCTCCCTTTGAAGGTGCATCCCCAGCCAATCAGCTGCTTAGCACCAAAAGTTCATCTTCCAATGAGGTTTCTGTAACTGCTAATCAGCTGATCGGTGGTTACAGCAACATCTTTTAGCTTTGACAGGTGTCAATAATGTGATGCTTTTATGCCAGTTGATTGGCAGGTGGTTGGTTGTCTCTTGGCACCAACATGTTGAATTACTAGTTGGGCCAATCAAGTATCACTTTCATATGTGATTTACTTTACAAAAGATCTGAAACCGCACCTTTTCTATGCTCTTCTAAAAGGATGTGCAATTCGTGGGGAAGGGAAGGGAAATTATTCTGCTTGACATCGATCTGTTGTCATATTAGTTAATTCTGGAACGTCAAGCTCTTCCTCACCTTCCAAAGCACATGTCTGAATAGATAAGAAAGACAAAGCCAGGTAACCCAGCTGGGAGTAATAAAACAGGGTAAATTACCATTGTCTATAATCTGTCTTAATAGAGTCGGATGCTACAATTAACTGCTACTATATCCCTTTTCTGCCTGTAAGCAAAAAACCCCATACAGATAGCAGGCAATAGGAGGGACGGAAGAGAGAAGGGATCAATTTTAATTGAAAATTCTTGTAGCTTTGCTGTTGAAAGGCATAAGAGACAGTACCAGATTGTGAAAGGCTTGTCTCAGATAGCTGAAGGGTATTAAGAGAGAAGGGAAAAGTTCACTCTTCACAGAATAAAGTCCAACACCTTTGTGAACCTGAACTATTGAAAATGAAACCGAAACTTCAGTCCTTTGGCTTGAGTAATTGCAGGATGGGTATCATAAAACTTTGGGGAAGAATTTTGCTATAAAAAGTAATCCCATATGTTTAACACTAGCATATTCTTCAGGGGGGTTTTAACTTTTTTCCATTGGGTGGAAATACCATTGTCATGCCAAACTTGAGTTGCTGAGTTTGCATACTTGGAGAACTCCCCAGTCATTTAGGTGGCTGTTGGTGCTATTGGCTCCATTTCTATTAACTAGGTTGAGAGTTGGTCACACTGGGAAGGAGAGTGCCAAAAGAACAAGAACAGGCAAGAATCTGGTGAAGAACCAGAGGTGACTTTTAAAGTCACTGGGGACTCCCAAGACTTGACACTCAGAGCTGTGGGATCTGTGGGGTGAGGTCAGTGTGAGTGTGTGTCTGGGAAAAGCTGGTCCTGCTCTCTTGGGTGAGCAACAATTTGTGTGAACCAGCCCTAGAGGGACAAAAAATGCAACGATTTTGACTTAACAAATTTGTGGCTCTGACTAACTGTGGGCTGCTTCAGAGCTCACTGCTGTTAACCTAGTTGTACAAATGGGGATTGCACAGCTCACATTTTCTGATGACACACAGCTTAGGTGAAACATCTAACTCTGAGAAAAGCAGAGATAAAACTCAGCAGATTCTAGGGAAGCTAGAGACGGGCGAAGAAAAAAATCAATAGAATGAGGTTTAATCAGGATAAATGTGGAAATGGTTCCATTGGGAGAGAATAAATTGGTATGTAAGGATAATCCAGGGGGAAAAATGTCAGCTAGGAAGCCACACTGAAGGGGGAAGATTCTAAACTGGAAATAGCAGGGTGTGGGAGATTAAATTTGGATATACATCTTGATGAAGCGAAATGTTCTGTGAAGTATGTTGTTTATACAGAATGAAGACAGTGATCCTGGCTTTATAGCAGCACTGCATAAGCCACTGACTTTAAATTGTGTGTTTCTCTCTTTGTTATCTATATTATTATGTGCTACTGGGGAATGCATACTTTTTAATAGCACCATCTTATGCATATTTTTTCAGAAGTAATTCTTGCTGAGTTTGTTATGACTTACTCCCTGTTTCTCTGACAGCATGAACCATGACTGGCCCAACATGGAGCTGTTGTCAAAAAGTGAATCCTTCTGATAATTTCTATAGGTGTATGTCTTCCAATGATATGTGAACTCTGCTTGGGGCTCCTCTAGAGTTGGTTGCACTACTGCACTGGAAGCTTCATGGTGAATATTTCCTATGTTTCCTGATTAAGGAATTTTTTGCTCAATTACCTTTTGAATTAATGGAGTTAATGGGGGGTTTACATGTTACATTCAGTGAGTGCGCAATCTATGCACCTGTGTACCCAAAAAGGTTGGGGGATGTGTGGTGAAGTACATCTGGAAAGGGACATGAGTTGTGGCAGGAAAACAAAAACCCTTAGAGGTTCACTCTTTGCAGGTTGGAAGAGGTCCATGCTGGCTGTGACTTGACCAGCCACTCCCTGAACTGAGAGCAAACCCCAGAGTCCCCCTCTGCTGTAACGCTGGTGAGAGAGTGGTGAGTTCTGATGAGCTCCAAGGGCAAATTTTGCAGCTTAGCAAACCCTTGACAACTGCTACCTTTGCTTTATAATTCCCAAGTTCTGCAGTCTACAATTTTCAAGCTATCAGTTCAGATGCAGTGATAGCTTTTTCACCTGCATTCCATACATTTATTGACTGTTTCTTTGTAACCTGAAATCTTTAGTTGTTAATATTCATATTACAATTTGATTCAGCCCTTCAAAACCTGTCTTCTCAGCTTTGGGATTTTGAGTATATGTTCATATTGATTACAATTATTTGATTTTTAAAAACCAGAATAGCAAAAAGGTCACTTATAAAGGCAAGCTCAGGCTCTGTTCATTACCTTTCCATATTCTCTCTCTCTCTCTCTCTCTCTCTCTCTCTCTCTCTCTCTCACACACACACACACACACACACACACACATACTTACACTTTTAAAGATGAATCTTTTCTGTCTCCCTCTTCTGAGAAACACAAGTTGGTAAAGATTGCTTCAGCAAACGGGAGAGTTCCCCCAGGCATAATTGTCTTGTAAGTCGACTTCTGTTTTTAATTAATTAATTGCCTTGGTTCTCCAGCTTTTGCTATACATCTTTTCTTTTCTCTCTGCGATAGAAGGATTTAATTCCGTAGCTCCCAGCAACATCACATCTTATTATAAGCACTTTCATTATAACAATGCATCTTAATTATACTTGAAATGCTTTGAACTTGAGAATTCTGCTTTAATGAGTGTGCTCTGTGCATTGTACTGTCTTCTCAGAGGTGTTTAACTGAAGATGTGAGGTCTTCATTGGATCCTGTAGCCTGGTTCAGTTACTGACTGGCCTGGTGCGCCAGTTCATTCATGTGATGGAAGACTAGGCATGTGCCACTCTCTTCCCCATGCACCTGAAGTAGTTTGCAAGGTGTGCAGGAGAGCTGAGCTGAAACAGTCCTGTTTTCCAGGAAAGCACTGCTTTTCTGTGTGCTGACAAACACCCTCCATGTAATTTTGACCCTGGTCCTTTGAAGGATATCTGTGGATGCTCCAAAGGCTGCTTTAGAAGTCTCAAGGCAACTGGCCTACCCTTTTCTACCAAGCACAGAGAAGTCCCCTAACCCAACTGAGCCAGGGGAAAGGAACCTGTTGTTGGACTCCAACTCCCATCAGCCACAGCCAGCATGGCTAATGGTTGTAGATGATAGGAACAGTAGTCCAACAGCATCTGTAGAGCCACAGGTTCCCGGCTTCTGGTTTACATGGAGTCCTTTTATGTACGGTGGTCACACAACTCATGCTCACTTTACATATTTGATAACAACCTTACGTGGGTGGTGTGGGGATAAATATGTGATAAATAAGTAAATAAATAGAAATCAGAGGGAACCCACCATTCCTCACTTTCCATTTATTTCTTTTTAACCCACCCACACAACCAGCAGGTTTTCCTTGCTTACCAGGCTCTGCTAAGGTTGCGGGATAGCCCCCCAAAACTTCCCAGAGTATCATTCCAAGAGGCTGGAAAGAAGCCCTCCACCATGTTTACCAACCTCAGGGAAGGAGAGGTGAGAGGTCTGGGAGCATCCCAGAGGTCAGTAAGGAAAGTGCCGCCATACTTGCTAGGCTCTGGGATGGTTGCGGGAGGGCTCTTAAAGTGACCATCCCCAAACCTGGTAAGCAACCTTC
This sequence comes from Podarcis raffonei, assembly GCF_027172205.1. NCBI lineage: Eukaryota > Metazoa > Chordata > Lepidosauria > Squamata > Lacertidae > Podarcis > Podarcis raffonei. The sequence continues at coordinate 22,165,954 of NC_070606.1, forward strand.
CACCTCACAGAGCGGAGCAGGGTGGGGAGGGTGGCAATTCTGGGGTTTCCTAACTTTGATTTTGCCTTTGCGTGCAGATCCTAAGAACTGAACCCTCACGTAAGTGGTTGACCAACTAAATTCACTTGTAAGCCCTCCCCTAAGGCCATGTGATTGTACATAACCCCACTCTGACGTCAGGCCTTCATGTGAGTAATGAGGAAGGGAAAACTCACAGAGGGTATATATACCACAACATGAAAATACAAAATGAGAACACAAAATACATAATAAAGACAAGAATGAGAAGAGACCAATAACCTCACTCCCACAAACACATTTTAAAGGGCATAGACTGTTAATCAGTCAAAGGGCTGGTTAAAGAGAGACCTTTTCACCTGGCACCTAAAGATATGCAATGAAGGCACCAGGCGAGCCTCCCCGGGAAAACATTCCACAAGTGGAGAGACCATTCCTGTGTTGCCGCCCCCCAGACCTCTCCTGGAGAAGGCACATGAAGAAGGCCCTCAGATGACAATCGCAGGGTCTGTGTGTTGGCATGCAACCAAGGAAACGGGGGCAATTGGCAGGCCCCCAGCTGGTCCCAGCCCACCGGCCGGTGTGCCAGGCGAACTCCAGTTCTTGGTGCAGCATGAATCTGCGATCCGAGCTTCAGAAGCTAGGGCACGCTACTCAGCAGAGTAAAAGCTGCACAAACAGAAGAGGCAGGAGAGGCTGTGTGAGCATATTTACAAGCAGTTTATTCAGCTTACATCAGGACGAAAGGAAACATGTCTGATCTCCTTCGTGTCCAAAGCATAGCGGCAAAAACAAAATCTATACACAAACGGAAGTTCCCAGCATACTGTGCTGGAATGTAAACAGACATGTGACACACAACAATCATGCCTGTTCCTTATGGTGGAACGGAATATCCCAACATCCTCCCCCTTTCCGTGTAACCTGTGTAACCTGTGTCGCAGTATTTCAATCCAATTGCAACCGCTGTTGTTGTTTAGTCGTTTAGTCGTGTCCGACTCTTCGTGACCCCATGGACCAGAGCACGCCAGGCACTCCTGTCTTCCACTGTCTCCCACAGTTTGGTCAGACTCATGTTTGTAGCTTCGAGAACACTGTCCAACCATCTCGTCCTCTGTTGTCCCCTTCTCCTTATGCCCTCCATCTTTCCCAACATCAGGGTCTTTTCCAGGGAGTCTTCTCTTCTCATGAGGTGGCCAAATTATTGGGGCCTCAGCTTCACGATCTGTCCTTCCAGTGAGCACTCAGGGCTAATTTCCTTAAGAATGGATGCGTTTGATCTTCTTGCAGTCCATGGGACTCTCAAGAGTCTCCTCCAGCACCATAATTCAAAAGCATCAATTCTTCGGCAATCAGCCTTCTTTATGGTCCAGCTCTCACTTCCATACATCACTACTGGGAAAACCATGGCTTTTACTATACGGACCTTTGTTGGCAAGGTGATGTCTCTGCTTTTTATGATGCTGTCTAGGTTTGCCATCGCCTTTCTCTCAAGGAGCAGGCGTCTTTTAATTTTGTGACTGCTGTCACCATCTGCAGTGATCATGGAGCCCAAGAAAGTAAAATCTCTCACTGCCTCCATTTCTTCCCCTTCTATTTGCCAGGAGGTGATGGGCCCAGTGGCCATGATCTTCGTTTTTTTGATGTTGAGCTTCAGAGCATATTTTGCGCTCTCCTCTTTCACCCTCATTAAAAGGTTCTTTAATTCCTCCTCACTTTCTGCCATCAAGGTTGTGTCATCTGCATATCTGAGGTTGTTGATATTTCTTCCAGCAATCTTAATTCCGGCTTGGGATTCATCCAGCCCAGCCTTTCGCATGATGAATTCTGCATATAAGTTAAATAAGCAGGGAGACAATATACAGCCTTGCCGTACTCCTGTCCCAATTTTGAACCAATCAGTTGTTCCATATCCAGTTCTAACTGTAGCTTCTTGTCCCACATAGAGATTTCTCAGGAGACAGATGAGGTGATCAGGCACTCCCATTTCTTTAAGAACTTGCCATAGTTGTCTGTGGTCAACACAGTCAAAGGCTTTTGCATAGTCAATGAAGCAAAAGTAGATGTCTTTCTGGAACTCTCTAGCTTTCTCCATAATCCAGCGCATGTTTGCAATTTGGTCTCTGGTTCCTCTGCCTCTTCTAAATCCAGCTTGCACTTCTGGGAGTTCTCGGTCCATATACTGCTTGAGCCTTCCTTGTAGAATTTTAAGCATAACCTTGCTAGCGTGTGAAATGAGTGCAATTGTTCGGTAGTTGGAGCATTCTTTGGCACTGCCCTTCTTTGGGATTGGGAGGTACACTGATCTTCTCCAATCCTCTGGCCACTGCTGAGTTTTCCAAACTTGCTGGCATATTGAGTGTAGCACCTTAACAGCATTCAGTTGGAATACCATCACTTCCACTGGCCTTGTTATTTGCAGTGCTTTCTAAGGCCCATTTGACTTCACTCTCCAGGATGTCTGACTCAAGGTCAGCAACCACACTACCGTCACTGTACGAGCCATCCATATCTTTCTGGTATAATCCCTCTGTGTATTCTTGCCACCTCTTCTTGATGTCTTCTGCTTCTGTTAGGTCCTTACCACTTTTGTCCTTTATTATGGTAATCTTTGTACGAAATGTCCCTTTCATATCTCCAATTTTCTTGAACAGATCTCTGGTTCTTCCCATTCTGTTGTTTTCCTCTATTTCTTTGCATTGCTCGTTTAAGAAGGCCTTCTTGTCTCTCCTTGCTATTTTTTGGAAATCTGCATTCAATTTCCTGTATCTTTCACTATCTCCCTCGCATTTTGCTTGCCTTCTCCGCCATTTGTAAGGCCTCGTTGGACAGCCACTTTGCTTTCTTGCATTTCCTTTTCATTGGGATGGTTTTCGTTGCTGCCTCCTGTATAATGTTGCGAGCCTCCATCCATAGTTCTTCAGGCACTCTATCCACCAAATCTAAATCCTTAAACCTGTCCCTCACTTCCACTGTGTATTCATAAGGGATTTGACTTAGATTGTATCTTACCGGCCCAGTGGTTTTTCCTACTTTCTTCAGTTTAAGCTTGAATTTTGCTATAAGAAGCTGATGATCTGAGCCACAGTCCGCTCCAGGTCTTGTTTTTGCTGACTGTATAGAGCTTCTCCATCTTTGGCTGCAGAGAATATAATCAATCTGATTTCGATGCTGCCCATCTGGTGATGTCCACGTGTAGAGTCGTCTCTTGTGTTGTTGGAAAAGAGTGTTTGTGATGACCAGCTTGTTCTCTTGGCAGAACTCTATTAGCCTTTGCCCTGCTTCGTTTAGAACTCCAAGGCCAAACTTGCCAGTTGTTCCTTTTATCTCTTGACTCCCTACTTTAGCATTCCAATCCCCTATAATGAGAAGAACATCCTTCTTTGGTGTCAATTCTATAAGGTGTTGTAAGTCTTCATAGAATTGGTCAATTTCAGTTTCTTCAGCACCAGTGGTTGGTGCATAAACTTGGATTACTGTGATGTTAAAAGGTCTGCCTTGGATTCGTATCGAGATCATTCTATCATTTTTGAGATTGCATCCCAATACAGCTTTTGCCACTCTTTTGTTGACTATGAGGGCCACTCCATTTCTTTTACGGGATTCTTGCCCACAGTAGTAGATATGATGGTCATCTGAACTGAATTCACCCATTCCCGTCCATTTTAGTTCACTGATGCCCAGGATGTCAATATTTATTCTTGCCATCTCATTTTTGACCACATCCAACTTACCAAGGTTCATGGTTCTTACATTCCAGGTTCCTATGCAATATTTTTCTTTACAACCGCTGTACATAAACCTTAAGTTGTTCTCTGTTAACAACCTTAGACAACAGATCTGTAGGAATTTCGTTTCCTGGCATGTAGGACAGTTGAATGAGTCTTTTCTGGATACACTCTTGTGCACGAGGTAATTTATCTCCAAGTAGAGGTTCGTATAAAAGTAATCTCCCTCAGCTTTTGCTGAGTTGGGTCAGAACACTTCATGTGACAGTGCTAGGCTGTGGCTGCAGCACTTCTGGCAAGAACATGACAGCCTGCTGGATCAGGCCAATGGCCCACCTAGTCCCACAGAGGCCAACCAAGTGACTGTAGGAATCCCACATGCAGGACCTGAGCCACAAGAGCCCTCTCTCCTCCTGTGGCTTCCAGCCCCTGGTATTCAGAAGCATTACTGCCTTTGACTGTGGAGACAGATCATAGCCATCATGGCTAGTAGCCATCAGTACACAAAAGTGTCCTTGTAAAACCAGGGATTGGGACTCTGCAATGCCTCTTTCCTACCACATTCTTTAAGAGGGCTGTAGAAGTTTGGGCGTGCCCTCTGGGCTGCCTTCTTGTTCACCCTGTTCTAATGCATGCTTCTATAAATTTCTTTTATTTTTTAAAGACACCATAATCCTAGAGTGTTCTTTAATGAGCGCCGGACAAAGTAGCTTGCACTGCTCCTTATTCTGGCTTGGAAATGGGAGGCCTGACCTCAGATTGCTTCCTTAATAGGCCAGGATTGGCACTTGCTGACTGCCTTCCTCATCCCCCATTAGGAGAACTGTCAGGGAAGTTTAAGTGTGGCAAACTCACGGTTCTCGACGCAAGCTCTATGAGAGTGCATGGTGGGTTAATTGCCTTGAGGCATGTGACAAGGAATCCTAACTTGTGGAACAGCAACTTGTCGGCAAGGAATCACACGTGATGTGGAGCTCTGGACGCAGAGAGTCTTCGTCACCGTGGTAACCATTTGCACCTGCGAATGGAGGAGTGAGTCACAGGGCTGAGAGTCGGCATTCTTTTTATGGAACATCGGAAGCTATTTGTAGTCAAGCTCTTGTATAGAGTAGAAAATCCCCCCTGTTTTTAACACCGCAGATGCCTCTTGAGAGAGAGAGAGAGGAGGAGAAAATACTGAACATCATTTAATCATAAGTGCAGAAGTACTATCTTGCTGGATCAACCTAAGATCCAATTCAGTGCTATTGCTTATCCCCACTTGATGAGCTTCCTGTTGTTCAAGGTGCTAGTCTCTCGCTCAGTTCCCCATTTCAAGGGCTGACCAGTTTAGTTCTGTGAATAGTGACCAGCTATTGCTAATCCAGACCTTCCAAGTGTTCCTATCTTCCAGGGACAGTCCTGGATTTACAGAAGCCATCCCAGTTTCTGATTTGATCCTGGAATGCCCCACTTTTCCTTAAAGGTAAAGGGACTCCTGACCATTGGTCCAGTCACGGATGACTCTGGGGTTGCGGCGCTCATCTCGCTTTATTGGCCGAGGGAGCCGGCGTACAGCTTCCAGCTCATGTGGCCAGCATGACTAAGCCGCTTCTGGCGAACCAGAGCAGCACACAGAAACACCGTTTACCTTCCCGCTGGAGCGGTACCTATTTATCTACTTGCACTTTGACGTGCTTTCGAACTGCTAGGTTGTCAGGAGCAGGGACCGAGCAATGGGAGCTCACCCCATCGCGGGGATTCGAACCGCCGACCTTCTGATCGGCAAGTCCTAGGCTCTGTGGTTTAACCCACAGTGCCACCCGTGCCCCACTTTTCCATAGGATGTCCCTATTTTCATCATAGAAATGTTGGAGGATATGGAAGGACCAGGGATTTTTTTCAACGGAAACTCAATGGAAATCCATACTGGAACCTCTTAGGTGGGCGCCATTGCCCATTATAAGAGATCAAGGGAGGCATTCGTGATGATTTCCAGAACCTCTTTTTCTAGAAAAATAGCACTGGGTAGGACATCCCTGTTTTCATTGGAGAAATGTTGGAGGGTATCCTAATCTCTGTATTTCATTCAAATGAAGGCTAGTGTAAACAATGCCAGACAGTTTCATTTCTTTCCCCACTCTGTGCAGTTGGATAATTGTGAAGCAGGTCACAATTAACGGCAATTTGTATACACAATTTGTATGTACAATTTTTTCCAAAAAAACCCCACTGCACTTTCCTGCAGTGAGGAATCAATTTTTGTGTCTGGAAATAAAAATAATGGAAATTTTGTTTCATTCCTATAACAGAGTATGGATATATCGGCAATTGTCCACTCATAGGCAATCTGGGGATACATAGTTTTTAAATATATATTCAGAGTCAGGCACGTACTGGAGGCCGATCATTATGTAGTGTCATAGCTGCTAATTTAAAACTGGAGTGATGCGTTGGAAGACTAGCGTTGTTTTTATCCTCCAGATCTAATCTGTTTAGGATCAGTTCATTTTCTTAGTTACCGCTGTATTTTAAGAAGGCAATTTTTCAGTTCTGTGCTAACATCATTTATCACCTCCGTACAAGGCTCTGACAAGACACTTGCCTTGTGATTATACATAATAACAGCTGCCCTTTTCTGAACCTCCAAAGTTTGCACTCTGCTATCTCTGTGCAGCAAAAGTATTGGTGTAACTTCCTTGAGCGCCCAGTTCCTTCACCCTGCTTGGTGCTGCTGTAACAAAGCCAAAGGGTTAGTTAATTTCTCATCCTGTCCTGTAACAGGCAAGATGTACTCTTGGTGCTAAGTGTAGTGGAGAGGAGAAAGGGGCCAGGGCTGCTGTCCAGTTGTTTGATCTTCTCAAGGAGGAAATAGCAAATCTGACCTCTTAGCTGCTGAACGTCACTCAATTAATGTCTCGGCAAAGGGCAAGAGCAATGTCTCAATTCCATTAGGGATTAGGTGGAACAAAAGGGATGGTGCGAGAGCACCATGTTGGTAATCAATTCTCTGATTAACAAGACCAACCTTCTAGTAACCCCAAGAAACTTAATTAATGCAGAGCCTCTTCGGATTCTCTTGCTCAGCGCATAGAAAGGAGCTCTTCATTCCCTAATGAATTCTCGTCTACTTCTCAGGGTCCATATTGTGACAGCGTCCAATAACGTCATCAGGACAGACAGACAACTGAAATTGTCACAAAACCTCTCCTAAGCAATGACCGCCACATGGCTGAAGGCCCATTCACTGCCATGTGCTTCTATAAGGAGACTCATTGGAATAGGAGAAACTTTTTTTAAAAAAAAAATATGCATGTGTAAGGAGTGCCGCTGTGGATTTCATCTGGTTGCTTTTAATGCTGCCATTACTATTTGGACCAAGGGAAGGACTGTGACAGTGGTAGAGCACATGCTTGGAAAGCTTCAATCCCCAGCATCTCTAGGTATCGCCCCCTGAAAATATGGAGAGCTATCGCCAGCCAGTAGAGACTTGGGATGGAGAACCACTAGCCCTTCAGATATTGCTGGACACCCAACTCCCATCAGCCCTGGCCAGCATGACCAATGAACAGGGATAATCTAGACCACAGGTCTAGTGCAGGGTCAGCAAACTTGTTCAGCAGGGGGCCGGTCCACTGTCCCTCAGACCTTGTGGGGGGCCGGACTATATTTTGGAGAGAAAAAATGAACGAATTCCTATGCCCCACAAATAACCCAGAGATGCATTTTAACTAAAAGGACACATTCTACTCATGTAAAAACATGCTGATTCTCCGACTGTCTGTGGGCCAGATTTAGAAGGCGATTGGGCTGGCCCCAGCCTTGGGCCTTAGTTTGCCTACCCATGCACTAGTGTATGCAGAACTAGATGGATCAGTAATCTGATGATATAAGGTAGCTTCCTACATTTGTATTGTTGCTGTTTGCAACTGGTGGTGCTTAGTGTCCTTACTTTGGAGTTTTTGTTTTCATTATTTATTTCATAACATTTGTACGCTGCTTGATTGTAAACAAACAAACAATAACCCTCAAAGTGGTTTACAAAGAAGATATTGGTTTAAATACTGTATTTAACTACAGTTGAAATTTGGTTCCCAAACGCCTCCGTTTTGGAACGTTTTGGCTCCTGAACACTGAAAACCCGGAAGTAAGTGTTCTGGTTTCCGAACATTTTTCAGAAGCTGAACATCCAACGTGGCTTCCACTTGAGTGCAGGAAGCTCCTGCAGCCAATCGGAAGCCATGCCTCAACAACCGAGGTCTGACTGTATTATGCTTGTATCCAGTGCTTTTTTCCTGGGGGGAAGCAGGTGTATGCATACCCTTAAACATTTTGTGAATCTAAGTTTGGCCTCCTTGAGGGGCAGTATTTCAATATGAGTAGGAAAATGAGAGTACCCCTAAACATTTTTTTAGAAAAAAAGCACTGCTTGTTTCCTTTCCTTCCTTTAGCTAGCGCTCAAAGTGGTGTTCATGGGTATTATTTCATTTTATCATTGCAACAAACCTGTGAGGTAGGCTGAGGTTGGCCCAAGATTACTGAGTGAGCTTCATGGCTGACTGGAGCCTGAAACAAGGCTTTGCTAATCCAAGTTCTGTATCATCCACTTGCCACACAGGCTCTCAAAAGTGGCTCTTTATATCAGCCTTTCCTAACCGGGTGTTTTCCAGAGGTTTTGGATTATAATTCCTATCATCCCTGACCATTGACCTGGCTGGCTAAGACTTATGGGAGTTGTAGTCCAAAACATATGAAGGGCACCAGGTCAGAGAAGGGTGCTTCATAACATATTTGTCGAGCAAAGCACCTCAGGAATTCTTATGGCAGGATGAGATGCTCTCTCTCTCTCTCTATATATATATATGGAACCAAGAAAGGAATTGAAAACAGAGAGCAGCAGCATTCATAACCTACACTTAAATGGATATCAGATTTTCTCTGCACGCAGGTTCTGGTGCTGTATGAACAATGGGCCACATTTCAGTTGCTACAAATATATTGTGGCATTAATAAAAGGAGGGATATATCTACATTTATTTCTACACTGACAAACATATTAAAATGGAAGCAGGATTGCTTTGGACTTTAGCACTGAAAATAATAATTGCAGCTCTATTGGATTTTTACCATCTCCAATGCGTGTGTGATTTGCAACCTCTCTCCTTATCGGCTAAAAACAAGGTCCTTGTGTCAGAGTTCCAGAAATAACTGCATCCTCATCATGAATTTGAATATCCAGCTGGGATTTCAAATTGCAGCCCCAGAGAGCAAAGGCTAATGCATTAAAGCAAATTCCTCATTAGCGCCTTGAGCTTCTATATTGGGCTGTGCTACATGTAAAAGGTTTGTGCTGCATAGATCAGTACAGAGAGGAAGGGATGGGGGGGGGGGAGATGATCTGAGGCTGTAATATGTTGTTTTTCCTTTGAGAATATCAACCTCATCTTGGTGGTTTTGTTGGGGATAATGATGATACCATATACTCAATCAGGATTTATAGCTGGTTTCACTTTAATCAAATGAGGCTAAAATCATCCTGGTGACCCTGTAATCTTGCCCCCTTTGACCGGGAGAGGTTTGTGACATGAATACATAAGAAGCACTTAAGCCTTGAGAGACCACCTACTCTGATCAAAGCTTCCCTTTCTTTTTCTTGCACTGTCGGTAAAGAATGCTGACTGAAACCAGCATGGTACGGAATCGGTCTCTCCCTATTAATGGGCATCCCTTATTGTGTGGAAACATGGCAAGGGAAGGTGAGAAGACTGGCCTATAATTGTCCTCCGTCTGTGAAAGTCCATCAGAGAAAGAACCATGAACTAACTGAGGGGTACTCTCTGTCATACTGAGCCCTGATTCAACCCTAGACAGCTCACCCTTTGATGAGGAACCAGACTTCCTGGACTCTGGAGATGTGGGGGAACAGATAGAGTACCCCAGTTACACAATGGACTGAAAAGTTCTCTAGGTCCTCTCACCATGAAGGATGTGTGGTAGAGGAGCCCATGTCTGAACTGGAGCAGGAGGCTCTTGGAAGCATTGCTGCAAAAAGACCTAAGCTCAGGCAGCTGGTTGGCCAAGAATGACTCCCCGGAAGCCCTATATATTTGTGCTACTTTTGAGTAAAAGGCTCCTTGACAGTACCCACACTTCTCAGTAGTAAAGTGTTCCTGGTGAGCAGGCTTCAGCACCTGTAGGTGATTTTGGGTGGTTCTCAAGATGCCATGCTGTATAAGCCTTCTTTTGAGATCTGCTGGTTGCAGGAGCAACAGATTACTTTCAGCTCTTTCCCCTGCTGCAATTTGATTTCCCTGCCTTTGTAATGCCTTCTGACAGGTCTGTCTAGCTGCCAGCTTCTGCCTTTGCATCCCACTTGACTCAGGACTGCTTTCTTGTGCTTTGCCCATGCTTCACATTGGCTTTGCTTTTGGACCCCACTCGCTACTGTTTTGGGGCTGCTGTGTTTTGGAGCTCAGCTTTCAACGGATGCAGTGATGCATTCTTGTCCCCAGCCAAGCTCAGGGTCTAACCCAACCAGATTAGGACCACTTGTATTTGTCTGTGTGGTTTCTGTCCCTCATCTCTGATGAATGTATGAATTGCTGCACTTTCTGCTTGTGTTAGCATTTCTGGTGAAATTCTCCAACCTCCCTACTCTTGTGTTGCAGGGGCTATTCAGTTTGCTCAGACATCTTCCTTATGTGTTACCCTTGTGGGCTTGCTCAGATAGATAATTTTGTTTTAAAAGAATGAGGGCAGAATCGTGAAAAAGACACACACAACAATAATTGGAAGTATTTTCTTGCCTAAGTAAAACTAAATTGGTGGTTTTTAGCTTTACTAACTTTGGAATCCAAATTAACTTGCAGTCAACTCAATCATAATTTCCAGGCTCATACTCAGAAAGCAAACATTGTATTGATTTTTTTTGAAAAAATAAAACTAAAAGTCTGATGAGAGCCAATGAACCTGACTATTTTTAGAACCAATTACTGCTTTATTTGGATAATTTTGTATGTGTATTTGTATGTAAACCACACAATTCTCTTACCGGTTGGATATGCATAGCAGCTTGGGGCTGTTTCTTCGTTTTTATTTCGCAGCATTTATTTTTAAACCAAAGACAACACCCAGTGAGTGATCTCATTATGGCTACGATGTTCAGTGGGCCTCTTGGGAACTGGTTTCCCATTTTAGATTAATTTAACATCTCCCGCCTCTCGTTCAAAAAAGAGGGAGGGAAGTGTGTCAGACTTGTTTTGCATGGCTAAACATTGATGACATTTTGCTGTGCTGATTGGGAGGGAATGGATCGAGCATTATAGAATCCGGTAACAGGGAAAGTGCCAAAGAAATCAAAGGCGATAGCCAGTCATGTAAGGAAAAGCATGCATTGATTTGGCGTTTTGCTCTGGACATTAAGGTGTTGATGGGCCGTGGGATTTTATTACAGTGCCAAGATTAAGCCATAGACTAGGAATGAAGAATGTGTGGCCCTGTTGATGTTATTGGACGCCAACTCCCATCAACCCCGGCCACTATCAGCTGTAGACAGCATGGTTAGTGGTCAGGGATGATGGGAGTTACAGTCCAAAAAGCATCTGGAGGGCCACTGGTTCCCCATAGGCAGTGGTCCAAGATGAGCTAAGAGCAGGAGTTTTGAGATGAGGCACAACAACAGGTGAGGGGAGAGAGACTTTGCAATGGCTTTTTCCACCTACCTTGCGCCTCTCTCCAGCTCCAGGAGCTTTTCCCAGACCATGACTTCAAGAACAGCAGAAGCAGCTGGGAAGAGAGAAGAGTTCAGGGATATTAAAATAATAATTTTATAGGTTGTATTTCCTTGATTCTCAATTTGATCCTTTTACATATTTTTAATGCCTTGTGACCAGCCATTATTTTTATTGATTATAGTTTAGTAAAGTGTAAACTGTTTAATTATTATTTGCTGATATTTAATTTTACTGTTTTATTATTGAATGGAAGGCAGGGATGGGCTTAATTTTGCCAGCCGGCGGATATGTATCAGGACCTAAACAGTTTCCTGTTTCAGCATCTCTCCTGTAGATGGAAAGTGGCAACTGTAGGTAACAGCTTTCAAAACACTGCTGATTTCATAGTTGTGGAATTAAATTTAGTTGGTTGCATTTTGCTTCTTCCTACTATGTAGTAGTATTTCCCAAAAGATTTTATGGTATGGCGCACTTCCTGACTTAATGCATGATCAGAAGAAATGTACAAAGCTACAGAAGTTGTTTCCCCCAGAATTTCACCAGTTCTCCCTGTCATGTAGTCAAATAGCTGCCATTATAGCCATGTTCAGGTGTTCTAATGAATGTTCTAGCTTTGCCTCCCTGTTGGCATCATTCTCCATGGATTTGTGTTGTGTGAAGGGTGATTCATGGGTATATTTTTATATTTTTCCTGTTTTACAATATACCTGCTATGTGGAGTCTTGGAATAATCTCTCTCCCCTTGAGGGACCTTTCTGGGCTCATCTGGCAAAGGTGTGAAGCAATTCTTGTGCTTTATCTTTACTCCTGTTTGCAGCCATCAAATTTTATGACAGTTTGTTGTTTATGTAAATATACTGCAGACAAGGAAGGAGGCAGGGCAGTGCAGAGATTAGGTTTGATGGTACAATGAGCAGAGTAGGTTCAGCATCTCAGTGAAATGAATAACAACCAGAGACGAAGTCCTGTTTTTATCTGCATTGAACACATTTCATCCAAGTGTGTTAATATATTAAATAATGTGCCACATCTTTGTGAATCTGTTTGTCTGCCTTCACCTTCTCAATTCTTTTGCTAGTGCAGATAGGACAGGTACTGGCGAAAGCTGAGAACGAGGGGAAGGCAATGGCTTCTGTTGAGATAGCCCCGCCAACATCCTTTCCCCACTTAATACTGCTTTCCTTTGGGGTGAAAACAGTCCATTTGTAGCATTGTTGGCTATTTCTCCAATTGCCCCCCTCACCTCAGTCCTATTTTCATGGCTAGCAACTAACACATTTCAGACAACGCTTCTCAGACTGAGGAAAATGGTGAAGACTGTCATAGTTAAAAGGCCTGAAAGCAAGGGAACAAGAAGAAAGTGGGCATACTGTGGTGGTGAGCTCAACAGCCCATCTTCGTGGAAACATAACTGCGTGACTGTTCTGCCAATCATAGTTGTTCAATAAGCATGCTTTTGAGTGAAGATCTCACATAATTTCCCATATGTTCATAACAGTCCCACACCATGTTGCATTTATCTGCAGTTTTTAAAAATTGTGTGTGAAAATATGGGTGTGTGTTTAAAGACATGCTCTAAAGCATTTTCCTGCAAAATAAAATATTTCTAAATGTATTATATCTCAAAATACATTTTAAAGTTAAGAACTGCATTGCAATATTCATAGAAGTTTGAAATATGAAGGAAAGCTATGTTCTGATCTGTAGTGAATTTTTAGCTCTCTGAAAACTATTGTCTCTTTTCAGGTTTGCATTTTCCTGCTCCCCTCAGTATCCCACCAGTTATTGTCGCTGAGCTAACATGACAGGCTTTACTCAAACACCTGCTGGGCTTTCTTTATATGACAATTTTTCCATCTGTTTGTTCCCCAGGAAGGGCTTAAACATTCCTCCACAGAAAGGAAGCTGGCTTACAAGCAAAGCCTGACAAACTCTCTAGAGTTCTGAGTCTAGGGAAAGCATAATTACTATTAATGAAAATTATGAATCATTGAAAAATGCTCCAATGTATTGCAGTGGTTCTGTGCTCCTCTGAGTCCTCCTACTTTTTTCCTGGTACATCTGGGAATGCAGTGCTTTATAAAAATGCAAAATCATCAGACCCGGAGGCTGCAACAGCTACAGACTTAGGAACAATCTTGAAAATTCTGGTGTGTCCAATATTATGAATTAATTCGTAGAATAAATATAGCCCTCTGGTTCTGTTTTCATAATCACTTAGTCAGTTTATAGACTTTAGATTTATTTTCTCTTTTTTTAACAGAATGCTGCATTATCATTTCATCCGGGCATTGAAAATACTACAGGCAATAGCTTAGGGCAGTTTCACACCTTACATGGATTTACCAATTCTGGGACTGTCACAGCAGTATCAGGGCAGTTGAGAGGTATGAGATAGCATGGGAAGCTCTGGTGCACATAAATCTTTGAATGTGAACTGAGGCTGTTACGGGTGACTACATACCCTCCAACATTTCTCCAATGAAAATAGGGACCTTGTATTCCATTAAAAACAATTTTACTATTCATACCCTTCCCATCTGACTGGGTTGCCCCAACCACTCTGGCGGCTTCCAACATAAAAAAATAATAAACCATTAAGGATTTTAAAAGTTCCGTATACAGGGCTGCCTTCAGATGTGGATAACTCCACACCCTCCAACATTTCTCTGATAAAAATAGGGACATCCTAAGGGAAAGCAGGACATTCCAGGATCAAATCAGAAACCGGGATAGCTTCTGTAAATAGGGACACTTGGAGGGTCTGTGACTAGGAGTTATCTGTCATAATAATAATAGTTTTCAGGTTTTACATTTCCACATTAACATCTTTAATTATACCCATACATTCAACGACTTCCCTCCTTCCCCTTCCAAGGTTCTTTTAATTTACCTGTAATTCCTGCATATTCTTGTATCTGTCTCTATATTACCTTTTCCAAAGAAGATGTAAAGGTGTAGGAGTTTCTGCAAGTATCCTGTACGCATGGTTGCAAGCCCAGTTGTTCCAACATTAGCCTAGCTGAGCACCTTCTCTGTTGCCTTCTCCATGATAGCTTCACTTTGGGGTCAGGCTACATTCACCATCCCCTTTAGAACAAGGAAACTCTTTCCTTTCTCATCTGTATGGCTAGGAAGCTCCTTCTACTAGGAAATGGTGCCCAGTCCTTGCACTCCTGGCATGTCACTCAGTATCTAGTTCAGGCATCCCCAACCTGCAGCCCTCCAGATGTTTTAGCCTACAACTCCCATGATCCCTAGCTAAATGGACCAGTGGTCAGGGATGGTGGGAATTGTAGTCCAAAACATCTGGAGGGCCGAAGGTTGGGGGTGCTTAGTCTAGTTGCAGTGGGGTGCTGGGAGTCGGAGTTGAATAACATCTCGATGGTGTCATGTTAGCTCTTCCCCATCTAGCTAAATCATTGCCTTTACATATATTTTCAGTTGCATGATAAGTGAACATACTGATTACATGAACTAGGATTACTTGTGTCAGATGCAGGTCGCGTGTGATGAAGGATGGCATATAAACTGAAATTATGTAGTTTACACACATTCAAGTGTTGTTGTTTGCAATATTACTCTCCAAAAAATAATCTGTGGCATGGTTTGAGACTGCCTAGGCAGATTCTAGAGCAAAGGATATAATGGAAATAATTTTATAATAAATAATTTTTTACAAAATAATAATAATAATTACCATTGTATTGTATAATGTTTAACCACTTTTTGTAGGTACATTGGAATTCTATAACAGCCTGTTATAATTTAACAGAACTTTTTTTAACACTGTAGAGTGTTCTAGAAGTTAATCTATACTCAGTTTTGAAAGTGAACGTAAAATAACATTATTATATTTGTATTTGCTTGCTGGGCTTGAAGACAGGCTAGTGGCAAAGTAAATTTGCAAGCAGTTTTTATAAGAAATGTCGAGGGACAGAAAGTGAGGCTGAGATTTTTGGCACAATCCTTTGTAGACATAATAAAGGCAAAATGAATGGGCACAGTTAATGTTCTCTGTTACTGATAGGTCTGTCAACTGATTCAAAGTTTGTTTGTTTTTTAGTTGCTCAGGTAGTTCTTTTTTAATCAATCAATGGGTTAAGGTTTAAACAAATGTGCATATTACCAAGATTTCAATACCAGTGCCATTTTGATATATCAAAGGCAGTATGAGGCAGTTTAACAAGAGGAAAGGGGGCCTGATGACATTTTAGTTTTCATTCCCTGTTGCAGAAATACACCATTTCAAAAAAAACCCACATTAAAATTGTCCCCCAACAACTAATCAGCTGAAGGTTGGGTTGATTAATTTAGGGATTCAAGCTTGCTGCCATACTTCTGCATCCACTTTGGCGTGTGAATGACAAGGATATTACAGTGGGGTGTATGAGAATCTTGTGCTGGTGCAGTACCTCTATTAATGCAAATAGTACATCTCCCACTGACCTTTCTCTCCTATTAGCCTGCTGGCCAGAGAAGATAGGAGTCTACTCGGGCTGGGCTTAGGGTGCTACAAGTCTTGAAGAAATCTAGCGTGCTGAATTATCCTATCTAATTCCGCCCTCCCCAAACAATCCTGTTATGTACCTCAAATAGGCATGTGAAGTAGTAAACCTACAGCAATGCCAAGCCCTAAGTTTTCATGCGGTGACATTTATTAAACATAATATTAAGGGGAAAGGGTGCTGAAGGGAGTGACCTCAATGATGGAAAATCAATTCAGCAGGGAAGAACAGATGCTACCAGACAAGTTGAACTTATTGTCAAATCCAGAAGCTCAAGGTCATGAACTGCAGCTAATGGAGGATCAAATCCTATGGGAATATTGATGGAATTCCTTTACTTTGACAGACAGTAGTTAAGAAAAGGAATCGACAAGGGTGAAGGCAAAAAATAATTTACGAATAGGTTTAAGAGTTCTTGTTGTTGTTTGTTAAAAACAGCTTTATAGAAAGTTTGGCTTTTCTTGTGTTCTATGTTGAAAATTTTCAATAAAAATACTTACAAAAGGCGTGCGGGGGGTGGGTGGAATCAGCTTACAATTGTTTACATTCCACCCTTCCTCCAAGAGCTCAGATTTTAACTATCCTACTAGTCAGGTGTGTTTCCCCTCACAACACCCCTGTGTGCCAGCGGTTCTCAACCTGTGGGTCCCCAGATGTTGTTTGACTACAACTCCCACCATCCCTGACCACTGGTCATGCTGGCTAGGAATGATGGGAGTTGTAGTCCGACAACATCTGGGGACCCACAGATTGAGAAACACTGGGTTAAACTGAAATAGAGTGATTGGTCCAACATCTAAAAACATTATCTCCCCCCCCCCAAGATGGAAGCCTTTTGTAACAGAAGGGTAAATGGAAGAGTGATTGACAGCAGAGGACTTGGAATGGAAGCAGGAGTGAGTGACAGGGAGAAGAACGTCAGTTAGGAATGAGTAGTTGGAGGAGGGGAGGAGAGAGACACTGAGAGGAATCAGAGAAGAAAGAAAATGAAGTTTGTTCCTTTTCAACTCTGGCTCCCTAAAAAAAAGCTCAACAACTATCACTGTCCTTTTTTTATACTTTGAGTAGATCGCAGTCTCTTGGGAGTTGGACATCCCTGTTTTAGATTAATCAGTTTTAACTGTAAGTACTTTGTATATTGGACCACTACCTGTTCTGAATGTTATGGCCCTTACTTAAATTCAGGTTTAACAATCTGTTTTCTGTTTTGGGTAGTTTAGCAGGCATATTTATCTCACCCAACATGTGAAATCTGACTGGTCCATGTCAGTTGGCAAAGGGAGATTTCTCTGCAAGTCAGTAGGTGGTGGCAACGAGTATCTAAGGGAAGTCTGAGCTCTGCATATTTCAAATCTAACTGTCACACAGACCATGGGGGGGAGAGACACAATTCTCCAATTTCAAAAGAATTGTATCTCATTCTTACCTTTAACACAAAAAAGTTAGATGCACCAGTTCCATGGAAAAATAAAGCAGGATAATCTAATGTTGACTTCAATTGGTCTTGGAAATATACAGGGGATTTATGCCTCTTAAATGGGATTGGGACCAGAATCTGGCTTGTCTTGAGCAGCACTGCAAAGGTGTAAGAGCAATGTTGAAGTGATCTATTTTTGATGAGAGCTGAAATATTTATAGATAGCAGTAGCTGAGCCAGCCATAGAAGGGGAGAGTTCAAAGGAGCTGCTTCAAACTTAGTAGATGAACAGATAAAAGCTATTACTATTCTGGCAGTTCATCATGTATGTAGTGATGGACCTTAGTTAAAATCCAGAGACAAATAGGATCTAACTTAAGAAGGGAGAGTTCTCTTGTGATTTCAGTTGCCTACTCAAGCATCAGTTCATATGAGGAAATAGTTACTAGGTTATACTACTGCAGGTATGTGGGGGGAATCATGTGATCAAATTCATCCAATTGTGCATATGTCACAGAGAAGGGTTCGACCATAGTTTTCTCCCTAGCCATACTTGTTTTCTTTGTGTGGGGATTTTGTGGAGAAGCATTCAAAGTTATACTCCCTTAGCAAAAGGTTGTGATCTGTTGTTTTGTTTTTGTGTTTTTGTCTGCACTGGCCACAAACCACAATTTGATAAAGCCAGTGTACATAGATTTAAGCTATTGAATCCTGAATCCAGTAAATCCAAGTGATCTGCTGGAAGTGATTTGTGGAGCCAATATGGCAAAATACTCTTAAATCCATGAGTTTTTGTTTAACTGCACAGCTTCCATGGTTCTTTTTGCATAAAATGACATGAGAAAGTTGGGCCATATATTGCTGTTCAGTGCTTCTGCTGCTAAGGCAATCTTGGATTTTCTATGTGACCTTTTTGATAAGGTGAAGATTGCCCGGGGAGGGGAGAGATAGATATGTTCTGAGTGTTTGAAAAGAAATTGATTTACTTTGGAGAGTGAGTAGGTTATGTCCTAACATGCCTGATACAGCTATTTTGTAACTGGAACTTGAGTTGAGTGTGTGTGCACTCATCCTTCTTCAGATTATTTCCTACACATCTTGAATTTGTCCTAGATGCATTCAAAATAGGGCTTCAGAGGTGGGATCATGTGATGCATTGTGGCCATATATCAAACGCATGATGATAGAATCTGAATAGTAGTTGCAGTGATGTTTGGTGTTATGTGAAATCTCCAGATGGGTAAGTGAAACAAAAAAAAAAAGTGTTACACCTTCAAATTCATCCAAATTTTAACTAATTCATTTTTCAGATATGTCACATTCAAGCACTCATTTGTTCAAATGGCTTTGAGCCCTGGATGACTTGGTTTCAAGTGGTGGAAAGCAGAAGAGGGAACCATATTTTAATGTCCAAACGTCATATTTCCTGATGAGAATTATGTGGCGGCAATTTCAAAATACACTTTTCCCATACCTTCATGCTAAAGCATTTAAACTAAATAAGGAGGGTCGCCCCCCCCATAGCTAAATAGATACCTTTTTTCTCATTGTGGAGCTTCACTGTAGCAGCTCATTGTTTGCACACTGCTCACATATGGAACATGTATGTATTTCTTAAAAATCAGATTAATGTACAAATGTGATGCAATGAAATATGAACATGGGAAATTGACAGTGAATGGAAATATACTGATCCATCCCTTATATAGCCAGTGAATGTTATGTGCATATTTACAAATATAGACTCAGAGAAGCACATCACTTGCTGTGTTCTATAGACTTTGTGCTGTGTTCTCATGAGACATTAAAACAGAGTACGAATATTGTCACAGTGGTTAATGAAGTAATGTACCATGAAAGCTAACACTGGCAGTGTTTGAACTGAATATTTCTCACACACGGTTTAGGTTTTGCTTTTAATAAAAAGAGTGCATGTACAGAATGGCTCCTTAAATGTGCTTATTAAACAACAGCTGCTTGCTGTATATGATTAAGGTTTTGTTTTTAAAAATCCAATAGGCTAATCAGTAAACATACAAACTGCGTTGGTTTTCAAATATTCCTTCGTGTTTGTTAACATATGCATTTGCCTTACTCTCCTGAAGATTTAATAAGATGTTTGTTTAAGAAATGAAGAAGTAGACAGATATGAACTGCAAAGACCTTATGGGCAAAGCAGAAGAACTTGAGCCCAAATTAGTAATGCAGAATAATGTTAATCACAGCTGCCATTCATAACCAAGAAGAACATTTTGAGTGTCTCTGTGTTGCCACTTGTTAATGACAGATGAAGCAGTCATCACATAAATTCAAATTATAAAGTGTAAGTACAGATTGTAACTTGGCACATGGCACCAATAATGTCAGGAAGTATGGAAAGAATTTATTTGAAGAGCTTGTCAGCAAAAAACAACAGTACAATAAAAGAGAAGGTATCAGCAGATAACCATTGTAATACAAATTAATTGCTATTTGATGTAGTAAAACCAAGGTTTAAGAGGAGAGTATTTTCAACTGATAACATACTCTAATTACTATTAGAAATAGATCACAGTAATCCCAACTACAGAAAAATTGAATTGCCACTTTGGGTGGTTGAAAACTTGAGTGCAAATCCTTTGAAAGGTCCTGGTATTTCTAGCTCTGAAGATAAGCTATACTTATCATACGAACATCTGAACAGGCTAGGGCACTGTGGCACAGAGGAAAAAAATGAATTTGGAAGGCTTTTGATACTGTCTCCACTCAGAAAAATGGAGCCCACTGAGTGACTTTGAGGCAGTCACTTTCTCCTAACCTAATCATCTTCATCAGGTTGTTGTGAAAGAGAAAAGCAAATAGTCCCAGGTACAACTGGAACATGCAACAAATTTATTGTAGTGTGGAACGCTCTTTTTCCAAGTTTCAGTCAGCCAACCATCCCTTCCTCCCCAATACAGCAAATCCTCTCACCTGGTTTTCCACTCACCCACAGCATACACTCAGCATTTTGTGGCCACTTAGCATTCTCAGTACTCATTGGGCTGTATGTGATGTTCCCTTGCCATTGTTCTGTAAATATTTTGTGTACTTCGGCAAAACCTGCTTGTGCATTGGGTAATGCTGTTTTGACTATATAAACAACTGCACTCATGCCTGAATATCAGGAATGATGTTCCCCTGAGGATCTAGGGAGTATATCAGGTTACATATGTAATAAATAAATATTCTAAAGCATCTGACAGCTAGTCACAGTATCCAAACATGCAGCCCTTTAAAGTGCCCAGTCCTAGCTAAAATAAGCCCAGGTGAAATATAAAGGAAGCAGGTCAGGGAGAGGGATAAAGCACATAGCTGGGGCAGCGAAGGAGTTTGTATGGACTTTAAGATTGCAGATAGTAAAGCAAGAGTGGAGGGGGAGGAGGGAGAGAGAAAGGACCTTGGACAGCTCCCCAAGAAGAGACAGCACATTCTGACAAATGCTGGAGGCTAACTGAACTCTTGCATATACCTAACAACCTCAGCCCGTCTTTCCCAGACTAGAATAAGAATAAGAATAAGAATAAGAATAAGAATAAGAATAATCTATTATTTGTACCCCAGCCATTCTGGGCGGCTTCCAACAAAGATTAAAAATACATCAAAATGCCACACATTAAAAACTTCCCTAAATAGGGCTGCCTTCAGCTGTCTTCTAAATGTCAGGTAGTTGTTTATCTCTTTGACATCTGATGGGAGGGCGTTCCACAGGGCGGGCACCACTACCGAGAAGGCCCTCTGCCTGGTTCCCTGTAGCTTTGCTTCTCGTAGTGAGGGAACCACCAGAAGGCCCTCGGAGCTGGACCTCAGCATCCGAGCAGAACAATGGGGGTGGAGACGCTCCTTCAGGTATACTGGACCGAGGCTATTTAGGTCTTTAAAGGTCAACACCAACACCCCTGGCTGCAGAATGAAGACCTTTAACTTTCACTTTTGGGGAAAGGGCTGTACCAAATAGTCTGGGTGACTGTGATGTCCATTTCAACCCCACCCCTTACAGTGAAGGCTTTAGGGGAATGTGGGAAGGAGCTCCTTCTCATTTCTTCACAGTTATGAAGGCAAAATGAGAAGGTTCACACTTACATCCTGAATGTATAGCCAGATAACTTAGGGGACAGATCATGTCCCAGAAGGCTTGAGATGTAATATTTATTTTATGAAACTCCTATGAAATTTTGTAGATAGCATACCATAGCTATAGCATAGCATCTCATAAGGATGCTATTAAGGCAGGAATGGAAAACCTGTGGTCATCCAGATGTTTCTGGACTATAACTCTCACCACACCTGACATTGGTCATGCTGCCTGGGGCTATTGGGAGTTTGAGTCCAACAATACACCTTCCCTGTACAAGTGCATAGTAGTGTGGGCTCTCTGACACAGTGAAGTAAGTGTGCATGGCTTCAGAAATCAATGTGCTTTTAAGAAAGGTAGTGCGCATGAGGTTTTTTGTAGGTCTCTCTAAAAAGCCTTAAAATGCCCTCTTTCTTTAATGGAAGAAACCGCTATCAAGAATAATGGTAATAAAGTCATGTAGAACAAGTAGAAATTGTTGGATGGAAAAATTCCTCTCATCTCAGAGAAATTCAGATTAAGAAATTTAACAGGAAATGAGAGGATCCATTAAGGCATGATCCCATCAATATGCATATAAAATTATAAATGCTGTAGTGATTATTTATTAGTTCAAAGAATGAGGTTTTTTCACCATTTCAAAAAATAAAAGGATGTGCAAATTAATATAAAATCACCATGCACACCTTTTAATGCCATTTTAGTGTGAAATATGTTTAGCATATGTTGAACCTTCTCTTCGTTTTGAATTCCAATACCTAAAACTTTTGTGTCCCACAGATATCTCTCTTAACTAAGGCATGTTAAGCATCTGGTTAATGGGGGAACCTTTTGGTGTTCCAGGCATGTGGGAACTGATATGCTGAATCTCTTCAGCTGCTTCTAACCTTGCAGTTAGCTTTCTGCCAAGTCTCCACCCCCTTTCAGTTCTTATTTAGCACCGCACAACAACGAATTGTACATTATATTCTAACAGCACAATACAAACCCAAAATTCACCAGGACAAGAAAGTTTGGATTCAGTGGTTCTTGAGTTCTCCTCATCCGAGGTCAGTCGGGGCATAGCTAGCCTGGCCAGACCCATTTGGTGGAACTGAAGTTTCTATACACAACTATCATTCCATTCTCCATCCAGGCAAGGCAGGGGCATTGTGACAATTCAGTGATTTGAATGCACTTGGGTGTCCCTTCACATATTTAGTGAATACAACCTATTCTTTGTAAACCACTTAGAGGTTTTATTTACAGTTAAACTGTATGCAAATGCAGGGACTTCCGGGTTGGCGCCATTGTTTAATGGCGGATTCCCTCCGAGCTCCGGAGGGAATCGGCTCCGTAGCGTCTGGGTCTGGCCGCTGCGGCGAAGCGGAGACCCTTAAAATCACAGGCGCGGATGCCTGTGAACACAGAGACTCGGCGGGCACCATTTGCGCCCCCCCAATCCGCGACGGAGCCTTTTTAAAGGCTTCGGAACGGAGGCAGGGTGAGGCGTGGTGCTGAGAGTACTCCCTCGCCTACGGAGTGAAGCCGCAAGCCATTGACAGAGAGCGTCAACTTCTTCTAAGACCGATTGGACTCTAAAACATAAACCCGTGAGTAATACGGAGATTGGGACTTTAAAAATTTTTTAATTTTGGATTTGGAACGAGCGGGAAGGGGCTAAAAAGGAAGTCCACCCCCCCTCTTTGTAAACAATTTAAAGCAAAGGACTGGGCAGCTAAAGTCGAGAGAATCTGTTTCTTGTTTTTTAATGAAAGATCCTGACTTCACGGTTTTGACACTATAAGAAGATTTACTGGAGGATAAAAAGAATTTTGGGAGTTGAAATTTCACACCCCCCCCCAAGACCCGGGAACGTCCTATGAGAAAGCCTGTTGCATTGAAGATTTTGACAGCTGTCAAGTGAGCTGTTAGTCAGCTAGTTGTCAGCTGGAAAAAGAGAACATTGTTTCTGCTGTTTTTGCTGGTTTATTTGGTATAATTTGTTGAAAATAAAGAGGGCTGATACAAAATAACTGGACTTTTGGTTTTGAGTTGAAAGGAACACTAAGGAATTAAAATCCCCCTAGAGGGGTAATAGGGACACTACATCATAAAAATGGCTGGAGTATGTAAAATCCAAGCAGAATTGGACAGAGCACTCGTTCTCTTGGGAAACTTGCAAGATGAATACAATGCTTTGTCTACAGAGGTATCACTACTACACTGGACAGTAAACAACAGTTTTGAGCCTGATAAGGACTTGAAACAGGAAGCCTATTCAACTGAACAAATAAATGAAACTGAAAGTGTAGATACGATGGAGCAATATGTTGTTTTTGAAGAAAATGAAGGAGGAGCAGGAGATTTGCAGGAGTCAAAGGAGAGTTACAATATGAGGCCTGACATGATGATAAAAAAGGACAATAAAAATTGGATGTGGAAAGCCTGGTCTGAATGGGAGTTTGGAAAATGGAGAGATCCCCTTTGGAGGAGATCTGAAGACCTGAGGATTACAAATTTGTTGAAGGTGAAAGCTGGAGCTTTGGGGACATCTGGATCTGAAAGAAATTTGAAACAAGAGTTGGAGCACCCCATAGGCTTTGCTTTTAAGTATGGAGGACTGGCTGGAAGCAACATGGATTCTGTTGGGCCGGAGCCCCTCCGAGACTTGGGGCTTAACATCAAGGACTATCAAAGAGACCGGCAGAAAGGAACTGAGAGAGATATAAGGGCCTCGGACGTGAGATCTCCAGGCTAAATAAATAACATAAAGACTGATGGATATTGGTTGGGGACTGGAACCGGGAAAAGGGTGGGTGGAGGTTGGGAATCCAAAGGGTACATAAGGATAATTTGCTTTTTATATTTTGTTAGGGGTAAGGAAATTGGGTAAATCGTGGAAGGGAAATTTTGGTCGACTTTAGGAAAAAGGTTTAAGAATAATTAATGAGGTATAAGTTTTGATGTGTAATTTTAACAAGGTAAAATTGGTTTTTTCTTTTTAAATTAATTGAAAATAAGGCTGTTAAAAATAAATTGAGGAAATGGAAAAAAGAAGTAAAGTAAAACAATAGTATGTTAGAACAAATGTTTAAGCTAAGGTAAAGAAATAAGTTAAGGACTTGCTGAACTGACAATTTAAATTGGAATACAAGAAGGGGAGGTGTGAGGAGGTCTGAGAAATAAGGTTAAGAATAATAAGTATCAGAAACTTTATGTGTTTTTTTCTATTTTTTGTTTAGTTTTGAATATTATGTATTTTTGTGTGTTTTTTGTTTTGTTTATTTTTTGTTTTTGTTTGTTGTGTGTTTCTTGAAAATGCCAATAAATATTTAATAAAAAAAAATAAACTGTATGCAAATGCTGTTAGATAAAACAAATCAACTGAGCTTTTTGTGTGAGTTGAGCTTTTAAAGCTGGGCCCTATGGATGTTTAAATGCATCTAGGGCAGGCATAGGCATACTCGGCCTTCCAGATGTTTTGGGACTACAACTCCCACCATCCCTAGCTAACAGGACCAGTGGTCAGGGATGATGGGGATTGTAGTCCCAAAACATCTGGAGGGCCGAGTTTGCCTATGCCTGATCTAGGGTTTTCCATCAGTTTACTCTTCAGCAATCTTCCATAGTAAATTTCCACCAACCCAGCAATTTTGGAGAGTGCCTTGTGATTTAGGGGGTTGCTGCAGAGAAAATGCCACAGAGTAGCCTAGTGTGAGAATACAATTTCTTGTGTGTGTGTTATTAATTCTCCCTAGATCTTCATCTTTATAAAGAGCAACCATTTTTAGCCAATGCTACTGGTTAAAGATAGACATATTCTGAGCTTGTGCAAGTGTTTGGCTTGGTTGCAGTTTAAATACCTGTAAACAAGCAAACAAGCAGGCAGGATGAGGAGGAGCTGTAAATCAAAACAGCACTCTTCAACTCCATTTTCAATTTCTTATATTTTCCAGTCATGCACACACACAAACACACTCACTCTTCCTGCCCATCCACCCACAATACCTGCTTCCTCTATTTGATATGTTCCACTGTGGGATTCATTAATATGGAAATGATTAACTTAATGTTCTACAAGTAGAAAAATATAGATTACTGAGGAAATTGAGTTGCTTGTTGCTACTCCTCAAATGCCTGAATTGTGCTAGGATGACTCATAAGCAAAATTTTTTCTCTCTCTCTCCACCCATTATTATTTCAGCATCTCTTTGCTTTCAGCATGAAAATATAATTGCTGTCATTTTGTTTGTGAATTCAGGGAAACGTTTCGGGAGGCTCAAAATTTGTGCTGTGCTGTTTTGTTTTTGTACTTTATTGGCAGAAAATGTGTGCAGAAAACCACCAAACCCAACCCCTGGTGGGATACTTGTTTGTGTGTATCACTCTTGCGGGTTGAAATGAGATTGTCTCACATCAGATGCAGGTGTGTGGCAAAACCAGTCTGGTAAAATAGAGGTAAAGTAGTTGGGTGTTTGAGTGTCTGATTTGAAATGCATCTCAGCAGGGTGTCAGCGTTGTTTACAGTTTTTGTGCATTTTACTGAGCAATTTCGGGAAACCGTGGTGAGCTCCCACATCTGTAGTGACGAGGGACATAAAAAGGAAAGACCAGCAGTGGTGATGCCACTGGAGCCCTCAAGTGGTTTAATTGGCTCAAATACTGTAATACTATTTGACATGAGAGCCAGCATGGTTAAGCAGTAGTGACAGGTCAGTGGTTTATCTGCTGCGATAAGTAATAGTGTAATATGACAGTTTCCTAATGACACATTGTTAACCCTTACATTGAGAAGATTCCAAACTTTTATTTGAGATGTGAATAACATAATACATTACATGTGCGCCCTTGAAGACTACCTGGAAGCTCCTGCCAGTCCACAAGGCAGCTTTTCACCCATAGGAACAGCTTGTAGTGCACAGATCCTGCATTTTCTCATTGTGTCATCCTAGCACAACTGAAGATGCTTATTATGGCATGCAAAGCCCTAAGGGATGCCTCCCCTAACATGGACCAAGAATGCTGTCTTAACCATACAGCTCCAGCACTATTCATGCTCCACCATATTGTGGAATTCCCTCAACACAGAGGTGCATCTGGAACCTTCACTACATAGCCTTTGGCAAGTGCTGAAGACTTGCCTCTTTTTCCTGATCTTTGACACCTGAGAGGAGTATTTTTAGGATTCACCCTCTTCCCCTGACTGTGATTTGTCTTACCTATTTTTAGTACGTAATTTTAAATCGTTGTAACCCATGTTGGGGCCTGCTGGTGTAGAGTGAGAAAATAATAATAATAATAATAATAATGATAATAATAATAATAATACTTCTGAACTATTTTCTACAGCAGTTTAGGACTGCCCTGTACAGCAGCCCCATGTTTACATGGGGGTTACGTTCTGAGGCACTGTGTGCGTTGTTGAATTTGCATATAATTGAAACCCATTTAAAATGCCTGCAAACACCCCATTCCTCCCCTATTCCACCCTTTTAGTGACATTTCAGTGACATCTTTATGACCTTTCTGGGTCATTTCCAGGTTCGGTGTGATACACATGTACACAGTTGCACACATATTGAACGTGCATAAATTTGGGGCTGCCTTTACATCTTCCAGATTAGTAGGTGTTTCTGAACACAAAAACTTGATATTCATGAATTGTGGGGTATGGGCTAGGGTGCACACTCAATCCTCACTCCAACATAGTTGTGCCTGTTGCATGCTTGGCGCTCAACCATCTCCATGTTGAGTGTGGAAGATCTGCAGGGGGGAGGGTCTTCTCATGTCGGCTTGAATTTTGAGGAAAACCCTCCATATGATTGAGGACCCTGAATAAAACAACAGTCCCTCATCTAATGAACTGTTTTCTTCACATTCAAGTCAACACATGGAAACTCCCTGCACATCTTTCCTGCATGATGTACTTTGCACATAATTTTTTTTGTGTGCCAAGGTGGCACAGAAATAAAGGGATGTGACAGTTTGGTGAGTTGGTGTGCGTGTGCCACAAGGAGCACAGTCAGGGTGGGGCTTGCTTGCGAGCCTGCACCCACAGGTTGAGCGTTTGCATGTTCAGGTGAGTGCCCTTTAAACCTTTTTGGTAGAGCTGATATTTTGTAGCCCTAATTAAGCAGGGAGACAATTGTTTCAATGTATTTCTGTCACATCTTCTCATGCTTTTTCCCCTTGGCACGGTTCATACACAGGTGAGGTGTGTTGGGTCTATCTGTGAAGGGATGCAGGAACAAGCAGCAGACAATGTGTTTGCCTCCACCAAAGAAATATCTCTCTCTCTCTCTCTCTCTCTCTCTCTCTCTCTCTAAGGGGCAGTTCACAGAAGACAGATTGCCTGTTGCAACAAAGTAAAATTTGGTCCTGTAACTTCTAGGATCAGAAAACATCCTAGGTGCCTTTTGAAACCTCTTCTAGACCTGATGCATAGTTTCCAAAATTTCCATCTTCTTCCAGGTGATTTGCTCACTGAAATTTCTAATAAGTATAAAAGCAAGCAATTTGGCAAGATAAGGTGGTGTATTATTTTGCTATCTAAAATGGAAGGTGTTGCCTTAGGTATAGCACTTGGGATATTTCAAAATCCCGTTTTTGCAAGTGTCTTTCATTTCTGACCCCAGGCAAACCAGCCAGGTTGACTTAAAGAGATCTGAAATCCTGTATAATGTGTTGCACTTTCCTGCCATCCCATGGATACCAATTATGGCACATTTAAGTTTTATTTGGAATGAATTCACATTTGAGGGTCATCTAGTAAATTACTGTGGTGCTCCTATTGGTTCTTGGGAAATGAGGCTGAAAATTCTCAATTGGCCTTCAAGAAGCTTGAGACATGTCAGTTGGAGCGGTAGTTAGAGAGACCCATGAGAGATGTGGAATCACCTGTTTCTACTCAGGCTGGGAATGCAGCCAAAATGGCCTTGCTGTTCTATTCAACACATCCATTTAGGGCCCCAGTTTGGAGCCAGAAAGTGCATCAGCTGAATTAAGATGAAAAGAAGAACAACCCCCTACTACTCCCTATGAAATGTGAGTTTGGAGGCGTGCGGGGAACAGGTGGGTGGAGGAGAGAGAAGCTGGTTTTGAGCAGACTTTAGATTTTTCTGTACACATTCTTAATAGCTTGTCCTCAGACCTACCATGTATTGTTGGGTCATTTAATTTTCTGGCAGAGCAGTGGGATATTTTATACCAGCATTTCCCAACGGCTGGGATTTTGACAGAGAAATACTAGCTGGAAATCTTGGAGGAAATAAATGGACAGCTTCCGTCTGTTTTTTTTAGCCTAGCAATTGAACTCCAGACTTGTTACTCCTTTCTTTAGCATCGATACGAAAGTAAATATCCTATATGCAGTGCGTGTGTGGTGGGTGTTCTGCTTTCCCATACTTTTAGCAATTGGGCTCAAGAACATTTCAGCTACCACGCTTATCAGACTGAGAGACATCTGAAAGGGAGAAGTCAGATCTAGTTTGGAAAGGCAGCAATGATGTTGCCAGGTGTTGCGATTGCCTGGTTCAGAATATGAATCTGGCACACTTTTAATACACACCTGTACTGCAAACCCAGGGTCATTTCTTTTCCACTCATCGTACTCCAACTCAGATTATAAAACATGTCTGAAAAGGACTTGCCATTTCCATTTACTTGGCTACTGCAGCAAGAGAATAGGAGCCCCCTCCCCCCACAAAAAAGGGGACTGAAACATGAGCAACTTAGTTTGGATCTAGTCCATTTGTTTTTGTTTTGTGCATGCAAGTGTTTTGCACCCTGGGCAGCTGGGAAAGTGTCCCCCAGCTCTGTTTGTAAATGCACACACACCATTTTGGCTGGATTGCAGGGCTGAGAGTGGAGGTGGAAGCAGGAGTGGTTACATTCATCTGCAGCTGTTAGTATTTAAAAGTGGCGGGGCCAACAATGAGGTTGCTATAGCAGCAATAGCTTAGCAGATAACCTGAACCCAATGTGCTAGGGATCCCAGTGCTGGGTGATCAACAGCAGGCAGCCACCAGTAGCAACCAGGTGGAGTATATATTTGGGGTGGAGATGAGGGTGTGGTGTGTGTACTACTGGTAAATGTTTTCTAGATGCTTAATTTATTGATCCTGTGTCCATTGTGACTTACCGTAACCTTTAGGTAAGCTTGCTCCTTTTCTTGATCAGTTTGGCCTGGGTTTTCAGGTTGCTTCCATAGATTCACTGGTGGTGTTTCATGCTGGGGACGCTCAGTCTTGGGTAAAGCATTTACAGAATGTTTAATTTATGATTAATGCTTAATATAGGCTCCCTATTATTGCACACAGTCTGTGGGTGGGCTCACATGCTTGAGTTAATGTTTTGTGGAGATGGTATTGTTTCTTGGCCAGGGGTTTGTTAGCAAGAATTGTATCCCATGCATGAACAGAATCTATGTACTACTGAACTATGTGCTCACATGTTGTGTCCTTTTTTACTGCTCAATTGTGGCTCCTGATGTTCATATTCCACTCTTGATCTTCCTGGGCAACACCCCTTGACTTATCTGGGTTCTGATCTTGTGGCAGAATGTTGTTTTTCAGGAGTTGCCAACCCTAACAATTGTCAACCTTTCGGTTGCCCTTTTTACACCTTCAGACATCTTGTAGTGACTGAGACAGACCTTGGCTGTAATGGTGTAAAGAAATGAATGCACGGGCGTGTGTGAGATGGAGAAAAGCAGGAAAGGGAGTAGAATGTGCAGCTCCCCCCATATGATGGTTTGGAAGTA
This sequence comes from Podarcis raffonei, assembly GCF_027172205.1. Taxonomy (NCBI): domain Eukaryota; kingdom Metazoa; phylum Chordata; class Lepidosauria; order Squamata; family Lacertidae; genus Podarcis; species Podarcis raffonei. The sequence goes on from NC_070606.1 coordinate 22,196,173, forward strand.
AGCAGGGCATTTTTCAGCTGAACTCGCCAGACCTCAGCTCCGGCACCTCTCATGTGGGCTCCATTGCCATTATAAGAGAACGAGGGAGGTGTTCGTTGTGAGTTCTGGCACCTCTTTTTCTAGAAAAATATCACTGGAAGTAAGTCCCACTGTGTTCAATGGGGCTTACTCACTAGTAAGTGTGTAGTCCAATTTAATTCCATTACGTTGTTTAAAGTGGCTTGTGGAATAGACTGGGAATTTCTAGTTAGCACCAACATTGAAGTTGCTATGTACATGTTAACGTTTCTTGGTGTAAGTTGCAGGATATCAGAGGGCATTTCTTCGGGCAATTACATTCCCTCAAAATAATTGTTTTTAGCTGCTAACCTTTGTGTAGTTCAAAGCTCTCATTTCTTTCTCAGTACCCATTCTGATGAGCATAGTTCAGAATACATTGCCTATCATCCATAAAATGCTCTGGGGCAAATTTCTCATTAATGGCATTATTAATAATTGTCACAGAAAAGGCCCTAATAGCATCAGACGTAATCCTGGTCATATGACTCGATCTTTATTATCAAGAGAGGGGGATGCATCATTAAGTCCCACCGACCATTTTCACGGAGCTGTACAAAGTGAAGCCCTTGCTCTCAGAAGCATGAAGTCTGGGGGAAATTAAAAGCTGTTCATTATAAATTCAGGATTCAAAAGTCTTGTTTTAAATTAATAAGGAGTGAAGAAGGACTGGGTTCATAACTTCTTTTAAGTTGGTATCATTCCCTAGTTACTGAACTCATTAAGAGATTCAAGCCTTCTGCTCATCTAATGCACTGAATTTATGCTGAGTTAAGATAGCCCTCCCAAACTCTTGGCATGTGCATATTTAGCAAACTAAACAACGTCAGCATGCAATAGGACAATAGGGTTGCATCCGTCTGAGCATCCTTTGGCCCCTCTTCGTCCACCATTGGCTTCTGCATCAATATGACACATTTTCCCCCGTAGACTTGAGTCCTAAGTGTGCATATCCAACATATAGGAGACCTGATCAAGTCCAAGCTAAGCATGTTTATATTCTATTTGTTTAAATGGAAGAGTTAAGCATGCTCCTAAATGTATCCTGTGGACAGGTGCTTAACTTTGAGTTGGATTATTCCCAAGAACATCTCCTTGTACCTCTGATTTAAAGCTTATTTCTCATTGAGACAAATGGCCTATATGCAGATGACATTGTGTCTGCCTGTCTATTCTATTCATTTAAGAAGGTTCATAAACTGCTTACTCGAAAGATATCTAAGCAGTGTACATAAAACAGTAAGATGATTATCACTAATATGCAGATAAAATCGGTGGGATTTAAAAACCAAGTATACATAACTAAATTATGTCTTCAGATAGGCTTGCTGAAATAGAAAGAAAGCTTTTTAGCAGGAGTATTAAATCTGTCTAATGTTAATAAGTGGGGAGCTCCAAAGTATAGGTGCTGCCACACTGAAAGGCTGAAAGACACATGCAGAATCAACATTATGAAGTGCTTGTAAATGTTCAGGTTCCATAGATTGAAGTGGCTGAGCACAGAATAGGCCTGAGACCATCATTAGAGAGATTTTGGGACTTTTCAGATATTCAGCTAGGGTAGAAGGTATTAAAAGGAAGTGGAATTGCAATGGCAGGTTCTGCCTCCCAATTATAATTGGTGGTTTGAAGATCGAAGAGTGTCTCTTACAGATACAGATGATAAGGCAGGGTTTCTGATCATGCAGAGAGGTCTCTCTTCTATCTGTGGAACAAATGAGGCTGTTCATAATACACATTGTGCATGTTCCCTCTACCCTAATTGAACATCTGAAAAACCCTACTGGGGCAGTGTGTCAAAGGGAGCAGTTGAGCTTAAAAACCTCCAAGGAGTGAGAGTTCACAACCTCCCAAGGGGGACTGTTCCACTGTTGAACAGCTCTTACTGTCAGAAAGTTTTTCCTGATGTTTAGTCGGAATCTCCTTTATTGTAACTTGAAGCCATTGGTTTGAGTCCTACCCTCCAGAGCAGGAGGAAACGAGCTTGCTCCATCTTCCATGTGACAGCCTTTGAGATATTTGAAGATGGCTATCATATCTCCTCTCAGTCTCCTGTCATAGTAATGGGATAGACAAGAGATGGAAAAAATGGAAATTTTAACTACATGAGGGTTTGTTTTCTGTAAGCCGGTTCCTCAAACATCCATCTGTCTGGTTTTAAGGTGAAAGCCTTGAGACCGTCACAAAGAATGATAGGCTTTGTTAGAGAAGGGAACTTGATCAGCCCACCTCATAGGCTATTTAAAAGGAAAGCCATAATCCATCCAAAATAAACTTTTAAAGTCTGTGTTAGCAGGATCTCCCGCTGCTTCTATGAGAACAGAGGAAGGCAAACAAGCTTTTTGAGGAAATTGCTGAATAAAACCCAGATCAACGGCCTTGATGCTGGCTTTAAAACTATGAGAGATTTTTCCCTGAAGAAAGTTCATAGCCCTTGTCAGGTGTTCTAATGTCAGGGTCTGAAAACAGACAAGATGGGCCTGTGGGAATGAATTCAGTGGTACCTCGGGTTAAGAACTTAATTTGTTCTGGAGGTCCATTCTTAACCTGAAACTGTTCTTAACCTGAGGTACCACTTTAGCTAATGAGGCCTCCTGCTGCCTCTATGCCGCCGCTGCGTGATTTCTGTTCTCATTCTGAAGCAAAGTTCTTAACCTGGGGTACTATTTCTGGGTTAGCGGAGTCTGTAACCTGAAGCGTCTGTAACCCGAGGTACCACTGTGCACTAGCTCTACCCCACTGCATGAGATGGAAGGCAACTGCCCAAAGTGGGGAGACTTCTCTCCTTCTGGAGCCCCCCCATCTGCTTTAGAAACCCCAAACCACTGAAGTACAGTGCTCCAACCCCTAGCTCCCTGAGCCATTCCAGAAGGACACTGCAGTCAACACTATTGATTTGAGCTTATTAGCCGAGTTTTTGCTGCCCTCACTTCAACACCCCTCCTCCAAGGAAGCATTAATTACTCACTGGATCCATGCAAGCAATTCTATTTGGCAAGCTCTAAGAAGCTAAGATGGGTCAGCGTCAAAAGGCAGGTGATCAACCACACTTCCCCAAGCAATGGGTCCACATCCCTAGGTGACAATAATTGAAACAGATCCAGCATCACGAGCTGCAAAGTGTTGATGCGCAATCTGTTGGTGTTTGTGTGTGCGTGCATGTGTGTGTGTGTGATGACTAAATGTTTGGATAACAATAGCACTTGATTCTGCGTGCATTTGCATAGTATTTATAGGCCACCTTTCCCATGGGAAATTGCTCAAGACAGCATACGTGCGGAAAATAATAATCAATTACAGTGAAAACAATACAACATAAAAGCAGGCGTAAATACGAGGTATGAAAACAGCAACAGGCAATTCAAATCAATTAACACCTTTTGGTAAATACAAAAGATATTTTTAGCTGCCTTCTGATGAAGGGGTTTGAAGCAATGACGTTTCAAAAACCACAAACCTTTTGACACTTTTCTTTCTACATTAACCCGTTTAAAATCGTGTGCTCCAGATTTGCCACTTGGCAAAACCTTGCCTGACTTCCAAAACTGGAGAGATTAAAGGAATATAATAAAATATTGCAAACTTTAGCATAAATTATCTGGGAAGTGCTGCCTGTACAAGCTCTCCTGAAATCAGCCATCCAGCTAAGCACATTTTGCCCCATTGATAACAATGGGAGAATCAAGCATGTATAGTAGTCTTTTCCATTGAACTCTACGAATGCTTAATTTGGACTGCACCAGTGCCATTTTTTAGGGTGGAATGTCCGTTTGGTATGACACGGGGCTGCTGATGAAAACAGCATCCCTGTGCTACATTCTCCCCTCCTCTTTCAAAATATGTGACGCTCCTGTGTCATGACATTCTAATGTGTGGCCCCCTGCTCCATATCAGCCAATGGGAGAAGTAGTTTTCTTCAATTACATTTTATTAAATTTCAACATTTTTAGCTTATATAATCAAAACACAATTACGTCTTTTTTCTTATTTTTGTGAACTTCCCAACTTGTTTTCCGTGGAGTAGTTGTTTCTCCCCTTCTTCTTTCTATTAAATCACAACCACAGTATACTACAGTGGTACCTCAGGTTAAGAACTTAATTTGTTCTGGAGGTCCGTTCTTAACCTGAAACTGTTCTTAACCTGAGGTATCACTTTAGCTAATGGGGCCTCTCGCTGCCGCCACGCAGCCGCCACACGATTTCTGTTTTCATCCTGAAGCAAAGTTCTTAACCCGAGGTACTATTTCTGGGTTAGTGGAGTCTGTAACCTGAAGCATCTGTAACCCAAGGTACCATTGTAATATAATTACTTCTGTGGCTCATAGCTCAAATCCTGCTCATGAGTTCATCATACTATAGTATTTCTTTAAGTAGTCTGGAAAAGGCATCCATTCTTCCATAAAACACTCATCATTAGATTATCTTACTTTTGCTGTTATTTTTGCCAGTTCTGCATACAGTAGTTCATTATCTTACTTATCCATTCTTCTTTTGTGGGAACATCTTCCTTCCATTTCTGCACATAAAGAATTCTAGCTGCTGCTGTTGCATACATGAACAACTTCAACAGTTCTGGAGTGGGGGATTTCTGCCCCTCTAATCCCTAACAAAAACACTTCAGGGTTTGTTTGTTTTGTTTGTTTGTTTGTTTGTTATACTCATTTTATTTTTATTTTTTTAAAATGATATTTATTCAGAGTTTCAAAAATATAGAAGAGAGAAGAAAAAAGAAAAAAAGAAGAAAAAAATACATAAAAACCAATACAACAACACAACAAAAATAAAAAATACAAATCCCATATTACATCTTTCATTTGCTTATTTCCTTGACCTCCTCACACCTCCCTTTTTGTATTCTAGCTTAATTAGTTGTTTCAGCAAATTCTTTCCATCTTTATTTACCTTAATTTGTTTAACCTTATCTTACCATAAAATACCTTAAAGTTTAAAATTTAATACTTATTTATACGTAACTCCTTATATCATTTCTACTAAGGCCAGATAATTTCATTCCTACATTTCCCCTAATATTCATTAATTTTACACTAATTCCGAAAATAAAAAAATTTTCTTTATAGACTTTCTTCTAATTTTCATCCAACGTCCCTTCTTCCTGGTCTCGGGTTATGTCAGCCCTTACTGTCCATTCCATCCAGTCCATCAACCTGGTGATCTTATGTCCGAGGCCCTTAAGTCTCTTCCATGCCCCTTCTGCGGATTTTCTTCTTCTTGTTTATACTTGCACTTTTCCTTGTCTTTTGTTGATTTCTTTCTTGATTTCTTTCCTTTCTCAATGAGGAGTAGGTCTCTGGGAGATTCCAGCCCATAATTATCTCCATCTCCCCTCATCAGACCAGCCCATTTCCCACAGTCCCACTCCCCACAGTCATCCATATAATCCAAAAAATATTTAACAGCATATTTCAAAGTCCCTCCAAAGTTAAGAGCCTCCTCAGCTCCAGGCTCCCCCTGGCCCACTCCAACTTCAATCTTCCAAAACAGCGGCTTATGCTCCTGCAGGGCCTCAGGTCTCTCCATTTGTATTGCTTGAGGTGCAACCGCAACCTCCTCCATTATCATCTGCCCCTGCACTTGCCCAGTCGAACCAGTTTCCTGAGTTGGTCGCTGTATGGTTTCTGTGTCAGTATTCCCTGTTTGTCCACATTCACTGACTACAGCAGTCATCAAATCCAACTTCTCATTCATCAAACCCATCTTCTCATGCAATTGCTCCAGCAAAGCATTTGTCTTGCAAAAAGCAAGCACCAAAACTTCCTCCTGGCACATTTTTATTCAAGGTCAAAAGACTGGTTCCACGATCTTAATCTCGCAGCTGTAAAGTCGCCAAGTAAATTGCAGCAACAATTTGACAAGCTCCCTCTAGAGGAGACAATTTCTATTTGTGTCCATCTTTTTTAAAGCATGTCCAACAAAAGAAAGTTACTTTCAATTTTCAAATATTTTCTTTCTTTAGAAAGCAGAAGGCAACATTGAAATCAGTTTGTTTCCCTTTTTTAGCTATCTGTCAAAATGTTCCATTCACAGTCAATGAACGCCTCCAACAATTTCTGTCTCTGACACCCCGTTCCCAGGTTTGAGACAGTGGAAACTTATTTTCCTTTACTCCCTCTCCTGCAGGCTTAAACAGTCAAATCCCCCCCCCTTTTCTCCTGCTTCCAAGGGGGTTTTAGTGGTTATAAATGAAGGGAATTTCGACCTTTACAAACAACTTTTCAGGCTATTAGCTTACAAGGTTTTTGCTTCAGTCTATTTACAAAAAGCGGAAGGCGGACTTCCTGTTTTGAACCTTCCCGCTTCGGTGCCAAATTAGGGTGTTTCTTGATCCAATTTTCCGTTTTTACTCATGGGTACTTGTTTAGAGTCCAATTGTCGACAGGAAAAAGTCAGCGCTCTCCGGCAATGGCTATGCGGCTTCCCTCCGTGAAAGTAGCAATCAGTTCGCAGCACCGCGCCGCTCACCCCACTTCGCTCCGGAGCCCCAAAACGGGGTTCCCCGCGAGTAGGGGAGGCGCTCCTGGTGCCCTGCCAAACCCCACATTCCCAGGCTTCCTCCACCTGGGATTTCTAGCGGGTCCCCGCCTTCGCCGCGGCGGGAGGACCCAATTTCCACGGAGCCGATTGGAGGAACTCTGCCATTCGCCGATGGCGCTAACCCGGAAGTCTCTGTTTGTTATACTCATTTTAAACTTTTTTTAATCTTGTCGGGTATCATTTCCCAAAATACACTCACTTTTTTAGAAGTCCTCCATGTAAGAAAGAAAGAGTCAGCTACCTGTTTACACTTCCAGCAATTGTCAGGAGCCAATGAGAGAAGTCTTTCTGCATGTTATGGAGGTGTAGAATGCAACACAGGTGCCATTTTTGGAGGATGAAGCCTGTAGCAGTTACCTCGCATTCTGCACTCGACAGTTCCATTCTAGGTTTCCAGCACTAATATTACAACCAGCACGGTGTCATTCCATCAGCCCTGGAGTACAGTTTGTGACACACATTGCCAATTCTCAGCTCTCGAGGCTCCTCATTGGTATGCGGTGCAAGCACAGCACCTCTCTATAACCTTGATAAATTAAAAATTGACTTATCAATATTCAATCATGCCACCTCATTTGTCCATTCCTTTTCTGTCTGGCATTTCTAAGTTGAAATTGGCAGTGGCCTAAGTAAATGGAATTAAAATTGCATATTCCCCCTTTAAAACTGAAATTAAATCAGTCTGCTACTAATGTCATCCTAAAACACCATAGTTTAGCTGAGGTGATATAATGTATAGTGGCAGATGTAATATTAACAAGTGTTCCTTTTCATTACAGCACTGGTCTTCTGGCATTTTATCAAGCATCTGATTTAATATTTCACTGGGAAAGTGAAGCAATGGCAGGTGCAGGCTGTCCAGCATATTTTGGTATTAAAATTAAATTTGCATACTTCTTGGTAGCTTTTATTTATGAGGCTCTATCACACAGAGAAGGGAGACTTTCAAGCTTTTGCATGCTGGCTGGTTGGTGATTTCTCACATGTGCCTCTCGCTTACCTTTTGCTTCAACTTCTCTCTATTTTAGAATCCATCAAGTCAATGTGTCTCCATTCTAAAATCTATTTATTTTAAAGTGATTCACTTTCTGAATACAACTGCGGCGTAGTTTACTAGTGTGGAGTCATTCCCAGTTAACAATATTGGCTAAAGAGACTAAAAACATGAAGCCTGACTTGGTTTTCTCCCGTTGTGGTTTGTAACGTAAAATTATTGCATCAAGACATCTAACCATTTAAGCATCATGCTGAAGTATCTGAGCATGAAGTATCTGAGGCATGCGACTTTCAGAGCTGTCATATTTCACTTTTAAGCTCAGGCATGAAAATTATTGGAATTTGAATGGCACAATAAACATGTAGCATTATCAATTGTAAACAGTGTGCATGCATTTAAAGAGCAGAGTTTCTCTGCATTATACAAATGTGTATGATGATTCTTATTCTTTTATTTATATAGGCCATCTATCACTTTGCAATGTTACATGAGCAAAGAACAAGCCCCTGTTGTGCAGTGCTTTCAGTCTAAGTTGGGACTATGGGCGAGGATAAGCAAGGGTAACAGATCCAAAGAGAGCAATAGGGAGGGGGGAACTGGGTAATATGGGGTCTGAATGTGAACAAATGCAGTTATATGTATTTAACCTTAATTATGGTTGAGAACAGGGACGTGGGTGGTGCTGTGGGTTAAACCACAGAGCCTAGGACTTGCCAATCAGAAGGTCGTGGTTCGAATCCCTGCAACGGGGTGAGCTCCCGTTGCTCGGTCCCTACTCCTGCCAACCTAGCAGTTCGAAAGCACCTCAAAGTGCAAGTAGATAAATAGGTACCGCTCTGGCGGGAAGGTAAACGGCATTTCCGTGCGCTGCTCTGGTTCGCCAGAAGCAGCTTAGTCATGCTGGCCATTTGACCCGGAAGCTGTATGCTGGCTCACTCGGCCAATAAAGCGAGATGAGCGCTGCAACCCCAGAGTCGGTCACGACTGGACCTAATGGTCAGGGTCCTTATGGTTGAGAACAGAGGGGTAAATCTGAAGGCTTTGTGGAAGAAGCAAACATTGTGTTGCGAGTGAGGGAATCTGTCTATTTCAGGTCTGGGTCACTTTTGCTTGCGCCAAATTCTGCATTGATCTGCCATGTTTTTGATCTTCATGAAAACTCACATTTAAATACAATTTTCTCTCAGTTGATGCACTTCTGAACTTTGTTTTCTCTTCACAATATGCACTTCTAAATGTATTTTGATAATTTTGAGTACAGAACGGCGACAAAGCGGCCCACCTCCCCACTTTACCCCGACAGCTTGGGGTAAGCTTGGGAGTCGCAGGCGGGTGGCGCGCTGAATGTTACCCCCCTCAGTGAGGGCACCCGGGGCGGTCTGCCCCCACTGCTCCCCTTTCCTACGCCCCTGATCACTATCTCCCTGCAGTCTGAGGGAAGAGAGGGACCATGCACCTCACAAAGTTGTTCTGTGGGAAAGGGCGTACAGAGGTCATGATGGAGAAAGGACCAGGCCTTCACTTCTGTGCACAGCACAAAGGAATTGGTCTATTTTATATAGATGTTCCATTCATAATTCATTACATCAAATTTGTACCATGTCATCTAAACTCAAGCTACATTTTGCATGCAAGTTTAAAAACTGAAACAAGATTCAGTTTTGATAGGGGAGCTAACCATTCCGCGACTCCTCCTCGTAGTCTAGTTTATGCTCTCATTGCAATTCAGCAAGGAAAAAAATTGCTAAATTGTTGTTAATTTTGTGAGTGCATCCAGATTTTATGGTTTGGGGATTACATTAAGTATTGTTTTATTGTCCCTTTTAAAAATTAAATTTGATTATCTTTGGTTCTTATTAGTTTTACCCTCCCGGGTTCATCTATAGCAGAAATGTTCAATCTGTTCTGTCAGCACTTTGATGCTCTGTAGGCAGTTCCATAGACAAGTCCTTTTCACTTTATGTATTCTGAATGTATTTATTAGGGGTTGTGCATCACCTCTGTTGCTTTCCGAATTATGAGTCAGGTGGGAACAATTCAGGCAAGTTTATCACATTCCTAAGTCAAATGGCATCATTTAAAAGGTGTCTCAAAAGTCCTGAGTCACTCTGTGGACTTGGGTGCCCCCAAAACACTGCGCTTTTAAAAAGCAAAACAGATTAAGCTTTCCCAGAGAATGCTCTGAGCATGAGTGAGAAGGGGCAGAAGAGGTGAGGGGAAATCTTTCATTCTGATGAACAGATCTAGGTTTTAATCAAAGTAAATCATTTCTCCAGAGCACTCCAATCACAGTTATTCTTTTTTTGGGGGGGGGGGAACGGTGAAACTTTGTTTTTTTACATGCATCTAGGCTAATTCAAGGCCCCCTCACCCCATCAACAAAAAACCTTCTAGTTTATTATTTGCAAATTTAGAGGGGAATATTCTTTAGATATTGCAGAATATTTGTTCCCATTATAAATAATTAGGCTCCTGTCAATAGATCAATAATCATTTCCCCTATCACCAAGGGGTATAACATATTTACATATCAAAAAATAATTGTTAGAGGGTCCATAATGATTTATTTTTCTTTTTATATAAATTATGCTCAAAGCAGTTCAGAGTCTGTAAACCCAAACATCAAAATGTTAGTTCTGCAACAATTGTAAATGTGAATATGCCAAATATGTAAATACACCAAATAAATCAAAACATTGCCTAAGGCTACAATTCTAGCCCCATTTGCTTGGGAGTAAGGCACACTGAATTCAGTAAGACTAACTTCTGGATAGACCTGATTAGAACTGCACTTATAATTGGTAGTAGCTAACAAAATGACAACATTCAGCCAAGTAACAGGTTGAATGTCTCAGATCTACACAGAAGTAAATCTCATTAAGTTTAATGGGAGTCACTTCCAGGGAAATCCTAAATTTCCCTAAGCATATCACACTCAAAACATGCTTTGATAAATGAGAATGATGATCACAAAAGCAACCATGTTTAGCTAGCCAACAAATACAGTGGTACCTCGGGTTAAGCACTTAATTCATTCCAGAGGTCTGTTCTTAACCTGAAACTGTTCTTAACCTGAAGCACCACTTTAGCTAATGGGGCCTCCTGCTGCCGCTACGCCACCGGAGCATGATTTCTGTTCTCATCCTGAAGCAAAGTTCTTCACCTGAGGTACTATTTCTGGGTTAGCGGAGTCTGTAACCTGAAGCGTATGTAACCTGAAGCGTATGTGACCCGAGGTACCGCTGTATTTCTCAAACTAATCTATACCAATAAAATATCAGCAGAAAAAAATGTGAAGATCAAATTGTACTGTGATTAACACAAGTTATGCGCTTCAAAATCTGTCAAACAGGTGGAATTATGATAAGGCAGTGGAAAGTACAAGCATCTCAAAGAGCATCAGAGAACACCAGAAAACCTCTCTCTAATTTTTTGTCCCTTTAACCACACCCCTAGCCCCTCCCAAGAGAGTTCACCAAGACTCACCAACAATGCAGTGGTAGAGTTTGACAATCGACAGCTTTTTAGATCCCACACCAACCAAAAGCAATACTTTCTGTAGTAAATTTTTATTGATTTACAAATAATAAATAAACCAAAAAAATAGAAAAAAAAGAAAAAACATACACATTACATAATTCACATCGAAAATTTCACATTTCCATCTCTTATAAGACTTCCTTCAACTTATCCGTAAATCATTCGTAGTAATAATTAAGATTACGCATTTCCTGGCTTGTATTGACAATATATATCTCTCTCTCTTCTATTCCCTTTAGTCAATAACTCTTCGTCTTTCACAATGCTTCTTTAAATCCCCTTAACGTTGTTTGACCCTCACTTATATATTCCAGGTAATCTACATATTTTCCCCAATCCTTAATGAACTTTTGGTCTCTTAAATATCTAATCTTTCCTGTCAATTTATCCAACTCCGCGTAGTCTAATAATTTTGCTCTCCACTCATCCACCGTTGGCGTTTCCTGCTGTTTCCACTTCTGGGCTAGCGTTACCCTTGCTGCTGTGACCGCATAGTACACAAATTTACAATCCTTCTTTTGTATCTCGTTCCCTAAAATCCCCAATAGGAAGATTTCTGGTTTCTTTAAGAACGTATATTTTAGAATCTTCTTGAGTTCACTATATATTTTTCCCCAGAATTCTTTCACTTTTCTGCACTCCCACCACATGTGGTAAAAGGAGCCTTCCTTGTCTTTGCATTTCCAGCACTTATTACAAACCTTGTACATTTTTGATAGTTTTATAGGTGTTATATACCACCTATAAAACATCTTCATGACATTTTCTTTTATTGTCGTACATGCTGTAAAATTTAATCCATCTTTCCAGAGTTTTTCCCAGTCTTCGAATTGTATACTATGGCTCACATCTCTAGCCCAGTCCAACCAAAAGCATTACTGTCAAGACAAGAGAAACAAACAAGTCTGAAGCATTCGCATTCCAAATGGCAATGGAACCAGTTGCCATTCAAAGTGAATACCGGTAATTGCATCCTAGACTTGAAAGTTCTCATACAGATTTTGCCTACAGATTTGTGGATATTTCGACGTTGCGGGCGGGGGGGGCAAAAGCTCTTCTTGCCAGTCACACTGGGTTTGAGAAGTGCTCAGAAGCAGTGAGAAACTCAGAACAAAGTTAAAAAGGTGCCCTTACCAGTCACTTTGTCCTCACCACAGTGCACTTACCAGGCCAGGTCATAATATATTCTCATTGTGAGTGTGCTGGTGAGCATAGTTGTTGACCTCAAGTCATATGTCTCCCACCAGAGAAAAATTCTTCATGGGATGGAAAGGGATGGGCTTCTGAAAGACCCTAAAGCACATCTGAAGCAGGGGCTCTGCTCAGAGCTTCCTATGCACTGCCACATGATTCATCACCTAAAAAGAAGAAGAGTGAAAATAGAATAAATTAGGGTATATCTGCTGGAGTCTTACATTACTTTCTCCTAGATGGTAAGGAGGGACAATTGCCCATTCCTGCACTATGCAGAGAGAAAATCTACAGCAGACAATGTACAAATCTGGGAATAGGAGATCCCTTTCCTGCATCCTCATTTTTGTCTTGGAGAATGAAGCGCATTCTTTCAATTTTGTCTCTTATTTTTAAATAACGAATCATTTCACAAGAGAGCTCCAAATCCGTAATCTGTTCTTTTAAAGATGGGATGTTTTAATGTGTTTTTGCAGCTTATCCAGACTTTGTGCATATTTGCTCTGTGCAGTAAATATTACCACTGGCTTCACTCTTGAAGTGCCTATTGCTAGCAATTACTTCCCAGGAAAAATTCGGTGTAATATAAATGAATAGTATATAGTTTTTTTATCTGCTGGAAATAGAGCCATGTTTCATTTTCTCATTCTCTCCCAAGTACTGCCTGGGAACTGATGGGTTTGGTCGGTATTTACTGATATGTGAAAAATTAACTTTCTATTCACTGGCTGGAATTTGCTCTGCCGCCAGGGATGGGAGATTGATGTTGGGGGAGAGTGATTAGTGTTCTGACAGTAAGACAATGGTTGTTCCTGACCCTTGCTTGGCCTTTCTTACACCTCATTGCATCCTGATCCATAGGAGGAGTTGAGCTGACTTTTTCTCACTTTGTGTGGGTGCCACACAGGGAGAGGCTGCCTGTGAGTTAGTCACCAAAGACCCTAGAACGTTCCTTCCGAAAAGAGCCATCCAAAGAATGGCTATTCAGTCTGAAGTCAGACAGGTCTTTGAAAATTGGGATTAAAGGATGTTCTAACTTATCTTTGCAGCAACCAACTTCTCAGAGGTAGTCAATGAAGCAACCAAGTGGTAGAAAAGAATTTAGCTAGAGGAAAACACCTTGGAGCACAGGAGCCAACTCCTAGGGGCCATGGGGGCTTAGACCCCCCACAATAAAACATTTGAGGGGGCTGGGCCCTCACAAAGTTGATGGGTATTCCCATTCAAATGGTATGTGTGCACTGCATCATGTGATCGATTATGAGGGGTGGGGCTTACCTGGGCCTCTACAATATTTTATTTGTTGGCACTCCTGCCTTGGAGGGTGTATTGGGATGGAGGAGAAAGTTGTTAGTTTGCATTTTTACGCCAACCTACCTAATCCACACTTCCCCAAACAATATGTGAATTGAATTTCTCTGAATTTTGTGGTGCAGTTCTCTAGCGAAAAATTGTGTGCAAAAAATGTGTATATTTAGGGGAAAGTGTGCCCAGAAATGCACATAATTGTGAACATAGCATACAAATATGTGTTAATGTTAGACAAAGTTACATACAGAAGATGTATGTTTTGGGAGAAATGAGCATTTAAATGCGGGAAACTTTTCTTGAGGACTTAAAAAAAAAAAGGAAACTGTGGCGAATTGAACTTCAGAGAGAAAGAATGGGAAACTGAGAGAAACCAAAATTGACAGATCTGTCCATCCCTAAGTATGAGAAGCTGAGCACATGGCACCATTAACTTGTTTTCAAATGTCCTATCCATCATTGTAATGTTTTGGAGACTGAAGAAAGCAGGTATCAAACAAGTGTGAAGTGAAGAGACAGGCTCTGGGCAGCATATTCTGTGAGCTTAATGGCAGAGATAAATGTCTTTTCCCCCCATAAGATTTTATTAAAGCTTTTTCATAATACAATAAAAGAAAAGAAACTGAATAAAAACAAAGCAGAGAAAGGAAGAGAAAAGAAAATGTAGACACCTCTCTCAAAGGTAGCTCTTCATTTACAGAAAGTGGTGGACCCTCCCAGTTCTCACCTGGGAATGTTCCTTCCTTCTCCCAGACTTTCACCCTGGGAGACCTTCACTTCCATACTTCAGGGTTCTTCCAGCAACTATCCACCACCTTCCTGTGGACCCCAATAACGGCCCAGAGCAGAGGACACCAAAGAAGAAAAAAGGGAAGGAAAGGGGAGAGAAAGACAAAAAAATAAAAGGGACTTCCAATTTTCTGTCCATCAGTTACATAAAATAGATTATTCAAAACGTTCGCTCTAGGATGACATCCAACTATTCTGCTTTACACGTGAATGAGGCAGACACCTATGTAAACAAGTGTGGCTGTTGCCATCATGCTAGTTTGATCCTAACATTTTTTTCCCCTTTGGGGAGTTGTGGTTATCAGCACTTTCAAAGAGCGTTGGGGAGATGTTGGCTTATTCAAGGGACTTCCAAGCAATCTCTCAAACCTAAGTCTCGTTATCTTGGTAGGGAAAACCAGTAGGTGCTGATGGCGGCCAGCTTTCTTTCTTTTCTGAGATGCTCAGCAGCTCTGGGAAAATTAAGCTTGTTATCATAATTGATCCTGGGGAGAAGGTGCCGACACGTTCATTCATTTCCATGCCGGCATACTGTGAGATGGCAAACACAGAATTATGACCTTGCACCTGGCTCGAGCAGGAGAAGAAACTGGACCCCAGGGATCTTTGCATTTCATGCAGATACAAAAAAAAAAAAATCTAACAGGGGGAGATCTTAAAAAGTGATTGCCCAAGTTTAATTTTCTTTCTGAATAAATAACCTCTTCTCTCCAAAAGTGGTTCCAGAGTGCAAGATCTCATTTAATTGCATCTAGCCATGATATAATTTGTAGCGAAAGTAAAAAGGCATAAAATGCCACCCCCAACAGAATTCCTATCTTATATGAGGCTCTGCAGGTGTCAAATATGAAGCTCTTAAAGAACAAAAAGGAACCAGTAGCAATTATTCCATTTCCACACTGGTGGGATGTTGCCAGAATCCAATAATATTTGAAGGAGCCGGTACCTTTTAGGGGATATAAAATGTGGGTCTGTACTATCTTCTGCTGAATTGCAGCAGATAACCATTGTCAGACAGTTTCCTGGGTTGCTGAAATTATTATTTTAAACCATCACAGATCTGACCTTCAGATTTTAAAACAAATTTGTATGTTGGTGTTGGCTAGCACTAGAAGTTTTGCTTGTTTGTTTTGCTTATCCTTTGCTGAACTTCCTTCCATATTTCTGGCTGGTACTGCATAGCAACCCCAATCCAGCTAAAAGCAGCCATGACTAAGCCCAATCCAAAGCCTTGGGATATTTGAGTTGCACCTAATTTCTTCTGTTGGTTTCAGTGTGACTCGGTCACAAAGATCAGTTATCGTGAGTGTGCACACACAGCGATTACATTGATAGATGTACCCCTGAAGCTTTGGACATCATATCCCAACAGTTTCATGCAGATCAGGGATTGGGGTCCCTTTTCAGCCTGAGGGCAGCCTTCCAAGGGCCAGATGTCTGATGCTGATGCTGGATGAGACCAGAGCAAAAAGTAGGCGGAGCAATAGGTGTGACTCTTACCTTTGCACAGCAGGCTGCATTTCAGCTATGGGAAGGCCAGAGTTTTCTACATACCCATGCTCCATCCAGGCTAACGAAAGGCATTATCATGGTTCAGTGACACATTCCAGTCAAGGCAAAGCACTTGGGGAGGGTGTGGAAGAGAGCCAAGGAAGAGTGTGGCATGGGGATATTCCCAAGGGTCAGGTGGAGACATTTCACACCCCTCACCCAAGCCAGAGGTTTTCCACCCCTGGTGTCGAAGCTTAAACAGCATGGGGGGACAACATGGAACCCTGCAGAACCCCGTAAGTCAAATGTCACAAGGATGTACCACTGTCTGTCAATGCCACTTCTTCAAACCTACCAATCAGGAAGAATCAGAATCGCTATAAAAGAGTGATATGTGGCTTAGAAGGATATCGGTTGTTGGTTTATCGGAAGCCATTGAGAAGTCCAGGATAACCAACAGGAACACACTCCCCTTGTGACAAGGCCAAGTCTCTGAAACAAAGGGAGGTAGCCAGCATATCACATGAAGCTGATAAAAAGCATTCCTGGCTAATGCCGCCACTTGGTTATCCAACAAAACAGGATGCCAGAAGGATGCCCAAGAAGTGCCCCAGATGCAGTAACATATATGCAATCCAGTAGAGATGCCAGGGGACCTATTTGGTCAGAGAATTTTAAGAAAACTGACCAGATTCATGCTTCCCAGGCTACTACATGGATCAGAATGCAGTTACCCTTTATTTTTCAATCTTCTCTTAATTTTGTGATATATTTCTTGTGTGTGTGTGTGTGTGTGTGTGTGTGTTTAATTTACCAAAATACACATGTAAATGCTTGCATATAAAAGCAAATTTTGGTTTTTGGTTAAAATGTGTGCAAAACCCCATTTTTAAAAACATCAAATCAATATGGAAATGGGACATAACATGCAAAACTGAAATGGACCAAAAAAAAAATTAAACTGATCCATCCAGATCTATGCTCCTGCCAATATTGCTTCTGTTCTCCATTCTGGGTTCCATTTCAACTTCTCATCCACATTGGCCACAGCTTCCAGACATCCATTCAGAACCATGACAACTGGTCCTGGTTGCTTAGTTAAAGTAATACTGTATAGAGCTAGGTGGTATCAGCATGCCAGAGACGTCCAGCCACAAAGCTCTGGACAATCTCTCCTTCTGCCCGAAGGGCCCCAATTGTGTGAACAAGCCTTCAGTTGTTGTAACATGCTGTGGAATTGCTTTTTTCCTTTTCTCTCTGGTTGTGAGATGCATTCCCTTGATGCCACTGAAACTGTTGGAGTGACAGATGATTGGAGAGATGTGCGTGTTGGGCCAGTGAAGCATTTAACTGCATTGCTGTCAAGGGAATCCTTTGTTCAATCACACACATTTTCTGCCCCATGGAGATGGAAGTTCCATAATCACCATTCATGGGAATGGCACTCACACAAAAGCACCACTTTTGATGCTTATTACATATCTGAAGAAAGGCATTGCTGTGTCCATGTTGCCTTATTTCTGAAAGGAGCCATGAAGATCAAAATCCCCTATTTTCCTAGATATTCTAATTCTACATCAACCACGTTCAGTCTTTACTGTAGCCATTCTCTTCCATAATTTCTTTTCTGGGCATTTCTTTCTCTTTTACTGCATCTTTCTTGGAGGGAAAGCATGGGTCTAATTCGACCAATAGCAAACATCTGACACCATGTTTGCCATTTCTCCCAAAGCTTGGGGGAAGTTAATTATGAATACATCCAAGGGTGAATCTTGCTGTGGATTTTGCCATCTCTACTGAAGTCTTTACTCTCCCTTACCAAAATCTCTGGGTACAGCCTGACAGCAAAGTGTTTGAAATATGGACAGTTAGAACCTTTTTCTCTATTTTAGCTAGTGCGAGTTGGTGCGGTGTAATGGCTCGGAGATGGAACTGTGAAACTGAAACTCTCAAATTTGAATCTGGGTGCATAGGCATTGCTTTGAAAAAATAATTTGTGCTTTATAAATGCAAAATATTAATAACAGCAGCTGCTGAACATAACCCAAGGAGGCCTGATCCTATACTTTGCTTTATAGATGGATATGTGTATGTTTATGTAAATAGTGTATATTTGATAGAGGCTCAACCTGACAGTGCTTCCCAATTGGGGGAAGGGGGTTTCCCTTTACAAAGGAAAAATAGCAAGTCAGAGAAAGAGTTTAGCCTTCTCCCAGATGTGGTTCTGTTATGTATACAAGTAAATCTAAGGCTAAAGTCTTCTCAATTTTAATGAACATTTTTCAATTGTTTTTGACACTTTTGAGAGACTGACTGCCTATTCATTTCCATTGAGCTGTATTTCTATTCAATTGTCTTAATGTATTCTAGTGATATCATCATGTAGTAGCCAAATCCTAATAGCCTTTGTGATGTTGTGATGTTATCAATTCACTGTTTGATCCCTGATTGAGTGGGATCAGTCATGTGACTATCTCAGGAAGCACTGGCTTTGATGGTGTTCTTACATAGCCAAACTTGAAACGGTACTGTTGTGTTATCTTCCCATTTACTGTATTATCCTTGATTGTTTGGGATTATCCATGTGACTAATCCAAGAAGGAGGAAGAAACAGCAGGCAGGATAAAACAGTGCTGAGAAGTAGCAGCAGCAGAAAGTTATTTTTAGAAAATGTTTCACAGAAATCATGACTCCCCCCTCCAAACTGAAATTGGAGAATATTTGGCAGTGTTTTACTCCTATGGGAGCATCCCTATATGTAGCTCCCCTCCCTTTGCAGTTTGAGATGGTCCAGTCCTGGAAAAAGTTAAAAACCAGTTTGGTGTATTTAATTTATATTCTCCTTTTCAGATCCAAAGATTCTCATCCCCCCCCCCATGGTGCACAACGATATAAACAACAATTAAAACCATAAAGAATTCCACTCAGTTTATAAACTGGCCCCTAGTCATATATGTCAGCCTCTATTTAAGAACAATGATTTAGCTAAATATGCATAACAGCTGCCCAAGTTCTATACTAGCTTGCATATTTCCAAGTTCAACTTGATGATGGATATTTAGGGACTCTGATGGGGCTGCACTCCTCAAAATCACAGAGGTTTCTTTGCTATATTAGAAATGTGAAGCTGCAGCACTGACTCCCCTGAGGGAACAGATATTCTGAGTTTGTCTGAGTCCCGTATTAGATACAGACTGCTGTCATGGACACACACCAAAGCAAGAGCAAATACCCTCAGAAAAGAAGTTATGCTAAATCAAAAATGGAAGCTATTTTAATGGTGTTATTTTTAATACCTGTCCATATTTATTCATGGGCCTGCTGCTTCCTAAGTAACATTGTGTCATCACAGGCCAACCATTTGTTGTTTAGAATTCAGAGTTTTGTCATAGCTTTATAAAAGGCCATTGTTCCCCCACCACACTTACATTGCTATGCTAAAAAGTCAACAGTCCTTGGGGTTTGATGCTGTTCTAAAGTTCTTCTCTTGATGCCATGTAAGGCATCGTACTTGGGTCAGCAAACCACAATGTCTGTACCCTTTATAGCAGCCTGTCAAGTTAAACTGTTCAGATTCAGCATGAATACTCTCGTCTCCGAATGCACATGCAGGTAGTGCTGTCTCAGTGAGCAATCTACACAAAGCACATGTTTAAACAATCATGGCAGTGGTTCCTGCATAGAAACCCTTGTGCAAAGAAGGCACATAACATTTGGCTTCTTGGTTTCTATTTTTTTGCCTGTCCTTCTTTCAAAGAGGAAGTTTATCTAACTAAAGGAGATGCCTGCGGAAGGAGATATACAGCTGTGTCTGGCCAGTTGCGTTTTTCTACCACTTAAGTGCCACATTTGGTAAAGGAAGGAAGGAAGGAAGGAAGGAAGGAAGGAAGGAAGGAAGGAAAGCTGATTTGCCTTGTCAGTCCACATTTGGCACCACTAAGCACAGCCATATGAGTATGATTCTCCTATTTTTGATAGCTTAATGGTTGCCTTTCCAGGCAGGGGGGTATTTTTACCCTTTTTAGATAGATATTAACAAATGTTTAGAGAATACAGTTGTAGATATTGAGAAACATTTTGAGAAGTTACACAATTTGTTTATCATATATGTATCTCCATTTATTATTTATTTATTTATTTATTTTTTAAAAATATAATTTAGAATTTTCATTAAGTTTTCATTAGGTTCTGAAGCACATCCTGTTAAAACCTGGGAGCTCTAAGCGCTAGCTAGTCTTTCCACATCCATACTTACAACCTTCTTAGTAGGAGTTAGAAGCCAATTTCCCTCTCAGACCGAGCACTTAGAAGCACGTTTGACAGGTCCCCTCCCTCGCCCAAGTCTTTTTGCTCACAACTCCTTGGAAAGCAGGGGCATGCCCCCTGTGTCCTTTAAGCATCTAGCAATGCCCCCCTCCAGGAAGGCGGATTAAGGTGGGAGGAAGTGACTAGCCCAGGAGCTTCATGGCTGAATGAGGGTTTGAATCCAGACTTCGCCTATTGCAGTCCAGCATCTATCCACTTCAGTGCACTGACTGTGCAGGTTTACCTAAGCATATCATAATTACCTATGAATGTAATTATGGATTAACTGTGGAAACTGCCCGTTGGCTTAAGGGAAGTTTTCTAAGAGTGTTGTGTTTTTATAGGAGGCCATTTACCTAGCATGCTCCCCTCCCCTCTTGTAACAATTTCTATTAGAAATTCCTCTATCAACATCACAGAACACAGCCAGGAAGCTTCCATTCCTGGGCCATTATCATGCAATTGTTCAGACTGACACAATTCACAAACAATAATGTATAAGAGAGTGGTATGAGGCATCATTGAAAGTTATGTGATAAAGGCGCTGTTGCGCAGGTGGCGATGTAGTCTAAACCACAGAGCCTAGGGCTTGCCGATCAGAAGGTTGGGGGTCCAAATCCCCACGATGGGGTGATGTCCCGTTGCTCGGTCCCTGCTCCTGCCAACCTAGCAGTTCAAAAGCACATCAAAGTGCAAGTAGATAAATAGGTACCGCTCCAGCGGGAAGGTAAATGGCGTTTCCATGCGCTGCTCTGGTTCGCCAGAAGCGGCTTAGTCATGCTGGCCACATGACCTGGAAGCTGTCTATGGACAAACACCGGCTCCCTCAGCCTATAGAGCGAGATGAGCGCACAACCCCAGAGTTGTCTGTGACTGGACCTGACGGTCAGGGGTACCTTTACCTTTTTACATACACACATGCTTTTGTCACACTGTTGTCTCTGGTCAAACAGGCTTTGAAATATCCCCCAAACCTGCAACACCTATTTCCCCAGAGGTAATAATGGAGTGACAATACTCACCATGGACAACAACTATCTTTCATACCACCTTCAAGACTCAGAAAATTTTTGTCATATGCAAGATGGAGGGCAAGTGGAAGAAATGGGTGGATGTTGTGTGAAGCAAGAAGTTTGGAATGATGAGTAGGGTATAACCTAAATATATATCACTAACGCTGAGGAAAAAAGATGTGCAATTCACCTGTTTCTTGTCCAGTGCCAGCGAGAAATAAGCCATGTCCTCCTTGCACTGAGGCTAACGGGACTGTAGGTAACAGCTGGCATTTCTTCAGCTGACTTCATTCTAATATTTCTTCATCTATATTTTAAAGCACTTCGCCACTCATGAATTTTAGGTAGCGTCTTATTACTCCTTAGTTCCTCTTGAAATAATAATTCACTGGGGACAAAGTCCAACTAAAATACTGCTACGTTTGGGCTCATCCTGATAAAATCAAAATGAAACACTTTTGAAAGCTACAGTTACCATGATGAGGACTGATTTATTATATATATATATATATATATATATATATATATATATATATATATATATAGTGAAATCACGAAAACCTGCAAACTGGCCAATTTGCTTGCAGGAGAAAATTCCTCCCTAGCCCCGAATATGGCGACTGAGTGAATCATAGCAAGGCACATACACAAACTCTTCCACTCCCTCACGGGGCGAGCCCTAACAGACTGGGTGGGAGGGAAATCCCATGAAGAAAGTGGCTTACATTATGTTGCCCTGTTAAAAATGGCAGGGGCAGGCCTAGTTCTGACCGCCCCCCCCATGCCTGATGGACCTGATGATTGGGCCATGCCTGTAGGTCTGGCACAGCTGGGAAAGGGTGGCACCTGATATCCCACCCACCCATGGCTGTGCGGGAATAAGTAGAGCCCCTTGAAACCAGGCCGCAGCCAGCCACAGTCGTAGAGAGGAGCGTCTCCTTGGCCAAAAGGCAGCACAAATTTTTCAAATAGACAAATAAGTAAATAATATGGTTAGGGAAGACTGAGCTCTAAAGAAAGTAATTAAGTGGGCTGCTCTGAGGTCTGCATTTTTCATTCTTTTTGAGAATGGAGCCAAAGCATGGACCAGCATTGGTTAATTTGATGGATGGGTGGATAATTCCACACTCCATTTCATTTCCTTCTGGTTTGTCGAACTCGCCTCCTCACCCTCCACCCACCCACCTCTGGCAGATTGGCAAGTGGGATTATTAAAGGTTTAACTATTGTGATTTCCCAAGGAGGTGACCTCTTGAGTGGTGCAAAAAGTTCACCCTACCTGGAATGAGGTGGAAGATGGTTAGCCTGGAAATTGCAATGACTGGGGAAGTGGCTCAGTCCCCATGGTAAAACGGATGCGGAAAACATCAGCCTACCATCAATGTGCCATTGTAACATGGATTTGCCACTGGAAAATGGTCGAGAGCTTTGCTCTCACTCCCATCCAGGATGGAGGCTTTTGGACACTATACTACCCCAGACAATGCATGGCTTATGTGTTGGGTGGCTCTGGGTGTCTCCCAACATATAGAAAAAGATAATAAAACATTAAACATTTTTTAAAAAACTTTCCTATACAGGGCTTCCTTTGGTTGTCTTCTAAAGGTTGTATAGTTACTTATGTCCTTGGCTCGGGGGTTGCATAACGCCATGCCCTCCAACATTTCTCTGATGAAAATAGGAACATCCTAAGGAAAAGTGGGGCATTCTGGGATCAGATCAGAAACCAAGAAGACTTCTGTAAAACCAAGCTGTCCATGGAAAATAGGGACACTTGGGCAGTCTGAGGTTGTTTGGCTGAGACCATCTATTCAAGTGTGTGTGTGTGTGTGTGTGTGTGTGTGTGTGTGTGTGTGTGTATGAGAGAGAGAGAGAGAGAGAGAGAGAGAGAGAGAGAGAGAAAGAAAGAAAGAAAGAAAGAAAGAAGGAAAGAAGGAAAGAAAGAAAGAAAGAAAGAAAGAAAGAAAGAAAGAAAGAATAAGATGAGGGCTCCCCCTGCCTTTTTTAAAAAAATAAAATCTTTCTTCGCCACCACTTCTCTAGAATATAATCTTCAGACTCCATTGTTCACTTAGCAAAGGTGACATGGAGGGTTCTTTTTGTTCCTTCAAAAATCCTTCCCTACCTTCCCTTTCCTTCTAAGTTAACTTCCCCCACAAGCAAACAAGCAAGCAAGCAAAAATAAATTAATTAATAAAGCTAGCTAGCTAGCTAAGGGAACCATTTTCCTGTGTTTCGAAAAGATTGCTTTTGGTGAAGGCATTTAGCTGAGAGAGATGTGGACTGATAGCAGAGCAAGGCCTTTAAAAAGCACTGTTGGGATAACAAAGAAAGTACAATCAGCTTGTCAATAGAAGCTGGATTCGGATTCAGCCAGGTGACAGAAATGGATAACAGACAAGTGCTCCACAGTTGAAATCCCATGAAATATTTGGTTTAAAGTGCCCCCTAGTGGTTCTATTAATTTCCTGTTGTCTAATTGCAACATTACTGGAATTGCAATTTTTGCGCTGCTCTCTCTTGCTCAGCACAAAATGTCAAATTTATTTCAGAAGCAAAGGATTGCAGCTGTTCTACATTATGAGCTTTTCAGGTAACTCCCTCCCCTTTTGCCCATTTTCATCAGCAGTGGCAGTGAGAAGTATACAGAAAAGTGTGTTATTTAAATGGTGTCTCAGTAAAGGTTCCGTTCTATAAGTAGCTGAATTACTCAGCCATGCTTGCAAAAGGATCCTCGTCTTCTCCTTGCTTAATAAATTGTTATTTTGAGTTGCCTCTTCCTCCTTCCTATGCTTTACTGTAAAATGGTTCTTGTGCCATAGTCACATTTATGTGGGTTGTTTTTAATCTGTTTTCATGGTATCTGTGTCTGACCATGTCAAGTCCTAGTGATAATCTCTGCTTGTCTTCTCTTGTGAATGTATTTTATATAAGTCATTTCCTTCAAAGTAGGCCATTTTAAAAAGGGGAATCGCCTCTGGGTCAATTTTAAGCGGATAACACGATCTAGGCAGACATTTCACACGAAGTAGTCTTCTACAGTTGTTCATCCAGTTCTCTGAAGGGAGTTATTTGCTTGTTAAGTACACGATACTTAACAGAGTTATATGAAGAAGATAGGTCTCTGCCCCACGGAGTTTACACATCAAATCAGTGTTTAGTGTTTCCATTGCAGAAGAGGCGGCATCTTTTTCAAAGGACCACATACTTTAAAAAGTATTTCATTTAAGCCAGAAACCCTTCCTGCTTACTAAGACTCTTAAGTAAGTCTCGCAGAATTCTTCATGACTTACTCCCAAGCAAGTTAACATGAGACTGCAGCCTTTGATCCATTTAGACAGAGGTAGATTTAGGGGAATGTGACTGGTTTGATTGCACTCAGCACAGGGGACATTGCAAGTATGATGCAGAATGGAGTGCAGGAGGCAGAGGGGCGGCGAATTTTGGCATTGCACAGGGGCTCTGCTGAAATTTGAGGCCAGTTAGATCAACAGGCCTGAAGTGCTTAAACGCTGCCTGTATTTTCCAGGGCAGCCTGCTGTCTTTTTCTAGGCAGGAACATTTGGATCCTTAAGTAAGAACATAATCACTATAGAAACTGCAGCAGAAACTCTGACTTATACACAGTGCCATTCTAGGAGAAAATGCTAGCTTAGGGAGATACAAAAATAAAGCCCCTATTAAAAGAGGATAATATTTGAAAGGAAACACCCGTTATTTGGGGGCTTTTGATATGTCAGTTCCTCTGTTCCTATGAAGGCATCGTACGTACATACAATCTGCAACATCTGCATGAATCATTGTGGGCCATCATTCTGCTTCTGAAAGGGAGCTTTCTTCTCCCCACTCCTTTTTTACTACCTCAATCCACACATAAAAAAAAATATTTATTCTGACTAAAATATTGATGTATTCTAGCCATTTTGAAGTTCAGTGGTGGACAGATCCTTGTGTGCCAGTCGGCGGTTTGAATCCCCGCGACGGAGTGAGCTCCCGTTGCTCAGTCCCTGCTCCTGCCAACCTAGCAGTTCGAAAGCACATCAAAGTGCAAGTAGATAAATAGGTACTACCCCGGATGGGAAGGTAAACATCGTTTCCGTGCGCTGCTCTGGTTCACCAGAAGCAGCTTAGTCATGCTGGCCACATGACCCGGAAGTTGTACGCCGGTTCCCTCGGCCAATAAAGCGAGATGAGTGCCACAACCCCAGAGTCAGCCACGACTGGACCAAATGGTCAGGGGTCCCTTTATCTTTACCTTTAGGCCACCTTTTGACTCCTCCATTTCGAGATAAGCCCAGCAACTGTGAAGGACAAGGAGGTCTCAAGCACCCTAAGAGATAACCAACACAGTTTAACCTAACTGTTAACATGCACGTATTAAAATGGGCCAAACCTTGGTTACAGCTCCTGGTTTGTTTGAAGAGTGCTGAACCACAAACCCAGGTTCAGACAACATGCCCTTTGTTTCTGGATGTAGGCATCCAGCTCATTCTTTTATTAATTGCCCCACACAGGTGAGCTATATCAATGAAAACATTGTGGTGGTGCAGGAGAAGGGTGGATACACGTGCCTCTGACCCATGAAGTGAATAACTGGCAGGGTAAATGTATGTCCCGGTCCTAGTTCCTTGCAGAGTGATTATTTTCATTTCAATCTCTTTGCTTTAGTTCTATTTGTCATATATTTTTGTGCTGACTTCAGATTAGTAATTTGATTGTCAGTGGACTGGGGCTTCTCACGGGCTTTTTCATTTCAAAAAGAACATTAACTTTAAACATTTTGAATAGCTTTCAAATCTCCCAGGAGCAGTATTGTTCTCGGCACAGAGGATTCATTTACTTTGTTGTGGAGTTAAAACCTCCCTGTAACTGACAGTCCTAAGAAATTTCTGTGATCTTGCCAAGTTAGCCTGGTGGAACTACATTAAGCACTCCTGTCAATTGCCTTGTCTATAGATGTTCTCCTTTAACGGCCATTTTGCACAATATAAAATAGCAAGCTCGGGTTGGCTGAGTGTCAGATGTTCACTTGAAAAGAAGCCAGAGCCAATTCTGACTTCTCAATGAGCATACCTATGTGGTCTGAGTGGGTGGGTGCATGTGCTTGTTGCATTCATACTTTAGATAGACTTAAAACTTAGATGTACACCTACAATAAAATCACAGGTGAGGTCTACCTTCAACATTCTTCGCAATCTTGGGGTACACACCTGTAACCAAATACTCCTGGCAGTCTCAGTATAATTGCTTGATGCTCAAATGACAACAAGCAATGTAAGTAGTTGATAGGCACAAACACCACCCAGAATACAGAGCAACATTTGATTTAACCGGAGAAATGCTTTATGCATTTGAGGCAAACTGAACAGCTGTCTGCATTCAAAGGAATTAGTTGTATTAAATGTTCACATGGATTACGTGTGCTTTGAATATAGGGTGCATTTTGAAAAGGCTTCTTTGGTGCTTATACATTAAGTCTGGCAACCTAGTAATTGATTAATCAAATAGATGCATTAAATGAATGGACGGCATCCACGTAAATATGTCTGTTGCTAACTATCTTAGTTCATTTATACGAGAGTGGGCAAAAGCTACCACTTACCCTTGCAAGGAGAGATTGTATTTAGAATTTTATTTTCATTCCAACGTTACTTAGTCATTATTGAATCATAGAATTTTAAAGCTTGAAGGGACCGTGAGGTTCATTCAGTCCAGCCCCCTGCAATGCAATAATTTTTTTGCCAAATGTGGGGCTTGAACCCACAGCCCTGAGATTAAGAGTCTTTTGCCCTACCGACTGAGCTACTGTTTTAGCTCAAGAGTTGCAGACCTTTCGCCCTTGCTCAATCCTCCAGGGGCTGCATAGCAGCAGTGGGTGTGGCCACCCCAAACTTATACAGTGGACGCTCGGGTTGCGAGCGTGATCCGTGCGGGAGGCAGGTTCACAGCCCACAGCGTTCGCAACCAACAGTGCTGCTTCTGCGCATGCGCGAGCGCGAGTGCCAAAACCGGGAAGTATCCAGTTCCAGTACTTCTGGGTTCGGCGCGGTACACAACCCAAAAACGCACAACCTGAAGCATCTGTAACCCGAGATATAACTGTACACCCACAGACACATAGCCCTCCCTCATCTGATATATGTCGTTTAGCTAAAGAGAGGGCTATGCCCCACCCTGCTCATGAAATGATTGATCTGATGACTGGGAAAGGGGTGATTTGCATCAGGGTGGTTGCTGGACTGAGAGGTTTACAGTTCTTCACCCACCCCAGTGCATAATTTTATTAACTTTTTATCATTCCTCCAGCAATCTTTCCCTCCTGCCCTGCTAATCAAAACTTAAAATCCCCAGTTGCTTTGGCATTTCCTCTTAGGGAGCATGCAATGACCGTTTGATCATTTATGCTGTCTTTTGGGGCACCTTTTTCAGCCCATCTTTTTGAGATGGGGTGACCAGAATCTTGCGCGGTATTCATAATAGCTCTGTATAATAATAGTTGAAAACCCAGAAGCTCAGGTCCGCAGCAAGTATTGAAAGCTGCAGTCTTGTGCTGGTGTGTATGTATATAGCTCTCAAATAAAAAACTTTAATTCTCTGTTTGTCACCCGCAGAGCATAACTGCGGTTCAAATTCTGAAAAGGTTCAGCCATGGGTGTGATCTTCCCATACATCAGGTTCCTTTGGGAGAAACTCTATTCCACTTTCAGTAATCCACATGCAGAGACTGGCCCTGGATGTGGAACAAGCAGGTCTCTTGTTGCTTTGCTGACATTTCTTCTTTCGCTGAAATTCTTTGTAGGGCCAGAAAGTACATGACTAGTCTAAGTGAGAACACATGCACACACACACACTCTTAAAAAATCCCTGTGTTTCACAATTTGTGTTGACATTATGGGGACACACAGTTACCACTTTGTTCAGTATCTTGCATCATCTAGGAACATGAATGTGGAGGGACTGCTTACCAGCATGAGAACAGTGGGAGGGAAAACCGTTTTTAAGAAGAGAGAGCAAAAGTTCAGGTCATCTGAAAAGGAACAAGGTAGAACTTTATAATGAGCATAGAAAAAGACATGATTAATGAAACCAAAGAATCAAAGAAAAAAAAGCACGTAAAAGGAAAATGGGGGGGAATGTGATAATGGGGTGCTTAGTACTAAAAGACAGCGCTGGTGTAGCGGGGATGTTAGGAACCTGATGGAATAGTGAGAATCAGTGGGACAACAGCTCTTTATGAAGATTAATTCTATAGAAAGGACCGGGAATAGTGTGTTGAGACGGGTCTTGCTATAAATATCAATTACAGATAGGTAGCCGTGTTGGTCTGCCATAGTCAAAACAAAAAAAACTTTTCCTTCCAGTAGCACCTTAAAGACCAACTAAGTTAGTTCTTGGTATGAGCTTTCGTGTGCATGCACACTTCTTCAGATACTGACTTCTGGCCCTTCAGGTATCTGAAGAAGTGTGCATGCACACGAAAGCTCATACCAAGAACTAACTTAGTTGGTCTTTAAGGTGCTATAAATATCAAGTAGAACATAAATTTTAGATACCGAAATTGGCTCTCTTTGCCGGTCATCTCTTAGCAACTTTCATGGAAGACTTAGAGGCCACACCAGTCAGGAGTCTAGACAAAAACTTGTTTGTATCTCTCCATCACAGAACAGCAATAGGATATCAGATACCACTAAGTAAAGTGCTACCTAGTGATTAAATTATATAATGACACTATCCATGTTGCTAGCCAAAAACACAACTCAAATGTCTGGTAAAGTATTTGAATAGTAAACTGTGCCATGCAGATTATTCACAATGAGAAAATCCCTGCCAGTGTGTTTGATTTGTGTGTAGACTACAAAATCCTTCATTTCACATATATTGGTTTACCTTGTTGCAGACTTGGAGCTTGCGGGGGGTGGGTTGCACATGCAAATAAGTGTCTTAAATCACCCCATCTAGCCTATTGGTTGGAAGCGGCTTACAGGACACATCAAGAATACAATGGCATCAAGCAAACAATTAAGCAATATGAGAGCACAAAACTTGAAACTTCCTTTTGGCTCAAGGGATTTTGGTTCCTGCACTGGAGTAGCAAAAGCTGCCACCTTTGCTCAAGCTACAAAACTTGAAGGACTGCTCAAGTTATCTTGCCAGCTGGGGCACGAATTCCTATAAGTACCTCTCCCTGGCGGTAAAAGTACATTAAATTAAATAGCCATCAATTTGCCGCTGCCCTTACATGACACTCCAAAATCAGCTGTCTAAGTTAGCTGCCTCAATCTGCCTAATGGTAGGGTTGGCCCCAACTGGGGAAGCATCCCTGTTTGTGGAGAGAGACAGTATTTATCAATGTAATATTTCAAGAGAATACCCATGAAATGTACTTTCCCAGACTGTGTTCAGATTTTGCTAGGGGTTTTTAAGCAGAAGTTGGCAGGCCATCTGTCAGGGATGCTTTAGTTGAGATTCCTGCATTGCGGGGGGTTGGACTAGATGACCCCCATGTGCCCCTTCCAACTCTGCAATTCTGTGATTCTATGTGCCCATGTGAAGATGGTAATGCTGAAACAATGGTTTCGGTATTGCTATTTGTACAGAAATGTGCATAAAGAGCTCATCAACCTCTTTGTATCATCTCATCCAGGTCATCCCACTGATTATTATGTGACTATTCTCCTTGCAGATTAAGATAGGCTGGTGATAGCCAAGACTGGCAAACATATGTTAGCTGCTTTTAAATTAGGACCACAGTGCTTCTTTCTGAGTTTTAAAGCGTACATAATTTTTGATTTACTTTTGCAATTTGATCTGCTTAGCTATAGCTATATGTGTTTGTGTTTTGCACACAAATTGCAATGGCTGGTGGCTAGGGCCAGGTGGTAAGATCCACAGGGGCAGAAGATCCCAATATAGGATCTTTATTCCACTTTGTTCTCCTCCTTGTTCCCTGATGGTGATGGGGGCATTTTGTTGTTTGCCTCAGGTGCCAAAATATCTTGAGCCAGCCCTGTTGGTGGTTGATGTAAATAAACGTGCAATCCTTGAAAAATCCAGCTACCCATGGAAGTCCGCCAAGCCTCAACTGGCCAGCCCTCTTGCCCAAATGCTCACAGACACTGCTCAAATGTTTGTGTCCAAAGAACGAGGCAGAAATAGCTCAGTTAAGTGTTAAGCAAGGTGTGAAATCCTGTGGACATTGCTTTGGGGGACTATCTCCTATAACTAGGGAATTTTTTAGACATACGTTCCCAGAAAAGAAGAATCATTAATCCTTAGTAAATAGTTTCCTGGTTCATGCCGCTCAGCTTTTAACTAAAACAAATGTTTAAGTAAGCCACGTTATGTAATGTCTCTTCCTTGGCTCAGTTCAAAGCCTAAAGCAGCCTTTTTCACTCTTGGGTCCTCAGATGTTGCTAGACTACAACTCTCATCATCCCTAGCCAGCAAGTGATCAGGGATAATGAGAGTTGTAGTCCAACAATATTTGGGGACCCAAGGCTGGCCTACGGTAATGAATAAATCAGATTAGATTTATAACGAGCAAGTTACCCTTGCCTTAACTGTGTTTATGTGCTCCAAAGAACGCATGAGGGTGCAAAGTTCGTATGGGGTGCGTGTGCAGTTGTCCCCTCCACAGTATCTCCATGCACACGGACACACCAATGCCCCTTTCACTCTCTGCCCACTACACAAATGTGTGAAGGGAAATGCTAAGGACGTCCAGCTGATTTTGGTAGAATTCATCTTGAGGCCTTGGGAAAAGGAATGGAACATTGCAGGGGGTTGGACTAGATGACCCCTGTGGTCCCTTACAACTGCACAATTCTGTTCCTTAAAAAAGAAAAGTATGCTGGTGCCCGGAGTCTCTTCTGTAATAAGCCCTTCTGCTTAACTTGTAGCTTCTAAATTAAAAATCAGATTAATTCTGGCCCCAAACATTTGATTTTGATTTCCATGTATTGTGAGTGGGGTTAAACTATTGTGGTCAGTTTACTAGCACACTGAGCTTCAGTCTCTCTCGGGATAAAAGAACAGGGCACACGTCACAAGAAGCACCTTCAGGTGTGCAGGAGGGGTGGCTACGCTTTTTGCCTTGAGGACTGAATCCACTTAGGGTCACAAACCAGTGAACCACTAAACATACACAGGCACAGAGCCTCTCCCTCCCCCACCAGCTGATCCATGAAGATCAACAGAAGAGGGGAGTTATGTACCCTTCCCCACTCCTCAGACAATCTATTCTGATGGAGAAGGAACAATTCACATCCTAGTCAAGACATGGGACTGCATTTCTCTTCCCTCTGCCGTGCTGTGTCTGCTTTAAGGCTCTGATTGGTTAAACACCTCACTGGCCCATTTCACACATAACACTAAGCCATAGTTTAGGAAACCAAGGTTTAACATTATGCATGAACCCACCCCAACAGTTTAACTGTGGTTTCAGCTCACTCATTAACCAAGATTTGGACTTGTTTTCTAAACCTTGGTTTAGCATTTTGTAGAAATCTGGATTTTATCACTGCAAATGAAAATAGGTGGGTGGGGGGAATCAAAGTGCTCCGAATAATCAGCTGTTTCACTGGTGCTTTTAACTGTTTTGTGACATGATCAACCCAAGCTTCAAGTGATCATTTGTCAGGCACCTCAGCTTTAACTATGGTTTATTAACTGTGATTAACTTCACCCATGGTTTAGTGTTACGTTGGAACCAGACCATTCAGAATAAGCACTGCTCTGAAACTACCAGACGCTGTAGGTTAGCCTTCCTCAACCAGGCACCCTACAAATGTTTTGGGGGGCAGCTCCCATCAGCCTCAGCTTGGATAGCCAATAGTTGGGGATGGTGGGAGAAATATTCCAAAACACCTGGAAGGCCACAGATTGGAGAAGTCTGCCCTAGACACATTTTCAGAGCAACTCCTGTCTGTCTGTCCCAATGGCATTAGTCTGCCACCCCGATTGTGTAACTCTGGATTTATTGTCTCTGAGATGAGTTCTGCTTCTGTGCCAATAAAAAAAAGCCTACATTGCACTGCATTGAGAAATCTTCAGGTAAATCCACATTTGTTTCCTCGTGCTTTTGGGTCTGTGGCTGTCAGGAGATTTTTGCAATGCTTGTTGATTTTGAAAGATCGAACTGTTCTTAAACAAAAAAACTTTACCAGAAGGACCTCCTTTGAGCAATCAGTTTGCTCAGCCCCCACATTGCTCAATCAGCAGGTTATTTTAAATATAAAATGACCGCTGTGTGATGGAAACCTTATTCTCAGTGAACCTCCATCCAGAGCATCAGCTATATCAGAGTAAGTTGGGAATTGTAATCTCATGGTATTTTCGTTTTTCTGCTGTTTTGATCAGGAATTGTAGGTTTCTAATAAGCATCCTAGCTGAAATTTCCTTTCAGTAAGGAATTGCTCAGTTTTATAAATGAGGTAGAGTGCATGATCTATGTAGTATCTATTTTATTTAGTGCCCTGTGAAACGGCACCTATTATTTTTAGTTTGACTGGTCCTACATACACTAATAGATTGAAGACGCCTTGCAAACCATGGTTTGGGTACGTACTATGCATTCAAACCAGACTGTGCAACTATGGCTTGAAGACAGGTTGCAAACCATGATATGTTCAAGTGTTATAGATGCACTGAGCAAACCGTGGTTATGTAACTTTTCTTACCTCTCCAAACTCTCCTTCTAAGGAGCCAAGCTGGTCTTCCTGATGTATCCTTATACACAACCTTAGAGAGTGGGGGAGGCTCAGCCTGATAAGTTAACCCCCTATTTTCATAATGTATCTGGTTAAACCAAGTTTAAGGCAGCAAACGATAATTATTGCTAACCCTGGTTAAGTATTATGTCTGCACTGTCATTGTTTCTGCCATGTTGGACAGATTAATACAAATAATCACAATGTGAATAGTTTTCCAGGTTTGGCTTGTACATTTTGAATTAGAAATTTGCATGCTTTGCAGAGTCATCCTTTTTGTACACTGCCTGGAAGTAAGTCCATTGTGTCCAGTGGGGTTTCCTCCAAGTAAGTGTGCAGAGGATTGCATTTTTCGTGTTGTTGACATCTCTTGATTGTTTTGATGTTGGGCAGTCTGCCAATATTTAACCTTACAAACTGTCAGCTGTCAAATATTAATTACCCTTGGATGTGATCTATTGAATGCAGTAAGATACTATTTAATGCTGTTGAATGTTCTTAAAAATAGTGCCTGCTACAAAGGGAACATTGGCAAATACTATACACCAGTGGTATGTTCTACAGCAACAAGGTAGCACTGTAGTGAACAAACTTGAAAGACCTAGGTTCAAATCTCCACTCACTCATGAAATGCATGATATTAAGTCCAGTTGCTAATTCTCAGGCCAATTTACACATCTCTAGATTGTTGTGAAGATAAAATGGCATAAAACAAATCCCAGGCACATCATTCTGATGGAAGGTCTGGATTGCAAAAGTGGTAAAGATGGATTTGATACACTTGTGGTGGTGGTGTTTTTAAGTCACAATCATTATTTTATTATTACCACCTGCAGCAGCAACATCCCATACTTTTAAAAAGAGCACACAGAGAGAGATATAAAAATATGACAAAACTGCAATGTTTTGAACACTGAGATACTAAAAAAGCAGAAAAGGCCTTGGAGCACATAGAGCACAACTACACAAAATTCAAGCACTATTTAATCCCATTGGTTTCAAAGGAGGGGTAATTTTGTGCTTCACTTGCTTCTGTTGTGATCAGTGAGGATTTAATAGTGCTTAGCTTTGGATTGATTGTGCTTAAATTATGTGAACACTAAAAGTTAGACTCTAAAGTTGACTATTAGCCCTAGTCAGCACAGCTAAGCATCCAGGCCTGGCTAAAAGCATTTGTACTCATCTCTATTAATCACTGTTATGTTATTTATACACTGCCTGTGTAACTGGTTTGCCCCAGCCACTCTGGGCAGCTCGCAACAAAATATTAAAAGCACAATAATATATCAACCATTAAAAATTTCCCTTCAGATGTCTTCTCAAAGTCAAATAGTTGTTTATCTGATGGGAAGGGCGTTCCACAGGGCGGGCACCACTACCGAGAAGCCCCTCTGCCTGGTTCCCTGTAACCTCACTTCTTGCAGTAAGGGAATCACCAGAAGGGCCTCAGAAGTGGACCTCAGTGTCCAGGCTGGACGTTGGAGGTGGAGATGTTCCTTCAGGTCTACACTAAAGTGAAGCAGCAAGTGTTTTGCAACAGGTTTGGAGAATGAATGGATGTTTAGAAACCCTTTAAAACAAAACAAAAAATACTATTTGTGGAGCAGCATAATACTCTCTACTGTAGCTGCAGACCAAATTCAAGGTCAAGAACACAGGACAATAATCAAATGGAAACTTGGTAGGCTGCTACTGCCACCTTACGTCATCAGGGACACCAGCTCACACTCTCACTGTCTGTCTCTCTCTCTCTCTCTTTTTATATATTTCAGACAGTCTGAAAGATGCGTCTGTTTCTAGCATTCAGTGTTCTTCTTCTGGGAACATCTTTGACCAGCTCACATCCAACCCCAGACGAAGATTTGAACAAAAGTACGTTTGTATAATAAGCACGTGGATCAGACATAGCTCAGGGGTACAACACAGGCTTTCGAGGCAAAAACTTTGGTTCTTGACATCTCCAATCAAAAAGGGATCTTAGGCAGTAGAGATGGCAAAGACTTCTGCCTGAGATCTAGTTCTCAAAGGCTGCTGGTGGGGTGGTTAACCTGTGTTTGGACTGTACCATCTCAGAAACAGTAGAATGGGACTCAGGTGTTGATCTACTATTAAAAAAATGAACAAATCACACCACACAGAAGCCAACAAATCAAGGCTGGGCCTTGCCTTATAGCTTTCTGTGTGCAAGGAATGTTTCTTTTTGGATAAGCACTCAGATGTGTGGGACCTTACCTAAAGTGGGACAATCCAGAAATAAGGTTAACTAGCACTTACTGTTCATAAGAGTTAGACCAGAGCCACTGTCAGTTAACATAGCTAATACACGAAATGGGGCAATTGTCTGGTTTTGCGTAAGCCAGATCCATATATTCTTTAGACATATGTTGAACTTAGGGGATCCAATTGAAGAATGAAAAGTGTATATTCAGAGTTTTAAAAGTAAATGCCATACCCAAAGAGAATAGGTATAATGCATGCATAATAGCTAATGGGATTTCTTCAGATGGATAGAAATCCTTTGAAAGAAAAGATAGCAAGCCCAAGGAATATTAAATGTTCCTGGATATTTGTCTTGGAGAGTTAAGTCCCAGTGAAAGTGATACTGTTTTTCCTTTCAGGAGTACACGGTTTGGAAGAAACTGTGAACCATTTGAAAATAAAATTGGACGCACTAGACAATGCTTTCTATACAGTCCATAAAGGTAAGACAGCTGGAAGTATGTTATTTCCCTCAAACCATTCCCAGAATCCTAGATTCTTTTCAATGTGGATTTCCATTAAGTGGTCCACTTTAGAATTACACTCAGTATGTTATGTTTGCTGCCAAGTTTTTAAGATTTTTTTTTTTTAAGTATTTAGGATTTGGGAGTTATCACAATATTGAAATGTTGATAAAAATAATTCCTGGTCTTGGCTAGTGATGTTCACACTTTGATGAGGAAACAAGTGTCCCAAGGTACAATGTCTATGCTGCGGAAACATTGTGTCCAGACGTCCCTATTTTCCAGGACAGTCCCAGATTTACAGAAGCCATTCAGCTTTCTGATTAGATTCCAGAATGTTCCGCTTTTCCTTAGAATGTCCCTATTTCATTGGAGAAATGTTGGGAGGTATGTGTGTCTTGCCAGAGATTCTGGGTTATGCTCTCGGGTTTGAATGGGTCAGAGACTGTCAACATAGTGCCCTCCAGGTGTTGATAGACTAGGGCTCCCATCAGCCCCAGCCAGCGTAGCCAGTGGTCAGGAATTATGGGAGAAATTTAATAACTAAAAATAAACAGCATCTGAAGGAGACACCAATGGCAATCCCTAGACTGTGGCTCAATGCATAGCTCTTCACAAAGTGAGAATGTCCTCCCCCAGGCACCTAAACTCTCCTGCAGCTACAGATTGAGTGCTTAACCAATGCTTCCTCAGCAATCTTGCCTGCCATTACTGAGTTCCTGTTCATTTCCAACGTAACACAGGATTCCGTGTTTACAAATTGCTGAAAATAGACTCATAGCATATTAGAACATTGCTAGTTTTAATTTTTGAGTTTGACCAAACGGTGGGAGGCAGTGGAAGACAGGAGTGCCTGGCGTGCTCTGGTCCATGGGGTCACGAAGAGTCGGACATGACTAAACGACTAAACAACAACAACAGTTTTAATTTTTAACCTCCTACTCTTTAAATAAGGTGCATTGCCCTTTGCTTCTCCATTGCCGTCCTCCACATCTGATCTCAGATCGTAAGCTCCTGGGGTCTTTCACTTAAGTTGCTCCATAGTGCATCGTGAATATTGGGGTCTATATCAACCAACTTGTAGCAGCAGAGCATTTGAAATTATTGGAATGATTGTCTCCTGTATTTCCAGCTCGCAGTTTTGGAACTGGCAGTGAAAGGTTATACACCACAAATCTTGGTGAAGGGGACTTCGAAACGCTCAGGGCCACCTGTCTCGCCGCTGGCGGTCATGTTCCTTCTCCGAAGAAGGAGGCTGAGACCAACGCTTTGCAGAGTGTGTTGAAGAGGCATGAGAAATCGGCCTATGTTACAGGCCACAATTCTGACGCATACACAAACTGGGCATCTGGGGAACCAAGCAACTCTGATGGAACTAAGAACTGTACAAAAGCTGCCAAAGATGGAAAGTGGCACTCTACATCATGCGAAGAGAAGCTCCTCACTGTTTGTGAATTTTCCTTTATCCCCTAAATTCAGAATCAGTCTGGTGTTAATTGGAAAGAGTGGTGGACAAGGAGGACCTGGGTTCAAAGTCTCACCCTCTGGGTGACTCTCAGCCTAACCTACCTTGCTGTGCTGTGAGGATAACATTGGGAAGCCCCCATGTATACTTCCTTGAGCTTCTTGGAGGAAGGATGGGAAGTAAATGATTGTGATAAATAAATAAAAGGCACTGCTTGAGCTTCTCTGGTACGCTTGATATGTGTTTTGTCGGTCATGTATGAAGCTTATGCCTAGGAAAAATAAACCTACTCCATATTACCCACCCCAGTTTCTGTTAAGCCAGGCCAGCAAGGTGAACCTACCTACCTAAGTCACACATTCTGAAACAATACATGAACTAAAATGCAAACATATTTTGAAACTCACACTTTCTCTTCCCGGTCAAAACCAGACTTCCTTAGCGTATATACTTAACAGCACTCATGTTGCATCAGTTAGTCGTTTTTCCCAGAGTCATCATGCTTCAAAGTGTCATCAACCACCCATTTGTTCATTTTATACTTACCAACCACTCCTCCAAGAAAACACAATCAAAGCAGGTACAATTAAAATATATAAAGGCAACCAACTCATACTAATCAGTAGGCACTTTTGCATCTTATTCTGAACATTGTCTCCAAAGGCTGTGTGTGTTGTATACAATAATTTCTTAAAGAGTGTCAAGCATGCCATTCAGGGGTGCCAACTTGGATAAAATATGGGGGGGCAGGTAAGGCCCACCCCACATAACTGATTACATGACACAGCACACACATTCCATTTGAATAGCAATGCATATCAACTTTTTTTGGGGGGGGTCTGGCCCACTCAAATATTTTATGGGGGAGTGAAGGGACCTCAGCCCCTAGGAGTTGGCTCCTATGATGCCATTTTTTGAACTGCATATCAGCTTTGGAAAACATTTGCTTCAGCTTCTTACTTACCAATTACAGCCGTACCTTGGTTGCAAAACGCCTTGGAACTCGTACGTTTCGAATCCTGAACAATCGAAAACCGGAAGTGAGTGTTTTCGAAAGCCGAACATCCGGTGCAGCTTCTGATTGGCTGCAGGTTGTTCCTGCAGCCAATCAGAAGCCGCGTCTTGGTTTCGAACAGTTCCAGAAGTCGAACGGACTTCCCGAACGCATTCTGTTCGAGAACCAAGGTACGAATGTATATTTATTTCAGCACAAAGACTTCCAACAAACCAAAAGAAAACCCCAAAGCACTGCTCTCCTTTCAGTTTTGTGACATGTTTGAAGGAGATATAAGCAATACGCTGTTTGCTATTTTATTACCCTTATTTGAAGTGGTATCTCCCATGGAGAAAACCTTACGGCGTGTGAAAAATCACCTACAACCATTTTCTGAATCAGAGTACAACATATCAAGAAACACATCCTATTTCCAATTAAGATCTTTGAATAAGAGATAGTGACAGAATCCAGTAAAATGAAAAGGAAAAAAAGTCATCCCCAGGAATGTGTAAGTTTGTTTTCTTACACTCTCCCATATACATTATTAAAGTTTTCAATCCATTCCCTCTGTGACTGCCAGGAGGCTCTTTGTTTGCTTGTCAGCTCAAGCAAGTATTGAACAAGTCTTGATTTATTCATAGCAAAAATAAAGATTTACAAAACACTCCGTTTTACTGTCAAATTGCAATGTTCAGCAAATAGCTGGCAAGCACAGCTCAAGACTCCATGGGACAATGAAAAATATTTTAAAGACCATCATTTCTTTGGGGTAATGATTTGAAGGAGCAGAAGTGAAGGGGTTTAGGAATGTGATTTAGCATTTGTTAGGGTTTCAACCAGGGCTTTGTTTTTCTTCAGCTGGCACTTCCCAGGTGGGCACCGTTGCCATTCTAAGAGAATGAGGGAGGTGTTCGTGGTGAGTTCCGTGAAAAATAGCACTAGTTTCAACCAAAACAAAAATCAGATCTGGGGTGGATTGAAGTGTCTTGTGGTTCATTCTGGCATTGGGAAGAGGTTTCTGAGAATGCATGCGGCTAACCCCACTTGCTAAATGCTGCTGCATGTACCAGTCACACCTCCGGATGATGTGCAAGCAGCATCAGGTTGACGGGGACCTGTGCATGTACAGCCCCTTCCTTCCATGGCGATTGGAAGACTGGTCAATAATAATAATAATAAATTTAAAAAAAATTATTTATACCCCGCCCATCTTGACATCCTACAGAGAAGCTGTACATGCACACACTATTACAGTGGTAACTTGGGTTACAGACACTTCAGGTTGCAGACACTTCAGGTTACAGACTCCGCTAACCCAGAAATAGTACCTTGGATTAAGAACTTTGCTTCAGGTTAAGAACAGAAATTGTGTGGCAGTGGCACAGCGGCAGTGGGAGTCCCCATTAGCTAAAGTGGTACCTCAGGTTAAGAACAGTTTCAGGTTAAGAACGGAGCTCCAGAACGAATTAACTTCTTAACCCGAGGTACCACTGTAATTTGCTATTTGCTTACTTACTGGATTTCTTACCCATCCTTATCATCATAGCATTTTCTCCACCCCCCTTTTTGTTTTTTAGGAGTCTGGGCCCCCTCAATGTTCAGAGGGCATTCAGTTCCGCCCCGGCTCCTCGCAATGTTGCATGCGCAACGTCGGAACATCATGTGACGTTGCACATGGGATATCAGGATGTTGAGCTGGGCGCCCTCAATCACCCTAAGCAGCTGTTACCTCTGCTTACTGTAATGACCTCAGGGTGGGTTACAACAATCAAATATACAATTATAAAACAAATGAAAAGGTCACAAACATAAAACCAGAAAAGTGTAAAAAAAATAATAAAAACAGTGTAAAATAGCTGCAACGCAGAAAGGCTAGTTGGAAGAGGAAAATCTTCATTAAGTATATATCCATGTAGGAGGGTCCCCTTCAGTGTTACAGAAAGTGTTCATTGGCAGAGGGAGGGAGGGCTACCTGAGCGCCACCCACGTTACCTAATTGTACACATCTACAGGGGACGCAGGTGGCGCTGTGGTCTAAACCACAGAGCCCACGGCTTGCTGATCAGAAGGTCAGCGGTTCAAAACCCCATGATGGGGTGAGCTCCCATTGCTCGGCCCATCTCCTGCCAACCTAGCAGTTCAAAAGCACACCAAAAAGTTCAAGTAGATAAATAGGTGCCACTCCAGCGGAAAGGTAAACAGCGTTTCTGTGCGCTGCTCTGGTTCGCCAGAAGCGGCTTAGTCATGCTGGCCACATAACCCGGAAGCTGTATGCTGGCTCCCTCAGCCAATAAAGAGAGATGAACGCCGCAACCCCAGAGTCGCCCACAACTGGACCTAATGGTCAGGGGTCCCTTTACCTTTACACATCTACAGACACACACTGCTCTGTTCCTGCTGCTGGGTGGCCTGACTATGTTACCCTTATACCACTCATGTTATGAAGGTGCTGTCAATTGAACCTGAGGTCAAA
Organism: Podarcis raffonei; assembly: GCF_027172205.1. Classification (NCBI taxonomy): domain Eukaryota; kingdom Metazoa; phylum Chordata; class Lepidosauria; order Squamata; family Lacertidae; genus Podarcis; species Podarcis raffonei. Next base: position 22,236,782 of record NC_070606.1, read on the forward strand.
GAAACAGAATAGACCCTCCTTTCTCTCACACACACTTTTTGCATTTGGGAAGCTCCCCCATAATGGTACAATGGGATCTCCAGTTTGGTTGGGGTTTTCTGATTTAATTTGCATGCAGGTAAACTGAACCGTGCTTTTCTCTTAACACTAAATCTCACAAAGGTATTAATTTCCTCAGAGAAGAATTGCTGTGTTCTCTCAGGAACATTGTGTCACTGCCAGCTGGAGAGAGGCAGGCTGTGCCTCCACCAATAGCAAAGGTTGGTATGTGCAAGAAAAAAATATGTGTTCCCCCTATGAAGGCCTGTGTTAGGATTTATTTTTAATTTGTCATTTCTCCTGCCTACGCATTGAGACAATCATAACATGCTTTATATAAGACATAGCATGCGTTTAAGGCACTTTGGGCAGATCCTATGTTAGCTGAGGGCAGGGTGAGATGAATGAAGATTGTCAGGACGGCAAAGGCAATCTGCTGCATGGCAGGGATCCCAGTGGGGTTTTTTAAATACAAGGAGGCTTCCTTGGCTGGTCTCCCTACAGTTCCTCCTTTAGGTAGACCCAGGTGATAACCGGGGCCAGCCTATTACTATGAAGAGTGCAGAAACTGCCTTAGGGAGCAGATATTGCCAGCGGGGTGTGGGCAATGACCTGCAGCCTCCCAGTCATGCCCCCCTATTATATAGGGCAGAGTTCTGTGTCCAACGTTGCCAGTCCTCCACCCACTAAACTAGACTGCTGCCCTCAAGTGCCCTGAAGAATTCCCCCATTGCCAGCGTTGGAAGAAGAAAAAAAACCCAACTGACATTCCAGTTGGTTTCTGGGAGAGGCTATTTTGTTCTTTGCCTCGGGTAGCACAACATCTTCGGCTGGCCCTGCTGAAGGCACATTGGCTGGATCCACCTAACATCCTGTCACAGGTTCAAGACACATTATGGGTTCACAAGCTTTTGGCTTGGAATCAACTTGATCCCCTCCCCCTCTTTCCTCTTTCCTATCTCCTTCTGTGATGGAACTCCTATTTGGGGACTTCCCTGGCTTTTTTCTGGCCCACGTAGGACCAGTCTGGATGGTTGGCCTTGGTGAAGATTTGACGTTTTCATCCCCAAAAAGTTTTTGATTTGAGTTTCTACTGAAATGAGGCTGCATTTTAATGTTGTATTTTAATATTGTTTTTAAGTTGTATTTTAATCAATTGTTTTCACACCTGGTGTTAGCTGCCCTGAGCCCGCTCTTGGCTGGGGAGGGCGGAGTATAATAAATAATAATAATAAATAATAATAATAATAATAATAATAATAATAATAATAATAAATAATAATATAATGTACAAGTGGGAAATGTTATTGAGTCACAATTTGTACCAGAAGTGCAAGGTAAGAAAGGAGGGAGGGAGGAAGAAATGTTAGCTGCATCCTCCCCCACTCATTTGTGCTTGCCTGAAAGTACCCACCATAACAGTCCAGGGAACTATGGGAAATTTAAAATGGTGGCTCACATGCCTGGCTTCCCAACATGCCATACTTTCAGGGACAGTGAGTTCTGCTTTTGTATGGCGGTCTTAGCAGCTGCCCGTGGATGCCGACAGCTGGCGCCAGTGCTGGCAAGGCCCTTCCTCATATTACGACTGGACTTCCCCCACCCTGCAAAGCTATTGATATCAGTGGGGGAAGAGGAGAGTGAAAATTTCTAGACAAATAACAAGGATAATCCTTACTGCACAGCAGTTGTTTTGAACTGGTGAAGCCCATTAAACTTTGTTGACACAGTGTTGGGGAAAGACTCAAGTAAACAAGGAAGGCATGAAACCATGTAATTATAAATTACTTATCTCCTTATTTCCTTACTTTCGTTGCCTGCCCCCCTGCTCAGATGCACACACCAGTTGCCATTCTTCATCATATTATATCTATAATAGCTGTCTAATTCTGCAACAGGATCAGGAGGGGCGGAATGCTTGTGCCTATATAACAACGCCCTCCTTGGCTTTGACCACACGGATTTATTTGCAGAAACGATTCCTTTATCTTGGAGAGTTCCTCCAGTTTCAGACTGTTTTCCTTTGAACTTGTTCCATATGCCAAGAACGACTTTAAAATTAAAACATCATCACAGCAGGTCATTGTCAGCCAGAGATATAAGACATGCGGAAGACAAAGAGTACCTTATTGGCAAAAGTGGTATTAGTGGTAAAACCATTTCCCGGATTACCGGTAGGTTAAATAGTTATGTGAGCTCATAGTGCACCCAATAATGGAATGTCATTCATCCCTTTTAGATGCTGGCCCTACTCAAACCTTACCTGAGATTTTTCCTGACTAGGGCTTAAAATGAAGCAAACCTTAAAAGGTAAAGGTAAAGGTAAAGGGACCCCTGACCATTTGGTCCAGTCGTGACTAACTCTGGGGTTGCAGCGCTTATCTCGCTTTATTGGCCGAGGGAGCTGGCGTACAGCTTCCGGGTCATGTGGCCAGCATGACTAGCTGCTTCTGGCGAACCAGAGCAGCGAACGAAAATGCCGTTTACCTTCCCACTGGAGCGGTACCTATTTATCTACTTGCACTTTGACGTGCTTTCGAACTGCTAGGTTGGCAGGAGCAGGGACCGAGGAACAGGAGCTTACCCCGTCGCGGGGATTCGAACCACGACCTTCTGATCTGCAAGTCCTAGACCACATAACACCGGTCTTGAAAGACCTACATTGGCTCCCAGTACGTTTCCGAGCACAATTCAAAGTGCTGGTGTTGACCTTTAAAGCCCTAAACGGCCTCGGCCCAGTATACCTGAAGGAGCGTCTCCACCCCCATCTTTCTGCCCGGACGCTGAGGTCCAGTGCCGAGGGCCTTCTGGCGGTTCCCTCACTGCGAGAAGCAAAGCTACAGGGAACCAGGCAGAGGGCCTTCTCGGTAGTGGTGCCCGCCCTGTGGAACGCCCTCCCATCAGATGTCAAGGCGATAAACAACTACCTGACATTCAGAAGACATCTTAAGGCAGCCCTGTTCAGGGAAGTTTTTAACGTGTGATATTTTGGTGTATTTTTGGTTTCTATGGAAGCCGCCCAGAGTGGCTGGGGAAACCCAGCCAGATGGGCGGGGTACAAATAATAAATTAATTTTATTTTTATTTTTATTTTTATTTTTATTTTTGGCTCTGTGGTTTAACCCACAGTGCCACCCGCATCCCGAACCAAACCTTACTTGCCCACAAAAGTTCTGACTAGCCTGCTTGCCCACACATAACATGCAATTGAAATTTATGCCTCAACAGCTCAACACGGAGAAGAGGAAAGAACTAGACAAGAGGCCTTTAGTGTACGGACAGTGGCATCTCCCCTTTGGAATTCCCTCCCAGGATGTATTAGACTGGTGCTGTTCCTGTTGGGAGATTTAGGATAGAAAAAAGAAAGTACTTCTTTCTACAGTGCATAGTCAAACTATGGAACATGCTCCTCCAAGCAGCAGTGATGGCCACAAACTTGGATGGCTTCAAAAGACAAATTTATGGAGGGGGTGGTTATCAATGGTGACTAGCTATAATGGTTGTGGCTCTACCTCCATGGTTGCTGGAAACCAGGGGAGGGGAGATTGCTGTCATGTTCATCTTCTGCTTCCTGGCTTCCCACAGGCATCTGGTTGGCCACTGTGGGAACAGGATGCTGGACTAGATGAACCATTGGCAATGCAATGTCCATTCTCTCTCTCACACACACACACAAAAATTCTCATTCAAAATGCTGGCATTGCTTTCTAAAGTGTTTGCAATATTTTGTTGGAAGCTGTCCAGAGTAGCTGGGGCACTTTGGTGCTGCTGAATCAGACCAAAGACCCCATCTAGCAGTCTGTTCCCACAGTGGCCAATCCGATAGCTCCAGGAAGCACTCAATCAGGACATGAATTCACTTTTATTTCATGTAGTCATAGAACTGTAGAGTTGGAAGGGACACCGAGGGTCATCTCATCCTTCCCCCTGCAATGTAGAAATATGCAGCTGCCCCATATGGGGACTGAACCTGCAACCATGGCCTTATCAGCACCATGCTCTAAGCAACTGAGCTATCCAAGCTCAACCACTCAGCCCCATCCCATTCATGATTCCCAGCAACTGTTATGCAGAGGCATACTAGTAGCTACTGATAACCTTACCCTTCATTACTATTTCTAATCCCCTTTTAAAGCTATCCATGTTAGGGGCCATCACCACATCTCGTGGTAGCAAATGCCATGATTTAAGTATGAAATCACAGGAAGGAAATTACAGGTTGGTCCTGGGGCTCTGCGAAGCACTATTGTGACTGTTGAAATGAGCAGTTAAGGAGGTTCCATTTACTTTGCTGAAACGTTTTCGCAAGAGACAGAAATATGCTGAAAAAGTCCTATACAGAGTACTAAGCTATGGATTTTGCAAACAATGCATAAGCACATGCCAGTTACTTAATATACTGCTGTTTCAGAGAGCACCATTTTAACCGCTGATTTTTAAAGCTGGAGACTCAGAGCTCAGGGAGAGGAGGGGTCAGAAAGCTTATGGAAATGGATCAGCTTTAGAATGCCTGGTGAAATACTGTTGTTGAAGAAAATCTTTGTGTGAAAAAACCGTGTGTGTCTCTCTTTCAAAGGGGCGTTGGCAGGATTACCCATGGGTGATTATAACATATTTGGAGTTCCTTAAGCACTCCCAAAAGTACATGATGTTGCACAACAATTTGGTAAGGTGGAGCTTGTTATTCAGCTATGCCATGCTTTTTACGGGGAGGAGTTGGGAGTGAGCCAAAATCTTGCAAAACTGGATGTGAGAGAAGCAGCATTTTATAAAGTCGTTCATGGCAATCGCATGTTATATAAAGTGCCAATTTGCATGTCTGAATGAGGTATCATAGATCAAACACCACAGAAAAGGTCACTCTTTCATGTGCATAATGGCGAGGAGGAGTCATAGCACAAGGGTGATGTAGATGCTATTCACAGATAAGTAGCTACCCCTGGTACCATACATAGTTAGAAAAGCTTTCCCCAAGATGTCCCCAAAAGTTGTTGGATCACACATTCCACCATCCTTGACAATTAGCTGAGTTGGCTGGGGATGATGGGAATTGTAATCTGAGAACATTTGGGGACCCAAGATTGGGGAAGGTGAGTAAGACAATTTCTAGTACAGTGGTATCTCAGGTTACAGACACTTCAGGTTACAGACTCCGCTAACCCAGAAATAGTACCTCGGGTTAAGAACTTTGCTTCAGCATGAGAACAGAAATCGTGTGGCAGCGGCGCGGCAGCAGTGGGAGGCTCCATTAGCTAAAGTGGTACCTCAGGTTAAGAAGAGTTTCAGGTTGAGAACAGACCTCCAGAACGAATTAAGTTCTTAACCAGAGGTACCACTGTAGTAGAGCTGGAGTAAACTCTGCTTGAGAACTGGATCAGCTATTGCCATTGAGAGTAGATAGTACAGCATGAAACAGATGGATGGTCAGGTCTAGAATAAGGCCACTTTACATCTTAGAGCACTTATTGATGGGCAGGCTAACATGTGGCCTGACTCCAATGAGCAACGTTGTGTATGAGACCATTTATGATGGTCCATTCACATGAGGAGAGCACTATTGCATTCAAGTCTCATTTCTGGGCTCCCCATGAGCGTCTGGGGTTGCCAAACTAGATAGCCACATGGTCTAAGATGGGTAGTCAACGTGGTGCCCTCTAGATGCTTTAGACCAGTGTTCCCCAACCTTGGGCCTCCAGCTGTTTTTGGACTACAATTCCCATCATCCTTGACCACTGGTCTTGTTAGCGAGGGATGATGGGAGTTGTAGTCCAAAAACAGCTGGAGGCCCAAGGTTGGGGAACACTGCTTTAGACTACAACACCCATCATACCTGGCTATTGGCCATGCTGACTGAGGTTGATGGGAGCTGCTGTCTATAACATCTGCAGGCTACCTATGCTCTGAGAGCATATAAAACCTGCTGGATCAGACCAACATCCTCTCTAGCCTAGCATCCTGCTTCCCAAAGGAGCCAGCCAACCAGACTCTAGGAGCAGGACATGACACTTGTTCTGATGTTACAGTCATCAAAGCTTGAACATGCTTGAACCAGTTCCAAGTTTTCATATCACTGGGCAATGCCTCAAATGCAATGCTTTTCCATGGAGTCTGTTCACACGCTCAGCTACGAGTCAACCACTCAACCATCACTTACCCTATCATTCTTTGGGCAAAAGATTCCTGCATTGCAGTGGGTTGGACCAGATGACCCTCATGGTCCCTTCCAACTCTACAATTCTATGGTTCTTTGGTTCCAGTGGGGTCATTAGCCATATCTGGGGAGACCCTGACCATTGAGTCCTGTTACTGGCAAGATATGCTGCTTGATGTTCTGCATAGTAAAAATATTCTAGCATATTTGAGCCCCCAGCCCTTTTGCTCCTAAAGACAAATTCCTTACATTTTGCAAGCCATGGGAAATCCCATCCTTTGTTCTGTGCATGTCTTATCAGCTACACAACGTTGAAAGAGGCCAACAGCTCCCAAAGTGTTATAAATTGGCTATAAGTTTCCTGTGAGGTCACATGATTGAGAAACCAAAGCCTCTGTTACTTAACTCGTAGCCTATAAAAGGAAGGCTGAACTCCTAACGGATGATTCCTGTCCGGGCCTTTGTAGAACACCAGAAACGTCAAAGTGAGTGAGTAGATTTTTAATTTGTCCTTCCTTAATGATGGCTATGCGATGGAAATACATGCGATATTGAAGACTGCCGCCAGTTCCTTGTTCAAACGGGTCAGATTGCATTGTGCTCCATGGATTTGATTAATTTCAACCAGAGCTAGATCTGCCGCCTTAACTCTCTCTTCATTGATAATCCATCCTTTGATTATTAAGTGCTTTCCGTATCAGACTTTCACATCTGCCTGCGCTTATCTAATAATTAGCTCCAGATTTAACGACGAGTTGATTTTGTGTCCAACAGCAATGTAATTTGTTAGTATCTTGATCCATTTTGCTTAACACCCTGATTTAAATGCAGTTGGCAAATTGTCCTTTTGAATGTATTGTTCGGAAGGAGGCATTCCGTTGCAAAGGAAGAAGGCATTTCTATTCCTTTTATAATTATGCAGGGAAAATGGTATTTTGGCCAAGTACAGCTTGCCCTACCCAGGTAATAAAAGTTCCACTGGCTGAGATACCCTCTTAGTTAGAGCTGGGAACTAACTGCTTTGCATATAGTCACCTGGTGTCAGCATCCCCTTCATAACCTTCTGGTTTCATGTTTTCCATCAACTCAATTTAGCCCAGAGATGCTGCTGAAGCATAACAGGGGAAGGGCCTTAGATCAGTGGTACAGCCCGTGCTTTGCATGGGAAAATCCCAGGTTCAGTTGTGGGCATCTCCAGCTACAGAGGTCAATGTCTATTGAATCAGATCAGTCCATCTAGCAACTTTCCAGGATTTAAGATGCTGGAGATTGAACCTGGAACTGGAGGCGGTCCCCCTGCAGGGCCAGGAAGGCACCTTCCTACCTCCTTCCCAAAGCCTAGTAAACGCTTGCTTCAGGAAGGAGGTGTGAGGACCCTGACAAGGTTCTAGAGTCCTCCCTCCTCCTTCCCAAAGCCTAGTTAGTGCCTGATAACCCAATGCAGTACAGTGGTACTTCAGAAGTCAAACAAATTCAATGGACTAGTCCAATATACAGTCGTACCTTGGTTGCCGAACGGAATCTGTTCCGGAAGTCCATTCGACTTCCAAAAATGTTCAGCAACCAAGGTGCGGCTTCCAATTGGCTGCAGGAAGCTTCTGCAGCCAATCATAAGCCACGGAAGTCGCATTGGATGTTCGGGTTCCAAAGAACGTTCACAAATCGGAACACTCAGTTCCAGGTTTTGGGCGTTTGGGAGCCAAAACGTTCGACTCGCAAGGCGTTTGGGATCCAAGGTACGAGTGTACTATCTTTCTGCATGTATTACAAAGATTACTACATGCATATTTTTAACACAGTTACATGCATTCCTTTATAGAACTCTTTATGTGCTTGCTACTTTAGGAAACACGGAATGTATATGCAAATAACAATTGGTATTTTACTCAGAGGAAACCTGCTGAAATAAGGGGCATGACTAATTTAGTTCCACTACTTAGTCTCCAGGTAAAACTTGGTTGAATAGCACATAATACATGTGTAATATGATACGCATGCATTTAATATGTGTGAGTCTTATTTGTATTTTTAGCAGAACCAGTAAAAATAGATAAATAGCCCACTTCTCATCAAGATCAAGGAGTGATGTAGGAGGGGGTTTTTTGGGGGGGGAGGGGAACCATGCAGATAAGCTTGACACTGCAATTATACCCTGCCCTTTGACATCTGAGATATGTGGTTTCAGGACACCCACACCCCATACCTGAAATTGTAACTTGCTTTAACTGACCTAACCCCTCCCCAACAACTTACAAACCAATATGGCTAACCTGACACAACAACAAAAAAGCCCGCACACTAACATGCAAATAAACCACACTGCAACCAACCGAACGCAGCCAACCAAACCTTAGAACCTCCAGTCTCTCACAATGCCAATAAAAACAAATAACTATATTAATAAAGGACCTACTCATGAGACGCTGACACAAAAACCCTGCAGAAACACTATGCAATACAATGAAAAGCTCCTCACCCCACAACCCTCTCTCTCCCCTCTATTTTCCCCCCAAAGTCTCATACTGAATGTAAACAAACTATGAAAAAAGACTCTATGAATTGAAAGCGGAGACGCTATATGTACTTTTCCTTGTTTGTTTGTTTGTTTGTTTTGTATCACAAAATATTTGTTTTTTTTAAAAAACTGCTTATAATACTGAATTTAAAGTGCACCCTGGGACCTGCTGGCAAAGGGTTGGTTATATTGTTGTTGTTGTTGTTGTTGTTGTTGTTGTTGTTGTTGACAATAATAATAGTATTAATATAGGTAAAGGTAAAGGGACCCCTGACCATTAGGTCCAGTCATGACCGACTCTGGGGTTGCGGCGCTCATTTCGCTTTATTGGCCAAGGGAGCCGGCGTACAGCTTCCGGGTCATGTGGCCAGCATGACTGAGCCGCTTCTGGCGAACCAGAGCAGCGCACGGAAAAGCCCTTTACCTTCCCGCTGGAGCGGTACCTATTTATCTACTTGCACTCTGATGTGCTTTTGAACTGCTAGGTTGGCAGGAAGTAATAATCTAGGTGCTAGCTATTATGATAGGCATGAGGCCTCTTCTGGGTGCTCTTGGGCTCCAACTTGCATCAGCCCAAGGCAGCATGGCCAATGGGTTCTCCTACCTTGCATAAAAACTTTCTTGTTGTGTGTAGAGATGAGGACACAAAAGAAAATTAAGAGAGTGTTGGAAATGGTGCACAATCCCCCTACTGCAATCTTTTAACAACACTTTATCCACAATATTTTAAATCCTTGTTCATATAGCCGGCCTTCATTTCATTGCAGTGCATTATAATTGGGACAGTTGGGTTTGGGTTAATTCTTTTCTCCCATCTCTACCTCTTTAATTTTTATTTTTTTTCCCCCAGGTCAAACCACTGAACAATGCTGGTGCTTCTAACGCTCTCTGTGTTGGTTTCGCAATTTTCACCAGCATCGTTCCAGGGCTCACCGCAAGTTATACAGAACTTGGATCGGAATGCCTGCTCACTGGTCATATGTGGACCAGCTGAGAAAGGGTTACCAGGGATAAATGGGAGAGATGGAGTCCAAGGACCAAAAGGGGACAAGGGAGAACAAGGTATGGAAAAGGTGGCTTCCTAAGAGTTCCTATTCTTTGAGGATCAGCTTTTGATTCACACACTGGGGGGGGGGGAGAGAGACAGGAAACCATGCAGTCCCACATAATTTAAGCAAAAGCGGCTTATGATGCAACTTCATGATGACCCCCAATTACATTGCCTTGTGATAAATAACAGTTACTTTTCAATGTTAAGACAACCTCTTCTCTGACTTAGGCTTAGCCAATGCCTAAACCACCACCTGAGGGTAAAAGGGTTAGTCTTGGTTGGAGGGGAGGTTGTAAGCTTCTTGTTGCCCTTCCAAGGGAAAGGGGTATCCTGTTAAAAGGATCCTGAAGGAGATGCTACTATCCAGATTCCCAGGTGGGGGCTAGAGCCATAGTGCCCTTCAAGGTGGAGATCCTGGTGGAGATGTAAGTCATCTGATGTAAGTCATAGGACCTCCTTGTCTCAGGGTAGACCCCTTGGAGAAGATACTTCCAGCAGGCGGGTTGGTTGTTATAGGATATATGCAATGCGTATGACAAACCTCTTACATCTGCAACCAATAAAGCTGTGCTCTTATTCAACTCAAAAGAATGTGTCTTGACTGGTTTTTCTCCACTGGGTAAGGGCAGCAGAGTCACGGCGCCTGGACATGCAAACAGCATAAAAATTCTACCAAGACAACATAAAAGCAAAGTAGCATGACATAAATATAAAAATGAATCTTAAGTTTTCAAATTGATACTGTAAAGACTGTGTAGGTCCATCAACAGTGAGGGCTAGAAGTGCAAGACCGTATGATGTTCTGCATTTCTCCTCCTCTCACTGGATTAAGAGGGACATGATGCCAAACAGAGAAGGAAAAGGCAAAAGAGGAGAAAGCAAATATAGGGAGGGGATGGGAACGTCATCTGGTGGATGTATGGCAACACCCACAGCCACCTTGAATGTAGCTGCCTTGGCTAACTTTAGGATTGCCATACATCCAGAATTTCCCAGACATACCCGGAATACTGTAGACGGAAGCAGTGTCTGGGTGGAAATCAGCTAAATGTCAAGGCAGACATATGGCAACTGATGTCAGCAGTGTCATTTTTGCAACTACAGTGGTACCTCGGGTTACAGACGCTTCAGGTTACAGACTCCGCTAACCCAGAAATAGTATCTTGGGTTAAGAACTTTGCTTCAGGGTGAGAACAGAAATTGGGCGGCTGCGATGGCAGCAGGAGGCCCCATTAGCTAAAGTGGTACCTCAGGTTAAGAACAGTTTCAGGTTAAGAATGGACCTCCAGAATGAATTAAGTTCTTAACCCGAGGTACCACTGTATAGCCAAAAAAGCTCAACAACTTCTCCGTCCAGATTTTCACTTTTTGAAATATGGCAACCCTAGATAACTTACCAATGATGATGACCCAAGACTGGAATCAATGCATTGCTTCTTGTGTTAGCATCTTTTAACTGAAACTGGCATGAGATCGTTTCATTTAACTGATTTGCCAGTAATTTATCAGCCATGTGTTCATCACAAGTGCCTCTTGTTCACCCACTTAGTAAACCACTTTTTTCTTTTTCTTTTAGATTTTAATTAATATGATATTATAACAATATGTAGCCAAAACCATTAAGCTGTACATCAAACCTGTTTGCTTCCCATGTGGAAAAAGAAAGAAAGAAAGAAAGAAAGAAAGAAAGAAAGAAAGAAAGAAAGAAAGAAAGAAAGAAAGAAAGAAAGACATATGAAGGGGGAAAGGGACAACAAAGACTCTATAGTATCATGCATAAGTCATCATTTCCACTGTCATTCTAGAAATGTAAAAACAAGGCCCACCTCTCAAACTTCTTCCTTGGGTTATTATGTATTGCATTCCTCTCATATGTAAGCTTTATCATTAAGATAACCCCACTTTCATTCTTCCACTTAATGCCAGGGTTGGCAGGACCAAGAGGAATTCTTGGTCCTCCCGGAAAAATGGGACCAGCTGGACCACAAGGAGAAAAGGGGACCCAAGGAGAGCAAGGACCCAAAGGAGATGCTGGAGCAATGGGTAAGGAGTGTTGTTGACTAAATGGAATTGTATTGCATTGAATTCAACAAAAGCTAGATATTATTAGAAGAAATCAAACTTCTTTTTAAATATTTTTATCTACATCTGTCTTGTTAGAGGGCCATCCTGCCCATTGGGCACATCAAACATTTTCCCTGGAAGGGAGTACAAACCCACCAAGGTGCTCTTCCCTTGCTCCCAGTACAGGACTGGCCCAAGGCATTTTGCTGCCAAGACAAGACAAGATGGTGCCCATACCCCAGTCCATGTACAGAACCTCACCAGACTTCCAGTTGAAACTTATTTCAACACTAGTGTTAAGACAGCATCCTCCACCACTCTGAAGACATACCAAATTGGGACAATAGCATGCACATTTCTGTGTTCCCAGTTTTAAGGCCCAGGAGCTCCTGATGCACTGCAACTCATCACAAGAGACCTTCCCCCTTTGGTGTATATCTCTGCCTGCTCAAAAAACCTCTTTCTTTTGAGTAGGACCGCGTGGAATCCGAGGTTTGCAGGGTCCTCCAGGAAGCGTCGGCCCCTCTGGAGCACAAGGCAACAACGGCCCCCAAGGTGAAAAAGGCATCAAGGGAGAAACAGGTAATCCTAAGTGCTAAATTGTTGGATTTCTGCTAGAGGGTTCAATATACCACAGTGGCCAGGATCCAAAGGAGCATACAACTACTTCTGCACACGCAGTGGGGTTTGAGGAGATTTCACCCCTCCCATATCCAAGAATCTCCTGATGAGTCTGCTGATTCTCCAGAGAGGAGGGGCAGTGTTCTGCTCTCTACTTATTCTGCTCCAGCACCACATCAAAGAGTCAGTCAGTCAGTCAGTGTGTCAGAGAGAGAGAGACTGAGTGTTAGAGATCATGTGTAGAGATAAGGTTGCTGCTAAGAGCCGCTGCAGACACTCAGTGTAGTGCAGCATTCATTTATGCTTAGACCTCATTAAGCTCTGTATATAGTTGTATAATAGTTGTAGATAGAATAAAGAAGATATTCTACAGAGCTGCTCTCCGAGTCATTTATACTCTGCTATACTCTGCTGTGCGACGACTGTCTTCTTGTGGGAGTGAATCCGGTGCTCACAACTCTAAGCTGTGAGTCCACAGCACTTTGACCTGTTCCTGTGCAGAAGGTGGTCTCTGGAAGTGCTACCCAGCTCGCCTAGCCCAGTCGGGGCTGAAGTGGATGAGTCCAGTTGGTGGTACTGGCTCAAGGGTGATGCTGACAGGGTTGGGGGCTTCTGCTTCTCAAACAGCCATTTGTGATATCCCTGGAGACCTACCATCCAACAAAACAAGTAAAAAGACCTAAATGTCAGTCCAAGTCCTTAAGCATGCCTAAGTAGCTTTTTTTGGATCCCAGCCACAGATTTTAAAAGAATACACTGAAAATGTTCACATCCACCCTGTTGTCCAGATACTTAGTATGGTACAGTTTCCAAGTTATAAATGCTATGTGTGGAGAAAGCAACCATAAAATGCCCATACCTCTGATGTTTCCCTCTATATATACAGTGGTACCTTGGGTTACATACGATTCAGGTTACATACGCTTCAGGTTACAGACTCTGCTAACCCAGAAATATTACCTTGGGATAAGAACTATGCTTCAGGATGAGAACAGAAATTGTGCAGCGGCAGCACAGCGGCAGCAGGAGACCTCATTAGCTGAAGTGGTGCTTCAGGTTAAGAACAGTTTCAGGTTAAGAACAGACCTCCAAAATGAATTAAGTTCTTAACCTGAGGAACTACTGTACATCTATCATGGATGCCAATGAAAGAACAAGCAAATACATCATAGGCTGACAGCTCTCAAGCTTAGAATCATAGAATCATAGAATCATAGAGTTGGAAGAGACCACAAGGGCCATCGAGTCCAACCCCCTGCCAAGCAGGAAACACCATCAGAGCACTCCTGACATATGGTTGTCAAGCCTCTGCTTAAAGACCTCCAAAGAAGGAGACTCCACCACACTCCTTGGCAGCAAATTCCACTGTCGAACAGCTCTTACTGTCAGGAAGTTCTTCCTAATGTTTAGGTGGAATCTTCTTTCTTGTAGTTTGGATCCATTGCTCCGTGTCCGCTTCTCTGGAGCAGCAGAAAACAACCTTTCTCCCTCCTCTATGTGACATCCTTTTATATATTTGAACATGGCTATCATATCACCCCTTAACCTCCTCTTCTCCAGGCTAAACATGCCCAGCTCCCTTAGCCGTTTCTCATAAGGCATCGTTTCCAGGCCTTTGACCATTTTGGTTGCCCTCCTCTGGACACGTTCCAGTTTGTCAATGTCCTTCTTGAACTGTGGTGCCCAGAACTGGACACAGTACTCCAGGTGAGGTCTGACCAGAGCAGAATACAGTGGCACTATTACTTCCCTTGATCTAGATGCTATACTCCTATTGATGCAGCCCAGAATTGCATTGGCTTTTTTAGCTGCCGCGTCACACTGTTGGCTCATGTCAAGTTTGTGGTCAACCAAGACTCCTAGATCCTTTTCACATGTAGTGCTCTCAAGCCAGGTGTCACCCATCTTGTATTTGTGCCTCTCATTTTTTTGCCCAAGTGCAATACTTTACATTTCTCCCTGTTAAAATTCATCTTGTTTGTTTTGGCCCAGTTCTCTAATCTGTCAAGGTCGTTTTGAAGTGTGTTCCTGTCCTCTGGGGTGTTAGCCACCCCTCCCAGTTTGGTGTCATCTGCAAATTTGATCAGGATGCCCTTGAGTCCATCATCCAAGTCGTTGATAAAGATGTTGAATAAGACCGGGCCCAAGACAGAACCCTGCTTGACTCCCATTGTTAGGCAATTGGCTGAGGTTACAAAAAGATTGTGATCTGTGACAGCCAGCTTCTGAAGTTATGTTCTGGCAACATGCAAGTTATAAAATGTAGTGATAAAGGCCACTTCATCAAATGCATCTGACACTAGTCCAGAAAAGCTTGTGCTATGATATATTTGCTAGTTTCTAATGCAGGGGTAGTCAACATGGGAGGTTGTTGGAACCCATCAGCCCCATTCAGCAAAACCAATGGCAAGGATGGTGTAAGTTGTAGCTCACCTTGGGAGGGAACCATATTGACTACCCCTGCTCTGCAGTACCATAGCCTCATCATTGTTTGTTTTGGTATACCAGACTAACAGGACTACCCCCTAATCATAAAATTGTGACTATCATATCCTCAGTACAAACCAAAGATAGTATATAAACACTGGAGCTATCATTTCTGTGAGAATGTCCAACCTAAGATGGAGGCCGCCTCTTCCCATATGAGCTGAGCCAGACAGTACAATCATCATCTGAGGCCTTCTTCATGTGCCTCCTCTACAAGAAGCCCAGAGGGCAACAACATGAGACCAGGCTCCCTGTTTGTGGAATGCCCTCCCCAGAGAGGCTCGCCTTTGTTACATATCTTTAGGCAAAAGCATTCCTCTTCTCCCAGCCTTTGGCTAATTAAACCATCTATGACATGGATAGGCAAACTCGGCTCTCCAGATGTTTTGGACTACAACTCCCATCATCCCTGCCCACTGGTCCTGTTAGCTAGGGATGATGGGAGTTGTAGTCCCAAAATATCTGGAGGGCCGAGTTTGCCTATGCCTGATCTATGACCTTTTAAACCGGATAGGTGGCCTGGTATTTTGTTACTATTGTGTGTATTTTTTTGTTTTTATATTGTAAACTTCCCTGTGATCTTTCGATGAAGGGCAGCATGGGAACAACAACAACAACAGACAAACTAGGGCTGAGCTGAAATTATTTACCTACTTTTGCATTTGTGATCGTTACAAAGTACCTTCCATTTTTGTTGATTCTCCCCTCCCCATTCAATATTTCTGTAGGTTCGAAAGGAGCTACTGGTGCCCAAGGTCCCAAAGGTGACACAGGTGTGGCTGGGCCCAAAGGCGACAGAGGCCCAGTGGGCGAAAAGGGAGCGAAAGGAGATGTAGGAGAAAGAGGTAAGTGGTGTGGACGAAAAGGTGCATCTGAACAAACATTTTGATGGCATGAGGAAGGTTCCGAAGAGTTGGATTAATTCGGCATAAACACCAGCGTGTGAAGATATTCAGCAAACAATAGGCGGAGAGTCAAGCAGACAAATTTCACACAGAAGCATATCATTGCTTACTTCAACTCGCCTGTGGAAACAACTCAGAGGCCATGAACGAAGGAAAGGTAACAACAGGAAGAATTAAAGAACTATTGGAAACTCAAGGCAGTAGAGATATAAGATGATCAGAGCCCCACTGAACTTGAAGCATGGGAAGCCCCAATAAAAAATTATAATTTGGCAGAATATTTCGAATATATGATATGTATTATTATTATTTGGAATATTTAATGTGATTTGATTGAATTGTTAAAATGGAAAATTTAATAAAAATTATTTTTTTTAAAAAAAGAGAGAGAGAAAGGTTCCGAAGAGACAACAGAAATAACTTCTTGATGTAGTGCATAGTTAGTCTGAGGGATTTTCAGCTGGCCACTAACTTAGATGACTTCTTTTTTTTTTTTAAGGAAACTGGAACTCCTCAGATTCAGCTCTGAATTTGAGGAGCAAATTGCCCTAGTATTGAATGCCCTCCCAGGTCAGTGGGACTCCAACGATCATTTTAAATTCCCCACAATACCCCTAATATAGCATCACTCCAAGGCATACTGAGCATTGAAAATGTCTGTACTCACTCCCCCCCCCCCCGGACTGCTGTTTCAATACTCCGCGGGGCTCCAGAGCTTTCCATATCACTTTGGGGAATTTAAAATGGTAACTCATCTTACCAGTGCCCAAGGGCTCTGCCCCAGGGGTGCCAGGTGTAATGCCAAGCCCTTGCTCATCTTCGGCTCAATGTCAACCTCTGACACTCCTTTCCAGTTAACGAAAAGAAAAGATGGGTGATTTGCATACAACCTTTTAAACCAATTGGCTATGGCTGTTTATCAGATGTTAACATGCATAGGAAAACAGAAGCCACCTACTAACTAACTTGCTAGGGTGTTGTTGCTTTTTTAAAAATCCTGTATCAATAAGTTTTTAATGTTAGACATCTTATTATGTTTTCATATGTGCTGGAAGCTGACCAGAGTGACTGGGGAACCCCAGCCAGATGGGCAGGGTATAAATAATAAAATTATTATTATTATTATTATTATTATTATTATTATTATTATTATTATTATTCTCTCCATAGGATTACAAGGAGCGACCGGTACCCAAGGGCCAGTGGGGAAACCAGGATCTCCTGGATCCAAAGGAGATAAAGGATCTGTAGGTGACAAAGGGACCAAGGGTGACAGCGGTCTCTCAGGTAAGGAGGGTAGCCTTTTGTTGTTGATGTTAAACGTGATGCATTAAAAGTGTTAGAGCAAAATTTTAATGCTGGTCTTTTAACTTGCTGTGCCCTTTTTAGCAGTGAAGAGTTGGGGCAATCCATGTGAATTTTGTAACTCTGATTATTGAGGGAAAGTTAAGTGAACAATCAGGGTGGATCTAACTTTAAAAAAAAAAATCACACAACTTGAATGAGAGTGTATTTAATTCCAGATCATTCTGGGGGTTGGGGTGAGAATACTTATTCTAGTTTGGGCCTTAACAGGAAGGTCTTATAGAGGGATCAAGCGATGGATACATGTATCTGTATAAACAAAACAAAGCCTTCTTTCAAAAAAGGGCAAACGTTTGCCATTGATGGACATTAATACCACTGAGCCATTAATCGTATAATTAATTCATACCATCCATATGCACATGCATACACCAACACAGAAGCAAAACACACCTAGTAAGAGATCACCACCCAATATTAACTAATGTACAAATTCATTTCCAGTTGATTCTACACTGAAATTATGTATTTAATATAGCATAATATTATTTAAATTTCCATAGAATTAATGAATGATGAATTAATTAATTATGGCAGCAATTGATTGATTGTGACAACATGTTTATTGTGTTGTGCCATTTGGATTGTCTGGCAATTTTTACTATTCCTGAGTGGGTGGAAGTTGGGGAGACAGGGGTGGCATTTGGTTTAACAAAATGTTTCACACCCACACTGTGTGCAATATATTGTTTACTGCATATTACTACAGTGCTGAATCTTGCAGATCATGATCCTTTTATTATTTCTCAGAGGTCAACCTTATGAAAAAACAAGTCAGTGACCTAGAGGGGCAGCTAAGAGCCTTGCAAGCCAGTTTCTCCAAATATCAAAAAGGTAAATGTTGCATGTAACAGAAACATTGTGAACCGTCTTTTGCAATCTTCCTCTGTCTGTTTGGCCCCTTAACAGAGAACCAGTACCAACATACAGGTCTATGGGCACATTATATGTGATAGCACAGGCGTGTTCCTCGTAACCCTTAGATTCCAGTACATGCATGCATCATTCCCTTGTTGTAGCATTAGAGAACCAGCAGCAACATTGTCTTTGCAAGATTATGACTGCAGCACAAGCTCAATAAGCACAGGGATAAATTGTGTAGGTTATCACTAGTCTTTTGCAGCGTTATCCGAACCCGCTTTTTAAAGATCCGTTTTCCTTTCCTGCAAAATAACTGCAACATTTTGAAAATTCAGTGAAGAAAATGTAAATACCGGGATTTCTTTTGAATGTGCTGTAGCCTGGCCAGAGCCAGGTGCACCATCAATTTTCAATTGTCACCTTTGTGGCCACAGCTAAGGTGCTATGAGGGTTCTCTTGATTCTACATAGGATGGCATTAATCATCTTGTTGCTAAAGTAAAGGTAAAGGGACCCCTGACCATTAGGTCCAGTCGTGACCGACTCTGGGGTTGCAGCGCTCATCTTGCTTTATTGGCCGAGGGAGCCGACGTTTGTCTGCAGACAGCTTCCAGGTCATGTGGCCAGCATGACTAAGCCACTTCTGGCGAACCAGAGCAGTGCACAGAAACGCCATTTAGCTTCCTGCCGGAGCGGTACCTATTTATCTACTTGCACTTTTTGGTGTGCTTTCGAACCGCTAGGTTGGCAGAAGCTGGGACCAAACAACGGGAGCTCACCCCATTGTGAGGATTCGAACTGCCAACCTTCTGATCGGCAAGTCCTAGGCTCTGTGGTTTAACCTACAGTGCCACCCGTGTCCCTCTTGTTGCTAAAAGCATTATCCAAATCCAAGATTTCTATGGGTTACAAATAGCAGAGGTTGCCATCCATTTATTGGCTTCGCAAAACACAGTGGCTGACTATCAACCTGACGCCCACTCCCTTTGTTTGTTTTAGTTGCAGCATTCCCGGGAGGGCGAATTGTCGGTAACAAAGTATTTGTCACCAGCGGCTACGAAGGCACCTTTGATGACCTGAAGCAAAAGTGTCTGCAAGCCGGGGGCCAGCTGGCCGCCCCCAGAAATGCTGCGGAGAACACAGCCATCCAACAGATAGTTGTTCAGCATAACAAGTCGGTCTTTCTTGGGGTAACTGATATCCAGACGGAGGGGAAATTTAGGTACCTGAATGGCGATGCCATCGTTTACTCCAACTGGTTGCAGGGAGAACCCAATAACGAAAAGGGCAGGGAGAACTGTGTAGAAGTTTATGTCAATGGAAAGTGGAACGACCGGGCCTGCGGGGAGAAGAGGCTAATACTCTGTGAATTTTAGGCCATTTGTTCAAAAAAGAAAAAAGAAAAAAAAGAGCTTGACCCAGCCACAAGCTTCAATACTGTGTTTGCTTTTTATCTGTAGACATTAATCATTATTTTGTTAATCCTTTTTTGTTTTAGTATATTGACATATGTGCACACATAACATAGCCATTGGGCCAGGGCAGGACCTGACAGGTTTTATAAGGACTGCTGCTTAAATTGCTTTAAAAAAAAATTTTTTTTTTTAATATCCTTTATAAAAAAAAATTTAGTGTTTCAACTGTTTTTAACTGAGTTGTAACGGCATTTTGTGGGATTTGTCTGGGAGGAGAGGAGAGGACGAGGAAGCTCCTTCAGGCAGCACCTTTCTTCTTGCTTGTGTTACTATATAAAGTACTATGTAGATTGATGGACTTATATCAATAAATCATGACCCGTTTTCCGCTTAAGACGCACATTCAAAATGAAATGTAAGGTCTTGTAAATCTGAAGTTTGTGGGTGTTTTGTTTTTTTCTAAGTGGGGTGCATTGCTTTTGATGTGAGTGGGGATTTTTACATGCACAGGATATTTTTATATTTATATTTTCAAAACTGTTTATTAAAAGAGATTTTCTTGGAGCAAACAGAAGTATTTTCATCATATGAGTAAGCATTCCTAGGAGCATTTATCTGAGGTAGAGATGGGTTAAAAAGTACTGAATCATCTAACTAACGAGGGCTGGCCAGAACCTGCTTTCCACTGTTCTGCCTCATGGTCTACCACTTGTGCAAATCAGATCCTCATTGGCATTCACACCCAAACATGTAAACTGACCAGCTACGCCATTGCTTCCAATAGGATGTACATCAGAATGTGGTAAACAATGCTGCCTTTCTATTCCATTGTGTGATGCACATTTGGGCAAACATTGGAAAGATATACACATATTAAATTCCACAATGGTTCATCATTTCCCCAAGAACTTGCACAACATTCTCTGCATCCAGATAGATTTCACTTTCTGACTCGCTTGCACTATAATTCATGCCGATTATATTTCCGCTGATGAAAAATAAACTGGGTGGAATTGGACATAACAAGGATTTGTGCTAATGGTTCATACTCAGCCAAACGACAATGCCCGGGGTTGGTTATTTTGGGTGGTAGTGTACGAAGTTTTGCTTAGTTAATAGAGGATATCATCTTACCTCCCCGCAAACAAATCAGAATGAATGCTCAATATGTAGGTAATTTGGAAATGACCTCAGTTGAGAAAGTATTTTGCAACTATAGGCTGTAATATTAGGGCATCGTTAGTAAGTTATACATGTATGATTGCAAGGCGAAAGCTGTACAGCCTTGACCACAGTAAATCAAACATCTCTCACTGTGTTTCTAGAGGGTGTTTTAAGATAAGCTAACTTGCCCTTCTCCAAAACAAATATTGGCTAGAAATGTAGTTCAAATACTGAACAAAATTTATTCTGCTTTAGCAATCTGGCCAATATGACATCTTTTTTCTTTTTTCTTTTACGATTTATTCACCTGTCCTAAAGTGGCGGCGGTGGTGGTGGTTCCTTCTTAACAAAATAAATTACACTACCTGTGTGCTTTCCGGCAACGTCTACTGTTTTCTTTGCAAAAGAGCATTTTCAGTTGGGGAGCATCATGTGCTATCCCCCTTCACATGGACTGAAATGGTAGAGTCAAGCAAAAGTTGCATCAAGTGATTTTCTTGAAATTTGCTTTCAATTCTTAAACCTCCTTCACTAGGGCTGCCATCAAAACTTTGAGCTGCTTGGTGACCAGTTGTGTCAGATTCTGCTGTCTGAAGTGGAGCAAATATGGATCAAGTAATTTCAACAAAGCCAATGAATTTTCCCCCACCCAAAACCTACCCTCCATACACGAGAGGTGGGTGGAAGATTGCTTGGCAGAAGTGCGAGAGACAACAGCCGTCATCTGGCAGCACGGGGATGTGCCGAGTGGTGGAAAACCTGCCGTGTCAGATGGAAGCCACCAGAGAAGGTTCTAGATCAAGTCCCTGGGATGACCATTAGGTCACTTGTCCACCTCAAGGCAAGAGCAGGGGGCCTCACTTCCTGAGGCACTCCAGCATAAGCCCTCAGAGCAAAATGAAGACCCATGGCAGGGAGCAACATGGATGGTGCTGTGGGTGGGGATGAAAATACATGGCCAAGCTTCAGATGAGTCCTCTGAAGCCCCATTCCTACAGTGCATTTTATAAAGGTGCTTGGGGGGTTCATTGATGTGAAAAAGGCACTCAGCACTCTCAGAGGCAATATTTACTGGCACACTACTAAAATAGTTTTTCCTGTGAATGGAACAAAAGAACTATATGAAACAATGGTTGAGGAACAGCAGGTTGTGAACCATGCTGGCTACCAATACAGTGGTACCTCGGGTTACATACGCTTCAGGTTACATACGCTTCAGGTTATAGACTCTGCTAACCCAGAAATAGTACCTCGGGTTAAGAACTTTGCTTCAGGATGAGAACAGAAATCGTGCTCCAGTGGCGCGGTGGCAGCAGCAGGAGGCCCCATTAGCTAAAGTGGTGCTTCAGGTTAAGAACAGTTTCAGGTTAAGAACAGACCTCTGGAACGAATTAAGTACTTAACCTGAGGTACCACTGTATGTGACCCAGCCCACCTCCACACTTGCTGCCTTTGTTCAGCTAATCTATGAACTTTTTTCCAATACTGAGGTGCCCCCCCCCCCAGTCTACACTAGGCTACACTACACTACTGCAATCATCTTATTGATTTATGGAATGACATGTGAATCGTATGTTATTATTTTTAACAAAACGCCATTGCAAAATGTGTTCTCAAAGGTCAACAACTTGGGAGGGATGACCCAAAACCCATCCTATCTTACATTGTAGAAGCTCCAGACTGTCTGTTGTCTGGAGTGGGTGGGGACTTGAACTTTGCTCCATGGAATTTCAACTGATAAACATAGTGGGTGGGAGAAGAAAAAAGAGAGAATATTCTCACTTGAGAGATAAACACAGAGGACACTGGGGTGCCACCAACATTGAAACAAGATTTGGACTTGAAGAAGGTAAGTGTGATCCTGAAAACAGGAACCTTTTCTGTGCCTGTACACTAGAGAGAGAGAGAGAGAGAGAGAGAGAGAGAGAGAGAGAGAGAGCGCATTCTTCATTTTAAAAGAACTCCCATGTAATTTTGCCTCGGCCAGATTCCAGCCACAAAAAGATTGCCAAAGCACATGGAGGAAGTAGATATCTATGCCACATGAAAATACAATCTCTCTGTGTGTGTGCATAGATAAATAGATAAATAAGATATATTTACAAGGGTTTTAGTCTTGTTTAACCTGCTCCGCTGTGAATTGTTTTTAGCAACCTTAATCTGTTTGAAAATTCTAGTGCTACTATACATTTGTTTTCCTTGTTGTTCCACGTCCTTTTCTCCATATGGATGAAAGGCAGGATTTTAAATACTTTACATAAAATATTATTTGCATGTGTACTGGGGCTGCAACATTTACACTGCAACCCTACTCAGAATTCAGCCTCATTCATTTCAATTGGATTTATTTCCAAGTAACTGGTATAGGAGTATAGCCTTAGTTTGTTAATTGGTTAGATTAAAATATTTTTCAAGACCTTTTAAACGTCAAGGATGATTAATACAAGCACTTATAAAAATTGTGACCACTAAACCTATCCTGAGAAAACTCTCACACAGGAGGGATGGCTCTTCTAAAAATAATAATAAATTCATTTGAAGATGGGTTTTCTATGACTTGCCTAGAAGAAATCTTGCAGTGTCCTTCCTGGCAGCTATTGCGCCATCTTCCCTCTGTTAACAGAACCTATAACATCTTCTTAATACGGTTTTGAACAAATGCACTCCCTCATCATTTATATATCTTGTTATTTTCATTTTCTAATTTTATTTTCAGAGAAGGTTGAGGTTTTTCTGACCACAATTAGTTTCATAATCCCACCTCAAGATCCCCCAATTGTCATCTTCCCTTTGACATTTTAAAGCCAATTTTGTATATAAGCACATTAGGTTTATAAGTACAGGTTCAGTCCACAGCACCTTCAGTTATAGGTATCGGGGCAACCTCTAGGACAGCCCTTCTCAACTTTGGGTCGGTCCCTAGATGTTGCTGGACTACAACTCCCATCATTCCTAGTTGGCATGGCCAGTGGTCAGAGAGGATGGGAGTTACACTTCCAGAACACCTGGAAACCCAGGTTTGAGAAGGGCTGCTTTAGAATCTCAGGAAGCAGAGCAAGGGGGTTTCTGTCTTAAACTGTTTCAGACTGCTGCAAATCAGAATGTAGGTAGGTGAAACACCATTCACAAATGTGAATGGCTTCCTAAACCAAATAATTTCAGGGAAGGTTTCGGATGACAAGCTGGTTAGGGGGGCTTTAGCCTTTTAGAGGGGCCCGCTATGGTCCCCATCCAAATCAGAGGTTTGTGCTTGCTGTTTGCACTAGAAAAGCTCCTGTTTGCACCAATATAGGCTTTCCTTTCAATACAAATGACAGCTGTGAGAGGATCCAAACTGGTAACGTATTTGGGGGCAAAGGGTTAAAGCCCCAGTTAGGCTCCCCCCCTTGAGATTTGCTGTTATCGTGCATGGTTATATAGTTCAGATGCATTTGTGATGTAAATGTTATTTTGGAATATTACTTATTTCTTATAATAAGTTTTGCCACAATGGATCATAAAACATGTATTTTAGCATAAAATGCAACTACAAATCCATATGTTGAGGGGAAGGAAGTATTTAAAAATGTTTTGTGTGTGTTTGCAGATCTCTTTTTTAGAAAGTCACATCTTAAAGTAGAAATGGGATGGAACAGATTTATGAATGAACACATGCAGAATTGGCCATCCCTAGTTGAAACTTTCCATGTTGTGCATCATGTGTGCAAAACTTACAGGGAGGCTATGCCTTGTTGAGCATTCAGTGTACAAAACCTCCTGTTGGTGCTATTGATACACGTTTCCTGAGCCTTTATTCAAATAGGCTCAGTTACTGCTCTTTATGTGCATTTGCCAATCGACTCAAATGTACCTGAAATTATATCTTACATATAAGATTTTTTCCATTCAAAACTAACAAAATCATTATTTCACACAACTGTTCTACTGGAATCACTTTAGAACTGTTCTCTGTAAAAACGGCAATAGATCATGCTGAAAAGGCTATACATGCATCCTTCTAAAATCAACTTTCTAGGCATGGGGTTCCTTTGGATTTTTGGCTTCCTTATCTTGCCGGCGGCATTCTCACAAAGCACAGTCCCCACTGCAGGCAAGGACAACACATGCCCTTTCATTCTTGGAATGCCTGGGAGCAATGGATTGCCGGGTCCAGCAGGAGAGAAGGGTGATCAAGGTACAGTTACAAAGACTTGTCAGCGATGGGCTTTGTGCAGGCATGTCCAAAGTCTGTTTTAGGGGCCTAAACCTGGTTTAATCTGGCCCCTGTGGCAGTTTATTTCCTGGGGTAAAATCCTAAAAAAAACTCAACAACTTCAATCCTTAAAAAATGACTGTTGTGTAGTAAGGACCTTGGTCAGCAATGGCTGCTCATCGCCTTCTTGGGGGCGACATTTGTGGCCCCTTGCACTCCAGCCTCTTTACCGCACACACTGACCAGCCGTTGCAGGGAATTCCCTATGCCCTGGGGATGGGGGCAGATACCCATTGAAGACCGTGGCAGCCCAGCCAGCAGCTGCGTCGCCAGGGCAGAAACTTGCTGGCTATCCGGACATTGGCCCCTGCCCTGCCCAACCAGGCAGCACTGCTTTAAAAGGCCCATTGCCTGGTGGAGCTCTACAGCGATGTCGGCCATTTTAAATTCCAGATCTTTGCCTGCCTGCGTTTGTACTCTCCCACTTCACCTTAGAATGGGAGCAAGAGGGGAGGGACCACAACTGGGAAACATTCTGAGGAGGGAGCGAAGTGACCAGCATTGGGATGCTACCACTGTGTGTGTGTCTCCAAACTGGAACACTGTCATTTCTGCCGCCCCTGACACAATCCTAATTGTCACTTTTGGGGGATACCCCTCTTGGCTTTGGTTTGGTATCTAGGGGACCAATGGTAGCCCTGATGGGATGGGATACGGCTGCCGATTCTTACAATAAGGCAATCTGAGGTGAGCTTCGTGGCTCAGTGTAAAATAAGCCATTAGCCATTAGTCAGAACTTTTCAAAACAAGTATTTCTGTATTTGATGCCGAAGTATGAGCGCATCACCGCCATAATTGGTCCAGCTGCTCAAGGTTTGATCGGGATCTAAATGTTTGTCCATGCAACGGATGTTCTTATAGAACTTGACCATGGATTCGTATTTCTTACTTCCTGTTATTCCTTGTATTTCTTGCTGTTCATTTAATCCCTTGATTTCTAGGACCCCAAGGAATTCAGGGACCTCCAGGAAAAGCTGGGCCTCAAGGCGATAAAGGAGATCGGGGTCTAGTAGGTGAAAGAGGACCAAAGGGAGACCATGGAGCAAGAGGTAGGAGCCGATTCATAGATTAGCTACCTGCTAATCTGCCATCTTTCTTCTCTGGTGGACAAATCATACTGGGCACTGAAGAGACAACCGCTGAATGCAACCTGCTTTCACGTAAGAGTATTTGCAAAGTACAAGGCATCATCTCAATGGTTTCACTTTCCTTCACCAGGTAGTAGTAAAGTTACAGCCACCAGAAATCAAGATATAATTTCACCTAAAGCAAACAAACATTGCCTTTTCTGTGGCTGTATCTGCACCGTGAGGGAGCACATTTATTCTGACAAATAATTACAGAGAAAGATCTCACCTTGTGATGACATTTCCCTGTGACAACTGATGAGAAAATCCATCACTTCTAAACTAACTGCACATTTATTTTGGTTATATCTCTATTATACCACAAGAGGGCACATTTAAACCAACTAGTAACAAATGACCAAAGAACAAAAAGAACACAAAAGGGGAAATGCCACTTCCTGATGACTCTTCAAAAAACCTGACTCTGGAAAACCTGATCTGATAAACTCATAATAGAATTGTAGAGATGGAAGGGACCCCAAGGGTCATCTAGTCCAACCCCCTGCCATGCAGGGATCCTGCCCACAGCAATCCCTGCCCACAGCAAAGCACCAACCTTCCCAGTAAACAGCCAGATGCACTGACCCATTGTGCCACAGAAAGCATCCGTCACTGAAAGATGATTGTCAGTACAAAGACTTAGGTAGACCAGGGTCATCTGGTTGTTTCAGTTTCAAAAAATTATAAGTGTATACATTTTGTAAACCTATAAAAGGAGCATTCCTATGGTCAGGGGCTCCAAGACTTGACCACATTGAATTTCCCCAGGTGTCACCAAGAAATGCCCACAATAGGCTTTATGCCAGTCAGTTTGGAATAATGGTTGGCTTCTTTGCTCATTATATAACAATAATGTCAGTAGTTTAAGACTCCCCTCTCTATAGGTACTCAGTTGCTGATGCAGTTCGTCCTACACCTATTAGGAAGTCTGCCTAAATGCCTCCACCTATGTAATTCCTATAACAGCATACTTGGTGGATATAGTACAGGCATAGGCAAACTTGGCCCTCCAGTTGTTTTGGGACTACAATTCCCATCATCCTTGACCACTGGTCCTGTTAGCTGGGGATCATGGGAGTTGTAGTCCCAAAACATCTGGAGGGCTGAGTTTGCCTATGCCTGATATAGTATCATGTTTCCATCATGATCTGCTAAGAGTACTGTTAGAGAAACCACACTGGCAAAATCCTTTACCTGTGCAGCAATCAGGGTGAGAACAATCATATCTCAAACAAGATATGTGGGTCCAAGTTCCTAATAGGTGATGGTGGTGATTTGCAGCATTTGCACAGAGCAGCCGGGACTGCGTTTGCATAGTCCTTTTTAAAAACAAACAAACAAACAAACAAACAAACAAACAGGAATCTATTTATTGAGCTGACTTAAGCCTGATAATACTTACCCATTTTGCTTCAATTTTGACCTACTGTATCTCCAATTTGTGTTTTTGGAAAAGTTTACTAAAGAAATAGTATAAAGAGAAACCAGAATCCTGCTGAGAACAAACTATTTAGTGGAGAAAGGGAAATGGAGGTGGCCTCAATCACCAGCTCTGGGACAGCTGATTGATAGGATTCCAGTTTTGGTTAGTGTATGGTTTTTGGAGATGTTAATCAGGTAGGCTTGCATGAAAATGTGAACCAAACAATTTCTTCCCCAGCCCAACTGTGCCCAGCTGAATCTAGGCAAAAATAGTTTTGTTAGACAACTGGGGTCATCGACTTGTTTTTAAACCAGCAGCTTTGTCTTCTGAACTGCATTACTTGCTGTGTTTATTAAAGTACTTTTTCAAAAACTGAGAAGCAGAGGCGGAGAATCCAGAGGTTTTTGATGTTGCACTTGTGGCTTATCACAGAGGTGGTTCCTCTTGTTGTCATGCTTTTTTCAGTATACGCTTTACATCACAATATTAAGAATTTTGTCTTTATTGTTACATCATTTAGAACTTCAGCAACTGGAATCTGAAGTGGCCCGTTTGAAAGAACAAGTGGAGGCTCTGAGAAACACTATGCTCAGGAACCAAAATGGTGAGAAAATGGAGTGGACTGGCGAGAATGTGGATATCAGATATCATTTTCTGCAAAATGCATGAAGTTATCTATCAAGTGTCCTGCAGAGGGACCTACATGTTGATTTTAGTATGATGATGCAGCCTATATCCAGCTGCTCTGGCTCTTGGAGTTAAAGCTCTGAGAGATAATTTAGAAAATCAACAGATTGTAAGCTTTCGCAGGACCGTACCACTTCAAGTGGCAAGGGCAGGGTTGCATGTCTGAAGGTTCCCCAACCAAAAGGGCAAAACAATCTCCTTCTGTATAGATTAGTTTGTTAGGAAGGAAGCTCAGCTGATCCTACTCAGTGCCGGATTTAAGTATAAGCTAAACAAGCTCTAGCTTAGGGCCCCACTCTCTTGGGGGTCCCCCAAAAAATTAAAGGAAAAAAACTGGATGTACATTTCGAAAATGTAAGATAAGCTTCCTAATTGTATTTCAGTTCAACAATTACTTTGATAAAATACATATTTTGTTATATGCGAATGGCTTTAGATACCTATTAGGTCCATAAATTACCATATAGCATATATTCAACACAAAAAAACAGCGACAATTTGTTGTTGACAAAGGACAGCTGGACATACAAAGGGTCCCATTACCTTCAGTAGCTTAGGGCCTCATCAAACCTAAATCCGGCCCTGCTACTGACTGTATCTAAAACAGCCCTGAAGGTGGGTTTGGGCAGTTTAATGCACTGTCTGTCATGCCACAACAAACACACAGCTGCTAACAAATTCTTCACTGTGGTGTTACTTTACCTTATTTCAAAGTTGAACTGCCAACTGAGGGAGGGCCCCTACTGTCTAAAATGGTAACTGTGTTGGCTTTACATCACTAATAAGGTCGTTGGTTCTGATTTGCTAGCTTTGAGTTAAACCTGATTCTGGCTATGGATGTGGGGATTAGACATGGGAAGAACTGCTGAGCTTTATATGACCCAAGCATTAATTGTATGATTTATGACAAACCTGATTCCCATTCATATTTGCACATGCCGTATTTTTCGCTGTATAAGACGCACCAGACCATAAGACGCACCTAGTTTTTGGAGGAGGAAAACAAGAAAAAAAATATTCCGAATCCCAGAGACATGTTCTGTTGCATATGCTGACTATGTGTGTGTGTGTATGTGTGTGTGTAAGTGTAAGTAAGTGGAATACATACACACACATATAGCCACACGAAGCCTCTTCAGGGCAGGGGGAGCCTTCATCCCGCTGCCCTGAAGAGGCTTCGCACGGCTAAGCCAGAAGCTAGAACAGCAAGAGGGATTGCTGCGCAGCAATCCCTCTTGCTGTTCTGGCTTCTGGGATAGCTGCGCAGCCTGCATTCGCTCCATAAGACGCACACACATTTCCCCTTACTTTTTAGGAGGGGAAAAGTGCGTCTTATAGAGTGAAAAATACAGTAATTATATAATTAAAGTCACAGCAGGTTTAGCAGCTGTTCTAACAACAGTGGTTTACATTTCCTAAGGGCATTCAAACCAGCAGAGAGATAGTGCACTCTGCTAAGTCCCCACACTAAAGATTACTCAAATATCAATGTGAACTTGTAAGGTTCAAACTGAAAGACACCACCCAAACTTCATCTTAATAAACTAAGCATCAGCATGAATCAACAAAAGTGGTAGAGAGTGCCACCCACTAGCTAGCTAAAATGTAAGCTCAAAATACATTTTCCATCAAGTTCTGTGATTCTTTCAACTTGCAAGATGCAAGTTGGTGTGGAAGAAGGATGTGTTTAATCCTTTTCCAGTAAAGGGATCAGACCATACCTTCTCATTGCAGAAGACCACCAGTTCAGTCCCTGCTATATCCTCTTAAAAGGATCAGGTATCATAGAATCTTTTGCTCAACCTAGAGCCCATCCTAGAGCCCATCCTAGATCTTCCGTTTGTACAACCTTCCCAGACTGCCTTGCACAACAAGGAGGAGGAATAACTAATCAAGTACCATTCAACGAAACCAAAACTTAACGCAGCTGCAACTGATTCTCTATTCCTCTAGCTCATTTATTCCCAAATGGCCGAAGTGTTGGTGAGAAGCTATTCAAAACCGACGGCTCCCAAGGCAGCTTTGAGGCAGCCAAAGCGACCTGCTTCCAGGCCGGTGGTCTGCTTGCCTCTCCGAGGTATTCTGCGGAGAACGCAGCCATCCAGCAAATAGTTGCTCGTCACAACAAGGCAGCTTATCTGGGGATGAACGACTTGCAGTCAGAAGGCACGTTTGCCCACCTGGATGGCAATGAAGTCAATTACACCAACTGGGCAAGCGAAGAGCCAAACAATGCTGGCGGGAAGGAGGACTGCATTGAAATATTTCAGGATGGCAAGTGGAATGACAAATCCTGCACAGAAAGACGGTTAATAGTGTGTGAGTTTTAATCCTGGCTGCCAACTTCTGCCCAGTCGCAAGATATGCAAGATCTCCGATAGTATTTGGGAATATCCAATGCGAACCCTGTTAGAGAATGGGGACTATCCACTGGCCCCCAGTTCCTGTACAAAGCAAGAACCCATCTCCTCCACTCTGTCTGTATTTTAACAGAGTCCTCTTTTTACGCAACTCAGGCATCCATTTCAAGAGGCACAACCCACACTAGTCTGTTTGCTCATTACGGTACCAACTTGCTCACTCTGAAGCCACACAACACAATAACATACCCACTGCATTTCTACTTGCTCATTCCATATGCGATTTCCACTTGTCTTTTCCAGTATTTTTTCCCCCTAACCTGATTTATGACACCTGAACACTGGGAGTGACTTAACCTGCAGAATCAGTTGGGAAATCTTTCTATCCCTCCTCCATTTTTGGCATTGATTTCCACCATTTCCTGGCCTTTCACCTTCTGAAATCTCAGATACTTCACCAACTTCCCCCCATTATTGTTCCAGTTGTTATGGAACAACATTTTTCTTTTGCATTTCCCCCAGGGATATTTCAAATGTGCACTTATGCAGGTGTATACAATACAGTGTCCTACACGCACAGAGCCGCGCACCTCTGCTTCCTCTCCTTTAATTTTTGTTACTTTAAATATGTGGCACAAATAGCCGCACAGGCAGTAGCAGAGAACCTGGCACTGGGGGAGCTGGTGTCACTGTGTTCACTGTTACAGAAATCCTTCCCCAACACCTTCAAAGGCTACATTTCAACATTACTCCAATGAAAATAGAGAAGTCCTAAGGAGAAGCAGGACATTCTGCGGTCAAATCAGAAACCGGGACAGCTTCTGTAAATCTGGGACTGTCCTTGGAAAATAGGGGCACCTGAGACTGCCAGTTGGCAAAAATGCATCTATACATCCTCACAAATATTGCAAAAACTGTGCTAAGCAGGTACCACCCACTTTGCCTTCTCCGCAATGTTCTCATTTTCTACTTGTATGGATTTTTAAAAAGAAAGGATGGAGGAATTTTTTTTTAAAATGACCCCATGAAGTGGTAACTATTTTACTACTTCAGATGCAGGGAAAGTTGACTTTTGCCAACTTCGTGCTCAAATTCTACCAAAATTGAAGTAGTGGGTGCAGAATAAAACTTGTGAACTAAGGACTCAGCTAGATTGGTAAAAAAGCGTTTTATATGCGTTGTATATGCGATAACACACTATGACACCAGATGGCGCTGTGGAGTCCCATCTTTCCCAACCGGATTTCCCTGTATGAGTTAACAAAAGAGTGTGCAAGACTAAAATAAAAGATATACAGAAATACCTTTGGTTTGCTTGATTTAGTTCTGAATCTAACTTTCCCTCAAGTGAAATTTGTCTTTTTAGTAGCAGCCAAAGACCGCCTTGCCATATTATGTTGCAACACTGTTGTGTAATGCTGTGCTTTAAAAACGA
This sequence comes from Podarcis raffonei, assembly GCF_027172205.1. Lineage (NCBI taxonomy): Eukaryota > Metazoa > Chordata > Lepidosauria > Squamata > Lacertidae > Podarcis > Podarcis raffonei. Next base: position 22,268,703 of record NC_070606.1, read on the forward strand.
GGGGGGGAAATATTTGCTTTGACAAATAGCAACCGCAATGATATATTGGCAGTTTCCCCAGATAGTTCTTGCTTCATCTGGACTTTTCTTCACCTGAGAGCCATTGCTACATATTTTGTACATGGGGGTAGTGTCAGGAGATGCAATTCCCACACGAAGGTAGAGAGTGGGTGGATCCAACAGGCCGTAAACCACTTTTAAGTGATATGGGGCTGGGAGGTACTATAATCAGATTTTGCTAGGTCATACTTGGAGTGGATCTGCAGAAGGTAAGTTAGTAATTTTTTCTTCACTGTTGTATAAATCGTGACTTTTCACAAACTAACCTGCAATGTTAATACCCTGTTAATCTGCTGTGTTGCTGCTGTGCCAAAATCTTAATCACTTTTGGCAGAGTTAAAAGAGGGCTCACCGGGAAAGAAGAGGTTCGTATTTCAAGGTTGGCCATATTCCCTTGAGCCATGCCATAGACTTTGAGCCCAGGGCATGGCCTGGGGGAACATGATGCAGCTAAGCAGGTCTGAGTTTGATCAATACCAGTTTGGGAGACTGCCTAGGAACCCCATGTATTACAACAGCTTACATACCCTGGTGCAGAACAATCCAATCTTTAAGATCTTCCAAAGAGACCCTAGTGGTCATTTCATGACCAGCAGACAGTTATCACATGGTGACAAAAGGTTCTTCTCAGTGGTAGTACCCACCACTGGATGTCGTCCCTCAAGTCATTTGTGATTGCATGTCCAACTACACTCAACTTTCCCTTGTCTCTGTATTCTAAAACCCAAGAAGACATTATAAACTTCCTCCCATGGCTCCCAGTACTTCCATTTTGTCAAAAGGACCAGGTCCAAGATAGATTGTAATATGGGGGAGGGCAGTATTTGCCAACTATTGGCAATTGTTATTTATTTTGCTATCTGGTGGTGTGAGTGGTCACTTACTAATTATCTTAAACAGTTAAATACATACGGGACACTTCTTTTCGTATAGATATGCTCCTATTTATACAGACTGATATATCATGTATCTAAGTTTGAACTTGCCGAAACTACCAATACCCCCAAGGATTAAATCTGACATGTTTTCATTTTATTTCTCTCCTATAAAATCCAGCTTGACCAAGCTTATTACCCCTACTCCTGAGTTATGCACCCAAACAGGCAACAAAATAAGCTACAGCAGGATTTTGAAACTTGACACTGGAAGTCTGCATCAATACCTGGCATGGGTACAAAGGAATAACAAGGAACAAAGCAATCATGTTTCAAGAAATAAATAACTCTGCTGGATGGATGAGAGTGAGGGTGGGAAAATGAAGTTGAGCATCTTGGCTTCAGCTCTACAAACGCATTATACATATAGAGAGCAAACAAGTCAGGATTAACACTGACTGATTTGGGCCAAATGACAATCAGTTCTTAGAAAAGCCGCTTCCTTACAACCCAGCACGACCAAGCAGCCAAAATCAGTGTCAGGAGTGGCATTCAGCAGAGTGAAGGAAGCAGCCTTAATTTGGGGTGGGCCGGTGAGGGGGGGGGAGAGCAGTGGAAAAATAGGACTGGTGCCTGAATGGTGCAACAAGATCTGTAAACGTGCTGGCCCTTGGGATGGGCTCCACTTTAGGCAATGGTATGACTTGGGCCAGTGATCAGCATGAAGCCATTCATATGAAAGGGTGGCACTACACCAGACATAGGCAAACTCAGCCGTCCAGATGTTTTGGGACTACAGTTCCCATCATCCCTGACCACTGGTCCTGTTAGCTAGGAATGATGGGAGTTGTAGTCCCAGAAAATCTGGAGGGCAGAGTTTGCCTATGCCTGCACTACACTATGTAGATAGGAACAAACCTGGCACTGAACATCTGGGGTCAACAAGGGCAGTGAGCATCTTTAACCCCAACCCCAATGGAGTCTATGGATGCATTTGATGGGGAACCGGTGGCCATCCAAACGTTGTTGAGCTCCCAACTCTCATCATCCCTGAGTATTGGCCATGCTGGCTGGGAGTTGAAGTCCAACAACATCTGGATGGCGTCAGGTCTCCCATCCCTGTCATAGCGAAGAAGAAATTGTTGTGGGGGGGGGGGGACACTGCTGTTATGAGAATAAGTCCTGAAGAGACCAACTTGGCTGTGAGTCCTGGAAGATCTATTCCCTGCCTTGTAGGCCTTTTCCACCTGGCCTGGGAAGGTGCAGTTTGGACTGACACCAGCTGCAGAAGCTGAGGCTGCTGAACTGATTCTTGGGCTGGGTACTGTTTTTGTTGGGGTGTGCATTGTTGCTGCTAATTTGTTTGTATCTTTATTTTAGATCTTGTGATTTATGTGGAAATGGTTTAGTTTGGCTGTGTGCTTTTTAACTTTATTTATTGTCTAGGACTACTGTTATGTTGCAGATTTATGATTTTTTTTATGTTGTAAGCCGCCTTGAGCATGGTTTGAACTGTGGAAATGTGGCATACAATATGGAAGGTGGATGCCTGACACACTTGAGTCTGAATGGTCTAGGCCTGACAGACCCCACAGCAGGGTGCATTGTGACTTTGTACAGGGACAGACAAGGTCCCTGGGGATGCCACAGTGTGTAAACCCTCCCTTCACCCCCACCTCAACTAGCATGATGGGAGCCATTTTGCTACTACAGTGGTACCTCGGGTTACATACGCTCAGGTTACAGACTCCGCTAACCCAGAAATAGTGCTTCAGGTTAAGAACTTTGCTTCAGGATGAGAACAGAAATCACGCTCTGGTGGCGCGGCAGCAGCAGGAGGCCCCATTAGCTAAAGTGGTGCTTCAGGATAAGAACAGTTTCAGGTTAAGAACGGACCTCTGGAACGAATTAAGTACTTAACCCGAGGTACCACTGTAATAGTATAAACCAGTGTTTCCCAAACTTGGGTCTCCAGCTGTTTTTTAGACTACAACTCCCATCATCCCTAGCTAGCAAGAATAGTGGTCAGGGATGATGGGAATTGTAGCCCAAAAACAGCTGGAGATCCAAATTTGGGGGGGGCGATGCTGATATAAACTGGGACATAGCGGGGGGGGGAGGGGGCTGTGTGCCTGTTCTCCCCTACGCAGTTTGAGACTTCACCTGTTCAAGTGAAAGCCTGGAGATAGCTCAGACTTCCTCAGACTCGGCCCTACAGATGTTTTGAGACTACAGTTCCAATCATCCCTGACCACTGGTCCTGCTAGTTAGGGATCATAGGAGTTGTAGGCCAAAAACATCTGGAGGGCTGAGTTTGAGGAAGCCTGAGGTAGCTAAATTCACACATAAATAGACCCAGCAGTTGGTATTAGCCGTGTCATACCTTAATTGAAGCCATATAACCTCTGGTTGCTATATCCTGAGGAATAACAACAGGGCATTGCTATTATACAAGCCCCCGTTGGTAAACACTCGGCAAAATTTGTCTTGCCACCCTAGATGGATTTCCCATAAGGGTCACACACGTTCTGTTCTCGTGTACATAAATAGTCTGAATCAACTGCTGCTGGCGTTGGCAGATGTCAGAACTCTTGATTTCCCAGCACATACTCCAACCCACTTCACAGTGGCCTTTAAAAAAAACCATTTCCTTATTTACAGGAACAGGGTGAGCAGTTTAACACACATGTATCATCAGATTAGCCGACCTTTCCCACATGGATAAATGTCACGTCAAACATTGGGCAATAAAGAGACTAGAGTGACCTGCCTAATAATCCCATCAGTTAAGGTCTCAACTTCAAACCTATCAAGATTTCTGCTTGACTCTGTCACCATGATTGTAACATAGCTAGAGTTGTCCTCATAGGTATCCATTTCTTTTATTCTTGTGCAGGGATAAAATAATAAAAAACAGTGCTTCTCAAATCCCCCCCCCCATATACTAAAGGGGCAGTCAGTCACTCGTAGGGTGTCCTGAACCCCTGGCCTACCTGGCGGCAAGTCACTGTGCCACGTCCAAAGCTCAAAGTCCAAGGGTCAATCCAAACAAGTGAAGTCCAAAGTCTGAAGGTCAGGAAATGAGGTTCAGTGTCCATCCAAGTAGCCAAGTCTAAAGTCCAGCAATCAGTCCAGAGTCAAACCCAAATCACAGTCCTGTAGAAATCCAGGAGCATCCAAGTCAAGGTCCCTCGACATGGGCAGTTGGGCAGACACAGCACCTCAGGTCTGCTTACCTTTGGTGCCTTGCATACTGATTGCAGCTCCTGGGCTTGATGAGCAATATGACCCTCACCTGTTCTAAGCCTGCTCTAGCAAAGGAATCACACACATTCTCCCAGAGCTAGCAAGCCCCACCTGGCCAGCTTGGGAACTGGGCTGTGGGCCCTTGCTTGCCTCAGCCTCCTAGAGCACATCTCCCACTGTTCCCAACGTCTCAGAGTTGAGACGCTGAGTTCATGGAGACAGGGGCTCCTCTGGCTCTGGTGATGGGTCCTGCTGCTTTGGTTCCTGTGCACTGGCCCTCACCCCCTTGTCATCCTCCATCACCCTGTAAGGCCTTCTTCCACCAACCTCTCCATCCCCATCCCCTGCTTGCCCCAATGTGTCCCAGTCCCAGCTACACCCCTCACCAGGAACCCCTTCCTCCTCCCTGTTGTCCTGCCAGTTCATGGCATCTGTCCACAGGTAGTTGGACTCCAGCTCTCATCATCCCCAAACAGCATAGCCAATGATCAGGGAGCATGGGAACTGAAGTCCAGCAACTCCTGGAGGGTCACAGGTCAATTGCCCTCGCCTATGGTGAACATCTAGCAAACTTTCGATTTTGTGGGGGAAACCACTCCAAACCGTTTCCAGGAATGAAACTGATGATTAACTGGTTTTGCAACTGCTGACCTAGTTTGTTATACGCATACATCTTTAACTCTGTAATGAATCTGTTGCAATGGAAAGAGCAAGCAGATTTCTACTTCTTGCTAGCAGGGATCAGAGAGTGCTTCCTGCTAAGAGGCATTGGCTGCATACACACTGGACTTTTCAAGTACATGATTTCACCCAAAGAATCCTGGAAATTTTAGTTAACCTTCAAAGAGCTACAGTTCCCAGACCCCTTAATAAACTACAGTTCCCATGAGTCTTTGGGGCAAGTTGTGTGCTTTAGATACATGGTGTGTACCCGGCCATTGAATGGCTTGCTAGTATGTCAATACTGTGTGGGAGCCTACACAGACAGAGCAGGCTCGACCACTGCAGTCTTCCAGGAATGGAGGAAGACCAGTGGCCCACTTTCTCCTGCACACATTTGACACTAATTGCCTGAAGAGGACTAATGTCCCCTGAGCATTGCAGGTCATGCTAGGACCTGCTACCACATTTCTGCTACTCCCCCCCCCCGCAAAACCCCCCTCATGTTCCCTCTGATTTGGGGTGGGGCAGTGGGAGTAAATAGCAATGTGCTCTTTGCACAAATTGAAACCTATACCACAGGTGAAGTCAGGTTTACCCTTCTCTTGCTATTTATTATTCTAAAAAACCATTCATACAAGCAATAAAGCACTGGATAACATGCCATCTAGTTTGACCCTAACTGTGGCAAATAAGCCTGAGAAATCTGAAGATCCTAATCTATGTCTTAAGTATTTGCCTTGCAGAACTTGAAACCTGTGACCCCTACTGTAAGATCTTGTTTCCACTTTAGCTTAGGATAACAATGGCCCAGCTATGAGGTGGCAAAATCTGAGTCAGACCTAACCAAACTAGACTGCAAGTGTGTGATAGAATTTGCCCCTGAGAAAAAAAGATTCCTATACACAAATTCCTGGTGTGTGAGAGAAGACTACTGAGGACCTTTTTTGGCTGTGTGTGTGGAACTCTCTGTAGGGAAGAGGATTCAGTCATATAAAGGTAAAGGGACCCCTGACCATTAGGTCCAGTCGTGAATGACTCTGGGGTTGAGGCGCTCATCTCGCTTTATGTAAGTTCAGATGTACTATCTGGCATGGCCCCAGGCAGAGATGTCGCCTTCAACTAACTATACAAATGCTGTTGTGCTTTGCCGTAGATCTCATCATCGAGAAATGCAACGCCATGTCCTCTGCATTCTTGTGCTGGGTGCGTCATCGGTGAGAATGTCAGATCCGCAGCAATGCAACTGTGAAGAGAAAGTGCCAGCCTGCACGGTTATTCATGGAAGCAATGGATTGCCGGGCATCCCTGGGAGCAATGGACTGCCAGGAAGAGATGGGAAGGAAGGTCCTCAAGGCGAAAAAGGAGAGCAAGGTATGGCATAAGGAATTTCCAAGAGCTATCCAATGGTAGTCATAAAATCATAGAACTGTAAAGTTGGAAAGGACCTTGAGGGCTATTTATTCAACCCCCTGCAATGCAAAGATCTCAACTAAAGTATCCATGACAGATTACCATCCAATGAAGGAGAGTCCACAACCTCCCTCGGGAGTCCATTCTATTGTTGAACAACTCTTACTGTCAGAAAGTCCTTCCTGATGTTTAGCCGGAAACACCTTTCTTGTAACTTGAAGCCATTGGTTTGAGTCCTACCCAGAGCAGGAGAAAACAAGCTTGCTCCATCTTCCATGTGTTAGCCCTTTAGATATTTGAAGATGGCTACCATATCTCCTCTTTCCCAGGCTAACATACCCAACCCCCTCAATTGTTCCTTATAAGGCTTGGTTTCCAGCCCCTTGATCATCTTGGTTGCTCTCTCAGTATTAGGAGGAAATCATAGCTCAGTGACAAAGCACATACCTGGCATGGAGGAGGCCCCATGTCCCATCTGTGGCTTCTCCATGCAAAAGGGATCTCAAATAACACGACTAGAAAAGACTGCTGGTCACTCTCCTCCAAAGAGGTGGAACAATGAAGACCCCCAGTTTCCCGCAGAATGTCCTTTCAAATAACTATTTGTTGGTGTATTCATATGTTTAACTATAACCCAAGAATGCCCATCCATTATGTTGCTCACTTGTTCATCTTTTTTTGTTCATCCATTGGATTAAATGGCAGGTTTACGAGGAATGCAGGGACCCCCAGGAAAAGCCGGGCCTCCTGGCCTTAAAGGGGAAAGTGGTCAGAAAGGTGACTGTGGAGGGAAAGGTAAGGGATGTGAACAACTGCAGACACACACAAGCCAAGAGATTTTTCTGAAATTTGTCTGGGTTCTATACACAAGGCTAATAAGAATCTAAGCTTTGTGGTTCCATACAAAAAGTAAAACATTCCAAATGATGAGAGAGGATATGTCTTTATTGAAATATAAGTGTATTAAAGTCTAGAGTTACTTTAGATATCTGTCTTAATTAAAATGGCCAATTGATTACAGCTGCAAAATCAGTCTGGTTAAACTGAGGTTGTGTACTCCCATGATTTCTTTAAAACTGCTACTTCAATCAACAACAGAAATGTTTCATTTATTGATTCAAGCAGATTCTAGTTGATGGAAGCAAACAGTCTCATATAAAGTCCCATGTGACACTACCAATTCATACACATACACATGAGCTGGGATACCTCAGCCTGTAGAACATGAGACTCTTAAATCTGAGGGTTGTGGGGCTGAGTCCCACCTTGGACAAAAGATTCCTGCATTGCAGGGGGTTTGACTAGATGACTCTTGTGGTCTCTTCCAACATTGTGGTTCTATGATTCTATGAGCAAGGAAGTATGGTGCCATTTTTTTCAGCCTGCTATGATTGTATACACCATAATGACCACATACGTGGCCTTCCAGGGAGGCCAATACTTTACACAAGTTATGCTTCCATGTGAGTCTGGTTGTGACTCCCTCACTTATCTGGGGCTGTTTGAAAGTGTGAACCAGTCCACCAATCATACGCAAAAGGAGATCCCAACAAGTGTCTGATATGGAATCTCTATTCTGGCCTCAACATCACTATGGTTAGCTAAGGGAGGTGGGTGGAGTCTCTGAACCAGACCTGACCTGATTTGTTTTAGTTTGAAAATAGTTTCCTTGTTCCTTGATGAATGGTTCATTGTGTACACTATCAACCTTATGCATCTGATGAGGTGAGCTCTTCTGAACCACAAAAATGTATGCAACATTATATTTGCTAGTCTTAAAGTTCTGCCAAGACACTGCTGATTTTGCTGCAAAGACTAACACTCTTCTGGAATTAAGTCAATGAGAAACTGAATGGGGCAGGGAGAAGTTCAATGGTGGATTTGAGATTTGTCACTTCTGAAGAAGATTCTTCCTTTGTTGTTCTTTTGTAATCTTTTATACTTTAACACAAACAGAACAAGAATAATACTGTCCTTTTGCCTTTTAGAACTTGAACTGCTAAAAACTCAAATTAGTGATTTACAAGGAGAGCTGAAGGCTTTGCAGCTGACTGCAAGCAAAACCCAGAAAGGTAAGCTAGTTGTTTGTGTACCTTGATGAAAGATGTATGGGTTGCCATTAATATCATCCTCTGACCTTACACAGTCCTTAATGCAACCAAACCACTCATTTGAGCAACTAAATGTACAGCAATTGCTTTATGGATCAGGCCCAGGTCCTAAATTTGGGCTATTAATGACGAAAGCACTTTTGAAAAAAATAATTTTGATTGTATTGTCTGTTAGCCATTCTAGGTTACATTTTCTCAAACAGCACAAAAGTAGGAGGAAAACTATTTGTGACTAACGGCGATGACGGTGATTATGAGGCTTCAAAAGTGACGTGTAACCATTTTGGTGGCCAGGTTGCTTCTCCAAGGAATGAAAATGAAAACAACGCTGCACTGAAACTCTCTGCAAAAATGGGAAGAAAAGTATTTTTTGGAATGAATGACCAGGAGACAGAAGGCATCTTCAAGCATCTTAATGGTGAAACAATGGAATATTCAAACTGGGCACCAAAAGAACCCAATGGGGTGGAAGAGGACTGCATAGAATTGTATCCAGATGGCAAATGGAATGACATCTCATGCAATGTGGCTCGGTTAATAATGTGCGAATTTTGATCTGTCTTTATGGGTGTTTATAGACATATTAAAGCAGAATTCAAAAATCTGTTTATTTTTTATTTTTATTTTTATTTTTATTTCTGCTTTTAATTTTTTATTGAATTTACTTGATAACATAACATTATTATATATGGTCTTTTGAAAAAACAAAGATTACAAAACAATGTCAGTTCAAAATATAATACAATTCACCATACACTCCTACATTTATACACCTAAGATTTCCCCCCCCCACCCCACCCCAATGCCTTTACCTTTTCTATTTTCCTGTTGTACAAAACTTGACATTAAACTAATTATACTATCTTATAATTTCTTACTAATTTTTAGAACCTTTTCATTCATATATACAGAAATCATTCAAAAATCTGTTTAATTGACTGAATCACCTAGAGAACTTCAGGCACATTGTGTACCAAATTCCAAAGAGTAATAGGATTGCTGATAGTATAGAGGCCAAGAAGCTAATAATACAGTCGTACCTTGGATCCCAAACGCCTTGTGACTCAAACATTTTCTGCAAACCCAGAAGTGAGTGTTCCGGTTTGCAAACGTTCTTAGGAACCCAAACATCTGATGCAGCTTCCGATTGGCTGCAGGAGCTTCCTGCAGCCAATCAGAAGCCGCTCCTTGGTTGTCAAACATTTTCGGAAGTCGAACGGACTTCCGGAATGGATTCCTTTTGACAACCAAGGTACGACCGTATATCGGACTGTTCCATTGAATTTGTAGGTTTGCTACATTTGGGATAATACGCTGTTCCATTACTGTTTCTATACTTTCCATACTATATTTTATCTTGAAGTTACTGTTTTAGAGTGATAATGATACAACATTTACCTATGTGTTTAGCTAATGACATGCGGGCATATTTGACCATTATTGAAACAGTTTTTACTGCCCCAGTTCATTATCATTACATACCTCTCCACCACCTGACACACATCTTGCTCCTTACCTATTCATAGAATTGCAGAATGGAAGGGGCCACAAGGGTCATCCAGTCCAGCCCCTTGCAATGCAGTCCCCAAAGGGGGGCTCAAACTCAAGACCCTGAGAATAAGAGTCTTGTGTCCTACTGACTGAGCTATCCCAGCTCCATTGCTTTTAGAACAATCTTGAGCAGCCACTCTCTTGATATGATTTGGGGACCATCCTTTTTCACGCAAAAGAAGCAAACTGTTCTGTTTTGAGCAATTTTGTTGGGTGGTTCTTGCTACAGGTAAGAGTCTAGGTTTGGGCAAATAGAGCAAGACGTGGGGAGCTGGGGCAAGGTCTAGGCTGAGGTAAGGCAACAGTTGCAAGATTATATGGCACTGCTTCACCCAGGGATCAGGTTGAAGGGTGCACAAAGACAGAGTTCAAATACTGTTTCAGCAGCAATAATCCTCTAACTGAGGTTTAAGCAGGACCTACCTTCTGTGAGAGACACGGGTGGTGCTGTGGGTTAAACCACAGAGCCTAGGACTTGCCGATCAGAAGGTCGGTGGTTCGAATCCCCACAACGGGGTGAGCTCCCGTTGCTTGGTCCCTGCTCCTGCCAACCTAGCAGTTCGAAAGCACGTCAAAGTGCAAGTAGATAAATAGGTACTGCTCCGGTGGGAAGGTAAACGGCGTTTCTGTGTGCTGCTCTGGTTCACCATGCCGGCCACATGACCTAGAAGCTGTACGCCGGCTCCCTTGCCAATAAAGCAAGATGAGCACCGCAACCCCAGAGTCGGCCACGACTGGACCTAATGGTCAGGGGTCCCTTTACCTTTACATTACCTTCTGTGAGAGGATCTGAAAGAAAGCCACCCATTGAAACCTGCACTTTTGCAATGCCGTTCTCTGGCCATGTAACGTGTGCAAAAATGGATATACTAGGGTAAAGCGGCCATAGAAATGCTTGTCAGTGGAAAATAACATACAAATGTGCATTATATTAGGCACCAGCCCAGCCCTCGACACTGACGCTGTCTGCTAGGTGCGGGACATGGAGGGTTCATGGGGCTGCACTTTGCCACTTGCCTGCCCGCATGGGGGTAGCCCGGCCGGCCAAGACAGCCCTTGGTGGATGCATCACCCTAACACTGGCCGGGCAGCCATTCAGCGAGGAGGCCACAGTTGTGGTGGCAAGGCCAGGCTGGGCTCCAGGGCCCAGAAACCCCTGGCGGCAGGCAAGGTGGACTGGGGATCTCTGCATTGGGCATCTGCTTCACATGCCTCAGAATCATGCGCCCAGGGCTACGCTCCCCCCATGTCCCCCAGGCTACAGCCCTGACTGGGATTCTGGTGTTTGTAGGGAACACATTTAAACCCACAACTCAAGGAAATTAATCTGCAAATATCAACAAAACCATCAGATCATCTACATACACTTAATCTGAGGGGTTGTTACTTTATGACAAACACAATGATCCAACTTAAGCATAATGCATAGCAATATCAGTATTTCCCCTTTTCATGCTCATGTGGCCTGTAAGACACCTGAGCATGATTATGAACCAATGATAGGAATATCATTTACGCTGACATAAACTTCGCTAGGAATAAGCAACAAGCAGCTTTTTCTTTCTTGTTTCCCTTTGGAGCAAAAAGTTGCAACCACTGAAGAACATCAGTATTTTCAGTTAGCAGGTGTAAAAGAAAATTCATGTAACTCCCAGGAACAGAGTCAGAGGACCATGAGTAGGACATGCTCAGCTCTTCTATTTCCTAAAAGCAAAATGGTAGAATCAATTTTCCTTTTAAGATATGGGAAAGGGGCATTAATGAGGAACCAATAAGCATAGAAAACTCCACAGAAATAAAACAAATTACCCCCCCCCAATAGTTTGGCACACAGAACGGTACAATATCACAGGGTATAAATAATGATAAACAATTCTCCAGCCAGAATGTAGCCATGGATAAGAGTAATCAATTTACAAAATCAAATAATGCTTAAAGAAAGGAATACTGTATTAAGATCAGGATAAGGCATGGCAGTCGGTTCTGGAAGGAAACACACCTGTACAAAGGCACCTTGTTTGTTACTTTTACAAGAGCTATTCCTATACAAATCAGGGTGAAGGGGGGAAATAAGGAAAAGAATATCCACTAAAGTCCCATGGAGTTCACTTTCGGAGGGGGGGGGTGTTCAATAATAAACCAATAACATGGTACCTCGGATTACAGATGCTTCAGGTTACAGATGCTTCAGGCTACAGACTCCGCTAACCCAGAAATAGTACCTTGGGTTAAGAACTTTGCTTCAGGATGAGAACAGAAATCGCGCGGCGGCGGCAGGAGGCCCCATTAGCTAAAGTGGTACCTCAGGTTAAGAACAGTTTGAGGTTGAGAACGGAGCTCCAGAATGAATTAAGTTCTTAACCTGAGGTACCACTGTACAGCAAACAATGGTTACAGCTGGGAAACCTCCCAACACAGACCCCAAGAGAACAGCATTTCTCATTGATCGCAAAATAATAATAATAATATTCCGGGCGCTCAACCTTCTTTCTGCTCTTTCAACTTTTCAGCTTAACAGTTTATAAATGATTTTTAAGAGAACATATATGCCCTTAGCCAGCATTGGGAAAAGAGATTTTCCAGCTTTTATCGGATCATAATGAATTTAAACCTTTTGTAAATTTTCAGAATTCTACATGCAGAATACTTTCCCATGAATTTTTGGAATTCTGACTCTCAGAAGGCATTTTGAATTCAGATCATTTTTTATTTTTTATTAGCATTTTCAGATTAACTGAAACATGTTTTCAGCATTTTTCAGAATTCCAGCTGTCATACCTTTTTTGGAATTTTTATCCCTGGAACAAGTGTTCAGGAATTTTTGGAACTCTGAACCTTGGAACAAATCCCCCCCCCCCAACTTTTTGGAATTCCAACCCTCAGAAAGCATTTTGAAGGATTTTCAGATTTCAAGTCTTGAACATCCTGGCATTGTCCCTCATTTGGAGTTCTGTGTTCCATGGTAGGTATTGAGAAATATTAGAGACAGCTACAAGCATGAGGTGTATGAAAAGGAGCCAAAGACTTGACTAGTTTAAACAAGAGAAAAGATGTACATATTGTGCATATTCAAATATTTTAGATGATATTAGAAAGGGGAGGGAGAACAATTATTCACTTTATACAGTAAAGCTCTTAGAGATCTTGAATTTTTTGTTTCAAAAAGTGCAAAATGTTAGGAAACAGTAAGCATGCCATAAAATAATCAAAACATTCCAAAGATCACATTGGGAGAGAGGAAATGCTGTGCATCCTCCTTACAAACTTTTGAAATAATGTTATCTACAAAAGCCAAGCATATAGTATTGATTATGACAACATACTTATAAAATTAGCACAACCTTCTTTAAACTTTAGAGAGAGTCAGTTACATGATATCTAAACAAAGAAAATCTGGAATATCAAGATGTTCAGTCTAACATACCTGTCCAAAAAGTAGAGTAAACAGAAGGTTCTTTGAACGAGGAAGTAATGAAAGAAATGGAGACCAGTTATCACAAAAACCATATTTGATAATGTCACCTCTGACTACTATTTCACTGTTGTGTTAGTTTGTCTACAAGCGCAAATGCTATCCAAATGCTATCATACCAGTTTTACACAGTTAACAATCACTTCTCCATAAGAATGTGATCAGTATCTGGGCTGCTCCCAGGAAATGGATTTTAATTAATCACTTAAATAAAATATATTTATTTGCTCCTCAAAATAATGATAACAAGGTCTGGGTCTTTAACCACTGTAAAATTCAGAATTTTAGAAATCACACGCAATACATCATATCAATACTTGCTTACTGCCTGACACTCCCACCATAAGTGACTATAAGTCCCATTAGTGGAGCACCCCCAAGACAGAAAACCAAGCCACAAATATTATGTGCTTGCTACCACCAGTGGATTGATTTAAGCAATTGCTCCTTAACAAGTACTGTAAATTGTTCAGTAATGAGTTAACAATTTGTTTTGAATTGTTTACTTTGAAGTGGCAAGCTCCATTGTTCTCTGCATGTATTTTACCACCACTGGACAATACTTCCTTTGTGTTTTGCTTTGTTGGATTAACAGCGTCTATAGCAGGAACCCGGAAACCATGCTCTTGAGAAGTCCCACTTGAAAGCAACAGACCTGCTTTGATCGTTTGAGGATCGTGAAGCAAAATATTAATGGTTAAAATGCTTTGCATAAGAAACATGAGCTCTTGTTACATAACCCTTGGTCTATAAATGGAATCCTGAATGCCTCCTAAATTAGTCTTGCTAAGACTTTTGTGGAACAAAACGGAAATTACAAAGTGACTGGACTTTTGATATGAACTCCAAACATGGACCAAACAAAGAATCCTAACAGGTATAAATGATTGTATATTATTCTTTCAGTGTGATAAAATCAACAGGGACTTCTTGGACCGAAATACTCTAAATGCATTTGATTACTGTATAGATTAGCAAAATGCTTGTGATTATAATGGGAGTGAAGGGAAGGTGAAAAGAGGTACCATATATTGCAGGGCCCCCAGGAGGCTGTGCTATATTTCTTGGTGCTCTTTCTGTACAAGGAGGGTCCTACTGTGCTCAGTGGGACTTAGTCCCATGCAAGCATGCATAGGAGTTGCAGCCAGGCCCCAGGTAGGGCAGCATTTCACCATCACTTCAGCAATTCCCCGAGATGCAGAAGTTATGCTTCTTTGCATAGGAAGGAATCACACCCATTCACCTGGATTGGCGAAAGTATACATCTGTATTCTGTAGGGTGGCCAGATGCAACAGATGACAGGGCTTCCACACCTTTGTGTAGCTGATAGGGGCATGCAATTTACACCTGCTGAAATCCCCACTTTTGCATGGCTATTAAGACTACAGGAGCCCAGCCCTCTTTTGCAGGTGACCATGCTAGTACTCAGGGACAAGAACGGGGTAGGAAGTAAACCCTTATTGCTAGTGATAATAGTTTCTTGTAGGACAGCATGATTTGTCCGGGGGGGGGGGAATCACAGCCTGTTTGCTTTGACACAAAGAACTCAAAGGATGCAGTTGGGAGATTTCAGGATCCAAAACTTGGGCATCGCTGACGAAAGCAGTGATGCCTGTTACAAATACTTAGAATTTTATTTTCTTTATCCAAACCTTACCATGTAAAGGCTGTAGAAAACAGGTGGCACAAGTTATAAGATGATTGGCACAACAGGCTGGTGTACTATGGTGCTGAAACTGTACACCTCGCCTGATTCAGCAATGAATTAATTCTTTGCGGTACTGCCTGTTTGTGCCACATGTAAGGACCTTTGGGCTCTTGTTCTAATCTTTGGGTCACCAACTTGCTCTTTTGTAAGGTCCCAGTTTCCCCTAGTTCTCCCCTTTCAACAGGGCATCAAGCAATGTTTGCTGAACCTTGTCTTTCCAGATCAGAACCTGAAATCACAATCCTGAAAATCCATATCTGTTCCGATTCTCTGTCAAATATTGTCCATCTCCTTCTTAAAATCAGAAGCTGCTAATTAGGATAAAGGTCACACCCACACCATAAATTTAAAGCACATTTAGAGCACATGACTCTAAAAAAGAATTGTGGGAACTGTAGTTTCTTAACAGTGTTGGGAACAGTTGCTCTGTGGGTGACAGTCTACTGTTTCCAGGATTCTTTGGGGGAAACCATGTGCTGGAAATGTGCTTTCAGTGTATGGTATGCATGTGACCAGAGTTTAAGTTGTCTTCTTTTCTAATGATGTTGTGTTTGTTTCTGTCCCCACTTTAGACCATACATCCAGACAATGCTGATACTTCTAATACTTTCTCCATTGGTAAGGGGAGCATCTCTGCAGAGAACCACCAGCTCTGCTCCAAGGCTTTTTCTGCCAGGATGGGTTCCTAATGCTTGTACATTAGTTATATGTGCATCTGCTGAGACCAGACCAAAAGGAGAAGAGGGAGATCAAGGTACCAGAACATTTATGGGGAGGGTGCACTCTCTTTTTGTGCACTTTGGGGTAAATATGGGGTAAATAACTTCTATATAAGCTTGATCCACTCTGTTCTCATATACAAGCTTGGAGCAAGTATGTGTGGGCTCTTTTTTTAGCTAACTACAATAGATCAAAGCCCCTGTGACAGGAAATGGGGGACAGGGCAGCTTCCTGTTCCTTATAGCAACAATGTCAGGAAGAACTATTTTATGGTAATATAGTATTTCATAAGGCTAGAATATCTAACTACTGTAATTTAGGTAAACCACAGGCTACTTCATCACATGCACTAAAATAAAACAAAGACACATAAAGGTAAAGTTAAAGGGACCCCTGACCATTAGGTCCAGTCGCGGACAACTCTGGGGTTGCGGTGGTCATCTCGCTTTATTGGCCGAGGGAGCCGGCGTACAGCTTCCGGGCCATGTGGCCAGCATGACTAAGCCACTTCTGGCGAACCAGAGCAGTGCACGGAAATGCCACTTACCTTCCCACTGGAGCGGTACCTATTTATCCACTTGCACTTTGATGTGCTTTCGAATTGCTAGGTTGGCAGGAGCAGGGACCGAGCAACGGGAGCTCGCCCCGTCGTGGGGATTCGAACTGCTGACCTTCTGATCGGCAAGCCCTAGGCTCTGTGGTGTAGCGCTACTGTAATTTAGGTAAACCACAGGCTACTTCATCACATGCACTAAAATCAGACAAAGACACATATAGCAGATCAAATAAGCAAAAGGCTCCTGCCACAATGCTCAAGCTGATGTTTAACATGCTACAGGAGGATTGAGGGACTTGCAGTCCACTGATTAAATGCAACCCACCAGTCTTCTCAGTCCATCTTGCCAGGCCCTACCCAGGTCCTGTCCCTTGCCCTGTTCTGTGCACTCAAGTGTCCTTTGCTCAGGCTAGCAAAGGGTATCAGGCTTCTGATATTGGACTGGGGAAACAGAGGGATACCTGGATAGTTGGTAGCTATCCCAACTGATGGATTGCTCCGTTGGTTAGAGCATGGTGCTGATAATGCCAACTTTGCAGGTTTGATCCGCATATGAGACAGCTGCATATTCCTGCATTGCAGGGGGTTTATCCTCAGGGTCCCTTCTAACTCTTCTGTGATCTATGAACACTGCACCAATCTTTCTTCGTGGCTGGTACTGAAGCCAATCAGACTGGCAAAGCAGGAAGAGGATGGTCTGCTTCACAGCTCCGTACATCTCTGTGGCCCTTCCACAGATACAACTAATAAATGCCTGCATATGGAGGACTATGGTATCAGCACTTAACTAGCGGACAATAGTATAGGAGCCAAAGAACTCTGAGGCACAATTCTCAAGTAAAATCTCATTGGAGACAAGGTGACTGTTCTGACAAAAGAGTTGGGAGTACTGTCTACGTAACCTCAAATGATAGGCACTATAAAACAGAGTTGTTGTTGTTGTTGTTGTTGTTGTTGTTTTTAAGTCGCATATCAGTTAACTGATTTGGGTCTTCTTTATAGGATTACCAAGACCTCAAGGACTACAGGGTCCAGCAGGACCAACTGGCATTCCTGGTTCAGAAGGAGATAAAGGCTCTATAGATGGAAAAGGATCAAGTGGAAACAGTAATCTTCCAGGTAAAAGCTGTTGTTGTCAGTTATTATTATTATTGTCATCAGCAACAACATAGCTAGGCACTGTACAAAAATAAAAAATAATATGAGCCCTACCAGAGATTTATAATCTAAAGGGGGGGTTAAACTTTTTTTTTCTCGATGTGCAAAGTACCAGGAGGACAAAGATGATGACAATGATTCATTCTGACTGCTCTTTTTCAGTATACAAAGCATTTGACACCATTTTGCTCATTTATTATCAGAATAACCCAGTGAGGTAGGCAAGGGTGAGAGCTAGTAGTCCATTCCATATCAGTTGCATTGTTTGACCTCCTTATGTTTTTATTTGGTCAAAGTGAAATGTGTCAGTGTATAACACATAATCAGCAAGTATGGCACTGTATGGCACATAATCAGCAAGAAAAGTATAAACATAATTACAATTGCTCCGGTCAAATAGATTGGAAGAAAGTGTTTTCTTCTACAATGTGCAAGTATAATGAGGATCAAATTTCGAAACCGCCTCATATTGAAATTAGCAAAAAAGTGATACAAAGACTTGAAGTTTAGGCCGAAAGTCCACAGACACTTCTCAAAGTCAAGAAGTGAGGAAGAAATATATCCCTTTGGTTTCTGGGCCAGTCATGACTCCATGAGGAAAGATGCTCTCTCCTTCTGAATCAACTCTCTTCCTCTAAAAAATAAAATGCCTCTGTATGGTTATAACCAGTGCTATTTTTCTTGAAAAAGTGTCAGAACTCACCATGAACGCCTCCCTTCTTCTCTTATAATGGCAATGGTGCCCACCTGAGAGTTCCGGCAAGTTCCGGCAAGTTCCGGCTGGGGGAAAAAAGCCCTGGTTACTACTAATCTGGTGTGCACATGTGGACATTTCTCACTTAGGGGGTTCTGGAGGGCAGTTGTCGGCTTTCTTCCCCCGATGTGGTGATGTCAGTGTGTGCAAAAAGAGAAGCCACATCCAAACACTGACCACTCCTTTGCAAGTGCAATCTTAAGAGCCAACAAACAGGGCTACTGGTACTTAGACAGAAGCACTTTCTGAGCTCTGGGAGAAAAGAAACTCCACAGCAGACACTGTCCCAGCCCTAAGAGGAAAACCTCTTGGCAGTTTTTCTGAGTCCTCTCCCTTCTCCTTTCCCCAGAGGACTTCAGCTGGACCTACTATTGTCCTGTTGCAAGGCAAAAACTTGCACAGCCTCTCCACAAAAATGTCTCTTTCTCTTCCCATAGTTGGCCGCACAAATCTGTCACTTGCAATTATTAACCTGAGATTATTTTAATTCAATCTCCAAACAAGAGGGCATTTAGTTCAACTCGCCGTCCAGGAAGTTAACAAAATTTGCACCTGAAAAAAAATTTCCAAGTGAACCAGCCAAGATGAGTGAGCTCAAGAACTATTTGTATTACATTTCCTTCCTACAGAAGGCAGAACAGGAGAGAAATACTGAACGTTGGAAAACAGAATAGCTATTGTTTCTGTTGGCAAATGCCCTTCGACTTCTTTAAGAGGAGGAAGTTTATTCTGCTTCTTGTGTACAGTAAAAAAAATATTTGAATAACCTAAAAGAATGAGCAACTGAGGACCACTTGGCACATTATAGTTTTACAGTAGGTGCACTGTTCTCAAATGAGAGACTCTGCACCAGCTCTATAGCTACATGAAAGCTTGGCCATAGATTGTTATCCATACATATTTTGAAAAAGTTCACTTCTGGAATTTGCAGTTGATCAGGAAATCTAATGCAACTATTTTCTCATTCAGAGCTGGAAAGCCTTAAAACACAAATAAGGGGCTTGGAAACAGAGTTGGAGGGTTTGAAAGCTGCCATCACCAAAACTCAAAAAGGTAAGAAAGGGAAATTATTGTTTGCTTTTGTCCAAATAGGCTGATATAGCTTCAAGTTGACTATTTCCCCCAAAAATATTTTATTAAAGTTTTCACAATACAGAAAAATAATACCTAGAACAAATAGGATCAGAAAGACAAAATTAAAAGAGAAAAGAGCAAGAAAAGTTAAAGGGAAAAAGAGGAACCAGATAGATAAGGAACATTAATAATATCAATAATCATAATCATAATAAATATATATATATAGCCCTCTATCATAATTACACCTTAATCTTCACCTTCAAAGAATGAGTCTTCTTAGCTCTTGCTGTCTCAAGTTTACTACTGATGCAATTTGAGTTCACAAAAGTGATGGGGAACCTGTGACCATCCATCCATACATTGTGCAACCACTACTCCCATCCTCTCCTCTGCTTTAAACCATGCTAAGAACCTATCTCCTTCCACTGAAATATAAAATGCTGCCCGTACCATCAATGCACCTGACATTTTACAGTATTAGATTTGAAAGCCTTGCAATCCTGTCTCTTTCTAGTTCTCCTTGCCCCCAACGGCGTGATGGTTGGTGAGAAGGTATTCAAAACAGATGGATCCAGAGGTGATTATCATGCTGCGCATGAGACTTGCTTGCGCATGGGTGGCGCACTTGCCTTCCCGAGGAATGCGGCAGAGAACAGTGCCCTGCAAAAAATAGTGACCTGGTATAACAGAAGAGCAGTCCTTGGGATCAACGACATGGCGACAGAAGGGAGGTTTGAGTACCTGAATGGCGACGTCATTGGGTACTCTAACTGGGCCCCAGGAGAACCAAATAATCTTGGCAATGAGGACTGTGTAGAAATGCATCAAGATGGCAAATGGCATGACAGAGGCTGCACACTTGAGTGGTTAGTCATTTGTGAATTCTAAAATCAGGAGGTGTGGGGGTGGCCATGTTTGCGAGGCGAAGGAATAGTTTGTTCTAATTCTTTCAAAATTCAGAACCCCTCTAGCTTGAACAGTAAGTTACACAAGTGATATTCAAGATGCTACTTTCCTTTACCTGACTGTGTGCAGAAAGAATATGGCAAATTTAATGTGAGGCATGTGATTTCTAGTAAAGCATGTCCAAGAATAAAAATACACACTATGAGTACACAGACATTCAGGCAACATCCATCCCCATGGTAACAACAAGAAAACTACACTGGAATGCCCACGTGCCTTTTCAACCAATCCCAAAAATGCAAAACTGACATTTCCTTCTTTGTAGCCCAATTAAAGGAATTGTTCCTCACCTGCACAAGAATGTATCATAAAGGCTACTCCAGCTCAGACCATGGCATAACCTCATAAGGCGCTCAAGGAATTATACCAATGATTCTAGTATTCGGATTCAGGAACATTGCGCTCTGTACCAGCATAGGAGCTTGCTGAAGAAAGAAATAGCAGAGCAACAACACTCACCACCATTTCAGGTGATCAGCGGTAATTGTAGCTACCAACACAAGAGGCCAAAAGACTTCCAGTTGATCCTATAAGGCTACTGACTCTGACATTTCTTCCAGGTTTGTGCTATTTGTTGCTCGGACATAGGTTGGGTTGTTCCAGAACTAGCTATCTCTTGTTGCATCTCGAGGCCCCAAGACCCACCCCCAAAATAAATACACACGGGCACTTATATTAGTTTAAGTTTTGGGGCAAATTTTGGCCACAACTTTATTGAAATACAATCACATGAGCGGTATTGGCTTAGGCATTGACTCCCCACTATAACTGGCTCCACCTCTCAGGGTGATCGTCCAATGGGGTAAACCAAACGAGGGAGCTAGGTCGATGAGGACCAACCTAAGCTCACCCTGGGGTTCCTGTGGTCCTGGCATGGCCCTAGCCCCTCAAGCGGACTTCGGATGAGCTATCTCTTGTTGCATCTCAAGGCCCCAAGACCCACCCCCAAAATAAATACACACGGGCACTTATATTAGTTTAAGTTTTGGGGCAAATTTTGGCCACAACTTTATTGAAATACAATCACATGAGCGGTATTGGCTTAGGCATTGACTCCCCACTATAACTGGCTCCACCTCTCAGGGTGATCGTCCAATGGGGTAAACCAAACGAGGGAGCTAGGTCGATGAGGACCAACCTAAGCTCACCCTGGGGTTCCTGTGGTCCTGGCATGGCCCTAGCCCCTCAAGCGGACTTCGGATGAGATCCAGGACCCCCAGATTCCTTTAATGGAATACCCAATTCCTGGAAGGGCAGGTGATGGCCGCACCTCCCCTCCCCACAATCCAACTGAGCCAATGCCTAACCGCCACCTTACAAGTTGTGATGATTTGCTAAGGGGTAGGCGAAAACCAAATGGCTAAAGCCAATCTGCCAAATGGAAAAATTCCTACCCAGCCCCTGTTCCAAAACTGGCGACCCAAACCAAAGCAAGGCCAAGCGACTCTACCTAAACTAGAGAGGGTGGGCGGGTGTTCAACAGTGCGAAGCAAGTGCCCCTCCTTGCATCACACTGCTGTTTTAAAAGCCCCTGGGATCATACCACCCACTGGCTATTGGCTACAATCGCCTGGTGTGATCCCAGGGGAATGGCCAGGACTTCTTGCTCCTTCCCCCCCATTTTAACCCTATCAGGTGAGCTCTGGGGTCCTACGCGCAACCAGGACCCTCTGTTATGAGGATCCCATTTGTCTCCTTTCAACCAGGCCAACAACTCTGCTAAACTTCTGACCATCAGAAGCAGGACCCTATCGCTCACCAGTTTGGGGATACAGAGAAACCTAGGGAAAGTGGGCTACTTTTGCATAGCAGAATATCTATCCTCCTTTGTATTCCTGTGACAACTTGCATTGTCAAAGTATGCTGCATAAGGCAGAGAGGAAAAAATCCATGCTTTTAAACTGCCTTCTAGCTGTAATCCCAAATGCTTTGTATTATTACCGGACATTAGGTCAATGGAGATGTTTTTATGAACCACAGACCTTGCAAGGAAAAGGATATTGGGTTCCTGAGGGTACTATGATTGTGAAAAGAACCTGTTGCCAAGATCTGGAGACTCGCAAGTAATCTTGTCAATGGAAGCATAGTTCATTGGGTTACATTGCTAGCTCTAAGGTGTGGATATAGTACAGATTAGTCATTCCACACCTGTCTAATCTATACAGCCTGGTGCAGCCCATGTCATCCCTCTTCTCTGAACTGTCTTCTCCTACACTTACTCCAGTGATGAGTAAGAGCTAAAGTGCAGCCATAATGAATGAATCAAACATGGTTCTATACAGTGCTATTTTTCTAGAAAAAGATCTCCCAGAACACACCATGAACTCACTTTGTTCTCTTATAATGGCAATGATGCCCACCTGAGAGGAACTGGAACTGAGTTTCAGCAAGTTTTGGCTGAAAAAAAAGCCCTGGTACTTTATGATGCCACCTTCAGAGTCACATTATGAGTCAGTCAGTTGTATCAGTCTTTTGGATCTTCCCTCTGACTGAACAATACTATAAGTTAAAGCCCTAAATACTCACCCTATGTTGCTGAGGAGCATTACACTTTCATCAGCAAACACATGTTCCCTGTAAGGCCAACTTCAGGTAAGAACAACCCTAGGTTATATCAAGGTCATCTTTGTTATCTCTGTCATCTCATGACATCCTCAGAAAAACACTCCATAGAGAGCGCCAGTCTTTTCCTCTCTTTGAGTTGCAAGGTTTAACAAATATATAACAGAAGCAAAACAAAACAAAACAAAACCACTCCAATGTCCAGCATCTGACAGATCAAAAAAATACACAAGAAGAGTTGCTGGATCAGGTCAATGGCCCATCTAGGATTAAATTCTACAATTAAACAAATTAATGCCTTAGATTCACCTGAAACGTCAAATCTAAAGTGCATTTTAGAACCCTGATAATTTCTCGATACTACACAATGGAGTGGTAGTTCTCTGAAAGAAAGAACTTGCCCTATGTTCTTGAGCAACTAACATGTTTTGAATTAAGGAACAGTCATTAAAATAAAAGATTTCTGGCAGTTGGAGCAGATGGACTAGTTGATGCATGAATGTGCAAGAATGGTTATCATGCATTTATTTTATTCCCCCCCCCCTTCTTTCCACGTGATGTGTGTCATGGCAATGACAATGGATTATATTTGTCATTAACAAACCTGCGCCAAGGTCCAAAGAGCTTGGGCAGATTCTCTGCAAACACCACAAGCTACCTTAGAAAGCCTTCTTGGTTGCAAAGGTGGTTTGCTGTTTGCTATGAAGAGCTGCTGTTTGAGAAGCTCAAGGCCCAACCCCCTGTTGAGACTATGGTGGCCCATCATGTAACATGAACATTGAAACGGAAGGAGAAAAGGTTGTTGCTAAACATTCTGAGCTTTGTGGGACAGCGTCCCAAGATGTTCTTGTCCCCATTCCAAGCTTCTGTTGCCTGCATGCGTGTGAATAATCCTTAGATCTGACTGTATAAACCATTACTTTTCTTCTCTTATGCTGCCTTCGCTTTGACAGGAGTGGTAAATAAAGCTGGAGACAAAATATTTATTACCAGTGGGAAGGAAACCTTTGTATTATTGCCGGTCAGTGCAGTTATACCTGAAAACCCTGAGTTACCTCAGTCGGTAGAGCATGAGACTCTTAATCTCAGGGTCATGGGTTTGAGCCTCATGCTGGGCAAAAGATTCCTGCACTGCAGGAGGAGATAACCATTGTGGTCCCTTCTAACTCTGCAAATCTATTAATCTGTTACCCTGTGATATACTTTGCTGTCCCCTCCACATTCATGAAAGTCCCTCAGCTGGGGTAGCCATGTACATGTCATCAAAAAAAGAGTACAAAAGATGACACACATTTGCATAAAACTTGCTATAATTTGGATATAAACAGAGCACACCTCACCATGGTGGGCTTGTGGGGAAGACTGAGCTGTGTCAGTCTGCAGCTCGGGGTGCTGCTGCCTGTTCATGGGTCCCTGCTCTCCATCCTTATGGTGATTTATACTTGAATCAGGCTACCCTTCCAAAAGGGGACCCTTTCCAGTAAAGGGTGGTCCTCTGTAAAGTAGGACCCACAGCCACCCTACTTCCAGGCAGTGCCTGATCCTAAGATGTTCCTGCTCAATGAAGAATAATGGGATTTGTTTTACTTTGCTTGGATCTACAAGGGACATGTTTAACTTTATTAGAATGATATATCTAATATCTAATAATATCTTATTTACAATGGTATATTAGATATATCATTCTAAAACGTTACAGGGCAGACTTGTAGATTAAAAGCATTTCTTACCTTGTTTTGTCCGTCAAAACGTCATTTCCCTATTGCTGGTTCCTGGTTGCTCTGCAGAGCCCTCTGGTGTCTCATTTTAATAACGCATTATGAACATTAAAAGCGGAACACAATGTGTCCATCTACGTGGTGAAACCAATTTCTTAACCCTTCCTTAACATTATAAACCATGAGTGTAGATCCACCCTTCTTCTTTCTCAGGTGTGGCCATCCACTCTACCTGAACTTGCTCTTTTTGTTCTTGTGTTTTCCCCTTAGGTTCCAAAACACTTCTCAGGGTGGAAAGAAAGGAAAAAAAATACTTCCCAGGTTCCAGTTTAGATTCTGGTGTAACAGCTGGGATGGCATCAGCCACATCCAGCCTTTCTGAATAGGGAATATCCTCTGTGACTGGAAACAGGGCCTAGTGTTGAAACACGGATAAATAACTGTTCACCACCACCCTCTTTTGCCTCAGTTTCGACTGGCTTTAAATCTACTGTTCACTGCTAGCTTAATCTTTTGCAAAGAGCTTTATGGCCTCTCCAGATATTCTGGAACTCTGCTTAACTGCTTGGAGAGGTCATATGTGGATTTAATCATCATTACTTTTGGGAAACTTGGATGGTTTTAACAAAAACATGTTTACTTCCCTTTGGTTTCACCTATCTTACTTATCTGAGAGCTTACAAGGAAGGTTACTCTGAACAAACTCATCAGAAGGTTCAAAATGGTTATAGATTGACAGCCCAACCTTTCTGATAATGCTGCAAAAAGTATAAAGCATTTTAGATTTCTGTATCTCTATAATGCATAATATAACAGATTTCTGTATCACAGGTCTATAAGATGTCTGTAGATCTATTTGCTGGAAGAAGCACTTCCATTGATTATATGAAAGGGCAAGTTCTAGAATTTGTCCCTGTTTTCCAGTAAATTGACTGGCGGGGAAAGGTTATGCTGAAACACCTCATGCAGTCGTGCCAGTAAGTGCTGGTGTATAAAGTACAATTTTGCAATCTGCAGAGATAAAATAAAACATACTTATCTATGGGATTTTTCTACTGATTTTTTCCCCACCATTCTAAGCAAAACAGAAATCCTCCCCTTTCTTGGCTAGCCTTCATCTCTCTTCAAATCAGCTGAGCTGCTTCATTTGATCAAGGAAACATATGAGGAACCGGTAAGTAATGCTGCTCCAGATTAATGCTGGATGAAAACTTTGCTTGTTAAACTCCTCCAGTTCTACAAAATAGTTTAATCCATCTGCTGTTTCCTATTCTCAAAATAAGCCTGAATGTAATCCTAACCCCATTTACCTGGGAGTGAGAAAGTTTGAATTCAATAGAACTTATCTTGGAATAGACAGAGATAGGAGTGTGCTGTTAGTTGATTTACCATTCCACTTTAAATTGCTTTAATTTGTGGGACTGAATTAGAGGCATGCTTTTTAAAATGTCTTCCTTACAATATGCAACAGGCTTTATTTTGTTGGCGATGAAAAATTGGTAATATGGGCATTTATTTAAATTTATTTGATTAAGCAATGGATTGGTTCAAAGGCAGACAATTAATCAGATAAACTTGTCTTATTGACACATCTGTTTTAGTATGACAGCTGAAATACTATTTATAGTAGTGGGGGTAGGAGAGCTGGGGGGGAATCACATCTGGCAATCAATGTGCCCCGTTGGTTTCAATAGTACATGGGTAGAGGAGTCTGAAAAGCCCGGGGCACAAATTTTTATGGTCCTCAAGCTGCCACAGTGGCTCATTTACCAGAACTGTAGCTCTGTGCAGAAGCTAGAATTCTCCAACCAACAGCATTTGCAGTTGTCTCACACAGCTATAACACCAAGATCATTTGGGTAAAGTAACAATTGTTCAGAATTCACATTGACCAATGTCCTTCAATGGCGCAAAACACACTGACAGGTGGGCTGATGGCTTTCTGAGAGTCTCATCTTAAGAGGCCAAAACAGAGTCCTCTCTCACTGACAGAAAAAGAACAGCAGAGTGGCCATAGGCAACCTCTAAAAGATCTCAAAATAATTTCCTCTTAACTGGTTATCTGTCTAAGGTATCAGCAATGTATCTTCGAATTTTCATCGCCCTGATGCTGGGAACATCGCTGGCGTTGGCCACTGATTCTGAAACAAACACTTGCACAGTAATGGCATGTGGCAACCCAGGAATCCCTGGTTTACCGGGAAGAGATGGGAGAGATGGTCCCAAGGGAGAGAAGGGAGACCAAGGTATCTCCATATAGTTATATGGTAATCTTTGGAACCTTATGATAGCTCATCTATATCTCAGCTGGGTTTCTCATGTGTGTGTGTGACTTGGCAGGGTGGTTACACATTGCTATGTATTTAACCCTTCTCTCTCTCTCTCTCTCTCTCTCTCTCTCTCTCTCTCTCTCTCCCTCCTCTATTTGCTTACATTGACGTCATACTGTTTTCCAAGGTCCCAAAAGGCATGGGGACAGGGTGCGGACTGTCTCCATGGTTCTGAAAAGCAAGCCCTGGATGTTTTTGCTTTGAGTGGTGGCTGGCTGCTTCATAGCACTTTTCCAAGCTCTTCTCTTTGAGCATTGGAGGTGGAAGAGAGAAGTGACTGAATAGCTTCCCTTGTCCCTCTTGGTGGCAAGGGAAAAATAGGTCTCAAAAAGGAGAATTCCTGGATGCCAAGATCAGTTTGGGGCTGATACTCTTTGTTGAGCAAACCCTAGCAGATATTTTAAATCACAACATATGCAGGAAAGTAAAGCATGTAAATATAGGATGTTAGACCTTTGAAATATGCCCGTGTGAATTCCAAAACTCCCCTTTTCCCTTAACGTAGAAAAGACCACATGCTTGGTGAGTTAAAAGTGGTTTACTTGCAAACTCTCCAAAGGTTGGGTACATGTGCTTTCCATACATCAGCCGGAACACACAGGCAATAAAACTTGGATTAGATACACTAGCAGTGGCGTAGTGTGGGGGGTGCAGGGGGGCCGGCCGCACTGGGCGCAACATCTGAGGGTTAGGGTTAGGGGGCGCAAATCCATGGGTTAGGGGGCGCAAATCCACGGGTTAGGGGGCACAAATTACTTGCCTTGCCCCGGGTGCTGACAACCCATGCTACGCCACTGACACTAGTGAAAGTTCCTACATTATTAGTATAAGAACACAAGAAAGGCTTGTTAGAGCTATGCAGTCTGAGCTTGGAGCAACCAGTTCTAAACATATTTACACACTGAGCTTCTCAGACAGCTTGAAGGCGGATTTGTAGTGCGGAGATCCTCTTGGGAAGAAAGAGAATGATCTATGTGATGGGGGGAGTGATGCACTTGGGGGGGGGAGAGAGAGAGCGCATTGTCTGGGGAAGGGAGAGAGGCAGAAGGTATAATTGTATGTGAAGCTGTGTATATGTGAAATGTGCGAGAGAGACAGAGGAGGCAGGAGAGGGAGATATGCCTGGTCTGTATGTATGTGCTGAGCGCATGTATGCACTGTGTAGTGGAAGAAAGATTGTGGAGCAAAGCAAATCTAGGCAGAGCTGGTGGGGAGTCAGGGAACAGAGTGAGCAGGATAAATACATAGGAACCAGGAGGATAATAAACATTTGCGATGATTTGCAGTGGCATCAGCACAGAATCACAATTATCCGCTGAGTACAAGGTGAGCTCTAGGAACATCTTATCACGAAGGCTGCCATCAGGAGTGTGAATGTGTATTATTTAAAGTGACCTTTTTTCCTTGTTGGCTGTTTGTTACGGGGGAATAGTATCCGAAAGCTGTTTCTTTTTCTCAAACACAAGGAGTCCAAGTGAGGGGCCAACAGGGTTTTCCTGGGAAGGCAGGGCCTCCTGGACTGCCTGGAATTGCAGGGCCCCCAGGCCAGAAAGGAGAAAAGGGAGAAATGGCAGGTAAGAAATCAACTTTCTCTTGCTTAATTTTGCTTTCAGAAAGACATGAATGGGCACTTCAAGACCAACATAACCTCTTCTTTGTGAATGCCAGTGAATGGTTTGCATGATAATTATTCTTCAGTGAAAGCTTTGCTTAGAAAATCATAGGGCCAAAATGCATCTTGTGGTCCCCAAGCCATTGCATCTGGGAATACATCTGTGGGTTCATGTAGAAGCACCATTTATGTCAACCAGTGTCACAGTGGGGTTAGGGCATTCAGAGCCGTCCTGTTCCCTATTATTCAAGTGGCACCTTTTAAAGATGCCATCATCATTTAAACAGGGGCAGCTTGTGGATAAACTAATGTGGGGGCAATTCATACAATGATGTCTTCGTATCATCACAGCATGAACCTGGCTGCAGCAGACCCACATAGAGCAAGCACTTTGAGCCTGCTGGATGTATAAACTGAACCACAGAAATCTGAAAGTACTCCATGGATAATCTACTGTAAATCAGGAA
The DNA here is from genome assembly GCF_027172205.1 of Podarcis raffonei. Taxonomy (NCBI): domain Eukaryota; kingdom Metazoa; phylum Chordata; class Lepidosauria; order Squamata; family Lacertidae; genus Podarcis; species Podarcis raffonei. The sequence continues at coordinate 22,297,720 of NC_070606.1, forward strand.
TAATAATTATTAATAATAATAATGTTATTATTTCTACCCCAGCCCAACCAGCATCCAGCACATATGGAAACATAATAAAACATGAAACATTAAAAACTTCCTGATACAGGGCTGCCTTCAGGTGTCCTCTAAAAGTTGTATGGTTACTTATCTCCTTGATATCTGGTGGGAGGGCGCTCCACAGGGAGGGCACCACTACCAAGAAAGCCCTCTGCCTGGTTCCCTGTAACTTCGCTTCTTGCAGTGAGGGAACCAGCAGAAGACCCTTGGAGGAAGACCTCAGTGTCCAGGCTGAACTATGGGGGTGGAGACACTCCTTCAGGTATACAGGGCCAAGGCCGCTTACAGCTTTAAAGGTCAGCACCAACACTTTGAATTCTGCTTGGAAACATACCAGGAACCAATGTAGATCCTTTAGGACAGTGATGGCCAAACTTGGCCCTCCAACTGTTTTGGGACTACAATTCCCATCAACCCTGACCACTGGTCCTGTTAGCTAGGGGTGATGGGAGTTGCAGTCCCAAAACAGCCGGAGGGCCAAGTTTGGCCATCACTGCTTTGGGACCACAACAGGAGCCCAAGAGAAATGCTTCCAAGGAAGTCACAGACCTCTCTATGCAGCTTAATCTGCTGCTGAACTGGTCCTATAATTGGATTAAACATTAGTAAAACAAAAACAGAAAAACCCTCCTTTCCTGTAGTTCAGCCTTCACCTGCCTGGCACCGTCCAGATGTGTTGGACTACAATTCCTATCAGCCACAACCAGCACTGATAGTTGTAGTCCAAAACATCATGAGAACACCAGTTTGGCAAGTGCATGCCTGATGCTTCTTGCTTCTGCCCCCAGTGAACAAGCGGTCCCTATCTCCCTTCTTCCTTTACTATATTTTGCATCTCTCTTTTTGGCAGAAGGGCTTCTGTGTTTGTGAATGTGAGCATTTATGCCCCAAGGAATGGGCTGAAGGCACATAATGCAGGAACATTGGCTGAAGCTAAGTAGGACTGGATCTAGTCAGTCCCTGACCAGGGCACCTGGGACCCTCAATGCCTTCAGCTATATTATGGAAGAAAGGCAGGATATAAATGTCATATAAAAATAACTGATACACGGGTGACAAAGGACAGCATGTAGTACAGAGTCAGGAATTGTTAATGGTCTGGGTGGCAACTTTCCAATATAAATCATTTGTGCTTAACCGTATGAACCATATCTTCATTTTCTCACCTTAGCCATTACTTCCACTCAACAACAATTAACTGCTTTGGAAAAGAAAATCCAGACTCTTCAAGCTGACCTTACCAAGTATAAAAAGAGTAAGATGGAATATGCATTTTCAATGCTTGTTCTTATATTTGTTTTTAAATGGTTGCTTGTGTTGTGTGTGTGAGTGCGAGTGCAAAAACAACAAGCTAATAGCAAGGTATGCAGGGACTCTTTGGGAGAAGCCATAACTGTTTAAATGGTATGATACAACTTTCAATGTATAATGCAGATGGGTCTAACTAAGATTTGCCCATATAAAGGAGTCAGTCTGTGTTGTCAATAGCTCATATGTTGCAAACTTTCTACTATTGTCTCATCTCTTTATATTACTTAGAGCCAGGTTATACTCTCCGCACAAAAAGTGAGGTGATCATGTCATCCCATGCAGATTTTACAACCAACAAAATTGATCCTTTATTAATCAGCTTGTTCAACATTCTGTATGTGTGAAAAAACAAAATTTGGGTTGAGTGGGTGCTAATCTGTTTTGCTTTTGAGGTGGGACAATGGGACTCAAAGCACTGATGATTGTGGGTGGGGTGTGGAGGAAAATGACAGATTTTTCTCAGTGTGTAGGATATTGATGAACCTAAAGAGCAGCCTCCGACAGCCTGGAACCTTCCAGATGTCGTAGGACTACAACTCCCATTATCCTTAGCAACTGTGCTTTTCTCTCTCTGTCTAGTTGTGATGTTGCAGCAGGTGAAAGTCGGAGAGAAATTTTTTGTTACAGCTGGTCAAGAACTAACTTACTCCAATGGGAAAAGACTGTGTGAAAATGGAGGTGCGGCTCTTGCCACCCCGAAGAACGCAGCAGAAAATGCAGCCTTGGCGGAAATAGTAAAGAGGAATTCGAAGATTGTTTTTCTCGGTATCAACGATATCCAAACTGAAGGGAGATTCGTGTATGTGAATGGGGCACCCCTAAGTTACACAAATTGGAAACAAGGAGAGCCCAATAACTCTGGTAATAAAGAGGACTGTGTTACAATAGTTGAGGATGGACAGTGGAACGATTTGGATTGTGAACGGAAAACACTGACTGTTTGTGAACTGTAACTTCTCCACCCCCACCCCCAAAAGATGCTTAACCCTGTGGGTGCCTGTGCTCACAGTTATTAACTTAATGGCACAGTAAATTTGCAGTTTTTAAGTTTGAGGTGGAGAGAGAGGTGGTTTTTAAGATAGCTAAAAGTAGCATGACAGAAGGGTTATTTTCTGCTGCTCTGCACACACAGCTTTTGTGCCACAGTAATCTTTGGTCAAAAGGCTTTTTCAACTTCTTGAAATGTTACAAAAAGCTGCAAAACATATTTAGCAGAATGATAGAGAGGGCAACAATGCTTCTATTGCACCACTTTCAACCTGGGGGAGGGGGCTCCTGTCAGTCTGCCAACCTCAATGATGGATGTGCCATTTTAGGCTTAAGAGTGCCATATGCAAAACCACCACCCACAAACCCTATTAGTCTAATTTGCAAAATATTCAACTATGTTATTAATTGTGGAAAACCATTTAACCTCATCAGCATGCCTCAGCTATGTCTAGATGTGCACCTGGAAAGACTGGAGATCTGCCCTTCTGTTTTATTGTTGTCATTTTCACAAATTTAAAGCTGTGTTTTTCATGAATCTCTTTCATGTACTAGATTCTGTTCTGCTGTAATTGCAGCCATGTGATGAATAAGTAAAACAGTCCATATGTTTTAGGAGTAGCAAGAGTATACTTGTATACTACAGTGTCTAGAGTGCTACATGCAGTGAAATGTATATTTATTAATTTCTAAGTACAGGTACACTGAGAGTACATGCTGCAGAAGACTCTGGTTGGTTCTGGATTCTTGCAACATGAGTTAGGTATTAAAAGAGATGAGCCAGTGTGGTGCAGTGGTTAGAGTGTTGGACTAGGGCCTGGGAGACCAGGGTTCAAATCCCCACTTGGGCATGAAGCTCACTGGGTGACCCTGGGCCAGTTACTGCCTTCTCAGCCCTAGCCTACCTCACAAGGTTGTTGGGATTAAATGAGGGAGGGGAGGTCTGTGTATGCCAGCACAACACTAAAGTCAATAGAACAAAGCAACCCAAAATCAAAACCAAGAGTAAATGAAATGATGCCCACTATCACCTGCATTAATCATACTGAGAACTAGAACAAATCTCATAGGGCAAAACACAACCACCATAAAAGCAGAGACTGACGTATTTCAGGTGATGGTTTTTTAAGGCTCAGATCACAAGGAAATTAGCATACCTAGCAGGCAAGCCTCCCTAGGCAACAACCCTCTCTCTCCCTTTTGGCCATCTCCTGTAGTTCAGACAGAAAGGTCACATAGAGGTGGGCCTCCATATATGTTCTAGAGGCTTAGGTATATATGAAAGAGGTCTCAAGCTATGTAGGACTCTATAGGTCAATTTGATTTTAGCAAATCCAAGTCTGAAACTAATTTAGTGGGTCCTAGAGTAGAAAATCCCTACAGGCATTCTCTACAGAATTCCTTTCAGATTGGCACATTTTCTCAATTTGGGGGAAGGATTATATCTCTCTAGCATGCATGTTGCCCAGGTATGGCACCAAAGTGGTTGGTTTTTCACAGGAATGGGGAACCTTAGACACATTTGGCATTTAGAGGCTATTAACAAATATACAAGTAGAGCAAAGGCCGAGACAAACATTGTAAAGTAAGTCTTTAGCAAATCCACTACCTCACATCAAACTGAGGGGGGTGGAATACCTATAAACCAAAGAGGTCTTTCAGCCTGCAGCTCCTGGCTCCTGTCTTTCTGTTCCTCTCTCTGTCTCTCACTCTCTGTTTCTAAAACATTCCTATAATTCTCTTCATAAGCAAATCTAACTTGGTCCCTCCTTCAGCTGGAGGGGCAGATGAGTCATTTCCCCATCTCAGTTCTGGAATTGTCTAGAATGGAAATTGCCTAGATCAAATGTGAATGAGTTTCACAATTTGGACAATCTTCCAACAATTTGTTCCCATAAAGAGATGTTCACTGCACATCTAAACAATTTGCCTGACAAAAGGTATGGCCTGCATAACTCTCACCACTTGTCCAGCATTCATAATAATGTGAAGAAGGAACTTGTACAGAACTTAAAAGAACAGATTCACTCAAGAATTGTTAACAAGGAGAAAATACAAAGTAGGGTAATTTGTAGCCTGTCACAGTTTGACTTAAATGTGTAAATTCAAACCCTATTCGTTTTGGTGGATTGCTCTAGAAATATCGGAAGTCCTTTCTTCAATTTATTTCAATACCTCTGTCTCATAATCATATCTACCCATAATCCCCGTAGCCCAATCCTCATCAGCCTGTTTTATTACTACATTAGCATGAGAAGATATTTCTGCTCAGATTAAGCCAATTTCTTCTTAACACTCAATGCCCCTTGAACATACTCCCAGCACTGTGTGAAAGTCTTTATATGTGGGTGGCTCCTGCATGCCTAGGAGAATGTTTAAATGGCACAACCAAATGGTCCAGGGTTGACTGATTCTCACAAAGTTGTCACTGTGCTGGGAGCAGTGATGTTGATTGTATAGGAAAACACTCATGCGTTCAGGCATTGTCCATGCAGCTGGGTTGTTTTCAGCAATCTTCCAGGCAGCCATCTACAAAGCTTTCTAAAGACAAGCTGTGCTAAATAAATACATTTGAACAACATTGGGGTGAACTACTTTTTCTTTATTTTTAAAGGACACATTGCATGCTTATGCAGAACATCTTTGTGTCCATGTCCATGTTCTTTCTGTGGGGACAGTCTGAACATTCTCTGATCCAGTAGAGCATGGGTAGGCAAACTAAGGCCTAGGGGCCAGATCCGGCCCAATCACCTTCTAAATCCAGCCCGCAGACGGTCTGGGAATCAGCATGTTTTTACATGAGTAGAATGTGTGCTTTTATTTAAAATGCATCTCTGGGTTATTTGTGGGGCATAGGAATTCGTTCATTTTTTCTCTCCAAAATATAGTCCAGCCCCCCCCCCACAAGGTCTGAGGGACAGAGGACCGGCCCCCTGCTGAAAAAGTTTGCTGACCCCTGCAGTAGAGTGTTTGCAGGGCAACCATAGCTATGTAAGCATAGTCCTGAAAAGAAGAAGTTGTTTGATGGGGAAGCTGGGGAGGGAGGTTAATCCTGCACCCTGTGTCACTTCCAGAAGCACTGATTGGCTGGATTTCACTGTTGTTAAAATGGATATACTGTACATGCTGATCCCTGCCCGTTGGGCAGGGAAGGGTGAAGTTCACACAGTCAAGTTCACACACTCTTCATTTATATCTGAAATCCTCTATTTAGCAAGGGATAGAAGCCTGATTTCTATATGATCAGATGACCTGGGGAAGTTGTGATCAGCCTCACTAGCCTTTCCACACACCCCACCGGTGACCCTGCTTTTGTTGTTCCTTGTTAAATCAGTTTTGTTTTTCTTTGCTTGCTTTTGCTTTCATGGTTTTTGAATGGCAAGCTCCATTTATATAAAGAACGTAGCAGACACTTAACTTTATAATGCATTATATCATTTCATAGAGGTTGCATCCCCAGTGTTTTACCCAAAGGGGAACATGTGAGCGTAATTTTGTCTTTCCTTGTGAATTTTGCAATCCATCGCATAATTTTTTTATTAAAGTTTTCACAATACAATAAAATTCTACCTAGAACAAATGAAATAAAAAAGAAAGAATGAAGGAGAAATAACAAAAGAAAAGAGAGGAAGGCAAAGGAATAAAGAAAAGAGGAGAAAGACAACAGAAATAATGAAACACACACACACCTCTCTTCTAATTATACCATAATCTTCTGTCCACATACAAAGAAGTTAATCTCCCCAGCTCCCATCTGGGAAGTTTCCCTCTTTCCTCTGCCTCACACCCTGAGAAAAACCCACTCTTGCCTGCCTCCCACACAGCCCCTTCCCTTCTAAACATCACCTTTCTGAATTTTGCAATCCAAAAGGCGAGCGACATAATGAGCATGGACCATGTGCTGCAAAGGCGTCTGGTGGGGGGGTGCACATCGAACTTCAGGTGTCTTACAGCAACTTCCTGTAAGTTGCCTGGTTTCTTTATAAAGAGAAATATAATCAAAAGTGGCGAAACTGCTAATTGCTGATTGTTGGCAAGCTGTTCTTTTCAGAAGGTGCCAAAGCATCTCGGAGAGGGGATAATAGAGGGCACCTGATTCGCTTCATGATGTGCTACTTCTCGGAAAATGCTATCAGCATGACTCAGATGTGTACTGAACACTTTGCTGCCTGAACGAACAGCTCTTGTTCTTTTCTTTTCTTTAAATGCAACTTAAATAACACAAAGGCTGGATGTTGCTTACTCTTCCAAGCTGTTAGGCTTTCTGGAAAGTCCCTGCTGGTCATTTAATTTTGCATTTAATTATACATTTGTTGTATTAGCACTAATCTGAGCCTGTTCATATGGTGCTAATGGAACTCTTGCAGGAGTTCCGATTAGTTAGTTTTTCAAAGGGGTTGTGTGTGTGTGTGTGTGTGTGTGTGTGTGTGTAAGGAGCTTCAGTGTGTGACTCAGATAAAGATGAGCAAGAGTCATTTCTTGAGTGATTATGAAAATTCAAAAAGCCGTTTTTTCTGTATTGCTAGTTACAACCAGGAAATGGGAAATTACCATAATTCTCACAGTATGGTTTAAGGCTTTGCCCAAACAATCCATCAAATCTGTATTATGCTCTTTGTTAAAAGAATCCAGGAAAAGGTCTTGTGTTTTGACACCCAGGTGGGGCTAGAGCCATAGTGCTCCTCAAGTCGGCGATCCTGGAGAGGTGGTTTGATGTATGTCATAGGCCTCTTATGTGCTGACAGACAGTTGCTTGCCTAAACAGTCAGCAAAACCCACTGCTTATGAGATGAGATTTGACGTTTGGTAAGCACCATAGTACCCTCATTCTATATCCATTGGAAAGATTCATTCTTCCAGGCTTATGGCCATCTAAAACTTACCAAGTGCACAACAAAAACTACCAGTGACTTACAGCAAATGTATCAGTCCTGAAAAGCATATGGGACATAGAGACAGGACCGGGGCGGAGGAAGGGGGCAGTGGGGGTGGGTCGTTCTGGGTGTCACCACTGAGAGGGGTGACAAAATGCCGGGAGGCACTCACTGCAGGGCCTGCAGCGCGCCTGAGCCACGTGTCCTTCCTGGGAGTGACAAGGTGGTTTGGGCTCCCGCAGGCTCCGCGCTGCCCCAAACGGTCCACCCGCCGCCTCCCCCTCAACTGTAGGGTGGCTGAGTGGGAGGAGGCAGGCAGTCTCCTCAGAGGCGCCATGGAGGATCCTGCTCCAGATGGCTCCGCCCCTGCAGACAGCTGGCCCCACCCCTGGGGCACACGTGCCACCCCAGGCGCCCAATCGGCTTGCTCCGCCACTGGACAGGACAAGGAGGACCTGCAACATAATGTTACAGGGTGGAATGCTCCTTTTCACTGTCTCTGTGTTCGAGTCATTCAGCCCACACCCTCTTTCACAATACAGGCATCTCTCCACTTGCACGCATTTGACTCGCACACGACTGTGTACACGTGGTGCCATGAAATAATTAAACAAATCGATATAAAGTGCAAAAAGGGGCAAAAAGTGCAAAAAAATACCCCAAAAGAGCAGGAAAACTGCACAAATGGCACAAAAACCCAAATGGCTAGCAATCCCAGGAGCCTTTGCATCATCCCCTTGTCGTTTCCACACTGTCCTCCAGCGATGAGGAAGACTGAGAGCCACCATTGCCACCATTCATGCCAATCTGGTAAGTGCTGCTGGCTGGGTATTTTAAAGGGTTTTTCAAGGGTTTCCAGAGGTTTAGAGCGTGTTTACAGGCTTTTTAGGTGGTGTTCTTCACTATACACTATTTCACATATACATATGGTACCTGGGAATGTAACCCCCACATAAGTGAGGAGACGCCTGTACAACATCTCTCCTCTCCAAAGTCTTCCATTTCACCAACAGCAATCAGTTGGCATGCTCAGTTCTCTAACAGGCTGTTTTGAGAGTTGCCCCCCCCCCCACAGCCCTTTACAGGTTTTCCCCCCTAAATATTTTCTGCACTTCAATGACCATTGAGTACTCTCAGCCTGCTAATATCTCCTTCAGGCAGCGTGTATGGTGCCCTCTGGGTACATCCAGACCATCCTCTGAACTTTGAAAATAGTTCCTTCAAAATTCTCATCCATAAAAAACAAGCCTAAAAACAAAGCTGGTTTGCACCAATGGACCAATATCCTTCTTCTGTGAAAAACTTTCTTTCAATTAGCAGATTATATTAAAGCCTGGAAGGCAGAATTATGAATTACACAGACTGCAAGAACATATCCATTATAGGGACCCCCAGGCATTAGAACAACTAATAATAGCCAGTTAGTAAAAAAGATGAATTATTATTCAAAAATGACCTGATAATGGAAGAAAAGGCATAGTGAAGAAATTGAGCATCATTGTTAAATGGAAAAGGATATTGTATTTAACATATTGGTATCATATGTATTGTTTAGATTTTTTGTTACATGAACAGGTAGAGCAGAAGGATATTTATTTTAACATGGATAGCTCATCTACAGAGTATTCCTTATTCACCTCATGGAGTGGGTCAGCTGTGCTGCAGAAAAGAAAGGGGTTCACAGAGCTTGCCCTCACCCCTTGCCGAAGCAAACAACAGTACATCTGAAAAATGTTCAGACTTCACCTTGGGTACTTATCTAGTGGGAAAGCTATGCTTTCCCTTCTCTCAGAAAGACCCCACCCTAGCCTTCTGCCTGGCTCAAAATGGGCTTTGGGAAGGAAGATTCAGGCTCTGGCAGGGTCCTAGAGCCCCCCTCCCCCAAGCCTGGTAAGTGTTTTCCCAGTTTGGGGAAGGCGACAAGAGGACTCTAGGAACCTGTCAGAGCTCTCATGCCTCCTTCGGGCAAGCCAAGCACTTACTGGGATTTGAGAAAGTGCCCTCCTTGGCTGCACGCCCAATATGGCTGCATCACTTGCACTGCCCTAAATCTGATTCTGCGACAGCTGGTGAGAATGCCCAGCATGTTATCAGAGGTTCACATTACAGGGATTCAGAGGCAAAAGGAGATATCATAGTATCATAGGGTCCAGCCAGTTAGCACTATCCATGAAACAGCATTGCGGGAGAGGAACAGGTAGCTTGAACTGAACTGCAGTGTGGCTGCTTCCAGAGCAGCTCCATCTCTCCAGAAAGGTGATTCTGCTTTCACTGTTTGTTGAGAGAAATAAGAATGGGATGTAGCTGCATCTCAAGATCTTTCCCATGTTGTGTGCAAAGCAGGTTTTTATTTGTTTCTAACTGCTTGGCTCTTCTATGGTCTTGGGACACATGAGTACTTCTAACAAGGACACTTGAGTTTCTGCTGCTGCTCTCTTCCCTTTTATAAATGTATTCCCATTTTGCAACTCACAAAGTGATTTCAGAAGAACACAGCAGGGGAGGATTCTGAGATATAAATGCATTTCTGCGTTCCAGTCAACCTTCTCTGCTAGGAGAACGTGAGCTTCGACAGCCTCAACAGCTAAAGGTCAGCCAGCAGTGTCCTCTTTCTGCCTGAATCATCAAGAGCAGTACACAGTGAACACTGTGTCCTTTTTGTTCACAGTCAAGTTGAGAGTATTGTTTCCCAGAAAACTGATTGCACACTTGAACTTTATGTCTTCTCCCTATGTGAGACATTTTTAAATGTTAATTGCCCTTTGTGGCAGATGGTTACACTAGTTACCACAGGGAAAGATGTGTAGATACAGAAGTCAGTACAAAACTGAACCCTTTGGATTCCCATAACCATCATGTTAATCCACTTGTCCTGAGGACCACAAATGGCCCGATTTATTTCTGACTGGAGCATTATGGGAGCTGCTAAAGTATATCAGAAGATCCCTACTGGATCAGACCAAAGGCCACCTTGAGATTGCTTACACTAAATCTTTCAAATAAATAACTAGTAGGCAAGAGGAAGTCAGAATCAAAGAGTATTGCTTTGGGGAAATTCAGATTTTGCCCAAGATTTATCCAAAGTCGCCCAAAGTGAATTAGGCTACCACCAAAGTCTAATTATGCCAACAAACAGGCAGTCTCCAAATATCTGTTAAAATTGGTTGCATTTTACAATCAAGCTTTCTATACAAGGTAAATGACAGGTGGGGAGAGGGGCAAAACTGGCCACCTCATTGCTGACCCCAACTCTAGGTCATTTATGAACAGTCAAAAAATATTAATCCCAGGAAAGATCCTTGAAGGAGCTAGCTCACTGTGACATCCGTCCATTTATTTTCAACCATTTGTCTTTTTTTTTTTTATAAGATTTTTATTGGTTTTTCAACATATAATGTAAAACAATACAAAAAACAAACACTAACAAACAAACATATAAACAAGTATAATTTCATAATTTTTTTCATATACCCAATTTCAACGACTTCCCCATGCCTCCCTTTTCTGCATCCCTGTTTTAAATTTTTCCAGCAACCCCTGGTCTGAATTACTTATTAATTCCTTTCTTTAACCCTTTTCTTTCCTCTTGTCCAATCATTTATCGCTGCAGATCTGCTATGCTTAAACCATGACATTTTAACACTCCATAATCTTACAAGAGTTTTTAAGATAAAGTTTAAATTTCTTCCAGTCTTCCTCCACCGTCTCTTTCCCTTGGTCACGGATTCTGCTCATCATCTCTGCTAGTCCCATATAGTCGATCACCTTCGTCTGCCACTCTTCCAGTGTGGGTAGTTCTTGTGTCTTCCAATACTTTGCTAGTAGCACTCTTGCTGCTGTTGTAGCATACATAAAAAACGTCCTATCTTTCTTTGAAATATTTTCAACCATTTGTCACCCATAAGGGGACCCTTTCTTTTATTCCATAGCTATCACATTTACTCAATAGCTTTTGGTGAAGAACCATGTTAAAAGCTTTCTGAAAATTGAAATGCATCATGTCATCTGGATCATTATCTGTACACTTGCTGACAATCTCAACCTTTAGCAAGGCAAATAACCTTTGCGGAAGCCATGCTGATTTCTTATCAGCGGGACTTGTTCTTCTATAGGATTGATAATTTTATCTCTAATAATATTTTCCACTAATTTACCTAGAACTGATATTAAGCTAAATGGCCTAAAATTTCCTGGCTCTCCCTTTCCTCCCTTTTTAAATCAGTACATTGGCCACTTTCAAGTCCTCAGGTACAAAGGCCAACATGAGGGATATGTTCCATATTTTTGTTAGATGATTGGAAATTTTGCATTTGAGTTCCATAAGATGTTTTTGGTGGACTCCACCTAGACCCAGTGAGTTGTTAATTTCTAATCTGTCAATGAAACTTTAACTTCCTTCTCTTGTCTCTTTTAAACCACTTGTATCCTTTGAATAAGGGACGTGGGTGACACTGTGGGTTAAACCAGAGCCTAGGACATGCCGATCAGAAGGTCAGCGGTTCGAATCCCCGCAACAGGGTGAGTTCCTTTTGCTCGGTCCCAGCTCCTGCCAACCTAGCAGTTCGAAAGCACGTCAAAGTGCAAGTAGATAAATAGGTACCGCTCCGGCAGGAAGGTAAAGGGTCTTTCCGTGCGCTGCTCTGGTTTGCCAGAAGGGGCTTAGTCATGCTGGTCACATGACCCGGAAGCTGTACGCCAGCTCCCTCGGCCAATAAAGCGAGATGAGTGCTGCAACCCCAGAGTCGGCCACGACTGGACCTAATGGTCAGGGGTCCCTTTACCTTTATCCTTTGAATAAGGAGCTGGTTCTTTAGAATCTCTTTTGTGGAATCTCTTCTATATGTTTGACAAACCCTTATGTTAAGGTTACCTCCCCTGTAGAACGTCACTCCATGTTCCTGCAGTGTGTTGCAGGAAACTAGTTCCAAAGGATGAAAAGCATGATGTGTTAACTGCAAAGGGACTGAGTTTCATGTAAGTCCTTCAATTTTTTGAATGGTGTTCCCCCTCCCTCAATGTGTAAATCTTTATATCTTTTTATTGAGCTTTCGGTTTGGAATCATCCTCTTTATTCCTGCAGATTTTCCTCCACATTTAGCTAAACAAAACTTTAGGTGTTTCCACTCCTGTTTTCAAGGGAAATGTCATCACTGGGTCCTTCATAATATCTGAAGTATTTGCCAAGCAAATGGAGTGCATTAATAAAACAAGGACTCCTTCAAACCCACCCTTACCAAACTTCCATCTACGTCCACAAGTGTATATCAAATTTCTACTTGAGTATGAAGCCAGCTGTGCAGCTGCACTGTATAAATTGCATGGTCTGAAACCTTCTTTCCTATCCAGGTGAAACACAAGGGTAAGTTGACTTCAGTTAGCATTTAGTGGTCAAGATTACTGGCTGAAACATCATCACCACCATCACTTGGAAATATTTCATCGCAATATCTTGTATCATCATTTCCTTTTGTAATATTGACCTTTGTCTGTCTTTGTTCGGGATGAGCATGGGGGGGGGCACCTTGAATGACGGAAACAAAAATTATTTAACATTTGAAGTTTCACAGTTTAGAACTAATGGCTTTGACTATTTTTTAAATGAATAATATGACTGAGCTCATTCTGAGAGAAATGCTGTGCTATTTTAAATGTATGCTCTCTCTTTTTTACAGCTGGTCAGAAATGAAAGTCTTGTCCCAGTTCCTTCATGCGGCAGTAGTAGTCGCCATTTTTACTCTTCCGTGTCTTGGACAGGCAGGAGACAAATGTGCAGGCGTTCCAGGCATCCCAGGGACTCCGGGGTCAAGTGGGGTGCCTGGGAGAGATGGGCGTGATGGGATGAAAGGCGACCCAGGACCACCAGGTATCAACTTGTTGCTATTATAATACAAAGCCTAGTATTAAAAATTGCCGGTAATGAGCTAGTATTGCATCTTACAGACACCTGATTGTAGACCAATTCATATCAGTGTTCAAATAGCAGAGTGTCAAAAAAGGACCAGCTCCTTTACTTGTGATATCCCCCTTAATTACAGTTTTCAGAGAGCTATGGTAAGGGAACATGGTTTGGGTAAAACTGGGGTGGGGATCAGGGACAATTAAGGATCACACACACAGAGACAGACACACACACACACATTCATCAATTTGATCATGAGAGCTCCTTTCCATATAAAGTGGGCCTAAAAAGATTGATGAGGGCATTCTCAGGATACTGCCAAAGAGAACAGCTGGCTGTGAATTACAAGAAAACTAAAGTCATGGTGTTTTCAAGAAACTATGGTCCCACTGGTCTCTAGTAATGTTCAGATTAGGTATGCATAACTTGTGACCCACCAAAAAGAATTGAAAACTGACTCACCACAGGTTTGCAGGACACAATTGCAACATCTCTGACCGACGGCTGTCCAGCACCCTCTGCTCAAATACATTCAGTGAAGGAGACCCACTACCTCCCAAGGCAGATTGTTGCACTGCCGTTTGGAAGTGTCTCCTAGTATTTCATTTCTCCTAATGTTTTAGGACAGAGAATAAGCCTACCCCATCTTCTGTGTGGTAGCGCTTCCGATATTTGAAGACTGTCTTCATGTCTCTCCTTATGCTTGGTCATAAACAAAATTGGATTGGGTAATTCAATGTATCGAGCAAATAAAAAAATGTTAATTGTGTGAATTATCAGGCAATGCATTCAAGAAAGGAGATTTCTTAGTTTGGTTCGACTTTTGTACTGGAAGGATGATTTCCTGAATCTTTCCAAAAAAATACTTTGGGAAAGAAAGAATAACTAAATTGTTCCTTTTTTATGTGATCAAAATATTCAGTGAGCAGCTAAGAGGTATTCAGTGATTTGTGTGCACACACTAAAAAGGTTAGCTGATGTGTCATCATATTTCATTGCCCATGAAATAAGGTTTTTATATCTTCAGGGACAAGAGATACTATAGTAAGATTTTGGTTTCCGAGTCATCATTCCAAGGAGATTGGACTATGGTATTGAGTTACGCAGACTGTAATGCAATCTGCTTCCTTGAAGGGCACCTGCAGCCTTGAAATTATTCTTTAGTCTCCCCTTCTATAGTGTACCATGGAGGAGTGACTTGCATATCTTTGTTCTTGTGTTTCCTTCTAGGTCCAATGGGCCCTCCTAATGGTCTGCCAGGTGCTACTGGAAGAGATGGACTTCCTGGTCCACCAGGGCCAAGAGGTGAACAAGGAGAAAAGGGAGAGAGAGGCCCAGAAGGTAAAAAGGAATTGCATAACCTATAATATAATTATAATAATATAATATAATATAATATAATATAATATAATATAATATAATGAGAGCCAGGAAAACTGTTGTGACAAGTTTCCCTGTACACTTAGGCGATACAATTATTAATTACTTTTGGGGATGAGGAAGAAATTTGATCCATTTCACATTACAACATGTGAACTGAAACACAGTCATCTTTTGACATTCACTCTTCCCCGAAATTTGTAATATAAGTCTAGCCAAGTAACGTACTGTGTACAAAATGCATATATTAGGGTAAAGTGTATATAAAGATGCATATATTCATGAATATGCTTGCAAATATGCATTATATTAGAAATTGCTTTACAAAGATGTGTATATTAGGCAATCCATATACAGACACAGTACATATCTTAGGATAAATTTGCACCAAAATCCTGGTGGATTTTTGTGAGGATTTTTTTTTTAAAGATAAATAAATTACAAACCGATGTAAAAAATGTGCAGAACTGAAACTGAGTTTGGAAAAATCAGAAACTGAGAGGAACCAAAATTGAAACCATCCCTATTTGCCTCAAAGCTAATGTTGAATCGACTCAGATAAATGAATACCCCAAGCATAATAAAACACAATTCATGCTATTATAAAGATAAGGGAATAAGCCTCTTCATCCCTGTATGGCCTTGTACAAAGGCTGGTCTGTGCCTAGGACATCTACAAGATCAAGTAAACACAGTGCAGACAAGGGCTTTCAATCTGTTAGGTAAAATATCTGTCTCACTGCACAGACAGATACAGATTAATTTGTCAATTACACTTTGGTACAATGTCTCTTGGGGTTAAGTATATGCCTTATGTATCATGCTTCAGAGGCTGATTTTCAAAATGATACCAAACTGTTTGATTGATCATATAAGATTTACCCCAAAGTCCTTTTGAAAGGTTCATGCTTTGCTTGGAATTACTTTTGATTGAGTTAGCTCCACCCTCATGTATATATTATCAATAGGCAGCTAATTTAGGACTTAAAAGAAAGAAAGAAAGAAATGAGTAGTGCATAGGATGCACCACAATTAGATTAGCCTTGTTTGGAATCAATGACTTTGAAAATGGATTAGAATTCATGTAGGATACCTGCTACAGATATTACACTCCCATTTGTGTTCAATTCATTGACTTACCTATCATTGGACAAAATAAAATGCATTAACCGTTTTATAGGTTTTTATTCTCTAGCTTAAAACTAAATGGTGAAAGGGAGATTTCTGTCTTTGGTATGCTAGGAATAAATCTTATTCCAGAAGGGATTTTTCGGTAGTCGTTGATAAATTCAAGATCAACAAATGGGCTGAATTATTCCTTGCTGAAAATGAAACACATGTCCTTCAAAAATGATTTACAGCAAGAACACTGAATTTGCTGTGGCCAATGAAGCTCAGCTCAACTCAGTTTTTTCTTCTTATTTTAATTGACAGGCCGTCCTGCTTCTCTTGATCCAGAAGTACAGGAAGTCCTCAGAAGTCTGAATCAAAAAATATTGAGGCTTGAAGGAGGTAATCTCTTTGCTTTCACCCTTCCTAATACTGCTGAAAACCAATGTTAAGAATAACACGGGATATCCTGACTTACTTTCTTTTGTGTAACTTCAAGCGACAGCTTCAAGAGAGTTAAAAGTGGTTTGAGAGAAGCTCACTTCCCTATTGCATTCACACATTTATTTATTTTTCTCTCTCTGCTGTCTCTAAAAGAACAAACAAACAAACAAACAAACAAACCCCACCCTGTTTACCAAATGTGAACATAAGGTGAGCGTCCACACCAGAAGGAGCAATCCCTCTTTCAAACTATCTTGGCAAGGGGGTAGGGAGAGAGAAATTCTATTGCCTATCATCAATCAAAATTTAACATAACACCGGTCTTGAAAGACCTACATTGGCTCCCAGTACGTTTCCGAGCACAATTCAAAGTGTTGGTGCTGACCTTTAAAGCCCTAAATGGCCTCGGCCCAGTATACCTGAAGAGCGTCTCCACCCCGTTCATTCAGCCCAGTCACTGGGATCCAGCACTGAGGGCCTTCTGGTGGTTCCCTCTCTGCAAGAAGCAAAGTTGCAGGGAACTAGGCAGAGGGCCTTCTCAGTAGTGGCACCCACTCTGTTGAACGCCCTCCCATCAAATGTCAAAGAAATAAACAACTATCTGACATTTAGAAGACATCTGAAGGCAGCCCTGTTTAGGGAAGTTTTAATGACTGATGTTTTAATGTACTTTAAATCTTTTCTTGGAAGTCGCCCAGAGTGGCTGGGGAAACCCAGCCAAACTATTATTATTATTATTAAAGCTGAAGATTGTTATACCCTCCCCTCAAAAAACTCCTGCAATAATATGAGAGCTGGTTTTAGGAAGTGGCCTGAGCCACACTTTTCGGATTTACATGCAGATCAGAACCTAGCTACCCACCTGCTTTTGCACTTCCCTAATATGTCAACACAGTATTTGGCTCAAAAATAATCATATGAAAATCAGTTTGTTTGTTTTAATGTCTATTTTGAGTTAAAATACATCTAGGCTGCAAACTTAAGTCACTGGGGAGGGGTGGAGCACTGAAGGGGGTTGATCTACAACATTCAATGCCAGTTGGGCTCTCACTGAGCCAGGAGTGATCTTGCACTTCTGCCTTCTCCAAGTCCTGCCCCCTGCCCCCCACCCACCCCATCGCTACACCATTGCCTGGGTTGGTGTAGTTTTCTTTCTGGTTTGGGGGCAAGTCAGGCGACTGAGAAAGCATTTGGTTCCTCAGATCCAAGTCTTCTTTTTGGCCCCTTTTGGCTCTATTGATATTGGTGCTCTGATGTTCATAGAGTAAGGGCCATGGGAGTTTCTACAGTAGCAGAAATGAGGACTCTGACATCGAACCTTGCTCTTTGAGGTTGGTGCTCTGTCCATCTTTACAAAGGGAGATCTGGTGCTTTCTATGGGGCTTCAGGACATCCTCCCTCAATTTGCATTTAGAGAAAGAAAGCATTTTTAAATATAGATTTTAAAATGTATTTAAATGCACATTTTGTGCCTATATATATATTTTAGAAAAAATGGAAATGCACAGCAATGTGTATGATGTGAGTTTGGGACAACACACAAAAAAGTAATATGGCCTGGAGAAAGATTGATTCACCCATTCCTAGTTTGTACATGCATGTTTTCCATTTGATGCTATAAAATGTAGCAGTGGCTTGCATGCATCAATTTTTGTTGCAATATAATACAAAATGGATAACCATGATTTTTCTTCTCTGCTGCAGTGCTTCTTCTCAAAGGAATGATAAACAAAGCAGGGCATAAAATATTTGCCACCAATGCAAAGGTAGTTGATTTCGAAACCATACTTCAAACATGCCAGAATTCTGGGGGTTCTGTTGCAAAACCCATGAATGAAAAGGAGAATGATGCTATTTTGGAGATTGTGAAAGAGAAAAACCAATATGCCTACCTGGGAATTAAGGAGAGCCCTATTCCGAGAGAATTTGAATATTTAGATGGAATGGCTGTCAATTATACAAACTGGCGTCGATATGAACCAAATGGCAAGGGAGCTGAAAACTGTGTTGAGATGCAAACGGATGGATCCTGGAATGACAAAAAATGCAACCAGTATCGTCTCACTGTCTGTGAATTCTAGTCAGATTCCTCCATCTACATTACAATCCTAAACCAACAAAACTGCCTTGGCTTCTGGGAATTGTGGTTCTGCAGATAAAAATCAGATTTATTTTTTTACCCACATCTGCCACATAGAATCAAGAAAATTAGAATTTCCATGCTTAGGAACATTTAAATTATTTTTTAAAAAAAGATTTATCTGTTAGATCTAAAGCAAAGCAGAATCATTGATGTTCAAATGCATATTCAAATATATTGAAAATGATTGTGAAGTTATGTGTTTGTTGTCTTTCGTGATTTTTGCATGAATTTTTGGCTTTCAAGGCACAGGTGTAGCTGGCAATACTCCACCATCAGTCACAAAGAAATAGATCTCAGCATAATTTCCTAGTATTTCATAAAACATCTAATTGGTACTTAGGAAAATATAAGACGTGGTATATTTATCCAACTAGACAAATGAATAATGGAACATGAAGCACAATTCTCCTCATGTGCGATTCTGATGCTTCTCAGTTAGTCAATATCCTAGTGGTGCAGGGATAAAAGTGCTATCACATTTGCAAAGCTAAGCAAGGTCTGTATGGTTTCAAACTTAATGGGGAACCCCTTGTTGAGCTTCCTGCATTGCAGGGGGTTGGACTAGATGATGCCCAGTGTCCTTTCCAACTCTGCAATTTTCTGATTCTTCTATGAGAGTGATGACAGTGATTCCCAATTCCAGTCACAATAGCCCTCAGTCAGGAAATAGTACCTTACACCATTGCGAGGAAGGACAAGGGCAGCAGTCATGTGACTCCCCACCCCCAATATTCTGAAATGGTGCAGTCCAGGAAGAGCTTGTTTTCCTGTGATTCTGCTATTTGGATTAACCAGCCCTGAGCCTATTGGGAACAGGGGTTTAAACACACTTCTTTAGCACTTGTGCATATGAGTGTCTAGAGCAGCAGCTGATAACAGCAGATGTGTGACCCAATATGGTATTTCATTATGTTTACAATGGCCAGTTAATGGACAGCTTAGGAAGGACTTGGAGGACTTGCCTGTCAATCATTAATAAAATGTATTGAAGTAGCAAGGATGAGACTACTATACTACACTGCACAACCTTTAAACAGCCTGCAAATGTTGAAGGGCTTGCTCCTTCAGAATGTTGAATGTTGCATCCTGATATATCAAATATTGCTGTGCTTTTGATGATGATGATGATGATGATGATGATGATGATTAGCCAGTGTGGTGTAGTGGTTAAGAGCAGTAGTCTCGTAATCTGGGGAACCGGGTTCGATTCCCTGCTCCTCCACATGCAGCTGCTGGGTGACCTTGGGCCAGTCACACTTCTTGAAGTCTCTCAGCCCCACTCACCTCACAGAGTGTTTGTTGTGGGGGAGGAAGGGAAGGGAGAATGTTAGCCGCTTTGAGACTCCTGAAGGGGAGTGAAAGGCGGGATATCAAATCCAAACTCTTCTTCTTCTTCTTCTTCTTCTTTTTGTTCTATTTACACTATTTCAACTCAAAATAAAAATTAAAAACAGACCGAAGCAAGAACACCCCCAAGAGCTGATGTGAATTCTTGCCTGGCAAAGTCAAAGCAGCAGCTTATGCTACCAGGATATTTCTTGCATAGCCAGCAATCTGAGTTCAGTATTTCTTCAGAGACATTTGCTTTAGTATCGACCTAAAACAACAGCAATAGCTTTTGATTTCCCATTACCTTGGGAAGATATGCTGCTTTCTTTTTTACTTTCTTTTTAAGGAGCCTTTTATAGGCCAGAAAGTTTCCATTTCATCTTTAGGAGAAAGAGAGGAAGGACGGAAGGAAGACAGACAGACAAAAATTGACAGGAAAATTTGGATTTAAAAAATGAAGTGTTCTAACGGGGAATAGTTTGTCCTATACATCTGTCTCAGCAATTGTAAATAGTCGTGCTGAAGATATGTTATTGCTGTACCTGCAGTGCTATTTTTCTAGAAGAAGAGGTGCCCAAACTCATGATGAACACCACCCTTGTTCTCTTAGAATGGCAATGGTGCCCACCTGAGAGATACCGGAACTGAGTTCTGGAGTGTTCTGGAAAGTTCCGGCTGAGAAAAAGCCCTGTACACCTACCTGGAGTTCTGTTGCAGCAGCTATGGAAATGTGTTAACCATACCACTCTAGGTGACGTGTAAACAGGGCATTAGTGACCTTTTGGCTCTTCAGGAGCAGCAGAGACATAGGTGAGCAGCCAGAGGTTTTAAAGGGCATCACAATTCCTGCATGCATGACTCCCATGACCCTACTCAGTGAACACATGAATAGTGAACATATGATGGAGGAGAGAAAGCACGCCTGCTGTTTCCACCCACAAATCTGAGCCAACCGACTGGCCCTCCTCCAAAGTCTGCGCATTAGAAAAAGCTAATTAAATATTACATGTATAACCGGTAAACAGTATTCGCCGAGAGGAATAATTTCCAGTGGAATGTTTGAGAAACAGGATGTTCGCTGCATTGAAGAGTGCTTGGGAACTTGTCCAAGTACTGTTGCTTTTAATGAGAGGAATTCTATTATGAGACATTATTTGTAAAAGTCTTAATTCCACACTGTAGAGAGAGCAGAGCTTTGTTTACAAGGTGCCTCAATACAGAGACACCTTGGAGAGCTTATATATGAGGGCTTTCTGCCTAGCCACATATGACTCAACTGAGTAGCCTAAAATTGTTTCTGAAACAGATCCCAACAGATACGGGCTGAAAAGTGGAGGCTGCAATCCTATACATGGTTTACCTGGGAGTAGGGATGGGGTTCATTGCTTTTCTCAGTTTGCGTTTGTGGTTTTTGTCATGGTTGCTTGGTCCATGACGACACTGGGCTGCTCATACAGTGCTGGCTTATTCCACAGCCTGAATTCTGACATTGAACTTGGTTCTGATGTCGATCTTTACCATTTTGGCCGAAAAATTGCTAATACAAATCATCTGCCCCCAGGGCACACAAAGATGGCTCTTGTGCTTTGAGCTACCTCATAGCAGAGTTCCGTCTTTGTCTCACAGTGGGATCCTGTCTTTGGACACAAATGCTACTGAACTCAGTGAAACTTACCCCTGAGTAAACATGCAAAGATTGTGCTTTGACTCTTTGATCCTTTGGGGCAGTTGTTGTTTTGCTTTCTCTGGGGGTTCCCAGTGTTTCTTAAAGCAATAGTAAGTTCTTATAACTTGGAGTTTCTCCAAACTTCTGAATCTGCTCCCCCTTTCTAAATCTAAATGAATCTTACTGGCACTCCTCCGCTCAGTACAACTCTTCTGCAAACATGTACAAAATTAAAATGTTGGGGTCATAAAATACTATATCAAGCAGTATTTCAGAAGAGAGGTGCAGCCCCTTCCCTCTGCCCTAAAATAACAAATATTTTTGCTTGTGTTAGTGTGTGTGTGTGTGTGTGTGTGTGTGTGTGTGTGTACAACATTTGTATCCCACTGTTCCTTATATGGTGGGAGGCTGTGGTGGCACTATCTATAAGCAGCAGCTCACATCAATATTTGAAATATAGGTACATTGTCTTAACAAAGCAATTTAAAAGATGCTAGAGATTGTCTTAGTCATTTAAAACCACTAAAATCTATAGGATCAACACCTACCATTTCAAAGCAGGTAAACTCAAAGCTTGCTTTAAATGCAAAGATGGCAGAAGACAGGCAGAGAGAGAGTCAATTGAGCATCCATTGGAAGAAAATCCCATACAGTGGTACCTCGGGTTAAGAACTTAATTTGTTCCGGAGGTCCGTTCTTAACCTGAAACTGTTCTTAACCTGAGGTACCACTTTAGCTAATGGGGCCTCCCGCTGCTGCTGCGCTGCCGCCGCACGATTTCTGTTCTCATCCTGAAGCAAAGTTCTTAACCCGAGGTACTATTTCTGGGTTAGCGGAGTCTGTAACCTGAAGTGTCTGTAACCTGAAGCATCTGTAACCCAAGGTACCACTGTTGTTTCTGCATGCAGCCACAGAGCTGGCTCTTTCTCTCGTGCATCCGGTCTTACCCAGCCATAGTCAGGAAACAGGGAAGAACCTTCCCTTCAGATAACGGTAACATATGATAAAGGGTCTTCATATACAGTGGTACCTCGGGTTACATACGCTTCAGGTTACATACGCTTCAGGTTACACACTCCGCTAACCCAGAAATAGTGCTTCAGGTTAAGAACTTTGCTTCAGGATAAGAACAGAAATTGGGTTCCGGCGGCATGGCGGCAGCAGGAGGCCCCATTAGCTAAAGTGGTGCTTCAGGTTAAGAACAGTTTCAGGTTAAGAACGGACCTCCGAAACGAATTAAGTACTTAACCCGAGGTACCACTGTAAATGTTTCTGTTTCTGTAATCTTACCCCTATACACACACTTTTTTGTTTTTGACTGGGAAGAGTGGCAAATCTCCCAAGTCAGTTTTTTTGTTATGGCTTGTGTGTGTGTCTAGGGGCGAGGTCTGTGCCATGTCTGAACTAAAACCCGGTTGGACATAGTATAATACCCCTTAATTCCAGAGAAGAACATAACAGTGGTGGGTTATTGGTTGACATTGTCTGAATGTCAAGGTGGAAAACAGAGCGTTTGACCTAGAGGAGCTGTATGTCTCCCTGTGTTTAATGTTCTAGGTCAGGTGTGTCAGATTACTAAAAACCTTTTCATAGGTGTAGATTCTACATCATGCGGGGAAATAATATATACAAAGGTTGTGTGTTTTTATAGAGATCTACTGAGAACAGCTTGTAGCTTATGTGCACTATGTCATGATTTGTCCTCCCCCCTCTCCGAAAATAGCACTGGATATATCATTATTTATTAATTATATTAAGTTGTATAGAAACCCTATATTTTGCAAACAATCCTCAGCAGAAATATTTTTCAAAGGTTCATTGTCCTGCTCATTATGTTAGATCTTATTTCAAAAAGTTAGGGAATCAATATGGGCTGTTGACCATTCCGTCTTTTATGTAATGAAGCAACTATGCAAATAAAATGGAGGGGGATAAATCAAGTTAAGCCAACCGCTATCTAACATGAACATATATATCAAATAACACATACTATAAATGGACCCTTTTAGCGCTTCTGCAGTATTCGGTGTTGGAAGAAGAAGGTAAGTCAAACTGCTCTGTTTTAGGCTGAAATCCTATATAAGCCCCATTTAACTTCATGAAATTTCTTATATATGTGGATTGTGTTGTTAGTGTAGCATTAACATTTCTCAGGTTGCATGCTTACTTTGGAGTAAGGTTATTGGACTCAGTTAAATTTACTTCTGGGTAAAGATGAATAAAATTAGAGTGCTCTTTTACGAGATTTTCACTCTTCTTTCAATTCATTCCAATCATATTTTATTGAGAATATCTATTTATTTTTGAAAGCATTTATATATATATATATTTAAAAGCTCTAAGAGCATCATAACAACAATCAGTAGAGAAATCCTATATAAAGAAGACAGCTGCAGGCGAGAAGGGCATCAATTCATCTTCAAGAAAAATACCATAATAAATGGATCCTTACGGGCACTTACTTCTGAGTTGTGCCACCATATTCTCACGCGGAAGTTAGTTTATTAATGTAAATTTTACAAAGATGAGCAGAACCAAGAGCATATAACAAGTGCATACTCCATTGGGGGCAGTGGCTAGGTTTGCCTTTTACGAACTCCATGTCACCTAGCAGCCAATAACACTCAATAGAATGAGTCAGAGATGAAGGGTGGGAGCAAGCAAAGCTGGGAGGGCTTCTCAAGGCACTAAAGCAATACAATACAAAGTTGTGACTAGCATCATCATTGTTTAGCTTCCCTGGCCATAGATAGATAGATAGATAGATAGATAGATAGACAGACAGATAGATAGATAGATGATAGATAGATGATAGATAGATAGATAGATAGATAGATAGATAGATAGAGATAGATAGATAGATAGATAGATAGATAGATAGATAGATAGATAGATAGTAGATAGTAGATAGATGATAGATAGATAAATAGATAGATAGATGATAGATAAATAGATAGATAGATGATAGATAGATAGATAGATAGATAGATAGATAGATAGATAGATGATAGATGATAGATAGATAGATAGATGATAGATAGATAGATAGATGATAGATAGATAGATAGATAGATAGATAGATAGATAGATAGATAGATATAGATAGATGATAGATGATAGATGATAGATGATAGATAGATAGATAGATAGATATAGATAATGATGATAGATAGATAGATAGATGATAGATAGATAGATAGATAGATATAGATAGAGATAGATAGATAGATAGATAGATAGATAGATGATAGAGATAGATATGGTTCCACGTTATTCTTTTGATTGTAATTTTTTTTCCATTGATTTTAATATTGTCATTTTATATTGTTGTAACTAGAGATGGGGGGTAATACAATTCAGTTTAAAGGCAAACCTACCCAGTTCACACTATCCAGAAGCAAAATGGTGAAAAAGGAAATAACAGAATAAAATTATTGTGATGCACCTACACCTGATAAATCTCTCTCCCCACCCCCACCCTGCTTCATTTAGCTGATTGAAAAGGATGCCTTCATCCCAGTTGGTTCATATCCTCCTGGCAGTGGCTGCTCTGCTTGTAACCGGTGATGCTCAGGAAACATGTCCACAACTTATAGGTAAGCTTGGAAATAGTCAAGTGCCTGGGAGAGGTGAGCAGGAGGACATGAAGTGTCTGAGTTGCACAACTGAATTTAACAGGAATATGTTCAAGAGAAAATGATTTCGACATTCTTAAAATCCAAATACATGCTGGAAGGTTATGATTGATTGCATGGTCATATCAAAAGACACATGAATCTGGACCATGTGGAAAGCTCATGGTCTGTACCATTTGGACCTGTGCTTTTCTGGACTCGTGGCTTTTTCGGATTCCCTCCCTGTTCTCCTGGTAACAGCTTTTCTAGATTGCTTCTGCATCCCATTCTTGTTGTTAGAGTTTGCCTACACGACAAACTGATCCACATCTGTTACGGATGTGGGGCCAAACCAAATACTACAGACAAGTAACCTGCTTATCCATTCCCAGCATTTCTCCAAAATGTACAAACTTTCTTTTTAACTAAAAGGCAATTGACATTATACAGAGGGATAAGATTCTAGTGTGATTCTGCAGAACCCCTTTAAGGTGTTTTGCTTGTGATGCAAATGTTTGAAACCCCTCAAAAGAGAATTCCTTCTTTGTTGCATTTTGGTCAGTTCTAATTTGTGGGGAACGTTTAAGTAGTTCTAAAGATGAATGTGAAATAAATGCAGACGGTCTTTAATGTGTGTGCCAGGTTTTCATCCTTCTATTTTTCACTTCAGCAGGTCCTCCAGGTCCTCCTGGACACCCTGGACCGCAAGGGTTAAAGGGCAGACAAGGCGAGAAGGGAGATCATGGGATACCAGGTGACTATGGGTATCATCTTTAAAATAGCATTTTAGTCCAAGTGTTTGCCTTCAGGTAGATTTTACATGCGTGGAGGTTGAACAAGGAACTGTGTGCCACTTGGCCCTGTCTCTTGCATCGTATGTCCTACCAGCTCTTTCCACAACATATGCACATTTAGTGCAACGTCTAAAAATATAAACCTACAAACTGTACGCACCTGGTCTCTCGTATGACTGGAAATCCTAGTCACACAAATTTATGTGTGTAGGCTCCCTTTTTCAGAGGTCACACTAAATGCTCGGATGTTGGAGTGGAAGTGACGAGCTGTATGGAATCGGGGTGGAGCCAACAGACATGGTCCTACTCTCCCTAGCATGTGCTTCTTCCAGTCCTAGGATAAGGCTTGGAGATACTTGGAGCTGCCACCCTGCTGAAGCTAAGCAGGCCAAGGTCTGCTCACTGCTTGGATGGGTGACCACTTGGCAACCTCATGGATGCCACAATGGTTTCAGTGATGGTGGAATAAAGGCAGGATATAACTGGAAAAAAATAAATAAATTTGCTATGTGCGTGGAGGCAAAAGTCTGATTCGGATCTTTGTGCTTGTCTAAGGTTGAGATTAGAGATGTTTCACAGTAATTGAACTTGAATGTGAGTTTTGCAATGTTCACTCCTTTGCCAGTGTGGTGTAGTGGTTAAGAGTGGTAGTCTCGTAATCTGGTGAACCGGGTTCGCGTCTCCACTCCTCCACATGCAGCTGCTGGTGACCTTGGCCTAGTCACACTTCTCTGAAGTCTCTCAGCCTCACTCACCTCACAGAGTGTTTTGTTGTGGGGGAAATGAGACTGTTAGCCGCTTTGAGACTCCTTAGGGTAGTGATAAAATGGGATATCAAATCCAAACTCTTCTCTTCTTTGCCAGTTGTCCAAGCCACTCAGGTTTCATGCAAGTGCTAGCAAATGCTAGCAATATTTTATGGTACTAGAGTTAAAAAAATAATCATCATGAATTTAACAACAATGATTTTGAACCCTGGCTATTATGCTAATGGTGCTCTGTTTGGTGTTTGGAGTTACTGTCCAAGTTGATGTGATGAAATGTATATTCCATTGAACTCTGTTTTATTGAGGTTTGATGGTAGCCATTCATATTCATATTCATATTCCATCTCTCTGCATATATTATATGATTGGGGTGAGGGGATAAGGTAGTAAAGCTTAATAGTACTAGTCTGTACTTTTTTTCCTAGAAAAACCATGAAGTTTTTTTTCCCCTAGAAAAACCATGAAAAAGAGGAGCCGGTACTGAGTACCCTTGAGTATCCCCTTTTTAAAAAGCACCAGCACTAGTACATAGGGGAATGTTTTTTTGAAAAAGAAATAATGGTTCTCTGATCATCACCCAGAAGTAGCTGAGGTAATCCTACCAATGAAATGGCTCGCTAATCTGCAAAATCATAATTGCTTAGACATTGATGCTCCGAGGAGCAAAAGTATCATAACCAGACGGAGGAGCCTGGAGGAGAGATGGCAGTGGATGGAAGCAATAATATGGCCTATACTGTAAATTACTACACTGGGTGTTGCATCCAGCATAGTTCACAGTCAAAGTTCACAGTCACAAGATGAGGTTACGATAAGGACGCATTATAAGGACGGGAGAAGAGAGCACAGCACTACAAGGCTTAAAGCATGGGTAGGCAAACTAAAGCCCAGGGGGCGGATCCGGCCCAATCGCCTTCTAAATCCAGCCTGCAGACGGTCTGGGAATCAGCGTGCTTTTACATGAGTAGAATGTGTGCTTTTATTTAAAATGCATCTCTGGGTTATTTGTGGGGCAAAGGAATTCATTCATTTCCCCCCTCAAAATACAGTCCGGCCCCCCACAAGGTCTGAGGGACAGTGGACTGACCCTCTGCTGAAAAAGTTTGCTGACCCGTGGCTTAAAGTAAAACTACATAGGGCACAACAACACAATTGAAGACTGAGCAAACTTTAAAACTGGCAAATAGTAAAACAAAGTATTTTCTTCAGTTGCAAACACAAACCCCATTAGATTCCAAAAATATAGAAAGGGTATGTCAGAATCAATGTGACACTGCAAGACAAACAAATCACAATACTCCTGGGGCATGCACCTGGTTACTTGTTGATGGGCAATGAACAACAGCAGCAGTACAGTAAATAGTGATACCCACCACATAAGCAACGCTCACAACACTGTCAGGAGAGCTGGAAACAATAATGTTATTTTCGCAAAACACCAGGTCAGGCCAAGATCGTACAAATTTAACAAAATGCAAACCACAGCTGATTGAGTCTGAGTTAGGATAACATGATGAAATGACAGAATGGCAAACCCCATGCCTAATGCGGATGGTCACCTCTGGTTTTCACTAAGCACTTTGCCCCTTAACTAAATCCAGTGATAGGTGATCAGTCTCAGTAATAAGGTGGGCACTAACCAGCAGCACATTATTATGAGATCATCAATTTCAAGGGGGAGACATTATGTGCTTTACTTTACAAATCGCTGAGGCAGATGCTGGACATTTAAAGCACGTTTCCCCTCCCTAAAGGACGCTGGGAAATGTTGTTTGGCCCTCACAGAGCTACAACTCAAAGCACTCTTAACAAACTACCATTCCCAGAATACCTGGGCAGTGCATTTTTCTGGGGGGATGCAGGGGTATGAACACCCCAAAACATTTCGTGAATCTAAGTTTGGCCTCATTGAGGGGCAGTATTTCAATATGGGTAGGAAAATGAGAGTACCCCGAAACATTTTTTTTTAGGAAAAAAAGCACTGTACCTGGGTGGGTGGGTGCTTTAAATATGTGGCTTTATATACAGCCTTAGTCAAGAGTCAGCAACCTAAGGCCCATGGGCCAAAAGTGGCCCGCAGAGGTTGTTTGACCGGCCCACAAGCCGCCCCCGAACTGAGCCTCCTGCTCTCACGCTACGCTAAACCGACGCAGTGTGGCACAGGGCCTCGCTTCTGTGGGGCCGAAAATTGTGCGTGCGATACAGCCCATCGAGGGATCTCTGCGGGACCGATCTGACCCAGGCAAGATAAACCTTGCTGACCCCTGCCCTAAGTGCTGCAGAAGTCTTTCTCCCAGCCACATGGAAAGATAAGAGAGCAAGGAACATGAGACCTGTGGGTGTGGGGTGGTATATGAATTTGATAAAAATAAAATAAATACTTGTGCTTCTTCTAGCTTGCTAACGTAGCACTAAACTATGGCCTGGTGTGAACTGACATGTGGGTCCCCCCCCCTTCACTTTTATTCATTTGTTATTTTCTGCACTCACAAAACCCTCTCCCCATTTTCTCACCTTCTGGTGGATGCACTCCTTAATCTTTCAACTCCTTTCAGTAGTGTTGAAGTTTATAAAATTTATTATTTTTTTAATTGTCCTTGGCTTCAGCACACTTAAGCCACACAGTGTACCTTAGGCTATGGTCCAAACCCCTGGCTGGAAGTGGCTGGGCTTAAGGGAGTGGCATAGGCACCGCCACATCCACAGCCCCATCAACCAGGGCGGAAGGAGCAGGGAAGATGCCCAGATTGGGTCTGTTGCTACATTCCCTGCCCCAAAATGCTTGTTTCAGGGCTGACTTGGGGTCTTCCTCATCAGCAGGGAGGCGGGCAGGGCTGACGGGCACCTTCACCTCCTCCAGCTCAGCTGTTTAGTGCTCTGAAAATGTAACGAATGTTTCCAGAGAGAGTTTGAGAATCACAGCCAAGCTAAATGAGTTTATGGGAAAGTTACAGGGGGAAAGCACATATAATCCCAATGAATAAGGCCATAAATGCGAAACCATAAACCTGCTGTGAAATACAAGGTCATCAATCAGTCTAAAAGCACCAAATATTAATTATTCTTTTCATTGCCCCGCAAGAATCTTGGTGAACTAGAAAAGTAATTCCAGCTCTGTTCGTTAGTTCTGTGCAAATGCATATTCTCAGCATCAAATTCCCACTGGACTCGATAATATATAGGCAGGCCACTAGAGGGAAGCATATCCTCTTGCAAAAGTCATTCTGCAAAAATCGTTCCGCAAGAATATTCAGGGTTCAAAGCTGACAGTAATTGAACAAAATGAATTTTTCTGGCCGAATCAGGTAAACACTCCAGACACAACACTTCTTTGGTTTTAAAATCTCAGTCCATCAGCTGGTTGCTATCCCCTCCAGGCTTCCCCTTTGATCAGTGAACTGATAGAGAAGAAGAATAGTTTTCAAACTATCTACCAAGGAAACCTCTTTTTCCAGATCGATTTGTCTTCTCAGGAACCCCTGAGGATTTGCAGAGAACAAGTTATTTATATTATCATCAATATCATCAGTGATGATGGTGCAGCGTTGAGTGCTCCTCAGTCGCTAGAGCATGAGACTCTAAATGTCAGGGCCATTGGTCCGAGCCCCACGTTGGACAAAAGATTCCTACATTGCAGGGTTGGACTAGATGACCCTCGTGGTCCCTTCCAACTCTACAATTCTATGATTCTATGTTCAGTATGCAATGTCAGCCATGCCTTATTTCAGGATATTCCCTCCCACCAACCCCACACTCCCCAGTTTCCCCTATCCATGAGCCATGAGGCATTCTGTGCCCACTGAGCATGCTCAGTCCACATCAGGCTATGAGGATGGGTTACCTCTCAGGCATCCCCCCCAACAATATATATTTTTTTCTACATCTGCAAACTTTGGGATCCACCCAAATATACTGATGATTGATTCCCTCTTGGTTCTCTGTAACCCTGTTTTGGCTGCCATAGCTGCCCTAACCCAGCCCTTGAGTACAAAA
Source organism: Podarcis raffonei (assembly GCF_027172205.1). Lineage (NCBI taxonomy): Eukaryota > Metazoa > Chordata > Lepidosauria > Squamata > Lacertidae > Podarcis > Podarcis raffonei. The sequence goes on from NC_070606.1 coordinate 22,328,091, forward strand.
TTAGTATATATTCTAGGAGGAGCACAGAGAGTTAAGAAACACCATAGTGTACCAGTAGCAGCAAAAATGGACGCCTTCATTTGACCCACCAGCAATAAAACATATCTCTCCCCTATCAGTCTCTACGGCCACAGCAGGCGCTGTAACTCTCCAATTGTTAGACTTTGCCCCTGAAGACACACTCTTCCATTGTCTCCTGAGACAGTCGGATGCCAACAACAACAAAGATGTGCTTACATAATGATTCTGGAGAACATCCTAGGACAGACATCTTACACAGAGTGTGCAAGGCATGTCACAGACTTCTGAGGTCTCTATGTGGCCCCACATTAACTGAATGAATGCAGCAGTCCATACTAGAACCCTCTGCAATACACATCACAGTTATGTTGGGCAGTAGCTCCTCTGTCATCATTGGTGTTAAAAAGATCTGATAAAGATACTAGGTGTGCGGTCTGAAAACTCCTGGGTTTTATTGGCAAGTGCAAACTAGGCATGTTTACTCAGAACTGTAAATCCCAGTATATTCATTAGGGCTTACTCCTAGGTAAGCATGCATAGGAATGCAGCCTGAATAGATAGTCAGACAAAACCAGCATTTTCTTTCCAATGTATAAGAAACATTTCTCACCAGTTCATAATCTGGATAACAAATATATCACAAGTCCATTTACTGCAGCAAAATGTGTTTATTTCAGATGAAAAACAAAACCAATATGCTTGGTGCGCTTTTTTTTTTTAATGTTTTAACACCACTTTTATAGAATCCATTCCTATTCAAGGCATCTGTTAAGAAAAACTGTTGTCTTGTGAATTTCAAAGTACCATACAAACGGATAAAACAAAATAAATTAATAATTGTCACTTCTGTTCACAGGTCTGTCTGCATCGGAGGATCCTAAACTGCAAGATGACCTTAAGGAAATCAAATACAGAATCACCATAATAGAAAGAGGTACCTTTTTTATTTAAATAATTGCTTCCTTCCATAAGGTGAGGGGGGACAGGGCTTAGTGAACTGGGAGAGTCTGTGGCAGAGGAGAGTCCAGAATGAGAGGCAGAAACTGAAGCAGGAGAATGGGAGGAGGGAGGCCAAGAGGCAGAGATGAGTCAGGCTGGTGAACAGTCAAGGGCATCATCCCCTCTTGCTGCAACCAACTCCTCTCTCCCTGGTCTCCCAGAACCAGAAGAGGCATGAAGCAGGAGGAGCAAAGACAAGCATGCAGATGCAGTCTCTGATTGCTGGGAGGGTGGGGTGGACTCTGGAGAGCAAGATGGCTTTGGGGAGGTGGGAATCTTTAGACTTAGTAACTGATACATGGGGCAAGACCTACTGAGAATCACTTCCTGTGCTCGTTAAACCAGACTCTCCGCCAAGCCTGTGCAGATCCTGTTCTTGGTAATAAAGAGTTAACTTCAACATGCACAGTGTGATTTACTGCTGGATCGCTCCTGTCATCTAATAGGACTAACCGGGTCTTCCATTTTGTTTTTCAGCCTTGGCTTTGAGTGGAAAGATTGTAACAGTTGGCAGTAAAGTGTTTGCCAGCACTGAAAAAACGGCTGATTTTAACAATTCAGTAAGAATCTGCAAAGCAGCCCATGGCACCATTGCTTCTCCAATGAACAAGAAGGAAAATGATGCTATTATGAGCTTTGTTAAATCCTTTAACACATATGTTTACCTGGGCATTACTGAGGGGCATGTTCCTGGGGAATTTCAGTACCTGAACGGGGAGTCCCTGAATTATACAAACTGGTATGAAAATGAGCCCACAGGGAAAGGGGCAGAAAAATGTGTTGAAATGTACAGTGATGGCACCTGGAATGATAAACGGTGCGATGTGTACCGCCTCACTGTCTGTGAGTTTTAAACTGAACTGTCACAGATCTTAATAAAGGGTGTTGGGTGTTCTTTTTAGGTTCTATGTAATTGTGGGGTATAGCAACTAATCAGATATGTAACTTGATAAGTTGTGATTTTTCTGTGTTCAGAAAGGGAAATCAATAAAAGCACAATGCATTGCTTTCCTTTTATGTTTTCTGAGTGCAAAGGATGAGCTAAACTAACTGGGTCAATGTCAGCTTTGTTTAGATGCAGAATTGGAATGTCTGAGACATGACTGAAAACGTGATAATAAATAGGATGATCAGTTAAGAATTAGAATTTGTTGCTAATGTCGTTACTGAGGGGGGAAATCCAGCTAAGACATACGGAAATGTGTGTCCATGGGGTATGTAGGGGGAGATCTGAGCTGATCTGAGCAGATAGTAATGCTGTGGTGAGGTTCCTTTTTTGTTCAATTTGCAAACCTACTTCAAAATGAACTTTATAAAAATGGTGGCAATGACCGCTCCCCACATCAAATGGGAGGTGCCTTTTGCGTGGTCGCCTGCAGCCCCCTGGATCCTAGTGCAGCTCCTGGTAGTTTGGGCTGGCTTCATCCTCCCCAGGCTGGATACCTGGAGGTCTCTACCTGCCTCAGCCAATCGCCCAATCCCGCCTGGGGAGGCATTGCCAGGGGATCGGCTAGGTAGGGGGAGGGACTGCCCTGCCCACACAACGGAAGGTGAATCTTACCTGTGAAGCGTCAGTTGGCTCCAGAGCTTCTCCCACCCTGCCCTCCCTCAGTTAAGCCTTCTTTTGCAGGTTAACCTCTTCTCCACAGGTACGCAGGCACTGCTATGTCATGGTCGCTGTTGAAGGGCCGGAAAGGAATTTTCCTGCATTGGCAGGTTTTGCCTTTCCCATAGCGAAATGTCACAACTTTGACGGTTTCAGGCCTTGGGCGGAATCCTTTAGTCTATCTTCCTAAATGAGGGGGGGGCGTGAAGCAGTGATCCACGCCCCTCTTGCGGCAGTGATCCTAGGGTTTCCCGTTAAAGGGGTCTTGAGGGGAGGCATTGGCCACACACCGAAAGGTTGTCATTGCTCTCCCCTGCGACGACGGCGAAACAGGGGGTGGGCTCTCTGCTTGAACATATGTTCTCCAGAGCCAGCCCAATCCCCACACATTCTGGATAACTCTGATGTCTCCCAGATCCCCAGCTAGGGACTGGGAAGGATAAACGCCCAATGCCTGAGCCAAGGCCTCCCTCCACTTGAAACTTAATAAAGTTGTGGCCAATTTTAATCCCATAACATGTTGTCTTGAGTCATTATTCCACTCGGGGGTCGCCTGGGTTGGGGGGGTTCTGCCTGTCCCCGCAATGCTTTGCAGGGTTCATGAAGTTCATGCCTGCTAAAAGCACAAGCCTGACTATATATATTTTTGTTCAGTTGGCAAACCTACTTCAAAATGAACATTTTAAAAATAGTGAAACAGCTTTGCAGGGTAGAAGCGCACTTCAAAGGTAATACATCAGAGCTACAGGTGAGTCAAGGTGAGGGGAAAGAGGACGTGATGGAAAACATTATCTTAATATCATTTGTTTCTCTACAAGCCATATAGCAGGTGTTTTCCACCTGTTCAGTCTGTGCCAGGGCAAAGCATTTCTGTTATGGGTGATTCAACACTGCTTTCATTTCGTGGCACATAAATCATCCTCCCCCTTCCATTTTGTTGATGCCTGAATTGTTTACTCAGCCTGGGATTTACAACTGTTTGTTCAAGGTAGTTGCTGTGTTATTGAATAGCACACTTCCCCGACTGGACACGCTGGCACCTGTGTTGGTATTTGCACAGATATTCAGATTATTAATTTTGGCAACGCTGTGCATATATCCCCCCTTTTCTTGCCTCTACAAAATTGTTTTACATTCTATGTAACTAAGAATGGGCACCAAGGATGTTGATTCCTGCAGAGGTCAAGAGGACAACCCGACTCTTACAGACCTTCCAAGGCTGGATCTACACTGACCTGTTTAACATTATTAGAACAATATTAGATATGTCGTTCTAAAATGTCACAGGGCATACTCGTTAATTAAAACTTGTTTAACTTAGGTTTTTTCCATCAAAATGCTGTTTCTCTGCCGCTGGTTGCTCTGCTGCACCCTCTGGTGTAACATTTTAATAACACATTACGAATGTTAAAAGTAAGATGTCATGTGTCCATATATATGTTATCAAAACCATTCCTTAACACTTCCTTAATATTAAAAACCATGAGTGTAGATCTGCCCCAAGTGTCCCTATTTTCCAAGGGACAGTCCTGTGTTTACAGAAGCCATCCCAGTTTCTGAGTCGATTCCAGAATATCTTGCTTTTCTGTAGGACATCCCTATTTTCATCAGAGAAATGTTGGAGGGTATGGAGTTATGCAACCTCTGAACCAAGGAAATAAGTAACAATACAACCTTTAGAGGACATCTGAAAGCATCCATGTATAGTTTTATTGAGTTTTTATATATGATGGAAGCCACCCAGAGAGCTGGGGCAACCTAGTCAGGCGGGGTATAAATGATTCATCATCGTCATCACCATCATCTTCCTAGCTTATTTCTCACAACATTAGCCACTACATTGCTAAATTAGGAAATGTGGTAGGGTGGGGTTTTTTTGCTTCATAGACATAATCAATACCGTAACCATCCGGTAAGGGCGACAGATGGGAGGATAATTTAGGCAGGTTGACTATTAATGATACTATTTAAAAACATCTATTATTGTTTATTAGAAGGGACGCGGGTGGCGCTGTGGGTAAAAGCCTCAGCGCCTAGGGCTTGCCGATCGAAAGGTCGGCGGTTCGAATCCCCGTGGCGGGGTGCGCTCCCGTTGTTCGGTCCCAGCGCCTGCCAACCTAGCAGTTCAAAAGCACCCCCGGGTGCAAGTAGATAAATAGGGACCGCTTACCAGCGGGAAGGTAAACGGCGTTTCCGTGTGCGGCTCTGGCTCGCCAGAGCAGCGATGTCATGCTGGCCACGTGACCCGGCAGTGTCTCCGGACAGCGCTGGCCCCCGGCCTCTTGAGTGAGATGGGTGCACAACCCCAGAGTCTGGCAAGACTGGCCCGTACAGGCAGGGGTACCTTTACCTTTACCTTTTATTATTGTTTATTATAATACGGCAGGGGTTGGTGCAGTGCATTTCTGTAACAGAACTAGAATCTTAAATACATAGGCACCTCCTCTGAGTCAGACGATAACAACCCTACAAAGGAGGTTTTCCTTCCCTCCCTGCCTCATTCTAGGAATTCCATCTGAAGCAGGCTTATCAGGCAGTTAAGTCCTTTAGAACTATGTGGAAAACTACTTTCACACATATAAAAGTATCCCGTCAAATCCTAGGATTACCAAAGAGCTCATTAGGTATGACAGCAGCAGGGTGGGGAGTGCTTTTATGTGGGCTCCTCCAAAGACATGGCCACACTGGGAGTGAAGCCAAACTCCTGGAGAATCACAGCGCCTGCTGTGACTGCAGAGACTGGCAACACATAACTGCTGCCCCCTGCATTGTTTTTGCTGCGTTAGCTGCAGTGAAGTGACTTCCCCGGGGTACAAGCCTGGGCAGTATGTATGGAGGTTCTCGGCTGCACAGACAAGAAGACCCCCTTCTTGGCCTCGCTGATGTGGTCCAAAGGAAAACAGAGCAATACGTTTGGCACCAGCTTGGCTGCAGGAGTTGCCAGAAGGAGGCATGCAAAGCACCATCCAACCATCTTAGGGACTCTACTCCAAATTTGTGTAGGGTTTGCTCCTTAGCCTTTTCCTCTCCTAAAGATGTCCTTCAAAGCAGCGAAGAGATTGAATTTCTACATCAGCCAAATTAATATGCAGATTAACTGAACGACTAGTGCTTGCTCTCGTACCCTTAGGAGCAGTATGGTGTACAGAAATCAGCAGTCGAAGCTTTTCCCAAAACAATAATAAACATGATCACCAGCTAAATGTCTACATTTCAAGATGCAGTTAAAGACTGGACTTTGGCAAGCTTAAATAGACTGATCCGTGCCAGAGGGAGGAGGGGAGTAAGTTGGCATTTTGTTTTTGTTTCTCCCTCCTTTTGTAATACTGGAAATCAATAAAACAGTAATCAGTTGAAAAGTTGGAAATGTTAAAGATGCATGCAATTTTCAGTTAGAAATCTGAAACCGAATCACAGGCAAATCCAGGGTCCAGCAAATTCAGCAGTTGTCTTTACAGCTCCTGAAAAGTAATTGGCTCGGCGTACACAGCACGACATCAATTATAGCAGCATCCCCGCCACCTCCAATGTAAATGGCTTTAATGAGAATGTACCAGTGACTCATTTGTCCTTCTCATAAAACCTCTGAGGGGTGCAAAGCCACCTTGTCCGGTTTGTATTTCACCCAAACTGTGGGAAGCAAACAGAGCAGGAGCAGATGGAAAGCTGCATGGAAATTTCCCTAAATGGACAGTGTTGCTTTAAGAGCAAGCAGGTGGGAGGTGATACAGGCACCCTACTCCAAATAGTTGTCTATTTCTACTGTAATACCAGCTATTGCCTGATCCCTGGTGTCCTAGAGATTGCTAGTCTCCCTTGCTTTTGACAGCTTCATTAAACAGCTGGAAGCTTTTGCAGGAAGAAAATGTGCTTTACTTCAGTTTGGCAACCCTGAATAAAAACCTACAACAAAGAGCAACTTGAGTCGAGATCAAAGGGACGTGGAGGCAAAAATATTTTATAAAAGCAGGTAAGACCGGAAAGACCAGACCTCTAAATTATACTGTGTGTGTGTTGTGTGTGGTAAACTGTCTCTCTCGACTACAATAAATGCAGCCTAGTGTGGCACTGTGATGGAAGCCTTGCTATTTCTAAAAGGTTAGGTTAAAAATAAATGTTTGGTGACCTATTCTGATAGACTCCTCCTCACGTTTGCCTGAAAATATTATTATCCTGAGAAAACAGGGGCTGATATTTCTGGTGTTTTTTCTTGAAGAAGAGAATCATCTGAAATTTTGAGGAGGGAATTGTTGCCTAACCAGAGTGGGCTTCTGACCAAAATATGCCTAGTGGGAAGCTGTGGAAAGACCCTTGTGAAAAGACCCTGCTTCTTTTGGCCACACTTCCCAGAATGCCTTGGGAGGGATGCGACATGATGCAGTGTTGCTCTCAAGGCAATTTCAGAGAAACTTCTACCCACAAAAAAATACTCTTCAGGAGGTAAAGGTAAAGGGACCCCTGACCGTTAGGTCCAGTCGCAGACGACTCTGGGGTTGTGGTGCTCATCTCGCTTTACTGGCCAAGGGAGTCTGCATATAGCTTCCGGGTCATGTGGCCAGCATGACTAAGCCGCTTCTGGCGAACCAGAGCAGTGCACAGAAATGCCGTTTACCTTCCCGCCGGAGCAGTACCTACTTTCTACTTGCACTTTGACATGCCTTCGAACTGCTAGGTTGGCAGGAGCAGGGACCGAAACAACAGGAGCTCACCCCATTGCGGGGATTCGAACCGCCGACCTTCTGATCGACAAGCGCTAGGCTCTGTGGTTTAACCCACAGCGCCACCCACGTCCCACTCTTCAGGAGAGCTTGGTTTTAATTCTACACAACAAATGGCCCCAAAGAAATTGATCAGCACAGCTCAAGGTAGGATTCCAATGTTTTTAACAGTGGTGCAGAAGATGCAGTTTGGGTAGGTTCAACTTTGCATGCAAAGCTGACCAGCATTGTTCTGTCTGCACAGCTGTTAAAAGAACTCGATCTGTCTTCTCCTTTGAATCTGGTCATCCTAATGGCACATGAACAATTCACGGTTTTAAATAGTATCATTAATAGTCAACCTGCCAAAATTATCCTCCCATCTGTCATTCTTGCAGGATGGTTATGGTATTGATTATGTCTATGAAGCAAAACACACACACACATAAAAACAAACCTAGTGCATTTCCTAGTGCAGCATCATAAAACGATTAATTTAGCACAATGGAGTGGCTAACCGAGTGAGAAATGAGCCAGGAAGATTATCAACTCTGGTATGCATTTTGCTTTCCCATCCACGTAACAGAATTTCTTCATGAGACCTAGAGTTTTCTCAGCCTTTGTCTGCAACATTTGGATAAATGTGTGTACCTACCTCACAGGGCTGTTCTAAGAATAGGGCGAAGTGCTTTGTTGCAGTGGAACGGTAAGTGTGAAGTGGTTTTTAATACAGTGATACCTTGGTTTACAACCATAATCCGTTCCGGTGGTCCAGTTGTAAACCAAAACAGGTTGTAACCCAAGTTGTGCTTTCGCCAATAGGGCCTCCAAAGAAAAAATTTGGTTGTAATTAAAATAAAAAGGGGTTGTAATCCAAAAAAAGGGACACACACTTCAGGGTTTGACGTGTTTGTAATCCAAAACGGTTGTAATCCAAAATAGTTGCAAACTAAGGTACCACTGTGCTTGAAATTCGCCATTGCTTAAAATGCCCTGTAGCACCTCTACGCTCCACACACTGCCCTAAATCTGCCTCTGCCCCACCCTTCACTAAAATAATTGTCCAACACCTGCTTCCTGAAATTTGGAAGGTCTCAACCAATGAGAGAACCTTTCTGCGTTGGCCTTTCCCCACCAGAATGCCCTCCTCTGAGATGCTTGTCAGGCATCTACATTGATGTAGGTATTTGACTGACAACACTATATTTCAGTCTGTGAATTCCTTTACCTTTTTACTTCCTGTCACAGTGGTTTGGGGAGGGATGCAGAAAGACAGTGACTTTGGAACAAAATGAGTGGTGTTTTGTTTTGTTTTTTTAAGTGCTGAATCCTGTTCTATTTATTTATTTATTTTGTCTATGGCTTCTTAACCCTTGCACCTACCCTCCTTACTGAAAGCATAAACCACAGGGAAGGTCCTTAAACCTTTTTATTAAAAAAAAGTCTTTTAACTGTGTGTAGCCAAGGACCCCTGAGCCTATTTGCACTGAAACGCAACATTTCTAACCTCTCAGAATAGGTTACTTTGACAGCAAACTTCACCCACTTATGCCAAAAAAATTAAAGTCTATAGGCAGGGCTTTTTTTTCAGCTGGAATTTGTCAGAACTCAGTTCCAGCACTTCTCAGGTAAGCGGCATTGCGTGGCGAGTTCCCGCCCCCCACCAGGATAAATAAAGACACGAGACACCATAATTTAAGGTTAATTGGGCGAATTAGGCCACAACTTTATTGAATTCAGGAATGAGAGGCATTGGCTTAGGCATTGGTCCTAACGACTATCTGGCTCCAGCCCATTTGCTGGAGACACGGGGAAGGGTTAACACTATATATCGGGGGAGTCTCCTGCCGAGGCATGTCGACTAGGAGCTCCCCCGGGTCACCGCTCTGGGGCGTGCCTTTGGCCCACACCTCCATAGGCTTCGGACAGGGCCACGCCCTCCAGAGTCCTTTAACGGACCACTTTTCGCTCGCTGGGGGGAGGTGATGGCGTTCCTCCCCCCCCATCCTCTTAACCCCTTCTTACCAATGCCTACCGCCAATGCCGAGAAGTTGTGACGAGTTGCTACGAGGTAGGCAAAAACCAAAAGGCCAGAAATTGCCAATTGGGAAAAATTCCTACCATGCCCCTTGCGGCGACAGACCGAAGTCCATAGCAAAGTCAAAGACCTACCTAAAGCCTACTTAAAGGGAGGGAGGGTGGGAAAACGTGAGGGCAAGCCGGCGAAAAGAGGGTGAGCCCCTTCCGTGCCGGCCCTAAATAGGGCAGGCCACGCCCCCCAGCCAGCTGATTGGCTGGCTGGGGGGGCAGACCTGGCCGGGATTCCCCTGCTCTCGCGGGGGCTGGAACCAGCCCCCGCTCACGTGGGGTGGGCGTGAAGCCCGCAACCCCACCTCCTGGGCAGGCCGGAAGTGGCTTTGCCATCGTAAGAGAGTTCCAGCACCTCTTTTTCTAGAAAAATGGCATTGGTTATAGGCATCTATATATAGTTCCATTGTAGTCAATTTCAGACTTTGGAAAGCAAGGCAATGAATCATATGCCATGGATATGAGGTGAAATGTGAGGTCGATCTGAGCAGCTAAGCTGAGGCAATGTCCTATTTGAGACAACGAGGTAGATTCTCAGGCTAATATTTTTCTGTGCACAGCTATAATAATTGTTAATGAATATGTTAAACGCATGAGTATTCTTGGGTACTCAATCTGTATTTCTACTTCTTTGTACTATTTTTATCTTAGCACATTAACCATGGAAATACAGAGGGGGTTTTCTGCTTCTTTGTACCATTTTTATCTTATCACATTCACAAATGAAATATAGATGAGGCATTGTTTCTCCTTGCCGAGATGAATAGCTATTCAAACGAAAAGAGGAAAAGAAAGCGTAGCACACAAAATGGTTTCTGATTGAAATAGATAACAGTGTTCTTCAAGGCCCCCTCAAAAGAGCAATGAACAAATGCATTCTGGAAACCAGCCTGCCATATTGACAATGGGCACAATTATTCTGGGCAGAAGTCAGTGCTTCTGCACTTCAGTCCTACCTGCCTAGGTGGAAGTTGCTCTCATTTCAGTGGGGATTACTCCCAAGGAAGGGTCTAGCTCAGGGAAAGCAAATGGTGCGCTTTCTCGGTGTAGTTGGCTGCCAGCTCCCATCATCCCCCGTCAGAATGTTCAATGACTGAGGGAATGATAGGAGTTGTAGTCCAACAGCTTCTGACTGGAGGGCACCATCTTAGCTACATCTGGTCTAACGTAAGTGCTGCAGGGATTTATTTAACAGAAATGTGTGGGGCCAAGCTTGACATGGTTTGTGCAATCTGTCTGGAATGTACCCTTCCCCATTGCCGTGAAATTAACAGAAGGAGCTAGTTAAATCAGCAAAACAACTGACTTAACCCCACCCCCACCCCACGTACAATGGCATACCCTCCAACATTCCTATATGAAAGTTGGTACATTCTATTCTACATCAGTATCACTGCTGAGGGAAGCTTTTAATTTTAATTTCCTGATTTATTCATTTTTTTGCATGTTAATATCTTTATTAAAGTTTTCCATGATACAAACCACCACCACCTGAAGCCCAGCTAGCCGCTGCCCCCACTCTTGGCCACTATAACCCAATTGCCTCCCCACACCCCTCAAACTCCAGTCCCCCACAGGCTTGCCTGCACCCCACCCACCAGAACCTTCCCCATCACCCCACGACCTGCTGCTGCCCAGGGTCTCCTCCAGTCACCACCTTCTTTTCAGGCCTGACCTGGCTCTCTTTCTCCTTTTTATTTGGCCAGCTATATGGGTGGTTACGGGCCGTGGGTGGTGCTGTGGGTAAACCACAGAGCCTAGGACTTGCCGATCAGAAGGTCGGTGGTTCAAATCCCCATGATGAGGTGAGCCCCTGTCGCTGGGTCCCAGCTCCTGCCAACCTAGCAGTTCGGAAGCACATCAAAGTGCAAGTAGATAAATAGGTACCACTCTGGCGGGAAGGTAAACTGTGTTTCCGTGTGCTGCTCTGGTTCGCCAGAAGCGGCTTAGTCATGCTGGCCACATGACCCAGAAGCTGCATGCCAGCTCCCTCGGCCAGTAAAGTGAGATGAGCGCCGCAACCCCAAGTCAGTCACGACTGGACCTAATGGTCAGGGGTCCCTTTGCCTTTACCTTTATGGGTGGTTATGGGGCCTGCCAGGCTGGGGTGTTGTAGCCTCCCACAACGGGGAAGGTGGCAGAATCCCCATTGCCTTGTGCTTCCTTCCTGCTCCCCTTCCTGCTACTGCTGCTATTCCACAGGCCAACCTGGTCCCTCTCTCAGATCCAGCAAAAGTCTCTCCCCACCTCACCTTCTCCGACTCCCAGGAGTGGTGGCAAAGGGGGTGATAGTGGTGGAGAGGGAGGCCTCAGTTGGCAATCCTCTATTCCTACTACTTCCCCCAGTGTGAAGCCATTTCCAGTTAGCATACCTCAACAAAGATGGGAATTTGGGACTCCGCATGACATAGGGAGAAGCCGTGATGGCTTAATGGTTTTTGTGACGGTCCCGGCATTTTCAGGGCAGTTGAAGATCATGCAATGGCCATAAACCAAATCAGCCCACGACCCCAACAGCTGTTTTTAGTGAAATAGAAATATATCGGGAGATCCATTCAGGGCTCTCACTGTCATAGTCTTTGGCCCTTAGCTGACAAGCTACTTCGGAAATCGGTGGAATTCTCAGCAGAGAAGTAGCAGACAGAAGGGAGATGCTTAGCTCTTTCTCTCCCCCCCCCCAATCAGCTGTTACCTGAAAAATATTTCCATTGGAGTCTGGAATCCTTCAAAGATAAAGCAATTGTGCTCCAGCAATAACCCCCTCCCCAAAAAAACAACAACCAGAAAACTTAAACAAGGAACTGAAACTCACTGTTTGCTCTGAGAGTAAGAAAGAACTGTGTTGTGTTTTACAGACGGTTGACTCTTAAGCTCAGCTTCTCAACTATCATTAAACACTACATATTTAGTTTGCTAATAAGGATGTCCAAGAGAGTGATCCTACAAAGGTATTTTTTTCCTAAAACCAATTCTGTAAGTCACACATATTTATGATTATAATATAATATGATCATGAAAATCATCGGTTCATCAAACATATTTTACAAGAGGATCCATGAGAGCCTTCTGCCTTGTGCCCAGCTTGAGGCTATCATAGTCAATAGCAAAGTGAACCAAGTGACCTTTAGACGACTCCAAAAATAGTCCTTTGAAGTTTAACAATGGATTATGAAACAAGTTGCATAAATATGGAGTGATTGGGCAAAAGCATACATTTATAGAATATTACAGCCTCTTTTAGAAAACCAGTTTAGCGATATATATTTTTCACTGCCGGAAATTGAACGGCAAAAGCCTCAATTTTCTCAGAGTCCACATGATGTTGCATGGTGTCTGCTCCCTTTGCACAATGGGGGCAACCAAATTTCATCTGCGCCCAACACTTCTACAGCAATCTGATTCTCTGAATGGTACTTCCAAGCACCAGAAGGAGGTTTTATATATACATGTATCTTATCTATATCTATATCTGTATCCCTAAAGGGGAGGAAACCCAAAACAGCTCAGTGAGAACTAAGCATTATCAGTGGGATGAGATTGTTAGGGGGTGGGAGAATGAAATAGAATGGAATATGTCACTGCAGATCTGGAAGGGATCCTAAGAGTCATCTAGCCCAACCCCTTGCAGTGCAGGAATCTCAACTAAAGCATTCAAGACAGATGGCCATCCAAGCTCTGCTTACAAACCTCCCAGGAAGGAGAGTCCACCACCTTCTGAGGGAGTCTGTTCCACTGTCAAACAGCTCTAACTGTCAGGAAGTTCTTCCTGGTGTTTAGTCGGAATCTCCTTTCTTGTAACTTGGATCCATTGGTTTGAGTTCTAGCCTCCAGAGCATGAGAAACGAGCTTGCTTCACCTTCCATGTGACAGCTCTTCAGATATTTGAAGATTGCTAGCATTTCTCCTCTCAGTCTCCTCTTTCCAGGATAAACATACCCAACTTCCTCAACAGTTCCTCATAGGGCTTGGGTTGCAGACCCTTGATCATCTTGGTTGCCCTCCTCTGCACACATTCCAGCTTGTCAATATCCTTCTTAAATTTTGGTGCCCAGAACTGGACACAGTACTCCAGGTGTGGTCTGACCAAGGCAGAATAGAGCGGTACTATGACTTCTCTTGATCAGAACATGATACTTCTTTGATGCAGCCTAGAATAGCATTACCATTTTTTGCTGCTGCATCACACTGTTGAGTTTTTGGTCCACTAAGACCCCTAGATCTTTTTCACGTGTACTACTGACAAGGCAGGTGTCCCCTGTCTTATATTTGTACAGCTGCTGCTTCCTATCTAAGTGAAGAACCTGACATTTCCTTGTCCACAGCTACATCAGCACATAACCAGTTCTAATTGGCTGTGTACTGTTGTGAAATCATCTCAATCATGACACGCTCACCAATTGACTGGCATCATCCATGTGACTACACTCTGAAAGATTAAGGCCCTGGGAAGAAAAATGGTGCCACCATCGTAGCAGGTCGTACAAATTAGGCCAGCAGTCTCAACCACTGAGCTACACAATTAAAATATTTCATGTGATTTAAAAGTTATATAACGATGGTGTGGTGCAGAAAAAGAAAACCCACATTGACTAGCAGCATTCCAAAGCCATAGAATTAATTATGCCTGCATACTTAGCAACATATCATTTGCATGTATGTTCCAAGTGCAAATTGATCTCCAGGAAGGACTTTTCCCCTTCTCAAGCATAATCTTGCACAATTTGCCAGTGGGGACACTCAGCAGGTACAACAATAAGGAAGAAGAGGTTTCCGAGGGCAATGTGCACAAAGAAACGGATCTTCAAGTGGAAAGCAAACAGGATCTGTTTTTATGGACCACAGAAACATGGTGGTATCAGAATTCTCTACACAAAAGTCATTAATGAGAAGGAATGAATCATTCTAAGTATTTACACATTGAGCAAGATTCAGAGTTTGTCCATTTTGAAAACAATTCTTTTGCTTCTTGTTTTCTGGCTGAAAGCTCTGAGAGTGCATCTAAGTTGCCCTGCTCCCCAAATCCTGTCAATGTTTCTTAGGTAACCAAGAAAGTTGCTTTAAAAAAAAAAAGCCAAGAGATTGTTTTCTTAATGTTCTGGTGTTCTCTTTCCTTCACATATTGCCGCAACTTTTTGTGTTGAGCCACCATTTTAGTTGACAGAAGAATGAATTTGTTTTCTTCCGCTATATAGTTCTCTTTGGCTTTGATTGTCATGCCTCATTGTTTTAAAAATCATCCAAGGACACTTCCTCATGCTTATTCCAGGGTTGTTGTTGTTTAGTCGTTTAGTCATTTCCGACTCTTCATGACCCCATGGACCAGAGCACACAAGGCACTCCTGTCTTCTACTGCCTCCCACAGCTTGTTCAAACTCATGTTAGTAGCTTCGAGAACACTGTCCAACCATCTCGTCCCCTTCTCCTTGTGCCCTCAATCTTTCCCAACATCAGGGTCTTTTCCAGGGAGTCTTCTCTTCTCATGAGGTGGCCAAAGCATTGGAGTCTCAGCCTCAGGATCTGTCCTTCCAGTGAGCACTCAGGGCTGATTTCCTTAAGAATGAATAGGTTTGATCTTCTTGCAGTCCACAAAAAAACATGGGAGGGATACAGCCTTCAACAGAGTCCTCTTCTTTTGTCCTTTCTCCTGGCCAGCAGACCATTAGGCAGGAGTGAGAAACCTCACATGCAGAGACCAAAGGCCTCTCAGTCTGATCCAGGGCCAGCGTGTCACATTTTGTTGCTTGAAGTGAAACACAAAGTGCTGCCCCCACCTCCACGGCACCCATGGAGAAGCGGCTCAGGCGCCAGAGCCCATTTCTGGTGAGATCTTGCCAGAAATTGGCAGCGGGGTGGGCAGGGAGCCCACAAAGGTGCCGACTTGGCTGCTTCACTCTGCCTCATGCGTGGGCTGGTCCTAGTCTGACCCATGGAACTCTCCCCAAGCTAGACTGCTTCCCTAGCCACACACCTCCCCAGGTGACAGCCCTCACTGGCCTTGCTTAAACAACAACCTCCTTGAATAATTTTGCCTGGCTGGAATGTTGCCCTTGGATTCTGATCATGCCTTTCGCTCGACTGGATGGAGGATAAGAGGAGGGTGTGTGAGTGTGTGCTGAAAGGCAAAATGTACATTGTCTCTGCTCCACCCACATTTGGTTGCGGCCCTCGGGTTGCACAAGGCTCCTCATCCCTGTCCTCAGGCAAGCACAGGTCACAGAAACTACTATTCACAACGTGAGGCTGGTGCATGGATAGTGATCTACTCCTTCCTCTGCTCCCCAGATCTGCAAATTCCTCCTGTTGTGGGCTGGCTAGGAAGGGCTTCCTTTATAGATCACGCCATAGGTGAATTGACAGCTCAACAGGCAACCTTTTGAAAAGGCTCAATCCAGACTTATTCCTTTTTCACGTCATTTTTGGAGGTGTTAGCCGGTATTGCTGCTGGAGCTGTCTTGAAAACTCATGTGAGGTTTGTGGTTGTTTTTTTTTTTTTCCCCTCTCCCTTAGGTACGTGTTTGAGCCAAGACGGCTGAGTATAAAGCCATGGTGGAAACCATCTTGGCACCGTGGACAATTGTCTTGGTCATCTTTGCCACAGTGTTTGTGATGAGCTTTCTGATGTTCCTCCCTCCGGCTGTCGTCTTGATCTGCAGGAGGAAGACCTTGTCACAGATCTCTTTGGAGGGAGCCGTATAGCCAGCCTCGTTGAAGATGACTGCGTGAGCATGGGGACTTGATGATGCTTGAGAAGCTCCATCGTAAATGTGGAGCAAGCTTTGCCTCCTCTGATATATGCAAAACGACGGATGCTGATATTCAGGATCCTGGATATAAAACAACATCTGAGACTTTTGATGCTTTGTTCCATTTTCTCTTTGAGAATATCAGTGGATGAAAAGATACAGAGGGAAAGAAAAGGCATATGGTCCCTGTTAACTCTGCACATATAATGCCTTTATTGCTCATGGTACTTTGCTTGCAAACAGTATTGAAAAAGAGAATTGTTACATTTAACTTATTAATGGTGGCAAGGCACTATACTGAAATCAGATATTCATAGTTCTTGCATTCATGTCGTACAAATGTGCATTTGGAATATGAGTCAATGTTTGACAGTTCAATGAAGACAATGGCCAATCTTATTTTCTTAATTATTTATTCAATATTTGCCAGTTTCTAGTTTTGTTACATTTTCTAACTTTGAATGTCAGTCTTCTGTGACACCCTTACAAAATGTGGCATGGATTTTCACTTCCCGGAAAATGAAACCAGGTGTTCTCCTGCAGTTAATCTTCATTCTCTTTTTTTAAATGTATTTTTATTAAAGATTTTCTTGATTTACAAAGGTATGTGCAATGTCTCTCTCTCGTATCCATTCTGACACCACATAGGATTCAAAGAGAGACATGGGACATTGTGTTGGGAGAGGCAAAACTTCATTTCCCTACTTGCAACTTCTAACCCTCTTTCTCACTGCCACCTTGTGCTTATGCATCATGTTTTTAGCTTCAATTTGGAAAACAGGTGAATGGAAAGCACCTGCTTTGCAGATTGGGTTAGCTGGCTTTAGCTTATATCTGAGAGTGGACATTAATGTTGATTTTGCAGGTGTCGCTTTCACAAGATGGCTCTAGTCAGCTGCTTGTCCCCTCTTGCTATTGCAGTGTGTACGTGTTCATATTAGCTCACATTTGACAGGAAATTACATATAAAAATGGAGAGAGAAAATGTGTACCGAGGAATATTGCATACAAAAATGTGGGGGAAATGCTGAAACGCAGACAAATTTTTGTGAGGACTTTTTTTTTTAATGCAAACTGATGAATGATTGTGAACAGAACTTAAACAGGTAAACTGAGAAACCAAAACTTGACAGAGCATCAAATAACTGAGTGGCAGGTTCTGTGGCTGTATTTGCTCAGCCTGCACTATTTCAACGCTGAGAACGAAACATAGCGGCATAATTGATTTTATCAGCATCTGCTTGATTTAAGTTAACGGAAGCTTAAAGCACACAATCGGCCTTTTGCCCGACGTGTGGTCTGGCAAATAACAGTGTATTTAACTAGGGATATGCTCTAGAAAGACTTCGGAAAGGAAAGACTGGTGATGCAAACAAATAGGGTATAGAATTTGTTTTTTAAAGAAAGGTTTGGCCACATTGCTGCTGGCGCAATGTGTCTGTTTGACAGTCGAACATCCCGCCCAAAATGCCTTTATTTACTCTGGGAGCTGCAAGGCTGGGAAGTTTCTCAAGTCTTAGGCAGATCTGAGCCACAAAACTTGATTGACAGTTGCAACTCCTTATCCAGTGCTTGTATCCTGCCTTATTCGGTTCAGGAGGAGGGAGGTTTGTGTTCCCCCGCTTGCAGGCTTCACATGGGGATCTGGTCAACCCCCATGAGAATCTGATGCTGGACTAGATGGGCCACTGGTTTGATCCAGCGGATCTCTCCTTATGTTCATTTTGACATAGCATGCGTTCCTGTTTGTTGAGCATGTCGCAGGTGCCGCAATGGCATGGGGTGACTGATGGGAAAAGGAGAGGTCCTCCTGAACAGAGAAGAAAATTGAAGAGGAAATGAAGCAGACTGTGTGAATCTAAATAAGATTAGTGAACAGAAACAGGGCTGGTGGAT
The DNA here is from genome assembly GCF_027172205.1 of Podarcis raffonei. Taxonomy (NCBI): domain Eukaryota; kingdom Metazoa; phylum Chordata; class Lepidosauria; order Squamata; family Lacertidae; genus Podarcis; species Podarcis raffonei. The sequence goes on from NC_070606.1 coordinate 22,346,141, forward strand.
AAGTTTTGTATTTGGAGAAGGGAAAACTGGGAGCAATTAAGGATTAATTTTTGGAAAGTGAAATCCTTTGGAAGGGTGCAGATACAAAATGAGGGTTGAAAATATAGATTTCTGGGGTCTGGTTCGAAACTTAATGTTGTAAGACTGAATGGGATTTGGATGCTGTGGGGGGAAATTAACTAAAAGAGGAATTATGAAGGGACCTAACACCCCACCTGTTTTTTGGATCCAGTTTGTGGACTCCAGTAAGCTGCTAATTTCTCATTTGCGAAATGGATGTTACAGTGCAGTAACAAATACTGGGGGAAAGGGGTGGCCCGAGTTTGGGGGCGCAGGCACCACCCATCCTTTATATTTACCTTTGGGCAAGTCATTTGTCTCTCAGAGCATTTGGTTTTCAATTGTGCTCAACCAAGTGTCTCTGCAAAGCTTCAAAGTAGGGCATGAGATCAACAGATTCCTCGTTTGTCCCCATCAACCAGCATTCAAAGATATACTGCCTTTGACCATAGGTGTTCTCTTTAGCTCTCATGGCTGGTAGCAGGGACTTCTATGAATGGAGTATGAGCAGAGCGGGTAGAAGCTTTGGGTGGGAGGAACCAAAAGAATATATGTAAAGGAAGTAAGAGGACTTTTAGTTTTCTCTCCCTTTTTGAAAGGCACAAGCTCCCTCTGCAGTTTGCAAAGGGAAGTGAATATACTTTCTTAGAACAAGGTGATAATTTCTTAAACCAAGCAGTGATGTTAGCAAGATTCTGCCTAAACGTTTGCAGTGTTTATCGGTTTTTTGAGTTGCTGAGCTTTGGCAGAATCAAGATACCTCACAGTTCTGGAAAGCGGCTATTTGATATTTCCTCCTGAGTTCTTTCTCTTACCACCCCCTCCCTTGACCCCCTTGCATTCAGCACATTGCATAAAACACGGAAGAGGCATTAAGTAGAAACACTTCTGCAAATTCAACATTTGTTTTGCTTTCTCCTGAAGGACGATCCTCGTGGGTATAGGGAAGATTATATTTGGATCAGCAAGTGGCTGGAAAGGAAATATGCGGAAATGAAAGAAAAATGTGTCTTAAATAGAGAGCCAGTGTGGTGTAGTGGTTAAGAGTGATGGACTCGTAATCTGGAGAACTGGGTTCGCGTCTCCGCTCCTCCACATGCAGCTGCTGGGTGACCTTGGGCTAGTCACACTTCTCCGAAGTCTCTCAGCCCCACTCATCTCACAGAGTGTTTGTTGTGGGGGAGGAAGGGAAAGGAGAATGTTAGCTGCTTTGAGACGCCTTCGGGTAGTGATAAAGCGGGATATCAAATCCAAACTCTTCTTAAATGTGTTGGCATGTATGCAAGCACTAGCCTCCTAGAATGAATCTTGAGGTCTGCAATGCAATACAAGGCCTATCTACTCAGAAGCAAACCCTGCTGAAAACAATGGTGTATACTGTGAGCAGGGCTGTAGTCCCATGAATGTTTACTAGAAAGTCCCACTGTGTTTGGGGAGGTTGCTCCCAGGTATGTGGGCTGAGGATAGCAATCTTAAGACTGTCTTCTAGGGAACCGGGAAATTGGCTTGTGGATGGGAAGAAGGGACTAGGGATTTGCAATGGAGTATTCCCAGTACTGAGCTAAGTGAACCAAACACCTGACTTTAATGTAAGGGCAGCTTCCTACAATTCTTTGTGGAGACATGCAATGATGGCTAAAGGGGCACAGAACCAAGGTGTGGAGAGTTGGCTGGACCCTGCCAGTACAAAACTGCTTTTGTTTGTATAATTGCCATGGCTGCTTCCTCAACTCCCACCTCAACGAAGCCTTGCTGAGGGTGCCGACAATTTTGCTTAAGAGATTGCTTGCTCCTTTGTGGTCTAAAGTACATTTCCCCCAGGAGAAGAGATCACAATGAAACCAATTTCAAGCTGCAGCCTGAAGGTGTGCTTTCCTTTTTCTCTGTTGACAAGAGGGTTGCCCTGTGGGGCCCGAATAATAAGCTTTCCAAAATCTTGTTGCCAGATCTGAAAACTAAAGCTTTTCCTTCTTCTAGGAAAGAATAGTGATTTCTACCAGTTGAGGTGTGTGGGAAAATAGTGAGATGCATGGTGATAAATTTACCTCAGCGGAAAACCTCTATCTTTTCTTTAAAAGCAACGTTCTACTTAAGGCTCATTCTTCTGCTATTGCTGACAGACTAAAGAATCCGCCTTTTGCAAAACCTGCTGCCTTGTCATTTTAAGCTGCTGGTGTTTCTTAACATTGCCAATAATGAAGAGGAAACAATCCACCATTGAACTGGGTTGTTCTGCAGAATGTGATGCATCTATATGGGTTACAATGCCATCTAGTGGGTGTCTCAACCATTGCCTCCACACTGGGGTTGCAGTTTCTCCTCAGAACTTCTCAAAACACTTTGAAAAAAATAGGATTAAGTCCGTCTGCCTGTTTCGTATCCAAACTATGATGACCCAGTGCCTGCTATTGCGCTCAAATGTTCTTCAAGCCTAAATGTTCTTCAAGGGGCAGAACGCTTTAATGCATTTCATTTTGACATACAAATTGTTGCGGCTATCGCTTGGGAGAGGGAAAGTGTATATATTGGGGGGAAGAACAACTCAAATTGGATGTAAAGAGAGGCCTGTACAAAGGCACAGATAGGATATCAAGTTTTTCCAATGTTGAAAAAACAGCATTTCTAGAAAACTGTGCACATGAGGATGCTGAGATCGGGTTAAGTGCCAGCCATTAATTATTATTAAATTACAGTTATAATTAATTTTATATAGCACCATCAGTGTACATGATGCTTTACACAGTGAAATACTGAGATTAAGATCCTGAACCGCTGATGCATGAGAAGTGCCAGATCCCATTCCAGAGAGGGCTGCTGTTCTGTCAAGAATCCGGACAGAAGGCTATTCTGGTACAACTGGGTAATGCTGAGATGCAGGGGGAACTGCACTTTCTGAACCCCCTTATTTCAATGGCACCATGAAAGGCAAAACTATGGGCATCCAGCCTGGATGATTGGCTCTTATCAATGCTAAATTCAGCCCCACCACTTGCCCACCCACCTCACTCAATACGTAGCTTTCTAAAACCCAAAGCATTCTTATCTGTTGCACTTCCTCAACTGAGGTCCCACCCCATCTTCCATTCAGCGCTAGACATTTTCCTGCCTGAAGAGGATCCCAAATCTATTCCCCTATTGGCCATACTGCCTGGCCAACAACTCCTGTCTTCATTTACACCTCTCCACACAGTGAAGGATGACACTTCCCCATCGCAACACGGGGCCGGCCCTGTTCCCCTTCCTTTTTGGTCTAGGGTACTCTCTTGCTGCTAAAGGCTTGCCTTAATCCTCATAACATCCTTCTAGCAGTTGGAGGGTTTTTGAAAAAGGCTTGCTGACCTAGTATTCCTTATTTTGGTCAGCTATCTCCCATCTGGAACTCCTTCCCGCTTGGCTTTTGCATCCCATCTTAGCCGAATGTTCCTCCCCTGACCTGCTAAAGCATTCCCTGAAATCACAGCAGCTCAGCCAATGGGGTGAGGGGTGTGGCTTGTAAGCAATAGTCTAACATTTTGTATATAAAACAGCCCTGCCTAGAATGGGCTGAGGCAACTTTACCAATATGTAAGCTCATAGATAAACAGCATTGGCCATGTACCCATCTAAAATGTTTTGTCACAAGACTGTTATAAAAGAGAAAAGAGTTTCCTTTTTTTAAAACGAAGAAGAAGAAAGAGAATAGCAGAAAGATGAAAGAAAAGCTGACAGAACCCTTTTGGGTAATATGTGTCGAATATAGGCCCCAAAATCCTCTTCCACACCAAGAGTCCAGGGAATATTTGCAGTACCAAATATTTGCAGAAAGGAAATTAGACCCCATAATTTCTAATTGTCCAGTTGTAGTAAGGAAGCTTATGGAACCTGAGGGAATCTTTTCTTCCCATTTGAACAGAAGAATGGAGAGAAGTTGGGCTGAAGGCTGGTATTCCATCGTTCTGATTGTGGGTCGAAGTCCTATGTTGCGCCTTTTCTAAGCGGAACGAAACAAAAATAGCAGCAATAGGAAACATCTTTTGTATGTGCGTGTGGTGAGATGTCGAGAGTACAAACAGCGTCGATTTCCATGAAAACAACTTTTTTCTATTTTCAAGGATGGTCAGTGGAAGCACCTTTCATAATAGAGTCCTCTCCCCTTAAGCTCAGGGGTCGGGACCGTGATCGTTAAAAGGCCAGTTTCTTAGGTACTTCCCAAGAGAATTCGCTTCTCCCAAAGTGGCCGTAACAGGCGGTCCTCTGATAGATGGGCTTCTTCAAATCCAGATCCCTGGTTTATTCAAAGAGAGAAAGAAGAAGTCATTAAGTACAGCTGGATAACGGGCGTGCTAATTTTCCCCACATGGAACGGTGGCTGCCCAAAATACCAGAGACGCGTAATAGGTAATAGCAGCTGCAAAGAACAGCTGTTTTAAAAGCCTGAGATGCCTATTTAGTGAGCTACTGGCCACATATGTGTTGGGCAGAGCAGCTGCCATGGATATGGCGTAAATGTGTGTGTGCCTGTTCACACACACAGAGAGAGAGTGAGTTCCCCCCTTTCTCTCTGGTTACATTAGCATCTGTTTATTTTCTGTGATGTATCCTAGATACACCTAGTGTCATTCACTTCATGGCCCATTCTGGCTTTGTTGAAGGAACAGGGCCTCTTTAAAGATGGGCCGTAGCTGACAGGAGTGGGCCAGCAGCAAATCACACAAAGTAAGTTAAGTCTAGAAAAACCAGGATCTGCACAGGAGTGTCCAGGCTTAATGAGTACAGCAACTCATCTCTGGTAAATCTCGCCCCTGTGAAGCAGCTGCTGAGACTGAAGGTCCCTGCCTTCCCACACGTGCCTTACGTTCTTTCCCCAAGCAATCTGAGACTGCGCTGGCATGCCTGCCTTTGCTCCTCCCGCTTCACACCCCTCCTGGTCCTGGGAGACCAGCAGGGAGGGAAGCTTGTCACAGCAGAAGGGGAAGACATCCATGCCTCTTTGCCGGCTGGACTCAGCGCAGCCCCTTGGCCTCTCTTCTTGCTTCTGGACTTCTCTCTGCCACAGACTCTCCCTGCTCACTAAGCCCTGTTACCTCTTCAGCTTCTGACACCTCCTCCTCCTCCCAGTCTTCTCCCTCTGACCACCCATCACCAATCCCTGGACTCTGAGCCTTCTTCCCTTGAGGGCTCCGCAGATGGTGCCTACCTTCACTCCTCTACATCCAGCCAGTCTATGACAGTAGCCGAGTGGTAGACAACATACCTCATGTTCAATCCCCTGCATCTCCATCTAGGGATGAGAAGGACTCCTGCCTGAAGCACCTGAAAGCCCTGCCAGTCAGCAATGGCAATACTGGGATTCTCTAACATCTGAAGCCAGGTCTCCCTTCCCTAGCTGGAAGAACTGTACAACCTGCAGCAGACCTTTCAGAGAAGGAAGAGCCAAGAGCAGTGCTTCCCAAACTTGGGTGTCCACCTGTTTTTGGACTAAAACTCCCATCATCCCTAGCTAGCAGGACCAGTGGTCAGGGGTGAAGGGAACTATAGTCCAAAAACAGCTGGAGACCCAAATTTGGGAAACATGGAGCTAGAGCCTTCCCAAGCAGCAAATCTAAGGTCCCATTTGCATCATACATTTAAAGCAGGTATCATACCACTTTAAACAGCCACGGCTTCCCCCAAGGAATCTTGGGAACTGTAGTTTGTTAAGGGTGCTCTGAGTTGTAAGGAGACCCCTGTTCTCCTCCCAGAACTACATCCCATGAACCGCCCTGAGATCTTGTGATGATGTCCGTATATAAATAAAATTAAAAATTCTCAGCATGGTTTGACAGTCAAGCCCTGCTCCCAGGGAACTCTGGGAATTGTAGTGCTGCAAGTATCAACTCTCAGCATCCTTAGTGAACTACAGTTACCGAGGTGCTTTGGAGAAGCCATGACTGCTTAAAATGTTATGATACTGCCTTGAACTGCATTACTCATTTGTTGTATTGCTGCTGTTCTTTGGGTGTGCAACTCTGAGCCCATTAAGAGCAGCAGCTCAATCCTAATAAATAAGGAGAACTAGATCTCCACCGGAATGTTGCACTATCCTGGAACAGGATTTAGTTGGAAGCAACCAGAGTGGAGAAAGCTGATACACCTGATAAAGTGCATTTGCTATTTTGCTTTCTCGGCGTTTGAAATTCAGTAGTCAATACTTCTGGTTGCTTTATATCTTCAGTGTGGCACGGGCGCTGCAGTAAATTTGTTCCTTCGACAGGGAAAGCCCCTTGTAAAAGTGCTTACTTCACGATAGCGCCTGGCCGGAGGTCGAAATTCTGGTGTACGATGTTTAGCAGCTCTTGTTCGGGCTTTGTGGAGGTACCATACGTGAACAGCGAGATGGAGAGTGGCTCAGCCACGCCAATGGCATAGGCAACCTATGGATGAAAAAGGCCAACAATTAGACCTCTCTGTGTGTATGTGGCAACTGATTGCTGAAGCAATGGGTGAAGACTTGCTTAAAGAAATCCATTCTTGCGAAGGCACAACAACATTTGGTGGTGACAGACTTACGCATATAAAACATAAAACTCCATCAGTTGTGTAGAGCTGTGTTTTCCAGCTGTTGCGCCCCAGCTGTTGATGGACTACAACCCCCATCATCCCAGACCACCAGTCCTGCTAGCTAAGGATAATGGAAGCTGCTGTAGTAAAACAACAACAGCTGAGGAGCCATGTTTGAGAAACACTGGTGTGCAGTGCGCCTGCGTCTGGTTTTAAAAGCTGAAGCGAAGCAGGGCCTCAAGTGGTGCTGTCACAGAAGGGCTTTGGTGGAGAAATGCAGCAGGACTGCAGGACCACATTGTAGAGCAGTGAACCACACTACACATTGCCATCTGATGAGTGGATTGCCTATGAGAGCATTAAGCCCAGAGCAAGCCCACCCTAAGGACACTGGAAGAAAGGCTACAAGTCAACAGCAGAGCATCTGCTAAACAGGCAGAGGCTCCTGGGTTCAATCACCAGCAGCTCTAGGTAGGGCTGGGGAAGATTCCTACCTGAAATTCCCAGAAAGTCACTGCCAATCAGTGTAGATGCTACTAAGCTAGATGGACTAATTGCATGACTTGGTGTAAAGCAACTTCCTACATTCCATTCAGTCCAGACTCTAAATGGTGTTTCTCCAACCTGGGTCCCTGGTTATTGTTGGACTACAACTCCCATCATCCCTGAGCACCAGTCCTGCTAGCTATGGATGATGGGAGTTGTAGTCCAGCAACAGCTGGAGACCCAAATTGAAGGGGAGCTGAACCTCGAGAATGCAGTACTGAACTTCCCTATAGAATTGTTTCAAAGACTGCTAAGATAACTGTTACATTCTCTGTCCTTAAAAGAATTCAGGTAAGAAAATGAATTCAGGTAAGTAGAGGGCTAGAGGGGCTACCAACCTGCCTCTGTATACAGCTGATTCTTATATACTGAACCTATTGGATACAACTGCCTCAATGATATCCTTAATATAGCAGTTCCCCACAGGAAGCCACGTCTCTCAAGCAGGAAGTAGCTGTTGCAGGGCTACAACCACCCCCAGAAACAGCAGCCACACACTTTGCTTCCGCTCTATGCCTGGTAACGTTTGGCCGTGATACGGTGCAGTTTGTACTTCAGACCCTGCAGCAGGAGGAATGGAGGAATGGAGGAGGAGGAAATGTGGGCTTGATGGCTTCAGCAGCAAGCAGCCACGAATCTGCCACAACGCTTCATTTCCGCTGACGGCTGCTAGGTGAGAAAAGGGCAGAAGAGGACAAAACCAGAACTCACCTGGACCAAGACACGGCGGCAAAGCCCAGCTTTCACCAAGGATTTGGCAACCCACCGGGCTGCGTATGCTGCTGACCGATCCACCTTTGTGTAGTCTTTGCCCGAAAAAGCCCCACCCCCATGGGCTCCCCATCCGCCGTAAGTATCCACAATGATCTTCCGTCCAGTAACTCCAGCGTCCCCCTGCAATATTGCAATGGCAAGTGTCACTTCTAAATCTTAATGAGATGGGAAAGCGGCAAATGCTACAACAACAACAACAACAACCTATCAAGAGGCCTCGGAAGAAAATGTCCCAGAAAACTGCCACATATTTCCTCTCTTTAGCCCTGTGTTTCTCAAACTCGGGTCCCCAGCTGTTGTTGGACAACAATTCCCATCATCCCTGACCACTGGTCCTGCTAGCTAGGGGTGATGGGAATTGTAGTTCAACAACAGCAGGGGAACCCAAGTTTGAGAAACACTTCATCTTAGGACTTAAAATCCTGTCTACTAAGGTAAAGGGACCCGTGACCATTAGGTCCAGTCGTGACCGACTCTGGGGTTGCGGAGCTCATCTCGTTTTACTGGCCGAGGGAGTCGGCGTACGGCCTCCGGGGTCATGTGGCCAGCATGACTAAGCCGCTTCTGGCAAACCAGAGTAGTGCACGGAAACGCCGTTTACCTTCCCGCCGGAGCGGTACCTATTTTATCTACTTGCACTTTGATGTGCTTTCGAACTGCTAGGTTGGCAGGAGGAACTATGTGTAGCCCTAAGTAAATATACGTGAAAATAAATGGTATAAAATAATTGCAAGTTTACACTGTATATGTATCCTTAAAATCACCCTCAGAATTCTCTGCAACACACAAGGGTCCGATGGCAGACATGAAAGTTTTTCTCAACGGCTAAGACAATGTGAAACGGTACCCTGAAATTAGAAAGCTTGAAAACCACTGTGATGGAGGGAATTTTTTTCTTTTTCTTTTGGGCATGTACCTTTTGAGGGTATGCCTCCAGATCTAATTTGGGGGGGAAAGTACCAGTCATAACATAAATATGCATTTCAGGAGAACCTAAGACGAGCAATAATAGATTTCCTCATATCTACCCACATATCAGTGAACACATATTTACCTGCGGTCCTCCAATAACAAACCGGCCACTGGGCTGAAGATGGTAGACCGTATTGTCATCTAAGTATCTGAGTGGAACCACAGCCTTGATGACATGCTCCTGGAGGGCCTTGCGCATGGCATCCAGAGAGATGCTCTCGTCGTGCTGCACTGAGATGACAATAGTATGGACACGCACTGGGATGACGACGCCATCTTTCTGGACGTACTGAACTGTGATCTGGGAGTGAAGGAAGCAATTGTGAACTATAGGGTGGCGGCGAGAGAAAAAGCACACTCCAAAAGTGGCAAACCAACCCCAAAACAACAACTGTGCCCCCATTTGGGGCTTGGCCCAACTCTGAATGGCTTCCCTACAAAGAAAAATGGACAACTCTGCTTGCACCAAGGGGTCTCTGCCCATTGGGGGGGCCACATCCTCTTCCCACGGCAGCACCCCCATAGCCCAGCCCATACCATTCAAGAGGGTCCCAAAGTCCTCCAGAGAGGCTTTTAGAGAAGTCTGCTGGATAAAGGAGGGAACTTCATTCCATTTACAGATCTCGCGTTCCTCCAACCCATGGTTCTCACAGAACAGCAAGAATCACTTCCAAAAACATAACATGCACAGGCCTCCCGATGCCAAAGAATGGTCAAATGGATAGGCCCTAGTTATGAGCAGAAGAGAAATAATCTGGGCTAAACCCACGAAAGTACCTGGGTTTTGGAGTCCGGCCTAAGCCAAGGGAGGACCCCGTTGCGCCTCAGCTCGGCCATTTTGGCATTCAGTTTGTGAGCAAGCATGATGGTCAGGGGCATACATTCTTCTGTTTCATCGGTGGCATAGCCAAACATCAGGCCCTGCAGTGGGAAAGGAGCCATTATTTTCCATCAGCAAAAAGAAGACAACAACAAGGACTACTTTTCATGTATTAACATCTTTAGAATTCGCTTCACAAGATTCTTTCTCCCTTTTCATTCTAGAATCAGCTTCCTCTTTCCTCCTTGATACAGCTCCTCCCTTTAGTGTTTCATTTTTATAAATGCTATTTTGTATTCCCTCAAGTGGTAGGGAGTCCTGAGGAAGCATTTTACATGTTCTCTTTCATAATCCTGGTGACTGAATCCTGAAATGCAAGGTGCAAATCAACCCCCAGCTGCTTACTGGCACTTTTCACCAAGATGAATGCTTCTGGCGGATATAAAGATGGAATTTTTTTGAAATGTTCTCGCAATGATTACCTGGTCCCCAGCGCCAACCTCTTCTTCTGACCTGTGCAGATGCACGCCCTGGGCAATATCGGGCGACTGTTGCTCCAATGCAACAAGAACGTTACAAGTCTTGTAGTCAAAGCCTGCGGAAGAGAAATGGAAGCCGTGAATTGCCTTTCTTTTCCATCCTTCAAAGCCATGTACCACAAGACCGCTGGAAATGTTTTTACTAGGTTGCAAACATCCTTCCCCAGCAGGGCTGACAGGTTCTAGTTCTACGGAGGGTGTGGCCTTCCAGGAAGGGAAGACTAAAGAATTCTCAGAAAGAGCAGTGTTAAAAATGGTGGTATTTCATTCCAGTTTTTTTAAAAAAAATGTTTTTATTGGTTTTACAAATACAAAGTACAAAGAATAAGAAAAAATATCTCCAAATCTCAGGACTTCCCCCATCCCCTTCATGGGGTCTTGTTTTAAATATCTGTACTACTGCATATTCATCCCTAATCCAATTTTTATATTGAACCATATTATCCATGGTAATTTTTACACTACAAGTGAAATCAAAACCCTGCTTTTGTTTCCATCTGCTTACAGTGGTCTCCTAAATAACTTATAAGGGATGCAGGTGGCGCTGTGGTCTAAACCACAGAGCTTAGGGCTTGCTGATCAGAAGGTTGGCAGTTCGAATCCCCACGACGGAGTGAGCTCCCGTTGCTTGGTCCCTGCTCCTGCCCACTTAGCAGTTCAAAAGCACATCAAGTGCAAGTAGATAAATAGGTACCGCTCTGGTGGGAAGGCAAACGGCGTTTCCATGTGCTGCTCTGGTTTGCCAGAAACGGCTTAGTCATGCTGGCCACATGACCCGGAAGCTGCCTGTGGACAAACACCGGCTCCCTCGGCCTATAGAGCCAGATGAGTGCGCAACCCCAGAGTTGTCCGCGACTGGACTTAACTGTCAGGGATCCTTTACCTTTACCTTTAAGTAACTTATACATTTCCCTCATTCTTTTATAAAGTTTGAATCCTCTTGGTTTCTGAGTTTTCCAGTCAGTTTTGTCATCTCGGCATAGTCCATCAGCTAGGTTTGCCAAACGCAGAGAGGCTGTTTAATAGGTTCGCTAATTGGGGGATTACCTAGCCAAGGAGAATCATCAAAGTCCCATGCCTTGAGATCTCTAAGACTGAGCTGGATCAAAAACATCAGAGTCATTTTATGCAGTCCTGCAGACAGCATATACTGGAGACTAGGGTCTGAGGAGAGAGGTGAGGGAAGACAGCCGAGAGAGTTCTGGTCCTCTCACCGGGACAGCCAATTTGCTGTAAAAGATTTAGGCCCCCAAGGTCCACTTTACTTGTGGGTGGGGCAGAAATATGATGCCCCCGCCACATCTCATTTAGCTCTTGCAGAGCACATTGAGGCCAAATCTCTGCTACAAATTTCATGGGACCTCCACGATTGCTCTCCTGGCTTTAAACAAAAAGCAAAAGAACCACAGCCCAAAATTCAGCCTTGGGGAACTGCCAACTCATTAAGAGCAGCAGAAGTTGTGGCAGTGGCACTTAACAGCGACCAATGTAGGATGCTGTCTTATACTAAGTCAAATCGTTGGTCCTGTCTAGCTCAGTACTGAACTGAGTAGCAGCAACATCACAGGGCGGCTTCTTCTCCCCATCTCATCCTTAAGGAGCAAGTTCTACTACATGAGAGCAGCCATGCAGATTGCAGAAACCCTTTTCGTATATTAAAATGTTGGATGTTTTTATCATTAAAGTCACATGCAGCGCTGTTAAAAACTCTGAAGCTTGCTTTCCCTTCATTAGTGGGACCAAAGAGAGCAGCGTTTCAAAAATGATACCAACGGGTGCGGCAAGGATATTTTACGAAGTACAAAAGGGTAGCCCCCTCCCCAATTTGTTCTGAAACTCCAGCCAGGGAACAAACGCTCAAGTCTCCCTTTTTCTTAGCTGCTTTCTCATCAGCCATCCCCCTACAGGGTATAATTTTTCCTCTTAGAATAAATGTTCTTTTACTAAGCACAGGGCTACTAAGGTTTAATGTGTGCCCATGCATTCTTTTCCAGGAATGAGAAACTGACCGTCTCCGTTCCTGGCATGTAGAACGGCAGCAGAGCCGTCCATGAGTAAGCAACCCAGCGTGCCAGATGAGCTGACAGGCCTGGGTTCTTCAGTCAAGAGAAGATCTGGCTGCAACACGTCTCCTTTGGACACTTGAAACTCAGCCGTGTCCCCAGCCACACTACTGCACCCCTTCGTGGGGCAGAGAGATGCCCCGGGCAGCTGCTTGGGGAATGGAGCCTTTCCAAGGCAGCTGATTGGCTGCAACTGTGGGGAATGTTCACAAGCAGATCTTCTGCCTGGGAGGCCCATCATTCCCCGCACACCCTGTAAGGGATACTGCTGCTGATTTGTACATTGCAGCCAACATCCCAGGGAAGCAAGCTCTTCCTTCATCACAGAACTGAAGAGTTAGAAGAGTCATTTAGTCCAGCCCCCTGCAATGCAGGGCATCTTTTGTCCAATGTGGGATTCAAACCCACGACCCTGAAATTAAGAGTCTCATCCTCTACCAACTGAGCCATCCCAGCCAGTGTGGTTTAGTGGTTAGAGTGTTGGACTGATATCTGGGAGACCCGGGTTCAAATTCCCACAACTCCAAATCTCGCTGGGTGACCTTAGGTCAGTCGCTGCCTCTCGGCCTAATCTACTTCACAAGGTTGTTGTGGGGATTAAAGGAAGAGAGGGAGAATTTGTATGCCACCTTGCAGTATTTCATCCTTCCCAGTATTTCAGTGGGAGTCTCATTTGTTTCCTTAAGAAGCTACTCTCTCGCATGTGACCAAAGAACCAAACTGACCATATAAAACAGAGGTGCTAGTGGTTTAAATGAATTACTACAATAAATAATTTCTGGGTATGAACCCTACCAGCTCAATCCAGGGTAATGACTAGTTCGAACATACCCCCATGCTCAAAAACAAACAAACAGAGGTCTACATTTCTTGGCTTAAGGAAGTCTACTTTCCTGTAGGTGCCTGTGTATTCTGGGCTTTGCTGCTTTATTGGTGACCTGTTCATTTCAGATTTACATTGTCTCGTCTTTGATTTGTTTGCATGCGTTAAATGACTGCAATGCATTCTGATGCACTGGGAACAAGCCACGGGCAAAACGACATGCAATGTTAAATGTGTGGTTGGCACCAAAAATGCCAACTGTGCATTTATTTCTCCCCCTCCCCTCCATAATAACTTTTAAGTGTCCACACTTCGCACATGGAACTCACCTCCAAGTGAACTATGGCAATCCTCCACATCAGCTATAGTTAAGCAACAGGTAAAAATTGAGAATAATATTACCAGCTGCCACCAGCTAGCACACCTCCTGATGAATTGCACCGCATGAGTTGATGTAAAAATATAATCTTGGCCTCAGTAAAAAGTCTTAAAGCCTGTTTAAGGCCTGATAACTTTGTGGGCTCAAGAAGTCAAGTATGCCATGAATAGCAGGAATGCTACAAAGTGGCCCAGTGCAAAGGACACCCACAACTTCAACCCTGAGATAACCTTTAACCTCCCAGTAAATAGTTTTTCCTGTTCCTTATTAAAGGAGCTGGGAACTTGTCTCCTGGTGGCAGCTAAGCAATCTACAGCACCAATTGCATCAGGCTCTTCCTTGTCCTGGGTAAGAAGGCAAGCAGAGAGGGACTAGTTCTACAGCTTTTTGGCTGAGCAGTGACCCAGCATCATTCCATTGTTTTATCACCAACCTTTAGCTGAATCATCATAGCCTATGTTCATAATTGTGTCTCGGACGATCTGCTGGTAATCCACCACCGCTCTGGATGTGATCTCCCCGCAGAGCAGCACCATCCCTGTTTTGCACACACTCTCTACGGGGGAAGGAAAAACAAGTGGGAAACTCTGTTAGGTTGGCTCGAATATTCATTTACAGTAAGCATGTTATTTGCTCTTGGGTACCTATCACTATATAGCATGTATACAGTGGTACCTTGGTTCTCGAACACCTTGCAACTCGAAAATTTTGGCTCCCAAACGCCGCAAACCCAGAAGTGAGTGTTCCTGTCTGCGAACATTTTTGGGAAGCTAAACGTCCAACGCAGCTTCTGATTGAGGGCAGGAAGCTCCTGCAGCCAATCAAAAGCCGCACGTTGGTTTTCGAATGTTTCGAATGTTTTCAGAAGTCGAATGGACTTCTAGAACGGATTCCGTTCGAGAACCAAGGTACAACTGTATACACACTGAGAATAACTCGCTTCCCATTTTGCGCCTGCTCATCATACTACAGTGACTTGCCCCTCTCATGAGATTGTTCCAGGGACCGAAGGCAGATAGGGATACAGTGGTACCTCGGTTTTCGAGCATCTCAGAAGCCAAACATTTTGATTTTTGGACACCGAAAACCTGGAAGTAAGTGCTTCCGTTTTCAAACGCCCCTTGGAAGTCGAACAGCTTCCGCTGTGTGTTTTTCAATTTTCTCCATTGACTTTGCCAACCGCCCTTTGCGCCTCGGTTGTCAAACATTTCGGAACTCGAACGGTCTTCCGGAATGGATTGCGTTAAACAACCAAGGTACCACTGTACAACTCATTCAATAGTAATTAGACCAGTATCACCCATCAAAAAACAAAGCAACAGATATGCTCCCCAAACTTTCTATCTACCCAAGGGGGTAGACAAAGCCTCTCAAGTGAGAACCTCATTGTTCATCATTCAGCCTTTATTGGCATAATTTAAACAACAAAAACCAAAGTGAGAACTTAAAAGTCATAGGGGTAGGAATGAAAGCAAAATTGGGTGTGAGGAACCTCATTTTCTGGCCCCACCCCAAAATGATTTCTTTGTAGAGATCTACTTTTATATGCATGGTTGCCAGTTCCTGGGTTCCATCTTTGTCACACTCTGGCATGACCAAGGAATGGAATGCAGGTATGGATTTTGCAGGCATCCCTTGAGTTCTGTTGCGAGAACAGCGAGACAGATACAATCTGGGAAACAGTTTGGAGGGGCAACGCAAAACCTCCCCCCTGCTTTTGACACTTCTGCTAGTGGTCCTTGCAATATATGGGTTCTCCACGCCACCTATCACAATTATGTTTGGCTGGTAAGTGCAGAGCAGCCATCATTTCAGACACGGTCTCTTACCACAAGCAACCTTGGCGTTCGGATCTTGCCTCAGGTGGGCATCGAGCACGGCATCACTGATCTGGTCACATATCTTATCTGAAAGAGATCAGTTGGGCAACTGAGAGAAGAAACCAGAAACATGCACTGCTTTTGACACATGGGATTGACAAGTGGAAAGTTTCGTTTAGATACTCTGCATTTTATGGCTCTATCATATGCATGCTGCCTGCCCCCACCTAAGAACAATTCAACAAATTGAATCCATTAAAAAGCCACACTGTGTGCTACAATTTGCCCCCCAAAAGCTACTAATCATATGCCTGTTACAGAGCATACAGAGATAGTGAACAACCCAATTCTCATTTTGCATCTTTTCATAATATTGGGACGAGCTACCCTGCCCATGAGATTGTCCCAGCTCTAAGGCTTTGAAGGAACAAAGACAGATCGGAGTAGAATTCAGTTCCACCGGTGACCAGACCAGCGTGGCTGAGACAAAAATGAAACAAGATACAGAGGGAAAATGCCTGCAAAGATCAGATACTGCAAAGCCACAGCTGCCGGCAGAGCAAGTCTCAAATGAATTCCACCACCACTATCCCAGATTGAGATCCTCTAGTCCTCCCAATTCACAGTGGGAAGTCATCTGAAGCATGCAGGGGAAGAGTAAAGTGAGCAGGGATGGGAAACCTCTGGCCTTCCAGGTGTTGCTGGACTCGATCTCTCGGACCGTTGGGTCATGTTGCCTGGGGCTGGTGGCAGTTGGAGTCCAAGAACATTTGTCTTGCAGCTGGGCTACGTGCAGCTTTTAAGGCTTAAACAACACCAGTCTTTCGACTCTGGGAAGGGCCCATAGATTAGCGGTGGAGCGCATACGAACGGTCCCATGCTCAATCTCCAGGGAGGCCTAGGAAGGACCTCTGCCGGATTCTCTGAAGAGCCTCTGCCAGTGGTCTGGCTTGGTATAAAGCAAGACCTTCACACATATAAGACTTTAAAGTTTCTTAAAACAACTGCTAGTCACAAAGGCTCAAGAAGTGCCCCATCTTTCCCAGTAATGCTATATAATGAATTGAAAAGGATGTTTAAACTAACATTTGTAATTAAAAACACACACACGAAAACACACAAAAAAAACCAGAAGCCTTTTTCTTGGGGGGGGGGGAATTACAGGGATAGAACTATGTAAACTGTATAGAAACTTATTCATGTATGCTACAGCAGCAAGAATGTTACTTGCCCCAAAGTGGAAAGAAGCAGAAGTCCAAGCAAAGGAAGAATGGATACAAAAGCTTATGGAATATGCAGAAATGGTGAAAGTTACCGGAAGAATAAGAAACCAAGATAACAAACTTTTTATAAAAGTATGGAAATGGTTGTTGACCTTGCCAACAAAGGTCCGTATAGTAAAAGTCATGGTTTTCCCAGTAGTGATGTATGGAAGTGAGAGCTGGACCATAAAGAAGGCTGATCGCCGAAGAATTGATGCTTTTGAATTATGGTGCTGGAGAAGACTCTTGAGAGTCCCATGGACTGCAAGAAGAACAAACCTATCCATTCTTAAGGAAATCAGCCCTGAGTGCTCACTGGAAGGAGAGATCCTGAAGCTGAGGCTCCAATACTTTGGCCACCTCATGAGAAGAGAAGACTCCCTGGAAAAGACCCTGATGTTGGGAAAGATGGAGGGCACAAGGAGAAGGGGACGACAGAGGACGAGATGGTTGGATAGTGTTCTTGAAGCTACTAACATAAGTTTGACCAAACTGTGGGAGGCAGTGGAAGACAGGAGTGCCTGGCATGCTCTGGTCCATGGGGTCACGAAGAGTCGGACACGACTAAACAACAACAATGGAAATGGTTTATGGAATATTTGCAGAAAAAATGTAAACAGGTAAGAACATTGGCAGGATTATTGTAATAACCTGCAGTTTTATATCTTTAAAGTAGATGAATAAATTAGCAATTAAGTTGATCTGGAAATGTAGAAGATATTAAAAATAAATTTAAGGAACTGCAGAAAGATGGGGAAAGGAAGTCAAGCTTTGAAATGTATGAATATGAAAAGCATAGATAAAAAAAAGAGAGAGAAGTGCCTCCTCTTTCTGTTCTGTCGCCAACCTGGGACACCAGATATTCATCAACATATTGTAGATGGTGTTACTTGAGAGGGTTGGCCAATGTTAACTGACTAGCAACTTCTCAGAATCCTGACTCAGAATCCTGACTGGAAACAGGGAACACTTACTGCATGATACCCCAGCTTGGATCACAGTACCAGCATGCTGCTTGCTACTGGACTGATTAATTCCAAACATGACAATATCTGATTTAACTTGGGCTAACACAATGCTTCTTTAATATTTTAATTATCATTGTTAATTAATTAAATTTTTATACTGTCATTCATCTGAGGATCACAGGGTGGTTTACAATATAAAAACACAAGAATACAGTGGTACCTCGGTTTACAAACTTAATCCGTTCCTGAAGTCAGTTCTTATACCGAATCCATTCTTAAACCGAGGCGCACTTTCCCTAATGAGGCCTCCTGCCGCCAGTGCCCTTCCACCGTTTGGTTTCTGTTTGTAGACTGAGGTAAAGTTTACAAACCTGGACAGTACTTCCGGTTTTGCGGAGTTTGTAAACCGAATAGTTCGTAAACAGGGCTGTTCGTAAACCGAGGTACCACTGTACATACTATTGTAACAAACAAAAACCATTCTCCTTGCACACACAGTTTAAAAGGCCATAAGCTAAAGGTAAAGGGACCCCTGACCGTTAAGTCCAGTCACGAACGACTCTGGGGTTGTGCGCTCATCTCGCTCTATAGGCTGAGGGAGCCGGCGTTTGTCCACAGACAGCTTCCAGGTCATGTGGCCAGCATGACTAAGCCACTTCTGGCGAACCAGAGCAGTGCATGGAAACGCCATTTACCTTCCCACCGGAGTGGTACCTTTTTATCTACTTACACTTTGACGTGCTTTCGAACTGCTAGATGGGCAGGAGCAGGGACCAAACAATGGGAGTTCACCCCGTTGCGGGGATTCGAACCTCCAACCTTCCGATCGGCAAGCCCTAGGCTCTGTGGTTTACACCACAGGCGCCACCCGCGTCCCTTCCTTAAAAGGCCATAGATTGTTCAATAAGGCAAAGGCCTAGGAAAAGAGGAATGTTTTTGCCTGGCACCAAAAGATATGTAATGAAGGTGCCAGGTGAGCCTCTCAGGGGAAAGCATTCCAGAAGTGAGGAGCCACCGCAGAAAAGGCCCATTCTCGTGTAGGCGCTCTCCGGACCTCTCATGGAGAAGGCACATGAAGAAGGGCCTCAGGGTCCGGGTTGGAAGCGGTGACATGATCTACAACAGGCACATCCAACTCCCAAGATTGCGATCTACTCACAGTATTAAAAAAACTGGCAGTGATTTACCCATTGTCATTGGAGGATGGACCAGAGTTGTTGAGGTTTTTTTAGAGAGCCAGTGTTGTTGAGTTTTTTGGGGGGCGGGGATAGAGATCACTCAGGGTCCAAGGATCAACGAGGAACACCCCACGATCGACCAGTGGGTCGCAATCAACCTGTTGGACATGCCTGATCTACAAAATCAACAGACCTGCTAAGGGGACCAGAAAGGAAGCTAGCTAGAAGGTAGGATGTAAATTTCCACTGGAGAAGAAGCTCTAGACTTGCCGGGGGGGGGGCGGGACAGAAGCGGAATTTGATATTTTGATAACAGCAAATCCATGTGCATCAGAAAAAAGCCAGATTGGATCATGTTGAAAAAGAGACACTCAGCAGTGTGTGGGCAAGCAGGCTGGCAGGCAAGCTGGCAGAGGGGTAGGTACAAGGATTCTCTGCCCCATCAGTGGCATCAAAGTCCTTGGTGGTGTTGGTGGTGCAGCTAAAACTCTTTGCGTGTGTTTCTCGGATCACTTCTGTACACAAAGACAAAGGCTGTGATCTTAACCCTGCTTATCTGGGAGGAAGCCCCAGTGAATTAAACAGGAGTTGTTTCTGAGCAGACGCGGTTTAGGACTGCACTTTACATAGCCTTTCAGACATTTTGTGCCCATGTCTGGTTAACATCAGTGTGGCGAGGACGCTTTTGTAATGCACGTGAGCCTTCTGGCCGGTCCAGCTAGTACTTTTTGCTGTTCAGGTATGCATGGTGAAGTTCCCCTCCTGGTATGTGCCAGCCATGCTCCAATATCTAAGGAAAAGGCCCTACTGGCAGTGTATTTCCTTAACCAAAGTATGTGCCATGGCGACTTGAGGTGGGGCTTTCTCAATCATGGCTCCCTCCTGTTGGATATATGCTTATTGATGCTTGTTGACATCATTTTTCATCACCTATGGAAAAAACATCCGTTCCATTCAGCGCATGAGGGTAAACAAACACTGTGTATTGTTTTGGGATTATACACCGTGCATATTATGATTGTGGTTATTTTGTAGTTTTATTGCCGAAGTTTTTACTTTGTATTATTATCAGTTGTCCCGTTCCCTGATAACTTTTGTTGAGGGACAGTTAATAAGAATTAAAAATAAGAGTAATATTAATGTGAAGTGTTCAAAGCAAGCGCTGCTTACAGCTTGAACCCTTAGATGTTTCCTGCAACAGTAAATCTGAAATACTTCTCCTTCCCCCTTTTCATGCCAGTATCCTGACTCTCCTCACCCCAAATAGTGGGGGACAACCCTATTTTAACCTAAAATCCCTACAAGTAGATTAGGGAGAAAGTGACGTACGTAGCAGAGGGCACCCAGTGTGCTTTGTGGCTAAAGACCAAAGCACTTGGGATCTGGGAGAACTGTGATTAGACCTTCAGCCCTTTTACTTCCCTTTTAAAACTTCTTGAATTCAGCAATGGACGGCTGACTAGGATAGGGGATATGGGGAAAGGAGTAAATTCCTTTCCCGGTTAAAAATCACTCCCTCTACAAGATGCTAGACTATATCCACATCCTCCTTCAATTCGCCAGCAGCTGCTTTTAATGTTAATTTTAAAAAGCCCAATTTGGCTCTGAACTCTGCTTTCCTCGGCCCGAGTTCAACTAGGGTAGTCAGCTTACAAACTGGCCCTGTCAACTTTGCCTTTAACAGCAACGAGATCTGCATCAGCTAAAGAGGTGATCATGTTCAGCTCCATGCCATGAAGAAGTCCATGTGTGGGTTATGCCTAAGCTCTGCTAAAGGCACAGGAACAAACCAAGCTGGCTTTGCAGTTGTTCTTCCTGGCCAGTTGGCAACCTTACGTCTAAGTGAGCTTCCATCACATTGGCCCATTTAATCTAGAAGCGATCTGAGTGATGATTGCATCAGGCTTTATTTGGATGGACATGAACGCTCGGCCTTTCAGCTTCTAAACAGGTCCATGGCGATAATGAACTTCCCAAAGCCATGGACCACTTCCTCACAGGATTAATGATTAACCAGTGTTTGTATGGTAGGCAGGGATTCTGGAATGGCTGCCAAGTGGGGTGGGGGAAGAGGAGGAGGGGTTAGAGGCCAACCTCTGATTGGCTGGGAGGGCAAGCCACCCCATCTCAAGGGATGGCCAAAAGAAACCAAACAAAACACAAAAAACCCAGCTGATATCACCAAGGCTAATTGATAATAGACAGGGAGGGGTGGAATTTCAGGACCCTGCAGTGCCATACTAGCTGTATCTTGGGAACAGAGTTTAGGTGTGGAGAGAGACGGTGATCAATAGCATGGAGAGGGGGAGACCGAGTTGAGGTTGAGAGAACTTTTAGTTTCTCTGCTACTCTGTAATACTTAAGAACTGTGCCTTTTCAAAAGATCCATCTTTAATACTGGATCCCCTTGACCCTCCCCCCTTAAAAGCAATTCTGAGATCCCCGACAGTAGACAAAATCACTGTGTTGAACTGTTCCATCCTTAAATCATGAGAAAGGGTCTTGTTCTTTGTTCTTCTCCTTACCCAACTCCTTCAGGACAAGGGACGCCACCTTCTCGGTGGTGGCCCCAGAGAATGGAAGTCCATCCCTATAGAAACCCACCTGGCATCTCTCTCCCTTTCCTACCATAGGGGAGGTCAGCAAAGACATTCTTACTCTAAGTGTGTGTTTGCGGCAACTGTTTTCGCATTCTGCCACTGTATTTCACGATGATCAGTTCATAACATTTGTCATGGCAACTATTCTACAGTTTCGGTTAAATGGACTGAAATGCATGGCATCGTGTTTTTGTTCTAGATTAGGAAAGGAAACTTGGAATATTTCGGATGAAATTCAAACAGACGTTAAACTCTGGAAGGAGGGGCGGTGTGTTTACATTGAAACATTAACAGCGCCCGATTTTTAAAAATTTCTTTTTATGTGACAACCTGATATTGTCAGAGCCAAGTGAGATGACACCGACTAGTCATTTGTCCTAGCTGCCATGTTTGTCCAAACTCACTGTGTGCTTTTCTCTGATGTTGCGTCACTGGGACACATGCGCTACACTGCTACAAAAAGGGCCTTCCAAGGTTGACACTGCACTTCTCAGAAATCTGTTGCAATAACTAAAACCCCAAACCTGGGTGATTATTTACCTCATCTGACAGCTGTGAAATTTTGCGTAACGAAGCTGTACCCTGGTCCCAAGTGTGGGTAAAACATACTGACTTGCCTGGGGAAAGTGATATGTAAAGACTAGGCCACAATTTAGCAAGTAATTAATCAAGAGGATTTAACAGCACATTCCTAAGCATGTCTTCTCAGAAGTCCCAGAGTTCAGTTGAACTTAATCCCAGACATGCATTTAAGAACTGCAGTCTTAATTGTGGCTCACGCTATGCTGGGTTGCAGTTTGTTTCATCCAGTTTCGCTTTTTCACTATATAATATTGTTCCCCAATTGCACAGACGACCTAAATGTATTCCCCACCCCCAACAAAGGTATGGCTTCACTTCTAGGAACTTTCATCTGATTTGCTTGCAGAATGGGTCAGTTTATATATCTGGAAGAAGCAAGTGGTAGACATTTTTCAGTCTTACCCAGGAGAAACTGGACTATCCAGTGGGATGCCTGTCTTTGGTTTGCATCATTCACCTGGTCGCTCACTATCAACCCTCCCCTCCCTTAAGGAAGGCGGATAACCACTAGAGGAAAAGTATACAATTGCACATTCCTTCTGTTGACTGCTGTCTGCTCATTTCTCGTTAAGGAAAATACTGTAGATTTTGCACAACTCTACTTGACTCACACACACACCACGGATCAGTGACAGGAGACCCCAGGGCCAAATCCTGCCCTCTGAGGTGTACAAGCTGGCCCAGATACAGGAGACATGTGTGACAGGTTAAAGGAGGGTAGTCATGGACCTTGCAAAACTGTGGCTATCCAGACACATACACTGTACAGGGGAATTAGTGTATGTGGGGAACACCAGACAGATAACAAACTCTACTGTGTTATTTTGATTATATTGATGGAACTGTGGTTTGCTTCTTTTTATGATGTGTTATTGTTGTGAGTCACACAGAGCTCAGCTTTGTTGTTGGGAAAAGCAGCATACAAATATAAAATAAACTTGCAGCTCTTGCATATCCCAAACCAGTGTTACCCAGCTGTTGTTGGACTACAATTCCCATCATCCCCAACCATTGGTCCTGCTAGCTAGGGATGATGGGAGTTGTAGTCCAACAACAGCTGGAGACCCAAGTTTGCGAAACCCTGTCTTAAACCTACTCTTGCAGCCAAATTATACCTTCTTTGGATTTCTGGAGCATCAATGTTCTCCCTAGAGCATTACAGTCTTTCATGCACACATCACTCAGGATCTGAAAGGGGGGGGGTGACCAGAAGGCCAAATAATCCCATTGAACTCCAGTTATCAGAAGATCCACTGACAATCTTGGAAGCCTCCAAGAATCTAGACAAAGCTTCTTCTTTTAAAAAAAACAACTCAGCCTAAGCAGTAAACTTTAAATAATCCTGTTTATTTCAGTGGGAGAGAACTGGGCATATGTTTAACTTCCCTATCTAAACATGCTTTAATTTGAGAGTTCAAGGTTTGGACGTACCATTAAGCAGAGAAAGACAGCTTGGGGATTCTAGAGAGGGAACTGGATCTCAAAATAGACCAGTGCACTCTGGCAAAAGGGAACAAAAACCTGGCCTTACAAATAGAAGAATCAAGGTTGGTTGGTTCATACATTTCATATCCATCACTTATTGACTTACATGTGTGAATGGACCTTCACAAATCTGAGACCACTGATACCACAGAAACCTTTGTCAAGTTTTCTAGTCAGTATGGCCAGCAGTCAGGGATGATGGGGAACTATAGTCTACCAAGAACTGAAGGGCTACAGGTTCCCCTCCCTTAACGTAAAAGTTCAAATGTCATTCTTAGTGTCTATAAATATAATGTAAGAAACAGGATCAGCCAGCGTCTTGGCATCACTGCCACTTAAGGAAAAAACTGATGGAAGCCTAAGGTGCTGGCAGCCCCATTAACTGGACAAAAAATGTCTCCTCGGTGTTGTGGAGTGGCAGAATTCTCCCGCAGTCGCCAGAGGTTGTTACGTGCCAGATAAGAAGTTGGCACAAGATATCCAGTTAATGCATCGAGAGGGGGAGCAGACTCTGGTGCGACCTCTCCCCCATCCAACTGAATGCTAATAACTAAACGAGTTCTTCTGTTTTGTTTTAATTCCGCTGACTGTTACATAATCAGAAGGA
Source organism: Podarcis raffonei (assembly GCF_027172205.1). NCBI lineage: Eukaryota > Metazoa > Chordata > Lepidosauria > Squamata > Lacertidae > Podarcis > Podarcis raffonei. The sequence goes on from NC_070606.1 coordinate 22,370,138, forward strand.
AAGGCCTGAATCATGCTGAAAGATATACAGTGCCAAATACACATCTGAGTACCTCAAACAGCTCTAATACGCGTGCATGCATGCACATACATACACCGGCCTTGTCCAAAAGATCATTTATCTGTTTGTATTTGCTGCAACACGTCGCAAGTCTCAGACTTGCCAGATAAAACAAACTTGAGCTGGAATGTTGGCACAGATAATGTCTATTCCCTTTTCTTTAAAAAAAAGAGTTTCAATTTGCCTTGCTTTTACAATAATTAAGAAAGAGGTGTGAGGAACCGGTCGCTTTGTGTATAGAGAGGAGGAGGCCAGATAATATGTCCTACCATCATGCCCAGCTGCTATGGGGAATGATTTACAGTTTAATGATATAGCAAGCATGTGGGAGAATTCCACAAGTCCACTGAAATATCAGATTAATGCAGCCCCCAGCTAAAGGGACTAAGTTCTGTCGGTGTAGGAACATACAGATCTATTTATTTTTAATAGTTACACAGAAGTTTTAACTGGGAGGGTGAATCATTTGGCTTACGAGCTCTTCTGCATAACTCCAAAATATGTACACACGAACCAAGAGGAACAGGCCTAATAAAATACACTATCTCAACAATTTTTTTAAAGTGTGTGCACACCCAACTCTTGTTCTCTGGGCGTCTCACTGCAACAGACACAGACGTTCAGTATTTTAAATCCCATTGATTTCAAACTGGCTGCAATCCTATGTCCCTTTACTTGGAAGTAGGCTTGGCAGAACTCGCCAGGATTTGCATCCTAGAAAACTGCACAGAATACACTGCGTGTCATTAACACCAGCGAGCCTTTAGAAGCATGTAACTTTGGCTGGATCGTGTCCATCAGTGCCAGATCTGGAGCTATCAAAGCTGTGGCATGGACATTCCTGATGGGATTGTTCTGAAAGGTGCACGGTCAAATCGCAATACAGAAAGAACTGCAGTGGCTAGCAGTGGTTTTCGAAGCTATGCCCCCTGGGGAATGAATCAGGGTCTGCAATGGCATCCCCGGAGAGGCTACTTTTACCTCTCACATGAGTCAACAGCAGGTGAAAAGAAGCCCAAAACTTCGGCTGCGTCCATACCATCAATTTAAAGCACGTTTAAAGCACTTCCTCCGCCCCACAGAACGCTGGGAATAGTAGTTTGTTGCGGGTGCTAAGAACTGTAGCTGGGCGTGAACTACAGTTTCCAGATTTTGGGGGGTGAGGGGGACATACGTTAAATGTACTTTATAGACACACGCACGCGGTATGCCTCCCCGCCCCAGCGCGCTAAAAAAAATAAAATACTACAGCATCTCCTTGCAACCTTTCAAAACGAGCTGCAATCCCCTGCGCCAAGTCCTTACCTGGGTGTCCTTCCCCTACCGATTCCGATGTAAACATGAACGTCCCTTCGTCTTCATTCAGTGTGTGGTCGCACAGGCTATCCAGCGTCCCATTCATCATTTTTGCTCTCTTTTCTCCCTCCTTCCTGTTAACGCTTTCCTCTGCGTAGGGAAGAAGAAATCTCCTCGGAAAAGAGCAGCGCAAGAGATCTGACGTTGGCAACCTCTCCCTTGGAAAAAGGCAGCAAGGCTGCGCTTTATTTAAACCGGCGGCTTCGGATTACACCTCCCAGTGCGTAAAGCGCAGGCTCCCCGAGGGCGCGCCGGAGACGCACACGCGACGGAAACGGCGGGTCTCCCCCTGGCTAGAGCTGTCACCCCGCCCGCCTCCAATATATGGAAAAGCGAAAGTGCCTCGGCGATCATGTGAGGAGATCGGGAGAGCCCATTTCCTCGCAGGGGAGAGGGGGAAAGCACGCTCCAAAAAGGAAAAAAAAGTGTGCGCGCGCAGGGAAGATCTCTCGCACGGATCAGGAGAATGCCTTTGTCTGCGCCCCCCTGCGGATCTCAGCCGCTCCTAAAAGGGCTGCTCTCTCTCTCTCTCCTCATTTTCTTTCGGGAGGAGGAATGCAGAGGAAAGTTTGCCGAAGTTTGCGCGCTTCGCGGTTGCGTAACAGAAATGGCAACGGTCGGGGAAACTGGCTTGGCTCTTTGCAGGAAGCGATGGGAGATGGATTGGTCTGAGATGATGCAATATTCGGAGCGGTTGTGCCCAGTTATGTAACTTTCCTTTCTCCCTCTTCGACGATTCCCCTGAACCTATAATCTTCCGTCTCAGGGGCATTTTTACCCCAGTGGAAGGGAGGAGAAAGAGGGTTTTTTGTGTGTGTTTTCAAGACACCCTGAAATTTTGGGCAACTTCGAACTATAGTCTCACTATGGTGTGGTGTTAGGGCCCCAAACCCAGGCTGCAGCTGGCACTGGACTGCGATGCTGGCATCAGGTCTTGTAATATGTGTGGATGAAAAAGAACTGAAACTTTGCTCTGGAGATGGTTCACAAGGACTGTCCTGTTCTCACTGTCACTGATAGCTTTATCCTCCATGAATTTGTCTAATATCCTCCTTTATCACGTTGGTGGCCATCAACAAATTCCATAGTTTAACTATGCGCTTGTGAATAAGTACTTCCTTTTGTCTGTCACGAACCTTTCACCATTCGTTGGGTGGCTTTGTGCTTTTGAATTAAAGAGAAAATACTTTCTACTATAGAAAAGTCATCTGCTATGCTTGTTCTCTGAATTTCAGTTGTGTAACCATGTTAGTATGTTGCAACAAGGATAACGAGAGTGTTGCAGCACCTTGAAAGCTAACAAATGTTATGGTATGGCACAATTCGCAGCCCTAGCTAGGAGAAAAAGTTGGGGTAAAAAATGGGCCACATTAAAAAAAAAAAATTACAGGAGAACAGGTTTAAGTGTCCTTCCTCATATACCTCACACATGAATATGTTTTGAGACCTTTTAGTACCTGGAGATATATGGTGGAATTTGCCTTGGGGTAGGAAAATGTCTCCCAACTGTGTTTTGTTTTTCAGTTTAGGAAGGCCACTGTTCTGCACCGAATACAACTTCTGAACATTTCCCCAAGCCAGCTCTATATAGGGTGCATTTCTGTACTCTAATCTGGAGGTGACTGAAGTGGCCAAAAACTATTTCTGAGATGAGGATGTAGTTGATAAACCAGCTGTGTGACTGAAATGCTTATGGTTCTGGGCAATTTCACATGACCTGCTTATTGAGTATTCCTTCTGACACATCTGTGGGGAGGTTAGGTGAAGCTGCATCAAAGCAAGCTTTTGAGTTCTTTTTCCCATTACTTTCCTTATCACTAAAAGCCTAGTCTTTGGCAGAAGCAGGTTTGTTACGCAGGTCCTGATCAACTATAATTGTGTGATGTACATTTGCTAGTCTGTGACTGAATTCCACTCAAAATTGGCAACCGTCTCCCCCCTTCTCCCCCCAGGTTCCTCCTCCACATCTGCATGATTGGAGCAGCGTTGAGAGAAACTACAGAGTACAAAATGCTCCTCTGCTACTGCCAGTAAATGCGACTCAGCCCTTAGGCCTGCACTGAAAGGAACGCACATGAATGCAGCCAGAATTAATTAAATGTGTGCATAATTGCAATTCTGCTTTTTCAGGTTTTCCAGGTTTTCCCTCTGTCTTTGATCATTAAAGCAGATCTCACAGTTTCTGTGCCTTCTGCACTGTTCCCCCCAAAAGTGGGTAGATGTGAACTGACACTAGTAATTTTTGTGTGTGTGTGATAAGTATCTGGGAAATGTTACCATTCTTCTAAAAAGGACCTAGACGGTCTCTAAGAAATCTTTGCGGGTCAAGCCTTGGACTGCTCTGGAATGCAGTCAGACCAAACCTGTCAGGGAATCGTTGGGGGATAACAAGATTGGTGGGCCTAACTAAGGGCCCATCTACATAGATTCACAAAATCCAGATTTTCAGTATTCTGTCATCTATAAATCTATACTTGAACGCCTTGTATTCTGATTTTACCCTGAAAACCTGTTTGAATAACCCAGCATTTCTGGATCTACTCTCCACCTTTCCAGAATCTGCAGTGACCACATGCTGGTTGGTTGGGTGGAGATGTGTACAGGGGACTCTGTTTTGCTGTTGATCCACCTGTAGTTTGGATGGGTCCCTCTAAATGCCGCTTGTTGGAAATGGTGGCTATCAAACGAGAGCCCTCTGAAGATGGGTACCGGTAATTAACATTGATGGCTAGACCATGCTTGCTTAATGTAAGGTTACCAGATTTTTTTCAATGAATTCAGCCGGAATGAATGGATTTTGTCAGGGGCTGATTTGTAAATCTGGGGACTGTCCCCGGGAAACAGAGACGTCTGGTAACCTTAGCTTAATGAGTACTGATGGCTGGTGGCTGCCATTTATTTCACATATTCCATCTGCTTGGGTCTGATTAGGTTAAGGACAGCTTGGTTGTCCTGAAAGAGCTTGAAGACTTCACAGCTGGCAAAAAGCAGCTACACTGGGAGGGTTTGGTTAATGCATGCTCATCCTGTTTAATGATTAGCAATGTGCCTGGTTTCTAGCCTATTCCTCTGTGCTCAACTTGTAAACAGACCTGTATTACAAAAGCACCAGGTGTCCATTGAATGACCATGCAAAAAGCTGACCCTGCAACTTCCGTTGAAACGTTACCAAGTAAGATAGCATGGAGGATGCTGTTCTGACTATGGACACTTATCTAAGGCCACCTCCAGATTGTCAGAATTCTGCGGGAGGGATTCAGGTACCTACGCGAAATTTAGATTTGCATTAAAGCGCTCTGTTGCAGCAAATACGCTGCAATCAACCTCCCCATCAACATATTGGAACAAATGTGCAATAAAAAAACAAAGTCTAACCTCCTGTGTCAGCTTTTTGCAAGCAAATCAGGATGAATGCTTGTTAAGCGCTGGAGGAACCCCAAGCCCATGAAGGACCTCCAGAGATACCATGTATCCAACTATGCTCTTTCGGATGTATAAGAGAGCAGCTTATGATGCTATCATACAGAGCTGCATATCCATATGGGCCATTAACAGCAGCAGAATTGCAGTAACACACCTGAGAAGCATCTTAGTGTGACTTTCTCCTGATATACGGTACACATCTTTGTATGCAATTTTTCCTAACAGAGTATGACTACAACCCTCTGCCCACTACCCAAATAGATTTATTTTGTAGCTACTTCAAAGGATCCAACTTGTTCCAACTTTCTTTTGAAGCAATTCCACCAACTGGTAACAAAGCCAGAAATTTAAAACATTAGAAGAAGGAGAAAGCCGTTTGTCAAACAGATCAAAACAGTTTACGGGAGTTGAGGGACTTTAGACATTTACTTTGCTCAAATGACCTGTGCAACTTGTTCTGGACAAGATGAACTTTAAAGGGACTGGTGTGCAAATGAAGTAAAAACAAGGAAGGATCCTACATCTGGCAGATGTTCGCTGTTGCTTTTATATTGATAATATTGCTATTATTGACCATGTCACTTGCTGACAGGGAGTCCTTGGAATTGAATGTAGGGGCATTGAACTCAACAGTGACTGTGCAAACATTAAAGCAAAACACTGCTCTCTGATCCCAGCACATGCCTGGAAGCCCGAGGTGTTTGGCCCCAGAGCCAAAGGACACACACCTTCCAGATCCTCCAAGTGTCCCTATTTTCCAAGGATAGTCCCAGATGTACAGAAGCCATCCCGGTTTCTGACTTGATCCCAGAATTTCCAGCTTTTCCTTAGGACGTCCCTATTTTCATCAGAGCAACGTTGGAGGGTATGGAGTTATGTAACCCTTAAGCCTTTAGAAGAAATCTGAACTGAGCCCTGTATAGGGAGGTTTTTTAATGTTTAATTATGTTTTAATATATATTAGAAGTGGGTGGGGCATTATTATTATTACTGAATAGGGCATCCCTATTTTCATTGGAGAAACATTGGAGGGTATGCCCTTCCCAGTCTGCATTCCCTGTCCTCAGGCCACAACCCTCAAAGGCCCTGATCTGTGCTCTCAGGTGTGTTTGTCTGGCTCTTGCCTGCCTGGATGGATGGAGGATACAGAAATGTGAGGTGTGGTTGTGTGTGGAAACCTATGTGCTCAGTAATGTTGCTCCACTCACTTTTGCTCCAGGCCCCACCTGCCACAGGTATACAGCACACCCACCCACCCCAGGTTGTCTGTGAGGGAATTTGGTAATTTGCTGCTTGCCATCCAGGCTGCCAGGTGTTTCACTCTGTTCCTACTAAGACCTGAACAGCCTTGCCCTCCTCTGAAATACTTTTAAGTGTGCACACACTCCTGTTTTTCTGCTGCCACATGGGCCAGAGCGTATTTCCCCTTATTCTTGCTGATAATGGGATTGTTGATTCACTGCTCTGACATTTTGATACTGATGTTTTATTATGAAGCTGATTTGAATTATTTCTTCTACAGATAAGGTTGCATTGGTTTCCCCGCAACATGCTTTTTTGCAAGCCTTTTGGAAAGCCATATCCCAAGTGCCTCTCCCTCACTGTATCTTTTATTTTGATCCTCGTTCAGTTACCTTGAAAACCAGGTGACACATAACGTAAATCAACATAGGCGGAATGGGTGTGCCAGTTCTGCTGCTCACTGAACTGAGTGAAAGTGCCGAGGATATGGGCAGATACTGAAAAGTGAGGGACCGTAAACAGAGAACAAAATGAGCAACTTTTGTCCAATTGTATGATGCAACTTAAAAAGAAAAAGTTCAGGGCATGAAGATCAGCAGCAGTGACAGAGGTAAAATGGAAGACTTTGAAGAGGTGACATAATGGTATTACTTTGCCCTGCTGTATTGGGAACCACCATAGCTCATTGGTGGGTTCTCTGCTTTGAATACAGAAGGTCCTTGGTTCAATTCTCCGCTGTCACAGAGCATGCTGGTTAGCAATCATACTGTTCAAAGTTGGAGTTAACGCTTTATTAGCAAAAACACAATATCCACAGACTTGGCTGAGTGTCTGGCCTAATGAGCAGAACAGCTCATTCCTGGTGGTCTTACTCCATGGAAATCAGTTGCTGAAACTGATAGTCCCTGCCTCCTCACAGCCATCTAAGTCCCCTTCTCATCAGGGCTTTTCCCAAGCAACCAGAGTGAAATATACTCAGAGTCGCAAAGTGATTTCATGCTCTTTATTCAGCTCATAGTGGTGAGGAGGAATGAATGGAAGTCCCCTCAAAGTATCTGCTTTATATACATTATTTACACAATGGGCTGCACATGATTGGCTAATTCCGGAATTCTACTGTAAGCCAATCAGGTTGTGGATTCACTTCTATCTGGAGCATGATTGGGTGGTTCCTGCCAACCAATCATACTGCTGCATTGTTCTAGGACCAATCAGACTGCTGCATTCTGAATCCTATTGTTCTAGGACCAATCAGACTGCTGCCTTTTGGATCCTATTGTTCTAGGACCAATCAGACTGCTGCAGTTTGGATCCTATTCAACTCAGTACATAACACAGAGACTGCATCTGTTCATCGTCAATATCTCCTTCAATGCTTTTGTGCCTCTTCTGGTTCTGGGAGACCAGGGAGGGTTGGAGCTTGTCACAGCAAGAGAAAGAGATACCCATGATCTTCACCAACCTGACTCATCTCTGCCTCTTGGCCTCTCTCCTCCCACCCACCTGCTTCAGCTTCTGCCTCTGATTCTGGACTTTCCTCTGTCACAACTCTCCCCACTCACTAAGCCCTGTTACATCTTCAGCTTCTGACACCTCCTTCTCCAAGTCTTTTTTGTCTTGTCCCTCTGATCGTCATCCCACCAGCACTCCCCAGGCTCTGAACAGTCTTCCCTTGGGGGTTCCCCAGCTGGTTCCTCCCACTATTCCTCTGTGTCCAACCAGTCCATGACATCAGCATCTCCAGGGAGAGCTTTATTTTTTTAAAGCCTATCTCTAGTACATTTGGGCAAATGCTGTATTTGTATCTGTCAGTGCAACCCACCTGTGTGTGGATGAGTGAAGCCGCAAACTGTGGAGTCAGCAAAGTGGAGGTCCAGCTCACACTCATTCCCAAAGTGATCATAGGGGGCTGTGGCTGAGCTGGGCTCAGGGGAAGAGTGTGTCCTACCAGGGCTTTCGCCCACTAAACCTCATGCAAGCCCCTGTGATTGACTTTGTTGGGGCTGGAGATCTAATAAAGCTCCGGCTGTGCCAACCTCCACTTCTACACAGATGGCAGAAGATGTTCCTTCCCCAAACCATACCACCTGTATCTCTTAAAAGACAGGGGAGAGGGAGGAAGAGCAAAAGTTAGGATACATGCTATTGCTTTGCCCCTTTGCAAGAAATGTGGGAGATATGGGGGTGCAGGAAGAAGAAGCCTCCTTCCTTCTCTTGGGTATCCCTTTCCCACCACGATGAGTTCTGGGCCCTATTAAATATTTGGCCTGGGAAGGGGAGGTGTCCAATATTCCAAATGTTTCAGTATTCCAATATTCCAAAATAAGGAGAGTTAACAAAGCAAGTTTCACCAACTGCATCAGTACTCACTTCCAAGTGCTGTTAAATTTAATTGAATTCCTTCCATTTAACTTCCATGTTTGCTGTTACAAATGAACGCTCTGCAAAGCACACTATGCTCATAACCGGTCACCAGTGCTGGTTTCTTCACAAGTTTACAGTTATCAGCTAAATAAATAAATCCGCCCACTTCCCACCCCATTTTTGCGTCTGTCTCTCCTTCTGATTCATGTACAAATAGCAAAAACAACATTGTTTGAGATAATAATGAACCAAGAGGTGTGCTGCAATGCAGCCAATAGCCAGTGTTCAAGAGCCTGTTTGGGAGGTGGGGTGAAAGCACAAAGGAACGATTGGCCGGTTTCTTCCCACACACCCAGAAACTCATCTGAGACACAGCTGCAGGGAACTGGAGTTGTTTGATGTCACAGAATGTGATTTATTTCTGTGATCTGGGTCTGCGTTTGCTACTTGACTCCTCTCACTTTCATCCTGCGGTTTCTTCCCCTGCAGATCCTATTATCAATCAAGCCTCTTGCATTTAACCACAAACACATTGCCTAGTGAAGGACTGAAGAAGTGCATTTTATCTGAGAAGAAAGCAAAATCTTTTCCCACAATTGGATAAGATTATCATGGGAGCGTACAAACAGCTTCCCAGGTCATGCACAAATCCAGTGTCTAATATATACCTATATATGGTTGCTGAGGCATGTGAGTCAATGAACTTTAAAGGTAAAGGTAAAGGGACCCCTGACCATTAGGTCCAGTCGTGGCCGACTCTGGGGTTGCGGCGCTCATCTCGCTTTATTGGCCGAGGGAGCCGGCGTACAGCTTCTGGGTCATGTGGCCAGCATGACTAAGCCGCTTCTGGCGAACCAGAGCAGTGCACAGAAACGCTGTTTACCTTCTTGCTGGAGCGGTACCTATTTTATCTACTTGCACTTTGACATGCTTCGGAACTGCTAGGTGGGCAGGAGCAGGCACCAAGCAACAGGAGCTCACCCCGTCGCGGGGATTCGAACCTGCTACAAAATATTGAATGTGAATTGAAGTTTATGAGCTTAAATGCCTGTGAGATGCACATATCCACCCTAGCTTTTTGTCCATCATCAAAACAAGGTGGATGGATCATATGACCAGTGTGGCTTGCAGTAAACTTTTTAGCAGCAGTGGGCAAGTGCATGCAAACCTCTAGCATTATTTCTATACATTGGTGCATGGACACCCTACAGACACAGTGTATGAACCAGCCTGTTCCCTGAAGTTGTGTGATGAACTCACAATGGCTCTTAGATCATTATGAGCCAGTTGTCAAGTGTTGGTTGCCCAGCACAGGAAACCCACATTCAAGTCCCTGCCATATTCACGTCACCGATACATCATACGGCCTTGGGCAAATCTCAGGAAGCGCAATAATACTGGTGCATTTCTTCATTTTTTCTGACAGCAGGTAACAGGCTTCCTTTAACTAGTACTCCAAAATAGTTGTTAAGTGACACCTTGTAATCTACTATTGCTCACCTGGAAATTTGCATCACGCCTTACAAGAAGCGACGGGTCACTGCATTTCTACAGGATGTTGCCCACAGCTTCTGTGAAGCGTTTCAAAAGGCAAGGTCCATAGGGAAAGATGTGGTGGAAACAAACCTTGGAGCCTCAGTGAATCATTAGTCCCTGGGTATGCGTGTGTAGGGTTGCCAGCAAGCCCACACTTTTCTGGGCCAGCCATTAAGGGTTCTGGGCCAGCTAACTGGAACAGGAGAAGTCTGGAAAATTAGTAAACTGGGATTCTGCAACAACCGTGCCTGACTCTGGTCCATGGCTTACCTAATTATGCTGGGTTCCGCTCAGTCAGTAGAGCATGAGACTCTTAACTACAGGGTCATGGGTTCAATCCCCACATTGGGTAACAATATTCCTGCATTGTAGAGGGTTGGATGAGACGGCGCTTGTGGTCTCTTCCAACGCTACAATTCTATGATTGTACAATGCACCAGAACCCATCGTGCCTGCACCCCGACTTTCCAGACTCAGCTGTGCATTGGCTCTGCCCCATCAGGTTCTGTCCTGCCTTTGCCTGTTCTGCCCCAGGCCCAAATTTTTTGAAGTCAAAAGTTGGTAACTCCGGACTCTCCATCAAACATGAAAAATACACAATTGGAGCCATTGTGTAGCTGTAGCAACGAGGTCTTTTTTCCGTCTACGTTATCCAGATTTCTCTATACAGTGGTACCTCAGGTTACAGACGCTTCAGGTTACATACGCTTCAGGTTACAGACTCCGCTAACCCAGAAATAGTACCTCGGGTTAAGAACTTTGCTTCAGGATGAGAACAGAAATCGTGCTCCGGCGGCGCAGCAGCAGCAGCAGGAGGAGGCCCCATTAGCTAAAGTGGTGCTTCAGGTTAAGAACAGTTTCAGGTTAAGAACAGACGTCCGGATCGAATTAATTACTTAACCCGAGGTACCACTGTATTGACATATTAGGAAGTTTAATTCAAAATGGCACCGATCCCGAAAAACACATTTGGTTCATCGTTTCCTTGCACAGATAAACTAGGAAGTACTTGTTCTACATCTACAGCTGTTTGATTAGGTTAGCTTGTATTGCTCCGCGCAATGTTTTATGAATAGATTTTTGTTGCACTCACTGGTATGATGATTATGAATATGTGAGCTATTTGGGGCATAATATAATGGACCCGGGTGGCGCTGTGGGTTAAACCACATAGCCTAGGACTTGCCGATCAGAAGGTCGGCGGTTCGAATCCCCGCGACGGGGTGAGCGCCCGTTGCTCGGTCCCTGCTCCTGCCAACCTAGCAGTTCGAAAGCACGTCAAAGTGCAAGTAGATGAATAGGTACCACTCCGGCGGGATGGTAAACGGCGTTTCCGTGCGCTGCTCTGGTTCACCAGAAGCAGCTTAGTCATGCTGGTCACATGACCCGGAAGCTGTAGGCTGGCTCCCTCGCCCAATAAAGCGAGATGAGCGCCGCAACCCCAAAGTCGGTCACAACTGGGCCTAATGGTCAGGGGTCCCTTTACCTTTACTATAATGGAAATATGACATACAAATAAACATAATCTGTGTTGATGCAGTATTTGGTTAGCCAACTGCATTTGGATATTCTCAGGCCATTTGCTTCATTGTGGTTGTACTGTAGCTCTTTGCACATGTCTGCAAAGTGAGTAGAATCGTGGCACTAAGGGGCAGCCGATTCCTGTCTGCCTGTTTTGCTTTGGGACATGCCTGCCTCACTCCCTAGGTTCACCTCACCTCCATGGGTCGGACAGAATGTCTAACTTACGTGTAGGTTTATAAAGCTCAATATTCACATGCCCATAACATGAAACCTGGTAAATTCCCCATGCCTGGTATTACATGTAGCATCCAATTATATGGATGTGAGCTGGGCAAAGGGCTAACCTTACTACCCCACTCTGCGTTGATGGCAGCCACTTGCCCAAGGTAGGAAAAGCAGCCTATTATTTAACTGCGGTGCAAATAAAATCCTAAGTGTTCAACACATGGGAAAGAAAGTCACAACTGCATTGGCTAAGGTTTGCTCGATACACATATGCTTCTGCAATGCAGGCTCTTAATAAAGAGCAAGTTTATGTGTAACTTCCATTTAGTGTGTGGATACGCACACAGAGAATTCCAGCTTTGAGAGGAGCCCATCTAGTTACACTGCTTAATTCAGTTTGACCTTATTTTGGGCCTCATATCTGTTTTCATCCTTACTAGTAGGATGGCAACAGCTGTGAGGAGCGTATTACTATCAACGCATTCTTTCAGGGTCTGCGTAAGGGGTCTCAGGTTTAGCTAAATAAACCTGCAAGAACCATTTGAGGGGGAGGGAGAGGGAGAAATCCACATATCTGGACATATTTTTCAAACAGCAACACCACTTCATCCCAATATAATCATATAATCCTAAAATAAAAATAAAAACCATACTCCACCTATTTTGTTACTAATATAAAAGGGGCAACTCTTCTGTTTTTGATGTCTTCTGTGTACATGTGTCTTGTTTTATTTCAGAATTTCACAGCAAAGGAAGCCAACTGGAGTCCCATTAGGGAATGCAAATTCTCCAGGTGCACACCTGAAATGTTGGGGTCCAAATGGCACAAAATATGATAAAAACATGGCTTTATGCTGATGCCTGTGTTAAGAGATGAATTTCAGAGTGTCTCTAGTCAACGTTTGTTGTTATTGATTCCACCTACAAACCTGTCTTATTCCACCCATGAGTGACCATGTGGAATTCAGGCATCCCCAAACTCAGCCCTCCAGATGTTTTGGGACTACAACTCCCATCATCCCTAGCTAACAGGACCAGTGGTCAGGGATGACGGGAAATGTAGTCCCAAAAGCATTTGGAGGGCCGAGTTTGGGGATGCGGGATGTAGATTCTGTCAGTGCCAGTCATGACTCCTGACCCATTAGAATCCACTCTGCTTCTGCTCTCTCTGGTCTTCCCCAGAGAGGCAGTGTTTGGAAGTCTCTGACATGGCAACCTTGGGCACAAGCTCACTGCCAATACAACAGAGAGGACCATCCTAACTTGAACCAGGTCTTGCTGTTGGGCTCTTAGTTCTGTTTATTCCCAACTAGTGATTGGGTTATATTGTACATGAAGGCACCACCTCATCCAGTAAGTAAATAGGGACTACCTTATACAACTTGCTTTTATTTTATATCTTGGTGGTGGGAGTTTGCTCTTTAGCTGCATTAATTCATTGTATCAGTAGCCCTAAAACAGATACCAGCCATCCACACTTGTAGCAGCCCTTGAAGTTTCTGGAATAAACAGCTGCAGGTGAGAAAGATATCTCTCAAACAGGAGACTCATCTCCTTCCTCTGTCTCAGCTACTGTAGTCAGTGCATGCTAGAAGTCAAGAAAATAGAGAGGAGGAGAAAGAGAGAAAGTTATCACTTGCTGGAACTTTTAAAATGATCTGTGAAAAAAGCAAAAAAAAAAAGTGTTTAAATGGCTGTCAGACTACTCAGTGAACAAAAACTCAACCCAAATATTTCAGGGGGGTGTTTCTTAGAATTTATCAGATGACACCTGGGGTCCCTCCCAGTTCTATGATTCCATTATTCTAATATCAGAAATGAGTTCAACTGGGGAAAAGTTGCCTAGAGAGATCGTTGCAGGGAATGTTATGTACTAAGTTTGGATCCTAGAACAATAGGCAGGTAGGATCCTAGAATACAACAACTGATTGGCTTGCAGGAGAAGACCAATCAGGCTCCAGGAGGAAGTTAATCACCCTATTAGGCTGGTAGGATCAGAGACTGCAACAACTGATTGGCCTGCAGGAAAAGACCAATCAGGCTCCAGGAAGGAAGCAGAATCAGCCAATCAGATGGGACTCATTGCGTAAATAATGTATATAAAAGCCTGAGGTTTGGGGGGCAATTCAATCACTGTTTTACAAACTGCAATAAAGAGCATGAAATCACTGCAGGACTCTGAGTATATTTCAGGGAGGTAAGCATCAGATAGGGGGAGAGCTCTCTATACTCTTTATTCAACCACTCCCTTTATTATTAAAGCCAGATAACGCCCCTTGCTTTTTTGTTGTGTTTGTGGCAGATTTTCTGCCATCATATCTAGTTTGGCCCTATAATAACCCGGGCACCAGAGAGTATTCTCTCATTACTGGATCCTTGCATTTTGCCACTTCAGGAGGGATGAGACTGAGGTTATCTCCTCCCTCCACTCACCCAGACCATGTGCAAGTATTGGTCCTCCGGAGGCAAAATGCTTGAAAATCACTGCCCCAGAAGAGGAGCAGAGGTGAGCAGCACCACTCTCCTTGCTTTCTGCCCACACTCTAGTATTCCAGAAACCCTGGCATGAGTGTCACACCAGTAGCTCACGGTCTCAATGGAATCATGCACTGGAAATGAGAACTTCCTTCCAGAGGATATGGAGATGGTGGTCACTACTTAAGTAGCTGTAAAAGGGGATTAGGAAAATTCACAGAGGATAATAAGACTGTTGGTCATATGAAACCAACAACGCCAAGGGATTTCTATATTCAGAGGTAAAATATCAATGCAAACCAGTTGCTGGAGAGGAGCAACAGGAAAGGGCTCCTGCCTTCGTGTCCTGCTAGTAGCCTCCTTAGAGGAATCTGGCCGTACTTACGTCAGATTGTTCAATTTCATCTATCTCGTCAACTCTGCTCAGATGAGGAGCCCCATATTTGTCGGTCAGCTCAGCTAAGGTTTTCGACGGTGTCTCTTTCTCAGCAGCTGCCTTTGCCTACAATGCAAATTCCATTTTCAATACCACGGCGAATCCAAGCGATTTTACAATGTATTCAGCTGAATGAAGCCATAAATATGTAAGCACACGAAAACCAAGGCGCAAGCCATTCCCCAGCTCCTTTCCCAGACCATTGAGCTGAATGGGTAGTATCTCCTGTGCACAAAAATTTCATTGAAACCAATGGGACCTGTTTGAGACACACAGCAGCACTTGAGACCCACTTAATTTCTCCCTCTAATCTCTGAGCAATGTGACTAAGACAAGGAGCCACCAAAGTCAGCAGAGGCCAATTCTGACTGATTAGATGGTTGCTTGTTTTTCAACGAAAGCCTAAAAATGTCTTCTTCGGGAATAATTTAAATAAATTGGTGACATGTAACTTCCCCCTGCTCCACTGCCCAGCAGCTATCAGCCCTTATTCTTATTGCACATGTCCTGTTTTAAAGGATGGGAAAACAACTATGGCTTGGCTTTATGTGCAAACTCATCCTTGACCATGGTTTGCTTGGCTCTCCTAACCTAGATGCTCACCAAACTTCAAATGCAGGAGGCAAGAACACTTGGGGGGGGGAACCCAGATCACAGGAGAAACAAGCCATTCAAAGCTGCTGGAACATAATTTGGGAGACGGCTATTTGATGAGTGTTGGCATGCAAAATAGAAATGATCATCAATGACATTTTATCCTACCTCCAACTCTGCTTGTAGTTTCTGCTCCAATAGAAGCTCTTCTTCTCTTTCTCTCTCTAATCTCTCTTGTTCTTCCCGTTCTCGTTCCATTTGTGCCTGCAGCCATATCATGCAAAAGTGCAAGTTGGTGAAAAGGAATTTCTCCCTTGATGTGCTAGTCTTTTTCTTTCTTTCTTCTTGATTTGCAGGGAGTTTTTGCATGGAAGGTGGGGGGGTGGCATTAAAAAAAAATGAGACCCACCAGCCAACTTAGCATTGTGTGCAAATTGAGCCAACTTCTCTGGTGTTCAGTTTAGATTGCTCAATGAAAGTAGAAATCATATAATTTTGCACTTCCTTGCTTTATGGTCACAGAAAAATTTAAAATCTTATGCCTTTGTTCCATGTTTAATCAAGGGTTCCCCCCACACCTATGTATGAATATGTAGTTCCCCACACCTATGTATGAATAAATAGTTTATATCATTTAAAAAGGACCAGTTGGCTTTGCTTTATGAATTGTGGGTTGAGATTAGAGATCAGCCAAAGGAAAAATATCCGCCCATCCACACATGGTGCACACAAAGGCTGCAATCCTATACACAGGTACTGCGAAGTAAAGCCTACCGAACTCAGCCAAATTTACTTCTCAGCAGACTTATACAGGTGTATTAAATGAAATTGCATTGGCTAGTGCAAAAGTACATTTCTGCCCAAACATTACAAACCCTGCTGGTGTCTTTTAATTCATCTCTGAGATATGAACTCTCAAAAATTATCAATGTATGACCTCAGAACATTCAAAAGAATCCCTTGTTGCAGGCACAATGCTCTTCTGTTCATGCAATGGAAGGATCCGGTTACCCCCTGGTCCTCAGGAATGTGGGGGGGGGGGGGAATCAGATCTTTATAATAATGCCCCCTTCTGGAAGCACTCACACGCAGCTTGGGCTTTTTGACTGTTTCTCTGTTTGTTTGGTTGCTCTACCCTACCTGCCGCTCTTCTTCAAGCTTCTGCTGAAACAAAAGTTCTTCTTCCTTCATTCTTTCGATCATTTCCAGTTCTCTTTTGGCCTCCTCACGCTCTCGCTCCAGATCTTCCCTTTCCAGTTTCCTCTGGAAATGATTGGGTTTTTTTTAAAAAAGGCAGCATAAGAGAAAACAGAAAAGGAGATACGGAGTTTCACATCTCTGAGCAGCAAAAAGTTCAGGCGACAGAAAATGAGAGGCTCAGATCTATTGCTAAGCAAAAGTATCTGGACTTTACAGTAATATCTTGTCTGCTGACAAATATGCAAGCAGAGCAAGCAGGAATGCAGTTCCTAGCATAATAATAATATTAATAAATTAAAATTTAAGAAATTGAAAATTTTGCTTGTTTAGGACTCTCTCTAGCTGCAGAAAGGGGCATTGACATCTCTGTGGTGTAAAGCTCTGCTCAAGCGTTATTAACAATGGCAGTAGTGAACACCTTTAATTTAATAACAGGAATGCCAGGACAGGGAATGAGAACGAAGTAATTTTAGCTCCTACCCTGAAAGTATGTGTTATCTCATTCATGGCTCTAGGATTATCAACTGGCCATTCAGCAAGGATCAAATGATGCAAAGCCAATACTTGTGTTTTCACTTAACACACACAAGACTGTTCCCCTAATATAATAACCAGCATTAGCATCTAATATTTGAAGAGCCTGACAATATTAAGTGTAGAAGCAGAGGACTCACGTGAAGTGCATCATCCATATTTTTTCGATATTTATAAATCCACCATGCCAAGTACAGGATTGGGTCTGCTGGCCAACGTTCTGCCACCTCGGCAAGGCCCTCTGCCAAGCATCTGCCTAGGCATTTTTTGAGATATGCAGTCTCCATTTTCAGTTCTCCAAGTATCTGTGACGGCAATTAGTCCTTTTGGATCTAAAAATGGTGGCAAGCAGTGGGAGGAGGAGGAAAACATTTTGAATAATAGATGTACATTACAGTAATTTAACAAACAGAAATGTAAGCTGCTTTGACAACCTTTACCAGTTTAAAAAGTTGCCAAGATATTTAAAGAAACCAATAAATTAATAGCTAGCTTTGACCTGGGTGGAAATCTATGATTAAAGGCTTGCTCTGTAGAACTTAAAGGATGCAATTCCTAAGAGTTTGCTTCAGGTTAGTGCTATCCACCCCTGAAATCCTTCTGCATAAGCCTCGTGATAATGGACAGGAGCCACAGAACAGAACAGAAGCCAGACTTTGGGATGGATCAGGCCCATGGTAGGTAATCCAACCACATTGATGTGTAAACTGACCTTCAGTTGAATTAGCTCAATGCAGATTCCAGAGCCTATTCAAACTAAGTAGGTACTAAACTGCCATTTGATATCTACTACTTAAGAACATGGAAAGAGTACTTACTAAAAGACAACTCACACTCATATGAAGAGGAGAACTTTGTTCCTGATGCAAGGGTGACCAAACCCTTACTGGTATTTTCTTCACTCTTGTCTAGAAGAATAAGCTCTGTGTGTATCCAAAGATGGAAACAGTTAAGTCTGGATGCTGCTGTTTGGTATCCTAGCAACGGACCAGTGTTCTAGCCCTATGCTGCTATCTCCCTGAAGATTCTGTATCTCCTTCCTTCTTGGATAGATAGTATTTCTTTGTGTTTTTTATTGTTATCAATTGGAAAAAGGAATATATGAAGTTGAAATGTTTACACTGCATTACTTTATATTTGGATATCTGTATTAATGTGGGTAATTTATAAGCTTGAACATTACTGTATTCAGAAAAGGAATGCTTTTAAAAACAAACCTCCACCTTTGAAAGACAGGTTAAAAAACCCTTTTATTCCTTTCCTTTCCACTAAGGTAAACACATCAGTATTCCACTTGGAACAAGAAATGACAGGTACTTGTTTTGACCCACCTTATACAAGCATCTATCAAAAAATTAATGCTAATTTCAGCTTCCAGTTTATACAGCTAGGTGGTTCCCTTAGCCAATTAGCAGCTGCAACAAAAAGGTAGGAATCATACACACTGTTTAGGCTGTTAAACTGGGTGCCAGACCCCTCTAATCCCTGGATCCAAGTGCTAGAATTTAATCAAGGCTTCCAATTCATGGAATAGCCAAGCTAGCCTCCTAGTGAGGGTGATAGCCTGTGTGACAAGCCATTAAGGGGGATTAAGGGGTTTGGTGCAAGACAGCAGGTGGGTAGGGGTCCTTCTCTCAACAGATAAAGTCAGGGTTTAGAGTAGAAAGTTTCAGAGCAGTGATAGGACCTAGAAGTAAGGCAGCAAGGTGGAGAAAGTGTCAGAGAGCACTGTTTGATGTCTGTTTGAGTCCAAGGCTGCAGTTATGGGAGAAAAAAGGGTGATGAGGCTGGGATTGTAGGCTCAGTGTGAAAAACCCATATATCATAAAGACACCATAGTCTCTGCTGTGCTTCATTCCAAAAGGAAACATGAACCCCGGGGGAACACCTGTTATCTTGCACTGCTCGAAGATTGGAGTGACATGCAACAACACCAAAGAAGGAAGGGGACACATACAGAAGTGATACAACTTCTGTTGGGCACACCAAGTGTTCACAAATACAGATGTTCAGAAATAGCTGGTGGACTTCCACAGCAATCTGTGAGGAGTGTTCTACCACCACATTTCTTTCTCATGCAAGTTTGTGCAGGCTTTTGTACTGCACTCTTCTTTAGAAATCCTAGAATAGTGATTACTCTCAAGTGGAGCTGGGCCAAATGCTTTTAATCACTATTTTGCATTAAATGTCCCGGGCCTCAAACGTTACAGCCCAATCCTGTGCATGGTTACTGAGCGATAAACACAACTTTATCCAATGCTGTTTACAAGTGTATGCACATAAGGCTGCTGCCTTAAGTTGCAAGTTTAACATACCATGGAGTAAGCCCTAATTGGATACACTGGAGCTCAGTTCAGGGTAATTGCACATTGTATTTAGTCAGTGATTTTTCCCCTAAAAAAATGTTTAAGGGTACTCTCATTTTCCTACTCATATTGGAATACTGCCCATCAATGAAGCCAAACTTAGATTCACAAACTGTTTAGGCGTATGTGTCCCCCTACGCCCCCCCAGAAAAAAGCCCTGAATTATCTGTTAGTTACTTTTCAATTCAGGTTCTCAATGTGTAACTCAGCTGGTTAGTGCTGATAACGCTGAGGTTGCAGGTTCGATCCTTGAATGGCATAGCTGCATATTACTGCATAGCAGGGGGTTGGACTAGATGATCCTCAGGGTCCCTTCTGACTCTACAATTCTGATTCTAATACGTAAAAGCTATAGACTGAAATAGTACACAGACAATGCCTTCTGGCTTACAACCCAGGCATCTGGGAATGGGTAAGATGTATTGTGCATTTGAATTTCTGCTGCGGGTGCTGGTTTTATTTGTCACTGAAGTCTATATTTTGTTTTAAGTTTTTGGCTGTGTTTATATATATATATATATATATATATATATATAAAATGTCAAATTTACACTGTGTACATTTCCACCCTGGCACTTTTGAATGAAGAGCGGGTCGTAAATACTTTCAAGAACCAAAAATGTTATTAAAAAATTAACCATTTCAAAAATCGTGCTGCGCAGTTGGGTTCAAGCTCGAACTCTTCTTGCACAGCAGCGCCTTCCAGTCCTGGAGAATTGGGCTCTGCTATCTCCTCCTATGTCCCTCTCATGTACAACCAGCTAATGTGCTTTTCTGTTTCCACGGTAATAATGCACAAAACAGGATATCCCGATAAGAACAGCAAGAGATTCTCTCTCTCTCTCCTTTCCTATCTCTCTGCTGCAGGCAGGGAGACGTAACGGGACTCTGAAGACGACAGCAGCCGGGCTTCTCTTCTTTTTAACCTCCCTTTCCTATCTCTTGTGATGCCGGGAGACGGAAACAGTAGGCGTGCGGCGATTAAGCCAATGAGGCGGCGGCAGCAGCACGTGCGCGCGCAGCCGAGACGCTTGTGGACGTACTGCGCCGCCTCGTGGGCAGGGCTGTGCCGAGTAAGGCGTCCCGGTTGCTAGGCGACGGAGAACCCGAACCCCCGCGATCGGGCCCCATAAGGCAGAGCGCAGTCCGGCGAAACTTAAGCGGATTCGCAGGGGGCGCTTGGCTGGCTAGTGGTACGGTGCAGATTTATTTATTTACTTTGGAGGGGGTAGTAGTATAAATGTCATTTATAAAGCTACCTAAAAAATTAAAAAATTCTGTACCTGGGACACATTTTTTTTCTTTTTTTCTGAATTAATTTTTAAGTAGACTTTTAATATAAAGGGTTTATTTAATTGGCTGGGTTGCAAAAGGCTTCCTTGCAAAGTTTTAAAACTTTTGCTCACTTTGGTCCCGTAAAAGGTAAGGCTTTGTTTGGCGCGCCCCAATCTTTGGGGCTAGCAATCGCTGTTTCTTACCGAGTCTTTGGAAAAGGAATGATCAGGGGTGTTAATAGAATCACAGACTCAATCATGGAATTGGAAGGGGCCCCGAAGGTCATCTAATCCACCCCCCTGCAATGCAGGAATCTTTTGCCGAAGGTGGGGCTCGAACCCACAGCCCTGAGTTGCATGCGCCACCAAATGAGTGTAGCCATAGTTCCTGTGAAGGGCTGTCAGGATCGCCAAGATGATGTGATCATTGTGCTATGCAAATATTAAGTAACTGGTCTTTTCTCTTTTTCCTGCTCCCTTTGCATATACAGTGGTACCTCGGGTCACAGACGCTTCAGGTTACAGACTCCACTAATCCAGAAATAGTACCTCGGGTTAAGAACTTTGCTTCAGGATGAGAACAGAAATTGTGTTCTGGCGGTGCAGCGGCAGCAGGAGGCCCCATTAGCTAAAGTGGTACCTCAGGTTAAAAACAGTTTCAGGTTAAGAACGGACCTCCAGAACGAATTAAGTACTTAACCCGAGGTACCACTGTATTTATCTCCCATTGGATTTGTGGGAGGCCCCTTCTGGCATCCCTCCTGTGCATGCAGAGGTGCATCGGCAGGGCAGTTGCTTTTCCCTAATGGTGTATGTAAATGATCCAACTGGTTTAGCTCCAGTAACTATCTATAAAGGTAAAGGGACCCCTGACCATTAGGTCCAGTCGTGGCCGACTCTGGGGTTGCGGCGCTCATCTCACTTTATTGGCCGAGGGAGCGGCGTACAGCTTCCAGGTCATGTGGCCAGCATGACTAAGCTGCTTCTGGCGAACCAGAGCAGCGCACAGAAACGCCGTTTACCTTCCCGCCGGAGCGGTACCTATTTATCTACTTGCACTTTGATGTGCTTTCGAACTGCTAGGTTGGCAGAAGCAGGGACTGAGCAACGGGAGTTCACCCCGTCGCGGGGATTCGAACCGCCGACCTTCTGATCGGCAAGTCCTAGGCTCTGTGGTTTAACCCACAGCGCCACCCGTGTCCCTGATAACTATCTATACCCATATATATATTACAATTTTAATAAATAATAAAAATGTTTTCATTCGCTGCAGAAAGCAAAGTATGCTTTGAAAATACAGCTGAGATGTAAGAAAGTGCAGGGAGGACGTTGGCAAAGGCAGAAGGTAAAGAAACGTGATTAGAGTGCAGGATCTTGGGGATTATTTCCGGAACATTGATTTTATTAACTTGGAAGGAAGGGATGTGATCTGGCAAGAGTTCTCCCAATGTACCATATCCATGCAGAGCTTGGCAGAAGATGGGGATGGATGTCAAATACCTGAAGGAACGCATAGGAAGATGTTTGGCTGAGGGACTTGCGGAAGCAGCGGATCGTCGGCCTGCGGACCCAATCGATTTCCTGGCACACTTTATTTACAACTACAAGAACAGATTAAATGAAGAAGAAAAGGTAATGCATCTCTTCTTAATTCAAAAGAAAACACTGAAAAAAGTTAGCATCAAGCAGACAGGGTTTCCATTAATCCTTTGTGCATTTCCCCAATACTTTGTGCTTTTTTTAGAGGAGGGTAGAGAGGGCCGAGCTGGAACGTGAGCATGAAGAAGCCCTTGCAGAAGCGAAGAGGATACAAAAGCTAAAAGCAGAAGAGCTCCTGGTTGCCAAGAAATTTGAAAAACAGGAGCAGGTCTGAAACCCTTTTCTAAGTTTACCATATGAATAGGTGAAATGATCTGTAATGACAGCAGAGGGCCCAAAATAAGCCAGTAATACCATTGTAGTGAATGGCTATTGGGTTTTAAATGATGAGTGGCTGAGACACCATCAGTCATTTGTTTTAGTTAGCTAAATCACATTTTTTTAATATAAAGATCATTAAAGAGCAGCAATCCAAGAAGACAATTGCGGAGTTATCTGGGAAGGATGGAGTACCAATTCTGCAGAGTATTGAAGAAACTGACAAAAATCATATAAATGAAGTGAGTAACAACACGTATGTGGGTTTATTGTCTCAGAATTGCCTTTTAATAATGAAATTGGGTGGTTGAGTTTTTCAGTCTAAGAGTAAAATGAGGCCACCAAAAAATAAGGGAGTAGTTTCTATATACCCAGGTATGCAGAAGTATAAAAGTGTGTAAATGAAAAACCTTTCTTTTTAAATAAAATAACTGCTCTATGATCTTCCACGAACTATGACCTTCCAAAAATGTGGGAACCGAGATAAGAAAACAGAGTAACTAATTGCTGGGGAATGAAATTCTGGATTCTCGGTGAACACTTAAGACAGGAGCTCCTTTGTCTTATTTCTATTGCTTGGAGTCAGGTGTGTGTGGCTTGCCAGTTATAGCTCTAATGAAATCATCAATTTCTCCATTATTTTTTTATGGACATTTTTCACTTCCATCTGGGAACCTTGGGTCAAAGGGAAGAATCTGAGCATATTGTGTGAGTCTAAAATCTAAAGCTGTGGTCAATGCATGAAATCAGATGAATAAAATAAATTGGAAGAGAGAGGGAATTAATTGGTGCGTCAATATCCTAATAGTTTAAAATATCATAATGAAGAATAACATTAGTTTTGGATGAGGAGAGATGTAGGTCTTGAAATTAAAGTCTCCTCTCCAGACTATGCTCCACTCGCCTCTCTCCTTCACCCTGTGACCTCATGCTGATGCTGCCTCGCTGAAGGAGAAAAAAACATGCTGTGACCTCATGATGATGCTGTCTTCCTGAAGGAGAGAAAAAAGCCACTGTGACCTCATGATGATGTTTCCTCCTTAAAGGAGAGAGGCTAGCCATTGTGACCTGATGATGATGTTGCCTCCTGGAAGGAGGGAGGCTGGCCACTGTGACCTCATGATGATGTTGCCTCCTGGAAGGAGGGAGGCTGGCCACTGTGACCTCATGATGATGCTGCCTCCCTGAAGGAGAGAAAAAAGCCACTGTGACCTCATGATGATGTTGCCTCCCTGAAGGAGAGAAAAAAAGCCACTGTGACCTCATGATGATGTTTCCTCCTTAAAGGAGAGAGGCTAGCCATTGTGACCTGATGATGATGTTGCCTCCTGGAAGGAGGGAGGCTGGCCACTGTGACCTCATGATGATGCTGCCTCCCTGAAGGAGAGAAAAAAGCCACTGTGACCTCATGATGATGTTGCCTCCCTGAAGGAGAGAAAAAAAGCCACTGTGACCTCATGATGTTGCTTCCCTAAAGGAGAGTTTACCACTGTATATACCAAGCACCCTGCACATATTCTCCCCAATGTTGTAGTGTTTGACATGCCAGGAGGGTAATTTTATTAGAGACATTCAAACATGCAGTCTTGCTAACTGCAGTCTGAAGAGGTACAGTTCAGGAGGGAAAAATAACCAAAGCTCTCATCTAGTGTACTTTTGTTTTTGCAGATAGGCTGTTCCATTTTGGGTAAGGTCCAACCCTGGGGGTTGGAAAGGCAAGGTTGAAAGGCCACTTCCTGTAAAGTGGGAGTAGCTACCTATCAATCTCCAACTTAACTTAAAAATGGAAACATCTGCAACATATGCAGAAATGCAACAACACTGTTGGATCACCCTGAAACAGGAAAAACAAAAACAAATGGAAACTATAAGTGTGAAATCAATCATCAGCGGGAGAACCACCAATATAAGGAGAGAGGAAGTGAACATTTGAGTCAGTGGGTGGGTGGAATGCCTGTATTCATAAGAACAGAAGGTTCACTAGATAAGAACTTTGTTTTCTTACTTTATTTATAAGAGAGTATTCTTTATTGGGTTGTAAAAAAGTACTGCCTCTCTGGGAAGGCATTCTTCCTTGCCCAAACAGTCCAGCATATGCCACGCTGGCTTGAGGACTCAATGAAGATCCTTATGGCCAAAGACTACCTTGGCTGAAGTTGAGTTATTATGAACATTTTATTATTTATTAAATATTTTTGTTACAAAATAATAAATTGTATTTTTAATATTTTCTTGGAAGTCCCCCAGAGTGGCTAGGGAAACCCAGCCAGATGGGCGGGGTATAAATGATAAATTATTATAACTGATTTCAAAAGGAGAATTTTCATGGTGTTGTATGTCCCTGTGCTCATGTATATGATGTTGATTTGTATTAACAGAAGAGAACAGAAGAGAAGGATGTGAGGATTCCAGAAAAACATGAAACTACTGCTGAGTCAAAGAAAGAAACCTTAGAAGACAAATTGGATCAAGGTTACATCAGTGTTGTAAAGGCTGAATTGGGTGAGACACCTGGGGAAGAGAATACCAGCACAACTCTCCAGGCAGGCTTGACAGAGATAACCATGGATGAAGATTTTAATCGGATTCCGCAGGAGATGATGGATGACGGAGGTGAAAGCCGGTTGGAACATGATGAAGTAAATCAGAATGAACATGATACAGAAACAGAAGATGACACGGAAGATGAAGAAGCCACTCCAGATGAGGAATCCAAATCCAGTCAAGAGCTGAATTTGGAGTAACAGTGCAATCCTAACCATGTTTACTCAGAATTAAGTCCCACTGAGTTCAGCAGGACTTTCTCACAAGATGTGCATAGGACTGTGACCAAAAAATGAAAGCAGCAGCTTCTGAGTTGGTTTAGATTCTTCCCTTTCTCTAACTTGCAGTCTTCTGGGGTGGATGATCAAGGTGTTTCTACTACAGTTGTTGATTTCAGTAGAACTAAACCGCAAGAGTCCTTTAAACTTTGACATTTTCATATTAGGGAAAAGGTCATGCAAATAAATTTCAGGTCTAGATTTGTCAGTTTTGATGACACTTTTTCAAGACTTTATTACTCTTGAGATGTGCATGATAGACTTAACTCAGCTACTGTACTGTGCTTCTTGAAAACTCAGTGGCGGTTGTCATATATCTTTGTGTCTCCACTAACTACCAGATGGTGTTGCCATAGCTTTGGAAACCAGGAGACGAATCATTGTGGTCTTTTATCTCATTCGCTTTTAAATTAGAAAGTTGAAGCTAGAAAGGAATATTTACAGAGGTAATTAAAATATCTGAGACAAGATCAGTGATAAATTAAAACTAGATTAAAACACACATCAATATTTTACATACAGGGGATGCTTGTCTAAACGAAACGTTTTTAGTAGGTGCCCAAAAGGGTACAGTGAAAGTGCCTGCCTGGTGTCAATAGGCAGTGAGTTCCATAGCATAGGTGCTGCCATATTAGAAGATGGATTTCTTACCAGTGCAGAACAGGTATTATATGGCACCACTTGTAGCAGCGCCAGTTTCGCAAACTGAAGCGGTTGAGTGAGCGTACGACGAACTCACAGCTAAACTGATCCCAAGTTGTTAAGGGCTTTGCATGCTAACAGCAACACCTTGAATGGGGCCTGATAGCAAATCAGCAAGTGTTGTGCCTAAGAGACATCCCCCACACAAATACCACCCCCCCAGTTTTGCTTCTTTTGCATGCATGCATGCATGCATTCAGTCACATGGCACTCTCACTCTTCCTACACTGCAAAACGACCGTGTGCCCTTGATGCTTCCGTTGAAATTCCTGCATTGCAACGGGGTTGGACTAGATGACCCTGGGGGGTCCCTTCCTAATCAACAAAGGAGAAACAGTAGCTCAATTCTGTAGATGACCTTCGGGGTCCCTTCCAACTCTATAATTCTGAGACGACCGGGTGGCCACCTGCCATGAATGCTTTAGTTGAGATTCCTGCATTGCAGGGGGTTCGACTGGATGACCGCTGGGATCCCTTCCAAGTCTAAAATTCGATGATCCCGTGGGAAAGGATGCCAGGAAGCGAGTGCCTCTCTGACCCATTCTAGCTCTATAGTGGCAGGAGTCCATCGGCGATCCTGGCAAAGGATGAAGGGCAGAGAGAGACGGCGGAGGGAATCGCCTGCGCATGCGCGAGAAGGCCCTTGTTCCCGCATGCGCAGGAAAAGCAGGAGCAAGCGGGCTGTTTTGTGGCGTCATGGCGCGCTCGGCTGAAGAGCTTGTAGGGCAGGTGGTGCTGCCGGGGGACGCCTTGTTCCTGCCGGGCCACGCCGAGGCGGACAGCGAGAGGCTGTGCTTGGCTACCGGAGGCCCTCAGAAAGGGCGACTGGTTTGCGGGCCCGGGCTGAGGCGCGGTGGGGACGGGCTGCTTGTCGCCAAGTGCGGGCTGCTGCGCTACCGCGGCGGCGGAAGTGGCTCCGGGGGAACCTATTGGGTGGACTCTCAGCAGAGGCGGGTAAGGCGGGGCGGGACGACGGAAGTGGCGGACTGGGAAACAGCGCATGCGTGGCAGGGTGGCGGTTGGCGGGCGCCCCGTCGGGGATTCCGCGCCGTTATTTCACAGGGAGGAGGCAGGGAGGCGAGCTTTTTCTGGCCACGTTTTCATTTATTTATTTTGTAGAATGGTTCTCCTTTTTTAAGCAACAACAACAGAGTGGGTTACAAAAGAAAAGAAAAGATGTTTTGTATAGTACTGGAATTTTTAGGTTTTGAAAAATTTAATTAAAAACTGCCTCATCCAGTCGCACTGCAAACAGGATTCCAGACAGTCATTAATGTCTTGAACCGCCCTGAGATCTACGGGTGAAGGACGGTATGCCAAATAAATACATTCCCAATTATTAAGGAAGGTGGGGAGGAGGACTGGTTTCATAACAACCACGTTATTTGTTTCATAAGAATTGTAAAACTGCAATAACAGTCAAAGCGGTTTACCCAAAAAAGGTGCTGTTGTTTTGCACAGCACTGTTTTTTTTATATTAAAAATGTTAACCTCATCCAGTAACACCTCAGGGAGGAGATCTGTATAATCTTGATACCCCACAACTTGGAGCATAACTTCTTTGAACCCCTTTTCAGCTAGAACAGATATTAAGCACTTTCTGGAAGCGGTTTTCTGTATGAACCCACTTTGGCTACAGTGTCCTTTGATTCATGTCAGAGCAGCCCAAGAGAGTGGGAAACCAAGCATTTTGCTGTGTTTTTATTTACTCATGATGTTAGTCACTATGTATAATAAACACGATTTTAGCGATTCACTGTACTCTCTCAAGATGCAGAGTGAAATTGGATGAAGTGTAGTATGAACCTTTTAAGAATACCCTATACTTCATCTCCATATACCTTATGACAACACTGTAAAGTCTTATGCCCAAATTTTGTATGTGTATATGTGGGCAGAATGGTTTGGATCACATGCTGCACCAAGGTAAACCATAGTTTAGCACAAACATACGGGCTCCTGCAGAGAACAGTGTGTCCACATTGCCCATTCTTGGTCATTCTGCTGCTACGCTAAGTGGATTGTGATGATGGATTGTGTTTGAGGAGCATACTGTGTAATATTGACATTCTTGCTTGTTTTAAAGGCTAAAGCAATCTGCATATTTAAAATTACTTTCCTCCCTTGCTCCCAAATTCTTTTCATGACTAGTATGTTCCAGTCAAGGGAGACCATGTGATTGGCATAGTGACCACCAAAGCTGGGGACATATTCAAAGTGGATGTTGGGGGAAGTGAGCAAGCTTCTCTATCCTACTTGGCATTTGAAGGCGCAACCAAAAGAAACAGGCCAAACGTGCAGGTGAGGAGTCTGAACATGACTGACAGCATTGATTCCCTAAAGCTACATTCTATACACAATTTCGTGAGAGCCTCGTTGAGTTCAGTGTGATTTACTGCAACAGACAGGATTATGTTGTTAAGCTTGTGCTAATTATTCACAATGGTAATATTGAGTCAATACCTCTCCTTTAGTCACAGTGTTTTATCAGTACATCTCTTGTGTGAACATGTTGAAGGAGATCACGTACACCATGAGCAAAGAGTTTAAATTCCTTTGCATGTTGCTCCTCCATCTGTCAATTTATGACAAGAGCTCCTGATCTTTGGAATATGCATGTGGTAGCAAATTACTCATTGTCATGCTTAGATAACCAAGAATAGTAGGAAGAGGCTTTGCCTGTTTGGGTTCCTTTTAAAATCAGTGTTGGACAGTTAAGAGTCTGATGTTGCATCTTCCTTTTACCGCTGGACTATTGACACTTAAGCTCGGATGTCGTTTGTTGTTAGACAATATTTTATGTCAGTTGACCGACGTGCCAATACTACATCTCACAGACTTTTGTTGCCCTGTTTAATGAGAACAGCAAGCAACTACATCCCTGGTAAAATGATTTCTTTAAAAAAAAACTTCATTTATAATGTAACATACCCTCCCACATTTCAGATGAATATAGAAACATTCTTGTGTGGCGAAGCTAACTGGATATAAATGTATAAAAGTTGAACACGATACCTTTCATAAGAGTTACACATTCAGAACCATTTCATCTATTTATGTATTTTTTTTCCTTAGGTGGGAGACCTTATTTATGGACAGTTCATTGTTGCCAATAAAGATATGGAACCTGAGATGGTCTGTATTGACAGCAGTGGCCGAGCAAATGGAATGGGAATCATTGGACAAGATGGTTTCTTATTCAAGGTGTCATTAGGCCTAATAAGAAAGTAAGTGTGACAGATTTCTAATCAAGTATTTTGAGCTTGGAAGTTCTAGCTTAGATTGCAAAAGCAAATTACATGCTTGGCAGTGCAACTGTTATATGTGAACTAGGATTAATATCACTTTGGCATTTTAATTGCATGCCAAAATTGATGTAACTAAAAAAAAAAGATGTAATAACTGAAGACTACTAATCAATACAGACTTCTGTATTGGTCCTGTACTCTTCCAGGTCTTTAGTGCTTTAGATGTGAGAGGTTATGTTTTTCTTGAAGATTCTTTGCATATACAAAACTAAAATGTTTGGGAAGAAAGCCAAGGAAGAACTTTTCTCCCTGGCATGTTTTTGTTGCACAAATAATACGTTAATTTATCAGTCAGTCATGCAGTTTCTCACTCTGCCCCTAGCCCTCTTGACCAGCAATCTAAAGAGTGACAGTCCCATGAAAATGTTTTATACCACCTCATCTTAGTGAGATATAACCTGATAATGGGCATCTCCCAAGTCCCAAAATGAAGGGGCCTGTGAAATTGCAGGTTACTTTTTCAGCAAAATCCTTTTTTTAAAAAACCATCCCAACACTTGCTCTGATTTGGGTAGGTCTTAAAGAAAAAAATGTAGCTTTGTAAGAATTGAGGTCTTAATCTTGAAGTATGAACAGTTTACCAGAGCCATATATTGACTTTTCTTCCCTTCACATTTTATTTTGATTGCAGACTCTTAGCTCCAGAGTGTGAAATAATCCAAGATTTGGGACAACTTTATCCATTTGAACTGGTTTTAGGAATGAATGGGAGAATTTGGGTGAAAGCCAAAACAATTCAACAGACTTTAATTGTGGCAAATGTCTTAGAAGCCTGTGAACACATGACTGCAGAACAGAGGAAACAAGCCGTTTCCAAGTTGTTAGACAGCTGATGGGAAGGAATTTTATATAGATATTCTTATGTGGAAATGATGACCCAGAAATGCATTTTTAAATATTTTTTATATTTAAGGCAATAAATGTTACAGTTCAAATACTTTTATTTTTTTTATTCTGCATTTTTTGCTCTTGAGTTTGTTTTGTGACAAATTATGTCGGCTTGTTATTCCTGGTGGCAGACTGTGACTTGTAGTGCACTTTTTGTAAAAGTATGCATACTTCAGACTTTTATAACTAAGTCATTGGTATTTGCAAAACAAAGGGAGCCTCCCTTTGGTCTGTTATTTTTATTCTCATTGTATTTTTAGTGACTTGCATCTTGATTAAGTTGTGAATTCAGTGGGGTTTTACACCCATGTGAATGGTCATAGACTTGCAATTACTTTTTGCCAGCTTTACTTGATGAAGCTGTGAAAAATAAAGAAAAAGGTTTGTATCAATGAAAGAAGTGGCTTATGCCTTGGTCGCTTGTTTCCAGAAAGAACTGATTTTGTTGCACTTTCCATGAGAAATGTGTGTGTTTATTAAATTTTATATACTAGGGGTGGCCAACTCCCAAGAGACTGCAATCTACTCACAGAGTTAAAAGCTGGCAGTGATCTACCCCCTTTTGGGGGGTTTAGGTTGAAGTTATTGAGCTTTTGCTTCTTCTTTTTTTGCTTCTTTTTTTAAAGGAGGAAGGCCCATTTTAGGGGGGTTCAGGTCAAAGATGTTGGGGGTTTTTTCAGGGAGGAGATAAATTGTTGAGCTTTTTTTAGGGGAGCCGCAGTTCAGCTTCTTTGGGGTAGCCAATGATCTACTAGTAGATCACAGTCTTTCTGTTGGACATGCCTTTTATATGCTGTTTGATTGCAGGAAAAGCCTTCAAAGCATTTACAAAAAAGATAAAACAATATGATTATCACTAAAAAA
Organism: Podarcis raffonei; assembly: GCF_027172205.1. Classification (NCBI taxonomy): domain Eukaryota; kingdom Metazoa; phylum Chordata; class Lepidosauria; order Squamata; family Lacertidae; genus Podarcis; species Podarcis raffonei. Next base: position 22,401,248 of record NC_070606.1, read on the forward strand.
AAATACAACCATAATTTAAAACATATAGAAAGTCCAAACCACAATAGACTAGACTAAAACAAATTAAAACTTATTAAAACTTTATAAACATTTGGGTAGGCTTATGTAAATAAGAATGTATTTAGCATGCATGGAGAAGAATACAATGAAATTGCCTGCCAGCTATCAGATGTTGAAGTTGGCTCCCATAATTGTTTCTTATAGTGTTGTAAGAACTATTCAACTTCCTCTTGAAACAAAAATATATTACTACCTTCTGAAGTGCACAATCTTGCTGATGCCTTTTTTGCTGGATTGTCCTGCATCAGAAGGCTGGGTCTGCGCATTTTAAATTTCAGTTCACATAGGAAAAGCACTGTGCTTTTTCCTTTAGAGGAATTGGAGTCTCACTTAAAATACTTCATTGGAGGAGAGGGATTCTCAAGCATTTGTGATGGCTCTCCCCACCCCCCATTTCTTCCAATCTGTCTCCACCCCTTTACAGTGCTATTTTCAGCTTTTCTGTGCTGTACTAGGTTGTAATTGATACACGATCAGGGCTTTTTTTCAGCCTTAACTCGCAGGAACTCAGTTCCGGCGCCTCTCAGGTGGGTGCCAGTGCCATTATAAGAGAACAAGGGAGTCGTTCATGGTGAGTTCTGGCACCTCTTTTTCTAGAAAAATAGCACTGGATATGGTCTGTGCGAAGAACTAGATTTAATCTCAAGGACTTTATATGAAGTAACCAGGACCCTGCGATCATCTGAGGCCCTTCGTCACGTGCCTCCTCAGCAAGTAGTCTGGAGGGTGGCAACACGATAACGGGCCTTTTTTGTGGTGGCTCTCCATTTGTGGAATGCTTTCCCTTGAGAGGCTTGCCCAGTGCCTTCATTACAGGCAAAAACATTACTCTCACATTAGTTATTTGGTTGATTAGACTATGACTTTTTAAATGTGTTAGGGGTTGTTACGGTCCTTTTATTTATGTATTTTGTGTTTTTATGTTTTGAATTGCCTTGTGATCTTTGAAGGACAGTGTATAAATTTAATGAATAATGCCTTTGCAGCTCCTTACCCCTTGCCCCAGTAAAATTAGGTAGTCAGTTACTAGATAGGGGTGTGTGTGTCAAACTCAGATTTGCTGCTGTGCAATGGGTTTAACAGCCCTGAATTAGAACTTGGGTATCCATGCATGTTGCTGCTACTTGTACCTTCTCTCTCTCTCTATCTTTTAAACCCATACTTTATTGAAATTCATAGATAACAAAAACAATCTTAAACGAACAAAAAAAGACAATCTTGTGTAAGTAATCTTATATAAATTTACAAATATAAATTCAGTCTTATAGTCTCTCACTCTGCCTTCTTAGAAAAGTATATTGACTTCCCATCATCTCCCGATGTATTTAACATTTCTAATATCGAATGTACTTACAATTATTACCTTAATCTTTCTATATTTTCTAATACTTTCTTACAACATATCGTACCAGTTTTCCTTATTTCTTTGTAGTTAATTTACACAGGGGTAAATTGAAATGCTTTCATAGATGCCATACTGCTATTGTGTTTTTGTAAATACGGTATCAAACATATCCCATTTTTGAATAAATAACTGTTTTGTATTACCTCTCAGCCTGTTAGTCAGTTGTGCCATTTCTCCATATTCTAGTAATTTATTTTGCCATTCCAATAGGGTTAGAACCTTTTCCCCTTTCCAGTTCATTGCAATTAACATTCGGACGGCGGCCATTGCATATAAGAAAATTTCTTTTACATTTTTCGGTATATCTCTACCTAGAATTCCAAGCAGGAAAGCTTCTGGATTTTTAAAAGAATGTTAATTTAAATATCTTTTTCATCTCACCGTAAATGAGATTCCAAAACTCTTTAATTTTCCTGCATGTCCACCACATACAGGTATGATACATATTTCCTTCACTTTTCCCACACCACCAGCATATGTTCGAAACATTTTTTTACATCTTCAAAAGCTATGATGGAGTAAGATATCATCTAAACTGCATCTTCATTAGGTTTTCTTTGATGGTATAGCATGCTGTAAAATTCATATTTGTTTTCCAAAGAGTTTCCCACTCACTCATCGGAATGGTATGTCCGATGTCCTGTGCCCATTTAATCATCCCTCCCTTCACCTCCTCCTCCTTGACTTCCCAGTTAAGGAGGAGTCGGTACATATTTGAAATTATCTTAGTTTTATTATTTAATAATTTTCTTTCCAATTTAGAGGGCTCAGTGGTGAAACTTTTTTTTTTCTTGTTTAAATGTCTCAAAGAGTTGATGATACTCTAGCTACTTGTACCTTTTCTGATTTGATAGGCTCTGTCTAGGATATGTATGCCTATTGGAAATGCCTTTGGGGTTCTTAGAAATCCCATTTGTGCTGTTCATGTTAAACCTTTGAGCTTCATGTGAATTACTTGAAGTGGAAGTATGTCAACAGATAAGACTTGCCTTGCTAGATCCAATCAAAAGACCCATCTAATGCATCCTGCTGTCTTGCTGGCCAGCCAGATGTCCTCTGGGAAACATACAAGGTAGGCTAGAAGGAAATGCTCTTCTCTTGTTTTGCCCCAATGTCTGGTTTGCTGGTTACAAACATCCAAAACTGATCTGAAGGGGAGGCTGTTTTCCTTGCCTTACTCCTTGCTTAACAATTTTGAAGCTGATCTTTAATATAACCAATAATACATGTAAGGTATCTAAATACTATAGTCTATAATTTAACAATCATATTTCTCTAGAAAGTTGCCTGATTGCATCTCCACCGAAACGTAAGTCTATATTATCAACTGACAGCACCAGAATTTAAAGAATCTGTGACAGGGAAGTGGGGAAGAGTGACCAATAAATACTTGGGCCAGCAATAAACACTTTTAAAATGTTGAGTATGATTCTGGCATCCAGTTTAGGCTCTACCCAGGTACTGCCTGAAATGCTTTAGAGACCTGTAAAACTAGTTTGACAGGCCCCTAGTTTGACAGGGGCTTCAAGTAAATCTAAGGATGGGTAAATATTACAGTACAGTGTGAACATGGATAGGAATGTCCCCTCCAACTGCTTGTCCTATTTTGATGGCTGGCTTTCAGGTTACTCAGCCTATTGTAGACCAGTTGCTTGGAGTTTCGTGGCCATCCATGTGTTGAGTTGACGCTTGACCATCCTGGCTCCTAAAAGCAGCCAGAGGAAGCTTGGCTAGAGGAAGTGGTGGTTGTGAACACCTCCCTTGATGATGCTGTTCTATGGTTTTGTTCAGCGAGAAGCAGGGATTAGACTAAGGTTACCAGATGTCCCCGTTTCCCGGGGACAGTCCCCGGATTTACAAATCAGTCCCCATACAAAATCCATTGAAGTTGAAAACTGTCCCCGGATTCATTGGAAAAAATCTGGTAACCTTAGATTAGACTTGCTGACAGAACTTATTTTTAGATTGCACCCTTGTGCCTGTTTTAATTTGCCATCGTTAAGGGGCACGAGAAAGCCATAGCAGCTCAACCCCAGACATTCTTACATATTAGCCTTCTTCAGGCATTGCTCACATAAAGAGGGCAAGTGCGGCGAAAAGGGTCGTGTGGGGTCATGCACTTAGCTCAGTTCTTAGGTGCAGCTTTTATATTGTCATGCACTTCATCAGGCTGCCCTTGGAGACTCTTTGGAAGCTGCAATTGATACAGGATGTAAAAGCCAGGGTGCGGATGGGCACTATTGACTGGGTGCGTTTACACTAGTCCTTAAACCTGCACTGGTTGCCAGCATGCTTCTGAGCCCAATTCAAGGTTCTTCTGTTTTGAAATCACTGACTTGACTCCCAGATGTCTAAAACACCTCCTTCCACAAACGCCTGGTGTTGAAATCTGTTACTATACGTTTTAGAGGTAGATCAATGTACCTTCTAAGACAGGCCTCTTTGAAGGGTAGAGCATATTACACAGTTGGATTGTATTGAGCTGTATGCAACAGGTCCTGGGACTGCATGGTGAAAGGTGTGCTGTAAATGTCTCTAAATAAAACAACAAATGAGTTTTGAAGCGAGGAGCCTGCTCTATTCATGGAGGCTCCTGGCACAATTGGGCAGTTACAAAATGGCACAGCAAGAACAAAGAATTACAATTTTATGCTCTAAAAAGCCAGTGTTGTGTCGTGATTGGAGCACTGGACTAGGAGCTGGGAAACCAAGTTTCGAATCCTTCTTAGCCATGAAACTCTAGGTGGTGACCTTGGGCCAGTCACTGCCTGTCAGCCCAACCTACCTCACAGGGTTGTGGAGATTAAATGAGGAGGGGGAGAACTGTGTATGCTGTTGTGAGCTCCTTAGAGGAAAATGTGGCATGTAAACCCAATAAATAAATAAATACTCCTTGCTTTTTCCTGTTCCGGAAGAATAAAAGTTGACACCTGCATCAACTAAGACTTATGGCAATGTTATTAGTCACACAAAGCAAGTTTGCTGTATGGCACATCGTGATTACTGCTGTAAGGAAAAATAATTCATTTCTCTCTGTTTCTAATTGGTACCTCCGGAGGGCGCGAGGGGTCAGTGCGCAGCCTTTGTGTTGTGGAGACATTCCTGCTGTGGGTGGAGAAGTAGGTAATTAGAGAAATGTTATCTCGTTAAAAATAAGAACCGTGGACACTTAATCTTGGAAACTGTCTACAGATGAAAAACGCCTTCCTATGAAGTCTTAAAAGGTTACCCTCTTGGCCATTGACCAGAAATGGAGAATGCACAAGTTTCGGGGTGGGGAATCAAATGGAGCTGTTCTGAATCTGTTTGGAGATGGTGCACCTCTTGAATCAGGGAGAGATGTAGCTGTGCATCCCTGTTTGTTTCTTTAAAAAAATTTTTTTTCAAATTAAATTTTCAAATTAAAATTTTACAGAGCTTTATCAAAGAAATCATAAAAACAAGATTAAAAATCATAAAAACAAGATTCCAAGGAATCTCCTGGACTTCCACCCGCCTTTATAAATAACTTCCTCTTGCATCTTTTATGATGATCAAAATCTTTTACATCTCCATTGTGTCCAGAATTCACCCTTAAACTACAAGTGATATTCCAGTCCTAATGATTTTAAGTGTTTACAATGGTCTAAGATATGTTAGAAGGATGCAGGTGGCGCTGTGGGTTAAACCACAGAGCCTAGGACTTGCCGATCAGAAGGTTGACGGTTCGAATCCCCGCAACGGGGTGAGCTCCCATTGCTCGGTCCCAGCTTCTGCCAACTTAGCAGTTCGAAAGCACAAAGTGCAAGTAGATAAATAGGTACCGCTCCGGTGGGAAGGTAAGCGGCATTTCCGTGTGCTGCTCTGATTCGCCAGAAGTGGCTTAGTAATGCTGGCCACATGAGCGGGAAGCTGTACGCCGGCTCCCTTGGCCAATAAAGCGAGATGAGCACCGCAGTCCCAGAGTTGGTCACGACTGGACCTAACGGTCAGGGGTCCCTTTACCTTTAAGATATGTTATAAATTTTCCCCATTCCTTATTAAAATTTTGGTCTTCCTAATTTCTGATTCTTCTGGTCATTTTAGCAATTTCAGCATAGTCCATCAACTTCATCTGCCATTATTCTTTGGTAGGAACTTTATCTTCTTTCCATCTCTGGGCCAATAACATCCGTGCAGCCGTGGTCGCATACATAAATGGACTTTTCTGCTCCCAAGGTACCTAGAAGCATCTTCTGGTCTGTCACTTTCAGGAATCTGATGCTGAGCCAGCTGGATCCTTGATCTGACCCAGCAGGGCTCTCCTGGTCATTGTGCTCTTGCTGCATGTGCATGGTGCGACGTACAGTGCAAAGACGGTTGCATTTGTGTGCTCATGCATGCGCAGTGGGAGCTAATGGCGCATGGGTGGTGAATGTAAAGCCCACAGACATTGTGCTGCTTGTCATGTGGCATTTGCTCCATTACTGAGAGGATCCCAGAGATCCTTGGAGCTCTTCTTTTGCAGGGTGCATTTGGCAAAAGCACACCAGAGTTGCCAACTGCCTAGAAAGAGGGAGTGCAGCTGGATGTGAAGCAGCTGGGAGTCAAGCTGCTTCTCACAGCACTCAGTGCATCAGCATGGGTGAGCACAAGTTTCAAGTGGTAGATGGTTTTATTTATGAAATCATAGGATCGTGCAGTTGGCAGGGACACCAATGCAGGAATAATAATAATAATGATATTATAATAATTTATTATTTATACCCCGCCCATCTGGCTGGGCTTCCATCCACTCTGGGCCGCTTTCAACAGAGCATTAAAAACAGAATAAAACTTCAAACACTAAAAACTTCCTTAACAGGGCTGCCTTCAGATGTCTTCTAAAAGTCAAGATGGTTGTTTATTTCTTTGACATCTGATGGGAGGGTGTTCCACAGGGCGGGTGCCACTACCGAGAAGGCCCTCTGCGTGGTTCCCTGTAACTTGGCTTCTCGCAGTGAGGGAACCGCCAGAAGGCCCTCGGCGCTGGACCTCAGCGTCCGGGCAGAAAGATGGGGCTGGAGATGCTCCTTCAGCTATACAGTGGTACCTCGGGTTAAGAACTTAATTCGTTCTGGAGGTCCGTTCTTAACCTGAAACTGTTCTTAACCTGAGGTACCACTTTAGCTAGTGGGGCCTCGTGCTGCCGCTGCACAATTTCTGTTCTCATCCTGAAGCAAAGTTCTTAACCCGAGGTACTTTTTCTGGGTTAGCGGAGTCTGTAACCTGAAGTGTCTGTAACCTGAAGCGTCTGTAACCCGAGGTACAACTGTACTGGGCCGAGGCCGTTTAGGGCATGCGTAGGCAAACTAAGGCCCGGGGGCCGGATCTGGCCCAATCGCCTTCTAAATCTGGTCCACGGACAGTCCCGGAATCAGCATGTTTTTACATGAGTAGAATGTGTCCTGTTATTTAAAATGCATCTCTGGGATATTTCTGGGGCCTGCCTGGTGTTTTTACATGAGTAGAATGTGTGCTTTTATTTAAAATGCATCTCTGGGTTATTTGTGGGGCATAGGAATTTGTTCATTTCCCCCCAAAAAATACAGTCTGGCCCCCCACAAGGTCTGAGGGACAGTGGACCGGCCCTTGCTGAAAAAGTTTGTTGACCCCTGGATTAGGGCTTTAAAGGTCAGCACCAGGGCTTTGAATTGTGCCTGGAAACATACTGGGAGCCAATGTAGGTCTTTCAGGACTGGTGTTATGCGGTCTCGCCGTCCACTCCCAAGTCACCAGTCTAGCTGCCGCATTCTGGATTAGTTGTTGTTTCCGGGTCACCTTCAAAGGTAGCCCCACGTAGAGCGTATTGCAATAGTCCAAGCGGGAGATAACCAGAGCACGCATCACTGTGGCGAGACAGTCTGCGGGCAGGTAGGGCCTCAGTGTTAATGGAGAAATCAGAGGGCTCCCTTGGACAAAAACAAAGACACCAACCAGGATAACTTGGAGCAAAACAGCAGCCTGTAGGCTTGGCCTTTATTGGATACTGTCGCGACAGGTCTTCCACCCGCAACAAGATGAAGCAAAATGGAAGTGCAGAACAAAAGAAGACCCCAACTTTTATTAGTTACTAATTCCCCAAACTACCGTATTTTTTGCTCTATAAGACTCACTTTTTCCCTCCTAAAAAGTAAGGGGAAATGTGTGTGCGAATGGAGGCTGCACAGCTATCCCAGAAGCCAGAACAGCAAGGGGGATTGCTGCTTTCAGTGCACAGCGATCCCTCTTGCTGTTCTGGCTTCTGAGATTCAGAATATATTTTTTCTTGTTTTCCTCCTCCAAAAACTAGGTGCGTCTTGTGGTCCGGTGTGTCTTATAGAGCGAAAAATACGGTACACCCCTAAGACTACATCACAGCTACATCACAACTAGTTGAGGTAACCTGAGTATCTTGTCACCTGGCTGGTTCCTCCTCTCCCCCCTCCCCATGAATACTTTCCAGGTGACAAAGGGGAGTTTGCAGTTTCCTGCCCCAGGGGGAAGAGCTGATCATAGTCCTTTGTTCCAGTCCGTCTTGAATCCACTCCTATATGCAAGTTCGTTGTGACCTTGATGGTCTTCTGTCTAGGGCCATCAGGGTTGGCATAGCAACTGGGCAGGGCCTCCTGTGTATGTGCTGGTATGCTCAAGGGATTATGGCAGGCCTGTATAAAACCTTCCCCATTTTGTAGTCCTTCCTTCATGGAGTAAAATAAAAGTGGAACGGTGGAGATCCGATGTATGGTTGATTTTCTATGAATTTATAACAGAAGTGTAGCGTATGTAGTGTGCGAGTGTGTCAAGTTTGTACAAACTGAATGATTGGGGGGGGGGTTCCTGCGACATCAGCCTGCGTACCAGATGGAGCTGGTAGACAGCTGCCCTGGACACAGAATCTCAGCTAAAGCATCCATGACATATTGTGATCCAACCACTGCTTTAAAAGCTCCAAGGAATGAGAGTCTGCAACCTCACAGGCGCCCATGGCCTGGCCAGCAGCAGCTGATAATGGCACGCTCTCGCCTTAGGCAACGCTGCCCGCAGCAAACGCAAGCGGGGAAGCCTGCAGCCAGCTCGCCTCTGTCCCCTGCCATCAATCAGCGTGCGGGGGATTGATTAGTCAGCCTGGGAGCGCGTTGAGGTCCGTCCCCCCCTCCCCCCCGCTCCCAGGCTCGAAGGTTGCAACAAAGCTAAGTCCTTGGCGTCGCTTTTGCAGGTAGCGGGGGAGGCGTCTGATCAGCGGCAGCAGTTGCAGCAGGGCAGGCGCTGAGCCCGCAGGAGCATCTCTCTGCAGGAGCTGCTGTGGTGTGAGTATCCCTCGGTCCCTGCAATAGCCCGGCCGTGGGAGGGAATAAAACAGCAATATTCCCTGCTGCAGATCAAGGGAAATCCACGCTCGGTTGTCCCTTGAAAAAAAAACCGCAGGCAGGCAGGGAATAACAACAATATTGCCAGCAGCCAAAAAGAAAGGAAAAGGGGGAAATCCACTCTCAGTTGACCCTTGAAAAAAACGCAGGCAGGGCGGGAATAATAACAATATTCCCAGCAGCCAAAACAATAAAAAGAGGGAAATCCACTCTCGGTTGACCCTTGAAAAAAAACGCAGGCAGGGCGGGAATAAGAACAATATTCCCTGTAGCCAAAAGAAAGGGGGAAATCTACGCTTGGTTGTCGCTAGAAAAAGCGCAGCCAGAGAAGAAATAATATTCCATGTCGGGGGGGCGGGCGGGATCCACTCTGCGGTGTCCCTTGGAAAAGCCTAGCCAGGGCTGCCTGGAAGCCGAGTGGCTTGTAGGTGGAGGGTTTTCTCCCATCTGGCTGAATGAAGCCGCTGGGAGTGCTTCAGAGTAGGGGAGAGAGGATGCAGGAAATTTACCAAGAAAGGATCGCCTCTTTTAAAGGCACAACTTTTCTCTCTCTCTTTTTAAATCATTTATAATTGCCTCCGCCCCCCCCCATCTCGTTGCAGTGTAATTATATGTTAATCTAGTTAGATATAATCTTGTTGCCCCCTCCCCAAGTCAAGTGCCCCAATTTGGAAGTTCTGCTGAAATTATTATCAAATGATTGATGATCCTTCATCCTTAACCCAGAGCGGCTTACAGTAGTAAAGCACTATATTAAAAGCAATTTACAACCATAAAAATGAAAAGGTAGGGTCCTAAAAAAATGACACTTTGCTTATGGTGCAGCAGTAAAGCTGCTAGCATATTTGCAAAGCTAAGTGGGGTTCAGTATGGTTTCAAATTGGATGGGGGACTCTGTGTTGAAATTCCTGCATTGCAGGAGGTTGGACTAGATGACCATTGGGTGCCTTCCAACTTTGCGATTCTGTATTTCTAACTGCAAAGTAAGAGGAGCAGTATTTACCATATTGGCTCTAGGAAGTTGTACTAGAATCAACAGACTTTATAGAGCTGGAAGGGGGCAGATAGACCCTCTGATCCTTGCCAGTCTGGGAATCTTGCAACTAAAAGCTTCCCCTAAAACATGACCATCCAGCCATCACTTAAAGATCTCCAGCAAAGCACCCTGATGAACTCTGTTCCACTTCTGAACCTAAAGAAGCTTCTCCAAATGTTTAGGTGAAATCTTGCAGTGGTATTGACTCTTGAGAAAATGAATGTCATGGCTTTCAGATATATTTTTTAAAAAAACATATTCTGAAAGATTATTACTGTCTGTGAAGTCTGAGGAGACGCTGTTTACTGTTATAGGTAATTTCTGCACTGGATAGCCTAGAATGTATAAAAAGTTTAGGGTTTTTTGTTTGTTTGTTTTGCAGTTTTATTTGTCGTTTGAATATTCCTCAATGAATGTAAATAAATATGTTCCTTATGAGGAGTTAAGTAGAGTTTATCCAAATATTCCATTTTATCGGACTTGTGGCTTGGATTTCAGGCACCATTTCAACCTTTGATTTGTGAGGTTCAATAAAGAAGCAGCCTATTTTAAGAAGGTTGCCAGCTGACCAGAAAATACCTAGCCTGGCTTACTCTCCTGTCTTTCAAAGCAGTTTGATGTGCATAAATTGTCAGGTGTCTTCCCCCCACTTCAAAGATAAACATTAGCACACTGATGCCTGCACATTAAGGCAGTATTAAAACTGTTACAGTGGTGGATCAAAGGTTGGCAGCCCTATTTAAAAGGCAGATATTGCAGCTGAAATGATTAGATAGCTGTGTTGATTTACTCTTGCCTCCCTAGTTTTAAACACACATTCGCTTGAGTTGGTATGTATTTCGCTTTGAACATAAGGAGAACAGAGCTGGGAATCGAGTAAATCTTTTGTGACCTGAATCCTGTGGGGAGGCCGTGCAAACCCATTGCGTAACAGATGGCGTATTTAGAAATAACCCTTTACATTAATCAAACACTTGTGCTTTGTTTTGAAATAATCCTCACTTTAAAGTGAGTATTAACTTCGTATCTTGTACATCAAGAACAGCATCTTTGGGCTCCATCCATTTACCTGGGATTAAGACCTGCCAGCATAGCTGAAAGCTTCTGGAAACTGGTTTGCTATTTGTGTAATATTTTTCCTCAGAACAAAATCCACAGGATTGGGGGCATATATATATATGTTTAGGGAAGTTTTTAATGTGCGACATTTTAATGTATTGTTAATCTTTGTTGGAAGCCGCCCAGAATGGCTGGGGAAACCCAGCCAGATGGGTGGCGTACGAATAATAAATTATTATATTATTATTATAATATATGCCCGCAGTAAGTGCTGGGCTTTGCTCAGGAAGTGAAATGAGTGGGGGGAACATCCCACAACTGCAGTTTTGAAAGTTTCAGTCTGCCATCTTGATTTAACATGGCAAATTTTCAAAAGTAGGGGGTCCATGGCTTGGTTTTTGAAAAATGAGGTCCACAGTACTTCACTAGTGAGGTTTGTGGGAGGGGGTTATTGGTTTTTGGTTTTGTTCTTATTATGATAGGTATTTTGTGCTTTCATTTGGTAGCGTTATGCTGCAAACTGCCTCGTGATCTTTGGATGAAGGATGGTATTATAATTTTTTTTTTTGCAAAAATTTTATTAGTTTTTACAATATCAGTGACAAACAAAAACATAAAACAAACAAAACATAACAGACATAAATCATAACCTTATTGAAAATAACAGTTATTTACTTTGTAAAACGACTTCCTCGTTTCCCCTTAGTTGAATTTCATTGCATATCCTTATAACGGTTTTCCAAATCGTTCCAAATACCCTTTAAATTAAACATTAACATCTTTAAATCTTCTCCTTCTTGTATTAAACACATTCTTTTATCAGTTAACATAGATACAATCCTAAGCCCTTTAAGTATCTGGACGCTATTTCCAGTTATTTTAGCTTAACAAATTTAACTAAATAATCATTAAATTTCTTCCATTCTTCGTGATGTTCCTCCTCCTTCTGGTCGCGGACTCTTCCGGTTAGATCGGCTAGCTCCATACAATCCATCATCTTCATCTGGCATTCTTCTACTGTTGGTAATTCTTGAGTTTTCCACTTTTTAGCTAACAAAATACGAGCCGCAGTTGTGGCATACAAAAATAGATTAACATCTTTCTTGGGCAATTCCGAACCTGTTATTCCAAGAAGAAAGGCCTCTGGTTTCTTTATAAATGTACATTTCAACATTTTTTTCAATTCATTATAAATCTTTTCCCAGAAGTCTTTCACCTTGGAGCAGGTCCACCACATATGAAAGAATGTTCCTTCCTTTTCTTTACATTTCCAACATGTATTATCACAATTATGATACATCTTTGCTAATTTTACAGGTGTCAAATACCATTTATACATCATTTTCATAATATTTTCCTTTAACAAAGTACATGCGGTGAACTTCACCCCTTTCTTCCACAATCTTTCCCAGTCCTCAAACATTATGTTATGTCCTAAATCTCTTGCCCAGTCTATCATCACCGATTTAACTTGTTCATCTTTCGTATGCCAGTCCAGCAAAAGCTTGTACATTTTAGATAAGTTTTTACCTTCAGTATCTAACAACTCCATCTCCAACTTAGATTTTTCCAAGGCAAAACCATTTTTCTTATCCAGTTTATACAATTCGTTAATCTGGTGGTAATGTAGCCAATTTAGCTTATCTTTAATTTGCTCAAATGGTCTTAATTTATAGCCTTCCTCTTCCTCTATTAATAAAGTCATAATATCTCAACCATTTGGTATCCATATTTAATTTTTTCTGGGCCTTTGCCTCCATTGGTGAAAACCATCTGGGCGTCTTTCTTTCTAAAAAGTCTTTGTATTTTATCCAAACATTATACAACGATTTCCTAATTATATGATTTTTAAATGCTTTATGGGCTTTTACTTTATCATACCACAAATATGCATGCCAACCAAACACATTATCAAATCACTCCAAATCTAGTAAATCTGTATCTTCTAATTTCATCCATTCTTTAATCCAACAAAGTGCGGCAGCTTCAAAATAGATTTTTAAGGTATTTAATAATAATAATAATAAATACCTTTAAAAAAGGTTGTTGTTATTATTATTATTATTATTATTATTATTATTATTATTATTATTAAGCACTAGAGGTCTCTCCCATGGCCCTGCCCACCTGTTAAACATGGTCCATGGTTTGTGAGGCAGAGGAGATGAGCATCCAGGCCATAGGCCAGATCAAATATTGCGCCCCCCCCCCTTATACTGAGTCACATTACAGATTCATATACAGCCATACCTCGGGTTACAGACACTTCAGGTTGCGCGTTTTCGGGTTGCGCACCGCACCAAACCTGGAAGTACCAGAACGGGTTACTTCCGGGTTTCGGTGCTTGCGCATGCGCAGAAGCACCGAATCGCAACCCACGCGTGCGCAGACACGGCGCTGCGGGTTGCAAACGTGCCTTCCACACGGATCACATTCACAACCCGAGCGTCCACTGTATTCAGTGATGCTGCCTGGCATCTGCTCTTCAAGACCCCAGGTAAAGTCTTTCCCAATCCAGCTGCCTTGCTTCCTCTAATGAGAGACCTGAGGCCTTCTGTATGCTCTGTCCCTCCTTATAGCTCCAGGTTGATTTGCAAACCAGGCAGGGCTTCACGTTATAAGCTATAAATATAACATTTAAATGCCACTGCATTGGTGGGGCTCCTGAAGTGGATTGTTTTGCTGCCAAATGGTGAGTGTGCACAAAAGTGCCTTTGGATTTGCCCTTTGATCGTCGGGTTTGCCAGATCTGCTCCTGGCTTTGCAGTTCATAGACGTTGCTGCAGGGAGTGTGGGGGCAACAGACTCTGAGCTGAATGGAGTGGCATATCCTTTTGAATGTATAGCGATCGGGACTGACTCATCCAAGAGAAATGAGATATTAATGATTAAAAGAGCTGCTTAATTTTTCTGGGCAAGGCTGATCAAAGGCAAAAGGAGTGAAAGAGCTTACATCTGCATTCTCTCTTACTGAGTAATCCACATCTGTTGGGTGCAGTGAATGGTCTGGGAACACCCACCCCTCTACCCTTGTTGGCATCTGTCTTGTCTGAAGAGTCAATAGAGTGTGCCTCCGGGAGTGAAGTCAAACCGCTGCATTAGGAACATGGAACCGACCTCCCTGGGCGCAAGCCTAGGCAGTGTGTATGGAGTTCCTAGGCTGCCCAGATGACAAGACCCCCCTCTTGGCCTCACTGATGTGGTCCAAAGGAAAGCAGAGGAATACGTTTGGCACCAGCTTGGCTGCAGGAGTTGCCAGAAGGAGGTGTACAAAGCGCTATCCAACTGTCTTAGGGACTCCACTCCATTTTTACAGTGGTACCTTGGGTTAAGAACTTAATTCGTTCTGGAGAAGAAGAAGAAGAAGAAGAGTTTGGATTTGATATCCCGCCTTTCACTCCCTTTAAGGAGTCTCAAAGCGGCTAACATTCTCCTTTCCCTTCCTCCCCCACAACAAACACTCTGTGAGGTGAGTGGGGCTGAGAGACTTCAGAGAAGTGTGACTAGCCCAAGGTCACCCAGCAGCTGCATGTGGAGGAGCGGAGACGCGAACCCGGTTCCCCAGATTACGAGACTACCGCTCTTAACCACTACACCACACTGTTCTTAACCTGAGGTACTACTTTAGCTAATGGGGCTGCGCCACCGCTGCATGATTTCTGTTCTCATCCTGAAGCAAAGTTTTTAACCCGAGGTACTTTTTCTGGGTTAGTGGAGTCTGTAACCTGAAGCGTCTATAACCTGAGGTACCACTGTATGTAGGGCAATGGTGTACAAACTTTTTTCAAAGAGGGCCAGATTTGATGAAGTGAAGGGCTGTGGGGGCCAACCAAAGGGCCGGCCAAAGTTGTTGACCTTTTTTTTTGGATTGAAGTTGTTGAGGGTTTTTTTTAAAAGGATTTTATCCCAGGAAATAAACTGCCACAGGGGCCAGATTAAACTGACCAGCGGGCCAGATTAGGCCCCTGAAATGGACTTTGGACATGTCTGATGTAGGGTTTACTCCTTAGCCTTTTCTTCTCCCAAAGATGTCCCGCAAGGCAGTGGAGGTTTAGGATCAGAGTTTTCCTTCTCCTAGATAGGCTACCTTCCCAGGTGGATGACTCCCATCTGCCCCTCACTTCCCTCTACAGCATGTGCAGAAATGGTCTCATCCATTCAATCCGCCAGAGCCTGTCTCTGCATGCAGAGAAAGTCCCTAACTCCCTGAGGATTTGAGACCCACCGACCACCCTCCCCTCATTTTGCCAGCCAGTCAAAGCCATTCCCAGGGTGCAGCCACTGTTACATGCAGACAACTTCTAGGGGCCACAGGTGAGAATTGGATGTAGGATGTGGACCAAGGTAGACAAACTACTGCAGAAGGAGCGTGACGTGTCCCTCACCAGAGGTAATACCCCCTTCTCTAACATCTCATACACCCCACCACTGTACCACTGTGGAAGCAAAAGAGGTGCAGATCTGGTTAGTGACTGGTTGGGGCCACCATAAGCTCCAAGAGAGCAATCTGTGAAAGCGGTTTGTCTCCCAAGGAGTTCAGAGATTATCACATCACACTCTTCCAGCAACCTTGGGGAGTGGTTTAGCAAAAGAGTGTGGGTGATACTGAGGGGCCCTTGGTGATTTTCCCCCTGCCTTGATGTTCATCGCTTTACACTTGTTTACATTGAATTCCATCTGCCATTTTTACTGCCCACTCGCCCAGATTGGACAGAACGTTTTGGAGCTCTTGGAAACCCTTTTTGTTTTAACAATTGTTATGTACTGAGTTGAATAGGATCCAAAATGCAGCAGTCTGATTGGTCCTAGAACAATAGGATCCAAAATGCAACAGTCTGATTGGTCCTAGAACAATAGGCTTCAGAATGCAGCAGTCTGATTGGTCCTAGAACAATGCAGCAGTATGACTGGTCTGCAGGAGCCACCCAATCCAGCTCCAGATGGAAGTGAATCCACAACCTGATTGGCCTACAGGAGAATTCCGGAATTAGCCAATCACTTGCAGCCCATTGTGTAAATAATGTATCTAAAGCAGATACTTTGGGGGAACTTTCATTCCTCCTCACCACTATGAGCTGAATAAAGAGCATGAAATCCACTCTCGACTCCAAGTATATTTCAACAATATAACATCCTCAGCAAACTTGGATACCCCACTGTTCATCCCTAAAACTAAGTAACTCATACACAAGTTAAAAAATCCAAATACTGATCCTCAAAGGACTCCACTTTCTGCACACCTCTAATGGGAGAATGAGGCATTAATTCCTAGTCTCCCTTTCCTGTTTCTTAACCATTTACTGATCCACAAGACTACTTCTCTTATCCTATGGCTATTGAATACCTTTGTCAAAAGGTTTTGGCCTCTTCTGACATCATCTTGCTGACTTGTGCCTGGTGGTGCCTTCTTCCATCCCATGTTTCGTTTGGAAACTTTGGGGGAAATGGGAGAAGGGGGATCGCCTATGAAATACTTGCTTTGTTAGAATGAGTTAAATGCTTTTTAGTACAGGGTTTTACACACCCAAATTGTGTAGCATGCAGATTGTCTTTCATATAAAACTCTATAGGACTTATGCCTGTGAATAGTGTGGACACCCAAATGCAAGATGCATTTCTGCATCTGGGGTTCTACCATTGTCATGAGAGAAGCATGCTTGTGAATTGCTGCTTCTGCCTTCCTCTGGTTGTTGGTGCTTTCCTTTTCAACTCTTACATTTTGCCATCTGAGAAACAGGAAGAAACAAGATAGTGTGCCCTTTGGTAGCATGGAGTGCAGCAGTTTGAGGATCTTTCTCTAGCATTGGGTATATTCACAATTTTGCTTGAACAGAACTAAGGCATGAATACATTTGAAACTGCATGCATTTATCTGGGAGCAAAATCCACTAAACCAAGTACGTCTTGCTTCTGAGTAAACATGCATGGAATTGCTCTGTCAAATTTCATAAAAATGCAACATAGTGCCATTCTGTGTATTAATAATGATGCCTTATATGTTGTAAAAACAGTGAAATAAGTTTAGGTTTGATAAGAAAGTGTTGCGTATATTTTTATTTTCCTCTCCTGGAAACCCTGGGGGAGGGGAAGTCACCCCACTCTGCCCCCACCTTCCAAATTTATGGACATTTTACATCTCTAGCCATGTAAAGGTAAAGGACCCCTGACCGACTCTGGGGTTGCTGCGCTCATCTCACTTTACTAGTCGAGGGAGCCAACGTTTGTCCTCAGACAGTTTTTCCGGGTCATGTGGCCAGCATGACTAAGCCGCTTCTGGCGAAACCAGAGCAGCGCACGGAAACACCATTTACCTTCCCGCCGGAGTGATGCCTATTTATCTACTTGCACTTTGACATGCTTTCGAACTGCTAGGTTGGCAGGAGCTGGGACTGAGCAACTGACCCCGTTGCGGGGATTCGAACCGTTGACCTTCCGATCAGCAAGCCCTAGGCTCAGTGGTTTAGACCACAGCACCACCCGCGTCCGATAGGGCTTTTAAGATAGGCCCTCCTCACTTGTTATGGCAGTCCAAACATCCCTAAAACTGGGACACAGTTGTTTTTATTAAGCAAACAGATGCTATCCGAGTTGAGTACAGAAACAGAAACCTAGGTATTTAATGCATGCAAATGAGTGGTGACCACATTGTCATGCACTATAAAGGATTGCATAATTACTTCGATATCCCTGGCTTTCAGCTCAGTTGAAACTACCATTAATCAACTCTAGATCAGCATTGTACACCTAGAAAATGTGGGCATTGGAAGTTCCCACAGGTATCTGGTTGACTACTGCAAGAACAGGATACTGGACTAAGATGGGCCATTGGCCGTTTCCTGAATTCCTTCACCATGTAACCACCGTACAGATTTCAGAATTGTGGGGCGGGTTTGCCTATATTCTTCTGTGCCTGTGCCCATGCACGTATTCCCCCCGTCCCCCACGTGCTGACATAAACACTGCCAGAGGCAACAGAGTTCTGGTAATTGTTTAGAACGGAGAACTTCAGCAGGAAAGTTTGTGTTGTGCGACAGTGTTAAAAAGATGTGCGCGATAAAATTCCTGCCCCTATGCCACAGCTAAAGCAGTTGCTTTAAATGCTGTGTTCATCCTTGAAATTTAAGGACCTTGCTTAGACAGGTTAGACCCTGCAGGAACTTCGAGCGAGGAAAGCAAGTTGCAGCTGAGGCGAGAGCGTTCTGTTTTTGCCTCTGTTCTTTATCTCAGCAAAACCTGTCACGATCACTTTCCACATCCCACAGTGGAGAGCTGGACTACACATTCAGATATGTTGTGTAGGGCAGCATTTGCTGGATCTGACCATTTCGTGGGGAAATAGCTTAAGGAGAAGGCTAGTTTTTCCCAGCTGGGAGTGATGACTTAACATCCGTCCCCCGCTATACTTTCTTTCTCTCTCTCTTTTCTTAAAGGGAAGGGTTGTTGCTCGGTCGTAGAACATCTGCTTTGAGTGCAGAAGGTCCCAGGTTTGATTTCTGCCTGAAATCCTGCCTGAAATCCTAGAGAACTACTGCTGGTCAACATAGTAGGTAATACTATGCCACCCCAGTCTCCACCAAGTAGTGCGCTAGACTCATGCACTCACCCAGGGTCTGTGTTTCCTTTTGGGAATGGGACACAGTGGAGACCGGGGCATCTTTATGATATATTGTGTGTGTGTGTTTGTGTAGCTTAGGTTGTTTTTGTGTATCTCAAGCTGTGTGTTTTATATATATATATTTATAAACTTGGGAAGTGATGCTTATATATGTGTGTGTGTGTGTATGCACACACACAGAGAGAGAGAGAGAGGGAGGAATCTTGGTTCTCAAATGCTTTGGTACTTGAACATTTCAGCTCCCAAACACCAAAAATCAGGAAGTAAGCGTTCCGGTTTTCGAACGTTTTTTGGAAGCCGAGCGTCTGATGCGGCTGTCGTCCATTGTTTCCAGGGCGTCTGCACCAATTGGAAAGCTGTGCCTTGGGTTTTGAATGTTTCGGAAGTCGAACGGACTTCTGGAACGGACTACGTTCGAGAACCAAATTACCACAGTGTGTGTGTGTGTGTGTGTGTAGATGGGGAAGAGTATAAATACTATTGTTGTTGTTGTTGGTGGTGGTGGTAGTAGTAGTAGTAGTAGTGGCACCAGGTTCTTCCAAAGGTAGCATCATCCTTGTTTTGCAGCTTGCCTTTCCCCAGAAATAGTAAAACCCCTCTTTTTCTACCCATGCTAATCTAAGCCTTGGTCTTTTGTAACACAGAAAGAGGAGCCCCACTCATCTGCATTTTTACACATTGTTCTTTGATGCTCCGATCCACACCCAGGTTATTATTACCTCTGAGGAAATAGCTTTTACACCTGCCTGCCTAGGATTAAAGGGAGTGTCTGAGATACAATTTAGGATACCTAGGTTCGTTAACACCTCACACATGCTGATTACAGAGGATTAACATTCACACATGGGATCTTGCATCCCAACCTTAGTTAAATTCTAACACTACTTGAGTCCAGGGTGTCTTGCACTTGCAAATTCATAACAATACTTAATAAGATAGGCCAGCGGTCTGATGCTATAAGGTAGGCAGCTTTCTGCTAAAAATCACTCCCCATAGCTGTTTCCCTTGAAGGAAAAGATTTGGATAGCCTGCATTTCCCCACACAGGGAGAAACGCAGCTTATGAAAGGTGGGAGGGAAGGGTAAGCAGCCCACCTCTGCTCTTCTTCTGATTAATCTTCCAAGTCTGCGTTGTTTTTGTTTTTTAAATGGGCGCCAGGGTAGGAGGGGAGAGACTCTCCCATCGAGTGTGGCTCTTAAGAGGGCTATACCACAATATATTTCAGAACTCTCAGCTCACAGGAGAGAAGGTAGAAGGAAGTGTGCTCAGTAAGCAAGCTGATTTGAGATACTGATTGATCAGATATGGACAAAATGCTTTTGTCAGCCAGTGTAAACATTTCCAAGGTGGCGATACTGACCTGGTATCTCTTCAGTGGGTGTCGTTTCACAAGGTTGATCTCAGTATTTCAGAAATGCTGTTTTGGCAGAATACACAATGAGCAGGCAGGGATGGGAAAAGTGTGGACTGTACTGTTGCTCCTATCAGGTCCAGCCCGTATGACCAATGGGTCCGTGATGGTGGGAGTTATGTGAAGTATTTGAAAACGGGGGGAAGCAAGTAGCTTCATAAGGCTTTTTAGTCCTTTTCGGATATGCACTGAGTGTTATGGCTTAGATCTTTACCCCTCACCACAATTGTGTCAGCGACTGACAGGTCTCTGATGTGTGTGCACCGAGAGGAAAGGTTGGCTGGAGTCTGACTCGGGAGAGGGGGCAGTGGTGGGGACCTCCATCAGCCAAGAGGCAAAAATCAGAAGCAGGGGAAGATCCACCTCTCAACAACACGCAACCAGGAGAGCACCTCTATGCCCCGCAACAGCAGAGCTCTCTGGAATTGAACCCTGCTTATTACCAGCAAGCTGCTTTTTGTGGAACTGGGCTTTATGAGACTTCTCAAGTGAGCAACTGCCCAGTTCCATATTACGGTGCGGAGATGGTGAGGCAGCCTCCACCATCATCTGGTAACTTCTTCATGGCATCAAGCACTTATACTCCCTGGTCTGCAACGGGGAGTTATTCAGCTACAAATCCTGTACAAATGCAGAATGTTGATGGAAGTACTTTGGACTCTCAGTTTTTCTCTTTAAGTCAGGTTTTGGAACAAAACAGCCAGACTGCCAAGGAGAATTGGTTTCAGGGCAAAGATTTAGGATGAGAACCTGTAGCATTAAAGCAACAAAACAAGCTGCTCAGGAGTCTTACTCCATCCTATGGTGTAAGATGTTTGCAAATGCTGCTTGAAAAATACCAAAAATAGACATCAAAGAAATCCGTTTGCAGATTAGCATCCCAACTCCTTCCTTGCTATCCTGTACATATTTTCCAAGCTCCCTCTTTTAATGCCTTTTAATGTATTACTTCAATGTTTTGAATAAAGTTTGTTCTTTTTAAAAAGAAGAAGAAGAAGCAGGGGAAGATTCAGAGCTGGAGGGTGGGTTGGAAGAAGGGGACTAAGAGGCAGGTCAGGCAAGTGAAGGGTCAGGTGCTTACCAAACCTCTCCTGCAAAACTGTCTCCAGAACCAAGAAGGGAATGAAAAGAGAGGGGCAGAGGCAGTTTCCACACACAGGCATAGTCTCTGGGGAAGGTGCATCAACTGGTGGAGGGGGAGTGGTCCCTTGTTGCTGCAACTGCTCCATAAAGCACAGAGCTGGGAATAGCTGCCTAGCCGCTAGATTGCTGTGCGTAGCTACCCAGAGCTGTAGAAGCAAACCGTGAGTGTTATTTTTTGACAATAAATACGTAACTATCTGCTGTATGCATTCCTTCAGCTGGGAAGCACCTTGACAGATGGGCATTACGATGAGCAAAATAAGAAGTACCTTGCTAAAATGCAGCAATAAGAGTTGCCAACTTCTGCCAGCATTTCCTGCAACAGGCACAAGTTCTCTTATGACGTATCTGTGAAGTGTTTGTACAATACACTGGTAACTGGTGTGGGAGAGGAGAAAAGGGACTTTTTGGCACCGGCTGTAATGACTGAGGTACCTTTCCGAGGGAAATTCACTTCTCTTCCCTCTCAAAGTGTCCATATACTAATTTTTAGGTTATTCAACTGACATTTAAGGATCTGTTGGCTGACTGGTTCCTGGGAGTTGTCTCAGTTGGTAGAGCATGAGATTCTTAATCTCAGTTTCATGGGTTCGAGACCCATGTTGGGTAAAAGATCCCTGCGTTATAGGGGCTTGGACTAGATTATCCTTGTGGTCCCTTCCAACTCTACAATTCTACGATCTCAATACTCTGGGCTTATCTACACTTCTGCTTGTCCTGGGCCTAGAAAGCTGAGTCGTTTTCCGCATGTCCCGTGTTTTCTAAGCACGGGTTCAAGCAGTTTTGCCCCACTGCTTCCCTCTGGAAAATCCAATTGCCGTTTGTTCCAATTCAGAGCTAAAGATTGGGTTTTCTTGGGGGAAAGGGCAGGCCAAACAGAGGCATGGATAAGCCCTCTCTTGAATCCGTTTCATTGCTTTTATTAATATGACTGTGTTAGATTTTGTACTTACATTTTTCACAAGGCTTGGGATGACCCTGCACCTTTAGCCGGCTTGAGCTCACTCGCCCCAATTTGCCGAACAAAACCTGCAAATCAGTAAATAGGGTTTGTTCTTAGGTTGCCTAAGAATCAGTTCTGGGCAATGAGGCAGAGAAGCTCCGCGAAAGTGCCTTCTTAATTCTCCTTTCAAGCCACAAACATCTAAAAGAACTGCAAACGGTCAGGCCAGGCTAGTAGTGGTTTCCACTGCCAAGTAATTTCTGTGGGCTTATTGTAATTTGTGTGGCATTTTTCTTTGCCACACCAGGATCACACGATCGGGAGCACTTCTTCCAAACATCTTGCAAGGAATCGTATCCCTGGCACAATACTTTGTCATGAGCCAGCCCTAGATTTCAACATGATCTGTCTTGTGTAACGGCCTCTGGAGTGATGTGCTCAGGCTGACGCCAAGGTTTCTCATGCTGGCAGCGTGCCTGGTCCTGCCCACACTAACTGAGGAGGGTGAGTCAAAAGCATCTTGCCCGCAGGAGCCTTTTCACATCATATCTGCCCTTCTGCCAGCCTAGGTGGCTCTTGGCTTCCTTTCGCCCGGGTGTCAAGTCTGTGCGTACCTGCCGGCATACTAACTGTTGCGGGCACTGGTAAGTGCGTTCATTTCTTAACCCTTGCACATTTTCAGAGTCCAAACATATATAATATCTGCATTCAGATCTGCATTGCTTCATGCTTTGTGCATTCTCTGCAAGGAGGAGTAGATGGTTCTGTTGTGTTGCAAACCTCTCACATCCACCCATTGTGTGTGTGTGTTTTGTTCCGGGCTTAGTAGGGCATTGGTTTCAGTCACGCTATAATGAATGTGGTGGCCAGGCAGGATGAAAAATTGTGTATCTGTAGTATGAGGAGCCCAAATGGCACCAACATGATAAAAAACACAATATGATTGTATATAGTGCAGGGGCCAGTGGTGCTGGGAGTTGTAATTCAGCAGCGTCCTGAGGGCCCTTGGATTATAGGTTTATGGTTTGTGTGGTTGTTCGAGCTGCTCGTGCCCTTTTGTTTACTTCACTCATGCCTTATTTGTGAGAAGTTTTTACAAAGAAACAAACTCAGTTGGGAGAGTATGAGACTTTTAACCTGAGGGTTGTGGGTTCATTTCAGGGGGTTAGAGTAGATGAGCCCTCCAAATCTACAATTCTGTGATTTCTTATCCGTCTTTCACCCTGAGGTGAGTTACAACAGTGTAAAAATACAATTGTGAAACAGCTAAAATGGATTAAAAGAAAGGGAATAGGGTGAACACAAAAGCTGCTTTATGTTGATGTAGCAGTTCAGATCTGGAGGTCCCTAACCCTATATTCATGTTTGAAGTTCTATGACTACCTGCATGCTATGCCCCACAAGCTTGAGGGGCGAGGGTTGGATAAGAGAAATGGCATTGGGAAGGCTTAATCCCCATACCCCAAGGCAACATATTCAAGCGGACTCTGAATCAGGGCATTTCCATGGTTGCATTTGCTTTTTAAACGTTTTAAAGTGGGAGATGCAATTACAGGACTTCTGCTATCTTGTCTAGTTTGGCCCTTAAAAGTGGGACAGGTTTAAAAGCAGACGCCACTTGAAGCAAACGTGAATGCAATTGCACTAAAATTTGGGAACATGATGGGAAAGACAGGTTTTTAAATAATAATAATGCTATCTTATTTACAGTGTGTGCCACCCAATCACATATTTATTGTGTGGCTGCCATATTATACAGGGTCAGACGGTTTATTCAACTGACTGCTCTGACTAAACTCTGCATCAGCTGACATAGTTGTTGTTGGACTACAACTCCCATCATCCTTAACCAGTGTTAGAAACAGATAGGAAAGCTAGGAGCTAAATGGCAACTTAAACCTAGGTTATGGGCGCAACAACGGGATGTCTAGGCCCCCTTTTTTATAAGAAGAATACTAAGCTGAAAATGAACGAACCGCAGCTAAAATGTTATGCTCATTTGTCACATGGTCTGGTCCTTTCCCTGCCCGCCCCCCTAATATTCTTAACAGGGTCTCTTCTCCAGTCTTCAGAGAGCAGCTAGAAGCAGAGAGGCAGAAAAAGACCCTCCTTTCCTTCCACACTGCAGTTTCAATCTGAAATGTTAGGCGCAGTACCTCGTCCAGAGCTCAGAAACTGCCCGTGCTAATGAAATTCCCTGCCACAAAATGCGCCCAGAACAGTAGGAGTTTCGAACACTGTCCCTAACCATTGGTCATGCTGGTTGGGATTTGCAGGAGTTGTACTCCACAACAGCAGGAGGGGACTGCCATCTACTCCTTGGCTAGGGGTTTTTCTTCATAGCCACCTGGCTGAGGTCTGTCTCAGCTCTGCTTCTCAACATCCTTTTAACAGGTTTACAGGAACTGGCTCCAGGCACAAGCTCTTAAATCCTACATTGCAAAATGTTTTCCAAGCGCCAATCCGAGCTACAGATTTTACAGCGGTTAAGCCACTTAAATCCTCCTCCTTTGTCCACAGCATTGGCTGGTGGTGTTTAATAATAGCCGTTAAGTTAGAATCAATGCTACTGTCAGAACAGTAATAAATACGCAGATATATGACACCTGGGTATTGGTCTCCTATCCTCTCACCCCATCGCTACCGCTGATACTCACTGATGTGGGATGAATAGATAACTGTGATTTATTTATTTTTTTTAGGGAAGAAAACAAAAAAACAACCGGTTAACTTGAAATGCTGTCGGGAATATCTGTTCTGGTTGCTAGGATTAAAGTCTTCAGAGAAAACTCTGGGATTGAACAGCGATTTGTATAATCCAAGACAATGCTCTTTAAATATGTTGAATCCCACAGAAACCCCATTATCTGCTCTCAGTCCCCCCCCCCATCCTGGTGGGGCAGAGGTGCAGGTACAGAGGGAAATGGTGGGTCGTGGGACAAACCTCTTCTCTACCACCATCATCCCACTCACAGGTGGCTTGCCCGCAAAGTACCACTTTTTCTTCTATCTCCATCTCTGGTTCAGTTAGTAAGGGGCCAAATGGAAAGTCTTAAATGGCCTGTTTTGATTCAGAAGTTGTCAGTTGCTGACCCATGTTTCACGTCTTGACCTGCCTTGATGTCCACCAATGTCCCAATTGCTGTGTTATTGTATGAGTTTTAATTTGCTTTAGTCTATTCCATTGCGGTTCTAACCGTCTGAATGTTTTAAATAATGGTGATAATTTTTTTAGTGATAATTTTATTGTTTTATCTTCTTTCTAAACCTAAACTGCTTCGAGGGTCGTCGTCCCCCTTACACTCGAGTGGTGTGTACATTTTATGAAATAAAATAAATATTGTTTGATTGCACTGGGAACCAATGTGGTCAACTTGGTATTTTATTTTTTAATTTGTTGCTTTCCTTACAGTTCTTTCCTTGGGGGACCTCAGGTCCATGCCACAGAAATTAAAACACTGGAATTGGCACATCCCGTCGCTCTTGTTCTGTTCCAGAGTGCTGCAGTCCTATATGATGGGAATGGATTTGCTTATATCGTGTATCAAATGTCCCCTTAAAAAATATGGCAGTCTTCTCTCCTTTCCATCTGCCATTCCAACTTATGAGTGAGCCCTACTGCCTTGTCCCTTTTCATTTTTTAACCAAAATCGTAGCATCTCCAGCCATATGCCGGCAGAGCTAACAGATTCGGAGTTCACAGTGGCTAAGTCCAAGTAGAATCCCTGCTTCAAAACATGCCTTTTGCCATATGCTGCGATGGCTTGTTTGGAATATTGTACAAATAAGATCTCGGCAGCCTCCAAGGTCGGATGTGGGGAAGATTCTGACTCAGTTCTGTCTCTTTGAAACAGTGTTCTAGGTTAGAGGGAACGTAGATTGGCACGTTCCTGGTTGTATGCAATGTGTGGGTAATGAATCAGTATTTATTGCACAAATGTTTTCCCAACACGGCACTAATGATATCACTGTGACTGAGGAAAGATCAGTGTGCAACTAGCCTTTTTATTATGCACAGGGTTCGCACTTCCATGATGCAATGCGCTTGTGTGAACTAAGCAAATAAAACATTCTTGTTTAGGCAAGCCTATCCCAGATATATAGATGTTGACATATTTTAATCTCTTTTTAGATTACCTCTGGTTTTACTGGTTTTTGAAATGTTTTCACTACAGTATTTGCTTTTAAAAACTGTTTTGATTGATAATTTTTAAAAAGTCTTGTAAACTGCTTTAGAGGTTTTGTTACAATCAAGTGGTATATAATTTTTTGTAAAACAAAGAAAAAGCCTGTAGATCCTGTGTGGTTTTTTTAAAATAAAAAAATGTGCCTTTCATTGTGCCATGAACAAAGTGACCCAGAAATACTTTAAATAAGAAAAAAAAATGTTGCCCATGAACTGGATAGCTCAGTTGGTTAAAGTATGGTGCTTATAATGCCAGGGTTGCAGGTTCGATTCCCATATGGGCCAGCTGCATGTTGGACTAGATGAACCTCAAGGTCCCTTCCAAGTCTATGATTCTATAACTGAGAATCTTCCATTTCCCCCAGCTGCTCCTTCTGAGCCCCTTGAGAATCCCTCTTCTTGGAGAAACCCTGCAAAAATAATAGAAAAGGGAATGTATTTATCGGCTCCCTTTTAGAGCACATCCCTCACAAGGAGTTATATAGCTAAAGGAGATCCACTTAAATGGTATGGAATCTAAAAATCCAGAATGCAGGGGTGAATGTATGCCCTTATATTTGTTTTTTGTTTTTTTAAAAAGGGGGGCACTTAGGTTGATGTCCAGGCAGTCCAAATTAAGTGCCAATAGCATGACAGGTTGCAAAAGCTAACTTATCACAGACAGTGGCGAGCATGAGCTATGTAAGGCACACCGTCAATTAGTGGATATCTTCTTCTGCCTCCCTTCCGAGATTCCAGCGGACATTGCCCACACCCTCTGAAGTATCCTTGGAGCCCGTAAGGATTAGAATTTTACTCTTTGAAAGTGGCAACCACTGCCTACTGAAAAGCAAAATTGCTTGCTGACTCCTGTTTCGGTAGAAAAAGCAGTTTGCAATTTACACTTGGGGGTTCTTGGCTAATCGATGGACAAACCAGACCGGCCCCCCCAACCTTCTCCTACCGACATGCCATTCAATTCTGTGTCTCTCAGTGTCTCTCAGTTCTGTATCTCTCAGTGATGGTTTCATGGAGAATTCATAATGGTCCAAGTTGGGAACTCTTTGAACATCAAGCCAGTACCTTGTAAACAAAAGAATCCCATCGGGTCTCTAGGTGAAATTGGTTTTGTAGGATTGTTTTGTCTTGGAACCTTGTCAGCTAGTGGAGTAATGGATACCTTTTTCTTTTCTTTTTGTTTTGTTTTTCAGACATGTGTTCGGAGCTTGACCTGGGCTATTTCTCCATGGCAATGTGGACCATTGGCCTCGGAGCCATTGGGGCTGCTGTGACAGGGATAATCCTTGCCAATACAGACTTGTTTCTGACTAAAGCGGAAAAGGCTTCCTTGGATTTTCTCGGGTCGGCAGATCTGAAGACTCTGGGAGGAGGTAAGGCTTATGTGTGGTCGGGTCCTCTGTGGGCTGAGAACCCAGCGTTCTGAAAAAGCAGTCGGTTATACTTTGGAAAGCCTGTTGAGGGAAAGAACCTTGATTTCCAGGCCTGGGGAAAAGACCCATGAGCGGCATTTCTGCCTTTGTGGAATCGGATCTGCAGCCTTCTAATATGTGGCATAGAGTTTACCACATTTCCCTTTGTTTCCAGCAGGCACTGAACTGCTTATATCAGAGGTTTTCAACCTTTCTGAGTCTATGGCTCCTTTTTTTTCACATATAATTTTTTTATTGGTTTTCCATTAATTATACATATATACAGTCTAGGTTACATAAGTTACATATAACATAGCTGTTACAAGAATCATATATATAATACACAATTATTTTGGGCTCCACCGAGCCTCGGACTTCCCTTCACTTCCTTGGTAAGTATCAGATAATTTCTGAAGTTACGTGTTTTATCTCCTTTACATATTTGCCAAACACTGTTAGAGTTGTTCTAATCCTGCCAGAGTCATCGAAGTTCTATACTTATCTCTTATATACATCAGATATTTGTTCCAATTTTCATGAAACTTCTGGTCATCCTGGTCTCTTAGTCTTCCTGTTATTCTAGCTAGTTCAGCATAATTTATCATCTTGATCTGCCAGTCATTTATAGTAGGTATTAATTCCATTTTCCAGCTTTGGGCTAACATAGTTCTAGCGGCCGTTGTGGCATATAGAAACAGATTTTTATCCTCTTTTTTGATTTCCTTGCCAACTATTCCTAGCAGGAAAGCTTCAGGCTTTTTGGGAAAAGTATACTTAAATTTTTTTTAAAGTTCGTTGTAAATCAGTTCCCAAAAGCCTTTTACTTTACTGCATGTCCACCACATATGGTAGAACTCACCATCCCCCTCTCCACATTTCCAGCATTTCTTAATCTTCAGTTTATAAATCTTAGCTAACTTCACTGGTGTGAGATACCACCTATAAATCATCTTCCAGAGGTTCTCCCTTAGTGCCATACACGCCGTGAATTTCATATTTACACTCCACAGTTCTTGCCACTTTACAAAGTCAATGTTGTAACCAATATCTATGGCCCATTTTATCATGGCCTCCTTCACCTCTTCATCTTTTGTATACCAATCTAGTAAGAGGTCATACATCCTAGATAATAATTTGTTTTTACCTTCTATGACTTCCACATTAAATTTAGATTTTTTATCTTCAAATCCCAGTTTCTTTTTATCATCTTTTAACAGATCATTCACTTGATGATATTGCAGCCACCCCGTGAGCACATTCTTTACCTCCTCATAGGGCTTGAGTTTTATGCCCTGATCAGTTTTATTGATAAGTTCTTCATAGGTAGCTTTCCCCCCCTCCATGTTAGTTTTTTTGACAGTTAAGACATCTATTGGCGAGATCCACCATGGGGTTTTCTTTTCCAGCAGGTTCTTATTTCTTTCCCATACTTGAAATAATGGTCCTCTAATTATATGATTTAGGAAGCCTCTATGAACTTTCACCTTTTCGTACCACAGGTACGAGTGCCACCCGTACCTGTTATCGAAGCCCTCTAAATCCAAGATACCAGTATTCTCTAGCTTTATCCAATCTCTCACCCACGTTAAGCAAGCCGCTTCGTAATATAAACTCAAATCTGGTAAAGAAAACCCCCCTCTTTCTTTTTTATCTACCAGTATTTTCATTTTTATTCATGGTCTTTTTCCCTATGGCTCCTTTAACCAACTACATTCTTTCTGTGGCACCCTGTAAGGCTCAGGAGCCCAGTTGTGTCGCCCCGTGCCTGCAGAGCTGGCAGCCTCTCACCCATTTTAGAACACCCTCCCTTGTGGAGTGTTCCCTCAGCCCCCTCTCCTCTCCCTTCTCCTTGGGAATCCTCTGGGCAGCTGCTGCTGCCATCCCTGGACAGCATTTCCCTATGGAGCTTATAGCCAGGGCTGCTGCAATAAATAGCTGTGCTAGCCTTTGGAAGGCAGACCCGAGAGGGCATCAGAGGAGGGAGGGAAGGAAAGAGGGACAGAGGCCAGTGTTGCCTGCAGCACCCCTGACCATCATTCAAGGCACCCCAGGGTGCCATGGCACACTGGTTCGAAACCACTGGCTTATATGGTTAAAATGGCACCACATGTTCAGAAGTGGGACATAATCAATGGGCTTGTTTGCAGAAGTACAAAAAATATTTTTTTTGAGGGGGGATCCCTCTGGGAACTGCAGAAACAACCCAGGGAGGGTCGAATACGATCAGTGCTCACAGAATGCTGACTGTCTTGTGGAAATGAGTGTGTGTGGGGGGGAATGAATATTTGGAATCCTAAACAGAAGCGCTTCACTCTGCAACACTTGGTTACAGATCCCACTTGCTCCCGTGTTTCTGAAAGAAAATGTGTTCACTGAAAGGCCCCAGCCCAACTCAGTGAGGCTGTACTTGCCATGCACAGCTTGTAAGCCCGTGGCATGGTGGCTTCAATTATTTCATTCAGCGTAACACTTGAAATTCAAGTGGTCTCCAAAAGCCCCATAAATAATATCAAAAAAAGCTGAGAAGATGGTCCATCTCACACGGCTGCCGAAGTGAACAAGAGGCAACAAGGACCATAATGACATGTGCTATTGTTTGTCCCTCAGCAGAGCCAAGAGCATTCAAAGCAGAGGAACTGTGGAGGAAGCATGGGGCTGTCATCATGGCAGTGCGGCGGCCTGGATGATTTTTGTGCAGAGAGGTAGCGTGTTTTCCTTTGGTTTCTTTCTAAAGACCAAATAATGGGGTTTAACCTTGCTATTTCAAGAC
Source organism: Podarcis raffonei (assembly GCF_027172205.1). Taxonomy (NCBI): domain Eukaryota; kingdom Metazoa; phylum Chordata; class Lepidosauria; order Squamata; family Lacertidae; genus Podarcis; species Podarcis raffonei. Next base: position 22,431,631 of record NC_070606.1, read on the forward strand.
GCTTGTGGGCTGCACGGATACAGAGATAAGGGTCTAGTATGTTTTCCAGGTTGCCAATTTTTTGGTACTATGTTAAAGAGTTTCACAGAATCATAGAGCTGGAAGGGACCACGAGGGACATCTAGTCCAACCCCCTGCAATGCAGGAATCTCGTGCCCAAGTGGGGCTTGAACTCACAACACGGAGATTAAGAGTCTCATGCTATACCAACTGAGTTATCATATTTGCTTCTTGATTATTATTTTTGGTCAATCTCCTTTTCCAAATCTTCCATTCAGATGAGCTGCGGTAGGAATATTACAGGTCCAGTCCTGTTTGTGTTTTCTCTTTCATACTCAAGTCCTCTTCCTATGTCTACCTTCCTCCTATTGTTCTGTGTTGGACGCCTGGCAGTGTGGAGATGCAGTGGAGAGATCCTTCAGCAGCTAAACTTGCCATTAATTTTGAGCTTAGGTTTCCTTAGGTTACAACATGTGTTTTGACCTTTGCGTTTTGCTTGGCTTTAGATTTACAGAGGGAAAGCCTGATTTTCCTCCCAGTTATGTTAATTAGATTATTACAATAATAAAGCGTATGCACACACACACAGAGAGGGAGACAACAATTTAAAACAAGGTATTAATTAAAATGTTCCTTTAATTAATCCTGCAATCCTAACCCTAGGAAGAAGCCCCCTTGAATTCACCAGTACATGGTTAGGATTGCACTGTTACTTATTTTAAATATTTTTAGGTTGCATACCCGGACTGTGTCCAGCCAACTAAATCTCAAAACCACAAGAAATTGAAAGAAGGCGACAGTCCTAAAATCTGCAACAAATGATGGAATTAAAATGTGAAAAGCGGTCGCAGAACACAGTTAAAAGTGTTCTAGCTGTCTAAAGATGGAAAGGAAAGAATCCAGTGGCGTTCTGCTAGGAGGTCCACAGTTGCATTGCCAGCATGCAGCAGGCTCTGCCTATTCCTTAGATAGGCCACAGAGCATTAGCACTTCTAAAATCCCCTGCCAATGTGATGCCATCTTAACATACATTCCCACAGGCTTCATTTCAGGGCATGTTTGATAAGAGCAGTGTGAGGGTTGCCCCTACATAGGGATGGCTTGTAGGCTGCAGCCACATAACTTATCTCTTCTCTCATTCATAAGGAAGCTGCTCAGCTGTCCTCTCTGAAGCCCCAGCTTGACCAGCTGGGCATACCTCTGTATGCTGTTGTGAAGGAGAACATTGGGACCGAGGTGGAGCAATTTCAGCCGTATTTCAAGGGGGAGATATTTCTGGATGCACAGGTAGACCCAATTGGTGACTTGTACTTGGGTTGTTAATCTGTCTCATAGATTATGTTAGAAGTTTTGAGCCACTCTGTCTGAATGTGTTTCCAGGTGCGGGGTTTAAGGCTATTCTTGCTTAAACTGGTTTGTGACGCAGGCGTTAAGTTTGCACTGGCCAAAAAGCTTATACAGTGGTGCCCCGCAAGACGAATGCCTCGCAAGACGGAAAACCCGCTAGACGAAAGGGTTTTCTGTTTGCGATGCGCTTCGCAAGACGAATTTCCCTATGGACTTGCTTCGCAAGACGAAAACGTCTTGCGAGTCTCGCCATTTCCCCCCCGCTTTCCCCCCCTTTTTCTTAGCCGCTAAGCCTTTAATAGCCTTTTAGCAGCTAAGCCGCTAAGCCTTTAATAGCCGCTAAACCGCTAATAGCGCTAATCCGCTTAGCCGCTAATGGGGTTGCTTCGCAAGACGAAAAAACCGCTAGACGAAGAGAATCGCGGAACGGATTCTTTTCGTCTTGTGAGGCACCACTGTACGGTCCTTTATTGGCAAAAGGTTCACAGGTGGCTCAAAGATATGTGTGGGGAAACTCCACAATTCACCATTGAGCCCCTCCTCTGCTGCTTGGCTGAAGGTTTGATCATTTGCAAATATGAAACAAGAGTTTTTGTAATGCAAATTTGCATTCAGAATGCCATTTGCATTGCATTGTGATTTGGGCTTTTTAAAAAAAATGCCCATAGCTTGGGTGATGGCTCCCCAATGAGACTACAAAGGCATGCCTCTCTCTTGCTTTCTTCTTTGCAGGGACACACAGTGAGAATACACTCCCTCGTAGGTTTTTGACCACCTTCAGAAATGAAAGCTGCTCATGTTGGTCCATGATCCCACTTACTAAAATTTCAGAGCACACAGATCCCTCCAGCAGAGCCACTGTGATAAGAGATGTGGCTATGCCTCTTCTCTTGCAACTAGGGGGTCTGGAGGGAAGTTGGTGGCGTGAAGATTATCTTAGCAAAGCTGCTACTTAAGAGGCTAATTGGCTTTTGCTTTTCTATTTATATATCATAAATATACATAGGCAGAAAACAGGTTAGCTCTGAAGCATTGGCCTGTCTTTGCATGATTTCCCCATTAGCATGCATAGATAAATGGAAAGATTAGGACATCTATTTATTCCCCACATAATTGGGCTGTGTGTCTTATTAGGCACCCCATCTTTTAGCAGGTGCCATAAATAAAATGAAAGTTGGTAACAAATCAGTTGTGTGTGGTTCACCAGTAAGAACAGATACTGTGATGACATTTCACTATGTTTACTAATGGTAAACCAAGGGGGAAGTAAGCTGTTTTGAAAATGTTCAGGGCAGAATAAAAGCAGATCCTTTTTTTAATGGTGAGGCTGCGCTGCAAACAGCATATGGATCGGGATGCAGATGAGAGGGGAAGGGAAGGGGGGAGGCAGGCGAGAAAGAAATGAATGAAAAGGTAGAGAGGGGGAGCAACTCTTTACTTAGGAGGGGGTGCTAAAAACATTACAATTCCACAGCTAGGAAACCCAAATTCTACTCAACCAAGAGAACCTGGTTTCAGCAACTTTTCTAGATCATTCAGAGCCCTCGCCCCAGGGCTGGCCCACCCATGAGACAAGGTGAGATGATCGCCTCAGGCAGCAGGATCCACAGAGGGAGCTGATCCTGCCTCCAAGGAATGCATTGCCTGCTGCTTTTGCAGTGGATTTGCCACTTCCTCGGCAGCCTCACCCCAATGCTGCCTCTACAATGGCCTCTTGGCCAGTAGGAGGCGCTGCTGGTCTCCTCTCACCCTTGTCCCTGATGTACATCTTTATTCCCATCTTGTTCCTGACGTAGATCCCCGCTCACCCATTCTCCCATAGTGGTAGGGAGGCGCCATTTTGTGGCTTGCCTTAGGTGCCAAAATGTCTTGGGCCAGCTCTGCTCCCCACAGCCATTAGAGACCTTATGCAATGACTCTTCCAGCTCCTGAAATTGCAGCAGCCATCACCTAAGTACTTTCAAAGAATCATATAGTTGGAAGGGGCCCGAGAGCCATCTAGTCCAACCCTCTGCAATGCAGGAATCTCAGCTAAAGCATTTCAAGCATATATTTGCAGCTATAAGGGCTAGAAGCTTATTTTGGCGTGAAAGCCAAGATTCTGATGGAGCTTTGTTTTTGCGCCCAGTACCACGCTCTGTAGGGACGCGGGTGGCGCTGCGGTGTAATCCACTGAGCCTTGGGCTTGCCGGTCGGAAGGTTGGCAGTTCGAATCCCCGCGACAGCGTGAGCTCCCGTTGCTCGGTCCCAGCTCCTGCCTATCTAGCAGTTTGAAAGCACGTCAAAGTGCAAGTAGATAAATAAGTACCGCTCTGGCGGGAAGGTAAACAGCGTTTCCGTGCCCTGCTCTGGTTTCGCCAGAAGCGGCTTAGTCATGCTGGCCACATGACCTGGAAAAACTGTCTGCAGACAAAAGTCTGCTCCCTTTGCCAGTAAAGTGAGATGAGCGCCGCAACCCCAGTTGTTCACGACTGGACTTAACTGTCAGGGGTCCTTTACCTTTACCTTTTTACCACACTCTGTGGCTATGCACACACCATGCATATAAAGTACCTTGCCCCCAAAGAATGCTGGGAACTGTAGTTTACCCCTCAGAGGTACAATCTCCAGCACCCTTAAACTACAGCTCCCAGGATTCTTTGTAGGGAACAATGTGCTTTAAATGTATATAGCATGCAAGCAGCCTACTTTCCCTGCACTCCTGCAGAATGAGAATGTACACAAAGTCCTAGCGGTGGTAGTCTGAACCTTGTTTACCTTTTGTTTTGCTCCGGATCAGGAAGCATTGTGTTTCTCTAGGAAGAACACACACACTCTCTCTGTTTTGACTCAGTGTTTCTAATCCCTTTCTACAGAAACGTTTCTATGGGCCTAAGAAAAGAAAGATGACCCTTTTGGGCATGTTTCGCTGCAGCGTCTGGAGGCATTTCTTCAACGCTTGGAAGCATGGCTATACTGGGAACTTGGAAGGAGAAGGTTTTGTCCTGGGAGGAGTTTTCGTTATTGGTCCTGGGAAGCAGGTACCTGTCTGTGTGTGTGTGTGTGTGTGTGTGTGTGTGTGTGTGTGTGTGTGAATGAGCGAATGCAAAGCTGTTTTCATCCATCCTGTAGTTCCATGTTCTGCAGTTTTCAACCTCTAGAAGGGTCTTGGAGACCACTGCTCTCTCTCTTGTCTGGTCTCCTGCATTGAGGCAGAACTCCATTGAACATTCAGCATCCTTCACAGAGGAGGGCCCCACTATTTTGGTTTCCTGATCTGGGAAGGATGCAAAGAGGTATTCATCTTGCTGAAAGCCCAGGCCTTGATTCTTGCAGCTGACTCCATTCCCCAAAGGCCAGGGAGCAAAAAAGTTAGTCTTACAAAGGTAACGAAATGCAAAATACTGAAATCCTAACCGGGGGGATCAGGTGTGGTATTGCATTTTTTTTTTAAGGAAATCCCAAAGTAAGGGATGTGGTAAATGAGGCATGGGCGTCGCCAGGATTTATTGGGGAATGGGGGCAGGACACCACCACCACCCTGGTCCTGTTCCAGAAATGGATCTTCTCAATTAGGGATTTTCTCAATTTTGCACCTGTGTGGTGGAAGTGCCTGTGCTGCCCAAATCCAGCGCTAATTCACATGCACAGAAAAAGGGAGCTTAGAGGAGTTGCACAAGTTTAAGAGCCTCAAACATAGTTTTGTACAAAGGAAGTGCGTACCTGACCCACATTTCCCCTTTTATTTTAGGGCATTCTCCTGGAGCATCGTGAGAAGGAATTTGGAGACAAAGTGAGCCTTGATGCTGTCCTTGAAGCTGTTGAGAAGATCCAACCACAACCTTCAGAGCATAACTAGAGATATAGATGGCCCTTTCTTACTTACGAAAAAGCTACAAAGTCTGGGTGCAAACTCTTAACTATATCTCTAACTTGTTCCTAGAGAGCAAACACAATGTTCCATTATAGCGGCTGTTTAGTACTACTGTTGGCTCCAGATATTCCTTCTGTGTTTCTCTTACTGGATTAATGACGGGCTTGGTCTGAAATCCAAAGATCTAGCCAAGACAGTTTCCAGTTAGAACAAAACTGCTAGGTGTATCTGGATATCTGAATGCAGGATTGATGACGGAAAGCTAATAAAAACTACATTTGAAACAATTACGGAAGTCCCATTGGTTTTTGTTTTGTAGCTTTGTGAAGTCACCTTGCTAACCAGCCCTTATTTCATCATGGTTCCCAGTCCTGTAGAACTTCTCCCTCGCTGGGCCAAGTGTCATACTACCTGTGATCTTTGAGATCTGTCATCAGGCTTTCTCGAATGTTTCTTTTTTTGAAAAAATGATTTTAACTAAAGATTTCATTGGAGGGTTTAAAATAATAATAATTGCAACCTTGTGGGAGGGAATACGTTGTGATAGCAGAGCTAGGAAGGAGGTGTTAAAATTCCTAATGTGCTGTTTTTTATTGGAGTTTTTCTGTGTTACAAACCAAAGATAGAGGGAAAGGTACACCTAGTATTTTTCACAGTTCATTTACATTTAGTGAGAGACACTTTGGTCATATAATAAAACAGTTGGTATCCCTGGCTGCTACTACAGCTTTGAAAAAAAAACATTTAAAAAAACATGCAAAACTCCAGCACCTTCCGAAAATGGATCTCCTGACTCACATCTCGATTAGGCCTCTGGGCAAAGGGCGTTTTCCGCAAGAGTAACTTATTTTTAGTTTTCATTATAATAAAACATAGAGGGGTGAAGCATTTGCAATGCCCAAATGAGCATTCTGGCAAAGGCAGGCTTTGTAATTGCATATCTCTTTGCAAACCTGCTTGAAGCAAGAACTGCTTTTGAAGTCTCAGGGCTGTTCTAGAGAAGTGTCTTCTTGCAGCGTTGTTCTTAAACATGTCACTGGTGCAATAATATCACAATAGAGGTAGATTTACACCACCGTCCACGTATAATTCTGCTTCATTGTTCTGTGATGCTTCCCCCGTTTTGCTGCTTTTATTGCCCTCAGGAGGGCAACTCTTGCAAGAAAACCAGGATGCCAACCACACAACCCCCAAATGTTATTTGTGGCATGAACAGTTGCTGGATTTCAGCAGGAAGGGAAAAGATACGCACCAATTGGGAACGAAGCAGTACGCCCGTTCTCGGGCACAAACAGCGTAGAAACGGGTTGTGTATAACGGCGCCGATTGCACCATAAATAGATAATAAAAAGAACATGTCTTGTTTCTTCGCTCCTCATGACCCCAGCTGGTTGCCCCAATTTCCTGTGCAACTCCTTTGGGGCAAAAAGGACTCATGTGGATTTGGCACGAGGGCAAGTGTATAAAATTGTGCTGAAATTCTCTTTATTTTTTACTCTCCACACACAAACGAGTGTCATCCCTCCACCTCCCCCATGTCGGTCCTCATTTGTGTTTACCCTGCCACAGCGCATAGGTCATTTTCCCCATTGTTATTTTGCAGCGGTCTCAATTATCCCAAAGATAATTAAATACACTGCCTTCTAACCACAACAAATACAGATTCCAGGCGGAACTTGCATTCTCTGTTGGTCAACTGAGGAAAGATGTGTTTGTCTTAGATAATTTAGACTGCTTCTCCCTTCCTTGCCACATAGCATTCCTTTTTAAAAATAAACTAGCACTGATCTATTAAACCACATACTCATTTTTTTGGGAGGGAGGGGGCACGGCTGTTGCAAGCATTAACGGGAGAGGCGCATGCTCACAGCCCTACAGCCCCCTCACACATTCTTTCCACATGGGAACAGGCTTCTGGTCCACTTATTTAATGCATATATGTGCAACGGGACTCCAATGGTAGCTGTTTTTTGAAAGTGCAAGCAGTCTTAGGATGGGATGAATTGTACTGCAGAACTGGCAAGGTGGTTGTTAAATGTTCAGAAAAAGTCAGAAGCCCAAGGCAGTATAAGTTCCTCAACTACAGTTATTCAACATTGTCAGTGACAATGGCTCACTCATAGGAAAACAAAACCTGAACTCACAGGACTACTCAATAAAAGCCCCAGCATGAACAGCTGACAGTTGAAAGTGCTTGCGCTTACTTGCCATGAGAACGTTCGTCTACCAACGCTTATACGATTAGTTAGAACGCGCCTTGTAACAAAAAGTGTTAAACCCAATACATAACAGTGGTGTTCAACTTCTTACATTCCTGCTTTTCCCTTGGAACTGGGGTTTCTGAAAATCTGATAGCCTTGGGGCCCATGTGAGACGACTGAAAATTAGTGAGGCCCACCTGTCACAAAATGGTGGTGCAGGGGCAGAGCTAGTCAAAATGGCTGCCAATGTAAGACTTCAGCATAATCAGCTGGCAAGCCACAGGCATCCTTTTCTACTGAGCATGCAAGAAGTTCTGTAGCCTTATGAGGCTTTGCCCTCGGGTGGGAAAAATATTGCGCCCAGGAAAGGAAGATGGGAGTCAACAGACACTCAAGGAATAGTTTCGGAGAAAAAGCTTTATTTCTACCATCCATGAACTGGTAGAAGGAGCAAGTGTGATAGTTCACAAACAAGCACGGGTTCACAGTCATTTGCACAGAGTATATATTCCCCTTCCAGTTCCCTCCCCTTTCTCCTCCTCCAGAGTCCTGCCTCGAGTTCCCCTGAGCATGAACAGAAAGCTCCTGTGTTTGGACTCTTTTGGGACTCTTGGCGCCCTTCCCAGGAAAGGGGAATGAGAGCAGTTCAGCATGTCCAAAGATGTTGCAACTGAGTGAGATAAAAGTCAGTTCTCAGGCTTGAGTATTCTTGGCAATGACAGAGTCTATTCATTAGCCTTTTGAAGCCTTCTTGTACTGATAAAGGAATAACATTTTTCCTATGCATCTTGTGAGGAAAGCAGAGAAGAGCAGAGAAAAGCTGTTTTGGATTTTTAGAAGACAAAATGAATTTTGGACAGTTTTGAGGCCTGGTGGGGGGGTGACTTCGGGCTTAGGTGGGGTCACCTGTCCTCACCTCCTTCAGTCCCATCTCCAATTCCTGGCATTTCCAGCTAGGGCTTGGGGGTGGGGGGACCCTGCCTAAAATGCTGGAGAGCTGTTGCCAGTCAGTGTAGATATCACCAAGCTGACCTGAGTATAACTTCCTATGTTCCACAACTCAGATTTGCTCAAGCTAAGTAGACAATTTGCCCTGGAAGTGACATGGTTCAGCCTCTACTCTTTGGGCAGAGGTCACTGATCCAATTGGAAAAGGCCTTGGGGGGAGAGGCTTGAGTTACGTATATGCCCTCCATGAATTTCATGCCCCCTCACTGTTCATCTCCAGGCAGGAAATTGTGGAAAGCAGTAGTGTAGCATGGGGGAGGGGGAGACGACACACAAGGGCATTTGCCCCTGGTGCAAAAGTGTTAGGGGGCTCAGAACTTGAACACCTGGTGCTGCCTCAGTACAGTTTCACGCTTCTGTTGATGGGCTCCAATGAAAACTGCTTCTCCATGCGAACCAGGAAGAGACCTCTCCAGACAACAGGACCACTCTTCTTATCTCTGCGGCAGCAATCTCCTGGGTGACACAGATGCCATTAGATAGTTTAATGTGCGTGTTCCTCCGCAGCCCGCTTCAAGCGGCCCCGGGCGCTGGCAACCCACGGTATGCCACTGGAGGAAAGAGAGAGGAGGAGATCGCGAGATTTAGAAAAACTAGACAGCTTCCCAATTCAAATGTGCTACAAGTATGCGGTGCTTATGTTCAACAGCACAGGAGCATCCCCACCCCCACTCCAAGCCATGTTGAGATCCTACACCTCTGTTGTAAGTACTCGAGTACCAGAACCCTACACAGGATGTGTTATTGGGAGCAACATAGTTTTAACAGTGTTCAGTTAGGAACCGTATCCCCTGAACAGCCTATTATGCAGCCAGAGACTGCAAACCTCCTTGGCTGTTAGAGACTGTGCATATCAATGCTTGTTCTGGACTTTTCTGGGGGGAAAGGGGGGGGATTATAGATTGTCTGGTTTAAGTGATGAACAGAGATTATGCGTTTGGCCACAAAAGCAGAATCCTTAGGATGATTGATACTGCCAGAAGCAGAAGTGCATGGTGGGACGGGAAGGGAAGTTTCCTTCCCTGTCTATAAGAAACCTGTGGCGAAGCTGCATGCTCCGGGGGCGGAGAGCAGGTAGGGGCGTGGCATGCGTGTGTCTCAGGGGGCGTGGCATGCTGCCCGCAAGGGTGTGGCATGCCGCCTGCAGGAGTGTGGCGCATGTCCCGCAGGAGCGTGGCGCCCGGTGTGGTGGTGGGGTGCATGGCGCGTGTCCAGAGCCCCTTCCCGATGGTGCCGGGGGCAATGCGCTCCCCCCACCCTCCCTTTCCTTCACTAGTGTAAGGAACAACGTTGAATGTTGGAGACTTTTGGAAGGAAATAACAGAAGGAAGAAAGCTTAGGAGGAAATGGTACTAAGGCTGCAAGATCACCGCATTCTCAAATGCTGCAATCAGACATCAAGGGAGTCTCTCTTCAAGTTGACCCAGCAGTTGCTATGACATAGTTGGTCCCTACTATAACACTGAAGCACTTACCTAAGGCGCAGACTCCAGATGGGCCATCATCTTCCTATTAGCGTGCTATTTAAAAAAAGAAAAGAGAGAGAGAAAAAGCTCCCATTATAGGTGTATACCGTATTTTTCCCTCTATTACACGCAGATTTTTTCTCCTAAAAAGTAAGGGAAAATGTCTGTGCGTGTTATTGAGCGAATGTGTGGTCCCTGGAGCTCACAAGCGCGAGTGAAGGCATAAATCAGGCAAATATCAAATCGTCCGGAGAAGGGAGGAAAGGAGGAAGTTGCTGCTTTCCTGCATTCTGCCTCAGGGTCTTACTGCCCACCTGCTTCTGTTTCCTTACTGTGTTTGCTCAAACGGAACAAAGAGCAGAGAAAACCCCTCCCCTCCAGGCAATTCCTTTCCGTGCGTCTGGGACTTGAAGGCAACATGCAGGTTGGGGGGGGGGAGAGAGAGAGCTGGCTGGCTTGTGGGGGGGACGGGACTTTTGCCTTCCTTTCCTCCCTCCGGTAAAACCCCTCTCCTGCATTCTTAGCCAGCTGCTTCTCTGCACACCCCTCTCCTTGTCGCTTCTATGTTTTTCCTTCCCTCCCTACTTAAAACGTGGTTCCAATCACGGATCCACATGGATCCTCAGGATCTTTGCATTGAGTCACCCCAAATTCACCATCAGATCACATAGCAATGATCTGATGCAAAAACAGGGCTGCAATGGTGCAAAAACATGGTTACAAAGCACGGATCCACATGGATCCTCAGGATCTTTGCATTGGGTCACCCCAAATTCACCATCAGATCACATAGCATGTCCATGGCTACAGCCTGCACCAAAAAAATCACGCACCCACTGTTGCCTGGGGCTGCAATGGTACAAAAACGTGGTTACAAAGCATGGATCCACATGGATCCTCAGGATCTTTGCATTGGGTCACTCCAAATTCACCATCAGATCACATAGCATGTCCATGGCTACAGCCTGCACCAAAAAAATCACGCACCCACTGTTGCCTGGGGCTGCAATGGTACAAAAACGTGGTTACAAAGCATGGATCCACATGGATCCTCAGGATCTTTGCATTGGGTCACCCCAAATTCACCATCAGATCACATAGCATGTCCATGGCTACAGCCTGCACCAAAAAAATCACGCACCCACTGTTGCCTGGGGCTGCAATGGTGCAAAAACGTGGTTACAAAGCATGGATCCACATGGATCCTCAGGATCTTTGCATTGGGCTACCCCAAACTCACCGTCAAATCACATGTCTGTGGCCGCAGCATGAAGCACAAAAATGATACATCCACTGTTTCATTCAGAATTTTTTTTTCTTGTTTTCCTCCTCTAAAAACTATGTGCGTGTTATGGTCAGGTGCGTGTTATCGAGCGAAAAATACGGTAATTCCCCTTTCCTGCTTCCCTTCTGGTGCAAAAATACCTGTGAAGAGTGTTAAACAGTTTCTGATTCTTATATTGCAAGAATGTGGATTAGCAAGAAGGCAAAATCTGATAAACATTTTTTCCCCCTTGGATAAACACAGTTAAGGGAACATCTTAGCTGTTTTGCAGGTTGGAATTTTGGAATATGGTGATTCATAGTGTAATCCTGTGCCTGTTGCTTGGAGGTAAATCCAGGCAACTGCCATAAGAGTGCAGTCTTAGGCTGCAGTCCTAACCCTGCTTACCTGGGAGTAAGCCCCACTTCTCAGTAGTCCTGGTTAGGGCTGTGCTGTGAATCATCTATAGCAGAAAAAAGGACTGAAAGTCATGAAAGTGGTGACGGGAAATATTAAGCTGAAGAGCATATTTTACCTGAATCATTTATTGGAAGAGTCAAAATATCGATCTGATTAGTAAAATTGTGAAAAGCCCCATTTGGATTTTTTTGTTTCTTCTTTGAACTAATATAACCAACCAGCAGCCTAATATTTTATAGTAATAGCAGTTATGTTACAACAGCGACCTCTGCTGGCTACCTACACATGTTTTTATGTGCAATCTTCTGCTACTGCAGGATGAAATTAATGCTGGCTGTTGACATTTTGATTTTGTAGGGCTGCAATTTGTAATTTCGTTGTACAACACTTAATTAAGAAAGTGTACCATTCCACACGTGCAGAGTGCCAGGGTCTCCTTACTAAAAGACATCAATTATCATGTGCACATTGATAGGCAGGAAAGAGCTTCCATGTAAGAGGGCCCAAAAATGCTTTTCAGACAAGACTGACTCTATTTCTTTTTAGAAATTAAGTCATGCCTCATGACATACATTTCTGAATTCGTATACTGTTTATAAACAATTGCCAAAAACACACACCCTTAAAACCAAAAAAGCTCTTAAAATGTGAGGAACACTTGCTTCTAGTTGCATGCGGTTTTCCTCCCCCGAAACACCAATCTAACTTTTCATTATCCAAAAACACCTTCCCCTTCTCAATTAAAAGCACAAGGTATTCCAACCAACAGACAAAAAATGAGGGTATATCAGAGCCTAGCAGAACACGCTTGCAATTCAGGGCTCAGTCCTGAAAATGTGATTATCACTGTTCATGTGTAGAGTACATCGCGCCAGTGAATTATCAAAAGCGGCCTATGTTATGCCTGGATTTAAGGATTGTATCTTCCAGGCCAGGCTTCGGGAAGGATGGGGAGTCAAATCAGTGTGATATCCAGACAGGCCTAGATCAAAAACTTTTAGCCTGCAAGAACATCTTGTGATGTTCAAACTCCAGAAAGGATGGTTGCATATAGATTTTTCACTCAAAAAATTCAGATTCATATTCTCTTTCTCTTTCCATCTCTACTTGGAGATGCCAAGGATTGACTCTGCATGCAGGACAATGCTCTTTTGCTGAGCTACAGCCCTTCCCTCGGAGCACAGCCATGTTTTATCCTTTCCACCCAGCCTTCCTATGCTGTTTTAACCTCTTAGTGTGGCTTGTGGCATTTGTCTATGCTACAGTACCTGGGTGTACGGGGAGAGCAAAGAATAAGGTTACCGTAACTTCCATCATAGAGCTTCAGTATGCTGATGACAACGTAGTGTGTGCACGCTCAGAAGATGACCTCCAAACCATCCTAAATGTTAAATAGTGGGTAGACATGGCAGACGACACAGCGATTTCTCCAAAGCAGCTCTTTATTTTGTAAGCTGGAATAGAAACTGAACAGCAAACAGCTCAGCCGGCCTGCTTTTATAGGCAGCCAGCTATCAACATTGTAGCAACAACAACCCAGGGTTTCCCGCCTAAAATAACTGACGTGGACCTGAGTGAAAACTATCTACAGTATCCCCCTGCTGGCCCAGGGTGAGAACTTCAGTACATAACACTAAATATCTTCGCAGAAGCTCACAAAAAGTTGGCCTATCGCTCAACATCCAAAAAACCAAATTGATGCACCAACAAGTACAAAATAACCCCTCTGCAGCGCCACAAATCCAATTTAATGGTGTAACATTGGAAAATGTTGATCACTTCTCCTACCTGGGCAGTTATCTTTCCACAAGGGCTGACATTGATGCCGAAATCCAGCACCGCTCGAGCTCTGCGAGTGTGGCTTTCTGCTGAATGAAGTGCAGAATGTTTGAGGACCGGGACATTCGCAGGGAAACCAAAATGCTTTTTTACAAAGCTATTGTACTGCCAACCTTACTGTATGCTTGTGAAACATGGACCACTTATAAATGCCATCTCCAACTCCTCGAAAGATTCCATCAACGGTGTCGCCAATAATTTTTACACCTCACTTGGGAAGACAGGCGAACTAATACCAGTGTACTGGAAGAAGCAAAAATCACCAGTGTTGAAGCGATGATTGTTTAACATCAACTTCGTTGGACTGGTCATATTGTGCGGATGCCTGATTATCGTCTTCCAAAGCAACTACTCTATTCCGAACTTAAAAATGGAAAGCGTAATGCTGGTGGTCAACAAAAGAGGTTTAAAGAATGACTCAAGGCAGATCTAAAAAAAAAAGTAGTATAAACAACAACAGTTGGGAAACACTTGCCTGTGAGCGCTCCAATTGGAGAACAGCCTTTACCAAAGGTGTCATGGGCTTTGAAGACACTCAAGGAAGGCACGCTTGGCAAATCCACACCGTGATCAACTCCCGCCCGGAAACCAATGTCCCCACTGTGGAAGGGTGTGTGGATCTAGAATTGGCCCCCACAGTAACTTACGGACTCATTGTTAAAACCGTGTTTATGGAAGACAATCTTACTCGGCAATGAGTGATCACCAAAGAAGAAATAAGAAGTATGGGGAGAGGTAGGGAAATAAAGGCGCGGACCCCACCCTACAGCCACAAGCTCTCTGTCACCAGGTCAACGCAGGGTTCGTGCCCTTGTGCTTCCAGTCTGTGGTCAATGAAATAAGAACCAGGGCAGCACCAGCTGTGTGGGAGCCAAGTGATAAGCAGAAAAGGGTGCAGCAGACAGGAAAAGATTGCCTCATTCTAGTCCAGACATGCCTGCTTCTCTCGTCAGGACCAGCTGCAAGTCACGAAGACAGGAAGGGCCCTGCTGAGTCAGATCGAAGGTGCCCACATTCTGCCAGCAACAGCAGCCAGCTATAAATGACTGCAGAAAGCTTTCAAAGACAGGCCAGTGAGATGCCTCAAACTCCAATGGGGCCTCGAATTTAGACACTTGTTAATTTTTTGGCATTTGATAAGCCTCACAACTTCTTTTTATGCTTATTCAGATTTAGGGCAGTGTGAATGACTCCCCCCCTCCCCCGTTGCTGAGCTGAGGGGGAACAAAAAATAACAGCAGCGACAACAACATTAATAATACAACACCTATATGTCTACAGGTGCCTTCTGATAAAAAAGCAACTGTACCAAAATGAATTACTGCGAAAATAAGAAGTATTTGGGGTGCGGCACCAAAGGTTGTCCTCGCTCAGGGCGCCATATTACCCAAGTCCCCACCTGGGTTATCAGAGCCAAATGTGACATACTCTTAGCTTAGAGCACAAGTTAAAGGAAATGAGGAACTGATTTGGTAAAAGCAGTGCTTTTTTTCTAAAAAAAATGTTTAGGGGTACTCTCATTTTGACTCAAGAAAATCACCATTTTACAATTCAAATCGGGGAAAATAAATACAGTAAATGGACAAAAGTACAAAGATTCACAAAATGTTTAGGGGTATGCAGACCCCAGGAAAAAAGCACTGGGTAAAAGACATGGTTTTTGTTAACCAGTATAGATTTTGTCATATCAGACTTAAAAACTTTAATAATAACTAGAGGCTGCCACCCCTGCTTGTGTTGCTCACTAATCCACCACTTGCCAACCCGCACCCCTCCCCCCACCCCAACCCCTATCCACTCACAGCCCCTTCAAGCTCCCCATATTCTCACAGCTCTTCTGTGTCCCACCCCCCTGGTTTATTCAAACCCCTGCTCTTGTTTAAAACCACCATTTTGAAACTTGCCTTCTCTTTTGCTTCTCTTGCCCATGTTGACTTCATGAAAACCCAAGATTGCGCTGAGACAAATCTTCCAATGGAGGACTGGATGGTGACAGCCTTAACTTTTTATGTATATAGGAGGAAATATAGCTATTAGACCATGGTGAAGATATGCTCTCAGATCAGCTGATTTTATCATAAACAAACCACTCGCTCTCTTTTCGGCACCTTATTTTGTTTCAGTGTTCTGTCATTTTTAAATTTAAATCATGGCTGGGCATGCAAAGGCTGGAAGTGGCCCCGGCTCTTCTGGACCCTTGAGAAGGGCAAACAGGGAATTAATGTGTCAGCTTTCTCCCCTGTTCTCTGCCCTCAACAGCAGGTATTCAGTGATATGCTGCCTCTAGGCTTGTGAGTTCCCACGGCTCATAGTTATCAATTGAGTTATTCTATAGGAATGTCTTTAATTGCATCCATATGCAATACCCACTTGACATTCCCAGCCTCACCTAAAGTTGCTGGGGATTGAAACTGGGACCTTCCGCATGCAAACCTACCTCGCTGGGTTGTTGTGAGGATAAAAAGAAGGGGAGAATGGTGAGTGGCATCCTGAGCTCTTTGAGGGTGGGATAGAAATGCATTAAGGCAGAGTCCACCACCTTCAAAGGGAGTCTGTTCCACTGCTGAACAGCTCTTACAGTCAGAAAGTTATTCCTGAAGCTTAGTCAGAATCTCCTTTCTCGTAACTTGGATCCATTGGTTTGGGTGCTACTCTCCAGAGCAGAAAACAAGGTTGCGCCATCTTCCATGTGACAGGCCTTTAGATATTTGAAGATAGCTGTCATACCTCCTCTCAGCCACTCTTTTCCAGGCAAGACTTACCCAGCTCCTTCAACCATTCCTCATGAGGCTTTGTTTCCAGATCCTTGATCATCTTAGTCGCTCCCCTCTGCATACGTCCCAACTAGTCAATTTGTTGTTGTTGTTTAGTCATGTCCGACTCTTCGTGACCCCATGGACCAGAGCACGCCAGGCACTTCTGTCTTCCACTGCCTCCTGCAGTTTGATCAAACTCATGCTGGTAGCTTCGAGAACACTATCCAACCATCTCGTCCTCCGTCGTCCCCTTCTCCTTGTGCCCTCCATCTTTCCCAACATCAGGGTCTTTTCCAGGGAGTCTTCTCTTCTCATGAGGTGGCCAAAGTATTGGAGCCTCAGCTTCAGGATCTGTCCTTCCAGTGAGCACTCAGGGCTGATTTCCTTAAGAATGGATTTGATCTTCTTGCAGTCCATGGGACTTTCCAGCACCATAATTCAAAAGCATCAATTCTTTGGCAATCAGCCCAATATCCTTATTAAATTGTGCCACCAGGAACTGGGCACAGAGAGGACTTAGAAATCTCTGACTCTGCCAGGTGATGATATTCTTAGCTCAACCTTTGTCAACCTTGGCTCCCCAGATGTTATGGGACTACAACTCTCATCAACCCTAGCAAGCAGGGGGACCAGTGATCAGGGATGAAGGGACTTGTAGTCCTACAAAACCTGGCCCCCCAAGGTTGAGCTAATAATGCCTGGCCATGCATTTTTTATACACCCCCACCATAGAAACTAACTCTTAGGGGTCGAGTGGTCTTTGCCCCCCCATAAAATATTTAACGGGGTTCCCCCCTCCCCAGTTGACGAACACTGCCAATCAAATAGTGTGAATACGCAGCATCATGTGATCGATTATGCTGGGCGGGGCTTACCTGCCCCCTCAATATTTTATTCAAATTGCCACCCCTGACACCCCCCCCCGCAGAAAGAGAGACGCGCGACGCCTTGCTCTCAGGGGGCTTCTCAGCGCAAGGCTGCGACCAGGCTCCCCAAAACGCAGCGCGGCTCGACGGATGTTATGCCGCGCGCAGGAAGGGAGAGGGAGCTCGCTGTCCCCGGCCTCGCACTTCCCTTTTACAGTACTAGGGAAGGGAGGGAAAGAGAGAGAGAAAGAAAGGAAAGAAACGCCGGTGGGGGAGGGCGCGCCGGGTTGTAAAAAAGGCGTGGCCAGGCGAGATTTGCGCTTGAGATTTCCTGTCCTGCCCAAGAACAGAGCCAGCGCGCAACGAGGGCAGCCCCGACGCCCACCTCGCTCCTCTCCAAGCTCGCTTTCCTTGGGCGGCGTTTAGGCGGACTCATGGAACGCTTAAAGCACGAAAGGAGCTGAATTTGTCTCTTCCTCGAAGGCACTTCGGGGTTCTCCCCCCACAACTTGGTGGAAACTTGCCAGGCTCCCTGCTACTTGGTAAGTTTGGTTTCCTGTGCGCTCCTGAGCTGCGCGCTCGCCTCTGCTGCCCGACCCGGTTGTTGTTGCTAGAACTTTAACTGCTGGATTTGTCTCTCGACCCTGTTGTCTTTCGCTTTGTTGTTCTCCGCTCCAAGCCTTCTCTTGCGCGAGCCTTGCCCACTGGGATCGAGTTGTTCACAGAATGTGGACAAATATATATATTTATATATATATATCCCCCGCTTGGTAAGCTGCAGGGCCTTTCAGGAAGGCAGGGCTTTCAGAAGGCCCATAGCAAGTTCAGCTTGGGCAGAGAGTTTTCCGCTTTCGAGTTCCGAAAGGAACCAAAACCAGAATTTTGTGTATTGTTGTATCGGTTTTGGGAGCTGGGTCGTTTCTCTTCCCCACCTTTATTTAACTCGATTTCGGGTGAAAGCATCTAAAAACAATCGGCCCCTTAGTTTCACATGGCTGCTCCTGTTTTTAAAAACAAGACTGAAACTCAAGGGTTGATGAACTTAAAGTGCTTTTCCTGTTGAACGTACACATCTTTTCCCTGACATATTAATAAACAATCCTATTTATCAGAGGTTTGTTTCTTTCATTCTCCATTGGGGAAGGCAGATGAGTGTGTGTTTTTTAAAATTTCCCTCCTTTGAAATATTTAAATCGGCAGACTTGGGGAAGAGGAGCTTTAACTTGTATTGAGAGGTATTCCCCCCTCCTCTCATGAAAACTGAATTCAATTTTGAACCTTTTCCTGAGAGCAATTTCCTGGCTTCCCATTGAGTGTTTGCGTAGCTCATTTGACAGGAAAATTATGACTTATTTGCCACACCCTGTCTCATCCCTTTGGCTTTCTGAACTACTTAGTTGCTTGTTTTCAGGTGAAAAGTTTAGATAAGCGACACTATATTTTTTCCTGATAAAACTAGTAGTAAACTAACAGTATACTAGCGGTGAGACATTTTGCATCCGATAAATGGGGGTTCATAGAATCATATAATTGTAGACTTGGAAAGGGTCATTTAGTCTAACCCCCTGGAAAGCAGGAATCTCAAAATGTGGTCCTACACTCAGTTTGAAACCGTACTGCTTAGCTTTGCAAATGTGCTAACATTTTTGTTGTTGTTCATAGGATGATGACAACTTAGTAGGCTCAAAACTAAACCATCCAACTGAATAACTCCTACTGCTGAATTTATTATCTGTCTTCAGCTAACTGCATGCCGGCCCTACTGTTAGGCAGGGTGGAGTACACTGGCAGGATGGAAAGAATAGGCGTGCGTTTCATGTGGCCTGCCCTCCTGTGCAGCAGAGGATGCTGCCCTGTTGTCTGTGGTGAAGGAAGAATTGGCTACTAGGCTGGTTAGCTTCTTGGGCCCTGTCTGAACTTTACATTTAAAACAGGATCATATCACTTTAACAGACATGGGCTCACCCAAAGAATGGGGGTGGGGGGAGTGCAGTTTGTTAAAGGTGCTGAGAGTTGCCCCTATTCCCTTTAAAGAGCTACAATTTGCAGAGTTCCCTGGGAAGAGGGATTCAGTGTTAAACCACTCTTCGAGTTGTAACTCTTTTGAGGGGATTAGGGACTTATAAAGGGAAACTTGCAGACGTACAGAGAATAACTTCTTGCACATAGAAAGCTATCTTCTTCCACATTGTGCTCACTCAGTTCGGTTGTTCTGAACTGTGGAAACGCTGGGTCCTTGGAAAAGGTACTGTTGCTGGGCAGGGTATCCTTGGCAGGCCGGAAATTGGACTGTGGGTCACCTGAATTTCTTGGGTGCTCTGTGCAAAGTGAGAAAGGCGGCACTGCCCAGAAAAGTTTTGCCTGGACACAAAATGATAAAACCTCGCAACTCTTGGGAGTGGCCCTGCCTGTGGATTTGCTAGGCAAGGCAAAGTCTCATCTGGTACTGATATGCTGATGCTTCAGACACAACCACTCCCTGCCTTGTACTTCCCATTGAGTCACCAAGCATTCCAGTTACTTCACAGTTAGCAGCTCTGATTTTAAATTCCTCTTGTTAGTTGGCAGACTAAATTTATTTCTGAATAAAAACAGAGCCTATTTCCTTGAACAGGGGTGAAACATCGTAGGTGTGGAATGGTACTATCAGAGCCATAGAATCACAGAGTTGGACGAGAGCCTGAGGATCATCTCGTCCAACCTGAATATGCAGCTGTCCCATACAGGGATCACACCTGCAATCTGTGGTGGCTTGGAAGGAGGACCTGTTGTAGTTCTAGACCTGGAAGCTAGCCAAGGGCCAAATCCTGTGTTGGTGTAATGACAGGAGCACCACTGAAGACTGGTTCCCTGCAGCAATCCTCAGTTTCCTTGCTTACACTGTGAATCTTTACATCCATGCGCCAAGCTCTTAGCAGTTGATGTGGAGAGGACATTGAGATGTGAAGTCAAGTGGATGACTGCACATTTGTGGGGCCCCAGTGCCATAGGATGGTCACACATTGAACACTGCTTTTTGTTCAGTAACCAATTCCTCACAGATAGTGCCATAGGGGACAGCAAGAGAGTGGTTTCCATAATGTGTCACTGTTCCGCAAATGGTGGCTTTCAGTTGGGTGACAAAAGTTCAAGGCTATGCCTCTTAGCTCTGTTTCTACAGCACGATGGGATTGTGTGGAAAGTACTTGTAAATTTTGCTATCATGCACAATTTTTAGCCTGCTGGCTATTATGTTTATGGTCTATATGGTCTGGAACCTACCTGCATACCTTTGGGATTTTCTTATCTCTTGTACGTCTTTCTGCTTCTAAGACAATCAGAGGAGGCCTTGTTGAGAGTGTGTCACATGGAGAACACCCAAGGGGGGAGGCTATTGTGATGCAACGAAATCTAGGAATTCTTAGATTAACCATTGTTTGTTGTTACATCCCAACCAGGAAACTGTGGTTACTAGGATCACAACAAGTCAGGATCTTAAACAAACTCCAAATAGTTAGAGGGTTAGTCAGCCAAGATATGTGCACCTGAACCAAGCTAATGAGTATTGGCTTCCTCTTATTGAGAGTGTGCTTCTTGATGACTTTGGGATCAAAATGTGTGGGTCATTCAAATGTGTGAGACAGAGTGAGCACTTGATACATGGTCTCATTGAAGGGTCAAGAATGTTTCTGCCCCCAGCTTTTGTTTTGTGTTTCTCAGTGCTGCAGAAATGACTGCAGGCAAGTACTTGGTGTCTTGAGCAGGGCTGTAGCTAAGGGGTGGTGAGGTGGGCCCCCGCAGGGGTGCAGGCGATGGGGGTCCCTCCACAAAATTGGCTTAAAAATATGTCCATAAATATAAATGTCGATTATTGCCTCATAAGAAATGGTTTTAAATAGAGGGTGAATCGAATGGATGGAGGGGGGTTGGAGGAGAGGCGGAAAGAAGAGCTAATTAGTCTGTGGCTAGGGGGTGCAATCTGGACGGTTCTGCCAGGGGTGCAAGATCACCTAGCTACAGTTCTGGCCTTGAGAAAAAGAAGCTACTGGCATTACTGAAGGATATTTTTCTGATAGGCAGTGTATAGCGGAGAAGGGTATGATCTAAAGGTCTGGTACAGAAGCTGCTACCTTGAAAGCATATGATATTAAAATCATAACGATAATTCTTCAGAACTTTTACATATGATCCCACTTAAGATCTCTTAGTGAACTGTTTGCTCATGATTCCTCTCCAGATCCTCACCTTCTCCATCAGTGGCTTTTAAATGTGGCTTAGCATTGGATCTGCAGTGACACTAACCATGGTTCATGCTAAGCTGGGTTTGCAAACCCAGATTTAGCACCAAGAGTTTAAATGAGTTAAGAGGCTAATGGTAACCAAGATTCCCCCTGGTTAGTGCAGATGCAGAGTAACACTAAACAGTGGCTTATAGTGGACAAAAAGAGGGAGATCTGTGCCTTGTAGAAGAGGTGGGAAGGGTTGTCGGCTCCCTATTTCATAACCAGTGTTAAGAGGTTGGTAACACCAATTCTTTTCCTGGCCAGAGATATGGTGACCAGTTCTAGTAAGATGCAAAAAGGTTGTCTAAATGGAAACCACCTTTACAAATTGTTTCTTCAAGTGAATGAGCGGTAGTGCAAACTATTCATCAGTTTACATATATTTACATTTGCCCACTACCTAGTCTTTGAAGTTCAGTTTCAAACAAATATGGCGGGTTGTGTGGGAGAAGCCTTTTTAAAACCACACCACCACCACCAAAGTTGTTGAATGTCTGCAAGAAGTGTTAACATCTTGATCTCCTGGTGGAGCTTTGCCATTGCTTCCAGAGGAAACAAAAAGGCTAACGGCTTCCTTAAAAGACTGGCACATTTATTACAGCACGAGTTACTTCTGCAAATTGGACTGAAGATGGTGACCCAGAACTGCTCTGTCTCTGTCACGGCAACGTTCTCGTGAAACATCTTCCTGAAGGGAGTCTGCCAAACATTGTCTTTGGGGATGCTTATGAAAACAACCAGGGTGGGTTTTGTTTTGTTTTGTTATAGTTGTGCATGCAAAACACTTCTTGAAATTCTTTAGCCTTTTTATTGCGGCCAGAGAATTTGGGACGCTGTTACACTGAATTTCATCAGGGAGAAGCAGTTGAATCCAACAGTTCCTCAGCAGTATCAATAGTACAGCTCCTTTTTTCCTTTTTTGGGGGGTGGGTGGGGAGCTGCAGCAGCAGCAAGTTTGGGCAATGGGACCTCCATTTTGCATTCTTCAGCAGTAGCAATGCACGGCATCGTAGAGGAAAAACAGGGGCTGTCACCAAAAATGGTGGAGAATATTCAGCCAAAAAATCTGCAAAGTGGACTTTTTCTGGAGTGAGGGGGTGGGATCTCTCTTGTCTTCTGAGAAATTTTTGGCTTGGATCTAGTTCTTTGTAATGGACTGACCCCCCCCCCCCGCCCAACTGTTTCATGGATATTTTATTTGATTATAGAATGACTGTTTTTGAGAGTTCTTGTTTGAACAATCTCCCATATATATATATATTTTCCTTTTTCTTCAGGGTTTTAAGGATCAATAATGAATTTGCAAGCTTAGTTTAAAGAAGGTGGCCAGATGGTCGCCTTATTTATTGGGAGACGCTAGCAAAGGAAGGAACAGAGGAAGCTGGATATACTTCTGCCGGCTATAATGAAAAGATACAAGAATGAGGAAATAGGAGAATAGCTTCCACAAAGAATGTCCTCCTCTTTCCCTCAGCAACCTCAAAAAACTGTGTTTATACTTCATTTCTTTCTGCTATTTATAAGCTTTCCTTTTCTGTCGAGCCTTCAGAGCGTCTGTCACATTTGTATCCTGTCCTTTGCGCTGGACAATAGAAAAGGTACTAAAAAGACACAAACAACTAAAATCCTCAAGTAAAATCCCACGCAAAGACACTGCTAAATAGAAATGTGGGTTTTCTGGAAGAGTTTGGATCGCTTAATGAATCTGGAAGAATTCTCAGTGCCCTAAATCACTAGAAATCTGATTTAGCGCATTCAAGTGACATCACATTTAATAAATAAAATGTTTTTTAATTAAAAATTTGTATAAATTTCTGAAATGATTTTCAAGAAGGCAAAAGTAGCTGAAATGAATTCTATGATCGCAGGGGAGGAAAGTCAATAAAGTGCATACAGGCAGTGTTAGAAATTAGCCAGGCGCATTTTGCAACTAATGTGGGTCCAGTTGCGACCACGTGGAGATCTCTGAACGCCAGGTTAGCGCCTGGGGAAAACAAAATGAGGATAGGAAATATTTTCCTGAAGTTTGCTTCTGTTTGATTCTGGTTTGGCTTGCTTGATGTTTTGATATGTTGTAAACCACTTTGAGATTTGTACTTTAAAATATAAAGCAGTATGTAAATGAAAATAATGATGATGGTGATGATAATAAACTCAATTACGAAAAAAGGCCACACAAACGGCACCTAGACATCCCATTGTGGCGATCACAACCTAGGTTTAAGGTGCCATTTGGCAATTATATTATATACAGTGGTACCTCAGGTTATATACGCTTCAGGTTATATACGCTTCAGGTTACGGACTCCACTAACCCAGAAATAGTGCTTCAGGTTAAGAACTTTGCTTCAGTTTGAGAACAGAAATCGTGCTCCAGCAGCAGCAGGAGGCCCCATTAGCTAAAGTGGTCTTCAGGTTAAGAACAGTTTCTGGTTAAGAACGGACCTCCGGAACGAATTAAGTACTTAACCTGAGGTACCACTGTATATGAGTTTCTAACTCTGGCTGCAGTCCTAAAGCTGGCTTAAGGGCAGGTGGGAAGCCATAGAATGCAGGTATAGGGACCACCAGGCAGGAAAGTCCATCAGTCAGAGAGCACTTACGCCACCAGAGGCCACCTGAAAACTCAGTTGGCATAGGTAGGCTGCCACCAGTACATTTTGCCAGTAGCATGTGGGGTGGGGAGGCAGCCAAGGATCTACAGGACCGTAAAGGTAAAGGGACCCCTGACCATTAGGTCCAGTTGTGGCTGACTCTGGGGTTGCGGCACTCATCTCGCTCTATAGGCCAAGGTAGCCGGCGTACAGCTTCCGGGTCATGTGGCCAGCATGACTAAGCTGCTTCTGGCGAACCAGAGCAGCACACGGAAACACCGTTTACCTTCCCGCCAGAGCGGTACCTATTTATCTACTTGCACTTTGACATGCTTTCGAACTGCTAGGTTGGCAGGAGCCGGGACCAAGCAACGGGAGCTCACCCTGTTGCAGGGATTCGAACCGCTGACCTTCTGATCAGCAAGTCCTAGGCTCTGTGGTTTAACCCACAGCGCCACACAGGACCTTAACTTGCTCCATTTCCCCAGACATCCCCAAAAGGAGTCCTCAAGCTACACCACCCCCAGAGGTGATATAGTGGATCTCCTGTTTGCTGCAGTGGAAGGAGAAAGAAATGCGGAAGGCAGAAAGAGAGGAGCATCCAACCTCCACTGTGGTTGCAGTGAGTGGGAAGGACATTGATAGCTCGGCCATGGCTTTCACCTCCCCACCCACCAAACAACAAAAAAGGATTGCTGTGGCTGTGGTGTTTAAATCCTTAAACACATTCAAACTTTACTTGAAAATATTTTTATTGGAATACTTGTAAATATTTCAAATGACATATAATAATAATAGTAATAGTAGTAGTAGTACAGTAATAATAATAATAATAATAATAATAATAATAATAATAATAATAATAATAAAAATAAAAAATTGTAGTAGTAGTAGTAGCATTACCCCACCCTTTTCTTTAACATGACTTTTTATATAATTTACATATAAAATAGAGAATTGCTAAAAACACAGTAACACACATTTCTCTTACATTGTTTAGATTTTAAGGCAAAAGAAGAAGAAAAGCTCTTAAAGCTATCAGTGTATTCATTTTCACATGCATGAAGAACTGTACATGTATCTATCTGCTTCCTGGGGATGGTTAAGTACAGCTTGGCTTTCAGCTTTGACTAGTCACCATTCCAGTTGCCCAGTTTATTTGTACTGTGTTCATCCACCATGTTACTAATTAATTTTATGAAACAACGCATTTCTAAAAGTGGGAAAATTAACACCAGCCGCCGCTGGTTGCAAGCAGCACTTTCCAGATTTCTGGCAGAAGAAATGTGCTTTTACTGGTTTCTGTAACTATAGTGCCATTGTCCACCTCTCTTTAGCTTACAAAAGGACCACTTGTGCTCGTTTTTTGCATCAGGACAGACAAGAGGCCGAAGATGGTTGGTAGCAGACTTGGAGGCAGCTGCTGTTCAGGTTTCTGTGTCTGGAGCATGAGACTGGAATCTTCTCCCCTTCCTTGAGTAGAGCCCGTTGCCTGATTCTTCCTTGCTTTTCTGTAAAATCAGCCCTCCACCCTTCCTTTGCTCCCAGTTGATCGTGAGCAGAAATGTTGCGCCTGTCAAGCCAGAACTAGAATGAGAAATTTTCTTCTGTCGTCATCGGCTGCATCAAGTTTGGCTCTAACGAACTGCTTAAGGTTGCTTCATGGTGGAACTGGTCCAGTCTTCCCATCTGCTGTTTGAAAAACGCCTTAGCTGGGCAAACGTAAATAAGAAAGTGTCTTGGTTTATGTGCTTGGTGCTAGGGGATCCTGAACTTTAGCCTTCTCTGTGGTAGCATCAATGACTGATTGCCTTGCCGCAGCATTGCTCCTAGCTATAATCCCAAGCATTCTCTGGGCATTCTACTCAGTACAATAGAGTTCAGACAGGTCACGGCTGAGACATAGGCGAATGAAAGGAACCTCCGGAGGGAAAATGCACAATGGGAAAAAAGGTTCCCAGCTAGCCTGACTTTCAACTGCTGCGCCTGTTGGTCACATGATGGACAACGTGCTGTAATGGGTGGAGGGTTGGATTTGGAACAGGCAGACCTGGGTTCAAGCCTTTGTTTTGACCTTGAAGCTCTCTGGGAGGTCCAGGGGCAATTCACTATTCTTCAGCCTAATCTCTCTCACAGGTAATTGTGAGAAAAAAATAGCACTGTCCCCAACCTCCTTGGAGAAAGTATGTAAAAGTGATGGATAATTTAGAGTAGTAGTGTGTGTGTGTGTGTGTGTGTGTATCTGTTTTGGGTTTTCGTTACAGTGGTACCTCAGGTTAAGCACTTAATTCGTTCCGGAGGTCCCTTCTTAACCTGAAACTGTTCTTAACCTGAAGCACCACTTAAGCTAATGGGGCCTCCTGCTGCTGCTGCCGCGCCGCCGGAGCACGATTTTTGTTCTCATCCTGAAGCAAAGTTCTTAACCTGAAGCACTATTTCTGGGTTAGGGGAGTCTGTAACCTGAAGTGTATGTAACCTGAAGCGTATGTAACCGAGGTACCACTGTACTGGAAACTGCCCCCAGGGTATAGGTTTTTTAAATGAAGAATTTCAGAATTGGAAGGGATTTTGAGGGTCATCTAGCCAACCCTCTTCAATGCAGGAATCTTGACACATGGTCCCCCGTCCAGTTTGAAACCATCCCAAGCCTTGCTTAGCTTTGCAAACGTGACAGCAGCTTTTGATTGCTGCACCACTAGAAGCCATTCAAGATCAAAAAACACACGGATGATTTGTTGTAGTGGAATCTCTTGTGGGATGCTTTTGCATGAGCATAGAATTGTAGAGTCAGAAGGGAACCTAAGGGTCATCTAGTCCACCCCCTGTTGGGGAAGACTGGTTTAAGAGTCAGGACTGGGCTGACTATGCAGAAAGCTGAACTGCTTCAGGCAGCAGATTTGGGGCATCTTTCAGAACTGGAAGATTATTTTTTTACTCGTACAAAAACCAAACGAAAGTGAGCTTGCTGATACCCCACCACAGTATCGCAGCTGTTCTGCTTCGTTCCTCTTCCTCTTCTTCCTTCTCTCCAACTCAAAAGTAAATATGAAGTGTGCACCTCTCTGGGCTGCCTCTCCTTCCACATCAGCTGGAGGGGAGCCAAGGTGTGCGCTCGTGGCTATTGGACATGGAAGGGTGATGGTACAGGATGTCTCCTGGGCGGCTCTGGCTGCTCACCTGCAAGACTGTATGGCTGATGAGGAGCAGCTGTCATAGCAACAAGGAGGAGGTAGGCCTCAGGGGACCAATCCTGGTTTTGCAAGGTGGGGGTGGGGACACAGGAAAAAAGTGTGTGTAGTGGGGATATGTGGTGTGGTTATATGCAGAACGTAAGTACCACTGAGTTCAGCAGGACTTACTGGCAGGTAAGCATGCATAGGACTGTGGCTTTATGAAGTAGAAAGAAGGAAGGATTAGATGAAGATGCAAATATTTGTTTTGGTCTTTCCGGTGTGGGGTGTGCTTTTGAGCAGCAAAATGTCTTGCCACAGCCACAGCATTAAACCCTATGATGTGTTACGGTGTGAAGTGGGTGCTAAAATTCATGAGATTTTTGCAGGTCTGCATAGTAACATCTAGGCCCTTAGCAAAGTGGGCAATATCATTCTAGGCCACTGAAACGTGTCAGAATCAAACCTCCCTTTCCGCCACATCTGTTCTCCCAGGCTTAGTTTCGCTTCCTCTCTCAACAGGTATAGCATCTCCTGGTTAAGCCAGAGGCTGCTTTATTTATGCCTCAGATGAGTGGCTGCATCTTTGAAAATTTGAAGGGGTTTTTTGTTTTGTTCTGAGCACATTCTTGCCGTGTCATTTCGGGGGTAACTTTTGTAAGGTCTTTCAAAGGGCTCCCAAGAGCTGCCAAACAATTCATTATTATTTTTTAGATGAGGCCTGCGACACAAAAGCGTTTTGAGAGAAGTTGTCTACATTCTCAGTGAAGGAGTCATCTCACAATGGGTGAAACTTTCTCATGACCCCCATCCTAGTTGAGAGAAAAAGAGAGAGAGAATGTGTGTGTTTGTTGGAAAGCCTTTTTTTCTAAATAACACAGTGAAGAACAGTAACTTTTCATACATCTTGAATTCTTTTCTGCATTTTTGGCCGAAAATTGCAGTATGCACGTTGTCACTGCTCTTCAGTTCCGATGTAGGTTCCTACACACTATTGAAGTTTCTCTAAAGTGTGTCTTGTTTTCTGAGACTAGCTCAGATGTAAGTTGGAATAAAGGCATCTAGAAACCCTAAGCTGCCTTGCTGGCCAGTAAATTACTTCCAATCTTTGTCAGTCATATGCAAAGCAGGGTCTTTTCATAGGCATTTTTATTATTATTAATGAAGCTTTAGAGGTGGCTGGGGAGTGAATTCTTGAGAAACATAGTGTGATCCATCCAGAGGGGAAGGGAGAAACTGCCACTCTGAGAAAATATGGGTTTGGTAAGAAAGAAGTGTCCCTTTTATGAATGTCACCCGCCCACGGAACTAGACCAGCGTGCGAGTTGGAATTGGCATTTGGAATGTACATTCATGGAACAAATAGATGAAACAAATGGTTGCTTTTGAAACGCTACTAAACGCCACCAGCATGCATGGCAATATGCAAACAATAATGAGTTATGTGCATGCAAAGTAAGTCTTTATTCGAAAGGACGCCGAATAGTCTGTTGGTTTCTGGAAATCTGGAATGTAGCTGGGGAAGCACGACACAAACAAGCTAAAGGTTGGAGGGTGATTACAGATCCCCCCCTTTTTTCTTTTTTACCAAATTGCCAAACTACAGTGTGCATTCCACCACATGGTACGTTGTTCGGTGATGGTGGTTGTTTTTTAAAAAACGGTGAGATGCTAATGTCCTGACAATTTGCTCTTTTCCTGCCTAAATGAATACGCTTCATCCACTCCCCAGTCCCTAGCCAAAATGCTTAGAACAAATTTCCAACAACTTATTTTTCTTTTTTGGGCGTAAACTAGCTTATGGGTAGGCAAACTAAGGCCCGGGGGCCGGATCCGGCCCATTTGCCTTCTAAATCCAGCCCACGGACAGTCCGGGAATCAGCATGTTTTTACATGAGTAGAATGTGTGCTTTTATTTAAAATGTATCTCTGGGTTATTTGTGGGGCATAGGAATTCATTCATTCCCCTCCCCCAATAATAGTCTGCCCCCCCCCCAAGGTCTGAGGGACAGTGGACCGGCCCCCTGCTGAAAAAGTTTGCTGACCCCTGTGAGTCAAGCTGCTTTTGAAAAGGGGCCAATGTGAACAGAGAAGTGGTTTAGAGGGGTTGCTTAACCATTTCCTGGCAAGCTTAGTTTTCAACTTCAAATGGTGCCCCACCCCTCCAACTATTTGTCCTCCTTCCAGGATCTAAACTCTTGTAGTCTCCCAAACATGTGTCTGAAGCCTCTTGGGTTGTGTTAGGAAGCAGCTTGGGGAGCAAAATTTGGGTAGGCCAAACAGCAACCAGGAAATGGATTTTAAGCACACACCCCCATCACTTCTCCCCTCAAATCTGCCGTGTCCAAAGCTGCTTTTGTTTGCAAAAAGTTGTAGGTAGTGCTTTGTAAGTTAGGACATGTGTGTGCAATTTTTTGTGCAAACAAATATATCTCTTAGTTCAGGAAGGCAGGAGTGGGGGATGGTGAGAAACAACACTGATTTCCGAAGTCCTCCTGTAGGAATACAGATTCACCCTAGTGTAAGCGTTTTAACTGTTTGGGATCCAACAAGGAAGTTTGGGTCGGTCCAGGATATGAAAAGCCCTAAGGGGGGGGGGTGTCAGGAAAAAGGCCATACCAGGCAAGCAAGACAAAGCTTATTGAAAGGGTTTGATTGTAGGAAGAAGGCACATCAAGTAGAATAAGAAAGTTAACAGGCATACACAGGTAAGGCTAAGCTAGAGTGGCCTGGAAGTTAGCTGCTATAACCTACTAAGCAGCCTCTTCCATATACTGGGGCCTCACAAGAATACTCAAATAATCACAGCTCCACTTGCTTTTCAATGCACTGAAATGGGGCAAAGGAGCCTTAATGGTTCGCCAACTCCCAGAAAAGCTTATCTTAACTCAGTAATCCTTTGGAGCAGGGTTCATGGCATCCATGAAAGCTTTGCAGATGCCCCAGACTCTGAGATTTCAGTTGTGGTTTTTTGTTTTGTTTTTAAAGTAAGTTTCTGGCCCTCCTAGGGGAAGAAAAGACATTATGGGGCAAAATGTGCTGTTAACTTCTAATCTAAACAAATTCTGTGAAATGAGGGTGGTACGGCTGCCTTGTACATTTTTGCTGGTAATAAGAATTGCTCCTTGTTACTAGACAGTAACAACACCAGTGTCTGCCTGTGTGAAATCTCCATAACTAGGACCAGCAAGACCCAACTGATTTCCCATGGTAATCATAAGGTCGCCGGGGGTGGTTGTCTCTCTAATGTTGTGTTATGCCACTCTCCCCATGGCAGCCATTTTGGTTATGCCACACAGCCTGAACTCGGCCATCTTGTGACTGGCACTCCTCGCACTCCCTAAAAATTAAAATTGTGCCCACTAGTCCTAAAAAGTTGGCAACCCCTGCCCTGGAGTGCGCTTTCCACACTTGGCATCTGATTCCTTCTGATGTTGTGCTTTTGTAAAGCAGTTCCTCAGTAGGGGAGGCACTGTAGTGTCCGAGTTACAGGAAGACCGTATTCTTCAACTGTGTCCTGCAAATCTCTCGGAAAAAGAAACTGCCTTGGGGCAAGAAGAGTTGCACTTTACATTTTACACAAGCCTACATAGGGTATAGATTTGGATTCTTTTAAAAGCAGGATTTAGAGCCCATAATTATTGTTGTTATTGTTTTGGCTGACATGCAGCTTGCCCAAAGTTTGCCTGTTTTTAATGTTAGCTTCCTTTTCTGCCTTTGTGGGTTGGGTGCTGGGTGGAGAATGTTGGAACACAACATAGGTCCTGTTTGAAATACGGGTTTGGTAAACATAGTGTACGTGTCGGGTACAGCGGACAAGTCATGCGTCACATTTTCTGTGATTTTGCTAAAGTGTGCATTTTTTGTTCTTCAGAATAAATCCGTTAAACCATTCAAGATACCAAAAAAGGAATGGGGGGGGGGACGACGACGACGACGACATAAATTACGTCCTTGTAAAGCCCGAGCAGCTGAACATTATGATGTGATGTTCCTCACATCTAGTTCTTGTCCCACCTTCTCCAATTCTTTTTCCTCCTTGCACACATCTTACCTTCCAAAGGTCTGCCAACACATCTCCTACCTTAGAGATTGTGAAAAAGTGGCCCATTCATGGCCAGATAGCTAATCTGCTAGAAGAATCCTTCACTACTTTTACTCCGTAACTTTTGAACTCCCTTCTATAGGATGGGAATTAAGATGGAAAGAGAAGGATTTGTCTGAGGCTAGATATTGAGTCTATGGCTGACCAGTTCTGTCCAGAAGGACTCTTGTGCCATAGATAGTTGCACGGAAGGGAGCGTTTTGGCAGGAGCCAAACAGCATGAAAGGCAGTATTGCTTAAGGGCTCTGCTTTTAAAATATGAATGCAGCAAATCCTTCACGCAAATCCTTCACAACTAAGAATGGGGAGGAACACGACTGCCTTGCTGGCTATGCTCCAGTCAGCAGTAGCCAAGCAAATGTGCCCTCAGCAGAGAAGGTCAGATGTCTCATTGCCCTTCTGTGAGACTGAAGGGAGCACAAAGGGCTACAGGGAACAATTCCCCTCTCTATGAACCACAACTCTGTTGTCCTCTGTGCTCTCTGATCATGTGTCAGTTTCTGTCAAGCACAAAAATGGCCTACTCCCTTTCTGGAAATCAATTTCCACTTGGTTTGGAAACAGAACATTGCTGCATGTATGACTTTTACAGATACAGTGGTACCTCTGGTTACGAACTTAATTTGTTCTGGAGGTCCGTTCTTAACCTGAAACTGTTTTAATCTGAGGTACCACTTTAGCTAATGGGACCCCCCCGCTGCCACCGTGCCGTCAGCCCATGATTTCTGTTCTCATCCTGAGGTAAAGTTCTTAACCTGAGGTACTACTTCTGGGTTGGTGGAGTCTGTAACCCAAAGTGTTTGTAACCCAAGGTGTTTGTAACCCAAGGTACCACTGTACACAAAATGAAGAAGGCTGGGGTGGTTGCGGTAGAAGTTTTCTTCTTTTTATGGGCAGGGGTTCAATGAACCCATGTGAACTGTGATAGGAAGCTCTACTGCCTGGATTAATACGGCTCACAACAGGCTGAACCCCCCCCCCCCAGCTTTGTAGAAGCAGTTATATAAAACCTACCTGAAACCTTAATTAACAAAATCGGACATTTGAGGTGAGTGGCTGATAGCACAGATGCCTTCAGAGAACATAGCAATCCATCACTCGAGCGTTGTTTCCACTTGGCAGCCAAGGGCATTTCTAGAATATGTAGAAGGTTTGTTCTGATTTTGGCCTGGCTTTTGTTGCTTCAGCAGTTGAGAAACTAAGGGCAGAGGATAATTTCTGTTTATTAACCCCAGTGCAGAAATTCTTGGTCACCTAATGAGCTAGGATTCATTCCATTTACATTTAAACTAGGCTGATGGAGAAAACTTTGTTTATGGTCCTCCAGTGTCCATCACTGGACACAAGAAACCGCAAAAGTATACAGTAGCAGTTGTCTGAATTTCTTGCAGAAACCTTTGTTGATGGAATGGTTGCTGACAATGTGAATGGGGCAGCAGGGAAACTTGGTAGCACCTGATGGATAAGTAGAAAGGGGCTGTGTGTGTGTGTGTCCTCTGAATGGAAGATGGATTCTAGAAGGAATGGGAGGAATTAATTGATGTGGATCTGATAGAAAGAAAGCACATAAAGCCTGAATTTTTGAAGGTGAGAGCTAGTGTGATGGTTTCAGAGAGTCCGACAAGGACTAGGGAGATATAAAGTTGAAGCCCCACTCAGATGAAAAGCTCACTGGGTGAAGGGACAATTCATTATCTCTTGGCCCAACCTACTTTGCTGTGAGGATAAAATGCAGGAGCGGAGGAACCACATATGCCACCTTTTGGTGGTAACTTTTAAAATGGTGGTAGAATACCAGGTTCCACACCAAGGATGTTGATCAATTCAGGGCTGTTCAAATGATTGGTTTCATGCTGATGGTCAGAGAATCTGTAATGAGCAGAGAATATCTGAACACATTTTCGCGCTGTCTTAATACTATTCCTCTTGTCTTTTGCCATTATCCTCTGCTGTTGCTGAAAGTGCCAACTCTGCCTACCTCATTCAGGGCAGAGGAAAGGAAGACTTCTGTCTCTGGTTTTGAGGCTCTCACGGCTGATCTGTTGCAGTAGTGTAAACAAATCTGGGTCTGGAGTGGGTTGGAGAGGCTGTGCTAGCCGTTTGTCTTTTTACATGATGAAAGTACTATCAGGCAATTGGCTGACTAATCTGCAAACTTTGAAGAGAGTTGAAAGTCTTTTCCTTGACTATTTTTACAGCCTCGAAGCTACAGCGTTTTGAGTTTAGTGAAAGTTAGTTAAGCCGTGTTATTTGAGACAGAGCCAAGGCCATGCAGGATAGCTATTTGCAGGCGTGGAAAGGAGAACATGATTCTCAGGGTTGGTTCATAAATGCATGCTCATCATTTGTCGAATACAGTATTGGGTTGTTTTTGCATGTCTTTGTCTACAGGTGTATTGTGATACTTGTTTATACCTGAATGAAACCTTTTGGGGGGGATCATTGAGCTGAAGTCAAGGTTCACTGCGGTATTTTTATTTTATATTTTTTTGCAGAGATGGGAAATAAGCAGTGAGGCAGAAAGCCAGAGCTGAAAGCAGTAGTGAAGGAATCTCTGATCTATGGGCTTACTTAGCCCCACTCCCAACTAGGGCTGGGCGATATAGTGATATATTGTCCAAAACCGATTTGAAGTCCATATTGTGATATTGGTTTCATAATTTTTTGACCTGGCAATGTATCACAAATCACAATGTGTGTGTGTTTGTTTGTGTGTGTGTGTGTGTGCCATGCAAAAATCACGATATGGGGAAAACCGTGAAGCCAGCCAATGCTCTCTTGATTCCTGCAGCCCCTGTGAATTCTGCTGGCTCAGCTCTCTTCATGTAGGGGGCAGTGACTCACGAGCAGGCGCCGACAAAAACCACACAGCGCCTCTACATAGTTCCATCCTTATTCCACACATTGTGATATATCAGCATATCACAGTGTTTAGCTGGTGATATATCACAATGTTGAAAACCAGATATCACCCAGCATGGGAGGTTGATAGGTGCTAGGCAGACTTGCAGAGAACTGATCGTAGATAGTGTTGAGTCACTGGTCGTGGTGCATGTTGGCACCAGTAATAAGGGGAAATGTAGTTGTGAGGTCTTGGAAGCCAAATTTTGGTTGCTTGGCAAGATGCTGAAAGCCAGGAACTCAATGGTAGTGTTCTCTGAAATGCTACCAGTTGCACTTTCAGGGGTGGCTAGGCAGCCTCATCTTTGTGGTCTCTGTGCATGGATGAGATGTTGGTTTGGATTTGTTGAAAAGAGACAACGTACTAAAATGTTGCCACAGTCAATTTCTTTTGGGCTTTACAACTTATCGCATGGACTTCCTGCTGAGCTGAAATTTGTGAATGCACAGTAAAGTGTTATGCAAACATAATTGTTGCTTTGGAAGCCTTTATTTGTGCATGCCAATGAACTGCTATGTTGCTCACACATACTTTGCAGAAAACTCCCCCCCCCCCCCGTTTCTAATAAACGTTAGCTCAAGTTTGGCACTTGCCTGTAAAACATTAGCTGCTTATTCGTATTATTACAGATGGGGGAGTAAAAATGTCCAAGTTGCAGATAAATTCTTGAGGTTGACAAACTGTTATGTTGGCCATACCTACCTATCTGTGGCCTACTTCTTGATTATTTGTGTAGGGAAGATTAATCTAGATAACACCCAAATAATAATAAAAAAATGTAAAGGACCCCTGACATTTAAGTCCAGTTGCAGATGACTCTGGGGTTGCGGCGCTCATCTCGCTTTACAGGCCGAGGGAGCCGGCGTTTGTCCACAGACAGTTTTTCTGGGTCATGTAGCCAGCAGGACTAAGCCGCTTCTGGCAAAACCAGAGCAGCGAATGGAAACGCCAGTTACCTTCCTGCCGGAGCAGTACCTTTTAATCTACTTGCACTTTTTGGCGTGCTTTCGAACTGCTAGGTGGGCAGGAGCTGGGACTGAACAGCTGGAGCTCACCCCGGCACGGGGATTTGAACTGCCGACATTCTGATCAGCAAGCCCAAGAGGCTCAGTGGTTATATTAGCTAACACAAAAAGATTACATGCCCAAATGCCATGTGAGTCAATATGGAATTACGCTACTTAACCAATGATTATGGACTATTGGCGTGGCTTGGGTTTGTTGAATCCCACTGCATTTCTCCTTCTTACTGATCTTTCTTTTCTTTTTCTTTTTCTGGTTCTACGTAGTCACAGCTCTATAAAAGATGCACTATTACCGGTATTCTTCTGCTGAAGTCAGCTGTTGGTACAAATACCTGCTTTTCAGCTACAACATAATCTTCTGGGTAAGTATCCAGTCTTCTTTCTTTTCTATTTTTGTAGAGAAGGGTCATCTTGCCAAATCTGCCATGTTTTGAATGCTCAGGTGCTGTGTACCTCAGATTGGATAGATTTTATGTTGACATCAAATGCGTTGACCATGGGATGGAGCAAGATATGACAAACTGAGAAATAGCATATGGGTGACTTCAGCTGTCTTCTCCCTACAAGCCTTAGTTTTTTGGATTTTTAGAACCTGATAGCTGGTGTTGCAACTTTGTTGAAGTCTAACAAATCCAAATGTGGCCATGGAGGTTTCCCCCACCATTTAATCTCCAGATTTGGAAACATTTCACTTGCTTGGTTTTTATATTGAGCTGTTGTTTTCAAAACACAGGGGAAGAGACAGAACAGCAGCAAAATAGCAACCTGGAGTAACCAGAAAGAGAGACCCCTCACACATGCTGCATAGAGCAGCACTGTGATGCCATTTGAACAGCGGCTCTCTTAACAATGTATAAATGTGGGTAACTTGGAATCTTTCGGTTTCTTGGTTCCTCCTTCGAAAAAGGTCACCCCGTAAACCTTCGTTCGTTATGAACATCTTGCTGTCTGCCAGGAACATCATCTTGTCTGCACTGATATATTTCTGTTCCCTTGAAGCTTGAACCCTAACAGAGTTTGGTTGGGAGCTTCTAACCTACTTGGTAGACGTTGACCAGCTACTAACACATTCCCTAGACAGATTCTGGCATGTTGATCCTAAAGAAATGAGGGTTGGAAGCTCCTATCCAGCCTCTGGGCACAAGGAAATGTTGTTTGAAAGCTTCTCAATGCAGTTAAGGTGATTCTACCACAACAACAGAACCACTGTCTTCCTAGAGGTTGGCATGATGTGGTTAAATTGGCCTCCAAACTTACCTTTTGGAGTGGCATGGTCTTCTTTTTCTCCCTCCCTCCGCAACCAAAGGGATTTGATTTATTTTTTTATTTCATTTCACTTATGAATTTCTCCCCAATGAAAGTGGTTAACTATAAAAGCACCAGCAAGACAAACACAGTTTTTAGCCATGTATGGGGCTTGCCACGATCTTGAAAATCTCTCTGATTTTGCAGTCCCAAACAGGCAGCAAAGCCAGGGAATTTTATCAACTAATAGCCAGTCACAAGCTGCACAGATCTGACTTAAGAAGTCCAGCTTTCTACTCTCTGCAAATATCACTTTGAGAAAAGCCCAGCCGTGTACAACTTTGTGAACGTATTCTGGGTTTTTTTTACCATTTCATTTTCTGAGCACAGCAAGACTTGATCCTGTGGACTTTAACTTGATTCCCATAACAGTTCAACTATTTATGGCATTGTAACCAGTTCTTTGATCCATTAAAGGATATCTTTTCTGTTGCCCTTTAACCGTATAATAATGGAATCCGGAAGCCCAGCTTCCTAGTAACTACCTTTTGTTTACCAACAGAAACAAGTAACACTGCAACAAATCTTCTGAACAAAGGCTGTTTAAGCCTCTGCAAGTATGTGCGTGTAATATAAATGTGGGAAAAGTCCACTGCCGAGAGTAGAGTTTTTCTTATGTTTGAAGGATTTGGGGCGAGGGGGGTTGGAGGAGGGGGGTTGAGGTGGAGATTCCAATTTGGGGGGAAAGATGCAGTTTTCTCCCCCCCCCGACCCTGTTTCAGAGTGAACAATGCACCTGTTCATATGATACTTCAAGGGCCCAATCCTGCTCTTTAAATGAAGCCTGATGATTCCTCCACCATCCATGCAGTTGTATCTATGCCTGTACAACCCCTATATGTAGCCAAAAGCATATGGTTGATTCCCAGATTTTGATATGGGGAATTAACCCCATAATGTCGGCCTCCATGGTATGGTTCCATGTACGTAGGCCACATTGGGACATATCTATTTGCCTGGATGGTGGAGGTGAGGCTGGCAAACCAACTCCACACTTGGATAGTAGTAGTAGTAGTAGTAGTAGTAGTAGTAGTAGTAGTAGTAATTAATTAATTAATTAATTAATTATACCCCACCCATCTGGCTGGGTTTCTCCAGCCACTCTGGGCGACTTCCAACAAAATATTAAAAACACAATAAAACATCAAACATTAAAAACTTCAAACCTCTGGAGTATTGTCCAAACCAGTGCTGATTAGTGTTATTATTAACCTGAGAACTGTATACACCCTGGGGTGTATATGCTAGAGTGTCGCCACCCACAGTCTCTCTCACACACACACCCATACATGTGTGTATACACAAACTTCCCTCACTGCCCAGCTCTGTGTCTATGGTCCCTCTCCCATTTTTCTGCCACCATCAAAATTGGAGGAGATTTACAGAGGGGAGAGGGGGGCAGAAGAATGGCTTGATGGGCTGGATCAGGCCCCTGGGCTGGGAGTTAGCCACTACTGTTTGAGAAATAAGAATGAGAACAAAAAGCTTCTGTGAATTGCGCACCCACCCACACTGAAAGCTCAGCCCTCTGGCTCCTCTTTTTATATCAGATTTGAAAATCTGTGAGCTGAGCTGTTTGTGTGAGTTAAAAGAGTTTCCTCTCTGTGTGAGTTCCCCTCACCTTCCTTTGCTACTTACTCATCAGCCTTTGTGAAGTTCTAATGCATGCATTCACCAGGAGATGGGGTCTCCTGGCTTAATGCAAACAGATGTGTTTTGTGTTTACTTTTCCTTTTTCCCTTTCATCCTTATCAAAGATACCACACTTGTCAGCCATTTCCTGCTATGCTTCTGGTTTTTAGGTTGCGATAAAGCAAGGTAGCATTGTCTGCAGAGACCATGGATAGTTCTGGCTTTCAGAAAGGTTTAGGACACAGTTGTGTCAATTGTCCTTTGTATAATAATAATAATAATAATAATAATAATAATAATAATAATAATAATAATAAAAAAAAATAATAATCAAAGATATGGAAATGAAAATAAGAAATCCTAAAGCAGGCTGGGAAATTAACTTTTGCTTTAAAAAGTTCATGTCACATGCATGTGGTGTTTTTTTGTGGTGTTACGTAGGGCGTGTTGAATTTTCCAGCTTTCAGACTCCCAAAATGAGCGCTAAAAAGGGTTGTAACATAACTTAGGAACTTAAGATATATTTGGGTTAAATCAATATAATTTAGTATTGCCTGGGAAGTAAAATGTTTGTAAAATTGTGTAGAAAAAATGATTTTCAAGTACTTGTGTTTATATTTTATAGTATTACTAATTTTATTTAGCATTACCTGACATTTTCAGAAGGTAAAAATAAAAATTCCCCAAAAGCAGTTTATGTGCTTCTTCATTAAATACAGACTTAGCAAGCTAAATGTTGTCCAGTCGCAAAAGTAATAGCAGATTTGAATTACTCACACCCCAAAATTAAAGACCCCCTCACTGAAGAAATGGCAAAAAATTGAGTCCAGGGGTCAGCAAACATTTTCAGCAGGGGGCCGGTCCACTGTCCCTAAGACCTTGTAGAGGGCTGGACTATGTTCTACTATATTCTACTACTAGCTATTCATGTAAAAACACCAGCCAGGCCCCACAAATAACCCAGAGATGCATTTTAAATAAAAGGACACATTCTACTCATGGAAAAACACTCTGATTCCCAGACCATCCGCGGGCCAGATTTAGAAGGCAATTGGGCCGGATCTGGCCCCCGGGCCTTAGTTTGCCTACCCATGGTTTAATCCCTAAAATAACATGCCCCACAGGATAGTTGGCTGGTTTAATCTAAAGAGAACTAACAGAATACCCCAGGAAAATGTAACAAGATTGGATAACAGAGGCTTGCATATGCTCTTTGTCAGGCTTGGGAGGTTGAAGGGGTTGGTGTTCAGCTGAACTCTCACAAAAGGCCTGTTGGTTATCTGTGGACAGAGGAGATCTGAAGATGCTGCAATGGTGGGGTCTGGGGGCTGCACTCCTCTTTTTTTGGTGTGTGTTTTGGGTGTGCATATTGTGCTTGGTGCAGGATCCGTATCAGCGAGGGCCAGGCAGTGTTAGAAATTTGCCACAAAATTATAGAAAAGTAATCAGCTTTTAGAAGTTTTGGGTAGCTGTTTGGGCTTCCTCCTTGGCAACACCAAGCTGTTGGATTCCAGCATGCACATGGAACCAACCCCGGGTGATGTTCTAAGAAGGTGGAGGGTGCAGAGAGAATTCTCAAGAATTCAGAAGCTGCAACAGGAATCACTGAGAATTCTCTCTGCTTGTTTGTCAGCGCTCACCTTGGCTTCCAGGGTCAGTTTCAAATCCAGCAGCGGGTCTGTATTCCCATAGAGAGCGGAAGTTGAAACAGCTGTCTAAATCTTAGTAAGCTTCCCTCTGTTTTTACAGGTGCTGTTGAAGCTAGATCGTAGATGCACATTCTGCTGTGTAAATGGAGATGACTGTTGTGCTTCTGCCCATGAGAAATATTTTTTCATAATAAAAAGTACCCGCACCAGTTTTGTAGCTATTTTTCACCCTTTTTCTGGCCTTGAGGTCTTGCGAAGTGTACTGGGATGAGGTTAATGCCTGCAATCTCCATGCATCAATGGCAGCAGAGAGGACAATGTGTCCATGGCTCGTAGTTCTAATGCAGTAGTTCTCTCTTTTTTTCCTCCAGGCCACACTTTCAGAATAGAAATCTGCTCACGTCACACGATTTTTTTTAATTAATAAGAAATACATTGGGGGAAAACAAGCAAACAAACAAACCACCTCACCATGCTTGATTTATAAAATGGAGCACAAATACTTTATATTCTGATCACGGGACACCCAGAAAGTATAAAACAAGGCAGCTACATAGGAATGTGAATTGTTCCCAAAATAGAATTATAAACTAGCCGCTTACATATGTACTGATATAAGTAAAAAAACTGCCTCTTTTCCCTTTTGGGGTATCCAAGAGCCCATATAGATTCCTTTTGTAGGTTCTCTATTGGTAGGGGAAAATAAGAGACCAATCAGAGAATATTGAGAAGCAAAGCAGCTAGTAAGCTTTATTAACTGTTGCAACAGGGTGCTCACCCCCTCCCCCGCCACGCAGGAGGGAGGAGGAACCCAGAACAATGGTGTGCAAGCCCTTATATAGACTTTTGAACTTGCCACCCTATAGCTCAAGACCACCCCCCAATACATCATACATACATCAAAGAAGGGATGTAGCCCAAGACCACCCCACAGATAACATCATACCTACATCACAGAAAAGGTGGTCTACAACAGAAATCTGAGTGCCTTTTTTTTACCCTGTCTGCCAGGTTACCTGTTAATGGTCACTTGACTGGAATACCTGGGGAGCCTGGCCATTCTTTTGTAATGATAATACTTAATTCCTGAGCCAGGTCACAAGCTCACCCTATTCACACCTTAAATGTGCCCTTAAGGCAGGATTTGTGAGGACAGAGACAATGGGGAGGTTTCTGCATTTCCTTTGACCTTGTGGAGAAATATTTGAGGTTACTGAAAGAGTCAAAATGGCTTTAGGGTTTTTCCTGTGGGTTTTGGATG
Organism: Podarcis raffonei; assembly: GCF_027172205.1. Lineage (NCBI taxonomy): Eukaryota > Metazoa > Chordata > Lepidosauria > Squamata > Lacertidae > Podarcis > Podarcis raffonei. Next base: position 22,472,556 of record NC_070606.1, read on the forward strand.
TGGTTTATTATATATTTATATATGTGTTTGCTTGGTACATTTATGAACATTTATTTTATATATATAAGACCTAAAAATTCTTATAACAGTACCTTACGTATGTAAGCTCAATGAGAGGCGTGAGCTTGCTTTGGCCGGGTAATCTCATTTATATGGTGAGATTGTCCTCAGTATCTAATTTTGAAAAGGTGTCTATCCATATTCAGCAAACAAAAAAAATGGACTTGTTACTATAGTATAAACTGTAGTATATTGTATAATACAACAGTGAAATGTTCAAATGCTCAGTTGCCCTTGAATCTTCCCACCACCCTTGCCTTCTGCTCCTGCCACACCAGTATGGTGCGCCATGACCTTTGAGAACCACTGCTCTAATGGGTGAGCTCCATGCATTCGTGCATGGGTTTCTTTAGGGGGTGTGTGGCAATAATAATAATTATGATGGGTGGTAATAATAATAATAATGAAGGACAGATCGTGAAGCTGAGGCTCCAGTACTTTGGCCACCTCATGAGAAGAGACGACTCCCTGGAAAAGACCCTGATGTTGGGAAAGATGGAGGGCACAAGGAGAAGGGGACGACAGAGGACGAGATGGTTGGACAGTGTTCTCAAAGCTACCAGCATGAGTTTGACCAAACCGCGGGAGGCAGTGGAAGACAGGAGGGCCTGACGTGCTCTGGTCCATGGGATCTCAAAGAGTCGGACACGACTAAACGAATAAACAACAACAACAACAACAACAACAACAACAACAACAACAACAACAACAATTTATTTATACCCCGCCCTTCCCGGTTCAAAAACCGGGTTCAGGGCAGCTAACAACAAATTCAAAACACTTAATTATAAAAGCAGCATAAAATACAGTATAAGAAGAAGAGTTTGGATTTGATATCCCGCTTTATCACTACCCTAAGGAGTCTCAAAGCGGCTAATATTCTCCTTTCCCTTCCTCCCCCACAACAAACACTCTGTGAGGTGAGTGGGGCTGAGAGACATCAAAGAAGTGTGACTAGCCCAAGGTCACCCAGCAGCTGCCTGTGGAGGAGCGGAGACGCGAACCCGGTTCACCAGATTACGAGTCCACTGCTCTTAACCACTACACCACACTGGCTTTCATGTATAAAAACATGAATAACAATAAAATTCAAAAATCAAAAATCAATTTAGGGGAAATAAGCATTAGATAATCCCCAGGGCTAGCTGGCTGAATTGGTCCTACTTGGGCCAGCGAGGAGGCCAGGGGAGAATTAGCTGTGGGGTCTCAGAGCGGGTGATCTTCATAAAAGGGGAGGGGGAGGGAAGAGAAGGGAAATAAAAGATCAGGCTGAATTCAAATTAAAGGCCAGGCAGAATAGCTCTCTCTTACAGGCCCGACGGAAGGAGGTTCAATCCTGAAGGGCCCTAGTCTCATGGGACAGAGCATTCCACCAGGTAGGAGCCATCACTGAAAAGGCCCTGGCCCTGGTGTGGGATAGTCTGACTTCCTTAGGGCCCGGGACCTCTAAACTATGGTTGTTCATGGACCTTAAGGTCCTCTGCAGGGCATACCAGGAGGGGCAGTTCCGTAGATACGAAGGCCCTAAGCCACAAAGGGCTTTAAAGGTCAAGACCAGCACCTTGAACCTGACCCTATACTCCACCGGGAGCCAGTGCAACTGGTAAAGCACTGGGTGAATATGCTCCCATGGAAGGGACTCTGTGAGGTGCCTTGCTGCAGCATTCTGCACCCGCTGGAGTTTGTGGGACAGTTTCAAGTATCTTCTGTGACCCGAATAATGTTACAGTGGACCCTCCGTGTACGAACTTAATTCGTCCGCAACCCGAAAAGGCCTCAACAAGAGGTGCCGCTTCTGCACATGCGTGCGGGGCAAAACCCAGAAGTATACACTTCCGGGTTTGCTGCGTTCACAACCTGAAAGTTATGTTACCCGAAAGTAGCGTAACCCAAGGTAGCACTGTACTTCAGAATGAAAGAAGAGCTCTGCAGGATCAGACCAAAGGCCCATCTATTCTGGCATCCTGTTTCCCACCAGATTGTCTATTAATGGGAAGACCACAAGCAGGACATGAAGACAATAGCCCTCTCCTCCTTTTATTCCCCAGAGGCTGGTATTCAGAGACATGCAGTCTGTGATCCTGGAGGTAGCTTTTAACTCTCCTGACTAGTAGCCATTGACAGCCTTGTTTTCTTATGGCCCAGTCTTGGGGCCCAGTCATACATTACAGTTCCACAATGAGACTTCAACTGCACTGGAATATTGCACCCTGGTTTTCCACCTCAAGCTTTTGAGATCACTAGAGCATTTTTCCCTCTGAAAAAACGTTTGAATGGCTCTCACTTTGGCCTCATGCTGTGCTGCAGTAAATAAGCTGAACTGGCACCCAGCTGGTTTGCTTGTGGGGAGCTCAAAAATAAACAACCTTTGCTTGGGGGCAGGGGGGGTAAAACGCATACTTGTGTGGCGGAAATTGCGATGAAATCTATAGCTGCTTTTGCTGGAGGGGAAGCAGAACTGATCAGACCTAGCACACTGTGTAAACGAGTTCGGAAATTCATTACAAAGATAACAGTTGCCTCTCGCTCACTCATGACTTCCTTCCTGTTTCATCATCTTCTCAGCTTCGTCTTCTCTGTAGAAATGCTCCTGTTTAGGCTGTTGATCGGTTCATCTGTTCCAAAGAGCGCTCTCTTGTGTGTTGCAGTTTTAATATCACTACAGATGGGTGATTTATTTCCCCCCTACCCTCTCTAGACTGAGAAGTGGGGCAGGGCAGTTAGCACAATCCCATCTTTGTGCCTCTGGAGATTCAGCGTATCATATATGTGTAGGGGGGAAACTGGGCTCCTCTTTGGGGGTCTTCCTGTTCAGGCTTACAGCCTCTTCTATGTTGTCAGCTGTCATACAGAGCCCTCGTGAGGCTTTCCACACCTGAAAAACAGCAGCAGTTGTAAAACTCTCACCCGAAGCGAAATTTCAACACACCTGTGTGGCAGATGTCCTGTACCTGGTGTTTCATGATGTTGTCCCTTACTCCATCCCATTGGGGGGAAAATGTGATGTACATATTGCCGCATAATGATTGTTTCTAGGTGGGGGTGCATGACCAAACAATGCTTTCCAGCAAATAATAAGCATGTTACTTTTTCTTCCCTAGCTTGCCGGAGTTGCCTTTCTTGGGGCTGGTCTTTGGGCCTGGAGCGAAAAGGTAAGAAAAGTGTGACTCTTTGCTATAGAGAATTGAGCTGCTTCTCATTGAGGAGGTGCAAGGGGTCTTACACAGCACATACACTCATCCTTTACTCATTGGCCTTTCTTGTTGAAGGACAGAAATCCCAACTAGCACCGCTTTTCTGCCTCCAGGCTTATTTTCACGAGTGTGCTGCAAAATCAGCTACTTATCTGGGGGGATGCAAAGAGCCTTGCAGCAGAATCCTGCATATATCTACTCAGAAAGTCCAACAGGGACTTCTTCTAGGGAAGAAACCTTAGGTTGGAACCCTCTATACAATTCCTGGGAGCAAGTTCCTTTTGGCTTACTTCTGAATACGCTGTCAGGCCCCAGCTAGGCATTTAAGGGGAAGCCATGCCATCTCATCACTGCCACACCCAACCTGGGCTGCTGATTTTGGTGGAGGTAATATCTATATCCTGCCTCCCTCTTGCGTGACTTTGGCCATATGGCGGTTACTGGGGCAGATCTCCCGTGTTGCTTTGAATCAAAGCTTGGGAGAGTAGATACCTAGCTTCCTAAATTTATTGTTAGCTGGCATGTCTTGCCTAATTCTGCACTGGCTTCTCTTCCACCCCACCCCACCCGCATGCGATGAGGTGCTGCAGAAGAGATTTTGACACCAGGAAGTCTGATAACGGCAAAATTAAGCAGCAAGGTTGGAAACGTAATCTTGTGTTTGAATACCAACCAAACACCTTCAGCTTCTAGGGCAGTGGTTCTCAACCTTTTTCTGTCTCTCTGAGCCACACTTTCAGAAAACGAGCTGCTCACGTCACACCAAATTTTTTCATTGATAAGAAATACATTGGGAAGCAAAAAGAAACAACCCCTAGCTGTGCTTGATTTGTAAAATGGAACACAACTGCTTTATAATATGATCATGGGATGTCCAGAAAGTGTAAAACAATGCAGCTACATAAGAACATGAGTCATTAAAAAACCCCAACACTAATTATAAAAGATCCTCTAAGATATGTATACCTTAAGTATGTTTGAGAGGTGTGAGCTTTCTTTTGCCGGGTAATCTCATTTATATTAGGCCTAATTTGAAGCAAACACACAGAAGCCTTTCTCTCTTCTGCGCTTTCATATTTGTCAGGGTTGAAAATCCCTGCTCACAACAGTATGTCATGGACAACTGTATAAGAGTAGCCCATGCTCTTGCAGAGAGGCGTAGATACTGTTTCTGGTTGTATATCCAAGAAAAATTATTTGGTTTCTACACTACAATGTCCTATACTACATTGTTATGTTTCTTTGTCCTTGAATTTTTCTGCCACACTTGCCATCCTTGCCTGCTGTACCCTTTAAGCACCACTGCTTTAGTCTATATGAAAATTTAGTTTCGGTAAGGGAAAACCACAAGTTCTGTGTTTGAATGAAAAAGCAGAGATTCCTGCTCCCCCTTCTGCACTCCTGTTGCCTTTGTGGGGCTTGGTTTGAAGATGATAAAGCACAGCCCTTTTGCCTAACATCCTTTTTGAATTCCTTGTGCTAAGGTAATCCCTTTTTAAATGGGGCCCTCTTTTACATGATTGTAGGTTCTGAATTTGTTAGACATGCTGGCTGTTCTGCAGTTAACCATAGGGTGATGATGAGATTTGCAGGTCAGGGTGGGGAAAAAGGAGGCAAGGGGATATTTGGTGCATTTACATTTAACTTCTAAATGATAGGCTATTTCTGAAGCTTCACGCAAAATGGGCAGAGTTCCAGAAAAAAAATAGTTGCTATGGTACCCTTTCTCCTCCAAGGACTGACTTAACACACACACAAGTTCTGTAGGAGGGAAGCATCATATGGCTATTACTCACACCAAAAATCAGCAGCCCAGATTTGGCCATTTTAATTGGGCGGGCTGTTGATCTTCAGGACCTTGGAACCTGAAATTGTTTTCTTGCGCTTAGTAATGACGGTGTTTTATTGCATTTAATGAGAGTTTTAATGTTTTGGGCTTTGGGTTTTCTGGTTTTGCTATTTGTATTCAGCTGCTAAGTTTTATTAGTCAGCCTGCCCTGCTTTATGCTACCACTCACCTGCAAACTGTTCCCAGGTAAATAGTCTCATGGAGAAAATACAACCCGTGAACTGCTGATCTTGGGATACTTTGCTGCAATTTGTTGCCACTCCAAAGGCACCTTCTGAACCATTGCAACCATAGAAATTGCCGTGGAGTATATTCAGGCAGTGGGTTTATAAATGTATCATTAGGAGAGTGAGGCAGGGATGAAGACAGGAAGAGAAGCAATTCTGAATGAGAAAATGGGGGTGTTCCATTTCCAAACTATGGACATTTTTACCTGTGATATTGTGATAGGTAGTATGCAATGGTTCTTCAACATCAACTTCATTGGATGGGTCGTGTTGTGCGGATGCCTGATTATCGTCTTCCAAAGCAACTACTCTATTCCGAACTTAAAAATGGAAAGCGTAATGCTGGTGGTTAACGAAAGAGATTTAAAGACTGTCTCAAGGCAAATTATAAAAAATGTAATATAAACACCGACAACTGGGAAACTCTTGCCTGTGAGCGCTCCAGTTGGAGAACAGCCTTTACCAAAGGTGGGCTTTGAAGACACTCGAACTCTGGACGCAAGGGAGAAACGTGCTAAGAGGAAGGCACGCTTGGCAAATCAACACAGTGATCAGCTCCCGCCCGGAAACCAATGTCCCCACTGTGGAAGGACGTGTGGATCCAGAAGTGGCCTCCACAGTCACATATGGACTCATTGTTAAAACCGCTGTCAGCCCTCTGATCCAACAGGGCTCTCCGTATGCTCTCATGCGTTCCAAAGAACACTCAGTGGGCTGGATCAAAAAGTGCCTTTCTGCTTGGGGGTGGTCCCTTTTGCTCACCGAAGGACTCCTGGATATTGCAAAGAGTTTTGCGTGGTAAAGGCGAACCCCAACCCAAGGTTGCTTTTCCACTTGTGCAAGGAGAAGAATCACAAAAACCGCTATGGAGCAGCCACCCTGGTATTAAAGGTTGCGCAAGGCTTTCCAGGGTGTTTCTTTTTTATTGCCACTTCCTGTTATTTGGATCTCTGTGTGTGTTTTAAAAAAACAAAGCTCTTCGTGCCGCACAAAGGAAACACTTGTCCTGTCTGCCCACCCAATCTATTCGATGGTGCCAGCTTCACCTTGCAACTGCCCCCCTTCTAATGTTTTGGTAGCTGGTGACGTTGGTTTTAAAAGTAAACGCAATGCTAATTTCAACGGGAATTCCTGCGAAGCAGCTCATATTTGAATGATGCTATGAATCACTGTTTGAGAGAACTATCTGCTCACATTTCTTCTTAAATTCTTTCTGAAACTCCTAGTCATTGTGATGTGTCTTCCCTCTCAAAGTTTCAAATTTTTTTTACTGAGGGCATGTACCTGATGGGAACCCACCTATAAATAAAGGCTTATTTGAAATGTAAATATCCAGATGTCAGAAAGATGATAATAATAATAATTAATAATAATAATAATTAATACCCCAGTGTTGCAGTAAACAGTTATTACTTTGATAGTTATTTAATCCATCCAGAAATGATGCAGTTTTGTCTCAGGTGCAGGGAAATGACTGCATGGGGGTCTTAGGCTGGCAGCTGTGTCCAAATCAGAAATAAAAATCATTTTGCAACTCGTCATTCAGTTAGTGCCACCTAGTGGAAGCCTGCTTGGCTGCAAGGTCCTTAGATTGGTTGGCAGAATCTGATATTTAGGGACGTTTCCTGATGACAAATTCTGGAGTGTGTACCTGACAAAAGAGCTGAGGCCAGCCCAGGCTCCGTTCGTGCCCATAGCCATTTGACGCTATTTAAAATATAGTAATTAAAATTATAGTAAGTGAAATATAGTAGGTAATTAAAAATATAGTAAGTGAAACAACCTTAAGTCTTATTCAAATATTTTTCCTCATGGTATGTAGGTTTACTGCAATTAAATACCCTGTTAGGAGATTGACGTAACCCCCACCCCTAACATTTAATGGAAATTAAATTTTACTGAGCCTTTTACATGCAATGCATATCCTTTTATGATGCAGGCCTGCTTTTGAATTCTGTTTTGAGGTACAGTGATACCTCGGGTTAAGTACTTAATTTGTTCCGGAGGTCTGTTCTTAACCAGAAACTGTTCTTATCCTGAAGCACCACTTTAGCTAATGGGGCCTCCTGCTACTGCCGCGCCGCTGGAGCACAATTTCTGTTCTTATCCTGAAGCAAAGTTCTTAACCTGAAGCACTATTTCTGGCTTAGCGGAGTGTGTAACCTGGAGCGTCTGTAACCTGAGGTACCACTGTATACGGTATCCTTGCAGTAGAATGGCAGGAAGCTTTAATTCATTAACGTCGTAACTGATTAGTACAAGGAGCAGGTTCTCACTTTTTCTCATTTTTTCTTCGTTTTAGGGGGTGCTCTCTGACATATCCAAAATGACCCGCCTCCACGGCTTTGACCCTGTGGTCCTTATCCTGTTTGTTGGTGGAGTAATGTTCATTCTGGGATTTGCTGGCTGTGTAGGAGCCCTGCGGGAGAACATCTGCCTCCTGAAATTCGTAAGTAACTGGATTGTTGGGTGTGTGTTTTGCTAGCCAGGAAGTGTCCCCATCAGTCAGGATTTGGGGTTTGTTTATTTCTCTGTGCAATTCTTGTAGAACTAGGTTAAGTGAAAGCATCCTAATTACAGCCAGTAGGTTAATCAACACATTTTAGAGAATTTGTTAGTGAAGGACAGCATTACTTGGTGGGCAGTGAATTAAGGGATGTTTTGTTTTGCTTTGTTTTGCTTTGCTTCTGGGTTCTTAGTGTTGCATAGTGAAAAACATTTCCTAACATTGAGTGTTAGAAGTCTTTAAACGGCTGTCTCCTATAATCTCAAGGATTCTTTAAGATTAGATACAATCATATATTTTTAAAAAAACCACATTGAACCACCTTTTATTTATTTTATTTACACCCTGCCCTTGCTCCTGGATGATCCCAGGGTGGCAGACACAGCCGTCATAAAACATTTTAAAAGAACCTTAAAAACAGTTTAAAAACATTGTCAGCATGTGATCTCACCGTTGCCAGGAACACTGTCTTTTAGCCATCAAATGCCTGGGCAAACAGGATTGTTTCTAAATTTCTCTTGAAAGTTAGCAATGAGGGAGACAGACTCAAATTCTGAGAACCACAGCCTCTCAGACTTAACCAGCATTTGTTATTGAGGTGTTAGCAAAAAAAAGGAGAACTTCTGGGTGTATTTGGTGGGATACATTAACACTGCATGACCTCAAACCTAGAGGAGAGTGCTAGCATCTCTTAGCTTCCGTGAATGAGCATTCCATTCTCAAAATTCTGTAACTGCCACTTTCAGCATCATTTTTATCAGAGTAGCTTAAGAAGCCAGTAAGTTTTTGCTGTAAGAATTTAAAATTTCTGCTTTGCTAGCCACTGTTACCTATATTCAGATTCTCTCCTAGCTCAAATAAGCCCGATATGTGGGTTATCAAAAAGGGTTACCTCTGTTTTCAAATGCATCTATTTTGGACAGTCCAGTTTTCCCTGTCTTGTTTTTTCCTTGTTTCTTTGTCAAGTATTGTGAATTGCATTGCAGTGTTTTAGTACTTTTCACAGATTGCTACAAGCAAACAATGTGCAGTTATTTCGTGGGAAGTTTGTGTGTCTCTTCTAGTTGAGTTTTATCGGGCGTGATATTTGGTGACCTCTAAATGAAAAGCTTTGTTGGCCTCCTTCAGTGATTTTTCAACCTTCAGGAGCCCTTTCTGTTTTGCATTACAGAGGGTTAAGGGGTGTATTCTAGGATACACATGGTGAACTTTCCAAATTTATATGATGTTATACAATTTAGAGTGTGTGTGTGTGTACACACACACACACACACACAATCATGTATGTGTATGTGTGTTTATGTAAATTTATATGATTTAGATTATTATTATTTATTATTATTTCTATACCACTTTATATTTTAAGGGGGGAAATCCTAAAGCAGTTTACAATACCTTAAAACATCAAATAAAACAACCCAGAGCAAAACATTATTGAAGAAAATCAAATAGAAAGTAATACATTCAAACCACACAATAACCAGGAAACTAAAATATTAACTTAAAAGATTTCAAAATAAAAGAAGTTGTAGATAAACTGTCATTTTAAAACAGCATAATTAACAAAAGAATAAAATATTGCCATAAGCCTATAATATGTCTGCTGCTGTTGCTGCCCCTGGCAGTTCATGGCAGATGATGACTGTGGAAGCTCAGGCTCAATGTCCTGGGTCTGCACTAAGAGACATCCAAGATGGTTTCTGGCCACTTCAGCAGCCTTGGCTTTTGTAGCTGGAGTCAGTCAGAGCCCCACCCTCTCAGGCCAGGTGGGAAATGGCCTGCAAGGTAGGGAGCAGGTCTTCCAGGACTCACAGCCAATATGGTTAATTAAGATAACTTTACAAAATCTGAGCTATAGGATAGCTCAGATCTAAGGTCTTGCGAGCAGATTTTTCAGTACATTAGATTAAGGCTGTCTAAATGTTGAAACCAACCCCACCCCAAGTCTTGTGTATTAGAGAAGAAGATCAGTAGTGGTCTTTTGGTCATGATCACCGATTGTCTTCTTGAGGGATTTCAAGGTCCCCTGGAACATTGTTGGAGAACTACTGGCTTGCTTTTGTTTTGAGCAGAATCTCATTCTCTTTCCACCCCCTCGTCTTTGTTTTGCAGTTCTGTGGCACGATTGTGCTAATATTTGTTCTGGAGTTGGCAGCAGCTGTCCTGGCTTTCTTGTTCCAAGACTGGGTGAGGGACCGGGTGGAGACGTTTTTCAAGAACAACATTAAGTCTTACCGAGATGACATTGACCTGCAGAACCTCATTGATTCGTTGCAGAAAATGGTAAGTTGCTTTGAGAAATCTGCTTGGTCTTTTAATTGGGAAAACAGTAGTGAGTTCGGGTCTTTAAAAAGTTCTTGGGGAAGAAAATGAACTGCTTGTTAACCTGAACCATTACAATGGTACCTTGGGTTACAGACGCTTCAGGTTACATACGCTTCAGGTTACAGACTCCGCTAACCCAGAAATAGTACCTCAGGTTAAGAACTTTGCTTCAGGATGAGAACAGAAATCGTGCAGTGGTGGCGTGGCGGCAGCAGGAGGCCCCATTAGCTAAAGTGGTGCTTCAGGCTAAGAACAGTTTCAGGTTAAGAACACACCTCCAGAACGAATTAAGTTCTTAACCCGAGGTACCACTGTATTGGATTCCCTGAAGAATTTTACCATGAAGGGTGAATGGAAGTTGTGATCTTCTAGAAGAGGCTTCCTCAACCTCGGCCCTCCAGATGTTTTTGGCCTACAACTCCCATGATTCCTAGCTAGCAGGACCAGTGATCAGGGATGACGGGAATTGTAGTCTCAAAACATCTGGAGGGTTGAGGTTGAGGAAGCCTGTTTTAGAAGATTTGCCCTCACGTGTCGACTATGCAGGAACCAGTTTACATGGAAGGGGTATTCAGATATTTGACCACTTTTCTCTGCAGTCTTGAATTCAGCAACACATATCTCACGTGAACATACTGATTGTACGCTTTATCTCTTGACATAAGACCTCTCTGTCCAGCAGCTGCACCATCCCAATCAAATAAACAGAAACATAAAATGTGCTCATAGTTTAGTGACAATGGGAATGCTACGCAATTTCCCCCCAAACGCTTCTGTGTATGTTGTTCATAAAACAGGTGTGATAGTTGGGTTTGCCACCCTAGGGAGTAGCTGTACTAAATCTTTTAGAAAAACAAAAAAAAAAGTCTTTTTGATTTCCAGGATATAAAAATTACAAAAGAGAGAGAAAAGAACACCAAAACAAAGTCCCAAACTGCCCCCCTCCAGGACAGATCCATCTAGTTAAGTTTGCCAAAGTCCAATCTGTGATTTCGGTAGTTGCCATTCTTCATGATTATCAGTAAATTATTTTATAACAGGATGCCCTGTTTCAACAAAATCATCTACATCACCCATATGATTCAATGCATGTAATCTCTTTGTTGATTTTTCTGATACAGGTACTGAATCCTTTGGTGCATCCCTAGTCTAACAGAGTGATTTATCTATTGCAGAATAACTGTTGTGGTGCTCAGGAGCCAAACGACTGGAACCTTAACATATACTTCAACTGCAGTAGCACAAGCAAGAGCCGTGAGAGATGTGGTGTTCCTTTTTCCTGCTGCATCCAAGATCCTGCTGTGAGATATTTCCTGTCTTCTTAGTTCTGTATTAATACTGGTGCTCGGAAAAAGGAAGTGCTTCCTGAACTGAGCGCGTAAAATGTCGTCTAAAGTCTCGTATGTGTGCTGCTTTGCAAAGGACCCTTCATACTGGTTTAAAATAAGAAATTCATCCAAATCTTGGCATGGTTGATAAGCTATATTGACATCCCTATTTTTCCTCTCTCTTCAGCAAAAGGTTGTGAACACGCAGTGTGGCTATGATGTAAGAAATCTGGTGAGTATTTTTGATGTTACTGTTTGTCTCATATATCACCGCTCTACCTCCCACCCCCAGTTTTGCTTTCCCACAAGGGATTAGGAGCTAGGGCCACTGTGAAAGGAAGCATCTGGCAATTAAACTTGGGAAATTCTTGATGCAAGAAACTAGAATAGGAGGCAAGAAGGATCATGCCATATCAGTAGCCTTTCCAGAAGTATGTTGGAAACCATAGTTGGCCAAGGCTAGTGTCTTCCCAATAGAGTCATACCTTGGTTCTCCAACGGAATCCGTTCCGGAAGTCCGTTCGACTTCGAAAAACCAAGGCACGGTTTTCGATTGGCTGCAGGAGCTTCCTGGAAGCTGTGGAAGCCGCGTCGGATGTTCGGCTTCCAAAGAATGTCCGCAAACCAGAACACTCACTTCTGGGTTTGCGACGTTTGAGTCGCAAGGCGCTCGAGAACCAAGTTACGACTGTACTTCTTTGTTCTATGCCCTTGGCATGTACTTGCAATTTGGAGGAGTTTCTGGTCTCCCAAGTCTCCATCCCAGTGTGCTGTTAGCAAACTGGAAATGACAATAAAATAACAGAACATGGGTTTTTTTGGTGCGCTAATATGTTCAGTTCTTTCTTGCAATGTATGAGAGAGCAGGGGCTCTCTGCTTCTCCAAATTCCTTTCACTCCTATTAGGACTGGACAATAGAACCATATGTCATCCAAAACCAGTTTAAAGTCCATATCATGATACTGGTTTTATAGTTTTTGACCTGGCAATATATCGTGTGTGTGTGTGTGTGTGTGTGTGTGTGTGTGTGTGCACACGCTTTGTAGAAACTGCAATGTGGGAAAAACTGAAGCCAGCTTATGCCTCTACAAAGCTCCATCCTTATTTCAGACAGTATATCACACTGTTTGGGAGCTATACAAAGTAGCCTTGGACAAATTACACCCTTACCTGTAAGATATCAGGTCAAATCAGCCTGGTGAGTCAAGATTGGCCAACAGGCCAGAGGTTGCTCACCCCTGGTCTAGAGATGAAGGTTTCTTCTCTTGCCTCAGCGAACAGCACGACCCTGTCAAAGGTTGAAGGGGGTCTGAAAGTGTAAGTGGATTTTTAGCGTAATTTACAACGGACACTACAAACACAGGGAATCATTTCCCAGTGGAAAATGTGATTATCCTGTAAAAAAAGTACAGAAGCAGAAACAACTATTGAAGTACTGGTGTCTGTTGGAAATTTTGTTATGGTTGAGTTTGAATAGCAAATTGATTAGCCAGACAATACAATATGATCTTTATTAGTATGAAATCCTTTTCTTAAAAAGTGTGTGTGTCAGGGGGGGGACTTATTTGACGTTTGTCTTCCCTGCAAATGATGATAAATGTTGTGTTGAAAATAAACAATTAGGATGTTGCCACAGGTAAGTGTAAATTTCTGTGGGCATTATAACTTTCCTCACAGACTTGAAGTGGGCTGCAACTTATGAATGCATAGTCAACTGTCATATCCACAAGGTCTTGTTTGGAGGCATTTATTTGTGGGTGTCTTAGCAATTAATTTTCACATGTTACATTGGTCACGTTACATTAGTCACAGGTCTTATGTCAGAAAACCATTTTTTCCACAGTTCCCAATAAACATTACCAAAAGTTTGACACATCCCCATATTAGCTCTTTATGAATATTGTAGCAGGTGGATTATATTCATTGATACTTTTAGAGAAACCAATTCTCCAAGTTACAAATTCGTGAGGTTACATCAGTCATATCTTTTAAAACACAATCAAAAGAAAGCCTTTTTAAACTACCTGTGACATACTTCTTTATTCTTTCTGTAGCCACAAAGCTAAAGAGGTGGCAGAATAAGGTTTTCATTGGTTATCTTTCACTGTTACAGTGAAGACAGCAAGAGAGCAAAAATAGCAGAATAGATTATGCAAAGTAAGAGATTTTGCCATTTGTTACCGGTTGTAGAACCTAGCTTTTCTAGGTGCAAAATTTTAATTGGTTTTAGTTCAGCCCTGCCCATAGCAAGGAGATTCTAGTTTTGTTGTCCTTGCTTTTCTTAAAAATGGAGGTAGTAACAAAAAGAAAATACACGTGAAATTCTCTCTCTCTCTATCCCTCTCCCAACTCCTCCTATTTTCTCTTTCTAGCCTGTATCTGCTTGGGGAGAACGAATTTACACCAGGGGCTGCATCCCTGCTCTGGAAGCTTGGTTGCCCCGGAATATTTACATCGTGGCAGGAATTTTTGTGGCAATTTCATTATTGCAGGTGAGTTCCTGTTGGCCTGTTGAAGCAGCAAATAATATTTCTTACCCAGTGATTAGATCTGTCTACTATTACAGTGTTTGGGTGATGAAGAATTGTTAGAGACAAATATTTGCACAAAAGATACCATTTGGTGATCTCATGAATAGAGTTGCTAGCTTCAGATTTTAAAAATAGCAGCTCAAGGAGTGGAACCTGAGTAGAATTTGGCAAGTCGGGGACCAGACCATAGTAGCACCTAGATTTTCATTGGCTTTCCAGATGCCTGATTGTTGCCACCCTAACAGAAAAAGTTTTACTGGTTGGACCAGTAAAATCCAGACTGGTTAGTAGCCTGAGTGTGTTATTCTGTTCCTCACCCCCACCTACCCGCCCCCTTAGATCAGGAAAATTGCCATATGTTTTGGTTTGAGTGTTGTTCTGTTCCCTACCCCATATCCTTGTGCGGCTGATAATGGTCTTCTAAAGGAAAATAGAGGAATGAACGTGTTGTGTTGACTGAGCAGTTATGCTCACAAATCTCAGTCTTGCAAAGCAATTGTAATAGTTTTCCACCTTGAAATGTGGGCAGTGCTTTTCAATGGAAGAAAGCAGCACAAACCTCATTGGTTCCAAACCAGTTAAAGGCCTAACCTATTTTTCCAGGGCTAAATAGTTCTGCAGTATCCCAGCACTATTGGCGAGGACTTGCTATTTCCAGGCTAGTTTGAAACAGGCTAGCAAAAGAGCCTGAATTTGCACTGTTTTGTTATTTTCATAAAGAGCAGCAGACTGCTAAAACATTTTCTTTCTTATAAATAGTGCTTGTTTTGTCTGTCTTTTCTTCTTTGTTAGATATTTGGGATTTTCCTGGCCAGGACACTGATTTGTGACATTGAAGCTGTGAAGGCAGGTTACCATTTCTGAAGACAAGACCAGAGATCATCTGTAAAGACAAATCAGTTCTCTCCCCACCCCCTGCTATTGCTGTGAGCACAAGGAGAAAAGAAACAAAACCGGAGATCTAGAAAAGCCTTGATACAACTAGAGCATAAAGCCATAATATATCACTTAAAAAACAACAACAAAAAACATAGTTGGATGCTATCCTACTTCAGGCTGGAGCTGAAGAACCTGCTCCTCTTCTCACTTGGCTAATGAATAGTTTTACAATGCTGATCTCTCGGAAAGAAGACTATTTATCTTCATCCTGTACACAGGTGTGAAATTGCGGCAGGCACCAATGGACCGTTCTAGATGCTCCTACCCAAAAGCTACTACTGTCTAAGGACTGTTGCCTTAGTTTTCCTTTTACAGTAGTTCCTTAGAGGTTAGAATTGTTACATTCCAAAAGTTGGTCAGTGCCTAGAATAACGCCCCACGATGCCAAATGATCATATTTTTGGGTGGGGTTGGGGAAGATACATGAAATGCCTTTAAATATGGAAAACTTGTTCAGGGAATGTTGTGCCTGTCGAGATATTGAAGCATGCACTGTGTGAGCGTTTTAAATGAGAGCCATGTTTGTACAGTGTTGCCTGGTTTTTTTTTTAAAAAAAGGGGGCGTGTCGCGTGCCGGGATCAACTGTACAGAAGGGAGGGATTTCCTCTTATTCAGGCCAGATCTTATGTGTCCTTTTTTGATGCTAGAGATCTGAAGAGAACACTGGAGATACTTCAAAAGGACTTGCCTTACCTACCAGGATTTGTAAAGTAAAAGTCAGTTGTACGTTCAACAGCATCGGACCACGGGCCTCCTTTGGAAAGGTCAAGGCTGATTTCTCGCGACACATCTCCTTCTTAATATGGCGTTATTTATAGACATTTGAACAAGGAAATGTGTCCGCATACAGTTTTTTCTAACGTTACTTCATATAGTAGTAGTTCGTAAAGCCATTTATCCATGGACCTAAGTTTCTCGTTTTGTTAGATACCTGGAGCCATACCTCTTTGGACCACATTTCTATCTTTTTTTGTGGCAGTGAAAAATGCATATGCTAAAGTCTCCTAGGTATGTGTAAATAATTGGATGTATTGGATGTTCAGGGGTATTTGAATCATGCAAAGCTCTTTAAAAGTGTGCACTGGTCATTTCCACTTCATGTACTGCAAATAGATGCTCTTACGCTTGTCAGGTTGCGGCCCACATCAGAGCAAGGTCCCACGG
Organism: Podarcis raffonei; assembly: GCF_027172205.1. Taxonomy (NCBI): domain Eukaryota; kingdom Metazoa; phylum Chordata; class Lepidosauria; order Squamata; family Lacertidae; genus Podarcis; species Podarcis raffonei. Next base: position 22,488,681 of record NC_070606.1, read on the forward strand.
CCAGCCTGCACACAGCTTGTGACTCACCAGGCTGAAAAGAGCCCATCAGCCAGATAGGGATGCTGAACTGATAACACAGTGCTTTGATTTAAACAGGTGAGTTGCTAGAGAAGCTTCTGTAAGTTGCTTTATACAGCTGATGGGCTGCATTCTGCTTGGTGGAGCATAAGCCTACTCTAGAGCCTGCCATAAAGAGGTGGTTTGTCGCCGAGAATGAAAAAGTGTTAATTTCTCTTTTCAGGATTTTGTCCTCATGGGCTTTCTTTTATGCAAGCTGTTTTAATATGACCCTCGTTGAAATGGATGGCATGTGCCTTTAGAGTTTTCAACCATCCTTCACAGCCATTCCACATAAATGCCTGTGTAGAACACAGTTCCAAACAGTGAAGTCAGCGATGTGTTTTTTGGGGACGCCCTACAAAACTCTTCTTTGGATTCTTCCTGACAAAGGACTGAACTTTGGTTGAACTGCTTCTGAGGTTGCCTGATGATTTTTCTTCAGGGACTGCAGACTTGTCTACACTGCCTAACACACTTTTATAAAGTCTGTATTTGTGTAATTTTTGTAAGATTCCCTTTTTTTACTGCATGTAGAATAAGCAGCAGCAACAAAAAGCAAACTGTGTGTGTGTGTCTCCTTCATTTAAAGTGGAACATTCCTCTGGCAGAAACAACAGGCAACACCTCATTTGTGCAGGGGTTGCGTTCTGGATCATCTAGCATAATGGCGGAGCACATATATGCCTGCCTGCCCTACCCCCTTTGCACCCCGTTATACCTGCTACTCCTGCTACGTCTGGGTTTACAGCAATGCTCATGTGCATGATTGCACACAAAGTGGTTGTTGCCTGTATTTATTTTTTTTAAAGACCTGAATTTTAAACAGCCATTATCTTGAAAATATATGAGCCCATTTTCATGGACTAACCAAGCTAATGTGCAGAGATCTAAAACTGCCCTTAGTACAGTGGTACTTGGTTCTCAAACTTAATCCATTCTGGCACTCAGTTCCAAAACCAAAGCATTCCAAAACCAATGTGCTCTTTCCCATAGAAAGTAATGCAAAACAGATTAATCTGTTCCAGACTTTTAAAAACAACCCCTGAAACAGCACTTTAACATCAATTTTACTATCTAACGAGACCATTGATCCAAAAAATGAAAGCAATAATCAATATACTGTACTATAAAATTAACAAGGCAGTATTGTAGATGGTAAAAATTAAAATGAATTTTTTTTCTTAGCTTCACTGATGGTATTCACTGTTTGGATTGGGGCTTTTATCCATTTCCGCAGTCACACAATCAATCAATCAATCAATCAGTAGCTGAGCTGGGTTCCACACAGTCACAAAAACAAATTAACCGAAAAAGCCTCAAAAACAAAAATGCAGAATAAATAGCAAAAACAAAAGCACTAAACTTAATTTGTCCCAGAAGCCCGTTTGACTTCCAAAATGTTTGAAAACCAAGGCGCAGCTTCTGATTGATGCAGGTGCCCCTGAAACAATAGCCAACAGCCACATCGGACGTTCGGCTTCCGAAAACCGTTTGAAAACTGGAACACAAACTTCTGGGTTTTCGGCATTTGAGAACCAAGGTATCACTGTAATTTGCTAACAGAGAAAAGCTGTTTTTACAAGAGGATGGGATGCAAAACCATCTTACAAGATGTGCTTCCTGGATATTTTTGCTTCTCCGAAAGAGAGATGGTGACTGAAGGTGTTTCTACCTTTGTGATCCAGCAGTAGGACCTCCTCAGGCATGTGTAAAGGCTTTTCTGTGATAGCTCAGATAATAAACTCTTTCCAGAGAGTGCCAATGAGCCTCTCTGCTTTATGTTTACTATACTCTCTTCCTGTAGTTGGGAAAAATGACTACGTGCTGATTTTGTTTTTAGGAAACAGTAGGATCCCTGCTTTCTGATTTATGTTCTTATGCTGGACTCTTTCAGTTTGCCCCAGGTAATAAACTCATACCAGTGAACTCTGCATAACTTAAACCCCCACAGCAATCCATTTGGTGGCATGAAGTTTGAACAAAGGATGCAGGAGACTTGCAAATGATAATGCTTATAAGTCATATAGAGGAAAACTTCCATGTCTCCAGCTAGCAAAGAAGAAGCCATAATAGCCTGTGAGAGTTAAAGAGCCAGCAGGCAAATTCCTTGACTGATGAATATCAAGTAGCGCTGTGGATTTAGCAGCCAAAAAGACCTCCCCCTGGCACGTTTTTTGCTTGCTGGAAGGCATATCGGGACACAATCCCTAGGAAGCTTTTCCTGAACAAATTGCATTGTGCTGAATGAGAGTTGCACAGGAAAGATTTTTAATGGGTTGTGCATGTGCACACAAATGGCCCGCTTTCTCTCTTTTCAAGCTTGTCATCTCAAAGGTGCAATAGTAGCGATTATACAAATTTCTGATTAGGAGAACACCTCCCCCCAGTTTAGAGGCAAACCTCAAATAAAAAGAATGTTTTTAAAAGTATCCTGCAGTTAAATCTGCTCAGAGAAGCCAAGTATAGTGGTACCTTGGTTCTCAAATTTAATCCATTTGACGCCCGAAACGGTTCGAAAACCAAGGTGCATAGCTTCTGATTGGCTGCAGGGGCTTCCTGCACTCAAATCGGAAGCCACGGTGGATGTTCGGCTTCTGAAAAACGTTTGCAAACCTGAACACTCACTTCCGGTGTTCGGGAGCTAAGCCATTCAACTGCCAAGGTACCACTGTACTCTTCCAGAGTCATTTGTCTGCACACACCCCCTGGTGGGAAGACCATGGGGTGGCCATGTGCCCTACTATACGAAGGACACTTCTCTAGCTGAAGTCTAGTTTAAAGTCGAAGAATCACGAGATGGGAGATCGGGGCATTGATGTTGCCCATCAGCGTCATGTAGAGAATAAGCAGCAACAACAAAACACAAACACTGTGTGTGCGTGTGACTCATTCATTTAAAGTGGAATATTCCTCTGGCAGAAACATCTGGCAACCCCCAATGTGTCCAGGGGTTGCGTTCTGGGTCATCTTGCGCGATGGCAGAGCGCATATGCACCTGCCTGCCCTTCCCCCTTTGAACCCTGTTATTTCCTGCCACTTCTGGGTTTAAAGCGATGCTCTTGTGCATGATTGTGCACAAAGTGGCTCTTCCTAGGTCTTATCAAACATAGTTCTGCCCTTGCCCGTAAGGCTATTAGTTTTGACAAAGTTAGCAACCCTAGACAACTTACAGGAAGGAAAACAGAATCTGATCAAATGCTGTAGGGAGATGATAGGGCTGATACATTATGATAGCTAACTGTTTGTTTTCATCATATTTTTTGGCTTTATTTTACTGATGAAGGCAAGGTTTGCATGTTTGCTTCCTAAACATGCACAAAACCGGAATGGCTTATATGTTACAAATTAGCATGTCTGGGAAAAGAGTAGGCAGGAACCAAACTTCCAAATGCTCAAAGATGCAATTCCTCCATTAATATATTCTGAAGTTCTGTAGTTTTTGCCAGGGGTCTGTACATGTGCTTCCCCCATGATGGATGGATATTGTATTCGCACATGATGAGAGGGCAATCTGTGATAACCATTCCACAGTTAAACAAGTGAGTTTAATGGAGTAATTTCTGCTGGAATGCAAGGGAGAATAGGATTTAATCAGGATTTAGTGTTTTGGGGTGATGATGTTGTGGACTTGGAAAGAGGCTTGTGTGAATATCATTTGCCTTAACATCCTATTCGAAAAACCCCATCACCCAAAGCCCTTCAATATAATTTTTTTAAAAACAACACACCAGCTCTAGCAATATTTTGCTTGGATGCTTGGACACAACAGATCAAACCTGATGTACTGCTTGTTAGCCAAGGCAGTACTAAACTGCAGTAGCATGTTTTGTGCACTAAGTAGATAGCCTCATTTATGGCTCAAAGAGGCGGTGCTCCTCATTCAGTATCTGAACAGCCATTAGCGCCTGTTTGGCTACATTACCATTGATGTGGCCACAGAGCTTCTCAAGGGTTTCTTTCATCTTGTCCTCTTCAGCCTCTTTCCGAAGGTCACCTGAAGGAGATCAAACATTTTAGCGGAATAGCTTGCAAAAGTAAAGGCTGAGCAAGCAAGCAGTGTAGTATATAATAGCTTCACCTTGCAATTTGGCTTCCTCGATTATGAAACAACAGCGACTCTAATGCACTGGATGCAATCCTGACAGTGGCTCAGTCCCCCCCCCCCCCAGTGTTTCTTTGTGTGGGGTGAAGCAATATTTTAAGTAATATTTTGAGAGAATGCAGGTAACTGCTTCTAGTGGGGAACAGCAAATTTTTGCCAGTTCTTTGTTTTTCCTTTATTTTGGGAGGGAGTTTCAGGCATACCTACATTATTGCATGGCTAGTGTAAAGCATTCCCTCAACTAAGACTTTGTCTCAGTTGTCTGTTATTTTTAAACGGAGGTGAGGGGAATTACTCTGTCTTTCCAACATAGTCCTACTTTAGCTGCCCCCCCTTCTTCATTTCAGATCACACACAGTTTCCATTTTTGCTTGTTAATATCAATGTTACTCCCACGTCCTTTCCCCACTTGCAAGTATATTTTTATCTTATATTCCGGAAAGGGTTGCCGAATCATAAACAAACCCTGGGCTTCTCTCTCCCCAACTGACTCTCACGCCGAAGAAAATCTTATCTCAATTCAAAACTGATCCGTGTAGCTGGTATATTCTGAAGTATGTTGTTGCAACCCTTTCCCACCAAAGCCAATTAAAGATGCAATTAAACGGAGAACCTCTGCTTCGTAATGGTGACGTAGGAGGGTTTTTGGCAGGGGAAGTGCTGTTGCACTCACACCTCCCTGCCTCCCACATGCCATGCTGGAGCAAGAGCCAGGTACTGAGACGAACTGCAAGTGAAGCCCATTGCCCCTGTCCCTGGGGGGAATTTGCAAGGATGATTTACCCTCTGTCATCTTTGTTTGCCAATGATTCCCCGCTGTCATGGGGGCTGCGTCCATTAAGGCAGGCGGGACCGGAAGCCATATTTAGCTGAATCGTTACACATTTTATGATCTTAATTTACTTTGTGTGGATTCTGAGCATATTGAAAACCAACTTGGGGCAGAGAGATGATTGTTACCCCACACGTCCATGCTGTGCTGTGGCTGCAAATTTCCCAGTATAAAATGCTCTCGCGTCATGCAGTGACAAATTCTGATTCATACTTATTGGGCGGAAATTACCTGAATTCAGGAGGCTACACAACAGACCAATTGAATTATATTTCACCTCTGGGCCTGTGCTTTCATCTTGGAGAAGTTTATGTATGTTCTGAACAAGCTTGGCCTCTTTAAATGTGTCTTTGATCATTTCTGCAAAGGAGATAAATGTTTAAGTTAATAATTGAAATTATTTCCCCCCTCAAACAATTTCTACAAATAAAGATCCCTAGCTGCCTGTAGACATGATTCCCTCACACTCCCCCAAAAAACCCTAATATACAAATAGGCTAGTCTTGAATTTCCTGTATTTGTTAAAACAGACTGCTCCTTTTCAAAGTTTTCACATCAGAAACATCCATAGGTGTTTATGACTAATGCTTGTTGGAGCTTTGTTCTTCGAGCCCTGGGAAATCAAGAATCACTTGAGCTCCACAGGGACCAGCCCCCTGTTCTATAGGATTCATTTCTGTGTTTCTCTGTCGTCATATAAATTTCCTCTTCCTCCCATTACACCTTGACGATGAAGCTAAGCACGTCCTGTAAACAGCTCAGGCCACAGTAAGTAGCTCACCTCACTAACTTGAATCTTGCTCAGCCTTTCTCTGCTCTTTGGCCTTGCTTGCCAGATCAGCTTCCTAGTGTCCTCTGCTTGCTCGGATTTCCACCCAGAAATTCTGGGCGGCACCAGCTCCTCCGAGAAGTGTCAAAAGGAAGTGGTTAAAGTATCCAACAGCTTTATCTATTAAAGCCTGGGTAAGTGAATCAGGCTCTCTTGAATGTCCCATGTTTTGTTGAATGAATGCCCACTTAAAGAACAACATCTAGGAAATAAATGCTTGAATACCTAAATTGACTGCAGAAGCTATCGCCAAGGCAATCAGTGCTTCATTCTGCATTATGGCATGTTCACTGGTTGCCATAGAAACCAGGTGCTTCATTGCCTGGGCCTCTTGAATGGCTTTGACAACTTCCTGCTTACAAAACAACAAGAGATTGCTGAAGTCTCTGGTGATCCAGGATTTAGTTTTGGGGGAGGGGGGTAATTAGGAACAGAAGTGGTTATGGATAACACTTGAATAATAGACTCCATGGCAGCTCGCAAATTGATGAGAATTTTGTCTTTGTACATGAAAGAAGCCCACCAAATGTTTGGAGATGAAAGTCTCTTCTGAAGTAGCTATATTCAACTGAACATCATGTAAGTTCACTCGCCGTGACTGGAGAGCACTGTTCTGATTTCTTCTTAAGAACTGCTGTGATTCTTGTGTACAACATATAAATTCATTCCATTGCCCAAGAACAGTGGGCATGAAAATAGCATTGGCCAGTGGTTCCCAATTAGCTAATTACTGAGGACCGCCTATTTTTCAAAAGCCAAGCTATGTACCCCCTACTTTTGAAAATTTTGATAACTCTATGGTAGTTACCACTGCAAAGCAATTTTTTGAATTTGTCCCCTTATAAAATAAGGGGTGACGCGGGTGACTCTGTGGGTTAAAACACAGAGCCTAGGACTTGCCGATCAGAAGGTTGGCGGTTCGAATCCCCGCGACGAGGTGAGCTCCCATTGCTCGGTCCCTGCTCCTGCCAACCTAGCAGCTCAAAAGCATGTCAAAGTGCAAGTAGATAAATAGGTACCGCTCCGGCGGGAAGGTAAACGGCATTTCCGTGCACTGCTCTGGTTCGCCAGAAGCAGCTTAGTCATGCTGGCCACATGACCCGGAAGCTGTACGCCGGCTCCCTCGGCCAATAAAGCGAGATGAGTGCCGCAACCCCAGAGTTGGCCACAACTGGACCTAATGGTCAGGGGTCCCTTTACCTTTAAAATAAGTGGGGGAGTGTCAAAAGCAGTTGTTCCAGATGAGTTTCTGGGGGGGGGGCACTGCCAGACATTGAGAATATGTTGTGTGAACATGCTCCCAGAACCTATTTCATTGAAGGCAGCATAGAACCTGTGCTGCAACTCTCACTTTCAAAGTGGAATACAAAACACAAATTGATGAGACTTGAAAATGGATCAAACCTTTCGTACCTGAGAACAACTGTGACGCAAAAGTGATGCAAGCAGTCGGTTTGCTTCTCCGCAGACTCCAGCGTGGTCATTTGAATCGCACCATTGCACCAGTCTGTTGAGCAGCACCCGATCCTGGCCCAGTTCCTCTGCTGCATCAGCTGGAAGACAAAGATTGGAGCAATATTGTGCGAAGTCTACAGTGAAGCAGCCGGCAATTCTCCCCTCTGTCCCTTTTACTTTAATTGTCAACTGCAGATGGAGTACGCCTGGGTGAATAAAGCCTTTATTTGTTTCTGAGTTATACGTATTTACCACTTGGTGCCAGCATCACCAAATGTGATGGTTTTGAGTTTGTGGATGGGCCATCACAGTTCAAGCACAACAGGCAGAACTTGCATATAATCTCAAATAAAACATTTTTTAATGGAGGAAAATGTGCATTCAGGAAAGGAAGATGTGGCAGGTGGCATAGGATTTTTTGTTAGGACTCTAACAAGCCAATCATAGTTATACAACAGAGGTTAATTTGATCACTTGAATTGTCTCTTGTCTTTCTCAAGGTATTGTGTTGGAGAGGTGCTGGAGTTTGACAAAGATCCATCTCTGGACTGTGATATTCACAAATGAAAATAAATTGTTTGACATTGCAGTCATTAAGGGATAAACGTACACACGTGACCCAAACCCTGAAGACTCGGCTGAATGCAGGAACAATAATACTCTATTGGATAAAGTATTCTGTGTGAGACAAAGTGCAACTTCTGTCTGTGGAATTGTATCTGACAGCCCATTTGCATCCCCCCAACCTAATAAATCTGCATGCGTAAATTGGCACTAGTTTTAGGAAATATACGGTAACAATTGTCTCAAAAGAAATTTCATGGCTCTGCACATGTAATGGGTGGTTCAGTTGTGGAGAGGTGCGAATATGAGAACTGCTGTTGGTAAACAACCCCTTTTCTGTGTTGGTGCTGCTGAAAAACGATTAACACCGAGGGTTCAGATATCTATAATTAAAAATGGGAACCTGCCGTTCTAAATTCTGCAGGCATCAACACACCCGGTGATTGTCACGGTAATGAATTTACACTAGATAATGCAATCAACTAATTTAGCAGGGACTGGTTAGAAGACACATGTTCACGGTAGTGTATTGTGCTGAGTTAATTAAGGTCAATGTTGGCTCATGGGTAAATAGAACAGACGGCAATTAAGATGGGAGGCTTCTGAGCTCACTGCCATGGAAGGGTACATCTTAGCAGGAAGTTGGGGTTTTCTTGTATCTGCTAGGTACAGTAACATATGAGCTTGAGGGTCTGTGTGCCCAAATTCTCTCATCCCAGGAGCCAGCAAGTGTTAAAAGCTAATCAAGCCGCCTAATTCTAATAGCCAAGATAACTTCTTGGCAGTGATGTGACCTGGAAGTAAAGCAGCAAGCCGGAGAGTCAGAGCAATGTTTGAGTTCAGTTTGGATCCAAAGAAGAAACAAGACCCTTTTGGGGTGTTAATGCTGGGAACCCCTCCTTCATAGGCTCAGGTTGTGTTGCAATGGGACAGCACAGTCAGCAGAGCATGAGACTCTTAATCTCAGGGTTGTGGGTTTGAGCTCCATGTTGGGCAAAAGATTTCTGCGTTGGTTTGTCTATCCTTTCCGTTTCCAGAATAGCACTATCCTTTCAGGAATCCCATTGGTTCTGCCTGGCCTGAGCACACCAATACTTCTGGGTGAGGGTGAACCTCTGCCTGGACAAGAGCCAAATAATGCCACTGTTGATTGTTCTAGATGTCTTCAAAGCACTTCCATAACCCAGCATTCTTGCTTGTCCTTGGCCTCAATTTTGATGGAGGTTGAAGGCAGCTCTTCAACAGCTGTGAGGGGGCTATTTGTGGGATCCGGGGAGAACATAGGCTCTTGGGTTCTCCTGTGTGAGGTGTAGGAGGGCATCTGCTTAAGGGAAATGGCCTGCTCATAATGGAACACACAGACACAATGTAGTGTCGGAATCTGCATTACGACCGAGTTGATAAAGCTCATCTTCCGGAATCGCCCTCCGACGTGATTAACGACCTGAGACTTTGATGAGGCTCCAGGCACATTCCCATTCAGCAGAGAATCAAAGCACACAGGGAAGTGATGAGGTTTATGGCTACATCGCTATTAGTTTTATTTAAGCTACGCAGACAGAAAACACATCCTCTCTCTGTGAAAGGCAGAGAGCAACTGAAACAAACACAGGAACAGGAAACCAATAACGTCACATCCGTCTCCTGTGAGACTTCCAACAGTACGGAATGTGTGGAATGCAAAACAGAGTCTTGTGACTCCAAAGCACTGCACAGTGGCAAACAGAAACTAACATCTAGTTGTGAGCCTTTATTGAGCCACCCCCTTGCAGCCTACTTCCAAACACTGGTCCTTGGAATGTAGCCCTCAAACTGCACTCTCCTTTGCATTGAATTGGTTGTGTATCATACAGCTTAGTACCTTGACAGATATCACATCCATTGACTATTTTTAAATCTGCATTCAAAAAGGCCCTGTCATTGGTCTGATGCTCTGAACTCGATCTAACCACACCGATAAGAACACTTTCATGATTATCACATAACAGTGGTTCCCTTGTTTGCTATGCAGTCCTAAAGAGGGACTAGCTTGAAAGCCCTTGATATTCTCCTACCTTGACCATCCATCAACATTCGTAGTGTCCCAAGAAGCTTAAACTGAACAGGAGGCATCTCCGACCTCAAAAGCATCTGGATGCGTTGGCCAACCCCTTCATCCAACATCTGGACTTTGTTAGCCACTGGGAAGTGGGTCAAAATGATCAGAATTACAATTGGTGATCTGGATCTCAATATCTGAATGACAAGTTGCCGCTAAGCTACTAAAGGCCACATGCATGACTAAAGTCAGTGCATGACAAAAATCAAGGTGTACAGCAGCTCTTTGAACAAAATGTTTAGGATTGCCTGCTAAAACATCCTATTTAGATCTAGATTTCATTAACACCAATATTTCAAAATATTTGTATCAACAAGGTAGTATGGACTTCATTTAGAAAACACGTGACTTCAAAAACACAAAACATTCTAATCAGTTGTTCAGCAACCCATTGTGTTTCATTTGATCCGGACACTGACTTTTTATTAGCCCAAATTAAAGGGGAATAGGAATTCAGTATTCTAATACCAAATGAACAAATCCAGCATGAATCCAGCATTTTAGAGGAGCTGCAGTGACAGCTCTGCCATTATGGACAAGTCCAGAGACCTCCCTAATCAAGAGGGGGCGAGGACAGAAAAATACAATTAATTACAATTAAACTGATTAATTCTCTGAATAAAGCTCCAAATTACAGACCTGTGTCATGCGCCACAATTTACAGCTTCAAGTGGGCCCAATTCAGATCAAGACCATGATACAGAAGGAAGGGAGGTTGACTGTTTTCCTGATGAAAACCCTCCACCCAGCAGCTATTTGTCTCTTTTGGAAAATCAGATATATCTGCTGATACATATTTCCATTTTAGGAGGAAACTTGTTTTTGGTTTTGGATAGATTAAGTGACTTTGAATAAAAAACAACAACCCCACAACAAATGCTCTCCGTGCAACCAGAAGCAAAATGCAAACAAACCCAATATTTTAAACCTTTGCATTCATTATTTTGGTTTGCATGTGCTTCCCAACATTTGTGCAAGAGTTCCATGTGCATGTTGATATGTTTAGGGAAGGGTGCAAAAAGTCGCCAGCTGCCACTGCAGATATGGAGACAATGATGTCTAGTCAGAAGTTTAACTTCCGCTCTTAACAATACAGAACCTATAGGTGGTTTGACAACTTGTACCTAAAGACTACTGAGAAAGAAAGATTGGGAAATATCCTAGTGGTCATAATCTTTCCTTCAAGATCAAAACACACTTCACCTGGTAGGATATTTACATATCCCTCCATTTTTGAACATGTTTTTCTGCCCCCCAACTCCCCACACCAGGCTCCTTGAGTGAAGCAATTCTGGGTAATCATTAAGAGCAAACCTCCCTGGGAAGAGAAGTATCCAACCTACCAAGCAATTTCCGGACAGTCTGCGTGCTTTCTTTCTTCCTAGCCTAGGGCAAGTGCAGCGGGCAGGCATCCCTTGCTGGCAACTTTAGAGTGCTGGGAATCTGACGGCTAATTAACTTGTTTGTAATTTCCTTGGGCTTCGCTAGCAGAAAGTTCAGACTGTAGGCCCTCGAGTGTGGAATGATTTTCAAAGAGAGCTCCCTGGGCAGGACTCTAAGGGTTTAATCAATTAATGAGGCCCCTTGCGCCTGCCCATACATTTTTAAAAATACTGTTTCTAATTGATTTCATTTCATGTTCAACTTGACTTTTTCATCTGTGGCTGTGTTTTTGCGTATTTCTCTTTTTAAAAAATAACAATGATATTTTAGCAAATCAACAGGGAATATAGTTTCAGCGAAAGACCCAGATGATGTGTGTTGTATTAACAGAGACTGCTTTGGTACTGGAATGGCTCAGATGCTTAATCTCTAGGGTTCAAGCCCCACATTAGGCAAACGTTTCCTGCAGTGCAAGGGGTTGGACTTGATGACCCTGATGGTCCCTTCCAACTCTACAATTCTATGATTTTAAGGAAGAATGGGGTTGAAACCAACTGGGTGGAAAAAGGGTTGCTTTTTCTTACATGTTTTTCTCATCAAAGCAAACCACTTCTGGTACGTTGGGGTTTTCTTTTCAGCTGTCACTATTTTTTGGAAGGGATTCAATTGTATACTAGCAAATTTGGCTTTGCACAACTAAAGTGGATAAAAGTGCTCTGCTGCAACAAACCTTTTTTTTTAAATAAAAGGATGTTGCAGTAAGGAAACTGGTGGAGAAATGGACTAAAAGTTGTGGGGCAACGATTGATGGGAAGCTGTATAACCTCTGTACAAAAAAAAATATGGAATTGAATGCTTAACAAACAATGGAGAGCATAGAAACTTTGTGCAAACTCAGGATGAATGCTCAATAAACAGGCTGTTTAGAAGTGACCAGATAATTTGCGGTGCGGCTTTTTGTGGTACCTGGTATAGCAAGGTTTCGGAGAGCACTCAGGGCAGCATGTTGAACAGAGACATCTCCACTTTCCACATGTTGCTCCAAAAGGTCCAGAAGTTGATGTACGATTCCCAGCTGCACCATCCGCACACAGTTGCTGTCTTGAAGAAGCAGAGGGGAAGAAAGCTGATAACATAAACTTCTGACATCATCATCATCATCATTATTATTATTATTATTATTATTATTATTATTATTATTATTATTATTAAAGTTTGTGGATACCCGTGGATCTTAGGGCAGTTCACAACATGAAATATGAAATTATTTATATATATATAACACATAGCAAAAACATCAAAATAAGATTTTAATGACAATATTTCATATAGGACAACAGTAAAGCTGTAGATCAGTTCTGTAACCCTTTCTCCTTTTTAAACCTTCCAGAGGTACCTGGAACTTTTGCCAAAAACATGATTTGTGGCAAAATTTCAACAGCAATGGGGAAGATATTATTATTGCGCGCGCTCTCTCTCTCTCTCTCTCTCTCTCTCTCTCTTTCTCTGTGTCTGTTTTTTAAACCTGCATTTTGACCAATAGATTTTTAATTCAGTAATGTTCATGCAAGAAGCTGGAGAGCTGATGTGGTTGTGGAAGTGGTAGTTGCATGCCGTCATTTGCAAGCACAAAACACCCAATGGATTTGTCTGTTGTGCTATGCTAAAAACGGAAGCTTCTGCTAGCAGAATGTTGTGCGAGCAGGCTGCCACGAGCGGATATCGCTGAATGAATTATTGCTTTTATTGATCTTAAGAAAAGTATCCTGGGAACTTTTTTGGGCAGAGCAACAGGATAAAATGCTTTCAATAAATAAAGTATATAGGTATGTTTACCATTCCTGGCAAAGTTAGCAATGGCCAGAGCCCCCGTCAGCTGTAACTGGGTGTGCTTGGATGCAAGCCATGTTCCAACACTCTGGTAGATAACACCATTCCCTTCTGCAAACAGCTGCTGCATGGATTCATCTGTAGTGCAACAAGCAGAGAGTTACTGATTGGATTATTATAGCTTTGTTTATTGCTGTGAAGAGAAGCACCTCTCTATGGGCTTTTCTGTATAGCCTGGTAGCTGATGTCTCTTGTGAATAGCTACTGGAGGTCAGGTGATGTTAGGGTGGCGGCTAACACACCACCACAAACAAGGAAATGCATAATAATAAAAAGAGAACAAATATTTGCGTATGTTGATTTCTATGTATGGATTGATTCAAATAATGATAAACATAATTTAAATAGAAATACAGTGCTTCTCAACATAGCAGGGAAGACAGCAGGGTGGGAGAGTTGACCTCTAAGAGGTGCAGGTGGCGGTTGCCCTAATTTTATGTGTGGTGGGGAGCCCAGAGGGAGAGAATGGGAGCTGAGAAATGAGGAGAAACAAAACAGATGGAAGGAGGAGAAGGAAAACCCTCTGCAAGTGATCCCTTCACTGTCCTTTCTTTGGCAGACCACTGGGGGGAGAGGAAGAGGAGGGAGGAAAAAAGAGAGAAGCGGTGGACTGCCCATTTTGGTCTCTGGCCATGCTCACTGCTAGGCCCAGCTACCACTACCACCCAACCCCTGAGAGATTATTCTCAAGAAAAGGCCGACCTCAAGAGAAAAACAGGTCCACCATCCCTTATGTGGGAGGAGGTATCTTCATGCTACCACCAAAATATTCAGCATGACATCTGACATTTTCCTTCATCACATGGAAATGTGTTTGTTAGCACTAGTTGCTGCAGCAAAGATAGTCCATAAGCTCTCCAGGTGGACTACTAACACGATGCTGCGCATGTTACAACAATGGACTGTGGCTCTTCCAGTCTGGTCTGAGCTGTGGCAGAGGTTCAGGTTTAAGCCGTGGCCAAGACACCACATACAACCAGTCTTGCAAGTGGCACAAAAATGGCATTAAGAAACCCAGAACAGAGAGAGATGCATCTCTGAAGAAGGTTGATCCCAAGTTCCTGTGGAATATGCATTTTGCAAAGCAACACAAGGGCTGAAGAAAATGCAGGCCAATAATGCTAAGAATGCGAAATCACCAGCTTGCCTCCAGATGGCAAAAGGGACTGGGCTCGCAGTTGTTTTCTTCTCTTTTCACTCAAGGCATTTTGTAGAAATAAAACTGAATATAACATGTGGTGGGAAAACAACTACAGTGGACTGTGGGGAAGCCAGAATTGGTTTCAACTTCCTCCATATGTTGAAGGTAAGACACAGCTCACTCCTGAGTCAATGTGAGTGACCAAAAATCAACAATAAGAAAAACAAGAACAACCCCAACCTGCCTAATTCATTAACGTTAGTGACTTGTTGTCCTCACTGTCCCCACCAGTAAATATTAAGTGAACAACTGGATAATTAATTGGATGCTTATTTTACACAGATTGCTTTCTGTCTGTAGTAATTACTACAATTTTGTAACCATAAAAAGAATTAACTGTAATTCCCAAGTGTTTATATTTGAAACAGATGCCAAGACTCCTCTCTTTATCTAGTTAGACGAAACAATAAGAAGCAGAAATGAATTTCTTCTTCTGATAAAATTACCCTTGTCAGATTAGCTAAGTTTAACCTACTGCAGATAAGCTAAAAGCAACCTTATGTAGACTTGAGGTCAGGTATTACAAAAGGCTCCAGTAATTTCATCTCACTCCCCTGGAGGGATGGGAAACCTGCAGCTTCCAAGATATTACTGTACTCTGACTCCCATTAGCCCTAGCCAGCAAGGCCAATGGTCAAGGTTGATGGGAGTTGTGGTCCAACAGCATCTTGAGAGCCACAGGTTCTACACCCACCCACACAGAATGTTGGAGATGCTGAGTCAATCATCCTCCTGCAACCTTTGGCCAACAGCTAGCTGACTAGCCCTTAAATGCCTGAGGCGAACTTGTATATACGCAGGGGCTAACACTAGCATTACAATCATACTACAAGGGTATCATTCCTTTTTGTTTCCGTTTTTTAAAAAGCCATCTGTGGTGGAAAATTCCCCCCAGGAATCTGGAAATGGCAGACTGCAGCTGTGTCTGTAGCAAGGAAAAGGAAGCACTGAAGCAGATGGCCCTCCTGCAGCTGTTCTTGTTTTGTGCATCTGGACTCGCTCTCCCTGGACTCGCTCATTCTTACCTCCAAGCAGCAATGACACAATCAGATCCGACGCAGCCTTCAAGCTGCACACATCTTCTGGCTTGGAACTGTCTTGCAGCCTCTGCAGGATCTCAACTATGGCTTCCTGAATACCAGCTTCAACCAACTGAGATTTTAGGGCATCTGCGGAAGTCATGATAAACAAACATGTTTAAAGCTTCTTGCCGAGTGTTGGTAAGGTAAAGGTAAAGGTACCCCTGCCCGTACGGGCCAGTCTTGACAGACTCTGGGGTTGTGCGCCCATCTCACTCAAGAGGCCAGGGGCCAGCGTTGTCCGGAGACACTTCTGGGTCACGTGGCCAGCGTGACATCGCTGCTCTGGCTAGCCAGAGCCGCACACGGAAACGCCGTTTACCTTCCCGCTAGAAAGCGGTCCCTATTTATCTACTTGCACCCGGGGGTGCTTTCAAACTGCTAGGTTGGCAGGCGCTGGGACTGAGCAACGGGAGCGCACCCCGCCGCGGGGATTCGAACCGCCGACCTTTCGATCGGCAAGCCCTAGGCGCTGAGGCTTTTACCCACAGCGCCACCAGCGCCGAGTGTTGGTAACCGCAGACAAATGAGGGCTCATTCTCACACTATGATTTACATCTCATCCTAATAACATGCTGGTGCAGGAGCTTACCCAGGGTTTGTGTTTCCTTTTGGAAATGAGGCACAGCAGAGACTGTGGTGTCTTTATGGCATATGGTTTATTTACAAATGTATACAACTTGAACAATAGAGGGGTTCGTAGCATTAACACCCCAAAAGGCTTTTGTTTCTCGCAAAGACAGCCTTGAATTCAAACAGAAATCAAACACTGTGCTCCAACTCTTTCCAGTTTGCTGCTTTACTTCTAGGTTACTTCCTTGCAAACTCTGCCCTAAACTCTGGCTTTTGTCCTTCTCACTAACCATAGGCCAGAAGAATCATAGAATCATAAAATTGCAGAAGGGCTCTCCAAACTTGCTGTCTCACACAGAGCTCCTTTCCTTTCTTTCCCTAAATGGCTCCCCCTCCCCCCAGGTGATCACTTCAAGAGGAAGCTAGCCTGGTTTATATTTTAAGACTTTCAAAATCCAGGGTTTCAGGAAGCTGGCCTGGCTTGATTAGCTTTTAACATTTGTTGGATCCAGGGATTAGCAGGGCCTGGCACCCACAAACTCATAACAATATGAAGTAAGATTGTGTGAGAAGGACAAGGTCATGCTATGTGAAGGAGACCCCAATACAGGAACTTCCTATGCGATCTCTTATGACGTACCTACATGTATCAATTTTATAGAACTGCCACAAATGTCCTCAAGTTTGGTGAGGATGCTGAACGCTCTCTATCAGAGATGCCTAGTAACGTCTGCCCCAAACTACAATATCCAGGGTTCCCTGGCAAGAGGGAATGACTATTAAACTAATATAATTCTGTAGCATAGATATATTCTTTAACTGGTATAGTAAAGAAAAAAGTCATAGAGAAGTTGCACCCATGCTGGTGGGATAACTTCTGTAGTGTGTCTGTTACTCAACCAAAAAAAGATTCATAGGTTGGAAGGGTCAATATAACAAATCTTAAAAACCTGTCTCCACACTAATTTTGCCCCTACTTTGCTGACAAAGGTCTATTAAGAAAGGAGTACATTCGTAGTTCCCAGGAACACCTACTGAAATGGAAAAGAGAGCATCCGTTTGCAAACTAGTCTAGAAGCGCTTCGGGTGCTTGAAAGCCAAATTCTCTGCTAATTCAATCAAGACTTCACATCGCTTAGCACTTGTTTGCTGAAGAGAGCCCAGGACTCTTATGCCATCTTTCCAATTAGCATCAAAATGCTGCCATCTTGAGTCAAGCACCCCTTATTCAGAAAAGCTTGGCTTAATTTTGAGTCCCTCGTGTTGTAAGCTCCTGCGCCCCCTCTCTTTGAAGAGTTCTCAGAGATCATAAGGAAGTGCTGGTATACAATTACAGTCCCCTTGATTTCTTCCCTCTCCGACTCTCCAGCTTATCAGCGCCTGCCACTTCAACACCCCTCCTTTGCCTTCTGAACACTGAAACATCAGGATGCCGTTGCTCTTGGCTCAATGCCCACCTCTTCTCTCCCTCCCTCCTTCCCTCATCCATATCTCTCATCGTCCCCCCTCCTTCTGGGACAAGCCTCCAGTAATTTACCTTGAAATTGCCTTTTGTTTTACTTTCTCAGTACAAACACATTTTCCTGGAAAAGCCCAGACCTCATCTCTCTTGCTCCCTCCCTTAGGCAGTCACTCCACTGTTTAATGCTGTGCTCTGGTGAATTTTGGTAGAAAGTGCTATTTTGGGGTCGGTTGTACTCGAGTGACAGCAGCTTGTCCTCCAATGTAACAGAGCCAGAGCCACAGAGGGAAGAGATCCCACCAACAGTGCATCTGAATTCCACATAGCATTCATGTTCCAGGAAGGCTTATTCCCTGAACATGACTTTCAGAAGACCAGAGATGCATGCGCCAAGCAAGTGTGGAAACAAGGGAAAGGGAACCCTAGAAGAGCAGTAGGTGGTCTCAAAGACCTGTTCAGACAAGTGTGATCTGTGTTCTCTTGTCAAATAACATTGGGTAGACACTGTGCTAATAAAGCAGCCAGATAAGCATTGTGAAGTCATGCACTTAGCCCATAGGCAGTCAATATGGTGCTCTCCTGATGTTGGAATTCCATCATCCCTGACCACTGGCAAATGTGAGTTGAAGCTCAACAATATATGGAGGACACCATGTTGTCTACCCCTGGTTTAGACATGGCCATATTGAATTTTATTGTGCGTCCTGTTGTCACTCCACCATCAAACAACTTATAAGGGCCATACCATACATTTAAAGCACATTCAACACACTTTTAAAACACTTAAATGACTTCCCCCAAAGAATCCTGGGAAGTTTAGTTCCCTCCTCATAGAAGTACGCTTCCCAGCACTCTTAACAAGCCACGACCCCCAGGATCCTTTGTGGGGAAGCTATGTGCTTTAGCTGTGCATTGGGTGTATTTTAAATGTACGACACTAAGGACACTGAGGTCCAGCTCCGAGGGCCTTCTGGCGGTTCCCTCCCTGTGAGGTTGCAGGGAACCAGGCAGAGGGCCTTCTCGGTGGTGGTGCCCACCCTGTGGAATGCTCTCCCATCAGATGTCAAGGAAATAAACAACGATCTGACTTTTAGCAGACACCTGAAGGCAGCCCTGTTTAGGAAGGCTTTTAATGTTTGATGTTTTATTGTGCTTTTAATTCTGTTGGTAGCCACCCAGAGTGACTGGGGAAACCCAGCCAGATGGGCAGGGTACAAATAAATTGTATTATTAAGCATGGATTTCCCACAGTGCAATATCCTTCAGATCTATCTACAGTGCTGTGATGCAGTGCATATGTCTATACCGGAACTATGTGGGCAGGACCAATTACATGAGTCTTTCCCAGCCATTCCTTCCACTGGGTGACAATTAAATGACGAGTTTGTAACTGACACTGCCCACATAGTTTTGGCACCGCCTGGCCCTGCTCCTACTCAATTGGAGGTGAAGCAAAGGTAGGTGAAGACAAGCAAAAGCGATCTGTCACCAGCAGGAGCAGATTCTCTTAGTTGCTCAGACCAATAAGTGATCTTGACCCAAAAGCTTCAGGGAGTATCACCTGGGTCACTATGACCTATTCAGAAAGCTTCCTTGCTGGTGCAGCTGGTCTGCTTGCGATTCCCTCCTTTGGCTAGAAGCTTGGTGGTTCAAAGATGCCAGTTCTTGTGGGATCAATGTCCGGACAGGTATATAGAATCACAGAATTGTAGAGTGGGAAGGGACCACGAGGATCATCTAGTCCAACCCTCTGCAGGAATATTTTGCCCAACATGGGGCTCAAACCCACAATCTTGAGATTTGAGACTACAACATGCTAAAGTGCCCTCTTGGTCTTCTGCATACTTATATTGTGTGTGAGTAAAGGGGATGACTGTGTTGACAACTGTCAACCTTATTACTGTAGCTGGGTTTTTTGTTTTTGAACACCCCAAAATATCTTGATTGTTTTGAATACTGAGATACACTTAAAAGCAGATTGTTGGTTGAAATCAGGACAGAGTTTCCATTTAATTATGAATGAACAAACGGAGGGAGTTGGTGGGCAGGCTAACATTTGGAATTACGGATATGAATAGCTGTGACATTTCCCTTAAGTTATTTCATTAATCTAAATTTGGTTAATTGAAGTTGACCATGCTGCATTAATCAATGGCTAATGTCTACTGTGATCTCATCAAAACAAAGGCTTTGGGAGCTTTTAAAATATAATGCGAGTAACTGAGGACCTGCACTGGGTTATGCATCCAAAGATACAGGACCGCTGTGGTTTGGGTACCTGTTTCTTTTGCATCCCTCCATTATCTTCACTGTCATTGCTGCTTCACCTCACATTAAGTTTTTAGTATGGCATCACATTGTACATGACAAATATGTAACACATGTGTTAAGGCATGTATGCAACACAGATAAATGTCACAGGGAAAATCCATCTTGGCAGTCGTTCCTTACAATCATTTTATTTATTATCTGCACCTATCTCCTGCTCCCAGGTCAGGTTACAAAAATATTACAAAATAAATACCATGTACAATAATAAAAAAAGATGTTTTAAAATCAACATATCATGTTTTCCAGATACAATGTGTGAACCAGCCCTAAAAATACATAGTTAAATGTACATTTTGGGCTGTCTGGTGGTTGGTTTTCAAGTTTTTGCACTCACACCCAGTCCCCAGATTTCTAGAATGAGAATTTCAGGAGCTGGCTTTTCTACTTAAAATGCTCTTCGAGGTTATTAAGTTTCTGGATAGTGGGTCAAATGCTTCTGTCAACAGCTGAATTAAAAACAAAGGAAGAAAAAACAATTTTGTTCTCATACAAGTTGACAGGGTTCTGAACAGTTCTGTTTGAAACATGCCTTTGAATCAAAGTGCTTTCCCCCTCTCTCTGATTCAATAAACAATCAGTTAGCTTAGATAACTGCTTAAATGCATGTGAAACCATCCCAGGGTATCTCATCAAGATAGCTTACCATTCTCTGCTAGTGTGTGAAGAACCTCAAGGATGATTTCTACCTTCTCATGGTGGTTTGCTGCCCGTAGCTGATGTACCAAATGTTCTGCAACTCTGGTCTTGCTAAGGGCCTGTTTAGCAGTGTCTGCATAAAAGATCAAATGTCAGTGAATCACTTCATCTCTGTATGAAACATAAAGTTCTATCTGATTAGAAATGAGAAATCACTGTGTTGATTCTGCAAGGTGCCTTCTTGAAATGTTACCTGTTGTGTGGACTCCAGGTCAACAAGAGAAAAAAGGTCAACCCCTCATTTAAAGCTTTAGAGATGAAGGGGAGAAGGGTTATTTTACGGAGGCTATAGCTACTGTTAAAACATTGTGTATAGAGTGCAGTGGGTGACTGACTACATCACATTGTGTGCTGCCATGTTGACAACAGACTCCCTTCTTTGGCTCCACAAATGTTTTTGTTTGTTATGCCTTGTGCTTCTGAGTACATATGCAATAGAGCTGGGTGAGACTTAAAGCCAAGGCCCTTTCAGGTGAGACAAAAGCATAATACAACCATAAGCAAATTGCAAGATTCACCTATATCTGCAAGGTTGGATAAGGCCAGCAGGTTGACACGGACAAGAGGTTCATTATCGGGATAGTCTGACATTATCCTGACCAGTGACATGATCACCTCTGCCCCCACCAGCTGCTCCTGAAGGTCATCTGGAAAAGACAAGTGCAAAAATTAGGAACTAGGAGCAACCTCTTTGAGGGGTTTAATACCTTCTGAGCACTCTCTTTATGACCTCTTCTCGTTATTACTGAGTGTACATGATGCTGTTTGAGCTGATGTTGTGAGCTGCCTTGAGGGCCTTTGGACTAAAAGGTAAGAGGCAGGTATTTTAAATAAATCAAGGGTCAAAACAGGCAACACTTAAGAGGAAAAAATATTTCCATTGAATGCAGCTAGTTTGAAAGACACAATCAGGAACATAGGTGGCTCCAACAGGTAGAGTTGCTGGACTATGTGTCATGGTCTGGTTGGATGCAAAGGAGTGGTGGGAGGCACCAGCAGAGGAAGCCCCAAGCAAATGGTCATGGGAAAAAGGCACAGAGTCAGGGGAGTTGTGGCAGTATGAAGATGAGTGGTCAGAGGGAGAAGAGGAGGTGTCGAAAGCTGAAGAGGCAACAGGGTTGAGTGAGCAGGAAGAGGCTGGGGTAGAGAGCAGTCCAGACTCGGAGGCAGAAGAGGAGGCTGGCGAGGAGGTCCAAGAGGCAGAGATGAGTCAGGCTGCTGAAGAAGCCGGAGGGTTTCCCTCTCCTGCTGTGACCAGCTCCTCTCCGGACATGGAGAGGAATGAAGAGGGCAGAGCAAAGAGAAACAAGACAAAGTAGCTCAGATTTCTGGGACCTTCAGTCCTCACAGCTGCCTCATTGGGAAGAGTTGCTGTGATCACCAGGCCTGAGCTACTTTGGTTTCTTTGAATAAAGGGCTTAAATCTCACAGCACCCCACCATCTTTTCTATTGATAAACGTCTTCAACACCTTTTTACTTACTGTTATCATAGCAGATACGACCAATGGCCCTGCCAACATGAAGCAACATCTCTTGGTCTGTGCTGTCCAATAATGGGATCAGGACTGGCACCAAGCCAGCATCTATACAGTGGGTCTTCATCTCCTCTGCACAAACAGAAGACAGAGGCTATGTTCACCTAGCGTTCTGATATTGTAAGCAAGCATTGTAAAATTGAAAGAAGTGAGGTTTCAGTTAGGACTATAATGACAGTAAAGCCATTAAAACTGGGACAAATGTTCTAATTTTGGTCTCATTAACATGGCAATTCTGGAGAAAGATAAACGCAAACCTACTAACACATCAGCATATTATGTATTAAGGGGGGAAGCAGTCCATACTTTTGAATTTGATTAATTTGGTGAAACTCGTGTTATGCTCATTAATAGAAGCTAAGAAGTGACAAGTGTCCCTCTGAACGCAATTTTTAATTAATCTAAGAGAATTGGATTAACTACCTAGACATTTCTTGGACATCTTAACATTAATCTCCTTTTTCTTGTCTCACTTAAAAAGCAGACAGGCCCCTAAGCATACTCAATTACTACCAAAAGAGGCATAAACGTACATGTGCCCCTGATGTAAAACTGGGCTTTTCTTTTTTTAAACTGCCCCTCTCTTCAAATAGTGTGAACTGAGAAGTTGGTTGAGAGAACCCCATGCATTGGTGGGATGGGACGCAGAGTGTCCAGAAGACTCTATGATGCTTTGAGTGTCCACTGATGTTCTTAAGCTTGTGAAGAGAGCTGAACTATTTCGTGTCCTTGGGGGCTTTTCTCAAGGATTGGCTGTTTTGCCTGCAATTCAAAATGGGTTCTTCCTCTTCTCTCAAAAAATGGGCATCATCTTCCAAATCCAGCAACCTACTAATTGTGGAGTATGGTCCACTCTCCTACATGCAGGAAGTGTGGCCTTACCCACAGCTTCAGTCTGATCCTGAAACTCGGTATTTTCAGGAAATCTCTAAGAAGAAACCAACATGGTTGCAACTTTTTACGTGACACAGTTCAGAGCCCTATATGGACCCCAAATTAGCAGGCACCATTCACAGGCAGGCTCTGGAGTTATAGTGCCTTGGTAGGACATTCCACACTGATACCTGCCCACCCATGTGCCTCTTCTAGAGAGGACTGAAGTCCAAGGCTAGTGTAAGGCTACCAGACATCTCCATTTCCTGGGGACAGTCCCCAGATTTGCGAATAAGTCCCTGGACAAATTCCATCCCTGGAATGTCCCTGGATTTAATCTAATGTCCCCAGGAAATGCAGCAGCGGCAGTCTCAGCAGCCCAGAGCAGTTGGCTCTGGCTGGCTTCAGGAGCTGCTCAGAAGTCCCCATATGATGGTGGTGCAGGGGCTCTAAGATGCAGCTTCCGGGGTGCCTCCACCTTCCCTGACCCCAGCAACTAAGCTGTGAAGGGAGGCTTCACGCTGCCTATCAGAGCTTGCGTGCAAGCAGGAGCAGGCAGGGATCTCTCAGTTAGGTAACAGGAAGCCTCCCTTCCCAGATGAGGGATCCCCGCCCCCTCCTGCTTGCACGCAAGTAGAAATGGGATTGGGGCTGGTCCAATGGGAAGGGAGGCATTGCGCTGCCCAAGCCTCGCCACTGCCACCACTCTTGGCCCTCCTTCTCCGTCTTCCATGCCTGACCCACCACTCACTGCTTCCCCACCACCACCACCGAAGAACCAACAACTCAGGGGCTGCCCAGGCTCATGGAGAAAGGAGATAGAAGCCTCGGAGGAAGGGGAAACGTGGCGGTTGAGGTCAAGGTGGCGGCTGCCCCTCGGCAACCACCATCGCTGCAGCATCGTCCCGAACGTGAATTAATTAATTAATTAAAGTGTCCCCGGATTCATTGAAAAAATCTGGTAACCTTAGGCTAGTGGTTAGTGGCCTTCAATTTGATTTCTCACAGTGCTGCAGCTGCTGTGTCAGTTCAGAGTATTGTGCAGGTGCAATAGTGCCTGCTGTGTTTTTGTACACAGACACCCATGTCTCAGGTTGACACAACATCTAGGGCACTTTGGGGAAAAGCAGCTTCTGCTGCTGCTGCTGCTGCTGCTTCCAGTTAAAGAAGAAAAAGCAGAGAACAGCCTGTTCTTCTTCTTCTGTGCTACAGAATATGCCCCTTCCCTGCAGTGAACTCTGGAGAGGGTCATGCACATAGCAGGGGTCCCACTGGAAGGCACTTTGCCAGGAGCATTCTCAAATTGGGAGCTGCTGTTGGCCAGAAGCAAATGGCAAATAAATAGCTACACTTTTAAAGGAAAAACAACAATGCCAGAAGCAGTTTGATTCCCTTTAATGGCAGTCTGTCATCTATGAGGGAGTGCAAGCAGTTCTGAAAGGCATCTGTAAGTTTCACTGTTGTGGTGCTAATGAACAGACTGTGACATTGTAGGTGTCCAGGAATCCCGAGCAGATAAATCTATCTGAAATATCATGCAATGTACCATTTTTAGCTATCTCTGCCAGCACCTCAGCTGCCTTTACTGCACAAAGAGGGTTGCTCTGCAGAAGTCTGGCGAAAGCTGGCAAAACATCACTTTCAGCAATCAGGCTGGAGGTCTTGTGCTCTGTTGTGATAAAAAAAACATGACCGGGTTAAAGGGCAGGGGAAATTGGATTCTCAACGATATGAAACTTGGGCTGCCAGGTCATAACCGGGAGGAACGATGACCACCTTATGACCCAACAAGTCTAATTATAGATTATGGATTGAAACATATTGGCTAAGGGAGGTCTGTGCTAATGAACTCTTTCTCCCTGTCTGGTCCTGGTCATTTAGTCTTGCCACCTGAGTCTGTTCAGGTTAAGCTGTAGTTGGTGCTGCTCCCACCACCCACCACCCACTGAAAATGCTTCCTGACTAGGATTATAAGAAAAGAATTTTGCACAACCAGTGCAGTAAGTAAGGGGTGTGTGTGTGTATCTGTTGCTAATACTGTTGGTTTTGTGGCCTCTTCATCTCCTGTGGATAGATCAACAATGGCTTTGGAAAGCCTGGGTTCAAAAGCCCACTCAGCTAGGAGTGATCTTGGGCCTACCTCACAGGATTGCTGAGAGGATAAAAATGGAGGAAGGAACCACACACACTTCCTTAATTTTCTGACAGGAAAGGCTTGCACCCTTTTTACAATCTTTGTGAGCTTATCAGGTTTCATGTGAATGTTAGCAGTATTTACCAAATTTGCAAATTTGCCAAATTTCTTAGGCATTAAAAAATAGCAGACTGACTGGCAACTTATCAAACCAGACCATTATAACTGAGCAGCCCATTTCAATGTCAGATATGTTGTGCTGCTGAAATGTGTATTTCCTTGAACGTATCTTGAATTGAGGTGATGACAGTAGCCAATAATATTCATTGTTTTGTTTGTACTCCTGTCTCCTACGATTGTGTGGATGACAGTGTGTCGGTAAGGTAGTAGTGCTTAATGGTACTAATCGGTGAATTTGGGGAAATTGTTTTTGGTAAAAGTTGTACACACACACAGTTTGTTACGTAGCATAAAATGCCATTGCCAAAGCAGTGCCACTCCTTTCACTAACAACTGATAATAAAAACAATACCATTTATGTACCTTACCATTTGTAATCATTCCTACTCAGGAATAAGACCCACTGAAATCATTGCTGCATCCTCTGAGGCAAGTCAGGTTAGGAGTCTATCCTGATTGCGTTTTAAAATTATTTCTAAGTATCACAGGAAAATTCTGCCACCCCTGCTCTCCAGTCCTCTTTACAATTTTATTGCTTGTGTCAAGACCAAATTAGGAACTTTATTTTTGCAGGGGTGATTTAAAACAGGAACATCACTTGACATGTGGAGAGAGTTACACATACAGTACGTTGTTTTAAAGATACGGTACATTCTGTGAAGGCCATTAGGCCTTAAATTGTTATAATGTTACAAATGTGTTTAGCAGTGGTTGCTAGGTGGCAGCTTCTAGCAGATAGGCTGATTTAAGATTCAGTAGGTGGGGCTTAGAACAAGGTAAACTGAAGTCGGATTGGCTGGAGGTTCCTGTCAGTTGGACAGTTAACTGTAAGGGGGAGACAGTTGTAGATCAACAGAGGGAGACAGTAGTTACTAGGCAATTGTGAAGCTTTAAGGCAGTGGTGGCCGAACTTGGCCCTCCAGCTGTTTTTGGACTACAACTCCCATCATCCCTAGCTAACAGGACCAGTGGCCAGGGATGATGGAAACTGTAGTCCCAAAACAGCTGGAGGGCCAAGTTTGGCCACCACTGCTTTGAATTGGTGGCAGCAAAGTAATTCTGTAACCTAGAGAAGTACTGTCACAAATACATTAGGTGCCACATTATTGGTTCTGGCAGAGTCCCTGCATATGGATGGAGACAACTGTCAGTGGTCTCTTCTTACCTATGGACCCAATCGTCCTCCAGGACCTTGGACAGCCTAGTCAAATATGCCTTCCTGTAATTAGTTGCCTTTTATTTTGGGTTTCTCCAAGCCCTCTTGGAGAAACCTAGACAGCATCTTAAAAAGCAGAGACATCACCTTGCCAACAAAGGTCCGTATAGTTCAAGCTATGGTTTTCCCAGTAGTGATGTATGGAAGTGAGAGCTGGACCATAAAGAAGGCTGATCGCTGAAGAATTGACACTTTTGAATTATGGTGCTAGAGGAGACTCTTGAGAGTCCCATGGACTGCAAGAAGATCAAACCTATCCATTCTAAAGGAAATCAGCCCTGAGTGCTCACTGGAAGGACAGATGCTGAAGCTGAGGCTCCAATACTTTGGCCTCTCATGAGAAGAGAAGACTCCCTGGAAAAGACCCTGATGTTGGAAATGATTGAGGGAACGAGGAGAAGGGGACGACAGAGGACAAGATGGTTGGACAGTGTTCCCGAAGCTACCAGCATGAGTTTGACCAAGCTGTGGGAGGCAGTGGAAGACAGAAGTGCCTGGCGTGCTCTGGTCCATGGGGTCACGAAGAGTCGGACACGACTAAACGACTAAACAACAACAACAAGCCCTCTTAGTTTAATCATAGAAAAATCATCTCTTAGAAAGTGCCTCTCCACATAAATTTCTAACTTATCCTGAAGAAAATAACAAACATGGCTCAAAGAGGAAGAAAAGCAGGCAAAGAAGGAATCTAGAGAAGCCTGCTCCTGAAAAAGAGCAGTGGAGAACAGCCTTCTGGAGTGGTTCCAAAAAGCAGAAGAAACTGAGGAAAATGTACACCCAGTTATAGGAAACACCTATCATACAATCTAAGTCTGAATCTGAAAGGACCTTTCAACAAAAAATTCCTGGTTTGGTCATGAGTATCATAGATCAAACATATAGATGGTGAGTTTTTGAGCCATGCCAATCTGGTCTGGGACCGTAATAATTTTCATTCAGTCATGCCAATTTAGTTTCATGACACAGTCTAAAGTCAAGTCGCAGGGGCATGTTGCTTGCATTTGATATACCACTGGGTTCCAGGGGATCAATTAGGCAATCACAATTTGCTGCTTGCAGATGTGTAGAAATTCATGCTGGTTAACCCCATAGGGACTTTCCCTGGTTACCAAATTCCACATAGCTCCAGCTGAAGCAAACATCTTGGTAACAATGCAGTTGTATATGTGTTGGCTGTATCCAGACTTTCAAATGAATAAATTTGGGTTAGGAATCTTCATATTAATGCATGACCATCAGGGAGCCAGCTGTTGCAATTTTACTTTCTTCCCCACCATCAGCTGAAAAGCTCTGTAATTTTTTTGTAATAGGTTATCAATCATCCCAACTGCAGCTCTGTTGCTGGAACATGTCAAATGACAAGCAGTGCACAACATTTGTTCATGTGTGTATATTTACATGCAGAAGCATTAGAGACTAGATATGCCTTCCTCCAACAAGGGATGCAAACTTAAAGAACAGCAACCCACCATAGCAGAATACTTTAAAGGCATTTTTAAACCTCAGAATAGGGACAGTGATTCACCATGGACAAGAAAATAGGGTTTGTCCTTGGTAAACAGGGACAGCTGGAGTGTATGCTGTTAGCAGCAAGAGTTTGTAATATACCCAATTAGGACTTGGTTCCTGCTGCGTCATCAAATCTAATTGGCATTCAGTTATGGTAGAAACCCCCAGAGAATCTGGACGCTCACCTGGATAGGCTGACTTAGAAGGGAAGGCTTGTCTTGTTTTCCCTTAAAAACAAAGCAAAACTCCCCTCTCCTTTGTCTCTTAGGGCTACTCTCATCGTCTGCTTCCTTCAATCGGTTTCAGCTGGTTAAGCAGTAAACAGCTTCTACCAGATATGAGCTTGCTCAGCTAGAAATGAGGACTCAATCGGATTATATGTAAGTTAGGCATGTGTGTACTTAGTTGATGAACTGGGTGGCAACCGCAGCCACTGTATCCCACAGAAAAATCCATCCCCAGAAATGCCACCTAAAGTGGTAACTGCTCTGTAACCATCACATCATGATTGAGTGAGGCCATCAACATGATGGATACTGGTTGTCTTTTCTTTCCATTTCACTGCAGCTCTGTGCCTCAAAAGAAACTGTAAATTGAGATGACTAGGGTGCTGGTGGTGTTCAGCTAAAACCAAAACACTGTGACATACGTGTCTCAGCCCTTCTAATAGTGAACTCAGCTGCTTAGGCTTGTAGTCAAAGTGGGGCTGCAAAAGAAAAGGTTGACAACAGCAGCCTTGGTGGGGGAACCCCAAGGTTTGCAGACATATAAATAATATTTGGCAAACCCCTCCCCCAAGCAGCCCAAGGAGGACTGAGTATGACCAGTGGCCACAGAATGTTGTGGTCATTTCAGACAACCTGTTTATTAGATTGAATGCTCAATTCACACAAAAATTGAGGGGAGAATAATAAATATTAATAATTTTATTATTTATACCCTGCCCATTTCGCTGGGTTTCCCTAGCCACTCTGTGTGGCTTTCAGCATATCTAAAACCATAATACAGTGGTACCTTGGGTTAAGTACTTAATTCCTTCCAGAGGTCTGTTCTTAACCTGAAACTGTTCTTAACCTGAAGCACCAGTTTAGCTAATGGGACCTCCTGCTGCCACTGCGCCGCCGGAGCACGATTTCTGTTCTCATTCTGAAGCAAAGTTCTTAACCTGAAGCACTATTTCTGGGTTAGCGGAGTCTGTAACCTGAAGCATCTGTAACCTGAAGCGTTTGTAACCCGAGGTACCACTGTAATAGGTTATACAATGCTAGCTATGTAGTGAGTATTCATTTTGATTCATTTACTGGGTGGTTAATACAAGATAATGTCAAGCAGTTATTGCCACACACTTTTCAGTGTATTTTCCCGTCACTTTGCATGATTTTTTTGGGGGGAGGGGGGGAAAGCAGGTTTGTTGAAAAAGGGCACCAAATCCACTTTAATTGGGAAATCTTAATTTGCTGGTATGCTTTTGAGTCTCCTGCAAAACAGTCCAGAAGCACCCTGAGTGTCTGTCGGTTGTTGAGGTGGGGTGTGTGACCATGGCTGTCAACTTTTCCCTTTTTTTAAGGGACATTCCCTTATTCCGAATAGGATTCCTCACAAGAAAAGGGAAAAGTTGACAGCTCTGTGTGTGATGAATGGAAAACCAAGGGGAGGTGGAATGGAATCGAGTATCCTTTAAGGAGGCACACCTGGCTGGCTGGAACACAGAACACTCCTCGCGGTAATATTCTGATACAGGTGCTATTTGTATGAATACATTAGAAATACCTTATAGTGGCAATTATATTCTTCAACCATTACATCATAGTTCATTTCTGGCCACTGTTGGGCACTGGATTTAGGTAAGGTTTTGAACCTGATGCCATAAGCATAACATAATCTGGAGCAGGCTTCCTCAACCTCGGCCCTCCAGATGTTTTTGGCCTACAACTCCCATGATCCCTAGCTAGCAGGACCAGTGGTCAGGGATGATGGGAATTGTAGTCTCAAAACATCTGGAGGGCTGAGATTGAGGAAGCCTGATCTAGAGTGATGATGTCACCACTTTGTACTAACTTTGAACTGTCCTAAATGCCCGAAATTCAGCACTGCCAGCAGCCTCCAGCTGGTAGTACGGGTGCATACGAATGACATCATCAACATGTGCCAACCACAGGAGGGGCAGGAAAACATTCAGGAATTTTTAGACATTAGGAAGAGACAGTGTCCCCCTGCTTTGGCTCCACTGCAAGAAGGAATGGTGTGTCCACCACATTTGCAATGGTAGCGGTACAGCTAACACTGTGGCCTGCTATGAGTGGCACTTTCTGACATGAAAGTTGTCAAAGCTCTCGTGCTGCACACACTTTGTCACCCTTAAGTCCAGGTTATGTCGTTATGGCAACCACACAAAACACTTCCCTCCTCTGATGAGCAGGTGACAGCTGCTTAGCAAAGGCTGACAAGTAAAATAAGCTGCTGCCACCTCAGTGAAGCATAAGTTAAGAAGCCGTTAACAATAAGTAATTGAACTGCCTCAGCTAAGCCTCCCTAACTACCAAGAAGTATTCAATACAATACAATAGTATTCCATTTTCCAGGGAACAAATACAAAATACCAAAAGATAGCTGAAATTCTCAGTTATTGTGTCTTTCAGATTAGTTGACATGATTAAGGGCTTTATTTGAGGCTAATGTGCACTGAAAGTAGAGTTGAGAGCCTGTGTATTGCCTCTTTTTCTTCTTGAGTTAAGTAACTGAGCTAAGGCCCAACACTTCCACAAGCCAGTGCTTTTCAAACTTTTTACTTTCAGGAGATTTTCCTCACACCTGTTTGCCTGCAGAATTTCTGCATTACTGAAAAGATTCTGGATGAGATGTTCAAGGCCTTTCCCAATCTGGTACCTTCTAGGTATTGTTGGACTACAATGCCCATCATCCCTGACCATTGGCCATGCTGCCTGGGGCTGATGAGAGTTGGAGTCCAATGCATCTGGAAGGGGGAGGTCAGGTCAGAGAAGATTGTTCTAGGAATATAAAAATGGTAATGCTTTTATTTTTTAATTTAATTTTAGTTTCCCATTGCTCTCAGTGGTAACTGTTTCAACTTTTCTTAAGTTGGTTCTCTAATGCTTTCTCATCCTCCAGTGAGGACTGCTAGCTCTTTAGTGACTCCCACTCAGAGAAATGCCTGGCAGGCAGAAAAGTGATGCAGATAACAGTCACCACAATGTCACAATGGCCAGTTCCTCTCTTGCAGGCAGGTGACATCAGCTCAATATCACAATGACCAGTCTCTCTCTCACTGTCTCAAGCAGGCAACAGCATTTGGGCACCTCTCTCACCAAGGCAAGCAGGAACCCATGGGCACAGCCTTTATTTCTCTTCATTGTGGTGGATAGCAGCCGTATGTGGGCACAGTGGCTACCAGGATCTCTCTTATTCAATAAGAGAAGCAGCAGGCATGGGGAGCTGGCAGGTAGGCATTCAAGGTTATTATTCCATGACTTCTACATAAAGGATATACCCCAGAGTGGCTTGGCACAACAACTTAAAGATTGGCACAGGGATGGGGGTGAGTGGATGAATGCTGGCAGCAACCCAGATACAATAGCAGGACAACTTGCAGAGTCAGACCTTGGCATAGTTTGATAGAGATGATGGTGGCCAGAAGAATAGCAGGCCCTGGCCTGAAACCCATATAAGATGGAAGAGCTCGAATTTTCAGCATGTGCCCAACAGAGGGAAAATTGGAAGGAGGCAGACAACAGGGCACATGGATGCAGGTGCAGCCAACAGTAGCAAACAGAGGAAGACATTGTCTGACACATCTGATACTGCAGGACTTCAGCTTTCAGCATGTGTCTCAGGGGGCAAATAGCGGGTGGGGGAGAATGGTAGCTGCAAGGCACAGATGCAACAGAATATGAGATGGGGAGAAATGAGAGAGAACACTGGCAGAGAAGAGACAGTATGGAGCAGAAATGCCAATGATTATCCTAAACTTGGCAGTGTGCTGCTGACATCAAATCACAGGGCAGCTCAGGGAACCCCAGCAATATCTAGTTGGCCTTCAGGATCACTAGTTGCTCCCACCCAACCAACTGTCATCTGTGAAAGGTGTGAGCTCATAGGTTTTTTAATTATACATGTTTTCGAAACCTACATTAGAAGAGTCCAATGATAAATTTGAATATAGTACACTTTATGTTAGTGCCTTAATGGAAAAGAACCAAAGGGGATTGTGTGGACAAACAGATTTGAAAAGAAAAAGCTTATATTAATAACATTGTCATTATATATTACTGTGTTGTATGCCCAATTTGAGGGGCACTAAGGCTTGGGCTCAACCAGCATAAAACATATTTCAATTATACTTAACTATCTTCAGCCAGAGCTTGAAGAACTCCATCTAGACTTTTGAAAATCTGTTCTTCACCTTCGGAGTCCCCTCCATCAAATCTGAGATGTTCCAGGTGTAGATTCAGGGACTCTGTTCAGAAGGTAAAAATAAATGATGATGATTGTTTGTTTATGATGTCATGCATATATTAAAGAAGCATGGGAGGTTACTGTGTGTAGGTTTTTCTTTTTTGGGGGGGGTTTCATTTAAAGACCAATCACAAATTTTACTCATATGTTTGCTCTCCTTCCCAGAAACATCTAATTCACCATAAACAAAATTATGTAAAGATAAATGGAATATATAAATATATACACATATGTTGAGCATTTTTTTTAAAAGTCTAAATTTTCTGCTAAACTAAATTCATATTCTCTGCAAATGATAACTTTATATAAATATAGCATACATGCATAATTTTTGCTTCTTCTGTGATCCAAACCTGGTTCAGACACCATTTCTTCTTTATGAAAATACAAGACAACCATCCTCTTGATTCAAATGTTGTAGTTTTACAAATATCAAGAACCTTGGGTTAATCATTCAGTTTATACACCGTTTACTTAAGAAAAAAATTCCAGGTGTTGTTATTTCCCTAGTGATTGGTTCAGTGGAATAACACCATATGCACAATGACTTTCGAAGTCCTTGAAAGACGTTGGCCAGATGTAAGATCATCTTGTTATGATTTAAAAGCAAGATACAGGAGAGTAAAGAATAATTGTTGGTGGGAAGGCTGATTGATGGAGGATATCTCCAAATGTAAAGATTTTAAACTTTTCTCCCTCAGAGCTCACATTTATGAGTAGGAAATTGGAAGTAGGATTTCTAATAATAAAGTAGGAAACTATTTGTCTCCTACATGAGATGTAGGGTTTATTCTTTCATTTCAAGTCAATGCTATATAGATGCATCTTCAAAACATTGTTAAGAATCCTATATTTAGCAGGATGCTCAAGTTAAGAATACCCTCATTTGCTGAGCATCCATGGGTTAACTTCAAACAATATATGCTTCTTGTTCACATATATTGCGAAAGAACGATGTCAATCAACATTTGATGATCTCCTTCTACCAGTCCACAACAGAAAGTGTCCTTTCATACTGCATCATGGTGTGGTACGCTAGTTTGACATCAACTGATAGGAAGTGCCTACAGAGGGTGGTGAATACAGCACAAGATATTATGGGCTGTCCTGTGAATCCACTGGATGACATTGCAGAAAAACGTTGCCTCAGGAGAGTGAGGAAAATTCTAAGGGATGATTCACACCCTGGTCTGCACTTTCTTGATCTTCTGCCCTCAGGCAGAAGATATAGAAGCATGATTAGTCGCACCAACAGGGTAAAGAACAGCTTCTATCCATGGGCTGTTAGGCCTGCTGAATGAAAAGATAACAACAGGGCAACTGACTTTCGGGTTTGGTGGGTGTGCGTCAGTAAACAAGGGGAATTAAGACTAAGAAAGCTGGGGGGGGTGAGCTCATGTAATCTCACTGTATACAAGTTGTACAACTGACAATAAAGTATTTCATTTCATTTCATATATCAGAGTTCTCAACTTGAAGGTCCAATAAATGTGTTGAGTGCTTTCAGGTGCTATAGAGGGGAGGCTACCCAGTCAGATGGGCAGAGGTACAAATAATAAAATTATTATTCAGGCACCACATTGAAACTATCATGAAAAAGAATCAATGTGTGCCTGGCTGAAGAGAAGGGCAATCATACGCATCTTGTAGAATGCAAAAGTAATGCTTTCAGACTAGCACAGGTAGGTTTTGGTCCAGTAGGTATCCACTTGGAGGCAAGAGAGAGGGAAAGGAGGATGACCATTAACCTAAAATGAGGATTAAGAGAAGCACTGGGGCAAGTGTTGGAGCCAAGGAATGTCCTTCAATAGTCATGTCTTCAGAACAATGCAAACCAAACAGCTCATGAGAGACAACTGGAATGTGGATTCTCCTAGGATGATCACACTGCCGACCCTCCTTTAAAACTATGACTGAACAGGGAGAATATAATGAGAAGATATCACCTATGAAGTAGTTTGCAGTACTGTGAAAGCGGAAGGCTGTAGATAGGCAGACAGAGGAATAAGGGGAAAAAGACTCTCATATCTGGTATAATGAGGCTAAAAATATATTTCTATAGCAATAATGACTTTGCAGTGACCCTTGTGAAAGGGAATCCCGTTTAAGCAGTTCTTACAAATACAGTATCATTAAGCAGTGCAAGGCCAGCTTCATATGAAAATTGCATCCTTTTCAACTCTTTCAGATCTTTCTTAACAGGAATCAATAGCTATTCAGAGGTAGCTATTATTAGCGTATCTGTGGAGTTTATTTTATTACTGCTCATTGATAGTTAAGGTCTGGATTTTCACAACAACCATATGAGGTACTCTAAGCTGGGGAATAGTGCAGCCAATGAACTTCATGACTGTCTGTGGATTTGAAGCCTGCAATGTCAGATTTAGGTTCAGCCCTCGAACCACTGCACCTTATTGGCTCTCTGCATCTCCACTACATGCCATACATACTGTCATTCAGCAGTATAGCATCACACCTCCCATCTGATAGAAGTGTATGGAGCATTCTGGAATGTGCAAAAATAGTAGCTTGAAAATATGCACAATGTAGGACATCAGCTTGGAGATTCTTCAGAAGAAAGCCTTGTGAAGTATTGAGCTCAATCCTTCACAGGGTATTTTAAGTCAAGGTTAGGTAATCTTCCTCACCACCAAGGGCCACATCTACTCCTGGCCGCCAACCCCAAACATATTCCTCTTACATACTTACCCAACATATTGAAATCTCCTACACGCAGGAAATGTACAATATATACCCATGTTTAACTGGGGTTGGCAACCAAGGCTGGCATCCAGTGTCCAGGGGATATTCCTTCATCATAGGCGCCTAGATGACCCTCAGGATGGCTTCCAACTCTACAATTCTCTGTTTCTTTTTACCATAACTGACTTACAAAGCAGAGGGAAACTTGTAATTATTGGAAACGAATGTTTTCACATATCTTTTTCAGCAGCACAGTTGGATTTTGAAATAAGGAGCCAATTTTAAGACTTGGCGATGGAAAGAATTCTGTTATGTAAATGAAACAGTGCTGAAGACAGAACAAAAAATAAAGTTACTTTCCATGCCAAAGCAATGAGTATTGGGGCAAGCGCTATCTCTCTCTCTGTTTTGCATCTAGCGTTCTAGAGTTGGCTTTCATTAGGTTTCCATGTCTGGAATATTGTGATCATCTGTATTTACGTATCTTGCAACAGATCAGTCAAGCTTTTTCACTGGGATTGTTGATGTGACCCTCCTCCAAATGGATATAAAAGGCTGTAGCTCAGTGGCAGAAGGTTCCATATTTGATTCCTGGCATCTCTAGGCAGGCATAAGAGAAACCCACTGTCTGAAATCCTGGAGACCAGTGTAGCCAACATGGTGCTTGACTCCAACTCCCATTAGCCACAGCCAGCATGGTCAAAGGTGAAGGATGATGGAATTTGTAGTCCAACAACATCTGGGAGACATCATGTTTGCTACCCATGGTATAGACAATAACTGAGCTAGACGAACCAATAGTTTGGCTCGGTATAAGACAGCTTCCTATGTTTACTTTCCCCAACATACTGCATGTAACATCTAGGTTGCTTGCCTTCTATAAATAGCACAATCTATTACATTTGCCGGACTTGCAGGCTATTTTCTGTAAAATGCAATGGGTTTAACCAGGCATTCTGCTTTTTGAAGGTGACAGTTTTTCAGAGATAAGTACAGGTGCACGCTTTAATCAGTAGATTAATCGGCTACAGCTTTAATTGATTCATTGGTGGGGCTGAAAGTTAAGGACATACGTGCTTGAAACTATTTTGGTTCCACTGTGCTACTATAGATAGAAATGAACAAGAAAATGTTACAGAATCCGTTTCCTTCCAGCAATTTTTGTTGAAAGGTATCTTGCATTTTGTTCAATTTCTCAAAAAGAAAACTGCATAGCAGATCCAGTAAAAGCTAACTTTTAAAAGTTAAAGCAATTAAAAGATGGATGATTAATCACCTAGTAACAATTTACTATGTGGCAGTCCTTGTATATAATAGGAGGATATGTATAAGAAATGATTCTCTTCAAAATACATGCACACACTTAATAATCATTTATTGCAGTTCCTACATTATATCTATATATGTCTCCCATATATGAAATACGAATTTGCTTTCTCAATTTAGCATGTGTTTTACTTACCCATGGATGCTGCAGTTTTCCAGACTGGAGATAATAAAGAGCACACGGTCTGTGAAGCTCTCCCTTTAACAGCTACCAAGCTGTGAGCAAGGAGAATATTTTATAACTCTCCAGCAGACATGCAGTCCACAGCTTCCCTCTTCGCTCACCCTTCCCTCTCCCTTATGACCCTGTACTTCAAATGCTTCTAATACGTCTTAATTACTTAATCTCCAGCACTGCCTGTTTCCTCTTTAGATGTCATTAAGAGAAAGGGAAACATCGTAGTAATTATCATACAAAAAGCCACAATGTTTGGCTTCATGGCAATTTTGATTACATTTTGTCAAATTCTCATCTCTGGGATTGTCAAGGTTTTCTAGGCATCTAAGAGTGTCGCTACAGATTCAATTCTGTGTGGCTCAAGTTTGGCTCAGAATCACCTTGGCTTCAACTTAATACATGGCTTAGCACAGGGGAGCCATTTGGAGTGGAGCAGCCTGAGTCGAGCTTGGCCATTAAAAACACCACACTGCTGTGTGTCCTTCAGAATTGTTCTCTAGCATTTGATATGTCAGGTAGGAATCTACACCAGCTGAACTCAGTCATGAAAAAATGATTGCATAAGGGAGTGATGTAACTGTTGAATTCAGTAAACCTCCTTCATTGCAAAATACTGGAATAGGTACAGGCAGTGTTTTTTTCTGGGGGTACGCAGGGGTACGCATACCCCTAAACATTTTGTGAATCCAACGGGAGAAGAAACTAAATTTTTTAAAATTTTAAGTTTCTTCTCTAGCACGGTGAACCGTCAGTTCCGTTGAATAGCACGGCAAATCGTCAGTTCTGTTGCTACCCCTGATGGCGACCTCACTTCCTGTCACGGTGTTTCCTGAGTCTCAGACAGAAGCGAGCGTTTAATGTGTGAAGTAGGAGTTGGAATCTAGCACTGTGTTTGGTCAGTTTCGCTGTTACCACCTTCAGTGGCGGCTTTATTTCCTTTCCCGGTATAATGCATGTTCTTTGTACTTTTGTCCATTTACTGCAATTATTTTCCCTGATTTGAACTATAAAATGGTGATTTTCTTGAGTCAAAATGAGAGCACCCCTAAACATTTTTTTAAAGAAAAAAGCACTGGGTACAGGTCAGTGGGAATGGAAAATTCAAGCCCCTTACAGACTTTTGACACCCAGTAATTAGATTTATGATGATCTGCCTGGTTTGTTTGTATCCATGAATGAAAGGTGGCCAGAGTCTTGAGCTGAGGACTTTAGCAGTGAGTTTGGCCATTTTGCCCCTTGTGCTACTGTGATGGCTTGCAGGCGAACTACTGACTCAAAGCTCTACCATTTGGCAGCAGGGTACTGCAAATAGCCAGAAGGTGGTACTGCTACTACCAGTACAACACAATTCAGATGAAACAAGGAAACAGAAGGATCCCATATGATCTTAAAAGCTGCTGGTTCTGACTGGGGTGCTGTCCACCTGCTGAATGAAGCCCTAATTTCCAGGCCACTATTCATTATGTTATTCAAAGAATGTTTGTCAGACAGTGTTGGAGACATGGTTTATCATTATGTGGGAGATGGCCTCTCTGGCCATGCTGAAGCAGTTTAACTCCTTGCTAAAGGAGATCTGCTTGATCACCTATCTTCTGCAGACAATCCCAAGGGCCATTCTTGGCATCTCCAGGTTAGAAAAAGGAGTGGGCAGCTGGAGGTGGGAGATCTCTCTCTGCTTGAAAGCCTTGGGTGCTGCTGTCAGACAGACAATAGTAGGTTACTTGGACAGATAATCTGACCTGGTATAATGTGACTTACTCTTTATTAGGGCTGTCCACCAGATTTGGCCAAATCCCAAATG
The DNA here is from genome assembly GCF_027172205.1 of Podarcis raffonei. NCBI lineage: Eukaryota > Metazoa > Chordata > Lepidosauria > Squamata > Lacertidae > Podarcis > Podarcis raffonei. Next base: position 22,527,165 of record NC_070606.1, read on the forward strand.
GAATCAGGCTGATTTGGGCCAAATTGGGCCCTGTCCAGATCAGATGGGAGCTGCTACAAAGAACTAGAGAGGAGATTGGATTGTCCTAAATCGATTTGTAGGTAATTGTATTGATCTGTATCTCAAAACAGAAAGCCAGACAGACAAGTCTTCAAACTCTTGAAATTATTAATTACAACACCATATAAAGAAAACAGGAGGGGTGATTGCTTGAAAAAATATTTTCAAAAAGGTGGCTAATGTAAAAACCCCATGGAGCTGCACATTCTCCTGAGTGGTGCCTTTACATCCATCTAAGGTCCTGCACTAATGACATCAATAACCAAATGTCTATCTAATGTAGTATTTTGTTTCCAATAGATGCCAGCCTGATGATTCTTGGAAAGCTAATCATAATGACATGAAACTACCATGATTACTAGCTCTTGAAAAAAATAATCTACATGTTAGTTTGATGATTTCTCTGCCCTTCAAAACTTTGCCCAGATCAAAATAATCCATCACTATGCCTTGCCCTAGAAAAACCTTCCCAAATGAAAGCACTTCTAGGCACAATAAAGTGTAAACACCAACAGGCATAATAAAACTATATGATCAGTTTATAAGATTATAAGAAAACAATATAAAGAAGTCTAAGTACTCATAAACAAGTTATAGTTGTATAAGTTACTAAGTACTCATAAAACAAGTAATAGTTGGTGTTAAGAGGCACACCACTTACATATGGGGGGGACACACACAATATAACAGTCCCTTGACTATGCTGAATTGACAACACAGAGGACTGGGTTAGGTACAAAGCAATCTGTATAAACAGAACAATTTGCTCTTTGCAAAAGACTGCAGAAGCAACAGAATGAAATACAGAGTTTATGAGTAAAGACAGAGTAAAGTGCATGCGATAAACTCATCTTCCGTACCATACATCATTGGACAAGTGTTGTGAATACCAATGGGAAACTCAAGATGCTTTGCGAAGCCGTGGTAGGCAAACAATCTCCATAAAAATATTACACACTGTCAAAAATCAGTTGTGAAGATCATTGCCACAGCTGCTCAGAGACTAGCAGCACTCCTATGAGGGCTGGTTTATACATGCAGGTACTGAGCAATGACTGTGGCATCAGATGATGAGCCTCATGAGCAAGTGGTTCACTTCTGGTAGAAATTTTATACGGACTCATATCACATCAAATGCAATGCATTTTAGGAGGCGTGTGTCCATACCTTCATATGACAGTCCTATTAATGTCTTGCTCATATCTAAGTTGAGGAGGGGGCTGCATTCTTCACCCCGTCCCCAAGCCTTTTCCTTTCAGTAGCGGCATGTTGAGCTTTCTTCTCACACAACTATTTGCTACATGTGTTACTGAAAGGAAAAGATGTCACATCAGGTGTGGGGCTAAAACCGAATCCCCATTCCTCATGGTACACACTTGCACTTTGCGTGGACAGGCAGAGTCCCCCAAACCCCGTGTGGAATAACGACTCAAGACAACGTGCTATGGGATTAAAATTGGCCACAACTTTATTATGTTTCAGATGTGGGTAGACCTTGGCTCAGGCATTGGGCGTTTATTCCTCCCAGTCCTCCACCGGGGATCTGGGGAACATCAGGGTTATCCAGTGTGTGTGTGGGATGGGCTGGCTCTGGAGAACATATGTTCAAGCAGAGAGGCCGCCCCCATTACACCGCCGTCGCAGGGGAGAGCAATGACAACCTCTAGGTGTATGGCCAAAGCCTCCCCTCAAACAACCCCTTTAATGCGGAACCTTGGTATTGCTGCCGCAAAGAGGAGGGGGGTGTGGGTCACTGCTGCACGCCACCCCATTTAGGGAAGATAGACTAAAGGATTCCGCCCAAGGCCTGATACCGCCAAAGTTGTGACGTTTTGCTACGGGAAAGGCAAACCTGCCAATGCAGGAGAATTCTTTTCCAGCCCTTCAACAGCGACCTTGATGTAGCAGCGCCCGCATACCTGTGGAGAAGAGATTAACCTGCAAAAGAAGGCTTAACTGAGGGAGGGCAGGGTGGGAAAAGCTCTGGAGCCAAATGACGATTCCCAGGTAAGATCCTCCCCCTATTGTGTGGGCAGGTAGTCCCTCCCCCTACCTGGCCTGATCACCTTGGCAACACCTCCCTATGCGGGATTGGGCAACTGGCTGAGGTAGGCAGAGAGCTCCAGGTATCCCACCTGGGGAAGGCAAAGCCAAGCCTGTGCTAGTGGTGCTGCATAGGGTCCGGGGGCTGTGTACGACCACGCAAAGGGCGCCCCCCATTTAATGTGGGGAGTGGTCATTATGTCACAACAGCACCACAACGCCATATTCTGGGTCATGTTGCAAAATTGTGCCCGATCTCATTTCTTAGAGCAGTGGTGCATAGGACTGCACTATGTCCTGCTGACCTACCCCAAGTTTCACAGAATGGAAAGGGACATACCGTCATCTTGGAAGGAAACTGGGGAAGGGAAAATGAGACAGGGAGATGTCACCATTAACGGCTTGGACAACCAGCTTTTCCCCAATGACTTCTGGGCTAGTTCACACTTGCATTTTCACCACATGGTGGCAGTAACATGCTGCAAATCACCTGTATCAATAGGTCTTCACAGATAAAGCATCCCATGTAGACCTTTCATACCATCTCACTCCACCTCCAACATGTTTTTTTTTGGGGGGGAGAAACAATTCACTCTAGTTTTTTAGATTTTTAAAGGGAAAGGGGTCACTGCTTCTTTATCTCAGTATGCTTTAACAAAGCTTGAGATCTTTTCCTTTCTGAATCTTTAGATGGTGCTTATATCATGCCCTTTACCTATACCCAGCCCGAGGAAGAGTTCTGTGAAACTCAAAAACTAGCTCAACACATTGTGACTTTTAGATAGTTCTTCTCAATGTATTGTGGGGGGTAAGGGGTTTGGATCCCCCCCCCGATGGACCAGCACTTCTGCCTGTACTTTTGTTTGTGCACATGCATCTTCCATACCTTCTGCTGCTATTCATGAAGGTTAGAGAAATCAAGTCATCTATTGTCCTGAACCCCTGGCCTACCTGGCAGCAAGACAGTATGTCAAGTCCCCAGTCCAGGGTCAATCCACATCTCCAAAGTCCAACCCATAGCACAGTCCCACAGAGATCCTGGTGCAGCCAAACTGAGGTCCATCAACATGGGTAGCTGTGCAGACACATCTCAGCTCTGCTCCCCTTTTATACTTTGCATGCTGATTGCAGCATCTGGGCTTGATGAGGCATATGATCCTCACCTGTTCCAAGCCTACTCCAGTAGAGAAATCACACACTTCCTCCCAGCGCTAGTGAGCTGGCTGTGGGCCCTTGCCTGCCTCAGAGTTCTGGAGCATCCTGCCTGCTGTTCCCTATGCCTCGGAGCCCACTGTGTTCATGGGTCCTGCTGCTCTGGTTCCCTATCCCCTCATGATCCTCCATCACCCTGTGAGTACTTCTGACACCAACCTCTCCTTCCCCATGCAGTCCCGGCTACACCCCTTGTCAGTACGCCTTTCAACCGATGTCAGCGACTGGGCTCAATAACTGGTACTGCCCTGACTGGGCTAGGCAACTCGAGCACTTTCAGAGACCTTCCAGTCCTGGAAAGCAGGTCCCAGTGCACTGAACCCACAACTGTGCATTGTGAGCACCAGACACAGCAGAGTATAAACAATGCGGAAGCTACCTGTGAAGCATAACTTCTTTTATTTCTAATAGCTACTACAAACTAAACGAACTACTGGCTTGCATGAGTGTTACATCTCCCACTCAGCCATCTAGTCACTACATAGATAAGACTCTCTCCACGCACAGAGTCAGGCAGTCAGTCAGGAGCGGAAGAAGAGAAGAGCAGTTTTCGCCCCCTCCTTTCTCAAAACATCAGATCAGGAGATTCTCGCAATGGGAGGGGGTGAAAATAACAACAGCCCTCGCCCAGATCCTCTTCCTCCTCTCTGTTGTCCTGCCAGTTCACAACATCCATATGCATGTGTGAACCAGGCCTTTAACTTGACCAAGTTTCTCCCACACTGCTTTGCCAATGTTTGAATGAATCAAGTCATGTAGGTCAGCTTTCACCCATCTGACATCATCCAGATGTTTTGGACTACAACTCTCATCTGCCCTGGTAGCACGGCTAGATGGGAGCTGTGGTCTAAAACTGCAAAGATTTGTGAAGGCTGAGGTAGGTAGTGCATTCCCCATTACTGTTCATTTGTTTTCCCTGTCTTTATTTGAAAGGATGAATTAGCAAGAAGTTATTAAAGATCTAAAAGGCTCTCCTAGTTATAAGGCTTCCAATATAAGCCAAGCAACAATGATTAAGTTCTTACTGTTTTGTTTTGCTTTTTACAGAGAGGGATGTAATGTAATTATATGCTGCTATGAAAACTAAATTTAGGAGCAGGAAAGGAGACACTGTTGCATAATCACTCATTTGAATGCTGCCTGATTTTACTCACTCTCCTCAATTACTTATGCAAAAAGGTGTTTTGACTGGGTCTCTGTACTCAAAAGAAAGGGGACAGAAAACAGATCAGGGCTGAGCTAGAAGTTTCACAGCAGACCGAAATCTGTGACTGCAATTGTTACCAAACATCTAATTGGTGGTGTGGTGGAACTTGGCTCATGAGAAGTGGCAAGTGTGGGGTGTAGCATTTCAGTCTCCTTCACCCACTGCTTTCCTCCCTGAACACTCTCCCTCAGGCTTTCTACCCTGCAGTGTGGCTAATGGATCCGGATGGGAATATTAGATAAAACTGGGTCAGGCTCAATACATTTTGCTGCCTGAGGGGAAGCCAAAAAAGGCTCCCTGCCCTCCCACTGCGTCAAGTTGCATAACCCCGAGCAAAGTTATTTCGGTACCTGAGGGAAAAAAGAAAATCCCACAAACACTTCTCCTGGCTGTAAAAATACAATTATAACAGATTAAATAACTAACCATTTGCATTTCTCTCGTGACACCCCAAATCTGCTGCCTGAGGCATCTGTCTCATGCTGTCCAGTGGTGAGTCTAGCCCTGTAGGTGGGTGGGAGGTGGCAGGAGAAGGTTAAAAAGCCCCCTCACTTTTTCTCCTCTGCAGATCATGTCCTCTCCTAATAGGTTTTGCAGCAGTTCAGTGACTGGGGTTCATAGACCTGTACCTGCTGTTGTATCTGCTAGTTCAGCCCTTAGGCAACATGACACACACACAAATACAGCTTGAGCACTTGCTCAGGGCGCTGTGGAAAATCACATGTCCTTGAAATGCCCAGGGCTACCATTAATAGTTTTACAATACTTGTTGAGATCTGCCACTGCGTTTGTTTCCATATTTTGGGTGCTACATTTCTATGTCTATGCTCTGAGAGTACATCTACACTCCAAGTGTATATTCATTTTATACCAGTTCAGCTGTCATGGCTTTCCCCTAGGAATCCTAGAAATTGTAATTTGGTGATGGAATAGAAACTATTATATTCCAACCCTCTCATATAAAACTATTTCCCCCATTGTTCCCTGAAGGGGTGGAATGACTGTTTTAAACCCTCTTATCTGTAGTGGTATGTCCCCTCCCTTGCGAGAGGCAAGTACACCTTTGAAAAACAGGAAACCCAAGCTGAAATGCATAGACATGGCTGTTTGAAAGTCACTGAAATTTCCAATTTCACAACTCAGATTTTTCAACAGAAAGTTTCAGATGAAAATTTGTCTTGTGAATGTGAAGCTGAATGCAAAATTTTATCTCAGAAGCTAAAAGGCACACGCACCAGACTTGTGGGGATCTCTTGAAGCAGAGGTAGGCTCTGCCAGTGGGTAAAATGAGGCAGCTGCCTCAGGTGATGGAGGCTGAGAGACAGAAGTGTTGAAGGACCAAAGGTGTGTGCTTAATGGCCTGCCCTGCACTTCTTAAGCCTGCTGCCCTTGGACGTGGTGAAGAAATCTGTCCCATCACCAATGTTGAAGAAAGATACAATTGCTGCTCATGTTGGTTTCTGCGCAGAGTGTGTGTGATTTTTTCCTTTCATCCCAAGGAGCAAAATGTCTTGGGTCAACCCTGGCTTGATTGTTTGGTAAGCATCTCATTATGAGCGGTCACCAGTCAAATACTATATGCTGTGACACTTCAGCAATTGTCACTATATTGTCAAATATTGGAAGCATCAACTATAGGATGAAGGTAAAGGTAAAGGGACCCCTGACCATTAGGTCCAGTCATGGACAACTCTGGGGTTGTGGCACTCATCTTGCTTTATTGGCCAAGTGAGCTGGTGTACAGCTTCCAGGTCATGTGGCCAGCATGACTAAGCCGCTTCTGGCGAACCAGAGCAGCACACGGAAACACCGTTTACCTTCCTGCCGGAGTGGTACCTATTTATCTACTTGCACTTTGACGTGCTTTTGAAATGCTAGGTGGGCAGGAGCTGGGACCAAGCAACGGGAGCTCACCCTGTCGCGGGGATTCGAACTGCTGACCTTCTGATTGGCAAGCCCTAGGCTCTGTGGTTTAACCCACAGCGCCACTCGTGTCCCTTAACTATAGGATACTAGATACCAAATAGTCAGAAAATACCTGGACATTCAGAAAATTGGGCTTTAAAAAGTCAAATTATGGAGGGTAGGTGAATCAATGACTAATAGCCTTCATAGCTAAATGAAACTTCCAGCTTCAAAAGCAGATACCTCTGTTTACCATTACTGGGGAGTAAAAAACAGAACATGGTGCCTTTCCTGTTCATGGGCTTTGTGGCACATCTGACTGATGCTTCTTGGAAACAGGATGATGGGGTAGCTGGACCTTTTGCCAGATCCCGTTTTTTATGAAGAACATTCAGCATCTAAATTCACCAAACGAAGCTTTGAGAAGATAGTTTTGGGAGCGATTGCATTTCAGCTCTAAAGAAAATGGAGGGTTCTGTGTAAGCCCATTTGCTGAGCACGATGTTTCTGCAGCACAATAGCAAACAGGAGGCAAAGTGTAGGAGTGGGAGCAGAGGGTAACTATTATAGAGGATGAAACCAGAGCTCATGATCACACTTCCAACACATGCATTAAGCACTAAGAATGATTATTTTGTGAGACCTCTTTCTTCTTTTTCTTTGGCTGTCATATCACAGGGGAGGACAAGCAGGCAGAATGCACAACTATTACCATATAAGCAGCTGAAAGTCACCGAGAATAGCACCTTGCACAGGTTTGCTGCCTAGAAATTGTGTGCCTTGAGGCTGAGGATTCTTCAGTAGCTGAGACCATCTTCTCCAATTAAACAGGGTGAAACAATTCTTCTGGAATACCAGCAGTAAAAAAAGCAGAATATCTGCTTATGTGTATGTGGTCTCAAGTCTCCCTGCATTTTGAACAACCCTAAGTGTGATAGCATAGTTATTTTATAGAATGTAATTTAAGCTTATTGCGGTCCCATCTCAAAAAGAGGCATAACTGAGAAAGATGCAGAAAGGGCTCACTATCATCTAGGAGTTTTAAGCACCTTTCCCAAGGAAAGGCTAGAGATCAAAGATTTTTAGTGTATAGATACTGATTTAGGCTGGGCTTTATAATTGCATTTTTATTATGATGTACATATTGCTCAGTGCATTGGTAGCCCTTTCAGACCAAAAATAATTAAACAAACAACTTACAAAATTATAATGTGCAGAGAATTAATAAAAAGAGATTTTTCTCTTCATCTCAGGATCATAGGACTTTATCACCTTTCCCATTTGGGGTAAGGAAGGACAGGCTGGCTCCCTTGGCCTGAAAGTGAGATGAGCGCTACAACCCCATAGACTCCTCTGACTGGACTTAACTGTCTAGGGGTCCTTTCCCTTTTTAGCTTGGCCCCTGTTTTGGGGTTGTGCTTATGGAATGGGGAAGTTGAATCCAGCCCATTAAAATTAATGGACATAATAATATTGGGTTCATTAACTTCAATGGGTCTACTCAGGGTCTACTCACCATGAGCAGGGCTAATGGTGGATACAACACAGAGTTTTAAAGCATATATCTTATTGTCCTTTGCCTTCTCTTCACACTGAATTTATGAGCAGCCTTGGAATACTTACAAGTGGTTATCTAGAGGCATGGCAACACGGCAGTTGGGAAGCTAAAGAGAGCCAATGCTTGTTGATTGCTGGGACGAACAACAATTTCAGCTGGAGAGGTGAGAATCATTCCTGTTGCAGGGGAATTGTAATTTCCGATGATGAAGATGACAAGTGCTTCAAGAGCAAAGAAGTGACTAAGAGGAATCTGTGCAGGGAGCAGTTTTGATCTGACTTGAATTTAGCTCTTGTCGGGAGGGCTGTACACGATGGTTCAAGGTGCTGGAAGCTGTGAAATGCTCAGCCTGTGCTGATTTCCCCCTCTAAGTGGTGAATCATTCCTTTACAAGGCCCTCATGTTGCCTTTTTCTCAGACTTGTCACAACATTATTCTTAGCCTGACTTGTTGATGTGTTGAGAATGTTACTGAAGCAGCTCAGAGCATCTTTATCAAAGGCGTAAGCATCCTTTGCAACAGCATGTTGGCCAAACTCCCATTCTGAAGACATTTTCCCTAGTGCATTACATTTGCAGGCCTCCCTTCCCCTCCTTAAAGCTCATCAGAGCAGGCTTTTCTGGGGCAGCCTAGCAGCTGCGATGTCTTCTTGCATCTGGCTGTATTTTTTTGTTCCCCAGAACTACTCATGGCCATACTAATAGGAACCTTGCAATATTCTCAAATGACTTGGTTGTGTGAAATTGTCGTTGTTGTGATGTCCTGAGATGCATCCCCTAAGGGTCAGAGTTGACATTGCAAGAACATTTGCTTCCACTTGTTGCACTGTTGAGTTCAATGAATTTTGTTCTGTTTGGTATCGCATCTCACCTGTAACCTCCCAGTGATGTTATACAAGGATTGTATCCTGTTCCTGTGCATAGTTTGCTATTATGAGGCAACTGCCCTGTCTTTTGGGAAGTCTAGCCATGGTCTTTCAGCTCTATGCCATTCCTATATGATTCGCCACTTGGTGGTGGTGACTTTACCTGCTCCTGTACTCTGTTTCTCAGATTTGTAGGGATGAGTTTATGCAATTGTGTATAGCATGACTGGTGAGGAAGAAGAAATCCAAACATAAAAGGGGCACAACCCTGCAGAAGTTAGTCATCATAACCAAGGCTCAGTCCACATGAAGCCATGTGGTAAAACCATTTGCATGTTCAGACCCAGAAACCTCCCCCCTAAATAAATCCACACTTGACTCAAATTTTTGGTTTGGTTTTTGGCAGAATTTAGGCCACAACTTTATTGATTACAGCATGTGAGTGGTTGCATAGGCTCTGGTTCGACTAGCTCCCTGCCATGCAGGTAGCACTGATCCAGGGCACCAGCATAGGTCAGCCAAGGGTGGACACCTGGATAAGCGGAAAGCCAGGAACGGGCTAACTCCGCCACCTAAATGTCCCCCTGGACTCAGGCATGGGCACAACCCCCTCTCAGGGGTTGATCAAACCATCGAGTCTCTGGTTTCCTTTAATGGAATACCCTTCACATAGGGATGGCGAGAGCATTCTCCCATTCCTATCACCTGAATCAGAGCTTATAATATATAACCAGAGCGTACAAGTTGTGATGATTTGCTACGTGGCAGGCGAAACCCAAATGGCAACAGCCAATCAGCCAAGTGGGGGAAACTCCTGCCGTGCCCCTGTCCCAACGACAGACAACACACGACGGCATAGCAAGGTCAAGCGCAACAAACCCTAAAAGTAGGGAGAGGTGGGCGAGTGTTCCGAATGCACAAGCTGAAAGAGGAAGCTCTGGGTCACGTGCATGGGCATAAATAGGTCCCTCGAACCATTTGGACTGCGTCCCATTGGCCAGATTCTACCCAGCTTCGAGGGACCTACCAATCAGGTGTTGTGGCTTACCAGTTGTACCCACCCACAATACATGGGGTCGGTTGTCCAGGTTTCACCACAATACGTGCCCTTTTTAGGGGGGGCCCGATTTCTGAATCATTGCCTGCAAGTCTCAATGACTATCTGTTCCCACTAGGACCAGAGATGGCATGCTTCTGAATATCACTTGCTGGGGAAGAACCATGGGAGAGGGTTATTTTGTTCTGCTATTGTCTGCTTGTGGAGCTCCCAGGGACATCTGGGCAGAGGCATAGCATGGGTGGGGCTTTGAGGGTGATTGCCCTGAGTGCATTTTTTGGGGAGATGCGCTGCTCAAGCTGCCCTCCCCGAGCCAGTCCTGTGCCCCCTCAGGGCTGGCGTCGCTCTGGTGGCATCAGCAGCAAGCGCTGGGCTGGTGTGTCGGGGGCCCTGTTCACTCTCTGCACCCTGCTTTCCTGGTGTGAGTGCCCTGGGCACCATGAAAACATGCTGCACCCAGGAGTCCAGTAGGAGAAACAGGATGCTGTTCTAACAGGGCTTTGGGATTGATGCAGCAAGCATACTTTTCTAATGTTGACTGTGCCCCTTCAGACAACAAACTCTTCAGGTTTTTATGTGTCTGTGTAGAATATTTGAATTTTCCTCCTTGGAAAAAAGAGCATGATGATGAATCCATATTGTATTGTATTTTTTGATGTGGAGCAGCCTTCCCCAGTCTAGTGCTCCCTAGATGGTTTGGACAACATCTCCCACCATCCCCAGCATGTGGAGGGTGTGTGTATGTGCAGTGTGATGCAGTGGTTAGAGGAGATCAGAGGAGATCTGGGTTCTAATCGCCACTCAGCCATGAAGCTCACAGGGTTGTTGTGGGGATTAAATGAAGGTGGTGAAAACCAAGTACACCATCTTGAGCTCCTTAATGGAAAGGTGGGATTAAATAAATAAACAGAGGAATTCAATGGAATATCCTTCACCTAACACCTGAAAGGAAAACTTGCCAGGGGCAACTTTTACCGCATGATCTGTGGTGTATATAGACCAGCCTTACCTTTATAGCATTTAAATTCATTGTTGCTGAATCGTCTTCCATTCCTATCAGTGTAGTACATTCAGTGCCAGATTGTGGTTCATATATTTTGGGGAGTGAGCAAGAATTGATTGTCCAAGTGGTAGCTGAAGTCTTGGATTTGGAAAATTTCCCTTGACATGCATTCTAGCAATGCTGCAATTTGCAGAATGTAAAGTTGACAGTTCCCAGGGCAGTGGAGCTGTGCTATACCAGGCCGACACCAATTCCCATATCTTGTCATTGCAACTTGTTATAGGTCAGATCCCCAGTGGCATTTGGGTGAAGCATGACAAATTAAATGGATGTTAACAGATGTCTTGCAGATTGCCTGCTAGTGTACATTTGTCTAAGGAAACCACTGGACAGTGGCTGGGTAGTCTATGGTCTCAGGGCACAGCCACCTGGTTGAACCTAAACAGACCTGAGTTGGGTGAGTTAGCAGACCACAGGAAGGTCCATGTATGATGCCTTAAATTCTGTGATGGAAAAAAAACCAGGATGTAACTGTTAATAATCACATTCTAGTAGCCTAGTTTGGATCCATGTTCTGTGTGGGGAATACAGTGGTACCTTGGTCTCAAATGCCTTGGTTCCCAAACGCTGAAAACCCAGAAGTAAGTGTTCTGGTTTTTGAACATTTTTCGGAACCTGAATGTCCAATGCTGCTGTCAGCTATTGTTTCCAGGGCACCTGCACCAATCAGAAGCGGCACCTTGGTTTTCGAGCATTTTGGAAGTCAAACGGACTTCCAGAATGGATTAAGTTTGGTGCTTTTGCTATTTATTTTGCATTTTTATTTTTGAGGCTTTTTCGGTTAATTTGTTTTTGTGACTGTGTGGAACCCAGTTCAGCTACTGATTGATTGATTATGTGACTGCAGAAATGAATAAAAGCTCCCCATCCAAACAATGATTATCATCAGTGCAGGAAAGATTGTTTTTTAATTTTTTTATCATCTACAATACTGTCTTATTTATTTTATAGTATAGTACATTATTGCTTTCGTTTTATGGATCAATGGCCTCGTTAAATTTAAATTGCTGTTTTAGGGGTTGTTTTTAAAAGTCTGAAATGGATTAATCCATTTTGCATTACTTTCTAGGGGAAAGTGCGTCTTGGTTTTGGAACACTTTGGTTTTGGAATGGACTTCCAGAACAGGTTAAGTTTGAGAACAAAGGTACCACTGTAAAGGCAAGAAATATTATATCACATTTTACATTATTTACACATAATCCCAATAATACTTGTTATTACTCTGTAAGGTAGGCTTGTGTTAGATCTGCATGTTATAGATGGTGTTGTTGCCAAGAAGCTGACCTTGTTGTTGTTTTAGTCATTTCTTTAGCACCTTGACTCTGAAAGCTCGAGTTTGCTGGGAAAGTATGCAAAGTAAGAACTTTATGTATATGAGGCAAGAAAGTTGCTGTGCATGCTGGCTGACCTCTAACTTTGTAAATCAATAGGAAGACCTCACACTGACTATGCATTAGTGCTTGAGTTCCCTTGAAAATGCAAATGTCTTCCTGCCTGCCTGAACTGTAAGCTAATCAAACTATCCAAGACACATCAGAGTAATAAGGAACTGCCCTACTGGTAGTCACAGAACCACTCATTAGCATCACTTAAGGATTAGAACCCTCCACTGTGCAGGATGGGATTTAGTAGGTAGGAGAGGATATATTAATTGCACTTTATCCCTCCATGTACCCATGTGTGTGGGTTGAACTGAGTTTAAAAATCCCACCCAACAAAAATTATAAGCATAATGAGTTGAAAAAAATGTTGAAAAATACATTTATTAAGAAACCAGAAGCCTTTCTGCTTGGAATTATAGGATTGGAATTGCCCCCAAAAGATGTTAGATTGTTTTTGTATGCCACTACAGCGGCAAGACTTTTATTGGCCAAAAATTGGAAATCACAAGAAATACCAGCAGTAGAAGAATGGCAGATGAAGATGTTACACTTTTTGAGCTAGCCAACCTGACTGGAAGCATCCGCGATCAGAAAGAAGAGGAATACCAAGAAGAGTGGAAGAAATTTAAAGACTATTTAGCTAAACATTGTAACATACGACAAGTAGAAATTATTTGAAAGTACCAAATGGGCCTAGGACTAGAGTAAGAATTAATTGTAAAATACTATGGATTTGGATAATTATGAAAAGAGAAGAAAGTATCAGGCACCTTGTAAAGTAAGTTTTAAAATATGATTTACTTACTCTTGCCTTGGCTCACAGCAATGACAGCAGTAAAAACTATGCAGGCAAAATACTTATATTTAAAGTATAACCAGCTTCAGGCATGCACCTGGAGCTGGAGCAAACAGAGGCATGTCTGCATCCATTGCTGCCCCAAGAAAGAGAGAGAGGAGAGAGGAACAGAAAGTACTATATGCTCCTTCTTCTCCAGTGGTCATGACAGTGATAGTTCCAGAAAGTGCAAGCCCACAAAGGAAGCCTCTGGAGGTTTGACCTGCACTCGCTGTCCCATTGTTAGCTTCCCTCTGGTTGTTTGTTGGCAAGGAATCAAGACATTTGACCTCTAAGACCTGGTCAGGTACTGCCTAAGTCAGTGATGGCCAAACTTGGCCCTCCAGCTGTTTTGGGACTACAATTCCCATCACCCCTGACCACTGGTCCTGTTAGCTAGGGATGATGGGAGTTGTAGTCCCAAAACAGCTGTAGGGCCAAGTTTGGCCATCACTGGCCTAAGTAATCCCTAGTGGCCTGGTGCTTAGGACAAACTCATTTACTGTTACTCCCTGGAGAAGAATTGCTCTCCGTTCCTCCCGCCTTGGGATATCCATGTTTATATTTCTCTCTCCATCTTCCTTTCCCAGCTTTTACACAGGCAGCTATGATGCACTGGAGCAACATTCATTTCTATTTGAACTCTACTCTCTGTGTGCATTCCTCTATGGTGTCTGTAAATACACTGCCTGCATAAACAACCTTCTATCTGCGTATTAATCTCTGTCTTTTGTAGTAAACTGTACACTTTCCGATTCTGAGCTTTGTTTGCCATCTCATTGCTGAGGCCCCCTAAATATGCCATTTACTTCTGGTATACTGTGACTCTTGAGTTAAAGACCCCCAAACACTTGTTTATCCTGTGTACTTGAAAAGCATAATACATGTGGATGAGGACTGGTGGCAACAGTGGAGCTGGCCAAAGGTTGATAGGGAAACAAGGAATGTACATGAGTAAATGCAGTCAAATGTATTTAGGCTTTGTTTTGGTTGAGGACGAGGACTGAAAGGGTTAAGATACAAGGTATTCTGGAGCAAGGCACTGCAGGGAGCTTTGCTGAATTCTATTCCCGAATGCATCTGAGTGTAGCAGCAAGCATTATCAGAAAAAATAAGATAAATTCTGCTTCTTGGCAATTAGCCCACTTATAGCTCAAGGGGGAAGTGGCAGCGCAGATGTCTGTTTCTATTGGTCCCCATTTATCTCTATCAGGTTCTTCAGAGTCGGGCTTGGCACTCTGGATGTCAGATTCAATTTATTACTATGTCTCTCCAAAGATTCTTTCTCACGATTAGGTGTCCTGTATGTAATCTATTAATTACATTTTTGGAGAGGGGGAAAAAACACACCCCACCTACATTTCTTCCTACTACGCTTTTCCTCTTCAAATAGAGATCACTTGTGGTATTGTCTTTCCTCTGCTAATCACACAGATTATGTATCACAGTTGCGACAAAGCCGTCTCTGCATATGGATGATCACGCTGCAAAGTTAGCTATGAACCTTCTCCCTGACATCCAAATTCTGTATGCTTGTGGGGGGCATTCAAACCACAACTGTAGTCTCGAATGACACAACCCAAAGAGATGGTCTGCTCTATGTATCACTAAGGGAGAATTCCTAAATTTGGTAAAACAGGATTAATTATGCTGGTGCATCTTTAAGACGGTGTAAAATATGACAGATCCAGACTCTGTTCAGGAGTGGAGCTACAGCCAGCCTATAAAACAGACATTTGTATACACCACTATTTGGGCCAGCATACCTTACACTGGGTTGCCAGGTCAACCAAGCGGAACAGAGTTTGGATCTAACAGAGCAGGGCCGGCCCACACATGAGGCAAGATGAGGTGGACACCTCAGGCGGCAGGAGTAACAGGGGCAGCAGATCTAGCCTCCAATCATTACCTCCAAGCAACAGCTGTGGCACACTCCTTAGAGACCAGATCTGCCCACCCCATGCCACCTCTACAGTGGCCTCTTGGCAAATAGGAGGTGTTGCTGGTCTCCCCCCCCCTTATTCTTGATGTACCTAACAGGTACACCAGCTTGTCACAGGGGTATATTGAGGGGGCCCAGCCCTGTCACTAATTTTTTTTTGGGGGGGAGGGGACAAGGTCCCTCAGCCCCACTAGCTGGCACTCATCCACCCTTCCTTCCCTGGCTGGCGGGTGTGTGGATTTTTTGTGGTATGCCTCAGATGCCAAAATACTTTGTGCCAGCCCTGCAACACGGTAAGTCCCCCCCCCCATGCCTGGTCTTGCTCCAGCCACTCCCCTGGAGCACCCATCTTTCACAGCTTACACTGGAGTAAATTTTGTCAAACTCAGCTTAGCTGGCTGGGCCTTAGCTGAGCCAGGATAGGGGAGTTATGCCAGTGTAACCTCAGCTGAAATGGGGCTGGGGGATTACGCCAGCATAGCCTAGCTGAGATGGGAACCCACCAGGTAAGCCAGAGATCCACCACATCTCAACTTGTCCATCCTGACATATCTAGGGTGAGGATTGCACCCGAAGTCTGTATCAAATCCATTACATTCTTAATGACTTGGTTGCTCAGATTCTTGTTGGTGTTGCAAAATAACAAAGAATGCTCCGAGCTCCGCATGAGGAGAGCTGACCTGTATTCCGTAGCACATGTTATTTTATTCTCTGACTGTGACAGAAGGAACAAAAAAAGAAAGAAAAGAATTTGCTGATGCTGACTAATCTGCAAGCAAATCTGATGAATCGTAAAGGGGGACCGTAAACTGCTTTGTTTCCATTCCTATAACTGATATTACGATGACAAGTCTTATCATTTTATGAGACTAAAATAAAAACCAAATAAAATTACCAGCCCAAGACTATTGTATTATCTCCACCCCCCTTGGCAGTTATTTGCCCTTAAGTGCTGGCAACTGTGTTTGGTGACATCTTTGTTTGAAAGCAGCCTGCCTTGCTTTGGCTGAAGCTTATTATATTAGGTTAGAGCAGATACATATAAATGCTATAGCAACACTTTAGTCCACTGGAATATCAAGCCCTGGATAAGTTTCAGTTACTCCAGGGTATTTATGATGGAGCTTGCACAATTCATATCCTGAGCAACCAATTGTGATGTCACGAGGAGAGGCAGATCTGGTAGTAACATAAATAGATTTTTCTCTTGAATCGTGCTGTTTTCAATGGAACATTTGTTACTTTTCCCTGTGGTCAACACTATATAATGAAAAAGTTCCACATGCTGCTTAGTGTGGTTTTTGTGATGGTTTTTGTGTTGGACACTTTTACAAATAAGCTGTCTATAGATGTTCACATAAACAAATAAAGGTGCGCGATGAGGCAGCTGAGGAAAATGAATGAATAAGATTGGTGGTGTGCACGTATGGGTCTTTTGGGGCACATGAACCTCATTCATTTCAATGGGGCTTGTGCAGAATAACTATTTATTTATAAAATGTATACTGCTTAATATACGGTAATAATCTTTTAAGCAGTTCACACAAATGAGGGTGGCTAGTACCTATGGGCTATATAATTTGAGCATCCCGTTTGCTTATCATATTAGTGGGGAATTTTCTATAATAGTAGGGGTCACAGAAGTATCACCTGTTGGCAATATGAGGCAATATTTTTTTTTTGGGGGGGGGTTAGGACAGACAGATGCAGAGGCCACCAGCTATGGAGACCACAATATGGGTCACAAGTAAGCTGCTTGTGCCGTACCCACTTCCGATAATATTTCTAGCCTAAGGACTAGAAACTTTAAAATTAAAAGAAATAGGAGCTGCTGAAATAACCATGTCACTGAATTATTATGTGCACAGCCCTGACTTTGGGATGATTGAATTGGAGGAGGAAATAGCTTGAGGCAAGGGTATTATAGGAACTAAGGGCAAAGAGGAAGGGTGTTACTTTCAGAGATTGTCCCCATTTCAACCTTAAAAGAATTTACTCTTCAAGAGCAAGAGTTTGATGAAGATCTCCCTACCCCACTCATAACTAGGTCTTTTCATTGGCAAGGAAGAGGCTATGGTAGCTTAGGCGAAGAAAATATGGCTCCCAGAAATGTAGCTGGGGACATGACTAATTCAGTCAATGTCTTCCATAAAGCTACTAGGTCATGTTGATTAACTTCCTCTTCTATCGGTGGCCTCTAATCACACCAGCAATCAATTCAGCCTCCTAACACGATGTGAGGCCAACGCAACACAACCGATGCATTATACATAATGTTGCTAAATGGTGCTGGAGAGTGCACTAAAAAAATTATTGAGAGCATAACATATTTTGCTGCATTTAGAGGCAGATGGAAAAGCTACACAGTATCTCCATACTCAATAAAGGAAATTTCCCCAATTCATTAATGGGATATTTGCCCCATGGTGGAAATGTTTGAAATACAGTGGTACCTCGGGTTAAGAATGTAATTCGTTCTGGAGGTCCGTTCTTAACCTGAGGTATCACTTTAGCTAATGGGGCCTCCTGCTGCTGCCATGCTGCGGTGGCACAATTTCTGTTCTCATGCTGAAGCAAAATTCTTAACCTGGGGTACTATTTCTGGGTTAGCGGAGTCTGTAACCTGAAGCATCTGTAACCTGAAGCATCTGTAACCCGAGGTACCACTGTATGCAGTATCGCCCAGGATACCATTGTGATGTCAGAATTCCCAAGCCTGCCAACTGGAGGAGAGAGGAATATAAGGAAATCACAACTCATTTTAACTGTGTGCTGAGCAAGCTTTTTCCTTTACAAGGGGAACATAGCATTTGAAGAAGGGTTTCTCTTTCCCACCCAGATTGAGAGACCATCAGTTCTCCAAAGACAATGTTAATACCTCCCCCACCTCTCTTTTTCTGTTACAGAAGTCATTCTCCCCCCACTAGTGAAGGAGGAAGATGAGATGGACAGATATGGAGACATCTCAGACAGTATCCTAGAAATTAGCAGAATACCTTTCATGATGCTGGGAACGGATGAAGGACAGAGGGAATATGCCATGGGCCAGGAGTCAGCTTTGTCTGCTGAACAGCAGCCTGAAGGGGGAGAAGGCAGAGTGACTCCATCTGCAGCTGATCAGCCTTCAAGGATTCAGAGGAGAAGGTGCTGATGAGAACCAACTAGCTTCTTAAGCAGGGTTTCCAGCCTCAGTCAGATGCTGGAAACAACACTTGTTGTTTCTGGCCCAAGTTTGCTGTTTCTTGCTCCTCTTGACCTTTGATAATTGGATTCCCTGGACCGTCTGACCATGTGAATTACTGGTTGCTTGACCCTAGGACTGGACCTGACTTTGGATACGAATTCTACCTACAGGCAAGTGCACCTCTGAAAGCATGGACATAGCCAGGATTTATTTTAGGGGGGCAGAACCAAGTTATCTGTGACAGAATTGGTCAGTTACATTTAAGTATTTTTATTTATTTACTTGATTTGGGGGGGGGGAGCTGCCCCCTCTGCCCATGTCTGAGGCTGTCGACATGGCTGGCCTCCCTCTCCCCTGAGCTCACTCATTGCTCAACACAAGACTGCGAGAAAAGATCACTATTTGGCAGAGCTGTTAATAGAAGCTAGACCACTTAGCATTAGGGGGGCAGGATGGTGGGGGAGGATGAATCAGAATTTAATCAGAGCTACTAGTAACTGAGCCCAATTTTATGTTAATAGTTTTGCTTTGATTCCATTTTTTGGACTAGACTGTGATAGAGGGAACAAGGAAATCAAAACATGACAAGAGAAAAAAACTCCAAGGCATTCCATGTGCAGGAGAAAATATAGAGCTCTAGTCCTCTTTCACAGATGTTTTACAGATGTTTTACAACTTGTTCTTATCCCAAAACTCACTCTCCCACAGCTCAGTGTTGCTGATATGCTGTTTCATTTTGGTAGTAATGGAAAGCTGGCATGCATTTAGTATTTAGTGTTTTGACTATATTTGATATTCACCATGCAATGTTGTTTATTATCTTACATCATATGGCTTTATTGCATGATGGGTTTTGAAGTAAAATGGCACATTCGGAACAAATGCAAACGTTGAATGCAAAATTTACTTCAAAACTGAGCAGTGAAATTGTGCCTGGGAATTTAATATGTGCTTACAAAAATAGAGGTATTACTACCCCCCCCCCATTTCTTCTATTCAGCATGATACAAAAATGTGTGGCATTATTGCAGTTGTCTACCACATGAGCAGCTATGTTGTGTAGTGTCTGGGGGGGGGGAACCTACTTATTGTTTAGCCAAGTTCTTTGGTGCAACATGGTTATCAGATCATGGAAGCATCCCAGAGGGCTGCTTGTCTAGCTCTGTGAATGTAGGGGTGTACAAATGCTTTTGAAATGTGCAGCAGCTTTTGAACCATTGCAAAGGTTTCACAAAGAAGTCTACAAAGTAACATGGGAGTCTGCTTTCCCCTAGTGCTCACCTACAAACCCCACAAAACAACTGCCCATAAGCAGTCTCTTGGATGCAGCCCAAGTAGTCCTTAAGAAGTTGCTTTATTACAGAAAAAAGAAACATGCATTCCAAACTACCTAAAGATAAACCCATTGAACAACAATGAATAAGCCTAATAGCGAAGCATGTCTAATATATAAAATGAAAGTGGAGCCCATCTATCTTGCTATAGAAAAAGAGAAAATTACTGGAACTGGATAAACTACAGTTAGGAAAGTTCGCCCAGTTGTATTAGCCTCTGCCCTTTGTAAATGCGGGTCAGATTTTCAAACACCATCCACCAATTGAAACAAAAATTGGAGTCATGCCCTCTCTGACCAGCTTGTCAAAGCTTTAAGAAATTCTGCTGAACTATGCAGGCCTTTGCCAGACTCAAAAGTAATCATATGTACTACAAGGGCACCAAGGGACACAAATAGACAAACTGAAAAAGTGTTCTGTGTGGCTCAGGTGTCAGCCTGGAAGATGAAACCACAAAGCCCTTTAAAACATTAGTCTGGGGTGGTGGGAGGTGCAGTGCTGTAGGTACATCCCACAATGCTAGTTTAACGTTTACAGAACTGTAACCATGCTGACAGAGTCTTTTTTGCGGAGTTGGTCTCAGAGTGGGGGATAGACTTGATTTCTTGCAGCCAAACAGAGGCGAAATCAAATGGATCAGTAGAAAAAGCTACGTTGGAGAATGAACTCTCAAGCTGAAAATAAATGGCATGCCCTCAAACACTTCGTAGACAAAGCCTGGGATGTTGTTGCGTGCTTGTAGTTCCTCTAACTCACGCCAAGGATCACTGCCTGAATGCCTTCCCATCTCCCCATCTCAAAAACAAAATCAGAATATAAAAACGTAAACACAGACAAATCTAACAAAAGACAGCATATCACATCTACCAACGATAATTTAGGTCCATCATAGCCACATATATATAATGTTAAGAGCCCATTGTCTCACATTTTCATCGAGTTCTGTTCTGTTCCAAAAACACATTTCTCAAGGAATCTCTGTATGTATTGGTGAAGGCTCATTACCTGCTGTGCACAGTAGTGCAGTTAGGTAATTTTAGACTCAGCCTAGACTTAATGGTCTTATGAGGAGTCCCCTCGTTAGAGGTTAATATGTTTTGCTTCCACATGGGGTGAGCCAGCTTTGCCGCATATGGAGGGCCCTCTTCATTCTGCTGAATGGGGCACTGGATTTTTGCCCTGAAGTCCTGCCCTGAAATCACTGCTAGCTGTATATTGCATTCGCTGGGTCCAAAGTTGCCCATCCTGCATTGGCTGAAAGCTACAACAACTGAAGAATGTCAGTAGAATGTTTAATTGTTCTATACCTCTGGGTATGGGGTGGTATATAAATTCAATAAATAATAATGATAATAATAGGCCCAAATTCTATTGTGTCACTGGGAGCCCTCACCTCGTGTATAGATGTTGTGTGTGCTTCATTCAATAATGCCAGCCTGTTTAGTGTGTTCTGAAAAAGAGGCACAGGTACACCTGGTGAGAGGAGTGGTCCATGAGGTGATATGGTTGATGATACCTTCCTACACTGCTTGTCCTGCCTTTCTTCTTTGCACTGCCATGCTCATGTCCTTTCGCCTAGTACTTTTTAACAACTGAGCTTCACTGATCACATGTGACAGTACGTTGCCTTCCCCAGCTGTGATGGCAGCTTCCACTTGGCCAAAGAGAATCTCAAAGCAATAGCTCTTTCTAATGACCGACCAAGAGACCACCAGAAATCGGAATGTGGTTCTGGGCATCCTCCTAGCCCAGGCACTGTGAGGGAGGAACTCTCCTCTCTTCCTCCTGCTTTTATTTTCTTCATTGCCATTGAGGAGAGCATACCCTTCTGGCTTCGACAAAGAAAATGAGTTGCCTCGATTCGGTCGCTAAAGAAGACTTCAGCCATTTTTTGAGGGCAGCTCATGTGATGCAGGGAGATGCTTTTTGGGATGTTGGCTTGCACTTTTCTCCTGTTCATTGAGGCTAAATATGATGGCCTGGGATTCGGACTCAGAGGCTGAACCTGAGGAATCCCAGCCTACACAGAAGTCCCCACCTCCAGAACCAGCTGAGCCGGGGCTGGGGCCTGAGCCTGAAGGGTCCTCACCTGTGCTGGATCCTCAGGTGCAGGCACCAGATGAGTCTGCTCTAGCCCCAGAGGTGATGGAGGACCCATTGCCTGCAGGTGCTCCACTCTCGGCCCAGGGGAAGAGGAGGTTGCCTCTGGGTCTGGTAACCCTCCAGCCTTTCCTGAGCTGCAGAGGCTCAGGGCAGAGAGGTGGAGGGAACTAAGTTCCCGCAGGAGGAGTGCTCGCCTCCAGGCCAGGAGAGGCGAGTCACCTGTGGACCGGGACCACCCTATGCCTCGGGGCAGATAAAAGCCAGTCAGCCCCAGTCCCAGGTTGCGGGAGCAACGTTGTTGCTAGCCTATTCCTGCCTGCACCCTGCACTGCTCTTCTGCCAGAGTTCCTGACCTCACCCTACTCTCCGTCTTGGACCCAGCTACAGCTTTGACGGACAGCCTCCATACCACACCATCGACCTCGGACTGGACTCAGACATTGCCTCTCGGTTAGCCCCCGGGACCAGCACACTAAAGTAGTCTGATTTCCAATTCAAGGTGTTCAACCCCAAACCCTGACCTTGACAGACAACCATCCATGGAAGTGATGTGGGCTCTGTTTGGTGCCAGAGCTGTATCTCACACAGGCACGATGCTGTAGTGTCTCCCCACCTCCATTACATCAGCAGCTAGTGACAAAACTGAGCCTGATGGCTTCCTCCCCCTTCCCAGTTCCCAGATGTAGAGTCACTCCTCCTGGGTTTAATTATTCAGGGATGCAGCACAGCATCTCTGGCGCTTGCTCCAAAATAACATGGCAATCACACTTGCCACTCATGCCATGCCAATATCTTCCCTGGGTGTGAACTGCCTTCCTTTCATCCCTCCAATTCCTTTCCATCTGTAAAACTGAGTACTGCTGCTACCACTGCTGCTCTGACCATTCCAAGCTCACGTGACACTCAGAATTTTATTTCCACTTCTGTTTTTGTGCTGATACACCAACAAATCCCAAAATTATATACAGTATATATATGGCTGATTTCAAAAATGCCAAGAGGAAGGAGCTGTTTTCCACCACAACCGGGTAAAACTCAGGGAACAAGCTGTGCTATTACAAAGACTAAGACCTAAACCACATTTCTAATAGCTGTCATATTCATATTGTTTATTGTCATATTCAATTGTTAATTCAAACTTAATTCTATTGTGTTTTATGTTTGCTTAGTACGGTATGTGAACCTGGTCTGGGACCGTAATAAATTTCATTTGTACAACCAGATAACTTTAACCATACCAAATCATTGTGGATTTGAAGGCACAGCAATCTTAAGCACACTCAGTAGGGAGCAAGTCCAGTAGAACCCCATGGAACTTATGCCTCAGAAAACATATGTAGTATCTTTCTAGTAGGCTGAATCCCTACATCAGGAAGGTGCCACTCGCTTTGGCTTACATTGTGGGATTGTAATTGGGAATATCGCTGTATATTAGATCACTTACAATATTGACACTCATCCTTTCACAATCACATACCCTGCAAATGCTCCAGAAAAATCAGGACCATTCCATTTTTTATCGTGAAAAAATGGCAGCTGTTTTAGTTGCCCTGATCTCACACGATTTTGTGGCGCGCTTTCCCCCATAAAAAGTGTTATTTTGGGTTGCGATGCTGCATGGTATACCCAAAATGTGTGTTTTGGGACACTGTGCCTGGAAAAGCACTTTTTTGGGCGGGGGGGGAGGCCACGGAGCATAACTGCACAAGATCATGGCAACCAAGATGGCTGCCGTGCTCTCGTGATAAAAATGGGAAGATGGTGCCCAGAAAGATGGCATCCTGGATTTTGTCTTCAAGGTGTTGGAGGGTATGCAACCACACTTTCCAAGGCAGTTTACCACAGATAAGTGGAGCCATAGTTAGCAAGACTCTCCCTTCCCCCTATTTGAAAGCACCATGTAGGCTGGCCATGAGAGGGCACCATAGACTTAACTATGTCCTTTGAAAGGGAAAAAGAAATGGTAAATGAAAGGAGACAAACAAACCATCCATAATTAAAGCAGGGTGGGGAGAAAACAGGGTTTCGGTATTTCATTTTTAAGAATTGACAGTAGTGTTTGGGTAGATCGGAGGCAGGGAAGATTTGTTTGGGTTAGTGTTCCCTTGCATTTTCTTTTCTCATTGACGCTTCTTTGCGTGGGAAGACAGCCACAAATAAAACATTATCGCACTCACCCCTTCTCAGGCTGTCAGTTTGCTTCTCCCACTGCTTGATCCCAGATTCCATGGTCTATGGTGACACAACCATTATGTTTCCAAGGTTCACAAAATAATAAATGCTGTGCACCTCTAATGTGCCACATGCAAACAGTATTTATGGGTGCATAATCAAGAGACAATATGACTTTTGTTATTCCTTAACACGCTTTAGCTAGCCGGTTGACTCATACTTATACTTTGAAATTTAATTAGATAAAAGCTTGTGTTTTCCTTCCCTTTCTCATGGCATCATAGCATTGTAGAGTTGGAAGGGATCGCGAGGGTCATCCAGTCCAGCCCCTTGCATTGCAGGAATCTCAACATGAGGTCTCCCATCCAATTTGAAACCGTACCAAACCTTGCTTTGCTTTGCAAATGTGCTAGCAGTTTCATTGCTGCATTTACATATTCAGAGTGTGCTTTTTATGAGAGCCCATTTCTGTTTTACATTTTGCTTGCTTTTTTCCTGGCCACGTGTTGGAAGCCCTTTGTGGGGAAAATCTGGGCGCCCTTTTCGATGAAGCTCTACATCTGTATTGCCACTTCAGCCTGGGCAATTAGTATACTTGAGAGAGATGTGAAGCTTTATACTGAAGTGTATGCAACAGCTTTTTGGCCATGGTAGGAAAGCCTGGGAACCAGAATTCACTAGATGCTTGTGCTGTAGTGATCAGACACCCCACCCCATCTGAACCTAGCTGTGCATTAGGGTTTATTCGCCACCCACCTCTTTCTACCTGCAAGGAACTCTTTCTACCTTGTCTGTTAAGGAACCCCTGTGAAATGCAGAGGATCATGGGACCTATTATTTCATCAGAACAGGTCTGTTTCTGGGTGTGAGTGGGTTCTCAGGTGGGCCTCCCACCTTGGTGCCCCTTTCCTTACCTGGTAATGGCAGGTAGGCAGCAACAGCTGTCATGTTCCAAGGGCTGCAATGATGGTAGCCCTCCACGGCGAACCTTTCTGAAGGGGGGACTCAACTAAATTTTATGCAAAGTGGACCCATTGAAATTAATGGCCATGGCTACATTAAGTCCATTAATTTCAAGGGGTTTACACTGAGTAAAACTGAGTTGAATGCCACTCAGTATACACCAGCACTGTTGATACCACTTTGTCCACTTGGCTTTCTAAAGCCAATCTGTTTATCTGGTAGGTGGGTGGTTCTTTGCTAGAGAGAGCACTGAGAAAAATTGCTCAGAGCATTTTATTGTTTCAAATAGTGATGCATTTAGAAGTACATACCTCCTCAAGGTTAGCGGTGGCTTGGAAGCTACATAAAGATGGTAGAAATCCAAAATATACACTGTGGAGTATTTTTCTTTGGACTACACTGTTTATATAAATTGAGTTCATCTATTTAAATAGAGTTTTCTTGTTTAAATCAAAAGTTCTCAGGTACATTCCTCACCACCCATGTTATTTTATTTATTAAATCTATATACCACTGCTTCATCCAAGGGTGTTTTACAATTGCTGTTACTGATACTGCAACTGATGCCACTGATAAATTGGGTAGAGGGCTGGTGGGCCACTCTAGAAATTCTTGAAGGCCATTTCCCTACCCCTGATGTAGGGTGCAGAATTTAAACCAATCTGAGACCAAACTGGCATAATTAGCACTGGTTAAGTCAGAACTACTCACACACTTCTCTGTTCATTTTTGTTTCTCAGAATTCTGGTTAGAATAGTTGCTCACTGTCAGTAAATATTTGAATTGAATTACCCTATAGTCCAGGCATAGGCAAACTCAGCCCTCCAGATGTTTTGAGACTACATTTCCCATCGTCCCTGACCACAGGTCCTGTTAGCTAGGGATGATGGGAGTTGTAGTCCCAAAACATCTGGAGGGCCAAGTTTGCCTATGCCTGCTTTAGTCAGTATTGTGATGACATCACCCTTTCTGTATGATATGTGATTGGTTCTACCATGTGATTTTTTAAAAAAAATAATATTTACTCATCCTCAGTGATTTCCTGTTTTCAGGCTTCCCATTGGCATGTGATTCACCCCTGTCAGAACAGGATATGTCAGTGTGATAACATAATGACATCCATCTGGTATCTAGTACCTGAGTGACTTGTACACCCCATGATAAACATAGAACCTAATGAGAACTGTTGCCTAAAAATGACACCAAGGTATCAATTCAAACATTGACAATTTCAGAAGGTTTGACAAAGGTTTCAGCCCACCCACCCCCCCGTCTGTTAAAAGAGCAAGCTTTAAGAAGGAAAACCTCTGAAAATCCTGAATTCTGAAAATTCAGTACCATAGCTAGGATAACTGCCTAATTCCCTAAAATGGCAAAATACTACAATATGTGGGTTACAATTTTAATACAGATTACTAATTGTAAATACAGAAGTGGTAGTAATTCCAGGCCAATTAATCCAGAATGAAATGTCATGATCTTGTATATGTCATGTACTTGGTCTAGGATTAAGATTTTTATTTCTTCCAGCCTAACATCCTCTCTATTTAAGAAGGTCTCCCCTCCATCTTCCTTCCCTCATATGCAGCACCTGACTGTTTTTATATAAATGTCACAGCCGAGGTGGGCTTTGGCTATGTCATAAACTCTGAATAAAATTCTTTTTGTGCTGCTTCAGCATTCCTGCATTTTAGCCAGAGAGCTGTTTAGTTTAGAGAAAGGAAGTTATGTGAAAATATAAAATCAAGGTGAGCGAATAAGGTAGATTATCAGTTAAAGCAGTGCTTCTTAACCTTTTATTGGCTCACAGGAACCTTTGAAAATCTGATGAAAGCTATGGACCCCAGAACCCCCTCCCATACAATTTTCAAAGCAATAGGAAGGAAAGGAAATAGAATGCATCTGTCTGTCTGTCGGTCTATCTATATCTCAAGGTTAAAGGCAACTGAACATGAGATACTAACCTTTTGCTGGGTGAATGATCTGGAGATGTGAGGATAAAACTACAATGGCAATTCAAGTACCTTGCCAAGTAAGGAGTTGTGATAAAAGTCAGCACAATCAATTGGTTAGGGCATTGACCTGATGTCCAGAAGCGTCATCTTGTATAAGTTATTTTCCCTAAGCCTCAGTTGTGCTCATCTGTAAAATGGGAATTAAGGTGTTCTTCTTCATGGGCTTGTTATGAAAAGCAAATTTTAAAAATACTATATTTTTATCCTACTTTTCAGACAATGACAGCCTCTCAAAATGACTCTCATCAATTGAAAGAGAGAAGGGTACTGCCATAAGGGTTATATAAAGAGACACAAAGGAAGAGAAGAGGTAGAGGAGAGTGGTCAGTCATAGAATCATAGAATCATAGAGTTGGAAGAGACCACAAGGGCCATCGAGTCCAACCCCCTGCCAAGCAGGAAACACCATCAGAGCACTCCTGACATATGGTTGTCAAGCCTCTGCTTAAAGACCTCCAAAGGAGGAGACTCCACCACACTCCTTGGCAGCAAATTCCACTGTCGAACAGCTCTTACTGTCAGGAAGTTCTTCCTAATGTTTAGGTGGAATCTTCTTTCTTGTAGTTTGGATCCATTGCTCCGTGTCCGCTTCTCTGGAGCAGCAGAAAACAACCTTTCTCCCTCCTCTATGTGACATCCTTTTATATATTTGAACATGGCTATCATATCACCCCTTAGCCTCCTCTTCTCCAGGCTAAACATGCCCAGCTCCCTTAGCCGTTCCTCATAAGGCATCGTTTCCAGGCCTTTGACCATTTTGGTTGCCCTCCTCTGGACACGTTCCAGTTTGTCAGTGTCCTTCTTGAACTGTGGTGCCCAGAACTGGACACAGTACTCCAGGTGAGGTCTGACCAGAGCAGAATACAGTGGCACTATTACTTCCCTTGATCTAGATGCTATACTCCTATTGATGCAGCCCAGAATTGCATTGGCTTTTTTAGCTGCCGTGTCACACTGTTGGCTCATGTCAAGTTTGTGGTCAACCAAGACTCCTAGATCCTTTTCACATGTACTGCTCTCAAGCCAGGTGTCACTCATCTTGTATTTGTGCCTCTCATTTTTTTTGCCCAAGTGCAATACTTTACATTTCTCCCTGTTAAAATTCATCTTGTTTGTTTTGGCCCAGTTCTCTAATCTGTCAAGGTCGTTTTGAAGTGTGATCCTGTCCTCTGGGGTGTTAGCCACCCCTCCCAGTTTGGTGTCATCTGCAAATTTGATCAGGATGCCCTTGAGTCCATCATCCAAGTCGTTGATAAAGATGTTGAATAAGACCGGGCCGAAGACAGAACCCTGTGGCACCCCACTAGTCACTCTTCTCCAGGATGAAGAGGAACCATTGATGAGCACCCTTTGGGTTCTTCAAGGCCAGAACAAAATGGTGAGTTACGCGGGAGTTAATGTCCAGTTGCATCCAGGCTCAATTTCCCTCGTGATGTTCTTGCTTGAAGAGCAGTTGGTGGCTTTAATAGCAGTTGGTGCTGTTCCAGAGGTGGGCAACTGGCAGCTGGAGTCAAGTGTTCTTGGAATCAAGACAAGGAGGGAGGCTCTTGGAATCAAGACAGCTCCTCCCAATGAATGGGACCAGGTTGATCTCTCTCTCTCTCTCTCTCTCTCTCTCTCTCTCTCTCTCTCTTTTGGAATAATATTTATTAAAGTTTCAAAGAAATTACAAAAAAAGAAAAAAGAAAAGAAAAAATAGAAAAAGGACAAAAAATACAAAATACAGAAAAATAAAAAACAATTAAAAACAAATCAGTCTTTCCAGGTCTTATCTTTCATTTGCTTGTTTCCCTGACCTCCTCACACCTCCCTTTTTTGTTCAGTAGTTGTTTCAGCAAATCCTTACCCTTTTTGCTTTTATCTTAATATTTTATCTTAATATATTGTAACTTTACATTTTCACCTGTTAACAATTCATCTTTGCTTAATCCTTTATATCTTTTCTGCTAAAACCACATGTTTTAATTCCAACATCTTTCTAACATTCCTTAATTTTACAATATTTCTGTAGATAAAATCTCTATGTATTCCAATTCAGTTAAATATTTAAGCAAATCCTTCATCTTTGTTTCTATCCTAATAATCCATCCTAATATACTGCAATTTTGCATTCTCTTCTTTCACCAATTAACCATCCATTTTTACTTTATTTAATCTTATTTCTCATTAAAACTAATATATTTGAACTTAATCTTTTAAGACATTTCCCCTAGGGTCATAGAATTTTCATTCCACGATTTTTCCATCTCTCATTAAAAAAAAAATTTTTTTTTAAAGGAAAAAATCTCCATATATACACTTTAAATTCCCAATTTCCCCCCCACCGTCTCCCCTCCCCGGTCTCGGCCCCTGCCGTCAGTTCCATCAACCTCCAACAGTCCATCAACCTGGAGATCTTATATCCGAGGCTCTTAACTCTTCTTGACGTCCCTTCTGCCGATCTTCTTGATAATCTTTAATGCTAAAAAACAGATCTCGGGGGAGCTCCAACCCAACGATGCTTAGATTCCTTCTTAACCAGTCCGCCAGATTTCCATAGTTGAAGCTAGGGCCCACAAAGTATTCCAAATCTTGTTTCACAAATCCTCCAAGTCCAAAAGCCCCAAAAGCTCCAAGCTCCTCCTGGCCCACATCCATGCCCCAAAAGCCGGTTGATCCCTGCATAAGGGGATCTCTCCCACTTTCCTTTTCCAAACCAGGCCAGTCTCCCCTCTTTACAATCTGGCTTTTCCTAGTTACAGTCATATAGGGCTTCAACTTATAATCCTCCATTTGCCACTGTAAGGTTAAGGCTCCCCCTTGTATTGCATTATATTCAACAACAGCGACTTTCTCCTTCTCCAATTCATCAATTTGTTCAGTTAAAATAAATTCCTGTGCCGGATTCTTGTCCACTTCTGTACTGCTGCCCACTTTTGATCCCAAGATGTCAATACTGGTAGTCATGACATCTATCTGTTTATGCAACTTTCCCAACAAATAGATTGTCCTATTCAGTGCAGAGATTACTTCTTCCTTAGCCGACATTCTTGAGATGTTCAAGGTCAAAACTAGTTTCCCCACAGTCTTTATCTTAGCAGCTGCACTCTTGTAATAATGTCCCAATGCTCCCTCTAGAGGAAGCCAGACTTCATTTGTATCAATCCTTTCCAGCACAATTCCAAAAGTAAGTTTAGTAACA
Source organism: Podarcis raffonei (assembly GCF_027172205.1). NCBI lineage: Eukaryota > Metazoa > Chordata > Lepidosauria > Squamata > Lacertidae > Podarcis > Podarcis raffonei. Next base: position 22,557,247 of record NC_070606.1, read on the forward strand.
ATTTTTAGTTACTTTTTTCTTCTTTTTAAGCGCAGAAGCGGACAATGGAAACAATGCCCTTCTTTTAGACTAGCTGTCAAATTTATCCTGTTCACCGTCAATGGGCTTTTTACAAACCGCTCCCAGGTTCAGAGACGTGGTGCTTCAATTTTAAATTCCACCTTCTCCTAAAGGTTCTCCCCCCGCTTCCAGGGGGGGATTAAATACTTTCAATCAGTGGAGTTTTGGATCCTTTACATAAAACTTTCCAAGACCTTAGTTAGCACGTACTTTGCTTCAGTCTATTTACAGAAAGGGGAGGTGGACTTCCTGTTTGAACCTTCCCTGTTCGGTGCCAAATTAACTTATTTAAATGTCCAATTTTCCGTTCTACTCACGGGTTGTTGTTTAAAATCCAATTGTCCACAGGAAAAAAGTCAGCGCTCCCCGACAGCGGCAATGCGGCTTCACTCCGTGAAAGAAGCGGTCGATTCAAAGCACCACGCCGCTCACCCCATGTCGCTCCAGATTCCCGTTGCTGGGTCTCCCCGCGAGTAGGGGGGCGCAAAAAGTGCCAGCCGAATCCCAAGTTCACAGGCTTCTTCCGCCTGTGATTTCTGGGGGTCTCCGCCTTCGCCATGGCGGCTCAGACCCTATTTCTCATGGAGCGGGTTCCTCCCGATCGGAGGAATTCCGCCATTGCCGGAGGCGCCAACCCGGAAGTCCCCCAGGTTGATCTCTCACTTGCCATGGTATCTGTAAGCTGGATGGCAGGAGGAGACTTCCAAGGATTCCCTGGCTAAAGGCAGAGATCAGAGTATGCTATCTTCAAAGCTGCTTCTTCTTCTTCTTCTTCTTCTTCTTCTTCTTCTTCTTCTTCTTCCTCTTCCTCTTCCTCTTCCCCTTCCTCTACCTCTTCCTCTTCTTCATATCTTCAGAAGTCTGTGTCACCAACAAATAAACCACATGAAAGTTCACAGTAGGTAGAATCTGCCTGCAATTCTACAATGGCTCCCCGGTGATCTTTAGAGAGGGCTCAGATGCCACTTGCTCGGTGGGGTGAAGCCACATCAATAATCTCCAGGCAGCAATGTCATTAGCACTTAGGAGAGGGGTGAGACAGCAGCAACAGTGGATCTGTGTGGGCCCCCCATTGGGAGCACTGGACTGGCACCACCAGTCTGCCCATGCAACCCCAACTTGGTCACCATCTTCCCCTTTCCTCTCCCAGTAAGTGGCAGTGACACTGCTGCTGAGTGGTTACTGCTTTGGCTGTGCCCCATTGGGCAAGCTGCCCCTGCTGAGGGTCACCAATACATTGGGTTGAATCCAGACTAATTTAGTTGCACTGAGATTCCATGGATTTCAAAGCACAAGTCATAACTAGGTTGTCCTGTTGCATCTAACTTAGTCTAGATCTGGCCCATTGACTTTTGGATGACCTGGAGAATATATTGACTAGGTAGCTATTTTGTGTCTTGGAGATGCTAACCCCCCACCCCTATGCTTGAAGATCCTGTAACATAAATCTTCTCCAATGACATTTACAAGCTTTACTATCTAAGGCTGCCTAGTGGCTTCTTGCTTGATAAGAGCGAGCTGACACACATACCTTCAGTTGCTATGTTACACCAACTTTCACTTGAGACAGCTGCACTTGGCTATGCAACTATGCTGTGTCCAGCTTGAAGGCTGTGTTGTTCACCTATATGCAAAAGATCTGCTTAATAATAATAATACTAGTAATTCATTACAAAAGCACAATGAGTTTAGAGGATTTATACAGGCTTCTCTAACATTTGACATAAATAGACATAAATAGGGCACCTGTACACTATTTCCTGAATTCAATAGGTAATTCTTGTATATTTACAGAGTCCCAAGAGCTTAGCCTTCTGTCTGTGAAAGTGGTATATAAACAACTGGTCTGACGAAACTTCATGTGCTATGCAGTGATAGCAACCACGCGAAGAGTAATACATTCTGAACTTTTGCTCTAGAAAACAACAATTCTGCTCTTATTTGAAGAAAGTGGAATTATAAGGCAAAGGCCTAGACACTAAGTTTACCAAATGCTGAGTGACAACATTAAAACAGCAGGTAACAAGAGACCTTTAAGTCAAAGATTTGGCTGGCTATTTCAAATCAATATGTGAGCTTCATCTTTCATCCCTTCTACAGATCCCTAGGCTTGTGCAGGTCTCTTTTCTGCCCCCACTCTCTTTCAGCTTTCCTTCTTTCCTCTGAAATTATTTTCCAGTTGTGCGCTTAGTTAATTTCAGACTCTGCATTTAATAGTCTTGGAGGGACGCCCCCTCCTGCTGTGTGGTAGGTCAGTCCTGCCATGTTTGGTGGCCCCATCCTATTCATTCTACCCTAAACAATTGCCCTGACAGCAGCTCTGTAGATCTTCCTTTTGATTTTCGAATCTAGACTGCTGCAATTTTGCAGGCCACTCTCTTTCCCTAGATACCTCTGCTTCTTCTGTTGATTCTTCCTGCCTTGCTTTTCTGTAGGATCAAGCTGTCCAGGCAATGATAGCTGGATACACTTCTGCCTACTTTTCCAACCTGTGACATTAGGATAGCTCATCCAATCCCTATCAGAGGCTTCCCTACTGTAACCACCACAACTAACATAAAAGCATTCTGTTGAATTCATCTCAGACAAGCATGTACCATAAAAAAAAAATCAAAGGGAGTGGGGTGGGGCAAGAAGGGAAGATGTTTCTTTCTTTTACCTTCTCTCTTTACACCCCTCCAATTCCTGTCAATGGAGCTGGCTCTGGGAACAACCCATGGAGCTCCCTGTTCAAGGAAGTCATCACCAGTCTCAAGCAGAGAGGTTATTGCGAGTCTCCCCAAATTCCACTCCACTCAGTGGAGTTGATGTGCAAGAGGCGCCAACAGGGACTTTGCTGCCCACAAGCAAACTGGAACAAAGTGTACAAAAATAGGCATGCATGTATGTCTGCAAAGAAAAAGAAGAAAATACTCCGCCAATGGGTGTCTTCACGCTGCCAATGAGCATTTTTTTAATTAACATTCTTGTGTTACATAGCTATACATTGTCATATTACATTACATGGCTTCTTATAATATGAATTTCAACATGTTTACAAAATTTATATACAAAATATATATACCTAAAGAAAGGGGGGGGAGAAAAAAAGAGAAAACAAAGACAAAAAACTATTCCAAAATCATATATGTACCAACACTACAGACTTCCTGTCAATCATGTTGTATATTCCTTTTTTACAAATGAATGTGCTCTTATTATTGTATATTTCTTTACATTTTATCTGATACATTCCTATATCAATATGTACCCTTAATCTTATTTCTCAACTCAATTTCTCTCCAATGTCAATCGAATGCTAGCATAGATAACGAACCTTTACTGTATTTCTGAACATATATTTTATATCTATCCCTCATGCTGCCAATGCGCATTAGAAGCAGAGAGCGTCTACAGAAGTCTAGTGTTCCAAACATGGGAAGTAATAGTACTGCTCTATTCTGCCTTGGTCAGACCACACCTGAAGTACTGTGTCCAGTTCTGGGTTCCATGATTTAAGAAGGACATTGAGAAGCTGGAACATGTGCAGAGGAGGGTGACCAAGATGCTCAAGGATCTGCAAACCAAGCCCTATGAGGAATGGTTGAAGGAGCTGGGTATGTTTAGCCTGGAAAATAGGTGACTGAGGAGATATAATAGCCATCTTCAAGTATCTGAAGGGTGTCACATGGAAGATGGAGCAAGCTTGTTTTCTCCTCTAGATAGTAGGGACCAGACCAATGGCTTTGCATTACAAAACAGGAGACTAAACATCAGGAAGAACTTTCTGACAGTAAAAGCTGTTGACAGCAGCATGGACTCCTTCAAGAGGTGGTGGAGTCTCCTTCATTGGAGATTTTTAAGCAGAAGTTGGATGGCCATCTGTCATGGATGCTTTGGATGTTGAGATTCTTGCATTACAGGACTAGATGACCCTTGGGGTCCCTTCCAGTTCTACAATTCTATGATTCTATGAAATGTACCAAAATGCCTATAATAATGTGTATTCTAGGAAAAACCAATTTTAGAAATGCGCAATTTGAGAGAACATTTGTTTAGAAATGTATATTTTGTCAGCAAATGTAAATACAAATTTTTATGAGTTTTTTTAAAAAAAGAAAATAACAGATTAAAGCAGAAATGGAATAGGAAAGAATTACAAATGAACACCCGTGAACCTGACAGAGAGTGATCCGCTCATTCCAGTGCTGAACTGCTCTGACAATTAACACAAAGCTTTTTTGGTGGTGTAAACTGACTGTTGAGTTTTGCCAAGGAAGCTTCTGCCAAAAAGAAAAAAGAAAGACTTTGACCAGAATAATCATTTAGAGAATTTTGCCCTTTTCTGATACCTTGAATCATGATCAGTAAATGTCCACCTCTTAAAACAAACAAGTTGTTTGATTTACATCATTCTCACTGACGTTGGGAAAAAGATATGCAAGAAGCTTGGAAACCTTCCATTATGGGGGATAGTTCTACCAGCAGCTAGCAGCTATGATAGTTAAATGGAACCTCCAAGTCCAGCAGCAATATATGCGTATGAATGCCGAGTTGGGGGAACAAAGAACAGAGGGGAAATTCTTTCCACAATGTCTTATGTTGCCTATGCAAAAAGTCACACACAAAAATATTTCACCAAGGGCAACTGTAATACAAAGGGTAGTGATGTGATAGCAAAATGCAATACAGTGGTACCTCTGGTTACGTACTTAGTTCGTTCCGGAGGTCCGTTTTTAACCTGAAACTGTTCTTAACCTGAAGCACAACTTTAGCTAACGGGGCCTCCCGCTGCCGCCGCGCCGCCACTGCACGATTTCTGTTCTCATCCTGAAGCAAAGTTAGCGGAGTCTGTAACCTGAAGCGTATGTAACCTGAAGCATATGTAACCCGCGGTACCACTGTATTTTTGTGTGAATTTGCATTTTGTTATTATATCACTGCTCTGTGTATTGTGTTGCGTATGGCAGATATTTTGGTCAGTTTATGGGTTGAAATAGCTGCACTTAGCAGTTTTCTTTAGCTGAAAATGGAGCAGAGGTTTTTAGGTCACATTCATGTCATACATGTAGAGCATGTAGCTTCACCCAAAAATCCTGGGAACTGTAGTTTGTTAAGGGTGCTGGGAATTGCAACTCTGTAAGGGCAAACTACAGCTTCCAGGATTCTTTGGGGGCATCCATGTACTTTGGATGTATGATGTGGAATTGACTGTAGATGGAAGTTGGATTACAAATGAGACTTGCAACAAAATGTTGTATTCTTGCCTTCTAAGAGAAATGTTCCTATTCAGGGTACTAGCTACCCAGCTAAGTCCTCCTCCGTGGTAGTATAAACTATAGGGGGCTCCAAAACATCCATTTGCTTCTTATCCCCAACTTTCTGTGGCTACTCAGCATGCTTGGTATTCATCAGGCTGTTTTTTAATGGTTCTTTTAGGTTTTATTTTGAAAAGCTTTTTTTTATACTACTCGGTTCTCTTGAGTATGACGATACCTTCCTTAGAGGCACTGGAATTGTTCCAGTCTAAATGCTACGATGCGGTTAAGGTGTCACTCCACCTAAGACAGGCATAGAGGAATCTGATACAAGTTGGCCAAGGATGTGACTCTCAGCCGATGAAGATCTGAAGTCAGAAAGCTAATGTTAAGGTCATGTAGCCTTTTGAATTAATGGTTCTCTTGATGTTCCAGAGAGACTGCCTTCCCTTAGCATCCTGCTTGACCTTTTGCTCTAATCCAGCAGGACTCTTACATTCTGATGATCCAAAAAATAGTTATCTTTTCTAAAAAGCAAGGGGAAAAAAAGAGTAGATGTCTTACAAAACTATTTTGATGATATCTGAATAATTCAAAAAAGCCTGAGCATCTTGTTAGACTATTAACATCTCCATGGCCTTTTGGTAGCCTGAGTTCAACTGGTTGGCAGTTTTGTTATGCATTTAGCTGTTTCAAATGGGATTTTAACAGAATTTTACCATCGTCTATTATGCTTTAAAATCTATTATTACACATCTTAGACCTAAGAGGCTGGACGGGGCTATGATTAGTTGCATATAAATTATTGTAATAGAAACCCCGAGGAGCTAACAATAGTATTTCACGGAGAGGAGGAAAATGCCAGTAAACAGCAAAAGGTCACCATTTGCTTAAAAAGCAATGTCGTCTCTATCTTCCCACTGCAGAATAGAAAACACACCGATGGCAGGAGGGTTAACGCAGTGTGCTTGAACTGCCAAGGCCAGACTTTGGCTTAATTAATATTAATTAGCTGCCTTGCAAGTTTTCCTCCTGACAGCTTTGGGCTGCTCTTCCATTCCTTTCTGCAAGTTTGAGAGAGGGAAAAAACCCCTTAAAAAACTTTTTATTGCATTAGTGCTGAATCACCATGTCTGTTGGCAGTAAGTAAACATGACCCTAGACAGAGCCAGGTGGTGGTGTGTGCTCCAGCGACCAGGGAGAGTAAGCAGTGATACAGATAATGTGTAAACGTGTGTTGCCTTTTATCGGAAGGGATCAGTTCCCAAAAGGCGCTGGAATGACATAGATATCGCCGGTGTAGTTGTTACTTTTCACCATGACATCATAGATTTAAAAATAAACCCCGAGGCACAAATCCCCAGCACTACATCAAGGGGAACACACCACCGTGGGAATGAGAAGCAAGAAACCTGGGACACCGTGCCATAATCGGATCACTTTTGTAAAATACTGAACTGTTTCCAGGTATTTAAGTAGCAGCTGTCAGGAGTTATCCTCTTTCCCCTTTTTGGGAGCCTTTTAATACCATCCAAGTGGCTCATCCTTGTTTGTACGCCTTCGCCCTGCCAATCTCCTGTTCCATCTCTCCCTCCCCCCCATTGGACACCTGTTGATAGGTGACACAAGCTATTATTATTGTGGCGATTAACGGAAAGCGATCGGAGCATGAAAGAGAACCCAATCCCTCTCAGGAAGGGCCAGCACTTTCATTTCAAGTTGTTTTTGAGGAAGTGCTAAAGGCGTTAAGTTGGCTGGACTGGACAGGGTATTTTTCCTTCGGTTTTGAATTTTGTCTTTTCCACCTGGCCACTGCACACGCGTTGCTTTCTTGACCGGATTGCCATGCTGCAGCAAATTTTGAGGGATATGTACATCGACCCGGAGCTACTGGCCGAACTGAATGAAGAACAGAAGCATGTCCTCTTCTACAAGATGAGGGAAGAGCAGGTCAGGCGATGGAGGGAGAGAGAGGAAGACACGCAGGAGGGAGAGGCGGCTGTGCTGCAAAGGACAGCGAGACTCAAGCAGAGTAAGATTTGACAGCTTTTCTGATCACCAGTCATTTCTGTGGGGAGTTGAATGTCTCAGTGTCTGTGTATTCCTCATATTTTCTGCTCTGGCAGTTGCCCTGTGAAGGAAATCCCAAGAAGATGGAAACTGAGACCTCACCCAGGCAACTGCCAGGTGTATTGGTCTTGAACCTAAGCATTCCAAGTTCAGGCCTAGAACTCTGCCCAATGAGTCACAATGGCTCCAGTGCAGAATACGGTAGTTGCAGTTCAGTCGCATTGAAATGAAGGGGGATTAAGTCAGCTCTGAATTTTTTCTCCTCTATGGATTAAGCACGACTCTTTGTTTCTCTTTATGCGTGGGGATTTGTGCCTTTCAACTTGCACACCTAATCCATAGACTCATTGTTTCTGTATAATGCTTAACAGTGTGTAAAACTAGCAGACCAGAAATGTAGGGCCTACTGGCACCACCAGTTCCCCTACTGGGCTGTGAATGGGCTAGAGTGGGGTGGTGAGCAATACCCTCCCTCTCTAAATTGTCCTCTGAATGTCTCATGAGGACATGATTATACATTAATTCAGGCATAGGCAAACTCGGCCCTTCAGATGTTTTGGGACTACCATCATCCCTAGCTAACAGGACCAGTGGTCAGAGATGATGGGAATTGTAGTCTCAAAACATCTTGAGGACCGAGTTTGCCTATGCCTGCATTATTTCATGGCACACCCTCCAAGTGTCCCTATTTTCAAGGGACAGTCCTGGATTTACAGAAGCTGTCCCAGTTTCTGATTTGATCCTGAATATCCCACTTTTCCTTAAGGCATCCCTATTTTCCTTGGAGCAGTATGGGCAGTATGGAGTTATTCGGCCCCTGAGTCAAGGAGATAGGTAACTATACAAGCTTTTGAAGACATCTGAGGGCAGCCCTGTATAGGGAAGTTTTGTGTGTGTGTGTGTTTTTTTTTTAAAAAAACACACGTTTAATGCTTCTATATAAGTTGGAAGCCTCCCAGAGTAGCTGGGGCAACCCAGTCTGATGAGTGGCGTATAAATAAAAAAATTATTATTATGGAATAGGACGTCCCTGTTGTCATTGGAGAAATGTTGTAGGGTATGTCACGGTGGCTGGGGAAACCCACCCAGATGGGCGGGGCATTACTAATAATAATAATTGCAAATGGAACCCATCCCAGAAAAGCCAGTACCTCAGCAGAGAAATGGCACCCTGGGATGTCTTTCTTAGCTATTTACTTTACTGTTTATATTCTTTGAATGTGTTCCATTTTCATTTCGTATTTATTTTTGTACCTGTTTTGTTTTTGTTTGTATGTAGGTATGTGTGTGTTTTTCTTTTCTTTTTCTTTTCTTGTCTTTATTTTTGCCAGATGTATGTATGCTTTGCCTTTGTTTTGTATTTGCATAATAAATCAATAACAACAACTATATAGTTTTTCCTGTAAACAAAGCAAAGACTATGAAATAATTGTGTGCTATAGTCATCTAGGGTCAGAAGCATAGACACACATCAGTCAGAGGTGTTTTGCGGGCACAGCATATGACGTGCCCAAAATGGCCCATTCGCACTGGGACTGAAAGACTTTATAATCTCTGATTCGCTTGTCTAAGTCCCACTGTTTTTAAATATAGTGTGAAGGGTATCTCTTCGGGAGACCTTCAAGAGCATTCTTGCATTCTTGCAGTTCCCTCCCATGTGCAAATAAAAGCCTGTTCAGTTTGATTGATCTGTCATTTGTTGGGAGTAGGGGGTTCAGAATGCAGCTCAGCTCTGTGCGCCAAAACAACATTAAGAGGATGAAGATTGTCTTGTGCAGAAGATGAACATAATGCACACTAACACCGAAAAATGTAACTGCAACATTTTTATATAGTAATTTGTCACAGTGTTGACAGCTGCATTTCCATATATAAATTATACATTAAACCTATTCTGCTTTTTAGTGCACAGAATTGTTTTCCGGGTAATTAATTTTCTGGTTTACAAAGAATGATGAAAAAGAGGAGAAAACGATCACAGGAAACTTTATACTGTCTTTCTATCTCTGCATGCATGCGTCTCACCTATGCTCAATGTTTTATGACACTTTGCTCCTTCCAAATGACTTGCCCATCTCTTTAGCTGCAGTTTTTGTGGGGGGGGGGGTGGTGGTGGTGAAATTGGGGCAGAGTGACTGGCGAAAGTTGTTTCCATCCTTCATAAAAGGGAAGGACAATGTTTTTCACCTTAAATGGGAACAAAGGCAGCCTGATCAATTTTGAACTCAGTTGGAGTACAATGGAGACCAAGGTTATGCCAGTAGGCTAAGCTGAAAAACTTACATGGGTGACTTTGAATTGGCACTGCAGCTTGCATGGTGAGAAGGAGTCTCACAGCCCTGTGTTCCACAGAAAGCCCTATGCCAGCCAGTGCGCTGTAGTGGTTAGAGTGTTGGGATTCAGAATGGGGAGACGGAGACCCTGGTTCAAAGCCACAATCAGTTGTGTAACTCTCACTTGGTGACTAACTTACCTTTGTTGTGAGGGTGAAAAGGGGGCTGGAGAGAACTTTGTACACCCCTCAAGGATGAGCTGTGTAAATATAAAGATAATTAAAAATACCTCAAATTACCTAGAGTTTTAGGAATGTCACAGGGCTGGTGCACATTTTTCAATGTTTTCTGGCCACAGCTTGAGCTATTGTAACTTAAACACCCCAGACAAAACTTTGGGCTCATGCACACTCCTGTTTGCCCCATGGCTAGAAAGCATGGGTTCAAATGGCTTTGCCGATTCCCTCCGGAAAACCCGCTCCTTGGCACTAAATCAGAACAAGCGTCAAGCTGCGGAGAACCTGATTGCCATTTGTTCCGATTCAGCACTAAAGATCCGGTTTCCACGAGGGAAAGCAGCAGGGCAAACGGAGGTGTCGCTAAGCCCTTTGATTCTCACTTGCCTCCTAGGGCTTCCCTATGTCTAGAGTCATACAATCCTAGAATTGTACAGTTGGAAGGGACTACAAGGGTCATGTAGTCCACCCCCTTGCAATGCACAAATCTTTTGGCCCAATGTGGGGCTCAAACCCACAACGCTGAGATTAAGTTTCAGGCTCTACCGATGGAGCTATCCAGCACCTGGCATCCAGATATCAACTCATTTCAGAAACACGTATTTGCCTTGCTCTCGTTCTTGGAACCCTGTGATTGTGCTAGGGATCTCTAATAAGGCTGAGAATGAGTTTTTGTCCCAGGTGAGTCTTGAACCAGGAGCTTCCATATCTTGCTTTCTTAAAGCATCATTCGATGCTTCTTTAGTGAGAAGTAGGACCCACAATGCTTAGGTGGATATATATCTCCAACTGAGTGTGCCAGGAATTGCAACCCTGCCCTGTACATTATACCATGTGAATCTGAAAATTTTAATCGCATATATTCTCTCGCCCTCTGAAAGGAGGATTCTTACTTCAAATGGAGAAGCAATACTTTACTGCAAATTTTCAGTAGAAAGGTCTTTCCATAGAAGGAGGCAGGTCTCTCTATGCCCTATGATATTGTGGTGTTTCTTCAGCACATACCTCTCATCTCAGATCATAAGCTTGGGAAATACATATTTAGCCATTTTCCATTTTAAGCCTTCATTAATACGCGTATGTTTTCATTTCAGTGTGAATTAACTATACTTAGCCCCACACCTGAAATTACATGATGTCAAGTTGTGGGGCAGGTGAACATGGCTTGGCAAAAATGGCCTCACAGGGCAAATTAGGACCAATTAGTCTGGTGGCCAGAGGTTCATACAGTACCTACCCTAATCCAGAGGCTTAATCTTGCCTGTCAATCACAGAGGCTGAAGCTCACACATGATTCCCTTCTGTGTCTGTAGACCTGCATACCCTCAGTCCCAGCCTTGAACCCGGAGGTTCTCCGTTCAAGCCCCAAAGTCCTTCATAATAGGTTACCTTAGTAGGGCTGGTAGTTGGGTACTTGTGTAGAAACAGGATTATTTTTTCTGCCAATGGTGGGCTCCCTTGTTGCGCATAAATCTTGCTTCTTTTACTTAAGAGCTAAACGATTAAACAAGACTTGTAGTAACAGATGTGCCTTAGCTTGGGCTCCTGCCTCCATCAGCTCTTTGCATAGCTGTCAGGATAGTTTTAGATGTTATGAATGGGAGCTTGGTTTTGTTCATAACAGCAAAACCAACTTCCACAGATTCTAAATAAACCGGAAAACCATCCCTGACCTTTGGATATACTTAAAAAGTGTGCGTTAATGCCCACAGACTGGTTAAACCATACAGAAATGGAGTAGGAAATCTCTTTCACAAGTAAGTACCTTGGGCTCAAGAGAGCTTAAAATTATTTTCTTTCCTTTTCTCGTTCTCCCAGCACACAGTTAAGTGTATCTTGGAGCACAATGTGGGAGTTACTCTTCAACATGATCTTGCAAAGCTGCATCACTTTTCCATTTACTCAGAGTAGGAGGCTAGAATAGATCTCTGCTTCCAAGGACCTTCACTTTAGGGCACCCACAATGGGGAATTGATCATTACCCCTCCCTGGGGCCTCCCTGACAAAAATGAGAAGAACCAGTTTGGCAGGTGTCTATACCCTGTGATCAAAGGTTGCTGAGAGAAAAAGTAGCATCAATAGGGCCATATCATTTCCCCTTAGTGATTTCTAAGTGAAGATCATTGATCAAACCACAGGTGCAGCCTCTGTGCTGTTCCCAGTATAGAGGCTGAGCTAGCAGCACCCGCTTCTTAGCCACATACCTACCATAGAGTTGGAATCATAGAGTTGGAAGGGACCCTGAGGATCATCTAGTCTAACCCCCTGCAATGCAGGAATATGCAGCTGTCCTGTATGGGAATTGAACCTGCAACCTTGGCGTTATCAGCACCACGCTCTAACCAACTGAGCTATCTGGGACACGAAACAACTACTCTGAAATCACTGAGCGTGAGCCTTTCACTAAGGTTCCTTATATGCCATTTGATTGCCACTGACTTGGGGGCTTGTCCTAAAATAGAAAAATCCAGATAATAGCCTGAATATGCCATTTATTAACCACCCACGTCTTTTGTCAACAAAGCATTTGTGTTAATCAATTATGGATAATGCCTTCCTTCATCAATTATAGAATGACAAATCTGCAGGGTTTTTTTTCTTCTTCTTTTAAAAAAATCTGACCCTGAATGGTGAGAAGACTGCCTTCCAGGATGATCAAAGCACCTTCACTGATGAGGGGAAAAACCTGCTGTTCTGGAAAATTCAGCAGCATCTGGCTCTGTCCCTTTTGATTATGCAGAAGGTGGAGCCTGTCTAAGAGACCATCTTTCAACCGTACAACTTTTCCACTATGGTCACGGTGGCACCATTTTTAAACAATGTTTCCATTGAAATATTTTGCCTTAGGAGCCACTTATAATTCGGGAATAAGTTGTGGCGTTTGTCTCTTCTGCCTATCAGCTTATAAGTGACAATCTGCACAGAGAATCGATCACTACTGAAAAGCGAAGAAATATTTAATGAAATAAATAAATAGAAAGCTCCACGGCTAAGTGAATATGTCATGTCTCTCCAGGCAAAGTACAATGTCCAGTTTAGTAGAGTATATAAGGCAGAAATACTAATTTTAGTGGGAAGCAATGGTGGATTTTTTTTGCCTGTCTGATTTTTTTGTGTTGTTGTTTGTAGTATGTCAGGAGAAGCCAATTAGAAAAAATTATCATGTACTTTTAAAGCAACCTAATTAGTATTAGAAGGAAATGGGTCATTTCACCCTCATTTCAAATCTGCTGTGACGCTAATATTCTATTTGACAGTGCTATCTTTTCCCAAGCCTCTTATCTGTTTTTATATATAAAGCTTGTTGGCCTCTTCTCCACAATATGCCCAAACTGTTGTACAATAAAACAAATAATTAAAATAGTGTATCTGTTAAAGACAAGCATAACTTAAAACTAGCAAGAGTTTATAACCTGCAGCAATAAAAACACCAATATAAAACCCCCCTCAACTCAGCCTTCCAGCAGTTTTATTTTAAAAGGCTGTCCAATAATGATAACGATAAGAATAAACAAAATACAACAACTTGCTGGAGAAGTTAGCACACGGATAAAGAGGCATATTTCATGTGGCTAGCTGTCCCACAAGACCCCTGAAAAGCGCTTTTTAAAAAACACAGTTCCCCCAAATGCACACTTTGGAGCACCGCACAAGATCTCTGCCCTGAAAAAAAGCTTTTTTTGGGGGGGGGACACAATCTCATGTGAGTCACATGATTCACACGCAGCCCTGAAAAATGGTATCCTGGTTTGGGCCACTTCGTATTGGAAATTTTGGGAGTGGAAGCATTGCAGCACTGTGACCACTAGGTCCGACCCATGGAGATGACCCAGTCTCGATGGTATCAAAAGCCAAATAGAAGAAAAAGCCACTGGACCATACTCCCTGAAAATCCCTTAGGGATTTTCAAGGCTGCTTCTGTCCCCGAACCAGGCCTGAATCCAGTCTGAATTAGGCCCATGTGATTTGTTTCATCCAATAACTCCTGCAGCAGAGCAGCCTTGCATATCCCCTCGCAAAGTCTTGGCTCCTTTTCCTCACCCTTCTCAGTGGGTGAGCACTCGGAGAGCTGCCCATTTGAAGAGGCAGTGAGAGCTCTTGTTCACCTGGGACTCCTGATCAAGGCTGTTTCATTCCCTTCCTTCCAGGGGCTGTGACTCTTGCACCTTGTCCAGAGGGCATGTCTTTGGGGGAGACCACAAGGGCTCTCATCCTGAAGTCCTCAGCCCAGGAGGAGCAGCTGGCAGGAGATAGGAACGGTAGTTGCAGCATGAACACACAGCAGTGAACAGAAGGCTTACAATGCATGAAACTTGGGATTATTTTTATGGTTTAGGGTAGCTTTAGGCCGCAATCCTAGGCACACTTACTCAAGAGTAAGTACCACTGCAATTGATGCTACAGAACATTGGCCGTGACCTTGTTAACATCCTTAAACTGGGTGTCAAATGTATGAGAGGGTGTTTGGGGAAGTTGCTAACCTGCCCACCTGCTGTACTTTGAGCTTTACTGAACCCAAAGTTCAGCATCACCTGGCAGCAAAAGCCACTAGATAGGGTGCTGAACCCTACTTCCTGCCATGGAGATTTGGTTGTGTGTCGGCAGAATGCGTGGTACTGTTTCAGCATAAGAGTGTGACACACTTGTGGAAGGGGTTAGGTATTCTCTTTGCCATTGCCTTTTCTCTTTAGTGAGTAGCATTTGGTTTCTCACCTCCATCTGGTGTGGGCATTAGTTTTCTGAGCACCATTTGCATCCCCCTATGTCTTCTGTATATCTATAGGTAGCTCTTTCTATAGCATTTAGTCCCCCAACCCTTCATTTAGTGTAAGTTAGCATTTCCCCTGTCACTCCACTTGCCTGTTTCATTGTTGTCCCCAATTGCCTCCCTAGTTCTTTATCCCATCTGCCATCTTGTACCTCCTCTCCTCATCTTTGCCTTTGAAACTCACAAAATACCCCTCTCTGTTTCTTTCCTGTTGCTTCCCATTGGCCAATGAAATCCAAAGCAATCCTTACAAAATCAAGACTCATTTAAACACAATGGCTTTTTCCGGATGGAGTGGAGCTGGTCAACTACACTAAATAGCAGTCTAAAGCAGGGATGACTATCCCACTGCTTGACTTCTGTAAGAACTGCATACCCTCCAACATTTCTTCAATGAAAATAGGGACATCCCATTCCATAAACTGTTAGAATTCCTGCTCCGTGATTGCAGTCATGGGATTGTTGTCTATCACATGTCAATATATGTTTTGACTCCACAAAGTGGGAAGTGACGGAGACAGGATGTTTGTGTTACTGTGTTCCGTGAAGTGGAACTATTGTCCTTTGTTTTTTCTCTTTGCTGTCTGATGCTAGAGAGGGAGCCATGTTGCAGTGCTCCATGTGTGTTTATATGTAAATAAAGTAGATTAGCCAAAATGCTGAGTTGCTGAGGTCTGTTACGCAAGCTGTGCAAACTCTGCATATCCCTAAGTGTGCCGGTGCCTGTTGGCATCAGTTGCTGTGATGTTCGGGCTGAAGAAAGCTTTTGAAGCTCCCGAATCATCGACCAGGAGGGAGGGAACATGCCAGTCGGGCGTGTGTCTCTGCCAGGGTCCTACTCGAGTGTAGGACGAGCTCCTGACATAAACACCATTTATACCCCGCCCATCTGGCTGGCTTGCCCCAGCCACTCTGGGTGACTTCTAACATACATAAAAACATAATAAAACATTAAACATTAAAAAAAACCCTTTCCTTTACATGGTTGCCTTCCAAAAGTTGTGTACAGTGGACCCTCTGGATATAAACTTAATTCATTCTGGGGGTCCTTACGTACCCCGTAAAGTCCGCAACATGAGGCGCCGCTTCTGCAAATGCATGTGGCGCGATAGAGTGTTTCTGCATGCGGCACGCAGAGCGCTTCTGTGCATGTGTGCGTGGCGAAACCCAGAAGTATACACTTCCGGGTTTGCCACATTCACAACCCGAAAGTTACGTTACCCGAAGATAACGTAACCCGAGAGTCCACTGTAGTTACTTATCTCCTTGGTTTGGGGGGTCACATAACTCCACCCTCCAACCTTTTTCCAGTAAAAACAAGAAAATATTAAGGAAAAAGCAGGACATTCCAGGATAAAATCAGAAACCAGGACAGCTTCTGTAAATCCAGGACCGTCCCTGGAAAATAGGGACACTTGGAGGGTCTGCAACTGTTGTTGTTGTTTTAAATGCTTGGAGCAAGTTTTTGAGTCTTTGGCATTGAGTGGTGGTGGGAGAAAGCAATATTACATTATTAGGCTGGGTATTTTCTTAATGTTTCTGTGCTATCTATTAAAACAGAGGACCAAGAAGTTAATGCAGGCATATGGCTATCATTCTGTGCCTGCATTAATTTGGAGTTAATGACATTGATTAGACTCTGTAAATCAGTGAGGCCAACACACTGTAGGGCCATTTCATACATTATTTCGGAACCTATTGCCAAACATGCTGATGGCATGCATGTCTATTATCTGCAATATTTGCTGGGAAATGCTTGTAAGCAGGACCCAGGCCCTTAATGGGGCACTGCTTGCAGGGATTTTGCCAGAAAAGGCTATGATTTATACATGTGTGAGCTGAACCATTCATCAATAATGCTGTGTGTACTTTGTACTCAGAAATAGGTTCCCCAACAGGGAAAATAAAAATGAATTGGCCCTAAGATATGCCTTTTAAAATACAAGTCACCTAGCAACCCTAACTCCCAAAGTTCCAGAGGCTCTAATTGGATGATTTTGCAAGTATTCATAAATGATTCCTATTGAAAGAATTTTTTTACAGGCTTTAATGAACTAGAGGCTAGGCAAGAGTTATCAGCCAGTTTTATAAGAATAGGAAAGGCATTTTGAATCATGAGTGAAAACTGACTGAATTTTCAGCAAGGATGAAAGAAAACCATATATGATTTCTCACTAGTATAACTGGGATGGGTACAGCCAGAACAAGGTGCAAAATTGGCAATAAATATTACATTATCAACACTGAAGTAAAATAATGGTCAGTTGTGCAATGTTTACAGGATGGAAAGACCAGGTATCAGTATGGTTGGTGAGGGTAGCAGACCAGATGGAATGGCACCATTGCAACTTCTGATTGACTCTATACCTGGACCTTAAAACAATAAAGTGTGTTCTGCTACTGAAAAAAGAAACTACAGGTGGTGATGAGAACATCAGACGTTCAGCACTGGAACCATTAACTGGTGAGGTTGGCATGGTGCAAATGCACCAGCAGATCCAATCTGGTGCTGCCGCCAGTGTGTTTGCACCACACTGACCTGCCTGCTATGCTCCTTCCCCTCCCTTTCCCAGTATGATGCAGGAACTGAAGGAGTATACCTGAAAGACCATCTCCACCTCCATTGTTCAGCCTGGACACTGAGGTCTAGTGCCGAGGGCCTTCTGGAGGTTCCCTCACTGCGAGAAGTGAAGTTACAGGGAACCAGGCACCTGCCCTGTGGAATACCCTCCCATCACATGTCAAGGAAATAAACAACTATCCGACTTTTAGAAGACATCTGAAGGCAGCCCTGTTTAGGAAAGTTTTTAATGTTTGAAGTTTTATTCTGTTTTTAATATTCTGTTGAAAGCCGCCCAGAGTGGCTGGGGAAACCCAGCCAGATGGGTGGGGTAGAAATATTATTATTATTATTATTATTATTATTATTATTATTATTATTCAGCTGATCAAAGGTCACGTGAACAGCATAGCCTTACCATGCCAGTTGCAGCTGCTCAGCAGTGAGAATGTGTCATCTCAGCAGCAACACTCATGAACTTGGTTTATGGTAGAGGGCATATAAGTGGCTAGCAGGGGCACCGTTGCCTCTCATAGCAGCAGGAAGGATGAAGGCTTGTTTCACAGCACTCAGATAAGGAGGGACTATTTTTGCCTATGGTGTCTCAGCTTCAGCTTAATGGAGAGTGAGAGTTTTTAAAATTCAAAGCTGCCCATCAATTCTTTGCATTTGTGGCAACTGAAAATGGAGAACAGCACACACAGTTCTTAACAATACTGTATGCATGGGGGAAGATAATAAATAAGCTACAGTGAGAAAACAGAGGCATGGAAACAAGGCAAAAATGGGACAAAGCTAGTATGGCTATCAATGGCCTAAGCAGGTATCATGAATATTACCAACATCTAAGCCCAGAAATGTGGGTGAAGAGCTCAAATATGCTCGTATCATGTGCTCCAATGCAGCTTTTATAAGGGCATTATTAGCCGATTGATTATGAAACTGAATAGTATTTATCCTGCAGATCTGACAAATCCATATCAGAACGTGTGACAATTCATCAACAGTGAGCATTGATAAAAAATGTAAGTGGTAGTTAATTTCATTGCCCATCCCCTGTGCTAAACCATTCAGTACATTAGGATGCACTAGGCTTCAAAATACGTGGTGGGAGAGAAGGAGGGAGGGAGAGAAAACGAGCCTTCAAAAGCTTGTCTCAAAAACTACAAAGAAGAATGATTAGGTCTATGGTGGATCACTGAATGCTGATGGAGCATATTTGAAATGTGCAGAACAGCTGCAGCAGAATATAGCAGAAAGGAAACAAATAAGTATGAAATCTTTTAAGCAACAAGGATGAGAACACAACTTTCTAAATGTAAGGTCAGGTGATTTGTTTGTTTCAAATAACCTGTCCTGAGCCCTGGGGATGCATGACCTAAGGGTTCAATAAACAAGCAGTTCAAATAAACATACAGTAGCCAAATAACGCTTTGACTTAAGGAAAGTGATGAAAATGCGTTATTTTAAACAGATGATGCATGTCCCACATCTCTGCAATTGCGTGTCTCAAGCTTCCCTCCTGAATTCTTTTGGTAGCTAAGGAGGAGGAGGAAAGTACTAAGCTTTATTTGAGGAACTTACTATATTTCTCTTAGGAGGACCCCAACTTCTTCTTCTCTCAAGGGACTCTACACTGGGACAGGACTGCCTCCTCTTGCCAGATCTTAAACTTTATTATGAATCAGCAGCTTTTTGCTGGTTGAAGGAATGGCTGCTTCTTGAGAACACAGACATTTTAGATCTTGAAGGCTATGATAATGTATTTGGGTGGCATGCATACTTGTGGTACGGCAAGGTTAAAGCTCATAAGGCATTTAAAAACCATATTGTCAGGAAAGCACTGTTTAATGTCTGGATAAGGTATAAAGACTTTTTGGAGAGTAAAACCCCAAGGTGGTTATCACCTATGGAAGCGAAAGCTTTGAAAAAACTTAATATGGAGGCCAAATGGCCAAAATATTGGGAAATTTTGGAACAGGGAGGTGAGAAATTGAAATTGCAGAGCTATGAGAAACTTAAAGAGAAGGTGCGAGACTGGTTACACTATTTTCAAATAAGAGAGGTTTATAATTTGGATAAAAAAATTGGTTTCCAGGTGGAAAAATCAAAATTAGAAACAGAACTGTTAGAACCCAATGCTAAGACACTATCAAGAATGTATAATTTGCTGTTGAAATGGAACACTGAGGAAGAAACGGTAAAATCTGCTATGATAAAGTGGGCACAAGATATAGGATATAATATTATGTTTGCTGACTGGGAGCAGTTGTGGACCACTGGGGTTAAATTTACGGCATGTAATGCCCTTAGAGAGAATATTATGAAAATGATGTACAGGTGGTACATGACCCCAGTCAAGCTCGCAAAAATCTATCATTTGCCCGATAATAAATGTTGGAAATGTAAAGAAACTGAAGGTACATTCTTTCACCTTTGGTGGACGTGCCCAAGGATTAAGGCCTTCTGGGAAATGATCTATAACACGGGTGTCAAACACAAGGCCCGAGGGCCGAATCCGGCCCGCCAGACCTCGTCATGTGGCCCGTGTAGCCGCCGCTGGCTGCCAGCCTTCACCTTTTATTCTCGCTTTTTTTTTTTTGACACAAGAAAGCCGCCTCTTCAGCGCATGCACGGCAGCCTACAAGCCAGAGAACGTCTGACCTCTAGCGGCGGTGGCCGTTCTACACAGGAAACCTCCACTTTACATGCATTCAGGAAACCGCCACTTGTTTTTATATTGAGCGCATGCCATCCTGTGATGTGACAGATCCAATGGCTACCTGAACCCTTCTCTCCTGTACTGTAAGTCCTACAGATACAACCGGCCCTTTGAGGGTGACCAAACTGCTGATGCGGCCCCCGATGAATTTGAGTTAGACACCCCTGATCTATAATGAAATGAAAAAGGTATTTAAATATACTTTTCTGAAGAAACCAGAGGCCTTTCTCCTGGGCATAGTCGGCCAATTGGTGCCAAAGAAGGATACAACTTTCTTTATGTATGCTACAGCAGCAGCAAGAATACTCATTGCAAAGCATTGGAAGACACAAGATCTACCCACCCTGGAAGAATGGCAGATGCAAGTAATGGATTACATGGAAATGTCGGAAATGACTGGCAGAATTCGAGATCAGGGAGAAGAGTTGGTGGAAGAAGATTGGAGGAAATTTAAAGTCTACTTACAGAAACATTGTAAAATTTTTGAATGTTGATGACATTGAAATGAAATGAAGGGGTTCTAGTAAATAAAGCAAAAGATTACGTAAGAGTGGATTGATATTAGATGAAAGTTTGAAGTTAAAATATGTGAAATATGTGAGGAAAAATAATTAAGGACTAACCAATAGGATATGAATTTGCTGAACCAATTTTTAAGTGGAATACAAAAAAGGAAGGCGTGAGGAAGTCAGGATAATAAGTTAACTAAAGTGGATAAAAGAAAAAAGAGGGTTTTTTGTTTTTCTTTTTTTCCTATCTTATGTTAATTGTTTGTATTTTTGTACTTTTGTGTTTTTTCTTGTGTTTTTCTTACTGTTTGTCTTATAATTTCTTTGTTGTGAAAACTGAATAAAATATTATATATATAAAAAATAAAAAAGGCCTGGGATTTCCAGAGGGGGAAAAAAAAGAGGACTGCCTCCTCTTGCTTTAGCAGGGAGTAGCTCAGGGTCTTTGTGACATCAGCAGCTACTGCACAAATCTCCACCGTCAGTTCAAATCTAAATTGCAGAGGAGATTGGTTCAATGGCAGCTGATGTCACAAAGTCAGCTCTTTTCTTCCAGCATGGCCACAGAGGTGGACTACAGTTGAACAGTATGAGGAGGAGGCAAAGGAAGCAGGGAATCTGAGCTTCGACTGCAGAGGAAGCAGTGGACAGAGTCCAAATGGACAGTGAGAGGCAAAGAAAACTGGGTCAAAGCCAGCTGGGAAGGGATGTAGCCAGGTTTAGCCAACCACTTGATGGTCCTTCCAACCACCCAATGGGCCTCCAGCTTGTTAAGAACCTTGGTTGCCATGGCAGCCAAAATAGAATCCTGTGTTTCTGAATGAGAGTCCAGGATGGGGAGAGCCATAGCTGTGGATGAACTGCCAAAAGCTAATACACACACCACACATGACAAAATGGTAGAAATCAGGACTGTGCCACAGCAGGTTGTTTGTCTTATATTTTAAAATTCTCTCCCATATTAACCAACCCTCCACATGAAACAAACTAGGACCTTAGGAAGACAAGTTTAGTGCAGTCCAGTTTCTGTTAATACTAGTTTAATACTAGTTTACTGCATCTAGGGAGCTTTAGTTGTGAGGAACATGTGATAGAAACAAAGAGATTAAACAGGAAATTGTAGTCAGCAGCAAGCAGGATTTGGAAGTACATTAATGTTACTAAGGTTCCAAGGCAATGATCCACTAAAACGATAATTTAATTAGCAATTAATCTGCCACACAATAGAGTGACTGAAGTACCTGAAGTACCTGAATATTTCGTTTGGCTGAGTGTGCTGCAACCCTTGTCTAACTAATGGTATTTCTCTGAGATTTGATATCCAATTGGGTTTGCAATGGACTTTCCACACAAAAATGAATCAATTTCAAAAGGCTGTGGAGATGGCAAACAATGGGGAATTGTCAAGGATGCCATAATTGCTAAAAACAATGATAAATGAGCCTGCATGCAATGAGCTGATTCTAGCAATATCCCATCAACTGCAGCCCCAGTTATTTTAAATGGCTTTTAATTAGCAGCATGAATGCAAATGACTTGAGGCCTCAAATGAGAGATGCAGATCTTTCTGTACCTGCCTGACTTCTGCTGGGGCTGGAGACAGATTTTCTTACATATGTTCTTAGGTTTGTTAAAAATGGGTGAATATAATATTGGTATGCGGCATCTTAATTCTGGTAGCCATTATCGATGGATCCCCAAAACTGTATTACAGGTTATCACAGGGAATCTTGGAGTCAGGTTCTTAGGTACCAAGGGACTCTGAAGGTTTATCCAGACTTGCCATTGCTCTATTGAGGAAACCCACTCTTTACCATTGAACTGGAGTAAAACATTGATTGGGTTTTCTCTGGATTGATGTTTGCTCCAATTTATAGTTAAAGAGGGGGTTTTCTGGGGGAAAGCAGCGGGGCAAGGTCAAAACTGCTCTTACCCATGCTAGAAAGTGTGGGACAAGGGGGAAACTGCTCTGACACCTGCTTTTTTTCAAGGAGAAGGGCAATTATGGATGAGCCCTCAGATTGCTGATCAGACAAGCAGACCCGATGGGGGTTTGAGTGTCCTGGATTTGGGATGGAAAAAGTTGGCATGTACGCTGATCTTCCCTCACAAAAGGAAGGGGGAGAACAACATGTCAGTGGCTCGGAAGTGAAACTCTCAGATCCCTTCCATTCCAAAGCTCTCTTCCCTACCCCTTTTCTGTCACCGATGGATAGAAGTGAGTAGATGGTGATAATGAAAACTCTGAGAAAGTGTGAAAAGTACCTTCAGTTAATCACAGGGGCCCATAAATGGGGATGCTAACTTTTTTTTGGGGGGGGGTAGCACTCCCCATGAATGATGCTGCAGGCAAGCATTATTGCCATGAAATTGTTTTTTTTTTAGTTCATAGTTTTGCAGGTCAGAGGGTCTTCTTCATAAAATTCTTACTGCCTGGTGTATTGTGGAAGTTTCTTCCTCTGCTCCCCCCCCTTAATGTTCTGAAACTTCTTTTTTCTTTTAGTTTTGTTGGCCTTTTGCGAGCATGAGGCTGGGAACAGCCACTCCAGACCATGGCATATATTAGACTGGCAGTGCAGTTCATTGGAGACTAATGATTCTTATAGGCCAGAGTCCTAAGCTCCGTATTGCTCTCTAAGGCCTTGTTTCCTGAGTTCATTGCTGTGAAGTTCAGCCAGAAGTGGTTTCTATTTATCTGTCATAGAAGGCACTGGAAAAGGACAAGCAAATATTATGGTTCTGGTGCTAGCGCTGCTTGTGTTTACGACCAATAGTGAGTATACATTTTCAATGTTATATTAGTCACAGCCTCCTGCCTCCTGGAAGGCTGCCATTGTAGTCACTGGCACTGCAAAAAGAGAATGTGCTGTGTACTGTACTTACCAGACGGATGCAGACTAGAATGATATGCCTTGAGGATGCAATCCGAACAATTCTTAGGGATGCTGGTTTGCTTAGCACAGGTGAAGCCAAAGGGCCAGAGATGAGTGAACTCTCCAAAATAGCCTCAGATGGACTTGTTACCTATCTGTCCTACCCCCCACTGATCCAAATATTAGGGGAAATAGGATATTTTTCAGTCAATCGGAGGGTACCAGGCTGCCTCCAGATGACCTATTTATTGAGATTTATCTTAACTTGTTTTTAGAGAGATTCCTAGCCTGAATTTCATTATTCAGGGAACAGTGACACTCTGGGTGGAAAAGAAATGTCCCTGCTTATAAAAGTGATGCCCGTTCTTGGATCTAAGGCAAAGGAAGAAAACTGTTTCTGTTCCAGCTCTTGAGTTTGTGTTTGCTGCAGTGCTACGTTCTCAGTTAGAAAGACCTCTATTTAGGTCCGGATGTGCATGCTCTGTATAGAAGAGTGCTCTGCAGAAGGCCAGCAGTCACATGCATACAAGTGGGCAAGGGCAGATCTGCTATGAAACTAATGAAGCTCAGACCCTCCACATGTCCATATTTTCCAGGGACAGTCCTGGATTTATAGAAAGCTGTCCCAAAGTTTGAGAGTCAGTAGCACAAATGTTGTATAGGTGTGGTGATCTGTCTTCAACAGGCCCATTGAAGAAGATAACAGTGGTTACCCAGACTTTGTTGCTGGTTGCAAAGGGGCCACCATGACAGTTCAAGCTTCAAGGCCCCCCAAATGTAGGTCCGCCTTGCATGTGGCTGAGAAACATCCAACTCTGCCAGTCTAAACTTATTTCTCATGTAGGAAGCCATCGAAATTAAGGGTTTATGGCACGTCAGAGGTTTTCAACCTTTTTGGGTCCACAGCTCCCTTGCCCAAGTACATCCTTTCTGTGGCACCCCTGTGGGGTTCAGGAGCCCAGTTATGACATCCCTTGCCTGCTGAGATGGCAGTCCCTTACCACTTTTCAAATGCCCTCCCTTGTGGGGTGTTCCCTCAGCCTCCTCTCCCCTCTTCTTGGGAGTCCTCCGGGCAACCACTGCTGGCACCCCTCGTCTCTGACCTGCTCCCCTGCCCCAAAGAGAGGTGCCTCCACAGGTGCTCCACAGGGGCTTAGAAAGGACCCCCTGGCCAGCCCCAGACACACAATTCACCTGCTGAGCTTGTAGCCAGGGCTGCTGCAACAAACAGCTGTGCAAGCCTTTGGGAGGCAGAGATGCAAGAGGGTATCAGAGGATGGAGGGAAGGAAAGAGAGACAGAGGCCAGTGTTGCCTGCAGCACCCCAGACGATCATTCAAGGCACCCCAGGGTGCCACGGCACACTGGTTGAAAACCACTGGTTTGTTGATACAGTGATACTTTGGGTTACAGACGCTTCAGGTTACAGACTCCGCTAACCCAGAAATAGTACTTCGGGTTAAGAACTTTGCTTCAGGATGAGAACAGAAATTGCCCAGCGGTAGCGGGAGGCCCCATTAGCTAAAGTGGTACCTCAGGATAAGAACAGTTTCAGGTTAAGAACGGACCTCCAGAACGAATTAAGTTCTTAACCCGAGGTACCACTGTAGTTGCTGTACACTCATCTGCTATAGTAATGGGGAGAAGGAGAGACTAAAGACCTTGCTTAGCCATAAGCAATGTTTTACATAGTGTCCATTAACACAAGAGAATGAACTGCGAATTGAAGTGTTGCCTCCCACCATCCATCATTCACATCACAGTAGTGAATAATGAGAATAAAACGTCCACAAACACTTATTTGATAGGAGCCTTGCTGTTGATGTGTGCCGATGCAAAACAGCCATTTTCCAGAGGTACATCAGGATAATTTTACCTCAGCATTTGTTCATAAAACAAGTCAAGTGCAGCTCACGACAGTCTGTTTTATTTATTATTTTAAACAATTTATATACTGCTTACCTACCATCGCCTCGACTGTGTGGCTGAATTCAGGATCCTAGAGAACATAACCAAGCATTAAAGTTCACCTTACTTTAAATGTAAGTGTCCCATGTTTCAGATTCCTTTTGTCTTTTATTGGTGTGCATGATGCAGGGATATATGAAAGTAGCTCAATCTGCTCCATCAAAATTTTTTATTCTGATTTTAAATTATTGGAATCTATACCAACTGGGACCAAAGGGTGGGTTATAAATGTTTCTATTTTTAAAAAGTACAACATAACTTCATTAGGCCCAATACAGTATATATCTAGCATAAATGTATGTTGTTGATTCATCATAATGTTGGACACTGTCTTCCAAATGTGCTAGATTTGTACAATCATATGCCTTGTACTTCTTCAAAATTTTGTTTCATGAAAAGCCAACATTTATGTGGGTGAAAATGTATTAGGTTGTAGGCAGTGTTATTTTTTCCTAGAAAAAGAGGCGCCAGAACGCACCATAGACACCCCCCTTGTTCTCTTTTAATGGCAATGGCGCCCACCTGAGATGTGCTAGAACCGAGTTCCGGCAAGTTCTGGCTGAAAAAAAGCCTTAGTTGTAGGGTATGTGCAATAATGCTTCCCTATTGCCTGTGTACAAGCATACGCTTCAAAAACCTTTTCCAGTTTGAGGGGTGTTGTTATGCCTCCTCTCTTCATGGCTGATGGAATATTCCTGGGATTACTTTAATTATTCTAGGTCTAAATGCAACATTCTCACACAAATAAATACATCTGAATTCATTCCTTTGATTAACAAGGTTAAAACAGTTTTTGATTTTCTGCTCATTGCATTCTTAAATCACTTGGTTCTAACATATCTAAAACCGCTCACAAGCTATTCTTCGGGATACAGGTTTGTTGTTATGACATACTGTTTCCTGTATATGAAAACATTATACGCCATGTCCATGTGGAGTTTTAAAATTGGTTTCCACAAAAAAGTGCACTGTTATCACTGTCTTTGCCCTATTGTTTCTGCCTTTAGGGAGACACATAAACAACTTTATTTATACTTTGCTGACTTGTGAATTTCTCCCATTTTTTTGGATGTTATATTTATACTGCTTCTGCTTCTTGACACTTTACTGTATGAACCCCTCTACTTGGTTCCTGGTAGGGGTGTGTGTGAACTTCATTTACTTCCTGAATTATGAGGCAGATAGGAGTGATATGGACGAGGTTTCCACATGCCTGAGTTGGAGTGTGCTGTTTAACAAGATTTTTTGAGTCAGATAAGGGGCTCCCTAAAGCCCCAAGTTACTCTGTGAAGTTAGGTGCCCCCCCACAGCATTTTCAAAGCTATCACTGCCTTAAAATAAAATGAAATACAGTGAAAGCAAAATGAAGCTGATAGCAAAACATCCTGAACTTAAGTGGTGGAAAGATGCAGGGAATCTTTTGTCTAGGCTTTAATCACAGTTAATTATCCCATGGCACTCGAACCACGGTAATTTGTGGGAGAGATGTTGAGCAAAATATTAAAAAGTGTTTGTTTTTCACACTGATCTATTCTGTTTTTTCCTACCATCACCCTTTCATGTCTCTCTCCCTGGGAGAAGTGGCTACATCCCCCAAAATCCCAGGGGGAGAGCAGAAGCCCACTGTACCAACAAACTTTGTAGTATCAGGATCTTTTCTGGGTGCCAGGTAGGTGGGTAATATTTTCCCCACTTCAGAATTTCTTTGGGATCTATACTAATTACTTCAGTATCCTGGTCACCCTATGATTTCTATTGTAACCACCCCCCCAAAAAGTATGTTCTTGAAGAAGAATCACTGCACTTATAATTCTGAAATTTGACAGGCTTCATCCTTTCAACAGGGCTGCTCATGCCTCCATTTCTGGCAGAAAACAAGATACAGGTATCAAAAATAATAACAATTAAAGATCAAACTTCAAAGGTTTCTTGCACAAAACTCCTGGAATGTGTCTGCCTATGATTTGGCAGGCTTAATCCACTCTGGAGGGGCTTGTATGCCTGCGATTTTCATTCACTTCTGTGAAAAAGTCTGTGTGTGGGGAATTTTAGTCATTGTTTTGATTCCCCGTTATAAGTGAATGTGGCCGGGGAGAGTTTTGTTTTAAACAGATCTAATTTGGTCCCAAACAGGAAGGCACCAAACAGCTCTCAAACTGTCTCAAGCACCCTGATCTAAAAATACAAACACAAATCAATTTTTGTGGGTATTGCATGCCCCTAGTTATTGATACGGTTTCAAACAGTTATTAGACAATATTTCCCCATGATTCCCCTCCCTCTCACACACATTTCTTCCCCCACACCTAAACATTATTTTCAGTCAATCTGCTTTGGGACTTTTATCATTTTTCTCTGGCTTGATTTAAATTGAACAACTTTTTTCTTTCTCTTCACTGCCTTCTTGTATATGTATGGAATCATTCCTTCATGTTTTATTTATACAATTATATTAACTTTTTGATTTGGTAGCTGTTCTGTTTCTTCAAAGTAGGAGCTGCTATCAACTACCCCCGGCCCGCCAGCCACCCTGCTTTTTATGAGATTTCTGTTTAATTTCCCCATAATTTTTCTTTTTTTCATTCAGTTCTGACCATTCAGTGGCTGCTGTTGACATTTTCACTTCATAGGGCTGCAACTTTTAACCTTGCTGTTTCCATCAAAATAGAACTTGTGTCGCACTTATTTAGGAAAGCGTGCCATTACACATGTGCAGTGCCATTGTCTCACGCTCTCTAAATAAAATAAAATCAATTAATTTCTGCACATATCTCGACAAGGAAGCAGTTTCCATTTAAGAGACCTAAGTATGTTTTTCCGACAAGATTGACTCCATAATGTTAATGACCAGAGCTGTGGGAACTTCTGGGATCATTTGAGGTTTATATTATATATTCATATCACATGATTCTTGCTCAGGAACTCAAAACATAACTTTAACTTCTAACACAATTCTGTTTGATAGGTTTGGTGTGTCTTGTTCTTCCTGGGTAGCCTGGGCATACATCTTGTTGTAACAGACTCGGGAAAAGGTTATGGGTAGCCTCCTTCACACAGTTCTGCATTTACAGAAAGATTTCACACTTCAAAAGATTGTATTTTTGACCTCCGGTGATGTATTGTGATGTCATCTTGAGTGATCAACAGCCAGCATTATGAAGTCAGCGGTAAACTGCTTTGTTTCACAAAACCAAGTGCAATAGCAGGAAAAGGATATTTATATGGGAGCAGGGAAAGGCAAGGAAGTGAGTAAAACAAACTGGTGAAGCTGATTGGAGTCTGCCGCTTTCTTTCTTTTCTTTTTTTTTTACCAAAAGAGAAGTGATGGCTCAGAAATTGAAGCCTGCAGCTTAGCTCCCAGGAGGTTAGTTGCTGCTCCTGATGTTCACTCAGAGTGTTGCCACAAATAAGCACAGGGTTGGTGTAACATATTAAGGTTGGCTTCACTTCTGTGAAACAGCTCATGTGCTTAGGTCCATGATTTGTATTTTGATCCTTGCGCCGACTGTGTGTTATTGACTCTTGAGAACATCATTCCCTTGTCACAAAGCCCTTTCGTTGTGTATTTTGATGGCTGTTGCAGGTAATGACAAACGAGTGCAGTGGCTCTGTGGGACTGATGGCGAGGTCTGGGTTTGGATTATGGGAGAAGCTCCTGGAGACAAGCCTTATGAGCAGCTTACAGAAGAACTTATTGCAGAAAGAGCCAGACAACAAGCCCAGAAGGAAGCAGAAGAATTATGGTGAGCATTTTGCAAAACCAAAGTTACTCATGTCGGTGATGTTGGATAAGGAGGCTCACATTTCTAGAACACTGTCTCCTCAAAGTATAGGACAATGCTTTCATTTCAAAACCGTTTTCAATTTTTAATCTAAAATATCAAGTATATCCATCTTTGCTTTTGTTATAAATAACCCACTTTGGTTAGGTCAGCTATGACATTAGAAACAAAAACCGAACCAACAAACAAAGCCATA
This sequence comes from Podarcis raffonei, assembly GCF_027172205.1. Taxonomy (NCBI): domain Eukaryota; kingdom Metazoa; phylum Chordata; class Lepidosauria; order Squamata; family Lacertidae; genus Podarcis; species Podarcis raffonei. The sequence goes on from NC_070606.1 coordinate 22,586,500, forward strand.
AAACCTAATCAATTTGCATTTAAGTTTTTTTAAAAAAACTTAAGAATATTATGTCTCTTGCTTTAATCAGGAATCTTTTCCAGGTTTTTCCATGATCTTTGATACCCACAAAGACCTCTATATGGATGAAGAGGTTGTAAACACATGGACCTCTGTGTTTCCATTGTTGTTGGGAATCTTCTGAATCCATGGAGCTTTAGTCTTCAGTTCTGAGGTTTTGTCTCTCAGACAGTAAGGGTGGTTGCTTGAAAGAATGCCAATAATTACCAGTCTCAGTGAGATCTTGCTGTGAATTACAGTCTGAGATCCTGCCCCCACTCTCATGACACTACAGGCAACCTATTGGGAGTGAAATGTTATCCTTGGTTGGCAGGTATATATATATATATATATAGAGAGAGAGAGAGAGAGAGAGAGAGAGAGAGAGGAGGAAGGAAATTATTATTATTATTATTATTATTATTATTATTATTATTATTATTATTTATTTGTACCCTGCCCATCTGGCTGGGTTTCCCCAGCCACTATGTGCGGCTTCCACAAAGACAAAAAATACACTAAGATGACACACATTAAAAACTTCCCTGAACAGGACTGCCTTAAGATGTCTTCTGAATGTCAGGTAGTTGTTTATCTCTTTGACGTCTGATGGGAGGGCGTTCCACAGGGCGGGCGCCACTACCAAGAAGGCCCTCTGCCTGGTTCCCTGTAGCTTTGCTTCTCGCAATGAGGGAACTGCCAGAAGGCCCTCGGCGCTGGACCTCAGCGTCCGGGCAGAACGATGGGGGTGGAGACGCTCCTTCAGGTATACTGGGCCGAGGCCATTTAGGGCTTTAAAGGTCAACACCAACACTTTGAATTGTGCTCGGAAATGTACTGGGAGCCAACGTAGGTCTTTCAAGACCAGTGTTATGTGGTCTCGGCGGCCGCCCCCAGTCACCAGTCTAGCTGCCGCATTCTGGATTAGTTGTAGTTTCCGGGTCACCTTCAAAGGTAGCCCCACGTCTCTACTCTGCAGGCCAAATTTGGGCCACTAGGTCTTCCCATTGGGCCCATAGCAGATGTCATATGTGGGGCAGGCAGAGATGTGGCTGGATCCTGCAGCTGGAAAGCAGGACTAAATTCCCTGCACATCAGTTCATGAGTGTGTAATTCAATCTTGCTTGGTCTTTATCTCTGTCCATACTGGAGGCCAACTTTGACTGGTGGGTGGGGAGGTAAAGATATGGCCCACCAAGTCTATGTGTTTCCTAATCCCTGGCATACCTCAAAATAAACATGTGAGCTTTTCAGGAGTCACAATCCTCTTTGCTGTTTTTCCTTTTTTTTTTTTACTTGCCTACCTGCTCCCTTTTTTTAAAGGAAGCAAAAAGAAGCGGAAATCACAAAGAAGTTTCGAGATGCTATGGCGAAGGAGAAGGCTCGAATAGTGGCAGAGAAGTGGAAGATAGAGACAGAAGATCGCAAAGCAGCCAAAATGATGGAGGAGAAAATCCAGGAGGAATTAAAGGTTTGTTGATTCCCTTAACTTATATGTTTGCATTCTGCCGTTGATCTTCCTGGGATGGCAAGACTCCCCGGGAATATCACGGCATTTTCACTCATGGTGAAGGCTCTCTTTGAGATGATATGTACAAATGGAGTAGGCCCTTAGAATCTGTGGTAGCTGAAAAGAGCAGCCCTGTGTAATATTCTCCACCTTGTTTCCCCCCAGATTTACCTGTGACACTTCCCAAAGCTTTTTGCCCCTGCCAGTAGCAGCCACCCAGTGATGGTGACCAGAGGTGACCCAATACATTTTGCTGCTGTAGTTGAAGGACAAACATCTACCCTTCTCCATTCCACATATAGAAGCTGACTGGACTGGCAGCTGAGGCTTTAATCATTACTGGACTGGGCAGTGTAAACCAGTCACTCAAGGGTAGCTGACTAGCTTAGGTGGACACAGACAGATCATGTGGCATGTTCTTCAACCTCTCGCTACCATTCTTCATTTGCTGCTTGAGGCAGCTGCCTCACTCTACCTAATAGGACGTATTGACTAAATGTTCCAGGAAATGGGAGACCTACAACAAACATCACATCTAGTTTCATGCACAGGATATATCCAAAATTGAAAATTAACACACGTTAGGGACTGATGGCACATGGCAGAAGTGCAGATTTGATAGGAGAACTGGCACTGGGGAAGAGAGCACTTAAATATTTTCCTATTGGTCAATTTCTGAGCAAGACCACCTACACTGAGTTGTTTTTCTACACATGTGGGGGGAGGGAAAGAAAAATATTGGTGTCATTGGTAGCATGAACCCCAACCTACAAATTCCAGATTTGCAAGATCCTAAATAGTTCTTATTATAGGAACCAATTCCTAGGGACCAAGATCCCTTCACCTCCTTCAAAAAGATATTTGAGGGGATGGGGCCCCCAAAGTCGACACTGTTTGTGCTTCATGTCTTCTGATCAATTATGTGGGGTGGGGCTTACCTCCCCCCCCCCAATATTCTATTCAATTCCTACTGAATCTGAAGTGTGTGAAAAAAATATACTTGTGTGCATTTTCTAGTTGGCTCCATAGGAATGCATTTCAAATAATAATAATAATAATAATAATAATAATAATAATAATAATAATTTTATTATTTATACCCCACCCATCTGGCTGTGTTTTCCCAGCCACTCTGGGTGGCTGTATTTAGTGTGTTTTCTATAGCTTCTTTTGAAAGATTTGGATTTGAGCTCTTCTTTACTGCAGCAAAGCTGTGGACTTTGTAGGCAGAAGGCGGGGATGTTGGCGCAGGGATGGGAGGAAGTGGCTGCAAGGATAATGTGGGATATGGAAGAGCCACCAGGTTGGATCTGGGTCCTGGAGACTTCCCTTGGAACTTTTTAATCTGCCACTCAACCAGAAGGTGAAGCAGGCATTTCTTCTGCTCCTTTCCCCTTTGATGTGATTCTCTCCCACCCCCTCTTCCTCCACCCTGCCTGTGGTTTGACATAACCAGAGCCCTGTTTGCTATAGCTTGCAGAGATGAGATGTGGATGAAAAAAACTGGGGAGCAGGAACACATGCAGGAGAAGCCGCAAGTGCCTTATCTCCCAATTAAGTTAGGTCCAAGGTTGCAACCTAGCAACCCTAGTAGAAGATGGAAGCCGTTTTTCTCCAGTTTCCTACAAATAAAAAACTGGAGTCTGGCTGGTGGAAGACACACGCAGAACAACTGTTTCTTTATCTGTTCCCTTGTGCACAACTCTTTTTATTTTGACAGATTCACAATTAGTCTTCCTGTGCTTCATGAAATGAGGTGCTCTGCAACTTTTTCTTTTGTAAGGGAGCAAATAGCAGCGTTTCCCCCCCATATGAGTGGCTTTGTTAAGACTGTACTCCAGATTTAATGAGCAGTTATAATACACCTCTGCCCCCTAAAGTGCAAAAGCCTCTTGACCTTGGATGACCCACCTGCCCTCAAAAACAGCTGCTCAGCCTGTGTGCTAGAATCAAACAGCACTTTCCACAAGCGCAATGGGTGGAAACGTTTCATACATAGTGATCCATATGGATAAGCTGTAGGAGGTTCAGCAGAAAACCTCACGACAGCTTCCTTGGCTGCTAAAGTGGATGGGTCAAATGCCACCTCCACTAACATTAGTATAGCTTCTGATTCAAGGGAGTTACCCCTCCTCTCTGGGGGTCATTAGCCTTGCTGGTATTTTGCAACCCCCAGTTTCAAATGTCCATGTGAAGACATTGGGCATTTGGCTTCTTGTTTGTTTGGCTTCTTCTCTACATGATTCAGACAAAGAAAACTATAGCAGAATTTGTAAAAAATTAAAAATAAAATTTGGTGAGATTTTTAATTTTTTTTTTTGTTCTCTAGGATTTCCACTCCCTGCCCCCCTCTCCCCCTTTAGCGGGAGTTGACCAGAGTACAAATGATTGAGGTCAGGTCTGGTTACTTTACGAAATGGTGGATTTGCCCTTTGAGAAGATGCTGGTAGAAAGTGCCAATTTTTAAACATAATCTATTCACTGCCCTTTGTGCAAACCACTGGGTGGTTTGCAACAAGCAAACAGGTTCTTAAAAATTTGTAAAACAATGCAACTCTTAAAACAAATCACAAACTCCCCCTCCAAAAAAAAGGGAAAAAAATTAATAGCAGCAGCAGTCAGGTCTCTCCTTCAAATGCCAAGAAGGATGCAGCTAGTCACCTAAAATTATAAAGAGATGAGATCAGATACACCTTAGTAGGGGGGAAGTTCCACATACAAGGAGCCATCATGCTAGGTGTTCTGGGTACTCCAGAACTACCACTGTTTATTTGTTCACTTTTTACAGGAATCTACTTGGTGTGATCATCAAACTGTTGTTCTCCTGTGTTTTCCCGTGCTTCCTCTGACTATTTTGAGAGCTTACAAAAGGTGATGTTTTGGAAAGAGGGTCTGCAAGTGTACACATTTCCATCTTTTTAAGGAGTCATGGTTTTGATGCGTGCAGTGACATTTTGAGCATATGAGCATATTGCCACGTATGCACACATCTTCACTATTACCTTATTAGCAGTGTTTATTTTTAAAAAAACTTTTAATTTGTGACAAAAAATGCTTTTTTGCCTTTTGAAAAAGTAAAATAAAATCCTGCAATAGCACTTAAATAAGAAAATGTTTAGCACACATATAAACTTTGATTTAAAAAAGAATGTGTGCTCCAAAATAATAAGTTTGGGTGTGTTGTTGTTGTTAGAATTTATATACCACCCTATACCAGATTGTCTGTCTCCTGTCCACATGACTATGGTATGCCTACTAGAGTTGGATAGAACTTGGCTGGATGTACAGACCCCAAAAACTGCTATACCTCCTGACACATGAAGAATCACTTGCAATTCCACAGGCACCAGTCTGGAAGCACCCCCAGATCTTTCTTCCCTCTACAGGAGGCAAGTCTGTTTTGGGGGCCTAATCCGGCCCGCCGGTCAGTTTAATCCAGCCCCTGCAGCAGTTTATTTCCTGGGGTAAAATCCTAAAAAACACCCCAACTTCAATCCTTAAAAAAGAAAGCTCAACAACCTTGGTTGGCCCTTTGGTCGGCCCTCACAGCCCTTCACTTCATCAAATCTGGCCCTCTTAAAAAAGTTTGGACACCACTACTCTACAGGAACAAATGCTATTACATGGATGCACATGGGTGCTTCAGTTAAAAATCTGTTCATACTTGAAGAAATGAAGAAACAAAACTTTAATGAGTGGTTCAGCAGGGGTGGAATAGTTGCAGACCAGTTAACACGCTCATTTTACCATGCTTAAAATATTTAATACACCATTAATATATATATTTTCCTGGAAAAATGACCGGGGCAATATCTGAAACAATCTTCAGAAGAGAGAGAACAAAAAGCATGAACTCCATTAAAGTTTCATCATCTGGAAGCATTTTGATTTGGGAAATGAAAGTGTGCTGTCCATTGTGAGAAGGTGTCTAACCATTAATCACACAGTATTATCAGACCCCTTTCTCCAAAAAAATCACTTTTATTCCTTCTGCTATATATCAGGATACAAAAGTTGGCCAGACGAGAAAAATTATATCTTCACTTACCAAAGTGAATAGGGAATCCTTCTTCCTCTTGGCAATATTGTAATAATGATGGCTGGAAGATGAGTCTATGAATGGACTCTACTGAAAAGCATGAGATGATGTAATAATTCACTTTTGGGGTGTCTCAGGATAGTTCTGGGTCATTTGCACACCCTGTTGTGGTAACCGAGTGATGGAAATTCATATGTGAACCAGCCCGTAGAATTTTGGGTGTGAATTCGGAGTGTGTTGTTTGTGGTAAAACATCAACAAACACCAATGGATTGCAGGTTCAATGTTTCTCTGCCATACGTACTAGCTTTCATAGACAGAAATGAAGGAACTGGCACAGACAATTTAATATGATATTTTGCTACCCTAAGCTGAGTTCCAGTGTATCTCAGGGTGGTGAAACGTTCCATAAGAAATTCATGCATGTTTTGTCAGAGAAAAAGCACTTATCTGTTTCCATGGGCCCCCACTTTTTTTTTGCTTGAAAAAAATACATGGGACATTTTTACTCCAGTGTATTAACTTTAAAAGATACCCCCCAAAAGCACCCCAATTGCAAAAACCAACAGAGTTCATTAACTATTTTTTGCCTCAGCCCTTTTTGTTTATAGAATGAAAACTGTAAATCGTAGGTGGCTGAAGTGTGGGGATATTGTTGACCACTGTGCAGGTGACACTATTCTAGAAGGACTATACTGTAGGTCTGCTTCTGTGCAAATTCTGTAATGAAAAGTGAACCTGGGGTTGATTTCAACCCTGGTTTTGGTAGGAAGGCTAGAGGAGGAACAGGAAATTACTTCTTATAGCATCAGAACTGAGCTGTGCATTATAAAGGACAACTTTTTTATTATTATGCACATATCTCCTTTGACTTTAATTAAAACTCCCTCCATGCTTGAAGAAGGCAAACAGTTTTCTTACTAGGAAATAATTCTCTTCCAGCCCTCTCAGGGCTCCACCGTAGTTTTAGCTGGTATGCCGTTACTTGATTAACATAACAAATATAAGAGGATCCTGTAGAGAGGCATCTATTATGTGACAGGTCCCATTACCATATGCGGTAGATGACATCTGTTTGATGACTGTAAAATGGGCATAACGTTCACACTCTATGAGTAACAATGTCTCAATGGAACCTCAGTAATGAAAAAGTTCCACTAACACAAATGTATGGTTTCCAGCTCCGATGCCATGGAAAAGTCCACACCATTGTTCCCTTTCAGACTTGTGTAGAATAGAAATGTCTGCCAGGGGCCATGCCACATTTTTAAAGGAATTTTTAAAGCAGTGATTTCTAAACTGTATTCAGGGCACACTAGTTAGGGGAACTGAAAATTGAAACTGCCATGTTGACTACAAGGGTGGACATAGGTATTATGGCACCCTGTGCCAGGCCAAAATTTGGTGCCCCACTCAGCCCTCACGCTGCCTTCCCAAAGGTGGGTAAAGAGGCAACCGGCTTTGGGAAGGATGCATGAGGGCTCTGGCAGGATCCTAGCACACTCCTACTTCCTTCTCAAAGCTGGGAAAGTGCTAATGATGTTTTGGGAGGGGAGGACTATGGGACTGTCAGAGCCTCACGCCTCCTTCCCAAAGTCCAGCACCTTGCTTACCTGGCTTTGAGATGGCAAGTTCTTGGCTCAGTGTCTAAATCTGCCCCTGTTGAGTACGTCTGCCACTATATCTGTAGGAGCAGATAAGCCACATGCAGCAACCACTGTCCTATGTTAGGGGAGGGAAGAGATGTAACCTCTAGGAAGGATGTGCTGTAGGCTTCCTTATGCAACCTGTTCTATGGCTGTTGCCCAGAAAGTGGAGGTTGTCTCTAGACCATGACAGACTGGAAGGCTGAAGGCAATGAACTGGGCTATCCCAGAATTGTGAGAAGGACGTCTACCTATTATTCTTAGAGATGATAAAGAAGCTAACTAAGTTTTGCATTGTGTCGAGTATGCCTCGGATATTTTTTCCCTGGGCAATTAAAGGTTGAGGAACATCTACCTTAAAGGGAGAGAGACCCTCTTAGGGTTTGGCCTGGAAACTCTTCAGGGTCTTATTAACTTTCATGGGTCTCATCATGCACCAACATCCTCTGTAAAAATCAGTTCCCAGCTGATATAAACGGCAAGTACGAAATTTCATGATACCTACTTAACTGAAGCTGAATGAGATGTCGCCCTTATAACGGTATTCAGACCACCTAGAAAAATACCTTGATTGCTTCCCAAAGGTAGAAAGTTGCACTCTTTCCAATTTTATATTCCTTGAATATCATAATTGCCTATAATTAGCAAATTGCTTACTTTATTCCAGTCATTTTTGAAATGTCATTGGGCAGAAACCATCTAGAGTAACCATCCTTGTGAAGCTTGAGACACCTGTCTTTGTTTATTTTCTTCCTCTCTCCTTACTAATAGAAAGTGCCAACTCTCCTTAACCGTATTCTTAAATAAATAAAAATGTTTGTCTCTGAGCAGTGAAGCAACCTGAGCACTTGCTGGTATTTTAAAGGTCAGGAAGAAACAGTGTAGGATCTTCTTTTGAAAGATCTTTGAATGTTGACAGTGCTAAAACTCCCACTACGCACCCAGCATCTCTCAAGGTGCAATAGCGCTGAGAACCAAGCTGTTAAGAAACAAAAAGGCAACGCTCTTCATAGAAACAAAGCAATTTCTTAAGACTCCTGCGCAGCCTCTTGTATTTCTCTGCTGTCAACAGCTCATCTGGTTTGTGTGTGGATACAGCAATTAGTGGAAACTTTTATGACAAACTGCGTAGAGTTAGGGCACACTCCTGACATTACATTTGCACAGATATAAATGTAGCTCATTTATTTGTACTTGTTTGAAGCAAGGACCCCAGGAGCCCTGTGTCTGTCTTGTCTTTACTCAATGGCATGCCACCATCTTGTGCAATGGGACTTACCATATATACTCATGTATAACTCGACTTTTTCAGCACATTTTTTATGCTGAAAAAGCCCCCCCCCGGCTTGTACTCGAGTGAGGGTCCCACTCATAGAATCATAGAATCATAGAATCATAGAATCATAGAATCATAGAGTTGGAAGAGACCACAAGGGCCATCGAGTCCAACCCCCTGCCAAGCAGGAAACACCATCAGAGCACTCCTGACATATGGTTGTCAAGCCTCTGCTTAAAGACCTCCAAAGAAGGAGACTCCACCACGCTCCTTGGCAGCAAATTCCACTGTCGAACAGCTCTTACTGTCAGGAAGTTCTTCCTAATGTTTAGGTGGAATCTTCTTTCTTGTAGTTTGGATCCATTGCTCCGTGTGCGCTTCTCTGGAGCAGCAGAAAACAACCTTTCTCCCTCCTCTATGTGACATCCTTTTATATATTTGAACATGGCTATCATATCACCCCTTAACCTCCTCTTCTCCAGGCTAAACATGCCCAGCTCCCTTAGCCGTTCCTCATAAGGCATCGTTTCCAGGCCTTTGACCATTTTGGTTGCCCTCCTCTGGACACGTTCCAGTTTGTCAGTGTCCTTCTTGAACTGTGGTGCCCAGAACTGGACACAGTACTCCAGGTGAGGTCTGACCAGAGCAGAATACAGTGGCACTATTACTTCCCTTGATCTAGATGCTATACTCCTATTGATGCAGCCCAGAATTGCATTGGCTTTTTTAGCTGCCGCGTCACACTGTTGGCTCATGTCAAGTTTGTGGTCAACCAAGACTCCTAGACCCTTTTCACATGTAGTGCTCTCAAGCCAGGTGTCACCCATCTTGTATTTGTGCCTCTCATTTTTTTTGCCCAAGTGCAATACTTTACATTTCTCCCTGTTAAAATTCATCTTGTTTGTTTTGGCCCAGTTCTCTAATCTGTCAAGGTCGTTTTGAAGTGTGATCCTGTCCTCTGGGGTGTTAGCCACCCCCTCCCTTTCGGGCTGCTTGTTCTTCCTCCACTGCTGCCGCCACCAGCCTCTGGTAGGCAGGGGTACAGGAGGGGCTGGGGGGAGAGAGAAGCCCCCTCTGCCGTGTGCACATGCGCGCACACACACACACGGACTCCGGCCCACCAGGAGGTTTGTGGTGTGGTGAACTGGCTTATACTGGAGTCAATAAATTTTCCCGTTTTTTGTGGTAAAATTGGTTGCCTTGGCTTATATTCGGGTCAGCTTATACTCAAGTATATACGGTAATTTCCAAACAATAGGATTGCTTTCTCTCCAGAAAGTCTTGGACAATTAAAGAAGTGAGAGGCTGCATACTTCCTTTCCAGTATTTATTTTTTTGCTCTTCGTTCTCATTTCCCCCCGCTTGGACTACTGCAATGTGCTCTACATGGGGCTACCTTTGAAGGTGACCCGGAAACTGCAATTAATCCAGAATGTGGCAGCTAGACTGGTGACTGGGAGTGGCCGCCGGGACCACATAACACCGGTCCTGAGAGATCTGCATTGGCTCCCAGTACATTTCCGAGCACAATTCAAAGTGTTGGTGCTGACCTTTAAAGTCCTAAACGGCCTTGGTCCTGTATACCTGAAGGAGCGTCTCCACCCCCATCGTTCAGCCTGGACACTGAGATCCAACGCCGAGGGCCTTCTGGCGGTTCCCTCATTGCGAGAAGTGAGGTTACAGGGAACCAGACAGAGGGCCTTCTTGGTAGTGGCGCCCGCATAGGAAGTTTCCTTATTTGCTGTTTGATTCCCTCCATCCTTTTTTATTTTTTTAGAAAAGAGAGGAAGAAGAGAGGCAAAGAGGTGAAGAGCAGATACGGCAACAGGAGGAACGCAGAGCTCAAGAGCTGTACCTGAGCCTCAAGCAAGCCCAGCAGTATAGCCCGCAGAATGAAAAGGAAGACCATGAATGGGAAGAACAACGTGAGTAAATTTTAACCGGCAGAGGGTTTTAAATGATGCCAAGATCTTGGTTTAGCCTGAGAAAACGGCAGTGTGATGCCATATGATTAGTGAGCCGGGCCTTGAATGGAAAGCATTGTGATCCGGAAGAACTGGTAGGATTAGAAAGGACAAAAACACGGTGCCTTTCTAAATGGCTCAACAGGAAGAAAGAGCTTTAATAGCTTAGATCAGGGATGTGGAACCTGTGGCCCTACAAACGCTGATAACTGCATTTCCCACCACCTTGACCTTAACACCATTGGTCATGCTAGCTGAAGATGATGGGAATCTGGAGTCAGACAACAAGAGGAGTGGGGTGTTGGAGAAGCAACACCTCTCCTGTTGATCTTACAGGAATTTTAACACACTTTGCTCCAGTTTTGAGCTTTCAGTGTTATTTTTGCTGGACTGATGTGATTTTCTGCATATTTTCCATTTTCCTTGGTGAGTTCTTGTTTATGAATCTTGTGGTAGCTTATTGTTACTTACTGGGTCTCAAAGAATACAAAACAAATTAGTTGGCCCAATAAAATGCATAACCACCTTATCTCATTTCATTTTCATTTTTGGGTTTATGAAGAATGCTCATAAAAAGCACCAGAAAAAAGCAATATGAAAGTGAATTTTATCTGCATCATCATTGTATTCCCCACTTTAGTCCTGGAAGAGAAATATATTGGTGTGTTGAGAATCCTAGTCAAGGACAGTGAAACTAGTAGTAATAAGTGGAATTTACTGGTTTTAAACCTCAGACTCTAGCCTAATTATTTTTTAAAAAACCAAAAAACCAGAAGATGAGCAAACTTTTGCTGGGGCTGTACCACTTCAGACTACGGTTCACATGGTTGAGAGACCATGCAAAAAGATATTAATCCTGCACTTTATTCTTAGTATTTCTGAGTTGTCTGTATCTAAGGTCCCATCTGCACTATACATTTAAAGCAGTATCATCCCACTTTGTACAGTGGCTTCTCTTGAGGCAGGCTTCCTCAAACTCGGCCTTCCAGATGTTTTTGGCCTACAACTCCTATGATCCTTAGCTAGCAGGACCAGTGGTCAGGGATGATGGGAATTGTAGTCCCAAAACATCTGGAGGGCCGAGTTTGAGGAAGCCTGTTGAGGAAACCTAGGAACCGTAGTTTCTTAAGGGGGGTGAGAGTTGTTAAGAGACCCCTATTCCACTCACTGAGCTATAAACCCAAAGTGGTTTAATAATTCCACCTATCTCCACAGTAGTGTAGTGTTGAGGAATAGAGCCAGCCTGCTGCCAAAGCAGTGCCTGTGCTGGGTCTTCCCACCAGAGGGAGATGTAACAGGCCTTTCCCTTTGGCTGGAAAGATTCCAGGTGAGCCTGCCTGCCAGATTGGCCAATGGATTGGTTGCCTGATTGACCCCAGGAATAAAGGTGGGCCCACTGCATACCTTTCTTGGGTCTCCCACTGTCCCTCCTGATTGTTGTGCTTCGAACACCCACTTCAGTGGGTAGGTTGGATCTGACCTTGCTATTGGTTGCCATATTCAGGGCACCAGGGAGGAATTTCACTACCTCTGGCGAGGGAGGAGTAAGGATGCATGCTTGATTGTTTTTATATGCTTAATAAGTTCAAACTGGCATTCCCAATATATAATGTTGCATCCCGAGGCCCCCAAGCCCTTTCCCATTAAATAACTTCAAATGGACACATAATTTTAGTTTAAGTATTTGGGCAAAATTTAGGCCACAGCTTTATTGATTACAAAACAAATTGAGCGGTATTGGCCTAGGCATTGGTCAGGAACTGACTCCTGCCTCTCTGACTGGCAGTCTGAAAGAGTAAACACCAAATGAGGGAGCAACAACGGTGAAGATCAATTGAAGCTCACCCTGGGGTTCCTGTGTTCCTGGCATGGCCCTAGCCCCTCAAGCGGACTTTGGACGAGATCCAGGACACCCAGATTCCTTTAACCTATTTCTGGAGGGGCAGGTGATGGCCACACCTCCCCTCCCACACATTTCTATAAACCAATGCCTAACCGCCAAACCTTACAAAGTTCTGACGATTGCTAAGGGGGTAGGCGAAAACCAAGTGGCTAAAGCCAATCTGCCAAATGGAAAAATTCCTACCCAGCCCCTGCTCCAAAGCAGGTGACCCAATCCAAAGCAAGGCCAAAACAGCAGCGCCTAAAATAGGGAGGGAGGGCGGGTGTTCAGCAGCGTGAAGCAAGTGCCCCACCCCCATCGTGCTGCTGCATTTATAGGTCCCCAGGATCATGCCACTCACCCCATTGGCCCAAACAGCCAAGCGCAATCCCGGGGCCCAACAGATAAGGCTTGGGCCACGCCTAGCAACAACACATCCCGTGGGGGTGGCTGAAGGGTCCCAAGCGCAACCACGACCCTCGATTTAGGAGGATCCCATTTGTCGTCCTTCTGATTCCCCTTGTGTCGTATTTGTTTAGATTGCAAACTTTTGGGCACGGGCTTGTGATTTGTTTTAATTTTCTGCTGTGATCTGGTTAAATGTTAAGCACTTTACAAAGTAACAACCAAAGTAACGCTGCCTTGCGTTGAGTGCCGTTGTGGGTCTCAGTTGTGTTATAGCAGGGGCCACATTATCTATGAAGATAACCTTATTCATAGAATTTGGAATAATTTATTGAATGTCAATTACCTAAGGACCGTGCCCTGCCATTCATATGAGATCAGGTCACTTTGAACCAAATTAATTTTGCATGTGACAAATGATATTCCCATTAACTATGATTGTACCTGGCTTCTAATCAGTGGGGGTGGGGGGTGGGATACTGATTATTTCAGGAATAATTCTAAGCCCTGTTGCTGAAAAGGAGATACTATCTCTTGAAGCAGACTTGGAAGGAACCTTACTATTGGGATTGCCTGATTTCTGTCATTGGGGTTACACAGAATAATAGGGTTGGAAGGGACCACAAGGGTCAATTAGGCCAGCCCCCTGCAATTCAAAAATCTTTTGCCCAACGTGGGGCTCAAACCTCTGACCCTGAGATAAGGAGTCTCATGCTCTGCCAACTGAGCTATATCTGGGTGTCACGTGATTTCTGCCCTTTTATAAGTGATCCTGTGTGAATATATGGGGGAGTGGGGAGACAAGAACTTGGTAACTGTAAAATAAAAATATATCTTCAATAATAGTAAAAAGCCTTATCTCATTACTTGAGAGAAGTGCTAACTTTATCACCACTGAAAGGGGAGGTCTAGACCTAAATGAGAGACCACTGACCCATTTCTCCCTCCTAAGAAAGAAGGATGGCCTTCTTGGAGGCTGCTCCCAGATCATGGAACTCCCTTCCATGGGAAGGTAAGCTGGTATCGCTCTGGTTTGCTTTCAACAGCAGGCAAAGACTGTTTTGTTCTGACAGGCATTGGCAACTAACTGGCAGAGTTTTCTGAGGGTGGGTGTTGTATTTTTGTTTGTGTGTATGTTTTTGTGTTTTGTAGTACAGTGGTACCTTGGTTCTCAAACACCTTGGTACTAAGACAACTTGGAACCCAAACAATGAAAATCCGGAAGTAAGTGTTCCGGGTTGCGAACTTTTTTTGGAAGCCGAACGTGCTCTGTTTTGAGTGTTATGCTTCCAGTTTGAATGTGATGCTTCCATTTTGAGTGTTATGCTGCGGTTTGCCTGATTTTACTATTTATTTTGCGGTTTTGTGGCTCTTTTGTTTTGTTTTTGTGACTGTGTGGAACCCAGTTCAGCTACTGATTGATTGATTGTGTGACTCCAGTACATTGTTTATAGCTTTCATTTTATGGATCAATGGTCTTGTTAGATAGTAAAATTCATGTTAAATTGCTGTTTTAGGGGTTGTTTTTAAAAGTCTGGAACAGATTAATCCATTTTGCATTACTTTCTGTGGTAAAGCACGCCTTGGTTTTGGAATGCTTTGGTTTTGGAATGGACTTCTGGAATGGAGTAAATTTGAGAACCAAGGTGCCACTGTAGAATTTTATTAGAGGTTTTTAACATATTAGGAAATCAAATCTAAACTCTCTTATACAAAGATAATAAAAGGATCAAAAGAAAAGAGTAATATAGAAAAAAGAAAATACGAAATACAATATTCATGATCCTCATAAAACACAGTTATATCTATCTATAGTTCTCTATCACCATTTTATATCAATCTTCCATCCATGTTTTCAATGCTGGTTTTACTTGGGTCACACTTGTTTTCTTTTTAATATATCTGTTTATTGTGTTTTAACTTATGCTGTGAGGAGTCTTGCCCCATTACTGAAGTAACACCTATGGTCCTTGCTTGTATCTCAGGCTTGTGCCTTCATATGATCCAAGACTGTATGGACTAATCATGCCCTGTTGTTACCCCTCAACTGTATGGCAATGCCAACCTGGCTTCTGTCCACCAGCATCAGAGGCCAGGAAGATGCAGCGATGTCAGTGTTTGCGTCGTTTTGCTATTATGTGCTGACTGCGGGAGCCAAATTATCCATTAGGAGCAGCGCCAGGTCCCATCATGTCTTGCCACCACCAAGTCAGCGGCTGTGCTCAGCAGTGCCAGGGGTCGGGGGGGTCAAAGAGGCGCATTGCTAGTGCAGCTGCTGTGGAGGGTGAACGTTGCAATGATATTGATGACACTACTAATTTATTTAGTAGATGGAATTTCCAGCAGAATGGGGATTCATCTCATCATCCCACCGCTATTTATTGCCAAGTCAATAGGCGAAGCGTTACTAATTTTAGTGTTCGGTTTAATTCACTGCTGTGGTTCCTTTCGTCGAGCCAAACAAAGAACAACACCATTCTTCTATAGGTAATTGAAATATATAGCCTGTTAGTGCTAAAAAAAACAAACTATGTTACATGGGCATTTCTCAAATGTGGACACCAGCGCTTCATTTCATTGCTGGGTCCAAGCAAGGTCTGGCATGATAACATTTGCCCAGCCAGATTCCTCTGGTTCTCACAAGTAAGACATGGTGGTGATGGCTTCCCTCTTGACCCCAGTAGGGAGCTTATAGATGAGATCCAAGCCCACAGTCCTGAGGGCGAGATGGCCCCCTGGCCACAAATGGCTGCCTTATGCGTCTTTGGAGAAAAGCAAAACATTGCACTTGTGAGCACGCTGGTGCGATCAGGGCAACACCTGACTTTGGCTCTCACTTGCACTCCTGGAGAGATGTGTCTGTTCGTAGATCACACAGAAATGCACTGTGGTGTGCCATTTCTTCCCTCTGCACACATGGCACCTGTCATAATGATGGGCATTTTGCCAGTGCATGGATAATAGGCATGCACTACTTGAATTTTCATTGATGCGATCTCAGCTTGCGTGTTTTCCTGTTTTCCAAGAATTATCCCCCCCCTTCAACTGAAGAACAGAAACATACCATGCAATGTTTGCAGTCAAATACCATTTCTATCTTGAATATTTATTGCGAGTTGTTCCCAAATTGTTCCCAATGACTATTAACAAGCTAGCAGCTGGAGCAAATCATTAAAAAAATGTGATGCATATTCATGCGACATTCTTATAATATACATCCAAGCCTAGCCCTGTGACTCACTGCTCTTCAGAAAAGCAAAGGAGGCCATAAAATATGGAGATCTCCTAATCTGTCCCAAATGATGCGACTTGCTCAAGTTCATTCCCAACACAGTAGGAATTCATTCACATCTTTATTAAAGAACTTGCGGTTAGAAATCTTATCAGAGCAGCCAATATGTTTTGCTGTTAGGATTATTCTGCACTTGTTTTTCCTGCGCCAGTAATGCATTCTCCATTTTAGGCCCTAGCCCCAATTTCTGTCTACATTTTTTTTCAATGAAATTTTGCCTCATTTACTCATTTATTGCATTCATACAGTGCTTTTCTGCCAAGGCACCCAAGGTGGTTTATAATTATAAAATACCAAAGCAAATATTTGGGATAAAATATACAGCAACAGAATCCTCTCAGGCTGACTGATGGTCCCTTCAGGAGCTGGTAGCAAAATTCAAAGAAGTGCCCGTTTCATAGCAGAGCTGCAATTTGGTTTGTGTGTTAGTTCGAGACATGTGAATTAGGCAGGTTCATATTGAATTGAAAACAGATCCCTCATTCCCCCCAATAGAAAAGATGCATCCTGGTTGCTAGGGGAAAAGGAAGGACAAACTATGGTGATCCCAAGCACTATAAAATAAGACAGAAGCAGGACAAATGTACTAAAGGGGAGGCAAAGATGCAGCACTTTAGCACCTCAGGCAGTGATGTAGCGTGTGTTGCTGGTGCCCAGGGCAGGCAAGCTGCTGACATCCGCAAAGCACTCCCCCACCAGAGCCAAGTGGGGGTCGGTCTGTCCTGAGAGGACCCCAGCCAGCTGCTGTGGCCCTTGGTGGGTGAATCCCTCCAACGCCCACAGAGAGGAGCTCTGGGCTGGGCTTGCCTGCCTTCCTCTGTCCATGCCCACTCACTGTGAACCTGGGCTGCTCAGCTGCCTTCACCACAGTGGGATGGGGATCCCTGCAGAAACCGGCACTTGCATGGGGGCACCTGGTTGTGTCACCTCAGAATTTTGTGTCTGGGGCCATGGCCCCCTTGGCCCCACATGCTATGCTACTGACACCAGGGATTCCTACTGCCTGGCATTAAAACAACTCACTTGTGAATCACAGTTTCTGACTTACTCATTGGCTGAAAACACAGGCTAGTTCATTTCACATAAATCATTTAGAAAGGGGCATGCACATTTTGGTTCCATAACTTTATTTTTAGGAGGGCTAGAGGCTTACATTTTTGAAAATGGAAGCACAGATTCTGGAGCACCTGCCCATGAGTGCCAATGAAAGTCTTTATAGTGCCCATGTGCACTGCATTGGCAACTCCTGCTCTAAACCCACAGTTATATTAAAAAGTCTCTGTACAGAAAAAAGCAAGCAAGCTGGTAAGGCGAGGTGAGCATGTCATTGTGGCTTAGCCAAACAATATAAAGTTTGACCCTTGGTGCCTTATTTGTGGAATGTTATGTGTTATTTTTCTATTAGGTATAGAAGGTCTTTCAGCATCACCTTGATGTGTTGGGATTCGATGGCTTTCCATGTTGCTGACATGTTACCTTTCAACTTAGAACTGCATGTTCTGGCTTGCTGAAAAAGCAAAGGCACTCTGACGAGTCTCTCCTTCCTCATCCCTACAGTACGTCGCTCAAAAGCTGCGGATGAGGAAAGGAGCCATAAAGCACGCCGGGCCCGGGATGAGTACCGGCGGCAATCCTTGCGGGCAATCCAGAAAGGAAAAGTGGCGGGTCTCAGTAACCTGTTCCAGGCAGCTGGTCTGAATATTGAGCCACAAGCAAAGCTGAATGACGCCTGTCCCATTCCAGCATTCACCATGACGGTATCAACCAGGTTTGTTTGTATTAATAAGACGACCCAGGCCTAACTGACATGTTATGACTCCTATATGGAGGCTGTTGACTCCTATATGGAGGCCTTTTCTGGTTTCCCCATGGGAAGAGGCAGCAGAGGGAGCAAGATTCTTGACAACATTGCTCTGGAATGCATTCAGAATTAAATGGCAAACCAACAATTTTAAATATCAGTGCATTTTAAGGTAGTGGTTACTTTTTGCAGAGAGTTGATCATGTCCATATGTTACAGCATAAACAATCAATCTTGGGACACCTTAAAAACTAACTAATGTATTATGGCATAAGGTTATGTGGATTCCTTTTAGATGCCTCTTAATTATACCAATGTCATCAACAAACTGGCACCTTGTTTATTTTTATTTATTTTTAAGCAGAGGGATCTGCTTAACATTAAGAAGTAACAAGCTCTTCATGTTGGCACATTGTGTTACCTCCAGCTATGACAATGTCAACAATAGTCACTGCTTCAATTTTTTTAAGCAGGGGAATTTACTTAACAGCAAGGAGCTATAAATCCTGTACATTCTTCAGACTGTTGCACGGCCTGACCTCCAACTAAAGCCTTATCATTTCTGCTTCTCACATTCCAGGCAGAGAGACTTTTGTATGCTTAAAGAAAGACATCAATGCCTGCTTAAACCACAATCTAGAGTTCCTTGAGTTTGCTTCCACTCCATAGCTGCCGTGTCTGCCATACATACAGTAGTTCACATACCGCATCACCAAGCAAGCTAAGTATTAGGAGTGGACCACAGGCAAACATAGCTTTGCCAATACAGGCTGTAAAGCACCTGGGTTTTATGGACAGAGTCCCTATCTGAGGGCCCTTGTACAGTTCAGTACTTTTGCACCGTTTTCCTCTAAAACTAAAAAAATCAGAAATCTTCGTAATCAAGAATGCAGCAAATGAAGCAAGTCAGGTTGTGGTTGAGAATTTCTTTACAAAATCCATTTCAACTTAGTTGTGAGTTTTCTTTTGGCCAAATTAATGCCCCCTCTGATTGTATTTTTATTGATCCCTTGCCTGTCTGGTAAGTTCTGTGGGTTTCCAGCAGTGAAAAACAATCCGACATAGCAGATGGAGTTAGGCAAAGTTTTATCAGTGGCTCCTCTTGGGTTTACACGGCACCATATGATATTATTAATTAGTCTTGGTGTTATGAACAAGCGAGTGGAAACCCGAACATGCTGTTAGTTTTTTTTTTATAATGTGCAACGGCATACACAAAAAGTTCCACTAAGTAAGTGCAAGTCTCTTTGCGTCGATTTGTATTTTCATTTTTAATACCGAGACTCTCAATTGTCAGTCTTTGCTCCTGTGAAGTCTGGCAACTCAGCAGGGCAAAAGGAACCCTAGTCCCTTCCTGCTCGGCATTTTGCGTTCCGCTTTGACAAGCAATCCCTTTGTCTTGCTGTGTTTTGATATAGAATTGTGCCTCTAATGGTTGCTGGCATTCCCAGCTTGATTAGGGAATAAAAAAATGTAGCCTCCGAAAGGCAGTGAATTCTCTATGTTTTGCTGGTGAGTTGCTTCTTGTAGCGATACTGTGGTTATTTTTGTTATTCCAAGCCACTTAAGATGAAGGAGGCTCTTCCAAAATAAAGTCATAAGAACATTAAGAAAAGCAATAATTGTGAAGGGCTATTAAATATCATTCAGCTTTGAGTTCTAAGCCTTTTAAGTTCTAAAGTGCAACTGTTTAGTGTGGAATTCAGCAATAATTTAGATGCGAATGCTTTCTTAATACTCAAGTGAGACCAAGAAGATCCTTACAAGGCTATGCCAATTATTCCGTACTTACCCAAAGCTGTTTATCCATCTCTTAAGTGATATTATTGTATGATCAAAGAGTCAGGTTGCCTTGCTATCTTCATCCTTGTGGAGAGCTAGAAAGTTGATGCTCACAGGAAAATACACTTAGATCTTTAGATCATCTTAGTGGAATTTGAGGATTGCAGGGCAATATCTCCTGTATCATTGCAGTAGCCTTATTTGTGGATTCAGAAGAATGTGAGAAGGTTTGGGGAGGGGGAGCAGGCACATGCATGCTGTCCCTGCCCTTATGCCCCCACGTGCTTTGGGTGTGCCCACTCCACCCACCTCAACTTCCCCATATTGCATGGGAAGGTATAGAAGGGGCTTGACAGCATGTTCAACTGAACATGCTTACAAGCACCTTTGCCACCAGGAGCCCTGGTAATTCAGGATTTCCCATCACAGGAAGGCTTGTGAGCATGTTCAGTCAAATGGATGAATATGTTTACATGGGAATGGTTCCACACTATAAATTCTGTGAAGGCATCTCAATGTGTGGATCAGCTTTCCCCACATGCCTTACCATTCTGGCTTGGGCTCTCTGAATCGCCTTGTATTTGACAACTTGCTTGGTCACCACAGGTGACAAGGGATTCTATGCAGGTGGCTGAGCAATGTTCCAACCCTCCACGTAAATGCAGTGGGCTGGTTAAGGAGGGTTGGAATAACAACAACAATTTATTACTTGTACCCCACCCATCCGACTAGGTTGCCCTAGGCACTCTGGGCAGCTTTAGCCAATGATCCAATGTTGACTTTGGAAGAATGAGAGAACACACCCTAGAGCAGCAGTAGGGAACCAAATCCTTGGGCTGGGCTGGGCTGGACAAATGTGGTCAACCAGGCATCTTTATCTGGCCCCAAGGACTCCCATCAATCACACTCATAACTGACTGCTCCATTGTTTTCCCCTGGCTGGAATGTTTCATTGAATTGTCAGGATGCCTGAGGCTTATACATGTACAGACCAGTTTTTTTCATGGTTGGACTTGCATCCATTGCCCCACCCACGCTAGCATCCAGGCCCAAGAAGGTAATGCAGCTCTCAGACTGAAAATGTTCCTTGTCGCTGCTGTAGAGGCATGAATGGTGCAAGCAGTGCCCTCCTACATCAGGAGCTCTGGATGGAGAAGATGGGCAAAAGATAAGGTTCTGTTCCACCTCCAGGATGAAAGCCAATAAAACAAACTAAGCCTGGTTTTTCCATAGACTCAGGTTTCTTATCACTTTTCAGGAACTGGGAGAAAAGCCTCAAAACCATTTTAGTGTGCTGCTTCATTGAACCCTGAAAATTACTCTTTGCTTTGTCTCTTCACCTTCTTGAACCCTGGTTGGGTGGCTACTATGGACTTTTGGGTGGCAGCCCCCTGGTTCTGAAATAGCTTTGGCAAAAAGACTTGCCTGGTGCCTTCTTTATGCACCCCCCATGTTTAAGTAATCAAACCTCATGTTTAATTAGCCTGAAGAGTACTATAGAAAGTGGGAAATAGCATTTTCCAAACCATAATTGCCTCATTGACTGGTTAGAAAAGAAATCCCTTTTATTCCATAATGTGCAATTTCATTTCGGCACAGCAATCTCCGTGTGACTTTAACCTCCTTCTTTTCTTTTCATTTAATACAGTAAAGCCTGGGAACGGCCTCTGAGGCCTTTCTCCAGAGAAGTTATTATTCAGTGGTTCAAAGAAGAGCAGCTTCCGCGCCGTGCTGGATTCGAGAGGAACGCTAATACTGTGGCGCCTTGGTTTCATGGTAAAACTGTTATTTGTTGGCGTTCTTAAGGCTGAAGTGCTTTTCTGGGAAGCTTATAGTGGCTGTGGTGGGATGCTCGAGAGGTTTGTTTATTTCCTGGAGGAAGCTATAGCACATGAGACGTGCACAGCCTGAGCCCCAAAACACAGGTGCCTTTTTACAGATAAAAGAAGGGAACAGCTACATCTCTCTCGAAATAGTATTTTGTTAACCTTGTTGATGTTTATTAGCTGGTGCAGTGCAGTGGTCAAAATAGGCATGGGATAAGTGCATCAGTGGAGCCGGTCCAGTGTTTCCACTGTTGTGTCCACACTGTTCCACCACTTTTCCCTGCTGGTAAGCCCAGCAATATGGCTGACAGGTGGCGAGGTGTTCTGTGGTGTCTTCTCCATAGGCATTCCGTGTACCACTTCAGAATGTGCAAACACGTATGAATTAATGCTGTCCTGTACAGGCAACTCCCCATGTACGTGTGTTCGAGGAACATGTGCACATGCATGCGCACACTGCTGCTAACCTGGAAGTGGCATGAAAGGGTGCAAAAATGGCGCAAAAATAGCATCTAGAAATCCCATGAGCCTTTGCAAATATAAGCACCGACTTTGAGGCCTGTGCAAAGTTGGAGTTTGAACAAGGAGGGTTGAAGGGAGGGATTGTCATGGAGTTTAGTTTTTTTAAAGGATTTTTCAAGGGTTTCCAGGGGTATAGAGGGTGTTTGCAGGCTTTTTCAATGGCGTTTCCAAAAGATGCGATTTCACTTAAACGTGCAGTGCTTTGGAATATGACGCTTGCATAAATGGGGAGTTGCCCGTACTGTACTGCACGTAGAAAACTAGCACGTTAGGGAGAAAGCTAGGCTAAATCCTTTCTCCATGACATCTAAAGTTCCGTGTGCAGGGACTATTTATATAAAGGAAATTTCAGGCATGTGGACTTTTACCTGCTGTCTTAGGTAGTACAGTCCAGTGAGCAATGGGTTGACCTCTGAGCTTGGAAGCTGACAGCTTTCTGGTTCTTAATCTCACTTTAGCTATAAGCTCTCTAGGTGATCTCGGGCTTGCCATTTTCTGGCATTGTCTTAGTCCTCTGGTCTGCTCATAATAATGATAATGATACCACTGGCCTGCCTTACAAGGCTGTTGTATTGCTAAGGTGTTAAAGGTTAAATATTCAATAGTCACAAAGTGCTAAGAATGACTGTCATTATATGATTGTTCCGTTGCTTTTCTTTCTCCCTAATATTGTAGCTCGCAGTGCTGCAACTCTTGCATTTTTGTTGTTGTCTTGATTAATTACTGCCTTGGTTCCAGTGACAAAGGTCCATGCAAGCCAGCCTTTTGGTGGAAGGAAACATAACCTGCCTCAAACTGAACTGAAGAAATCTGAGGGAAAAAATATATTTTAATGAATAAAAAATGCTTTCAGAATGCTATAAATTCTGGTCCTAAAAATCTAGCCTAAAACATTTAGTCTTATTTAGAACTGTGCCAAATATTTATCAGCTTCACTTTTCAAGCAGTATCAAACAATTTTGATCTGGTAGAAATTTTCTATTAAAAAAATACTTTGGTTGTGCAAATAATTACCCTTTTCAGTGATATCTTTGCAGCTTGGTGGTTGTTGCTTTGATTGCCTTCTTTGCATGCTAGGCAGGGCCATCCCTACCATTAGGCATGAGGCAACTGCCTCAGGTGGCAGATCCAGTGTGGGAAGGAGCAGCAGCATTCACTTTTATCTCTGCCCCGCTTCTCCTAAGTCCCCTATTCTGGTCTGCTGCCTCAGATGTGGTAGAGGATGCTACACCTGTCAGCAGTCTCAAAGTGAAGATTTAGCTGCCAGTCTGGTGGGCTTCTGTGTGTGCAATGGGGAAAGGGGTATCATCTTGTCTTGGGCTGGTCAGAGGCTGCTTCTTCCTCCCATTCTGTATGAATTATTTTGGTAATCCCACCCATCCAAGGATCCCAATGTAAACAGAGAAGTGTCTATTCTGTGTGGCCAGTCAGATTTGCCTATCTGATGTCGTCATTGATAGCAAGTGATTGTGCAAGGAAAAGTAAGAACACCAATAAGCAAGTAACAGCAACAAAAGATGAGTAGTTTTAGCTTTCTTGTGGTTTTATTGGATTCGAGGACAGATCTGTGCAGGCAGTGTAGGGTCAGGCCTACTGACAGGCAGAAAGCATTGACAACACGGCCTGGGTGAAATCCCTTTGCTCATGAAACTGCTGAGTGGTCTGAGAAGATCTGTAGAGCACTTGACATAAAATATCAGCTGCTTCTGATGACCACTTGAGCTGCTCAGCTGCCATCGACTGCACACCACTTTTTTGCCTCTGTCTCAGCAAAGCGCGAGAAATTCCTTAATACAAGGACTGAATCTGGCCGCTGCTGCGTTCTGGCTGAAATGAAGCCCTTTGGAACCAAGCCTACGTTGGTGAGGAAAGTGTAGTTGAATAGTACTCTTTGAGTATCTTTGCCTCTTCCCACCCCCCGCCCTGCAGAAAAGCAAGATTTAAGTATATATAATGGATGAACTATTCAGTCAATAGGTTGTTGTATTAGAAATAATGGTAAACCTGCTCACATTCACACGCAAAGTGCTTTGTGAGGTAATGCTGCATTCGTTGAATTTTATTTTATTTATTCGTTGCATTTATAGGCAGCTCAGTTGGTTAGAGTGTGAAACTGACAATGTCAAGGTAGTGGGTCCAATCCCCATTTGGGACACCTGCATGTTCCTGTGTTGTAGGGAGATGGACTAGATGACCCTCGGGGTCCCTCCCAACTCTACAATTCTATGATTCTGACTTTTTCTCCAAAGGAGCTCAAGATGGTGCGAATGGCAAAGCTCTGTTCACTGTGGGGATGGAAATTGTGGTTTGGGCATGCCTGTAAACCTTGATTACAAGGGGGAAGATATTATTGCAGGGCCAATGGGAATCAGTAGGATTGTTCCAGTTGACCTGGAGGGGCTTTGAATGGAGGCTGACTGAACTGGTGTGAACAGCAGGAAATACTTGAATCAAAAGCCCCTTTGTGCGGTGTCACAAATCGCTGACATATCTTTGATAAAATAAAATAGAAGAAAATTCACCTCCATGTATCTGGGTTCGTGAAAAAGAAAAGAAAAATAGAAGAGGTCTGAGTGTTTACAAGATGCCAAAGAAAGTCAATTTCTATGTGATTTAAATTCAAGCTAGTCATTACACAGAGTGAATAGTACAGATAAAAGGGCTGTATTGTTATGATAAAATGAATGGAGGCAGAACAAGCTTCCTAAACTTGAAATAATATTTAGCGGGGTTGGCTAAAACACACAATTATTAAAAAAATTCGGAGGAGATTGTCTGATATAAGGATTCCCTCCCTTTCTTTCCATAAGCCCTATCAAGGTGTAGAGGTCCTACTCACTGAAATAGATTTGCACAGGCTTAGTGGGTTATACCTTAAATGCCCAGTGTCATGAGTGAGATGATGCAGTTGTCCAAGGACACATTTAGAGTACTGGTGGAGTGGTTACAGTGTTGGAACAGGGACACGTGAATTCAAATCCTGGCCAACAAGCTCATTCAAAAAGAGTGATCATGACCCAACTGCAGTCTTTTAACTTAAACTCTCTCTCAGGTTTGTTGTGAGGATACCGTGGGATAACTTCCTATGGGTCCTCCTCTGCTGCTTGGAGAACAAAGAGGAAAATGATTTTCTAGATACATCTCAGTCGGGGTTTAGACCTAGTTTTGGCACAGAAAGTGCTTTGGTCCCCTTGTATGATGACCTCTGTTGGGGGAGAGATGGGTGAAATGTGTCACTGTTAATTCTCCTTGACCTCTCAGCAACTTTTGATACCATCAACCAAGGTATCATTCTGGAGCCGCTGTCCAGGTGGGTGGCACCGCTTTGTGGTGGTTCTGTTCTTACTTGGATGGTCATTACCAGAGGGTGATGCTTGGGGGAGTGAGAGCTTTTTGGCCCCAGATAAGACTGAGGCACTCTTAGTGGAAGGCACCCTAGACTCAATGAATGGGAGGTTTCTGTTCTTGATGGAGTTACACTCCCTCTGAAGGAGCGGCTACACAGCTTGGGGGTACTGAATCTGTTGCTATCACTTAGGTGCCATGGGCTGCCTTCTATCACTTTTCACTAGTGGACCAACTACATCCCTGTCTGGAAGGCCTAACTTCTGCCTTCAGTGCTCTGGTAGCCTCTACGCTAGATTACTGCAATGTGTTATATGTGAAGCTGCCTCTGAAGTTAGTTTAGAACTTCAGCTGGTGTAGAATTCAGTGGCCAAGCTGCTTACCGGGGCAAGATGCTTTGAGTATATACTGGCCCAACTGCACTGGCTGCCAATTAGTTTCCTGGCCCAGTTCAAAGTGTTGGTTTTGACCTGTAAAGCCTCAGATGGTTCAGGACTGCAGTACTTCAAGGACTGCCTCTCTCCATATGAACCCAGACCCTGCAAGCATCATCAGAGCCTTCTTTGTGTGCCTCCTCCATGAGAGGTCTAGAGGGTGGCAACATGAGAACAGGCCTTTGCTGCAGTGGCTCCCTGTTTGTGGAACGCTCTCCCTAAGGAGGCCCACCTGGCGCTTTCATTACATATCTATAGGCGCTAGAAGAAAATGTTTCTCTTCTCCCAAGCCTTTGACTAATAAAACAAGCTGGCCTTTTAATCTCTCTCTCTGGGGATATTGTCATTGTTTGTTACTAAGTTATGTATTTTTGTGTCTTTATATTGTAATTTGTCCTGTGATCTTTGAATGAAGGTCAGCTTAGAAATTTAATTAATAAACAATGGGCAGGGGATCACCTAAGAATGATAAGTAAGCCATTCCATTCAGAGGAAGAGTGAAATATAAGAGGAATCAACTAAAGCTCAGTCTAGCCTTCTTCAGGCATTACTCAAGTGCACAACCTAACCATGAGCAGGGGGAACAGATACGAGTGAACTAAGTTCCTATCTCCATCTGTGTGAGTTGTAAGACAAACATATGTAGGACAGAGCCTCCTGTACCCATGGAGATTTAGAATCCCGGAAGAATATTACACATGCTAGACATTCTAGAACAGTTGGGGGTATTATTTCCTTAAGGACCATTGTGTTGCATCATCATGAAGCTGAAGCAGAACAAGGGCAATGCTTCCTTGCTCTCACTGGTTTTGCCTCCAGTCGTGTGAGAGCAGAATGCTAGACTTGATGGGCCATTGCTTTGATCTAGCAGGACTCTTCTTACATTCTGGAGCTGCTGAGTTAAAAATATATATAGAGAGAGAAATGGGACCCAGCAGAAACAGGGAATGTATTTGCTGCCACAGTAAATGGGATGAGAACGTTTCTGGTGCCAATCAGGGGGCCGGGAGTGGGAGAAGAAAAATGAGGCAATCTGCAGAGGGCATGAGAAAATCAAGCAGTGCTTGGGGGCTGAGGGCTTACTGGAAAAACTGTAGTGGCTGTTTCTTTTCTTGCTTTTCTCTGGCTGTTTTAAGGTGGCCACATGGGCCACCGTGTTCACCACAGATGTCTCTGAAATTATGTTTTGTCACAAGTTAGTGCCTTTCTGAATGAGGGATCTGGGGGATCTGGCTGTGTTATGTAATTTTGTTTCTCAGCATCCCAGATGCGGCATTGCAAAATCATGGACAAATCACATCAGCTGTGTCAGACAATTGGATTAAACATCAGTGTGGGGAAATGAGGCTGACGACTCGATGGCAAGGGCATGGAGGAAACAAACCTGACATGAACAGCCGCATAACTGAAACTGCGCAAATGTATTTTCAGTGTGTGCCATGAAGAAAAAGCGAGGCACTTTTGGACACTTAGGAAAATGTAAGTGAAATGAAGTAAACAGGTTCAGCTACACCGTAGCTGCAGTACTCTTGAGGTGAACGATTAGACAAAAATAAGGAAGCCTTTGGTCGAGGGTTCCAGCATGCATTTGTAATCAGTGCCTCTGTGGTTGTAGAATACTTGCATTAATGTTTGGTGGCGTACAAGACTGTCTCCAGGTGATTATGGCTGTTTTTCAAGGTCAGTCAGTCTTCAGCAGTACCAAGGGGGGAAAAGTTGATTGCCTTGTTGACTCCAATTCACCTCCCCTGGGAAGCCACTGTGGTGGTTATTTCCCTCCTTTGTTCTCACAAATAATTTGATCCTTTGTACAACATGTCACCTCACTTTAGTTTTTAATAATTGTTGAGAAGGCTGCCCGTCCTTTTGAAGGCCTTGTGATTGTCATTCTAGGGCCATTGTAGTTGAGAAGTGTCTGCACCAAGACGTTATTAGCAAACACGATAAATGTTTTAGAGCCGTGGCCTCCTGGAGGAAGAAAGAAGAGTATCTAAGGGAGGTAACATGATCTGGGGCATATGGCAAGGAGAAAGGAAGCGAAAAAGGCCAGCACTGCTGTTGCTCTGAAACCGGAGAGCCAGAGGGCTGAATAATTCATGCCGACGGTCTAATTGTCAGTGTGGAAATAGGCCTTGCTAACCCTCCACAATGCACCGAACATCTTTCCTTTGTATTTAACTGGGAGTCAAGTGCTTATGCACCAAGGCTGTAGATGATGGATGGAAAAAAGATTGCTTTATTGGAGAGCTGCTACTGATTCAAAAGAGGGGGGAAATGTGATTACATCAGGTGCTAGCACAGATGTGGAAACAGACTTGCTTGCTGAAGCATGATGAAGGCTTAAGAAATAGAAGCAGCCCCCTGTACCTTGGATACGAGTTGCCCTGGGCATGACAATGCTCAGTATTAATGTAAAATTTTAATCTAATCTTGAGGCTTAAGCAATGAAAGACCATCCATGTCCCTAATTAAGGATGTGCACCAATGCCAGGGCATGTGGATTTGCAGGTGTTTTTGCTTTTTATTCCTGTTTTGTTCTCGTCTGACTGTTGATGAATCCTAGCAACTGCTAATTAACATGTCCAAGAACTTCTCTTTGTGTACAGAAATGGAAGGCAGCAATAGCCAGTAATGGACTACTCTATTGTAGGCTAGTTAAGTGTGTGTGTGTTTTGGGGGGAGGGTGTTTCCAGACATTTCTGAGTCTGATGAGTGGAGCATGATAGCAAAAGTCAGGCCAGGCCAGAATCCCACACGTATACTTTTGCAGGACCACTTATCTCCCCCCAAAAGGGTGTGTGTAGAATATTGGTGGCTTTCAAGGGGTGGGATGTGGGTATATCTTTCAAGAAGAGGTGGCTGAGTTTTTAAAACAAAAAGCTCCACTCACCAGTCCAGTGGTGACACAGATAACTACACTCACTGGCACTATCCTCAGTGCTGCCACTGACATGCATCCATACGGAATGGTACTGGCATGATTAAAGATGATGTAAGGAAGTTCAGGGGCACAAATCTGGAGTTCTGCTTACCACCACTGCTGCCTGGCCATGAGGGCTGTTCAGAAAAGCTTCTTTCCTTTCATTTTAAGCTCCACCGCTTGATTATGACCTCTCCTGCACGCGAAGACAGTTTTCAGTGGATTGAGTGGCCAAACCAATAGTGGCTCCAAAGGTCAAGAAGGTGCTTTCTGCACCTGCTGTAGAGGGAGGTGCGGGGCAGATGGGGTTCATCAACCTGGGAAAGTAGCCCATCTAGGAGAAGGAAAACTCTGGTCCTAAACGTCTGCTGCCTTGTAGGGTATCCTTAGGAGAAGAAAAGACTAAAGAGTAAACCCTACAAAAATCAGGAGTGGACTCCCTAAGATGATTGGATGGTGCCTTTCAGCAACACCTGCAGCCACACTGGTGCCAATGTATTGCTCTGCTTTCCTTTGGACCCAAAGGCCAAGAAGGGGGTCTTGTCGTCTGGGCAGCCCAGGACCTCCATACACACTGCCCAGGCTTGTGCCCCAGGGAAGTCACTTCAGTGCTGCTAACACAGTGTTTTGGCTTCACCCCTAGAGGCACACTCCCTTGTCTCTTGAGACAGACGGATGCCAACAACAGCTTCATTATCCAATGCTTTCATGTCATCAAGATTGCTGTATGATGCTTACTATTATTTATAGTTATGCTGGGACAGCTTTCAATACCTTTTCCCAACATACCCTAGCAGGGCAAACCTATATCTCTGGGAACTTATGTCTCTGAACTGCAGCTCTCAGCATCCCTTACCATTGGTCATGCTGTCTGGGGCTGATGACAGCTGGACTCCAACATCAGGAGGGCTGCAGGTCCCTCATCCCTGCTATGCATGTGTACTCAGAAAATCCCATTGAGTGCTACAGTTTCAGCCTAAAGAACACTTCCTTCTTTAGATGAATTTCATGTTCAATACTATTTATTTATTTTATGAATCACTTCCTGTGAAATATTCTGAAGTGAATTAACAATAAAGCATTTATAAATTCATTTTCTGGCCAATGTAGATAAAGACAAATTCCATTTAAGAGCTATTTCAAAATAACTTTAAATGGGTTAGTAGATGACTATCTGATAATTAATCCAATGTTTTGACTCTCACTCGTATTAAATATTTCTTACATAGATTTTGGCTCAAGCTCAATGTTTGCATAAAACTACTAATGGAATTGGACACAATGCTCACTGAAAATAGATTCCACAGCACACATTTTAAGTCTAACATGTGATCAGAACTTGGAAAAATGACTTGGCTTTCTTCATCTCACTCTCATGCCTCGGGGAATTTCCCTTATAGAGGAGTACAAAAGAACTGATCCCAAATCAGGAACCAGGTGGATCCACTTTGGATAGATTTGGGTCTTGTCTGAGCTGAAGTGGGATCTCTCCAAAGCACCACAAATTGAAATAGGGATTTTTAAAGTCCTTTGGGGTGCTTTGGAAGTTTGCATATAACTCTTTTATATGTGTCATTATATTGCAAATTGTTTTGTGATGCCTCATGGGAAGCCATTCATAAAAGAAATAAAGAAATTGAAAAGAAATACTGCAAATATAATGGTAAAAGTACCGACGCTACAGGTAACTTTTTTGCAGACGACCTTCCTACTGACCTACCTCCATAAGACTACATCCTTATCGATTTCAGCCTCTAGATGGAAGTTGCTGAAGCTGTCAATCTGAAGTTTCTTTTGGAACTACAATATTTTTGAGGCTTGACAAGGCAAAATTATGCTCACGAACGGGCTCTCAATGGGGTCGCTTGCACTCTGCAATCATGCCAAGGGAAAGCACGTGGTTACAGAGAAATATGTAGAGAGATCAGACTGCAAAATGTTGTCACTCAGGAAGCAGTGGGAGACTATACTTAACCTACTGACATTACAATGGAGAAATAGCAGAAGGATTATTAGGAAATAAAAAGCAGGCTTTGGGGGGTAGGTTTCTATTAGCTGTTTTGTACACATATAAAAACATGTGAGTTTATTTATGTGGACCAAAGGGGTCAGGTAAGAAAACATAAGCCTGTGGTGAATATAAATTAAGGCACTTTCTTTGTAGCCTCTCTCAGACGCTCGAGAAAGACTTTAGCCCCATTTCCATCCTTAGCAGTTATATGGCTTGCATGTTTACCTACAGTAAAAGCTTATGCGACACAAGCTATCTCTTATTATTATTATTATTATTATTATTATTATTATTATTATTATTTTAAACCCACATACATTCCCAGGTGCATACAGTTCTGAAGGATGTAGATTATGCAGGTGCAGGGAATTTCAGGCTCCACCCCCACCCACCCCCACCAGGCAGATGAACAACAACAATGGGATGTGCAGAGACAAATTCCAGAGCCCTGGTGTGTCCCTCTCCCCACCTATCCTGTAAAAGTAGTCCAGAAGAATCCCATGGTATCAGAAGCTGCTGAGAGGTACAGGAGAAACAACAGGTCACAGATCCCTTGTCTTTGAGCATAGGTTGTCTTCCAGAGTGACTGAGTTTCAGTGCTGAAAGTTTGCCCAAACTCTTCAGCTGGCGCTTTTGTGGGCTGGCACTCCTCCCTGCCCACTGCTGATCTGTTGATGTAGGTGTTGGAAAAACGTCCTGGGGGTGCCTGCAAGCCCCCCAAACTCTGAACATCCTCCAGTCCACACAGCTCTGGAAAAGGCATTTCCCCTCGTCTGCAGTGTGCTCAGCGACATATACCAGCTGGTATATGCACACTAATCTTCTGGCATAACGCAGCAAGAAGAGTGAGACATCGTAGATCTAATCTTCTACAGTCATACCTCATGTTACGTCCGCTTCATGTTACGTTCTTTCAGGTTATGTCCTGCGGCAACCCGGAAGTACCGGAAAGGGTTACTTCCGGGTTTCACCGCTCGCGCATGCGCGGAAGTGCATGTCATGCGCAGAAGTGGCAAATCGCAACCCGCGCGTGCGCAGACGCTCCGCTGCGGTTGCGCTCTTTTCATTTTGCGAACGGGCCTCCAGAACAGATCCAGTTCGCAACCAGAGGTACCACTGTATTTATTTAGACACTATGTATAGACAAAAGCATAACGGCGTCCGTTCTCTCCAGCTCCGAGAGAACAAACAGAACAAGTAAAAGTGAAAGTACATTATGGCGGAAGAAATAAGAGTGTCTTCCGTTTCCCACACTCTTCCCAGACAGGCATGTGATTTACAACAATCTCATCTGCAGCATCAGAGGAGTGAAATTGCTAACAGGAGGTCCCCTTTGGATGGTGGGGTTCAGCTTGCTGCCTGTGGAAGGGGATTCTACCCGCTCACATAATTGGCCAATTGCGAGCAAGCAAGGGGGCAGGCTGCTCCCGGGGGGCAGACCCAACTGGGCCTGCGGGCTTCGCTTGGGTCCATGCCCTGGGAATAAAAGGGACCTGTAGCCTACCTTCATGGGGGGAAACAATGTGAATCATGGGGACTTGAAAGAGTATATTCCTTTGCTATCAGCTTTCCTTCTCCCAGCATTACCGTGCCTAGTTACCACTTCCTTAGTGTTAAAAAGACAAACCTTTATTCGAGCACCCATTAAATAAAATCAATATATAAATGCATCAGAAGCAACTAGACAAATATTAAGTTCACTTTGTTAATTAGAAAGTTCTCACTTGAGCTTAAGCAATTTACAAGGGGGGGGGGAGGGAATCGTTCAAATTCCCTGGAGCTATTTAATCTTTAATTGAAATGTGGGTTTCTAAGGAAAAAAATTATTTCCAACTTGTGTGCTTTTAATGTGCCTGTTTGGGCGGGGGGGGGGACCCCTCTGTGAAGGTATAACATTCCGTTTGTGGTGGATTTTGGACTTGTTTCATTGACACAAAACAACTGATCCAAAAAGAGATACCATGTATTTGTATGTGGCAAATATGAATTCATATATCACAAAGAATTAGTAGAAGTGCACTGATATTTGGTTAGGTTTGGTGGCAGTTCCCTGTTGATTGCACTTTCTACACTGTGACTACTGTAGCACTGAGACTTAAGGCTTTGCTTCTTAGGATGGCTTTAAAGAGAATTGTGATTTTAATTTGTTCTGGTTTCAAAGTCCTCTTATTCCTTGGCTTCGTAGTTGAGTATAGACCGTAATTTGCAATGCGTCGTAAATATATATTTTAGTAACGCTGCTCAATAAGCTGCAAAGAATGATACCCGCCTGCCCCCCAGTTGGGCAGCATACAAAATTAATACCCTATTTTAAACAACAGTTTTCTTTTGCAGCACTGTCACTGAAATTAAATAATTCAGATTAAGTGGTTCACGGGCACTAGACGAGGTGCTTTGAATCTGAGCTACGATCAGAAATCTGTTGGAAGGCATTAGGAAACCAGTTCCGATTCGGATGCATTGTTGGAAAAGGCTGGTTCCTTGGCCATCAGGGATGATGGCAAACTGAGAAGCAGGTGAGCAGGCAAACAGGGAAGTGGAGACAGGCAGCTTGGGAGCAACTCCGAGAAACGAGTTGGTTACTAATCTCTTTTGTTTTGTTACTGCAGCAGCCTCGGAGGGCTTCCAGACCATTGCAATTTGGGACAGGGGGTGAGAGTCAGTCACATTCTGGCAAATTCAGGTTGCACAATTAAAGCTGATTTAGTGCTCTTGTGCAAAAACCTGCTCCCCCCCCCCCTGCTTTATGCAATAAGGAAAATGGTGGGGATATGTACCAGATAGTGTGGGATAGTAATTGCTTGACACAAGACTATCTAACCTTCATCTGAGGTCCTTTCTCCAGCTCTCTCCTCTGAGAGGAGGCTTGGAGGCTGATGACAAGGGGATGTGGCCTTCTCAGTTGTGGCTCCCCATCTGGCTCTCCCCAGCGAGAATCACCTGGTGTTTTCAGTGACATCTTTTCAGTGCTGGTAAAGTCTTACCTGTTCCCCCAGGCCTTTGATGGACTGAGATGGTTCTGTTTTATTGTGCTGCCGAAGCTTCTTATGGCATTTTACATGTTGTATGAAAAAGGAGGATTTTACCTTAGGCCTCTTCACATGTATTCTGCAGTGGTACCATTCCAAAGGAGCTGCCCTATACATTTTTCCTGAATATCTGAGATGGCTCTTTATGTCCTGTTTTTTATTTTAAAGGATTCTCAGGTGCTGCTGTGTATGTCCTGCCTTCAGTATTTGGGCTCATTTGCCATCTCTCTGACACACAGGCCAAGCCTAGCTTTAACTGGCTTCTACAGCAAACAGTTATTTTCACATTAGCAACAAATTGCAATTAGGGCAGGCGAGACACAGTTCAATATGAGTTGCCACCAAAAGGAAAGCAGTGAAGGCTGAGAGAGAGAGGGAGAGAGGGAGAGAGAGGGAGAGAGAGAGATCAGCATCTCTAGTAAATTAGTAACTTCTCAATGACAGTAATACAATGTTTGGTCTTCTTTCAGGCTGCCCAATTAACCTTTTTGACTATTCAATACACAAAAGCCGGACCAATCATTTTACTCGTCCATCATTAAATAATTGAAATCATGTCAAAGATGGTGTATCAATGAAGAACTGAAGTTGTTGACAAAACATTTACGATCTGTTGATGGTGAATTTGAGACAGAGATGAAATGAAGCTGATCAAATCAATAATGGCCCTTCGATACTTGTTGATTATTGATTGTGGTCATTGGTTTAAGACCAACAAAAGGACAGACTGCTTCACGTAAAGTGTTTCTAACATATGGAATTATTACATTCAAGAACTGTTGATGGCCTCTTGCTTCAAAGGCTTTTGAAAAGTGATTAAATTTATGCAATGCTTTTTTCTGGGGGGACGCAGGGGTATACATACCCCTAAACATTTTGTGAATCTAAGTTTGGCCTCATTGAGAGGCAGTATTTCAATATGAGTAGGAAAATGAGAGTACCCCTATTTATTTATTTTTAGAAAAAGAACACTGAATTTATTTATGGCAGATCTAGGTCCAAGAGATGGGATCTTTCCCCCCTTTTTAGGACTTCTCATTTATACTAACTTTCAAAACATTTCAACATGAGAATCAGTTCAACCAAAGGCATTTGGTGCAGATTCAAGCAGAATGCTGAGCAGACATCTAAACAGAGTCTTATTAATTCAGAATTGCACAACCTACTAGTAACTACTGGAAAAGGGTCAAAACTCAGAGAGCAAAATTGGTGAGACCCCTTGGGGATTCTCTCAAATTCCATGGAAGGCCTTGTAGACGAAAAGATCAATGAGTCAATATGCAATGACTCAGCCTATGTCACAAAATTCATAGTTCTTTGAGTTAATTCATCATGGTGCAGCACTGCTGAGCAATAATGCAACCCTGCAGTGTTAGGAGACAGCTGCTGTGACATACATTCGTAATACATTAATATGTCCCAGAGTATTCCCCCCCTCCCGAAGTGTACTGCACTCAGCAGGGTTTCCTAGATGAAACTTCTCAGAGTTTTTGAGAGTTAAGGTTGTGGTTTGGATAAATTTGGCTCACGGCTGAGGAGACTGTCGTTCATCACAGTGCACGGTAATATTTGGAGGCGCTTGGTGATAACGAGAGGACCAATTGCATTTGTATATAGTTTAACCTGATGGGTCATGTTTATAATCCAGGCCTGCAGCATTCATATGAAGAGAACTATTGAAAACAAGCCCCAAGGGGTGTGGGGGTGGCAATACATGGACACACTATTTCAGATTTCCAATTGTCTTACAATGTCTCTTTAGGTTTTATCTATTAATATTTACTTGTTTAATTATTTTCTTTACTATGAATTGTACCCCAAAGTGGCACAAAGAGAAGGCGGCTTGTGAAAACAACCTTTCTTTTCCTTTACTCCTGCAGCCTCCTGTACTCACACTCACACTCACACCCACACCCCAAAACCCTCTCCAGATAGTATTCCCTATCCAAGAGAGGGAGGTGTATCATATAAAGCTGCATTGTAAGAGGGGAATTACCCAAAACTGGATGGAGGGATCTTCTTTCTGGTTCAAAATCCTTTTGCTCAATTTGGGGGGGGGGATTTTTCCTTCCTACTGCAGTCCTGTACCACACAACTCCCATTGTTCAGGTATAGATGCTGTGCATGTGTCTCTCTATAGGGGGGTAGTCAAAGAAGCAACATTTATGATTTAATTATGTCTGTCCTGAATTTCCCACCATCATGCAACCCTGATAGTAGCTTTGCAGATCTTGAACTGCAGCGCTCTAGTGTTTGTATGCCCACTTGTGACAGAGCAATCCTAAACATGAACATCAGAAGGGAGTCCCCATGCATTCAGTTGCACACTTTCCTGGGAATAGGTCTGATTGTCTGCTAAGATCAGCTTTCCAATATACCTCTTTGTGATGCAGTCTTAGGTACCACACCCAGAACACACAATTCATAGAACCGTAGAGATGGAAGTGTTTGCTAATACCGGGGGCTGATGTTGCATTCCTCTTTTGTACCCGCAAAATATATCTTCCAACATTCCACCAATGAAACTAGGGACGCTCCCTTGCATGAGAGCATGAGGTGGGGTGGGGGCTAGCAAATGCCAAATCAGGGGAAATACAATCCAGATCCAAGAAGATCTACTAGATCAGGATTCCTCAACCTCGGCCCTCCAGATGTTTTGAGACTACAATTCCCTTCATCTCTGGCCACTGGCCCTGCTAGCTATGGATCATGGGAGTTGTAGGCCAAAAACATCTGGAGCGCCAAGGTTGAGGAAGCCTGGACTAGATCTACCCCATGCCTTGGAGGAAACAACTGCAGCATGTCCACACACTTAGGGTTATATAGCAGGGATACTAAAGCAGCTGGCAATGCCCAGTTTAAAAACAATAAATGCTACCTAAGAAATCAAACATTTCCTCACATTAATCTGGTGCCTCTTTTGGATTCTGATTGAAGCACCCATCAGTTAGGCTGAAACTATCAGAACTGAGCCAGCATCAATCCATCCACAACCCTGCTCTGACCTACTTCCATCTCTTGGCTCCTCTGCCCCAAGGAAATTCCATCTGCATCCAGACATAATGTCAGTTT
Organism: Podarcis raffonei; assembly: GCF_027172205.1. NCBI lineage: Eukaryota > Metazoa > Chordata > Lepidosauria > Squamata > Lacertidae > Podarcis > Podarcis raffonei. The sequence continues at coordinate 22,623,295 of NC_070606.1, forward strand.
CAACCCCACCCAGGACTGTGTCTTTCACACAAATCCAGCCATCCTTCCCTTGCAGATTTTCACCCCGCCTGCTGCTGCTCCCCACCAGCTTACCTCTTCTTATGCATCCCTAGAGTTCAAAGGTACATTAAGGAGACATGAAGAACATTTGTCCACCCACAAAGGAGACAAGTTTGCAGTATGTATCGAGACAAGTTTGCAGTATGGCAGCTGATCAATCAATAAAGGCAGCCAAAGTCCAGCTCAGTACAGGAACCTCTGTAAATGTAGTTGGACAAACAGACCAGTGATGTCATAATGACCATATCGGCCAATCGGGAGGCATTTTCATTTTCTTCTAGCTATTGACTATGTAACTGATGTAGTTATAACAGACTGGCAATGAAGTTCTAGATTTAGAAAGACTTCTCTTCAGACCAAGCTCATTAATTTTGCCTGCACAAGAAGTAAGAAAGTGTGTTGCAGTTGAGACACCCAATTATATCTACAACAGGTAGAGTGAGCCCGCAGAAACAGCAAACCATTAATATAATTATAATCAAGTAGAGTTGTATAAAGGCTGGATTGCGGTAGCAGATGCAATGCGCAGAGCATCAGAAACAAGGAGATACAGAGTTCTGCTTTTCCTAGAGCTGAGATGGGGAACTTGTGGCATTCCAGATGTGTTGGACTCCAGGTTCCATCAGCATGGCCAGGGATTATGGGAGCTGTAGTCCAACAGCATAAGAAGGTCCATAGGTTCTCCCTCCCCGAGCTAGAGTTTAGGTATGTTTACAATACCGCTTATTCTGCATCCAGTGCACACCCACTGCTAGTTTTTGAAGCCTCATTTAGCCACAGCCCATATCGATCCTGTAGTTTCTTGACAAATACTGCTTTTTGATGCATTTCCCCTCAAACCAGCTTCAATTCAAAATGGATGTGGAGTAAGTGGTAATGTGAACATTTGAGACAGCTGCCACACATGTGCATATGACAGCTTCTCTCTCTGTGTGTGTGTTGCAGTGGGTGGGAAACCAAACAGTTCATGTGTCAAGTGAAGACATCCCTGACCCCTCTCTGTTGTGAACAACAGTGTGTAAATGTGACTTGAAACGCTGCTGGTGTGAATATACCCTATATGACAATCAAGGTATGGAGCAGCTGCTTTTAGGTTATGTGCAGATTAGCACAGCAAAGTCTACTGCATTTGCTCCAAATGTATGAGCATCTGAAGGAAAGCTGAGGAAGCAAAAAGACTGCCTTTCCTCTTCACAAACTAATTAGCTGGAACAAAGGCTTTCACAGCTTCCCACAAAGCATAATAAAGGCAGCACCACAAATTACCTATCTTTCTTTGCAAGCATGCACAATGGGCCACATGTTTTAGGTTAATAACTGGTTTCACACTTAGGAAAGAGTTGTAAAGTGAACACCATCTTGCTTGCTTGCTTGCTTCTGCATATTGTATTACGTGGGCCAAATGATGTTTGCTTAGAACTGAGATCTCTTTAACTTGCTTGGCTGTCGAAGGCTTTGAATCTCTCTCTCTCTCTCTCAAAATGGTCTGTTCTATATGAGTGAAGGGTGGCGCTGTGGGTTAAACCACAGAGCCTAAGACTTGCTGATCAGAAGGTCGGCGGTTCGAATTCCTGTGATGGGGTGAGCTCCCGTTGCTCGGTCCCTGCTCCTGCCAACCTAGCAGTTTGAAAGCACGTCAAAGTGCAAGTAGATAAATAGGTGCCGCTCCGGCGGGAAGGTAAACGGCGTTTCCATGTGCTGCTCTGGTTCACCAGAAGCAGCTTGGCCATGCTGGCCACATGACCCGGAAGCTGCCTGTGGACAAACGCCTGCTCCCTCAGCCAATAAAGCGAGATGAGCGCTGCAACCCCAGAGTCGGTCACGACTGGACCTAATGGTCAGGGATCTCTTCACCTTTTTATATGAGTGAAACTGAGGGCTTGCCATGGCACTTTCCTTCCTGTTTACTGCTGAGTTGGAGCAAATGTCAACCTGGAGAAAACCTGAATGGCATTTGCTCTGATTTAGCACTAAAGTGTGGGTTTCCCAGGGGAAAGCAGCATGGTAAAGGCAAAAAATCCTGGTTGAAATTTGGTAGGGCCATGAGGGGCCAAATAACATTGCCTCATGGCTAGATTATGTTCATAGGCTACCAGCCAGAGATGACCCCCCCCTTTTCTTTTTACATAGATGACATTTATATTCACAAACCTCTTTTGCTGATAGACACCCCCCAGAGGCTATCATGGACTGGTTGGATGGTGGGGGGAACTAGTTGGGGAGCCATTAAGAGAAGAAAGCTCACACCTCAGGGATTGGTGGTGGGGTGATGATGAGTGGTCAGAGGGAGAAGACTGGGAGGAGGAGGTGTTGGAAGCTGAAGGGGTATCATGGCTTAGTGAGCTGAGAGTGTCTGTGGCAGAGAGAAGTCGAGAATCGGAAGGTGAAGCTGGCAAGTGGGAGGAGGGAGGCCAAGAGGCAGAGGTGACTCAGGCTGTTGAAGAGTTAGGGTCCCCCCTTCTTTCTGTGATGAGCTCCCCTCCTCTGTCTCCCAGAACCAGGAGAGATATGAAAAGGGTGGAGTATATTTAAAGTATACTGTAGTTCCTGTTTTCACAAATCCCCAGTGGATTATGCCCAGTGTTTTAAGAGACATATACCTCCAGCATGGAAAATGCATTTGTATTCCAGCTCATAAGATTACACTATACTTGCGCTCCATTATTCCAGTGAAATTTAATTTTGACACAAATTATGAGCAATTTTTCTGCAATGAGGGAACATCCAAAATTATCATGACAACCATTTGTTAAAGTTTTAAAATGATTGTATAAGATGTAGGCAAATGTCATCTTCTTGCTTCTTTCTTTTTGAATTTTGCAACGACTTCCATTTTTCTTTTTCCTTTTCCAGACCATTTTCTCCCGGTAACAGTGCAGATCCAAATAGATAGGCAGCTTCCTATGAATGCTGATGAAATGCATAGGTGCTTAAGAAAGAGCTGAATAAATGAGATTAGGTTTTTGGTGTGTTAGTAATTAGATTTTTTTTCCTGGAATGATGAAAGGGTAGCAGCGCTTTATGATACTACTGGAACAAGGCCACCATTTCATCATATTTATATTGCGGTAACGTCTAGTGGCTGCACTTTTGATCAGAGTCCCATTTCATTTGGAACTCTGCATGCAAATGAGTTCATGTCTTTAGTTTACAATTTGGAGGTGGTCTTGAAATATATAGGACATATCAAATGCAGCGATACCCTAATATAAGGTGGCTGCTTCAGTAGCAAGACTTTTTTCAGCCAGAACTCACCGGAACTCAATTCTGGCACCTCTCAGCTGGGTGCCATTGCCATTATAAGAGAACAAGGGAGGCATTCATGGTGAGTTCTGGCACCTCTTTTTCTAGAAAAATAGCACTGGTAGGAAGAATTAAGAGATCAGGGCAAAAGGTGGGCAGTGGAGCTGAGCAGAGACAGAAGTGTTTTGAGAGGGCAGAATGTGGAGACCCATTGGCAAGGCAAGACAGCGGTCATCATCAGAAACAATAAGAGAACAGAAACAGAGGGAGTGTAGTGTAGTGGTTTAATATTTTGTTGGGAGCTGTCTAGAGTGGCTGGGGCAACCCAGTCAGATGGGTAGCAGTTGCTGCTGCTGCTGCTGCTAGATTGTTAGACTCCTAGCTGGGAGACAAAGGTTCAAATCCCCACTTAGCCATGAGAAATGTAGTAGCACTAGTACTAGTAGTAAAAACAATAACTGCAAAAAGGGGCAGGTAAATATATTCATGGTAGATAAATTCAGAAGTGTAAAAAAAAGAGAGCTGTGTTTCCTGTTTTTCTTATCTGGATTGTGAAATAAATTACGGCTCTGAGATCATGAAATCTTTTTGTGGAAACTGAAATGAAAGACAGAGGAGGGGAGAAATGAAAGGAAGCAACAGCACAGTTCAAAGAAGCATTCATTTGTGGCTCTGCGTTACAAGCAGTGTGCTGTGAGGAGTAATACTGTGGCCCACCTTTCTTGTGCGGCACGGAGCTTGTTAGTGAACATGGGGGAAATATTTTGACAGCAATCTGTAAAAGGTTTACAGTACTTGAGAGCTTGAATTCAGGAAGAGGCAGGGGGAGACAATGAGAGTTTTAACCACGACTCACAGCAGTGGGTGTAGCACATCTAATTTGCAAGGAAAGCTGCTAGGGAATTCATTCCTGAGCTGCGGAATTCATTTCAGAGAGATTCTGGTGTTCAGTTCGTCCTGACACTTCAATATTATTTGGGCAGATAATTTTGTAGAGGTTTCTGTTTCAGAAATCTTGAGCAACAAAGCATGGGCAGAGCTACAGCGCTCTTTCAACAGGTAGGTAAAAGGTTAAGTCAGCACACTCCTGGATGGTTAAGTCTAGTCAAAGGCGACTATAGGGTTGCGGTGCTCATCTTGCTTTTGAGGCCGAAGGAGCTGGCGTTTGTCCACAGACTGCTTTCTGGGTCATGTGGCCAGCATGACTAAACCGCTTATCGTGCAACGGAACAACGTGATGGAAAATAGAGTGCACAGAAACCTCGTTTATCTTCCCACTACAGTGGTACCTATTTATCTACTTGCACTGGCATGCTTTTGAACTGCTAGGTTGGCAGGAGCTGGGACAGAGCAACAGGAGCTCACTCTGTCTTGGGGATTCGAACCTCCAACTTTCCGATCAGCAAGCCCAAGAGGCTCAGTGGTTTAGACCACAGCACCACCCGTGTCCCTTTCAACAAATACCAGTCAACTGAGGGCAGAGCTAGGGTGTGATGCTTGATGCAAGACTGCTACCAAAAGTGGCAGCTCATTCTGTTTATTCAACAAAATTTATATACCACTTACTAGAGCAAGCAGTTTACGCCACTCTGAAACAGTAATTAAAAACAAGTTCCATAGGAAGAAGAAATCAAGTAAAAAACCAGTAAATATAAAACACTTTTACTTCCAAAGGCCACACATCTAGTTTACATGCTGAAATTACATTCCTGGGTAGACTTTCTGGAACAGCCCAGTTTGAAGGAAATGCCCAAAATAATACAGTTAATATAAGGAGCTCCCCTCCCCCCACAAGCCAATGATAACATTTAATCTGATTTTTTCATGCTATTTCTGCTGCTTTTTGCTATCTTTTCTCCGTCCCCCCCCCCCATGAAGCACAATGGAAACAATATGAGGTTGGGTTGAAGCCCCATTGAATTGTCATATCTTGTGAGCCCACTGAAGAATGTGTGCAGCCAATGAAGAAGCTTATATTTTGAAATCAGATCTTAAGACAGAAAATGGGAACCCTGTGCTCCTTCAGATGTTGCCGAACCACAACTCCCACCATCCTTGACCTTTGCCATGCTGGCTGGGGGTGATGGGTGTCCAATACCAGGAGGGCCACAGGTTGCCTTTCCCTTTCCTATGATGTGGGATTTTGGGTGCTCCTTTTTGGTCTTGTTTCCAAGCTCTTTGCTACAACAGGATTTCCCAGCAAATAGTGGAGAATTGTGGTTCGGCACAAAGCACAGGAAGTAGGCAGCACAGGCGTTACCATATCCAGAGCTACTTTGGAACGAGTATTTCCCTGACAGCTTCCACCCCCTGCAGCCATACAATTTCCATTCTGAAGTTTCAGTAAGCCAGCTTTCCTTACCTTAGATGTATTATGACACTCCCCATCTTGCTCAACCTCTTTGCAGTTCCCTTTCCTAAGATATCCCTCTGTGGTGGCCCCACAGCCACCCCAGTTGCATTAAATGGATGGAAAGAAGCTTTGAAGCGAGGAACAGGTCTCCAATCAAGACCCATATAACTAGATGATGCATTAAATATGTAAAGTAGGGACATAGGTGGCGCTGTGGTCTAAACCACTGAGCCTCTTGGGCAAGCCGATTGGAAGGTTGGCAGTTCGAATCTGTGTGATGGTGGTGATCTCCCTTTGCTCTGTCCCAGCTCCTGCCAACCTAGCAGTTTGAAAGCATGCCAGTGCAAGTAGATAAATAGGTACTGCTGTGGCAAGAAGGTAAACGGCATCCAATCAAGACCCATATAACTAGATGATGCATTAAATATGTAAAGTAGGGACATAGGTGGCGCTGTGGTCTAAACCACTGAGCCTCTTGAGGACTTCCGGAGGCGGCGCGAAACAGCAATGGCGGTCCTCTTCAGTTGTTGAAGAGGGGCTCCGCGGAAAAGGGTCGTGCGCTGCGGCACAGCGACGACCCGTTTAGGAAAACCACGGGTAGAGTGAGCCCGTGGCCGTGGGATTCGGCGGGCACCAGGAGCGACCTCGGATACGCAGAAGGGACCCCGTAAGGGGCTCCGGAACGTGGAGGGGGTAGCGGTGCTGTGAATCCATCGCTCTTTCCGCGGAAGCGAAGCCGCGCGGCTGCTGCTGATGAGCGCTGACCTTTCTTCTTTGAACATTTGATTGGAAACAACAAACTCGTGAGTAAGAAATTTGAGGCTTTATTTGGACATCAAATTGGTGAATTTCGGCTGAAAGCGGGAGACGCTAAAAAGGAAGTCAGTCTTCCGTCCCTGTTTAAAGTACTGAGCAAAGTTTTTTTAAAGCGGAAGCGTTGAAAGGAGTTTAAAAGAAGTTGGAACTTACCCTGCAAGTTTGGATTTGATTGTGAGACTGTGCTATACCTCTCTATATTTTGTGGATTATAAAGTTATAAGCCCCAGCTCACGGGCTGCCTGGATACAAAGTAACATCAGATTGTGGCAACTGTGTATAGAGACATAAAGTTACATTGGGCTACTTTGCAGTTACAAAAAAGGAACTGTTGTTCACACCTTCGCAAAGAACCTTTATCATCTGCAGTTTAAAGTGAATTTAGAGGGTTTCCCCCCCTTATTTTGGATTTTACCATATTTGGGAATTAAATGGTGGAAACTTTTGGGGAGCTCCCCCTGCTGGATTGTGGAAATATAAACCTCTGAGAACTGCTGGTTGTTTTGGAAATCTTTTTGCCTGGATGATTGCTTTTCCCATGGGATTTACAATTTGACCTTGAAACCTAGACAGTTGTGGAATGAGTGTGGCAGGAAAAACAAGGGCTGCCAAGAAAGCAAAACAAACTGAACTATTGCAATCAACTTTGCCTGTGCAGCCACGTAGATCATCTGTTCCAATTGTGACAGGTCTGCAAGAAGGACAATTTAAACAGCCAGTTTTGGAGGATATGGCTGCAGGAGGATTAGACCCTATTTCTAAAGAAATATTGGATCAACTGGCAGCATTAAATAAGAAAGCTGATGAACAAGCGGCTAAATTTGACCAGGTTACAGCAACGATTAATAAGTTGACAGACCAAGTTGCTCAAAACACACAGGCGATAGGAAATTTTGAAAAGACTATATCAGAGAACCGAAAATTAGCTGAGGACGCAAACACGAAAGCAGACCAAAACAAAAAAAGGATTGAGGAATTAAGAGGGGAAGTAAGACCACTGAGTAGACAGGTCACTGAACAACAGGCCTATCTGTCTATGGCGGAGCTGAAAAACCGGGAAAGTAATCTTAGGATTAGAAATATTCCAGAACTAGAAAAGGAAGATTTGGCTGGCTTTTTGACTGCAGAAATATCCAAGTTCTGGGGTTTGGCAGAAGAGAAAGACTTCAAAATCGTCACCGCTTTTAGATTGGGAAGAGTGGCCAAGAAAGATAAACCAAGGGATTGCTTGATCATATTGAGATACAAGCAAGAAAAAGACAACATACTTGGCCTACATTTTAAAAACCCATTGGTGATACAGGGAAAGACAGCAGAAATCTTCAGAGACATACCAAAACAATTGTTGGACTTAAGAACTATATACAAGGATCTGGCAAGATTATTAAGAAACAACACAATCCCTTACAGGTGGGAATTCCCCCAAGGATTATCTTTTAATTTGAAAGGGAAGAAGGTGAGAATCAGAACAGCAGAAGAGCAAGAAAAATTCCTAAACGATCACGGGGAGGACCTTCGAAAAGGGACAGCAGGTACCTGGCCACCCCCCACGCCTGGTACAAAAGATCCACCTCCAGACATAGACGAGAAGGGAGACAACCCCATCGGCTAACAAGCTGATCCAGGATGTCTCTGCAGCTTTTTAGTTGGAATATTCATGGGGCAAATTCCCCTGAAAAAAGGAAAAGGATTTTTCACATTTTGAGGAAAGAACAACTAGACGTCATTTGTCTCCAGGAAACCCATGTGACTAGGCTCCACAGAAGAGTGCTAATAAACAAGCGACTAGGCCAAGAATTTATTTCATCAGCTAAAGAAAAGAAAAGGGGAGTCGTGATATATGCAAAGGAGAGCCTAGCACCAAAATTTGTGTTCAAAGATGAACAAGGAAGAATTTTGGCGATCGAAATACAATCACAAGGAGAAAAATTTTTGATAATTGGAATTTATGCACCAAATGAGGGGAAATCTGAATTTTATGGGAAGCTGCATGAGACAATGCTGGACCATATGGACTATAATAACATCATTCTGATGGGAGATATGAATGGGGTTGTCTCCACACACATGGATAAGTCACAAAATCAAAATGTGACTAAAGATGGCAGATTACCAAAGACTTTTTTTGAACTCACAGACAATATGGACTTGATTGATATCTGGAGGACAAAGAACCCCCTAGGTAGAGAGGGAACATTCTTTTCTGAGGCCCACCTATCTTGGACAAGAATCGACCAAATCTGGATATCTAGAGGACTGGCACCCAAGACCAAAAAAGTAGAGATCTGCCCTAAAACTTGCTCCGACCATAACCCCTTGAAAATGGACTTGAGACTTACACCAGCTGGATCCTTCAGATGGAGAATGAATGATGCATTGTTTAGAGACCAGGAGATAGTGAAGAAGGCCCAAAAGACGATGAAAGACTACTTTGAACTAAATTTGAACACTTCGGTGGAAAAAAAAACAATCTGGGACGCAAGCAAAGCTGTTATGAGAGGGTTTCTGATACAGCAGAATTCTATTAAGAAAAAACTCTGGAACGGTAAAAAGGACAAGATCTTGGAAAGGATAAAAGACGGAGAGAAAAAGTTGAGACTAAATCCAAAATCAAAAGAAGTTTTGAGAGAAATAAAATTCCATCAAGCACAATATGCAAAACTGATAAATCAAGAAGTTGAATGGAAAATCAAACAGATGAAACAAAGATCATTTGAATCGGCAAATAAATGTGGGAAGCTGCTATCATGGCAGCTGAAAAAGAGACAAAAACTGAACTTTGTTACCAATCTAGAGGTTGAAGGAGAATGTATTCAGAAACCAGAGGAAATTAGAAAGTGTTTCCAGAGATATTTTAAAAAATTGTTTTCCCAAGGACCCCAAGTGGAGACTGAAATAAATAAATTTTTAAAAAGCTATGGCCTACAAAAACTAACACAAGACAAACAAATTGACTTGAATTATAAAATAACCCAACAGGAAATCGAAAATGCCATTCAGAACATGCAACTAGGCAAATCCCCGGGCCCAGATGGACTTACCTCCAAATACTATAAGATATTGAAGGAATACTTGACTCAGCCATTGATGGAGGTATGTAATCAAATTATGGAAGGGAAGGGGGCACCAGAATCGTGGAAAGAGGCATTCATCACTTTGATACCAAAATTGGAATCTGAAAAGACTCAACTTAAGAACTACCGTCCCATCTCACTCCTAAACGTGGATTACAAGATTTTTGCTGACATTTTGGCAAATAGATTGAAAAAAGTCTTAAATGGAGTTATTCATAAAGACCAAGCAGGCTTTCTCCCTGGCAGGCATTTGTCAGATAATACTAGGAACATTGTTGACGTTCTGGAACTTCTACAGACAAATTTGAATACAAAAGCAGTTTTGATATTTATAGACGCGGAGAAGGCCTTTGACAATATATCTTGGAAATTTATGAAGAAGAATTTGGAAGGGATGGGAGTGGGAAGGGCGTTCCAAAATGGCATAGATGCAATATATTCAGAACAAAAGGCTAAATTGATAGTAAACAATGTGGTGACAGAAGAGTTTAAAATTGAAAAAGGAACACGACAGGGGTGCCCCCTATCACCCTTGCTATTTATTTCTGTCCTTGAGGTTTTGCTAAATTTGATCAGGAAGGATCAGCAGGTGGAAGGAATACAGGTCGGAGGAAAACAATATAAACTGAAGGCCTTTGCAGATGACTTGGTTTTGACATTACAGGAGCCGGTGTCCAGCACAAAAAGAGTATTGGAATTAATTTCTGAGTTTGGTCGGGTGGCGGGATTCAAGTTAAACAAACAAAAAACTAAGGTTTTGGCAAAAAACTTGACACCTTTAGAAATAGATGGGTTTCAGAAGGAAACAGAACTAAACGTTGTTAATAAAGTGAAATACCTGGGGGTCAACTTGACTGGGAAAAATTTGAATCTGTTTAAAGATAATTATGAAAAATGTTGGTCTGAAATTAAAAAGGATCTAGAAATCTGGTCAAGATTGAAACTTTCCTTGTTGGGAAGAATTGTAGCAGTAAAGATGAATGTATTGCCAAAAATGCTGTTTCTGTTCCAGACCCTACAGATCGTGGACAGAGTGGAATGTTTTGGAAAGTGGCAGAGGGACATTATGAAGTTTGTCTGGCAGGGCAAAAAGCCCCGAATAAAATTTAAAATATTAACAGATGCAAAGGAAAGAGGGGGTTTTGCCCTGCCGGACTTAAGGTTGTATTATGAAGCTGCATCCCTCTGCTGGCTGAAAGATTGGTTTTTGCTAGAAAACACTGATGTCCTAGATCTGGAAGGGTTCAACAATGCTTTTGGGTGGCATGCATATTTGTGGTACGACAAGGTAAAGTCTCATAAGTTGTTTAAAAACCATATTGTAAGGAAATCTCTGTTTTCTGTCTGGACTAAATACAAGGACTTATTTGAAAACAAGACTCCGAGGTGGTTATCACCGATGGAGGCTAAAGCCACAAAAATACTTAATATGGGGGGTGGCTGGGCAAAATACTGTGAAATAATAGAAAGAGTGGGTGACACTTGGAGGTTGCAGAGCTTTGAAAAATTGAAAGGGAAGGTGCGAGACTGGTTTCACTATGCCCAAATTTTAGAGATCTTTAAAAAAGATAAAAAAATTGGTTTCCAGGTGGAAAAATCAAAATTAGAACTAGAATTACTTGAACCTAAGACGAAAGTGCTTTCAAGAATGTACAACTTGCTGCTTAAATGGAATACTCAAGATGAGACAGTCAAATCAGCCATGATAAAATGGGCACAAGATATTGGATACAACATTATGTTTGAGGACTGGGAAAGGTTATGGACCACCGGTATGAAATTTACGGCATGTAGTGCCTTAAAGGAAAATATTATGAAAATGATGTACAGGTGGTACATGACCCCAGTCAAACTTGCAAAGATATACCATTTGTCTGATAATAAATGTTGGAAATGTAAGGAGGCTGAAGGAACTTTTTACCACCTCTGGTGGACATGCCCGAGGGTGAAGGCCTTCTGGGAAATGATTTATAACGAGTTGAAAAAGGTATTTAAGTATACCTTTCAGAAGAAACCAGAGGCCTTCCTCTTGGGCATTGTGGGCCAGAGGATACCTAAGAAAGACAGAACCTTCTTTCTATATGCAACGACTGCAGCAAGAATTCTCATAGCTAAATACTGGAAGGCACAGGAGCTACCCACACTGGAAGAATGGCACACACAACTGATGGACTATATGCAACTAGCCGAAATGACTGGCAGAATCCGAGACCTGGGAGAAGAGGCTGCGGAAGAGGATTGGAAAAAATTTAAGGACTATTTACAAAAACATTATAAGATATATGAATGTTAAAAATTTGCTAAGGTTTGAGGTAAATATGCTTCAGTATTGAAATTCGGAGTTGATAGAAACAAAGTTAATGATTGAGAAAAGTTTTAATTTCAGAGTGAATAATTAGATGAAAATACAAAAACACAGGAAACAAGGTATTAATTTGCTGTTTATATTTATTATAAAGAATGCAGGGATGGAGGAGATGGGGAAGTCCAGTGGATGATGAAAAAAAAAAAAAAAGACTTCGAAAAATGAATTTTTTCTTGTTTAATTTCTTTTTCTTTCTGTAAAACCGCTTTTGTTGTGTTATTGATGATGGATTTAGATTCTGGAAAAAAGCAATAAAAAAATTTATATAAAAAAAAAAAAAATAAACCACTGAGCCTCTTGGGCAAGCCGATTGGAAGGTTGGCAGTTCGAATCTGTGTGATGGTGGTGATCTCCCTTTGCTCTGTCCCAGCTCCTGCCAACCTAGCAGTTTGAAAGCATGCCAGTGCAAGTAGATAAATAGGTACTGCTGTGGCAAGAAGGTAAACGGCATTTATGTGCGCTCTGGTTTCCGTCACAGTGTTCTGCTGCACCAGAAGCAGTTTTGTCATGTTAGCCACATGACCCAGAAAGCTGTCTGTGGACAAACACCGGCTCCCTCAGCCTGAAAGTGAGATGAGCGCCGCAACCCCAGAGTCACCTTTGATTGGACTTAACCATCCAATTGTCCTTCACCTTTTTTTACCTTTTGTATTTAAAGTATCTAATTTTATTCCTGTTAATAATTGCTCTGGATGCATGGGTGGTCATAAATGGGGCTGTGGGGAGGTTGAGTTAACCCTTTCCCCCCTGGTGCAGTCCTGACAAAGATCTCACCCCTGAAGCTGCTCTGCTCTTTGATGGAAAGCTCTATTGGCAGCAATGACGACTTCTCTTCTGGGGCAAATAGGATCTTCAGAAGGGGTCATTTTGGGTGGGACAACAGCAGGTGGGGGGCGAAGAGGGAGGAATTAACCATGTGTGGTGTGGTCTCAGATCTATTCCTCACCCCCTGCCTCAAAGCTGTTAATCTAAAAGGGAATCAAGAAACATTCAATGCAGCCATGGCATTTAATATATTGTCTCATATGTCCTGTACTTGAGCCTTTCAACTTGTATTGTGCAGGAGGAATTAAATTACTGCTAAATCTCCAAGGAACTGCCCACACCTAGGGTGATTCACATTTTGAGCACCATTGAAGTTATCCTTGAAATATAGCAGCTTTTTCCCTGGGAATCACTCTCTAATTTATATATTCTCACACCTGGAAAGATTTGTTTTCTTTTACCTTTTATTCATGTCAGTTAAATCCTTATTGCTTGTTCCCAGCTGCAAAATTGTGCTTTTGCTACCAGCAGTACAAGCACGTCTGGTGCGATTTCTTGCAAGCGAGTCTGTGAATTCAGCCTGCGATACCAGCAGATGGTGAATCCCTCCAGCAGTTTAGTTTCTAGGTCCAGCTGTCTTTGGATTCACTTTGCACTGCATTTCAATATATATTAAACAATGCTCCGAGTTAAACAATGGAAGAACTGTAGTATTTGCAATCATAGCCATTCAGAGTCCGCTACACCTGGATCAGGGAGACCTGGGTTCAAGTTGTCTCATCCATGGTGCTCAGAGCTGCACAATTGCAGGGAGGGCAGTTTTTGCTGGGTTGTACCATTCCAGCAGACACGCGGAGGGAGGCATGTTTGAAATCTTCACCACATTAAAAACTGTGATGCTACACATCTGCATGTACAAAACAAATCCTTGCAGGGACAAGGATGAATGGAAACTCTCTTTGCTGGTATGTTAGTTCTGTATGCTTAGGAAGATTTTCATTGCACATTCGACCATATAATTTCCCCCCCCCTTAACAATCTGAAATTGCCAAGTTTGTTCTGACAAGCTCAGGGATATCTCCCAAAGTGCTGGTGCTTCTCTTAACCATATCCTGTGAGCCAGTAACTCAAAGACTACAGAGCTCTCCAGAGCCTTAAAAACCAGCCTATTGAACATAGTATTTTTAGTGTTCAGGACTTCAGCAAAGAATAAACAAAATTTCAGAGGTGGAAGGCAGCATTAGAAAGCACACCAAGATGGAGATATATTTTGGCCACAAGAGTGCAAATAAAACTACAAATGCTTTCTGCTCAGCTTTTGCTATGAACGCAGTTTTGCTGTTTTCCCCCGACCAGTTGCACACCTGGTCTTATGTGTACCTTTTTCAAAACCAAAGAAAAGAGGGAAATGGTGGGAACAATGGAAGGGGAGAGGTCAGTGCTATGGATTTCTGCAGATAACATAATATTTCAAATCACACTAATAAAGGCATCAGTGATTCAAAACAGGGTGCCTCAGGAGGGCGAGATGGGATGCCAGACCACTTGACTTGAATTCAGACTGTTTCAACTGGTTTTCTACAGATGTTGTTTATTTTCCAATAACTGTCCCAAAGTGAGTGGCTTCTGTAAGCCCCCACACTTCTCTGTTTGCTTTCTTGTTGTCATGAGAACAGTACAGTATATTTTTTTAAAGCAGAAAGGAGGAGGGCTTCCATTTCTCTAATTAACACACACTTGGCAAATGACTGGTTAGATGCAAACTAAAACAAAGAGGTGTGGGAGAGCTGAAAAGATAAGGTACAACTCTTGACGATATCAGAAAACCAAACACAGAAATAACAAGAAAGCTTCCTGAGAATTCTTTCCAGCTTTTTGGGGGGGAGAGAACTAAAACAAATATGAGTGTTGCCCTAAGCTAGCTAAAATTTTATACCCATGAAATAACACCCGTGCCTCAGAATAAAGGTATGCTCTGGCAGGAGAAAAGGTAATGTGGAAGACTGCTATGTTTTCCTTCCAGTGGTGGGTTGGGGGGAGGAGGTGAACAGCTTGTTGAAAATGACCGCATTTGGTGGTGTGTGTTTGATAATGATGGCCAGTGAAATTCTGGATGGCTGTCAGCTCAGTATTTCTGTTGTATATGCAGAGTCCAATCTGCTGTCCAGCTGGAATGGATTGCTCAGATCACGTCAATCTCAGTGGGCAGCCTTAGAAGAGCGATGCTGCAAAGATTATAAAATCAGAGAGCTGGTGTGGTGTGTGTATGGTCTTGGATTTGAGCAGGAATAGGGCCAGCTTCAAACTCTATTCAGCCATAAATCTCACAAAATTATTTTGGTCTGGTCATGTCCATCCGCCTAACCCCGCTCTTAGAATTGTTGTGGCAATAAATTGGGAAACACCTGGGTTCCTTGGAGAAAGGGCAAGGTATAACAAATAAAATGCACCTTAAGTTAGAAAACACTGGCATAGTTGCATTGTCCTTGCCACCCTTTCATCTCCTTAGCTATGGGGTTTTTTTGGGGTGGGGTGGGGTGGGGAGTTGTCAATGACATCACAATGGTACATCTCATATGACAACACCCTGGACATTCATAAACAAAATCATGTGGATCAACGCAGCCCTTGGGATGATACAGCAGGTTGAGCAAATGAAGCCAAAGGCAACGGGAGCAGAGAAAAGGGGAAAAGATGCATTAGCCAGATGAACAAGGGGACACCAAACAGCGTTGAAACAGCACATGTGTTTGGTGACGTGAGAATTTTTCTGTAATTTGCCTGTAACGCGCATGCTACTTTTGAATTGAATATTGAAACTGGCGAATATTTGGCACAGCTCTGACATTAAATATGTGGAATACATGTGCATAGATTTGCACATTGCATCCTCTCCAGCTTAAGATGGAATATACATATTTAAAAGGGAGGTGCACAGCAGGGAAGTCTACTTCAAAACCTGAGGATCAGCTTTAATATTTCTCTTTACAATATAGTCTTCTTCTGCTTGCCACTCTGTATGTATTCATGCACACTCTGAGTTGGCTGCTTCCCTATAGGTCCAGCTGTGCTTTCCGGATTGCAGTTATCCTTGAGTGAGCATTGCTTAGCTCTGTCTACCCGAGGCACAGGGAATCCTTTTCAATTCATGGACCACATTCCCTTCTGGACAACTTTCTGGGGGTCACATGCCAGTGGTGATGGGCAGAAGCAGAACTGGGTGGCACAACGGATATAAATTTTACCTTGTACAACAAGCTAATTTATACATACACTCACATACATACACTCCTGGTTTGGAGGCAGGATTCTAGCTAACTGCAGGCTAGAATGCAGTAGCTATATTTTGGTACAGCCAGCCAGCTGTTAAATTGCGTGATACGGGCAACGGTAGAAAGGAGCCAAACGAGATAGCCACTGGGGCCAGTTCAGCCCTCTCGAATATCTTTGATTCTAAGAGCTGTTTGGCATTTGTCCTGTATGGGCAGTGGTACATGCTGCTTTAACACAGTTTGCCTGGTGGACGAGTAAAGGCTCCCTGATGAGAGCATCACCATTAGAGAATCACAAAGTTGTCAACTAGAAAGCCAACCACTTCGAAAACCCCAGCAGCTCTCTGTGAACTGATGGCATTACTCTTGCCAGTGCAACCCTCTTTACCGAGGACAAACATGCCTGATCTATCTGTGTGGTGTTTAAACTGAGGTGGTAACCATCAGCAAAAGGAGATACTATATAAGCACTGCCAGCCTTTCCATTTGCATATTCAGAGAAGGCCAGAAAGGTAGAGACGTGAAACCTTACCTATGCAAACAGAGCTCTTATTTCCAGTATGATTCTCTTTGGCACATGGTACATTGTATTAGAATCTAATGATGCCGCTTCAGACAATCTGTGTCACATGGGGGTTCTATCTATCAGCCTGTGTCCCCCTGCCTTCCTTGCAAATGTGTAACCAGAATTACACAAATCTAGGTACTTCTTGTGCAATTCTGGAACGTTTAACAATTGACTGCTTTGGTTGGTGGCTCTTCATCTATTTATTGTTACTTATTTTTAAATTTTCTATACCACTTTATATTTTTAATAACAACCTCAAAGTGGTTTACAGCATATTAAATCAATAAAACAATAAAATAATAGCAGGGGGATGTTTCTCCAGCCTCATGAGGA
The DNA here is from genome assembly GCF_027172205.1 of Podarcis raffonei. NCBI lineage: Eukaryota > Metazoa > Chordata > Lepidosauria > Squamata > Lacertidae > Podarcis > Podarcis raffonei. The sequence continues at coordinate 22,640,144 of NC_070606.1, forward strand.
GTCTCTTGAATAGGGCTGATGAGTCTGGGCCCTGCCCCCTAGGCCAGGTGGAAAGGGCCATGCAGGGAGCGTCCTTCACAACTCACAGCCGGGCAATGTAGTTGTCTATTTACATGCCATGATGAAGACTGGCTGTTGTCTTTCCTTCCTGAAGAAAAAAAGCCCAATTTGAAGTGCTTCATACTACAGTGCTGTAATTTACATATGTACTTTCCCAGAGGCTCCAGAATGTTTGCCTGATACTGTAGATTCATCATTTGGACATTTAAAAATTCCTCAATCTCACAATGCTCTTCCACAATTTATATTTCACCTCTAGGTGTTGTTGAATGCCAACAATAGCCCCACCACAGCATGGTCTGTGGGAATGGATGGTGGAAACTGTAGTTCAACAACATCTGGAGGTTCCAGGTTTCCCATCCCTCTCTTAAAAACTATGTCATTTGATGCATTTTAAGATTTTATATGAAACAGCCTGCTTCACCTGACGTCTAAATGCCTTTATTTAATGGACTATGCATATGTTTCCAGACCTCTAGGGCAGGCTTCCTCAAACTCAGCCCTCCAGATGTTTTGATACTACAATTCCCATCATCCCTGACCACTGGTTCTGCTAGCTAGGGAACATGGGAGTTGTAGGCCAAAAACATCTGGAGGGCCGAGGTTGAGGAAGCCTGCTCTAGGGAATACTAGTTGCTTGATACAGTTTTTTTGCTCTGTTTTGGGCAGGAATTATTAGTCGCCAGGAGGCAGAAGAGCTGCTGATGAACAAGTCTGAGGGAGCATTCCTAGTGCGGGTCAGTGAGAAAATCTGGGGATATGCCCTGTCCTATCGCCATCAGAGTGGATTCAAACATTTCCTGGTGGATGCTTCCGGAGACTTCTACAGCTTCTTAGGGGTGGATCCCAACCGACATGCCACACTCACAGACCTTATCGATTTCCACAAGGTATTACTTGCTATGTGCACAGAATATGAAAAACTGAACTTGATTGATGAATATTTCAAAAGGAAGAAGCAGTGTGAGCCCGGGTCTTATACAGAATTAGTCTTTACAGACAGGGCTGGTTTCAGGTTTGGGGAGTGAAGGCTAGCTCTAGGCATGGTGACTGTGGTGGAGCATTATCTGAAGCACCAGATGGCTGAGTCTAGTTACCATTTTCATTTCCCATAATGCCTCAATGGTGTTGTGGCAAGGGCATTGTGGGAAATCAGTATAGCAGTTGGATTCAACTGTCCAGAGCTGGTCCAAGTGCTGAACCTTCCCCTCCCCGAAAACACACACACACACACACACACACACACACACACTTGACTGCAGGTTCTACATATTAGGGAGAAATGCATATAAATGCCTATGAAAGGGAAAATAAAATTCAAAAACAACCATTCTAGTAGGGGAAATTGTTTGTAAAAATGTGTATATTTTGGGTAAGTGTGCACTAAACTGTTGACAAATGCAGTGCAGCCCAACCCATGCAGCTCCTATCACTTGGGAGCATGTGAAATAGGGGAACAAGCTTAATCCTCTCACAGTCTCCATATACATACTAAATCAGACTATTGGCTCATTCTCAGCTGCTCCCCATTCCTCTCATCAAGGTTTTGCACAGCCCTGCTACCTGCGTGCCTTTTTAACTGGAGCTGTCGGGGCCTGAGTCAGAGGCTTTGTGAATGCAAAGCACATCGTCAGGCAGTGTAGATAGAGCTATTTTTCATTCTGATGTAATGCTTCTGGGAGAAAGAAGATGGGGAACTGGTAGTATACATGATATAGCAAGGGACCTGTGTATTTTGTGCAAAAATGGGGAGGGGAAGAGCCCACCCTTATTAAAGTTCTGTGCCAAGGCAATCCGAGTCCCATATCAGGAAAAACTCAGTTCATCAAAATAGATGATGTAAGTTTATTGATTTTGTGTGATTTCTTTATTTCCCCATAATTTATTATATGGCATTCTTTCCCTCTTCATTAGCAAGCAGGGGCAAGGATTATGAGTGCCCTTACCCTGCACCCACTCAGTTAGACACCCTCCTTTGATTTCTCAGAACCCAACTAGATAGGCGTTTGTTTGTTTGCTTTTAAAAAGACTAACCAACTAGTCAAGAGTTGGGGGGGCATGCCCCCCCATTCAGAACCAGTCTTCCCTATGTGCCAGCTATTTGAAATGGGAGGAAAGCTGACACAGGCGCCATTGGAAACTTTGCTTCCATTGCAAATAGCAGGCTTCTGGTTTGTGATTCCAGTTTGTACCATGGCAGATGTAAACAGTTAAAGCTCTCTTTCCCCTATACAGTGTTACCTTGGGTTACAGACGCTTCAGGTTACAGACTCCGCTAACCCAGAAATAGTACCTCAGGTTAAGAACTTTGCTTCAGGATGAGAACAGAAATTGCGCCGCCGCAGCACGGCGGCAGCAGGAGGCCCCATTAGCTAAAGTGGTACCTCAGGTTAAGAACAGTTTCAGGTTAAGAATGGGCCTCCTGAATAAATTAAGTTCTTAACCACTGTACCTGTTTTTTGCGGTGGAAGGGATTGGTCACCTGCACCAGCAATTGGTTTCCTTATTTGTTTGTTTTTGTTTTTAAAAAACTTGCAATGCATATGTAATGACATCACTGTCAGCTTGGCCCTAAAATTTCAGCTGGTGTTGCCCACATACTTTCAAGCTTATGTTTGCAGCCACAAAAGCTAGAACAAAGATGGAAAGGCTGGGACTCTTCTGCTATTGTCAGCTCCATTCAGCCTGGGCATTGCTCAGGGATGATGGGAGTTGTAGTCCAACAACATCTGAAGGGTCATGGGTCTAGAATCTTGCACTAAAAAGACAATAAAACAATACAATACAATACAATACAATACAATACAATACAATACAATACAATACAGCTGAGATAGTTGGGAAGCCAATTGTGGACCCAGTCTCACTTTCTGCAAGCTTCCAGATAGGGATGCACAAATCTACCCATTTTGGTTTATCTTAGTTTCTCATTTTTCCAATCTGAATTTTAAGTTCTCCACATTTCTGTTGGTTTGCGGTTTTTTAAAGTTCTCATGAAAATTGACCAGTGTGAATTTCTCCAAATGTACACATCTTTGTATGCAATCTTGCCTAATTCATATTTTTGCAAAGCAGTTTACCTTAAATTAATACATTTTGGTATGCCATTTTCACTAATATATGCATTTCTATGCACAATTTACCATAGTATACAATTTTTTTTTTACTCCATCTTGGCTGGCGAACTGAATTGCAAAATTCAGAGAAGTGTGAATTTCAAAAGAGAACAGTCGTTCAGTTTGAGTATTGCTTCGAAAAGTGCATATTAGGTGGGCTAACCTTAAAATGGGAACTGAATTGCCTTTCTCTCCCACTGCTCCTTGCAGAATCACAGCATGCACACAACCCTGGGCATAGTTACAGAACCAGCGACAAAAAGTCCTACAAACTTCAGATACAGGGACTGCGGCAACTTCAGTATCCCCCTTCTTTCCCTAGAGTCAAGCTTGCACGAAAACTTTTGTATTTCTCTTCCTCCCAGCTTGCTCATCATAGGCAATAAGAGCACAAGAAAAGCCCATCCATCTAGGGAGGAAGCACAGGGACACCTGTCAAAAGCAAAACGTCCATTAGCCTCTGACATTCAAAATAAAATAGATTGGGATGTCCCCCGATGAGAAAAATCAATGACTGCAGCTATGACAAGCTTGTTAGAGGACTTGCTTGGCCCCTGAAGTGAGCAGGCAAGTCTCGCTTAATTGTCTGTGGTCAAATGGGAAAGAGATTTAACAGCGCCGTCTTGGGATGTTGCCCCTTCCTTATCTCCCCAGCCACTAACTCCGGTGCCTTTTTCATCTGAGTGCACTCCTAACGATAAATACAGGAAAAAAGTCAGAGCCAGCTGTGGTAATGGCAGAAAAATGCAATGGTATACAGGCACCAGCCAGTCTACCTGCTATTATTAAATCTCATATATATATATATAGAGAGAGAGAGAGAGAGAGAGAGAGTTTATAAAGACCCAAAAGTCAAGTTCATGTACATTTAAACACAATGCAGAAAATGCTACAGGTAGCCCTCCTGAACCAATGATGTGCAGGTTTGCAGATACAGTGGTACCTCGGGTAACAGACACTTCAGATTACAGACTTCACTAACCCAAAAATAGTACCTTGGTTTAAGAACTTTGCTTCGGGATGAGAACAGAAATCATGCAGCGGCAGTGCAGAGGCAGTGGGAGGCCCCATTAGGTAAAGTGGTACCTCAGGTTAAGAACAGTTTCAGGTTAAGAATGAACCTCCAGAAAGAATTAAGTTCTTAACCATAGGCACCACTGTACATTGGTTTTGTATGTGGATATCCTTCAGATGTGTTCTAAAAGCACTTTGCAGAAGCAGGGTTGTGGTTAGGGTCATGGCTGGCTGCACACACACACTTACAGCACATTTGCCCAACACCTAGAATCCAGGGAACTATGGTTTGTTAGGAGTGCTGGGAACTGTCACACTATGAGAGGTATACTACATTTCACAGGATTCTTTGGAGGAAAGATGTTCTTGAAATGTATGGTGTGTACGCAGCCATTGCCAGAACCGAGAAACTCTAGTCCTTTGCCTGCCTCAGATCTACAATCCAGAGTTCCACGAGGAGAGGGAATGGCTCTTAAACCAGTTTGTCAATGGCACAAATGCATGCCCTCAGTCCCTTATGTCAGTTTTAGATATGTAAAGAGCAAAAGATTGTGTTTCCGGCAACCCACCACCATGACAACACTGGGGTAGGGGAAGGAATTCTGTCCTTTAGTCTCCCTCAGCCGCTGGAAGAGCACTTTATTTCCTGATGTCATTGTGGAGTGCCACAGCATTAAGATCAGGAGATTAATCTGTGAGGACTAGCAAGCCACTTTCTGTGGTTTGTCTAGCCAGAGGTGGCCTGTGGACTAGCTAGGCCTGTCACAGAGACATATCGTCACCATGGAGCCAAGCAAGGGGTCCATATTACACCAAGCAGTTGTGATCATCGTGCCAGGGTCAAGAGTGGCTCTTCCGGGCCATACAATTGCATTTGCAGTGTATTCATGTAACTTTACTCCAGTTATCCAGAAACTGCACTAGAGAAGAAGGAACTCTTTTACATGACCCTTGGCATCCTGACATAGGATTGCCTCTTTCTCCATGAAAGTCAGTTTTGCTACTGATTTCAATAGGCTGCACCCTTTTGTCTTTGGTTTTTCCAGGGCCAGATTTAGGTGGATGCGGCCCTAAGCTATTGAAGGTAATGGGGCCCTTTTTATGTCCAGCTGTCCTTTGTCAACAACAAATTGTCAATTTTTTGTTGTTGAACATATGCTATAAGGTAATTTGTGGACCTAATAGGTATCTAAAGCCATTTGCACATTACAAAATATGTATTTTATCAAAGTACATCCAGTTTTTTCCCTTTAGATTTTTCGGGGGCCTCCAAGAGAGTGGGGCCCTAAGCTATAGCTTGTTTAGCTTATACGTAAATCTGGCCCTGGGCTTTTCTGATCTCTGGCGTTGTTTGTGTCTGCATGCACAATATGTATTGGAACAAATAAACTATACCCCCCTCCTGTGCACACACACACACAGACACACAGAGACAAAACCTTTTCAGTTCTCTTGAAGCATCTTAATGTACCAGACATGGCAAAAAGTGAATCTTCAATGAGTAATGGCCTGTAAGCTAGGGCTGTCGAAAATAAATTCATTTTAGAAATGTTTCAGATGATTGCTGTTTATGTATAAGCATCAGATGATCTAGATACAAGTGATTCAATTGCAAACAGGCAGCAGGCAAGAGAACATGCATTTAAAAGGAGGTGGGGCTGGCAGAGGGTGGGGAGGAAGAAACTCATATCCAAGGCAAAGATGAATAGGAATGGGTGAATAATGCATCCTTCGACTTCTGCATGATTAGACAGTGCCACATCCTAGATGGAGAAAGATAATAGCTGCTATTTCCAGACTGAAAACAAACAATGGTAAGTATGTACATGAGCACCAGCGAGTCTCTTCTCATTGAGCTGAGCTGAGCTGGAATGATTAATCATCCGAGCCATGGTCCCACCTGCATCCCATGTTTATTTGTTTAGCATGGAGGTAATGAGGTTTTCACGTGAACCTTAGGAGCTGTGCTACATGATTAGCAGGCCGTTAATGACACAGCCCTTGCTTAACTGCAGCACCTCAAACTGCAGGTGAGGGATTAAATGCTCGAATGGTCCCTCATCTCAAAAATGACAACAACATAAAACTTGCCAGTTAAGCTTTCTCCCCAACATGCTAGCTCTGCGTGTGTAGAGAGAGCTTTTTTATCATCTATTTTAATATCGGAGTGCATTTGAACACCCAGTTGCTATGTCAGAAATAGTTCGCTGCAGTTATAGATACATTATATCAGTCTGCTGATCATGTGGCTGTGAGTCTGTGCATTCCCTCTTTCCTCTTTAGAAAAAAATCCCTTGCTGAGCTGTTAGAAGGCAGAACAGGATGATTAATCATGAAGATCTCCCTCTTCCCCCCACCCCAGATATTAAACACCATGCTAATATGTCTCCTGTCAACTGGTTTAATATGAACCATCAAAAGAATTAAAACACCTTACAGCATGAACCTAGATGTGCTTATGGGGCTTCATAAGTGCAGTATATAGTAAGCCATATAGTCATTTCAACATGATTATTTTTCACACTGATGATGCAATTTGTTTTCTCTTTCTAGGAAGAAATAATCACATCCTCTGGCGGAGAGTTGCTGCTGGAGCCTTGCAGACAAACAAAGAACCCACCCGATTATAGCCCTTTATTTGAATGACTGTGGAGACTATAGTAAATATTTCTGGAGAACAGAAATAATTAGTGAAATGACTCCACCTTGAGATATAAGATAGCAGCTTATCACCAGCTAATGAATGGCAAATGTTAACCAAGAAAATGTCTTATGTAGGCAATCCAATTTTTAATTCGCAGCCATTATTTATCTTATTAGCCATTTAAAACTGGAAGCACGGGAAAACAATTCCTCTACAATTGTCCTTCAGAATAGGGTTAAACCACCAGTGATGATCAAAAATCACCCCCCACAAAAATTTCCCTAATAGCTGTAGCAAAAGAGATAATAATAATAATAATAAATTTTATTTATATCCCGCCCTCCCCAGCCGAAGCCGGGCTCAGGGCGGCTAACAACAAGATGGTTGGTAATGGAACTTATTTAGCATATAGTGAGTTGTGGAATTCTCAAAATGGTAGCATTCAGGAGCTAGATGTATGCGACTGAAAAAGATGCAGATTAATGGTATGGCTATGTAGAGATAGGTCTTTTCTAGTCTTCAAACTATGCATGATGTTAGCAGCCCCATTTGCTTAAACCTCGTCTTTCCCAGGTATGCATAAAGTGGGGGTCTGATTTTTATTTTTACCTCAGTAAGGAGAGCAAAGCCATCCTTGCACCCACCACTTTTCTTTCCATAACCTTTCTTCCAGCCAAGCTCAATTCTGGCATCACAGCTTGGTTGAAGAGGGGTGGAGTCAAAGGTAAGCTATGGGGAAGGGGTTAAGTACCCCCAATCATTGGGGCAGCTCCTGGCTGAAACCAACGTGGCAGTGGCTGTTACATGTGCCTTGAGCCTATACAGAGAGTGGAAAGGGAGACCAGTGTTTATACATTTCACAGTCCTTTAGCAGGGGTGTTACAGCCATTAGAACCTCCTCCCCTTTCCCAGAATGGGAACTGCTTGCCTACCATCCCATTATAAAGAGGGATTTCCCTTTCAACAGGCCTTGACTTGTATGCAGGATTGAATTGTCAAGTGTAAAAGTGTACATATTGCCACCTGGCAAATATTGGAGGATAAAACATACCGACTTCTAAGTTGCACTCATTACCAACTTTTTATAAGGAGCAATAAACACTTGTGAAACATCGGCATCTTATGGATATTTTTGCTTTTGTTTTTATTTAGCTAGGAAAATCTCTTCCTTCTGTCCCTCTGTTTTCAATTACAAGCCTATATGGGCAACTATACTCATGCATTTTTATACTTTGTACCAAGCCTCAGTTATGATGACAAATAACATTATGACTGTGTGATACTTTGGTGAGTTTTTCATTGGAATATGAAAGGATCTGATTTATTTCCATCTTCTCCCCTCCTCAGATTTACCCTCTAAAAATTGTTAGAACAATCTGACTATTAAAAACTGAGAAAATAATAAAACTAAAACACTGGCAGCAGAAATACAGAGAAAGGACTGACACTGCAGCCTAAAAGATAGCAGAAAAAATGGCTTTAGCTTGTTTTCTAAAAAGTCATCAGCAGGAACTAACATTTTGGACTTCTAAGGGAAGGCGTTTGACAAGGAAGGGGTCACCACAAAGAAGACCCTGCTTCTGCCACACAGCATAAATCTGGACAAGAAATGCACCATCAGCAAAAACCTATTTGAGAATCGCAAAATCTGTAAACTCATGGTGGAAAAGGCAGTCTCTATATTTTTCCAGTTTTAGGCCATTTAGGGCAGGGATAGGAAATATGTGACCCTTCAGATGCTGCTGGATTGCAAATTCCACCATCCCTGACCAGTGGCCATGTCTAGCATCAAGAGAGCTACTCTTGATTACTACAACTGATTAGGCCTTAAATGTCAACACAAATACTTTCTATTTAGCCTATATCAGGGCCGAGGAACCCGTGGCCCTCCATAATTCCCATCATCCTTGGCCTTTTTCTGTTTGAACTGGGAAATATTATTTATATCCCACTTTAAGGTTTAAATAAAGGCCATCTAGGTGACCTGCATTAAACAATAAAGATAAAAATAACAGGAACAACAAGCAAGCATCTCTTATATCAAAGCATTAAAAAAGGAGAAATAACAGTAAGATGTTAACAAAAACCATAAAATCATGATGAAAAGCGGACAAATCGAACTTCTGCTACTCCCAAGATTCCCCCCCCCCAAATAAGAAGACTTTGACCACCTTAAGCCACAGCTGAAGAAACCTCCTTGAGCATGAGTCTCCTTTCTGAAGGCTGAGATGTTCAGAGCACTCCCTCATAAGATGGCGTGAGTACATGGGAAGGGAAGTATTGAAGGGGGAAAGGCAGGAACATGAATGGGAACCAAGTTGTTGCATATGAATTCCTCTCAGCCCCAGCCAGCATGGCCAATGATGAGAGATAATGGGAGTTGTAGTCCAACAACACTGGGAGAATCAAAAGTTGCCCACCTGATTTAGAAATTTGACGGTCAACACCAGAGCAATTGGCATTGGGCTAAGAAACCAACTGGATGGCAGAGGATCTCCTTCAGACTTGATGCTCCAGGCTTCCTGCAGCCAATCCTGGTTAATAATTAGGCATCTTCTGCATTCTGGATGCTCTTCAGAGATGGCTTCATGTAGAACACTTCCAGCAGGAAGAAACCAAAGGATGCATGACACTGACCGGATCGTTCTCCTTCAGGAGAGGGCACTGATGATCACTAAACTGAAGGCAGTGAAAGGCATCTCTACCAACAGATGCTTGTTGACGTGCCATGATCAGAGCAGAGGTCGAGAGTAACCCCCAAACAGAAAACAGCTTGCAGAAAGTTTGGTCTCCATCCCATCTTCCTTGCCATTTCCTAATGAACATATATGGGACAGCAGTGTGATTTTTCATTTGGTAATCCATTTTCATTTTCCCCCAGTCTGCATTTCATGCATGCCTCATATTTTAGGTTTTACCTGGCTTTAAAATAAATTCCTTGTAAGTTCTCTGGCAAATGAAATTACCGGCTGGAAAACTGCAATTTCATCTTGAGAGTTTTATTATGCTAATAAATGTCAGGATTCTCAAATAAAGGAATTGCTTTTTTTTCCAGAGTCCCAAAGAATTAATGAAAAACAGTCAGCCAACTCATAGAGTACCAGAAAGGAAAACCTCGACAATATATAACCAGAAACAGCAGCCATATAATAAAGTGGAACTTAACCGAAGATAAATTTCAAAGGAAACAAAAAGAGATCATAGCAGGGAAGAATTTAAAACAGCAGAAACCTTACTTGGAAAAGATGTAGAGCCACTGCTAATACTCTGGGGGTGGGTTGGGGAGCAAATTAGAAGGGGGTTGCATTTTACTAAGATTATATGTGTGTATTGTTGAATCTGAGAAAACAAACAAGCCCTTAAAAGCTAAACAGTGTGTAGGAGGTAAACAGGGAGGAAAATGATTTTGCAAAGTTTTACCTGAGTTTACCAGAGACTTTGTGATATGTCTCTCTGTGATTATATATATATATACACACACACATATATATACATTATATATATATATATATATATATATATATATATATATATATATATATATATATACACACACACACACACACACATATACATATATATATACATATATATACAGAGAGAGAGAGAGAGAGAGAGAGAGAGAGAAATGCACACAGTGCTTTTTGTGATGGTACTCACCTGTGCGGAATACCTTTCTTTCTTTCTTTCTTTCTTTGCCATTGGCAGCCATTTTGTAATGGCGCCCACAGCACTTTTATCAGTAATTAGTCTGCTTGAGAACCTTACAGCTTACGGCTTCTGGAGGAGGACATAGCTGAAAGCAGTCCTGAACAGGAGGGCAAAGATACAAAGCAACATTTTGTCGCCAGTCCCAGTTGTATACTCTACTGGCAACCTTTATCCCCAGCCAGGAAGAAAGCCACTTCCTCTTTATCATATTGGTGAGTATAACTGCTAGTTCTACTTTCTGTTACCCAGTTGCCCTAGTGTGGTTGCACTCCATGGATTAGCTTTGTGCTGTTCGCCACAAATTTGAATAGAACCTCAACGGGTCATAGATGTCAGAAGTTTCGTTTTTCAAACACAGAAGTTAGAGTTCATCACCAGGGCCCTGAAAGAATCAGCTGCAGTTCAGGAGGGATCCTTGCATAAATTCCACACCCTTGCATTGAATTATGTGCCTACCTATTAATTGATGTTTCATTTCCTTCATTGTCTGGGTTTACGATATTACAGCAATGGCCAACGCATCCATGTTCATAATTTACTACCCCAGCTATAGTTAGCATTGCATTCAAGGGGCTTTGCATTCTGTGGATTTCCATTAGGCGCCTCCCTGCCAAAATATCTTGTCACTGAGATCTCTGGGAAATTATAACTAGACACTTTAGGTAGTTGTTTTTTTTTTTACAGGAAAACAGACCCCAGTCATAAAGGGAAATTTGTTAATTCTTATAGGCATGGACCATCCACTTCCAATTTTATGTGTGTAATAGGAAGCTCGTAAATATAAAAACCAGGGTTGCACCACTGACATGTACACTATTGAGATGTGTTTTCAATATTTTGTTGGGAGCCACCCAGAGTGGATGGAGGCAACGCATTCAGATGGGCAGCATATAAATACAACAACAAGAAGAAGTATTTTTCATTCTATAAGACACACCAGACCACAAGGCGCACCTAGTTTTTGGAGGAGGAAAACAATAAAATTTTTTTTCTTCTGAATCTCAGAAGCCAGAACAGCAAGAGGGATCGCTGCGCAGTGAAAGCAGCAGTCCCTCTTGCTGTTCTGGCTTCTGGGATAGCTGCGCAGCCTGCATTCGCTCCATAAGACGCACACACATTTCCCCTTACTTTTTAGGAGGGAAAAAGTGAGTCTTATAGAGCAAAAAATACGGTATTCTTTACTAGGGTTACAGCAGATGATGGTTAGCAGCTCATCCATGCTTATGGCATCTTTTGTATCTGTGGGGCAATACCTACTTGGGCAAGGGAGTGAGGAGAAGCTCTGCACTTACGTAAATCACTTTTTTTGGGGTGTGTGTGGATGATCAATAGCTATTCAGCTTCATCAACTAACCAGCCTATATAAAAGTCAGTTCTGGCATCTTATTTCCCCTACCTCCCACAGGCCAAATTTGACAGATGGGTGGGGCTGCTCATCCTTAACATTACATGTAAGCGGGCATGACACTTTAAAGTCCTGCCAACCAGCTGATCACCAGAACTTCAGAAGCATCGTACACGGGGCTCTTGAAGATTGGCAGCACTCCAAAAGCTCCTCTTGGCCCGGCCCAGCTGCCTTTTTATCTGCCCACATATTGGCAGGTAGGCATGGCTTGGAGAAAATGGCATAGTGGTCCAATTGGGGAGGCCTGGCAATGAGGTCTACAGGCCAGAGGTTCCTTACTCTGATCTAGTACAACCCAGAATCAGAACTGAGTGCAGAGCTATTTAGAAAGGCAGACCCTCCAAGTGTCCTTATCTTCCAAGGACATTCCTGGATTTACAGAAGTCATCCCAGTTTCTGATTTGCTTCTGGAATGTCCCGTTTTTCCTTAGGACATTCTTATTTTCATCAGAGAAATTTTTGGAGGGTATGGAAAGGAGCCAGCTCAATTCTCAGTGTCTTTCACTGAGTTCCACAGACTAGCTTCTACTGACAGAGACTCATGTGGGGGGTCATTGGAAGTTTTAGATAATCAGCCTTAGATCCACCCAATTTTAAATTAATTAATGAAAGATTGATTGATTGATGATTGATTGATTGATTGATATATTGAATGAATAAGAAAACAACACACTAGAGCAGGGGTAGCCAATGTAGTGCTCTCCAAATATTATGGACTACAACTCTCATAATCGCTCACTTTCGGCTATGCTGAATGGGGCAGATGGGAGTTGAAGTCCAACATCTGAAGCACTCCACAGCAGCGACCTCTGCATTAGGGCTTGGGTGATGGCAGCCTGGTTGACAGGAAAATAACAGCCTCCGTGTGGACAAACACCACATGGACAAAGTCCACATCCCAGATTAGAACTGGGAAACGGAGACAATAGAACTGGGAAACAGAGACAATACAGCCACAACAGCAAAGCCATGGAGCCAAAGAAAAAAGATAAAAGGATGCATTCACAATTTATGTAAATTCGCTTACACTTCCTTAACTTATAGCTGAAATTACCTCAGCTTGAATCAAGTGAGTGTCTATAGATAATGGTTTCTGTTATACAAACACAGGCCTTTATAGAGTAATACATTCTAATGGAATCCCTATATATCATTGTGGCTTTACCGGTAAGTCTCACCTAATAAATCCTTCTCTCCTAAGATTTTATATTCTGTTGCATCACAGCTTTGTGTTAAGGTGAAAAGTGCCTCTCTTTAATTTTCAAAGAATGATCTCTTTCTTCCTCTCTCTCTCTTTTTAATAGGAATGTATTCATTGATATCATTTATGGGCTGGTACCTGTTGTTCCCAGGACTGCAAAAGCTTGGCATTCTTTTGTCCCATGTACACACTATACCTTTGAACCACATCTCTCCCTCCAAAGATTTCTGGGCAGTGTAGTTTATCCTTCACAGATTTAGCACTCCCAGCAAGCCTTAACAAACTACAGTGCCCAGAATTCTTTGAGGGGGAAAAGTACTAGAAAAATTTATATCCCATATGATCTCAGAATGGGTTACACACTCAGTTAAAATAATAAAATGACAAAATACAAACAACATATCCAATTCAAATTAAATAAACCAGCGTTGTTAGGCGAAGGCCTGGATAAAAAGAATGGTTATCACCCACTGTTGGAACCCACCTGGTGTCTGTGATTATCTAATCTCAGGGAACAACACATTCCAGAGCTGTGGTGTTGCTATCATGAAGACCCCACATAGGACTTTTTCTGTGTGAGACTTAAGCTGTCCTTGAGATTCTTGTATGCTATTTAAATGGGTGTAGGTAAAAAAGGTAAAGGTAAAGGACCCTTGGACAGTTAAGTCCAATCAAAGGTGACTATGGGGTGCAACGCTCATCTCACTTCAGGCTGAGGGAGCTGGTGTTTGTCCACAGAAAACTTTCCAGGGCATGCGGCCAGCATGACTAAACCACTTCTGGCATGACACAACACTGTGATGAGTGTCAGAGCGCATAGAGATGCTGTTTACCTCCCTGCTGCAGTGGTACCTATTTATCTACTTGCACTGGTATGCTTTCAAACTGCTAGACTGGCAGAAGCTGGGGCAGAGCTATGGGAGCTCACCCAGTTGCGTGAATTCGAACTGCCGACCTTCTGATCGGCAAGGCCAAGATGCTCGGTGGGCACAAGACGTTGGACATGACATTATGTTTGCTGACTGGGAGCAGTTGTGGACCACAGGTATGAAGTTTACGGCATGTAATGCCTTAAGAGAGAATATTATGAAAATGATGTACAGGTGGTACATGACCCCAGTCAAGCTTGCAAAAATATACCATTTGCCCGATAATAAATGCTGGAAATGTAAAGAAAATGAAGGTACATTCTTTCATCTTTGGTGGACGTGCCCTAGGATTAAGGCTTTCTGGGAAATGATATATAATGAAATGAAAAAGGTATTTAAATATACCTTCTTGAAGAAACCAGAGGCCTTTCTCCTGGGCATGGTTGGCCAATTGGTGCCAAAGAAGGATAGAACGTTCTTTATGTATGCTACAACAGCAGCAAGAATACTCATCGCAAAATACTGGAAGACACAGGATCTACCCACTCTGGAAGAATGGCAGATGAAGGTGATGGACTATATGGGATTGGCAGAAATGACTGGTAGAATCCGAGACCAGGGAGAAGGGTCGGCGGAAGAAGATTGGAAGAAATTTAAAGACTATTTACAGAAATATTGCAAAATTAATGAATGTTAGAATGATGTCGGATAGAAACTAAGTGGTTTCCAGCTGTAATGCCTTAAGAGAATATGGAAAAAAAAAGGTTTAGAAATAGGTTTAAATTTATTGATAAGGATTTGCTGAATTAACAATTTGAATTGGAATACAAAAAAGGGAGGTAAGAGGAGGTCTGGGAAATAAGTAAATGAAAAATAAGTAATGATATTTTATGTGTTTTTAACCATTTTTATTTTTTGTATTTTTGTTATTTTCTCTTTTTTCTTTTTGATTTTTATTGTATTATTATTGGAAACTATAATAAATATTCTATATAAAAAAAAAGATGTTTGGTGGTTTAGACCACAGTGACTAACTAAATGGGAGTAGGCTGCAGTGATGCCAACAAGAGTGTCAGAATTTCAGCCCAGAGTGGGGAATCAAGTCATCGATTTAACAGATGTCCAGTGAGGTTTCAGCACGGGTGCCATTACCAAGCCCTATAGAAAACTGCAAAGGGACCATCTGCTATAGTTCAAGAGACCTCCTTGCATCATTAAGCCAGAGTAGGCCATGTGATATTCCCTGACCCCTGTGAAAACTTCCAAGACATGCTTCCTCAATGGTTTGAGATCCGGTAATAAGAACTGTACATGTGTAGGTTCTGTACATGTAACCCCACTTTTTGGGGTTCCATATGGTGTAGTCTAGTTGTACCATTTGCACAAACACACACAGAGGAATAGGAACAAGACAGGAGCACAAGTCTGTTTCCATCACATTGTAATATATGGCAGATCCATATAAAAGGCCACAATTCCTGGAGCAAGTTTCTTTCTTGTTGGTCACTGTACTCACTGAGAAACTTTAATTGGTGGTGTGTGTGATCACTCACACACATTTGCAGTATGCAAAATTAATTTCTCCCTGGGGTTCCCTGTAATAATATCAGCTGACAGAGTATGACTAGACAAACTACATTATTGGTTTGCAGATGAAACATAATAATAAATTAGTATCTGTGTACTCATACACATTAGACTATGTTTGGAGGTCATGACTGCTTTGAAATGCCTGGTGTGTGTGTGTAATTGCCAAACATAGACCATCAGCCACACATTGTATAGTCTGTGCTTCTTTTTTCCTTTCTTTTTCTTGCAGATCCAGGACGGCAGAAGAACAGGAAGTTAATTACTCTCCTGGTGGTCTCCATACATAGATGGTGAGCTGCACATTTGGCTTGGTGGGTCACAAGTTTACTGGATTAATATATTTTGTAGAGTTGGACAGGGGTTTCCAAAAATTTGAGGCCAGTGGGCACATCTGGATTTTTGAAAAGCTGCCTTGGGCAACAGTCACAAAATGGCTTCCGTGGAGGCGTGGTGTAACACAAAATGGATGCTCTGGGGTGCATATGAGAAGCTGAGCAAATGTTCACATGAAATGAGCAGGAAGGAAGAAACAGTCTCTCATGCATTCTGGATATTTAGCCTATTTATTTTCATGGGTGCTATACGAGGTACTGGTGGGGGGCACACTGGTGCCTGCAAGCACTGCATTGGTGACTCGTGCTATAGGGTGTGGTCATATAGCTCCATATTTCAGCTGGGATTGAAAGAGCTACTTAGAAACACAGGAAACTATACCATGTCAAACTATTGGTCCATCTCAGTATTGTTGACACTAATAGGTGGCAGCTCTCAAAGGTTCCTGGACATGCAAAGTGTGTGCCCTATCACAAGGCTGTGACCCTTCATCTTTATAGACACCAGGGTTAGCCATACCATGTTGAGGTGATTTGTTTTGGATGGCAAAACAAAGGTGAAGGAAAAGATGAAGGCTGACATGTATGTCTGAATTGCATCAAAATATGTTTTAATGAGGAGAGGCCTCTGTTACAGGCACCAAGATGTCTTGGACCCCCACCATTAATTATCCTCTGCTACAGCACTCTTTGGCAAAGGCCTTAATCTGGATATCACCACCAGCAAAAAATAGAGCCTTTCCTGCTGTTTTTAGGAAAGGCAGAAAAACACATTTGTCGAGAAAGGTTTTTGGCCTGCAGACCGGGATTTCATATTGTAGTGATGGTTGTAATGCAGTTTAATGATGTGATTCAATTTTTTAAAAAATATTTAAAAATGTATGTATTTAACTATGATTTGATTTGGGGGGGGGGGGACTTTTTCAAGCTGATGGAGATGTGGAATATATATTTGGTCCAGTACTTGAGGGCATAAGCCTGCAGTTTGCAGAACTTGTTGAGAGTCTAATAGCCTAAAAATATTCTAGCCATCAAGGAGACAGTCAAGGTGGATTGGAAAGGCTTGGCTGCATGATCTGTAGGTTACGATTTACAGATGAATTAAGAGACATACTTTCTATCCCTCTCTCCCAATCTATTAATAATGAAAGACGTTCACAACAATAAAGGAGAAACTTGCCTGCTGGCTAATATACAGTTTGTAAATGTAATACTGTCTTTGCCTGCCTGCCTGAGGAACTTTTCACTTCATTCTTTTCTCTCTCTCTTTTGTAATTGATGATCACTTGCATTGTCTTTTATATTTTTTTTAAGAAATCAATTTCCTGCATGTTTCATTTGATATCAACAGTGAATCGATGGAACTTTAATGCAAGTGAAGCTTCAGTCTGGATTAATGCCCTTTTCTCTGTTTCAGTATGAAGCCCACACTTCCAAGCCCGGGAGCAGAAGAACCTTCACATACTTGTCTTCAGATGGTAGCAGTGCGGTTGGACTTCCTGTTAAGGTTCTAGGCCAGGGATGGGGAACCTCAGGCCTGGAGACCAAATATCTGATCCTCACGACTCTCCACAGGCCACACCATTCACCTGTCCTGCTTTGCATCTTCCTTGAGTTCTTTTGACTGGCTGGAATGTGTCCCTGAACTCAGATGATATTATGGACTGGCTGGATGCAGAGGAGTGGTGGAAGGCACCAGCTAGGGAAGCCCCAAGGGAACCCCCAGGGGAGGAAGGCTCAGAGCCAGGGGATTGGTGGTGGGATGACAATGAGTGATCAGAAGCAGAAGAGGGAGCAGACTGGGAGGAGGAGGTGTCAGATGCTGAAAAGGCAACAGGGTTGAGTGAGCAGGAAGAGGCTGTGGTAGAGAGCAGTCCACATGCAGAAAGAGAGGCAGAGGCTGGAGAGCAGGGGGGGGGCAAGAGGCAGAGAGGAGGCTGGCTGCTGAAGAAGCCACAGAATCTCCTGGTCCTGCTTTCACCAGCTCCCCTCTACCCTGGTCTCACAAAACACAGAGAGGAATGAAGAGGGTGAAGCAAGGAGAGACAAGATGACGAAGCCTTAGGCTGATGGGGAAGGAATCAGCGGAGGAGCCTTAGAGAGTGGTGGGAAGGCAGGGGACTTCAGTCCTTGAAACTGCCTCATTGGGGCAGGACCTACTGGGAAAGTCGCTGTGAGTACTAGGCCTGTGTTGTTTTTGGCTTCTTTGAATAAAGAGTTAACTTCACTGACACCAAATGGTTTATTGCTGACCCGGTTTCTGACAGCTGATGCTTCTTGCCTGAATGGAGCAGGGGGAAAAATGTCTGAGTGTCAAGAAACTAGCCTACTGCACAAAGACAAAATTCATATTCATTGCTCCATCCACTTTTACCTCTGGCCTCAGCCATCAATGGTATGTTGCCCTCAGAAGGTTGGCCAGGAGGGAATGTCTCCCTCAGACTGAAAAAGGTTCCCCACTCCTGTTCTGGGCAGAGAAGTGTTAGCAATGTGTTTAGATTCTCAATGCTGTTGTGGAGACATACTGCTTTGTGCAAAGTGTCCTTTCTCCTTGTTTCCTGTCATTAAATTTCTCCCTTATGAGCTCTTAAGTGTGTGTAATCTGAAGTTGGAGAGATATAGTTCCATGTTCTCATCTGAATTGTACTGCCCACCCCATATACTTATGGTGGTGGTATGTGATTGTGCATTGAACACTATAAGGCCGTCATAGCGATGCAAACAGGGCAATGGCCAATACGATAATTTTCAAATCACCTTTGTGTACAGTCTAGTTCTGGTGTTAAAACTGCACTGCCAATACACAGGGAATCTTGTCGGACTGGATGAAACTTTGGTTTGATCCAGCACCGATGCTCTTATGAATTAAATCCATCTCCTAAGATGCTCTGGTTCTCTTCAAACATCTAAATTCAACACATTCTCGATGTCTTCCAAGGCCATTGAAATGTTGCATTGAATAGGGTTTTTTGTAAGCTTTTAATATTGCTAATGGGCTAATAGACAGGTAGAAGTGTGTTAGCAATAAAAATGAGATCAGGCCAAGAATATTATATTCATGTATCCTTCAAATCAAACTCTCTCTTTAAGTTTTAATTCCCACACCATTCTCTCCCTCCATTCCATTTTAACATTTCATGAGCAAAAGAAAACCATGAGAGGAAGCATGGAAAATTTAAATTAGGCTGCACTGATTCAATACAAGCAGGGCTTGGATGAAGTTGCTCATGAAAATTATTGCCATTATCAAGAAATGCTTTAATTTTTCACCCCCCCCTTTTTTTAGCTAATTGGACTTGCCTATGTGACTGATTAAAAAAACAATATTGTCTCTCAGTTGCCACCCTGTTGCTCTCAATGACATCATAATGTAGCCCAAATCTGACTGGATACAGTTCACCATGAGGTCATCACATTCACTATGTGAATCCTGATTGGAATATGGGTTCATGTGACAGAGTCAGGAAGGACAAAGCATCAACAGCAGCCAGGGAGAAATGGTGTCATAGCACTAGCCATAGGAAACAGTGACAATGATCTGGATGAAAAGTAGGTGAGTTTTTACGTAATTTAGTCGTTTTCTACCCCAGTGAAATCTCTATTTTCAATTTGAAAACTCTGCAGCTGTGGGATGCCATCCATTGAATTTGCTCAAGTTCAATCAAACACTTTTGGTTGTGTTGTTCAAGATGCATTTATGACCAAACAAGAAACGGTAAAAGCAGAAAATGTCAGCTGAATACCTGCTTCTTCTGTAGGTCTTTATAGCAATTTTGCTAGATTCAAGAGGCTTGTAGTTTTTGGAGAAGTTTCCAAGAAGCATCTGTATGGTTTTGTGAATAAATGAACTCATGAACTTTTGGAGATTAACTAGACTCTAATGAAAAATGTCCTTCTATAGTTTTTAATCTACTCTGGCAGAAGTGTGGAATAAAGATGTTAAGTTCTTAATATCTCTTGAGAAAGCATCCAAATGTCAGGTTGTACAATACAGTGCCTTTCTTTGTAAAACCCTGGAAGCCTAGTTTACAAAAAGGAATGTAATACAGGGGGAGATCATTGTGGATTACAAAGCAGCTTCTGAAAATGTCAGTGGTAAATAGCCAGCAAATCCCTTATTATCAATATCATGGCATTGATATACAGCACAAAGGCATATATGATACTTGCAAATCCATATCGCATCAAACATTTTAGTCAGTAGCAATCCCTCAGACCCAAGCGAAACACAGGTCTAATACATGTGGGATCTTGGGTTTTATTAATGATTAAGTTGCAGGGACTCCTCTTGCACAAATGAACTTGATTTTAATTGAGTTCTATGAAAATGTGCCTGGGGTGTTCCTTGCTTTCTTTATGTCTAAACATCACAAAAGAGATTAAAACCCCTTTTTGGGAAATGAGTCTTCATTAGGAAGGAATAAACTGCTTCCACCTTAGGTTTCCCATGAAGTGAAAAGTCTCGCAATGGAACACTGGCAGTTATTGACCTCAACCTCTGTGGACTAAATCAGATGTAACCTTCGTGCCATTTGAGCTCATGCACAATCTGGTCTAATGCTACTCTGATCACCTATTGTAACATAAATGCTATCTTGTGGCGTCAAGTGAAAAGACAGCTGTCTTCTGTTCAAGTCAGTTGCTTACTAATGAGCATGGATGGTCATCTGATTCTTTCCAGACTTAGCTGAAGGTGCTTGGTTTTTGATGGTTGTTTCCTCAATGACCACTGCTAAGGAGCTAGGTGTGGCCTGAAAAGAGGGAGAGAGGCTGAGGAAGAAATTTGGCCTGCAGAGAGTCCCAAAAGCCACAGAGAAAGAGGCCTGGAGGGCCACATCTGACCTGTGGGTCTGAGGTTCCCAAGCCTGGTCTGATATTTCTGTCAACCCTGAAGGGATTAATCAGCATTTACGGTTTTGCTTAATTAATTCAGACTCACAAGCCTGAAGGATAAAGAACATTGAACCATTTACCACTAAAAATCATGAATTATTGCAATTAGACAATTACATTAAAAATGGTAATTTTGGTGCAAAATCCTTTTTTTAAAAAAAATTGTCAAGGCTCATCAGTTCCAAGCAGAGATTGATTCATGTTGCTTGGAGGTCTTGTTAACCAATCCCATTATTGGTATATTTTTAAACTTCTCTGGGCTGTTTGTAAGAAAGCATATTCACCCCAAACGGTAATTTGCCATCAAAAATAGATAAAATATTGCAGTGATAACTAACCAGAAAGAATAAAATGACGATGGAATTGAGAAAGTTGTACTTGCATAGAAAGCTTTCAAGATCAGAATCCTCAAGCTTGATTAACATGAATGGGAAAAAAAGAAACCTCACATAAATAAATAGAATGCTAGCAACTACTACCTCCTACTTTACTTGTGGGCTCTGCGGTTTAGGGAGCAGAGGGTGGGGTACTCTAGGAGTCTGAGGCAAGCAAGGGCCCACAGCCCAGCTCCCTAACTGGCCAGGTGGGGCTTGCTAGCTCTGGGAGGAGGTGTGTGATAACTCAGATGGAGTAGGGTTAGAACAGGTGGGGTCACATGTCTCATCAGGCCCAGATGCTGTAACAGGCATCCAAAGTACAGAAGGGCAGCAGAGTGAAGGTTCTGTTTCTGTTGAACTGCCCATGTTGATGGGCCTCAGCTTGTGAGGCTCTGTTTCTGTATGGACTTTGGACACATGGATTGATCCTGGACTGGGGACTTAACATACTGACTTGCTGCCAGATAGGCCAGGGGTTCAGGACACAGGAGATGGTGAAAATTCAACTCTTATTGCTTAATCACTGCTAACAGGAGGGGTTGTAGCTCAGTGGTAGAGACTATGCATTATGTGGTTTGATTCCTGGCATTGTCAGGTAGGGATGGGAAAGTCTTCTAGCTGAAACTCTGGGAAGTTTCAGTTGGTGTAGAACATTGATTGCCAAACTTGGCCCTCCAGCTGTTTTGACACTATAGTTCCCATCACCCCTGACCACTGGTGCTGTTAGCAAGGGATGGTGGGAGTTGTAGTCCCAAAACAGCTGGAGGGCCAAGTTTGGCCTTCACTGGTATAGAAGATCAAACCAAAATGACAAGTGCTCTGACTTGGTTCCTATGTTCCTAAACCAGAACATGGGTCATGGGATTATGCCATCCCTCCTGGAATATGAAATCTCATAAATTTGAATATGGTTTCAAACCTTGACTAAGTAGTAACCCAGTTTAGTTCTAACTAAGTGCTGACATAATGATCTACTGCAGAGAATTTATGCTCTGCGAGAGGGATTGGAAAGATCATTGTTGAACCATGTTAAGCAACTGGCAGTGTTTTACATCTCCAGAAAGATATTTCTTTGGAAACAGGTATAAGATTTCATGTGTTAGAAGCATGACATGAAACCCGTTATAGCATCTAGTACAAATCACACCGCCTCTTTGCATGCTTACCAGTGGTGAATCGCTCCAGAACTTGCCACCTTGGAGATATGCCTAGCATGAGGCTGTAAATCAGATGTAATTCTCTGCTTTAGTGCTGCTTATATGAGTATTGGCAAAAAAGTGGCCTAGTCTGTTGATACAGCTTCAGTCAATTAAAAAAAAAAGCAGAATGAATTATTAGAGATACAGTTAATTTGGCTTCTCTGTGAGTGCATAGATAAATTCCTTGAATCTCATTAATTGTTTTCCTGTAGTGAACAGGAAAATGTATTCCCAGAGAACTGAGCTGAAAATGGTATCTCATATTCTTAAAATTAACTGGGGGGGTGGTGGTGGTTAGAAATGTATAACCTAGCGGATAATGTTAGTGTTTAATACAGATGGGAAATGGTGTGTGTATAAAATCCCTGGTGTTGAATTAATATAAAAAGTGGCAGTTCTCTGCTTTAGCATGCTGCAGCCCCTTAGATTTTGTTTCTTACACCTGGCTAAGCACCCATTCAATATGAGTAATCATTCAGAATGATACCTATAGACTAATAATGCTCAACAGACCTCTGGTTAATTTTGTGGTTAGTGAGTTGGGAAATTGTGGAGGTACACCATGAAAACATTGCTAAGCAGTAAATTATCCTAGACTTGGTTGCTGGTAAAACCTTGGAATCAAAGCATGTAATACACAGAGGAACGGCTTTCAATCTGTGTTCCATAGGCTTCCTCAATGAGAAGATGAAAATGGTAGGCAAGGATAGGTGGGCCACCGCTGTCAATCTTCCCTTGCCATTGTTCACTGTAGCATGGGTTTGGGCAATGCTCGCTGTATGAACCATGCTACTAGAACGTTCCCCAGAGTCCTCTGCAACAAGCAGTTGGTTCCTGGCAGGTATTCTACAGCAGATAAGTTGAGATAGAAAAGATTTCCCAAAGTCAGACAGTTTGCAAATGACTAGTATAGACCTTACAATGGAGCAATGGGTATTTGGACTCTGCACTGAAATATATTAGTGTGGTTTTCATGGGTGGGGAAGAAGTCCCTGCCCTGAGGAGTTTTCATGAAAAGGGAGGACAAGGAGGGGGGGAATACAAATGAATACAGTTGCACAATGCTTGGGAGCAAGCCAACTGAAGCCTCTTGGATTTACTTATGAGTAAACATGCAGAGGATTGCACCATGGGGGTGAGGACTAATCGTCGTCAGACTTTTCATGGAAAAGGTGAGTTTTGTTTAGGGATTTTCCTCTATTTATTTGCTCCTGTCATATAATTAAAAAAGTTATCGGGGCAGCTTATAACACCATAATAAGGCGAATTAAGAATGATTAGCAATAAAATAAAAGGTAGCAATAAAAAATAATGCAGCTTGAAAACAAATGGAGAAGACAAGGCTGAAAACAGGTCAGGTTTGAAAGGCGAGGCAAAAAGAAAATGGTCTTTGATGTCAGGAAGGTGGGCTTTCTCTGGGACGGCCGGCATTGAAAAGAGCAGAATGGGCGCAATACATGGTACTGCCACCACCCCATTGCTGCTCCTGCTTACTTTTAAAGAGTTTTGCCTCCACTGATAATGATATTCTGAGAGGGTCATCCCTCAGAGCAAAACATTCTAGGCAAGGTGGCCCAGAAGAACACTGGCACTGGCACAAATTTTCTATGGCAGCTAGAAATGACCTTTAAATGTTGAAGCAGGAGTTGTGTCCCCTGGATGTTTTTGGATTCCAACTCTCATCAGCCCCAGCCATCATGACCAATGGGCAGAGATGATGGTAAAGGTAAAGGTAAAGTGACCCCTGACCATTAGGTCCAGTTGTGACCGACTCTGGGGTTGCGGTGCTCATCTCGCTTTATTGGCCGAGGGAGCTGGCATACAGCTTCTGGGTCATGTGGCCAGCATGACTAAGCCGCTACTGGCAAACCAGAGCAGCGCATGGAAACGCCGTTTACCTTCCTGCTGGAGTGGTACCTATTTATCTACTTGCACTTTGATGTGCTTTCAAACTGCTAGGTTGGCAGGAGCAGGGACTGAGCAATGGGAGCTCATCCCATTGCGGGGATTCAAACTGCTGACCTTCCGATCAGCAAGTCCTAGGCTCTGTGGTTTAACCCAGAGATGATGGTAGTTGTAGCTTAACTCCAGCATTACAACACACCACTTGGAACACAAAAGAGGCAATGTGCGTGAACAGCCTAGACATGCAATGTTTAAAGCAGGACCCTATGAGTGTTTACTCCCCCCCAACAAGAACACAGGCTCTGTAATGTATTTTGGGATAAAAGTGTTGCACAAGACAGGAGGGGGAAGAAAAGGCTAGCAACTTCTGTTTTTAACACTAGCTTGTGAGTGACTTGTCTTCCTACTTAGAATGCTGAACATGTAAGCTTCAGCATCCATAATGCCACACAACAGATTTCAGGCCAAGAATTTAAAAACATAATGTTTTCCCCTTGAAGCTAAAGGAGGAATGATAGGTAAGCAGAATTTAATAATCGCTCAAGTTGGGATTTGTACAGAAAGAATCGCTTTTGCAATTCCATTGGTATTTCAGTGTTTCTGCTGCCAGAAGATTAGCAACCTTTTTAATATTTATTTAATACTATGGATTGTTTATTTGGGTGGGAGAAAAATGGGGTGTGAGGGGCAGGATATGATCAGATCAGGGAAGAATGCTCTTTGGCTCATTTGAGAGTGTTCTGAACCACTCGAAAACGAAAAAGAAATACTCCGCTGCAATTTTTCCCCCAGATACTAGAATCCAGGAGATCAGCATAAGCTCCTAAAATCTGTGACTTGTGCAGCATTTCCTGAGACTTCCTGTCCCCATTAGCTCACTCAGTGT
This sequence comes from Podarcis raffonei, assembly GCF_027172205.1. Taxonomy (NCBI): domain Eukaryota; kingdom Metazoa; phylum Chordata; class Lepidosauria; order Squamata; family Lacertidae; genus Podarcis; species Podarcis raffonei. Next base: position 22,665,346 of record NC_070606.1, read on the forward strand.
TTATGATCAGAGCAACAGCACGGCAGGAGTTTGCCAAAGTTCTGTAGAAATGGCTTGCTGTATTAATTGAAGAAAGAGCATCCTTCTCCTTAGAGATTACTCTAGTTTCCTGCTCCCCACACTCCCCAGGGAATCAGGGAGGGATTATATTCAAACCCGTAAGAATACATCCAATCTATAAAATGGGACAGCAGCAATCATCTGAGATTAATTTGCACACCAGTCTGTGGCTGCTTGTAGGCATTGATGGTCAGTTAGGTCCTATATCTGGCTTTCCCTTACCCTCAGATCATTTAGGTTGCAAACCTGTACACACCTACCCATCACACACAATGGGTTTACTTCTGAGTTTGCATGCATAGCATTTCAGTGCTAGCTGGCTGGACAAACCAACACCCAATGTGCATTGTGCAGGCTATTCAGATTCTATGAATTCCATTGTATACATGTGACTCTCTCGGCATTGTGGAAAACATTGTTCCCTGTTCTTTCAGGTAGTCTGAGCTTCCAAGCTGCAGGTATACCATTTTTGCCACACTCCCTACCCCAGATTGTTCTGCAGGGCTCATGAGATTGATGGGTAAGACGCAATCGAACACGAAATAATTTAAAAAATACAGACTTTTCAAAGGCTTGCATCCCATGACATACACTGGTGATCTTTGCTGGCTTACAGCAGGGTGATGATTGTGCCTGGGCCTAACTGTATTCATTTCATACCTTCCATAGATTCTGTTAGTTACAGATTAGCTTCAACACACCCCTACATGGGATTGAGGAGAGCACATGAAATCTGCCACCAAACATGGCTTCTCTGATTGCCATCTTTGCGAATTCAGATCAGGATCGATGACTGTGTTGATTTGGTGCTTATCCTAAGTAATTCATTCTCTTGAAAGATGGGTCTTGGTATCCACGACTGAGCAGCCCTATTTAGGATCCACGCTGCTCACCCCCAAAAGGGGGAGGTGCTAGAAAAGCTGCCCTAAACATAGTCTGCCTCTCCCCCCCCCGACTGGGTTATCATGCCCAGTGGGGTCATCACCCAGCAGTCATAAAAGACAATCCCACCCCCAGAAGGTGAAATCCTTTAAAAATAACAATTGACAAGTCATTTTGGAAAACTCTCACTATTATTTAGAGCCTGATTTGAAAGGCAGCTTCATTGTATCACTGTAGGTGGTATGTTGACCCGTTGATGTTTGCTTGGTCAGTGTTATGCTCCCTCCTGTACTGCAACTTGTTTTTCATAATAGTGAGTATGGATGCAATCCTAAAGGGCATGGTGGAGGAAACCAAAGCCATTGAGCCACCTCACCCAACGCTCTGCTAGGCTTTCGTAGAAGGAGGAGCACAGGAGCACTTGTGTGTCCCTTTCTCTTTTTCCATATTCTATATATATTTTTTATAATTCTCATTGTTCTCAATGGGAAGGAAATAAACTATGCCAGCTCAAACTGGCCCTAGTTTGGGCCCTAATTTAGGATCCAATATTTTTCCCTAGCCAGCCCCGAACATGTCCCCTTTTCTGCCTTACTGACATCAGAGCTCTGACATTAGCAGGGCAGGGTCCACAGATATTTTTTGCAGTGGCCGAGATGCAGCATCCAACATTAGGTCTGCCTCTCAAAGCTCAGAGAGGAAGATCCAGTGCTTCCCATGGTCCCTCCCAAGCAAAAGATATATAAAAAGAAAAGTACAAAAAATTAGCTGGGGCTTGTGCATGCAGCTCTTGAGAAGATGAGTGGGCTTCTATTGTGATGTATCTGAGATGGGTGGAATCCTTTATTCTTTTCTTCCCTATAATGGGGGTGGGGGTTGAAGTGGTGACTCACCCCCCTGCGGCGGCGATTCCAGGGTCCCCCTCTTAAAGGGGTTACATAAATAGGTGTCACTGGCCATAGACTGAAAGGTTGTGAGTGAATTACCCTGCATGCAGGGATATGGGCTGGGCTCCCTGCTTACAATTACATCTCACAGAGCACCCCCATATCCCATTTACCCTATGAGCCCCAGTTCCCCCCGGCTTGGGGGCTGGGAGGGATACAAGCCCAAGACCTAAGCCAAGGTCTTCCTACATTCGGAAGTTTAATAAATTTGTGGCCTAATTTTAATTCCATAATGTTGCCAGAGTCTTTATTTCCTATGTTCCCTGGGAGTTTGGGCTGTCGGCCTGGTCACGCAATACGAGTGGCAACCATTTTAGGTGTGTCCGATTGACATGCAACTGCCAATGTGTGGCTCCTTTTGGACCTGGAAGAGGGAGAAATGGGGCAGGATGGGCTTATGCACACTTGGCCAATGCATGCTTTGACACAAACTCTATGAAAAAGGGCAATTGCCTTTATAACACATTTTGTACTTCATGGGAGAACTGCATTGCCAAATGCAGAGAAGCATGAATTTTGAAGGGCAGCTGTGTTTGGGTCTACATATTAGATCAATTTGCATTTAAATGCAAACTGAATCCCCTATCCCTAACCCAGAAAGTAACACATGGATGATAAAAAGGAGCCCTTTAACCATTCCCCTTACTGTAGGATTTAATTTCAAAGCTCACTTCTCTTCCCTGCTTTGTGACCTTGAAATCTTGCCTTTCATTGGTTGGTGTTTTTTTGGGGGGGGAGAGGGTAATATTACAGCTGCATGCTACATGTGTTAAAATGGTCCAGAAGCAAGACATATTGGGAGGGGCAAGCTCTTTTGACATGAAAGCACCCCACCTGTGTAGAGTGAGCAGGATTTTTTCATTAGGCATGCCTTGTGGTCCTTTCAGTTTTCCAAGTTTGACAGGGTAAACTTCTGTGTCTGCTTCCCTTCCTCTCTTCTGCTCCTTCCATGCCACAGCTCACTCAGTCTGTCTCTCAAATGGCTTGATTCTGTGGGTTGCGGTGACGGAACAGACAACATATTCCTGGAGCCGTTGGTGTTTACTAATCGGAGATGACAGAAGCCAGAAAGGGAAGCCTTCTCACCAATAAATAAAAAATGATCTGCAGTTAGATCACTTAAGCCCTTCATTGTAATGTGAGGAAGAAAAGGGGGGAGGGTATATACCCTCCCATAAAAGCAGAAATGCTCTCCTTTTTCATTCCTCAATCCAAATACATCCAGGAGGCAGCCTCTCACACTGTGTCTTAACCTGCCTTTTGCAGCTATAGAAGAATACAGATGGCGGTGGCTTGAGACATTTTCCTTTGTGCGGTGCGTCTTATGCAAAGTGGGGATAAGGAGAGAGGAATGACGGCAGCAAACTGCACAGGCAGTGTAAAGAGAGACATTCTAACACAGAATGAATGTCTTCCTGATTGCATTGAGGTTTATAACGCTGTGTGCTTTTGTCCCAGTGGGTGGTGCAATTGAGCTAACCTTCCCAGCAGACCAGTTTTATTACAAGAGATACCTTATTAATTTAAGGGGGGGAAACATAGAAAGCAAAAATAATAATAAACACCCATATTACAAATTGCAGGTCATTATTTGATACAGCTGCATGGCTTTAAGAAAGGATGGCAGCTGGAACATTAAAAGGGAATGCCACTGCTAAACTTGCTCTGGCCAATTTGCTTCTCATTAGCTCTCAGGTTTTGCCCCCTCCTTTTACAAACATGAATTATGCCTGGATTTTCCATGATTAACTTTTTTTTATAGAGATCACAGTTTTTGTACTCGGCTGCAGTACATGCAATGTTTTCTTTACTATCAAAAACAAGCCCTCACCCCAGCATTTTTTTCTGATTCCCAAAGCAGGTATGGATTTGAGCTTGGGGTTCATCGATGGGTCCACTGAAATTCTGGAACTTTATCCGCATAAAAGTTGGTTTACTAATAATTCTCTCCCCCCAGTGAACTCTGGGAATTGTAGTTCAGGGGTGGGTTAAGGATATCCAACAGAGGATTCTCAGCATGCTTAAATTTCTGTTTGCTTCTTTCTTTGTTTTTTTTAATAAAATAAGTTTGCTTCTTTCTTTGTGGGACTCTAGGACCACATATGCACCTTGCAGAGTTCCCCATGAAGTGGGACTGGTTATTAAACCACTCTGGAAACTAGCTCAGTGAGGGGCACAGGGGTCTCCTACCAACACTTGGCAGTCAACAAATTACAGGGTTTTGTTTTGTTTATTCACTTTCACTTTTAGTTTGTTCAATTGAAATATTCTCATTTTTTTAACCCCCCCCCACAAACTACAATTCCCAGGATTCCTTTAAGGAAGCAGCAACTGTTAAAGTGGTATATGAGACGAGTGGCAGACCTTGGGGTCTCAAATTTCAGCAGCACCCTGTGCAACACCAAAATTTGGTCTCTCCCCCCCCCGCCTTTGCTTCTGCACATAGTTGCGGTGCCCCCAACTCTCTGTGCCCAGGGCGACTGAACCGGTTGTGCTCCCCTAAATCCACCTCTGATGAGAGCTTTATATGTGTGGTGCAAATGTGGCTTATGACAGCTGAAATGCTGCAGAATTGGTATTAGCTACTGATGTAAACAGACTTATGAACTGTATTACATAGTTATAGTGCCCATCAAGTTATGTGGGGTTGTTGTTAAGCTTCGGAAAGGAATCACACTCTACCACAGTCCAGGTCTGATCAGCGTAAGACTTCCACTGTCTCTTAATTCCTTGCAGAGATAACTTACCAGGGAGTTTCACAGGAGCTGTCCAAGGTACTGAATGCTTGACAGGGAAAGTGCCTGCGTCCACTGTGAGCCTCATGCCTCTACAGACCTGAACAAGTCAAAAGAAGAAAAAACCCCATTAAATTGTGGGGTGATGCTGAGGGCCTGTGCGCACACATTTCTTGCAGTAGGGGTACCCTGGTTGTAGGGTTGAAACTCAATGGTAGAGCATCTGTTTTGCATGCAAAGACTTCTAGGTTCAAACTCCAGGTACTAGCCTAGATGGACCAGACACCTGATAGCTTCGTATGGCAGCTTCCACCCACAATTCCCTGGCCAGAGGTGGCTTGCTTTGTAAATAAACATCTAACCATCAAGTGCTGTTGAGAAAGCATCTTCAGTCAGCTCTAGAAACACTATCAGTATTCCCTAGGGAGAAAGCAAGTGATCCAAAAGGCAACCATCTCTTCACTTGATGCAACACTAGAGGATTTCTTTGTTAATAGATTGAAAGTGGGGAGAGTACTCTTCTTACCTACTCTGCATGTATGCTAAATGGGTAGTTAATGTGAATGGATGGAAAGAGTACACACCTTCAGAAATCTTAACATTAGAGGATGGTAGAGCGATGCTCCTATCTGATTAAGCAACAGGATTCCATTGATGGTGTGGCACAAACTGATAGCAAACCTCAGAGACCAACATGAATTGTGCAGGAGGTATCTGTGGGACAACAAATATGTTCTGTGAGATTGAAATCTATGCTCCACACAAAATAGCATCTGTAGAGTTACACTGGATGACTCTGTTATCTCCTGCCCTCTTGGGTGCTCCTTGCTCCAGAGAATCTCCTACACGATAGTGGCATTATCTTGTTCCCGTAAAAGTAGTCGGCCTCACCATTGCCTGTGTGTCTGTATGTGAAAGAGAGAGGAAGAAATAGAAAAACAGAGTGCCCACAATATATCTTGATCAGATTATGTAAAATGATGGCAGTTCCATCGTCTACTTTTCGGATCTTATGATGTAATGTCCTGTTACAACATACAGAGGTGTGTGTAATAAATGCCTAGATCAGCCCCCCCTTTTCCTTTAGGAGCGAGGAAGGGGCTATGGCACAGAGGCTCAGTAAATTAGGTTTACTCTGTAAATTACCCTCTGTATCATGTGCAGAAACTGCCTTCTTGACCATTGGACCCACTATTGGCCTTGTCCACTCAATCCATCAGAGCCTGTCTTCACATGCAGGGAAGTCCCTGACTCACCAAGGGTTTGAGACCATTGGCTATCCTCACCTGGTTTAGCCAGCCAGTCAAAGCCATTCCTGGACTGTGGCTGCTGTTGCACGCTGACAGCTTCTGGAAGCCACAGGTGAGAGCTAAATACAGGGTAGAGACCAAAAGTGGACAAACTTCCTTAGAAGGAGGACATGTCCCCCATCAGAGGTACCACCTCTCCCCTAACACCCCATACACACCTGATGTACACCATCAGGATCATGCTTCCCAGTAATGCTTGATCTCCCAAAGGATTGATGTGTGCTTTTGAATGCAGAACAATAACGCTGATTGTCATGGTATACTACTTTGAGTCAAATGTATAGGATTGTAGCCTGAGACGCTTTTCCTTCTTAGTTTAGGGTGTGGAGGGAGCATCTTACTTGCGGTAAAGTCAGTTGACAGATATTTCTGTTTTTCCCTTTGAGAGGAAAAGGTATTTGTCTGGTTTTTCTTCTTCATACTAATATGGTCTGAGTATAAGAAATAGCCCAGCCCGGCAACAAATACAATCCACGGGTCTTCCACTCATTTGTGTTAGCTCTTAGGCAGGAAGCGCCTGTGCTTGTGAAAGGGGAGCATGATGATGAGCCATTAAGCCAGCTGCAGATAATGATGCTTATACAAACTGCAACAATCGTTTTGATCACTGCACTGTGAAAACCACATAGGTGGAAATATCCATAGCTATGCTTTTACCTCTCTGTCTACACATACACGCCAGCAAGCTCTCTTTCCCATGAAAGGTCATTTTGCCTAAAGCATTTCTTGATTTCTCGAGCGGGTGAAAAATAATCATGCACTTAGCAGGGATGTGATCCTTGCAAGATGAGATTTCCAAAGATGGCTGTGACAATCACAGCCTGTGTCTTCCAGGCATTTTGCACACATTAAGCCTCTGCCACAGCTAAGCAAACCAGTTTGCGCAAAGAAAGAAAAGAAATCGCCCGGACTATGTTGTCACTCACTCTTCACTATCAGGCTGCAGCTGAAATGGGTACCGAAGGCCAAACTCTCAGTTTGATTCAGATATGGGCTCAGCTAAAGCTCCTTTTACATGTTAAATACGCAAAGGCAGCTTCAAGTGATTATTGGGCATCTGGGCTGCATCACTGCCCCTGCCTCCAAGGGCACACAATGTCATGCAGCTCCTTTGGACACACACTGAACAGTGGTGAAGCCTATGCTCATAGACTTTCCACATGAGGTGGAGCCCTTTAGTGTAATCTTCACTCCTGCAGACATTCACAATACACGGACACTGGAGGCAGGACCAGGGAAGCTGTATGATTTGAGTGGCAGGAGCAGTGGTGTGGCTCTGTTTCCCCTTCATCATGTGGTCTTCCCCTCATGTGTGAAGGGTGCTCTGATCTGGAGTGCACTTACTAGGCAGCAAACTGCATTGAGCTCAATGGGACAGTTATCCAAGCGAACAAGTATAGGGATTGTTTAGCAATGCAAGTTGTTTTTTCTTCCAGAAAAATGTTTCTGGTTTCCTCCCCAAGCACAATTCCAAAATCCAGAAACTCTATTGCGTTCTCAACAAAATTATTGGTAGCATGAGGGGACCTTTATGTGTCTCTCTTTTGTTTTCATTCTTAATTATAAATGCTGTAAAATGACTACGTACACATTCAATAAAGCAGAGAATACAACACATTGCTATACACAGTATAATGATAGCAGTTCCAAAGCAGCTCAAAAAACCATCCACAGTGTGTTGATTAAAACCCAAGAAAATAGGATAGTTTTTTAACCACCTGCCTATATTATATGAAGCTGGTGCTAGGCAAATGTCATTTTACATGGTCTTAAAACACTGGCAGTCCTTTATGTGTCTGTCAACCCCATTGCGCCTCTGTCCTCACAGTGCCACCTTCCCTTCACCCAAAACATACCTAGCAGTGAAGGCAACCAGGAGGCATCCCTGTGAGGCTTCTCTTTCCCTTTGGTACCTGGTTAAATGAAATGGCAGAGTGCTAGGTGCTGGAGATCCCAGGTCATGCAGTTTTCCAGGACATCTGAGTAGAAAGAATCTAAGACACCCTGGGAACGATACATCCGAAGACTCTGTGTGTATGCAATACTGCTAAGCATGCTCATAAGTGTCCTGGATGCAAGGTTTCCAGGAACATGCACTTCCAGGATGCCTAATATCCCTATTTAAAAACTTAGGTACCCAGGAAAACATCTTCCAGAGCTCTTTGCACATGTTTAGAATTTGGTTTCCATTCTAAGCCAGGGAAGGATTTCTCAGGAAAATTGCACTCTATTTAATGAGTGGGCCTGGTTTGCTTAGGAAAAAGGTGCAGAATCTGTGGCTCTACAGACACTGCTGGACTAAAACTCCCATCATCCCAGGCCATTGGGTATACTAGCTGGGGCTGATGCAAGTTGGAGTCCAATCACATCTAAAGGGCCCCAGGTTTCTCATACCTTGTCTAGGAGCTTCGTAATTCCCTTGTAACAGAGCAAGTGAGATAATGTGGCCCATGACATGGGCCACAGATGCCATGACTTCAAAGCTGTCCCTTTGATATTTTAGTGGCACCTTAATAGAACAACCAAGGTTTATGGCAGTGCTTGTGTAGCCCCCATGATAGTTTCCTTTTTGGGGAAAAATGCTAATGCAAAGGAGAACTCAACTTTGCAAAAGTTAGCATGACCTCTGAAAAGGTGCTCCCTTTTGCGCCTTCCTTCTGGGAGGGAGCATGGAACAGTGTGCAAAATTGTTCGTGGTGGAAGGGAAGGAAATGCATTGGCTCACTGCCAAATAAAACAAGGCTGGTACTCCTTGTAACCACTGCAGAAATAGAGGCACTTCAGCCAGGTGGTTTCAGCAATAGATGAATATGTTCCCTCTTATCCCCTCTTATTCAAAGAGAGGGCTTTGTTCACAATGTGTTCCCTTATTGGCTGAGATCACACAAAGAAGACAAACTGTGCATAGAGGCAAAGCAGTGCTTCTGAACAGCTAGCAAATATGTACATTTGATGCTGTCAGGCATTGTGGGACCTCTGGAAGCCCTACTGTCAAGACATTTTATCAAAAAAACATATCATCCTTAATCTCCCCTGTTTTTCCCCCTCCCCCTCCCCATAAAGTAACCCCCCTCCACTCCCCCCCAGACTTCCCTCAGCTCCTCTCTCTGGTTTATCAACAAATGTTATTCTCTGCATGTTACAAAATTGTATAGATCCTTAATTTATCCAATTAGCTATTGTCAAAAAAATGTTTGTGAGTGTCCCATTCATCTTTAAAGTCACAGTTATCCTTGTCCCGTAGTTTGTGTGTCAATTTTGCCAATTCTGCGTAGTCCATCAGTTTTTCTTGCCATAGTTCTTTTGTCGGGATTTCCTCGTTTTTCCATCTTTGTGCAATTAAGACTCTTGCCACTGTTGTCGCATACATGAAGATATTTTTCAATTTCCTTGGCAGGTCTTTTCCTACAATCCCTAACAGAAATGCTTCGGGTTTTTAAATAAATGTTAGATACAACATTTTCTTCAATTCATTGTATATCATTTCCCAAAACTTTTTAATTTCATTACAATCCTACCACATATGGTAAAAGGTCCCTTCCTTTTCTTTACACTTCCAACACACATTTGAACTGGTTTTATACATTCTTCCTAGCTGCACTGGTGTTATATACCATCTATACATCACCTTCATATAATTTTCTTTCAACAAGGAACAATCTGTAAATTTTAAGTCAGTTTTCCATAACCTTACCATTTAATCATAACTGATTTCACCTCTTCGTCTTTCGTCTCCCATTCTAGCTGGATGCTATACGCAATCATTTAACTTTCCCTTCTACCACTTCCCTTTGAAACTTGGATATCGTATAACTGAATCCTTTCTTACTGTCTTCTTTGTTTGTTTCATGTAATTGTCAATAGTGCAACCAACTCTGAAAATGATATTTTATCTCATCATAATCTCTTAATTTCCATTTTCCATCTTGGTCCTATAACAAGCCAGCATATGTAAGCCATTTTCCTTTCTTTCCAAGTGGTTTGAGCAGTAACACTTCATGTGGTGAAAGCCAGCAAGGAGTCTTTTGTTTCAATAAGTCTTTGTATCTCTCCCATACTCTCATTAGTGATTTCCTAATTATATGGGTAAAAACTTCTGTGTACCTTTCCTTTCCTATAGCTTCTGGCTCATTTATGACTGGGCTACTGAAGAGAGGCTACCCTGCTCATGAGCCTAAGTGAAGGCTCAGGTTGTAAAAATGCTCAGCTCAATGCAGAACCTAGGTTAAAAACTACAAAACAATGGGCCAGCCTGGCAGCTTCCTGTAGCAGAAATAGCAAGGCAATGAATTCTCCGAGACTTCCTGACCTCCTTTGTGGCAGAGAAAGGGTAGCAGGGGCTTACTGCTATTTCCAATCATCAAAAATAACACAGAAGAAAAATGTCTACAAAAATGTGGGGGTGGGGGGAGAGAGACACCCTGGTCGGGGTGATATTTTTACATTTGCTAGTAAAACGCCCATCATTTTGAAGGGTGGGATGGTAGTAGGGAGAAATAACAGAGTCTTTTGAAGAAGCAGGAGACCTTTTAGCAACTGGTGGTGGTAGAGATCAAGGAGTGAAGGTCAGAGGCAGGGGTGTATTGAGAATAAGACTGGGGAGATGAGGGACAAGGGTATGGAAGACTTTGAAAGCAAGGACAAGGAGCTTGTACTATAACAGCATTTCTCAAACTTGGGTCTCCAGCTGTTTTTGAACTACTGTTCCCATAATCCCTGGCAACTGGTCCTGCTAGCTAGGGATGATGGGAGTTGTCGTCCAAACACAGCAGGAGACCCATGTTTAGAAAACACTGTACCACAGGGATAGCCAGCATGGTGCCTCCCAGCTGTTGTATTACAAACTCCCATGAGCCCCAGCCAGCATGGTCTATGGGCAGGAATTATGGGAGTCATAGTCCAACAATATCTAGAGGACCTCATTGGTGATTTCTGTTGTACTTGGATCCAGAAGCAGTCAGGAAACCAGTGCAGGGATTTATTCAGGGCCAGTGGGATGATTTTAGCATGAGAGGGCTGGATAATCAAAAGGGAAGCAAGGCAAGAGAATGGAAGTCAAGGGTGGAGAAACTTGCAGTAGACTAAATGAGAGCGGAGCTCTTGCTGATGGGGCAGAGATGCAAGGCCATATTATTTTCAGTGCTTTGGAGGAAGATGCAACATTGCTTGTTGAAAGGTTGGTTGTGAGGAACACAGGTTGAAAATAAAGCCCAAGCTACATCTCTGTTGAACAGGGTGGGTGGTAACATGGCTGGTGAATAAAGGGAACAGGTTCATCTCTGTGGTGGTCCCTGCTTATGAAATTCTCACCTGACACCTACATTACTATCTATTCAGTGACAGCTGAAAACCATTTATTCTTCCAGGCTTTTTAAACGTTTAAACTCATTGCTGCTAGCTTTTAATCTCCTCTTTTATTTTTATTGTTTTCAGAGTTGCTAATGTTTTCTGTTATGAAATTTGTTCTATTCTTTTATTGCATAAGCTGCCTTGATGCTTATTTTGCAAAGTAGCATAGAATAATATTAAAACAACACAAACAATTATCCTTTCCTTCTCTTTGGCTTCTCCTACCACTTTCTTACACCCCCTAATGCTGACAGCTTAAAAATAAATGTGTTATGTAAAATATAAAATAAAAGCAACTTTCCAATCAAGATTCTGCCTTCCCATTCCATCCTGTCCCATTGAAATGAAAAGGCCACACTCCCCTCTCCTCACACACTCCGAATAACCTATCAAATAACCCCTCAAATCTACCCAAACTCTTTCCCTTCCAGAGGGGAAGCCCTGTTGTGCTAATGGGAGTCCTTGCACTGGCTTCTGCTAAGGTACCAGCTGGTTGAATCTGGTCCTAAGTATTAAAGAGCCAGAGTAGCACAGCGACAAGAATGTTGGACTTGAATTGGGGAGAACAAGGTTAAAATGGTAAAAAGGTAAAGGGACCCCTGACCATTAGGTCCAGTTGTGGCCGACTCTGGGGTTGTGGTGCTCATCTTGCTTTATTGTTCGAGGGAGCCGATGTACAGCTTCCGGGTCGTGTGGCCAGCATGACTAAGCCGCTTCTGGCGAACCAGAGCAGAGCACGGAAACACCGTTTACCTTCCCGCCGGAGTGGTACCTATTTATCTACTTGCACTTTGACGTGCTTTTGAACTGCTAGGTGGGCAGGAGCAGGGACCGAGCAACGGGAGCTCAGCCTTCTGATCTTCTGGATCGGCAATCCCTAGGCTCAGTGGTTTAACCCACAGGTTAGCCATAAATCTGACTGGTTGACTTTGAGCAAATCACCATCTCTCTCGAGTTGTGTGTGAGATAAACAGGAGTCTGGGGATAGACATCAAGCATGTTGCCATCAGACATCAAGTATGCTGCAGGATAAAACTAACAAGGTAACACATAAATTGAAAAATTCACATTTTTTTAAAAAAACCCACACATTCTTGGAAATGTAAATATTTTTACAGTTAGGAGGTAGGAATAATTGTTTCTCTATTTCTGCCTTTCCTTCCATTATCAGGAAGTACCAAAAGCATATTTTGTCATCAAGGGACAAAGCTGAAAATAATGTGAATAGTTGGGCCTCTGGTGATAATTCGCTTCCAATTCTTCTTGTGAATTTTAGCCCTTCATACCAGGCAAGAGCTTAACTATAGTGCTTTGCTTCAGAGATGTTCAGGAGCAATGGAGCGTGCCAGACTATATTGGAAATTGGAACTCGGCTGTTGGCCTCTTTCCTTTTTTTCTTTCCCCCCCCTTTTCCCCTCCTGACGCTCGTCCTATTCAAACAGTAAATTTACTATCTAATCACAAGTTGCCATGTCATTCTAAACAGACTAATGCAGGGGCTTCAAGTGATGTATAAAATCATCTAACAAGACTGGCAGCCACTAAAATTACCCTGTGTTTGCTTTGTCATTACCGAGGCAGCCTTTGATTCTGAAGAATTAGAAGCCTTATTTGCAGTTCAGCACCTCTTGGCATGAACAGCTACAGAAGGTGCACAGCAATTGAGGTGTGGGTGAGGAATGGATCTCTCCGGCGGAGAGGGTTAAATCTGGATTCTGGAAAGTGAGCCTTGCTGCTGTGCTGATTGCTTGACCAGGTTTTTGAAATGTAAGGGAATGCTTATTCTCAACAACCTTGCACAAGATCATATGTGTCCATGGTACGCGGCTGAAAGTGAATATATGGCACCTGAACAGGAATCCTTATTCACTCACGAAGGTGAATAATTTTTCATGCTCATTATTTTACTCTGCCCAGCAGTATGTAGCGCTGCAAGACGAAACAGGAAAGATTCACACCCATCTGGCTACTATTAAAGATGAACTAACGGAGAATTTTCCACCAGGAAGTGACCTTGTGGCTAGACTTCCACATAAAAGTAGGTTCATAAGAGTAGACGTACATGAGTTATGAAAACATGAGGCTTACTAAATACAAGTTAGCACATTTTTATCATAATATCATTCCACAAGGAACTCTATGAAGACCCCATTGCCTTTCCCTCCACACACTGACATGGGACCCCTTCCTCATGGTCGAGCTTTTTGGAATTGTGCATGAATTAATCCTATAAGTAAGGCAAATCACCTGGGTCATTCTTGCCTAATCAGCACCCTCCCAAGGGATGGGTGATGCTGATTGGATGGGGAAGTCACATGTAATTCACGTTGCGCACATGGTTATTTATTGATTAATACACACTCCCCTAGAGGACTGAGATGGAGACGAAAGAGGTTTCCTCTTTTTTTGGTGGAGAAAATTGCCAGACCATTTCACCTTTTCTGTTTTTTCAATTTCACAATATAAATAAGTATTTTGTTTTGGTAATGAGAAAGAAATGAAAATTTGAATCAACGATTGAGACTGGTTACAAAAGAAAAACAAAGAATAATGAATGGGGTGTGTCTCTGTTATCCTATTCACGCCCATTCAGCATTCGTTGATGGAGGTTATTTTCTCAGAAGTCTCTCAAGAGCGTTATCCAGTTTGACCTGGAGTCTTACATACTAAGGGGTGCAGAACAGGACTTGGCTTTGGAAAAATGCATTGCGGGAGAAAGATATCTAATAAAAGTGATTGTGAAATCTTGTATACAATTTCATGAGAAGAAATTCTAATTAGTTCAATGGCTTGGGCTGACTTCTGAGTAGAGTAGACGCATAAAGGATTGCATTGGGAATGTGTTCCTTTAAGAATATTGCATAAGCCTGAGCATTGCCTTAAAAACACATTTAATTTTTAACAGAATGACACGTTACTCTCTATTACATGAAATAAATCAAGCCTGTATAAAAGATGCATAGGCTGACATTTCCCTACAAGATTAGTATTTGCATGACAAAAGCCAGCAGCAGTGGCAAAAAATAAACATTACAAAACTGATGTTGAGAGGAACACACACACACACACACACTTGACACAAAGCAGCAATTCTAGACAAAATGAGGTTTTCCCCTATCACTCAACCATCAATTACCAGTTTCCAATTAAGTCTTCCCATCAAGAAAACAGTTTTTATCATTAATTTTTTCTGATATGCCAAAGCAAACATTTGTTTGTTGACCAAACTTCAGCATCTTAGAGAAACACTTTACAATGAATCCAAATGCATAATCAAACATTCACTTCAAACAAAAATTGTTCACAACAGAGATGAGCTATTCCATCCTCTGCAAATAAAATTCCATCACCTTATTAAAATAGAATTTCTGTGGATGGCTCACCTCAGCTGGGGAGCTTAACCAAACATTTACAGGGGCTTTATCATCACCACCACCCTCACTCATTGCATCATAGTATAAACTATTGTTTCAACTGGCCATCTACACCAATAGAAGATGCCTAGTTCTAAAAGTGGCAGAAGGTGGAAAGACACTATGAAGAAGCTCCTTATAGCCCTATAATATCATACCATTAGCTGATGGATTTTGGGGTTGTTAGCATAATTCCCCTAAAATGTAATTTAAAAAACCACAATTGCATGTGATTTCTTTGCCTTCCTCGTTGAGAGGCTTTAAATACTTCAATAGGAATACTGGATTTATTTGACAGCGACAAATGGATTTGTCATTCAGAAACATACCGGAAAGTAACAAAGGTAGCTAAAAATCTATTATTGCACTGACTGACATACAAGCAGATTATTATTGAGTGTTGCAGCTGTAAGTCAACATTATGTACCTAATAGGAAAGGTCTAGTTTAGAACCACAAAAGCCAAGAAAAATAACCCTGAACTTTGGAAGTAATTGTGGCTTTTGGATTTCTCCCCCCTGAACCAACGCAGATTTTGATCTGTGTGTAATTTTTAGTTTCCATTTATGTCAGAGTTGGCCAGCTGGAGGCCTCAGGTAGTGTTTGTTGTTTCTTCTTCTTCTTCTCTCTCTCTCCCCCCCCCCGATTTATTTTATGACACACACACATTAAACATAATAATAATAATAATAACAACACATAATCAACACTAAAACTTACAAAAAACAAAAACAAAAAAACAGAGAAATACAGCTAAAACATTTATGCAAACAAATGAACATCAATATATAAATACCATACTTCATTTTTTCTTTTTTTCCAATTGACTTTCTTCACCCTCAACACGGTTCTCTTTTCATTTTTGATAAACTGTTTCCTTCTTAATTCCTTACTACCTCTCTTTCTTTCTGTTTTTGACTTACATACCTTCATTTATTTTGCGGAAGTTAATCAAAACAAGTCCAAGTATTAATTTGAGGGGACTGCTTTTAAAGATATTCTCTATATTTCCCCCAGTCTTTTTGAAATTTTTGTTTGGCTTCTGATAGCTTCTGTCAATCTGGCCAATTCAATATAATCCAACAATTTATCTTGCCATTCTTTTTTTGTTGGTGTTATTTCTTTTTTCCAGTTTTTGGCAATTAATGTTCTTGTGGCCCCTGTAAGCATAAAATATATATTTTCCCCTCTGGCTAGTGTTTGGGCACTGGTTGGGGTGAATGACCACTCCCCACATCAAATGGGGGGTGTCTTTTGCATGGTTGTTCACAGCCCCCCAGACCCTATGCTGCTCCTGGCAGTACAGTCTGGCTTTGCCCTCCCCTGGCTGGATACCTGGAGGTCTCTGCCTACCTCAGCCAATTGCCCAATCCCACCTGGGAAGGCTTTGCCAGGGGATTGGACGAGGTAGGCCCTGCCCACACAATAGAGGGTGGATCTCCTTCTACTGGTCCACAATAGAAAGTGTCCTTTCATACTGCATCATGGTGCGGTACGCTGGTTTGACATCAACTGATAGGAAGTGCCTACAGAGGGTGGTGAATACAGCACAAGATATTATGGGCTGTCCCGTGAATCTGCTGGATGAAATAGCGGAAGAACATTGCCTCAGGGGAGTGAGGAAAATTCTCAGGGATGATTCACACCCTGGCTGGCGCTTTCCTTGATCTCCTGCCCTCAGGCAGAAGATATAGAAGCATGATTAGTCGCACCAATAGGGTAAAGAACAGCTTCTATCCGTGGGCTGTTAGGCTGCTGAAAGAAAAGATAACAACAGGGCAACTGATTTTCGGGTTTGGTGGGTGTGCTTCAGTAAACGAGGGGAATTAAGACTAAGAGAGCCGAGTGGGGGGTGCTCGTGTAATCTCACTGTATACAAGTTGTACCAGTGACAATAAAGTATTTCAATTTCAATTCAATATTACCTGGGAATCATCAGTTGGCTCCAGAGAGTGAGTGTTGGGGTGAATGTGTATCTGCCAGATCCAAAGCTCTTGGCATTCCCCCCATATGCTCAAAGAACCAACCTGACAATATACCATCCCTGGGGCTGAAGTAGGTATTTTACTCCCTCTCTCCCACCCACCTACCATGGCTATTGCAAAATGGGAGGACACAGTGCAGCAGTCACTCTGCTTACTGACTTTCCTCTCATCTTAATGCCTTAACGGTGAATTAAGATTACTCTGCTCAATCCCCCCCAATCTGTTTGAATTAAAACAACAACAGCCAACTGCGGGAGTGCAATTATGCACATGAGAATTAAATATATAAGCAATTAAAATCTAGTGTGTTGGCAATCAAAGGAAAAATACAGACATCAAGGAAAGAGAAAGTCACCTATTTGGAGAAAAAATAATAACAACATTTTAGATTAAAGACTTGAATATCAGCAATTAAAGAAGGAAAATTATGTTTCTTTTATTAAAAGGATGAACGTGCTGCAGCTCTTGGTGAGGAAATGGCTGCTTCTAGAGAGCATTTAAATTCAAAAGAATGCTGCCATTTTAAATCACTCCTCCCACAATATTCTGCTTGAAGTTCTGATCCCTTGGATTTGGATATTTTATTTTATTCTCCTGCAGGATCACAAATGAGCTTCTGTAGTAAGATCCAAGGAAAGCCATAAATTTGTTTGAAGAAACATGGTGGGGGGTTGTTGCATGTAATTCCTTACCTTCATTTAAAAACCGGCAGCTCCTGCCAGAAAACATACAAGGGATATCCCCCAAGGGATGTCAGAATGGCAGAAGAACAATAGAGCATAGCTGGAAGAATACATGCACCTGGGATTGTTGTTTTGTTTTATCGATGGTAATTTGTCTATACGCAAAGGCGAAATATTAAGAAAGCTATCAGAAATAACTACTGGAAGAAAACCCTCTTTATACAAAAATAATTTTGTACCAAACCTATAAATAACAGGCTGTGTGATCACTGCAGTTAGAGCTCTTTTTGTTAAACATTAGAGGGACTATTGAACTCCCACACTTGAAGAATGGGAGACAAGAATGCAGCAATGTGCCATTATGATTAAATGAACACCCTTCATCATGTCTAAGGAAGGGAGACAAAAGTGTAATCTCTTTAATGAAAATTGGCATTTTTTGGAATTGATTACTGGCGTAGCGATGCACATGCATCAACTAATGTTCATCAGGTATTTAATTTGTTATAAATCATCAGCATTATGGGAAATAATAGTTTATTCTTGTATATATGTTTACTTATGCCTAAACTGTAGCCTGTGTTGTAATTCTACAAGAACCTGCAGGTTGTGAGAGAGGAGCAAGTCCGACACACACAATGCAATGTTTCTCTTTGGGTGATATTCAACACTAATCATATTCAGAGTTGATCTACTGAAATGAATGGACTTGGGATATTTAAATCCATTGGTTTGAATGGGCCTGCTATATGGCTTGGCTAGATATCACCATTTAGTTTTTCTATGGAAAGACACAACATGAGCTACTTCATAATTCCAAAGTCCTGAATGGCATCACCAACTTTACTATAGAGCATGTTCTCTAGATGGCTGTCCATATGTTGTTCAACAGCCTTCAGGCCTAGGCAGAATGACCAGTGGTCATTGGTGAGTCAATCGCCTGGATGGCCACAGGTTCAGCATCCTTCTTTTAATAATAATAATAAATTATATCCCACCCTTCCCCTCAAAGAAGCCCAGGGCAGCATGCAACAAGTGATAAAGAAATAAAAAGTTCTTAGAAACAGTTCCAGTACCAATGCAAACTGGGAAGAATCTCAACTTGTTGGAAGAGGGAGGTTTTCAGTAGGCAGTACAGTGGTACCTTGGGTTACAGACGCTTCAGGTTACAGGCACTTCAGGTTACAGACTCCACCAACCCAGGAATAGTACCTCGGGTTAAGAACTTTGCTTCAAGATGAGAAGAGAAATCGTGCAGCGGCGGCGTGGTGGCAGTGGGAGACAATGCTAAAGGGCTGATTGCTACATTGTGCAGAATGGACTTTCTCATCAGATGGTTTCTGTAGTAGAGGCTCACCTGCAGAGCAAGGGATTGATGAGTATATAGAGGGTGAGATGATCTTTCAGGTTATTTAGCATTTGACCACTCATGAGGTCCACTCTGACCAACAATGAGGTCAGATTCAGTGGCAAAACACATTTTTGGCTCAGGGACCGCTGGCTAGAGGAGGATGCTCCCCCAAGAATGTGGAAGCTGGCCATCCTGCCTTAGATTAAATCCCATTAAATGAAGCTGATTGCTTCAGGGTGTGAATTATTTCAGACCAGTGACAATAATGCCACCTACTTGGGCAACCAGAATTAGTTACTTTCTGGAGCCTATAAAGAAAGACCCTGCTTGTCAAAGATCCCCTGTTTGATTTATGGTCACACTTCCCATTGTAATAGAAAAATCCATACAGAACAAGTAAATGGTGATTTCCACCTCATCCCCTTAGCCTGAAAAGGATATGATTATTAGACTTGCAGTCCTTTCTTTTTGGGCAGCGGCTCTGTGTTTTTAACACATACATTGCAGTTGGTGGTAGGGATTCAGTAGGTGCAATGCTCACAGTGAGCATCTTCTTACCCGATGAAAGCAGCACCTGTTTAATTTCATCCCACCATGCAGCTGTTCTAACCAGAGAGCTTTTGCCATTAAAAGCAGCAGCAATTGGTTCCAAACTCTTGGAATTGTTAAAGGCTTCTTTCTGCCTTGCTTTCAGCTATTTTGGTTGTATGCTGTTGTCAGTTAGTATCATACAGATTGGAACAGCCAGAGTCTTTCTATGCCTTTCTCTGATTGCTTCAGGGCCAAAACAACCCTTTGAAAGAATTCAAGTGTCTCCAACCCATTAAACGTAGCTAAACTGCTTGTCTAGTGCTATTTCGGATTGATCTAATTGGTCCAAACTCTTGGGTGTGATGCAATGCCTTCCTATTATCCCTTCAAATATTGCTCTAGACAACAAATGCATAACCAGGGCTGTTGTACTTTGAAGTCAATGTCAAGACTAGGTGTGAGTGAGTCTGTAAATTTTGGTTCCTCTCGGTTTCTCAGTTTTTACCAATCTTAAATTCAGTTCTTTACATTTGCAAATCAGCTTGAGATTGAAAAACATCACTGGGAGTTTTCTTCTGGATATTATTAGAAAGACACAGATATAATGTATAGAAATTTTTACTACCTATGACCAACAACAATCCTGCCCCATGCTCCTATTTCCACAAAATTCTTTTACCCATACTTTAATGAAAGAAATTTCTGTTGATCAATGAATTACCGTATTTTTCAGTGTATAAGATGCCCCCTACTTTTGGAGACTCCAATTTAAGAAAATTGGAGGGGGGGGAGATGGCCCAGAGTTGTTGAGATTTTTTTTGGGGGGGGGGAGGATTGCCAAAGTTGTGAAGCTTTTTTTTTTGGGGGGGGAGAGGATTGCCCAGATTTGTTGAGCTTTTTTTTGGATAATAATAAGTATTATTTTATTATTATTTAGCATTTTATTTTCTCTTAGTGAGTGATGAGATTTTATTGTTACCAGTCATACTACAGATGTTGGCCTTCCAGATGTTGTTGAATTGCAAGTCCCATCAGCTCCAGCAAGAATGGCCAGTGGCCGGGGATGATGGCAGTTGTAGTTCATCCACATCTAGAGGACTACAAGTTCCCAACACCTGCTAGAGAGCTTAGCGTTAGGTTTCTTGTTGTGCGAATTTACCCCTGCCTTCCTTTGGCAAGTTTGTTTTGATTAGCAATTTGCATTTGAATGTTAAGGATCTGCTCATTAAAACAAATTATCCTGTGGGTTTGCAGACTGTTTTGCTTGACAGCACGTTGTGGAATTGCTGCTTGCATGATTTGATTGCAATGAAATGTTGGGTATGGTATATCAGGGTTAGTATGGTTAGAAATAAAACTGATGTTTGAATCGAGAATGGCATAGTTTTGCCACAGGGACCACAAGATAGTTGGCATGGCTCTTTATGACTCTTTTCAAGCCACTCCATTTATTGCTTTCCCATTCTCTTATCTTGGATAAGAGGAGACTGAGAGAAGATATGATACCCATCTTCAGATATCTAATGGGCTGTCACATGGAAGATGTAGCAAGCTTGTTTCCTCCCACTCTGGAGGCCAGGACTTGAACCAGTGGATTCAAATTGCAAGAAAGGAGATACTGAGGGTGTTGTGGTACTGTCTTTGTTTTCTAAAATTGCAAATCATGTTCAGAAAGCTGCTCTGTTTTGCTATTACATTTTGCTCCACTGGCCTTTTAGACAATATCTTTGGCTGCATAGACACTGTACCTTTAAAGCTCACTCAAAGATCAAACATTTCCCCCTCAAAGAATCCTGGGCACTGTAGTTTAAGGGTTGCCAGGGATTGTAAATCTGGAAGGGATAAACTACACTGCCCAGAATTCTTTGAAGGAAATAATGTGCTTTCAAAGTATAGTGTGTATGCAGCCATAGGCTTACTTGAAAGGGATGTTTACAAAGGATTTATAAGTAGGTAATTGCGCACTGTGAAGTTTCCAGAGAAAACTTCGCATGCCAGTTCTTGACGGGCTTGTAACCAGGCGTTACTGCTACTGACTGAATAAGGATATGGTTCTGACACACAGTGTTGCTCTGTATGTCAGTGCAGCTTGGGAAATTTGAGAAACATTTGCATCTAGCCATTGAATTAACCTCTGTAAGACACATTATAACTCTTTTGTGATAACCACAGGTTTCAAATTTATAAATGGAATAAAACTTGGGCAAACATGGTAGTATTCTCTCTCTCTCTCTCTCTCTCTCTCTCTCTCTCTCTCTCTCTCTCTCTGTGTGTGTGTGTGTGTTTTTAATGATCACTTTGGGCAGACTCAAACATCAACTTTCTTTTGGCGACTTTTCAGTGATTGTTCTGAAAGTGTTTGTATTGTCCTGACTCTTAATTGACTTCATTTGCCTTTAATGATATAATCACATAGCCAAATATGGCTATATATGACATATTTGTCATATCCTATGACCTGCGGGTGTAGGGCAGTACAGTGGTACCTTGGGTTAAGTACTTAATTCATTCCAGAGGTCCGTTCTTAACCTGAAAACTGTTCTTAACCTGAAGCACCACTTTAGCTAATGGGGCCTCCTGCTGCCGCCGGAGCACGATTTCTGTTCTCATCCTGAAGCAAAGTTCTTAACCTGAAGCACTATTTCTGGGTTAGCGGAGTCTGTAACCTGAAGCATATGTAACCTGAAGTGTATGTAACCTGAGGTACCATTGTATACAAATTCATTCATTCAATCAATCAATCAATTAATCAATAATATTCACTATGTGATAGTCACATGTGTGATTTCAGCAATTTGGATAATTCAGAACGTGGCAAAATCAGCAATTAAAAGTGGGGGGGGGGATCCTTGCAGCTGAAGACAGATGAAATAACGGTAGCGAACAGGATTGTAAAAAGATGAAACCTACTCACCATTAATTGGCTTTTAAAAATTAACAGGGTTTCAGGAAGTATTTCTGTCTGAAAGCACTACTTTGAAAGATCAAAATGGGAGGATATTCAAGCCTTATTCAGGCATTTCATAGAACTGTGAGGGCTAACTGGGGAGGAGAGGGTGGATATTTGTACCCTGTGCCCAATGCTCCAGTTCTGATGTTCACATGTTCTTTGAAGGGCTGAAGTGGGATTCTAAGAATGTTCAGCTGACAATGCTTAGAATCTTCCCTGCAACAGGGAGCCTGACTAAGACAGATCTCTGTGCATGGAGGTCTGAAGTTTCTTCCTGTGAGGTTGTGGAAGTAGGGCTAACTTGTGTACTCCCAAAAGGGCATGCCATGAACAAAACAAAAGAACACATGGAGATGACATGCTCTTTCCAAAAGCTGCATTTGACCATGTCGGATTGGTTGTTTGCCTTTTTAAGTAAAGAGAAATCAGTCTTCCTCCATCAGATTCAATAACCTTGTTTTAATAACATTTTAAGAGCATTTTGCTGATTAACAAATGCAATATAACTCTTGTCAAAATCATCTTTGATCAAAGCAAATGCAATCAGTGTTGTAGTACATCATGCAAAGAACTCAATTTTGAATCTCTTTTTTGGGTTTGTGTGTGTGTGTGTGTTTAGTGTGCACAAGTAGATGGGAGGCAGGGTTTATATATTAGCCAGTCATAAGAATCTGCTTTGAAGTATTGAATATGGTACCCAGGAACAATTTAAAATATACTTGGCTGATATCAGGTGAGATTGCGGGGGGGGGGGGTCAAACGTGGCATCCAGGGTCTTTAAAATAGTATTAGCCTCAAAAATTGCACAGTTTGGAAGCAGTGGATGAGTTTAGTTTCCTATAATTTCTAGGCTCCTATACCAATGTAATTCTGAAAGAGGAGTGTACATCTTTTAAGGTGACAGCACAGCATTACATTACATGTAATGTCTCACCAGTGAAATGTCAGCTTCCTGGATGTTTTTGAGATTTTTTTGATTCACAACTTTGCTATTAAGGCATAATTAAAAATTTTAAATGTGAGTTTTCCTGGCGCACCCCCAATAAAAGTATCATTTTATTTCCCCAGCAAATAGAGCTAGATTTGATTGGTCTACGATTCTCCTGCCTTTAGGAAAATTGCAGCATGAAAAATCATATGAGAGAAAGCGAGGCATGTTGGCAAGCCCTGTTCCCAGCCAAATGTGCCATCTTCCCCTTTGTGCTGGGCCCAGGGGTAACCCGTGAAATGCAGTCCAGGAGCGGTCCAGAATCTGAAGATTCTGCTAGGAGTCAGTCCAACAGGGCCAAGGCAGGAAACCAGGCAAGGACAGGTACAGGATCTCAGGCAGGTTCTAGCATACAGCAGTGTTGCTCCTGCAATCTGGGGCGGGGTCCAACAGCCTTTTATCTTGGTCAGGGTAGTGGCCAGTCCTGATCCCCCAGCGACTCACCTCCCTGTTTTGCCCGAAGGCGAGCACTCCTCCTGCGAGTGTTCAGGTCTCTCCTTCTCTCAGATCTTAGTCTCTGCAGCTCGGGAGACATCGGTGGGTTACTAGACCCAGGGGCCTCCTCAGCCTCCCCTGACCCAACCGGTAGTGGAGCAGCTGTAAGTGATGGCCCAACTGAAGGCAACGAGGTAATCACTGCATCTGGAGCCAGGGCAGGTTTAGGCCCCTGACTCGGCCCAGCTGGTGTTTGTTGCAGGGGGCCCTGTGCAGACTGGGACTCTTCAGGATCAGGCCCCAGACTTGGTTCAGATGATGCCTGAGGCAAAGGATCCAGTGCAGACTGAGTCTCCTCTGGTTCCGAGTCTGAGCCCGAATCCCAGGCTATCACACCCTTGTTGGGAGCGCTCTGTGAGTTGAAAGGCAAATTAGAGTGGCTCCAGTGCGATTTAGAGCCATGATTCTTCAATTAATAAAAAACCCCTATTATTCAATGGCTCATATTCTAATCTGAATTCAGGGTTGCTAATGCTTGCTTGTTTGAGCAAGCATTAGGAGTCCCAGCACCACCACCATTTTCACCTGAATCCTAGAGATATTGCCAGCATTTCTGGAAAGGACTCCTTTAAAATGTTGTTGTCACAATAGACCACACTTCCTTAACCAACAGGAAGTGTGATTTGAAGCTATCTACATATATTATTGGCACATTTATTCCCCCCCTTCTTCTTTACATAACTGGGACAGAGAACTTCCAAACAATAAAACATAAATTTTAATCTAATTAAAAAAGGAAAAGCACACAGCTCAGCGCATCGTTCTGTCAGCTCCTATAGAAAGCCATTGCATAAAAGTCAAGATGGAAGTCTCTGATAAGTGGGGAATTCACTCTCACAAGGTATTAGAAGTGGAAGGAGCACTAACAGTAACTCACCCGGTACCTTAAATGAATTCTATTAGACTGTGAAATAAGACACCTTTCCTAGGTCATCCCAGGGAAGAGATCGCTAGGCATTTCATAAATTACTTTTAGAGGTACAATGTTTTGGAAAGGGGAATAAAGCAAAATTGGGTTGTGAGCCTAAGAATGCTTTCTTGAGATTAAGCTCCCATTGAAATTGATGGGGCTGACTTCTAGTAAATCTATTTCAGCTAACATGCCCTTCAAATGTCAAACATGAAAATATTATTTATTATTTCTGTTTACATATCATAGAATGGTTCACAAATATAAGTATAAAATGCATGTCTTATGCTATTTGTTTTGTGCAATCAATGCATAAAAGTAACATAACATCAGCAGCAACAAGAAACAACAGCAGCCAAAATAGGACACTCTTGTGGACTGCTAATACACTTGGCTGCCATGCCAACGATCACTACTCAAGCCACATATTCCATGATTAGACATTACATTCACAGATAATAAAATAATTGAATTGTAGTGTTGAAAGGGACCCTGAGGATCATCTAGTCCAGGCTTCCTCAAACTCGGCCGTCCAGATGTTTTTGGCCTACAACTCCCATGATCCCTAGCTAGCAGGACCAGTGGTCAGGGATGATGGGAATTGTAGTCCCAAAACATCTGGAGGGCCGAGGTTGAGGAAGCCTGATCTAGTCCAACTCCCAGCCATGCAGAAATCTTTTGCTCAACATGGGGCTTGAACCCATGACTCAGACGAAGAGTCTCATGCTCTACCAACTGAGCTATCCACAGGATGTAATCTATATGCATTTATTCTCCAGTGGCTTGTCTTCCATAGGCTTCTGAAGCAACTTGAGCTCCATTTTGAAAACTACAGCAATCGGTTTGCAATTAAGCACAACAACCATCTTGCAATCTTTAGTTCAGATTTTTGTATTGCAGGGGGTTGGAGAGTAACTGCCTCCAGCAATCAGCTAGTCTCTAAAACCAAGGAAGTGGATTTATTCATTCATTTCAGGAAGTGCCCAAAATGAAATATAATAATAATACAGTCATACATATGCTTCAGGTTGCATTTTTTCAGGTTACTGACGCGCCAAAACCTGGAAGTACCAGAACGGGTTACTTCCGGGTTTCGGTGGTCGCGCAGACGCGACGCCGTGGGTTGAGAACGCTGCAGGTTGTGAATGTGCCTCCTGCATGGATCACGTTCGCAACCCGAGTGTCCATTGTAGTAATAATAATAATAATAATAATAATAATAATAATAATAATAATAAATAATTTTATTTGTACCCTGCCCTGCCTTGCCAGAGCTGGACTCAGGGCAGCTAACATCATAAAACTAACACAGTATACACTGTTATGCATGAGCAGAACTTTTTCGTTAACCAGTATGTTCTGCAGATTTTTATTTTTTTGCAACCCAATTCACTCCAAAACAAGAGTGGCAACAACCCGAAGAATGTTTAATCTCACAATGGATGCGGCTGTATGGAACAGATTCAGCTCAAAACATTTAGCAGCATTTACTATCTGGAAAGGCAGTTATTCTTGGATGGAAGTGAAGCAGTGCTCTGGGATTTGTGTTCATGAGCATGCATTTACATACATATACACACTAGAATCAAAATGGATCCAATGTAGAGATTGAGGTTCTGGAGATTTCTCAGGGAGATTAGAATCCCAAAGACTAGCAACTCCACCAGTTTAGACTAGTGTCATATTTTATTTTATATTTAAATCCCCAATCCATCCAAAATACAAATAGAGCCAATAAATTAGCAGGTACAAGAAAACAGAGACTGTGCCTGATACAGGCAGTTGAGTATAGGGGACAAGAAGGAAATTTCAACATACCCAGCAAGACACAAGTTTGCATACTCTTTTTCTGAAACAGAGTTATATTGCTGTTTCATATTCAGATTTTAACCTGGAAACCCTGGAATCTGTTCTTTAGATTCTTTCCCACATATATTCTAATTTATATTTGTTAGATATAATTTGACTACCGTTCAGTGCTCCAGATTAACACTGGCATTTCATCTCCAGAATTCATGCATTTCTTTCAAAATCTGTATCACCAGCACATTTTGATGGACACATCAACGATCCACATCATTTATGAGGATGTTGAGCATCACTGGAGTGGAGCACCACTCTTTATCTCTTCCCTGTCTGACATTGATCCATGAACTAGCACTTGCTTCTGGCAAAGTGAGCTCTGGGGTGATGTGGTACTTTGCGCCTTTCTAACCAAAGGGATAAATAGTATTAAAAGGCAATTAAAATGGTATTACCTCCCTTTTATTGGTTTCCCAGGTGAGCAATTGCAGTGGATAATTCAAGAAATGTTAAGAGCTTATGAAAGTAAGAATCGATGTTCTATCTGCTCAACAACTAAAACAAAACAACACACAAATGCTATCTGAAAGCTAGAATTATTCATCTCTCCCTGTCTCCAAAGGAAAAAAAAATAGAACTAAACTTGGGGGAGGGGAGTTTTGTGGACATTTTTGTTTCCCATTTTTTTTCTGTGAAAAGAGAAGGGGGTTGTTTGTGGTTCTGGGAACTTGTTGTAGTATTGGCTCTCGCTCACAATGATCTCAGGGGCGGGAGGGGATCCTTACATTTGCCATTACAAATGCCAAAATCCCAAACTTTAGCATCACTATAAATCTATGATGACAATTTGATAGCTACACATTGCAGTAGGACATTGTTAAAACGGGTGGAAAATTATGATGGGCTGTATCTGCTCTCCAAACATATGTCTCTCTTTTAAATGGAGACTAGAATGCTACTGAAATTTCTTTAAAAAAAAATAATAATATGAAATTTGGCATTTTCTCATCAGGTGAAACCAAATGATTTACAATGGCTGTGTTGAAGTGTTGTGGTTGACTGTGGTTTAGCATTACATTAATGAGCCTAGGGTCCATGCACTCTCTTTCCCCATCAGACGCTGCCGCAAGAGCAAGTTGTAGGTTTCTGCTTTCAATTAGCCATGTTATTCTTACCAATGGAACTGTAGTTAATTTTACCCATGTTTTATTGAGAAAAACCAGTTTTGAATCTTGGTTTAGTGGCCAGCAGGGCAGAGTGAGGTGGGGAAGTGTTGCTCACCTGACTTTCCAACATGAAGGTTTCTGCCAATAACTGAAAGGGGGAAGGATGAGACAGTGGAGAGGTCAGTGTAGTGTGGGCACAACATCTTACTCTCCCACTGCTCTGCCCATTCTGTGCCAACCGCCCTGCAGCCTTGCCCCTCCTCCTCTCGATCAGTGACAGCAACCATGTTAGGAAGCCAGGCAAGTCATGTCTCCTCACCCTGCTGAGCCCTGCCAGCTGCTACTGCTTCTGAAGACTTTGGAGGGCAGCTTTAAGTCTTGGGCTGGCGACATGTCAGAGCGAACTCTCAGACATCTCTAAAATTGTCCCAGCGGCACATCCAAAGTCAGATAGTTCCAGCTGTTCTGCTATTCAGGGTTCCTTCCCAAATCTTTCAGTGGAGGCCTGCTGTTGATGTGAGACATCGCTTTATGTTTCTGAGGCTGGAGTCACATATTTCCCAGGGAAGCAGCATCTTTCTGACAGCTGTGCCAATATTTTCAACATTTTTGGGGGGTGGGGGTGGGTGACGGGCAGAAAGAAACCACCTGATGAAAGAAGAGGTTGATGTGAGAACTATGGAACAATTTTTGAGTGGGGATGGGGGGTTTGTCTCTTGCTCTTGCCTTCCAATATTGAAGTGCAGTCATAGGGTGCGTAGTCTTACATGCACTGTTTAAAAAGATACATGCAGGTGCTTCACATTGACCAGCTTAATAACATCTCTGCGCTTTTTTGTTAAATGAAACTTTTACATTTTAAGGCATGGAATTTGCCTTATTTCGCAGCCACTGCACACTGAGTTGAATCAAAAAGAAAATCCATTATCCATTCAACACAAACTATTATATTTATACAGTATCAAAAATGTCGATATCTGCAGAAGCGTTTTCAAATACATAGACTTGTCTGTAGTTTCCCCCAAATACTATAACTCTGCACCATGAATTATAAGAGAAATTCAACTGCAGATAACTTGATATAAAAAAGTGACATGCCCCCATCGGTGTGACAGGTACAAGAAACCCGTTTTTAACCTCTGGAATACTTTAGCAACAAGAAGCTTAAGAAACACTAGTAAGATCCCGGTCCAAATTCCCCATGACATCCTGAACAAATCTCAACAGCAGAACCTCTGAAGCAGGCAATAAACAATGTCTTCCAGATGTTGAGATAACTCCCATCTTTCCTGACTATTGGCCTTGCTGACTGAGGTTGATGGGAATTATAATTCCGCAACATCCGCAGGGCCACAGGATACCCAGCCCAGAATGACATTATGGAGACAGAGGCTTCTAGAATGCGGTATGCGTCTTCTGCTTTAGAATTATACTAGCAGTCTGGGACACTTTAATAGTAACACTCTCTTCTGCAAAAGTCATTGTAGTCATGTATCATTGAATAAGGATGAGATAGATGAGCACAAGAGGTTAATCTGTCTATCAGAGATTTTAGTAATCCCAAATGTGTGTGTGTGAGAAAGAGAGGGGGGGGAGGGAAAGCATTGTTCTGTGTAGGAGTGGAATCAAGCTATAAAAATAAAGGGGGAAATAACCTTATTCCCTCTAATGCTAAGAGTAATCAGTTTATTAAGGAAATGCATGGATAGGACTAATGTTGTGTTAAGTAAAATGGCTTGGCAAGCAATAATAGGGGAAATCATTCTCTCTATGTGTCCAATTTAATATGCAATGAAGAGAGTTTATCTAGGGCATCATTTGATAGCACCATTCAGATGAGCTGCACAATGGTTCCAAGAACTGGTAATGCAATCTTACAGATATTCATCTTGTCGTCTCCAGCTAGCAGCTAGCCTGGGTGGTAGTAACTGAACGATCCCGTCTATTGTGTGACCTGAAAGAAGCTGATTGTAAAATAAATCTTGGGACCTTTTTGTTTTAAAAGTAAAGTGTGGTGGAGAAGGTCACACCACAGACGGTCAGGAGTGCTTAGAGTGGTAGTTTATTGGTATCCTCACAGGGACAGTAACTTCTGCAATGTTTCAGATATGTGGGTTTTTCTGTATCAAAATACTCTTATCAGTGAGGGATGCTGAAGGGGAGTGATTTTTTTTTTAAAAAAATGAAACCTAAAGCCCATATAACTACATATTGTAAGTAATAAAGCTAATTTACTGAGATTAGTTCTCAAAGATCTAAATAGCAATGTGATTGGTGGATTCTTTCAGGCAGATTTCTCTTGTTGACATTACAAAGGAAGGGAGGGGTACTTCAAGGGAGTGTTAAGTCACAGCTCCCAAAGCATCCAAATAAGAATAGGAATGCAAAAACTTGCACCTTTCAACCTAACAACTTTATTGAGGCCTGTATTCTTGTAGGTGAAAGTCTACTTGATCAGATGTGTGGAGTGTGCAGGGCAAATACTAGATACACGTATTCACTCTGTTTCAGGCCTGGGGAGGAAACTGTTCTGAAATAGGAAACTATTTTAAAATCAGATATGCCATACATGGAGGAGTGTAGGAAGGGGTGTGCGGCACGCCCTGGCAGTGGCGTAGCGTGGGTTGTCAGCACCAGGGGCAAGGCAAGTAATTTGCGCCCCCTAACCCGTGGATTTGCGCCCCCTAACCCGTGGATTTGCCCTAACCCCAGATGTTGCGCCCGGTGCGGCCAGCCCCCCCTGCACCCCCCACGCTACGCCACTGCGCCCTAGGTGTCATCCTGAAGGGGGGTGACATTTGGCATGCCCCCCGTGACTCCCAAGGCTACAGTGAGCGGCGCCCCCGGCGGTCCGTTGGGGCCACCGGCAAAGCCGATGCTGCACCACTTCTCCCAGCTCACTGTAGCTGCAGGCTTGGGAGTCATAGGCAGGGGGGCGTGTGGTTGCCCCGCCGCCCATACTCCTGGCTAGACAGGCAGGGGAAAGGACAGGTGTCATCCCAGTGAAGGGGATGACATTTGGCGCACCCCCGTGGGCAGATCAGCAAGATGCCGATGGCAGCCCCGGGAAGATCAGCGCACCCCAGTGGGCTGACTGACCCGCCCCTGGGCAGATCGGCCCGCCCCCAGGTGCACATAATGCTTACCACTCTGGGTGCCCATCAGCTTCCTAGGCCACAACAGTGTTACCTTGGGTTACATACGCTTCAGGTTACAGACTCTGCTAACCCAGAAATAGTGCTTCAGGTTAAGAACTTTGCTTCAGGATGAGAACAGAAATCGTGCTCCAGCGGCATGGTAGCAACAGTAGGCCCCATTAGCTAAAGTGGTACTTCAGGTTAAGAACAGTTTCAGGTTAAGAACAGACCTCCGGAATGAATTAAATACTTAACCTGAGGTACCACTATACATACATGCATAAACAAGATTAAGTCACATGGTGTAATGGCTTACAGATGCATCCAGCCACTGCAGCAAGCTCAAAAGTCATATTAAATGTTGACAGATGTCAGACAACCTAAAATGGTTCAGCTCCCACCCACCCCCATCCAAGCAGGTGAGGGAGAACACAATGTCCAGCAGTTGATGTACCCTCAGACATCACAAATGAGGACCTTCCTATCATCCTCCATCAAGTGCTAGGCTAAAGAAAATCCCTAGAGGAAAATGCAATCCTTCATTCTCAAGGAGCACGTTTACAACAATATGTAAATCACAGCAGCGTCTGCAGACATATTGACTTGAACTTTTAAGAGCAAAAGGAATTCAGTCTATAAAATATTGCTAGCTACATGAATAAGTCATAAATTGTATTCTGCAGTAACCGTATTTACTGCTGAGACTGAGAAATTAATGTGATCCCCCCCCACCCAGTATTTACTCACAGAGACATATATTATTTAATTCTGGAAGTTGATTCCTTCTCAAATATTGAATTAATGTGACATCAGTTTGAGGGATTTAATTGATTTGTTAGGTTTCAGTTATTCATTCAGCGGCTGTCTTGGAAACACCCTGACCTATAGAACAGCACACTATGCTTTAGCTGTAAGAAAACTCAGGGTGAAGGAAATAGAAAAAAAAATCAGGATAGTTAATGTAGGGGACTCCTAAGCAGATAATAGATCTTAGTTTAGTCTAAACTGGAGATTAATTGTACTGAATTTCTCACTCTCTCGTTTTATTGCGATCTGTGTGATTGAAATATTATATTGTCTGAATGATATCGAGGTCAGTGCCTAGTACAGGAAAGCTGATCACTGACTGATCTTGGAAAAATGGGGGGGGGGCTCTCTCTCCTTTGAATTTTGATTGCTGAAAACACATTTCATTCATGTTTTCAAGTTGTATTGAGCTGGCAGCAGTGTGGGCTAGAAGCCTGTCTATTCAAAATTGAATTTGGTTTTTCAGGAAAACTGCTGTGCCCAAGCATAGCCTTTGCTGTTGCACAGATGTGATGTGTGACCAGAGTGTTTCATCAGCTCATCTGCTTGTGTTGACACTGTTAAAATGGATTCAGCAGAGCAAGGGGTGTGTGAATCTGCACCCCTCTGTTAGGTTGTTGAATTGCAGCCCCGACCATACCTAACCACAGGTCATGCTTGCTGGAACTGATGCGAGTTGGAATCTAACAACATCTTGAGGGATACAGATTCCCCATCCTTTCAGTAGTAGATAGGCTTGTTTCTGATCTTAGCAGAAATCCTGGTGCATAGTGTTAGAATTTTCATTTGAAAATCTATTCTGGAGGACTTCCAGTGAAGCTATATTGCCATCTTCCCGAATTTCAGATCTGTAACAGATCTGCTCAACAATTTTTCTATTGCTTTTTTAAAGGGCAGATTCCACCAGTTGTCTCCCCCCTTTAGGGAAAATAAAATTTAAAATCTGCACGGTCCTTTACACAATTGGTTTAACATCTTCAGAAAATGTCCTGGTGATATGCTCAAGTGGTATGAGGTCATCATCAGAGATGGGCTGAAGCAGTAACAAACTTTTGGAAAGATGTCCTAATTGTATGGGGGGGGAGTTTGACCACACCTCCCTTAAAACAGGGGAGGTTCCTGAAGGGACGCCATATTGTTTTAGGGTATTGATTTGGACCCCAAGCTGTTAAGTGGCCATTCATGGCCTAAACTATGGTGTGTAACATTTCTATGGTGTATAGCATATTGACTTTGAACAAACTTTTCCACAGCTGTTGTTTTGATCAGAAGGTTTGCAAATGAGCTCCCCTAATCCAGCAATATCTACCTATTCACTCCTTTTGCTGAATTGGCTTGATAATATCTGTAGGAAATTGCTGTGATAAAATACAAATTCATTTCCTCCCTCCCCACCCCATCACTCAGCTGTGATTGTTCTGTTTTTGCAATGCTAAATCATAGCCGATCCACCAAGGGTGACAGCTTTGTTTATGCATTAATGCTCTGTCTGCATTATTTGACGGTGCTTTTTGAGATAACATTTTATTAGTGAGAATACTTTCCCAGTGGGTTTTCTCATTTGCCTCTCTTGAGATAGCACATAAAGGGAATAGATTCCCGCTTCAGATGAACAGCATGTATTGGAGATCACCTGCTGTCCCGAATGCCTGAGCAAAGTTTTCAGGGAGGTATTTACAAGGTAAGAGGAGACGTGTGTCTTATATGGTACAGATAGAGATCTGAATGAGCTATTCAACATAGTTGGGGCCCAGAGATTAGGCTGTTTGGATCCCAAAGTTTGAATACTTTATCTGAATTCTACTGCTAATTACCTTTGGCATTCTTTGTAAAACTGTAGAAGAGGAATAAATTGCCTTTATGATATTTTTGTCACTTCTGCAAGAGCATACTGTGTCTTTACTGTCTACTTAAACTACCATTTCTTTTGTCCAGGCTTGGCAAAATATAATAATAATCAAAAACATTCTCTGATGATACGATTATTATTGCTTTTTAAATGTTACACTGTGAAGAATTTCGGACCAATTCAAAAATGGAAAGGTGTGGAATACTAAGAATCTGTCTAGAATGTACAATTTGCTGCTGAAATGGAATACACAGGATGAAACGGTTAAATCAGCTATGATTAAATGGGCACAGGACATTGGTCATGACATTATGTTTGCTGACTGGGAACAGTTATGGACCACCGGTATAAAATTTACGGCATGTAATGCCTTAAGAGAGAATATTATGAAAATGACTTATAGGTGGTACATGACCCCAGTCAAGCTTGCAAAAATTTACCATTTGCCCAATAATAAATGTTGGAAATGTAATGAAACTGAAGGTACTTTCTATCACCTTTGGTGGACGTGCCCAAGGATTAAGGCCTTCTGGGAAACGATATATAATGAAATTAAGAAGGTGCTTAAGTGTACCTTTCACAAAAAACCAGAGGCTTTTCTCCTGGGCATGGTAGGCCAATTGGTGTCAAAGAAAGATAGGATGTTTTTTATGTATGCTACAACAGCAGCAAGAGTCCTACTAGCAAAGTATTGGAAGACACAAGAACTACCCACACTGGAAGAGTGGCAGACGAAGGTGATCGAGTATATGGGACTAGCAGAGATGACGAGCAGAATCCGTGACCAAGGGAAAGAGACGGCGGAAGAAGATTGGAAGAAATTTAAACTTTATCTTAAAAATTCTTGTAAAATTATTGAGTGTTAAAATGCCATGGGTAAAGCATAACAGATTTGCAGCGATAAATGATTGGATAAGAGGAAAGAAAGGGGTTAAAGAAAGGAATTAATAAGTAATTTAGACCAGGGGTTGCTGAAAAAAAAAGTTCAAAACAGGGATGCAGAAAAGGGAGGCATGGGGAAGTCGTTGAAATTGGGTACATGAAAAAATTTATGAAATTATACATGTTTATATGTTTGTTTGTTTGTTAGTGTTTGTTGTTTGTATTGTATTGTCTTATATTATATGTTGAAAAACCAATAAAAATTTTATAAAAAAAAATAAAAATGGAAAGGTGTGGCTGGAGGCAGAAAGCTGTCATTACAGAAGCTTAGAGGGTTAGCTTCAACTCCACCAAACCCACCTCCTCCTACCCACAACAATGGAAGCAGTGGAAGTTTTATTTATGATGATTTTCACCCAATGGATTTATGGGTCTGTGATGCCCCTCTTCTGATGGTTCCGAATGCCCGAGCTTCTGATGGTTCTGCTAGGTGCTTCTTTTACTGATAGATAACCTGCTTAGATAACATTAGCTTCCACTGGAGCTGATTCCAACATCAGCTAAACCTCAATAGAGATCCTATTACAGGACCCTTCCTTACTCTCAACTTTTGTCACTCTTGGATTGACCTTTTTGGACACATTGGAGGCATGCTCCAACCAAAACCCACTGGGCCTGTGTGCCACAAGAACATAGGTGGCATGCAAGATAAGATGCAGGGATAGCATACCACTAGTCCCCATGTGTAACCACCAGTCTGAACGATAGCAGAAAAATAGCTCTCTTTTGAGCTGTTCCCGAACTCTTGGAGATCTTGAGTCATTCCTGAAGAATATTCAGCAAAATAGCCACCCCAGTTTCACCATCTATATGTTTCGGATGCAACTGTGGATCCAATTCTAATATTATTTGGATTTTATTTCAGTGTTGTTGAAGGAAGCTTGGCTCCTTCCCAACCCAGTTCTTCTCTCTTAGCCCGTAGCTTCCTCCCTCCGCTGAATAATCAAGTTCCATTCAACATCAAGTGAGCCGAAATTTCATCAGTGGAGACATTTCTGAGGAACAATTATAGTGGATTTTACATCATCCCACCTTCACCCTGCACCGTTTTACCACCCAGAAATACCATGGAGAACATTAGAAGACCTCATTTTTGCTCAAAAGCCCCAAAGCTTTCTCTGGTGTTCCCAAAGTTTCATTTATCCTTCAGTGAACTGACTTCCAGAACATTACCCCTGGCTTATTATTATTGCTTTAACATATAGCCCACTTCCTGCCACA
The DNA here is from genome assembly GCF_027172205.1 of Podarcis raffonei. Lineage (NCBI taxonomy): Eukaryota > Metazoa > Chordata > Lepidosauria > Squamata > Lacertidae > Podarcis > Podarcis raffonei. The sequence continues at coordinate 22,700,859 of NC_070606.1, forward strand.
GTTGCTGAGTTTTCTCTCTCTTTCAAAAGAGAACAAATGTGACACATGTTCCATAATGATACCAGATATATAGAGGTTGGCCACCTCCACTTGAACCACAGGCCAGGGAAGAGCTACCAGCAAGTCGGGAGGGAGTGGCAAATAAAATATCATATGAAAGAAAATCATGTCATGTTGACCTCTGAGCTCTAAAGCTTGGGAGAGATTCTGCTAATGAGGAACTGTAATCTTTTGAGAGATACACAGGCAAAGATTTCCCCCACTGTAGTCAGCAGGGAGATTCCACAATAGTTGTTACAATCATGGTAGTCATCTTTGTTCTAATGTAGGGTCACAAGACTGGGGCCACACATGTCTTGTGGCATGGATCCTTTTCCTCAACACTGCAAGAGAAGGCCATGGAGGTACATCATGAGGGAAGAACTGAGGCCAGCTTTCAGCACTTTTGTTGGGACCCCCCAATGAGCTTTTAATGCAGCTCTTTGTATGCAAGACCATGTTTCCACTAAGTAACCAAAGAACGATAAATAACTTTTCTGGCTGTTCTTGCAGTTGTGTTTTGGTTTGGCATCTTGCAGACACTCCCAACTAATGGTATCATTTGTAGAGCCAATAGCCTCTTAAATAGCTCTTTAAGAAAACAACACATTTGTTTGTACACTGAGGGCCAAGGAGCCTACTGATGACTTTTACGCTATTATGCTTTTAGAGCTAATTATATTTCTTTAATGCAGCCAGCTTCTTGACTTCAGCAAGCCATGTTATTAATGAAACCTTAATGTGCTCTAATTCTGCTGAGTGCGGCTATTGTGCAGAAGGCTAGGACAGTAACTTCCTTTTTATATCCTTTACATGAAGTCTGTGTGACAGTTTGGAGGCAACTGACTTCCACAGAGGAATCAGTTCATGAGTGAAGTCACATCATGCCGTGGTAGATTACAAATCATAAGGCATTTTTAAACATTTGTCAACTTGTGATTTCAAAACGTACCTCCTCCTGCCAGGAGGAACAAGGGAGTGGAGTCCAGGGCACTGAATCCATGTCAGAACCTGCCAGAACCAGAGGGGATCTGGCAGGTCAGGGGAGCCAGATGAATCTGGTTTGTCAGAAGATTGAGCTTACTGGTTTTTCAGATCTCGATTGTGGATATATGTTAGAACACAATCTTAGCTATGCTAGAGTACTAATTAGGCCTGCCAGCCTCTCCATTTGTCCCATGAGGCTGTTTGGGCCAATCTGCCCTACACCAAACATCATATATGGCATCAGATGTAGGGCAGGTAAAAATGGCTGGGCCGAAAGGTGGTTTATGGCGCTGCCAATCACCAGCACCCAAAAAGCCCTCTGCAGGGTGCTTTGCAAGCAGTGACTATCAGCTGATCATCAGGGCTTGCAAAGTGCTGTGCCATTACCTACACAACTTGATTCCAAACTGCATGGGCAACAATGGCATCATTGTGATGTCAAGTGATTGACAGGTGGCTGCCCCACCCATGTCAAACATGGTTCAGGAAGGGAGGATGAGAAAGATAAGGATCCAGTTCTCCAAACCTGTTGGATAGACCAGCAAAGTGCTGACTGGTTGGTTACTCTAGCCAATGACATTACATCAAGAAGGGGTGCTGATATCTTGCACAAATACCCTTTCCCTATCAAGTAAACAGATTTTACCTTCCTGGGCTCCATGATCACGGCAGATGGTGACAGCAGTCACAAAATTAAAAGACTCCTGCTTCTTGGGAGAAAAGCGATGATAAACCTAGACAGCACCTCAGAAAGCAGAAACATCACCTTGTCAACAAAGATCCATATAGTTAAAGCTATGGTTTTCCCAGTAGTGATGTATGGAAGTGAGAACTGGACCATAAAGAAGGCTTATCGCCGAAGAATTGATGCTTTTGAATTGTGGTGCTGGAGGAGACTCTTGAGAGTCCCATGGACTGCAAAAAGACCAAACCTATCCATTCTGAAGGAAATCAGCCCTTAGTGCTCACTGGAAGGACAGACCCTGAAGCTGAGGCTCAAATAGTTTGGCCACCTAATGAGAAGAGAAGACTCTCTGGAAAAAAACCTCTGGTGTTGGGAAAGATTGAGGGCACAAGGAGAAGGGAATGACAGAGGACAAGATGGTTGGACAGTGTTATAGAAGCGACCAACATGAATTTGATGAAACTCTGGGAGGCAGTGGAAGACAGGAGTGCCTGGCGTGCTCTGGTCCATGGGGTCATAAAGAGTCGGACATGACTAAACGACTAAACAAAAACAATCTAGTAAATGCAATGATGTCAGGGCAAGAGCCTCCCTCAACCAAGAGGTGGCCAGGCAGGCACAAGCAGAGATGTCTACTGCTTGTGTTTGGGTCAGGATGCCTTATCCAGAATATTCTGGTGCAAGGAGGTAGAAAGACTATCCTGTTGCTACACAACTTTCATAAAAGTAAATAAAAAATAAAAATAAAAGTTGTGGCCCTCAGTTAACCCAGTACCTGTGCCCTTACTCTTTATTCCTGGTTGAGGTACAGTTTTGTTGACCTGAAACTCAGGCACCACCTTGTCAAGTGGCCTAGATATTTAGTTCAGCTTTCTTTTGAGAATAAGGTCTGGTGCAATGTTTAAGGTGATGATTATTTACTGATATATTTGAGACGACGTGATGTCTGCCTTGCTTAGTTTTCATTATTTATTCATTCAATTTACAACCCACCTTTCGTTCTGAAAGCAAACTCAAGGCTGCTAACACTTTCAAAACTGCAATAAAATTACAGCAAAACTCACAAGAACGGATTGAATCCTGCTAGTTTAGCTCTTCCGTTAGTACTTCTAACCCAGCCTTTCTCAACCTGTGGGTCCCCAGATGTTGTTGAACTACAACTTCCATCACCCCTAGCTAGGAAGGCCAGAGCTCAGGGATAGTGGGAGTTGTAGTCCAACAACATCTGGAGACCCACAGGTTGAGAACCACTGTAAAATCTAACCATTCAGGATGCTGCGTAACAGAGGCTGTTGAAGACAACTTCCTGTCTTGTGCTGATCAAATCTGTGGGTTGGGGTGGGTTGGGTTGGGAAATCCAAAAACTAGTTAAAAAGGTCAGACCTCCATCCTGGCACAGTAAAACTGAAGTAGCCAAACAGATTAATTTTTTTTAAGTGGGACTATTTTGTGGTATGCAATTTCAGTGAAGGAAGTTCTCTACCTCAAGCGTAGCCCATGTATTGTCCCCCCCCCCCCGCCCAGTTGGATGTTGGATTCCAACTCTCATCAGCTCCAGCAAAGATCAAGAATGATGGGAGTTGTAATTCAGCAATGTAGTACCACTGGAGGGCACCATATTGGCCACCCCAGCTGTAACAATTTAGTTCCACATGAAACATTAATTCAGATAATAAGAATAAGTAAAATATAGAGGATGCATCAGTCTGGTTTACACCTGCTCAAGCTCAGATGGTGCAGAATGAACATCCCTAGCTGGATATGAACACCCGTACCTAGATCCATTCAATGTTGAGAGCTTTTTCAAAGGTACTGCAATGAATTTTGCTGTTCTGAATGTGATGTAAGCTGCCAATATATTCCTGAACATTTCACCAAATTTCTCCTGCCTGTCCCCAATTTTCAGAAATTTCACAATTTTGGGGAATTGGGGTGGGGGAGGGGACTTGACCAAAATCATCAGAACAGGACAAACCCAGTTGTAAAATTTCTTGACTGCCTTGAAACTGATCTGCACCCATAAATATCAAACAATATAACCACTTTCTCTGAGAAGAAATCCAAGAGATTCTTTTAAGCGTGAGTAGAAGGAGCTTGTCCCCTCCCCCCAAATACTTCAGTTGTAGAAAGGCAGGCCAAAGATGCTGCATTTCATAGGTAATCATTGCAGCAGCAGAGTCAGACAGGAGCCAGAGAGCTTGGTAATTTTCATGACTCCGGCATTTACTTTGATCCCAAATACAAATTGCTTTGCTCAGCTGAAGACAAAGAATAAGCTAATCTAACGAAACAATAGTTTGAAAATTCTTGAAGCTTATATTTCAAATGATGTATGGGGTGCGATTGATTTTTCAGATTACTACTTCAAACTAATCCCCAGAGGGCTGAGAATAACAAAGAGAGGCCCATAAATGTATTGGTCCTTACCTGGATTACTTTATCAATGAGCTTCATGTCTGTAAAAGTGAAAATAAGAACATAAGAATTGCCTGCACAGATTTATATAATGGCATTTATGAGCTAAAACTATGTTGCTAGTTGATATAGAAAGGAACAATTTGGGACTGAAATTCATTCAATCTACTAAGTTGTCAAATACAACTGAGAAACTTCAGGAAGATATAGCAGTAGTGCATGTAAATTGCAGGTAAATAAAAATAAAACTACCTACAGTGGTACCTCGGGTTACAGACGCTTCAGGTTACAGACGCTTCAGGTTACAAACTCCGCTAACTCAGAAAGAGTACCTTAGGTTAGGAACTTTGCTTCAGGATGAGAACAGAAATTGCGTGGCAGCGGTACAGCGACGGCAGCAGGAGGCCCCATTAGCTAAAGTGGTACCTCAGGTTAAGAACATTTTCAGGCTAAGAACGGACCTCCAGAACAAATTAAGTTCTTAACCTGAGGTACCACACTATTTCTCAAATTAAATATTTACCATGCATTCATTTTCTAGGAGTTATACTGTGACTGTAAAAGTTTTTATTTATTTAATGATTCTATTTACAGTTCAAATTGGTTCCAAATTTGTCACGGAAGGCTTAGAGGACACACTAGTCAGGAAGCTAGATGGAAATTTCTTTGTTTCCCTTAGCAGAATGGAATGGAATAGAAATCTTGTGCCTCCAGCCAGATAAAATAAGTCCAATGCCACATAGCAACTAAGTTACATAAAGACACCATCCACACAAGTCCAGTTTCTTAAAGCTGGTACATATGTCTAAACCAGAACCAGACTGGAGAGTTATATACTCATGAACCTGAACTGGAACAGAACCCACCTTTTAAAGTTTGATTCGCTATCAGTTTTTGCCAAACTTGTTCCCTCCAGATGTTTTGGACCACAACTCCCATCCACCCTGGCCGGCATGTGGGCTGGGTCCTAATCCAGAATGGGTTTCCAATATGGATCAGGGCCCTGCACCAATTTACTGCTGAAAATCACTTATTCCCTGTCTGCTGTTTGAATCTGAAGGTGCTGTCTGCATTAATGCATGCCTTCAGGATGGTGGAGAAAGGGTTGGCAGAAAGCTGGTGTGGGCCTTGATCTGGATTGAGGTCCCACAGGTGCTTTTTCTTCTAAGGAAATATAACCACGAATGAATAAATGTAATATGTAGTTTGGGGCTCAGTAGTCTAGAATGGCCCATGTGTCTTGGCTCCCTGAATAATTCCTTCTTAGAACTTTTGGTTCCCTAGTGTGTGATGTCTAGCCAATCATCTCACATGGTAGCTTGATAAGTCACTCAGAAGCCTTCTAACCACAAACATGGGCTCCAACCCAATACAAATAAATACATGTGCAAATAGGTACACACATGCTGTGTATCTGTGTCATGGACTCAGGAGTCTAGTCTAGCCTTGGCTCATAGAATCCTATAGAATTGTGGAGTTGGAAGGGATCCTGAGGATCATCTGTCCAACCCCCAGCAATGCAGGAATATGTAGCTGTCCCATATGGGGATTGAACCTACAATCTTGGTATTATCAGTGCCACACTCTAACCAACTGAGCTATTGAGGCATTATTATATCCAGGCTCAAGCCTTTTCAGCTCTTGGGACATGTATAGATCACCTGTTGTATTAGCATTTACCTGTTGGATGGGGCAACAATGCCTTTATATGGACCGCACTCCCCACATCCCAATCAGCTGTTGTTTCCAGTTCATCCATCCCACATTCAAGACTAAACCCTTTGCTAGAAGCTTCACCCTCTATGTCACCCTATAAGTCAGGTTATAGGGTCTGTCCTTTCCTCTTCCTGAACATCAGAAGAAAATTCCCCATGTTCAAGAAGGAAAGGGGACCATAGCTCAGGAGCAGAGCACATTATTTGCATACATAAGATCCCAGGCTCACCCACCTGACCTCTCCAGTTAAGAGATTCCTGCACACAAAAAATGGAGACCAAATGCCAATTATAGACAATTCTTGGGTGGGTGGGCCAATGAATTAGCCTATCAGAAGGCAGTTCCATATGTTCCTGTCCTGTTCTGGGCAGCACTTTCTATCATTAAATTCACCCAGCCCCATTTAGCATGGGGGTTTGTGGAAGCAATGCTATTAAGGCAGCCTGGCATTTTTATGTGTGCTAACTTGAGATGGGCTTGTGTCTATTGTGTTTTGGTGCACACAGAAGGAGGGCTGTACCACATGGAAGAAAAACAAACAAACAGCCAAACCAATTTCTGCAAGAGGATTTGTTTACAAAGTTGTCAGATTTACTGACACATTCCGAGTACATTTTCTGTTCTTCCCCAGGGGAAACTACTCAACATCTTAGAAGAGGAGTAGCATAAAAGAAGTTAAAGCAAACATTCTGGTAACATTCAGCTTCTAGCTGCTACCACCAAAGGAACCATTTTGTTCAACATTTAATCAGTAACCCAGTATCAGAAATAGCTGCTGTCTCCAGGCTGTACTTTGAGGATCTGCCCATTCCTAGGGAAGGGTGCAGGGGCTGAATGTATGAGGGAGAGCGGGAGAAGGAGACAGTGGACAGTCATAAAAGCAGTCCTTTGCTTAACACGTCCTGCCCACTTGCTGTTGGGTCTTGCTTGTGGGCCTTCAAAATCTTGGAGCCAGCCCAAAATGTCTGTCTGGCTTCTTCTATTTAAAGGCATTCAGCCTGGCACTCAGCCGCGCACTCGATGCTCTCGCCACTAGAGCAAAGCCAAACAGATAGAGGAGCTAAGAGCTCAAGCAATTCTCCATAGTGTTCTTTGAAAGCTGGAATTTAAAGGGCAAGAGGTTTTCTAATCTCCAAAACTCCAAGGAGTGGATCACTAATATTTTGTCTTGCTATTATTTTGAAATAGATTTCCCCCTTTGCGAAAACAGTGTTATTTCAAAGATTTCCTGGCAGTGACTCAGACTGGAGAAGCAGCCCGCGCACAGTCTCCCTATGCCACCAGAATTTAAGGGATGTAGAAGTGATGCCCTGGTTTATGGGAATCAATAACTCCTTTTTGCACTTGAGAAGGGTTTGAAGTGAGGAGCTTTGATTTAAATCCACCCAAATCTCATTTGAATCAGAAAAGGTTTTATGATGTCATTTTGATATAGATAGCAATAATCAGCAGGTCTTGATCATAGAGAACATAGTAATATAAATAATCCAGGGGTCAAGGATTCAGGTGCTTCAATTTCTATTGTAAATCTTTTGCGAGCTGTTGCTGGCAAGTTTTTTTATTTCTTATTAATCCCCTTTGAAACATCTACAGTACAAATTTTAAACTGGGTTTGCGTAATGCATCCCATAACTAACTCTGGGACTCTTCGGTGTATGGGGCAGGTGGGTAGGGCAGGGGGTCTCTAAAAATGGTCCATTTGAGAACCTTAACTTCATTGGAGAACTACAACTGTCCAGGTTCTTTGATGCTGAAGCAATGGGAAACTTTGATGCTTTCTAAATGATGGACAAGGAACCTGTCACCATTCAAGTGCTAGTGAATTACATCTTATAGGGTTAATTTACAAAGCCCTGAACAACTTACGTCCAAGCTGCCCTAGCGACCTGAAGCCTTACATCCCAGCTCAATCACTGATAACATCTGCAGGAGTAGCACTGGTCATTCCCCAACCTGGCGAGACTCATAACAACAGGAAGCAAAGCAGAGACTTTAGCTTCATTTGTCCAATATCGTGGGACACTCTGCCAATAGAGATTCAGCAGGTGCTTTCTGTTTCAGCTTTTAAATGCTTGTTGAAAACTTCTCTCTTCCTTCAGGCCTATGCAGGCAATTAAGAATACATATTTCACAATAGTTCACTGGTCTCTCTTTTTAACTTCTTATATGGTTTGAATTGTATAGTTTTATGTGCTATCATAAACCATTTTGACTTTTTAAATGAATAGCAGTATACAGTTGTACCTTGGAAGTCAAACGGAATCCACTCCAGAAGTCCATTTGACTTCCAAAACATTGGGAAACCAAAGTGCAGCTTCTGATTGGCTGCAGGAAGCTCCTGCAGCCAATCAGAAGCCACAAAAGCCCCGTCAGATGTGCAGCTTCCAAAAAAACGTTCACAAGCTGGAACAATCACTTCCGGGTATGCAGCGTTCGGGAGCCAAAACGTCCGAGTACCAAGGAGTTCGGGATCCAAGGTACGACTGTATAAAAATATTTTTAAAGAAAAAAAATCATTAATCCCGGAACAAAGGATGTGTCTGGAAATAGATGTGACCTTAGGAGAGACATAGCAAGGGACGTGGGTGGCGCTGTGGGTTAAACCACAGAGCCTAGGACTTGCCGATCAGAAGGTTGGCAGTTCGAATCCCCTCAGAGGGGTGAGCTCCCATTGCTCGGTCCCAGCTCCTGCCAACCTAGCAGTTCGAAAGCATGTCAAAGTGCAAGTAGATCAATAGGTACCGCTCCAGTGGGAAGGTGAACGGCGTTTCCGTGCGCTGCTCTGGTTTGCCAGAAGCGGCTTAGTCATGCTGGCCACATGACCCGGAAGCTGTACGCCGGCTCCCTCGGTCAATAAAGCAAGATGAGCGCCACAACCCCAGAGTCGGTCACGACTGGACCTAATGGTCAGGGGTCCCTTTACCTTTAGGAGAGACATAAACAAGTGGGTTGTACAAAATCCTTCTCCTCTCCCGGTGGCAGCCCCAAAAGCACAGGACACCTGTGAATTGCCAGTTACAAAATCCTGATAGATCTAAGGAAAGTGGAGCTTCTCAACTGGTTTCACAATAAGGGGGCTGAAGAGCTTCTACTCTCGGGGGGAGGTGTTGGGTCCCTGTGATATAAGCTGAAAGGCAATCTGTATCACACTCTGCACTTGCTGAAGAATCTGGCACTGATTGGCTGATCTGAAGTGATGTCACAGAGCACAGAGGCTCCACATGAGTCCCATGGAGATGGTCAGATGAGAAGGTGGGAAGAGATGAGGGAGTTGGAGGAGCCTGATTCAGGGGAAGGTCATAACATAGGGTTTTTTTTCCAACACTGTTTTTACTACAGGATTCCCCAAGGGCGCAGGAGCATCTCTTCCTTTGCGGCCCCATTCTGGTTCCATTTCTCTTGGCATTTGCCAAGACAGTAACTGGGAACAATGGTAAGAACTGACTGGGCAGCAGTACTATCACTTCTAGAAGAGGCTGGCTGGGTAATGACCTGCTCCATTAGCTTCCCAGCAGGTGGGTCACTGTTGCTTACCTGGAAGTGGAGAGGTTGGTGGCAGGGAGTTCAGTGCACTGGGAATGCATTGGCAGAGCTTATTTAGCACTCCTGTTGGTGCATTTGCAACTCACCAACCTCCTTGCTACCGCCCAGTAAGCAACAGCAACCCACCTCTGGGAAGGTGGCTCCTCTGACTGCTTCTGTAGGAGCCCTCTTCTTGTTCTGGGTGGCTGCACAAAGCCAGTGCTTCCATTGCTTCTGTCGCATCATCCACTTTGAGTAATATGGATGTGGCTTCTATCAGGCAGAGGTCTAGAAAGGTACTTGATGGTTTGTTAGAAGTCTCCAAAGGGGCCTATGAAACTGTAGAGCAGAGTCATCTGCCATGTGGAATTAAGATCATTCCGTGAGGCTACGTCCTGGGTATACGAGCTACATTGAACATTTAGCATATCCATAAAATGTATCTGGAGGAGGTAAAATCTTTCCCGTAAAGCTTGGTTTTTCACCCACACGTGGATTTAATTTTGATGGATAAATGATGGCAGCGATACTGGCTGCCTTGAAACCAACTCTGGATTTATCTTTTGGAGAGTGAGGTTTTCACTGTAACTTGGTTCTCGTGCAAATATTTACTTATTCAGAAGTGTTACCGTAACATCAAAGAACATCATAACCTGGAAAATAACTTCAGAGCTTTTTTTCACAACCCCCCTAGGCTATTATGCATTGAAAAATTGGGCACATTTTATTGGGGCAGGCAAAATGTCGAACAGCATATATACAGTGATTAGGCCTGGCGTATTGCAAGCCTGATCTGTGTATAAATAGGCAAGAATGAGCCAAAGAGGGTAGCTGAGCATTTGATGGTAAAATATAGAGCTGAAATGAAACTGCTTAGCTTGTTTAATAAATGCTGAAATGCCCTGCTTGCTTTGGAGTTTTCTGAACTCCTTAGCACATTTTTTGTTTTCTCTCTTCTTTGCCATCATTCTACTTGACTTCATTTGCCCACATCGTTTTTTGATCGTATTGACTGTGATGAGCCACACGATTTTGTCGGTGCCACAATGTACATTTCACAAATTATGTCAAGGGCATGCCTAAATACTTATTATCTGTTTTTTACTCCTGATAACTGATTTTGCCAGGCATAACCATCTCTGTTCATGTGATCTTGAACTCAGGAGCATCTTCTCCTGTACCCTCAGGTGGTGCAATGGGTCAATGTGTTTGGCTGTTAACCAGAAGGTTAGTGGTTCAAGTCCACCCAAGAATGGCTGTGGGCAGGATTCTTGCATTGTGAGAAGTTGGACTTGATGACCCTCTGGAACCCTTCCAACTCCACAAATTAAAAATAGTTGATAAAATAATTGATTTTAAAACAAGTTAAAACCAATTAAAACTAAATTAAAACCAGATGATCTGCAGAACCCTGGAGCCAGCTATCTGACCGATTGCCATCTTAACCAGAGGTCCATCCTTCTTATTTGCACATCACCCATCTCTATAATTCTATGATTCTATGTTCCTCCCTGCTATTTGAAACCTATGAATGAGGCCTTGCTACATATTCTTTCACACAATGAATTTAGATTGTTTAGGCCCATGGAGCAGGTCCTTTTCTGTGGTGGCACTGACACTGTGGAAAATTCACAGTGAAAATTCATTAGCCTTAACTCCTACCATTCAAATGGAAAAGTGCTTCTTTTATTCCGCAGAGCCTTTTAGCTACCGTGACATGATTTTGAGCAGAGATTTCAGATTGCCTTTATTGTCTTAGCTGAAATTTATAGCCTTTTACATTTTGCGTTTAGTAATGAAATATAATTCACATTGATATGTGTAGCTTGATCTGTGGTGGTTCATCCACACAGACAATACATCATTTGATGCTATAGTCAACAAGTGATGAATATTGCCTGTCTGAACCAGCCCCTGGTTTCCCTTTCTCATCCTCTCCTTCAAGATCTGAGAAGGCAGGATACTTTATGAAAGAGGAACTCAAAACAGAGCAATGCAAATGCTGTTTCATTATACTGTAGTATTGAACGACAGCTGGCAGAGCAAGAGGAATAATTTATTAGGATTACAAAATTGCTTTGGTGTCTGTTATATCTACCTTTTGATACCATACTAACATTTTATGGATGTGGCCTTATCCCTTTTTGCAAATTTGTAATGGCACACCATAAACAAGTAAATTTACAAACTGTAAAACAATACCTGGCTCAGCATTTTGATTTCCCAGCCCCTAGTGCCCCAATTTTCTGTGAATCAAACTTTGGCAAGCATTGCTAAGTGTGTGATACTGTTACACATAGTAATGCCTTTAATGGGCTTATTTCTCTTACGTGTATTTATTTAATGCGACTCAGTGCGATTTTATGCACAGTTTGATTCCGAGATTATGTTCTTTAATCATTCCTACCCCCATCTCTCTCTCTCTTTCAACAGGTATCTTCAGGCACACTTGTTAGAATTTGATTACATTTGCATTACAATTCTTTCCTTTATAGTTGGCTTCTTATGATTAAGGCTTCCACTCAGAATGGCTCTTTTCATGTGTTTCCCCCCCAAATAAAGATTTCATGCCCGGGCACTTGGACAGAATTATTTTTTTAAAAAATGCTTCTAGACAGTGGCTATCTTAAATCTATTCTGCCACACAGCCTTGCTTCACAGATCTGGTTTACTGGATCAAACATTTCAGAAATGAATGACAAAGTACATGTGATGGAGAACATGTTTTGTAGCAATGAGTGAAGCCCTGTGAGCTATGTACCCCATTTGCAGACCCTACAAAGGAAAGTGCCTTTCATAAGTTTAAAAGGAAGAAGCCTCTTAACGAGGCACATGACAGAAACATTTCTAAACTCCAAAACTACATGTGTGGGTGGATTCGTTTGTAATTACAGCAATTTTATGAAATGCACAAGAGCATTATTACCTTCCCAGACACTTGTAGATTTCTGTTAACAATCCCAGATGTTTATGAAAAAGTAATAGGCTTTGTGTTTTTCTACTTCTAAAGATGGATTTTTACAAAATGCCACACCCCCTTTGAGTTTGTGTCTCGCTTCTCAAGGGAGCCCTCTTGCCCGTCTTTTCTACTGAGACAGAGACAGTGAAAGCCTTTAGGCTGTCATTGTGACCATTCACAGAACTGTAGATGGAAGGGACCACGACAGCCATCTAGTCCCCTTGCAATACAGGAATCTTTTGCCCAATTGGGGGCTCAAACCCATGACCCTGAGGTAAGGAGCAGGGTAGAGAATTTGAATAGAATGGCATTCTGAACACTTCACATACGCAGAGGTGTACCTAGAGTCCCTTGTGCTGTATCAGTGGTGCCCCCAGAAAAAAAATGCTTTACTGCTATAGCCATATAACAAATTATTACATTTTGTGTGACCCTAGCACTCAAAGCATTTGGGGTGAGGGCAAGGCAAAGAAGAAGGGCAGAAAGATTCACATGCTTTTGTGTCATGATGTTAGAAGGGCAGGAAGCTTCTCCCACATTCGATCTCACTGTGACAGTGCCGGCATATCACAACACACATAAATACACCATACACTCCATAGTCTGACTGGTGATTTCTGTGTGTGTACATGTGCGTGTGCATACACACACTCACATACTGGACACGTGCCCACAGCGGAGGCCAGTTTCACCAACCCTAGGTAAGCCTCTGCACATACATTATCTCAGCAATCCATACAACAAGTTTATAAGGTAGGTGAGTAGAGGGCCAAACCTCCCATTAGACAGAGTGAGGTGACCACCTCAGGTGGCAAATTCTGAGGGAAGTAGTGTCATTGCAAGGTATTGGCAGATAGTACAATGCTGCATGTGGCCTACTGTACATCTACTAAGCAAGCCTGGTGCCCTCAAGTACGGTGGAGGATGTTGTCCTGTTGCTCTTGCTGAAGGAAGATTCATCTGCTAGTCTACTCAGTTTTCCATTTTCTTCCTTGCCTCAGGCAGCAAAATATTTTGGGCTGACCCTGGATCAGTACTATCATTAGAGCATGGCCGATGGAAAACTGAGGCAGAGCTAGTCAGTGAAAGAGAAAGAGAGGATTTCAAGGAAACAGTGAATGCATCATTGAGGCAAGACTTGAACTTAGGATTTCCCTCAAGCCGCATAAACGTATTGCCACTAAAGACTTAGAAAAGGCCTAAGAAAAAGTATTTTTAAAAGACTTTAAAAAGGAGAGGAATAGTGCCAAGAAAGACATGTACCGTATTTTTCTGTGTATAGGTTTTGTTATTAAAATATGTTGAAATTTGGGGCTTGTCTTATACATGGGTAGTGCATTGGGGAGGGGACGTGTTATATGTTGCTTCCGGAAGCCGGAGAGCGTCTGTGGCTATTGGGCATGTTATTGTTGGATGTGGCAAGGGTTGGGCTTGATTGGCTGTCATTGTGGCAGTTGGGTGGGCACTTGGCGGCTTCTGCTGGCGAGGGGACAGTGGATAGGAGGCGTTTGCGATGCGTGCGAGTGGCATTGTAGGTCTGGCAGCTGAGCGATTTTTGGTAATTCCCCCTAAAAAAGCTTGACAACTCTGGGCCACCCCTAGAGGGGTCCCCCAAAATAGGGGACATCTTATACATGGGGGCATGTTATACATGGAAAGATACGGTACCTCAGCACCATATGCTACCAGAAGATATTCTGCAAGTCTAATATCGAAGACCACATCCTCTTGTTGCCTGAAGCAACAAAGCAACCTTCCTACCGTCTTCATTTTGCCCTCCACCATTCAATTGCAGGCATGCATACTTTCTATGGGTTTATTTATTTATTTATTTATTTTTTTGAAGAGGAGTTTGGATTTGATATCCCGCTTTATCACTACCCGAAGGAGTCTCAAAGTGGCTAACACTCTCCTTTCCCTTCCTCCCCCACAACAAACACTCTGTGAGGTGAGTGGGGCTGAGAGACTGCAGAGAAGTGTGACTGGCCCAAGTTCACCCAGCAGCTGCATTTGGAGGAGCGGGGAATCGAACCCGGTTCACCAGATTACGAGTCTACCGCTCTTAACCACTACACCACACTGGTTCTCCTATGGGTTTATTTATTTAAACATTTTATATACCACTTTCCATGTCTTGAGCACTCGGAATTGGTATACAGATGTAAACTGAATCAAATTCGGTTCAGTTGAAATTCAGACAATGACTTTAAATAAAGTCACATCAATATTTACAAAAACTACCTTTGACAAGAAATCCACTTTTTTTTCTTTATCAGGGAAGGTTCTGTCTTCCAAGGTGAAAATGATGACTGACAAAGAACCCTTCCACGGAGGGTAGAATTTGGGGACATTGATTTAATGAAATCAATGTGCGCATTTCTATTTTGCCTATTTACATTTGTTGACCATTCAATCAACAAAGTCCTCTGGGTGGTCAACACAAACAAAATGCAATTAAAACATCAACACATGAAGTAGAACTTTAAAAACCAATCAGTGCAATTTCTTGCTTAAAAATCAAGACAAGCAGCATTGCAGCATTTAAAAAACTAGCAGACATTATTCATTACAAGGACAAAAACATTGCTTTGAAAGACCTGAGAATGTGTAGACCAATAGGTGGTGACTGTTTCTCTTGTATTCAGTGGGCCAATTGAGCAGCAAATATTGGTGGTGGTGGAGTGTTCTGACTATAACTCTAATCTGAATGCAGTATGGTTTACAAGTGTTAATTAAAAGAGTTAATGTGATGGTTAAATTGCAAATCAAATTCATTATTGGCAGTTCTTTTCCCGTTTGATCTTCTTTTTGAAAGGTAGATGGTACCGCAAAATGTTTGCCCTGTGTGTGTTTTTTTAATGTAATTGTAGTAAATCTGGTCTCTTCTGTTCCATGGAGCAATTAGGGATTCAGAAAATGGCTCCTGCTGAGAGCCTATTATCAGAAATTGTCTGTGACCAGATGAGAATAATTATTTGTGATGTTAGTAAACTGTAGGGCTCAAAAGAAACACAATCTTCAAGCACTCACACACTCTTCAGTTGCAAGAGTCTCTGTTGATTCCTAGTTGATAGATTTACAGAGTAATCTTGTACGTGTGTCTACTTGGAAGCATGCACCATTGGGCTTGGTGGAACATACTCCCAGGTTAGTGTACACAAGATTGCAGCACTAAGTATGTATTTCCTCTATTTTCAAAGGACATCACTTTGGATGAGGTTGCTCAAAAATGCAATTAAAAGGAACTACTGCAGTATGCACATCAGTTCTGTGCTACTTCAGTCCACTTTGAAATAGCTCAGTCGGTAGAGCACGAGACTCTTAATCTCAGGGTAATGAGTTCAAGTCCCACGTTGAGCAAAAGGTTTCTGTATGTCAAGGAGTTGAACCAGGAGACCCTTGTGGTCCTTTCCACCCATAGCCACTATCTGACTTAATCAAAATCAGAGTTCATGTTTGTAGTTAAAGAAGCTCTTGCATTCAGCATCAAACAGGCGAAGGGTATTGTCCCTGAAGCTCCTACACCACTGGTACTTTCCTCCCATTTTGCTCCATTATATGAGCACCTCCTTCTCAATATTGTTTTGGTGGAGCAGTGATGATGTGGCACAATTTGCAAGCAGTCTCTGGAATTACTTATTAAACCTTTAACCTGGTGCTTAAGCTTTTACTCCAATCAACAGTTGTGTTTTCATAAAGGTGACCTGCACAAAGAACCAATTGTACAGTTCTTGGTTGCTGAATGTATAGAAATTGCCTGGTAGGAAGATACCAGAACAACGTGAGCTAAAAGACCAGTTCTCTCATATATGGCATCTATCTCTCCTAAAGAGGCTCAGTGCAGCAGAGATTTGGCCAAGCCCGATATCTTCTATGCTGTTTGGTTTCTCTTTATATCAAAGGTGGCATCTTTTGGCCTGCAGGTTGAATACAGTCTTCCAGACCTCTCTGTCTGATCCTCTAGACTTTACCCCAGGCTACACTCCACTTGCATCTCTTCCTCCTCCTTTTCTACCATTTCTTTGGCCTCTTTAATTGTGCCTGTCCCACCCCGCATTGCACATGCCTTTGAGTTTTCTCATTCTTTTGTTAAAATCCATGAACCAATATGACGGCCAAGGAAGCTAACCCTATTTTGGTTCTAGGTCATTTGTTTTCTCATTGAACACAGCATCTTCCACTCTGGCTTGCTCTGTTAGAAATTCTGTAAAGAACAGGTAGGACAAGCACAGAACTCTTCTATAAGGGAAAAAGTTGGTTGCCAGGCTACTAATGACTGGAAAGGCTGGATTAGCTGAGCTTTCTGGTGACTCAGGTGAAACAGGTGAGGGAAAAAAGGGAAGTCACAGACACAGGAAACAGTGTAAGAAGCCCCAGGAACTTTCAAGAGAAATAACATTAAAGAGTGAAATTCTGATTTGAAACTGGTTTGGAGCCTTAATCCAATTTTAACAAAATATTTTGCCATGATGCATATCATTGTTGTTCTGCATAGAATCAGTTTGATTTCCTTTTTCCCATCATGGGATGACTAATCCATTACCTGTTTCTTTCCCCCTCAGACGGGAGCAAGGTTAGGTCTCTGTATAGTTGAATAAAAGATGTCCTATTTTTATGTAAAATGGTTTCTTGTTGTCTGCTCAGTTTTAACCCTTCTTTCAACCCAAAGTCATGTGGCTGATTCACTTTTAGAATTGGATAATGCAACGCAAATGACTTGTGTTTCAATGATCCCTGTTTGGCTAGGGGCACTCCCTAATTTTGAGGGCATGCCCCTGGATAGCATAGTCCCCACTCAGTCTTTTGGAGAAGCTTTTTGAAAAGGCATACTAGAGCACTAAAGGCTTCAATCCTATGCGCATTTACCTGGGAGGAAGCCCTATTGAAAACAACATGCCTTATTTCTGAGTAGAACTGTACAGGATTTTGTTGTAAATTTCCAAGACAAAGTTGGGGAACCCATAGTCCCCCGCACTGTTGCTGGACTAGGTACTGATGGGAATAAGAGTCCTACAACCTCTGGGGGAGCCACAGATTCTCCACCCCTGTTTTAAGTGTTTGTTGAGGCTAGATTGTTTATCCAAAAATTTATGGGCATATTACTGCATCCAGTGATAGTTGGTGTCCATTGGGACTGGTAGGGCACCAAGCAAGGAGACCAACAGTAAGTGAGACCATTGCCAATGAAAAGCAGAGCCAACTAATTCTGGTTCTGTCACTAATCTCTTTGCTGTGCTTCTCAAGGACAACATTGAGACTATGGAGAAGGGAACTGAGAAGCGGTACCTCCACTTGGACTGGTTGCAAGTAAGACAACAGGCAGCTGAGAAGCTGAGAGCAGACTGAGGTTGATGGGGGATATGGCCTATTGCCTAATGGACCAGCCTCCACTAGATGTGTTTATGCCTGTGGAGGCAAAGCCATGAAGTCAGGCACAGCCTACCATCTCACACACTGTCGCAGCTGTTAATTTTGAATGCCAGGGCACTGTCGTCCTTGGGTGTTGAAAACATTTACAATGATCCTTCAATTCTGTGCTTTCAACAGCAGTTTGATTGGTAGCAAGTGATAATACTGTCATGGAAATCTCACTTGCTGATATTTGCAGTTCAAGCTGCTGTTAGAGGGGCAGGAGCTGGCAATCCTGCTTCCTCTCCCCATAACTGCTAGCCATGTCTAGCTTATTGAGTGGCCTTTTTCATATGTAACGCTAAGTAACAGTTTAGCACTGTGCCCTAGAAGTAGCAAATCTTAGCTATGAAGAGGCACTCTGAAGCTTCTGCTTTGAAACTAACCAGACTTCCTCACTACATCCAAGCTGGTTTGTTCAAACAAGCCAGGACCCAACTGCAGTTCATGACAGTGGCTTGTTAACAAACCATAGTTTAAAGTATGTAGTATAAACTATGTAATCCCCACACAGCTTAGATCATAGATGCCACCTTCTCCAGAGGATTTAAGGCGCTGGGCACGACATCCTGATGTCACTTGGAGGCCCCTCTGAACATTGACATAGATATAACTAGTAGACAGTGGCCATATGTCCTATTTGAAAGTAATGTTAATGGATCCTGTTAAATACAATTCAATTTAAGTTGTAGTAATGTCCACCAAGAAGAGAAGGTTATGGTTCAAGCAAAATGGAGAGCAGCAGGCCAGGGATTCTGGAAGGAAAGTTCAGGACCTTGGACAAGGCCAAGACTGTGGCTCAGGACAGTGGTTAGCAGTCTTGCAGTGAAAGCTGTTTCAGTAGAGATATGAACGAGGGGAACTGTGTGAATGGAATTACAGGAAAGTGTGGATATAGGGTTTGAAGATGTATGTGAGAGAGAGAGAAAAGAAAGGAAGGATCTCAGAGAAAGAGAATGATTGGAAGAGAAAATGAATAGATAGATATTAGAGAAGAGTAGTGCCACACCCATTTTGGGCTTTCACCCCATCCACCTTCTTGAGATCATGTGTTCCTCAACCTCCAAAAGGTTGACCACCCCCTGCTTTAGAAGTTAGAGCTGCACATATATAGATGAATGGAGAGATCCAGTTTTAGCATAACTGCCATTGGGCAGCAGGTGTTCCCCCCTACCCTACCAAGGAAAACCCCCAAATGATCATGATCATTCGGTCTTATCCATTCATTGAAATGTGACTTATGTTTTGGATTTTAAACATTTTATAAACAGCTCTGTAATGAAGGTTTCCCTAAACCTCTCAGCTGGCCATACTACCCAGATATATGCCTCCTGTCTCCATCCTTATCTCCTTACCTAACATTAGACAAAGGCAAGGGTCAGCAAACTTTTTCAGCAGGGGGCCGGTCCACTGTCCCTCAGACCTTGGGGGGGCTGGGCTATATTTTTTTGGGGAGGGGAAAATGAACAAATTCCTATGCCCCACAAATAACCCAGAGATACATTTGAAATAAAAGGACACATTCTACTCATGTAAAAACATGCTGATTCCCGGACTGTCAGAGGGCCAGATTTAAAAGGTGATTGGGCCGGATCCAGCCCCCGGGCCTTAGTTTGCCTACCCATGGACAAAGGTCTCTGCCACTGAGTATGTAGGGAGGCTGAGCTTAAAGCAGGGAAGCAGGCTTCTGGAAATAGGTTTTAATGGGGACTTCCGGTTAGCGCCAGCGCTTAATGGCGGATTTCTCCCGGAGCTCCGGGAGAGATCTGCTTCGTGGGTTCGGGTCCTGCAGCCACGGCGGAGCGGGGACCCTCAAAAATCACAGGCGCGTAGCCTGTGAACTGGAGACTCGGCGGGCACCTTTGCGCCCCCCCCGACGTTGTGAAATAGCCTTTTTAAAGGCTACGGAACAGCGGAGGGTGTGTGGAGCGGTGCTGAGAGTCGCTTTCACCCAGCCTGCGAAGCGAAGCCGCATCGCCATTAGCGGAGAGCGCTGATTTCTTCCGGTGAATTTGGATTAAAAAGAACAATTTTCCGTGAGTAGGATTGAACTCTAAAATATAATTGGACGTTAAAATTAAAGTAATTGGGCACCGAGACGGATAAGCACTAAAAAGGAAGTCTGCTTTCCGTTCTGTAGCAAGATCAAAGCGAAAGGCATTCAAGCTGTAACTTTTTGACAGGAGAGTTGTGCGAACTAAGAAATCCACCACCAAGCAAAGAACTCCCTCCCCCGAAGGCAGGAGGGGGGGGGAAAGAAGATTTTAAAGTGCTTTCCTGCCTGCTTAAAAGAAATTGAACTGTTTACCGCTGCTCCTCCACCTGGGGACCGGACTGCCGGAGAAAAGGAACCGGCTAAGGACTGTCGCTACAAGAAGGTTAAAAAGTAACTGTAATATTGACTTTGGCTACTCTCAACTTGAAATACTTTACTTTGTTGCACAGTAAAGTTACTTGCAGGACACTATTGATCTGGATCTTTTAAAAAGGAAAAAGAATAATCTGAAAGGGACTAGGAGGGCTTTTGTTTGTTTTTTGGAAGGTGTGGGACCAACTTGAAGGCAAAGAATTGACTTTACGCCCTCTAGAGGACTTGTGAATAGTTTCAGCAACAAGTGGAGCTTAAAACTTGAGAATTTTTTTTCTGACAGCTTAAGAGTGTGGGAATGACCTTGAGTGAAAGACTTTGTTATGGCAGATGGTAAAGAGAAAGAGGACTCACAAGAAACAACCTTGAGATCTGGTAGACAATACAAAGTCGATCTTTCTATGCAAAGAAGGGCCTCTGTATCAGGAGCCTCTGGAACTGCAGCTGTCTCAAAGGCAAAAGTGAAAATAATGTCTTCAGAAGAAGCATTTGCTAAGGCATTGGGGAAAATAAATGACTCTTTGGAGGAACTAAAAAAGCAAGGCGCTGAAACAAATAAGAAAATTGAAGAAATCTCTGGGAAAATTGATTTAAATACAAAAAGTATAACAGACCTTGGGAACAAAGTGAACTCTAATGCAGCAGCAATTGGGAAACTACTGGAAGATTCATCTACAACACGAAAGATAGCTGAGGAAGCTAAAGAAATTGCAACTGCTGCCGAGGAAAAGTTTCCACCGGTGTACAGGAAACTAGATGAGTACGAGCTGGCACTCTCTATGCAGGATATGCAACGCAAGGAGAGGAACCTAAGGATCAGACTTGTGCTGGAAAAGGAAGGAGACAACTTGGTGGATTACTTGACAAAAGAATTCTCTGACTTTTGGAAGCAGGAGCTGGATAAGGAAGAATTTAAGATAGAGAGTGCATTTAGACTGGGAATAAGGCAGAGGAAGAACAGACCCAGAGATTGCTTAATAACTTTAAGATCAAAGGAGGAGAGAGACAAAATATTGAACCTGCACTACCAAACAACCCTTCAAATTGAAGATTTTCATATTGAGATTTTTAAAGATATTCCCAAAAGTATTTTGGATGCAAGAGGTTTTTACAAGGACTTGGTGACACTGCTGAAAAGGAACTACATACCATTCAGGTGGGAGTTTCCCCAAGGCTTGTCTTTTAAATACAAGGGGAAGAAAAGAAGAATAAAGACAGTGAGTGATAAAGACAAGTTCTTAGGAGAACACGAAGAAGACCTACAGAAAGAGACGTTTCCAGGACAAGGGCATCCTTCAAGCAAGGGACCATTAGATACGGATACGGAACCACCGACAAAAGAGGAACAACAACTGGGAGCTGTAGGAGGAAAGAGTAAATAACCCCATCATGGCTCTGCAACTTTTAACCTGGAATTGTAACGGTTTAAATATTCCCAGAAAAAGAAAAAATATATTTCATGCTTTAAAGAAAGACCAATTGGACTTGATTTGTTTACAAGAGACTCATGTGACAAGAGCACATAGAAAATTATTAATAAATAAAAGATTGGGACAAGAATTTATATCTTCAGACAGAGTAAAAAAGAGAGGAGTGGTGATCTATGCAAAGGAAAATTTGCAACCGAAACAAATTTTTAAAGATGACCAAGGAAGATATTTGGCAATTGAAATTCAATCTCAAGGAGAAAAGTTTTTGATAGTGGGAATCTATGCACCAAATGAAGGGAAAGCTGAATTCTTTAAGAAGTTGCATGAGACTTTGATGGACTATATGGATTACAATTTAATTATGATGGGTGACATGAATGGAGTAGTTTCAACAAATATGGACAAAGCACAAAGACAGGTAGTTACAAAAGACGGAAGACTACCAAAAACTTTTTTTGAAATGACTGACAATATGGACTTGATTGACATTTGGAGAACAAAACACCCATTAGAAAGAGAGGGAACCTTCTTTTCTGAAGCCAAAATGACATGGACACGGATTGACCAAATTTGGGTGACTAGCAGTATGGCGTCGAACATAAAGAAAGTGGAAATCTGCCCAAAAACCTTCTCCGACCATAACGCAGTAAAGATGGTGATGAAGCAAACAACAACTGGCTCCTTCAGATGGAGAATGAATGACACCTTATTTAGAGACGAGGAGATTTGTAAGAAGGCCCAAAAAACTTTGAAAGATTATTTTGAAATCAACTTAAGGACTAAAGTAGAAAAAAGAATAGTATGGGACGCAAGTAAAGCCGTGATGAGAGGGTTTTTGATACAACAAAATACATTAAAGAAAAGAAAGCAAAACGAGAGGAAAGAGAAAATCTTGGAAAAGATAAAAGAAGGGGAAAGGAAACTAAGATTGAAGCCAAAATCACAAGAGATTTTAAGAGAAATTAAATTATATCAAACACAATACATGGAACTGATGAATCAAGAAATAGAATGGAAAATTAAACAAATGAGACAAAAGACTTTTGAATCTGCAGATAAATGTGGCAAGTTATTGGCTTGGCAAATAAAGAAAAGACAAAAACTCAACACGGTAACAAACATAGAAGTGGAAGGAAAGAACATATGTAACCCAGCGGAAATTAGGAACTGTTTTCAGAGCTACTTTAGACAACTGTACACACAAGGGCCACAGAAAGAAATGGATATACAACAATTCCTCGAGAAAAATGGGCTGAAAAAGATTTCGCAGGAAAGTAAGATAATTTTGAACCAGGAGATATCAACACAAGAAATAGAAGATGCCATTCAAAGCATGACGTTGGGCAAATCTCCTGGACCGGATGGACTGACTTCCAAATATTACAAAGTTTTGAAGGAAGGGTTGATACAACCTTTGAAGGAAGTCTGCAACGAGATCATGGAGGGGAGAAGGGCACCCGACACGTGGAGGGAGGCCTACATCACACTTATACCAAAGACAGAGACTGAAAAGACTCAACTTAAGAACTACCGACCCATCTCGTTACTAAATGTGGATTACAAAATCTTTGCTGATATTTTAGCAAAGAGACTGAAAAGAGTTTTGATGGAGGAGATTCATGGGGACCAAGCGGGCTTTCTCCCGAAAAGGCATTTGTCGGATAACGTAAGGAATATAATTGACATTTTGGAGAAGTTGGAAGTGAATATAAACACTAAGGCTGTTTTGATATTTGTGGACGCCGAGAAAGCCTTTGACAATATATCTTGGAGTTTTATGTTGAAGAACCTCCGGGGGATGGGGGTAGGCCAAGGGTTTGAAAATGGTATAGGTGCAATATACTCTGAACAGAAAGCAAAATTAATTGTAAACAATGTGGTTACAGAAGAGTTCAAGATTGAAAAAGGGACACGTCAGGGGTGCCCTATCTCCCCACTACTTTTTATATCGGTCCTGGAGGTTTTGCTTAATATGATTAGGAGGGACCAGTTGGTTAAAGGGATTCAGGTCGGAGCTAAACAATATAAACTGAGAGCATTTGCAGATGACCTAGTACTTACATTACAAGAGCCAGAAGCTAGTACGAAAAGAGTTTTGGAAATAATTCAAGAGTTTGGTCAAATGGCAGGATTTAAATTGAATAAGTTAAAGACTAAGGTATTGGAGAAAAACTTAACGCAGGTTGAAAAAGAAAGGTTTCAGAATGAGACAGGGTTGACTGTGGTTAAAAAAGTGAAATACTTGGGTATAAATATGACAGCTAAGAATGTGAACCTATTTAAAGATAATTATGAAAAAACTTGGACAGAAGTGAAAAAAGATTTGGAGATTTGATCAAACTTGAAGCTTTCCTTGTTAGGTCGAATTGCAGTTATAAAAATGAATGTATTGCCAAGAATGTTGTTTTTGTTCCAAGCATTACAAATAATGGATAAAATGGACTGTTTCAAGAAGTGGCAAAAAGATATATCTAAATTTGTCTGGCAGGGCAAGAAGCCCAGAATTAAATTTAAGATATTAACGGATTCAAAGGAAAGAGGGGGGTTTGCCCTGCCAGACTTTAAACTGTACTATGAAGCGGCAGCTTTCTGCTGGCTAAAAGATTGGCTGCTTCTTGAAAATACAGACATTTTGGATTTGGAAGGTTTTAACAATATCTTTGGGTGGCATGCATATTTGTGGTATGACAAGGTTAAAGCACATAAAAGTTTTAAAAACCATATTGTCAGAAGAGCACTATTAAATGTCTGGGTCAGATATAAAGATTTGCTGGAAAACAAAACTCCAAGGTGGCTGTCGCCAATGGAAGCTAAGGCAGTTAAAAAGTTAAATATGGAGTCGAAGTGGCCAAGATATTGGGAAATTCTGGAAAAGGAAGGGGGCAAACTGAGATTGCAGAGTTTTGAAAAATTAAAAGGGAAGGTGAGAGATTGGTTGCACTATCACCAAATAAATGAAGTGTTTAAGTTGGACAGTAAAATTGGCTTCCAGGTGGAAAAATCAAAATTGGAGACTGAATTGTTAGAATCCAGTACTAAGAATTTGTCAAAAATGTACAATTTGCTGCTGAAATGGAATACATAAGATGAAACAGTTAAATCAACTATGATTAAATGGGCTCAGGACATTGGTCATAATATTTTGTTTGCTGATTGGGAAAAGTTGTGGACCACCGGGATGAAATTCACGGCATGTAATGCCTTAAGAGAAAATATTATGAAAATGATCTATAGGTGGTACATAACCCCAGTCAAGCTTGCAAAGATTTACCATTTGCCTGATAATAAATGTTGGAAATGTAAAGAAAAGGAAGGCACATTTTTTCACCTTTGGTGGACGTGCCCGAAGATTAAGGCATTCTGGGAAATGATCTATAATGAACTTAAAAAGGTATTTAAATATACCTTCCCTAAGAAACCAGAGGCCTTTCTCTTGGGTATTGTCGGCCAAGGGGTGTTAAAGACGGATATAACTTTCTTTATGTATGCTACAACAGCAGCTAGAATACTCATTGCGAAGTACTGGAAGACACAAGATCTACCCACACTGGAAGAATGGCAGATGAAGGTGATTGACTACATGGGCTTGGCAGAAATGACGAGCAGAATCCGAAACCAGGGAAGAGAAGCAGCGGAAGAAGAATGGAAAAAGTTTAAGGACATCTAAAGAAATATTACAAAATTAATGAAAGTTAGAATGATGTTGGACTGGAAAGTAAATGGTTACTATTAGCAATGGTTAAGACAAGGAGAATAAGGAAGATTAGCTTAAATTTAAAGTAAAATAAGGGAAGATTTGCTGAGTAATTGATTAGAATCTGGAATACAGAAAAGGGAGGCATGAGGAAGTCGGGGAAGAAAGGTATAAGAAATTAAGATATGAAATGGTACTTGTTTTTTGTTTTGTTTTTGTTTTTGTTTGTTTATGTATTTGTTGTTTCTATGTTATGTTTGTGTGGTTATAAAAACTGTTTAATAAAAAATATTTTTTTTTTAAAAAAAGGAAATAGGTTTTAATGAAACCCAAGAGGTGAAGATATATGGAGTATGAATGCACACAGAAAAATACCTCTTGGATATAAGGATGTAATAGCATGCCCTTTCCCTAGGGTGTGAAGCCTTAGGCACAGGGCCCAAATGCATCTCTCCATCCAACCCATCCCAAAATGTTGGGTTCCATTTCTCCCTGCTGTCCCCCCAATACTGGATCCTAGGCTCTTTCTCCAGCTCTTGCCCACTAACACACTGTTTATTTTCAGAAGCTGGCAAACCTTTCAGAGCTGTCCCTCTGCTGTAAAAAGTGTCCAGTGAGTCAGACATTCACAATGCAGGCTGGAAGCTGAACTTATTTGGGGCTGGAGGAGGAAGGGAACAAAACACTGTTTGCCGGTGAATTTTGATGTGGGAATTCATTTGATAACTGCACTCCTCTGCTTTGGCACTGGCACGATAAGTAGGAGAAACTGCTGAGTCAGGCTGCTTTGCAACGTCGTCAAACAATGCAACAAACACAGGGAGATAAAGTTTAAGCTCCCATGTTTCTCCAAGTCAACCTGCCAAATGTAATTCTCACCTTTGGGGAACTGTGTCCAGGAATGGGTTTTTGAAATGCCAAGTCGGAAGGTGTATAATCGCTTTTCCATAAAGTTGTCGAGAGCACTACATTGTCACATTATGTTTCTTCCGCCTCCCGAGTACTTTCCATATTTTTCATTATCTAAGAGTACTCCCTGCTTATCAGATGAAGCAAATGAGGCTCATTATTTAAAAGTGAGCTACAGGGGCAGAAGGGAGAAAAGAATTTAGCTTTTTTAAATTTGATATATCCTCTTGAATCTCAGTTTTACCTATGTATTTCTCTCACGTTTCCTGATTGAGTATTTTAAAAGGTATGGTGGAGAAAGAAATATCAAGAGACTCTTTTTTTTTAAAAAAGGAAGAGGAGGGGGGAGAGTTTACATGGAGTCAAAGTCAAATTTAAACATTTCATCTCCTTCGGCAGTCCATGACTTTCACTGGACTCCAAGTTTCTCCTCTAGGTACATAATTCTAACCAGCTGATCAACTGGGTTGGGATAATTTATCACATCCTGCAGTTGAATGTTTTTGTTGCTGGATGTTCCGCTCTCTCAAATGGGGTATAGGCTTTATAAAGACGAAGTGCTCCCTTTGGATCTGATGTTCAGTGTTGAGTGCTGCTGCTTATATAGTCAAAACAGCACCATTCTCATACAGGAGAGAGGTATCAGGAAACTCAAGGAAATACAAAGTTTTCCAGAAATGCAAAAATGTTTTTTGTGTGTGAGAGAGGGAGGGGGGTGGGAGAGAGGGAGAAAAAAAGCAACCCAATAAGGCAATAAGGACTGAGTGGTCAGGAACCGTGGAATGCTGATTGTGCGTAGAAATGGAGAGCTGGTGGGAGAATGGAATGGAATATGCTGAACAAGAACATTCCACATTTCAATGTTTAGTTCTAGGCCAGGGGTCAGCAAACTTTTCCAGCAGAGGGCCGGTCCACTGTCCTTCAGACCTTGGAGGGGGGGAGACTATATTTTGAAAAAAATATATGAACGAATTCCCAAGCCCCACAAATAACCCAAAGATGTGTTTTAAATAAAAGCACACATTCTACTCATGTAAAAACACCAGGCAGGCCCCACAAATAACTCAGAGATGCATTTTAAATAAAAGGGCACATTCTACTCATGTAAAAACACGCTGATTCCCAGACCGTCTGCGGGCCAGATTTAGAAGGTGATTGGGCCGGATCCAGCCCCTGGGCCTTAGTTTGCCTACCCATGTTCTAGGCCCTGCTTGTAAAATAAATAAGCTATTTATGGATCTCTCACTGATTAGCTCACCAATGGTAGATAACCTTTCTAGAGGGACAGCTTGTCCACACTACTGAGATTTCCCCACATATTTGCAGGGTAGTTTTGAGGGTGTTCTAAAGCATCCTATTAGCTGATGCAGGATGACATTGAGTGAGGCCCCCAAGAGTCTTGGCTGTGCCATGCACACACTGACTTGTGCACCTTAAAACATGCCCCAGCATGAAGGGTTTCCACGGCAGATGCTTAGGAGTTCCACAGCAGATATCTCAAGGTGGAAAAGCTTTCCTAAAGAGAGAAATGTTTGCAAATTTCAGTTAAGCTATTTGGGTTGGGATGTTGACCTAAGCTGGGTCTCAGCAGTAGCTCAACCGTAATGGTTTTTGCTTGCTTGAAGAGATGGGGAACCTGTTGCCCTCCAGATGTTGTGAGCCTCTAACTCCTATCACCTTAACCATTGGTAATTCTGCCCAAGGGTATTAGTAGGCCAACAAAATCCAGAGGGTCCCAAGCCCTTTACTTCTTTCTTGTCATCTAATGGCAGGGATAGCTTTGCTTCAGGATAATAAATTTGATTGCAAGTCTATGTTGGCAACGGAAGCTTTTCCTGAGAATTGTCTGAGGAAGCTCAGAAAAACTGAGCAAATTATGGCATGAGGCAGGAGTGGGCACTTATCTAACGTTTAGTACAGAATCTTCCCTATCATTGATTACATCAGGATTATTTGCTTGCTGAAGTGAATAATCTTTTCTGTCCTGAACTGACTTCAGGGAAAAGGGTTTTGTTTTTTTAAAAAAACATTTTTTGTTTTTGAAATAAAAAGAAAAAGCTGAGCCTTCTGCATGATGATCAGAACTTCTATTACCTTTTTCTCCTAGAATCTAAATGACTTTGAGCCTGTATGAATTCAGAAGGGATTAAAAATTTCAAACCAATCAGAATGATTGCCCTGCAAGACTACATCCAACTGCCTCTCTGAATTGTGCTGCTTTTGCATGTTACATATTTGAGGGATGTTGATGATGCTGAATATAAGTGATGGTGACGAAAATGTCAACCCAGCTGACCATGTCAGAGGAAGCAGGAATGTGATGATGCTAATAAGTTTAAATTGCTGGATGGGAGGGGAACAGGTTAGGTGTTAGGAAGAATGTCCAAACTCTGGAAAAGTTAGACAATAGAAGGAGGCACCAAAGGAAATGTCAAGTGTCTTTTGATGCTAACAAGAATATTCATGAACATTCCCCCCCACACTTTAAGTTCAGCACTAATTTAAATGTCCAGAATTCCACCCCCCTCAACTGTTTCTTGCATCAGGTATCTCAGGTGTTGGTCTAGCTGCCTGGTTGTGGCATACGTAAACAGCCTACTGGTGGTTTATAGGTTAAACTATAGAATGTTACCTTAATAGCACCTCCTGGCCCCTTCCAGCTGTTTTGGACTACAACACGTTGGCAAATGTGGCCTAACAGGCATTACTGAAATCTGGTGGGATGAGATTCATGACTCAAATGCAGACTTTCCAAGTGTCCCTATTTTCCAGGGACGTCTCTGATTTAGAGAAGCTGTCCCAGTTTTTGATTTGATCCCAGAATGTCCCACTTTTCCTTAGGATGTCCCTCATTTCACTGGAGAAATGTTGGAGGGTCTGGAGTTATCCAAACCCTGAGCCATCTGAAGGAAATCCTGTATAGGGAAGTTATTTTAATGACTAGTATTTTATTGTGTTCTTACATATGTGGGAAGCTGCCTAGAATGGCTGGGGCAACCCAGTCAGATGGGGAGGGTATACATAGTAAATTTATCGTTATGGAATGGGACATCCCTATTTTCATTGGAGAAATGTTGGAAGGTATGTGAATGTAGAAATTGAGGGGTATAACCTATTCCAAAGAAATGGACCGAACAGGAAGGAAGTAGTAGCAGCAATATATATAAAGGATGTGAATGATTGTGAGGAGATCCATGATTTGGAACATGGAAGGCAGATTGAGAGTATGTGTGTAAAAGCTGTAGGGGAGGACAGTAGGAGCTGTTTAACAGTGGAAAGGTCTCCCTCGGGAGGTGGTAGACTCTCCTTCCTTGGAGGTTTTTAAGCAGAGGTTGGATGACCATCTGTTAGAGATGCTTTAGTTGAGATTCCTACATCACAGGGAGTAGGACTCGAGACCCTCAGGATCTGTCCCAACTCTACTATTCCATGAACTCCCATCAGCACCAGCCAGCATGGCCGTTGGTCAAGGAGGATGGGAGTCATAGTCTACAATATTTGGAGAGCGCTAGCCTGGGGAAGG
Organism: Podarcis raffonei; assembly: GCF_027172205.1. NCBI lineage: Eukaryota > Metazoa > Chordata > Lepidosauria > Squamata > Lacertidae > Podarcis > Podarcis raffonei. The sequence continues at coordinate 22,730,515 of NC_070606.1, forward strand.
TTGTTTGAAAACGTGCAGATTCTGTAGGTCATATATCTCTGGAGAGATATTGAGATCCTTTGCAGCCATCCAGCTCCACGACGTGCAATAAATTCCTTCATGAAACCCATGAATTAAAAAACAAAAACCGTCCATGCTGCCTGCCCTTCCTCATGTCTCCCCTGTTCATCTGCCATAATTTAATTGTCATTTATCAAATGGAGTGTTTTGTGCCATCAGAACCAATTAAATGCTCTTTCTAAGGTCCATAAACATTCCACCCCCAAGAAAAAAGTAAAGGAAGCACAAACAGGAGATAATAGCTTCGTGCAATGTGCTCAGTCGTATTCTGAGTGGAATTCTCTAATGCAATTCCTGTGTAGTGTACTTAGCAGCAACAGAAGCCACTCTCAGTGTGTGATTATGTATATTTTATGTTTATTTTTAAAACTATAGGGAACATAATATTATTATTTTTTTCTACCACGGAACCATATAGCTGAAGGCAAATGATTGTTTTTCACTTCTCATGTAGGATGACGTGTCCCCAGAGAAGTGCTTTTAAAATAGCTTTTAAAAAACACAACAACTTCTCGAGATTTAGTCAAACTTTGTGGGTGAAGGAAGAAAGACTATGGGTTCTAGCCAACGCTGCCGATCTGCTCATGCCACAGTTCTGCTTGCACAATGGAACTTCCCCTTCCTCTCCAACTCCAACACATCCTAAAACTCTATGCCAGAGGGTTGGGGGACCCTCTGGAGCAGATTTGGGGGGCAAATGGAGAGAGGAAGAGGCAGTCCCATTGCATGAACAGAATGCCACCCATACACTGTTGGATGCAACCCTACATTTTGATAATGCAATTTTTGGTTAGCTGACGCTGACTACGCAGTATGTATGTCAGCTGGGTGATGAGCTGGCCCACATGAGCATAATAGGGAATGGGCTTTGGTTACTGTGGTGCAGGTAGGACTGGACTTTCAAGTCTAAGAGCCCAGAGCCCCCCTGTCATGGAGGATTTGGAGAAACAATGGACAGAAGAGGCAGAATAGGGGCTCACGGATGCTGAAGAGCCCTTCAGCTGCCCAGAGACAGAGGAAGAGGAAGAGAGGGCGGAGAGTAGCCAGGGAGAGCAGGGGCTCAGGGATGCTGAAGAGCCTCAGAGTCAGGAAGGGAGGGGGCTTTCAAATCAGCACAGACAAGGAGAGAAATGAAACGTAAGGATCAAAGATGTCTTGTGCGATTCCCACGCCTGCTTTGTTGGCGCAGGAATCGTAGGAAGCCACTCCCAGAATCTAACTCAACGGGTTTGGATGCATAATTCTGAACTGTAGCTGTTTCTTGTATACATGTAATAAAGACTATAAATACCAATGCTGACTTTGCCGGTGCACCTTTACACCCCAAACGGACACCCAAAGAGCAGCTCATTTAAGTGGTCCATGGCAAAAAAGCCCAAGATCAGCATTTCAGTCAACCTGACCATGCCCAGCTTGACCAGTCCTTAAATTGGTTGCTGCAGCATTCTTTCTACTATATATATATGTCTCTCTCTCTCTCTCTCTCTCTCTCTCTCTCTCTCTCTCTCTCTCTCTGTGTGTGTGTGTATGAAGGGGTGGCTGCTTGGGCATAGTTTTCTGGCTGAAAACTGGAAATAAGAGTTCATTCATCTCTCTTGCAAAAGCAGAGTTGTCTGGGTGAACAAAATTCAATCAGCTGTGTCGTCAGGTTAAAAAATGTGGGGGCCGAGGGAGAAGGAATGGAAGAAGAAAAAGAGGGAGCAGTGTGGGTTTTTTTAAAAAAGGAAGAAAATAGGGGAACTTGTATGGAAATATATCACCATCAATTTACAAAGCACCTAAAACATTTTGAATTCTGTACGGATATAAAGAAACAAGGCAGGCCCTGCCTGCAAGCTCACAATCAAATAGGCATGACACAAGAGAAAAAAGGAATGGGGAGGAAAGAGAGAAGAGAGAAACAAGTAAATGCAAGTACCAGTTCTATAAAGCATAACATTGCTATGTAGGATATTAAGGAGTTATGAGGACTACTAAGCACCTGCATCCTGCTTTTCCAACTCCAACATTTAATCACAATAACAATGAATAGGAAGTACCTAGTGTATGACAGTCAGTCATGCATCACTGGAAAAAAGGCACATCTATGCATAACATTTTCATATGGAAATATATGTGTGTTGTTGCAAAAAAACTGAACCAAGCCTATAGTAGGAGCAAAGGGTTAAAGATCCCATATTGCACTGAAGGGCAGAACTACGAGACTAAGACCATATGCAATTTGGCCATAGGAAAAGTATGGAATGAGACACATTCCTGAATTTCTGGTTCTGAACTGAAAGTTGCCATTGGAGTGGCAGTAACATGATACAGTGTGGGGTTGCCTTACCACCAAAGGTTTATGCTGCAAGACCTGTTTGTTTCCCTGTGCAGTTCATTTAGAAACAGGACATTGAGATGCAACTGTTATGGGACAGGATTAATGGGGGGATGGGGTACGGATGGGCGATGACCCATGCAGGGAATGACCCATGCAGTAAGAAAAAGTAAGTCACATAGGTGCCAACTCTCTGGGACCCTGGGTGCCTGAGCCCCCACAAAATTCCCCATGAAGGGGCTGGGCACCCAGTGCCAGGGCCATACACGCTTCATGGCACCCATGGCCCCGGGTACCCATGATTGTGGGCCAAGTTGGCACTCCTGATCAATCATCTACTCAGGGCAGCAGAAGGATGGAGGCCCTTTAACTATCAGCACCTGTAGTGGTTGTTGAAACTGGTGACCACTGCAGGCACAGGGAGGCTTCTCTACACTTGTTGCCTCAAAAGGCTAATACATGAATCAGCCCAGTCTGAACCATAGGGCCATTTTCAGATGCCTGCTAATTGGCTTTGGTTATTTCTGCACTACTGGAATTCTGGGATAGGGCTTCTACACACATATTCTGCTCCACACATATTGTGCGAAGAAAAGATCGTTAATACATTTTTTTTTTGCAGGATCAATAATGCTTATGAGGAATGGATTACTCGCTCACTGAGGCAGTTAAATTTTTGTGAGCTCTGGGCAAAATTAATAATTCTAATAAAGCCAAGGGAGAATGAGTGTGTGTTTTATTGGAATGGGGGGGGGGGGGTATTTCTCTGATATGCCAAGTACTTTTAAAGGCCTGCCCCTAAAAAAACAACACAATTTTGGATATTTGCAGAAGTTCAATCAGCCCTGTTTGGAGCAATTTACCTTCCTTGCTAATTGCTACATGGGTCTTCTCATTTGCTTTTAAGAGATCTTTGGAGCTGCAAGTACTTATTCCTCCTTATCCCTAGCTATGCATACATAAAGTTATATGATCCTGGCAGCCTTTTACTGGATATTACACTGCACCAAAGGCTAGCCTCTTAATTAATAGAGTTTCCCCCCTGCTAAAATAATTTGTTTTTTCTTACTTTGCACTTAGCTCTCAATATGCATCACTTTAAAAAGGCCCTGAATAAACTAAGCATTCATTCTCTGGCTTGAATGGACAGAAACTTGAGGGTGACTATTACTGCCTGCCAATCTGAAAACGATGAAGATCACTATGATATGCCACATGCTCCAGTCCTAACCTGAAACCAGTGTGGCGAACTAGAATCTAGGAGGCTCAAACCCTCACTCAGCCATTAAGCTCCCTGGCTGATGCTGGGCCAGTCACCAACACACAGTTTTATTTACTTCACAGAGTTGTTGCATGCAAAGGCACCTGAGCCCCAAAGTTCCCAGGAGAACAATAATTCACACTGACAGGGAATATTTGGTTTATGGGTTCAAATAAGCCACAACTTTGTTGGTTATAGATGTGAATGGTTTGGCTTAGGCATTGGGGTGAAGACAGGCTATATTTTGACTCCTGCCCATCTTCAGGGAGTCCATGGAAGGGTAAACCACCGATAGCGGCATCAGATGGCACCCCATGGGGTCCCTGTAGGGTCTGTGACATGGCCATAGCCCGTGCCCAGGCTTCGGACAGTATTCACAACCCGGATTCCTTTAACAGGACACCCTTACTGAGGAGGGGCAGGCGAGGCAACAACCTCTCCTCCAACCAACCAAAGGCTTACCCAAAGAAAAGTGAACCGGCTGGCTGCACCAAAATTAAATGGCCCGTGGCCACACGCTCCTTGAGAGCAGATTGGCTGGGGCTGTTCCCAGCACAGATGACGCAGCCGACTGTGACGCAGGGGGCAGGGGAGCCCTACGCCAGAAAACTGTTGCGGCTCGCCTGACTGCCTGCAGCACCGTACACCAGATAAAAGGTGAATGGACTTGTGAGGATAAAATGTTGAGGGAGAAGTAATGGTCCTGATGTTGAAGAAGACAAATGTGGCACTAGAAAGAAATATGAATGATAGGAACTGTATTGAATCCTTTGGTCAAAATTTAAGCAATTTATAAAGCAGATAAATACAGATTTAGTTTGGGAGGGAAATTCAGTACATCTAAATAATCATCTAAAACAAATATGGGCACAAGCCTGGTAAATGGAAGAGTTCCGAGATTCCCAATGAGACAAGTTTGAGTTGAAAACCTATGCATACTTACTTCGGAGTAAATATCATTGACATCAGCAGGACTTACTTTTTATATATAATACTTGTTATTAGTTTTCAATTTCAAAAATCCAAAACAAACCTCATTATATGCATATCAAATCATAATACCAAATCAAATAGCAATTAATCAAATATCCAATTTTATAATTTGGATGACCTCCCGCTTGCTGGATTACAGGTTCAGCAATTCTCTCCCCCCCCCCCCGCTTCCAAAGTCTTATTTATTCCAGTTGTATTTCAATATTAATCACAGTCCGTTGTTGTTGTTGTTGTTGTTGTTGGTTTTATTGGGTTTTATAAACAAGAATAATGTTATACAAATAAGTATGCCAGGTTTTCTCATGTCGTTTGTATATCACAAAAATAGCATAATAAATGTGGAAAAATATCTACAACATATGTTTCATTATTAGTGGTCAATGTATAAGTTCCTGGTTCATGAATTGGTTTAAACAATTAGGAAGAAGAAGGAAAAAAGGGGGGAGAGGGGGAATGGTGAGCGGGGTGGGGTGGTTATGCTTCGACTTAGTGTGTGTGTGTGGGGGGTGTTGTGTCAGCGTTACCTGAACGGGTTCTCTTACTATTCACACCTGATTCAAAAATACACACTCACACTCCACTCACACACAAAAACAATTCTCACTACAGCCAACCAAAGACAACCAGTCACAACTCAGCCACCCTCAATCTCTCTCACCACCAAACAGGACTTACTTTTGAGAAGGATTGTGTAGAACTTGTTTAACTCTCCCACTCAAATCAATAGGATTCCAACCAGCTTAACTTGGGCTGGGTTAAGGTGACTTTTGTTTTATTCTTCCGCAGGAATAGATATCTGTATTTGCAACAATTTTTAAATGTAAAGGTAATTGGTGTTTTATGCCACAGCAGGAATAATCAAACCTTTGCTTTATTTTTTGTAGTTAATTGTGATATTAGAATACTTTGTTTCACACCTTTATAGCCATTATTAAATGTGGTACTTACATGAATGGCAGGAGTCCTCCTGTTTGTGGAACAGTCTTTGGGAGAGAAAAGGGGGCATTTTTCACCCATGCTTCCTTCTCCCAACAGCTCCTACCCCACTGTCCCATAATGTTCAGTGAATCTTGAATGGTTGGTGCATTCAAAAGGCCAGATTCAGCTAATGGAAGCCAATACAAGTTCTGTAGTGGAAGCCAATACAAGGTCTTCTGCTAGTCTAGCAGAGCTTTCCCCCCATCCTCCTGTGAGCCCCCACCCCAAATTGGCTTGGAAGGGGGTTGGAGGAACCCCAAAAGAAAGCACAGGATGAGGGGGAAGGGAGATTGTTCCATCTAGCAAGCTGAAATGCTTGATGATCTTCTTAGTGGTACATTAAAACCCTGCCACAGTATTTTGTATCAATCTCAATCTTGTTTCAGATGAGTTTTGAGTCATTATTCTATTTTAAGGATATCAAGAGGTGTTGAGTTTTATAGAGAAGCCAGTCAAAAAGCAAAAGGGGAAACTTAAAAAAGGATGGGGGAATTTCCCGGGAGGCAACTTTGCAAGCCTTCTTGTATTTGATAGAGTACATCAACCCAAGCATTTAGTGTAAGGTCTGCTTTCGTTGCAATTTGTTTGGGGTTTTTCGCTAAGCTCTTGGCTGAGCCGGTCTATATCTCTTTCGGTTTCACTCCCATCTGCAATGCATGTGTAACAGCACAAGCCCATTTTATAGGGCTGTTTTGAGGATTAACGACAATATCTGCAACACTTTTGGTAAAATAACTATTTCTTCCCTCTGTATTAACTGTGCCTCCACAACTACTCGTGTTGGTTTGTGTAAATCAAGATTGAAATTGAGGGAGTTAAGCGAACTCCTTCTGAGTTAGGAGACTCAGAAATAAAGATCTATTTATTCTGTGTAAATTATCTCTTTACTACAAAGTGAGGAATTTTCCAGTAAACATGCCAAAATTTGCCCCAACACATAATGTCTATAAAAGGCTAAATTACCTAAAAAGCTCTTGAGAGAGAGGATCACAAAGAACACATTGGGATGTATATGAAAAAACCCTGTTCTCATACAATTATAAAGATTATAAGCCTGAACACAAATCTTCTGAGCACTGCTACCTTGGCCTTCCATGCCAGACATCCAAATGAGTGTTCCAATCTGTGCAGACTTACAGCAGGGGGACAATGCAGCGATTAGTGACGAGGTTAAAGGGACCCATTCGCACAGGTGGGAGAATTAATTCCTTGCTGCTGCATTTTTGGAGCTCTTGCGATATCTGTAAACACATTGCTGGCAAAGCTGCAAACAAAGAATTTCCATAATCCAATCTGGAGGTAACAAAAGCCAAGCGGCATGGAACAAAAAACCCCAAACCATTTCCCAAATCCTCCAGAGCTGGAGCAAGATTTTAATCCTTGCTATTTTTGTAAGATGATACAAAGCTGGATTTTTATTTTTGTTTTAAAACCCGGCCCAATGGCTTTGTTTTGGTAGCCCGGCCCAACTCTATTTCAATGAAAGCAATTGTCGCATGGGAGAGAATGAGAATCTTGTTTGAGCCTATCTCAACTGTGTGATAGCAGACATGGAAGGGCTTTTCGTGGCGGCTGGTAATTTGTGTCCCCCCCCGCATAGCTTTTGATGCTTTGAATGACCCGAGCCTTCCTCGAAGGAAGGAAGTGAAATTCAACCTGTTTAAAACAGTGGGAGTTCTGCGAATAATTTCCTCTGGAGTCAGAATTCCATTCCAGAGCCCAGGTACTGCATGTTCCCCCATTCCTATCTCAGGAAGAGGATGATTGTGCTTGTTGGCAGATTTAGGGCAAACAAAATAATTTCTTCCTGCAGTACATAGTTCAACTACAGAACTCATTCCCACAGGAGGGCTGTGATGACCACCAATATAGGTAAAAGTAAAGGGACCCCTGACCGTTAGGTCCAGTCGCGGACGACTCTGGGGTTGCGGCGCTCATCTCGCTTTACTGGCCGAGGGAGCTGGCATACAGCTTCCGGGTCATGTGGCCAGCAGGACTAAGCCACTTCTGGCAAACCAGAGCAGCACACGGAAACACCGGAGCGGTACCTATTTATCTACTTGCACTTTGACGTGCTTTCGGACTGCTAGGTTGGCAGGAGCAGGGACCGAGCAACAGGAGCTCACCCCGCCTCGGGGATTCGAACCGCCAACCTCTGATCGGCAAGTCTTAGGCCCTGTGGTTTAACCCACAGCACCACCCATGTCCCGACCACCAATATAGATGGCTTTAAAAGAGGACTGGGCAAATTTGTGGAAGGTAAGACTATCTGTGGCTACCAGCCATGATTGCTATGCTCTGCTTGCATGGCTGGAGGCATGATGCTTCTGAATACCAATTGCTGGAAGCTGCAGGAGGGGAGAATGATCTATTGCACGAATCCTGCTTGTGGGTTTCCTACAGGCATCTGGGTGGCCTCTGTGAGAACAGAGTTGGGCCATTGGCCTGATCCAGCAGGCTCTTCTTATGTTCTCAAGTATGCAAGCTGGGGATAGCAGAATCTCTTTCAGTTTCTCATTTTCCCATTCTTGTCCAGTTCTCCACATTTCCACATCTGTTTGCAACAATAATAATAGTAGTCATGATAATTAAAAATATTTTTAAAGTCCTCGTGAAGATTCACCAGCATTTTAGAGTAAGCTTGTCCTACTATGCACATGTTTATATGCAATTTTGCCTAATAAACACCATTTTGCAAAGCAATTTCCCCAAATATAATGCATTTCCCTATGTTATTTTCATGAATACATACACACACTCACATCCCCCCTCCAGTATATGACTTTTTGTACACATTACTTGGCTGGAGAACTGCATTACAAAATTCAGAAATGTGCAAATTCACCTGTTTCAATTCACCTATTGGTTCAGAAAGTGAAGATTTCAGGTTTGCCTTTAAATGAAAATTGACCTGAATTTCTTCCCCATCCCTAATGCCAGCATAGTGAATCCACTTGCTCACATGAATTGAGCCCGTGTGTGGAAATAGTGCTTGGTGTGCCCTTATAATGCCAAACTTGGGCACAATGGAAATTTTCAGCTAAGAGAAGCCATAAACTCGATGCTGTGTTTATTTATTTTTGCAGAGACTGTATTAAAATTTATTTAAACACTTAAGAGAAAAAGGTAAGAAAACCCATGTGATGGGAACAATGTGCTTTGCAGAATGAGGAAATTTGTTTCTTACTAACACATCGCAGTTAACATACGATGATGAAGAGCTGAGTTGGGGTGGACAGCTATGAATAGATATAGCTCATTCCGAACTTGTTCCAGCTCACAGCCCTCCATCTCAGAATTAGGTCTGAAAGGTACATTAGAAAACAAATCTCCTGGCCTTGGCAATGGTATCTGCCCTTTACCGGACCCAGCAAGTGGTAAATACCCATGGCAGGTCTATAGACACTTAGGAAGTGTGTCACTGAGGTGACTATTTGATAGACTACCATTTCTCCACAACATGCACCTGATGTTTGGGGATCTCAGTCATTGGCTGACAGTACCCCAGGGTGAGAGAGCTCACTTCTAGCTGGCTTGAGGAGAATTTTACAGTCCTTTGCTTCCCCAAATGTACAAGGCAGAACTGTAGTAAAATTGAATCTTTCTGACTAGCTGGTGGAATAATATTGATGGCTACCTTACCAAGTGATAGCCAAACACATACTGAGATAATTTACAGCTTGGTAAATGATTGTTTGTATTCACCCTGCTTTAAGGAAATTGGGCGGTGGGGGGGATATTGAACAGAGAAAGCAGTCATAGACGAGTTTCTTTAAGGAATTGTCGGAACTCCAATTTAACCAGGTTCTCTTGAATGTTATCAGCATTTTATTTTTGAAAAAGACTCAGAAACTTCAATTGGTCCAAATTTCATCAGCCAGATTGCTTACGGGCTGGGTGTCCATTTAGATCTCGTATAACTCCTATTTTAAAAAGGCTACTCTAGTTGTCAATTTCCCGGCCCAAATAACCCTAAATAACTCAGGCCCTTAATACCCAAATGATCACCTCATTCCCTGCCAACCTTCTCGGGTGCCAAGATTGGCAGAGGGAGGCTTCTAGCTGACTCCAGAAGCCTGGGGCATGGTGACCTAGCACAGGGCATTTTCTATGGCAGTTACTATTTTTAGGACCCACCTTAATTCTGTGATTGTAAGTGATTTTACACTGTTTATAATATTGAAAGGAAGAGGGAGGACTGGATGCAGATGAGCTACCTTTTCCTAGGTTCTCCTTGGCACACACCAGAAAAAAGGAGGGTGGAGTGGATATTTTGCTTTTTCCCCTGGGCTTTTGAGATAGATATAATTTCAGCTCCAGGATGATACTAGTGTACGTCAAGATAATTGGAAGGCGATGCATCTTTCATATTCATACTGCTTTTCCAATCCAACCCAGCTTGCTCCCTTTCTGCTCTGATGTTGGAAAGGCAATGGCTTGAGGAGGTTTTGGGAGTGGGAGGGGGCACTTGTGAAGTTTGATCTGAAACACCCTGTGGCCTCTGGGCTGCTCCATCACCCCAGCACCATAGGACCGAAGCCTGAATGTGTCTGCCTTAACTAGCAATGGATATTTAAAAATCCGGTGGGAAGCTAATTGTTAGCTTCAAGTGCCAAACATACGAAAGCATTGTCTGAATCAATGTTCACTGAGGTTAACATAATTATGGGAAATATGAGGGGGAAGCAGTTGCTGCCATATCCAGGGGAGATACATAATAATTGAAGAGCCCCAGGACAATTTCAAGATGACTACAGTATGTTAAGAACAGTTAATTTTGAATCATTCTCCCCCAACAAATTACTTGATGCAGGCTACCTAGTGAGGTTAAAAACAACAACATCTCCCCTCCCTTCTGAGATTTTATGGCTTGAATTAGAAACTGAGTTCCATAATTTAATTTCTGATCTTTGGTCTGAAATGTTCAGTTAAACTCATTCACCAATGACCCACAAAGGTCTAATTTAGAAATAATGGAATTACAGCATTGCGGGGCTGAGCGTATCAATAATACAACAAAGAGAACAATCAGTAATTAACCACAGAAAGTTTGCCCAGCAGCTACACAGAATGAATTTAGAAGCATGAGGGGGGAAATGCAAGAGTCCTCATAGCTTGGTGATATGTTCTTTTAAAGGCAGGGGGAAAAAATCTAGGCAGGGATAAAGGAAGGGAGATCAAATAGATTATGTGTATGAGTGGACTTGAGAGGGTTGTGTGTGCTTGAGCGTATGCGCGCGCACACTCACAAATAGAAGGCAAGGGGTGAGTTACCGGGAATTTCTATGTTTCTTAATATCTAGTCACAGAAAGCGCAACTCAGCACTAATATTTAATCTTCACATATATTCTCTGTGAAAGTTGCTCATGATCAAAGATCATATCAAAGCTGCAAACATTAAAGCCTGATGCATTCACATACTTTCCATAAGGCTGACGTACCTTTCGGAAAGCCAGCCTTCCTCTGTAGTTGCATTGGAAATAGCTGTATGAGGACAAGAAATCTCGAGGAAGAGACCCGACATGATGGAGGAGAAAAGTGAAAGTGATGTTAGTGTCCTTGGGGGGGGGGGAGGATGCAGCGGGATCAAATTTGGGGTGCAAAATTTAAGTGTTGCATAAGGCGCCGCTGAAATTGGAGAGCCGAAAGTCCAACTCTTTAGAAATGTAGGAAGCTGCCTACTAAAGAGTTAGATTATTGGACTGTCTAGCTAGTATCATCTTCACTGACCAGGGCTAGATCTAGACACATCAAAGAAGTGTTTTTGGAAAGCACATTGTGAACATTATACAGTGGAACCTTGGTTCTCAAACAGCTTAGCTGACGAACAAAGTGACTCCTGAACGCCGAAAACCCAGAAGTAAGTGTTCTGGTTTCCGAACGTTTTTTGGAAGCCGAATGTCTGATGCGGCCAATCGGAAACTGCGCCTTGGTTTTCAAACAGCTTTGGGAGTCGAATGGACTTCCAGAACAAATTAATTTTGAGAACCAAGGTTCCACTGTATGATAAATTGCGTTGGCAAAAATGAAACTCCACAGCGCCATCTGGTGTCACAGAGTTATAATGCATATACAACGCATATACAACAGTTTTTCTTTACCAATCTAGCTGAGTCCCAGAAGTGGTTTTCTAGGGTTTCAGAAAGAGGTGATGCCACACTTCGAACCTGAGACCTTCTGCATATACTGTAAAGCAGATGCACAAAGCTAAGGCCTTTTGATTTGTATATCCTTGTCCTAAGCTCCAGTTCTTGGGATTTCACTGGAATGGGACAGAACATTGGGTGCTAGTTTGAATCTGTATATAGATTCCCCTTTGGGGATCGAGATGTCCCTCACAGTCCTCCTGATTCTGCTTGCTTGTCCTCACAGTGACATAACGAACAGTTGGGGAATTCTGTCAGCCTTCTGTAAGCTTGAATTGCAAATGACAGTTATCTTGGCATTCCTGGGTTGCTGTGCCTGCAAACAGCCCTTATGCAGGGAATTGGTTGTGGCGTGAAATTTTAGTGGCAGTTTTTTAAGAAGCAGGCCAACCAACTTTAATATGTGTTGAAAGTAGGGCTGCTAGGGAAATTTTCAGCACAGAGGTTTTATAAAATTTTAACCAAGTCAATAGAATGCATGCAAGCTGGGAGATTCTGCAAATAAAACACCAACAGCAATGGTGATGGGGTTTGTTTTTCCCCTCAGCCTCTCTTTCCCTCCCTCCCTCTCCCTCCCTCTCTTTCTCTTTGCTGATGTACAATATTATATTCTCCAAGGGGAGGCTGAAGTTTGAAGACATAACAAAGCAAGGATCCCTTTAGGCTTAATTATCTTCCTATTCTTGTTTAGCCTGCCTTTCCTGTTCCCTCTTAGTGTTATGGCCACTCCACTTAGTGATGACAGCACTTGAACAACCCTATATTTAAGCAAGGAGTGATCTGCTGGAGGGAGAGCAGGGCAAGATGAGTGGCAGTTTCCAGTTTAAGCTACTTTTGTTGTTTTCTTGCCCACTGTGCTAGCTACGCTGTGATGATTCAACAGCATAATGTTTCAAGTTATTATTGCTATTATTATTGTTACCAGGGTGTTTTTCCCCAACCAGAACTCAGTTCCGGCGCCTCTCAGGTAGGTGCCATTGTCATTCTAAGAGAACAAGGGAAGAAGTTCCAGCACTTTCCCCCCTAGAAAAATAGCACTGATTATTACAATTACAATTGTTATTGCAATTATTATTTTGAAGAGTGGAAACAGTATGTAGTTGTTGTTATATAACATGTGAATAAGCAAATTCAGAAATAATATTAATAATATTAAATAATATTAACAGCCACCACCACCACCTGAATTATAGAAGGGGTGTGTGTGTCCAAAATTATCTTTCCAAAGCTACTTATCAGCCTCAGGTGCTCCTGCAGCAGTGGCTGGGGAAAGCCAGCCAGATGGGTGGCCTATAAATTATTACTATTATTACTATTATTATTATTACTATTAGAGTTCATTTCTCTACTCCTGACCTTCTGTGCCTCTTTGATTTTTGTCATATTGGCCTGACACTTGATGATGATCCTTCACTTCTGGGTTAGCGCCATCGGCTAATGGCGGATTCCTTCCGAGCTCCGTAGGGAATCGGCTCCGTAGGAGTTGGGTCTTGCCACGGCGGCGACGCGGGGACCCTCAGAAATCACAGGCAGTGAAGCCTGTGAACCTGGTGACTCGGCGGGCACCATTAGCGCCCCCCGACCTGTGAAGGAGCCTTTTTAAAGGCTACGGAATGGGGGATGGGGTGAGTGGCGCGGTGCTGAGAGTCGATTGCTTCTCCTGCGGAGTGAAGCCGCGCTGCCATGGCCGGAGAGCGCTGACTTTTTCTTGTGATTTGGACCTCAAAACAACAACCCGTGAGTAGTACGGAATTTGGATTTGTAAAGAAAATCTTTTTTGAATTAGGCACGATCGGGGAAGGCGTAAACAGGAAGCCCGTCTCCCCGTCCTGTAAACAACCTAAAACAAGGACCTGCTAACTAAGGTCGTGAGAATTCTTTCTCTTTTACTGGGCAAAAGACATTAATTTCACGATTTGGCACTATAAGTAATTGTACTGGAGGATAAGAGCTAATTTTGAGCTGAGGTACCACCCCCCCTCAGACCCGGGAGTGATCCGCAAGAAAACCTGTTGGAAAGGTACTGAAGAATCTGACAGCTGTCAAACTAGCTGTGAAGACGGAAAAAGGGAACTTTGTTTCTACTGCTTCTGCTGGCTATATGTGTGACAATTTGATTATACTTTGTTGAAAATAAGGAAGAACTGATACAAACTAATTTGACTTTTGGATTTGAACTGGAAGGAACACTAAGTAACCAAAATCCCTCTAGAGGGGGTTTTGGGACATTACAAGAATGGCTGAAGGAAGGGAAATCCAAGCTAAGTTGGACAGAGTTTTTGTTCTCTTGGGAAAGCTACAAGGCCAAGTGGATGTTTTGACTACAAATGTTGTAACTCTGGACTTAACAGTAAACAAATTCATTGAATTTGATAAGGATTTGACCCAGGAAGCCTATGCAGCTGGCCAAAAAGAGAAACTTGAGGGATTTGAGAGTGAGGGGAAAGAGGTATATGTTGTTCCTGAGGAAAAGGAAGGAGGAGCTGCAATGTTGTCAAAGATAAAGGAAGGCCAGAGGCCTGACATGATGGCTACAAAGGAAAATAAGAACTTGATGAAGAAAATCTGGCTTGAATCGGAAACTGAAAAATGGAGGGATCTCCTTATGTGGAGATCTGAAGACCTAAGGATTACAAATCTGATTAAGGTGGAAGGTGGAGCTTTGGGGACATTTGGACTTGAAAGGATTAAGAAACAAGATTCAGGCTCCACTTTTAAGTATGGAGGTCTGGCTGGAAGAAACATGGACCCTATTGGACTAGAGCTTCTCCGAGATTTGGTGTTTAATACCAAGGACTATCAAAAAAACCGGCAGAGAGGAATGGAGAGAGAATTAAGAGCCTCGGACGTGAGGTCTCCAGGCTGATAGTAGATGGACTGATGGACGTTTGTTGGGGATTGCAACCGGGAAAGGGGGGGTGGAGTTTTGGGAATCCAAAGGGTGTATAATCTAACTTGTTCTGTTTTTATTTTGTTTGGATATTTGTATGAAAATTGGGGAAATCGTGGAAGGGAATTTAGGCCGACTTTAGAAAAAGGTTTAAAGAATAAGCAATGATGTATAAATATGAAATTTATAAGGCAAAATTGTATCTTTTTTTTAAAAAAAGAACTAAATATAAAAAGGTTTAAAAATAGGGATAAGAGCTTGTTGAACCAACAATCTGACCTGGAATACAAGAGGGAGAGGTGTGGGGAAGTCAGGGAAATATGTTATAGAAAATAAGGATTGTGAACCGTATGTATTTTTAAACTTTTTTTCTTGTTTTTTTTATTTTTTCTTGTATTACGGTGGAAAATCTTAATAAATATCATTTTTTTTAAAAAAGATGATGATCCTTCAATTGTGCTAACAATCACTTGTCAAAATTATAGGATGCTTGTAGCATTAATTGTGAGAATAGGTGTAAAATGCAATTGTGGCAGATATTAACCCCTAAACTGCTTTTATGTTATGTTGTGCAGCATGTAGGATTCAGCCCCCTCCCTGCCCCAGTGAAACCCTTTTGTATCTATTTTGACATTCTGGCACTGCATATGGTAAGCCTGAGGCACTGCTGAAAATACCTTCAGGATACAACCAAGCGATGTACCATTGCCTCGCCACTCTGACACCATTATGTCAGCATTAGGTATTTGCTCAATGATGAGTGCTGTTATGAGAAATTCCGTAGCTCCAAGAGAACGTTGAGAGATGATGGAATGGAAAAGGACCCTTTGAGAGATAAGCTGGTGGTCTGTTCAGCCAGAAATCAAAAGCATAGCAGCCGTATCTATAAGTTGTTTCAGAGATGAGGCACACAGTGATATATTAGAGGCTGAAATGTTATTGTTGTGGTTTCATAAAACAGGGGACCATTTCAGATTATTGTGGCAGAAGTCAAGCCCAAACTCACAGCAAGGTTCCAGAGCCTCCTTTGGATATATTTCATACTGAATTGCAAAAAGCATTCTTCTACCAGCACTAGGAGTGCATTTTAAGATTGCTTCTGATTTCTTTTTATACATACTGTGGAATAGCTATAGCATGGTCACTCACACTTCCACAAATATTTCTGCAAACAGCTTTGTGTCTTTGATATGCCCACATAATATATCAAGACCACCTAGTGGTTATAGTTGTTCAGCGTAGAACAACTAATATCAGCTGGCCAAAGAGATAGATGCCCTTGATGAATAGTAAAGTGGAATCTGAAACATGGAGGGAAGGGGCAGTGAAATGCCTAAAATATCTTTCTTCATGGCACCTTTGGCAGAAGCGCAACCATGTCATTCTAAGATGCTTTCACACTTGAGCTGGTGAGGTTCAGACTTAACTCAGCCACACCTGATGCCAGTCTGGGTCCTGATTATCCCCAACAGAAAAACAACAAATGTGGTGCAGAGGGACAGAGAGGAAGTGGTTCCTGTCAGGGAAGCTGAGGAGGGAACATTTTATTATTATTATCTATTTCATGAAATTTTTACACTGTTTGATTGCTTTTTTAAAAACCCCTCAAAGCAGTTTGTTTTTCTTTTGAATTTTTGAATTTTGCGTGTGTGTGTCCCCCCCAATTTTGTGCTTGGGGCAACAACCCCTCTGCCCCCTTTTGCTATGCCCTTGAATCGGAGGCCCTGATTAGAAGGCAATGCTTTGCTGGCAGGCTGGGCATTGGCTGTTCCCCTGCCAGTGAGGCTTTGGCCTACCAGTGAGGCTTTTAAAGGCCAGGGAGGGGAGGCACTGCGACTGGGACTGCAATTCCTTAAGAAGCCCAGCTCCTGCAGCAATCTGTGAGCTCAGCATGTCTTGAAGAACAGTAGAATGAAACACCCCTCCAGGAGGGTTATGAGAAACTTAAACCATGGGACAGTGTGAGTGAGGAAGACTGAACTGAACTGGGGACTGAGGGATTTCCAGGTTTAGGGAAAGCACTTCCTGATGCGCATGAGCTCTGACGTTGAAGGTAATCTTGCTAAGGACTGGACTGGATAGGAGAAAATTCCACAAGAAAGGACACCTCAGAATATGATTCTCCTGCCAGAGGGTGGCAAGGGAGTCACACCTGGGCCTCTTAGCCAATCAGAGCATGTTATAAGATGATTTGCTGTGTCCCTTGCAGGAATTGAGCATGTACTTCAGAGGAAATGCAAACAAGGGTGCTTAATTTAATAAGGCATAATATGCCGGCTGGAGGAAATCCAATACCCACAAGGGATAATTAATGGCCAAATTAGAAGTGCTACCTGCATTAGATATGGCATTGATTCTGGGGGATTAATTAGGCATGTGCATACATGGTTAATAAAGCATGTTGGTTACTGCGGGAGAATTTCTCACTATAGCAGCCATTCTGGGGAGGACCTCTCATGGGCTTCCTCTAAACAACTGATACTAGGCTTCAGATTAACTCAGGGGTCAGCAACCTTTTTCAGCCGTGGGTCGGTCCACCATCCCTCAGTCCATGTTGTGGGCCGGACTATATTTTGAAAAAAAATATGAACAAATTCCTATGCCCCACAAATAACCCAGAGATGCATTTTAAATAAAAGCACACATTCTACTCATGTAAAAACACCAGGCAGGCCCCACAAATAATCCAGAGATGCATTTAAAATAAAAGGACACATTCTACTTATGTAAAAACACGCTCATTCCCAGACCGTCCGCGGGCTGGATTGAGAAGGCGAATGGGCCGCATCCGGCCCCCAGGCCTTAGGCTGCCTACCCCTGGCTTAACTTATCCATGGCTTGAGCATCCTTTGTTTACTGGCAGAAATGCCATGCTCTGCTCAGAGCAGCATCCCAAATAGGCACACAGTCTTGAGGCATGTGCAGAGTTCTAGTTCAACCAGCCTTCTTGTTAACAGCCCTTAGTCTCTTGACCTGCAGAGCCTCATCCAGTATTGAACATATCAGTTTCCTCCTACAGAAGTTCCAGGAGTCCTGTCTCCTGCTTGTCCCTTAAAAAACACAGGAAGGGGGTGGTGGAATATGCCGTGCCTTCCCTGTGGTTAATGCACACATGCCAAGGTGCATTAAAGTCTCCAGCCTAATTTGTTTTACTAGTAGGTTTAGAGACATTTAAAACAAGTTTGTTCAAGGGGAGATGCTATGAAGCAGCAGTTCGCATCAGGAAGAGCATACATCACACATAAAAATAGCATGCAGGAGACACACATTTAACGAGATGGGAAACTTTTGTAAAGGTCACCAAAACCCATTTCTCATACTGAATAAGTGGTTGGGTTGGGATGCCAGAAACAAACCTCTGTGGGTTTGCGGTGGATCAGTGAGCTGTAAATACATTCAAACAAGTCATGTTGGTGCTTGTGTGCTGCCAGTTTATGACAGCTATCTGTGCGATTGGCATGGGCAAGTGTGCATATGTTGGTTAGCAGCACTGCTAGACACATGCTCACTTTGATGTTTTTGAGAATGATTCCAACATGACTGTTTCCTCCAATCAGGATTAGGACAGTGTTGTGTGCTCCTCACTACTCTGTGGGGTAGGAAGCTTCAGTTCAGCCTTTCCCTCAATCAGATTTTTATTGTTATTTGGTAACTGGAGTATTGCTGACTTGTAATGTTTCTGTAGTATCAATTTATTTGCAAGTAGACAAGTTGAAGAGGTGAGCTCCCAGGCAGTGCTAGTTTTGAAAGATGCGTTGGTTTCATCAAAAGGAAACAGTATGCACCAGGGTCACCCACACATATAAGCTCCACACATAATTCTGTATCTTGCCAACCAGTTGCAAGACTCAGACTTCTATTTCATTCAATGGCTTATATGACTTCTTCATTGTTGGCATTTTTTGTTACTATAATTTCGGCATGAAATGTTTCCTATTCATAGATACTGATTAATATGGCCTTTTGTTGAGGTGACAATAGGGCACCTCAACATTTCTGAAAAGGATATTCTGAAACAGCAGAAAGCTAATCTAATTCTTCAGAACCTATCTTTTAGGTGCCCTCCTTGATAGCTAATTTGCAGTTAGCCATATTAGAACAGGGAAATTTGAGCAAATTTGTGGCACTGTTATATGCTCTTTATTGATGAACCAGAGGAGATGGGGGGGGGGTTAGAGAGAAGAAGACAATTTGAGGTACTCAGGAGCAAGAGATCAGCATCAGAAGTTTCAAAAAGAATTCATCTTTTCTGTGCTTTAGATATGTCTGAGCAGTTCTGACTTTTTGGTCACAGCATTCCCTGGTCACAGCTGTGTACTAAACAGTAGACTTTATAGTACAATCCTATGCATGTCTACTCAGAAGTAGCAGAGCAATATAACTCCCTCCCTACATTGTGCTGGATTAAGAGGAGGGATGTTTCTCTCCTTGGCTCTCTTGACTAAGAGGGATTCCTATCGGCCATGAAAGAGTGGGCAGGAGGCACACTGGTGGGTTCCCTGCCAGTGGGATCCAGCAGAAAGCCTCGAAATGGGGTGTTCTGAGGGCAGGGAGGGGGTGGGTTCCTCTAGATCCTGAGTGGGGAAAATTGCTGTTGTGTGATTGCATCCAGCCCAATCCAGACCTGATTGCTGTGCCAGACTGTATCACTGTCTCCCTCTTCCTCCACAGCTCTTGTGAGAAGCAGGACTGTGGATGTAGTTCTGCTGCTCTGCAGTTTGGCTGGTGGAGGATGTGAGTTCAGATGGTGCCCTAAGTCACATTTAGCTTTTAACCTGTGAACCACCACGTGACCTGTGGGTATAGGGCAATATATAAATAAAAATAATAAAAATAATAGCTTCAACAGCACTTATTCCCAGTTGGCTAGAGCATGGTGCTGATAATACCAAGGTTGCAGATTTGACCCCCATATGGGACAGCTGCATCACCCTGTAGATGATCCTCAAGGTCCCTTCCAATTCTATGATTCTGTGAGTGCTAAAAGTTACAGCATAATAGCCATACTGTCCTTTCTCAATCCTATATCTTCCTGTATACATAAAAATGCAAGGCTGTCATCACGCTGCACCCAGTGCAGGATGTATTTTCCATGTATAGCAACTGACTTTTTTAAATTAAAAAAAGTGGAAACTCGGTGGAACATTTTAAAATATTCACTGCTTTAGTTTTATTGCATTTTTATTAGATATCACGCCCCAACCAACCAACAAGCTTCAGATAACTAATTCCTGTGATACTGGAAGAGATGAAAAAGCCCTGTAACCTATCTCCTAGCTGTGAAGCGGGATGATCCATCCACCTGCTACCCACAGATCAACAGTGCAATTGAGGTCAGGTTATGCGACAAGCAGAGAACAGACACCATCTGCAAAGAAGCCTGAGGAGCAAGAGCTCCAGATGATTCAAAGAAGCCAGCCAAGCCACACGTTACAGGAGAAGGCAAAATAACAGTGTGTGTATATATGTGGAAATACACCCCTGCTCCCATGTAAGCAGAGATTTAACTTTGCTCATTGCATTCCACAAGGCTGCGAGTTTGTGGGGGGAGCATTAAATGTGTTGTGTAGAATTCAGCTTCCCAACTCTCTTACAGAGCATTCAAACAGTACAAGGAGTGTGCATGAGCAATGTCTGTCGAAATCTCACATCCAGGGCGGTGGATGAATAAGGCTTCCAATAATAAAAGGAGTTGTGTAGCTTTGGTGCAGAACTCCTCACCCTACTCCATGATGAACAAAGCCAGGAAAATGGCAGCCTTGTGCCAAATGTTATGTAAATTTGCTCTATGTGCATAATTGATAAAGGTCACAGAATCCAGCTTTTCTTGGTGTGGAATTTTAATTGTCACGAGTCCAAGGCACAGCCCTGTAGAAACTGATTTCCGATTTTGTAGCCTTGATCACTTTCAGAGAGAAAGACTGACACACCTTTGGCTTTCCTGCCATTTGAGGGCTAGTTTTGTTCTGCACGATATGCAGAGAATAAGCCAAATGATCTATTCATCCAATGCAACTGACCTATTTTGTTCTCACTTACATTTAATATTTATTTTCCTGCTGTTTGGAGCTGTCTCTTTTGTGATCGGAGCCCGCCCAGCCATTAAGTTGTGAACTGCCCTGAAATTTATGGGTGAAGGGCGGTATACTACTACTACTACTACTACTACTACTACTACTAATATGTGGGGTGAGGCCGCTTCCCTAGGTGGCATAAGCCCCACAGATAGCACTTCCACCAGAGATTTTTGGCAAAATTGTATCCATTTGGGGTGAGATCTCACCCAAAATGTATGTGATCTTGTTTGAAATCGGCACCGCCTGGCAGGGTGTGTAGCAGTGGCAGAGCAGGCGATGACAGTGGTGGCAGCAGCAGGTATCGTGGTGGTAGGAGCGGCAGGGTACCACTTTGTGTTTCACTGCAAGCTGTGAAATGAGATGTGCCACCGCTGCTTGCTATACACAGTGATGCTCCCCAGTAAGAGAACATACAGGTTGGTTTTGCCTGTATAATATTATAGGATTTCTCTCTCTGAAAACTAAATGAACTCAGCCAGCACTGGGAAGCTGTAGGGTTTTATTGTCTTTGCATCTTATATGGATCACTGGCACTTTGCCACCAGTTTGACTCTAAGTGAAGGTCTTCCAAAGTCCCTGCAATTCTTGGTCTTTCTTCCACCCAGCTCCAGATTCTGCCCCCTTTCCCCTGTACTTTGGGTTTGCATGTCATTATTAGCTTGTGCTTATCTGAAACATAGGGCAAATAATGTGCGTATTATTTTAAACATTGAACATTATATGATTTGACTCATTGTCTCCAACGCTTTCACTTCTTCTCCTTCCCAGATCAAGTATTCATAAGAGTGCCCATTCAAGGCAAAAAAAAGACAGGGATTAGGATGCATACGAAAGTCTTGGCCCAAATATCCCTGCACAGGCTGATTCCACTTCAGACCATCCCATGTTGAGGTGGTAAAATCTGAAGGAGATTCCATGAGTATTTAGGAGACCACAGAATCATCTCCGCAGTTAAGAACCTCAATCAAGGGAAGAATTCTTAGCACATTCGGTTAAATAAAAAAGGACAACCTTATTTCAGGGACCAACTACAAGTACATGCAACATGCAAATGTGTGTGGGGAATTTTCCCCCAATTCTGTTATGGAACAGCAACTTCAGGAAGGGTCAGTTTTCAGGGGTGAGGCAGGAGATGTTTAACCCATTCCCCCTCCTGTTTTTCTGCTGCAGCCCACTATATATATATATATATATATATATATATATATATATATATATATATATATATATATGAGGCATTCTATCCTTGTGTGGTTTTTGTTTTTTTAAAAGGCTGATATCTGGGGAAACCTGGAGCCCAAGGTTATCACCCTAGTCTTCTGAGCAAACCCTTACAGAATTATAGATGCTTTTTCTTCTACTTCATTGGGATTTAATTTATTTGGCGACAACACTGAATTTCAAATAAAAGACTAATGAGAAAATTAATTACAAGAACCACCAATATGAGTTATTATACAAGCCTTGCAGCATTTCAGGATTTTGCATTGTGTTTTTAAAATGGTTCCCACCCTTTACCCCCCCCCATATAAATACAACTAACAGGCACCTTTGGCTGAAGCAAGCAGCTTATTGAAGCAATTCAAATGGAGCTGTTTTTTATGCATTTCTCTATTTCCCTTCCCTGCTTTGCTGCCTTTCTGTGGGACACTGTGCAGACTCGCTAATGTGCGCAGGCTGGAGAATGTACATATTGACACCTTTCTGCAGTCCTTGACAGAAGCTCTAGTGAGAGTCACCACTACCATCACAGTTCTCCTCCTCCATAATCCATATAACTACATGACTGTCCGTCTTTTCTTTCTAACTAGGCTGTGGTAACTTTCCCCATTCTCTGCACCTTAGCCATCCCTCCCTGAGGAGAGGGGGGGAAAACATAGCCAAGAGTAAAGAGCATGCCCTTACGTTGTGCTTTTTCAGCCACAGATTTCAAAACAATTTACAGAAAGTGGATCGGTGTGACTAACTCATGGTGGCATTTGACCTACATATTGCATCACTTGCTCTGAAACTGAAGTGGCAAGCGAGCCAGCCAATTGGAGAGAGGGGCGTTTGCTAGTCACCTCCAACCATGAGGTCTCTGGTGGTATCCTGCCTTTCATCTCAAAGGGACTCAAGGCAGCTTAGGATATTGCTTTTTACAAAAAAGAACCCTTCCGGTTTCTATCCCATCAACTCACCTTCAATGAATGAGTTGCAGAGCAGGAAAAGGTGAAAGGTGGCCAGATCCTTTTTGGATCAGAGTCCAGAGGAGGGAGAAGAACTCAGCATTGATGAGTTTTCTTTTTAAAAGTGAGATCTTAAGCCTTGCCTTAGCAGAATTAGTTCTCTTTTCCTACACGTATATAACTCCCCCCCCCCCAATTTCACACAGATTTCAATATCTTGGTGTCAGAATCCGAGGGCCAAGTGACACATTACTGTACATGTGGAATCAACAACTGAATCTCCCCACATAATTTACTTCCAAACGCAGCTGTGGTGGGGCTCACCTTTTTGGCTTAGGGCTGTTGGGTGGAAGTAGCAGGAACAAGGTCTACTTCTTTCTTCTGAACCATGAATCTGATCTGAATCAGTGGTCCCTGTAGTGACGTTTACAAGGAAAGAAATTGCACTGGAAAATCCAGTGACTGATATTTCATATAAACACCTGGTTAGGCCTTCAGTCTGCCTGCCTCACAAAACGGGAAAGACACTACGGTATATTAAAAATACAGCCCTATACATGTCTACACAAAAGTAAGTCTCGCTGGGTTTTATGTGTAGAGGATTACAACCTTCGGGAGCAATCCTATGCACAAGAAGCTGGATTAAAACAGGTTGGTGTAAATTAACTTGGTTACACCAGGTAGAAACCCCATTCAGCAATGGGGTTACTATTGCTTCTGTACCTAAGCCTGGTAAATACCGTATTTTTTTGCTCTATAAGACTCACTTTTTCCCTCCTAAAAAGTAAGGGGAATGTGTGCGTCTTATGGAGTGAATGCAGGCTGCGCAGCTATCCCAGAAGCCAGAACAGCAAGAGGCATTGCTGTTTTCGCTGCACAGCGATCCCTCTTGCTGTTCTGGCTTCTGAGAGTCAGAATATTTTTTTCTTGTTTTTCTCCTCCAAAAACTAGGTGCGTCTTATGGTCTGGTGCTTCTTATAGAGCGAAGAATACGGTATTTTTTTTTAAAACTGTGTTTCTATAGTGGGTTGGCAGGCAATGTGACTGAGCTGAGCAGGGTTAGGATTCAGCCTAAATCCTCCCTCTCTATATCTTTCTCCTCCCCGCCCACCAGGTTTGGTCCTGTAAGGTGCTGCTTATGCACAAAGGGAAGCCAGCTGCTCATGAAGGAGCAGCAAGCATCACTATGCAGGATGGGACCCTTCAGCTTACCTGCTGGTAAGTGGGAGGGTCCAATCCTATGCAGTGCTACTCCTCTACAAGCAGCTTCAGGGGGCGAAAAGAAGAAAAGATCTGAAGGAGAGGTTGAGATGGAAATATATGCACCTACACTCCCCTGCTATCTTCTTCTGCAAAGATGCAGCTGCCAGGTAGACATACCACCCTACCTTTTCAAGCTCCAAACTGGGATGTGTGTCTTCTGGGACACACTCCCAGGTGAGTCACGTGGCCTATGTCTCACCCTTGTCCCAGAAAAAGCACGTTTTCTGGATGAGAGCGCAGCACATGTGTGTGGCACCCAAAATGGCCACCAAACCCTTGCACAAAGAAACAGGATGTCCCTTTTTTCCTGAGGAACTTGAAAGTTACGGGCAAGTCCTTCCTTTTTTTGTGGTTTCTCCTTCTTCCTGAGGTTCCCCCTGGACCACTCTCGGTCACCCAACCCCCAGCAACCCGGGCCTGTCTCAAGCCAAATTGACTGCAGTCCAGATTTCATCATATCAGCTTGATTTAATTCAGGCCTTGGACACATCCAGTGCCCAGCTTGAGTTTTTACAGTGCAGTTTTTACAAATATTTTTTGAAGTGGAGAGATCACACAGAAATAAGTACTATTCCTGAGGCACCCAGGAGTCAAGCCATGTGGAGCACTGAAGATCAAAACCAGCGCTCTGAATTGTGCCTGGAAGTCAGTTGGGAGCCGGTGGAGGTTTATAAGCACAGGTGTATTTAACCCCCATTAGAATCCTTGCAAACTGCATTTTGTACTGGTTGTAGCTTCGAAAAAAATATTAAGGGATAACTGCATAGAGCAATTCACAGTAATTGGGCTAAAGAATTCGCCAAAGCATGTATGAGTTGCCAGATCTTGATCCTCAAGGATATTGTTTTCTGCCAGCCTACAGACAATCTTGTTTCATCCACAAAGCTCACCAGGTGTTGCTAGGCCAGGGAAACTGGGATAAAAATGTAATAAAGAAATAAGATGCATTAAAAAAATGCAATTCTAGGTTTAACTGAAATTGTTAGACTTTGTGGACTTGACAAAGTCCACTTCTCCACCCCTCGAATTTGAGGGCAGAGGCTGTTTTTTCCACCAACTGCTACGTATACAGAAGCACATTGAAAACCTCCGTGACACCCCTTTCCCAAGCAGAGAGGAATTCCAGCATTTGGGTGGATCCTCATTTGAATATTTGGGCATGATTGATTCATACTTTTTATCTGAATTTTGTTCCTGTTCCACTTTTAATACAATTATTCATGTGCACAGTCCTAGGGAGCTGTGCAGTTCTGGCTTCCTTATCTTAATAACGGTACAGTAGAACTGCAAATAGCTCAGGAAAGGCAGTGAAATGATTATGTATATGCTAAGGTGAGAGCAGAAGCCCTGCTTTAAAAGATTTCAACTTCAAAAGAAGAGCTCTCTCTCTGTGTGTGTGCGTGTGTGTGTTCCTGTGTGTGTAGTATGGTTAAATTCTATAAAACAGGGAACTGCTCATATATTTGAAGTAGGTGATGTTTGAAGAGGAAAAAGGAAGGTCTAGCATACCACATTCAATAATTTAAAAAATCCATCACGTGAAGACCTATATTCTGAGATTGGAATGATGTTGATTTGGTTTTTGTCATTGGCACCATTTGTCTCCAGGAAATATGTTTAAACTGAAGCCACACATCTACATCTGCATGATGTTGCTTGGTTGTAAGCTTGAGGGTGGGAGCTATGGCTCTTCTTTCTAAAAACAAATTTTTTAAAAAAAATTCTGGGAGACAATATTTGTTTGAAAAGCAGGTCAAAAATGTGATCCAAATATATAAGAATTTGGCTAATGTGGCTAATCAACTGGTAAGACTGTAGGTGGACAAACTTGTTTTTGAATAGTCCCTGTACTGTATTTGATGGAACTCTTAACTGTAATACAATGAAATGCAATATATAAGCAATAAAGGAAGCAACAAGAAGACAATTGAAAACCATACAGCAGTGGTTTTCAACCAGTGTGCCATGGCACCCTGAAGAAGAAGAAGAAGAAGAGGAGGAGGAGGAGGAGGAGTTTGATTTGATATCCCGCCTTTCACTCCCTTTAAGGAGTCTCAAAGCGGCTAACATTCTCCTTTCCCTTCGTCCCCCACAACAAACACTCTGTGAGGTGAGTGGGGCTGAGAGACTTCAAAGAAGTATGACTGGCCCAAGGTCACCCAGCAGCTGCATGTGGAGGAGCGGAGACGCGAACCCGGTTCCCCAGATGACGAGACTACCGCTCTTAACCACTACACCACGCTGGCTCTCCTGGGATGCCTTGAATGATGGTCAGGGGTGCCACGGGCAACATGCCATGTGTCCCTCTTTCCTTCCCTCCATCCTCTGATACCCTCTTGCATCTCTGCCTCCCAAAGGCTTGCACAGCTGTTTGTTGCAGCAGCCCTGGCTACAAGCTCAGCAGGTGAATGGTATGTCTGGGGCTGGCCAGGGGTGCTCCCCAGGCCCCTGTGGGCCATGTGAGGAGGCACCTCTCTTTAGGGCAGGCAGCACAGAGACCAGGGGTGGCAGCTACAGCTGCCCAGAGGACTCCCAAGGAAAGAGAGGAGGCTGAGGGAACACTCAAGGCAAGGTGTTCGAAAAGCGGTGAGGGACTGCCATCTCTACAGGCAAGGGGTGACATAACTGGGCTCCTGAGCCCCACAGGGGTGCCACAGAAAAAATGTAGTTGGGCAAGGGAGCTGTGGACCTAAAAAGGTTGAAAACCTCTGCCATGTAGCATCTAGCACACGGCATTACAATTGCTAAAGGAGGTAGAAAAATCAAAACCCTGAACAATTTTCAAGCAGTCCATGGAGAAAAAGTGTTTGGGACCCCTGGTATTAAAGTATGGTATATGATATTTCTGGCAAATGTGTTTCCGCACCTTTCAAGCAGGATTTGATGTCCAAATTTCAGCATCCTTCTTCTGGTGGAAACACTTTCTTTGGATACCACCCTAGGCTCTCCGGCAGTAACTAGATGTTAACCAAAGGCATAGTTTGAGGGGGGGGGAGCAAGCAATATCAAACATGCTCAAACACAATCCAAGAAACAGGCAGAGGTCTCTTTTAAGCCCCTGTTTCTCTCCATGCAATAGATGTTTTGGCACATCCCTTTAAGTCCCCAAAGCCCAACTTACTGCCCTCATAATTTGTATGCAGAAGTGACCATCTGAGGGACATGTTAGAAGTCCCACCCAACCTCTTTTGCTCTTCACACTTTGCCCATGACTGCAGCTTGGGAAGAAAGTAGCTGAAAGGCCTAATGGTGTGAGGGGCGGATGGCTGGGGGGGGTAGTCCTTGAGATAAAGGGATATTTGGTGGCTGGATAGGAATGCTTTGGGGCAGGATTTATCCCTAATCTATATTTTTCCATCTGTATGCCGCTGCCTGTTTGTCTCCTCAGAGCTACCCACTCTCCAGCTTCAGACATTTCAGTGTTGACAATTGATTTGCTTTTCGAAAAGTGCATGTCCTTGACTAATGAACTTTGCATTCTGGGAGAGTGTGCAGGGACTGTTCTCCAGGGCTCAATTAGTCATTTCAGATGCACACTGATGACTGTATTGTGTGAAACTTCAGGGCCCTACAAGGAATTTCCCTTCAATGAAAATCTTTGGATGTAAATCTTAAGTTAACTGCTTTTTAAAAACAAAACAAAAGAAACAAAACAAGTGATTGGGGGATATTCTTTTAATCTACATTTTAGATTTTCAGAAATAAAAATCCATCTGTGTTATGTGCTTATTATTTAGCATTTTGCATCCTCCTGCTGACAGGCTTTCTGTGGTACTGATGACAAGGGTCTCTACAGCGGCAAGATAATCTGCTGCTCTATTTTCTCCAGCCCTGTTAAGGGAAAATGCAGTCACCTCCTCATGTGTCTGATGATTGTATTCAAAAGTTAGAATGAGAGAAGTTCAGAAATAGTCAAACTTTTTAGAGTTTGCTTGCTGCTATTTTCCTTTCCTTTTATTTATTTTAATAAAGAAAGAAATAGGCAGAGGGACAAGTGTAATGCCGCCTCTGGCTTTGCATCACAAAACACTTGCTAGAGTTGGAAGGACAAACCCACTTTCAACTCCAGTTGGCTATGTTGTAAACTCCTCCTCTCCTTTCTGGAGGAAAGGATTTTCCTGGGCAATTGCTGCGGGCCAAAGATGGAGAGGAGAGGTAAGATAGTTGCCACCCCTTTGGGTGGAAGTATCTTGATCCTATTTGGCAGGCATATAAACAGAGAGAGAGAGAGAGAGAGAGAGAGAGAGAGAGAGAGAGAGAGAGAGAGAGAAAAGAGATATGTTTTCTGCCTTCTACCTGTTCCCTCCATAATTGTCTGTGTAGATAGCAAACAGTGTTGAATGTCTTGGAAGTTGGTATTATTTTATAAGATGAACCAGATCCATTATGAGGTTAAAAATTCTATTGAACATTCTTAAGGTTAAAAAGAGTAAGCTGTTATGTTCAGCTTACAAATAAACTCTGATTCAAAAGACCGTGTGGGTCAGACTGTTGTACAATAATTAATGTTGCATAAGACAGTTTTGAGCAATAAGCAGTTGTGGGAAGTGGAGGTGATCAGGATCAGGTTTTCAATGGATGGGTGAAAGAGTTTTACACTTTTCCTCTGCAGCAGTTGGGGTGTGTGCCTGCCCCCTGGCTGCTATTTGCATTGGGAAGGAAACTCTCATACATGGGGCACAACAGTGTAATTAAAGGATGCACTTATGTTGTATTCATGCAGGGTTTCCCCCCCCCCATCCAAAGCTCACCGGAACTGAGTTCCAGCACCTCTTTTGTGTGTTCCAGCACCTCTTTTGTGTGTTCCAGCACCTCTTTTGTGCATACCTCTGTAGCTCAACAACTTGGGCTGGTTGCTCCCCACCCCCCAAAAAAGATGTACCTGTAATTAGCAAATTATATGTAAAACATCTTTACAATAAGCTGGTTGATTGGATAACCGAAGAAGCTATTCTTACTGAAGTGTAAGCAGGATTTAGACAAGGCAGATCCACTACAGACCATTGCTGTGTGCTAGCCCATTTTATAGTTTCCTTTGTGACATCTATTGTCGGACATCCATTGTAACTGACTGCCTTGGAAACTGAATTGCGTGTCCTGGAAACTGAAGGACCCCTTTTAACTAAGCTTTCTATGTTTGTATCCTACTCTTTATCTAAGGTGATCAGAGTGGTGTGTTATCCTCACAACAACCACACCATTTTGTTGTTTAGTCGTTTAGTCGTGTTCGACTCTTCGTGACCCCATGGACCAGAGCACGCCAGGCACCTCTGTCCTCCACTACCTCCCGCAGTTTGGTCAGACTCATGTTTGTGGCTTCGAGAACACTATCCAACCATCTCATCCTCTGTCGCCCCCTTCTCCTTGTGCCCTCCATCTTTCCCAGCATCAGTGTCTTCTCCAGGGAGTCTTCTCTTCTCATGAGGTGGCCAAAGTACTGGAGCCTCAGCTTCACGATCTGTCCTTCCAGTGAGCACTCAGGGCTGATTTCATTAAGAATGGATGCGTTTGATCTTCTTGCAGTCCATGGGACTCTCAAGAGTCTTCTCCAGCACCATAATTCAAAAGCATCAATTCTTCGGCGATCAGCCTTCTTTATGGTCCAGCTCTCACTTCCATACATCACTACTGGGAAAACCATGGCTTTAACTATACGGACCTTTGTTGGCAAGGTGATGTCTCTACTTCTCAAGATGCTGTCTAGGCCTGTCATTGCCCTTCTCCCAAGAAGCAGGCGTCTTTTAATTTCGTGGCTGCTGTCACCATCTGCAGTGATCATGGAGCCCAAGAAAGTAAAATCTCTCACTGCCTCCATTTCTTCCCCTTCTATTTGCCAGGAGGTGATGGGACCAGTGGCCATGATCTTCGTTTTTTTGATGTTGAGCCTCAGACCATATTTTGCGCTCTCCTCTTTCACCCTCATTAAAAGGTTCTTTAATTCCTCCTCACTTTCTGCCATCAAGGTTGTGTCATCTGCATATCTGAGGTTGTTGATATTTCTTCCAGCAATCTTAATTCCAGCTTGGGATTCATCCAGCCCAGCCTTTCGCATGATGTATTCTGCGTATAAATTAAATAAGCAGGGAGACAAAATACAGCCTTGTCGTACGCCTTTCCCAATTTTGAACCAATCAGTTGTTCCATATCCAGTTCTAACTGTAGCTTCTTGTCCCACATAGAGATTTCTCAGGAGACAGATGAGGTGATCAGGCACTCCCATTTCTTTAAGAACTTGCCATAGTTTGCTGTGGTCGACACAGTCAAAGGCTTTTGCATAGTCAATGAAGCAGAAGTAGATGTCTTTCTGGAACTCTCTAGCTTTCTCCATAATCCAGCGCATGTTTGCAATTTGGTCTCTGGTTCCTCTGCCTCTTCTAAATCCAGCTTGCACTTCTGGGAGTTCTCGGTCCACATACTGCTTGAGCCTTCCTTGTAGAATTTTAAGCATAACCTTGCTAGCGTGTGAAATGAGTGCAATTGTGCGGTAGTTGGAGCATTCTTTGGCACTGCCCTTCTTTGGGATTGGGATGTAGACTGATCTTCTCCAATCTTCTGGCCACTGCTGAGTTTTCCAAATTTGCTGGCATATTGAGTGTAGCACCTTAACAGCATCATCTTTTAAAATTTTAAATAGTTCAGCTGGAATACCATCACTTCCACTGGCCTTGTTATTTGCAGTGCTTTCTAAGGCCCATTTGACTTCACTTTCCAGGATGTCTGGCTCAAGGTCAGCAACCACACTACCTGGGGTGTACGAGACATCCATATCTTTCTGGTATAATTCCTCTGTGTATTCTTGCCACCTCTTCTTGATGTCTTCTGCTTCTGTTAGGTCCTTACCACTTTTGTCCTTTATTATGGTAATCTTTGTACGAAATGTTCCTTTCATATCTCCAATTTTCTTGAACAGATCTCTGGTTCTTCCTATTCTGTTGTTTTCCTCTATTTGTTTGCATTGCTCGTTTAAGAAGGCCTTCTTGTCTCTCCTTGCTATTCTTTGGAAATCTGCATTCAATTTCCTGTATCTTTCACTATCTCCCTCGCATTTTGCTTGCCTTCTCTCCTCCGCTATTTGTAAGGCCTCGTTGGACAGCCACTTTGCTTTCTTGCATTTCCTTTTCATTGGGATGGTTTTCGTTGCTGCCTCCTGTACAATGTTACGAGCCTCCATCCATAGTTCTTCAGGCACTCTGTCCACCAAATCTAAATCCTTAAACCTGTTCGTCACTTCCACTGTGTACTCATAAGGGATTTGACTTAGATTGTATCTTACCGGCCCAGTGGTTTTTCCTACTTTCTTCAGTTTAAGCTTGAATTTTGCTATAAGAAGCTGATGATCTGAGCCACAGTCAGCTCCAGGTCTTGTTTTTGCTGACTGTATAGAGCTTCTCCATCTTTGGCTGCAGAGAATATAATCAATCTGATTTCGATACTGCCCATCTGGTGATGTCCATGTGTAGAGTCGTCTCTTGTGTTGTTGGAAAAGCGTGTTTGTGATGACCAGCTTGTTCTCTTGACAGAACTCTATTAGCCTTTGCCCTGCTTCGTTTTGATCTCCAAGGCCAAACTTGCCAGTTGTTCCTTTTATCTCTTGATTCCCTACTTTAGCATTCCAATCCCCTATAATGAGAAGAACATCCTTCTTTGGTGTCACTTCTATAAGGTCTTGTAAGTCTTCATAGAATTGGTCTATTTCAGTTTCTTCAGCACCAGTGGTTGGTGCATAAACTTGGATTACTGTGATGTTAAAAGGTCTGCCTTGGATTCGTATCGAGATCATTCTATCATTTTTGAGATTGCATCCCAGTACAGCTTTCGCCACTCTTTTGTTGACTATGAGGGCCACTCCATTTCTTTTACGGGTTTCTTGCCCACAGTAGTAGATGTGATGGTCATCCGAACTGAATTCGCCCATTCCCGTCCATTTTAGTTCACTGATGCCCAGGATGTCAATATTTATTCTTGCCATCTCATTTTTGACCACCTCCAACTTACCCAGGTTCATGGTTCTTACATTCCAGGTTCCTATGCAATATTTTTCTTTACAGCATTGGACTTTCCTTTCGCTTCCAGGCATATCCGCAACTGAGCGTCCTTTCGGCTTTGGCCCAGCCGCTTCATCAGCTCTGGTTCTACTTGTACTTGCCCTCCGCTCTTCCCCAGTAGCATGTTGGACGCCTTCCGACCTGAGGGGCTCATCTTCCAGCGTCATAACTTTTATATGCCTGTTGTCTTTGTCCATGGAGTTTTCTTGGCAAGGTTACTGGAGTGGCTTGCCGGTTCCTCCTCCAGGTGGATCACGTTTGGTCAAAACTCTCCACTATGACCTGTTCATCTTGTGTGCCCTGCTCGGCGTAGTTCATAGCTTCTCTGAGTTCTTCAAGCCCCTTCGCCACGGCAAGGCAGTGATCCATGAAGGGGAACCACACCATACACACCATACATCCTCACAATACATCAAAAGCACATTTATACCACTTTAGAAGTCAAGGTTTCCCCCAAAGAATCCTGGAAACTGTAGTTTATCCTCCCACAGAGCTACAATTATCAGCTCCCTTCCTAAACTACGGCACCCAGGATTCCTTGAGGGGAAAGCATGTGATTTAAAGGCACTTTAATTGCATGGTGTGGATTTGACCCAAATAAGAAACGTTTGTGGTCCAAAGTGCAGCAGTGAGCTTTAGAGTGAAGTAGGGAAGGCTACATTCCCCAGAAACCAACCCTAACTGACCTATTCACACACAGAGACACCCATTTCTAGGGATGTAAGAGGGTCCAGCTGAATCCTTGGAAGATTTGCTTTCCCTCCCGTAAAGTTATAGCCAAGTTAAAGGATGATGAACTATGATTAAAGCAAACTCTCTTTCTAACGGGTAATAACATGGGACCACTGAAATCTCTTTTAACAGCTGTCTCTCTTATCTGTGCTTCAACCAGAAAGATGCTGTTTTTCTCTCCTAAATGGAAAGAAAAGCCTCTCCAGTCTTTTTGCCAATCCCCATAACACACTCAGCACTCTCCAGAGGTCCTGTACAGCCTAGGAAATATTTTCATGTCTAACAATATATATGTGTGTGTATGTGTTTGTGTTTGTGTATGTGTGTCTTGTGGATCAGGATATTAACAGATTTTCTTTTCTTTTCCTTTTGGTCTTGTGTCCTGAAGTAAACAAGAACTGTTGAACTTCCAGACTGAGATTATTAAAGAAAAAAGCCAAAGGGGATTTTGCTGTGTGATTAAAATTAATGGGAATTGGGCCTTTTCAGCCCCCTTTGGTGGTCTTAAAAATCACAACGGTGTGCCTCACAGTGCAGTTTCATTGGGAAGCATCCCAAAGGGCTGTACAATAACAATGAAATTAAAGGTTAATCTGTCTTTCAGAGTCAAAGTAGTTAAAATGGGTAAAAGCTGTTCCCTTTAAGCAGAGCTGGGCAGAATAGATAATTCAGCACATCTATCCAATACATTAATTATCCACAAATTTTTGGAGCAGACGGAAGTTGTCTTAAAAACAAAGGAAGAATCCAGTGCAGTTCAGATATTCAGGAATTTCATGCCCTTCACATGTAAGGGTATTTGTGTCATGTTCCTGTCTTTGCCCTCAGACTTGATGCTTTAGTCTCCTGTCACAACTTCCCCTCTTTAGATCCTTGCACATTTAACACAAAGGCGTCTGAAGCATGTTTTTTAAAAATAAAAAAGCATTTGATTGGGTGCACATGGAAACCTTCCCTTGAGAGTGAACCCTGATTTATTACAGTGTCCAATCTGGGGGACCGTTTCTAAGTGCATTCAATTGAAAACATTTTTAAAAACCCTTCACACCTC
Source organism: Podarcis raffonei (assembly GCF_027172205.1). Taxonomy (NCBI): domain Eukaryota; kingdom Metazoa; phylum Chordata; class Lepidosauria; order Squamata; family Lacertidae; genus Podarcis; species Podarcis raffonei. The sequence continues at coordinate 22,764,497 of NC_070606.1, forward strand.
ATGCTAATCACACAGAGATCTAGAGAGAAGCCTGTATGCTGCCTGGGGATGTTGTGAGGTGGGGTCCATGTGTGCACACTTGCGCCCATCTCTATTTTAACCCTTCAAGTGCTTGAACGCAGTACAGTGTCTGCATACTCAAAATTGGTGTGTGTGGGTTCTATACTTGCAAATCTGGGACCCTGTGGCCTTCCCAGTCATGTGTGGAATGACTTCACAAATACAACTGGTATTATTCTGTGCCTCTTATGGAGAGGGAGGTTGAATTCAACACAGGACAGCTGCCCCATATGTCCTATAATATCAATTACCCTATGTAGGGCTATTTTCCTTTATTTTATTTATTGTTTTTATATCCCACATTTCTCTAAGTTGCTCAATGTCAGAGACATTCCCTTCCTGACAAGCGGTGAAGGGGCAGAGACAGATGAAGAAGGGAGAGAATTCCTACAGCAGTAATTTGACCCCTGTACACAGAGAGAATGGGAGGGAGTCACAGGGTGCAGAAATGCAAGCTCTGAGAATGACACAACGGAAGGAGAGGAGCGAATTGGGGGGGGGGTAGAATCTCCGAGGACTCATGGATTAACACGGCTAGCAGAAAAGTGTATGCCTGGGAGAAAGAGAAGGTAGGGGCTTTCCTATTGGGGCCGGAAGAGGAAGAGCCCAGTTTCGGCAACTGGATCATCAAGTGAGGAATGAGTTAACTTAGCTCTTACTGGAGCTCTCTGTAATTGACCAATAAATCTAGAATAATTACCTGTCTGAGGTTGTGTCTTGTGTGGGAGAGACACCCAACCTGACTCTCAAGGTAGCACATGTGGTTCTCGCCTTCCTATCTGAACCCCACAACAACCCTGTGAGGTACGATAAGCTGAGAGACTGTGACTGGCCCAAGGCCACCCAATGAGTTTCTTGACCAAATGCGGATTTGAACCCTGGTCACCAGGTCCTTGTCAGACACTTTAATTACTACATCACACTGCACCAATGTTAAGGAGGGTGCACTGACCATATACTATTGGCTGCATGTCATCCTAAATTAGATATGTCTAGAGAAGCCAACTTTTAGGAGCAATTACTCTCGTTCAACCATTCTATGGGTAGCCGTAGATTCTGCACGCCTTGATTTTCCACCGTCATCCTGCCATTAGACGATAATCCAGGTAATCCTCTTTCCACCCGCAGCTTGCTCTTCCAACAATTGCCTCATTTATCCAGTGGATAGGCTGGCCCCGTGTATTGACGTCAAGATGTTCCTCTATTGACAGAAACACCATTCTGTAATTTGTCTTGCCTTGTCTTGACCACTTCCTTCAGTCTTTCCCCATTAGTGCAACATGACGTGAACCATGTGCCCAACTGATTAACCATGCTCAGTCAAAGGTACACCTTCAGTAGCTTTGATGTTGCCTGTTTTCCAGGGTCTGTTTAACTCTGCATACAGATGGATAGTTGGTTCAGCAAGCCAAACACCCTATTACTCTATACATGCAAAGGCTAAAGAGGTATTTCATGCAATAGGCTTAAAACGTCCATGTGAGATGCCTGGTGTCTGATCACATCACTGTGACTATAACTTATACAAATTCTGCCACCCTCTCAAATTATTCCAGTAAAAGTTTCTCACTTCAAAGGTAATATGATCACAATTTCTCTTCCAATTTATTTTCTTCTCACTGTACTGGTCCACCACGTAGTGGGCATATAATTTATGATTAACTGTGAGCTCTTTATGAGCTTCCCATAAAACATGGTCCACAGAATGCATTTCAAATTAATAAACAGTAAATATTTGTGGATGGCTCTCCTCATCTTCTTATCATAGGGCAGTAAACTAAAACAACAGAGCCAAAGAGACGGAAAATAAAAGCAGATTTCATGTAAAGAAGATGAACAAGTACCTTCAACTACGATGGGGCTGTTATTGTCCTTATTTTTACCTTACAGTCAAATGGATGCTTATGTACAATCTGTGCCATCCTTGCTCTGTTGTTATTCATTGTTTATGTTATTCATTGTAAGCTGCATGACATGCCTTATTTGAGTGGAAGATGAAAAGTAATACATAAGTTAAGTTCTAGGTTTCCATTTAAGAGATGTGAAAAGTGAGGAGCACATGGGTTCTGAGCACATCAGGGGGGAAAACAAACAAACAAACAAACAGGGATGCACCAGTGGTTCGTATAGGGGCCACATCTGGGATTCCAGCTAGCATAATGCTGCTGTAGAAATACAGAATCTTTGTCTAAATGGCCATTGTCTGGTAAACGTAAAGGGACCCCTGACCATTAGGTCCAGTTGTGACCGACTCTGGGGTTGCGGTGCTCATCTCGCTTTATTGGCCGAGGGAGCCGGCTTATAGCTTCCAGGTCATGTGGCCAGCATGACTAAGCCGCTTCTGGCGAACCAGAGTAGCGCATGGAAACGCCGTTTACCTTCCCGCTGGAGTCGTACCTATTTATCTACTTGCACTTTGACTGCTAGGCTTTCGAACTGCTAGGCTTTTGAACTGCTAGGTTGGCAGGAGCAGGGACCGAGCAACGGGAGCTCACCCCGTCGCGGGGATTCGAACTGCCGACCTTCTGATCGGCAAGTCCTAGGCTCTGTGGTTTAACCCACAGTGCCACCCGTGTCCCTTACCACATACTAAAAGCCAACATTTTTGTTACAGAGGAACACTGCAAAGAGATGCTGGGCTTCCATTGTTGCAAAATTTTATTATGATCTGAAATGTGCCTGGTAATTTATAATCCTCATTTTAGTCCTCCTTGCAATAATCCTGTGATGTTGGCCATCACAAATTACTGATTGTAAACAAAATAAGAGTATACCTTTTCAGAGGTGTCTCACGGAAGGCTACTATGCACTAATCTGGCGCCAACATGGGAGCCACTTCCCCACTGCTTCTTCCCATTCCGCTTTAGGACCATTTGCATACAAGAATGACATGAGTGAGCCAATGACTTGGTTCATCCTCCTCCAGGTACAATTGGCTCTGCCCTTAGTGTTCCAACATCCAAAGTATCTCAGAGAATCATGGGAATAATTCAGAGAGTGGCTGCAGCTGACTACGTAGCTAACCTGGAATTTGATTCTTAATCTTCCCTGCTCCAACCCTACGTCCACATTGGAATATAGGGAAAACTGGAACAATACACATTTTATTTGATAAGTTCTGACCCTGCTGAGTGGTTTGGGAACATATCCCTAAGTAGTCATATTCCTGATTGGTGCCTAGATGGGAGAGCATTGGAAGTCTGTCTGAGTTTCTAATTAAAGAACGAAATTAGTTAGAAGTGAAATAAAGATTAGCATACTCTTCTAGCATACTTGTTTTATTTAACAGAATGTTTGAAGCTCCTCAAACGTAAGCCTAAATTGTAAGGAATCAGTTCAGACCAAGTTACTTCCCAGCTTCTGGTCTTCAAGGAATTCACATAGGCTGCTTCACATCTGACTGAAACATAGAAGAAGTTTTGATAGTGTACATTAAACATTGAAGCTTTATGGATTACAGCACAAGAATCAGAGCTGCCTCCTGAGGATACTGTCGTGGGGCATAAAGTTACATTACTGGAGGAGCATGGATTCCCCATGATACAATATTTACATTGCTACGCCACTGGGAAGTCACTTCTGAAACTAAGTGACTTCAACTAGCAATGAGCATCATTCTTTAGAAAGTTCTTTATCCTATCACACAAGAACACACTCTCTTTTTTTTCACCCAGGCATTTCTCAATTTTAAATAGCTTCTATTCCAAAAGGAAACCGTGCAGTTCAAAGGCATCCCAACTCACTGAAAACTGCTGGGGAAGAAGCATATTTTATTTCTCATATATTTGACAGCCGCGCTAAACGTTTTCAAAGAGCCTTTTGTCTCTGCTAGTTATACTGCCTCTTATAACATTATGCCCAATGCTCAATCCCACATGCTTGTATAGATTTAGAGCTATTAGTTTATACACCAGCTGGGATTCAGTTGTCTACTGAAGGATGTCAAAGGCATCCCAATTGTTTGGGGTCAAAAGATGCACAGGCTCTCTTTAATGATGGTTGTACTTGAGATGATTGTATGCATGCAGTTGAATCCATCCATCCCCTCATAGACCAGAGAAGCACCATCTAGAAGTTTGAGAGGTAGACGGCATTTTAGGAACCCATAGTCTTTCAGCTGGGAGAGGCCCCCACTCAATGGCCATTCCTGTTCAGGAACTGCATTCAGGAAATGAGTAGTTTTGCTTCTTTGGGGTAATGCCATTGCGATATTAACAGCCCTTGTGCCATCAACTCAAGACCATTTTGCATGCCTTGCAACAAGCACAGCTACGGAAAAGGGGAAAGAGCTCTTGAGATGAAATATGGAGATCAGTGCACTGGCTGCTGAGGTCACAGAGGCATTGAAGTGAAAGGAAGAAGGCACAGTGAGGGCTTTGAGGTAAGGAGGACAGGTAGCAGCCAGAGGGCACCATTCCAAGAGATGGAGATTTGGTGGGGGTTTACTTTTACTAGTACCTGCACAACAAGAAGATATATGAGACCAAAAGCAAGGGTCCCTTCCATCAGAGCAACCTGCCCTCAAAATATTTCTCCTTTTTGACCTGCTAATTTTATCGGTTGCAAAGGGAAAAGTCAGAAATCATAGGACTGCCAGTTCAAAGAATGATTGGCCATTGGAATAGACTGGTTTGTTTGAGGCAGCAGTATCATTGAGGGAAGTAATTTTTGAAGCCTTTTGCTATGAAGAGGCCCTTTCTTTGAATGTGGGGAAGAATTGTAAAACTTAGAAGCCTAGCTAGTAACAGAAGATGTCAAATTATTTTCCTATGTATGGCAGATGTGGCAAGGATTTTGCTTGCAAAGAGACAAAGTTCCCAAGCAACACCCACTATTAATGAATGGATAGGCAACATTTGGAAATTTGCCTTAATGTCAGGACTAAAATATTTTTCTGAGGTAAAAAGAAGTACAACAAAGAAGGAACAACTTCAGAGCAAACTGAATTTTGTTTATTGAGTATCATCGAAAGGACCTTCCTTCTAAAGATACAGTATGATTGTGAAATGTTCTGAAATTAAAGAACTTTCCTATATAATGATTATGTGCACAGCTAATAATCATCCTATTATTTCTGGCAACAGCTTTTCAAGATCTTACTGAGGTCTTTATATCCTTGCTGCCTGAGATTATTTGAATTGGTGGTGTAAGTGATTATATCTGGAATTTTCTTCAGGCAAAGTCTACTCCACCACAAGGCTAAGAAATGGACAAAGACTGAGATGTTACCATAGGCCTCGTTATTAGTTCTTCCATCTTGACACAATGATGAGCACCAATGTGCTTAATGGGACATTTGTAGGGCTTCCATATATCTGGATTTTCTCAGACATTACCAGGATTTCAAAGGCAGAATTGATGTCTGGGGGGAATTTCTGAAATTGAAAAATTGTGGGGGTTTTTTGGCGTTTTTGTAAAAAAAAAAAGTTTTTCTAAGAAAAGCTCAACAAATTGGGTGTCCTGGTTTACTTTTTGAAATATGGCAACCCTAGACATTTGTAATTCTCATAAATAACAATAGATTTGAAGAGAGAAAGGACTGCTAGCCATAGGAAGTGTCCCTTCAAGAACCCTGGAGAACTTTTCACAGATAAATCAAGCACACCATTCCACCCCCACACAGTGAATAGCTCCTCTCTTTTTTATTTCATTAGCTCTTATAAATGAACCATGCCACATATGCCCCCCAAAAATCACCTCCTCCTGCTTCTACCACCTTCTCTTCATACCTCCCCAGGGGCTACTCCTAACAGCTATCCCTAAGAGCTTTCGCCATCTCCACTTGCTCTCTGCTTAATTCATTCTAAAGTTCATGGCTGCCGAAAACAAAATCACCATTGATGTACAACCTAGTTTAATTTCATTTTCAGCCCTCTGCCATTTTGTAGTTTACTAGCTTACAGTAAATCTCATGAAAATTGCCTTATAATCTTTTACCAGCTGCTGCACTCCATCAACTGCGTGGTGACTTTCGGGATATTTCGCCCGCTCTCTGTGCATTGGCTTATGTGGCAGAGTGTTAAACTGAGTCCCTGTGCAGTTCACCTTTCCTTCCTTTGCTTCCTTAATGGATTGGAAAATCATACTTTTATGTGCACCTAGGGAAGCATGAAATTCCGTTTTCTGTGAACTGGTATGTGGATGTAATTAAAATGTATTGCTTATCATATGCTTAATGATCAATTTTGATTAAATGGCAATGAACAGAACAGAAAAGTCACTCTAGGAAGAGCAGTATATGAACTGTGGTTGTATGCAAGCCTGTTTTGACTCAGGCTCTCTTCTTTTCGCGTTCAAGATCTCCACACACACATGATTAAAAACAAAAGCAAGACAGGGAATGATCTGCAAAAGGACCCGAGTCCACAGAAAAACATGGTGGGGCTTATCTAGTCAGCAAGCATATTATCAGTTTTATGCCAGTTTAACTGTCATGGCTTCCCTTTTGCCCCAGAATTCTAGGAGCTGTATTATGATGAGATGATGATGATCATTACAGTGGTACCTCAGGTTACATACGCTTCAGGTTACAGACTCCGCTAACCCAGAAATATTACCTCGGGTTAAGAACTTTGCTTCAGGATAAGAACAGAAATCGTGCAGCGGTGGCACAGCGGCAGCAGGAAGCCCCATTAGCTAAAGTGGTGCTTCAGGTTAAGAACAGTTTCAGGTTAAGAACGGATTCCGGAACTAATTAAGTTCTTAACCCGAGGTACCACTGTATTGCTATTTTGCGGGGAGGATCCTCTCATTCCACCAGCAGAATAGAGTTCCATTGGGTGTGGCAATGACAGCTTAAATCTGTAGTATAATTTCACATCAACATCATTTGATTACTCATCTTCTTCTGAACATGTAGGTCTTTTGTCTAAACTTTGGATCCACCCCTGACCTTGACCCACTTCACCCCTACCCTTGTCCTGGGAAATCAAATGACATTTCATTTGAGGAAGAAGAAGAAGAAGAGGAGGAGGAGGAGGAGGAGGAGGAGGAGGAGGAGGAGTAGTTTGGATTTGATATCCCGCTTTATCACTACCCGAAGGAGTCTCAAAGCGGCTAACATTCTCCTTTCCCTTCCTCCCCCACAAAGGAAGCAAAAATCTAACTTTTGTGGTGACTACTATGAGTCATGAATATAGCAGCAAGTTTCTGAAGTTATGGAAGATCAGCAACAGCAACAGGGATGGGGGAGGTGGAAATGTCTTATACAAGAGGATACATTTTTAAGCCTACTGAGCTAAAGCAGACAATCTATGAAAAAGCAGGACAGATCGAATGGAGAACTAGATAAGCACCAGGAACAAAGTCAGCCAGCCAAGGCTTTGAATGAGAAACTAGATGAATACATTTTGCTGCTGAATTAGTGTATTGGGGTACAATCCTATGCTCTCTGACCTGGGAGTAAGCCTCACTGAAACCAATGGAGCTTCTCAACAGGCATTGCAGGATTTCCCTCTTCATGTTTCATTTTCTTCAGGTAGCAGTGAATTTTGTCAACAAGTAGGCAGTTCTGTAGCAACATATTACAATTTGTTATCATTGCGAGGCAGAATACTTTGTTTGGACTGTGAAATGCCTTTGAAGTGAAATATTCTTTGCCACCGCAATTCAAGCAGACATGGAAAATGTTGACTTGGTGATGCTAATATGTTGGAAAGCAGCGCATACGGGAAATGTCAACAGAAAGCCTCTAGCAAAGGACAGATGGAGGGTCCCAGACTTCCTCGAAGACACTGTGAAGACTTCCCCTCGCTAGAAGTTTGTCCCAGTTGATCATCCTCTCTCATTTTCAAGAAGGCATTCTCCTGCACAGCTAGCATTTGCCTACAAAATGTGGCAGGTCATAAATCAGCAAGTGCTGAAGAAAGGGCATTTCCCCTCGTCTTCTTCAATTTGTGGGTCATGAAGACAATTTGGTCTGACACTTCTTTGCCAATACGGACAGGTAACTTCCAGCATCAGCTAGATTAGAAGACAGCAATTAGAAGACAGCAAACACAGGCAGAACTGGTGGATGAAGCTCATTTCCCTTTTTAAATAAACAGTAACTAGCACATTGCATTACTTGTCTATATCAGTTGTAGTTTATTGATGGTTGGATAGTGTTTTCGAGGTTACCAGCATGAGTTTGACCAAACTGCGGGAGGCAGTGGAGGACAGAGGTGCCTGGCGTTCTCTGGTCCATGGGGTCACGAAGAGTCGGACATGACTAAACGACTAAACAACAACAACAAGTTTATTGAGCACCTTGGGTATTGCACTGAGCTTTCTGGAGAAAAGTGGGGATACAAATGTGATGAATATCAATAGCCCCAATGTTCTGCTGGTGACAGGAGAAGGGCTTTACCTGATCTCTTGCTACTTGGAAGGAAAATGAAGGCGGCGGGTGAAGTGGCTGGGCAGGAGCTCTTAACACTGCGACGTTTTGTTCAATCCTAAAATCATTTCCAGCACAGAAAGACAATATTTGAACAAGGAATGAACTATCAAATTAAACAATAGTTCAACACCATGAACAAAACGCCCCCCCCAAAAAAAAACTAAACAGAGGAAAAGAAACTGTAGGGTTGAGGAAAAAGTAAACAACAAATTGTACATTCAGACAGAACTATTGTAACATGCAATCTGCATGCGTTCAAAGTTGTAATGGTAATAGTAATAATTTATATAATACCATCAATGTGGGAGTATGTGTGTGTTTATGGTGGGGTGCATTACAAAACAGCTGTCATGAAGACTGACGCCCCAACTGCAATCATATATCCACTCTCCACAAAGTAAGCCCTGCTGAATTTAATGGGTCTTACTTTTGGAGCAAACTTGTCTACGATTGCAATGCTAAGAGCTGGCAATGTAACATTTAGCATTGAGAGGAAGCTATGGGAAACTGCAATGGGGAAAGGAGATGTACCCAGTTCATTCATTACTCATACTAAGGCTTAGTTTCAGTATAGGATAAAGACTAAAGGGTTAAGCCTCCGACATCATTGAAAAGCCACTGGGCTTTGAGAAGGGATTTGAAGGATATGAAGAGAGGCAAGAGCAATAAGAGCTGCTGTCTCAAAAGGGTCAGAGTTATTGATGAATGAGAGGCTTCAGCTTAAACACAATGGCCCAAGGAAAGCAAAAGGTATCTAAATACGGAAGAAAGCATACCTACCTGAAGTCAATGTGGATGGATAGAGCAGCCTGCATCCACACTCCATTGAACTGCTTTGCTGCATCTTTGGATACTGATGGAAATGTGCCACAAGTTGCTGTGTGGCACTTGTTACGTGAAGTTGGATGAAGGCTACCTCTATATTATTATGGCACACTTATAGCTAAACTTCTGCAACAATTTTCCCCCTCTGTTACAGGTTCCTTCCAGGCATCTATTTTGTGTGTGTGTGTGTGTTCATTCATTATGATTTGTGCACATATATCAGGGTGAAAACTGCTGCATCTATCCCACAAATGAAAGCTGAAATTATCACAAAATAGCATTTCCTTCCCATGGAACCATATGGGATCCCACTCAGAATACTATTGTCAAAAGATTTGTGATGGTCATACTGCTTCATTTCCAATTAGTACATGCCCTGTAGCTTCCTGCTGAAATCCTGCAATATTTATACAGTGGTACCTCAGGTTAAGAACTTAATTTGTTCCGGAGGTCCGTTCTTAACCTGAAACTGTTCTTAACCTGAGGTACCACTTTAGCAAATGGGGCCTCCCACTGCCGCCGCACGATTTCTGTTCTTATCCTGAAGCAAAGTTCTTAACCCGAGGTACTATTTCTGGGTTAGCGGAGTCTGAAACGTCTGTAACCTGAAGCATCTGTAACCCGAGGTACCACTGTACCACAAATGTTCCACTGTTCTGTTTTTGTCTGGCTTTCATTGCATTATAGTGCAAGGGTGCTCCTCCAGATGGCAATAATACAATAACCTTGGGGGAGCGTCACTGAATCACTCATACTATGGAGCAATGGATGGATGGTCCAGTGTAGGGATATCGCCACAGTCTACCTGCACGCGTGACCCTGGGGTGCAGGAAGCCCCCCCCCTCAGACAAGCCACAAGCTGTCTGGAACATCGTTCCCTATGTCATCATCTGTATAATGAATGGTTGGCATACAGAGCATCAAATGACCCCATGCCAAATAACCGCCTTATCACCCTCAGGAGAAGTTACAAAGCCCTACTAAAGGAAAAGAAGCTTGAGGCAGAAAGAAAGAATTGGAACAACCTTTTGATAGCTGCAGAGAATAGAAATCCAGCCTCTTTTTGGCAGTTAATTCCCAGATACCTGGGTAGGCCGCTTGCAAGAATAGAACCCCACATCTCAGCGGACACTTGGGAAAGATACTTCGCCGATCTGTATGCAGCCCATGATGCCTGCGGAGATACGGTGGAGCCGGAAGCACTGCCCGATTGGGACCCAGTTACATGCCCTGAAGTTGAAATTCTCATAGATCGATTTAAAGCAGGCAAGGCCCCCGGTGATGACCTTATATCCATTGATGCCATCAAAGCAAATAAAGATTGGTGGATCCCACTTTTAGCAGCACTTTACACGCATATAAACAAAACAGCAAAATTTCCCTCAAGCTGGAGCTCTGCGTTGATTGTATTAATACATAAGAAAGGCCCACGTACAGAGCCGAGCAACTTTAGACCAATCAGCTTGCTAAATGTCATTGGAAAGATTTACTCGGGGTACCCGCTAAACAAACTATCGAAATGGATGGAGGACGACAATATCATTGCCGATGAACAGGCGGGTTTTCGCCCTGGAAGATCTACCACAGACCAAATATTAACCTTGAATCACCTGGCGGAAAAGTATGCCGGCAAAGCCCCAAAGGTTCTTCATGTGGCTTTTATTGACCTTAAGCAGGCATTTGATCGAATCTCTAGAAAGCAGCTATGGACAAAACTGGCTGCTACAAAGATCGATCGTCGTCTCCTTCATCTGATTATCAGCCTCCATACAAACACCTTTCTGAGAATCAGGCTAGACAATAAAGGCTTAGTCTCCAACCCTGTTACCACCACTAGAGGGGTAAGACAGGGTTGTCTATTGGCCCCAGCATTGTTTAGCTTTTACATTAACTCACTGGTGACTCACATGGCCAATGATGCCTTCCACCCCCCCAAATTAGCAGAATGTTCTCCTGTATGCGGATGACGCCGCACTTCTTGCCAGATCCCCTATTGGACTGAGGAGAATGTTACAAGCTCTACATGAATACTGTGATCAGCATGAGCTCCAACCCAACTATGCTAAGACCAAGATCATGGTCTTCTCTGCCCGATCGAGACTCCATCGATGGTCGATGAACGGGATCCCCCCTAGAGCAGGTTAACTGCTTTAAATATCTGGGACAAGTAATACGGTCAAATAGGACTTTTCTGGCCCATAGAGACTATATAACAACTAATGCATCTAAAGCAGCCATCCAGATTAGATCTCTATATGCTAAGAATCAGGCTCAATCAGTGAAGATAGCTTTGAGACTCTTTCAAATGAAAGTCCTTCCCCTTCTTTTGGTGGGCATCTCTTTAGGCTCCCGTAGGGATTTTTTGAAACTGGATTCTATCCAAACGCGATTCCTTAGAGCCATCCTTAGGATTCCCCCCTCGGTAGCGGGTGCGGTTATGAGATTAGAGGTTGGCTGGCAAGCTCTACGGTATGTGGCCTTGAAGACGAAGCTCTGGCTAGGGCTCAAGCTTTGTTTTAAACCAGTGGGTATTGCCCCCTTGATATTGAGGGACGATTTCCAATCATCGTGGGAAAGGGAGGTCATTAACGAGGTTCAATCCTGTGGATTGTCTCACCTTTACTTTGAGTCTATGACGTACAATCAAGCTAGAGCTGTGATCTCCTGGAGACTGAGTGACATTGCCAGACAAGAGGACATAGCCCAGGTAAAACCAGGGATGTTCCTAGGGGACCAGATTTATCGGACCATACCAGCCCCCTACCTTGCAGAAATCCACTATGTGGAATACCGCAGACTTCTTACAGCGGCTAGATTAAATGTCCTTGACTCTGCGATATTGTGGGGAAGGTACAGGGGAGTACCATACGCCCAGAGAAGCTGTCATTGTGCCATGGGTGTGGTTCAGTCCACCGAACACATTCTCTTGACTTGCCCTTCTTATGCAGAGCTTAGACAAAATTTTATAGACCCACTCCTATGTCAATTTAGCTTCCTACCCGGAGAAAACCAGGTTTTATACTTGCTGAATAATGTCACTAGAGCTATACCTTCCTTGGTGGCCAAATTTCTTTTTTTAGCTTTTAAGCGTCGCAAGACTATAATTGACTGTATTGATATGGGGCTATCTGTTTAGCCCATTTTAGTGTTGGCTAAGTTTTAAAATCTTCCTGGATGTTTTAACTGTGTATTGACAAATGTACTTTTTTCTGACTGACGGTCGAATAAAAGGTTGTTGATGTTGACGTTCCCTATGTCTGACCTTTTGCGGTCTCAGCAGTCAGCGGTGTCCTGTCTGTAAACTTTGTCCCTGAGACCTTTTGCCTCCTTCGTCATACACTGTGCTAGGGGAAAATGACGCTTGGAAACAGGTGCCAAAATAGCTTGTACCACCCCAAGATCTTGGGACGGAAGATGTGTAAAGGTCACAGCCCAAAAATGTATCTGCCTAGCTTGCATACTTGTCTTAATAAAAGGAGGCTCCACAGGAATGGCAGCAGCTCGCTTCAGCCCACCTGTGCGCAGCTCACATGATGATCAACACCTGTCTTGGGCCTTCACTTCAGTCCAGTATACATCCACCACTGTTATTGCGTCAGTGACATGTCTCAGAAAACACCCATGAAAAAAACCACCAGTCTGGAGGGGACCACAATGATTTACTCCCATTCCTGTTTTGTACCATGTAGTCCATGGTTTTGGACCATGTAGTCTCTCACTACTGTTCATCTCTCCTATGGTTGCTACTGAATTTCACCTAAAGATCAATTTGAAGTAAACTTGGAAGTTCATAGTTGGGCAAAAATATCCAAAGAGTTTTCTTTTCATAAGCATTAGTCATGTCCCCTTTTGATAAGTTCACATAACCAGCCAGATTGTAAAACAAAGCTCTCTAATCAAAGTCATGGACGATGATAAGAGGGAAATATAAACCTTTTCATGACAGTTAAGCCCCTCTGCTGGCAGCTGTATAATTTTTAAAAAGACTCATATCACTTTGATTTTAGCCAGTGTCACTGTTGCAAAGAGCATCCTCTCCACCTCCTGCCAGGTTGCCTGACCCACACATTGAGGAGTGATGAAACTAGGGATGCAGGACAAATCTCATTCAGATCACATTCAAAGATGTTCCTACCTCATTTGCATCTTCTGAAACAATGGACAAACTGAAATATTGACATCGTTTGAAAGATACATTGAAATGCAGTTTTCCAGCCTAGTAATAAGTACAAAAATGTGCACACCAGGGTAAAGTGTGCTTAGAAGCACACATGCATTTTGGGAATAACATTTTAAAAGGCATTATATCAGGGGAAATGGCTTTGGAAAATTTGTGTGAGGCAAAATAGCATACATAAATGTGTGTGTTAGGAGAAACTGGCACCAATGGATATTCTGAATATTCTGATGAATATTCATGAGGACTTAAAGAAAAATCACAGGCTAATTGGGAAATGTGTAGAACTGGAGACTGAAACACTGAGAAATGGAGAGGAACCAAAAAGGTCAGATTCACTCATCCCTAACTGAAATAAAGTATCATTCAACAGAAAATTCAGGGCTTTATTATTATTATTTTTAGTTTTGTGTGTGTGGGAGTTGTGGGATGGAAATCCTCCTTCATCCCAATTTAGCTTAAAGTTCCTTTCTGCTGTGGCTGTTTGTAGCTGTAATGATCGCATCCATTTTGCTCTTTCCAGCAGTGTGCTACAGAACACAGAGCTGGAAAAGTCAAAATGGCAAAAATAAATAAGTCTGCAAACAATCACAAAACACATGAAGGGCATAAGGAGGGGGCAGCAGTTCAGTGTTAGGGCCAAACATCACATCTCCTGCTGAAGTTGGGCCAAAACAATTGGTTCATGGTTGACATACATGGCGGCAAAACTAGATGGTTAAACTTGGCTGAGCCCTAATATTGAGTTCTGCATTCAACATTGGTCCATGCCCTCATTGAGCAATATATATTGTGCTAGAACACAACAAGGAGGAAGGCACTGTGGGGTGCCCAGCACTTCCCAGTTGTCGTCCCCAAGTACTTCCTGCTGTCTAAATTAAACTTCCCAAGCAAGTGGGAAGTGGGGAAGCATAAACTGGGAAGCAAAGCCATAGAGGGTATTGCAGTAACTCCACTGAGCATCTTACGTTGCTCTTAAATGAGCAGCAGGATCCCCCCCCCCAGTAGATCATTTCACTGCTTCCCTAAAGCTATAAGGAATCAAAGATCTGTAAAATATTGTTCAAAGTGTGATAGTTTCCAGCAGCTCAAAAGCACAGCATTGCCATTGCTCATCCTCTCTGCCCTGACCCTTTCCCAATTCTGGCAACAAACTTCATGCAAAAAAAAAAAAAAAAAAAAAAGGTGTGGGAGAGAGATGCTGGGCTTGAATCTAAGCCCCTGGAAGGGAGTCCTTATTTTTCTCTTAAGTTACCATTTCCTGATTTTCTGCATCCCCTTGCAACCTCCTCACATCCGTCACTTTGATTCTCAGCTGTGGTCCTCTGCCTTTTATCATTTTCTTCTTCTCCCCTCTGGCTGTTTGGTCGGCTGCTTATTCTTCTCAGTGGTGTTTGTGTGTCTTTCTCCTTGCCTGTTTCTTGCTCCGGGCTCTCTGCTGAAGCCCGTTCCCTTCTCTGCTTCTTATTGCACATTCCTTTTCTTCTGCACTTACCCAAAAGATCTGCATCCTCTAGCTGATAGTTAGCCTGTAGTCCCATCTCCTTTCTTGCAACTGTGTGTGTGTGTGTTTTAAAGCATATATCAAATCCATGGAATCTGAGACAACAGCTCAGTGTTTCAAGTATGCAGGCCCAACTGCAGGGCAGCATACTCTGGACTCTCCCATTGGTCAAGGGACCAAGGGGAACTGGGGCTCTGCTACCCAAACTTCTAAGGAAGAGTGGCATGGCAAAGGAAAGACAAACCTTAGCCAGAGAGGGAGTAGCTGCAGGGAGCTCCCTTTGCTATAGTGGTGGACCCTGGGATCTCAAATATCAGTGGTGCCCTGCACGATACCAAAATTCAGCACCCCTCCACTTCTTGTGATTCACTGTAAATCATGGTTGCATCACCCCAAAGCCCACTGGTTGTGGACCCCTAAATCTGCCATTGTTTGCCAGAAAGAATACTTTTTATGTTTATGTTATTATATTGTTAGGATAATTTTTTATGATACAGCAGTGTGTGTGTGTGTGTGTGTGTGTGTGTGTGTGTGTGTGTGTATACTTAGAATAATTTTGTAACTAAGAATTAGTGCTCCTTTTCTTCTTTCTCCAAATCCCTTTTCCCTTTGTGTCATGTCTTTTAGACTGTAAAGCTGGATACACAACACAACTAAAATTAAAAAGCAGAGCAAAGTGAAAACCAAGAGGAGTCTCTTAATAGTAAAAATTATAATATTTAACATTTTGATGTTCATGTTACTGCACAGTCTGCCTCCCCCCCACTTAAAGTAATCGCATCAATTATTAGCATGGAAAATCTATTCTGAACAAAGGGGAATCTTGAATGAGCAAATTTGCGGGGTGATACAAAACTAATTTTTACTCAGAGTAGACCCAGTGAAATTAACAGCCCTAACTTTAGTTACATTCATTCATTTTATTGGTTCTCCTCTGACCAAAACTTAGTTGACTTGCCACCCTTGGAATCCTGCTATGCTTTTGGAGCACCAGCATCACCTGCCGTATTGCTCTTTTTATTTTTATTTAACTAGAATGGTTCCTTTTCTTAAAACAAGCTGTCGCTGGCATGTCACAAACAGGAATTTAGCAAAACTCCACAAAACTCAGACTTACCTGGTTTGATCCAGGCAGATCATGTGATGGATCAGACCATGAGTCTATTACAGTCTGCTTTAGAATCTGCATTCCTGCTGATCCCATTACAGTGGAACTTCAGTTTTCGAACGGAATCTGTTCTGGAAATCTTTTCGACTTCCAAAATGTTCAGAAACCAAGGACCAAAGGGCTGTCAGCTAGTTCAATGGGGAAAATTGAGAAACGTGCCTCAGAAGCCATTTGACTTCTGAGGCGCGTTCAAAAATGGAACATTCACTTCCGGGTTTTCAACATTCAGCTTCCAAAACGTTCAGCAGCTGAGACATTCAGAAACCGAGGTTTGATTTACAAGGCAGTCCAAGGGCTGCCCATCCTAAAAATATTCTGATAAAACTAAGGGTTGTCTTCAACTAGGTTGTACTCTGAGCAGATTCATTGAAATCAATGGACCTCAGTTGGACTTGTCTATTAATGGCAATAGGTCTTCTCTGAGCCCGGCCTTGGCTGGGGAGGGCGGGGTATAAATAAAAATTATTATTATTATTATTACTCTGATTATGACTAACATTAGATACAACCCCACGCCCTCATCCCACCTACAGTCACATTGGCTAGGGAAGGGTAAAGGAACTGCTATAAGATGGAGGATTGCCCAGGACCCTTGAACATAAGGCTCCTCAAAGCTGGCAAATCAACCTTTAAGCTGGCATCAAGCATATTTGTTTATATGCATTTGCTGTTAGTTTCCCCATCACAACTTTCTTCCTCCAAACCTCAGCATTAAATGCAATTGAAATGGACTTTGATATGGTGCCATGGGATTTTATTTTATTTTTAAGTTACAAGTGGGGCCAGTGTTGTAAGTTGGTGCTAAATGTGCTTCCCATGTCTGAAAATAATACTGCTATAAAGCAATTGGTTTTGGAATTGCAGCCTCAAGGGGCATCAGCTCACCTTCTGAAAATGACTAGTGGATCAATGTCCTTGGATAATTGATGAATCGAAAGGCTCATCATTAACTGGCCTGCTGGTGTGCACAGTGGAAAAGAGGAGGGAGGTGAAGGGAAAAGTAGGAGGGAATGAGGTCCATTTTCTCTGTGGGGCATGTCGGGAAACAGGAACAAAATTTATAAATCAATCGTCCTTTCTCTTGCTCCCAGGGCAATGCAACCATTAGCCCCTACTTACTGATGAAAAGTCGCAAACTTTAAACATCCCCTTAATGGAAAGATGAGATTGGCTTGTTACTGAGTGAAATATACTTGGAGTTGAGAGTGGATTTCATGCTCTTTATTCAGCTCATAGTGGTGAGGAGGAATGAAAGTTCCCCCAAAATATCTGCTTTATATACATTATTTACACAATGGGCTCCATGTGATTCCTAATTCCGGGATTCTCCTGTAGGCCAATCAGGTTGTGGATTCACTTCCACCTGGAGCTGGATTGGGTGGCTCCTGCGGACCAATCATACTGCTGCATTGTTCTAGGACCAATCAGACTGCTGCCTTCTGAATCCTATTGTTCCAGGACCAATCAGACTGCTGCATTTTGGATCCTATTGTTCCAGGACCAATCAGACTGCTGCATTTTGGATCCTATTCAACTCAGTAGATAACACTGAGGTCCAGCAAACAACACATTTCTTAAAGTTTTCCTTCTGCATCATTCACTGCGATACCAATAACACCTTTTTTCTTAAGTATAAGGTTACATTTATACAAACTGTTAGAAATCAGGACCAGATTATTTTGGCCATTTTGTATTCATTTTTACATATAACCAGATATCCGATACAGAGTTTGGATTCTTTGTTAACATAAAATATGCACCCCAAAGCCCCATACCATTCCATTTTAATCATAATAGATCAAATGAGATCATGCCTCTTTTACAGGATGCCAAAATACAATACTGTGTTAATATTTAGTAAATATCTGTATATTCAAAGAGTGTCTAGAGCAAGAGAGGACTGGCTTCAGGATTATTTTTGTTGTAGTTGTTTATTATGCTAGGGAAAATTGCTTGCAAAAATATTTGTGTTACTCCAAACTGTATCCAAAAATGTGTTTGTTTGGAAAAATTCACACTAATATGCTGATGAATTTTCATGAGGAATTTTATTTTTTAAATCAAATGGCTGTGGAAATATGGAGAACACAGTTTAAGATTTGAGAAGTGGAGAGAAACTGAAACTGTCAGAATTATCAGTCCCTCACTATAGCAACAATTGTGCACTCTGGCCATGAGAATTTCACCGAAATTTCCTTTCCCCTTTGATAAATGCAATTTCTTTTCTCATTTATTGACGGAATAAAGGTAACATAAAATGTGGGAGAGAAAAAATTGGTATGGTGCTAGCAAGAGAGAAGGATTGAAAATAAATGCTTTTAAAAGTCCATGAGTATTACTCAACTAAGTTTTACTCACAGTAGACCTATTGAGGGTAATAGACCTAACGGATTCATGGTTGTTAATTTCAATGCATCTACTCTGAGTAAATCTTAATTGACTACCACCCTGTCTCTTTGCACATTTTGAATGCTTTAATGCTGCAGTCCCAAGGAGTTATTTACTAGGGAGTAAATCCCTTTCAATTCAGATTAGGTTTGCGGCTGAGGCAGAATTCTTGACTTCCTGCAGATCGGCAAAAGATAATATACACTCAGTTAGGATATTTCATTTCAAAAGGAACTCATGGGGCAGTGGGGAAGATACTTCATTTCAATTCACTTTGCCATGATTGGAAAAGTATATCTTAAAAAGATTCATCTGGGAGGAGGAAAGTACTACATCTGAAACTGTTTGATTTTCCTGTGAAAGAGGCAGAAATTGAATGCACTTGAAGCTCAATGCTTTTAGGAATTTGCTTTTAATTAAAACCCGTGTCTCTCTCAGGCAGCGTAGAGTCTTACAAAACGCCTTCTTTGTCTATTCACTGGGAAGCTGGCAGTAGAGATAAACTTTCTATCCCTTCACCAATGTGCCCCTGTAAAGTATTCCCTAAGGCCACTAATTTCCCCTACAGAGGTTGTCCTGTTCGAAGAATTCAAATTTTCCAGCATTTTTGTCTTCTGTAGAGCATGCATTTGGCCTACCATTAGCTTCACACTGAGAAGCCTCGCTGAAGTTTAATTTTCCATTTCATCTATTTCCTCACTGACTCTTCCATTCCTTTTTTTAAAAAAAAAATCTTCTACCAAATGTGGGATACCTACAGAAACCGATACTCTCCCTAGGACAACTGTGGACTTCCGCAGAATTTTAAGTAGTGCATTGACCAAACACTCACAAAGCCACTACGAAGCAGTGTTCTGGTGAATGCTGTAGCGATCTCAATATTGCTGACTTTGCTGTGAAGCCTCATTACATCCAACACTGAGTTATAAAAGGCAGTGTAACAAAACATCATCTCACAGAGGTCAACGGAGGTTGGACCATGTTCTAAAATGTGCAACCAAGAATTCAAATAAAGCAAGATAGTTTATAGGCTGATGTTAACGCAATAGAGCTTTTTATTTTATTTTTACGTAGCATATTTACTTAAGCAGACTCTAGTCCTGCTGTTTTGGCTTAACAAACACCTAGTCGTGATGTATAAATTAGACTGAGAACCGGGCCTTGGTGATCAGAATTTGTGTAGAGATATTCTAAAGTTGGTTAGTGTCCATCCAATACCGACAATTTGCAACTAACACTGGCAATTTATAAAAGGCACAACTTAAAATTTAAATATAGGCATTGGGGTGATAAAACCAGGACAATGTGAGGCTGTAGAGCTACAACCTGGGCTTCCATTTTCAGAAATGAGTCTCTGCTAATCCATTTTGAGTATATAAAAAATGTCATGTGACTTGCTGAACCAATAGCAATTAGGGGACACGGCAGCTGTGAAGAAAGGTAAAATCCACATTAGGGAACATTAGGAAAGGGTTGGAAAGTAAAATAAAATGTTAATATCATAATGCTGTTATAACAGCCTATGGTATATCCACATTTGGAATACAGTACACAGTTCTGTCTGCCTCACCTCAGAAAAGGAAATTTTAATAATAATAATAATAATAATGGGGGGTTGTTAACATGGTATACACTTTTCTGTATTTATTTATTTATTTATTTGAATATTAGAATCAGAATAAAAATCAATCATTCAAAACTTCCCTAAACAAGGCTGCCTTCAGATGTCTTCTAAACGTCAGATAGTTGTTTATGTCTTTGACATCTGACGGGAGGGCGTTCCACAGGGTGGGCGTCACTACCGAGAAGGCCCCCTGCCTGGTTATACTGTGATCTTCGGATGAAGGTTGGTATAGAAATTTGATAAATATAAATATTATTAGTAGTAATACTAGAGCTAGAAAAGGTTCCAAAAAGGGCAGCCAATGTGATCAAGCAAACAGAGCAACCCTCCGCCTATCGTGTATCAGATTATATGTGATTATGACTGAAGAGCATATGTATTTCTTACTGACTGACTCATTGCCTTCACATACTGAGTCACTTTTGCTCAGAATGCTGAATCATCCTGAGTCATTTTTGCTCAGTTAAATAGGCTTAGGCATGCCAAAGACTCAAAACCCTTTATTTTAACAGTGAGTGTTGGTTTAACTTACATCCAGTGCTTTTTCCCCCCAGCCAGAGCACCCCAGAGTGCAGTTTCGGCACCTCTCAGGTAGGCCCCATTGCAGGCCGGCTGTCTTCCCACCTGCTTTTTGGCTTTATGTACTTCTGAGAAGGTGGACACAGGTGGCGCTGTGGGTTAAACCACAGAGCCTAGGACATGCCGGTCAGAAGGTTGGTGGTTCGAATCCCCGCAACAGGGTGAGCTCCCGTTGCTCGGTCCCTGCTCCTGCCAACCTAGCAGTTCGAATGCACCTCAAAGTGCAAGTAGATAAATAGGTACCACTCCAGCGGGAAGGTAAATGGTGTTTCCATGCGCTGCTCTGGTTTGCCAGAAGCGGCTTAGTCATGCTGGCCACATGACCCGGAAGCTGTATGTCGGCTCCCTTGGCCAATAAAGCGAGATGAGTGCCGCAACCCCAGAGTCGGTCACGACTGGACCTAATGGTCAGGGGTCCCTTTACCTTTTACTTCTGAGAAGCCCCAAATGAACTTTTCAATTCAAAACAGAAGCTGGCCAGCGTGTGCGAGTCTACTTTAAAAAAGAAAAAGGTCTATGACTCCACCTAGCTCCTAAGTGCTCCTAGCTGCTGCTAGCCAATTCGTATTTCTTTTTCTTGAATCATCTCCCATGTAGCGGCAGCAGACTTTAATCTTTCCAGCCAGACCTCTACCATTGCATGTGCATGAGTTTGGCAAGGGCCCTTCCGATCTGCTCTAGTCGTGTGCCTGAACCTAAGAGAACAAGGGAAGCGGGGACACATTTATTTGACCTGCACCACAACTAGGGGTAACTCCCAAACCAGCTAGGGAGACAGCTTGCTGTAGTTTTTAGCATCTCTGCAGGTGGTGAACATGGCTGTTGTCGAAACAACATCTGCTCAGGGCTTCCCCAAGTCACCCAGCGACTTACTGTAACAATTTCATGGTGAGTTCTGGCACCAATTTTCTTTTAAAACAGGCACTTACTACATTCTTGCCTTACTATCTATATTATGAATTATAAAAAGGAAAATAACCACTGTAAATGCATGTAGAAACCACTGCTGTCTTTTCAGTTTAATATTGAATATATCCAAAAGTAGACCTTCAGACCTTAGGGTTGGAGCCAGGCTTATTTTATAGGGAACCCATGGAAATAAATTTAACTTAAGTTAGTTACGACTAATTAATATCCTACTGATTTCCATGGGTTTGCTCTAAGCACAATTAAGTCTGGGTCCAGCCCATTCTGCTGAGCCCACAACTACAATCATCTTGTCTCCCCTCTCTCACACTCACCTGCTTCGGAAATCTCCGGAACATTTGTCTTTACAATGAAATGTACTGAACTGCATTCTTAATGTGATTTTGAAACAGCCACAATTGTAGCTGCATGAAGCAAAAGACTTCCGTGGTTAACTGCCGTCTCTTTATGAACCGAGAAAGGGCAGCAAAATAGTCATTTTCCTTTGTTTTCTTGCTATTTTTGTACCAGCCCAAGGATGATAGATGCATTTTCTGTAATTAGCCCACTCTTAGCTGAAGTAGTTGCTGCGTGCCAACATATGCCGGCACCCCACATGTTTCAAAAATAGCATGGATGCAGCAAAGCTATCAAAGAAATGGTGGCAGGGTATATACGCAGTCCGAGGCTGAAAGAAAACTCAAGAAAGCTGGTGAAAGGCCCAGCTGGCTCACTCATGAGGCTGGGTGGGTGGGGCTGCCTCAGGGGGCACCCCAAGGAGTGCAAACCCCTTCCACTGCCCAGTTTTGCTCTTGATCTCAAGGGACCAAGAGGGACTGGAGGGAAAGCTCTGTTGAATGCCTCCCATCTTGCCAAGTCAGTGAGAGGGTAGGCATTCTGCCACGTAGCTTTGCCTCTGGGCTGGCGGGTCGGGAATCTCCCCTCCGCCTGGCGGTATGACAGGGATATAAGCTTCTCCTGAAGGGAGGAGATGATGCACAGTCCCACTGCTAGGCGGGGGGGGGCACAAAGCATCTCTCCCCTCATCCAGCACAGGAGACTCCTTATGCAGTTCACACCCCATTGCAGGGGTGCCAGCATACCACTGAAAACAGGGACATCCTATTTACTTTTTATTACTTACTTACTTACTGACTGACTGACTGACTGACTGACTGTATACATACATACATACATACATACATACATACATACATACAACCCATCTGACTGGGTTGTCCCAGCAATTCTGAGCGACTTCCAATATACAGTGGTACCTCGGGTTAATTCATTCCGGAGGTCCGCTCTTAATCTGAAACTGTTTTTAACCTGAGGTACCACTTTAGCTAATGGGGCCTCCCACTGCCGCACGATTTCTGTTCTCATCCTGATGCAAAGTTCTTAAACCAAGGTACTATTTCTGGGTTAGCAGAGTCTGTAACCTGAAGCATCTGTAACCTGAAGCGTCTGTAACCCGAGGTACCACTGACTATAAAAACATAATAAAACATTAAACATTAAAAAACCCCATCTCTATACAGGGCTGCCTTCAGATGTCTTCTAAAGGTTGTATAGTTATTTATCTCCTTGGTTCGAGGGTTGCATAATTTTAAACCCTCCAACATTTCTCCAATCAAAATAGGTACGTCCTAAGGAAAAGCAGGACATTCCAGCATCAAATCAGAAACTGGGATGGCTTCCATAAATCTGGGAATGTTCCTAGAGAATAGAGAGACTTGGAGGGTCTGTGTCAGTGGGGCATTTCACCTCAGGGGCCACCCTGCTGAAAGGCAACAGAATATAAAAGTACATGGTTATTCTAACAATGTATTTATTGTCCTTCTGAGAAAAGTCTCAGTATCTATTGAAACAAGGTATATATGCGCTAAGGTAGAACATATCATAAGAAGAAATCTACACAAGTAAGGGGCCATAGATGGACTTTTCACTGGGCCATTGGGCCCTCAACTTGTACAAATTACCAACAGTAGCTGCCATTTCGATTGCACCGCTCCATTCAGGAGTGTATACTTTATAAGACAATTTGATACAGAGCTAAGTCTTGTAAAAGATTTAAAAAATCCTGATGGGCTCACAAAACTTGCCCTGAAGTTTATTTCTAGAATTCTCCTCCCCCTTAAAAATAATAATAGTGATTTCCCATTGTATAAGACAACAACCAAGATTTCACACTGAGAAATAAAATACCTACCCCATTAACAAATATGGTCTGCATTTTTAATTTATACATACCAAAAAAAATGATCTGTGTGAAGGACCAGGTGTACAGCTTGGGAGTCATTTTGGACTCACAGCTGTCCACAGTGCTGACCTTTAAAGACCTAAACGGCATCAGCCCTAAATACCTGAAGGGGGGTCTCCACCCCCCCCCATCGTTCAGCTCAGACATGGAGATCCAGGACTGAGGGCCTTCTGGTAGTGAGAAGTGAAGCTACATGGAACCAGGCAAAGACCCTTCTTGGTAGTGGCGCCCACCCTGTGGAACGCCCTCCCAGCAGATATTAAGCATATGAGTAATTATATAACATTTAGGAAACATCTGAAGGCAGCCCTGTATAGGGAAGTTTTTTAAGGTTAATGTTTTACTATGTTTTTTACCTAGGCTGGGGCAACCAAGCCAGATGGGCGGGGTGCAAATAAATTGTTGTTGTTGTTAGTATTAGACTTTGTGAAGATCCAGATTCTGACTGCGTGTTGTTGTTGTTTAGTCGTTTAGTTGTGTCCGACTCTTCGTGACCCCATGGACCAGAGCACACCAGGCACTCTTGTCTTCCACTGCCTCCCGCAGTTTAGTCAAACTCATGCTGGTAGCTTCGAGAACACAGTCCAACCACCTCGTCCTCTGTCGTCCCCTTCTCCTTGTGCCCTCCATCTTTCCCAACATCAGGGTCTTTTCCAGGGAGTCTTCTCTTCTCATGAGGTGGCCAAAGTCTTGGAGCCTCAGCTTCAGGATCTGTCCTTCCAGTGAGCACTCAGGGCTGATTTCCTTAAGAATGGAGAGGTTTGATCTTCTTGCAGTCCATAGGACTCTCAAGAGTCTCCTCCAGCACCATAATTCCAAAGCATTCTGACTGCATTTACCTTACCAAAAAGATAATATACTGACTGCATATACCTTACCAAAAAGAAAAGCAACAAGTGACTGGATGCATAAGCTGTTGCACAAGAAATGATTGCCAGCACCATGTCACTCACTTAAGCTTCTTCGGGGGCCGTGCTCTGATCCCTAAATGATAAAAGCATGGCTGTAGAGTCTATGGCCCTCCACTTGTTCTTGGACTCTAACCCCTAGCAGTTTCATAGCAGTTCCTTTATAATAGATGTGCTTATGATCTGAAATTGCTTTAACCCTACCTTATGCAACCTTTGAGAAGCAGGCATGTTTTGGTCAGAAATCTAGGGAAGGTTCAAGAAGAGAGTTTTCCACCAGAGGTGGATTTAGGGCAGCATGACTGGTTCCGCCGCACTGGGCACCAAGGCTAGGGGGTGCCACTGGGCAGAGCAACTATGACCTAGTGAATTGAGCAGAACAGAAGGCAAGAGGTTGGGGAAGGGAATTCTGGCCTTGCAAAGAGTGCTGCTGAAATTAGAAAGACCAAAGTTCACCCCAGTTCCCACTGATATGGAAGACATATTGCATTGTTTACTGTATTCACTACTATACATTGGACCCAGGAGGCGATTTCTCATCTTACAGGGAATATGTCTCCCCCCCAGCAGAAGATCCTATAGCTTCTGAGCAATGTAAATGCTTCAGTGACTCATAAACTCACCCTTTTTGCTTTGTTAGCCAAAGATATCAGAAAGAAGACCCTGGACAATATAGCAGTGTATTGAAAGGGAGACACAGAGATCTTAATAGAGACCATTATTTGTGGTGTGACACCCCTTTTGCCTGTATTTATTTTTGATTCAGATTCATCATAGCCAATGACTAGTACAGTGGTAACTCGGGTTACAGACACTTCAGGTTACAGACACTTCAGGTTACAGACTCTGCTAACCCAGAAATAGTTCCTCGGGTTAAGAACTTTGCTTCAGAAGGAAAACAGAAATTGCACAGAGGCAGTGCGGCAGCAGCAGGAGGCCCCATTAGCTAAAGTGGTACCTCGGGTTAAGAACAGTTTCAGGTTAAGAATGGACCTCCAGAACGAATTAAGTTCTTAACCCGAGGTACCACTGTACAATAAAGTTATTTGTATTTGGAGTCCCTCTGATATGCATGGGCAAGAACATTCCATTGCTATCATTTTTATTCCTCTTCATTGACTGTTTTGGGAATACTGGGAATGTGTCTTGGATCCTAAGTTAAGAAAATTGATGGAAAGAAAGTTTCCTGCACTTCCCTGCCCCGCCTGGGGCACAAGATATCAAACCTAGGAGTCCTGGGTTCAAATATCAGTTAACCCATAAACCCGGTGGGTGGGGTTGAATAAGATACTGATTGTCCGAATCCTAACCACCACCATCACCACCTATCATGCAAATTTTTAGTTGGGAAGAATGAAATACAGATTGTAAAGGACTTAACACTTTTATGAATGGTGCATAAATGCTTAATGAAACAAATTAAACCTAAGGTGAACCTAAGGCTTAAGACCTAGGCTGAAATAAGGGCTTGGCTGCATTGATTGACCATGTCCCTGACACTTTTGGATTGCAGTGAATATATTTTATTTTACTCTTTTTTAAAAAAGTGAATGGGGGTCAGAGAAAGTATGCTAATTGAGAGTTCAATGTATCCTCGAGGTTATGTCATTTAGATCTCAGTGTGACGTTCTTTTCCAGAGAGGGAGATTTTCAATTACTAACACATTGCTCTTGTTGAGTTTCCTCTTTCTTTCTTTTTTCCTGTTCTTGGAACCTGTGTCTAGCTTCCTGCTGGGTGTTCTTTGTTCCCCCTATTTAAGGATAATATCAGTAGTCTTCCCTTTTTTTAATAAGCCACATTAAGCTATTCCACCTGGTCCTCTAAGGGTGCTATCAGAGCAGTTCTCCCTTCTAATCAGTCTTTGTCTGATGGCACAAATATATATTAAATTGTCATTATGACACCTAGGAGAGCTCAGCTTAAGTTAACGTCCTCAGGTCAAGAAGTAATTTGAGTTAGCAGAAGTAAGCCACTGTTTCAAATTTGTCACAGTTCTTTCAATCTGTTACAGCTAATTAAGGTTTGGCTCATTTCCAGTGAACACCTAGCAGCAATTGTTCTTTTCCTTTATATAAAGATATTGCTCTTTACTTTACCCTTAAGACTGCAGAGTTGTAGAGCACTGGTTGTTAACGAATGTTTAAAGACAGGTTTGAATGGAACAAGGGTTAGGAAGGAAATCCACAGCATACATAGAAAGCACACTTGTACCCCTTTAACAGTCATGGCTTCCCTCAAAGAATTGTGGGAGCTGTAGTTTATTCATGCTCTAACAAGTCTCAGCACCCTTTACAAACTATAGACCCTCCAAGTGCCCCTATTTTCCAGGGACAGTTCCAGATTTACAGAAAGCATCCCAGTTTGTGATTTGATCCTGGAATGTCTCACTTTTCCTTAGTAAAGGGTAAAGGGACCCCGACCATTAGGTCCAGTCATGACCGACTCTAGGGTTGCGGCGCTCATCTTGCTTTATTGGCTTAGGGAGCCGACGTACAGCTTCCAGGTCATGTGGTCAGCATGACTAAGCCACTTCTGGCGAACCAGAGCAGCACACGGAAATGCTGTTTACCTTCCCGCCGGAGCGGTACCTATTTATCTACTTGTACTTTGACTTGCTTTCAAACTGCTAGGTTGGCAGGAGCGGGGATTTGAACCGCCGACCTTCTGATCGGCAAGTCCTAGGCTCTGTGATTTAACCCACAGCGCCACCCGCATCCCTTCCCTATTTTCATCAGAGAAATGTTGGAAGGTATAGTAGGACATCCCTATTTTCATTGGAGAAATGTTGGCGAGGATGGAGTTATGTGATCCTCGATCCAAGGAGATGACTAGCTATACAACCTTTAGAAGATATATGAAGGCAGCCCTGTACAGGTAAGGTTCACGGCAATCTTTGGGGGAAGCCATGACTGTTAAAGTGGAAAAAGAGTGTTGTGGATGTGACTATCAGTGGCACAGGTGTGATATTATGTAGCACTCAGACATTTGCTCCAGATCTCAGAAGGACTGCTTTGTTACAACTAGATTTAAGAGCTGCAGTGAAGCAAAGAATTTATTTTTTTAAATGAAACTCTGGATTTTCTGGTAACTTCTAAAAGAGTGTGGGTGGATGTCTCCTCACATCTATGGTCTCAAACATTCTTGCAGGTTTATTTTGGTACTTGGTATAGAAAATTCTGTTTCTATTCTACATGCTGGGTGAAAGTCACCTCATTACCTGGTATGACTCTCCTTTGGTCCCCTGCTCCCTTTTCAATCCTTGGGACTTCATTCATCATTAAGGTACTGTCTGCGTAGGTTCGGTGCATTCCCCTTGGCAGTGGTGCCTGTTTCCTGATTTCCCTGGATTAGTATGCATGCAATACCTATTTCTTTTATCCCTGACAGAATATATATGACCACCCTGACCACCAAAAGGTCATGCACAAATAGAAGGATGCACCAATGCATTTTGGGTAAATTCACAATTGCGACGCATCACCATGCATAATTCAGAGTGCATTTGCATTCATGTCAGAAGCATTTAGGTATTCCAGTGGTTTTTTAAATGTGGTT
This sequence comes from Podarcis raffonei, assembly GCF_027172205.1. Lineage (NCBI taxonomy): Eukaryota > Metazoa > Chordata > Lepidosauria > Squamata > Lacertidae > Podarcis > Podarcis raffonei. Next base: position 22,792,835 of record NC_070606.1, read on the forward strand.
TTACGGGGGACCACTATTCTAGCTGGGTATCTATCTATCTATCTATCTATCTATCTATCTATCTATCTATCTATCTATATCTATCTATCTATCTATCTATCTATCTATCTATCTATCTATCATCTATCTATCTATCATCTATCATCTATCTATATCTATCACCACTGTATTTTCCTACCCTACAGTCACCTTGTGGGAGGATGCTTAAAAAACTTACAATTTAAAAATCTGTCTGTCACAGATTCACCTGGAAGTGCTTTGTGACGGCAAGAGCTGTTCGACAGTGGAACAGTCTCCCTTGGAAGGTGGTGGACTCTCCATCCTTGGAAGTTTTAAAGCAGGGGTTGGATGGCCATCTATCATGGATGATTTAGCTGAGATTCCTGCATTGCAGGAACTTGGACTAGATGACCCTTGTGGTCCCTTCCAGCTCTGCAGTTCTATGACTGTGATTATTTACATACAGAGATATATGTGCACCGGCACAGCTGTACTGTTGGATGAGGCCCTGGATGCCTAAGTAATGGACTATCAATGGTTCAGCTTGAGATCATCAGAGTGGTGGGAGGAAAGACCTGCCACTTCACCACAAGGAAAGAGTACCACATCAGAATGCAGGATGCGTAGCTAATGAGATGTGCTCCATATGTTGTTTGGCCCAAGTTGATAATCAACTCCAGTCAGCATAGGATGATGGGAGTTGAAGTCAAGTGTCATGGACGGCTGAATGCAGAGGAGAGGTGGGAGGCACCAGCTGGCGAACACCCAAGGGAACCCCCAGGGGAAGAAATCTCACAGAGAGGAGATTGGTGGTGGGGCGGCAGTGAGTGTTCAGAGGGAGAAGAGGAAGCAGACTGGGAGGAGGTGTTGGAAGCTGGAGAGGGAAGAGGGGTTAGTGAGCAGGAAGAGGTTGTGGCAGAGAGCAATCCAGAATCGGAGGCTAGAGGGAAGGGGGGCAGGCAAGAGACAGAGATGAAGCAGGCTGCAGAAGAAGCTAGGGAGTCTCCCCATCCTGCTGTGATCAGCTCTCCTCTCGCCTGGTCTCCCAGAACACAAAGAGGAATGAAGAGGGTGGAACAAAGAGAGACAAGACCAGGCATAGGCAAACTCGGCCCTGCAGATGTTTTGGGACTACAACTCCTGTCATCCCTGACCGCTGGTCTTGTTAGCTAGGGATGATGGGAGTTTTAGTCCCAAAACAACTGGAGGGCCGAGTTTGCCTATGCCTGGACAAGATGAAGGAGCCTCAGGTTGCTGGGGAAGGAACCGAGAAAGGAGCCTTAGAGAGTGGTGGGAACTGCCTCATTGATGTAAGACCTACTGGGAAGAGTTGCTGTGATCACTAGGCCTAGGCTGTTTTGGTTTGTTTGAATAGAATTAACTTCACTGACAACGGGTGTTTTCTTGCTGACCTGCTCCTGACTGCTCCTGTCAGCTAGCAACATATGGAGGACACCATATGGGCTACTACCCCTGATGTACTCCTGGAGATTGTACAACTAGGTGACACTCCATTTTCATAGGAGTGAAAGTGCTCTCTCTCAAACCTAGCAGGAAGCTGTAACTGAGGGCTGAGTGTGGGTGTTCATTGTACAAAATGTATCTTTCTCCTCATACAAAATGCTACATGGTATGTGTATATAAACTCCCATAGGACTGTAGGAGATTTTATTTTAAGAGGAGAATATTTGAGGAGTAGAAGAGGTTTTTTGTTGTTGTTCTCTGTAGTCCATACCTCAAAAAGTAAGACTCCACTATGTGTTTTTCCATAAATACTAATCACCGAAAATAACTGCAAAACAGTGAAAGCATAGAGCGAACACATAAATAAATCATTGCATGATGTCAGACCAAACCTCCTGCCTGCCTGAAAGACTCCCTTCATTTCTGGTATATTTGACCTTTTGATGGGGAGATGTTTGCATATCTCTGAAATATCCCCTCTTTATTATTGCCTGCTTTCAGCAGGTTGCAGCTGTATCGAACCTCATTAAAACAACAGTCTTTCAACCACTTACACTGGAGCGGCCCCATTGACTTTAGCGAAGCTTCTCCCAAGAAATCTATTTGAGCCTGGAAGCTTTAATCACCGTATAGAACAGGTGAGCGTGAAAGAAAGGAAATGATGGCAAGTTGACTGCATTTCAAAGAACATTTCCAAGGCTGAAGCACAAATCTGGAACACACTAATGTAGGGGGGGGGAGTATTGTGTACAAGAAATATGGTTTTTGGAGGAAGTGATCCTAATGTTTCCATATATGTTTTTAATTGGTTTAAATGTGTGTTTTTAAACACACACACACACGTATTGTTTTATCTGTTGTTTTATCACTTTGGTGATAGCTAGCCTGGGCTCCTTTCAGAGAGGAAGGGTGGGATACAAATTTAATAAGAAACTAAGAAGAGTCTGCTGGATCCAATATGTGTGCATTGGGGAAAGAGACCCATGTGTGTTGCCCTGAAGAAGGACAGGATATCAATGCAGTAATTTATTGCCAGCTTCACTTTAGAGTTTAGATGCTATTTAGAGCTGAAGGGTTTCAGAGCAGTTCAAGCTATAATGAGAAAGTAACATTTTGAAATCTTCAGAGTTGTTCCGCAGCCTTATGTTGAGATGTTTAGGCCAGCAGTTCAAGGTGTTGTTCTGTTGTTAGAGCATTATAATCCTGTATCTTTTCCTACGTGGGAAGGGGCAGGGGAACAGCTTAGGAACAAACAGCAGGAGTGGGGAAAGGTAACAGTTGTTCTGCTGTCCAGCACTTTCTTCCCAAACTGCTTCTCCTTAAAAGAAAGAAACTGGAAGAAGTGACCTGGCTGCCTACAAACCATACATTTCAAGGACATTTCAAGGACATGACTTTCCCCAAAGAATCCCGAGAACTCTAATTTACCTCTCACACAGCTACAATTCCCAGCACCATTAGCAAACTACAGTTGCCAGGATTTGTTGGGGGTTAAGTCAAGTGTTTGAAACATGCTTGTGAAAAGTATGGGGCGTATGCTGGCCCAGCAAAGCTTAAGGAAAAGCCTATTAAAAGTAGCAACAGTTTCCACAAGTATGATTAACAAAATGAATAAATTTTTCTTTAATGGGGAAGACATTTTGCCACTGGAGTGGATTTGCGGATGAAATCAGATTCTTTTGAAGACAAACCATTTTGTGAGATAAAAATGTATGGACTGAATTCTGTGGTGACACAAGGGCACCACCATTTTGCAAGGGAATGTTTCGTCGTCATTACCCAGACCTGACTTAGAGAGCAATGCTATGCACAAGAAGATGGTGTAAAACAAGCTGGTGTAAGTTAAGCTGGCATTACGTTCTACCAGATCCAAACCTCATTCGATTGTGGGGCTTGTCGGGTCATGTGACCAATCTGAGTGGGATTTGGGATCCAGCCCCACCATGCCCCTGTTGGGGGACTTGCTCCAGACAAGGCTCCCCCAGCAATGTCTCAGCCGACTGAGGCAGGATGAGCATGTTATGCTGGTGTATCTTTGGCTGAGCCAGGGTTGGAGACCTAATGCCGGCTGAGCCAAAGACTCACTGAATCCTAAGCTGCTTATCCCGGAGCTTGTCGTAGGGCTGCCCCCTGAGTTTTAGACAGTGTTGGGTTGCCAAGACAACAGAGGTTCTTGTCAGTTTATTTGCTGCCTGCTGTCAGAAAGGCATGCTTTGGAGTTTACTCCTGTGAGGAAGCTCAGCACACATGCTGTACCCCACATTACAAACATTTGCGACATCAGCTCCGGAAGCCCGTAAATTGAATCTATACACCTCTATCATACATTAAATAATTAAGAAATGACTCGTTTCTTTCAATACCGTTTGTTTTCAGTCAACACTTGAGCGACTGTGTTTGTGGGATGGGAAGAAATGCTGCGGGAAGAAAACAATAGTTTATATTTTATAATCAGGGATGACTTATCTCTCTGTTTTTTGGGGTGCCAGTGTATGATTAGTCCAGCCTGTGCCCTGTCACAGATGTCCAAGTTTGATAACAACATTGATGTCACATGACACTAAGGTCACATGCTCTGCGATGGTATGAGGTCATAATGGCGGAATGAATGCACTTTCTGAAATCTTTCCTTTAAGGGTGGTGGTAGTTCAGTGTGGTGGTGCTTACAGCTTTTGAACACTAAACCTGCTTTAGATGTGAAGAGCAAGTCAACAGATTCTTTGAGTAATGTCAGACAAGACTGAGAGTCTGAGTGTTTGGAAAATCAAGCAAGGAGGGGCAGTCCAAGATCAGTTCAGCCTGAAGATCCAACAACTTTATAGGATCAATGTGAACCCTATAGGTCCCTTCTGTCTTCTGACCTCTGTTTAGTTGGTTAATTATTGTCATGCTACTCTTTGGATGGGATGTGGGTGGCGCTAGGGGTTAAACCACAGAGCCTAGGGCTTGCCAGTCAGAAGGTCGGTGGTTCGAATGCCAGCGATGGGGTGAGCTCCCGTCGCTCAGTCCCTGCTCCTGCCAACCTAGCAGTTCGAAAGCATGTCAAAGTGCAAGTAGATAAATAGGTACCACTCAGGTAAGCGGCAGTAGTGATGTATGGAAGTGAAAGCTGGACCATAAAGAAGGCTGATCGCCGAAGAATTGATGCTTTTGAATTATGGTGCTGGAGGAGACTCTTGAGAGTCCCATGGACTGCAAGAAGATCAAACCTATCCATTCTTAAGGAAATCAGCTCTGAGTGCTCACTGGAAGGACAGATCGTGAAGCTGAGGCTCCAATACTTTGGCCACCTCATGAGAAGAGAAGACTCCCTGGAAAAGACCCTAATGTTGGGAAAGATGGAGGGCACAAGGAGAAGGGGACGACAGAGGACGAGATGGTTGGACAGTGTTCTCGAGGCTACCAGCATGAGTTTGAGCAGACTGCGGGAGGCAGTGGAAGACAGAAGTGCCTGGCGTGCTCTGGTCCATGGGGTCACAAAGAGTCGGACATGACTAAACGACTAAACAACAACAAGGTAAACGGCATTTCCATGCACTGCTCTGGTTCGCCAGAAGTGGCTTAGTCATACTGGCCACATGACCCGGAATCTGTATGCCGGCTCCCTCGGCCAATAAAGAAGATGAGCGCCACAACCCCAGAGTTGTTCGCGAATGGACCTAATGGTCAGGGGTCCCTTTACCTTTTTACTCTTTGGATATTAGCAGCGCTAGCAGCGAACTGCCACAGTGAGCAGGGCAGCAGTCCCTTTCTCTCAAAAGCTGCTAGACTGTCTTAGAGAATAAATATTTGGAGCCTATTATTAGAGCTTCAGAGTACTGGGGCTTTGCAGTTCCAAGCCACCCCTCCCTCCCTCCCTCCCCCCTCCCCCCCCCTGTGTTGCAGGAAGTAGAATCAAAAGCCTCTTAGGGATGCCAACCCATATCAAATGTCTGTCAAGGTGATTCTGAAGAACAATAGCAACAACGAACAACCCCACAACAACTTCTTTATGGGTTGAGAAATGCTTGCACAGGAAAAACACTAATACCAATTGACTTTGGATAATAACTCAGTTGGTAGAGCACGAGGCATCTCAGGGTTGTGGGTTTGAGCCCCATGTTGAGCAAAAGATTCCTGCATCGCAGGGGGTTGGACTAGATGACCATTGTGGTCCTTACAACTCTACGATTCTATCATTCTACTACAGATAATTTGCATCAAAGCAATTTGCATGAAGACAAGCACAAGTCTGTGAATTTAGGACCCAGCATGGAACATGATGGTTCATTGCTTCTAATACAGTTGGAAACATTTTTATATTTACCACATTTTATGGGGGGAAGTGACATGTGACTTGCTTTGTAGCCAGGGCCCCAATCCAGCTACACAGACTGGAAGAAGGTTTCCGTGAGTATATGCTTAGCTTGGTGAGATACTAAATGCACAAATAAGTACTGCGGAAGTGATTTCCCTCTCCATGCCAGCAGTCCTGGCAAACGGCTCTTGAGAGGGAACAGAAGGGATGAATACTGTCAACCCCAACCCACTTATTTTCCTTGCCACCTCCCAAAAAAAACCTGATCAGAGGGAATTTTGCTTTTAATGAAAGGTTCCATCTGTGCAACTGTCTCTTCCATATGAAACTCCATTGGATCCAAACTCAAATTAGAGTCCCACCTTTATGGTGTGGGTTTTGAGACACTTTAAAAAGCAATTCCTGCGCTGATGATTCTTACTTTCCAGAATCCAAACTTCTGTATGCAAAAGAGCCAGACCCTGACTCCTAATAAATAGTAATGTTGTGCTTTGTGTTGTTTGTTGCATAATTCATTGCTCATGTCTGTGTTTCTCATTGTCTGGTCTCCTTTCATGCTAATTTCTCCAAAGGCTGGATTCATCAAAAGGAATAACCAGGAGATATTTTTCATTTTAACAAATACAAATGGCACCCTGATGCTCCCCAATCTATTTTTGAAATGCACAAAATAGCGCTCGGAATAATGACTAGGTTTTGCATTTGTGATAAATTAAAATAAAAGCAATTGCACTTCATAAATATTGGAGAAAGATAAAAGCTATTAGAGCATCCATTTTATACTGTGAAAGTACTGGAGATAAGTCTCAATAAAGGACATATCACCCACTACAGCAAATATTTAGTTTCTATCTTAAAAAAATATGTGATAGTTGTAACACTAGTGCTGTCCCACTAGTTATATTGTAATGTTGGCATTGTTGACATGACCACCATTGTTATCAGCAATTACTATAACTATCTTGAGACACAGGTGAGCATTTCCATGACAAAAGTGCTCTCGTATATAGATAGGGATGCCTGAGTTCAGTATTTGTGAATTGCAATATGAACTGACCCTAATTGGCATCTCCTGAACTAATGTGTGGATTAGAACATGGTTACCCATCAAATGTTACATTACCCCCCAAATGTTGGGGAGTGGTTTTCAGCTCAAGAAATGTAATAAAATGCATGTTTCAAGGGAAGATTTGAAATGTGCCTTTTGAGAGAAAATACATTTGAAAATATTCATTCCACTGCAAATACAATTATCACGAGTGCAGTACTGATCACCTTCAAAGTTGACCTAATGATGCACAATGCCTTGGATGGACCTCTTATGCCTAGCCATTCCTTAGAGTTTCCGCTTCCTTGTAAGCCCCAGGACAAAGGGTTGCCTATAACCCACAACTGGGTTATTTTTGAGGCCAGTGCTGGATTTACGTATAAGCTAAACAAGCTATAACTTAGGGCCCCACTCTCTTGGGGGTCCCCAAAAAAAATTAAAGGAAAAAAAACACCTGGATGTACATTTCCAAAATATAAGCTAAAAAACAAATAAAATAAAACCTACATACAGCAAAAGTGTTTTGTGTTGTGTAGGCTCCTATGATGTAAGTAATGGGCCCCACCTGCTAGCCTGCTCCCTAAAATATCACTGGTTAGATATCTATCAGGTCCATAAATTACCATATAGGATATATTCAACACAAAAAACAGTGACAATTGGTTGTTGACGAAGGATAGCTAGACATATAAAGGGCCCCATTACCTTCAGTAGCTTAGGACCTCATCAAACCTAAATTCAGCCCTGTTTGAGGCTGCTGCTTTTCATCGTGACCTAAGCTCAGCTGGGTCAGCATCAGTGCTTCTCCAGGTTTTCTACATGTGAAAGTGTGAGCCCTTTCTCTTGGCTTCCACTCCTCCTTCCTCCCTGTCTCTCCTCTCCCACTATTTTCCCTTCTCTCAACCTTTATGTCCCCTGCTGTCATAGGCACCACCAATTGGCAGGGTCCTGAGATGACATCTGTAACACAACAGCCCTCCCACAGCTGTCCTGTTGCCTTCCCCGCCTTTCTCCAGGCCCAGTCCTTTGTCTCTGATCCCTTTCCTCAGTGCTTCCTGCCCAGAGCAGGTGACCATTTTGGAACCCACTGAGTTCCATTCACTGGGCATGGTATTCAGTCAAAGTGCATTAATAACCTTTCAAAATATCTCATACATATCCAACAGTGTTTGGAAAGGAAGAGCAAAAGAAATCTCATGGGGGACAGGTCTCATCAGCACTACAGTGTGGGTGGGATGCATTGTGATCCAAACAAAGATCTATTAGATCAGTACTCCCAAGGTAGTGGTCTGCAGAACCCACCCACAGGGTCTGTGTCACCATTCAGAAGACCAAAGCTACCATGGAGATATCAACATTTTTAAAAATAGGGTGTCCATGGTTTAGCTTTTGAAAAACAGGGTCTGCTGTGCTTAGCTAATTGGAAACCACTGTATCAGAAGCTTTCCCCCTCTAAGCCAATTGCAGCACAGGGGTGTTTTTTGTCAGGATCACAGCTGGGAAGGGAAGGGTTTAACCTCCCCTCTCCTTACATTGTAGCCCTGGTGAGAATCGTCTCTACTCAGTGGAGTATTGCATTAACAACAGCAACAATACGTGACTGTGAACCACACAATGAAAGTAACATTGGTTTGAACCTTCCTGGCTCTCACTGGTGGGGATAAGGAAACACATACTTTATCAGGATATGGGGGAACTGTCCTCAACATTATGGCGACAGAAGTGGGGATTTAATGGGCAGCTTCTGTTTTTGGCTGCAGTCACACTGTTCACACTGAGACTTTAATTGGGCTCTGTTTGACCCCTATGCAAGGTTACGGAAATGCTTTTCCAAGGATAGGATTTTTTTAAAAAAATAGGAAAACTCTGAACGAATAAGAAGAGAGGTGACACCATGTAAGTAAACTACTGAAGTCACTAGTATGAATTTTGTTGTCCTTAAAAGTTCAGTCAACATGGAAAAAACAACAACCTTCAGGTTCTTCATATATATTTTTTAAAGAAATCCTCAGTGCTGCAGTCCAGAAGCATTGCTTTAATATTAACACAACAAATGAATGAGATGGAAAATTAAAAGAGATTATGCTTCCTGCTCGGCATGTTTTCATTTTAATAGTTTGCAGTTTAACAATTACAAACAAGCCTTTCATTATTAAAATTGGTGTTTGTTAATCAGGCTTAAGTTCTGTTTCATAATTAATTCTGCTCTGCAAAGAACTTGATGGATCTGGTTATTAAAAATATGACAAAGCAAAGCACAAATGAATTTTGGACTTTAAAATTATCCTTCTTTAGCACACTTGATAGTTGACGTTCATTAGCATAAATGATTATATTGCCAGAAAATGGGTGAATTGTAAAATGTAAAAATAATGCAACTTGACACCCACTCACCCGCTATCTTTTCCCTCACCCTTATATTCAATAATGAAGGCATTTCCTGTTGTCTCGTTTGAAGTTCATGTGATGTATCTGATCAGTTTTTGACTACCAGTTGCATATGGAGCATAACATGTGGGAAATTATTGGACACACCTATAGAGAAGGAAGCCCAGGATGGTCACAGAGTGGAAAGGAACTGCAACAACCTTGGCTCCCAGACAACTGCCTCATAGTATCGTCTTCTGGCTTCCTTATATATCACTCTGTGGCAGCATGGCAAATCTGTAGCTCCCTGGTTGTTGGACTTCAACTCCCATCAACCCCCAGGAGCATAGCCAATGATCAGGAATGATAGGAGCTGTAGTCCTACCACATCTGGAGGGCCTCCATTTCTCAGTCTGTTCTGTGCTCTCCAGGAGCATAGCCTGTTATAGAATAGGAAACTATAAACGGACCAAATCAATCTTTATCATTTTGAGTGTGCACCAAAGAAAAGGATGGGTGCACATAACTTCTGGAATGCCAGGCAAAGCGTTGGCTGAATATGGTTCCAGTTGTCCAGGAATGGAAAACAGGCATGGAAGCTAAAGTTCTAGCAGAAAAATCAGGCATGGGAGGAGTGCCAGTCAGTCAAGACTGACCTGGTGCAATCCTTATGCCTACATGACATAGATGTGTAATGCATAAATGACCTGGATTTCCCCCAAAACTTGTTAAGCAGCTAGTCAAGTAATGAAGGGTTGGGATCTCATTCTGTGGATACTTTGGCATGCAAACTCTCTGGTTACTTGACTTTTGATGGAAAAAATGGCAAATGTGGTGGCAACTGCTGACAGGCAGGGGCAATTAGGGCAGAGGGCCTTCTCGGTAGTGGCGCCCACCCTGTTGAATGCCCTCCCATCAGATGTCAAAGAAATAAACAACTATCTGACTTTTAGAAGGCATGTGAAGGCAACCCTATTTAGGGAAGTTTTTAATGTTTGATGTTTTATCGTGTTTTTAATATTCTGTTGGAAGACACCCAGCATGGCTGGGGAGACCCAGCCAGATGGGTGGGGTATGTATAAATAAATAAATTATTATTATTATTATTATTATTATTATTATTATTATTATTATTATATTCCAGGTGGGGTGGAGTCTCTGCTCAAATGTGTTTTGAGTCAGATGTGCCTCAGTGTGGAAAAATATATATGCCCCGATGCAGTGCTTTTTTCTAAAAAAAATGTATAGGGGTACTTCATTTTCCTACTCATATTGAAATACTGCAACTCAATGAGGCCAAACTTAGATTCACAAAATGTTTAGGGGTATATGTACCCCTGTGTCTCACCAGAAAAAAAAGCACTGCCCCAATGACATCTATATGACATAAGTCTAAACTGAACTCTCACTTGGCACATTTTCTCTGCCCCCCACATAGCATCAAGCTATGAAGAAAAACAGTGATCCAAAGGTGTTAGGAACATTGGCAATCAATGCAGCTAAGCATTCATTTCATTCTGTTTCTCAGTCCTTAGATTCCCCCCCCCATATAATTTAATTCATGAAGTCTTTATGCAGCATTCATAAAAGTGCAAAGTCGTTAAAATATTTACCTCATTCTTTTCAGCTAAATTCTGCATGGCAGGTGGTTGCTTATCAGAGAGGAGGAAAGCTCCATTGTGCAAACAAAAGTCCTTGCGCAGGGCTTCTCCTGACCAGGCACGTTAGGTGAATCCTGCCCTATGTTTCTTTGGTTACATCTTAATTTGAGTGTTCTTTTATTGAAAACAATAAAAGTCATTTTAAAAGAAAGTTTAAAGTACTGCAGGAGGGAGAGTGAGGTTTGGAATCTTTCTCCCCCTACTCCCCCTTCTGATCAGTGGGATTTAGCTTTCATTTTTTATCCATCCTGCCTTCTCAGTACACACCCCATTGGACTGTAACACAAACATTCAGAGTCACACTCTTAACGATATGAATTTTGAGCTCTAGTTTCCATGTCTCTTGTGCCAACAAGTCATTTTTTCAGCATCCAAACTTCCACACGAGCCAGAGCCAGACTTTGGCTCGTAATATGCTACTGTGGTGTGCACATTATACAATTTACTGTGGGGGGGGGGAGCAAAGAAAGATCTGGTATGTTCTATGATAGTATTTGCTAGATTCACCATTAGCCAACAGTGGAAGAAAGCACTGGGCCAAAGACATTTTATTCAAACTGGCATGGCTTTATTACATATGTAAACAATACAAATGCAGAAAGAAATCCCTTAATGATATAACTTATTTTGGAACAAACTGTAAATCTTCATTTCTTTCTTGGATTCGCAACCTTCTTTTTGTCCTTCTGATTGTCTTCAAGTACTTTCATAAAAGGTCAAATTGTGGAGTGGAAAATAGACCTGACTCATGTGTGGGTAATTAGGAAAAAAAATTGGCTGAGCCCCTAGATTCAAAACATGGGGCTTTGTGCACTTTTCAGTGGGTGAGAGCCCCCAGCAGAGTTTAAAACACTCTCGGAATTAACCAACAGGACAATGTGGAATATAGGTTGTTAAGCCCTTTTGCATATCTCATTTAGTCTGTCTGAAAACGCTTGCACCTTCTCTCTACCCCTGTAGCAATGAACAGACCACACACTATTAAGTAAGTTTAAACTGTTTTAATTACTAAATCCAAAGGTCTGGTTCATGTATTATTGCATGCAGCAGCAAGGAGAACACAGGTAGATTATTCTTCAGTGCAAGATACATCATGCAACTTGGAGCAAGTTCTAAATGGGAACAGTCTAGACAGTCAGACCTTGGGCTTTGTTTCAGAACCATCCCATAATTACAGAGCCCTGTGAACTAGCTTTTAGACATCAATACTGACACCATCAATCTAAGCAATATTAATGTTAATTAATATATTATAATGTGTTGTTTTTAATATATGTTTTTAAAGAGTGGCTTGAGGTGCTTTTAATGATATCATCCTTCGTTCCTTTATCCTTCTAATTCTTCTTTCTTTTCTGTATATACCATAAGAGCACACAGATGATATTTGCTATCCAGTGTATTTTATTTCAACACATATGAAGGGATTTATATTACGATTTTCCATTAGAAATATAGAATTTAGAGAATATATATATGTGTGGGTGGGTGTTTATTATGTATTATTATTTCACAGTGATCTATAAATATGTTTTGTGTGTCATATATTATGAATAGTTGAGTTTTTCCATACATAATGATGGTTTATTTAATATAAAAAATTTATGAGAGGTTTTATGGTATTATTCTTGTATATAATTATCTGCATAATGGTTTTCTTACATATTAATTACATGATATTTCAGTGCCCACAAGGAAGGTTATCATTAATGGAAACAATGTCATTTTATTGTTTCACAAGAACAATTAATTATTTGATTTTTTAAAAATACATATTTCAACATCACTCTGAGTTTTGGCTCTTTTGCTGTCCCCTTTTCCCTTTCACTGCACTTGCTATCAAGTTTATCCGAACTGAGGTTTAGATTAGTCCTCATCCAGCCCGTTACTGACTCAGGGCATACATACAGAATAGGTGTGACAGATAAACAGAACAGATCTGTAAAGAAGTAGAACATTTGAGTTTTGATTTCTTTTTTCATCTTTGCTAATTTAGTTCTAGTTTTTCAGTGTTCTCTGTGGGGATAATCACAACCTCTTTCAAGTTGGCTCTCTGGTGCTTTCAAATAGCGACTGCTATCTCTTCAAGGACTCACGTTCCTTTGCTCAGACATAGCCCAGCACACAGAGATGACTTCACTGGCAGAACACAAACACAAGAACACTCTCCCCTCCTGTCAGGATGCTGTCAGCGGCTCCCAGCTGGTTGCCCAGGAAAGTATAAAGACAAGGAAAATTTCTTGCCATCCTTTTTTATTTCAACATTAAAGAGAGAGGCTATAGAACCCAGCCTCTTGGATAATGGCATTGTCCTGAGTGAATCTCCACCCCCCGTCTTTCCCACTTCCTCATTTGTCAATATCATCATCATCATCTCCTCTATGGGTACTGTCTTTGAGCTCTTTGCTCTCCTACTTTTAAGGCTCACCAGGTTCTGGGAGATGGAGGGTCTGGAATGCTTTCTAAAGACACCACGTCAGCTAGCTGCCGTTCCGGTCCTGCCTCCTCCTCTCCCATTATTTCCCAACTTCCCCCCTCATCTGCCTCTGAGCTGTGACCTCCCTCAAACCCCTGTTGTAAAGCTATACTGTCGTCGTCTTCTTCGTCCTCCCTGGAAGGGTCAGGATGGGGTGGCGGTCTCCACGATTCCTCCTCTGCTCAGTCCCTAACACCTTCTGTGGTTTCCAACACCCTGGTATTTGGAAGCATTTCTGCCACTGATAGCCCTCTCCCCCATGTAGTTGTCCAGTCCTCTTTTAAAGCCATCCAAGATGGCAGCCATCACTGGCTCCTGTGGGAGTAGGTTCCATAGCTGACTATGCGCTGTGTGAAGAATACTTCCTTTTATCAGTCCTAAGAGATTTGGTGGCACATGAGCAGGTGAACAAGCCCAGGATGTTCTGCCTGTTGCATTGCCTGTTGCTGGCAATAATTGTTCTAGAATAGAGCTAGAAAATAAAATAGATATTCCTGCTTTCAGTTACCATATACATATACATGCATGGTCACCAATGTCAAAAAGAACAATAGCAGTTGCCAATGTAAAAAACAAAACAAAAAACTGCTTTGGGTGACTGGGGGAACCACCAAATTAACAACAGAAAATAAATTCCTATAAAATTTCACTGGGAATCCTGGACAAATGCTCACAACAAACAAACGGAGCAGTATTCAACTAAGTTTTACTCAGAGTACACCCACTGAAATTAATGGCCCTAATATAATCATGTTCATTAATTTAAATGTGCCTCCTCTGAGCAAAATTTGGATGAATATCACCCATAGTTGTGCATACTTTTTACAGAGAAGCTGCCCCAAACCACCAACAAATTGCAGAGCCCACCTTTCTCTGTGGACTGAACAGTGTTTTCCAGTGCTACCCTGGTACAACAATGTGGAACAAAGTCATGATGAATCTTCATGATTTTTCCATGGGGATTGTTCCCTTGACGCATGCAGAACTGTGGCGTGAATTGGTTAGTTCTAAACGGGCAGCCCAAGACTGTTAACAAGGGACATCTTTCCAGACCTGTGGGAAAAAAATCATCCCTCACTTGTTGGCTAGTTCATCTCTCCTTCAGGCGGGCAGCATTGGCACAAGGTCACAAGGTCATGAACTCTCCTTCAGACAAATAGTAACAGCATGACGTCACAACCACCAGTCTTCTCCTATAGACAAGTACTATCATCAAGAAGTATCAGCTTGAGGCAAAGGTGCCATTTTCTAAAAAACATTGAGGGGACCTGACACAATGATGTCTTGATGTCACTCTGTGCCTGGCTCCACGTTCGCCTTGAACAATCGGGGCCCAGCCCCCTAAAAACAACATTGAGTGCCCCACAGGGCTTGAGGACACAGTAGCCAGTCTCTCACAGACAGGTAGCACCAGCATCATCACAATGTCCAGCCTCTCTTCAAACAGGCAGCATCACCATGAGGTCACAATAGCAGTTTCTCTTATGGGCAGGTGACATCCGCCTGAGGTCACAATGTCCAGCCTCTCTTACAGGCAGGTAGCATCTCCCTCTTTCAGGGAGACTGCATCAGTATGAGGTCATACTTGGCAGTCTTTTTTATGCTCAAGTAGCAAGTCTCTCTTACAGGCAAGGAAGAGGGCAGGAGTTGGGCATCATCAGAGTACCGAAGACCCCTCACTCCAAATTGGCAGGTGAACTATCTTACTAGTTTTATGTAGATGTTAAATAGTATAAGGGACAAGACTTGCAGAACCTTGTTGCATCAATGCCATAGGGCTGAGAGAAGGGCATATAACACATGCCAGGAGTAGGACTTTTGAAAAAATGGTGTCCCCAAATCTCTTCACTCCAAATTTCTGCCCAGGAAGCCTACAAGGAAAGCTCTCAGTCACACACACCACAGTAAACCTGAATTATAATTTTACATTTAACAGAAAAATAAATAATGTAAATGCATTTTGGTTTTTTAAAAGCACAGCATTACAAAATGAGCCTCACTACAAAGATATGCAAAACAGCACAAGGACAAGGTTGAATTATTGAAGGATGAGTAAAAAAGTAAAGGGGGGAAAGAAGGCTTTGGTTTTTTTCTTTTTTCTTTTTTGTATAATATATTGTTTCACTAGGTTTCTATGTAATCCAGGAAACAGAGTATTCATTCACTTAATAGATCAATATCATATTTGTGTGTGTGTGTATTCTGAATATGATTAGTAAATACAGAACATACTTAAATATAGATAGGGTTACTAAAGCTGTAACTTTATAGTACCTATTGTTTTTCCTTTCCCAACTTTTTAAGAGTTTTCTTCTCCTTTCTTCTTTTTCCATATCCAAGCAGGAAATCCAGGGTTAAATAATAAAATCAAACAAACTATTAATGTTAGCAACAAACTGAAACCATATTTCTCCATGATTTTTTCATCTTTTTCATGATTTTTATTTTTAAATATTGTTAACAGCATTGTGCTCACTTTTTTCCTTTCCCCCCTTCTTTTCTTTTCTGTTATGAATAAGTTAAAAGTTTTATCGTTAAAAAGAGAAAGCTGTTATGCACCTGATTCAAGCCAGAAGTCCTGTTTTTGCTTCCCTTTTTGTTCTTTTGTTCGTTTTTATGTAAGTGGGTAAGCACTTTTTTCAGTTTAATGTTTTGCTTCTTCATTGTTCTCTTCTTCTTCTTTTTCTTTCACATTCATATTGTTACTAAGGTGGGTTTTTTTAATTATAAGCTTTATTTTTGTCCCATTCACTTTTTCTATTTCTTTTTTATTATTTTTACATTGATATGCTTTTAAAATTCTTCTTCTTTTTTAATGGTGGGTTGGGATCCCACCTTACAGAACTCCAAAGGTATTCCACAGACAAGTGCTACTGAAAAGGTCCTAAACGTTTGGGATTAGCAACCTCACCAGTGAAAAGGAAGGGACCCAAAAGGGAAGATCTTAACAGATAGAAGGCAAACTCTGAGATACCTGAATGGATCCAAGTCCAGGTTAAGACCTTGGAGTGCCAGTACCTTGAACAGACTCCAGAAATGAATAGGAAATCTTTGGAGGACTTGTAACATCTAACTAATATGGTACAATGTTTGGTAAAAGCAATTCAAATTCCCACACCTACGCTTGCAATGGCTGGCAGCTCTAAAAGGACTCCTGATTCTTCACAATCCACTACTTTCCTCCTTCAGCTACAGCAATTCATTGATCTTGCACCTGAGCTTCATCTGTGTCATTTGTTGCTGGTGTTCTTATGAAGGACTTTGAGCAAACACAGCTGCTGACAACAATTTGTTTCGTATTGGCTTTATGATAAAAGCAGCAGCAAAGAATTGCATAGCTTGGTGGAACTGATCTCAGTTCCTTGCATCAAGTCAAACAGCTGGTCTACATTTCCAGAGAAGTAGACGATGTCTGTCTCTTAGAACTAGACTGCACCACTTTAGAATGGAAGTGACTATTGCATTCATTTTTATCCTGTCCTTCACAAAGTTCAGGGTAGTCTACATGGTCCTCCTGCTCCCTACAACGACCCTAAGCAGAGGGTTGGTTGATGGGCGCGATTGGCCCATGGTCTCCAAGTGAGCTTTATGGTGAAGTGGGAATTTGAACACAGAGCTTCCTGCTTCTAGTCCAGCACTCTAACCACTTTATAAAACTGGATCCCCCATATAAAAATAACTTCCTGAACATGGGGAAACCCCCCCCAAAAGGAGTGCCAGGGTAAGAACTAAACTAGAACACTTCTCCATGTAACTTTCCATGGCAAAGAGCTTTTGATTTGAGGGTGATGATAATTGGAGGTGGGGAATCAATGCCATGCCTGCAGGCATACTAGCAAAATGCAACACAGGAAAGCACAAAGAAGCGGGAATAAGAAAACATTTAGCTGTGCCTTTGCAATCTACCCCCTTCCTGTTCAGGTGGTATAGTCCCAGAAGGACTGTACTACACACTTTATGCATGAGTGTATTAGCCCAACTTTTTCTAATAATAATAATAATAATAATAATAATAATATTTATACTCTGCCCATCTGGCTGAGTTTCCTCAGCCACTCTGGGCGGCTTCCAATCAAGTGTTAAAAACAACACAGCATTAAATATTAAAAACTTCCCTAAACAGGGCTGCCTTCAGATGTCTTTTAAAGAGAAGATAGCTGCTTATTTCCTTCACATCTGAAGGGAGGGTGTTCCACAGGGCAGGTGCCATTACCAAGGCGCCACATCTGGTTCCCTATAACCTCACTTCTTGCAATGAGGGAACCGCCAGAAGGCCCTCGGCACTGGATCTCAGTGTCTAGGCTGAACGATGGGGGTGGAGACACTCCTTCAGGTATACAGGACCGAGGCCGTTTAGGGCTTTAAAGGTCAGCACCAACACTTTGAATTGTGCTCGAAAACGTACTAGGAGCCAATGCAGATCTCTCAGGACCGGTGTTATGTGGTCCCGGCGGCCACTGCCAGTCACCAGTCTAGCTGCCACATTCTGGATTTGCTTCTTGCAGGGAGGGAACTGCCAGAAGGCCCTCGGCGTTGGATCTCAGTGTCCGGGCCGAACGATGGGGGTGAAGACGCTCCTTCAGGTATACAGGACCAAGGCCGTTTAGTGCTTTAAAGGTCAGCACCAACACTTTGAATTGTGCTCAGAAACGTACTGGGAGCCAATAATAAGGCTAAGGGAAACTGTATGCAATCACATGCCATCAAAACATAAACTGGTAACTTTTTGGGGCGGCCCTAATTTGAGGGACTGAGAATGCCATTCCACCTAGGGGTATGGAATTCTCTGTTTGAATTCCATTTGCTAAAGAAGTTGACAAAGGGAACTTGCATTGGAAAAATGTTCCATGGACATGGCTAGCTTCTCATGGGATCAATGTACCAACTTGTTCCAGGTCACTTCGTGGGTCCCTGAGTGAGTGCCACTGAATCAAATCAAAGAGTGGAAAGCTGCCATCTGGATGAGCCTTTTGAAGAGAAAGCGCTGAAATCTGAAACACGATGCCTTAAAAAAACAAAGAAAGTGTTCTTGTTTTTAAAATGTCGCCATCCGAAAGCGAGAAATGAGACCAGAGTCATATTTTGTTTTCTCCCTGTGCTTACTAGCGGGGGGCAAGGGGAGCTCGGCTATAATGCATTAAGACTCTCAATGCTACATACTTACAATTTCAAAATGCATCCTGTGGGATTTTACAAGGGCAGGGGGAGATGAATGAGGATCTGTACACTCTTCAGGCCATGCTGAGAATTTTAGTGTTTCATTAGGTTCTGGTGGATGCTGTGAACTAACAGATCATCTGCCAGCACTTTGCACAAGGCAGCAGTTGCTGAGCTTAACTGATATGTATGAGCATGTTCCCCAGTGAAGTTGATGAATGGCCTTCAGTGATTGCAGTTCCATATAGTGAGGGATCCATGCATGCATTCTTGAGGCAGTTGCCATGCAACCATTCAGCATTCCCTTTGAATGGGCAAGATAGCCCCCGAGATGGAAGTGTGTAATTTCTGTTGTCTGTAAAAGTCTGCTCCTCCGACTAACAGCCCTGCCCGTTATCTTGGCTTAATCACCTAGGGCTGCATGAAGACTAATCTCCAGTGCAGAGCTTATTCCTACCAGGATGTGAATATTTCATAGAGAAATGTTGATATCAGAAGGCATCAATATTCAATATGACTGGGTGGGAAGAGGCTGTGATAGTTTGCGATAAAGAAATTTCTAATTGCAAGAGAGGATTCTCATGTAGGTTTAAGCCAAGAGGGGCGAGAAAAGAAAAAAGGGAATAATAGCTTGGTGGAGCAGCACTGCTGAGAGAATAAATTATATTAACTCTAGAATCGCAATTGCTGTTGGTGGAAATATGGTGAGAGTGTATAATAACCTCTTGGAAGGAAAAGTTACCAGTTTAATTTTCTTCTATTCTGTAGGCTTAGCCAGTTGTGCAAACAAAGCAGATGTCTGTTGATCACATTTTACTAACAATGCTATTAGGGATTCTAGAGGAAATTTATTTTTCTGAACTCCAAAATAAATTGACCTCCTGGACAAATGTGCAGATGGGAATTTACATGTGAATGAATCGTTATAATTCATATTTTGCACTTCTCTGAATTTTGCAATGCAGTTCTCACTTAGGACAAGTATCAAAATGTGTTTAGAAATGCTTGTTTTGTGAGAAAATATGTTTTTAAAATGGTATTTTTTATTAGGCTTCTTAACAAAAAAAAGTAGAGATTACTAAGGAAATGCTATGGAACAGACTTGAATGAAGATATGTTCAGCTCACACATAGCATGAAACAGAGAAGGGGAGGGGTGTGCATTTATGTTTGTCTTAAGTGCTATCCTTTATTTGATTTTTAAAAAGGTATGAACTTCCCCAGTGTAGTTCCAGAACAAAGCAGGCTACTTCCCATTTCCACATCTAAAGCAATGCGGACAATTATAGATAGGGTGGGCTGCTAGCTTTGTGCACCTTTCAGGGTCTAGTACAGGTGAGGATTTTGGAAAGGCAGAAAAGGAGCAGGGCAAATAATAAACAGAAGAAAGGAGTGGAAGCAAAGTATCCAGACATTTAAAGACTTTTTCAGTCTTGCCACCTAAGATTACACACACACACACACACACACACACACACACATATACACATACAACTAAAGATGCTGAAGACTCTACGCTGGACTTTCAACATGCAAAATGTGCTCAGATTATATATTAAATACATAGTTTGCATAAAACTATAGTTTTAAATGAAGAAAGAGACAATGGACAAGTAGAGAAACAAAAACTATCATTTGCTCTAACACTGACTGAAATCCCGTGATTAACTATTTCTAGTTTTCTGTCTTTAACCTTTTGCAAACATAGTGACATCACATGGTTCCAGTCAATGTGCCGAGGGTTTGAGTATCGGCACAACCATGAAGGACAGAAGTTCTGACTATTCCTATGCTAGATGACCACCTTTGATACAACTTGTTATCCACTACAACAAAATAATCCAAGCAGACTCCTAAAAATATATTTGATGAAGGTTTGTAGAGCATCTGCTTTCAGTACAGAAGGTTCCCTGGCACCTCCATGTGGTTCTCGTGGGAGAGACTCCGAGCCGTTGCTAGTTAGTGTAGACAAAACTGAACTGGGTGGACTAATGATATATGACTTTCCTTAAGGCAACTTCCTGTGTTTCTAATAAGAGAATCACAATAAGCCTCATCAAAACAACTTAATCCTTATCTAAAATGTGAAAATGGACACATGAATCAGAGAATGAGAAGCCATTGGCAGTGTAATGATCTCAGGCAGGCAAGCAAGCTCCGATAAGAATTAACGAGTCTCTGGCAGTTTTATGGTATGTTTATTCTACAATTAATTACAGAAAGCGACTCCAAGACTGCCGCCCCTTAGCTATGAGTTGCTCACTCTGAGTGTCCACCCCCGTCATGGCACGAAGGGCACCAAAGTCCAGTCCTTCCATTGCATTTTAACCCTTTCAGCTCTTCTGGTTTGGGGAGAAGGCGGGTGGAAATCCCCCCCCCGCTCTCAAAAGAAGAGCCCTCAAGAAGCTGTTTCTCTCCTGGTTGCACAACAACCCACTCAATGCCGTCTATCTCTTCCCCTCCCCTTGCCTGCAAGCTGTCCGAGTCTGAGAACTCTTGGTGTTTTGTCCGCATTCTTTCATCTCCAGAGTCAGACTCTGGCTCTCTCTGTACAGTGGTACCTCTGGTTAAGAACTTAATTTGTTTTGGAGGTCCGTTCTTTTTTTTATAAATTATTTTTATTCAATTTTTCCAATATAAAATTTATACAAATCATACATCTTTTTTATATCCATTCTCTTTTTTACTTCCCTCAACTCGCCTGATACTCCTTCCCTTCTTAATTTCTTACACATTTCTAAAGCCTTTCTTCAATTATTTTTATAAATTAATTCTTAGTTTTACTCATATTCTAACATTTCTTATTACAGAGCTTCATTAAAGCTTACAAACGTTATTTGATTATCACTTAATTTATGCATATATTCTGTAAACTTTTCCCAATCTTCTATAAATCTCTGATCTCGTCGAATTCGGATCCTTCCAGTCAGTCTATCAAGTTCTGCATAGTCCGTCATCTTCATTCTCCATTCGTCTAGTGTAGGCAACTCCTCTTGTTTCCATTTCTGAGCCATCAGTATTCTTGCTGCAGTCACTGCATATAAAAATAACTTCTTTTCATTCTTATTAATCTCATTCCCTGTAATACCAAGTAAAAACGCTTCTGGTTTCTTAACAAAAGTGTACTTAAACATTTTCTTCAATTCATTATATATCATTTCCCAAAAGCTTTTTACTTTCTTACACTCCCACCACATATGATAGAATGTACCCTCTTTTTCTTTACATTTCCAACATTTGTTACATCCTTTATACATCCTTGCTAACTTTACTGGTGTTACATACCATCGATACATCATTTTCATCACATTTTCTTTTATTGTTGTACATGCAGTGAATCTTAAACATTCTTTCCATAATTTTTCCCAATCCTCCATTTGTATATTATATCCAAAATCTTTGGCCCAGTCTGTTTTGGAGGTCCGTTCTTAACCTGAAACTGTACTTAACCTGAAGAACCACTTTAGCTAATGGTGACTCCTGCTGCTGCCGCGCGATTTATGTTCTCATCCTGAAGTTCTTAACCCGAGGTACTATTTCTGGGTTAGCAGAGTCTGTAACCTGAAACGTCTGTAACCCGAGGTACCACTGTACTGGCATTCCTTCGTCTTGAGAGTTTGACTCTTCCCCAGCATTTGATTCAGCCACATCCCTGACAGGCGGCTTATGTAAAACTGGGAAGCATTGTTCAATGCTTGATACACTGTGTGGCTTAGCTTGATACACCATGTGACTCAGGATATATCATAGGCGCCAACTCCTATGGGCTTTGGGGGCTTTGGTCCCCCAATAAAATATTTGAAGTTGATGGGCATTGCCATTCAAAGGGTGTGGGTGCACTACATCATGTGATCAATTAAGTGGGACAGGGCTTACCTAAGCCCCCCACCCCCAACAGTTTATTCAGGTTGGCACCCCTGAGATAGGTTCTGAAAGACACAAACAATGGCGCTGTGCTAACAAGAAGTGAAAGGTTGCTTGTATGAGAGCTCTTTCATCATCACACATTCATGTTTACTGAGTGCAAAAGTCTTTTTACATTAAGGAATTCCAGTTGTAGACTTGTTTTGCTGGGTATTATTGTTCATTTTTGCTAATTCAGTCTGAAGGTTGCTAATGCATGAGGAATTTATCAAATTAAATTAATAGGGTGTATCGTATCAACACTTCACAGAGCTTCTTGCATGCCAGTGATGGAAGAACTCGTGCAATGGGGGTGGGGAGAAACTGATGAGTGTTAGGCTCATAGAGATCCCTGATGAAGGGACAATCCATGCATATATGCACATGTACACACACCTACAAACCATAAGAAGAAGAAAACACACACTACTTTTCATCCTTGTTGTTGCAGGTATGTTTGTTTGAGTGTGCTCTACATTTAAATTCGACAGCAAGAAGATTCAAATTGCACCAGTAAAGCAAAACAGCACAATTTATTCTGCTTCTAAGACTGAGGTGCTCCGAGAATTTGGAATCTTATGTAAACAAAGAAATGTCATGAGTACAATCGCATGGAAATGTGGTTTGTGCCAGCCAGTTGTTTTAAAGAGGCATGCAGTAACAGTCAATAAGGCAGGGTCAAAGAGACTGGCTGATCAAAACTATTTGTTTTGTTCTGGCCAGAGTGGCACTTCCTTCTGAGTAAACAGACATAAAAGCGCCAGCCCTGGCTTCAAATGCTGGCTCATCCTCCTTGCATCCTCCAGGCCCAGTATACCTGAAGGAGCATCTCCACCCCCATCGTTCTGCCTGGACACTGAGGTCCAGCTCCGAGGGCCTTCTGGTGGTTCCATCACTGTGAGAAGTGAGGTTACATGGAACCAAGCAGAGGGCCTTCTCGATAGTGGCACCCGCCCTGTGGAACGCCCTCCCATCAGATGTCAAAGAGATCAACAACTATATGACATTTAGAAGACATGTGAAGGCAGCCCCATTTAGGGAAGTTTTTAATGACTGATGTTTTAATGTATTTTTAATCTTTTGATGGAAGCCGCCCAGAGTGGCTGGGGAAACCCAGCCAGATGGGTGGGGTAGAAATAAGTTGTTGTTGTTGTTGTTGTTGTTGTTGTTGTTGTTGTTGTTGTTGTTATTATTGCAGAACATGGCACCAAAAGACACACACCTCAATTTTCATCAGAGGAATGTTGGAGGTTGTGCAACATATCTTAGCCCATTGTCATAGATGCGGCTGGAATTTTTTCTGGTAACTGTGGCAATGTATAGCTGACGTATAAAACGGAAATACTTTTCTAAATATTTTGTTTCAACAAGCCTGTAGTTAATGTATTTTGCTTATCTGATCTGCATGGTCTGTGCTTATCAAGAGAGCTTGTAAAACATAATTCAGTTATAGAGCCTGCTTCGAGCAATATAAATAGTCATCGTTTGTGGAATCGAAAAGTGAGCAGCAATAAGATACACATTCTTTGGGGACATATTGGATTCAGAAAGTGGAGATATTATCTTTCTTACACCTACTAAATATAAAAAGTAGGCTTTTAACAAAATGATCCAAAGGGGAGAACAAAGGCAAGAGAGTTGCTAAATGGTAAAAACTCAATGTCTGCTAAGGAATGTTCCCTGCATAGTACTCTACCTTTTCACACTGCTTTATAATGTAGTTATGAAGAATGAAACTTGCAGAATTTCATGTGCAAATTTTGTGAGGCATGTGATGATTCAATTTTTCAAGAAGTATTGGGTTGTAACACCTAGAGGAAATAACATCCAAAATGAAAAGACCTGGCAGGTAAAAATAAAAATAAACCAACAAACCATTAGGTGAAGCATTTGGGTGGGGGAAAGATGGATTGCTAGCCGTGAGACCAGAATAAGCTCTTTCTAAAAATAATGAAAGTCTGAGGCACAAAGAACAAAGATTCAGCTGGTAATGGATATGGATATGCCAAACCAGCACCTGATTTTGCAGATGCTTCTTTTGTGAACACTGGAGTGAGGAGTGGGTGTGGTGGGAGCTGGACCAACATCTTCTGATGCTGCTAGCAATCTTCTCAGAAGGAGAGAGGGGTCCAACTGTAAGGCAATTGAGGGAGAACACTGGAGACATGGATATGCCTGAACTGTGGAACAATAAAAGAAACACAGGCATGGCTGTGTACACCAAGACAGAGGGATGGTAGCAAGGAATGGAGGGAAACATAGCAAGCAAAGTAGAACCAACAGCCTCTCATAACTGAGGATGAAAGAGGAGACAAAGGTGAGAAAAGTGGTGTGTGAAAGTAAGAGTGGAGGACAGCATAAGGGGAGAGTAAGGCTCCACCTGCACTATAATTTAAATCAGTATCATACCACTTTAAATAGTAATAGCTTCTCCCACATAATCCTGAGAATTGTAGTATGTTAATGGATCTGAGAATAGTGAGGGGGGCCCTGTTCCCCTCACAGAGCTACAATTCTCTGAGTGGTTTAACCAGTTTAACCAGTCTCTCTCCCCACAGGGAACTCTGGGAATTGTACCTCTGTAAGAGGAAGAGGGGATCTCCTAAGAACTCTAAGCACTATTAAAAAACTACAGCTCCCAGAATTATTTTGGGGAAGCCATGACTGTTTAAAGTTTTACAGCATTGCTTAAAATGTTTATTGCACATGCGGCCTAAGTGTGGCTGGGCTGGAATGTCAGAAGGAATGTGGGCAGAGGCACCAAGGTCCGCCGAAGTCCACCGCCACTGCCAGGCCCAGTCTCTCAATATGGGGAACAGCGGGAACTTCAAAGAGACACAAAAGGAATTCCAAGGAAGAGTGGCAGCAGGAGGGAAACCAAAGGGAACAGATTTGTTCAGCAAAAGGTCAGGTGGACAGTACTACCTTACAGGGTTGGAACACATGAGGGCAGGCTATTCTGAATTTTTGAGGTTAGCTCCTCAAAAATTGGTGGGCCAAATAATATGACTACACAGAAACCTTATGCAGAGGGTTTTCCTATGATAAAAAGAGTTCCTACCTTGTGTGATGGGCTCACCAGATATCTCTCCTCGAAACACAAGGGTTTTGAGGATGCTTGGGACTCACCAGGGGAGAAAGGTTTCACACCTTGCATATTTGATAGTTAGAACACTTGTGGATTTTCACCTTGCCATGGTTTTTGCAGTTCTTGAATTGACTTAATTGCATATTGTTCCCCATTCGTTGTTCCACTGGTACAGCCTACAATATATCTTTGTACTTTCCCATTTGGTCCTCTTCGTGTTCTGCAGGCATTCATGTTAATATCATTTAATTTGATATGCCTACCATTTCTCACATAGGCAAAATGAATGCCTACCATTTCTCACTTACCTAAACACACAGACATCCTTTCCATTGTATAGTAGGAAAAAAGGAAACAACAATGGCTAGAATTACTGCTTTCTCAATGATATGTAATTACAACTGTTGAGATACATTAGATTTAGATTAGTGGCTTGATGATTGATAAATGAATCCCTTGCCTATCATTAACTCAATCTGTCATGGTGAATCTTTGTTTGTTTGTTTGTTTCAAATGATTACAAATCAATTCTTGCCAGAGGGGTGTGTGTGTGTGTGTGTGTGTGTGTGGAGAGAAACACCTGTCAACAACATTGGGTGAAAAGAATTCAACAGAGGCCATAAATATTGGTCGGTCAATCTCATCTGGAGTTAACAGCAATGAAGTTGAGCGAGATGTTAATGAAGTCAATGGAAATGCAGTAGGCCAAGTCTTGAGGCAGACAACAGTGCTTTTAAAAAGAGAGAGATTAAAGTGGTTTATACATTGCCCTCATTTTGTTGGCTCTGGACAAACAGCTCGTATGAAGTTTAAACTTTTAACACAGGACCCTTATACTAGGTCACAGCATTGGTCCTTCTAGCCAATGGGAATTTTTTGGCTATTGTGGTGGTTGCTGTTTTTTACTCTATATTTTGGATTTAGTTAGGAACTAGTAGGTCAACAGAAGGTGTAGCCAGAACCAATGACAAGCAGAGTCAAAGCCAATGATGGGAGGAGCCAACAAATTTTAGTTTTGTCCACATCTTGGTCCCTCCTGACTTCTATAAGGGCAGCATTATGGTTAAGGAGGAGAAATCCATACTTAAGTCGGTCTTGAACCTATGTGAGGTTGTCAGGTGGAGGTTCAGCTCGTGCACTGCTATCTGCTGGAGTAGGCATAGGCAAATTTGGCCCTCCAGATGCTTTGGGACTACAATTCCCATCATCCCTGACCACTGGTCCTGTTAGCTAGGGATCATGGGAGTCGTAGTCCCAAAACATCTGGAGGGCTGAGTTTGCCTAGGCCTGTGCTGGAGAAAGAGCAGGGAGATTGACCAGACCAGTGAAAAAAACTCTTACGAGAGCCCGTGTTTTAGAAATTAGAGTGTTGGTCTGTAGACTGGGAGACGAGGGTCTAAATCCCCACCCACCTATGAAGCTCACTGGGTGAGCTTGGGCCAGTTGCGTTCCTGCAGCCTAACCGACCTCACAGGGCTTTGGTGAGGATAAAATTGCGCTGGGCCGAGAAACATGTATGCCTTGTTGAGATCCTTGGAGGAAAGGTGGGGTATAAATGTGGTAAGAGATACCGTATTTTTTGCTCTATAAGACACACACTTTCCCCTCCAAAAATTAAGGGGAAATGTGTGTGCGTCTTATGGAGCGAATGCAGGCTCTTTGGCTTCAGCGATAGCAACGCGAAGCCTCCAAAGTGCAGTGGGAGCACTCCCACCCCACTCTGGAGGCTTCGTGTTGCTTTTGCTGAAGCCTGGTGAGCGAGAGGGGTCTGTGTGCTTCAAAGATAGCCACCTGAAGCCTCCGGAGCACAGCAGGAATTCCTGCTGTGCTCCAGAGGCTTTGGGTTCCTTTCGCTGAAGGATAGGTGCCCCTTCAGCTAAGGCGCAGTGCCCCTTCAGCTAAGCGGGAGGAGAAATGGAAGGGGCTCCGTTTCTCCTGCCGCTTCGTTGAAGGGGCGCTGGGCAGATAGGGGGAGATTTTTTTTCCAGGCAGCTATCTGGAGAGCGAGAGGGGTCGGTGCGCACCGGCCCCTCTTGCTCTCCAGATAGCCTCGGGTTCCTTTCGTCTTCGGGTTCCTTTCACTGAAGCCAGGAGAGTCTTGCTCTCCAGGCTTCAGCGAAAGGAACCTGAGGCTATCTGGAGAGTGAGAGGGGTCGGTTCCTTGTTCTCCCCCTCTAAAACAAGGTGCGTCCTATGGTCCTAAAACAAGATGTGTGCTATAGAGTGAAAAATACGGTAAATAAAGATCAAGAAGTAGCAGCAGTAGGCCAGAGGTTGTCAGGAGATACAGTCAGATTCTTTTGAAGTCACCCAAGATCACCCTGAGTAGCTTTTCAGCTTGATAATCTCTTCCTCCCTATGTTTTGTTTCATTTCACCTCTGTCTTGTTCTGCCTCCACCTCGCCAGCCGTTTGATCCAACATTTGTGACCTCAGGGCAATTTTCATCTTCAATTACTCTCTTTGCTATAACGTGAATATAATCCAAGTGATTTGTGGTGTTCAGGTCCATAGTGAAAAAGGCATTACATGGAATTGCTCTTGTTACCATGGGAGTGAAAGGGTCCTGTTTTCAATGGTGATTCTACTTCTGGTCAGGATGCCAATTTGTCTCTTCCAAACAGTGTTATTTAAACAGTTCTTCCCTGAAAACTTGTTAAAAATGCTGTGGTCCAACATGACACCTTGGTGAATCCTTTGGGGTTACTTCTGTGCCACTTGGCTTAGCAAAGCTGCCATGACATGAAAACTATATATATATATATTTCTATTATTTATAAGATTTTGGTAAGAGAAATTAAGAATTTATGTTGTTGTGAAAAACAGGACTTCAAGTCAGTAGGTTGTATCTGCCAACTTTAAAATGATTTTTACACTCATCAACATTTTTTCTTGTTATTACATTAGTTGCAAAAATCCCGCAAGTAGCCGTTTTCTGAATGTTGAAATTTTCAGAATATCAAAAACATGAGCATCATAGCCAGTAATTACAATCAAGTCAAGCGCTGAACAAATAATCCCAGGTAGCAGAGGATTTTATGCTAATAAGAGTACTTGAAGCAGTCCTTTCAGGTTAAAAACAGTGATTTTACAGGCAAGTATCCAAAGGAAAGCCAGCAGAATAGTGTAAGAGAACTAGTCATCAACAAAGAAAAGCTGTGCCTCTGTCTGCAAGTCCATCTATCCAAAACCCACAGAATTTGTGCTCCTGTAAATGCTAGATTTAGAATTCACTAGGGACATGCAATGTGCCTTGCCTGCTGAGCACATTTTCTAGCCTTATCTTATCATAGCTCTTTGTTGTTGCTTTTTAGGTTAGTATAGTTCACTTATTATTTGTGCTCTGCTTATCTATTCAAACAATAGCTGAAACAAGCTTACAATAAAAAATAATATAAAACTGTCGTATCTTGAACAGAGGAATAGTGGGAGACTTTTACTAACAGAAAAAAGGCTGTTTTGAAAAGAGCTGCCTTTACAAGCTTATCTGACACGTTTTAACAAGTGAAGCTCCAGATAGTTATGTCCACCATCTTTTGTTTTCCAGAATGCTGCACCTCTGGTCCCAAGTGGGGTTGAGGGAAACAAAGATGGTAGCTCAACAACTTTCAGGGTCTCCTGGTTTTTACTTTTTGAAATATGGCAACCCTATTTAGAACAGGCAATACAAGCTCATCTGCCATCTTCTATATTCAATCCGCCTGGCTCTGCAGGTGCCTAGAATGGATGTATGCAAAGCAGAAACTGCCCTGGTGACTCCTAGAACACATCACAAGGAGGAAAACAAAATAAAACCTCCACATAATATATCATTTAAAATGATAGTTAAAACATCCAAAGACAGTGGTATGAAAACTTCAGCAAAACATCATGAAAAGTAACAGAGGTCACTGATTAAAGGCTAGGTTTTTTGTGGGGAGGGAAGGATATTTATCATCTGCTGAAAGATGATCAGATATGGGCATGGCATCCTGCTTTGCCTCTGAGATCACCACAGACTCTTCATTTTCACACTTCCTAGGCACATTAGATGGGACTTCACAATTATTTTTGGGTCAAGGCTTAAAGTTGAGAGATTTGTCCTGGCTGAAATGAAGATGCTGGTTTGAAAGCAGAGAGGCTTTTGGAGAGAGAGAGAGAGAGAGAGAGAGAGAGAGAGAGAGAGAGAGAGAGATGAGCTAGAAAACTAATGGAGGAAAACAAAACAAATTCTTAATGCAAGGTTTTGTTCCCTGGATTGCTTGTTCTGCCCCAATAATGCACAGTCTGCATGGCATTAAATTGTATTGTCGTATGTTTTGCTTCATTGTGATTGTGTGTGTAATTTTGTGTGTTCAGACCCAGAGACCTCCCTCCTAAATAAAGACACATTTGACTCAAATTTTAGTTTTGGTTTTTGGCAGAATTTATGCCACAACTTTATTGATTACAGGAAAGTGTGTGGTTGCATAGGCTCTGGTTCGACTAGCTTCCTGCCACGCAGATAGTGTTGACCCAGAACTCTATCATAGGTCAGCCAAAGGTGAACACCTGAGGAAGGTGAAAAGCCTGGGAGCAGACTCTATTCACTCCCCAGATGCTCCCCTGGACTCAGGCACGGGCACAACCCCTTTCCGGGGGTTGGCCAAACCAAGTTGAGTCCCTGGATTCCTTTAATGGAATACCCTTCACGTAGGGATGGCAAGACCATTCTTCCATCCCTATCACATAAACCAGTGCCTATCCACAACTTTACAAGTTGTGATGAATTGCTACATGGCAGGCAAAACCCAAATGGCAACAGCCAATCAGCCAAGTGGGAAAATTCCTGCCCTGCCCCTGTCCCAACGACAGACGACACACGATGGCATAGCAAGGTCAATTGCAAATGGCCCTAAAATTAGGGAGAGGTGGGCAGGTGTTCCGATGCATAAGCCGAAAAAGGGAGCTTTGGGTCATGTGCATGGGTTTATATAGATCCGTTTAGACTGCAACCCCATTGGCCAGATTAAAACCCAGCATCGAGGGACCTACCAATCGGGTGTTGTGGCTATCCAATGGACCCACCCACAACCAAGAGGTCAGTCTTCAGATCTCACCACAACACATGCCCTCTTTTAGGGAGGAAACTATTTATTTTAGCTTTTCTCAATAAACAAAAGTTTCTGTTGAAGATACAGAAGTTCTGTATCTTGAAGCTAGGACGTACATAGCTCAGTTGATAGAAAATGAGACTCTTAATTGAAGGGTTGTGGGTCCGAGCCCCACATGTAGCAAAACATTCTTGCATTGCTGGGGAGATGGACCCCTAGATGACCCTTGTGGTCCCTTCCAATTTTGTGATTCTAAGTTTTAGGGGTGGGAAGAGAGAGACCATGGTATATGAAGGAATTTTTTTTTAACCAAGTTTGATCATACTTCTGTAACTAAAAGCTGAGTTCAATTGCTAAGGTAAGATCAATAGCGAAACTCAGTTAAAAATATTTCTTCCTCAAAGCTGAAATTAGCTGTCAGTGTTGTGAATGACTTGTGTATAGACATAAAAGCAGGTGCTATAGTGGTAAAATGTTACCACCATTGAAACTAGTGTGACTATATTATGCACTAGAATATATGAGTTAGGGTTAGGGAAAGGATCTTTCAAGGAAATTTGCAGTTGTCTATTTTGTCCTGTTTCTCATGGCTTATTCTTTCAGTCAAGTCTACATTGTGCAACAGGTCAGATTCTTGTGTAATGTATAGGTTTCTTCTCCTTCTTCTAGAATGCTGGGATTCTTTGCTTTATAGAAAAACGAGGGGTTTCTGAGCTAAAGGACATAATCAACAATGCGTCGCTGAAGATCTAAATATTGACAGGTTCACTGTGCCTTCAGCATGTGGTGCCACACTCCAATACACAAGATGCAACGCTGAATTTTGTCTAAGTCCATTTGCCCTTCTCAGGCTTTGCGGGCAGGCACCGGGTCTCCCCTGTGAATTGGCCTATAGCAGGCCGGATTGTCTTCCTGACACTGATTGGTCCAATGGCAGCAGGAATTCAGGGAGCATTCCCCTGGGTGTGCTGCCCATCTTCCAGAGGAAGATTAAATATCTGGGCTGCGGCGCCTTTCGGCCTCATGCTTGCTGCACCCATTCTCCTACCCACCTTCCCTTAGTTCAGGGTTTGTTTGGGGTTTTTTCTGCAGATGGTACATCCTAGCTACAGACAATGTCAGTCGCTGGATTAAGGGGTTGGGCAGGAATTTTTCCCATCTGGCAAATTGGCTCTGCCATTCAGGTTTTCACCTACCTCATAGCAATCATCACAACTTTGTAAAGCGGATAGGCATCGGGTAAACCTAGTCTTGGTTGGAGGGGAGGTTGTAGCCTCTACCTGCCCCTCCATGAGAAAGGTTATCCTGTTAAAAGGATCTGGGAGGAGTGGCTCTGTCCACCCAGATGGGGGCTAGGGCCATACCACTCCTCCAGTGGGGACCGCTTGGGGGAACAGCCTGATTCGCCATAGGTCATATGGTGCCCCCCGGCTTCACCCTTAGAAACACTCCCAGTGGACGGGTGGGAGTGACATGCACAGTTGCTTGCCTCTATGTCTATGGTCAAACCAATAAAGTTGTGGCCTTAATTGATCCCAAAACCCAATATGCCATGTCTTGTCTGGTTATTTGCATTTCAGGGAACAGGGTGGTCATGGGGCCTTTCCACACAAAGCAAAATTTGCCATTCTTCCTATGGAGAACCATCTGAGAAATTTTGGAATAAGCCAAAAGCCTAGTAATAAGATTAGTCAAATTTCTCCAATGGATTTCATGCATCTAATGAAATTTACAGATACTAAAGAAATCTCCCCAGATACTAAAGAACTCTCCCCAGAACTAAGGCAAATTTGGAGTTCCTGCTTGAGCAAACTTGAAAAGAAAGAAAGAAAGAAGTTTACTAATAAACATACACACTACAAGTGCAGACTCATGCTTCATAGTCACAGGGACTTTGCATTCAGCTTGAGCCAAAACATTTATATTGTTTCAGGAGTATGCATTATCAACATCACTCTGATAAGTCTTTAACTTATCACAATATTTTCCCACTGAGCCATTTGCCAATCTCTAACACTTTGTTATCGCCATTAATTATTTGATTGTCTCCCTCTTGTGAAATATCACCTTTCTGTTTGTATAAGCTCAACACTCCACTCGCTTCATTGCTCTCTTTATAGTCATGTTGCATACATAGTTGGAGTAAATAATCCATTGTTTTAATCAAAAGGCTATTAAGCCTTCTGCAATGGCAGCAAGTTCATGGAGCATGTCAGAGGACTAAGCAAGCCTGCAGATCTTCTCCAAGAATTTAATTTGTACTTCTGTGTAGTTCTGAGTAGACATCAGTGTGATCATTTTCTCTCCAGGGGTGTATTAAGGAAATATATGTGTCATGGGAGTTTGCGTTAATTGTTTCCCACAGGAGATGCAGGCAAGTCATTAAATTCTGTGGAGTTTCTAATGTCACTCTTAATTTGATCAAGTATTATGGGATCTTTGAGGAAATCAGTATTTAGTGTTCAGCAAGGCTGAATTGAGAGTTGATGTTTCTGGTGCATAGGTTTTACGAAATTACTTCAAGGATTATTGCAGTAAATCATTGAAACTGTCATCAGTAGCACATGATCATCATTTGGAAAAGTCAGGTTGACATAATAAGATGAATAAGAAGACAACGTTCTCAGTGCCGTGAAACATATCATGTAGATTCCATCTGCCATGCATTGCACTGAGAATAATACTGTGCTGACTACAGCACTGTGAAATGTAGAGCTTTTGTAGCAAAAAACACAACATATCATGCAGGTTAAGCAAATCTGATCATTTCCTTCTGCAATGAATGGGTGTGGGTGTGTGGGATGGAATTAACATGGCAGAAGCTGGAAATATCAGGGAACAATACTGACAATCATTAATTAGTTGATCCTATTCTCAAGATCTCTCATGAATGGGCAGCTCAACACTAGCACTTGAAGGAGAAACCAGGGTCCAGTTCCTACTAAGGTGATTAATCTGCTGGGCTGAATTGTTTCCCATTGCAGGTTGACTAAATGCTGGATTTCATGAATCTATGTTAGTCATGTTCATTAACATCAATGGCCCTACTCTGAGTAGGACTTAATTGAATGCCACTAGAAATGAGGGCAGCTTCAGAAGAAATATTCACCCATGTAAGCCCTCTATGAAGCTGGGTTTCTAGTTCAGGAGAGCACCATTGCTCCAAATTGGAATCCCAAAATCTAGGATAAATTTCAGTTGACATAGAATTGGTGGCATCTCTAGGATTCCATGCTAAAATAACTGGGAAAATGAGCTTTGTTTTGATGACTTTAAAAATAATGTGGTAACTAGGCCTGGAAATCAACCAAGTTATAATAGATTGCAAGACACAAGACCCATCTGACAAATATTCTGACCTTGTCTGCATGCTGAAATTTGCCCCCTCCCTAGTCAGTGGCTATACAAAAAGAAGATAGCACAAGACACTCTCTCAGCTAATATGGAAAAGAAACTTATATCTCTTACCTCATTCCCTCACAAAGCCAGGCAGTCAGGAAAAAAATGGGTGAGTTGCATGGTAACAGATGTCAAAATTAAATGAGATTGAAAATCACAAACATCTCTTCCTGCAATTCAAGGAACATTATTCAAAGAACACAATAGAAATGGAACTAGAATGAAATTTCACCAAGTTTTTGGAGCAAATCCATGTCATCTCTGAATAGCATCTCTCTCCCATAACCTAAGACTTTGACTCTTGCTTCTTTTCTTTTGTTCTGATTGGCTGCTGTGCTCGTCATCTCGCTAGTACCCACTATTGTACATCCACTCTCTTATGCTATTTCTCTTGTCACTCTCTTGTCATATTTTTCAACACCTCAGTTGAGCCCTTGTTTCACTTAAACTCATTCTCCATAATTAGATTGGAAGCTCTTTCCAGGGAGGGATCTGCCTCTTTTGCTTATGTAACTTGGCAATGTACACCGAGACTGCTCTCTAAATCATTAATAACCTTTTCCTCTCTTTCACATTCATGAAAAGGGAACACTCAACATAAATGAAAGTCTGAAAAGTCAAAGCCCGAAAGAAGGAAATGTTACGATATGGATGCAATGCAGCTGCGAATTGCTAGCTTGAAAACATCACATGATGGAATGTTGGGACTGTTCCGTGGGAAACAGAGGGACAGTCAATTCACAGTGTGAAGCACCGGAATTAGCTCAGAGTGTAATTTGAGCTCTTCCTCTTGTTCCTGTACAGGAAGTACAGGAAGTGTTGGTCTCTCGACTGCTGGAGCTTGAAGAGAGCAGTCATGTTTTTTGTAACGCTGCAAATACAGAAATAAAGGCATGTAAATACATTTCTGTCTATCTCTTTCCCCTGCTGGGGGGGGCAGGAAAGAGGGGGGGTGTTCTTCTCACACTAAGAAGGATCGCCTATCGCGACCTAGCCTGGATCTTGCTGGGGAATGCAGACAGGGAGGTCAACAGGAGATCAAGCCGGGTGCCTGGAGAGTTGCCAGTTACTACTGATATAGGCTTGAATTCCGACATGAAATATGTTAAGAGAGAAAACAAGAAGGAATCCAACATTGCCTGGGGACATCCATCAGGCTATGCTAGATCTCACCTCATCTACTTCTGGCCCACAAACAGGACCATCTCCTTATAGAACCATAGGGACAGATGACATGAGACCTAGCACACCTTAGAGAACTCTAGTGCATGGCAGCATCACCACAACCTTACATTTCTGACATAGGATGTGAGCATAGTATGTCCTGTGGATGTTTGGCCTTCTTTACTCTGCCTATATGATGGCAGAGGTGGTATTTTGTCTGCCCCTGGCAGAAATGTTCAGAGTTACAACAATTAATGTTAGGAAAATTGAGATGGGCACTAATTGAGCACTAAGATGGCCTTGGTAGTCCACAGGCCTGGTCTTCCTGTTATATACCTGCTGGGATTGATAAGGCATCTGACCCTCACCTGAATCTCATAGCTCTCCTGACAAGTGCTTTGGTCTGCTGCCACAGTGTGGATATAAAAGATGAGATTGCCCACCAGATACCAGACACTTTACTATTCAAATTAGGCCCCAGTGTTTTTGTTACAATCCCCTTCTCAATTAAGTAATCAATTTTAATCTAGAATTTAAATTCTCAAAACTTTTTTATTTGTTAATTCGAGCAAGTAAACTACTGCTCTCACTTCATTACAAACAGTATTTCTACCTGCAACACACTTGAGCAAACCTGCTCCTCTTCCTTTCACAGATATTTTGTTGCCATTTGCAACTGTAGCTGCCTCTGATTAGTTATCATTTAACTCTTTGGGGAAATAATTAGCATCACATGTCATGTGCATGGAAGTTGCCGAACCAATTAACCAACTAGAAGGATTACTGTTAATAGCACCAGTTTTCATATAACTTGATATTGTTGGATAGTTTGGATGAACTGCAAAAGCATTTTTTGTTTGCTTTTTGTTGCCACCCTGGAAGCTTTCTTTATTAGTGCCACTTTGTTTTGTACGATTCCTTGCAAATGAAGGAAAACAACTTTTCTGCTTGTATATGTTGATAATATAATTTTGGCTATTGAGAAAAAACAAGATTGTACAAAACAAGATTGAGTGCAGGCATGGCCAGGACATAGGCATCTTGACTGTGACAAAGGTGACCTGTGTGCTTGCTTCTTGATTAACAGCTGTTGGGAACTTCAAGGTCCCTGCTCTCCCTTCTTATGGTCTTGTATAGGCCCTGGAGAACTCCAACAGAGAGTATTCCATGTCAAGAAGGAGGGCAAGTGGGCACCCTATCAAATGACAGGGCAGGAGCTACATGGAGCAGGGCCTTTTCACTGGTGGTGCCCATTGTATGCCTCGCTCTTCTCAGAACTGCTCACTTTTGGCCTGTATTTTGGAGCTTTATAATTTAGGAAGACTTTGGAAGAACTGGTTGACAAGTCATCATTCGCTGATGGATGAGTGGATTGTATTTGCTGCTATTCTGGGCTTCTGGTGCACCAGGGTTTACACTAGCGTAATAGAGTTGGCCAGGATGCCAGAAGGGATACAATTTATGAGCTTTCTCCATTATCTGCACAGCAGGGGGTGTTCAGTCAACAGTGCAAAGGCTGAGCTGAAGCATTTCCTGCTGGTTACCTGCTTTCAGCAATAGGGGTCACTGTTTGGTAGTACCCAATTGGTTAGCTGTCAGATTCTAGAGCTCCGTATTGGTAATTCACAAAATACAGAGTTCATTCATAAAACACAGTGCTCATTCATAAAGCAATAACATAAATCTCCATTGCTACATATTGGGTGTATATTTCAGCGGTTGAACATACAGGTTTATGGCCATGCTGTAGTGTAGTGCTTATGCGACTGTGAATAAAAGGTGGCTGGGCTCATTGTCTCAAGGTTTGTGGGGGGGGGAGAGGTGGCAAAACTGATTTCCAATAAGTGCCCCCCTTTATTTCCATAACAAATCTTTGAGTCTGTACTCTGAATAGTGACACCAGGGACCTAGAAGGTGCAGGGCTTGTCAGTCCAACCCCTGCACAGTCTCATCAGGGCTGACCTTAAGGCAATTGGAGCAATTTGGCCAAATTGGGCCCCACATGCCCAATCTAGATGGATTTTATTTATATATATAAGATTTTGCAGACTTTGGCTGTGAACTGGGGCCCTACAAAAAAAATTCAATTTGCGCCCCACTGCTTCAAATTGGGCCCCACTGGCCATCCCTGTTCTCATGGAGGAACTCCTGCTCAGCTTCCAAGGAATCCCAAGGTTCTCTGAAACCAGGTGTAAAAACCCCTGCAGACCACATAAAACCAGATGTTAAGTTAGGCCATATAATATCCAGTTTCGTAATCCTTTCTGTTCTGATTCAGGTCCTTGATTGAGATGGCAGATTGTTCTATAATTGGGTGTTAATTAGCAACTCATTGAACTGTAATAATCTGTACTAGCAACTGAGGTGTACTCAGAAAGGTGTGAAACCTTCACTTCCCTAAAAAGGAAAAAAAAACACCCAAAGGTTTAATTTCATTCTGATGAATACAATTAGATGCTCTGAAAATTTTGGGAAACTGTTGGGCAGGTCTGGCGCTATATTAGGCAGAGTGAGGCAGCTGCCTTATGTCAAATGTTTGGGGTAGGGTAGGGCATAGGAAGTGGCAGTGTGGGGTAGGGATGTGCATGCCACATGATCTGCCCTGTATCCTTTATGCCAGCCTTCTGCCTTCAGGTGTGGATGGATGATGCTGTTCCATCATCAACATAAAGTAAGATTCAGCTGCCTCACATTGGATTGTGAGGCTTACCATCTTTAAAAAAAAATGTGGCGATTGAAATATTTTCATGGATAATAAAGGTACATTTAATGTCTCTGTTTTCAATTCATAGAGTCCTTTCTACAGGTCAGTTACATTCAGTGTGAGATACTGCTATCATAAGCATTGTGAGGTTGTGGGAAAGAGAGATGTGTGGGATAATGATATTTCATTACAGCCCTGTTTAGGGAAGTTTTTAATGTTTGATGTTTTATCGTGTTTCTATTGGGAGCTGCCCAGAGTGGCTGGGGAAACCCAGCCAGATGGGCAGGGTATTATTATTATTATTAAAAATAAATAAATAAATAAATAAATAAATAAATAAATAAATAAATAAATATTTTGCATAGTGTATGTGCAGAGTTCTGTGCCAGTGTCACATGGATAAGCTATGTATGTATGTATGTTGGCAGTGTGAGAGGTTGGAAAGCCCAGAGTGTGGTTTGTTGCATTCAGTTGATTGCAGTGAGTTTTGTTTGTGTGTGAGAGGGGGAGAGAGTTGTTGGGTCAAATTAGCGGTATCAATTAGAATGTTGTTGGTAGGGTTAGATCTTTGTTGGGCTGTATATATATAATAATCAGGAGCCACACTGGGCCAAAGGCATCCTCTTTTGTTTCTCCTCATGCTAATTTCAATTTGTTGGTTAGCTTTTCTAGTAGGACTGTTTCCCATATAGTTTTGTACCAGTGGTCCTTCCCTCAGGTAGCAAAACGTTTTAGCTGGCCTTGGTGACCAATTGACTTCTCCTCACATCTGAACCATAGTTTATTTACAGATGAGTGAATTAAGAAGGCATTTGTCATACACTGAAATTTATCCTTTTTTAGAATTTCTACATTGGCATGGCTTCTAGGACCTGTCAGGTTCCCAATGGTTGCACAAAGGGAGGTGGAGATGGACAAGGATGGAGGGAAGCCCCACCCACTGGCCTTTGCTCTCTTTTCTCACCCATCCATGCACATGAAATGAATAGACAACTTTAGCATGGTGGCATTGAAAGCTGCTCAACCTCTACTCTTGACTGCCAGACCAACTTAGGCCCAATAAATTTGGCTAACTGAGCTGAAGGACAATATGTGCCCCTCTCCCTCATTCCACATATTGGAGCTGATTGGCCTGGCAGTTGAATACTAACTCAAAATGGGTGACAGGGCAGCCCAGCAACCATCATGGAACCTAAAACCCAGGAGGCTTTCACCCTTTCACCTCTGTGATGAGGAGGCCTCCTCCTTCACCTACAAACTTGCTTCTCTGCCCACAGGGAGAAAGATTTGCACTGCTGTGAGTCCTGGGATGCTCTCTCAGGGACCACTGGACCACAGCCTAAGGAAGATCACTGAAGGTATAATTAGGAGAACAGCAATTTTGCCATTACTCAAGCAGCTGCTGTTACAAACAATTGTGCAAAGCTAGATAAAAGGACGAGGCTTTCTCAAAAATATCTGGCTTTATGCCTTTGAGTTTGCGCCATGTGGGGATGACAATGAATTAACATCAATCTTTAAGTGCAACTACCATGTGGTGGCTTTCTTGTGAGGGAAGGCAGATAATGGACAGAGTTTTCTCATGATTTCAATGACATTCACTGTTGCAATCCCTGTTTAGTCTGGACTTGCTCTTATGTATTTCACAGCAGACTCACACGCTAGAAATAAGCACGTGAAGCCTTTTTTGTGTATACACATGGCATGGAGGTAAAATGATGGGGATTTGATAGGGATGTTGTGACACTGGATTGTGGCTCTCTGCAAAAACATTCACATTAGACTGGGAACCCCACAGGGATGCTGCAAAACTAGCCCCCCCGAGTTTCTCTACATTTGCAAAAGATTGAATTGTCTCAATGGGAGCCTCTGTGAAATGGAAAGCTACTAAAAATGAATGTATTGCATTTGAGAACATTACTTATGCGAGATCTGCAGCTGAAAAGAGCATCTTTTGTTTGAAGGTGAGAAATTGCTTCCTTTAAATGCATTAACTGCAAAGCTGTGGTTGGGGGAATTGGTCGAAGCCCCCCATCTCCATTTAATAGTCATTTAGGAGTTTGGCCACTTGAAGAGGCAGCGCTTATGTTCTATGAGGCTGAAGCTCAAACCAGTTTGGAAGCTACATCCATTGCTGAGGGAATCTTTATAGTAATGCCCAGATGTGTGAGGCTTTGTAGCGCTTACTCTGTGGTTGACTTCACATTCTGTCTTCTTGAGTACGTTTTTCATGTTCAGGGTTTCACGTGTCTAGAAGAGTAACTTAGAATAGAGGCCACCAGCATTTTTGGACCAGCAGACACATTTTGAATTTTAAGAAAGAGCTGGGGACACCAGTCACAAAATGGCGGCCATGGGGGTGTGGCATAACGCAATATGGCTGCTGCGGGGGCATGGCATAACACAATATTAGAGAGAGTACAGCCACTGCTACTTCACATCCCCAGTCCTGAACCCCAACCTCAGACATACCAAGGGAAGTCAGCAATGCCCTGTTGAAGTCGATTGTGGAGTTCACACAATATTGATTTCTCTGTCTCTCTCACACAGTGATGCGTTGCTGTCTATCAGACACCGGGAGCATTCCCCAGTACCAGGCAAATAAGTAAAGGTAAAGGTAAAGGGACCCCTGACCATTAGGTCCAGTCGTGACCGACTCTGGGGTTGCGGTGCTCATCTCGCTTTATTGGCCGAGGGAGCCAGCGTACAGCTTCCGGGTCATGTGGCCAGCATGACTAAGCTGCTTCTGGCGAACCAGAGCAGTGCACGGAAACGCCGTTTACCTTCCCGCCGGAGCGGTACCTATTTATCTACTTGCACTTTGACGTGCTTTCGAACTGCTAGGTTGGCAGGAAGGCAAATGAGTGGTGCTTTCTTAATTGTAGCTTGAATCATATTGATGTAGGAGGGATAGGGAACTTATCTGGATACTTGGGGAAGGGAGAAATATAAAACACATCTTCCACACATGGCTACCAGTGTTTGGGTAATGACATTTAATGAGATCTGCAGGATGAGAACACAGCTTGCAGTGAAGAGCATGCTGTTGCGTATGTCAAATCCTTCCTGCGCAATGCTGAAGAGGATGGGGTGGGTGGAAATGGGAGGAAAAGTTGTACCTAACAGGTTAAGTGGCTAGAAATATCTCATCAGCTCAAAAATTACCTCTTTTTAAAGAAGCAGCCCCAAATACTGGTGTGATAACCATAGTTGATTTTAGAGCTGAAATGAATATTAGAAACTTCTTTTTTATTTGTTTATTTTTTAACTGTTGAGATGAATTGGAAGCTTTGCTGAATATGTTCATGACCTTTAAATATTATTTTCCAGAGGGCACTCAAAAGGCATGAACAATTTTCACCCAGTGGTGAGTGGGATCTGTGGAACTTTAAAAATAAAAAAGTCCATTTCTGAACATTAGTGCATAGTAGTGGGCTGAAAAAGTGTTTTAAAATAGGTTTATTTCCACATCAGCTAACGACAACACAGAAAACAGATCTGTGCAAAATAAACTAATTGATGTGGAATTGGAAATGGTGTGGCATATCTGGCAAAATAAATGACTGTAACTCTTATTATGAGATAATACAAAAAGGAAAAAAACGAAAAGGCAAATGAATATCAGAACCTGTTGAAGCATGTCCTCTATTCCTATCTCCTATCCTTTCCTTTGTTCAATTAGTCATGACTTAGGGGTGGGATAATGTAGGGGTGGGAAACAGTGATACTTGTGGGAATCCCCCTCACTTTTCAGTTGTAGTGTGGTCTAAATCAAGGAATCCCAATGTATTCCCCTCTCAGGATGATGTCAGTGCCTTTAGATTTGGAGAGAGAGAAAGAGAGAGAGAGAGAGAGAGAGAGAGAGAGAGAGAGAGAGAGAGAGAGAGAGAGAGAGAATGCTCCATGGATCTCCCTATTGTGTTTAGAATGGTAGGTGCATCTAGTGCTATGGCTTAATTTTCCAAGGCACATTTTAAAGCCCATTTCAGCACACTAATACACTATGGCACACAATTCTGGAATTCCTAGAGTATTTAAAAGCTCCAAAAGATGGTTATTTCTGTCCAAGAAGGTACCATAGTTATTACAAGACAATAGATATTATTTTGCATTATACAAATTGTTTAGGGCTATAAGCCTGAGGCTGAATCCTTTTCATTAAAGTTCAGAGGTGAGGGGAAGAAGCCCTTTCCCCCCTTCTGCTTGCCAACCCTCATTACAAATCAGCAAGTAAGCTGAATGAGTACTTTTTGGCCAGAGAGCATGTGGTCCTTAAAAGTCTCATGGATCAAACTTGGGAAGCCAAGTGGCTTCAAATTAAGTTAAATGTGTCCACTTCTGTTTATGATTCTGTCAGGCTAAAGCTCAGCAGCATTGCATACGAAGCTACCATCGTGTTGAATATGCCTGAGGAGATGGGATGGAATTCTGGACCAGACTGGAC
Source organism: Podarcis raffonei (assembly GCF_027172205.1). Taxonomy (NCBI): domain Eukaryota; kingdom Metazoa; phylum Chordata; class Lepidosauria; order Squamata; family Lacertidae; genus Podarcis; species Podarcis raffonei. Next base: position 22,835,074 of record NC_070606.1, read on the forward strand.
AGAGAGGAGTGAAAAATTAAAGGAGACACCAGTGTGGTCAAGACTGACCAGCAGAAGAGGGATAACTGGAGAGTGAGTAACTTAGGAAAAGGCCTGTTGAGATACATTAGTTATATGATATGTGATGGAACGGAGGAGCTGAAATATATCTTATTATTAACCATTTAAGAATTGATTCTCAAAAAGCTTTTTTCTTTATTAGAGTATTGAGGTTGGTTTTTGTGCTGTAGTCCCAATGAAAAGTGGAGGGCCTACACTTAAATGGGCCTACACGAGAGCCAGTGTGGTGTAGTGGTTAAGAGCGGTAGACTCGTAATCTGGTGAACTGGGTTCGTATCTCTGCTCCTCCACATGCGGCTGCTGGGTGACCTTGGGCTAGTCACACTTCTTTGAAGTCTCTCAGCCCCACTCACCTCACAGAGTGTTTGTTGTGGGGGAGGAAGGGAAAGGAGAATGTTAGCTGCTTTGAGACTCCTTCAGGTAGTGATAAAGCGGGATATCAAATCCAAACTCTTCTTCTTAAAGAAAAAAGTCCTGCAGAAAATGCTGCAAGTTGGACATTTGACAGGTCCCCAGTTTGCGGCCGATAATTGATTTTTCTAATACATCCACAGCTCTCTCTTAATCGGGGGTAGTAAACCTCTGGCCTGGGGGATGAATGGGGGCCTCAAGATTTATCGATAGAACCCATGGGCCACTCACCAGGAACACCCGTCACTTTTCCTGCTCCATGCTCTCTGGCTTGAATGTGTCTTTGAACTGTGATAAGGCCTCTTGCTTGTTTGAAAGGATGGAGATATGTGTTTTGAGGAGATACCTTTGAATTTTGCCTGGCTAGAATGTAGCCTGTTGTACAAGGCTAAGGGTCAGTGAACATTGCTTCACCCACTTTTGTCTTTGGCCACACCCATCACTGGAATGTGGTTCCTAGGAGCTACTCGCTAAGGGAATGTGGTCCTCAGACTAAATAAATGTTCCCCGCACCTGATCTCATCCTCTTACCAAAGATGGAAGCATAGAGATTTCTTTTCCCTTCCCACATTTTCTTGTCATGTCATGCTTTCCCCTCTTCATTAGAAGCGATACTATGGAAAGAACAGATTTTTTTTATCCCCCAATAGAAGGACCATCAGCAGAATGTTCTCATACAACTTTCCAAGACTGTACCTGTGCTTTCTTAGTCCCCAAACTGCTTTTTAATGGAACCAGAGAGATGGATTTAATGCAGTATGTGTAGCAAGCTGGGTACAAACAAGAGGGTTTAAAAGTGCTCTTGAACGCAGGAAAGACTAAATAGCACATAAAAAAATGTCTGGAGAACATTTCCATGCAGAAAACATTTGTGCCGTGAATATTCAGAAAGGTTCTTTTCTCTCCCCCTCCCTCCCAATAAGAACACACATTGAATAGAAGAATCCCATCAGTGAGTAACACAAAAGAAAAAAAGTAACAGCAGGAGTCACAAGAGGCATAGATAAAGCAAAGACCGGAAATAATTAGGCCCAGCTAAAAGAATGTGTTAGAGATAGCAAGGGTCTAAGACTTCTCTCTGAGGTATTTACTTTTAGATTTCTCAAAAGTTGAGCAGTCAATAAAGAGAGTTTGTGTGTGAACCAATAATTGCCAAGCAAGAGAAAGTAGTGGGAAATGATCAAGAGATATGTGGCAGCTGTTTTCAATAGTGTCCGTTCACCTGTTGCATGGTGGGCGACTCTTCAGTGATTTCCCCATATATTTCAAACTAATAAGACTCAATCTGATGTATTATAATAACTTTATGGAATATTTGCTAGAAACAAAGATAACACAGCTCTTTCCGTAAATTTTTAGCGCAATATGAACACAACGCTAAGCCCTCAGTTCATTACTCCTGTTAGGGCCTTGTGTAAGGCTACCACTTAACTCATGCCCAGTTAAAATGTATCTTTGTATGTATAGATGGGAATTTAGAAATAATAATTATAATCTAAATAGAAACACAATACAGCTCAGCATAGTGGGGAAGACTGAAACCTGTGTACTGCTCAATCTGCTGCCCATGTCAATTTGTTGATGGCAACTTCAAGGTTTCCCCTCTACCTTCTTATGACTCTTTATTGTTCAACCAGATTTGGACTGGATAGCCTTTCGAATGTAGAACTGTAGGGCAGAACTCATAGCTAACTTAGTCTTGAGTAACCTTCAAATAAAGATGTGGGATGAAGATTTTTCAACCCAACCTCCTTTCCATCCTTTGCTGGAGTTGAAGCCTTGAACTAATGTGAGAAATGAGGAACAGAGGGTAGAATATGGAGCATACTATGTTGATCAGGCAATGGCTGAAGACCAGATTCCTAGTACTTATATCAGGCTAGTTTAGAGCCTTCCTATTGAATGCCATACACAGAAGCTGATTACTTAAATCCCTATTACTCTCTGTGCTCAATGGAAAGTCTAAGGATTCATATTTCCAGGGAGATCACTAGGCTCAGTCCCAGCCATGGCCCACAAGATGTCCAGTTCAAGTAGCAGATTCCCCTACAGCTTCCTTGATCTTCAGATCTCAAACGTTTACCTACCCCATGATGAAACTTCTCTTGGTTTGAAAGAAGAGAAATAACATATTAGCATGTTTTCCACAAGGGCAGGCATTGTATTGATAAATAATTAAAGATGAATATCTTTCACAGTTATTAATCATCATTAGCATGAGAAACGCCAGACAAAAACCTGGTGCATAGTTGGGAAGAAATAATGAACTGAACAATCTCTCATGGGTAATGCTGTTCAAAAAGATCAAATATTACTCCTACATGCATATAATGGATATAGGAAAAATGCTAGTGTTCTGTTACCTACCTGTGGTGAGGATTACAATTACTGTCCAGTGGCCAACTCGAGAGAGTAAGATCAACTTTTTCAAAAGGAAAAGTGTTTTACTATTACTCTCCAGGGCAAAATAAAACACTTTTTTATTTTATTCAAATATCATGTCTTCAGGCCTTCCAGATTTATTTTCTTATTGATTAGCAACTGTAATTCTTTTGCTTACTTAGCTACAGAGCCCCTGGTGAGTTTTACCAGAGTGTATGCTTCCAGCTCTTCAATAACGAGAACCTGCTTTCTTGCCTGTTAGGGAGTGAAAAATATTCAAGTGCCTTCATCTCTGCTTCCACACAGTGACTGGGTGTTCGTGCCATGGTTTAGGGTGGGTTAGGTTTATTTATGACTCAAAAGTAATGCTTGATGCTTAAAAAATAATAATCCAAGGAAGATGAAACCTGCACCAGGAATAAGAGCACAGATATTTAAAATATATTTTGGGGTATTTTGGGAAATTCTTTCATCATTTCCTGAAGAATAGAAGAGCCTTGCTAGAACAGGTAAAAAGTGCAGTTTCCAAGTGAAAAGATAGGTCTTTATTGAAATACAAATATGTATAGGGACAGCCACAGAAATAAGGAGGCAGCAAAGAACCTCATCCAAAGCAATGCTTTTAATACAATTCCAAATTGCACATGTCATTTCTATTAATCAATCAAAGGATCACAGCAATCTTAATAGTCGCAAACCTGATGTCTTCATCCTGAACCAATCAAAATCATTTGGCTCTTCAGATTGGCCCTCATCATAATATCATGTGATTACATGTAACCATTTTTGGTGTCTTTCTTTATTAAGACTTTGACTAATTTTCCTGTTCATTAAAAGGCTTCCAATGTCCTCTTTCATGTGTCTACAAAACAATTCACGATTAATCACAATTGCCATGCCTAGCTAATTTTATTTTCAGGCATACCACAGCCACCATAGATTCTAACAGTTTATTCTTTTTAGTATTCTGGAATGGCCATTCATTATGTACAGTACCTAAAAGCAGCTAGTTCTGTACTGCAAAAGGCAGGTACAGGACCATTGAGTTTAGATAGGCTACAGACTCAAAAGAAAATGGAAAAATGGAAAATACAGTTTTATGAAATTATTATTTTCTCCAACACCAACTCCCACCAACCCCAGCCAACAGGGCAATGGTCAGGAATCATGGGAGTTGCAGTCTGACATTAGGAGGACCACAGCTCTCTCCCTTTCCTATCTAGTCCAGCATTCTGCTATAGGCAAATGTTAGGGTTTCAGTGACTTCCATTCTCGTTTCAGTAAGTCCTTCTTAGAAATGGGTCAACATCTTGCTGAATTCAGCTTGGTTTATTATTCATACCTCAGTTCTACAGGTAAGAAAAGCAGAGTACATGTGAACATATATAACAGTCCCAGTTTAAATTGAAAACCTAGATCGTACTCTCAAAGCAGCCTGAAAAGAAAAGGTCTTCATAAGTCACCTGAAAACAGATAAGGAGGGGGCATAATAGAGCTCCACCAGCAGGGATTTCCATTGTCTTGGTGCTGTCACTGAAAAGGCTCTGTCCTTTATACCAGGCTGTCTAAACTCACAGGCAGATGGGACAGACAGCAGGGCCTCAGCCACCGTTGGTAAAGCCCAGGCAAATTCATATGGCAGTAGGAAGTTTATCATGGATTTTCAACTACAGTAAAATCTGAGGTGAATCTGGTGGTTCTGCTTGGACAAAACATCTGAACATTTTCAGGTGGGATTAAAGCCTACAGATATTTACTGAGGAATGATGGAAGGGGGGAGCAGAATATTCCCAGCATGATGCTTACCGTTGGACAAAATGGATGGCAAATGCCCCAAGTGAGATTGCACAGCCATCCTTTAAATCCGCTTCTTGTAAGATGCAAAGCTGTTTTAAGAGCCTCGGGTAGCTATTAGAACTAGAGGACCATGTGCTTGAAATAAATCAGTTGGGTTTTGTTTTCTCACCACGTGGTTTGAGTTCCTCTTTCTGCCTGTCTGCCATCAGCAGACAGCTAACTTCTCCCAGCACTGAACGTCCTTTGATTCTTTGTGCTCAAAATAATAATAGGAGGACCTGTGAAAATTCAAGGCAAACAGTGTGCTCTTTTTGGAAGCGAACGGGAGGTGAAATCTCACCGTGGCTTTCTGGGTGCTAAGGAAGCCACAATCCCTCCAACCCTTTGAATTAATATGAGCAGAGAACTTTCATTTTTCTTCATCGCTGACTGGTATATTAAAGCAAGAAGATTCTAGGTTAACCAAAACAGTGTGGAAAGGCTAAATGGTGTGCTATAACAATTAAGATTTTTAAGATTAATATTTATAAGAAGATCATAACTGTGCACACTGTAGCTGATACTGTTTTGTGCTCTCCATTTCTTAAAGTTGTTTTAAAATGTTTTTATATTGTGTAACCCATCCTGGGTCCTTAGGTTGAAGGGTAGGAAACAAACAAACAAACAAACAAACAAACAAACAAACACGTTGGTAAGTGCCTAATCCCCCAAGGCTGGTTCCCTCCTTTCTTTTGTAAAATTTAACATCAAACAGATGTCATACGATATGGCTCATAGAATAACATCCAAACATTCAGAAAGGGGAAATCCAGGAAATTGCCCCCCCACCAAAGGTACCCCACCTCTGACTCATAAGAACCCAGCTGAGAGTGTCAAATGTGTTTATTCCCATTTCTAACAATTGTGTGAGTTTGGCCACCTTGTCTGCAATTCCCATTTTGCAATAAAGCTCCATGTATAATTTCTTTCATCATGCTCTATGTCTTAATGACAAATTGCAGCCACTTTGAAACTATCCAGGCTGACAGTGGAAGTGGCTACTGAATCTTAATAATCAATTTTTAGGAATCCATTATCATTGCTACTGCCAAAAGGAGAGAAATGTCACACCAGCATATGTCTGAAAACTACAGTGGTTTAACCAAGTCTGCTACTGGTGGAATGGTTCAGTCTAATTCCATCATCTATAAGCTTGGGAATGGATCCTTGATCCTTTGGTTCATTCCTTTCTAAGTTCTATTCTCCTCCAGGGGAAGCCCTGCAGCTCTATCATAAGTAAAATTTCTAGCAAATATATACCGCCTCAGTTCTCATGCCCAGAAGATATTGAGATATGAGGCAGCAAACATGTTCTGGGTCAGACACTCAAGCAATAGCATGATTTGAACCTGAGTCTTCTATGTCTTAGCCTAATACCTTGATCGTTACACCACACTAGTTCTGGATTTCAGATTGAGAGTACATGAAAATCTATTGGAAACAGGCAGGAGCTTATGGTATTCTAAACTTGATAGCTGATACCTTCTTATGCGAATTCAAATTAGAGGCACACTCAGAGATGGTGTTATTGTTAGACACCCCCAAGGCCCACATGCCAGCTGGAGCTCACTGCCAATCCCTGGAGCTTCCAATTTCTCTTCCTTCCACTACCTTCACCTGCCTTTTCCAAGGCTAGATCTGCGCAGCTATAAAAAACAAAACACTCTGAAAACATTCTGAAAACAACCGTTTTAAAGCTCACAATGGAAAATTTCACTGAGTTGTGATTTCAGCTCTACAGTGCCATCTGATTTCACAGTGTTGTAACACATTTATAATGTTGTAATTTGACTAATGTAGCTGAGTCCCAAGTGACTAAGCAGTGGGAGGATCAAGAAGAAACAGCAGCAACCTCTACAGGCCTTGGTTTTTTTAAATCTCTGGCAGGTGGGCAGACTGGGCACAGAGAGGGGGGAAAGTGAATGGGTTGTGGCAACAGCTGCAATGTGGAGGAGCTGGAAGGACCAATCTAGGAAGAAGACCCAGTGATAGCACTAATTTTGGTAGACTTTGAAGACACATCATTTTCAACTGAATGGGGTGTTAGGGTTAGTACCTCTGATGGGGGACACGTTGTGCTCCTTCTGGGGTCGTTTGTCCATCTTTGGTTGCCACCCTGCATTCAGCTGTCACCTAATCTCACCTAATCCCTCACCTGTTGCTGTTAGAAGCTGTCAGTGTGCAACAATGGCTACACCCTGGGGATGGCTTTGATTAGCCAGCTAAACCAGGTGAGGGGAACCGAAGGGTCTCAACCCTTCCGTGAGTTTGGAACTTCTCCTGCATGTGAAGACAGGCTCCAGTGGACAGGACCAATAGTGGGTCTGATGTTAAAGAAGGCAGTTTCTGCACGTGCTGTAGAGGAAGGTGAAGGGCTGATAGGGCTCATCAACCTGGGAAGGTAGCCCATCTAGGAGAAGGAAAACCCTGGTCCTAAACTTCCACTGCCTTGCAGGATATCTTCAGGAGAAGAAAGGCTAAGAAGTAAACCCTACAAAAATCAGGAATAGAGTCCCTATGTTGGCTGGATGGTGCTTTGTACATCTCCATTTGGCAGTTCCTGCAGCCAAGCTGGTCCCAAGCATACTGCTCTGCTTTCCTTTGGATCGACCTCTGTCCAGGCTTGTGCCCTGGGGAGGTCATCTTTGTGCACAGCGGTTTGAGTTCACCCCCAGAAGTGCACTCTATTGTCTCTCAAAACAGATGGGTGCCAACAACATTAGCTGCTGGTTCTAGGGATGAAACATTTTAGATCAAAGGTGGACCATGGACCACCGGTGGTCCACGAGGTTCATTCACATGGTTCATGGTGACAGCTCTGTGCAATAGCAGCATAACTATGTTTGTGAGAGAAGAATGGTGGCTGAACTAGTTGCTCTGTCATCATTAGAATCTGATGCTCTGCCTAGAAGATGAGTGCAGCAGATCAGAAGTAACCGTGGCTGGTGACAAAATGGGGGAAGGCCATGAGAGGGTGACAAAGCATTTGAAAGGAGTGAAGAGTCAATACATGTTAATGGAGGGAGCAGCAAGAAAGTGGAAAAGATGCTAAGAGAATGCACATAAGAGAAAGGGAAAGAGTCAGAGTGGGAGATATTGGTTTATAAATAAAATATCCAAACACAAAGCAGGATGAATGCTGAATCTGACCTATGTTATTGTATTAAAATTTGAATTCTGCATGCATATATATATATATATATATATATGCATAGCACTTTAGCAGCTAGCACTGTGTATTACAAAGAGCATCATTATGTGGTCTGCCAAGACCCTCAGAAATTTTCAAGCGACTGGGAGGGGGAGTGTGGGAGCCAGCCTTCTAGATGTTAAGCTAAGTATCTGCTTAGTTGCGGCTGCTTTTACCTTTTTATCTTACATTGCAGTGATGACTTTTCCAATTTTTATATAATGCAAACTATCTTGAAAGGGCATTACCCAGAAAGGTGTCCTCGAAAGACTGTAAAACAAACAAAACAAAAGATTTTGATTGTTTTCTTGCAACATTTGAATAGATGCATAAGTGTGCACAGGCAATGGCTGCATTGTGAATAGGGAAGCTACCTTCTCCTTCCCTCCAAGTCTCTGGCCCGCAGAAGTAAACAAATGAAGGACTCGCTTGCACATTCATGTCAGTGTGGTGGCATCTGTGACAATGATTCAATTCCAGCATATTGGTCCCATCACAGCCTTCTGTGCTATAAGTAGGTGTTCCTCGGGGATGCTTTTCGTGCCCAGCTTTGAGTTTCACACAAGATCATCCCTGTGCACAGCCGTAAATTAGAGCAGAACATCCTGCTTTGTGTCATTTCTGCCTTCCTAGTTTTAATTAGCTAAGTGCCGGCCTCTGGTAAAGCACTCAGAGGTACTTCTCAGACATTCTTCTGCATGAAGCAGGGGGTGGCAATGGCTTGCTGCTTTTTCGAGCCAGAGTCTCTGAAGGCTGGTCCCCCAATGCTCTTCTCTTCTCATAGCAAGACGGCTTGCCTGAATTATTTGCCATTAGCAAAAGCGGGATTGCTTTATTCATTTATTTTTAAAGTTATTCCGCCTGCCTGAACGTCTTCTCTGCAAATCGAAAACCAGCTTTGGACAATCTTTTAGTGGTCTCAAGAGGAAAAGCAGTAGATATACTGTTTTCCATTCAGATTTCTTTAATCTACATTTTATTTTCTTCTTTATATTTATTATGCAGACTGGTGGTTAATCTAGCTATGAGGACTGGGCTTAAATCCCAGCTCATCTATAGTGGTCCTGGGGAGAACCTTACTTCTCAGGTCTGATTTGAATGCTACTGCCGAGGTCTATCTCACCATATGACCATGACGACATTTGGATGATGAAATCACATGGATCAGCCAGGTCATTGACAAACACTATGCCTTGGGCTCTTAATTTGACCACATGAATGCATATCCTTGGAGCTACTTGATGCCTAAGACACCTTTTTCTCTTCCTAACTACTAGGTGCTCTTCTCTTCCAGATAGTAACATAGGACTCCTGGGGTGTGTGTGAAGTTATAGGCAGGAAGAGGATGTGGAGGTATGTGGAGCCTTCCTCTCACCATCCACCAGGCTTGGCACTGCACCTAATGGTAGCTCCAATGAAAAAGGCAAGGCAGATATCAGAAGAGATTTGCAAGGGATGAAGTTCCAAGATGGAAGGCTTTGAGTGTTCCTCTCTCTGGCAGCTGAGGCTTAACCTGGCCACCACCATTGCCACCTTGTGCTTTGGGAAGAGGAAAGAGTGCAGAAAGTTCCATTGCACAAGAGGAAATCCTTGCACTAATGGAATGTGCTAGCTGGATACTGTCCACTATCTTTAGGGTGGTGGGCAGTTGCTTAGGTGGATTAAAAAAGCACTCAGGAAAACATCTTGTCAATACTGAATGTGAGAAGGGTGGTGGTTGGAGATATCTACATCACACCGAGCCCTGGGGTACAGGAACAGGGTCCATGCGAAGGGAAGAGGGTGGATGAGATGTTGGGCACATGGAAAGGTGAGCAGCAGCCTCACTATGGCTTTGTAATTATGGGAGACAACCAGGCAGAAAGGCAGCATGCACCACCCCAATAATCTCCCGGGAGGAGTAGAGACTTTAGCAAGAAAAAAGACCTGCTCGGAAGCAAAGTTCTAGTGTGCCTGAAGATGGATGGAAAATGAAATGGATTTTGCTCGGAGAAGCTGCACTGAAGAATTCAATGAATTTCTTTCCACATCAGAGGAAACGTGGAGACAATGGAGCATATCTGCAAGCTCACCTCCTTCTTAGGCTCTGTGCAAACAGTTTCTCTCAAGGCATGTGTGAGGGACATCATCTGCACCCTCCACACTAATCATTATTATAAACAGATATTGCTTGCAAGGGTTTCTGCTCATCAACCCATGCAGCAGTAGAGCTATCTGTTGAGCAATGAGGAATTCCATCCTCCACATTAGGTTAGGACTATTGGTCTAAAACTGAGTTACTCTTGGGTTAGGAATATACACCTGCAACTGCTCCTATAGGCATGTTTCAGTTCTGATTTATTAAATGTTTATTTCATTTTGATTGGTGGAGATTTGGGGTTTTTTGGGGGGGGGCACAAATTCTGCATCATCTTGAATGGAGTTCTCTGACAAGAGATGGCAGGGGGGATTTTGTGACATGGAAGCTACACTTGGAAACTTGCTTCCAGCCTCTGCTACATCAGGACACCTGTTTTTACTACAGTGGTACCTCGGGTTAAGTACTTAATTCGTTCCGGAGGTCCATTCTTAACCTGAAACAGTTCTTAACCTGAAGCACCATTTTATCTAATGGGGCTTCCTGCTGCTGCCGCGCCCCTGGAGCACGATTTCTGTTCTCATCCTGAAGCAAAGTTCTTAACCCGAGGTACCATGTCTGGGTTAGTGGAGTCTGTAATCTGAAGCGTATGTAACCTGAAGCGTATGTAACCCGAGGTACCACTGTACTCAGATGTACATATATTAACTCTGAAACCTCTTTATGTCTTTTCAGCTAATGGATGCTTATCAAGGGTGACCTGAAACACGTACAGTGGACGCTCGGGTTGCGAACATGATCTGTGTGGGATGCAGGTTCGCAATCCACAGCATTCACAACCCGCAGCGGCGTGTCTGCACACGTGCGGGTTGGAACTTGGCACTTCTGTGTATGCGCAAAGCATGATTTAGCTCTTCTGCGCATGCGTGACCCCCGAAAGCTGGAAGTAACCCATGCCGGTACTTCCAGGTTTCGGCGTGTCCGTAACCTGAAAAAACGCAACCTGAAGCATCTGTAACCCGAGGTATGACTATACCTTGTTTCATCTTTTTTGTGAGTGTTGATGACTCTCTCTCTTTTACATTCCCCCCTCTCTCTGTGAACTCACTTGAGTTATTTTGAAACTTTTCTTCTTGGTGCCATTTTCTTCCTCCTCCATTACCCTTACAATCTCCAGTCACATTTACCCATGTTTGCTGTGGAGAGAGCCAAATGGAGTTTTGCCAATGACTGATGTCACAGCTTGCACACTGATGGCTGATGTCACAATGCGACACCTGATGCGATGAGGCCATGTATGCTTATAAGCAAAATCCTGTGAGTTTTTACAGCCAGTAAGGTTAAATGGCAAATGAGTCTCAGAATTGGGAGGGCAAAAGAAGTAGGAAATAAAGCCCCAAAAAGCAGCTACAATCAGAACAACCAAAGGATGCCATATCTTTTGAGGTGAGCAACTGCTGGGAGTTGCAAAGAATGTGCTATTTTCACAGGTTCAACTATCTTTCATGGTGGGTGTCATTGTGGCTGGGCATCCGGGCTCTCACAGAGATCTGGCTTGGGGACGCCCCCCCTTGTGCCAACCCCCAGCTGCATCATGCCCCGCCCAGCCAATCAACGGCGGAGGGTGGCGTGGCTGTGGGAGTTTTAAACTGTGGCACGGCGGGGGGGGGCCTTCCCTTTTTCGCTTCCTTTATGCGTTGGTATGGCACGACCTTGCTATGGCCACCATATTATTGGGGCTGGGTAGGAATTGGCACCAGCCATTTTGTTTTCCCCTACCTTGTAGCAATCTTCACAACTTTATAAAGTTAGGCATTGGGTAAGCTTTGTTTAATGGAGGAGAGGTTGTAGCCTTCACCTGTCCCTCTATAAAGGTATCCTGTTAAAGGGATCTGGGTGTGTGGATCCTGTCCAAAGCCTGGACATGAGCTAGGGCCATGCCACAACCCCAGAGGGTACCCCTTGGGGTGCCCCTATTTGTGCTTTACCCTTAGTTGTACTCCCTGCAAATGGGCAAGAGTCAAGATATAGCCTCGCTTCACCCAATGCCTAAGTCAAACCGTTCACATCTGTAACCAATAAAGTTGTGGCCAACTTTAGCCCATAACCCTAAATAATTGTGTTGGTGTGTCTATTAATCAATAGGGAACTGCGGGGCATGGGGCCTTGGCACGCAATGAATGATCAGAATTTGAAAGTATCTTATGCAGTCCTAGTGATAACCAAAGCTGAGTTTATTCTAACCCTGTGTTCAAACCCTTTGCCATTCTGTTGGCATCTGCAGCATTGAAAACTGTTTGTTTTCAGTTACTTACAATTGTGGTTTTATGGCCTGATCATGCATTGCCATAATCAGTCCTTCCACGTCTACAGAAGAAATAAACTCCACTTTTGGAGCTGTTTCCTTGATAAATGTGCATCTTTCCTCCTCAAGGCTTGTTGGGTAGTGGCAATGCGTTTTCCCCAGATTCTCAGAAGCAACCTTCTTTGAAATTGTTTCAGAAATTGTTTTTCTAATTTGCTTGGCTCCAGAGGGGAGTAGCTTTTTTATCTGCTCTCACAAGTGCTTGCAACAGGGAATAATCTGTGTTCTGAAAACTGGCATTTTTAAAATAATGATTTACACAGAGCAGGCAGAAATGCACTGTGCCTCGTGGAGGGTCTCCCTCTCTCCACACACACCCTACCCATTGCCCCCCCCCATAGGAGGATGCATAAAATACATAACTAAAGACAGATTTAAAACACTAATTGACAAAACATCTTTTCCACCTACCCCTCCAATGACTGCCCACTTTAGGTTTTGGCTCATCACTAAAAGATAACCAAGCTCCAATTTCAGTAGATTTCATATTTACCGAGTTAAAAATTTACCCTCTCCAGGATTCTTAGTAGATCAGTGGCATTTTAATCTCTGCGGATTCTCACTTTGCAATGCAAGCATCCAAATCTGACTCTTGTGAATTCCTCCAACTTCAGCTTCTCAATATGTGACTCATGTTTGTATTATCTCACTTAAAAACTCATGTTTTCCTTATAAGGTATTTCACCTTTGCCATGCATACACACGTGTGTGTGCCTTTGTGCTTGAATTCCTGAACTGCTGTTTCCCATCCACACCACACACACCCTCCCTTCACTGCAGACCATCTGAGCATGGCAAATTTGACAGGTGGGTGGACCAAACTCCGGACGGCTGAGATCAGCTTGGGCAGGGGCAGTTAACAGGCACGGCAAATCCAGCAGGCAAGGGGTGTCCCATGAAACAACTGACTGGTGAGGGGCAGATCTGAAGCACATCCAGTGGATTCCTCTTCCTGCTCTCACATAAGCATCCCATGGAGCAAAGGGTCATGGTAAAGGACCCCTGGATGGTTAAGTCCAGTCAAAGGTGACTATGGGTTTGCGGTGCTCATCTTGCTTCAGGCTGAGGGAGCCAGCGTTTGTCCACACACAGCTTTCCGGGTCATGTGGCCAGCATGACTAAACCGCTTCTGGTGCAACAGAACACCGTAACGGAAACCAGAGCACATGGAAATGCCGTTTACCTTCCCACCACAGCAGTACCTATTTATCTACTTGTACTGGTGTGCTTTCGAATTGCTAGGTTGGCAGGAGCTGGGACAGAGCAAAGGGAGCTCACTCCGTCACAGGGATTTGAACCACTGACCTTCCAATCAGCAAGCCCAAGAGGCTCAGTGGTTTAGACCACAGCACCACTCGCATCTCATGGGTTGGGATAGGGATAATCTATCAGGCAGGCAAAGTCTCTTTTGCTCTACTGATGACCCAGCATTCTTCTCCAAGAGGGAGGGAAACTGCCAACTTTCTGCAGGCATCTGCTATGCACCCAAGCCCTCCATGCAGAGCTCAGACCCACAGCAGACTCATTGGGCTTCCTCTCCCAGAGATGAGCAGGGGGGAAGGAATCTCCTTTCCCTTGTTCATTTTTATATGCAAGTGGAGTTTACTACTACTACTACTACTACTACTACTACTACTACTACTACTACTATTGTTAAAAACTTTCAGGCCACTTGGAATTAGGATGTGTGGAAGGGGGAGTTGATTCACTCGCTGAAGAAGAGCACTTTTGCCAGCTTTTTAAAAAAACTTTTCAGATTTTAAGTGCATATTTATTTTGCAAAGTGAGCATGTCAGCAGTGGGATGTGGGTGATGTTGAAGAGAAAACACTAATTTGATTGAAACTCAAGCAACCTCAAATACACATTCAGTGCTGGAGTGGGCCCTGTATTGCAGCTGTTCACCGTTTTGCTTTTATCACCACGTTTAAAATCTGCTGTCTTGTATTGCATACCTTCACTGTCACCGTTTCTCCGCTAATTGTATCCCCAGAGTAAGTAGCAGTTTTCTTGAGGTGGGGAGCTGGTGGTGATTTTCAGCTGGAAAATTATGTGAGGTGGGGGGAAGAGTTAAAAGGGCCCTCCATCTAGTTTCTCCCTATGCCTGCATTTTTGAAAGAGAGAGGGGAGGAAAGAAATCATGGAGAATCCATTCATTTCAATGGGTCTGTTCTTAGAACTTAGTTGTCTACAACCCTTCAACTAAAAATGATGTACTAATTACATGCTGCATACCTGTGTTTGTGAATATTTTTATTCAGTCAATGCATTTGCATCCAATTTAAAACTGGGATGGATCTCATAAATATTGGATTTCCCTATGAATATTATTTTAGCTCTATACTGTTGGCACAGCTTCCCTGCTCTCCACCACCAATTTGTTTGTCCAGCTTTTGTGTGAGCAACTATTGATAACACCATCAATTTGTTCAGTGGTCCAAAAGAGCTTAAAACAAAATGAATCACAGGAGTTTATTACTCAGCAAGAACCTAGTCACATTGTTATTACTGTACCAAAGCAATCAATGTCAGTAACATTGTCATCTGAAGTACACAGCATGTTCACAGTAACAAAAACATGTAGCACATTCTCTTTATAGATAGTAAACAGAGAAATTAACAGCCAGCATCCTTGTTCAATGATGTAGAGGAATTTTACACACAATTCCATTCTATGGCATCTGTGATTTGCTTTGCTTAGTGCTGGCCACTGTTTGGAGTACATGTGATGTCAAAAAACCCTAATTCAAAGAACAATAGTGTCTTGGATTTCATCTACAGTATACTGAGTGTGAGTTTTTCATTTCTTGTGAAAGTACCATAAAAAATTCCATTAGGGATGAGTCAAAACTCCTTACCTTTTCTGTTCCATCTTGGGAGCATTGAGGAGCAGCTCCAATTTTTGGCAACCTCTAATCTTTATGTTTTTGGAACCATATGTTCAAGCCAGTGGAGTTTCGGTGGAGGGCAAAATGAAATCATTCTCCTCTGCCAAAACTCTAGAGTGGGCCACAGAGACTGTGTTGGTTTCTGCAGTTTGCTGCTGGCATGGCCAAAGAGACTATAGATTCCTCAGTCGCTCTTAAGTGTGCTCAATGACACTCCAAAAAACAAAGGGACTATGTGCACTCTCTGCTGCATTGTTGTTGTTTAGCCGTTTAGTCATGTCCGACTCTTCGTGACCCCATGGACCAGAGCACGCCAGGCACTTCTGTCTTCCCTGCCTCCCGCAGTTTAGTCAAACTCATGTTCGTAGCTTTGAGAACACAGTCCAACTATCTCATCCTCTGTCGTCCCCTTCTCCTTGTGCCCTCCATCTTTGCCAACATCAGGGTCTTTTCCAGGAAGTCTTCTCTTCTCATGACCAAAGTATTGGAGCCTCAGCTTCAGGATCTGTCCTTCGAGTGAGCACTCAGGGCTGATTTCCTTCAGAATGGATAGGTTTGTTCTTCTTGCAGTCCATGGGACTCTCAAGAGTCTCCTCCAGCACCAGAATTCAAAAGCATCAATTCTTTGGCGATCAGCCTTCTTTATGGTCCAGCTCTCACTTCCATACATCACTACTGGTAAAACCATAGCTTTAACTGTACGGACCTTTGTCGGCAAGGTGATGTCTCTGCACACACTTATTTCAAAACTAATATTGGAATTAGTGAATATTTCATATTTAATTATTACATTTATACCCCGCCTTCCCTCCAAGGAGCTCCCCTGCCTTCCCCATTTTATCCTTGCAACAACCCAGTGAGGCAGGTTAGGCTGAGAGGTCATGAGTGGCCCAAGGTTGCCCAGTGAGCTTCGTGGCTGAGCAGCAATTTGAACCTGGGTCTCTCCAGTCCTAGTCCAATGCTCCTACCACTACATCACACTGGCTGTGCTTGCTGTAACCTTAATTTTATTTTTCAGACATTCTAGCAGATGTGTCCACTCAAGGTGTCCGAAAATTCTCTTTAACACCTAGGGATAGGGGAGAAATCCTAGGCGGATCACCTTGAAACCTGCGTAATTTGCACTTTCTGAAACAGTATGCGGACTGAAACAGAGCCATCCTTCAAACTTCACACTTCTCTGAATTTTGCAATGCAGTTCTCCAGCCAAGTAATGTGCTTAAAATGCATATATTTACTTTTTCAAAAAGGCATTGTGCAAGAGGAAAGTGCTATGCAAAAATGTCTATATCGGGCAAAATCACATTCAAAGATGTGTACGTGTGGAGAAATTTGCAGTAAAATGCTACTGTGTTTTCAGGAGGACTTCTTTTTAATTGAAAACTGATGTGGAGGACTGAATTTGAGAGTGGAAAAATAAGAAACGGAAAGAAACCAGAATTGACAGATTTGCCCATTCCTGTTAATACTGGTGGGAAGATAGGGACACTCTCACCACTTGGAGAAAGTTTGATCACCTGGATGACTCTGAAAGTGTGATCCTTGAGCATTTTAATGTTATGTGTGTGAGAGAGAGATGTATGCATCTCTACTTAGGCTGTAATCTTACGTGCATTTACCTCAGGTTCCATTGCACTAAGTGATACTTACTTCTGAGTAAGCTTATATAGGTTTGCCCTGTAAGTTTCAGAACTTCTATGAAGCTAATGCTATTAGAGAGACACTTGAATTAATGCTCTGTAATTTTGTTCCACAGAGATAACGTGGGCGTAAGTAGGATAGATAGGCCTGTATTGTATATTTTCAGGAGAGGGGATGATTGCTTCTCAAGGAAAGGGATGCCAATAGAGGAACATCAAGCAAACAAGAGCTGAAATGCTTCTTCATTATTTGTTCTGGTGTTTTGAAGGCCCACTCATTTATCTCATTCTCCAGTGTTTGTCCTAAAGCTGGGGGGGGGGGATTGGGTTGTTGTTTTCTATTTTGATTATATATTTTATATTTTTATTTTATTCTGTGAACTGTCCTGAGACCTCTGAGTATAGGGCAGTATATAAATTCAAACCACCACCACCACCACAACAACAACAGAAAGATGGCAACAACAGAAAGATGGCTTGTAAAAGCCATTCGATCTGAGCTTGGAGCAACCAGATCAGACATCTTTACACGCTGAACTTAAGGTGAGGGTGAGTAATCTAGTCTGGCAGAACAACTTTACTCTATGGCATTAACCCCATCATGCATTTATTAGAGTTAAGCATGTTGGTTGTATGAGGTTGGTTATTCCACACATTCCTTCTCAGAATCCATCTCCTATTCTCTCTTCTTCCCCTCCCTCTTTGTGGAACACAATGTCTTCCAGCTCCCCCTTCCCTGGGGCTGTGTGGATCTGCTCTTCTCCTCTGCAGCACAGCTGGACAAACTTCAGACTTGTCAGGTCTCCTTTGCTTTTTCACTAGAACTCCCAGTTTTACCAACCAGAGCCAGATGCAGAAGGCATGAAAGTGAGAATGAGAATGAGAGAGACATATTCTTACCCTAGGCATTTCTTCTCAGTACTGGGATTCAACTGAGCTCACAGTCCTTTCACAGAAAAGTCCACTATTAGTTAACTTTCTTCCTTTCAACAGGGTAGGAAAACTCACTTTCTTGTTCTTGTTAAGCAATTCAGAGTCTTGCCATTTGACTGCAAATCGCTCAGAGATCTATCAGTAGATTCCTTCTGTTCTATAAGATTTTAGCAATTCAGACAGCTGCTGGCAGTCAGTAGCCCTCCTGACATGCCCCACTGCTCTGTGACATTTGGGATCCCCAGCCCCTCGCTAGGAGAGACTTCATTACATCCACAGTTACCACAACCATAAATTGTGCAATTCTGCTCAGGGCCAAATGATGGTTTCTCCCAGAATTAAGGCAGGAGTATTAAACCTACTATACATGTGGAAGTATGAAGAATTACTCTCAAAACCATAAACATCGGATCCTTTCTGTCATGTCTTTTACAATCTGTTTATATAATACAAGCCCAAAGAAGCATCTCCAACCCCATCATTCTGCCTGGACACTGAGATCCAGCTCTGAGAGTCTTCTGGTGGTTCCTCCATTGCTTGGTTACAAAGAACCAGGCAGAGGACCTTCTCAGTAGTTACGCCCACGCTGTGGAACACCCTCCTTTCAGATGTCAAGGAAATAAGCAACTAGAAGGAGAAGAAGAGTTTGGATTTGATATCCCGCTTTATCACTACCCGAAGGAGTCTCAAAGCGGCTAACATTCTCCTTTCCCTTCCTCCCCCACAACAAACACTCTGTGAGGTGAGCAGGGCTGAGAGACTTCAAAGAAGTGTGACTAGCCCAAGGTCACCCAGCAGCTGCATGTGGAGGAGCGGAGACACGAACCCGGTTCACCAGATTACGAGTCTACTGCTCTTAACCACTACACCACACTGGCTCTCTGACTTTTAGAAGATATTTGACTCCAACTATCTGACTTTTAAAAGATATTTGAAGGTAGCCCCGTATAGGGAAGTTTTAAATGTTTGAATGTTTTACTGTGTTCAATGTTTTAATTTGCTGGAAGCTGCTCAGAGTGGCAGGGGCAACCTATTCAGATGGGTGGCATGATGATGAGGATGATGATGATGATGCAAACAAAAGGTCACTTTTCTTGAACTACTGTTTCAGTGTACAGCTGAAGTTGCATGTTTAAATGTGCATTCTCTCACACACACATACTAGCATGTCAGATAAATAATTTAATTTAGCATTCTTCCTGATGTCTAGTTGTTTTTGTGTATGCAGGGATCTTCTCTTGCACACAGGAGAATTCAAATACACAAGCCCACATTCCCCTCCTCCAACCTGTAATGACACAGTCCAGGAAAAGGTTTGCTACTTGATTCTGCTGATTGCAAAAACAACAACAACAAAACACACACACACACACACACACAAAACCTGGCCCTTAAGACAGTTTTAATATCTTCACTTGGATATGCTCGTCAATACCGTATCATCAATTTTATTCCAAATCCAAAGAGGACTGTCATATCAGAGAAGCTGGCAAAAACGTATGTGACAAGTTGCATTTCAGAGAAATTAAAAACAACAAACCTCTGACAACAGGAGAGAATCTAGATTAATATGTCAACATCTCTTTTGATTCCCCTAAGAGCCTTCAGTGAGGTTGCAAGTCAAGCTAACACGCTATCTAGTATTTCTCAAATATTTAATACTGCTGGATTAATGAGAAATAAAAAGAGGATATTAGTTTCTTTGCCACTCAAATTCGGATGGTTTAGCTCTTTCTTTTTCAGTCTCTTTGGCATGCATCTGAAATTTTACATATTGCATGGAAAACATGCCCCCCAAATATGCACACGAGCTTTCCTAATCTTACAGACAATGTATTCCATAAATCCCAAATTAGGTTAAGCACACGCAAAGGTATTGATTCTACCCATATTTGACACCCTTATGTGTCAGTGTTTCAGCAGCATGGATCAAATCAAGTCGATTATATGCCTGCTTTCATATCGAGTGATTAAATGCATGCATTTTCCTGTCGCTCCAAAGTATTTAGATCATTTGTGATGTGGAAATGAGACAGTGGCAGTGCTCTGTTTTGAATATAAAGCAATCATTCACACAACTGAGCAGAAACAATAGGGTTTTCATACAGATGTGTATGACCAAATAAAAAACAATCTGCTCAGTCCAGAACCTTATTTCTGCACAGAATAGGAGCATTATAAGGTTTAAAATGATGCCAGTCTAAAGTTATCTAGGTCTAGTTAGCTGTTTCACTGCTTCCACTACCAGTATTGTCCCAGGTGATGGAAAATGGTGATCTAGGTGCCCTTGAGATGCACTGGAAACCAGTGGACTAGGGAGACTAGGCTAGTCTCCTAAATGTTCCTCTGGCACCTCCTTCCCAAAGTCTGGGAAGCTTCTGCCTGACTTAGGGAGGGAAGTGCGATGCTCCGATGGGTCCAAGAGCCCTCCTGCCATTTACCCAACGCTCGCCACTGAAGCCAATTGGACTTCTAGCACCAGAGATAGCTCAATAAGCAACCCCAGTTGGCACACCTAATCCTTTAGCGAGAGCACAACTCCACCTCCCACCCAGAACAGATTGTGCATCGTTCACATGCAGCTCCAGGTAATTTCACACATCTGTAACTTATTTTGATACAAAGTTATTTTGATGCGAAGTTACAAATGTCAGAAGACTAGGCTTTCATGCCTTTCATACTTTTTTTGTGTGCAAGTTAATCATTGAAAATCTCCTCCATGGCATTTCATTGATTTTATTAATGAGATCCCATCAGTGACATTTGGTGGCTGTACATCTGTCATAGCTGTAGGCTGAGGCTGGTGATTTACTGAAAGGGATACAGTCCCCCCCTGCTATAAACTGACACTGCTCATCTGAAGTGGTTGTAAGGTTACTATTACTGTCATTAAACATTCATTTGCAATCGGTGGCATATAG
This sequence comes from Podarcis raffonei, assembly GCF_027172205.1. Lineage (NCBI taxonomy): Eukaryota > Metazoa > Chordata > Lepidosauria > Squamata > Lacertidae > Podarcis > Podarcis raffonei. The sequence continues at coordinate 22,855,776 of NC_070606.1, forward strand.
ATGCTCTGCAGTGACAGTATCCTATTCTATGTCAATCAGTAAATCCAATGGGAGGCAATTCTCTGTTGTGTAATCACAGTATTGTGACATGTAGGTGAATGTGGAAGCCATGCTTTTGAGTCCGGCCATGTGCATCTTTCCCACATGATCATCTTGTCCTGGCCAGGCAACAATGGTATTTACACATCAGTCATGTGCATGTGCTTCTGGTCTTGAGATACATGCCACAGGAAAGCAACAAAATGACTTGGACCAGTGGCAAGTGAAGATCTGTTGGTGGAACTTAAAATTATAACACACACAGGGTTGCAGTGTTTCAGGTCCGCTGAACATAATAAACCTGTATTCAATTTCCTCCCTTCTTTGCATCCATTAGTACAGATCACCCCATATAATTGTTTATGCTGAGCATCATTATTCCTCTACTCCACTTGGTTGGCTGGTAGTGGCAGAGAAACATTTAGCATAATGTATGGGAACTTGAGGAATTCATTCTTTGCCCATTGAGGTTCAGATTGATCTGCTCTGTGGCTCCCAGACTTATGTGTGGTTCACAATGCAGTTATCCTTCAGAGTTTGCACTTCTTCTGTTTTCCGTTGCAATTCTCTGTGAGAAAAAGAAGAAGTATTAAAATGTGTATTTTAACACAAAGTACGTTTAGAAAAGACAGTGAAATAAAAAAATATGCATTTCATAGATTTTTTTTGCAATTTCTAAATCTTTATTTCATTTGATTATTATAACATGGAATATATGCCCTAAGGTATACAGAATATACAGTGTAAAATATAACATTAATAAAATTCCCGTTTTCCATTCTGTGTCTATCTTATTCTATTATTCTATTATTGTGACTATCTTATTCTATTATTCTGGCATTTCATAGAATCTATACACGGCTTGATTGTAGGAAAAAACCTCCAAGCAGTTTACAGAAAAATATTTTTAAAATAACATTATCACAAGGAAAAATTTATAGCAATAATTTAAAACATACAAAAAGTTAAAACAACAGTAGACTAAAACAAAGTTAAACCCATTTCATAATTGGCTTAGTGAAGCATTTTTACTTTCTTTTTGGAGAAAATACCCTTTTGAATGCAAATTGTCATGTGGATCTATTTTTTAAAATAAAAAAATAGTGGATTAATGCAGAAACAGGAGGGAACCAATTTGTGAATGAACACATGAAAAACTGAAATGGGTTGGAAATAAGCTCATCTGCCCATCCATGGCATAATAACATTAGGACATGGGGTATTTGAGGGTAAGACATTAGAACATGAAGAAGAGGAGAACCTGAGACCCAGGAAGGCCTTTCTTTGGCAGTAGCTTCTCAGTGCATAGGGTTCTTCCATCCTGTGTTTGCAGACTGGCCTCCACACATGAGAAGATTAAAGGTGAATTAGAGGCTGCCGGAGCAAATTTTAGGTTTTGACTGTGAATAAAGGTCTGTGGGAATTACACGAATTGGTTTCAAGTGTCAGCTCTGTGAATATCTACCGAGAGACTCTCAAAAGAAAGCTATTTTCTATGACAGCATCGCCCAATGTGAAGCTATATTGTGAAAGCTTTCCCTGCCATGTTTGTTTTGGCTCTGTAAAAGCACAGCTTAAGTAAAATTGTGACTTCTTCAGTTACAGAGAAGCAAGACTCAGCAAGTTATGCGACGGAGTGCGATTTATTCCCCTGGTTACAATGCAGACACTGTTTCTAACTTGATAGTGCATGTAGTAGATATATCTTAGTGATTTTGTGCCTCAAAAGAACTAATCATTCAGCTTTCCTCCAAATAAAACATCTGGGGGAAGTGGTGAGCAGTGTTGTCCGTGAGCTAGTTCATATAAGCGCAAAATTCCCCCCCACAAAATGTCTCTCTGATGAAGTGGACTCTAGTCCATGAAAGGTTGTGCCATACTAAATTGTATTAGTCTTCAGGGTGCTGCAAGGCTCTCAGCTGCTTTTATCTGCTGACAGACTCCATTTCCTGCCGGTGGTTTGTGTGAACATGACATTGCTCACACAGGGATTGAACCACCAAAAATGGTAGCATAGATGTTTGGTGGTTTGGATTTGCTTCTGGGTTCAGTTCAGTACATGTTTTTCCATGACCAAATGTTGTAACAATCAAAATATAATAAAGTGAGTAAAAACTCAATTCATACCACCACAACCAATATTTTTATCAAGGTATTCTTGTCACAACTTAACAGCACCTGTGGAGATAGGGCAGGCTTCAGTATAATAAACTTCACTTTACCAGATCACAGAAAAATCAATGTCAGCTGGATGGGCCAGTGAACAATTCTAACTAATAGGTAAGAGAAGAATGTGTTTCTTATTTTACCACAAAGGCAAGATGTTAGCTGATAATGAGGAAGGTTATGTACAGCCCCATGTGGCATCTGTCTGTTGTGCACCAGGCACATCTCCATGCCAAAAGCAGGGATCTGGGAGCAAGACCAAACCATAGGCAAGAAGGGTGGGTCACACACAACCACAACTTTATTGGTATCAGTGCATCCCTGGTTTGGCACAGCACAGGACAAGGAACTATCCCTTGGGCTGCCTGACTGTTGGCTGATATCACTTCTCAGCCCACCACCTGCCATAACTAAAGGAGTTTCTGGGAAGGTAGACCCCACCATGGTGTGGGTCAGGCATGTGGGTCCCTCTAGCAACCTGGGAAGAAGAATGATCTATCCCATTGCACAAAAGCTAACCATACATACATCTACTAGATTAAGAAAGCATTAACATCAGTTATCAGGTCGTTCCTGAACATAGAAGTCTAGTAGGTGTCTCCTGAATCATTTGCATGTAAGGTCCAGTGATGCTTCCTGGATGATCATCTCTGGAGGATAAGCAGATGTAGCTGTTGCTGATGGGTTACTCATGGATCAATCTGCAAGTGCTGCTCTCATCAGGAAGCATTCTCTAGTGTAGGCGGCAACAGGTTCTAGTAGGTCTTCCTCTGATAGAGTAAGGAAATAGGTTGGACACTGAACTACAATGTTGCTAAGTAGGTGCTGGATTTGTTTAAGCAGGTACAGACAAATGTCTGAGATTAAATGCTTTAACCATCAGGCAGCTGCTTTGACATTATCTTAGGTGGTTAGAGGAAGGGGATATTTCCTTCACTCCCATCTCAGGGAATTCCTGTTAAGTGTAGTGCGTATCATTGACCATCCACAGGTTCCCTTCTCCGGACTTCGGTTGGGTGGTTTTAATTCTTATGACCAATCCTATATGCTCCAGGCGGAGACATCATCCTGAGATCAAGAACTGCCATCAGAATATCAGGGAACTGATATTCACAGTAAAGATTTGTTGTTGTTTTTTCCCAGACAAACTGAAAAGGTATTTTTCCAGTTTGCAGAGGAAGGGGATTGGGGCCCCATGAACAAGGGAAAGCATGGATTTGCTGAGCGTAGTTTTGAGATTGTAGAGGTGTGTTTACTGTTTACAATGGGAGATGAAGGAAAGAACATAGCAGGTACAGTTGACTGTTAATCTAGCCTCCACCATCCCCTTAATGATTACATGAACAAAATCTCCCAGTCCAATAGGAGTGTATAGGCTAGTAACAGAAGTTGTGGGAGGGACCTGTGGATTGCTCCTTACATCTACATCAGCAGAGGCATGGAGTGGAGGATGAAATTAGGAAGTGGCAGGTACAGCCTGACCCTCTGATCTGGAAGGTCCTACTTCTGGTGGGACCAGAAAGCCCCAGTCAATAACGAGAGCCTGTAATGCAGATGAGAGTGAAAACCAGACACAAAGCAGTAAGAGAACAGTGGGAAGAACTTGCCTTTGACCTTTTTAACAGGATTATGCTTCCAGCATGAGGGAGAAAGTGAACATATAAAAGCTATCAACTGTGACATATTGGGCCAAGGGGAGTTTGGCTCTATATCACTAACATTCCCAAACACCTTGTAACAGCTTTAACAAACTATTGACTTTAAAACCTGCACTACCTTTGTTTCCACTTTGCAGTTCATTAAGTAACTGTTGGCCCTGTCTGTGTGTCTGTCTGTCATACTGATAGCATGAATTAAGAGCTAGGAATTGAGAATTCAAGATGCAGGCTGCCTTCTTTCCAGTTTTATACTTGGTTAAATAATTGTTGATCCTGCCTCCTTAACACCCCAATAAAGTAAAGGTAAAGGTACCCCTGCCCGTATGGGCCAGTCTTGACAGACTCTGGGGTTGTGCGCCCATCTCACTTAAGAGGCCGAGGGCCAGCGCTGTCCGGAGACACTTCCGGGTCACGTGGCCAGCGTGACATCGCTGCTCTGGCGAGCCAGAGCCGCACACGGAAACGCCATTTACCTTCCCGCTAGTAAGCGGTCCCTATTTATCTACTTGCACCTGGGGGTGCTTTCGAACTGCTAGGTTGGCAGGCGCTGGGACCGAACAACGGGAGCGCACCCCGCCGCGGGGATTCAAACCGCCGACCTTTCGATCGGCAAGCCCTAGGCGCTGAGGCTTTTACCCACAGCGCCACCCGCATCCCTAACACCCCAATAATGCAAGATAAAAACAAAGGTTTTCAGATCTACATTTCTTTTCATTTTAGTTAACACCTGACCTTGCCAATCAAGCAATTTGACAACTCAAACTAATCAAGCACAATAATTTATTCAGAATAATAACCTAGATACTCTATTTTGTATTGTTAATAGACAAATAATAATATACTACATATGTGTAAGTTTAGAAACCTAAGATATGTGTGTGTGTGTGTGTGTGTATGTGTGTGTGTGTGTGTGTGTGTGTGTGTGTGTATATATATATATATATATATATATATATATATATATATGAATAATTCAGTTTTAACATCACATTGGAAGGTATATATTTTTCAAATTATTTTGGGCATGTGAGAACCTAGAATATTTAATGCAGTGAATTAGGTAAATGTGTTAAATAGAGCTTTGTTTGAATATGGAATGGATTTCATATAACTGTGTAAGCAATGAATATTTCATTGATCATTTTCAAGTATTAGGTAATAGAAGACAGATGTTAATTCTTGGAGTGTAAACTAGTGAAATTAGATGTGTTAAGAAAATTGTAACTCCTGCCATCTTTTGTGAATGAAGGAAAACGTAAACCAAAAGGAAGTAAAGAAGAGATGGCATGAACAGCCGATGTATTTAGACTTATTCTGGCACAACTGGCACAACTCTGTAAAAGGAGTGTAGAAAGACCAGTACAAAAATTAGAAAGCACAAACAAGGATTTAGATAGGAAAACAGATAATATAGGGGGGGAAATACAGATAGTGGAAGAGAAAGGTGAATTGATTTTGCAAACAGTCCAGGCAATGAAAGAGTTGAAAGAAAATCAAGAAGGTTTAACTCAGCAGCCTGCTTTAATAGAAAATAAGTTTGTGACACAAGAGGAGGTGGCAAGGAGAAGTGTCCAAGGAGTAGATGATTTAGAGGAGAAGTTGGAGTAAGAAGATAGTTGGGGGTGGGGAGCAATTTTCTAAAACTTTAGGACCATATACAGTGTTCTCTATATGCTAGCACAACAGCCCTTGTGCTAGGGGATGGCAGAGTTTAAAAGTTGCACCACAAAGAAATCCAATGTAACAGTTGCACCAGTGAAAGCTTGTTGTGCCACAGCTGATTCCCCTCAAGATTCAAGCCCATTGTGAACCCTAAATGTGGAATCTGGAGAATAATAGGCAGGGATTCAGTCTGAACATCAGCACAAAGGAGGAAATTGTTTCATTATAGTGAAATGTTTTAATCCACTCTTGCAAGCCACTTTGAGATTTTTTTTTTAGACTGTTCTGAATATGTTTTTAAAGGAAACAAAAGACATAGAAAGTAAAGTATGGAAAGCAGCTAGACCAAAAAAGAAGTTTTAAATAAAATAGAATATGTAGGTAATTTCTCATGTGAGAAAGCCTGTCATGATGGGTTAAAGGCGCATCACATGATTACCAAGGGGTGGGGTCATGTTGCCCCCCCCAATTTTATTTATATTTTTTCATTATTACAATTTCCAAAACCACATTCACATTGAAATCAACATTTCCCCCATTGCTATATTACTTTATAATAAAACAATCATTTATGACTTCCCATCTTCTCCTTCCCCGGTTCCTTTGATTTTCCCACCATTCCTGCATATGCTTATATATCCATTTAGTTCTCTTTTTCCTTTATTATCACTTTATTTTATATTATACTGTTGAATTTACCATAATCTTGCTAATGCTTTCACATGTTTACAATTATTTTCTAAATACTTCCCAAAGCTTTTCCATTCCTCTTTATATACTTGATCCTCGTGTTCTCTTATCTTACTAGTTAAACCTGCTAACTCTGCATATTCTATCATTTTTAATTGCCAATCTTCTTTATTAGGGACCTCTCTCCATTTCTGCGCTAAGATCTGAGTTGCAGTAGTGGCATACATATAGCTGTCAACTTTTCCCTTTTCTTGTGAGGAATCCTATTTGGAATAAGGGAATTTCCCTTTAAAAAAGGGAAACATTGACTGCTATGGGCATAGATAAAGAAGTTTTCCTGACACCTGGGCACATCTGTCAATGGTACATGCTTCTGGCCATATTGTTGCCATATTGTTGGCCCTGCCCCAGATGTCCATGTAATCAGAACTGACACATGAAAATGGGTTGTAAAAGCTTTAAAGTTATGCTTGCTTTTGCATGAACAAGGGGACTCTAGTCCTGCTGGTTCAATGTGTTTCTGTGGTAGCCACCCATCTGTTCTGGAGTACTTCCAGTGAAACTATATTTCTGTATCCCCAGATTTGGGGATATGCTGCCCATATGACTTGGTTGCCCCAGCCACTCTGGGTGGTTCTCAACAGAATATTAAAATCACATCAAAACAGGAAACATAAAAAATTTCCCTATACAGGACTGCCTTCAGATGTCTTCTAAAAGTCAGATAGTTGTTTATTTCCTAGACATTTGATGATAATGGTGGTGATGGTGATGATGATAACAACAGCAGCAGCAGAAGCAACAGCAGCAACAACAACAACATCAACGCTCGGCCCCTCTGACTGATTTTCCTCAGCCACTCTGGGTGGCTTACAGCACATACAAAAACATAGTAACATGTCAAAAATTAAAAACCTCCCAATATAGGGCTGCTTCCGGATGTCTTCTAAAAGTGTAGTTGTTTATTTCCTTGATATCTGACAAGAGGGCATTCCACAGGGAGGGCGCCACTGCCAAGAAGGCCCTCTGCCTGGTTCCCTGTAACTTCACTTCTTGCAGTGAGGAAACCACCAGAAGCTGGACCTCAGTGTCTGGGCTAAATGTCACCTGTTGAGGTGAAGTTGGAGGTTGCTGCTTGGAGGAAACATTCAATAGACTTTGAGAGGGGGAAAGGGGTTTGCTATGATTGGTGTCATTTCCTCATGCCTTTTCACCTTTTCCTTGCCCCCCAACCTTTGTTTTCCTGCATTCCAGAATAGCTACATTCCCAAGGCCTTGCTCCAGGTTTTGGTAGGAGATGAGTCTTACAGCATCAGAACTGTGGTATCAGGTTTGTTTTTCTTTGTTTTACCTAGAGAGCTATTTTAAATATTTGCGTCCAAACAGTGCTCTCAAAATACTATAAAGGATTGCAGCGACAGCCTCTTACCCAGAAGCATGAAACAACGCAAGGAAATGCAGAGATACTAATGCACATGTAAATGGGAAGCTTTTTTCTTTTCTTTTTTGGCTTGGCATGGAGTATCAACACTGCCTTGTGAAGAATTCCAAATAGTTCACGTCTATGTTTTTGCCTCTGTCCTTCCTTCATAGCCCCACACTCGTCTTTCTCTCTCAATCAACATGCATGCTAAAAATCCTTAATGTAATCAGTCACTTGTGTTTATGTAGCACCCTTCATGTAAACATCTCTGAGTGCTTTTCAGTCATTAAGATCAAATTAGAAAACCATCTTAGTAAATATAGGGACATGAATATTAATGTTAGTTTCAGTATTAACCCTGTCTAGGTAATATGAAGGCACTTCTTTTAATTTCTAGCTTACCTTGCAACTTGAGAACAATAAAATTATTGTCATATAGAGTGGCATTCAACTAAGTTTTCCCCAAAGTAGACCAACTGAAATTACAGTTGGTCTACTCCAAGTAAAAACTAGCTGAATACTATCCATACATTACACCCACTGAATTCAAAGCAGTTGCATTAACTGTGAAGCAGGGTTACTTGTTAACTTAAAATTGCAAGACCGCCCCTTGAAAAGTCTAAGCCTTGGATTATGCAAACATTAGACAAGGTGACGATTTCTTTCTTGGGTGCTATCACTTTCGATTTGGGAGTGGGAAGGAATCACAGGACTAAATGGTCCCCCCGTACAAAATAAACCTGCACACAGAAAACAGGTAGTTGGGGAGAAGACTTATATTCTTCTTGAAAGGGGTTAAGTTTACTGCATGTATGATGTTAAAGGAAAATATTATGAAAATGATGTATAGGTGGTACTTGACCCCTGTTAAATTAGCCAAGGTTTATCATAACTGTGATAATTTATGTTGGAAATGTAAAGAAAAGGAAGGTACCTTTTATCACATGTGGTGGACCTGTCCCAAGGTGAAGGATTTCTGGGAAAAGATTTATAATGAATTAAAAAAAAATGATGAAATATACATTTATAAAGAAACCAGAGGTCTTCCTCCTTGGAATAATAGGTATTGAATTGCCCAAGAAGGATGTAAAGGTATTTTTGTATGCCACAACTGCTGCTCGAATTTTAATAGCCACTGACCTCACTGGAAGAATCCGCAACCAGAAAGAAGAGGAACATCAAGAAGATTGGAAGAAATTTAAAGATTATTTGAATAAATATTGTAATATTAAAAATTAGAAGTTACCTGAAAGTACTAATTAGGCCTAAGGATTTAATTAAATAAATGAGATTTAGAATGTTAAGAAAAGTTAAGCAATTTGACTATAATTGGAATATTGTTTTTGAATAATGATATTGGGAAAACTGCTAGAGGAAGGACTAGAGGAAGTCAAGCAATATGTTTATGACGTTGGAAGTTTAATTAATTAATTAATTTGTATTGTTTATGTGTCTGTTGTTATATCTTTTGTTGTTATTTGCTTTATTTCTTTTTTATTTTTGTTTTATTTGTTTTACAGTATGTGTTATATGTGTATGAAACTCAATAAACATTATTGATAAAAAAAGAGAGAGAAGACTTATATTCTTCTTGCATGGCCAGCCCTACTACGAGGCCATACTTTAGCCGGCAAATTTTGAGGGGTGGGAAGTGGGTAGAAAGGTGTGCTATGCAGTCTAACCTGCAGTCATTAAGGTAGCTTGCTGCCCTAGCATGGCCAGCATACCAATAAGATGACCTGAGGCAACCCACCTTGGGTAGCATGCTCCACCCAGCCCATGAGGGCATGGGCCTGGATCTGTGGTGGGGAGAAACACTGATGACATGTCTTGCACCAAGCACCAAAAGGTCTTGGTCCAGGCCTGTCTTCCTCATATACTAGGGTTATTTCCTCCAGTTGGAAACATTTCTATTCTACAGTGGTACCTCGGGTTAAGAACTTAAATCGTTCCGGAGGTCCGTTCTTAACCTGAAACCGTTCTTAACCTGAGGTACTTCTTTAGCTAATGGGGCCTCCCGCTGCCGCCGCCACACAATTTCTGTTCTCATCCTGAGGTAAATTTCTTAACCCAAGGTACTACATCCGGGTTAGCGGAGTCTGTAACCTGAAGTGTTTGTAACCCGAGGTGTCTGTAACCCTAGGTACCACTCTATTCTATTCTATTCTATTCTATTATTTTTAAAAATTTGTATACCACCCTCATCCGTATATCTCAGGATATAAAAATGCAAGACAAGAGCCACACAAAAATAATAAAAACCAAAACAAACCAACAACCCCTTCCCACCTCACTTCCCATAAACATATTTAAAAGGATATAGGGTGATAATCAGCATCTAGAGCTACACTGCAGGAACAAACATCTCTTCCAATGTGCTTGTTTTGATATCTTTGTCCTGGCCCCTTTCTGCAAATCACTGAGACTATGGCTGAATTGCTTAATATTGTTTTGGTTTATAATTCCACCTGCTTTAAAAAAAGAGAGAAAATAAATACACGTATCGATTTTTGTGAGGCATGGAGGTTATAATACTCTTCGTAAACTGCATCAGTCTATCCCTTGGCTGAATACTCAGTCCTTGCCTATGGTTATCAGTTTACAAGCACAGAGGAAAAAACCCATCGTGTGAAATTAAAAATGCATTATCAGCCTATCCATTCAAAGAATGAAATTATGGATCCAGGATAAATCAATCATCTCGGTGGAAAATGATAGCTTTCTGAGGAGAACTAGCAGGATTGCCACTTGCTTTTATTGCTGTGCGGGTTATTTTCCCCAGCAAAGTTGGTTCTTTCCTGATAGAAACTCAATCTGTGTTTTAATTGTGCAGCTTTTTGAGCTGAAGAATAGACTTTGCTGAAGAAGAGAAACTGTTGTGTAGTACCCCCCCCATGCACACTGTATATGAAAATCCTAAACAACAAGGGTTGAGAAGCAACACAATAATGATTCTCTCCTGGAGGGAACATCAACAGCAATGCAAAATGCCTTTCATGTTATATAAGATTACTGCTAACCTTTTCCAATTAGAGTCAGGCAGTGTTATTCCCTGGGAATGATTATACCGTGCCTTTCTGCAAATGGTGCCTGGATATTTTGATATGAAGGTCTTTCCCCTACATTCTGTTCATCGGTCCCCAGGAGCCTTTTTAATGTTGTTTTGCTTTTAGTTCATTTGCAATTTGCTCGTTGCAATACTTGTCATGTTGAGGTAAAAGGGTTGCAATTTCTCAATGTGCAAAATGCTTTGACTTAAGCCAGAGGGTTTCCTGTGCTTTGAAACTACAGGCTCTCCTTATCCAGATAACTTCTAGAATGCCTCTAATATCATGAAAGGATATCATGAATGTGTGTGTCCTAGCACTGTTGTTGGTCAGCTGATCCTGAAGAATCAGTATCAAGCTCCTGCCTCTATTCCCGTCACATCAGCAAATGAGGAGAGATAATATAAACCACAGGAAACATTCTAGAAATAAAGTGGATTTTTCTAACTCAACCAATGTTAGAAAACATGCACATAAAACATATATTGGCAAAACCTATTGGTGTTTCGCAACTTTCTGACTAGTTGCAGGACCTTAGCCAGACCTAGCAGAGTACACGCAGAATCCACGGAAGCAATTGGAGACTTGGCTGCAGACAGGATAGACGAAGCAGGAACCAGGAACTTGTAGTTAGGTGTTTATTATATACAGTGGACTATATACAGGAACAGAACACGGATATTTTGCTAGCTCTCTCCGGCACGACTCACAACTCCTACCCTGACACAGAACTCTGAACCTCTGAACTCCAAACTCTCAACTAACAGTTAGTAGGCCATTAATTATCACTCCCTTGAGAGAGCTTGGCCAATCAGGGAGCGGTCTCCATGTCTCTGTTATCACCAGGCAGACTTACTCCTTCAGATTGCCTTCTGGCTATCTGCCAAACCTTAATTGCCTCTGTGTGAGTAGCTGCACGTACAGTTTCCCAACAACATAAACAGGATTGTGTGCAGGTTGCCATTCTGCAGGAGTGCAGACCATGTTCAGAATGGTGTATTGGGTGTGGAATTCAGCTTTCTGAGAATCTTTGGGTTTTTCAAAAATCAAGTTTCTAAATTTTATGGTTGTGCTTGACAGCAAGCAGGGAATACCTGCTGACAATTCAGAAACTAGAGGGATAGCTGAATCAGGCAGAGATCACTGGTCAGAGGCTGACATTCTGTGCCCTGCAAAGCGAAACCATAATAAACAATGCAAAATAAGACATGAAACATGTTTTATTTGTATATTTTAAATTGCTCGGGCACAGGCTTTTTTCTTTCCTTTTTTTAAGTTAGGTACACACAAATGTACAATTATTATTGTGTGCATACAAATATTTGCATATGGTGCTCACACTTTCTCAAGTCTGTGTTTCACACTCTTCTCTTCATGTCACCCCTTTCTTCCCCAAACGAATTAGTTTCCAGCTTTTAGTGAGTACAACCACCAACTACATTTGTGACAGGGATGTTACAAAAAAATGGCATCTATGTGGTGACACAGCCCTGTCTTAGATGCAAGATCTATATAAGCACTCAATTTGTGTTGAGTTTCAACTGTTGGCCATGAGGATGTGAATAAACTGTCCTTATTATTCCTTGTAATATTCCCAACATAAAAAATAATAACATTGCATGCTCAAAACATGGATCTTGAAATGCAAATATGTATAATCATAGAATCAAGTAAGGGACCCCCAGCTGGAAGGGATCCCAAGGGTCATCTAGTCCAACCCCCTGCAATGCAGGAATCTCAACTAAAGCATCCATGACAGATGATCATCACAGCCATTGCTTAGAAACCTCCAAGGAAGGAGAGTCTACTACCTTCTGGGGGAGACTGTTTCACTGTTGAACAGCTCTTACAGTCTGAAAGTTTCTCCTGATGTTTGTCGCAATCTCCTTTCTTGCAACTTGAAATCATTTTTGAATGTATTTTTTGATTGGGTAGGATTTTTTTTTTTTTTGGAATAGTTACCTTGCATCCTAAGTGGTCTGCTTTTTATTGCATTTAGTTCTGGGTTACTTCTCAAGAGATCAGCCTATCACACCCCTTTCCCTGTGTAGTGTAATTGTCTGGAATAGCAAGGTGGCTGGCTGCTTTTCTTCTTTCTTTTAAGATCTGTGATAACTGTTAAGAACTTAATGTTGCAAATTTGTTTTTTTCTTTGGGCAAGAGAACCCACAGCAGCCCATGGGAATATGTTGTACCTGATATGGACACATGAACAGACCAAGCACAACAGCTTCTTTTAAAAGTCCATGCTGCTGTGACTCTAATCAGAGTCACTTCCTGCCCTGAACATTTGCTAGGGGTTGCTACCTCTCGTCACGCATCCACCAGAATCACCTGCACTTAGCAGTGATCAAAGGTGGTCTCCAGAAGCTGGAAATCAATAAAGTGCTCTGGAGTGGTTTGAAATCAATTTGGATGAGATGCACCATGCTGCCTGCCTATATGGTACACATATTATCATCATAATTGAGAAGGTTTGCAGGCTTAACAGCAATAGGTGTGCCACAAAGCATGTCCCAAATTTCTGGCTGTTTAAGCCCTTTTAAAACAATCAAATTCCTTCATTTTCTCTCTCTTTATGCCTTCTGTTTTAAAAAATCATAAATCTATAGAGAAGCTGCAGTACAAATGAGACTTCAAATAATATTTAATAGGGCATTTCTGTTTAATCATGCCTTTCAGAATTTTTCTGGAGTTCCTGCAGAGTCACTGGAATGAAGCTGAGCTCTTTCAATATATAGCTGAAACCCTAGGAGAGCCACCTCCTGCGCTCAGCGTAATACAGATTTTAGCAAGATTGATTACAGCGGAGGAATTCAGAAACGTAAGCTATTAGTCCTTGTTCTGGGGTTGGATTTTCACTTACTTGAGCTGAATTTGCTCTCCATTCCCTAGGAGATCTTTCCTAGGACAGCATAACTTGAAATGGAGCCCTCTGCTACATGATTGAAATGGTTTTCTGTACAACTGAATCACACTCACTTTCCCCTCCAGATGGGAGAAAAAGTAAACCACTCAGAGCAGGAAAAAGATATTCCTAGCACACTGTCCGAGGCCTAGTGATGTTACAAGACTCTCCATGAGAATACAATCGTACCTCGGAAGTCAAACGGAATCCATTCCAGAAGTCTGTTTGACTTCCAAAACCAAAGCATGGCTTCTGATTGGCTGCAGGAAGCACCAGCAGCCAACTGGAAGCTGTGGAAGCTGTGGAAGCTGTGGAAGCCCCGTCGGATGTTTGGTTTCCAAAAATTGTTCAAGAACTGGAGCACTCACTTGGGGTTTTGATCATTCAGGAGCTGATTTGTTCAGGAGCCAAGGCGTTCGAGATCCAAGGTATGACTGTATTATGAAGATCACTTAATGTGGAGTCATATGAAGGACATGATCCATATATAAAATTCAGATACTGCCATTAGTTGCCATGATACCTTCTTGCTTGGAGGGATAAAAATTATACAAGAAATCAGTCTGGCAACTTGCAGCCCAAAGACGGGTGGGACCCTTAAACCAAATGCATGTGGATAATGATGTAACTTCCTGTGTATGGCAAGGAGAGGGAAAAGAAAGGAAAAGAAGGGAATCAAATGAGAAAGTGAGAGAAAAGTGGTAACAGAAAAAGGTAAATCCCATTTACCTTGGCTTTAGCTCCACCCACTTTTGACTTCAGCCTGTTCATCAGCAATATGTGGACCCTGACATATTACCCTTGAGGGTGTCTTTCATTTTTCCAATTCATTCCTTCATATTTCCATATCAGTTTGCATTTTCTTTTTCAATACAGTCACCATGAAAGGTTATCAGCATTGTAGTTCAGATTTCTCCTAATACATTTGGTATGCAATTTCTGTCTAACATGCACATTTTTGCAAAACGTATTTCCCTAATGTTTATATTTTCCTTGATATAAATGTCTGGATGTTATTTTCACTAATATATGCATTTTATGGACACCTAGTAATGTGCACCCCTGTACACATTACCTAGCTGGCATAATTTTCCAGCTTGCAGCAGTGTTTCTGTTCCGCTGCATGCAGCAGTGTTTCTGTTCCGCTGCATGCAGCAGTGTTTCTGTTCCGCTTGCATGCAGCAGTGTTTCTGTTCCGCTGCAGAATGCTTTCTGTCAAAAGCTGTGTTATTCAACTTGTTGCCTGCTTTGATGAAATTTACGTAACAGCTGAAATTTATGTAGTTACATAAATTACATTGCCATTTTATCATTCCACCCCATCCATTTCAATCCAAAGGAAATACAATGCAAATGGGGGAAAATGTATTCAATTACATATTTTTTGCAAGCTGTAAGCAACAACCTCAGCAAATACTAATTGTATTCACTGAATTTATTCCCATGCCACACAAGTGATAAAGAAGTGAACACCAGCAATTTCCACTCCCATTTCTGTTTTAGCCAGAATTCACCGACATCCCATTGGATCAGTCTATTTCTGGTCTGTGCCAGTTTTGCATGCCTTCATACATGTCTGTTCCATCCTGCTTTCATATTAATCTGTGATCAAAAACAATAACAACAAAACATTGTATTTACATTTGTATTGAAATGTATTTTTGAACATCTTTTCTCACGAAACACACATTTCTAAAAATATTTTCTCCCGGAGTACCTATTTCTAAATGTACCTAATTCTAAAGTAAGTAGCTGCTCTACACATTTCAGCGCTGCATTTTTATCTTTATTTTTGAGTTGACCTGACAACTGCATCACAAAATTTGGAGAAGAGCAAAATCCAGTGGAGAGCTATATTTTTAATGCACACATTAGACCAGAAAATGTGGATCAGGTCAGGTCATATTGGAATTCACAAAGAACAGATCTTGGAACACAAACCAGTCATTTTATCAGTATGTCATCCCTTTTATCTCTTAGCCCTACCTGACAGAAAGAGCCAAGGAATTCTGAGGAAAGCAAAAAGAGTTTTGAAGAGTAGTGAAATTACTCGGTGGGGTTCTCCACATCCTGGTCTGCTGTAGGAGTAGTATTAAAGGTAGACAGAGTAGTTGATGACAGGGAATTGGGATCGATGGGTGAGTTGGCTTGCACTTGCAATTTTTATGATGGGTTGCTAGGGGTCAAGAAAGTTTATTCTGCAGCTCTGCCTGATTAGTAGCCCCAAAGGCTTTCCAACCTTTCTTTGCACTGTCTCGCTTGATTCACTTGCCTGAGCTGTTCAGATTATACATTGAACAATTCCTTGCCTGAGGACAATGCTGCCATAGTGTACCTTTCTTTCTTCTTGTTATCTGATTATGACAACATACATGGTCAGTAGCAGAATTCAGAAATAGACTGCATAGTCACTTCTAGCCATTTTATGCACAAACTAGATTTGTAGAGAGGAATGGTAAGAGCAAATGAGCTCCTTCCTCTAGGATGAAAAGCCCTTTGCACACATAATATTCGTTTTTTTATAACTTGTTTTATTCTCATGTGGTACTTCATATTAGCAGAGCAATAGTCATTTATCTAATCACATCTTACAGTCCTAGAAGAAGATATGGGACAAGGTAAACATTAAGAAACTGAAAATGCCACAGGATTGATTTTCTCCCACCATGCCACTGAACAGGTAACACCCCATCTCCTCCATTGCTCCATGTTTGTAGAAGAACAACACTCTCCCCTACTGTATAAATAGGCCTTTATTGCTCTGTAAATGGATTTTTTATTTTTCAATTTCCTCTTTCTTAAACTCAAACAATACCTAATTTTCAATAAGGCCAGAATCTGCCAAACCTTAATTAGCCATTGCTTGATGGATGGAATTTCCTTATGTGCAATCAAGACCTTTGCAATTATTAATAAGTTAGATGTTATTTCAAGTCCTGGGCAGAATTGTCAAGTTCCACTTTGTGGAGTTTGGGCAGAAATCATCCCACTCCACAATACTCTGGAGTGCCCGAATGGCTTCCACAATTCCCTGAAGACATTGAACAAACAGGCCTAGTATGGCTAAGTCTTGCTGCCCATGATTGGAGGGTGGGCGGCAGTGCTCTTTGATCCAGTAATGATGAAGAGGTTTTACTGCCCATTGGCTGGATTAGAGAGTTTGGGTAGTGTAGTGTAACTTCCCTGCTTGCATCCCAGTGAAAGGGTGTCATTTATTTAATTTACCTTCCCTCTTTGGTTGAAGATTTTATGTGAGCATCTCTGATCCTGCTAAGGATAGGTGAAAGCACTCTTCTTTCTGAATTGGAGATTTTAGGGGTTTGAACAAAGGACCTTGTACCCCTGGGGAATGGGACTGCTGTAAACCACTGGACTATGCTATACCAGGCATGTCCAACTGGTCGATTGCGATCTACCATTCGATCGCGGGGCATCTGTAGTTGATCCCAGTCAATCGTGTGATCCTGGTTAATTGCCCCCCCCCAAAAAGCTCAACAACTTAAGTCAAGCCAATGGGTAGATCACTGCCAGTTTTTTTTTAATAGTGGGAGTAGATCACAGTCTCTTGGGAGTTGGACATGCCTGCGCTATACCATTGGTCTTCAACTGGTGTGTCAGGACACAATACTGGGTTGTGGTCTGATCTATGGTGGGTCACAACAGGAGTGCTACTATTAAAATTTATGGTTAAAAGCCTAAGTAGAGGATGTCATATGTGTGGAGGAAAAACTTAAACATGAAGTAACAGTTCCAAAAATGGACTTGTAGACTTATTGGAGTTCACCAATTGGGTCTGCGTTGCTCCGGGACAGGAGGAAGGAAGTCAAAATGACACCGAGTTGGTTCAAAGAAAGAGTTTATTCTGCTCTCCGGATAGCAGAAGGCACTTGCGTGGTGAGTCCACAGCAAGTCCAAAGAAATGACAAGTTTCATGCAGTATATATATCCTCCAGGCATCCTCTCCCCCTTCCCCAGCCACTTCAACTTGTATACGCAGGTTGACATCACGTATGTTCCTGCTCTGGTACTCTCAACCATAAAAGGATCTTCCTTCCTGTACTTCTGACCATAAAAGGATCTTCCTCTTCCTACTCTTATCTGGGAAGACGTCATAATCTCCGGGAACACGCTTTTGGCGTTTTCCCCGGACATTGGTCTTGTGCGTATTTTGTGGTCAGCACATAAGATAAAGTTCTGACATGTTTTCTTTGTTCCCCTGGAGAGCCAAGGGCATCCCTTGCCTGTCCTGATGAAGGACAGAACTTTTTATGCAGTTGTGTCCTTATTATGGTTTTGCTCAACAGTTCAAGTTTTAAAAGTGCTCTCTTTTGAAAGAACAAAAGGGGGGGGGTTGAGTCAGTTTTAAACTGCTACACAGAAACCCATTCCTTCAGACTTTATTCAGCAGAGCTGTACTTGCTACTGAAGGTAAATGAGTGGAAATGGTATTTACCGTATTTTTCGCACCATAGGACGCACCGGACAATAGGACGCACCTTGTTTTAGAGGGGGGAGAACAAGGGAAAAAAATTCTTCCGCTCTCTGCCCAGCGCCCCTTCAGCGAAGTGGCAGGAAGCGCTGCACAGAGAGTGGGAGAATTTTCCCCCTCTTGTTTTCCCGCTCTAAAACAAGGTGCCGTTTAAGGTGCGTTCAGGCGGCTACCTTGGAAGCCTGGAGAGCTAGAGGGGTCAGTGCGCACGGACCCCTCTCGCTCTCCAGGCTTCAGGTTCCTTTTGACCTGCTCTTTGGGGCTGGCGGGGGGAAGCCCACCACCAGCCCCAAAGAGCAGGTCAGGGAGCAGCGGAATGGCGCAGCGGAGAGGCTGCTGCCATAGTCACGCGTCACTTCTCCAGCTGGGAGAGGGTCGCGGGGCTATGGCTTCTTTAGCCCCGCACGCTCTCTCCCGGCTGGAGAGGTGACGCACGGCTATGGAGGCTCCTGCCATAGCCGCGCGTCACCTCTCCAGCCGGGAGAGGGTCGCGGGGGGCTGCTTTAGCTCCACGTGCTCTCTCCCGGCTGGAGAGGTTACACGCGGCTATGGAGGCTCCTGCCATAGCCGCGCGTCACCTCTCCAGCCGGGAGAGGGTCGTGGGGGGCTGCTTTAGCTCCGCGCGCGCTCTCCCGGCTGGAGAGGTGGCGCGTGGCTATGGAGGCTCCTGCCATAGCCGCGCGTCACCTCTCCAGCCGGGAGAGGGTCGCGGGGGGCTGCTTTAGCTCCGTGCGCTTTCTCGGCTGGAGAGGTGACGCACGGCTATGGAGGCTCCTGCCATAGCCGCGCGTCACCTCTCCAGCCGGGAGAGGGTCGCGGGGGGCTGCTTTAGCTCCGCGCGCGCTCTCCCGGCTGGAGAGGTGACGCACGGCTATGGAGGCTCCTGCCATAGCCGCGCATCACCTCTCCAGCCGGGAGAGGGTCGCGGGGGGCTGCTTTAGCTCCGCGCGTGCTCTCCCGGCTGGAGAGGTGACGCGCGGCTATGGAGGCTCCTGCCATAGCCGCGCGTCACCTCTCCAGCCGGGAGAGGGTCGCGGGGGGCTGCTTTAGCTCCGCGCACGCTCTCCCGGCTGGAGAGGTGACGCACGGCTATGAAGGGGAAAAAGTGCGTCCTATAGAGCGAAAAATACGGTAATCCAGTACATTCAGGATTGGCACAGTCCATTAAAAAAACCCAGTTGCAGCACTTACAAAAACTTATAAACTTGAAACAAGACTATACCTTAGCACTAAGTAAACAGATTACTATTTGAAAAGGGGCCAAAACAGGACCCTCACCCAAATATGTACAGAGCCCCACACCAGAAGGAAGATAAGATAAAAACAACTAAAAATAAGTGTAGCAGACAGGCTGAGGGGAGAGAGATGACATAGCATGTGGCCTTACAAAGAGCAAAATATGCATCCCTTGAAACACTGAGGTGAACCTGTTTCTCTCTCTTCCCAACTTTGGAGTTGGCTGCCCTGTGCCTGCCTTTGGCTATTCCCACAGCTTGAGGTGTATGGATTGGAACAATGCAAACTTGATCTCAAACCTTGGTTGTTGCTACAGTCTGGTGGGATTTCTGGAACCCAGACCAGACCCTTGATGAGTTGTGTGTTTCGAATGTCTGACTCTTCATCCTATTTTTTTTAATAAAAAAAAACCTGTTTAGGATGCTTGCCGTAGTATGGTACCATCAACGTAATATGTATAAATCTTTGTAATTGCTATCAGCACATGTGAATTCACTGCTGGGCCATCTGTCCACATGTTGCGCTCATTACTGTAGATGAGGCAAGCTGAACTTGAACAGCCTGGCTAGTTAGCTAGAGAGTCAGGTCATTACCATGGCAGCTATTAGGTGAATGTACACTAATAGTGCAGGGCAGCAAAAATGTGTGTTTCGTATATCCCAAATAGCATATATGCTGGCTTAGATCATGAAGCATAAATCAAGCTTTAGCGTTTGCTTTCCCTTTTTTATGGCGCTGTCCTTTAAAACGCTGGTTGGTTGGTTGTTCTAGCTACATTAAGAGAAGGAATAAACAGCATTTAATCTCTAATTAGAAACTCACTTCCAAATTACCTCGTTTCGAAAGGTAAAGGTCAGAAATTGTTTGATAAAATGTCAGATCAACAGCATGTTATAAAACGATTATTGTCAGAAAAGCCATGTTAATTGTTCTCAGAGTAAACATCTGCATATGTTCGGTTAAATTAGGTGAACTTTCTTCCATGGGCCTCTAGGATAAGTGCTCTTCTCATACTGAAATCTGGAGATGTTCTTTATTGGGTTTGATTGTACATTGTTTGCCCAGCAAACATGCCATCTTAAGACGGTCATTACAATATACAGTCAAACCTCGGTTCTCGAATGGCTCCGTTTTTGAACGTTTCGGCTCCCGAACACCGAAAACCTGGCTTGCCAGTGTTGAAATACCTTGAGGATGCTCTTTAGGGAGTGGCCACCGGGACCATGTAACACTGGTCCTAAAGGATCTTCAGTGGCTCCCAGTACGTTTCTGCACACATTTCACAGTGTTGGTGTTGACCTTTAAAGCCCTGAATGGCATCAGCCCAGTTTACCTAAAGGGGCATCTTCACCCCCATCACTCAGTCTGGACACTGAGGTCCACCTCCAAGGGCCTTCTGGCAGTTCCTTCACTGCAAAAAGTGAAGTTACAGGGAACCAGGCAGAGGGCCTTCTTGGCAGTGGCACCCTCCCTGTGGAATGCCCTCCCGTCAGATGTCAAGGAAATAAACAACTTCCAGAAGACATCTGGAAGCAGCCCTATATAGGGAAGTTTTTAATGTTTGACATTTTACTATGTTTTTATATGTGCTGTAAGCCACCCAAAGTGGCTGAGGAAACTCAGTCAGATGGGTGGAGTGTTGTTGTTGTTGCTGTTGTTCTCATCATCACCATCATCACCACCATCATCATCCCTTCTCATGCCCTTTTTCTTGAAATGCAGCTGGGCTTCTGTCTCCACTTAGTCATTTGTAAGTTCCATGACTCATACAACAGTTGGTGCCTGTTCCGTTCCCGCTCAGCACATGTCAGCCTCTTCGCCTTCTCTCAAGCACCACTGTATGCATAAGCTGTAATTATAACTTGATTAGTGTAGTAATTCATCTTCCGTTTTTAATCTTTGCTGAAATGTGTGATACGTGGGTGCGAGGGCTCAGCATGTGAGCATTTCTGGGAATTTCTATTTCATATTTATCTGCATATTGTGTCTTAAGTTTCCATCTTGTGTCTCAACATTCCACCCCACAGTCGAATGACCAAGAAAGGGGTATTGGGACATGACTGTGCAGATGTAAGAGCAGGTCTCATTGTCCATGGCTCTCATTTAGTTCCATAGGCTGCAGTCTTGGATGCAGTGGAGAATGGGAAAACCAAATCTTTGCCCCTGCAGAACAGGCTCATGAGAAGTAGAAATTTATCTCCCGGGACAATTTTGATCAGTGAGTGGCTGTGCGAGGTTTCGTTCTCTGCCTCCACACAGAGAACTTTGAAATGGGTTGTGATGGATCGGTGCTGCTGTTGACCTGCCATCATTTCCTGATTAGAGACAGGAGGGTCCATGGAGGGTCCAATTTAACTCCCTATCAAGGCAAGAGCAATTGCCAGCCAGCCGATTTCCCTCATTTCCAAGAGGTGAATCAGCTCATCCTCCTCCTTGCCTTTAATGTGTCCTTCTTAACATGAAAGAGCTGCCTGTAATATGGGAGAGAGTTTTCCTTGAGCTTAGAAAGCCCAGCAGTCAAAATCCAAACCTACGTAAATATTTGTTTTGATTAGGGGGAAAGGGGGAGTAAAACTGAGTTAAATGGGTTAGTTTTGTGGTTTAGTCGTTTAGTCGTGTCCGACTCTTCGTGACCCCATGGACCAGAGCACGCCAGGCACCTCTGTCCTCCACTACCTCCCGCAGTTTGGTCAAACTCATCCTGGTAACCTCGAAAACACTATCCAACCATCTCGTTCTCTGTCGCCCCCTTCTCCTTGTGCCCTCCATCTTTCCCAGCATCAGTGTCTTCTCCAGGGAGTCTTCTCTTCTCATGAGGTGGCCAAAGTACTGGAGCCTCAGCTTCACGATCTGTCCTTCCAGTGAGCACTCAGGGCTGATTTCCTTAAGAATGGATGGGTTTGATCTTCTTGCAGTCCATGGGACTCTCAAGAGTCTTCTCCAGCACCATAATTCAAAAGCATCAATTCTTCAGCGATCAGCCTTCTTTATGGTCCAAAAATCCCCTTCATGGATCACTGCCTTGCCGTGGCGAAGGGGCTTGAAGAACTCAGAGAAGCTATGAACTACGCCGAGCAGGGCACACAAGATGAATAGGTCATAGTGGAGAGTTTTGACCAAATGTGATCCACCTGGAGGAGGAACCGGCAAGCCACTCCAGTAACCTTGCCAAGAAAACTCCATGGACAAAGACAACAGGCATATAAAAAATGGGTTAGTTACAGAATACCAAAGTGAAAAAGACCATTTTTAATTCACCCATATAGTTGGTAAGTGAGCAGACCAGCATACTGTATAAATATCCCCTAATAGAGTTACCATTTAAATGTTTGCATGTCACTGAATTTTGCATTGCTTTGTATTGCTATCAAATCATCTTTTTTATATAAAAAAGGACAATCTAACAGCACCTAGGTTTCAGTATGAATACTCACATATGAAGAATGCATGGGGCAACTAAGGATTATCCATAAGCTGACAGCTTTTCATAGGGAAAAAAATGGTATTTGTGATTTCTGTTAATTCAGGAGAATGGATTCAATGGCAGTTTGAAGCCGTGACTGGGAGGGACAGAATGTCAGTGAATGAATATTCCCCTGGTCAAATGAACTGGAGTCTTCTTCTTAAAGATCAAGGTTCTTTGGCATTTTCTTCGCATGGGAAAGTGTTCCTTACCTCTTCCCCATGACCTGAAGGCAGCTCTCAGCTTTGGGACACAGCAGCCGGAGCATGTTTGGGAGTGGTGGGTTGACCCCACCCCGTGTTCTACTTGATGCAGTTGCCACAGTGCTAGAGGGAAGAATAAGGGAATGGGGCTGGGGAAAAGACTGGACTTCTCTTTCTCCTAGTCTATCAAACTTGACACAATTTAGCTAGTAATGGTAATAGCATTACACACATGTCACCACACCTCACAATCACATGCAGTGTCATTAATTATGACAGCCCTGTGAGGTATTCCAGAATTATTTCCTCATACTGCAGGTGAGGTGATGGGGGGTGATGTTGAAAGAAAAGGGTTTTGCTTACGGCCACTGAGTGAGGACAAAGCTGAGGTGAGAGGTGAGCTGAGGACTCACAGATCATGATTTCTGGTTTTCTCCTATGCTATACCAGCTATTGTAATGAACTTGTGTCATGGCTATTGAGAAAGTAGGGACACCTCACTGAAATAGAGATTTTTTTACTTGAAATAAAAGGGATTGGGGCATTTTCTGTTAAGGATGACCTTGAAAGGCTGGTATGTGGGGATAACGATGCTGTCCTTCCTTATAGTGTTATTGTAAGGATTACCAAGGACAATATATTCTCCACATAATATGTGAGAAGTGCTTTGAGCATTCCACAACGTAATAAAAATGCTGCTAGTGCTAGATGGATTTCATTAGGCACTCTGTGGGCTGGTTTGCACAGAAACGATGTGGTGACTCAAGTGTGATCAAACACCACAGATAGAACTTTCATGTCATCTCAAACACAATGCTTTTTCATACAGATGCCAGTCATCAAAGCCCCTTTCAGACAAGCTTGGGTGAATGACTCTGCAAAGGGGACATGTCAGGATCACAGTGGCACGCCATGCCCCCTAAGCCTACATGCATGAAAACATTCCATGTGCCTACAAACTGTACAAATATAGACCTGTTTGGGTGAAGCGCCCGCATTTTGAGAGATCCCTTTTGTACCTAAGCTCTTTTCATGTTGTCAGTTGAATGCACGTAGATTAGGGCACTCTAGTCTCACTCCACCCCCAGGGGAAGAATTTGGTGTTTCAGATTTCTGCAGTGCCCTATGCAAGGCCAAAATTTGGCACCCCACTTCCTGTTCTGCTCAGTTCACTCCCTTGACACCCTGTGGTGACCCCTAGGCTTGGCACCTAGTGCGGCAGAGCCAGTTGTCCTGCCCTAAATCCACCTCTGCCCCCCCAACATTAATTTATGAAAATGGATCAAGTGCAGACCCTCCAAGAGTCCATATTTTCCAAGGGCAGCCCCGGGTTTACAGAAGCCATCCCAGTTTCTGATTTGATTCTGGATTGTCCCACTTTTCCTTAGGACGTTGGAGGGTATGGTAGGCTGTCCCTATTTTCATCGGATAAATGTTAGAGGGTATGGAGTTATCCAAGTCCAGAGCCATCTGAAGGCAGCCCTGTATAGGGAAGTTTTTTAATGTTTGTTGTTGTTGTTGTTGTTGTTGTTGTTGTTGTTGTTGTGAAGCTGCCCAGAGTAGCTGGGGCAACCCAGTTAGATGGGTGGTATATAAGCAGTAAAATTATTATTATTGAACAGAACATCCCTATTTTCATCTGATAAATGTTGGAGGGTATGCAGTTAAAACTGTAAAGCAATCAAATAATATACATGCATGTGCAACAGCCCCTGTGTTGCATTACAGCATTTCTGGGTTGACAGTTGGTTCTTCTAGACCAAGGATGGGAAGCCTGTAGTCCTCTGATTGCTACTGGACTACAGTTTCCAACATTCCTGACTATTGGCTATGTTGGCTAGGGCTGATGGGAGCTGGAGTTTAACAACATCTGGCAGAACAGAAGTTCCCTATCCTTGGTCTAGGCGTATTGACAGTACTTACTTTAAGTACTTATTTGTGTTTATGGTAGTTGTGCTTATAGGGACAGTTAGTGGTATATTGTAGGATACGCAGTTATACAATAATGAATATATAAGATCCCAGGGTGGTATTGAACTAAGTCTTATTCAGAGTAGACCTGTTGAAATTAAGGAACATGGCTAAGCTAGGTCCATTAATTTGAGTGGGTGTACTTTGAGTAACGGGACGCGGGTGGCACTGTAGGTTAAACCACAGAGCCTAGGACTTGCCGATCCGAAGGTCGGCGGTTCGAATTCCTGCGACAGGGTGTGCTCCTGTATGCTCGGTCTCTGCTCCTGCCAACCTAGCAGTTCGAAAGCATGTCAGAGTACAATTAGATAAATAGGTACTGCTCTGGCAGGAAGGTAAATGGCATTTCCGAGCACTGCTCTGGTTCGCCAGAAGCGGCTTAGTCATGCTGGCCACATGACCTGGAAACTGTACGCCGGCTCCCTCAGCCAATAAAGCGAGATGAGCGTCACAACCCCAGAGTCAGCCACAACTGGACCTAATGGTCAGGGGTTCCTTTACCTACTTTGAGTAATACCTAGTTGAATGCCACTCACAATGCATTTGGGAGCTTAGTGAGCGCATCATAAGGGCTGTGAAATAATAATTCCCCTTTATTTGGGGATGAGGGCTGCAGATTAAAGATTTTATCTCGCATGTTTACATGCACGTTAAACTATGACAAAATATGTTATCTGAGTAGACCAGGCATAGGCAAACTCGGCCCTCCAGATGTTTTGGGGCTACAACTCCCATCATCTCTAGCTAACAGGACCAGTGGTCAGGGATGATGGGAGTTGTAGCCCCAAAACATCTGGAGGGCCGAGTTTGCCAATGCCTCGAGTAGGCCAAGCAAAGTATTCCTTTGGAGGCCCTGGTTGACCATTTGGCTAAAAGTTTGGGAAATAATTTGATGTCATCTGTGTCTATACCTAGGGAATGCTAGATAAAAACAATTCCTTTTTATATAGTAATATTCTTCCAACTATCATTTTGTAAAGCATCTGGTTTTATGCTTCTTTCCAAGTTGATCAGTGATTTAAACAGTTTGTGGCTACATTAAAATAATAACCAATAGTATAATTAAGCACTACACTCACAAAATAAAACAATCACAAAACAAAACAGTTGCAGCTGAAGTGAAAATAGCCCCAGTACCTGCATTTCATAGATCTGTTTTTCATAGATCTGTTTTTAGTGGCAGTCACCTGAGAAAGCATCTTCCTCTCCCTTGGATGTCCAACGCAAAATGAAAGATCGTTCCTGAGATCGCTGTATATTATGGGGAACTTGAGTGGGGGGTGTCTCTGACTTCATATTAGCTATGAAACTTCAACCCTGCCTACTCTGAATCTTCTGGCATAGACAGAGAATGCAGATAAAAGACAAGGCACCATCTTTTTCCTTCTGCCAGGTTTTGGAGAATGTTAGATGCAGAATGAGTCTGTCACGTTGCTTTCAGTAAAACTCCCCCAGTCCCTTGCACTGTGACTAGCACATCACCATCTAAATCACAAAAGTAAGTAGCTGTTTTAACTCTGAAATTTCTAGTCACATTTAACAGTTTAACTTGCAAATTTAAAATTGTCAATTTGTTTTTTGCTGTAGTTTGAACTGCGTTTCAATCAGCTAACATGCCTATTTTCTTGATCCATTATTTTATGTGCAATACATTATCTCTCCATTTAAAGTTGAAGACATTTGTAATTAACCTTCAAGTGACATAATTTTGCTGGAAGCCACAAATGCTTGAAACTGCAGAGTTTTTCACTGTCCCAAATGAAGAATAAAATGTATTGTGAAAGATGGTAGGGGACGGATATAGATATGAACTGTTTCATCAAAGCAAAATGGAGATTTGTCATAGAGTAATTAATAGCATAGTGTTTAAACAGCCAAATCTGTTATTTCTGTTTAAAAGAGTGAAAATGGGTTCTTTGATGTTCAATGAAAAGATGCCATAAAGGGATGATTGTAAATAAAGTACATAGGGGGAAAAAGTTGACTGACATCTTCAACCTTGGAAACAGGGATGGATGAATCAGTCCATTTTCAGTCCATGGCATTTCTGCATGTTTACCAATCCCATTTCCTCATAAATCTGCCTGGATTTTCCTTTAAACAGACACAGAAATGTACATTAAATATATTTTTAAAATTCTTCTTCTTAAAACATATTCCACAAACAACATAGTTGTGATTCGAGGACCCTGGTTGCAGCTGTGAGGGTATTGGTGGCGAGCCTCTTGGGCTCGGGTGGCGGTTAGGCATTGGAATGTGTTGTTGGTATATGGAAGGGCAAGCTGTGGCCATCAGCTACCCCTTCATTTATGAGTATTCCGTTAAAGGAATCCGGCGGTCGTGGATCCTGTCTGATGCCCTGTGTGGCGGGGGGCCATGGCACGACCCTCGGTGACATCAGGGGAGAGCTTATAGTTGTATTTGCATCAACAGGCTCCCCCTACGGGTGGTTAACCCCTCATCAGACTCACCCCTCTCCGAGTGGGTGGAGTAAAATTTGCTGTGGTCCAATGCCTAAGGCAATACCTTCTCACATGTTGTAATCAATAAAGTTGTGGCCTTTTCTTGCCCATTAACCTAATATACTGTGTCCACGTGTTTTCATTCCCCAAACGGGGATCAGGTCCTTGAATCACAAAGCCTCTCCTCCTTCCGGAGGGGAGGGATTGTGAGCGGGAGTCGATTCCCGCGTCACGCAGGGGGCATTCTGCCCCCTGCCCTCTCATCATCGCTGGCACGCCACGCCTCCCAGTTGGGCACGAGTCACCCACCCACCACTCCCTTTAGGGCATAGCTTCTTGCCTGGCCTTGCTATGGACCCATGGTTGGTCGCCCTGGTTGCCCAGGGGGCCTGGTAGGAGCCTTTGACTCATGGAAAAATCTGAAGCACAATGGCAGGGAGAGCTGGCGCGGCCGCATTTGAGCGGCTAAACCACGCCCCCGCGGCAGCACCCGATTGGGTGCCCAACTGGGAGGTGTGGCGCTCCAGCGATGATGAGAGGGCAGGGGGCATTCTGCCCCCTGCGTGACGCGGGAATCGTCTTCCGCTCACAATCCCTCCCCTCCGGAAGGAGGAGAGGCTTTTCAAATACACATTCTCTCAAAATACATATTTTAAACACTTTGGCAAAATGTGAAATCTGGAGAACAAGTTCAGCTCCAGTCTGAACCTTACTCCAAGACATGCCAATCAGCTCACTTCGTACCAGGACTCAAGCATCCCTATTGGGGAGGTGGCTCACTGATGAATCCTATTGATCAGGCCTCCCCATCAGAGCAAAAATTGAAATGAGTGATACAGATGAAGTTATTTTGAATTTCAAAACTTGAAAAATTAACAAGATGGGGGGTTTGGGGGTTACTTTGGCCGTTAAGAATGAATTAAGCACAGGTGAGTCAAATTTAGGCATGAAGTCTCTTGTTAATGGGAAAACTTATTGTCACCTGCCTAATCCTTCTCGTCTCTCTTGCAAGGATTTTCAAACACGTTTAAAAGGATGTGGTTTTGTCTGCTTCCTGATGTGTTTTGTCTGCTTTCTTCCAGGCAGAGGGCCTTCTCGATAGTGGCACCCTCCATGTGGAATGCCCTCCCATCAGATGTCAAGAAAATAAACAACTTTCTGACTTTTAGAAGACATCTGAAGGCAACCCTTTTTAGGGAAGTTTTAATGTTTGATGTTTTATCCTTTTTTTAATATTCTGTTGGCAGCCGCCCAGAGTGGCTGGGGAAACCCAGCCAGATGAGTGGGGTATAAATAAATTGTTGTTGTTGCTGTTATTACTACTACTTTGTTGTAGGTAGGCAGTCTAGATGCCACAAGAAGTCTCCAAACCGGATGGCTCCATGCTAATATAATGAAACAACTCATAGGGACACACATTCAGAAAAAAGAATGTCTCCAAGCCCAATTTAAAATTTTAATTCATCATTGCCAGAAAAAAAAAAAAACAATTTCCCTCTCTGTGAGATTTCAGTATACTGTGAGAGAATAGAGTGGGATGGACTATGCATGTTTACTCAGAAATATATGAACTACCAGCACAAGCTAATCAACTACTTCATAACCTCCTTTAATCACTTCTGTCTTTTCATGTGCTTTTAAAAATTTTGGCTGACCCTATTTTGCAGAACTATGTAATATAGATTTCTTTTGGGTTGTTTTTAATACACTAGCTGAAATATAGTCTGCCTCAGCTTTCCATTAAAAATTGTAGTATCCAACAGGCAAAATTATCCATGCAAATTCAAAGAGTTTTAACTATTAGCTTTAATTGGCCCCAATTAACACATGGTAATTTTTGCAGAGGTTCATCTGCAGAACTGGTACCACGTGGCATGTTTGACCAGGTATGAACACCAAGTTTGGACACTGAATGGTGAGAAAGATAAGAAATTGTTTGGTCGGTTAAAAACATCCATTCATTTGTCCTCCAAATTTTTCACTGCCTATAATTTGGTTAGGTCATAAACATGCCTGTGAACAAGACTACATATTGCGAGAAGCCTACCTTAGGTGACCATAAAAACTAGTAGATCTGGAAATTTCTTTAGCTGTTGACAAATTTTCATAAGGACTTTTAAAAAGGCATACTGATGTGGAAAGATGAAGTACTGAACTTAAAACTAGAAAAAATAAGAAAAGCCAAAACTGACAGATTCACCCATCCTAAACACACACAGTTCTTGATTTAAAATACCCCATGATGTCACCCCCTGGCCTAGAATTGAAATGAGCTCTGCTCAAGAAGTGGGAAGCATATAATAAATGACAAGTCCTTCCTTCCATTCTTGAGGTGCTTCCAAACAAGTTTTTATTGTGGGATGGCTGCTCCTCAGGCATACAAGTTCATTGAAACATCCACACAACATTTTTGTCATCAAAATGTTAGCTCGTATTTTATCCACATTTAAGCTGAGGAAAATGAAATAAGATGGAAGGGGGGAAAACATTACCAATAACCCATTTGTGAACTGTCACTAACCTGTTTACAATATTTAATTTCTTTCTGGAAGCACCCTCAACACTTCTTCTGCAGAATTTTAGCCTATATAGTTCTTTCCTCTGATCATGCCTCTTCCAGAAGGGAAATATAGATCATCCCTCAGCTCTGTTAAGCAAAACAAGCAATGTCTGCAAATTAGTCCCTTAGCATGTCGCGATCCCTCTTAATAAGTCTAATTAACTAGTCCCTCTAGTTAATAAGTCTAACTAACTAGCAGCTACTGTAAAATATATAACGTGCATCTGTGAATTATTTCACACAAACCTCCGTTGACATGCAAATAAGGAGCTATTGCACAAAAATAATAAGCAGGATTTAAAATTGGGAACGTGGCTGAATTCCATGCCATCTAAATTCTGTTCCAAATATTAGGGGGTTGTATCTGGCAGAATTGCACCCCAAAATGCCATTTTGGCATATTGAAAATCTTCTTTCAGTTTATCTCCCTCTCCCCATCCATACACAAGCACCCACCCACCACCACCAAAGGTTTACTGTCAGAGTTTGTAAGAGTGAAAACTAGACACCCTTAGAGAAGTTTCTTCATGAGTCACTGTTCTGATATAAGAAGGAGGTAAGCTCAAATCAGTGACTCACAAAGAGGCACAATAGACAGCATTCTCCAAAAGCAAATACCTTTGCTTCATATCTGTATTAGGAGTTCTTTGAGTGATCCAGATACATTAGATGAAGAATTGGGATAACTCTACAGGAGGCTGAAGGAGGTACAACCAGAGCTGCAATTCACAAAGAGATGCATTATTAGACAATCTCTAGCAAGAATTTTGGGGATGCGGGTGGTGCTGTGGGTTAAACCACAGAGCCTAGGACTTGCCGATCAGAAGGTTAGCGGTTCGAATCAGCGCAACGGGGTGAGCTCTCGTTCCTCAGTCCCTGCTCCTGCCAACCTAGCAGTTCGAAAGCATGTCAAAGTGCAAGTAGATAAATAGGTACCACTCCAGCGGGAAGGTAAACGGCGTTTCTGTGCACTGCTCTGGTTCGCCAGAAGCAGCTTAGTCATGCTGGCCACATGACCCGGAAGCTGTACGCCGGCTCCCTCGGCCAATAAAGTGAGATGAACGCCGCAACCCCAGAGTCGGTCACGACGGGACCTAATGGCCAGGGGTCCTTTTACCTTTAGCAAGATTTTGGTTCTGCCATAGCCTTCATTATAATTTCATTTTTTAAAAAATATAATTTGGGGTACACTAGCACTTCTCTAGCAGTGACACACTAATGTCCCCATCACACAATTTGTGAATTACTGGTTTTATGCAGGAATTTTTTTTTAAAGCATTTTTTAAAAAAAAAGTCTGTTAAAACCAGCATTTTTTATTTCACCTTCGCTGAAAGTACAAAAGCTGCCTACTATTCCTGGTAGCCCCCCACCCCATGGGAACTTGTTGACAGAAATTTCTCACATAAAGGTGGAGGGAATTGGCATGGAATACTTTGCAGCTGGCACAGGCCTATTTTTAACTAAAACATATTAAAAGCGATTGAAATCAGCCTCTTTCTCCTCCCTTCTGCCCTTCTCAATCCCATCTGCTACAATTAATATTAACACAGTTGTGGGTTTTTTTTAACTTCTGATTTTAAGTAGCTGCATTTTTAGAACGGCAACATGAAATGTTAGCAGAAAACGTGGCAAACATGCCTTCTGCATACAGTTCCATCTGTTGGTAGCAAGCAGGTTTCTTTGAAAAAGGGAAGAGCCCATAAATGTTTTTGTGGTGCAGCTGTCTGGACAGCTGACCAAGAAGGAGGATGAAGTGAAGCAGCCAGTGGCTCTGCAATGTAAGGACACTGGGGCCAAATCTGGACCCCTGTAAGCCCTGCTGGGGTGGGGGATGACCAGGACCAGATTTAGGTTTGATGAGGCCCTAAGCTACTGAAGGTAATGGGGTCCTTTATATGTCCAGCTGTCCTTTGTCAACAACAAATTGTCTTTTTTGTTGTTGAATACATGCTATATGGTAATTTATGGAGCTAATAGGTATCTCAAGCCATTTGCACATGTTGCCATGCAACCAATCCATGCAGAATGTAGGCACCCTATATATAGAAATGAGCAAACCAGTGATATTTTAGTGAGCAGGCTAGCAGGCAGGGCCCATTACTTACATCATAGGAGCCTACACAACACAAAACACTGTTGCTGTATGCAGGTTTTATTTTATTTCTTGTTTATCTTATACAGTGGTACCTTGGGTTAAGAACTTAATTCATTCCGGAGGTCTGTTCTTAACCTGAAACTGTTCTCAACCTGAGGTACCACTTTAGCTAATGGGGCCTCCCGCTGCTGCCGTGCCACCATGGCGCAATTTCTGTTCTCTTCCTGAAGCACAATTCTTAACCTGAGGTACTATTTCTGGGTTAGCGGAGTCTGTAACCTGAAGTGTCTGTAACTTGAGAGTCTGTAACCCGAGGTACCACTGTATTTTGGAAATGTACATCCAGATTTTTTTCCTTTATTTTTTGGAGGTGCCCCCAAGGGAGTGGGGCCCTAAGCTATAGCTTGTTTAGCTTATACAGTGGTACCTCAGGTTAAGTACTTAATTTGTTCCAGAGGTCCGTTCTTAACCTGAAACTGTTCTTAACCTGAAGCACCATTTTAGCTAATGGGGCCTCCTGCTGCCGCTGCACCCCCGGAGCATGATTTCTGTTCTCATCCTGAAGCAAAGTTCTTAACCTGAGGTACTATTTCTGGGTTAGCGGAGTCTGTAACCTGAAGCGTCTGTAACCTGAAGAGTCTGTAACCCGAGTTACCACTGTACGTAAATCCGGCTCTGGGGATGACAAATGAAGCCTAGGATGGACACCCAGGCTTCTGTCACAACTGATCTCTCAACAGCTGCTGAGCTCTTGGTGCCGGCTGTGGCCGGCTTCCAAGTCCACCAAGCAAATGAGAAAATATCCAGGCAAACAGGGTAGGTGGGACCATGTCATCAGGGGGTAGAGTGGCTTGGAAGGAGGGAGAAAGAAGTGTGCCCAAACCCAGGAACTGTTCAAACTGTTCAAACCACTAGATATAGTCAATTGCTCATGTGACCTCCAGGAGTCTAATACGGCCTAACCATCAGGCAAGTGTACTTCATGACATCAGCTTGGGGTGTGATGAGGCAGTGCTGGACAAGAAATGAAAAAGGGGGAGAATTGCTCTGGGTTGGACATTGTGCATTTTTGGCTTGAAATATTTTTTTGTTAAGAATGGCCAAAGGGATGTTTTAAGGGATTTTTTTTTTCATGACGTAAAATGCAGCTGAAGCCTACTCCTGGGTGTTTCAAAATAACTGTGCATTCTTCTTCTAGATCTACACAGAAGTTCTAAAGCAAATTTTGTGGCAGACTTGTAAAAGGGTAAAATAGTATTGGGAAATGATATATAATGAATTAGGAAAAAAAATGTTTAAACGTACCTTTCAAAAAAACCCCAAACCCAAACCAGAGTCCTTTTTGTTGGGGATAATTTGGAGGGAAATTCCCAGGTGTCAGAAAAGGTTATTTATGTATTCTACTACTGCGGCCCACGTTTTGTTACCCCCCAAATGGAAAACGAGCTAGGTCCCAACCAAAGAAGAATGGCAACTTAAACTGATGGAATACGCGCAACTTGCAGATTTAACATGTAGAATAATAGAACAAGAAGAATATACGTTTAAAGAAGACTGGAAAATGTTTACTGAATATATGGGTAAAAATTGTGTTCATTTAAAAACGCTGGTAGCATTAAGATAAATTCAACAGTGTAAATAAGTTTTGATGGATGTAACAATGGTTTAATGAATGTAAAATATGCAGGGATGTATGGTATGTAAAATGAACCATGGGTGTTTAAATGAATATTTTGAAATGTAAATTAGAAAATTTCATAAAATATTATATATATATGTGTGTGTGTGTGTGTGTGTGTGTGTGTATATATATATATATAATTTTTGTGTGTGTAATACTACTCTCTTGTCTTCTTCTTCTTCTTCTTCTTCTTCTTCTTCTTCTTCTTCTCTCTCTCTCTCTCTCTCTCTCTCTCTCTCTCTCCTCACACACACATCATGTGCTCAGGCAAGGCAGTCTAAGTGAGTATGCTTAGTTGTTGACCTGTGGTGTGAGGAATACACTGTTAGTTTTTGTGTCTATTTTGTGTTTTTATTTATGCATTTTTTTCACACATTTATACTCCACCCATCCTATCCTATCCTATCATCCTATCAGCTTAAGGGGGTTAACAATAATACATAAAATTCAGGGGGGAACCCTCATTAAAATAATCATCTGCTATATATTTTGGAAAGTGGTTTGTCTGTCTGTCTGCTCTCTATGGGTTCAGGCACCTCTTGAGATATTGTCACCTAGCATGGCACAAGGGTTTCTGAGGAGAGGGAAGTGGTCTTTGTCAATGTTTGCGTGTCGAGGTCCCCAAACCACCCCTCAAATGACTCACAACACACACAGAATTTTTGTTTAAGGGTTTTGGCGTAATGTTGGCCACAACTTTATTAAAATACATAAATGTGAGTGGTTGCTTAGGGATTGGTTAAGACTAGCTGTCCCCCCGCCTGGGGACAGAACTGACTTCCGGATTCCAGCAAAAGCCAGTAAGGGAAAACAATATTGGGAAGAAATGGAGCTGAGCCACAGGCCCTCACCTCTCCCTGCATGATCCCCGGGGCTTGCCAGCCCTAGCCCCATTCCAGGGATTCAGACAAAACATGGCAAGCCCATGTATTCCTTTAACGGAATTCCCTTTCAGCAGCAGCATTGGATGGGCAGGCCCAGCCAATCCTTACCCCTCCTCCAACCAATTTGATAACCAATGCCTAACTGCAACCTTACAAGTTGTGACGATTTGCTACGCAGTAGGCAAAAACCAAATGGCTCAGCCAATCAGCCAGATGGACAAAATTCCTACCAGGCCCCTGCCCAAATGGCAGATGACCCCATGACAGGCATAGGAAGGTCAACACGAAAAAAACACCCTGAAATTAGGGCGGGCGGGCGGGTGATCCGGTGCACGCAGCGAAAGAGAAAGCTCCAAGCTGCCTGCACAGAGTATAAAACCTTTGATCCCTCCCACCAAATTGACAACATAGAAATTGTGGATCGAGGGCCCGACCCCCGCTATGTGAAATAAACACACAAGGACACATGATATAAGGTTAACGGGCAAGAAAAGGCCACAACTTTATTGATTACAGCAGTGAAAAGGTATTGGCTTAGGCATTGGATGACTATAGGAGGTGGGTTTATTCAACAGTAGGTGGAGCCTGTTGATGCTAATCCAACTATAGGCTCACCCCTGATGTCACCGAGGGTCGTGCCATGGCCTCCCGCCAAGCAAGCATCGGACAGAATACACGACCGCCAGATTCCTTTAACGGAATAACCCACGGTAGATAGCATAGGCGATGGCCACACCTAGCCCTTGACACACATGAATCCAATGCCTAACCTACCCACCAATACCACAAAAGTTGTGACGATTGCTACGAGGTAGGCGAAAAAACCAAAAAGCCTAATGCCAAATGGAAAAATTCCTACCAGGCCCCCCAGACAACCGGGGCGACCAACCTAAGGTCCATAGCAAGGCCAAAAAACCTAGACCCTGAGCTAAATGGGAGTGGAGGGTGGGTGACTCGCTGCGGGACGACGACGACTGAGGAGGAGGCGGAGCTGGAGCCGCAGCATTAAGCTGCCAAACACGCCCCCCGGAGTCACCTGGTTGGCTGCCTCCGGTGGGCGTGGGCGCCAGCCAGGTGAGGGGCGGGGGCTAAGGCCCCCGGCCAGGGGCGGAGCTCGGGCTCCCGCCCACAACCACTCCCCACTCTTCCAGGGAGGAGAGTCTTTGCCCCAGCAACCCCACCATCCAATCGTTGCCACAGGCCAACTTTACTAGCCCTGCCTGGCAACAGAGGGGTGGCCTGGCAGATCCCACTGCAACACGTGCTCTCTATGAGGGAGAACACACTTTGTATGCCAGCTGCTTTAAATAAAGGTGGTGGGCCAAAACATCACTTTGGTGTGAGTTCACACATTTTATTATTATTATTTTTGTGTGTAGGTTCAGCCACCTCTCAAGATATCTTCACCAAACTCAGCATTAGGGTTCCAGTGGTGGCGGCGGCAGTCTTTGTTGAAGTTTGGATGGATGGTCACCACTTTCAGTCAAGATGGCAGAACGAAAAATGACTTTGATGTGACCTCGCCTTTTCCTTTTCCTTTTTACACAGTGGGTCCAAAGTGCATTGATTTGAACATCTCTGAATATATTGCCACCTAATTTGATTGGCCTTCATCAAATCTGGCATGATGGTTCAAACCTGTTTTGAAGATACTGTTGCCCAGTTTGGCAGGATGGTTCAAACCTGCACCAATTTGGATGTCTCTCAAGATACAGTCACCAAGCGCAGATCAAGGGTTCTTGAGGTGGAGGTGGTGGTCTTCCTCTATCTTTTGACACTGGGCACCGTTAGAAATCAAGATGGCAGACCAAATCAGCCCTAATATAATATTAGCTCCTCCCAATTGATTCAGAACCATGTCAGATGTTCCATGGGTCAGCATAGAGCCCTAAAACACATAAACCACACAGCCCTAAATCTCGCACATTACACTAGCCATTTAAACCTTACTCTTGTTTGTTTGTTTCTTTGAATTCCTCAGCAGTGCTGGGCACTTCTCACTAGTTTAAAATGAAATAAAGACCTATAAAATGTTCTCATTAAAACCAGCAATGAAATACACTAACAATAAAATTTCTCACAGAATAATACTATATAATCAGTTGCATTAAAAAAACAACAACCAGCTGATCGAGGGGCAAAGGCTTTTCCATTCAGTGGAAAGAGAAGGCTAACAGGACTCCAGAAGAGAGTTTGACAGGTACACATGACTGCTGAGAACCTTCTCCTTGCTCCCAGATAGCGAGGCAATAAATAAAAACACAGAAGAAGGCAATAGAAAGTAGGGAGGTTCCATTCCCAGTTAGAGTATGTCAGCTGGCACAGGCCTGCACTTAAAAGACTTTGTGGTCCATAAATCTTTCGAAATAAAATAAAATAAAATAAAATAGCATGCATCTAAATGTACTTTCTTGTTCTTCCTCAGGCCCCCTGAGAAAAACCAGGAGTTTCGTGTTTCATGGAGACCATGCCCAGCACAGAAGGGGTTGGGTGACTCGAATCTTGCTACACAAGATTCTTGCAATATTGGAAATAACACATTAATCACCTACATTTTAACAGATTGATTCATTAATGCACTATATTTGGCTCATCTGCTACCAACACCCAAAACAAGATACCAGTGGAAGTATAAGATTAACAACTTAATAAACTAGTGGTACCATAGTTTTAAATTCACTGTTAACAGTAACACACCAAAATAAAACAGTTTTTATGAAACAAACAAACAAGTTTTGTCTTAACTCCAAGAGTTGCTAACCAAAGTTGACCCTCACTTGTTAAAAGTAGACTATTCCAATTATTCAGCTAAATCTACCAGTTAATGCTTGGGACCTTATTAAAGACCCAGATTTTTCAAAAGGCTACAGCCTCAGCTTCATCACATAGCATGATTGGGTGATGCTTGTGGGGTGTCCCATTGGGAGCTGTGGTTGTGGCTACCATATTTTCCAGTAGAAATTGCACCAGAAGCTCCCCTTTTACTATATTCTGCATAAAACAAAATGAAAAAAAAAAAACACAACTGGTGCCATTTTTTGTGGCACCATTTCCCCCCCACCCACAATGCGTCAGATCTTTCAGCTCATTAATCTGGGTGGCGGGGAAGAAAGATAACAGCCACAACTGTGACTGCTGAGGGAAACAGAACCCACCCAGGTAGGAAAAAAGGGCCCAGGTTGCTCCCTACTGAGGGACCCCAAGACTCTGGTGTCAACCTTGATATGCACAGAGTTGCCATACGTCCTCTTTTTTCTGGCCATGTCCCCTTTTTCGGGGAGGAAATTTCTGTCCTGGTGGATTTTTTGAATTTGCCAAAATGTCCTGGTTTTTTTCTCTGGTACCAGGGGAGCTTTTCGTCAGTCTCTTCCTCTACATAAAAAGTTGCCATGTTGCTTCATGGCTTTTCCTGGGCTAATTAATTAATTATTTTGTATGCCTTCCGCCCCCTGCCCACCACCCCATGCACACGCCAAAGAAGGGGAGGCAGCTTTCCTTCCTTCCTTCCTTCCTTTCTTCCTTCCTTCCTTCCTTCCTTCCTTCCTTTCTGCCTGCCTGCGCCCCATCCCCAAATTTGCATGCACGAATTTTGCCACCGCCCTCCCTGGCCCCTTCCGATGTCACACCTACAGTGTGCTCTAGCATGCGCCCACTCCCTTCCTCCACACCACTCACCAGCAAATGTGTCCTCTTTTATGGAAACCCTCACAGAGGGTCTTCCTTAAAATAGACGGAGGAATGATAACTGTAGTTTTTGTAAGAAACAATTATTGTAGGCTAGCAATTGAAACATTGTTTCTGTGGCCCTGGTCCAGCAGAGTCATTAGCACATCTTAAGTACTTAGCTGGAATACTGCCTGTATTCTCAAGGGTAACGCCTCTTGTGAAATGATTTTTAAATGATGTTTTAAGTGCTACAATATATTCTTCTTAAGCACACTATGTCTTTCAACTGTAAGGATACAGAGGCTGCAGAGTAATTTCATTACCACTGGAGTTTAAACTGGGTAATTAATAATAATAGCACTGAGATTTTGGGATAACCCAACTGGCAAGCTCAGTATATCTCTTTGTATAAAATAAAGATGTTCATATTTGCTAGTTTGGTGCAGCTAATTTTATTTTCAACCAATAGGGGGAAATAAATGTAATAGCTGTACATTCCAACTCCAATTACTTTGGTGAGGTTACTACATCACACCTCTCTTAAAGTCTTCCTTCTCTGAATCAGCTTCAGACTTTTCAGGGTATCACGAACCTTTTTGGATTTGTGGACACATTTGTAAACTAGAGAAACTGTTGTGGGCATCACACACAAACACACTACAACCAAGCAGTCACCACAACCTAGTGTATTCACTATGACAGAATGCTTCTTGCAAACCTAATTTCAGCAGGTGGGTAGGGCAGGTGAAGATAACTCTACTGGTGCCAAGTATTTTGGAATGTGTAGGACCTCGCCTGACCAGATTTGGATAGACTTATTTAAACTCCCCCACCCCCATAAAATTTCTGAACCTGAAAATTAATTTTGAATTCCCCAGTAGGAAACATTTGGGGTCAAGTCAATTGTTTCCTTTTCTCATTCCATTCTTCATGCCTCCTGTCTCCTTTTCCTTTATAAACTCTTGCATTTTGGACACAGTCATGGGAAGCTGACAAAGATATTAACTTCCTGTGTTGATCAGGACATATTTTGGAATTCCAGGTCAATATGCTCACACTAGGGCTGTAGTGAAACTAGACATGTAAGGAGGTAGCAATATTCATCCCGTCATGTCTTGATCACAACCCTGGCACTGTTTCCTTTCTGCTACAGTTCAGCTTCTGCTAAAACCTAGGTTGTCTCATTATCAGCTATGGCTGAAACTAATAAAATTAATTGTGTAATCAACTTAAGTGCTTTTCGTTGCAAGGGAAACGTAAAATAAATAATAATTCAGAAAATAATACGATTTATGTAACATTTGTAAAAGAAAAGAAGATAGCAAATATAGATTATATTTCCTTATGTGAGAAATAGTGGGTTTCCTAAGACCAGTGAGGGAGTCGAACTACATATTATAACTAAATATTATCCTTTCCTCAGAGAGATTCACCCCGTGCCATTCTTTGTCTAGGCCTTTGGCTATTAAATAATATGGTACATAGGGGGTGGGTGGGAGAGAGAGACTGTTATTATGATTACTTTATGATTACTTTATTTATTATTATGCTGTGTGTTGCATTTTTATTATTATGCTGTGTAAATTAAGTTTTTAATGTTGTACACTGTCCTAGGATCTTTGGTTTACACAC
Source organism: Podarcis raffonei (assembly GCF_027172205.1). Classification (NCBI taxonomy): domain Eukaryota; kingdom Metazoa; phylum Chordata; class Lepidosauria; order Squamata; family Lacertidae; genus Podarcis; species Podarcis raffonei. The sequence continues at coordinate 22,895,712 of NC_070606.1, forward strand.
ACACACACACACGTACCTTGGTTTTCGAACAGCTTAGTTCTCTAACGTTTTGGCTCCCGAACGCTGCCAACCCAGAAGTGGCTGTTTCGGTTTGCGAACTATTTTTGGAAGCTGAACATCCAACGTGGCTTCCGTGGCTTCCAATTGGCTGCAGGACCTTGCTGCAGCCAATCAGAAACATTTTGGAAGTTGAATGGACTTCCGGAACAGATTCCATTCGACTTCCAAGGTAAGACTGTATATATGTAGACACAAGGCTGCTGCTGAAAATGACACCTTCAGGTTGAGTTCCTTCTCACCCCACAATATTTAAGATCATGAACCCTGTATCATGGCATCATTGCATTGTGCATTTCCCTGCCTCTGTCAACCGATGATGTAGCGAAATGTATAACTATGTGACTGATTTTACATATTATGAGGCAACTTGCTGTTTCATCCCCTCGGCCCTTACTGCTGCATGAGTGATATAAATAATAGCCATACACACTCCTGATAGTATGTAATTGAATTGGAGTGTCATAAGGTCTCTACCAGAGGGAGACAGGTGGCGCTGTGGGTTAAACCACAGAGCCTAGGACTTGCCGATCAGAAGGTCAGTGGTTCGAATCCCCGTGACGGGGTGAGCTCCCGTTTCTCAGTCCCTGCTCCTGCCAACCTAGCAGTTTGAAAGCATGTCAAAGTGCAAGTAGATAAATAGGTACCACTCCGGTGGGAAGGTAAACGGCGTTTCCATGCGCTGCTTTGGTTCGCCAGAAGCGGCTTAGTCATGCTGGCCACATGACCCGGAAGCTCCCTCGGCCAGTAAAGCGAGATGAGCACCACAATCCCAGAGTCGGCCACGACTGGACCTAATGGTCAGGGGTCCCTTTACCTTTACCTTTAAGGTCTCTACCATGGATTTAGCAGTGAAAGTGAGTCTTGTGAGAGAACCTGATGAATAGCTTGGACCTGTGAGTGCAGCAGGATTTCTTTCCATCAAATTTGGATAGCATCCCCTCCCCGACCTCCATTAATATTGCAAGCCATTCTTTGCAATTTTGTCAGTGGTCGGGTACCTTATGTGTACAAGTGGAACTTCCTGGTTGCAAGCTGTAAAAGGGCAAAGAGATGCATTCACAAATCTGGACAAATTCTTGGAGCCTAGGTCTTATCACCAGCAGTGAGTCACAATGCCTTTATAGCTCCTCTCTGTCCAGCGGCACAATATCCCTGAATACCAAAAGCTGGAGACGAGCAGCAGGAGATGGTCATTGCTTTTCATGCCCTGCTTGTGAACTCTCTAGGGGCCTCTGGCTGGTTGCTGTTGGAAACAGGGTGTTTGCCTCGCTGGGGATTGGTCAGATCTGGCAAGGCAATACTTTTATTAGAGGACTGAATGCCTTTGGGAGTCTTGTCTGCCCTACCTGACAAGAAGAACATTGAGTACACACATCGTTCTGGCTTGTGGCCATAGCAGTCCTGAAAGAGAATAATCCCAAAATAAAATTGTATTATATTCAGAGCAGAGGAGCAGCAAAGAACCGACCTTACCACTGTGTAATGTGCTGTATGTTTTATTAAAAGGAATTATATTTTCGGCCATAAACCAGAGTGCATACAAGCAGCCAGCTTTCCTTTATGAACCATCAGAGTGTAGTTAGAGAGTGCAATTGGTAAATTTGCACAATTCTTATTTGTTGCCCCTCAATGATTACAGCCTCTTTCCTGTACTGGAGCAATTTTATTAAGCACTTTAGCTATTATGGCAGAGAAATAAATATGTATACTCAATTACTACAGTAATGAGTTGGGGGCACACTTTCTAGCCTTAAAGTGTTTTAATAAAATGAAAATTCATTAGCACTCGAGTAATGACACGCTTCCGACAGTGGCCACTCTAGAAAGCGCTGCAAAATGGAAGGAGACAAAGAGGAGACCTGGTTGTTAGGCCAGCATTGTAGCTGCGGGTTTTCTTTAAGCAAAGACGACAAATTGGATGCCCTGTGTATAAGGCATCGCTGTTTCTTTCTGTGTTACCCCATGGTTTTGTAAGTTGTCTATTTCGAACATTCTTGAGTGTCAGTGAAAACCAGAGAGCCACTTCACACGTTAGTGATAGGTGAACATTCCCCATGGGGAATAGGCCCTATACATTGGTACCTCCAGTTACGAATTTAATTCATTCTGGAAGTCCGTTGTCAGCCCAAAACCGTTCGTAACACGAGGCATGCTTTCGCTAATAGCGCCTCCCACTGCTGCTGCACTGCCGGCGCTTGACTTCCGCTCGCATCCTGGGGCAAAGGTCACAACCGGGAGCATCTACTTCCAGGTTAGCGGAGCTCATAACCCGCAATGTTTGCAAGGGGGACGGTACGTAATATGAGGTTCCACTGTAAAAAGCAGATTAGGAACAAGGTGAGAATAGAGATCACCCCACTGTCAACCTCTACTGCAAATTGTCCCTGCTGCATCCTCTCTCTCTTCTCAAAGCAACCGGAGATGGTGGGGCATCTCAAGGAAGGTTTGTGGAACCATCAGCTTCAGGTTTGGGTGTTGCTATGAGCGTGTATTGGTGCTGGGAAGTCCCCATGCTCCTTAGAGCCAATTAACTGTGCTGTGCATGCTCACAGCAGCACCCAGCTCTTAAATCTTGAGTTCTACATTCACTATGAGCCATATCTTTTCTCCGGAGAAGGTTTGAGATGGAGTGGGGGGCAGGGGGAGGCAGAGGAGTCTTGCATTTAGGGGGGCAAAATAGACCTGTTTTGATGTGGCTTGAACTTTGGCAGGATTGGGAACTGATTGTTAACAAAGCCAGACCCATTAGGGGTGTCGGATCCATGAAATATGATGTCTGAGCACCATTCTTCCAAGCCCCATCCTTTCACCACAAGTTACATTTTCTAAGGGGATTAAAATGTAAGCCTAAAAATGAAGAAGTATGGGCTTATCCACTAATACCTTTTGCCCCATGCTTTCTAGGGACAGGTCTGTGCTTTTCTGGGCTGTGCCTGAGTACTTGCCCCCCACCTCTCCTTGCCACTTTCCCCAGGAAAACACAAACTTTACTGCTGAATCGGAGCAAACAGAAATTTGGGTATTCCATGGATTTCCATTTGATCCGATTCAGCGGTAAGGAACGGGTTTTCATGGGGAAAGCAGCAGCGCCACCACCAAAAAGTGCTCAGACACAGACCTGGAAAGCTTCATTCTGTGCCTAGAAATGTGGAACAAATGTTAGTGTAGATGAGCCCTGTGTGAACGTAACCAACATTTTCACCCAATGGCACAATATCTCTGACTATATTTGCTTTTCAGAAAGTAAACGTTTTTGTTCTATTTTTATTTTTTATCTCCTTTGCTTTTGAAATTATGGCTAATGAAAAGGAATAACATGCTACTGATTTTTTAATAAAAAATCTTATAGATATACTTGTCAGAGAGTTTTGATTGGTCGTGGTTCTGTTTGTTCTGAACACAACTACAGTGGTACCTCAAATTACATACGCTTCAGGTTACCTACACTTCAGGTTACAGACTCTGCTAACCCAGAAATAGTGCTTCAGGTTAAGAACTTTGGTTCAGGATGAGAACAGAAATCGGGCTCTGGTGGCGCGGCAGCAGCAGGAGGCCCCATTAGCTAAAGTGGTGCTTCAGGTTAAGAACAGTTTCAGGTTAAGTACAGACCTCCGGAATGAATTAAATACTTAACCTGAGGTACCACTGTAGGTGCGACGCCAAGCACTGGTTTGCTTCTGCGAATAGGAAGCCGTTCTCTAGCTCTGTCCTTGAAACATGTTCCCATGACATTAATCACATTGTGTGTTTCCCTGCCCACGCTCCCTGGAGGAGTGGGAGAGGGAAAACATACATTATGTCTTCCAGGAACTAAACTCTAAAGGGAAAAGGGAACAAGTGAGTATGGAGCTGTTTTTTTGGGGGGGGGAGGGAGGGGTCAACATCCATTTTGTGTGCCAGGCAGTTCCTCCTAGAGTGCACACCTTGCTGCAGCAGCATAATGTTAAACCTAAATGCGGCATAACAGAAACATAGGAAGCTGCCTCATACTGAGCCAGTTGGCTGGTCCACTTAGCTCAGTACTGCAGATATTAACTGGCAGCACCTCTCCTGTGTTTCAGGCCAGTCCTGCCTAGAGATGCCAGGGCTTGGAATTTGAAACCATGTAAAACAGATGTCTCAACCTCTGATCTATAGCCCTTCCCCATCAGAAGTTAAAACCAGAACAGGCATAGGCAAACTTGGCCCTCCAGATGTTTTCGGACTACAACTCCCATCATCCCTAGCTAACAGGACCAGTGGTCAGGGGTGATGGGAATTGTAGTCTCAAAAACATCTGGAGGGCTGAGTTTGCCTATGCCTGATCTAGAGTAATTACCTGTGTCTAAGGGTGTGCATGATGCTAACTGCATGACAACAATCAATGTGCACATTTTTGTTATATAAATAGGTCTGCAAGGAAGCAGCCTTGGGACTATGAGGGATGAGGGATGTAATACTCTTGTACTGCACCATGGGCCTGAAAGGGTGTGGGGTTTTTTGTTTTTTTAAACCCACTGGGAGTGTCCCTTGAAATGCAAATTGAAACTTTGAAGAAGTGTTTTTTTGTCAGGCTTCCTTGTGGCAGAGAGAGAAATTTTAACTTCTCCTCCCCAATCTACCCACTGGCAATGGTCCAGAGGCTGCTCAGGCTTCCCTCTGACTGCTATTTGCACACACACAAAAAAGTATATTAGGAAGGCCAGCTGCACTAGTCATTATTGTTGTTATTGGCCTTTATTGGCATAAGTTTAAACGATAAAATCATACAGTCATACAAAGTCATTCAAATACATTAATTATCCAAACACTTGTTGTTGTTGTTTAGTTGTGTCTGACTCTTCGTGATCCCATGGACCAGAGCACGCCAGGCACTCCTGTCTTCCACTGCCTCCCGCAGTTTGGTCAAACTCATGCTGGTAGCTTCGAGAACACTGTCCAACCATCTTGTCCTCTGTCGCTCCCTTCTCCTTGTGCCCTCCATCTTTCCCAACATCAGGGTCTTTTCCAGGGAGTCTTCTCTTCTCATAAGGTGGCCAAAGTATTGGAGCCTCAGCTTCAAGAGTCTCCTCCAACACCATAATTCAAAAGCATCAATTCTTCGGCGATCAGCCTTCTTTATGGTCCAGCTCTCACTTCCATACATCACTACTGGGAAAACCATAACTTTAACTATACGGACCTTTGTTGGCAAGGAGATGTCTCTGCTTTTTAAGATGCTGTCTAGGTTTGTCATTGCTTTCCTCCCAAGAAGCAGGCGTCTTTTAATTTCATGACTGCTGTCACCATCTGCAGTGATCATGGAGCCCAAGAAAGTAAAATCTCTCACTGCCTCCATTTCTTCCCCTTGTATCCAAACACATACAATATATAAAAGACTAGATAGCCACCACTGAATAAATCAGGCAACTTTAGATTTAACTTTCCAGATCTCTGTAATCTACTGGAAGCTTGAAAACACAGGAAAATTACAGCCAGTTACATGACTTATTGCAGCATGAAGTGAGCAGTCAGTTTACATGGTAACAATTATCTCAAGAAATGATGCCAACCTTTTGACACTTTATAAATGCAGAGTTGTTGTTTTCCTGAATTCAACCAGATAAGATGTTTGAAAAGAATAAGAATGAATTTGCCCAGCAACATTGAATAGGAAAGTGCTTAGCATTCATCACTAAAAGCAGTAAAGCTTAGGGCACAGGTCAAACATGGAGAAGATGTATTCTGAGCCTGGTCTGTTGCTTTGGATCACCACAACCAATAAAGAAGTTAAACACTGCAGAGCTCAAATATAACTTTCTTTACCTCTTTCTTTATCTGCCTGAAACTCTGGGGGCAATCTAGAGTGATATGCTGATGCCTGGGGTCTGCTTGACACCTACAGAGAAATCAATCTGTACAGCCTTCCTAGGAGTACACCATTTTGGTCTGCATGCGGCGGATCATGTGACAGAATGCACCTCAGCATGTTGTTGTTGTTGTTGTTGATGTTGTTGTTGTTGTTGTTGTTGTTGTTGTTGTTGTTATAAATAAAACTCCATACTCAAGTAAAAACTTCAAACGCTCACCTCTCAACATGGAATCTTGCTTGGAAATAGATGACCAACAGACTTTTTGGTCCTAAGGGAAATGAACCTGAGGAAAACAGCAAGGCATTTTTATTAAAGAGGATTCTTGACTGCTGATTAGTTGTTGATACATCATGATGTCAACTATTCTGAAAGATCCAGGATTTTATGCCAGCAAATTTGGCTGAAGCAGTAGGGTAGTCGCAAGTGGGACTACTGTGTTTCAAAATTTGATAGCTTAAAAGTTCCACATGATATCAGTGATAATACTATGCTGAGCCTAAATGAATGTCCACAAACATTCACTAAAATGTTCAGTCTCACAATTCAGATTTTGAATGTCAGGTGTCAAATTTGAGACTGAAACTCACTTTAAAAAAAAACAGTATGAAAGCTTTCCTCAAAATGTGAGTGATTTAGGTTGGTGACATCTCTTGCCTGATTTAGCAACTGTCACATATGAAATCTTATAAGCTGTCTAATACTAAATGCCACTGCATGCCAACTCTAGAATTCTGACAAGTCTGAAACACTGTTGCATGTTGCTGATAAAATATTATGCACTGCTAAATAAAGACAATTTCATATCAAGTATAACATACCATCCATCAAATAACGAATGTAAAATGTTAGCTATTAGAACCAACCATCATAGAATTGACTTGTCCATCTAGCCAATATTCAGGTATCCATACAATCTCTGCCATAGAACCTATGCTTGTGCCATCACTCGCTAGCACATCTGAGCTTTAGCATCTTGGGCCCTCCTTGACTTCAAGCCTTGGTAATCATCTCTAGCATCAGCATACCTTGCTGAGCAGCAGTGCCCCTTAAAATAATGGGCCAAGCTGCGAGAGCAATACTCCCTATTGCTTGTTTTATGGCTTTCCCACTGAACTATACATATTGTTCTGCTTTGTGCCATTGTAATTTCCTCTTTTACGGTCTTATTAAAGCAATTCTGTATAAACAGCAGGGCGACTGGGACTCTGCAGCTAGGTAATTTCTTCACTGCAGGGATGTGGTTGCATGTCAGCCCCTCCACATCCGGAAACTTTTTAACCTATCATTCATAACATCAAGCCCTCAGTTGTGCTCCCCACTTGCCATTGTCAGAAGGCTCCCTGCCTCACTGATTTCTTAGCTGCCTAACTTTGACAGCCGCACACACTTTTCTTCTTGGCTTGGTCCCTTCATTATACTGTTAAGTCGGTCTTTCTTTTTGTAGCACCCCATGCTTTAACTCAGCAGTGGATTAATGCATGGGAGACGTCCTTTCCTGAAAAATCAGCACGTGCCGTATTCAAATTTCCCAGGTTAAAAAAAGGGAGAAAGTCAGTTCTTTACCTGCAGCACTTTCTCCTACATTTCTGCTCTGCTGTAGAAGACATCCAGCATTTGTTTCTATGTAGCCAGGCAGAGTTGGAGGAGAGTGAGGCTTTGTGTGGAGGAGATGCAGTGTCGGTAAAATAAATGTTAAAATAAGTTTAATGTTGCCTTCCTTCTCTCCATAAGACTGACAGACTTGACAGCAACATATGCCAATTTGCAACTGCCTTTCTCTGTTAAGTTGTCACCACATGGGAAACTTTTAGCTCCACAATTTGAATGCTCCAGAAACAGGGTTGCAATTTAAAATAAAAATGGTAGAGCTGACCCAAAATTGTGGGTGGAGAAAATGGGGGCAGGGAGAGAAATTTCAGATAAATTTCAGCCTATTTCTGCTTTCATCAAAGAGTTTTGAAGAGATCTTAAGTCTCTCCTAGATTACCTCATGTGCAAAGCCATTCTCCCTTTTCCCATATGTTTTCACAGGGAATGGCTATGCATGAAAAGTTGTCCTGCCCTTAGTCACTCTTCATGAAGTAAAAAAAAAGCATTGGGAACTGTAAAATTATGCTGGAATGGAGGAAAGAGACTGGGAGTGGATGATCCTTGTCCTCTACCCAGAAATTCAAGTCCTCCTGATAGACACCAGAAAAAGTATAAACCCCCCAAAATTGAGGTTTAATAATTTTATAATTATTATTATTTTATTATTTGTACCACACCCATCTGTCTGGGTTGCCCCAGTTTAAACCCAGAGAGCACACAACCCTACTTGGGAAACACTTCCAGATTCTCAAGAACCCATTGATGGAGATTTCCTCTCTGCTCGACTTGCTACAGATTATATGAACCATTGCTAAAAGGGAAGATGGTGCTTGTTCTTTTACAGATGCTCTGCCACAAGAGTAAAACACACAGAGAACCAGCAAAGAGCAGCAGGGTTCTTTCCCTAGAGTGCATTATGGAGGAGCTACAGAAATAAATGTGTCTACTGAGATTTTTTCCCCCAACAACGTATACTATATAACGTTGCTTTTTTTTTAACCAATTCTCTTGATCTAGTCTCTTGCTTCATGGTGACTGGCTGGTGGTGGAAATAGGTCACGGAAAGAGGGCAAGCTGCATTGAGATCACATACAAACATATGTTTGGAAATCTCTTAGGTGAACTTTCATATTACCTCATTGCAGGGATTTGAAGACTCTTGCAGATTTCATTCCGGAATGTATTTAAAAGTTTCTCAAGCACACAGGGATTTCCTTAAGTCTCTTAAGATATTCTACCTTCTTCTTTAATTACATTCACAAAGAAGCATTCCACTACTGCTCAGAGAGCATATAGCTCCCACTACTCCAAGAGCAAAAGAGGAAGATGCTCATATATTCAGACAGCTATCTTTCTTCTGCAGCAGCAGCAGCAGTAGCACAATGGATCTCTTCCTTCTCATTTTCTTCACTGTTTCGTTTTCCCTTGGCTATGAGATTTTGTGCCAGCCAGTCAGAAAGTCAAGCAGGAAGCATCATGAACTGTTGCCAAGCTCCCTGATGATGTCATAATGCTTTGTTCCAGGTTGCCAGGGGACCGGCAATGGATACAGTTGTGCTAAGAAAGTGTTCAAGATTGGCTTACCCTTAGCATCTGGGCAGCCAATTTTCAGAAGGACAGGGTATTACGATTGATGGTGTCAAAGGCCTTAGTCAGGTCAATGAACAGGGGTTGGCTTTGCTCTCTGCATTTTTCTTGAAGCTGTCCACTGTCACCCTAGAAGTTTTAAACCATTTTGGGATGCAGGAAGGGTCGCCTTGGATATTGTAAACCCTCACTGTGATTCTTGCCCAGAAACCTATGTCCCCACTGTAGAAGGATGTGTGGATCCAGAATTGGGCTCCACAGTCACTTACGGACTCACTTTTAAAACCATGTTTATGGAAGACAATCTTACTCTACTATGAGTGATCACCAAAGTAGAAGATGATCCTTAGCGTTTTCCTTGTCAAGTTATGGAAGCAGAAACCCAGAACGAGAGGTAAAAAAGGTAAATATAAAAAAAAATGCAGCTTCTAGATTTCAGCTAGTTTATAATAATCAGGAAGATCATAGTACAATTGCAGATTACAAAAAAAAACACCCAGAACAAATATTTTAAATGGCAACATTCCTTGATAGCCTTGTCATTTCTATGCTTTGTCTTCCCCCCTTTTCTTTGTATCCTTTACTCTTCTTTTCTCCCTTCTCATGTCCCCTGCCCTTTTATATTCACAATATAATTTGCTCCCCCTTAAAAATTCTTTGTGAATATTGATTTCATGTGTTCTCCACATGTTCTTTCAATACTTCCCATATGTCAGATGATTCATCATCCTATGAAAGTTGAATACAACTGGGATTGTGAAATGGGGGAGGGGGATTTTCAGTCCAGCTCAAGTGTTAGCCAATTAAAACCCACTATCTATAAGTTCTGATCAAATTTTGTTAATTCAAGCCGAAGGGGGTTGACATGGCGGGGATCGGGACCAAGTCCTGAAGTTCATAGTATCTTTCATATATTGTAAATCAGTACATGAACATGTTGGCTTTTATAATAATAAAGACAACAAATCCTGTGAATCTCAGATATCTGAAACTCTTCATTATCTGCATTTGTCTATCCTCTCTTACCAAAAAAACAGGACCCAATAGATGCTCCTATTAATGTAACCATTTGATGATGCAAATTCGTATTGCTGACCACTCTGTCTATCCATAATTGATGAATCAGTAAAGTATTATGCTGGTTTTTATTGGACTTCCAAGGATTTTATAGTGTAATGAATTGTATTGGGGTTTTTAAGGTATACGTTGCCTCGGGTGTCTTTGGGATAGAAACAGACCATAAATCCTATACATAATAAATAAATCTGCAGAAAACTCACCCGGTAAGATTTGACAGCTTATTCACATTGGATGAGCTCCAAGCAAGTCAAACTCAGAGGAGAAGAATGAAGTTACTTCAATACATTGATTTCAAAGGATCTACACCGTGACTAACATTGATTACCACCAACGGCATCTTGAATGAATGCATAGTGAGATGTGATTTCAGAATACCAGTTTATGTTGCACCATAATGCAGCGATGGGTAGGCCTGCACAAGTCCTAATGTAACCTGCAGGATTGCTTTTCCACAACCATGCCCATCTGTCCCACACCTGGTGTCATACGTGACATCAGGTGCAGGGAAAGTGGAGATGCAGTTGCCTTAAAGTATGCTCCTGACTGCATTGTCAAGGGAAGCTTGCTGTCACCACCAATCAGTTGATGTGCTTGATGCCTGTTGGATTGGCTACGGAAATATGTTCCCCATGGGCCATTTCATTGCACAGCCAATACCTGCAGAAATCAGGCTTGAAGTCCCTGCCTATAATCTAATAGGCAGCAACTTCAAGGCTCAGCTGATCAGCAGTGCTTCAGTGCATCACATACAGCTCTTTGCAAGCCCCTCAAGTAGTGCTCTGAAATCCTAATGACCAAGTGGATAGCTCAGCTGGTTGCAGGTTCAATCCCTGTATGGGACAGCTGCATATTCCTGCATTGCAGGGGCTTGGACTGGATGATCCTCAAGGTCCCTTCCAACTCTACAATCTATGATTCTATGATTGTGTGATGTCCTTACGATGTCAAGTGATTTACAGGTGTGGGCAACCCTACCGTCCTGTCAAATTGGCCTATGAGGGAAAGGGGAGATAAAAATCTGGCCTGTCAACCAGATCCAGTTCCCTACCCTAGCAACACCCTAGTGGTCCTGGGCCCTAAGGAAGTTAGATTAGCTTCAACCAGAGCCAGGGCCTTTTCAACTCTGGCTCTGGCCTGGTGGAACGCTCTGCCTCATGAGACCAGGGTCCTGCAGGATCTGATTTCTTTCCGCAGGGCCTGTAAGACAGAGTTGTTCCACCTGGCCTTTGGCTTGGAGCCAATTTGTTTTTTTAAAATAATTTTTATTAACCGACCAATCAAATCAAATCACATCACATAAATTCCGAATTACAAAGCCGAATTTTAAATTTTTGTTGGGGGTACCCATATTTCAAGTTCCGAAGGGGATTCCAATCATCTTCTTGCTGCTGCATTAATGTCCACAAATCTGTTCAAATAATGTTCACAATTCTATCCAGTCCTATCTTGCTGTTTCCACATCTCATCTTGTTATTTTCATATATTTTTCTTTTTTCTTTGTGATCTCTTCTGATAATCTCCTTAAGCAGGTAAACACAAGTTGTAATCCTGTGTGAATTTTTCCGTTCGTCCAATAGCCATATCGAGATGGTTTCCATGTATCATCACTTCCATAAATAAAAGCACTCTTTCCATCATTAATCTTCACAAATCTGTCGCCTTCTTTAGTCCTCTGAGGAGGTTCGCCCGCTGTATGAAAACAAATGCATTCCTCCTCCCAGACATAAGTCTTTCGACAGAACTTGCCAAAATGGCGACGCTGTTTTTTACTGCGTCATCCCAAAGCTCTTATACTTTCCACAATCTCCTTAAAACATGCTTTTGGTTAGAAATTATCTCCACACAGTCTTAAATCATCAGCTTAGGTCATTTAAGCGGCATTTCTGACTTGTGGGGGGGGGATTATTGGTTAATCACATAGAAGGAAGAAAGGAAAGTCCCCCCCATCCAGTCCCGTTGCCGACATACCGAGCCTTGATGTGTCTTCTCATGATGTATTTCTGTTTATCCGACCCGACTTCTTTCTCAGAGATCCCTTCGATTAGCAGTCTTTACTCCCCATTCTTACTTGAAATATGTGCATTTGCTTCTTTCTAATTGTTTCTTTTGAAGTTGCTGCAGCTAGTGGCGCTAATCAGAGACAGTATCCAGGAGAGCCGAAGGGCTTTCTGCCTAATGCCCCCACCCCCTCGAATTCGGGGGTGGTATATGGGCACAGCAGGCAAGGGCAGCCCCCCCCCATTTCCTTGGGGGGGCAGGGAGGCTGCATACTCCCATCACAGCCTCTTAATTACCTCGTGTGGGTCGGAGAGATGTTATTGTTGGCCATCTTCCAATGCGCCCCTAGTGGCCCCCCTTGGCTTGGAGCCAATTTGATTCCTTCCCCCTCTTTCTTTTTTCTTTTCCTTTCTTCTCCTGCCATGAGGCTACATTTTAATATTTTATTGTTTCAATATTTTAATGTTGTATTTTAATGTTGTTTTTAAGTTGTATTCATTCAACTTGTTTTTATTATTGCTTGTTAGCTGCCCTGAGCCCAGCCTTGGCTGGGGAGGGCGGGGTATAAATAAAAATTGTTATTATTATTATTATTATTATTATTATTATTATTATTATTACCCCCACCCCATTTCAAACAAGCACTATAGAAACAACGTCATAACACAGCGAAACAATAACCCAGTAATAATTTCACAATAACGTATCAAAGCAATAGCAAACATAACATACGAAAAAAGAAACAGATTTCCTTACTATCAATATAGCCAGATTACAGAAAAAACGGGAAGCATCCAATAGCAAAAATAACAAGAGGGCTTCACAGTTTCACCTCAGTGCTAGAAGCCCCCCTCCTGTGGGGACTCACAGTCCCTCTCCTGCAGCCACTTGCGAGGCAGCTCCCAAGGGCAAGGGGAACTCAATAGCTTAAAGGTCAGGGTGCTGCCAGGAGCTTCCTTCCTCAGAGCATGACACTGAGGGGTGAAGATGGTCCAAAATAGCAGCTGTGGTGAGAGGAGGAGGAAGGGAAGGGAGGAAAAGCTAATGAGGGCAGAGGAAGAGGAAAAGGAAGGGGGGCAAAGAAGGAAGGGAGCAAGCAGCTGTCTCAGGTCACATTCTGTTTCCCAGGCATAGAGCCATAGTATCAGCCAAAACTGATAGAAGGAATAATCATTCCTCACTCTCACTTTAGAATTGGGAATAGTGATTAGAGTCAGACATAGATAGATTGTTGTAGATCCCTGTCTCTCTCTGTGTATATAAATTATAAAATTGTGACCCTGATGTAATCTACATAGCTTGCTTAGCGTTTTCTTTCGGGGTTTGTGGTTGATGAAGCAAGAAAGGAAAGCTAGAACTATCCGAAGCTAGACCGTTTTGAAATTACAGTTACATATGCTTACACAGACACGAAGAATGCAGTTCAGAAAATGCTCCCGTCTGTAGAACAGTATTTATCTTTTCTATGTGCAGCAGACGTCTTGGTCAGATTTTTATTCTGTCTTCATCACTCAACATCAGCGTGCTGCGTTAAGTGAGCCTGTCTTCATTTTTGAGTACTTTCTGCCTCCCTGGGTCGAGGAGCTTTTAGCATGCTGACTGAGCTTCCATCAGAAATCTGAGCAGGTTAATATGTGACACCGATATCTCTGCCACTCTGGGGTGTTTAGAAAATGGGTCTAGGTTCAGTAGGCTGTAAAGCAAAAAGAAATTGTCAGAAAAACAAAGAAAGCAGAAATCTTCTGCTGCAGGGGGGCAGCTTCGCATTCTTGGAGCTGAGTTAAATTCCATGGAATTTAAAGTCTTCCATGGATAAGTCTGCATTACAGCCACCACATGAAAGCCGCCTTAGGGCTCATGCACACTTCCATTTGTGCAGCATTTTTAGGAAAAGGTCTGGGATTTCCAGATCCAGATCCAAGTGGGGAATTTTTTTTTGTCCCTGAGCTTTCCCAAGGGGATTTTTTTTTAACCAATATATCAGACAAGGGACAAAAAACAAAAAACAACACCACTTAGACACAGACCTGGGGCAGATCTGCACTCATGGTTTTAAACGTTAGGTAAAGGTACCCCTGCCCGTACAGGCCAGTCTTGACAGACTCTAGGGTTGTGCGCTCATCTCACTTAAGAGGCCGGGGGCCAGCGCTGTCCGGAGACACTTCCGAGTCACGTGGCCAGCGTGACGAAGCTGCTCTGGCGAGCCAGCACCAGCGCAGCACCGTTAACCTTCCCGCTAGAAAGCGGTACCTATTTATCTACTTGCACTTTGACGTGCTTTCGAACTGCTAGGTGGGCAGGAGCTGGGACCGAAAGACGGGAGCTCACCCCACCGCGGGGATTCGAACCGCCGAACATGCGATCGGCAAGTCCTAGGCACTGAGGTTTTACCCACAGTGCCACCCGCGTCCCGTTAACGTTAAGGAAGGGTTAAAGAATGGTTTTGATAACCATATGGCCACATGACGTCCTACTTGGAATGTTCATAATGTGTTATTAAAATGTGACACCAGAGAGTGATGGAGAGCAACCAGCAGTAGGGAGACAGCATTTGGACGGAGGTAACAAACACTTTATTTTACAGGTACGCCCCATGATGTTTTAGAACAATATATCTAATATCATTCTAATAACGTTAAGCAGGTCAGTGTAGATCCAGCCCTGGAAAATCTTGGGCCCATGCCTGGAGAGTGTGGCCTCAAGGAAAGTGTGGATGAGAGCCCTCAGGTTAAAAACATGTTCTTGCGGCACTCTTTACCATGTGGTGAGCTGCTTCTGGGTGGCAACTCGGACAGCCTTCTGCACTAGCTTCTCTCATGGCCAGCCTGCAGAGTGGGACCATTGCATATAAACAGTTATAGGATAACCACTGTTATATACATCAATTGTTATTAAATTTGGAAAATTAATAAAAACATTTTTTGGGAAAAAACACACGAAGCCCTCACCGTGCCATTCTAGACATTCCTTACAAGGCCCTCACCCCAGGAGGCACTAGGCCTGTCTCTCAGCTGGTCTATGGAATCCAGACTTCCATTTGTCGTCCTCGAAATAACTTGCTGCTGCCACTTAGTGGTTTACAGAGAGCAGCGAAACTCTCCTTCTATTTACTTGTTGCCATAATTCAAAAGCGCCACATGCAGTGACATCTCTAATCTAGACTCCCCCAGAACACATGCATAAATCTGAACATCAGCACATCGATTGATTTATGGAAAACAACACTCAGAACAAATAGTCATTTAAAAAAAAAATAGTTTTGCTTCCCCAACCTAGCAGGCCTGACTCCCTTCTTACACAGCTAACAGAATCCCCAGCCTTTTCCCTATGCCCTCATTCACTTCCCCCTCTCTGCCAGTTGCTTTTCTCAATTGACCCACAACTCATTCTGACTCCACCCATCACCCCATCACACCTGTCAATCATTTTTATACTCATTCTTCTCTTACACTCGCTTTCCCTGTTGCCACACTCATGTCCGAAACTGAGTTTTCACATCCTCCGTGGTGAGACGCACGGGCTGTGTCAACAGGTGTGAATTTATATCTCACAAGCATTTCTTTTAGATGAAACAGAGTACTGCAGACATAGTGGCAGTACGGTAGTGGCGCCCGCCCTGTGGAACGCCCTCCCATCAGATGTCAAAGAGAGAAATAATTACCTGACATTCAGAAGACATCTTAAGGCAGCCCTGTCCAGGGAAGTTTTTAATATGTAACGCTGTACTGTTTTTAACACTGATTGGGAGCCGCCCAGAGTGGCTGGGGAAACTCAGCCAGATGGGCGGGGTATAAATAATAAATTATTATTATTATTATTATTATTATTATTAGGAGGCACAAGTCATTTGTAGTTCCTATTCCCATCATGCAATTCTGCCATGCCCAAAGCTGCTTTGCACCTCGACCAAAAGCAAGTGAATAAGCAAATTCAGAATTATTATTATCAGTGCTCCCCCCCCAAAAAAAAATGTTTAGGGGTACTCTCATTCTGAATCAATAAAAATCACCATTTGATACTTCAAATCAGGAAAAATAAATACAGTAAATGGACAAAAGTACAAAGATTCACAAAATGTTTAAGGGTATGTGTAGCCCTGTGTCTCCCCAGAAAAAGCACATTATTATTATTATTATTATTATTATTATTATTATTATTATTGCTTTTCTCAGGTGCTGTATAGACAACAACTGTTCCCAATTGATTCAACAATGCTTGCTTTTCATACCAGGTTCCAGGTGCCAGGGTGAGAATGCTGTAGTAATTGAAGTAAACACCAATTCATAGTGTCTCTCTTTGATACATGCATTTTTAGCTTTCAGAACTTTGGCCTCTTTGAATTATTATCATGTCTCTCTGTACTTTCATTGCCTAGTTTTACTCCTCTCCCATCCCATTTGGACAATCATAAACATTTCCATCCCCATCCCTTAAGGATGAATTATCCCAAACCAGACACTCCTCAGCTTCTGGCGGCTTTCCCCAACAATCAGTTTAGAAGCTGCACTGTTGATCCTTTTTTGTTGTATTGGTGGCTTTAATTATTTTTTTTGCTACCCTGTCCAAAGATATTTTACTGTGCATTTTACTGTAGTATTTTGGAAGAGCCTGGTGATGCCCGATATACTGTATTAAGAAGTGGGGCTTATGCATGCTGAGGTAAAGCAATATGTTCTTAAATGAAGGATTCTGCAGCACATTAATATGTTAAAATCTACTAAAAAGCATGGCATGGGCGGAATTCCACACTAAGGAAATTGATAGTTCTAGAAAGCGGCTTACCCTCCTCCCTTTCAGTACTTTAGTACACACAAATGTATAGGCAGATTACAACTCACCAGCATTATTAACAATGGGAGGGTGGTGCATAACTTGCAATAACATTGGAATAACTTGCAGGCAAGTAAGGTAAAGGTAAAGGACCCCGGACGGTTAAGTCCAGGCAAAGGCATCTATGGGGTTGCAGCGCTCACCTCGCTTCAGGCCAAGGGAGCCAGCGTTTGTCCACAGACAGCTTTTCGGGTCATGTGGCCAGCAGGACTAAACCGCTTCTGGCGCAACAGGACACTGTGACGGAAACCAGAACGCATGGAAATGCTGTTTACCTTCCTGCTTCAGTGGTACCTTTTTATCTACTTGTACTGGCGTGCTTTGAAAAAACTAGGTTGGCAGGAACTGGGACAGAGCAATGGGAGCTCACCCCGTTGTGAGGGTTCGAACCGCCGACCTTCCAATCAGCAAGCCCAAGAGGCTCAGTGGTTTAGACCACAGCGCCACCCACTAGTATTGGGGGAGACCAGTAGTGCAGCTAGATGTGGATTTTGGAGTTAAAGTCCAAGACATCTCAGCCCAGAGGGAACACAAATGATCATCCAGACTGTTGCCACTTTCACCAGTCACCACAGATAGGCCCTGCTTCAGGACCTGGTCCAACACAGGTATGCTGGGCCACCCACAAGGAATGATGCTGTTATCTCAAAAATAACAGATATGCTGGTTAGGGCTATATATGGCTCAGATGCCCATTTTATTATTTTGACTTAAAATATATATTATCCCTTTTTACAACAAAATCATGCTTATCCCTAACTAAATATGTTTAGCATTAGGCAGCAGAGGCAAACTTCAATTTCTTCCAAAGAGATTATTTATTGCCTTCCACATATGCCCCATGGTGACAATAAAAACAGCTTAAAACAGTTACTGAAATAACAGATGTTTTTTTAAAAAACAATACAAAATGGACACCTCTCACAGAGACCCAGCTGCCAAAGGATTGACAGAACCAAAATGTCTTCAATTGTTTCCAAGAAGTGCCGATAGTGTGCATAGTTTAAATGAGTTAAAATGTGAAACAGCCTGGTTTTTTTTCTAGTTTTTTTCCTTTCTTTTAAAGAATGGGCGTGGCGAAGTGTTTTGTTTGTTCTTTCATTGCTCTAGCACATCAGGAAAATGGAAGCAGCTGTAAATGGCCATGTAAAGTCCGTCGTCTCCCCCCCCCCCCCCGCCAAGACCATAAACTCCAGAGTCTAAAATAACTGCATGGGCCACTGAACAAGCTGTAGATCAGGCATGCACTGATTCCCCATTGTAAACAATGTGCTTCATTTTCCAGCAGTACCCACAGAAGAACAAATTGTGGCTCAGATGTTTAGGATCCAATCCAAATAACTTTTTGGTACTAGCCATTGGCCATGACAAGTCTGAATCAAAAATAAATACAAGCAGAAGGGGTGTCACATCACAAATAATGGTCTCTGTTTAGATCTCTGTGTCTCCCTTTCAGTTCACTGCTATATTGTCCAGGGTCTTCTTTCTGATCTGTTTGGCCGCCAAGGCAAAAAGGGCGACTTTATGCATCACTGAAGCATTTACATTGCTGAGAAGCCATAGGTCCTTCTCTGCAGGGGAGAGATATCTTTCCTGTATGGACGGTAAGATGAGAAGTCACCTCCTGGGTCCAATGTATAGTTGGCAATGTAGTTAACTGTGCAAGATGTCTTCCATATCAGTGGGAACAGGGACAAACTTTGGTCTTTCTAATTTCAGCAGCACTCTTTGCAAGGCCAAAATTCCCCTCCCTGACCTCTTGCCTTCTGTTCTGCTCAGTTCACTAGGTCATAGTTGGTCCGCCCTGTGGTGCCCCCTAGCCTTGGCACCCAGTGCGGCAGAACCATTCGTGCTGCCCTAAATCCGCCTCTTTTCCTGAACCTTCCCTTGATTTCTGATCAAAACACGCATGCTTCTCAAGGGTTGCATAAGGTAGGGTTAAGTCAGTTTCAGACCATTAAGCACACCTGTTATAAAGGAACTGCTCTGAGGTTGTTGTTTTCTTACAGCCAAGGGATATAGAAATTCACTGAAACGTTTACATCGCTAAGAAGCCATAGGACCTTCTGTGCCAGGGAGAGACATCTTTCCTTTACAGATGGTAGGGTGAGAAATCACCTCCTGGGTCCAATGTATAGTGGGCATATAGTAAACAGTGCAAGATGTCTTCCACCTGTGGTTGCCCACATATGCAGAGTCCCTTTTCATTATGGTACCCTGTTGTACCCTCTTCTAGGACGGCAGAGGGCACAGCTTGAAAATGCAGCTTAGTGAGGCTGGCCGAAGATTCGACAAGTAACTGGCTCTAAACTGGACTGCTTTCAGAAGGGGGTGTTTACATTGTAGAGTAACATGCAGCAACCAGCTCTAAGCCTTTGGAATTGCACAGGGTAGGAAATTTGCCTAGACAACTAGTAAAAACGTAACTGCATCTCGTTTCTTATTTTGTGTTACCATTTTAGTTGTGTGTGGTGGGGGCAGATGGAGGGCTGAGAGAAATCCACTGGTAAACTTCTTAAGTGATTTTCAGTAGATTGACAAGGATTCTGACACCCAGCTGTTTAACAATAGCAAGAACAAAGACACTTCCCTCTTTAAATGAGGCTACCAAAATGAAAAAACCCTGTAGGGATAACCAGAAGTGGCTTTTTGTGTAGAAGGTGAGCTCAGGTTTGGCACTGCAAGTAAATTCCTGGCCTCTGTTCCTTAATTCTAAGTATGTATCTACCTCCGAAGCCACTATTGCATCTGGCTCTGCTTAGTAGACTTCAGGGTTCTAATAAAAATATATCAAAGTAGATCTTGCAAGCATGAAGTCTCTCTCCCACCGCCTTGCTATCTGAGATTCAGGTTGGATTTATTTTCTACTCCATGCGTAAGAATCAATGTTGAACATCCCCCAGGAATTATAGGTTCTGCTGAAACCTTTTCCGTAACTCCTGTTCTGATTTATTTTATATATGGTTCATGACAGTTGAAGGGTGAAAAGTTGAAAGCCGGTATCAGTTCCTCCAAAATAGGCATGGCCAGGGGAGGGTAGATGATACGTGTATTCCCTGCAGCAGATCCGACCTTAAACAAAATATTTCTACCCATTTGCTGAAGTGTTTGCCATTTCAATTTGAAACCGGGTGGGATGTTAAAAAGCTCTGGCTCCAGCCACGTGTGCTCATTAAAGATCCCCATGGCACTTTTGGAACAAATGAAACCAAATTCTAGCGAGAGCTTTCTATTTTGTCTACCCAAATCCCCATTGGCTTTTAAAGTGGATAAGCTGTTCTTCAGCATCGCTCCTGAGAAACCCTTGTTAACCTAGCAAGATGACAGGGAATATTGCTGCTTGTAGCTCACACAGAAATAAATACACTGGATAAAACAATCTGGTGCAGCCATTTCACCCCATGCCATATAGCCCAAAATGTGCAAGTAGTTTGATCATACTGTTGCATTCAGTGGGTGTGTTCAGATAATGCGACACAGACCGTTTTCTCCTCGCCTTCCTTTTTATGTGCTTCTGGGCCTGCTCTCCAGTTCATTTCCTCATTCCCCCACCCCCACCCCTCACAGGGCAGCAGTGATAGAGGGGGAATGCAAGCCTGAGGCAGTCTCTCAACCCCTCTTCAGGTAGAATCCCATTTACAACATGTTTAATCCACTTTCCCCATGAAAGTCACTTCTGTCAACACAAAGTGCACAGCCACCATATGAAAAACAATGTAGTCGCAGAATCTTAAGATCTATATCTATCCAGTACCTTTCAAAATAGACAGGGAGAGCTCAACTTGTAGAGCCACCTCAGGGTCATGGGTTCAAGCTTCACATGCGAGTTGGAGTAGATGACCCCTGTGGTCCCTTCCAACTTTACAATTCTATGATTATATGAATTTAAGAACATCTCTTCAAATATACGCTGTTGGCAAAATATCTGAGATTTTCCTGTATTCATGGATTTTTTTGGGGGTGCTAAATTTAGACTAGCTTTACTCTGAGGTTTTCTGCTGCACAGTGTGGGCCTTTAACATACAAATGAGGCCTTCTAAGGAATGTCACCATGCTGTCCATTACATACGATCATGGTTCTGTGTCCTACTGGACAAAAGATTGTTCTGGTGGAAGTGCTGTCCAGTCCAAATCTAGTTTAACTATAAAGAACCAACCACAAGGAGAACTACGCAGCAAACTGAGCAAACATTCAAGTGATCATAGTCTGCCCCACCATGGTGAGATGTGTTGTAATTTCTATTTAAATCATAGTAATTTTATCTAAATTTGCATCTATGTGTATCACTAGTCAACAACAAATTTGTTGTCTGCATTTTTTCAGTTGATTTAGGACGAATCTGATATGCTGAGTCCAAAAATCACATTGGTTTTGCTCAATCAGGTCAAGTTTTTGATCTATGGCCACATGTCATTTTTATACATTTTTGTTCACATGTACGCTTGTGTGGAGCATTTTAGAAGAAGTTGGTGAGGGTAAAATGCCATGTCGAATGATTATATTATAAAATAAAATAAAATGATTATTTTAATGACAAGAAGTATTCAGGTCCGATAGTTCTGGGTGATTATGTCGAAAAGGGATCAGTTTGAGGTCATAAAACCTCGAAATCTTCCATAAATTGGTGCGGCAAAGCATAAAGTTGGGGGATCAAAACTAAGCTAATCCTGATCTTCAATCAGCACGTCATCCTGTAGCTCATTGTGATGAAATTCCAGTGCCTATCTTCGGAGAACTTCCTGACATTAGTGACGAAGATGCCTCCAGTGTTGAAGGACATGAAGAAGAAGTGGTTCTTGAAGATGATGCTCCACATCCATTTCCCCAAAAGGAGTTGAATGATCTAGTTCGTGACCTCAGCTTGTCAAAGGACTCTGCCGAACTGTTGGCATCCAGATTGAAGGAAAAAAACCTCCTCTCTGACAGTGCTCGCATCAGCTTCTTTCGCAACAGGCATCAAGAGTACCTCAGTTTTTTCTCGGAAGAGAAGGACTTGGTGTACTGTGCAGATATTGCGCAGCTTCTGCTCAAGCTTGGAGTGCCACAGTACGAACCCAAAGATTGGAGACTGTTCATTGACAGCAGCAAGCGATCACTGAAATGTGTTCTGCTACACAACGGCAACCAGTTTGCCTCTATACCCCTGGCTCACTCGAGTACACTGAAGGAGAACTATGAAGCGGTGAAGTATGTGCTGGAGAAAATTGGTTATGATCAGCATAAGTGGTTCATTTGTGTTGACCTGAAGATGGTGAACTTTTTGTTGGGACAACAGTCTGGCTTCACCAAGTACCCATGTTTTCTGTGCATGTGGGATAGTAGGGACCGTGCTCAGCATTACATGAAGAAGAACTGGCCTGTGCGGGAGGAATTGGTGCCTTGCAAAGAAAGGAACGTCATCAACGACCCTCTGGTGGACAGAGACAGAATACTCTTCCCACCGCTGCACATCAAGCTCGGCTTAATCAAGCAGTTCACCAAGGCTCTGTACAAGGATGGTGACTGCTTCACTTACTTGTGCCAGGCTTTTCCAGGGTTGACCATGGAGAAGTTGAAAGCTGGCATCTTTGAGGGTCCTCAGATCCGTCAGCTCATCAGAGATCCGGAGTTCAGAAACTCAATGAACGAAGTGGAACTGGAAGCATGGAAGGCATTTGTTCTGGTAGTGAAGAACTTTCTGGGCAACAATAAGGCCAGAAACTACGCAGAACTTGTCAACAACATGTTGACTGCTTTCAGAAACCTGGGCTGCAACATGAGCGTCAAGATGTCTACCTATTTTCACATATGGACCGGTTTCCTGAGAACCTGAGTTCCATGAATGACGAGCAGGGGGAGAGATTCCATCAGGACATGAAAGAGATGGAGACCAGGTATCAGGGTCGCTGGGACGCAGTCATGATGGCTGACTACTGTTGGACTCTGAAGAGAGACCTCCCTGCCGCTGAGCATTCCAGGAGTTCCAAGAAATGGAAGTTCAAGCCCTGAAGTTTGAAAAATGGTGAAGCAACATGCAATTTACATGTACTTACCTTTATCAATGCCCACCATTCAGTTTACAGTAAACCTGACCTGATGGAGAGAAACGGATGCCATTTCCTGATTCAGCAGTGCAAAAATACCCTAAATCAGTTGTAGAAATCTAGACAACATTCAAAAAGTAAAAAATTGTTACCCAGTTTTAGCATTTGCATGTTTTATGCAAATCTGTTCCCTCTTTTGTCTTCCTTTGTGCATATGTGATGCATTCATCCTTTTTTGGTGATGCAACAGAAGCCACCCTGCTATACACCAGCATTCCAGTTTATAATAATTATTAATAATAATTTATTATTTGTACCCCTCCCATCTGGCTGGGTTGCCCCAACCACTCTGGGCAGCTTCCAATAAAGATTAAAAATACATTAAAATGTCACACATTAAAAATTTCCCTAAACATTTAGCATTTATGCAAGTCTAATGTATCCTTTCCATGGTAGCTCACTGTCAGGAGTGTGTGTAGGTTGTGTGAGTGTGTATGATGGATACAGTGATTAATTGCTGTTGTTCACTGTTGTAAACCCAGGAATGGACCTACTGCCTAGTGAGCACTGGAGTTGCTGTTCAGTTTCCAATTCATGGAGAAAATGGATGTGTAAACAAACAAAAAATGCCCTGCATGAATCTATAACCCATTTTATATCATTCTAAATTAATGCCCTATCCTGGGTTGTCCAAACATTTCAAATTATAAAAAGGCACAATGTAAGTGTAATTTCTCCACCACGACCATTAGGAAATATAGATTGTCCTTCCTTTAAATCAGAATAATTGGATTAGGAAGCTGGCTATGTGAATGCAATAACTAACTGTACTCTAATGCAATTTCTTCCCCAAGCTGCTGCCTGCCTCACACACCACCACAGAGATTTATCAAGGAAATTTCCTCACTCTTAACTGCAAGAGATGCGATTTTTCTTGCTTTCACAAATGCCTACACATTTTGAATTTGGTTCTCCCATTTAATCAGTGGACACAGAGCTGCGGTTCTTTTTGCTCTTATCTTTAAGCCTCCTGTAAAAACCAATTCCTTTTGTTGCCTTTTTTATGCCTTGCTTTCACAGCTAAAATAAAACCTTAATATTGGCTCTTTATTTGTTTTAAACATAGTGTTTTATTCAATGAGTGTTTCCTCAGACTGTTTGCAGAGCAGCACACTCTTTAAGGTATATATTTCCATACAGGACTCTCTGTTCTTTATACTACGCACCAGCTTTCTCCCCACATCGCTGCATAAATATGTAGAGATTAAGAAATTATAAACAGTGTATACGCAGGGGCATTTGGATAATAAAAAGTGAAATATTATAATCCAGATCAGGAAAGACAGATACAATACACAACACTAGCATAGCCCCCCCAAGAGGAAACACCACTAAAAGAAATACCACCAATTTGCATAAAATCTGCATATGTGGAAGATTGTAACCAGGTGACCTCTGGGCCTGCTTGGTGTCTGCTGTCCAAGTGCTAATTATTGGTGGACAACTTCACGGCCTGCTCTACCCTCTTTTAGTTCTACATTTTTAAACTGGACTTGGATGAGACAGCCCTTCAGCAGAAGCAGACTTTGGTAATATAGCACCCTGAACAAGGACAAAATTTGACACCTTTCCCCCTCTTGCCTTCCGTTCTGTTCATGCTCTCAAGTGCGCTACGTCATAGTTGCGGCAACTCAAGCACCCATCTGACTGCAACCAAGTACACCTTCCACATCTAAAAAAAACCCCCAGGGTACAACACATTAGAAATATAGAATGTGGCTACGCAGGATGCTGGCTTGATCACTGAAGAAGACCAGAGACTTGTAGTTGATCACTTGAAAGTCAAGAGGGCCCAAGAAAAAGCTATGAAATCTGTGGATCAGAAATCTGATTGTCAGAAGGGTGAAATTGACCATGTCATCTTTGACAGCCGTGAAGATACAACTTAAGTTAAGGCAGTTCAGATCAGCAGTTTCCCCAGCATCATCAGAGAACAGCATTATTCTGTGTGCAGTGAGCCAGGTGGAAGATATCTCCACCACTTCACTCCAGAGAAAGGTTCACAGAGAGAGAAAACAGCTGAAGTTATTCTAGGCTATGTCAACAGAAGTATAGTGCTCTGGTAAAAAAAAAAAGTACTGCTGTATTCTGCTTTGGTCAGACGACACCTGGAATCCTGTGTACAGTTCTGGGCACCACAATTTAAAAAGGATATTGACAAGATGGAACATGTGCAGAGGAGGGCAACCAAGATGATCAAGGGTGTGGAAACCAAGCCTTATGAAGAACAGCTAAGGGAGTTGTGTATATCTGGCGTGGTAAAGAGGAGACTGAGAGGAAATATGACAGCCATTTTCAAATATCTGAAAGGCTGTTCCATTGAAGATGGAGCAAGCTTGTTTTCTCTTGCTCCAGAGGCTAGGACCCAAATCAATGGCTTCAAGTTACAAGAAAGGAGATTCCAGCTTCACATCAGGGAGAACTTTCTGACGGTAAAAGCTGTTTGACAGTTGAATGGACTCCCCTGGAAGATGATGGACTCTGCTTCCTTGGAGGTTTTAAAGCAGAGGTTGGGTGGTCATCTGTCATGGGTACTCCACAGCCTAATCCTTGGATCCATTCCTTGGCCTTGGTGTGACAGAATATTGAAAGGCTATTATGGAGATGCTAGGAAATAGGGAAGGCTATGTGCACATGAGAGAAATAATTCAACCAATAGACAGAGTAAAGGTAAAGGGACCCCTGACCATTAGGTTCAGTCGTGGCTGACTCTGGGGTTGCGGTGCTCATCTCGCTTTATTGGCCGAGGGAGCAGGCATACAGCTTCCTGGTCATGTGGCCAGCATGACTTAAGCCGCTTCTGGCGAACCAGAGCAGCGCACAGAAATGCCATTTACCTTCCCGCCAGAGGAGTACCTATTTATCTACTTGCACTTTGATGTGCTTTCAAACTGCTAGGTTGGCAGGAGCTGGGACTGAGCAATGGGAGCTCGCCCCGTCACGGGGATTCGAACCAATGACCTTCTGATCGGCAAGTCCTAGGCTCTGTGGCTTAACCCACAGCGCCACCCGCATCCCCATTCACAGAGTAGCCCAAGCAAAACAAGTTCCTTCCTTTTTCCATGATCTTTTGTGCTCTGGTCCCCTTTTGGCTTCCCTTGGTCATCTGGTGGGCCACTGTGACAACAAGATGCTGGACTAGATGTGCCTTTGACCTTATCCGTCAGAACACTTCCTACGTTCTTATAGTAAACCTAAAACATGTCTCCACAATCTAATGGATTGATATAATAAACTGTTATTAACTTCAGTGACTTAATGTACTGAAGTTTATCCAAATGAAGGCAGGCACGTTTATACAAAAAGTGCTGAGTGCTGGTGTATTATTCGGTTAACACAAAGGAAGAGGCAGTGTGCATGGCAGAAGAAGCTGGTTGGGGATTAGGCTGCTTTTGAAATTTGCCAGTCAGGAAGCAACTAAAGCAGATTTGAGGGACAAAACACAGTGTTTAGTAAGTGGCTGGATTTGCATACCAGTGATGCAACGACATTAAATTCCCTCCTAGCATTTTCATGCACTTAAAAAAAAATCTAATTACAAATATTACATGATTCTACATAATATGAACTTACTCTTTTGCAGATTTGCATCAGCCCATTTTTAAGTGTGCTGGCAATTAACATGAGTCACCACATTATATTGTTAACTGCTCTAGTAAACAGTGTGCTGTCACTGAGGAATGAAAGATCGTATTCTATGCAGGAATGCAAGCTGAGAAAATCTGGGTAAAATTTGCACGCATACATGAATCTGAATTAGACATTTTTTAAGTGGGGAAAAAAATATCCCTTTTCAATATGAGATCAAAGAATCCAGCCGCCAATGTAGTTAGGGATTTAAAATATTGGGTTAATATTTATTTGTGGGTTTTTTTAAATGCATCTTGAAATTTCCTTTTATTTCTTCTGCTGCTGGTGCTGCTCATCATTAGAAAAATAAATACAAGCATCTTTTGCATTCTGACCCTTAGTGGCTCCATTTTTATGACACCATACACTCAGAAGTTAAGTTTTATAAGATCAACTGAAATGAATACAATGTGGATTACGTAAGAAGCTACCTTATACCAATTCAAACCATGGATGCATGGAACATGAAAGTGTTTTAGTGTTAATAATAATAATAATAATAATAATAATAATAATAATAATAATTTATTATTTGTACCCTGCCCATCTGGCTGGGTTTCCCCAGCCACTCTGGGCGGCTTCCAACAAAGATTAAAAAATACATTAAAATGTCACACATTAAAAACTTCCCTAAATGGGGCTTTATGTTTTTATTTATGCACAGAGTAGCTTTGAACTGGTATGAACTAGTATGAAAATTGTTATGCTTTGTGACTCCCCCCCCCCACTTAGACATTTTCCACTGCTCTCAAAGGATAAAATTTAATTACCATGGAGACTGGCCTTTTCAGTTGGGTATATGTGCCGCAGAAATGCATATAGGTATGGCAATTGATGTTGAAACTGAAATGTCCCATTGAAAATATTGATTTGTGTATAGGTGTGTGCAAAAAGTGCTTGGGGGACAGAAATATGATAAATAAGGTAATCCGTAAGTGCCAGTCTGGAGGACAAAGCTTTCAATCCTGCAACATCACATTACATGCACGTCCTTGACTTTTGATGAACAGAAACTCACTTGGCCTCAGTAAGTTAACCCTCCAAGCCAATCATTGCATTGCCGCCATCTGGAACTCAATGGACTGAACGATGTAGTCCCTTTAGTGGGTGAAAAGAAATGTACAATTTTTAAACCATGGCACCTTTGCACTCTGTGTGAGAGTGTGTGTGAGCCAGTGTGGTGTAGTGGTTAAGAGCGGTAGACTCGTAATCTGGTGAACTGGGTTCGCTTCCCTGCTCCTCCACATGCAGCTGCTGGGTGACCTTGGGCTTGTCACACTTCTCTGAAGTCTCTCAGCCTCACTCACCTCACAGAGTGTTGTGGGGGAGGAAGGGAAAGGAGATTGTTAGCCGCTTTGAGACTCGTTAGGATAGTGATAAATATCAAATCCAAACTCCAACTCCTCCTCCTCCTCCTCCTCCTCCTCCTCCTCCTCCTCCTCCTTCTATGTGAGCTGCAGTGCATCAGGGAAGTTGCTATTTTACCCTACTGGCATGGCGCAAACTTGCAAACACACACACACACTAAACCAACTTTACTCAGCTTCCCAGAAGAAATAACCCAAACAAGAACCTTCTGCCAGTCCCCCCCCCCCATGAAATAAAGAAAACTTTCCAGAACCCTCTTCAATTAATCAGAACAGGAAAGATATCTACACATCAGATCAATACTTTCTGTACTAAGAAATGCAAACTGACAAGTCTGACATACTTGAAGACCCCCATACTATAGGCCAGCCTTTCCCAAATTGGTGCCCTCCCAATATTTTGAGCCACAGCTCCTGCCGGCATGTATAATGGCCAGAGATGATTGCAGCCACACTTCTTAGGCTGGCACTGTCTGGCCTTCTCTGGTGTCCGCAGCTGTTTGCATTCAGAGGCCTCTGGGCATGGAAGTTCTATCTAGTTATCATAACTAATTGCTGCTGGGAGGCCTCCCGTCCATGAATTCATCTAATCTTTTGTAAAAACTAGTGACCATTAGCACAGCTTGCGATCGTGAATTCCATCACCACCACCACAGTTAGATTAATGTATTCCTCTTTAAATTATAGTAATTGTTCCAAAATGTGCAACTATGCATATAAATCAGCACATGCAAATGTTATGTAAATCTGTGTCCTCTTTTGGGGTGATGCATACTCCCCCCTCCCCCTTTTTGAGGCTGTGACGGAGGAATGTCCAAGTGGACAACTTATTTTCCAAGCTGACAAACTCCTTCCAGGAATATTTTTCTCCCCCCATTTCTGTTTAGTTAAGGCAAAAAATTCTGAGCTCAGAACAGGAGTTGCTATATTTGTGGAAACTCCGTGTATGCTATTTTGCATTTTTAGCACATCATATTAATACACTTCCCAACACAAAGATCTATTAAACATTTTCTGTAGGGAAGTCTTGGAGTTCACTGTTTTAATCTTCTGTTCAAAAGCAATCAAGAGCTGCATTCATTTGATATGGGGCTTGGTTTCAATTTACTTGTCTCTCACGTTGGCATTCGCCATTTCTTTTTTCACAGCGGAGGAAATGCTGGTCTGAATGGTTATGACGGTCTACCAATGAGCATTTCATTGGAAAAGCCATTAAGTAATTAAGGAGGAAGCTGTGCTGCCACTATTCCCCAGTCACAAATTAATATTGCAACTAATAATCTACCTGAACTATTTTCAGTTAGAATCCTATGCATGCCTATGTAAAACTAAGAACCAATTAATTCCATAGAAGTAGCCAACTTGTGTGTGTGTGTGTCCCCTGTCCCCCTGCTCTGCCCCATTTTATGTACAGAAACTGACTGGGCTGAGAGTTGAATCTTACTTTAATCCTGGCAACAGGATATTGTCTTCCAGTGGACCAGAGGGCAGCATCATAGTTTAGGGTGTGCATGGCAGGCCTGTAGCAAACTTCACTGTGATCTACAATAAAGGCGGATGGTTGAGGGACTCTGGAGAAATGCTGACAAGGGAGGAGCTTAAGCTGTTGCACCCCCCTCCCAGCATCTGCCACCTGAAGGGGTTGCCTCACTCCGCTTAATGGTAGGGCCAGATGTGTCTGAACAGCATCCTTCTTCATTATTTAGACTCTGATGGTAGTTGACAGTTTATAATTGATGCTGTTTCATGGTTGACGATTGCCAAGATCCAGAGAACAAAGAGTTGCTGATAAGTATAAGGCATTCGAATTTAGATTTTTTTGAGACAAAATATTCACATTCACATATCAATTGTCAAAATACTTCCGAATATTAGAGAATATTCATTTCAGCTCAACCAGTGTTAGAAACTGAGATATGAAAGCTAGGAGCTAAATGGCACCTTCAACCTAGGTTGTGGATGTAACAATGGTACGTCTAGGCACACTTTTTTTGTAACAATAATACAAAGCTGAAAAGGAGTGAACTGCAGCTAAAATATTTTGTTCATTTTTCACATGGTCTAGTCCTTTCCCTGCCCGCCCCCCTAATATTCTTAAGAGGGTCTCTTCTTCAGTCTTCAGAGAGTAGCTGGAAGTGGGGTGGCAGAAAAAGGTCCTCATTTCCTTCCGCTCTGCAGTTTTAATCTGAAATCTTAGGTGCAGTACTGTGCCCAGAGCTCAGAAACTGCTTACACTAATGAAATTCCCTGCTGCAAAATGCGCCTAGAACAATGGGTGTTTCAAACACAGAGCTCAACGGTTTGTGGATCTGTCAACTTCTAGAAGCATGGGTACCTTTAACGGAATGATGTCCCCATTCTAAGCTGCCCAAACAGCGGAAGCCTTGTGGTGTGGTTTGTCTTTTTGATCTTGCAAAGCTGCCATTTTGATTTTGCTTCCCATCGTGCTTCTTTATGTAAGCTCAGTGAAGGAATAAACCTCAGCCCAGAAATAGTGAGTATTACTAGGCCCCACTGAAACCAGCCAGATGGCCTTCAAATTACAAAATCAAACTTGAAGAGGGGAGTTTGAAGTACAGAGCGGGAGAGAGGGAGGAATTGTAAATATGTGTTTTGCCTCTCAAAATGGATAGAGAAACAGTAGCTTGTCTTCTTTGATCTAAGGGTTTTTACAACTATATATAGCCTACTTTTAAAGGCTAACACCCAAGGCTGTGTCTGATATCAGGCAGTTCTTAATGAGTAAAGAAAGTTTGCCCTATAAAGTTGTTGTTGTTGTGTTCTCCTTTTAACGCACACACAAACCCCCTCTGCTAAAGGAAGGCTCTGACAACCCCACAACCTCTCTTCCCTGCTCCTGATTGCCGTCCAGCCAGGCATGCAATAAAAGGCATGACAAAAAACAAGATGGAAAATGTCAGTCTATGTCAGCTGAGAGAGAAAGAGAAGAATGGGAAATTAAAGAAGCTACAGCCTGGCATATTTCTTTATATGCAACAGAAGGTTTACTGTTCTTTCCATCTCGACTGCAGACAGAACAAGTTCATTTAGAGACTTCTGTCTCATTTCCCCTCCCTGCATTACTTGAAGGAAAGTCATTTCATAAATTAACACCTTAGAGGAGTTGCATTCTTCAGTTGTCTGAAATGGCTCTGGATTGTAGAGTGGCACTGCGAGGTCAGAAATGTCACATGGCAGACAATGGCACTGATATTTCATTTGCAACTGTAAAAGGCAAATTGAATGTAAGCCCAGTTTGAGAATGTTACCTTCCCATGCTGGGAAGAACAGAGTTTGCGCAATGGCCTCATCCTCTTCCTCACATTAGTCTCTTGTTGTAGGGGGGAGATCTGATGTGGGGATGCTACACAATATATGCAGGCACCCTGCCTAATTGAGAAGTCTGCTTGACCAGGTTCCTAAACTGCACTAGGAGCCTATACATTCATCACAGGCTCACAGCTTCAGTATAGAGGTGCTCCTTGAATTAAATGCCGCTCTCTGAAATGATGGCAACAATTTTATAGATGCTTAGGAGAAAGCAGCATGGAACACAGTGGGAATTACATCTGTGTAAACATGCACAGGAATTGCACTGTCAGTCTCCTTTACTAGTTTCAGAATGTAGCAAAACATCAAGCCGTTCAGCTTCTAAGGCAACTGGTGTGAGTGTGTGTGTGTGTGTGTGTGGTGGGGGGAATGAAGAGCAAACATTTAATTATTTTCAAAGCTCTAATAATTAGGTAGGCACATAAAAAGATTTAATTTCATTTCCTAGCTCTATATTTCTTCCTTTATATACTTTCTTTTTCAAAGTGCAATCCTATTTTCATGAAGACTGATCAATTATGATATTGCTTAATAACTTTGTTGGGTATTTTTCAGCCACAAGGGCAATAGCAGTAGGTGCTATAGCATTTCAAATAGGAGTTCAATTAACAGCTTTATCGGCTAAGCCATTATTACTATGAGCTAATGCTTTTGCATCACGTTGAAGGTTTCCATTAGTAAAACTTGAAATTAACTGCAACATTTAAATATTTAAAGAAACTTTCTAGACAGTGATTCTAGCAAGGAAAAGAATGGGGTGGGTTTTTTTTC
The DNA here is from genome assembly GCF_027172205.1 of Podarcis raffonei. NCBI lineage: Eukaryota > Metazoa > Chordata > Lepidosauria > Squamata > Lacertidae > Podarcis > Podarcis raffonei. The sequence continues at coordinate 22,927,870 of NC_070606.1, forward strand.
CAAGGAGTTGAGCTGCAAGCTCTAATTGGCTTAATCAGAAGATTAATCAACTTTAATTAGTGAGACTGAACATTGACTGATGAAGGAGATTTTTTAGCACTGCAAGTACTTAAAAGCACAATTTTGAGACTATTTTGGCTTGGGTGTGCTGCTGTAATAGAGCAACCTATCGCAGCTGTTATGGAAGGTCACTGCACTTTTTTCATATAGCAAAGTTTTATTTGAATGGTCACCATCTATACTTCTGGTATTTCATTTCCCTCAGATCTCCTTGCTTACAATACCCCTCCCCAAATCTGTGTATATATACTTCCAGTGGAGGATAACACATCATGCATCAGAAGAAGTGAATTCTCGTCAGGGTTGTGGATGAAAGATGTTTCCATTGCAGGGAGTTGGTCTAGATGATCCTTGGGGTCATTACCAACTCTCTACTTCTATGATTCTTTTCTACAAAAGCTTAGGCTATAAATAAATTTGTTAGTCTTCAAGGTGCCACAAAACCCTTTGTTGCTTTTGAGGCAACGAACAGTCATGGTTGTCCCTCTGGAAGTTATTCCAGGCAGCAGTTTTCTATAAGATTTCTAAAGACTTTCATGGTAAATCAGATCTCACAGTACTGTCATATCCAGATTTATTTTACCCCCCCCCCATCTTCCTGATAAAACAGATTTCTGCAGAAAAATTCAGCTAAGCAATTATTCTGGGTGGTATTCAACTAAGTTTTACAAGAATAAACCCCCTGAAATTAATTATCATGACTAAGTTAGGCCCATTAATTGCAATGGATCTATCCTGAGTAAAACTTAGTTGAATACCACCCTGTGTTCTTAACATATGCCAAGGTCCGTATTGTTAAAACTATGGTTTTCCCAGCAGTGATGTATGGAAGTGAGAGCTGGACCATAAAGAAGGCTGATTGCCGAAGAATTGGTGCTTTTGAATTATGGTGCTGGAGGAGACTCTTGAGAGTCCCATGGATTGCAAGAAGATCAAACCTCTCCATTCTTAAGGAAATCAGCCCTGAGTGCTCACTGCAAGGACAGATCCTGAAGCTGAGGCTCCAGTACTTTGGCCACCTCATGAGAAGAGAAGACTCCCTAGAAAAGACCCTGGTGTTGGGAAAGATGGAGGGCACAAGGAGAAGGGTACAACAGAGGACGAGATAGTTGGACAGTGTTCTTGAAGCTACGAACATGAGTTTGACCAAGCTGTGGGAGGCAGTGAAAGACAGGAGTGCCTGGTGTGCTCTGGTCCATGGGGTCACGAAGAGTCGTACATGACTAAACGACTAAAAAGAACAACACTTGTGATGTGTAGGAGAGGAATTTAACTATCATTACTGTCAACAGGGAATTCACAGGTTTCTTTCCTCTACATACGGAAAGAGTTTTCAACTATCATCATAGTCCAGTAGAAGCATGGCTGAGGAACATTCTCCCAAAGATGAAACTCACTATTGTGAAAGTTCAAAGTAGAGGCAATACGAACTATCAGAGCCAGGAAGACTGTCATTGTACTTTAACTCCTAAAAGTAGTGGGTCTCAGGAGAACAAAGCACTCTGTCCCAGAGACAGGCATGCAGATGCTTAGTGGACAGACAGAAAAGGATTAGCAGGAGAAGGAAAGCAGGATGTACCTTTAAAATATCAGCAGCAGAAATGGATTTTCTTACCTGAATGATTGATTAGTTATATTTGTTAGATGCCTCTTAAAATGAATTCTCTAGGCATTGTAAAAGATTCAGTGAGAACCATAATAATGCAGCAAAAGGCCCCAAGATAAAACCCAAATACAAAAAGCCTCTACACAATACAATATAGTACAAATCACAGGATCTGAAAACAACCAGCAAATACAGGGACTAAAGCAGAAGATCTTGGAGAACAAAAAATGTCTTAACCTGATACGGTTAGAGCAAAACTGTGGTCACCAGGCAAGCTTCCCTGAGGAGTGCATCCCATAGACATAAGACTACCACTGAAAAGGCCTACAGAGAAAGGCCTCCACAGATAACTGTAAAGTACAGGGAAGTACTTATAGGAGCAGGCATGTTATTAGTATTATTATTTCTAAGGTAGGAAGAATCAGACTTCCAGGCAGCAAGTTTGATGGCCACCACTTCCTCTTGCCCCATTAGAGGGGTGGTGGGGAGTCAACTCCACCTCCTCAGAGGGTCAGATTTGTCCTTGAGGTGTTACATTGCTAATCCCTGTAGTATGTAGAGGACAACAACTACTTTACACTCAAGAGTTAAGGAGTCAACTAATCAAGGTGTTGCTACTGAGAGGAGGGAGTAAGATCAAAGCACACACAATGGCATAGCCAGCCAGAACACAAGGTCTAATAAATTCTCCCTTGTCCAATTTAATCACCCTTGCTTTTTTCTTTTTTTTGTCCTGGAGTAGCAGTGAATCCTATGGGCAAATTTGCTATTGCTAAGCCTTAGAGAACCATTGAGCATAAACATATTCACATACTAATTGGTGTATAGACAGGTAGAAAAACATTTAATTACATGAGTGTCACATCTCATTTGGTGTCTTTCCAGATAGCCAAGAGCAATTACTCCAGTAAAAGGTAATGGCTGCCATCCAGCACCCATCCAAGTCAAGGGTAAAACTCCCATGGATTTTAATGGAGCTGGATTGCACTCTCTGTTTTTATTTCACTGCACATAATTATCATATTTATCCATTCAGATTTTAATGCTGCATTATTCCAAGATTAAGAACAGGAAATAACAGTTTTTGATTTTTTGGAAGAAAAAAACTGGATACTCTCTCTCTAAATGCTTACATGTTTTAGACTCTTATTTAGAGAAATAAAGGAGTCAAGAAAAAGATTAAATTATGTTCCCATCAACCTCAACTCCACCCTGCTTCCACACAACCTAGCAATAGTTGTGTGCTACTCACAGGTTGCAGCATGCAGTCATTATAAGTTTGACAAGTACCTCCTAGTGAAGTTCAAGGACCTAGCTACTATTGCACATACTGTGGTAACTTCTTGACATTTCCTGTGAGCTCTGCATGGGCTAGCCTTGAAGACAGTTCTGCAAGACCACATAGTATGCATAACGTTGATTCTTTCTGACCTGCATTTCTTCCCAATTTGCGTCTGAGCAAGGGGCTACTTTGGTGTGACCTAAAGAACCCCCAAAGATCTAATACGCACTAAAGGGAGGCTAAATCAGATTCTTAGCTCCATAGTGCTCTTATTTCAATAATTAAATTCAACATTCTCCTTTTGCTTATATTTCAACATTTCCTCACCTTTCCCCAATACTGTAAACTCAGACAAAAAAGAGAAGAAAATGTAGGTGTAAGCTACCCACTTGTTCTGCCAGTAGCTGACATGAGTGACATACCCTTCAAGTGTCCCAATTTTCCCTGGACATCCCAGAATTACAGAAGCCATCCAGCTTCTGGTTTGTTCCCAGAATGTCCTGGGCTGCTTGTAAGTAAGAAGTCAGACAGGTGGTGGCTGGCTGAAGGCAGAGAGAAGTTGGTGGGGCAGTTTCCCATTTGCCCTAACAAGCCAGCCACCACTGTCATTCTGCGAATTGCAGTCACTGGGCTGGAATGCGCAACATGTAATTGGAGTGGCATTAGCAGACAATAAAGCTGATCAGACTTCTCTTGTTGTGCTGATTTCTTACAGCTGGACAGAATCCTGAGTGGGTGTGACCAAGGCAATGCCCAGTCCAGTCCTCTTCCCTCCCTAGTCACTGCCATCCATTCCAGTCTTTTATTAAAGGCTCATCAATCTTCCATGAAATTGCAACGTAGAAAAATGTTTCCATCTATTCCCGGGTAGTTATTTGCAACAGACAATATCTTTGGCAAACTTAGCTGGTGTTTCTGCTGTCATTTGTTCATGGTCCAAAATTTGTTAAAGTGTGCTTTGTTGGGATTTTGTAAATAATTCTCTCCCTACGAATGCCCACATTAGGAAATGGCATGCAATATCCATTTTGTTAAAGGGAAAGGTTTGTGCTAATTCATAGGATAAACACAAGCTGTTATTTCCCAACTGTTATTCCTGGAATTATTATTATTATTATTATTAGTAGTAGTAGTAGTAGTAGTAGTAGTAGTAGTAGTAGTACCCAGCGTTTTGCTGCATGAAAGGGACAGATTCCTGTCTTTGCCCATAATACATACCACAGGGGAGTGCTTGATAAATATGGAACGATTTTTGTCATTGCCCTTCCCACCACCACTGCCGTTTGGGTCTCAGAAGATTTCCCATGATGGAATGTGACTCTAAACCTTAAGAAGGGTCCTTATTGTTCTTGTAAATAAATCTGTACTCAACTTCCTTGTAAAGCTCCTGTGCCATTTTGACTTTTCAATAATGTCACACAAAAATATGCTAAAAATAATCTACCTTCTTACTTACCAAAACCAACTTTTCAGAAATCTGCCCCCCTCATCCAGGTGCATATCTATTTCTGTGTTCATTTAGTTATAAAGGAGTTTATCCATATATACCAGAAATAAGGAGGTATTTTTGGATATTTTCAAGCACATGAAAGTATAACATTATTTATATCTCAATTTTGATATTTATCCATTCTTTTTTGGTGGTTGCCACATCTCAACATTCCTCTAAATTAGAATGCCCATCTTTAATTATAGAGGCTAATGTTAGAAGCTATTTTCAGCCTATAGTTTTCCAGGGACACATTAATTATAAAATTAGAGTTGCAATAATATTTTTATTCTCATTATCTTTTACACCAATACCAAAGTTAATAAATCTACTTTAGAAGATGCAAATTATGGGGTGGTGTTTTTTTTGGGGGGGCGTTACTTTTCTTCTTTCTTTTTTAAACCTTGGCACCATCTGTAAGATGTTTCTTGCCCTGTGGTAACTTTATGATTTGGAATTTCTCATCCTCCCCTAGAAGCAGGAAGATCAGGACCATGGACAGCAGCACGAGAGAGCAAATAATGAGGGATGGAGAGCAGAAGGAACTGTCTGAGGCATGCAAGCTGCCCTGTGCCTCCTAAGCTAACCAGCTCCCTGCAGATATGGCAGAGGACTGTCTTGTTGCCAGTGATAAACTAAGAGACAACTGCTAGTTGGCTTTTGCACATGGAATGGGAAAAGCACCATCTTGCCCTTTGCCTCAGGCGGGCCTTGAGAGAGAGATCAAGATCTGTTATAACCCAGATGTCATGGTCCAAATTAAGCTGTTCTCATCTAGGTTCTGTTTAATGATACAGCAAGTGACAGTGGACTGACTAATGGTTACACTTCTGTCAACCTCAGCATCTGAGCTCCCCATGCCATGCAGTCGTATGCCATGAGGAGCTCCACATGGGCAGTGAGCCAGAAGCACAGGCAAAGGTTGATCTAGCCAGCAGAGATGTCTATAGCTGGACTCCCACTTTGACCATTAGTCTGCACCAAAGGAGATGGAAAAGCACTCAAACACACTCGGTACATATGCCTGGTTGTCATTTCCTTTGGCAATGAAACAGATGTCTAATTTATTAACTGCTCTGTCTGCAAAATACAAACTACCCGCTCCAAGTATTCTAAGGCAGGTGATTTACCTGACCACCATGGTAAACAGAGGAGGAAATATTGTTCTTCTCGGGGGAGGGGGCAGGGGCGGGAAGAGAGATGTTTCAGTCCATGGCCTCCCAATCCCCTCTGATCTCCCTCAGAAACCAACCCTTCTGAAAGATGTCCAGAGCATTCACAAATGAACCCGGGACAGAAATAGAATCTGAACCCAAGACTCCCAGATCCAAGCACATCTTTTTGGCTGTCGGTCCACCCAGCAGCTGCGCTTTCATTTCTCAGCCACAGATTTCCTTTTGATAGTGAAAGAAGGCAAATGCAAGCAGAAGCAAGAATGGATTCTGGAATACTATCACTTTCATAAAGAACAAAAACCACCACAACAAACACTTCTCGCTGACCTTTCCCCCGTTTCATTTCTGATTCAGTTGTTTATAACATGTTTCTTAATGTGGCATTTTGCAATATTTTTAAGCAATAAGCAAATAACCGCTTAAAATATTACTGCTCCATTATTACAAGGTGCCAGAATAGTGGACAATTTGAAAAATGAAACAACCATATTCTTAAGAACTGGAGAAGATAGGGTTCCTATATGTCTGGATTTTCTAAGACATTGACGTTTGGGGTGAATTTCCAAAAGGTGGCACTTTGTCCTGGACCTTAGACCCAATTTTGGGGCTTGAAGAAGAACAGGCTAGTCAAGACTTCAAGCTCAGTTGCAGGGTCTCTCTGCTTTTTCAAATTTTGAACATTTGTCTTTGGCTTTAACAGAAAAAGGCAAATATCCTTAATTTCTTTAAAGACAGTTTATAAATAGATCTGAAAATAGAACATCCACAAAGCTGGTTATGTTTGCTGTATAGTTATTAAAGCTTTAAAACAAAAACAGAAAATAATTTGCAAACATAAAACATGAGAGAAGGTAACAGTTGTGCATGGTGTTAAAGTTTTACATTTCTAATAGTCTGACTTCTCAGTGTTTAACTTTTAGCATCATGGCATCCATGCAGCTAATAAATCATTTCCCAGTGCAATATATTTTCTACAGACCACTACAGTTAGTCTTTGCTTGATATTACTGTGTAAATTATTAAGGCAGTTTTATACAATGCATCACCTTTATTCATTATTAAGAAGGCAGGCCACAGATCTACCCTATTTCCACTTGAGTGTCATTAATAACAAGAAGAGAGTTAACCATGTCAGGACAGGACAAGAGGATGGGTTATACAAGCAGGAAGCTAACCCATAGAATTCCTTCCATGGATCTGAAGACCAACTAAACATTCAGATGTGCAGTAAAACACACTGGTAGAAAATTAACCATGTTAATTGTTGCTTGAAAGTCAAACAGCAGCAAGAAAAAACCCTATTCATTATCATAAGGTACTTTTAAATAACAGTACTTTTCCATTTATAAGACTATGTTTTGTTTTTTGTTTTTACTAAAAAATAATGTTCTCGAAGCTACCAGCATGAGTTTGACCAAACTGCGGGAGGCAGTGGAAGACAGGAGTGCCTGGTGTGCTCTGGTCCATGGGGTCACAAAGAGTCGGACACGACTAAACGACTAAACAACAATGTTAAAAGTCTTATACATGGGGGCAATCTCCCCCCATTTTCTTAATTTTGAGTCCCCCCAAATAGGGGGAGTGTTATACATGGGGGCGTGTTATACACGGAAAAATACAGTAATTTGTTACAAAACTGGAGCACAGCAACCATATCTGTAGTTGCTTGCTATCAAAGGGTGCAGTTTTAGGGAGAATGTGGCATTTCATTAACATCCCTTAGGAATGCTTATGTCTCTGCATATAATAATAATAAAAATGCAAGCACAGGAACTGCATTTTAAATTGCCCTTTCCTTTCCTTTTTTTTTACCACAGGCAGAGCAATCCTAAAGCCAGGTGAAAGCTGCTGTGTAGATTCCACTTAGAGGCAGGGGGTGAATTTGGTCCAGCTTGAATTCCCCGAAACAATACATGAACCAAAATATAGTTAGCTTTCAAAATTTGCACTTTTTTGAGCTTTGCAATGCACCTTTCCAATCAGATAACGTCTCCAAAAGCAAACCTAATGAATTAGTGAAAATAATGTGAAAATCAGGGAAAATAACAGGCAAAAAACAGTCGTATTGCTTAGGATTGCTTGCCAAAAAAGAGAGTATATACTAGGGGAAATTGCATATAATAATAGGTATATCAGGAGGAATTTGCACTCTGTGGTTGAAGAAGAGGCCTGCTGGTGAGACAGCAGGTGCCCCAGCCTCCCTGTGGAAAAACCAAGTCTGTAGATGAGGTCCAGTACTGCCAGCAATGTGTCACTGGCAGGGGAACTTGTAAGGGTGTATGTCAGGCATGGATCAGAGCAAACCTTATGATGATATGCAGGATGAAAAGCTACCTAGTTCTTTTGACATACCCTTGAAAAGGAGAAACAACAATCTATACCAGCCCTGGCATTAGCCTGATGATCTTTCTCCCACTGATGACAAACTTGGCCCTCCAGATGTTTTGGGACTACAATTCCCATCATCCCTGACCACTGGTCCTGTTAGCTAGGGATCATGGGAGTTGTAGTCCTAAAACATCTGGAGAGCCAAGTTTGCCTATGCCTGCCTTATAACCTATTTGATTTGGACTGCCTTATGATTTCATTTGCACTCTATAAACCAATGGACCTCCAACGGCATTCTTGAGAGCTCCGGGGGTTCACAATCAAAATAACTGGAAAATAGGTGCCTAGTAGCAAGTCTGGTGTCTTTTGTTGAGACTGAAAGAAGATATGATAGGCATCTTCAAATATATAAAGGGGCGTAACATGGAAGATGGAGGATGCTTGTTTTCTTTTGCTCCAGAAGGTCTCAAACCAATGGCTTCAAGTTACAGGAAGGAAGATTCCGACTGAACATCAGGAAGAACTTTCTGACGGCAAGAGCTGTTTGGCAGTGGAACAGACTCCCTTGGAAGGTGGTGGACTCCCCTTCAGTGGAGGATCTTAAGTAGAGGTTGCATAGCCATCTGTCATGGATGCTTTAATTAAGATTCCTGCATTGGAAGGGGTTGGACTAGATGACCCCGGTGTCCCTTCCAATTCTAAAATTGTGATTCTATTGTTCTAAGTCAGGCCATTGGTCCATCTACGTAGCTCAACATTTTCTACAACGATAGGGAACAACTGTCCAGGATTTCAGACAGGAGCTTTTCCTAGTCCTATCGGAAGATGCTGAGAATTGAACCTGGGGAATTTTTTCATGCAAGGCATGCGCGTTGCCACTGAGTTATGGGAAGACAATATTTCCTTAAAAAACCCCACAGGTGGACCACCACCCAATATCTTTCCCTGAAACTATGCCAAACTCCTGAGTTATGGAATCTCTCCCTCAGATTCCCTAAAACTAGACCAAATCACTGCTCAGAGACTGATCCGCCAAAGACTGGATGACATCGATTTACAGCGAAATTATATGCTGGGGGGAGGTGTTTGTTCGCCCCAGAACATTGGTATCACTTTAACTTACTGTGTTCCATCATACCTCTCCTCCCTTTCGACTGTTGCCCATAGACTGGCCTTCACCAAAGCGAGGTTTAACGTTTTTCCCTCTAATGTCCTGAGACATAGGTTCTCAAAGGGCCAAGCCCCCGCCGTGTGTGAATGTGATAAGGTGACGCCGGAGTCGCTCCAGCACATTATGTTCACTTGCCCCTTGTTTAATGTGCCACGGGCAAATTTGTTGGGATCAATCATACAGAAACTAGAGGGTACCCCACCAAAATTCCACCTTGCCCAAATCTTGCAGGACAAGGATACCCACACAACCCTGAAGGTGGCTAGGTTCCTAGTTGCTGTCCTTTCCCAAAAGCGACGCCAAGGAGCTCTACAAGCTAATTAAGGCGTAGCATGCCTTTCCATTTTATAGTATTTTATTGTTATAGTGGTATTTTAGCGGTCGTTTTTTCCTCCTTACGGCACAAACTGTTATTTATGTGTTGTTTTTACCTGTATGGGCCTATGGCCGTAATAAATGATATTCTATCTTTCCCTGAAATGTTTGGTGAAAGAGAAGTATTATGTGTTTTTGAATTATGGTGCTGGAGGAGACTCTTGAGAGTCCCATGGACTGCAAGAAGATCAAACCTCTCCATTCTTGAGGAAATCAACCCTGAGTGCGCACTGGAAGGACAGATCCTGAAGCTGAGGCTCCAATACTTTGGCCACCTCATGAGAAGAGAAGACTCCCTGGAAAAGACCCTGATGCTGGGAAAGATGGAGGGCACAAGGAGAAGGGATGAGGATGAGATGATTGGATAGTGTCTTCGAAGCTACCAGCATGAGTTTGACCAAACTGTGGGAGGCAGTGGAAGACAGAAGTGCCACGAAGAGTCGGACATGACTAAACGACTAAACAACAACAACAAAGGCAGTAAAGGCTCTCAACAGGGCCAGCCATTTGAACTGAATCCCTAGAACAGGGGTGGGCAACCTGTAGGCTCCCTGGTGTTGCAGGACTCCAACTCCCATCATCCCTGAATACTGACCATGCTAGCTAAGGCTGATGGGAGTTGGAGTCCACCAACATTTGGAGGGCCAAAGGTTCCACATCGCTGTCATATAAACCTCTGTACGGCACTGGGGCTGCTTGGCTGTCATCTGGTTATTCCTTGGCCAATATGTCAGTGCGGAAAGTGTTTTCTGAAGGGTGAAAGTTTGAAAAGAAAAGTACGGCTACTGAGCAGTTTCTTCAAGCCCCTGTGATTCATTGATTTGGTGGGGTCACCTTCAGAGGATGGCACATGGTTGCTCATACAGTATATCCCGGATAAATGCTGCCCATTAGGGCTAAGGATAGGAAATCCTGGATGCCTTTGACAAGCTCTGTAGATCTTTAGGTTTGTGTCTCCACATAACATATGGTCCCTCTCCCTATTTTTCATCTTTGCTTATAAAAACACCCATTAATCTTTATTAGAAAGCAAACAGGAGGCTGCAGGTGAAATGAGAGGAAGGCTAGTACATGGATTTGAGCAGAGATGAAAAGGCACGCTTTCCTTTCATTTAACTGAACACATCTTAAAGCTCGACACTATTTGCTTTTCAAAAGTATTATTTGAAGCAATTCGGATATTACTTAAGTATGATGCCTGTCTGGGTTTTGCAATAAGCCCTTGGTGTTTTCTTGTGTTTTAAAAGATTAGGCTGTGTGAAAGAAAATGGTACGTGAAATAACACCTGAAAAATCTTCATACCTTTTAAAGGAAAGTAAAATGGGAAGGGAGTACTCTTGTTTTTGTTTGTTTTTTGAAGAAATTCTTGGTAATTTGTGTATTGTTTATTTCTTCCATGCTTTTATCTATTTTTGTGCCTCAAATTTTTCATTTATTTCCTTGAGGTTTCAGGTTTATCCATCAAATGGACTAATCTACCAAGAATTATGTGTGTGTGTGTGCATGCACAATCACAAAAAGTGAAATTTGGGTGGCCAACTTTTCGCTTGGTCCCTGAGCTGCGCCTTAAGAGCAGCTTGATCTGCATACATTAGCATCTTACAGTGGCCTTCTCAATGAAGTGAAAAGCTTCCATCTGTTGATTTCTGAAAACCAAGCTGCTAGGAAAAGCAGAAGAGCAAGCACAGCTGGTTTTGTTCCAGTCAGTTGTCAATGGGATATTGGAGAATTCTGACAGAAATGTGAAAAGACAGAAATTGCCCATATTCGCTTATTCGCGTCATGCCCAGAACAGAAATCAATCCAGTGAATACAATCATTGTTTGCTGCTGCTGTTGCTTTCAGTGTGCAAATGATATATAATTGATTACTGCCCCCCTCCCAATTTGCATTGCATTTCCTTTGCACTGAAATGAATGAGGTGGAATCAGGACTTTTTCCCAGCCAGAACTCGCTGGAACTCAGTTCTGGCACCTCTCAGGTGGGCACCATTGCCATTATAAGAAAACAAGGGAGGTGTTCATGGTGAGTTCTGGCACCTCGTTTTCTAGAAAAATAGCAGTGGGTAGAATAACATAATAGCAACATAATTTACATTATATTCTGACAGTGTGGCATTTTTTGACCCAGTGCCACTAGTAATGAAAGAAGCTGCATCAGTCAGACTTTTCCCTACAGCTCTAGTCTGACCTTTCAAGTATCCCTATTTTCCAGGTACAGTCCTGGATTTGCAGAAGCTGTCCTGGTTTCTGATTTGATCCAAGAATGTCCCACTTACCAATAGGACGTCCCTATTATCATCAGAGAAATGTTGGAGGATATGGAGTTATGCGACACCCGAGCCAAGGAGGTAAGTAACTATATAACCTTTAGAAGACATCTGAATGCAGCCCTGTATAGAGAAGTTTTTAATGTTTAATTATGTTTTTATATATGTTGAAAGCCATCCTGAGTGGCTGGGGCAACCCAGTCAGATGGGTGGGGTAAGAAGAAGAAGAAGAAGAGTTTGGATTTAATATCCTGCTTTATCACTACCTTAAGGAGTCTCAAAGCGGCTAACAATCTCCTATTCCTTCCTTCCCCACAACAAACACTCTGTGAGATGAGTGGGGCTGAGAGACTTCAGAGAAGTATGACTAGCCCAAGGTCACCCAGCAGCTGCATGTGGAGGAGCAGGGAATCGAACCCAGTTCACCAGATTACGAGTCTACCGCTCTTAACCGCTCTTAACCACTACACCACACTGGCTCTCAAGGTCCTCCACCCATGATGTAGAGAGGCAGACTGCATCCTCTGACTCCACAGTAAGCTCAGTGTTCTCCTTGCTTCCAAGAAGCTGCAGGAAATTGTAGTGGCAGTGGGCTTAACAATGTGGTCAGGTACTACATTACTGCCTTCCCACAACATTACAAGTACTGCCTGACATACCTCTATGCTTCTGCCCACATGTTTCCTAGTCAAAGTGTAGGCTTATTAGACTATACCGACTGGTGGGGTCTGCATTGCTCCTGGGAGGGAGAAAGGAAGTCAAATGACACCAAGGTTTGGTTCAGAGAAAGAGTTTATTCTGCTCTCCAGATAGCAGAAGGCACTTGCATGGTCAGTCCACAGCAAGTCCAAAGAAATGAGAAATTTCATCCAGTATATATATCCTCCAGGCACCCTCTCCCTCCTTCCCCAGGAATCCAAGCATGTCAGCTTATACACGTAAGTTGACATCCATGACCATAAACAGTTGTTCCTGTTCCGGCACTCTTGACCATAAAAGGTTGTTCCTGTTCCTATACTCTTATCTTGGGGCAGGAGGTCACCAACTCCTGGCGCCGTTCCCGGGTCTCTTGTCAGACTTGACAAGGTCTGTGCGTCTTTGTGGTCTTTGTGGTCAGGACGTAAGATAAGACCCAGACGTGCCATCCCTGCTCTATTCGGAACTGGCAAGGCCACTCATTGCCGTCACGGACTGATAAGGGAGAGGGCTTTGAGCACTTGTTTATACAGCTGGGTTTTCTGTTTATACATTGACTCAAGCTCAAGCTTCCTGAGCTTGAAAAGCTCAAGTTAATACATTTTAGAAATGCTCCCTTGGAGGAGGAAAAATGGGGATTTTGGGTCAGTTTCAAACTGACTGGACAAAAACCCATTCCTTCAAAAGGAGGAGGAGGAGGAGGAGGAGTAATAGGGCATCCTTTTTTTCATCAGAGAAATGTTGGAGGGTATGTAGTTAGGCAACAAAGTTGTTGGAGGGTACCCACTTCACGCCAAGAGATGGCAGCCCTATTGTATCATTCAGATTGAACACAACTAATTTATCCATGAAAGAGCTCACACCATACAAGAACGCCACACAGCTCTGTAAGCTCATTAAATTTGCCACACTGGTGGTGGGAGCAGATGAAATAATGCTTTCCCAGCCATAACTTGCTTGATATTTTTTTTATAAGCTGCAGACTTCATTTGTATTTGGAGTATGCCTAGGCTGGCAGTTACTAGAGCGAGCTTGAGCTTGTGAGGGGGGCCTCCTGTTGCCTGGCTTCCTGTTGCAAGTCACACTGCTTTAGCATGCGCTATTTCAAAGCGCAGCTCCTTGTCAAGCTGCAAGTGCCTATTTACTGCGGAGAGACAAGCAGCCTAAACAGCATTGATAAAAACATAAAAAGGATTTTTGTACAATTAGCTCAGTGTGCGCGTCTCACCTCACAGTTCCCCGTACTTCTCTTTCTGCCACTTGGCAGCGGGAGAGACAGATTCCCCGGGTGAGGCGATATGTACGGAACAGGCCTCATTCTTTCAAGCTAAACAGGGCAGAGCTAAATTATAATAAGTCCAAATTGAATTCGAGTTGCTTCCATCAGCACTTTGTGGGGAATGGATAGGGCCAGCCATCCTTGCATATATGTATATAGAACAGCCTTGTGATTCTGTCGTGCTCTCAGCTAGGGATAGAGAACCAGCGGACCTCCAGATATAGTTGGATTGCAACTCCCATAACACCTGGCCATTGGCCATGCTGGTTGCAGCTGGTTGCAGCTGATGGGAGCAGAATCCAACAATTTCTGGAGGGTCACAGCTCCCTATCTAAGCTATCACATTCAGAAAGAGGGCAGACAAACAGGGGCTGTGGCGGGGGAAGCTGAGGTATATAAAAAAAGACCTGTATACTTGAAGGAGCATCTCCACCTCCATCATTCAGCCCAGATACTGAGGTCCAGCTCTGAGGGCCTTCTGACAGTTCCCTCACTGTGAGATATGAAGCTACAGGGAACCAGACAGAGGGCCATCTCAGTAGTGGCACCCGCCCTATGGAACACCCTCCCATCATATGTCAATCAGATAAACAACTATTTGGTTGATGTTTTACTGTGCTTTTTAATATTTTGTTAGGAGCCGGCCAGAGTGGTTGGGGCAACCCAGTCAGATGGTTGGCATATATATATATATATATATATATATATATATATATATATAATTATTATTATTATTATTATTATTATTATTATTATTATTATTATTCATTTCCCCTCCAACCAAGAGCCTAGCTAAAAGAGGGGAAGAGCTAAGGTCTTTCTGATGTGTCACTCCCTGTCCTGCTTCAATCCAGGAGGAGACAGGAAGAAGACAATGCCTTGAAAGGTTAGAGGGCTCTGAAGAATAAGGAATAGCCCATGGGTAAGCATACTAAGGCCCAGGGGCTGGATCCGGCCCAATCACCTTCTAAATCCAGTCCGGGAATCAGCGTGTTTTTACACGAGTAAAATGTATCCTTTTATTTAAAATGCATTTCTGGGTTATTTGTGGGGCATAGGAATTCGTTCACTCCCCCCCCCAAAAAAATATAGTCTGGCCCCCCACAAGGTCTGAGGGACAGTGGAACGGCCCCCTGCTGAAAAAGTATGCTGACTCCTGGAATAGCCCATCATCTCTGTGTATTGAGTGTCAAAAGATGCACTTGCTTCAACTAAAGCTATGGATGCTGTGAGCATTCAAGGAGAAGTCCTCATACTTGATGACTACCCATCCTTGTATGCTTACTAGCAGGCCCAATGAAAACACAGCCCTGACCACACCTTGATCAAACGGTATGAAAGGGCTTTGTTTGCCCTGATTCTGCAGATGGCCACCTCTACTGTCTCCTTTGCAAAGAAACTGATCTTTCCTGGTGGAGCACCTTTCCCCCACGTAGGATAGGGATGGGCAGTTCCAGAATCATTTTCCCGCCAGGGCTGGTAATATTCACCATTTTAACCCCCCCATGTCAGGAACCAGGAGCACCTGCAGCCATCACCTCTGCCTTTTCTCCTAACTGGCACAAAGCCCTGGAGCAGAGAAGTGGGATGTGGAGGAAGTGTAAACAGCAGTGTGGCAGGCACTTCTTGAAAGGCCTCAGGGGCTTTGCACACATTTACTCTAGGCAGGTGAAAAGACTCGGCCCCTTTCAGGGAGCACACAGGGATGCTCATGCATCCCTAAACGCATGATGGCTCAGGAGCGCAATACCTCAAGGACCACCTCTCCCCATATAAATCATCCTGGACTCTGCAGTCATCATCTAAGTCCCTTCTTCATGTCCCTCCTCCACATGAAGTCTGGAGGGTGGCAACACAAGAACAGGCCCTTTCTGTAGTGGTTCCCCATTTATGGAATGCACTCCCCAGGGAGCTTCACCTGACACCTTCATTACATATTTTTAGGTGAAAATGTTCCTCTTCAACCAGGCTTTGGGTTGATTCATATCCTACAGCCTTTTAAATGTATCTGTGGGAAGGGGTGTGTGTGTTACTGTTTTGTTGTTTTGGTTTAATTATTTAGTTGTGCTTTATCTTGTACTTTATTCTGTGAACCGCCCTGAGATCTTTTGATGAAGTGTGGTGTATAAATTGTTGTTGTAGTTGAAAGAAGTATTGCAGCAGGCTCAGCAAAGGAGCCTCAGCATGGAGGTAAAGTGCTAGGGGAAGCTTTAACTACCACATTGCTGCTGCTATAGGTGCAGGAGAAAGGCAGTGCTGAAAAATGTAGTGACACCCCTCTACTCTTTTCTTCTGTTTGCTCTGCCTTCAGTACATAGCCGGCAAACAGAACCAATGGCACCTAATTTCCATTGTCTTCACACAGGTTGTAAGCTCAGACTGTAAGCTCTCCGGAGCATCTGTTTTTCCTCCTGCCAAACATTTTATATCTCTTCGTATACTTTCTGTAATATTGTGGCACTTCAACTCCTGTGCTGCTGCTCCCATAAACCTCCCATCTTCATTTGCCTTGGATGTCCTATAATTGACTCATCCCGAGAATGCAAAGTGCCAAACATCCATGAGAAACCATGCATGCTTTATTGCTTCCATCAGCCAACGGTGTGTTCGGCTCAGCTAAACGGTCGTGAAGAAGCAGGCGGAAGGTATGCCTTGTTCCAAGATTTTTTAGTAGCTCATTTCCATCGGTGTCCTTAAATGCAAGGGTAATCATTTCGCAACATGCAAATGGTGTATAAGCTAATGCAACATATATGGATTCTATAGTTAAGCACTTAAGTGCATCTCGTCCTTTGTAAAATTGTACCCAACCCAAACTTTGATTGCACAGCTGTAGAATTAGTGCCATGCAACAGATTCCAACACAAAGAGCCCAGCCGTCTGTTGCAGGTCTTACCCTTTGTGCCACCATAGGAGGCACCTACTGACCTGTTCTCTGCTGTGGTTTACCACCAGGTGTCAAGATACTGGTATTGCAACTACCAGTTCAGCAGGGGTCAGGTGACAAAGCAGCCAATAGTGTCACTTGGTGCTCTAAAGCAGTTAAGATGTAACCCATGAGTTAGAAGTAAGAGGCAAGTTCAAGGGCTCAGGACAGCCAAACTGGCCCATTCCAGATGATGAAGGACTCCAGCTCCCATCATCCCTGAGCGTTGGCCTTGCTGGCTAGGTCTGGGAGTTGTAGTTCAACATCTGAAAGAACACCATGTTGGTTACCTTAAGTCTAGTGGTTTCTTCCATTACTTATTATATTCTTCCATTCTTCCATTACATTCTGACTTGACCTCCACCTAAATTCCTGTTTCACCTTTGCAGCTTCAGCCAATAAGGATTTGCAGGAGTCCCAACTGTAAAAATTGCTTAAGGCCTCTGAATTTGCTACTTTCAACTGTGGTACAGGACCTTAAAAGTAATGGTTGGCAGTTCTATCTCAAGTATTTAGTCCACCATGAATTAAACTATTCTAGAATAGAATCAAGAATAGAATAGAATCATAAAATAAAAGCTTTCTGCATTTTGCCAAGCCCAGATAATCAGTGAAAACCTCCCACTCCATATCTCAGCTCCTTTTCCTGCTAAGACATGTACTACCATGGCACAGACTCTTTGGGCTCATTCACACATACCTTTGCTCCATGCTTTCTAGGCACAGGTCTGGGATTTCCAGGTGAATAGACTCCACTTCCATCATCTCCAGTCAGCATGGCTGATTACCAGGTATAATGGGAGCTGTGACCCAGCAACATTTGGAGGGCCAACAGTTCCCACCCTATCTAGTCAAAGTTACACAGAGTGCAATCAATTCCCATTTGTTTCATGGAAGAGATTTTTTTATAGGTGCACAACAACGGTGTTTAAAATGTTTGAGAATGTGCCCCAGGTACTAAAGCCAAATATCTCCTGATATTTGGTACATATCCAGCCTCAAGATTCTCCTCTTGAGGGTTTTAGGGAGCAAATTTGTTTCAGCACAGAGTAAAAAGTGTAAAGGGGAAAAATATGTCTGGTCAATGTAGAGAGGCGAATTGAAGCTGGCTGACCATTTACCAGAGCTGGAGGATGAATGGCAGGTTGAAGAAAGAATAAATGGATGTGAATTTTTTCATTGCTTTCGGTGAGGGATGAAATCATGCATTTCAAGGGGAAAGAAATCAATAGGGACACCCTCGGCAGCCAGGATTAAGCAGATCACCACTTAATGAAAATATTCTGGTGCAAAATTACAAGCCACGCAGCAGAACGGTAAGAATCCCGCCTGTTATTGTGCCCAATAGATGGGCATGGACAGCGGTGCCAACCTGGGCCCCAGACTGTGGGTGGCAAGCATGCAAATGCCACACCATTATGACAGCACAGTGTGGGGCGTGCCCTGCAGTACTGCAGTGGCGACTGGACCAGGGCCTGTGCTTCTGCTGCGGGGCCTCTGTTGGGGTCCACTGTGGCCCCGGATGCACCCTGGAAGCATCTCTGCAATCTCAGTGGACCCCAACAGAGGTGGAGGTGCAGGCCCCAGCCAAGGCAGCGCAACAGCACACAGTGCCAGAGGTGAGACAGGGGGTGGCGGGGGCAGAGGTGCCAGGGTGCAGAGGCCAGGCACGCATAGGAAAAAAATGAGTGGGTGCCTGGGCCGCCAGAGCCCCCTAGAGTTGGCACCAGTGGGCATGGGCAGATGTCCTCTAGCATACTTCAGCTCATCCTTAAATCAGTCACCACATCTGATGTCAATATCTCCTGTTCCTTTGCTCCAGACATGGCTTTTAAGAATATCGTCTTGTAGGATTTATCCTTTCATCATCCTAAATGCTGAACAAAGAGAGGCAATGCATATACGTGTGTGAACCAGATTACGTGCTAATGGACCTAAGGAGCAATATAGCTCAGGAATCCATATGTTATTGTTATTTACAGTTCCCGGTGGCCAATGCTCTTCACCTAAGGATTTCCCAAACATAATAAATAAAGCTTGAGACCTGTCTTCCTTTTGAGACTAGGCGCAGTACAGATAAAATATAGGACTGCAGTATCACAAACATGACCCAGAGCTGATCTGCACATCATGATAGGTACAGAGATTTGTTTTAACCAAGGGAGGAACAGCATGTATACACAGTGATATGTGCTAAACCTATGCATCTTTCTTGAGGGAAAGGAAGGGAAAAAGAAATCCTTCAAAGATGCACGGCAGCTACCTGATCAATGCGACAGATTAGCTTAATGGTGTCAACTGTACTTCGTCCATCTCAAAACCCAGATTTCTTTCCTGGTAGCCCCTTGCTGTGTCAGATAAGATTATATGAATGCTCCAAAGCCATGAGAGAGAAAAATTAGGAAACCAAGATTGCTCCAGGAAGCTAATCAGCAATCTGATTTTCGCACCTTCGCTGCTACAAGGTTGCCATGACTGATTAACGTTAATGGCAATCATGGTTACCAGTGTCATGTCTTCTGTCCTTTTGAAAGCACTGATATTATTTGTATGAACGTTGCAGTCTAGAGGTTATGTTCTGCAGTGTGTATCTAAGGTTGACTCGTTTTAGTAGTCTGAAACAGTTTTAGACATTTGGCAAATCTTTGTGTAGGCAACTGTAATTAATTATATTGACCGGGGGGAGAGTTGAGAGGCGCTACTGAAATTCCACGTAAAATGAAACCTGAAACAATTCTGGGGTTTTCTCCTAGGGCAAAGCACCTGATGAGTTCTGAAGGAATCCCTGAGTTTCTCCAGGTAGTTTCAATGCATCCCTAATCAGGATACAGATGGTCACAGATCTAAGAGGGCCTTGCACTTCTTTTTCTTAAACAGAAGCTCCCTCGACAAAACATTCACCTAAAAATAAACAGAGGGGAATTTCAAAATCAGTTTGCAATTTAGCATGGAAGGATGCAGTTCAAAGAAAAACAGCAATCAAATCCCATCAGGTGCCCCTAAAGTAGCTATTTGGATCCCAGCCAATATTTATAATAAAGCTTGAATATCTCTGTATTATAGGTTTAACCTCATTTCTGGAAAGGAAGCAATCATAACACATCTGTATTTTGAAAGAATCAGAAGTCAGTGAAGTATGTTTCTCAGGTGTAAATGTAGAACAGTGCCAAATAGGATGTTGATGTGATCTGAGTGCCTAGCCAGTTTTGCTTTGTTAAAAATTTAGTTTTGCAGTCCAATACTCTGCATTGTTTATTTGGAGACAAGGTCCACTGTGTTCAACAGTCCTGCTCCAAAATACATATGCAGAAGGTTGCTGCCTTACTGTTTGATCTTATGCAAGTTTAGATATAGGATCGGCAGGCTCTAATAGGATTTGGTTAATAGAGGCCTTTTCCAGAACTATACTTTCCTTATGGTTTTTGGCACAACAAATACCATATTAAAGCAGACCCTCCAAGTGTCCCTATTTTCCAGGGATGTCCCTGATTTAGAGAAGCCATCTCAGTTTTTTATTTGATCCCAGAATGTCCAGCTTTTCCTTAGGATGTCCCTGTTTTCATTGGAGAAATGTTAGAGTGTATGGAGTCATCCGACCCCCGAGCCATCTGAAGGCAATCCTGTATAGGAAAGGTGTTTTTTAAAAAATAATAATTAATTAATTAAGTTTGTATATATGTTGGAAGAGTGGCTGAGGCAACCCAGTAAGATGTGTGGGGTATAAATAATAAAATTATCATTGTAGAATGGGATGTCCCTATTTTCATTGGAGAAATAAATGTTGGAGGGTTTGTTAAGCATTCAACAAAAAATTCAAAATTGGGATTAGTTGAAGATTGGGGCCTGATTTTACTTGAACTGAAAAAACAACAACTTTACAGTATGGGATAAAGAAAAAGATTAAGACTCCTTCAGAGGAAGTTCCATCAATAATACCACACTAGCTGGAACCTTCCTAGTATTTTGTTGGCAAAGCTATATGTGTGCATATTTCTTTGTAGGAGAGAATTCAGTCACATGAACACCCACCTGAACTCTAAACTGGTATAGCACAGATATGCCACCTTACCAGGCCATTGTCTTCAAGGACATAGGAAATATTGTTGAGAAATAGAGTCTAAACAGAAGAATTGTATAAGATGGTTTATTAATGCTCGTGAACTTTGTGCTGTTGGATTTCACTGGGGAAACACAATGAACAACATAATATAATGGAGATAACAAAGACGATTCCCTTTATTTCCTTCACTTATCTCATTACTATACTATATAAAAGACGTCTTCTAACTTTTCTTCCGGAGCCATTAGCTGCTGCACTCAAGATGAGCAGTGCAGAAAATTTCATGGAAGAACAGACATACAAAACCAAACAGTACAATATAGGGGTGAAGAGATCAACATTCCTGGGCATCTTTCTGATACCTGTTGCAGACACAGCTTTTTGCTACAGGCTTTAAAAGAAATTTGCTCTTTCCCTAGTGATGGAAGCATGTCTAACTGCCACTGCAGATGAAAGGAAGCAGCTTCAAAACAAAGTTAAGTTCAGCCCCTTCCAACTTGTCCACCACACTTCTCCTTTGCATTTAATCTTCCACCCAAAAACCTTTCTGAACAAAATTATATAATGGGTCCCAAAATTATCTAATATCTCCCTCCTGCTTCTTGTTCAGGTCCTTTCTCTTTTCCATCAGCAAAACGGCATCCGCCGTAAACAGCTGGGTTTCAGAGATCTGAAATCTTAAATTGATTGCAGGCCCCTCTCCAAGTGTCTCCCTGTTTACAACATTTTTATTACTATTCTTCTCTTGTTTACCAATTTCCCCTCAGAAAATGTCTGCCCTTCAAAAGAGGTTACTGTCTATCAGTGAGGGGAAGCGATGCTTCTGTTAATGCCGATTGAGCAGTGTTGACAGAGCCAAGAGCAGGCTCTACAGTAAAAGGAATTTATAGTCATAGCAAGTTGGTCCTGTAATGGGTTCCCCTTTGGTAATTAATTCTTAAGGCTTCAGAAAAAGACAAGTGATTGAGTGGCTGTCCGAGGAGGAGGGAAACAACATGCTATGTTATTGCATGCTCCCAAACCATGAGGATGAATAGGCTATGCAAGAAAACAGAAGAGTCAGCTATTGTTCTGGAGTACCTTGAATTCTGTTGGAAGGCTGAGGGAGACTGTGTGTGAAGCATTTCAAACACTCAGAAATTATATATAATTTATTCCTTATTGTGTATTTTTTCCCCAAAAAAGAGCTTCAAAGCAAGTCCGATACGATGTCACCTGTAGCCCGCATCTTGTGTTCGTTCCCTGTTTGTGGCTGTGCACTTACTAATAAATCAGATCTGACATACATCTAGCATCCATGCCTATTCTCTGGGCGCTATTTTCTTTATGGGAAATTATAACATGACTGTTTGTCAAGTGTATTTGGGGTGAGCTTATTTCGGTACTCCCACCCAATCCATTTCTGATCTTAGATACTGATCCAGGACTTTGCCCTATATAATGTGCCGTGTGTGTTAGATACACACACACAAAGAGAGAGAGAGAGAGAGAACACATCCATATTAAAATCTATTTATATCATTACCACCCCCTTTTGAAGTGAAAACGTAAGCATGAAAAACATTCCACTTAATATACACTTAATTAAATTTAGAGTAGCAGATTGGAACTCTTCATTGGATAACTATTTGCAGCTAAATTTCCATTCATTTCTCCACTGATTATTCCTGGATGTGGAGAGTAGAGGCTACATAATGACCCCCTTATGATTAGCCAACGGAAAGACACAGAGCTGTATTTTACTATTATCACGGTGTAAATGATGAGAAATCAACCAATATTCCAGTTTGGTTCTCATCAGCGTAAATAGCATTCCATCAGGCTGCAATGGCATTTCAATTAGAACTCATTAAGGCTATTTGTTGCATGGAGCTGTTAAAAATAATGACAGAATGCCAATTCACCCCCAAAGCGTTCACTCGCTTCGAGGGAATTTTTACAAGCACCTCATCATAAGCTCTCCGTGGAGGGTGAAATTGTCACCAGTTCTATCAGGACTCAGAAAAAAAATGGGGGGGGGAGGAGGAAGAGTCTCAAGCCTTATCCCCTGAGCTACTTCTAGAGTTGATAGTGAACTCTGATAAAACTGAAATGATTTTAGTAGGATTTTGTAAACCAGGCATTCTTAAGACACATTTCAGGCATTCAGTTCAAACAGCCATATTGATCTGCAAAGGTCCAAGAGGCATTGGGGCCCCACTGCTTGCCTAATAACGTCAGCAAGCTTAGATCCTGCTGTCACTCACCCCTTCCTGTTCACACTACCCCCAGGAAGTGTGATCACAGTGATCATGTCAGGTTCCTCAGCCTTGGTTCTCCAGATGTTGTTGGGCCACAACTCCCATCATACTCAGCCAGCTGGGATTTGTAGTCCAACAATTATCCTGGTGAGGTTTGGGCTGAAGGCAGCTGCCCCACACAATGAGTTGGTCCACCCTTGGAGACTTATGGATTCCTGAATGCTCTGGGGGTGCTTCTAGATCCACCTCTGCCACGAGAAGCCTAGGTGACCTCTTTGGCTAGGAGAACCTTTCACCAGATTCATCTGGTAAGACAGCTGTGGCCATTTGTGAACCAGGATAGCATTACTACTACTGTTGGTGCACTGGTATCCTCCAAACAGGATTACTACAATGTAAAAGAGATGCAGGTGGCGCTGTGATCTAAACCACTGAGCCTCTTGGGCTTGCCGACCGGGAAATTGGCGGTTTGAATCCCCGCAACGGAGTGAGCTCCCATTGCTCTGTCCCAGCTCCTGCCAACCTAGCAGTTTGAAAGCACACCAGTGCAAGTAAATAGGTGCTGCTGTGATAGCAAGGTAAACAGTGTTTCCGTGCACTCTGGGAATCATCATGGTGTTCCATTGCACCAGAAGCGGTTTAGTCATGCTGGCCGCATGACCTGGAAAGCTGTCTGTGTGGACAAACGCCGACTCCCTCAACCTGAGCAAGATGAGCGCCACAACCCTATAGTCACCTTTGATTGGACTTAACCATCCAGGGGTCCTTTACCTTTACCTTTTTACCTTTACTACAATGTGCACTATGTGGGGCTGCCCCTAAAATTGTCAATTGTCCTGGAAGGGGCTGCTCAACTGATCATTGGGGCAGATTATCACCATCATGTTATGATACTGCTTTGTCTGCTAATTCACAACTGAAAAAAGAGTTTGTTCCCATTACCACATACTCCAGATCCAGGATGCTCTCACTACTAAATTTTAATCTGCATTCACACATTAGTCACAAACCACATCAGTCCTGCAGTTACTGGACAAATACTGCTTTTTGATGCATATCCCCCCCCCCCCCGAACCAGCTTCAATCCAATTAGAAAACTGGAAGAGGAATAATGTGGACCAACAGCTGTCACACAGGTGCAGATGAGTGTGCAAGCACATGTCACAATTTAATGAATAGGACTTCTGGGTTGGGGGAGAAACCAAAAAGGGAATGCGTGTTAGGTGAAAAAGTCTCCAACAGATGTTGTTGATGCAAACAATTTTGGGCATACATGGCTTGAAAAGCAGTGGGGGGAAATAACCTCACTGTGGTTTCAAGCCAGTAATGTGGACAAAATCTAATTTTAAGATGCTTGTCCTGTTGTACAAAGTACAATACAGTGGTACTTCTGGTTGTGAATGGGATCCGTTCTGGAGGCCAGTTCGCAACATGAGCAGAGCGCAACCTGCATCTGCGTGGTTCGCGATTCGCCGCTTCCGCGCATGTGTGTGACGTTATTTTGTGCATGCGCGAGTGGCAAAACCTGGAAGTAACCCTTTCCGGTACTTCCGGGTCTCTGTGGGATGTAACCTGAAAACGCTCAACCTGAAGCAAATGTAACACGAGGTATGACTGTACTATTTAGGACCAGGATACATATTATTTCTTCAGTGCCTGTTGAAGAGTTTCCTTTCTCAACACACCTTTAATGTGGAGCTGTTGTTTTTTGTTTACCCTAGTGTGTACCTGTCCTGGACTTGCAATTGTTTCAATATATGGTTTTATCATTTTATCACTTCAGGATGTTTTGTGGGAACTCATGAGAGAGAGAGAGAGAGCGAGTGAGAGAAATAATAAAAAAAAGTCCAGTAGCGCCTTAAAGGTAAAGGTAAAGGTACCCCTGACTGTTAGGTCCAGTCGCGGACGACTCTGGGGTTGTGCGCTCATCTCGCTCTATAGGCCGAGGGAGCCAGTGTTTGTCCGCAGATAGCTTCCAGGTCATGTGGCCAGCATGACTAAGCTGCTTCCGGTGAACCAGAGCAGTGCACGGAAACACTGTTTACCTTCCCGCTGGAACGGTACCTATTTATCTATTTGCACTTTGACATGCTTTTGAACTGCTTCAGATATCTGAAGAAGTGTGGATGCACACAAAAGTTTATACCCAGAACAAACTTAGTTGGTCTCTAAGGTGCTACTGGACATTTATTTTATTTTATTTTTTATTTCGACTGCGTCACACCAACACGGCTACCTACCTGAATAGGGAGAGAGAGAGAGAGAGAGAGAGAGAGAGAGAGAGAGAGAGAGAGAGAGAGAGAAAGAAAGAAAGAAAGAAAGAAAGAAAGAAAGAAAGAAAGAAAGAAAGATGTCAACTGTTGGGGACATTAGATAAAGTAAAACAGCAGTTGCTCATGATGGAAAGAAATGTTTTCTTCTCTTCTTGACTTTCATGTTATTTCACCTAAATAGGATCCAGGCTGGCCCTGCTACACCCAGTAACTTGCAAAAAAGGCCCAGATACTTTAAAAAAATATATGCTTTTTTGTGTGCCTTCAGTTGCATTTGGTGCCTTCAGTAGCATTTCAAGCAAAAGTAGCTACTAGGTGAAGCATAATCAGCAGCAACAGTAATGGAAAATCAATGTGCCATAATTAACTTTTGAATGGAATATATTTGAAATGTAAGAATGATTTTACTTCTTAATGGTAATTATTACCAATGAAAATTAAATGTTTCCAAATGATTACTTTATTAATATTTTAAGTTGTTATCTGGGAGGCAGGTTCAAATGCGACGCCTGCTCTTCTTTCCTCTTGAAAACCTGCAAAGCCATAATCTTTTTTGATTTTCCACAGATACTAATCACTGGCTTGGAATAGAACAATCAGGAAGAGTTCATTAACCATTGCTTTAAAAGGCTATCTTCACGCCCCCTTTTTTGCAGTAGCCTGAATGCTTGGCTTCCTTACAAAGAAAAAAGCAATATATATGAATATTCATTTGAACTCAGTTCAACCAGCCGGAAGGAGGGCAATTCTATCAATGGTGGAGGACATGCCAACAACAATAAATGGTGAAGAGAAAGCATACAGTGGGCGATATTTTATATATTACATTTTTTCATAGGCTTTCATCCTAGATGTTGAAATTTCAGAGCCATCACAGAATAATTTTAAGGCGTTTCTGAATATTGCCCATCCTGACCTGGGCTGATGGGAGTTAGAGACTAATGATATCTAGAGGGCCACAGAATCTACACTTCTCTTTTAAGGGAATTTCACAACAAAAGCCATTGCAACTCATTTGCATTTTGTAAACATTCCCTGTAAAATTAAGAATGAAAAGGGCCTGTGAGCAGTGGACTAGTTTACTCAGTAGAAAAACACACCGAGCCTACTGGATACGTCAAAGTCTTCTGGACTGCCAAAGAATATTTGTGGATTTGGGCGTGCATTTACCGTCTAGCACTACATGTTGTTGCAAAACACAAACACATTTTATTTTTGTCCTCTTTTCAACCATATTTTTAGAGGATGGGAAATGTAATCACCTACTTTTTAGCTCGCTGGTATGATATAGTAAATCTACCCACAGAATGAAGCAGCACTATAAACACTTTTATGGTTGGCTGAGTTGTCCGAGTCTGGTTGCTAGCAAAGCTGGTGTAAAAAATGAAAAAGCAGAGCAACACAGCTTGATTTAATTTCTTTCCAGCGAGAATCAAAGGAAGATGTTGATCAGTTGGAGACAAAGGGTGAAAAGTGGCCGAATACAGCCACTGGTAATGCTCCCATTGGCTTTAGAAGATAAGGTTTGTCTAGCAGGTGGCAGAAATCTGTAGACAACTATTTTCACTTTTGTGTATCTGGTGTTCTGACACTGCAGGGCATCATAGGACATCAAAATGCTTATATTAGGGAAATGAAGGCTACAAAATGCATACAATTTAAATGTGTGTGTGTGTGTGTGTGTGTGTGTTTCTACTAGGAACTGCAAAAAACAGAGAGGGACAGTACATACCTATGGTTGAAAACAGCACAGAAAAAACACCAATCTATTCATCTCTAGGTCTAAGTTAAAGGTAAAAGGTAAAGGGACCCCTGACCATTAGGTCCAGTCGTGACCGACTCTGGGGTTGCGGTGCTCATCTCGCTTTATTGGCCAAGGGAGCCAGCGTACAGCTTCCGGGTCATGTGGCCAGCATGACTAAGCCGCTTCTGGCGAACCAGAGCAGTGCACAGAAACGCTGTTTACCTTCCCGCCGGAGCGGTACCTATTTATCTACTTGCACTTTGATGTGCTTTTGAACTGCTAGGTTGGCAGGAGCAGTGACTGAGCAATGGGAGCTCACCCCATCGCGGGGATTCAAACCACCGACCTTCTGATCGGCAAGTCCTAGGCTCTGTGGTTTAACACACAGCGCCACCCGTGTCCCTTTTAGGTCTAAGTTACTCATTGATAAATTATTATTTGTATTTGCCTTATAGTGGTATCCATCCTACCTCATTCTAAATATCTGGATAGGTTACAAAAATCAGAAATAGCAAACTTCACTATTTTTGGAGGCCGCTACGTTTTCTAGATACTCCTGAGGTCTTGTAAATGCCAGAGTTTATCTATTAAAAAACTGGCATCATCTTTCAGCAGAAGTACCGTACATACACTATGATAGTACAAACTCACTGCTCTGATGTGAAAGCAAGGCTGAGGCATGTATGCGCACATCTCGAACAATTTCCACAAGAGGCAGATTGGCCCACACTGCTTTGCCTTTCCAGAATGCATATGAGACAGAATTGCAGCATTGTTGATAGGAAATGCACTGCTTGCTGTCTTTACAAGTGAAACAAAACACTTACCATGCCTTGATTAGAATGTATAGAGCAAGCGGGGGCCAGGTGAAAGGAGCTGCAGAGGCCAGGTCTGGTCCGTGGGCTGCTCACCAGCCATTTCTGATCTGAGTAAAAATAAAATGTCTTCACTCCGTAAAAGAGCTGCATGCCTTTGTTAGGCTATATCAGATTTAACTAGACACTGCTGATCAGTGAGTAGCATAATCTACCTCTCCAGGGGCTTTTGGCAGCATGAATCACATGCCACAGGGTGAACACTTTAAATGGCACATTCTTTAAGATTCCCAAAGTCTGAAGTATGCAGTGAAGCTTCCTGCGATACAAGCCTCAAAATGACATGCAAATTACAGGCCTGCTCTGGAGATTGGTGTTGTGGAAATGGTAATATGAGGATCCATATTTATTATACCTCAACGACTTCTTTCATTTTACAAGAGATATATTTCGTAAGTGCCCAGCCTGCCAGTCTCAACTGGGACCTGAATGACAAGCCGTATTCTTTCTGGCGGGAGAATTGCTAGCAAATAACAACACCTGTACAAGCCAACCTGGTGTGTAGCTCGCTGCAGCACTGAAATTGTTCTAAAATTAACCTGGTGGTATCATGTCGGAACCTGTCTCAGCCTCTCTGTCCTGGCCTGAATACTTGAGGACAATGGAAAATGGAGAAGCAGCTGTGCCCATTGTCTAAAATGTGTGTGAGAAAAGCACAGGCCAGCTTGGAGGCAGGAGATAGAGCCAGTTTCCTCAGGGGCATTGCCAACCCCTCCCCTGTTCTCCTTGCTTTCAGTTGTAGCTTTCATTATGGACTTTTCTCATGTTATGTTTGGGGCATGGGAGACACTGTAGGCTTCAGCACTGTGCCTTCCCATGCAAAGCCTCCTCTTCTCACCCTCAGTCATGCTCCTCTTTCCTCCTGATTGTGAATGCATATATGCAAATGTGGTGTGAGTATTATGGCACCTGCATCCTGTCCAACTGCCACACTGAGCTCTCAGAGCAGGAATAAGGAACTTGTAGTGGCTTTCCATATATTGGTCAGGAATGAGCCAGCTCCCAGGGAAGGGTTGCAGCCAACTGAAGAAAGCAGTCAGGAACAGAGAGTGCTAACTGCCATGCAGGATGAGCACTGGCTAGTGCCAACTCCCCCGCCCCTTGGAATGCCGGTAGATAAGGGAATGGTGGAGAGCAGGCTTCAAAGCTTGCTGGAAGGACGAACAGGTGTGAAAGAGTTAAGAGACAGCCTCTCAGAGAATGGGGAAGAGGCGGGAGCTGACCCACTCAGTCCGAGGTCTCGGCGAATGGGAGGGCTGCAAGACAGGAAGCAAAACAAAAGACGCATGAAGAAAAAGTTCAGTTGCTTCTGGTCATGCCGGAAGCAGTCTTCAGAAGGATCATCTTGATTGATGATGGCGGAGGCTGTGTTAAAGCCATCTGGAGTTATCTGTTTGTTTTGACAGTAAAGCATCCTTTTTATTTAACTATGCTCACTGTGTTATCAAGCCGGGAACTGGACTCCTGACAATATTGTTGGATTTCAGTCCAGATATTGTTGGACTCCAGTTCAGTTGGTGGTTTGGATTCGTGCCTGGGCCCTCAAGTTACTACCTCAATAGATCACTTCATTCTGGATAATGTACAGAAAAGCTCTCAGAGTCACTTTATACATCCTAAAGGAGTGGGAGGAGGGGAAATGTTTGGTGCTCTCCCCCCCCCCCCCCCAGCGCTATGCTTAAGGGACTTGGACAAAGAGTGGAGGTAGATATGCCTACTCTCAACAGAGACCTGGGCATTCTCTCAGTGCAGGAAGGAACATGTGTCTCCCCATTCTTCGGCTAAGATTCAAAAGTGCAAGGACAGAATGCATGAATTGCTCATGCTACCTTACTGACTACTTCTCCAGAATGTTTGATAGGCTCTAAACCTCCCCATGGATGCAAGGCTTGATCTTTATTTAACAAATACTCTTTGAAAAATGGTACAAAATGAGGCCGTGTTGCAGAGCTTGAATGCATTCTCCTCGTTCCCACCGATCATGCTATGAAGTTCCCACCATCTGCCGTCTCCAGACTGATCTTTTGACGTATAAATAATTTGGAGATGTCTTGTATTAATGTGAATAATCTGTCAGGGTAATGGTACCTCTTACATGTTCACAAGCTTGTGGGGAAAGACAAAAGTGGTTAAGTGCTGCCCGGCACTTTCCGTCCTGGTTCAGCGTCATTTGATTGCAACCTGTGGGAATTTCACCTCTTATCGCAGGCTCTGGAGATGTGCTCCATTTCTCCTTCGTACCAAATGTCTTATGCAGGTTCATTAAAAATCCCTCATGGGCTTCATTCTTTGCATGCTTTCTTGTTTCTAGCATTATGTTTCTGGAGCATTATGTTAAAAGTGGACAATAGTGCTAATAATAGTAATCTAGAGCAGCTACACACAAGCCGGCTCTCTCCAGCAATTCTGGACTCCCATCAGCTATGGACAGTACAGTCAATGGTGAATGATGATGGGAATTATAGGCCAAAACATTGGGAGGGCACCAGGTTGGAGAAGGCTTGGAGGAAGGAATCCAAAAGTGACAAATTTGTCTATCCCTAATTTTGTGTGTGTGTTGAACTAGAGCTCCTAGGAGCAATGTCTAATGCCTCAACAACTCCACGACTTAAGTACTCTTTCCTCAAAAGTGGCAGACTGAGTGAGCTCTTTGCTTCATGAGCAGGGGCACCAGCTCTGGGAGCCAAGCTGTTTTGGGACCCCTCAATATCTTTTAGAAGGGGGCCCCCCAGATTACCAAATAGGCAGAGTAGGCACCAGACTATGGGCCCCATGCCTTTTAGGGGCCCCGCAACAACAGATAAAAAAAAATATTGAATTGATCTTGAAAGAAAATTGCAATCAAGCTTTCTTAGTTCAATGTTATCTCAACAGAGTGTGCACATGAGAGGTCCCCCAAGTTTTCGACTGCCTACAGGACTCCACTGGGTTTAATCCGGCACTGTCCAATGTTGAGGGGGTGGAGGAGGCTGAGTGTGGAGCTCCAGTGCCCCCCCATAACCCTTGCAAGTCGATGCCTCTGCTCATTAGCCCCACATAGCCAGCCCTGCTGGCACTGTCACCTGTCTAAGGATTTTGTCAGCTGACCTAAAGGGCCAATCCCTGTTCACCCAGCTTTATTGTGCTAGTTGCAAGCTTCTCAGTAACTTCTAACCAGCTGCTATTAGAAAATGGGAATGTTGTATGATAGACCTTTGGTCTTAACCTAGAAATAATTCTTCAAATGTTTCTTGTTCTTTGTACAGCAGATCTGATCAAGTCTATTCTGTACAAATAATATGGTATGTGTAAGGTCAAGGTCAAGGTCAAGGTCAAGGGAACCCTGACCGTTAAGTCCAGTTGTGAATGACTCTGGGGTTGTGGCGCTCATGTTGCTTTACTGGCCAAGAGAGCTGGCGTTTGTCCGCAGACAGTTTTTCTGGGTCATGTGGCTAGCATGACTAAGCCGCTTCTGGCGAAACCAGAGCAGCACACAGAAATGCCATTTACCTCCCCACCGGAGCAGTGCTTTCGAACTGCTAGGTTGGCAAGAGCAGGGACCAAGCAATGGGAGCTCACCCCGTCGCGGGGATTCGAACCGCCGACCTTCTGATTTAGACCACAGCTCCACCTGCATCCCATGGTATGTGTACCCACATATATAAAATATTTGCTACTACCTATAATATGTGCAGAGTTAACAGGCATGCTGAAAGGAGAAATAGAAACATTGGTTGGGACACAAAATGATGAAGCAATGGTAGCAAATCCATTTGAACGACCCAAGAGGGCTGGTTAAAATAAAATAACTAGAAAGCTCATAGCTCCTTGATATGTGCTTTTAAAAAACCCTTGCTGTGCCCACTTACAAACTCCTTGCCAGGCTTGAGATACAATTTAAAAATATTAGCATATTTCGGCAAACTCTCCCTTTAACTTTCACAAACTTTTCTGGCCTCATTCTCCCAATGCTACTAATTACAGATATATTTATGTATCAACAGAAAACTTTTCCCTTCTTGAGACTGGAGCTGATTCACTCGCAGATAGCGTCAACGTTCCTAATCTTGAGCAATGGCATTTGCCTTTTGCAGCAGAAGTAACAGCATTATCTTCGAGGCAAAATTACTCATTGGTCAAAATCCCTTTCTTGTTTCCATTGTGGGCAAAATCGTAGATTCTCAGTGCTATGGCAACATCTTCTACCAGACATAAAAGACTACAAGGACAAGCTTTATTGTTCTTTAATGAGTCTTAAAATTCACAGGCCAGGATTCAAAAGGCCACACATAGTTTTCGACGTGTTCATAGGGACTTTTCAGCTGGGTCTCCCTGAAAGCAAAATCTGCTTAATGTAGTGCGGCTTTTGCCTGAAGGAACATTCCTCTGTCACAGTCCAAATGGGCTGTTACTTTTCACTCACCTATTCCTAACTCAGAGGCTAGAAGAGACCTCTAGCCACACCAGTTTTTTCCAGTGGCAATTTTCTTTCTTCTTAAACTAGATGTCTTGAGACATAAGATGTACCCCCATAATGGAGGTACCACTGAAACGCTTGGTCTTGCCAATCAGAAGGTTGGTGGTTCGAATCTGTGCGACAGGGTGAGCTCCCGTTGCTCTGTCCCAGCTTCTGCCAACTTAGCAGTTTGAAAGTACACCAGTGCAAGTAGATAAATAGGTACCACTGCAGCAGGAAGGTAAACGGTGTTTCCATGCGCTCTGGCTTCCGTCACAGTGTTCCGTTGTGCCAGAAGCAGTTGAGTCATGCTGCCCACTTGACCTGGAAAGCTGTCTTTGGACAAACTGTGGCCGGCCTGAAGCGAGATGAGCGCTGCACCCTATAGTCACCTTTGACTGGACTTAACCGTCCAGGGGTCCTTTACCTTTACCTTTAAAGGGACTATAAAAGCTTATACTGCCTGCAGTTGTCCTAAAGAGTTCACTTTTGTTTATTCCCCTCTGAAACTTGGCATTAAATGACACAATGCAATTAAAAAGAATAAATCTGTGTAGGTTCCTCTTCCCTTTCCTTAAAAAAGCTCCACCAAGGTCAGTTTTTATTGCCACTGTCACTTATATTTGCTCTAGTGTCTGTTAGCATTCTGTCTTCAATGATTTGGTAGCATAAAAAAGGCAGGTATGTTTGTGTCCTTCTATAAAATAGAAGACATTATTGTCAGACTGTCTCAGCAATGCAGCCTAATGGAATAATAACTTGCAAGTTTCATCAGTCACATTCTGAGGACTCTAAATAAATGTAGAGAAAAAATACATCTTCTTGTTGGTTGAGAGAACAGACTATGAATGAGGCCTGGCACAAAAACGCTAACCTTCTGTGCATGCTCATATCGCTGATGATTACTGCCTAGAGGAACAAGAGAGTATGTGAGAGGTGGGACTACATACACTGAACTTTTCTCAGTTCAGACACAACTGACAGCTTAATGTGGAAAGCAAAT
The DNA here is from genome assembly GCF_027172205.1 of Podarcis raffonei. Classification (NCBI taxonomy): domain Eukaryota; kingdom Metazoa; phylum Chordata; class Lepidosauria; order Squamata; family Lacertidae; genus Podarcis; species Podarcis raffonei. The sequence goes on from NC_070606.1 coordinate 22,961,157, forward strand.
CTCCATATTCACTCTCTACTAATAATGACATGTGACCAGAAGTGCAGAAAATCAGCTACAAATTCACTCAGATGATCCAACATGGGATCAAACATCAGTAATAAGCTGTAAGTGCAGAAAGGCCATCACATCAGCATCACAGAAATCTAGGGTTGAGGTAAAATGGCCCCTCCAAAATTATCCACTCTATTTGTGGGTGGCAAAATGGGGAATAGTCGGCAGAAAAATATTCTTGTGGGGGCAGGTGGACTTCGCCAACCATTTTCCTTCAGAAAAGTCTTCCATGAAACTTTTGACGTATTGTTATTGACCTTTTGATGTATTATTCCCTGTTTAGGGAAGTTTTTTTAATATTTAATGCTGTATTGTTTTTAACACTCGATTGGGCGCCGCCCAGAGTGGCTGGGGAAACTCAGCCAGATGGGCAGGGTATAAATAAATTTATTATTATTATTATTATTATTATTATTATTATTATTATTATTATTTCATACCAGTGGGCAAAGGAAGCAAATGGGCTAGGAGAGGGGTACTGGAAGGAGTAGGGGCCAAGTCCCTGAGATTCTGAGGGGAAAGAGTGAATCACACCCTTTTATGATAATGTCTTTTGATAATGATATAATTAAAGAAACACACCCACCCATCATTAGGCAGAGTGAGGCAACTACTGCAAGCGGTTAATTTGGGGTGTCATGAGAGGCAGGCAAATTATTAGTTATTTAATGTGTTTGTATTAATACTTTTGGAGAGTATTTTAGAATACTTTGGTCTTCACCAAGTGCCCAATACCTTATTTGTTTCCCTGTGCTAACTTCCACTGAAGCTTCCATGTGCTCATGATGCACAATGGCTGTCTGAAATGTACACACCTCAGTTTAACTGCGGCTTCTGTTTTCAAATGGGATAGAAGCTGGTTTGAGGGAAATCAAATGAAACAAGTGCATTTCTCAAGAAGCTACAGATAGATTGTGGCTACATGTACTTGGCTTCCAACACCAGCGGTGGGAATATGTTGGAGCTGGAGTAAGTGGTTAAGTTTCGTCTTATATCCTCCAGATTTAAGTGACGAGGAAACATCTTCTTTTCCCCACCTGAAAGACTCCCTGGCCTCATTTATTTTGACAAAGCCAAATCATGCATGGAGCTCATTCACCACAGAGCTAATTTCTCATGTCATCTACTATGTGAAGTGGAGAGAATATAGGGTTGGCTTGTTGGTATTGATTTGCCAAGTGTATGCAATGAGCAGCGTCTCCTTCCCGCAGAACAAAACAAGAATGGAGATTTCTACCCTTCATCCGTAGGAAATCAGGAAGCACAAAAACAGCCTAAGCTGGATTGGGCTGCCCATCTATTGAGCCCAGCACTTAGTCTGTGGCTAAACAGATGCCCCAGGAATCTCACAAAATTGGACATGAAGGTGCATGTTGCTTCCTTCCTTCCCAGTAGCTGGTAACCAGAGGTAAGCATTTAGAGACAATCTCAAGATGGAGGTTCCACTTAGCCATTATAGCTAATGGCCATTGTGAGGCCTATAATACATGAATTTGTCTAGCCCTGTTGGGATTGTGTGTTTAAATAATAATAATTATTATAATCCATTAAAGGTACCTACCATTATCATCTCTTTCATATGTTAAGTATGAACTGTGCGAATTAGCCTTTTCTTCTAACAGAAGTGCTGACTGCCAGTCAGTTTTATTGAAATGACCTCTAGGATTACGGAAGAGAAGAATTTATTGCTGTTCTCTTTTTCTACACCGCTCATGATTTTATAGGCTTCTGCCATCCCTCCTTCTTTGTCAAGTCATCCACCCACAAAGTAAAAAAAGCCCAAAGCTCAGATTGCTGAGGCATGTTGCTTAGTCATCCCTCTTGGAAAGTACCCAGAAATCGGATGATTAACGTTTCCTTATCTGTAGCACAATGAAACGTTTTGCTTTCGTTCAGTTTCTAACAAAATCTCTGAAGCTGCCTATGTAAAAATATTTTCATAGTTCTCTCTGGTTTGTTGTATCCAGTTGGTGGCTTTGCCTGAGTGGGTAGAGCTTACACACACACAAAATGGGGCATGCCCAGTCCTCCCACCAACTGCAGCCCTGCATGCAGTGGAGGCTGAGGAGATGAGGGAGGATGGCATTGTGTATCTGGCTTCCCAGTGCAGAAGTTGCTGCAGGTAACCACAAGGGAGAGGAGAGAGGCAGTCGGGTGGCTGGGGAAGTGTAGCTATAACTGTGGAGCCAAAGTTCCCAAACCTGCACCCACACTGCGCTGACCTTCCTGTTGCCTCCCTCTCTCAGGTACTGGCAGTGACTTCCATGTTTGAAAGGCAGGTGAGCAACCTTGCTGCACCTCATTGGCTGCTATTACCTCCAGAGCACTTTATTCTGTTTTCCTTACGTTTCCTTACTCAGTAACTTCTGTGTTTAATGTGATACTTCACATGACATAAATGCCATTTCTAAGAATCTAGTGGAGAGTTACCACTCACTTCTGTGTTAATCTGTAACCTTGTTAACTTGGGAAATCATGGGAGTTTTGTGCTGTAACATACCCTCCAACATTTCTCCTATGAAAATAGGGATGTCCTATTTATTTATTTATATTATTATTATTATTATTATTATTATTATTATTATTATTATTACCCCACCCTTCTTACTTGGTTGTCCCAGCCACTCTGGGCAGCTTCCAACATATACAAAAACATAATAAAACATTCAACATTTTAAAAAAACTTCCTTATACAGGGCTGCCTTCAGATGTCTTGTAAAGGTTGTATAGTTTGTTACTTTTCTCCTTGGCTTGGGGTTCATACCCTCCAACATTTCTCCAATGAAAATAGGAATGTCCTAAGGAAAAGAGGGACATTTCTGGATCAAATCAGAAACTGGGATGGCTTCTTTAAATCCAGGACTATCCCTGGAAAATAGGGATACTTGGAGGGTCTGCTGTAATATCACATGATAAACAGTCTTTCATATCATTTAATGTTTAGTGAGACATGGTGGTATATCAATTCAAAGGCCACAGTTCCTTAATGCAACAGGTACAGTACTTACAACGTAAATGGAACGTTAGAAATTGGGACAGAAGTAGTAGCATTACAACCCATATGACTTACTAAAAAATCTGCATTATTTTGATACAGAATTTTGATTTCTCTTGCACACACACTGCTTTTTCCCTGTAGCTCAGTGGGACACCACTTTTCATGCAGAAAGTTCCAGGCTCAATTCCTAACAGCTCCACTTAAATGGTTCACAGTGCACTTTCCTTACTTATCTGCTCAGACGTAAATCCCACAGAGTTCAAGAGGGCTTAGTCCCAGGTAAGTGGGCATACGGATGCAGCTTTAAGGTAGCAAGGGCAGGAAAGATCTCTGTCAAAGACCTTAGAAAGCCAACCCTAGCCAGGATAAGCCATTTCCTGTGCTGGGGAGACCAATGGTAAAATGCACTTTCATATACAGTGGTACCTCGGGTTAAGAACTTAATGCGTTCTGGAGGTCCGTTCTTAACCTGAAACTGTTCTTAACCTGAGGTACCACTTTAGCTAATGGGGCCTCCCACTGCTGCTGTGTGCTGCCACCGTGTGATTTCTGTTCTCATCCTGAAGCAAAGTTCTTAACCCGAGGTACTATTTCTGGGTTAGTGGAGTCTGTAACCTGAAGCATCTGTAACCCAAGGTACAAAAACAAAAAACAAAAAGCTGACATTGTGGGGGTCAACAGCAGAGGAGACAGAAGCAAGGGTAGCAAACAAAGAAAGCTCTAAGTAATGGGAAAGGAAGCCACAAGTTGCAGTTACTTTTACACAGACCTAGTTATTTCAACTGGAGATTAGAGATGAAATCTACCTGCCATCTCCCCACCCACACTTGTGGTTCTGCTCAGCAGACTTTGATGGTGAGTATTCACTATATCACTGAGGGACACGGGTGGCACTGTAGGTTAAACTACTGAGCCTAGGGCTTGCCAATCAGAAGGTTGGCGGTTCGAATCCCTGCGACGGGGTGAGCTCCCGTTGCTCGGTCCCTGCTCCTGCCAACCTAACAGTTCGAAAGCACGTCAAAGTGCAAGTAGATAAATAGGTATCGCTCCGGCGGGAAGGTAAACGGCCTTTCCGTGCACTGCTCTGGTTCTCCAGAAGCGGCTTAGTCATGCTGGCCACATGACCCGGAAGCTGTACGCCGGCTCCCTCGGCCACTAAAGCGAGATGAGCGCCGCAACAGCACGACTGGACCTAATGGTCAGGGGTCCCTTTACCTTTACCTTATTCACTATAGAATCTCTCTCTCTCTCTCTCTCTCTCTCTCTCTCTCTCTCTCTCTGTGTGTGTGTGTATTCAACAACAGTATTTGGCATCCAATGTTGGCACTAGCTGACATCTCACAAGACCTGACAGGTAACATAGAAGCACAAGACTTGGCAGTATCTGACAGCTGACATGTAGCAGGTCAACATTTGTAGGGTTGCCATATTTCAAAAACTTTTGCCTGGTTGTTGAGCTCCCCCCCCCCCCAATTCAAAACAAAGAAGAAGTTTTTGAGTTATTTTTAAGGAAATTAGCCAAAATCTAGACTTCCATGATGGGTTGGCAAACGTGTTGGTTTTCCATGACATTTAAGCGATTTCCGCCCAGACATTGCTTTCAACTGCCGTATTCCAGCTATGTCCGGGAAATGGGATCGTCCTCAGAAGGTGGTCCTTCTTGTGACTGGGCCCATGGACACACTTCTGACTAAGTAGGTTTTGCTTCTAGGTCTAAGTTTCATTTCTCTAAATAGACATCACGGGTCACAGACAATCAGGAAAGGGGTGGGGTGGTTAAGGAATTATTATAAGCATCAGCGCAAGATTGATTGGCGCTAGCCTTGATTGGCGCTGCTGAAATTTGGCTGATACTGGATCTCCTCAATAAAATTTGTTTTAGTTCTGTTAGGGAAGCAGCCTAAGGATTTGTGTCGAAGACTTTAAAGAAAAGGAGGGGTAAGAAGAAAAAAGGAATAAAAATATCTAAATTGGGCAAAGTTGTGCAAAATAAGCTAATTTTAGCATTCTTGATTAACAGTCCACATAATGGCTGTGTTTTGGGTAAGAAAGAGGACTGCACCTTCTTTGTCATGCTTCCCCTAGCAAATCTAGCCTTTTTGTGATCTTTTATATTCTTAAAAATATGGTGGAATATTTAATATCATTAGAGTTCATTGTACTCCAAGAACACAAGATTTCTTCCTCCAGATCATCTGGGGGTCTGGAGTCTCTCTCTCTCTCTCTCTCTCTCTCTCTCTCTCTCTCTCTGTGTGTGTGTGTGTGTGTGTAGAATTATATTTTAGATTGCCAGAACAGGAAATTCTGATTGACTTGCTTCCTACATGAATGCTGAATTTTTATGAAAAGCATTAACATTTCTTTCTTTCATATCTTTCCTTTCAGGTGCCTTACTGAGATATTCACTTGAGGGGAGAGAATGCCTTTCTCTTTGCATATCTTTAGAGATATTTCCCTCCCTAATTGATGAGTAGAAGGCCTTGAAAACAGAGCATTCATTGGCCGGTGCTGAACAATATTCTACCTGGGGGCAAGCGATACAGCACTAGAACAATTCTCTACCCTTTGGAATAATAGGAGAGGAGGAACAATAGCCTTAGTCCTAAATCTTAGTCCTATTTAAGGTGCAAAACTGGACTAGGAAATTAAGATGAACACCATGCCTGGATAGCTCAGTTGGTAAGAGTGTGGTACTGATAATGCAAAGGTTGCAGGTTCAATTCCCCTATAGGACAGCTGCATTGCAGGGGGTTGAACTAGATGATCCTCAGGGTCTCTTCCAACTCTACAATTCTATGATTCTAAGCACGCCACATTAACATCAATGGGAAGGGACACGTTAAACTGTCTGTTATTGGAATGCAAGCTGCATTGGGGTGAACAGGAGGGATTGCTCTTTCCTCTTGCTCCCCCCCCCCATGGGGACTTGGAGCGCCTTTTGTTAAAGTTCATAAATCATTTTAAGCAGAAATGCCTGCTCAGAATTAAGTGGTAAAGAGGACAGAAATCCTGCATTTTGTTTCAGACAATGACTGGGAAAGTTTGGGGAACATTAAAAGTTGGTATTGGAACCAAACATTCCAATAATAGGTTAACTTCGGACACTAATAATAATAATAATAATAATAATAATAATAATAATAATAATGTATTTATATCCCGCCCTTTCCAGCCAAAGCCGGCCTCAGAGTGGCTAACAACAGTAAAAATAGCACAGTTTACATAAAATCACAATCAATTAATGGAAATACATTCTAAAATCAATTCTATGAAAAACAATAACCCCTCCCCCTGTAGTCTAAAATTGCATAGATTGTTTAATCAGCCAAAGCCCTGGGGGAAGTGGAATGTTTTTGCCTAGTGCTTATAGCTATGTAAAGATGGTGCCAAGTGAGCTTCCCTGGGTAGAGCATTCCACAAGTAGGGAGCCACTGCAGAAAAGGCCTGTTTTTGTGGCTGCACACACTGATTTGTCTAGTTTCATTAGAAACTGCCTTATACAGAGTCAGACCATTGGCCCATCTACCTCATATACCATATTTTTCACCCCATAAGATGCACCTGACCACAAGACGCACCTAGTTTTTAGAGGAGGAAAACAAGAAAAAAAAATTCTGAATGAAACAGTGGATGTATGATTTTTGTGGTTCATGCTATGGCCAAAGATATGATATGTGATTTGACGGTGAGTTTGGGGTAGCCCAATGCAAAAATCCTGAGGATCCATGTGGATCCGTGCTTTGTAATCATGTTTTTGCACCATTGTGGCCCCGCGAAACAGTGGATGCGTGATTTTTTTGTGCAGGCTGTAGCCATGGACATGCTATGTGATCTGATGGTGAATTTGGGGTGACCCAATGCAAAAATCCTGAGGATCCATGTGCTTTTACCTCCCCCCTCCCAGGCAGCCTCCTTTATCTCTAGAGTCCCTTATCTCCCTCTCAATCCCTTGCCGGCCAGCTGCTCAGCGGCTTTGTTTCAACACCCCCTTCCCTCTTGTTTGCCTTAGTGTCTTTTCCTTAGCTGGAGCAGTTTTTTGCTCCTCCTTTTCTTCGAATTTTTCTCCTCATTGCTTTAATCTTCCTGTCTCCTCTCCTTGCAAGTTCACTGTCTTTACCGCCCACCTCTCAGGCAGCCTTTATCGCTAGAGTCCCTTATCCCCCCTCCCGATCACTTGCTAAACAGCTGCTCAGCAGCTTGTTTCAACACCCCCTTCCCTCTTTCTTAAAAAAAAAAAGCACAATCTGCTTTTTGCCACTGGGCAATTCGGCTCCAGGGGCCACACATTCGCTCCATAAGACAAACAGACATTTCCCCTTACTTTTTAGGAGGAAAAAAGTGTGTCTTATGGAGCGAAAAATACGGTAGCTCTGTATTACTGTCTATGCTGACAGACAGTGTCCAGGGTTTCAAAAATAAGTCTCTCCCAGACCTACCTGGAGATCCTGGAGATTAAACTGGGACTTTCTATAGGCAAAGCAGATGCTATACTGCTGCTCCATGACTCTTTGCCAAATAAACAAATGCACACTTATTATTTCTGTCTTTCTGCCAATGAACACTCAAGGCAGTATACACTAAAATGGCTATTTAGCCAATTGCAAATATGGGTATGCAGGCAGTGTGCAACAGAGATTTAGTGTGATACCTGCCCTTTTGAAATGGTAATATGAAACATAATTAAGTCCTTTGCAGATAATAATATGTATGCAATGTGTAGCCATAACTGGGAAGGGAACTGTACTGCTACCTTTGTATATTAACTTTTATGTGTGAGGGTCTGAAACATGCAGGGATGGTGTGCTGGGAGGCATAAATGTGAAAATGAACATTAAACCCTTCCCAGTGTTAAGGACTGGGCTGGAAATAGGGGCTGAAAAACCCGCAAGAAGTATCACTGAGCTTGGTTGTAGATAAGGTTGTAAGGAAGGGAGGAAAAAGAAGATAGGGAGAATCATTTTATGGTATATGCCTCATGGGTGTGATTTGTATGCTAATTAAAAACCAAGTAGATGTTCACGCTTCAGTAAACATGTTTTAAATAACTGAGACAGAAATGAGGAAAAAAGAAGAATATTTGTTTGCTAACTGTGGACCATCTAAATCAATTCAACCTAAAGTAGCTTCTTCTCATGCATTTTCCTCACTGTCAAGTGATATCGCTGGAACGGATGCACCAGTGCAGGATCAGGTTCGAATGGGAGATTCTGTGCGATGTTTACCAAATGAAGAAAACAGCATTTGCATTTCCTGCACAAGACCTCAATGCGAATTTTTTTCCAGCAATGTAAGCTCTTCATGAGAGAAATCCTCCACCTTAACCACTGGGAAAATATTAGGTACTATTTTTGATATATGTGTTAAATCACAGGTGGGTAACTTGTGGCCCTTCAGATGTTGCAGACTCTCCAATTGTCCCTATTTTCCAGTCTTTGATTTACAGAATCTGTCCCAGTTTCTGATTTGATCCCTGAATGCCCTGCTTTTCCCTAGGATGCCTCTATTTTCATTGGAGAAATGTTGGAAAATATCCCTCCAACATTTCTCTGATAAAAATAGGAACTTTCTATTACACCATCACGGTCATCATTTTATTATTTATACCCTGCCCATCTGACTGGGTTGCCCTGGCCACTCTGGGCAGATTGCAACACATATAAAACCATAATAAAATGCTAAACATTTAAAAACTTCCCCATAAAAGACTGCCTTCAGATGTCTTCTAAAGGCTGTATAGTTATTTATCTCCTAGGCTCCGGGGTTGCATAACTCTATACCCCCCAACATTTCTCTGATGAAAATAAGGATGTCCTATGGAAAAGCATGACATTCTGGGATCAAATCAGAAACCAGGGTGGCTTTTATAAATCCGGGACTATCCCTGGAAAATAGGGATGCTTGGAGGGTCTGGAGTTATGTGACCCTCAAGCCAAGGAGATACGTAACTATACAACCTTGTCTTCTAAAGGCAACCCTGTATAGGGAAGTTTTTTTTAAAAAAAAGTTTAATGTTTAATCATGTTTTTATATATATTGGGAGCCACCCAGAGTGGCTAGGGCAACCCAATCAGATGGGCAGGGTAATCTGGTTCAGATTCTGATTCTGATTCAATAGGACGTCCCTGTTTTCAAAAGAGAAACGTTGAAGGGTATGGATGTTCCTAGTCTACAGCTCACATCATCCCTGACCATCAACCTTGTTGACTGGAGCTGATGGGATTTTGGAGCTCAGAAACATCTGGCCACATTTTAGTCCCCACTGCATTACATAATAAATCGGTCTGAGTCAATCCATGTTCATTTGGTGTTTGTTTCTGTAAGGGGCAGAGTGGGGACTGTCTCCTGATTTAGACAGGTTTTTTTGAACTGTTTTGATGCCCAGGAAACTTTTCCTCTTATTACTAGTGCTGTGCCGGAATCTGCCCTCCAATTTCTTGAACGTTTTCTTCCCCCATCAAAGAGACTTCAATCTTCCTGCCTCTTTCTCAAGGCACTTTAGAATTTCTTCAGAATTTAGGTGGGTGTGGGTTTGTGCTTATTTTTTTCATTGTGAAGAGTGTCCTTGAGTGGCCTGCATTTTTGTATCCATTAAGGCTTTCTCCAACACTGCAGGCTTCCCAGATTGCACTTCCTGAACTGAAAAAGCCCCACGGGAGGAACATCCTCATGAGGTCTTTGCCTGTTTGAACTAGGAGAAGCGAAGCCAGGGAGGCTGGCTACCAAGCATGTGAGATAGGTCTGAACACTGATTTTGGCTTTCATGAGAAGTCTAGACCACCGCAGAGATGATTTGTTGAATGAAATAAATGACTCTCAGAAACACTGCACATGTAAGAGAAGTGCAACAAAAACCCTGCACACCTCTGCGATCTCTGAAATTTCCTTTCCTTTTTTCAAAATTTTTGAATACCATTTATTTTCACATAAATAGGTGGAGGAAGAATGCTGGGAAGCACAGGAGAAATTTTCAGCACAACACTGCTTATTACTTTGCTTTCACAATCCTCAGTCTTGTTTTCCACAGCCTAATATTTAATCTTATTGGCTGTTGGCACTCTCTCGCTCTTGCTCTGAGAAAAGGGGCACTGGGACATGGAATTAGTGGGGTCATATTAGAGTGAGAGAAGGAAGCCACGAATTGCCCTCTGGTTTAAAATGGTGTAACATGCCAACATTTCAGTACAGTCATACCTCTTGTTATGTTTGTTCCATGATACGTTTTTTCAGGTTGCGTCCCGCCGCGACCCGGAAGTACCAGAAAGAGTTACTTCCGGGTTTCACCACTCGCGCATGCGCAGATGCACAAAATGACATCACGCGCATGCGCAGAAGTGGCAAATCATGATCCGCACGTGCGCAGACACGGGATGTGTTCCTTTCAGGTTGCGAATGGGGCTCCGGAATGGATTCCATTCACAACCAGAGGTACCACTGTATTCTCATTTTTTTCTGTCCTGTGGGCCCTCGGTTTTCGAATGCCTCTGTAGTCGAACGCGGCTTCTGTTTTGAGTTTTCCGTATTGAGGCTTCCATTTCCAGTTTTCGGTTTTGGAACTCAAACTGACTTCCGGAAGGGATTACATTCAAAAACTGAGGTACCACTGTATCTGCTTACACTCACACACACACACACATGCGGGTTCTTTTTAAAAGTTCCTCCAGATACATAGGAACATGTGGCTGGTAAGGGGCAGTGTCAGACCCCAACTGTAAAGTTACCATCCCATTAAAAACAACTTATTATTCTTATTCTTATTTATTGAATTTATATACCGCCCTATATCTGAAGGTTTCAGGGCAGTTCACAGAAAAGACCAACATATAAACCACAAGATCAGGGGTCGGCAACCTGCGGCTCCGGAGCCACATGTGGCTCTTTTACACCTTTGCCATGGCTCCGGGGCGGATACTAGCGAGGGGAGGAGGCGCATTGTGCACCCCGACACTCTCCACTGTGGCAGGCACTGTACTGGCTGTGACGTCGCATGGGGGCGGTGCGTGCGTTAGTCACGCACCGTCCCGACGTCACCTTACCGCCCGCCCGCTACATTGTAAGGGGCATGTACGCTGGTCACTGCATTGAAAGGGGGCATGTACGCTGGCCACTGTTTTGAAGGGGAGTGAAGAACACACACACAAAAAAAGGTAACTTGTTAATTTAACGTTTATTTCTATGAGGAGGAGTAATTCTGAGGGGTCAAACAAAGAAATAATAAAAAAGTGACAAAAAAGTTATTTTTATAATGACGAGTTTTGCGGCTCCCAGTTTTTTTTCCTTCGGAAACGGGTGCAAGTGGCTCTTTTTGTCTTAAAGGTTGCAGACCCCTGCACAAGATATATAATCAGAATGAAAACAACAACCCAATAACACCCCCCCCAAAAAAAATAGCCACCCAAGGCCTGGTTAGAAAGGAACATTTTTGCCTGGCACCTAAAGGTGTATAATGAAGGTGCCAGGCAAACTTCCCTGGGGAAAGCATTCCACAGATGAGGAGTCACTGCAGAGAAGGCCCCGTTCTCATGTTGCCACCCTCTGCACCTCTCTGTTTTCAAAAGAGAAATGTTGAAGGGTATGGATGTTGCTAGTCTATGACTTACATCATCCCTGACCATCATCCCTGACCATCAACCCTGTTGATGAACTGCAACAGAACAGAAGCAGTGCTGCATGCAACAGCTGCAGGAATGGGAAAGGATGCCTTCTTGCATACCTAGTTACTACCCATAATTTTTTAAATCTGGAATTCTAATATTCTATAGTCCAATATGGAAATTAATAAATGTCACCTTAAAGGATCAAATATGTATGACATCTGGTGGGATTTTATTTCCTCTGCTTCAGACTTAGGTGGAATCTAGACACATATAAAAACCATTTTAAAAATGCTTTTAAAAAAAAGTGTTAAAAAAAATCTTGAATTTTCCATAAGGCTCACCATTGCCATCTGGTGTCACATATTTTGCACTTAAAATGTTTTATTTTCAGCCGTATAGCTGAGTCCTTGGATGCTCAACAATCACCATCCATGCTAGCTTGTGAAGTCTTGATTTATATTCTTGTGTGTCACCATTTCTTTTTCTTATTATTTATTGTTTGTTTGCTTCATAGATGGGTATAATATCCTGCTACTGCAAATTTTGGGTTGCTAATAATGTTAATAAAGGGGTTTTTTTAAGGACTGTTTTCGTCGTTGGTACTTGTGTGGGAGGAGAGATAATTGCGTTAATTTCAAATATAACATTTTCCTTTGAGAAGAAACGACCCGTAATGATGTGGCTGATGAGAACAATGTGGGTGAAATCCAGGTGCAAAGCAACTGGGAGCTTTGATCGGTATTAAAGAGCTAAAATCTAAGAGCTTTTTTGTTGTTGTTGACAGTTGGAGAACAAGAACCAGCAATGCTCAACCTTTACACAATATGCTGCATCGCTTATGCCTATTACTGCACCTTTATTATGTTCACACAGTTAAACAAGTTATTTCCAAGTAAATGTACACGGGATTATAAAGTACAATCCTAACTGTTCTTATTTGCAAGCAAGGCCTTTGAAAACCATTGCAGCTTATTTATTAGTAAATACAGGTAGTATAGGGTTGCAAATCCCACTTTCTCCCTCAGTGGGACATAAACATCCTGGGGCAGTAATTCTAAGCACATTTTTGGGAGGTAAATCCCACAGAGAAAATGGGATTTACTTCTGAATAAATATGCATGGGTTAGTGTTCTTCATCTTTTTCCTGGGAATGGAAGAAAGATGAATGGGTGAATGACCAGTTGATACAGGAGCAAAAAGTCCAGTCTGCACTCTTGAGGACAACTTTGCAAGAGAAGAAACTTTGCTATTCACCAAGTGAATAACCTGCTAGCATCCCTTCAGAAGTCCAGTTTGAATTAGGATACTCTGTACAAACTTGATAAATGCTACATGAATTCAAAATGGACAGTTTTTTTCATTGTAATACCTATGGTCTATGTCAGGCATCCCCAAACTCAGCCTCCAGATGTTTTGGGACTACAACTCCCATCATCCCTAGCTAACAGGACCAGTGGTCAGGGATGATGGGAACTGTAGTCCCAAAACATCTGGAGGGCCGAGTTTGAGGGTGCCTGGTCTATGTTCACTGTTTGTATGGTGTTTTGTTATTTGAGATATCACAGCTCGAAAAGTTTTGGTTCCTGCAGTTGGTTGTTTTTGCTGTGAGGATTGTGGGCTCTATTCTCAATATCCATAGGATCATGCTGCAGCAGCCATTGGCAACAATTTTTATTAATACTGCTTACACAAGTGTTAGTGTTACTTACTACTACTACTACTACTACAACAACAATGTAGATCAGTTATGTTTTTATCACATTGCAGATGTGCAGCTAGGAGATTAGGGCTTACCTAAGAACATCCAGTGGGCATTTGGCTGAAGCAAAATGCAAATCAGAAACTTCCTGGTTCACAGCCCAGTCTCTTTCCCACTATATTCCCCCTCTCTTTCTCTTGCAATTGCATTTTCTAAGCAAATAACTCACAGGGGCCATAGGGCTCTTTGTTGTTTTCCTCACAGCACAATAATCCCATACAAGCAGATGGACCGACTCTTGCAATAAATAATGTTGAGGAGAGACTGGAGCAGTTGCACAATTGATGTTCCAGTGTCTGCTCCTGCTTGCAAGTTCATTTAAAAAGGACCAGTAAGTTTGTTGGCGCCTTTGTTCTCCTGGTGGAATAGAATGCAGGCCCAAAGAAATGATGATTGAAAGTGAAGTTTCAGAATTATAACACACCAGAGAAAGAGGAATAAAAGGGGAAATTATGGCTGCTGGCTGGATTGGTGCCAGCCCTGAAAACCAGCCAATTTTCTGGCATATTTCTGCCTTCTGGTTACAATGCAAATGGCACAAGTTGACCTCAAATTGTTCATGTTTCAACAGCTCCGAAAATCTACTTTAAAATGGGATATCGTACTCTGTAGTGTTATGCGGCATAATGTGTGGTGAAGTGACCAGCTCAGTCACATGGGACATATCACAGCAGGAGTAGTCAGCCAAAGAAGCAGTTTTCCATTAGAGGAAATGTTAGCTTCAAAGCATCTCCTTTTAAATGTGGATTTAAAAATGGAGCGTCTAGTGCAGAAAGCTCCGCTATAAAATGTCACTAAAATTCACATTTGGAATTGGCCTTGGCATGAGCTAAACAGCTCAAGTAGCTTCTGCAAGAGAACTGAACTGACTTGGGAGGGGTGTCAGAGAAAATCCCTAGCTTTAATCTTGATCATGGGCAAACTAAGGCCCAGGGGCCAGATCCAGCCCAATCGCCTTCTAAATCCGGCCTGTGGACAGTCCGGGAATCAGCATGTTTTTACAGGAGTAGAATGAGTCCTTTTATTTAAAATGCATCTCTGGGTTATTTGTGGGGCCTGCCTGGTGTTTTTACATGAGTAGAATGTGTGTTTTTATTTAAAATGCATCTCTGGGTTATTTGTGGGGCATAGGAATTCATTCTTTTTCTCTCTGCAAAATATAGTCCGGCTGCCCACAAGGTCTGAGGGACAGTGGGCTGGCCCCCTGCTGAAAAAGTTTGCTGACCCCTGATCTTCTGATTGTCATAATTTACCCTATGGAGGATGAGGCTGAGGGTGGAGTGGTGATAGAGGTAGAATGCTTATCTTTATTCTTCCCAGCCATATGTTATCTTGGAAGTAGGACACCTGGAGAGGGCTTGCTAATATGTCAGTGTATCACAGGTAAAATGACAGCAGGGGGAATAGTTGATTGCATACACTGAAGTTGGTTGGGTACAGATGGGGTAGTCTAGAGTTTTGCCTGCATAGTGAAATAACAGCCTGAGAAATTTGTAATTCTCAGTAGTCTAGAATGTGTCAGTTTTTATAAAAGCTAATGATTTACATGGGAGTTCAGAAATCAGCAAGTAGCAGCTCCATGACTAACAATTAAGAGCTGGCTGTCACCGCTGTTAGGATTGAGCTCCAGAATTTCCCAGGCACCTCTCCTTCATAATTCCTAGGACCACTAGAGACTGGTTGGTGGGGAACATTCTCCTTTAATGGTGGTGAGAATGAAACAAGAAGTTAATTGTGACAATGAGTGAAGTTAGCAAGAAGATAGGAGATCTAGCATCAATGGCATAAGCGTGTCTACAAGACTGTGACTACAGTGAAAGCAGTTCTGTCTAGCCCCTTCCAGATCTTTAAGGAGAAATCGTTTACTTTTGGGGTAGACTGGAAGGAAAATAGCAATCCCACACAATCTGTCGTTCATTGGAGATAATAGGGAAGAGGGGAGGAAAGTGATAATCAAAAGAGAACATCCACTTGACAAAGGACAGTCGCACTTTTTTCCCCCCTATGTGAAAGGAAAACAATTTCTTCAGCGAGTTGGTACAGAAAAGAACAGAGCACAACAGGGGTGGAAATGCAGGTGGATTATTCCAATTTGAAAAGCATGTCACATTGGCTTCTTGCTACAATGAGGTGCTACTCTCCTTTCTCCAAGCTGTTGAGGCTGGCATTCTTTTCAAACTGGAAATCCATCCACTGCATATTAGAGGGATCTCTAGAAAAACATGGAGAGAGAAGAAAGGGCCAAAGGAAAGCGGAAAGACTTACACCTGTATGATGAATTCTTCTCTTCCCAATTATTTCCAACTTACTTGAACCCCATTTGAATGCTTTCTTTGCAGCTTCTGTGCACTGCAGTTCTGACGACGGGTTGGGTCACATCGCAGCGAGAGCTGGAGATTGCAGGGGAACTTCTTTCCCAGAGGGCTATGTGAAATCTGGTGTATTATTGCCTGCAGATCTTTCTGCCTCATTAAAAAGTGACATGGCTGGATTGGGATGCTAACGCACAAAGGCAGATATGTCTTTTCTTTTTCTTTTTTTGCAAGAGAATGATTTTCCACATGGTTTGCTCACAACTTTATATGAATGCCCAGCACTTCCCATTTAAAGTGCTGCCCAGCTTGCACTGACTTGTTATTGTTCCCCATCTCCATGCTAACCAGCTTGCATGGTGCATTGTGCATTGCATAGTGCATGGTGCTAGCTTGGTTTTTAGAGATTTGGTGTCTACCCAGACCAAAAGACACCAAGTAGCTGAACCAGATAGTACATTTATTCAGTAACCCAAAACATCTGCTGGTGATCAAATAAGCCTGATGACCTCTGAGGGTAATGCACCCTGATAATCCTGATGGTTTTTTCCTAACAAGGAATCACTTTCTAGCTCACACAGAATTTAATAATGCACATACTAGTGAACCTCAAAATGTTCTGTTGGCTCTGCACTGAACTTTCGTTTGAAAGCTAGATTAAAGACTCTCGTTCCATCAGAGCTAATGCTAAACTGGCAATTCAGGGTCGTATCCAGTGGTGCCCTTTGTGCTGACTGAACCAGCTGAGACTTCCATCAGCAGAAAGGGCCCCTTCTCTTGAAGGCCCCCACATAACCTCTCATGCTGTTCTGAAATAATAATAATAATAATAATAATAATAATAATAATAATAATAATAATAATTTATTTGTACCCCGCCCATCTGGCTGGGCTTCCCCAGCCACTCTGGGCGGCTTCCAAAAAATATTAAAATCCTCTAATACATCAAACATTAAAAGCTTCCCTAAATAGGGCTGCCTTCAGATGTCTTCTAAAAGTCTGATAGTTGTTGTTCTCTTTGACATCTGGTGGGAGGGCGTTCCACAGGGAGGGTGCCACTACTGAGAAGGCCCTCTGCCTGGTTCCCTGTAACTTGGCTTCTCGCAGTGAGGGAACCGCCAGAAGGCCCTCGGCGCTGGATCTCTGTGTCCGGGCTCACCAATCATATGAGGCAGGTTTGGGGAGCTGCAAGGGGGATGGAAAAAATGGCCTTCTACTATTGTTTCACTGGTAGAAGCCCCCACTGGATACAGAAACATCATAAATATGATTGATGCAATTGGATGCAAGCCACAGGATAAATGGATTTCAGATTAAGGTAAAATATTGTAACGGGTTACTTGATTATATTTTTGTTCTCTTGATTTCTGTAATTCTTTTACATTTATAAATGGAAAGTAATAAATATGTAATTATATATACAAAATAAAGTACACATTTTTCCAGAATGCCTTTAGTGCATCTAAGAGGAATGCAGGGAGGGGAACCTGAGTTAGCAGCATAAGGGAAAATATATGAGTGAGAGCTTAACAACAGAAATTCATTTTTTTTCAAAATACAGAAATATTGCTAGGGATATTCAACTTATTTTTCTATTGTTCAGTCAAGTGTTTCTTGCCTCCCCACTGAGCACATCGTGTTCAGTCCTCAATGCAAATAGTTTCAGTTCCAATTCATTTCATCCCCATGTTTTACTTATTTATATCCTGCAGAGCCTTTCTTCCGAAGCCAGATATCAGTTCCCTTTCCTTCATTGCTTTTTAGTTTTTCATTTCTTCATTTTCTCGCTGCAGAGGTGAATGAGACAATCTATCTGTCAATAAGGTAGATTTGAATAAAATGCTATTTATTTGGAATGATAATAGCAAATGCCATTAAAACTTCATTTAAAAAGAACTTACGTGGGGCGACACTGATTAGTTTTGACCTTTGGAAATGGCCGCACAAGTCATGGCTGATTTTATTATGTAAACAAACCCCAAGTATATCTTTTCTGCATTCATCTTCTTCCTTTTTTTATATGTGCTAGGGCTCGTTGCTATCCAGATCCTACTCAGAGTAAACCCAGTGAAACCAATTGATTTGTGTTAGTTGTTGCGTGTGTAGGTCCCCAGGCCACCCCTCAAATAACTTCACACATAACACATAATTTTAGTTTTGGTTTTTGGGCACTATTTTGGCCACAACTTTATTAAAATACAAAATCAGTGAGTGGTTGTTTAGACACTGGTTATGACTATCTGTCCCCCCCGCCTGGGACAGAACTGACATCCCAAGGTCCGATCGGTAGCCAGTAGAAGGGAAAGTCAAACTTGGGGGTCATTTGAGCTAAGCGTCGGACCCACGCCGCTCACCCCAGCAGCTCCCCGAAAGCTTGCCAGCCCTGGTCCCATGACAGGGATTCCCATGACAGGGATTGGGCGGCCCTAGTCCCATGACAGGGATTGGACGAAATCGTGGCAAGCCCCAGGATTCCTTTAACGGAATTCCCTTCACCGCAATAGGAGGGGCAGGCACAGCCTATACTGACCCCTCCACCACCAGCATATTATAACCAATGCCTAACCGCAACCTTTCAAGTTGTGACGAATTGCTGAGTAGTAGGCAAAAACCAAATGGCACAGCCAATCACCAAATGGCAAAATTCCTACTAGGTCCCTGCTCCAAAGCAGACGACCCCCATGACAGGCAAAGCAAGGTCAACCGGAAAAGAGGGCGGACGGGCAGGCGGCTTATCCGATGCACTCTGCAAAGAGAAAGAGAAACCAGAGTGCACCAATATTTAAAGACTATGGTCCCACCCACCCAATTTGCAACATACAATTTGCCCCAGCAACCCGGTTACCCAATCATAATGCCAGGCAACAACTCTTAACCTGCCTGGCAACAAGAGGCCTGGCCCGGCGGCCCACACCGCAACACGTGCTCTCATTTATTGGAGAACACGCTTTGTCACTGATTTCAGTGAATCTTCTCTGAGTTGGATACAACCTATAGATTGCTAATCATCCACTTTAGGGTATATTTTATATGAAATGTTCTCTTAAGGACTGATCAAAAAGGCTATGCAGAACAACTGTATGAAGAGTCAGCTCATGGTAGTTCAAATCTTATTGGTCCTGTCTGCATTTAGAGGTCACAAAAGTCAGCTTCAGCCATCTATACTGGGCTGGTTGTAGTCTTTAGTTGGTGGAGCAAGAGCATCTCTCCCCTCCACCACACAGATAATATTACATGCCATTCTGGCATTCCATACCTCTACTGAATCACCCAACTCTTTGACATGGATAGTTATCCCCCTTTTTTAAAGGGCAGGAGTTGGTGAATGAGGCATCAGCATTATCAGATGTCCATTTGGAGTGCCCACAACCATGGGCAGCACCCCCCCATCCTGCTGTAAACAAAGTGGGTAACATTTTGGGCAATGCTTTTCAGGGGCAGGTAAAAGTATTGAGGTTTTAGAGTTTAAGATTGATGGCCTGCCAATTTCAAGGCATCCAAACAATTTATTCTAACACCCTCCATTTGGACAGATTTCCTTCAATAGTTAATATTTTAAAATAGATCACAAAGTGTTTGTTTGTTTGTTTGTTTAAAATATAGAATTTATACACTGCTTGATTGTAAAACAAATCTCAAGGCAGCGTTGTCCATGGCTATCCATATTTCCTACACCACCATTGTGCTGTTACTTATGATTATCTCATTGCCATCATTGGAAGCGTCCTGTGACAATCCCCTCTGACTTGTGGCTTAGTCTGGCATCACAAATCTCCATGATGTTTGGGGGAATCCTCATCTACATAAACCCAGCTGTGTGACCAATCAAGTATCTGCATTAATTTTTATGAAGGGCCTTATCTGCAGTGTCCCCAACATTGTGCAATGATCTGCTGGCTGGTAAAAACATATGTGTTCATGTGGGCATCCCTGGGCACTGATCCTTAGTTACCAACTTTACTGAACTCTGGATATTTCAGTTCATGTTTTATTGTTATTTTATTGTACTGTTTTTGTTTAGTAAACCTTGTTATTTTTCCACAATGAAAGGTGGGACTATAAATAATTCTAAACAATAGAACGAAACTAGACTGTGGATAGTATGGGTACTTCTTTCGCCATATTTAGTCAATAATTTATTATCCACTTTGTTCCTATGGCCTTCATTGCTCCATCCTAGACAGCAGATCCATCTCAATTTAGGACACTTCTATTTAAATCCAGATTTAGTGTCTTTCTTTTGACAAATGACTAAGAAGTTGGAAGAATGTGGAGAGCTTTCCTACAGAGTTTGGGGATTTCTTATCACCATAAGAGTCTGGGCAAATGTTAGCATAATATGATAAAGTGCCTGGAAAGTTTGTGGTTCCTCTACCCCAACCAGGAGATTGCTTCCCTGTTTTTCATTAGCTTTGATTTTCTGCCTCTCTCTTGTGCCCCAACTTCCTCCCATCAGAAATGACACCCTCCCTGTGGAATACCCTCCCATCAGATGTCAAGCAGATAAATAACTATACAACTTTTAGAAGACATCTGAAGGCTGCCCTGTATCAGTAAGTTTTTAATGTTTGATGTTTTATTGTGTTTCTATATGTGTTGCAAACCACCCAGAATGGGTGGGGCAACCCAGACAGTTGAGTGGGGTATAAATAAAAAAGTTGTTGTTGCTGTTTACAGCAACGCATAATGATTGAGTGCCCCTGCCCTCCCATTTTGGCTTCATTTTGGGAGCCAGTGTGGTGTAGTGGTTAAGAGCGGTAGTCTCGTAATCTGGGGAACCGGGTTCGCTTCCCCGCTCCTCCACATGCAGCTGCTGGGTGACCTTGGGTTAGTCACACTTCTCTGAAGTCTCTCAGCCTCACTCACCTCACAGAGTGTTTGTTGTGGGGAAGGAAGGGAAAGGAGATTGTTAGCTGCTTTGAGACTCTTTAGGGTAGTGATAAAGCGGGATATCAAATCCAAACTCATTCCTTCCTTCCTTCTCCCTGACCCACAAAACACAATCCCTCCATCTTCCCGGGTGCTCCTAGGCTTAAGGCCCAGTGTATGCATACCTGAGTTGGCAAGAGATTTGTGCATGGTCTAAGCACATGAGGTGGAATTCAGTGTAGCGCTAAGTGGGGAATGCATGTGGAGAACTTGGTCCACTTGTACAATTGGATTTTTCCATCCTTTTCTCCAAGAAGGCCACTTCCGCCTAAGGTATTGGCAGTTAGGCACTGGTATTGTTCTGTAGATGGAAGAGGAGAGGTAGCGCCATCACCTGCCCCAGATATTGAAGGGTAGTCCATTAAAGGATTCAGGGGGTTATGCCCCTGTCCGAAGCCTAAGGAGGTTAGGGCCCAAGGCATGCCCCCTAGCAGTGACCCCAGGGGTGTTCCTAGTTGATGTGCATCAGCAGCACTCCCCCTACTGGTGGTTAACCCTTCCCGGACTTCAAGCAGACGGGCTGGAGTCAGATATAGTCGGTTAGGACCAATGCCTAAGCCAATACCGCTCTTCACCTGTAACCAATAAAGTTGTGGCCTTTTTTTAGCCCATTAACCTTAATAATTGTGTCATGTGTCATTATTTCCACCTGGGGGAGTCGGGAACTCGCCACGCAACATGCTCCCTTATTCCATGTACACAACAGCTTAGTTGAATCCTGCCCATTGAGTCTGACTTTTCACAAATGTCCAATTACATTTTTTTAAAAAATGGCCTCCATGGGATTAAGTAATCATGCAAAGTCCCCAACCTACAACTGACAGAATCTCTTTAGTGGACTGGGCAGAGGGCACCCATGTTGCTCCACCATCAGGCAAAGTTTATTGGTGATCCATGCATAAGGGAACTGAGCTTTGGTGATAGAGCATCATGTGATCATGTAGGTGATGTTTGCACCATTCAGTGACCACTCTAAGGAATCAAGCAGCCTCGAATCCCTTTCTCAATGAAAAAAAAATTACCCAAAGCTCCCACCTTTTGGATTTCAATAAAAAGTTTCTTTTTTCTTTTCTTTTTGCAAAACTGCCCCCTACCCCCTCGACCCGCCACCCTGCAGATCAGCACTAATTGGAGGTGACATGAGATATATCCCTTCCTTGGTCCAAATGTCTGGGAAGGAGAGTATCTATTGTGCTTTTATGTTTATGCCTGTCCTAAATAATAAAGGAAAGGGGAGTCTGACAGCCGCAACACTATTATCCCAGTGGGAATCCCTTGCAAAGAAGATAGAAGATAAAGCTGGTTTTTTTATAAAAAATGCAAGGAATAAAAAGGATAAAACAATACAAGTCTGCAAGACTTTTACTGAAAGTTTTTTTTTTCCTTTTTAGTATATTTAATACACTGTGAAGAAAATGCATTCTTGCTGAAGGACATTTCCTAGATCTGAAAATGAGAAATTAAATTGCTCCATGATATTTTGATCATTATCAGGTTGGAGACAGTTGCTAAGGTTTTATACTGAAATATCCATTTCCCACATAATCCCCTCTGTCCTTTCATCTCTTCAAGCAGATCTCTCCTTAGCCTTGTGGCTTCTTCTTTCAGGAAAAAAAGAGGGGAAGAATTTTGCATTTAGTGTTAAGCTTTAATGGAAGATTTCATCTTCTTCAGAGTTTTCAGAGGCTTCTCCTCCACCCCCACTTACATAACTGTTGGGCATCCTGTTGATGAATCTAGAGAAGAAGCAGAAAGGAGTGGAGGGGTGTGGAATGGAAAGAAAGAGTGACGAATAAAGACGGGGTAAAGAGAAGAGGGCTATTAGAGACTGCTCTGGTTCAGTTTGTATTTTGATACAGACTAAACTAATCCACATACCCTCAGCCACTGCATTCAAGTAATACTAAGTTAGACAGAGGGTCTCCACAAGTAGAGGCCACCATGGGGACATGGTATATTACAAAACAGCTGCCATGGGCATTTGGCATAACAGAAAATGGCTGCTGCGGGGTTGCAGCATAATCTTCATAAGATGCCACATCTGTTTATTTTTTTAAAATATTTTTATTGGATTTTATATTTTCATGATTACCACAAGCATGTATAATACAAAAAATATATATTGAAATCCACCTCCCTCCTATGACTTCTCCCAACTTCATCTTCTGGTTTGTTTGTTTTTTGGTACATTTATTTCTTCTGCTTATTTTGTTATTCTTAATATTGCATTCTCTTATTGGAATTTTTTAATATTCTTATCCTTCTAACCTCTTGTTCATAATTTCTATTTTATTTTTCATTGTAAGTGTTTAATCAAACCCTGCTAATGAGTCCATTTCTTTACAATATTTTTGTAAATAACACATAAATGGTTCCCAGTCTAATTTTTTTTAAGTCTCTATTGTCTTTATCTCTTAATCTCTTGGTTAGTTTCACCATTTCACCATACTCCATCATTTTTTGTTGCCGTTCTCCTTGGTTGGTACCTCATCACTTTTCCATCTTTCGGCTAGTAGTATCCTAGCTGCAGTTGTGGCGTACATGAAGAGTTTCTTCTTCTCTATGAGATGCTACATCTAAAAGAGCAGAGAAAGAGACGGGACCACAAAATGATGCAGGCACGATGGGGAGAAAGGCACTTACTGTATTTTTCGCCCTATAGGATGCACTTTTCCCCCTCCAAAAATGAAGGGGAAATGTGTGTGTGTCCTATGGTGCGAATGCAGGCTTTCGCTGAAGCGTGGAGAGTGAGAGGGGTCGGTGTGCACCGACCCCTCTCGCTCTCCAGGCTTCAGGAAGCTATCAGCAAGTCTGGGGAGCCCGCGGGAGTTCCCGCAGAGCTCCCTAGGCTGCGGATAGCAGCCTGCTGCCCGGAGCACGGGGCGCGCTGAAGCAGAGCGCCCCGCGCTTCAGGCAGATATCCGCGGCTGGGGGGGGGAATAAAAAATTAGACTTTCGCGGAAGCGTGGAGAGCGAGAGGGGTCGGTGCGCATCGACCCCTCTCGCTCTCCAGGCTTCAGGAAGCTATCAGCAAGCCTGGGGAGCCCACAGGAGTTCCCGCAGGGCTCCCTAGGCTGCGAATAGCAGCCTGCTTGCCTGGAGTGCGGGGCGCGCTGAAGCAGAGTACCCCACACTTCGGGCATATATCCGCGGCTGGGGGGGAAAAATAATTTCCCCCCCTTTGTTCCCCCCCCCCAAAAAACCTAGGTGCGTCCTATGGGCCGGTGCGTCCTATAGGGCGAAAAATACGGTAGATCAGGATGTCTGAGTTTTAAGGGAACTGCTATTTATTATTCTACTACTGAAATTGTGCTTGAAGTGGTTTTTAAGAAATGGGTGAAACACTTGTTGTTTGGGGGGGGCATGGAGATGAAGAAGGGCAGCAGGAATTTATTGAGGAGGGAACGCTCACCAGGTTTTTATCTGAGCTGGGGAAAAAGAGGGGCTTAGAACATTCCCTCTCCTTTGAGGTGGGTTTTTTAAGACCCCATAGTTCATGATTCGGCTGACTCTCCCCAGCATTTCTAGATGATTCTGGGATAAATTGAGCTAATATAAGGCTGTGTTCTCTTCTGAGAGGTGGTGCAGTTTGGGCCCAGTTGAAGAAGTACAGTGGTACCTCAGGTTAAGTGCTTAATTCATTCTGGAGGTCCGTTCTTAATCTGAAACTGTTCTTAATCTGAAGCACCACTTTAGCTAATGGGGCCTCCTGCTGCTGCCGTGCTGCAGGAGCACAATTTCTGTTCTCATCCTGAAGCAAAGTTCTTAACATGAGGTACTATTTCTGGGTTAGCGGAGTCTGTAACCTGAAGCGTCTGTAACCTGAAGCGTATGTAACCCGAGGTACCACTGTATATGAATAAGCACCAGCAAAGATAGGGAAGAGGTAGACCTATTCAGGGAGGAGAGGCCACCAAGAACATATTGTCCAACTCCAACCCCTTGGAATTTGAATTGGCTAGTCCACAAGTCCACTAGCTTCCTGTGTTGCTAGAGGCAATTGTGCAAGTTCTACCTCACGTATGACCTGGCCAGTACAATGTATCCTAAATCAAAGGGGAAGATTCCATGGCTTCCCTCAGCCTATTAATTGTTAGTAGATTTTTCTTCCTTTTAACTCAGTGTGAATAATTAAATGGCTCAATCACCAATGCTCATAGGAAGGACTTCTGGATGTACCGATGGCCAGGCTCCGTTCAATTACTTCTAGGGCGAGCTTCCTCACACTTCTACTTTATCATCATCCTTCAAGGAAGATAATGAGCATTTTTTTTCCCACTTTCCCAAAGTATTTAACTTGTCAGCCTAGCATCATTACAACAGTTTTGAGGAGATCAATGGGAGCAAATTAATCTTACTGGTACAGTATAATAAGGTTCAAAGCAATTCTTGCCTTCAGAGGTTTCTCCAAATTATTCTTTTGATGTAATCGCTATTTAGGCCAGTGGCTTGAAGGGACTGATAAGGGAAAATGGTGGATTGCTCTCCCAGTGGTTTGTGCTAAATATTCCTAAATAGAAACAGCTCACTAGGTCAACAAGCATATTTTATAGCTCGGATTATACACTGATACCTTTCGTTAAATAAAAGCACATTAAATATGACTAGTAAGAGCTAGCACACACACACACAAAAATAAGGATGTTTTCTTTCAGGATACTGCTCTTATGAGCCAAATAATTTCATGTTTCTGCCACAACATAAACCATGTACAGTTAACATATGGAAATCACAAGAGGCTCTTCCAGATGTACTACTTATTGTGCATTATTCCTGATTTGTTTGCGGGGAGATTAGATGATGCTGACAGCTTAGTGAGCATTCATTCTGATTTGTTTGTAGGGAGGTTAGATGATGTGGCCTCAATGCAAGTGTTATGCCATACTTTCCAGTGCATCCCCCCTTTCTTTAACACAGTAAATCTGAACTTTGGGGGAAGACCGTTTCTTACACAAAAACCTCCCATTCTTTAATGGATTGCACCCTGAATTTATGGGTGTGTGGTTGAAACGCACCCCAAAATAGTGGACAGTCTGGAAGTGCTCAAGATTTGGTGAAAATGGCAACTAGCTAAGTGTTGTCTCTTTTTTTTTATGAGACTAGGGAGAAGGACCCTAA
Source organism: Podarcis raffonei (assembly GCF_027172205.1). NCBI lineage: Eukaryota > Metazoa > Chordata > Lepidosauria > Squamata > Lacertidae > Podarcis > Podarcis raffonei. The sequence goes on from NC_070606.1 coordinate 22,986,921, forward strand.
GCAATGGTTGTGTGGCAAAACCCTCAAGCCAACCCCCATTGGCATAAAGAAATTCACACAGACACAGAATATTTGTTTAAGGTTATTGGGCAATTTTTTTGGCCACAACTTTATTGATTACAGGAAATGAGAGTCGTATTGGCTTAGGCATTGGCAAAAGACTATCTCTGACTCCTGCCCCCTTTGCAGGAAGTCTGTAAGGGTAAACCACCCAAAGGGAAATTGCTTCAGGGGAACCCGTCTGGATCTCCCCTGGTGTTCCCAGAGGCCTGGCATGGCCCTAGCCCATCAAGCAGACTTCGGACAAGATCCAGGCCCCAGATTCCTTTAACAGAATACCCTTGAAATGGAGGAGCAGGCAATGGCTGACGCCCCCTCCTCCACTCAACAATAAGCCAATGCCTAATCGCCAAACCTTACAAAGTTGTGACAATTGCTAAGAGGTAGGCAAAAACCAAGTGGCCCATGCCAATTCGCCAAATGGAAAAATTCCTACCCGGTCCCCAACCCAAGAAGGGCAACCAACCAAAGTCCAAAGCAAGGCCAAAGGACACTTAAATTAAAGGGAGGGTGGGCGGGTGTTTGGCAGTGTGAAGCAGGTGCTTAGCACACGTCGTCCTGCTGCTTTTATACATTCCCCCATGATCACCCATTCAAATTGATTGGGCAATAGCCCTGGGTGATCATGGTGCCACCCTGCATGAGGGTGATGGCTCCACCCACGCCAGGGTGGGGGGGACCGGGTTAGGAACCTGCCTGCAACCAGGACCATCTATTAAGATGATCCCACCTATTAGTCGTGCTACACATATAGAACTAAGGGAAGCAGAGCAAAGCGTTCTGAAACCTTGATCCTATGAATGGTGTTAATCCATCAGCTCAAACTGGCTGAAACCTTACATTACCTTGGTGGTTTCTGATTCTACTCGCCACCCACTATTTCTGCTAGGAAAGCACCTTTTAAACCTCATTCTTTCCAAATAAAGATTTCTTTAATGAAGTAGGGTTTGTTGTATGCAAAGTAGGAAAGATAAGATTGTTTCCCAAATTGACGGCCCTGTGCTCAAGCACTCGTGAAATGTTCCCGCTTTGTACCTGGTAATTCAAAGTCTCTGGAAGATCCACTCTTGGAAAAGATAAATTGGAGCTGTTTTGGTTGGGCTAATTGAAATCACCAACCTCCCAGGGATTTGCTTCTCAGCATTTCCCTAGATAAGCCAGGGTGCCACAGCTTTCCATCCACATGTCTCGCTGAAATGCCTTATCTCTTGCATATTCCAATTGTCAATGTCATTAAGGCTTTGCTCATTTCAGGAAAAAACTCGTGCTGGATAAGTAAATCAAAATGCACACAAAAACCAGGCACTTTAATTACTTCTCCAGGAATGTGCCAACTTTACAAAAGAAGGCAAGGATGCTACAAGATCAACCAAGTATTGGTTTGAGAACTTTCAGGGTGAAGGGATCTCATTTGCAAAGCAAGAGCTGATACAGCAGCAGAGGGACAAAGAGGGTGTGCTTTCTGCTGTGGGAAGAGTGGCTTGTTCAAATCTCTCCTCAGCTGCAAAGGGAGCTCAGTGGACAACAGGGCATTGGCAGAGCACCTGCTTTGAATGCAGAATGTCCCAGGTTCATTCCCTTGCAGCTCAAGGTTTAGCTGGGAGTATGCACCCAATCTGAAATATTGGAGAGTGGCTGCTAGTCAAGTGAAGCTTCAATGGTCTCACTGGGTATAAGGCAACTTCCTATGTTCCCACAAGCTACTTGAGGTTGGGGGAAGTGAGCCATTATTCTTCTCTCAGCCTCATTGCTTCCTTCCGTTTTTAGAAAGAGAATAGAAATGTTGATGTACAGGCTTGCTGCAAACATTACCAAGACAATTGCTGCAAAACTCTCCAAAGGTAACTGCACCAAGTTCAAAGTTCTTGTGTAGGCATACAAAGCCCTGAACAACTTGGATCCAAGATACTTTAAGGACCACCCGACCGAATCACTGAGATCACCCAGAGGTTGATCAATTCCCAAGTTATAGAAGCCCAACAAGCCTCAGTCAGAGGTTGGGCAAATAGTGCTGTTGGTCCCATGCTGCAGAACACTCTGCAAACAGAGATTCTGCAGGCATCCTTGCTTTTGGCTTCCAGGTGTCTCTTGAAGACTTTATTATGCCAACAGGCCTTTGCAATGGACCATGCATGCCCAGCAGTGCTCTAGAATCTCGTAGAAGGCAAGGAGTTCTGGGTCTGCTCCAGAAATGCTAATGTCTTAGCCTTCATCCGTTGATGTTCATGTGCTCTATTTATGTGCCTCATCACTAGAGGCCTTTCCCGTGGCACCCCATTTTCTGAAGTTAGGAAGGGGACATCAGCCGCTGAGTGGCAGTAAATGGAATAGAGGAGCAAGTACTGTTAATTCAGCCTCCCCCTGATCCATTGTCCCCACTGCCTCTGCTTCTCTGCTGCCTTCTTTTATGATAAACAAGGGTTCTCTCCCTCCTGTTTACAATCAGCCTTTCTGATTGGTTGCTGTCAAGCTGGCTTGCCGACCCTCCTCAGAGCCAGCTATGCAAAACTGTGTGCCCCATGAGCCTCCATCAATCATTTCTGCTGTATACGTTTGACTTTTCCAAGCAATCTGACAAGGGAAGCAGGGAGGAAGAAGTGGATGAAATAAGAAGCATGGTGACAAATAAGCCTGAGTAACTGTAGCTCTTAACTCAAGGCTGGCTAACCTTTCGAGGGGCCAGGAGCTGCATTTGTTCTTGGCAATCAGGTGGCAGCTGTATGCTTATAGCAACTGTGGCTATCCTGACATACACTCGGATATACAAGATACATGCATGTGGTTATCACCACCTTCTGGCTCTTCAGATAATTAGTCCAGTGAATGGGAAGGAGACAACTTCCAATCCCATTGTGGGGCTGTGTTTAACTCTTTCTGCCTAGCCCCATGCTGTGTGGTGTAGTGGTTAAGAGCAGTAGTCTCGTAATCTGGGGAACCATGTTCGCATCTCCGCTCCTCCACATGCAGCTGCTGGGTGACCTTGGGCCAGTCACACTTCTTTGAAGTCTCTCAGCCCCACTCACCTCACAGAGTGTTTGTTGTGGGGAAGGAAGGGAAAGGAGAATGTTAGCTGCTTTGAGACTCCTGAAGGGGAGTGAAAGGCGGGATATCAAATCCAAACTCTTCTTCTTCTGTTGGGAAATAACTTGAGGAAGACCAAATTAGTCCTGCAGTCCCATGTGGGGGGGAAAGTACAAAAGAAAAATGGCTAACTGCCCAAATTCTAAACAATCACGGGGCTTGACTCACTTTCTAGTCAAAAGAGCCCCCAGCAGAGTTTAAAACAAAAATATGTGCAGCATTTGCAAATCACGGGAAATATAGGTTGTTAAACTTTGAAATGTCCCACCAGGAAGTGCTCACAAATGTGCTCCCCTAACTTTAACTGGATGCACCCTTCCATTGCCTGCTACTGCAAGTAGCTTACTCTTAGCACACACACACTGTAATTGTATTTCATAAATAAATAGCAGATTATCATTTCCACCACGTTCTTATGAACTGCTTCCTATTCAGCAATTTTCATATTGCTGACAAATAACCATCCATCTTATTTTTGAGTGGCCAAATGCCTTTGGCCTGCCCTAACATTTGTCAGTTGACATACTTTCTAAATGTCTAGTCAATCATTTCTCAGTTAATGTATCTCTATTCTGAAATAATTTATCAAGCAGATCAATGGTGGCAAGTCACTGTGTACCCCGACAATGGGGTGTTCTGTAGATTGTTGTTTGTTCCAATAAAGTGCAAAAGAGATGGTTTTCCAGGGGAGAACAGCAGGGTAAAGGTAAAACCACTCACACCTGTGCTTTCTAGGTATGGGACAAGTGGAAATGTAGATGAGCCCTAAGCTAAAGTCATTTTAACTTGGAAACAGAATGGGATGGAGTAGGCTATCAGTAAAGGTAAAGGTACCCCACCCGTACGGGCCAGTCGTGTCCGACTCTAGGGTTGCGTGCTCATCTCGCTTAAGAGGCCGGGAGCCAGCGCCGTCCGAAAACACTTCCAGGTCACGAGGCCAGCGTGATGAAGCTGCAGCTGGCGAGCCAGCACCAGCGCCGCACACGGAAACGCCGTTACCTTCCTGCTATAAAGCGGTACCTATTTATCTACTTGCACTTAAGGGTGCTTTCGAACTGCTAGGTGGGCAGGAGCTGGGACCGAACGATGGGAGCTCACCCCGCTGCGGGGATTCGAACCGCCGACCTTATGATCATCAAGTCCTAGGCCCTGAGGTTTTACCCACAGCGTCCCAGAGGCTATCAGTGCATGGGTCCTATTCTTTTGTACCATTTAGCAATGGATAAAGATGGGACCTTAATAAAGGACCTTATCTGGGCCTGGCACACAGCTAGCACCCACATTGACATGCCTTTAGAACATTTGTCATTGGACAGGCTGGTGAAAGGTGGTCTCCTGGCGCTCAGGGTTCTTTATTGGTCCAATCTACTTAGGAAGTAAGGTCAAAGCTTAGTGATGCTGTAAAAGGGAAACGGTTGTAAGGAGTCAGACGGTATTAATATGCTCAGCATGCCAACCTGTATCCTGTGTTAGCTGTTCTTTATTTTGTAACTGATGGAATCTCAATGAAAAGAAAAAAGGAAGGAGGGAGGGAGGGAGGGAGGGAGGGAGGGAGGGAGGGAGGGAGGAAGGAAGGAAGGAAGGAAGGAAGGAAGGAAGGAAGGAAACTATGGGGAAATCATAGCTTTAACTGCTAGTGAAACACACATCCCACCACTGTATCCCGAGGTCTGATTCAGAAATGATAGATTAATAGCTGCATAACAGGATCTCGATGCCCACAAATGTTTTTTTTAAAACACACACACACACACACAACCTGGCAAGGTATCTAGATCCCAGCATGATCTTGGTGATGAAATACAAAAACCTGCCAAGTTAAATATCAATCTATAATTATTATTTTTTAACATTCTCAATTCCCAGTAAGGTAATACAAGCGATATTCCAACTGCAAACACAATAGCTATAAACATAAGTCTGTTTGCAAATCTCAGGGTGTTTTATCCTTTCAAATTACTCTGCCGAGTGACAGTAGCTATTTAAACCTGGCTAGAGGGGATTTTCCCCACCCCACCTCAGAAGGAACGTCGAGTTTGCAGTGTGCTACTTTGTACACTGTGAAGTTCCCAAGGTACTGGTTAGTTTCTTTCCTGGAAAAAAAATACATATGTATCTTGCTACTGATCATGAAGGGGGAAGTGCCTAACTTCACTATACAAGGGAGTACTGGTCTCTATCAATGCATGACCGCGCCCACATGTAGGGATGAGAGAATTTGTCCATTTTAGTTTCTCCCTGTTGCTCGTTTTTTAAAGTCTTAAGTTCAGTTCTCCACATTTCCACAAAATTTTACTTTTTACATCCTCATGAAAATTTATCAGTGAATTTCTCCTAGGGGTATACAATTCCCCTAATATACAGAAGAACCTGCCCAGTTATTAAGCTCCCTCAATAGGTCCTTCTACCTTCTGCCTGATGAACTGAGGCAGATGATGAGCAGCAATCTAATCTTTTCAAGCATAATAATGATGATGATGATGATTAAATTCTACCCTGCCCATCCCCAGTCACTCTAAAGCTACTCTGTGGTGGCTCCTATCTGACAGCAAGCCATGTGAAGGCCTTGGCATTTCCTCAGGCTATAAAAGATAGAGTCCTTTAATGTTGTATCACTTTGGTCCTTTCCCCCAACCCTCCAGGACAGATTTGGGGGTGCAAAAGCGGCTGTAGAGGGAAGGGAGAATTAGTGAAAAATCACCTCTCTTGCTCTGCTGTTAGGACTCTAAGGTTGCTCCCTCTAGAGAAGCCTAGTTAGTAGGATCCAAACCTATGACTGTTTTGACTCCCCAAGGTCTGAGGAAAAACCTAAAACTAAACCCATAACCCTGTGGGGTCTGAAATATATTCACTACTGAGAAGAACGTTAATTTTGTGGTTACACCAGTCATTTTTTAAAACAACAACAACCAAATACTCACAATTCTGGTGGAAATAGAAATTGTGTCAACTATTAACTTTTCTCAGTGCCATTCAGTGAATGTTTGTTATTACTTTTGTCTCATTTCTTTGTCTCTCCTTCATGAATTGGCCATATGGGTTTTTTCCTCCTCTCTGGATTGGCCATGTTGGTGATGCTACACCACCAGTGATCACCCAGAAGCCAGGATCAAATCACAACAATATGGTAGCCAATTAGATCCGTTTGCATCATGTTATCACTGGCAGAATGTGATGACAATGTTTCTTGGATCACATGGGTGACCTCATGCTGCCAAGAACCATGCAGTGAGTAGTATGATGTCACAGTGCTATAAAGCCAATAAGATATGGCTTTCTTATTATTACACTGGAGATGACAGTGAAAGTGAAGTATAAGAAAAAGCAAACATTTTCACAGGTAGCAAAAGTGGGTGGTTCTGAACTGGCTCTAGCCTTGATACAGTCTTGGAAGTTTCAACCCCCAGGTCTTGTCAGTTCCTCAAAAAATAAATAAAAATATAATGCTTATTCTACATAACACACCCTTCAACTGCTCTAACCAGTGACACTCTTCTATTTTAGCAACTTTTTATTGTGTGTAAGTTGCATTAGAGATGAAATTATGGCTATTATTCTTTACAAAAAAGGGAATCATTTCATGCTTGCTTTAAGCTGCCTCAGAGATATCACTATTTTATATTGCCACTGCAGAATTGCCTATACGTCTGTCTACCCACTGTGACCAATATTTCTGAAAACCTCATTTTTGTGTGTGTGTGATCACATTATTTTCTGCTTTGACATTTTCTGCTCCCCTTATCTGGATCAGTGTTTTCATGTCAAAATAAATCTTACAATTAAAGCGCACAGCTGGAATGCAGGACAATCGTGTCACCAACAATGAGGGTGACAATGTATAATTTACGCTCTGAGTTTTACACAAGGAAACAAATTGACACTGTGGTAATACTGAAGTGCATAAATGAGTTTCTTTTTTTTTTTTAATAATATTTATTGAGTTTTTTTCATAATATCTCCAATCATACAATTTTAAACATCACTTATTTTAACTTATCCGACCTCCCTCAACTCCTCTGACAATCATCCATACTTAATTTCTTATCTACACATTCCTTAATTATAATATTACTATTTTGATACATTTTCCATCCTCTTTTACATTTTTGCAATATTCCTTGTTTTTTTCACAAAGCTTCTTTGAAACACACTAGCGTTATATTTTCCTCACATACAATTTTCAAATAATCTCTAAATTTCCCCCAGTCCTCTAAAAACTCATGGTCTCTCTGAAATCTGATTTTCCCAGTTAGTTTATCAAGTTCTGCGAAATTTGTCAGTTTTTCTCTCCATTCTTCAATACTTGGAAGTTCTTTCTGCTTCCACCTTTGGGCCAGTAATGTTCTCGCAGCTGTTATTGCATATTGGAAGATTTTGCGATCCCTCCTCTTTATATCATTTCTAGTTATTCCCAACAAGAAGGTCTCTGGTTTCTTCACAAAGCTATATTTCAGCATTTTCTTTAACTCATTATAAACCAGTTCCCAGAATCCCTTCACTTTTTTGCACTCCCACCACATATGTATAAGTGTACCCTCCTTCTCCCCGCATTTCCAACATTTATTACAGATTTTGTACATTTTTGCTAATTTAGCAGGGGTCATATACCATCTGTATACCATCTTCATGGTGTTTTCCTTCAACGTAGTGCATGCTGTAAACTTCAAGTTTTCATTCCATATTTTTTGCCAATCTTCCAAATCTATACTGTACCCTAAATCCCTGGCCCAATGGATCATTACTGCTTTAACTTCCTCATCCAACGTATACCATTCCAATAGAATTTTATACATTTTTGAAATTATCTTACAATCATTATTAACAATTTCTATTTGGAATTTCGAATCTTTTTCCTTATACCCTCTTTCTTTCATATCCTTTTTAAACATATTACTTATCTGATAGTAGTGCAGCCAGTCAGACACATGTTCTTTTACTTGTTCGTATGATTTTAATCTCCATTTCCCATCTTCTTTTACCACTAAATCTCCATAAGTAATCCAGTTACTTCTCATATTGATTTTCTTAACTCCCATAATCTCTAGTGGGGATAACCAGTGTGGGACTCCCATTTCCAATATGTTCTTATATCTGTCCCACACTTCCATTAATGATTTCCGGAAGATGTGGTTTTCAAACGATTTATAGCCCAATTTCTTCCCTTGCCATAGATGCGCGTGCCACCCAAATCTGGCATCAAAGCCTTCTAAATCCAATAGTTTGGTATTTTTAAGTTTTATCCATTCTTTTACCCAGCAAAGACATGACGCCTCATAATATAATTTTAGATCTGGCAGGGCAAAGCCTCCTCTTTCTTTTGCATCTGTTAACAATTTATATTTAATTCTCGGCTTTTTGCCCTGCCAGACATATCTTGAAATCATTCTTTGCCATTCCTCAAATATCTTTACTCCTTTTAATATTGGGATCATTTGAAATAAGAATAGCATCCTTGGGAGCACGTTCATCTTTACCATTGAGATTCTGCCCCAAAAAGATAATTTTAACCTCCCCCATCCCTCCAAATCTTTCTTAATTCGATTCCACACCGGAACATAATTATTTTGATACAAATCGATGTTCTTTGGTGTTATCCATATTCCCAGATATTTAACCTTTTTTACAGCTTCAATACCCACTTGTTGCTGCAGCACTTCAGTCATTGTTTGGTCCATATTTTTGATTATAATTTTAGTTTTTTTCCTATTTAACTTAAAGCCTGCCACCTCACCAAACTTTTCAATCTCCTCCAACACTTCAAGGGCACTATTCATCGGATCTTCCACCATTATTACCAAGTCGTCGGCAAAGGCCTTGACTTTATATTCATTTTGGCCTACTGCCACCCCCTTTATCCTTTCATTTTTCCTAATTGAATTCAGCAAAACCTCCAAGACCATTATGAACAGCAGGGGTGAAAGCGGACAGCCCTGTCTGGTACCTTTTGATATTTTAATTTCTTCTGTTATCACATTATTCACTATCAATTTCGCCTTTTGATCAGTATATATTGCCTTAATTCCATTCAAGAAATCATTCCCCAATTCCATATATTCCATGTTTTTCAACATAAAATCCCATGATACGTTGTCAAATGCCTTTTCGGCATCAACGAATATTAACATTGCCTGTCTTTCGTTCCTAGCTGTCAGATATTCTAAAGTATTTATTATATTCCCCACATTGTCTCTCATCTGTCTGCCAGGAAGAAAACCCGTTTGGTCCTCATGGATGATTTCTTGTAACACCTTTTTTAATCTCTTCGCCATTATTCCTGCAAAGATTTTATAATCCGTATTTAATAGGGAAATCGGTCTATAATTCTTTACTTGTGTTTGGTCCGCATCCTCTTTTGGAATAAAGGTTATAAATGCATCTTTCCAAGTCCCCGGAATCTCTCTCTCTTTTAGAATATTGTTCATTACTTCTTTTAATGGTGTTGTTAGGACTGTTCTCAACTCTTTATAGTACCTTGCTGTAAACCCATCTGGTCCTGGGGATTTCCCATTTTTCAATTCTGTTATTACCTCCTTAATTTCCTCATTATTAATCGGGGTATTCAGCCTTTCTGTTACCTCTGTTGGGATCTTTTGCACCTCTTTTCCTTTTAAATATCTTTCTATTTTCCTCATACTGTTCTTTTCTTTGTTCTTATACAACTGTCTATAAAAGTCCAAAAATCCTTTTCTAATACCCTTAGGGCTAGTTATCTCTTCTCCATCCACATTAATGTTATTTATTGTACTTTGTTCTTTCCTTTTCTTAATCTGCCAAGCAAGCCATTTTCCTGATTTATTTGCAAATTCAAAATTTTTTTGTCTAATTCTTTTGATGTTCCATTCCACTTCTTTGTTTATTATCATTGCAAACTGAGTTTGCAGAGCTTTAATGCTTTGTTTAATTCTTATATTATTTGGTTTTTTAATTAGTTTTTTCTCATTTTCCGTAATTTGTTTTAAGATCTCTGTCTTTGCTTTCTCTCTGTTCTTCTTTTTGAATGAATTTTTCTGTATAAAAAACCCCCTCATCACTGCCTTGCTTGCGTCCCATACTATACTCATCTTCGTTCCTTTATTACAGTTATCCACAAAGTAATCACTCACTTTCTTCTGTGCCTCTTGGATAAAATTTTGATCATCAAATAGGCCTTCATTTATTCTCCACCTAAATGATCTTTCTTCAAAGCCTTTAAGTTCTAATTTGATTGGGCTATGATCTGAGATTACTCTTGGTTCAATTTCCACTTGAGTAATTCTTGGAGTTAGTTCACTCGAAATCCAGACTTGATCAATTCTGGACATCGACTGATTTGGTTCTGAATAAAAGGTAAATTGTTTTTCCAGCGGGTGTTTCAGTCTCCAAATATCAATTAGGTTACAATCTTTAACCATTTCGAAAAATGTTTTAGGTAATTTACCTTCTTTTGTCCCACTGTCTCTCAGTCTGTCCATTTCTATTGACACTACCCCGTTCATATCACCCATCAAAATTATCTTTTGGTCTACATATTCCAACAGTTTTTCTTCCAAATTTTTATAAAAGTCCGTTTTGTTTCCATTAGGTGCATAGATCCCAACAATTATTAGTTTTTTACCTTGCCAGTTGATTTGGACAGCTATAATTCTTCCCTCCTCATCCTTAAATACTTGCTGAGCCTCAATTTTACTTTTTATATACAATATCACTCCTCTTTTCTTTTTTTTATCTGATGATATAAATTCATTTCCAAGTCTTTTATTAACCAAAATTCTCCTATGCCTTTTCGCCACGTGTGTCTCCTGCAAACAGATTATATCTAAATTTTTTTTCTTTAGAAATTGTTCCACCTTATTCCGTTTTTTTTTATCATTCAGTCCATTAATATTCCAGTTCCACAATTTTAACGCCATTTTATTTCCGAATAATCAAAAAAAATTTTTTTTTCCTATAAAGTAGTTCTTTATAATCTTTCTTCTTCTTCCTCCTCTTCCTCTTCCTCTCCCTCCTCTTCCTCCTCTCCCTCTAGCCTTTCTCCCAATTTCTTCCTCTCCCCCAAATCCTTCACACCTTTAACCTCCACTCCTCCTACTGCTCCTTTAAGTTCTTCTTCTTCCTCTATTAACAATTCCTTATATTTCCTCTGAAATTTACCTATCTCTTCCGGGCTGGTCAATCTGTGTCTCTTGTTTTTGTAAGTGAAGGAGATCCCCTCCGGGAACTCCCATTTGAATTCTATATTATTCTTTTTAAGAATTTGCACCTGTGGCTTATAAGGGTCTCTTCGTTTTAGCAGTCTAATTGGAATGTCTTTAAAAATAATTATATAACTCCCATCTATCATTAGTCTTTTTTCTCTATTTTTTTGGAGTACCAAATTCCTCATATCTCTATCCTTAAAGGTTATCAGACAATCCCCAGGCAGTCTTCTTGCCTTAGTCGTTCTCACTTTCATTCTAAAAGCATTCTGTACCATGCCTGCTATCTCTTCTATTTGGTACTCCAACCATTGTGCCAATTCTGTTACTAATTTTTGTCTAATATTTTCACCTTGATTTTCTGGGACCCCTCTCATCCTTAAATTAATTTCCCGTTGTCTAAGTTCGTTCATAGAGATCGCATCCCACATTTCTTCTTGTGATTTATTCGTTTCTAAGAGGCCTACTCTAATTTTATCATCTTCACGTTTTAGTTCTTTCATTTCCAATTTTGTCTTTTTCATTCCCTCCTCTAATACATGAGTTCTTTTGGATACCTCTTTAATTTGGCCTTTCAATTCATTTACAGTTTCATCTATTTTCTTATCCATTTTCCCTATCTTTAAGTCTACTTGTTCTATTTTTGTTTCTAGATTCTTCTCACTTTGTCTAATTTCTGCAAACATTTTTAAGATTTCCGATCTGAAGTCTGATTCTTGCTTGGACCCCTTTCTTTCTACTGGAGTCCCCCCATTCCCACCTTTCTTTGGTGGGTAGGACATTTTCAATTAAATGTAAAAAGGTAATGATAATTATGATAATTCAATTCTATAAATCTTTACAAAACTCACAACCAATTCCACTAAATGATTTAAGGTAATACTCCAATAATTCCCTCTTGGTGTCACCAATTAGGTTAACCCACTATAAAGTAGTCCAACGTCCCACCAAGAAAAAAAAAGAAAAAAAATAAAAATAAAAATCCCAAAATCAAAGTTCAGGACTTAGATCAGAGTTCAAATTATATTCCAGTCATAATATCCGAGGTTTGAAGCTGGGCCAGATCCGTCGGTAGTTAAGTCAATTCTTCCTACCTCAAAATAGTCTATTCCTTATGATATCTTTTGCAAAGAAGAAAAAAGATAAGAAAAGAGAGAAATATCTTTTTAATAGAACCACTCTTTTTCTTCTTTATCTTCTTGCCCTCAATTGGGCTAAATTCCACTGCGAATGAGATCAACAAGAGGGTCCCGAAGAAGTTCAAACATACCAACTTTCTTCCCTCATGTATTTAAGTCCAACTTTCAGAGACGTTAAGCCAGCCCAGAGAGATTAGCAAGTACTATCAAAATGAGTTGTAGTTTCTCTCCCGTCCATCAGGGGTCTACCAACCACAGAGTAATAAAGGACAGCACACAGAAAAGAGAAAAAAAAAGAGGGGGAGAGGAGGGGATTTTCCAATTCCTTTCCTCAAAGAGGGAAATGCAGTATCCACTGCAGTCCGTCTATTTAAATTGCTTAGTTCCACCTATTAATATTTCGGAGTTTCAAAGCTTCAGGGGGAGGGGGAGAGAGCACCGACGCCGTACCCTCCCTTCCCTCCCTCCTCTGAGACATGCAAAAACAGTAAGTAATGGCGTCCACGCCGTAACACAATGGAGTCTTCCGTTCCTCAGAGCTTTCAGGAGAGAGGCTGAATTCCTCCTCTTTTCCACTATCTCAATAGAGGGCTGGGTCGTATCAAATAGTATCCAAATGTTGCCTCTTTGCTCCCCCTCTACTTTCCTCTCTTGCCAGTTATTTTGTATCCTCTAAAGTAGTCTTAAAGAACGTAGAGCGGGGAGAAGAACTTTGACCGCTAGCGTCACTTACACTTTCCTCCGCTTTGTTTAGGTCTCTGCGTCCACGCTGATTTCAGATAAAAGTCGAGCTCTTTTTGACTTCCTCTTCTTCGAGTCTTTCCTTAAATGACATCCACTTTAATTTTATCCTTTTTAAGCTCGAATTTCTTTCTTTTGAGAATCCAGCGCTTCTCCTGCAGGCTCGGGGCTTCGCTTTTTCGGAGACAGCTATGGCTTCCCTCAGCCCGCTTCTCCCCCCGCTGTACTCTTCGCTCCGAAACGGAGTTACCTGACGGCCGGGAGGTCCGCTTTTTAGCTCCGCGGGAACCAGTGTATCTGAACGCCCACCAGATACTTTTCAGGGGACCACGGCGCCCTGTGGAACCCCTATTTTCTCCGAAAAGCTCGGGATTCTTCCCTAAGGAAAAAACCCCCGCCTAGCTCAGAGTCACGCTGAACCGGAAGCCCTGTTCTGGCCAAATGAGTTTCATAATTTTCCCCCCGTCAGATCCAACCATTATTATAGCCTTTGCATCTTTTCCTCACTATTTTCCCCCCAGATGAAGTTAAATACAGTTCCCCTTCTTTCATGCACTTGCTGTGAGCAGATTTTTCTTTTTCATTATCGCATTTGGCATTCAAAGTTATTCATTGGAGAACTAATCTTAAATCCATTGAAGCTGGTGGACTTGTGTTGGGGAATAGATTGTATCCTGTGGCTTCTTTTTGAATTATTCAGCTTGCCTAAGATCTTGGCTTGCCGAGCCTTTGACAAACTGGAACATTGGTCTTCTGCTGCAGCCTCAGAAGGATGAGAACTGAATGCTTGGAACTTCTGGAACATCTAAAGCAGGGAGATCAGCAAGCCAGCAGAAGTGATTGGAGAACAAGTAGAGTGATAGTCAATGACCAACGCCACTGAGTGCGACTGGTGGGCACCAAAGGGATGTGTGTGTGTGTGTGTGTGTGTGTGTGTAAGTCAGCATCTAGTGACCACCAGTGGACTGTTTGATGTCATTGGCCTACTTAGGAAACTGCTGCCCACTCTGCAACTATGCACCTGGACACTGCCAACCCTATCAATCCTGTCTCTACCACCATACAAAGCTGCTGGTGAAGGTGTGCATCCTGCCATTGAGTTGCCTCTCTCTGGTGGCTATTGTACCTTCTTTAAAAGTGAGGAACATGTCCAAGATGACTGGCCAGCTTTTACAAGCACGCCAGGCACTACAATCTTCCACTGCCTCCCGCAGTTTGGTCAAACTCATGTTGGTAGCTTCGACAGCATCTTAAAAAGCTAGACCTAGACAGCATCTTAAAAAGCAGAGACATCACCTTGCCAACAAAGGTCTGTATAGTTGAAGCTATGGTTTTCCCAGTAGTGATGTATGGAAGTGAGAGCTGGACCATAAAGAAGGCTGATTGCCGAAGAATTGATGCTTTTGAATTATGGTCCTGGAGGAGACTCTTGAGAGTCCCATGGACTGCAAGAAGATCAAACCGATCCATTCTTAAGGAAATCAGCCCTGAGTGCTCACTGGAAGGACAGATCCTGAAGCTGAGGCTCCAATACTTTGGCCACCTCATGAGAAGAGAAGACTCCCTGGAAAAGACCCTGATGTTGGGAAAGATGAAGGGCACAAGGAGAAGGGTACGACAGAGGACGAGATGGTTGGACAGTGTTCTCGAAGCTACCAGCATGAGTTTGACCAATATGCGGGAGGCAGTGGAAGACAGGAGTGCCTGGCGTGCTCTGGTCCATGGGGTCACGAAGAGTCGGACACGACTAAACGACTAAACAACAACAACAAATAAACAATATTATTGCCATAAGACATATATTTATAACTTACTATATTCTGCATAAACTCTTTCCAAATGTCAATATATTTGTCCAATCAATGCCTTCATCTATAAGCAGTGTGTTTGTATTTTGCGAGTGCTGTCATGTCATCAATCCATTTATTAAAGGGGATCATATCTTTATTCTTCCAAATCATCAATACCAGTCTTTTGGCCACCTTTAGGACATGTATAATCCACTTTTGTTGTCCAGTTGTCAGCTTCCATACAATAGGTATATAATTCAGAAGAATGTTTTCCTCTGGAAAATTTTGGTTCCCCATCCTTCATATACACACCTACAAAATGCTCATTTCAATACACCCTAGCTAAAGAAGCAAGGCGAACCTTTTCTGTAATGGTTTTCAGCAACTAGGCTTTGCAACATGAACATTCATGTCAGGATTATCATCTTAATCATTCATCCATATGCATGTTATGAAAAGTGACTGCCAGTTCATCAGAGGATTGCCCCAAGGGTTAAGCTGTGAGAAGAACCCCCTTGATGCGCCACACATCTATCTATTACCCTTTCGTTTCACACCCTTAAGCACCGAGTGAACTTTTGATGTGTTGCCATGCCCGCTTTGGTTTCTAAGTAGGTAAGAGAAGCATTTTGTTTTTCTGCGCTTTTTAACCTGTCTTACATGTAAACTTGTATGTTGTATGTTTGGTTTTCTGAGTCAGCAGTCATGCAGATATCCTTATCTGAATAGTTCTGTTCCGACAAGGGCCAAGCCAAAAGAGTGATGCATTTTGGTCAATAGCTCCCCTTGCTTGGTTGATTTTTCAGTTTGGTTCTAAAAGTGACCAGCATGTTGACCTGTTGAAAGTGATGGTTTTAATGATCCAGAAAAAATTATTCACTATTGTGGTGATCACACACAGTGCCCTCGGATGTTTGACGGTCTATTGACCCTGTGCCGCCACTGCGGTTGCTTTTCCCGCTGCCACCACCCCGTATCTCACGGGGACACATGGAGTCCAGTAAGTTGTTAACATAAACAAATAATCAAGTTTATTTTTAAATGCAGGAACAAGCTTATGCTTTCAGTTAATTTTTCTCTTGTCAGTCTCTTATTCTCAGTTCCTAACAACTCCAAACTGATTATTCCAACTATCTGACTCCACCTAACAATTCCTCTCACTCTCTCACAATACAACTCTACCAACCCACACCTAAACCTCCCTCTTCCTTCTTCAACTCCCCAAACCTCAACTCCCAACTCCCAAACCTCAACTGACTTTCAATACCTCCCACACTAACTTTTACTCCCCACTTGCATTCTCACTGGCCAATCACATCACACCCATTTTAACCCTTTCCTTATGACCCATCCTAGGAGGCAAATGCCACAACTATCAACGAGCCTTGTTTGCTCTTCAAGGTGCCATAAGGTAGCCAATGATGGTTTGTTTTGCAGCCTTGTGGCATCATCAAAATCACCACATGGTCCCTGATCAGCAGGGATAATGTAATGAAGAAAAAGAAGCCCTAACAAATGGGGTAAAAAAGAGCACCAGAACAGCAGAAGGCTGGAGGAGTGAACTGGCCATGAAAAAAGGCGAATATTCTCAGAGGCAGAAATTCAAGAGGCCCAAACCACATCTTTGCTGCACCATGGCAACCATGGGAGAGGCTGGAGAAAGTGAGCATGGGATATGCATGGAAACCCCTAACTAAATGCACAGAGGTAAATGTCATAACTGTTGATGTACCTACTTTGGCTAAAAAATGTTTCACCCCGGTGTATAGTGTGGTCAGAGCTTGCGAGTCCTCCTGGCTTGTGGCTTTTGAAGACATTTTTCTCCAGGCCACGAATGGAGCCCCTACCAGAAGAAACATGACAGCAGGCCTTGAGGATCTATGAGCCTCAGATATGGCAGAGGCTTGCTGGGGCTGAGGGGATCAGAGAGTGCTGTTCTGTGCAATGCCCTCCAATGTTGAACTGGATGATGTTACTGTGGATGCAGCAGACATCTTGAAAGAAAGGATGGATTAAATGAATTACAGAGCTCTCATGCAAATACGACATCTCTAGCTACTAGACCAGCTTTCAGTACTGAATATATGTTGGAAAGGAATCAAAAGATTTCCTTGTTTCCATTAGAAAGCAATATTTCAATGTGATGTTTTCAGATCAGAAGCCACATGGCTGCAAAGATGGACCATTTCCAGTATAGAGAGGATGAAAACAAATGGCAGATGATTAAAAAGAAAATAAATTTGACTTTCTACAAATTGTTTAAAGGAGCAAATTATCGGGCAAAGAGTGTATTCATCAGACCATTTATTTATTTTATTTTTTAAAAAGCCTTATTCCTGAAAATTAGACTTCTCTTTTTTTACTAACATCTCAAAAGACAATGGAATGAAAGCTTAATTCAAGGTATAACACAGACAGACACAAGCAACCTCAAAATGGCATTACATCTGTCCTAAACTGATAACAACCAGGATGTTCAAAATAAAGGCAGGGATTGTGCTTTAATCTCCCACACTGTGTTCCAGAAAAGCAAGCAAACATTATTTGAAATCTGTGTCTGTTGAAAGGGCTTCCTCCTCAAAATGAACAACAGGTAACAACATATATTGGAAAAGGGCAAAACAATAAAGCCATGGAGGCAGAGGAAGGAAAGGAACAACATGGGGTGCATGTGACAAAAAGGGCATAACATTGGTGCTAAGATATGTTTATAGAATTCCTTTCCTAGGGAGGTCTGTTTCTTCCTCTAGTTCCAATGATCAGGTTATGAGTGGTGTTGCTTATGAAGCCAGAACAGCACACTCATACCCAAGAAACAGACACCAGTGGACTTGGGGAAACAGCAAAGTTTACAGAAGAATGGCAAAAATGGGGGAACCCTTGCTGGGGGGCAGGACCACTAAAAGAACTCAGTGCGGACGAAGCATGCTCAGTGGGCATAGAATGCTGACTCAAGTGTGAAAATGGAAAAACACAGAGAGGGAATGGAATGGAATCCTGAGGATAAACACTCCAGTCAGCAGCATATTGTTGCAGATCCTACATATCAATGAAAGCCAGCATGGCATAATGGTTAAAGTGTTGGACTAGGAACTGGGAGACTAGGGTTCGAATCCCCACTCATCCATGAAGCTCACTGGGTGACCTTGGGCTAGCCACCATCTCTTAGCCTAGCCTAGCTCACAGGGTTATTGTGAGGATGAAATGGGGAGGATAAATATGGTATATATATATATGGAATAAACCAGTGCTTTTTTCTAAACAAAAATGTTTAGGGGTACTCTCATTTTCCTACTCATATTGAAATACTGCCCCTCAATGAGGCCAAACTTAGATTCACAAAATGTTTAGGGGTATGCATCCCCTGTGCCCCCCCCCCAGGGGGGAAAATCACTGGAATAAACAAATAAATATCAGAGCCATTCTCCCCTGGCTTTTAGGAGACTGACAAAACCTCTGTTGGTTCCAAAGGCTCCTGAAGGAGATAGTTGAGGTCTGACCCAGCTGATGATAATGGACAGAGGTTAGGGCCAAACTACATGCTCTGAAATTAAGGCAATGTTTGTCTGTTACAAAGAAGCCATTTGCAAGGGCAAAACAGGAGGTGGCAGATGCTGTACCTATTGTTCAAGCCTCTCACTGCCTGCAGCTTTAGTCTTGCGCTGCCCTCTCCTCTCCAGCAATGTTTCCAACATGTGCTACTGGTGGAAGACCATAGGAGAAGGCACTGCTGTGTAGGCATTCTAATGTAGTCATGCTCATTGATGCCAGTGGTTTACTATGGGTAAAAGTAGACTATCACATTGTATGTTATTGTACAGCTGTACTATACTTTGCAGGGGGTTTCTACTAGACCAGTGGTGGGGAATGTGTGGCTCTCCAAAAATTGTTGGACTACAACTCCCATGCTGGTGGGGGCTGGTTGGAGTTGGAGCCCAACAACATCTGACTCTCCACTGCTGTACGAAACTCATATTGCCAGGTTACACTAGTGCCACATCTGTGAACCTTGGAAGTGTATCAGCAACTTATGGAAGGCAGAGTAGACTGCCAGAGCAAAGTGCTAATGTGTGGCCTGAGAACCTGGACTTTCCTTACAGTTCCAAAGCTTGGTTGTTTCTTTATGTTTACCCTAGGCTCTCCACTAAACGTCAAAGGCAACAGGATCCAGCTGGAGTTAAGTCTGTGCAATGCAGACCTTGAAGGAAGCAAAAGCTTGCAATCTGTGGACTAAAATTAGCATTCACTAGGCAGACCAGACCCATATAAATGTATATGCTATAAGATAGTAAAGAAAAGAGAACGCAGGAAGATTAAAAAAAAACTACATCCACAGCAAAGTTCATTTATGGTTAATTTTTCTTTTGAGTTCATATTGGTAGTGGAAGGAGGGAAATCTGGGTCAGGGAGTTCCACTCACTTGCAAAGAGAAGCAGCAGCCACTCTGTATAAAGGACTATGGCATTTTTAAAGAAAAAATCTGATACAAAGATATTGAAGCCAAGGATCTAAAATCTAGTATAGATAAATGTATTATTTGGTATAAGTCAAAGTTTTATAGGGGACGCGGGTGGCGCTGTGGGTTAAACCACAGAGCCTAGGACTTGCCGATCAGAAGGTCAGCGGTTTGAATCCCCGCGATGGGGTGAGCTCCTGTTGCTCGGTCCCTGCTCCTGCCAACCTAGCAGTTTGAAAGCACGTCAAGTGCAAGTAGATCAATAGGTAGCGCTCCGGCGTGGAGGTAAACAGCGTTTCCGTGCACTGCTCTGGTTTGCCAGAAGCGGCTTAGTCATGCTGGCCACATGACCCGGAAGCTGTACGCAGGCTCCCTCGGCCAATAAAGTGAGATGAGCTCCGCAACCCCAGAGTTGGTCACGACTGCACCTAATGGTCAGGGGTCCCTTTACTTTTACCAAAGTTTTATAACAACAAACTTACATTTTATTCACCACAAAATCCTTTCTTCATTGTTTGCACATCCCATTTTTCCTCCAGTGAGAACAAAATAAACACCTAAACATGGTGTCTCTTTCCAAATGTTTAGGCCATGTGCCTATTACCTTACCTATTTTGTTAGCCACTCTGAGCATATCTTTGGGCAGAAAAAGTGGCCTGTACGTTTTGACATAATTGATGGCCTACGACTATCCTATGAATACACAGTAAAGTCTTACAATGTCATTTTGCTTTATGGCTCATTGGGAATAATTTATTATTGCCATTTACAGGTGCAACATTATTTTTCCTTGTGAGAAGCAAGTCTCTTAAAACATGTCAGGTATACATATTCTAATCAGAGTTGCAATGTTCAACTGAACGACCATTTAGATTCGTCCATTAAAACAATTTTTAATTGACTAAGAGGTGCCCTCCATTTTCTCATACAGACGAGTTCCTCCTCTAAGGCGCAAATAATGTATGGTTCTTACTTCAGAAATATTGTTTACCCAATATGCACATTTGTGCATATTTCATTACTCGACTAAAACTCACATGATTAATCGATCAAAATTTCTGTCAATGAGTTGCAGTCTTAATTGAATGGACAGTATGTTATTCATAAGTTGTTTGGTTTTTCTTTGGAATTCTGCATCCCTTCCTCTCTCTCCCTCCATTAATATCTGCTTTGAAAACAGAAGATCAGCCTTCCCCATCAGTCTTTCCCAGCCTGGTACCCTTCAGAAACTTTGGACTACAGTGCCCATGTGTGCCAACCACTATGACAAATGGTTAAGGATTATGGGATCCAGCAACAACTGATGGTTCACCAGCTCCCCCTCTCCCACTTTAAAATAATCTCATGTAATAAACATTTGGAAAGATCCCTGCCTCGGGCTTGGGTGAGAGACTGTCACTTCAGAGCATGCAATGTTGTACATAGATGGGTCAGTCTTGGGAATGGGGCAATCCCCACCACTGCATCAAATGTATGTTCTAATCCAGGGATGTCCAACAGGTCGATCGCAATCTACTGGTAGATCCCCACGAGGTTTTGGTAGCCCTAAACGGCCTCGGTCCTGTATACCTGAAGGAGCGTCTCCACCCCCATCGTTCAGCCCGGACACTGAGATCCAGCGCCGAGGGCCTTCTGGCGGTTCCCTCATTGCGAGAAGTGAGGCTACAGGGAACCAGACAGAGGGCCTTCTCGGTAGTGGCGCCCGCCCTGTGGAACGCCCTCCCATCAGATGTCAAAGAGATAAATAATTACCTGTCATTCAGAAGACATCTTAAGGCAGCCCTGTTCAGGGAAGTTTTTAATATGTAACGCTGTACTGTTTTTAACACTGTTTGGGAGCCGCCCAGAGTGGCTGGGGAAACTCAGCCAGATGGGCGGGGTATAAATAATAAATTATTATTATTATTATTATTATTATTATTATTATTATTATTATTATTATTATAGATCGTGGTCGATCTCTGGCTCCCTTTCCTTGGTGTCACTAAAACTGACTCCTGCCCCACCCCATCACCCTGTCCTCCATTGTTGTATGATCTATGGAAGGGAAGACAAAGCTTTCTCTGTGCTGCTGTTTTGATCCATAGCGATCTTTTTGTGAGTGACTTTACCCCTTTGCCCCTTGCCTTTAACCCCCTCATGGAACTTTCTCCTCCCCCAAAAAAGCTGTACAACTTTGAGCTGCCCCCCCAAATGGGGTTTTTCTCCTCCGTAAAACAAGCTCAACAACTTTGAGCTGAACCCCCCCAAAATGGGGGTAGATCACTGCCAGTTTTTAATTCTGAAAGTAGATTGCAGTCTCTTGAGAGTTGGCCACCCCTGTTCTAATCTGTTCTAAATCCAAATCTTCATCTCTTGGTTAAAATTGCCATCATCTCACATAGTCAGGCAGAGAGGTTGTACCAGCAAGCCTCTCCCCCCACGCTCTCAGACATACCAATGCGCATTCACAAAGAGACAGATGGCATTTTCCTTTCCCCTCCCTCTTGCACTATAAAAAGGTTTCAGCGGTCAGGGAGAGGTCTTGGGTTAAATGTGTTGTGGGCTGAGTAAAAAAAAAGAAAAAAGACCGTGGGTAGTGCCTTTCAGGGGGGAGGTGTGCTTAACTGCCTCCTGCAATATTCATTTCATTTTGATACAATACCTTGGGAAGGTTCTGATTTCTCCATTTCTTTCATGAATGGGTCATCCGTCTCTCCAGTTGCTGCTTCATTCACAAAGATCCTTATGCAATATTGATGTCGCACTCTGTAAAGGCAGGAGGGAACTTTCTTTCCTGCAAATGGCAAAAACCTTACTGTAATGTCCAGGGATGTCTGAAGCATATTTCCAAATATGCCAAAGAGGTTCACTATGTGTAACAAACAAGAAATGCTGCATTGCAGCATATTTTCTCATTATTCAACAACACCGAAAGGGGAAAGGAGACTATGATCTTGCCTTTGCCTAGCCTTGGCTCTGGGTTGGGACTCTTTGCTTTGAAGAGAACATCTAGAGCATCATCCAACACAATGGGCAGGGTTTCAAAGTCCCACATGAAGACCTGCACCCAATGGGAGTGTGAGGTTGGTTAGGAATGAAAGAATGGGTCAGACAGCCATGTTCCTCCATGTTACTCCACACACACACACATTAATTTTGCCCCTCAGTGCTAAGGTCTGATTATGAGGCTCTGCACATGTCGAAGATGCCAGTGAAAGATGAAGCAGATGGTGGGCAGAGATGAGGGAGAAACTCATACAGCTTGCATTTTAATCAGAGTCGGTCTAACTCACCCATCCCAAACCAACACATGAACACAGCTTATATTTTGAAGATCACACCTCTCTGAATTTTTTTGTTGCAGTACCCCAACCAAGGAATTCGCACCCAAAAGCAAACATGCACATTAGGGGGTAAGTGTGTGCACAAATGGTAATAAAAGATGTGCAAAAATGTGACATAGTGAATTGAGCAGAATGGAAGGCGAGAGATGGAGGGTGCCAAATTTTGGGTTTGCACGGGGCACCACTGAAATATGAAAGACCAAAGTCTGCCGCTGATGTGTTAATTAGACTTAAGCATGTTCCTTATATGAGGTCTTCTATCTTACAGGAATTTTGTAGAGTCCCTGAGGGCAACCATTGTGGTATTGCATTGGAACAAATGGGGCATTCAGACTACCTTCATTCTGTTGGGATACTGCCAGGGAGACAAAGGCCATCATGGTTCCACGTCGCCTCCGGACGATCCATCGATCTCCCATAGATACAGTATCAGTCAATTAGCGACACAAGCCTCAGAAATAGCTTGCCACATTCCAGGGCTCGTGCACACTATCAGCAGAGTTCGCACAACGAAAGATGCACTCAGGAGAGCATTATTTACAACTTTATTCAGTGTTGGTCAGAACAAAGAAAAACATGACTGCCTGCTTCGATGTCTCAGGCACAGAGAGAGAACGAAAGCAATAAACAAAAGAGAAACTTCCTGTGAACAGGAAATACGCAGGCTGTGACACAACAACCTGCTCCCTTCTTAAGGTGGAATGGAAATATCCTAACACATTCACACACACACCCCTCCAATCTGCCTGCCTGTCTTCTTACAATTAGCCCGGGGCACTGCCTGTGAGCTTCCTTCTCCTTGTAGTCTCAGTGTTGCCCTTGTAGGGAGGAGGAGGAGGAGAACAAAGTTTGAATTAACTGACTCTGCCTGCCATTGGCTCTGGCTCCACTCACTGTTGACCTGTCTGCCACTGTTGACCTGTCTATCAGTTCTAATGGGCACCAGCCACCACTGTGGCATCACATAGATCTCGGCCATATTTATTTCCTGCAGCTTAGCTCGGCTTCAGAACTACATGATCCTTGCACAAGACCCTCTCCCTGTGCGTGAGCATCTCATTACAATTTCCACATAGGCATGCACTGTATGCCAGTTTAAAAAATGGATGGAAGTGTTCCTCTGGGGCCAGTAGTGGGAGATGTTCCTTTTAGAACATTAGCTACTCTGTATGGCTAAAGTTAATGAGCCACTTTATGTCAGGCTCCCAAAGCCATTTATGCATGTAGCCTTTCAATTAGCTTTGTTGATGAATCAATTAATACAGTTCAAGCCTTTTAGAATATTGTGAGTGTGAAAGCGGGGTTTTATTCTTTAGTCACCAGGAAAACGTAGCATTTCAACTTTACAAACTGCTCTGAGTAGAACTAAGCCAAGGGTATTCATTTATTCACAATTGCTGAAAACTTTCTTTCCTTCCTCCCTTTCCTTACTTACTGGTCAATCTGAAATGTTCACCAGAGCTACCGTGCATTGTGGAAATAATATTAATAATAATACCTGAAGGAGCGTCTCCACCCCCATTGTTCTACCTGGACACTGAGGTCCAGCGCTGAGGGGCTTCTGGCAGTTCCCTCCCTGCAAGAAGCAAAGCTACAGGAAACCAGGCAGAGGGCCTTCTCGGTAGTGGCACCCGTCCTGTGAAACACCCTCCCACCAGATGTCAAAGAGAACAACAAATACCAGACTTTTAGAAGACATCTGAAGGCAGCCCTGTTTAGGGAAGTTTTTAATGTATGATGGACTACTGCATTTTAATATTTTGTTGGAAGCCACCCAGAGTGGCTGGGGAAACTCAGCCAGATGGGCGGGGTATAAATAAATTGTTGTTGTTGTTGTACATCGTCCATCTGATTGTGTTGCCCCAGCCACTCTGGACCGCTTCCAGCATATACAGAAACATAATAAAACATCAATCATTAAAAACTTTGCTATACAGGGCTGCCTTCAGGTGCCTTCTAAAGGTCGCATAGTTACTTATCTCCTTGACATATGATGGGAGGGTGTTCTACAGGGCGGGCACAGTTACTGAGAAGGCACTCTTCCTGGTTCCCTATAACCTCACTTCTCTCAGTGTATGACAAAATGATGTATGACAAAAAAGAAAGAATGTCATTTGCCGTCAATCAGTCCATGTGATGTAAGTGCTAAAGCTCACTAATATACTGCAATGTTTCCTGTGTGTAAAGCGGCAGCAGACCATGTACCTCATTTTACCTTATTTGGTTGCATAAGCCCCTGTGAATACATTGACCGCCATAAATAGTGCTGTCAACCCCCCCATCTCCTGTATTTTTTTTACCACAATTTTTTATCGTATTTTTGTAATTGTGTAAATGTTGCATGCTGTATGTTTTAATAATTTTTAAAAAAACCACACAAGAAAAACAACAACAACGCATACCCCTCAATTAATGAGAAAAGAAATTGCATTCAAAAATTATCATACAAACACATTTAAGGTTTGGAAGAATTGGCAAGAATGCCTCTCCCCAACTGGCTCACCATTATTCCCACTTGGTCATAAATTGACTACAATCAACTATCAACTTTGTCACATATTGGCAGCTAAGTTACTTAAAGCACAGGCTAATGGATTTCTGATTAATTTGAGTCCATTGCATCACAAAGGCAAAGAGCTGGTCTCTATTATTTACAGACTGGTCCCTTAAATGGGCCTTAAATCTTCTTGGGAGAGGAATCTCAGGGGAAATCACTGTGTGGTCAGCTAAGCCTGACAAATCTGTTTCATCACATGTGAGAGAATTTTCCCTCAGAATTCTGCATAGATGGCATCATATACCTGGGCAGATGTCTCATGTCACATCACAGTCAGAACAGAATTGCTAGCGGGGCTGTGGCCTCTGGGGGACATTTTTCCATCGTTCTGGTCTCAAGTCTATCAAGAAATATATGAAATAATTAGATGACCTGTTTAGGCTTCTCTGCAACCACCTTACAACGATGAAGGAAGCTCAAACTCTCACAAACCTAAATAAATTATTAAGGACATGGGCAGGGGGGGAAATGAAGCCTCTTTTACAGGGGAAGAAAACTTTTTTTTACAGGGAAGAAAACCTTTGAGAAACTGGAGGAGAGATTTCAGTGTGGCACTAGTCATAATGTACTTGATATGGAATATCACAGAGGGTGGAAACTCTCTTGCACTACCATGAGAAGGGTTATCCTTAATGATGTGCCAAAAACATTTGAATGAAAATCATTTTAAATAGGAACATGCTTTAATTCAGCAATCGGTTCTCATCCCACTAGGCTTTTCGGAGATTGATGAAGAGCTGCAGATATAATTTTAAAAGGGCTGCTTTCTGTTAAAAAAGAAGAAGTGATGTTGGAATGTCAGAGTAATTATTCAGCCTAAAATAACAGGGTGACATAGTCTTCATAAATTACTTAGCTCACCTGCAATAGCAGGCTGCCAAAGTTCTAATTCTCACTACTTAAGTGCTTCAGAATATTTTTTGCTTCTGTCCTCCAGAGACAGTTGTAGATGGATTTTACCTTTGAGGAAGGTCATATGTCTATTAGAAAACAGAACTCTGTGCTTTTATTTTTTATTTTTAAGGGTACATCTCGCTCTTCTTTTGTACCCTTCCCCTGCTACTAGATCAAGTCTCTCCTTGCCAAAACACCATGACAAGTGTAAACTTCCTGTCCCTTGAAACAGTTTGCCATGCGTCCAGAGCAAACCACAGAAGAGTCATTGCTGAAAGAACCGACAATCCAAAGTGACAACTTGCACTTGCCTGCAGGAACTCAATCATGTTAGGGTGTTTTTAACATGGAGGCTAATGTGTGCTGCCATTGGACTGTATGTAATAAGCAGAGATTAGAGGATGCAGGAATGTCCTTGAGGCAGCAACTGAATTGGCCTCTTTGCAGAATGCCATGCAGGGTAAAATGTCGGCAGCTGAAGTAACAGGCCTCCTCTGTATCAACACTCTGCCAAGTAAGTGAGGCTGGCAATGGGTGACTTAGATCCAGATGTTCATTGAGATGCAGATGTGCATCTGGATGGACCTTCATATGGAAACCTGTGATCCCACAGGGACACAAATGTGTTTATTTTAAGAATGTCTACATTGCCTGATGTGGTTCACAACTCTACCTGCCTACCGACTTGGTGTCAGGCTTTGGGGAATCGGCTCCTCCCTTGTGGTTGTAAATGAGCAGATCAAATGAAAGGAATTCTTACCAGTTAGTTTATTTAATAAACACAGCGAAGGACAAAATAAAGTGTCCACCCAGAATGGCAGTGCTTCCAATTAAGCTTACATCCCCTCCGTCCTATTAATCTACTTCTACATTTTGTAATCTGAGCTTGTACCCTCTGTGCTTTCTGTTCTGAAACTTTCTGAGCTCTTCGTGACCTTGGGGAGATCGGAGGAATGCTGTCCAGTGACTGTGAATCTGTTAACCCTCTTTCTTCCAATGTCACTTCTCCTAGCTGTTCCCCATCCAGTATTTCCCAGCTTCTGCCTTCTGAACTATGCCCCTCTGCAAACCACTGTTCCAAATCTATACTGTCCTCCTGCTCCTGGGAAGATTCAGGACCAGGAGCAGGAGCAGGGGGGTGGTGGCTTCCACCATTCCTCCTCAGTGCAGTCCTCCTCAGCACGGTCCCTGACACTTGGACTGTGCACAGTAAATTCATATGCAAAGGATATAGAATGGGCAGCATGCAGTAATACAAGTATGCAAAGGGATTTTCCCAGTGATGCTATCTGTTGCAGTCCCTCGTAGCCACTGAAAAGATACTCAGAAGGGTCAGAGGAACCTCTGGAGAAGGAAACAATGCCATACAGAGAGAGACACAATAAATAGGAAATCAGCCATTCCCCTGATAGATGAGCATAGGACTCAGGATGGGAAATAGCATGCTAATTATCCTTTCCCATCCCTAGCCACCAGACCTAGCTCTGAATGAAAGCATCTTACACAATGTCTGGAAACTCACCCAGAATACGCCCAGAGGAGAGTATTTCAGATTGAAGAATGAAACTCAAATGTAGCACAATTTAAAGGTTGTATCCAACTGTGTCCCTCTGCTGGCAGAAGGCTCTTTGATCCAGGAGAAGTTTGCATGAGTGGAAGAGTGGGTAGGTGATTCTCAGTCATTCCCCACTCCTCCCACACCCTCCCTCTCAAATCTGCTATGGAGAATTAGACGAGTCTTTGTAGCAGATGGCATAGGGAAATGCAGGAGAAAGTGGGAAATTGTGATTCAAGGACCTGCCACCCGCTTGGGGATAAGAAAGACATATGGACACAGTATATTAGGTCAATGGGCTAAAAAAGGCCACAACTTTATTGATTACAGCATGTGAGAGGTATTGGCTTAGGCACTGGATAAAACAACACAGCGTGGCTCCACCCCCTCAGGGAGGGGTGAGTCTAACAGGGGTTAACCACCAGTGGGAGGAGCCTGTTTATGCAAATACAACTGAAAGCTTCCCCTGATGTCACCGGGGTTGTGCCATGGCCCTAGCCACCAGCAAGGGCGTCAGACAGGATCCACGACCACCGGATTCCTTTACCGGAATACCCATAAAGTGGAGGGGTAGGCGATGGCCATACCCTGCCCTCCAATACACAAACATATTCCAATGCCTAACCGCCATCCGAACCAGCAGCGGAATGAAAGGGAAGTGCTGCCGTGGCCACATTTGAGTGGGTAAACCCTGCCCCCAAACCTCCACCTGATTGGTTGGCTACCTGGGGGTGTGGCGCGGCAGCCAGGCCAGCTGGGCAGGGGCTGTAACGTCCCCTGCCAACGCGGGAAACGGCTCCTGCTCACAACTCCTCCCCTCTGTAAGGAGGAGAGGCTTTGTGAAAATCACCCTCCCTAGCTCACAGAAACCTCCTCTAGATCAAAGAGCCTTCCATCAGTTTTTGTTGGTTTTTTTTTTTTGCTTAATTAATTAATGCTATTCTAATAAACAATATTATATGCTTTCCAATGTAAAGAACCAATAGGGTAATAATGAATTACATAATTACGTGTGTCAAGAGTAGGCAAGCATTTCTCTTAACCAGCCAATGAACTCATCTCCTGCACTCTGCCAGTACAGAGTAACACAAATATCCCATAAAATGGGACAGTTCGTACCACCCACCCTTTATTGGAAGGGAGGGGAAATAATTGGGTGTATAGGCCTCCACAGGGAAAGCTTGTTGCCACACAATGCATTTTCAGTGGGGTGGAGTCACATCCAAAACACGTGCTACAATGGTGCAGAGGTGCAAACATAAGAAACACTGTCCTCCTTGGAAGCTGTATTGTTGTATAGTAAGGCCTCTTGCATCTATGCAGCATAAAAAAAAACCCATCAATGCTAAAGCCCCTCCAAACATTTCCTCAAAATTCTACCTTGAAAATTTTGATAAGAAATGTTATCCAAATGTTCTATGGATGTTTAAAATAATGTTTGTAAAACAAAAACAGAAAACAGAAGCCTTTCTCATGGGAATTATAGGGATAGAGCTCCCAAAACTCTATAGAAATTTATTCATCTGTGCGACTACAGGGACAAGAATGTTAATTGCCCAAAAATGGAAAGAAGAAGCAGAAGAAGTCCCAGCAAAGGAAGAATGGATACAAAAAAATATGGAATATGCAGAAATGGCAAAACTTACCAGAAGAATAAGAAATCAAGATAACAAACTTTTTATAAAAGAATGGAAATGGTTTATTGAATATTTACAGACAAATTGCAAACAGATAAAAACACTGGCAGGATTGTTGTAATAACCTGCAGTTACATGAGAGTATATATTTAAAGAAGATAAATAAATGAGAAAGTTAAGTTAATTTGGAGATGCAGAAGATATTAAAAATTAATTTAAGGAACCGCAGGAAGAGGGGGAAGGAAGTCAAGTTTTAAAATGTCAAAATGACTGCAAAAGCAATGAAATGTATATATCTGAAAAGTATAAATAAAATTAGGGAAGAAAAACAAAAACAAATGTCCTATGGATGAAAGAATAGTGGGTAGATATTTGATATATTCCACATCAGTACTTTGCTGTAGCAGTCAACACTAAAAGGAACCTGAAGAATCATAATGGAGCCAACAGATAGTATTGAACAGTCCCCAACATTTAGCAGCCAACATTTGACAGTATCTGATAACTGACAGACAGCAGCAGTCAGTATTCAACAATATCTCCTATGTAGTGTTCAGCCATTTGACAGATAGTTGACACACACAGTAGCTATTAGAATTTGACAGTATCTGATGCGTATCTTGAGAGGTTTCTCATATGTTTCTTTTATTGTGTCTTTAAGAAACACAAAGATGATATTGTATACGCTGCCCTCATTGGACCTTTCTTCCAAGTAAGTGCCCTTAAGGTCATGTGCATGTTGTCATCAGTTTTGAAAGCCCAGGGAATGACCAAAACAAGAAATAGCTTATACCCAAGTTGTGAGTGCTCTGCACTATAACAATTCAAAAGGTGAATTATTCAATGCATGCACGTTGTGTAAATCAAGGAAACGCTTTGCTCTCGATTTGTGCAACTTATTTTGTTATTTTTACTATTTTGCTGACAAGCATGTGAAAAGGGAACATAGACTTATACAAGGCAGTGAAGTCCTTCCTTCAGGCCACAGGAAATTTTATTCATCAATTCAACTCAAATTTGAGATTCAGCAAGTGCTGTCCCTACACTTTCATGGATATCTTCACAGATCTTCAAAAATCTGAATATTTTAAAAGCAATAAACAAGCACAAACACCTGGGATTCTTAGGGAATGGGATTTTGTGGCAAGTAGCAAGCTTGGAGAATTGGGTGCCAGACATGCAGCCCTAAGTATATTGCTCATGCAGCTACTGGATTTGCATGAGCAAAACTAAGCCTGTGCCAATATGTTTCACTTTTAGACCATTTATGAGGGAGGAGGGGCAAAAATACCACTGCTATTGGGGAGGAAATTTCAGGGGTGCACAGATTTCACATTTACGTTAAGTCTCCATAACATTATGATGTAATTAAGTTTTGTGTGTCTGCATTCTTGTCTGAATTTTAAAACAATTCTTGTGCTGTATTCTGCAGCCTTCCTGGCTGCCAGCATTTCCCGCAAACATCTGAGAGGGCCACAAAGTGTAGACAGCCCAGGAGGCTGCCTGTGGAGGGGCCTAAGAGCAACACATATTTTTTTTAATAAAAAAAGGTAAAAGGAATTCCTTTCAATTTGTTTTTAACTTTTGTCACCAGATATAAGGCACTCCACAGACAGCCTCCAGGGTTGTCGTCACTTTGAGGTTCTCTCCTCTCAGGGGCTTTCAGGAAGCTATGAGGTCTAGAAGGCAGCCATATTTTAAGCAGGGATACATGCAAACACAATCCCTCCCCCTCTTTCACTGAATAAGGAAGATAATAACTGCATCTTTTGCAGGGGGGAGAGGGAAGACACTAAGCAGAAAGATGCACTATAAGTGAGAGTTCTGCCTGAAACCAAATATGAAGCACCACCTTTTAAGAATGCATTAACTTTTCATTTTGAAGACAGGTTTTGGAAGTGTGTCAAGCAAGAGTTTTCACGAACTGAAAATGCTACAAAGAGGTGATAGTGGCGCAGACAAGGATACCTTGTTGGAGTGACATATTCTTGAATCTGATTTGGGTGTTTAGACCCAGAAACCTCCCCCCTAAATAAATTCACACTTGACTCAAATTTTTGGTTTGCTTTTGGCAGAATTTAGGCCACAACTTTATTGATTACAGAAAGTGACTGGTTGCATAGGCTCTGGTTCCAGCATAGGTCAGCCAAGGGTGAACACCTGGATAAACGGAAAGCCGGGAACAGGCTATCTCCGCCACCCAAATGTCCCCCTGGACTCAAGCACGGGCACAACCCCCTCTCAAGGGTTGATCAATAACAGCAACAGCCTCCCCCAAAAACCCTGCCCCCTGTAAGCAATACCCCAACACAAGAGTCTGTTCAGCAGCCTCAGCTTCTGTAACTGGAGTCAGTCAGGGCCCCACCCTCCCAGGCCATATGCAAGGCATGTCTTCTAGAATTCACAGTCAAGATCGTGGCACCTGCCTTTGGAATTTGCTGCATATCAGTCAGTTGCTGTCTCTGTTGTCTTTGCAACACCAATTGATGACCTTACTTTTTTAGACAAGCCTTTTAACTGCAGGTTTCTTTATCCCACTCTGCATGTATCGGATTTGACTTTTTAAAAAAGGAATCACTTTGTTTTAGAAAGTAAATCACTTTATACAGTGGTACCTCAGGTTAAGAACTTAATTCGTTCTGGAGGTCCGTTCTTAACCTGAAACTGTTCTTAACCTGAGGTACCACTTTAGCTAGTGTGGCCTCCTGCTGCCACCGTGTGATTTCTATTCTCATCCTGAAGCAAAGTTCTTAACCTGAGGTACTATTTCTGGGTTAGTGGAGTCTGTAACCTGAAGCATCTGTAACCTGAGGTACCACTGTATACCGTATTGGCCCGAATATAAGCTGCACCTAAATATAAGACGCACCTTTAAAATTCAAGGGGGGGAGAGGAAAAAAAACAATACCCGAATATAAGCCACTCCCTTGAAATTCCACAGGCACTCACACCCATTCCGTTTTACCGTATGTCTGTTGCAGCAGCGATATTGTAAAAGCCCATTTTTGTAAGGTCGCAAATTTAAGCTGCAATTTAACTTTTCACGGTCAGAATTTGGGGGGGAAAGTGAGGCTTATATTCAGGCCAGTACGGTATGTTTTTGTTGTTATATCGTCTTGCAATACTTGAGGGGAAGTCATTCATAATTTGCAATAAATTAATAAAGGAGGACAAGCTTCATGCCAGCTTGCCATGCCAATTCTTACCTTCCCCTATGTACAGTTGTTGAGAGCATACTTTTAGTCCACCTGTGGTCCCAGGAAGGCCCACTCAACAATGTATGGTAATGTGCCCTGAAGCATCTCCCAGAATCCACATTTCTGTGATGGATGCACAAGAGCTCCTTGGCCAACAAGTCAATATGAGAGGTGTTCCCTGAAAGCCACTGTCCCATGCCAAATCCAAAGGATTGGTGAATGCACATGCCACATGTATCAAGGTTTATATCTTAAAAACATGTGCTTTCCTCATCAGTCAGGAGATTTCATAGAATCATAGTATCATAAATTGTAGAGTTGGAAGGGATCCCGAGGGTCATCTTGTCCAACCCGCTGCAATGCAGGTATCTCAGCTACAGCATCCATGACAGATTGCCACCCAACCTCTCCTTACTATCCTCCAAGAAAGGAGAGTCCACAACTCCTGAGGGAGTCTGATCCACTGCCAAACAGCTCTTATTGTCAGAAAATTCTTCTCGCTGTTCATTCGGAATCTGCTTTCTTGTAAGTCAAAGCCCTACCCTCCAGAATGAAAGAAAACAAGCTTGTTCCCTCCTCCCTGTGACAGCCCTTGATATATTTGAAGATGGCTATCATATCTCTTCTCAGTCTCCTCCTTTCCAGGCTAAACATATCCAGTTCCTTCAACTGTTCCTCATAAGGCTTGGTTTAGAATTTTAATTTAGAATTTTAGTCCTTGGTTTCCAGCAGAGCGGTGGGGAGTCGGGAAACAAAATCAAAAGGCACCCGCCCCTTGATTTGTGTAACACACCATAGTGACCAAGAAAGAAAGAATCAATGAGAATAGACAGCAACCAAGGCCACCAAATCAACATGCAAGGCAGGGAGCTGCCTCACATTTACAAGATATATAGGCAGTCTTCCAAAGTGACTTCTCTGTGTAATAAAAACTAATGGCAGTCACAAACTATTGAACAGGGTAACTGATAAGAATTACCTTTGACTTTATTTGTATTGTTACTGGCCAAGGCATTTCTATAAAGCCATGTGCCTGCCATAAGATAGACAATGAGTCAAGTCCATTTCCAATTAAACTACTGATGGGTGTGCCCCAGAGCCTGCAAATATACAATGCAAATAAATCGCCCAAGACACTGTTCTCTGTCCAACTAAGCACATGACAAACACGGTTGGTGACCTCTCAGGCCATTAGTGATTCACTTGCAGCCCTCCTATGGAAGGATAGGTGCAATGAAGACTCTCAGCTAATAGTGAGCTTTAGTTCTCATAGCTAGTATAGGCAATCATGGGTAGGGGTACCGGCCAGTCAGATGGGAGACTGCTTGGGAACTAGGGATCATCAAAGGATTTGTCCCTAGCAAATTCTCATACAAAACTGGTGTGATCCACACCTCCTAGATGTGGATGGATCAGAATGCAGTTACCTTTCAGATAACATTTGGTGGTTCCCTCATTGCAAGAAGTGAACCAGGCATAGGGCCTTCTCTGTAGCTGTGCCCACCCTGTGGAATGTCCTCCCATCAGATGTCCAGAAGATGAGTAATTATATAACCTTTAGGAGACATCTGAAGCATCGCTGTCAACGTTTTCCCTTTTTTAGGGGAAATTCCCTTGTTCTCAATAGGATTCCTCACAAGAAAAGGGAAAAGTTGACAGCTATGATCTGAAGGCAGTCCTGTATAGAGAAGCTTTTTAAGGTTTAATGTTTTACTATGTTTTTATATATGCTGGAAACTGCCCAGAGTGGCTGGGGCAACCCAATCAGATGAGCAGGGTATTGACAACAACATCATCACCATCACCACCAAACCACCACCACCACCATCACCATCATCATGTTTTCTTATA
Organism: Podarcis raffonei; assembly: GCF_027172205.1. Taxonomy (NCBI): domain Eukaryota; kingdom Metazoa; phylum Chordata; class Lepidosauria; order Squamata; family Lacertidae; genus Podarcis; species Podarcis raffonei. Next base: position 23,021,379 of record NC_070606.1, read on the forward strand.
TTCTGTTGGAAGCCACCCGGAATGGGGCAGGGTACAAAATTATTATCATCATCTTAGCCCAAGCTACAGATCCAGTGACATTTGTGAGTCTTCACATGCAGTTACAAAGGCAAGTTTTCTATGCAACTATTGTGTTAATACACTTAACCTTACTTACGGTGATATGTTTGAGGCTCCTGATCAAAACATAGAAAACACTTTATCTTCTTGAAAAATGTAACTTAGCAGAATTCTCTGAGGACCAAACAGCTCAATCCTTTTCTGGGAAAACCTCCATAAGTAAGGTACACAAATATTACCTAGGCAATCACATCTCTACCCACCTGTGTGTGAGGTCACAAAAGGCTAATGAAACAAGCATATGAAACTGTCTCACCCTGAGTCAAAATTCTGGTCCATCTGATTCAATATTGCCTACTTTGGAAGGAGCTCTCAAAGGTTTCAGGCAGGGATCTACCCCAGTCCTGCAATCAGATCTTCTTTAACTGGAAATATTAAGGATTGGACATGGGATCTTCTGTGTGCACATGTATAAATCACAGGTTGGCTGAAGCCCTTCCTTGCAAGCTGAGAGTCAAGGACCAGGCATCTCAGAGTACTTCTTCCCCTAACACTTAATGATGTTGGAACACCACCCATTCAAAGTTTTTGTATCCCCAAGGTGAGTGTTCTTTTTTGTGCTCAATTTATTCCTCCCTGTCCCGCCTCTTCTATGAGATTTCCTTGCAGCAGCAGCAATTCTGACACTGGAACAGCTTCACTGCAAAGAAGTGGGTTCTGATACAGAGAAGGTGAGTCCCATTCATCTTCTGAGCAACAAATTCCTGCAGCCTCAAAGCCTCATTCTTCATGAAGGAACTTCCAAGGAATTTCAAGGGAAGCAAAAAATAGTTTCAGTAAGTGACATTTCTCAAGGGAGCTCTGCAGATCCTTATCTATTACAGACAGGAGGGAAATCGTGTGCATTATGGATGAGAGATACGCAGCCTTCAGAATACCCATGCACAATGTATTCATGGTGAATTAGCATATATTCTAATACGTTCTATCCCTCTGTTATGTTTTTAAAACACCCTTTATCCCAAGGAGATCCCAGGTCAGCAAATTGTAAGGAATACACACAATTGTGTGTATTCCTTACAATTGTTTGTGTGTATATGTGTGTGTGTGTACACACACACACAACTAAAAATCAAGACAAAGCAGAACATTCTCAGCTCACTTTCTGAAGGAGCAATAACATCATTCCCTGATGATGAATGCCTGGTAACACGAGGATGGTCTTTTGAACAGAAGAGGGTTCTACAACCAGGGTGCCACAGAAAATAAGGTCCTATCCCAGGTCACTGAATTGCAAACCACAGCCATAGGCAGGAGCACGAGTAGGGTCTCCTCCACAGATCATAAGGCTCAGGGTGGAAGATAATGGAAAATCTTTGCTTATATAAAAAAGGGCAAATCAGGGGAGGATTGGCTGGGCAAGTGGAGAGTGTCAATAATGGGCGGTAGTTATCTAAAACCTCAGAATCCGGGTAGGTCCCCTTAAAGAGGATATGTACCCTCTCCACCACTTTTAGATTGATTAGATTATAGCTTACCCTAATGAGCCAGTCTTGACTGCCTGCACTTGCCTGGCCAGCCCTTCCTGGCTTGCTCTTTTATGCCAAGACAGGCAAGTGTCAAGAGAACCAATGACTCTCAAAGCAATGTTAGTATAATTCTGGCTGGCTGTGAGCTCATATGTGGGTGGGGGGGTGTTCCGGGACAGAACAGATCCTGTTACATTCCTGATGACATCATCAGAGATTGAAATGGGGCTAAGAATCAGACTTGGAATAAACCAAGATATTGCCCAAGTTTATTTGTATTAAAATCTTTTTTCCAAGCCTGACTGGGCGGGTTCTTTCTTCCAATAGTAATTCTGCACTCCTAGTAGCAAGCTATATTTTAAGGAAGTTGTCTGTCACTGCTGATCATTTCACAGAGGAACTCCCAGGAATGCAGCTCAGAAACCACAGCTAGGACGCTTGCTGCATTTGGGTCACAGATGGTAACAAATGGTGGAATTCAACATAAAGCTAATACAACCATTCCATCAGCATAACCATTTCTGCTTGCCAGGTGGAACAATCTCCCCTCCCCCTGTTAGCTGTTCTGGGGGTTCTCCCTGCCCCAGCTGGCTTTAGGGAACACAGGGGGGCTGTGAGGGAAGAAGAAGGTGGAAACCCCATTGCACAAGTGGGAATCATTGAGCTGGCTTCCACTAGTGCAATTATTTAGTGGAATCTGGCCTTTCAAGCAGCCTGGATTTTTGTGGAAGTGGTGAGGAATGCCCTCTGGCCATTATGCAACATTCCATCCCTATGCTGCTTTGCCCTCGGATAAGAGGCAATCACAGCTGCAGGCAACACCAGAATGGGCCTTTTCTGCGGTGGTTCTCCATTTGTTGAATGCTCACCTTCACTACAAATCTTTAGGCGTCAGGCAAAGACCTTCCTCCATAACCAGGCCTTTAGCCTTTAACAATATTTGGCCCTTTTCATATATTTCTCTTTCCTCTTGGTTTTAATGTATCTGTGTGGTTTATTGTCTGTCTGGTTTGTAAGTCACTTTGGGTTGCCCTGGGCAAAATAAAGGAACTAATAAATTTAACAAATAATAATAATGTATAGATATATGCATGTACATGCAAATTGCCCATATAACATATGATATCACATGCACTGTGAGTTCCTGCACAGTCCATATGCCCTGAAGTTTTCTCCTCTTCAAACGGGTTAAATTTCATTTTGAAAATTCTAAAATGCAATCCATTCTATAGTTCCAGGGATTTTACAATGCAATGTTATGTCATGAGTTGTCTTTGAAGATCTGAAATACATGGTTAAAAATATTCCCTCCTTATCCATCAATTTTCCATGGAACAAAAGACAGGCTCGGGCAAAGCAAGTCAAGACTTTCTCAATGACAGATTCCATGTTTTATTAAAGGAAAGTTCAACATGCCTCCATTAGCTGATATTACTTTCTGTACTCAACTTTGCAGATTCTTCAACTTGGCTTATCTTTATTAAACATACTTTTCCTTTGTTGTTCTGAGTTTCCTCATAGCTTCATCTCCAGAATAAAGGAAGGAAGCTTTTTCTCTTTTTTAAGAAGAGGTAAAAGCAGCTCTTAACTTGTACAACTGACTCAAGAAGTATTCATTGTTTTGGTTTTTTTAAAAACATTTTTACCAAAGTTTGGTAAAAAGTTTGATATAAAAAAAAACTTGTGGAAATATTTTTATATTTACTTGCATGGCCATTTTTTCTGCCTCTCACTTAGTGTCATGGAGGTCAAAAGAACTCAATTAAGCAGTGAAATTTGATTAGCTGTGCATTACAGTGATGCCATCCCATTCACCACTTGATCCCTGTGTGGTTGGGATCCCACCCCCTTCAATCTGACTAATTCTGGAAAGAAATCAAAAGAGTAAGAACCCAGGTTGTGCAGGAGGATGGCAGCACTGTGGCAGCTGAAGGAAACTGCGGCACTGAAGAGGTTTGGAAAATGTGAATGTTCTTACAATCAAAGGAGTCGTGAGGAATTCCTTTAAGTATCTATTTGTGATCTGAGAACCAGCTGTGTCAGGGAATTCCCCTGCAAATGGACGCAGAAGCAGAAATTGCTGTAGTTCTTGTGTTCATCTATGATCAGGAACGTGACTCAATTGAGCAATTGGGCTCACAACGGTGCTGTATAAAAGCTGGAAAACAGTGCACAATTGATGAGGTTGTTTTAAAAAATTGTTTGGGCACCTCCTTTATATTGCAAGGTTGAGCAGAGGAGCATGTGCACTCAGTCCACGAAGCAGGTTTGAACACACACACTCTCACACGTATCAGAGTTAAATCCTGCTTTCTGAATGGTTGAGCTCAATTTGGGAGCTCCCTGCAGGATTTTCACACACCCAGTCAAACCAAGGAGGATTGGACCCACCCCACATTGGCTGATCAGCTGGGGTTAAATCCTGCTTCCTGAGGGTTGAGCGGTGCCAGCAATAATAATTAAGACAGAAAGCCAACAGAAATGCTTCTGTAGGAGACTGATTCACTCCCCAATTCATCCATAATTCATGCACACTGTTCTAGAGCAGCAGACATATGATCAGTAATTTTGTGATGGTGAGGGGTAAAACAATTTTTCTTTCAGTAATCGTGTTCCCACCAAATCAAGTAGATTTCCCTAACTGTAACATCAGGATTAAGATGCATCTTAAATGCAGCACAAATGCTTTCCATATTGCATTGTACCAGCTAGTTATATGTCAATAATGTGTGTGTGTGTGTGTGTGTGTGTGTGTGTTAACAGCCATTTGCAATATTGCGTGTAGAGTTGCCACTGATTTACAGATTGCCTAAAATACATTTTAATGCAAATGTAGAACTGTAGGATATTGTGCATGTTTTGCTGAAGATATTAAGGGGGGGGGGAGGTTTCCAGTCCAGGTTATGTAATTTTGTGATTCATTAATTCAGCTTTTCCGGTGGAGGAATATGCTCAAAGCTTCATTATACATCAAAGGAACACATTGAAAAAAGAAATTTATAATATGCAATGTGCTAGATATGGAATAACAGCAATGCTAGTACATTTTGGAATTGGTGGACTACCTCTCTAAAGCTATGGGTTGAAAATTTACAGAATTTTAATTTCTGGGTATGGAATTGAAAAAAAGATGAAATTAACTTATAAACTCACTAATATATTTTGTCCTACATTTTGTAAAGTGGCAAATTAAATAGCTGAGCATACCGAGCATACTTTTATGTGTAATCTCAATCCTACATGGATCATAGAATGTTATTCAAGAGCTGTTATGTAATGACTAAAGATGTTTACACTGTGAAGTAAAAGTGGATTAATGGACATTTCTTCACCCAAGAGAACCCTAGAAACTAGTTCTTTGAGAGTGGTTAGGAATTTATAATGGACAATTCTCATCAACCTCATCAAGTTAAAACAATAATTTCAAGGATTGCTTTGGAAGATACCATGCTCGTATATAAAATTTGGGAAGTTTAATTTCATTATTGAGGGGCTCCTTTGCTTACATATTTCCTCCACTTATGTGCAAAGGGGGGAGGGGAGGAATTATAGCCAATTTTTGATCTGGCTGGCTAGGCGGGTGTCCTCTTCCTTCCTCACCTCTCCATGTGTATCCCTCCCAAACTTGTGTGCTCCATGGAAGAGGATGACCATCCCAGATATAAGAAGTGCACCATTATTGTCAGTAAGGGCAAAAAAAGATTTTTCGATTTAGCATTATCAGATTCGTTACTGAATAGCGAATCTAATTAGAGTGACACAGAATGCATCCAAAACAGATCAGGCTGCTCCTAAATGCTACAGATACAAAGGGAATCTTGTGATTGCTGCATTTCTCTGGAATACACACATTTTTCTTTGAATCTCCTCCTAATGTACACATTTTTCGACATGGTTATTGGTAGACAGCTGTATCACAAAATTCAGAGGAGGGCAAGTTTTGAAGAATAGCTGCATTTCAGTTTGCAAACTGGTTCACCTCCTGAAATTCCCTCTTCCACACCACTAATAAAGGTACAACAACTCTTTCCTCTTTTCCACCCAAATGTAGCACCACAATTTCCCCTGATTCTGATTTAGCACCATTTTCTTCTTGACTTGCTACTCCCTCTTCCTTTCTGGAATAATCTCATCCATAGCTTCACCCAGTTAGTAACGATGTAATGAACAGGATTCCATGTAGCCAGCCTGATTTGGCTATGTGATTATTTCACTTAAGAAAGGCAATGTAGAGTTACAAATGGAGGGAATTTAAATAAATGGGGACTACCCTTAAAATGGTCCAAAAGCTACAATTATTGCAGAATGCAGCTGCATATAGACTGTTGATATTGTGTGTTGACTGGGGCAGTGAGTCAACACCTTCTCATCAGATGTCAAGGAAATAAGTAACTATCCTACTTTTAAAAGACATCTGAAGGCAGCCCTGTTTAGGGAAATTTTTAAATGTTTAATGCTGTACAGTGCTACCTTGGGTTACAAACACCTTGGGTTACAAGCACCTCAGGTTACAGACTCTGCTAACCCGGAAGTAGTACCCCAGGATGAGAACAGAAATTGCGCAGCTGCGCGGCGCAGCAGCAGCAGGAGGCCCCATTAGCTAAAGTGGTACCTCAGGTTAAGAACGGTTTCAGGTTAAGAACGGACCTCCGGAACGAATTAAGTTCATAACCAGATGTACCACTGTATTTGTTTTTAATATTTGATTGGGAGCCGCCCAGAGTGGCTGGGGAAACCCAGCCAGATGGGCGGGGTATAAATAATAAATTATTAGTACATTATTATATATATATAACTCAAAAATGGTTTTAAAATCTACATTGGCTACCTATTTGCTTCTGGGCTAAATATAAGCTGCTAATTTCTGAATTTGTTGGCATCCGTCTGTCTCGAGATACAATGGAGTACACCTCTGGGTGGGGTGAAGTTAAACCACTGGAGAATCACAGCGCCTGCTGTGGCTGCTTCCTGTGTTGTTTTTCCTGCTTTAGCAGTTCCAAAGTGACTTCCCAGGGGTGTAAGCCTGAGCAGTGTGTCTGGAGGTCCTGGGCTGCCCAGATGATAAGGCCCCACTCAAGGCCTTACTGATGTGGTCCAAAGGAAAGCGGAGCAAAACATTTGGCACCAGCTTGACTGCAGAACTTGCTGGAAAGAGGTGTACAAGACACCATTCAACCGGACTCCACTCCAGATTTGTGTGGAGTTTACTTCTTAGCCCTTTCTTCTCCTAAAGACTCCCTTCAAAGCAGCAGGTAAATTACTTGGAACCCAGCTATTGGGGGCGGTGGATGGTGGACACACTCCTCCCTGTGTCAGCCTGTCCAGGTTGTCAGGTCTAGAGAGCTAGTGTCTGGGTCTCAAATTTCAGCAGCACCCTGTGTGATGCTAAAATTTGGCACTTCTGCCTCTCACACTCCATTCTAAATCCTAAGAGCCAGTGTGGTGTAGTGGTTAAGAGCGATAGACTCATAATCTGGTGAACCGGGTTCGCGTCTCCGCTCCTCTACATACAGCTGCTGGGTGACCTTGGGCCAGTCATACTTCTTTGAAGTCTCTCAGCCCCACTCACCTCACAGAGTGTTTGTTGTGGGGGAGGAAGGGAAAGGAGAATGTTAGCCGCTTTGAGACTCCTTTGGTAGTGATAAAGCGGGATATCAAATCCAAACTCTTCTTCTTCTTCTTTTATTTATGATGTTCCCTTCTGGCTCCCCCAAGGCTCCGCACCTAGTGCCACCAAAGCAGTCCTGCTCCCCTAAATCCACCTCTATTTGTCAACTGTAGAAAATGTTCACCCAAAGGCAAGTTATCGTTTCTGCCTGGAATAAACAACAGTTTATGATTATAGACAATAATCAGTGCAGGTTATCAAATGGCTCCTTCCTGCCCTCACCCCCGCCTCAGGAGGGGGGGGGGTCACTTGGAGCAAAATCCTACATATGTCTATCCAAAAGAAAACTCCATTTAGTAGCATACTCTGCTGAAAATCAAGAAACGAAAGCGGGTATTGGAATATGCCTCTGCCAACATCATACGAAGCCCTAAAGTTTTCATCCTCACGTAGCCGCATGTTTTATCATCCTTCTTTGCATTTACACATTGTAGGCACCAAATGAAACTAATAAAATGTGCCTTTGATCCTTCAAAGGAGTAATTAAGCTGAAACACAGAGAAAAAATATTGCATTATGAGGAAATGAATGTAGGCTTTTCAAGAAGTCGGGAACATCATTACATTGAAAGGTGCCAAGATGTTAATTTCTGTACTCAGTGCGGAGTTCTGAGACCTGCCAGTCTCTTTGTTTTTTATCAAATTTTACTTCATTGCAGATTAGCAGAAAAAGATTTTAGATCAGATTACCGCATTTGAAGTAATTTGCTTAATTACCAAGCTGAGGTTTGAATAATGGTGATTGAATTAAAACTGCTTGGGTGGGATGGGGGCAGAAAAGAGCTTGTGGATGTCATTTTAAAATAATAATAATAATTGTGTAGCAGAAAAATCTATTATTGGCTGGCAGCTAGCCAAAATATATAAGCCACTCATAATTATGACTGTGAGCATACGTGTGTATGTAAAATGAGCAGCCTCTAGGGGAGGGGGCAAAAATCTGTTCTACTGCTTTGGTGACCCCAATCTCTGGGGCAGGTTTTGTCTCCTCTGTGCCCCCAATCACAGCCCACAAAGTTTAGCGGAAGCCAAGGATTTATCAAGTGAGCAACTTAATCTAACAGCCCAATTTGTGCTTCCTAGTGGGTGTTTGTGCCTGGCAACGCAAGGCAAAACAGCAGAAAGGATTCTGAGGCGATAAATGTTAATTATCTCTCTTTTTGTTGTTGTTATTAGTCTTAGCTATTGTCTCTTCGCTGCCTGTTCTCATGCCTCAACTAATTTCTCGAATATAACCTCTGTAGATACTGAGGCAAAGTGATGTAGCCCCATGCATGCTTCTGCAGGCATGAGATCAGTGACCCTTGGCAGAGACTCACATACTCCTGCTAGTGTGTCATGATCATCTGTAGAGTTATGCCTTTGGCAGGCATTCGTTCATTGTATCTATGGAGCAACAGCATGTGTTGACCTAGTCTCCTCCATCCCCAGTCTTCCAGAATTGAGTGGGAAGGTCTGAACAGGGACTTGCATTTTGCAAGATGCATTTAGTCACCCCCATGCCCAAGAATGCGTGTGGCACTGTGGTCTAAACCACAGAGCCTAGGGCTTGCCGATCAGAAGGCTGGAAGTTTGAATCCCTGCGACGGGGTGAGCTCCTGTTGTTCGGTCCCAGCTCTGGCCCACCTAGCAGTTCGAAAGCACGTCAAGTGCAAGTAGATAAATAGGTACCGCTCCGGTGGGAAGGTAAATGGCATTTCTGTGTGCTGCTCTGGTTCGCCAGAAGCAGTTTAGTCATGATGGCCATGTGATCCGGAAGCTGTCTGCGGACAAACACCGGCTCCCTCGGCCTATAGAACAAGATGAGCGAGCAACCCTAGAGTCGTCCATGACTGAACCTAACGGTCAGGGGTACCTTTACCTTTATGATCAGGAAGCCTGTTTGTGCAGGATGCCACTCAGTAAAGGAAGGTCAGGGCAGAGTACAGCCCTGCAGCCCATTCACAGGCACAGTTAGCAAATTCCTGAACAGGGCCTTAGAACATCATTGTTATTTATTTTAGGAATTGCTTCTCATAAAGCATCCCAAAACAATTTATAACAGTGTGGCAGGCCACCCAAATCTCTGAGCGGTGCGAGATTCTAGGGGTTCCAGGCTTCAGTTTCTTTAGAGTGATGGACAGCAAAGACTGTGGTGTCTTTAGGATATATGGTTTATTTACACAGATATACAACCTGAGCCCATGATGGAGGGGCTCACAGCATTAACACTCTAAGAGGGTCTTGCTTCTCCCATAAGCAGCTGCCTTAGATTCAAGCAGAAGTCAAACATCTCTCTCTCTCTCTCTCTCTCTCTCTCTCGTTTCTGCCAGATTTTAGCTCACACACCGCAACTCTGCCATTTGTCTTAACTACTAGACAGTTGAATGAGAGCGGTCCATCCATTTGTTCTCTGGTGCAGAGCCACTTCCTTTGTTACCTTAACAACCCATGATTAGACCATTAACAAGAAACTTCCCTGGCTATTCCAGCACTCGGAACCTGGTTGGATCCAGGAATTAGAAGGAACTCAGGCATACAGCTTACCCCCCCCCTCAAAACACTATAATAAAAATTCTATAGATAGATAGAGAGGTGTAATGATATTTTGCTACAGTATGCAGGGCTGAACAACTCTTGAGTGAGTCAGGATTCCAACTAAGCGCTGCTCCTCTCACTCCAAGACCCAGATATATCGAGTTTTCTCTCTCCATCTGATGTCATCCTGACATGATCAAAGTTCTACTGCTGCTATCTTCCCGAGAGTGCAAAGGTATCACCTGGTTTGCAATCACCTCCCCTGCTGCCATTGTATCTCTGTGGTCCACTGGGGGACTTAGGAGTTGCCCATATCATATATTTCTAGGAGGCATAACTCAACTATAGGATTTGTGTACTCAATGTTGTACAAACGGTGCTCTCATGTGCTTCGTTCTAATATTCCCTATGGGTTTTCCATTCCTGAACTTTAGACATCTGATTGTTTGCCCTCTATAAAGTTGCTAGTTTGTTTCATTTTGGTTTTTTACATAGTCATTGTATAGCATAAACAGCAAATTTGATATTACATGGAGTAACGTCTCTCAGAATATATTCCTTCCCAGCAGCAGGGTTTAAAAATTGCAATATTTACATGAGATATTTGATTTCTTCAGTCTCTGTGTCATGAAAATGACTGGAAGCTACTGATGCCTCTGGTTGTAGAGTCTCTTAGGTCAAGACACAGTTGTCAAAGAAATATGGTAATGAATTATTTATTGATTAGAACAATAACTGCCTAGACGGTGTTAACAGATATCACCCATCGACACCACCGCTATAAGAAGAAAATGGGGGTAGCAGTTAATGGAATATAGAATCCCCTTTTAGGCAATCTAAATTCCTCAAACATTGAAGGAGATTATGGGAGAGTGAGGATAGATCCATCTTGGCATACTGCTTTCTGTGTCACCTTCCACATGCTTCTAAGGAAATTTCAGCAGTGTGAACCCTGCTCTCTTCATGTAGGTTCAACCCTTGATTTAGAACCCTGGGACCAAACCCAGAAGAAGCCTAGTTCTGTGAGTGGCATGGAAGGTGATGGGCAGCATAGATGGTATACTCATCCTTGTTCTTTCTCATCACATGAGGGGCTTGGAAGACCTGAATTGTCGCTGGCATCTGTCTGTCCTGAGAAACAATGGAGTGTGCCTCTGGGGGTCAAGTCAAACCACTGTGCTAGCAGCATCTCTCTGGGGTCAGGCAGGGGTGCCAACTTGGATACAACATGGGGGGGCAGGTAAGCCCTGCCCCACATAACTGATCACAAGACGGTGCACACACACCATTTGAATGGCAATGCCCATCAACTTTTGGAAGGTCCTTGGGGAGCCAAAGGGACCACAGCCCCTAGGAGTTGGCAATTCTGGGCATTATGTTCAAAGGTGCTGGTCTGCCCAGATGACAAGACCCCCCCCCTTGACCTCACTGATGTGGTCCGAAGGAAAGCAGAGCAAGCGATACATTCTGCAGCAGCTTGACTGCAGGAGTTACCAGATAGAGGTGCCATCCAATCGTCTTAGGGACTCCACTCTGGATATGTGTAGGATTTACTCCCTAGCTTTTTCTTCTCCCAAAGTAAAGCTTCACACACCTGAATAGGCTAACAGTACCTCTAAAGTTGATCTCTGCATGTGGTAGGTGATAGACAACTATACAGCAATAATGCAGTGGCTAACCGTGCACATGTCTCAGATATGTCTCATTGTGACTTCTCCCCAGCTAAGTGTGTATAGGATTGCTGTCTAACACATGGAGCTGTGACCCATTAATAATCTCACTGATGCGATGAACACCCTAGGCCACGGATGGGGAACATGTTGGACTGACACTCCCAGAATCCTTGACCATTGACCATTCTAGCAGTCCAAGAACCCATGGAGGGTCACAGGTTCCCCATCCCTGCTGTTGTCCATTTCAGGCAAGCCATTATTATTCATTCCCCATATGCAATGCAGGGTTAATAATACAAACCTAATTTACAGGACTATATAAGGATAGTGAAAATATAAGGCATGTGAAGCAAACGTTAAGGTGTTTATTATTATTATTATTATTATTATTATTATTATTATTATTATTATTACTATTACTAATGATGATGATGGTGATGATACAAATGGACGGTACATGGGTTGTGAGATATTTCTGCAAGATTAAAAGGATCTCTCTCACAAGTACTTGGAAAGATTTTCACCATGTTAGTGAACAAATAATGATCAGTGATGGCTTTGAAGTTCAATAGCATCTGGCTCATCACATGAATTTGCCTCACCTTCAGTATGTGGATGTATTCAAAGGTGAGCTCTGTTGGCCCGTAAAATGGTTTTCTGCTCACAATTTAAACTGAGGATATGTTTTTTCCGGTGTGTGCCCGTTTTGTGCCTGTGTGTTCTGCATTAGGCAGTCTAGACACTCAACAAGGCAGCTGCTTGTGTTGGTGGTTGGTCGGCCCATTGCATTGCAGAAATTGATTTGAACTCCTTAAAATGGGCTTGTAATTTACAGAGCACTATTGTGGCTCTTCACATATGCCCCAAGGGCAGGCCATACATCATGTAAATATGACCTTTGAAAAAGCAAACCAAGCTCACATGTGCTGGCTGGATTTTCTAGAGGTACTTCCAAAGTTCTCCTCATCCAAAATTAGCCCAGGATTTTGGGAGGTCTAAACGACCGTAACTGGTTGTATCTCAGAAGTGGTATCAATGTCTTAGGAATTCTTAATTGCTCCTTTCCCACCCACCCCAAGAAACATTGAAAACAGATGGGGTTATTTTTTTGAGTAAATGCATAGGGTGGAATTCAACACTGCACTATTCTGTTCTGAATGTTCAAGCTTTCCAGCTTTCCAGAGAGAACAATCCTCCTCTATTTCCCCTGAATACTATTTTGGGTGGGTTGTGTGTGTGTGTGTGTGTGTGTGTGTGTGTGTGTTCCTGACCCCCTCCAAGCCAATCGCAGGGGATGTGGGGGATTCATGAGGGGGAAGCCCCATTGCACAAGCAAAATTCCTTGTGCAAGGCTTCCACTGATGAGGCTCTCTAGGTGAATTCCACCCATATGATTCTACTGTTCAGCATTTTGCTTTCAGTATACAAAACACGGAATCACTGAGTTGTAGAGTTGGAAGGAAGCCCTTGCAATGATATGTGTACATGGCTTCAAACATCAGTGGTGGGAGCATGGCGGATGAGGAGTAAAAGCATCATATTCTCAGTTTATCTAGGACAAAGCCTCATTGAACTCTGTGAGACTTACTTTTGAGTGCAGGATTGCACTGTGTAAATTCCTCCTCCTCTGCTCACAACGTGATTTAAGACAAATACAGACCCATTGCCCTTTCACAAACTTGTTCAACCTTCCCCACTACCATTTCTGTATTAAGGCACCCAGAGCATTAAATTACTTAAGAGGGTTAATGACTAAAAAGTCTTTTTAGCTGCCAAATTATCAGATCATTTTCTGTGAAAATGAATGAGAATCATTTGAGGGGTTTCCACAGCAACATTTATTACTATGAAAAGAGAAGTTGAAGCCATTTGTAGAACAAATGATGACAAACTTACTGCGCAATTTCCAAAGCAGAGAAAGCGGCATAGTCCAGGATGGCTCTGCAGTGATTTGGTCTGCAGATGCAGGGCCACTACTGCAATGTTGCCCAGTTCCACTTTTTGGCCCTCATTCTCTGAACCTGGTTGTTGACAGCTTGGGGGCTGGGATGCAGATGGAGGAATGTGTTCCCTTCTAAATGGAGGTGTAGCATTAAGGTTCCATAAGAAGATCTCTGCCAAAGGCACATCTAGGCCAACATCCTGTTTTACAGTGGCCAACCAGATGCCTATGGGAAGCCTGCAAGTACACAATAGCCCACTCCCACCTGTGATACTCAGTAAAGACTCTCCTCCCTGGAAGAGAGGGGAGTGGTTGTGGGCAGGAGCCCGAGCTCCGCCCCTGGCCGGGGGCCTTAGCCCCCGCCCCTCCTCACCTGGCTGGTGCCCATGCCCACCGGAGGCAGCCAACCAGGTGTCTCCGGGGGGCGTGTTTAGCAGCTTAATGCTGCGGCTCCAGCTCCGCCTCCTCCTCAGTCGTCGTCGTCCCGCAGCGAGTCACCCACCCTCCACTCCCATTTAGCTCAGGGTCTAGGTTTTTTGGCCTTGCTATGGACCTTAGGTTGGTCGCCCCGGTTGTCTGGGGGGCCTGGTAGGAATTTTTCCATTTGGCATTAGGCTTTTTGGTTTTTTCGCCTACCTCGTAGCAATCATCACAACTTTTGTGGTATTGGTGGGTAGGTTAGGCATTGGATTCATGTGTGTCAAGGGCTAGGTGTGGCCATCGCCTATGCTATCTACCGTGGGTTATTCCGTTAAAGGAATCTGGCGGTCGTGTATTCCGTCCGATGCCTGCTTGGCGGGAGGCCATGGCACGACCCTCGGTGACATCAGGGGTGAGCCTATAGTTGGATTAGCATCAACAGGCTCCACCTACTGTTGAATAAACCCGCCTCCTATAGTCATCCAATGCCTAAGCCAATACCTTTTCACTGCTGTAATCAATAAAGTTGTGGCCTTTTCTTGCCCATTAACCTTATATCACGTGTCCTTGTGTGTTTATTTCACATAGCGGGGGTCGGGCCCTCGATCCACAATTGATAATTGCTTGGATGGCCATCTGTTAGGTATGAGTTGGCTGAGATTCTTGCACTGCAGGCATTTGATCTAGATGACCCTTGGGGTCCTTTCCAACTCTACAATTCCACTGTCTCTGACAGTGGAGGTAAAAGATCCACACTAAGGAGGTCCTGTGAAACATCTTTGGGGACCCCAAAAGAAGATATTTGTTCATATGGTAATGGTGACGATGATGAGGTTGTCTCTGGGGACGGGGCCAATTGTATCAACTGGCAAGGGCAGCAACAATGACACTAATATATAAAATGAATGGCTTCTTTAAGAGCTGGTGAAGCTCCATAGCTAAAATATGACTTATGAGCTGAGGAACATCCAAGTTCAAAACTCACAGTAGACATGAGCTCAGAAGCAACTCTATTGTAGGAGTAACCAACCTTTTGAGGCCTGTGGGTGCATTTGTAAACAAGAGAAGCTATCATGGAAACCACAACCAAGCACACACTGTAACCTATCTTGTTTCCTACAAGAGAATGCTAGTTTCAAGCCTAGTTTCAGTGGAAGATGGATAGGGGGTAGACCCTGTGCACATCAGGGAAGCCCTCTGGGAGCACATATACACTGGCAGGTGCCAAGTTGGCAACCTCTGCCCAGGAGCGGCCTTGCTAATATGCTGCCCTGTGCAAGACCATTTGACACCCTTCCCCCAGCGTTCATGGCCCTGGCTTAAGCCAGGCTTTAGTAAGTGTGGGATGTAACATAAGCAGTCAAGTATAACACTTTCTCTTTGCCCAGAGTGGACACGCAGGGGGGTGTTACTCCAGCCAGGAAGACTTCCTGTCACACTTGGTCTGGAGCTTCCTCCCCCTGCGTGTGACCAGGTAGGTGACCATGACCCTGGGAGACCCCATAAAAGGGGCTGGTCACGCAGCCATCTTCCTCTTTTGACTCTTCTTCTTCCTGATGCCATGCTCTTGTGATACTGATGTATTTTGCTGTCTGCTGGCTCTCAGCCTCTAGGACATGGGCTCATTCCCATATGGGATGAACTCAAACCCTTTTCTGTAACTGTAAGCTAAAGCCTGCCTTCAGGGATCCAACTGTGAACTGGACAGGAGTAAACTTCTTATTACTTTTAAAAGAAGACTGTTGTGTCTTTATTCTTTTTAAGAGGAATAAAAGGGGACTTACCAAGAACCAAACCCAATCTGAACAAAGCCAGTTTGGATCACTTAAGTAAAGAGATTCAAATGAATCTATTAACTAGCTTCCTGCTATATATTGGGGAATGCACTCTGCTGCTGACTCACAAGCGTGAGTTAGGAAGGATACTATTAAATCAATATATCCCCCCCTACTATCCTTAACATTCCCACAGGAAGGAGGTGCAAAACTCTGGCAAGGTCCTAGAGCCCTCACACCTCCTTCCCAAAGCCTGGTAAGCACTTGGCCAGTTTTGAGGAAGAGGCAGGAGGACTTTAGGACCCTGTCAGAGCTCTCACACCTCCTTCCCAAACCTCGGCAAGCACTTACAGTGGTACCTTGGTTTACGAACTTAATCCGTTCTGGAAGTCAGTTCTTAAACCAAAGCATTCTTAAACCAAGGTGTGCTTTCCCATAGCTGCAGGGAACTCAATTTACAAATGGAACACACTCAACAGGAAGTGAAACATGTTCTTATTCCAAGGCAAAGTTCACAAACCAAAACACCTACTTCCGGGTTTGCAGGGTTCTTAATCCAGGTTGTTCATAAACTAAGCTGTTCTTAAACCAAGGCACCACTGTACTGGGCTTTGAGAAGGAACCCTCCTCAGCTGCACACACAGTGTGACTACACCTCATGCCCTAAATCTGCCTCTGCTCTGCACTCAGTTTCCATCTGGGATACAGTGACAAAAATAAAACTGACTAACCCTGCAGAGCTACTGGTGCATGAAGTTTCAAATGCTGGTATATAAATGCCAACACAACAACTTTGTTATTTCATGCCAGTGACTTCTGCCACCCCTGCTTATTCCACAGCAACAGCCTTTTCCTCCTTGGTCAAATATTATGTTCGGGGCTGAACTCTGAAAAGAATGCTGGACTCTCTTGTGAACGAATGTTTTCCCCAGCTGCACAATCCTCTCGAAAATACGAGAGCAGAGTGCTGGGCTAAGTACACATTGCTTCCCGTTCTAATGCTCCCTTGGGGGCTTAAAACAAAATTGTACAAACACCATCCCAGAGTAGGAAGCGAGTGCTCTCTGCAGCCATTCTTTTTGATATACAGGAAACCAGTAGGAGAGCACAATATAAAAATTGACCTTTACGCTTCCTAATGATATGTAGGAAATTAAATGTGTCCTTTTCTAAAGTAAACCTTCTACCTCAAATGATAAGTTATGGAGATAACAGAAAGTTGACAGGCATGAATTGAATTGCTAATTCAGGATATCATTGCATTCACGTTTTCAAAACAGGAGAAACAACCATTTATTATGATGTCATTATTCTCCCCAGAGTAAGATTTGAAACTAGTATTTAAAGCTTCCTGCTTAACACCTGATTTTTTTTTATTTTTTAAAAATGCTCATTTTTGTATAAACCAGTTCCTCTCTATCATAAGTCTTTATTCAAAATAATTGCTTGCAAAGAAATTATTACAATTATTACAAGCTGTTTTAGTGTTCAGAAAATGTGTTGAAATTGTTGACAAGCATATTCTATTTCTTTTTGCAACTTATTTAAGAATGATCATTGGCTAATAGGCATAGTCTAATTGTCAAAGTCCTATTTATCTAGAGGAAAGTGCAATACAGGAGATACTTAGATTTGGTGTGGGAAGTGTGTGCTTGGCCATAAAGAAGAGAAAGTACAATAATTTGAGGCACTGACATATAAGAAGAGTTCTGTTGGATCAGGCCAAAGGCCCATCAGGTTCAGTACCCTAGCCAAATGACCATAATTAGGACATGAGAACAACAACCGGGGTGTGCAGGTATATTTGTGCGTCGAGGTCCCCAAGGCACCCCAAATAAGAACACAATGACACTTGATTTTTGTTTAAGGTTTTGGCATAATTTTGGCCACAACTTTATTAAAAATACAGCAATGTGAGTGGTTGCTTAGGCATTGGTAGCAACTAACTGACCCCGCATGGGGATAGTCTGATATTCGCACTCCCCACGAAGTCAGAAAGGGTAAGTCACCCGGGGAGAGAGACGGGACTGGGAACAATGCCTCACCTCTACCCAAATGCTCCCAGGGGCTCTTGTGTGGCCCTAGCCCCTTGCCAGGGTGTTCAGACAAAAGCATGGCGAGCCCCTGGGTTCCTTTAATGGAAAACCCTTGCAGCAGCAGCATTTTAGAGGGGCAGGCACAGCCAAATCCATACCCCTCCACCAACCAATTCCCAAACCAATGCCTAACTGCAACCTTACAAGTTGTGACGATTTGCTACGCAGTAGGCAAAAACCAAATGGCACCAGCCAATCAGCCAAATGGACAAAATTCCTACCAGGCCCCTGCCCCAAAGCAGATGACCCCATGATAGGCATAGCAAGGTCAAGCAAACAGCCTAACATTAGGGAAGGAGGGCGGGTAATCCGAAGCACGCAGCAAAAAGAGGAGGCTCGTCGCTGCGTGCAGAGTATTTAACAAACAGGGCTGTCAGTCAATAAATGGCAACATATAAATCTCCCCAGTAACAGCCCGCCCCTGCTTAAAGATGGCCAAACTCTTTTGCCCAGCAACAGTGAGGTGTCTTGTGAGCCCACACCGCAACATGTGCTCTCCATGAGGGAGAACACGCTTAAACCCACAAGTGTTCACCTGAATAGGGCTTATAGAAGATCGAGCTAGGATAGCTCAGCTGGTAGAGCATGAGACTCTTAAGCTTAGTGTCATGGTTTCGAGCCCCTGTTGGGTGAAAGATTCCAGCATTGCAGGGGGTTGGACTAGATGACCTTTGTGGCCTCTCCCAACTCTACAAATCTATGATTCTACAAAGAATCACATGTGGAAACGTGCTTGGCAAGAGTAAAAACATTCAGAGAAATGTCAAGATTTCCAAATGAGCATTCTCTCCTCCCTCGAATATTTGCTTTTCTAAAAAACATCATGGATTTATTCCAGATTCACAGCTCCTCATTGTTAGAATAACTAAATCAAGAGCAGGAGCATATCTGGTGAAGGGAATGAGGAGTTTGTCACATGTGTGGTAATCCCCAATGCAAATAGCAGCTTCATAGCAGTAGCTTCTCTTCAACCAGGCCTTTGGCTGATTAATATTCCACAGCCTTTTCCACGTGTTTATGGGAAGGGGTTTTGCTGGTTTGTTTTTAATTATTTGCTTGTATATTCCTGTATCTTATCCTGAGAACTGTCCAGAGATCTTTTGATGAAGGGTGATACAGAAATTGAATAAATAAAATTAAATTTAAAAAAAAAATGGACAGTGGGGTTGGGATTCTAAGCTATGTGTTTAATGTCATGTGTAATTTGACCCGCAAGACTAAAAGTTGTGATGAGAGTTTTTAAATTAGAAATCATTTCCTCATCTCAATTGTCTTTAGTTGAATTGTCTGGAGAGGCAGTGCGGCTTTATGTACTATCCCCAAAGTGAAGATGTTTAAAAATGTGGTTGGGGTAGTATGGTTTATTTTCTACTCTTGCATCTATACTGCTGCTCTTACCATCACTATTGCATCGACCCATTGAGTGAATAGGGAATAAAACAAAAGGAAGGGCTTGTCGACACCTCCGTTTGGCCTGCCGCTTTCCTCCAGGAAAACTTGTGGTTTCCCACTGAATTGCGCCGAATGGCAACCGGGTGTTCCACAAATCGGCTCCTCCCTTAAAGAGGGCACCTATTTTGGTCAGACCTGGACACTGAAATCCTGTGTTGTGGGTGGGTACGATTGGTCAGCCACAACACCTGATTGGTAGGTCCCTCGTAGCTGGGTGCAATCTGGCCAATGGGACACAGTCGAAATGGTTCAAGGGACCTATTTATACCCATGCACATGATCCAGAGCTTCCTATTTTGGTGTGTGCATTCGGAACACCCGCCCACCTCTCCCTACTTTTAGGGCTTTGCACCTGACCTTGCTATGCTGTCGTGTGTCGTCTGTCGTTGGGACAGGGGCACAGCAGGAATTTTCCCCACTTGGCTGTTTGGCTGTTGCCATTTGGGTTTCACCTGGCACGTAGCAAATCATCACAACTTGTAAGGTTGTGGATAGACTCTGGTTCAGGTGATAGGGATGGGAGAACACTCTCGCCATCCTTATGTGAAGGGTATTCCGTTTAAGGGAATCCAGGGGCTTGATGGTTTGGTCAACCCCTGAGAGGGGGTTGTGCCTGTGCCTGAGTCCAGGGGGACATTTGGGTGGCGGAGATAGCCTTTTCCTGGCTTTCCGCTTATCCAGGTGTTCACCCTTGGCTGACCTATGCTGGAACCCTGGGTCAGCATGGCAGGGAACTAGTCAAACCATAGTCTATGCAACCATTCACTTTCTGTAATCAATAAAGTTGTGGCCTAAATTCTGCCAAAAACCAAAACTAAAATTTGAGTCAAGTGTGTATTTATTTAGGGGGGAGGTTTCTGGGTCTGAAAATGCAAATTGCCATTTGTTCGAATTCAGTGGTAAAGAATTTTCCAGGGGAAAGTTTGAGGGCAAATGCAAAACTGCTCAGACCACGCTTCCTAGGCATGGAACAAGCAGAAGGGTGGACCAGTATGAATTCAGTCGCATCCAAACCAAACAGGCACAAGCCAAGCTGTTCCTCTTGCACCCAGACATTCAGAGCACTCTGTTTATTCAGCAGAGACACTTCAGCTCTGACCCCTGTCATTCTAAACCCAAGAGCAGAAGGGAGACTCAGGCAACAGGCTCCCGACTTGAAGCAACCAATTAATCTCATCTTTAAAATGAAAGCAAAGCCAAATCAACAAACAAACACGGAAAACAAAAGCCCTTGACAATTTAGTAAACAGCCTCAAGTGACGGAAACATTTAAAGGTCAATGATAATGCAGACTGGTTAGCTAATCTCCTTCCCACAGCCACAAAAGTGTGCTTTTGTGTGGAGGGGAGGTGGAAGGGATCCAATCCAGGTTACAGGGTGTGTGTTTTTAAAAAATCCAATGTATGCTACTCAGACTGTGGCTTTTGCAGCAGATAGATAGCCAGATGGCCATGTTTGCTTTACTTCTTTGAATGATCCAATGGCGTTTGATGCACTTGAGAAAGTCAAAGAGGATTCCCATACACACACACTTGGGACCAGATTAAACATTATGCTAAGCACACTATGAACTCCATCTAAATTGGACTGAAAGCCCCTTTGTTGGGAAAAGAGGGACACTATCATAAAGGGTTTCATTTTATTTGTTTTCTGGGAGCTGGGGGAGGCTGGTTTTGGAAGCACTGATTCAGCACATCCACAACTGCTTTCCCCAAGCTAGCCTAAAGATCACACAAGGATCTGCTTAAGTTATCAGGCAGAATCCATATAAAAATACACTGTGCAGACCCTGCGTACATTGCTTATTGCTGCCTACACTTTAGAGGGGGAGAAGGAGAGAAAGCACCAGTACCAAAGTTTAAAAGAAGAGATGGGGTCTCAAAGGTGCATTTTTTTTTAAAAAAAGAAAAAGCTTGACACATTTCAACTTGTTCTTCCCTGGGAGCAGCGGGATGCACAACTCCTATGGCCTTAACTGTGCTCTGTGATGCCCAAGTGCAACTAAGGAAGAATATATTTGAAATGCTTTTGGCTCTTCACTGTTTTCTATCTCTTCTTTTACCCCAGTTCTTACTTAAGCACCACAAGAGAAAGATGTACCAGTAGGTGAGGACTACACAGTACAATGAATGCAGGGCTGCAACTGAAAATGGCAGCTCTGTGTCAATTTCTGCCCTCCGCTCCTTTAAGAGCAAATATAATTCCTCCTGTTACGTTATCTCATGTTATTGCAGCGCACATTTCTCTGTGCCCCACCTGTGGCAGCCAACGGTGTGGAATTGTGGGGGCCTGACCAAAATGGCATCAGGACATTCAAGATGTACGATGTTACAGGAAATTGCTGCAGCGCTGCTGTTTTTCAGCAATGGGTCTACATTTATGATGGCCTTATTTGAGAACTCACCTGCTGGCCATAGGAGACCAGGAATTCAATGCAGGCAAGTTCTTCCATGTAGGTAAATAAGTAGGAGAGGAGACATTTGCTTTGTTCCCTACCCTCCCAGCATGCCTGTGGAGGAAGGGAAATCTTTCCCCATGGCCATCACATAAATACAGCAAGCAGGCAAATGAGGAGCCGGTTGCTTCACCACTCCTGCAACAGTCTGCTTGGCAATAATAATAATTTTATTATTTATACCCCACCAATTTGGCTGTGTTGTTCCAGCCACCCAGGGCAGATTCCAACACATATAAAAACATAATATAACACCGGACATTATATATATATATATATATATATATATATATATATATATATATATATAAACTTCCCTAAAGAGGGCTGCTTTCAGATGTCTTCTAAAAGTTGTGTCCACATGGAGGGTGCCACTGCCAAGAAGGTCCTCTGCCTGGTTCCCTGTAACTTCACTTCTCACAGTGTGGGAACTGCCAGAAGGCCCTCAGAGCTAGACCTCAGTATCTGGGATGAATGATGGGGGTGGAGACACTCTTTCCAGTATACTGGGCTGAGGCCATTTAGGGCTTTAAAAGTCAGCACCAACACTTTGAATTGTGCTTGGAAACGTACTGGGAGCCAATGTAGATCCTTTAGGACCAGTGTCATATGGTCCCGGTGGCTGCTCACAGTCACCAGTCTAGCTGCCGCATTCTGGAATAGCTGTCGTTTCTGAGTCAGTTTCAAAGGTAGCCCTACATAGAGCATATTGCAGTAGTCCAAGCATGAGATAACCAGAACATGTACCCCATGGTGAGATAGTGTGCAGACAGGTAGGGTCTCAGCCAATGCATCAGATGGAGCTGGTAGATAGCTGCCTTGGACACAGAATTGACCTGTGGCTCCATGGACAGCTGTGAGTCCAAAATGGTGGAAGGCATTTCATTTTTACTAGCCTGCCAAGACACTGGCCGTCTGCATTTTGGTGCTGTCCCTCTTCTGTGGCCAGTTTAGAAACACCAGTTACAAGTGTCTTCATAGGCTAGTCAAATATTTGTGGGCTAGCAATTTTGATGGACTTATTTACAAGGTTGGTTAGTGCTATCCTTGAACACTCATGCATAAATGTGCCAAATCCTGCTCTCTGTGCTGAATCCTACTAAAACACTTAGTTAAGACTAAGGCAGCATTTCCTCCTCATCAGATGACAGGAAGGCACTGGCCATACCCACTCTAACATCAGAGCAGCTCAACCAATGGCACAACTGCCCCTCTGTGACACCAGGCAACCAACACAAAATCCCTTAGTCTTAGTGCATAACAAAATATATTTTCCAATTTAGGACCCAATATTCTCAAAGTCCCTTGAACTCTGTGAAAGCCCCTATAGGAAAGAGGCTTCAGGATTTTAGCCAAAGGGTTACATATTCTGAAAGCATATTTCCAAGCCTACCTTTTTAAAAAACATGTTGCGGATTTCAGCAAACCTTGAAGCGCTTTCGCTCAGAAATTAATTACTGTTTGTACACCATTCTGACTTCTTTAGATAAAAGGCCTTGGGAAACTGCAGCCTACTATGACTGCCATGAGCATTTATATCTGTTCGTTGAAACGGCTCCTTTTAAAAATTCTTTTCTGGTTCATTCAAAATATAGCCGTGAGTCTAATTACTACAACAAATGTAACTATCTGAAATTCAATCAGATGAAAAAATAATGGGAGTTTAATTTTTCTAATGAGAATTTTATGAAACTTCTTACTCTACAAAGAGACAATTGGTAGCAAATTGGATTGCAGAACCTCACAGAACAATATGACTCAGGAAGGATTGCTCTTAATTAATTTAATCTTCGGGATGAGTGAGCTGCTTCAAACCTTGACTCTCTATTTCGTTTCCTTCTTTTTGTTTGTCTAATGAGGACAGAGTTTGTTAAAAGGGTTTCTGTTCCATTTTCTTATTCTAGTTTCCATCTCTCCCAGAGCCAGCCCGAATTCTGAAGGGTAAATTCATACATAATAATTGTGTGCATGCCATTTCAGTTAATGCCTGTGAAAATGTGAGATCCACAGCTGCATGACTGGATCCCATGATACCCCCAATAATTTCTGTAAACAGGATCCACATGGATCAGAGAAATAACATGGCTACTTTCCATTCTGATGTCATCAGCCCACAAGGAAGGACAATTGACCAACTGAGGAAAGCATGGATCTGGACTACTGAGCATCATTAAGGTTGGGCAAAGGTCTTAGAGAAGGTATTTCAGTCCAAGATGGCTCAGCCTTGGCTCAGTCAGATCAGGAAATAGCGGGACTTTTAATATTTAAACTTTTAATAGTTGCAGTTGGCTTTCCCACCTACAATCCCTCAAAGGAGATAGCAAAACTATTATTATTATTATTTTGAAAAGAGCATGTAACGGCAGATAACCACCTATTATAAGCACACACAAAAAATATCACAAAAAGCCAGGGTGCAATCCTGCCTATAAGAATGAATAAAGAGACAAAGGGAGAACTGAAGGAGGGGAACAGGACAGCCTACGAAGTGAAGAAAGGCTATCACAAAGAGAATACTGGGAGTGTGGGAAAGGAGAAGGACTGAGAACAAGGAGTGTGGAGTTTGTACCCCGGTGGCAAGTCAGTGAGAGGGAAAAGGAATGGTGGACAGATAGAAACAGACACTGGGGAGGGAGAAAACAGAGTGAGAAGCTGAACTGGGCAGAGGGGCTAAGTGAAAACAAAGACCCCCATTAGCTGGATCCTGAAGGGAAGAGACCACCTGGGGTTCCAAGGACTTCTGGGACCTTGGAAAGGTAGGAGCTGACAGTTGTCTACCACATTTTTATATTAAAAGGTGATGTCAACATCAGATATCTAAGTGTATGTTGGCAGTGGGCTTCCACTGCTGTGAAATGTTTGGTCTGGATGAAGTTACCAGTTCCTTAGATTTCATATTCATGTCATCAAAAATACATAACAGCAAAAGCTGGGCTGCAGAAGTGACAATCTTTTATGCAGTGCTTTTTTTTCTTAAAAAATGTTTAGGGGTACTCTCCTTTTCCTACTCATATTGAAATACTGCCACTCAATGATGCCAAACTTAGATTAACAAATGTTTAGGGGTATGCATTCCCCTGCGTACTCTTGTGGGGGGGGAGCACTGCCTTTATGCAATAATTTTCCCTGCACCTCACTTCTGGGTGCAGATGGAAGTTGCAAATGGCATGACCCTGGAAAGCTGCCAACTTTTATAATGGCTGAAATGGCAGGTGTGGGTATGTTGGCTGCCCCTTGGGGAATCAGGATACTTGCACGGCCCTTAAATGGCTATGAAAAATAATGTGGCCTCCAACTTGCTAGCAGCAGCTGCAGCAGCATCATATTCATAAATGGGATGGCAAATCTGGCATTCTATGGCAAGGGATAGTTTTACCAAGGACTTGCCTACCTCAGTCAAAAATCGGCGTTATGAATGCATTATAAACATGCAAAACCAGATGGAGAGCAAAATAAAAAAATAAAAAATTCTCTGCTATTTTCAATAGCGGTTCCCCCCTTTTGTTTTAACGATTTCATTTCTGAATTATGTATGGCATCCCCCCCCCCCGTGTGTAAATCCACCTTAAGTCTCTTTGGGAAAGTGTTTCTTACACTGGCCACTTGCAGTCTTGTACTGTAGGCATTTTGTTCTCAAAATAGCAAGACACAATATTTCAGCTGAGTTGCAACATCTTAAAGACTTAACTTCTCCTAGTAACAGACTGGGGTCTTCAACTTTTTCTCAACTCAGCAGTGCATCCCCAATGAAGCTTTCACCATTTTTGTAGCCTACAATTTGTGCATGAGTAAATGTTTTGCCAAGTCACTTAGAACAGAGCCATTAGATGCTCAGTGACTTAGGCTTGATAGTTTGAGTTCACCTGCTCCAAGTTAATCAACAGCTTTCCTAATAGTCCAAGTCTGCAAACTCACACAGGTTGATCGATACAGTATTGGGTCTCAGTGAAAGATCTCCATATATATCCTCTCAAAAATCGACAATGCATGAGAGACTGTTTGCTCATCATGCTCAGTTCCTGTTTTCAGTAGTTTAGCCTCCCCTTAAATGTGCTCTCATTTAATGGAATGCCAGGACTGGATACCCATCCTCCCTTCTGTTAAGAACAAAGCAGAAGTGAAAAGAAGGACAGATCTGATGTTTTACAGTGGCTCTGGTTTATCTCAGGATGGTTGAGGATGGACTCAACACATAACCTCAAGGTTAGATTACTGCAATATGTTATACGTAGGGCTGCCTCTGAAGACAGTTTGGAAACTTCAGCTGGTGCAGAATTCAGCAGCCAGGTTGCTTACCAGAAGCAAGATGGTCTGAGCATATTACACCGATCTTGGTCCAACTGCACTAGCTACCGATTAGTTTCTGGGCCCTATTCAAAGTGCTGGTTTTGACCTCTAAAGTCTTAAATGCTCAGGAGCGCAATACCTCAAGGATCGCCTCTTTCCATTTGAACCTACCCGGACCCTGAGATCACCTTCTGAGGCCCTCCTTCGTGTGTTGCCTCCTCAAGAGATGCAGAGGGTGGCAACACAAGAACAGGCCTTCTCTGCAGTGGCTCCCCATCTGTGGAATGCTCTCCCCAGGGAAGTTCGCCTGGCGCCTTCATTATACACCTTTAGGCGCCAGGCAAAAATGTTCCTTTTTAACCAGGCCTTTGGTTGACCTGATCAACATCCCATACCCTTTTAAAATGTGGCTCTTTTGTGGGGAGGTATTATTGAGTTACTGCTTTTATTTTTATTTTATATGCTGTGATCTTTTTATGTGAGCCGCCCTGAGACCTCCAGGTATAGGGCAGTATCTAAAGTATATTATTATTATTATTATTATTAATAATAATAATAATAATAGGTTCCCAATGTGAATTGGGGGATCACACACAATTCAATTAGCGTTTAAAACCCTAATTAAACATGTGGTCAGAATGAGGGCATTTGAGACTGTGCATGTCTCCTCCTTCCCACCCTCCTGTTGTTTAGTCATTTAGTCATGTCCGACTCTTCGTGACCCCATGGACCAGAGCATGCCAGGCACTCCTGTCTTCCACTGCCTCCCGCAGTTTGGTCAAACTCATGCTGGTAGCTTCAAGAACACTGTCCAACCATCTCGTCCTCTGTTGTCCCCTTCTCTTTGTGCCCTCCTAACAGCTAATTAATTCTTACCTAGACTAAACTAAGGCCACATTTATGCCATACATTTAAAGTACTGTGATACCACTTGACTGTGATAAACAGTCCTCCAAAGAATGTTGGGACTGTTGTTTCTTTAGAGTACTAAGACCCCTATTCCCCCTTCCTAGAGCTACAATTCTCAGAGTGGTTTAACAACCAATGCCTCTCCCCAGGGAACTCTGGGAATTGTAGCTCTTTGAGGGGAACAGGGGCCTCCTAGCATCGCTCAGCATCCTTAACAAACTACAACTCCCAGAATTATTTGGGGGAAGCTGTCACTGTTTAAAGTGGCATCCTAGTGCTTTAAATGTATGTGTGAATGTGGCCATACACAACACCCAGGAAGGAGCAAGAATGCAAGGTATAAAGAGAGGATGACTAGGTCTAAGGAAGGCAGTGTCGGGTTTGGAAGGAAAGGTGTTGCTGAAAGACACATGCTTCTCTGCTTTTTCTCCCCGGGTTTACAATGCAGATTATGCCTCAGGCATGTGCAGCTGGCATGAATTTACTGGAAGGCTGATTTAGGGAAGGACTAAAATACTTGTCGATTTTACTTTCTTGGGCTCCATGATCACTGCAGATGATGACAGCAGTCACGAAATTAAAAGACACCTGCTTCTTGGGAGAAAGGCGATGACAAGCCTAGACAGCATCTTGAAAAGCAGAGACATCACCTTGCCAACAAAGGTCCATATAGTTAAAGCCATGGTTTTCCCAGTAGTGATGTATGGAAGTGAGAGCTGGACCATAAAGAAGGCTGATCGCCGAAGAATTGATGCTTTTGAATTATGGTGCTAGAGGAGACTCTTGAGAGTCCCATGGACTGCAAGAAGAACAAACCTATCCATTCTTAAGGAAATCAGCCCTGAGTGCTCACTGGAAGGACAGATCCTGAAGCTGAGGCTCCAATACTTTGGCCACCTCATGAGAAGAGAAGACTCCCTGGAAAAGACCCTGATGTTCTGAAAGATGGAGGGCACAAGGAGAAGGGGACGACAGAGGATGAGATGGTTGAACAGTGTTCTCGAAGCGACCAACATGAGTTTGACTAAACTGTGGGAGGCAGTGGAAGACAGGAGTGCCTGGCGTGCTCTGGTCCATGGGGTCAAGAAGAGTCGGATACGACTAAACGACTAAACAATAACAAAATACTTGTCTAAAACACAGAGATAGGAAGATGGAGTAAATGCATCGGCTACAACTTGTAAGAAAAACGCCTCCACCAGACAGGACACAGAGCAAAGTTACATTTCCCACCCTGATGAGGAATAAAATTGGGTACATCAAAAATCCTGGGTTAGGCAGGTAGGGCAGGCAGGCAAGTAGTTGGCCTGAGAAGGACTTTTGAGCCAACTGGAACCAGGATATCTGCTTGAGCAAGCAGGGATGGAGAGAATCAGGAACTGAAGAAGAGCCCTAAAACGGACTTATGAAGCAGCTACAATACAGAGAGTCAGAGGAGCAGGAACCAGAGGCAGAGAAGGAAACGGAAGGGAAGATAATGCTGTCACACCCCAGGTTCTGGTTGGCAGCATCAGTGATTTTCAGCAGGAAAGTGATCCAGCAGAAAGAATGATGCCACACAAACAGGGCAGTCTTGGGCTGAGAAATCTGGAGTTTTGTAACTTTCTTGATAGATGTTTCAAAGCAGATTCCAAAATTCATTGGCTGTAGGAAGGCATAATTCCTGCATGGCCTTTACTTTCCTCTACTTAGTATGGCTCTGCATTTTGTGGGAATAAGTGGGCAGCCCTCCTCCCTGATAGAATTTTCTTTTTGAAGACCAGTAGTGATAGTCAACTTTTCAGTAGCCTGATTAGATTTAGATGTGAACAATGGGCACATCACCTGAGGGGCACCCTACTGTAATGATAGTTTGACTGCATACCATCATTGCTCAAATCTATGTCCTGTGTACAAGATTTGTGACATCACCTCTTTTGAGATTATCAGTATCCATCAGGCAAGGATTGCTGCAGCCTCCTTGCTTTTATTGAAAAGCAAGGCAGGCTCAAGCCATTTTTTAAAATGACACAGACAGTATTGGAGTGGAGTGTCTTTCAGGCTCTTGCAGATAGCAGCCTGCCAACAGAGTTCAGTAGCTGGTAACCACCATCCATCAACTGCCATCATAGGCTGCTCATTTAAGCAAGCATCTTCTAGGCATCAGTGCCCATTAAAGAAACATCTTTAGTTGTTAACCACAAGAAAGACTGAGAAAAGGTCATCTCCTCCCTTGACAGCCATGCCAGTTTGCTGCAAACTTGATTTGTGGAACTGTCCCATTGATATCGGAGTAAAAACAATGAGAATCGGGCTGCAAGTACGTCAGTACAGATTACTGCCACTTGCTATCCGTGCCAAAGTATTCTACTGCCTACAAGACTGAACTGAGATCTCAAGACAAATGGAATTTGATTTCAATTTTCTTTGCATCATTTCTGACTTCTGGACAGACAAGCTGCCAATCAGTTTAAAAAGATAAACCGAACATTGGAGAAATAGGAGATCAGTGATTGCAGGGGTTGTTTGCTTGAATGTTGTGATGCAACGGAGCTCCTCTCTATATTAAAATGTCATCCTCAATATCCTAATTTGCCACGAGCATTTATTGTGCAAAGAATCCTACCCCGAGAAAGGATGGCTACATGAAAAATGTTTTAACATTACAGGCCTTCCTAACCTCAGTGTTGCTGTCTTAGGACTCAGCTATACAGCTGCAAATAAAACGTTTTAAGTGTGTTTTAAGTGCAATATACAATAAGACACTAGATGGCGTTGGTGAGCCTTATAGAAAATTCAATACAAAATTTTTTTTTTCCCTTTCAGTAGCACCTTAAAGACCAACTAAGTTAGTTCTTGGTATGAGCTTTTGTGTGCATGCACACTTCTTCAGATACACAGTGTATCAGCTTTAGCCCCAGGCCAGGCTCAGAGACCAAAGCAGGGTTCAGGAAGCAATCCTGATATAATTTTCTCAACAAGGGAGGTATCAGTTAAAAGGAAGCTGAAAGAGAGATACACAGTGTGTATCTGAAGAAGTGTGCATGCACACGAAAGCTCATACCAAGAACTAACTTAGTTGGTCTTTAAGGTGCTACTGGAAGGAAAAAAATTTTTTGTTTTGACTATGGCAGACCAACACAGCTACCTTTCTGTAACTAGAAAATTCAATGTATTTTTTAAAATGCTGTTTAAAAAGGCATTTTCAAAATGGTTTTTATATGTGTCTAGATTCCACCTATGATGTAGGGGGAAAATAGAACAAATAGAACACAGGAAGTCACACCACCCATTCATCTAGCTCCCTATTGTTTCTCCACTTTTTCTTACTATCTCCAGTTGGTTGTTGAACTGTTGAGCTTTGGAATTGAGGACTTAAATGCTGCATAGCTTCTCTATCCAACAAGAAAAAGATTGTGTCGACCAGTGGCAATGGAACAAAATGCTATTCCCCTTGTGCTCCAATAGAGATGGGGGTATCTGAATTAAATCAGCATAATGGGCTACAATGGCTTGGAATGCACTTTGCTACCCTTATTGGGATATGTTGTGTCCGGTGTCAAATGCACTTCTGGCACCAGAGTTTGCTCATCACTTATTTCCCAAGTTTCTTTATAAACCAACCTTTCCGTTATCCTGTTGACAATTATTTTTTACAGCAGTGGTGTTGGGTATGTTATATCATTCAGAATAATAACACATCTCCCTATATAAGCCACATTAATTATACTATAAATCCACATTTTAACAGCATCTTATGATTGCTGAAGTATAGCCCAGAAGCTTTGTGCATAATTTTTAAAATAATAATAATAATTTGAGTTCAGCACACCACGATGGTGTTCTCAGGGAAAGTTAAGGTCCCATTTGTACAGAAGAGTGAAGTCACCTCCTGATTATTATTATTTTGTGTGTGTTTGTGTATGGTCCTTCTCACAGAACACATGGGTGGAATGATAAAATATACTGTGGCTCTTCCCATACATT
Organism: Podarcis raffonei; assembly: GCF_027172205.1. NCBI lineage: Eukaryota > Metazoa > Chordata > Lepidosauria > Squamata > Lacertidae > Podarcis > Podarcis raffonei. The sequence continues at coordinate 23,052,127 of NC_070606.1, forward strand.
GCCATAGTTCATATCTTTAGCAATCTCTCACACAGAGCACTGTCAGAACTGTGTGATGGAAGTAACATATAAGCTGGGGATATACCCATGTCTGATCCTTTGGAAACCTCACTCATGTGACTTCATGTCTTCAAAATGGGGATTAAAAATATCCATTGAAGATCTCCTGGGAGTTTATTCCCCCCATGTGACTACTCCATATGGGGACCTTTAAATGCATTAATTGAGGGACTGGTGCAAAGCTGGAACCGTTGCTCTGACGTCTAAGGTTAATTTGATTTTATTCATCCTTGTGGTTTATTTTACCACTTTTTGTTGTATATTGTTAACTCTCCTTTATTCTAAAACAAGGCAAGATATTAACAGCATTGGTAAATACACCAATCACTTTGCCACACGATAATGGCACTGAGGGCCACTTAAACAAATAGGCAAACACTTTTGCAACAAGCAGTGAAAAATAATAAGGCATTGTCAGCACTGGCAACAGTGCTCACCAAAGTTATGGAGTAGTTGTAGCTCAGCTTTAGCCCCAGGCCAGGCTCAGAGACCAAAGCAGGGTTCAGGAAGCAATCCTGATATAATTTTCTCAACAAGGGAGGTATCAGTTAAAAGGAAGCTGAAAGAGAGAGTCCACCTCCTTGGAGCTTAATAAATGCTGCAATAATAGGAGCACAGCTAAAATGATTACCACAGATTGGGAAGTGTATCAACAACTCATCACAGTTCATGACAAAAGACAAGAAGGCTGCTCTGTTTAAATAAGAAAAACAAGCAGCTTTAAAAAGTCAACATACATAAATGTGAGCAACCAGCAAGAGGTAAGTAGGGGGAAGACTATGTTTCTTGACAACAAAGTTAAGTGTTTTTAACTTTCTTGTATCCTCACACTTTTGTCCAAATAAATCTACGAGGAAGTCCTGTGATTATTTTGCAAATAATCCACCATGAACAGCACGAATCCATGCTGATCAGAAACTTGATATGGTTATTTTTCAAAGGATGTTTGTGGTTTTGAGACACAGTCGACACGGTATACTTTCAGCTATTGGAGTTTTGCTTCTCTAGGCAATATGGAACAACTCAGGCTGTTTTATGTGAGCCTTTGTACTGATAACAAGAAGAGACTGGAGCTTGTCCACTTTCCTTCTTCCCAATAAAAGCCAACATTTCTGAGGGCACTAAGGCCTTTTATTTTAAAAGTGATTTAAAAGAGAACTGAATTGGAAAATCTCTTATATGCAGGAACTTTTTGGCAGGAGCTGATGAGATTTTGGAAATCTGCTTCTGCTAGCCTTTTTCTCCAAAGGGTTGTTGCTATCACATACTGATTCCATTCCTGTTTACTTTGCTGGGGAGATATCTGGCTCCAAAGACTTTCATTGCAACCATCTTCATTTCTAATTATTGTGCTCCCAGAAATAACCAACTTTTGTAGATTATTTCTAATTCCAGTGGCAAGTTGTGCTTTGAGCTGAGGGAGGACAATATTTAAAGGGTTTTCAGATGAATCTGTGAACATTTCCTTCACTAGAAAGAGAGAGAGAAACCCATTTCCTTTGGTCCTCGGTTTATGAACTATGACAGCTGCATGGTAGCTGTTTCCCATGTTGCTGAAGGAGGTGAGAAGCCTAGAAGATGTCATTATTATTTTTCTTTTAAGCACCCCTCATGTAGCAGTATGGGGGCGACCTTTTCCAATGGTGCAATCTCAAAGGTACACAATAAGATTGGAATTATCTGAGGAAGATGTGCTGTGTAAAACTTTCCCATCCAATCAACAGCCACCAAGGAGAGAAAGCAACATTTGGATAGGAAAAACTCAGGCAATCAGACCCAGCCACAGAGTTCTGATAATAACACACATACGTGGTATGGGATAGTACGACAATATCTAATTTGGGCTCAAGCTGTAGCCCTATTCAGGTGTTCTGCTAAATCATGTGATGGGAGGGGTGAACCCATGGTTCTGCAGAATTCTAAATCATATGGAGAGCCTCACTTCGGAAGTCCCCCCTCCAATGTGAGTACCCCCCCTTCTTCCTCTCAAATAGTTGGAATAAGGTCAACCTGAACACCCAAGCTGGGTTTCTATAAATAAGGGCACTCTGAACATCTGTACTGTGAAGAGGCATAGCGTAGGTTGCCAGCCCCTGGGGCTGCGAGGAGGGTGAGTGGGAGGGAGGAAAATGGATGGAGTACATATGCACTTTCAACTGCCTAATGACATCCACATCACCCACAGCACTGTAGCCACAGATAGAAGAAAAGAAGAGTCGTTCCATTGTCTGGAGAGGTCATTTCCTTCTTCGCATGGAAAAGCCCTTTTCAACTGAACCCAGTGACGGAAGCACGGGGCTGTATTGAGGAAGCAGCGGGTGTTGAAATTTTGTGCCTCTAACAATTTTGCACCCAGGGCAACTGCCCCCGTAGCCCCCCCTCCCATGCTATGCCACTGGTGTTGTGCATGTGATCCAAGTAGGTTAAGACTCTAACAAATGTGAAGAGGGGGAGAAAGATCCCTTTTTGAGTCTTAGTTAACCAGAGGTGTGTGCTGTTTCCTCCCTCCCTTAATGGGATTCCAAAGTGCTTTGGGAAGTATGTTTCCACTTAGAGCTAGTTAAGCAATGCAGAGATTTACAAGATGAGGCGCCGGCCCAAGCGTTTGAATGTTAAATGGTACTCGAGCCTTAATGTGTTGCTGCTTCCCCACCACCTGAAGCGTCATTTGAAAAATTTAGTATCAAAAACCGAAACAAAACAATAGAACGGGAAAAGAGGGTGGAGAACCTCACTTCGCTTTTAAGCCATTTTCATGCCTTTGGAATGCATCAACCTCCACTGCCTTGTGAAATATCTGATATGACAAGATGTTCATTTTCTGGTGTTCAAACGTGAACTCTCTTCAATAATGAATAAATGTAGTCACTTAAAAAGAAATGAAACCACACTGGAGTGTGAAGTCAATGTGGAAGTGAAGGAGAAAACCAGCACTTCTTTTGCCACATTTGTCTTGCCTTCCTCCTTAGTGAATAACCTTCAGCAGAACAAGTCAGGTCATGGTAGTAGATTGGTTTACATAGCCCATTCTTGACCTTTTACGTTGCATAGTATTGACCTTAAGAGGATCTTCAGCCTGCCTGAACAACACATGCTATAATATTGTATGCCCAGGAGGACCCCAAGGAAGGATCCTGCAGATCCTAGTATTTTTTGCCGGTTAAGATGCTTGAGATTTAATTCATTATTCTTTTCTGCCACCTGACTTGAAAAAAAATAATATGAAACATGAAACTTTTGGAAGGATGGGAAGACAGTTGATCTGTAATTTGTCACCTTTTCTCACGTCTTGTAGGAAAATAGCTCGGTAGATTAAAATTACAGCAGAAACTCCTTTTGGGGAAGAAAAGCGTGTTGGCATATATTACATGTGGAAAACTTCAATGTCAGCTGACAGCACAATCCTATACTTCTCTGTTCAAGAGTAAGCCTTCAGTGGGGTTACTTTCAAAACTGGAAGTGTTATATTTGATGCTTGTAGTTGCAGTGTATGGGAGTTAAGAGTATATGGGTGTGTGCATGTAACTCCCAATCAGAGATGGATCAGTGGGGTGATTCAGTGATCAGAGAGGGACACCCAATTTTTGGCACAGCAAGTTCCTCACAGCTCAGGGCATTTTTGGATACCATGGACTTGTAGAAATCTCAGAACTCCAAGCCACCTCCTACTTGGTGAAGAGGGATATGACTTCTAGAATACGTCTCCAGTCTCTATAGTTATAACCTGGGTTTATCAGAGTTTTCTTTCAAAAGAGAAACAAAACAACAACAATGGATGAGCAGTAGAGAAACATGATGCTGAATCCCAAAACTTGAACCACTGAGCAAACTTACACTTTGCCTTGTAAACTTTGTATAACCTTCATTCTCCACGGTTCTCCACGGTTATGAATAAACTGAATATACTCTTTTGTTTTTCAGGGTGATTTTTACTCTAGCATTAATTAACTGCTTTGGGAAGTTTGCTGCTTTACACCTGCATTTTAAATAGGCGTCAGTATGTAAATTTTTTATTTTTATTTCAGTACCTTGAAAAGAATAATGATTACTATAATTATTCACAAAATCTTCCAGATGAAATAATCACAAGAGAGATATCTCTACGGCAGGTACACGGTCTCTCCAAAAGTTTATTCCTAAATGTTTGTTTTGCTAAGAGCTCTTTAAGAATCAGAATCAATTTCACCCTTCTGTGTGAAGAACGAGATCAGCCAATGGGATGAAAGGTTCTCATCTGGTCAGGGTCAAAGCTATGAGTCCATAATGAAAGGAGAGGCAGATGTTGGACCATCCTTGGAAGACCTATCCACCCACCACTGATTTATAGCTCAGTCCTACATTCTCCTTTGCATAGTCCCCTCCTGCTTCTAGATCATCCAACTAAGTGACAGAATATTGAAAACTAATTATTTAAATACATATTGATAGTGGCTGCAGCTAACACCACTGTGCTGAGGACACAAGAGCCTGCCCACTTCTTGCCTTGTGCTTTATCCATAGAAACACAGGAAGCTGCCTAATTCTGAATTGGACCATTGGTTCATAGAAAGATAGAATTGCAGTGTTGGAAGAGGCACTGAGGACCATCTATTCCTGCAATGCAGTTGTTCCATACGGGCATCAAACCTGCGACCTTGGCATTATTAGCACCACACTCTAACCAACTGAGCTACATATAGCTGTGGGTGTGATCAGGGTTTTCAACAAGTTTTGATAGATGCTATTGAGATTGCAAAGGAGTTAGAAACACTGCCAAACTTTGAGACAGAACATGTTAGAAAAAGGAGAAAGAAACATCAGTTTGAGGCCCAAGAAGAGGCACCACAAGATCCAAAGCAGAAATTCAAAGCAGATTTGTAATAGGCTGTCTTAGACATGGCCTTACAATCTGTTGAAGGGTGATGCCAACAACTACAACAATGTAATTCCCTCGTTGGATTCCTGTACTGTATCAACAAAAAAATCTATTCAAGATGTACTTAAGGGCTGCAAGAATTTGTAAAAATCATTGATGCACAAAGAAAGATATTGATGCTGAAGATCTGTGAACTTATACTAATAGCTTGAAGACTTCCAAAGTCCATTAGGAGTACTTCTCATCATACTATAACAAAAATGCCTGGATAATGTGCCTAATGTTTCTGTTGCTCTAAGGATCCTTCTCACACTTTCAATGTCAGTGGCAAGTGGTGAACACAACTTCTCAAAGCTCAAACTTATAAAAACTTACATATGCTCAACAATGTTGCAGAGGAAACTAGATGGCTTGGCATGTTCAGTTGAACATGCTCAAGTATCAGCATTTGACCCGAAGAAATTGGCGGCAAAATTTGCAAAGGAAAAGGCAAGCAAAGTAAGATTTGTATGTGCCTGATATTGAAATTTTTATGAGACTTAAATTCTCATCATCACAATTCACAAGATTATTCCAAAAGATCTCTGTGTTAAATCATTTTCTTTTGTATTTGAGAAAGTTAATCAAAGACTGATGTATTCCTTATTCTTGCAATTTAAAATAAATTCAGCAGTTTCAAGTTTTCTGCATTTCATTTTTTTCTACAAGACATCTGTATTGAAAACTGAAGTTAGCAAAAAGACAATTTGAGAGTGCAAGTAGTTAGCCTTGCCTAGAGTGCTAAACTGCCTGGCACCAGCACTCTTCCTGAACATATCTACCCATGCAGTAAGATGTCTCACAGTGGAAAATTCACATACATTCATCTCAAACTGGCCAGTAGTCACTTTTCACAACTAGTGACACTTCCTTCTTGTGTGGTATGCACTTATACAGGCAGGAAGGCTAGCTGGCTAATGAAATGGTTTGATGGCTGATCTTTTTTTTTTTTTATGTCACTGGCCTTGGACATGACATTTTTTTAAACACAGAAACTATAGTAATATTTAGCATAAACTTGGCACAGACCCACCATGCAAGAAAGTAGCATTTTTTTTAAATAGCTGTTTTCAGAGGAAGAATAAAGTTCTTTGCCTTTCGTTGTATTCTATCAGTTTAAATTAATCTTGTGGGTTTTCTTTTTCAATGGTGAGGAAGAGAGATTGAAGCCTGAGAGAATGGAGATAGAATAATATTGTACTTTGCACAATGTACCATGCATTCTGGATACTAAAAAATCCTCAATGAATAAAGATGTTTCATCAGAGAAAAGGCCTTATTTAAAGCAGCTGCTCACATCTTGCTAACAATGCTTTCAGCGGTGCTGTGGACCAGTTACATTTGCCATACCCCAAACCTGGCATATCAGAATTTGACCTAGGCAGTCTTTTTAAGCAACAGTTGAAAGCTTAAAAATGGTTCTGACATACCCTCCAGCATTCCATAGATGAGCATGGGGACTTTTTATTTGGTTGTTACACCCCATTCTCAAAGTACGAATCACTCCCTGAGGCCCTTGCACACAATTACATTGTGCTGTAGGCTTTTTCATGCCTGCTATATTGCGTGACCAGGCGGAGACAGCCCCAGCCCCCAGGGATCATAAGGAAGGAATAAAGACTCTGACAACATTATAGGGAATGAAAATTAGGCACAACTTTATTAAACTTCCGAATGTAGGAAGAGCTTGGCTTAGGCCTTGGGCATGTATCCCTCCCAGCCCCCAGCTGGGGGGAACTGGGGCTCATCAGGGTAAATGGGATATCTCAAAAACTAAACCTTTTTGTGGTATGATTATGATTGCTGTCCTAGATATACATACTTGGGGAGTAAACTTCATGGAACATAGCTGTGTTTAACTTACAAATGGAAAGGTTCAGCTTGTAAAACATATGTCTACTCCCAACACCCATAGTGTACAGATAGTGGTGATTTTTTAAATATTGGGGGAAGGCATGATGGAGACACCCAACGCATTATGCATCCACATATCATGTCAACATGGGACCAGGAATGAGGGCTTCTTCCTTTGCCCTAGGCTGCAGTGCAAGTTTTCTGGTCAATTCATGGCCAGGTAGGATTTTTTTTCCAGCTCAGCTGCTCATTTGGCCTGCCCAATGGATTTTGTTTTGTTTTTACTTACCCCTCACTGCTTCAGTTGGGCTGCTGACTCCATTTGGGGCATTATTAGCCATGGCTTGTTGTTTATTAATTTGGCCACATCCAGCAGGTTGTGCAAGGAAAGGGGGAAAGAAATAGAGATTTGATTGGCACTCTGAAGTACCTTTACTTTCCAGGGACTTTCCTTTCAGGACTTTTAAAAATTAAAATTAAATTATCCATTTATGAATCTCAGTATTTTTTAGCTTCTTGGACTTCCCAAGTAATGCTGGGTACCATCTGCTAGCAATAGATTAACAGGTAACTCTTGCATTGGAGTTAATTAAGATTCTAAAAACCACATTGGGGAAATGCCTTTATTGCACCCACCAATATGTCGCAAAATAGTGTGCAGCCTTTACCATCTAGCCTGATGAAGAGTTATGGAGAACTTGAAAGTCCATTTTGTGATATTTTGATTGGTTCAATAAAACGCCTTACAAGGATTTTGGATTTTTCTTCTTCTTGTGGCCCTTTGCTTTTTGTGTGATTTGGAGAGCATTTACTTAAAAATTAGAAAGAGAAAGTGTTTCCTTTTCTAGAGCAGCTCAAGGGATAGCAAATAAAGCCATTGTAACATGTTGAAGCATTCAGTAATCAGTTCCAGAAGCTGAAGAAAAGTTGGATATTAATCCTGAGTAATAATGCAGCACTCTTAGTAATTTATGCAGCTTTTTAATCTCAGAAAGATTCTATGTGGTCTGCAAGAGACCTGCTTCTTTCCGTAGGCACATCTGGTGGTTTCCAATGAATATTCTAGTTTAAGATCACAATATTTAAAAGCATAGCATACCCTCTGATACATATTACATGTTCCATCTGGTGCAATGTTCCATAATGTTTGGCTCCTAGGAAATGTCCAGTAACAATAACAGGGATTGGCATTCAAAGCCCTACATTTCCCAAAATATGAATGCCTGTGTTATTAAATCAATTAAGATCAGGGGTTAGATGCCATTTCAAGGTGGCTTCACTTTCCCTCCCTACTAGAATGTATATTTCACCCCTGTGCAAAAACTATGGGTTCCACTGAATGGTGTGTGGGTGTTCACACAAAGTTCTGCTCACAAAGTGGGACTTTCTCTCCTCTTCCTGTAAAAGGTAAAGGTAAAGGGACCCCTGACGGTTAGGTCCAGTCACGAACGACTCTGGGGTTGCAGTGCTCATCTTGCTTTACTGGCCATGGGAGCCAGCGTTTGTCCGCAGTTTTTCCAGGTCATGTGGCCAGCAGGACTAAGCCGCTTCTGGCTAAACCAGAACAGCGCACGGAAATGCAGTTTACCTTCCTGCCAGAGTGGTACCTATTTATCTACTTGCACTTTGATGTGCTTTTGAACTGCTAGGTTGGCAGGAGCTGGGACTGAGCAACGGGAGCTCACCCCGTCACGGGGATTTGAACCGCTGACCTTCCGATCGGCAAGCCCTAGGCTCAGTGATTTAGACCACAGCGCCACCGGCATCTCCCTGTACTCACTCAAAAATCAGCTCCCGAGGATTATCCAACACTATGGATCGATTTTGAGGAGGTGGGGTAAGGGTGCGCTGTGAGAGAGGAGGAAGTTTTGTGTCCCAGGTGGATGTCTGCTGTGCTAGTGGAACAGCAGCACTGATTACAGCCCTGCAATTGCCATGATCACTTGTAATTACAAATTGCAGATTTCTCTCCCATTTTTCTTCTTCTATATATCCCAAGAAGACCTGCTGCTGTTAATAATTTCAGGAAAACACCACGTATTGTTCACGTACGTTGCTTTAAACGATGTCAATATATTTTTCTCACTGCAAACCAGAATCCAGTGATTTCCTCACATAAAGCTGAAATATTATCAAAGTATCCTTAATAGTAACATTGATTGGGATTCATTATAAAATACGTTATCTGCACGTGTGATAAATGGGCTGAAAAACTCTGAGCTATGCTTGTCCATGAGATTATTTGGTTTTGATATAGACCCCAGATTCTACTTCATCTTTCACTTACCCCAAAACCTAAAATCACCCAGAATTCAATTTGGATGAAACCCGACTTGAAATGCTAATGATGGACCGTTATTCATCTTTGAATGAGATATTCTCCAGGTAATGCTCTCAAGGGCAGATTAAACTGGGCAAGAATGTGGAAAGAGAAGATCTCAGAAACCCAAACCCCAAGCAGGTAAACTGCTTCAGGTTTCTATTTGCAGGTAGGGCAGATTCCGTGCTTGGTACTAGCTGTAAACCAGACTAAATTGGACCTTTACCCTCACTATAGAGCTATGCTTTTCTTTCTCTCAGAAAAGACAAAATATTTTACAGGCCCTTTGACCACATTCCAGGAGTGTGGTTAGTTATCTGAGAAGCAGGAGAATTTATATCAAATTCAGGAAATAGGCCTGAAAGAAAATGGTTTGACCAATTTTGACAAGCAATTCCTCTCAGATACACCATTGCTTGTCTATTTCCCTGATCATAACTGCTGGGCCCTCCAACAGACATTCCTTCCCCTTAACCATGAGTTATAGAGAAATAAGCCCTCACACTTGTACATAAAGTTCTTGATATGATTAGATTTCCTACATATTCAACTCCCTTCATAAACTTTAATAGTTCTTTAAAAATCAGGCCTCTGTTACATTTGGTACTAGAACGAAATTGCAAGCTTCACAGCATATTTACATTTGTGTGTAACTGCAGGCATAAAGTCATCCATTGTTCTTCTTTATTGATTGAGTTATGAATTTTAAAATGGAATTTAGTTTGCAAAGTCCCAAAAGAAATTAAAGCATGCATTAAAAATCAATATATATTTAAAATGAGCCACTAAGCAAGGCCTCTGTGAGTAAGAGGAACTGACATTCATTGCTAATAGGATTGGCTATTGTTTGCTTATTTTCTCTCTCTTTGGTCTGTTCTCTGTTTATTTTTGAATTTTACTTTTTGGGTATAATGTAATAAGCCCATTCTCCCACCTGTACTGTAATAGGTTGAATTGTTTAGGTTGTGATTAGAAGCAGCTGTCTATTATTTTATGTCTATGGGCCATGCATCATTTCTGGGGCTTGGCAAATTATTCTGATTCATCCAACAAAACATGGAATTAGGTTCTTTCCTCTGGGAGCTGGGCCCATTCCAGCTTCAGCTGCCAGCAAAACTTTGCTCAGCGATAAATAAATGTTATTAAAAAAATTCTAACCCACATTTTACTCCTATTTAAAAGTCTATTCTATTCCAGAATTCTGTAGCTATTGATCAACTTGCCTTCCATGACTATGTCTTTAGCCCTCTTAGAAAGAAAGTTATTAATCAAACTGTGCAGGTAACATTCTAAGCAATTTTTGTGAAATGAGCTAGCTTGACTGCTCCCACCTGTCAGTTTTTAGGGATGACATAGGGAAAATCAGGGTTATTGTGTCTTTGACAGCTGCACTATCATAATCAGGACAAAGGCAGAACAAAAGTTGACTTTCTGTGGTAAGCATGAGATTGTCTGCGGTGCAAGTGGAATAAAGCAGCAATGACATTATTCTCTAATTTTCTGTTATGCTTCTCGAGGCAACCATTTTGTGTTGTGCCATGTCCTCTATGGCAGCCATTTTGTGACTGGCACCCACAGATCTCTCAAAATTCAAAATGTGCTCACTGGTCCAAAAAGGCTAGTGACACCTGTCTTAAGAGGTATATAAATGCATAGAGAAGAGACAAACTTTTCAAAATATATACTAGATGCAGATTTATGCACTGTGACAACATTTGGGGTTTGATTGAATATGCAAGTTAAGAAAGGAGAAAACTCAGTGAGTGCACTTGGCTATACAATCTGCTGTTTTTTTTATAAAAAAATATTTATTACTTTTAAAGATTACAGAAAAGGAAAAGGAAAAGAAAAAAGACAAGAGAGAAAAAAACAAAAAAAGACAAGAAACAATACAATACAATGTATAAACAATACAAAACACAACCTAAACACATTAAACTAAACACATTAAACTAAACTAAACAAAACCCTAACCCACCCTAACCCTAAACAAAACAAAACAAAAACCATTTAAAAACATACATCACACCTTTTCCATACTCTATCTTTCATTCCCTTGTTTCCTTGACTTCCTCTCACCTCCCTTTTTGTATTCCACTTCTATTAATTGTTTCAGCAAATCCTTTCCATCTTTCTTTATTTTCTATCATGTTATAGATATCTTAACATATTTTTTAACCTTGTTTTTCATTTAAAACTAAAATACTTATATATGCTTAACTCCTTATAATATTTCTGCTAAGGCCATAAAATTTCTTTCCACCATTTTTCTATCACTCATTAATTTTACAGTATTTCTATATATAAACTTTAAATTCTCCAATCTTCTTCCACCATCTCCTCTCCCTGGTTTCGGATTCTGCCAGTCCTTTCCGTCAATTCCATATAGTCCATCAACCTGGAGTTCTTATGTCCCAGGCTCTTAACTCTTTTCCAGGTCCCTTCTGCAGGTCTTCTTCATATTCTTTAATGCCAAGGAGCAGATCTCGGGAAGACTCCAACCTAACCATGCTTTTATTCCTTCTGGACAGGTCAGCCAAATTTCCATGGTTGAAGCTAAGGTCTATAAGGTGTTTCATGACATGTTTCAAAATTCCTCCAAATCCAAAGGCCCCCAGAACTCCAATCTCCTCCAGACCCAAGTCCATGTCCCAAAAGTCAGTTAATCCCTGCATAGAGGGATCTTTCCAACTTTCCTTCTTCTGTTCAAGCCGGGATCCAATCCTCAAAATCTGGCTTTTTCTTGATCATAGAAGGCCTCAACTTATAATCCTCAATTTGCTTCTGTAAGACTGAGGATCCCGCTTGTATTCCTTTAGGCTCAACAACCACAGCTTTCTCTTTCTCCTCCACAATTTGTCCTGCCAAAGTAGATTCTTGTACCAAGTCCTGAATTGTTTCTGTATTAATGCTCACTTTTTGTCTCCAATTAGTCACTTTTTGTTCCAAGTTGTCAATTTTAAAAGACATGTCATCCGTCTTCTTATGAAGCTGTACCAGCGAATAGCTTATCTTACATAATACTGTCACAATGGCTTCTCCTGTCAACATTTTAGATGGTCCAAGGTCAATCTCTGGTTCTCACAATTTCTTATCTCGCAGTTGGCGATTCCCCAGCTATACTCCTGTAACAGTTTCAAAGGCTCCCTCTAGAGGGAAACAGTCTCCACTTGTATCAATCCTTTCAAACACAACTCAAGCCATAAAGATAGTTTCAATTTTCAGTTACTTTTCCTCCTTTTTAAAGGCAGAAGAGGACAATGGAAACAGTATCTTTCTCTTATTTAACTAGCTGTCAAAAATGTTCTGTTCGCAGTCAATGAACTCTCCCAAAACTTCACTCTTACTGGCAGCCCTTTTCCAGGTTCAGAGCAGTGGTAATTTGGTTTTTCACTCTTTCCTGCAGGCTCGCTAAGTCACAAATTTCCCCTCTCTTCTCCTGCTTCCAAGGGGGGTTTTGTAGTTTCAACCGATGGAAATTTAATCCTTTGTCAAAAGCTTTCAAAGACTTTAGCTTATAACGTCTTTGCTTCAATCTATTTACAAAAGAGGAAGGCGGACTTCCTGTTTAAGACCTTCCCCGTTTTGGTGCCAAATTAAGGTATTTAAAGATCCAATTTTCCGTCCTACTCACGGGTAGTTGTTTAAAATCCAATTGTCCACAGGAAAAAGTCAGCGCTCTCCAGCAGCAGCAATGCGGCTTCACTCCGTGAAAGAAGCAGTTAATTCGAAGCACCGTGCCACTCACCCCACGTCGCTCCGGATCCCCAAAACAGAGTTTCCCCGCGAGTAGGGGAGGCGCAGAGGGTGCCAGCCGAATCCCAAGTTCACAAGCTTCTCCCGCTTGTGATTTCAGAGGGTCTCCGCCTTCGCCGTGGCGGTCAGACCCTGCTTTCCACGGAGCAAGTTCCTCCCGATTGGAGGAGCTCCGCCATTGCCGGAGGCGCCAACCCGGAAGTCTGGCTATACAATCTGTAAGAAAGAAAATTGAATTTGGCCAGTTTGATTTTCCACCAAAACCCGTTACTAAGGGGGTCGGGAATATGGATTTGACAAATAAATTCCTTTTAAATGGGAGAGAGGGTATCTGCCTTCTTCCCAACAAATAGGAAGCCATACTTAGCTTTTGAGAGGCACTTCTCAGCTTTTTCAGTTTTCTGTGTGGGAAGAGAAGTACCATTCTAGCTGGTTTCACAAAGTATATATAATTTGTAGTGAGCCAGTTAGATCTGTTTCCAGATAATGTTTTATCCTATAGATAATCTGCACATTTTTGTTTTTTACACCCATTGAAACAATATTTAAAGTCTTTTAAGCTTGACTAATAAATCTGACAATGTAAACTCCCAAGTACTGAACAGCTGAATACTTTTTGAAATCCTGTGATTATAGTTCTTGGTTTAAATAAAGTCACAGGGGAGGCAGTACAAACCATTTGTCAAACAAGCATAATGCATTTCGGTTACTTTATCCTGCAGGTTGCTTAATTGCTACCTTTTACTACATGTATAAAAAGCTGAGCATTTTAAATTGTGGTTTGATTTTATCGTTGCACCATCACTGCACATGTTGCTATTTCTTCTTTTATTTTATCAGGCTTATTCCTTGCCAACTTGTATAGTAATATAATACAGAATGATAGGACACTTCTGCAACAGAAGACATCCACCCCTTCTAACATGCTTCCTTTCCCCATTTTATAATGTCCTATGCCATCTTATTCTGTCTTCTCCTCACTCGCCCTCTCTCATACAGCCACAAATGAGATGTAAGCTAGTGCAAGCTGTTTAAAGAAAGAGACAGTCCTTGAACCAACTTGTTAGTACCGCAAGGACCCACCTACTATGCAATTTAATTCACAAATCTATGTTCCAACCAGCTCATGGGTGTCTAGGTGTGCTTTCATTTCCATTAAATATTTCTCCTCAAGCACTTGACACCCCCCTCCAGTTCCCCAGGGGGAAAAAAAAACACTGATGGGAGAAATTACCTCATGATATCTTCCCCTGAGCTTTACCTCAGAGAAATTACCTCATGATATATTCCGCTGAGCAGGGAGTCAGGGAGGCTAACTATTAAGCACAAGAGGTCAGTGCAGCCGCTGATTTTGTTCATAAGGTTAGTCCTTTTCCGAAAAGTATAAAGGCCTCGTGTTGTTGTTTTGTAAAGCAACAAATAAGTGTCAGGCACATAGCAGGCAGCCTCTCTATATTTCCGGGAAATTTTGGGCACCCAGGAAGGCTGCATCATGCAGACTACTGACAAAACGATTTGTAGAATGAAAAGGCACTCACAAACCTCACAGCCACCTCAAAAGTAAGTTAACCATGACAACATCTCTGCATCCCATCCGTGAGAGCTTTACCAAACTTTTCTCCTCCTTTCATAATTTTTTTTCCTAAATAGATGGAGAATGGTCAGGGAAAATGCTTGAGAAATCTTTAGCACAGTACTTTACCACACTCTAAGCTAGGGTTGTCATATATCTGGAATTTCCCAGACATACCCAAAATACTGCAGTTGGAAGCAGTGTCCGGGTGGAAAGCGGCAAAAATTTCTGGGAAAATCCAGACATATGGCAACCTACATTAGAAAAGCCTTGTGATAATCTCTGGCCCTTATTGGCTGTATATGTCAATGACATCACATCTAAGGAGGTGATAGTGACTCAACAGATCTCCCCATCTCAGTCCTTGTGCCTGGAATCACTTGGCCTCCTGGTTTTGTGTATGAATACTCTTGACACGTGATTGATTTCACCAGAGACCTATTAAGTTCTGTTGGTGCATTAATGTTTAAATCCCCAGAATTTACAGAAAACCCTGCTTGGAGTGAAGTATAGGCAAAAAGGATAACTGATTATTATGGCTTTCTCTTTATGCTCGATGGTTTAAAGTCCCCAAAGCCAAATTTAGTATAATGTATATATTAAACATTAATGGACAAAGTAAATGCTGAGTTTTCTTTAAAAAATGTATAATTCAAAGGAGTGCTTTTGCACAGTGTGCTAATGAACAAGATTATCCCCCAAACAGCAAAATGGAGTCTAATATCCTTAAATAGATGAGGCTAAGAGCTGTTGCCTTAATGTACCAAAAATAATGGTTGATTTCCCTGTTCCAGAATGCAGATTAATGTGATATTTATTCCTGGTCACTTAATTCTTGGCCACCTAAAATGAATATGACACTTGGCTCCTAGTTGTGTGATAAACAGCACAGTTTAAAAAGCAGAAAGCCGTTTTATTTTAGGCACAGCTGAACAAATATTTCATATCCAATAAAATTACCAACAATAAATAGTCTCTCCCCCCCCCCTCCTTCCTCCTGGTAGAATGCTGGCAGACCGTCCATAATTTTTCTGAGTTGCTCAGTTCCCAAAATAATACAATAGCATTTGGAACCAATTTCTCTTTTTATGTAAATTGGCTTTCCTGATAAGTTGCTTGTGTAACTCACATGGTGTTTGATTTCCAATTTCTGATTGGATAAACAGATACTTAGAATTCACACAGTAAAAGAATGTAAGATGAATACCAAAGATGGGCAGTTGGTGGCCTGTGAAATAGACCTGGGCCCGAAAGCAATAGTCTCTGGCTACCAATGATTGTACCAGATTATAATCAGAGTGGGGTTATAATTTCCACTCACCCCCTCCAAGAGGGGGACGGGGTTTGTGACACTGCATGGGCTTACCTAGCCAGGTGCTACCCACCTTGCTACAGGGTGGCCATTGCTCCGCCCCCATCTCAGCAGGCCAATGGGCTGCCAGCTGGGGGTGGGGCGAGGGCCGGTGCTCTTCGGCCCAGACTCACTTTGATTTCTTTCCAGGTTCACCTGCTCAACCTTCCCTAAAATATAACATGGTCTTCTTTTGCATGCTAACCTCTTGCTTCCTAGGTCAGCGGGTGCTGCTATGGTCATAAGATGGTTGCTGTATTCAGAACTGGGAAGGAATTTCCCTGCATTGGCAGGTTTTGCCTTCCCCATTGCGATTCGTCACAACTTTGGCAGTTTTAGGCCTTGGTCAGTATTCTATAGTCTGTCTGTGAGTCAGGGGCAGCATACTGATGTACCCCCATACGGCAGAGCTTGCAGGGCCCGTTAGAGGGTTAATTGTGGGAGTCACTGGCCCTAGAGCAGCGGCATAGAGGTCAAACTCCTGGCTTTGGTGAAGTGGGAGGGCATGCTGTGTAAGTTCATGCTTTACAGTCCCCTCCAACAACACCTGACTGCCCTCTGCATCCTCAGCCCCTGTGGGGTATGAGAGGGATACCTTCCAAGGCCTAAGCCAAGGTTCCTACACCTGAATTTAATAAAGTTGTGGCCTAATTTAAACCCATACATGGGTGTCATGTCTCATTTATGGGTGGTGGGCTCCAGGGACAGGGTTTAGTGCATGGGCTTGCAAAAATGCTCTGTTTTATACATATTTCTTGATCATGCATGGTTGGGAAAGGCAAAGGTGTTGTCTCTTAAGATAATCTTTCAAAAGGTACTTTTGGTTTGGAGGGTCACATTGTGTTAGCCTGCTCTAGGCCTGCAAACATGATCCGAGTGGAATCAGCTATCAATTCTGAGCCCTCTTCAGGTGTTCCTTTAAAGCAAACCATTCACATCGTGTAGAGGAGGAAACAGGGATGTGTGCCCTTGGGTCTCCAGCACCCTTTGTGAGTTGGAGAGCCACTATCTACAGTGGGGGGCATCCTCTACCTGTAGGATTCCAGCGTGTTTTAGTACCATTGGTTGGTATTCCATTAAGTGTTACTCAGAGGAAATCCAATTAGTGTTGCCATATTTTGAAAAGCATAAAAGAGGACACACTTGCCAACTTCTGCTTTTAACTATGGATCGCTATGACAGCTCTACCCATGAAAATGAGGATGTGTCTTGGAAAAAGATGGCAGCCCTATGATGGGCCTAACTTAGTCATTATCATTAAGTTCAGTGAGTCTACTCTGAGAAAAACTTAGTTGAATACCACCCCATGGACTTTACTTGATGAGAAGGGATTCCATATCGCAGTCCTCCAACTTGTGGAGGGTGACAAGGGGATGGAGTGAGCATGCTCATCCCTTCTTCCTCGTCCATACAATATTCATCCCACGGATAAAATAACACCTTGTGTGTTATCTGATGTACTTGTTTTTTATAACTGTCTTTAGAGCTTTATCCAATGTGTCATCTTTTTCTGTAATTTTAAATGTTTAATCTGTTAACAATGCTGTTCTACAGTTTCAAAGAACATTTGTGATATTGAATTATTCATTTTAGTATCTTCTTTTTTAAAAAAAAGACTATTTGAAGTATGTAGAAATGTTTTTATTAATTTCACATGACTAAAACAAAATCATAAACAAAACGGGTTTTAAGTTCCTTTATTTCTACCATCACTTTTGTTCAAATTTGGGTTGGTGAGGTAAGTAGTTTGGGTCTTTATGGTGCATCAGCATTCTAGGCCAAGTGTTCCATATCTGGGAGCTGTAAAATCATCTTGCCTCATCTGATCCCAGCTGTCACATGGAGACATATAATAAATATCTCCTGAAATCAGCCATTTGATAGAAATCTTCCTATCAGTTTGACAGGCAGTTTGATCAACATAGTGTCAAGGATCATTAAGCGATACAATTTGCTTAACCTGCATTTAATATACAATAATTCATCAGTTTAGATCTTTTCATTTATCCAGACAGGGATTGCACTGGCAAAACAGCAGCCACGTTTAGCAATACACAAACGCTGAGCAGGAGAAACTGCCCCTGAGTTGTAAGGACTTTCTAGCATCTATTGCCTCTTTCTTCCCACCCACCTTAATATTTTATTGTCTTTTCTAATGCTGCAATAAAGATTGTATCCTCCTTAGGGTTGGGTCCCCTTACACTTTACTCTCAAGTGTGCATTATACTCTAACTGGATCTGTGTACATTGATGGCACCAATGGAAAATCCACATCTATGGGAAACCTGTCCTATGGAAGTCTATTGTAGGCCCTTGCCTGATGCTACTTGCATCATCTGTATCCTGTGTGATATTTAGTCAAGACTTTTCTGTTTACCAAGGTGCTGGGGAGATTCTCACTAATGCCAACCTTTTCACTTAATGTACTGCTGCTGTTATTATATTGCTGCTCCCGCTATATTAATCACCCCATCTCCAGAAAGGAGGCACAAGATGCCTATGCATGGTGTGAATGAAGTCAACATTTCATTAGAAACTGTGAATCATCATCCTACTCATCTCTCCAGTGGAAGTTCCTGATGCTTACTTGAGACTTAAGGAAACTGATGCTTCCAGCTGCCTGTCAGGTTAAGCTTGGACCACAGACGAAGGCCAGTAACCCATGCTATTTGTTATGTATTCAGTGGTCTGTGTTTGCCTGAGCTTGAGTCTGGACTGAGGGTTCTGAGCCCCTATGTTCTGATTCGATACGTGATATCCAATCACAGAACATTTCAGGATTTGGGCCTCTGCCACTGGCCCTTAAACTCTGAGTCATGATTCGCAGCTTGGAAGTTTAGAAAGCCAATCGCGTTGGGAGTGGGAGTGGCCCAGGCCTTCAGAAATGTATATAAGCAGTTGCTTTGCCTCTGCTGTCCAGCTCTTTAGTTCAATAAAGGTTCTTGTAGCCTCCAACATTTATCCAATGAAAATAGGGACATCCTAAGGAAAAGCAGGACATTCCGGGATCAAATCAGATGGCTTCTCTAAATCAGGGAGAGCCCTGGAAAATAGGGACACTAGGAGGGTCTGAACCAATTGCCCTAAGGCAATGTATCTCTAGTTCACATCATGCTTGCATTTCCTCTGTCCAGAACGACTTTTCACCTATTTAAAGTAATTTGTGCTTTTATTCTCATCATAGCCACTTTTTCTATACATTTCTATCTGAGATTGACACTTCTTGACTTTCCTTCCTCTGCCTCCTGTGATCTGAATGTGGGGAGGATTATAATTTGCATATCAGTTTCAAATGAATTAGTGTACTGTAATGTAATGTATTGCCTGTGGGGAAGCAGTCCAATGCAATACCTAAAGCCATTAAATCTATTTAATCAATTTACACCCATATATCAGAGCCTTGTGGACCAGCGAAGTATTAGAATATATGTAATTGTATCAGTCACAACATCCCGGTAACTTTACTTCAAGAAATAGCTCTTTTTTCTATTTCATTATTATTAAAGATGGTCATGAAATACAAAAGAACGTACAGGTTATAAAGTTTTTTTTGTTACGTTCAGTGTAAGACAATATGGTATCCCAGAGATAGGGGGAGAGAGTAGAGGGGAAAGGTTGGGTGATAAACTTGCACACTTCCCCCCCCTTCAATTTGGTATATTTGTTTGGTTAATACTAAAGGAGTGTGCTGCAAAACTTTCTGCTTCCACTAAAATTTGTCAGAGGTTTTGCCTGAGAAGCAACCCCCAAACTCTCTAGAAATTTTGCTTTAAGTAAACTGTGGTGACAGCCTAAAATTCAGTAGAACTCCCCTCAAAAATGCTGCCTAGTTTTATCGAAATTATCTTGGCTAACTCAGGGTATGAGTTATCTAAGACAATAAGGTTATCACCTTGCTAAACAGGCCTGAATCTGGTCATTCCTGGATGGGTGACCACAATGTCACCTTGGGTTCCATGATAGAATAAAGGTTGGATATAAATGTAATAAAGTAAAATAAATAACCTCAGAATTCCTCTGCTATTTTATTTCAGCAATAACCTTCCAAATTTGCTTCATTTTTTTCCCCTTTAAGAAAGCTCTTGGTAGCAAGTATTTCTGAAAAGAAAAATATGAAGTTTCTCTCAGCTTCTTGATGCTATCATGCTGATGAAATCCTTAAAAGGGAGCATTTTATAAATATTTCCTTTCATAGTCAGGAAGTATACAATGACTAATTCTGTTTTTTTTTAATTAAAAAAATATCAATGACAGTTGGAAGAAATCACCCACGTGCTTCAGATGGCAAAACTCAGGTGGATTTAACACAATCTAGTTAAATGTTTTGGCTTCTGCTTTGCTCAGTAACTGAGCTGGGCTTTCAAATAAATGCTGAGAGATCTGGTGGCAGTTTTAAGAATGCCCAGAATTTAATGATTCTAATGAGTGCTGCATCTGCAAGAGATTTATTTTTATATTTGAGGGGAAACAGGGCACATGTGTCAGGTTAAAAGCATCAGGCATTTGGGTACTGAATCTATAGATCCAGAGGTTTGCTCTTGATCTCTGATAATGCTTCTTGTTTGGATGATGGAGGATAGAGATCGGCTTGTGAGTGTGTGAAGAAACTAGCCTTTGCGTGCATTTGCTACTTCTGCCCCTGACTCCACCAGCCACTGGCATGTGGCCCCTAGAAGGTTGCTTCGAAATGCCTTTTTATCCTAGCAACTACATGGGCAACTGACATGAAAGGTTTCCGCATCTTAGGGAGAAAGTAATGCCTTTGTGACATCATCTGCAGGCATTACACCACTCCCCACCAATGGACAAGAATTCTGAGATGTGGGGATTGGTGCATTGGCTAGTGATAGTACTGCCTTTGTGATATCACTAGCCAATGCACCAATCCCCACATCTCAGAATTCTTGTCCATTGGTGGGGAGTGCTTTCTCCAAGCACAGCCACTGGAGCAGGTTAGAGCTGAGCCCGACTGAAGGGAGGACAGGAAGGATGCAGAAGTCTGAAGTAAGGGTGAAGGTAAGCTGGGGGACAGAGAAAATGTCTCGCCAAGGGGCTGAGAGCAGGGATGGAAAGAAAGAAAGATGGGATGAAGTCAGCTGAGAAAGGAGGGCTAGGGAACTTAGGGTTCCTGTCCTGCTCAGCTTCAGTCCATCTTTATGATCACCTTTCCATATGAATTCTCAAAATTTGGGAATTCATAAATAATATCCCTGAAGACATAATAGGAAATGTTTCCAAGTCATAAAGGATATGGCTAACAGAATTGAAATGTTTTGAAACACATTGTTTGTTTGCTCTTTGGAGGAGAGGACCAGATGGCTGGTTGTGGTTTTTAAATTGTGTGGTGTGTCCCCCCCCCCCCTGGTGTATCAGATGTGGCACCCAACATCCTTACATTCAGTAATGTTGTCTCACATTGCGAGACGTGCAGCTGATGGTCTGTTTAATAAAATCATTTCTTTCCAGTTCTCCTTTTAAAGGTAACTGTTTATCGTGGGTTTATCATGCATGTAATACAGCAACCAGATTCTCAATGATGCCAACCACAGAGGGTTGACAAGTGTTTCAGTTCAGCTCCCACACAATAACCTTCAAAGATATGAAAGCTGGTAGAAAGCAGATAAAACAGACACACTGGTAGATTTTGCAAATTCTTCTGAATTGGCTACCAATGGATAGCTCTCCCAGAAAGCCAGTGAAAGTTGAGAGCTGCTGCGTGGAAGTATAACCCTGTGATTCCTGCATTGCAGGGGATTCGACTAGATGACCCTCAGGGTCCCTACCAACACTATGATTCTATGAAACATCATTCTTTGAGACATTGTTCTTGTGTCTGTGAGAAAGAGACGCTTCAGGAAACATATATCTAGCAGATACTTGCAATCAGTGAAATGCAGAGGACATCTTTTCTGCAGAAAGTGTTCTGTGAGTTTGCTGGTTTCTCTGATTTAGTTGTCATGGTTGTTGCAATTCGGAAAGCCAAATAACAGATGGTGGCCTGATTCACATGTCACGTCAAGCCAAACCAAACCATGGCATAGTGCAAATGCACAAGTGTGCAGGCTTCAGAAAATCCTGGCCACGTCACTCTTCCCCAGTCAATTTGCTGCTGCACTGAGCTAAGGCATAGAATCATAACATTGTAGAGTTGGAAGGTATCTCCAAAGGTCATGTGGTTCAGCCCCCTGCTATGCAGGAATCTTAACTAAAGCATCCATGGCAGATGGCTATGGTTTGACTTAACATGTTGCCTAGACAAGAGCTCATTGTTTAGCCCTCCTAGACAAATCAGAAACAATGGGATAGACCTTGGTTTCAGCACATGGTTAGTCTGGAGAGAGGTAAACCACAAGCTTGGCTTCAGAATGGCCAAGACCACCATTTGGGGGAGGGCCTGATCCATTTGGGGCAGAAGTTGCTGCTCTGTGTCAGTGCTGAGACCTGGAGCAGATGGCATTGACAATGCATCATGTTCTGCTCAATTTATTAGCTGGCTTGGGAAGTTTCTGGCACGCTGCATGCCATACCACCAGACTGGTAAGTTAGATGCTTGAGGGAAGAGTTGGCAATGTTACCAGCCTCTCCCATTTTGTAAACCTTCAACATCTTCCTCAGATTATTTTGAAAATTATACACATTTTCCACCGCGCTCTTCAGAAGATGCCTATTATCAACATTCAAATGATCTTTAAATAGCCCGTTTTTATAGGTATTATTTTAAGAGGCTGGAATTTATGCAACCAACATGTTGGCAATGAAATTTCTGCCACCTGTTTTCCCTACAAGCGGATCAAAACATCCACTTTGGCTTGCAATTATCCACTTCCATTTACTTTCTTGTATGTCATAATTCTTCCGTTTGCATTCCCAGTAATAGTGAGGAATCAGATATTTCCGACTACTGAAAAGCCATGCAAAAACACCGAACAAAGAGAAACTACCAGCCAATTAGACCAAATTAGAGCAGTAAAATGTGCATATTTTACAACACACTGAAGTGTAACAGCCTCCGTTTTAGCCTGTTGTTACGGTATAAACTGATTTCATCCAAGCACTACCTGCAAACATGGGGCTACCACTCCTTAAATAAATGTTCATGAACAGATAATATAAAACAATCCATTGATAGATGAAATATACTTCTGAATAAAAATAATGGCTATGAAGAAAGGAAGCATGCTTTAAATGATATGCACGGAAATGCACACATACAAAAAACAATTCCGAAGAAAGAAAATATACTTTAAAAAGATGTTCAGATAGCTCAGCAGGCATCACCCTCTACTCTTTGAGCCAGGAGGAGTTCTTTTAATGTTGCATTTTATGAATATTGTTAACCACCCTGAGGTCTCATGATAGGAAGCTTGTGAGAAAAGGAAGAGAATAAGATAAATACTAAATAAATTAATAAATCTGTAATGTGGCAGCTTTCCTCTGTGGCTGTTGTAAGTACTTGGATAGATGCCCCCCTTAAATGCCCAATTAATTGGGGAGTCTTTTTAATTTATTGTAAGTTCTTGAACTAATTAATCTAATGACTCAATCAGCCATTAGAACAATTTAATGGTTCAATCAGAACCCTAATGCAAAAGATATATATATATATATATATATATATATATATATATATATATATACATACATACCTGAGAGGGAGGGTCCTTTTCCTATGTTTTATATCCTTGGCTGGCAACTCCTTTTTAAAAGGGACATATTTTGCACTGGGCAAATGCTGATTCTTTATTTCTTGAATTTACATCCTGCCCTTCCTACTGAAGGATCTCAGGAACATTGCCTGCACCCATATCTACCCAAGCAGAGATGCAGGCAAAGGACTCTTTAATCTCCTCTCTTTTCTGATGTTAATAGCAATACAGAGGTGCCTTGGGTTACAGACGCTTCAGGTTACAGACTCCGCTAACCCAGAAATAGTACCTCGGGTTATGAACTTTGCTTCAGGATGAGAATAGAAATCGCCCAGCAGCGGCACGGTGGCAGCAGGAGGCCTTATTAGCTAAAGTGATACCTCAGGTTAAGAACTGTTTCAGGTTAAAAACAGACCTCCAGAACGAATTAAGTTCTTAACCTGAGGTACCACTGTAGAGCCTTTGGCAGATCCTTTAGGCACTCCAGTTCCTCGCTCACTATCACTTCCTGGGGACCAAGTTTATTCACATGGGAATGGCTGTAGATTGTGTGCTTTGCATATAAGCAATCCTAGGTACAGTTCCCATTATATCCAGGTAGGACTGGGAGCTATCCTTGTCTGAAGAGCCACTGCCACTTAATGAAGACAGTACTGATCTAGATAAACCAGTGGACTGATTCGATTTGAGACACCTTCTAGTGTTCCTTTGAGTCGTCAGTAGAGCCATGTAGAAAGAGAACATGTGACTAATGTACAGCCTGGGATCTCATGGCATTGGACAGAAAGCCCTTGTGTCATAAAGCCAAGCCGATGTCTGAGAAATGTATGCACCATCTAGTCAAGAAAAGAGAGAACCTCATATGACTAGGCCTGTGAACTCTGACCCTGACATTAAGCAGAAATGCTACCTGCCATTGGTGGGTATTAGGACATTGCATAATGTTGCCAGGTCACAAAATATAGAGTAAGGGAGGAGACGATGAGGAGAAAGACTCAAAGCACTCATGTTCTTGTCTTCTTTCTTTCTTTCTTTCTTTCTTGAATTTATATACAGCCCTATACCCAGAGGTCTCAGGGCGGTTCACAGATTAAAATCAAAATATGAAAGCACAAAATACATAATCAAAATAAAAACAGCAACAACCCAATACCCCCACGAAAACCCCACATTTTAAAAGGGCATAGGATGTCAATCAAATTAACCAAAGGGTTAAAAGGGGACATTTTTGCCTGGTGCCTAAAGGTGTATAATGAAGGTGCCAGGCGAACTTCCCTGGGGAGAGCATTCCACAGATGGGGAGCCACTGCAGAGAAGGCCTATTCTTGTGTTGCCACCCTCCAGACCTCTTGTGCTGTTGTTTCTGGTAATACACATATCTATAATGCACACACTCGGACCTACCATTTCTAATGTGGAACATGAATGAACAAAATTGTTATGTTCCCAAAAGAGACTAATCTGTTGGAGTTAAACCTGGTGTCTCTCCAGGGTTAGCCAAAGACCTTGTTTACCCCAGGCTTTCCAGTATGACACTAAAGCTGGGTGATGTTGTTTACCCATTGTGCAAGATTCTGTCCATTGTTATAGTACTTGATATTCCTTTTATGGTTTTTTATGAGCTGTCCTGGCAGTTTTATAAGCCATAGGGTGGCACATAAATACTTTAAACAAGCAAACAAATACATTTTTGCTTTCAGCTGCAGTCCATTACATCACTGCTGGGAATCTGCTGGCCCTGATAAGCATTATTTTTGGGGGGAGGAGCCTCCCCCCCAAAAAATCCAAATATACAGGGGGGAAACTTTTTAGGTATCGCTCTAAGGATTTAAGCTGTTAACGGTCATATATCATTCTGTCATAGTAACAAGAATGCTGGCAGAGGAGGCAGAAGACATTAAACTGCTAGATGAGCTCTTGACTTCATTGTATGCTTAACTCAGTAATGTTTGCTGTTTTCCTTTTTTGCCTGTATGATTCCTTTTTCTTTAGAGCTTATTTGTGTTCACTATCACATGGTCAAATGTCACATTGGGACACACTCAGGAAGTATTTTTTTCAAGCTTGTACATGATTCTTAAAAGAGTAAAGCTGAAGTTATAAAGGATTTAGGTTTTTTTAAAACCCATTTGCAAAATCGGAACAAACCCATCCCTTGGAGTATGTCAGGGATTTTACTGACAGAGGAGGAGGAATGGTGGAGGTCTCTCCCCGCTCTCCTGTAGCTTCCAGATAGGAGGAATGCAGTCTTGAACTACAGCAGGGCTTTGAGGAAGATAACAACTCAGACAGGCAAACAGCTAGCTGACATGTCACTGGACAGCATAACCAGCCCCCCTCAAAAACCGTGGTGTTCATTAAGGGGGCAAGAACAAAGAGTGCAGAGACAATTGTCCATGGACAAATGCCATAGAAGCAGGTGTTGTTGCTAGAGAGGGAAGGGGAAGGAGCTCAGTGTGAGCAATGCCACCATTGAGGAAGGACCATATTTATATGTCTTTCACCGTGATGGCTGAATAAATCATAGTAAGAACTTTTGTGTTTCATCCCTGCTTCTTGGTGCCATCGGGGGAGGGAGAGAATTCCTCAAGCCTGACAGAGTACAAAGTAATTCAAGAGAGTGCATTCAAGCAGCACTTTGGCCTGGGTAGCTCCCTCACAGTGTTCCCAGTTACCAGTAGTGCTGTGGAACTACTGTAGCATGGTGGCTACAAGCACAGTCTCCAACCGCAATCCTATTTCCCACTTAGCTGGGTGTAAGCCCCACTGAAATTTATCATTACATGAACTTTATTACCTGTGGGCATGTATTATAAGTAAATCCAATTGAGTTCAGTGGGGCTTACTGCTTATGGAGACTGAGCTGTGAAACAGGAAGAGAAACGAGTTCATGTTTCCTCGCCACCCTAAATTCACAACCAGGGTGATCACGGGCATATTTCCCATTCTCACTCCACCACCCCACCATTGGGATTGTAAAGGTTCCTGGGATAATGTATGTGAAGAGATTTCAGCACTCTAAAGTGCCATGCAAATCATACCGTTGTCATCCTTAAGGGACCAGCGTAGTATAGAGGATAGAGTGTCAGCACTGGAACTCTGTAGAAACTTTGAAAAATAAACATTCTGAATGCATCCATTCCACGTCAGGAACAAGAGGAGAGTTCCAAAATCCAGTGAGGCATCTGGATGAGGAGAATTTTGGGATCATCCCTACTCTTAACTTGCCCACCATATGCCTAACCTCATTTTTAAAATTTCATACATTCTGTATTATGATTACCTCTCATACAAATGATTACTAGAGGAGGCCATTAAATATTTCCTTCTTTCTCCAAGTGCCAGAATAAAAAATAGTTAAAGAAAGTTTCAAAGTTCATCCTCAGATTGCATATTCTCTAGAGCTCCATCAAATGTTGAAATATTCACCCGTTAATATTAACTGTGACAGTATGTTCCATCTCTGGACAGCTTGCAGAACAACATCTTCCAGCAGCTGACAATGATTAAATAAACATTGTCAAAACATCATGTACTCTAAAAGGACTTTTTAAAGGATGGAGATGAGAAGAAATTGTTATGACTTTCTGAAAGAGAGAATTGTCTTACCAGTCAGTTATTTATAGAAACAGAAGTGCATGGAGACAGAAATGTATAGCCAGTTTTCAAGGTTCAAATGATTTAAAATTAGTTCCCTAATCCACCAAGTGAGGTCTGCACCCATACCAGGCTGTGAGTGAACTGGCTGGCTGTGCCATTGTGTGAAAGATGGAGATCCAGTTGTATATCTTCATTCAAGACCACTATATGCTGCTCATGAAAAGAGTTGAATGGAAGTCATGGACTGCAAGCTTTAATTGGTTTGATAGATTAATCAACTAAGAATTTGGCTGATTATTCAGTCTAGACACATTTTAATTGGTAGGCTGGAGAACACTTGTGATTATTTTATTGTTTTTAAGACTGTTTTGGTTTGTGTGTGTTACTGTATGAAAAATGAAACCATTAAGAATGGCCTTTCCTTATAACAGTGAGAAGCAGCTTTTTGTTTATTAAATGTTAAGTCCTCACACTTCCTCCAACATTTCAAAAGGGCATCTATAGTGAAGCTTTGGTAATATGCAAATTTATTTACATTTTAATTAATAAATCAGTTTTGAGCAAATAATTTATCAACTACATCGTTTTTAAAGTTGACAGCTCCAATAGGAACACAACTTCAGATATAATTAATTATGGTATTACTTGGACTTTGAGGGAAAGGTGTAAAGGATGTCATTGCCTGTGATGGATTTAACTGCACCACAGAAGTAATATTAATGTTAACGGCTGTTAAGGTACTACCTTTTGTTTATGTTTTTTGCTTGCTGAGGCTCAGATGGTGTTTTTTCTGTGGGCACACATTTCTGGAAGTTGCTTCTTCAGTGGCCAGTTAAGGCTTGATAGCTAATAGTGGCCAGGGCACAGCTACCACCAAGGATGTTCTGCAGTGTGTATGTGTGTCTGGGGAGGGGGGAGAGAGAAAAATATACAATGTGACCTTCAAGCAGGAGTGGTGGTGGTTTAAACCTTACGGCTGGCTAGAAGGAGCCTTTAGAGTATGCAGTTCTGTGGGGACTTTGAAGTACGCAGAGGAAGCAGGCAGTGCTAAGCCACAAGTCTGAATCAAGCAGAAAGACCACATTCAGCACCGTGGACAGCTCCTTATGGCAAACAAACTTAACTGTGCGGGGATCTACAGCCAATTCAACCATTACAGGTTCCCTAGCCTGTGCCTCCCACCACTCCTCTTCATCCAGCCCCTGACACCTAGTTTTGTCCCTGTTATTCCCAATTTCCATCTACAGCAGGGGTAGTAAACATGATATCCTTCAGATATTGTTGGGCTACAACTTTCTTCTTTGGAGGAAGGATAGAAATTTAAAAAAAATTAATAATTCATTCCTGACCTTTGGCTATGCTGGCTGTGTCTGATGGGAGTTGGAGTTCAACAATATCTGGAGGGCGCCATCTTGGTTACTGAAGAATGGAATTTTGCTGAAGAATGCAATATTTTTATTATATACTGGTGCAATAAGGTACATGAAACTATAAATATATATGCATTGATGAGAATACTTTGAGACTATATTTTTTATTTAATTTTTTTAAAAATTAAGAAATAAATAACTTAGAATTTAGTGAAAAGAATCAGATGTTGTAAATATCTTTCCACTTGTCACTACAGCTGTTTGTTAATGCAACATGTATTTTTATTCTCTTTCTCTCTCTTCACTTGTTTGCTGTGACTTAGAACACTAATTTGTAGTATTATGACTGCAAAATACTGTACTTACATGCTTAATAAATACTAATACTAATACTAATACTAATACTACTACTAATAATAATAATAATAAACCATTACTTAGGCTGATTAGCCTCACTTTTCTCAAGGAACTGACTGGCTTAGCTTATTTTCTAGCTTTTGGCTTCTCTGAAGTTTGGGGGAGAGAGGTACTTCAGAGGGCAGAATCAGAGGATGGTCCCTTCCAGAAGGGAGGATCCTGAATGAAGAAGCCTGAACATCATCCAACTGGTCTGAGCTCTACTCTAAAAGTTATTGAGTACACTTGTGTGAACATTTCAATAAAAGCAATGTGATTGCAGTTATGATATTCATCTAGGAAAATCAAGCAGGAGTCTTATACATGTAAATGCCTTATTACAAGGTTCTACATTCTGCAGAACACACAAGATCTAAATGCAGAAGGCAAAATATTGCAAATTGTGAACATCCTCAAATGATTTGATATTTAGTCAGGCCCAAGCCTTGGATATTATGCTGCAGGACAAAATATACAATTCCTGCTGTTATTGTGGCCAGGAAATAAGCCACTCTGGCCAAGAATACAAACAATGATATAGAAATAGAAAATAATGAGAGGCAAATTCTGAGGAACAATTAGCATGTTGTGTGCAATTCTCCACCTTTGATGTGAACTACAAAGCATACATTAAATGATGTTTTAGGAGCCTGAGGACTCAAGGATTACCCTTTCCTTTCATCTTGCAGCAAGAATGAAGCTTGCCTGACTCTCAAGGAAGTCTGCACAGATAAAATTCCAAGGCAATAAACACACACACACACACACACAGAGAGAGAGAGAGAGAGAGAGAGAGAGAGAGAGAGAGAGAGAGATCAAGAAGGAAAGCAAAACTGCTTCTGGGAAGATATCCTGCTTCCAGTGTGTTGGCGATGCATTTACTTTTTAATTTGTATTAATTTGTAATCTGATTTTGGAATCCACCCAAAATTATTGGCTTACATAAAGGGCTTACTCCAGCTTTGGGCTAGAATAACTTATTTGGCTAAAGTGTATTGCCCACCTCCATAAGGAAATCTACACTTACACACTAAAGACAGTTTTCAGGAAAAGGAAGAAGTTCTCTCTCTCTCTCTCTCTCTCTCTCTCTCTCTGGAAGAGTTACCAGGTCTAGTTTCTGCCAAGTCAAAGCAACATTTCAATATAAAACACCCGGGGCCTGCAATGGGAGGGGGGGCGTGATCAGCAGTTTTTAACAAGTCCAGAGTCCAGAGCAAACCTGAAAATGTAAAACTAGTGATGATGCCAAATGTAAGAATGCTACACTGTCTCTTTAAATTTGTTGACTGCATGCTGCTGGTAACAGAACTAGCTGAGTCTTCGTACCACCTAGCCAACTGGAATAGACAGAGAAAAGTGTTTTGTGAGTATTTTTATACAACACAGTAACTCTTATTTTGACAAATTAATAATAAAAAAATTCCAGATCCTGCTTCTTCTTAGAGGAAGCAGTGGAGAATAAAAGATAAACTGCTGAAGAGATGGAGAGAGACCTCAAACGTCCAGGTAAAGCTATTGAATCTTGGAAAATAAATACACACAAACACACACACAAGCAAGCAAGAGGTTATGCAGAAAAGAGCAGAATATAGTACATAAGTTATGCTCATACCTGAAAACAAGGCTGAAAATGTCATTAACAGCATGCAGCTAAACCAGGATGAGAGGAAAAGCAGTGCAGTAACTGTGTTACAGACATGTGCTAACAAAGCATACCAATAAATACAATACAGCTGAAAGATACAAGTTCCACAAAATAATTCAAAAAGAGGGTGACTATTGTGATTGTGAAGGACTCTTGACAAACTTAGCTGAAGAGCCAGGATTATAACCTTAGGCAGCTCATAGACTCTATCATAAAGGGTTGGGTTGCAATAGGAATTTGAGATCCAGAACAAAACAAAAATGATTAGAAGATGTGGAATTGGCGCTAGACAAAGCAATAAGAGGAATTAAACCAATGGGTCCAGTCTGGGTTTCTGTAGGAGAGCTGCAGTGTTCACTCATTCAGTTGAGCTTACCAATGACACATCATTCTCAAACCCCTGATGACATCCCCCAAGGGCTTCACACAAACGTCAAATAGGCTGGGGAATCAGATGGACCCATGTGGGATACCAAGCTCCCAGGGTGTGGACTTAAAGTTCCCATTGCTACTCTCTGGAAATTGTCTCCTACTTCCCAGTCTCCACCCCCCAAGAGCTGCTCCAGAGAGCTGCCAAGCTGCCAGGAAGAATCAACAGAGCAACACTCCCCCTTTCTGTCTCCCCACAAAAGTCACCAACCAGGGTGACCGAGACAGATGGAGTGGGATGCCTTGGTCTGAACCCAGAATGAAAAGAACGCAGATAATCAATTTCTCTCAAGCATGAAGAACTACCACCACACTCTCCAGCACCTTGCCTATGTAGGGCTGATGGGAGTTGAAAGTCCAGTCCCCCACACCTGTTCAGGCCTGACCTCCCTGACATGTTAATACACAGGCAGGATGTTTTTATATTTCCATTTGCTTTTTCACCTGAGAAAAGAATGTGCTACAGCCCAGCGACATCTACATCATTTGAAGTTACCGTTCATATATTTTGTTCATATATTACCTGCGAACTGCCTTCTCTGAAAAGCGTTGTGTTTGTGCTGATGCAAAATGATACAAAATTTCCATCTGTGGTACTTGATCATTCTGTGATGTGTGCTGTCGCTTCCATAGATGCAAGCAACCCTTTGATGTTTATAGTTATTGCATAACAGAAATGCATACATGAAATCATCTGAAGAGATGCAGGGAATCACAGCTATCACAATCAAAGCTACATATTATTTTGAGTTTGAAGACTAGCTAATCATTATGAATGCAGTCCCTTTTTTTGTGAAAGAAAAAGGAAAGCATTCATTCACCCTACTATGACTAATTGGCACAAGCAAAAGAAAAAAAGTGAGGGGAGTTTGACTCCCTGTGTGGTGGTAGGCTCTTGTTTGATAGCTCAGCAGAAAGCTCGTGCCACAAACTGTCCAAATGTATCTAAAAATGTATGTGAGAGGATCATATTTTTATCTCAGGATAATCCTCTTAAGTAGTAAAGGGAAAAATCTCATTGTGAATAAGTAAGTATCTCAATGGGCCATTTCAAGACTTCAGCGTATGTTCCTCAGAAAGCATGGAGCTGGTGGGATGAAAACTGGAATGAAAACCCAAAGGAATTATTTCTTGAGGACTTTTACTTTTAAAAAAAGGCAACCGCATCAAATTGCTGGCTTTTACATACACACCTGAACATCTGACCTATAGAGGAGGAGGAGGAGATAATAATAGCTGGTCAGGTCATTTTGTGTGTGTGATTGATTGGCAAGGAGGAGCTTGGAGTTGTTGGTTTTATGGTTTTGTTTTGTTTTTTAGAGGGGGTTGTTTCTGCATGGAGGACACACACACCTATTTCATACTGAATGCAGTTGGATGTCTGAAATTAAATTAGGTTTTGACTAATATATCTATTTGCTTTTAATTCATAAAATTTACATATCAGTTGATTGTAGAATAAAACCTCAAAATGGGCATAGATTGCAAATACAATTTTTGGCTATGTAAACTTTTCAAAGCAGATCATTTGCTTTCCAGAGGCCTCCAATGACAACCAGCTACTGGACTCACTGGATTTAGGCCTAAAGAAAATATTTTGGCAGTTTGAATGTAGCAAGCAACGAAGAAACAAACTTGGCTTTTGCAAACAGAGGATATGCTGCTTCTTTGGGGGAATTGTGCTGTGTTAAAAACTAGAGCTGTTTGCTTGCTTGCTCCCCCCACCCCTCATGTAATTGCTAGTAAGCTTTGTAAACTCCATAAATTTCCACCATCTTTCCAGGAAACAAATCCAATAAAATCTCTGGTCCTATTGCTTCCCACTGCTGGGGAAAGTAAGGAGCGCCAAAACCTGCATGCACATTTTTCTATTTCAGCATTTGTGCATGAGTTTTCTGTATTCAGCAACTCCAGCCTTCACACTATCTACTTCAAGATCCCAATAACATGATTGAGGATTTGTTAATTTTAGAGATCTTTGGATTCATTATCAAAGGTAGTGCAACAGTTCCTGCAACTACTGTTTGCGCTTGAACAACAGGTGAGCAAGCATGGATTCCTAATTAACTGGAATCAGTTTTTGCTTATTTAGCAGGAAACAGTCTTTAGCATTTCTCAAAGGTACATTATCTGAAAAAACATGGAAATGTTGGATCCCATCATCCTCAGAGCATATTTATCTTGCAGGGACAGTAAACTAGCAATGAGTCAGCATAACATGATTAGAGTTAGAAGCATCTTAGTGTGCCGGATCCTACAGCAAGCCCAAGTAATTAGGGGGAGAGATTTATGGGAAGCAAACTAAACAGTCATTAGAGCTAATGTGAAGGTTTGGGGCAGCTGATCAGGGTTGCCTGAAAGTGTGGAGAAAATGCAACATGGTTATGTGCTTATTTAGCTAATAGGAATAACTGTATTAATAACAAGGAACACAAGTCATATTCCTTTCATACATACAATCACCAAGTCATAGGAAGGTGAATCCCAAACAACATGGTATTGATAACAGAAAATATGAAGAAAACCAATTCATGATGGGAAAGGGATCAGTCTGAATCAGTTTGTATATAAATTGCTCTGTCCAAGCTCTGTCTAATACCCATCTCAGAAAAGCCATATTCATGAATACTAATGGTAAATGAAATGGCAGATCTCATCCATAACTAAGGTTTGATGCAACAGTCTTCCAGTCTCTGCTAAAATGGGCCTCTATGGCTTCAATTTTCAGATAGTACAATAAAAAATCTCAATCCTATCAATTTATGCAAGCTCAATGAGGATAGGATATGAAACACGACTGTATATACCAGTGGAGTCTACTAGTAATGTTGCAGAACTTTACTGGTGTAGTACCATGGTGAAATTTCCTCCAGCAACACTGCCACTGCAAAAGACAAAAATTAGACAGAACTGGTGTAAGAAGACACTGCACCACTTATCTGATGGTAAGGCTCAGAATTCTGTAATTGTCTTTCTGCTTCAGAGACCCGGATGCTCTTGAAAGAGCCACACTGAGAATATATCACAAGCCGGAAGGCTGCAGTTAATTTGCTTTATTTACTACTGCAGTTTATCATTTCACAAAGATGGTAGGAGGCTGCCAGATTTAAATTAGTGGACAAGTTGAATGCATCCCTACCATATCCGTGTTTGAAAGATACTATCCACCAACCCTGAAAAACAAGAGTTTTCCTTTGAGAAACCAAAAGCTTGTATGTTTTTCAACATACAAATGGAATGGGGGTGCCATTTACCTTCTGGGTGCTGTTACTTACCTTCTTTTACCCTTTTCCCACCACATTTCTTTTCGTATTTAAAAAGAAGAGCCTTGGTGTGTACTTGTGAGATGCCATTCCATTGCTCCCCCAACCACTCCAACACCAGGAACATGGTACTGTCTTTCCACCTAACTCTCACTCACCATTGCTAGTCATTTGCAGTGATCAGGCATTTGAATGCCTTCTAGTCAAAATATAATGTTGTACACAGAGATATTCACCAAAAACCCTGGAAGCCTTCAGAAAACTTCTCCGGAGTCTGAAGATTCAGTGGGAACCTGGAACTCACCCACTCTCAATTCCAAACTTTTGCTAATAGTACCCATCATAATTTTTCCTATCCCCAGATTTTAAATGGCCAATGGTTTGGTGGCTATCTGACATATTGCTGCTTCTGCTTTTCCGGCTAAAGCAGTTAGAATATTTTGTCTTTCCTCTCTGAACCTAATCAGCACAACTAATTGAAAATAAGAGGCTTGGTGCAACATTAAAATAAAATTTAAAAACCTCTGAAATTTGGTCAGATCAGATCTTGTATTGCAGGAATAGAGTTCTAACTGGAAAAGGGGGGAATTTAAACAATGTGGACTGTATGATACTCACTATTTTGCTTTGAATTACCACTGTTTGTTCAGTTACCTGTTCTGGATCAGCCAGGCTGTGACATAATTGATGTATGCCAGCCAGTGTCCTCTGTAGATAGATGATAGATGATAGATAGATAGATAGATAGATAGATAGATAGATAGATGATAGATAGATAGATAGATATGTTATTAGAGCAATGCAATTCAGGCAAGTGTAGATAATATTTGGGCCCCCTCCACCACACTCCCTTGTTTTTAAAAATGCAGTGAACTGCTTTCAGTTTTTAGTGAGCTTCTCATTTTTCTGTCTAGTCAGTATCCCATTTTCTTACCAAATTCACAAGCTACAGAAAATATCTGTGGAAGGGTGTGGATTCATTGCTGCTAATAAAGCTGTACACCAAGCTGAGGCCCAAAGTGACCTTAGATTTTTTTCAGTATTTTTTTTTTAGTGGCCTGTTAATATTTAACAAGCCCTTTGGAGTTATTTCATTAGTATCCACTTCATTGAACTAAAATTCCGCATCCTTACAGATGCCTTCATTAATTATGAATCCATCCCAGGAAACCTGAGAATATAGTGTTATTTTTCTCCCCATTCCCAAATTAATTTGTACATGATTATAGGCCACTGAGTAATCTGCCAATATTCTGGGAGTCTCAAAGCAGTATTCTGACTTCTTGATTTAGCAGAAACAAATCAAGTCGCAGGTGGGCAAGGAGTTTCCTCTGTTGGGGGAAGGTTGCCTTCAGTGCGTTAGGGTAAAAGGAACAGTTTTACTTAAATTTTGGATTATTGCTCTACACAATTTTAGGATTGAAAGTGTAGCATGTGTAATTATATATACATACAGCTGGTGGGTTCCACAGTATGTGCCTAACACCCTGCTGTTCTCCTGTCCTCTGCCATTAGTCGTCGTCTTCTTCTTCTTCTTCTTCTTCTTCTTCTTCTTCTTCTTCTTCTTCTTCTTCTTCTTGCATTCTCTTTTGTATGAAAATTAAGCCTATGAAGACTAGGAAATCTCATTTTGACAAATATTTTTGGGGAAACCTGGTACAGATTTAACACTGCCCAAGCTCCCATCTTTCTTGTGGGCATTGTGTCTTCATGAGCTTTTTGGCTAGAGGGTGGTCATGTATTCTACTTCGCAAGGACAGTCCTGTTTCAAAGGTGTTCTCTATTTGAGGGCTGTCAAGTCCATGTCTGTTTTAAAGATATGGAGCCCTGAAGTTAATAATCGCAGATTTGTTGAGTTGGAAGGGAATCTTTTGCCCAACGTGGGGCTCAAACCCACAACCCTGAAATTAAGAGTCCACTGAGCTATCCTAGGTCCCAAGTCGCCCATCAACAGTTTGCAGCACCCAGTCAACAGACTGAGCAGGGGACCCAAGTCCCCTGGTACCTTCCCCACTATTGTATTTCTATTTAAATTATAGTATTTCTTTGAACATTTGCATCTATACATAAAAATTAGCATATGCAATTATTTTGCAGAATGGTGCCTCCTTTTGTTTTTTTGGTTGCAAATCCTCTTTTTTGGCAATGCACACCTGCCCACACTATTGCTAACCATAGCTAGAATTGCACCTCAGTTTGCAACCATGGTGACAGATGGTTTTCAAAATATAGGTAGGTCTAACTATAGTGAAGATTAGCACTGGATGTGCATGTCCTCATGGTTAGAAGATCCGGCCGTGTTTCCTAACCTCTGGGTCTGGGCCTTCAATCTTGTTCTTGCCATATCTCTTTATCTTCTAAGTACATAAAAAAATACTTGCAATAATAAATATATGGGTTTTTTTCCAACAGGGCTTTTAATGCACACACACACAGAGAGAGAGAGAGAGAGAGAGAGAGAGAGAGAGAGAGAGAGAGAGAGAGTGCTAGACACATTTAGCAAAATGCAGAGGGTCTCAAGTGTACTTGTGTGCATCACCCTGAAGGTTCAGAAGAAGCACCAGAGGTCATCAAAAGGCCACCTACTGCTCTTGGCACTCAGATTCTCTCTCCTGGCAATAACGGATCCTCGACAGATGCTAGGAAGTCTAATAAGAAATGCAGGATTACTGTAAGGCATGCCTGTGCTTGTTTTTAATCATTCCTGGTATATTGGCAATATAACAGTTTGCAGCGCGCCTGTGATACGCTAGCTGTAATGCCTCAGTGTTTTCTTAGAAATGAGATGTTGCCTTCCCAGAGGTGTTGTGTAGACACACTCTTAAGGATTAAAGCTATAAACAGAGCCCATATCAAAATTCTGACAATGAAAAGCAAGCTAGTCTCACTTCACACTGCTTATCTCACTTCTGCTGTTCAACTTTATGTAAGCCTGCAAGGATGTTTATTTCATAACTTTCTGTTAACTAATTTAGTTGGGGGTTATAAGGGGTTCTACAAATACTGCCAAGCTGAATCAATCTACTTGCCACATATTGAAATGTATTCTTCTACCTTAATATCTGCTTGCAAAAGAAAATATAATTAATGTTATGAACCCTCATTTTTTTCTTTTAATGTTTCCATCAGGTGATCGCCTTTTCATAAAAAGAATCCTTATAGTCTTCTTAGTAT
Source organism: Podarcis raffonei (assembly GCF_027172205.1). Taxonomy (NCBI): domain Eukaryota; kingdom Metazoa; phylum Chordata; class Lepidosauria; order Squamata; family Lacertidae; genus Podarcis; species Podarcis raffonei. Next base: position 23,089,458 of record NC_070606.1, read on the forward strand.
TAACAGGGCACAGCGTGGGATCGCACCAAGCCAAATGTACCTTACCAATCATATATGGCAGCTAGGAATGTATGAGAAATCTTGGTGCTGCCTTGTAAGGGTGGGAATAACACAGGACAATGCTTTCATATATCTCCAGTCCTTAACAGGAATGCTCCCATTCAGAGCTCCAGTCATCTTGGACAAGAGACAGATCATAGGTCCTTGTTGATTCATTTTGGTATTAGAACTAATGGTAGGAACACAAAAAGGTGTCTTTATACCAAGCTCTATCTAGCTGGGAAATAAATACCCCAATCTGAAACCTTAGGGATGCACATCTAGAGTAGATAAAAGTGTCTTAGATGAGCCAATGGTATGACTTGGTGTAAGACAGCTTTCTAAATCTTCCGGGAGCTGATCAAGAAAATCTATGTGTATGGGCATTTTTGAAGTATAAGAGAGACATGTGCCTCCCATTTTAATTTAGAAAAAAAAATGTGTACCAGCAATCCCAAGTATCAGTGGTAAGCAAGCATTAATAGGCAAGTGTAGACGACCAAAAGTTTCTTCTCAACTTACGCAATCCAGAGGCACTGCTGCATGACATCTTACCTACATGCCAGTTGATATGATGAAAAGTGTAGGAAAGTTTCCCAAGAAGGATGCAACTCACAGGACTTCTGATTCCTTGCCTTGATTTAAGATTGGAACTCAATTTATCCTGGGCGGTCTCAGAAAGTGTGTTGAACCAAGAAGTGATAAAACATGGCTTGCAAGCTGAACGATTCAGAACAGTGGTTTGACTCAAGTAAATAACCAACAAATGCCAATTCCTATTGACTCCTTCAACACATAAAATGGCGATGTGGTCTACTCATTACTGATTTTCACTTTGCTGCTTGACCAGTCTAGCTGGATACTGGCGATGACTGACTTCTCAACAGAGAGATTTGTTTGCTTGCTTGCATTATTTATAGACCACCCTAATAATAACAGGAAATTCCATGGACAATTTATGGAATAAAAATAACTTATGAAAAACACAACAATACAATAAAAAATGCAATCAAATACTGCACAGCTTTTAGAACACCAAGAAAGATGGGAAACAGATCAAGGAAAATAAAGAGCAAAGAATAAATATCAGAGGTAAAATAATGATAAAAGCTACAACATGACTTACAGGGCTTAGGGAAATAGAAAGATCTTTGGCTGGAACCGACTGAAATCGATCTAGAAAATGTGTTTCATCCCTGAGTGCCTGGATTTGTCTGATAACTACTTGTTCAAGTGCCTTGCCTAGGAAAGAAATGTTGTTCAGCTCTTGTGGGCCCAAGGAGAAAATAAGGAAGAAAGGCAGCCTTATCCATGCCCACGGTTCTGAAGTTATATTCTAGTGTGGGCTGACTTACTTCAAAGGGGTTTGAGAAACTTTGGGGTTTGTTCAATATATACCCCCACACTACATCTAGGGCACAGATGGGGAACTTGTGGCACCTGAGTTGTTGTTGGACTCCCAACTCTCTGCAGCCCCAACAGGATGTCCAATGGTAAGGATTTATGGGAGCTGAAACCCAACAACATTTCAAGGACCACAGGTATCCCATCTCAAATATAGAGATGGGTGTGCCAGAAGTTCCCCTGGTTTATTTAATGTTATACACTCTGTGTCAACTCTGAGATTCTCTCCTGAACCTTGTAGAGTATATGTTAGGATTCTTGCTCCGTGTTTACAGTCATGGGATTGTTTCCTATCACATGGCGGTGTATGTTTTCATTCCACAGTGTGGAAAGTGACGGAGACAGAATGTTTTGATGCTACTGTGTTCCGGAATGTAGGACTATTGTCCTTTGTTTCTTTCTGTTTGCTCTCTAGTGAGAAAGAGGAAGGAGCTAAGTCAGAATGCTAAGTCAGAATGCTCCAGATGAAATTGCCTGCAATAACCGCCAAATGGTTGAGGGGTGAAAGGGATTGTATCTCTTTGACTTTCCTGATATACAAGATCCCTGCTAGATCACACATAGGGTCCATCTAGTAGAGCATTCTGCTTTCAACCGTGTCCACAAAGACGTCTCTGTGAAGCTCATAAGCAGGGCACAAAAGCTGTAGCTAAGTCCCAGGCAGCATCCGTCATTGTAATCCCATCAATGACAAGTTTGAAACAATAAACAGATTACCTCATTCACTCCAGTCATTTAAATGTGTGCTTTCAAAAAAATAGTCCTGGACAATCTTCTCTGCCCTGCAGCATATCTGTTAAACCTTTCTTGCCAGAGCTAGTTTTCCCCCTCTCCTCATGCAAATCCCAGAGTGTCCCTTTCTTAATTAAGGTCTCTGCACTTTAAATATGATTAAAAAGTACTCACTGGAATGTATAAAATTATAACTTTGCTTCCCTGCTAGAACTGACACTAATGAATTGCTTGCTCAGTGCAGGGTCACAATATTGACCAAAACATCTACCTGGCACATGACGAGACTGCAAAGAGTTTCATGTCAGAAACCTTGCGACATCAAGCCATTAGCGTTTGGTTTTGTAGCATGTGGTGAGACTCTGCTGGGGCCAGATGCACAGAATAAACAAGCTGTGCTGAATCTTTGAAATACCTGTAAATTATTTGGTCTCTGCTCCAAGAAGCTTGCAATCTTACAACAGAAGGACACTTGTGTTATGGTATTTTAACTTATTTACGTACATAAAAGCAACTGGAGATTTGAAGGAAGGTATTGTCAATATGGTTAAGGGTATTGCAGAACAGGTAGCTCTCTAAATGTTGTTGGTGGGAAAATCTGTCAGTTTCCATTTCTCTCCATTTCTCATTTGTCTAATCTGAAAGTCAGTTACCCACATTACTCTGGTGTTTTTTTAAGTTCTGAAAATTCATCAGCATTTCAGTGTAAATTTCTCCCAAAACATGTGCCTTTGCATGCAGTTTTCCCTAACATATACATTGTTGCAAAGCAGTTCCTCCACATTTTAATCTCATTTTTACCCAGATTATCTCAGTATATGCTGAGCAGTGTAAGGTGAAAAGTTTGTTTGGGTTATCACACTGCTTTCAAAATGGCGAATTTGGTAGGTTAACCTTTAAATGCAAAAAATCTGAATCGAATTTCTTTTCCCTCCCAACTCCCATTAGCCCAACTCAATTTGATAAATGATAAAGGATTATGGGATCTGGAGTCCATCAACATCTGGAGGGCCACAGGTTCTCCACCACTAAGCTTAGCTCTATGTTTTCTTTTTATCACCATGGAGATGCTGAAATCTATCAGAAATGGACTGAATGAGGGTCAGTAACTGAACTGACACCAGATGGGGGTTGGTGGTTCAATGAATTTGGGAAGTGGTTTCAATCATGGTCTGCACAAAGGTTTCCATACACTGCAAAGGAACTGGTTTGCTATTTCAGGTGCTTTGGGATCCTGTCTTATTTTGTATCCCCAAATGACCTCAGTGGAATGAATTGCCCAACAGCTAAGGCTGTACCCCTCCCTGAGTGTCTGGGCACCTTGGAACATTAGACTACTGCAGTATGTTATATATGCAACCGCCTTAGAAGATTTCTCAGAAACTTTCATTAATGCAAAATACAACTTCTAGATTGTTTGCAGACCAAGGTACCATGACTCCTCTGTCCCTAATCCACCAAGAAGTACAAAGGACACCAAAAACTGACTTTGGATCGAAACAGGCCACAACTTTATTGAATACAGTTGAAAGAGTTTGGCTTAAGCAAGGGACAATCATTTACTTCCAGCCCATCTGCCAGAAGTGGCAGGGTGCCATTTCACTTCCCAGCACCTCTGAAAGTTTCATGGTTTGGGACAACTCTATGTTTATTTGAAGAGCTGCCAATTTCCACATGCCTGCTTGTGAATTTCATGGCTACCTGTTTAGCTCTATTAACCTTTGCTATTCCCTGTATGTTAACAACTGAGGCCATTGTTAACAATTGAGGCCATGTTAACAATTGAGGTCACCCTGATTTCACATGGTATGTGGATGGTGACTGGGAGCCTTCTCAGCTGTGACAGTCCACACATTGAATGCTATCCACATGGTGGCATGCCTGATGCTTACTCTGATATATTATGGTACCAGGTGAAAACTTTTTAAAAAGGCTTGGCCAGGCTTTTAAATAGTGCACAATCTGGTTTTAGTTCTGCTGGAATGTTTTAATAATCCCTCAGCTGTTTTAATTGGTGTAATCACTGTATTGTGAAGTATGTTTTGGCTTGCTCATTGATTTTATTCTTTGTTTTATTGCTCAGTAGAGTAAGCCATCTTGGGAATGGAAACATTGCATTTATATAAAATGAATGCCTATATTAATATACATGATTTGATTAATGCTTCGCTTCATTTGAAGCTGAGCACTGAACTGCAAGATCAATCATGTAGCCCTTTTTAAAAGAAAATAATGAACTCCAGTAAAACTATCCTGCTTGCAGATAAGCCCTCGTCCTTTATTTACTTTTTTTTGCTTTTATTTATTTTATTTTTTAATAAAACAGTTTGCCAGGGGTTAAGTGTGCCACTACTCTAGTGCTTAAAGGATCAGAATGAAAGCTAGTGCTATTTTTCTAGAAAACGAGGTGCCGGGACTCACCACGAACATTTCACTTGTTCTCTTATAATAGCAATGGTGCCCACCTGAGAAGTGCCAGAACTAGGTTCCAGTGTGTTCCAGCTGAAAAAAAAAGCCCGGATTAAGGCTATTCCGCCAGCCTGAAATAATGGCATTCATTCCTACAGCACATGTGTACATGATACTGTATTACTGTCACAGGATCACCAGGACATTAACTATAAGCTATAGGGTATTTTGATCATCTGGAAAGACCCTAGGAAATCTGTTCATATCTGTTGACTCTCTAATTAAAGCTTTTTGCCTGGAGATTCTCCATTTTATAATTAGTGTGTGCTTAGATATCGCCCCTTATTAATCATCCTCATCAGGTGATCTGTCTGTGGCTAGATGGGGGCAGGAATGCACACAGCAGACTGTATGTGGCAGCTGGAGAATTCTGTTGGCCCCACTTATTAAACTGACAAAGGAAAGGGTGTGTAGAAACCTGCAAGAGAGGGAAACAAACAAACACGACTGCTCTGTTCCAGGCTCCAAATCAGCTAGTTCCTATAAGCTACTGTTGGGGATCAAAAGGAAAGTATACAGGCAAATGACATGTTTTGTGACTGCTTTAAGGGATGACAGATGGCAGGATTTCACCCCTGGTTGCCTGTAGCCTGTCTCCCTGCATCTTCATCTGGACATAATCAGATGCAAAAATGCACCAAAAGCCGGTAGTTCCTCTTTTGACCTTCGCTTCTGGAAGAGATATCACCTGACTGACAGGTGCTGATAAGCTTTCAGCATCCACTTTAATAATTCATTTGAGATTCCTGCTATCCAAATCCGGCTGTGTTTTGAGTTTGTTTGTATGCATGTGTGAGTGAGCAGATATATATACAAACAAACACACAAATGATGAATGATGGTTGGATCTGGATGCTAAGGGGATTTGTTCTCTACAACGCCCCAGCATTACGTCCCATCTTTGTCCAGAGTCCCATCTGCAGTACAACAGTTCAACTTTAAATTTTAAAAGCATCATTGTACCACTTTAAACAATCATGGCTTCCCCACAATGAATCGAGGGAACAGCAGTTTGTTAAAGGCTGCTAAAAACTGCTTGGAGACTCCAGTTCCCCCCTTACCAGTCACAGCCACTTACCAGTAGAGGTGAAGTGGTGGGAAGGATGTTCACCTCAACAGTGCCTGTCTAGGGATCTTGCAGATGTGGCCACACACCACCGCTCCTCCTCTCCCTCTCCTTCTCAGTTGGTTGCAATAATTCCACCACCAGGAGACTAGTTGTATGGCACTGCCAATGCCATTAAATGTCTAATACAGGTTGGCATCCATCTCTATCGGAAGACAATGGAGGGATACACTTTTGGGGGATGAAGTCAAATCGGTGAAGAGTTACAGCACCTGCTGTGACTGTAGAGACTCGCTTGGACTGGCTAAATACAGAGGAGTGGTGGGAGGCACCAGCTAGGGAACCCCCCAGGGGAAGAAGGCTCTAAGACAGGGGATTGGAGGTGGGATGACAATGAGTGGCCAGAGGGAAAAGGAACAGGCTGGGTGGAAGAGGTGTCAGCAGGAGAGTTGACAGGGTTTAATGAACAGGTAGAGCATGGGTCGACAAACTAAGGCCTGCAGGCCGGATCAGGCCCAATTGCCTTCTGGATCTGGCCCACGGACGGTCCGGGAATTACCGCATGGATTGCCAGTGCACACGCTCTTTCCCTCTCCCTCCCTCTCCCTCACATGCCAGCAGCACCTCCTCCCTCTCTCCTCCTGGCTTCTCCCCACCCTACCTAGAGGAGGAAGAGGGCTGGGTTTGTTGCTGCCAGCAGCAGCAGCGCTCAAGCAGCCACCATTTTAAGCAGCCCCTCTCCGGAGCCCTTTTGCGCACCGCTCATCATCCCTCTGCCGCCGCTGCCAGCCCCTGCCACTCGCAAGACACAGGTAAGCAGCCACCAGCAGGGCTCGTGGTGCTCTTGCATCATCATTATTTTTTCAAAATATAGTCTGCCCCCCCCCACAAGGTCTGAGGGACAGTGGACTGGCCCCCTGCTGAAAAAGTTTGCTGACCCTTGAGGTAGAGGCTGTGGCAGAGAGCAGTTCAGACTCAGGCTGAAGCAGAGGTTGGATGGGTGGGTGGCCCAGAGGCAGAGAGGAAACAAGCTGCTGAAGAACCCAGGAAGTCTCCCCCTCCTGTTGCAACCATCTCCCCTCCCCTCTGTTATCCAAGAATGAAACAGACGGAAGGTGGCTGTGTGCAGACACAGCCTGAGACTGCATGGGAAAGACTCTAGAGAGGAGGAGTCCTAGTGGACACTGGGAAAGTGGGGGCCTTGAGTCCTCACAACTGTTTCATTGGTGTGAGACCTCCTAAAAAGCTTTGCTGAGCTCAATAGACCTGAGCTGTAGTTTGTTTCCTTGAATAGAGATTTAACTTCACTGGCCTCAAGTGCTTTATTGTTTTTGCTGCTGGCCTACACCTGATTCCAGTCCTGAAAGTCAGATACGGGAGAGAGATGTTTTGTTGAAGCTGGGGTAGATGAAGGTATCTGGTTGTGCTGCTGCAAATGCACCATTGTGGTTTTTTCCCCTCTACTCCCAGCACTCATTCCTCCTACAATCACTGCTATGGGTGCACAACCTGACTGTCTAATTCCAGGCACTGTGATTGTCCCAAGGGATTCCCACACAGTGGGGTTGATGTTGCCAGCCTTCATGTCACATCTGCAGACATCTTTGGTCTGCCAATAGGCCTGGTGCATGAAGCCTGCTCCCCATAGAGGATCCTTGGAGATCCTGCTATCTGTGGACATTACCAAGCCAGTGTAGATGCTGCTGAGACAGAACTGCAAACACGCTGGGAATATGAACTTGGGTGAGCACATATTTGTTTGAGGCTTTGTCCTGCCATGTGACACATCACATGTGGAAGGGGGTTGAGGCATCACTCCTTGCGGTTGTAAGTTGCCCACGACTCACTTTCACAATGCAGCATGCTCAACACACAAGCCTGGTAGACCTTCAACTTGATCTTGGACATTAGCATCACATTCGAATACCGAGATCAAATATTCATCACATATCCAGTGAATGTTGAGTTTCAGCATTCAAAGAAGATGATTCTGAGCAGATTTTGGGGAATTTTTTTTCTGGTTTGGGGGAGGGGGAACTCAGGGTCTTCACACAGCATAGTTAAATTATGAAATGTGCTACCACAAGATGTAGTGATGGTGGCCACCAACAAAAATCAGGTAGAATAAAACTATCAGTGGCTACTAGTGATGCTGTACTACCTCTAGGATCAGACACAGCCTCTGAAGTTGCAGAAAGGAATGCAATCATTGTGGGCTTAATCATCTGGTTGGCCACTGTGATAACAGAATGGTGGATTAGATGGGCCTTTCATCTGATCCAGCAGGGCTCTTCTTCTCCTCTTGTAGGGTATACTTGGGTGGGGAGAAAATCCATTTCAACCCTAGAATAAAGCAATGATTGGCAATAAAACCTATTGCCCATGGAGGGATATTAGAGTAAGTTCTGAGCATTCAAAATTACAATAATATGTCCTGCAAAAAGCACACTGCAGCAGCACCAGGGATGTAACACGGTTACGTGAAACCCACTCTTATGCTGGTGTTTCAAAGGTGACCATCTGTTTCTTTTCCTAAATTGCCAGGTAAAACTATAAAACACTGTACAATTATTGGAGTCTCCATGTTCAGCATCTGTAAAAAGAGTCACTACTCTTGCTTCCTTTGAGAAGGGTTATTTTTCCAACTCATTGTCTGAAGCTGCAATATACTATCTATTTATAGCCGTTGATTAATGAAATGGCTCAAAAACTCTGCTGCTATTTGCCAATGGACTATTTTTAGCTCAAGTGGAGTTCTAGAATTGTTGCAATATCTCATCACCACTGTTCTTTATTTGTCTTTGATCTTGAGTCTCTGAATCAAGACAAACCTGTGGCTTTCAAGATGTTAACTGCAGCTCCCATAATCCCTGACCATTCACTATGCTGGGAGGGGCTAAGGGGAGCTGGGCTGGAACATCTGGAGGGCTGCAGGCTAGTCACCCCTGTTCTAGAATTGCATAACTCAGTTTGTTCATTTACTATATGTGTGTGACAAATTGGATTATGATGACATGGGTGCAAAATAGTGGGCTCCATGGCAGTATTGAGTATCCACACCTAACACATGGATGGCAGGGGTGTGGCAAGCCATACAACCTTGGGGAGGAGTCTGCATGATTGCATGGGCATCCCTTCATGGAAGTATCATGTACTGAATTATCTATTCTTGGTGTCAGATTACCAAATAGGCAGAGTAGGCACTGGTCTATAGGCCCCATGCCTTTTAGGGACCCTGTGACAATGGATCAAAATAATATAGTTCAGTGTAAGGGGCCTCAAGATTTTGACTGCCTCCACATGGTTTACTCTGTCTAATCTGTCTATTCTACTCCCTATATAAGTGCAACCAGTCTACATTTTTGACACAGTCCATTATCCAGTAATGTTTGAATGAAGAGCATTAATTCCATCATGGTTGGGACCTAAAGAGCCTTTTATGGATGTATAGTAGGCGTGTCACTGAAATATCACCTAAAGCAAATTTTGGGGAGAATTTGGGAGTTCCACCTTTAGATGAAACAACTGTTGAATTTTGAGGAAAGTCAGAAGTTTGAAGAAGACTAGAGAATTGCTCAGGGGTGTTCAAACAACTGTAGGTTGTCAGTGGATTTTGCCTGAAGCAAAACTCAACATGAATGGAGAGGGTCTTTCTCAGGCCAAACATCTAAGGGATTTCAAAGGAAGGAAGGAATAATGTCAAGAGGTTTGCACAACCTGATGTGCAAATGATTCTACGTGTGCACCAGGACTTCCTTCTTTCCTTTCCCTCTGCATCAACTACGTCATCTCCAAGTTTCCACATCAGCATTCGGGTGTGATACTGCACTGGGCAAAAAGTTGTGTCAACTCTACCTAGACAGAAGTTTCCCATAAGCGTTTAATGCAAACAACAAATTTCTCTGTGTCCTACTGTGATTCCTAGATGCAACAGTCTTCTCAACTTTAAGATCTGTGTACTCTGTTTGAATGAGAGAATATTCTCTTTATTGTTGCCTGGGTGCTTGTGCACAGATAAACCATTAGGACAGACAGATTCAATAATATTCCAGCTTTGGAGATGTGGATGTCTGATCCGAGGTGGCCTAATTCTTTTATGCCCAAATGAAGTGTTAGGCTAGGCACAATGCTGCAACATCTTGTAGAAGACACCCTCATAGAATTGAGAATTTGAGGTGGCCCACAATGTAATGTCGGGTGCACACCTCCGGGCCATATTCTTTTCTGTGTACATTGGAGCTTATTGATGTTAGGAGCACCATTCTCAACAGCTTCTGGCACTCAAATGAAGCACTGAGTAGTGGTGTGGAATCTTTTAGTGGTTATTTACCTTGAATTAGAGGTTTAAGATTTTATGGGTCCAAAGCTTAATTTGGGATGCACAACTACAGTTCCATATTCACATAGTACATACCCAGACATTGAACTATGTTCTTACACCCAAACTAAGCAAAAGGCTGGATGAAATCGCATGCCAGCCCATAGAAGACACTCCCCTGGATGTATGATTTTGGGTGATCTAAATATTATTTGGGGATGCCCACCTCCAATTCCATATTCATTTCTGCATACAATGGACATTATTGGCATGGAAGTCCTAGGCCTGAATACACACATGAATACACACAGTAGAGTGGGGAGAGATCAGAATACACACAGTAGAATACACACAGTAGAGTGGGGAGAGATCAGAAATAAGACAGGTGCTATTTTTCTATAAAAAGAGGGTGGTCTTGTCATCTAGGCAGCCCAAGACCTGCATCCATACTGCCCAGGCCTGCACCCCAGGGAGGTCACTTCCATGCTGCCAACACAGCAAAAACAACACAGGAGGCAGCAGTTACCTATTCTGGAATGAATTTTCCAATATTCTTAACATTTCCTATGATTTTCAAGCCATTTAAACACAGTAGATTGCTAGGGCTGGGCAATTATTATGAACCATTTGAATTTATTGAAGTGGAGAGCTGAGGAGATTACATTAAATAAGCAAATATGCCCAAACTGTCCAGATACTAGAATCTTCCACATGGAGAGGAATTTGTCTCTATTTCTAATATTGCTCAGCTATGCAAATATTTATCACAACACGTTCACTGCTACAGCTATCTGCATATTGCCTTATCTTGATCACATCTTAAGAGCATTTTAATAATATTTTTTAAAGGTTCCCCCAAAAGGTAATTATTCAAACCTTTCAATTTTAGACCCCTTTCTCGAGATAATTGAATCATTCACAACAGAATATTTCATCTAACACAGCCACTACATAAATCTCCAAATATTCCAATCCCTTTAGGGTTCAGTGAAATTGGAAATTACTTATTGTACTCTGTCAGAATACTTAATTCAATCTCAGGCAGTCACAAATTCCCTTTTCCTAAGATGAGGTTCCATGTAAATTTATTGACATATAACTAAAATGGGAGGTAGTTTGCAACAGTAGATAAGTTCTGTGTCATTAAACTGTTGGGAAACATGCATGCGTCCTCACACGTAAAAGCCACAAATCAGTTAACATTCGTTATGGCGTGCGCCATGATTCTATAAGTGGTTACTCGGAGGTAAGCCACACAGTGTTCCATGAATCCTCCTCTAAGGAAGCAGCCACCTTTTCTTTCCAAGCAGTTTCCCCTGTGAAATCCCATTGATGTCAGCAGCAGGAAAAAGTGATATAGTACGGTAGCCCTAAACAGATATCACTGCTGAGTGATCACCCAGGATGGAGGATGTGGTTGCATTAGAGGTCAACCCAAGGGCCATGGCCCGCTTCTCCTAAATCTCTGCTCAGTGGTGGCAACTCTTTCCCACTATCACACCACATCAGTGGGCATTTCTGGATTTCAACAGGAGAAAGTTAACATGAGAAAAGCCTGTTGGATCAGGCCAATGGTGCATCTTGTCCAGCATCCTGCTCTCACAGTGACCAGCTGGATGCCTATGCAAAGCAGGCAAACAGAACCTGAGCACAACTGCATTCTCATGTCTTGTAGTTCTGGTATTCTGAAGCATATTGCCTTCAGTAGTGGAGGTCGGACACAGCCATTGTGGCTAGCAGCCATCAATATCGTTATACAGGTTATGCTTCACCCCCAGTCTCTACCAAGTGGTAGCAACATTTCCGGGAGTTCCAGGCACTCACTCAGGGTTGTATATGACAGTCTGCATTTCTTAGTGCAGAAAGTATTGATCTGATGTGTAGAGATCTTTCCTATTCTACTTAATTCAAGAGGGCTCTGGAAGCTTCTCTGTGTGAAAGAAATAAGCATAAGGTTCATGATGTTTGGGTTATTCCTTCAGAGAAGTTGAGTATAGCTAGCTTAAACTGGTTCTGTTATCTCTTTCTGTCAAGTTCATGCTGAAGGAGCCTGGGTTTCATGCTTTCTCTTTCTATCGCTTTTCCTTCTGGTGTGGTGTTCTGTACATAGTATGCTTAGTGTCACGGTTTAGACTTATTCTAAATTATTGTAAGTTTAAGTTAAGTCTGCTGCAACTGGATTTCTTATTGACAGTGCCAATCCTGAATGTATTGGATTTGTGACCATGATGTTCATTTGCCTTCAGTAGCAGTAAAGCTCTGCTGGATGAAATATTAATTGCCTCTGGTCTATTTTTTGGGAATCCTTCAACATGTTGTTACTCTGCTAACTATACATTGGAATCTACTCTTGATCAATACTGAGTAGAATTCAATGACAGTATATTCATTGGGAAAATTAAGGTACAGCAGAGACTAGTGTCTTTAAGAAATATGGTTTATTTTATACATATTTACACCTCATGTATTCCATGGAGAGGGTACAGAACGTTATAGCCTAAGAGTGTTTCTCATTGCCCGTCTCATAGCTTCATTGAGCTTCAATCCAAAGCAGCAGTCAGTGATGGCTCCCAATAATGGCCTCTTGGTGGAGCCTCCTCCAGCCAACTCCACATGGAGTTCTACCAACCTGTGCCTTTTGGTTCCCCTTCATGTTCCAAATATTATCTAAATGCTTCTGTTTATTAATTCTACCATTCAGTAACAGATTCTCATACCCTAGATCCATGACAATATTCTTATCCTTCATGAATTTGTCTAATTATATTTTAAGACCATCCAAGTTGGTGGCCATCACTGCCTCATATGAGAGTGAATTCCATACTTTCTTTTGTCTCTCTTGAATCTTCCAACATTCAGCTGCATTGGATGCTGCAAGTTCTAGGGCTCTTCCACCGTGTCCAAGCAGTTCTGTTCTGTTTTTATTTTGTCCCAGTGTTTTCCCCAAGAACACTTATGTTTACTGGAGGCAGTTGGAGAATGGATGGTGGCTAACAGATTGAGGTTGAATCCTGACAAGAAAAAAGTAGTGTTTTGGGGGGACAGGGGGTGGGTGGGGGTGGGGGACTCATTGGTCCTGAATGGGGCAACTGTGCCTCTGAAGGAGCAGCTGCACAGCCTGGGAGTCATTTTGGACTCACAGCTGTCCATGGAGGTGCAGGTCAATTCTGTGTCCGGGGCAGCTGTCTACCAGCTCCATTTGGTATGCAGGCTGAGACCCTACTTGCCCGTGGACTGTCTTGCCAGAGTGGTACGTGCTCTGGTTATCTCCCGCTTGGACTACTGCAATGCGCTCTACATGGGGCTACCTTTGAAGGTGACCCAGAAACTACAACTAATCCAGAATGCGGCAGCTAGATTGATGACTGGGAGTGGCCACCGAGACCACATAACACCAGTCCTGAAAGACCTACATTGGCTCCCAGTACATCTCTGGGCACAATTCAAAGTGTTGGTGCTGACCTTTAAAGCCCTAAACAGCCTTGACCCAGTATACCTGAAGAAGCGTCTCCACCCCCATTGTTCTGCCCAGACACTGAGGTTCAGCACCAAGGGCCTTCTGGCAGTTCCCTCACTGCAAGAAGTGAGGTTACAGGGGACCAGGCAGAGGGCCTTCTCGGTAGTGGTGCCCACCCTGTGGAATGCCGTCCCATCAGATGTCAAAGAAATAAACAGCTACTTGACTTTTAGAAGACATCTGAAGGCAGCCCTCTTTAGGGAAGCTTTTAATATGTGATGAATGATTGTATTTTAATATTTTACTGGAAGCCGCCCAGAGTAGCTGGGGAAACCCAGCCAGATGGGCGGGGTATAAATAAATAAATAAATAAATAAATAAATAAATTATTATTATTATTATTATTATTATTATTATTATTATTATTATTAGATTGGACCAAGTGGCAATATTTTAAAGTACTGCCTTCCTGCAAAATGTAACAGTCCCACATAATATTGCAAGTTTGTTACCTCCACACCTTAATAGTTCCATAGAACATAATGTATTGCCATTATTTCAGACACCGTTGCTCAAAAGTATCCTCTCTTTTGGAAGTTCTGATCTGGCAACTGTAGACTCAAGGATATTTCTCTGCCCATTGGGCCAAATGTATAATGTATTTCGAGAAATTCAGCTCCATGTTAAGTGTTAGTGACTGACTCTAATAGCAATGTGTTAAAATTAAATGGTCCATAGGATATATGGCTATAGAAGCTAACACACTAGAACATATTGACAAGGGTGCCCATTGCTCTCTAGACAGAAATGCTGAATTTCTAGGGTGTAAGAAGCAGTGCCTTTTTCTGGGGGGGATGCAGGGGTACACATGCCTTTAAACATTTTGTGAATCTAAGTTTGGCCTCGTTGAGGGGCAGTATATCAATATGAGTAGAAAAATGAGAGTACCCCTAAACATATTTTTTTAAAAAATAAAATAAAACACTGGTAAGAAGTATCCAGCCACGAAATTAAAAGACGCCTGCTTCTTGGGAGAAAAGCAATGACAAACCTAGACAGCATCTTAAAAAGTAGAGACATCACCTTGCCAACAAAGGTCCATATAGTAAAAGCTATGGTTTTCCCAGTAGTGATGTATGGAAGTAAGAGCTGGACCATAAAGAAGGCTGGTCGCCGAAGAATTGATGCTTTTGAATTATGGTGCTGGAGGAGACTCTTGAGAGTCCCATGGACTGCAAGAAGAACAAACCTATCCATTCTTAAGGAAATCAGCCCTGAGTGCTCACTGGAAGGACAGATCGTGAAGCTGAGGCTCCAATACTTTGGCCACCTCATGAGAAGAGAAGACTCCCTGGGAATGACCCTGATGTTGGGAAAGATGGAGGGCACAAGGAGAAGGGGACGACAGAGGACGAGATGGCTGGATAGTGTTCTCGAAGCTACCAGCATGAGTTTGACCAAACTGTGGGAGGCAGTTGAAGACAGAAGTGCCTTGCATGCTCTGGTCCATGGTGTCACGAAGAGTTGGACATGACTAAACGACTAAACAACAACAACAAGAAGAATCCTCAGATTGATGATCTTTAGCGCTAGCCTGGTACCGTTGTTAAGAGTGTTGAAGCAGAAAGACCTGGGTTCTTTTCCCCACTCAGACACTATCTCTTAGCCTAACCTACCTCCCAGTGTTCTTATGATGATAACATGGTAAAAACACACACATGTGTGCTGTCTTGCACTCTTTGTAAACCACCCTGAGACCTCCGGGTATAGGGTGTAAATTCAATAAAAAATAAAAAGGAAGAGTGGAATATATGTTTATTTAATGAATTATTATAATAACACCTAATCAGATTTAATGTTATATTTTCAAAACACTTATGTTCTGTTTTTCAGCCCATGAGACTCTCAAGAGTGGCTGGCAAAATATGGATTAAAATAATTAAATGCTTTATGACTTACAAATATAATAGTAAAGCAGCAAGGTGTTGGCACAAAAATTCCTTTAAAATGGGGAGCCAGGACTAAAGGGTTTTTTATTTCTAAATGGCCTGAGTGGTAGAGCCAAGGGCTTTACCTGGCCCTGAGAAGAAAATCATTCCAAAGCTGAGGGGCCACAGTTGAAAAGATCTTATCTCTGATCATCACCTACAACTCCTCAGATGGTGGGAAGACCCAGAGGAGGGCATTCAAGGGTGTTCTTTGTATCTTAGGCGATGTCTGAGGGAGGAGGCAATCCTTAATCTGATTTCTATCCAACAGTTTAACTCAACTAAACTGGCATAGGGCATAATGTCACCACCATTAAGTGGGAAGATGGCATTTTCCTACCTTTTCCCCTAAGCTAATAGCTAAGTTGGTTCCTCAGTGAGCACAAATAGCTAGAAGATTGACTACTGGAGGCAGGGCCAGCTTGAGGTTTGATGAAGCCCTAAGCTACTTAAGGTAATAGAGCCCTTTATATATCCAGCTGTCATTTGTCAACAACAAATTGTCACTTTTGTGTGTGTGTGTTGAATATATGCTATATGGTAATTTATGGACCAATAGGTATCTAAAGCCATTTCTATATGTTGCCATGCAACCAGTCCATGCAGAATGTAGGCACCCTATACAGTGGTACCTCGGGTTAAGAACTTAATTCATTCTGGAGGTCTGTTCTTAACCTGAAACTGTTTTTAACCTGAGGTACCACTTTAGCTAATGGGGCCTCCCGCTGCCACCGCACGATTTCTGTTCTCATCCTGAATCAAAGTTCTTAACCCGAGGTATTATTTCTGGGATAGCGGAGTCTATAACCTGAGGCGTCTGTAACCTGAAGCGTCTGTAACCCAAGGTACCACTGTACATAGAAATGAGCAAACCAGTGATATTTTAGGGAGCAGGGTTAGCAGGCAGGGCCCATTACTTACATCATAGGAGCCTACACAACGCCAAACACTGTTGCTGTATGTAGGTTTTATGTTATTTGTTTTTTATCTTCTATTTTGGAAATGTACATCCAGTTGTTTTTTTCTTTAATTTTTTGGGGGCTCCCAAGAGAGTGGGGCCCTAAGCTATAGCTTGTTTAGCTTATACGTAAATCCGGCACTGACTAGAGGCATGGATGAGACTGCTGGTAGAATGTTTGCCAGCAGCAATAGGGCGACATAGCTGATTTCTGAGTTTGGAAGAAAGTGGAAGAAACTGCTTTGAAGAATCACCCTCTCCCCTGTACTCAAGTTGCCGGTTGTTGTTTTTTAAAGAAAAAGATATTGTGATATATAGTGCCTATTTGCACAATACCTGTGATGCCGAAGCATCTAGAGACAAGGCTAGCTGCCACATTCTCCAAAGCCCCTCTGTGGATTTGGTCCTTGTGGGTACCAAATGACTTAAAATGGCTTGAGGATGGGGGGGGGCCCTGTGTAACTCTGCTGCAGTCCACGGGGTCCGTGATTAACGCATACAAGACAGGAGGCGGAAATGTCTTTATAGCCTGAAAATAGGAGTGCAAAAACCAAACCCAAAAAAGAAGACCTGCTGATATATTTTAACTCAAAACAAAATGTGTTTTCTAAGAAGTTCACCATTTCTCATGGGGCAGCGAAGATAATGGCAAAGATGATGGACTGTTTGAACTGCTTGCTGCAGTGAAATCTTACAGGAACAAGGTTTATGTCTGAAGCACCATGGATAAAACGCATTTCGTTGACAGAGTTCCCAAAGAGAGCAGAATGAAAGTGCCAGCATTGTGCACCTCCTGAGCAGTGTGATGACAATCAGAAAGCTTCTGTGAAAGAATAATGGGGGATATTGTGGTCCTGAAATGAATATTCCCAAACATTAGAAAATTGCAGAATTGAACAGTGCTGACATTCAGATTTTAAAGAACTTTCAAATGCAAAGCCCCTCTTTGAACGAACTTTGAAACTTCAGAGTTCAAAATAGGTTTAACGTGTCTTAACGGTTACAATTTTGGTTGGCTTCAAATATGAAATTTCACTTCCGGGGTGGCGCCTTCGGCAATGGCTGCCTCCCTCTGAACTGGAGGGACCAGCTCCGCGCGAAACGGGTCGTATCCTTTCAAAAATCACAGGCGGATGAAGCCTGTGACCATGGGACTCGGCGGGCACCATTAGCGCCCCTCCCAACCCACTAAGGAACCCACCAACGGGCTCCGAAGTGAAGAGGGGGAAGTGGCGTGGTGCTGAGAGTCATCGGCTATTTCCGTGGAGCGAAGCGGCATTGCTGTTGCCAGAGAGCGCTGCCTTTTCCTGGAACAATTGGGACTTTAAAACAACAACCCGTAAGTAGTATGGAAATTGGATCCTTTAAATATTTTTAAATTCGGCACTGATCGGGGAAGGTACAACCAGGAAGTCTGCCTCCCCTTTCTGTAAATATTTTAAAGCAAAGAACCTCCAGCTAAGGTCGTGGAGAACTCTGCTTTTTATAAAAGATTTTAATTCTACCGATTGAAATTACAAGGAAACTTACTTGGAAGCAGGGGAACCTGCGGGAGAAGAACTAAATTTAAAAACCGACGTGCCACCCCCCCTGGACCCGGGAGTGGTCCGTGAGAGCCGGTTGAGGAGTAATTGAATAATTTGACAGCTGTCAAGTTAGCTGTCAAGATACAAAAAGAGGATTTTGTCTCTGCTGCTTATATTGGCTACAATGTAAGTATTGGTTACATTTTTATGTTTTAAAAGAAGGAAGGACTGCTACAATTTAACGTATGGAACTTTTGGTTTTGTGCTGAAAGGAGTAAAAAGAAACTTAAATCCCCCTAGAGGGAGTTTTGGGACATTGCATTAAGAACCAGCTGAGAAATTGTTTTCTGACCTTGATATGTTTAAGAATGGCAGTGGGTAAAGAAATACAGTCTGAACTGAACAAGACTTTCGTTCTCTTGGGAAAGCTGCAAGATCAAATAGGTGTTTTGACTACAAATGTTACAACCTTGGGCACAAGAGCCAGTTCTAGCAATGAACTTGATAAGAACTTGGTACAGGATTTCTACTTAACTGAACAAACAGAGGAAATTGAGAAGGAGAATAATGCTGCCATTGAAGAGAAAAAAGGGGGGGACCCAACCCTGCAGATGCAAAAGGTGAGCTGTAACCTGAGGCTGGACACGATGGTAATAAGAAGAAACAAACCTTTGAAGATGGAAGCCTGGCCTGAATTGGAAAATGAAAAATGGAGAGATCTCCTTATCTGGAGATCATATGACATTTGGATTATAAATTTGATTCAGTTGGAAGTTGGAGCTATAGGGACATTTGGAATCTTAAGGAGAATGAAACAAGATGTGGAATACCCTATAGGCCTTACTTTCAAGTACGTAGGCCTGGCTGGAAGAAACTTGGATGCTGCAGGGTGGGAGCCCCATCGAGATTTGGTCTTGAATATTAAAGACTATCAAAGAGACTGGCAGAGGGGTCAGGAGAGAGACTTAAGAGCCTCGGACATAAGGTCACCGGGTTGATGGTTTTATTTTGAGATGTGTTGGGACTGAAACCGGGAAGGGGGGTGGGTGGAATGAAAAATGGGAAGGGTACATGATATAAGTTGCTTTTCTGTTCAATTTTTTTTTGGTCTTATTTCTAGGAGAACTGGAAATTTGTGGAAGGAAACCTTCTTTCGACCTTAGGGAAATGTTTTAAGAATGAGCACCGTTATATAGATTTGGACGAGAATTAAGTCTGGATAAAGTTAAAAAGCGGGTTATATAAAGGAAAATATGGTAAAACTAAGGTTTTGGTGATAAGGACTTGATGAACTAACAATTTGAACTGGAACATAAGGATTTGTTGAATTAAAAAGAAGCAGGTTAAAATTTATTGACAAGGATTTGTTGAATTAACAATTTGAATTGGAATACAAAAAAGGGAGGTAGGAGGAGGTCTGGGAAATAAGTTAATGGAAAATAAGTTATGGAAACTTTATGTGTTTTTAATTATTTGTATTTTTGTATTTTTGTATTTTTGTATTTTTGTAATTTTTTTCTTTTTGATTTTTTTCTTATTGTATTAATATTGAAAACTTTAATAAATATCTTATAAAAAAAAACAAATATGAAATTTCATCAGCTGTCAATACTGTTGCTGTCCCATGTCATCTCACAAACACAGGGAGACTCTAAATACCATTGTTTTTTGATTAAAAATGCCATTGAATGTCCACTATAAAAAGTGTCAAATATTAAACACTATTGCACAATAGTATTATCCAGTACTTTTCTTTGGCAGACTGCTTATTCTTTCTGGAAATCTTGAAAGCCACTATGCCGTGTAATTGCATCTCAGCTATCAATACTGTCAAATGGTAACTGTCGCTGCATGCCAGCTATCAAATAAATTGCATGCCAATTATTAAGTGCTGTCAAATATTAACAGTCAGATAACAAATTGTAAAATAAAACTTCATTAAGTATCAAATAAGTGATGTATACCTACTTTTAAATTTTGCTGATTTTTATAGAGTTATTTTGCCCAACGTGGGGCTCAAACCCACAATTCTGTATATTGATAGTTGCTTCAAATTGTTCTGTGTTTACCAGTCAGGGAGTCTTTGATTAGGTGACATACATTCTTCTAAATAAATAAGTAAAAATATATATTTAAAATACATTCAAACTTTTGGAAAATATTCAAGCAATCAGAGAACATTTGATGTCAACCTTCACAAAGGAGAAGACTGAAAATTGAAAAGAAAATTCATTTCAGCTCCAAAAACTATTTTCAGGTAGAATATATTTTTAGGCAGAAAATTATGTCCCCCACACCCATAAAGGAGCATCACAAGACAAAGCGCTCGGATAATGATAGTGCTTATTAATATAACAACTTAGAGGAACTATAAACCAAATTAACCAAATTCAAAAAGTAAGGGTAGGTGAGCATTTTATCTAGCTCTGGTAAGGAAGCATCCCTCCAGGCACCTGGGCATGTGATGCAGCCACAGGCTGTGGCTCCCCAGCTAAGGAGGGAGGGGAAATGACCCCCCTTTTTGCTACGTGGAGCTTTGGTATGAACCCAACATGTACAGCCAGGCCCTGCTGGCCAGCGCTCACCCAAAACGTGCATGACTTAACTAAAGGGCACGTTCCAAGACTCACCAGGCATAATGCACTGGCAGTTCCATAAAGGGTGCCCTTAACCCAATAATGCTTCATTATAACTTATGTTTTTCTCCCTCACTTCCTCATTTGCCCAGACTCAATGCCACACCACTCCTGAAGCCAATCAAATTCACCCCAGCAGTGTGAAGTGGGTGAGAAATAAGGGACTGTAAGGCCAATCAATACATTACCGCTTCCCAATTCTTACTTAGTCTCTTCAAATGTCAATTTGCGAAGCCCACAATGCACTTAGGGAGGGAGAGCACATCTAGCAAAAATGCTAAGAACAAGGTGTAGGGGAGGAGCAAGCATATAAGGTTCTACCCCTTTTCCGAATTGGCTCAATGACCTCATGTGGTCCTCACTCTCATTGGAAGTCATTTCTTCCAAGTCATCTTTGAGGAAAGGAGGGGACAAACACACTCCAGCTATAGGGTGGGAATGACATTTTCATAGTGCTAGAACTTTGAGAATTGATGGTGAATATTTTTCGATACCTCAGGGATGCGGGTGGTGCTGTGGGTTAAACCACAGAGCCTAGGACTTGCCGATCAGAAGGTCAGCAAATCGAATCCCCATGATGAGGTGAGCTCCCGTTCCTCGGTCTCTGCTCCTGCTAACCTAGCAGTTCGAAAGCATGTCAAAGTGCAAGTAGATAAATAGGTACCACTCCGGCGGGAAGGTAAATGGCATTTCCATGCGCTGCTATGGTTTGCCAGAAGCGGCTTAGTCTGGCCACATGACCCGGAAGCTGTATGCCAGCTCCCTCGGTCAATAAAGTGAGATGAGTGCCGCAACCCCAGAGTCGGTCACGACTGGACCTAATGGTCAGGGGTCCCTTTACCTTTACCTATTTTTCAATACAGTTCTTGATCCTCTATCTACTGGGGTTGGGGAGATGCCAAAGCATTAGTTTCAACAAGGAGGTGACCTCAAGTGCCTCCAAACAGTGCCCTGTGACCTGACTTAGTGTTTGAGTAGGCTGAGACAGAGGCAGATGATTCGAGTACTTGTTCCAAGCCATCAGGGTTGACCCTATCTTTAGGCAGGGTGAAACAAATCGCATCAAGCGGTAGGTGCTGATTGGGGGGAGAGTGGAGCAGCAGCAAGGGCAGAGCTGTATGTGCCATGCCTTCTGTGCTGGGCCACCTAGGTGGTAAACTGTTTAGGGGTTTTTACAGCAAAGTGGCATGCAAACCCTGGTAAATAAATCAATAAAAATCAATAAACTAGCCTGCTGCCCTCCATTGTGGTGGAGCATGCTGTTCTGTTGTTGGTGTTGAAACTGCTAGCTTGGTCAGCTTTTGTACATGGAGTTGGAGGGAAAACCACTTGTTCTTTGCTTCAAGCAGCAAAATACCTTGAGCCAGTCCTGTTGGAAGGTAGTACCAACTATGGAAATTGATCAGGGGCAAGGGCAGTTGTCTAAACACTGGTGAGATGGATCCTAGTACCTGGCCCCAGTCAGCAGCCTGGCAGCAGTAATCCAAACTGACTGAAGTTGCTGGGCAGTCTTCAAAAGTACAATGCCATGAACAAAACATTTGTAGTAATCTAAACTGAAGGCTGAACTTGCAAGCAACTCTGAAAACCATCTGCACAAAATAGAATTGGGAAAGTTAATCTGGAGGCAAATGTGGAGATTGCTATTTGGACAAAGTGGCTGAAATTTCAAAGGACACTAAAAGATAAGGACCAGCAACATTTTTTTCCCTTTTACAAAAGAATTCCAATCATCCCTGGAGTTACAGCTTCAGCAGTTGGCTCAACAACTGAAGGCCTGATGAAAGTCTTGTTGGTCTTCTACATATCACGAATAGGCTTATCAGAGCATCCATGGGGATTAGTTCTGCCAAAATTTCAACAAATGCTTGGCATTTAACAACAAAGCATCAGTATGTCTCTTAACATGACCAAAACAAATCCAGGATCACAATTCCCCAAATAATTCATTACTCCCGTCTTTCCTTAATTCAGCTGTTACCTATTCTAAATAATCTTTTGGCAGTATGTTCAGAAACTATTTTTCTTTCCTAAGAACAAAATTCAACATTACTTTAGAAAACCACCAGCCATTGGGCAGGTTTAGAAACAATTGGTGCAGCCGTTTGACTGAAACTGTAAGATCATAAAGTTAGGATATTGTTGTTTTGCTTAGAAGCTAATTCACTTGTGGCAGGTGGGATTTATAAAAGACAAACTTTGATCTGAACATTTTATAGAATGAAGAATCATGTGTTCGATCAGATGAAAGTCTGGGTATTTGTGCTGAAGAACAAGAAAAGTGAATGAGGATATGTGGTCCTGGATGAGTGAAGCGTCCCAGCTCTTTAAAGAAAGATTATGGTGCTCTGCTTTTTCCAGTGAAACTGAATGTTATAACAAAGAAGGTTGATATTCCAGAGGGGTAGCTTCTGTGGCCAGAACAATAAATATCCCAGTGTAACTTTAAAGGACAGGTAGAGAACCATTTTCAGTCCAAGGACCATGTACTATCACAGCAACCTTCTGGATGTTCAAGGGTGCTCAGCATGCAAGCCTGGTAGACCTTCATCATTGGTCGCTAGCATCACATTCTCCCATACCCTTTTGGAGAGGTGACCCATTGCCATAGCTGCCTTGCCAATACACTTGTCCATCTCAGCATCAATTGAAAGGTTGCTGGTTCAGGTGGAGCCCACGAAGACATGGTCATCCACCACCTCAAGCATGCAGTCACCAGTGCTGATGCACGGAGTGCTGATGATGTCCTGAACCAGAATGTTGGTCTTTGTCAGGCTGATGGTGAGGCCAATGCAGGTTCACTTCTTACTCCACCATCCCAACCATCAACGTTAACTATTAAATTATTATTTTGCTTACTCTGACTAGTGAAACGTTCAGCATTTCTGGAAAAGCACTGAACTTGTCTGTGGCTGAATGTACACTGACCTGTTTAACATTATTTCCCCCTATTAGAATGATACTAGATAGGCCGTTCTCAAATTTCACAGGATATACTTGTTAATTAAAATGTTTTTTACCTTGGTATTTTTGTCTAAAGCAAGTAATACCTGGACACACCATTTTCCAAAATGCTGTTTCTTTCCCTACTGCTGGTCACTGGTTGCTCTGCCCTGCCCTCTGGTGTCACATTTTAATTCTTCCTCCCTCCCTCTCTGTCCTTTGTTATCTGTGCTTCCCAGCCTTTCACCACCCCTCAAATACCATGGGGGGGGGGGGGCAGAAATTTGAATGTAGTAAAAAAAAAAAGGCTAAATGCTAAATGCTACATAAGGACATATGAGCAATGTTTCATCAATATAGCAGCATAAAACAATTAAAAATTAAGTGATAAAAAGACAAGGTAATAATGTACTATGAACGTAAAAAGTAGGACGTCACGTGTCCATCTATGTTATCAAAAACCCTTCCTTAACGTTAAAAACTATGAGTGTAGAAATGCCCACTGCTGCTACTCTGAGAAAGGTAAAGGTAAAGGACCCCTGGACTGTTCAGTCAAAGGTGACTATGGGGTTGCAACGCTCATCTCGCTTTCAAGGCAAGGGAGCCAGCGTTTGTCCACAGACAGCTTTCCAGGTAATGTGGCCAGCAGGATTAAACTGCTTCTGGCTCACGGAACACCGTGACAGAAACCAGAGCACACAGAAACACTGTTTACCCTCCTGCTGCAGCAGTACCTATTTATCTACTTGCACTGGTGTGCTTTTGAACTGCTAGGTTGGCAGGAGCTGGGACAGAGCGACGGGAGCTCTCCCCCTCATGGGGATTTAAACCACCGACCTTCTGATCGGTAAGCCCAGGAGGCTCAGTGGTTGAGACCACAGCGCCACCTGCGTCCTTTTGACACTACTCTGAGAACCTTAGAAGAGCACTCCACTTTCCAGACTACAATACAAAGTTACTCACAAGATGCTCCTGTCTGTTTTTGTAAATGTTCCTAGGCCAGCTGTACCGAATAGATATCAGCCTGTCCTCCAGCAGAATAGAGCCAGGCCTTCCATGAGGAGTGGTCTCCTGAGCACCTGTGAGCATTCCTCTAGACCACCAACATTTCTGATTATTATGTGAATGCACAACAAATGCTCTAAAAGTGGGCTGCTTTCTTTTCTCGTTTACACTTGAATAAATTCAGGAACAGGCCTAGGAGTCTTGCTGTTAATAACTTTGTTCTCTGAATTTTAACAATATGGGATAATTTCTCAGGCATGTCCGTATGTTTCATTATTATGGGGATATGTAACCTCAACAAATTATCATAAAATAGAATGTGTTTTGGTGTTGTTTGCTTTTGGGGGCAAATTAAACATTTTCATGCTACTGGATCATATTTATTGTAGATGTTGATGACTGGGGTGTGCACAGATAATAAGATTCACCTTGCATCTTCAGAAAACTTTCTCATCTGTTTCTGGGTCATGTTCTGCTGTTTCCACTTCAGTCTGTGCTCTGTGTTTTGAACCAAGCTATATAAAATGAAGCCCAAAAGAACAAGCAATCCACAGAGTAAGTGGCTACTCATGAGGAGACAAGTCTTCATAAGCAGACACCTCCAGCAACTCTGATGCCTGTGGCTGTACTTTGGGTGTAGCTCTGACAGGTTATGCAGAGTGTGTTGAAATGGCCTCCCACTTCTAGTTCCCTGGCTTGCTTTGTGATCTAGCGAGTGATGGCTCTTCCCTGTGCTTTGATCTTGAACTGTTTCTGAGTCTTGGTGCCATTGTGTTTTGACTTGGGATTGTAACAAGATCTTGCTTTTTGGATTGTCCCTGTGAGTGGACTCGAGACTGCTGGATTTGGTTTCATCTAAAGCAGGACAGAACTAAAGTTTGCATAATAGTTCCTGAGATTCAGGGGGAGGTTTTTGTCTCTTTGTGGATGCCTTTCTGAATCAAGGTGATGGCCTGAACCTTTCAAAAGGCACTGATTTTAAGCACATTTTGCAGTATTACATAGTATAGTTTACCCAATAGCATTTGAATGAATTCATTTTTTTTCATTAAGCTAAGAAGTTAAATTATCTAGCTATGAATTGCAATATTTTTAGTTTCTTAGTACCCAGCGTTGCCCAAAAATTCTATCCGCTAGTATACACACAATTACAAACAATTCTTCCTATTAAATTGTGTCTTTGCTTGTATTATATGTTTTTATGCAAAATGCACACTTTCCCCAATATACATTTTTACCTATACATTATTTGGTTAGAGAAACATCACAAAAATGTGAAGTATTTCAGTTTGTATATTGTTTCAAGAAGCATGAATTAGATAGGTTTGCAATACAAATGCAACCCAAATTGCATTTCTCCCCTAGCCCTAGTAATGAACATAATTCTCTCTGTGCCCCTCCTAATGGAGGGTGTCAGTTTCCTATCTCCAAAGTCCCCACTACAAATAAACAGGGCAGTTGGCAAAATATTGTTGGGAAAGTTTTCCTTTTTGAAGAACTTGCCGTGATTTCATTAACCTGTTTTCAAAACTCCACCTAATTATTTCAATGGAGTTGGTTCATACAGGCATAAATTGAAATCAGAATCTACCTTCTGAAGAGGAAATCTCCAAAATCTTTTTAAAAATGTGGTACAGGTGGAAATTACTGGTTCTGCCCTTCTAACTGAAACAGCCTTTTTAATTTTATTTCATGGTCTCTTTACATGTTAATATCCCCAGTAATTACACCTAAAGAAAACAGTTCATCTTCATCATCTCTCTTAAGACATTCAAAGGCATGGAGGATTGTTTTGATTTTGTCTGCTGCTTCACAAGTGCCTTATATGCACGACAACATTAATGCCCAGATCGTTGCCTCACTGTGACTTTGAATCCCGCCTGATAAATTTGCTCAATCCCTTGTCAAAACAAAGAGGCAAATCTAAACATTTTCATAAATCTCTCCACATGCACAGCAAAGGAAAATCTTCAGAGCAGCCACAGGAGGCTTCTAATTGCAGAATGAGGTATTGGAAGGTACTCAGATACAAAATAAATTGGTTCCTTGGCTCAAAGCCTCATCTGAGCTTAGGGTATAAGTCAACAAAGAGGAAAGAGATATATGGGAGGCCAGTTCTACTTGCAAGCCACCAAAGTAAACACAGCAAAACTGCCCCTTACCACGCCATATTGTGTCCAGCCAGGTATTTTTGTAGTCCTAGCAGGGCACTGAAAACAGGAGCTTTAGATGGGACTGTATAGACCTAGTTATGCTTTGTTTTGTAGACCACAGATAGTACAGACCTGGATATGCAATGTAGGGGGAATTTCTGGCCCTCTAGATATTCCTAGTCCCATCAGCCTCAGACAGCATAGGTAATGGGCAGGGGTGATGGTAGACAGCCCAATGGCAAAATTCTGCATTGCAGGAGATTGGACTAGATGACCTTCACAGGAATCCAGCATACTTGTATTACCCTTTCCCAGTTGAAATACTTGAAGATGGTGTTGTTGTCAGGAGCTCATCCTACACGCAAGTAGGACCATGGCATGTTCTCTCCCTCCTGGTAGATCGTTCTGGAGCTTCTAAAGCTTTCTTCAGCCTGAAACTCACAGCGACCGATGCCAACAGACACCGGCACACTTAGGGATCCACAGAGTCTTCGCAGCTTACATGAGAGACCTCAGCAACTCAGCATTTTGGCTAATCTACTTTATTTACATATAAACACACACAGAGCACTGCAGCATGGCTCCCTCTCTCTCTAGCATCAGGCAGCAAAGAAAAAAGTACAAAGGACAATAGTCCCACTTCATGGAACACAGTAACACAAACATCCTGTCTCCGTCACTTCCCACTCTGTGGAGTCAAAACATATACCGTCATGTGATGGACAAAAATCCCATGACTGCAATCATGGAGCAAGAATTCTAACAGTTTTATCTTATTCTGTTATTGCTGTTGCCCCTAATTACTGACTACCTCTGTTGTTCTATCTAGAGTGAAGATGTATCCATGCATTGTGGCAGTGTTTTGACATTACTTATTGGTGGTTCTTTTACAGAAGGGGTGCTGAGCCAATGCAGAGAGGGGATACCTTTTCTGAACATTTCTTCCTCCCCTTTCATAAAATGCACGCTTCGTTTTGCTCATTTTTCAGGTGGGGATACAAAACAGACAAAGGTTTTCTTCATACATGCACCTGCAGTATCGTCAACGTTTTCCTCCATGGTACACTTTCAGCCTGTTTGCTGCTTTGGTGATGTTTTATTTAAGGCACTATAACTCTCGCAGCAACAACTGTCCCTCCCCTCCAGACAGCCTGCTAATTGAGCATTCATCCTGATTTGTTTTCACAAAGATTATATCCACTCTTCTTTTTTTAGCAGTCTTCCTGATTTGCTTGTAGAGTGTTTAAATGTCTTCCTTTTTTAAATAAGATATTTATTAAGATTTTTTATAATATTACAATAAAGTAAAAAAAGAAAAAAACAGAATAACAAAAATACAGAATAAAGAAACTTTTTAAGAAAAGAAAAACACACATACATTTTCAATTACTTATTTTCTTTTAACTTGTTTCCTGGACCTCCTCATACCTCCCTTTTTTGTATTCCACCCCAAATTGTTAGTTCAGCAAATCCTTACCATTATATTATTACCTATTTATAATCCTTTTTTTTCATATCTCTTAAAGCATTACAGCTGGAAACCGCTTAAATTCAATCCAACATCATTCTAACACTCATTAATTTTACAATATTTCTGTAGATAATCTTTAAATTTCTTCCAATCTTCTTCCACCGACTCTTCTCCCTGGTCCCGGATTCTGCCGGTCATTTCTGCCAGTCCCATATAGTCCATCACCTTCATCTGCCATTCTTCCAAAGTGGGTAGTTCTTGTGTCTTCCAATACTTTGCAATGAGCATTCTTGCTGCTGTTGTAGCATACATAAAAAACGTTCTGTCCTTCTTTGGCACCAATTGGCCGACAATGCCCAGAAGGAAGGCCTCTGGTTTCTTCAGAAAAGTATATTTAAATACCTTTTTCATTTCATTGTAGATCATTTCCCAGAAAGCCTTAATTCTTGGGCACGTCCACCAAAGGTGAAAGAATGTACCTTCAGTTTCTTTACATTTCCAACATTTATTGTCGGGCAAATGATATATTTTTGCAAGCTTGACTGGGGTCATGTACCACATGTATATCATTTTCATAATATTCTCTCTTAAGGCATTGCATGCCATGAATTTCATACCTGTGGTCCACAACTGTTCCCAGTCAGCAAACATAATGTTATGTCCAACATCTTGTGCCCATTTAATCATAGCAGATTTCACCATTTCATCCTGAGTATTCCATTTCAACAGCAAGTTATACATCTTTGACAAAATCTTAGTTTTGGGTTCTAACAGTTCTGTTTCTAATTTTGATTTTTCCACCTGGAAGCCAATTTTCTTGTCCAAATTATATGCTTCCATTATCTGATAATAATGTAGCCAATCTCGCACTTTGTTTTTTAGTTTCTCAAAGCTCTGCAGTTTTAGTCTATCTCCCTCCTGTTCCAAAATTTCCCAATATTTCGGCCATTTGGCCTCCATATTGAGCTTTTTCTGAGCCTTCGCTTCCATTGGTGACAACCACCTTGGGGTTTTATTTTCCAGTAAATCTTTGTATCTTATCCAAACATTAAACAATGCTTTCCTGACAATATGGTTTTTAAATGCTTTATGTGCTTTAACCTTGTCGTACCACAAATATGCATGCCAACCAAAAATGTTGTTAAAACCTTCTAAGCCCAAAATGTCTGTGTTCTCAAGAAGCAGCCAATCTTTTAGCCAGCAGAATGCTGCTGATTCATAGTAAAGTTTAAAGTCTGGCAGGGCAAATCCACCTCTTTCCTTTGCATCAGTTAATATCTTAAATTTTATTCTGGGCTTCTTGCCCTGCCAGACAAATCTAGAAATATCTTTCTGCCACTTCTTGAAACAATCCATTTTGTCCACAATCTGCAATGTTTGAAACAAAAACAACATTCTAGGCAAAACATTCATCTTTATAGCTGCAATTCGACCCAACAAGGAAAGCTTCAGATTTGACCAAATTTCTAAATCTTTTAAATGTCTTCCTGTTAGCCATTTGTTCGTCCCACTCACACTTTTCCATGAATTTCCTCATCACTTTCGAAACCCCAAAAAGTCTGTTGCTGTTTTTATGTGGATTTGTTGCAGTGTGTCGCAGAGTGCTTTTAACCACTTTAAATGCCCATACCTAAAGTTTTGGTATGCAATTGAACCACTCCCACAAAATACTGACAGTCTGGAAGCTCTCTAAGATACTGAAATTGAAATTTAAATGGTCCACTGATCGCACTTAGTTTCATAGGCACTATCACTTCAATAAGAAAGAAAGAAAGAAAGAAAGAAAGAAAGAAAGAAAGAAAGAAGAGGAGAATGCCCTTTCTTCTCTGAATATTGGACAAAATGCATTATATCTATTGGTAAAGGGGGTGGGATGAGCAAGAGAACTCATTGCCATCCCTTCAGTAGTTCTGTTTTGTCCTTTGGATTTAATTGTTATACTTGCACACACAAGTTAAATCTTCTGCATGGCATATAAACTTTGCAGTGTGAGGAATTCACTTTAAATTGCTTTTCTAGTGGATCTAATTTTCATTCTCACTGATGAGGAAAATATTTTTTGTTATGAATGAATAGTGATTTATTTTAGTAGCTTCACATTTAAAATATAAGAACAGTCATATCAAACCATTCCCCCCTCTCTCACATACTGTCCATGGAAATATTGTCCAAATGCTTAAGCTTTCCACAGCTGCTTAGTGCATTCTGACAATATGCCAGGAATTGTTTTTTCAGAACAAAAGTACTTGTTCACATGAGTAACATTTAGGGATGGGTGAGAAACCAAAAGATAGCCATCCTTTGAAATTCACACTTCTCTGAATTTTGCAGTGCATTACTCCAGCCATGCAAAATGTACAGGAATGCATATACTAGGTTAAGTGTGCAAAAGAAAAGGTATATATTGGTGAAAATAGCACACAAAATGTATTCTATTAGGGTAAGCCACTTTGCAGAAATGAATATATTAGGCAAAATTGCATGTACAAATGTGATTATTAGGAGAAAATTGCACTAAAATGCTGTTGAATTGTCACGAGGATTTGCAAACTGATGTGGAAACATGGAGAACTGAACTTCAGATTGGAAAAAAAAGAAAACAAGAGAAACCAAAACCAACAGATTCACCCATCCCTAGTGACATTGCAGTGCCACAGATTCCCCTATATGAGTGCTCAGCCAGAGGATGAGGGAGAGAATTAGGGATTCACCAATACCTGAGGAAGTGGCTCCTCTCATTCAGGGGCCAATCAAAATCATGGAGGGGTGACTGGTGGTGCCCCAAACAGGAGCTGATGAGGGGTGGAGTCAAATGAGGATGGATTTCAGCCCTTTGCTTTCAAAAGCTCCCTTTCTTGCACAGAGACAAGGAGCATATAAACAAGGAGAGCTGCAGAATAAACTCTGCCCACTGCACCCAGAACAGCTGACGGTTGGACACTACCACAAGACAGCAGCAGTCTACCTGCCATCTCACACATCTCATATCAAGCTAGGTGCCACTTTTGTTGGTTCCCAGTGATTGGAGGTATCACACATGTAGATTCTTTCCTCCCCGATTGCAACTAAGAGTTGCAGTATAACTAATACTCAGGCTAGATAAAAGTTCTGCTCTAAGCAAATTTAAATGGTAGGACTGTGTTCAAGCCCCCTGATTTGAGTTTGAGATGTAATTAATGTGCATAATGCCTTGAGGATAATGGAAAGGATAACTGAACCCAAACACTTTCATTAGTACTTTTCTTTTCTGCACTCAGGGAAACCACTCACAAAGAAGCAAACAAAGGTGAGTGGTATGATTAAATCCTGTCCAGTTCTACTTTGGAGGATGAAGAGGCCTGGCAAGAAGGAGAAGTCAGGTGAGAAAGGCAGATCTGTCCACCCCTACTTCTTCTCACGAAGACACAGACACCCAGGAGGTCCCTCCATTATTATTTTTTTGCTTCTCCTTTTCCCCATCTACATCTACAGCCCCTGTGCTGTGCAATCCAACTTGTGGCAATATGAAGCTATCTCAACCCAACCAACACCTGGATTCCTCTGAATCTACTTGATTCAGTTGGGGCTGGTGCACAGCCCTAGTAGTTGCCCCCCCTTCTGTACCTGTGTTACTTGCCCATGGTTTGTTTGTTTCTTTGCTAACTTTTCTCTTGCTTTGTCATGTGATGTGGTCGATTCAAATAGATAAATATTTCAAAAATAACACTGCAATAGTTCCTTAACCTTTAAAAACACTCAGAAATTGGGTGGTAAAATGGCTTTATATCAAAATGATTTTTAAAATAGACTGTATATAGGTTTGTTTGCTGTTTTTGTTCATTTGCGGGGGGAAGTATTCTGTCTGAACAGTGTTTTGAAGTAGTATCTGTTATGGTGCTGGGAATCTATAATTTCCACTAAAAAGCCCAGATGTGCATTAGGAAGACTTTTATGCACTTACTTTACATGATTTATTCCAGATACACATTTGATGGGTTTCCCCCCTGTATTTAGGAACTTGATTGCTTTTAATTTCATTTTTGTCGTTAATTGTAGCTAAGTGGGTGGCAGAAGTGTTGGGACTCAACAAACACTAGGTGAAATCAGTATGTAAGTGGAGAGTCAGGTGATGGGACTCCTATGCAGAAAGGAACATGATGATCATCTGAATTATTTGAGGCCCCAACCAGCCATTGTCCAGTTTCACTAACCTTGAAGATTAGAAATTACACTTCAGAATGTTATATTATATAGTCAGTAGGGATTTCCTTTCATTTTGTTTCACTTCACTTTTAATTTGTAAACTACTTTTCTATGCGGGTGGCACTGTGGGTTAAACCACAGAGCCTAGGACTTGCCGATCAGAAGGTTGGCGGTTCAAATCCCCGCGACGGGGTAAGCTCCTGTTGCTCGGTCCCTGCTCCTGCCAACCTAGCAGTTTGAAAGCACGTCAAAGTGCAAGTAGGTAAATAGGTACCACTCTGGCGGGGAGGTAAACGGCATTTCCGTGCGCTGCTCTGGTTCGCCAGAAGCGGCTTAGTCATGCTGGCCACATGACCCGGAAGCTGTATGCCGGCTCCCTTGGCCAATAAAGCGAGATGAGCGCCGCAACCCCAGAATCGGTCATGACTGGACCTAATGGTCAGGGGTCCCTTTACCTTTACCTTACTTTTCTATATCACTATATGGTTTACTGCAACAAAATATACAACAAAGAATATCCACTTTAGAATAATCTTATCCACTACAAAAAGTCATGATAAAACATAGCTTTAAAGTGAAACAACATATCAAATAAAGTAATATTCAATAGAATATAATATAATAGTACACAATAAAATTAATTCTCAAAACACCAGCAGATAATAATTAAACAGAAATTCACTCTTTACAATTGCATACATAATTACTAAACTATGATCAGTAAAAATAACTGCAAGTCAAAATGCATAAAATACCACAATACATACAACACCACATAAAAGGATCGGATTGAGAAACAAAAACACACAACTTAGTTAATTATTTTTTAATAATTTGTTCTTTATTTCTGGCTGGATACTAGTACACTTGTTTGTGGGTTCAACATTGCAGTGACAGTATTCTGTTAGCTTACACAGCATTGAGGGCTATTAGCCTTGATGGCAAAATAGAATCTCCATGTTCAGAAGCAGTCTATCTCTGAAAACCAGCTGCTGGAGACTAACGCAGGAACATAGGAAGCTGCCTTTTACTGAGTCACACCATTAGTTCATCAGCTCAGTACTGTCTGCACTGACTGACAGCAGCTGTCCAGCATTTCAGACCTGGGTCTCTCCCAATCCTAGCTGGAGATGCTAGTGATTCGACCTTGAACCTTCTGCATGCAAAGCAGATGTGTAACCATTGAATTATGGGCCCTTCTCCATAACAATGGGGAAGGGTAATTCCTTTCATACCTTACTTGTGGCCTTCCTGGAAGTATCTGTCTAAGAAGTGCTGGAAATGGACCATTAGTATGATCCAGCAAGATGTTTCTTGTATTCTTTTCCTGATGGATGTGTCCTGGTTAAAAAGCTTACATTCGAAAGGCCAGAGGCTTTTTCAGCATGGGGGACAGAATCAACAGCCATCCTTTCTGACCTACCTTGGTCTTCAGGCAGAGTTGAAAGAAACTTATCCTTTGTGTTCTTATGTGAGGGAAATCCAAGGACAGATGTATACAGTTCCAGAACAAGTGTCCAGTAGAGGACACTTACAAATTTCAAACCACCCCTTCCATTGCTGAGTAGCATCTAAGTAGAACCAGTGGAATAAATTGATTCAATTCCCTTGGCTTTGAGTAGAGCTAGTATTGCGCATCACTCTATAGCTGCAGAACCTGGAGGCGGGAAGTGAGAAGCAGCCGCCTGAAATAACCTGAAATTTCAAACAAAAATAGCTCAACAAGTACCTCAAATTTTGAATTGTTGAACAATACGCTAGTAGAAGGCAGACTGAAATGTAAGCACTCAGCTGTCTCACACATGGTTTCCCTTTCTAAGCTTGTAATGTAATTAGTGTGTGTAACACCTTGTGGATAATGGAAACAATAATTGAACTCCCAACTCTTTAATTAGTACCTTTCTCTTCTCCACTGCCACCCAAAGAACTACAACTGTATCCTGGGTCCTTTCATGCCTGCTGGGCTCTATACCATAGGTGCCAAATCCCTGGGGCCCTAGGTGCCCGAGCACCCACAAAATCCCCCATTAAGGGGCTGGGCACCCACAAATTTCAGTGCCAGGGCCATGCATGTTGCATGGCACCCACGGTCACGGGGCCAAGTTGGCACTACTGTGCTGTTGTTGTTGTTTAGTCGTGTCCGACTCTTCGTGACCCCATGGACCAGAGCACGCCAGGCACTCCTGTCCTCCACTGCCTCCCACAGTTTGGTCAAACTCATGCTGGCAGCTTCGCGAACACTATCCAACCATCTCGTCCTCTGTCGTCCCCTTCTCCTTGTGCCCTCCATCTTTCCCAACATTAGGGTCTTTTCCAGGGAGTCTTCTCTTCTCATGAGGTGGCCAAAGTATTGGAGCCTCAGCTTCAGGATCTGTCCTTCCAGTGAGCACTCAGGGCTGATTTCCTTCAGAATGGATGGGTTTGATCTTCTTGCAGTCCATGGGACTCTCAAGAGTCTCCTCCAGCACCATAATTCAAAAGCATCAATTCTTTGGTGACCAGCCTTCTTTATGATCCAGCTCTCACTTCCAAATATCATTACTGGGAAAACCATAGCTTTTACTATACGGATCTTTGTTGGCAAACTACTGCGCTACACAGCTCCAATTGACAGCAATGCAAGACCCTTCTCATTCCAAGTGTGTCAGCATTCCATGTTGTCTCCATGGGACTCTTCATTGTGGAATTGATGTGTGAAGTAAATAGTCCTCTTCCCAGTCCTGTGTTAAGAAAGAGAGCTGCTTGCCATGACAAAAACACAATTCTGACATGTACCACAATGGCTGGAGCCTTTACCACAACCCACCACCCACTCAAGATGGGGTTATTGCACAATCTGGGCACTCAAATGATCGGTGCCCTTCTGGAATGCCCACATAGCACACAAACACTGTCTGTGTGAAAGAAGGGGTAAAGGGGCCAGTGCAATGATCTCCTCTCCATCTCATGGATGGGATGTCATCAGTGCTAGACCTAGTCAGAGGAGACCCATGGAAGTTAACTGGCATTACTTAGTTTCATTAATTTCAGTATTGCCATAGTTGGATTAAAACCCCTTGTCAGCATAATGGAGGTGTTCCTCACAGCCCAACTTTGCAGGGGCACAAACTGCACCCTCCCCCTTTGAACAGAATGAATTGTAGCTTTCACAGAACTTTATTGGGGAGGCAAATTCTGAAGGTAATTAATACAATGGTACCTCGGGTTACAAACGCTTCGGGTTACAAACGCTTCAGGTTACAGAATCCACTAATCTGGAAGTCATACCTCGGGTTAAGAACTTTACCTCAGGATGAGAACAGAAATTGCGTGGCGGCGGCAGCGGAAGGCCCCATTAGCTAAAGTGGTACCTCACGTTAAGAACGGTTTCAGGTTAAGAATGGACCTCTGGAACGAATTAAGTTCTTAACCAGAGGTACCACTGTAATCTCTTAGAAAGCAAATATCACAGACAGTTAGTGCTATGTGAAACAGAAAATATTGCCATGGCCACGTAACTGCTTCAGCTGTTGTGTCCAGTCAGACATCTTTGTTATGAACAATTAGCAACCTGCTTCTAGCTGAAATGATAAAGCTGTGTCTGGGTGCAGTGTTGTTTGGGGTGTTTTATTTGGAGAGGGGTTGTTGCTGTTGCTTTTTTTGTCTCTTTAATTTTTTAAAGGTTTTTTTAATAACAATTTCAACATAACAAAATATCACAACATATCAAATTCATTATTTTCCCCCCATTTCCCCCACCTCCCCATCAAACCTTCCCTCCCCCCTGAGACTTCCCTCAGCTCCTCTCTCTGATTTCTCAATGCATATTGTTCTCTGCATACTATAAAATTGTATAAATCCTTATATTATCTGTTTACTATGTTAACAGTCAATAAATTTGTGTATGTTTATTCAAAACCTGCCAAGGAGTCCAATTCATTCTATGGTATTTTTAAGTAATTTGTAAAAAGTCTCTTTATTTTAGATTCAGTTGTGATTTATGAGTCAATTGTTCAGCTTGGTATTGTATTTTTTAATGTATTATTTCTTGTTTATTTGTTATGTTGTAGCCATGCATCTTTTATATTGTAAGCCGCCTTGAGCATGGTTTGAACTGTGGGAAAGCAGCATACAAATTAAATTATGTAGGCGGGCACAGCTTTTCAGGCATAAGTCCAAACACACTGAATTCAATGATATTTTCAAATAAATTAGCCTAGGATTGCAACCACATTGGTCCTATGTGTTAATTTATTTTAAGCTTCACAGATCACTTTGCTTAGGAAAGGGAAATAATAATAATTTCAAAATATGTTGTTGCCTTCTTTTTTAATGTAACTTAACTGAAACCCCTTGCTATAATTCATATAAAAAGTGTTTCTACTGTAATTTTGCTAGACCAGTGGTTGCAGACTACCGTACATTGCAGAAGAGATGCAGCTCAGTGGGAAAGAATCAGCTTTGCATGGAGAAGTTGTAGGTTTAATCCCCAGGATCTTCAGATAGGGCTGGAAACGTCCTTTGTCTGAAACTCTGGAGAGCCACCACCAGTCTATATATTAGACAAAACTGAGTTAAATTGACCAATGGTCTGACTCTGTTGCAGACAGCTCCCTATGCCCCACATAGGTTGTGAACATAAAATGTGAGAAGAATCAACAAATGGAAGAGGCAGGAGGATTGCACCCATGGAATCCACTTCCCTGATCTTCATTCTGCACAGAACCTTTGTTTATCCCCCAACCATCCTCATAAGGTTATAAAATAAATCTAAATGGATAGCTGCTGCATTATGTGTTCATAGTACAATTAACAAAGTTCTTCTTTGTCTTGTACAACATAGTGCTGGGGGTTTTTTTTGGGGGGGGCGGAAATCTCTCTAAATGAATTATGCTCTTTCCAAAGTATTTTTTTAAAGGCATGCATCAAAAATCTAGGATAATGAAATAATAGACAGCATTAAGATAATGCCAAGGAAATGAGAAGAATTAGGGGATGTTTATTATATGCCCCAAGCAGTTACTTTTCATTATTTGACTAGGGCTTATCAGAGTTACCCAAAATAAACAGGGTGCTCTGATTTTTGTTCACAATTAATCCTTCTTAAATAATAACAAGAAGAGATAATCCACTTGGCAGAAATGCACAGTTCTCATTTGTTTGCTTGAAGCCAATGGAATTCAACATGCTCTTTATCATTTGTCTTTGTCCTTTAGTGGGGACTACAGGAAAGGAACCTGGGCTGGTGGGAGCTCTTTCAAAGCTCAGGAGTAGCAAGTGAAATGGAAACACATCTGCCTAGGAGGAGGTGAAAAGAAAAAAACACCCCTATGAAGGGCAAGGGCAATAGCTTGGGTGAAGAACCATAGTCTAGAGCACGGGTGTCAAACACAAGGCCCGCGGGCTGAATCCGGCCCGCCAGACCTCGTCATGTGGCCCGTGTAGCCGCCGCCGGCCGCCAGCCTTCACCTTTTATTCTCGCTTCTTTTTTTTTTGACACAAGAAAGCCGCCTCTTCAGCGCATGCGCGGCAGCCTACAAGCCAGAGAACGTCTGCCCTCTAGCGGCGCCGGCCATTCTATACAGGAAACCTCCACTTTACATGCATTCAGGAAACCTCCACTTGTTTTTATATTGAGCGCATGCCATCCTGTGATGTGACAGATCCAACAGCTGCCTGAACCCTTCTCTCCTGTACTGTAAGTCCTACAGATACAACCGGCCCTTTGAGGGTGACCAAACTGCTGATGCGGCCCCCGATGAATTTGAGTTAGACACCCCTGGTCTAGAGCATCACTTTTGCATGCAGAAGGTCCCAGATTTTCTGCCAAAGGGTGTCTTTCTGATATTGTTTTTAAGTTTATCTGCTGTTGTTTTACGTGTTGTTTCCAATGCTTTTTAAAAAGGGGTTTTTATTGCATTTTGTACATTGCCTTGAGATTTGTGTGTGGAAGGCAATAAATAAATAGGTGGCCTAGTTATATCTCAGGGGCACTGGTGCTTCAACAGAGAAATGCGTGAGCTTGGGACCTAGTCTCTTGAGCTAAAAGGTGTTGTGTGTGTGTTGAGATCCAGG
The DNA here is from genome assembly GCF_027172205.1 of Podarcis raffonei. Lineage (NCBI taxonomy): Eukaryota > Metazoa > Chordata > Lepidosauria > Squamata > Lacertidae > Podarcis > Podarcis raffonei. The sequence goes on from NC_070606.1 coordinate 23,127,859, forward strand.
AGGGAACAGTATTATGTAACATCCACCCCTGTGATTGACAAGCAGTATGGAATCTCTTGAATGCCCAGGCAGGCCTGCTGTAGATTTTCAGACCACATTTCATATATGGCTGCCTGCTGTTCTGTATGGATCTCTGCTATAGGGGCTAAATGATGTGGAGGTCAAAGAAGAACCCCAATGAGACTACCAACTATAATCTGCCTATAATAAAATGTGATGAGTCTGATTTTGATCTGAAACTTAATTATCGAATTCTTGAATTTCCAATTTCGCCAATAGAGAGTATTCTTCAAATACTAGACCCAGGGGTTTCATCAGGGGGACAGGGGGTTGAGCCCCCCCAATAAAATTTCAAGGAGGGAGCTGGGGCCCCTCAATATTCCACAGCTGTGATGGGCCCTGTCATCCCTCCCATGGTGGCAATAGGCCCCACCAGGCCTACCCACAGCCATGATGGGCCCCATTGGGCCTACCCGCAACAGCAGTGGGTCCCATTGGGTCTGCCCATGGCTGCAAGTGCCCCATCGGGCTTCCTCCTGCCATGTGACATCACACACATGCTGTGCTCATGAAAGTTGGGTGGAACCCAACATATGTGACTAGACCTTAGCATCTTTAGCATTCCATCCTCCTCGGCCCAAACACATGCCCTCAGTCTGCATCAGTACCAGGTTGGGGCTGGAACAGTTTAGAGCTCCTGCCACATGGGATGAAAGGGGAAAGGTCTCTTCCTTGGTTCTGATGCAGCTTTGGTTTCAGCTCAAGACATTATGGTACCCGAGGTAGAAAATTCATATGGCACCTTCCCTTTGACAATTTATGCAATAATTAATGAATTAAAAAACAGCTACCCCATGTTGTTTTGTGGAAGGGTCAGTTTGGTACCAGGACTAGTTCCTTTGCTAGGTTTGTAAGATGTCTGTCCCTTACCAGATTAAAGAATTCTTCAGATTGTATAGAATCTCTAATCTAAAAACAAGGATTGTGGATCGAGGGCCCAACCCCCGCTAAGTGAAATAAATACACAAGGACACGTGATATAAGGTTAATGAGCAAGGAAAGGCCACAACTTTATTGATTACAGCAGTGAAAAGGTATTGGCTTAGGCATTGGATGACTATAGGAGGTGGGTTTATTCAACAGTAGGTGGAGCCTGTTGATGCTGATCCAACTATAGGCTCACCCCCTGATGTTACCGAGGGTCATGCCATGGCCTCCCGCCAAGCAGGCATCGGACGGAATACACGACCGCCAGATTCCTTTAACGGAATAACCCACGGAGCCTTTAAATTTTACAGTGGGCTCCCGATTTAAGTGGTACCAATGGAAGGGATGGCAGGGTAAATTAAACCCACGCTAGAAGAGTAATAATCAATAAACGGCAGGCACAAACACACGCTGCAAACACACACACGACTTAAAATTGGAGAGGAGCCCTGAGGATCATCTAGTCCAACCCAAGCAATGCAGAAATATTTAGCTGTCCCATACAGGCTCTCAAGAACAATGGAGGGGGAAAACACATAAGCACCCTGGCCAACAAATTAAATGTAAGGCAAACCCACTCAGTCACCCAGACCAGCCATGCAATTGGACAGGCAAGGGCAATAGAGGGGAAAACATACAAGCATCCTGGCCAAAATGGAAGGAAAGTGAGGAGACAAGGGAGAAAGAAAGATGGAGCCACACTCACACTCAGACCTCGCTGGGGGCACGTGCTGGGCACAAACAAATCAAGCACCAGGAGTGGGGGGAAATAGAAGGTTAAATGTAGGTTTTTACACGGAAAAGAGAACACAGCAAGGCAAACCTGGATGCCTGGGTTTTTAAAAGCAGTAAAGCAATGAGCGCACGCAAGCCTCTTAAAGTTAAAAGGCATGCAAGGAACCAGACACCCCCCCCCGACTCCAAACCTCATGGCTCTTCTCTGTGATGACTCTCCTAGCTGATGACTCGCTGAGGGACGACGACGAATGAGGAGGAGGCGGAGCTGGTGCCACAGCATTAAGCTGCCACACACGCCCCCCGGAGGCACCTGGTTGGCTGCCTCCGGTGGGCGTGGGCACCAGCCAGGTAAGGAGGGGAGGGGGCTAAGGCCCCCTACCAGGGGCGGAGCTCGGTCTCCCGCCCACAACCACTCCCCTCTCTTCCAGGGAGGAGAGTCTTTATGAAAACTGGCAATGAAAAAATTTAGTGCATCTGCAGTCGGCCAGATTTTGCTTCCTGGAGGAAAACTGGCAGGTAGGTATATTCTGATAATACACCAGACATGTTTTGATATCTCCATCTCTTCTGGGCTGCTTGAAGCCCATAACATTTCTGCCTCACTGACAGATTTCAGCAGCAGAAGTGTGGAAAATGCTTTGAAATTATACATTTACAAAGTCAATCCTTAGGGACAAAATATTGTCTTCTTGGCAAAACTATCCAAGCTCAAGAATATAAATAGTTTACAAAAGTAACTTTTCACTTTTTAATTTTTTCTAAATTCATATTGCATGAATCATTGGAGAGAGATACCTAACTCTGTGTATGTATGATTTTCATCTGATACATTTGCAGCCCTATCATAATTCTTGCAAATACAGTCATACCTCGGGTTACAGATGCTTCAGGTTGCGTTTTTTCAGGTTACGGACCGCCGAAACCTGGAAGTACCGGAACGGATTACTTCTGGGTTTCGGCGGTCGTGCATGCGCAGAAGCACTAAATTGCGCTTTGTGCATGTGCAGAAGCACCGAATTGCAACCCGTGTGTGTGCAGATGCGGGTTGCGAATGCTGCGGGTTGCGAACGTGCATCCCACATGGATCACGTTCGCAACCCGAGCGTCTGCTGTAAAAGAAAGATACAGTGGTACCTTGGGTTACAAATGCTTCAGGTTACAGACGCTTCAGGTTACAGACTCCACTAACCCAGAAGTAGTACCTTGGGTTAAAAACTTTGCTTCAGGATGAGAACATAAATCGCGCGATGGCAGCGGGAGGCCCCATTAGCTAAAGTCCTCAGGCTAAGAACAGTTTCAGGTTAAGTACAGACCTCCAGAACGAATTAAGCTCTTAACCCGAGGTACCACTGTAATACAGGGAGCAAAATGTGGAAGTCTTGATGGTTCAAATCAGAATTTTTACTCTAAAATCATTTCACTGCATCATAGCACACAGAGACCCCAAAAGCAAAACACACCATCTGCAACTTGTGTCCAAATATGGATTTCCCTTTCCCTCCTCCTCTTGTAAGTAAAAATATACTTTTAATTACACTCTATTTCTATCACTGCAATGAGCAGTGAAGCAGCATTGGCGAGGAGAATGGAGACCTTTGCAGCTCAGCTGGTGAAACATGGAACTTGCTTTAAACGCTTAGATGAAGGTTTCAGAAATATATATAGAAGTACCTAATTATCAGCAGGTCCGTATTTACTATTTTATGGAGATTATAAGAATGCCCTTACTAAAGGGCAGATACGAGGGCACACCCTATGCCGAACGAGTTTGCCCATGTGGTCTGAAGGAGGTGGAAACGGCTTCACATGTGTTGTTACACTGCGACCTTTACGGGGATATCAGGTCACTGTTTATCTCTCCTATCGTCCAGAAATTTCCAGGTCGATCTGAATCCCAGCGGCTGAAAATCCTACTAGGAGATAAAAACCCAGAAGTAACACTGAAAGTGGCCAAGTTTTCTGCGGCCGCGATCAAGCGGAGGGCATTAGTTGTAAAAAAGTAAAAGATCTGACTCTTGGACAAGCCCCCCCCCCCCTTTTTTTTTTTTTTTTTTTCTTTTTAAGTCTACACATATATGGTAGTGCATATATGAGTATATATGTGCGTGTGTGTGGGTGTGTGTGCATATGTGCATTGTTTTTATGTATAATTTTACAACTTTTAATTGACACCATCATTCCCTCGTAAACTACTGTTGTCTTTATGTTGGTTTTTTTTCCTCTGGTCTATGACCGTAATAAACTTATTCATTCATTCATTCATTCATTCATTTTTTTCCTTGGTACTTTTTTAAAAATAAAAATAAAACAGAGAATGTTGAAATGCCATATTAAACACAGAAGACCATAAGAAAAGGCTGCTGGATCAGGCCAGTGACCCATCTAGTCCAGAATCCTGTTCTCACAGTGGCCAACCAAATACCAAATACCTTTGAGAAGCACACCAGCAAAACCTGTGTCAGGGAGATACGTTTCTCTCTTTGCTGTAATCACCACTTCATACCCGTTGACGTTTTTATGGTCTTTATTTACAAGTATTTACAAGTATGGCACTGTGGGTTAAACCACAGAGCCTAGGACTTGCCGATCAGGAGGTCGGCGGTTCGAATCCCTGTGATGGGGTGAGCGCCCGTTGCTCGGTCCCTGCTCCTGCCAACCTAGCAGTTCAATAGCACAAAGTGCAAGTAGATAAATAGGTACCGCTCTGGCGGGAAGGTAAACAGCGTTTCCGTGCGCTGCTCTGGTTCGCCAGAAGCAGCTTAGTCATGCTGGCCTCATGACCCGGAAGCTGTCTGCAGACAAATGCCGGATACCTCGGCCAATAAAGCAAGATGAGCGCTGCAACCCCAGAGTCGGTCACGATTGGACCTAATGGTCAGGGGTCCCTTTACCTTTACAAAAGGCATCACAAGCTAGTCACCATTAGTCTGAGTCCTTTGATTCAGATACCCTCAATGACCTCCGCTGCCTTTTCCAGCACCTAGCAGGAACTTTACGACCCTTATTTGGCCCTGCCTCTTCACCTCTCGTCTGGCGTGAGCTGACGTAAATCTCCCTCCTCCCTCCGATTCAGAGCTTAACCCTTGCGGTGCCTGGGAGGCTGCCGGCTTGCTTGCCGCTTCTTCCTGGTTCCCTGCATTTACAGACTCTGACCTTACTCTGCTGGGCCCTGCTACCCCCTCCTCTCCAGACAGAAATTCCTCTGCTGCTTCTGGTCCTTGCCAAATGCTCTCTTCCATGTCAGGGGACTCTGAGAGTTCTGACTCTGCCCTGACAATCTGAATGTAATAGCACTGTCTCCTCCTGCGGATTCCAGCAACTGTATTTTTAAGAATATGCCCCCCCTTACTTTGTAGTCTCTTGAGATTGGATTGGTTCCATTTTAATATGGATGGAATGCTGAGAGTTGGGCGGGGGGGGGGTTAGTTGAGAAGTGTTATTCACAAACTTGACATGTTGTGATCTACGATGTTTTCACCAGCCTTATTTAAGGGATTTAAGATGATTTAAAGGGAGTTTTATTATGTTATTTTCGGATTCCTACATTACAATTTTCAGTCTCGAAAGTGGATTTATTAATGTCTCTTCCCTACTGTTTTTAGTGTACTATAATATAAGGCAACAGGAGCCTTAAATAATAATAATAAAAAAGTTAAATGTTCATGTTCTTCGTGTGCAGCATAATCTATGGCTGGGTTTTTATGGCTTTTTAAATTTTATTTGTTCGTGCATAATGAAGCAACACAATGTAAATTTAATTTATCCTGTTTGGATTTTCTCCCCTTGTTCTATTCTGGTGTGAATATGCATTATGTATACGGATTTCATTCTGCCTCTGGTTATTGTCTTTTTGGTATGTGATAATAATAAAAGGATTAGTTATTTTCTTCTGGATTGGATTTCCCCCCTTTCCTTTATATTGTAGTCTAGAGAGCAATTCCTAGCCTGTTGGTGTTTACCCTGTGATTAGCATATGAATATTGCAAATAACTTGGGCTTTATTGAGAGATAAGTGCTGCTTAGTATGTTTACACATTTAACTCTCAGAAAATGGTCTTTTCTTACCTAGACATCCCAGAATACAAACAGTTAGGACTATGCAAAGGTGTTTCCCCCTTTGGTCACTGGCCTGAGTACTAAGGACTGCTTCTGCCCCCTCTCTCCCAATATTTTATATTGGGAACTATGCATAATAAATAGAGAATGTACCCAATACAGTTGAAATATGCACATTCCCCACAGTCTGTTGGTGATTATGAACAATGGCCAGAGAATGTACAAAATTCGTATGGGAGATTATGCATATTGACTGGGAAATGTGAAAGGATTGTGAGCACATTCTCCATACGGTCTGCTGAATATGTACAATGGCCAGTTGTTATGTACTTTAACTACTCAACCTACATTTCTATATATGTATATATTTTCTGATATAGAATTGTTTTTAACTGCTTTGACATATGTTGTTGTTGTTTAGTCATTTAGTCGTGTCCAACTCTTCGTGACCCCATGGACCAGAGCACGCCAGGCACTTCTGTCTTCCACTGCCTCCCGCAGTTTGGTCAAACTCATGCTGGTAGCTTCGAGAACACTATCCAACCATCTCTTCCTCTGTCGTCCCCTTCTCCTTGTGCCCTCCATCTTTCCCAACATCAGGGTCTTTCCCAGGGAGTCTTCTCTTCTCACAAGGTGGCCAAAGTATTGGAGCCTCAGCTTCAGGATCTGTCCTTCCAGTGAGCACTCAGGGCTGAGGGCCTTAAGAATGGATAGGTTCGATCTTCTTGCAGTCCATGGGACTCTCAAGAGTCTCCTCCAGCACCATAATTCAAAAGCATCAATTCTTCGGCGATCAGCCTTCTTTATGGTCCAGCTTTCACTTCCATACATCACTCCTGGGAAAACCATAGCTTTTACTATACGGACCTTTGTTGGCAAGGTGATGTCTCTACTTTTTAAGATGCTGTCTAGGTTTGTCATTGCTTTTCTCCCAAGAAGCAGGCGTCTTTTAATTTCGTGACTGCTGTCACCATCTGCAGTGATCATGGAGCCCAAGAAAGTAAAATCTCTCACTGCCTCCATTTCTTCCCCTTCTATTTGCCAGGAGGTGATGGGACCAGTGGCCATGAGCTTTGTCATATAGAATTGTTTTTATTGTTGCTGTTTTTATAATTTCTAGATATTTTAGGAGAATTGATTCTGAAAGGGAATCAAATAAATAAATAAAATTATGCCACATGTCAGCCAGCAACTTAATTATTACATTCATATCCCCCCTTTCTTTCTTGGGATAGCATATGTTGTAGTCTCCCAAAAAGTCTGCCATCTTGGCGTCAACCAGACCCAGCACTGCCTAGCTTCAGAAAAGTTGTTGCATTGTGTTTGTGTGACCCACGCTAGCACTGTCTCACAAGTGTGTGTCAGATATTTCTGAAACAGTACAGTAGAAGATGGCTTTCCAAAGAATCACACGTGTCAGTTTGCAAAGTGAATGTCCAGGAAAGGGTTTGAAGCAAATCAGCAGCAAAGGCAGTCAAAGAGATTCAAGAGGCTTGAGAGGCTTGCGCAAGAGACTGTCATAAGTGATAACGACTAGGAAAAAGAAAGTAACATGTGTACAAGTTGGCTTGGGAGGAGTATGTCTATCTGGCACACTGAGAGGAAAATATCAACAGGGAAAAACAGCAAGGGGTAACACAAACAAACCCAAATAGTTTATTATAAAATGTAAATATGACATTTTCAGAGTAAGATGTTAGTTATGGAGTCTACTGGGAGGGCCCAAGGATTCTAACAGACTGTTTATTGACAAAAGGTGTGTCTTGTTAAAAATTAGATGAATTATTTTCTCATGACTTCCCAGAGGAGAAGAGGGAACTCAGCTAGGAAACAAATTTCCCGGGGGGTAAAAGAAGACATTCAGGAGGAAATCAAGTGCATAGTAGAACAGATTCTTAAGAAATTGAAACGTCTGAGGGCTGGCAAAATGCCCAAGGCTTATCGCAGTGAGAAGTGGTGTGACTGACCAGAGAAGAGGTTGCCTCTACCCAGAAAGACAATGTTAGGAGATTCATGAAATCAAGGTGAAAGTATTGGCCTAAATTCTCTCAGGCAACTCTAACAGTTCAGTTTCTTTGAAAGGAATGAACGGGCACAAATGTGAGAAACATAGCAACATTCAGGCATTGCTAGAAAAGCACTTCAGTCAGCAGTGGCTGCCCATAAAAAGGCATCATAGACCTCTTCGCAAGATCAGTGTAGGCCCAAATTAAACACAATGTTTAAAAATTGCATTTTTATTTAGCACACATGCTTGTTTAATTTGCATTTTTTTAAGTATTCAAAGACTGCACTTGAAAATGGGGGGAAGTTAAATGAAAATAGCAGTGACTACTATAATTTGGACCACAGATGCACTCAGCATTCAAGGGGTTGTGGTGAAACTGGCTCATTGTGGGAAGCCCTGTCCCTAGCCATAACTCATGTGGTTGATGGATTGATAGTTTGCATGTCTACAGTAGAAGAAGAAGAAGAAGAAGAAGAGGAGGAGGAGGAGGAGGAGGGAGGAGGAGGAGGAGGAGGAGGAGGAGGAGGAGTTTGGATTTGATATCCCACTTTATCACTACCCTAGGGAGTCTCAAAGTGGCTAACATTCTCCTTTCCCTTCCTCCCCCACAACAAACACTCTGTGAGGTGAGTGGGGGCTGAGAGACTTCAAAGAAGTGTGACTAGCCCAAGGGCACTGTCAGGGAACAGTCACCCAGCAGCTGCATGTGGAGGAGCGGGGACGCAAACCCGGTTCACCAGATTACGAGTCTACCGCTCTTAACCACTACGTCACACATAATTAGGGGGCCTTACTTTTTGCTCAAAAAGCTTTTGTACAGAGTTCCAGCATGAAGTTTTGTTGGGTTAAAATTCATTAACAGACTTGATTCTGTGGGTGTGGTTTCAATATTACTTGGGGATGGCTTTCTAATGCTAGAAAAACAACTGCCCCTCTTTTGGTGATAATAACATTTTTCTTGCTAATTGGAAAGGGACAGTCTGATTTTATCTTGATTAAGTAGGCCCATGATAATGTAGCATCTTATTTATTTATATATTTAGAGTGGCATTCAACTATGTTTCACTCAATGTAGACCCACTGAAATTAATAGACGTAGCCACATTTATTAATTTCAGTGGGTCTACATATTCCCACCGCCTTTTTTGTAAATCCATCCATACTGTACTACAGCACTCTCTGGGAAATTTACATAAATAATTAAATAAAATTCTCAATAGAGCCTATGAAAGGTTATGCAAAATAAACAGGTTACTAGCCAAGTCAATAAGTAAACCCCATTGAAATCAATAGGGAAGGGATTAAAGGTAAAGGTAAAGGGATCCCTGACCGTTAGGTCCAGTCGTGGCCGACTCTGGGGTTGTGGCACTCATCTCGCTCTATAGGCCGAGGGAGCCGGCGTTTGTCCGCAGACAGCTTCTGGGTCATGTGGCCAGCATGACTAAGCCGCTTCTGGTGAACCAGAGCAGCGCACAGAAATGCCGTTTACCTTCCCGCCAGAGCGGTACCTATTTATCTACTTGCACTTTGACGTGCTTTCGAACTGCTAGGTGGGCAGGAGCTGGGACCGAGCAACGGGAGTTCACCCCGTCACAGGGATTCAAACCGCCGACCTTCTGATCAGCAAGCCCTAGGCTCTGTGGTTTAACCCACAGCGCCACCCGCATCCCCAACAGGGAAGGGATTACTTGCAGGTAAATGGGGTTAGAATTGCATGCTAAGTTGGATTCCTAACCCTGCTGAATTCAATAGGACATGGGGAGCAGAGGGTAAGTTTCTGGGGGTAAGCCCACTCCAACTAATTCCACATGCCGCAACACATGGGTGGCGGTGTTTATAATTATGATTAGCGTAGCTACATTGAATACAAGTGCAACCTTAATATGACTGTTTCCCAAGTGAGTACACATAGGTTTAAGCCACATTACAAATTGTGGTTTGCATTGGGAATGGTTAAGCCAGTTGCAGCCATAGAGAACAGAAGTTCCCAAGCCTATAGGATTCCCTTTAAAACATGAGAATTGGTAAAGGGCATACATATGATGACTAACACCATAATCCTAACCACATCTGTTCAGAGGTGTGATCTATTGAATTCAGCGGGGAAGGGATTACTCTCAGGTAAATGGGTTTAGGATCACAACCTGAGTTTTTAAGGTGCCAGAGGATTGTTTATAATTGCTTTTCTCATCCACCTGCTGTTTGATTTGGACAAAGAAATGCAGCATAAGACAGAACAAAACCGACTTCCGTAGCATTGGATGCAGCAAGAACAGCAACCAGCAAAATAATAGATAATTGTCAAGAGACCTACCATTTAATTAAGAGAGGCGCATGAATTCCCTTACTAGGAGATCATGTGAAACAAATGTTATTGAATTCTCTTTAACACTTTAAGTCACTGGGCACAAATAACACCATGTAAGGGCTTCCTATATGGCAGCTATAGTTAGTCTAATTATGATACATGGTAATTACCTTATCATTGTATGCAAGCGCTCAGTTGTTTGCATTCTCTAAATTACAGAGCAGATTAAAAGGGAATTATTTTGATCTCATGTGCAAAAGCTGGAGAAATAGTTCTAATTACTACGGGCCAGTTCAACTTCTAGCGCAATAAGGTGGGGGATATGGGGTGAAGATCAGCTTGCAGACGTTTGCCCCAATTGTACCAGTGAGGGAATGAGTTGCGTTTCTCACAGAAGTGGCAAAATGCAAGTTCTGGGACAGCATGAATTGCAGACTGAATAGCGGTACTAAGGCCTTCATACAGAGCTAACGACAGAAAATATTCTGCGCAGGCTGGATTCAAGCTCTATTAATTTTGCACGGGGTGAGGGGGAAAGGTCGTACAACTGCAGCAGGCACATGCTACAATCCACTTATACTGACCTTTTAGCACAATGCAGAAGCCAAACATGACTGGGGTTCAGAAAATCCATACCCACCATGGAGCCAGATGTTGACACACACTGGGTACTTTCTGGTAATGGTCACATGAGTGAGCCAAACCTGAGAGATGCTGGGAGGAGGGGTGTTGTGTCAAGGGGCTTATATGATGACCAAAAAGATCACCATATTTTTCTGTGTATAAGATGCCCCCATGTATATGACATCCCCTATTTGGGGGGGGGACTCCAAATTAAGAAAACACCCCTTAGCACGACCTGTGTATAAGACGAGCCCCAATTTTAAACCATTTTTTTTGGTAAAAAAACCCCTAGTCTTATACATGGAAAAATACGGTATTGCTGATTTTTTTGTCTCAAGTTGAAATCTACTTGTGCCCAAGTGCCCACATTAGAAATGATTGACAATGATCATATGAGAAATGGTCCTTTTATTTTTTAAGTTTAAGAACACACTAAATAATATCTACATGCAATTTTCTAACAACTTCAATAGAAGTCCAGATATTATACTATAGTCCTCAAAGGTAGTCTGGTCCAGTATCCCATTCCAATTTTCACACTGTAATGATGACAATGATCACTATATCCAATACACATATAGTTTTGAGACGTGGCAAGTTTCCTCTGTCCTCTCGTAAGTTATAAATGAATAATTCAGGGCATGGTAGCAAGAGTTACCAGTACCAAGCATTCTTACTGATAATCTCAATTTGGAAAGAGCTCAAAAACTCATGCAAATTCACCATCTGAGTCATTTTGTTTGAAAGACCAAAACTGGCTTCTTCTTTCTTTGGCGATCACTCATAGCCGAGTAAGGTTGTCTTCCATAAACATGGTTTAAAAAGTGAGCCCGTAAGTGACTGTGGAGGCCAATTCTGGATCCACACGTCCATCCACAGTGGGGTCATAGGTTTCCAGGTGGGAGTTGATTATGGTGAGCATTTGCCAAGCGTGTCTTCCTCTTAGCGTGTTTCTCCCTTTTTTCCTGAGTTCAAGCATCTTCAAAACTGTATTAATATTCCAGCAGTTCTATACGCACTTACTTTGGAGTAAACTCCACTGAACTCAATGGGAGTTACTTCTTCATAAACATATATGGAACTGCACTCTAATTCAATGTGTGTGTGTGTGTGTGTGTGTGTGTGAGAGAGAGAGAGAGAGAGAGAGAGAGAGAGAGAGAGAATGGTTTTGTAATAGCTGGCATGTTGATTTTGATATTTTAGAATTTGTTACTGTGATCCGAGTCACTGAAGTTGTTATCTGTGCAAAATGGCTTGCAATATCTCCATTTAATTGCATGGTTTTAGCTGAGCTAGAAATAATAAGGGCTGACCACTAAAGCAGATGAAGACAACCAGTTGCTATATTTTAATACCTCTTCCATGTATCTGTGCTCCAAATCACTTAGCCAAAGCCCATTCAAAATTAATGAGACTGACCTTATTTTATCCAGTGGGCCAAATCAAATAATGCTTTTCAGCCGGTGAGCAGAGGATTTAATCCTGATTGGTGCTGCTTTGCCAAAGTGTTCTCTCCAGGGAATGTGATGGCAGACCAGACCCCTGCAGAAAATAAGACTAAAGTCTCTGTTCATCAGCTGGTGAGTGGAGAATTCAATCCTGCTGAGTGCTGCTTTGGAGAATGTGCCGGCAAAGTAGAACCACTAACCCACTATGCCCCAGGAGTCAAGTTTACTAGGTGGGCAGTTCTACCTATCATGATGATGCCAGGTGGCAGAAATTGGAGAGTGGGGTGAGACAGATCTGGCCCCCTGAGAAGGAGGAGGAGGAGGAGGAGGAGGAGGAGGAGGAGGAGAAGAAGAAGAAGAAGAAGAAGAAGAAGAAGAAGAAGAAGAAGAAGAAGAAGAAGAAGAAGAAGATTCCCTACTCCTTGATAAATGCTGTGCAGGTGGGCATTGAGTATAGAATGAGGCCTTGCCTTTACTCTCCAGGCATCTCAAGTCCTGTTTGCACAGGAGAATAAACCCAAGCACCTGAAGGCTCTCTAGGTGCAATCTGTACCCACCAAAATTGGAAGGAAGGGATGAGGTATGGGCTTCTGCACAAATAGGACCCTGGCTGCATGGAGGTCAAGTGGGCAGCAGGCACAAATGGGATCCTCCTAAATTGAGGGTCCTGATTGCTCTCGGGACCCTTAAGCCACCCCCACGGGATGTGTTGTTGCTAGGCATGGCCCAAGCCTTGTCTGTTGGGCCCTGGGATCGTGCTTGGCTGTTTGGGCCAATTGAGGCAAGTGGCGTGATCCCAGGGACCTAGAAATGTGGCAGTGCGATGGGGGTGGCCACTTGCTTCGCGCTGCCAACACCCGCCCAACACCCGCCCTCCCTCCCTCCCTATTTTAGGTGCTGCTGCTTTGGCCTTGCTTTGGATTGGGTCGCCTGCTTTGGAGCAAGGGCTGGGTAGGAATTTTTCCATTTGGCAGATTGGCTTGGTTTTCGCCTACCCCCTTAGCAATCGTCAGAACTTTGTAAGGTTTGGTGGTTAGGCATTGGTTTATAGAAATGTGCAGGAGGGGAGGTGTGGCCATCACCTGCCCCTCCAGAAATAGGTTAAAGGAATCTGGGTGTCCTGGATCTCATCCAAAGTCCGCTTGGGGGGCTAGGGCCATGCCAGGACCACAGGAACCCCAGGATGAGCTTCAATCGATCTTCACCATTGTTGCCCCTCGTTTGGTGTTTACCCTTTCAGACTGCCAGCCAGAGAGGCAGGAGTCAGTTATAGTCCCTGACCAATGCCTAGGCCAATACCGCTCAATTTGTTTTGGAATCAGTAAAGTTGTGGCCTAAATTTTGCCCAAAAACGTAAACTAAAATTATGTGTCCGTTTGAAGTTATTTACTGGGAAAGGGCTTGGGGGCCTCAGGGTGCAACCTGAATTCCCAGCACACATAAGCAGTCATTTCATAGAATCATGGTGTTGGAAGGGACCCTGAGGGTCTGCCTGCAATGCAGGGGTCTCAACAAGCAGTCCCCCAATTTGAAACCGGACCCTGCTTAGCTTTGCAAATGTGCTAGCAGTTTTATTGCTGCATTAGTTGAGGAACACCGATACAGGGCTATAGATTTTTATTTTTTTTGTAAACATGGATGCTTCCAGCAGAAACTATGCATTGTTGGTATCAGATGCTGATTTAGCGATCCATTGAGAACTGCCAGCAAATAACATAAAGCATGTGGATGGCCACATTGTTTTATCTGTATAACCAGAATGCATGTTTGGAATCTGAACCAATCTGAGTGGGATTTTTCTAGGGTTGCCATATTTAAAGAAGTAAGGAAGCCCTCAAAGTTGTTGCCTATGATCCAAGACACAGCGCCACCATTTGAAAATTCCATCCATCCCTGTAATGGCGGCCCTGGGTTTTCCCTACCTCATAAGTTCCATGTGATAATATCACTTGATTTGATTGCAAGTATCTTTTGGAAATTTTGAATCAGAAATTTGCTAAGGCTCTGTGGAACAAGAAGGAACCATCATCATCTCCTAGGGTTGTCATATTTCAAACAGTGAAAATCCAGACATGGCTTGCCATACGTCTGGATGTTCCTGGACATTTGTCTGATTTCCACCTGGACACTGCTGCCGACTGCAGTATTCCAGATATTTCCAGGAACTTCTGGACATATGGCAATCCTACAGGACCCTGAGGTTCACAACACAACCATGCCTTTTGGAAAAGAGAAACAGAAAGGGGAGGAAGGAGAGAAGTGGAGTGTTGCTTAGAGGGAATGGCTGTCTTGCACCATGAACAGGAAAACACAATCAGCCACTTTGTTAAGTCAATGAACAGTTCTAATAGGACAGGAAACCACAGTTTCAGTTGAATCCTAAATGAACAGAATCAAACTTCTTGATAAATTCTACTTTAACAAAATCATGATGGAGTTCACCTTGTATTGTTTCTTATGGGGTTAGGAAAGGAATTGGAATCTGTGAATCTACAGATAGTTGTAAGCGCTGGCTAACTAGAAATTTAGGAGGTAAAGCTTTCCCCCAGCATGCTGATGCAGTAACTGGGAAAGATTCATCTGCTGATTTTCTGCTTGCCATGCAGTTGTCAGAGGCACAGAAGACCTGCCAGGGAGAAAAAAAGTTGGCAGCCTTACTGAATATTGATTAAAAGCTCAATTGGGCTAGGGATATTTTCCATTAGGAGAGGAATGGAGTGGGAATCCCTTGTGCATTAGCAACATTACATTTTTCTTAAGGTGCAAAAACAAAGACAGCTCAGGATCTGTTCATCGCAGCTCCTGAGCACCTTTTACAAAAAATTAAGATCACCGAGCACAGCCACGGTGACAAGGCCCAATGGTGTAATACACCATGGTAATTGCTGCAATTTGGCAAGGAAAGCCTCCTGCAGGTGGCTTGGTTCTGATGTTGCAGCACAGAATCCAAGCTCATTGAGAAGAATGAAATTACTCTGGTCCATAGATCTGCATCAAGCCTGCTATGACTTTGGCTTAATCCAAGAATGAAAGGAGGGCTGTCTTTGATCAGTCTCGGGTTTCCACATAGCTGCACAAGCCCTGCTTTAGCTCTGTTAAGAATGTGGTGTGGAGGGTGATGGAGCTTGCTTTCTGTTCTTCTAATTAAAAAGGATCATTCTTGAGAAGCTATGAGCCAAATAGTTACTAGTGGTTAAGTTGACAGATAGCAATCTAGCTTCAATTAGCAGAAGTAGGGTGGCAGAACAGGTGCCGATTAGTACTGCCAGTTAAAATGAAGGCTCTGTTCTTCTGTTGGGGAAGAGCCATAGCTAAACAATAAAGCATCCATCTTGTGTGCAGAAAGTCCCAGGTTCAGTTCTCAGCATCTCCATGTAGGGCTGAAACTCCCTGTCTGAAACCCCAAAGAGCAGCTACCAATCACTGTAGGCCATACTGAGCTAGATGAACTTTTGATCTAAGACAGCTCCTTGTGTTCCAAAGTGGGAGCAACACAACAGTCTTTTAGACCCAGGATCTACCAACTGAGTTGAGTAGAGCCATTGCATGCATTGATAAACTATTGGACAAAAGGATTTTTATTTTATTTTATCTTTATATATATTTATATATATATTATATTCTTTATTGAAAAATAAAAGGTACAAAACTACAAGTGCACAGAGTAAAATAAGGCTGGATCTAGACACATCAAAGAAGAGTTTCAGTCAAACGTGTTGTCAACTTTGTATGAGAAATTGGGTTGGGCAAAACAGAACTCTGCAGTGCCATCTGGTGTCACAGTGTTAAAATGCATATAAAGCGCTTTTTCTTTGCCAGTGTAGCTGAGTCCTAACACACACACACACACACACACACACACACGAAGAAACAAGAAATGGTGCCCATAAATAGTGGACAAAACTAATGTTGATGTGATTGCATGCATGATCATGCTAAAATCTTTTATCCCCTTGCAGTGTTTTTATCGATGCGTGTATGCACATCTGCAACACAGAGAGAAGGGAAAAGATGCAAAGGAACTGAAAGCTGCAGCTCTGTATGAAATTCAGAATGATATTGTGTGTGTGTGTGTGTGAGAGAGAGAGAGAGATAAAGGAGAAATACTAATGCATTGCTTTCACTTCATAAAAAAAAAGTTCTGTTAATTGTGAACTCCAAAATCCAAGGACACATTTGAATAAAGACTATTTCAAAAGCAAAAAATATAGTATTTCCCCCATTGTAATGGGAAGTTGGTTCAGACTGCATTTTCCAGTTGTAGGAAAACTGTCGGGTTTGATTCCATTGCTTTAAAAAAACATAGAAAACATCACTGAATGTAAGCAGCAATTTTGTTTTAATGAGGATAGGACCAGTAGCGGACAGTGTGATGGAGCAGCAGGACTTGGCCTCCCAACCGCTGAGGTCAGTGTATTGTGAATGCACTGGCAGGGCCAAACTGGTGTTCCTGTTAGTGTGTTTGCACTATGCTGAGCTTCCTATCGTCTCACCCCACCCCCTCCTTCCCAGTAAGCAGCCTCCCCGCCTCCAACTTTTTACAACTGACTTTCAGTGAGAATATGACTAAATTAAGAGAAGACGTAATACCCTGTGGAGAGGTCTCTTGTTTTAAAATGACATTTTCAGATATAGGATATTCCACGAAAGTAGGGTAACAGTTTAGATATAACGGATTTTTTTGGGGGGGAGGGAGTTCTGAAATTACTTACTTCAAGCTATGCTAACAACAAGAAGAAAAAAATATCCATTTGCATTTTTCTGTTCATGGAAAATGCCATTTTAGGACACCAGCTCCTAGGTTTGGTTTTTGTTTAACTAAACATTTTCTTTTAGAGGTATTAAAAGGTAAAGGTAAAGGACCCCTGACAGTTAAGTCCAGTCGCAGATGACTCTGAGGTTGCGGCTCTCACCTCGCTTTACTGGCCGAGGGAGCCAGGTCATGTGGCCAGCATGACTAAGCCGCTTCTGGCACAATGGAACACCAAAACCAGACTAGCACACGGAAACGCCATTTACCTTCCCACTGGAGCAGTACCTATTTATCTACTTACACTTTTTCTCATGCTTTTGAATTGCTAGGTTGGCGGAGCTGGAACCAAGCACTGGGAGTTCACCCCGTTGCGGAAATTCAAACTGCCTACCTTCTGATCGGCAAACCCAAGAGGCTCAGTGGTTTAGACCACAGCACCACCCGCGTCCCTCTTAGAGATATTAGCCTTAGCATTTAGTCAAGTGACAGCAAATATCTGAGGTTTTCTGATCCCAACAACAAACCCCTGTACATTTGCTGTTGCTGAAAAAGTGTTCCCCTACTCAGTCCAGTAGTTCATCTTGTTCTGTTTTGAAAGTTGGATGGTGGATGGATTTCTACTGTACAAACAACTGTGGCCTGGAAAGGCCCTGCTACCTTATATTAGTGCTGCTATGATATGACACGGATTGGTGCACAAATTATTGCAACCCAGCCAGTCTTCCTTTGCTCTTATGCCCCATCAACCTAACTGAGGAAGCAAAACCACACCCTGCCTCCCTTGCATAAGACAGGCTGTGATCCTGCACAGATGTGGAACTGCTGTCAAGTAGCTAAGCCAATGGCAGAAATGATGTGCAATGTATGTAATGCTCGACTTGATTCCAGTTCTGCACTGCAAATACCACATCATTGTTTGCACAGATTGGTGCCTTGAATGTGTGATGCCAGTTTACAAAAAGATTGGGGCATTTGTGGAAATCAAGAACTCAAGACCAGACACCCCTATTGCTGCCATAAGTGATCCTTCTCCATCAAAAGATGTTGCCATAACAAAAGGCAACTGAGTGTGTACATCTCTCTCTCTCTCTCTCTCTCTCTCTCTCTCTCTCTCTCTCTCTCAAAATTCAGTAATGGAGCCTTTCTGGAGAAAGCTGTGTTTTGATTAAGGAAAGAAGAGAAGGCAACCAAAGAAGATTGATATAAGAAAGGCTGCAAAGCTTATTTTCTTGCAGTGATATTCTTGTCAAAAGCAAAATTAAACTTGAGTAAATGAGCAGAGCTTTGACATTTGTGGATCACGGTGAAGATTACTAAAGACTGAAGTTATCAGTGGGGTGGTCTATGCAGCCAGGCGCCTAGATTTCAATAACCTCTAGATTGTCTACTTCATATTATAATTCTAACATTTATTTTTATTTCATATTTTGCTCTGCTTTTCAGACAAAATTGGCCCCAGAGTGGCTTATGACAATTAAAATGTGGTACATAAATATCCATTATCTTCCTCCTACCCATCCACTCAGCTTCTAAAACCCTGAAACACACTGACTAAAAGGGGCTTGGGGCTTGGTCAGGCATCCGAACTCAACCCTTCTCCTGCCTCACCCCCACCCCAGTAAAGCACTTAATCACCAAATTGTGCTGGCTGCCGTGTCTGTAATTGCAGTTTGGATGCCTCCTTCCTTTCATAAATCAAAATTTGCTGCACTTCATCATTCGAAAGATGCTGCTGCAGACACATTGTCAAGGATATTTGTGGTGTTTGGGCAGAAAAGTGGTATTTGTGCAGCACGGCAGCTGCAATCTTAATAATCATCACAATTCTAAAGATCTCACATGTCGGATGCACACTGGGATAAGATGACAGAAGAGTGCATGGAGAGATGCTACCAGTTGCAGAGTGTTTTCATTTGAAGTTTTCCATAGTGCCCGACATCAACATGCTCATTACATGAGGTGGCTATGGGTAAGAAAACAAACATACTTTGCTTTGTGTGATTGAGGTAACTTTGCCAGGCACATACATGGGATGCTGCCTTATGATTTCAGACAGGGGGCACTCCTAGCCAGTGGTGGAGGAAAAGGGGCCTGGGTGGCAGTCCGTCTTGTGTGCCATCTCTGAGGGGGGTGGCAAAAAGGCAAAGCTATGTACGGTGCATGCGCCACATGTAGCGGCACTGTGCATGCACCGCCGGGTGGTTTGCACCACCCCTCAACACCCCGCACCGGGTGCCAGTTAGTCTTCCTTCGCCCCTGCTCCTAGCGCTTCCTGGAGATGCCAGGATTTGAACCTGGGACCTCCTGTGTGCAAGCAAATTCTCTACCGCTGGGCTACGACCCTCGCTATGGTACCGGAGCATCCCACTCTCGTGATAGATTTATTGGGAGAGTTTATTTTAACTTAATTTGGATCTCAGAGTCCTGCCTCTGCAACAAGGCCTTTTCTGTGGTGGCTCCCTGTTTGTGAAATGTTTCCCCCAAGGAGGCTTGCCAGGTGCCATCATTATGTATCTTTAGGCTCCAGGTAGAAACTTTCCTCTATAACCAACTCCTTGCCCTTTAACTACCTATGGCCTTTGGGTGGGATGTTTTTAATGTATTTTACTTTTGTCTTGTTTTTAATGTATATAGGGGGGGGGGGTTGGCTGAGGGCACACTGAGTTTGGTGGGGCAGTGCCCACAATTCATCCTAACGTTCTAGTTCTCATTGGCACACATTTTGCCCGTGTTCACTTCCAGACAGGGTTCCTTCACACGACACACACAAAATGATTTCAAACAGCATGGCATCTTTGGGATTAGTGCAATTATTCAAGATTATTTTCATACATCTCATTTGAAACATTATTAAGGTAAATAATACACTATACATGTTCCGTACACTGAAGCAGCTAGCGATTATTTTCCTTCCGGGATAATGACGCCAACCCACAACTCTTTCAGATTCAGTGTTCTTATTACTGCTTTTGCCTTCTTAAGAAAATTGCAGACTCTCCCATGAAAAGTGTCTGCCTAATTTGCACAACAAATTAGACAAATTATAACCCCCTTGTGTATATATTATCTCCACCAATTAACAAAAAAAAGGACAGAGGCTCTTTTTACTGACTTGTATATAATTGCGCCATTATGAAGCTTTAAAATATTCCTTATTGTGACTGGGGGTGGGGGAGGACACAGAGAAATGTACAACCTGGTTTGATAAAAACAGTATTAAGTTTTTGACTGTGTGCAGCTCCTAGCTATCATTGATTTGAATGCCTCTCTTTAAGAAACAATTATGCTGAATTTCAAATGCAAGAGTTGGTGTTTCCTTTCATGCCTTTGTGCATCATTCTTAGGAGAGTGAAGGCTCTTGAAAGCTGCTTTACATGCAAATTGATATCCACGCTCAAGTGTCTCATTTTTGTAAGTGTAGTGTAATCACAGAGCTGACCTTTGTTTGTTTATTGATAGTCTGTCTCATCACACAGGCTCAGGTGGCTAACAAAAGATCCAGGATTGTATCAAGCAGGGGTAGCTAACCTGTAAGGTTCCATCTTTGTTTTGGCAAAATACAGGACAGGGTGGCAGTGGGGAAGGGGGGCAAATTCTTTTTCCTAGCTGGTGCTGAAATACATGAGCTTTCACAAACATGCAGTACTGTATGTATTGTACAGCAATACATGCAGCCCAAGGCAAAAAAATAAATAGATAAGTGGGCATGTTCTGATGAGGGGATGAGCTTTGTTCCACATGTTAAATTTTTGAAGGAAATATTAGGGGGCAGTGAGAGGGTAAGCCTTGTGGGAAGCTATTTCTCCCTCACTCTCCTCCTCTCTCAAATATTAAGCAGATAACTATGTTCAGAACTCAGGCTTCTGGGCTGCACTGACACAAAACTGCTTGTTTCTAGAGACTCAGAGCGCGTTGCTCTCTGAGGGACAAGGCCCACTGCTCTCAGGGTGCAGCTCTGCAGATGGCTGCCTTAACCCAGTCAAAACTCAGGGAACTGGAAGTGACAACATGGAAGTCTTGCCTTGGTTTGCTCCTCCTCGGGGGAGAGATGAGGAGAGGGAGAGAAGGGGGGAAAGGAAAGGAAAGACGTGAGAGAGCAGAAGCAGAGCGAAAATAGGGGAAATGCAGGAAACTGCATCCTGTATTGAATCTGCATCTTGTATTGAATCAATACAGGACAAAATGGAAAACGAGCGAAGTCCCAACTAAAGAAGAATGGCAACTTAAACTGATGGAATATGCACAGCTTGCAGACCTATCGTATAGAATAAGAGAAGAAGAACATACGTTTAAAGAAGATTGGAAAATGTTTATTAACTATATGAGGGGAAATTGTGTACACTTTAAAACATTGACAGCATTAAGATGAATTCAACGGTGTAAATAAGTTTTGATGGATGCAATAATGGAATACTGAATGGTTTAGTTTATGTAAAATATGCAGGGATTTGTGTTATGCAAAATGAACCATGGAAAGAGAAGAAGGGAAGTCACTGATATTTTAAGGTTGTTTAAATGAATACTCTAAACTGTAAAACAGGAATCAATACAGGACATGGCATTTTACATTCTAACAACAATTGTTGTTGTTGTTGTTGTTGTTAATTATATGCTGCCCATCTGACTGGGTTGCCCCAGCCACTCTGGGTGCCTCCAGCAAATTAAAATATCAAAGTAAAACATCAAACACTAAAAACTTCCCCAAACAAGGCTGCCTTCAGATGTCTTCTAAAAGTCCAATAGTTGTTTATTTCCTTGACATCCAATGGGAGGGCTTTCCACAGGGCAGGTGCCACTACCAAGAAGGCCCTCTGCCTGGTTTCCTGTCACCTCACTTCTTGCAGTTCACTGAGCTAGATCTCAGTGTCCGGACTGAGGACGATCCTGTATAATACAGGACAGGTGGCAACCCTACTAATCTGTAGCCATCTATCTGTTGCTAGTCTACAGCTTGCATCGTCCCTGACCACTGGCCATGCTGGCTGGGGCTGATGGGAAATTGGGGTCCAACAACATCTGCAAGAACAAAGGTGTGTCATGGATGCAATGCAGGAGTTACATCTGCAAAACTTTGATTCAAACCCCTATTCAGCCAAGAAATTCACTGGATGACATTGGAGCAGTTATCTCAAACTAACCTGGCTCAGGACTGTTGTACTAGTGAAGGCAGGGAGGAGAAACCATAACAAGCACACCACAATATATTCAATAAATATATGAATGAATAAAACAAAACCTTTTTATTAAAAAAACTGGCATTTCCCTACCCTTTGCCATTCAGTCCCTAAATCACTAGGACTATGGAAATACTGGGTGCACTAGGAACACTGAGTTTCCCAGGGCCCTTGGCTGCAGCAACATGCCAAGGACCATTCTGTAGTGGCAGCCAAAACAGCTGACAGGGTAACAAATAGGTACAGGCTTTGAGTTCTCACAGCGAACTGAGGAGGGCACATGGGAAGTTCAGGTGGGAAGTTCAGGTGAGAATTCCCTTCACTAAACCCCTCTTTCACGTGTGCAACTTTGCTTAAGAATAATCCTACACAGTTGGACTTTTTGAGCCCCCCCAAAAAAACTATTGAGAAGCACCCTCAAGGTTGTGTGGGTAGGGGTGGTTTTATTTATTTATTACAAGATAGTTAAAATTTGGATAAGATTAACATCCCGCACCTAGTTAAAATGAACATGGTCAAAATGAATCTTTTCTTTTGATGCCATCGCATCAGGTTGTCTTCAAATGACCAAATGTAATGATAAGTAGCCCTGTAGTTGTCTTTATTTTTTTAGCGTTCAGAGAAGTGCAACCCCCCACGTTAGAGGTTTTACACAAGTAGGTCTTCCAAGTTCAATTTAAATTTCCGCAGAGATGTAGGGGGCAGACCACTCCCCCTGCCCACCCTGAAAGTGCAGATGATATTATCGAAGCAATTTTCTCTTTCCTTAAAATTCCTGCAGTTGCTTTGTCTTAGCAGTTCAAAACCTTAGGTGCTCTATTTGGCTATGCTTCTTTTAAAATCAATCTATGCCTGGAAGCTCAACTTAGCAATTCTCTCTCATCCTTGCAGCAGCCGCATATGCAAGGATTATGCATGCGGCTCATGCATTCTAATTATCAAAAGTAGATTTAAAAGCATTGGTAAGTGTTTTCACCTGTTTGATGAATGAAGCTGAAGATCAGCCTCACGTTTGTGTGTGTGATTTTTATATTAGTTTAATGGAACCATATCACCACACTCTTTGAGCTGTTTATCCAGAATTTTCTGCAGCTAGTACAAAAACCGTATTTTCACTGTTGCAGACAATGAAGGATGTTTCTGGATGATGCCTGAGCCTAGCTTGGATGCAAACCTAAAGCGTTCAGCAAACCTGACTCAAAATAAGAGGAGAGTCTTGCATTAATCCCCCCCACACACTTTCTTTCCCACTTTGATCAAAAGATGGGTGCTTAGAAAAATGTCCTTCTTGCTTCCTGTCATCCCTCCCCACCATCAAAATCCTTTCCCATTAACCCTACTCCACAAAATACAGTTCCCCCCTTCCCTTATTTAATCTTCCTAGCAGTGATGATGGCTAGCCACAGAAGAAATTGGGGAGCCAAGGCAAGGTAAACCAAACCCCAGAGTGAGCTGCAGGGATCAGCTGCACCCCAAGTACTGATCTTGCTTAACCAGGTAGTGACCCCCAAATTGCAAAGTTATTTTTATATTGTCAGCTTAACTGAGAGGATTGCAGATTCCATGGTCAAGACTCGTGCATACCTGAGACAGTACAGGATGGGTCAATGTCACTCTGTCTCGGGAGCTGTTAATGGACCACAGTCTTATGCTAAGGGAATTGGGATCACAAGAAAGAGGTGGACATTTACATTGTTTTCATTGATAGTAATGGTATTTGATAAGGCAGTGGGGGACAGGTCAATGTACCCCTCCCCGCAGTGCTGGATTCATGCACAAGTAAACTACAGTTTGGGCCTCCAATTATGAGGGGCCTCTAAGTAAATAAATAACTAAATAATGTTTAAGTTTTACATAATTACAGAATAATACCCGAGGGAGGTGGTAATGCTATGGGGCATCTTAACCTTGACATAGGGCAGATCTACATTGATGGCTTTTAACATTAAGAAGGGTTTTGATAACATAGATGGACACATGACATCTGAATTTTTACGTTCACAATGTGTTATTAACTTGTCTTTTTATCACTTAATATTTCATTGTTTTATGATGCTATATCCATGAAACACTGCTCATATGTCCCTTTGTAGCATTTTACCCTTTTTTTAAAAAAAAGAGAGAGACTGCATTCAAACTCCGACCCCCCTCCAATGGTATTTGAGGGGCGTTGTTCAGCTTCTCCTCCTGCCATTTTGCTTCTTCATAAAAATGTGGCTCCAGAGGGCATAGCAGAGAAACCAGAGACCAGCAGCTTAGAAAGGACCAGAGTTTTGGCTGTGTATTACTTACATTTGTCAAACAAAAAACAAAAAAAACCCAAGGTGAAAACCATTTTAAGTAACAAGTGTGCCTTCTGACATTTTAGAACGACATATTTAATATCTTTCTAATAGGGAGAAATAACATTAAACTGGTCAGTGTAGGTCCAGCCATAGTTTAGGGTCGTAACATGTATTAACCCATCCTTGCCTCCCTCAATCAGGGACTGACAAAAAGAATCAGCTGGTCCACTCTGGTCTATGGACACACACAAAAAAGCTTCCTTAGCTGCTTTGGGTTGTCTCCCTATAATTCCCTCCTTTGGCCAGAACTAAGTGGCAGCATACTCCCTGGGTCCCTGCCTCACATGTCTCACACCACCAATTTAAAGCCTTCTGTCAACTGCATTCTTAACAGTGGCTCCTTTTCCAAGAGAACAATGAGCCTGTTCCTTGGGCTTCCTGATTGCAAGGTCGGTGGTTCAAATCCCAGCACCAGGGCGAGCTCCTGTTGCTCTGTCCCAGCTCCTGCCAACCTAGCAGTTCGAAAGCATGCCAATGCAAGTAGATAAATAGGTGCCGCTGTGGTGGGAAAATGGCATTTCTGTGAGCTCTGGCACTTGTCGCGGTCCTCTGTGCGCCAGTAGTGGTTTAGTCCTGCTGGCCACATGGCCCGGAAAACTGTCTGTGGACAAACGCCGGCTCCCTCAGCCTGAAAGCGAGATGTGCGCCACAACCCCATAGTCACCTTTGACTGGACTTAACTGTCCAGGGGTCTTTTACCTTTTACCTTTTTACTGCTACTTTTTATTTTTTTAGAATATTGCTAGCCCTTCATGAATAAG
This sequence comes from Podarcis raffonei, assembly GCF_027172205.1. Lineage (NCBI taxonomy): Eukaryota > Metazoa > Chordata > Lepidosauria > Squamata > Lacertidae > Podarcis > Podarcis raffonei. The sequence continues at coordinate 23,153,061 of NC_070606.1, forward strand.
GAACTGTGTGCTAGCTGAACAAGTGAGAGCAAGATGTGCACATGCTGCATGTGAATAAATTTCTGTATGAGAAAATGTGGCTCATGGATCAGAGAGGAGAGGGGTGAGAGCTTCCCCGTGGCCTTTGAAAATCCATCCCTGATCTCTGATTTCCTGCCGTCTGCAAGTACTGTCTTCAGGGCTGGTGCTGAGCAAGCACAGTATGTGGATAAATTGCTTAAGGAATTCGTACAGACATGCTCTCTGGCTGTGTTGGACTAGCCCTTGTTCAGTGACCCATTCTAATGTGTACATCTGCTTTACTCAAAATCACTGCAGAGGAAATGCTCTTTATTCCAGCTGTGAGCCGATAATTCTGCTATTTCTCCTTTTTTGGAGAAAAAAAATCAGAATGACACCTCGGCGAACTTCTACCCCGAAGGGATAAGAAATGCCACAAACCCCTTTTTACTCTCACCGCTTGCATTAGGCATAGATGCTGATATATATTCCCTTAGACTTTTCTCAGCCTGTTGTGTGTTTATTGTCTTGTCCATCCATCATTATTTATCAAGATTTATGTTATATGAAACATTGTGGTATGTAAAAAGTTATTAATTATATGATCCATCAGTACTCTGGATGGCAGCCTACACTACAGGTAGGAATGAGTGTGAATACATTCAGTTCATATTTTTATGCAAATCTAGTTACCTCTCACTTCCTGAACCAATGCACAAACACAGCTAGCATTTGAAATTCACACTCCTCCGAACTTTGTAATACAATTCGTCAACAACAACAAAAGCATATAAAAACCTTATATTGAAGGAAAGTATGTTTTTTAAAATGTATCACATTAGGAGAAATTGCTTGCCAAACTATGTATATTGGGAAACTGCTTGCCAAGCTATGTATATTGGACAAACTGCTTACATACCTTAGGGGAAATTGCAAGCAGAGAAAAGAGAAAAATTCAATTGGTCTTATGAGAAACCGAGTAAAACTGAATTTAAGATTGGGAAAATGTGGAAATGAGAGGAAATGAAATAGATAGGTTAATCCAGCCCAAAGTATAGGCTTAAACTGGTTTATTATTAAAACATATTATTATTAAAATAATTTATATACTGTCTTTCATTTCAAGAAAAAATACCAAGGCAGTTTAATAAGCCTTCCATCTCCTCAAAGAACCCTGACAATTGCAGTTCTATGAGTTGGGCTAGGGAACTTGAATTCTCAATATCCTCACCAAACTGCAGCTCCCACAAATCTTTGGGAAAGCCATGACTGCTATAAACCTGATGTTTGCTGTGCCCTGAAATATTTGTTTAAAAACCTACGTGTTGTAATAAAATGGAGACAATTCTCATATGAATTTCATATGGGATGGTGGGCCTGTGTTTATACTCCTATTTTTTCATTCTTCTTTTTTTAATGTTATGATTGCTGGACGAAAGAAGTTCTTTTTATTGCATTTTGCTTATGAAGGGGCACATGCCAGAATAAAATAAGGATCTCTTCCACCCCATTTATTTCCATAGAGAGAGGGAGCAGGATCATGGCTTTTGCATTTTTCTAAATCCATACATACAAGCAAAATAATATGAATTGCACTCGTTGAGGTATGTTGATGGAAAACCCAGAAACAAAAGAAAAATCAATCCTCATGGCATCTTTGAAAATGGAGTAATAGGGAACAAAATCAAACCAAAATGCCTCATTTTTGAGTCACACACACTAGATAATGCGACTTGGGGCTGATGGGCTCTGTGTGCCTATTAGTTGTCTGTCTGCATATCTGTCTGTAAATGTCAGCTGCCTTGGCTCGCATTTTTGCTTACCCGACCAGACTTTGCTTTATTGATCTCTCCCTCCAATATTCATCTGTCCACCTGGCTCATTCCTTTATGCGGCCAGCCTTGTCATCACTCTCTGTGCCAGCGCGACTATATAATGAAACATGTCCTCTGCTATTTTGAATATGTCTTTTGAGCTGCTTCGGATGGCGTTGGAAGCCAACTGTCCTCGGATGCATGGTCTTGCACTGAGTTTGGTCGCATGAAACAAATGGGGGAACCGAAACGTCGTTGCTTCTGCCAGCCTGCTCTAGGTGGTGCTAGCAGTTGGAAGAAACAAACAGAAGCCCTCCAGATAGATCTCTTCAGGTAGCCGTGCAGTGACAAAGCATTTGCCAGTGCCCTGCAGCAGCCTACAGCTGTGTGGGTTGTTGCAGCTAGGAAAAGTTCCAGCTTGCCTCATCTGAAATCATGCCACAGCTATCTAAGTGGTCAAATGAGTTATTTGTCCTGGGTGCCATCCCCCAAAAGATTTCCCAGAGCTCCTTTTATTGCTTGAAAGCTGATGGAAAGAAATAATAATGGCGAAGATGATGATGATGATTTATACCCCGCCCATCTGGCTGGGTTTCCCCAGCCACTCTGGGCGGCTCCTAACAGAATATTAAAAACATGATAAAACATCAAACATTAAAAACTTCCCTAAGCAGGGCTGCTTTCAGAAGTCTTCTAAAAGTCAGATAGTTGTTTATTTCCTTGACATCTGATGCAAGCACGTTCCACAGGGCAGGTGCCACTACTGAGAAGGCCTTCTGTCTGGTTCCCTATAACCTCACTTCTTGCAGTGAGGGAACTGCCAGAAGGCCCTCGGAGCTGGACCTCAGTGTCTGGGCTGAAAGATGGTGGTAGTGACGTTCCTTCAGCTATACTGGGCCATGCAAAGGAAGTTTTTTTATGTTTGATGTTTTATTGTGTTTTTAATATTCTGTTGGAAGCTCCCCAGAGTGGCTGGGGAAACCTAGCCAGATGGGTGGGGTATATTATTATTATTATTATTATTATTATTATTAACAACATCAGTGGGTCAGAGAGGTTCCAGTGGCCTTTTGGGCAAGGTTGCCAAGGCAAGACTAGTCCAAAGTAGGAGAAAGTGCCACTGTAGTGCTAGGGATGAACGATAATCCACAAATTAAAGTGAAGCATCTTGCATCTCCCAGGGTTATATGCAGTTAACAATCAAAGTGCACAGTTCTCCACATGTTGCAATGCATTTCCACTTCAAGCAATGTGTACAGCATACATAAAAATGCATATTTTATGAGGGAGGGAATGCATATTTTAGGGGGACATGCACAGAAAATAATATAAAAAGTGTTTTATTAGGGGAAAATGCATACAAGAGAAGCATATTTTAGAAACAATAGTGTACAAAAAAAAAATGCATGGAAGATAAATGAAGCTTTTTCCACACAATTAAAAAAAACTCCCACAGAAAACAGACTGCAATGGTGTTGCACTGAACGTATGTGAAACTGACATGAAATGGAAATAGGCTGATCCATTAATCCTGATGTATTGCACAGTATTATACAGACAGCACCCTATGCCATGGTGTGAGGAGCAAGAAACACTGTGGCAGCTAAGGACCAGATTCTCATTCTTAGTAATTCTTACAATTTAGAATCCGGCAGCCAAGTTATATATCCAATGTAATAAAATCATTCACGGCTCTCCTGAGTTGCAATCTTTTGAAGCATCTCTACATTTTTGCAAATGTGTATATAGTAATCAATAGCTGAAGATAAACTATATTTAGAAATGTGTTATTTGAAAGAAGACACATTTAAAAATGTGTTTTTGATTTTTCGGTGCACATTTTTTTTTTCCATTGAAGAAACGGGTTGGAAATAGACTTTGCAAGCAGTACATGTGAAACTGACTCAGGCTTGGTTACAGACCCAGCTGTCCATCCTTACCCTGAACGCCATTTCTTCTCCAAGAAAAAAAGATCCAGTAAGTATAATTCAACACAATCAGGACTTAAGTTGCACTGAGCACATTGCAAATTTATTACAATTTTTGTGCGGGATTGCTGTGCCAGAGTTAAACCTCCCTGCCCTCTTTTCTCTTTGCAACAGAAGACAGCAGGTAGGGAACACTCAGGAGGACTCAGAAGGTGGTTCAGGGGCAGCATCGTAAAAGCGATTCACTTGTAGAGGACAAAAATGCTCTGGTTGAAAAAAATGAATTCTCCTCTGAGTTCTTTTCATTTGGGGTGGGGGAAAGAATGCCTAGCCAGGCAATTTTAAATAGTGTAAAGAAATTTAGTTTGCATTGAATGTGATTAAGAAGACAAGAGCAGCTAGGACAGTTTGTTTGTTTGTTTGTTTGTTTTTAAATGTTTGTATACCTATTTCCTTTCCCACTCTTTTGAACTTTAGTAGGTTTTTTTTGTTCTCGAAGCTACAAACATGAGCCTGACCAAACTGCGGGAGGCAGTGGAAGACAGGAGTGCCTGATGTGCTCTGGTGCATGGGGTCACGAAGAGTCGGACACGACTAAACGACTAAACAACAACAAGTTTTTTTAAAAAAAGAAGACAGGGAGTGCATATCTACTATGCTTAAGCAACCGCTGAATATAATAAACAGTGTTTAAATCACACATTTCATTTGATTGTGCATTGAACTGAAATGCTTATGTGAAGACTGCAGCATATTTATTCATTTCTCTAAGTCCATTATTCTGTTAATTGTGGCCAAGGCGCTGTGGGTAAAAGCCTCAGCGCCTAGGGCTTGCCGATCGAAAGGTTTGAATCCCCGCGGCGGGGTGCGCTCCCATTGCTCGGTCCCAGCGCCTGCCAGCCTAGCAGTTCGAAAGCACCCCCAGGTGCGGTGCAAGTAGATAAATAGGGACCGCTTACTGGCGGGAAGGTAAACGGCGTTTCCGTGTGCTGCGCTGGCTCACCAGATGCAGCTTTGTCACGCTGGCCACTGACCCGGAAGTGTCTCCAGACAGCGCTGGCCCCTGGCCTCTTAAGTGAGATGGGCGCACAACCCCAGAGTCTGTCAAGACTGGCCCGTACGGGCAGGGGTACCTTTACCTTTATAGCCTTCAAAAACTGCTCTTTGAAGTACCCATGGCTCCATGTCTTCTGCTGATGCATCTTGCACATGCGCCTCTTTGCTGGAAAGTCTTGGCCAAGGGAAAGGAGCTGGAGGCGCTTCTTGGTATTGTGATAGGAATTTTATGGTCTTAGATATATGGCAATGTTCATAACCGCACATACATAGATCAACACAGGAAGACCAACCTGGAACCATTTTGATTCCTAAACTGACCAGATCCTTTCTCTGCAAGGTTAAACTGGAAAAGCCTCCCCATTGTCTCTTTCCTCACAAATCCTGTCTCAAGGATATGTCTGTTTGAATAAGGTGTGAGCCTGTGACCTGGCCCAGGAAATAAGTATTTTACCACTACAAAAGAATGGCCAGGCTCCCCAGGAAATCTAATCAAGTAACCTGCCAGACAGGAGATAAACAAGGACAAGAGAAAAACAACATTTAAATTTCTGTGATGTAGGTGGGATGTATCTGAGGGGTGGTCTTAGGTTACACCCCTTCTGTGATGAATGCATAATGTTTCTGGGGGTGGTCTTGATCTAGAGGATGGGAATTTCAAAAGTCTTTATAAGGTCTTGCACACCTTGGTTCTGGGTCCTCCTCCTTTCCTGCGAGTGAGGGGAGCACCATGTTGCAACAGATCAATAAAGATCAAGCTTACTAGCTGCTTTGCTTCTCAATATTCTCTGGTTGGCCTCTGTTATTTTCTCCTACCAATAGGGAACCTATGTAAGGACTCTATATGGGCTCTTGGATACCCCATAAGGGAAAAGGGCATATTTTTATTTACAACAGTATCCAGGATTGATTTATGTAGCTAAATGATAAGATACAGACAATCTACACAGACAGGCAACTTCTTCTGTCTATTGCAATCCTCCCATCTGTGCTGAACAGCCTTTCAGAGCAGAGGCTGGTGGGAGGGCAATCAAGGTAGCCCACGGCAACAGTGTATAGTGAGGGCCACACATAACACACATTCCCAATGTAGAATATGGTTTCTCAGAGCTCCATTAAATTTTGACACATCATCCCTCGTAGGTGACTGCTGCAGTTTCATTTCTTGTGTAGGTAGAAGAATCATTTGCATTTGCCAACTTCCACAAGCCTTGTAAAAAACCAGTCTCACTGTCTCTGGATGTCGCTGGAGTTTGTTCTGCAACTTTTGAAAAACTATTAATCAGCCCACCAGGTGCTTCATGTTGTGGCTCAGAGAATCCGCTGTGTATGTTTTAAGATAGGCCTTCACAAACTCCCCCATCTAAGTACTCATACAACCAATTTAATTTGCTTTTCATAGGCCTTTCCTTTTACCCAGTTAACAAAGTTGGGATTACCTCCACAGCATTGCGGCCATAGACATTCATGATAAAGTCTTTGGGAGTAAACCCTGGGGGGAAAGTGCATATGTTGTGTTGTAGCACATCTTTGGGAAAAGAAAAGGCTAAGGTGTACACAAATCTGGAGTAGAGTCCCTAAGATGGTTGGATGGCACCTTGTATAGCTCCTTTTGGCAACTCCTGCAGCCAAGCTGGTGCCAAATGTATTGCTCTGCTTTCCTTTGCACCACATCATTGAGGCCAAGGGGCAGAGTGTATTTTCATCTGAGCTGCCCAGGACCTCCATACACACTAATCAGTCTTGCACAATGGAGAGATCACTTTGGTGCCACGAATACAGAAAAGCAACACAGGAGGCAGCATTTATAAGTTACCGGTCTCTGCAGCCACAGCAAATACTATGAATCTCCAGTGGTTTGACTTCACCCCCTAAGGTGCACTCCATTGTCTGTTGAGGCAGTCAGATGCCAACAACAGATTACCCCAGGTTAAGGTAATCAGTAGCCCAAGAGATTATGTTACCCTGAACTGCCTTGGTGTGCTCATGGACTTGTACATCCATCTTCAGCCTGTGGGAGTACAGCCCCTTGTTTTCATGTAGGGTTCTCATCAAAAAGCATGGGACACAAGTGGCGCTGTGGTCTAAACACTGAGCCTCTTGGGCTTGCTGATCAGAAGGTCGGCAGTTCGAATCCCCACGATGGAGTGAGCTCCTGTTGCTCTGTCCCAGCTCCTGCCAACCTAGCAGTTTGAAAGTATGCCAGTGCAAGTAGATAAATAGGTACCGATGCTGCAGGAAGGTAAACGGTGTTTCCGGGCACTGTAGTGTCTGTCACGGTGTTCCGTTGTGCCAGAAATGGTTTAGTCATGCTGGCGACATGACCCAGAAAGCTGTCTGTGGACACATGCTGGCTCTCTCGGCCTGAAAGCAAGATGAGCACTGCAACCCCATAGTCACCTTTGACAGACTTAACTGTCCAGGGGTCCTTTAACTTTACTTTTTGAAATTCAAGGAATTTCAAATGGTTCAGTGCCATCCCAACACTTGCTGAAGCTTTCTGAGGGCTGTGCAGCTGCACCAGTGCAGCACTTCTGGAACAGCTGTCAGTTCATCCCCTAAGCCCTCTTCTCATTGCTACCCACTGCACTACATCCCCATACAGGTGACCTGCAGCGATGCCACTGTAGTGAGAGTGGGTCCACACTACCACATCAGCCACTGCTGCTTATATTGGCTAGTCCTGGTAAAGATATTCAGAGCCTGTTGACCTGCTTGGTCAACAGAACAGGACCCTTGGCTTACTCCATTCTTGCTTTCTTTCCCCTTCCCTCTGAAGCCTTCTGGGTCTAGATATGGGGAAAGCTAGCCATAGCCATGACAGGTACTAGAATGTGGGAAGGCAGAAAAGAACAGATTTTGCATGTTGCTCGTGTAATGTTTCCTTCTCTTTTTTTCCTCCCTGTTTCCCACTCCTATAACTCCATGGATAAAAGCATTTTAAACATTTAGGGTCTTCATTCTCAAACCTCACTGGAGTAAAAAAAAGGGGGGGAAGGCCTCAGATTGTAGCATGTCGCAGTGTGCCACCTGCACACAGCCAAAACACACTGCTTGACACAACATCTAATGCTGTGGGCGTAGCTGTTGTTTGCTGCAGGAGCTGTAAAAATTGAGCATGCCTGACTGGTTGACCGGTTGACTGGGCAGCTGTACAGGGGATGCTGAGAAATTTCCCTTAACAGTCTGGTTACACCTGCTTTGATTGTAAAGAATTGCAGCATTTCTGCCTCTTAATACAGTGAAGCAGGCGAACCGTGCTTTCTGAGAAGAGTATGGAGACATAAAGAAAATAAATTAATCATGTATGATTTTCCATGCTCGCACAGATGTTAAAAGCTTGAACACCACCCTCAGTGCATAACATTTCTGCTTGCTCCCATACGGTATTACCATAAATCGCTTTACAGCTTGAAATAGAAAGCATGCACAAAATGTAGAAGATGATCTTCTCTGCCCAAACTGGAACTGCCACCTACACTTCATCAAGATTTAAATTAAGTAAATGTGGGGGGGAGGGAGTCCCCTTTCCATGGGAAACATTTGCAGAATTGTGTGGGAAGCCAAAACAGGTTGAAGAAGTCAGGGAAAATTTCTCAGAGCGGTTCAGGACACCCAACCCATGAATAGCTTTGAATCTCCCAAGATTCCAAGGCAGTTGGATCTTATTCACAATGGCATGTGCAGCTCTCAAAAACAGAAACCCAAAGGTGAGAGCTAAGCTAGAGTCCTGCAAAGTATTTCATACTATAAAGATAATATGACATGGGGAAGAACCTGCCTTGAAAAGCTACTGGTTTTCCCAGTAGTGATATATGGAAGTGAGAGCTGCACCATAAAGAAGGCTGATCACCGAAGAATTGATGCTTTTGAACTATGGCGCTGGAGAAGACTCTTGAGAGTCCCACGGACTGCAAGAAGATCAAACCTATCCATTCTTAAGGAAATCAGCCCTGGAAGGACAGATCGTGAAGCTGAGGCTCCAATACTTTGGCCACTTCATGAGAAGAGAAGACTCCCTGGAAAAGACCCTGATGTTGGGAAAGATGGAGGGCACATGGAGAAGGGGACGACAGAGGACGAGATGGTTGGATAGTGTTCTCGAAGCTACAAACATGAGTTTGACCAAACTGCGGGAGGCAGTAAAAGACAGGAGTGCCTGGTGTGCTCTGGTCCATGGGGTCACGAAGAGTCAGACACGACTAAACGACTAAACAACAACATCAGGTGTGGAAAATCATGGCCCTCTGAATGTTGCTGAACATTAATCAATTCGTTAAAGGATGTTTGGGATCTCAGTGCTTCCAATTCCTAACTTTGCCCCAATATGGTATACAATATGGTATCTATACTGACAAGATGGGCCAATGGCCTCTTCCTTGTTATCTGTTATTTTCTTTTCAAAATTGAATACTGGGATTTGAAGCGCAGCTATTCTGAGGCAAATTCGAAACACGGCTGTGATTCTTTACAAATTGGTCTGTGGCATCTACTCTAGACTAGACTAGACAAGGATCTAGTCTTGATGTACAAGTTGCCACAACTCAGTTCTTAGCATCTTCAATTTGAGGGCCGCAACTGAATTTTGCTACAATTGAATTCCTAAGGCAGTTTTTGAGGTCTCTTCTTGGGCAAGAACATCCAGATAATTTTGAAAGCAGCTAACAGCTTTGATGAAGTGAGAACATTTTCTTGTACTATGTGTATGTGTTGCTTTAACTGTTACTAAATATGTGCGATTTTGAAGTTATAGGCTGACAGAAATTGGAATGATAAACATTATGAGTACAATTAATGGACCCTGGAGTGCTGACACACTCAGTAGCTGCACAATTATCATAAGAGCAGGGGAATTACTTAATAATGGGACCATAGAATATCACTGTGCTATCTCCTGTGCTGCTGTGCAGTTCTGGCATGTGCCACATTAACAAATATAGGCCTTCCTTCTATATCTTACCTGCATAAGATTTGACAGCCAAACAGAAAGCAACTGCCTAGTCCTGCATTGTGACATAGTTCAGAACTGACCGTGTAATGAGGCAGAATGAGGCAGCTGGAAAGGCTACAGCTGTTGGGGAGTAGAGAGTAGGGGGCTCTGCTTATACATTGGACGCTCGGGTTGCAAACGTGATCCATGCGGGATGCACGTTTGCAACCTGCAGCAACCCGCAGCGGCGCGTCTGCGCACACATGAGTTGTGATTCTGTGCTTCTGCGCATGCGCAAAGTGCAATTTAGTGCTTCTGAGCATACGCGACCGCCGAAACCCAGAAGTAACCCGTTCCGGTACTTCCAGTTTTCGGCGGTCTGTAACCCAAAGAAACGCAACCTGAAGCATCTGTAACCCAAGGTATGACTGTAATTTACTTATTTGATTTTGCGTGTTATATGTCGGGGCAGATTTACACACACAAAAGGGAAGCATTTTTAATGTATATTATTATCTTTTTATATATGTTGCAAGCTGCCCAGAGTGGCTGCGGCAACCCAGTCAGATGGACAGGGTACAAATAATAAAATGATTATTATTATTAAGTTTCATAGGACCATAGAATTGTAGAGTTGGAAGGAACCCTGAGGATCATCTAGTTCAACCCCCTGCAATGCAGGTATATGCAGCTGTCACACACGGGGATCAAACCTGCAATCTTGCAGCTATTGAGCTATCCAGGCTCTCAAGCAAAATGATGCAAGCAAATGATACTTTGAGAATCCTTTTGAGTGCCTGCAGCCTAAAGAGCTTTATAGGACTTTCTAGGTTTCTTAACATACAAATACAAAAAACCTCAACAACAATACGTGTTTGTTGCAATGGTTAGCAAACAGGCATGGCGTTTGGCAATGGGTTCCACAGCATGTCTAAAAGGGGGAAATGAGGTGGCCTTGATGGACCCCCTGAGGCAAGCTATTTACTTATCAGTGTTATAGGTCTTCTCATCCTGCGTGCTCCCAACAAATAGCATTCTGTGGCTACTGAGTATGCTCAGTCCTCAGGGTTTTCTTTCCTTCTCTTGGGTTTTGAAGAAGTTTATTTGTTTTCTACTTCTGTGAACCTTAGGGCTCCCCTAAATCTGTTGATACCTCCCTCTTGTGCATAGATGTTGCCAGTTTGACTGTTCGATGATCAGCCCTCGAGAGAATGAATTCCCTATGAGTGTCTATGCAATGGAGCCCGGTTTTTAAAAATTCCTCACACTAGCTACATCTCAGGAAGATCTTATAGGAAAGCCAGGCCTTCTGCCTAGATCCTGAAGCACAAAAACAGGAGTCCATAGAACCAGCCAAGTATGTGAACACACTGGTATTTATTGTGATAAATGTTGTTTATGTACACACTCCCAGGAAATGAACTGAGACTACAGCTTGCTCAGTCGCATTTTTAACAGTGGGGAATCTGAACAATCATCAGGCTAAAAGGTATATGGAGATTAATAGGGTTCATTTTTCTTAAGAAAGATTGTATTTATTAAACCATTATAGGAATTTAGGTGGAGATAACCTGTGTGAGAATTCAGATTAATGTTTTGGCAATGAATAATCAACTGTGGATGTACCAAACTCCAGAGAAAATAAAATCGTTGAAGGCTGGTGTGAGGGCTATTTGATCTTAGAATGAGCACACAGGTTAGTCAAAAGCACCACTGCATGCTATTCTTATAAAGCAGCATAATCAAGGGACAATGAGGCTGACAGAAGCCAACTCCTCCAATAAAATATTTGAAGGGGCTGCCCCCAGTTGATGGGCATTGCTATTCAAATGGTGTTTGTGCAGCACATCATGTGATCAGTTATGTGGGTTGGGGATTACTTGCCCCCCCCCCAATATTTTATTCAAGTTGGCACCCTGATGAGCCTGCACAATTGCCCTTCCCCCAAGGGCACATGGCTTCCCTTACCTCTGACATCCGTGTTATGTTTTCTCTTCCTCCGTCTCATGCCTCCTCTTCCAACTCCAACTTTCTTGCCAGGAAACACTCTTGACAGACACCTCCCATTAGCCATTAACATCAGGGGGTGGGAGTCAAGGAAGCAGAAGAGACCTCCTGATGCATTAGCACAGTGTCCGTGGTGGTGAGCTTTGCCTTTGTGCTACAGAGCACAGGCACCACTGAACATTTTCTGTCGAGATACTTCCATTTTTTACTGAGATAATGTATGTGTCACACTCTGAATGCTCAGCAAATCAGCAAAGAAATGCTTACTGTTATCATTAGTGGTGCCAGCTAAAAGCCTGTCAAGTTGAAATGATGGGAGAGGAATGGAGAGCTCCCCATTCTTTCCTTTGCCTGACACCCAGCCCTCCCATCCATCACAGAGGCCATTTACACTGGGAAAGCAAAGAGCTGGGGCCTGGCATGCTTCCCCCAACCTACAGTTGGTTCCTCAAACTGAATACGGCCTACAGACTAGGCCCAGAGGAACTATGGAATGGTTATCCCCTCCAGACTCTGCATTGTCCGCTTCCTGCTTCTTGAAACTAATCCCTGTTTTGAGTGTGTTGTGGATGACAGAGACACATTGTCCCTCTCTCATAGTCCTGGACTTTAGGATGGAGAAGATGCATATTGTTTCCATTGCATGTGTTTCCTGGTCACCTACTGTCAGGGTTGTGAGTACTCCCCCCCCCCCCCGTACATACACACACACACCATAACCAAGAATTGATTTCTCTATGGGAATGAGTGATACCTAACATGTTCACAGCAGAAAGTAAACGGGTCCCTTGGGAACAGAGTGCGGACTAAATCTGCTTCTTGCCCTTGGTGAACACAGCTACTGAGAATCAAGAGAATCACGGTTTGGATTTTGTTTGTTCGCCACACTATAGTATAGCACAATATGGCATTAAGGGATGGGGTAGGATATGAGGGTCCTCGTTTTCTTCATCTATAGGTTTAATTGAACACAACTGCTTTGGACTCGGACCACCCATGCAGTATGCTTTTCTTTAAGGCAGGGGTGTGAGAACCCTTAGGCTAAATATGGTCCCCAGGTCCCTTTATCTAGTCCTTGAAAATCTTCCCAGACACCACAAACTTCCCCAACTACATCTCCTCTCCAGCTCTGTTCTACACCCACTTTGAGTGTGTTTTCCACATTGGAATGCATCCTTAAACCATGATAATGCTTGCCTGAATGCAGGAGTGTGTGTGTGTGCACGCATGCGCACTCAAGCGCCAAACCCTTTTTGTGTGCCTAAAATGTACCCTACTATATGAAGGTAAGAAATCCCATCCGTTGCCCCACCCTCTTTCTTCTCTAGCTGCAGCCACCACTGGAATATGCCCTCTGGAAAACATTCTGCCAATTAAAATCGGGACAGGCATCTTTCCGTGCTGTGCTTTCTTGTGAGCCAGCTGGGGCTTCCCTGTCCCAGCCCCCTGTTTCTGTTACGGACAGCAGCTCCCTCAGCAAGCATCACAAGAGCACCTCCAGCTCTTCCTCTTCTTCCTTGTTATCGTCCTCTTCTCCATTGGCTTCTCCTCCTCTGGTGGGGGCAGTCTGGCCTTCGCCACAACCAGCTCCCCCTCCCTAGGCTGTAAATTGGGTGCCTTCCTTCATGCAAAAGACATTGATCTTTTGGTGCCAAGCTCTTGTGGGAGAGCTTGGTGCCGAAAATGGGTCATCCAATCAGAAGCTGGAGTGGCTTCTGTAATTCTGAAAAATTTATACAATCTGAGGTGAAACCAGAGTATGGCTTCTGTAATTCTGGGATGTCCTGGTCAAATCGTGTTGACAGGTATGGGATGACTGTGAATGAGAAAATTTGGCCGCTGGGCTGAAAAAAAAATTCTCATCTGTGTAAGAAACCCATCCACACAAGTTCTTGCCTTCAATGTCTTTTCATTTATATAGATATAGATATTGATTTGTATCTGGAAGTTCTACTGAGTGGGTGTTTAATCTTACCTATATACAAGCAGGTGATTCTCATTCAGAAAAAATCTCCATCGCTGCCAGCATTATTGCTCAACATAAATCAGAGTGCATTTAGAGTTCTGATAAAAGCATCCAATAAACTTTTCTCTGTATCATAAAATGAGACTTGTTTGACTCCACTCATTGCTAGCGCCACCTTTGGAATGAATATTAGTGAAATGGCTATTCCAAGACTTATTAGAAGGGATGGAGATTCATTCTTTCTTTTTGCTGTGCTCATCCTTAACCTGTGCAGCCCATCAACACAGCATAATAACAGCAGAAGGAAAAAGTTGAATATTGATATTAGCTTTACCGGCATGTGACAAGCCTGGCATTTGCTTCAATTGGGAGCATCAGTAAAATAGACTCCGAAAGATTATGGCACAAATCATGGTTTGCAAGGAGTTTTCAGGGGCAATGTTTCCGTTCCTCTTTGAAACCTTAACAGTTAAGTCAATTTGGGAAGAAAAGGCAATTATTATTGAACTATTATTGAATATATATGGCATCAAAGTCCAACTTTAGTTTGAGACAGTGTTCACATATTAGCAGCGTGGACAAATTGGGTGATCGTCAGCAAGTCACTGTCACTCAGTTGCCCTCCTACAAAATAAGATGGGGGGAAAACACATTTGTCACACTGTATGACAAAGAGGATTGGAACATAGAGCGGAGACTGTTCATTGCACTGTGCATTCTGGGCCTTGCATGCAGGTAGCATGACTGGTTCAGCTGCACTGGGCACCAGTACCACAGGGGGCACCACAACAATGATTTATAACAGAAGCACAAGAAGCGAGGGGTGCCTTAAATCTGCATCTAAATCATACACAGTTCTTTATTCAGGTCAAAACTGATTATAGTAACCATTGCTGCATGATGATGCCTTATCAGCCTACAAATTCTTTTTTAAAAATTATATATTGGGGATTTCCCCCCCTCTTCTTTTCCTCAGTCCTGCAGCCATACTGTTTTCCCATGCAAAGCTGGCTGTTTTTCAAGGATTTTGTATACTTTTCTTCATCAAGTGGTAAACAATTCAGAATAGCTGCACATTGCACTTGATGTAGTCTTATAAGTGGGAGGTGACAGCTTAGCTGATCTTATCAAGAGTGAAAAGGTTAAATTAAGGAATGATTTATTCGGTCTTTGCCTTCCATTAGCAATGAATTTATTCATTGAAGAGATGAAAAATCTCCAGTTGTTTATTGTGTGTATATTTTATTTGAAACATGCTCCAAGGCCTCATTTGGTTAAGAATATGCTAACAATGAAACACACACGCACACCCTAATTAAATTGCAACCACAGAAGTTCATTTTATCTTGACTGCCTTAATAAATCCATTATGCACAGGTTAGTAAACCATGGAGTGATTGTGTTAATGAAAGGGGTGGAGTTAGAATTAGAGTTATACCAGTTTATCTAGGTTTCTTAGGCCTAGACTATGCGATCAACAGCCATGCAGGATGCAAGTATTGCAGGACTGTACCACTTCAGACAGCAGGTAGGGGATCAAACATATACCAGCACAAAACCCCTGAGCGGAGAAAGCAAAGCCTTGATTTCCCCTCTTTTGTACTCCTCTTGTATTCCCATTGAACTAGAAGAACATTAAAAAAATAATTCATGAAAACAGACCAGGCAATTTTTAGAACTTCAAAATTCTAGGGGTGAAATTTGGTTGTGGGGCAGTGGGGGGTAGTGCTGTCCTCTGCTACTCATGCACATGGTAGCTACACACCCTGCCAATGGCGCATTCTGCTAGGATGTGCAGTTATGCATGTGCGTTGAGAGCTATCATAGAAGGCTATGCAGCAGCTCTGTGCATGAACATGTGTATGCACTTAGAATTCCTTCAGACGCTGGCCTAATGTGCAGATGGATGAGGCAGTGGCAAGGGGTAGGATGGGTCCATGTGGACCTGCAAGAATCCCCATGCATTCCTTCAGTAGGTGGGGAGCGTCATCTGAACCCTTCAAGAAACGTGCATTCCAGAGACCCAATTGCATCCCAACAGAAAGAGCAGAAATTATATAATGGACAAGAGAAATTAGAGCAAAAATACTTAGAGAACATTTAGGAACATGGGGCTTTTATTACTCCCACATGATACTGTACAGATGGAATCTAGACACATATTTCTAAAAAAAACACTGTGAAAATGCTTTTTTAAAAAAAGCGTTTTGAAAAAATATTGAATTTGCCATGAGCTCATCATTGCCAACTAGTGTCACATTTGCGTAATGCACTTAAAACTCACTTAAAACATTATAGTTGCAGCTGTATAGCTGAGTCCTGTATCTTTAAGCATAGCACTTTACCAAACACGGTATCTACTTAATGTTGTCCCAAAATTTAATTTATTATAGACTTAGCTCATTGGCTGATGTCTGGCCAAAAATTAAAACTGGCAAGGGGAGATGGAAGGAATCACTTGCCTGGTGATAGCAAAAATAATCATATTGGAGGAGCAACACCTATAACCTGCAGCAGTGGCGTAGCGTGGGTTGTCAGCACCTGGGGCAAGGCAAGTAATTTGCGCCCCCCCCCAACTCGTGGTTTTGCGCCCCCTAACCTGTGGATTTGCGCCCCCTAACCCTAAGCCCCAGATGTTGCGCCCGGTGCGGCCGCCCCCCCCTGCACCCCCCACGCTACGCCACTGACCTGCAGGGCTTATTATTCCTCCAGAGCAGGCTATAGCAGCACAGAATCATAGGCAGGCTGTCAACAATGGCTACTCCCCAAACTGTAATAGAGGAATGTGATGGTCATAGTGAAGTTTAGAATGGGAGCTGGGTGAAGGGTTGTTAAAAGCAGGACAAGGTGCATGGGGATATTTTGGGAGACAGGTGTGGGGCTGCCAGATGAATTTATTTATATATATATATAAATTATTTATAAAAATGAATTGAAAATAACAAGGAGCTGATGACTGGTTTGTTGGATTGATAAAATAGATCAAAGTCCTTAATTGGGTTGCTGTTTTTGACCACAGTTGTGACCCCTTACTACAAAGTTCTGATTATAATCGATCAAATGTGGTTCCAAATAATAAAGGCTGCTACCTGCGCCAATTCTAGTGGAGACCTGGATTAATGGAGCTGAGCCATTGCAAGGAGAACATTATAGCATGTACTTTACTATAGATTTCTTTGTTTATAACCATCCACAAGTGCAGGCATTTCTCTTGTCCCATAAAGAGTATATTTGGAAGTTTGGGTTGCCTATATTCCTCACTGCAGAGGGCTTAACTCAAACACCTAGCTATTTTTCTTTAAAGAGACCCTAGTTAGGCAAGAGTATTATACCTCTTATCAGGCTGTCTTCTTACATAAGCAGGTTGAGGTCAAGTAATAAGGATAAGCCCCACAGGAAAACGTAGATGTTTCTTTAAATGGCACTGATGACTCACAATGTGACATTTCCCCCCTTGAGTCACTATGGAACAAATTCTGCCATAGTGTCTGGGCAGGGAACTGAGCAACTAAAAGAGCTCTTTAAGGTGAAATGATAAGTGGTTATAAGATATTTTTTGGGTTCCCTTTCAGTCCTCAGGCCCTGGCTAATTTCTTTTTGCCTGCAGCACATTAAGAAATAAATGTTCCCCACAGCTTCTGTTAGGGGAAAAAGTTATCTCAACTTCACAGCCCTTTGGAAACGAAAACAGTCTTGTAAGTCATGCCACATTGGCCTGGTTTTTAACCCATAAAATTTCTGGAAGCAGTGAAGGATAGATGAATAGGGCAAATGGGGCATTGCCCCACCGACTCCTGTCTATCCTCAGCCAACCCCCATCCAGAGTGGAGCACTTCAGAATGCATCCCAGAGTCTTTGTGATGTCAGCAGCCAGAACTTACTGGAACTCAGTTCTGGCACCTCTCAGGTGGGCAGCATTGCCATTATAAGAGGAGCAGGAGGAGGAGAAGAAGAGTTTGGATTTGATATCCCGCTTTATCACTACCCGAAGGAGTCTCAAAGCGGCTAACATTCTCCTTTCCCTTCCTCCCCCACAACAAACACTCTGTGAGGTGAGTGGGGCTGAGAGACTTCAGAGAAGTGTGACTAGCCCAAGGTCACCCAGCAGCTGCATGTGGAGGAGCGGGGACGCGAACCCGGTTCCCCAGATTATGAGACTACCTCTCTTAACCACTACACCACACTGGCTCCCAGAACAAAGGAGGCATTCATGGTGAGTTTAAGCACCTCTTTTCCTAGAAAAATAGTACTGCCCCTACTTGTCTACTGCCTCATTGGCTCTGGCACCACCTACCGTCGGTCTCCTTGTTTTCTGCCCTGTCAATCCCAATGAGCACCACCCACCACTGATGGCAGGTGATCAGTTCCTGTCTATATTGCAGTCCCTGCAAAACTGGGTGATGAACAGGGTTGGGAAGCTGTTTTAGTCTACCCCTAGAAATACATATACAGAGCGAATGCTGTGGCTCCAGCTTCATGCTAAGAAGCATGAACACACATGAAGCGACCAGCTTAATCCATGCTAGTGAAAAGCTACCAAATGGGAAAATATGTGCCAACTTCTGTTCACGTCTATATGGCAACATTTTCCCTTCCATGAACTTTTGCTTACAGGGTCAAGGAAGGCTGTGCCTTTCTGAAGTGTGAAATCTGTTAGTTGCAAGTCATGCAAATAGGACTGAGATGAGCGTGGGGATTGGTGGAATGGCTGCTGACATCACAAAGACTCTGGTGACACTCTAAAGCTAGGAAAGACAGTGATATTTCTGCATACAGTTTCAAAGAGAAACAATACTGGCTGAAGACTTGCAGGACCGCCAACTGCTATCAGATACTTTCACCTCTCAGTTTCTCTTCAGCGATGCCAACAAATCAATTCAGAAGGAAAAGGAAGAGTCCCAGATGAAATGATAGAAGATTGTGCAAAACAGGTGAGGAAAGGCGGAAGATCTTTTTTCTTATGGAAATTATCACCATTCCCAATAAAAGGAACAATGGTTACACAAGTATTAAGTCAAGGTAACAATTGTTACTCAAACATTTCATTATTGCACTGTAGGCTGGAAGTGCCAAACACAGACCTGAGGTACAATTGCTGTTTCTAACATCAGAATTACCTGGTTAAAATTCAGCTGCTCTGTGAAGCAACTAAATCTGCTCAACACCATCTGGCAGCTACGAAGTGGGGGGCAGGGTGATCTACTTTCTGCACAGGTATAATTAACTGATATTTCACTAGCAGAATGCAGTAGAGACATGAAATACACATCCCATTTAAAGCACTGACATTCTGTGACATAACTATATGAGACCTTCAGTGTTTCAGTTTTAATATTTCTGAAGGCTTTGATTTCATTAGTGTAGCCAGAGAAAGTGGTAGAAGGGGCAGCCTGTCATGTCTACAATAAAGTCTATTAAATATAAAGGCGCTGAAATAGGCATTCACTTTATAATGTATTGCACAGTGCAAAACATGAAAGGTTGGCCACAGAACACATTTTCTGGAGAGCTTCAGATAAATCCGCTACTTATTTATCTCTTACACCAATCAGCCAATGGTCATACTGGGGGCTGCAGTCCCACAACATGAGGCAGCATCTTCATCCCTGAGACCCTTAAATTTACAATATGGACTGCACAATGGCAACGTCAGAGAAAGGAAATGGGAAGGTCGCTAAAGGAGCAAATTGAATTTCTAATGTGTGATACGGGCCTTTCCTTCAATGAATTCATAAGGGGTTAGTGAAGGGGGAAACTACTTGCCTGGGGTCTTTTCCGCCACCTATCTCTGTCACTCCAAAATTGGTTCTATTTCTGCTCCTGTTGAAAGTAACATAGATGCCAGAAAGTTGGGTAAGATGGAGGAGTCCTTTATTTAAAATATTTATATGCCACCCTACGTCCAGAATTGTTTCTAGTCTGGTTCCCAGTAATAGTTTATTTGTGGAATTATTTATTTAATAGAAAGCTTTTCTCAGCTGCAAAACAGCCCTCACAAGGCAGCGTACAATTCTAGAACAAAACATAACAACGTGTCATATCATCTCTTTAAATACGTGCACCCATTAAAAGGAACAATACAAAATGATCCGCAGTGTAGCAACTAACGAAACACAGACTGTAATAAAAACGTTTTTAATAATACAGCCATTTTTAAAAACAACAGCAACAACCCTAATAAAGCACGGAAAATAAACCACAGCAAACAGAAGCATAGAGATGCTTTCAAAACAGAGAGGTTTTCACCTGGTGCTTAAAGGATAATAGTGTTGGTGTCAGGCCAGCCTCCCTGAAAAAGGCATTCATAACTGGGTCACCACAGCCCCAGTGGCACTCTCCCGAGGGTCTCTGCACCTTCACATACTGGATGTTTGAAGGAAATGGGGGGCCTTGTCTGAAGCCCCTGGCCCAGCCAAGACACAATGTCTTCAGAGCATCGGAATTTCTCCCAAAGAGGAAATATTCCTAAGCATCATCTAAACCAGCATTGGGGAAGGCCCACAAGCCTAATTAGACTGACCACCCCTCCGCATTTTGCCTGCCCTGCAAAGCCATCTGGAGGATGTCACAAGCAGTCGGCTGGATTTGGAGGTTTCTGCAAAGGAGAAATACCTTTCAAGGGAAAGCGTAAGACTTTTGATAAAGCTTATCAGACTTTATCAGGGGGTTCCATTCACCCCTAGATCAGAAACATCGTGGGAGTGCAGAAGCTTGCTGCAAAAATTACTCTGGCTCACCTTGTTCTCTGTATGAACAATTGTAGCATCTGCCTGCCTGCCTGCCTACACACTGGGCTTTGCTGATGGTGGGCATAATAAACAATGTTTATAACTCCCATAAGAGGTGGAAAGCTGACATTTCCTAACCCACACTACTAGAAAAAAGAAAGTGGGAATTTTCCCTCACCATGACACCACCTTCCAAAATGTCAGCAGCAGCCGGAAGCATATTTGTGACTGCAGAATGCAACCTATATTTGCTAGTAATTTGGTCAGTCATCAGGTATTGCTTTTTTCATGTACCAACATTTCAACTGAATTCATATTAGGTAACGTTAAAAAAAAAAAAGAATCAGTATATTTTTCTCCTCAGTTTTAACTGTCCAATATCACCAATACATCAAAGATGGACTGAATTTCTAAATATATTCTATAAAGTCCAAAATCAAGCATGTGAGATTTAGGAGAGGGAGACAACAGGCAACATATAGTTGTATAACTTCGATGTTTTAATCAATGTCCACACATTCATTGGTGTACTACTATAATGCACTAGGCATTGGAAGGCAATATTTATAACAAATATTTAATGTGGATTCAGTGATTAAATAGGCAAATTTTGACGACCTTCCCCCCCCCCCCCGGGTAATCAATGTAGAAGTGATTACATGACAAAACTAGAGTGCTTTTATTTTATGAAAAGGCAAATCAAACAGAGAAACTTCACCTTTCAATTGAGCAATACTGATGAATGCACAGACCGTTTCCCAGGGATTAATGGACAGCTGAGACAGTTGATGGCTGGAGGCTTTTGCTTTGGGCCATTAACCTCAGGTGGTCATTAATTCTGCTAATAATGCCATGTGTCTTGATCATTATTGCACTTCTACCATGATGGAGTAGCAAAGGTTCCATTTGAGAATATTAAAATATGCATTAGAAAAAATAATTTTTTCAAACCTCCTGGTTTGGTAACCATGACACAGAACAAAAGAAGCCAATTGCCTGATTAAAGTAATTTAGTGGTTTCCATCTGTTTTATTTAAAAAGCTCACCAGCAGCACCTTTTTTTCTGTTTGTGATCTGCCTGGTAAAACACTTATACTGGGAGTGAACAGCCCAATCCTGAGGGCTGCTCCACACGGCACATTTATCAGCTGACAACTGCAACATCCTGTGACAACCTACATGAGTGAATGGTCCATCCTAGATCAAACATCTGAGGTAGAACTCTGCATCGCCTCGTGTACAATCTATTTCCATTTCTCACATTTCAAGTTCACTGTAGTCATATATGGCAAAATCAAATGAGATGCCCATAGATGTGGGAACATGCTCTGAGAACAGTGACACCAGTAACTAAGTGCTTGGGACGGGGCAAAATGGCAATCATATCAATGTTAGGTTATGCCGAGGTTGCAGGCTGATCTTGAGTCACTGCACTAGCCAAGGAAGATAGAATCCAACTGATACAGATAATGGTGATGCTTAGGACTGAACGTGAAATCTTCTGCATGTGATCGACCTGTGAGCTATGGTCTTTATGGCTGTGAGACAGATGCCTCGGTCAGACTTGGTCAGTATGCATGGAAGACCAGGAAGGCAAGGCAAATGTTCAGGGAAGGAAGCAGAACCATGGACAGCTCCAAGTAGCGTTGGGCAGAATTCAGGCTGACTAGATAATAGCATTGAAGAGCAACAGGCTCGGGAGGATATTGCTGCTTGAAGGTCTAGGTCCAAATTTCCTAGGCCTACCCTTTGATCCTACCAGACACATTCCACCAGAACAGTTCTTATGAGAGTAATTCTTGCACCTAGTCTTCTTCAGTGCTTTTTTTCTTTAAAAAAAATATGTTTAGGAGTACTCTCATTTTGACTCAAGAAAATCATTGAGAAAGGAAATGAAGTTGCCATTGGAGGTGGTAACAACAAAACTGACCAATCACCGTGCTAGATTCCAACTCCTACTTCACATATTAAATGCTCACTTCCATGTGAGACTCAGGAAACACCGTGACAGGAAATGAGGCTGCCATTGGGGGTAGCAACGGAACTGACAATTCACCGTGCTAGAGAAGAAACTAACATTTTTCAAAAATTTAGTTTATTCTCCCATTAGATTCATAAAATGTTTAGGGGTATTGACTATAATTGTTTTAGCCAGAAAATCTCCAGCCCGTTCTGAGATTGTTTATTATGTCCAGAAAATGTGACAAACTTAACCACTGGCTGTCCTGAGGTATTCACCAAGAATCATACAATCATAGAATTGTAGAGTAAGGAACTATGAGAATAATCTAGTCCAACCCCCCTGCAATGCAACTTTATCCAATTTAGAGCTCAAACCCACAAACCTGAGATTAAGAGTCTCGTGCTCTGAACTATCCTGAAGACATAATATTTAAAAACAAGGTCTCTGATTTCCCAAATTTTCTGAAATCTAAATGTTGAGATCATCTACATTGATATATATTTTTTCTAATTCCTGATGAGAAGTGATTTTTTTTAATCATTTCTGCTAAAAATGCAAACAATTCTCATACATTATATGCAATACCACACATATGGCATAATATGCATAGTAGATACATGCACACTCTAGGTTTTCTAATGTAACACATAAACAGATACCATAATACATATAACCATATAAGATGCTTTTGTATTGATTATTATAAAAGTACAGTGGTACCTTGGTTCTCAAAGGCCTTCGTACTCAAACAACTTGGAACACAAACACTGCAAGCCCAGAAGCAAGTGTTCTGGTTTGCAAACTTTTTTTCGGAAGCTGAACATGCTCTGTTTTGAACGTGCACTTCCAATTTGAGTGCCATGCTTCCGTGTTGAGTGTTACGCTGAGGGATGCCTGTTTTTGCTATTTATTTTGCGTTTTTGTTTTTGAGGCTTTTTTGGTTAGTTTGTTTTTGTGACTGTGTGGAACCCAGTTCAGCTACTGATTAGTTGACTGTGTGACTGCAGTACATTGCTTATTGCTTTCATTTTATGGATCAATGGTCTCGTTAGATAATAAAATTCATGTTTAATTGCTGTTTCAGGGATTGTTTTTAAAAGTCAGGAACGGATTAATCCTTTTTGCATTACTTTCTATGGGAAAGTGCGCCTTGGTTTTGGAACGCTTTGGATTTGGAATGGACTTCCAGAACAGATTAAGTTTGAGAAACAAGGTACCACTGTATGCTGCAGAGATATAGTAGCGCATGCAGCTTGACCCATTTACTGTATATGTCTCTCTCTCTCTCTCTCTCTCACACACACACACACACGTATTTTTTCCTACAATTTTGCATTTCAGACAATGCACAAATGGCTTGGACACAAGCAGCTGTTAGATGCAAGAGATAGTCTGATGCAGGCAAAGCTCAATTGGTTCAGGAGCACCAGATTCATTGCATAAATCAATTTAAAATGGACTCCTCCTCTATCCCTACCTTTGTTGAGCAGGAAATGTCTGCATGAGGTTTTCACTTACATTCACTTGAACATGAGTAGAGCCCTCTAGGAGATTAGTAAGCTGATAAAGCAGGGTCTTCCCTGATCAAGTGGAGGGTCCTACTGATGTTCATGAGAATATCAGCAATTACCCACAAAGGGATAGATGTGTTGGCGCCAAACCATGCGTATGCCATTCTCACCATTTTTGGAGGAAACAAAATTGCCACACCCCTCCTCCCCTGGAAGAAGAGGAGAAGTGGTATCTCCCATGGGGGAAACATTGTGGTTTGATGGGTGCTTTCGCCCAATGGGGAGAGGTGGTGACAGGCTATTTAAGCTTGTTCCGCCCCACACTTGGTTGAATCTGACTACTTAATTGGTCTTGTAAATCCTCAAGTTGTCATATTTAATAAATATAACCTATTTATCCACATTTTTTGTCTTCCTGGTGTGCTGGTAATGTGCCCTTGCCCCACTTTTAAACATTGTATTTTCAGATAGATGGTTGAACGTGGCTTTTGTTCTGACACATACTTAGAATTATCTTGTGCCTTCTCCTTCAACACAGGCCCCAACATCTCAAGACTGCTTCCGAACATACCATGTTCCTTACTGGGTTTAGATCTACTTCTTTTTCAGGTTACCTTTTTTAAAAAAAGAACTTTTGTACTAGCTTATCTGCATGAATACAAAATATATTAGAATAAATTATTTTCAAATGAATGTAAAAGCTCGAGGTTTTTCGACACTGGGATGATTAAAGTTGATTATCATAGCTAAATGTTGACAATATAATATATTCCCCAATTATGCCTCTGAATACTAAATCTTACATTGCAAATTATTTGCTTGTCATTGAGCTCCTTTTGCTTAAAAATAGTGTCTATTAAATATAGTTGTTTTTTTTTGAAATTTCAACTTGCATGCACCAAAAGAAGAAAGAAAATGTGACCACCAGTATATCAGTAATCCAGTAGTCCATCACTACATCACCTGGTCTACTTGTGTATAGGTTATTATTTTAAATGTACATTGGGAAAAGCAATGGAGGAAAGAAAGTTTCAAGCGGGGCTTTGTATCTTTGTAGCTGAGCTCTATGGTCACTGCGCACAGGGATGCCACAAGACCTTCACTCGGTTTTGGCATGTTTTCTTTGAGCACAAATATACTACACTATGGCCCAGGAGTCTACATGCTGTTATTATGTCAGGACACATTACCAGCAGATGAGAGGAAAACATGTCTTTCAAGCATCCTTGTGCTGATATCCCCAGATAAACTGAAATAGTTACTGAGTCTGTCCACTGATTTAAAAATCTTAGTTGATCATTCTTCTTTGAATCAATTAAATAAATGTGCATGTTACAACTTCTATAGGTCTCTTTTTGAGTTAATGAAGCTAGTTTGAGTGAACTTACAATTTGCTGTGTGATCTACGAGTGTCTACTCAGTACTAAGGCCATTAAGTTCATCAGGGCTTACTCCTAGGTCAGTGGCTAGGAAAAACTAGCCCCAGTAAATAGAAGCTATGCTCATTATTAGAAGGAAAGGCTCTCTTTAATATTTTCTTTCTCTTTCCTTATTAAATAAACACAGCAGAACCTCCAAAGGCTAAAAAATAAAGAAGTGTTGCCCTTGTGCCTCAGCTCCATCAAGTAATCAACTAAACCTTTGGTTGATTAATCTACAGATTAAACAAATGAAAGTGTGCAGACCTAATAGAAATGAAT
The DNA here is from genome assembly GCF_027172205.1 of Podarcis raffonei. Lineage (NCBI taxonomy): Eukaryota > Metazoa > Chordata > Lepidosauria > Squamata > Lacertidae > Podarcis > Podarcis raffonei. The sequence continues at coordinate 23,178,664 of NC_070606.1, forward strand.
AACTGGCTCAGGTTAATGAAGAACAATTGGCTGGTCTCTCAGATCTCATTAGCCTTTAGTGAGTGTCATCAAGAAAGCAGTCATTTGGGTGAGCCTTACAATAGCCTCATTTTTCTGAAGACTGCCTGGTTTCTGCAGTCAACTGAAATGGTGTGCTGGAGGAGGAGAGTGGGCCCTCCACAATGCAGTGGACATATATAGTTTCTGGTAAATACCAAATCACATGAATTGGTCCTCCACATGATTTGCAATTCATGCTGAAGGTCATGATCACACCAGGGAATATTTCATGACAGAGGGAAGTGGTCTGCACCACATTCCACGACATTTATTTCAGTGTTGTCCTAGCTGAATTAGGAGTGGTGTGCATGCATTGCTAAAGGTATTTCCAAAGCATATTGGAATCCTCAAAGCTTAAAAATAAGTGATGCAGAAGCAACAGGTTATAAATAAAAACTGTCTGCTCACGAATCTTGATCAGATAGATTTCATGAGTGGTAGACAGTAATGCTCTCTGTCACTCAAAAGCTATTAAATTCTAACTCAGCAAACAGGCCTAAATAAATAAGGGCAAGATTTGATTTATGTTTCATGCTAGAATGACATCTTTGGGAGAGCTTTTCTTTGTTTTCTGCACATCTGAAGTTCAGAAAAATGCATCCCAGGTTTTCAGTAGTTCAAAGGGAAGAATTGTGTAGCTGTTGTTCACCTACTATGTGGTTGTATGTAGAACAAACTGTGTATTCATTCCTTATGTAGACAGCCCTAGCGTCCTGACTTCACAATACACTAATGGAATCTATATTTGCAGTAACTATCCAGGAAACAGATGCTTGAGAATAGAACTGCGCTGGTGGCAGCAAACACAGACTATGGGACACATGCTGTTGTTTATTCACCATACAGAAACTGAAAGGGGGAAGGCTTTGAGAGGGAGGAATTAAGTATGCCTCATTAGGGCTGTATAATTTTATGGGTGAAACTTAATTTTTGCAAATTTCTTCAGTGAGGGGTCTTAAAAATATATTTCTTGGTGCAAAGAATTCAAATCTGCTTTTATTTATGTGACTGGACAACATTTAGTTTGGTAAGTCTACATTTGATGAAGAAGCACAGAAACTGCTTTTGGAAAACCAAAGAATTATAATGCTACCTTCTGAAAATAACAGGTAATGAGGAGAAGAAGAAGAAGAAGAAGAAGAAGAAGAAGAAGAAGAAGAAGAAGCAGCAGCAGCAGCAGCAGCAGCAGCAGCAGAAGCAGCAGCAGCAGCAGCTGGGAAAAAAGAGCCCTGGTTATAGCATAGTATCGATGCAAGGTTGCAGTGAGGTGTTACAATCCATGCTAAATACACATCAATCACAAATTCCAAATAAAAGTTTTTTAAAAAATAGGATAGACTTTAGGCAAGGCTAGCCGACTATCAGCCAGAGTGAGGCAGCCAACAAAGATAGCTGATTTGGGGTGTCACAGAAGGGCAGCAATTTTCTAGTTATTTAATTTATTGTTCTGTTTTCCTGCCAGAGAGGAGAAGAAATGGCTTTTCTGCCTCAGCTACCAAAATGACTTAACAGTGCACCTTGCCTTTGCAGAGAGGTGTGTACAGAGGGATGCTGTCCCAACATTTGCTGCTAGTACAGCTGCATTTCAGTGGATTATAACAGCCTGCTTTTTAAAAATGCAGCTTCCGGTTTTGGAAGCAGGGCTTCTCACCAGACTTGACATTTCACAGCTGGCTACCCTGTCTCTTCCCGAAGGAGCAGCAAAGAAGCAATGCTGGTAAGTGGTAATGGTGTGAAGTCACCTTACCTGGTCTGCCAAGATGTCTGGCTGCAAGTGCTGGCCTTGCAACACTGGCCCCTTCTCAACACACCTCCATGATTGTGGACTACATTGTAAAGCCAATCTGTGGGCAGAGGCGCATTTAGGGGAGCGTGGCCGGTTTGCCCACACTGGGTGCCAAGGCAAGAAGAAGAAGAAGAGTTTGGATTTGATATCCTGCTTTATCACTACCCTAAGGAGTCTCAAAGCGGCTAACATTCTCCTTTCCCTTCCTCCCCCACAACAAACACTCTATGAGGTGAGTGGGGCTGAGAGACTTCAGAGAAGTGTGACTGGCCCAAGGTCACCCAGCAGCTGCATGTGGAGGAGCAGAGACGCGAACCTGGTTCACCAGATTACGAGTCTACCGCTCCTAACCACTACACCACACCACACTGGCAAGAGGGTACTGCCGGAAGGGTGCCACAACATTGACTTACAACAGAAGGCCAGAGGTGGGAGGGAGCACCAAATTTTGGCTTCACACTGGGTGCCGCTGAAATTTGAAAGCCCAAAGTCCCCCACTGCTGGGGGTCCCAGGTCACTGTAGGTATTCTTACCAGCTTTTTTATGTCCTATTGTTGTCTGAGTTAGAGCAGAGTGGAAATTCCTCAGAAATATGCCTTCCTAAGTGTTTTCTTTTTCTCACCACCACCACTCTGAAGGAAAAATCCACTTCCAGAACTTTCTCTGAATATTCACCACTATTTCTTTTGGGGCAGCTGCCATTTCACTCTCTCTCACACACACACACACACACACACACAGCCTTAGAATGACATTAGGTTCAGGGTTTTGTTGGGGATACAAAATGGTGGCTGGGCTGCCAGCATAACCTCAGGGGCCTTTTGCAGAAGCAGCAAAACAAAACAAAACTTTTAAGGGAGAGATGGCAAGGGGAAGCTGTGTTCTTGCCACTCCTCAGTGGTGAGCCCCCCCCCCTGAGAAATTCTTAGAGAATTTCTCCTCCCTCTGGAGAAATTGTTGAAATGTCTCCCTTCCACGCTATTTTTCTGCCCACAAGATAATGTTGAGAGGCCATCTGTGCCTCATTCTATCCAGGATTCTTTGCTACTGCTGTTCAGTGTTCCAGTATGTTTCAGCGGGTATTAGTTACAACTCACAGCCATGTTCTGCTGGTAGCTTTGAGAAGATTCATCTTCATAAAGGAGATCATAATTAGAGAGTATCATCCTGGCAAGCAGTACCTATCTGTTCCTTAGATACCTACCATGTAAAGATGCCTTGGTGGAAGGAGAGATTATAGAAATATAGGTGATTTCATTTGTTAGCTATATTACAAATTTCAGAACAACAAAGAATTTGCAGTTAGTGTTTCTTTCAAGAGCTTTTTAAGCATGCGGCTCAAGGCTGGTTTGAACGAAATCAATTAACTGGGGGTTTTTTTGCAGTTAGCATTCTTACTACCTGCTGCATTTATTTCTGATGATTAAGAAGTTCCTGCAGTGAGGTGTGATTCTGTGGATTTGAGCTTTGGGCTTTCAATAAAAGGTATCTAGAGACATCTCTTTCTTCTATTAAGAAAAGCATAATGAAGTAGAATCTTTAGATCATAGTGTGGGACAAACCTAGCAGGGGGTAAGAGTTTTCCACCTTCCTCTGAAGGAGGAAGATAGGTACTGCCTCTTAGTACGAAGAAAAGTGTGTGTGCCATTCCTGATCACAAATGGAAAAGGCTTTATGTTGAACTATTCAGTTAAACATTTTAAGAGGGGTCACCTTCAGGGAGGTGCAGAGGGGAGCCAAAATGGCACCACTAGGGAGCCTCATCTGTTTTGGTTACATCCGAGACCAATAAATTGTGGCTCATCTATATCCGATGGCTTGGAATGTGCACCATAATGGCAAACAGATAACGAGGATAACAAGAGACCTCTGAATGTGTTGCTATTTTGGGTATTGCTTTTAATTAGTTAACTGGTGGTTTTCATGTTGAGTAAAGTAATGATTTAACTGGTGTTTTATCTTAAAATGTAGCAAATGAATTAGTGGATGGTATCCCTGTTGAATTACTACTCAAGTAAATGAGGGATGGGGAATCTGTGGCCCTCCAGTGATTGTTGGACTACAACTCCCGTTGTCCCTCACATTCGACCATGCTGGCTGGGGTTGATGGGAACTGGAGGTCAACACAATCTGGTTTCTCTCTCTCTAAACTAAATAATGAACTAACCAATCAACTAAGCCAGGCTTCCTCAAACTCGGCCCTCCAGATGTTTTGAGACTACAGTTCCCATCATCCCTGACCACTGGTCCTGCTAGCTAGGGATCATGGGAGTTGTAGGCCAAAAACATCTGGAGGGCTGAGTTTGAGGAAGCCTGAATTAATCTGTGGAAAGAGACAAGGATATCCACTGTCTGCATTGGCAATGGGACACTTTGCCACTGAGGTTCAAAATAACCTAATACTAAAGGTGTTGTGATAAACCATACTGAACTGAAGAGGCCAATTTGTGTGCACCACTGTCTTTAATAGGCATGTCATCACCTGAGCCATTGCTGCATGAGTCCGTGGTGGTTATCAGACTCCAAGATTCCTCATTCTCCTTCCCCCATCCTCACTCCAGCACACCAGAGGAGTGTCATTTTTTTGATCTGATTTATTTAATTATTAAGGACAGAAAACTTGCCTTACTTGATCTGATCAAGCATGCTTCTTTCAAAGAAGCAACCTCAGAGATGCTTATAGAAAATCACAAGCCGGGCACAAAAGAGATGGCCTTCCCCTGTTCTTTGTCTTCTGCATCTGACAGTCTGTACCTGGAGGCTTCATTTATCTACAACAGCAATAACTGATGGTAGGCTCATTCACCATGAATTAAAATTATTAATGTTACAGGCTTCACATTAGGACTGGAGGATTTAAACCTACAACCTCAGATGGAGGCTTCCTGCAAAAAGGATAGCGCAGCAAAAATCGTAGCATATTTAAAGGACAACTTTCAGCCAAATGCAATTGCCCACCCAAGGAGATCACTGAGAGAGGCCCTTCTCCATGTTCTGCCACTGTCAGAGGTTCAGCTGTGTGTGGTCTTTAATGGCCCCCAGGCTTTGAAATGCCCTTTCCACCAGAACATCCATCCATCCCCCACTTTGCCAGCATTTTAACAATAACTACCAGTGATGCTAATGCCCATTCAATTCCGCCTTACTTCCAGAGTGATAACGTTCCTTAAAATGGATGGCTGCGGATGGTGACTGAAATGTATTTTCAGTAATCCCCAGCAGAAATGGCATAAAATAAGGCAAATATGCACTGCAGCTTGGCACACTGGCGACTCTGTCTCCTTGTTCCATTCATTGATATTCGTATCAGCAACACCAGACTGTCATTTAACCAAAGGAGCTCATCTATCAAACCCAAGACTGCTATTTTTTCAGTGGCTAATACAGATGGCCAAATCAAATACCATTAGGAAATAAGGACCTTAATGGTATATGTGTTATACAACATGCCATAGAGCAGGTTCCTGGTCAAAGTAATGCTCTGCTGTAGTGTCAAGAACATCTGCTGCACTAAAACACTCCTCTTTGGCTACGTAGTGCAAAATCTAAAGATGGCAACTTTTCCAGTATTTCAAGAATACTGCTCAGGACTAGCTCCAGGGTTGAGGGGGTCTCACAAAGTGCTGTCTGAGGTGCCACTTTCAATCTCACACACCCCAACTTCAGACTTACTTGACAGAAGCAGTAGGTGGTTTATGAAACCATCACTTTAAATCGTCCACAGTGCCATGGGTGCACCAAAGCACTGTGGGAAATGTTGCTGTTTGATTCGTCTTTTCTCAGACCAGCAAAATCTGACTAGAAAACTTAACTTAGCTCAGCCCGGACACTGAGGTCCTCCTCCGGGGGTCTTCTGCTGCTTCCCTCATTGTGAGAAGTGATATTATGGGAAACCAGGCAGAAGGTCTTGTCAGTAGTGGCGCCCTCCCTGTGGAATGCCCTCCCTTCAGATGTGAAGGACATAAAGAACTACATAACTTTTAGAAGACATCTGAAGGCAGCCCTGTATCAGGAAGTTTTAATGTTTGATATTTTACTATGCTTTATGTATGCTGTAAGTCTCCAAGAGTAGCTGGGGAAACCCAGCCAGATAGGCGGGGTATAAACAATAAAAATATCATCATCATCATCATTATCATCCCACATTCGCTTCATATTTAAACCATGCATGTACCTATGAGATAGCCACTGCACATGCACAGATGATAGCTTCACTAATAGGAGCTTTGCAGGGTGGTACAGAGGTGAGGAAACATGTTTGTCAAGTGAAGACATCCTTGCTGCCTCTGATGTGTACATCACGGTGCAAGTGCAACTTGAAACTCAGTGGTGGGAAATGGCTTTGCTGTGCTTAATTAATGTGTACATACCCTCAGTCTACAGATCTATAAACCTTTCTGCAAGCTGGTTCACCCACTGTACTTGGGACTGGAACTCAGGGCTTGCAGTACAATGTGGAGGCAGAAACTTTATTGCATGTACAGTGGCCCTTTTTGGACAGAATTGTGCAGAATGCAATCTGTGGTTGCTTCCTGCATCCTTTAAAAATGTGTTTTACTTAGTGCTGTGGTGGTATGCCATGCTTTGAAGCCCCTCCAAGAAGCTTTGCACTGCAAAAACAAGAAAAAGAGAGCTCACCTTGTAAGTCAGAGGACAAACCACGTTGGAATCTAGCAGGCCATTGATGGAGCTTGGCAAACTTAGATGGGTCATCCCTGGTGGAGTTTGTTTTCTTGCTTTTCAGACCCTGCTCCCTCATACAGATTACCTAACCAGTTAATTGGAACAATAAAATAGTGACAAATTGGCAACTCTAACAATGACTGCATTTTCAGTTGTGCTGAAGGGAAAGTGGTAAAAGCATTGTAACCAGCCTACAAAAAGGGATGACTATGCTCTCTTTATCGCAAGTGACTTCGGGAAAGCATGGATGCCTTCTCTAAATCATATCCCATTGTTGCACTACTTGCATGATGCTTTATGAGTGCAAGCAGGAGAACGAGTGTTCCATATGCATCATTATTGTATACTTGGCATTACTACAAAAAGAGATCCAAGGGACGCACATTGAACCAGCCTTCCAATTGTGTCCCTCATAATTTAATGTTTGGCATTTTCTTATATTGGAAGCCACTCAGATAATAATAATAATGGCATATATGTTGTTATACCTCACTTTTTCTCAAATGAGGACACTTCTCCCTTCTCCATTTCATCATCGAGAGCCAGTGTGGTGTAGTGGTTAAGAGTGGTAGTCTTGTAATCTGGGGAACCGGGTTCGCGTCTCCGCTCCTCCACATGCAGCTGCTGGGTGACCTTGGGCTAGTCACACTTCTTTGAAGACTCTCAGCCCCACTCACCTCACAGAGTGTTTGTTGTGGGGGAGGAAGGGAAAGGAGAATGTTAACCGCTTTGAGACTCCTTCGGGTAGTGATAAAGCGGGATATCAAATCCAAACTACTACTACTACTCCTCCTCCTCCTCCTCCTCCTCCTCCTCCTCCTCCTCCTCTTCTTCTTCTTCTTCTTCTTCTTCACAAATAGCTTTGGCTGTGAGGTAGCTTTGGCTGAGAGAAGGTGATTGGCCCAAGCTCACTCAGTAGCCTTCATGGCTAAATGGGGATTTGAACCCTAGTGTCCCAGCTTTCCATAAGAGAAAACACTTGACCATTTGGTTATGTGTGTGTGTGTGTGTGTGTGTGTGTGTGTGAGAGAGAGAGAGAGAGAGAGAGAGAGAGAGAGAGAGGGATGGAAGCTTCGGCAATAGTTAATTTAAGGAGGCAGGCATATCTTTTCATTCAGCACTACAATAAAAGGATGGTTGAACATGTTGCACATATTCTCTCTCACAGTTGTTGTCCTCCCTGTGCCAGATGTTATCCGCTTTCATCAGCCAAGCCATCTTCAACCATTTTCTCAACATGAGCCAACCAATTCCCAACTGCCACATGAACACAGCTAGCTTCCATAAAAACAACATTCCAGGGTTACCCCTAGCAACCTAATGGAACTGGGTTTCTTTCTGCGAGCCTCATAAAATTGTTACTGATCAGGTTTGTGCACACCACTACCAATCCAAATTATAGCATTAATGGAAGCCTGTTGAAAAGGGCATTAGTTTGATGCAGTACATTAGCTGCATGTAATGGATGGACAAATAGGGGATGGGTCGAGAACTATCATAAAACACTGTGTACCAGTGTTTTAGGGATTAAACTGAGACCTAGGAAGAGGCTTCATTTGGATTTTTCCTCTACTATGAAACTCACGAGACAGCCTCAGACAAAACCAACATAGGGTTTGTTTTATTTTAGTTTGTTTATAATATGCCTTTCAAAATAATCCCTCCCAAGGCAGCATACAACAAAAATATTGAATGTGTTTAATTGAAGTCATCACTAAAAATGTATGTAGTGTACATCAAAGTGGAAGATCCCCAGTTCTCCTTGACCCACTTCTAGGATCTTGAAGTAGAGCAAAACAGCAGAAGCCATAGACTGTAAGTAGCAAGGTTCAGTATGTATTTACTGATTTAACCCACAGTGTATTCAGCCTACACACGATGGACTTGATTCAATGAATGAAACCTGCTAGCAGAAGCCAATGCAAAGTCTACCATTAGCCAATGGGCTTTCCAGCCCTCTCTTCCTTTGTGTGCCCTCTGCATCTGGCTTGGCAGCAAACCCCAGAATAGCATGGGGGAGGGGGAGGGGAGAGGGGAGATCATTCCATCTGGCAAGCTGAAATGCTTGTACTGATGGAACGATCTCCTTAGTGCTATGCTGATTTCTTCAAAATACCTTTAAAGCACATCTGAAGCACATTCTCTTCCTGAAAGAATTCTGGGCACTGTAGTTTATTAATGGTTGCTTGGAATTGCAATTCCATAAAGTGTACCTGACAGTGCCCAGATTTTTTTGCATTCCTCTCTTGATTAGGGATTTAAAAGAAATAGCTTTATAAGTTGTGTGGCTTTCCCAATTTGATTCTTTTACATGGGTTTTGCATGTATTGTGGTATTTTATGCATTGTGTCTTGAAGGGGTTTTTTTCTTGATCATAGTTTGGTCATTTATTGTAATTGTTAAGAGTAAATTTCTGTTTAATTATCATTTGCTGAAGTTTTGAGAGTTAATTTCATTGTGTGCTGTTGTATCCTAATTGATTATTGAATATTACTTTATTTGATACAAGCTGTTCCATTTTAAAGTTATGTTTTACTACTACTTTTTGTATTGGGTTAGTTTATTATAAGGTGTGTGTCATTTGCTGTATATTTTCTTGCTGCCAACCACCTTGTGTATGTTGTTGTTTAGTCGTTTAGTCGTGTCTGACTCTTCATGACCCCATGTGCCAGAGCACGCCAGGCACTCCTGTTTTCCACTGCCTCCTGCAGCTTGGTCAAACTCATGTTGGTAGCTTCAAGAACACTGTCCAACCATCTCATCCTCTGTCATCCCCTTCTCCTTGTTCCCTCAATCTTTCCCAACATCAGGGTCTCTTCCAGGGAGTCTTCTCTTTTCATGAGGTGGCCAAATTATTGGCGCCTCAGCTTCAGGATCTGTCCTTCCAGTGAGCACTCAGGACTGATTTCCTTAAGGCGGTATACAAATTAAAAGTGAAATGAAATGTGCACACACCGCCTAATAAGTGGCAGTCATGCCACACGAAGGGGAATCCACATTCAAAGAGACTGTGGGAACTGAGAGTGCTCTCTCTCAGTAGGCGCATGTATCATATGCACTGATTATGAGACAAAGGTATAACAGCGACATGGCTGAGTGGGCTTCATTTGTCTAGCTCTCCAAAGCAACATAAATAGGCCCCAGCTGGTCATCCAATTTTGTGTGAGTAAATATATTAGCAATGTAATTGTGGCACAGCTGAGTAAATCAGTGATATTTGCATGCCAGCACAGGTGAGACCCAATCTTTATCACTGCCTGCTCATATATCCCCTCAATCTCGTTTCATCAGCTCGTAAGTAGCCCTTATCCAGTAGTCTCTAGTGAGAGCTGACAGATGCACAAAATCAAAATAAAGGGGACCAAGTTCAAAGGAAGCTTTCTCCAAAATGTCTCACCATGGTGGGAAAAGGAAAGGGGGTTCTCCTCTCAAATTCTACTTCGGCAAATGAGGGCCTGGCAGTCACTTAGGCAGTTCCTCATCAATCCTCCCTCTTTGCTCCTTTATCCACTTCCTTCTACAAACTTCTTTGGCCATAAGAAAAGGAGCTGCATATTTGACCCCGTCTTAGCAACCTTTTAGAAAATCATATTCAAACAACTTTCCCCCAAAGGAAATGGAACTGTTGTTTTATTTTCAAATGCTACAAAACAGCCCAAAGACCATAATTGCTACTTCAAGCTGACAGTTATTTTCAGAAGAAGCATGCCCCTAATCCTACTGATGGTTTGCAGGTCATGAATAACATACAGCTGTCAAATTCCTATTCAGATAAACATGCAAACACTTATTTAACTACTTTATGACTCTGAGTCTCTCCCTACCCCCCCTTTTTTACCAACCATAGACATTTCATCTATATAATCTCTTTTGAAATTAGGGCAAAAATTTTTATTCTTCAAAAGGAAGAGCTCTGCCCCACTGTTATCCTTCCATGATATATTGCAGTGCTGCTGCATCAGAAGAACATGGGGGATGGATGGATGGAGAAGGGCAGCAGGACAGTGAGGTGGAATCAGGATGAGTGAGAGGATCAGGATGAGTTGGTTGAAAGGACCAGAAAGGAAAGGACTGGTGACCAAAAGAGCTTACTGTGTCAGTTGATTAGGTAGGACATCATCTCTCCTTTTTTACTGAGTATTTGCATACTTCTGTTTGTTAAGTTCCATAAATATACACAACAGTTGGCTCAATTAGTGTTCAGTATGTGCTGATTCGGGACTGCAAAGCTTGAGGGAATCTGGTCTCTGCATCACATAGGCAAAGTGGAGGACAACCAAGCACTATCTATTGGCTTCTGAAAGAGCTGCAATATGGGTCTAATGCCACTGGACGACACTGACAGGTTCTTGTAAACCTCCTTCTGTGGCGATCACTCGTAGCTGAGTAAGATTGTCTTCTATAAACACAGTTTTAACAATGAGTCTGTAAGTGACTGTGGAGGCCAATTCTGGATCCACACATCCTTCCACAGTGAGGACATTGGTTTCCATGTGGGAGTTGATCATGGTGTGGATTTGCCAAGCGTGCCTTCCTCTTAGCACGTTTCTCCCTTGTGTCCTGAGTTTGAGTGTCTTCAAAGCCCATGACACCTTTGGTAAAGGCTGTTCTCCAACTGGAGCACACACAGGCCAGTGTTTCCCAGTTGTCAGTGTTTATACTACATTTTTAAAGATTTGCCTTGCGAGAGTCTTTAAACCTCTTTTGTTGACCACCAGCATTACGCTTTCAATTTTTAAGTTCAGAATAGTTGTTTTGGAAGACGATCATCAGGCATCCACACATGACCAGTCCAACAAAGTTGATGAAGAACCATTGCTTCAACACTAGTGATCTTTGCTTCTTCCAGTATACTGGCATTAGTTTGCCTGTCTTCCCAAGTGATGTGTAAAAATTTTCGGAGACACCACTGATGGAATCTTTCGAGGAGTTGGAGATGGCGTTTATAAGTGGTCCATGTTTCACAAGCATATGGTAAGGTTGGTAGTACAATAGCTTTGTAAACAAGCATTTTGGTAAATCACTCCCAGTATGAGCTGCAGTATTCATTGTGAATTACACGGCAGAGCTGATATGAATCACTCTATTCTAGCCACAGCCCTTCCCAACATAGCTTATGGAGAATGAATTGTATTTGGTTTGGAATTTGCATTAGTGGGTAAATACAGTGGTACCTTGGTCCTTGAACTTAATCTTTTGCAGGAGTCCATTTGACTCCCGAAACAGTTTGAAAACTAATGCGCAGCTTCCAATTGGCTGTAGGAGCTTTCTGCACTCAAGCAGAAGCCATGTTGGACTTTCAGCTTCCGAAAAACATTCGCAAACCGGAACACTCACTTCCGGGTTTGAGGCACTCAGGAGCCTATTTCTGCGGGAGCCAAGCCATTCAAGTACCAAGGTACCACTACACACACACACACACACACAATTCACACTAAATAAGAACTCAGTAAGATGGTGGATTCTATTCTTGCTGCTACCTCTGGAAAGGTTTTGAGATGGGGGTAGCACATTGGCACTCCATCCCACACACCTTAAAATCATTGAGATCTTTATAAATTCCTATGGACAACTCTTATCCATCTCTGGGGATGTAACTGGGAATATAACTTTTTTAAAAATGTAAGAACTATTTCATATAAGAAAAGTATGTTCTGCATTCAAACCTGCATCATCAAAATTTGTGAAATTTTAATGTCACATTGAATATTCATTTAGGATCGTGGAGCTGAATTTCCTTAAAGGCATCACAGAATTGTTTTCATTGTTAAAATCAAGTGTTATGGGGCAGGATGGTGGCAGAGAGAATGCTCAGCTGTTATTCATTGCACAGGCTGATTCTATTCTTGATATTCATTTAAAAACTTTTAAAAGGGTTCAGCTAAAAAGGGGGGGGGATAAAGATTGTGTGATGGCATACTGCAGCAAAAGAGGGTAGATATCCAAAATCAGGGCAGGGAGAGAGAAAGCACCAAATCATCATTATAATTTGACAGTACAAATCAATCATTTGTGACCCAGAGCACTGCAGGGGGCTGTAGTACAAGTAACAGAGAAGCCAGATTGCAGCTCGTGGAGAAACGTTGCCGAGACAGATTGTCAGGGAAATGGCTGCCTTCCAGTAATTCTTTACAGAATATGGGGAAAGGGAACAAGTATTCATTTTGACAATTATCAGACAGCTGATTTGAGAGAGGAATTTAGCTCTTTTTTCAGAATGGGGGAGTGCCATGACATTTGGAAGGTGATATAAAAAGATGACAAAGCATAAATTTCTACATAAAGCATGAAGAGGACATTTTGCAAACCATGATACATGGAGCAAAAGAGGCCAATGCCACCTCAGAAGACTATCTGGAGTCATAGCTGCTCAGGGGAACAGACAGAATTGTGAAGGAACTGGGGCCTCTGAGCACATTCCCAGCTCAGATCAGGAATTTTGTATCTGTACCAGAATTCTGACCAGAGCTCCTACACACAAAAATCTACTCCTTGTCTATCCCAAGTTTTATTTGTTTCAGTAGGCAACTACAGAAACAGAGAGGGAAACCCTTTTAAAAATGTTTATTTATTGAACTTATATACTGCCCTATACCCACAGGTCTCAGGGTGGGTACCTTTTAGTACCTTTAATTTTAGGTTGTTGTTTTTTATTAACAGTACATGTGTGCCACGTAAAACTTAGTTTCTTGGGAGGCTTATTTATGTGAAAGGGGATTACAGAGAAATGAATGTACATGTTTTGCCCTTTCTGATGTTTATTATGTTGCTGCCCCTTTAAGTAAAAGTAAACAAACAAGTTGAAGTCTGGGAAAGTGAGGGGAAAGAGGTAGACCCCCAAGGGCAGTTGAGTGAAAGTTCTGTCATGGTCCTACTCTGTTTAGGCCCCTGTAGAAATGTTGAAGTGGCTCTGGATCAATAAAAGTTTGTTCTGTTTGCATCTCTCTGGGCTGGACTGTAACATTTAGCAACCTGGGAGGATTTGACTGAAAGGGTCTCACCCTGTGAAGGGCAAACCTACAGAGCTGTGGAAGAAACAGCTTTGCTTCCACAATTCCCAGCCAAATAACTGAATGAACCAGAAGCATATGGCAACTAGAGATGGGCATATTCTTTCCATTTTAATTCACAAACAGATATACTCCTGCATACCTAGGGGGGTCTTGTGACTGTGATCATGGCCATACTTTGGATGATTCCATCTGAGTTACAAACCAAAAGGCACTTGGCTACCAAGGTGCTTGCTTGTTTTTAAGGCAATGTTTCCCACAATTAGGTTGACTGCCATTTCATAAATTTCCTCCTCTCAAATTTTGAACAATTTCATTCTAAGTAATGTGCTTCTTCCCCCTTCCCCTCCCAGCAATGCATCTGGAGATTCCCTCCCACCGCATGGTAACACATCTTGAAGCAACACTGTACCTCTCCCCCATCCACAGCACATGGTCAAGATATTCTGCTTCTAGCAATGAAACCAGGTGAATGCTCAGTCAATGCTATTGCTTGCTTTTTATTTGAAAAGGCTGAGACGCAAGCTGAAATGATGAAGAAGCATATTAAATCAGGAAAACAGGCATGAAAAACAGATGGTCAGAGGGACAGCCTAACTAGCGGAACAATTCCCCCCCCCCCCAAGTCAGCAAAACCTGTTACGGTGCTTGCCGTACTATACAAGGCCAAAAAATAAAATAAAATAAATTTGGCTCTAGAAAACAAATGTAAAATGGAGCAGGCTAATAACAGAATGCAACAGAACTGTCTCTGGAAACTAGAATAGTTTATTTGTCTTTCCTTCAATTTGTACTTTTATAAAATGCATTTGGAGTTGTGGGAGCCTTGTGGTTGATAACTCTGCAAGGAATTAAAACCACAGCTGAAATAGGAGCTACTAAACCTGCGGTAGCTTTGTAAAGGTTTTGCTAAAATAAGTAGCACGCCTTTCAAATTGTTTGGTTGACCAGACGGTGCACCACAAGATTACTGCTCCCTGAATGAGTTTGTGTTTCAGCTCTCTTCCTCATGGGCAACCCTCTCTAATTCTGCTCCAGAACTCTGCCAGAGTCTTAGCACTGAAAAGACTGCCCATTATTAAGATTTCTACAGTTCTAACATGTAGGAAAATGTCAGCAGACTCATCTCCCTGGGAATGTTGATGGTCTTTCATATTGTCAGAGGCTCAGGAGCAGAAGAGCAGGGGAGAGAGCAAATAGAGAGCGGAGGAGAGGAATCAGAGGGGAGCGTAGGGGAATATGACAGTGGCCCGAGAGATTCCATGAGCTTCTCCAGCGAATCAGAAGATTCCCAGGAGGGGGCGCCTATGGTAAGGGCGAGGCGAGTCCCAGGGGGGACGATCCATAAACAAGGAACCAGAGGGGAGTCCCAAAGGAGTAGCGGAGGATTAGGACCAGTTCCCCCACCAGAGCACAGTGGGGGGGAAGAGTCACATGAGTCAGGACCAGCTTCTCCTCCATCGGGGAGTGGGGAAACGGAGGGAAGGCCAGGTCCAGCTAGCCTCCCCGAAAGAGGGAGCAGTGACACAAGTGTAACGGTCAGAAGGAAAGTGGGAGGCTGCGCGCGCGCGCCAAGTTCAAATGTGGAGGAGCGCGGGACAGCAGAAAACCCGGATTGGGAGCCAGGTCCTAAAGCCCGAAAGAGGGGGGGAGAAGAGTCGGCGGACTCAGCGTCAGAAGAATCTAGGAGGGCTGAGACTCCGACTAGCAGGAGGACCCAGAGAAAGAAGGAACAGAGGAAGAGGTGGAGTAAGGCTAGAATCTTAAGCTGGTGTCAGGGGGGAGGAGATTCAGATGGGACTTGTACGGTCTAAGGCATAGACGTAGCGTTGCGCGCTGCGCGTCTGGAAATGAAACTGAACTTCAATAAAGACTTTTTAACTTGAGGAAGAAGCAGCGTTGGTCTTGTGTGAGCTGGGACCTTGGGCAGCGCTGACACATATTTTAAGTAACAATAATATTCCCCACAGCTTGGTGGCCAGAAGGTTCATGAAAAGGTGCTCACTTGTTTGCGTATGTATAAATATTATTATTTTGAATATTCGCTCCATGGTTGTCTTCCAATGAATAAACTGAGCTCACACAATAGAGCAATCATATCGATAAAAGCAGTACAACTGGACTTCAAAAAAACTCACAAAGCTCTTCATCATCATTTGCCTCATCTTCCATCTTTGAAATCTGCAGAGTTTTGACAGTTCAGCCAAGGATTGCTGATGCTTGACTCCAGCCTCCTGCAGGGTGAATTCGTGTTAATTGGATTGTGTAGTCCAAACCTAACAAACCTTGACAATGCCATTTTGAATAGTTTTACTGATAGTTTCTGTCACTTACAGTTGAATAGTGGAGAATGCCTTGTTAATGTATGTGTCCCTCTTTCCCCATCTCTCCCCTTATCCTCCTTCTTGTTGTATATCCTTGGCTGCTGCTTTGGTGTTCTGGTACCTCTGAAAGTAGAATCAAGATCCTGTGGTTAACAAGAGAGGGAAATCCCTATCTGTTACCAGGGCTTTCTGGAGAAAGAAAATATTCCTGTTAGTTTTTAATATGATGAAGCTAAAGGTAAAGGGTAAAGGGACCCCTGACCATTAGGTCCAGTCGTGGCTGACTCTGGGGTTGCGGCACTCATCTTGCTTTATTGGCCGAGGGAGACAGCATACAGCTTCCGGGTCATGTGGCCAGCATGACTAAGCCGCTTCTGGTGAACCAGAGCAGCGCACGGAAACGCCATTTACCTTCCCGCCGCAGCAGTACCTATTTATCTACTTGCACTTTGACGTGCTTTCGAATTGATAGGTTGGCAGGAGCAGGGACCGAGCAATGGGAGCTCACCCCGTCGCAGAGATTCAAACAGCCGACCTTCTGATTGGCAAGTCCTAGGCTCTGTGGTTTAACCCACAGCGCCACCCGCTACTGGAGTTTAAAGCAAGGACTTCACCTGTAACAAAATGTAATGTGGGTTATAACCTCTAAAGCAGTGATCCTGTTAGCTAGGGATGATGAGAGTTGTAATCCCAAAACAGCTGGAGGGCCAAGTTTGGCCATCACTGCTCTAAAAGGACTCTGATAGAACAGCTTGTCACTTCGCATAGGCCCATCCCCAAGGAAAGCAGTTGGAATCTCATCTTCCAATATTTCTCCGATGAAAATAGGGACATCCTATTTCATCATCATTATTATTATTCCCTGCCCATATGCCTGGGTTGCTCCAGTCACTCTGGGCGGCTTCCAACATATATAAAAACATTAAACATTGAAAAACTTCCCTATACAGGGCTGCCTTCATATGTCTTCTAATGGTTGTATAGTTACATATCTCCTGGGCTCGGGGGTCGCATAACTCCATTCCCTCTAACATTTCTCCAGTGAAAAGAGGGATGTCCTACTGTACCCTCCAACACTTCTCTGATGAAAATAGGGATGTCCTAAGGAAAAGTGGGACATTCCAGGATCAAATCAGAAACTGGGACAGCTTCTTTAAATCCGGGACTGTCGCTGAAAAATGGGGACACTTAGAGGGTCTGGAATCTGTTCATCCTGAAAGCTTCTGAGCATGAATTAGATCCTTTCCACAACCCCCAGTGCCTCCCGTAAATCTAATGGTTCGGAGAAACTGGTCATCCAGAGGGAGTGGTTAGAAAGGCTTGATTTTGCAGCCTGGTGTTTGCAACTGGCTTGGAGGCCCTGATTTCACAATAATGACACTGTTTGTACATCAGAGCTTAGAGCAGAGGAGGGCAACCTGGGGCACTCTCAGTTCTTTTGAACGCTATTTCCTATAAGCCCCAGTCAGAATAGCTAATGGCTAAGGATGATGGGAGTTGTAGCCCAACTAGAGTGCCTACCCTGAACTTTAGAGGCTCCAAGACAAGCTAAGTGTTGTTCAGAATCCTCTGTAGACCCACCATGCCATATCAAATCTAAATTGAAATGTGTCCACAAATATTGACGCCTCAAATCGGCGACCAGGTCCTGAATCTACAGCTGGAACCTGGATTGTTTTCCACTCCCAGTTTTCCGTGGCACTCATAAGGGTCACTCTACATGATGGCTGCCTCTGTGATGCCAGCAATTTATCTGGAGCTACCTGCTACCTCCCAAAAAGCTTGCTACTACCAAATTGAGAAGTTTGCAGCAACATGAAAACAATAGGCTTGACTGCTTCAACAGCCTCATGGTGTTGATTTTAAAGGTGCTTCTTCAAGAGTGCTTGTTTGTTTGTAGCTGCTCTAAAAATTAAAGTTAATGCAAAATCACTCACAGTTAATGCAAAGATCTTGTAAATGTGTGAGGTGTAATGAAAACAGTTCTTTTTAAGGCTGGGAGAAAGTGTTAGAATGCTGAAAGAGCAAACCTGTATAAAAGAGCTAAGAACTGAATTTGTGAGGAAGGATTAAGAGCCCCCAGTGCCACAGCTTGGTTTAGATTGTAAAAGCCTATAGGTATTTTACAGGGAGAACAGGGGTTTATTTAATGATATAGTAATATTATACATGATAGTATAACTAGGAAGAAATGGTCGGAGAGGAAGGAAAAAGTTTTTCTGAACTAGTAGATTAGGATGTAGTCAAATTCCCCAAGGGAAATGGCTGGAATAGAATTGCTTTGGGTTCTGGGTTTTCAAGATTAGACACCATTATAAGGAGTGATTTGACACATGAAATAAAATGAGTGATTTGATCTAAGCAATATTAAATGTATGGAAAAAATTTTACATTCCAGTTTGCCCTTTTTGAAAAAAGTGCAATTCTATATCTACTCAGAATTAAGCCCCGAGTATTATAGTACAAATGGGATGCGGGTGGCGCTGTGTGTTAAACCACAGAACCTAGGACTTGCCAATCAGAAGGTTGGCGGTTTGAATCCCCACGATGGGGTGAGCTCCCATTGCTCGGTCCCTGCTGCTGCCAACCTAGCAGTTCAAAAGCACATCAAAGTGCAAGTCGATAAATAGGTACCGCTCCGGAGGGAAGGTAAACGGCATTTCTGTGCACTGCTCTGGTTCGCCAGAAGCGGCTTAGTCATGCTGGCCACATGACCCGGAAGCTGTACGCTGGCTCCCTCGGCCAATAAAGTGAGATGAGCAGTCATCCACGACTGGACCTAACGGTCAGAAGTCCCTTTACCCTTAACTTATTATAGTACAGTGGTACCTTGGTTTTTGAACGTAATCCGTTCCGGAAGTCCGTTTGACTTCCGAAATGTTTGAAAACCAAGGTGTGGCTTCTGATTGGCTGCAGGAGCTTCCTGCACTCAAGTGGAAGCTGCGTCGGATGTTCAGCTTCCAAAAAACGTTCGAAAACAGGAGCATTTACTTCCGGGTTTTCGGTGTTTGAGAGCCGTTCAAAAACAAAGGTTCGACTGTATTTGCAAAATTATGAATTAACCACAGACTAAATTGAAACAAACTATACTTAGCAGTGTGTTGCCACAAAGCAATATACAAAATTGAAACTAGTCATATACTGTACTGTACTCCCTTGTTTCCTTTTCCTGTTGGTCTCACCCATAAATGATTCCTCCCATACAACCAAGTCACTTTAGTTCCTACTTACTCATATTAGGGGTATGATAGGGTTGCTATTGAAAATATTTACATTATGTATTTAAAATATTTCTAACCCACCCTATATCATAAGTGATATTAGGATGTGCTATAATCACCAACATCTTAAGAATATAATAACAAGAGCAATGCAGTGGAGACAAATGGATGAAATTAACAGTAGCAAAAACAATTGGACCATGGCAGATATTAAATCTCCCATACAAGCCTGTTGAAAGAGGTGTGTGTGTGTGTGTGTGTGTGTGTGTGTGTCTGTCTGTCTATCTGAACTAGGGATGGGCAAATAGGTCAATTTCAGGTTCGTTCAATTTCTCATTTTCCTGTCAAATTCTGTTCCCCACATTTCCACAACAGTTTGCAATTTTTAAAAAAATAATTCCTCATGAAAATTGATCAGTATTTTAGCCAGAACATCTCCTAATAGGCATTTTTTTACATGCAATATAATGAATTATATGCAATTTTCCCTCATATACACATTTTCACAACACAATTTCCTCTAAAATAATTTTTTACTTGTGCATATACATTTCTATGAACAGCTTACCCTAGTTTATGCAATTTTGTATGTGTTACTTCGCTGGATAAGTGCATTGCGACATTCGTAATGTGCAACTTTCAAAGGGTGGCTGTGTTTCAGTTAATGTATTGTTTCAAAAAGTGCAAATTTTATTAGCTTGCCTTTAACTGAATCAAATTTCTTTGCTATCACTCATACTTTATACTTATTTGATGTATAATTAATAAAATTTAAGTAAATCCCTAAAAAAATTAACGGGTTATAAGTAAGAAGGTTATGAGTAAACTAGATGTTTAATGCACAGAAACTGCTTTGCTATGCTTGGTTTTCTAAAGAACCATCGTCATCAGTAATTGCTCTAGTTTTCATTCCCCTAGAGAAAGATGTTAACCACATCTGTTTTAATTATGCCTTTGCTATTCCAAAGAGAACAGAATTCTTCAGACTGGCTTAAGTAACCGCCCCTCCCCACCCCCCCAAAAAATGTTTTAAGTATGCATGATTAGAGCATTTAAATAATCAACTGTTTTCACTAAACCTGCCATCATGGCTGATTGACAAAACATTGTTCAACCGGAAGTAGCAATTAATTACTTGATTGGGCCATTAACCATCTGCTAAGCCTTTATAACTCAATAAACTTAACAAGTTTCATTAAAAATCAGTGGAACATGACTGGGGGTGGGTGGGGGAGTCTAAAACCAGGTCTGGGTTTTTTAACGGGGTTTGTGTGCATGTGTGTCTCCAGCACAGCAATGATCGTTTGTGCCTTTTACCAGCAGACATAATTCCGTTCTAAAAAATGTGTGTTCTTTTATTTCCACAATAAATCAGACCGTTCTCTTATATTTTGGCTGGCAGGTGGTTAATGAGCAATCTTATTAGGCCATCCTATTGCCCCATTTGTCTGCGGGTAGAACTAGATGATAGAAGAAGCACAGGGCTGCTGCTTTTGCTGCCACTTCCATTTTTTTGTTTTCCTCAACATAATGCAGCTTGCGATGTGATATCCTTGCACTGTGCATTTTCCCTCCATGGCAATGCACAGCATTATAATATTATAATGTATAGAGCAGGGTTTCCCAAACTTGGTTCTCCAGCTGTTTTTGGACTACAGTTCCCATCACCCCTGACCACTGGTCCTGCTGCCTAGGGATGATGGTATAGAGCATGCACTACAGCAACCCATGCACCAAAATTGGCCTGCCAGTGGGTTCAGTTTTGCCCTTAAGCAATTTCCGCAAAACAATGCCCACCTGTCAATCAACTGGTGTCACTGGATGAGGTCAGCTGATGGGTAGGAGTGGCATTCAATCCTCTGCAGCTGAGCCCCACAGAGAGCAGGACCAAAGCCTCTGTTCATCAGGGGATAGTGGAGAATTCATAGAATCATAGAGTTGGAAGAGACCACAAGGGCCATTGAGTCCAACCCCCTGCCAAACAGGAAACACCATCAGAGCCCTCCTGACATATGGTTGTCAAGCCTCTGCTTAAAGACCTCCAAAGAAGGAGACTCCACCACACTCCTTGGCAGCAAATTCCACTGTCGAACAGCTCTTACTGTCAGGAAGTTCTTCCTAATGTTTAGGTGGAATCTTCTTTCTTGTAGTTTGGATCCATTGCTCCGTGTCCGCTTCTCTGGAGCAGCAGAAAACAACCTTTCTCCCTCCTCTATGTGACATCCTTTTATATATTTGAGCATGGCTATCATATCACCCCTTAACCTCCTCTTCTCCAGGCTAAACATGCCCAGCTCCCTTAGCTGTTCCTCATAAGGCATCGTTTCCAGGCCTTTGACCATTTTGGTTGCCCTCCTCTGGACACGTTCCAGTTTGTCAGTGTCCTTCTTGAACTGTGGTGCCCAGAACTGGACACAGTACTCCAGGTGAGGTCTGACCAGAGCAGAATACAGTGGCACTATTACTTCCCTTGATCTAGATGCTATACTCCTATTGATGCAGCCCAGAATTGCATTGGCTTTTTTAGCTGCCGCGTCACACTGTTGGCTCATGTCAAGTTTGTGGTCAACCAAGACTCCTAGATCCTTCTCACATGTACTGCTCTCAAGCCAGGTGTCACCCATCTTGTATTTGTGCCTCTCATTTTTTTTGCCCAAGTGCAATACTTTACATTTCTCCCTGTTAAAATTCATCTTGTTTGTTTTGGCCCAGTTCTCTAATCTGTCAAGGTCGTTTTGAAGTGTGATCCTGTCCTCTGGGGTGTTAGCCACCCCTCCCAGTTTGGTGTCATCTGCAAATTTGATCAGGATGCCCTTGAGTCCATCATCCAAGTCGTTGATAAAGATGTTGAATAAGACCGGGCCCAAAACAGAATCCTGTGGCACCAGACAGAACCCTGTGGCAACCTTGCTTGGTGTTGCTTTGGCTGGAAATGTGCTGGCAAAGGAGATCCCTGCAAATAGCAGAACTGAACCCTTCATTCATCAGCCAGTGAGCAATGAGTTCAGTCCTGCTGAGTGCTACCTCATCAGCCCACTGGCAAAGCATAACCCACAGCAGATCAACTTTGGCAGGTTTGTAGGACAACTCCCTATATGCCACCTGATGTCATCTTGGCATCATATTTGGAGAGAGATGGGGTGGGGAGCCATATATACAGTTCTACATAGTGTAGGGCTGTCGTATGTCCATATTTTCCTGGACATTACCAGAATTTCAAAGGTGGAGTTGACACCGGGGGAGAATTTCTGAAAGTTGGCGCATTGTCCTGGATCTTAGGCAAATCATTTGAAAAATCACTCAACAACTTTTGAGGTGCCCTGGTTGTTACTTTTTGAAATATGGCAACCCTGACATAGTGCAAACCTCGGTAGTAGGGAAGTGAGTTACAAAGCAAAAGTTTAGGCCTAGTTTTCAGCTCAGGCTCAATGTAGGCTCAGTTTTAAGTTATTGGGTGCAACTAAGCTAAAGTATAACTGTAGGCCTCAGTGCACATGGGTGTGAGCAATGCACCAGATAGTTTACTCAGCAGAATGCAGCCTATGAATGCAAATTCTGGTAGAAGACCTGGGGGGGGGGGGAGAAGACCAGAAAAGAGAGAGAGATCAGGATGGTGTTATGTGTCAACCCATTCCAGCTGCTAGAGAGTCCATCTGCTGTCATGCCTAAGAAGGAAACATAAGCAACCAAAGCAGTATAAGAATTACAATCTTGATTGGTAGTCTGATGCTTTATTCCTGCTATGCATTAATATGATCTAATTAGGTTGCTTTATGTCTAGTGTTTGCTGAACCACCACTAAAGTCCATGGACTTCACCTATAACTGTACTTATTGCCTCTGAATCCAAAAGAACAGCTGCCCTTGGCAGAAATTTGCATGAATTCTTGTACATCTGTCTTCATGGAAAAGATGTCGAACAAAACCTTGTGCCTAAACGAATTTTCACATGAAGAGAGTCCATGTTGGAAAACAGACTTAAAATTCACTGTGTGCTATCTGATAAAAGAAAACACTGAAAATTATTTACAGGTGGTACCTGACCCCATCCAAATTAGTCAAAATAAAAATAACAGCAATAAGTGATGGAGATGTAAACAAAATGGAGGAACCTTATTCCACATGTGGTGGACATGTCCCCAAATCAAAAAAAATTGGGATATGATCTATGAGGAACTAAAAATAATAATAAGCTGAAACATACATTTTAAAAGAAGCCTATTAGCTTTCCTATTAGGCATTCTAATGATAAGAATCCCAGATGAAAATAAAAGTGTTTCTTTATGCAACAACAGCGCGCCCCCAATTGTGGTTTATCATTAGACACACTTCACCTAATGCCTATGCCAGACCTTTCACATCTGTATTCAATAAAGCTGTGGCCTATTTGAACCCAAAAAACCTCTGTTCTGCTGTCTTGACTGGTTATTTCACCACACAGGGAGCAACTGGCTCACGGAGCCTTGGCATGGAATAGGATGATGGATTATGTGGGCATTTGGGCTGATCTAGCAGGGCTCTTAGGTTTTTATATACATGGACATCAGTAGCAGCCACAGAAGCCTGCTTCTATGCATCCCTTGATGGACGGGGTGCCTGTGATTTTTGCTTTTGTTTTGCAGTACGTGTCCCACTTATCCCCAAATCCATCCAGTAGCCATCACTATTCCCATGTTGTAGATTGGAAAAAGAGGTTGAGATACGTCAAGATATCTCAAACAGGGAGGGGGGGAGAGAGAAGAAGTACTTTATAATGCCCTTATTCCAAATTTATGCGCTCTCCCTCCCCTCCTGCAGGTAAAGACATTGGAGAAGCCGGGAGGGTGAATTGTCAGCCCATATTTTAAAGAGCAGTTCTGTCATAAGCAAAATGTTATGTGCTGCAGTACATAAAAGCTTTACATGCGTATGAATGCAGCAGCACTGGCTTGTCAAAGGGGAGGGGAAATACTAAGCACTATTAAACAGAATGGGCCTCATTCTGGTCGCTGACACCTGCATATGTCTGAAAGGGAATGGGATTGTATTCGCATCAACGTTGTGTCAAAGAGAGTTGAATCTTCCTGGCTGCCAGTATCACTTCTGGTTTGCATCCTTTTTACAGGCCCTGTTGGGTAAGATTATTGAAAATCAAACAAGCCTATAGTACCATGAATATTTTACTGGGCCAAGGATTTTTAATACAGGAATCTGGTTCTTCCCATTTTCATGGCATGCCTGCCATGAAATAAAGCATGAAAGCAGCCAAGCAGCCTTTGATGAAATACATAAGGACAAGGTTGAAAGTAGTGCAATTACGAGATAAACCAGTGATGTTTTCCATCTTTTTAATTGACCCTGTGACTGCAAACCTGGCCACATTTACTTGGGAGTAAATGCCATTGAACATAGTGGGGTTTACTTCTGAGTAAACATAGCTAGGACTGAGTTGTATTTAAAGATATCAAGATTTGGTTTGATTTCTTTCTTTTTTAAAAAAAACCACACAACTAAGAACAATTTTAATTTCTGCAGCTGTAATCCTGTGTACATTGCTTTGGAGAAAGGCAAACAGGGATCAATGGGAGCTTTTGAGTAAATAAACAGGAATTAGCTCAAGGGCGGATTTTTAATTTGCTTTGTACTTCGTACAACTGCAGAGTGATGCTGCCAATATTAGTGCCAACTCCGTATTGTCTTGTGGATGCAATTAAAGACAGCCAGTGTGATGCAATGAGTAGGGTGCTGGGTTCAAATCCCCGTTCAGCCACAAAACCCACAGTG
This sequence comes from Podarcis raffonei, assembly GCF_027172205.1. NCBI lineage: Eukaryota > Metazoa > Chordata > Lepidosauria > Squamata > Lacertidae > Podarcis > Podarcis raffonei. Next base: position 23,203,510 of record NC_070606.1, read on the forward strand.
TGTCTTATGGCAAGTCACTGTCTCTTAGTGTAACTGAACTCTCACATGGCTTTACAGAATAAGGCAGCTTCGGGAAAACATTGGCCATCCAGATGTTGCTAAACAAAAACTCCCATCATCCCTGGTCACGTTTGCTGGCCAGCAATATGCTTTCCTGTGAAGTCGGTTTAAAAGGAAGGGTGTGAGGGGTTGTAAGCTAGGTCCCGGCCTCTTGGCATAAGCCCTCCCTAAGTCATTGCAAGGCTGCATACATAATTCTCTCTTTGGCTCATTCCCAACAGGCCTAGAAGGGCTGGGTCTTGGTTTGCAAGACGTTTTGTGAGGTGAATTATTGGAACTATTGCAAAAATGGATAAAGGGGAGGATGGTTAGTTAAGATAGTTAAAGGCAATATGAATTTAAGAAATGCATAAGAAGTGATAAAAACGGTGGATCATCAGAGGTGCTGATGGAAGTCCAAAAAAGATTGTATAAGTGGTGAAGTTTTGTGGTATGTATTATAATTTATATGTTAAAATTAATAAAAATTATTATAAAAAAGGAAGGGCTGGGTCTTGGCTGTCCCTACTGCTAAAAAGGCTCCTACTGCAGAAGGTATCTAGAGACCACCTAGCTGCAGGTCCTGCAGGTCCTTGTTTCTTACAAGAGCCAGGCACCCTCCCTGCCCCATCTCTGACTCCCAAACAAACAGAAATAAGGGCTGAGTGAAGACCTACACCAGGAACAAGCAGCTGAGATGTAAAGCAAAGCCTGTGAATCTTGCTCTTTTGAGATTTAGTGATGAGCGAGATCAGCATTAACTGACAGTGAACTCAAGAAAAAACTTGAGGGTCTTCCACCCTCTTCCACTCTCTAACAGGCTGTGGATATCCACAAAGTGAAGGCCCAGGCTCAAATCACATCAGCTGAAGCAACAGCGCTTGCTGCTGAAGCAAAAATGAAAGCATCCTTGCAGTTTGCAAAACCTCCAACACAATCTGCACCACAAGAGGGCTGTTTAGTAGCCAAAAGCAGAGCTTGCAATAGATGTAGAAACATGCAGAAGCCTAGATTGTGTTTAGTCTTCTGAGTATTTTCCTACAAATGCTCTTGAACAAGCCACTTTGCAAAAATGTGGCAGCTCGAAAGTGGAACAGGCTATGAGCACATTGCTGATAGGTATAATGTCATCTCAGCGACTAGCAGAGTACAAGAATGGTATAGCACAGTTCCCGTAGCTGCTGTAACCATTTTTCTTAAATTAGATAGTGGGGAAAAAACAAAAAGAAAAAAAAATTAAATTAGATAGTGGAGCAGAAACAACCACTAGTCCAACGGATGTAGCAGATGACAGGCAAAATGCATCCAGGGTCAAAGCAAACAGGTTGTTTTGGGAGGTGCACACCTCAAGCAAAAAGGTGCAGTTATAGCATACCACCTTTTCTGTGATAGATAATGACAAATCACCATTCCTTGGGTGATAAAGACATCACGTTGAATCCACTCCAAAGGGTTGGCAAGATGTCTTGTGCAGAACCTACTAGGAAGGATGGCCTTTTCAAGAACTGGTTGGATGTTTTTGAAACCCTAGTCGATTTCCTGGTACCTACTGCCACATATATGTGAATCCAGCAGAACCACAGTTGCACATAGTTGTAGGAATAATCCCTATTCTTACTCTAGGAAAGTTTAAGCCCATAACTGAAAACCCCAGAAGATACAGGCAGGGCTGGATATAGTTTTGTTGAGGCCCTAAGCTACTGAAGGTAATGGGGCCCTTTATATGTCCAGCTGTCCTTTGTCAACAACAAATTGTCGCTGTTTTTTGTGTTGAATATATGCTATATGGTAATTTATGGACCTAATAGGTACCTAAAGCCATTTGCATATGCAAAATGTAGGCACCCTATATATAGAAATGAGCAAACCAGTGATATTTTAGGGAGCGGGCTAACAGGCGGGGCCCATTACTTACATCATAGGAGCCTACACAACACAAAACACTGCTGCTGTATGTAGGTTTTATTTTATTTGTTCTTTATCTTCTATTTTGGAAATGTACATCCAGTTTTTTTCCTTTAATTTTTTTTTGGGGGGGCCAAGAGAGTGAGGCCCTAAGCTATAGCTTGTTTAGCTTATACGTAAATCCAGCACTGGATACAGGAGTCATCACAAAAATAACTGGGTCCACTCCTTGGGTCAACAGCCTGGTGAACACACGCAGGGAGGGGGGAATGGATCACTATGACTCTGCTTTGACCCATAAAGCTATGCTGAGACAATGGTTCTCTATCCCCTCTTCGCCTTTCTTAAAAGTACCATTTGCACTTGCAGCAGCACAGGGTTCCTCTCAGAAGTTTCCTTGCTGCCAGAACTTCCTATACTAATCACATGAGTTTGCATGGTCACACGGTCATTCTAAGAAGTGCTTCTGGCAGGGAAGCTTTTGAGAGAAGACCCACACACAAACAGACACAGACCCTACCATTGCAGCAGGTACAAGTCCCAATACACAGAAAACAGACCACTTTGCACACTTAACGGGGCAAACACAGTGCAAAAATCAAAAACAACTTTGTCGAGGTTCTTTGCCCTGCTTGCCTTTTTGTAGCTCTAGTCACTTTGCATGCACAAGCTCTTGTACAGCTGAAAATGATCATTGTGAAAGGTTTTGCCCAGCTCGACCTAAAATAGTTGCTGAGTCTTCATTTTAAAAGAATCATAGATTCACGATAAAGTAAGGCTTGAAGGAATCTGTCAGAATGCACCCTAAAATTAATCACATAAAACTTGTACAGTGGGAGGGTCATTCTATCTTACAAACATATCAATTTTCTGCTAGTCATTTCTCTATTAAAAGGGAACAGTGGCAAGAACGAAAAGCAAAATGTGCACATGCACATACTGTATGTACAGAGGACGTCAATTATATTGACCTTGTACAAGAGGGCATATTGACTTTACGAAACCCAAGTGCTTTCCATGAATTTAGTTAATATTTGCAGAAGAGTTTGCCCAACTCCTTGTAAGAATTAGCATTAGTATGAAGAAATATTGCTTTTGTTGTTGTTTGAAGAAGGAAAAACCCATATCATTGTCTACTTAGACACTGCCAAAAAAGAGGACAAAAGAGGAAACAAGAGTCAATAAAATTTGTGTTTGCTAATTTATATGTAAAGATGTACATTTAGAACTTATTGCTATAAATTAAACAGAAATGCAATACATTGCACCATAGTGCGAAAGACTGTAAACATTGACCTGTTTGCCTGCTCAGTCTGGTGTTGAGGTGCTATTGATGGGCAAGTTGAGGGCCTGCTCTTCCCTCTTATGGTTCTATCTTTAAGCCAGAACACCGAACAGCCCTTCAAAGAGAGGACTATCCTCTGAAACCCTTTCTAATAGAGCGACTTCTGTTAAGTAGTGCACATGGGCACCCCATTTCCACTTTATGCTTAACATTGCTTTAATGCCTGAGGTTGAAGTAGCAGTTCAAGCAACTTGTGGTAGGATCTGGTTTCCTTTTCTCAAATATTTATGAAGGAATTGGTGTGAAAGTATCAAACCATAGGATCTCTCAAGGAGGGCAACCAAGATGATCAAGGGTCTGGAAACCAAGCTTTATGAGGATCAGTTGAAGGAGCTGGGTATCCTTAGCCTGGAAAAGAGGAAACTGGGAGGAGATATGACAACCACCTTCAAATATTTCAAAGGCTGTCACATGGAAGAGGGAGCATTGCAAGCTTGTTTTCTCCTGCTCTGAAGGGTGGGACTCGAACTAATGGCTTCAAGTTACAAGAAAGGAGATTCTGACTAAACATCAGGAAGAACTTTGTGACAGTAAGAGCTGTTCGACAGTGGAATGTTCTCCCTCAGGAGGTTGTGGACTCTCCTTCCTTGGAGGTTTTTAAGCTGAAGTTAGATGGCCGTCTGTTATGGGTGCTTTAGCTCAGGCTTCCTCAACCTTGGCCCTCCAGATGCTTTTGGCCTACAACTCCCATGATCCCTAGCTAGCAGGACCAGTGGGATGATGGGAAATGTAGTCTCAAAACATCTGGAGAGCCGAGGTTGAGGAAGCCTGCTTTAGCTGAAATTCATGCATTGCTGATTCTTGTATCTCCTTCTTTTTACCCCTGTTCCCCACCTCTCTTAATTCCCCTTCTTGTTTTCTTTTCTTCTAAGTAGAACAGGGGATGGTGAGACAAGGGTGGTATGCACAAAGGAAATGCCATGTACACTTTTTCACACTTATATCATTAAACTAATAGGCAGCTGGTAAAATTGAATTGGGCATAATTCCAGAAAGTTTGTAACTTTCTCTCCCCCCCCCCAATATTCTTCTCTCCATCTCCTGGAGCCATAGACATCACAGCCACCATTGCCTAGTCTTCAAAGCTCACCCATGTGAACTCTTTTCTTAATGAGAGACCACTGGCTGCTTTTCTGGGAGAGCCATTGCAGTTAAAACTGAAATCCAGCTACTTTGGGCCTCGGATCCAAAACCCCAACATTTTTTATGGGTGAGTTCAAGCTGTTTGATGTCCTTCAGTGGAGACCAAATGAGTGCTTAGCAACAGTATATTGCTTTGATGTTTGAAGGATGAGCTGGCATCTCCCCCACTGACTGAGACTCTGTGTTCTCTGAGTTAGGGTGATGAGTAACTTAACCCTGCATGTGGCGTTGAGTGTTGAGCTTATGTGGGTTTAAAGTGAGTGAGTTAACCTCCTCTTTGCTGGAAAGTCAGCTGGTGAATTAAGAGTGTTCTAGCTCGAGAAAAGGGGTGGCATATTGGAGATCAGCTGGAAATAGAACTGGGATGAGTACTGAAGAATTGAGGAGAAATTTGATGACATGGAGGCTGTTTGAGTTATGAAACAGAAACTGGATGGGGAAGAATTTTGTAAATCCCTGACCCTGATAATTTTAATTTTAGTAGGCATCCCCTGTAGCTGTATCCTCCTTGTAGATCTCCCGACACAAATATGTCTGGCCAGCTCTCTTCATATGTCCAGAAGACATATTATCGTTTTTTTTATTGCATTGAATTAAACTGGTTAGCCATTGTGGGAGCCAAGGAAAAATATATTTTAAAAAATGAGACACAATTCAGCCCTCATTAAATACATTTTTAAGTGCCATTGATTTCAGTGTCAGAGTTAGCACTTTCCCACTGAAATCACTTGGGACTTAAAAATCCATTCCTTTGTCTGAATCATGCCCATGATAAATGAAAATGAAGGCCCAAAATAAACAAAATGATATGGCTAAAGAGGGAAAACTGAGGCATGCAATATCCCTCTTCAAATATGATTGTCACTTCAAATATGATTGTCATTTGCTGCCAGCCAAACAGATGGCACATTCAACCGGCTGCGTGGAATTGCCACATATCAGTATGCTTTGTTGTCCCTTATAAACGTGACTAGCATTAGCACATGACCCAGGGTCTATGGGTGATTGACTGGCTCACTGAGCCATGGTCCAGTGTCTTGGAGAGCAACAGATATACTGTCTTAAAGTATGTAGCTCGATGGGAGAAGAGTAGGCAAACTTCTACCATGTTCTCTAATACAGTGGTACCTCGGGTTACATACGGTTCAGGTTACATATGCTTCAGGTTACAGACTCCGCTAACCCAGAAATAGTGCTTCAGGTTAAGAACTTTGCTTCAGGATGAGAACAAAAATTATGCTCCAATGGCGTGGTGGTAGCAGGAGGCCCCATTAGCTAAAGTGGTGCTTCAGGTTAAGAACAGTTTCAGGTTAAGAATGGACCTCCAGAACAAATTAAGTACTTAACCTGAGGTACCACTGTACATTAAACAAGTTCACTTCCGTTATATCATGACATGTCTTCAGACTATCTCCTCCCAACACATTATTACACACTATTGAAGTTCTCTGAATTTTCTCTACAGCAAGCTCCTTGCAGTTACCCAGTGTGTAAATGAGGGAGGAGGGTTGGAATCCTGTCCCCGATGTGCTACTTGCCACACACACACACACACACACACACACACACACACACCTCTGCACATTCCATTTCTTACTTCCAGTGGCCTGCGCACATATCAGAAGTGATCCATGCCCTACATTTTTGTTCCAAGGCTCTGTGTGTAGACCTCTGTGTGAATGGCATCTCAGCTGCTTGAGGGTCAAGAATGGGGCCAGCACCCAGAAGGCACAACCCCACCCCAACTCCAATGAAACTTTCCTATCATTCATGTCCATTTAATAATGAATGTGGATTGACAGTCTTCCCAAATGAGTCATGAATACTGTTGAGTACAACACAGGATTACATTATCTTTCATGCAGAAATGAAAGAAAAAGAAGAAAAGAACTGTAAATCATGAAATAAGACAACAACAAAAATGGCTCATCAAACGTAGTCTGAAATGTATTAGGCCATGTGCTAATTGAGATGGGCTGTTACAAGCTGCAGAGCATGATATTTAATTAGGTGAGTAATGAGTGACACATTTTTGAAGTCCTGGAGTTTTGGTTAAATGGGTTTTTTATTTTTTACTTCTGTGTTTCTGAAAGTGAAAGAAAAGGTCATAAGGAAACGAGACCCCCCCCAAAAAAAAACCTGATTCAATAAGATGCTAGTGGAAACTGCCATAAAGCCCAGTAGCAAGGTGTCTTGTCCCTTGGGTTCTAGTTCCCCATTGTTTGATTTTACCCTTTACCTTGGAGTCTGAAAGTTGGAAGAACCCTGAAACTTTAAGCCAACATATTGAGACCTGATCGATGCTCACCCAAGAGTTTTGTTCAATACTGTTCCCTTTTAACTTGAGTTACTGGGGATTGTACCTAGGACCTTCATGCAAAAATATACTCTCTTGGTGAGCTATGATCTTCCTCCTGTAGAGCATAAAATTAGTCAACAGCACAGTACCCATGAGAACACTTACTCACAGAGGCCTTCCACAGTCTCTCATCCCACCACTGAAATTAGAGATGAAATACACATTCTATTGTAGCGATTATAATGGGTTGTGGTATATGTGTCTGTAGTGGCCATGAAATTTTGTCCAGTTTGCAAATGTAATCATGGGCCTCCAAAATGTTCACTGCCCCTGTTATATTGTATATGCTTTTTGTAAAGTCATTATTTCATGGAGTTGTGAGTCACCACCGTAGAAGAGTTAATCTTAAAGAGCTAAACACAACCCCAATGGCATTTGTCTCTTTTTCACTAGCATTTGCCCAATGTTATAAATTATTTTTTAAAAAATATTTTTATTGATTTTTGACATACAAAATTAAAAAACGTACCCCACAAAATTATCACAAATACAATCTTATTAGACTTCCATCAGCACCTCTGATAATCTTCCGTTTTACATCACTTCTTATGCATTTCCTAAATTAATACTGCCTTTATATCTCTTAACCTATTTTCTCCTTTTCCATTTTAAAAATATTTCCATTAATACTCCTCACAGAACTTCTTGCAAACCTGGCCGTGATCATATAGTGATTAGTACTCTGCATTGTGCCCAATGCTATAAATTAAATGATTTTGGACCACCAGCTTTGCTGTAGAAAACCTTGTGTAAGCTTGATCACTACCTAGATAGAGAAACCACCTGAAAGAAATCACTCTGAGTCACCAAAGAAAGAGCAACATAATAGAAAAATAAATAACAAATATTTGACGATTCGTTATAACCGCTAATTCCGATACAATACTTCAGCTCAACATTTCTCTCACGTTGTATCTGCATATTTGTTTTCAACACTCCTCCAAGTGTCAGCTGCATTTGTGGACCACCTTATCTTCCTAACATTCAAGAGAAGATAATTGTAACAAAGTGTAACTATCTTGAGTCAGGAGCAACCGTGGTATCAGATTAGTGTTTTCTGGTTACTATGGAAACAACAGATGCACCAGAACGGAAGCTTCTTGTGAAAGGGGGTGGGTGTGGAGAGAATGCAATTGCTCCTAATATCATCCATGTTAAAATATTGCCACAGCAACATCAGTAAACTGGCTCCTCTGGCTTTGGAGATTTCTCTTCATGGTGATTGAAAAGCCTTATTTGAATATGCAAGGACATAACTTTGATGTGAATGTAGAGATGGGGTGGGCAACAAACAGCGTTTTTGTCTGGTGGCTATGGGCCTGTTATGCTGGGAAAACTTGGATTCCAGGACCGGACTGGGATCACAAACCTACAGCTCTACTAGTGCTAGAGAGTTTGTTCTCCAGTTCATAATCAATGATGTTTCCAAAACTCTCTGCTCATCAAGATCTCGCTGCAGAATTTGGCTTCACAGTTACACTGACTTGTTTCCAAAGTGGGAGTGACATACAGTGGTACCTCGGGTTAAGAACGTAATTCGTTCTGGAGGTCCATTCTTAACCTGAAACTGTTCTTAACCTGAGGTACCACTTTAGCTAATGGGACCTCCTGCTGCTGCTGCTGCTGCGCCACCACCGTATGATTTCTGTTCTCATTCTGAAGCAAAGTTCTTTTTTTAAAAAAAGATTTTTATTGATACAGCAAGAAAAAAAACAAAAACACAAGTACCAAATTACACACAGGAATAACCATAGACACATAATTTTCTTAGCAAACAATAAAACATATATTGGTCTTAATACTAAAGACCGAACCTTCCATCTATTCCATATTTCGATTTCATATTACTTATTGCCAATACACACTTTTATCATAATTAAACTTTTTCTAAATATATCTAATTTCTTATATCTACCTTGCCACTATTACTGAAGTTCTGAAGCAAAGTTCTTAACCTGAGGTACTATTTCTGGGTTAGCGGAGTCTGTAACCTGAAGCGTCTGTAACCTGAAGCCTCTGTAACCTGAGGTACCACTGTACAGTATTAGGTATTCTCTATTTTTTTCTTTTAAAAAAATATTTTCTCAATTAATTAAAAACTTTTCTACCTCACCTCTCAGTAAAAAGCAGTCCAAGGAGACTCGCACTAAAACCATCAGTAGCAGTAGAACAGCAAGAGTTCTGTTCCTGTCGTTCATTGTGCTGTTGGCAGCCAGTATTTCTCCCCTTCCCCACAATGTGCTCTTGAAACAATGTAAGTCATGAGGACTCTCATTATCAGTTGCTGTTTCATAGAATGATAGTTGGAAGGGACCCCAAGGGTCATCAAGTCCAACCCCCTGCATAGCCGCCCTGAGCCCGGCCTTGGCTGGGGAGGGCGGGGTATAAATAAAATATTGTTGTTGTTGTTGTTGTTGTTGTTGTTGTTGTTGTTGTTGTTGTTGTTGTTGTTGTTGCAGGAATCTCCCCCTCCACAGTGTTCTTATAACAATGCTATGCCCCACAGGCTTGCAACTATTTCCTTTCCAGGCCCATATCAGTGCATAAAGGCTTTTATAATAGTATAAGCTTTCAATTTATACTATGAATCCTCTGCACACAGGTTTGTAAAATGTTGTTCGCTCCACTCGACTAGCGTTTTCAAACTAGCAAATTCCATGAAAGATCAGCTTTCCACCTCCCTAATTCTGTGCCGCTGTTTCTGCTGTCTCTCGAGACAGACGGATGCCAAAAACAACTTGCTCTGTTGGGCAAAGCTGCAAGAGATACAAAGTTGAAATTCTCTTGTCCAGTATTTTACAGTGGCGGGGAGAGCAGGGTGTTAAAAGTATTACAACCATGAGACGAAGATAAGGCAAATTATTTTCAGGTGCTGCTTTAAGAATACATGTTCTATCTCTTCTCATGAATAATAAAGGGAAGCCAGTCACCCGCTCTCTACGTTTAAAAGGCATATAAAAGAGGAGTACGTGCACTATGGAGAAAAATCTTATGAAGTGTTGCTACCCTCTCTGTGCAAGTGATGATTTTGTAGGAATTTCTTTTGTGCGCATGAAAAAGGTTCTGCAGTGGTGTCATGCAATAAACTTATGATTGACAGAGCAAATATTAGGATTTCTGCCAACACAGAGAAGTACTGTTTTGACAACTGTGTCATCGTGAATAGGAGTTACGGAAAGAGCAGACTGCAGCATCTAGCTTGGGCCTATGAGGAGGTCTGATCAAGTGACTCATTCAAAAATTAAAAAAGGTGTTCCTTTGCAATAATAATTCTGTGGAGGGAAACTTAAGTCCATGCTATCCAATTTGTGAAATGCTGTTGTGAACCGCCTTCAGATGAAGGTTGGTATACAAATGCAATTAATAATAAATGAATGTCCCCCTTGACAATATATATTTTGCACAGAATTGCATAAACAATTTCTAACTCAGCCACAAAGCATTATATTATGTGAATGAAAAGCTCTCATTGGGTGCTTCTGCCAACTGATGATGAAAGGTAGTTTGTAGAATAAGTTAAACATAAACATTTTCAGAAATACAGCTTGACAAACTTTCAACATTTAAAACTCCCGCAATCTTTTAAATTTATTCTTAAATCCTCTTAGCAGTAAACACTGTTTTGAGTACAGTTGACTCTCAACTTAAAGACTCTCCTCCCTGGAAGAGAGGGGAGTGGTTGTGGGCGGGAGCCCAAGCTCCGCCCCTGGCCGGGGGCCTTAGCCGCCGCCCCTCCTCACCTGGCTGGTGCCCACACCCACTGGAGGCAGCCAACCAGGTGTCTCCGGGGGGCGTGTTTAGCAGCTTAATGCTGCGGCTCCAGCTCTGCCTCCTCCTCAGTCGTCGTCGTCCCGCAGCGAGTCACCCACCCTCCACTCCCATTTAGCTCAGGGTCTAGGTTTTTTGGCCTTGCTATGGACCTTAGGTTGGTCGCCCCGGTTGTCTAGGGGGCCTGGTAGGAATTTTTCCATTTGGCATTAGGCTTTTTGGTTTTTTCGCCTACCTCGTAGCAATCGTCACAACTTTTGTGGTATTGGTGGGTAGGTTAGGCATTGGATTCATGTGTGTCAAAGGCTAGGTGTGGCCATCGCCTATGCTATCTACCGTGGGTTATTCCGTTAAAGGAATCTGACGGTCAGATTAGCATCAACAGGCTCCACCTACTGGTGAATAAACCCACCTCCTATAGTCATCCAATGCCTAAGCCAATACCTTTTCACTGCTGTAATCAATAAAGTTGTGGCCTTTTCTTGCCCATTAACCTTATATCACGTGTCCTTGTGTGTTTATTTCACATAGCGGGGGTCGGGCCCTCGATCCACAAGCGAGGCTTACATTCCAGGGATAATGCATAAAACCAAAATCATATATATACACTCTCCCTGCACCCCAAATTCTCTCCCAAGGTGGGTACTATGGCAGGTGGGATTGCCAACTCCCCCGGCCCACTTGATGTCTGCCCCTTTTAATTTTTAAAAATAATAATACATTTTTTGGCCCTGCACATAAAGCTGAATTTGCACAAGTTAAATGCTGGAATATTCTGAAATGAATAACAGACTCTATTCCTACGTGGGTTAGCCAATTGCTGCCATACTTTGTGCAACTGCTATAGCTTATAAAAGGGTCACTGATCACTGGGATCACACAACATGTCTGAGTTAAAAGCCCACCAGTTCCCCTGAACATTCCTACAGTCAATTGTTTGATGGGGGGTAGGGAGGCATTTGAGCTGAGCTGACTGTTTTATGGAAGAAATATTGATGATCAAACACCACCCCAATTATTATTGTGACTATTTCTGCCTTGCTGAAAAGAAGCATCACATGCCCAAGACAAAAATCCACAAAAACTAAGCAAGGGAATCTTTCTAGGGGCAGAGGCAGGTTTTTAAATTACATTGTGTTTTGTATGTTATCATCTTGTTCTGTTTGGAGAGGGATCTAGAAGTTCAGCCACATTTTGATATGTATGATTCTCCATTGATCTCCAGTAATGACACTTTTTTCTTTTTTATGCCCTGTCCTTCAGTCTCCGGATCGTTTATTAATCCATTCTTTACTCCCAATGTGCAACATAAGTTAGTCTTGCTTATTCAGTCATGTGAAAAAAAATGGATTCCATATGTTCTCCCTTTTGAGCTATGGGTTTTTCTTGAGTCAGCAGGAACAATGTTTGATCTTTTGCTATTTTTAGGTACTTATTTTGTATACAGTTTAGCATCCCAGCAGAACTGTGCATGACTCCCCATTCTAAAGCCCAGGAGTTCTACTGGTATGACCTCATGTCCCATTCAAAGAAGAAGCGTTTGGATTTGATATCCCACTGTATCACTACCCGAAGGAGTCTCAAAGCGGCTAACATTCTCCTTTCCCTTCCTCCCCCGCAACAAACACTCTGTGAGGTGAGTGGGGCTGAGAGACTTCAGAGAAGTGTGACTAGCCCAAGGTCACCCAGCAGCTGCATGTGGAGGAGCGGTGAAGCGAACCCGGTTCCCCAGATTACGAGTCTACCGCTCTTAACCACTACACTACACTGGCTCTCAAAAGCAAACATGTAGCCTTGCACCATTTTTATTTGCTGATCAAGATACAAATTCATGTATATGCACACCATTCCCCTGGTTCTCCATTTGCCATCTCCAGAGAAGGGTCTCAAGGAGTGGTGAGGATGCCCTGCAACAGAATCAAGGGTAGCCTTATATTTGGCTTCAGATGCTACATATTGGCTCCATTGCCCTTGGTAGAAAAGAAGAAATAAATGGAAATGTGAAGACCAAAGCAAATACAACTGATCAAGAGAGGGACAGGGCAGGTGGGGGGAATTAAAGCATCTTAGTGTAAAATACAGGGCTTCGAAAAGAGCTGAGTAAAGATCTACACAGGGAAAACAGAGAGTCAACGAGCCTCGCCGTACAGTATGAAGACGTCACATTGCCAAATGAAAGAAAGGAATGTGGGAATGGACTGTTGAGTGGGTTTACGGGCAACAGAAGATGAGGAGGAGAGAACAGGTTGGGAAGGAGGGATATGCCAAACAAAAAGGAGAAACTTAGTGCAGCAAATATAGACACAAAAAGGAAACATCATCCATATGTCTTCCCCACAATGGCGTCCTTGTCTTTTTTAACATGGGAGAAGGAAAATTGAAACTGAAGAACTAATGAAGGTGATTTGTTTGTGCTTTAATATTTCTGGTCTTATTTGATCACTGGCCTACTTTGGGAACTTGACAAAAGTACACACACACACACACACACACACACACGAAATAAGGGTGGAAACCTCTAATACTCACCCATGTCACTTTATCATGTCTTCACTCCTGAGCCTGTTCCATCCTGTTTCCAGTGCTGGATTACCAAATAGGCAGAGTAGACACCTGCCTCTAGGTCCCACACCTTTTAGGAGCCCTATGACAATGGGTCAAAATAATAATGATTTGATCTTGAAAGAAAATTACATCAAGCTTTCTTAGTTCCACGTGTCAGGCAGAAGCAATTTTTATTTTTAATTTATCTTTTAAAACATTTATTTCTCACCTTTTCCTCCATGGGGCAGAAGGTGGTGTACATAGAACCAAAGAATCACAGAACTGTAGAGTTGGAAGGGAACACAAGGGCCATCTAGTTCAGGAGAGGGGGCTAGCCTCTGAAGACTCCTGAGGGCAAAATGGAGAGTGTGGATGCCATGGGCTTCAGATTCCCATCCCTACCCCAAGCCTGTTATTTCCCTGCACAGGAAGTCAAGGCGTTTAAATTTCAGTGTGACGATGAATGCCGAAAAGAGACTCTTCACAAATTAGCCTACATAACAAGAAAGAATCTGTTGTTGAAACAGATTCGCCAGTCACTCTTCAGCTGTTGTGGTGGGCTATTTGCAAGCGGGTGGTGCTGTGGGTTAAAGCCTCAGCGCCTAGGACTTGCCGATCGAAAGGTCGGCGGTTCGAATCCCCGTGGCGGGGTGCGCTCCCGTCGTTCGGTCCCAGCGCCTGCCAACCTAGCAGTTCGAAAGCACCTTCGGGTGCAAGTAGATAAATAGGGACCGCTTACCAGCGGGAAGGTAAACGGCGTTCTGTGTGCTGCGCTGGCTCGCCTGATGCAGCTTGTCACGCTGGCCACGTGACCCGGAAGTGTCTGCGGACAGCGCTGGCTCCCGGCCTATAGAGTGAGATGAGCGCACAACCCTAGAGTCTGGCAAGACTGGCCCGTACGGGCAGGGGTACCTTTACCTTTACCTTTATTTGCAAGCATGCAGTTGCATTTAAATACGGCTCCTTCTTACAGATGTTTTCTCAGGCGGAGCTCGAGGGAACATAGAGCCAGACTACACATTAATGCCTCTCACATGAAAAGCTGCCCAGCCAGCTCTTCCTGTTCGGAATTTTGAAGCCTTTTTGCCACCAGGTTTTTTTTTAATAAAAAAAAACTAAACAAAGCTGGAGGGGATTGAAGTCATATACACAGGAAAGGAGGAACTGCTAGCTGGCTTTCTTCTCCTCCTCCTTCTGTGGGTGTTGTTTATCCCCAGATCTCTCTTTCATCACAGCTAACCTTCCCTAGGAGTTGGGGGAAGGGGAAGCAGCAGACTCGCACGAGACTCACATGAGATATTCACCACATCATTCATAATATTCCAATCCTGATTTTCAGATCAAGCTGCATCGTAAAGCACTCTATGATAAATCATGCTAATGATGCAAATAAGGCGCTCCTGATACAAACTGCAATTCTGAAACGCTTCATATTATTTTCTTCCTGCTGTAGGTACACCATTTAGAGCAGTGGTGGAGAACTTCAGGCCCGGGGGGCAAATGCAGCCCTCTGTAGACTCACCCAAATTTCTAATTGTCCTGCGATTTCTAGGCATGGGTCAGAAAGTTTTTCCTTTTTCTTTTGTCGTCCCACTTTCCCTGGGAAAATTCCCTGTTTACTGCTAATTGGAACTATTGTGGATTAATGTTTGTAAATTCGGCAGTAAACCATGGGTTTCCCTGAGGAAAGCGACAGCCGCCCCCCCCCAAAGAAACCCCAACCCCATCAGACCCCTGCCTAAAAATAACAGGACAATGAGAAGTGTGGGTGAGCCCTCTGTTGTGTATTCAGTGGTCTGTGTTTGCCTGAGCTTGAGTCTAGACTAAGGATTCTGAGCCCCTGTGTTCTGATTCGATACATGATATCCAATCATGTACCATTATCAGGTTTTGGGCTACTGGCATTGGCTCTTAAACTCTGAGTTACGATTTGCAGGTTTAGACAGCCAATCACATTGAGAGTGGGAGTGGTCCAAGCCTTTAGAAATACATATAAGCAGTTGCTTTGCCCCTGTTGTTCAGTTCTGTTAGCTCAATAAAGTCTCTTACTGTGATTACTGTGTCTCACCTCACACAAACCCATATACTCTTCACCCTCTGTCTGGCCCTGAGACTTTCCACCAGGCTACACCCCTGCTCAGCTACACCCCTACTTCATACCCTCCTTGAGAGCTTCGGGTCTTCCTCCTCATACGAATCCACTTGCATGGAAGGGGGAAGGAGGATCACATGTTCCTGACCTGCCCCCTGTATTGCATCATTGTTGCCTGATTGACATGCCTCTCACATGTTTCAAGGGTAACTTTTGCCATGTGGCAAAATGTAAGCCTTTCAAATCCTGATCTCTCAAAGCTCTCAGTTGCATGAGGAGCCTGCATGCTTACAGCAAGATCCCCACTTGCAGAAGTCACCCTTATCAAGGTGCACAGATCGGGCAATGGTGACACGACAGAGGGGAGTGGTGCCCCACTCTCTTCCCTCATGCGATTGCAGGTGCACAAGGGGGGAAAGCTGAATAAGGCCAATGCCATGCTAATTCATCTGGATTTATTGGGAATCACAAAGGCCACAAGAGTCTCCATACTAAATGTTCCACTACAATTGCAGCAGATGGGTGAAATCGTATCCCAAATGCTCCCCAGTGTCTGGAAGCAGCAGTTCACGGTCTCTTAACATGGAGTTTTACCAGCTGTTTTGGAGGCTGTGTAGAGATAGGGAAGCTGTTGAATCCTCTGGCAGGCAGACTTTGGGGGTTTCCTATATTCCAACATAGATGTCCAAAGTTGCACAAAGTTAACTGAGCAAAGATTTCTACTTCTGAATCTACAGCACATGCTCTGTGCTGACGAATCATTTTCCAGGCTCCATGATAGCAGATCATTATTATTAGACAAGATGTATTAAGGAAGCACTTAGATTTTCAGAGAACAGATTTCTCATCCTACTGCATTATATTGCAATGCAGCAACAGAGACCATTCTGGAATTGTGGTAACACTTGCTAGGTAAACAGAGTATAGTAGTACTGTATTAGGTTTCATCTGAGAGTGTTTTAATGGTACCGCCTCACATACCATCTGTTTGAATGATTTAAAACTCTATACTGGGCTGGCTTACCTTATGACACCCTGAGATGAATTGACTACAAGTTCAGTGAAGGGGAGATATCTATATCCATCCTCTGGCAATCAGCCCCATTGTCCACAATCTTGCCATATACAATACAGCAGAGCCTGGGAATAAAAACAGAAGAAGGACCCTGTTAGTTCATACCAAAGACATATCTAATCCAATGTTCTGTTTCTGACTGTGGCCCGCTAGATGCCTCGGGGAAGCAAAACATTCCTCCTCTGTTGCCTGCTATTTAGATGTAGGCTTATAGGTAAAAATTAATATAGGGCAGGAAACCTGTAACCCTCAACTCCCATCACATTTGAGTCCTGGCCATGCAGCCTGTGGCTGATGTGAACTGGAGTCTGAAGGTCAACTGGTTCCCCACCCTGTCAGTCGACCTATATCCCATTAATTAATTTAAAAGTCATTTAATATGGTGGTTATCACCACATCTGGTGGCACTGTATCCCATGTATCCATTAGGGATTGGGTGAAGATTTGCTTTTTGTGGCTGTTGCTGTTCTGTTATGAACCTACCACCAAGCAGTTGCCAATGTTCTGCAGAATTACTCAACTGTGATCATAACATCTCTGCCTGCATGCTTTGCAACTTTCCATGGAGAATCATTGCATTGGTGCTGAATACTCAGGTACACTGGGGTTGTCAGCCATTAGCAGTGCTACCAAACTCCTGTTCTATAGTGGCAGTGACAGATGTCATGGCAGTGATGACCAGAAGGAGAAAGGCTGCAGGGAGCCAACAAGCCCATCACCTGCAGTACCTCCTGCTGTAGGCATATGTAGCAGCAGAAGCAGCTGTATGGATGAAGTAATGCTCCATTTACAACTCAGTCATCTGTCTCCTTCACCTGCTCACTCAAGAAGGCATGCAGGTGTGTTATGCAGCAGGCAAGGATGGACTGATAAGATCACTGCAGAGAGAATGTACAGGAGGGTCCGTGACTATCCTGCTTCAGTGAGGTTGCGCAAGTGCAACGTCTGGAGTCAGAAGTGACAGCCTTAACATTCAATACTGAGTAGCATTGAAGGCTCAGCTGCAAAATACTGCATCTTGGTGCGATATATTTTTTTAAGTCACACATGTTTGAAACTAGCATATAGAGTTGGCAGGCTCTCACTCAGAGACCCAATTGTCACTTCAAGGCTGCAACCATCTTATGCAAGCTTCCCTAGAGATGATCCCACTGAACTCTATGAGCCCGAGTAAACAAGCTTGGAGTATCAAATTGTCATTTTAATTTCCCCCTCACGTGCAACCACACTGATTTGCCACTTTTACAAAATGGAACCTCCAGGTTTAGAGGCACAGGGCCACTGAATAACAAGTCTTGGGAACAAGCAGCAGACGAGGTCTGCTGCTTCCAGGAACCACTGGCCAGCTTCTGAGAAGTATCTGGCTGGTCACTGCAAGCAACAGAATGCTAGACTAGCAGGGCCTTTGAACTGATCCAGCTGGGCTTTTCTGATGGCAACTAGAAGCCTTTCTTAGTCTCTCTTTGAATTTCAAGAAAAACCTGAATTTGTGTGTGTTATGGCTCCCTTAATTAATTCCAAAGCTCCGCTCCATGCTTCTCTCCCGATATTAGCCAAATCATGCCCCACTGTTAGCCAGTAACTAAGGCCGCCATCACAAAAATTAGAGGACTAGGCCACCCTGCAATGCTAACACTGCTTCTGAGCCTCCAACAGACACTGTCCATATATCATTTACTAGATTTGAATGAACTGTAGGGGTTGGCCTCATGCAAGGGGACAAAATCCTTAAAGCTCCATGTAATCCTTTTTTTAATCCAAACTGCTCAAGACGAATCATTTGGGGACTATGGTTTCGATGTAAAGTATAAATGCCAGCCACATAAATCATAGATGATACGTAACCCTCTTCAGGCTGCATTTGTGAGGCCTCCAACAATTTGCCAGCAGATGGAACTAAAAAGCAGAGAGTGTTTCCTTCAAGGAACGTTATGCATCTGGTCATCTTATGCATAAAGACTTGGGAGGCAGGTGCCCTTCGGTCTGTTTGTTTTAAAAATTCAGCTTCTTGCCCATCAGGGTGCTTTTGTGTGAAATACCTTATTCAGATCATAGGTTCATATTTTATAGGGAAGAAACCCAGGCTCTATACTTCAAGGGTACAGAGGATCCACAGCTATACTCTGCATAGATAAGGTCCCAAGCCTAGTTAGTCAGCACCTCTGGCTAAAGCATCTCATATTTCAGGGCCAGGGAAAAATTCTGCCGGAAATCCTGGAGAGCTACAGTTGGAGAAGTTACTGGGCAAGATATATCAGTGATCTAATTTAGCATAAGCCAGCTTCTTACAGTCATAACCATGTTGTTCCATTAATATATAAACTTTTGGCTCTGCTGATAAGTGACAAGTTAATGCTACAGTCCTAAACACACAGACATGCACACACCTTCTTAAATTAGCACTGCGATTCTGAGTACGCACACTTGAAGTCATAGGATAAGACTAAGTTAATCAATTGTCCAGAGTGGCTCCCGAAATATAAAGGGAATATTTGCTCCATAGTATTAGGTTAATAACAGTTTCACTGGCATGGTTTCCCTCAGAGAACCTTGAGAATTGTATTTTGGTAGAGGCGCTGAAGATTCTCTGTTAGAAATCCCTAGTCTCCCTACCCTTTGCAGAACTACAGAACTACACCAAATATTTCACTGTAGGCATGGGCTCCATCAACACAGCTGATTTTATGTCAGCGTTTAGATTCATTAAGTTGACGTCAATAGACCACTGCAGCCAAGCCCCTTTTTAAGCATGAGATGTCAAGAGCTTCCATTGAAGCCACATCCTTATTGTTCCCAGTCATAATGCTTGAGTAACAAAGGCCAAACGTGCAGGTGGGATCCAAGTGGGTGGGATTTGTATATCAAATGCCTAGAAGTGTTGCCGGACAAAGTGCCTTGTCTTACATTGAATGGCTTTTCGTACATAATTTCACCCTTGCAAAATGTCTCATGAGTCAATTCAAGTGCTATGCATAAATCTCAGCATGGTTCTGACGTGAATCATTTCCCCCTACTATCCAATATTAAACTCAGCACTTAAGGCAGGGAGTGGCGGAATAACATTTTATTGAAAACAGTTTGCACCTTGGCAAATAAATTACATGTTCCAAATTACATACTGAAGAAGCCTGTTCCCCCACACCTAGCTCTGGTACATGGTTTTAGCCTATCATTGGGATTCCTTGCCCTGCTGCCTAACTGATTTGCTTAACTGATCAGGATGTTGTGGAGATTCATCACGTATGGATGGAGGTAGAATTCAAACATATCTTCATCTAGAATAAACAGGAGTGGCATGTCCCATTTCACTGCCAGAGGTAAAACAGTAATGTGCTGCTATGCTGCCACAGAAGCCTCCCTTATCTGGTGGTGCCCGCAAAGCAGAGGCAATGGCAACAGATTCTGGCAAGATCTCATGAGATTTCACAAGCTCTCACGGGCCAGCCCTGAGCAGAAGCAACATATAATGGTCATTTGCAGAGATGTATCACTCTGAAATATAACTACCCCAGTGCCTAGTAGCTATTAGAAGATACTCAGTCCACACCGAGATCCAGCTTGGCTGTGCATTACATTGGGAATGGGGGTCTTGAGAGTGCTGCTCACATATCCTAAGCTCAGTGTAGGCAGGCTTCTCCCAAAGTTAAAGTCATCAGGTACTTGCTAAAAAAATCCTCTAGGTTTCTGCTCCCTCATCAAACTTTGTTGTTGTTGTTCTTTAATCATTTAGTCGTGTCCGACTCTTCATGACCCCATGGACCAGAGCATGCCAGGCACTCCTGTCTTCCACTGCCTCCCGCAGTTTGGTCAAACTCATGTTGGTAGCTTCGAGAACACTGTCCAACCATCTCGTCCTCTGTCGTCTCCTTCTCCTTGTGCCTTCCATCTTTCCCAACATCAGGGTCTTTTCCAGGGAGTCTTCTCTTCTCATGAGGTGGCCAAAGTATTGGAGCCTCAGCTTCACGATCTGTCCTTCTAGTGAGCACTCAGGGCTGATTTCCTTAAGAATGGAGAGGTTTGATCTTCTTGCAGTCCATGGGACTCTCAAGAGTCTCCTCCAACACCATAATTCAAAAGCATCAATTCCTCGGCAATCAGCCTTCTTTATGGTCCAGCTCTCACTTCCATACATCACTACTGGGAAAACCATAGCTTTAACTATACGGACCTTTGTTGGCAAGGTGATGCCTCTGCTTTGTCATTGCTTTTCTCCCAAGAAGCAGGCATCTTTTAATTTTGTGACTGCTTTCACCATCTGCAGTGATCATGGAGCCCAAGAAAGTAAAATCTCTCACTGCCTCCATTTCTTCCCCTTCTATTTGCCAGGAGGTGATGGGCCCAGTGGCCATGATCTTCGTTTTTTTGATGTTGAGCTTCAGACCATATTTTGCGCTCTCCTCTTTCACCCTCATTAAAAGGTTCTTTAATTCCTCCTCACTTTCTGCCATCAAGGTTGTGTCATCTGCATATCTGAGGTTGTTGATATTTTTTCCGGCAATCTTAATTCCGGCTTGGGATTCATCCAGCCCAGCCTTTCGCATGATGAATTCTGCATATAATTTAAATAAGCAGGGAGACAATATACAGCCTTGTCGTGGCTTGCCAGTTCCTGCTCCAGGTGGATCATGTTTGGTCAAAACTCTCCACTATGACCTGTCCATCTTGGGTGCCCTGCACGGCATAGTTCATAGCTTCTGAGTTATTCGAGCCCCTTCGTGATCCATGAAGTGGCTTATCAACCTACAAGACCTAAAATTGACTTATTAACAGATTGACTGAAATTGGATTAAGAGCTCTTGAAACCTGTTTCCCCTCTTATTTGTGGTAAGCTGATGGTGGAATGCACCCAAAAGCCTGGGATAACCATTGTCTGACAAATCCCTCTGCAAACAAACCAGAGGAAATGCTCAATAAACAGGTAATCTGGAAGAGGCATGCATCATTAAAACTGAAGGGTTTATATATTTACATTCTTATCCATACATCCATTATTTAAAAAAGAAGCCTCCCTATTCATAGGGGAAGTTTATTGGGAGGGTAGCCTAGCCATCTCCCTTTTTCCTTAAGGGAATTTTGGTGCCAAATGCCACCTGCCAACTGTTTGGAGAGTTTCTGAGCCAGCCCTGGACCCCTAGCAGAACATCTATTGCTGGTGTGAGACCGGTGGCACCCACAACCTCCCTGCAAGACAGTTTAACTAAGAACTTGCCCCAAGTTCTCTGAGTGTCCCAGGTAGGGATGTGCAGAATAGAACCTCCCCATGGAATATATCTAGTCTTATCAAAATACTTTGGGCTTCCCTCAACATTTTTTTTGAGTGGAATTCTCCTCAAAATTTCACTTTTGGTGGGGACTCTACCACACGCCACTGCAGGAAAACTATTTGCCTGCCCTGTATTTAAAAGTTAGCATGTTATTGTACACCTTTTAAAAGATCCTTTTTTAGGCTCACGTGAAGCAAAAAATAAAATCCTTATTCCCCCCCTTTAAGGTACTTGCTTGAGGAAAGCTGGTTACATCTGGGTCCCCCCCCATTGCATTCTCAGTGCTTTTGTATTGACAAATGCACTCCATTGGCACCTTATTTGTTTTTTTATTGGATGCAGAAGCTTGTGTTGCGTCCCCATTCCCACTGCATGTTGATGTCAGACAAATTTACATGGATGATTACTCCCTTAGCATGCTTATCCATCATCATAATGGCAAGATGTCACCATCCCAGCAAACTCAAAGAGATCACCCAAATTCTCTCAGTTTGTCTAAAGGGTGCATTAACCTTCAGAGCTTGATTTATTCTTTATTTACACAACTTCAGTCTCCCAGGTGCGTGCTGTATGTTTTTACCTCACCTTTGTCTTTGAAGCAGGTGAGTTTTCATTGTTACTAATACCTCATTTATCCTGAGCAGCTGGAATATGTCATTATAAACCATATCAGCCTGCCACCATTTTGTTTTCAGGCCAAAGAACCACCCATCCCTTTCCTCTTCAATTCTAATAAATAAAATAATAATAATAATAATAATAATAATGGTGTTATTATTAAGTCTCTAAGCAGCAAGCTCAGCACTTATCCAGGGTTCGGTTTCCTTGAAATGAAGGTCAGTAGAGACTGTGGTCTTTTTAGGGTATATGGCTTTATTTATACAACCTGAGCATAAGATGAAGGGGTCCATGGCATTAACACCCCAGCATCTAGTTTTACCCTAGTATCTGTCCTCTTTTGCATCTGCCTTTCACTCCTCATTAGAACTCTGTTCTCTGATATTTAATCTCCTATGTACATCAATTTTTGTTTTGGACAGAGTAACATTTAGATGAGGAATGTTCCTTGCTGCCCCTCCCCAAATCTATCACACAGACACACAGTTCCAACCTCATATTTGGGCTGTATGCGCAGACTACATTAATCACTTGCTAGCTGCATCCCACTGATATGACCAGATGAAGGTACCATAATACTAAATCAGGTCGTTGATCTATCTAGCTCACTTTTGTCTTGCTGTGGCTTTCAGTGCCGTGAACATTGTCAGCCCTGCAACTTGAGAATTTTTGAACTAAAGGACAGAATCTGGGACCTTTTGGCTGTGGGTACGTTTTGCACATGCAGGCTATCTTTATAATGAAAGGGGTACGACAGAAAAAGGCAATCTGGTGGCTATATTCAGGACCTTGGACACTTCCATGCTGTCACTATTTTTGCAGGTGTGATTCAGTGGCACACACACACACATTCAAGCTGTGCCGTTAAAGTGGATCCCACAGTCCTGCACATCAAACTTGCTCACTAAACAGGTTTTCTGGAAGCACCCCGAGACAAAATTTGTTAAGCAAACTTTTCTCTGCCCACCACCATCTCAGATAGCCTCAGATTTATGGCTTTGCCTGCTTGGATATTGTAGCTGGGCTTTTATATCATTTATAACAGAATGACATATTCATAAGAGAAAACTCTTGATTTATCTGCTTTTTAGTCTGTTGTACTTCCATTGGTTCTCTAATGAGTCACCACTGTTGCTTGCCAAAATTATGTTGTTAATACCCATCGCTTGGAGTTAATTCAGATTATTGGCTACTGAATGAAAGTGGGTTGAATTTATCAGTGCCCTTTACCAGATAATTTCTAGTTATATGTTGTCTCTAAAAATATAAATTGCTCTTTTAAATGCTTACTTGTGAAGAGTACTTCAGGCATAACTTGTAAGATGTATGCTGCTCTGTCTTGTTTGAGTCAAAATAGTGATATTAGTTGAATAGAAATCCCCGCAAACACACAAATTCCTTGTCTTTTTAATTCTTACCTTTTTCTGTGCCATTGTTTCCTCTGGTTTGTCCTTCTTTGTCTCTACATGGATCTGTTACATGAGTGATCCAAGCCTTTCAGGGATCCCATACTGAACAGGATGACATCACAATGCTACCTAGTCAATCATATTAGGCTACACAGTGATATCACAGAGGTGGGGTGAAAACAAACCTAATCAGCCTTGCCTGTCTCAAGGGGCTGTTGTCACAGTGAAGGAAAGGTGAAATATAAATGTAATAAAACAAGTTATGATAAATAATAGTTAGATATGCTACTCCATGAATATATTTCTCTTCCTCATGATTGAGAAACTAGTGGATTAGACATAACCATGACTGATAGGTGTATCAAGGGCTATTAGCCATTTTCGGTAACAGAATCTTCCCTGTTTCAGAGGCAGTATACTTGAACACTAGCAACTGGGAACGGGCAAAAAACAGAGATTGTTTTCATCCCATTCTTGTGGTCTTCTCAGAAGCAACTGGTTAGTCAAAATTGGGAAAAGGACGTTGGGCTAGATAGACCTTTGGTCTGATCAAGATGCAGGGCTGAACTCAGGCAGTAGTTGGGTGGGGTGTTCTTGTTAAGTTGTGGGTGAACATACCAGACGACACAGCGATTCTTCAAACAGCTCTTGTTTATTCACAGGCCAGAACAGAACTGAACTGTAGGGTTCAGCCAGCCTGCTTATATAGAGCTCAGTACCACGCAACTGTAAGAACTTTCTGTAACTATCCAATCACTGAACGTCACTTTCAATCCCTTATTTGCATATGCGGACCCAAGTGAAAACTATCTACAGTATCCCCCTGCTGGCCCAGGGTGAGAACTTCAGTACATAACAGTTCTTGACTTTATATTTCACTGCAATGTCTATTTTGCATGTGTTCGTCCAATAATAAAGTAGAATTACTGAGTGAGTTGGAAACACATATAAATAACCATAGACATCTTCTGAAGAGCAGCAGTGAATATGACATTAATCATTATTATGTGGCAAACAAATGCTGCTGTGTAATGACCATGCAGACTATTAGGTAAAACAAAAAGTGTTCTGGAGCTTTTGAATTGTATCTCTCTCTCCCCGCCCCCAGAGGAGAGCACTTAGGTCAAGAGTGAAATTTGATAGTTAACATAGGAAGCCTGTGGATACCATCAAAATATACCTGAATGTTAAAAGAACAGCAGGTTACATTTTTTACCCAAAGTGTGGTTTAGTCCAGGTGGTATCTTAATTTTGTGAGGGGTTTTTTTAAAGTCTCCTTACTGGGTCAAAAGCCTTCAATAGAGGCAGAAGTGAGCATTTAAATAAGAGTGGTCAATAGAGGAAGCTTTTTATCAAGTAAAATGCTGTTTTGTACTATGTCTTGAAGTGTGGAATCAAATTCATTCTCATTTCATTTTCCTAATGCTCAGTAAGGTTTTGCAGCTCAGGAGCACAATACAGTGGTACCTTGGTTTACGAATTTAATCCATTCCGGAAGTCCATTCTTAAACCAAAACCATTCTTAAACTGAGGCACGATTTCCCTAGTGAGGCCTCCCGCTGTCGGTGCCCTTCCACTATTTGGCTTCCGTTCTTAGACCAAGGTAAAGTTCGCAAAGTGGGACACTACTTCCGGTTTTGTGGAGTTCGTAAACTGAATAGTTTGTAAATAGGGCTGTTCTTAAACCGAGGTACCACTGTATCTCAAGGACTGCCTCTTTCCATAGGAACCTACCTGGAACCTGAGATCACCACCTGAGGTCCTTCTTCATGTGCCTCCTCCAAGAGATATCTGGAGGGTGGCAACACGAGCGTGGGCCTTTTCTTTAGTGGCTTCCCTGCCATTACACATCTTTAGACACTAGGTGAATATATTCCTCTTCAACCAGGCCTTGGGCTGATCAATGTCAGGTACCCTTTTAAATGTGTTGTGGGAGGGGGGAATTATTGGTTTGTTTTTGGTCTTATTTTTATTAAGTATTTTGTTGGGGGGGTTGTATTGTAATTTTTTTGTTGTGAACCGCCCTGAGATCTACAGATAAAGGGTGGTATACAAATTTAATAATAATAATAATAATAATAATAATAATAATAATAATAATAATACTACAATGGCATGTATTTCCTCATCGTCATCTTGTTGAAGCAAACTTCACCAGCCTGGTGCCCTCAAATGGCTGTCTGGTGGCGGATGGGAACTGTCTTCTAAAACACATGGAGGGCACCAGGTTGGCAAAAACTGTCAAAAAGCTCTCCTACAGGCAACATATAAGTTTTCTCTTTGCTTGAATGGAGGATGCCATGGAAGGCTGAGGGCACAACTGGGCAGATTAGGATCTAGTTTGGGGTCCCCCCTAATAGAATCTCAAACTTAGCTGGAGCCAAGTTGAAAATAGCACCTTAGAAAGAATCGCAGACATACACCTAAAATTAGAGCTAATCTGAGTTGGGATCCAACAACAACTGGAGAGCTAAAGGTGTCCCATCACTGTACTAGAGGCTGCCTTTTGCTTTTAAAAACAAGGAAAAACACAAGAGAAGAGTGGCAAACAGCTGTGAATATCATGTAGTTTGATCACAAGAAACAATGTTTAGTTTCATTTGCTTGTGCATTTGGCGAAGTGTCATTGGGACTTCCCCAAAGTGTTCTTGGTATGTTTTGTTTTTGCATTAAATGTCGCCTGTCATTTGGAAGGCGTCTTCCATCTGAGTCGCTTTATAATTTGTTCATACAGTCGACAGCCCTGGAGATAACAGAAAAGCTCCATTTGTGTCTGTCTAACTGCTGAGTAATTTCCTCTGAAGAAGAGCCTTCCTGTTCAAAATGTGAATGGATTCAGCACGGAGCAGCACATTTAAGAAAGTTTTGACACCTGATGGTTTGGGCTTCTCATATTTTCCTCTCAAAAACTCAAGAACCCAATGCATTATCTCAAAATACGTGGGACAGGAGCTCCCAGTTTTGCTATGAATGAAACTTATGGCAATTCTAGTGCACAACGGAATGCCAGTAAGAAAATGAATGGAGGATATCAGTTATGCAGAGCTTCCACAGGGCTATGGGTTGGTTAGAGATGCTCCCAAAATTCTTCTCATCCAGATTTCTTCCTGGATTATGGCATTCCAAATTAGCTGGCCTTATTTCCAGAGTTGGATCCAGATCTAGAGGGCAACCCATACCTCCTTAGCACCAGGCAGTGGGGGGTTGGATTGGGTCAACGTGTCCTTCCACACTGCCCTGCCAGTCTCCACTAGCACAGAGCTCCCCCTTTCATCCCACCAAATAGATGAGCAGTCAAAAATACCACTGGCAGGACCCTCACTAGTGGAAGTCAACAGAAAGTCCCACTGGATCCTGAGCCAGTCCTAATGTTGCCACATGATCTGATTTAGGCCTGATCATTGTTCCATTAAGTTCTGCCACAATTGTGTTCCTGTTATTTCCAGCTAACACAGATTCCTGAGTATGCACATTTTCCTGCAATTTCGAGTTCCTTCCATTCATGCATGCACCCTGGCCCCCCGGTCCCGCATTCTACATTGTTAATAGGCATGCACAACAAATAAAGTACTGCAACAACAACCAGAAAAAAGCAACCTTAATGTAGACATGATTGCATCAAAGTTCTTTTTCTTGGGTGTTTGACATCTGCACTTCAGCATATTAAGAGACTGCAAAAAGAATCGTGATAAGACAGGTATTCAAATCGGTACTATTTTTCTAGAATAAGAGGTGCTGGAACTCACAATGAACACCTCCCTTGTTTTCTTAGAATGGCAATGGCTCCCACCTGAGAGGTGCCAGAACTGAGTTCCTGTGAGCTCTCCCTGAAAAAAGCCCTGTATACAACCACACCTTTTGTTTGCAGAGCATATTGCTCACTGGGGAGGCAGAAAGACCACACAAATGAAATGGAAGCAGCAGTTACAAGTTGCTCTGCATGCTCCAATTCCAAATGTAATTTTAGAAATTATCCAAGTTAAATCAGAATTCAGGAGCAGTGCAAAACAGGAGAGAGCAAACCCATGGAAAGATAACACAATAGGGGGAATTTTCTCATCCTTAGGCATGGGGGGGCACCTAACATCAAGTATTGCTGTCACTTAGGGAGCAGGCAGGAGCAAGTTTTTAAAGATTACTCAGGAATTTTAACAGGTCTCATTTAACTGAGCACGTTTCACAGCACTATCCTGTGTCTGTCTACTCAGGAGTAAGTCCAACATGCATCATATACATTTTAAATCAAATTATTCTACTAACAAGTCTTCCTGGCTGTGAACGTAACCACCAAGAAGCCCTTGTAATATTCTAGATCGGGGTGGCGAACCCTTTGAGGGTCAGAGGGTTGAATTCACCTTGGATAACCCCATGGGGGGGCTGCATGCCAACAGTTTGTGTGACCTCCCTACATTCTTGCACACATGCACATAGACATACATAAAGGTAAAGGTGACCCCTGACCATTAGGTCCAGTCGTGACCGACTCTGGGGTTGCGGTGCTCATCTCGCTTTATTGGCCGAGGGAGCCGGCGTACAGCTTCCCGGTCATGTGGCCAGCATGACTGAGCTGCTTCTGGCGAACCAGAGCAGAGCACGGAAATGCCATTTACCTTCCTGCCAGAGTGGTGCCTATTTATCTACTTGCACTTTGATGTGCTTTCGAACTGCTAGGTTGGCAGGAGCAGGGACTGAGGAACGGGAGCTCACCCCGTCGCGGGGATTTGAACTGCCGACCTTCTGACTGGCAAGTCCTAGGCTCTGTGCTTTAACCCACAGCGCCACCCACATCCCTATAGACATACATACCCCCCCATTAGCCATGTAGGTCAGCTGAGGGAGGGGGGAAACTATCTCCCCTCCTCACATCAAATTATCCTCTCCCCCTTCTCTTTATCCTTCACACATTGCTCGGGAAATCTGCACATTCCTCTAATTTCTCATCTGTGACAAAATGGCTCCTTTCCACATTAATTGTCATATAATTTAGGGCAGTAAATCCCCACCTTCTAAAAATGACATTTTAATCTCACTCCTAATTTGTTTGTTATCGAATCCCAATAAAGCAGTACATGAACTGATGGGGAGAATCTTCCATCTGGCTTTCTCTATAAAGAAAAATACAAACCCAAATAGAGCTTGATTTTTTCTCAGAGATAAGAACACATAGCAAATATGAATTTATTCCAAATAACTTCATTGCTAACCACGTTGTAGGAATGCTGCTCTAAATCTCAACAAGAAGTGAGTCTCCTGCTCTCCTATTCCATTAAAAATACAAATAATTCTCATATATTACATACATTATGTGTTATTATATACATTATTATACATTTAATCTTACAGGCATGCATATACTCCAGGTTTCTTAAAAGTAACTAGCACATACACTGATAAATGCAATATAAATCCAACAATGCATAGAACTGCATAAAATGCATATAATAATAATAATAATAATAATAATAATAATACCCCTCCCATCTTGCTGGGTTTCCAACAAAATATTAATATACAACACTCCGTCAAACATTAAAAGCTTCCCTAAAATTATGTTGTGGAAATATAGTACAGCATGGGGTTTCATATATATATATATATATATATATATATATATATATAGTCATATTTTTATTCTTACAGTGGTACCTCGGGTTACATACGCTTCAGGTTACATACGCTTCAGGTTACTTACGCTTCAGGTTACAGACTCTGCTAACCCAGAAATAGTACCTCAGGTTAAGAACTTTGCTTCAGGATGAGAGCAGAAATCGGACTCCGGCGGTGCAGCAGCAGCAGGAGGCCCCATTAGCTAAAGTGGTGCTTCAGGTTAAGAACAGTTTCAGGTTATGTACGGACCTCTGGAACGAATTAAGTACTTAACCTGAGGTACTACTGTATTGCTATTTTTGTAGAAAAAGAGGTGCCAGAACTCACCATGAACACCTACCTCATTCTCCTAGAATGGCAATGGTGCCCACCTGAGAGGTGCTAGAACTGTGTTCTGGCTGAAAAAAAGCCATTATTGTTGTTGTCATTATTATTTCAATTTATTTATTGTCTTTTATCAAAAGATCCCAGGACAGTGTACAATAATAAAAACATAATACAGAGCAGGCTTTTATCTTTTAAAAGCCAGTGTATGAGTGGCTCAGACATAAGCAGGCACTCGAGACTGGTGATGGTTCAATGCAGGCAAAGCTTAAGTTGGTCCAGAACTGCCAAATTCCATGTGGAAATCTATTTAAAACAGATTCCTCCTCCATTCTGAGGCAGAAAAAACTCTTATCAGCTTCTCTTGAAATTATCCCATGATGAAATCCTCTGAAACTGCCTAAAAACATTGCTTATGTTGAAGTTTGGTAGCCTCTCAACAGAAAGAAAAACAAACAAACTGAAAATTCTGGAGGCTCATAGAAAACTGCCCTACAGGAACTATATTTCCAGTATCTTTGAGAATTTTCAGGTTGCTTTCCACTGGGAGTCACAGCTTTTATTTTTGTTAAGTGAATCTTCTTGAGATTGCCTGGTGCTCCCCCATCTTCTTCCCAGGCTCAGATTTCCTACTGAAATGGAACCATGACTGTACATATTGTCTGGACCTGACTATCGAGGCAGGCAAAATGGATGGCCATTTGGCTAGATTATCCGAATGAAATGTGTGCCTTAGTCACACTAGACCCTGGAAAATTTGCCAGGATTAAGGCTTGCCTTCCTCTTTTCCAGCTTTGAGTCAAAAGCATTATTACATTTGTGTGTGGAGTGAATATCTGCTGTATTCATTATTGCTATTATTTATTTGCCTGTTTTTCACCAGCTCCTGGGGAAATTGTTCATTTTGAGGGGTCACAGAGTTGCTTCCAAATGTGAGCTTTGTAGGGGAGCAGCTGCAGTTTGCAGGGAGGGGTGGAACCAGCCCACAACACCCCTCATACCTTATTTCAATGGCTGGGGGGGGGGACTATACAATACCTTTTGAGCTCTTGTTTAGCCAACTTGGGGGGCTTCCTGTTCAGCAAGTCTCCTTTCCTCCATCTCCTAAGCCTGGTAAACTTGCTCCTTAAGCAAATGTAACCTTAGGTTTCTCAACTGCAAAAGCTGATAGGCAGATAGAAATATCCCAATGAGTTCCATCTTCTTGAATGAGCAAAAATTGAAACCTAATTTGGCTCATGAATTAGAAAATTGCATCCTCAGCTTCTGATATATTTCTGATAACTTCCCTCTTACTGGTCTTTAGCTCACAGCATTTGGGGATATAATTCTGTACACCATGAAAGAAAAGGACCTGTACCTTATTTTTATTAAACGGTCACAGTTCCCTTTTGACATCCAGACTAAATTCAATCACAACGAGGTTATATTTAGCTTTCAGAACGTCACCACTTTGGTAATTGCTGGAGTAAAGAAAAGATAAATATAAGAGAGAATTAATAAGATGGATTTCTTAAGCCAAAACCTTTATACAGCAAGCGAGATAGTGAGTTGGAATCTCTTTATTATTTTCCTTTCTCTCCCCTTATGAGACATCTAACGAGAGTAATATTACCACCTGAGACGAAAATGACATTATATTTGAGTAATACGTATAAGCCATTTAAATGCAATCATCCCACTATTGGAACATAATTTAAACACAAATGGGAAAAAATGTTTTGTGGGAATAATCCATACCAAATGGATGAAAATGAATATAGAATATTGTTAGATTTGCATATATACACAGAATATGCTGGGAGTTAGCTTTCTAACTAACATCCTCAAGAGAGTTCTTTGGCTTCAGTAATAGGTCTGTCAAATCTCACCAGTGGGGAATCTGCCCCATTATTTAATTTAGTAGTTATGCTTTTACCAATATTTTTTTTTAAATGAAATGGGCCAAACCCTGATTCACAAGTTACTGGTGTTGGGTTTTTACTGGAGGCACACAAGGTTACTTATACCCAACAACTATTTCTCTGTGGCAGCTGTTTCTTCTGGGCTGGATCTTTATAATGTCTGCGGAACAGAACTGTAGAATGGATGAACCATTCTCACCCCTGCTGTGTTCCTGTAAGAGTTCCTACACATATCCTACAGTAATACAAATCAGCATCATGTACACAAGTTTGGAAATTTTTTTGCTGGTTTGGAGGATCCACAAGAACACAAGACTGGACACAACACTGGAAGCTGCCTCATACAGAGCCGACCCATTAGTTCATCTAATTCATATGTTCAAAGATGACCTCCAAGTGGTATTGGACTACTATTATCACCATCCCATTGACCATGCTGGCTGGGGATTCTGAGAGTTGTAATTCAACAACATCTGGAGGGCACCATGTTAGTTACCCCTGTTCTGCATTGGTTCTCTGTGGCTCTCCAGGCATTCAGACAGAGAATATTTCAAGCCAACCTGGAGATGCTGGGACTGAACCTGAGACCTTCTACATGTAGAGTTGAGTTATAGCCCTTCCCAGGACTGTTTCAATCATGTCACCACAGCTAGGGAAGTCAACTTGGGTCCTCCAGCAGAGGAGGAAGCCCATCTGGGGGACATTTCCCCTCAAATGTCAAATGGGGACAATATACTACTAGCTCTTCAAACTCTTCCAATTAAGGCTATGTAGGAAAAGGGAAATCTTACGTTTAAGGGCTCTGTTGGAGGGGGGGGCCTCCCCTACACATAGAAAACTAACATGTCAAGGAGAAGAGTTTAGATCTTCTTAATGGATTTGTGGGGGAGGGATAATGCAGTTCCTTGCTGGTGCATGAAGTAGTAGAATTGCGGAGAAAAAAACAATTATCCTGCTAATTTGCTAAATGTATATATACCCTGGCCTTCACAATGCGAGCTGTTTACATCAACACCATTCAGCACGGTTGTGAGCATTTTCACTTAGAGTCATAGAGACAGCAAACTGGTCAATATAATTAAACATTTATTGGTTTACAAAGTGACCTGTGAACTGCAGGCATCTTCCTGATAAAGTACATCCCACTGTAATATATAAACACAAAATTAAGTATTAAACTATGCTCCTGTCTGGAGTTCAAGCAGCAAGTGCAAATACAAGCATAATTAGGGGTTGACTCTGCTTCTGCTGACTTTCCCTGCTCCCGAGAGCATAAAGATTGCACAATGTAAGGAATGCAAACTCCCATCACCTCCTTAGGACACTGCTTTAAATCTCTTCTCTGGTTACTGCCCTTCCTTTTACTGGAGGATTTTATCTTACACTGTTATTAAAAAAACATGTTGCTCATTGAAGTAAATGTACTGTATTTAAGTCTTGTATAAACACACAGTTTGGATGGACTAAATGTGTAGTTAGGGATTTTAAGGCATACTCAATTAAGCACACATTTAGGCATGTGGATTATTTTCACAATAGCCTCTGATAGTTCCCAAAGAGCACTTATAATATGCAGTGAATATAGTTTTCGTTTTATGGGTTATTGATCCAATGGATCCTTTGAGTCCTCAATGCTTACCCCGTCAATGAGGTCACAATACACTACACAGATGCCCAGAATCACTGTTAATTCTACCAAATGAACCAGCACCAATGCAAAACAGTTGTTGTGTTGTTGTCACGGAATAAATCATCACCATAAAGGAAATAAAGAAAACCGGAAGTTATGGTAAGTGGGTCTGATCTGAAACTACCACCAGTTTTCAGGAACATATCCAGCAGTATCGGGGGGGGGGGGGAGTGCTGTTTCAATGGCCTTTTATTTTGTACTGGTTTAGTTTTTTTATCATCTCTCTCTTGTGTTCATGCTTCCCCTATGAAATCATCACATAACTAAAAATGATTGGCCATGTAGCATAGTGATGCCATTATGTTTGCTGTGTGTTCCCTGATTGGCTGGGATAACCCATATGATCAATCTATTGTCTTCACATTCAATTGTCTTAATTTACCTTCAGTGGTATCATCATGTAGCCAAATCGTAATGGCTATGTAGTGCAGCAATAGCTACTCATTCACTACATAATCCTCATTTGGCTGGGACACAGACATACCCAACATTCACACACATGAATAATCTTGGAAAGAAAGGGTAGCAGTAACTGTGACAGAAGAAATGATGCCACGGCGATTGTAAAGCAAGGACTAAGGCAAAAGAAAAAGAGAAAGAAAAGCAGTGAAAAGAGGGTACATTTGCACAGTCAAATGGCTTTTAGGGAGATATTTCAACACACCCAAATCACTATTTCTCACACACACACACACACACACACACACACACACACACACATTGAAACTGGAGAATATTTGGTACAGTCCTAATGTCATATGCAATGTCACATAAATTTGTTTCATTTTTAAAAAAACTCCCATCAATTTTCGGGCTTTATTGTGAATGCAATGCCTATATTTTAGCAGAATTTGAGAGATATTATTAATTTTTCTCTGAATTGTCTGCTATTGACATCAAACCATATCACTTTGCAGAGAAACACAAGCAATAAAAGATTCCTGTCCCAAGGAGCTTGCTTCCACATTGACTACGTAACATCTCACCCACTGAAATCAATAAGGCTTAAACATGCTGAATTTCAGCTCAAGTGTACGTTGCACTTTTTGAAATGTATCTCTTGGGATTCTTCAAAATAAAGTTGATGTACAAAATTCTAGACACATTGCTAAGGAGGTGGGGTGGACTCTCCAAGCTTTGCATTGACTTTGCATTGACTTGAAAATTGACGACTGTATGGTTTTTGAGATTATAGTCACTTCACATGAACAAGCTCACCACCTTTTAGAAACTGCTAAACAAACAAAAGTGAAGTTGTTATAATGCACCTGTGTGGCTCCAATGAATTTGTCCAGAATGGCGGAAGCAGAATAACATCGGCAGCAGCAACCTCAAATCTTGACTATCCCTTGAGGCCCATCTGGGCCTGGCTAGGCCCAACTTGACCACCAACTTGAGTAAACATTGGAGCAGCCATGCTGGGCCAAAATGGATGACAATTGAAAAGTGAGCTGCTTGGAACCTTTGCTAAATCACAGTGACACATTTTGGCACCTTAGGTCTCAGGGATAAGGTGCTAAAGAAAACAACAATGGGCACGTCAACAAATGTGAAATTATAACATTACTGGGTTGTTTTAAAGACTATGCAAGAATGTGAATAACTGCCAAAAAGCAGTGATTTTATTTACGCTTTTCCTTAGTTAGATTATGGTCGGCCTTTAGCAACTTCTGTCATGGGTTTGCTTAAGTGAAGAATTTGAGGGGAAAGATGGAAAAACCTGATCCTGTCACTGATCAATATAAAATATTTCACAGACTCGTTTTTCTCTCCTCCTTTTTAGCCCTTGGTCACACACCAAGAAAAATGGAGATTTGTCCTAAAACCTGCTCCAACCATAATGCTGTGAAAATGGAGATGAAACTAACACCAATTGGCTCCTTCAGATGGAGGATGAATGACACCTTGTTTAGAGACGAAGAAGTGACAAAGAAGGCCCAAAAAACTTTGAGAGACTATTTTGAGATAAATATGAATACTAGTGTTGAAAAAAGAATAATCTGGGACGCAAGCAAAGCGGTTATGAGAGGGTTTCTGATACAACAGAATGCAATAAAGAAGAGAACTCAAAATGAGAAAAAAGATAAAATTTGGAGAAAATAAAAGAAGGTGAGAAGAAATTGAGAGCGAAACCAAAGTCACAAGAGATTCTGAGAGAAATAAAGTTACATCAAGTACAATACATGAAAATAATGAACCAGGAAATAGAATGGAAAATTAAACAGATGAGACAAAAGACATTTGAATCGGCTAATAAATGTGGGAAATTGTTAGCTTGGCAAATGAAAAAAAGACAAAAACTTAACACTATTACAAACTTGGAAGTGGAAGGAAAGAATATACAGAATCCAGTGGAGATTAGAAAATGTTTCCAGAGGTATTTCAAACAACTTTATACACAAGAGCCACAGAAAGAAATTGATATAGATCAATTCTTGAAAATAAATGGACTACAAAAAATCTCTCAAGAAAATAAGTTAATGCTGAACCATGAAATAACAGGAGGTAGAAGGTGCCATTCAGAATATGCAATTGGGTAAATCTCCAGGACCGGACGGCCTAACTTCAAGATATTATCGATCCTTGAAAGATTGGATAATACAACCATTAAAGGAAGTTTGTAATGGAATTTTGGAAGGGAAAAAAGCACCAGAGTCGTGGAAGGAAGCTTACTTTACACTTATACCGAAAACTGAGTCTGAGAAGACACAACTTAAGAATTACCCCCCCCCATATCTCTGCTTAATGTGGATTACAAAATTTTTGCAGATATTCTAGCTAAAAGACTAAAAAAAGTACTAGTGGAGGAGATACATAAAGACCAAGCAGGCAGACATCTGTCTGACAAGACGAGAAATATAATTAATATTTTAGAAAAACTACAAGTGAACATCAATACTAAAGCAGTTTTGATATTTGTAGATGCGGAGAAAGCCTTTGACAATATTTCTTGGAGTTTTATGAAGAAGAATCTTCAGGGGGTGGGGGTTGGTCAAGGTTTTGGAAATGGTATAGGTGCAATTTATTCAGAACAAAAGGCTAAACTAATTGTTAATAACGTGGTGACGGAGGAATTTAAGATAGAGAAAGGGACACGACAAGGTTGCCCAATTTCCCCACTGCTTTTTATTTTGGTCCTGGAGGTTCTCTTAAATATGATCAGAAGGGACCAATTGGTTAAAGGTATACAAGTCGGAGCCAAACAGTACAAATTGAAAGCATTTGCAGATGATTTAGTACTGACATTACAGGAACCAGAATCTAGTACTAAAAGAGTATTGGATTTGATTCAAGAATTTGGTCAGGTTGCAGGATTCAAGTTGAACAAGTTAAAAACTAAGGTTCTAGAGAAAAATCTAACACCGATTGAGAAAGAGAGGTTTCAGAAGGAGACAGGTTTAGCACTGGTCAAGAAAGTAAAATACCTGGGGGTTAATATGACTGCTAAGAACCTGAATTTATTTAAAGATATCTACGAAAAATGTTGGTCAGAAGTGAAAAAGGATTTAGAAATATGGTCAAATTTGAAGCTTTCCTTGCTAGGCCATATTGCTGATATAAAAATGAATGTATTGCCAAGAATGTTGTTTTTGTTTCAATCATTGCAAATTTTGGACAAAATGGACTGTTTCAAGAAGTGGCAGAGAGATATTTCTAGATTTGTCTGGCAGGGCAAGAAGCCGAGAATAAAATTTAAAATATTAACTGATGCAAAGGAAAGAGGTGGATTTGCCCTGCCGGACCTTAAACTTTATTATGAATCAGCTGCATTTTGCTGGCTGAAAGATTGGCTGCTTCTTGAGAACACAGACATTTTGGATTTAGAAGGTTTCAATAATGTATTTGGGTGGCATGCATATTTGTGGTATGATAAGGTCAAAGCACATAAAGCATTTAAAAATCATATTGTCAGGAAAGCATTGTTTAATGTCTGGATAAGATATAAAGATCTATTTGAAAATAAAACCCCAAGGTGGTTATCACCGATGGAAGCGAAGGCTCAGAAAAAGCTCAATATGGAGGCCAAATGGAACAAGAAGGGGATAAATTGAAACTGCAGAGCTTTGAGAAACTAAAAGACAAAGTGCGATATTGGCTTCATTATTATCAAATAAGGGAGGCTTACAATTTGGACAAGAAAATTGGTTTCCGGGTGGAAAAATCAAAATTGGAAACAGAACTGTTAGATCCCAAAACTAAGATATTATCAAGAATGTATAACTTGTTGTTGAAATGGAATACTCAGGATGAAACGGTGAAATCTGCTATGATAAAATGGGCACAAGATGTCGGACATAACATTATGTTGGCTGACTGGGAACAGTTATGGACCACAGGTATGAAATTTACGGCATGTAATGCCTTAAGAGAGAATATTATAAAAATGATATACAGGTGGTACATGACACCAGTCAAGCTTGCAAAAATCTATCATCTGCCCAATAATAAATGTTGGAAATGTAAAGAAAATGAAGGTACATTCTTTCACCTTTGGTGGACGTGCCCAAAGATTAAGGCTTTCTGGGAGATGATCTATAATGAAATGAAAAAGGTATTTAAATATACCTTTCTGAAGAAACCAGAGGCCTTTCTCCTGGGCATGGTCGGCCAATTGGTGCCAAAGAAGGATAGAACTTTCTTTATGTATGCTACAACAGCAGCAAGAATACTCATTGCAAAGTATTGGAAGACACAAGATCTACCCACCCTGGAAGAATGGCAGATGAAGGTGATGGACTATATGGAACTGGCGGAGATGACTGGCAGAATCCGAGACCAGGGAGAAGAGTCGGTGGAAGAAGATATATAAAGACTACTTACAGAAATACTGTAAAATTAATGAATGTTAGAATGATGCCGGAATGAAGTTAAGTGGTTTTAGCAGTAATGTTATAAAGGAATATGTAAAAATGGATTGTTAACAGGTGAGAATGTAAAGTTGTAATATATTAAGATAAAAGATTAAGATAGAAACAAAGAGGGAAAGGATTTGCTGAATTAACGAACTGAACTGGAATACAAAAAAGGGAGGTGTGAGGAGGTCAGGGAAACAAGTAAATGAAAGATAAGATATGGAAAGATTGATTTATTTTTAATTGTTTTTACTTTTTCTGTATTTTGTATTTTTTGCTTCTTCTTTTCTTTTTCTTTTTCTTACTTTTGTAACTTTTTCTGAAACTTTAATAAATATCATTTTAAAAAAAGAGAAACCATTTTAGTAATTGAAGGTCTTAATTTTATTCAGAAGGCATGGCTTCATGATACTCATTGACATCAGAGAAAACCTCAAGGGGCTCAACATCTGTGTGCTTGCTGTTGTTCGGGGGCACGTCAGATTCACATCACTGAACAACGCAAGCAGATAAAATGTTCAGAAACACACCTGCCGCTAACCAATTTCCATGAGATGGTATCTCTGCCGAGTTGCCCATGCCAGTTGATTTCAGTCCACCTCAACAACACAAAGCTGCATTTCTGCTACACAGGAAGCTCATGGATTATCCTGACACAGTGGTGCTGCTTCTTGACAACTTGTGGCAGTTGCTCAAGAGTTCATGGATGCCAAGAGACAGGTGCATAGCTTGAATAGTGCAACCAGAATTTTCCCAAGGTAAAATAGTTGGGCTTGAGACATGGGGAGGAATTCAATATTGCACTAAGGTGATCGGTCTGTCAGGGCAAGCATTTTGGCTTACTAGATGGAATAAGCCCACCCTCTCATCCCTCCACAAATTGTTCTGGGGGGGGGGGATTCTTACTGTTGGAGAAAAGGAAATGCATTTAATCCTCTTGTGTGCTTCTAGCTAATACATATGTTACTTTAAAACACACATGTCTAGTGATCTAGCCACCCCCTGCTTATAGCTTCTTTGTCTAAGTTAACTCCACCCCTAAAAGATGAGACATTTTGTTGTTTTATTCTCCCAAGAGATTGGGAGATGTCTGCTATTTTTCTCTCTCTAATCACTCATTCTGTAAATAGTTCCTGCATGAATAAAGCCATTGAACTCCAGCAACTGTGATTATTCAAATCTAATTCAACCAAGCTGCAAGGTTTGCTAACACTTCCAACCGACCTCATTCACAGTTGTTGCTGCCACCAGTTCACGAACAATGCATAATTGATTGCTTTTCTTCCCATTTGCATTGTGTTGCATTGACATCAACGGAGTAGAATAATGCAATGTCAATGTAACTTAATTAATTTGCATATGGAATTAATTTACATACTAAATTAATTTAGTTGCATTGACATTATGTAAAG
This sequence comes from Podarcis raffonei, assembly GCF_027172205.1. NCBI lineage: Eukaryota > Metazoa > Chordata > Lepidosauria > Squamata > Lacertidae > Podarcis > Podarcis raffonei. The sequence goes on from NC_070606.1 coordinate 23,242,861, forward strand.
TACATCATTTCATCACAGTGGACAACAAGACAAATAATGTTTTTGGCAGAGAAGAAACTGAAGCGGAAGGGAAACAGCGTTGCATGTGACAAATACAGGTTGGAACAAAAAATGATGCCTTCTTACATCCCTATGCACCACAAACAATTCTGAAGGACTGTTCAGCATAATCTCTGTGCAAGCTTTTTTTTGCAAGCAAATCAGGATGAATGCTCAATAAACAGGTAACCTGGAGAAGACTGCTCTCTTAGGCAGAGCCTGTGTTTTGCCATACAAATACACACAAACACAAACACACACACTGTGCATGGCTACTATAGACACTTGAGAAAGAAGAATAATCCACTGTCACCACTTTCACATTATGTGCAAAACAGCCTTTCAACAAGATAACCACTGTGTATTTTCAGGTCACAGAGGGAGCAAGGCAGGCAGAGAACGAACAGGAGAATCATATCCTTTTTCTCTCCTGTAAGGTAAAAAACAACCCCTGACAGGGTGAAGAGACAAGATGACAGCCCGTAAGAGACAACATTAGCACATTACTATTTTAGACTGCTATTTGATTTTGATACCATTCCTATTTTACTCTTAGAATGGTATGTCTAAAGATGATGGTTGTCCTGGATGTCAGGTGAGGCTGTCAATTCCTGTTCTCTCCAGGTCATCCCTGGACATCTGGCAACCCTATCTTAATGTCACTGCAATCATGCTTTGCTGGTTTGCTACATCCCTCAAATGAACTGTGCTCCAGATGATATTTAAAGGTCATCGCCGAGGACTGCTCTCTCTCTCTCTTACCCTTGACTAAATCTCCCATGGTATAGGGTGGAAAGAAATTCTGCAGGTGATGTTAGCACCCATGAGAAAGGGTGTGTGATTTCTCAGTTTGTCTCTAAGCTTCTTCTTTTTCTGGGAGCTGGCAGTTGCCTGGTCAAGGGCACAGTTCTTTTGTTTTTTAATACATGGGTATTTCCACCACTACCACCCTCAGATGTTGAGGTGTGGGGCGTAGGAAGAGCTATGAGTCCCATGTGGCTGCCCTACACCCACTACACTAGTTTGCTGCCCCCAAGTGCAGACCCCAAGTGTCTGTTCACTACCAGTTCAATTGGTATGTGCCATCTTGACCTTCTCCTCAGGCAGCAAAATGTCTGGAGCTGGCCCGGATACATAAACTATTGCTAATCAGTTCCTCATTCAAAGAACAGATACATCTATTTTATATTGTCCCAAGATGACTGACAGGGAGATAATTCAGACAAGTCTGAAAACAAATACCCAAATTGTCATGCAAATAGACCCATGGGCTATTGATTTTTCTTGTTCAAATCAGGAAGCCAATGTGTTAATTGTGACAACTGTGTCTATTTTCTGCAGAGAAAAGGGCTGTTTATTCCAAGGTTATCCTTTCTCTTCCTCTGAAGATCTGAAAAAGAACTTAAGATGCTACCATACAGATTCTGTAGGTCTTATAGCCTAAGCGCCCTCTGCGACCCCGTCGAAACCGGGCACCTTGGTTTACTGAGGAGCTCCGGAAAATGAAGTGGGATCTCAGACGGCTAGAGCGAGTATGGCAACGGACTCGTGACAGAGCCTCAAGAACATCTTATAGGACGCTTATGAAAGCCTATGAGATGGCTATGAAAGCTGCTAAGAAATCTTACTTTGCAGCTTCCATTGCATCCACTAGCTCTCACCCGGCACAACTTTTTAGAATAATTAGGTCAATAACGTCCTTAGGAGGACAACCAAATTTAAGCACAAATTCGACCCACAGCTGTGAGGCATTCGCGAGCTTTTTTGCGGAGAAAGTCCTGTTGCTCCGCCGTGACCTCCCTGCCAATTTAGATACAGTGACTGAACTGGAGGCCCCTCGACTGATTTCAGGTCCAGTGTTGGACCATTTCGATCGGATACTTCCTACTGATGTGGATAGATTCCTCCAAGTTGGTAGACCCACCTCCTACCTCCTTGATCCGTGCCCGTCTTGGCTGATTAGGGAGTGTCCAGATGCCCTGGTTGAAATTATCAATTTGTCCCTTGATACGGGGACATTCCCAGGGGAACTGAAGGAAGCAGTGGTGTGTCCACTCTTAAAGAAAACTTCATTAGATCCCTTAGACCTATCCAATTACCGCCCAGTTTCAAATCTTTCATACCCGGGTAAGGTAATTTGAGAGAGCAGTTGCTGAACAGCTTGGTAGGTTTCTGGAGGAAACATCGGCATTAGATCCATTTCAGTCCAGTTTCTGTCCTGGTTTTGGGACGGAGACGGCTCTGGTTGCCCTAACAGATGACCTCCGTAGACAACTGGATCGAGGCGGGTCAGGACTGCTGATCCTTTTAGATTTGTCATGGTCGATCATGATCTTCTGGATCACCGCCTCGCAGGCGTGGGGATACAGGGCATAGCCCATAACTGGCTGTGCCCTTTATCTCTGGTCGGGGACAGAGGGTGGCACTAGGGAGGGAAATGTCGGCGCGCCACTCCTTGGTGTGGAGTGCCGCAGGGCGCAATTCTCTCCCCGGTGCTTTTTAACATCTTTATGCGCCCCCTTGCCCAGATTATCCGGAGCTTTGGGCTGGGCTGTCACCAATATGCTGATGACACTCAGATCTATCTGCTGATGGATGGCCACACCGACTCGGCCCCGAACACACTGACCAGATGCTTGGAAGCTGTGGCTAGATGGTTTCGTGGGAGCCGATTGAAACTAAATCCTTCAAAGACAGAGGTCCTATGGCTAGGTCGGGATGGCATGGGGATGAGGGACCAACTCCCTTCTCTTGCGGCGGCCCAATTAGTGCCTTTGCCTTCTGTTAAGAGTTTGGGTGTAATCCTTGATGCCTCCCTTTCCATGGAGGCGCAAGTTACAGCAACAGCCAAGGCGACATTTTTCCACCTTCGCCGCATCAAGCAGTTGGTCCCTTACCTTTCCCGCCCCGACCTGGCCACAGTGATCCATGCAACGGTCATCTCCAGGCTTGACTACTGTAATTCGCTCTACACGGGGCTGCCCTTGAAGCTGTCCCAGAAACTCCAGCGGGTACAGAATGCTGCAGCGAAGCTCCTCACGGGGTCTCTGCCATGGGAGCATATTCACCCAGTGCTTTTCAAGCTGCACTGGCTCCCGGTGGAGTACAGGGTCAGATTTAAGGTGCTGGTTTTGACCTTTAAAGCCCTTCACGGCCTAGGACCCTCATACCTACGGGACCGCCTCTCCTGGTATGCCACACGGAGAGCCTCAAGGTCCATAAATAACAACACCCTAGTGGTCCCAGGCCCTAAGGAAGTTAGATTGGCCTCAACCAGAGCCAGGGCCTTTTCAGCTCTGGCTCCGGCCTGGTGGAACGCTCTGCCTCATGAGACCAGGGCCCTGCAGGATCTGATTTCTTTCCGCAGGGCCTGTAAGACAGAGTTGTTCCGCCTGGCCTTTGGCTTGGAGCCAATTTGATTCCCTCCCTCCCTCTCTTTCTTTTTTCTTTTCCTTCTCCTCCTGCGATGAGGCTACATTTTAATATTTTAATGTTCCATTATTTTAATGTTGTATTTTATTTTTGTTTTTAAGTTGTAATCATTCATCTTGTTTTTATTATTGCTTGTAAGCCGCTCTGAGCCCGGCCTTGGCTGGGGAGGGCGGGGTATAAATAAAAAATAATTATTATTATTATTATTATTATTATTATTATTATTATTATTATACCAATATAAGTTCAAATTGTTTTTCCCGCCTGACCATGTTCTCTGTCCTAAAACAAGGCTGAATGACAAACTGATTGTCAATCGAAATGCTTTTGTTTTGTTTTGTTTTTGTTTTTCCTTTACGTGCTAGAGCTTTGAAGTTGCAAATGGAGGCAGGGAAATGGTGCAGCTGTAGCCCCAGCAGTGAGCTGCTTAATTCACTGCTTTGTGCTGTTTTCTGGTGAATTCTCTGGAAAATGAAATTGAAGTGAATTCAGAGAGAGAGAGAGAGAGAGAAGCGTTCGTGTGGGCAAAAGTGGGTGAATGTTGAGGTAAGAGTGTGTTAGTGGGCAGTGGCATAGGAAAGGAAGGGGCTGTGGTGGGTGTGATCTGCCCTGAGTGTCATCACTGAGGGGGTTAACAAAATGGCAGAAATATGTGTTTTTGAAAAAATAACTCCCGCACCCACCACACGCCCCTTCCTATGCCACTGCAGGAGCACTCTCCCCTTGAGTGATTTCCAAAAACCAGAAACATTGCGGTCTCCAACTTTGCAGGCAGAGCACAGCCTTTATGGCTAGTAGCCTTCAACAGCCCTCTCCTCCATGAATCTGCCTAATTCAGAGGCATAGCTAGGTGAGGCGGAGGGCCCTGCACATTGCAGGGCCTGCAGCGTGCCTGAGCCACACATCTCTCCTGAGGGGAAGGCAGTGTGCGGACTTCCTGCAAGTTCTGTGCTGCTTTTTCGAGCAGCATGGGGCTTGCCCTACAGCTGAGGGGGAGGCTGCGGAGAGGCTCCACGCAGCAAGGCCTGCCTTAGCTCGCCCCACCCCCATAGGCAGCTTGACCCACCCCAATGGTCAGCATGCTCCGCTCCCGGCTGCAGGGCGCGCGCACCACCCCGAGCACCCAAGCGGCTAGCTACACCGCTGTTAGTGGGTACAGAATTTGTGTGCGTGAAATGGTATTGATTGAGTACAATTTTAGTTTATGGATTTTGGGGTTGTGGGCTCACCCACTCCCCTGCTTGTCCTGTGCCTAGAAAGCACGGGCCGAATAGGCTTTTTCTAGGCATGGCTCAGATAAGTTTTTCATTTGTCCTACCACTTTCCCTGGGAAAATCCACTGTTTACTAGGGAAAATCAGAATAAACATTATACACACACACATACACACACTCACCAACAATTAACACCTGTTCCAATTCAATGGTAACTGTGGGTATTCCCAGGGGAAAGCAGCAAGACAAACAGAAGGGTGGAAAAGCCCCGTATTTGTTTTATCGCTTTACATACAGACAACTCCTAATTTATGTGGGGTTGTGTTCTGCACTTCCATGTATGTAACTGAAATCAAATATATTGGGAGCACCCTAGAGAGTCCTTCTGGCTCATGAGGAAACTCTCCCCAGAGCCCAAAAAGGGTCCTGGGGAGAGTCTCCTCAGGAGCCTGAGACTCAGCTGTGCTTTACTGAGGCCTAGCATCTGGTGTGCAGGGTAGAGTAGCTGCTGCCACTGCTTTCGCACCTGTCAGCTGTGGAAGCCATCTTGTATCTCTGGCACATGAGCTGGAGGGATAGCGCAGCTTCCTTGACCAGCACAGCTGAAGCTTCGATGGAATTTTCTAATGTTAAACCTTCAGCAATACACATACAGAGCTATTTTCCAATACAATGCACAATGAAACAATTATAATTAACACAACTGACCCAACTGAACCATGCAGAGCTGACTACTGAACCTTCATTAGCCATGACCAGAACAAAACTGGGATGGCAGCCCAGCAGCAGGGCCAACACAGGACATTTAAGTTATGTGAGAACAAGGTCTCCACTCCATTCCACATATGGAAGCCAACAGGGCTGGCACTAGAATTTTGCCTCAACTCTTGTGACACGACAGCATGCTCCACTGCACCTGAGGACAGCAGGCTAACTTATGGAGGGTACAGGACAGGCTACATGGTCCTCACAACTTTGTCTCCACTGTCATCTGAGGAGGCTGCTGCACTCTGCCAAACAGTAGGGCGAGGCCTGGGGTGACTGGTATTTGCAAAACATTTAATTTTATTTATTTATTTTATTTGGACAGTTTGGATACCATTTATATTTAAGCAAATCTCAAAGTGAAACAACAACAAAGCAACCCCGGCATACCCAGAGAATTCCCACACCTTATAAGACCCAATCAGGTAGAGGGCCTTCTTGGTAGTGGCACCTGCCCTGTGGCACGCCCTCACATCAGATGTCAAGGAAATAAACAACTACCTGACTTTTAGAAGACATCTGAAGGCAGCCCTGTTTAGGGAAGTTTTTAATGTTTGATGTTTTATCATAGTTTTTTATATTCTATTGGGAGCCGCCCAGAGTGGCTGGGGAAACCCAGCCAGATGGGCAGGGTATAAATAATAATAATAATAAAACAATCAGCAATGAAATAGAGCATCCTCTTTAGCATCAAAATAAGCATTTGCACTACAAAAACACAAGGGGAGAATCCACACTGTAAAACGCAGCTTTAAAAAATCCTCTAAACAGAAAAAATGGAATGTTGCAAATGAAAATCAACTAAATGTATGAATTCCACAATTTTCAATAGAGCGATTAACAAGTAAAAGAAAAACCAACTCAACCATATGCCAAATCAATCATTTAACAAGCCAGTCTAGTTAAATCCCCAACACACCTATACAACAATAAACACAACTTAATCTAACTACAGCTAAAAATACATCCCATTCAGTACCTCCCAAAAACACTCTTACATGATCATATCAATCAGAAAGAAAAACACTCTGGACCCATATATGCAAGCTTACTATTCTAGTATACCTTCGCAATTGTATTCTCCACACTCTGAAACCACTCCCATAAGTCCATTTCACATCAATCAACAACCCACTCACGTGTCAACCCAATGAGACTCAGAAAAACCTGGAAAAATACTGAGATATAAGCAAGCAACAATACATACCCCCCCCCAAGCATTCTCCCTCATCTCTCATTGTGTTGGGGCAGAAGCTATCCTCCATGCCACCCAAAGGATATGGAAACCACTTCCTACAGCTTTCTAACAGATCAGTTAATGACGTTCATTCTCTGTCCACCCCCCCCCCAAAAAAAAAAACAACCAGGGAAAGAAAAGGACCTTGAACATTGCTCTGACTTGGCCTTCTTTTGAAACACAGAAAGGAAATGCTTCTGAGTTCAGGCACTTCTTGCTCACGACTCAATTAAAAAAGCAAACCTTTTGTAGCCAAATGTGATTCCACCAAAATACAGGCAATGCCTTATGTAGTATAGCACAAAAAGTGAAAGGAGAACTAGGACAAGGACTGAAACACAAGTAAGGTCTGCATGAGGGAGTTTGTTAGGGCTGCGTAGTCACTTTTAGGCAATAAAAGTGTTACTGGGAATCCACTACACTCTCTGGCATTCATAAAATACCTTTTGCATGCATGGACGTCATTCAAGTGAAGCGGCTCCCCTGATTTTAATTCTGAAAGAATACATTATAATTCTGGGGTTCTAGAGTTCTCTTCCCCCACTCGGAGATGTGAGAAAATGCCCCCTCCCAAAAAACCCTGAGGCCTTTCTCCTTCCAAATCAGGGCAACATATGCTGGACTCATTATTATTTACATCCTCTCGCTGTGCTTTGCCATTAACTTTCCTTTACTTTGCATGAATGAGTGCCCTTGAAAGCCTACTAGTGTCACTATTAAACTGGAACCCTATTAGTGTCGAAGCTCAACTTTTGTGCATTTACGGGAGTTCCGATAATTAATATCTAGCATCTACCAGCCCTCTCTCTTTTATTATTAGATTTTTATTGATTGCCAGAATGGCTTTATGAGTATTCTTATCCTTGATCTTGTGTTCTGACAATGTAGCAATGTTGCAGCAAAGCAGGAACAAAATATCTTTCAGGGGAATAATGGAAAACAGCCATAAACAATTCCCCCATATTTTTAGCTGAAATAATGGAATGACAAGATGTGCCTTTAAAGAATAAATGAGGAAGCCTCTCTCTCTCTCTCTCTCTCTCTCTCTCTCTCTCTCTGTTTGTGTGTGTGTGTTCGGATTCTGCCAGTTCTATCCTTCTCACACAATAGCAGTGCTTTTCTAAATGAAAACTATATTTGAAAATAGTAGACCAGTTCCAATCAAGCAGCTGGAAAGATGTCATACCATAGAAGGCAAGTGGGTGGTTTAAGAGGACTGACAATTAACCCCTTTGTGATGATTCCCAAGAAACCTGAGGTCTTTCTGTTAGGTATAATTGGATCAAAGCTTACGAAGGAATTGTTTAATTTCTTTATGTATGCTAGGATGGCAGCAAGAATACACTGTGCCCAAAAATGGAAAGAAGAGGAAGTCCCAGCGAAAGAAGAATGGCTTATGAAGATAATGGAATGTGCTGAGATGGCTAGACTAACTGTGAGAATTACAGAACAGAATGAAGAAAAAAATTCTTGAAGAATGGAAATATTTTGTAGATTATTTGGAAAAAAAACATGGTTATGTTAAAACGTATGCCGGATTTGAAGAATAGCAGCTGATGAGAAGTGGTAGTTTAATAATTTATAATTAACGTATATAATGGGTAAAGTATAAGTGATACAGTGGTACCTCAGGTTAAGTACTTAATTCGTTCTGGAGGTCCGTACTTAACCTGAAACTGTTCTTAACCTGAACCACCACTTTAGCAAATGTGGCCTCCTGCCGCCGCGTCACCGGAGCATGATTTCTGTTCTCATCCTGAAGCAAAGTTCTTAACCTGAAGCACTATTTCTGGGTTAGCAGAGTCTGTAACCTGAAGCATATGTAACCAGAAGCGTATGTAACCTGAGGTACCACTGTATAGCAGCTTTATAAGGTACGAAAAAAATACCATGGAAGGGTGAATAGGGAGTCAATGGATATAAGATGTATGTTTTGATGGTTGCTGAAAAGTATTTGTAAAATTTGAAAAGTATATACATATATATCAATAGTATTGGGTCCTTCAAGCTTGGCCACAGTCTGTACCACCAGGAAATGATCTCATCTGTGGACCCTGGTGGACTGTTGGTTGAGACAATGATAGAGAAAGGGACTTGTGGAACTGTGTTGGGTGTCTCTAACCTTGTGTAGGATTTCTAGGCTGGAGGTCAAAAGGAATCTGAGGGGTGGTGATGGTCACTTACAATACTATCTCTTTCCTAGAGACCCTGTACAAGAAGTCCAGTAGAGAAGCATGCAGGTCATGGTGGTCCTTTTCAGAATCCCTAAAATGAATCATAGTCAACTGGCAAAGGGTGAGTTTGAGAACCTGTATCTGCCTCCAGCCGCAGTGGGGAAACCCAAATCAAATCTACCCCAGCCAGCATGGGCAACGGTCAGGGATGATAGGAATTGTAGTCCAACAGCAGCTGGAGAGTCACAGGTTCTGTATTGGTCCTGGAAGAACAGAATGATTAGCTTACATATTCTAAGCAATTCTTTGTATTTATGTCTATAGGTACTTGAGGTAGGATGAAGTGGCATTAGCTGGTCATGTTCTTCCTAACCCATTCATACCTTAGGAGAGCAGAAGGAAACACTAGTACAAAATGGTTTGTTTTGAACCTGGAATTAGAGGAGCATCTTAAAAGTCATGTTTTATATCATATGATACCATTAGTCTCTGACATGGGTTTTATAAATATTTTTAAAATGCTTTTAAAATGTCCTTAAAAAAATACATTCTTTTCTATTGGTTCTGCTAAGGTCAAAAACAAAACTTTCACTGACACCAGTGCAGCTGTGTTTGAACCAAAGGGAAGTTCTCAGGAGGCTTGAATAGGGAGAAGGGAGTATTTATAGCTCTTTTAATTGCCAATTGTGTATTTCTAAATCAATCACAGGATTTTTCCTCTCCCAATTTTATTTGAATGGGTAGACCTGGAATGCAGGAGTTGCTGAAGATCGTGTTATTGGAAAAGTCATTTCCCTCATATTTGCCACTTCAATTTTCACCTTGAAGCTTGATAGATTAATTTAGCTCTTCTGGATGCATGACCAGTCAGACTTGAATTTCTCTTACATTACTAAACACTGAAGGTCATGTCTAAGTCCTTGGTTAGTTTATGAAAGAGATCCCAACCTCTGTGTTACTTCTGTTTCCACTAATCTTTCCATACTGCTTGCCTGCCATGGTTGCACAGAACATATCTCAGGTCCCGTCCATTTTGCTAGAGGGATGTGGTTGTATACCAGAAATGTATATGTGCAGTTAAACTGGATTAAAAGTTATCTGTTGCAACAAATCCACTTGTCTGGGTTCTGTATATGCATATATGCAATAAGTCCAATCCCCTGGACAAGTCAATACTTATGGGGCGTTCGATTTTGATTTAATTTGTTTATGATACTTTTCCAACACTATTGAGCTCAAAGCAGCTTAAGATCGAAACAAAGCATGAAAAGTTAGTGAGCAACACTCCTGACAATATAATCATTTCCAAAAACACAACAGCATATAAACAAAGCAAAAACAAGCAATCTAACAAATTGTTCAGTACAAACTCATAATTCAAAAACAATCCATCAGAAATGGCTGCTGAGCATTTGCCTGATCTCAATTGTCATAATCTCCCTGAGGAGGGTCTTCTTCACCCAGTACAGCAGCAGAACCCCCCCCCCCCACACACAGCAGATTCTTCCATAGTTCTAGCCACAAACGAAGTGGGGCTGGTCTCACTCAGCCCTGGATGAGAAACCCTTGACAGTCTACTCAGCAGAGACTGCTACCACAATCCCATGCTGTCCGGTGTCTATTTCATTTGCTAGGGAAGCGGGTGGCGCTGTGGTCTAAACCACTGAGCCTCTCGGGCTTGCCGAGCAGAAGGCCGGCGGTTCAAATCCTCACAACAGGGTGAGCTCCCATTGCTCTGTCTCAGCTTTGGTCAACCTAGCAGTTTGAAAGCACACCAGTGCAAGTAGATAAATAGGTACCGCTGTGGCAGGAAGCTGAACAACATTTCCGTGCACTCTGGTTTCCATCATGGTGTTCTGTTGTGCCAGAAGCAGTTTATTCATGCTGGCTACATGACCCAGAAAGCTGTCTGTGAACAAACACCGGCTCCCTCAGCCTGAAAGCGAGATGAGCACCATAACCCCATAGTCGCCTTTGACTGGACTTAACCGTCTAGGGGTCCTTTACATCATCATCATCATCATCATTATTATTATTATTATTATTATTATTATTATTATTTCATTTACACCCATTAAACATCTGAAAAGAGCTGCTGAAGCTAGAAACAGGAAGCATTGGCTCTCTTCTGGCTGCCCCCCGCACTGAGCCACTTAGGGCTAGAGAGCAAAAGGTTCCCAGGGCTATGATGTGCTCCCAGGCTCCAAGCCAAATCTATCCACCCAAACATCCAATTGGTTTCCACTGATGATGCTACCTAGAAAAGATTCAGAACTGGGCTTTACCAGGGCAACGGTCAGCATGGGCCTCACCTGCCTGACTACTATCTGTGCTTCCCCTGCCTGCTGTATACCCCGGCCCTAGATAATCGTGCCTTCTGCTCTCCACCCAGCTGGCTGTTCAGGCTGCTGATAGCACACCATCACAATAAGATCAAGACACTATTACTCTCAACAAAATTCTGAGCAATGGGGTGGACATTGCCTGTCCCTTTGTGAAACCTGTTGGAAGATCTGACAACTTCTGGACTTGACTTCCTCTTTGGACTATTTTAATACTTGTGTCTTCTTAATGACTGGCAGCTGATCCACCATCACTGATCTTCCATTGTAACCAAAGGGGAGGGAGCGTTGGGGGCATCCGAGACCTGGCTGATTGCCTGTGTAAACTGACAAGTGTGCTCCAGAATGTGCCCCAGAAGAATACAGTGCAGATTAGATCCTTGGCAGTCAAATATGGAAAGGGTTCCCTGAGGCTAGGAAGTTTGTAAACACTGCCATAGCCAATTGATTCAACTGGTTATGGCTAATTTGGATATGTGTCATGTCAGCTGCATTCATTATATCCCACCAACTGATAACACCAGGGAAGCAGTGTGTAAATGGCTCCCTCAGTATCAATGTGCGTTGCGTTGCCCTAGCCCAGGCTGTAGCTCATACCAGATAAAATTGTGCGAAAACATCATCATTCATTTGCTTGCATTCTAGATTTGCGTTTCTTGCTTGGGTTTCCACTCTGGTGGTCCTTTGCCCTGCTGTCCCCACAACAATATTCACCACGGCAGCTAAAGGTTAGAGCAAAAGTTGTCAAACATTTTAGCAATACAAGGGGAATATGGGCTGCAGAAAAAATGAGCCAGGCTTATAGCTGGAGGTCTTACAATGCAGAAGCCAGGGGAGCATTATGCATCAGTGTGCAACAGCACAGGTGGTCTAACTGTGCATCCCAAACCGTAGATCTCCCAGGATGAAAGAGTTTTGATTTGGTGGGTCTTGAGCTTTCCATGGTTCAGCCATCAAAACTTAAGAGCGCATAACTTATGCCGGTTTAAGTCCCCCCAAAGGGCCTTTCTAGGGTTGTGGTTTTGAATACCGTATTTTTTGCTCTATAAGACTCACTTTTTCTCTCCTAAAAAGTAAGGGGAAATGTGTGTGCATCTTATGGAGCGAATGCAGGCTGCGCAGCTATCCCAGAAGCCAGAACAGCAAGAGGGATCAATGCTTTCGCTGCACAGCGATCCCTCTTGTTGTTCTGGCTTCTGAGATTCAGAATTTTTTTTTCTTGTTTTCCTCCTCCAAAAACTAGGTGCGTCTTATGGTCTGGTGCGTCTTGTAGAGTGAAAAATACTGTGGTTTTTATTTAGTTAGGATTGCTCTGTAAGATTTAGTTTATTAAACAATTTGACAGAATACAACCACATTTTAATAATAAAAAAGGCAAGCGTTTGTCGATTAGCCCCCTAGCCTTCTCACTCAATGGCCTGAACAGTGAACAATGGAGCTTGAAGGGTTTTTTGGAAAAGATATGGGCTGCATAGATTTTTCTTCTATAGCTGGAAGGTGTTTATACACATGCACACACATGAGAGAAAGTTCAGGGAATGGGTCCCACAAAGAGCTGCTCTAGATGTCTACAACTCTGGAACAATGGTTTTAGTAGTTTAACACTGCAATGGCATTTGCATTAGAGATAATTATTTCTCACTATGTTGGTGTTTTTTTTTTAAAAGTATATGAATTTTAACTCACAGTGCTGAAACCAATGAAACATCTTTTGAATTATACCCAGTATAAGTTGGCATTTTTTCACCACTGTACCTCATCCCTTGAGAAAATAGCTATTTTCCTACGATCACGCTATGTGAAAATTGGCATTTGCATATAGCTGCAGCAGCTAATAATGAGTGGGTTGTATGCAAAAGATTATGGAAGTCCCAAATTGCAATGCTTTGCAGGAGGAAATTATACACAATTGGATGTGTTATTAGCAGAGACTGTTGTTTTAAAAGAACCTCCTTACAGGATCAGATTTCGCCTAAGGACTGGATCTGTTCTGCAATCATCCAAGCAGCAAAATCCAGGGTACATGGGCTCTGGGTACATGGAATCTGCAAAAAGTAGGGGTGCTGATCTCATGGAGAAAGCTTCCACATCTACTCAGAACTTGTTAATAAAGCCACTTACATAATGCAGATGATTACTGAGCAAACTGAACAAAATCTGTATCATTTAAGGAGAAAGGAGCAGAGGTTTTGTCTTTCTTAGACTTAGACCTTGTACATAACAGGAAGACATTCAACCAATCCTATAGACACTCGAAGCAGCTACACTCCAGTCAGGGTAAGGGAAGAGACACCACTGGCCTGCTAGGGGAGAAGAGCTTCTGGAGCTCCACCAGCAATCCAGAAATCATAAGAATCACAGAGTCATAGAAGCAGTCTGCTGACACCTCCTTGATGGAAGCTGCCCAACTCCTCCACTTGGCCTTGCTGGGTTACTTCCATGGCCCTTCCCCACATCTGCCTGTGTGTCTGTTGTTCCATGCACCTCATACTCTCATGAACTGCTACCTTGCCAAAAGTACCTTGGTACTTTTATCTGCTCTAAGGCTTTTGCAACAACCAGCTTCCTCTGCCACGGTTGCCAAAGCTTGATCCTGAAAAGATCTAGGAACCAATCCCATGGCACTTCTGCACAATATTTCAGGAGATAGGTCAGAATGGGAGGGGCCTGCATTATCATGGGTCTTCCTCATTGTGTCTAGGCAGACATGGCAGGCCACACAGTTTCTGAGATTCAGAGAAGTATGGAATTCTGGGATGGTGTTCTTCAACCTTGGGTCACAAGAAGTTGTTGGACTAAAACTCAAATCATCCATGACAATTGGCTAAGCTGGCTGGGGATGATGGCTGGTGTAGTCCAACAATATCTGGTGACCCAATGCTGAAGAACGCTATTGTTATCTTCAACCTATATATAAATATATAGCTGAAATAACCCCAGCTTTCTGACAAGCTGACTGCCTGAAATCTCTGTTTTCAGACACCTGTTTCTACATTTGTAGGTGTACAGTGTAAAAAAATATATATTAGATGTACACTGACAAAAATAAAATGTAATGTGCAAAGAGGCTTTAAAATGGAACCCAGATAGCATGGCGCTTTTGTTTCTGTGTCACTTAAGGAACGCATCTGACTGCTATTTCCTATGAGTTCTCCTGATCCACGTCTGTTCCAGGTCAGGAAAAGTGCAACCGAAGTTCAAGTGTGTAGATGTCTCTGGGGGATTTTGAACATCAGCGTGCTGCCCATCAAAAAGTGCCCAAGGACTCAAGAAGACAAAGGGAGGTGGGAGGGATGAGAGAAATTGAGTTCAAGGAGCTTGGCAAGAACTGGGAAAATTCTGCTCTGTTAGTGCAACATCAGAAAGTGAACAAAGAAGCAGCAAAGTAACATAAGACTGAGTTGGATGTAGGGATAGAAAACAGCATCAACTTTATTTGCATTTTAATGAGAAACTGTCTACATCACACATCCCAAGCCAATATGTGAACCAGAAAACCATTATCCTTTGAAATTCTCTGACTTTCGTAATGCAGTTCTCCAACCAAACAGGGTGTACAAAAATGTGTATACTGTATTAGTATACATGCATGATTCATCCATTAGTGAAAAATTACATGCAAAGATTATTTGGGGAAATTGCTTGCAAAAACATGTACAGTAGTCAAAACTGCATATCTAGTTCACTGCTTGGCATTTGACCAGTAGAAAGGACCATTTCTAATTGTTCACATAGTGCCCAACCATGGTTAATGGTACATCTGAATAAGCCATTTTGTTTTCAACCCCACACTGGTTTTCCAAAGATATTTTCTTGCCTCTTTTAAAATAAACCGAAAGCAATTTGGGAATATGAAGTTTATTTATATGATTTCTTGAACCACTGAACATTCACAGTTACTCTGAACTATCATATTACCTGGCAAGTATTTATATTACATGCAATGCCCATCTCATTAGAGCATCATAATCAAACACACTTTTTTGAGCCACAGGTTTTAAAAACGGCATTTAATATATGAAAGAGCAAGGCTTCTTGATCATCATACCTTTGAAGTGCCCTGAATTATGCATCAGTGGATTTCTTTTTTTAAAAAAAGCCCCTCTCTGTCCATCTGTAGAGATATTTTTAATGGATTAGCTATATTCCGTGGCAATCCTGTTTGCTTACACACTGTATGCAGTTTTACTCATGCAATCCCCCAAAATGGGTTTGTGTAATTGGTTTAAGGCAAATCCAGGGCTATGCTACTGACAGATACTTTGTTAAACACAAGAATTGAAGTCAGGTGACAAATCAGCAAGGAGCTTGAGACTTTGCAAAACAGTTTTGGCAAATTAGAATCAATATAGTTTATTGCAATCCATAACCAAGACAAGGCAGAGTGTGTAGTTTGGGGCTTGCTTGGAAACTCAGTTTAGCAAGTTGGCAATGCATAGCTGTCAGATTAAAGCAATTTACCCTGAAAACAGGAACGAGACCGGTAGAGCTCATTCAACACACAAGAGGATATTTTAAGACAGTCATTTGTGAAATAAAATAGGGGAAGGCTTCCTTGTGTTTCATAATAACTGGCTATCATTTAGACAAGCGGCAGATGAATTACTACACCTGTTTCTGAACTGTACCACTTCAAACTGTAGACTGGCAGTCCGGGGTGTGAGGCACACATGACTGCATGCTTTTCCATTTAAAACAAACAAACAAAACCCCAGTATCCTTGCATATAGATACAGTGGTACCTTGGTACATGAATGGATTGGTTCCTGAACAAATCAGCTCCTGAATGCCACAAACCCATGAGTACTCTGATTTACAAACATTTTTTGGAAGCCAAACATCTGATGTGGCTTCCACAGCTTCCAAGTGAGTGCAGGAAGCTTCTGTAGCCAATTGGAACGGACTCCCGGAATGGATTTAGTTCGAGAACCAAGGTACCACTGTAATTAGAATGTGAGAAAAGTTCATATCTAACCTTCTATCTGATATGCTAGTTCTCTGTGTTCAAATATTTCCCCTCCACACATCCATAAGCATTTAACCATGTGATTCCGTGTCATGAACAGGCAGGACAACGGGGAGGAGGAAGAGGATCCTGGTGAAAGGTGTAGCTGGGACTGGGACATACAGGGGCAAGCATGGGATGGGGAGGGAAGTACTCACAAGGTTACGGAGGATGATGAGGGGATGGGGGTCAGTGCACAGGAACCAGAGCAGCAGAACCCATCACCAGAGCCAGAGGGGCCCCTGTCTCCACAAATATGATGGGCTCGGGGGCATAGGGAGTGGTGGGCAGGGCACTGGAGGCTGAGACAGGCAAGGGCACATAGCCCAGCTCCCTAGCTGGCCAGGAGATGTGTGATTCCTGAGCTGGAGTAGACTTGGAACAGATGAGAGTCACCTGCCTCATCAAGCCCAGATACTGCAATCAGCAGACAAACTACAAAAGGGCAGTAGAGCTGAGGTGCTGTGTCTGCTCAACTGCGTATATTGAAGGACCTCAGCATGGATGCTCCATGATCTCTGTGGGACTGTGCTTCCATTGGACATGTGGATTGACCCTGGACTGGGGACTTGACATACTGACTTGCCACCAGGTAGACTAAGGGTTCAGGGCACCCTGCCTGGAGTCTACAGCGGTACAATCTGGGGTGCAAGGTTTACCACTTCATGTGCTTTTTGTGTGAACTATCCCTGAAATACTCTTTTATAAAGGATTAGTTGAAAGTAGCCAGCTTTGTCCAGGAATTCTAAGAAACCCCACAAAATGAGAGAGATAAATGGATAATGTAATTTGTTAGTTTTAGGCAGGGCTTTTTTTCTGAGGGAATGCAGGGGTATGCATACCCCTAAACATTTTGTGAATCTTTGTACTTTCGTCCATTTACTGTATTTATTTTTCCCGATTTGAACTATAAAATGGTGATTTTCTTGAGTCAAAATGAGAGTACTCCTAATAGAAAAAAAGCACTGGTTTGAGGGCTCTGTACATCTGAATCCATCCAGGGCCTTGACCTGACCTGGGGGACACCTGATTTGGATCTAGCCCCTAATCAATTTAGTGGTAGGGCTAATGTTTAATTAGGTGTAAAACAGACCAAAACAAAACAAATCCCTGTACTGTTAGGAGAGTTGTAGGAGAATGATGTACTGCAACTCCTTTCCCTTCTCCTCCTGGCTACACTGCAGAGAGCAGAAGTGTTTGATCATCATTCCCCAATTATAAGCGCAACAGAATTTCTGCAAAATCAGGTTGTAGAATATCTTGCTTTGGCCATAGACCGAGTGAGAGAAAATTATGGCTCACAGGTCAACATGTTTCACACAACATGTCCTGCTGTGAGGTCAGGAATTGCTGCTTCCCTCGGTCTTTGGGTTCAGGAATTGCTCAATTTAGCATTTTCCTTGGTTTTCTTGGACACTGACATTTTCCAGCCATTAAGCCTTACCTCTCTTTTTAATGGAACTTTACGCCATTTGGTTTCTCTGGGTTTTCTCTCCCCAAATGTCAGGTGTTGTAGTGATTCATGCTAATGCAGGCGTTATTATAAAGCTTGTCAGCTTTTCAAAGGATCTGAAAGGGGCTTCAGCCAATTTGGGAAGATTGCAAGGGACCAAATGTTCACCTGGCATTTATTATTGTTAAATACAAAAGTTGTTTTAAAAGAAAAGGGGGAAACACTTTTGCCAGCTGGCCACATGATATAATATATATAATAAACCAATTGTTCTCCTTCAAACTGGATTGATCATGAGATGAAGATATAATAAAATCTCTCATTAAAATCAAGCAAAGGTAACAATAAGAAGAGTGCTTCTAGTTTTGATCATTTTCTTGAGATCCTTTAGAATTGCCTGTAGCACAAATAACAGAGATCACATTCATATACTACCCCTAGGAGTGCTGAATTTGGGCCTTTGGACTCTGAGAAATAAAATCCAGTACAAAATTCAGAATTTATGGAATTAAATTTGAGACTTACAGTTCAGTTCCATTCTGCTTGGTTAATACGTCAGTCTGTGTCAAGACACCCACACCCACCACACCACAGCCGATCGTTTCTGAATGGTGGTTAATTCGCTCAATTTAAACTTTCTGTGATATGAGCTATTCATGTTTTTAAAGCCCAAGCTGCAATTCAGTGAGAATAAGTTTATTTTGAGGGCTTCCTTCCTGTCAGCTTGTCATCTGCAAATGTGACAGAATAGAACATTTTCTGCCAGCTAACACCAGGTTTGGGAAGTTTGCTGCCATTTCTAGCACTCTACATGATTTTAGTCCCTTTCTCTAGCTGTCAGTTTTTATTAGGCATTTCAGTTCTCATTTCTTTCCTATGATCATCTTCCTGCCCCATTCCCTCCTTTTCAGAAAATGGACACTAGCAAATGCATGTTGCTACCCCAAAATCCATTTTTTATGATGTTTAATGAATATCTGCACCAAGAGGCAGCCCTTTTGAGCAGCCAGAGGAGGTGAGTGGGTAAAACGATACCTAACCCTCTCCTCTTACATTTTTACCACTGTTGAAGTGCATAAAATTACATAAGGCATCATCCAATGAAGAAGTTCCGTTAGCTTGAGGATTTCCATTTGGGAAGCAAAACTTACCCCCACTCTCTGCTCCCCATACACCCCTGTTCCCTCCCCAAATATGCTGCAGAGGGTTGGAGGAAAACCAAGAAGAGATGTATGGAATGTGTAGGGGAGGGAGGGAAGTTCCATTTCACAGTCCTTGTGCCAACTGAACTACTTCATAGGATGCCATCCATAAAAAAAATTGCATAAAATTGCACCAAAAGCTCCAGAGATGCTCTTGTCCACCCCCACTTCTATGTCAGGGACTGGAAGGACACTGACATAGGGAAAAGGGGGGCTGGAGTCTGACTCAGGAGAGGGGGGCGGTGGTTTGTGGGGGCCTGTACCAGCCAGGAGGCAAGAGTCGGAGGCAGGGGGAGCTTCAGAGCTGGAGTGTGCAGCACAGGATGGGTCAGAAGAAGTGCAGGGAGAGGCAGGTCAGGCAAGTGAAGGCCCAGGTGCTACTCCAGCACCACTGGCTCCTGGAACCAGGGGGAGATTGAAAAGAGAGGAGCAGAGAAACGGATGAACTATGCTGAGATGGCGAGACTAACAGGGAAAATTAGGAACCAGCAGGACCAGACTTTCCTAAAGGAATGGAAGAAGTTTTCGATATATTTGGAAAGCAATTGTAATCGATTGGCATCGCTTGTAGGGTTAAGAGAAGTTTTGTACGGAGTAATTTATAAATTATTGTGAAAAGAGTTAAGAATAGATGTATTGGAAATTTGAGTTTATACCAATAATTATAGTAACAAAATGCTTAATTAGAAAGGCTTTAGAGAACCATCAGTCGTGGTTGAAGGAAGTCTTAGGCTGTGATAGCCAAAAATTTCTTAAATGATGCTTAAAAGGATGTTATGCTGGAAAATATGTGTAAAAACTAATAAAAAATATTTAAAAAGAAAAGAAAAGAAAAAAGAGGGGCAGAGGAAGTTTCCACACAGGTGCAGTCTATGGCTGTGTGCAACCAGCCTCTTGGGGGTAAGTGCATAAACTGGTGGTGGGGTTCCCCTTTCCTGCAAGTGTTCCATAGAGTGCGGATCTGGGAACAGCTGCCTATCTGCTAGAATGGGAAGCATAGATACCCAGAACTTTAGAAGCAACTGTAAGTATTATCTTTGACAATAAGTAGTTAACTCCTTTGGCTGGGAAGCACCCTTGAAACTGTACCATTGCAATTTCACCTGCTATTTAGAAACAAGGATAGATCTTATAACCTCCTGAAAATCTTGTCAATTATATCATTTGCTGGATTATTATTTTTTTAAAAAAAAAGGATGGCAAACCTTTATCTATAGTTGACATCATGACACAGTTAGGCTCCGAACAACTTCCATGGCTCCTAGGATGCCTGTTGAGATATTTACTAATTGGAGCGCGCACATACACACACACAAGATGCCACTGGAGAGTTCATTTTGTTTGAGCAAATATTTCAGGGAACAACTATTCCAAAGGGTCTGTTTTCTTTATTATATAAAGTCTTACACAAAGGCAAATGCTGAATGTGGGTGAATGCTGTCCTCCTATTTATCTGTGAACCCACAACACAAAACATAAAAAGTGCTAATTTTTCCATTAACTTATTCTACTATCTGGTATTCTAGCCCTTTTATAACATGTTAATTCAATCATTGTTACTATGGTCTTTATTTTATCAAGCCCATTTGCCAAATCTAGAGCATTGCTCTTTTTTTCCAATACCTAGCAATGCAAATTCTTGCAATTTTCAGTAAATTTCCTTGTATTTCTAGTAACATGTGTTTCAGATATCATAAAAGTATCTTTTTAGCTCTCAGGGTAACATATAACCTGTCACTTCTGCAATAGTTTATTATAACTATTATCCCCCCAAAATTGGATTGTCAGACACTTCCAGAAAATACGCATATACTCAGCATTTCCCAGTGGCCCCTGTCAGTTTTTAGCCCATTTTCTTTTTGCCCCTGCACCCCAGTGAATGGTCAGATTAACTGCTCAGCAAAATATCTGCCCAGCTTTACCAAACACACATTCCTCTTTTATTGAGGAAACTTATTGGGAGAAATTCTGCAGCCATTAGTTTTACAATGCTAGCTCCTTCATACCTAACACTGAACAAGCACGGCAGTAGGAGATATGTGAGACCTATAATAATCCTGGCAGACACCAGCAGAAAACTCAACTTCATAAATACTGTTTTTGTCGAGGGTGGGAAATTCTTTATAGGGTGAGTTTCGTGAGAGAAGGAAGGTATTTCTGCTATGTACAATTAAGCCAATACCCAAGCCTGTTCAACCATCAGGGCTGCCAAGCTAGGAACTCTGGGAACCGTAGTTCTGTGAAGAACTAGATTTGCTCTCTAACAAAACTACCAGTCTCAGAGTCCTTTTGGGGGAAGCCATGCCTGTCAAGTCTATTTCTAACAGTTGACAATGTTGATATATTTTGGTTGGTAACTTTGTAAAATAATAATAATGATTTGCTTACACACACACACACACACACACACAGTCACAAATTCAGATTATAGGAAGATTAATAAAACCACATTATTTTCAGTTTTTTAAAAATAAATTCATTGGATTTCCAGTTATCTTTAAAACCACATGAAGGATGGTAAATCTGTGGTACCCCATATGTAAGCTAAAAAGGTAAAGGACTCCTGGACAGTTAAGTCAAGTCAAAGGTGACTATGGGATGCGGCACTCATCTCATTTCAGGCTGAGGGACAGGGGCGGAGGAAGGGGGTGCGGTGGAGGCAGGTCGTACTGGGTGTCACCACTGAGGGGGGTGACAAAATGCCAGGAGGCACTCACTGTGGTGCCTGCAGTGCGCCCAAGCCACACGTCTCTCCTGGGAGTGACATGGTGGCTTGGGTACCCGCAGGCTCCGTGCTGCCCCAAACGGTCCCGATCCACTTGCTCTGCCGCTGCCGAAGGAGCTAGCGTTCGTCCACAGACAACTTTCTGGGTCATGTGACCAGCATAACCAAACTGCTTCTGGTGCAACAGAACACCATGATGGAAACCAAAGTGCACGGAAATGCTATTTATCTTCCTTGCACTGGCATGCTTTCGAACTGCTAGGTTGACTTGAGCTGGGACAGAGCAACAGGAACTCACCCCACTACAGGGATTCAAACCGCCAGCTTTCTGATCGGCAAGCCCAAGAGGCTGAGTGGTTTAGACCACAGCACCACCTGTGTCCCTCCACTCCATATGTAACTCAGTTGGTTAGAGCGTGGTGCTGATAGCACCAAGATTGCAGGTTTGATCCCTGTATGGGCAGCTGCATAATCCTGCATTGCAGGGGGTTGGACTAGATGATCCTTCGGGTCCCTTCCAACCCTGTGATTCTATGAATTCTATGAACTTCCAAGAACTCCAGTCATCATAGCCAATGATCAGGGAGTTCTACTTTAGCAACATCTGGAGAGGCAAAGCTGCCTTATATCAACTGTTACAATCATTGACTTCAATTACTTAAATCCACTGATTTCAATGGGTCTACTCAAGTATGAATACAATGACCACTCTGAGTATGCTATATGGGTACCACAACACAGGACACACTGCTACCATATCACATAAAGGTAAAGGTAAAGGTACCCCTGCCCGTACGGGCCAGTCTTGGGGTTGTGCGCCCATCTCACTCAAGAGACACTTCCGGGTCACGTGGCCAGTGTGACAAAGCTGCATCTGGCGAGCCAGCGCAGCACACGGAACGCCGTTTACCTTCCCGCTGGTAAGAGGTCCCTATTTATCTACTTGCACCCGGGGGTGCTTTTGAACTGCTAGGTTGGCAGGCGCTGGGACCGAGCAGCGGGAGTGCACCCCGCCGCGGGGATTCGAACCGCCGACCTTTCGATCAGCAAGCCCTAGGCACTGAGGCTTTTACCCACAGCGCCACCCGCGTCCCTACCATATCACATACTCTGGTGCAATAACAGAGATTTACTAGCAGAACACTATCAGTGAAGGCAGCAAAAATATCAAGTGGAATGGTTAGAGCATAGCTAAAGTGGTCTCTGATTGGGCTATTGTGTGACCAGGCGGTGACAGCCCCAGCCCCCAGGGTTCATAAAGAAGGAATAAAGACTCTGACAACATTATAGGGACTTAAAATTAGGCCACAACTTTATTAAACTTCTGAATGTAGGAAGACCTTGGCTTAGGTCTTGGGTGTGTATCCCAGCCACTCTAGGCAGTTTCCAACAAAGTATTAAAATACAGTGGTCTGTTAAACATTACAAGCTTCCCTAAACAGGGCTGCCTTCAGATGTCTTCTAAAAGTCTGGTAGTTGTTGTTCTCTGACATCTGGTGGGAGGGCATTCCACAGGGCGGGTGCCACCATCTAGAAGGCCCTCTGCCTGGTTCCCTGTAGCTTCGCTCCTCACAGTGAGGGAACCACCAGAAGGCCCTTGGCACTGGACCTCAGTGTCTGGGCAGAACGATGGGGGTTTGAATTTTTTTCCTCTGCCTCTCTTAGTGGTGGGGAATTTATTATTATTATTATTATTATTATTATTATTATTATTATTATTATTTGGCAAGAGGTGTTTGTGGAATCTTTTAAGCTTACAGAGGGCCTATCAGGTATTTAGGTCTTCCCATCAATAGCACATAATCCATGCGCCCATCAGAGTATACATAAATGTCCATTAGAGCCAATATGTGCAGGGGTAATTGAATATAAATGAAACATTAGATTCCATCACTAATTTGAGTTCACATGCATTTACAGCCATCATTTCCTTGGTTTCAGACTTGTAGAAAGGTAGCAGTGTTGGGAATCTTGTGTTCATTTATCCTCTGGGGGGGGGGGAGGGTTCTGTTTCTTGTGTAGTCCCTGGCATCAGTTCCTGAACATGAACAGCAAAAAAGTATAAATATAAAGAAAGTAGTTTCTGAATTGCTGTGGGTGCTCTGTCGCATCATCGCCCCCTGTGGTTTCTCATCAATTGAGAATATTAAAGATGCTAAATATAAACCACATTCAAGTTGGCAAACACCCCAAACCAAAAGGTAAATGAAGGAGCAGATAATTAGATTTTGGAACAATTCAAGCCCACTCTTATGTGTAACCTGTTCACAAGCAAGGAAACTAATCAATTATGTCTGGGACTTTCAAATCATTGCTTTTGAAAAAAATATGCAGCAAGTTACTGTATAATTTCCCCCTGCTTTTTGCTACCAAATTCAGATTAGTTTTAAGCGTTGGTTCTGCAGGAAAAGTGAAAAAGCCACAATGACAGCCGTTTGTTCTAGGTTAGGGTCATTTTACAAACAAAGTAAAATAAAATAAATGGCAACTCAGTTTACACAAACCTGGTAATGAGCACTCACACTATATTGTGGGTGCCTTTTGCGGATCACGTGCGGTGCTACAAACGAATTACATGCCCTCCCCCCAAAAAACCCACATTTTAAAAGGATATTGGCAGTTGATTCTGCCACATCTTCTGCATTGTAAAGTCCTTCACTGCACTTGAGGGCAGAAGGCTAACTTAAAGGGTACAGAGCAGGCTCAAGGCACTCACAGCTCTGTCCATCTTCCACCCCTCACTCTCTGACCAGCCCTGTGCCTTAGTCATATCTAGATTAGACTACTGTAATGCTCTCTATATAGCCTTGCCTTTAAAAGTTGTGAACTCAATCAACAAGTGTGGCAGCATCTACTCATTGGAACTCCCTGCCTATTGAGATCAAATATGCTAAGTATGAACTTTATTACGGTCACAGACCAGGATAAAAAAACAAGAACATATAAATAAAATAGCAGTTAGGATTTTTTTTTTTAACTAATAAATGTTGGAGCAAATAAGGACAAAGAAACAAGCATAGGATAAAACATCTGAATAAAATACAAGATTAAACACGGATAATGGATGGATAAAAACTGATAATTAAAACAGATAAGAACTAAAAACAAATAAAAACATGCAGTTAAAACAACTGTAAGAGCGTAAGAACTAAAAGACTTGCAGTTAAAACAACTATAAGAGGCTGCAGAGTAGAAGTCTCTGAAATAGATGACACTCACAGCATTAGAAACTGATATGCAAATATGGTTAAGAAAGGCAATTAGAACAATGTACAATAAATTTAGAAACAGTGTGCAACAATAAACTATCCCAGGGAGTTGACTCAGGGAGTTGACTCAGAGTCACCCATGGAACCGAGTTTGGGGATTTTCATATTGAGATCAAAGCAGGTGCCTTCTCTGTGCTCTTTCCATTGCCTCCTAAAAACATTCCAGTTTAGACAAGCCTATAAAGATGCCCAGAAAGCTGAGGTAATTTTCATCTGTTTTAGTATTGTGACTTTTGCACGTTTCAGAGTAGGGCTGTGAAGGTTTCTCGATTCTACTGTTTTATCTCTTGCAAGCCGCTTTGAGGGTTTTGTTTACAATGCGTCAGTTTTGCAAAACAAATACATAAATAGAAATTGCAACCGGGGTGTTGACAGATTCGAGCTGCATGGAGTGTATAGCTTTAAGTTTGCAACAACTTTGTTGGCTCTGTGAAGAAATCCTGCATACAGTGGTACCTTGATTCTCAAACTTAATCCGTTCCGGAAGTCTGTTCCAAAACCAAAGCATTCCAAAACCAAGGCATGCTTTTGAATAGAAAGTAATGCAAAACAGATTAATCCATTTCAGACTTTTAAAAACAACCCCTAAAACAGCAATTAAACATGAATTTTACTATCTAACAAACGAAACCATTGATCCATAAAATGAAAGCAATAATCAATGGACTGTACTATAAAACAAATAAGACAGTATTGTAGATAATAAAAATTATAATTTTTTTTTTTTCTTACCTGCACTGATGATAGTCATTGGGGGGGGGGCGTTTATCCATTTCTGCAGTCACACAATCAATCAGCAGCTGAACTGGGTTCCACACAGTCATAAAAACAAATTAACCAAAAAAGCCTCAAAAACACAAAAAAAGCAAAAAAAAAAAGCTCCAAACTTAATCCATTCCAGAAGTCTGTTTGACTTCTGAAATGTTTGAAAACCAAGGTGCAGCTTCTGATTGGTGCAGGCGCTCTGGAAACAATCGCCGACAGCAGCATCGGATGTTCAGCTTCCAAAAAACGTTCGGAAACTGTAACACTTACTTCTGGGTTTTCGGCGTTTGGGAACCAAGGCATTTGAGAACCAAGGTACCACTGTATTTTGATTAAGCTGTGACAGCTATTGATATGCGAAGACTTCAGTCAGCTCAGGGGAAAGCTGGTTTAACTGTCACTGAGGGGAGTTGGAGATAGAACTCCCACAAGCAACGGAAGGAGAGGAGGAACACGCATCCTGATTGGTGGCTGCAGGCTTAGACTTCTTAGTCAGAACGGTGTGATTGGTTGAGGCTAAGCTGGGGGTGGGGCAAAAGAAGTGAATATGAATGCTGGGGTGCTGGTCAGTCGTGGTCAGTTTGTAGTGGCTGGTGCTTGTGGTGGGCAGCCAGAAGGAGGGGGAAGTGAGAGGACTGAGGAAGAAGAAAGAAGACATGAGAGAGGAAGGCAAAGCAGCTCACTTGCCCAAGACTTGCTTTGGTAGCCAAACCACTTGGCTCTGACTGAAGAGAAGAGGGGAAAACCTGCTAAAAGGCTTGAGGGAGAAAAATTGAGAGGCAGTTTGGAATGATGGGCTCTTTGGTGCCTGGTAGGAGACACAGAGAAGATTCCGGAACAGGGCAGCCAAAGCAGAGCTGTGCTTTGATAGGTCAGTAGGGATTGAAACAGGGGCTTCCAACAAAAAAAGTCATCAGTTATAGTGTTGGTGAGGTTTACCTGGGGCTGAGTAAATACAAAAGTGTTTTAACAGGGTAACTAACCCAGGGGTCAGCAAACCTTTTCAGCAGGGGGCCGGTCCACTGTCCCTCAGACCTTGTGAAGGGCCGGACTATATTTTGGAGGGGGGGGAATGAACAAATTAATATGGCCCACAAATAACCCAGAGATGCATTTTAAATGAAAGCACACATTCTACTCATGTAAAAACATGAGGCAGGCCCCACAAATAACCCAGAGATGCATTTTAAATAAAATAACACATTCTACTCATGTAAAAACACGCTGATTCATGGACTGTCCGCGGGCCGGATTTAGAAGGTGATTGGGCTGGATCCAGCCCCCGGGCCTTAGTTTGCCTACCCATGAACTAACCCACCTACTCTCAGCAGCCAGAAACATCATAGCCAGACACTGGAGAGACCTGTCAGGAGTAAACATGGACCAATGGTACCAAACAGTATGGAAAACAGCCTTATTAGAAAAAACTAACCAATAAACTGAAACTGACATGGGGACAAATGGAAGAAGACGCCTTCACCCCAGTATGGCTCCCTTTTATCACGTACACAGCCCAACAAGACAACAACAAGAATCCACCAACAGCATACGAATCAACATGGTTAACCTGATTCAAACACACACACACACCACGCACACATGAAAACAAATTTCACCACAGCCAATCACAAACAAGCAACCACACTCTAGGCTAACCCCAACCTCTCTCACCACCAAAGGAACACAAGCGAATAGTAAAGAGAACCTGCACAAGCGATGCTGACACAAAACCCCACACATACATGAAGTAAAATAGAAACATTGCCACCCAATCCCACCCCCACTCACCATGGCCCCCTCCACCTCTTCCCCCCTTTTCTTCCGAATGTAACACTAATATCTCAACAAATGAAACTATTCTGTAAAATGTAGCTTGAAAAAAGAGACATTACACATACATTTGTAAACCAATAAATCTTTATTATTATTATTATTATTATTATTATCAACAACAACAACAATGGGATAACTAACAGCTGTCTTGGTTTAGTCATAGAAGTGTAAAATGAGTGGCTGGTATTTGAAGCGACAACAGCAGGTTAACAGTGTGTGTGTCTGTTTAAAGAGACAGGAGCATATCATAAGCTTGTGCACTGCTACATAACCTTGTCATCAATAGACAAGAATGTAATAGACAAGAATGTAGAATTTATGTTTAAAATATAGTAACTATATCTGACAGGCTTTGTACCATGCCTACATGCCACAATTATTAGGGTACAGGGTAAGTTAAGGGTGCAAAGTATATAAGTGATAATATATGGTGGCAATGGTATAGGTTGCCTTGCCACAGACTCCAAGATAGTTTCCACACCCAGTATGAAGTGCTGTGTTTTTTAACCCTTAAAACCCTAAACTTTAAAGCTGCGGTCTTCCAGATGTTGCTGGATTGTGACTCTCATCATCCCTGATCACTGCCCATACTTGCTGGTGATGCCTTAAACTGCCTGGATTCAGGGTACCATAAGGATCATTTAATTCCAGATGCACCCATCTATGTGTTGAGATTTCCCTCAGAGGCCCTACTTGATGTGCTGCCCTACCCACATATATGGTGGGTGGCAATATGGGAGAAGGTCTTTTCTGTGGTGGCTCCGTATCTGTGAAACTCACTCCCTAATTTGCCTTGTTCTACAGTAATGAATTTTAGGCACCTGGCCAAGGTGAACCTTTTTCAGAATGCTCTTGGGCTCCTGATTACCTCCTTTTCTCAATTCTACTGTTCTGATCAATTTCATGAGAAGCTACGGGTTTGTTTGGTTGGTTTTATATAAAAAAGAATGTATGTGTCTATCATATTTTATATCATTTTCATATGCTTTGTTAGAGATTTACTTTTAAAGGCAGTGTGCAAATAGTCAAATATTATAAGAAATAATAACATAATTTGGTAAGGCTGTGCATAAGGAAACTAATTAGCTTCCTACTCATTCATTGTGACTTTGCAGGAATCTTTTCAATATAGTTGAACTATGTTTAGATGCTTCATTCTGCAACTTCATTTGCGAAAAGCTAGTTGCCTAGGAGATTTGACCTTCATTCTGCTCATCCCAGCAAACATTATCTGTTGATAAATCTGTCACCCACGAATTTGTCTAATCCAGGAGTGGCAAACCTTTTGCCCTCCAGAGGCTGCTATACTACAACTCCCATCATCCTTGACTTGGGCCATGCTGTCTGAGCCTGGGGCTGACCATACTCGGAGCAAGCTAGTGACCATTGCAACACATTGTAGAAGCAAATTCTATAAGTTAATGATGTGTATCATTTATCACAGCAGTTTATGTGCTTCTTTTCCATCCTTGCTGTGTGTCCTGTCAGTTGACAGAGAAGCCTCTACTACAAAATATGAACTCACATGCAGTTGTTAATGCATACATTAACATATTTTCTCCACCCTAACTTTTAACTCCTCTTTCAAAAGCTGTTCTTCGCGAGCTGAGTGTTAGCATCCATTTCGTCGCAGCTATTGCTTTCTTTGTTACTTCCACCGAGTCTTCAAACTGGGAAAGCTGTGACAGAGATATTATGCTAGCCTGCAATTCCTGTTTTACATTTTCCTGACAAGTGATAATTCAATTTCTGAGCCAACACAAAGTGTTCACATTATCAAGGGCTGTATCTCTATCTTAATGATTTGACCATTCATGTGAATAATGTTCCAGTAAGTGAGATAGCGTTGCTTGGAACTCATAATGGCACTGCTGATGTTCTTCCTTCCTGTCTTCCATTTAAGGGTTGAATCATTTCATTGCTTTCACACCGCCTTTCACATTACTGTATATTACAGTACAATGGTTCAGTTTGATTTGTGTGCAAAATATGTGTTATCCTTTTTTTTTTCTCCAGGGAAAATCAGCGTGAGTCTGGCGTATGGAATGTTGCCATTGGACCTGGAGGACACCCATGCTTCAAAAACAGCACACATGAAGCTCAGGCCTTTGCTAGTCTCTCCGGTGAAAAGAGGTATGGCACAAATCTTCCCCATCACACAGATAATGCCACGTGACACAGATGTTCCACATGGATGCCTGACTGTACAGATAACCCATTCATTTGAATCTTTCCCCTTAAGAAAAGCTGAGTAGGCCACACAAATTGGCTACCTGTATGGAGGATTCGATTCCCATTTGACATGTTTTGCATTGTAGAGGGGAGTAATTTGAAGCCTAGGGATGACAGGATTTCCCAATTTCGGTTCGGTCAGTTTATCATTTTTTCATTCTTAATTTCAAATCTCTGCATTTCTGCAGCAATTTGCATTAAAAAAAATCCTTGTGAAAATTCACTAGCATTTTAGTGTAACTTTCTCCCAATAATGCATTTTTCCCTAATATACACATCTCTGCAAGCAATTTAACTTAATATAATGCATATTTGTGTGTGTGTTTTAGATATTTTCACCAATACATTCATTTTTAATCCACATTTCCTCCCAGGATATGCATTTTTGTGAACACTGGTTGGTTGGAGAACCTCATGACAAAACTGGGTAAGTGCAAATATTGAAGGTTGGCTGTGTTTTATTTTCATATTGCTTTGGAAAGTGCAGTCTTTCCATCGTAGTCCAAGCTCTAGTGACAGATTCGCAGGGTGATCTCTATAAAGTCACTATCAGTAATATTGGTGTAATTGAGCTCATCCAAAGGATCATCTCAGAATGCTGTTTTATACACATCAGATTATTTGTCCACATAGCTCAGTATTTTTTACTCTAGCAGTGGCTACCCAGGTTCTCAGAGGGCAGAGTTCCTTCACATCAGAGGCTGCGTGAATTGAACCTGGGAACTTCTGCATACAATGCATGTGTTCTACCGCTCCAAAAAGTTCTTTATGCCGCATCATGGTAACTGTTAGAATTCCTGCTCCATGGTTGCAGTCATAGGATTTTTGTCTATCACATGACAGTATATGTTTTGACTCCACAGAGTGGGAAGTGACAAAGACAGGATGTTTGTATTACTGTGTTCCGTGAAGTGGGACTATTGTTCTTTGTTCTTTTTCTCTTGGCTGTCTGATGCTAGAGAGAGAGGGAGCCATGTTGCAGTGCTCCGTGTGTGTTTATTTGTAAATAAAGTAGATTAGCCAAAATGCTGAGTTGCTGGGGTTCTGTCATGCATGCTGCGAAGACTCTGTGGATCCCTAAGTGTGCCGGTGTCGGTTGGCATTGGTGACTGTGATGTTTGAGCTGAAGAAAGCTTATGAAGCTCCCGAACGATCGACAGGAGGGAGGGAACATGCCAGTCTGGCATGTGTCTCTTCCAGGGCCCTACTCGAGTGTAGGCTGAACTCCTGACAGTAACAACATTGAGAAAAGTAATGACTATGAAGGGGAGAGTTGGTTCCATGTGCTGTTACAAATGGTTTGTTCATCCAGCACAATCATTTTGCATAACTTGATGTCATTAGATATGTTTCTGAGCTTTTCTTTTCCCCTTTTTTATGTGATCTCCCATTTCTTCTCTTACATTAGTCACCGTACAAAATCCTCAGCTTTATGCTAAACTGACAAACATTTACCCCCATATCGGCCTCAATGGAAGAAAGACCTTTATAAAAACTCAGCATTTTCCCCCTTCCCCTAACTTTCTGTGCAAGTGGCAATGTAAAAAGATAATTTGTTTGGATTAGTAGTTGGATCAATACTTAGGGGAAGCCTTGTTCATACAGGCGGATGCCATTCTTTGTATGGAGAAGATACTCATGTCCATTTCTACAATGTACTTAATCCTGCATTAAGGAGATTGTGTTTATTCTATGTCTATGCAATGCAGAATTAACACAGAATGCCTTTCTCACACACATGACAATCTGTGTGTGGAAGGTAGATGCTCAGTCTTCTACCACATAAAGGGCAACATGGTGAGCATGTATGCCAGGCCTCTCAAATGGAGATAGAAAGAAGAGATGGGTTCATTTACAAACACCTCAGATAAAAGCAGAGGCTATAAAATAAAATGGAGAAAAAATGAAAAAAGGAATATTTTTCAGGTTTTTTTTTTTAAAGAAAAGCTCATAACCAGATCAATATGGCAAAAAGCTAATCTTAGGGATTGAGCTTTATCAATAAAGTTGCAGAAACCACTTGTTCACGTGATAAATTATTGGCAGTAAAAATATAGAGCTTGTCTTTTTTTGGCCTTAAATGACCGAGGCCTCAAATATCTGATAGATCGCCTCCTTCCCTGCTGACCCTCTTGGGCATTTAGATCAGCAGAAGGGAGCCTTTTGTTAGTTCTGCCACCCTCTGTGGCAGAATGGCACCCTGGGAGAGGGTATTGACTGTGACAGCCCCTAAGTTGGGGAGCTCCCTCCCCATAGACACTTTCACTATACAGTTTTGTCTGAACCTCTTTACCCTGCCTGTTGGCACTAAATATGTATATTTTTAGGATCCACTCTGTTCTTGTGGTGGTTATTTATTTTAAAATGTTGCGTTGCCGTGACCCACCTAGGGACCTTGGGGTAAAGAGCATAACATAAATACAGTTGCAGGGTGGAATTCAATGTAGCGCTGAAGAGGTTGTGACATCGGAGCAAGCATATCTACTTCTCCAGTGGAATGATCTCCCCCCCCCCCAATTTCTCTGCCCACAATGAACTTTGAGAGGCCACCTGTGCACAAGTTTAACTCAGAGCTTCCTGAAAAGCTGTAAACTGTTCCTGAGCTTTCAGCAGTAATTTATTTACTGTAATACTGGTCAAGTGTGAACAGTGCGGTAGTCGTAGTAAGAGTATATCAAGCAGTAAGCTCCCAGTGGAAGTGCACCGTTGTCATGGCAGACTATGATGATGGAATACAACAGAATGTTGAGGAGAGAGCGTGACGACAGGAGAACGTTGGAAACTGGCTATTATACAGAGATTCTTTTCATGATGTATGCATAATATCAATAGCATGTCGATGTTTTCATAGCGCTTTTCCTGCCATCACGTTTTGAGTCTCAAGCGCTACAATGAAACATTTTTTAACTTGCTTAACAGTATGTCTGTGTTTGCAAAAAAAAAAAAAAAAGAAGCCGATATATTCGCACGGCGGAAAAACCATGAAGACAGTGAAAATTGCCTGTGACAACTACAAATGTATGGAAATTCAGGAGGTGATGCTTCGCAGCCATTGCAAAGAATAGCACAGAAATGGCAAAATGTTTCACCCAGGAGCAAAGACATGGATGCCCATGAAAATCTCACTGTTTACACATGACTAATCGCAAAGCAAAGACCAGCAGAGCTGTTCCAGGGGATGCTAGTCAGATGATGAGCTAAAAGGATGGGGCGCACCACACATGTGACATTTGCCAAACGAGAAGATGGAAATATTTCTCAGACTATTTCTAGCGCAAGCATTCACAACTAAAACAGAATGATACAATTAGATGGAACTGGCTCTCTGTAATGCACTCCTTTTACATTGCTGACTCCAACAATTTCTTGCTGTGGAAACATCTATTTGCACTTTCAGTTCAATTACATTTGGTATTAAATACATACTTTAGGGGAGCATTACCTTACTATCACTTTTCAACTTGACCTAGGGAAAGGGCATATTTGCTAATTTCTACTGTGTACCAATAGCTTGAGGGTCGTCAAGGTGCTGCCCTCCTTCTATTGTCAGGACTCCAGCTCCAAGCAGCCCCAATAGTCAGGAATGATAGGAACTATAATCTGACAATATCTAAAGGGCACCATGTAGATGTTAGGCGCTAAGATGATGATGTGACCAGCAGCCAATAACTTGCACTCTTTTTTAAATTTTAACTTTTGCTGCCATCCCCTTTTATCTACCAATTTCCCTGCTCTTTTTCTCAAGGCTGAACTTTAGAGGGCAACAGGGTAACTTTCTTTCTGAATTTTAAAACCTAGAGTTTTTCCTGTGACTCTTACCTCCTCCCTTTGGCTCACTTGTTTTTACTTATGTGTGAGATATGGATGCAAGAAGGCAACTAACTACTGTATTTTTCGCCCTATAGGACGCACTTTTTCCCCTCCAAAAATGAAGGGGAAATGTGTGTGCATCCTATGGGGCGAATGCAGGCTTTCGCTGAAGCCTGGAGAGCGAGAGGGGACCACACCGACCCCTCTCACTCTCCAGGCTTCGCGCAGCTCTCCGCAAGGTGCGGAAGCCCTGTGCTGGGCTCCCACGGCTTATGGAGAGCTGCCTGTTCTGGGGGCTGGGGTCGGGGGAAGCTCGGGCTTCCCCGCCCCAGCCCTGCACCTGGGGGAAAAATAATTTTTCCCCCTTTATTTCCCCCCCCCCAAAAAAAACTAGGTGCGCCTTATGGGCCAGTGCGTCCTATGGGGCGAAAAATACGGTAATACAAATCTACATTATACCTCTGCAAAGAAGAGGATATAGACGGAAAGTGGGTTATAAAGGCAACTACTGTTGTCCCTTCAATAGTTCAGTATTAGGAAGGGAGTTATGTGTTCTAGGACAAAGCTGGGAGCCTAAAGGGACAATCCTATTCTTGAGGATTCATTGTAGGTTCCATTACTCTAGTGCAGGTTTCCTCAACGTCGACCCTCCAGATTTTTTTGGCCTACAACTCCCATGATCCCTAGCTGGCAGGACCAGTGGCCAGGGATGATGGGAATTGTAGTCTCAAAACTACCAAGGTTGAGAAAGCCTGCTCTAGTGGAATATAAGTTATGCCGCCACCATGGCAGAGTAACATTAGGATTCAAACATTGCTTGCATGAATACCTAAAGCCTAGAAGTAGCAGATTTTTTGCTGGTTGTGCTACTGGAGCTTAAGTTTGTTTGCCTATTATGTTATTTACAGGTTTTATTACTTTTGATTTATGCAGCTCTTTAAACTAGCTTAATTTCATTCTTGAAAATGCTTTTGCATTCATTATATGTGTATATGCCAAACAGCACATTCATTCAACAGTGACCACTGAAGGAAAACTTCTGGTCAAAATGCATTTGGTTTTTTTTAGATTTATGGTTTTTTTTAATAGATTTATGTTATAAATCTTTTTTGTTACAGCACTGTATTTCAGCATTACAGCACCGTATTTCATTTTTTTGTGATCCCAGTTTGCTTGTTATCATTGTATGTGTTGTGTTGGGATAAACATCCTTTGTCTAGGCATTCAAGAAAAATCAGCACGCACCGTGTTGTGGGCAATGGGATTAGACACTTTCCTAGGGAGTTGGAGGGAACAGATAATCTCTTGACTGCAAACTCCTGAAGGCAACTTGTATAAATACAGTACACACACACAACAATTACTATCCCTATGACATACATTTCTTTTATTATTTTTAATTTATTAGTTAAATTTATATGCCACCCTTCATCAAAAGACCACAGGGTGGTTTACAACATCGAACACACATGTGGATAAGTAGCATAGTATCTACACAACATGGGACGCAGGTGGCACTGTGGGTTAAACCACAGAGCCTAGGGCTTGCCGATCAGAAGGTCGGCAGTTCGAATCCTGCAACGGGGTGAGCTCCTATTGCTCGGTCCCTGCTCCTGCCAACCTAGCAGTTCGAAAGCACATCAAAGTGCAAGTAGATAAATAGGTACCACTCCGGTGGAAAGGTAAACGGTGTTTCTGTGCGCTGCTCTGGTTAGCCAGAAGTGTCTTAGTCATGCTGGCCACATGACCCGGAAGCTGTCTGCAGACAAACGCTGGCACCCTCGGCCTATAGAGCAAGATGAGCACGCAACCCCAGAGTCGGTCACGGCTGGAGCTAATGGTCAGGGGTCCCTTTACCTTTACCTTATCTACACAACATAAAAATCAGAACAATTATATATGTACAGTTCTAATACAGGCGATGACTAATTTACATGTGTCCAATTGATGTGCAACTGCACTCTCGTGGTGAGCCGGAAGTGGCTGGAAAAAGGGGCAGAATGGGTTTATGGGTGCTTATGCGTGCTCCACCATCACATGAGATGACCCAGAATGCAACCTCCGCCCAAATCAGGAGTTGCCTATAATGTGAAATAATAAAATATGTATAACATGAAGCGTCTGTAACCCGAGATACCACTGTAGCAGCAACAATGAAAAAAATAGAGAAAATCAGCAGGAGGGTATCTCAAATACAAAAACAGTGCACAAATACAGACTGTTCTCTCTATCCAAAGACAGCTCTTAATCCTAGCTTCTACAGAAAATGATGGACCTTCCCAGATCTCACTTGGGAGCTTTCCTTTCCTCTCCCAGTCTCTCACCTTGGGCTATCTTCACTTCCCTGCCTCTTACTTGGGGCCCTTCCATTACCTATCTGCCACTTTGACATGGGCGAACTCACTGGCCATTGATGGCATTTCAAAAAGGTGGCAACCGAGAGGTAAACTCCCTGTGGTGTCTCCCCCTTGTGGTGACTCCCATCGGCATTGACCCATTACTGATTGGCTCCCTCCCTGCAGCATGCCTGACTTCTCTCCCTGCACAGAAATTGGCTGAGTGGCTGTACATAGTTATAAAATCCCTGTCCCTGCATGTGCTTGGGTTGGGTGATGCTTTCGATCCATTCCAACTTACAATTCTTCTTCCAGCATTTTTTTTTTCATTGTGGAAAAAAAAAGAGGCCTGTCTTTTCACAAAGGGTAGCATTTTGATATCATCCCTCTGAAAGAAAGAAATACCTGGCTGAGGAACTGGGAGGAGGAGAATCTTTATGTTCACTGTCAAATCACATGTCTGCTGCAGCGAAGCATAATGACACCTCCCTCCCTCCGCTTTCATCATCAGCATTTCACATTCCTCCTGCATGCGGGTACGTGTGAGTGCACAGTTGAGGCTGTGACAGCTGCAAGGACTCTGAAGGGGCCTAAACTGATTGAAACATCACTCTCCTCTCAGTTCATTATTCTGGCTTGTTTTGTTAGAACTGTAGCGCTGCATAAAGGAATCACATGCCTGCGCGCTGGTGAAATAAAAATGTTTGTCATGAACTCGCAAGCGAACTAATATCTCTGCAGAAACATATTACCTCTGGTTCAGACAGCTACAGTAGAAGCAAAGGCAGGGAAATTCCCATTTGCCGAAGTCACTTGACTTGAATTACCCACAGTTCAAAAGCGGCTTTCTTTGCCTTTTTCTGGGGTATTTACTCCAGACAGTGACGGACAGAAACGACTCAATACCCACGGACCCAGAATCTTTTCAAGAGGCCCCTACCATTCGAAGGGCCACTTTTGTTTTTTGTTTTTTTATAAGATATTTATTAAGATTTTTTAAGATATTACAATAAAAGAAAAGAAAAGAAAAAACAGATATATAACAAAAATACAGAATAAAAAAAAATTAAGAACACATAAATTTTCAATTGCCTATTTTCCTTTAACTTGTTTCCTGGACCTCCTCATACCTCCCTTTTTTGTATTACACCACAAATTATTAGTTCAGCAAATCCTTACCAATATATTATTACCTATTTATAATCCTTTTTTTTCATATTCTCTTAAAGCATTACAGCTGGAAACCACTTAATTTCAATCCAACATCATTCTAGCATTCATTGATTTTACAATATTTCTGTAGATAGTCTTTAAATTTCTTCCAATCTTCTTCCACCGACTCTTCTCCCTGGTCTCGGATTCTGCCGGTCATTTCTGCCAATCCCATATAGTCCATCACCTTCATCTGCCATTCTTCCAAAGTGGGTAGATCTTGTGTCTTCCAATACTTTGCAATAAGTATTCTTGCTGCTGTTGTATCGTACATAAAAGAAGTTCTGTCCTTCTTTGACACCAATTGGCCGACAATGCCCAGAAGGAAGGCCTCTGGTTTCTTCAGGAAGGTATACTTAAATACCTTTTTCATTTCATTATAAATCATTTCCCAAAACGTCTTCAGATGACATAACTTTTGGTTTAACCTGTGGAGGGGCAGCCCCTGGTATTCCCGATGCACCAGATGTTGAAGCCTTTCGCTGCTGTGCAGTGTCTGTCCGATATTGTCTGCCAGACCTAGTAGTCTTTTCCTGCACCAGCTCTAACTTTCCTCTTCCATCTGCCATAACACTCTCATGAGAATCCAAGGTCAATCCCACGGTTTGAAAGTTTGTTTTGAAAAGGAATTTTCCAACCCAGTTGTTATTGTAACAATGTCAAGCCTCCTCTAGGGGGACACAGTAGCAGCCAGAACTTGCAACTTTTAAAATACAAATATAGTCCTAATAAGTCCCCCATTTCACTTAAAAAAACAAAAAACAGTTTCAGTCCACTTAAAAAGTTACTTTAAAACCAGGAGAAGTCCAGAAACACTGTATCTTTTTTTGCAGAGCTAAGTCAAAAATCCTCTGCTTACCGATAGGCTTTCCACTGAAAGGCTTTCCTTGTCTGGGGGCAGTCCGTTCCCAGGTTTTAGGCAGCAGATTTTAGCTTCCTTTTCCTCTTATTTTTGCAGGTAATTAAGCCTCAAACTTTCCCCCCCTCCACTCCTGCAATCTGGAGGGGAGACCGCTTTCTTGATGTTAGGATTTAAGCCTTTTTAAAGTCTTTCCAAGTTTCCGCTTTACAGTCTCTTTGCTTTGATCTATTTACAAGAAGGGAAGGCAGACTTCCTGTTTATACCTTCCCGCTTTGGTATCAAATTAGCTTGTTCTTACTCCTTTTAAATCCAATTTTTAATCCTACTCATGAGTAGTTACTTTAGAATCCAATTGTCCCAGGAAAAAGTCAGTGCTCTCCGATCACGGCTGTGCGGCTTCACTCCGCGGAAGAAGCAGTCGACTCTCAGCACCGCACCGCTCCCCGTCCCGCTCCGGAGCCCTTAAAAGGGTCCCTTTGCCGATTGGGGGGCGCAAATGGTGCCCGCTGAGTCCCCACGTTCACAGGCTTCCCCCGCCTGTGATTTTTAAAGGGTCCCCGCTTTGCCGCAGCAGCAAGACCCGATCCTGCGGAGCTGGTCCCTCCGAGACTCAGAGGGAATCCGCCATTAATCGATGGCGCTGGCCCGGAAGTCCCTAGAAGGGCCACTTTTGGCAGGCTCTGAAGATGTGCCAGTGGAGACCTTGGATGCTCAGCTAGGCCTTATGCCAGTGACACCAGCTTGTCTGGTTTGAAAAAAGAGAAACCAAAGGGACCATTAGGAGCTAGTGTCATGATGTGGCTGAAAGGCTAACACCTGACCAAAGAAGTCCCTGGTTCAAATCCTGCCTGCACTATGAACCCTGGCCATGATTCTTGCAATGATTTCTACAATTACAGGAGCCCTGCGCTCTCCTGGGACACTGTTTGGGGCAACTGTAGGAGCCCCTGAAAGAACTACAGCTACTGTAGCCCCTACTTCCTATCATGCTGGTGAGACAGATGCGAAGGGAGGAGGAAACCTGTCCCACCTTTGTTTCTGACACTCCCAAAGCATTGCCA
Source organism: Podarcis raffonei (assembly GCF_027172205.1). Lineage (NCBI taxonomy): Eukaryota > Metazoa > Chordata > Lepidosauria > Squamata > Lacertidae > Podarcis > Podarcis raffonei. The sequence goes on from NC_070606.1 coordinate 23,281,829, forward strand.
AGCAAAGGGAAGGCTGTGCATTCAAGCGAGTTCTTTGTGAGTTGGATGAAGGCTTTGGGGAGTTGGACAGTTACTGGGTCATGATTAAAATGCATCTTGTATCAAAAACATGATTTTAGTAAGTTGACAAACCCTAGTAAGCAGAAGACCAGGGCCAAATTATGTATCTGGCAACCTAGTACAGTGGTACCCTGGGTTAAGAACTTAATTCATTCAAAAAGGTCCGTTCTTAACCTGAAACTGTTCTTAACCTGAGGTACCACTTTAGCTAATGAGGCCTCCCGCTGCCGCCGCACGATTTCTTTTCTCATCCTGAAGCAAAGTTCTTAACCTAAGGTACTATTTCTGGGTTAGTGGAGTCTGTAACCTGAAGCGTCTGTAACCTGAAGCATCTGTAACCTGAGGTACCACTGTAATTTAATGTTTATTAGAAATGTTTCACATTTCTAATATTTTCAAATATTTATCAAACCTCCCGAATCCTACACTATCCTTTCATTATTAGTAAATATGTGTTTTGAAGCTCAGCATTTGACAGAACACATTCAGCCCTGAAGTTTTCATTTACTTCTAAATAATTTAAGTCTTAGTGACTGCATAGGAACCAGAACAGAACCCGTTACATTTGTGTGTGTGTGTGTGTGTGTGTGTGTGGAAGATGTTTCCATGCATGTGGAGAGAACAGTACCAAAACAATTCAAACATAGATCTTGGAAGAGAAGAATGCTGTTTTCAGAAGCTGATTGGATTTCTGAATTCTATTGGAAATAACTTTTGCTAAGCAAGAAACTTTGCTATAAAACAGTCCTCTCTCAGTGGCAATTTGAAGAACCAATTCACAAAAAGGATTCCAAATTGGGAGTATTTACACAGCAGAAATTTCAAAGGGCATCAAAAAATGTGTGTCTGCACTCTGGTGAGGTCAGAGCATGGAAGCTAAAATAGGACGTCTGGGATTGGGATCAGAAGCCAAGGCAGCTTCTGTAAATCTGGGATATACTGCTTAAAATGGGACAGTTGCACAGTATGCTATAGTTTAAAACGTCTTTTAAAAAAAGAAGAAAAGGGGGGATTTCTGCATTCTATACAGCACAATTGACAACTAAACAGAACATCTTATTTAGTATCAAAATAAACTCTATGCATAAAAATCAGCTACAAAAATACAATAAATAATAATAATCAATATAGTAAACAGCTAAACAAAATGCCCTCGAAGCATCAGGAACTAAAATATTCCAAATGAAAATCAACTAAAAAGTATAAATTGAACCTTTTAACATAACATGGTAAACAATTAGGCAAAAGAAAATCAACTCACTTCCCAACCAGCACACATCAATCAATCATACTGTTGCACAAACCAATCCAATTATATAGCAACTTAATGTAACTGCAGCTTAATATAACTACAGCTAGAAATGCGTACTCTTCATTTCCACTCAAGCACACTGTTACATGATTGACGCACATCAAACACAGGAAAACATTAAACCAATATACTCAGACTGACTATTTTATCACACCTTCAGACCACACGCTCCACACTGCAAGCACTCACATAATTTAATTTTGCATCCTCAATCAACAATCCACTCAATGCCATTAGAACCAGCCAAACCTGGATAAATGCAAGCAAGCAACACTGTGCAATCAACCCCTAGATAAAACTTTTATACAGAGCTACAATTCCCAGAGTTCCCAGGGAAGAAGGACTGGTGGTTAAACTAGTCTAGAAATTGCAGTTCTGGGAGGGGAATAAGAATCTCCTAAGAACTGTCAGAACCCTTAATGAACTACAGTTCCCAGGATTCTTTGGGGGAAGCTGTTTAAGGTGATATAATAGTGGTTTAAACAGGTGGTGCAGGTGGGGTGATAGTTATAGAGTCAGGTTGTCAATTGCCCCTGCCACCTTTGCAGCACATGGATGGCGTTACACTGGAAGAATTGACAAAGTGTAAGGTGTTATGTACTGAAGTTCTCACCCTGAGCTAGCAGGGGGATACTGTAGATAGTTTTCACTCAGGTCCACATATGAAAATAAGGGATTGAAAGCAATGTTTAGTGATTGGATAGTTACAGAAAGTGTTACAGTTGTGTTGTAGTGGAGCTCTATATAAGCAGGCTGGCTGAACACTTCAGTTCAGTTCTGTTCTGGCCTGTGAATAAACAAGAGCTGTTTGAAGAATCACCGTGTCGTCTGATATGTTCACCCACAACTTAACATAAGGCTCTGATCCTTGCTTCACCAGGTGACACACTGGTGTGACCAAACTCACAAGGCTGTAAGCAAGGTGAAATTGGACAACTTTCAGCACCAGCTTTGTGCTCCCCTGGAGGAAGAGCAAACCACAAATGTGATAAGTTAGTCTTGTTTAGTCCCTCCTCTCAGCCATGATTACCATCCTACTCAGGAAAGTAAAGGGGTGAGCATCCCCCCCTTCCACATCCCTATCACTATTCCTGCCCCTCCATGTGTGTTTGGGAGCTGAACATCTGCTTTTTCAGGGTTCTGAATCAAGCAGGAAGCCTATTAACGAAAAACACACCCCCCATTATGGATGGGAAATCTGCCAATTCTGTTTTCTCATTTCCCCAAAATTAGGTGCATTTCTGCATCAGTCTGTAACTTTTAGAAACTCACAAAAATTTACCAGCATGTTAGTGCCCTTTCTCCTAATATGGACACTTGTATGTCTTTTTGCAAGCAGTTGTATATTATTTCCACTACTTTTTAATGAACACTTTCTCCCAATATACACATTCTTGTCTTTCTCCCAATATACACATTCTTGTACACAATATTTTTGGTTGGAGATTGAAAAGCACAGCAAATTTAAAAGCACAGCTATGGTTCTGTTCATATATTGTTCATATATTGTTACAGGAAGTACAAATTAGGTAGATTTGCGATAAAACTGACTTGAATTCTCCCCCACCCCATCCCTTGTCCCTATTGCAGAAGCTTAGTCCCCAATACAACAATAAGGAATTATGGGAGGGGCCAACATGCCCAATGCTGCTCTACCTGTCTCCCACATTATTATAATGGGGAGGGGGGCTAAATACAGATGAATGAAGAAATATGCCACTGAAGCTAGCCAGCTAATCAACAGGCTAAAAATGCCAACCCTTCTGAGCAAGAGTGGAAGCCCCCCTAGCTCCCCTGTGAACAAACTTCCCTTCACAGTCAGTTCCTTTGCTTCACAGACACATTTTCATTTAATGCTATTTTCAAACACTTTGAGCTATTTTGCAATGATGGATAAATATAAAAGGAAGTCGGGGTATTATTTATACCAAGGAGCACAGCTTGTGGTCCATTACAAAGCATTTAATTTGGGGATGAAATGCAATGGATTGAGAGAGTTTTCCCCTGAAAGGCTTGTCTGCCTTTAACCATTCTTGAGAATAATTGTTTGTGGTATTATGGACTCATTAAGTAGCTGAGGTGTGAGAATGGGGAAGGGGAGGTTAATACAGATAACACCTTTTTATATAAAAAATTTGCAGAGTACTCAAGGATAGCACTGCACACACACACACACACACATATATATATATGGGGTAGTGTTGAAAAGTAGGTATCTACTGAACTTGGTCTGAGAGCACTGTGCATAGTGGAACTCCGTAGGTGTCCATGCATCAAGCCTGCTCTTGTGATTAATTTAACAACGGGTCACATCTCTGCCTGAATACACAAGAGCACAGGACAGGTTCTGTCTGTCCAAAAGGTGTCAAGCTATCTACCTGGCTTACATGACATGACATGTTATTGGCTCAAAACAGCCAGCGTGTCGATCAAGTCCCGCCTGGGTCCAAAACCCCTTAAAAGTGAACCGTGGCCATACAATCTTTGCCCTTCAAAATGCTTCAAAATTGCTCCTCTCAACTGACCAGTAACGCTGATACCTTTGCACATGAGGAGATCAGAAGTCAGTTTGAAAGTAGATAATAATAGGATAGATAGACTTGAACTAAAACTTTTTTATGTTCTCGTTTTCTTTTTTCTTTCTTAAAATTTTAATTTTTATTAAGTACAAATTAGAAAACATACATATTCACAACAAAAGGAAATACAAAAGAAAAAGAAAATACATCTAACCAAGGGGGAAAAAATAGAGAATATTTTGTCTCTTTTCATATTTACAGTTATTTATACCTCTATAAAATTTATACCTCTATAAAATTCTATTCACAATAAAGCAGTGAAATGAAAGATAAGATATCAGAAAAAATAAAAAAGAACAAAGAAAGAATAAAGAAGTAAAAGAAAAAGATCATAGGTGAAAATTTTTAAATGTAGAGAAGTACTCACAATACATAGCCGTTTCCCATCTATATTTATATTCAATTGTATAATTTCATCTTGTTCTTATCTACCTTCAATATGTTCTCATTTTCTTGAAGCAACATTCTGCCTCTTACTTTTTTCACCCTTCTTTCCTTTTAGTCTTAATAAACTTCCTAAAATTTGGCTGTCGGAGCCCTGGCTCTGCTTCTACGAAACTCTCAGAGAACTCTAACCCTTCATGTGCCTCGTTACTTAGTTCATGCTACACATGTGTAAGTTGGGGGTTGAAAGAGAAAAGCAGACTAAGCTGGTCTCTGGGGAGGGACAAGTAGGCTGGATGCTCTTTCTGCCTTCCTTCAATTCCTTATTTGGATCCCCAAATATCATTCTGGTCTTGGGGTAAAGGCAGCTAAGGGTGCGTGGCACAAGCCTACAGAAGTTTTGACATGATTGGTCTAACACAAGGCACACTCATAGGAGGAAAATAGCAAAAAAGGTTACTTCCCTCCCCTTACACCACAAATTACCACTCTAATTGCAGTGTTTGTTGTAAAATCAATGTTCTCTACTTTTGCTTCTGGCTATGGAAGCAAATTCAAAAATAATAATCATGTCCCAACAGCCAGCCAAAATAAAAGGTTAGTCTTCAAAAGAGGGATAAGCACTAAGCTCAAAAAGCTCTATGGTCAACCTTCACCTGCCTTCTGCTGCCTCTGCCCTTCTCCTCCCCTCCAGCAAAGCAATATCAGTTTTATAATATAATGTTGCAACATTCTAATCCACAAACAGTGCACCATGAGGAATTAGTTAAATAGCTGAAGGCTCTTGGGAGCCCCAGTTGTCATCATAGAGAAGGATGTCTACTACATCCCTGTATGAGTCAAGGTTCTGACCTCACCTCCTTCAATGCATCCTCCTTTTTGAGAAAGATTTGATTACATATTTGCAGCAACCACCAAACATTTCCAATGCAGAGATGAAACCCACTTACTTGCCCTCAGTGAAGAAGACCCCCAAACTGTAACGCATCTAGGGACATAATAGAGAGGCTTGCCAACTTCCGCTGCCAAGGAACTGTGGGAATAGGAGTATTAACAAGTATAAGGAAGCCCCTATTTTAGCGTTGAAATGTTGGAAGGTCTATGTTAGTTTGGGATTCATTTGCACCAAACAGTTCCTGCTTATAGAACAATAATCTCATCTCCTCCAGTTCCTCGTTTCAGAAAAGGGTGCCAGATAGTATGGATAATGGTAATACAAACCTAAGCCCGTCACTGATTTATCTGACTAGTTTTCCTCCAGAGTTACTTACTAGGACAACAATGAATTGTGCAAACATTTAATCAGGCTATGCCTAATATTCCCCTACACAATAACGATGCCTACATAACAATGTTGTATCCTTGATTGTGGCACCTCTTTGTTCCTGGTTCCCCTGGAATACAACGCATACTCGGTTATTGAGCACATATTACATCAAATAATACCTGGGAGCTCAGTGGTAATCATGAATATAGATGTTGACCTAAAGTCTCCCACAAATCCAGGACAATAGTTTCAAACCAATTGTTGCTCTAGATCTGCCATTCTATGGGCTGAGTTATAAGAACAGCTAGATGATGAAGCTATTCTGTTTGCTCTACATTTTACGTCGAATCGTTTCCATCAGCATCCATATTCATTATTACCTCTGATGAAGAGCCATATAGCACTTTCTGCAATTAATATACCTCAGCCCTCAGCTACCAACTACATTTTGTCTTCCAGATTGCTTGACTCAGACCTTTTTGGCATATCCTTGGGCTTAATTGCATTCAGTCCTTTGTGGCTTTTGCCCTTTCTGTCCTCTGTCTTGATCCTGCACAGGTCTCCACACCTGATATTCCTTGCTCCAGGATAATTTGATTGATTTGACATCTAGATCTTGAGTCCTGTACAAAGCTAATTTCATTTCCCCAGCATGAAATCTGGGCCTGTTTGACAAACCTCATGTGGCCTGCTTGAATGCTCATATTTACTGATCTTTCAAATAAACTAGTTTCTGATATCCCAATTAATAGTAATAATGCTTGACATCTTTTGGAATGACATTAGAATATTGACAGCTCTTCATGCATGTCTTGATAATCTTTCCAGTGCAGGTCAATATTATATCCCCATACTGCAGATGGATGGCTAAAGGTTACTAGTTTGCTTTAGGCGATCCAGCAAATTCACAAATGCAGGAGATTTGAAGTATGGCTCACAATCCTGGCTTACATTTTTAGTCACTACACTACACTACACCAAGGGCTGATTCACACATTCATGTTCATCACTTGATGACTGGAACAACTGCTATGTGTGAACACGTCAGATATAAGATGGACTTCCATATCACATTCATACAATGCAGTTAACACACTCAGCTGCCAGTCAGCAACTGCAGCACCTGCGTGTCTGACACACACAAACACACACCAACTATAGTTACCACACTTGCCAATACAAATGTAGCAAACAGGTGTGCAACTTGTGGCCTTCCAAATGCTGCTAAACTACAATACCCATCATCTTTGATCACTGGCCATGCTGGCTGGGCATGATGGGAACTGTAGTTCAGCAATATCTGGAGAGCCACAAGTCCCCCGCCCCCATCCCTGGTATAGTGCCTACTGGTCCTGATATTGCAATAAATGCTTCTCAGCCATATGGGGAGTCAGATGTTAGCAGTTTACACCAACTGAAGCTATGTCCTGCCCTCTTCTCAAAATGAATTGCATAACATGGATTGGCAAATCTAGTCTTTGTGAATTTCAAATGAACTAACTTGCTCTGTTTGGACTAATGTGCATTTCAGAACTTTGTTATCCACTGGTTTCCACCTTTCCAGAATTTCCAATATGTATTTCACAAGAGAATGTGTTTTAAAATACATGTTTTAATATGTTTCAAAATTCAGATTTTAAGAAAGTAAATTGCAGATTAATCCAGTAATAGGACAGAGCAGATTTGTGTGTGATCACATATGAAAGTCACACAGACTGGAAATAGACTGATTTGCCTCTCCTAAGAATTATGCAGCTTGGCTCTGCAGACTCAACAGAAGGCAAATTTTCTTGAAATATTTGGCGTGCCTCCTGACCTAGTCAAGCAGAGTTCTCAAAACAAAACCACACCATGAAATAATTCAGCCCCCCAACATTTTCCGATGCAGACTGAGGATTTCAAATGAGGTCTTTGAATAATAAGTCAAGACCCAAAGGAAGTAAATATGAAGGAATGAGTCCAATTCCAGTGCTGAGGAAATATTTCCAAATTAAAATACTTTTTTGATAGGACTGGGAGCAAGTCCATAGTTATTGCCAGCAGCGGGGAATGAAAACATCAATTCTACATATCACCAAGAATGGAAGCTCACATACCAGCTACATTAGAAAGCTCTAGTAACTCCAAGAGAAAGTATGCACTGCATACGTGTCCAGAAAAAGGTAATCTTATAACCTATTCAGAAGCCATGCACACACCGTCAGCATTATATTATACTAAGTTATACATTGATATTTTCTAGGTTTGCTAATGGGGGGGGAGAGATCTTCTGCTATTCAATAGTATGTATGTAATGCAGAATATACTAAGACCAGGATGTGGGACAACAACTCCCATCATTCCTAGCCATCATGACCAATGTTCAGAAACTATGGAAGTTGTAATCCAGCAAGCATATGAATGGGGAACACAATTCCCCCTCCTGCCTGTCTAGAACTATAAAATCTTACATTTTATAAGAGATAAAACCAATGTTGCATCATTATGGACTTCTTGTTTACCAAGTTAGCAGTTATTTATTTATTTAACCAAATCGATATACCACTTACTAGAAGAAAAGATCTCTAAACTGTTGTTTTTTTAATAGATTTTGCCAAGGTGCTGCTGGGTCAGGGCAGTTGATTAAATTTACCCTGAGGAAGTAGGGTTGTTGACTGAAATGTGTCTACTCCCCAAAAATCACAAAATGAGCCTTCATAAATTTTGAAGATTCTCTGAACCAACAAATATTGTGCTGAAGGTCACCAAATATCATTGGACATGTGAAAATGTTTGGCTATATACTCTCAAGGTTCACTTGCTCCCATACAAAATTGCTGCGGTGGGGGGGGGACTTTCTTTGAGGGTATTCCCAACAATTGTAGGGAGGTAGATGGTGACCAAAAACTTTATCTTTTGTGTTGTAATGGTTTAACATTGGCATATCCTCCTAATATCAATCACCTGACACAAATTCTTACGAGTTTTAGTTACCAGATAGCACACTAAGTGGCCCAGGGTGTGGGTTGCGTGTGTGTGTGTGCTTTAACATGCTTTTGCTGTAACATCTACTTAGCTTATTTGCTACTTTCAGTACAATTCTGACTGCTGTTTTTCCTTAACTAGTGCTGTATTTTTAAATTGCCTTAATGTTACATATGTTAACCACCTTGACATTTTTCCTGTTATTAGCTAGTGTGTATATATAAAAGTTGACATGAAATGCTATTTGGTATTTGATCATGGACATGTAATGGTACTTTAGATTTCATTGTAATTGTTGACTGGCATGTAGTTATAGTATGCAGTATTCAACTACATTTGGCATGCAAAGCTGTATCTGATAGAATACAGTGGAATGTAATATGTGGTCACAAAGTGAATTCAACAAGTGTGCAGGCAATTGGCTGCTGCAGTATAGTTTTTAAAGTGTAAGTAGCAAATAGTAAATTAGCTTTGTACAGGACTCAAGATCTAGATATCAAATCAATCAAATTATCCTTCTGTTTTCCCCATAATGCAGACCCAATCCAGTGCTTGTTATTTGCACTGGAAGGGAACCTCCCATTTTGTTCCAATGGAAATTATCTTAATATGGAAATTATCTTAATAGCAGACAAAGGGGTGAGGAGGGTAATCCATCCTGCACATGGAGTTCCCCCCAGTGGCGAACGAAGCCCAACCGATACCCGGGGCGCGGCAAACAGTCAGCTGTGCACGCATTGCGCTGCTACGTAGGACACATGTGTGGCGTCGCTACATATGATGCATGTGTGGTGTTGCTAAGTAGGGTTCATGTGCAGCGTCTCTACGTACAGCGCACACGTGCGACACCGCGCAAGTGTTGTACGTAGCGGTTTGCCACCAGAGCCGCTCGAACGCCGTACAGACGGTGGTGGGATCCTCTGCTCACGGCTGCAGCCGCAAACGGAGGATCTTCCACATGCGGCGGCGGTGGCGCAATGGTTGCTCGCACTGCCGCGGCCAGAGGGGCAGAGCGAGCACCCCATGGGGTGCCTTCTTGTCACCCCTCCAGATATGGCACCCAGAGCACACCGCCGCCCGCCCCCCACTGGTTCCCCCCACATACCTGCTATTTACAGTTTTTAGAAAAACACAGCAGCCACGAAATTAAAAGATGCCTGCTTCTTGGGAGAAAAGCAATGACAAACCTAGACAGCAGCTTAAAAAGTAGAGACATCACCTTGCCAACAAAGGTCCGTATAGTAAAAGCTATGGTTTTCCCAGTAGTGATGTACGGAAGTGAGAGCTGGACCATAAAGAAGGCTGATCGCCAAAGAATTGATGCTTTTGAATTATGGTGCTGGAGGAGACTCTTGAGAGTCCCATGGACTGCAAGAAGAACAAACCTCTTCATTCTTAAGGAAATCAGCCCTGAGTGCTCACTGGAAGGACAGATTGTGAAGCTGAGGCTCCAATACTTTGGCCACCTCATGAGAAGAGAAGACTCCCTGGAAAAGACCCTGATATTGGGAAAGATGGAGGGCACAAGGAGAAGGGGACGACAGAGGACGAGATGGTTGGATGGTGTTCTTGAAGCTACCAGCATGAGTTTGACCAAACTGCGGGAGGCAGTGGAGGACAGAAGTTCCTGGCGTGCTCTCGTCCATGGTGTCATGAAGAGTCGGACACAACTAAACGACTAAAAAACAACAAGAAAAACACCTTCAGTTTGGCCCTGATTAACCCCCCCCCCCTCAAAAAAGCCCCATCAGGTTTGAAAATATTATTTCTGGAATGACAGCTTCAATTCTCTGAAACAGAAGTGTACAGAATCTCCCTGAGAAACGTTAATAGCCCTATCATACCTCCTTTTTCTTTTTCCTTTCCCTCCCTTGATATTCCTGATTTCAAATTCACCTTGACATGTTGCTTTAATCAAAACTCCCAGGCAATTACCACTGTTTGAGAATCCCCTCCTGCACTGAGAAATCTCACTAGTCCTATTGAAACTCTATTTGCTTCCTTTCGAGTGCCTCAGACGTTTCACCTGGGCAGGAATACAAAATTTTCACAATAGGCAAAATCCATTGGCAATGCTGGAAAGAAAGGAGACCCATTTTCTGATTGTGATTATCTAGAACAAAATCTTTCAAAAGGGGGAAATGCTTCTCCAAGCAAGGGGCTTTGGGCATGAATTTGTGTGCTTCATGTAAAAGCGTCGGCAAGAATGGTTTCTGTTTAGAATAATTATACATCATATTTTGTCTATCTCGGTATGTTCTATTTTAATTCACAAAAAGTGAAGGAGGGAACCCAGAGGCAAAGGCAAACATCTGTTGCACAGCTCACTTTCAAATAAGGCTTCCAGGCCTACATTTTATATTATAATAAGCTGGTATGTGCAAGCTCAAGATGGATATATTTTAATTGTATTAGTGGGGTTTTGCATTATTCAAGCATGAGAAGAAGATATTTTAATTGTATTGGAAGAATTTTGCAATGTTTTAATGACTTTTAAAGAAGCAAATGGCCCATTTGATTAGACTGATATTAATAGAGGATTGCGGAGCTGAAAGTATACTATGAATAATGCATCTATGGGTGAAAATTCAGATTGCAGTGTTGACAGGAACATAAGTGTTCAGGTCATGCTTGGGGTATCTGAAGGCTCAATCCTTGTCAGAGGAGTCATCCCGAAGGTCCCAGCTACATAAAATATGGGCATGCTTAATAGCCCTGGATCCTGATTGGACTTTATTCCATAACCTCCCACAGAACACGCTTCCTGGATGTATTAGGTCAGGAGAGATGCTATATCCCTCTGGATTGCTCCAGCAGAAAGTGGCACTAGGCACTCTCCACAACTGGACACATCTCCTGGTAAGACCCAGTGAGGTAAACAGCAACCCTCTCAAAAGATTCACCACCCCCAAGAAAACAGAACTTCTGCCTTGCCTCTTGAAGGGGGCATATTTCCATGAAAGGGGGTGGTGTTCATATCCTGGCTGAAGCCCAAGCCATGATAGCTCCTCCATTGATGAAGATCACAATGCTGTCAAGTGAGAAGACCTTATGTGGCCTCCTGACTCCAACATGAGTCACTTTCAGTATCTCTGGTGGCCCTTCTGCAGTATGACCTGTGGACAAGGTACCTGACCCACCTGCATAATCAGAGAGGAAGATTTAAGTACTTCCCAGCTCCAAGGAATGCTGGTGTCAGAAGGTACAGGTAAAGGCAATCACTTGTTGGCAGAAGAACCAGGCTTCTTGGGGGTATGAAGACTCACTGGGAGCCAAGAACTTTGTAGACTGAGCTAACCAGTTGCAGTTGGGCCTGGGTGACAAGGCTACATAAACTCAGTTGTAGTCTGCTTGTTACTTGCTAGAACAACACAGACTCTTCGTTCTAGGTAGCCCAGCTCCTTGTTCCAGTGGCCTACTCTGACTGATCAACTTTGTACTACTGATCCTTGCTAATGCCTCAATCTTGCAATCCTGCCTACCTTTTGACAGCTGTGCTGCTTTTAACATTGGCTTTGTCTCACAACCCTGCTGTTGGATCATGAACACTCTTAGATACATGCCCACTGTGGATGATCTTGATTTCTTCTTAAAATCCTGTTTCTGGATTGCCCTGATATGTGACTGCCACCAGATGAAGGCAGGATGGGTGGTATGGGAGGATTTCAGCCCAGCATTAGTTAAAACACGGTCAACCCAACATTACTAGTAGAACTCCTGTTGCTGATTAGAAGTCTGCAGAATTAACTGGACCCAGCCAACATCCAATGGGTCATTGGTGAGCCAAACGGCAAGGGGATGTGTAATGTGCCATCATAAATTTATTTCTGCCTACCATCACTCATCCTTCCCTGGATTCCCAACATGAAATGAGAGGCCTCTTCCTCTCACATTCTCTGTATGGCATACTTGAAGGGGTTGTAGTGGAACTATCTTGTTCCCCCACTGATACTTGCCAGGTCCCACTGGGTGTGATTTCTTGCTCTGGGGATAAAAGAAAGACTACATGAGCTGCCCTGCCTAGCTGTAAGGTAGTTGTGTGTGCTGTTCTTAACAAAATGAACTGTTTATGAAACTACCTGCTCCTACTGAGTGCTGAGTCTATTTATTGGTAACATCAATATTGGGTTACTGCAGTGCACTCTATGTTGGGCCTGTTTCAGATGCTCCCGCTGGTGCAGAATGCATCAGCTAGACTGATGATGGGGTAGATACCCAATAGCATCTGCTAAAACATTTGCACTGACTACTCATATGCTATCAGGCCAAGCTCAAGGTTCCTGTGTTAAACAACTTGGGCCCAAGATTCCTTGAGGACTGCCTGAGCCCTTTTATCCCAGCTCAATTGCTGAGATCATCCAAAGGAGGAATGTTAGTTGTCCCCAGTGTTAAGGAAGACTGTCTGGCCTCCCCTAGAACTTGGGCATTTAGCGTCACCAGTCCCATGCTGTGGAACACTCTTTCAGCAGAGTTTGACATGCTTGCTTTTGACTTCCAAGCATCTCTGCAAAACCATTTTTGTGCCAACAGGCCTTTGCAGCGGTCCGGGGTGCCAACTTTAATAAAATATTGGGGGGGGGCAGGTAAAGCCTAACCCGCATAATTGATCACATGATGTGGTGCTCACACACCATTTGAATGGCAGTGCCCATCAACTTTGGCACATACTCTTTGCTCAGGGTGGGGTTATGTCTCTCACTTGGCACCAAGCCTTTAAGAAAGTCAGAAGTAGTACAGGTTTCTCTCACTATATCTGATCAACAAAAAAGAGATAGTCACTCACTATAAATCTGCTAGAGAAGGTCAGAAGTTACAAGAGAATCTCGGAACAGCTTCTTTCAACAAAGCTTGGCATGAGTTAAGAGGCAAGGCCAGAGAACTTCTGAGTAGAGTGATGATGCAGAAGCTGAAAATAATGGCCAGATTTGTGATGGGACTGGATCACAGGAAGCAGTTTCTAGGCTCTCAACACTGCAGTAACAAATGAACAGGGGCAGAAAACTATTCCTTTGGGAATTTTGGCTTTGTGCTAGCTATCTTCTATCATCTGGTCTATTCCCAGAAGAAAAATAACTTTTCACAGTCACAGGAAGCATCTTTTATTGGCCAAGATAATAATAATCTTTATCAGGCTTACTTTAGCATTATCTTGAGAAGGCAAACTCTCTAAAGCCAGGTAAGAGCTCTCTCTCTCTCCATACCCTTCAGCTTGAACACTGATAGATGGATATTAATATCCGCTTGTGCATTTAGGGCCTGATGGAACTTCATTCAATTTAAATGAAAGGCTCCCATTTTCTTCTATGGGCTTTGGATCAAACCTCATGACGGCACAATTTCCTTCCCTTTTAGCAAAGATCTTATTTTATTATTATTGCTGTATTACTGGAGGAAGGCCTGTTGTTAAGTTTAATTGACAGGTCTTGGGGGAGGGAAGAGAATTCTGCTCCTCTCCCAGCCACACAATAGCACTTCTCCTCTAATACACTACACCCTGCAATCAGATGGAGGGGTCAGGCCTAACATTCCAAATCTTTTCCCCTGCTTCCCCCAGTGAATCACACTACAGTGGTACCTCTGGTTATGAACTTAATTCATTCTGGAGGTCCGTTCTCAACTTGAAACCATTCTTAACCTGAGGCATGCTTTCACTAATGGGGCCTCCAGCTGCGCGTGCACCTCCAGTGTGTGATTTCCACTCACATTCTGGGGCAAAGTTTGCAACCAGGAGACCTACTTCTGGGTTAGCGGAGCTCGTAACCCGAAGCATTCACAAGGAGCACAGTTTGTAACCAGAGGTATTACTGTATGTAGGCAAGGCAGTAGCATAGTGGGGGGGGGCTCGGGGGGCTCGGGGAACAGTCACACCAGACAGCTTTTGGGGGGCACATTCCTCACGACACCTTGCTGCATCATCAGCTGTTGCATCCTTCTCACACTGCCCTCCAGCTGTAGCGTGCCTTAAGAAGGACGCAACAGCTCACAGCTCCCTGTGCCCCCCCCCAGTGTCGCTTTACACCCTGCCCTGTTCTGTTCTTCTCACCCATCCTCCAGCTGGAGGGCACCTTGAGAAGGACACGACAGCTCACATGGGCCCAGTGTAGATAGAACCAAACCTTCTTTCCTATCCCTGGGAATTAAGCCTGCTTCTGACTGCATAGACCCACCCCTTTCACCATCAAAATGCCATTCTAGGTTCTGTTTGCTGGTCATGGTGCACTGTGGGAAGGCACACAGAGCTGGTTCTCACATAATGCAAAGCCAATCCATAGCTTAGTATGAACTTAAGGTTTCCAGAAGGGGAGTAGCAGATGAAAGAGGTGCCAGATGACCCCGTGTCCTTCTCTCACAGAACTCCTTAGATCTACACTGCTTTCTCAGTTTCAACCTTTCCTCCTACTTTATAATATGGAAAAAATAATACTGACCTACCTTACCAGGCTGGTGCTAAAAGGATTAGCAACTGAGATAATGGATGTGAGGTGCATTTGAACATTTGAAATGTGTTATATAAATGCAAAGTAATTACTATTCCTTTGATATTTATGGAGCTATGTATTTATGCCCTCGGCATCAGAGTACAAAATTTGGCCCAATTACTGTCCCCTATAGAGTTTTCAGTGAGATTTCTACAAGGTCAGCAATATATATATTTTCCAGAGAGAGTGGAAAAGCCTGTAGCCATTTTTATAGAGGAGAACTGTTTTCCTGGCGGGGGGGGGGGGAGATGACCCATGGCAGAATATAATGCTGGAAGACAAGAGTATCTGAATCTTTCCTCTTGGTGCAGTGTGAAATATAGTATTGAAATGACATCTTCATCCAGCATGCCTCAAGTTCACAGCCATATGTCCTGGTATACTGCCCAGTTTGTTCTTTCTTGCCACGGTTGGTGATTAAAAATGTTACATGAGCTTCGAGAAGGACTTTGGTTGGCCACAGTTTTTGCTTCTGTGCCTTACTTCACAGCTGCCTAACATTCAGGAATTAACATGCAGGTGAATGTGCATGTATGTTTGTCATTTCAGGCTGCAGCGTTTTATGGCTTACATTTTTCATTCTTTGTTTTCTTTCTTTTCCTTATGTTTTCACTTCTTAACAAATCTATAAAAGATGTTAAAAATGAAATCAATATGCAGGCAAAACTTTCCCCCATCTTGCCTCTCTGCCAGGAAAACCTTTACTTCCTAAATTTCTGTATTTTGGGCTGCAGTGGAAGGCAATGGAGCAAAGCCAGTAGTAACAACAATACTGGAACAGCAACAGCAACAGTGGATTTGGCAACCCTATTAAAGTTTGTCTGCTTTGGCCATTAGCCAAACTTAAATACTGAGTTTTGATAGTGCTTTTCTTTCAGAGCAACTTTTCTGCTCCATGTCTTTTCTCTTATTTTGGCATCAACGCGACTTCATTAAAGACTTGGATGCAGCTTCAAAATGGCCCCATGAAAACTGTACCTCTTATCTGTAGCCCTTTCGGATGCAAACAAAGTATTTAGCTGCCAGTGGGAGATAAGAAATCAGGAGATAAGCATTTTTCATACTTGTAAAGGACTCCCCTAGACCTGTGCAGTTGCTGGCCATGACCAAGCAAGTTATCCCAAAGTGTTTATAATGAATAGGCAGTTGCACTGATGAGGTGATGTAGGTGGGGCTCTGTTCCTATCCTGAATCCCCAATACAGGAGGTCACTGCTGATTACCAAGAAGGAGGGGGCAAGGCACAGGTTGCTCAGGGTGGTACAGCATGTGGTGACAGGAGGGTTGGATTGGCTCCACTGAACCAAGCTCCTTGTGCCTCACCCCTCACCCTTTTGGTAAGTGATAGTGGCCCACTGTGTTGGGAAACTGGGAGAGCAACAGAGTCACCCACCATCTCCCATGCTGCCTCGCCAGCTTCATTGGGCAAGGGACAACCTAAGATTCTTCAGGGGCCCAAAAAAATGCAGAGAAGTGTTCAGAGCAAAGCACATTTTAATTAAAAGTATAAAAAAAGAAGCATAAATAGTCCTTTGAATAAGGCCTAACAGACTCTTGCCTAGGGGCCTGAGTAAGTCTGTCTTGTGGAAGAGCCATAAAACCTGGTTGGCTTCCTGGGCACTTCTGGGCCCAAGTCTTAGTACTACTTTAGACCTTCAAAGCCTTCAAAGTGGTTTGGGAAACCCTGGTCTAGAGGTTACTCTCTCTTAACACATACAATACAATGGCATTCTTCTAACAGGATAGTAATCAACTGATACACACTCAGGTATGAATGGGTTCTTGGTGAGTCAAGGAGGAATTGTAACTTTGGTCAAGTTAAGTCCAGCACATGATCTGGGGAAACCCAGCCAGATGGGCGGGGTATAAATAATAAAATTATAATTATTATTATCATTATGATCTGTTGAATCGCAAGGATTCTGTCTAACTAGCATGAATAAATGGAGTGTCTTCCTTCTCCCATATACTTATCCAGTTCTTCTGTGAAATCAGCACAGAGGAAGTCACAGATCCAAAGGGTGTTGAACTCAGTGCTCTCTATTTACAGAGGTGCTGCACCTACAGGCATTCAGTTTGAGACAGGCTGAAGATGGCAGTCTAATTTTGACTGTGAGGGGTTTCCCTCCACTCGTTCTTTCAGTGTGGTGTTCTTCCCTGGAAAGGCTGAATTTCCAAGCACCTTGTTGGGAAAGATCACTCTCACCCAAGTGAAGCTGCCAACACGAATCTAAAGACTATTTAAAGACTAGTATATGGCACTTGGCACTGAATATTCCCTTCAGCCACACTGTCTTCTTCCAAAATACAACTATTTTCTGAGATATGCCATTCTGAATGTCTGTGAATTAACCTAGACCACTCATACACATACACAGGCACTGTAAGCATAGTTTCACGCACTACAATACAGTGGTACCTCGCAAGACGAAATTAATTCGTTCCGCGAGTTTTTTCTTCTTGCGAGTTTTTTGTCTTGTGAAGCACGGTTTCCCATAGGAATGCATTGAAAATCAATTAATGCGTTCCTATGGAAACCGCTTGCCGGGCTGGCAGCGTGGAGAAGGGCTTTTCTCCCCACCGCAAGCCTTCAGGACAGGTCCGGGAACAGAGGGGAAGGCGCGCTGCGCTTCTCCTCTGTTCCCGGAGCTTGCGGGGCTTGCGGTGAGGGGAAGGGCTTTCCTCCCCACCGCCAACATTCAGAACAGCATTCTGAATGTTGGCGGTGGGAAGGAAAACCCTCCTCCCACCGCAAGTCTTCAGGACAGGTCCGGGAACAGAGGGGAAGGCGTGCAGCACTTCTCCTCTGTTCCCGGGGCTTGCAGTGGGAGGAGGGTTTTTCCTCCCCACCGCCAACTTTAAGAACAGCATTCTGAATGTTGGTGGTGGGAAGGAAAACCCTCCTCCCACCGCAAGTCTTCAGGAAAGGTCCGGGAACAGAGGGGAAGGCACGTTGCGCTTCTCCTCTGTCCCCGGACCTGTTCTGAAGGCTGGCGCGGGGAGAAGGGCTCTTCGCCCCACCGCCAGCCTTTGGAGGAGCCTTCCGAAGCCTGGCGGGGGGAGGAGGTCTCTCCGCCCCACCGCCAGCCTTCGGAGCAGCCTTCCGAAGGCTGGCGGCGGGAGGAGGTCTCTCCGCCCCACCGCCAGCCTTCGGAGGAGCCTTCCGAAGCCTGGCGGGGGGAGGAGGTCTCTCCACCCCACCACCAGCCTTCGGAGGAGGTCCGAGGACAGTGGGGAAGACGCGCTGCGCTTCCCCACTGTCCCCGGAGATTTCCCTATGGGCTTTCGTCTTGTGAAGGAAGCCCATAGGGAAATTCGTCTGGCGAAGCACCTCGAAAAACGGAAAACTCTTTCTTCTTGCGAGTTTTCCGTCTTGCGAGGCATTCGTCTTGCGAGGTACCACTGTATAGAGGGAAATATGAGTGCATAAGGAGTTGACAGCTCTAAACTTTACTCATTGTTATGTCATTTAAGAAATTGGAAAGGTTAGCATAGAGGTGATGTGGCCTTTAGGTCACCAATATTCAAATGATACCCCACCTTATCTCTCATCTGAATCAGGAGAGGCAGTGCAGGTGGTGAATCAGTGCTTGTGGGTAGTAATGGGCTAAATGTGGACTAATAAACTGAAACTGAATCTAGACAAGAGGGAGGTTCTATAGGTGAGCAGCTCTCGGGTCTGGGAAATGATAGATCAATCTGCTCAATATAGAGTTGCACTCCCCTTGAAGGAGCAGACACCTAGTTTTCCGGTGCTCCATGAAGCATCTTTGTCCCTTGAGGCCCAGTTGGTCTTGGTCCTTAGGTGTGTTTACTCCCAGCTCTTGCTGTTGCACCAGCTACAACAATTTCTGGCCAGAGATAGCTCCATGCCCTGGTAACTTCCAGGTTGGACAATTGCAATGCACTCTGCATGGGTCTACCTTTGAAAATGGTCCAGAAGTTTGTCGGGCAACGGTAAATTAATCAACACAGAGTCTTCTTTATAAACAGAATGAAACTTTACTGAAGAAAATAAACTTGTTCAGAAACAGCATAGTTAAAGAGCATACACAGAGTGCTCTGACTCTTCACAGAGGCATTGTCTTAGTTGCTGATTAACTGGAGTCCTGGAGCCACTCTATCTGCAACAACTATACATTCACATTCACACTGAGACTCTGAACTGGACCGAAGCCCACAGAGAGCCTGGCTACTTTTTATAGGGAGAATGAGTCATCACCCAAGATGAGTCACGAGTCACAGTGACTTAGCAGTTTACTGTTAAACAGTTAGCAGTTAGCAGGCTTAGGCCTGAATGATTGTGTAGGCCTTGTAGGCCTTACTGCTTCTTCTATGATGACACCACCATAATGGGTTTAATAACAGGTGGAGACGAATCAGCGTATAGAGGGGAGGTCCAAAAAATATCTACATGGTGCCTAGGGAACAACTTGCACCTTAATATCAGCAAGACAAAGGAGATGCTGTTGGACTTTTGGAGGAAGAGATAGTATCTCAGGTAGAAGGCCCTGGTCCAATAATTTTCTATGTAGAAGAAATTCTATCTATGTCAGAACCATTCAAATGCTCAGGCTCCAGTTGCACCCTGAAGAATATATTGCTTGGAAAGCTTTAGCACATCATTCTGCTGCTAATATAAAATAGTCCATGGAAAGAGATTTCCAACAATCTTGAATCTGGCTCTTGGTTATTCTTTCTTTATTTTCTTATTGCCAGTGTCATTATTTCTAGTGAGGCACAGCAAACGTTTGAGTCATAGAGGTGTCGTGTTGGCATTGTTTCAGCTATAATTTGAGATATTGTGCGACACTGTGGGGATTGGAAACATAGATCCTCGGTGATTTGGGGCTGAGGAAATAAAGTGAGGGGGGTAAGGGTGGTGCCATGATACATTTAAAGGGATGCTCATGATACTTGCTTGCTACAGAAAATGGCTGTTTGTTTGTTTTTTTAATCCCGTGAGCTTGACCATGGAATTAGATATTCAATCTTTTATTTCACAGCCTCAGATAGCGGGCATCCCTCCCATGTCTGAAATGAACTGTCACTCACTTTGCCACCTGTACTAGCCTGACATAATGTTAACTGGCAGTTTGCTAACATTCCAAATTGCCACCACGCTCTTTAACTCAGCCACTGGAATTCTTACTCAGAGTCTGCTGTTCAGCAGTGTTCAACACCTGCTGCCAGGGAGCATGGCAATACAGTGCTCAGGTAGCCTACTAAACAAGCTAGAATTTATCACCACATGGTGAGCTACAGTGCAAGTGAGGCAGGAGAAGGGAAATGAAAAAAAAAAGAGCAATGTATTCTTTATGGCCATTGGACGTTCACTTCAGGTCAGCAGAGCTGAGAACACTGACCCCTGAGGCTGCTGGAGAATAGAAAAGGCTACTAGAAGAATTATAGACAGGTTAGTCTTCCACTCCCATTGGCGGGTCAGAATTAGGGGTTGAGGAGAGTTCCAATTCACATTTAAAGTCAAATTTATATAATCCACGCTTTCCAAAACAATATGTGAAATGAAACACAGTTGCCTTTGAAATTCACAGTTCTCTGAATTTTGCAACACAGTTCTCCAGCCATGTAATGTGTTCAAAAATCCATATACCACAGTAAAGTGTGCACATTCTGTGCACATAAGTGAAAATAAAATACATTATAACATGCATTATATTAGGGAAAGTTCATTTGCAAAAATGTGCATATTAGGCAAAATTGCATACAGACATGACTATATTGGGAGAAAAGTACACTAAGATGCTGATGAATGTTAAGGAGGACTAAAAACAACAACTTGGAAACTTATGACTGGAAAGATTTAAAACTGAAAGAACCAAAATGGTAAGATTTGCCCATCATTAGTAAGGATCAACAGATGGTTACCAACAGTTATGGTAAACAACAACAACACTGTTTGCTCATCAATTATTTGAGGGGAAATGTTCTAAACAAAAACAAAACACATTGCTGGTGTCCTTTTTAAAAATCATTGAAATTCTGATCCAAATTCAGTTAATGGTAAGAATCTGAGTTACCTAATCCTGTGCAGACAGTCTTTCCACACATTGGTCTAGACCTGAAAAATGGTATGTACAGATTGTGAATTTGTACTCTGCACTCAGAGTTTGTACAGGTTTACTCAATGCATAAAGAACAACTGCCTGAAGCGAGAGGGACATGCTGGAAATATCACAACAGCCTCACATGCATATATAAGAAAGACTGCTCTGGACAAGGCTATGCTAATCAAATAATATGTATACATAAAAGAACTAGCAATTAGTAAAGTAATGTTGCAGTTCGGAATCTGCCCTTCAGGTTGCCATAAATTGCTGTGATTAATCCAACTGAGAAAATGCATGTTGCACTGTTGTGTGTGTGTGTGCATGAATGAATAATATGAATTCAAAAATATATAGTTTCCACCTCTGTTTTGTTTATCAACATAGCATCATGTGCACATTTTCAGCACACATAATCTAATAAGAGCAAAGGGAATTGTGTTGTCCATCATCCACCAGAAAATGTAGCATTCAAAAGGCATCATATACGGGTACAAAAACGCAATATGGTGTTTGAGTAAATCAAGATCCTGCAATATTATATATTTACAAAAACAAACAAACAGAATTTGTGCCCTTGTGAAAAAACGTTATTTAAGCATCATATCTTCTTAGCTTCTTGCGTGCTGTAATAAGAGTGTGTTCAGTGTAGAGGGAAATAAATACCACAGTCTCTTTAAACTAAGTTGAAAAATCCAGCAAGAAGGAATGGCTACATATGGGGCAACAGTTGCACAGCAGATATTTGCTAAGGATCATCTTTATTGTCAAACTCATGCACTGTGGCAGAGATCCCAGAAACAGTAGATGAGCAGATGTGTCTGGTGGACTGAACCACTTCAGACTGCAGGTGGGGAAACAAGTTAGAATCCTGTCACATATGCGTTGGTGTGGGGATACTATACATGGAAAGCTAGAACGTCAATAGGAAGGGTATTCTAAAGCAGTTCTCTCAGAAATTTAGTTATCTATGGGCAAGGATTTACACATTTATTTGGATGAAGGAACACTCAGTGGTGCATGCCTACCTGCAGTCTCAAGTGGTCCAGTCCTCCAGAAACAGGTTTATGAACTCATTTACCAGCTGGCAGAGCTAGTTCTACTTTGAACGTGTGAGGACAATGTCTGGTAGAATTTCTGTAGCGGCATTGGGGTGAGTGGGTGGAGACACAAGACTTACCCAAGCCATTTTGTTACCTGAGATAAAGACACCCCCCCCCCCCTGCAGATTTTGTGTGCAGGAGTTGCCTGCTCTGGCAATTGGAATCTTGCTTCAGCACTGGTAACAGGGACAGCGCTCAACCTGGGGACAGAAGCCTAGTGTCAGGGTTGTGTAACAGGTATGTGGCATACATAGTTCTGATCTCCAATGAAGGGGAGTAGCCAAGGGGCTCAGGAATAATGTCTGGGGAGAACAATAGGAAAAAGATATGCCTTCTTTTAATGTCATTGGTGTGTGACCACAGAGGAGTGAGCTTCTTTTTACGCTGGGAAAAAGTTTCAAAGAAAATAGAATAGCTTATGAAATGGACATTTTTTCTGCCTTTCACTTTCTCAGGATACCTATTATGGGGCTAATAAAAGGCAATTCAAAGATAACTTGCCATAAGTGAATTAAAGGTGAATTACCAAAATACACTAGGTAGGTTCAGATTCTTCTAACAGCAAAGCTATCAGAGGAAAGTAGCTGACCTCAGTTACAAAAGCGGCATTTTTCCATTTGATAAATGGGGTGAAATTTAACACATGCAAATGACCCACCTTTTCTTTCCATATACAGCCAAGGCTGGCAGTGCAACTTTATGCATGAGTGCTCAGAAGTAAGCCCCATTGAGTTCAATCGTGCTTACTCCCAGGTAAGTGGATTCAGGATTGCAGTCGCAATCAGAAGCTGTGATTTCTGCTGCATCCCTGTACTCTGAAGATAGGAAAAAAGGGACGAAAAATGCCCTAGAGACTGGAGACATTTGCCAAAGTAATTCTGTGTTGCCAACCAATTCATGACAGCTGCACAGCAAAAAAGCAGTTATTACTGTTAATAAAATGATTAATTTGCCATTTTTAATAACTGATTTCAAGATGGTGGTGGGGTTGTTGTGTGCTGTTGCTGTAGTTGTTATAGTTGCTGATTGGAAGCCAAAATAAAATAAAAGTAGGAGCCAAGGCAGGAGCCATCAACATTGTGCCCTTCCAGATGTTGGCCTCCAACATCCATCAGCCCTAGACAGCATGACCAGGGATGAACATTACCAACCCCAACCCAAGGGCTGAAATAAGGCAGATAGTCTGTGATCCCACATCAAGCTGTACTCCTACACACATCAGCCTGTCCTGTGACCTAACATAGCATAGGGTAAGTATGGATGACCAGCTTGCCACATGGTTGCTTGGTCATATATATTGCTACTGTACAAAAAGAAAAGAACCCCCCACACACACACACTTTTTTCTGTCACTCATTCTCATGCATGGTGAATTTGGGATCTTGGTTAGGCTTTGCCACATTTCTCTGGACATCTGTACTGATGGAGAAAGAAGGCAGCAAGAGAAAAACGTCACGATAATGGGTGATATCAGTTATCCTCCCACTGACTGGGTAAAGTGTCCACTCAGATCATGAGGAGGAAACAAAAATTCTAGATAGGATAAATGATTGTGCCTGAGAACAGTTAGTTGTGTAGCTGACAAGAGGGGAGGAAACTCTTGATTTAATACTGAGCAGTGCTCAGAATCTTGTTAGAAATGTGTTCCTGAATCACTTGGGAACAAATTCAACACTGGAGACAGGAAAATTGGCGAGAAAGTCCGACATTTTATTGAAGAAGACAGAATTTCTCAATAATTAGGTCTTTTAAGTTAAAAGGACATGGGAGAGGGAAGGTTGGCTGATCAAATCCCTTCAAGAAGCTTGGAAGTTTTTCTTTAAAAAAACAACAACAACCCACAACCCTGCTATAATAGAGGCTTAGATCAAAGGAAGAGTACACCACAGATGTAAAAGGCTATGAAGAAGTCCAAGAGGATGCCAATCACGCT
Organism: Podarcis raffonei; assembly: GCF_027172205.1. Taxonomy (NCBI): domain Eukaryota; kingdom Metazoa; phylum Chordata; class Lepidosauria; order Squamata; family Lacertidae; genus Podarcis; species Podarcis raffonei. The sequence continues at coordinate 23,305,977 of NC_070606.1, forward strand.
CTAAAAGCAAAATCAAGTGATGCTTGCCAACCAGATTGGAGCCAAAATGGGGTCAATGAAAAACAAGAGGATGGTATTATCAGCATACTCAGGATTCCCCTAAGGTTTGCTGAAGTATATATAATCTTTATCATTATTATGAAGCCTAACGGGTCATCTTATCCCAGCCAAATGAAGAATAAGCATGTTCATTAGCCATGAAATGCTGCCAGTTGGAAAAGAAAATGGGGAAATGGAGTGGGAAGAATGGAGTGAAGAATCTTGGGGCAGGATGTTCCTGGCTGGCTGGAGCACCCATGGTCGAAGGTGAAGGCATACTGCAACATTTTGCAGGAAATCCCACCTGTATGGCAAATACAACATAGAGGGTGTGGCTGCAGTGCTCCATGCTCTGATAACCTGAAGATGTGGGACTGCAGTGGCCGGGGTTCCGGCAAGCACTACTGGCTGGACACATAGTACATCAGTTCTTAAAGACTTGTTCTGGTTACCTATGTGTTTCTGAGCCCAGTTCAAGGTGCTTATATTGACACACACTGCCCTAAATGATTTGAGCCCCAAATATCTGAAGGAGTACCTCTTCCCATACAGATTTGCAGCAAAGGCCCTGCTGGCTGTTCAGCTACCCTATGAACTGTGGTAACCCCAGGCTATGACTAGTGCCTTCCCTCTAACGTGCATCTGGTCTAATCATTGTGTACATTTTGATGTCAGGTCAAGATGCACCATTTTGCATAGGCTTGTGGGAGTGAAGATATCCCTTCCATTGCACTGTTGCTACTGTTTCTGACTGCTGTTGGTTCTGTTTAAATTCTGGTTTAGTAGTGTTCATATATTACATTGCTTGCTGTACAGAGCTGGTCCTAGAATCAATCTCCAGCATTTCCAGGGAGGCCAAGAGCAGACTCCTGCCTGAAAACTCGGAGAGCTACTGATAGTGCAGACAATATTGAACTAGATGGACCAAGGTCTCACTCAGTTTAAGGCAGCTTCCTATCTTCTCTAGTAGGTCAGGACCTTGCACATTTCCCAGTGGTCCTGCTGGCTGAATTTTGGAATGTAGCAAAGAACTGGGGCATCTCAGGCCTTACATAGGCTAACCAGGCCTATCCTGTAGTTGACCTTACCTTCTCGAGAAAACTGGCTGGTGCTGACTTAAAGAGTCCTTGTTGTTTTCTGCAGGCACTGGCAGCTACACTGTGAAAGGATGTTATTGAGGGTTGATCCTCTGAGTCTGAAGAAGGCAGGAGCAGTGGTGGACCTTGAGGTCTCAAATTTCAGTGGCACCCTGTGTGATGCCAAAATTTATCCCACCACCCATTTCTTGCACTCCATTCTAAATCCTAATTGGAACACCCTCTGCAGCACCCCCAAGGCTCGGCAGCCAGTGTGACCAAACTGCTTTCCCTCCCTTAAATCCATCTCTGGTGGATATTCTCAAGCAGGGAGGGACCAAGAGAAAGTACTGACCTCCTCCCCACCAAAAAATGAACATCCTATGTTTCTTCTCCATCTGTATCCTCTAGGTAGTGAGAGGTGCTGCGTTTGGGCAGGGGGCATTGTCTGACACTAAACAGCAAGTTATTTTAAGAGGTTGAAGTTTTGCTCAAATGCTCAAACTCAAAAAGAGCATCAAAACAAATGCAAATTGATGGCACACAAAGCAAAGAAAGTATTTGAAGAGGAAATTGTTAAAGGCAAAAAACACAAGCCTTTCTTTAAAAACAAGAGCAGTAAATTAGCTAAGGAGGTAGTAGGATATTCAGAAGACAATGGACTGAAAGCAGTACCAAAGGCTGAAAGAGAACTGCAGGCAAGCTGCATTGGTGCTCACCATGGAAGACGATGGACAGACTGCCATGTCTGAAGTGCTGTATTTGAGCAGGGGCATCTGAGGAAGTGTCAGAAAGAAGTGACAAATGATAAAGTTCTAAAGCTAACTGACAAAGTGCAAATTAAAAATCACAGAGGACAGATGGCATTCAGTGAAGAGCTCTTAAAGAACTCAGAGAGGAAATTGCTTCAGTTTTAACAAAAAAATGCACATCATTAAAATCAGCCTCTTTACCAAAGGATTAGAGGTTAACCAATGTCATAGAATCATAGAATCATAGAGTTGGAAGAGACCACAAGGGCCATTGAGTCCAACCCCCTGCCAAGCAGGAAACACCATCAGAGCACTCCTATGGTTGTCAAGCCTCTGCTTAAAGACCTCCAAAGAAGGAGACTCCACCACACTCCTTGGCAGCAAATTCCACTGTCGAACAGCTCTTACTGTCAGGAAGTTCTTCCTAATGTTTAGGTGGAATCTTCTTTCTTGTAGTTTGGATCCATTGCTCCGTGTCCGCTTCTCTGGAGCAGCAGAAAACAACCTTTCTCCCTCCTCTTTGTGACATCCTTTTATATATTTGAACATGGCTATCATATCACCCGTTAACCTCCTCTTCTCCAGGCTAAACATGCCCAGCTCCCTTAGCCGTTCCTCATAAGGCATCGTTTCCAGGCCTTTGACCATTTTGGTTGCCCTCCTCTGGACACGTTCCAGTTTGTCAGTGTCCTTCTTGAACTGTGGTGCCCAGAACTGGACACAGTACTCCAGGTGAGGTCTGACCAGAGCAGAATACAGTGGCACTATTACTTCCCTTGATCTAGATGCTATACTCCTATTGATGCAGCCCAGAATTGCATTGGCTTTTTTAGCTGCCGCGTCACACTGTTGGCTCATGTCAAGTTTGTGGTCAACCAAGACTCCTAGATCCTTTTCACATGTAGTGCTCTCAAGCCAGGTGTCACCCGTCTTTTTTACTTTTTTTGTCATACTTTTTTACTTTTTTTCTTTTCTTTTTTTAAAGAGACCTAGAGGGGATCTGGAAATAACAGAACTGTCCACCTTACTAGTGGTACATAGATTCGTAGAAAGCATTATCAAAGGCAGAATTGTTCAATATATAGAAGAACAAGCTTTGCTGAGGATGAATCAGCCTGGCTTCATCACATTTTCTGGATTTTTTTTTTTTAAAGTATCAGCCAGCACTTAGATGGGGTCATCTGTAGATATGTTCTTGGACTTAGATAAAGTTTTTGACAATGTTCCTCACCAAATGCAAACATAGTGGTTTCAAGATGAAAGGACACACAGATCTGGCTTGGAAAGCCATGGGAAGACTAGCCCCATAGTATTACTGTGGTGCTCAGTGCTTATATCAGGAGATTAAACACTCTGCCTGATTTCTAGAGAATGATCTCTGAAGAGCAGACAGAGCTCTTTATCTCCCAAGCTCAGTGCTGAGTACCATGTTATAGTGGAGAGCTATAAAACAACAACAAATCTGGCTATATACACATTAGCGGCTTAAAACCGAGTGAGGCTGTTTCCCCTGCTGCATTTCAAGTTTCATTTGCACATTGTTGTACACACTAGAAAAGGGAATGGGGGTGTCTTAGCCTGATGCACAGGACCTGTGTGGCTCCCCCATGCCTACAACCCCACCCCTGAACCATTTGTGAAGCTGTCATCTGCACATGTGCAATGGCTGTCTTAAATGCACACGTCTCAAGTTAATTGTGAAGTGAATATGGCTTGTGTTTACAGATGTGATGAAAGCTGGTTTGAAGAAAAGCACACCAAACAATATTATTTCTCAAGATAATACAGGATAGATATGGATTGTGGCTAATGCAGTATGTACACGTCTTCAAACACCAGCAGTGGGAGTGCACTGAATAAGGAGTGTGTAACTGTGTAATGTGTACACAGCCTCAGGGTGCAATGACAGTGAAAAGGGCAAGCTCTGGGAACTGTCTGAAAATAAAACTGCCAGTATTGTAATGCCATTGCAGAAATCTATGGTAAACCCACCTTTGGAATAGCGTGTACAATTTTATTAATTCATATTCAAAGAGATACACTGGAGCTAGGAAAGGTGCCAAATCTGGCAACCTAAATTATTTGGGGTGGGAATATATGTCCTGTGCCAAAAGCCTACATCATTTGGGACTTTTAGTTTAGAGTGGAGGAGACAATGGAAGGAGGACACACTATAAAATTATGAATGGTGTGCTGATAGTGGATAGAGGAAGTTTTTCCTTGTAAAACTAGACCTCTTAAGATAATGCAGAACAGGCAAAAGGAAGTACTGGGTGGCATTCAACCAAGCTTTACTCAGAATAGAACCACTGAAATTCATCAACTCTTCCATTTGCCCAGTGACAAATCCACCGAAATCACGATTAATGCTATTCTCACGATTCAGCTGTAAACAGTGCGTTTCCCAGGGGGAAAGTAGTGGGAGTAAAGAAAAACCTCTAGAACCCATATGCCTAGAGATCACAGGATAGAGGTGTGGGTGAGCCCTGTAAGGTTCCTTAATTTTAGTGGGTCTACTGTGAGTAAAACCAACTTGAATACCACCCTCTGTTTCACACAGCATAGCACTAACTTATGGAAGTCAATGCCACAGTGTTTTAAGACCTTTTAGATGGCTTTTAAAAAGAAGTAGCCATGGAGATTAATGACCATTAGTTCCGGTTGCTAAATGGAATCTCCGTGTTCTGCAGCTGGGGCATAAGAATGAATGGGGGAAACGCTCTTGCCCTCCTTTCCTGTTTATGAGCTTCCCATAAACATTTGGCTCTTGGAGGCAGGGTACTGGACTGGATGGTCTGATCCTACAGGTCTTTGCTTTCTTTTTTAGGCGACCTTGTAGGCGGTAGTAGCATAAATACTTGATACCTTTCTATGGTAATCTTTCACAACGTCCCAGCAAAGGAAATCACTCGCTATGCCCATCCCTACCTTGCAGATGAATCCTACAATGGTAGAGTTGGAAGGGACCCCAATGATCATCTATTCCACCCCCTGCAATCTAGGAATCTCAGCTAAAGCAAGAAATGGGGGCAAAGAGAGCTAGCGGCTTGCCTAGCATAGGAGCCAACTCCTAGGGGCTGAGGTCCTTTGCCCCCTCCCCAAAAAAATATTTGCGGGGGCCCCACCCCCAAAGTTGATGGGTATTGCCATTCAAATGATCTGTGCGCACCGTGTCTTGTGATCGATTGTGTGGGGTAGGGCTTACCTCCCCCCCCCCAATATTTTATTCAAGTTGGCACCCCTGTTGCCTAGTGAGTTGCCCCAGTGAACTCTGCGTTATCACTTGGTTCTTTCCTTCTTTTTCTTTTCACCTTCCCAAGCCTGTCTACAGCAACTAGTCCTTGCAACGATAGTCCATGCGCCTTTACGAGTCCCGGACCCGGCGCTCGAGCCACCCGCTGGGGCAGGCATTCCGCACCAGAGGTGTAGCCGCCGCCGCCGCGCCCTGCTGGCTCCTCCCCGTCTCCGCGCACCCGCGCGCCTCTTTGGGCATGCAGCCGCAGTAGGAGTGCAAGACTCGCCCGGAACGCCAGCCGCTCCGGAACCGACCAGGCAGCGGCGGCGGCTGCCCACCCACCCATCCACCTACCCACCCCACTCCTTACTGGATCTCCCCCTCCCACTCCGAAGAGGGGTTGCCCGGATCGTTCCGCTATCTTTGTGCGCAATAAAGAAACCACCCGGAGGCTTGGCCACGGGGAGGCGGCATCCTCGCCACCGCCCCCCTACTCTCAGCGCACCAGCCTCTCCCGCACCCCTAACATGCTGCAATAGGAGCACTCAGCCTCCGGGAAAGAGGGCTGCCTGCCCGGCCAAAGGGGGCGCCGAGACCCGCGCGGAACAGTCCTGGCCGCCTCCCTCGGCAGGATTGTTATTCCCAATAAGGAATATATATTTTTGGTGTACAGTATGTGTGATTTTTCCCACCCCTCCGCCTTAGCCACCCCCTTTCCCCGCTTCATGTAACTGCTGGAAGCTCCTTTGATTGAGTAGCTTTGTTTTAATGATTATTTCCCCCCTCCCGGATCCGGATCCAGTTTGGATGTCGCCTTGGACTTGTCAGCAATGCCGGGCTGGTGGTGGCGGCGGCGGCAGCGGCTCCCGGTTCTCCCGCCGCGTCTGCGCCTCGGCTCGCTCGCTTGCTCGCTCTCCTTTCCCTCCGCGCTGCCTTCGGATTGGTCTCTCCGCTTTAAAGTGCTGTCCAAGGGTTGGCTGCAGGGCTGCTGAATAACAGGTGCAGTTTGCTGCTCCGTCGCTTCGGGGAGGAGGAGGAGAAGGAGGTGGGGGGGCAGGGGGGGAAAGAAGGAAAGAAAGCCCAGCAGCCGAGGAATGTCGCCGCTGCTGCTCCAGCCGCCGCTGCTTCTGCTTGGGGGGTGGGGTGGAAAGGGGGGCATCTTCAACATCATCACCCAAAACCAGGAGCCAGAGGAGCTTGTTTTTCCCACTCCCGCTTCCGTATGGAGAAATGGGTTTCGTGATTGTTGCTGAATGCGGATCTCTGGGCTAGGAACGAGAAAGGGGAGACAGAAAAAGCACCACACCAGCCCCAGCACCCAAGGATCATCATCATCACCATCGAAGGAGGTGGATTTTTGGGGACTGCTGTTTTGGGTTCGTGTGGGAAGAAGCGCCGCGGATTCCTCATTTTTTTGGGGGGTGGATAAGAGGGGGGGAATCGAAGGTAAAAAAGGAGGCTACTTCAGCACTGCTGGAGGATGGGGAGAGCTCGGCCATTCCAGCTGATTCAGCAGCGGTTGTGTGAATGCGTGTGGATGTATATGTGATGGCGCGGGGGTTACAGAGCTCTAGGTTGAATGGGGAAATGTCCTTTCGGTAACTGACGGCAGCTTCCCCCTCCGTTCTGTGGGATCTTCTTCTTTCTCCCTCCCCACCCCTCCCTCCCTCTCTCTGTGGCTCGCTCGCTCCCTTTCTCGCCTTTGCGCGCCCCCTCCCTCGCCGCCTTTGCTCCGCATGCTTCTCGCTCCCCCCCGATGCCTTTTCTTTCCCCGGGGGGAGGGTGTGCCAGGCCCCTAGGAGGATGAGCGAAGGGGTCTCCTCTCCTCCGGGTGCCGCAGCTGGTGCCGAGGAGGGGGCGGCGGCCGGAGCCGGTGGTCCCGCGGGCGGCGGCGGCGATGGGGGCGCCGACCCGGCGGCCCGCGAGGTGCGCTGCAGCGACTGCATCGTGTGGAACCGGCAGCAGACGTGGCTGTGCGTGGTGCCCCTCTTCATCGGCTTCGTGGGCTTGGGGCTCAGCCTGATGCTGCTCAAGTGGATCGTGGTGGGCTCCGTCAAGGAGTACGTGCCCACCGAGCTGATGGATTCCAAAGGCATCGAGCAGGACCCCTTCTTCCTCTCCAAGCAGCCCACCACGCCGCCCAAAAGCGTGGACACCACCACCACCAGCACGGCCACTACCACCACGTCGAGGACACCCAATAGGATAAGTACCCGCCTCACCACCATGACCAAGGCGCCCACCCGCTTCCCGGGCACCCGGGGCCCGATCCGCGCCGGCCTGCCGAGATCCACCACGGCGCGCCACACGGTCGCGCCCCCGACCGTCCTTGCCACCACCACCACCGCTGTCCCTTTCAGCACCACCATCCTGATTTCCCGCCCTGCGCCTGGCACCCCTGGGACCCAGCCTCTGCCCATCTGGCCCACTGCGGCATACACTACCTCCTCCTACAAGACCTATCTTCAGGACTCTGCTCCGTCCTGGACCTTATCCCCCTTCCAAGAGGCCAGCACCACCACCACGCCAGAGGCCAACACCAGCCCCAAATACCGTAAGTGAGACCAAACTTCTTGCTTTGCGTCAATAGGGGGAAGGCTTCCCCCTTCCCTTTTTTGGAATCCGGGTTGTTGGCGTCTGGGTGATGCTTTATGTATATATATGTGGAGGGGGTGGGGTGCTGTTGAAATGTCTCAGTTCTAGACCTGATTTCGAGTGCTTGTAACTTGGTGCAAATACCCAAAGGCATCCAGGCTTCCTTGAAGTTTGTCTGGGCTTTTCTTCCAGCCTGGATTCTTTCAGGAGAGATTCCCTCCTCTTTTGGATGTTTGTGGTGGTGATGATGATGGAGATGTAACTCTCCTAATGGGCCCTTGGAGGTGGAATTCATTCACAAGACAACAGAGAGAGAGAGAGAGAGAGAGAGAGGGAGGGAGAGGGAGAGAGAGGAGCCAACCCCCACCTCGTCATTTCTGGCTTTGCCTTACCCCACCCTCCAAAGCAAAATCAATGCACACACCCAATTCAAGAGGAAAAAGGAATGTAGCAGGTTTGGGGACCTCACCAGTGGTCCTTTCAAGGGCTTTTGTTAGCGTCTTGGGCTGGAGGGAGAAAAATGCTGACCTTGATGGTTCTGTGGCTTATAAGGAGATGAAGAGGAAGTTAAAACTGAGAGCTAGTGCTTTGGACTGGAGCTTTGGCTAGGTTGTGCTCAGGATTGTTTGACAAGGGGTGTGTGCCTCTGTGCTGGTGTGTTTGTCTTCACCTTCCCATTCCCCTCCCACCTTTAGAAAAGACAAGAAATGCTTTCCAGCCCAACTGTGATCCACAGTCCCTTCCCCAGGGTGCTGCGCCATTGCAAAATAATGAGCCCCAATTCCATTTCAGGAGAATGGAGGAGAGAGCACACCCCATGAATATATGCATCAGCTCAGGGAAGTCGCCTTTCTCTTCCTGTGAGGCTCGCTCCAGCCTCATCAAACGAGTGCATCTATGAAGGATATATATATATATATATATATATATATATATATATATATATATAGTGGGGGGGATATTTCCTAGGCAGATAGGTGGATGGGTGGGGATCTTTCCTCCCCCCTCTTATTGGACTACTAGGCTATTGGTTTCCAGCACTAACACACACACCCCAATCCATTCTCCTCACCCCTCTCATTTGAAAATGAGGATTGGGTACATTCTCTTGTGAAGGTTATCTAGGACAAATATCATCACAATCCTCTCTCTCTCTCTGCTCAGCCAACTTCTGGGTACCACTATTTAAGGAGTGGAGGGCCTGTGATCATAACTGGGTATTTGTCTGTCTTCTTTGATATGGTAGAGCAAGCTAGAAGCTGGGTTGCTACATGAAGATGGGAATCCTGTACTTACCAGTGAGTAAGTTCCATAGAACTCAGCAGAGCTTACTTCTGAGTAGGCAGACATAGACTTGCACTGTAAATCCCATTCTGAACCAATTTTATTACCCTGCACTCTCTTCCCAATCTGATGGGTTTGCTTATTTAAATAATTTGTTCCCTCTTTGTTCTTTCTCAAATATTCCTTTAAAGCTGTTTGCTGCTCATAATCTAGGCTGAAGAGCAATATGTGGAAGCCAAGGGATGCTATGGTTTGAGGAAATCAAGCAAAGGGTGTGTGTGGAATTAACCTGGGGGAATCAGCCCAAGAGGATAGAGTACATGAGATGGTCAGTGAGAGGTAATATATCCTGTGGTCAACAGGCAAGAGGCAGCTGGAAGGTTGTTAAGTTGCATTTGGCTAGTGTCCTTTTTGTGATTTGGGGAGGGTGTTCATTCCTTTACAGAAAATGAAGCTGAAATGCAGAAACACACCTTCCTCGCTCCTCTCCTTGCTTCCCTCCAGAGACTGCCTGATTTTTTATGTTATGCCCCCTCTTGTGTTTGAAGCTCCTTCGGAGCAGAAACCTATCTGGTATTTCCCAGATGCATTTATTGTCTGTTGCTGGACAGGCAGGATGTTGTGAAATTTGGAAATACTACCCTGCAGCCTATTTCCCCCCCCCCATCTAATTTCCTCCCCCAATCCAACTCCGTCTGTAAGAAGACTGGTAAATCCACTATGATTTTCTAACCTTGCTGAGTCCTTAGATTATAGAACCTGCTTAATAGATGACTGTCAGCTGGCAGGACCTACTACCCACCCTAACCAGCCCATTTTCTCTTTCTCTCTCTCTCTAATACACACACACACAAACACACACACCCCATGGCACACATATGTTCAAGGACTGTTTATGTTTGCAAGCAATCCTTGGTCCAGATCTTGCTAATATAACTGTTTAAATCAGAGTTTAGACCTTTGTGTTCCCTCCCTCTTCGCTCTTCCCTGCCCCCCTGCAGCTTTGCTAAAGCACAAAATATAAGAAGTGCAAATCCACCAGAAATTGACCCTGTTTGAGCACATTGATAGCCTGTGATTATCATTAACGGGAGATTAAATAGATTACATAAAAAAGGATTGGAATTTATAGGGCATGTGGAATTCCTCTCCCTCCCCCACCCTCCCCAAAGCTGCACAATTTTCTGTTTCACATAATCTTTCTATCAGGTTCCAGTGGGAACAGAGTGGAAATGATACTGTAATTTTTCCTTGGTGGGTGTTCAACCTTCTGACCTGATATCTACATCTTTCACTCACTTTGATCCTCAATTCTCCCCCTTCCATTTTAAGGCCTTTTGTAGGAAAGGGGGGAAAGGTAGATAAAAGGAATACATTCAAATACATTAGTTTCTGGACTCAGCTGTCTGTTTCTGCTCTTCCTATGACTCTGTTTCTTGATAATAATAGTAATAATAATAATAATAACAAGAAAAGATAAAAACTGGGTCTACAGTATTGTGTGAATATGAATATATATATATATATATATATATATATATATATATATATATATGAGAATGCTGAGCAAATTCTTGTGTGACAGTCTTGATGGGAGAAAGGCAACACTAAAGGCAAATATGCAATGCTCTGTTTAACTACTAATATTTTTTTTAAAACGGAAGTGCTGTGGAGGGGTAAGGTTCAGGATATCTCACAGAATTCTCAGCACCACATTTCCCAGGATCCACTAGGGGAAGCCGTGGTGGTTTAAAGGGGCATACAAGCATCAGAGATATTGTATTGTAGGTAGGCCTTGCGAATGTCTTCCTGGTGTTTTTGAAAGAGGAGTGCCTAATATGAATTCATGTGGAGTGATGTTTGAGACCTTTGCTGGTTTTTTTAAAGGGCTCCCCCCCCCCCCCCCGCTTAGCATTTTTCTGTTACACCTGTTATGAAAAATGAACAATCATTTACTCAGAGTCATCCACTCTTCTTTATCTGTAGAAACAAGCAAGACCCATATGCAATGAGCCCCCTTGGAGATAATTCAGAATCTTATTTTAATTCTATTCCTTAGCACATAGGTGATTCAAAATGAGACACCAGTCACAATAACGAAGACTTTGCCAAACTTGTTCCCTCCAGAATTTGTAGGGCTACATAGAATCATAGAATTGGAAGGGATCCCGAGGGACATCTAGTCCAACCACCTCCAATGCAGGAATATCGACTAAAGCATCCATGTCAGATGGCCATCCAAATTCTGCTTAAAAACCTCTAAGGAGGGAGAATCCACCACCTCTTTTGGGAGTCTGTTCCACTGTCAAACAGCTTTTACCATCAGAAATTTCTTCTTGATGTTTAGTCGGAATCTCCTTTCTTATAACTTGAATCCATTGGTTCAGGTCCTAGCATCCAGAGCAGGCGAAAACAAGCTTGCTACATTCTCCACATGACAGCCCATTAGATGTTTAAAGATGGCTACCATATCTCCCTTTAATCTCCTCTTTACTAGGCTAAACATACCAAATTTTCTCAGCTGTTCCTCATAACTCCCTTCCTTGCTTGCCTGCACTGTCTGGGGTTGATGGGAGTTGTAGTCCAACAATATCTGGAGGACACAAGGTTGTTGGAAGCTGCCACAATTTTATTTATTTGTTAAATTTGTATAAAGGAAGCCTGAGTTGTAGATGTGAAGAATGAGAACAGACAAACAATGGACTCTGTAGTTGCTTTGGTTTCTTTCAGGGCAAGACACCCATTTGTATATGGTAACAAGAGGCTGGGAGTGTAGCAGTAGCATCACTAGGGTGGAACAGTAGGAGCACTTGCCCTTAGTACAAACCGTATGGAGCAGCAAAGTTTAATCAAAGATCTTGTATTGGCAGTGTGTTATAATACAGTGGTAAAAGGTAAAGGTAAAGGTACCCCTGCCCGTACGGGCCAGTCTTGACAGACTCTGGGGTTGTGCGCCCATCTCACTCAAGAGGCCGGGGGCCAGCGCTGTCCGGAGACACTTCCGGGTCACGTGGCCAGCGTGACAAAGCTGCTCTGGCAAGCCAGAGCCACACACGGAAACGCCGTTTACCTTCCCGCTAGTAAGCGGTCCCTATTTATCTACTTGCACCCGGGGGTGCTTTCAAACTGCTAGGTTGGCAGGCGCTGGGACCGAACAACGGGAGCGCACCCCGCCGCGGGGATTCGAACCGCCGACCTTTTGATCGGCAAGCCCTAGGCGCTGAGGCTTTTACCCACAGCGCCACCCGCGTCCCTTTATAATACAGTGGTACCTCGGGTTAAAAACACCTCGGTTTACAAACACTTTGGGTTACAGACTCTGCTAACCCGGAAGTAGTACCTCGGGTAAGAAGTTTACCTCAGGATGAGAACAGAAATCATGTGTGGGCGGTGCGGCAGCAATGGGAGGCCCCATTAGCTAAAGAGGTACCTCAGGTTAAGAACAGTTTCAGGTTAAGAACGGACCTCCGGAATGGATTAAGTTTGTGACCAGAGGTACAACTGTAATTTTAATACAATGTTTCCTTGCCAGGAGGCTTGGTGAGGGCAGCAAACTTGGAAGAATAGCTTCTCAATGGACCAGCATTTGCAGCCTTACACAGGAAACATATTCATAGATAGTCATACTGGGGGGGGGGATGACTAGACCAGTGAGGGGTTCCCCCCCCATAAGAGTTCCTGAACAGGAGAATTCCATTTGCACAGTGACAACTTGGCATATCAGCATCAACTGGTCCCATTTTATGGGGTGGGGTAGGAGTGTTACAGGATTGGAAATCTGCCCTGATTGCAAAAATGGAACAGATGTGAGGAAACTGTGGCTCTCCAGATGTTGTTGGAATACAACTTACTTCAGCCCCAGCCAGCATGGCTTATGGTCAAGAGTGGTGGGAGTTGAAGTCCAAGAACATCTGGAAGGCAAATGATTCCCCATCCCTGCATGAGAGTGCAGACTCTGATAGAAGAGGTGGTGGTGATTTTCCATCTTCTGTGCAGCAAAAGGGAGAGAAACTCAAAACTATAAACCACTGAGTCTTGGCATTAAAAATACAAAATGAAGACCTGGGACTCCAGGATTACAGTGGTAACTCTGGATATGAACGGGATCCGTTCCAGATCCCCGTTCGCATCCTGAAGCGAACGTAACCCGTGCTTGCATGGGTCGCAATTCGCCGCTTCTGCGCATGCGTGTGACATCATTTTGACTGTCTGCGCATGCGTGAGTGGCAAAACCTGGAAGTAACGTGTTCCATTACTTCTGGGTCGCCGCGGAGCGCAACCCAAAAGTGCTTAACCTGAAGCATATTTAACCCGAGGTTTGACTGTATAGGGAACTAATCCTGAACCAGAAACCAACTATATCCTGAACCGGAAACCATATTAACTAAAAGAAATACACACCCCTTTAACCTTATTTTAAGAGTTCCTACTATAAAGTGAAACGATTCCCTCCTCCCCATAATATATGCTCTTCTAGGGCTGAAAGCATTGATCAAATCAGTATATAAGTCGACAGGTTCATGCACTGCAGATTAAAAATTGATTACAGGATTGAAATTAGAAGCGCCCCTGTTTTATGCTGTTGTTGTTGCATACAGTATATGCCTCTGCAGCTCCTCAGTCAATTGATGTGCTGCAGTTAATTTTCCAAACACTTGCCTGCGTTATTTAGTTGAGAGAAATAGTACCGTAATCTGCTTTCAGTTCCTCAGAAGATCACTTGCAGTTGGTATAATAATGTAATATTTAATCTGTTAATGATGCTGTTTAATCAGATACAAGCAAGACAGTCAATTGACTGAGGAAACTAACTAGTTGATAGCCTTAGAGTCCACCCCCTTTGATATTTTTGGTTCTACAGTGACTTTGTTGCTATGTAAAACTGAAATATTATACTCAGACTAGGTCTCCAGCAAGAATTCATCAGCACAGTGAAACTGCTTCCTCTTGCATTAATTTATGGCCTAGCAGAGAAACAAAGAGCAGCCAAAGCTGGATCACATAATGCAGAAGAGCCAAAATAGAGCAATGTTCCAGAAATTGTAATCAATACCCTTTTGAGAAATAGAACAGAGAAAGCTCTTTCTATGAGCCTGAACTGCTATCCGAGGTTGCTTTAATTTCCTTCTCGTTCTCATTCAGAAATATAAAGCTTACCTACTGCAATCAATTATGTGCAGCTAGTAAATGCTCATCATTATTATGAGAAGAGTGTGTGTGGAAAGAAGTCCATTAAATTGCAGAGGCCCCTGTGGGTGTTTTGCAAAGAGTGCACATAGACACATTGCCCTCCTCCCCTCACATGGGATTCTTGCGTATGGAAGCAGAAACATGGTTGGTGGGGAAGCCCCAGGAGCAATGTTTTTTGTTTTGTTTTTTGCCTCTCAGGAGTACCTAGGAACCATTCATTTTATTATGGCATAAAGTATAAGGGTGCACTGATGTAAGGTTACGACTGCCCCCCAGGGAAGCCCAGTCTGGGATTGGTTTTGCCTCTTTGCAGCTATGTCCAGAACCGGACACCATCTCCACTCCCTTCATCTGTCTGTCCCTGCCATTGCTTCTGTTTCTTGGTGTTATGCTAGAATGTGTGGTGGAGCCTTGGAAACACCAGAGTGTGTTGGCATGTTGGGCTTTGAAGAGTGTGACAAGCGAGAGAATGTTGACACATGGCTATTACATAGATAAAGCATGATATTGATGGTGATACCACCTGTTCAAGAAATCGGGGTTGGGTTTTTGGATTTCCGAGGGGAGAGGGGAAACATCTAATATTTTGATTTCAGTGGAGTTTTATTGAGATAGTGTTGTATTTTAATGAGACATTTAATTTTAAAATATTGATGACAGGGCTGAGGGGGAATGATCAGCAGCAGGTTTACATGGACAGTAAACCCCTCCGAGGCGAAGGCGCACACTGCTGAAAGCCTGCTCTCTTCACAGCCCATAAAACACTTCCCAGTTCAGTTGACACATCATTTACCAGTGTGGTGAGACCTTGATCACAACCGAACTGAAGCCAAGGCATTTATTTCATTGGACAGCAGATTAGGCCCTGAGCATGCAAAGGAATTATTGACACATTCTGGAATTCTAAGCAGAAATATGTTTCTCTCTTTCTGCTGTTTTTTTTAAAATAATTCTTATTACACACACACAAACACACACACGTATACATACATACACACACACACACACACACAGTGGATTACAAATACTGTAAAGCATTTTTTTATTAAAAAAACCAGAATAATTAAATTCATAGACACACATCCAGATATATACTGAAGTCCATTCTGAGTTGAACCTTGCCTCCTTGGAAAACGTATTAGTGAAATTCTTGTCTGAAACAATACTGATCTGCATATGAACAGACAATGCTGCTGCATCGAACAACAACCACAACCACAACCCACCACTTCATCTACCTCAATATGAGCTACTTTTAACTAGAGATGCCAGTGATTAAACCTGGATTCTTCGGCATCAGGGTTGGGGAAGCTCAGGCCTGGGGGCCCTCTAAACCTGACCTCTGGGATTCTCCCCAGGCCACACCCCTTCTCAGGCCACTCCCCCTGCTAGCCCTGCTTTGAACCCCTCCCCTTGGATGTTTTTTGTTTGGCCGGGGTGTGTCCTTGAAGGCTGATCATGCCTCTAGCTTCCTTGGATGAAGGATAGAGAGGGGTCTATAGGTGGCTGCAGAAGCTAGCATATTTTACAAGAGTACTTTTTGCATTCATTGCTCCACTCACCTTTGCTCCTGATCCAGTGTATCACTAGCGTACACCCTTTGTAAAGTTTTCCCGAAGATAATGCATCCCATAGGCTGAAGAAGGCCCGTGAGAGGGCACTTTACCAAGAGGCGGAGCTGCCCCCTTTTTGTATGCAGCTGAGCCTACAATGCAATCTTTTAGAGAGTCCAAGGCATTTTGGTACCTGAGGTGTTATATCCATATGGCACGTTAGGGCAGAGGTGGTGGTAATGGAACAGAAACAGGAAGCTGCCTTATACCAAGGAAGATCATTGGTGCCTCTGGCTCAGTAGTGTCTACACAGACTGGCAGTGGCTCTCCAGAGGTATTCCCAAAAGCCTTTCAGTGAAAATAATAGAATACTAGTACCTGATGCCCTGGCCCACTCCAGGGATGCCTCTCGCAAAGGGCCTCCCTAGGCAGCCAGTTAGCAGTTCTCTGTACAGGGCCTACCAGTCTGCACAGACTCCCTGGGGACTGATGTGGAACAGGGATATTTTTACACACACCAATAAAGCTTTGTACATGCCAAGAGGTGCTGTCCAAGGTCTTCTGCACTCTGCGCACAGGGTGGTAAGGTGCAGCGTGTATTGGGCCACATCCTGACATCACCTGAGTCACCACATGCCATCTTGGAGAATGTATCTCAGCTTGTGTGGTCGCCAGGGGAAGCAAAATGTCTTGGGGAGGGGGAACTTGGCTGTGTAGTAGACCAGGGGTTGCCACAGGCACACTGCAACCAAACACATGATGCAGTCTACTGAATTAGCTACAGCAGAATGTTTGTTTCCAGCCTCATTCCAATGGAGAACTCTGGGGATGCTGTGGGCATCAATGAAGACCTCTGTGAGTAGATGTGTGCCTAAAGTCGCCCCACTGGCAGCTTTGGTAGTTGACCCGGACTTATATATGATGCATTCATGACCAAACTAGATATGGCATAGGAGACAAATGGAGTATTTCATGGTGGGGGGAAGCCACTGTGGGGCCTCTGAATTTGATCAGAGCAGCAGCCAGCAAAGCATTTTCCTGATAAAAACAGGCCTCCTAATTTATTTTCTTACTTGCAGAGGAAAGGTCTATGTAAATTTTCCTGCATGGAGAACACAAAACTGGGGGTGATATACAGTCTGCAAAGAGTTTTGTTTTGCACCCCCCCACTCCAAATGAATTTGGAGGCCTCACCATAACTGCATTGAATTTTAAAGGGGGGGGGGGATGTCAGGTTATACTGTATAGATCTCCTGTGTCAGGCCTAGTTTGGTCCTAAGACATTCCAGCTTCTATCAAGAATGTGGTAGTTTGGTGCTCTGGCCAAATAAGCGGAATAATTTGTTACACTGCTTGTACTTGGGTCATATCTCTGAAGGATTCTGCTGTGCTTTCATGTTGACAGCTAAAGGCCGTTCTTTGCGAGCAGTGATTAGAAACAGAACTTTCCAACTGAATCAGAGGCTATGTCTCAAAAAGATAAAGGTACCCCTGACAATTAGGTCCAGTCGCGGACGACTCTGGGGTTAGGCGCTCATCTCGCTTTACTGGCCAAGGGAGCTGACGTTTGTCCACAGACAGTTTTTCCGGGCCATGTGGCCAACGTGACTAAGCCGCTTCTGGTGAACCAGAGCAGTGCATGGAAACACTGTTTACCTTCCCACCGGAGTGGTACCTATTTATCTACTTGCACTTTGATGTGCTTTCGAACTGCTAGGTGGGCAGGAGCTGGGACTGAACAATGGGAACTTAAGTATTAGCACCTTAATCCAGTGACAGTCTAGGCCATAACCCTCCTTCAAAGCTTGGTCAGTGAGGGAACAGGCAAGATTGGAAATAGCAACATTTGGTGTGCTTGCTTTGGGCAGGTATTTGGATTTTTGCTTTATTCAATCAAAGGAAAGGGGAAGTTAAGCAAATGGATCGTTTTTGAGCCCCGCACCAGGAGGCAGAAGTGCTGCCTACTATCTCACTGCTCTGAAGTTCTTAAGGCTTAAGAACATAATACCTGGGTCTGAGAGACTATTTAGAAATGAGAGCCAGTAGGTCACATTCAGAGAGCTTGTCTGTGAACTAGGAAGCCTCCAGTTCAAATTTCACCTCTGCCATGGCATTTCTATGCCTACTACATTTCTAAACAAACCTGCTTGGGAGAGTAAGCCCCATTGAACTCAGTGAGACTTACTCTAAGCAGGCATGCACAGGATTAGGCTGCATTTGGGCCAGGTAACCTTGCTCAGCATCTTCTTCCATCTGCAGTAACATTGTGGGACATCTCCAAACATAGTGGAACATGGTGCTGACATTATGTATGTGAAATATTTCATACACTCAAAAAGGGCACTATGTAGACAAAATATATTATCAATCTCTTATTTAAGGCATGGTGGCAGTTTATCAACCTTTAATAGTTGCATAGATGCAGGGATTTCAGTAGCTTGCTTAGCTTACAAAGGTGCAGAAGCTCCTTTCCTATTCTGCATCTGGCTGCCCTATTCCACAAAGCGATGTAGTGGGTAATCTCAAAATAGTTACATGTTCCTTTTAAATAATTAATCTATGCAAATTTTCACCAGCTGTTTTCTTTTCCTTGCTGAGAATGGGGGCAAACCTATCTTTAGATGGAGCTTCTATGTGTGCATGTGGGGGGGGGGGAGGTACTTTGACAATGGATGGACTTGTGCAAAAATTCCCAATTTTGGATTTTAAGTCTCTTTAAAACCCACATATAAGATAGTGTGCATTATATAGAATCCATATACAGCAAAGACTCAAACAAATTCTGTATGTTATAGAGCAGAGGTAGGCAGAAGATAGGTTGGGATCTGCTGGTAGATATTTTGGGGGAGACTGGCAAGGGATTTCTGACACACACACACACACACGAGTTGTGTTATAGCAACACCAAAAAAAACCCCTAAGTTGCTGAAACACAGTGCTTAGGTGAGAAGCAGAAGTGAAATTTTGCATGAAAGAACCCGTGAACTTGGTTCTGGTACTAACCACTTGTTCAGAGGCACCCTGTCCTTAATTCTTAGCATCAGTCTACACACCTGAATCACTAGTGCACTTTGCTCCAATTGATTGTTCTATACATACTTATTCAAAGGTAGGTCCTGATGAGTTCCATGGGACTTATTTCCATGTGAAGTGTGTGTAGTGTTGGGGAACCTGCAGCCCATGGGCCTAATGCCCTCAGTGTGGTATAGCCCAAACCATCCCCATCTGTCCTTTGATTCGCATGCTATGATGTCAAGTGCCGGAAGGTAAACCCAAGAGGCTAAATAGAAAAGGAAGAATTGGGAGTGCGCCCTAAAGGTGTGTTCACATCACCATTTCCTATGGCTCCAGCATGTTCCCACCACAAGTATTTTTAAGCCAGGTTCACATGATGTTAGCCACAATCCACCTGTATCCCATAGCTTTTGGAGAAATACTCCTTTTTGGTGTACCTTCCCTTAAATCAGCTTCCGTCTGATTCCAAAATGCAAACTGCCATTCTTTTGTGGTGTGAACACTTCAGACAACTTCTGCGCATGTGCTGATGACAGCATGGATGCAGAAAGAAACTTCACTTGGTGTGTGGAAAGAAATAAACAGGTGAAGGCATCCCTTCCTCCACTCTGATGTGAACAGTGGCAGGAGAATGCAACGGGGATGCGCAATGGGGAGGAACAAACTTGCAGCATTTTGAGCCACAACTTCAAAGGAACAAAATCCTTTTGCCGCTCAACTCAAATTCAAGCTGCACCTGCAAAGAAAGACTGAGGATTCTCCCTCTGAAGTTGAGTCAGCTTTGAATTGAATTGAATTTATTACAGTCCCAGACCAGACTCACATACCGTGCTAAACAGATCAGAAACACAATAAAATTAAGTTTAAATTAACAATCAATATAACGATAAACAATACAATTATGGCAGCAGTTAAAATATGGTTTAAGGCTTAATCTCTACCATATTATCTATAGTTTGCTTCTAATGCCTTATTCTTGTTCCCTACGTTTTAAGGCAACCATGCAAAATTTGGCCAGCTTTAACGTGATCTCTGGATCCTTGTCCTCTATCAGAGATTTTAAACATTGAGATTCGGGCCCACTTGGAAAATCACCTTGTGTTAAGTGATGCTGAGTTACTGACACGTGGGAAGTCTCACTCCCTAGTCAAAGTGGCAATTCTCTACCCCTGGTGTACAGGATTGTAATTTTATGCACACTTATTTAGTAGCAAGTGATCTTGCTTGCTTGCTTAGAAGAAGGCTGCATCAGGCTCAGTGGCACTTCTTTCTAAGTAACACCGTACAAGATTGGTCTGACTGACAACATACTGCCCCCCTTCTCTCTCTCTCTCTCTCTCTCTCTCTCTCTCTCTCTCTCTCTCTCTCTCTCCCTCCCTTCCTTCCTTCCTTCCTTCCTTCCTTCCTTCCTTCCTTCCTTTCCTTCTTTGTTATCCCAAAAGGTCCCACTTGAGGAGCACCTCTTTCTCTAGTAAGAAAAAGAATGAGACAAAGGAGAAAATTGATACACCCAAAGTAGAGGACCTTGTCCACATCAACTTGAGGTTCCCTAATCCACCAGCCATGACTTGTTTAAAGACCTTGAAACTCGGTTATTATTTTTAATGGTGATGAGTAATCCTCTCAAGATGTATGTCTGTTACTGAAAACTTACCTTTTGGCTTTGTTGTACTGACAGATCTAAACGGTTGTCTTCAAAAGCTCTGCAGGCATTGGAATATCTCCTTGAGCTTCAAGGGACACTTTTAACATAATGCATTTTCTCTCTCTTTAAAATCTCAATGGCATGAAATCAGTTGGGTGTAAACACCCTCCCTCCCACAATTCACGACAGTTTGGTTCTCCCTCACTCCTCTGAAACTTTAGATTTCTAGCTCATTATAAACGGAGGCTTGATTGCTGGCTGTTACCAGATAGAGGGGCTATAGCACTGCATAATAGCACACCATTAAATTAGCATTAATAGCAGTGAGCTTCTTTCACAGATCAGATCATTCTCAGGACTCGTAAAGCAAAGCAGCTGACCTAAGACAGACTGATTCTCTTGCAGTGTCTTCTGTGGTCTCTTTATGGGAACAGCAAAGGTTATTTTTCACTATTCCATTTGGAGGTGATTTGGACACACGCAGGGTAGCTGGGGGCTGCTGTTTTCCAAGATACAATCAGGATCTTAATGAAATCAATTTAGAATGATTTATATCCTGTAGCACTGTGATGTCTCAAAATGACCTTGCATTCTGCAACACTAATATTTTCCTACTCTTTGCATGCAATAAAAACCCATATAATTTATGATCTCTCCCTTTAAAAAGACAATTCTTGGTATTTCATCACAATTTAGCATCACCAAGAAACAGAACCCAAGATTTGGCCGTGGATGGAGAAGCTGTACATGCTCCATTTGAAGCGGGGGGGGGGGTCACCTGGGACAGGGAACAAATTTAGGCCGTACCTTAGTAAGTATTGCCCCTGAGTAACACTTTATGTTCTTCCATTTAAGTGTATGACAGTTACACTTGAGGAGGCTGTTGTAGTGAGAGCAAAGCTTGTCCTCCATTCTGACAAGGTAACAGAGGCGGTTTCAGGGTAGCGTGATCAGTTGGGCCACACTGAGCACTGGTGCCACAGGGGGCAATACAACAATGATGTAGAACAGAGCGCAAGAGGCAGGCGGCACCGAATTTTAGCATTGCACAGGGTGCCACTGAAATTTGAGAGCCTAAAGCATGCCACTGCAAGATGGGCAGGGACTCACCCTCTCTGACAGAAATCCCACAGGAGGTGTGCCCTTAAATGTACTGCATCCTTCAAAACCTTTCACAACATGTGTTTCTTCTTTAGAATGACTTTGTGGTTGACTGATGTGCTTGCATGTTGGGTTGGCTCAGTTTTCAGTTGCAGCCCAATCATACAATAGTTGCTCAGAACGAAGTCCCATGCAGTTCATTAGACATGTGTGCACAGAATTGAAACTTGGGTTAACTTTCATTACATATGCAGATAGTAAACTGCTTTGATGGATTTTTATGAAGAAGTGGTATATAAATTTTATGAAATAAATACTGTATTTTTCCGTGTATAAGACTAGATTCCCACCCCTTAAAAATAATGACAAAAATTAGGAGGTGTCTTATACTCTGGGCCATCTCCCCCCATTTTCTTAAATCTGAGTCCCCCCAAAATAGGGTGCATCTTATAGACAGAAAAATATGGTACATAAGATAATTATGCTTCATTAAATTATAAACCAGAACATACTGATTAACTTCAGCTGGGTTACTACTATACATTTATTAGGGTGCTTTTCTTTCTCTCCCCTCCCTGCATTTATTTTTTAACCTTCCTTAAATTTATTTCTTACCCTTTCCTTTAATTGAACTCCTGTTCCATTTATTTGTAACTGATATATAGCATTATCCAAAGTCAGTCTTATACAGAGAGTAGACCCATTGGAAACAATAGACACAACTAACATATTAATTAATATTAAATTAAATTAAAAACATATCCATTAATTTCAGTGGATCTACTCTGAGCTTAACTTAGACACAAACAATATCTAAGTTGTTTTTATTTGTATGTAATGTTTGGAAATCTTAAGAACAAGCCCCTATGAAAGGCTACATATTGCTAAAACAACAGCACCCCCATCACAATAGGTCTGTGGACGAATAACTTGAGAATTGCAAATAAAGTAGCACTAAATTATTCCAGCTGTTTGGCACTGAACTCTTCCAGTAATAGCTACTAAACAAATAGCAACTAATGGATTTCCCCTATGCTATGCTATGTATGCACGGTTATCCTCATCTCTCCCCCGCCTTTTATATTACGTTGGGAGGGGGAGAATTAATGCCCTCTCTAAAACTGCGAGTAGCTTTGCCACGGAGAAATGGGATTTTTGTTTGAATCTTGCCGAGATAAACTGCACTGAATTGGTATGGTAATTTTTCCTTCATTTAATAGTATCAAAGATAAAGGCTTTGCGGTGGCAGGGTTCAATGGGGCAAGAAACTTAACTGAGTGGATTATCCTTATGAAATTTCAGTACTACTGGCTTAGGTTGGAGGTGGCTTTATAATAACTGCATTTAGAAGCTGTGTTCCTGGGGCTCTCCTGTGAATGGCTGTTTACTTGCATTTTTTCTTGTTGCTACTTTGCCCTGTGGCTGAAGGACACTTAACATAGGCAGTGTGTTATTGTCCCCATTTTCTTTTTCAGCATAGCATTGTGTTTTGTTTACATCAGCCTATCCCTTAGCAACATGCATTCAGTGTAGTGATAAAGAGTATGTGACGTGAACCATGCCATGAACCGTGCCCATTGGCAAGCTACTGCCTCCTTGTTACAGCTTCTCATACAAGATCAAACAACATTGGCTTACCTTACAGGGCTGTTATGTGGAACACAGATGTAATCCATCTTCGCAAAACACCAAGGACTTTTGTAACTCTTTAGAAGTGAAAGGCCTGAATGAAAGGCCAAGCCTTTTCTAAAAACAGAACCTGGTTGAATCCAAGCCCAACTGATCTTCAGTTTATTGAAGGTCCTGGTTTGGTGAAACTTCATTTTGAAAGAGGATTTTTAAAAAACAAGTTGTGTGAAGGGCATGGTGGGTGGGGACCTGCTGTTGAAAGGGGGAGGGAGCCAGAAAGATCACTGGGCATGCCTAAGGTTGTCCATAGAGATATTTGGGTATCCCTATGTTCCAATGTAAATACTAATTTTTAAACAAGGCTAGGGGTGCAGTTGTTTTCTTACAGGATTTTTTTTTACTGTTAAAGAGTTGGGTGGATGTTCCATTCTAGCTACAGAGAGGGCGGGGGGGGGGATACCACCCAAATAATAAAGATCTAGTTTCAAGAGCAGTTTAAGGTCTTCTGGCATAAATAAACTTTCATGTTTAGATACTAATAATTGTCACTTATAAGTTATTCCCCTCCCCCCCCAAACAACCACATAATTAACACATTTTGAAGCAGTCCTGGTGCAAGTGAAAAGGATCTTCACCATTCATGGGGGCTAGAACTGATTCTTTTATTTCTTACGATTCATGAAATATATCTACTTTTTTCGAACTGAGGTCACTTTACTTTCCACATGGGATCAGAAGTCCCTTGAATAACATACATGCTAAACCATGAGATTGACCAGTATCCCTTTAAAGCTGGAATGTATTATCATTCAGTAGGACAAGGGTAGCTAATGTTGTTAGACTCCAACTCTTTTCAGTTCCAGCCGACAAGGCCAACAGTCATGGATGATGGAAGTTTTAGGTCAGCAACATCTGGATTTGTTGGCTATGACTACAGGTGTTGTTTGGAAATTGAGCATTATTGACATTTAGGGGTCCTTATCATTTGGTATGATACTGCTAACATTTGCTATAAGCATGTCTAGACACAGTTTTAATGTAATTCTTCATTGTTTCTGTTGATGCTGGTTGTGAAATTGTGAAGTGACACATAAACATTTGAAGATGGTTGTCATTGGGAGGAAAACTGGACTCCACCCAAGTAGCTCAGACTTGAAGGCTTTCTTCAACTATTGGTTTTCTTTGTACCCTTGGGCAAGTTGTAAGTTCTCAGCCATGGTCTAACTACCTCAAAGTGGGTAGTGTGAGGACAAACAAGAGCAAGGGTGAAATTTTGTACAAGAATTATAATTTATGTATACCATTGAAAATCCTGATATTAATTAAAGTCATCAGTGAGTAGAATGTGATTTTCTACTTTGCCTGGCTCACTGTGCAGTGAGTCGTAACACTTCCCAATTTCTAAATTGCATGGAAATAATTTTATCAGTGCTCCCTGTCAAAAGAGATAAGTCTGTTGAACTAAAGAAAACCTATTGTAATAGGAAGAAAACTCTGGCAGTTACATCTTTTGGTGTCCCTCCTGACATCCTTTCAACTGGGCATTCAGGATGATTTCTGCTCATGGTGGTATTGGGACAGTTATATAAGATCCTGCTTTTGGTACTGTTCATTTCCTCTCTTTTTAAAGATATTTTTACTAGTTTTTTAACATATCATTTTCAACAATTATTAAACATACTTTTATATCTTATACAATTTTTTTTTTACTTCCATCAATCACATCTGAAAATTTTCCAATCTTTTCACTTAATATACATTTCTTAATTTCACTATTACATTTAAATATCATAACTAATGTCTCTTTTCTTTCTCTTCTTTGCAATATTTCATATATTTCTCCTTACAAAACTTATTGTAATCCTACTAGCGTAATTTGTTGATTACAGTTGCTCTTCAAATAGTTCATATATTTCTTCCAATCTTCTGTAAATCTCTGGTCCCGCAGGTTTTGAATCCTTCCTGTCATTTTATCCAGTTCTGCGTAGTTGGTACTGTTCATTTCCAATCAATGCATGTCCTCTAACTTCCTCCTGAAATCTGTTAACATTTTAAACCACAAATGTTGCAGTTTATTTTTTAATGTTTTTTGTCTCACCTTTGTTGTGCTACAGTGCAGGAGTGCCCCTCCAAATGGCAATTTATATGGTAACACTGGAGAGGCATTGCAGAACAACTAATAAGGCAGAATGATATGTGGACAGCCCAGTATAAATCCATCTCTAATGCACTATTATTGCATCAATAAAATGCTGCAGAATACACCCACAAATGAACACAAGTCTGGATGGACTCTTGCTGTTAATATGGGATGAGTTCAGACTCGCTGAAGTCCTTCACATTTTGTATCTTTGGTTATAGCTACATGGAGGAGGTAGCATCTGATTCAATGCAGTTGAGATGATGAGCACTACTTTGTGGCACGTTGCTTGAGTGCAGTGGGTAAAAAGAAAAAAGGGACATCAAATCCCTTGAAAATTAGAATTGAGATGATGCATCAAGCTCAAGGTAAATTCAACTCAATACAAAGAAGAATGTGTGAGAGAAGAAATGTCCAAAGGACCTTTGGGGGCGTGGGGCACTATGACAAGCATTGTGAATATCAAGGGAATATCTAGAGAAACTGCTGAGTTTCCATCCATTTCCCACAGAGTTCACCAGTCTAAAACTTTCCATGGGAGGTAAACTAAGTATGCACAGATACCCTCCACCATTAGGAGGTTTGGTTAGTCTTATTGAAAGTGGTTTGTTTTCTCTCAAAATACCCAGTATGTTTGCCCGAGGAAGGACCTCTAAATTTGCCTTTAAGACTGCTTTAGTTGAAGCTTGGTGCCTAGAATGTTTGCCTTTGATGGCTTCATTGAGAGATTGCTTAGGAAACTGTGGATGATGCTTCAGATTACCTAAGAGATAGCTCAGTTTGCACAAAGTATGGCTAAGTCATGATTTAGTGTGAAATTCATGAGATGAAATTAACCAAAGAAACCCTTTGTTTTGCATGTCCCCCTTCTGTTTTCTCCTACTACGAGGATAACTTTGACATCTAGCTTTCCCTCAGCCTCAGATTGTTTCATCCAGACTCAGGTTTTGTGGATTATTAAAAACTCTGGTTAGTTTTAACACATAGCTTGAAAACCACTGCTCGAAGTTGGCTTGTTTCGAAACTGACCATAGTTCATTATAGTAACAAGCTGAAATTCAGGAAAAGTAAACCCCAGTGCTGCTGTTAGTGTTTTTAGCTGCATGGCAGTGGCAGTGGCAGTGCACAAGCCTGAGGCATCCTCAGGATTGTTACGGCTCATGCTAAATCAGGGATATCCAAAGTAGTGTCCCTCAATATTATTGAACTACAGCTCCCATCATCCCTGCCTTCTTGTCTGGGAATGGTGGGAATTATAGTCCAACAATATCTGGAGAGCAACACATTGACCACCCCCATGCTAAAACATAGTTATTGTGATGTGTGGCTATGGTCTCGGTTTGAGCCTTCAGGTTTCATGGAATGAGGCATTGGATAACTTCCATTTTTGTAGTTCTCCGAATGGATATAATCAACTATCATGTGCACAGTTTTAGTAACTGGATATGTCTCAACGTCTGACAATCTTTGAATGTTCTTGTGCTGGTTGCTTATTGCTATTTTTATTTATCAGTTTCAGGAGCACAGGATTTGTATAAGGGATCTCCTAGGCAAAATATGGGATTTAAACTAGCAAGCTACCCAACAACCTAGGTTTTCTTTCTCAGAATCACCAGCCCAGGTCTGGATTCAGAAATGGATGCCCTTGGGCATTGCCCTGACCACCCTTCACAGGGAGAAACAGAAGCACTTTGCAGCAGCCAGTTACAGCTCATTTCTTCCTGAGCGACCCAGTTCCCAGAACTGTGTCATTTAAAGGCTGCTTCTTGTCCTTTCTGGTTTGCAGCTTGCTTGCATATGAAAGACTAAGTACACAGAGATGCACCATTCTGATCATTAAAATGTATTTATACTAATGTTAGCAATATTTTTGGCAGCTGTATGTGACTGTGGTTCTCTCTCTGTGTGTTTTCCTGATGTGCTCATTAAAGGGAGAGATTCAAATGTAGGTAGAAGAAGCCTTTAAAGAGAGGAGAAATTTATAGGATTAAAGAGAAGAAAATAACTCTTGTAAAATATTAACTTGCATGCTGTGAATATTCTGTCAGTGTGAAAGTAGCTGTGGATTTATCAGAGGGCTTTATTTGTATTTTTCTCTTAATGACAATCCCATAAAAAGATATGGCAAGATTATATCTAACTAATTAAAAGTATATTACATTGGGATTATTTCACTGGAGATTATTTTCTAGCAATCCTTTTAAAATCTTGTTTTCTATTGTGTTCCAACTCACTGAAATAAAATTATGTGTGCTTGTAAAACACATTTAGATTTTAGGTGCGATGCCTGCTGAGTCACTGCATCTTGTTTACATAAAGATACCCAAGGTTGCTTTGTGGGTTATGCTTGATCAAGAGACCCCTTTTTTGGCTTGGTGGAGAATCCCAGTATTTTTTTGGCCACACATTCATCACTATTGGATTGGTTTTGTCATACCCCTGTTCATTAGGCAACACATTCTTTACTTGATGCTATTGGTTTGCTACTTGTAAAGAATTTTGATCTCCTTCCTCATTTCCATAAATCCAAGTATTCAGTTTTGCTCCTGTGGAAGGATCCAAAATGGCTTCCAGGGAGTTATTTGAGAGGAAACTTTGGAACAGTAAAAGCTGTTCAACAGTGGAGCAAGAATTTCATGAGAGGTGGTAGTCTCTCTCCTTCACTGGAGCTATTTGAGCGGGGACTGTTTAAATATTTGCCAAAGTTGCTGTAGCTGCATCCTGCATTGAGCAGAGTGGTTTCTCCTAGATGGCTTCTAATGTTCCTTCCAGCTCATTTTGAGAGTGAATTTTGTAACCGCCACATTTGAGCAAATTTATCAAAATCATGAAGTCTGTCATGTGTTGAAACCAGTTCTGATAATGCAATTACTGGAGATCCTCTTTCCTTTTACAGGATGATGGTAAAAATCTGGCTGTATGAGGCTACTCTGAAGTTGAGCCTTGCCTTGGCAAGAGTAGGGAACAACCAGCTGAAACACAATTGTAACCTTTTTTTAAAAAAACACAACCTAAACAAATATAATAAATGGTGGGGTGAGATTTGGACCATCAGTGGACACAGGAAATGGTTTGGGCAAGCTAGAGAAATGGTGTTTAATTAAGGGAAAGAAAGAGGAAGCAATGCTTTAGCCCAGAGTGACCTCCAGATGTTACTGAACTACAACTCCCATCAGCCCAGCCAGCATCACCAGTGGTTAGGGATCATGGGAATTGGAGTCGCTTATCAGCTGGGCGGCATCACATTGGCTATTCCTGCTTTTCGTTTAGGAGTCGAAGGCAATGTGAGAGTGGATTAAAAACAAAACATGAAAACTGTAGCTTTTCCATTGACATTCATGGCTTGTGGACTGTGCCCACACTGTGAGTCAAAAGCTAGGCAAATATGTTAAGATAAGAACATACTGAACTGTTTCCTAATAGCAAGATCATTTAGACAATGAGTCCAAAATCCTTGTGTGCATTGGTTTGAAGCTTGATAGCTATTGGAAAATGCATTCCTAGGGAGGGTGACCCATGTGTTCTTGTAAGCAGCTTTGCACATGTTTGGCAGTTTTTACTTGGTTGGATGAAAAAACACTGTAACTGGGTAGGCAGTTGGTTTGCACAATGGCCAGCATGTGAAGCAAACTCTGTGGAGCTGTGTTTTCAAGTTACCACCATACAGCAAAAATCACATAGAGGAGTCAAGCACACAAATAGGAGGCTGGGTAGGATGTTCACTGAGACATAAATCACCCAGTACCTAGGAAGATACAGCTACTTTCCCACATGGATTGATGGAAGAAAAAATGGAATAACGTCAGATTC
Source organism: Podarcis raffonei (assembly GCF_027172205.1). Lineage (NCBI taxonomy): Eukaryota > Metazoa > Chordata > Lepidosauria > Squamata > Lacertidae > Podarcis > Podarcis raffonei. Next base: position 23,335,041 of record NC_070606.1, read on the forward strand.
CTCAAAGTTTTGTTATAAGGCCCTGTCAAATTCTGAGTTATAGTAGTACGTATTTCACAAAGTTTCTCCAGACATATGATTACCTCAATTAGGTGTGGTATACAAAGCTTGCTGAGTACTTCTAATAAAGCCTTCTTCTAGGGAATAACTGCTTTTCCCTTCTCTGGTGGTGGGAGGAGAGTCCCATAATGGGATATTCTTCTCATGTTCCAAATTGATATATAACGATGCACTATGGAAAAGTTGGGATTGGTTGAGCATGTGAGATAAATAATATAATATGTATAAAAACTTATTTGATAGTCAAACTGTTGGTTTCATCTTTTAGTTATGTATGGTGATAAGCAAGAGGCCTATTCATCCTGCCAGTTACACAGCTCCCCTTTCTGTACTGCTGTTACCAGCAATTTTATCAGCAGTCGCCTTTAATACCTTATTCATGTGCTTTGGGGTGAAAAGTTAATGTAGCTATATATTATTCATCCAAGAGAAAGGACATTTTTTCAATACAAGTTGCCTCATTTCTCTTGGAAAGTGGCAGTGCTGAGAGCCAGAAGAGCAGTGTAAAGCTCTGCTGGATGTGTGTCAATGAATTAGGCTTTATAGATCCATGCTTGATGTTGTTTTAATATTTGCGGAAAGTTTGGGTGTCTAATAATCTACCTATTGCAACAAATTTACTTTTGAACCTTTCCTGTCTTTCTTGTGTATCTCAGGTTGACCTGCTGTCACCCTTTTTAGCCACTATAAAAAAGTGCTTTTGTTTCTCCTCCTCTTTCTTATTTGGTTTATCCAGATGAAGTAATAGATAAAGTCATCTTGCATATGCATGCACTGATGCTTTATTTAATCCAGTGTTTCCCAAACTTGTTTTTGGACTACAAGTCCCATTACCCCTAGTCAGGAACGATGGGCATTCTGGTCTGAAAACAGCTGGAGACCCAAGTTTGGGAAGCACTGATTTAATCCAACACATTTGTGGTCCCAAGTGCTTCTGTGCCAGCACTGAGAAGTTTCCTTGTCTGATGGCAGCTCTTTATGAAACCTCATAAGCCACTCACAAGAGCTATTGCAACTACTTGGGCAGTTTTTCAGGTAGCTTTGTGGGTAGGAAAAGTGCGCTGAAACACCCAGGCTCAGAACCAGAGCCTGGTGTTCCAAAGTACATGTTGCTTCTGCTGCCTCTCACCTCTTCTCCTGCAATGCTGTATTGTATATAGGTTCCTGAATCTTCTCTTCAGCCTGAGCCAAGTGGTTTGGCTACCTCAGCAAGTCTTCAGCTGCCACCAAGCCACCCCATCTTCCTCTCAGGTCTTCTTTCTTCTCCCTAAATCCTTTTGCTCTGTGGTCTTCTTCTGATTGTCCATCATGAACACTAAGCACCAGCCAACATGGATGGACTCTGACTGGCTAGTACCCAGCCATTCTGGCCCCCAGGTGACTGTTAAACCAACTCCCATCTGGCTAGACAGAAAGCTTCCCCCTTCCAACACATTACACTGTACATGACACTACAACTGACAGAATATATTACACAATACCCATTGAAACACAGCTTAAACAAACAGGATTGCTTCACGTTATAAAAATAATTAATGATCAGTCGTATGGCTCCTCTAGTGCCTTTTGTGAATTCCCACAATTTTGAATTTTAAAATATGAATTTTGAGAATTCATATGGAAAGGTGATCATAGAGGGACTGAAGCTGAGCAGGACAGGAACCCTAAGTTCCCTAGCCCTCCTTTCTCAGCTGACTTCACCCCATCTTTCTTTCTTTCCATCCCTGCTCTCAGCCCCTTGGCAAGACATTTCCTCTGTCCCCTGGCTTACCTTCATCCTTACTTCAGACTTCTGCATCCTTCCTGTCCTCCCTTCAGTCAGGCTCAGCTCTAGCCTGCCCCACTGGCTGTGCTTGGAGAAAGTACTGCCTTTGTGACATCACTAGCCAATACACCAATCCCCACATCTCAGAATTCTTGTCCATTGTTGGGGAGCGGTGTAAGGCCTGCAGATGATGTCACAAAGGCATTACTTTCTCCCTAAGATGGGGAAACCTTTCATGTCAGTTGGCCATGGCTAGGATAAAAAGGCATTTTGAAGCAACCTTCTAGGGGCCACATGTCAGTGGCTGGTGGAGTCAGAGGCAGAAGTAACAAATGCACATTTTGTGTGCAGTAGGCTAGTTTCTTCACACACTCACAAGCTGATCTCTATCCTCCATCAGCCAAACAAGAAGCATTATCAGAGATCAAGGGCACATTCCAGGCAGGCAGAAGCACTCATGGATTGTCTGAGGCAGGGCAGGTGAGGAGTGCGGCCTGAGGAAAGGGGGTGTGGCCAGATAGAGAGATCTGGAGGGCTACATGTGACCCTCCAGGCCTGTGCTTCCCCATCTCTGAAGTAGACTGAAATGGTAATCTGGAAAAGAATAACAAAGACACAGCAGATAGGGGAAACAATGACATCAGATAGGATTGGGGGGAAAGCATTCTCACAATGAAAGGACTGTTATTATCTGAAAAAACTGGTTTCAGCCTGAAAATGGAAATAGAAGATATCTTCAGGGCATCTTTAGTAATGTATAGTTCCGGCCTCAGTTTGTCACCAGCTATTTACACTAAGTTCCTTTAATCCTGAAGCACTATTTATCTCATCTTGGATAGTCACTTAAAATCTAAAGTATTAGATGTGATCTTAAATGTTTGCGGTGATACAGGAAGGCATGCTTTTAGAAAGTATACACAGTAATAAAATGGAATGCACAGTTTGTGTGTTAAAACTTTACTGTCGGTAGAGCTTTTAGCCGCACTAATAAGAAAAGTGATTTTATTCAGAGCAAGCAGAAGCTATAAAAGGTTAACTCTCTTTTGTTGCTTTGTGTTTTGCTGTGTGAACATTAATGTAGGTGCCTGCTGAAATGGGCAGATAAATCCTGTATTTGCTAAAATTTAGCACTTAATAAGCTATCTTTAGTAAAAGTATGAAAACGGCTTATGCCCCTTTCTGACAAGTTAAGAGAAATAAACCTAAGTCAGACTCAATAAAGAATCCTTCTAGTCTCTCAGATTCTGCACTGCTCCTTTTCAAAATGGGTTAATGTCGCTTCTGATGTTTGTAGGTACGGAAGCCATGTAATACGGGCTTAGTTTTCAAAGCAATGGATGCATTTGCATAGTGTGACTGTGAAGAGGAGTTCAGAAGCTCTCGCTACCATTTTGGATTAAGTACAGCTTGTTGAACTCCAACAAACTGCCATTTATCTTAACTATGGTTTGTTGAAATAGGCTAGCTTCAGACCATAGCTTATGAAATTGGCTTGTTTCAACAAATGTGGTTAATCTGAAGCAGAAGTAATCTCTTCCTTGTGGCTGTGCCAAAGGAGGGGAAGCCAGGGAGCCCAAAGTTCATTGCAGCTCATTCTCATAAAGCTAAATCATGGCTCAGTGTTATGAGAACACGGGAACTCTTCGCTTTTTCCTGCTAAACTAACTGATATGACAACAAATGGTGATCACTGCCAGTTGGAAGGGCAAAGTTTGCAGGTGGCCTTCAAGTGGAGGCCACTGGGTGTCACAAAGCATTTATCATGAAAATGAAAATGAGAGGTGGCCTTGATGCCACTGATCTCATTGGTTTAACTTACTGCTGTGGCCTGGTCATTCTATTGCTGTAGAGTTCAACATTTTCAGACCCAGGACCCAGCTTTTTAACCTGAAAAAAATAAAATGGGGCCAAGTTTAAGTTTAGCATTCATTCTCTTTCCACTTTCTCTGAAATGCTGAACGCTTCAGCAGTGAGGTGTGAAAATTCTGTCTTTTGCTCTTCATAGAACAATCTGTAAAGAATAGAAGCTTGCATTGCCCGGTCCTGTCCATCACATTTGCTGTAATATACAGTTATTGACTCGCACTTGCATGTATAAAAAGCAAGCAGTGATATCAAAAGCCAATGAGAGATCAAAAAGCAGGAGCAAGATCACTGCTCTCTAGAAAGCTCATCCATCAGGGAGACCAAGGACAACTCATTTCCATGGCCAGGTCTGAAACAAGACTAGAATGGATCTCAACAGCTACAGGCTGTGGGCTGCAGATTAGCTGACCCTGCCCTCAAATCTTCTTGTGTACCAAGAGGTTTCATGGCAGGTGAGATGTCAATGCGAAAAGACAAATTTGAAAGCCACTGCAGGAAACGCAGTTGGAGAAAAGGCATGCACTCACACTTCATCTCTGTTTCCAGTTGCTATTGTTAATGTATATCTCACTTTTTTCTATTTAAAAACAAAGCAGCTAATTGCAGAAGTTGTCCTGCTGATATCACAGGAGAAAGAATTTCTTTGTCTACTTCATTTCTACACATGGCTTCATCCCTGCTTGTAAACCAGTAAAAATTTCACCCCTGATTTGTGCCTAATGTTTTATAAGAACTGCATCATTGGAAAAACCATCTTGTAAATGGAAAGTTGTTCTCCCTTGTCCAAACTCTCTGAATATATGTTTACATTGATTCCCACAGACCGCCCCCCATAAATGTAAAGCCAGCTAAATACCTTTTGTTTCCTATCATTTCTAGGCATACCTTCCCCTGGATGTTGTGCGTTTTTTTTCATTTTTATCCTTTTCCTGGATTCTTCTATTTCTTCCGGTTAGCTTGAAGGAAGGTAGTCTATCCCAAAGACAACCTGTTGGCCTCTATAAATGTGCAGGCCAAATAAGGATATCAGAGGATTCTGGGAGTGGAATTTATTGGTGTTTGCTTATTCACTCCATATTCGGAATGGAAATCAATCCAGTGACTATGATCAGTATTCACTGTTGTTGCTTTGAGTCCAGAAACGATATGTAACTGAGTAGATTCCACTCTGTTATTTGCATTGTGTTTCCTTTGCACTGAAATGAATGATGTGGAATAATGGAATGGTAATGTAACTTATGCACCATAAGTTTCCTAACTAATTACATAAAATACATAATTTACATGCTACCACCACAGCATACAGCCAGACGAATAATGTGGTTTTTGATGGAGGGTGAACTGTAGCAGAATGGAAATGGTGCTGCATGTGACAAATACAGTCTGGAATGGAAATGTATGCCTTCTTCCATCCCTGCTTGCTGGAGAAGAGCAAGGGTCCATTGAGCCTAGGGGTAGCCAATGTGGCTGTTGGAATCTAGCTCCCATCACCACTGACCAGTGGCCATGTTGTCTAGGGCTGATAGGAGTTGTAATTCAACAATATCAAAAGGGCACCATGTTCGCCACTCCTGATCTACTACAGTATCCTGCTTTTCCAGCAGTGGCCAGTCAGATGCTTGTGGGAAGCCTGCAAGTAGGTAATGAAGACAACATTTCATGATTTCTTTTAAAATGACTAAAGTAAACTTTAGTAAACGAAAGCAGAATTAAGAATATGGTGCCAAAGTCACGTGAAGAAAAATCGCTGTTGACCACATTCTACAAGTTGTGCTTTTACATGAGGATGTATACTCATAGATGGAAAAGCTGGTGGGAAGAATTGAAGAAGACTCATATTCCAGATTTTAGCTCTTCAATGTGTATACACAAATCTATATTTATCTGGAGGCTGCAGAGTGATGCCCTGGTTCCCAGCCAACTGTGTGAAGAACAGATATCAGATCTCAAATGATTCTACTGTATGTACTTGTTCTGTTCTGGTAAACCTCCCCCAGCAACAACATCACAGATCCTGACCTGGAGGATTGCTAACATCTAATGGGAAGTGTTAGTTGAGTTGTGCAACAAGAAATATAAAGGTATTTATGTAAGACATGGCTGCTTTTTATTCTCAGCATAGTGGATCGAATGCTCTTTCAAAGCTTTTTTAAAAAACAAAAACAAAGCCCTGTGTAAGCAAATATAGACAACACCCAGAAATAAACTCAGCTGAAAAAATTACCGTAGATGCAATATATAGGGCGAGGAAGGAACTTTACAGTTCAGGGTTCTAGCTTAAAGTTCATAACCATATGGTGAAATATACAGGAAGGGTTCTGCTTTAAAGGGAAGAGAATCGCTCCATGATTCTAGTGTGAGATCGTCAGTGACCATATACACTGTTCACTGTTCAGCTTTCTATGAAAAGCTACACTTTTCAGAGTTCCCTAGGAAGAAGAATTGTTTGTTTAACTAGTCTTGGTGTTGTAGTTCTGTGTAGGGAATATGGGCCTCCTAACAGCCCTCAGCACCAACAACAAACTACAAGTATCAGGATTATTTTGGGGAAGCCATGACTGTTTAAAGCAGTATGATACTGCTTTAAATGCAGTGCTTTTTTCTGGGGGTATGCAGGGGTACACATACCCCTAAACATTTTGTGAACCTTTGTACTTTTGTCCATTTACTGTATTTATTTTTCCCAATTTGAACTATAAAATGGTGACTTTCTTGAGTCAAAATGAGAGTACCCCTAAACATTTTTTAAGGAAAAAAAAACACTGTTTAAATATATAGTGCAGATGGAGCCTATGTTGACTATTTGCAAATAGGAGTTGCCATTAGCCAGTTATTTCTGTACAAACTACTTTTTTCAGACAGCCATTTTCTTGCTCCAGCAATAACTTATGTATTTCGTATCTGGGTTACCTTCCAGTCAAAGTGCCTACACTAGCATTACAAAGTACATTTTGTTGTACTTTCTATTATCACAGGTTAAAAGCCTTCAAAAGTCCTTAACAAATGTGTGTAAGAGATTTTAAAAGTATGTATCATTTCGTGAAGTGCATTTCTAGATGGTGAAAAATTGGAGAGGACCCATAAGTTTTGATGTAGTTTGGTGTAGAACAGGGAAGGACAAGGTGTTACTGTAACTTGTTTCCAGCCCCAAAGACACTTTTGAAGCTTTTTGATTATTCTGAAGTACATTTCTAGGCCTCATGAATGCGAAATGAAGTGGGATGTGAAGGCAAGGACTGGAGTTGTTGTTTTTTAAGCAGATAACGAGGAACTCATTCTGTTTTTCAGCTTCACATACATATACAGGCAATGACCGATTTATGCGTGTCCAATTGATGTGCAACCGCCAGCGTGTGCATTACAGCAATGTGCAAGAGTCCTAAAAAGAATGGGCTTATATGCACTTCGTTGTTGCACATGATGACCTGGAACACAACCCCTGCACAAATTGGGGGTTGCCTACAATTAAAGTTTTGAAAGGGTTCAATCCCAAGTTTTCAATTTATGGAAAGGAATTTTAAGACACAGGTGGCTAACCCCTTTCAGCCTGAGGGCCACATTGAAAGTTGGACAAATCTCAAACTGCTACAGGCCACACATACAAACTTACTGCATGCACACACATGTGGTGGATTTCTGAAACTCAGAGCACCTGAGTGCTATGGTGGGGCAACTTCTCTACCCCCCCTTGCAATTCTAAAGTGCTGTGCTGTGATTCACCTGCAGGTTCACCTGAACATAGAAGCCAACTCCTAGGGGCCGTGGGGGCTCCGGCCCCTACAATAAAATATTTGAGGGGGCTGGGCCCCCCCAAAGTTGATGGGCACTGCCATTCAAATAGTGTGTGTCCATTGCATCATGTGATTCCTTTTACATTTAAATTGTTCACTTCTTAGGTAGAATACGCAGTTTTCAATGCATCCATCCATAAAACATGCATTTTGTGCACTTTTTTTGCATAAATATGTATTTTATATGCACCGTTTGTGCGCCAAAACTGAAGTGCAAAATCTAGAGAAGTGCATAATCTGACTGGGAATTGCATTGTGATCTGCAAGGGGTTTGGTAGCATCAAGTTAGTCCACTGTGAAAAGTGGACCGAAGGAATTCCTTTCCCATCATTGACTCCAATGACAGGTTGTAAATAATTAGGATCTAATTGGACTATATCATTGGAAGCTTAGCAGTTTGCTTTTTGAGGCATTCATTGCTGACATCTAATTGATGATCATCTTTGATGGCTCTTTCTAGAGTTGAGTGCAGCTTGTGAGAAATCGATAAGAAAGTGAACTTAATTTTGCATATCCATTAATTTTGACTTTAACAGATGTGTTTTGAATGCCATAGTCACCTTTGTAATTTGTTGTCCCTGTATACCATGATCTAGGTAACCTCAATTAGCAAAAACTGATTAGTACTTTAATTCTTTGCCAGGAGTTTTTCCCCATGGCTGCCCAGTATAACTGGCACACTGTTTAGGGGATGTGGCAGAGAAGGAAACTAAATTTGGGTAATATATACTATGTTAAAATAGCCCCCAAATGTTGGCAAATTTTCTGTGGGAATAAGTACTGCTTCTTTTTGCTGGATTTAATGACCTATAAGACATAGTTATAAATACCCTTTTTAAGGAAAAGAGCCAAACTGATGAACTTTATTTTTTCAATAGAGCCTTCATTTCAGTGGCACACTTTTGTGTGACAAGAATATCTGTAACGCACATGAACATAATTATTTTTAGCACTGCATTTGTTAAAATCCCCCATACTTTCAGTACATTCTCTTACCATTTTTTTAAAATAAAAAAAATCCCTCTCATACAATGATTATACATATCCTGCTCTTTTTGCAGATTCACATATTGCACTGCTATTAGTTGGCCATAGATACCAGCAAACAAAGATGTGGCTTCTGGAGCAGCCAATTTGGTGCCCTCCAGGTTTTTTGGACTCCAACTCCCAGCATCCCTGGCCATTGGCTATGCAGGCTGAGGCTGATGAGAGCTGTAGTTCAAAACATCTGGAAGGCACCCTATTAACTACTATTGGTCTACTTATTTCAAATTGTTATGTGAGCTTACTCACTTCTTCAGCTTATGTACACCTCTCCTCTTTCAGTTGCTTCCTCCACTCCTTCCCTAGGTCCTTCCCTTCTTTTCATCGTTCATCTAGATTGCCCAGACTTTCCTGACACCCCCTCCCGCACCATTTTCATTGTTCTGCTGTCTTTCAAAGCCTCAATTCCTCCTCTCCCAGATTCCCTTGCCTCTTCAATCCCAGAATCTAGAGAAGGCTCCTATTCCTGTGACATCTGCTTTGCTTGCAGATGGTTCTAAGTTAAATCCCTGGCATCTCTAGAGATGGCTTGTCACAAAATCCTGAAATGCGATGTGGATAGGTAGCTTCAAATTGTCTAGATCTATGCTGTAGTTAATAATGTGTCTCAGGTTTACATGAACCACAGTTGCTAGCTGAAAGAAAAGAGTCTCAACCAGTTTGTTTGATCTTTGCAGGCTGCATCAAGATCTCTTTCTACCTCTCTATCAAGCTGCTCATTGGGTTGCAATTTCATTGTGTTCAAAATCCTTTTTCCCCACCCCCTGCACAAATAAATAGCTGATGGCATTTATTTATGGAAAGTTATTAGCATTTATTATTTATATAGCACAGGGATTGATCTTCTCCATTCATATATTCAAGGTCAAAGCCTGCTAGCTTTCTCATCTTGCAGGTCACCAGCTCCAACAGTTAGGGGCAGCTCAGTTAGGGAATAATTCATTTCTTTTTGCATTTGGCTCCTCCTCCTGCTTCTGCTGCTGCCATTCCATGAGAGAATTTCTCTCTCTCTCTCTCTCTCTCTCTTGACCCACCTTATTCCTTTCTCTGGATCACAGCCAACGCAGTGTAGAAAATGAATGGAGGGTGGAAAGGAGATAGAAAAGAGGTTGGCGAGGCTTCTAAGCAGAAGTCCTGGAGCACAGCGGCAATAGAAAGAGCATCTGAGAAAGCAGTCATTTTGAGGGTTGGCTGAATACCATTAGAAGAGATAAAAGCTTTGGAGAAAATGATATGGACAACAATTTCATAAACTAGACAAATGACTGTACATGAAAGATATTGTCAGGAGCCTATAAAGTAATCCATTTTACACTATGGAATAATAATCCATTTTGTACCCTGTTTTTCTTTATATGAAGAAAATAATCATTGCAACCCTCACCAGCTTCTTTGTTGTCGTGAGTAACAGAGATAAAATGCTTCAGTTCATATGGACAAACAAAAGCCCCTAGGCTGGTTCTCTGCCATGAGGAAGATTTCTCCTCCTGCAGCACCATCTTGTTTCGGCTGTCTCAAAGGCAGCTGCTTGTCTGCGGCAAGTTGTAAAACTGGTGTCCTGAGAACAACCAGCCTAAGAAGGACAAACAGTCAGTAGTTTAGTTCATTGGTGCACTAAACACACAAACACCTCTCTGGTGGCTAGGTAGCCAGTGCCCCTCTCCGGACTTGTGCTCTGAGCTGGACTGTTTGAGCAATGGTGGGACTATGCCCGCTTGCAAAACTTAAGTACCTTCGCCTAACAGTGTGGGACTAAGCAACCTGGAACTTCTACATGGAAGTTGCCACTGTGTCTTCAAGTCCCTTCTGGTCTTAGTGGACAACGGGGGAAGAAACAGAGGCGATTCTGGCAGCCCCCTCCCTTCAGGCACCGTCTCTCCCTCAACTCCTAGTGCGTCTTGTCACTCCTGACAAAACCCCATAAATCACTACCCATATCCCCTGGATCATCTTCTGGCTACACCTACTCCCTGGAGCCTGCTAGTAGTCCCTGACACCTGGCTGCTACAGCTCTGCTTGTGAGCCTTGCAAGGGATGCTGGAGAGAAACCTGACCTTTTGTGACAGAAAATCCTGAGCAAATGCATGCAGCCCAATGATATTCAGCTGTTCTTTTCTCTTCCCTCCTTGGTCACTGTGCATTGGATTGCAGCCTCCTCCTTCAAATTCGTGGGAAAGAGCATTACAACTGCCCCATGATGTTGGGACTGCTTTGTCTCTCTTTGGAATAGACAGGAAGGGACACACAAGGGCACCCCTGTATTACGTGATGATGATGCTGTAACGTATGGATGATGTGGTGTGAAATACCTTTGACAGTCTTCCAAAAGTTCTCAGGGCCACCCAATAAAATTGATTGACAGTAGCTTCAGAATGGACAAAGGGAAGTACTGTTTCATTTGTTTTGTTTATTTGCTTAAAGCATTTTTAGCTAGCTCTTCAGCCAAGAAAAGGCTTGCAGAGCAGCTTACAAAGATCATAAATGAGTCAATCCTTGCCCTCAGGTTTATGAGCTAAAAGGCAGGATGCACAAGGAAAAGGGATTTGGACAGGAGGCTGTTCAGGGGAGACTTTAGTGGCAGGTGGAAAGCTATGGTCAGGAGCAGGGTTAGGCCTAAAATTCTAAGCCATTAAGGACCATTAAAGCCTTTTCTACCATACCTGAATGCCCACTGGGACTTTCAGGTGAAGTTATGATATCCACAAGCTTAGCAAGCCCTTAAAGTTTCTAGGCATGGCACAACAATATATTTTTCAGAGAAATCGTAAGGCCCTGGCAGCATACTTGCAACGTGAGTTTCTCAACAAGATTAATTCAAGAGGGAAACTTTTGTCTTGCTTTCCTAGAAAGTGTGTGCTTGTGTGTGTTATATATCACAGTGATGAAGCAAGCAGACTTTACTGAATATCCAAGCATCCCATTTAAGCTTCTCTTGAACAAATATATTATGATTTCCAAAGAGCAATTTGCAATGCAGATCCATGTAATGGTAAGATTGCATTAGTTGATCATGCCAGGAAGCTTATCGCTGCACTTAAGTGTTCACAATCTTGCAATGTAAATTATTTGCCAAGTTGTATTTTACTTGAGGCAATTATATTGGTGCTTGGAAACACAAGTGCATTTAGCTTTCAAAACGGAAGGAAAGAGATTACTGTTGGGAAGCTGGGGCTTGGCTTGGCTGCACTTTAGATCATGATGTAGTATTCTGGGCCAGTGCAAAACCTATATAATAATATTCCACTCCTCTTGTAGGAACCAGCATCTTACCAAATCCTTTGGCTTCCTTCAGATTTCTTTGGATGTTTTGCCAAATATGTGCCAAATATGCCGTAGTGTTAGGAGAAATTCGGTGATATCTCTGCTTCAAATCTATCACACAGGGTAGAGAACCACAGTGGCTTTTTACTTTTGGGATCTGTGTAGGAGAAGAAACATTGCTTCCCTCTTCTTTTGCCTTTGTGACAAAAATGGTCATAGCACCAATCCCTACCCTCAGCTCAAACGTAAGGAAAATACCAGAGAGCTCAGTTTTGAGTGTGCATGTTGTTGGAGCAACTGTTGATGTCACAAAAGCACTCCTCCCCTATTATTTGCATGCATAGCAACTAACCAATCAAAGGAAATGTGCTCATAACTGATATGCCAACAGTGTGCTTTCATTTGCTGGCCTGATCTTCAGCCACTGGGTGTCTTGGGAGGGAGAGCCTTGGAAGTCCGCATTTGTTTCCTGGACCTGCACCCGTGTGTTACATGCAAGCAGAGAAAAGACAACTCATGTCAATGAGATTTCCTTGTGCTGCTACATCTGAAGTGGGGCTTGCAGTTCTTGCCCATGGGAGGGCATGTCACCTCCAGCCTCATTGATCCTGCTGTGAGTGAGACTGATGAGTCCTAACCACAAATGTGTCTTGACCACACATTTTGGTAAATGTGGGGAAAGAAGATGGATCACAAGTCACATTTTGAGGCAGGGAAATGGAGGGCTTTGGAGCATAGTATGCCAGGTTCCTATATGCTTTACACTAAACACAGGTACAAGCTATCTCTAGGGATGTACAAGTGTTAGTGTGAAGGGAGGCACACTTATTGATTTGTACAGCTCAGCTATTGAGGGAAGCAGCTTGTGATCAGACAATCAGAGGTTCTGATATGTTCTCTGATGTTTAAAAGGTCCTAATAGCACAAGCATAATTCTCATGTGGTTGGTTGCAGCTGTCACATGAGGGCTTGGTTGGGGGCAAATATCTGTCATAACAGAGCTTCCTCACAACCTGTGATTCCCGAGCCTCTTAGCTGGCCTGCCACATGAGCAATGGCCAAACTTTTGGGGGCCTATGGACATATTTACACACCAAAGAAACTTGTTGTAAGTGCCGCACACACACATGCATTGCTACACAGTCATGCCTATTCCATTGTTACATCAGAGTACTTCTTTTAAGCCTAATTCCAGCAATGTGAAGAAAGGGAAGACCTCTTTGGGTGCATGTGCACCTGTGGGTGCCAGGTTGGCAACCCCTGTACTAGACAATACCGACTGTCTTAATATGAATTGCTCAACCTGAGTAGCCCTGAGGCTTGTTCTTCTCTGCATCGGTTCAATTTCAGAATAAAGAAGCAAAAGTCAGTGAGAGGTGAACTCTCCTTAACTTGCCCCCATTGCAGCAGGACAAGTGTGCATGTGTTTGTGGTGTAATATAGCCTAGCTGCCACAGTGTTGTAAAGTTCAAGTTATCTTCCTCCTCAGCTTGATATGAAATCAAGCTGGTAGTTAACACTTTTCATAGCAAGTACTTACATGGGTTTTTTGGGGGAGGGAGAACCATTTATTTTCCGTAACCTCTCTTCCAGTTTACAGTGTTGGTAATTGTAGCTTTAAGCATCAGCCCTGGTGAAGAGCCACTCTGGATTTCCTTGCCACTTGCTTCATAAAATAAGCATGCCTGAGAACAAGAGAGCTGTAGATTTGTATGGGGTCTGGGCACAGAGTTCATAGCAATTAGCAAGAGAGTAAGGGCTTTATGGTGTGGACCTCCAAAGTAGTTTGTAGTTTCTGCAGTTTCCCCAGCAACCAATTACAAGAGTTTTGTGAGAGTCAGGGATATGACTTTTCCGTAAGTGCCCATAAAGCTGCTGGCTTGTCCACTGGCCATGCATCTGCAGAATCTTGCTTCTGTGTTTTGAGCTGGAGAAGGACTTTTGGAGGGCACATGGTGGGAGCATTTGTGGGAAATGGTGCTCAATTCATAATACAGATGTGCATTTTGCGGGTTACGTTTGGACCAATTCATACTCCAAAATTGATAAGTTCATATTTTTGGCAACAACCCTCTCGTTTGTAATGAAACCACAACCTTTTACGTTAGTGATGCAGGTCTAAGTATTCAGTGGTTAACTAATAAGCTGATAGTGCGTATGATGCAGAAGTAAGTGCAATTAGCTGCCGTGTGGCTAATTGCCATGTAAGAGTGCTTAGGATTGCAACATGGGCTGCACTCAAAATAACAGAGAGATGCTGCAAAGTAAGGCTGTCATCCCTCCAAAATTCCCCACTGATTTCTGAGGGAAAGGATTAATTGCCATGTTACTTCTGTTTCTTGTGCTCCATCAGAGAGAAAGAGAGAGTGCAGGCAAACACTCATGGGCAGAGATAGAGGAGAAATTCCATTTGATTCACATTCTGTGGTGAACTTATGTAAATTTGCACCTCTCTGAATTTTGCAATGCAATATTATCCAAATAATATGTACAGTAATGTATATAACTAGGGTAAACCACATACATAAATGCATATAGCAGTGCATTATACTAGGGGAAATTGCTTTGTAAAGATGTGTGCATTAGGGGAAATGGCACACAAAAATCTGTCTCTTCAGAGAAATTTGCACAAAAATGCAGGTGAGTTTTCAGGAGGATTTTATTTTTAAAATATCAAACTGATGTGGAAATGTGGAGAACTGAATTTAAGAATGAAAAAAATAGAAACTGAGAGAATCTGAGATTCGCATATACACCCATCCCTGCTAATGGGTGCTTGAAGCATCGGCCACCTCCACCTCCACCCATCCTGTGCTCCTGCTCACTCCCAAGGGACCCACCAAGTTTAACTCGGGATATGAGTCATGGAAGGGCCTTTCCCTGATGGAAACTGGTGCAAATAGCATCACTTTCATGTCAGGACCTGTAATCCTCAGCAGGAGATGACACTCCACTGAAGAGCTAGGCCACCCACTGCCACCTCCTCTTGCCCCAGGAGAGTCTTGGTGCAGGCAAAGGCAGCAAGAGCTCAAGGGATGATTGAGTGAGCCGTGCTTGACCCACAATAGCAGCACTCAGTTTTCTGAGTGCTCTTCTTTGAAATCCTTTAACACCCCTGTCCTTCACTGATGTTAATAGTTTCTTATCTTAGATTGGATAAGCCTTACATTCATTCCTGTGAGAAGTAAAATGCAAATGTATTTTTGGAGACCACCAATATTTTCCAGGAATGGCTGATGAACATGGGCTGATTTATTTATTTGTGATATTTTTATTTTTATTTGATTGATTAAGATTTATATTTGTCTATCACCTCATAAAGTTAATTCATGCCATCTTGCTGAGTCGGATTCAAGGTTGGTGTAGTGTGGTGTAGTGGTTAAGAGCGGTAGTCTAATAATCTGGTGAACTGGGTTCGCGTCTCTGCTCCTCCACATGCAGCTGCTGGATGACCTTCAGCTAGTTACACTTCTTTGAAGTCTCTCAGCCTCACTCACCTCACAGAGTGTTTGTTGTGGGGGAAGAAGGGAAAGGAGAATGTTAGCCACTTTGAGACTCCTTAGGGTAGTGATAAAGCAGGATATCAAATCCAAACTCCTCCTCCTCTTCTTCTTCTTCTTCTTTTTCTTCTTCTTCTTCTTCCAGATGAATATTCACCGCACCTGGTGAATAAAAAAAATTAACGGCATAGAAAAGAGGGCAGTTTCTTCTTGCACATTCCATATCCAGTCTAGTTTATGTGCTAACAATAAGATATTTTATTGTGCACAAGTGCTAACGGTGACAATTTCCTCTGTAGTATAAAGTCTTGAGAAATATTTGCCCAGTCATCAAATGGCTTTGTACAGTATTTGCAAGATTTAGGTTTTGATAGTTGGCCAGCTAGCTATAGAAATAGATGACCTCGTTACTGCTGAGCAGTGATTAAAGATCAGCGGGGTATGTTTACTCCTTTGAACAACTGCCTCTAGGAAGGAATGGAAATGCAATTTTGGTGAGTGTTATTTACGGGTGTAGAGCAGCAAAGCCACTTCAGTTGCAATTGAGAAAGAGTGTGCATTCATAGTATTCCACATATCAGTAGCATGAGAACTCCTCCCTATTTGAACATACTTAAATATGCCTGCCCTTTACATTGCTTTGGAGAGAACTATGTTTTTAGACACTGCTTCCTAGGAGACAAAGGTTGCAGTAGACTTGCATTCATTGTTGTGACCCACCAAGCTCAGCAGAGCACATCAACCACCTCTTGTGGCCAGCCAGGGACTAGATCACTGGCATCTGGTTACAATACTATGCAGGCAACAAAGCACAGGTAGTTTATTGAGTCCCTGCTGGGTTACCATGAATGGCTAGTGGGCTTTAGTTGCCTTTGTTGATGTAACTGGGAGCTACAGGATGGCCCAACCTTCCATACCGCTCCATGCCTATGGGACATCACCCAACTCAGCTGTGACTGAACGTGCTTATAAATGGTTTTGTCTGGTGGTGTCATTTGGTGTTGGGCTAACCCAAAGTGGAAAATGAAGTGACTGACTATCTGAATAAGGGGAGGGGAAGTGTTCAAAAGAAATAGATAAAAGGAAGAAAGGCAAGGTAGGTTACATGAGATTGGAGCTTCCATCCCAATACCTATTGATGCATCTGGGTTAGTGCTTCTCAAAGGGCATGGAAGGAAGATTCAAGGACAATCAAAGAAACATTAAGACATCTCAGTGTAGTATAGTATAGTATCAAAGTAATTCTTTTATATTTACAGAATATGAATAGATATCATTTCAAAATGAGAGCGAGAGCATTGCTTATTCTTCTAGAGTTCTCCACGACAGATTGTTATGAACAGGGATTTTCAACTCTGCCGAATATGAAAGATCAGAAAAGAGAAAGGCTTCTTTGTGTTGAGGAGATGAGAGTTTGTTTGTCTCACTGGGAGAAGAAAGGAAAGCTCTCAGGTAAGAGCTGGGAGGGTCCACCACTTTCTGTGAGTGACAAGGGTTAAAGAGCTACCTTTGAGAGAGGACTCTGCATTTTCTTTCCTATTTCTTTCTCTGCTTTTGTTTTTAATTAGATTAAGTTTTTATTTTATTGTATTTTGAAAAAAGCTTTAATAAAATCTTCTAGAAAAGAGTTAGTCTCAAATTAGACCTAATGAGATTACCCGGCAAAAGCAAGCTCACACCTCTCATTGAGTTTGTATAAATACTTACGGTACATATGCAAGAGGCTAGTTTATAATTATATTTGGGGAATGATTCATGTTCTTATGTAGCTACATCTTTTTATACTTTCAGAATATTGCTTTATCATATTATAAAGCTATTGTGTTCTATGTTATAAATTAGGCACTGCTAGGAGTTGTTTCTTTTTGTTTCCCAGTGCATTTCTTATTGATAAAAAATTGGTGTGGGGTGAGCAAATTTTTATTCTGAAAGTGTGGCCCAGAGAAATATGTTAGAGAGCTACTGAGCTAGGTTGATAAAGCCTGACAGCAAAGAGGCTGGTAAAAGCAGAGACCATATATATATATATATATATATATATATATATATATATATATGTGTGTGTGTGTGTGTGTGTGTGTGTGTGTGTGTGTGTGTGTATTGGAACCACATTAAAATTCTTGCCCTATTCCTCCTGGAGGGAAAGTAGGAGAATTCAGCTTTTTGAAAATCTGAGTACACAGTATTGACTGGACTGCATCTGTCTATGTGCTTGATAATCTCAAAGAACTCTAAAAGGTTAGTGAGACAGGATGTACCATTTTAGAACACCAAAGGTGGTATTCGGTGCTATGCAAGGAGGATTCTATAGGTGCAATGAGACTTCCATTTCCACTGCCCAGCCCACCATTTCCACAAAATCTGCTTTGAAGGGTTCCCGTCCCCAGAGCTGATTTTGAGGTCACACTGAGGGCTGGAAAGGGCAGGAGAGGAAGAGGGAGTTATGTCACACACAGAGAAGTCCTTTGCACCAGTGGAGCTGCAACACTGGCCCCAAGACCTGGACTTCTGTATGCTGTTAATGCTTTAATAACACATTCCACCAGTTTTCTGGTGGACTGTTATATTAATAGGCCTGTAATTTTCTGGATCCCCCTGGATCCCGTTTTACAACTTGGAGCTAAATTGACCACTGTCCAGCCCTTAGGTATAGAAGTGACGTTGAGGACAAGTTACCTATTTTTCTAATATACCATTTTTTTAACAGTGACTTAACATGTGCAGTGTGCAGAATGATCAAAAGTTCTCACTTTCCCCCTCTCCTGCTCCCTGGCCAAGCTGCTCTGGAAGCGGCAAACTGCAAGTTTGGGCTTGTCATCTTGCCTGAACCCTAATTCATGGCTTGTTTCCAACAAACCATGTAAAGTAGCAACAAATCTTGGCTACGATTTAATGATTGTAAGGAGAGAAAAGAACAATGAGTTTGGATGACGCAACAAGTCAAGGCTCGTGGTTTGCTAGCTAGGGGTGGAAGGGGAATGTAGTGGGGACCACCAAGCAGTGTGCACTAGAACACCGATGGTTTATTTTAAACAGTTGTTATGGTTTCTTTTCTTAAACGACTTAAAGTGGTCTCAGAGATTTCAAGTGGTTTCCTTTCAACAGGAGAATCCTGGGTTCTACAGCTTTCTATTCACATGATCCCTGCCCCCCTCACAGATTTCTCAGTACCCTCAGCCTGCAATTCCCAGAAACCATGATAGCCAAATAAAATATCACCAAGAGAAATAATTCTAACCTCTTCCTCCATTCACCCGTATCCCAGAATTTGTTCCGCCAATGACTACTCTTTTACACAAATGAATGTAAAAATTGATTCACTTATATTTGTATCTTCAACTAGATGACTTGAGCAGCATATTAATGTTTAAAATACATAGAATAATGAGCAAACAAACAAATATTCCTGAGGGTTGTGAGTGAAATTATGATTTAGTCTCCTTCTTTGAGACTGCTTGCCTCTACTTTGCCATTCCTGGCCCATCTCACACTTAACACAAGGCAACATTTGAAATATTAAACAATAGCAAGGCTGCACTTTGAAAGTTAATATTGAACATCAGTGCCAGGAATCTTGCTCCTGAATTCTTATTAGGATGCTACATGCGATCAGGCTGTCAGAAAGAAAAAGATGAGAAGTTTATGGAAAGCACTGAGTATGAATAATGTCTATAAGCTGAATTGTGGTTATATTATGCCAAGACGCACACATGCCTGGTTTTGCACCTATAAACACAAATACTCTGGCACCATCTCGGTGCATGAATTACTCAACACTAGCATATCTCTGTGTAAAGTGAAATGTAATAAAAATATGCTTTTTTGCACCTAAGTTAATTATCAGTTCAGATACATTAATATACATTAAAGGTCACTTTATGATGGTTATATAAAAATAAAAAAGATAAGCTACATTAATAATAAGTTAATAAAATACCAAGTTCCTTTTTTAAAATGACACTGTAGCCCTGCAGTCGAAAGAGGGATCACTGTCATGGTCTGTCGGACGTTTTAGATGGTCATAACTGCAACCACGATGTGGCAGGATCTGTATTGATCTCTTTCTTTCTTTTTACCGATAAATTTTTATTGATATTAGATATATATATATATATATATATATATATATATATATATAGGCATATACAAAATCCATTACATAGTTTGCACATATTATATCCGTTCCATACATCGTATACAAAGTTGAATTGGGCTCTGCCGAGCCTTGGACTTCCCTCCACTCCTTTGGTAAGAATCAAATAAGTTTTATGGTCACGTATTTTATCTCTTTTACATAATAATCATTTACTGTTAGAGTTATTCCAACCCCGCCAGTGTCTGAAATTTAGTTCCAATATATGTCAAATATTTGTTCCAATTATCATGAAATTTCTGTTCGTCTTGACCCCTTAATCTTCCTGTTATTCTAGCCAGCTCGGCATAGTTTATCACTTTAACCTGCCAGTCATTTATAGTGGGTATTACCTCCGTTTTCCAGTTTTGTGCTAACATAATTCTTGCGGCTGGTGTGGCGTATAAAAATAATGTTTTATCTTCTTTTTTAATTTATTTGCCCATCATTCCTAGCAGAAAAGCTTCAGGCCTTTTGGGGAAAGTGTATTTAAATTTTTTTTTAAGCTCGTTGTAGATCGATTCCCAAAATCCTTTCACTTTGCTGCATGACCACCACATATGGTAGAAGTCTCCTTCTACCTCCCTGCATTTCCAGCATCTTTTGTTCTTCAATCTATAGATCTTAGCTAGCTTCACTGTTGTGTGATACCACCTATAGATCATCTTCCACAGGTTTTCCCTTAATGCCGTACATGCCGTGAACTTCATATTGACATTCCACAATTCCAGCCATCTCTCAAAGTCAATGTTATAGCCAATATCTATCGCCCATTTAGTCATGACCTCCTTCACCTCCTCATCTTTTGTGTACCACTCTAGTAAAATATCATATACATCCTGGACAATGTTTTATTTTTACCTTCTATAACTTCCACATTGAATTTAGATTTTTTATCTTCAAATCCTAGTTTCTTTTTATCTTCTTTTAGCAGATCATTTACCTGGTGGTATTGCAGCCACCCTGTGTTGATCTGTATTGATCTCTTTTGACTAAGGTAGTTCTGAAACCACCAATGAGAGTAGCTGCTTCTTACTTTGAAGAGTTTTGCTCCCAGAACTCATGGGGGTGGGAAAAGGCTAAACTTGTAAATGATCCAGATTTGCAAATCTGCCACAAACCTTTAGTATCTGTGGCATAGAAATAGTTTAAACATATATGTCCCAGTGTACTGGCCTTACTTCAAAACTATATTGATGGGGGAACAGTAGGGGAGAAGCTACAGGTGACACTTACCAGTGTAGCAAGAAACACCCCCCCCATCATTCAGTTTGTACAAACTTCACACACACTCACACTCACACACTACATACGCTATGCTTCTGTTATAAATTCATAGAAAATCAACCATACATCGGATTTGCACTGTTCCACTTTTATTTTACTCCATAAAGGAAGGACTACAAAATGGGGAAGGTTTGATACAGGCCAGCCATAATCCCTTGAACATCCCAGCACATCCACAGGAGCCCTGCCCAGTTGTTATGCCAACCCTGATGGTCCTAGACAGAAGACAATCAAGATCACAAAGAACTTCCATATGGGAGTGGATTCAGCATGGACTGGAACAAAGGACAATGATCAGATCTTCCCTCAGGGGGCAGGAAACTGCGACTACCTTTTGTCTTCTGAAAATGACTCATGGGGAGGGGGGAGAAGGGAATCAGCCAGGTGACAGGACACTCAGGTTACCACCACAACTCCTCCCTCAACCCCTCCTTTCTGTAATGTATGCATGATGTTTCTGGGGGTGGGCTTGACCTACAGGATGGGAATTTCAAAAGTTTTTATAAGGTCTTGCACAGCATTTTTCTGTGTCTTTCCTCTCACCTGCAAGTGAGGGGAGCACCCTGTTGCAACAGTCAGTAAAGGCCAAGCCTACAGGCTGCTGATTTGCTCCAATTTACTCTGGTTGGTGTCTTTACTTTTTGTCCAAGGGAGCCCTCGGATTTTTCCGGTAACACCAGTGGTGCAGTCGGTGAATTTCATGGCTACGCTTTGTCTTCTCCTTGTCTATGTAGCCATGGCCAGCCAAATTAGCTAGCTTTGATATTGCCTATTGCTATAGCTTTCCATGTGTGAGGCACTCTCTCCCAGTGCCGACACAAGGTGTAAAGTGGAGCCTTCACACACAGGGATGTTGGGGTCAGGGTTTTGTATGTTCCCTGACCCCTCCCCACCATCAGCTCATGCATGTTTGCCCGAAAGGGCTGTGGCTCCTTGATATGTAGGATTAGGAAAGACTCCCTGTCAGAAACTCCAGAGAACTTCTGCAATCAGCACTCAGTTGATTAGAGCATGGTGCTGATAACACCAAGGTTGCAGGTTTGAGCCTCATATGGGACAGCTGCATATTCCTGCATTGCAGGGGGCTGGACTACATGAACCCCAGGATTCCTTCCAGCTCTACAATTCTATGATTCCATGATAGGCAGTACTGAGATAGATGGGCCTATGGTTTAACTCATTGTTAGGTAACAATGAGTTAAACCATAGGCCCATCTATCTCAGTACTGCCTATTAATAATAATAATAATTTATTATTTATACCCCACCTACCTGGCTGGGTTTCCCCAGCCACTCTGGGCAGCTTCCAACAAAATAATAAAAATACATTAAAACATTAGTCATTAAAAACTTCCCTAAACAGGGTTGCCTTCAGATACCTTCTAAAAGTCAGATAGTTTATTTCCTTGACAACTGATGTGAGGGCGTTCCAGAGGGCGGGCGCAACAACTGAGAAGGCCGTTCCTACATATGTTTGTATAGGGCTGCAGGGATGCTGAGGAGATGCACCATGCCTGATTTTTCATTATTTATTTATTTACAAAAAACAACAACATACAATCCAGTGGCTCTCTAGATCCGTCACCAATTTTAAATGACACACAGAGATGACATGTAACAAACAACAGCAGTACAGAGGAATATGGCAATTTTTACATTTGCAAAACCATAGATTAATTCTATGTGGTATGCTCTTGGGGGTGGGTTATGAGAAGCTAGGAATGCTGCCACAGAGACTAAAGTCCTACCTTCAGGTGGTATAAAATCTTCTTCTTCCTTTGCACAATTGTAGGTTGCAGAAAGCACCATGCAGCCTTATTCTCTATCTGTAAAAAGGGATTTGGTGGCATTTGGCATTTTAGAGCTGCTGTGAGGGTAAACAAAGATGTAAATTTGAAAAAGCACTTTAAAATTTCTGTTTGAATATGATAGCGAATCACATCTGGGGAAGATGCAAGGGAGGCAGATGAACTTTCAGCGGTATTGCTTGAGAAACTTGTCTTTAGCTGCCCAGTTAGTGATAAAATATAGTTTGATCAAGCCACCCTGAATAATGTTGTGTTATTTAACTACAGACAAGCAGGAGCTACGCAATTTAATTTGATTGTTGTCCCCATTTTAATGAAACAATCCCAGCTTCTGATTTCATCCAGGAATGTTCCGTTTCCCCCCTCCAGCACTGCCACTGCCCAGCACAGGAGGAGTATGAGCTGGTGTTTGCAACCAGCACTTGCACTTAGCAGGGGATCCTTTGTGAAGCATTTCCCCACTGGAACAGAGGTGTTGAACATGGGCAACACTCTTGCCAATCCCTCTCTGCCGTTGCCAAAGCCGTTGCTGCTGTCATGGCAGCATGAGGTGTGGTGAGGGCAGAGGAAGCGAGAAAGGAGGGAAGGGCAGGAAGAGGTTTTTCTGATTTTTCTGGAGGTCTAAAGGGGCTCCACCAAAGAACAATTAGAACGTATATTGCCGCAGAGCACTTTAGAAAAGCAAAACATCTAAAATTTCTTACTAACATACGCTTAAACTCTTCTCCTGTAATTAATGTGTATTCATAACATTTTATGTTGCTGGGAGGATTATGGCATTGATATTTACGTAAGGAAGACTATGATGCACAAGTACGTGCACTACCACACATTACAGAGTTAAACAGTAATCTTTTTGGCATATTCATGCAGCTTGAGGGAGGCTGCTCCTTTTCTTTCTTCCTGATCATAAACAGGAGACAAAGGAACTTGCTGGGAAATCACATAAAGCATTGTAAATGTCAGATTTATAGTGTTCATTATCCCCATTTGCAGAATGTTTGAGTCATTTAAAATCTGAGACTGCACCAGTATGACAATCTTCCTAACGAGAATGAGGAGAGGTGCAGCCTACATCCTTTCTTCTGACTGAGGGCTATGAAAATTAATACACGAGTCTGGGGTGCCGGTCAACTATTTCTTTGATCAGGGCAAGGTGCTGCGTGTAGACAAGAGTGTCCTTGCATAAGTGGCAGGTGGAAGAAGAGTCCTGAGGGATCAATCTTACTGAGGATCTGCCCCCATCAGCATTTGGCTTCTAGCACAGGCCTGTAAGTTGCCTAAGGGCAACAGCTCTCTCCTGCTGGATGTCCCTAGCATTTGACATTCAGTGGACACTGAACTTGGATATAGCTATCATTAATAACACATCTTGAAAGATCTATCCTCTTTGAATTTGTTTAAGCATTTATTTTTTTAAAAAAAGCCACCGAAATGTATGCGAATATCATAGAATCCCCATAGAATCATACAGTTGGAAGGGTCCTTGTGGTTCATCTAGTTCTAGTCAATTCCCCTGCCTCAACTCACAGTCTCCCATCCAATTTGAAACCATACCGGACCCTACTTAGCTTTACAAATGTGTAAGCAGTTTTATTGCTACACCACTAGGAAGCAATGGCTTCTTTAAATTGTGTTGTTGGGTATAGGAATACTTCCTTTGATCTCTTTGGAACCTACTGCCAACCCGTTTCATTCCCTAACTCTCTGTATTCTAGAGCTATGAGGAGGGGGAAATATTTCTATCCATTCTGTCTGTGCCATTCACAATGGCATAAAGCTTTACACATACCACCTCTTTCTCCTCTGTAAACTTACTGAGACACTTAGCTTTTCCTGCATTAGGATGGTGCTGGAGGGCTTGAGCTAACAGCAGGGCCTGGACACCTTATTCTCTGCTCCACTAAGTGCTTACAAGTGGAGGGTCAGTCCAAGCTGAGCCTCACTGCTCTACGGCAGCTGCCTGACAGTGGCAGGAAGGTAGAAAGCAGCCAGGCAGCCGGAAGGAATCGAGCTACTTATATCCAAGCTATGTTGGGCTTGTATAAAAACCTTCCTGGGCTCGGTTTCACAGCCTGACAACTTATATGGGGGAGAAGGTGCTGAACAGACTGCTGCCTCGTCTCTTCTGGTATCTGACTGCCATATAGATTTAATATATTAGCACTGAAATGATGATCACTTTCACACCCAGCTGCTTGTGAGTGGCAAGAGGCATCCGGCCAGCTTCTTTTGGAAGCAG
Organism: Podarcis raffonei; assembly: GCF_027172205.1. Classification (NCBI taxonomy): domain Eukaryota; kingdom Metazoa; phylum Chordata; class Lepidosauria; order Squamata; family Lacertidae; genus Podarcis; species Podarcis raffonei. Next base: position 23,359,797 of record NC_070606.1, read on the forward strand.
GAATGTGGGACTAAATGGGTGCTGGTCTGACTTGGCAAGGCTACTTTACATTCCCCATCAGGGAGATGTCAGCCAAGCACCTGCTAACTCCCTGTGTTGCTCTATGTACATTATCCTCAGGGCTGCCTTTCTGTTAGCTATTTTGTATCTCTGTATACAGCAGTATGTACTGTGAGTCTTGTGTTGCGTTGTGCGGTTCCTTGTTCAAAGTAAGCAAGCTGGTTTCTTGCATATGTGTGTATAGTAGTACCTCAGGTTAAGTACTTAATTTGTTCCGGAGGTCTGTACTTAACCTGAAACTGTTCTTAACCTGAAGCACCACTTTAGCTAATGGGGCCTCCTGCTGCCGCCGAGCCGCCGGAGCACAATTTCTGTTCTCATCCTGAAGCAAAGTTCTTAACCTGAAGCACTATTTCTGGGTTAGCGGAGTCTGTAACCTGAAGCGTATGTAATCTGAAGTGTATGTAACCCGAGGTACCACTGTATCTACTTAGTTCACGGTAGGGGCAAAATTTGAACTTGGGACTTGCTGGTGCACAGCTCAGTCTTTCAGCCACTACACTAAGGGACCACTTTTAGATAACATATAGAATCATACAATCGTAGAGTTGAAAGGGACCCAGAGGATCATCTAGTCCAGCCCCCTGCAATGCAGAAAACCTGCCCCCAGCCATCCCTGAATGGGTTCGAACCAACAAGTTTCTGGTTAACAGCCAAACACACTGACTCACTGCACTACAGAGACATGAACAGGCTCTGAAAATATAGCCCTAACAGTAATCATGTTGCTACAATCAATAGATTTTTTAAAAAGAGCTGCTTTCTCACAAACTTAATATGTGCCCTCCCAACCTTGCTTTTGAGAATAGCTGATGATAATGAGACTCAACAGAGAGATGTTATTTCTGCTTGCCTGTTCTGTTGTTGCCAAGATTGTACGTTGCAGTTTTCTCAGAAAACGGTACTTGCATTTTGTATTTTTTTTTAAAAAAAGAAATGGCCTTTGAAAGAAATATCCTTGAAAACTGCAAAAAAAACCAAAAACCAAAAACACCAAACAAACAAACAACAGCAAAAAGCCATAGAGGCTTGACGCTCCTAAGGTAGGATGCTACTTTATTTGCAAACATTAAAGGGCCTCTACCTCTTCCCGTGATTGTTGCATGCTATTGTAAGCAATTACAGTTTAGTGGGGAAGTCAGATAAGAGCTCTTCTTCTTTACTTCTCCATATGAGTAATTACCTCTCTAGATATAATCAGTGTTAAAGGTAGTGAAGTGCATAATAATTGCAGGAGCAGCAGGTCTGTGATTGGCTTTCAGCTCGGCATGTATGTAGAGCAGGAACTTGATTATGTTTTGCTAAACTTTCAACAAGAGAAGCTTAGCAGATTTGGAGATATGTTTTGGTGGCTGCAATAGGATGCCACAGTCCTTCCATCCACTTACTTCTTCATTAACTCTGGGAAGCAGCTAGATAACCAGCATTCCAAACCACGAGCTTCTTCCTTGTCTAGATCCATCCACTGTTGTTGTTTTGGGGCAGATGTCAATGCCTCCAACCTCTCCCTGGTAAACTATGTCTTGCTTTGTCCCCTATTTTTAATTTCTCTTCTATTTGAAAAAAAAATGTCTTTTTAAAAAAGCGCTAACCTGCAAAATAGGGACACGTGGAGTTTATGCAATCTCCTTTGCCGTGACCTTAAATTAATTCTCAGTGGTAGGATCAGATTCTCTGGTGCACACATAGAAATGCAGGTTCGATCAGCTGATTCTATAAACAAACCACTCTCTCTTTTGGGGGTTTCTTCTTTTTGTTTTCATGTGTTGCCATTTTTCACTATGGCTGGGGCCTACAAAAGCTGGAATTAGCCTTTCTGGGCCTCCAAGCAGACCTAATTCATTAAGTGACTGTCAGCAACTGTCAACAAGAAGCCCTTCCCAGTCTTACCTGGAGGTGCTGGGGTAGAATTTCCCATGCAAACCATATACTCTATCACTAAGATCCCACTAGGATGAAATGCAATATATAAATTGTGTAAATAAGCCTTCGCACATCTCTGGTGCTCTGCAGAAGCTTTGGACTACAATTCCCATCATTCTCTGTCAATAAAACAAAAGAAATGCTTACAACAGTAAATGAGTAATAAAACAAAAGCAGATAAGAGGTTGGAAGGCTGAGCCAAAATTAACCTCTCGTTTTGCAGGACTTTCATACCCATGTGAAGATTGAGGAGTGGGGGCTGGAATGGGCTTGTCTTAAAGTGGTACATTTCCCCCTTTTTCTTTTTGCAGAAAAGAATGCTCCACTCCCCCATCAAGGAGTGCCTGGGTTGTTCTCAGCAGTATAGTAGCCTTCTTTTTAAAGTTGGGATGGAACAACCCATGAGCTTCCTGGTTGTGGCACCCTGCATTTTAGAGCTCCCTTTCTTGAGCAACTCATGTGGTCAATCTGCTGCTTGTCTTTTAGATGCTAGTTAAAACATTTCGGTTTCAAAAGACATTCTGTGCTTTGCAGTGGGGAGATGGAAAGCTGGTGTTTCCTGCTGCTGAAGTGTCATTTCAACTGCATGGTCATTTTGGATTTGCCTGTTTGATTCTGAATGTTAATGAGAGCTGCTTTGAAAGCCCAGTGGGGGGCAATAATCAGGGAATTCCTTAGAAGGACAAAATAAACGTTCAGTTTAATGTACATGCATATTAACATACATATATGTAATAAAATGTATTCACATACTGTAGCTTGGAATAGTGTTGTTGCGTAACCTAAATGCTCGTTTTACTGAAGCAGTAGGTCAGCAACAGCCATAAGAAATATGTTTTGCAATCACTGGGCAACTAACCTAAATGCTTTCACGAATTTAGCATTTCTCTTATTCATAGCCCAAGGAATGTCTTGTACTTGAGGCTGCCTTGTTAGTTTACAATGCAAAGCAAATAATTCAAATTCTACATGTTAGGAGTGTGGAACAGGAGCTTTGAAGCTGAAAGGACTTCCTGCTTCTCTGGGTTCAGAGTGTGCATTATTCCTCTCCCAAGCCTCTCAGCAGCTATCAGTCAGCAAGCAGACCACTTGGATCAATTTAAAAGCTAATGACTTTACAGGAATTTAAGAATGTTAGTAACCATATCCAAACGAACAATAGTGATTTTAATAAGGAGTAGATTACCCCATGCTAAGCTTGACTCGATGAATGAAAAAGAGAGAAGTCGTAATGAGGGAGAACATAAATTCAATAATTAGAAATAAGAGACATCTTAATTAAAATGACCTGACTTGCCTCAGCATTTAGCAAACAAGACTTTAAATTTACATTTAAGTGACAAGAACAAGGTGACTAACCTAAGTAAAAGCTCAACTGCGCAATTCTATGCTTGTTTGCTTGAAGGCAGGTCCTACTGATTTCATTGGGACTTGGGCTGCAATGTTATGCCTACTCTACTGGAAGGAAGCCCCACTGAACACAGTGGTAATTTTCATCCAAGTAAACCTGCATAGGATTGCACTGTACCTCTCTATTGTGTGAATAGGCTTGCAGCTGAAACATAGTTTGTCAGAGTTTGGCTAGAACCAAGGCACAACATAATTAGCTGTTCTGTCAAATGCTATGTTCACCAGAGACTCAGGTCATGGGAGCAGGGCGGACTGGTAGCTTGACCATTGTTCTATTGATTAAAACAGCAAATTAGAGTTGTAAAGGTTAAATCACAGAAATAAGCTGTATTTGTTGTTTCCCTGAATGAAATACATGAGATCATTGTGTAACGTACATCTCTGAATGATGGAAAAGGTCTGACAACTTGGTGACATTAGTTCTCGATCCATTGATAATTTCACTCTGGTCCTGACGTATTTTGTGAATTTGAACCGGCTCCTTCTGTGACTGTAAATGGAGCATTCCTTTTAAACCTGTTTGATTTGTGTGCAACGCAAGCAAGTGTTGAGATTGAGTGCTGTCGTATTTAAGCCTCTTACTTTTTAAGTGGTGCTAAGGTGACTCTGAGTCCATTTCTAATATGAATCATCTTGTCTTTTTTTACCTCCACTTTGGAAGAGTTACAATGGCAAGTTGGCTATCTGAGTGCTTGAACTATATACCAGAGGCAACAAGAAATAGGTGAAGGGTTTGGTGATGGGGTGCAGGAGGTGGAGTTTGTCATATTTTAAAAATTGTGGAACCCTGAGTAGTTCAACTGCTTTGAGCTCATGGAGGAAGTAACATGTTAACTGGACCTTGTTGATGAAAGGGTGTCTGGGACTTCTCACTGTTATGTTGCCATTCTTAGCACTCTGCCATGTACTAGGACATGTTTTCTGCAGATGCACAGCAATCAACTATGAGGGAAGGCTACATGGTGATGCTTTGCTTAAATTTCAAAAAAGACTTCATTATATACATCTCATGTTTTCCTGTGATGATAGTCTTAACCTACCCTGTTTTGGGCAGTTTTAGGGGGAACTGGGCAAACAAGGACTTGCTTAACAACCAACAATAACACCTTAACTCTTACCTTAGGATATTATAATGGTGAGGAAGCAATATGGCAAGGCATTGCTGATTTTTCTATCTCTGCGGGAGGCAGCCACCCGTTCAGGAGTTGCAACCCTCCTGGTATATAGCTTTCACTTCACCAAAAGAAGAAAGCTGATCAGATTACAAGTCTACCACTTTTGTGTCTGCGCAGAGCTTATTGCGGCCTTCCTCTATGTTTTATTTTTTTGTTATATTTATATATTCTCTGTCTAAGTAGCTCACCTTGGCTTACCAAAGTTTTCCAGCTGCTGAACCATGCTGGGTGCCTTCAGATCATTCTCTGGGACTAAAGCATAATGCTGAAAATAATTAAGATCATTCTTTCCTGTGGCACCATATTGATGCATGCCAATGCTCTGTATCTAGAACAGTGGTTTTCAAACTACACTCCATGGTATCCTAGGGTTCTTTGGAAACTTCCTGGAGTTCCTCAGTGAGAAGATCAATAACAGTGGACAAGCTTACCTGAAAAACAAGTAGCCTACACCCACCAGTGTGCTCTTGTGTAGTTATAGAGGGTTGGGCATATTCAAGGCACATTTTTTTTAATTTTAGAGATGGACAGATCAGTCTGTTTCTGGTCGGTGTCAGTTTTGCAGGTGTTTCAAATGTGTTCTGTTTCTGCATTATTCTCTGGATTAAAAAAACAACTAGGAACGTTTGCAAGTAGCATATTATTTATGCATGCATTTTTAATATGTGTATGTTTAAAGCTTTTTTGTTCCAAATACAGTTTTTAAAAACACTTCCACCCCCACCTGTTTTAGTTGTGAACTGTATCACAAAATTTAGAGAAGCGTTAAATCTGAAGGATAGTTATGTTCCCGTAATTAGTCAGAGAGGCACTGCTCAGGTCATTTTGCACTGGATTTTCCAAAAATTAAATTTCTCTAGCATCCCTGCTTGACATAATCCCTGCTTGATCCCTGCTTGTGGCCCAGCAAGCTTGGCCAGTACAATAGTAACCTGCATGAACTGAATGCACATTCAGTTCCCTCGCCTTCACAAATGGCAGATTAGCACTTTGTGCTGGGTTCCTTGACAAATTGCGGAAACTTCTTTCTGAAGGTTGAAAGTTTGAAAACTAGTGTGTGCAGAACATACAGCTTATGGGTTGTCAGAATTAGGCCTACTTCCCCGCTTTTCCCACCTGCACTATGTGACACGACATTGCGTGTTGTGCATCTGAGATCACACACACTGCATACAGGCGTGTGACATCACACACATGACATGCAACATCATGCCACATTTGGGGAGGGGGCCCCCTCCAAAAACATCACACGACATTGCATGTCAGGCATGTGCACGAGACATTGCAGGTCCGAGTTACGGTGGTTGGCACCCACAATGCTGAGGGTTATAGGGCGCCCCGGTGTACAATGCAGAGAAGTTTTCAAAGAAACAGCTAATAAACAAAAGGCAATTAATGTTTTTTGCATGCTTCTTAAAGTCAACAGCTTGCCATCTGGACAAACTGTACAGGAAGTAGATCTCTGTTAACAGGTAAATGCCTATATGTGCAGAAATATGGGTCTTTCCCATGGACTCGGAAGCCCCAGCCCCCAATACACTGTTGCTGCACCAAAGCTGATGGAGCTGATGGAGCTGCCTTTCTAGGGAGAGATAAAGGACAAAGGCAATGGTTTGCAAAGGAGCCTCCAGGTTACGTCCCATTCCCCAGATGTGGTTGGAAGTAGACCTGCAGGCCTTCTTGTGTTCCTGATGACATAAGGAGCATGATGAAACCTGGACTAGGACTAGGGCTGGGTGATATATTGATATATTGTCCAAAACCAGTTTGAAGTCCATATCTGATATCAGTTTTATAATTTTTGACTTGGCAATATATCCCAAATCATGGTGTGTGTGTTTGTGTGTGTGCACGCGCTATGCAAAATCTTGACGTGGGAAAAACTGAAGCTAGCCAATGTTCCATGCCTTATTTCAGACATTGTGATATGTCGGTATATCACAATTTTAACTGGTGATGCATTGCGATGTTGAAAACCAGTTATCGCCCAGCCCTAGATTGAAATAGATGTACCTTAAAATAAGCTAATTCAGGCTCCATCCAAATTCAGCCCAAATGTACCTAGTTCATTATGAATTGAGCCTGTGGAAGCTTTCATCACCAAACCTTGGGCTGTAGAGTAAGCCATCTGCTCAGATCAGTCAAAAATGAGTGGGAAATGTTATTTCGCAATATTGGTAGTGTGGAGAAAATAGCACTACAGATTGTTGTTCTTGCGAGCCCTGAGCATCACACATTTCTTAGGCCATAGTTTTGCTACATGGGAAGAGGCCATGGATAAATCTGTCTGCATTTCTCGAGAGTCTTTGTCTAGTGGTGGTTTCTGCCCTCCTATAAAACATTTCCCCCCACTGCCATCAAAAAGCAATTTTCAAGAATGTAATATTGTTCTCCATTTATATTCCGAGTCTGAAGCAAAATTGAAACAATATCTTACATGCTTTAACACGGTTATACTATGAATTGGAGATGAAATTTCTTGGTATATATAACAGTGGACAGCCTTAACTGCTACAAATGCAGGAAGATGAATTTTATCTTGTCAGTTTGTTTTAACACTAGATGTTTTGTATGTAATATAGGTTGCACATTACATTGCAAACAGGAGAAGCTCTGTTTCCTATTCTGCACTCAGGCCCTTCCCATAACTGTTCCTTGCATGTGGAAATTTTCCCCATAGCTGTTCCACCGAGGTCTCTCTGCATACCTGCTCCTGTGCAATTTGATGCATTTCAACATATCCTAGATGGTGCAAATTGATGGGAATGGATTGGGGAAGCATATTTAATCCTGAAGTCCCACATGTGTGAGAAACTACAAAAGAAATGGCTGGCTGCTTGAATTTTAAAAAGTGTGGGGCTTGACCAATGGAGGAGCCTTTCTCTGTACTGCTTTGTGCACACACTGGGGGTGGGGCAAGGGGCGGAGGAGAAACAGAGCCCACCACACCCACCAAGACCCCACTCCCATTGGAGCAACACCAGTCCTGAGCGTCATGGCTGTCATGCCCTCCTTGTGCCACCCTCCCTGGATCCGAGCCTCGGGGAGTGCAGTGTGGGGTTGTGGCAGCCATACACCCCTCGATCCCAGCCTTGCACAAACTAGCTGGGTTCATCTTTATACATAAGCTGAATCAAATCTCTCACCCATCCATAATTCTGGATCATGAAAACTTCTGCTACAATAAATGCATTACTTTTTCAGGTGACCTAGGATCCCTCATTCTTTGTGTTACAACTTATCACTGACTTCACCCTGGAATTTATCTCTCTTTCGTAACTATACCACACACACACTTACTTTATCTGAAATTATTTACTGCAGGTTTGTAATAAAGCTGCATGTTGTTTTAATGGCTCTTCAGCTTTACACGAATCAGAAAAATATCTGTAAAATGAACCAGAAAAATATCTGTAAAAATATTTTTAAAATGACCCTGATGTGCCTAAAGCACATTTACTGTTGGGGGAAGAAGAGGAGGAGGAGGAGCCCTGAAACTCTCAGTTAAACCTTTAATGCACTTTAATGCTTAAAGGAAACCTTTCCCAAAAAAAGGTGGGATTCCTACATAATAGATTAGATCCAGTAACTATAAATAAGACAGGAAAGGTTAAAAGGCCTACTAGTTCTTTTTTTAGAAATGTGGCAGTTGCATCTTTTACTGTACTGTAATCTTAAACTAAGTAGGTCAGAGACATCCCCCCCACATGCACCCTTTTTAAAAAGAAAAGAAAATGATGGTTCTGTTTCAAAGACATAAAGACAACCTACATGTGGGTTGTTAGTGGAATTTGATTCATCCCTCAAATCAAACAAAAATTACCCATCCTTATGACCATTTGTTATCTGTGCATGTGTGATGGCATGGGAATCCGATTCAGAGGCTGAACCGGAGGAATCCCAGCCTGCACAGGAGTCCCCGCTTCCAGGGCCGGCTGAACTGGGGCAGGGCCTTGATTCTGAAGCGCCTGCACCTGTGCCAGATCCTCAGGAGCAGGCACCTGGTGAATCCACTCTGGCTCCGAAGGTGGTTGAGGACTCAGTGCCTACAGGTGAGTCTCCCCCTGGGTCCAGTAACCCTTCAGCCTCTCCTGAACTGCAGAGGCGAAGGGCAGAGAGGTGAAGGGAACTGGTTTCTCCCAGGAGGAGTGCTCGCCTTAAGGCCAGGAGAGGCGGGTCTCCTGGGGGCCGGGACTGCCCCTGGCCTCAGAGAAGATAAAGGCCAGTCAGCCCGGTCCCAGGTTGCGGGAGCAACATCATTAAAGAGCTGTTTCGGACAGCATCCAGTCCTGTTCCTCCAGTGTTCCTGTCCTTGCCCGGCTCCTCACTTTGAACCCCGCTTCGCCCGTGGAGGACTGTCTGCCGTCCCTCGACTCAGGTCCTGGACCTCGCCCCACGGTAACCTCCCCCTGGGACCAGCACAGCATGTATCTAAGGGTTAGGATCCAACAAGGCTTTCTCTGACCTGGTGGGCAGATCAGAGCATGCCCTCAACTCCCTCAGCATTATTTTATTATTATTGATTGAATTTATATACCGCCCTATACCTAGAGCTCTCAGGGCATACCTCCTTCAAACCATGAAGGAGAAGTGGGGGGGGGGCATTAAAGACACACCCATTTCATCAGCTGACAGGATTGGAGCATGCCTTCAACCTACCACCCCTTGTTTCTCCTTCAAACCACTGAGGTGGTGGTTGTTGTTGTTAAAATTTGTATACCACCCCATACCCATAGATCTCAGGTAAGTTCACAACATAAAATTATAAGGAGAAACACTGGGGGAGGCAGGGTGTTTGAAAATCCTTTGTTCACATCCCTGCACTGCTCTGGGAAGGTGTACAGGAGGCATTGAAATGCACATACAAACTTAAGCTTCTCCTTCAAACCAAGGAAGTTTGCGTACAGCCCCACACAACAATGTTTTCATAGGGCTGCTGGAAAGCCCCATGGTTCACAGGCTTTGAGGTTCACAGTTCACTTGCTTTGGGGCTTCAAAGGGAAGCATCATCCAGTGTCACTATGATGTCATGTGACTGCCCACCTGCCGTCTTTGGCCTGCCAGTGGTGGGGGAAATAAAAATCTGCCCCCCATCAATAAAAGATCCTCCCCCCAATTTACAGCTCTTCAAGGGTTGTACTTCCCTTGAAAGCGAATTTGCCTAGTTTTGAAGCACTCCTCAATCTGGTGCCCCAATACAAATGTTGTAGGGTGTCCTTTTCAAGTTTTGTGTTGTACACCAGCTGTCCTTTCTGGACCAAAGGAGACCTTGCCACAGCCATTTGTGCCCTCTGACTAGTAGCAGCCCTCCAGGATCTTTCCCGGTCCTGTTATCAGGGATCCTTTTATCTGGGGTTGCCACGAAATGCACCAGAGATGTTTTGTATACAATGCATGTGCTACGCTCCCCACCCTTGTATCTTCCCATTTAACTCCTGTGCTACGGTGAGGATGCTCTATGGGATGGCGAGTCCAGCCAGCAAGTTTTTTTTAAAAAAAACCCTACCAGAACAATCACACCATGAGAATGGTGGCCTTTATGTTCCATTCTGGGAAGGAATGAAAACTGTTTGTTCAGCCGAGGGAGACATCTGTCAAATTCCTTTCCGTCTATGCAAGCTGGGCTTCTCTCTTTCGCTTGTGCCACACAGACTTTGTGTGATGAGAGTACCAAATCATATCTCGTATTTACAGGTCTTTTCGCTCTTTGCACAGTGCTGCCGGTACCCCTCCCCTTCATTTCTACATCAATTGCCTGCATGGTTTTCATTTTGAGTTTATTGGCTTTTACAGCACAACTGTGTTCAACAGACACAGTGAATATCTAGCCATCCCTGGCCTTGTTGTTCTTTTGCATCCACAGGAATGGGAAATTTGCACTGAGTCTAAAAAACATTGGGCAGGTCCACACTACGTTTAAAGCACATTTGATGCACATTTAAAGAACGCAACTGAGCTACAATTCCCAGGTTGGCTATTCCTGCTCTATGAGACAAAAGGTTATCAAATCATATTCACTATTATTTGAAAGCATGGATGTATTTTTTAGTAATATGGACCAGAGGTACCATATATGCCGTAAGATTTATCAAATAGGCATGAGGATTGCTGGCTACCCTTAGCATATTCTCTTCCTTTTCCCTGAGAAAGTTTTTGAGTTGCAATTTTCAGATCAGATTCATTTGCTTGTATCTAGTCATCAGGCCATTTGAAAACAAAAGTTTAACAGTTACAAAAGTAACACAAGGTCAGTAGAAGTTAACTCAGACCAAAATAAAACTAAACTGTATATAACAGGCTTGTGATTCGAGGACCCGATCCCCGCTTGGGGAATAAAGACACGTGGGCACAGAATGTAAGGTTAATGGGTAAGGTAAAGGCCACAACTTTATTGATTACATCATGTGAGAAGGTATTGGCTTAAGCATTGGTCCACGGAACATTAGACTCCACCCACTCGTAGAGGGGTGAGTCTAAGGAGGGGTTAACCACCAGTAGCGGAAGCCTGTTGATGCTAATCCAAATATAGGCTCTCTTTCTGATGTCACCGAGGGTCGTGCCATGGCCCCCCGCCACACGGGCATCAGACAGGATCCATGACCGCCGGATTCCTTTAGCGGAATACCCAAAATTGTCGGGGAAGGCGATGGCCACACCTTGGCACCCGAAACACCAACAACACATTCCAATGCCTAACCGCCAAATACCACGAAAGTTGTGACGGTTGCTACGAGGTAGGCGAAAAAAACCAAGAGGCCGGGCCAATTTAGCCAATTGGAAAAAAACTCCTACCAGGCCCCCTGGTTAAACAGGGCGACCAACCAGAGGTCCATAGCAAAGTCTCAGGAACAGCTAATCTAAAGGGAGTGGAGGGTGGGTGACTCGAAGAAAAAATGTGTGTGCAATGGTGGGGATCACTGGCGCGGCTGCGTTTGAGCAGCAAGCCACACCCCCGTCGAGCTTCCCTATTGGGTGCCTAACTGGGGAGGGGCGTGGCGCCAGCCCTGGAGTTGAAGCAGGGAGCAGAGTGCCCCCTGCATGACGCGGGAATCATCTCCCGATCACAACCCCTCCCCTCCTGGGAGGAGGAAAGGCTTTCCGGAACAGCACGCTCAGCGTCGGATCGGAGTTTGAGCTCTGAGCTGCTCGAGACAGACTCAGCACCTGGAGAGGCTAAGCAGGAGCAACGGGAAGCATAAGTTGCCCCTACTTGGGTGGATTTTTTGGGAGCAGAGGCTCTGTGGTGCAAAAAGGGGTTTCCCCAAACCAGAATTGGACTTAAAGACACCTTAAAGAAGGAATTTAGGGGAGAACCTCAGCACAAAGGAGCGAGACCGCCCTCCGGTGCCCTCGCCTCCAGACCCCATGAGCTAGCGCTGGACTCTCCAGTAAGATATTGACACAAATTCAAGGAGTGTCCCCATATATATATATATATATATATATATATATATATATATATATAGCGATAAAGGGGTTATATAAGCCCCAACAATACATTATAAACAAAAAGGGGGTGGACTAACAAACAGACAAAATTAAGTTGCGAATGATATGCTAAAAGGGGGTCATCCCTCACAACAGAAATTAACGCTGAAGAACTGGCATTACGGTAGAGGTTTTGAGGGGCTTTTCTGCACTCCCAAAACAACACAACAACCCAAGAAGTGTTACTGGAGTTTGGAGCAGGGGAGTAGTTTAGACCGGCTAAACAGATGACAGAAATGAGGAGAGCTCTTTACCAGAGGCTTGCGGGGGATCTGGAGAGGTGACGAGAAGGCTGGAGAAGACAGAGTGGAGTGGAGTGGAGGGTGGAAAGGGTGGTGAGTCAGCAGACTGAGTGCAGTGTGCCCCACTTTTAAAACAAGCAAACAAAAAAAACCCCCACATCCTTCTTTTAACAAATGTTAACATAAAACATAGAAAAGAAATGAATATGTGTGAAAATCATGTAAAACCTAAGTGAATAAAAGCACAAAACCTCAATCCTTGAATCTCCCTGACAGGACAAAGCATTCTGTCTTAAGCATTTTCTCCTCTCATCAGCTACTGCAGAGAGAAGTATTGTTCTCTCAACTTCTTATACAAAGGACAATACATTTGTACAAGGACTACAATCTAGTTTAAAACACAAGGACAGGTACATTTAGAATATGGCATATTTCTGAAGCTTCCTTCTAAAACAGCTGAAGGCATCAGATAATATATAATATATAATAAAGGCCATCCTATTTTTCAGTTTCTGCAGATCCTTAAAATGGCAAGGCAGTGTAAGAGAAGTGAAACGGAAGGTGCTATTGAAGTTGTCAATACAGTTGGTCTGAATGGATGCATCATGCAATCTTCGCTTCAAAGTGAGCTCCATCCTCAAAATCTTTGCAAGAAGTTTAGAAAACCTAAATTCCACCACTAAACTCTGTTCAGGAGCGAGATATATTCACATTACATGGAGATCTTGAAGTGCTTTCAGTCAGTTTTATACATCGTAACTGAAATAACCTTTACCTTCCTTTTGGTTTATGCAGCTACTTTCTGAATGGAAACTTTGGTTGCATTGGTGGAAGTACAAATATAGTCTCATGTATTATACATACACATAAAGTGCTGCTGCATAATTTCCTTTGAAAACACTGCTGCATGTTTTCATGTACTATTTCAAATGCCATTAGGGGGCAATATATCAGATGTGTGTGGATTCTACTTGTGACAATCTACTGACTCAAAACCTAATGGGATTATCTTAGAATATTTCATCTTTGGTTTTGAAAGAGCACTTGTTCTTTGAGACCCATGCATAATCTTTGCCATTATGCTGCATGGCTCTTGCGTGAAATCTGGTGATTTTAACCAAAAGAAGGGAGTGAATGTGTCCCCCTTTTGTGACTACAGCACAAAGGTTGGGGATGACTGGGGAATTTACACCATCCCAGTTGCTCCCTGGTTCCTTCGCTTCAGGGGTGACCAGCATGCCGCTGCTACTTCACACATTCTACGTTATTGGCTGTATGGTGGTCTTCCTTTAAGGACAATTAAATTACTGTCTATTTTTAACTTGTGCTTGTTGGACTCTCCCATGAGGGTTCTAGAGAAGATACAACATGATATTGTGTGCTTGTGTGCATGTATGCAGGAACACAATGGCCTTCAAGAACCACCCAAAAAGAGCATCAGAACAGGAGGGCATGTGGGGAAGGGGGGCTGTCATTGTAGTTATTGCACTTTCTGACGTAACCTATCCAAGAGTATTTATGAGCAAAAAGCATTTCCATATGAGTCTACAAATGAGTAAACCATCTGGAGGTGGACTGAATTTTTGTATTTGGTTTGTTCTGATTTTGAAATTGCTTGGCATGAAACATTCCATCTCCTATCAACTTTATGGCAAAATGCCCACCGCTTTCGAGGGAAGCTAGATTGCGCAACTCCCTTAAAAAAAAAATGGACCAGCTTACACATGTATATCCATCTATCTACCTGTTTCTCTGCACTTGGTTATTCAGCACTCGATGACTGAGGCTTACCTGTTTGAACTGAGGCCGATCTCATGTCCCATCACCTCTGGCTTTGCTCCTGCATTCACAAGTGATGATTTGAGGGGCAGGGTTCTGTTAATTTTCAGGGAGGGATGAAATGGATCGCTTCTTTTCAGAGCTGAGAGATGTGAGCACCATGGTGGCAAGGATGGCCCTTAAATTGCATGCCAGAGGGCAGGGCCAGCTTCCTTCATGTTGATGCACGAAGAGCTCTTTCATTGATGTAGGCCTGGCCGGAAACACTGGCGACTCGCCAAACTTGCAAAAGCTCATGTGCTTGATTCCTGCCTCATCTGGCAGTAACCAGCAGGTCACCAGAGGCATAGCATGGGTTGGCAGCACCTGGGGGTGGGTGGGAGGGACATGGGCAGAGTACACATGCACATTCAACTGCCTAACGGCATGCACGTCACCCAGAGATTGCAGCCAGCAAGATAAGGAAAGGAAAGGTGTCCCATTGTCTGGAGAGATCAATTCCTGGTTCTCATGGAGAAGCCATTTTCAACAGAGCCCAGTTACAGAAGTGCACAGCTGCACTGAGGTAGCACCGTGTGCTGAAATATTGCGCCCCTAACAAATTTGCGCACAAGGCAATCGCCCCTGTGCCCCCTCCATGCTACACCACTGCAGGTCACTGTATGTGACAAGTGGGCTGTGTTTGGCTTGGTGGCTCCCAGGGTGTGTTAGGTTGCTGCAGATGCTCTTGAAGCAGAAAATTCTTCAGCTTTTTCTTTCCTAATGGAAGCTGGGCAGCTTTATTGATCTTTCACCTCCAAGAGGATCATCAGCCTTGGGGGAAACAGAGCATTGAAAGGTTGATAGATTGTGGGTTGTATCTGACTAAGTTATACTTAAAAGTACTCATTAAAATTAATGGGCCCAAGTTTGTCATGCTCATTATTTTCAATAGGTCTACTCTGAGAAGAACCAAGGTGGACACAACCCTGTGTTTCTCCCACTATGAAATTTTGTATGCCAAGTATCAAGTAAGCAGATGATGACCCTAGCTGTGCATTAGCATATGAATGCCTCGAGTTGATTTTGGGCATTTTTAAACTCTGCTAGGTAAAGATGAGCACAATAAGCAACAATAAACTCTACAACACAGTCTTTAGCTTTAAACTCTGCTCCCACTCACCCGCCTTTCCGGTGCTTTTCTCCTTGAAAGCATTCTTCTAGACAAATTCTTTAGAAAACTTTTTCACATCTCCAAGTACTAACTGTGGGATCGAATAGCATTTCTAAGTCTTCATTTATCTTCTTATGTTGCCTTTCCGTGTCAACAGTGGCTGACCTTTACTGGCTGAAGACACCTGTCAAGGATTTTGTCTCTGGACAGCCTTGTGTGTTCATACTGCAAAGACGATCCATCCATTTTAAAAAATGTGTGTAGAATACAGATGACATATCTGGGTCTTGTGTCCAGAGCAGTGACCCTTCATAGAAAAAAAGGGGGGAGAGCAATGTTTGCTTTCTGTTATCCTTACAAGTATGCTTTTTATCTTTTCAACAAATGACATTCAGTTCAAAAGGTTCCATTCAGTAGCATAAGATGTGCTGCACTATCCATTAATACTTTCCATGTTGTATAAGCTGGCCTTTAGGCCATTTCTGTAAAATGCATTTGACTGACTAATGTTGTACATATTGAATATTTAGTGTCTTTAGCTACTTCCATTTTACTTGGTACTTTGTGTAAACATAGCAAGATTTGAATGTTCAAGGCTTAATCATGCAGCGGGGGGAAGTTTCTCCTGTCTGGTGTGTTGTGAGTTGTCGTAGATTATGATACAATAATCAACAACAATATTTTCTCACACATTTTGCCTCCTTTCTCTCGGGCTTCTTATAGAACTGTGGTGATGGACACAAAAGTTGACATAACCAAAGGGTATCAACACTTTAAGCAAGGAGTGAGGAGGAGCAGACTGGAAACCTAATGCATCTCACTGGGTGGTTGTAATGATATAATGAAGAGGAGGACCATGTTTGTTGCCATGACCAAAAGCAAGATATACCTGTAATAAATAAAGCTGTTAGACAACAGCTATGTACATACTCCCGTTTCACACCCAGTGTGCTTCCACTGCTGGTTTGGGAAGCAGTGTACACATGATGTTAGCCATGATCCCTATCTATTCTATATCTATCCTTTCATGAAATGTTGGGCTCCAGTGTGTGCTCCCCCAACCTGCTTCGATCCAAATTGAGAAAATGGATGACATAGCTGTGTTTAAAGCTGGCAATGTATACACAGCCTGAGCAAACAACATTGGATGACTCAAGCAATAGAGCCATGCTACAGTGGAAAACTAGATGGGACTTACTAGAATATTTTCTCAGTAAGTTTTTTTTTTTTAATGACAAGATGGCTATTGAGAAAGAACTAAATTAGTGGCTGTTAGCCATCATAACTATATTATAGACCCTCTTGTAGAGAGGAAGGATACCATTTCGGCATTGCCACTTGCCATTCACATGAGCTTCCAGTGTCTGTTGCTGAAAGTTGAATGCTCACTTAGACGGCCCATTGGTCTGAATCAGCAGGTGTGACTCAATGGACAAGTCTGGGGAATGGAAAAGATCGGTTAGGGCAACATTTCCCCTTCTGTTCTGCCCTCATCTGTTGTCACTTGTTATGTAAATGCTGAACAAATAATTGTTAATTAAGCAGTCAATAAATCTGGTTGAATAAATAAAACAATAAACCAGGCGGGGCCACCAATGTCTGGTTTTAGGATTCTTTATGTGAACTCTCAGAAAAATTCTTAGCCTCTTATTGTACAATTTTACAAATCATAAATGTTGATTGCCACATCCCTCCCCCCTCCCACCAGCTGTAGAACTGTGGCCTATTTCACCAGGTATAAACGTGACAAGAGCTGCGCAAGGTGGGCACACATTATAATGTGGAGATTCTGTAGGAAAGAGCCAAGCGGAATGGGAAGCAGCCTGCATAAAACATATAATACAAGCATGGCCTTGGCTGCAATTGAATTAGGGTTTTGCTTGTGAAACTGGGGAAAAAGTCCCTGCCTCTCTCTCATTTTGGTTATGCGGTTGCTTTTGTGTCTGTTATTTCTGCATCTATAATTTCTTGCTGGTGTTCCATAATTTCACAGTCTTCCAATTAGCACATGAAACAGAACAAAACGGAAGGTTCAGTCTGTTTTGGATGCAGTAATGTGGCTAGTCTCTTGTATGTGGTGATTTAAGGTCAGAAGGGGGCACTGGCTGAATCTAATCTGATTTATTCTGAAAGCCCAGACCCAACGGAATTTCATTGTTAAACAAATTATAGATGACTAACACTGACTGATCTTTCACAAAAGTGCCATTTTCATCTGTGTTTTGAAACCTGAAACAAATCGAGCATCTGCAGCCATCGCTGCTCTAAATGTATCCTGTCTTTCAATTTTGGAAATGCCTGCTTTTTGTTTACTGGGCATTCCCCCCAATGTGACTTTCTTCTAGTTGTAGCTGCCCCCTTCCTGTCGCGACCCACACCCTGCACCCAAAAGGATAAGTGGCCAGATTTTTATAGTTCATTGTTGGTGAGAAACTTGGTTATATTAGCTTCCAATATGCACGTGATATACGATAAACCCCTCGCTAATTAGCTGTTAACTGCTACAGAAGATTGGTGCCAGTCTTGGCAATTTGGAGCAACAGAGTATTTATACACAACCCCCCCCCAAGCCCTTGGAGTAACAGTTAGCACCTCCTCAGAGGCTGCTCTGTTTCAAACTGCTCTTCAATTGGGGAGATGGCAGTGCGGGGGGGGGACAACTCCAGGGGCCAGATAATGCATTTGGGGTTCTGGATCTATCCTGTGGACCATCAGTTGCCCGTAGCTGCTAAATGAAATGACCTTACAAACTTCTAATAGTCTCAATGCATGGGTTCCTCTTGCCTTGTATGTAGCCTGCAAGACCTCTTTGTCTGTCAAAAACTGAAGAAACAAGACGATGATTTTCATTTCACTAAAATTAGCAGTACACATATATGGTGTGGCTGGATACGGTCCACCAGCACTCATGCTACAGCACTCGTCCTATATATAGGCAACGTCAATTTATGGAGATTAGACTTCTGTTTGTACCAGGCATTGCAAGCTTGGAGAGGAGACTGTAGGAGATATCCCTGCCACCCCCAACCCCCATACAATGGATTTTTATTAAGTACCATTATTCTTATATTGTTACACAAGAGGACCTATGAGTTCAAAGCTTAGTTCTTTAAATCATTTTTAAAAATACCGTATTTTTCGCCCTATAGGACACACTTTTTCCCCTCCAAAAATGAAGGGGAAATCTGTGTGCATCCTATGGGGCGAATACAGGCTTTCGCCGAAGCTTGGAGAGCGAGAGGGGTCGGTGTGCACCGACCCTTCTCGCTCTCCAGGCTTCAGGAAGCTATCAGCAAGCCTGGGGAGCCTGCTGGAGTTCCCGCAGGGCTCCCTAGGCTGCGGGTAGCAGCCTCCCGCCCGGCGCGCAAGGCGCCCTGAAGCAGAGTGCCCATCATGCCGGGCAGACATCCGCAGCGTGGGGAGCCCTGCGGGTAGCAGCCTGTCGCCCGGCGCCCGGGGCGCCCTGAAGCAGAGCGCCCATCGTGCCGGGCAGACATCCGCAGCGTGGGGAGCCCTGCGGGAACAACTGCAGGGCTCCCCGCGCTGCGGATAGCAGCCTGCCACCCGGCGCGCAAAGCGCCCTGAAACACAG
This sequence comes from Podarcis raffonei, assembly GCF_027172205.1. Taxonomy (NCBI): domain Eukaryota; kingdom Metazoa; phylum Chordata; class Lepidosauria; order Squamata; family Lacertidae; genus Podarcis; species Podarcis raffonei. The sequence continues at coordinate 23,378,619 of NC_070606.1, forward strand.
CGCCCCTCATGCCGGGCAGACATTGGCTAGCCCCACAAGCTCAGGGGACAGCGGGGAGGCGGAGCGCCGCCATACCGCTGTTCCCCGACCTGGTTTTGGGGGGAAATAAAGGGGGGAAATCCTTTATTCCCCCCCCCAAAAAAACCCTAGGTGCGTCCTATGGGACGGAGCGTCCTATGGAACGAAAAATACGGTACTTATTTTTAGTTTGAAGCTATTTCTCATTTCTCTCCAAATGAATTAATCAACGCAGACAAATCTGCAAATCAACACTGAGTCCATTACAAAGATGATAATTGGGGCTGAAGCCATCTTTTGGTCTTTACCCAAGCTCAACTAAAGAGGAACACAAGATTTCTTCTCCCAGTTTTGCCTTCTAGGATGTGGCTGTTGCTTGACAATTTTTTGAGGAGCCACATCTTACATCCAAGGCAGAAGGCCTCTACAGGGTGTTTTTTGTTTGCAGGTATATTCTACAGCATATCATCATCATCATTTATTGTTTAAATGCCACCCATCTGACTGGGTTGTTCCAGCCACTCTGGGCAGCTTCCTACAAATTATAAAACCACAGTAAAACCTCACACAATAAAAACTTCCCAATACAGGGCTGCCTTCAAATGTATTCTAAAAGTCAGATAGTTGTCTATTTCCTTGACATCATTCCACAGGGTGGGCATGACTACCGAGAAGGCCCTCTGCCAGGTTCCCTGTAACTTCACTTCTCGCAATGAGAGAACCACCAGAAGGCCCTCTGAGCTGGATCTCAATGTCTGGGCTGAACGATGGGGATGTAGATGCTCCTTCACACTGACATAAGATTGGTGCATTCAGGTTGGAATTATACTAGACCGTCCACATGTCTTCCTCTTTATTGATTGTTCTGTGATGCTCTCCCAGTGTTCCTGCATTATTGCCATCTGTGCTATATAGTGCAACAGGTTGGACAAAACTCCCACCCTGGAATATTTTGGTTATGCAGTGTTACAGGATTTTAGCAGGAAGCCATAGCACCTATTGTCAACAAGGCAGTGTATCAGCCCCATAACATTTGCACATGCAAATAGTATTGAAAGCATGATAATCTCCCTGATAACACCATAAGCACAAATGCTGATTTTTGCTCAATAAAATGGATGTCTGGAAGGGCTCAAGGTCTGGCTTAAAAATCCAGACACACACTTCATTGGGAAGACACAGAGCTATGCACAACCCATTGTTTGACTCCCCTAATGTCCATGTGCCACATGTAAGCATTGTACCTCATTGTTTGCTTCTGAGTAGCTTAGAATTTTTGCCTACCACACCAAAGGCTGCTTGCTGTTCCCTGAATATGCATTTTCCCATAAATGCACCTCCTGAGCAACCAATTCTGGTAATGTGCTTTAAAAACATAACACTGCACCAGAAGACAACAATTGGCTTTTTTAATGCAGAAAGCATGCTTTTGAAGCTGCTCCCTGTATGCAGCATGTTGGTGTCAAATGCAGAATTTCAATTCCTGATTTTTTTAAAAAAGCTTTTATTCCTTGAACAGTTTCTACTCCTCCTGATTTTGACAATGCACTTAAGAACATGCAGCTACCTGTAATTGAGTGATAATGAATAATATGACTGATCCAATAGAGTGATTATAAGGTTTACAGATCTCATTAATGTGTAAGCTCTATGTAAATGCAAATTAATACTCCTCCTCCCCATGAAAAATTCAAATGTTCTTTTTTTCCACAAGAGCCCCTGAAAGAGAGAACATGTCAACAACATGCATATGATAGCCAGCAATTTCATTACTACCATAATTTTGAGGCATGTTGTTTTTTGGGTTCTAGTCCCCTTGGTGCTACCAATCTGTTTTAGACTGTCCCCCAATATTACCCCTGTTCACTCTATACAAACTTCTGCCATTCTTTTAAATCACCACTTTCTCCCCTCTCATTGTTTCTCCATCCCTGATTTATTCAAATCCCTGCTTTTGTTTTAAACTACCACTTTACCCCATAAATGTTATTCCCATCTCACTCACATGCAGTGGCCACTGGTGTTGTACTGCCTGACTTCCCTTTTGCTCCCCCTCTCCATAGGATTCATGCAAATCCTGTATTGTGCTGTGGCACTTCACATCCTCCAATGCAGGCTGCGTGATGACAGCCTTTCAATTTTATGTATATACGAAGATAATCAGGCTATGTAGAAAATGCTTAATCTCAAAAGCAATACAAAGTCAGCATAATAAAAACATTGTGGTTTTAGCCGCATGTAAAACTTGGTGCTTGGTAAGTAATTGCTGAAATATTCATTTGAACAAAAATATTTTTAAGTTACATATCACAATCATATACTAAACAAAGGGTTTAATTTACCAGGCTTAATTAGGTGCTCAGTGTCCCAGTCCTACAAACAAGCAATCAACAGAGGTACTCAACATGTTTTAAGGACAAGAGAAAAAATGATTCTGTTAAACTGGATACAGAAACAACTTTTCATGGGGAACTGAACTAATGTTTAGGAATTCTTTAGTCTAGTGACTTTCTACGCATAAAGCAATTCACATGTTTGACTCCCATAATTGAATGTGTTTGTGTGGATGGCTGAATAGTTTATTTTACGCACATATTATGCAACCTGCATTAAGATGGAGAGAGTTCATAGCATTCACATCCCAAGAGTGTCCTGTTCTGTTATTGCAGCCTCAACTTCCAAGACACCCCAAACATCATGTCTGACCCTCTCTGCAACATAAAAAACACTACCTGCTTCATGCTCCAGCTTGCAAATGGGACACTTGGTTCTGTTCACTTACCTCATCCCCCACTGAAACACTGGAAACTTCTATCTCCCAACTTTGATATTGTCTTTTGCTAATTACCCGTAGCTCAGGGTGGGCTCCCCCCTCTGTGTCCTGCAATATCTTTTGCCTCTTTGATGGTTTTCATTGGTGTGTCAATGAGCGGCGACATTTTTCCATCAAGCAGTTGGTCCCTTACCTTTCCCGCCCCGACCTGGCCACAGTGATCTATGCGATGGTCATCTCCAGGCTTGACTACTGTAATTCGCTCTACGTGGGGCTGCCCTTGAAGCTGTCCCAGAAACTCCAGCGGGTACAGAATGCTGCAGCGAGGCTCCTCAGGGGGTCTCTGCCATGGGAGCATATTCACCCAATGCTTTTCAAGCTGCACTGGCTCCCGGTGGAGTACAGGGTCATATTTAAGGTGCTGCTTTTGACCTTTAAAGCCCTTCATGGCCTAGGACCCTCGTACCTACGGGACTGCCTCTGCCGGTATGCCCCACGGAGAGCCTCAAGGTCCATAAATAGCAACACCCTAGTGGTCCCGGGCCCTAAGGAAGTTAGATTGGCTTCAACCAGAGCCAGGGCCTTTTCAACTCTGGCTCCAGCCTGGTGGAACGCTCTGCCTCATGAGACCAGGGCTATGCAGGATCTGATTTCTTTCCACAGGGCCTGTAAGACTGAGTTGTTCCACCTGGCCTTTGGCTTGGAGCCAATTTGATTCCCTCCCTCTCTTTCTTTTTTCTTTTCCTTCTCCTCCTGCGATGAGGCTACATTTTAATATTTTAATGTTTCATTATTTTAATGTTGTATTTTAATTTTGTTTTAACTTGTAATCATTCAACTTGTTTTATTATTGTTTGTAAGCCACCCTGAGCCCGGCCTTGGCTGGGGAGGGTGGGGTATAAATACAAATTATTATTATTATTATTATTATTATTATTATTATTATTATTATTATTATCTTCCTTTGTCCTCCTAAGGAACCACACTCAGCGAGCTCTGCCAGCCTGGCCTGGCTCGTTAGCATGTTGAGCCCAGGGATTTCCATGTTTGGAATAGTTGAATCACACCTTGATTAGTTATAACTTTTACTAAATCCTGGAATTATGGGGAGGATCTGGCACCCAGGAATTTAGGGGAGCCATGCCCCCACATAAACTTATAACAGTACAGTAGCCTAGTTTATACACATACTTACACCTCTATCCTCTAGCCAGGGAAGCAAGAGGCATCATCAAGAGTTCAAGGATGCATTCCACTCCAACAAAATCTCTCAGGGAGGGTAGGAAGCAGAGCTCATAGGAGATGGTGGCCTGAGGAGGGTCATGAGAACCAAACAGAAAGGCCTGGAGATCCACATCTGGGCTCTGGGCCTGAGGTTCCGCATCCAATCGAATGATAGTGCTCATTTGCTATGGCGACTGAACCCCATCTTTCAAGTATGTCAGGGTTAATTCCACAGCCATTTATTGTGGTCTCGGTGCTGCTCATGCATGCAAGTTTTTCACAGCATCCACAAAACAGCCTCATCAAAATGCCATCCTGTATTCTTCATGCATCCCTTTAATATGGATTCAGTGTTTCAGATTTTTTGTTTTACTTTCTATGGAAATGGTAACACTGCATTAAATGGGAAAATACTGGCAATTCTGCAGCCAAACAACATGTTTCACCCATGCATACTGTTACAGGACTTCTGTCATGACTAGAAGCTCATGTATATATTTGTGAAGTTCATTGTGGAAGGATGAGACCTTCCATAGCCCCAGATTTTCTTTCTATTTTAATTCTTCAATGAGATGGCTTGCATATCCAAGCATGTAAAGCCTGTGGATTATATGAGCAGATGTACTATATGCTGCATATGCTCTTTTTGTGTGTAGCCAGAGGGTGCATATTTATTTTATAGATTATTTCTGTTTGTCTGGAGTGCCCCTGTGGGATTGTGTGAGCCATTACTGTCTGTATTTTCACTGGTCTAAATCCTAAACACAAGACTTCTCTAGCTCACCCCCCCCATTTTAAACAAAAATTGAACTCCCTTGGTCCTCTTTATATCCCAAGCATGTACAAAAGGTAAGCTTCACTGAAGCAAAAACTTATTGTAGTTCTTCAAGAGGACCCAATAAATCAATTAATAAATCAATAAATTAAATGATGTGGTATAATTTTAAGAACTGTGCAAGAAAACAAACCCTTTTAAAATGACAAACATTGTGTTGTACCCTCCCTGGAAGTTTGCCTTTAAGAGCAAGAAATATCTTACAACCCATTTGAAAAATTATAAAGGGTAATTTTAAAATTATTGATACCTTCTGCTTTTTTTACCATTTTAATATAATTATTTCGTATTTCCCACTGTTTGTTATATTTTACATTGTTTTTAGTTATCCATTTAATACTGTACTTAATGTGTTATGCTGTGTTTTATGTGCTCTGTTTTCCTCCTCTATGAATTATTGGACAAAATTTAATATATAGAGAGGCAGAATTACACGTGGCAACAGATACTGCTCTGAGAATACTGGCAATTGCTGAATTGCTTCAGACTAGCAGTGAGAAGACAGGATTTGTAGTGAAGTTGTGGATTGTGGAGAAGGGCTTGGCATCTCTCCATCTGCCCCTCTCTAGCCCCACAATCCCACTTGAGCTCTTCCCACAACCCAGCTGGGAGGAAACTGGCTTGTACAGGGGGTTGCGAGGGGGAAAGCGCCACTTCTCTTGACGGGCGAAGTCTCCCCTCAGAATTTGACCTCATGCTGCTGCTTTGCAAACCATTTGTTGGCGTTCAGGGGGTCAAACTAGATGACCCTCAGGGTCCGTTTCAATTCCATGATTGTATGAACCAGAGTTCCCAGAATGACCTTGGGATGCTGCAGAATTTCTGCTACTATCTTCAGATAGCTTTGGAGGACTTCCCACATGAAGGATCCAAAACAGCACAGCAGCAGCAGAGAGTGCCTTTCTGTGCAACTTTGGTTATTCCACAGGTGAATAGTAATGCTGTCAGGAAAGACCTCCCTTTGCTGGAATTACCCCGATTATGTCATGAGCTTTGTATATGGCAGAGCTGAGCTAAAACCTACCCTCCTTTTTCTAGGAACATTTTCTTTCCCTAGAAAGGAGGCTTCCATTTTTCTGACTCTTCTCAGGGCAATTTTTAATTTTATTGGAATTTCTCTATAATATTGGTTGTTGACTGGTTGGTCAGTCTTAAGATCTTCCCCTTAAACATTTGAACATTCCTCCAGCTGCCTGCACTTTCTGACGTGTAAGAGGCTCATGGGAGGAGTGCCCTGATTATATGTTCCTTTGAGTTTTAATTAAAACACGGGAAGCCAGAGAGGTTGGCTACTGAGCATGTGAGATCAGTGCAGTTCCTATTTTCATTTTAAGGGAAAGCCTTCATTTTTAACTTTAAAAATACCCCTCTTATCACTGATTTCATTTAAAAAACAACAACAACAAACCACAAACTCCTTCACTTGAAAAGAAATAGCTATCAGGTGTGCAGAAGACAGTCTCCTCACAGGCCCCTGTTTACAGTAAAGCCCAGCTGAAGGCATTAAAGCAAATTCAAGAAACGTGGGCACTACAGAAGGCTGGAGAGATGTGTAGAATGAAAGAAAGGGCACACACAAACAATCTGTAGTCATCTCGAAAGTAAGGTAAGCACAACAGAAAACCCTTCACCTAACAATGAGAATTGCATCAAACTTTCTCTCCCCTTTGATCATTTTTGGAATGCATTATCTTTTCTCATTTTTCAATGGGGAATGGTCAAAAATGCAGGAGAAATTATCAGTGCTTCGCTAGTGTTTTGCTCTGGAAATGTTTTGATACACAGAGGTTGTGCTTGTAATTGTTAACAGTCCATTGTGTTCACACAGCTGGCTTTAAATTGAAGACGTGCAACTGAATTTCATATGCATGTTTACTTAGGCTAAACTCCCAAAGAGATAAATATGGCTTGTTCGCAGATAAATGCATATAGGATCACAGTAACAAGGAACTGTCTTGTTTGTAATGTATCTAAGGCAAACTGCTCTGGGAGTCTTTTTGGCTGAATAGCAGGATAAATAGCTTTCAAATAAATATTGCAGCAGTACTCAATTCAAATCCTGCTGAGGGCTACTTTACTAAGCACTGGTGGTAAGGACTGCTACAATTTTAACTCCAGTGTTTGCTTAACACATGCTATCTTTCAACACACATGCATACACACTCACTTCTATGGCATGTTCTCTCTCTGCATGTCTCTGTAAATCCACTCCATCGTCACCATGAACCAAAGACCTATGTTAGGCTCAAAGGTAGGAACTGCCTCAAGGCCACCACAGCAAAATTCATGGCTGAGCACTCCTTTGGTTCCCCTTACTTCTCTTTCTGTCCAAAGTCGACCTTCAGCCAAACTACCCTGTGCCTCTTCCTTGAACCTTGACACTGAGCTGATTGGTGCAAGGCTGCTGTATAACTGCAGAAGTAGGACATGTATTTTTGGTGCCATCTAAAATTATTATTATTATTATTATTATTATTATTATTATTATTATTATTATTATTATTTATTACTTATACCCTGCCCATCTGGCTGGGTTTCCCCAGCCACTCTGGGCGGCTTCCAACAGGAGATTAGAATACATTAAAACATCAGTCATTAAAAAATACTTCCCTAAACAGGGCTGCCTTCAGATGTCTTCTAAATGTCAGATAGTTGTTTATTCCTTTGACATCTCATGGGAGGGCATTCCATGGGGTGGGAGCCACTACCGCGAAGGCCCTCTGCCTGGTTCACTGTAACTTTGCTTCTTGCAGTGAGGGATCCGCCAGAAGGCCCTCGGCACTGGACCTCAGTGTCTGGGCCGAACGGTGGGGGTGGAGACGGTCCTTCAGTTATACTGGGCCAAGGCCGTTTAGGGCTTTAAAGGTCAGCACGAACACTTTGAATTGTGCTCGGAAACCTCCTGGGAGCCAATGTAGGTCTTTCAGGACCAGTGTTATGTGGTCTTGGCAGCCGCTCCCAGTCACCAGTCTAGCTGCCACATTCTGGATTAATTGTAGATTCTGGGTCACCTTCAAAGAGCGCATTGCAATAGTCCAAGTGGGAGATAACCAGAGCATGTACCACTCTGGCAAGACAGTCTGCGGGCAGGTAGGGTCTCAGCCTGTGTACCAGATGGAGCTGGTGGACAGCTGCCTTGGGCACAGAATTGACCTGCACCTCCATGGACAGCTGCGAGTCCAAAATGACTCCCGGGCTGCGCACCTGCTTCTTCGGGTAAAATTTTCCATTGGAAAAAGATTCCCACTAGTTTTCTTATGAGCTTTGTCTGTTTATATCTGTTTGTTTGTTTGCTTGCTTGTTTAACAAATGCTAAGATCTCATGCAGAAGTTTATGCAGAATTCTGCTAAATAAAATTGTTCCTATTGTGTGTCTTCTTCCTTTTGAGTCTGACATGCTGGTATGCTTCATAGTTGCTTTCAGCTGTAGCATTAAGATGCATCAGTGCTTGCCCCTTCCCTGCTGGTAGATAGATCCTTCCAGCAAATCTGTTGTTCCGTAACTGGCTTTCAACTTACGAAACATTTTGATGCTTATGCTGGTATTGCACAAGATCTAAGCCCTTGCGAGACTTGCATCTAGGTTATTGCTGCTGTGTTCACTGAATGAGGGTTTTGTTGTTGTTGTTGTTTGCCACAGCTGACAGATTTGTTGCCTTTGGGATTCACACTGATCTGTTGCTTGATTTATCTGTGGCTAGTACAGGGCAGTGCTACAGCCCATTAGAACCAGCCATGGCGAACACTGCTTTCAAGTCTCAATAATGTGCAGTATCAAACGTGCCTTTTGTTTTAAAGTAGGCAGCCAAGCTGGTCAACAGTCGTTGCTTCTTTTCTGGTGTTCAAAACACTGATGACAGTAAACATGACTTGATGGAGTGCATCGAACTTGAGTTCACGTGAACCTTTGGCCTTTGTGATTTGTGGCATTTCTGGAAACTTAGCGTGGTGATTCATCATAGAAAAGAATGCTGTTACGGCACTCGTCTGCCTGCAGACAAGTGGGTGTACTGGTTTATAATTGTCTATGTAGGTTGGTGGTGCGATGTGTGCAGAGCACTCCACCTCCCTGTGTGGTTGGGGCAGCCAATACAAGGTTGGTTTCTTTGAGCGGTGAGAGCACTGAAAGCTCACAGACAGCAGTTTTGTGATAGCGGTTTATTTTCCAACATGCAAATTTGAGTCTGGGGGAACAGCCGTGCATCTAGGCCCACAGTTCAAGTCTTTAAAAACTGCGTAGTTTCCCCCAAGGTAAAACAAGGTGACTCTGGAATTATTTGATTCTGAATATGAATGTGACATAACAAGTTCCATGCTGTTTATTTCTGCCCCTATGCCACTGAATAGCTTTTCTTGGTCCTAAATTGTAATCTGGTCTGGAGAATAATTCATTACTTCTACTCTTGCATCTCAGGTGGCAGCAGCAGCAGAGAAAACCCCTTTAGCATCTATCTCCCAAATGCCACCAATGCTAGGTAAAAGAGAATTATGGCTTACGGAAAGTTGGGAAGGGGAATTCTGTCCCCATCATTTTCCTTTCTCTGTGGCTCTTCTCTCAGTCACACCATGGCTATGTTTGGTGGGGACATGGGAGAGGGCCCTTTTGATGGGTTCTTCCAACATTTGGAACTCGCTTCTTACTGAGATTAGACTGGCTCCCTCCTTGTTGTCTTTCCACTGGCAGGTGAAGACTGTTTTATTCCAGCAGGTTTTGGGGAGCTGATTGCTTTTAAGGAACAGGCTTTTTAATAGTGCTGTGCTGTTTTTACTTGCTGTGCTTTTACTATCTGTATTTTAAGAGATTGGTTTTTCACATCATTTTAATTCCATTATAGTTTAATTAACTTTTCAACTCTGATTGTTCTGTGTTTTATCCGTGTTTAATTTTTTAAAATCTGCTTTACGCCCTGGATTTGGGGAAAAGGTCAGGGAATGAATAAATGGTAGTGCAATGGACACTGAATTGGCTCAAGATTGGGGGAGGATATCTAATTTATCCCCAGCTCAGTTCTCTCTTGAAATGTCTAGTGCAAGAATGGAGACTGTATGCTCCTCCAGATGTTGCTGAATCCAGCTTTCATCTTCCCTTGACCCTTGACCACACTGACTGGTGCTGATGGGAGTTTTAATCCAATCACATCTGGAGGGATACAGCGACATGCATACCTGTCCGACAGCAATCATGCAATCCTAGCTTTTCGTTTGACATGCTCCTATGTAGAAATGTGGTTAACGCATGAATGGAGCCCACTTTAGCTGCACCCAAACACAACAGAATAATGATTCTGTGCATGTCACCATTCCCAAGGAAGAAATAAACTTGAGTCGCTTCCAGGTCACCTCTTTATTGAACATTCACCCTTACCTGTTTGCACAAGGTTAGTGGCAAGGTTAAATGTCTAGTCATTGAGTATTGTTCTAGATTTGTTTACTGATTATATCACGTTGCATCAAGCAATCGCTCTTTCACACTTTGCAGTGCATTTCCCCCTCGTTCTCCTTATCGTAGAAAGTAGGTTTGTTGCACAAGAGCATCAAATCAACTAATTGCACAACCTTAATTTTGGCAGTATGATTGAATTCAACCCCAAAATAGCAACTGACTGGAAGCACCCTTCGAGCTGTTTGCAGCTCTGTTGACTTGCATGCTGTAAGGTAAAGAATGATTCCTGTTAAACTGACAGTACAATTATGAAGTGTGGCTAATAAATGAGAGAGAATGGGAAGATTAAACAAACCAAAAAGAACCCTAATGGGGGTGATTTGAGACAGTACACACTGTACTGTGTGGAAGGTTAGTCTTCTGCTTTCAAAGAAGGAATCTTATATAAGCAGCTGCTATTAGCTTGATGTTCCAAAGGACTAGCTACAAATCCTCACACATGTTCAGGTTATTATGTCACAGTTTGGGTAATCAAGATTGCAAGCTTTGAGTCAAATAAATCCCTTTTTTAAAAAAACGCAACAGAAAAACTGGCAGTTCTTATGTTTCTTCTCCTCATTAGTGCTTATCAGAAATTACTGGTATGTGTTTGGCTCTACAGCCGGCCAATAGTGAATCTGCATGTGGAAAAACAGATATGCCACAATTCAGCTGGACAGCGGCAAAAATTCAGACCAGAAGTACATCTCTGTAGCAAGGCAAATCTCTGGAAAACCAAGCTGCAAGAAGTCACAAAAGATTGCTGCATGTTTTAAAGTTTCAGGCTTCCTCTCAAATAGATTGAAGTCTACTGAGAAGACTGAATATATTTTATGTTATCATTTTATGTGGAATATTTATATACTGCTTATATTTAAACAAAACCCTAGGCATATTGCAGTGTATGTTAAAACATTTTGAAAGAGTTGCTTACATGAGAAGTTTTCCTTTGGAAAGGGCCTTCTTTTCATCTAAGTACTAAAAAAGGAGAGCTTAAATACATAAAGGACAATCAAATAATTAAATATATGGATTCTGTTGTACAAAGAAAATTTTCTTTGCTAGAGAATATAATATATGCCAGCCTCTGACCAGTGAAAAGTCTTTCTTCTTCCTCCTCTTACTACTAGAATAACTCAGGTTGATGTTCAGACAAATATAACTGAACAAGACCTTCTTCACCTGTTAAACCCAAGAGTAACAAGTCCTAAAATTTTTCATGAGTAGAATTTACTGTGAGCATGTATTCAAACTCGGTTCCAGCCACATTTTAAAAGTAAAGCTAGAGCCCCAATTTCTTACCATATTATTGTTAGGCTGCTGTATGTGCAGTTAGCATAGATGCTCTGGATCTGCAAGATGGTGGAGCTTGGAATTCAGGTGGATCCTGGAAATCTTGTTTATTAAAACACACCCCAACATGTACACATGTGTGAATCACTGCTTCCCCATTACAGTGGAAGAAAGTGCAACAGAAAAGATGATTGTGTCAGCCTCTTAGAATTATCCTAAAATTGTAACAGAAATTAGAGTTACTACAAGATTTGGAAAGAAAGAAAGAAAGAAAGAAAGAAAGAAAGAAAGAAAGAAAGAAAGAAAAGCAAAAACCAAAGTTAACTTTGGGTTTTGAGGAAAGCCATAAGAATTGTGATAACATTAACAATTGCTTCAGGGTTTTACATATACCTAATACCTGCCAATTTATTTCAACTATAGTGAAATCTGAGCTGAGCTTGAAAGTTCTAACATGGGGAAATTTAGAGGGCACATTTAGAAATATTTCAGTAAAGCAGCAACATTTCTCAAACCCAAGGCTCATAAAATTAAAGTCTTGTCTAAGAAGGAACCTTCACACAGTATTAGGGAGTTCCCACATCTCTAATCTTAACCCAATACTCTGATTATTCCCCCAGCACTCAACATTCATGCAGCCCCTTGGAAAAGAATGTGACAAAATATTAAAACTTCCCTTCATAAGTGCTCTGTCTGCACATATTGAGTTCCATGAATTGTAAGAGATTTCCCAGTATTAGAATGTAATTGTTTTATTTAAATATTTTTTAGCTACTGTTGAAGGCCAAGGCCTCACAAGCCAGCTTTCATAAAAACATAAAAATTCAACATATGTGTAATCACAAATACAATCCCATGATAGAAAAGATCTGCATTAATATTATTAAATCACCATCTCCAGCTATCATAAAAGCAATAGAATAAGCTTAGAATGGTTAAAAACCATTTCAGCACTGGCTTAAGCAGACAAATCCCATTGCCTTTTCTTAGAAAAAGTAACATAAAACAAATGGAGGCATCAGCTTCTGTCTTACTGAGCATATGTGTAAATCATCCCAGTGAAATCATGAAGCAAATGGAATCGCCTATGAATTTGATGGAGAACCTTTTTGTAAATACTTTGGAGACCTTAATAAAGTGAAAAGCTGAGTTTTCACTGTTGCGGTCTTTGTTCTTCAACAGGTTCTCTAGCTTTGGGTAGAGATGTTCGATCTCAGGAGATCTTATGTTCCAATCCTTGGCAAAATCAACAGTGTTTTCTAGAGATATTTTCTCCATCATATATTGTTTACAATTGAATTGATAACTGCGTAGAAAACATTGAGTACTGTTTTATTTAACTGAGCAGCAGCTGCTAGATCAAGCTGTAAATCGAAAGATCCCAGGCTGAAGTCCATACAGGCAGGCCAGATACTTAAGTTGATAAAAGTTTCATTTTTGCCAGAAATTAGTGGCAAAACTAGGGCATTCTGGCACCCTTGGCAAAATGGAGCCTTAACATTGTATGCCGCCACCATCCTTCCACTTCTTTCTTGCTAATTATTCACATCTGATTCCAACCTCCTGGACTTGTTAGTCTCTTCATATGAGTCGTGTGAATCTTAATAGCATTACTTCACCAGGTGCCATAGCTAGAAATTTACATGCCCTGAGCTGGTTCCCAGTTCTATACCACTATCTCTGAGAACCAGTTTTAGATGGATTTAAGAGTGGACAGGCTAGTAGCAGCAGGGACAGACTTCGGTCTTTCTAATTTCAGCGGCACCCTGTATGAAACCAAAATTCAGTGCCACCCAGCCTCTCACCTTCCGTTCTGCACCTGCGCCATGTCATAGTTGCAACACCTGGCAGTGCCCCCTCATCCTGGCACCCAATGTGTGGGAACTGGTCCCACTGTCCTAAATCCACCTCTGCGGTTAGCCTTGCTGTTGAACTTTTATTGGTTCTTTTCAGATGCATTGTACTTGCTCAGAAGCTTTGTATCCAGTCTTTGATTCCCCACCCCCTCCCTCATACTCAGCAAAAATAATGGCTGAATGTGCATTACTGTGTTAGGTTTGCCTGCAAAGGTCCTTTGAAAAATGCAGTGATACTGCTCTGCCTAGCCTTCCCCGAGCCACTGTCCATCTGGTTGTTGCCTTTAAAAAAAAATTCAGTTGGGTAGAAATTAGGTGCACTGTATTTTTCGCTGTATAAGACGCACCAGACCATAGTTTTTGGAGGAGTTTTAGCACCTAGTTTTTGGAGGAGGAAAACAAGAAAGAAAATATTTTGAATCCCAGAAGCCAGAACAGCAAGAGGGATCGCTGCGCAGGAAAAGCAACGATCCCTCTTGCTGTTCTGGCTTCTGGGATAGCTGCGCTGCCTGCATTTGCTCCATAAAATGCACACACATTTCTCCTTACTTTTTAGGAGGGAAAAAGTGAGTCTTATAGAATGAAAAATATGTTGATTATTCTATACTGGAAGGAAAAGATTGTGTAATGTCACCCTTTTATTTTGTAGTACACAACCTTTGCCTGTTTTGCATTCTTCCACAAGATGCATCCACAGTATTAAGAATCTTGTTCCCCCAGCCTAGTTTCAGTATTGCTTATAGTAACTAGTTTCAGTTACTATTTCTATATCTGCATGCGCAAGCCTGCTGCATTTTTGACCCCACTCCTCAGTTTTTCCTTCTTTTCCCTGTAATTTTGAGCCTGAAATTTCTGTTCCTACAGCTCTCCCCACTCCCAGTACACTCCATCTTTCCTTTTCTGTTGATCCACAAGTCTTTTTTTTATATTGCAGCAGTGTCCCTGTGCCTAGGACACGATGAATATTTGTGATTTTTCTCGTCCAGCTGAAAACCGCCAATGTGATACTGCAGATAAGCATCCCAAGCATGAGGCAGTTTTGATGACATTCTTTCCAAAAACTGCAAAGAAGAAGAAAAATAATAATAGAAAGCAGGCAACTAGACTTGCATGCAGATGAAATATTGAATCAACTGATAATAGCGTAGATGTAATACACAACAAAGCTCTGGATCGGCATGGAGATGACAACTTAAAGCTTTTGCAGATAAGCATCTCAAACATGCTGATAGCATTGTGTAGGAAAATGGAAGGAAGGTGACAAATATCACACATTTCTACCTTTTCCTCTTCTCTTCCCTTTTGGTGGAAAAAATTTGCAGCAAGGCAGAGCTGACAGGGATACCTGCTTCTCCTCTCCACCAGGCACCTGCAGCTAAAAACCACAAGGCAATCCTTGCAAAAAAATAAAATAAACTGCCTTGGGCAACCTCACAGAAAAAGAAAATGACCCTCAGGACTGTAGCAATTTTTATGTCCTTGTCAAATCCACAGGACTAGCAAAGCCCCCACCCCCCCGCACCCTGCATCGCATAGGAATCAACTGCACAAGGTGGAAAGCATCCTTATATAGAGCTTTGTGTGTGTGTGATATCTGTCACATAGCTTTTAAGAAAGGGGGTCTCTTGAGAAATCTGAGGCCGGACTACAGAAAGTTCTCTGTGGGGGAACTGGCAGATGTTAGCTCGGTATTGACAGATGTGGCGGTGCAGACCACCTGGCAGTTCTTCGCAGGGGGCTTCGGTTTGAAGATCACCGCAATAAGCTTAATCACTTGAAGGCCTGTCAGCAGCCTGTAGTAAGATTCGTCCCCTACCTTCCTTGATCAGATTTACTGGGATATAACGTGAGCCTGAAACTATCCCATTGGTAGCAGCAGCACCTAGCCAATGGTGGAGACACACTGTTACCTGTGCAACTTGCTGTCACTCGTATCGGCCTCATTAGCTTTCGAAATCCTTACAAACAGCTGCTTTCTGGCTCATTTTTCCCCCCAGCTGCCAAATTAGAGCTTAAAGGATTGTTCAGACTCTGGGGCCTTAGCAAAATAAAGGCTAGTAAATGAATTCTGGGATTATCAGTCTGCGTTTTGAGATCTATGAGGCATCTCTTTCTCAGTAATCTTTAGGTAATTCCTTCTGTAAATTTTCTCAAATCCCTCATGGCCACATTAATATATATGGTCAGGCTCTTGTGATGTTTCCAGTATTAATGTGTCTAATTTTGACAGCACTAGCATTGGGCAATGGGAATGCCTCAGTCTCAATCCAGCAGGTACATAAGGGCTCATCCATATGTCCTTTTGCGCCATGTTTACCAGGGATAGGTAAAATGTGGGGTTTCCTGGAGAAAGCGCCAGGACAAAATAAACCCCGCTCAGACACGGAGCTTTAAAGCCCAAACCTGTGCCTAGAAACATAGCACAAAGGGAAGTCTGGGTGAGCCCTATGATAAGAGGAAGAAGAGCAGAGCTACACCTGGTAAAGGTAAAGGGACCCCTGACCATTAGGTCCAGTCGTGGCCGACTCTGGGGTTGCGACGCTCATCTCGCTTTATTGGCCAAGGGAGCCGATGTACAGCTTCCGGGTCATGTGGCCAGCATGACTAAGCTGCTTCTGGCGAACCAGAGCAGTGCATGGAAACACCGTTTACCTTCCCGCTGGAGTGGTACTTATTTATCTACTTGCACTTTTATGTGCTTTCGAACTGCTAGGTTGGCAGGAGCAGGGACCAAACAATGGGAGCTCACCCCGTCACGGGGATTCGAACCATCAACCTTCTGACTGGCAAGTCCTAGGCTCTGTGGTTTAACCCACAGCGCCACCTGCTCCCCACCTGGTAGTAGGTAGAATAAAGGCCTCAGTAAAGTGTGCTTTCTCTGAGAGTAGAGGTATCTCTACATAGCTTGGGTGCATGGCTGGGGACTGACCAGTCCCTGTGTTGTCATCAGTATGTCTGGCTCTGCCCTGTTTACTTCAGGCAGGACTGATTTCTGCTGCAGAGTTGTTAGCTAGTTGCGAGTACTGCAGTGTGTCTCGCCATGAGCCATGTTATGATCTGGGAGCTTCTAAGCCAAAGAGAGAGAATTTCATTTGGAAGAATGGCAGTGTACACACACACACACACACACACACACACACACGTGTGTGTGTGTGTGTTTGTATTTGCCATTGTGATTTATATAGTTCCTCCTATAGGAATGCATAGTTTGGACATTTTGTGTTAAGAGCATAACAGAAGATCAACCCTGTTGGATCAGACCAATCTCCTATCGAATTCAGCAATCTGTTTCCTACTGAATGCTTCTGAGAAGCCCACATGAATAACCTGAGGGCAACAGCCCTCCCATACTGTTCCCCTCCAACCAGTATTCAGAGGCATGCTACCTCTAATCCTGGATGTGGCATTCAGCCACTGTGACTAATGATCTTTGATGAATTTGTCTAGTCTCCTTTTTTACCTCTCTGCCTGAGGTAGTGGCCATCACTACATCTTGTTACAGCAAGTTTCATGCACTAAGTACTCCTTTTTGTCTGTCCTGAATGTCCTACCAATAAGCTTCATTGGGTGGCCCTGGCTTCTAGTTTTATATGAGAGGGAGAAAAAAGTCTCTTTATCCAGTTTCTCCACATTATACATACTTTTATAAACCTTGTCCATGTTCCTCTTAACTTGCCTTTTTTCTTCTTCTAAAAGTAAGAAGCCCTAGATGTTGTAACCTTACAGTTCCTTGTTGGGAATTGCTTTTTAAAAAAATAAATACTAAATTCCCACAAATTTCACATAAAAATTCCAATAGGTAAGGCATTTTTCTTTTGTTTTATCAACTTCCCATCCCATTTTCCATGGTGTTTTTGTTCTGTCTCTTTGCTGCACCCTAACTTCACTCTTTTATATCATAACCACAATACAATAAACCTTGCAGGGAATTTCTTTAGCTTCCTGACCATTTTGGCTGCCATTTTTCTGCATCTTTCCCACCTCTAAAATATCATTTTCTGAGCTATGCACAGTATTCCAGGTCACGCCGCAGGTTTGTTTAAATGATGTGGACCATTGCATTATTTTATTGGCAGGTTTATTATCAGTGGCCTTCTTTTCAAGGAAGTAAAGCCAGAGCAGCAATGGCCTGTGTGATGGGCTTGAGTCATCCTCTCAATGCTGGCATTGCTGCAGTTTCCCTGGAGTGTGTAGGGGGCTATAGTGGGGCTACACAGCTGCACCGGCAGAGGCAATCCAGTGCTTCCACCAGTGTGCTTTTGCAGTCTCAACCTCTCTGCTGTCATGATATATCCTGTCCTCATCCCAGTACTGTAAACTTCAGCAATGCTGAAGAGTAGCTCTGCAGCTTTGCCGCACCTCATGGGCTTCTACTGTCTAGGTCCTATTGGAATGAATGGGATAAGGGCCAATGACATGATTTTCAGGTGCATATAAAGTGTAGCTTGTATGTATACCCAAGTGCTTCTAAACATCAGTTACTTTCATCTACAATTTCCAGTCCTGCTGTGACCTCAGAGGAATTAAGCCAATGGAAATCAAGGAAGCCATAGCAACTCTGCTTTTCAAGGCCCGCTGTGATAATAAAGTGAAGCAGTTAGGTCAGAAGCTGAGGAAATAACTAGATTGAAGAAGCCAAAGGACGATGAGAGGCGTATGGGAGAACATAACTGAAGCCCGTCCTCATGATGATCTCCAACTCTTTCTGTTTACAGTGTTGTGCTTTACTGAGCAGAAGGATCTTGCAATGTACCATCCTTTGCCTTTCAAAGTGTTTCTGTTTAATGCACAAAGGTCATCCGTTCAATACTTTCTGTGTGTATCTAGCTACGCTTCTTATCGTTAATGGGTGATTGTATAGTTTGAAGCTCTGCAGCAGACTGAGACTGTGGAAACTGACGTTAACGAATAAATCTGATAAACATCTTGCCGTTTCACTAAGAAATTCAAGGACGTTTTCCTTGCTTGCTATAGGAAGATATATTAAAAATGGCAGTATACAAGACAGACAGCATGTTGATTGCCTGCAATCATCTGTTGAAGGACAAAAAATAGCATTTTCTAAATTACCACATTAGTTCCCAAAGTGAGAGATGAAATGCATTAATGAAATAGCCTTTGTATTTGTGGAACCTAATCTGAATTTTTGGTCATATAGTTTTCTAATCAATTTTGGTGTGCAGTCAGTGGAACAAAAAATTCTGATTGTGTTTTACAGCCGGATAAGCTAAAAAGAAAAGAAAAAAGCCCAACTTAAACTTCAGTTGCTTCTTTATCTACAGATTCAAAAAATGTATTGGGGTATGTATGTGTGTTTTAATAATGAACAACTAGCCTCTTTATAAGGAGATAACCCCAAGAACATACCCCTGAAGTAAAATTAAGCTTTCCGTAACAATATTTGCCAAAGGAAAAGTAATGGAATGTTGCTTCTTAAATTGCCTTGTGGGCTGGATTTCTTTTATAATTAAGTATTTATACACCACCATTAGTGTACATGGTGCCTTCCAAAAACAAAACAAAGATGCCAACAAGACTAAAGCATTCAAATTACTCAATTAAAAAGTTTGTTTGAAATTAAGTGGAACATTTAATAGAAACTTTGGATACTTAATGATATTAATGGTGGCAGTTCCTACTTTTCGAAGAGAGAATATGTTTTCACTGAACGGCCATTACTATGAACCAAAGGATAGCTTAAGATTTAAATAGTCAAATTCTTTCTCTCACCTCCTTTAACTGTGTTCCTGTACGGAAACATACAAACAAGCATTTAATAGGCAGACAACCTTAAAGGGCAATGCTACAAATTGTCTGAGAATTTGAATACGGTTCACCAATTAAAGAACTGAAATGTTTAAGGATAAGGATAGTATTTTCTATCCTGATAGTTGATGGAAGAGTAAGCAGGCAAGCAAACTGCTGCATCAAGCGCACTGGCTTGCTCCCACGATTGAGAGGACCGGTGCTGTGTGCCATGCCCTTGCCATGCATGCATGCTGTGTGACATACTTATGTCATGCGGGCACACCATGTGGTGCTGATGTCACTTGTACATGCTGCACATTGTGCTGACATGCCACCTGCACGCCATGCTGCTTGCACGAGTGACATCAGCACGTCACATGGTGCGTGCATGGCACATATTGAGGGGGCCCAGCTCCCTCCATCAAAATTTCCGGGGGCTGTCACCCCGCCAGATGGCGCCCATGTGCTGCATGTTCACCACCAGTGATTGCAGTGCCTAGAATGTGTTTTCAAAGGGCCACTCTAGCCCCCATGCTTTGTGGTTTTGTCCGTGTAACAATCCATTTTTGTTTAAATTCCTCAGAGTGCCGAAACAAGGTTGGAGCCTTTTGTATTTGCAAACCTTTTGGTATGCGTTGACTTTTATAATACTCTGATAAGGAATCAACAGCGTGATGGTGCATTTTGACCTTACATTAAAGGGGAGCTGTAGTAATAATGGGTGCCAATGATTACATGAGAGAAACTGGCGGGTGTCAAAAGCTACAGAAAAATAGGTTGAGACCTCATAACACATATTCAAAAAAGATCTTATTACAATTAGAGTCAAAGTGGATCTCCCGCCTAGATACAGTTATTCCAAATGGCTTGAACTTTAATTTAGAATTGAATTGTTTTCTGTGATCCTTTTTACAGTCCTTTATCATCTTTGATGAAACAAGAGCATTTATGGTTTTGTCACAAATGCCCTTGTGTGCCTGCCAGCTGTTTCCCTTCTCCAGTGGTGGTGGGGGATGTGGGGGCTCACAGAGGGAGAGTGGAGGCTGCATGAACCTTGTGTGCCATGGGTTGCTCAGAACTGGTTTCAGGACTCAAGATCTTCCTTTCTGGTGGCTGCACGAAGCGCTTAAATGTTGCCCCAGTAATATGGTATGATGGACTAGATTTGCTTTTCTAGAGATAGTTGCAAACTGTGGAGGCTGGGATAACTGGGTGAATTAATTATGATGGTAAGCCATTTCTTGTGTTGTCTTCTGAGAGCTTATGCGGGTATATCTTTAGTACTAGAGAAACTTACCAGAAGTTAAGTCTTACTGAATTCACTGAGGCTGTACTCCCAAGTAAGAGGGGTTAGGACAGCAGCCTTCAGACTGGATACATTTCATGTTAGTGTGCTTGTGCTCGGCTGTTCTACTGACATGGCTTTGATTCCCACCATGTCTGTATGGCCTTTGCATGAATACATTGTGTTACACAAAACAATTGTGCTTTGTGAACCTGTGTGTATAGCTTGTGTCCTTACGATAAGTGTGTTAGCTATTCTCTGCCCTATGGGAAGGGGCAGCAATCTTGCAGAGCGAAATGCTTTTTCAGCAGTGTCATAAAGCTTTCTCAGCAGATTCTTAAAGTGATAGGTTATCATAAATTCCCTATTAGCAGCCACATCCAGGGGTTCAATTACCACAATTTTGGGACCCTTGGAGACCCCACCCCCAATGGGACTGTGGCAAATATTGTCCCAGGGGTCAGTCTGTAATATCCTTTACATTTGTTGTGAGGCCAACATGAGATTAAGCGAGGTACATGCACATTTTAAAGCATCATACAGCACTTTAGATGAGTTTGCCCTGGTAAGCTGTGGTTAAATCACCAAAATCATATATTTATTACAGTGACTAATGAAACAGGGTTACTAAATTCTCTTAGCAAAATGCCTACCTGATGTGACTCAAAGGATGCTGTAGCCAAAGTGGCAGTTACAGAACAATGAGGATGGAATATCCAGAAGTGTTGTGTTTGCTGTTGCTGAGTGATGTCAGGTACTGTCTTCCAGGCCGTTGTCATGTGATGTTAAGGTGTCACCTCTCTAGATCTAGAAGCTTTCTCTTTCTTTTTAAAATAATCATATGACATCTGTACTGCAATAACCACTATGCTGTATCAGAGAGGGTGTGGTCCTCTGAATTTAAGTGCTTTGCGATTGATGGTTCCATTTGGGGGGAGGTGGTCACAGAGCCGTCTTCCCCATACGGCTTAGTGGTTCATTGCGCCAGGGCGCTGGCCTCTCAGGGGCGCCCCAGCGAGTGGGGGAGCTACACGGCTTTGCCGGCGGCCTCCCCTTTCCCTGCACGCCTGCCAGCTGCTCCCCATCAAACATATGGCTGTCGGACATGCAGCTTCCTTCCCAAGCCTCCACGGGAGGAGAGTGATCCCTGCAGAGACTTGGGAAAATGTCGACAACTCTGGGAAATGGGGAGGGGGGCGCCGGAGGGAACTTTGCACCACGGCGCTGGATATGCTTAAGACGTCCCTGGGTGGTCAAGATTTTGTGGTTCCTAAATCATGTCTCTCAGTCACTTGTTTATGTTTCACCATCATGCAGATCTAGGCATATTGGAGTGATGTAAGTCACATTGCAGAACCTGCAGGGCGGTGTTTTGTATGAATAAGTAAGCTCTGCCAGCCTTAGTGCTCTTGAAGACTGCTTTTGCTCCTGCCAGTTGCTTCCAGGTATATCTGCCTTTCCTCTCCTCCTTTGATCTTCAGGCTTCTTGTATTGTTGGATCCTGGCTGGAAGTCTGCTTATATATCCTCCGCTGTTTTCTCTCTCTTTCAGCTGATAGAGTGGTCAATCATGAAACAATCACATCTTCATTTGAACAAAGTAAAGCCAGTGTTAGACTAATACAGGCCATCAGCAATTTTTGTTTTTCAGCTCCCTTGTTTGGGGTGATTTTCCCACACTCTTTGTTTCATGAGTGCATTACTGTAAACAATGGTTAATGCATATTTGGTTCCTTCATAACCAGTGCACGCAAATTTACTTTAAACAGTGGTGCAGCCTTTGGTTTATGGGAGAATTGTGGCTTGTGTAACTGCCAAGCCTCTGGCTTGGTGTTGGGGTAATGCAAGTCGTAGCAAATCAGGATATGCAAATCAGGAGTCAGCCTTGTGAACCTTCTCTGGAGCAGTAAGATTTAATACAATAAGCAAAGCTACATAGCACTAAATTCGTTACCAGTTGCTTAATAGTCATTTCTTTAGATTCAATCTTAGGTGCTTAACTTGCAATGAAATCAAGAAGGTATATGCTTTTGGTCCCACTGATTTCAACAGAGTTTGTTTGGGCTAACATTTCTGTATTGTGCCCATCCTTGTCAGACAGTAATACCATTTTGGGGTTCTGAGAATCTCTACAGCTTTATGACTCCTCCATTATATGCTACCCAATGGCTGATTGTTTCTTTCATTTGTTCTATTAAAGCCATAGCCATTTCTGGCAGTAATTGTTCTGTTGACTGCTGTTTAATGTGCAGTGCATGCTGATCTAATTACAGAGGAGGACGGAAGGTCCTGGAATGAATTTAAAGTGGTACCGTCTTTTAACTATACTACTGTTTAACTGGCTTAGCAGATCTCTCAGACCTTACTAGAAAAGACAGCCTGAATGTCTCTCTTTCTCACTTGCTGTAAGATAAGAACTAGTAGTGTCTAAATACCGTAAAAATCCTAGCCAGAAAATAAATAAATAAAGTAACATGTAATTATAGTAACTTCAGATTGGGCATCTCTAAATTAATTAATGTAATTATTAGGAGTGTTTCTCCAGGGTAGGTTTACGAGTGACCTGGCATTCTAATTTGCAAGCCGCTGTAAATCTGTTATCAGTTTTCTCAGCTGTCTGCTAGCTAAAAAAAACCCCTAGGTTTTATTATTTTCTGAGTCCTATAGGTAAATCCCCACAAGTCACACGGAATGATCTGCAAAGGTAATGGGCTAGGGCAGGGGTAAGCTAATATGGTGCCCTCCAGATTATTTGGGCTACAACTTCCATCAGCCTCAGTCAGTGATGACGGGAGCTGTAGTCCACATCTGCAGGGCATTGTGCTGGGCTACCTCTGGGCTAGAGAACTGATTATCAATAGATTTACAAAAGGGGTGCAATGAATATACATGTCACATGATAAAGATGGTGGCACCTTTTGGACCATATCTTAAGCAACAAGATTTGGGTTGTCATGCCAACCAGCTTTCCCATCTGGTGGTGTTGCTGGTGACTGCAAAGTCAGTCGTTAGTAAGACAACTCTCATCCATGACTTGACCATGGATGAGGCAGCCAACTTGGTATATGTTAATGAGATGAATGAACTGGACAGGAAAGACCTGACCCAGCTGTGTCCTCCTTAGGTACTCAGTGGACCACCAGTATAGGTTGGAGGGCTGGGGTGAAGAATTGCTGTCACCCACAAAAAACCCATCTTTCTCACCAAGAGTTCAGTCTGCTGGCATACTGGATGTTCCTGGTGCTGAACCAGATAGGCAGAAAGGGAATTTTGTTGGTGTACCACAGAGATGGATCCTGAGCTCCCTCACTTCCCAGGGGCCACTTCAGCATTGGATCTAGGAATAAGGTACACACCACTTCCTTCAGGGGAGTGATCTTCAGGTGAAGGTAGTGTGCAAATTTAATAAATGAATCCTTCTCCGTGGGGCTCTGTCTTGCAAAACCCAATACTATGCAAAATAGCAAGCCAGTCAGCCTATTGCAGTTTTAGCCATCCTGGTTCTCTAGAAATTTAGTACTACAGTTCCCATAAACCCTAGCCAGCATATTAGCAATGTAGTTATAATAGACAGGACCTGGGAGACAAGGGCTCAAATCCCCTACTCAGTTTACTCACTGACCTTGGGCCACTAATTGTCTCTTAACCTAACCTATATCAGAATTGTTGAGACGATAAAATGGGGAGGGGGAAAACTGTGCATCCCACCTTGAGGGAAAGCAAAATATTAATAATACTATCTATCTATCCTATCTATCTTTGGTTAAATCAGAGCAATTATTTCTAAATTTGCATCTGTACATGTAAACTAACATAGGAGTTTTATGCAGATCTGTGCCCTCTTTCCCGTATTCTGATGGTGCATGCCCTCTTTCCTCCCCCAGGAAATGCATAACTGTACTTGCATAAAAGTGGGGAAAGAATGGGGCAGAAGTTCCTCTTTGGATAATTATTCTATAGTCTAGCCCCATGACAGAGAAAGCCCTTTCCCGTGTCCCCATGAAGAGATTTTTTTTTTTTGCCAGTGGAGGGGAGAAAATGAATGGCCCCATAGGCTGAATAGTTCTCAAAGAGCCTGATATGGGAGGATGCAATTCCTGAGATGGTCTGTCCCCACAGGCTGTTTGGGGTTTTAAAAGCCAAAGCCACCATATTCAACTGAAGGCAAGCCACTTGTGAAAGTAATGTAAAGCTGCCATTCTACAGTATGGGCTGTTAGCTCCTCATAATAATCTGATAGCAGTATTCTGGCTAAATCGAAGTATCCTGGCTATCTTAAGTACAGCTCCTCAGTAGACCAACACTGAGATAACAAGAGGAATAATGAAAATTGGAACTCCCAACCAAAACTACCCCCAAACATTGGTTCAAAACTTAGACTACCACTTTAGGATATATTGTGGTAAACAAAAGAGAACTGGATGTTTTTTGCATATTGGTGACATCTTGCCAAAATGAGAGCTACCTTAATTAGTGAAATCAGTTGTAATTAATGCATATAGCTATTATTTCAGCCTTTCTATTCAGGATTAAAAATTGGTATATTTTGTCCTCTTGTTTTAGTGAATTGCATTGCAATTCTGTATTGTTGTTGTATTTTTTGGGTAAGGCATAATTAAATCTTACAAAAAGCAAAAAATAAATAAATTGCCTTTTCTTTTGCCCAATAACTCGCTCTCTGAGAGGCATTGTTGGGAATGCAGTTTCAGTCTTTTCAGTAACAACCAAATGCATCTACTCTTTTGGATTAATTACATTCTAACAATGATCTGGTTTGTCTTTTCAAGGTCCCCTGATTATTGACCCAACTGATTGGATTTCAGCGAGTGTTAGAAATGATGAGCGAGACGCCATTGTTTCTCGTGCCCTTCTCTCCTCTGCAGTGTTTCTCTCCTGTTATTAAGGGTTCTAACAATGCTAGCTGCACTCGGGTTTTTGTTTCAGGTAATGAGATGACTGACCCTTTCATTTGTTGGGAAGGAAGGAGGGAACGACTGCATTGTTGCAAGGGGCTGAATGTGCTTTCAAGGAGCAACTTCGTAACAAAAGGAAGAACAACTGATGAACCATGGCCTTTTCAAGATGGACCTTAAGGTTGCTAATTGTGAGACATTTCCTGATGCGGATTTCAGATAAATTTTAATTGACGAAGGGTATGCTCATTTAGACAGGGACGCAGGTGGCGCTGTGGGTTAAAGCCTCAGCGCCTAGGACTTGCCGATCGAAAGGTCGGCGGTTTGAATCCCCGCGGTGGGGTGCGCTCCCATCGTTCGGTCCCAGCGCCTGCCAACCTAGCAGTTCGAAAGCACCTCCGGGTGCAAGTAGATAAATAGGGACCGCTTACCAGCGGGAAGGTAAACGGCGTTCCGTGTGCTGCGCTGGCTCGCCAGATGCAGCTTGTCACGCTGGCCACGTGACCCGGAAGTGTCTGCGGACAGCGCTGGCTCCCGGCCTATAGAGTGAGATGAGCGCACAACCCTAGAGTCTGGCAAGACTGGCCCGTACGGGCAGGGGTACCTTTACCTTTACTATGCTCATTTAGAGAGAGCCAGATCTGCATGGGCCTCTGACTCAGTTGTTGTTGTTTATTAGAAGCTTATTATTAGAAGTTTATTAGAAGCTGTGATTTATACATAGATTTATATATGGATCTTTCATGGGGGACTGTGATACACATGCACTTTGTACTTGGGTATTGGTATCCGACTGTAATTCATCTCCAAGGAAGTCGCCCACCCTGAATTGTTTCTTGATTTGAAAATGCATGCCTGGTTAAGATTGTGTGTAATTGCATTTGCATGAGCAGAATAATGGAACAAATTTGGTAATCCAAAATTCACAGTAATCTAAGTAATGGATCAAATTCTCACAAAATGCAAATTTCCCTTCTACTGTATAGGTCAGCTTTCCCCAACGTTCTGAATTTTTGGAACTTGGAAGCATGCTTCTGTGGTACATGACCAGGCTATGCTCTTTTTTTAGGGTGTGAAAGAATAATAATTATTTGCCCTCAGATAGATGAACTCCTTGTGTTTATGCATGAATCACTGTTCTGAGCCTGCCTCCTGATTTAGACGAAGGGATTCCCAAATTCAGAGGTTCGAATATAATATAATGGGAAGCCTCACTTAGTCATCTGCAGGCATTGAAACAAACAAACTAACAAACAAACATGTAAATGAAGGAGAGATGTAAATTGTGAAGGCGAAAGAGACATCAGTTCCATCTATCTTGAGCTTCATGAGTTGAGTGGAATGGTCTCAAGACAGATTTTTGGCTCAGTTGACCGGATGCGTTTAGAATCCTGGAACTATTGGGAACCCTGACTGCACAGAGTTTCCTGTCATAGGGGGTTTTCTAAGCATGTTTAGCTGAACATACAAAGAACCCTGTTGGACCTTCCCAATCAGGATGGGGAAAGTCAGGGGAAAAGCTGGCAGAGAAAAGGATGTTGGGGGCACAGCACTACATCCTCTAGTCTTGAATGAATAATAACAAAGTTTTCATTCCAGTTCTACCTTTTATGTTACATGTTTGTTATATTAAACATGTTTCTATGCACATTAGTTAACCAGCTGGTTAGCACATTCATTCACCTGAAATGTCTAGACTTCAAACCAACAAGCATCACTGTGAAAAGGCACCTTGTTTAAAAGAATAATCAAGCCAGAGATAAGGATTTCTGAAGCAATGGCAAGAATGATTTATTAAAGTAAAAACATAAGATTAAGCAGTTTACTTTAAAGTATTTAAATGAAGACTGGCATTTCACAATCCTGAACACATAATAAACACAAATAGTACTGCCAAGTATTAGAAATAGCTTAGAAGAAAAACAACAGTAAATCACGCACTCTACTTCCTCCTCTGCACCCCAGCTTGAAATCAAGTGTATAGCCTCATGTGGGTGATGGGTAGGTATACGGGAGATGGACACAAATGAAATCCAATTGGAGGATTTCAGGGCAGTGATTGCTTAAATCAGTACTTGCCGGATGCAATCTGGGTAAAGAGGTTTGGAGCAAGTTGGAGATTGCTGCAAATGTGGAGAGATTTGCAGCTGAAGGAGAAATGTTTGAGAGGATGGAAAATGTGGTGGGTTGCAGTACACAGAGAAGTGCAGGGGAACAAAGCGGGGTTATTATTTTTGTCATGATGTTATGCATTTTTGTGTTTTTGTACTGTAAACTGCCCTGTGGTCATTGGATGAAGGGTGACATATAAACTTAATAAATAAATAAATCAAATCAGGGTTCATATTCTAAAATCACTTTATACAATGGTGGAGGGCCTTCCTTATTGACTACCGAGAAGAAAGGGACACTTGACCATGCTAGCTGTTCTCAAACACCGGAAGAAGGGATGCTAAAACTCAATTTCTATCCTGGCGTATGGGAGGACACTAAGATTCTGCCTGACCAAACCTGATTCTTAGCAAGAAGCAGGATTTCAGATATACCAGCTGGGTAAATTATGGGAGTTAAGAGAGGGAGATATAGAAGGAAATTGGATGAAGAGAATCACAAATTCAATTATCAGTGGGAGAGGAGAATTTTTCCATTAATATACAAGCTGAATTCCTTCCCATGCCCAAGACATGTTTGATTTTTGGGAGGTGATAGAGGAGAAGGCAGGATGGAGTGGATTAAGTCTAGACCAAACAGCAGAGGGAGCCTTAAGGTGATGCATATATGCCACAAGCTTTGAGGCTTATGTACAATTTCTGCACTTTTTGCAACATAATTCTTGGACTTCAAAAAGCTCTACCTTTTCAGGAAGTCTGTGGCCATAGTATTGCATCCTAAATCCTTCTGACTGCCCTAATACATTCTATTCTTGTTTCTTACCCTAGTTATTTGAGTAATTGAGATGGCTGGTCATCTCTTTGCCTGGAATCTGCCTGGAATCTCTCCTCAGCCTCACTGTGCTGTTGAATGCAAGCTCACAAAAATGCCTATTGGCTTGTTCTGCTTTTTGGGTTCTACACTCTGTCTTTTTGCAAAGGGGGACAGAGCTACAGCTTTGTGAAAATGCCACTTTCCTCCCAAATGGGGGTGCAGCATGTTGCCAGATATTCTCCAGGGTGTGATGAAATTCTCCAAGGTTGACAACTTGGCTGCCATTTTACATCTTCCAAAATGGCGTGGGGTAGAAGAAAATATTCTGAAGAATCACTCTTCCCCCGCCCCCCAGGGCTGAGGTGAAAAAGAAAATGATCAGAAAATGTTAACAGAAAATCTTTTCTGAGAAATTTCCGCTCAGCTCAGTGCGGAACAAAGCTGCTAACCAGCTTGGCCAGCAACTCCTTGGCAGTGCCTTACTTTGTCCCTCTGTTTCCTGTCCTGAATTCTCCCTGTTTGTGTCCCTGTTTCTTGCCTGTTTCCCCATCGTTTTCCTGATTCAGCTTGAACCTAATTATTCAGCTCCCTAATCTATGCCGCCTACATCCTGAGTCACAGTTATCATCTGCTGGATTCTTATGATACTTCTTTGGCAGTTTTATGTCTATACTGCAATTTCCCCCCATTGTACATCAAACAAGGGACAAAAATTGTAACATTCATGGAGTTTAGAGTGACAGTGGGAAAGCCACGACTGCCATTAATTTTCTAATTTTGTCATGTTGGTGGAAGATACTTCCATTTCTAGAGGGAAGGTAGTACATGAAACTTTGGATGCTGTTTCAAAGACATCACCCAAAAGAAATATTGTATCTCCGGTTCAGTTGGAACCAAACACCAGGTACTGTTTCCAAAAAGAGAAGGTAATTGTGAAAAATACATACTCACGTTGGATAATGACTGTCGTTCAGTGAATTTTTGTGCGTGTAACCCTGAATTTTGTTTGGTTTTGCAGAGATGTGTAGGAGGTGGCAGGATTGTGCCTTGATAGGCAATTGTCTTATTCATACTTTATTTTTTAAAACAACAACAACACCAACAACACCACCCCACTGTTCTTTACCTTTCTCTTCTGTATGAAGTTGTTATTTAAAACCCAGGCTTGGCGCCAGCACCAGGCACTCTCAGGTAGCTTACGGGGACCCCATTGGCACTGACAGTTGCCCTTCATCTGGGGCATTGTGGGAAATCTAGAATGGAATATTGTGGCCAACTGCCATAGCTGTCAAGTGACCCTTGGCTGGGCCTTTCAACAGAGGAAACATTCCCCCAAAGGTTACTTAGAATCATAGAATTGTAGAGCTGGAAGGGACCACGAGGATCATCTAGTCCAACTCCCTGCAACGCAGGAATCTTTTGCCCAATGTGGTACTCGAACCTACGACCCTGAGATTAAGAGTCTCATGCTCTACACTTTGCCAAGGGCAGCGTCAAACCTGAAGAAGACCCTGTCTGAAGCCAAATATTTGCTTTGTATTAAACAATCCTGCCAAACCCCACGTACAGTGGTACCTCGGGTTACATACGCTTCAGGTTACAGATGCTTCAGGTTACAGACTCCACTAACCCAGAAATAGTACCTCGGGTTAAGAACTTTGCTTCAGGGTGAGAACAGAAATTGTGCTCCGGCAGTGTAGCGGCAGCAGGAGGCCCCATTAGCTAAAGTGGTGCTTCAGGTTAAGAACAGTTTCAGGTTAAGAAAGGACCTCCAGAACAAATTAAGTTCTTAACCCAAGGTACCACTATACTCTGGCCACACCACAGCATTCCTTTGAGCACAATTACACCACTTTAACAGTCATGGCCACCCCCAAAGAACCCTGGGAACTGCAATTTGTTAAGGGAGCGAAGAGTTGTTAAGAGATCTCCTCCTGTGTGTATTCCCCACACAGAGCTACAATTTCCAGAGCTCCCTGGGAAGCGGGATTGATTGTTAAACTGCTTGGGGAATTGTAGCTTGCTCCTTTCATGTCCCCACAGGGGGTTCTGTTTTTGAGTCATGCTAGAGAGTGACAGTGATGGAACCCAAGAACTGGTTCTATTATATGCGGCAGGCATGTCCAACAGGTCAATTGTGATCAACAGGTCAATCGCCAGGGTGTTGGAGGTCAATCGCGGGATCATCAAATCCCCCCCCCAAGTAAAAAAAGGGGGGAAGACCTCAGCAACTTTGGCAATGCTCCCCCCAAAAAGCTCAACAACTCTTGGCAATGACAGTGGGTACATCACTGCCAGTTTATTTATATACCAGTGGTACCTCGGGTTACATACACTTCAGGTTACAGATTCCGCTAACCCAGAAATAGTGCTTCAGGTTAAGAACTTTGCTTCAGGATGAGAACAGAAATCGTGCTCTGGCGGCACGGCAGCAGCAGCAGGCCCCATTAGCTAAAGTGGTGCTTCAGGTTAAGAACAGTTTCAGGTTAAGTACGGACCTCCAGAACGAATTAAGTACTTAACCTGATGTACCACTGTACTGGTAGTAGATTGCAGTCTCTTGGGAGTTGGATGTGCCTTATATACTGCACTTACTAACCAAATTCCAATGTGGCCAGTGTTGCATGGAGATAGTTAATTAGGATGCCAGTGGTGTGGTGACAAGTGAGAAAGTGCAGCAAAATATTCCAACTTCCATTAGAGAAATAATGACCTTGGCTGAGTATTTTTCTTTTTTAATTAAATACCAACAATTCCTAGTAATCAGTGAACCTATTAGCCATGAAATTTGAAACCCTTATCATGGACTTATCAAATGCGGGCAAGGACTGAATGCACATATCATTTGCTGGCTAATGTTGTATAAAGGTTTCAGAACACCGGTGGATATGGCAACCTTTGCATCTTTTGAGTGTGTTTTGCCTTTTTGTTTTGTGTTTTGCTTCTTGAACAGGTTGCTAAGAAATTAATAAGAAGCTCTAGTTGTTATAGTTAATTCTTTTGTGCCAACAGTCTGGCACACCACAGAGAAGTAGTTTGGTCTGTATAATGGGTTTTGTCAGCTAATATTGATTGGTGTATTCTGCCTTTGATTCATTGGGTGCACATTTAGAAAA
Organism: Podarcis raffonei; assembly: GCF_027172205.1. Classification (NCBI taxonomy): domain Eukaryota; kingdom Metazoa; phylum Chordata; class Lepidosauria; order Squamata; family Lacertidae; genus Podarcis; species Podarcis raffonei. Next base: position 23,410,026 of record NC_070606.1, read on the forward strand.
CCAAAATATTCCAAGCAGCTCTCTGTGTGAACTCTTCAAGTTCACAAGACATTGCACAGATTGAAATAGAATCCTACCAATGCTTTGAAAGACAATAATAATCAGCTGGTTCATTGGAAAGGGAGAACTACAGTAATTGTGATATTGGACAAGAGAGAAAAGATGCACATGGGTCTGTTATACTATTGTATTTAAGAGAGTCATTCCCACGTGAATCATGACATTTCATTTTCATGGGAATGATTGTTCCTTTATCCATGTATGCAAAACTTATTTGCGAATCAGCTTGTCAAGTGGTCCAAGTTACAGCTGTGCTTAAACTAAGAGCGGCCCTTTTTTTGGCAAACGTTTTTAACTGCAAAGAAGTGCTGCCTCTTCTTGGTATATTTTCAGCACTCCTTGCAAATGTGTTGGATCATTCATTTATATGACCGTCCATCCCTGTTGCACTTTTCTTCAGCGAGTGGCTCACTTGCAAGATTTGATGGTCTACATAGTGCTTGAATGAAATCCGCTTTATTGCATGGTCTCTGATTTGATGAAGTCACCCATGTGACAATCCAGGATGGAAGTGGTAGCACAGTTTAAGAAAGGTGTTTGGGGCATCATCAGCCACAGGAAATATCAGTGGGGTGACTTAAAAAAAAGAAGAAGTAAATACTTACCCCACTGAAATAGCCTCTCTGTGGAGATAAATAAACAAATATTTATAGACTTCACTTTCATAAAAATACAGCGATGTGGTATACAGTATAAAAACCACAACATTACATTCAGTTCAATAAAAGCATCAATAAATTCTTGATGGCTAAATAACAACAGCAAGTGTTCCAAATGCCTCTCTGAATAGAATTTGCAGACGTCATCTGAAAGAAGGCAAGGCAGAGAGCTCAATTGGTTAGAGTGTGGTGCTGATAACACCAAGTTTGCAGGTTCAGTCCTTGTATGGGACAGCTGCATATTCCTGTGTTGCCAGGGGTTGGATTAGATGGTCCTTAGGATCCCGTCCAACTCTAGAATTCTATGAATCTTTGAGGATTGATTTCTTTGAGGATTGATTTTCCCATAGCAGGTTCTGCTAAACTGAAGGCTCAGTCCCTAATAAAAGCCTACCGAACCTAGGGCCTGTAGAGAACCACCAAAAGTGCCCCATAGGAAAAACTTAGTGATTGAGGTGGAGCACAAAGAATCAGGTGGTTCTTAATGAACTTTGGACTCAAGTTGCTTAGGGCTTTATGAATTAACAGAGGAACCTTGAATCAGAAGACAGTTCAGAAACTACAGGTTCAAAATGCCAGGCCTGCTTTCAATTAGTACCAAGGCAGGTAACAACATATTAACCCTGGTTTTATATAAACATCACTGGTTGACTTGTTTGTGTTTAGGCCCAATTCAAGACAGTGAATATCGCTCGCAGAATCATACATCAGTTGAGGGATCAGTGTACACAAGTCAAGCATATTTTCCCATCTAAAATCTTTCCTCCATTAGGATTTGCTGGGGAGTTCTGCTGAGATCTTGCTTTCACTGAGAAATAAACTCTGTTAAGAGATACATGATGGTTCCCTAGTTGCAGTGCTTGCTCCCTGTGGATGCTCATCAGAGCCAAACTAGTATTCTCCAAACTAGTATTCTTCACTTCCAAAGTCCTGGCCTGTGTGGGACTAACATTTAGCCACTTCAACAGTCAATTTTAGGCCATCAGATTCGGCTGCAGAATGGCAGTTGCTGGAACATTGGTGAAAAGCAAGGCAACACTTATATACACCTTTTACCTGCTGTATTGACAACCATATCATTGTCTCTTGGTCTCTCTCTGTGTTTTAGGTTATTGTAAACTTCTTCAGGGACGTGGGTGGCACTGTGCGTTAAACCACAGAGCCTAGGGCTTGCCGATTGGAAGGTCGGCAGTTCAAATCCCTGTGACGGGGTGAGCTCCCGTTGCTTGGTCCCTGCTCCTGACAACCTAGCAATTCGAAAGCACGTCAGAGTGTGAGTAGATAAATAGGTACCGCTCCGGTGGGAAGGTAAACGGCATTTCCGTGCACTGCTCTGGTTCGCCAGAAGCGGCTTAGTCATGCTGGCCACATGACCCAGAAGCTGTACGCCAGCTCCCTCGGCCAATAAAGCGAGATGAGCGTCGCAACCCCAGAGTCGGTCCAGACTGGACCTAATGGTCAGGGATCCCTTTACCTTTTAAAACTGCTTCAAGAATTTTTGTTAGTAGGTGGGGTATAAATACTCAATTAAAAAATGTATTAATCATGCCCTTCATTTTATTTGATCTGATTTCATTTGGGCCATACTTATCTGAATTATAGTTTCATTTGTCTTATGTGATGAGCTCTTTATGCTAATTCTCTTGTTTTAGTATATTGTTACGGGTTTGTGGGTGCCCTGACTCCTCTGGGTGCCCTGATCTCTTCTAGATTCCTGAGTGCTGGTGTTTAATCAGTGTTTTGAGAATTAAGGTGAGCTGACAGGCGTTGGATTTAACAGGGCAAAAAAGGCAGGCAAAGCTTCTTTTTCAGCCCAGGGCATCGCCTGGGCAGAAGTAGTTAAGGAGAATGAACTTGATGATGACCACTCATCAAAACATCAAAGGAAGATCCTTGGAGTCTGAGCAAGTGGGGGTTGCCAGGGGTAACAGGGGGGGGGGCGTGCTGCTGTTTTGAACCCAAGGTTCAGGGTAATGCCTGTTTGGATGGGTTGCTGCTGGGCTTATGGCCGGAGCTTGCTGCTCTTGGGCTGTGAATGCTGTATTCCCCTCCATCCTACACTCTGGTTTTATATGTGTGTGAAGAAAACCATATTTCAAAAGACGCCATAGTCTCCACTGTGCCTCATTCCCAAGGAACACAAACCATGGTTAAGTGCCAAAACCCTTAGAATCTTGCTATCGTTTGGCAGAGATTGGGGCAGCCTGTAACAATATTGTTAGCCACCTGGTTTCCATTAGGAAAGAAAAGTGGGTTATAGTTTCAGTAAGTACATAAATAACTTTATTCTAGCCTTCCTCACAACTGTTCTAGTTTAGAGCAACTTGTTTGTTTTTTAACATTCCAGTTTCCTTTGGCGATTTTATCTCTAAATCTCTAGATTTCTGCTGTGTGTGTTTGCATGACTCTTAAGTGTTTCAGACACAAAGCAGCAGGATCTGGTAAGCTAATATTGCCTGTAATAGAATTTCACTAATGGCAGTGGACATTCCCAGCCCAAGGCCTGTGCATACCTATATGTAGCCCATCTTTAACTCTTCAGGTTACTAGATGGCTGGTGATATCTTGGTGAAACAAGATAAAATTAATTGGAGCATGAGTCAAATCCATATCTTAGCATAGCGGGAGGATGTGTTCTGTAGTTCTTGCCCTAGAATTACCCTCTGAGTGTTTTCCATCATGTTTGATATTATTGCTGTGTTTCCTGGGGTATATTGAAGGGTCTCCTGTTTCATAATGGGGAGGAGGGGAGTTAGTTATTTTTATGGTTCTATCATAACCAACCAACATTCTAGAATACCCCAAGTAATTACAAGCGAATATACCACAGATGTATGATGGCAGAAGTTGCCCTAGGTGCAAAAATAAGGAGTGGTTTGACTTGATCTCTGTGATGTGACTTGAGCGATTAATGGAGATGGACTTGGTTGTAGATGAATTCATACAAGGAATCTGGTAATTCTGTGACCCAGATGAGCTTTGTCCACATTGGACTACATCTTCATTGTATTGCAGAAGTTGGGCACCCCCCATTCTATGCCAAGTGGAAGAAGAAGAAGAAGAAGAAGAAGAAGAAGAAGAAGAAGAAGAAGAAGAAGAAGAAGAAGAAGAGTAGTAGTAGTAGTAGTAGTAGTAGTAGCAGTAGTAGTAATAGTAGTAGTTTGGATTTGATATCCCGCCTTTCACTCCCTTTAAGGAGTCTCAAAACGGCTAACATTCTCCTTTCCCTTCCTCCCCCACAACAAACACTCTGTGAGGTGAGTGGGGCTGAGAGACTTCAGAGAAGTGTGACTCGCCCAAGGTCACCCAGCAGCTGCATGTGGAGGAGCGCAGATGCAAACCCAGTTCCCCAGATTACGAGTCTACTGCTCTTAACCACTACACCACACTGGCTCTCTGGTAGCAAGATTCCAGGGGCTTAGCAGGCACACACCCAGAGTCTCTGTTCCTTTGAGAAGCAAGTCATGGTGGAGACTGCTGTAGCTTTTAGAAATATGGCCTGGCTGGTCACAGTTTATCCTGCCCTGGGTGCGGGGCCATTGGTCAATTGGTCTTGTACCTAGGGGAAAGCCTGAGACCTCCTGCCACCATAGGCCAATATGCGGAAGGCAGACGATCTGGCCTGCCATTTGCCGGTTCACTAGAGTGACTCAGAGCCCGTCTGCAAATCCACTTGCCTAAGAGGGCAAACAGATTTACTCACATATTTACACCTGAATTTATATGGAGGGAGTCCAGATCTTACAGCATTGTCATTGCAAGAGGGGCATATTCCTCACAGCAGTGCAGCACTGGAGTCCAAGGCCCGTATCCCAGCTCACCTCCGAACAAATTTATTTCCCCCCACTCCCTCCTTCTTTCTACCACACCTTGCTAAAAACAATATTTTTCTGTCACCTCACACACACATCTGATCACCTGGGCAACCTCTGTCTGCCCAGGCCCCAGATTCCTCTTAGATTGGGCATTCACACCTTTTGTCATGTTAACACCTCTGTCTCAGGTGAGATACTCTCTTGGAAAGGAAGCTTAGCCCATGTTTTTTCCACTAGCCTGAAATCTTCCCTTCAATACTCCAAATAATCAAAATCCTACCATTTATTAATTTCTAGGGCTTAGAGGGGTCCCACCCTCAAACTTATAACAATAGGTTCCAGCTGCTTGCACATTATGGGGGTGGTATACATATTATTTAAGCCCAAGTAATTATATGCAAAAAATAATAATCTATTGTGTATATAACATGTATAAAAGAGAGATACCACATGCAGCACTACATTTCTGCTGTATAACTACCAGCTACCAGCCCATAGGACGCACCTAGTTTTTTTGGGGGGGGGAAATAAAGGAAAAAAATATTTTTTCCCCCAGGCGCGGGGCTGGGGCGGGGGAAGCCCGAGCTTCCCCCAACCCCAGCCCCCAGAACAGGCAGCTCTCCACAAGCCGTGGGAGAGCTGCACGAAGCCGGAAGCCTGGGGGGCGCTGAGCTCTCCAAAAGCCATGGGAGAGCTGCGCGTCTTCGCGCAGCCCTCCCACGGCTTGCAGAGAGCTGCGCGAAGACCGAAGCTTGGGGGCGCTGAGCTCAGCGCGCCCCCAGGCTTCGGGGTGCAGGCAGTTCTCCCACGGCTTGCGGATAGCTTCCTGAAGCCTGGAGAGCAAGAGGGGTCGGTGCGCACCGACCCCTCTCACTCTCCAGGCTTCAGTGAAAGCCTGCATTCGCCCCATAGGACGCACACACATTTCCCCTTCATTTTTGGAGGGGAAAAAGTGCGTCCTATAGGGTGAAAAATACGGTACATACGTATTGACAAACAATTGCTTTTATACAATTATTGCATTATTGTATGTATCTGGTAACTTTGAGGTACCTTGGAATGTATATGGATATAAAATGCATTTGCTATTATATGTATAATAATACGAGATAGGACTTTTTGCGGGTAAACACTACACTGAGATTTACAGAAAATTTCATCCCTAGCCATTTAATCTGTCTCATCTATATTGGGCTTTATAAGTGTTTGTGCCTAGCGCTTTCTAAGATTGTTAATACCCAGGGACACATCACTGGATGCAAAAGCAACAAAGAACAAAATCTCAATGAAACAAAGCAAAATAGAAGGTACAAAAAACCTAGGATGGACTACCATGCAGTTACCCAGGAGCCTGTCTAGACTGAAAGCTACAATTAGGAAGCAGATTTATTCTAAACACTAACGACCAGTAATTCAGCAGGTGGTTTTAGCTCTGTTACATCCAGTGTGAAAACCTTGAAAAAGAGGTGCCACAACTCACCATGACCATCTCCCTTGTTCTCTTATAATGGCAGTGGTAGCCACCTGAGAGGTGCCAGAACTAAGTTCTGGTGAGTTCCAGTGGGGGGGGGGGGAGCCCTGGATACATCCTTTAAAATCTCAAGATTCTGTCACATTCTGCCACTCCATAGAGAAACAGAGCACTATCTGAGGCTCTGCAAATAGGGACTAGCTCAGATTTCAGTAGTTCCTATTGAATTTTGTGGGGCAAGGTAAATGGGTGCCAATCTGGGATACAGATGGAAAGGTGCAAAATGTGTCCCTTTCTCTGGGCACAATGTCCAATAGGGTCAGGTCAGATTTGGCTTCTGTTTTCCCAAGGGAATCCCACTACCTTTGCCCATGTAGAAGAGCCGGTACCTTCTACCGCCCTAGGGGGAGGGAGCGGATAAGTAAAGCACTGCACTCAGGGACAATGTTGCAGGGCAAAAACAGCCCTCCATCTTCACCAGTGAGTATTATTTTATTATTTATTAAATTTGAATACTGCCCTATACTCATAGGTCTACATTGATGGGGAATCATGTAAAGGGGAGAGAGCTAGTCCTTTTCCATAAGTGCACAGATACAGGCAGACAGATAGCACATTCAACTTTCCAAATGTATGATGGGTTTGTTAAAGGTAAAGGTAAAGGGACCCCTGACCATTAGGTCCAGTCGTGACCGACTCTGGGGTTGCGGCACTCATCTCGCTTTATTGGCCAAGGGAGCCGGCGTACACCTTCTGGGTCATGTGTTCAGCATGACTAAGCCACTTCTGGCGAACCAGAGCAGCACACGGAAATGCTGTTTACCTTCCCGCTGAAGCAGTACCTATTTATCTGCTTGCACTTTGACGTGCTTTTGAACTGCTAGGTTAGCAGGAGCAGGGACCGAGCAATGGGAGCTCACCCCATTGCGGGGATTTGAACCACTGACCTTCTGATCGGCAAGTCCTAGGCTCTGTGGTTTAACCCACAGCGCCACCCGCGTCCCTGATGGATTTGTTAGTGCATAATAAATATGGTGACTATCTGTCTTGCTGCAGTGTTTGCACTGACCATGCTATAACGCTCTAAATTGGCTTTTGCTTTTAGTGCACAACTGCACTGAGGGACTGAAATCAGGGCATGTGGGGAGCTCTGCATCCGTCCTCTCCTGGTAACTGCTGCTCATGAGACAGTAAAAATATGTGTGTATTGTGTGTGTTATAAAGGGAGGCTTTTCATTTCTGATGGAATGCAAATGCAGTGGTGAAGGATCATAGGTGGCTTTGAAAAAAAGACTACATGTATTCATGGAAGATTAGTTCTGCTAGTGGCTTTCGCCACAATAGGTTAGAACTTCAGTGCATATTCAGAGGCAGTATACCTCTGAGTAATATACAGTCGTACCTCAGCTCCCAAATGCCTTGGGAGTCGAACATTCCAGCTCCTGAACAATTGAAAACCATAAGTGAGTGTTCTGGTTTTCTAGCATTCTTTTGGAAGCTGAGCATCCAATGGGGCTTCCACAGCTTCCGATTGGCTGCTGGTGCTTCCTGTTTCGGAAGTCGAATGGAGTCTGTTTGACTTCCGAGGTACAACTGTATAGGAACCCATATTCCTCCCTGTACACTATGTTCCTGATAAGAATTCTCCTCTGCCCACCTCCTGTACCCAGTACCTGTAATTTAGGAAGGAAAACCCATAGCTGCACGTCTGCATACCTTGTCTGAATAGATTTCTCTGGAGTAAGGATGGGAGACCCATTCAGTTTGTATTTCAAGGTGAACCAAGTTAATTCACACTTCCCAGAACAGTGGTTAAGCATAGTGCAGCTATGCTTCAAATACACATTTCTCTGAGTTTTGCAGTCCAGTTCTCCAATCACAATGTGGACATAGAAATGCGTCTGTTAAAGGGAGAGTGTGCATAAGATTGCATGCATTAATGCAAATAACATAGGGAAAAATGCATTAGAGTACAGGAAGCTGCTTGCAAAATGTTTATTAGGCAAAAAGGGCATACAAGAATGTGTGCATTAGGAGAAGTGCATACTAAAATGCTGACAAATGTTCATGAGGATTTAAAATCACAAAGTGAGGCAGAAATAGTGTGAACTGGATTTGAGATTGGGAAAATGAGAAATCAAAATCTTCAGATTCAGCCATCCCTAGTGGTGGTGGTGGTGAAGTGGAACAGATTGCAGACCATTTTTTAAACAATAGGATGCCTCCATTTTTGTGGAAGGGGACAGCATTCTTTTAAAATAAGAAGCCATGGCTTCTACTTCCTGTTTCTCTCTCAGTCTCTTTCCACCACCTCCTGCTTGCCTCCCCCCCCCACACCTTGAGAAGTTTTGTCAGGCGCATGCAGGGGGAGAGCAGCCAGGTAACCTTGCCCCTGGCCTCAGAGGGCTAAGCTGGCTGGGAGGCCCCACCAGTGTCAGACTGCTTTTTGGTTTGAGTTTATAACTTGATTCTAACAGGGCTCCCACCCCGGGCCCCAGTGCATCAGGGGATATGAAGATACATTACAGAACTGTGGGTTGCACTGTGGGTTGCACCTAGGTCTTTCCCCAGTAATGCCGGGAAGCAGGGTTTGTGGAAGAAACGTAAACCGTTCATGCTTACCTTTCCCCCTTCCTCCTTCAAGTGTCCACTTGGCCCTTGTCCTGAGAGCAGAACTCAGGAAGCAATTGATTTAAATATATATCAGATATGGGTGTATATTGCCTTGTATCTGAAGTGGCTGTTCTGTTACTGTGTTGAAATTATCTTCCAGATGTGTTGATTAACGGAGAGTAAAACACAGCACAGTTCATCTGCGCTAAGGCTTAAAAGGAAGATAGAACCATATACACTGTAGCCTTTAAAGTGCTGATGGGTACTATGCCTTTGAAATACAGTCATGTTTAAATCTAATGAATAATTCCATTCTCCTTATGAATATTAATCTTTAATGGCCAAGCACAGTCCAGAAATGAAGCATGGAAAATTAAGTGCTGCGGTAAATAACTTTTATATGGGACGGAGTTTATTTCCTGCCAAGTGGGCTTTGAATAGTGTTGTCAAATTAACCTTGACCTATTTGATAGGAAGCCAGCACAAGGTTTGCATTGGAAACTTTTTAGATTCACCGTTTGTAAGCTTTTACATTTGACTCCTGTGAGCTCCATAAGCAGTCCTCCTGTTAAATAATACAACAAGCGTGTTTACACTGTAAAGGCGAATTATTCACTATTTCCCCCCACTCCCTTCAAAAACTGCCAGAAAAACAGCATGACGAAGTAGCAAAGCATCCGTGCAAGTGTGTTGTCTTCCCTCACAGGATGTGAATTAAACAAATGGCTTGAGTCATCTGAAGAAGCTAGCATTTGCAGGCAGCTTTCCAAAGCACTCTTGGTTGCCATCCTTTGGTGCATGCTGGTTAGGAGGGGAGGGAATGTGGCTACTGACAGCTATTCTCAAATCCAGGACTGGACTAGGTATGTTGCAACCCAGGTCTCTGGATCTCTGTTGTTAGAACTGTAGCATGGTACACATTTGGCATGGTGGAAGCTGGTCTTCTCTCTCTTAAAATTTTACAGATACGGAGGGTTATCAAGCATGAATGCAGAGAGCTGTGGTGAGGTGTCCCTTCTGATTTAAATAGTCGCTTGGGAAGGGCTGGTGATATTTGTTGGTGATGTTTGCTCTGCTTTCCTTTGGACCACACCAGTGAGGCTGGGGGGGGGGGAGTCTTGTCATCTGGGCAGCCCAGGACCTTCATCTATCCTGCCCAGCCCTGTGCCCTGGAAAACACTTCGGTGCTGCTAGTGGAAGTTACAAGTTACCAGTATGTGCAGCCACAGCAGGCGCTGTGATTCTCTAGCAGTTTGACTTCACCACCACAGGCACCCCCATTGTCTCTTGAGAAAAACAGATGCCAACAAAAACAACATGTGTAAAATATGCATATAAATTGTATATAGGCGATTAGCATAATGTCTGGTTTGGCCCTTAGGATTTGAAGCTATAGTTATGAATAGTTCACCCCACCACCCCCCGAGCAGAGATTAGTGAATGTGATATACCCACTTCTGACTCTGTGGACAATATCACTGTTCCAGTGCCTGGGACACATCAGTTCTCCTACCCAGCCAGCAGAAGAGGTCATTCTTGACTATTTCACAAATGTCTTGAATACATGTAAGAAAAACTGTGATGAATCTTAGTTCTGTTTTTGTTGGTAGTTCACTTTTCTGTCTCCATGAGAAATGGGGGAAAATGCATATGTCCTTTATTATTATTAACTCTTGTTGAATTCGCTCATATGATGTGCATCAAGCTAAAGTGTGAAAAATAAATCTGGGGGCTAGAGAACCTTTCTGAGGCACAAACCAGCAGGGAGTTTATCTGAAAATAACAGGGAGTTGAAAAAGGTGTAAACACACTGCTAACAGAAATTTCTTCTGCATTACTAATGCATAAGACGGTGCTATTTTGGGATTGACTGTCCTTTATTCCTGAAGGCCGTTAAATGCTAAGGACAAGATGGCGGTTTTGGCATCTCACTTGAATCCCAATGAGTCATTCCTAGCTCCTTGACCAAGATGAAATGCATTCACAGAAACCTCAGGATCCTAAATAAAGGATTGACAATATGTAGAGATGCATGAAGCATCTTCCTTTATGTGTGCATAGATTTTCCCTTTCCCAGACATGGCATTACATGATTAGAACACTGCTCCGCAAGAGTAGATATGTGATTTTCATAGAATCATAGGGTTGGAAGGTACTTTGGAGGTGATTTAGATCAATCTCCTGCTACATACAGGATTTACTTATTATGCAGGATGCAACTGCTGCATGACTCACAGATTTTCAGATTTTCATAAGGTAGAGACAAAGAACTTGAATATGATTTTAATTTTTGATTATTGTTTTCCCTTAAAAAAGTTCCAAGTTTTTGGGTTGTTATTTTTTTAAAAAAACAAAACAATTCTTTATGCAGTGCCATTGGTGAATGGGGAACTTTGAAGTATGAAAAGGAAAAAGAATGTCAAAAGGAGCTTATCTTATAGACTTCAACAAACGTGTTTCATTGGGTCATAACATATCATTGTTCCTCAGGAGTCATTTTTGCCAGAGGGCTGGGGGAGAAATATGGCTGCTCCATTTGTCACAAATTATCGTAGAAAAGAGCATCATTGGGCTGCTGAGGACAGCCTAGCCACTTAAAACAGTGGTAAAAGGTTTCTATTTCCAGTAAGAAGAAAGACATCCTCACCCATCTATTATTAAAGGTAAACCAATCCCCACCCCCAAAATTAAGATGTCCCCACTGAATGTGAAATCAAGTATTTGCAGGGCATCTTCATCCTCCCTCAAAATGCTGGGAAACACTTGGGCTGCATACTCAGGGCCAACATGGTAGGCAATGTAAGGGTTAAAGTGTTGGTCCTGCAGCTGGTCGCAAGGAGAGTGACTCCATTACCCTAGGGGCATAAATTTGTTACCTAGAAGGTGGAAGACTCAGCAAGGTGTCATCCATGCCTCCTCAGGAATCCCAGCTTCAGAGGAGCCTATGATGCCACCACCTGAAGATGTTGCGTTGTCCTTCTCAGGCTCCAGCTCAGAGGTGGTAGAAGAGCCTTAGACTCTTCTGCAAAAGTTCTTGCACTCCTTTAAGATTAAGAGGCTTCACTCAAAGGGGTAGGACTGAGCGTTATTTTTCTAGGAAAAAAGAGGTGCCAGAACTCACCATGAACGCCTCCTTCGTTCTTTTAGAATGGCAATGGGGTACCCACCTGAGAGGTGCTGGAACTGAGTTCCGGTGAGTTTCTGCTGAATAAAAGTCCCGGTGAGGCTCATTGTGCAGAGGAAGCTATGGTCCATTTTAAGACCCAGTCTGGGTTTGCTGCTTGTTGAAGCAACCTAGGAATGGGAAAACTTTGGCTCTTAAGACATTCTTGGACCCTAACTCCCAACAGCCCCAATGAGCATGCCAATTGGGCAGGGATAATGAAAACTGTGGTCCATCAACATTGAGAGATCCACAGGTTTCCCTGCACTAGGAGGTGCCTGGCAACAGCTGTCTGTCTACCCTTAGAGTGAATACAGAGGGAGAAACAAGCCTTCCAGTGTAATTCTCACATTATCAGACTGACTGTATACATTATATGTGGAATATGTTTACAACTATGAAAGCATTTTATGAAGAAGAAAAAAGATCTATGCATAAGCAGCTATGTAGTGAATAGATTTCTAACATAGAGTTTCACACACACACACACACACACACACTCCAATGTTCATCTGTAGCAAAAGAAAATGCAGGGAATGAAATGTAACAGTATAAACTCGTTTAACAGAATATGGTTTTTCTGCAACAAATGCCAGCTGATACAGCAGAGTCGAAATAATCTGAAATGCACACCCACTTGCTTGCTAGGATAAATGCAGCGTGGTCTGCTGCAGAAGGTAAGCACAGAACAGAGAATATGTTAGAAATGCAGTTTCAGCGCCATAAAGCAGCAAAACCACTACCTCTGAGTGATGAATCGCAAAACAGCAAAATAATAGCCTCTTTGCACATAGATTTAATGGGAACTGAAATAAGTTAGGGGATCTGGTCTCTAACATGTGGTGTATATGGCTGCAGATAGAATGGAATGAAATGAACATTTAATTACTGTATCTTTCCTCTGTTTTTTCATGATGAAATACCAAAAGTAGGTGAATGTAGGTGTATGAAAACCTGTTAAAACAACCCATGGGGGGCGGGTGAGGTAGGGCAGGGGAGCACAAGATCAAAGAAGCAGAGACTTCTATACACAGAATCTTGAAATGGTTGTCTGCTTTATACATTTCTATGAAAATGCACCCCCCCCCTAAAAAAATGGTATGGGTCATTTCAATTTTTATATGGAAGATTGTTTATTTTAACTTTCAGCTGCCAAATTAAAGGAACTTTAAGTTTACATTTTGATGAGAAAGGCTTAAGAATGTGGAGTGAAAAGGCATTCTGCTGAATGTCTGGAACTGCAAACTGCGGGTGAATAAAGTCCTCCATTCTGGATTTGTAATTGCCTGTCAACATCCTGCCTCTTCTTTTAATCTGCCTAGCACCATCCTATACAGCACTGCATCAATGGGGAATTGGAGCCAGCTTTTTAAAAGAATATTTCCAAAGTCTCTTCCATCATGCTTGTGGAGAATATCCCAAAAGGGGAGTTGATGACTAGCACCTCAGTTGCTTTATTGAGGTCACTGCACTAAATCCAAGGACAGATTGTTGGGAGCAATAGATCAAAACTGCAAGCTTCTATTGGATACAGTGAGGCAGACAACTTTATTAGAAAATGTGATTTCTTATTTAAGGCCTTCCTACACAGATTTGATGCTTGCGGTTTTCCTTTTGACTAGTATTTTCTGATTTATTTATTTATTTTCATTTGGCATATGGTATGGGATTTGGGGAGTCTGATTTGCTGGAAGCAGACCATGCTGACATCCAGAGTAAGAGGAAAATCAAATTTCCTTTCCAGATTACTGGTGTGAATTTGGTTAATGCTAATAGTGTTTCAAAAGACACATCCTAAATTCCTCTTCAATGCCTTTCACTTGGTGTCCTGTGGTTTTTTCTAACACAATTGTTTTTTTTTAAAAAAACCCAAACCAAACAAAATACCCAAAGACTTGTTTAAAAATTCATTTAACATTTGTTCTGTGAACTCTGTCTCCTTACCTTATTCTCAAACAGTGTCATGCATCTCTCTCTTCCTAGAGCAGATATTTGGTGGGATAGACTCCTGCCACAACAATTTCCCTTGGCTCTGAGTAGATTGGTGAAAGGGCACAGCCAGCCCTACCATTAGGAAAAGTAAGGCAGTCTCCTCAGGCAGCTAATTTTAGGTGTTATGAAAGGGCAGCAAATTGTTAGCTATTTATTTTATGCAGGGCAGTCTTAAGCATATGTGGCGCTGGGGTGCAAAGATCCATCTGGCGCCCTCCCCCCAGTTGCCTAGTCCCAGGTGCGCAGGAGGGAGCTGGCCAGCCACCTCAGCATCTCGCTGGCTTGGTTGCCCCCGAACTTGCAGCACAGAAGAGCCTGCCGCGGCGCTCTGACCAACAGACTGGCTCTTCCCCAAACTCAGCTCTCAGGCCCTGGACTCTTGGTCTGGTGCCCCTGAGTGTCCAGAGCCCAGGTGCCCTGCACCCCTAGCGCCTATGGATAAGTCGGCCTTGCTTTTATGTTTGTTTTGCATTTTTACTTCAAGGGAGGGAGAGAGTTGCCTAGAGGATTTTTTTGCCTCTGTGAACATAGTAACTTTGTTGGCCTAGGGTACTGTGCACAGTGGGGTGAGGTTGGGTGGGAACTTGCCACTTTGCCTTAAGTGGCAAAATGTTTTGGGCCAACCCTGTGAGGCCTCTCAACCTCCTCCATTTTCCAACTAGTTTATGGATGCTTGGCAGCCATTCTGACATCAGTATATGTTCAATACTAGTATGTTTAGTCTTGCTGATTTATTTTGTGAACCACCCTGAGATCTTAGAATGAAAAGCAGTATTTGAATCCAATTAATGATGATGTTGATGTCCTGGAGCTGAGAATAAGCTGTTGGCAAGGAAAAGCAAGACAGCTCTGTGACAAGAAGCTAGACAAAGGAGCAGCAGATTCCTCTTGTTGCTCCAATCAGAATGGAGGAAAGCTTCAGCATGGCTAGGCTAGCTCTAAAATGGTTTGCATATAGATTGCATACAAAAATTGGGATATTGGGTTAAATTTGCACTAAAATGTTGATGAATTTTCTCTTTTCCTTTCATTTACAAATTTACTGGTATCTGTGTTTCCAGAATGTCCTCTTAAGTGTGTAGAAGTAATTCCCCTGTTGAAGTTTTTTGAAGCTGACCCCAAGTTTGCTATGAGAGGGAGTGACGATCTAAGCTGACCATATTGTGTTTCCTCCTTGTGTTAGTGCAGCACCACTTTTGAGAAGCAGCCTCTGTGATAGATAACAGCCGAGAGCAGCAGGTCCCATTTTGCCACCTGAGGCAAAACAGGAAAGTGCTGTTCTGCCGCCACTACCTCCCTTACCAGGGTTGCATGGCAGCCCCCGCATATCGGTGGCAGTGAGACCTCTCAGAGCTCATGAGATCTCACAAGGTTTCAGCGAGATCTCACTGGAAACAGCCACCACTGGTACTTAAAAATAATTCTGGTGCTTTAATTCCCTAGCTTTGCATGTTTGCAGAGGTATAAGCCAGGGCTCACACATAGTGTTCTGTTGCATGCAATACTTGAAGAGGGGGAGTAAAGCTTTTACTGGAAATCTGCATTTTATGTTGGTGAAGTTTGTCTCTTTAATCAAAATTGAGGATGACCCCTGAGGGGTTATATAAAAACCTTAACAGTTCAGGGCATTGAAACTCAGCTGTTGTGTTAACCTATTCTTGAGTAGGTTGTATGTATGTATGGAGGGTATGGGTGTGGATGTATGGATGTCTGAGTGCTGGTTTTTGTTGATGTAAGTACATTTTACCTTTTAAACCTCCTCACCCTTATTTTTCATTCTTTATACTCTGCCTCTGTGCAATTTGTGCATAATATGTTTTCTCCCCCGTGCTGAGCTGTATATGTGGCTTACGATTTATGACATGAGTTGGAGTCTGCCGCGTGACTTATTAGCATCAAATCCCTGGCTGGGTTGTGCTATTGTAACTCATCCTCAAACTGAGTGCAGAAGGGGGACACTCATTGCCATCTTCAACAGAGGTATATTTCTGGCATCAAACTCGATAGGGATTTTTTCTATTTTATTGTGTCAGGTTCTAAGGAAAAACAGCTGTATATTTCTAAAATGGTTGGGATGAATGCAGTTGAAGCGATTTCCTACCTGTGCGATTATCTTTCAGGAAACACACACACTGAGTCTGAGAAACCCCTGTGCCAGCCAGAATGCTCTACCACATAAAAATTCTATTCCGGAAGAAATAACATATTGGCAGTTAACCGTCTTTACTTTTGAAAGCAAATCTAAGTAAACACATAGGTAGCTGCTAGTGATAACAGTGTATTCATATAATTTTAACCAGAAGTTATCCATAGGTGCTGTGAGTACTGAGATTAAAGCCCCTGGCTTTTTTTTTTTAAGTAGTAGAGCTGCTTTCTACTAGGAGTTGTTAGTCTTGTCTCATATGAAAGTCTAACAGCATCTTTCACTTCATTTGAAAAGCTACTTATTTATGGCAATTTGGACACTTACTGTAGTAGTTAGTTGATGCGAAGTTTGGGCAAGATGTTGTCTGGCAGCTGAAGGAACTTGCAAGTAATTGTGTTGGAAGAAGGAGCTGAAGGCTGCATTCTGACATTTATTCATTGCATCTGCATTCCATCTTTGCAAACTCTTCTTTGCAAGTGAACCAGTGGTTGAAAGTTGGACCACATACTCTCATGGAAACCAAGGGGTGAAAGAATATATTTCCAATAATTATCCCTAGCATTATTTTGGCTATACTTGCTAGCCTTTTCAGACCTGGGATCCACCTTTTCCCCAGACTGCAACATGAGATCTACTTTTTTGGTAACGTGTGTCAATCTTCTTTAATTTTACTTGCCTGCCTGCCTTCTCTCTCACTCTCCCATTTTCTTCTTACCTGTTTCTTTTTTTAAAAAAATCTAATCGTAAAAGAAAATGTGTTGATGCTGAGTTGCTGCAACCCATTAGATGTGAATGTCACGTGTGGGTGTATAGATATAGATATATCCAAACAATGACATTGCAAATGAACAGAGGATGAAAGAAGGCCTCAGATGAATACAGTATGTAGCAAGCACCCAAATCTTTAGAGTTTTAAAAACTCTTCCCATTGTTTCTTCCCATTCAATAGGAATGATGGGTTCTGATTTAGCCTGCATTACTTCCAACAGAGACCTACAGCGATTTTCCCAAACCTGGTTCCCTCTATGTGTTCTGAAGGCCGCTCCCATCATCTGTAGCCAGAATGGGCTTGGGCTGATGGGAGTTGTACAGTGGTACCTCGGGTTACATACGCTTCAGGTTACATACGCTTCAGGTTACACACTCTGCTAACCTAGAAATAGTGCTTGAGGTTAAGAACTTTGCTTCAGGATAAGAACAGAAATCGTGCTCCGGGGGCTCGGCAGCAGCGGGAGGCCCCATTAGCTAAAGTGGTGCTTCAGGTTAAGAACAGTTTCAGGTTAAGTACAGACCTCCGGAACGAATTAAGTACTTAACCCGAGGTACCACTGTATTCCAAAATATCTGGAGGAGATCAGGTTGAGGAAGGCTGAGATACAGTATTCAAAGCCACCAGTCTATCAGGTGGCTTAAACATAACTCCAAACTTCTGTGAAAGCAGATTATAATTGACTGTATCATTCTCCCCTCCTATGTGTGTGTTTGCTCTTCAATGTATCATGTGTTTCTACATCTCATAAAAATCTCTAAGTGGTTCACAAAATGATAACTAGTGTGTGTTTGTGCATGCGTGCGGGAGAGAGAGAGAGAGAAAGAGAGAGAGAGAGAGAGAGAGAGAGAGAGAGAGAGAGAGAAGCAAACAGTGAAACTAAAAGACAACATAAAATAATAAAATCCCAGAAAGGCAAAACAAAAACCAAACAAAAAAAACCCCAACAAAACAAAACTTAGCAGCACAGTTTAAAAACATGATAAGAGCTGAGGAAAGTTCGTCAGAATAGATGAGTTTTCAGCTTTTATTTGAAGTGCCTCATATCTGGTGCCTCCTCCTATAATGCAATAGGGAGGCCATTCCCGAGAACTGCTGCTATCACAGGAGAGGCCTGCTTCCAAGAAATCATTAAATGACAGTCTGCCCAAGATAGTATATTTAGCAGGGCCTCCCCCAAAGCAGCTTCATCCAAAGCACTGAACCACATGCACAGAAACACGACAAATCTAGATATTGCATCTAGACATAAATTGAACACAACGACTGTATTTACCTGAGAGGTTCGTCCCTGCTCATTAGTGTCGTAGAACACAGATTCATTTCAGTGGACCTGGTGTAAAAACAGGGCTTGATGAGGGGTAGGTAGAAAATGATATTACTGGGAAATTGCTTTGTCATTTTCTCACTGTTGAGAGCAGTAATCCATGCAGTTAATTCTTCTTTATTAATCACAGGCTGCATATAATATTAATAGGAAGGCTTCAATGGAAAAAAACACACAATTAAAATAAACTATTTATATCTCTTGTTTCCTCCTTTAGATGGAAGAATTTGTTACCTTTGTTGAATGTTCCCTAACCTGTATACAGACAATGGTATTTAATTTAGTTACTGAATTGACTGGTAAATTAAGAGCAAGCCAATTTAAAAGCCAGCCAATTAACTGTTTAAAAACCCTCAGTTAAATGCCTGCCATCACTTTTTGCCAATAGTACACACTTTCCCCCTTGCTGATACTGGTTCAAAAATAGAAACAAAACAACATAAGCAAGTAAGGATCTTTGCAGGAATTGAACAAATCCCCCCCCCCCCCAGTCTAGATTAGTTTTCAATTTGTTTACTCATAAGTCTTATTGCTGCTATTGTTATTATTATTACAGTGGTACCTCGGGTTAAGAACTTAATTCGTTCTGGAGGTCCCTACTTAACCTGAAACTGTTCTTAACCTGTGGTACCACTTTAGCTAATGGGGCCTCCCACTGCCGCCGCCGCCACCACCGCCCAATTTCTGTTCTCATCCTGAAGCAAAGTTCTTAACCCAAGGTACTATTTCTGGGTTAGTGGAGTCTGTAACCTGAAGCATCTGTAACCCGAGGTACCACTGTAAAGCCACTGTGGATTGTCATTAGTAAATATTGGACAAGGTGTCCACAGTATGCTGATGACAGCCAGCTCTGCTTCTCCGTCGTTGAAATCAATAAAAGCTATGCATGTCCTAGACTAGTGCCTGGATGTAGTCATGTGCTAATAAACTGTGACTTAATTCAGTCAGAGACTCTGCGGATGGGTGGTTATCAGAGCCATGAAGAGCAGGTGCATATAATGTAGGAGTGCTCCTAGATCCATTGCTGTCACTGGAGGACTGTGTGACATCAATGGTTTGGAACACCTGTCATCACTGGTTGATGTGGCAACTATAGCTTATCTTTGAGATCCTCTGAGGGAACTCGATAGAATGGCATAGAAATGAAAGGTCTGCTGTCATAATGAAAATTGGCTCGTTTATACTATAGCTGTGCATCAGAAAACAGAATCCTTGCTTGGTAGAGAGATTCAACCTTTTTGGGCACCCCAACACATTTAACAAATCTTGAGGAAGTATTACCCGCCCCCCCGGCTTTCTTTTAAACTTCTCTCAAAATCAGATACTTAGCCTGAGCAGGTCTTTGCAAACTGACTTCACATTTCATCTGAAGAGAAATATGGTAAGAACTCCCTTACGTGGCATCACTGCAGATGTTGGTGACCTTGTAGGTTGACGTGTCTGAAGGTCTCAGATAAGATACAAGTATTTACACACCCCGAAAAGCTGTCAGGAACTGCCTTTGGGAAGTGCTCAGAAACTTCAGCTGGCTCACAGTGCTGTAGCCAGATTGTTGACTGGGGCCGGTTATAAGGGAGTATAACATGGTAGTGGCTCCCTTTGCTACAATAGTCAGTTTCTGGGCACAAGTCAAAGTGCTGATTATGACTATGAAGCCCTACAAGGCTTAGGACCAAGCTTTCTGAAAGACCATATTCCCTCATACAAACTTGGTTGGGTTTTGAGTTCTCCAGGGGAGGACCTTCTCTTGATCCCACCGCTTCACAGGAGTGCCTGGTGGAGAGAGTGCCTTCATGGTGGCTGCTCCCAGACGTTGGAACTCCCTTGCTAGAGAAACTAGACTGGTTCTGTGCTTGTTGTCCTTCCACTGGCAGGTGGAGACTTTCTTGTTCCAACCAGCATTTGGGAACTGACTGCTTTGAATGAAAAGGAAGTGGCTGTGCTGTTTTTATTGTAATTATTTGTATAGTTCTAAAATATTATATATATTTATATAGGTTTAATTTTATCAATGTTTAGGTGTTTTTAGTTGTTTTTTCTGTGTTTTTATTTTTATCTGTAAGCTGCATTGTGTCCCATCAGGGAAGAAGGCGGGGGGAGGGGGAGAGAAACACACACACACACACACCACCACCACCACTCTTCCCCCTCCCACACACCATGAACACATCAGTTTCTGAACATGTGTATTTTAGCACAGTGTATACATCTATGACTGATGAGAACCACTTACTCCAATATTTTGCAATGAACCAAGTTTTCTACCTGCTTTTCATCCCTGTTGGATATTACTGAGATAACCCATTGTGCCATTTTGAGGACGTGTTTTCTGATTTGCTTTGCTGGCTTTCCTTTCCTTGATTTCTTTTTATCTTATTTATGCTCTACCGTGTGAGTTGTGTTTCTATTCAGATTGTAATAAATTATTTATACATTTGCATCTATGCATATAAATTAGCAGGGGCAAATTTGTGTCCTCTTCTGCCCCCTTTTGCATGGGTGACCATCCTATGGGTACCATTTTCTCCACCACAAAAGATCACAGAAGGGCAGAAAACAACATGTACCTACTGGTGTCCTGTGGGGCCGTTATAACTTTGTGTGGCTGTTATAACTTTGGGGTCTCCATTTTAGCAAGGGGGAGGAAGGCATCGTGATCCAGCCCTGAACTTTCGTCCTAATCCTGAGCCACCATAACTGAAGTTCTAAAGACAGAGGGGAAACGACAGGCTGCCAATTGTCATGAATGCCTTTTGGTTTCCTGCTATTGTGAATTATAGACTGGAGGATCCCAGTGTCCTACTTCAAACAAGGCTTTAATGCACAGCATGCAATTGGATGGTTGGCCTCTTTCTGAGAAGCAATCTGTGCAACACAGGCCTGGGAAGAATTTGATAATTTAATTATAGGGCATGGCTCGCAAACCTCTTTTGTGCCTCTAAATAGTTTTGAAGGCAGGCTTTATCTGCAAGGAGGCAGAAAGGGAGCTGGGTAACCTCAGGTTGCATGGAGAAAACCAGTTCTGGGGAAGCCCACCTGACACTTCAGTACACAATGTGTGCTGAGTTTCATTACTACCTCTGAGCTAGCAGATTTCACATTCAGTTTTAATGGCCTGCATGAGATGAAAGGGTATGCCTTTGTGAAGATATTGGAATGCTTGAGATCTTATTCCTACGTGATAGCAAAACATAAGCAGAATTGGTTTCAAAACAGTGTGGGCTCTTTGCCTCATTTTGGAGCTAGGAGCCTGCACACAGACTTTACTCTGAAAAATTAGAGCTTGATAAAGGTGGAAGGACAATGGTCAGTGGGCTAAAAATGCAATAATTTTCATTTTCTTGGATAGGTTCACTTTATTTGATGATTAGTGCCATCCAATAACATTGGAAAATAATTTCCTCCCAATATTATGTTTTTGAAGCATTGGAAGCACACCAGTTAGCATGTTCAATGCCAGATAGGATTTTATAGGATCTTATCGAACTGTTGCATTCCTTAACATTCCTTTAAAGGCCTTATTCCAAGAAGAAACCTCTATTTTTGCCTTGGAATACATACATACATACTTATGTAATTTTATTTGTGTGCCCCCTTTCCACAGGGAAATTTTCAAGGCAGCTTACAAGAAAAATAACAACTACAATGTAACAAAAGGTAGTCATAAACAACAAATAAAGCATTAAAAATGCAAAACCAAACTGAACAATTTCCACATAACTCTTAAAAGGTACAAGGAACCAAGAGCAACAACTGCCCCAACCCCAAACCCCAACCCAAATAACACCCCAGCCCCTTTAGAAATGTCACGTTTAGTAGTGCACACACAAACATACTTGGCTAGAAAAGGTTGAAGCAATGGGCAATGATTATGAGCTCAGCTTTTTCTGTACTTGTTGCTGCGTGCTATAGAGGACATAGACATTGGGAGCTAGCCGATTAGGGCAAGTGGGGCACTGCCCCACCAACCTTGGTATGTTCTCACCAACACCGCAAGCCTGCCTTCTCACTTGCACCCAGTTTAGGGGGTGGCACTGGCTGTCAACTTCCTTCTCAGCCTCAGTTTTGACCCATATTGAACTCAGCAGGGAGGAAGAGGGGGACAAAGCTAGAATTAGCTTGCTCCAACGCTCATTGGCTCTGGCTCCACTTACTGATGTCTCCTTGGCTTCCTCAGCAGCCACCACTTGGCATAGTCATGTTTGGAATAACCAAAATGTATGTTATACAACGGGACACGGGTGGCGCTGTGGGTTAAACCACAGAGCCTAGGACTTGCCGATCAGAAGGTTGGCGGGGTAAGCCGTGACGGAGTAAGCTCTCATTGCTCGGTCCCTGCTCCTGCCAACCTAGCAGTTCGAAAGCACGCCAAAGTGCAAGTAGATAAATAGGTACCGCTCTGGCGGGAAGGTAAACAGCATTTCCGTGCGCTGCTCTGGTTCGCCAGAAGCAGTTTAGTCATGCTGAACACATGACCCAAAAGCTGTACGCCAGCTCTCTCAGCCAATAAAGCGAGATGAGCGCCGCAACCCCAGAGTCGGTCACGACTGGACCTAATGGTCAGGGGTCCCTTTACCTTTATGTTATACAACCCTTTACAGGCAATGACTGACTGATGCACAATTGCATACACATGCATGGTGCTGAACCTGGAAGTGACCCTAAAATGTCACTAAAAGGGGGGATGGAATGCTTTATGCAGGCCCCACTGACACGTGGTTGCGGGAGGGGTCTGGAACGTAACTCCTGTTCAAAACAAGGATTGCCTGCACTCATGTAGCTGTTTTGGTGCTATGTTTAACCGCTGAGCAGAGCAGTGCATGTTGGGTAAGCTGAAAATTGAATGCTTTTCTGAAATCTGGTAATTGGGGGAATAATTCTTTGAACAATTTCACCTAGCACTACTGCTGTCTTATTGGGAGTAGCTTTGAGTTTGACATTTTAGGAGATGAATGAGGCCTACTAATGGAAAGAAAGCTCTCTGGTGTTTTTCAATAGGTCTGAAATAATAAGGTGCTGAGTCATTTCCCAAACCACATCCTTTCCAGTAACAGGACTGTCCCCCCACATTCTCTAGCCACTGGCCGATAAGTAGGATTCATTATTTCAGCTTCAACTTGAACAGGATTTACATTCCTTTCTGGTCCAAAGCAGATCTAAATCACATTGTCAGCATGCTGCTTTTGTGCTATCACCTTAAAAAGAGTTTTTATAGCTTTGCTGTACCCAGTCAGAGGCAGAGATAACATTAAGCTGCTTTCAATATGTATGCAATTTTTTTAATGAACAAAAAATATTGCTAAGGAGTCAATAAAAATTGAATAGGAAGCTGTTGGGTGATGGCGACAGAATGACACAGAGGTTTAACCCTCCTTTATTACCCGCAACGAGAGTTCAAAATCAAGGATAACATATGAGAATAAGTCACATTTCTTGAGGGGTGGCGGTAACTTTTGTGTGTGTTGTTTATTGCTTGTGTAAAATGTAAATTTGGGGGAACTATAAAGAATGTTTCAGTGGCTTTGCTTTGGGTGAAACAAATCAGTGCAGAAAGGAGGCCCCAGTTCAACTTAGCGACATTAAACTTTTTGTAAATTACTGATTTTTACAAAGTCGTATTCTCTAATGGGGCAGACCCTTCTTTCTCTGAATATTAATCTGAAGCAGTTCTTTTTAGTAATCTGCCGCTTTTCACGTTGGCCCTGTTCATGTGCCTTTAACTGACTTTGACGTTATTTTCTGCAATAGAGTAATATGGTTACTACTTTCAGTGTTGCACCTTTCAACAGCAAACTCACATTGACATTTAGAAGCTTTTATTTTTCCTCCCCCAAATCCCACATTAGGCAGCTATTCCTCACGTTCTCTTCATTACTTTGTACTACATGCATGATCATTTTTCTTTTTCCTAATAGGAACAAATGATAGGATGGTTATTATTTAGGTGCTCGCCACCAAAAACGAAGTCTCCAGGCAACTTTTGCTAGAGCCATTTCCCAGCTTATCTGATATGTGAGGATTAGTTTTCAGAATTGAAAACTTGAAAACGTTGGCACGAAGAAAGGCCATGAGCTGTTTGGAAGCCAAGACTGCGATTAAGACGCACAAAGTTCCCTTTGCTGGCTACGGAGCAGGTTGGGGAGTCCAATGATGACTCGCTTCCTTTGACACAATTTGTAAATTAAGTTGATCTTTCTGAGCTTACTTGGAGACCTCTTGGAGTCTGAGGCTTTCCCAGTAGTTCTAGCTCATATTATTGGTGCCAGCCCTCTCCCCAGTCATCCTTTTCCTAATGTTTAATGCTTCAATGGAAGTGGAGAGACTAACACCAAGGAGTGCTTGCAAGAAAGGGAAAGGCCTCTTCCTTAAGACCTGACTGACTCACATTGCCATGGAGAAGCACTAGGAAATGTAGTTCCAAGTGCTTCCTCCTGCCCTCTGTATTGGGAGGCATTGGGCACTAACTACACTCCCTACATTCTCTACCATTGATCAGCCCCTGGGGTACGTCTAAAAGCCTTAAAGATTAATATACTGCTGCTCATTTCCCACCCCTTTCATAATGATAAGTTTGGGGGAAATGGGTGTAGGAGGGAGCAGAGTTTCCTGCTGGCTGGGAGGGGTAGCGCTGATCAAGCTGATGACAAATAAGGCTTAAAATTCAGAAAGCATTGAGGCTCCACTTGCAATAAGCTCCAGGTTCTCCTGTCTGGGGGAGTTCATTTTCCCCAGGGGTGGTGACTCCCATTTCAGCACTAAATGTGGACATGCTGCCCTGTCACTGTCCCACTGTTGTGAGCCAAAAATGGCTTATCTTCTGAGTTTACGCCAATAAAACTCAGAGAAGAGAGGAGTTAGGATTCCAACATTTATTGCAAGGCCATAGGTTACAGTCGAATTGTTTCGCAAAAGTGCAACCCCGCCCAAAGGTACGGTCGGTGGTATTGATAACATTTCAAACAAAGGATTTCAATTTACATGTACATTTCAATACACGTGCACAATAAGCTTTAGCAATTTCTGCTGATTCAGTTCTGATTCCCACCGCTTTCTGTTAAAGTTCTAATTTCTGTTACATTGTATTAGTATGCATGTTGGAAACCTGTGTTATGTGTAGTCATTTGCACTATGTAGCAACTTATGTTCTAGTTTATGAGCTCTTTGTGATTCACATATTAGCTGTACTTCTGCCCCAATTGGGGGGGGCAGGGGGGCAACTTGCAAAATCATCAGTTTCATAAAGCAACAGGTTACCATAACTTCTCTATTAGAAGCACACTCAAGGATTTACAAGAATACACTTTATCACATTTATTGTGGCCTGTTGGGCCACCACCACACCACTGCCCCCCCTTACATGGGTTGTGTAGCAGCACTCACAAAGTGGCAGCAGCAGTGGCATCGACTTCTGATGAGATCCTGCAAGACCTCTCTAAGATCGCAGAAAATCTTGCAAGGTTTTGGTGAGATCTTGCAACATCTCGATGGAAGTTGGCGCCACTGCCTGCACCGCTTCTCTGCTCTCAGTGCGAAGGGTGGGGCACCACCTCTTGGGCTTTCACCCCCCAAAGTGGCTGCCTTACCCCACCTCATGGGGTGGCCTTGGTTTCTGTGCCATTGCTAATGAGAACAAAATCGTCCTTCCATACTAACTAATAGGGGTATGCCATTTTCAGATGCAGGGTTTGCTTTGAAGGGCAACATCCATAGGGGTGAAAAGTCAAACACTTACTCATGCTAACCACTGTATAGACTGTCAGGTTTCATTGCCATGTTTACATCATATTCTTCCCTGCCACAATGCAGCTTTTTATGCAGGAGAACTGTGGCAGAATGTATATGGCTTTTAAGATACTCAAGGTCCCCCACCCTTGTCTGCCTGCAAGAATGGCTTTCAGTATTCAACTCACTGCATGGGTTACTTGTAGGCATTAGAAATAAAATGAACAAGGCCTTTTAAGGCACCTTTTGCTGGAAATATAGTGGGGGTGCAATAGTGTGGCAGATCCACATTTATTAAGGAAGCAGATCAAGCAACACCTTTCTCAAGTCATTGCCGGGGTTGGTTACTATGGCAACTCTCTGAGGAGTGACCTCCTTTACTTCTTAAATAGACCGTGTGTGTTTTAAATAGTATATCATTTCTTAAAGACAATCAGTCTACAGATGGATGCAATATATTAGCAATCCCTTTCTGAGAAGGGGGAGAGATTAAATAAAGATTCGGTTTTATTGCATGAGGGTTAACTGATTCGGTTTATTGCATGACAGTTTAACATCTGTAGGAGAAGTGCAGTCTGAGGCTCCGGTATCCTGTCCCTTTCTTTGCAGCTATATTTTGCATTGTATCTAAGGTGTGGCTTCATAAAAAAGAAGCAGAGGGAATCATATTCAATAAGCAGCTTTGTAAATGAAGCATCCTCACAATGATCTTAGTTGATTCATTTATGTTTTGGCATTGCTGCAGTGGGAGGTATCAGGAATTCTGTCATGTGATGTGTGTTTAAATATTGTGAATTTCAATCCAGTATGCCCCAGGACATTCTGAGCAGATGTTCTCAGCTGGAAGTTACTGCATTTTAGCCCTTGTATGTTAGCTATTAGCCCTTGGGATAGTGTAATAATGTCCCCACTGCTGTATGCACAACCATCCTTCTCCTGGCACGTTGGGCCCTTTTAAGATTTGCGCAACTTAGCCGCTGACCCAAATTCAGCTGAAGAAAGACCATCCATCACTAGTCTGAGGGTCTTATGCGTCTTGGAAGATCTCAGACAGAGAGATGGAAGGCGAAGTGCCTAATACCTACTTCTCAATGAGGTGGAAAGGCATCTGTCAGGGATGCACCATTCAGAATGTAGTTGAGGCTTACCTGATCGAATGCAGTTCCTTCTCTTGGCCCTACTCAATTATAGTTCAAAACAGATGAAAGTGCCTGCAATTGGGGGGGGGATGTTTAGATAGGAAACATATCCCCTTTACATATAATAATATATGGAGGGGAGGGGAGGGTTTTTGTTTTTTGTTTAACCCCAGGAAGCAAAATAGCTTGAGTCTTAGTATGCAGGTATTTATTGATTCATTGGAAGTGAGAAATAAATGAGAAAGCATCGTTTTTTAAAGTGCTGCAAAAGTAGAGTATTGCATTATCAAAACTATTCGGCAATTCCGGTATAATTTTCAGTCAATGTTTCCAATTACATGTCTCAGGAAGGAAAGCACTTTTAAATTACAGTTGACAAGACGGTTTTAATTGAAGTATGGAAGGAGAATGATGTGTAATTTTCAGATCTAAGTAGAAAGAAGAGGAGTTTATGTGCCAAAAACTTGATTCTTGATATTAGGGGTGATGGTGTGTCTTTTTGGATGTACTTTTGTGAGGATTTGTGAGTTTTCTGCCATACATAATTATGATTACCTCTCTTCTACCTGAGTAGAGGACAGAGAGGGGTACTTTTCCTACACAGTTACGAAAATGGTTTGAGGTTACCTTTGCTACATCCTGCAACTCTGTAATTGTTAAATCTCAATTCCCAGGTAACACTAAAATGAAGCCATTAAGCTGGTGGGATTTTCAGCAGACAGGAGAGGGGTGGTTAACCCTTCCACGTCCCTCCCTTCTGGGCTTTCTCCTGTCAGGCTTATATTTGTTTTGGATCTGAAGAAGAGAATAACCAGGTGTTTGTGTGGAGGGGAATAGAATCAGCAGGCAAGAAGTTGAGTGCCACCCTTCCATTCAGCAGTTCTCTCCTGAAAATTTCCCCTGAGGTTCTGGAACTTTGTGTTTCCCTCCTTATAATGTGTGGTTCTACTCTAAGGTTTGTCCAAAGAAGGGAACTGCAGGGTTACCAGTCAATCAAAGCCAGCATGAGGGAATCTCCTTTAACAGCAATAGTAAAAAGTATGCCACTGAGACTGTCCCTGAGATCCAACTTGGCAGGTGCTCAAAAGGTTTTTACCTAGAATTTTGCTGTCCTTACCAATATTTCATTCTCAGCCACATTAGTCAAAAACCAGCATTTTGAATGTGTTATAAACATGCAGCACAAGATGGCACTGGAGAGCAAAACAAAATATTTGCGATTTTCCATAGTGTTTTTTCCCCTTTTGTTATAACAATTTAATTTCTGGCTTATTTATAGTGTTTTCCCCCTGTGTGTAGATCCACCCCTTTGTGAACAGGAGGATTAAAAATTCTAGAATGCTTGCTCAATTTTTACATCCTGTTCTTCTACTTTGTGTGAGTTTTTCTGCATGCACTCAAAAGGTGTTCTGATTATACTTTTTAAATAGAACCTGTTTCCTATGGAAAAGGATTGGCATATGCTTTCTCCAAAGCATTTTGCCCCAAGTGATCTTTTAGCTGAATTCAGAGGCAATTAAACTCAGGAGCAAGATTAAAGGGGGGGGAGGGAGGTGGTGGCAATGCTATTCACAACTTCTTAAGAAATTGAGCTACTTTATCATTTGCTCCTACTCTGTTGGGCTAAATTAGGCCACATGTGTATGTCTGCTATAACAACTAATAGGAATTTTAATAGAAAGTAGCATGTCCGTGCTGGGAAGCCCAGTGCTTAATGAATTTTTTCAATGTTGCAAGGCAGATAGACCTACAAACCCAAAGTCCTTGACGCTGCATGAAGTCAGAGTAAACAAAGTAAATAAATGATAATGTGGATTCAACATGCATTAGCGTCTGAATTATGTACTTCTGTTGTATAGAACTTTGAGATGCTGGCTGGTGCATGGTAAAACAATTAGGTGCCAGCTTCACCATGTACTGAATCTATTTTCTCAATTTCATCATGAGAATTGTTTCTGTTAAAGATACAGGAAGAGTCCTGTTGGATCCAGGTAGTCCTGCATTCTGTTCCTACAGTAGCCAGCCAAATGTCCATAGGAAGTCGTCCTGTTACATGAGTGCAGAAACACTCTCCTACTCCTGCTCCGTGATAGCTGGTATTCAGAAGCATATGTCCTCTGACAGTCGAGATAGCACACAACCATCAGGCCTAGTAGCCATTGATAGCATTATCCTCCACGGCAGGACAAGTTCTCATGGCAAATATTGATGCGAAAGCAGACTAGAGCAGGAAACTGAAGTGGTGTGTAGGCACAGAGAGGAGAGTGAAGTGGACAGAGGGCTGCGTCTTTAAAAAGGAAAGACAAACATACTTTCTTTTCCCCAGATTTTTAAAACCTGTTTTGCACTTGAAAAATGAAACTCGGCTGGAATATTTTTAGATGGTTTGTGTATGAATAAATTTAACAGGTGATTATCTTAAATGGCGTATTGATTTGCTTGGTGAAAGAGGTTTACAGCTTTCCCAATACACTGTGGGAGATAATTGCTTGGGTTGGAAACAAGCTTACCCCTTTCAAATCACCTCTTTTTCCAAGCCACCAACTAGACTCCTGAAATAAAGAAAAAAGGCCTTATTTCCTTTT
Organism: Podarcis raffonei; assembly: GCF_027172205.1. Classification (NCBI taxonomy): domain Eukaryota; kingdom Metazoa; phylum Chordata; class Lepidosauria; order Squamata; family Lacertidae; genus Podarcis; species Podarcis raffonei. The sequence continues at coordinate 23,439,487 of NC_070606.1, forward strand.
GCCTTCACATCTTTACATGTGCAATGTCTGTGAGGGAACCATTTTTTGATCTTCCCAACTAGTATTGCAGAATACCCTTGGGTAAATTCAAGGTCATCCATTCCAGACCTTGCATTGATCATCTGCTTGGGCAAAAAAACACTCTGCAGGGAAAGCTACGTGAAGTATTCTATATAGAAACTGAAACACTGAAGCCCCCAAATACAACTCCCGCCTTTCCCATTCAACTTAGCCAGTGACCAGGGTTGTAGCCCCCACCATCTAGAGATGCAAGGTAGAAGAACACTGGTCTACACTACAGTGTGGTGCTTCCAGCACTTAAGATGTGGGGGAGAGGGCAGTGATGGGTAAGTTTCATTCATTCATTTCAAAAATTATATCCAGATTTTCACCATGTAGATCTCAAAGCAGCTTACAACAATAGGAATAACAACAACAACAACAACAACAACAACAACAACAACAACAACAATATCTTATTTCAGCCCCCAACAGAATATTAAAAACATGATAAAACATCAGACATTAAAAACCTCCCTAAACAGGGTTGCCTTCAGATGTCTTCTAAAAGTCAGATAGTTGTTTATTTCCTTGACATCTAATAGGAGGGCGTTCCACTACCGAGAAGGCTGGTTCCCTGTAACCTCAGGTATACTGGGCTGAGGCCGTTTACAATATTTTAACATAAATTTCCAAAATTTTAAACCTTGGGAATTTATAATCTATTAAAAGTGTGGAGGAAACTGTTAGGATCGTCCTACTCTCATGTAGGACCCTGGCAGAGACACATGCCCGACTGGCATGTTCTCTCCCTCCTGGTCGATCATTCAGGAGCTTCGAAAGCTTTATTCAACCTGAACATCACAATACCAAGATACCAAGAAGCATCAGCGCACTTAGGGATCTGCAGAATATTCGCAGTTTGCGTAACAGACCTCGGTAGCACAGCATTTTGGCTAATCTACTTTTATTTACATATAATACACTTGGAGCATTCTGCTTTAGCTCCTTCCTCTTTCTCATCAGACAGCAAAGAGAGAAAGAACAAAGGACAATAGTCCCACTTCATGGAACACAGTAACACAAACATCCTGTCTCCATCACTTCCCACACTGTGGAATGAAAACATACACCATCATGTGATAGACAACAATCTCATGACTGCAAACACGGAGAAAGAATCCTATCAGAAACATCCAAGAAGCATGCAGAGTGCAGAACAGTTTTGAGTGGTGTCTGAAACTCAGATCTGTCTAACTTATTGTAGTAATTTGTGCTATAGAATTGGATCTATAACACTGAAGGCACAATTCATTGACACGAGTCAGGTTTTTGTCCCATTGTGAACCACTGATGGAGTTATCCTGAGATGATCTCAACTTGGGGTGTACAGGGGAAGGTGGTCCTTAAAGTATCCTGGGTCCAAGTTATCCAGGGTTTTGTGCACTAGTACAATAATTTGAACTTGGCCCAGTAGCAAATAGGAAGCCAGTGCAGGTCGTTTAGCACCGGCATAATGTGTTGATGGTAGTCTGTTCCTGTCATAGTCTAGCTGCAGTTTTCTGTGCTAGCTGAAGTTTTTGGAGCCAGCTCCAAGGGCATCCTCACAAAGAGCATGTTGCAATAATTCAGTCTTGAGGTTACCAGCACATGACCAACAGTGTCCAGTGTCCAGGAATGGTCATAGCTGACATACAATTATGGTTTAAGGAGTACCTTCAAACTATGTACCTGCTCCTTCGGAGGGACTGCAACCCCACCCAGGACAGGTAACTGGCCCATCTCCTGGATCTGAGAGCCACCCACCCACCAGGCATCTGTTCGATTTTTCACTCTTACCACTGCATCCACACACTGGTCCTGGTCTTATATAGCCTCTCCTGAATCAGATGTAATGGAGAAATACAACATACAGGTTACACCTTGCCTCTAAGCTCCCAATGGCTACTCTCAGCAGCTTTATACAGATATGTTAAACAAATCGTTCTCTGCCTTGCTTTGAAGGTAAGGATGGTTATGTGGGGGTGGTTTGGGTATACACGTTTCTGTGTATACGCACTAACCCTAGAATGTAACCCCTATGCGAGATGAGATCATACTGTTACCTGTGAAATCTTCTGCAGTCAGCACCATTGTCTCCAGATTGCCATTTCTATGGAAGTCAAGGGAAGCACATTCGAAAAAGCGTTGGGAATTTTATTTCACTTCCTTGCAAAGCACAACTTTATCCATCTAATCCATTTTTAAGCCATCTGCACCGTGTAGAAATGCTGCGAGTTTAAGCAATTAACTAGACCCCTTTATCTGTGAGTTTTGTTTTGGGAAATCTCTCGTATCACTTGCTTTTGCTGTTTGAGTTTATGATGAAAGCTGTCAAGTGGTAGTCAGGAAAGCAAAACTGTGTTACATAAAATGCTAAATTGCTCTCTTCTCCATCGAAAGGAACTGTGGAGTGGTGAAAAAGACCAGTGTTATCATATTGGGTCTTTTGAATTTTCTAGGCTGCAGCTGCAGCTGATAATTCAGTTTTTAAAAACCACAGGAGGTTGTTCACACTACAAACGTAAAGCAATTTACGGAATGTGATTATCAGCTATCCACTGTCTGTTTACCAGTTGATAATTTTGCTGATTCTGCCAATTGTATCATTAATTGTTTCTGCCTTTACCAGAGTTTTGTGCTCACAGATTGAAGGTCACGCTGCTTAAGGAAAATTAAGTTCAGGTTTCTCCCCCACCCTCCACTCTTGAAAAGCAACCTTATTCTGAGCAGGCTGTATTGTATGAACAACATTTTATGGAAGTGAGAGCTGGACCATGAAGAAGGCTAATCGCCGAAGAATTGATGCTTTTGAATTATGGTGCTGGAGGAGACTCTTGAGAGTCCCATGGACTGCAAGAAGATCAAACCCATCCATTCTGAAGGAAATCAGCCCTGAGTGCTCACTGGAAGGACAGATCCTGAAGCTGAGGGTCCAATACTTTGGCCACCTCATGAGAAGAGAAGACTCCCTGGAAAAGACCCTGATGTTGGGAAAGATGGAGGGCACAAGGAGAAGGGGACGACAGAGGACAAGATGGTTGGACAGTGTTCTCGAAGCTACCAGCATGAGTTTGACTAAACAACTGCGGGAGGCAGTGGAAGACAGGAGTGCCTGGCTTGCTCTGGTCCAGGAGGTCACGAAGAGTCGGACACGACTAAACAACGAAACAACAACAACAATTATTTTGGGACAGTGGTCGGGAAGTAACCTCACAGTGATTTTCAGCCGTGATAAGCCTAATGAAGAGCTGGCTGTTCTTTGGAGAGGCAGTGACTTGAGATCACTACATATGTGGAAAGATTGTTAAAGCTAAGGAAGTCTAACCCTGGTGTGTTCTAATGTGAGAGACCGACAGCGAGTTCCAGGCAACCTGCTCCAGACTTCCCAAACTAAAAGCAGGATACAAGTGTAATAAAATCATTTAACAGTTGCTAACATATCTTAGAAAAATGCATTTCCCAGCAATAAAACATGCTTCTAAAATTGAGCTGACGGAACACACCAGCAAGGGGATAAAACAGCTCTATAACAGTGTATATGGGATAATGACTAGCCAGTTGGAACTGTGGCAAGTTCTATGATTGATAACTTGTTTACGAGTGCACTGTTTTCTTTGAAGGCCAAGGCTTCTACGCGATCTAAATGGTTAACACTTTCAGATATATATGGCAAAGTCCTGGGATGATGGCGGTGGTGGAGGGAGACATTCTCTATTTTCAAGGTTTCTCCTTAATAGGATGTCAAGATATTTTTTATATGGAATGTATTCCACAATTTCTTAAACCCTCAGGGGATGTTCATACTTCACAAAAGCCATATACCAGGTCTTTTACCTGCTGTCCAGTCATATCTTTTTGGACTTGATACTGCTATGCAGCCTCCTCTTCTTGGACATAAAAGTTACTGAAGCAAGGCTCCTGCTTTCACCTTACTCCCTTCTCTTATGAGGGATGGCAGTAAGGAAGATGTGTAATAAACTTGGCAAGAACCATACCCATAAATAACCATTTCCCATGACCTGCTTGGAATGGAATTAACCCTTTTGTGGAATCACATAGACTCAACTGGAAAACCAAACAGTAGTATTTTTTATCTGTGATCTGCCTTTTTGTATATGAAAAAATATTGTTTGTTGCTGACAGGACATAATTTCCTTCCTTCCTTCCTTCCTTCCTTCCTTCCTTCCTTCCTTCCTTCCTTCCTTTCATTTGCCATGACCTTTACATTACAGTGGTACTTCAGGTTACATACACTTCAGGTTACAGATTCTGCTATAGTAAATACTGCTTCAGGTTAAGAACTTTGCTTCAGGATGAGAACAGAAATCGTGCTCCGGTGGCGCCGCGGCGGCAGCAGGAGGCCCCATTAGCTAAAGTGGTGCTTCAGGTTAAGAACAGTTTCAGGTTAAGAACGGACCTCCGGAACGAATTAAGTACTTAACCCGATGTACTACTGTATTGACCTTTACATTGTAGCTAGCAAATAGTTGGGGGTGGGGGCATGTTTCCATGACCTCTTGCACAAAGACACTATAGATCAGGCTTCCTCAACCTCGGCCCTCCACATGTTTTTGGCTTACAAAACCCATGATCCCTAGCTAGCAGGACCAGTGATCAGCGATGATGGGAATTGTAGTCTCAAAACATCTGGAGGGCTGAGGTTGAGGAAGCCTGCTATAGATGTATGCCTGCATTAAGGATACCCATTTTATGCAAATCTGAGGGCTTCATTTTTAATATCTCTCCTGCTCCTGGGAGAACAGAGAGGAGGGGAATTTGTCACAGCGGGAAGGGGAGACACCCTGGCTTTTTCACCAGCCTAACTCATCTCTGCTTCTTGGCTCCCCTCCTCTCTGGCCTCCCCTTCTGCCTGTGATTCTGGACTGCTCTCTGCCACAGACGCTTCCTGCTCACTAAGCCCTGCTACCTTTTCAGGTTCCGACACCTCCTCCTCCCAATCTTCTGCCTCTGACCGCTCACCATTATCCCACCACTAATCCCCTGGCTCTGAGCCTTCTTCCCTTGTGGGTTCCCCAGCTGGTACCTCCCACCATTCCTCTGTGTCCAGCCAGGCCATGACACTTGTTGTTCAAAGGTCAGGCTCTCATCCACTGCCCACTCTTGCCTCTGGTCCCAACCATCACTAGTGTGTGGACTGTGGAAGGTTCACCACAAGGAAGTGTAGCCCTGGGGCTGAAAAAGTTTTTCTGCTCTTGGCCTTGCTGATCAATCATACAATGTGTAATTTGTGGTGGGTGCAGCTTAGGCAATGTTCAGTGTGAGAGTGTGATACAAATATATTCCATTTTTATAATCAATAAAAGGTTTGAGGGTGTTCATTTGGTGACAATTCTGAGTTTTTGCAATGCCTTTAATGCAGTTATAACCCCACCAAATCTGCTGTTATATGAAAAATGTACTGATAAATGTGTCTGCTGTTGAAATGCAGACATTTGGTATACGTTGTGGTGCATAAGACGTTGTATTTGCATGTTTTGGGATGGGTATATTCTGTACTTGATAAATGAGCATTCTTTGACAGCACTGTCTTGAAATAAACTCCTAAACGTAGAAGTATCATAAAGTAGTTAGCACATTATCCACTAAACCATGATGACACAAAAAACATCAAAGGCACTTGATCATAAATCCGTGTTTATAGGGTGACAGTACACAGTTATTGTTCCCTAGGCAAGTGATATTGCCTTTCTTTCATATCTGGTGGCAACATTCATCAAAAGCTATTTACTCATCCAACTGTGGAATGGCATCGCGGTCAACAAAGGAAGCAATTGCTTGCTCTCCATAGGGGAATTGGTAATCCAATTTCTGTATGTACTTAGCTAGGTAGATGAATGACTGACTGTAGGTGGCCAACTCAGATTGCACACTCTTCTGTTGACCACCAGATGAGGTATCCCTTTCTTGACCTTGAATTCATCCTTAAGATGCAGATAGTGCCTTTCCTCATTCAGTCAGTCTGTGGCCCACCCATCAAGATGCATGCAGTTCTCTGAGTGTGCATTGGGTCTTACCATGTGTTTGACATGCCCCCCTTTTCAGTTCCATGCAAGCAACAATGCTAAGTGATGATCTGGTGGACTGTCCTCAGGTGGGATATGTTACCAGTTGTGCAAGCCTGCTGTATAGTTTAAAGGGGGCGGGGGGCATTCCTTCCTTTCCAAATGGATAGAGCGGAAGTTACTGATGTCTTAAGCAGCTGCCTTTTAATGATGACCAAGTGTTTCCTATTCTGTTCTGTGGGTTTGCTCTTCCCTGCATTCTGCTCCTCCTGAATTCAAGCAGGAGAATGTGACATGTTTCTACAGTCTAAGAAGGTTTGCTGCAGCTCTGTGGCACCCTCTGTTGCACTTCTTGATGGGCACTGTAGCTACTGCTGTGTTCATGCATTTAGTGTGCCTGCAGGTTACTCTTCTGCTTCCTATCGGAGCAATTTCCCAGTATTAATTACTGTATTGGCCCGAATATAAGCCGCACCCACAAATAAGCTGCACCTTTAAAATTTGGTGGCTTGGGGGAAGCTTGGGAGCCAGGCTGCATTCTGGGGGGGAGCTGTGCCGCTTTGCCGGAGGCCTTCCCCCCTTCTTCCTTCTCTCAGCCGGCGTAGGGGAGGCTTGGGAGTGGGAAGGCTATGCGCCGTTGCCCCATGCTCCCAGGCTGCTTTGGGGGGGCAGAGCCTCGCCGCTTTGTCGGCAGCCTCACCCCCTTCTCCCCTTCATTCTGACAGCTTGGGGGAGGCTTGGGGGAGCCAGGCGGGCTGGGCACCATTGCCCCGTGCTCCTGGGCTGCTTCCGGAGCGGGGGGGAGCCACACCGCTTTATCAGCGGTGTAAGGTCGCAAATATAAGCCGCACTTTAACTTTTCACGATCGGAATTTGGAAAAAAAAGTGTGGTTTATATTCAGGCCAATACGGTATATCATAATGATAGTAATACTGATGACAGTTACCAGACTCTGCAGACACAGCAGACTCTGTGATTCTCCAACAGTTTGATTCACCCCCAGAGGTGCATTCCATAGTCTTGAGACAGACAGATGCCAAGGACAAATGATTATAATGCAAGTAATATTAATATATTAATAGTAATATTAATGTATTAATATATATTACACAATAATTATATAATACTACCACTGTGAACCGCCCTGAGACCCCCAGTTATAGGGTGGTATATAAACAACAATAGAGAATACACATCATTTGGCTTGGGCGCTATCCACTATGTAAGCTGTTCCCCCAGCTGTAGAACTCAGAGTAGTGCCCACACACATCCTTTTGGCTAAGCCTCATTTGTCCTTCAAATGTCTTCTGCCAAATTGCTTAAATCTATACTCCACAATTATTCTCTGATGCAGTCTCTCTCTCATCCTGTTTAGAATTGCAGACCACAGATAACTTATGTTGCTGCCATTCCCTAGATCTAATGATTTACCATGGAAACCTAGATATTATCATCTTCTTGTGGGTTTTGATAATTTAATCATTCTATGAATGATTCCTCTTCAAGAGACAATTTGTGACAATTAATTCTTTATAGGGAAACGGCAACGGAAGATTTAGTAGTCTCCTGGACTGTGTTGGGGTTGTCATTTACTTTGACTGAAAAGTAAAATGGTCGCTCAAGTACTCATCCCAACTAATTGCAAGGGCTGGGGACAAGTAGGGGAAGAAATTATTGTCAAGTATTTGTGGGCCTGAAATCAGTGAAGAATATTGATTTAAGACTGGGCTGTTTTTATTTATTTATTTAAAAATATTTATATACCATGCTCTCGCAGGGCTGTGTACAAAATAAAAACTTCTAAAAGCAATACAAAACCATCATTAAAATGACTGGCATCCCAAGGGACATTTTAGACAATTGTATAGGCCTGTTGGTGTTTTAAAAGTTTTCAAGAGGCACCTAAATGTGGAAGAATAAGAAGAAGAAAAGTGATGCTGCCTGTCAAAGCTCAGCTGGAAAAGTGTTCCCCCAGCATGAGAATGGAAGCATTAAATGCCCAACTTCTAGTTGAGGCTAGCCAGGCCTCTGTTACACTGGGGATTATGGGTCTGTTTGCCGAGTTGACCTAGAGAGAAGGGATCTTCTGTATTCTTCCAAAAGAAGCCAAAGCTGGAACTAGATGTCGTGGAGAAACCCTGTTTTTGACCCTGAAAACAGCATACATCCATCTCCCACTGTCGGTGCCTTGAAACACATACTGTAGTATTGCTTGAGGCCTCTGTGCTGAGAGTTTATCTACTCTCCACTTCTTTGGTTGCCACCCCCAGGGGCTGGGAAGCTCACAGGGTGCTAGTGTCACATCAGCCTTGCATGATTTAACAGAGAAATGCACTGAACGACTTCAGAAACCTAAGGTAGTTCCCCAAATTGCAGAGTGAGCAAGAAGTCAGTTAGTCACTGTCTCTAAGCAATCGGAAGGAAGGAATGAGAGCTATTTCCTGTATCTTCCCCGCTGATGATATTTGCTCTGTAACAGAAGGAGCAGCTTGCTGTGAGATGTAGGTACAGGAGCAAAGTGAATGGTGCCTTGCACTTTTAAGAGCTGTGTGGCCCGCATGAATAAAATGGTGTAAGCCTTTCCTAGCAACGAAATACATTTATGGGGAAAGCTTCACCTGTTGGAATTCTGTCTGTCAAACGTATTACTTGTGTGTAGCCCCTGAATTACTTTTGGATTTTATACTACATCACAGCAGCTTGTAACATTCTGAATTCTGGAGAAAACTGCAGAGAAGCAACTTTCTAGGAATGGAAAACTTGATCAACTTGAACTTAACTAGTTCCTTCTGTAAAATTTCACTTTGGACAGAATGAACTTGATCTAGTTCCTTTTTGAAACGAATTTTCCAAGTGCTAGATCTGGTTCAGGAGGAGGCAATGCAATTATGTCCAGGTTCTGGTGGATTGTGCCCCAAGTTGGTGAAATAGATAAATATATATTTGCATGTTTCTTCCAAACAGCATGCAAAAATAAAATCCCTCCTGGAGAGTGAAGATAATATCCCTTCTGAACATCTCTAATAACCTGCTTAGTGTGCAATATATCACTGTAATTATCAAACAGACAGAAGTGAATGCCATAAGCACCTATCTTGGGTGCCCCATGCTTCACTACATTTCATAAACTTGTCTTGTAAACGCTAATTAAAATATATTGCAATAAAGAGCGACATAACTCAAGGCTAACGAGTTCCTGTTAATTTGACTTCCTGTTTATGATGGAGCTGCTTGAAATAGTGTTATCTGGAAGCCAAAAGCACACTTCCAGTATTAGAACTCACAGTTCCTTGAAAACCAATGATATAAGGAACATTACTGAGAAGTAGCAAAGTTTCCATATTTGCCATGTTTGCCATATTGATACCAAAATTGCCTGTGACTTAATACATGTCTCTTTCTGCACCTTGGTCCAACTTTCTCAGCTTCTTCTGATCTCTCCCACTTGAAAGAGCTTCATGGTTGAAATGGGGAACCTAAACAAAAGACAGGAACTGGCTTTAGTAAGCATCCAGGGACTGTTTTGTTCCTGCCTTAGAGCAATCTCCAGGTATCTGAAGGGATGTAGATGTTGAACAACAGGCATATGTGTCTGGAGTGCTGAGTGATTTTGTTGCAAACTGAAGGTTCAAATTCTGGGAGTCGTGTTTCTTATTAACTTAGGCATCTTTTACTCATAGCAATGAACACTTGAGTGGATAGGGTAACATTTTATATTCCAGAATATAAACAAAACTTACTGTTGCTTGTCAGTTAGAACAATATTATTTGAGAATCTGTGTCTTGCCTTGGGTAAATAAACAGGGATAATCTTCCATAACAAGTGGTTATAAATCCATCCCATCCCATTTCCATGTTAATCTGCATTATAAATATATAAAAACCCGAATGAAAAAAAATGTGTTTAGATGTGAATTTTATATTTGTATCTCAATGTACATATTTCTGAGCACATTTTATCCTGTTTAAATACATGTTGGTGCAGTTTTTGAGTCAAGAATGGTATCACAAAATTCAGAAAAGTGTGGCATCTGAAGAATGATTACACTTTGCATTAGTCTGAGAGGTGTTGATCACATTGGAATTCACAGGAAAACCTATGCAAGACTAGATTGGCTAAGATGAATTCTGCAGACTGATAATGAATCTGTTACAGTTCTGATGGACCAACAGCAAAATATTGATCTGTTAATCAACACAAAATTACAACACAGTATTACTCACCACCCTTTATATTACATTTATTTTAAGTGTTGCATTTCTGTTTTGGGTTTTGCTTCTACAAATTCAATTTTTCAAAAAAATATTTATTGTTGTAGGTTTTAAGACTGGTAGGTACCTACTGTACTGTCTAAAAATGGCCTGTGTTTATGTCAGATTTTGTATGTGTTTAGGATAAACGTGCTACTACTGTTGCCCCAAAGATTTTGACATGTATGCCTCCTGCTTGCAGGAAAAGCCCATTGCCCATTCCCAAGGAGATATTTATTATTATTATTATTATTATTATTATTATTATTATTATCCACTCAGTATTGTAATAATTGGAATTTTGTAGGCTTCTCCCCTTACTTGAAATTATTATTTTAATTGCTGATGCTGTCATTGTTGAAATGCAAGCATAATGAAGCTATACCGTATGTTCTGGTTGCTGTCTTTGAAAATTGCTAATGAAGACAGAAGAATTTGGGCACCACACTGGATTACTCATTACTGTCTGCCACATTTCCCCACCCCCACCCCTCTTTTGCATTTTGAGATGAAAAGTTGATGATCAGCTTTAAATTTGTGGCTCCAGTTTGCCTCACAAGGTCATTTTCTCCAAACCACACCCACCTACCAATCAGCTTATGTCATTCGGTGATGTCAACTGATTGGCAGGCTGCAATCCTGCTGGGTGCTTCTTCACCTGTGCATACGCTGTGGGGAACACGCTGACAAAGTAGATCTCTTTCCCTTCCATGTGGGTCAGATTTGACAGGGAGGTGGGAGTGCACTTGAGGGTGTCATGGTATCAAATGACTGACAGGCAGGTCGCCCTGCCCACCTGAAAAGATCAGGCCTGATGAGTCAACAAGATTCCCTACCCCTGCTTTTAAGTGTGTCTTAGGCTGTAAATCATAATCAGTAGCAATCAATGTTCGGTGACTTTTCTGAATTTCAAAAATATATTATTTTAGGTGTCCAGGTAGCCATGGAAACTATTGAAACCTGTCCCTTTGATTACTGCCCTCTTTAATTTTTGTCTAAACACAGACTGCCTGGTCTACCTCTAGGACTTACTTCTGGAGAATGCCTGTACACCTTTGGTTGGGACTTCAGCAGAGATGGATTTAAGAGATCATGACCAGTTCATTCGCAGCTGAGAGGGCACTGCAACAATGACTTAGAATGGAAGGGAAAAGGTGGGGGCACCGAACTTTGGCGTCACACAGGGTGCCACCGAAATTTAAAAACCCCAATTCTGCCACTAACTTCAGTTTGAGATGCCTCAGCCCTTTGCTAGAAAACCCATAACCTTACCTCACTTAGCATATACTGATGCTTTTTGTTAGCCATGTATAGTTTTTAGAGGGGAGGGGAAACAGATGTATGAACTCAGCAATTGCCTGTTGCATAAGAATAATACAGTGGTACCTTGGGTTACATACACTTCAGGTTACATATGCTTCAGGTTACAGACTCCACTAACCCAGAAATATTACCTCGGGTTAAGAACTTTGCTTCAGGATGAGAATAGAAATCATGTGGTGGTGGTGCAGCGGCAGCAGGAGGCCCCATTAGCTAAAGTGGTGCTTCAGGTTAAGAACAGTTTCAGGTTAAGAATGGACCTCCGGAACGAATCACGTTCTTAACCCGAGGTACCGCTGTACCAAGTTCTCAAAAATATCCTAACAAATTATTTTGGGTTTCCTCCAAGCATTTGGTAATGATATATGGAAATCAAGGGATTATGAAAACTCTGAGACTTTTTTAGTTGTTGTTTAGTTGAGACTTGTTTTGTTGTTTTAGTTGTTGGTCCAGCGTTGGTGCCACGTGGGAGGAGGAAGCAAGGAGATCAGAACTGTGCGAGTGGGAACCAGAAAAAAGGGGTGCATTCCCACCGGTGGGCTGCTGAAATGCTGCATGCCACGCGCCCTGGCCTGACTGGATTGCTTGGCCTAGGGCGCGGCACGGAGGGGACTCCCTATGACGCGGGGACTAGCCACACCCCCACGCATGGGCGGGATTGTGTCCAGCCCGCAACTCCATTTCCCTGAGGAAGGGAAATGGCTTTGTTGTACATCTAATATGCTAATTAATGTTCAAGAATTTGTATTTGGTTCGTGCATGCAAATTAAGTTGGCTGACAGCATAATTATTGAAACAATCAAGATTATATCTGTCACTTTACAAGTTGGTGTCTTTGATTACCTAAGGCTGGCCTTGAAGTGTGTTCAGAAGCTTCATCCGGGGCAGAAAGTTGTTGCCTGTGTAAAGTGATTATAATACACCACCAGTTTTGTTGGTTTTGCATATGGGCTTCCAGACACAATTCAGTGTATCTGTTAAAGCCCTCAGTTATCTGGGTTCAGATCTACTGCCCTGAATTGTACTATATATTTTGTGCGTGTGTGCTCTTGCATAGAAATTAGCTAGGCTTTGAAAACAAATCAAAACAGAACAGCTGGTGGTGCACAAGCAGCTTTGATACAGGAGGCAGGATTGGTTCAGCAATAATGTATCACCTTGCTCTTGTCTGCTCCGTTATCTTCGCTAGTGCTTTTAGTGGTGCTCACATGGAACATGCTGGATATGCAAGTCTCACAGGCCCATATAAGATCAGCGTGCACAGTTGGGCCTGATGAGCATTTACTGTTCCCAACCCTAATCCTGCGGAAAGCCATCTAATTCAGATTCTAATTTGATCCTGACTTGTTTTTAGGAGGTGATTTAATTATTGTTTGATTTTATATCACTGTTATACAGTGGTACCTTGGGTTACAGGCGCTTCAGGTTACAGACACCGCTAACCCAGAAATAGTACCTCGGGTTAAGAACTTTGCTTCAGGATGAGAACAGAAATCGTGCGGCAGCAGCACGGCCACAGCGGGAGGCCCCATTAGCTAAAGTGGTACCTCAGGTTAAGAACAGTTTCAGGTTATGAACGGACCTCCAGAATGAATTAAGTTCTTAGCCCAAGGTACCACTGTATAATTGATGTTCGCCACCCTGAACCCGGTCTGGGAGGGCAGGATACAAATAAAAGTTGTTGTTTTTTCATTATTATTATTATTATTATTATTATTATTATTATTATTATTAGTATTTTATTTATTTATTCTACATGCCCACCCACCCACTGCTGTCAAATCAGCTTTGTGTGTTTCTGTGACTTTTTGTGCAGAATGCAAGTCTAAGGCTCTCCCTCCCCCTCCTCAGTTCATCTTAACACCCTTGCACCTGTTCTGATTTTTTAAAGGTTACTTTCCTTGGATCATCTCTACAATGTATGCCATTTTCATCATAAAATAATTGCCCACAGATCTACAGGGAGGACAGCAAATTCCTTTGTAGTTCAACCTCCTATCATAGATGCTGGCACATGCAACCTCCCCCCCCCGACATTTATTCTTCTAAAATTAGACAGATTTATTAGCCCCTGGAACCTCTATGATGTGTTCTATTTTCATAAAAATTATCCACAGAACAATAAGTTAATCTTTTTTCAACCAACCAACCAACCCCCCACCCTGCCCACAACTCCCATAGCTATAAAGGCTGTTTCTTCAGGAAAACCACAGCAGCTATCAACCTAAGATTTGACAGCATTTATTTGCTCAGAAGTTGTTACCATGCCTGGAAATGCCATACAGTTCTGCTGAAACAAAAACAGCAACATTAAAGACAAGGTATCTAGCTGCAAAAGCCCTTGATCTGTAATTTGGCAGGCTTTATCCATTCAAGAGGTACTACTATATCTGCAAAAGGCAGGGGGGTTACACATTTTATTTCCCCATAGTAGAGCAGGCACAAAGGTTTTTGTTTTTCCGAATTGGGATTTGGATTTGAAATTGAACCAAACTGGGTGACCTTCAAACCGAATCAGGTTGTTTTCTGGTGCCATATTGCGGTTTAAACCAAATCTTGTGGTTTGTGCATACCCACAGGCTTTAACTGCAACTGATTTTTCTGTGTTCGCCCCCCCATTGTTCCTCAGTTTGGATTTTCATAAGAACAAATGTACACAGATAAATGTATTGCCACTGACACTCAGCATCTCATTTAAGCAGGTGTTCGAAAATGGCAATGGCAATATATTACATGTGTGGTAAGATAGGCTGAAAGTTGGTGACTGACCCCACGTCACCTAATGTGCTTTATGGCTGAGTGGCGATTTCAATATGGGTCTTCTAGACCCACTAATTAATACATGCTGGTTCTTGCATACTGTGATCTGTGGGTGCTTGACAGCAGTCAGCAAAATCAAAACATTAAAGTAAGCTCTGATTAGTTGCTATCCATGGCTGATGGGCTATGTTTGTCTTGGTAGGTAATTACTCATGAAGATTTGGAGTATAACCACAAGACATGCCAGCTAATTATGCTCTTCTAAAATCCCTGGGTATTTATTGAACTTTCACATTGTTTATGCCCATAATCTATTCCATGCCATGCAGCCTTAATGTAGTTAGAGATACCTCTATATGCCTTCAGTTCCAATGGTTCCTTTTTGTTTTAGCAGTAAGTGTAAGGAAGCTAAATAACCCATCCTGTACTATTCTGTCATGATCCCAATAACCCTGACTGCACTGTCACACTTTTCACTTTTCTACTCGAGTGATCATAAATTTGTGGTCACTGATCCGTTGAAGTGTGTACAGTAAGCTGTACAAGGACATTTTAATTCCTCACTCGTCCTTTTGGCTCTCCTTTGCTCTGTTTAAAGGTCCTGCTAAAACCGGTGCTTTTTCTTTTATCTGATCAGCTTTGAAAGGAAGAAATGAAGGCTTCAGAAATCTCAATATCAGGGTTTTTAATAGAGAAGTGGCTTGGGCTCAGATGTAGCATTTTACCAGTACAAACATAACAGTATCAAGTGTTTCTGCAGTTAGTCGTCTGACTGCATAATAAAGGATGTCTGATAGCATAATAAAGGTATCTCAGATAAGCTCATTAATATGCGTATAGCTGGGAAGAACTAAGAAGCATGTATTGAATAAATGATAAATTGGTGACTATCAAATAATAGGGGGGGGGGATTACTCTGACTTCACAGTCTGAGATTGGCAGAAACACAAAAGTTTAACTAGCATAATGCCATCAAGAAGGAAGGAAGGAAACTGCTCCATCATGTTGTGTTCTATGTGGTTGTTATTAAATGGTTGCTTTTGATTTTAGAGGCTCTTCTGTACAAGTGGGACAAATGTGCACAAGAAGGTTAAAAGTACACCAGGGAAAATTCTGAACTGGGAGTCAAAAGTTTTCAAGGGAACATTTTTCTCAGGAACTTTTGAATAGGAGGGTCAAAGATTCAACCTCGGAACCCGACAATTGCGGAGAAACTAAAATAGGACTCTGCTGTCCTTCTGATTGAATAAAAAAATGGGAGGGGTGCAAATATTTTATATAGGTTAAGCTGAAAAATAGTTAAAGAGTCTTAGTGATAAAAAGTGATGGGCTGAGAGGGCAACAGCACTAGAAAAATGTTGAGTGTGGCCTGTAGCAGAAAGGAACAAGTAGAAAGCAACAAAGTAACACAGAAATTAACCTGGGAGATGCTCATTGATAACTATTGGCTTGGTTACGGAAACTATCTAGAAAAGGTTTAACTGAATGTGTTAATTTTTATCTGCCTTCGGGGCATTTACTCATACTGCAGCACGAACACTCTCCACACACATAATACCCAATAAAAAAGCTTTTATTAAAAGCTATTTAGCTTTTCTGAAACTTTATTTCATTTACGAATCATTTCCCATGAGACACCCTAAAGCAATTCACAGTATAATAACATACACAGTGGTACCTCAGGGTAAGAACTTAATTTGTTCCGGAGGTCCGTTCTTAACCTGAAACTGTTATTAAACTGAAGTACCACTTTAGCTAATGGGGCCTCCTATTACCGCCACACCGCTGCCAAGCGATTTCTGTTCTCATCCTGAAGCAGAGTTCTTAACCTGAGGTACTATTTCTAGGTTAGCGGAGTCTGTGACCTGAAGTGTTTGTAACCCGAGGTACCACTGTATAAAACAATTAAAGAATTAAAAACAATTATACATATAAAATGGTTTAAAACAACAACAGCACATACGTAAAAAACAGCAATTCAAATCCAAGAGAGAGCTCAACTGGGATAAATATTTTGAAAGGTTTGTTGAAAGAGGAGTAATAAATAATTGCATGGTTGGAACAAAAAAAATCATCTGCAGCCTTGTTATTCACCTCATACACATATGATGTACCATTGTTAGCGGCAGAGGGGAATAGTGGAAGCCAGTTTAAAGTCCAAAATCTTAAAGGGCTTTTTAGTGCAGGTAGCCAGGGTAGCTGGAAGTGAGATCCATCTGCTGGCAGCAGTGAAGTTAACAAAAAGGGGTTGGTTTGGCACATTTTGCTTGCCTTCCTTCCCTTGTTGTCATAAGGATGTATCCAAGTTCTGTTTTACAGAATAATTGTATTTATTTATTTAATTTTTTTTATTAAATGAATGTGTCGATCAGGTGTATGAAAAACATATACATCATAAAGATATACCGTATTTTTCACCCTATAGGACGCACTTTTCCCCCTCCAAAAATGAAGGGGAAATGTGTGTGCGTCCTATGGGGCGAATGCAGGCTTTCGCTGAAGCCTGGAGAGCGAGAGGGGTCGGTGCGCACCGACCCCTCTTGCTCTCCATGCTTCGCGGACCTCTCCGCAAGCAGCGGGAGCGCTCCCACTGCTTGCGGAGAGTTGCCTGCATGCTGAAGCCTGCGCGCGCTGAGCTCAGCGTGTCCAGGCTTCGTGGACCTCTCCGCAAGCAGCGGAAGCGCTCCCGCTGCTTGCAGAGAGTTGCCTGCATGCTGAAGCCTGCGCGCGCGGAGCTCAGCGTGTCCAGGCTTCGCGGACCGCTCAGCAAGCAGCGGGAGCCAGAGCTGGGCTCCCAAGGCTTGCAGAGAGCTGCCTGTTTGGGGGCTGGGGTTGGGGGAAGCTCGGGCTTCCCCCGCCCCAGCCCTGCGCCTGGGGAAAAAATAATTTTCCCCCTTTATTTCCCCCCAAAAAAACTAGGTGCGCCTTATGAGACGGTGTGTCCTATAGGGCGAAAAATACGGCACTTGCCAGAGTGTTGAGATTGACTGTGGCTCCTTTCCAATTGCTATTGATTGTAGATCTGGTTTGGTTTGCTCTTTAATGGGTGAAACTGGGCTTCTCTATAAATAAGTACAGAAGACCCAGTGATCAGGAAAAAATTGCATCCCTGCTTTTACAAGTAAACATGTGCCATCTACAGCTGATGCATGTATTCCCCCCCCCTTTATATTATTCTTTTGGACTTATAGAAAACTATGGGTGGGCAGTCTCCTATAGGTCCTCATTGTTAGACAAGTCCTGACTTGCTGGCTTTTCTCATTGGCTTAGTTCCTTAGAATATTTGTTTTCATGCTGTGGATATCACTTTCATGGCCAAACCAGTGACACAAATAAATAACCACAAGGAGTGTTCATATAGTAAACTATTCCAAGTCAGAGGGTGGACTCCACAATGAATTATAGCACAGACTCTGAAAGACTGAACACAATCTGGCCAAAGTAGAACATTTTCAAGTGAAGCTGATTTCAATGGGAGTATTAAGTGATTGCTAAAACCTCTTAAGGATGCTTCCTAAACACCTTGCCTTGGAATTTCACGTCATTGCAGCTGATACTTGCAGCATTGAGGCCAACTACATGCCCTTTTAATCCCTGCCCATCATCTTTGGCGATCACTTGTAGCCGAGTAAGATTGTCTTCCATAAACACTGTTTTAACAATGCGTCCATAAGTGACTGTGGAGGCCAATTCTGGATCCACATGTCCTTTCACAGTGGGGACATTGGTTTCCAGGCGGGAGTTGATCACGGTGTGGATTTGCCAAGTGTGCCTTCTTCTTAGCACGTTTCCCCCTTGTGTCCTGAGTTCGAGTGTCTTCAAAGCCCATGACACCTTTGGTAAAGGCTCTTCTCCAACTGGAGCGCTCGCAGGCAGATGAAGCCTGCAGCAGATAGGAATCTACCAGTTTGTCGTGACTACTTCATGCCATCGGAACAGAGCCCTACTGTGAAGACTGTGTGTTGATCAGTGTGCACTGATCTACACACATAAAACAAATTCACATACAGGCGTCTTCCAAAAACCCAACCCAAACCCCTGCCCATCATACCCTTCCTGGATTGTGGATATTGAAACAAACACTACACTATGTTTGGGGCACCCAACTCCCCCACAAGTATGGGTTTCGATACCTTGTTCTTGCAGTTATACCTACAGCATCTTTGGTATGTACACTGTTTAGACAAATCTGTGTTGCTACCATGCAGGCACTAAACGATATGGGCTTGATTAATCCATGGAGTCAGTTATCTCTCTTGGATAAAATACTTCTGTGCTTATCAGTGTGGCATTTTAATAAATCTGGAAGGTTTTCTATTGTGTTCGGATTCGCATGAAATTCCTTGTATATTCTGACCGAGAAGGACTCTCAAATTTACTTCAGTTTTCACTTTAGAGTTGCCACCAAAACTTTTCTTAACCTGGAGGATAAAAATATACAAGCGGTAGAAGCAACCTGAGCCTTTTGTTCTGCATGCATGAAAGAGTTAATGGATGGCTCAGTTGAAGTGTGTGGGGGCAGAATGGTCACTACCTCCCTTTACTTTATTGGTTCTGTTAAAGCATCATTAGTCTTTAGCCCTGTTAATATCAGGGCTTATCTCTCCCAGTTCCAAAAAACACATAAGATATATTGCTGTCTCATATACCACTAAAAGTTTATTGCATCCCAAGCCCAAGCACTAGTGAATATATAGCGGAAATAAGGTCCCTGAAGATTCGACATACAGTTTTTAGTACCACTGTATATTACTGGAAATGCATCTTGCACACAAGTTATAAAGTGTAGGGGGTTGTTTTTATTTTTAAAGGAGTGAGCACATTTGTATGGTGCTGAATCCAAGTTGGTGTGTTCCATTATAAACAACAACACTGCAGCTGCTTTAATCCATGTTGCCATTTATTTAAAGAGAATTGGTTCATGGGAAGAAGGACAAAAGAAGCTAATTGTGTTAGTAACTCTGGATCTTTGTTGACAGCACTGGTGAATAAAGTAGAACTCGGACAATCTGAGGCCATTGTTAATTTGCAGAAATAACAAATTGTGTAGGTCTTTGGAGAAATGCGAGAAATAATCTGTGAACTCCATTTAGCTTGTCTCAGTTTCCATTCTTCTTCTTTCTCTTTTTGCAATTTCTCTTTGTGAACACTTGGGAGGGTAGTGAATAAAACCTCTGAGTCTTTAGTGACAGTTGCAATGAAAGATCGTGAAAAGTGAATTTTGTGACTCCTACATATCTCTCCTATTAATTCCTCTTGTGTTAATACTGCCATGCTGCTGAGCTAGCAGTAGTAACCATGGTACAGTCCTGGATCCTTCACTTACCACGATGAGAAGATCTCTTACAGGAGAGTAAATGAAAGATTTTTATTGAAGCAGAGAAGACATACAAGCTCAGGAACAGGTGATGAGTCACAGTAGCCATTATGCTCAGGCTAGATGACAGGTAGAGTGAGACTGGCAGTGGTCCAAGTTTAATGAGTCCAAAATCAAGGCCAGGAGTGCAGAGCTGCACAGAAGCAACAAAGATGTACCAGTGAATTGACATGCCCACCTGGCACACTTTTAAATTTCCCTGGAGGTAATTTAGCCCTCCAGGGCTCCTTGCTCTCTAGTTGACACAACAGAGTGCTGTTACAACCATTCCTGCCTCTTTGACAAGGCACTTGGGGATGAGAAACAGTTTGGTGTGAGGGATGGTGGCTGGTGTTGGAGAATAAATCCAACATGGGGCAAACAAAATTCAAGCACACATTTGGGAGGATCTGGCCTGTCCTTGTATTTGTGGGAAGCTGTGGGTGTTGATTCTGAACTCCCCTTTCCATTAGCAACTTTAATTTTTTTTGGGGGGGTATGTTTGACTATTCCTCCATATTCCATAAACAAACCTTCTCCCTGACATATAGAAAAAACTTTATATGCAGGATTTCCCCAGCAAATTTTCCCTCAGTGTATTGCAACCAAGGAAGGGTTGTTTCAGATGCTATTATTATTCAGATGCTATTACTTGATTTCCCTGAGTCATTATTGCCATGACATATTCCTTAAGAAAGTCTTAAAGGTTTTCTGGTGGATGCTACCTTCTTTGTTGTCTCCTAACATGCACACCAAACCAATCCACCCCCAGTTTCGCCTCCTTCAATAATTCACTCTTTTTTATAACTGATACAACTGATGGTTTATACCAGCATGTTCCTCACCTGATGCCTTGCATTTGGAAATAGCCATAACACTACATAAAGCTTTGGTATCATTTCAGATGCAGTGCTTTTCACTGAGGTCAGCTCACGCATCCAGCTTTGTGGCCATCAAGAAATCAAGTGATGTAGTTGCATGAGTGAAACTGCCCTTCTTCTGAACTGTCAAAATAATAAATGTCATGTATGAACACTTAAAGTGAGCTGATTGCAAAACATTATTGTAGCCCACACTCCTCAAACAACTGCCTCTGTAAATGAATATGAAACTATTATTTAGGCAACATTAGACATTCTAAAGTTCCATATCCTGCGCTTCCTTCCTAATGATAATGTGTGAGGTTGGGAGCACATGGAAGAAACTGCCTTCAGGATATCTTCCTACCTTTTGGGTTGAATGAGGATGAAGTTGCATTCTTTATTTGGGCTTTGGCTAGTTATCTGTCGGGGACGCGGGTGGCGCTGTGGGTTAAACCACAGAGCCTAGGACTTGCCGATCAAAAGGTCGGAGGTTTGAATCCCTGCAACAGGGTGAGCTTCCGTTCCTCGGTCCCTGCTCCTGCCAACCTAGCAGTTCGAAAGCATGTCAAAATGCAAGGAGATAAATAGGTACTGCTCCAGCGGGAAGGTAAACAGCGTTTCCGTGTGCTGCTCTGGTTTGCACAGAGCAGCGCCACCCGTGTCCCTTGCTGAACCGGTTATGCTTCCCTAAATCCACCTCTGGCTGCAGAACTGCACTGCAGAATTTTGAGAAGTGTGAATTTCTAAAAATGCCTGTGTTTGGGTTCATAGTGTTTTAGAACAGGCAAATTAAGTGGGTTTGCTTTAAATGCAAGCTGAAGCAAACTTCTCTATCATTCCTAGACAGTGTCTAGTCCACTGCACTAGTTAATGTGATGATACAATATAAAGATTAATGACCTTCCCCCATCACACAATTTGTCCACAATCCTATGCATGGATTTAGTGGGCATTACTCTTACAAGTATACATAGGCCTGCACTCTCCCTGCAGCCTTGTAGCATCACTGTATCCTATTTTGCAGATCTTGCAAATTGGAAACTATTCGAGCTAATAAAAGTTGCACTCCAGGTTCTGTTAGGGTTGTAAGTGTTTTCCTTTCATCTTCGTACATTATATTAATATCTCCTGTCAATGTAAATAAGCATTATTTTCCACCCTGTCTGCAACATCTGTTGAAGCCAACTAGGTGTAAATTATTTGTCTAATTCTTTAATATGCCTTTTAAAAACAGCACAGGATGCATAAATCAGATGGTTTAGGAAATAATCTGCTGTGTTTTAGTGAATTGATTTTAAAAGGAAATTCAAATGCTGGCAATGTGCTTTCGAGTGACAGCTTCCTTACAGTTCAGCATGTAGCGTGTGAATAAATGTGAAATGCATTCTAGGAGGAGTGCGGCAGATCCTGTTCCAGTTGGCTGATTTCACAGTTGGTTTCTGAAATGAAGTGTGCTTCAGGACAGGTGGGCGTTGTGGGACCAAAGGTTCTAATGCATGCAAGATATATTCAGCATCCACATGACATTGGCATCAAAATGCCAACCCATATTTTTGCCCCCATCTAGTCCTAACTTTACATTCCGGGGGGGGTGGGGTGTCTGCTGACCCATTTGCAATACAGTGGACCCTCCGGATACGAATTTAATTCGTTCCGGGGGTCTGTGCACACCCTGAAAATTATGGCACTACTTCTGTGCACGTGCGAGGCGCACAGAGCGCTTCTGCACAGGTGCACAGAGTGCTTTTGCGCATGCATGTGCAGTGAAATCCGGAAGAATACACTTCCGGGTTTGCCACGTTACCCTGACACTATATGTGGTCCCTTGTTGCCTCTTCTACCCCAGCCCCAAACGTATCTCTGTGATGGCTTTGTTTGTCTTTACATTTTTCAAATATTTATTAGAATAGTAATAATAATAATAATAATAATAATAATAATAATAATAATAATAATAATAATTTATTATTTATACCCCACCCATCTGGCTGGGTTTCCCCAGCCACTCTGGGCTGCTTCCAACAAAACACTAACATACAATAACCTATTAAACATTAAAAGCTTCCCTAAACAGGGCTGCCTTCAGATGTCTTCTAAAAGTTTGGTAGTTATTTTTCTCTTTGACATCTGGTGGGAGGGTGTTCCACAGGGCGGGTGCCACTACCAAGAAGGCCCTCTGCCTGGTTCCCTGTAACTTGGCTTCTCGCAGTGAGGGAACCGCCAGAAGGCCCTCGGTGCTGGACCTCAGTCAATATCTAGTTCTACAGTCATCACTCTCAAAGAAGCTCTCAACAAATATAATAACAACAGGGGGGCTTTGTCCCCCTGCTCACGCCACTTGCCCCCGCTCTGCTAGTTCTGACTGGATTTACACTGTGCCACACTCTCTTGCACTTTGCATCACACACATACAGATCTATGTATCTCACTCTCTCACACACTTATAGAGTCATTGTGCCATGTTTATTGTAGCAGAATAATATCAAATTGCTCAAAATAATTCATCAACTGTTTACAATTCTGCTTTGAACACCAACCTGCTATGTTCCATAACATCAGTTTTAGGCCCAATTCCTTGAAGGCTCTGTGCTTGCCGCTTCCACTTTGTTGAGATACCTGATTTCATCTAAAAAAATGCTTCCATTCCTCTTATCAGTGGGGGCCCATTCAACAGTGTTAGTATACTTTTTGATTCTCGGGAGAGGACTACTCGGGAGAGGGGGAGACCTGTGACTCTTCATCATCCCAATCATCTCTGCCTTTTGGCCTCTCTTCTCCCTCCTACTTCTGCCTCTGCACTTGCCTCTGCCACTGACTCTTCCAGCTCACCAAATCCTGTCACCTCCTCAGCCTTCTCTTCCTAGTCTTCTCCCTCTGACCCTTCATCATTGTCCCACCACCACTCCCCAAGCTCTGAGCCTTCTCCCCTTGGTGGTTCACCAGCTAGTTTCTGCCCCCATTCCCTGGCATCCAACCAGTCCATGACACTTCCCCTGCCCTTCTGTTTGCACTGCTCACTGATCTTTGGACCCAACCCATTACAGAAAAGTCTAATGGTCCTATACAGTGGTACCTCGGGTTAAGCACTTAATTTGTTCCAGAGGTCCGTTCTTAACCTGAAACCGTTCTTAACCTGAGGTACCACTTTAGCTAATGGGGCCTCCTGCTGCTGCTGCTGCGCGATTTCTGTTCTCATCCTGAAGCAAAGTTCTTAACCCAAGGTACTATTTCTGGGTTAGCGGAGTCTGTAACCTGAAGCGTCTGTTACCTGAAGCGTCTGTAACCCGAGGTACCACTGTAATACCTTACCGAAAGCTCAAAGCAAACATTTATGAGCTCTAGTGTGATAAATTGCAGGCAGGGAAGTTAAACAAGCCTTCCTGAACATACACCTTTATTTGCATGCAAGTGCACCGCACACAATATGCATCTGCCCTTTGCTCAGAAAAATTAATTTGCAGAAACCTGGAGAAAAGCGACCTTAGCTCCAAGCACAAGATAATATTTAAAAGTTTTTAAACTGCATGTCAGAGAGAGAAAATAATCAGGATTCACAAGCAGCAAATACTTAACAAAAATAAAATAAAATTGGGACTTGGGAAATAGTGATGGTCCCACCACTGTCTGCTTTGAAACAAGAAATCTCCATGCTGCACTCTGGGTGTTGCCAACAAAGACAGCAACAATATTTCTCCTTCTACCATTTGGTGGAGAAAGAAGAGCCTGGGATGCTATGAGCTCTCACTTCCAGCTGGTCAATCACATCACAGCCAACTTAAACCATACCTTTGATTGTGCATATATTTTTTTTTTACTTCTATTGTAGTGAGATATGTTGGAAAGTAAAATAAAAGCCCAAAACGCTTAATAACAATTTCCTGTGACATTTCTTGTAAAGCAATAATTTCTTTTAATAAGCACACCATTTAAAGGGCTTTGATGCAGTAAAAACAGGTGTCAGCCAATATTAAAAGAGAGGATCATTATGCTCAATACATTTTAATTTTATGAGCGTGAAATAAGTGCTTAATGCTGTATATGTGATGCAAAGGATGATAGGTAAGGTATTAGTGCCAATCAGAAACATCTCCACTTGCCCAATACATTCATAAGGAAATGCTGGTTTTTCCTATTGGTGTCTAAAGACTGGGAAGAGTTACTTCTTCCGAGTATCTTTTTAAATCAATGTCCATCTTTCCATTGCTGGGGTAACCTAGAAATCAAAATTAGATCTATCTTGTTCTGTATCCACAGAGCATGTGTGTGTGCATGTAGCTGAGTATCCAAATGACCCCTTTCCCCACATTCTGACTTGAATGACATTATTTCTTGATGCTGTGTTTCAGTTTTGACAACAAGTGACCCATTCCATGCCACCTGTAATGGTTATATGGGGTTGCTCGTGCGTAAGTTGCCACCACTCCTGGCTAGGTTGCCTGGTTAAACCTTTTTCTGGCTGGACAGCCCTTCACTTTGTGGCTGTTTTAGTCGCTAGCAGAATCCGTCAGTGGGCATTTCTTGAACTTCTTCCAGCAAAGAAGTTCTTTGACGCCAAGTCTACGCCTACTTTCCCTGCGCGGAAGTCTTCTGCGCAGGGTGGGTGTGGGTAGCGGAGGACCCATGCTCTCCCCGCTGGTCTCCGGCGAGGAGTCCTGGAGCCCCCTCGCCGATTCCCCCATCTGCCACCCTTTATCCCTGGTGTTACGCTGATTTCCTTCCCCAGCCGATGAGCTCCCTCTCTCCCTGCTGGGCCCTTCTCCAGCATCGCTTGGGAGCCTTGCCTCCACCTCTGGCTCCGATGTCAGTTCCCTGACACCACCCAAAATACAATGTTGTTATTTAGTACTTTTGGTGTCAGTCTGGAGTCCTATGTGATCTCAAACCAAAGGTGGAATCATCCAGAAGTGCCCTCATTAGCATGTAGCCAGTACAGGGTCACAGGCACAGCGCAGAGCTTTGCCCCCAAAGTTCAGAATCATGTTTCAGAGTGTGAGTTGGCAGTTCAAACTTCATGCTGGTGTCACATTACAACGCCCTGAAGTGCAGAGGTACAAAAGCAAGCACCTTTAATCATCCTTATCAGAAGATGAGTAAGTGTTATTACAATTTCAGAAAGCATGGCATGCTATTTAAAATAAAAATAAAAAAAAATCATCCGCCAGATGGGCTCCAGTAGAAATATAACAATTTATTCCTAGGCAGTGACAAATCTGTGTGTAAATGTCACTCTGAGTCAGGGAAAATGCAAAGACAGGTGTGAGTGAAAGAGATATTTTAATCAGGCAGCTTATTTTCAGAGATGGTCCAACTTCGTATTTGCGAAATACACGTGAGCGATTGTTCTCCTGAGGCAAAGTAAACATCAAGGAGGTACCTAGCTCTGGACAGTCTGCAAGCTCTTCAGATTTCACTTACATGGCTTACATGGCACAGCCTGACTCCCTCCTCTGGCAATCTGCACAGAATTTTGCTTAACGGTTGCCATCAATTTGATTTTAATTAATTTTTAGAATGAAATGTTTTTAGAATGTTGGATTATTTGATTATTCTTAGCCGCCCTGAGCCCGGCTTCGGCACGGGAGGGCGGGATATAAATAAATAAATTTATTTATTTATTTATTTATTTATTATTATTATTATTATTATTATTATTATTATTATTATTATTATTAAATAGAGGATCCAAGCAAGGATCCAGGTCAAGCTCTATTGTCACCTGACAGCTGCTAAACTAAAAGTTGCAGCACTACCACTTTCTAGCTCATGGCATTGTTGGTTAGAGAGCAGGCCAACAGACTCCTCCTTTGCCAGGCCAACAGAATAATGAAGGAAGCAAGGCACTGGTGTCTAGTTATCAGAAAGCTCCGTTTGAGACTTCTGTCAAGTGAAACTGGGCAAAATCTGAATTATATATTGATTAAAATTTGGTAGGGAAACAGGGATGCAGAGATAAAATTGCTTTGTGAGCCAGTTCTAATCAACAGTTAGAATTGCAGTTAGAATTATCAACAGGTAGAATTCCACCATTGTATATTGTGTTGCTTTCCATTTTGAGCAATGTTTGATACCCAATTCAAGAGCATTCTAGTTCCAGCTATCAAAGGTGGTGTTATTTATTTTTTTGGTTATTATTTTTTTACAAAAATAATGCACCTGCTCAAAATTAATGTCCCAGGTCTTCTCCACTCTATTGCAGTTTGGTAATGATTTCCTTGCTACTGTTATATGCTGTGTTCAGCAGTTAGGCTCAGGCTGGTATGAAAGAAGAAGGAAAAAAACCTCTCTATTTTCCTGAGCTGCTCTTTTGTTAAATTCTCTGCCAGAAATGTCAATAGGTGTTGGCTTTCATTCACTGCAGTAAATTTGGCTGCAAGCAAAAAGCATTGATTTTTATCCAGGCCACCTTTCCTTCAAGCACCACTTCAAAAGGGAAGCCTGAAGAGGTGAGCTGTGCAGAGCTTTTTCTGTAATATGCCAAATAAAAGCACATATATATATGTGTGTGTGCCTCAAAATTGTAGTAGAGGGTAGGACAAAGGAAGTTCTCCTCTATCTAGATGCATCCAAACTTGAAGTAACATTTAATCACCTGCTGTGAAATAACCACTCAGAAAAAGGATAGACCTGCACTTCGCTTGTTTGCTTATGGAGAAATTTATGAAAAAGCAGGGAATATGGCTTTATATCCTGCCTCACCCACCATGCTGCAAGCTAAGTCGTGGCTTGACCTAGCATGTTGTCTGTATCCAGGCTGGTATTTTGTCTCTTCCAGACAAACCCTGAGTGCCAAGCCATGGAACACACCTTGGCGACAGTCTCTGGCTTATCTGAAGTGAGAGAAATCGGTTCTGCTTCCGATTGGGACCGGGTTGCGCTCAGGCCACCTAGCCCCAGCCCCACCTCAGCGTGGTGTGGGATAGCGTCCCGTGTCACGCTGAGGGTGACCCGGCCACATCATTTGCCAGGCGGCCAATCAGGGCACTGTGGGGGCATGGCCGGGGCCAATTTAAACCACTCTGGCAGCTCCTCTTTCAGCCTCGCACTGCAGATCTCCTGCCCTCCCACCATCTTTTAGGTAGGGTCAATGGCCTTGCTATGGACTTCGGTTGGTCACCGTTGAGGGGCCTGGTAGGACTTTTTCCACTTGGCAAATTGGCACCAGCCACTTGGTTTTCACCTACCTCATGGCAAATTGTCACAACTTTGTAATGTTTGGCAGTTAGGCATTGGAATAGCGATGTGTGGGGGAGGGGAGGTGCAGCCATCACCTGCCCCTCCATGCTTAAGGGTATTCCATTAAAGCAGCGGTTCTCAACCTGTGGGTCCCCAGATGTTGTTGGACTACAACTCCCATCATCCCTGAGCTCTGGCCTTGCTAGCTAGGGGTGATGGGAGTTGTGGGTAAAAGCCTCAGTGCCTAGGGCTTGCCAATCGAAAGGTCGGTGGTTCGAATCCCCGCGGCGGGGTGCGCTCCCGTCGTCTGGTCCCAGCGCCTGCCAACCTAGCAGTTCGAAAGCACCCCCGGGTGCAAGTAGATAAATAGATACCTTACCAGCGGGAAGGTAAACGGTGTTTCCGTGTGCTGCGCTGGCTCGCCAGATGCAGCTTGTCACGCTGGCCACGTGACCCGGAAGTGTCTCCGGACAGCGCTGGCCCCCGGCCTCTTGAGTGAGATGGGCGCACAACCCCAGAGTCTGTCAAGACTGGCCCGTACGGGCAGGGGTACCTTTACCTTTACCTTTAACATCTGGGGACCCACAGGTTGAGAAAGGCTGCGTTAAAGGAATCCGGGGGTGTGGATCTCGTCCAAAGCCCGGGGAGGGGCTAGGGCCATGCCACGACCCCAGCAGGAACCCAGGGGGCTCGAGTTGATTCACATTGGTGGGGTTCCCCCTTCCAGACTTCCTGCAAGGCAGGCAGGAGTCAGATATCGTCCGTTGATGCTAATGCCTAACCCAATACCGCTCACATTCTGTAACCAATTAAAGTTGTGGCCTACATTTTGCCCATTAACATTAACCTAAATTCTGTGTCCTTGTGCCTTTATTCTCCTGGGGGTCTTGAAACGCAACCATTATCCCAGGTTTGGGAAGCATGTCAGTCTGACCCCTGGTTTATCTCGCAGTAGTGCAGGAGCAGCAGGACTGAGGAAAGGAGCAAAGCAGCCATAATCTAGATTCTCTGAGAGGCTGCACACCATGGTTTGGCTGTGCACCAGTTCACTTGTAACACTAACCTACCTCCCAAAGGATAAACGTGGGCAGCCTCATGCATGCTCCCCCGAGACCCCTGGCAAAATCTCAGGCAGGATAACATTGAAATAACTAAATATGAGGAGATATGTAGAAGGAAGACCAATCTCTTGTATCTACAAAGTTCTTTTTACAAACGTTTCTCTCCTTAATTGAACTTATGCATTCAGCTACGGGGTCAAGATGGATAATAGGGAACTATTTTTTGCAAGTTTTAATAATGTTTATTTAAAATGTATGCCGATGTTTGAAATATTAGAAGTAAGCATTCATTTTGTAGCAGGAAGGTTCTTAGCCTATAAAGGATTGTGATTCCTTAATGTTTTTGGATTTGTTGAAGTGTATCTAGTATTTATCATTTTAGCTGCAGTGAAATATTTATGTAATCCTTTATATGCTCTAATTGCATCTCGAAAGAAATAAGCTCCACTGTACTGGAAGTCATTAAGTGTCATTTTCATTGGTTACTAATAAGTTTTTCTCCCTCAGATGAGTATAATAATGCTCTATAACTAGCACAAAAATCATTTAAAAAACAAAACTAAAAAAAAGAGGCTGTGGAAAGAGATGTGTGGGAAGTGAAATGCTCAGATGATAAAATTATCCACATACCAGTTCACAATTTTACATCCCAATTTATTCCTTGTGAATATCTGTGTAGTTCAAAAGTAAGTCAGCAATTCCCGGTAAAAGGACCAGTAGTACTCAGAGATAAAAGTCTGCATTAAAAAGACTATTGCATATTAATTATTGGGAATTGTAACATTTATTGAATTATTTTCTAAAAAGGCACCAGTTAACTGGGCATCATATCTTTAAATATTAATTTTTAATGTATGCAATGTTTAATGTACTTATGCATTGTGTAAAAATGTAGGTGGCAACGTAAGGAAATTGCCTTTGTACAAAGCTGTCTTTGTAACTGTGTATTGTCTACACCAGCCTTTCTCATCCTTGGGTGCCCAGATGTTGTTGGGCTACAACTATTATCATCCCTGAACGCTGGTCCTGCTAGCTAGGAATGATGGGAGCTGTAGTCCAACAACATTTGGGGACCCAAGGTTGAGAAAGGCTGTCATACACTGTCTGACAAAGGCACCCCTTGATCTCACCAACCATAACTTGAGCTGCCAGGGATTCTCTATACAAAGCATGCATGCAGCCACCAAATGATGGCTTGTCTAAGATCACAGGTGCCAACTTAGAAGATTCAACCTCTCTCTTATTCCACACTGGAGGAAGTTATATTCCTAAGAAGATGTTTGCTGCAATACTCATCTGAAAATAAAGTGAGCTGGCCCTGCCAATAGTGAGGTGCCTCCCTCAGGGGATGGGCACTGTGGAATGGTGGGGAAACATCTGACAACATAGTAATGTATACTAAATGGTATTTCATCCTAAACTACCTGCTGCCCTTACGTGCGGCAGAGGAGTCAGCAATTCTGAATGAAATTCAAAAACCCTCCAATATTCCTCCAATGAAAATAGGGGTGTCCTATTCAATAATAATACCGGGGACGCGGGTGGTGCTGTGGGTTAAACCACAGAGCCTAGGGCTTGCCGATCAGAAGGTCGGCAGTTCGAATCACCACGATGGGGTGAGCTCCCGTTGCTCGGTCCCTGCTCCTGCCAACCTAGCAGTTCAAAAGCACATCAAAGTACAAGTAGATAAATAGGTACCACTCCGGCGGGAAGGTAAACGGCGTTTCTGTGCGCTGCTCTGGTTCACCAGAAGCGGCTTAGTCATACTGGCCACATGACCCAGAAGCTTTACGCTGGCTCCCTCGGCCAATAAAGCGAGCTGAGTGCCACCACCCCAGAATCGTCCGCGACTGTAATTGTAATTATGTAAATCTTGTTATGCTGTAAGCCACCTTGAGCATTGTTTTTTAACTGTGGAAAGGCGGCATACAAGTAAAAAATGATGATGATGTTGATGAGGGGTCTTTTTATCTTTATTGAATAACAACAACAACACCCTGCCCATTTGACTGGTTGACCCAGTGGCTTCCAGCATATATATATATATATATATATATATATATATATATATATATATATAAAACATAATAAAACATTTTAAAACTTCCCCATACAGGGCTGCCTTCACAAGTCTTCTAAAGGTTGTATAGTTACTTATCTCCTTGGCTTGGGGGTTGCATAACTCCATACCCTCCAACATCTCTCCGATAAAAATAGAGACATCCTAAGGAAAAGGGGGACAATCCAGGATCAGTCAGACACTGGTAGGCTTCCGTAAATACGTGACTGTCCCTGGAAAATAGAGATACCTGGAGGGTCTGTAGTTGGCTTCTGAATGTATGCTTGTGTGTGTGTTTGTATACCACCATGTCCTTTGCTTCAGGCAACAAAATGTCTTTGGCTGACCCTGCATACCTTTCCCTCTAAAACCATTGTTTTATTAAAATGCCAATTTATGGTTATAATTCGTATAGAGACTCGGCTAAGACTTCCTTTGGGGAGTATTTCTGATTTGAAAAAGCCCCATCAGTATACCTAATGCTTTACAACAGGTGCCATCATGGGTGCACATACCTTGTCTGTCACACAGAGGTTCCCCCAGCCCTGCTGAAACTAGACTTGAAAGAAACCTTGTACTGTAGCCAATATAATAGTTTGCTGTGTCTGCTTGGTTGCAGGGTCTGTGAGTGGTGCCCGTGGCAGTTTCCCCCCTTTGCAAATGTGTCCATATGCCCCAAAATGTACAGGCCCCTAAATGAACCCTGGTGCACAAAGAAGCCAAACTCGAGGGTAGCTCATTTTAGACGGGTTCATCTCTGCAGCCAGTCATTTGTCTGCCTGACTTGGATGCAGCTATATCTCCAGGCCATCAGTGTTGGGCTTAAGCCACCAACTCCGTATAGCTATCAGACAGCATAAAAGCTAGACTTATCTAGCTATTCAAAGTATCACTATCTAACGATGAGTGCTAAACTTCAAATGACAGACAGCTATTGGAAAGCAATACAGTTCTCCTCTGCCTGCTTGATGGTTCATTTTCAATTGACTTTCTATGGCAGAGGCTGTAAATATTAAGATCCCGTCAATTTATTTTGCCGGCAGAAAACTTTATATTCTCTCAGTTGTCATTGCATTCAAGATGCACATGGGGGAAAGTCGATAAGACTACCACATACTGTGCAGAAATTGTTTCTAATTTACATTAGCGAGACTCGTTTCGGTTTACTTTTGAATACAATGGTATACATTTTAATCTATTATACCAATTGGGAAATCCATTGTACCAACATGCAATTAGTTCTCAATTAGTTGGGAGTGAGTAGAAACTTTCTTTTTGCTAGTACAAGAAAACAGGGTTACCACAACTTCTCTCTTATAATTGTCACATAGTCTGTGAGAGATGCTGCCTTTAATAGTTTGCTTTTGGTGCGTGTGTACCATTTCTTTTTTTGCTTAATTTAAATTCATTTGTCATAATCCCAGTCAAAAACGTAGATTTATCAAGGTGTGCTCAGGTGAAATCAAGAAGTGCCCGCTTTCTATGGCATATGTTAGCGCATTGCCTGGAGATGCTATGAACAGTTTGGCTTGTGGAAATATATGATCTGCCCCACAGAGCAGTTCTTGAGATTTGTCTGACACTTCTAGAACTATCATTTTTCTGTTCTGACATTTCTCCAATTTTTTGGTCCCGCCAGATACTTCACACATGCCCAAGGTCAGAACTGGTCAGCGATAAATATTTTAGAAGATAGTGAGTGATTTTAGTTGAAGACAACATCGATGTGATAATTGCATGTGCAATTTCTATGAGGTGAAACATGTATTTTTCACAAATAAAAGAACTTTTATTGTATTTTATTTGAAAATTTACAAACGGGGGGGGGGCAGGGAGTAAAAGGATTGTAAGTAAAAGAAAAGAAAAGAAAAAGAATGACAGAAAAAACCGATTCAAACATTGGCCAGTTAGGTAGATCTACTTGGATAGGGCAATAGGGCTAAGCAGAGGAAGATGATTACCTTCATTTGAGTGCCCAATGGTATTTTCCAGTTGGGACATAATATGGATAAGGCAGTCATTGGACTAGATACTACTAGGCTACTTCTATGTTTGTTAGTGATGCTTTGATATTTTGGCTGTGATATCATCTCATGACTGGTTTGCAGAGTGTGAATCAGGCTTTCAGAAATATGTTCCATATGCTTTTGATATGCAGGAAGTACACTCAAAAGAAGCTCACCTAATGTAATATAAACAGTACACGGGTGGAGGAGAATTTTGTTTGGTCTGCATTTCAAAGTGGAGCTGACCTAATTTGTAGTTCCCAGCCTTATACACAGATTGGAACACAGTTAGCAAATGCGTTGTTTACTCTTCTGAATTTTGTGATATATACAGAAATATGTATTGCATGGAGGAAAAATGCACTCAAATGCGTATTCTAGGGGGTGGTATGCATACAAAATGTGTATTGTAGGGGAAAGTGCACACATAAATCTGCCCATTTTAAATGTGACTACATCTGCCATCAATGGGATGGAATTGACTTTTTATTGAACATGTGCAAAATTGACATGAAATATAAATTAACGAATCCTTCCATCCCTAAAAAATGGTGGTCTTTAAGTTGCACAGGAGCTAAGCTTTTCTTGCCCAAGCCACATTTTTTAAATTTGTGTCTTAGCTGAAATATGGACTTCCAAGACTTCCTGACAGTCTGCCTCCACATTACAGTCACATTACAGCCTTCAAGGGCAACCCAAAAAAACGCAGTATGTCAAGGTAAAACAACAACAACAACAACAACAACAACAACAACAACAACAACAACAAGTAAATGAATTTTGCTTCCTGTGTCTTCATCCAAATTCAGAATTGACCTCTGTGTAAGCCTCCATTTTGTAACTGCTGCAGGACATGCTATACATTATGGAAATTTGCATTTTCAGTTGTTTTTGCAGACAAAAATAGAAACAAGAAACATGTGAACAATACAAATGAGCAAATTACAAGATGCTTGCACAGAGTAACAAACCCATCTATCTTCTCACCTCCCATTCATCATCTTAGAGGTAAAGCCAAGCGACTTCATGCCTCATAACAATTTAATAAATATTGCTAAAATATGGCAACGGACACAATGGACCATTAGCAATCTGCTAATGTAATCCGAAGAAGTCTGACATGGCTTTCGGAAACTGCTCTGTAAATGTAACATACAGCAATCTCAGAAGAAGTCAAGAAGCATATGGTGAGCTCTCATTAGCTAGCCTCAGGGGACTGCACCAAAATTTCTCTCCTTACAACTAGATGACATTGAGAGGAGGAAGAGGGTTTTCTTTTTCATGGGCAACAAAAGCCAAATCAAATGCAGTTTCAGAAGTCTGACGCTGAAAGCCTAGTGGTCTGAAGAGGCCTATTGTACTGATCTAGTCAAGTGGTCTACAAGGCAAGGAGTGATTTGTGTTCAGTGTTGTTAATTTCCCGCCTCAGATCCTCCTTTACACCCACCAGAGGCCACCTAGTAGTGGCTGGTGTAATTCTAAGATAGCTCGTAGAATTACTTTGCTGTTTGAGATGGAGAAAATCCTTGGCCAGAGGTGATACTGAGTTCCTTGTCCTTTCTGTGGATACTGTGACTTTGGACAGTGTTATTGAATTAGTTGGGATGGAGACTGCATTATGCCTATAAGAGTCAGGATAACATGGACATGTTTATGTGTTTGTATCTGGAACTGATGAGTACTCCCCTATGAGAGCTCATGGATTAGTCAGAGCAAAGTGCATGTCAAGTTGGATAAGTCCGACCCATATATGGTGAATATGTGTCAGGTATCAGAGGATCCAACCCCCCAAGGTAGGTTGCCAGGAATGGATAAGACAAGGAAAGTTCTTACCAATGCCTCTTATTCAAGATTCACAGAGAGAGGCTTAGAAATGCAGCCTCTTGGAGTAATGGTGTTGCTCCGAGTGATACCCCACCTCCTCCGTCTCTCCCACTTCCTCATGAGTCATCGCTATGGGAGTTGGAAGGGGCCTTTTGCCTTTGAGCTCTTTGCTCTCCTACTTTCAAGGCTCGCCAGGTTCTGGGTGGGGTGGGGTCTGGAATGCTTTCTAAAGACACTGAGTCCATCAACTGTCTCTCCCCTGGTGCTTCTTCCTCCTCCTCTCCCATTATTTCCCAGCTTTCCCCCTCATCTGCCTCTGAGCTGTGACCTCCCTCAAACCCCTGTTGCAATTCTGAACTGTCTCCTTCTTCTCTGGAAGGATCAGGCTGGGGAGGTGGTCTCCACCATCCCTCCTCTGCTCAGTCCCTGACATCATGCTACTGTAGCCAGTTATTCTGAAACCTTTGTTTCTTTCTGATTTATGTTCTGTCTGGAGCTATTTATCAGCCACTTCTTGCACAAGGCACTTGAGTAGTTGATCAGGAAGGCCCATAGCTCAGTGGAAAAGACCCATGCCTGATATCCTTCCAATCAGTGTAGATAGTACTGAGCTTGAAGGACCAGTGGTCTGGATCTATATGTCACCTTCATAAGTTCCTAATAATTATTGCATGGGTGAGGAATATTTGGGTCCCAGGTGTTGCAGGACTCCCAGCTCCTTACAGTCCCAACCGCAATACTAGCGGTCAGGGATGCTTGAAGTTGTAGTCTATCCCCACATTATGGGAACCCACATCCTACTAAAGTAATGAGATAGCCAGAGGATGGCTGCACTTGTGTGCACATTCAGACACATTTCTGGCTTATGTTTCTGGTTCTTAGGAAGCAAGGCTTCCTAAGCCACTCCAGGGAGTTTCTGCAGATATCTGAGATTGTAGGTCAGAAAAAGGAGAGAAAATGGCAGAAATAAAAGAATCTATTTTTCACATCCCTCCATATTGTACATCATGAAGTCTTTAAAAGTTAAGAGGCAGTGGCAGAACCTTTAGGTTGCTACTTTTGATTTCTGTAATAAGGGGTTAGATAAAAGGGTCAACTGATTTTGTTCTGTTCTTTGCATTGTACCTTACTTTACATGCTTGTTGATATCTTGAAACATGGAGGTTTGGGTTAAATGTAGACATATCCATATTTAATCAGTTGATTAGGCAATCTTCCTTTTGACCAGTTAATTAACCAACAATATTTAGTTGGAAAACAGCCTTGACTGCAGGTGAAATTATCAATCTGGGGGCAGAAAAATACAGACAACTGCTGTATGTGTTCCTGGAGGTCCAAAAGATGTGCTCTTGTGATTAAAGCTGGCTGTGTTTGTTAAGGAAGCTTGTAGAGCAAGTTGTATGAGGAAATGAGAGCCAATCAGATAGTATAGTGACAGCATACTGAGCTAACATATGGGGAAACTAGGGCACTGTGAAAGAGAATGCATGCAGCCTTTTGGGAAAGTATATAGTGCATCACTAGGCATCTTCTCTGATGGAATAATTCATCAAGCAACACTAATTCTGACTCTGGAGAAAATTGCTTTCTTGCTATGCCAGTAGTTTGGGTGTGGGACAAAAAAAAAAGTAAGATCAAAGGATAAGCCTTGGGAGACAAATACAGCATGGAATGAAACCAGCAACCCTTTAAAAGTCCCATATAATCTAAAGGAAAGGTTGTACAAGGACATAGAAAATTTGAAAGTTGCCCTCAGAATATTGTCAAAATAGAAACATTTGCCCATGAATGTTTCATAGACTGATTCCGGGACACATTCTGGAATTCTTGCTGTTTTAATTGGCCTTAGATTCTACGGCATGGTATAGATATGCAGCAGAATGAGGTGGTAGCATAGTAACGTTGTAGAGTGGATTGCACTTCAGGCAATTTCAAGTGGGGTGGAAACCAACAAACATATCCATTTAAAGAGAAAGTAGGGGTTGGGGAGATTCTAGCCCTGATTGCTCCCTGCTGTTTTGTTTGTTTTAATTGCAGGGAGCTTTTCATATAAAAAAAGCATTAGCAATCTATCATCACTTTGAAGTAGTACACTTCATTCTACCTCTTCTTTTCCACTTCATTTTGCATATGTCGGTTGACCAAGCCTGTCACAAACAAACAAACAAACAAACAATGTGCTATGAGATTTAGTTGAAAGACATATGTCTGCATGTTTCAACTCAAGTAGTAAATTTGATTCTCAGTGGTCACAGGGTGGTTAGTGTGTCCTTTGGGTGTCCTTATTGCACTAACTTTGTGAACAGTGCTTTTACAAAGTACAGGAGTCCAGGTACCCACTCCAGGGACTAACAATTTGTATTCAAACACAAGGAGAAAGGAGAGGGAAATGGAGACAGGGCTCACCCAACTGAGGTCCTCTGTGGGGCAGAGCCGCTACACTAGTTTCGCAGAAGGTTATTGCTGCTTACTGGGAGAGAGTAGGGAAACAGTGAGAGGCTGGTGCAGTGCAAACACACCAATAGGAAGCAGCAGGTTGGTTCCGCCATTGCATTTGCCCCACGCCTTGGTCAGGTGTTGCATTCTGTAGAGGACACAACATTCTGTAATAGTCTCCCTTGCACCCAGCTGCTGTGCCTGAGAAGCTACCCCTGTCTAGGAAAGGGTACAGTTGGTGTGACAATCTGATAATAGCCACTCCTCACCACAGAGGTCACCCGAATAGAGATGGAACTATGTGTATAATACACGAGGAGTGTTTGTGTTTTTAGCAGAAGTGGTAAAACAAAAAAAACCCCATCTCTTTTCAACAACATCAAGAAGAGAGATGAGAGTTAGAAAAAAATATGTGAAGATCATAGAGTTGGAAAGGACTATGAAGTACTCTTGTTTTAGGATACTTCATTCCATTCCTTCTCCCTCCTAGTTTTCAGGAGGGAGGGGTTCCCCCCCCCAGCCATCAGACAGCATTTTGCCACCAATGGGCAGGCTCTGCCCTCTTTGCTCTATTTGGCCCCTTATGGTGTCCATCCCCTTAATATGTTTATACAGCT
This sequence comes from Podarcis raffonei, assembly GCF_027172205.1. NCBI lineage: Eukaryota > Metazoa > Chordata > Lepidosauria > Squamata > Lacertidae > Podarcis > Podarcis raffonei. The sequence goes on from NC_070606.1 coordinate 23,477,279, forward strand.
GCAAACTGTGGGATATCCAAAGCCTGCTGATGACCCATTCTTGTGGGGCGGTGGTGCTGTTTTGGCTGCACAAACAACAATGCAACCTGAACATTGGAAGTAGGGGGAATGATGAAGTGCCTGGCATGTATCCAGGGTGTGACATGAATACCACCAGGATATATTGCCATAAGTCTGACACTCCAAGCTTCTTGAATACTTTAAAGGTTTTATCAAAAATTAAACCTGAGATCACAGATTACTGTGCTTACATCAAAACATGTTGTACATTCCGTGACTGGGAAAATCCATTAAAGCCCGCTTTGGGTATCAAAAGATATGTAACATGTGTACTGCCTGAAGGCAAATGCTGTTGACTGGGTAAACAATGGCATAAGAAATCAAAGTAGACCACAAGGGTGGGAATAGGAGATTCCCAGAAACACACTGAACTTTGTTGGAAAGATTCAGCCAAAGAAGCCAAATCTCTGTTGGCGGAGATCACTTTCAGGGCAAGTGTGAAGATGGAGAACTCTGAGGCAATCAGAGGCTGACAGTAATGTTGCTGCACTTTCTCCATGCTGTTATAAATTATAAGGCTTTGGAGTTGGAACTCAGATGGCACAGAGCATAGAAAGCTTTGCTATTTTGTTTTGTACGGTAAATATAAGGAGGAAACAGCCCTTTCATACACCAGGGATGGATCAGGAGGACAAGCCAATCTGTATTCCTCTCTCCCTACCCTCCACTGCCCAGCCTGAGATGTACCAAATTGGTTGGGATGTGGGAGTAAAAAATATAACATGGGTAAAATATGTGGAAGTCAGGGTTCCAGAAATGCCCAATGACTCTCCAGAGATAGAAATGGTTCCCTGTGTCCACAGTTGTTCCAGCTGAGGAACAGCTTTTCTCCCCCTTTCTTCCTCTATGTTTTTCTTCACTGCCATTCTCTTTTGATGTGTTGTTAAGCACAGATGCCCCTTTCCATCTACTTACCACCCCAGTTTAGCTCTCTACCAGCAATCTGAAAGGGTCTTACCCCAAAAGAGTAATCCCGAAAGACACCTCCGTTCCCATCTGATCCATAATCCAGTTTTCATTGTTTGTTTTAGAGCTCTGTATCAATGCCTTCTTACATTGCTTTTAGAAATGGTCACCTGGGTTTTTTCATATATATATATATATATATATATATATACACACATACATACACACACACACACACACACACACACACACTTTAGAGTTGATTATGAACTATGAGATTGTACTTTCTCATTGATTAATGAGAGGAGCTGCCTGAATGACCATATCATTTAGAGTGGTCTATTTTAAAGAACTGGATAACTGCTCAGAGTACTGGGTGAGTAAATCTCTTTGTTCAGCCTGCGGTATGCATCATTACAAGCAATATGCCTCAGAGATAATGGCTCTGTGGTGAAAGTATAAGTTTGCTAGTGTTCCTAATTGCTTCGAGCTAAAAGTTCAGTCTTTACAAGGTCAGATCAGGAAGATGTATGTAGACATTTGAGGAAACTTTATTGAGCCAATTAATGTTCCAGGTTTGCAGGACAGAGCAGAAATTTAGTGTATTTATTTATTTCATTTTTCTCCCTCCCTTCCTCAGGGCAGTACATTCACCCCTACCCCCTACAGGCACACCTTTAACCACACAGCAACAATTCTTTGAGGTAGGTTGGGGTGTGTGAGAGTTTCTGGCTCGAGGGAGTTTTCAGAGTTCAGAAGGCTCTGAGCTCAGACCTTCTGAAACCACATCTCGCACTTTCCACTGTACCACACTGGCAATATTGTGGATATTGCTGTGCCTGTCAGTTGTGTGTGCAGAGTGGATTCAAGCCAACGGCCTCTGCGAGCTAAAATGAAGCTTTGTTCCCTAAGCCCCCACTTTTGCCTGAAAACAACAGGTTTCCTGAGGCCCCAAGCAATATCACTCATCCGTTATAGTGCTCCACCTCTCCCCTTTATGACTGATCATTACTCTTCTGTGTACCAGTTATAGATTCTTGCTAGAAGACCATCTGTGCAGTGAAGCACCTCCTGTGTGCAGCTCATAAGCCACAGACCTCAGTTTGGCCTCCTGTCTATGCATCTCCTGCATCCCTCTCCCCATTTGCCAAGTTAGGAAAGATCCATCTAGCAGTGACTACTGGTTGACCACTAGAAACTCGAATCCTGTGAGATAATATGTGCTGCTCCAAGCCATAACAAACACTTAGCCCAGACAGACAACCCATGTTCCCTGGGGTCGGGTTGGATAAAGCAGTCAATTTTTGTTTCTGTTCACTAGTTTCTGCATATGTTTCTGATTTCTTTCCAAGTCCACATGAAAATTCATATGCATTTTCATATGCATTTCTCCTTAATATTTATTTACATCTTTTGCACACATTTTTTTAAAAAAGAATGTGTGTTTTTGCAAGCAAATTCATCCTACATAGACAGGAAGGAGGATTTTGCCACACATTAGATATCAGCTTATGGTACAATGGCAGTATGCACTCACTGTTTCACTGTAGCATGGAAGAAATATATATGCGTTGAGAGTAAAATGGCATATTATGGACCAGTTTGCACATTCAAACTGGTAAGTAGTTTGAGGTTCTAGGCTCTTTATCAAAATTTATCTTTATTGTAAAATTATCATGTAATTTATCATCTAATTCAGAGAAGCCTTTATAAAAGGATTTCACTATGGGAACCTATTTAGTGACAGGAAATCCATTCAATCCCCTGTATTGGAGTAGATAATTCGACAGAAGCCAGATTACATTTGTGAAATTTTAAAATATTTTAATTTCTATTGTAACATCCGGGCAAGCTAATTATAGGCAGTTCCAGCAAATGAAACTTTGAAGATGGCAGGCATGAGTCGTACTTTTCTCCATGTTTAATTCAATTGTATTGAATATCTTATGGGGCCCAGATGCCAGATCCCAGAACTGGCAAGCGTGTAGACAGAGCAGAGGCAAAAGATGCAGAAGGCAAATGTGAGGTGGAAAAGTCTTGCATCACTCAAGTGTTTCCTTTTCAATTGGGAAGCGAGAAACCATCCAGTTTGTTTTTGTAGATATTCCAGTGCCTCCTGCCCCAAATATAAGCATTGTGTTGGCAACACTTCACCCCTAAAACAAATATGCAGTTATTGGATATCCATTAGTTTTGCAATTTCTGAATGTGTATGCTGTGTGCAACAGCATCTGCAAAAATCAATGAATCTGATGAAACATTTTCCCCATTCAAAAGTATGAAGAACACAGAATAATGTCAGCCTGAATTGTTGCACAGTTACTCTGACCCCTTTCGTGGCTCCATCAGTACTGATCAAAATATACTTTTTTTCCCCCACAGGGGAAATGGATACTAAGGAATATCCTTACCTCTTAGTAGTCTTTTGTTTTCAGCTTCATTGTCAAAATCACAGCAAGTTCATACTTTTCTTCACGAATCTTTGTTTGTTGTTCTCCCCAGAACTAGTCAAGGGTACCCCGAAGAGAGCACCAAGCAATGTCTTCTACAAAGAAGCATGGTCATTTCCCTCTATAGAAGAGGGCTTCTGAGGAACCCGGGGAAGATATAAGGCTTGGCCCAGTGGCCAGTTTGCTGACTACCCCTTTGAGACCTTGGGAAGGGGGGAGAAATATCTTAAACTCTCATACAATGGGAGCCTGCAGGAACTTAGGAATTTAGTGGTAGCCAAGGTGAATTTAGGGATGTGCAAGCCGTGTGCATGCACAGGATGCTGAACCGAGGGAGCACCATCCCAAAGCCCAGTAAGCGAGGCACTGAGCTTTGGGAAGGAGGCATGAGGCTGTGACAGGGCCCTAGATCCCTCTCTCCTCCTTCCCACAGCCTAGTTAGTGCTTTCCCATCTTAGGGAAGGAGGTCAGAGGGCTCTAGACACTAGCAATGCCCTTGTCCCTCCTTTCCAAAGCTGGACGCCTGCTTACCCACTTTGGGGGAGCGATGCAACGACTGGGGGAAAGTTTTCAAGTTTTGGCCTTGCACAGAGCACCACAGTACCTGTCTGCCACTGCTGGTAGCCATCTACAGAATAGTTACAAAGAAAGCCCCAGGAACATTGGTATAGCTTCCCCTTCTGCTTCCATCTTCCTCAGGACAGGGAATGATTGTATGCTGCTCCTCTCATGTCTATCTACTTTCCTTTTTTTTCATAGGTCCTGCTCACCTAATGCTTTATTTGTACGTGAGTTTCCCCATTTTTCTGGTTTCTTCATTCTCATTTCGATTCTACTGGGCTGAAATCCGCATCCAACAAATCCATACAAGGCATATCTCTGCCTAAGTGTGCAGTCCGGGCAACATGTACTGCCTGTGTAATGTACAGCAGCTAAGCATTCACTCTTTCATATTTCTGTACTGACACTTCAGGTCACAAAACCATTTTTACTTCCCCCATTTTAGTTCTTCCTCTCGCAGGGACTCTTGCTCACAGATTGGGAAAGGCTGATGATGATGATTAAACTGTTTGATGTTTGAACTGTTCTTTGACTCTGGCAAGTCTTTCTTGCGTGAAAAGAGCAAAGGAGCAGCCAGAAGGAGAACCAAACCTTGTGTTGTTACTTTTAAAAAGTTTCAAAAGTGTCTGAGTTTAAATAACCTTACACACTGGGTGCCATCGATTGTGAATGGTGCACACATGCGTAAATGTATGGCTTTCTCCACAGTAAAGGTGACAAAGGCAACTGGGAAGCACGGCCATTTTAATTCAGTGAGCCTCTTTGAAACTAATGCCCCCCACACATGTGTGTTGCCATTTTAATTTTGGTACATCGCTACCTTTAAAAGCTGTGTGTGCATTGCATAGCGATGACAATCCCAGTCCCACATTAGCTGCTAAATGTCTAGTTTCATCCTGAATATTAATGGTGTCCTTTAATGATACAGTTCCCAAAAATAAAGTAGATATCCATGCTTACGATGCAAAGCATGTTCAGTTTGTTTTGTCATTCAGCGCAGCCATTCCACTTATATTGTCCAAAGAATTGTGTGGTGCTTCCCCCCCCCCTTTCCCTGTAACACTTTATTATGTTTTTTAGCCTGTGTATTCAGCATAAATGCTCTCACGACGGATCACTGATGTTGCACTCTGTGCGGCACAAAGGCACAATGCTTATCCAGGTTGGGTTTCCTTTAGAAGGAGGTCACTAGAGGCTTAGGGAACTTTTGCAATGTGTGTGTATGTGTGTGTGTGTAGAGCTTGAGGGAAGGTGGACTTAAGCACTGCAATGGCAACGTGGACGGTGCCCCTGCACAGGGCACTGAGCCAAGGGGGCTAATAATAATAAATAATAATAATAATAATAATAATAATAATAATAATAATAATAATCTCCTGACCATTTTCTATTCACTGTGGGCCATTTACTTGTCATTCCCCTAACCATAGAGATACTTGCCAGCCTTTCCATAGCCATTAAGGCAGTCTTCTTCCAAATCTATTAACCCCATCCCATCCAGTCACCCAAATATCACAACAATATTAAAAACAATATAAAACACAAGAGCAGTTTGTATACGCCATCCTGGGTCCATGCTTGGAAGAAAAGGTTGCATAGCAATAGAATAAATAAATAATCTTGCCACACGGAAATTTTCTGCCTCCAGGGCCCCCTTTTCTGCTTAGATCCATGTTTTTGGATTCTGGGAACTTCTTCCAGCATTAGGGGTTGGGGTTTCCAGCGCTTTGAGCTTCTGAACACTTTACAAAAGCAGCCACATCTAATTGTGATGTTACTACCAAGTATATATAATGGTGGCTAAATGCATGCTTTTCAGGAATTGATGGGGGGGGGAGCACTCTGGTCTACAGCCACTATTGGTCTACCAAACAGGAACAATGTATATAAAGCAAGCAGTAATTCAGTGTTCTTTTTCTTTTTCTCTTCAAGTGTAAGAAAATACTATATTCCTATAGTTCCATGTGTCAGATTTTAGCGTGTATGTTTCTTCCCTTTTCCGTGTTGTGCAACAAATTACAGCGGTGGTATCATCAGAGTTGTTTACACCTCCAAAATAATCAGTAAAATGCAGCTGTCTTGCTTCCCCTAATGCATCTTTTGAATTCAAATGTTCTCTAATGATGTGTTTCCCCACCCCTGCAGTGCCAGAAACAGGCACACTGCTATGAAAAATACACCATTGAGAACAGAGCTAAGAGTGCTTGGAGATGCCCACCTGGTGAGCGGGCACACTATTTCACTGAATAGAAAAATGTTCAAGACACCCAGAGCGGGCTTAATTAAAATGTACAGAAGAATTAAAAGGAGATGGAGATTAAGCAGAGTAGGACAAAGCAGGGAGAATACCCCAGGAACATTTGGCCTAAGGACTGCAGAGATGGAGGGGATGTTCCAGGCTTTCTTCCATTTCTTTTAAACAGCCTGTGTTTGTGGCTGTCTTGTGCATATAGATCAGGCACAGCATGGAGCTTTTATTTGGTGGGAAAGGGGGTGCCTGTAAAAGGCGGCCAAATAGAAATGGTGGCATTGGAGATAGAGAGGGAATGAGTGCCATTGAAGAATAAACCATGAATAAATCAAGTGATAACGCAAGTGGCGCTGTGGTGTAAACCACTGAGCCTTGGGCTTGCTGATCAGAAGGTTGGCGGTTCGAATCCCCACGACGGGGTGAGCTCCCGTTGCTTGGTCCCAGCTCCTGCCAACCTAGCAGTTCGAAAGAACGCCAAAAAGTGCAAGTAGATAAATAGGTACCACTCCGGCAGGAAGGTATATGGCATTTCCGTGCACTGCTCTGGTTTCACCAGAAGCGGCTTAGTCATGCTGGCCACATGACCCAGAAAAACTGTCTGCGGACAAACGTCAGCTCCCTTGGCCAGTAAAGCGAGATGAGCGCTTCAACCCCAGAGTCATTCGCGACTGGACTTAACGGTCAGGGGTTCTTTACCTTTACCTTTAAGTCAAGTGATATGAAGAGCTCTTTCAATCATTCATGTGGTACAGTCCTCTCAGACAACTATATAATCAGAAGAACATGCATGGAAGGCTGGAGGCTTGAAATCTAGGCGCGAAGACTCCTAAGCGGGGAGATCTAAGTGGGGAAATTGATAGAGATGAACTTTCCCCCATGAATGCACACTGCATGTTCCATGAGTATTTGTCAAAGTTTCCAAAGTTTCTGTTATTTGGTTGACCTCGTCTTCCTGCCCATGATAGAGTGAATGACAATATTGTATCCATTCATTGGGTCCAATGGTACACACTGGAACATTACATCATCATCATCAAACCTTTATTGCATTAGCATACAGCCATAGCAAGATAAGACAAAAAAGGAAGAGAGAAATAACCTGATAAAACAGAATTCAGACGATATTACGGGCATTGTAACATTTAAATTGCCCTAAAACAATAATATAAAAATTTTGTTGCCAGCACCGGGAATCTAAAATGCAGATGTATATAAAACATATAATGGCCCCAAAATAGGCTTGGCACATTTGGTTAAAAAGGTAATACAAAGAATTAAAACAGGTCCAGGTCTGGGACCCACTACCCAGTCAGTGTAGCCCTAAGTTTCAAAGCCTGCACTATAAAGATTGCCACCCCACGTGAAATTTGGGGATTTGCGTCCACAAGAAGGAATTTCAAACAGTCTTCCTTAGATGTGATGGTGGGCGGGATCAAGAGGAGGAGCTTAGTTCTTATTAGCTCATAAATAGGGCAGTAGAAAAAGAAGTGTATGAAGTCCTCTACTTCATTCATTGTGCATGGACAAAGACGCTGAGTAATGGGGGTCTTAAAGTAAATCCCCTGCAAGAAGGCCGTGGGTATAGAATGGAAACGGGCCATGGTAAACGCTCTTCTCAAATTGGGCTCCGTCAGGTCTATCAAGTAGTTGGCAAGTGATCTTACCACTTTCACTTTAGGGAGCCACTTGGAGAGGCGAGCTGTGGCGGACTGTGCCCGGTCCATGGCCTCGTCTCTTGTAAGAATCCAGGCCCGGATATTGTGATGGTCCCAAGATGACAGCGTGTCAAGATCTGGGAGGGAGTAGCGTGCCGTGATAATCTCCATGGCCTTGGACCATTTGTTGTTAAAAGCACAAGTTAAAAAGGCTTGCCTGGCTAGTAGGGAGCCTGGGGCTTTGATTAATTTACAATAAAAACTAATTATTCTAATGTGGGCTCTCGCAACAATAGAGGGGAGGCCCAGTTCTGTTCTTAACTGTGCAGCAACCGAGCCCCTGGGGAGGCCCAGTAACTTTCGTGCAAAAGAGTTTTGTAGAATCTCGAGCCGTTGTAGTGTTTTTAAATTCCACCCCCAGATTTCAACCCCATACAGTAACATCGGGAGGACTTTGCTGATAAATGCTTTTCTGATTGGAGGAACCAACTGGCCGCCTTTTGCATAGAAGAATTTCTCCAAGGCTTTGATGGTTCTACGGGCAGCCAGGATGGTCATATTTAGGTGAGCTGACCAACTAAGCCCATGCTGAAAAGTGATGCCCAAATACTTGAATGCTGAACAATATTCAATAGAGTGGCCCTCAAAATTCCAGAATGGCTTCCGAGTTTTCGTGCCAAAAGTAAGAATTTTGGTTTTGGCGAAATTGATTTTGAGGGAGTTGGTATCACAATATGTCATGAGTCCTCTGAGCATGTCGTTTAAGCCCTGCTTGGTTAAAGACAGTATCACCATGTCGTCCGCATAGAGTAATATGGGGATCTTGCGCTGATGTAAACAGGGGGCAGATTGGTTTAGGGCCTTCATGGTTGTAACGATGTCATTAATGTAGAAATTAAATAGAAAAGGGGCCAAGAGGCAGCCCTGTTTGACCCCTTTATTCAGAGGGAAAGAATCAGAAAGAGCTCCCAGAGGGCCAAATTTTACTCTGGCCGATATGTCATTATGAATTTCCATAAGAAGGTGGAGGAGTCTCTTATCGCATTCTCCAGAAGGCCTGATATTGTACGCCAGAGGAGGGAAATGTCCTTATCATGAGAGGCCTTTATTAAGATATGCCAAGCATGTTTTTCTGCTTTCTGTTTTTTTCCATCTTAGCAGAAGTTTATACTTCTGTCTGAGGGAAACATATTCATTAATTAAGGGGGTAAAATAGAGTTCCTATATTTACGGTAAACTCTCTACATCTGGCTTTTAGCTTGCTTGCACTCTTTGTCGAACCAGCTGGAAGATCCCATTGAGCTTCTTGCGCCACTATGCCTGATCTCAGTTATCAAGTGGTCGTGCAACCTGTCAGTCAAGATCTTAAATAAATCCATAGCCTCGTTGCCAATTGTTGGGTAGCACTCTAAGATGCCAATTCCCCTGACTCTAGGGCAGGGGTCAGCAAACTTTTTCAGCAGGGGGCTGGTCCACTGTCCCTCAGACCTTGTGGGGGCGGCAGATTATATTTTGAAGGGGCGGGGGGGAATGAACAAATTCCTATGCCCTACAAATAACCCAGAGATGCATTTTAAATAAAAGCACACATTCTACTCATGTAAGAACACGTTGATTCCCGGACCGTCCGCAGGCCGGATTTGAAAGGTGATTGGGCTGGATCTGGCCCCCAGGCCTTAGTTTGCCTACCCATGCTCTAGCCTAGGGGCTTGTCCAAGGAGCTTGCTCACAGGTTACAAACGCCAGGACAAAGCTAAAAATTCAGAAAGTGTCCCAGTAGCTGCATAGACTCCTCAGTCTGCACTTGCCCACTGGGTGGACTGACAGGGAGCATCATAGTCTGCAGCACCTTGAAAGCTTTCCTATGGAAATTAGAAGTGCTTCTAGTCTCCACTATTTATTTAAAATTAGGAATCAGTGAGAGCATGCCATAGCATAGTACTCAGAACAAGGAGCTATTTGAATTTGAGGTCTGATCCAAATCCACCTAAATTAGCTCATTTTAGGAGAGCTTATATTCAATTTGAGATCAACTCTCTTGCCAATCGCTTTTCTTTTTGTGGGTCTGTGCTGTTTATTTTTGTGTTCATCAATTTTGCAGATGCTTGTTATAGATTGGATGGCTTTAATTATTTACCCATTGCAATTGAATGTTATTGTTTTATGTGAGCTGCCTTGGGGACTCTTGCAGAAGACGGAAAGGCGGAGTGGAGGATAGCTCAGTCAGTAGAACACAAGACTCTTAGTCTCATTGTCGTGAGTTCGAGCCCACATGGGACAAAAAAGATCCCTGCAGTGGGGGGTTGGACAAGATTACCCTCGGGGTCTCTTCCAAATCTATGAGTCTGTGATTTTATGAAATTAAAATGACAATGGTGATATAAACTTGATTGTCGTTGAGGAGAAAGGATTTTTCTGTGTTAAGATGCTGTGTACTGTAAGGATAATAATTATCAATAATATTGTACATCCAGCCTCCTCCCTTGCTGATACTGTAGCCTCTGTCTTAAAAGCTGTATTAGGCTTTGTTACCTACTTGCACTTAAAAATCTGTCAAGTGGCACGCTCTTGGGAGTGAATATATTGCTGTCAAATAAGTACTGGATTTTAAAGAAACAAAAACACATATGAGCTGCATTACAGGGCTGGGAAAGGTAAAGCATTAGTGAGTGTTCTAGTTGGTATCTCACAGCTTCCTCTTTGTGGAATCACATAAAGTGAGGAAGGCAGAGAAAAGGAAGGGCATTCACCCTGCTTCACATATGCAGCACATAGACAAAGCCGCTTTGTAGCCCCTTTCAGCTAGTCAGATGCTCAACAGCTGCATTATATGGCACAAATCTATAACATTATATATCACAACACCCAGGATGATAAACAGAAATAAAAGAGATGTTTCTTAAGGAGGCTTCATGGAATCTATTTGGAATTATATGTGTGTTTTCTCCTGCATTCTTTCTGTGGCGCCGTAACAGGTGTTCTCCTCTTGCTCACTCGAAGGATGAAATTTCAGTGTGCAGTATATCTTGTTCTTAATGCTATTGCCTTTGAAAATCTGAAAACATCTCTCCCTTTTCTCTGCATCATTTGCCTCATTCATACTGTTTCCCTGGCCCTGTTCTCCGATTTGTATATCCAAATACTGGCCACTGGAGCGAAGAGAATTTGAGAACATTGATGGTAAGATTATATCCCCAGATGGAACTGACTAGCCGTAGTTTCCTTTGCTGAACACAAGATAGTATGGAGCCCTGGTCACCTGATTTTGTAGTACAATGATACCTATTCATTGCTCCATCCATTCAGACTGCAATGAGTTGTCAGTGCTTGGGGTTGTGTTGTGACTGGGGTCTGCAGGGCAAGTAGGACGCCCTCTTTACCTTGTACATTCCAATCTCCTTGATGTAAGGATAGGCTGGTGCTCACCCAATGAAGGAATCACCCTACATCCCTTCTGTAGCCTATCTTGTCATTTCATCGAGCAAATTCTGCAAACCCTAAAAGGTATGTTTCCATTTGTTTTTGTTCTGCTGTTCCTTCCAGTTTCACCACACAAAACAGGTTCAGGCTAACCAAGGTGCACAAAGGAGGAACTGATGGCTATATATTTGTTACTGTTTATTTACATCATAGCTCTCTCTCATTCATTCTCACATTAAACCGTAAGTTGGCCACGGTTTTGCAATTGATAAATTGTGGGCAAGCAAGAGCGCCCATACAATGGAGACACACTGGAGCCCCACTGCTAGTGGATGGGGAGTTTTGCCTTGTGCAAGTTTTGCTGCCACCCATTCATTTATGTTAGTAGCTCATAACCACAGAGCTGTCCTCTGAAAGTCCTTCCGTTGACCTGACTCTTGAAGACACTGGCGTTTTAGCTTGCACCACCCCAGCCTGAAGGATCTGTTTTTCTCTTATTTAGATTACTAAATAGGGCTTCAGGCAACTGATGTAAGCATATATAAATGATTGCATGTTTGTTAAAAGCAAACATCAAAGGCTGTGGCACCATTACATTCAGTGGCCTGCCAACTATTACTTCTACTTAGATTCAAAGAATTGTAGAGTTGGAAGGGGGATCCTGGGATCATCTAGTCCAGCCCCCTGCAATGCAGGAATATGCAGTTGTCTCATATGGGGATCGAACCTGCAACCTTGGCATTATCAGTACCACACACTAACCAACTGAGCTATCCAGGATCTAGCTTCATTCATTTCAGTGTAATTTGTGCAAGAGCAGTGCCTTTGGACAAATATTCCTGAATGATTCATGAAAGGAAGTTGTTTGTTAGACACCTGCAGACTGCAACCCACGTCCCCATAGCTGTTTCTATGATGTACTGTTCCAGTGCCCGCTTCTAGCACTTTTCTAATGCCTAAAACCCATGGGACTGACTATGGTATCCCATTGGAAATCCTTGCTGTAATTGTGAGGGACAAATAAAATACTATTAGCTAGTTTCTTTTGCTCAGGAGGCTGTCTATTTTTCTGTAAGGTGGAATTTGAAAAGAAGTTGATCCATGCGTTGTCTACCTTGCTTAAGCTGGACACAGTCCAGGGAGAAAATGGCTTACAGTTGTCAGTGTGCGCTGAAGTTCAGATAGTCCCACATTTAGGAGTGCTTTCAGACTTCCCTGTAGTAAAATGGGTCAAGTCCTCGCAGCAAGACAGTCTCTTTTATATGGCTCTCTCAGTGCATTGCTCCACTCAGCTCTACTAATCGGCTGAAGATCATTAGTCTGGAAAAGTGCAGTGTATTGTGTTCCCTGAAACCTAGGTCCTTGCAGTGAACATGTCTCCCTAGTCTCACGCCATTTCGTACCACCCTGCCTCTTAATTTCATATCTGTTTGCATGCTCAGTTGCTACACGCATATATGGATTTTATTATAGTTTCAAACCTGCTTATGTGCCACAGAACTGGAAGCGGAAGATCACAGATATTTGCAGCACCCCCACTCACAGCTCAGCTTATTTTGCAGCAGTAAGAATTACCAAGCAGAATACGATCTCCCCACACAAAAAGTCAGCATGTAACTCTCCCCTTTTTAAATCCTTAAATACAGAACAATTTTGGCATTTAGTTTACCTTGTGAGTACTACTTAAATATATTTTAAGAGCCAGTTTCCATAGTAAATTAAATATTTGCTCCCATACCTGTGATTATTTATTGTGATCTTGCAATCTTTGTTCAGTTTGTAGTGCTGGCTAATTATGTTCAGTTGTGTCAGCTAATTAGCTGAAGTAATGATCATTAATTTCCTCAAGTGACTTTAAGGCAGTGAATTGTATATTCAGGTTAGATCTAAAGAACACAGGTATAACCTTTCAGTACATCAAACACTGAATGCCACAATAATATCTGCTGTAGGTTTTAGTTGCCTCAACCCTACAATTCAAAATACCAAATAAATCTAGAGGAGATAAAGATTATCATCAGTTCTGTCATTCAGTTTTCTGGCAGTTCAGAGAGGAGTGGAATTTATGCAGCCCTGAAGGTGTAGGAGGCTATCCAGACAAAATCTGGGATACTTTTTGGGTAAGTTAAGAAGAACTGATTATAAAGCACTTTGGGGAAAGGTTGTAGCTCTGTTGTAGAGCAGATGATTACATTCAAAGCATCCCAGGTTCAGTCCCTGGCCTGGAAGGTAATGCAGGGAAAAGCTTATTCATGAAAGACTGGATAGTCAGTACCGAACTAGGTGGACCATTGATGTGACTTTCATAGAATCATAGAATAATAATGTTGGAAGGGACCCTGAGGGTCATCTAGTCCAACCCCCGGAAATGCAGGAATCTCAACACATAGTTGCCCATCCAATTTGCAGTCACGCCAGACGCTGCTTAGCTTTGCAAATGTGCTAGCAGTTTTATTGCTTCACCACGAGGCAGCTTCCCTTTTAATCTATCATCAACATGCATTCTTCTTATCTGAAAGAATGTCTGGTTTTAATAATTGTTAACAGTGTGATGTATTTTATTCTGTTTTTTATGTAGCTTATATTTTCTAATGGCTTTGGCTACACTAAATAAATAAATAAAATAAGTAATAACATGCAAGTAACATCAAGTGGTGATTCATAACGAGCCGCCAGAGATCACAGATCCTTCGAAGCACCTCTTAGTAGGGATGCTCAAGAATTTTGCTCAGTGAGCATTTTGAAGTGAATGATTTATTTGCAGTTCACACAAACTGATTCAAAGCAGGACAGGACAGATTTATGAATGAATGCATGTGAAGCTGACCTGTAGCAGAAACAGACTTATCTGCCCTTTCCTATCTCTTGCACATGAAAACAGTTCACACATTCAGCTATGGTTCATTGATAACCAGGGCTTGCATCTAGGAGGGTTTCTTTTAGGAGGCCAGAAGTTCTGTGATGATCTGTCTCTACCTTTTGCACTTTTTCTGTCATTCCTGTTAATCTCTGGAAAGATGACATATATAGTTTCTCTTTTTGGCTTTCTCTGCTCTTTGTTGTACTTCAAGTGTGCGTGTTTCTTTTTGAGCTGCAGTGCATAAGCTAAAATAAAATTACTCGCATATTGTTATGCAATATTTATATTTTATTTTATGAACTTTATTGATCACTAGAGTGAGATATAACTTTTGGAAATTTTGTTTAAAATGTATAGATTTTGAAAGTTCTTTTATTGAGATAAGTGAGCTTGAAATATATGCTTAATTCATTGCCACATTCAATCTCTTTTCCTCATTTGTATTGTTCACCAGTTGCATGCCAAGACCCCGAGGCCTCCCCCTTATGTTGAATAATAACATGTGGACACCATATTTTAGGTTAATGGGCAAAATTTAGGCCACAACTTTATTGGTTACAGAATGTGAGCGGTATTGGCTTAGGCATTGGAATTGAACCAACTATATCTGACTCCTGCCTGCCTGCAAGAAGTCTCACCACCAGTAGGGGGAGCCCTGTTCATGTACATCAACTCGGAGCTCCCCTAGGGTCACCGGAAGGTTGTCCCATGGCCCTAGCCTCCACCTTGGCTTCGGACAGGAACCACAACCCCCAGATTCCTTTAACAGAATACCCTTTAGAATGAAGGGGCAGGGGATAGCCACACCTCCTCCCCCACACGGCTGATTTAAAGGGATAAGTCATGCCCTCTGGCCAACTGGATTGGCCAGCCAGGGTCATGACGCAGTGCTTCACCAGCCCCCACTGTGTGTGGAGGCCACGTGGCCTGACCGCAACACCGCCCCACCCGGAAGTGGAACGGCTTTCTTAGAATGTTAGCAAGCACCTTTTTTGAGGTAACCAAGTTAAGATTTGTTGTTGTTTAGTTGTTTAGTCATGTCCGACTCTTCGTGACCCCATGGACCAGAGCAAGCCAGGCACTCCTGTCTTCCACTGCAGTTTGGTCAAGCTCATGTTGGTAGCTTCGAGAACACTGTCCAACCATCTTGTCCTCTGTCATCCCCTTCTCCTTGTGCCCTCCATCTTTCCCAACATCAGGGGCTTTTCCAGGGAGTCTTCTATTCTCATGAGGTGGCCAAAGTATTGGAGCCTCAGCTTCAGGATCTGTCCTTCCAGTGAGAACTCAAGGCTGATTTCCCTAAGAATGGATAGGTTTGTTCTTCTTGCAGTCCATGGGACTCTCAAGAGTCTCCTCCAGCACCATAATTCAAAAGCATCAATTCTTCGGTGATCAGCTTTCTTTATGGTCCAGCTCTCACTTCCATACATCACTACTGGGAAAACCATAATTTTAAGTATACGGACCTTTGTACTGGAAGTAAACTCTTGGAGATACAGGGAGGTGAGCTGGTAATATGGTTCTGTACTTTGAAACAGATATATCTGAGCTAAGAGGCCTCTGCTTAGTGGTAGTTCTCCATCAACATGATCTGCTGTTGCTATTGTTGCTCCCATGTGACCCCAAAAGAACCTTGGAATATCTGCAGTTAGTAGAGCAGATCAGCTGATGCTGTGTTTTATACAACTTCCCCAATCCCTTGTCAGCAGCGTCAGAGTTATTGAGAGTTTATTAAGGGACATCTTTTAGAAACCCTCATACAGAGCATCATCGTTCTATTACGCTAGCCTGCCACCAAGAAAATGGTGTTGTTGTTATGATCATGAACCCATGCTACAAGAGTAATGACAGAGATGGGGAAAGTGGATTGGGAGAAGCATGGAGATTCATTTTTTAAAAAACGCTCTTCGGAAAGATTTAAAAAATCAGCTGAGTCCAAAGAGAAAAGGATTCAGCCGTTGTGTCCAGCCAGATAGAGCATAGATAGCAGGCACATGGTGAACATCAAGCAAATGTACTGAGAAAATAATGATGGTGGTGCAGGAGAGCATGGGAAATGCTGTCGATGCAGAACTGATAAAAGAGTTGCTGAGGAAGCTGGAAGGACACTATCAGGCCTGGCAGTCTGGCGGCAAAGGAAGTGGCTAGTAGGCAAGCAGCTATGGGCAGTCTGACAGAACCTTGGCTTTGTTTACAGTTGCTCAGACTGTGAACCCAGATAAGGATGCCAGCAGGATATTCTGGGCCCGGTACATTGCATATGGGTTGGGCCCCCTGACCCCAAAGAGGGCACTGATTTGCATAAAAATTGCATATGCCTCACCATACGCAACCAGGGAACCAGGCAGAAGGCCTACTCAGTAGTGGCACCCGCTGTGTGGAAAGCCCTCCCATCAGATGTCAAGGAGATAAACAACTATCTGACTTTTAGAAGACATCGAAAGCAGCCCTGTTTAGGGAAGTTTTTAATGTTTGATGCTTTATCATGTTTTTAATATTCTGTTGGGAGCTGCCCAGAGTGGCTGGGGAAACCCAGCCAGATGGGTGGGGTATAAATATGTTTTGTCGTTGTTATTATTTGCATATGTGTGTTCTCTTTTGCAGATGGGAGTACAGGGCTTAATAATATACATCAATGGCCACACATGTAATAAAAATGTCTGCCAGAATGTGAACAGCTTTTCCATAATTCTTTGTCCACACTAGAAAATGTATAACCTGTTTCTGCCTGGCATACGGCTGTTAAAAAGCACAGCAGTCCTGCTTTCCCCGAATGCCAATGCTAAACTAAAGCTCAAGCTGCATTCCTGTACCCACTTCACCGGGAGTAAGCCCTATTAAACACAAAGAGACTTACTTCAGAGTAGACATGTACACCATTGTACTGTAAGTTATCTATACAGTGATTTTTGAAAGAAGTGCCTGGAGGTCCTGCACAGCAGGAGACGTGTCTAAGCTTCTCTACAAAATTTTTGCATTTTGTGTTTACCATTTGGTGGTGGTGGTAGATTTCATTAACATCCGCCTGCATTCACTGTGCATTTGCAGAAAACAATTTCTAAGGAGTACTCGATTTCAGATGAATTCATCCCAGGAAAGATACAGCCTGGTTGCTAAGGGGAAAGGAGGAGCAAACTAGATATTTCAAGGCTAGAAAATAAGGCAGAATCAAGAAAAGTGCACCAAAGGGGGGAGGGAGATAAGCTGTTTAGGACCTCAGGGATTCTTTTGCTTGTTATCAAAACTGCTCCCTTACAATTCACAGCCCTGATTTCATTCGTATGTTAAAAACACTGACCAATGGAAGCAGGCAGGCTCATTTCACAGTAATCTCTTAGAAGGGCACCTGAACATTTCTCTTTGTAACTTTCTTTCTATGAGGACTGAATACTTTTTCATTAATCTTTTAAAGAAATCTCATAATCTGGGGACCCTGCTGGCTGTGGGTCTAGACCCGTATCAGAGGCTTTCCAGAGTGCAGTGAACCTCTCTTGTGTCACCTGATGGCTGATGAACTGGAAGTTGGAGTACCTCCACGCTCTGATTACTTTGAGGTCAGGGAAGCATCCTGTGGCAATACAGGGAGACAAATTTCATCCCTGAGTCTAAGCTGAGTTCTGCCTCTTGTTGTGTTCCTCCACTGCATCTTGGTAATAGAGTAATCGCAGTAAAATAAGTCATTGCAACTGCTTTAGACTGAAGATAATATGTTTTCCCCAAACCCCCACATTTTTACGAGTGACTTTGATGAATCAACCTGTCACCGATATAGAATTTGATAAGGTCAGCCATCACCACTCTCTCTGAAATTACCTGGCATAGCCTTTTGATAGCTCTTGTTAAATTCTTGCATGCAGTGGTCACAGAGGCTGAGAAAGTTGCCTTGGGCGGCTGGAGAATGGTCCTGAGGGCACATTGTTCAGGTTTGTTGCTGAAGCTAAGCAAGTTTTGGCCTGCAAATTGCCTGGGATGAAAGGTAACCAGTAAACCACTCTGAACTCTTTAGCGGGAAAGCAGGGCAATCTTCATTGAATTTTGTGTGGGTCAAAGCATCTCCCTGGCATACTTTTGATTCTGCAATTCACATTTAAGTAGACCTAGAGGGTAGTCCTTCTAGAACATTTTCACAAATTGCCACCTGCACAACCTCCCCAAATTTCAGGCATTTACAACTTACTGTTTCCCTTCTGGAAACAAAACAACAACAAGTGCAGCATAAAGCACTGAATTTTGTCATTGGGATGACCAGATGTCTGGAAGCTGTGGCTGGATGGTTACGTGGGAGCCGGTTGAAGCTAAATCCTTCGAAGACAGAGGTCCTGTGACTGGGACGGGACGATATGGGATTGGGGGGGCAACTCCCATCTCTTGCGGGGGTGCAGTTAGTGCCAGCACCGTCCGTTAAGAGTTTGGATGTAATCTTCGACACCTCCCTTTCCATGGAGGCACAGATTGCAGCTATAACAAAGGCGGCATTTTTCCATCTCCGCCAAGCTAAGCAGTTGGCTCCTTACCTCTCTCGCCCTGACCTAGCCACTGTGATCCACGCGACGGTCACCTCCAGACTGGATTATTGTAACTCGCTCTACGTGGGGCTGCCCTTAAGACTGACCCAGAAACTCCAGCGGGTGCAGAATGCTGCAGCGAGACTCCTTACGGGGTCTTCGCTGCGAGATCACATTCATCCGGTGCTATATCAACTGCACTGGCTCCCGGTGGAGTACAGGATCAGGTTTAAGGTGCTGGTTTTAACCTTTAAAGCCCTATACGGCCTTGGACCCTCGTACCTACGGGACCGCCTCTCCTGGTATGCCCCACAGAGAAACTTACGGTCTTCAAATAAAAATATCTTGAAGGTCCCAGGCCACAGAGAAGTTAGGCTGGCCTCAACTAGAGCCAGGGCTTTTTCGGCTGTGGCTCCGACCTGGTGGAACACTCTGTCACAAGAGACTAGGGCCCTGCAGGACTTGACATCTTTCCGCAGGGCCTGCAAGACAGAGCTGTTCCGCCAGGCCTTTGGCCAGGGCACAGCCTGACTCCCTCCCTCGGCAATCTTCGCGGAGCTCTGGCCCAATAGTGGCCAGTGGCTTGAATTTAATTAATTTTATAATGAATGATTTTAGAGTGTTGTTTGTGTTGTACTTTTGTATTGTTTTATTGTTGTTAGCCGCCCTGAGCCCAGCTTCGGCTGGGGAGGGCGGGATATAAATAAAATTTATTATTATTATTATTATTATTATTATTATTATTATTATTATTATTTGACTGTTGTAGTAATGTTGGTTGGACAGTGTTCTCAAAGCTATGAACATGGGTTTGACCAAGCTTCAGGAGGCAGTGGAAGACAGGAGTGCCTGGTGTGCTCTGGTCCATGGGGTCATGAAGAGTCGGACACGACTAAACGACAACAAGAAATGTTAGTGTTTTTTCAGAGGAAAAAATAGCCAGGGACAGGCCACTGAAGACCACCAGAGTCAAATCATAAATCAGAGCAGCAGTTTATGGATCCCTTGGGGAGAAATGGTGGAATATAAAATCTATTATTATTATTATTATTATTATTATTATTATTATTATTTAATTAATTAATATGTGTTTCTCTATTAGTTTGTCTGTGGGGTGGGACAGTGATCTGTAGTTGCAGAAACATGCTAATCCCAGGCAAGGGAAACTCCAGTTGCAATACATAATATTTTAGGCAGATTATCATCTGAATTGTTGTGGCTGCAATGTAGGAGCAAATTCACTCTAAACAAAGCAAGTAAACCATAATATATTGTTATAATGGTTTTACTATTGTCTCATTTTCTCTAATTACAGCAATCTCAGTGATGATTGGAGGGGATTAATAATTAAGTATGGCAAGATTTCATTTTGTTCTCTTTTAGTCCTTAAATTAAAGATTTACATAGTTTGCAATATTTAATTAATTACCCTTACGAGATTAATGAAATAAAAGCATTTGGATCTAACATCAAATTGTCTGCTTGGTCCTCAAATGTTAGGAGCCTGTGGGAACCAATCATGATTACATAAAAGAAGGGAAATGAAAGATGAATGAAATAACTGAAGTAACATATTAGAGGATTCCAGATTTAAATTTTGAGCCCATCCAAAGGCAGAGGCTTCAGGACAGAAGCAGGGTGTAAAATTATCCTAGGATGAACAACTGCAATTTGGCTATCACTGTTACGTTAATATGTGGGTGAATGCTGGTTTGCCACTATCCAAACACTCAAAACACACACCAAGGACTTTGATGGTCACCAAAATGTGATTGTCCAACCGTGTATATCTGTCAAGCAGGAACATTCACAAAATTAATAACATTCTCTATAATAATTATTTAAAAACAGGGTAAGTTTTATATTTTGCTGATCTTTGGTGTCATTCCATAACTTGAACTTCAAGACAGTGACTTATCCAGATAATGTCAGATTGATATAGTTGAGGGTGTTTATGAGTTAGAGGACTATGATGGGACAGATTATTGTTATTCTGTCTAGGAGGGTGGCACATGTACTTCCAACATTTTAACAATGGAGTTTCATTCCTCAAATTTCTGATAGCTGAAACACTCTTTTCTCTGAATTAAAATGGGAGACACAATAGATTACCCTCACGGTCCCTTCCAACTCTACAATTCTATGATTCAATGAATCTCACGTACATCTAGAAAGTTGCTTCTGCATGAGTCACTGTTTTGGATATCTTTCTTCTGACCGTAAATTCTGGTCGTTCTCCGCATGAAGAATAGTTGAGCAATGAATTGATATGTCAAAATTATCCACCACAGCAGAGAGAGACATTGGAGGGAGGCTATTGAGTATGTGCCTGTGTCTACTGTGGTTACACAACGTTACATATACATAAGTGTGCAAGTACAATCACTGTTAGCAATATGAGTTTCAGCAATCACACACTGACACACAGCTAACCAAAAATAAATTAATTGGGTAAGTAAACAGGGAAACTTGCAGCCACATCGGGGGGGGGGGCACAAAAGAACTGAGTTAAACATGCAAAAGCCCAAGCTTTGACCATGTACTAGTAGGCCTGCACTGTTTCAACACTATGTTTGGTCTTCCTGTCTCTTTCCCAAGGGCCATTCCCATAAAGGTTCTTTGCCTAGCAACAAACTAAGGCTATGTTTGCTTTCAAACTGTAGTCATGATGATTCTTCTCCATCTCTTGAATGCATCACCAGCCCTCCAGAGCAGCTCTCAGGCTATCATCCTTTCTCTTCCCCTCATTTCTGTGGGATAACAACCCTACTCCCTAGGTCAAAGATGCAAGCCATAGCAGGGCCTGTTGGGAAATATATTTGTAAGACTCCACAATCATATAACATACATATACATTTGTGCTCAGACGATGGCCAATACTCTTGAGAAGTATGGCTCCACACTCTCCTATTGTACCTGAATAATTTTGATGCCAATTAAAAGAACAAGCTTGACTGTATAATAAGCCAGCCACTGGTTTGCAGCCACCATATGCATTTTTACACTGAGAAACCACTATTACTGTCTGCAGATAGGGATTTTCTTTGCCTATGGACAACCGTTTGAGGGTTTTGATTCAGAATTAGTACATTTCTCCAGCAATGACTGAAATAACCTTTAGTAGTTTCAAATTTAGTCTCATCTTCTAGGCAGTCAGGATACCAATGTAGGTGAACAGACATCATTTTGTCATTTTAAAAAGAAAGATAAATTACTAGACAACTAAGTAAATGCAGTATCATAAATTCTGATGTCAATAAAAGAACAGTTGCTATGGATTTGTCTGCTTGTACTTTCATAATGAAGGAGCTGGAACAAGTTGACCACATTTGCTTGATTGCATCTTAAGGAGTGAAAGCAGACCTGATATATTATATACCGGTATACACTTCAGTGTTCCCCACTTTCCTGGTACGAGGGTTTCTGAGCCACTCACTTTGCAGGGTCTAGTTTCTTTGTGATTTGGATCAGATACTTATGGTATTGTCTAATATATATCAATTTACATATATACAAGTATAGCTGGGATAGAGCAGCAGACTACCACCCAGGAACAGTGCAATATCAAAAGGCACATTCCTGAAGTCTTCCAAAGCTCTTTGCTATCAGCCCGTTGCAAAATCTAGAGTTCTACCTCCTTCTCCAGCTACAGCACAACTGCCAAACTGTTGTTCTTCAGCCCCCATTCAAGCCGATGTGGTATATCTGGTAGCTAGTAACCCCCAGCCAATGAAAACCACCAACACTCACTTAAATAAGCATCTTCTATCCATTCATCACTGCCTGCTACACTGGCAATATTTATTCTCACTTTATGACCATAGCAGTATGTATTTTTTAGGGGAGCGACTCCAATGTGACTTTTCCCATGCTGTCTAGTAACATAGGAAGATTTCATGGGCAGAAACTGCATTGTTAGTTTCATGCATGTGATATTTTCAAATAAGCCCAGAACAGTGTATAAGCAGCTCTGTAATGTGCTGAGTGATGTACAAATTGTTCCAGAATCTCTTTTTCTTTTCTGAAAACTGCAAATGAGACAGAGTTCAATTATTCTCCCTTAAGTTTCTGATCATCAGCTGAGTGGTGACACGTAACAAACTTACGCAGTTTCCACTGTAGCCAAAGCAGCCTAGTGTCAGACTGCAGAACTGCACTATAAGTCTCCCATTGGGCAATATCTCTCAAGATGTTTGTGGTTCATCAACCAGGAACAGTCTGCTGAGGTTGCCATGTCATTATTTCTGATTGTCTCATCCAAAGTGTTGACATAATTGGATATGCTAGGTCATAAAGCACTCTGCTCTCATAAGTAGGCAAGTAGGCATAGTCAAGATCCAGTTGATCAGAGCTACTGGCTCCTTCTTAGAGCTTTGCTTTTTTCAGCCTTGTCACATCCAATTTGGCTCCCAGCTGCTCTGTAGAGATCTGCTTTCTTGACAGTCCTCTTACATGCCTCGGCCTGCATTGCTGATCAATTAACCTAGTCTGGAATCATGACCTTGGAGCTCTTACAGGAGTGGTGAGCATTAGACAACCCCTGGCCCTTCTCATTATGCTTGTCTTGTTCCAAACTTGAGCCCTAGCCTAGATGTTGTTCATGCTATTATTCTCTGGATACTCCCCTTATATTCTGTCCATGAAGTTGTGTTCCAGCTCCAGGGCCAAAGACAGTGTTGTGCTGGATCTTCTTCTTCTTCTTCTTCTTCTTCTTCTTCTTCTTCTTCTTCTTCTTCTTCTTCTTCTTCTTCTTCTTGATTTTCTTGGTTTACAAAAGTATGAGCAATCTCTCTTTTTTTTCCAAGTTACATTTTTACAGATCAGTTTCATTGGTTGAGACATTAGCGTTACATTAGGAAGAAAAAGGGGGAAAGAGGTGGAGGGGGGGAAAGGTGAGTGGGGCGGGGTCAGGTGGTGACGTTTCTGTTTTACTTAATATATGTGTGGGGTTTTGTGTCAGCGTCGCTTGTGCAGGTTCTCTGCTATTTGCTTGTGTTCCTTTGGTGGTGAGAGAGGTTGGGGTTGTCCTAGAGTGTGGTTGAGCATCCTTGGATTTGAACAGTGTTCTCTGTTTAGCTAAATAGAAGCTGATATCTCTATCATTTGCTGCTATCTAATAAATATTGTTATACAAAGAAGAAGCAGGAAGACCTTGTGAGTTGCCACCACTCAGCTCTCTCTGAGAAACTAAAACCACACGAAAAGGGATATGCCACTGGTATGCTCTGACTACTAGGAGTTGATACTACTTCATAGGCAATGCTTTGTCACACAAGGGGAAATTCAGCCTTGCAATAATTTTAACAAGCTCTCTGATGAGAATAGGCAAAAACTCCACTAGTGGCATTCTAATTACTCTATAGCAGTGACCACATAGCAAGGATCATAGAACTTTCTTAGCACATGTTGAAGCACAACTCAGTTGACACTGAATGTTTATAGAGTATAAATGTCTTCTTTTGTCTCATTTTAATCTATGTTGTCTGCAATGTGGGGCATGTTTCAAATAATACATTGTCCACTACATTATATTATTGTCTACATAAAGCTTTGGGTACTTTTTAATAGTGGAAATGGTGCAAAGTGGTGGCTGCGAATAAATGTTGTAAAACAAAAAATGCAGCAGTTATGCAGAAGCTCTTAGACCCGTGACTATACTGCTTTAAATTCTTCCTTTTCATGAACTGTCACTCTTTCCAGACTTGCACTTCCACTTTCCCTTTTCCCTTTTTAAGTGCTAAATGTTTTAGTTTAGAGGCTGACATAGTGAATGGCATAAATCTACAAGCGAGTCTCTGCATTTTCGAAGCTGTCTCAAAGCATTTTACTTAGAGTTTTAAGTGCTCTATGAAATCTAAAGGCATTTTCATAACATAAGAGCCTCTGATTTTTATAAGCACTTAGAGGTATGCTGCTGGCTAAATCAACAGCGCTGACGGAAATGGAAGAAAATAAGCTTTTGTCACTTGCCAATGAAAGAATATTTAAGATTAAAGGAGGAATGAACACAAAACGGAATGCTGAGTTTTTCTCATGTACTCTAGTACACTAGAGGCATAGTCATACTACAGACTTAATTTGGTTTATCAGTCACTCTCTCCAGGGTGTTAGGCAGAAACTCTTGCAGCTCTGCAAGATGCTTTAAACTGAAAATACTTGGGACATTCATCAGCGTACACTACAGCGGTAGTGTTTGGGGGAGGCGGTAACTTGGTGGCAGGGAGCGAGGTTTGTACGCTGATGAATGTCCCAAGTATTTTCAGTTTAGGAAATTTTCAGCACAAAAAAGAAAGCAGCTAAATGCCATTTTATAAAATGAATAGTGGTTCAAATACAAAGCAATTTAATAATAAGGTTTGGAAGATTCTTATATGTAGGAGCTGACTTTCCAGCTAAGGTGGGGGGGGGGACACTGTATTGTAAGGTCTTGTTTGTGGTATGGATGGGATATTAGACAAAACTGCATGCTGTACTGCCAGAATCCCATAAATGACAGGTGAGATTTCAACTTGCAGTTCTGCTACAATGAAATTTCATGGCAGTTGACTGAAGAAGGAAAAAAGTTTCTATTTTAGGAAATGGAAAAGAAGAAGAGGAGGGCTTATACCTAAAATAGGAATTGTTCTGTTATAGTTGTTCTTGACAGACTTCTCTGGTTTCCCCAGTATATGGAGATTGTCATATTGATCATTGATCAGCAACCCAGACTGGTGTCAGACCACACAAATATGTTGTTTAGAGAGGATATTGCTAAGTATAGCACTGCTTCCTTTGTTTCCTTGGATAATGTTAAGCAAATAACATCAATTAGCAAATTGATTGGCATGGTCTCTAATTGCCTTCCGGTAATTCTCTCTGCCTGTTTACAAACAGGAGAGTCTTAATGCTTAGGATCTGGTATTTGGTAAATTAAAATTATGCTCAAAGCAACCACTTATTGTTTTTGTTTTTTATCTCAGAGTTTTTGTTTTCTGTTAGCTGAGGCTCAGATAAATTCAGGCTTCACAGTAGATTGGACAATTTGCAAGACTTTGCTTATTAAAACAATGTTATGGTGTTGGTTGCCCACGTAGCGATGGAAATAATATGGAGGATACACATGGGAAATTCTGGGCATGGTTACAACTGTGACACAAATTGGCCAAGGGAGCCTGATCCTAGGGGAATGGGCCATGGATAAAAACTTGATTCATTAGTAGTGATGGAGAGATTCTCATGGGGCTGAGCTGCTTTCACATATATTCAGGACAGATTTGGTCTCCCCTCCCTAAGCAATTAGTGTGGTGCTATTACAGGGATTTGGTGCAAGGTGTGGCAGTTCAACTTCAGCATTTCTCTCATGCAGGGATAGATAATTAAAATAATAATGCCAGGACTGCCTTCAGATGTCTTCTAAAGGTTATATAGTTATTCATCTCCTTGATATCTGATGGGAGGGCGTTCTATAGGCTAGGTGCCACTACCAAGAAGGCCCCCAGGCTGCTGGTAGGTGGAGCCAGAGCAAAAAATGTGGATGGAGCTGCAGATGCAACTCTTAGCCTTTGTACACAAGGCCTGAAGTTGCTGGATAACCAATCGGATGGCTGAAGCAGCTAGCTGTCAATGCATTTTGAACCTACTTTTTGAGCCTTTGCCAAGAGCCCTGGATGGAACTATGATTGTCCAACCATAGGTCTCAGTGAAACTCAGTGAAACTCTTTACCCTCCCTTATTTGGGACAAGTGTCTATATTAGTGTCTTGCTCATCATTTTCTCTCAACCATTATTTCTCTAATCTTACTGTCTCTGAAACCTCATTTTAGTCCATTTCTCAGTTATTTGCATAACCCCCCTCCCCTGCGTTTAGGCCTTAATTGCAATCTTCCAGACTCCCTAACACTTCCCTGAATTTCATATAATGTATATCTCCTGCTGTTTATAGGACTCTTAACAGGACTTGTTTATGAGCAATGTGAATCTTTGAAAGAGTCAGTATTTTTTGCCCATTTGTATGAAAAGGATAGAGGGAATAAATTGGCAATGTAACTGAGAGTGGGGCTTGGAAAAACATTGAGATGCCTGAGAGTAGATATGTCTTTGATGAACTGTGGAGGGAAAAGATGGAAAGTGTGGAGAGACCTTTAGAAGAGATGGGAGGAAAATTTGGGTAGAAGAGAAATGGATTAGGAATGGAAGAAACTATGTACACACTGTGTTGTTAAAGCACATTCAAATCACATTTTCCCCATCAAGGAATTCTAGGTAATGCAGTTTGTTTAGGGTTTGGAGTTGTTAAATAAAGCTTTTGAGTAAATGTGTTTTTAATGTATTTTTTAAGAGTTGTTGCTCTGTGAGGGGTGAACTGCAAGGTCCAGAATTCTTTGAGGGGTGAAATGTCCTTTAGTGGTATAGTGTGCGTGTAGCCCCTGTCAGAAAATTTAACAAGTAACTTTGTGGTGCAATGCCTTCTCAGTACTTTTATGAAAAATGTCACATACTCAAGTCATGGTGCCTTGGAGAGCACAAAGCTGCCTGATTGGAAAGTTACAGAAAGGTAGCCGTGTTGGTCTGCCATAGTCAAAACAAAAATTTTTTTTCCTTCCAGTAGCACCTTAAAGACCAACTGAAGTATCTGAAGAAGTGTGCATGCACACGAAAGCTCATACCAAGAACAAACTTAGTTGGTCTTTAAGGTGCTACTGGAAGGAAAAAATTTTTTTGTTTTGATTGGAAAGGGATATTTACCTTCATTAGGAGATATGTAGCAGTCACCTTTGCTGTGGCAGTAAGTGAGCCAAAACTGAGGAATGACCTTTGCAGGAGGAATACTTTAAGAAACTGAGAAAAATGACCTGAGTCACAAAAATACCCCCTCCCCCCTGCTTAAGAAACCCTCACATTTTTCAGACATAACGAACAAGTACAAATTGTGCAGAAGGTAATCAGATTTGGTAGGAAATGATGTGATTGCCATGGCTTTTTTTTTACATTTGTCCCAATCCCTATCTGAACCTCTACAGACATGTGCCTGAGGAAGGAGCTGGCAGTCCAGTGTCTGAGCTGGCACCCTCAAATGTGCCATCCCCCAAGCCCACCTTATCAGGCTCCCATGTTGGCTGAACTGTGCAGTGAGTGTGTTAAGTGAGGGGCCAGTAAAAGACCAAAAAAGCACTCATCTTCAGGCTGGTGGGGAGATGACCCTTGAATTTCTCAATGATCTGGACACTGAGTTGGAGGCTGCAGAAGCACCAGATGGGGAGCTCAGTCAAGTTCAGGGCTCATGTTTAGGGAAGCTTTTAATGTTTGATGTATTACTGTATTTTAATATTTGGTTGGAAGCCGCCCAGAGTGGCTGGGGAAGCCCAGCCAGATGGGCGGGGTATAAATAATACATTATTATTATTATAGTAGACTGCTGGACATCAGAGACCATTGCACCTGAGGCACTTGGACAGGAGCCCCCAGGGGAACCTCTCAGGCCATCAGAGCCTACAGGGCCAGAGTGCAGACCCTCACCTTCCTCTGATCATGAATAATCAGATGCCTCCTTGTGTACATTACCAGTCTAGCGGTACAGGGAGTGGTGGTGGGGTGATATGGAATGGAGAACATTTCCCCGTCTTCAAGCCAAAGGGTCAGCCCTTTGAGGCTCCAGAGCTCTCTAGAAAAGGAGGCTAGTCTAGAGCAGAGGCTTTAAAGGCTCACCTGGGGGTGATCCATTGTGCTTTAGCTACTGGTCTACTGTGTGGTACCTGATGTAGAACACCCTTATAATATGGGTATTTCTCCTAATAAAAATCCCCCAGAAATTTTCATATGAGGCGTCTCATGACTCAATATAATTTGTAGCAAAATCAGGGGTGTGAGTTATTTCCCTGGGATTAATAATTGTTCTCAATGTAATCTTACCTTCTTGGATAAGATCTGAAGGTAAATGCTGTAGACTGCAGTTACTGCCGTACACTGTTCTCTACAGCAATGTCTTCCATAATGGCTAACCTGATATCACTTCTTTGTATTTCCTTTCAAATCTCTCCTCAAGACCCACTTCTTCCATGATGCAGTAGTTTAACCCCTTATATAGTCT
The DNA here is from genome assembly GCF_027172205.1 of Podarcis raffonei. NCBI lineage: Eukaryota > Metazoa > Chordata > Lepidosauria > Squamata > Lacertidae > Podarcis > Podarcis raffonei. Next base: position 23,506,013 of record NC_070606.1, read on the forward strand.
TCCTCTCCAGCTGAGCATATGACTGCATTTGCTCATATTTGCCCAGTTTTACTGTTGCCTCTGCCATTCCTTTGTTGTTGTTTTTGTCAACATGCAGATTGTAAGCTCCTTGGGGCAGGGGCCTTCCTTCTTTACTATGTTGCTCTGCAAAGTGCTATGTGAAATGATAGAGGTCTGTAAATGAACAACAGCTTGCGTTTATGAAGGAATCACCACAACTAAACACTGTATCATTTCACCTTGTGGTTTTCCGTGGAATCCTGTGGGCTACCGAATAATCAAATGAAGTTAAGAAATGCCCATATCCATGTGAACAAACCACTGGAGAAATATTTTTGCAAAGGGTTCGTAACTTGCTTTATTTTTTGTGTCCTGCCCCTTTTTACAGGACATAGTATTTTCTTTTTCTTGTGTTTATTTTTTTTTTTTAAAGTATTCTAGCAACCCTCCCACTGTTTAACTATATATGTGATTTATCTTTCATTTGGTAGTCTGGTATTAGCTTCTCTTACTGTGCTCAAGTTGGCTACTGCTGACTTTCTTTTTTCATCTAATTAAATGCTCTAATTACATGCTAGATGCTTAACTCTGGCCATTGGCCTTTATTAATACCTCTCAGAACAGATGATTGTTTAGTTACATAAGGAGATGCTGCTGCTGTTGCTGCTTGCTGCTGTGGTGTGCGCATTATCCCCATCAATTGGGGTGAGCTGGGTGGTAGCTTCTCCAGTTAGCAAAAGGCCAGTGATGAGAACAGGATTGTGTGATCTGGGTCAGAGATTTAGCAATTTATTCATCACAATTGCAAAAAGCTGTCCACCACTCACTGTAAATCAGAGGCACTGTGAGAGATGGTAATGCATAATGCCTATTGAGCATCCATGGACGATTCTAATCTGCCTGACCACATTTCTGTTCTGCTTGTGACTTGAGGGAAATCTTAATTACTTTTTGTAATAGAATGCAGACCATATTTGGGGGGGGGGTGTTAGCAACTGGCATTCATCTTACTAATAAGGTTATACAAGCTAAGGAAGCCAAAATGCACTTGTCCCTGGGATCTTTACTAGGAGGAGGCCCTGTGTTCTGGGATGTGTTTTACGTGGTGGTGGGGGTACTCAGTGTGGTACCCTCCAGATATTGTTTGACAACAGCTCCAGCCAGCATGGCTAATGTTCAGGGGTGATAGGAGTTGTAGCCCAACATTTGGAGAGCACCACATTGGTTAGTCATGTTTTCAACATTCGAGCTACCTTTGTTGGCATTAACAATATTTATTGATAAGCCAAGTGAAGTCATGGTCTCCTAGCCAATGACTGGTGCTGGGTCCTGATGAAAAGAAGTGAGATTCACTCAGATTCTGCATTGATTCAGTCCCTGGCTTCCTGAATTTTGTCGGTAGTAAAACTTAGTTTCAGAATTGAGCAAAATGTTTAAAAACATGCTGTCTGGGCTTGGAGCAATCAGCCCAGACATCCTTTCTGGTCAGATTCATGTGGTAGAAGAGAGTTTAAAAAGAGCTCTTTACTAACCCTTGCTCCCCATATGAGGGATTGTCACCTCAGTATGTCTGGCAAAACAGCTTATTCTGCGGTCTTAACCCCTTGATGCATTAACTAGAGCTAAGCATTCTTGCTTTATGAGGCTGGATTTATCCCCCGAGTCCCTTCTCAGGCAAATATGACAATTTTTGCAAATCTTTAAAGCAGGCATAGGCAAACTTGGCCCTCCAGATGTTTTGGGACTACAACTCCCATCATCCCTAGCTAATTGGACCAGTGGTCAGGGAAGGTGGAAGTTGTAGTCCCAAAACATCTGGAGGGCCGAGTTTGCCTATGCCTGCTTTAAACGGAGCAAATAAAAAACTGCTTATATGAAATGTTGATGTCTCTCTTCAGGATACAGCAACATGCACACACCATATTCTCCTGTGAAGGTGTGTCACTGGCCATGAGCTCCTGAGCCCTTCCGTTCATTTCACCATCCTCATTCACATCAGTGTTTTATAGGTGGTTGATGGTCACAGTAAAAGCATGTATTATTCTCCCTTACCCTTAGGACAGTTCATATGATCACAAGGCAGGGGGCATGGATAGGACTCTCTTTAAGGAGATCTCTGCTTAGGGAGGTCAGCTGCTGATGTCTTTTAGATAACAGATGTTCTTTTGTTCTTTCTGAGAGTCTGGTGGCTGTTACTGGCTTTGGTTGGGTCATATTGGTTGGCTGATGAACTGTGTGGGTTTAAATATTTACAAAAGTTTTGTTTTTTTATATTATTGCTAGCTGTTAAGAACCCATGTTGCCTTGGTAGCATATTAAATATAGTCTATTAAATACCTTCATTTTTAATATAAACTAATGAAAGTATCATCTGCAGTCTTGTGAACTATACAGTAAAAAACGAGGATGCTGGAGACTACCCTTCTGATGGACTTGCATGACACCCCCCTAAATTGTAACCAATCATCCTAAATTTGTGCTCAAGCATTTGTGACAGATAAGAGTGTAGAATTTCTAGCAGCAACTGAAATCATTCTTTCATTTATAAACAGCTATTTTAAGGGAAGTTTAAACTTCGCAGTGCTATTATCCTCCATTTCAGTTGCAATGTGGTTTTGGGCTAAACATAGGGAGCAAAATAAGAACAAGTAGGGGGCCCTTCCTCCTTCTGTCTCAGCCAATCCTGTATTTCTCAGCCAGAGAGCTTGGCAGAAAAGAGAATAAATGAATAATAATTCACTTCAAAGAGGTTGTATAAGATGAGAGATTTCCAAGTTATTAATGCTGAGAAGTTGATATGAATCAGCTCCAAGGTAGGGCTCTCAAGATCTGTGCCAGATGGACAATGGGAATTGTTTGTTTAAATTCCTTATAATAATCTATCTTCCTAGCTGGCAAGGGAAACTCTGGTGGATGATCTGTCTGATTTAGTGCTTAAGAGCTGCATTAAAGAAGCTTCCCAACAGAGCCGCTGAAAGCTTCTCTCCTCCAAGTGCTGTGCTTCACAGAGTCTCAGTGCCCGAAGCAAGAAGAAATCTACGTAAACAAAACCTGCTGGGCCAGGACAGTATCTCTTCTGTAGCATGGCTGTTGACGTAACATAGAACCATAGAACCATAGAATTGGAAGGGACCCCAAGGGTCATCTACTCTAACCCCCTGCAATGAAAGAGTCTCAACTAGATCATACATGACAGGTGGTCATCCAAACTCTGCTTGAAAGCCTCCAAGGAAGGAGAGTCTCATGGGAGTCTGTTCCACTCTTGAATAGCTCTTACCATCAGAAAGTTCTGCCTGATGTTGTGCCTCAGTTGTTCTGGGAAGGCTGTTCCACGCATGCAAACCATCGCTTTAGGTTGCTGACATCAAGTGATGAGCATGCATGTATGAAAATGGCCCTTAAGCTTTGTGCAGACTCCCCTCTGAGCAGTAGAAGCTTTGCTTTTTTGTTGCATACCAGGCAACTCCCACATCTCTATTTGCTGAGCCATTTCTTTTGCCTACCTTCTGCGTTACAGGAGTGATAAAGGAAAGGAGTCTATTCATCATACACCTTCCAAAAAAGGAAGGTAGAAAAGCAGGTGCTACCTCACCCTTTGCTTTCCTGCTCCGAAAACCAGAAATGAAACAGCAAACATTCAGGCTGGTCTCTCCTCAGTTAGATGGCAATCCTGTTTCAGTAAAGGACTTCTTTCTTCTTACATTTGACACAGACTTTCTAACGTTACTAGAGCAGGATGCATGCAGCAATGTTTTTCTATGCTAAGGTTATGTCAGAGAGGTCTCAGTTTGACACACTGCCAATGAACTCCAGAACTATGGGCCCTCAGACAAGGCATCCTGCTTCCAGGGCACCTAACCTTGGGTGCTGCATGCAAACTGAATGAACATCATGGTGCTGTAGGGCAATGGTCCTTCTGTTGGTTCTGTGGCCAAAACAGCGCCCAAGCTTGCCACCCTCTTACAGATGCCTGCTGGCAAGTTTGTACAGTACATTTGCCATGTGTCTTGGAATTATGGAAATTGTTCTGGTTCTAGACTAAAAGGACAGGGAAAGATTATACAAACCTTGTTCATCAGGATGTTTGGGTGAGATCCTGTTACCCATGTAACCACCTATGTAAATCCACAATATTGTATCATTTACATGCTTACTCTCACCCCCAATCACTGCTTTGTTTTAAGTTTTCTATATCTATATCTATTATGATCAATGTATTGAAATAATATACAGTGAGAGAGAGTGTTTTCTCTTTACATATTCGTGGCTGAGATTACACAAGCTCATTTCTTGTTTAATGCATATAAAGTAAGTAGGAGAAACTGGATTCTAATCGCCATCCATATTGTTCATTCTTTTATTTAGATTTATAGACTATCCTATTCCCCGGGAGCCATGGTGGCATTATTTACGCCATTATTTTTGTATCCATTTCACTGCTGTTCTCTGCATTGCCAAACCCCATCTTCCATTGCTTTTGCTGCCACACAAATGATAAAGAGATAGAAATAATATAATAAAACATGAGGTATGGTGAGTTTATTGCAGTTTCCTGGCAGCACTTAATTAAAATTCTGTTTGCAAGTTGATTGTGATCTGTATTTACTCGGTACAATACCTTAATACAGTTACAGCTCCGATTGCTGCCTTCGCAATGGCCCCAGTATGCACAACAGCATATCCGTAAAAGGGGGAATAGGTGTGTGTGTGTGTGTGAGAGAGAGAGAGAGAGAGAGAGAGAGAGAGAGAGAGAATTCAGCACTTTCAGCTTTAAAATTGGCTGGGTAGTTTAAGGGAGACTGCATAGTCCAGCTACCCCTCCTCCAGTTTGCATTATTGCAGTGGTGCCCATAAGCAGCATTTAAATGGGGGGGTCTTTAGTCACCTCCTTGCACACCACAAGACTTCTGTACCCTGGCTCATCCTCTTCTCTCCCCCTGCAGCAGATCAGTGCCTGGGAGTCCAAACCCATGATGTTGCAGAATAGTCATCTGTTGATAGTATCTTCCATGAGTGGGGGGGTGTTGAGTGCGTCTTCACTAACCCCCCCCCCCAGGACAGGGTTGCCCCTAAGTGCTACCATAACATGGGCCAGGTGTCACCAACCTTTTTGGGCCACGGGGCACAGTTTGGATTTTGAGAGAGTGCTGAGATTTACAAAATGGCTGCCCCATGGGCCTTTGGAGTGAGCACAGTCATTGTTGCCTCTCTTCAACCTGGTCCTACTTGGAGAGAGAGAGAGCTGCTAAAGGTACAAGAACTCTGATCTAACTCAAACAACAATCCTAAACCTGGGTCACTGCCTTGTACCCCTTTACCAGGGAGTAGAACCCATTAAACACAAAGGTGTCCCCTTCCAATCAGACATGCATATACCATTGTACTGTACGTTCCATGAATTCTCTCTCTATATATAATAGCACAAACATACACATTCATACAATAATAATAATAATAATAAATTTTTATTTATATCCCGCCCTCCCCAGCTGGGCTCAGAGCGGCTAACAACAGTAAAATAATACAACATTCTAAAATCAGTTCATTAAAAAATCAGTTCAAATCAAATTAGTAGACACCATTGGGCTAGAGTTCTGTGAGGATTGCCAAAGGAGGGGGTCAGGCTGTGCCCGACCAAAGGCCTGGTGGAACAGCTCTGTCTTGCAGGCCCTGTGGAAAGATGTCAAGTCCTGCAGGGCCCTAGTCTCTTGTGACAGAGTGTTCCACCAGATTGGAGCCACAGCTGAAAAAGCCCTGGCTCTGGTTAAGGCCAGCCTAACCTCCCTGTAGCCCAGGACCTCCAAGATGTTTTTGTCTGAAGACCATAAGGTCCTCCATGGGACATACCAGGAGAGGCAGTCCCATAGGTATGAGCGTCCTAGACCGTATAGGGGTTTAAAGGTTAAAATCAGCACCTTAAACCTGATCCTGTACTCCACTGGGAGCCAGTGCAGCTGGTATAGCACTGGGTGAATATGATCCCGCAGTGAGGACCCTGTAAGGAGTCTCGCCGCGGCATTCTGCACCCACTGGAGTTTCTGGGTCAGTCTCAAGGGCAGCCCCACGTAGAGTGAGTTACAATAATCCAGTCTGGAGGTGACTGTCGCATGGAACACAGTGGCTAGGTCAGGGTGAGAGAGGTAAGGAGCCAACTGCTTAGCAACTGAACATAAAAATAGTAAAGAACAGCAAAAACAAACAAAACAAACAAACAAAAATGAAATGAAAACAAGCAAACAATATCAATACAAAAACTTATACAGAACATATAATAAACAACGTATATACAATATTTAAGTTCTTCTTTTCTAGTTCCGTGAATTCTTAAGGAGTGCCTGAAAATCAGCTCCGGCATGGCAGGATGCAGGCCTATTGCTCTTTGCAAAGTTCTTGCATTCTGAAGAGCGTGAGATGAAACAATGAAGCAGAACCCTGGGGCATCATTTGATTAGCAGGATGTCTGTCATCTTGGTGGGCGGGGCTTTTGTGTTGTGTTCCGGAATTGGCCCCTCCCTTTGGGTGTTCAGGGAAGTTCAGTTGGAGAGGCCAACTGTCCTCCTTGCCTGCTGGTGTTTTAGTTTCTCCTGGCATGTTACTGTGTGACAATTTCCTTTATTACTGAAGCTTTGTTTGACATATACATGAGGCGCTTCCTTTGCTGGAAGAAGAGAAACTCTGCTGGAGAATGGTGGAATATCCTAAACTGGGTGAGTGACAGCATATTCCCAGCCTGACAGGAGGATTGGTTTGCTTGTTTTTTAACCATCCACAACAATAACGTGAGGTGAAACATTCGTAGGCCTGTCCCTTAAGCCAGAGTTTTCCAATTTTGGGTCTCCAGCTGTTTTTGGACTACAATTCACACCATCCCTGACCACTGGTCCTACTAGCTAGGGATGATGGGAGTTGTAGTCCAAAAACAGCTGGGGACCCAAGGTTGGGAGGCCCTGCCTTAAGCCATTCCTGCTGCCTTTCACTAAGAACCCTAAAACAGGCAGGAGGGGGCTTCCTTCTCCATCTCCTGTTGAGCAACAACCTGTGAGCTCAGCCATAATGTATAGAACAGCCTAGTGCCCTCCAGATGTCAGCATCAGACTTCCGTTTGCCCCAGCCAATGTGGCAAATGGTCAAGGACTGTGAGAGTTATGGCCCAGCTTCATGTGGAGGCGCAAGGCTTGTGCAGAACGTCATCCTTCCTGATTAAAATTCTACAGGGAAGAACTTGATTCACAGTGATTCGTACTTTTTTTATAGAGAGAACTTAGCAGAGAGAGATAATTGACCATGGTATCTTTATTATGTAGCTTTTCTATAGTAGCTCAAGGTCGCTCATACCATAAATTTGAAACAATTCATAGAATTAAACATTTGGGCAGAGCCGGCGGGAAATAATTTTCAGAATCCAATTTTGTCTTTGTGTGAGCTAAATATAGCAAATACTTTGAAACAAGCATATCAACCAAATCTTGCCCTGCCATATGACTGATAAAAAACTAGCAGGGAAAGGACAACTGGCTGGGCCAGGGAGGTGATTAATGCCTGCTTGTGGGAGGGGATGGCCCTTGCCTGCTTGAAGGTAAAGGTAAATGGACCCCTGACCATTAGGTCCAGTCGTGACCCACTCTGGTGTTGCGGTGCTCATCTCGCTTTATTGGCTGAGGGAGCTGGCATACAGCTTCCAGGTCATGTGGCCAGCATGACTAAGCCGCTTCTGGTGAACCAGAGCAGCGCACGGAAATGCCGTTTACCTTCCCGCCGGAGCGGTACCTATTTATCTATTTGCACTTTGATGTGCTTTCAAACTGCTAGGTTGGCAAGAGCAGGGACCGAGCAACGTGAGCTCACCCCGTCGCGGGGATTTGAACCGCTGACCTTCTGATCGGCAAGTCCTAGGGTCTGTGGTTTAACCCACAGCACCACCCGCATCCCTCCTGCTTGAAGGAGGCAGTGGTAAAATCATTTCTCAAGAAACTCTCCATGGATTCGAAAGATCTCAGTAACTACTGGCCAGTTGCCAATCTCCCCTTCTTGGGCAAGGTTGTTGAGTAGGTAGACCAGATCCAGGCACTCATAGAGGAAATTGATTTTATAGATCCATTTCCATCAGAGTTTAGGCCCAGTTTTGGCACAAAAATTGCTTTGGTCAACGTGTATGATGACCTCTGTTGGGAGAGAGACAGAGGAAATGTGCCCTTGCTAATTCTCAACCTCTCAGCGGCTTTTGATACCATTGATCATGGTATCCTACTGGAGCAGCTGTCCGAGTTAGGGGTGGGTGGCACTGCTTTGTGGTGGTTCTGGTCCTACATGGATGGTCGTTTCCAGAGGATGATGCTTGGGGAGTGTTCTTTGGCCCTGTGAAGCCTTCAGTGTGGGATTCCTCAGGGCCTCATTTTATCCCCCATGCTGTTTAACATCTGCATGAAACTGCTGAGTGGGGCCATCTGGAGTTTGGGAATATGTTGTCAGCAATACGTATGCTGATGACACACAGCTCTCCTCCTTTACATCTGCATCATATGGGGAACTGTTGTCTTGCCTTGGTAATGAACTGGATGAGAGCCCATAGCTTTGAAAATGGTTCAGAAACTTTAGCTGGTGCAGAATTCAGCGGCCAAGTTGCTCAATGGTGTAATACAGTTTGAGCATATAACACCAACCCTGACCCGACTCCATTGGCAGCTCAATTCAAAGTGCTGGTTTTGACCTAAAGGTAAAGGGACCCCTGACCATTAGGTCCACTCGTGACTGACTCTGCGGTTGCAGCACTCATCTCGCTTTATTGGCTGAGGGAGCCAGCGTACAGCTTCCGGGTCATGTGGCCAGCATGACTAAGCCGCTTCTGACGAACCAGAGCAGCACACGGAAACGCCGTTTACCTTCCCGCCAGAGCGGTACCTATTTATCTACTTGCACTTGACGTGCTTTCGAACTGCTAGGTTGGCAGGAGCAGGGACCGAGCAACGGGAGCTCACCCCGTCACGGGGATTCGAACCGCCGACCTTCTCAATTCAAAGTGCTGGTTTTGACCTATAAAGCCTTAAATAGCTCAGGACCGCGACACCTCAAGGACTGTGAACTGACCTGGACTCCACAATCAGCATCTAAAACCACCATGAGAATGGGCCTTTTCTGTAGTGGCTCTCCATTTCTGGAATGCTCTCCCCAGGAAGGCTCCCCTGTTGCCTTCAGTATATATCTTTAGGCTCCAGGCAAAAATCTTCCTCATCTCCCAGGGCTTTGGCAAATTAAAGAATATATAACCTTCAAAACTGTGTATGTGTGGCAGGGGGTGGTAGTTATTGTTTTGGTTTGCTATTATGGTATGTATTTTTGTGTTTTTATATTGTTAGCTGCCCTCAAATAAAGGGTGGTATAGAAATTTAACAAATAATAATACTAACTACATCAAACCATATTGATGTTTGCAATTTAGACAAAATCTGATAGTGGTGATGATATGTAAGCAGGCATTTATTTTGTGTGATTTCTTCTAAGGCAAGCCTTTCCAGAGCTCGACCTCATTTCCTATTGATTATTTTCCCCGTTTTATATTCCAAACGTTTCATCCCTGTACATTGTTTGTGGTGTGTGTGTGTGTGTGTGTGTGTGTGTGTGTGTGTGTGTATGTATAATGTGTATGTATAATTGAGATTCTCCCCATGGGTTCTTGCATACCTAGAATCACAAAGTGATTGTCCAAAATGTGAGGTGTTGGACTGGATGGGACTGAACTGGGAGCCACAAGACTGGATGGGACTGGATGGGAGCCACAAGAAAAACACAAATCAGCAGAGTGTCTTGGCACTTAGCCTTACCAACTGATCAGGGAAACAACAACAACAACAATTGTTGTTGTTTTGCTTTCCAGGACAGTTGCCAGGAAGACAAAGGGCAATGCCATTCCTCTACATACATGTCCCAAGCTATTTGTGATGGCTCCATTAAAAAAATTGGGGGCTTAGCCCTTAGAACTGTCCCTGGACCTGCTCTGGGGTCTGCCCTTTGAATGAGGGGGCATCACTCTGTTATACCAGAGCAAGAGAGCAAATGGCCCTAGCTGGGGTAGAGAGTCAGGTCTGAACTCTTGCCTGCCTCGCATTAACCAGGAAATAGTCACAATAGGTTCATGACAAACACACATGTACAGGATGTTAAAAGATATGTGTGGGTGGGTAGATGGATTGCTGGGCAGATATCTAAGTGTGCTTGAGTGATACTACACCAACATTTTAGACTTGACCTGTGGAACATTTGCCAGGAGGGAGGAGGAGTTTCACCACCACAAAGTGAAGCTGGTTACCTGGTGGTTCACATAAAATTATAGCCCTATGAACTGAAACATGTTCAATTACTTTCACATTTAAATTTCCCCCGAACTATGTTTAGTTGTCACACCTACCATTGTTATAAGGCCAATTTTGCATGTTGAGAATTCAGATTGAAACACAATGGTTTCACCAAAGCTACGTAGCAGTTCCACTGGATCTCATAGCAACTGAGCTCAGATCTTTAAATTCTCTGTTTCTATCCTCTAGACCACATTGTAGTGTTGCTTTTCTAAATGTTACTTGAAGAATTAGTCTCTGTGTTTCCCAACTTACAATTTGCCTGAGCAGTCATAATTAAAGGTAATTTCAAAGGCCTCTTTCTTGCTGCCAGTACCATGGGGTCTGAATTGCTAAGCTGAATAGTAGACAGGGATGACATTTTTACCGTGCAAGCAGGAAGAGCAGGAATATCCAATGCATCTTTTTTGCTTTTGTCTGGGAACTTTGCCCACTAAACAAGACATTTGCTGCACCATAGGGCAGACTAGCCTGTAAAAATCTTTTAAATGTTCAGAGCATTATAAAGAAATAATAATCATAAAGGCTGGCGAGGAGTGGGAAAACCCAAGAGGTTTTATTACTGCTCCTGGTGAGTTTTAATTCCACCTTCCCCAATTTCAATCCATACTGTTGTGCCTCATTTAGCAAAGCACACTAAGGTTCTGCCCAATCAAAACACCTAGCAGTATCCTTGAACCAGCTCGGCATTGATCTTGTAATGGTTTCAAAGGAGTGGTTACAGTGTGTAATGATCCATGTCAGCCGCATACACATACACAAAACACAGGCACCAGCCAACTGCAGAATGGCAACATGGGGGGGGGGATAAGGGCTTTCAGATCTCCAGATGCTCAGCTGCTCCAGTAGCCTAAGGCAGAAAAAAATGCTGACACTCCAGCCTTTACAAGGGCAGGGCTTAGGTTAACCCTTTTAAAGCCAAGCCATGACAATATGAATGATTCAACATGGTTTCCTATGGCTGAAGCAAGAGCTACGACAGAGGCTGGGGTTGTGAGGCTCAGCAGGATCTGCAGTGCCAGGTTTTGTGATATGCTGGGCAGGATAACGTCAGTGAGCCCCTCTCATTCTGTTGCAGTCTTGAAGTACTATTCAGAGGGGGGCGGGCTATGACAGAAGAAGCTGTGCAATCATTTCCTCTGATTTGGCCATGTCACCATGGAATTGAGAGAGTGTCCCAGAAGCAACAGTACTGGCTCTTGGCCTGTTTGACCTCCAAAGTGGTCTGGATCTCAGCAACTGTTCAACGTTCCCAATTGCTAGCACCAGCCATGGCTTCTGATAAATTGGGAAGGCCATGGACCCAAAGTCTGGTCTGACTCACACTCTCGAGGAACTAGAGTTCTCCTGAGAAATATCCATCAAGCTCACTTGGAGAAGCCAGACCCCCAATTCACTACACAAAGCACATTTCCCTTGTGATTTAATTATACATGGGGTGAGAGCTAATTTGCGTAGTGTTTGCCTCTCATGGTCATTGACTTGTCCCCACGCTGCTTGGGTACTTAGCACCAGGACTCTTTTTGAGCCAGAACTCACTGGGACTCAGTTCCAACACCTCCCAAGTGGATGCCATTGCCATTATGAGAGAATAAGGGAGGCACTCATGGTGAGTTCCGGTACCTCTTTTTCTAGAAAAATAGCACCACCCACACATGCAAATAGCTAACTGGTTGGGGAGACCTCAGTTTGATCTCTTCAGCTGCTCTAAGCTTGAAAACAGTATTGGGAACTGCTCATATCTAGAACAGTGTGGTGGGGAGAAAATATGCCCCTAGCAGTGTTCAGCTTGGATGGACTGTCAAAATTCCTTCTGAGAAAAATGATGATGGCCTTACACACCCTTAGCATTCATGTGACCTCCATGTCATTTGTGTTAATAATAAGGAGAGTGTAATTTCTGGAAACAGGAATGATTTAAGTGAGGATTTACTAGTAAATATGCTTTATTCTCATAAGTAGCTAATAACCACAGCTGTCTCCCTCCTATTGGTAGTTGTAGATATGACAGGTCTCATTACTCATTAAATATAAAGGCACAGCATTATAACTAGACTGACATCCACTCCATTCACTCTCCAATTACTCGACCACAGATTAATTGGCAGTAACACAAATGTTTCTGGCAGCATAAAATGTTGTTGACTCCAAGCTGGCTGTTTCAGATGCCTCGGCACGGAAGCAGAGAAAAGTCGTGCATGCTGTTTGGAAGCACCATTTATGGCGTACTGAGGGGCTCACATGCTCTCTGAACAGTCTTGCACTTTGATGAGAAGGCAGTTAAAACTGTAAATAGTATTTAAACCATCTATGCTGCACTGCTGTTCTTGTATTTGGAAAGGACTTAATGCTAGGTGTCTGCCTGGCACTTGTAAATAAGAGCTTATCTCTTCTGCTATGTCTTCTGCTGAAACCATTATTCCTAACAAAGGTGTAGGGTGGAGTTCATTGGTTCTGAGATAAGATTATTCATGCATGATCTAGACTTTTGTGAGAGGGATCTGGAGCCAGATGCCCATGGCACCCAAACCTTCTTGAAACAGAAGTTGAGGAGGAAGGTCTCAGTCTTAAGTATTACCACTGCAGCTGAAGCTGTCCAGGGTGCTGCATCCACCACTTCTGCTGGATGTATTTACTACCCTTCCAGCTAGAAGTGTAGCTGGATTCCTATATCTGCTGTAGACTCAAGTTTCTAGTACAGTGGTACCTTGGATTACATACGCTTCAGGTTACAGACTCCTCTAACCCAGAAATAGTACCTTGGGTTAAGAACTTTGCTTCAGGATGAGAACAGAAATTGTGCTCCGGTGCCACAGTGGCAGTGGGAGACCCCATTAGCTAAAGTGGTGCTTCAGGTTAAGAACAGTTTCAGGTTAAGAACGGACCTCCGGAACGAATTAAGTTCTTAACCCGAGGTATCTTTTTCCTGTTGATAACAATGGCATTGCAGAAGAAAAAAGAGGTGTGCATTTAAAAATAAGGTTGTGTGCTCCTATCAAGAGCTCAGGAGATAGGCGCTAGTTCCAGCCCAAACAGAAAGTGTCTTCTTGCTTGTGGCTTAGTGAATTATACATGATGATGGAGAATAAGGATGACATAGGGACACATACATGACTTCCACATTAAGGAAAACCTTCTGGTAGCCCAAATGCTGCATATATTATTCACGAGCATTCATTCTTTCCCTGCTCTGACACTTGCTTTACCACCAAGGTCAGTGCAATAGTGAATTAGACCTTGCTGCTTGAAACTAGATTGCAGAGGTTAAAAGTAGATTGAATTAGGAATGTGGTATCCACCTTTAATGTGGTATCCACCTTTTTTCTTTCTGTGGCAACATTGGATACTGTTTGACAGCTAGTATCCAGTTGATGTCAATAGCTGAAAACATCAGACATTCAGCAGTTGATAGAATTTGACAGCCAATGTGTCATAGAATTTAGGAAACCTTTTGCATTCATGTCAATCAAAACAGGTGAATGTTAATATCAAAACATCAATCCTGCATATATATATATATATATATATATATATATATATATATATATATACATTTCAAAATTAACCAAAGTAGAAATTTAAGACTTCAGATTATAACAATTTTTCTTGTTTCAATTCAACTCTGGATCTTTCTAGTATTTGATGACTTTTTTATTCATGGTCCATTGATTCTTATTTATCTTTTATTATAATTAACTGGAATATTATGTAAACACATGTTAAAATCTTTTGCTGAATCTCATATCTACCATTGCACTAAGCAGGGTTATGATGGATTACATAAAAGTATTACTGACTGCTGTCAATTAAATTTCACAGTCAAGGAGGAGGGTTCCAAACCTCTTACCTTTCATTTCATTTCTCTTGAAGCAACCTGAACTCCTAATATCTCCCCTCCAAATCAGCTTCCCCATTCAGCATTGCCCTCTTCTCCCTTCCCTTCCAAAGCCCTGTTCAACAAATTCCTTCTCCGCTCAGGACCTTGGCTTCTAGTTCCATCTTTCCTACCTGGGCTGAGCATGAAGAAACAGGCCTGTGGCAGTGACTTGGGTGCAATACATCCAGCAACCATTTGTCTTTGACACCTCAGATCATGAGAAAAAGATAGAATGTGGGGGGACAGGCTAACAGTTGCTTTTACTGTGTAAAATGTTATGACTGTTACAGACTGAAAAGATTCAGAAACCATGCCCATATAATTCCCCTGAGCAGGATGCATTTATGCCAGTATACCAGTTGCTGATGTACAGTTTATTTTGAATTCAGAATGAACTTAATACATCCAATGGGGGCCATTGACACACTCATGTTCTGAGTCCCATCTGTGGGTCAGGCTGTGCTCACACAGCCCTACATAACCCCAGCCTGTCATCCTTCATTTCATCCTGCTCACCTTCACCTCCCCATTGAGGCTGGACTCCACGTTGCTCTGACTCTGGTTACACTGTGAATCCACTTCACCACATTAGTGTTTGAGGAGATGTGAAAGCTTGGACTCTGAATGTCTAATGTACAATACATGAATCAGCCCTAAATCTAGGGGGTGCTGTTGCTATCCCATTCTATTTATTCAAAAAGGGTCTGAAAAAGCAATCTGTTTAGGCCTGTATGCAAAATAACCAGCCGATCTCTTTGTTGATGGACCACTTCTGATATGCCCTGAATTTGCTGTGTGCATAGTAGATTTATTGTGTGTGGAGAGGATATGATTTAAGCTGTAGGCAAGTGTTTTACCCTCAGGGTACAGACATGCTCAAACTTTGAAACTGAAGCCTCCTTAGGAGGAGGAGCAGAGGAAGTAGGAACCACCCCACCCTACCCCGAAGATCTGCCTTGCCAGCTTCTTAGGGATTCTTATTGACCCTGGGAAGAGGGGATTATTAGTTTGTTTTGTTCTGATTTTTATTTGTTTTTTTATGTTGTAATTTTATGTTGTGAAGCACCCTAAGATTTATGGATAGTCTTTCTTCTTCTTTGGTGATCCCTTGTAGCCGAGTAAGATTGTCTTCCACAAACATGGTTTTAACAATGAGTCCATAAGTGACTGTGGAGGCCAATTCTGGATCCACACGTGCTTCCACAGTGGGGACGTGTGGATTTGCCAAGCGTGCCTTCCTCTTAGCACGTTTCTCCCTTGTGTCCTGAGTTTGAGTGTCTTCAAAGCCCATGACACCTTTGGTAAAGGCTGTTCTCCAACTGGAGTGCTTGCAGGCCAGTGTTTCCCAGTTGTCAGTGTTTATACTACATTTTTTTAGATTTGCCTTGAGACAGTCTTTAAATCTCTTTTGTTGACCACCAGCATTGCGCTTTCCATTTTTAAGTTCAGAATAGAGTAGTTGCTTTGGAAGACGATTATCAGGCAACAATGATTGTCTTTATGGACAGCATACAGATATTATTATTATTGTTGTTGTTGTTGTTATCTACACACTGCCAGTGACCTCAAAGAACTGTTCCAACCAGACATCCCTGCCCCAGGACTTGGGGTCCCACACCAGCTGCCTGGATAGCTCTCAGACCATTCTGCATGTCCCCCAGGGCCACAGGAACAGAGGGGAGAGTGAGCCAAGCAGGAGTTTCAAGGCCTCAGCTGCAGAACACATGAGGTAACATGGGAAGAGAAGGAAGTGCATGGAATAACCTTCTTGCCTCAGGGCCTCCCTGAGAGCCAGGAAGGAGTGGAGCTTCCAGCTCCTATACAAGCTCCCACTCTGAGCTGCTTCACTGTTGAAGCAAGCATTCCCTTCCAAGCTCTAGCCGGGGCAAATGAATATGTACACATTTTATATTTGGACGCATGTTTTATCTATTTGTAGCTGAATCCAGTTGGAGAGGATACTTGGAAGCACATCTGGCACTGAAGCTTTTGGTCTCTTAGTGCCAGGCAAAGACCTACCTGTTTGCCTCAGTGTTTATGGAATCTTGGGCATTGCTGCGATTCGTGTAGCTAGGACTCAATTTTAGTGTTGTATTTTAGTCTGCTCTTTATAGCTTTACAATTGTTGCTGTTCTAATTATGTTGAAACCCACCCTGGCATCACATGCTGAAGAACGTGCTAAAATACATACGTAAGTAAATAAGTCTGGGGATTTATTTATTTTTTATCCTTTTCAGCAACTGGTCTACCCACCCCCAATTGTTTGCATAACTCATAAATTTCCTGGGTGCAAGAAAGCTGCATCTTTTAAAATTGTTTTTGGCATAGATAGTTCACTGTAAGCAGATGCTGTGTCTCACCAGTTGCATAGAGTTGGCTGCCAAATACAAAGATCATATGCATGGAGGGAGGGAGCAATATTGTGTCAACAGGCTGTGCCCCAGTCTGTGAACATTCATTATAATGTGTGTCGAGAACTCTTATGTGTATAGCTGTACCCACGAAGAACTCTCTTTCTCCCAGATGCAAATCCTGGGAAAGTTTTGCTAAAGAGTACTTGAGCTAATTGGCTTTGGAACTTATTTTTTATTAATGGGTACTATTTTGGTTCATCTGGATTGACTGCAAAGGCAGGGAGGGGGCTGTCAAGAGTGTTCTACCAGAAGCCGAGGTACTGGGAAAATTCTGAAAAATACTGTTGGCTGCAGTTGCTGCATGTTTTGCTTGTTGGAACTATTTCACATAGTGCAGAAATGAAGAGTCTCCTAATGTTCACTAAGAGTCAGCCATTTATTTTCTGTGATGCTTTTGAAGGGGATCTGCACATATTAAAGTGTGTGCTGAATATCACACATTTGCAGGAGCTGCAAGTGTATCACATGCTTTCTGATATAACAATGGCTGCCAGGCATTTGAAAAGTAGCTCAGGGTATCCATGGGGATACTGCATCACCTCTGCAATGCCTGACCTCTCATGCATCATGTTATTCATGTATGTATGTATGTATGTATGTATGTATGTATTGTGAGGTCCTCATGGTCCCCTCCAAGCCTTATGAGGAACAGTTGAAGGAGCTGGGTATGTTTTGCCTGGAAAAGAGGAAACTGAGAGGAGAAAGGATAGCAATAAACACAGTTTTAACAATGAGTCCGTAAGTGACTGTGGAGGCCAATTCTGCATCTACACCTCCTTCCACAGTGGGGACATTGTTTTCCGGGCAGGAGTTGATCATGGTATTCATTTGCCAAGCGTGCTTTCCTCTTAGGACGTTTCTCCACTTTAGCAATACAATGGTACCTCTGGTTAAGAACTTAATTCGTTCTGGAGGTCTGTTCTTAACCTGAAACTGTTCTTAACCTGAGGTACCACTTTAGCTAATGGGACCTCCCGCTGCCATTTCTGTTGTCATCCTGAAGCAAAGTTCTTAACCCAAGGTAATATTTCTGGGTTAGCGGAGTCTGTAACCTGAAGCATCTGTAACCTGAAGCGTCTGTAACCCGAGGTACCACTGTGGGAGCTTTGTGAACAGGTGAGGCCCCTGACTTCAAACACCCCAGTTCTATGGATATTTCCCTGCACCTGGAAGTCATGACAGTTGTGTTCAATGGGGCTCACTTCCTGAGCAAGTGTTTCATAGGATCAATGGCCATAGGTCATATTATCTGGTGAAGTATTTCAAGGCATAGTGAAAAATACTTCATGCTACTCACATGTGAAAGTCAATCCTGTGCTGAGTTTTGTGTTGTGGTCTATTGTTAGGGGCAGGAGCCTCTGAGACATGGCCAATAGGTGTGGATTTTGAGGTACCTCAAGTTATATGTTATTAATGTATTTTATTTCTACCTTCCTTAACAGGCTAGGGGAAAGTGGTGGATAGTGTTTTAAGTGTGGTGTAGGCAGGGACAAATCAGAGATGCTAAAATGATATTATTGGTGGAGAGCCTTCTCCAGATGGTGCAGTTCTGTAACCAACATAATTATCGGTCCTGGAACAATTATTTTATCCTGAAACTGGGAGGGGAGAATAGTTCTCCTGAAGTGAGAAACTTTTTCTTTTGTTTTGCCTAACTAAACTTCAACAGCATTTCATCTAATTTCTTCCCATGGTATGAATATTAGGACCACACATATTCCTCTTTTTCCTAGTAAGCCATGTGTGCATGGTATCATGTTCCTTAAGAAACCCATTAACCCCAATAACTGTTTCAGATACTCCAGTATTTCCCTAGTAATCCTAATTTTAGTTTAGTGGCTTCTCTCTCTCAGGCTGAGCATCTGGAAAACCATAAGCAGATAGAACAATGCTGTTTGCTTTGTGAATTAGATACTGTGGCTTCCAAACGCTGTGGAGGCAAGCATCTGTATTTTGTCTTCTGCTCTCTGTGTGAAGCAGCACTGTGGCAAATCAGTCTCTTGTATGCATAATTTAACATTAGAAGGCCTATATCTAGCTACAAGCAAATTGATACCTCCAAGGAGTGCAATTTGCATATGGGTTTCAGACCATCTTGTGTCCCTCATGCCCTACATAATTTCCCTTTCCCTCGTAATTGTTGTTTTCCACAAAAACGAGCCAATTATTCTACTGTTCTGTGGGAGGTTTTATAACCTAATCCCCTCTCCTCCGCATGAGAGCCACAAGATGCAAGGTCCTGCCTAGCGATTCCTATCCCACTGTGCCCTTCACAGCCCTTGCTGTTTCTGCTCCTTCCTTCCAAATTCTTAACCCCCACAGCCCCTGCTGCTGCATCTGTTCTAACAGTTCCTGTTGCTTGTTCCCATGACTTCCTGGGACCTCCTTTTCAAGGCAGTGTGCTGCTCCCATTCCTCCTGCCCTTCCTCTTAGACTCCCTTTCTGCTAAAAGGACATTTTACATTTTTTATGAGGTTGCTCCCCAAGATGGCCTCCTTGTGGCAGCTGGCCCTTTGGTCAAAATGGCACCCTGTGGGCCAAACAGAGAGATCTGGTGGTCCTAATTATGACCAGGGGCTAAAGATTCCCCACTCCTATTCTGCACATTATGGAGGGAATGTTGTTGTTGTTGATGATGATGATGATGATGATGTCATGTGTAAACATAGTGTGTGGTGTCCCTTAACAAAAGCATGCAATTGGAAAGGAAGCAGAATAGCACAATCTTGTGCCTTACATGCAAATGAGGGTTTTTCTTGTCCTTTTAATATTGATTCACAGTCTGAACTTCTTACCAGAAGTTGTGATTGTGGCCTCTACATTAAATAGTTTTAAGGAAAAGATTGGAGAAATTCCTGGAAGGCAGGCCTGTTAAAGCTATTAGCTATGATCCTAAGTGGAACTTCCATGATCAGAGGGCACACAAGTGAGTATCAGAAACTGGGGGTAGACAACAGAAGA
This sequence comes from Podarcis raffonei, assembly GCF_027172205.1. Taxonomy (NCBI): domain Eukaryota; kingdom Metazoa; phylum Chordata; class Lepidosauria; order Squamata; family Lacertidae; genus Podarcis; species Podarcis raffonei. Next base: position 23,525,615 of record NC_070606.1, read on the forward strand.
TGTGCTGCTTGAGAGCTTTCAGAGACATCTGAGTGGTTGCTTGCTCTTAGCAAGAGAATGCTGTGGTAGATTTCTGCTCTTCTGACTTCTGCGCATGATGTAACTTTTCTGAAGCAAGTGATCAGATACAAAAAAGTAAATCCCAGAAGCATTGTATTACTTTTCTGATACTTCAAAACAAAAGGGGGGGCGGTTAAATGAGAGAACTTGAGAAAGTATTTTATAAGATTTCTTCTTTGAACTGAATTTTCGGGGAAAGATATACGTTGGCATTTCCAACCTTTTAAGTTACATAATAGTTGCTTAGGCAGATGAATGGTTTTGATTACACCTTAATGCAACACTAGTGCTAATAAAAGATGTATCTGTCATTTCTTATCTTAATGCTTCTTTAAAAAATAAGAGGAAAATGAAAACAACACAACCTATTATTAATTGAGATTTATAGCCTGCCGTAGCCAAAGGATGCAGTGCAGATTACAACATTATTTATTTTTGGAGTGTATAAGGAAGCTAAAATGTGATTGGTAATTCCATGCAAATTCACAACCAGGAGAAATGGGTTCCGGTTTGCAGGTCACTTCTACAGCTGACAAAGGGGGGTGAGAAGGATGACATCCATTGGACTTCCGGGTTGGCGCCTCCAGGCAATGGCGGAGTTCCTCCGATCGGGAGGAATTTGCTCCGTGGAAATCAGGGTCTGACCGCCACGGCGAAGGCGGAGACCCACTGAAATCACAGGCGGGAGAAGCTTGTGAACCTGGGATTCGGCTGGCACCTTTTGCGCCTCCCCTACTCGTGGGGAAACCCTAATTTGGGGATCCGGAGCGAAGTGGGGTGAGTGGCGCGGTGCTTCGAATTGACTGCTTCTTTCACGGAGTGAAGCCGCATCGCTGTTGCCGGAGAGCGCTGACTTTTTCCTGTGGACAATTTGACTTTAAACAACTACCCGTGAGTAGAACGGAAAATTGGATTTTTAAATTTATTAATTTGGCATCGAAACGGGAAGGTTTTAAACAGGAAGTCCGCCTTCCTCTTTTGTAAATAGATTGAAGCAAAGACGTCGCAAGTTAAAGCCTTGGAAAGTCTTTTGTAAAGGATTAAATCTCCATCGGTTAAAACTATTAAACCCCCCTTGGAAGCAGGAGAAGAGGGGGGAAATTTTGGACCTAGCGAGCCTGCAGGAGAGAGTGAAAAATCAAATTACCACTGCTCTGAACCTGGAAACGGGCTGCCAGTAAGATTGACGTCTTGGGAGAGTTCATTGACTGTGAACAGAAAGTATGTTGACAGATGGCTAAATAAGAGAAATATATTGTTTCCATTGTCCCCTTCTGCGTTTAAAAAGGAGGAAAAGTAACTGAAAATTGAAACTAACTTTATAGTTTAAATTGTGTTTGAAAGGATTGATACAAGTGGAGACTGTTTCCCTCTAGAGGGAGCTTTTGAAACTGTTACAAGAGTGGAGCTGGGGTTTTTCCAGCTGCAAGATAAGAACTGTGAGAATCAGAGATTGACCTTGGATCTTAAGAATGTCGACAATATTTTAAAGAGCAAAATCTCTATTTTTTGTGTTCTCAAAACCTCTTCCCAGATTCTCTGGTTGACTGATCCCTGTGCTCAGAATATCTGTGTTACTAGATAGGGAACTTATAGGTGGCAGGATTATTTTTGCCCGTTACAAGACATAAAACTTGTTATGCCCATGTATTTATTGTCGGTAGATGTTGTTGTTGTTTAGTCCTTTAGTCATGTCCGACTCTTCGTGACCCCATGGACCAGAGCACGCCAGGCACTCCTGTCTTCCCCTGCCTCCCGCAGCTTGGTCAAACTCATGTTTGTAGCTTCGAGAACACTGTCCAACCATCTCGGCAGATGCATATATCTAAATCATTCCCATATGATTTCAGAAGGCACTTTTGTGACTTAAACTAATACTTAAGTTAGAATTGCTTGTGATATTAGTTTTAATTGCAGGAGTGTCACCGGACAAGTTCTACAAAGGACATATTTTTTGCCCCTATTTTGATTTTTATCCATTTGTAGATAAGGGGGAACGGGAATGGTTGCTCCAAGTGTAGCCACTAAAATACATGTAAAAAAAAAAAAAGTTTCCTTCCTGAAGCCTCCAATTAAACTCTGCTCTGCTCATCCTAGAAGCCTCACAAGTTCTGTCTTTTGACTTCCTTCTGTATTCCACAGATGTCTCACCTCTGAATTTGAGTTCAATTAAGTTTTGGTTGAGATTTTAATACTGTACATCTCTGCTCCTTACCATTGTGTGGTGTTTAACATAATTAATATGCAACTTTTGTGTGTGTCCTGCAAAGGAAGCCTCCCTTTGTGCCACATTGATGTTTCGGGTTCAGTTGGTAGTCAATCAACTAGCCTTTAATGGATTAGTTGTTGAGAGAAATTGTACTTGATGGTGCTATAACTTAAAAACAGACTTATTTATTTTGTCGAGCAATCCTGGTTCTGATGTATTACTGTAATCATGAATGACAAAGAAAATATAAAATATGGCCTTTCAGTCTATCAAAGTGTGTTACCCTTTGTTTATTCATATGTAAATAAGCTTTCACTTACCTCAGTACACAAATAAAGTACTTTTTTGAAGTTGGTAATATGCAAACAAATGTAAGCTTAGTTGATAAATTAATAAATGTACTGATAGGGTTGCCATATTTCAAAAAGTAAAAACCAGGACATCCCGAAAACCCGAAAGTTATTTACAAAAATGCCAAAAAACAACAATGATGGACTTGCCAGATCTAGGACAAAGGGCCACCTTTCAGACACCCCCCCCCCCGGACATCAATTCCATTACTGAAATCACAGTAATGTCTGGGAAAATCCAGATGGATGACAGCCCTTGTACTGGTTAAAATTCCTCAGACCCTTGATACTAAATTAGAAGAGTTTCAGGCTAAGGTCTTTCTTGTGAATCCTTCTCTGGACACTTTCAGGAGGCAAGTGAAACATCCTCCCACCCCAGTCAGCTTTCGGACTGTGAAATAAAAACTTTCTGCTTTCCTATATGTCATGACAGCTCTGTTCATTAAGTTTTATTGCTGCTTTTGTGTTAATTTTTATTACTTGGACAGAAGTTATTACTTATTTTCTTTTGGTAAGGTGGCCAATAAATGTTAAAATACATCTATAAACAGCTGGCCACTCTGCAGAGATTTCTGTTCTCTGTCTATGTGCCTAAAGTAACATGGGCAATGTGATTTGATGCCATAAAATCATGGCTAATGGCAGAGAACAAACCCTTAGATTTTCTTTTTCTTTTTTTTAAGTTTTCTCTCTCTCCTCTGAAAATATGAAGTTTAGCTAATTAGGAAAGATTTGCCCCATACATCAAATTGTAGGAATTTGATGCTCAGCATACAGGCTTTTTAAAAAAACAACAGAGCAAGCAAAATATCTGTGAGAAAGGGGGGGAAAATGATTAACAACCATGCAGATGCTAACCTTGGTTATCAGATTTACTGCCATAAGATTTGAAATGTAAATCAGTCTGATAGCTGTCAGCTGTCAGCAGCTATAACTAATAGCATCTACATGGTACTAACAGCAAGATTGTGCATTCGCCTGATGTTTGGTAACACTCAACATTTCAAGCATATGACAGAGTATGTCAGTTATGTGTGGGTGTCAACTGCAGTGCTGTTGCCCTAGAACAGCAATAGGCCTAATGAGTTGATATATCTTGCCAGTCACAGAATCTTTGATCCTCGCTGAAACTGCACTGCTTCTTCCTAACTTAATAACTTCCCTGTCATCTCCTCCATCACATTTCCACCCACTTTGAGGAAACTTGGTTACAGGCCTCAAAGTTTGGGGGCGGGTTTAGCAGTGTCGGGTGAACTTAACTTGTCCCCACTGGGTGGGGACACCCCACCCAAACTTCCTTTACCCACAAGTCTCCAGTGTGAATAAAGGATTGCCCTCTCATTTGATTTCCAAATGTGGCATCATCAAGACACCAAATCAAAGTGAGGGCAATGCTTCAGCCAGCATGGTGTAGTGGTTAAGAGCGGTGGACTCGTAATCTGGTGAACCGGGTTCGCGTCCTCGCTCCTCCACATGCAGCTGCTGGGCTAGTCACACTTCTCTGAAGTCTCTCAGCCTCACTCACCTCACAGAGTGTTTGTTGTGGGGAAGGAAAAGGAGATTGTTAGCTGCTTTGAGACTCCTTAAGGGGAGTGAAAGGTGGGATATCAAGTCCAACTCTTCCTCCTCCTCCTCCTCCTCCTCTTCTTCTTCTTCCCCTGTCTTTCTGGTGCCTTGCAGGGAGTACTATTTTTCTAGAAAAAGAGGTGCTGGAACTCACCATAAACACCTCTTTTAGAATGGCATTGACACCCACCTGAAAATTGCAGGAACTGAGTTCCAGTGAGTTCTGGCTGAAAAAAGGCCTACTTGCAAGTTTTAAAAGTATTGGGGGATGCACCCTAGCAGCATCTGGGGTCACATCCACACCATACATTTAAAGGGCTATTATACCACTTTAATAGAATGTGGAATCCTGAAAAAAATAAGTTTTAAAGGGTGCTGGAAATTGTAGCTCTTAAGAAGCTACGATTCTCTTGGGGAAAGCCATGGCTGTTAATAGTGCTTTAAATGTATGGTGTGATCGTGACCTGGGTATATTAAGAAGAAGAAAAAGAAGAAGAGGAAGAAGAAGAGTTTGGATCTGATATCCTGCTTTATCACTACCCAAAGGAGTCTCAAAGCGCCTAACATTCTCCTTTCCCTTCCTCCCCCACAACAAACACTCTGTGAGGTGAGTGAGGCTGAGACACTTCAGAGACGTGTGACTGGCCCAAGGTCAACCAGCAGCTACATGTGGAGGAGCGGAGACGCGAACTTAGTTCACCAGATTACGAGTCCATAGCTCTTAACCACTACACCACACTGGCTCCCATTATTGCCACATTTAGTGTTGCCATATTTTGAAGAGCAAAAAAAAAGAGGACACATTTGCTGACTTTACCTTTAACAATGGATCACTATGACGACTCTCATTTTACATACCCATGAAAACAAGGGCATGTCCTGGAAAAAGAGGACATATGGCAACCACAAAACCAAGCAGTAGCATTGGGGAGATGCAGCAAAACTACTCACCCTCAGAGAAGACTGCTTATTTCTTTCTTTAATTGTTCACCTAAGAATTTTAGAAAACACTCCACAACAACACTGAGCTCCGACGTGACCTCCGGTTACCGGTACTTGCATCGGAGCTCTGACACGGCCTCCCAGACGATGTTGGAGGCCCTGCCAGGCCTCTGAACACGACATCTGGTAGAAACCAGAAGTCATGTTCAGAGATCTCGTGAGGTCTTGGACTTAATCTCTAAGACCCCGCAAGGCCTCAGAAAAGCTGCCCTGCCACTGCCATGTGACATTGTGATGACACAACATCATGACATCACAATGTCGCATTATATCACAGGTGCTATTGAGCACCCATAACCTGGGACCTAAGGCAGTGCCTCTGCCAAGCTGTTTACATAAATTGAAAGTATGCCCAGGTAAATTACTAATAAACAAACATGGAGGAGGTCATTTTAAAAACTGGATAATGCCTTAAATGTTCGCTTTTTTAAAATAACCTTTTTGAGAGGTAACAGTGACATGTGTCTCAAATATTAATTCTGACTGGCAAAAGAGTGTTCCTCATCAAAGTTCAGATACTGCTTCCATAAAGTCTGTACTCACAAAGTATACCCTTTTATTTTGTTTCTGCTCTGTTGGATACCTAACATATTTCATCAATATATGAATTATAATAGTGATGATGGGGCAGGCTTGCAGAAGAGTTAAGTGCAGAACATTTAAATAGAATGTAAAATTCCATCTTGGTTTGATTGCAGAGATTATCGTTACCTATTTCAGGTTCCAAGTTCTATGAAAAAGGAAGGAGTGGGGAGAGGAATTCAGCCGAGTAGCAGATATATAATGAATAGGAGATCCATGGAGACTGCTGTCATTCAAAATGAAATCTTACAAAACTACCTGATTAGATTCTGGCTGCTATTTCAAGCACCATCTCCAGGGCATAGGTTTTGAAATTTTGGCACAAACTAATCTGGCTTCTAGGACTGAAGCAGCTACTCCAAAGCTTGACTGAAAATCCTGTCACAATCCATTTTTCTGATGGTAGCCCAATTCAATGAAAATTTGATCTGCGTTTCCTGATTTGGAAACAGGAATGTCAAGATTCAACAGCGATGCTTCTATAGTTCTGGTGCACATAATGTGCCAATGCGTGACAGCCATTTGTTTAAGGCTGTGGAAGCTCCCTGCTTCTGGTGATGGGGTTGTCTTACTGATTTGCAAGGGACTAGAAGTGGGTGGGAGCATATGCTATGAGCACTGTGTTTTTTAAACAGGCTATATGCCTCTCCAGTAAGAATTTCTACTAAAAGCCAGAGCACCAGTTGGGATAGAATTATTTCTGGACAGGTCCAGAGAATGACTGCATTACAATGGTTGAAATTATTCATGTTTGAAATTATTTAGGGGTCAGGCAAGAATGCTTTTTTGGGGGGGAGTTGCAACTAACAGGAGGAGTTTCTTACTAATTCCTTCTTTTTAAAACAAGTTTTAAACTAGCCTCATTCCCAGAGGTATCTGATGTACTAAATGGAAAATGTAACCCGCCCACCCCAATTGGCCAACTGCAACTGGGTGTCAAATTAGGAGTGGCTCTTTTGCTCCATTCACAAAGGAGTGCTGTTTGGGGTGTCAGGTTTGTGGTCATGATGTTAGGCCACCTGATATCTTTTAAGTCCTCCATCATTGTCACCTTGGCATTGCTGCACTGAATTTTCAAGTGTTCAGATGCGAAGGCAGAGGGTGTGGTCTGCACCATGAGAGAGGAAGCAAGCGAGCAAACCATACCCACCTCCTCACCCTCCCCTACTTCACTGTTGCTACCAAGTGAATACCCCACTCCTCCAACAGTCTCCACTGAACAGCCCTTTAACCTTTGTGACGTCTTAAAAACTAGACTAACCAGCTTGTTACACCAGATAAAGTAGTGAATGCAATTGGAGGGGGGAGGGCAATAAGACCTCACAAATTTATTTTAGGAACAGCTTGAACAGTTCATAAGTTAAATATAAAGATCACAGAGGAAAACACATCCAGATAAGTGTAGACTGCTGCTTCACTAACCAAGCCAATAGGTAACAATTTGTATTCCTCAGTACAGCATCTGGGTCACTTTGCACCTTTCTCTTGGCTTCTTTCTTCCAAAGCATTCCAGTATTGTTCTCTATACTCTTCCACAGTACTTCACGTGTCTCATGGCATTTTAGCTCTTTTTCCTTCTTGCAATATATCGTTTCTCTGTCGGTTTAACTTTTCTTTATTCTTCAACTATTTTCTTTACTTACAAGTATTTCCCCTCCCAAACTTCTTGCCAGTCTTCTTGAAATCTGTTAAGCTTCTTTTTTCCTCCTGAAATATTTTGCTTTCCTTTTCCTTTAACTGTCATGTTCGTCCTGTGTTGAACTTTAATCCACTTGGTCAGAGCAACCACTAAAACAAAAGCAACCCTTTATCAATGTAACAGATCCTTGATGTAACAGAACACATTCCCCACACTTTGTGTATAATGTATATAATCTGAATGCGATGCAGTTGGATACAACTCTTAAGTAAGTCATGGCCAGGATGAGATTTCAGTTGGGATTTCCTGAATTGAGTTTAATCATCATGAGGTGTAGACTCACAAGGTTATTAATTGGGAAGTAGCTGTGGCTAACCTCAAAAGCAGAAAATTACTGCTGTGCTGGGTTCCTCTCAACTAATGGGAGGCCCCATTAGTTAAAGTGGTACCTCAGGTTAAGAACGGTTTCAAGTTAAGAACGTACCTCCAGAACAAATTAAGTTCGTAACCAGAGGTACCACCGTATCTTATTGAAGGAAGTCTTTCAGAACTCTCATGCAGAGATGTGTGGGATAAACCTGTCAGTTGAAGTAATATGTATCACGCATTGATTAATTGTCTGTTCCTTGCTTTGTCTGGTCTCCTGCAACTTGTGCCAGAGTTTAAGTGCATTGTCTGGCTCTTGATGCTCCCCCCCTTGTAATATGGAATGATCTTCTGTAAACTATCTACAAAGGAATGTTTCTAACTGACCCCCCATTTGAGGACACTTGAACAGCATGAGATGGTTGTGGATTAGTCCTCAGTTTTAAAAGTACCTTAAGAAGCAAAACTTTGGTGAACTTATAGGATGGTGCTTATAATTTTGCCAGTCCAAAAGGTGGAGCACTTGTTTCTGTTTCTGTTTCCTGAAATCTATTAAGTTTCTCTTACTCAAATCCAGCAATGGACATACAATGTGCCTAAAATTGCAGAGGACAGTCTTCTATTTGAAAAGCATCCTATATTTGAAGTGCTTTTTTCCCCAATAGAGTGAAGACCCAGGATCTTGGAGTTGTCCATCTGCAATTTGTTAGCACTTGGACAATAGCCTGAGCAGGCAGGCACACAGGTCACTTGACTATGTTCTCTGAGATGCATTGTATTTCTGTCTAAATTGTAGTCATTGCTTCTAAATGTTCGTGGATACACAGAAATGAGAAAATGCATTTTTATGCAAATATCTGCCCTCTTTCATTCTATTTGAGGGTGATGCATGTTCTCTTGCAGTGTGTGACTACCCTAGGATACATAAAGGGAATTGTTCCAAGAAACATCATGTATTTAAAAAATGCAGCTCTTTGTGCTGTGAGAAAATACTATAGAATTATTAACTGAATGTGAGGAAGTATGTGGATTGATGTAAGCAAAGAAAATGATAAGTCTAGGTGTGTAGGTGTCTAAGCAGAAATGTCTAAAGCTAGTTTTAATTGCTTGCCATTGGAGGTACAGTTTGCAGACAGAGCAATCTGTGCGCAGTATTTATTTTGAAACTTGTAGATATTTTGTCAATAATGTAAGTAGCATCTGGTAAAATGTGCTATCAGCTTTTCCTTCCATTCAATATCGTAGAAGTTTCTTTTCCTTGCTAAATTATCTAGGAAACAAGCATAACAATTGAAGCAGCGTGTAAAATGCTTATCTCCCAACAAAATTCAGAGTATCTCTCCCTGCCCCCCCCCGCCCCCATCTCTGTTCTTAGACTAAATTTATACATGCAGCAGAATGAGGTGGCACAGTCCCAAAGTGGTAGAATGGGCTGTGCTACCTCAGGTGAGTGATGCCATTTTTAGTGCTGTCCTGTTCTTTGCAAATGGGACGCGGGTGGCACTGTGGGTTAAACCACAGAGCCTAGGACTTGCTGATCAGAAGGTTGGTGGTTCGAATCCCCATGACGGGGTGAGCTCCTGTTGCTCGGTCCCTGCTCCTGTCAACCTAGCAGTTCGAAGGCATGTCAAAGTGCAAGTAGATAAATAGGTACCGCTCCAGCGGGAAGGTAAACGGCGTTTCTGTGTGCTGCTCTGGTTTGCCAGAAGCGGCTTAGTCATGCTGGCCACATGATCCGGAAGCTGTACGCTTGCTCCCTCGGCCAATAAAGCGAGATGAGCGTCGCAACTCCAGAGTCGGTCATGACTGGACCTGATGGTCAGGGGTCCCTTTACCTTTATTCTTTGCAAGGAATGAAGAATGAAAACCACAGCCACATCAAGGAGAGGCTGTAGCCAGCCCCTTTCCCTGCTGTGCTAGTTTTCTGCTTGCAGCTAGTTAAGCTGGAGAGAGATTTAAACATGTTACTATAATAGAAGAGTGGATGGAAGAAAGAATAGCAGCAGGAGGATGTGATGGAATGCTGGGTGATGTCTGAATGAGTGGCAGGTGGTGGCAGTTGGATGAGAATGACAGTTGGGTGGAGATACATATCAGAGCAGACACAGAAGAGAGTGAAGGGGAAGAAACTGAGGGAGAGAATGAGGTAAAAGTTATGGTGATGGCTATAAAGAGAAATATCAAGTTCTGTTGGGTTCGGATATTAGAACTCTTTATTTACTCTTGATTTACTCTGAACTCTGTTCATATCCTTGATCTGATGCTTCCTAAACTAAATTATGTTTATGATTTTATCTACCTATGTTCTGGCCAGTATGAATTTTGAGTTTAGGATATCCCACCCCACATGCTTTGTGTATGCACTGTAAATTAAGTGGTGGTGGTGGTGATGATTAATCTGCAGATGCAAAGGAGAAGTAGAACTATAGGTTATCAGCATATTGCTGACAACGTACTCCAAGACTCTGGATGACCCCACTAAGCCATTTCATGTAGATGTCAAGGGTGTGTTCTGCTAAAACAGAACCCCACGCTAAAAGCTCTTTGGGAACAAACAGTGTACCTCAAAACAGCCATCCAAGTAGACCTGGAACAGAATGATGCCTACTACTCCCAACTCAGACAGCCACTCCAAAAGGATGCCATGGTCAATGGTATCAAAAGCTGCTGAGAGATCCCAATCTCTCTCTCTCTCTCTCGACAGTGTTTATCAAAAAGAGTAATCGAGTCAGTTACCATACCAAAACAGAGGCTAAACCCTGATTGCAATGGATCTTTAAAAAAAAGTTTCATCCAAGAGAGCCTAGATAAATGAAGTGTCCTGCTTCTTTCTTTAACTCAGTAGGTGATGACAACAGATATTGTGTCGACCAGTCAGGAATGTCTAGATTCAATGGGGCAACTAAGTGACTTAGCAAGTGACCTTGAGCAACCAGGCCCGTGCAGGAGAATCCTGGAATGTCACAGCGACTTCCCCATTGCAGTTGATTCTACCAGCTCATTTCCACCTTATTCTGCCACAAGTCTAGATCTATTCCTAGTGTAGGCGTCTTAAAATAGTCTCTTTCCTCTTCGGTAATAAGATTTCCCAAATATCACATATTACATGCTGATTAGAAAAAAAGACTTTCAGCTTCCTACACCTCCTTCAGAATGGATATGTGACTCTCAAAAGCCAAGTCCCCCACAATCCTTCTGTAGCTGGCAGATGGGCAGCATGACTGTGTAGCTGAATGATGGGGAAGTAGAACCCCCGGCCAGCCCACTCCTTTGTTGGACAGCTCTAAGTTAGGTGTCTTTCTGGGACATTTAGAAGCTTCCTGTTGTTGAACATTAGTAGCCATGGCCTGATCCACATATGTTTATGCACACTTTCCCTTACAATATGCATTTTGGTAAACATGGTTGGAGAACTGCATCACAAAATTTGAACAAGTGTTTGGACTGTAACTGAAAACTAATAAAAATTATTATTAAGGAAAAAACTGAACAAGTGCACGTTTTGAAGGATAGCTGTATTTCAGTTTGCATATTGTTTCATGAAGTGCAAATTTGATAGATTTGACTTTAAATTTTTACCAAATGAGATTTGTCTTCCATCCCTAGTAAGGAAACAGATGTTTTTAATGATTATTTCTTTACAGGTGCACATCTGTAAAGCTATTGTCTCTTGCATTTAATTACCCAGGAAGAAATATTATTTGTGATAGTTGTTCGGTATAGTCATGGAAGCATCTGGAAGAGTGGCAACCAATTTGGTAATACTGATACAATATCTGACACAAAGGCAAGGATACTGAGATTCCTTTTCTGTATTTTGAATAAGTCACATTATTATTAGATCAGAATTTCATTAATTCAAGGTCAGTGCCCCCCCAATACATTTCCAGAGTGGAATGACAGGTACCAGAAAAAGAAGATAGTTTGCAGACTACTATTACACTGTTTGTGCTGCTTCTATACTGTCATTGCACTCAGAGCACTTTAGTTCTACCATAATTTTGCTCTGCATGTTGCCATTCCAGGGGTGTACTTAACCTCATTCCACTCTGGATCATTTAAAACTACAGAGCATGATGTGATCTTACATTACACAAGTTTATTAGATGCCAGACTCTCAAGAGTAAAAATACCCTGCAAAGTCTTGAATCTACACTTGATTCCATTCTGCAGGCTGAACATCTTTATCTAAACATAAGCTGAGTTTGGAATCTTTTGTCACCTGTGGGGATTTGATGGCACATTTCCAGACAAATTTAGTAACATGCTGCTGGGCTTATGGCAGAGATCCTGAAGACAGAATAGGCCTGATTTCTTATTATGAAGGAAGTGCATTCCCAGCTGGCACCCATCCTAGTACAATTTGCACTAAACTTTGTTGCTCCTGATACTAACTTCCTGTTCAGGGTGAAAGTGGGTGTGGCATCTGTCCCATTTCAAGTCAGGGTCTGAATTAACCCCTCTCCCTGATTGTGGTATATCTCCCTGAAATCTGCACACTGTGATAATTCTCCTGCCTCCGGCTGATCAGTGATACTATGTTGTTGTTGTTGTTGTTTAGTTGTTTAGTCGTGTCCGACTCTTTGTGACCCCATGGACCAGAGCACGCCAGGCACTCTTGTCTTCCACTGCCTCCCACCATTTGGTCAAACTCATGCTGGTAGCTTCGAGAACACTGTCCAACCAACTCTGTCGTCCCCTTCTCCTTATGCCCTCCATCTTTCCCAACATCAGGGTCTTTTCCAGGGAGTCTTCTCTTCTCATGAGGTGGCCAAAGTATTGGAGCCTCAGCTTCACAATCTGTCCTTCCAGTGAGCACTCAGGGCTGATTTCCTTAAGAATGGATAAGTTTGATCTTCTTGCAGTCCATGGAACTCTCAAGAATCTCCTCCAGCACCATAATTCAAAAGCATCAATTCTTCGGCGATCAGCCTTCTTTATGGTCCAGCTCTCACTTCCATACATCACTACTGGGAAAACCATAGCTTTTACTATACAGACCTTTGTTGGCAAGGTGATGTCTCTACTTTTTAAGATGCTGTCTAGGTTTGTCATTGCTTTTCCAGTATCTCTGCCAAGAAAACTCCATGGATAAAGACAACAGGCATATAAAAGTGATACTTTAGGATTGCAGAAAGCTAAATTGTGGGGAGGGTTTAGTAACCCTCTGCTTTATATGTAATTGGTGCAGACCCATTTAAAGAGACGATTCTGCTGCCATTGTTTCAGGTTTGCAGCCACTGAAGAAGGAATCTGTTTCTAATCCAGAAATTCAGTCCCCATCAGCCCCAGCCAGCATGGTTCATGGTCAGAGATGATGGGAGCTGTAGTGTAACAATATCTGGAGGTCACCATGTTGGCAAACCCCCTTCTAACGCATCTATTCATGTTGCTTAGCAGAAATAAATATCAGAGCAAGTTATATTGAGCACACCCATTCACAGTGATACTACAGACTCTCCACTGTTCTTCTATCTCCTTCGGGATTCTGAAGTAAAAGACCCAAACAGGCAGTGAAAAGATTAAAGGGGTGGAAACAAGATTTTTTTTTAAAAAAAATACACATAACATAAAATGAATGATGTATGGATCCCTTTATGTGAAAGGATTCTGAGAATAATGTAAAAGTTTCATAGCCTGATTGTATATTCCCATACCATTAGGATGTCAGAATGATAGATGCTGTGGTGAATAATAATTTTTTAGACATTTTACCTTGGAAGATGGAACCAGCTGAGGGTTAAAATTGTATTATTTATCTCCACCTTGCCTTTCTCTGAAGCAGATTCCTTGACCCACTTCTCTGCTTCTCTGGAAGAGGGCAACATTGTCAGTGAGATAAGCTATTAGCAAGTCTTTGACAACAAATAGCTTTTTTTGCAACTAAGCACTTCTGCGGTGTTAGGTTGCACACACGCGCGCGCACACACACACATTCCAGCTGCACATGTTTTAACAACAAGGGATGCTTTTCTACATCAAGTGTATAAAAGATATGACTATACCTGCAATGCTGTACACACTTACAATGGAGTAAGCCCCATCAAACTCAATGAGTAGATAAGCATAGGTTTTCACTTTAAATTTCTCTATGCCACCTCCCCATACTACCTGATTAAAATCTCACAAATTCCTGAGACTTACTTTGAATGTTTTCTTTTTCTTACCTGATCTTCAGAAGGGTAGCTCTGTTAGTCTACTGTGGCAAAAACAACAAAGGAGTCTTGTGGCACCTTAAAGACTAATAATTTTATCGTGTCATAAGGCTCTGCGGACTAGAGGATCCTCAAACACCTGAGGATAGCATATAATGCTTCTGATGAAATGAACTCTAATCCATACAAGTTGCCCCGTAAGTCTAACAGATGTTCCCCCCTTATTTTGTACCTGTAACCATGAGAAAACAGAAGGAGATGGTTGAGGGTACAAAGCTTCATCTTGCCTGACCAATCACTGCCCCTTCATCTACTACCCTTGTGAAATTTCCTGTGCTAACATGGTCTGGTTTGCAAGCTGCAACCATGTAGGGTCATATCCTCAGTTGGTTAGAGCATGGTGCTGATAACGCCAAGGTTGCAGATTCAGTCCCTGTATGGGACAGCTGCATATTCCTGCATCGCAGGGGGTTGGACTAGATGATCCTCAGGGTCCCTTCCAACTCTACAATTCTATGGTATCTATAAGTCTTTCCATTAAAGCTGCTGTCCTCCATGCAAGGATATCATCAGGTGGGAAGAATCTGTATATTTGCTCCTCCCCTTGTTATTCTGATTTTTAAACTTTATTGTAACACTGAAGGAAACAATCAGGGGAGAGGTGGCTGCTGCAGTAATAGGAATACACACAGAGCATTTTATAACCAGCAGCATCTCAGTAGGGGAGGGGAGGTCTAAGCCCAAGATCACGCCAGTCTCCTTGCTATGATTGTAAATGGGAAGCAATGATTTCCTTAATGTAAGTAGAGCCCAGGACATTGTTGTTAGGATACAGTGGTACCTCGGGTTAAGAACTTAATTCGTTCTGGAGGTCCGTTCTTAACCTGAAACTGTACTTAACCTGAAGCACCACTTTAGCTAATGGGGCCTCCTGCTGCCACTGCACTGCCGGAGCACGATTTCTGTTCTCATCCTGAAGCAAAGTTCTTAACCCAAGGTACTATTTCTGGGTTAGCGGAGTCTGCAGCCTGAAGAGTATGTAACCCGAGGTACCACTGTATTGCCATAATAAAAGGCAGCTGAAATTGGCCCTGGAAACAAGCCAGTAATCAGCCTATACTTGACACAGTGAGTTTGTTGAATGTCTAAGGCACAGATGGAACCTTTCAGGGGTCACATGCCAGTGGTAGGCAAAAGTCGACAGTGAGTGTCCCTCTGCACAGCAGGCTACTTTATACACACACTCACACACTTCTCTGTGTTCTCCATCCAGACAATCAATAGGCATTTTCAGAGTTCAGGGATGCATTCTGCAGGTAGGGTTGTCAGATCTGAGGCTCTGACCTGGAGTTGCAGGAACCTGGCTGCCATCTCAGGGCTTCTAGGAGAAGGATTAAAATGTTAGAAGGAGGAGATACAGAACAAAAGTGGTCAGCTATTTTGTACTTGGCCTAAATGATGCTTCTATTTTCTCTACACCCCTTGCAGCAATGTCCAGTAAGCCACACCTTGGGGCACATGGCATGCACTTCTGACATCATGCATCAGGAGGAGGGAGACCCACCACAGCCTCAGGAAGACCCACAGAGGCCCGCCTCAGGCCGCAGATTATTTCAGGGAACCCTCAGCCCCTCACCCCCAATGGTGCCCCTTTTGAGGCACTAGGCATATTAAAACTTTCCCCCTATTGTCTAAGATGATTCCCACAAGCCACCACTAAAACTACCCTCTGTTCTGTCAGGCATAATCCCTATAAGCACATTTCATTTCTGAGAATAATAACTGTAAACTGTAGAACAGAGCCTGAGGTGGGTTGTGAGTAGAAATAAATGCCCACAGATGATTATGATGGCTGCATTCATTGTAAAATAGTAAAATATTGGGGATGTTAATATTGATAAGAGAAATATGGCAGCCATCCAGCCCCACCATTTGCACACAATGCTAATGGTAAAGGTCTATGAAATATTTATTTACTACTTTTGGCAAAGCAAAATGTCAAGATGCACTCCCCCTTTTTTAAAAAAAAAAGGGAGGGAAGGCGCAAGTGTCTGCCAAACCTGTCAAGATAATGCGAACACGTAACAAAATTTGTGCTGAGAGCAAAACACATAGGCTACAATTGGATTCAGGTTGGAATGAAGTGATGAATGTAGCAGCAAGCCTTCCAAAATTGTCAAGAACTAAAGCTTCCAGCCTTGTTAGCAGACCAAGATCAGCAGTATAGGACATTGAGCCTTGTAGATATAAGAGTTCCCCAAGGCATATGAGAAGAACTTAAGTATGTTTACTTTTAGTAAAGAAAGGGGGGAAAGGTTAAGAAAGGTCATGACTGTTTGGAAAATATTTCTGAAGGATTTCTAGAAGATCTCAGTAAGTTCAAAGAACATAATAAGATATATCACTGATTGGATTCTTTGGTAACAAACCTCCTCCTGTTTTTGTTTTCCTGCTCCCCTCCATCTCAGGATTTCCCAAAAGTGTTTTTTTTGGGGGGGGGAGCAAAGTCTGTAGCCAAGGGGAGGGGGCAAAAAAAGCTCTCTCTTTCTCTTTTCTGTTAACAACTTTGTTGAAGGTTTAATAACACAATTTTACAATCAGTTATCATAATTAAAACGATAATTCATGCCATTTGATGTCAAGATTATTAACACAAATGACCTCCCATGAGATCTGCTGAACCACAATGAGGCATATTAGTATACACTTCCTAATAGATCTAGTCTTATTACGAGTACATTTCAACAATTATTGTTGTATTTATTTCAAAATTAGTTTGAAATAAATATAAATAAATGAAGAAGGTAATAATAACAAAGCTTTTTTAAAAAACAAACTCCTTCACCAGGAAGAGTTAAAACATAGACCTTCTCTTAGCTCTGCATAATTCCAGAGTAAGGAATTTCTTAAAATGAAGGTAGCCAATGTGGTGCCTAATGGACTACAATTCCCATCAGCCCCATTCAGCGCGGCCTGGGATGATGGAAGATGTATGTGGTCTACAATGTTTAGCTGCCATTTTGGTTACTCCTGCCTTAAAACACCCTTGGCTTTTGCCTGCTCTCTCTCCATGCTGTTTTCCCTACTTCTTGTCCTTCCTCACAGTTTGATAAGCTTGGGAGAATAGGGAAGGAGAGAAATTGGCAGACACAAATGACAGTGACAGTAGAGGAGCTTCCCAAATAACTCTGGTGCAGAGGTATAGATTTTGTCTCCCAAAAATTCACCAAAAAGATTGATATAGACCCAGTCAGTTCAAAGTGAATTTTGCATCTTACCAAGATGAATTGGGTTCCTTTCAAGATGAATTGAATGGGTGAGAGTAGGTGGAGCTTGAGATTAAATAGGTAATATTTTATCCATAAAGCTGCACACTGGGGTAATCACTATTGTCTACTGTTCTGCACAATGTCATCTCTGTTTTCTTGTCCATGGAACTGCCACAGGGAAATTCTGAGCTTGATTAAGAGTGGTGCATAGAGTTGAATGCATAAATCTAGAAGAAATTGCCTGTGTTTTGCGGGTACTAAAAATGTTCTCATTTGTATTCAGTGGCAAGCTGATATATTTGTGTCTCTTTTGGCAAACAAGACACAGCTATGTATTGTCAGGGGCTATCTAGCAACATTTCTAACCCTTTCTTTCATTTAATATTTGGAAAATGTGTGCCATGCCACTGTTGGCATGAACCTGTTCTCCTTAAATGCTTGTTTCATATCAAAAGTGAGAATGATAAAGAATGGTATTATTCACTGAGAGGAAAAACAGGGTTTTTCGTCTGTCATTTAGTGTGAGGGATGGTTCTCACATTACACTTTAAAGATGTTGGTATGTTTTGATGAGTCACACCTCTGCCTCATAGATATGCACACCAAGTAAGCTTTGGTGATTTAACCATTCTTTGTGCAGTTATGATGATCACCTCCTTGCGAACCTCATTCCAAAATCTCACTGACTTTGGGCACTCCTGCCACAGATGAATACAACCCCAGCAACAATCTGAGCACATTATAGCTAGTACATGTGTTGATCTCAGTGGGCTTTGTGGATTTTAAAAATATATATTTCCTCTGATGTATGCAGGATTAGAACACGGCAGTTTCAACATTGTCTAGGTAGAATTCCCTCCCTATTTATTTAGACCCTCCCATTTATCATACATTTACATCAATGTACCATGGATCTCAAATGGGAGGTAGACCAGGGCCCCTTACCAGACTAAGACAGCCCCAGGTCTACCCACTGTAATCAAGTAGGAAGACTGACCTTAAATCATGCCCATCTTAGGCAGTCCCTAGCAGTGTTTCTCAAACTTGGGTCCCCAGCTGTTGATGGACTACAACTCCCATCATCCCTAGCTAGCAGGGCCAGTGGTCAGAGATGATGGGAGTTGTAGTCAAACAACAGCTGGGGACCCAGGTTTGACAAACACTGCCCTAAGGTGCTTTCGCCTCATATTTTTTGGGCTTTGCGGATTAACACAAGGCTAGAGAGGTGTCTCCCTGCACAGCACATGTTGTCGGTGGTCAAGGCATTGAGAGTGGCTTTCTATAAGGGCAGACTGGCTGGCTCCTGCCCTGATGCAAGTGTGCAAGAAGAGAGGGAGAGGGAGAGAGATGGGAGCTGCTGCTGCCTGTTGCCATGTCCTTAAGCTGAACAAAACCTTGAGTTAGAATGTTACCTAGAGGTGAGAGTCAAGTTGAGTTCTGCTTCTCTGTCTTTGTGAATGAAGGTTCTGTGTGAATGGTGGTTGGCTAAGGGGTAGAGCCAGTGGGAAGAAGAACCCTCTCCTAGGGCAGGTAGGTCTGGGAGCGAGGGCTGTGAGGAAGGGCTGCAAACCCTTGTCAGTCAGAGTGGTGAAGTATGTGACACACTGTTCTGTCTGAGGATAAGGCAGCTTCTTGCTCTGTCATGAATGCTCATCTATCAGCTGTACTTCAATGAATGGACATGTGGTGATACAGATGTTCCAAAGCTGGAACAGCCGCTTCCCAGTTCCTAAATTGTGCCTCTTTGTCCATGCTGTAGAAGGGCAGATCTGGGTATTGTGGGGATCTAATTGGGATTAATTTAGATTGCCATGCTTTTTATGCACCAAAACATATTGCAGAGTTTTGCAGTCATATGGATTTGAGGTTGTGCCTACGACGGAAAATTATTTGATCCTGTCAGTTCACCTCCATTCAAGGCTTCTCTTTAGTATTATATAATTTAATTGGTGCAACTGCAAAGCTTCATAATATATGTATTTTCAGATGTGGAGTTTCCTGCCCCACCCCCCGGTGGATTGTCCTTTTCTACATTAAATTACAAGCAAGCCATCCATTCTGAAAATATTCTGAAAACTAAAGTTATTCCTGAAAGTTTGCCATTTCCCATGCACTTTTTCTGGAATTGAAATCAGAAGCACCTGAAACATAAATAACAGCTGGGGGAGGACTGATGTTCACCCCTCCACTACTCCACCTAAGATTGTTCAGTTTCTCAGTTCTTTACTAATTATTTCAGTGGGCATATATTTAATAAGGTTTCATAAGGCATACAAATTATTTAGGTTCTTTTGGAATCTGTACCTCCATGTAGCTGATTGATTTAAAGTTTAGGTGCCATCTGCATTGCACACTTGATCTGCATTTGCCCTTTGGGGCAATATTTTCATAAAGGGATTCAGATATCACATAGTTAATTTTTAACCCTACAACACTCCACAGCACACCAATTAACCCCCTCCCCTTTTCTTCTGGGATATTGCCATGAAACCCTACAATACTTGTTTTGACCAGAGTCAATAATGAACGGATAAAATAAAATGAAATATTTATATGGAGAAGAAAC
The DNA here is from genome assembly GCF_027172205.1 of Podarcis raffonei. Lineage (NCBI taxonomy): Eukaryota > Metazoa > Chordata > Lepidosauria > Squamata > Lacertidae > Podarcis > Podarcis raffonei. The sequence continues at coordinate 23,545,379 of NC_070606.1, forward strand.
CCCCTCTGTCAAACTACTCTCAGCCCTTTTATAAGTTCCTTGTCCATCTGCAGCCACAACAGAAACTACTTTCAAAGCTCTCTAAGGAAAATAAGGAATAAGCTCTTCTAAAAGTCAGTTTCCAGTATACCTAAAATTTTGCCCATTTTCAATTTTATGTGCTGGCAGTTTCTGGTTTTCTCCCCACCCCCACCGCCTTTTTTGGAAATGTTCCATCTTTTGCATAAATCTCCAGTGGTTGTCAAGCTTATTTTTGTAATGCAGAAATGAAAGCACTGTATTACAGTTGAATGACTACCAGGGCACTGGGCACTTGCTGCCCTTCTATAAAGAGAATGATGCTCCTGAAATTACTATAATTTCACATTTCCAGAAGTAGGATTCACCCCACCCCCGTAATATGGTGTTATATCCACCAGAGAGTGGCTGTCAGATGAAATATAATTGAATGGAATTGGATTGTCATTCGATTGCATGTTGAGCGTGCAGCAGTTTAAAAATGCTGATTAAAAAATAGAACGTAACTTCTTACTATTTAGCTTGGCGAAGGAATTCATGGTAAATGGGTAATGGAAAATTAAAGGCTATCTTGACGTACAGAATGGCATTGACTTAATCGAGGATGGTGAGCCAGAGTAGCTGTTGTTCAGGCATGTGCAATGAAGGTTTTAGGCTGTGGCAACTGTGGAAATAATGAGAACATTGTTTGCAAATGACCCTTCCTGAAATTTCAGTGCACCCAGGAGATGAAAATTGGTGACTTTAGCTAAGATGTTCAGGGTATACATCCTCTTGCTGTGGTATCACTAAAGCTATGTGTTCCCCCTTTCACCATTTTCATCCAACACTTTTGAAATGCTCCCTGGTTCCATTCCTGCCTGGTCGCAGCCTAGCTTTAGTTTCATGGAGCACCTGAGTGTTTAGGGACTATAGGCAATATAGGGAAGGATTGCTTCTAGATTTTTCCGGGAGAGGTAAACGCCAGCGTGAGAAGGAAGTTGAATGTAGCCTTGAGCATAATGAAGAGTGGACACAACTCCTTCATACGGGCATGGCCCAAAGTAGAGGCTTCGATGGGAGTGTATTTCATAGTTTAACTGTGTGATCTCTATTTGTATCTTGCTTTTCTACTCAGGAGTTTAAGCTTGTATATGTTTTCCTTTTCTCTGTCTTTTATATTTACAACAGCCTTCTCAGGTAGGTTATGCTATGCTAATATATGCACATAAGCAGCAGATCTTGTCAATAGATTCTGGTGGCTGGCAAGGAATGAAGGGGCCCAATCCACGTGCAGTGTACTAGGCCCAGGAAATTCTGTTGGCATCCCTGACAACTACTACATGTCAGAGGAAATGTGTTGTAGCCTCCCCTCTTACATACAGTCATACCTCGGGATAAATATGCTTCAGGATAAGTATTTTTGGGTTGCACTCCACGGCGACCCGGAAGTAATGGAGTGCATTACTTCCGGGTTTCGCCACTCGCACATGCGCAGACGGTCAAAATGATGTCACACGCATGCGTGGAAGCAGCAAAACACGACCCGTGCACGCGCAGACGCACTGTCGCATCTTACGTTCTGTTCAGGATGCGAACAGGGCTCCGGAACGGATCCCGTTCACATCCCAAGGTACCACTGTACTAGTTTTCTCTGTGCTGGATTTTCTGGGGCTGGATCCCTGGCTGGTTCTGAATGTTCACTTGCAACATTTGATTTCTTGAAAGGGGTGTTTAGCTCCCATAGAGCTGATATGTGACTGTAATTTGAGCACTGAAGAGTCATCAGTTAGGCAATACAAGAGAACCATGCCATATATTTTGAATGTTTTCTTTTGTAGGACCCAGCATACAGAGTGACTTGTGTCATGTTCACATTTTAGAGGACAAGGTTTTGCAATAATCGTCTTGAAGGAGATCAGTTTGTAAAACTGAAACCTGTGTTTTCGGTAATCCCTGCAGTGGTTTTCCTTTCATAGTTAAAAATGTGCTTGCTCTGGTTCTCTTTAGAGCACCATGTTCCAAGCATCCCCTTTCAAAATGATGTTGTAACAAAAATATGTGTGGTCTTGGGAGAAACAAACAAATCATATTGTGTGGAAAACCTTTTCGTCTTGTAACTACAATGAATGCAACATAAAGCAAACTCTGGAGAGAGCTTTTTAAAAAATGTCTCTTCCACATTAAGCAGCCATATTTTTTTTTACCTGGTCTTTGCTGTTTGGTAGTCGGTAGTCCCGCCCAGTGCTATTTTTCTAGAAAAAGAGGTGTCAGAACTCACCATGAACTTGTTCTCTTATAATGGCAATGGTGCCCACCTGAGAAGTGCCGGAACTCAGTTCTGGTGAATTCCAGCTGAAAAGGGGCCCTGGTTTCTCTCCTGTTGCATGGCATTTCAGTTACCCTCTTCTAGATGTGCTCAACTTGGCAAGTTATCACAGTTTAAAAGGGTTGAGTAAAGCTACAAAGGGAAATGATTGTGGTGGCAATTAAAAGTTCTCTCACCTTGCAACCTGGCTGACTCCAGTATTGGGATAATACTGACTAGGGTTAGTAGGGTTACTACATTGTCTCTGATGAGAAGTCCAGTGTCTGCAGCTTTCAGTTTTTACTGAGATCTCTGTTGCTATCGCTACTGAGTGGTCATAGTTGTTTGTAGAATATGTGACATAACCCCGGGGTGTTTCCAGCCCTAAAGGGACTGAATTGAAAAGTATTTCTAGTCAATATTTTACTGATCTCAGCTTCTCCAGACCCTCCAAGTGCCCCTATTTTCTAAGAGACAGTCCCATATTTACAGAAGCTGTCCCGGTTTATGATTTGATCCCAGAATGTCCCTTTTTCCTTAGGGTAGTCCCTATTTTCATTTGAGAAATGTTGGAGACTATGGAGTTATGTGACCCCCGAGCCAAGGAGAAAAGTAACTAGACATTTAGAAGACACCTGAAGGCAGCCCTGTATAGCATGGGTAATCAAACTAAGGCCCGGGGGCTGGATCCAGCTCAATCGCCTTCTAAATCCGGCCCGAGGACAGTCTGGGAATCAGCGTGTTTTTACATGAGTAGAATGTGTGCTCTTATTTAAAATGCATCTCTGGGTTATTTGTGGGACATAGAAATCCGTTCATTTTTTTCCTTCAAAATATAGTCCGGCCCCCCACAAGGTCTGAGGGACAGTGGACTGACCCCCTGCTGAAAAAGTTTGCTGACCCCTGCTGTATAAGGAAGTTTTTAAACATTTAATGCTTTATTATGTTTTTATATATGTTGGAAGGTGGTTGGGGCAATCAAGTCAGATGGACGGGATATAAATAATTAAATTATTATTATTGTTATTGTTCTTGTTGTTAAAATTTGTATACTGTCCTATACCCGCAGGTCTCAGGGTGATTGTTATTACTCTGGAATAGGGCACCACTATTTTCATTGGAGAAATGTTGGAGAGTGTGCATTCTTTACACTAACTGGCAGTGACTCTGCAATGTTTCAGCCAATAGTGTTTCCTAGCCCTGCCTGGAGGTTCCAGGGACCTAGGATCTTCTGCATGCAAACTATGCACTCTGTCTCTGAACTACAGTACAGTAGACCCTGTATTCTGATGGATCTCACCCTTTTATCTGCTAGATGCTGTTCTGAAAGTACTCCTGGTCTTACAGTTTAACTTTGTGTAGACAGGATGTTGGCCATTGGCCTGATCCTGCAGGCTCTTCTTATGTTTTCATCACTGATCTCCATGTTATCCCCTAGCTCTACCATCCCTGTCCTTGTTTTTTGAAACCAAAAGTTGGCTACCTGGCCAAGGGCATACATCTCTAATATGTTTTCCTATACTGACAGCATTTTCTTTCCATTGTTCTTTCTCTCCAGATACCACAACATACTCCACTGAACAATCTGAGCACTTTAAGCCATGCAAAGATAAGGATCTTGCATACTGTCTCAACGATGGGGAATGTTTTGTCATTGAAACCCTGACAGGCTCCCACAAACACTGCCGGTAAGTGTTAACATACTTGGCATCAATAATAGCAGTGCAAATCACCACTGCATCCCAGGAGGGGGAGGAATGAGAAAATATTTAAAATATCATTCTTGATCATAAATGAGCGGAAACCACAAGAGGTCAGGTCTTCTTTTTTGTGCAGAGAAACTTGTAATGGACAGCTAAGAGTTATAAAATGATAAAAAATGATCTTCACTAAGAAGGTTCTCCCGAAACATGGAGGATATGAAGTGTGAGGACAAGGAAAACTGTATACATTTCGCAGGTAGAAGCTGTTTTAAATAATAATAATAATTCCCGCTTGTGATTAAAGTTTGCATTATGTCTGAAAGTAAGAGAGGAATTTTGATAACCACACATCCTGTTTCAATAGAAAAAGTATTTCTAACGATCAGTACAGTTTAATTAGTGATACTCAGTATTATATACAGGGTTGACTTCAGGAAGTTTGGGGCTTCTAGGGAAGAAATTTGTGAATGGGCCCTCGACCTGCAGAGAGGGGGAGCTGTGTGCAAGATATTGGCTAACAGCAAAACATCCAATCTATATTCAGCACCAAGTCTCCTGCAAGGCAGTATTTAACCCACAGATCAGACTTCCCCTATTTGTGATGTCATATTTTCCAGCAATTTCTATATATAATTATTCAGATAATCCAGATCCCTTTCTACTGCAGTTATCAGGTGAAAATAGAGCATCAGTAAAGAATTATATATTTTAACCTGGCATAGAATATTGTATGCCTTGTTTCTGCATATACATTAGGCAACATTTTTATTTTAAAGATAGGGACAGCTTCAAAGGAATGTCACAGTTGCCCATGGGCCAAGCTTGCCTTTCACATTTCCACAGCTGAAGGAAAAGTCAAAATGGTGGCCCCATATCCCTGCTGTGGAGTCACTTGTTGATGTTTTTAAATGAACACACAGCTAAAGGCTGGAAAACAGTGCCTGTCTGAAATCTGGTGACTGAAGTGACTGATTCATGCTGCTTCTGTACAAAACTAGCCCTACCCATATCTTATGTCTTATGTCTTGTAGAATTGATTGTTGGATTGTTGTAAACGAAATATTCAACAAGATGCTCATGATTAGCATCAACTGTTAGATCACATAGTGGAGTCAACCTCCAAAACAATTCCCCCCCGATCCCTTCATTGCTCCACCACAAACTTTTACAGTCATGATTTGGAAGAGTTCTCTCACATTTTCACTAAAAAAAAGTTTATGAAAATGGTTCTTGTATGAGTGATCCTGTAATTTACACTTAATAGCACTCTTTGGATTTTGAATACAAAGGTCCCCTGTATGCTTTGAACACAAATGCTTCTAAATAGTGAAGTTCTTATTGCTAGAGTGGTAGTAGCAGTAGTGGTAGTACTTATTAAATTTATATAATGCTCCACACCCACAGGTCTTAGAGCAGTTCACAAGATAATATCACTATATAAAAACACAGAATACTTAAAAACAAAAGCAACCAAATAACACTCCCCCCAACCCCCCCCCCACATTTAAAATGTTCCAAACAATACCTATAATTAGAGGCGTAAAGTGTTTTAAGGAATGGCAGAAAGACCTTGCCAAGTTTATTTGGCAGGGGAAAAACCACACATAAAATTTAAGCTACTAACAGAGTTGAAGGGAAAAGGAGGCTTTGCGGTCCCTGACCTTAAACTGTACTTTGAGGCAGTGAGCTGGAAATGGATTAAAGACTGGATATTAATTAAAAACACGGAAGTCCTAGATCTGGAGGGATGGGATATTGTGTACGGGTGGCATGGCTACATAGGCTATGACAAGGTTAAATCCAACAAAGGATTTTTAAATCATATTGTGAGAAGGGCATTATATGAAGTATGGGAGAGGAGTAAAAAATCAGTAGTAACCAATACACCATGGTGGCTGTCACCAATGGAATCTATGTCGGTTCACAGGATAAATATGAACAGCAGTTGGTTAACATATAAAGATTTAGTAGAGGAAACAAGTAGTGATCCAAAAATAAAGGACCTAAGCGAATTGAAACAGAAGGGAATAACCTGGCTGGAGTACTATCAAGTAAAAGCCGCCCTTGAAAAGGGTAAAAGAACCAAAGGATTTGACAAAAAAAAATCCTATCTGGAGAATGATATTTTATATAATAATCAAAAGACACTTTCAAAAATGTACAAACTACTTTTGAATTGGCAAAGAAAGGAGGAAGATATCAAAGAAATTACAGTAAAATGGGAGAGGGACCTGGGACATACGATCAAACCTGATATTTGGAATGAATTATGGACTAAAAAGATAAAATTCACCGCTTGTTTCCTTATAAGGGAAAATCTTATGAAAATGTACTATAGGTGGTAACTGACCCCTGTAAAACTTGCAAAAATAAATAAATCAAACAATAACAAGTGCTGGCGATGTAAGGAACAGATAGGAACATACTACCATATGTGGTGGTCCTGTCTAGAGATACAAAGATTTTGGAACATGATTTATGAAGAGATAAAGAGATTGATAAAAACTAAATTTATAGAATTTCTACTAGGAATGGTTTCAGATAATATTCCCAAAAACAAAACTAGGCTATTTATGTATGCAACGTCAGCAGCAAGGGTTATAGTAGCAAAACACTGGAAAGATAAAAATACACCCACTAAAGAGGAATGGGTAGTCAAATTGTGCGAGAACTTGGAGGTTGCAAAGCTGACAGATGCAATAAGAGATAAACCTAAAAAATCGGTGAAAGAAGAATGGGAGTGTTTAAATAACTATTTAGGGGACAAGGGCTCAACAAGAAAGATCTGGCTATGTTTAGAAAGATACCGCATAGAGAAATGTTCCCTGATACCAAGATGAGGGATTCCTTTGGAATACAGATAGAGAGAATTGATAAGAATAATGATCTGCTGTGAGCTTGACGGAAGTGTACAATAGATTAGCTTTCCTGCTTTGGCTCATCTTCCTTTTTCCTTTTCTTTTTTTTTCTATTTTTCTTTTTTCTTTTCTTTTATCTTTCCCATAGTTGCTTATGTTCTGTGTCATGTATTTTGATACTTTTTGTAGTTTTTTGTAGTTTTTTTCATTACTATTAAGGAATTTTCCTTTGTAATTTTGGTTGTCTATATTTATATGGACTTGTTTAAAGCAAAATAAAAGTTTAAAAAAGGGAAAAAAAAGAAGTAGCTCAAGGAAGATTTGGGGCAGGGTAGGAAGAAGAAAAAAATCCATCAAGCTTTTAATATTCTGTGCTGGCTGGCGATTTTGTTTTTTCCTTTCAATCCTATATGCTTCACTGATCATTCACTTCTCCCCCTTTATTTACTTTCCTCATACGACACACTTATTAAATTAATTATTCTGAATCATGCAGCGTGGCGATTTATGGCATTAACTCGCTAAACCTATCATAAAACTTTATAGGCACTTTAGGAAATGGTTGTATTTGTAGCCAGCTCAGACTTACTGCTAAGCCTAGGGCAGGAGTCGATGGGAAGAGCTTTCCTTTCTCCAAACCACCTCAGCCCACATGCTTTCTGAGCAGAAAGAATCAGTGAGGTGGAAGCAACAGGGTGGTGGTGGAAACAGAGTACTGTATCTCTCAGGCAGAGAGGAGCAGCGACATACCTGTGGCTCAAAAAGCAAGACTGGGTCTCATAATGGGGGAGAGGTGATGAATACATGTTGAATTCCAAAATGCCTGAGGAACATTTGTGCACGAACCAGCCCTAAGATGGGACCCACTGAGTACAAGCCAGTTGGTTCCTGCCCCCCCCCAATCCAGTTAAAACGTCGTCGTAAGTGAATGCATTCCTCCAAGCAGATTTTGTGTTTGTGTGTGTTGTTTTTCCCTATTCTCAGTAAGGAGAACAACAGGTGGTACAATATTGGCAGGAAATAATTAAATAAAAATGAATATAGCCATTATGTGTTCAGTCAGTGAATGTGTTCTATCAGCAGATGCTTGGCACTGGTTGTATTAATAAGGCTATGGATTCTATTGATTAAGTGCCAGCAGGGATGAATATCAACTATGAATTTTCTTTTATTTGCTGTATTTTCAAGGTTGTTACACTTCATTTTCCTTTCCAAATTTCTGTCATGTTCACTCGGGCAATTGCATCCTTTGAGTGGTGGGTCTAGCAGAATCACGCCATTCCATTGCTGCAGCAGTTCTGCTGCTGTTTGCTAAATAAAGAAATGTTCTCTTGCTTGTACAGTTTCCTACAGGAATATGTACAGCTGGACAGTGGGTTTTTATTTTCCATTCATTATTTTTGGTTGCCCCATAATTTTCTGGGTAGGGCATATTTCCATATTCCATCTTTCCCAGTATTCTTCCTCACCCCACCCAACAGTAAAACTATCTTACGTATCACAATTACACAAAAAGAGCACTGGGGTTGCACCTGCCTCTCACACGCCTCCAAGCAGATATGCCCACTAGTCGTGCACTAGGCGCCCTTCATACAGCTTGTTTATTTTCTCGTAGGAGCTCAAAGTGGTATACACAGGAGAATAAATAGTGACTGTGTTCAGGGCCATCTTTAGCATATGTGCTGCCGGAGTGCAAAGATCCACCCAGCGCCCCCAAATTTAGTTTAGCCCTCAAAATAACTTTTATTATGCTTATGTCAGACACCACTCTTACGCCTTATCTCTTGTTTACGAAAGAAGGGAGGAAAAAGAAATGTGTTTCTCGCTTAGCATTCGTCGAAAAATGAAGAAAAAATGCAGCTTGTGGAATTCATAGTCTGTGCTCTTGGTGCGCTTTTGCGGAAATGGAAAACTAAAATCACGTGCTGAAACACATGTGTAGTAGTGCCCTAAGTAGTTAGTCAAAGAAAATGCCAACAATTAGCAGAAATAAACATTATTTTTTTAACAATTTCTCTAAACAAATTTGAACTGTAAGTGATGAAATTAAATCACGCCGTTGTGAATGACAAGCGCTGCCGCTGGTGCAGCACGTCTTTGGTAAATGAGTGCACAAAGTTGAAAGACCTTTAGTGAAACAGTAGATATACATTTCAGTAATACCTAGGTATATATGTATTTTGTTTTTCTAGCTTGATCAAAATTATTTATTATTTCATAACAGGTAGATAGTTAAGAACTTAGGGGGCTCAGTAGCAGGTGCCTGGTGCCCCCCAGAATTTGGCGCCTGGGTGCCCTGCACCCCTTGCGCCCCTGGGTAAAGACGGCCTTGACTGTGTTCTTGCAGCAGTCCTGTGAGTTGGGTTTGGTTGAGAGACAGCGATACCTCAGTGAGCTTCACTCTAACCACTACACAGCACTGATTCTGTGTCACATAGCTTCTGAAGCACAGCCAATACAATTTGGCTGGCATGTTTGTGAGCAGTAGGGATCATGGCCTCCCTTTCCCCACAACAGGAGTTAATGCTGAGTAGATCTACATAGGTCTGTGAGTCTCCTTGAATCCTGTGGCCAAGCCAGGCAATCATTTAGGTAAAGGTAAAGGGACCATTAGGTCCAGTCGCGGGTGACTCTGGGGTTGCGACGCTCATCTCGCTTTATTGGCCGAGGGAGCCAGTGTACATCTTCCGGGTCATGTGGTCACTTCTGGCAAACCAGAGCAGTGCACGGAAATGCCATTTACCTTTCCGCCGGAGTGGTACCTATCTATCTACTTGCACTTTGACGTGCTTTCGAACTGCTAGGTTGTCAGGAGCAGGGACCGAGCAACGAGAGCTCACCCCATCACGGGGATTTAAACTGCCGACCTTCTGATTGGCAAGCGCTAGGCTCTGTGGTTTAACCCACAGTGCCACCCGCATCCCCAGGCAATCATTTAGGAAGCAGCAGTTTACCATGCTGTGCATTTAACTGCTTGGCAAGCGGCTTGTTTATGTCATGCAGCCGAATGAGGAGAATTTCTCCACACATCCATACCCAACTGGAAAAAAAATGGATTAGCAGAGGAGTGGTAAAACTCTACTTACTGCTTGGCAGGATGCTACAGGCCCAATGTGGATGGTATTTCCTCAGGGTTGCCCACTGCTGTGTCCCATTCGCCTGCACTCTCCACACTTAGTTCCCGGTACAGCAGTTTTGCTGGGTTTCCCAGGAGGCTCCAGAGAATGGGGAAAGGCTCCTTCTTCACCCCCGGTCCTCTCCTCCTCCCACTGCTTAAGCTTCCTAGTTTCTCATGTAGATTGGAAGTTCCCACCTGCTAAATGAGGCACCCCCAAACTCGGCCCACCAAATGTTTTGGGACTACAATTCCCATCATCCCTGACCACTGGTCCTGTTAGCTAGGGATGATGGGAGTTGTAGACCCCAAACAACTGGAGGGCCGAGTTTGGGGGTGCCTGTGCGAAATGGTTGTATTCACACACACACTGTGTGTTATGTGTGTGTCGTTCCTCAGCATTTCAAAGAAAGTGTGAAGGACAAAACAATGCAACTGACAAAAGACATTGTCAGCAAGTTGCTTTCAAATGAGGATTTTAAATAGCAAGCAACTTTTTTTTCCAAACCTCCAGCATGCATTCTTTCAGAGGCAGCTGGTGAAGTGAAGCAGCCTCTGGTACACACAATAAGACTGGAATGGTAAAAATGAAGCTAATTGGAGGTGAAATAATACACTGAGTGACAAAAACAAAAAACCCAAATATACTATTTTTGTTGTTGCTTTTAACAACTTCCCCAATCAGAGTCCAGGCACCTAGGGAAACTCATTTAAAAATCTACCATTGGGCACAATTAAAAAAACAAACAAACAACCTGTCTGGGAAGAAATGAATTATGAAATATGAAGTTCCTTCAAAGCTGCTGCTGTTATTGTTTTAAAATGGGGGAAGTAAAGCAAGCAACACAAAGTTATGACTTTGAGAAGCTAAATATAGATTGCCTATATGTCCCCGCCCTGGCTCCTTGCTTTATTCTTTTTTTAAAAAAAGTGGATTCTTCCAAGTGGATTGAAGATGAGTAATCTAACTCTGCTGAACCAAATATGCAATTTGATTAGAACTTGTTGTTAAAATTCCATTTCAATTCTTATTAAGTCCCTGTGGGTCTTCTTCTTCTTCTTCTTTTTTTTGAAGGTTTTGATAGCACAAGGGCTTTATTATCCATCATCATCCTTTCCAGCAGGGTGGCATAGTTGGCGCTTGGTGATTTTATTCTCACAGCAACCATGTGAAGGAGTTTAAACTGAGAGGAAGGGGCACTGCTCATGAGTAGAGCAAACGCTTCACATGTAGAAAGTTCTAGATCCAGTCCCTGGTATCTCTTGTCAGTGCAGACAATACTGAGATGGATGGAGCTTGTGAGTGAGAAGGCTGGTTTCTCCAGGAAACATATTCTGGCCAACATATTACGCTGACTGTGTACAGAGGATGTGGCTGAGGGTGGGACAGAAAATAGCACATGCAGATTAATAAATTTCTAAAAAGCTCGTGTCCCATCCTCAAAACCTTTTTTAAAAAAGTCTTGGAGAAACTTCACATGTGCCTGGGGTTGGCTCTGAACAAAAAATGGCTGGGAGGCAAAATGTGCACCTATAAAACATCAGTGCAAGTGCATGTCTTTTGGATTGCTACTATCTTGGCCATAAGCCATCACAAAGTTAGGTTTGATTAAGACCATTGAAATCAATGGAATTAAGCACCCCTTCTATTCTGTAGGGTTGTGGCTATAGTGTTGGACATCACTTTAACTAACTAACTGACTGACTGACTGACTAACTAACTAACTAACTAACTAACTAACTGTATCTTGTCGTTATCTGGTGAAATGGCCCTCAAGGTAGATTACAATACTGAAATAAAATATGATATAATGAAAAAAGTGCTAACATCATCTTAAACATTCAAACAGACATTCCATCCTTCTGAAAAAATAAGTGTTTTTACTCACTTTATAAAATGCTTAGAGGTGAATGCTAACAATCCTATATAGTTTTTTTCATGTCTGCCTTTTTGGTATACTCCGACTTGAAACGGTGCAAAGCGTAACGTTACAGAAGATTGCTTCCAACATGTAGGTCAAACGGAACGGAAATGACATTACTGGATAGAGAAAAGCACTTAATTGGCAAGCCAGTATCGCAAGGTTAGTTAACTTTCACTGAAGGAAAAACACAATCTGTTAGGCTGACACCGACAAAGATTTGGGAAGGGAAGGAGAGCTACACAGTTCTTCTAGAAGTATGGCAAGGACAGCCAACAAACATTTTTTTATTTATTTATTCAAAGCATTTATATTGTGCTTTTCAGCTGGAAAGGCTGCTAGTCCCTGGTACACATCAAGAAAAATAACACAGTCTCTGCCCCCACATTTACAGTCTAAAAATGATTATTGCAATTATTATTATTATTATTATTATTATTATTATTATTATTATTATTATTATACCCTGCCCATCTTGCTGGGTTTCCCCAGACACTCTGGGCGGCTTAGAGATTATGATTATTATTGCCAGTTGCCTTTCACTAGAAGGTCCCAGGGTGGGTTACACCAAGATCATCAGCAGACTATATGCTGTCCACTGGGATGCTGCCATGAAATATTTTAGTGAGGAATCCTCACCCAAAAGAGAACGTTTACAGTTTCTCACTGCTTAGATCAGGGACCAGCAAAAATTTTTTCCACAGGGGGCTGGTCCATTGTCCCTCAGACATTGGGGGGGGGGCTGGACTATATTTTGAAAGACCCCCCCCCCACGACTCTTCGCTACCTTCTCCACAGGACTGGATGAGCCCCAGTGGCTGCTTACCTGTGCCTTGCAAGTGGCAGGGGCTGGCGGTGGCGGAGGGACAATGAGTGGCACGAAAGGGCTGGCTCCCGAGAGGGGCTGCTTAAAATGGAGCTCAGCCAACTGCGGCTCAACAAAGCCCAACCCCCTTCCTCCTCTAGGCAGGGCAGGGAGAAGCCAGGAGGAGGAAGGGAGGCACCGTCATGTGTGAGGGAGAGGGGGGTAGAAATGGTACAGCCCAAACGATCAGAATCCTCACGGCGATCCACGTGGCGAATCCCAGACCACCCACAGGCCGGATCCAGAAGGCAGTTGGGCCAGATCCGGCCCCTGGGCCTTAGTTTGCTGACCCATGGCTTAGATCCATGCCATCACATGAAGGCACACTATGCTGGGATGGCAAACCCTATGATTCTAAATATAGTGGACAGAGATCCCTGAAGCTGTTCCTGGCAGCATCTCTGTGATTGATGTAATGGGGGCGGGTCCTGTGTTTATTGAATGGCTACAGTATAGAATGAACACAACTGCATAGCTGGACAATCAATTTGGACCAAAATCTTGATAGGGATGATCTTGCTCAAGTCTTTCTAGCAATGCCCGCTAGTGTTTTTATTTTCTTCCAACTTTTTCTTCCTAATCACCACCACTGAAAGTTTGTTGTGGACATGAAATTTCAAAACAATTCAAACTCAGAAGCTATATATTGAAGTCAAATTTTCATTCAAAATATGAAAGTTTGAGCACTTGTGACTTGTTGGGGGTCTTTGTTTCTCCCATGTGTTGAATTATGTCAGTAGTACAACAAATGCGGATAAAATAAAGTTGTAAACTGCCTTGAGTGCAATGCAGTCACATCCTAACAAAAAGAGAAATGCATGTGAACTATCAAATACTAATTACTATTGCATGTTGACTATCATTGCATGCGGTCAAGAAAATACACTTGAATACTAAATCCCATTGCATGCCAACTTGCAGTTACTAAAACCAGTTGCATGTCAACTATCAAAGATCAACTGCCAAATGAGAAATACTGTATTTTGGAATAGGAAATAGAATTTTACTGGGGAATTTGTCTGGGTTTGCATGTCATAAGAAGCTATAGTTACTCTGCAATGGAGGCAAAAACGTCCAAATGTCTCTTTGCTGCTGCAAAAGGAGGGTGACACCTCACCTGCAGCTTATTTTCAGAATGCTAAAGCAATTGCCATTACGTTCAAGCACAGCCTATATTTGCCAAATGCCTGGTTTTTTGTGTTGCTGAGATGCACCTGAACTGTTTGGGGGTATATTTTATATATAGTGTAATAAATTACTGAACACCATGTTCAGTGTTCCTGTGTTCGTGCATGCAGAATTGCATTTCATTTGGCTACTAATATAGGGTGGCATTCAACTAAGCTATACTCAGAGTAAGGTAAAGGTAAAGGGACCCCTGACCATTAGGTCCAGTTGTGGCCAACTCTGGGGCTGCGGCACGCATCTCACTTTATTGGCCGAGGGAGCTGGCGTACAGCTTCCGGGTCATGTGGCCAGCATGACTAAGCCGCTTCTGGCGAACCAGAGCAGTGCATGGAAACGCCGTTTACCTTCCTGCCGGAGTGGTACCTATTTATCTACTTGTACTTTGACGTGCTTTCGAACTGCTAGGTGGGCAAGAGCTGGAACTGAACAACGGGCGCTCACACCGTTGCGGGGATTCGAACCGCCGACCTTCCGATCGGCAAGCCCTAGGCTCTGTGGTTTAACCCACAGCGCCACCTGCGTCCCTTATGCTCAGAGTAGACCCAGTTAAATCAATGGAACTAACTTAGTCATGTTGAGTAATTCCAATGGATCTATTCTGAGTAAAACTTAGTTGAATACAAGCAATGTTTTGGGGAGAGTGAGTTTTCCAGACAATTTTTCATTTCCCCTGTTCAATATTAATTTATGCTTTTAATTTGCTGCGTACAGCATACATTATTATTATTTATGTAGGTCTATTTGGGAAAAAAAGTCATTTGAAAACTTTGCAGAAATAAAATAAATAAGTAAGCCTCTCTCTAGATCTGCACATACAGCTATAATGATATCTAAGTTTTACTGCCCACTGAGACAAACAATATGTTTTTGTTACGGAGCAAGAAATCCTTTGTTTCTCTTTCGGCCTACCCCTCCGACAGGTGTCGAACTCAGTATGCACTGTGTCTAGTGTTTTATGTAATGAAGCAATTTTACTTTCCACTGAGCACCTTCAGAGGATCTGATTTTGCTAATGATTTCCCTTTGGACAACTTTGTTTACTAAACATTTTAATTTGCTGAATCCCTTCCTATTTTTGTAAGCACTGAAGCTTGCACACACAACGTAGTGCGAGTTATAAATTGCCAATGAAGGTGCAACTCTGCAGTCGCAGGATTATCTTAAAGGCGCAGGGCTGCACTGGTGGAATCTAAGGCATGGATGTTTTAATTCCAGGCATAACTCATTCAGACAGTTCAATTGACTTGTAATGCCCCAAAGACAGGAGGAGTAATACTCAGAGCTGATTTTCTGTTGTTTATTTCAAATAGTCATCCAGATTAATAACCTCAAAAGGGGGCCATGAGGAATTAAATAATATGCACATAGCTAAGCAAAGGTTTTGTTGAGGTGCCTTGAATATATAATGATTATATGTTTTGCCATTCTGCAGGAAACAAAAATCAGGCCTGCAAGTTAATAGGTTGTGAATCAGAAAATTAGGATAGGCTGTGATCCCTAGACCATGCAAACAAGACATTGTGCGTTCCCTTGAGACCTTTGCACTCGTTTTGTGGGTTGACACTTTATAATTTACAGACATGTTGATAAGTGATTGAGGAGTGGGGGGGGGAGTTTAGCATGTTGCCTGCGTTACAGGACAGCACCATTGCATGTCAATTAATATTGTTCTTGTTCATTTATTTATACTCCAACTTTTTGCCTGATGGGTCAACAAGCAGCTTGCATGTTAAACTACTTTTGAAATTACAGAAAGTTTCAAAAGCAGCTTGGTGATGTCATATTAGGTATTTCTGATAATCAGAGTGATTTAAAGCAGCAGCAGCAGCAGCAGCAGCAACACAAACTCAGGGATGTGTGAGGTTTTTCACAGACCCTCAAAGTGTCCCTATTTTCCAGGGACAGTTCTAGATTTATCGTCCCAAATTCTGATTTGATCTCAGAGTGTCCTACTTTTTCTTAGGATGTCCCTATTTTCACCTGAGAAATGTTGGTGGGTGTGGACTTAGGCAACTCTTGAGCCAATATAATAAGTAAATATACAACTTTCAGAAGACATCTGAAGGCAGCCCTGTATAGGGAAGTTTTTAAATGTTTTATTATATTTTTATATAAGTCAGAACCACTCAGAGTTACTGGGGCAACCCAGTCAGATGGGCGGGTGTTGTTGTTGTTGACTAGGATGTCCCTTCTGGTGTGAAAAATGCCTAATAGTTGCTGGGTTAATTTTGGTTGGAATTATTTCTTCAGATTCAATTGCACATTGCAACATTTCCCACCTAAAGCAGCCTACAAAATAAGATGTAAATAACAAATTGTGTCCTAGAGTCAACCCACAGCAGATGAGACAGGGCAAAATGAGGAGCCATTTTCTCTCAAACTGTACTCCTTTTCTGACCATAGGGAGTGAGCAGTTTTCTGGGGACATTAGTAATAATCAAATTGCTTTATTTGCTGGAATCCAGGGCATTCCAGTCCCTGTAATATTTTCAGTTCAAAAACGCAGAGGAATGAGGAACCTCAGTGCCACTGCCACCACCACCCTCCAGCCACAAACCTGCTGACAAAGCGGGAAAAGGCAGTTTTCCTGTTGAGGTGCTTGGCAAGACACGGGAAAGGGGGCACAGTCTCTCTCTCTCTCTCTCTCTCTCTCTCTCTCTCTCGGGCATATAGGCCAGTCTGGCTTCTGACCATCAGCATCACAATGCCCACTCTTCCTTCAGCTACGTGGGATCAACATGAGGTCACAGTGGCCAGGCCCTCTCCTCCTTAGGCCAGCAGCATGTGTATGAAGACACATTTCTTAGTGTGTCTCTCACTGAAATGGGCAACATCTTTTCCTCCTCTTAAGATGGGCAGCAGTGGAATCATATGGTTAGAGTGGCCACCATTGCTTATTGAAATGGGCAGCAGCTTGTGGACAAGAAGAAGATTTGGCAGAGAGATGCCCTAGGCCCTAGGGCTTAACAGGGATTCTGCTGAAAGCAATTACTGCAGGATGACCTGAAGCTAGAGGTCTATAGACAAGGGAGGCAGGCCAGGAATTTTGCCACAGAGTGTTTAGTAAATGTTGTGCCAAGCAATTTTTACTTAACCACTAAAGACAGCATCTTCTTGGTCAGTTATGTTACCATATAACAGACAACGTGGCTGTGCTAAGGGCCAAACTAGACAATATGTTAGCTCTGTATCTGTGCACTTAAGTGCAGACTGTTATTGTTTTCAACAGAAATTCAACACAAACGTCCAACACAGTGCAAGGTGTGGTTGTAGCTTGGGTTTTTAAAACTCTTCTCTCTCTCTCTCTCTCTCTCTCTCTCTCTCTCTCTCTCTCTCATAGACACACACAGAGAGAGAGGGGGGAGAGAGAGAGAGAGCTACTTCAGATCAAAATCCTGCATTAACAATTTAAATGGTGTGTGTGGTTTAAGAAAATTATAACACACTGTGGGGAAATCTCTCACTGAGGCAGGATGTGGCGTTTGCCCGTTCGTTTAGAGCCTGTCTGTACAGGGGAAAAAGAAAGGGTGAAAAATGTGGACCAATAGGAAAGCTGGAGGCAGAGCCTACATGTCTATAAAAGGGCTTAGCCCGAGGTTTGTTAGAGTTGTTGGTGTGTAGTTGGTTGGTTTTAGTGAGTTGGCTGGTGGGGAAAGGCAGTTGGAGAAGCAGTTGGCAGGCAGTTGGAAATAGAGAGACAGGACAGTGGGTTCTTGAGTGAGGGGAGGTAGAAGAGATAGAGAGAGGAAAATAAGACTAAGAAAGTAAAGAGTAACAACATTTGGAATGCCGTAAAAGTTTGTTTGTGTCTGAAATAAAATACACTCTTCTTTATTAACTTGAGAATCTGACTGAGACTAAAGTGATTTTACCAGGGAGGACCTGATTGGTGGCAGCAGATTAGTGGTGTACGGGTCAATAGTTTGTGAGATGACCGGGGGCTCCGTACAAACGCCACAAACACACTGTGGGGAAATCTCTCACTGAGGCAGGAATATGCAGGAGCATGTGAGTCTACCTTCATTTCCTCTTCCTGATGTTTTTCCATTCACTTCAACAGTAGCATGGTCTTTTCCTTATGCAAATTATTGGCATAGAGGTCTCCTGATTGAAATCAGGACTGTAGCAGGAAGGGGGAAACCCTTTACCCCTCTGATTCCTAATCTAGATCCTTCACTGCCCCTCAATGCTGTCAGTTTGTGTAACAACAACAACAACAACAACAACAACAACAACAACAACAACAACAACAACAGGAGCAGCCTACCTATGCTTATATTACCCTAAGAAATGGTCTAGTCTGGCACTAGGGTTTTATACTGGTTTTTAAATAATGCCATGTGGTTGGAATAGAATGTGAAGGAACAATTCCACTGCTGTGATATTGACATTCAAAGATCTAAAGATCTGTGGAACATCATGGCCATAGATTTGTTGTGAAGCTATAAATAATACTGTTATTGTCAAGTACTGATGTAGAGGTAGTTTTAACTTATGCCATTTTTTGTGGTCTGTTTTATCCTGGCAGTCAAAAGGCTGTCTTCAGCTGACAGTTTGGAAAAAGAAAGACTTTAAAAAAATGTTTGAAAGCTTGTTGAGGACATAAGGGTTGTAGGGGAGGAATCAAAATACGGCTGTCTTTGTACATTGGATTTCTTTTAGACCCCCATGGTTCCAACATGTTGACCTAAAAGGCTCCATATTACGAGAATTGGAAACAAATGCCTCTGAGTCACTTCAGACTCTTAATAAGGCAAAGGGAATTGACGTTGATTCTAATCAGAATGGATGGCACCATCTCAAAGCTCTCATTTTTTTTGCCGTTTCAAGTTTAGTTGTATGCTGCTGCTCAGACATGTAAAGTCGTTTAGCTCGGCTGCAGTTGTGGGAACTGCAGAGTGCCTGGGAACTGCGGTTTTTGAACCTCCACACTGGGATGTCATTATGCAAATAAATTTCCACAGAGAAGCAAATCTGTTACTTATTTTCATTGTTTTTCTCCCCTGCTGTCCCCATTTGATTTTACTGTGTGCTTTTTGAAACTCGTTCAGGTTCAGTTTCCAGTAGTCAGTTTCCATCTCCAAAACATATCTATCTCTTTGTTTATTTAGAGTGGGATGTTTCAGACTGAGTGTCAGGAGAGAACTATGAGTGTGCTGCACACTGTGTGACTTGAAACACATAAATTTAAGTGTGTGTGTGTGTGTGTGTGTGTGTGTGAGAGAGAGAGAGAGAGAGAGAGAGAGAGAGAGATTCATCTGTGACTGCATTTGGATACAATTGAAGGCTGTTCACACATTACACCATACACAATTACAAGTTGTCTCTGCACATGTGCAATTGTTCGTGTGAAAGAGTGCATCCCTGTTGATTTGTACAGCTCAGCTTTTGTGTACGCAGGTACACAGGTTGTAAACTTGTTGAACATTAAATGTGAATAGCTGATCAAGCATACAGCTCAACTGATTGTGTACACTTGTTGACTGTAACAAGTGAACAACCCCCAGATCCTCTCCCCACACCTTGGAGGTGGCTGTTTGTTGCATCTTCAGTCAGGTAACACACTTAGACAAGTGACAAGACAAAAAGACTGTGGTGAACTCCTCTGAGCAGGTGTGACTGAGCTATAATGCAAGGTCACCCCAGACCAAATGAAGTTGGGAGTTCAAAAGAGACTCTGGGTCAAGTGTGGAAATGATGTATCAGCAGTGTCAACTGCAAATAGATTAAAAGGATTTAGACATGCAATCTGCTCCACTGGAGTTTTTTCTGCACTGGACTGCCTCATGGGCTCGGACTATGGAAATCTGCAGTGAGTAGCTGAGAAGCAAGAGGCTTTGCCTGTCTCTTGGGTTTACTTTCAGCGAGTTGTCTTAAACTGAGTGAGTGAAGTGTGCTTCCAGTTATAATTTAGAGCAAAGTATGCTTCCAGCTATCTGACATTTTGGAAAGTACTGCTTTTCGTTTTGCTTCTCTTGTACCACTGTAACAGGAACACTCACTTAGTCTATGTCTCTACATGTGGATACATAGCAATCATCCCACTTATCAATGCTTATCTTCCCTATCCATACATGGAGGCATGATATTGTAGTATTTTCATTGTATCTAGCCTAATCATAAATGCCCCACCCACTGGGAATTTTATACACTGTGGGGACATCATACACTCTTTCTTAAGAAGACTTGAATAAAGTTTGGTGAGTTCTTCAGAAGGTATCTGTTAATACTACTTTTTCTGTCTTTTCCTGGTCCACCTGTACTTTTATTTTCTCTACAGTCTTTTCCTTACTAGATAATTGGTGGGGATTCAAAGACAATTAACAGCCCTACTTAGTTACTTCACTAACAGGGCTTCAAAGAAGACACACTCTCTCTTTCTCTTTCTTTCAAGTGAAATAAATTAAGGCCATTGCCTTCACCTCTGAAATTACTTTTTGCACCCAAGCAAATGACTCCACAGGAGTGGGAGATGAGAGAACATGTGCAGGGTGTAAAGGAAAGGATGAACTAGTATGTCACACAAGTTGGTAGCTGTTGGCAGCAGCTAGCTTAAATTAACCTGTTTGTGAAGAGCCTACCATTGAGGCAAAGTGATTTTGAGATCACTGTGGCCAATAGCTTCATACTGTCTCCAGTTGTGAGGGGTAGTTTTCCACACTCTGTTCCCTTCTGCGTTCTGAGTTTTGAGACTTCATTGCGTACACAGCCAAAGGTAGCATTACTAGTCTTGGTTCAAGCCTCAAAGTTGTTGATAGCCTGGGCTTGGTTTTCATGTGTCCACAGCGCATGGAGATCTGCAAATCCTGCCCCTTCATTTCTGTTGAATTTTCTGCTTTGTCTTCTCTGGTCTTGGATATCCACAGAAAGTCTGCACAATGTCTTTTTCTCCCCTAAGTTCACACAGGTTTTTTGTGTCACCCCCCCCCCCACCAAAAAAGAGATATTTAGAGAAATTGATGTTCATTAAGCTGTGAGGTAGCACGTGTGTGTTGACAGATTATTCTGCCTGTACATGAGAATGCAGATTTGAACGACCATCAGAATGCTGAGAGTAACATTGTGAGGTTAGACATCAGAATTGTATTCTGATTCATGTATTCTGTAACACCTTACCTTGCTTTTCTTTCAGCTTGCACTAGTGTTTGAACATCTTTGGAGGAAAGATGGGATAGAAATGTAATGAAAAAGTAAACAATTAAAATATGGGGGGGGGGATCAGGATACTTGTCTGCACTAGTGAAATGTCAACATCTACATTTGAAATTGATCCTGGTAGACTATCATGACATCCCTGGTGGTTTGTCAAGTGAAAACGTTAGGTTGATTATTTAATCTGATTTTGCGGACATCTTTATTTATCATCTAAATCCTATTGACCAAATTGGAGTTGACGTATCTGGTTTTTGTTTTTGTGTTTTAATTTGATACGTGTGTTTAAAACCGATATTGTTTGACCTTAGGAAGGAAAAGGCACATGCACATAATGGCACAGCAAAGCTATTAGGTGGACTGGTTATGAAAGAACACCAGAGGAAGAAAAACAGACTTTGATGGGCAGTAATTATAAGCAACTGTAGCATTAATACTATATCTGTGATTATTAAATGGAAAGAGGGGGCGGTTTCTATATTGTTGAAATGGCTTTTGCATGTAACAAAAATAAAGCAAGGTTATGACATACTTAAAATGCCAGCCTGTGTAGAAAATTATAGTTCTGTTAAAAGGCCATCTATTTGCACAGCATATTTTCGGTGTCTTCCTTTCGCTTGATCTCTCTTTAATTTCCCTGTTTCCCTGCTTCTTGCAATAGAGAACATGGAATGAGATGCCTTCCAAGGAGCCATAGACATGCGCATGTGATTTGAATGCATCAAGGAGCTGGTATAAATAAATAAATAAATAAATAAATAAATAAATAAATTTATACCCCACCCTCCCTGGCCAGAGCCAGGCTCAGGGCAGCTAACACCAATAACATTTCAGTAAAAACATAATGGGGGGGGGCAATTTAAAATACAGGTTAAAATGCAATTTAAAATGCAGCCTCATATTAAAAGTAGCCCATAGATCAAAACCATAAGGGGAGGGAAACATAAGGGTCAGACTGAGTCCAAACCAAAGGCCAGGCGGAACAGCTCTGTCTTGCAGGCCCTGCGGAAAGATGTCAAGTCCCACAGGGCCCTAGTCTCTTGTGACAGAGCGTTCCACCAAGTCAGGGCCAGTGCTGAAAAGGCCTTGGCCCTAGTTGAGACCAACCTAACCACCTTGTGACTTGGGACCTCCAAAATGTGTCCAAGCAGGGGCTAGGAAGTAGCGGTGGAATAGTCTAAGAGACAGATTGTCTATTCCTACTCTTATGTTACTCCCAACACATTCTGCTTAACTTAAATAACAAAACAACCCTACTCTTTCCCCTGATATTCTGTTTGGATCTTTTTGCGAAAAGAAAAGAAAAGAGAAGAGAAGAACTGTGATGCAAAGAAATTGTAAACATATTTCTACAACTCCCCCCTCTCCGAAATCAACTGCTGCTCATCCCTTCCTCCTTATTGAAATTATCTCTACTCAGTGAAGGTGATGGAGCCACACAGATGTGTATGTTTCGTTCTGTTGGAGCAGCAAGCTCTGAGCTGTTTAGCAGAGACATAAATCTGCTATATTTCTCTGCCTCTGATTGCATTTCATTGCCCGAGCTTGGCTACTGGTAATTGCATATTGAGACAGAGTTAGCTGTAGGTCTTCCATTTCAGCTGATATCTTCCAACTGTGTTGCATCTTTCTGCCCTGCACTGTTCTCTGCAGGACAGCAATATTGGGGCCCACGTGGAATAAAGCTCAGAGAGCTTTTAAGACAGTAATATGGCCAAAGTGATGCTTGGGCTGCTTTCTGCCACAGTTCTTGCAATTTTCACTTGTCCAAAGGAAGAAAAACTTGAAGGCTGCAGTCAAAGAATTGACTGATAAGGTCAAATTAGTTTGTGAAATTCATTTCTGAACACCAACCAAATGCACACTGCTCTTTGGCACTTATTGTTTTAGATCCTGAAGATAAAATAGCAGCATTCTTCCAGGTTCTGGGCTCTGGAGCTAGCAACTTTGTGCTCCCTTGGCTCATTAGGCTGTGGTTGCCAGAGAAAGTAGCCATTTTTCCATGCTGTTCCCCTTAATATAACATATTTGATTGTTATTTTTCTCAAATGTATGCCTTTTTAATGCACACACCACCCTAATGTATGCATTTTTGTACATATTGCTTGGTGGGAGATCTGCATTGCAAAATGCAGATAAGCGCGGATTTTGAACAGTGGCTGCAGTTTGGTTTCTTTGTTGCTTCAGGAAGTGCGAACTAGATACGTTCTCCACCACCCCTTCTACTTTGTCTCACTTCCTTTAACCAAGCTCTTCCTTGCACCCCTGCTCCCTCTTCCTCCACAGCATATGACTGCTCCTAATCTTAAATAACATTTCTGCAGACCTGCCTCCCCCATTAGAGACCTTTGGCTTCACAGTCCTTGGCCCTTTCCCTCAAGCATACTTCACCCACTCTTTCTTCAAGCTCCTCTTTCTCATCCTATTTTCTCTTCTTCCTTTCTTTTCAGCGTTACTTTTCAGCAAAAGTGATGCCATTTTCCCCACTGAGCTGTCCATGTTTCTAAAAGGAAAAGGCACTCCAAGTGCCTAATTAATACTACTTTTCCTTGCCTCAAAGTAAATTTATGGGTCTGGGGACAGACTAGGTAAAGGTAAAGGGACCCCTGACCGTTAGGCCCAGTCGCAGACGACTCTGGGGTTATGGCACTCATCTTGCTTTACTGGCCGAGGGAGCCGGCGTACAGCTTCCGGGTCATGTGGCCAGCATGACTAAGCCGCTTCTGGTGAACCAGAGCAGTGCATGGAAATGCCACTTACCTTCCCGCCGGAGCGGTACCTATTTATCTACTTGCACAGACTAGATGGAAGCAAAAGCAGCTCCCCAACTTTTGGCAAGCACAGGCTGTGAGGAGGGCTGTGTTTGCCTCCATGCTGCCTACAAGCCTTCTAAGAAGAAAGCATACCAGCGCAAGTAGATAAATAGGTACCACTGCAGCGGGAAGGTGAACAGCGTTTCCATGCACTCTGGCTTCCATCACAGTGTCCTGTTGTGCCAGAAGCGGTTTAGTCATGCTGGCCACATGACCCAGAAAGCTATCTGCAGACAAACGCCAGCTCCCTCGGCCTGAAAGCAGAGATGAGGGCTGCACCCCGTAGTTGATTTTGACTGGACCTAACCGTCCAGGGGTCCTTTACCTTTTATGTACAACTCTTTGTTTTTTTCTACTTTATGAACGCTTTTCCTCGGCAACATTTACAGATCTCATAGCCTTTCTTCCCACACCTTCCCTCCTTTTATGAATTTCTAAGTTTTCAGAAAGAAGGAAAGGTAAGCTGAGGTAGAAGCATTCTTAACACGGATGCCACAAAACAAAACAAACAAACAAAACACATCAGCATAGATAAAACTAGCACACTACTGGGATAGAAATTTAGCATAGCACTGGTCCTGTGCTTAGGGTAAACTATGTGGAGTATTCAAAAGATACGAAATCTATCTCGGCTGTTCTGAGTCAGACCATTGGTCTATCTAATTCAGTAATGTCTACACAGATGTCTGACAGTGGTTGTCTCGGGCTTGGGCTTAAGGATGGAGACATTCTCCATCCTATACAGACGTCTCCAGGATTGAACATGGGGCCTTTTGCATGCAAAGCAGATGCTTACCACCAGTTACAGCCCTTTCTCCTCAGATATGACACACACCCTTCTGTGATTTGAATATAGTAAACTACAGAGTTTTATCTCTAGCACATTCTGCATGATGTATGTCATAGAATGGCTCTTTTAAATTAATTTGAAAGCTTGTATTTTTTACTATGAAACCAGTGTCAAGCTCATTATGTAGAAGTGTAATTAACATGACAAATAAGAGATGACATGAGATTTTCCTTTTCTGTTACAGTCGTTTGATATACACTTCTAATTTTAGTGTTGTTAGACATTTTTGGAAACCCTGTTACAAATCAAAATGTACATGAAGATGCTGTGAACATCCATGGCATTCAGATTCTCATGACAGTACTGTTTATATACATTTGCCAATAAGTGTCATGTAACAAGATCAAGAACATTGTGAATACAGTATTATTTTTATTATTAACTAAAAATGGACTGACTGGCTTAGGGATGCATCTCAAATTTTCATTTTATTTCTTCCTTGCTTTTGGATATATATGGAATAGTGATGGATCAAAAGTGCTTCCTCACCACCACAGTCCCATTCTCTGGCTGCAAACATTTCTCCACTTTGAGGGCAGGGGAATAAGATGGCAAAATCTTCCTAATTTGGGGAGTGGGGACTTAAAATTTAAGGGCCAGTGGCACCATTTCAGGTGCCTTTTTTGGTGCTGCAAGAAAGTGGCAGCAGTGGTCTCACAAGGCCCATGCAGAAGGGTGCATCATGGCATAATGCCTGGCCAGGGGTGTGGTTATGATTGTTTAATGGGTTATTAAACTTCCTTTTAGGATAAATTATCCTCCCTTTAAATTGCAACAGCAGCAAATAAAACACTATGATAAAACTAGGGGCAGTTCCCCCTAACAAATGCCCTGGAATGGTGTTGCATCATGATGTGTCCTTCCACAGAGGCATTATGGGGTGAAATATTCACATGGACATTTTTTTAAAAAAAGTGGGGGAGGGAGAAGCCTCTGCTGGTGGTCATTAGAAACAGGCGAGGCCTGACATGCTTCATAAAGGACTGCTGCTTCTGCTGCGCAGAGAGGGCTCCGTTTTTGTTTTGTTTTTTAAATTGCTCTTATTTTTATCTATGTCATTTTAAATTGTGTTTGATATTAATGCTGTATTCTTAGTTTTAGATTTTATGATTTATCTGGAAATGGTTTTCCATGTGGCTGTGTACTTTTTGATGTGTTTTATTTATTGTTTATGACTTTTGTTGTGTTGGTAATTATGTAGATCTTGTCATGTTGTAAGCTGCCTTGAACATTGTTTTAACTTTGGAAAGGCAGCATTCAAATAAAATGATGAATGAATGAATGTCCTCCACGTACCCCAGCTTGGGAAGACTTAGCCAGCCCATTTAATAGTGTTGCTTTCTTTCATCTGGCATGTTTGCAGTAATGGTAATATCAACGTAACTGGACTGCACTCAGCAGTGAGCATCATCTGTTGATCTCAACTAGTAAGAAAGGGTACCTTGTTGGAGGGGGTGATGTTGAGCAAACTGAAGAAGTAATAATAAGGGGGAGAAATTGGTTGAAAATAGAAAGTGGAAGTAATATGAAATGAAATAATAAAGTAATAATAAAATAAAATAAATGAGATGAATATTGGATGCTTACTGCAAAAAGGAGTAATACAGGGGGATGGAAGGAAATAAGGGGGATAAGGGGTGAATGGGGAGCTGAATGAGAAAGGGAGTAAAACGTCAGTGGCAAAAGATGAATACGCATAGCTTAATGGAAGAAAGAAGAACAATAAAGGATCAAATCCACCTTTCTACCTTGTCCGTACCCTGTTTACCTTGCAGCCTTCAGAGGACTGGCCATGATTCAATGTGGTCTTTAGTATGAAAAAGAGGAGCAACCCCTGAAAAAACCCTGAAAGATCTGGCACTGTACACAATTTGATACCGGATTTTGGAAATTATCCTAGTTAAACTGAAACAATGAAGGGCAAAGGGGGAAGCAGTCCACTCAGTTTTAGAATGGATATGCAAGCATGTGTGCAACAAACTTTACAGACTCTAGGCATAAGTCATTTATTTCCCAGCGGGAAAGATAATGTTTTAAGCCAATTTTAGACCATATAATGACTCACGTTCCCATCAGAGTAGAATGCATACACTTTGAATCCTGTTTCTTGATTGAAAACATGATGTGGCTTTAAGCCAGTGACTATTTACAGAAGTGCTTGTGTATCCAGACATTACAAATTTAAAAGAAACGCACTGCAATGATTCAGATCTACATTAGGACCTGAACCACTGCTTGGGAAATGGGTCTACTTATGACTAACATTGGATTCCATCCAGCAAAACAGACATATCCATGGAAATAAAGGGAAATATTTCACATATATTTAGGTATAAGAATAAAAAAAGAAGTTACTTGTCTGGCTGAAAACTACTTGTCACCAGGAAGTGAAGCACATTAAACTGTACCTGCTTACCTTTCATGTAGTGTCCTTAATTACACAAAGGATTCCGACAGTGCAATGGCCATAAATTATGGCTCCTACTTTTGTGCTAAATTGCTTATGTGCCTGCATAACTTGCTAACCAGAAAATCTTGCCAAAGGCATAACTACTTTACCTAGCTGCACTCTTCCTGAGGTCTATCCAATATGAACTTATTTAGAACAATAGCCCATTTACTTTATAAATCACTGTGTGTGTTGCCATAGCTTTCAAACTTAGAGCATTAAATCAATTATTATTACTGAATGGAGGAAGAATGCAACATTACAGCTTTTCTGGCAGAGCATGTATCAATGAGATATTGATCTGGCTATGATAAAAATGTGCTGAATGGGCTCAGGAGTGGAAAGAGTGTTATCTTCATCCTGCAGTTTGTGTTAAAATAAGACACACTCCTAGGAAAGGAGTTGTCTTTTGTCTCCCCTCCACCCCAAATC
Organism: Podarcis raffonei; assembly: GCF_027172205.1. NCBI lineage: Eukaryota > Metazoa > Chordata > Lepidosauria > Squamata > Lacertidae > Podarcis > Podarcis raffonei. Next base: position 23,573,031 of record NC_070606.1, read on the forward strand.
TTTACATGGACTAAGTGGCAGCACTAGCCATGTATCTAATCAACAGAAGCAAGAGATGAGTGTGGCTTAGACTGATGGTTGCTTTTAGAGATTTGAGGGCCGGCAGGCTAGTGGCCTAACTACTCCACCTCTCTTTTTAATGGGAGTTACATAGAACATCACACAGGATGTAGTTGCTGCAGAAAGGGATTGTAGTTTGTAAGGTAGATGACAGAAGTATTTGGTGTGTGTGTGTGTGTGTGTGTGTGCAGTAGATCATGCCTGGAACTATGTGACCTCACCTATCATACTGTGTGACAGTAACAGATTTTGTGGCTTGTGAGTGCAGTGGGAATGATGCACATTAGACCAGACTGTTAGGTAAACTCATGGCACAACTTCATTGATTATAGAGCAGTTAAGCAGAGTTAAGCAGTTGACAGTTAAGCAGTTAAGGAAATCAGGAAATCAGACCTGAGTGCTCACTGGAAGGACAGATCGTGAAGCTGAGGCTCCAATACTTTGGCCACCTCATGAGAAGAGAAGACTCCCTGGAAAAGACCCTGATGTTGGGAAAGATGGAGGGCACAAGGAGAAGGGGATGACAGAGGACGAGATGGTTGGACAGTGTACTTGAAGCTACTAACATGAGTTTGCAGGAGGCAGTGGAAGACAGGAGTGCCTGGCGTGCTCTGGTCCATGGGGTCACAAAGAGTTGGACGCTACTAAACAACTAAACAACAACAACAAGCGGAGTTGGCATGGCAGTAGGGCAAAGATTGAGTTAGCATTACAACAAGCACTTGCTATTGGAATGGTATCCTGCTCAATGGTTTTGAAACATCAATTACACCCTTGGGAGTTATCCAGTGTTGGATCCTGGTGTGGGGCAGGCCAAGCATCCAGGATCCTACTGGGCAACCAGGGGAGAGGTTTAGGAAAGGCCAGGCCCCACCCGAACTAGGGACATGCCTTGATCTTCTCCTCTGCAAGATACCCTAGGAAGGCCTTCCTACTGTTTTGATCCTTCCCAGTGCCATTTCCACAGATTGTTGTGATGAAAGCTTTAGAACGTGTGACACAAAGGTGAAAACCTTCTAACCCAGAGTCAGCTGAGATTGAGAATAAAGTTCCTTTCCAGCTCTGTTTACCGGCAACTCAAGAGCCCAGTGAAGTATTAATACTGAGAGAGGGATGGTGAATGGGAAGCTGACGGGCTTTTAAGCCCTCAGCCACATGACTCCCTGTAAGAGGCTGTTTTCTTGTGTGGGAACTTGCAATCTGCCTAATTTTTATGTGAGGAAAGGGCAATTGCATCTTGACACTAATGCACATGCACATAAGTATATACAGATGAGCACTGAGGCATGCCATAGTGACAATTGTTCCTTTGTGAGGTCTATTTAATCTTCTTGTACCTACCTGTCCAGCTATTAAACATAACTGACTATTTTTCAGTTGGAGCTGTTCTGTATCACTGCCCAGTGTTAGATTAAACACTCTGCTTTAGAAGTTATACAATTGCAAATTACAGATATAGAATGCTAAAATTATGCCGGTGTTCTTGCTTTCAGTGGTAGACTCTTGAAAGGTACACTTTCAAGGATAAATCTATTGGAGAACATAAAGTAACACCTGCCTTTTGAAATGGTATAGTCCATTCTAGCACCTCAAGACTCTACTACCATGCTCTGCTACATGGGTAGACCACGCCTGATGAGGAATCTACTTTTCCAGAAATAGCGCCATGGAATATTTCTCGGCCAAGAGCAAATGTATGAGACAGCCGTGATGTATGCAACATGTTCCTTGAAACTAGACTTCATGAATTTTAGATAAAGTGCAAAGTTAAAGCCTGTCGTTCCTCATGCATGATGGATAACTAAGTAAAACCAGCAAAGATAAAGTCCCCAATAAATCTTATAATAAGCTGAATTTTAGTCAGTGAGATATTCATACTCTTCTCCAGAGAGACCTTGCTCCATTTTCATTGCTGGTGGTATATTTCTCTTCCCCACCCCAAGTACTATCAGTAAAAATATGCTGGTCTTTGTGAAATTAAAATCAGGTCCTTTCGTGTTTTAAAATAGAAATGAAATACTAGCCGAGGCTTTGTTCTTTGAATAGACTGATGAAGAAATTGTATAGCAATGCTAATGAACTGCTCACAGTGAATGCTATCGCACATGCAACATAGGTTTTTGAATGTGGGATTAATCCATAAGGAAATGTTATTATTTATAAGATCTGCAACATATTGCTTATTGTTGCCATGAATAAAAACCTGCTGACTGTGTTTTTATTTTTGGAAATAAAACCTACTCTGCTGGCAAAGTTAGCACATTTGTTGTTAGAAGGAGACTATGGATAAAAAATGTGAAGCAGAGAGGTACATGTTGAAAGTGAAAATTAATCAACAATGGAGTGTTTTCACATCATAAATACTTTGCGCATGAAATCTTCTAGGCTAAAGTTAATGGCCGGGGGGAGCATGGAATTTAAGATAGAAAGGGGTAATGATATTTGTTGGCATTTGTCTGACCTGGGAGACAATGGAGGAGTGTGTCTTTGGGGGTGAAGTCAAACTGTTGGAAGGTTATAATGCCTGATGTAGCTGTAGAGACCGATACAGGAGAGACATGTTTTGTTTCAGCTGGGCAGATGAAGGTGTCTGGTTGTGCTGTTGCAGATGCAGCTTGGGGTTTATTCTTTCTTTGAGAGCCAGTGTGGTGTAGTGGTTAAGAGCGGTAGACTCGTAATCTGGGGAACCGGGTTCGCGTCTCCGCTCCTCCACATGCAGCTGCTGGGTGACCTTGGGCTAGTCACACTTCTTTGAAGTCTCAGCCCCACTCACCTCACAGAGTGTTTGTTGTAGGGGAGGAAGGGAAAGGAGAATGTTAGCTGCTTTGAGACTCCTTTGGGTAGTGATAAAGCGGGATATCAAATCCAAACTCTTCTTTCTGTATTCCTCTCGGAAATCATTATGCTTACTATAAGAATGTCCCATCTGTAATGCAGGACTAGAGAGCTAATCTATCATGCAGCAACCTTGCATATAAGTCCACAAGAGTTACTAGCACACATAGGGGGGAAAAACTAGCTCACTTGTCCATGCATAACTATGTTAGCCATTTGTGTCTCATTCTTCATTGGAATAGGTGACCAAACAAATGAGTATTTGGTATTGGAAAGAGAGATTTGGAAGAGTTAACTCTGTAGTTGAGTTAAGCAGAATGACAATTGCTCCAAGCATATTAAAACCTGGTTAGATTTTACATATTCCCCCATCCACCTTTAAAAAACATTCCTCACAAAAATACTTAGGCTAGAAAAAAATCACAGACATTTTGCTTTCCAAATAAGTGAATATTTTACTCATTGGGTTTCCAGAAGTTATAGCAAACAAGTCCCCATCCGTTGGTGGAAAAATAAAGATGAAAAGGGTTCTAAATGACTTTAAAAAACCCAAAAGAAAACATGTTTCCTTTAAAACCTCCCTTTTGGAGAAATTCAGCTCACTTGTTTTTTCTTGCAGCTGGGAGCCATTGACAGCATGGCTCATTCCAGGAAGCATGATGTCAGGGAACTGCCATCTGAGGAGCAGGAGGTGAAAGGGCTCACAGAGGGTGAGAGAGACCATTCAGCTGAGGAGGGAACCAGCAGGGGGAGAAGTGGAGTTCCAAGGGAAAGTGAGTCGGAGGGAGTGCTCAGAGACACTTCCAGCGAAAATAGTGGGGAGGTTTCAGGACCTCCCATAGGGACACCTACTCCTCGCCGGAAACTGTCACGCCGAGAGTCCAGAAGACGCGTTTCCGTTAAGGAGCTTTTATGCTGGAAGAAGTTCCGTAAACGCCCACTGTCCGATTCTACGAGCGACTGATGGAGCCATGCTTAAGGAGCTCCGTCACAGACAGAGGTTTGTGGACTTAGCCAAACTCTGAGGGACTAGGATTTTACGCACAAGCAGCTCACCATCCCATCACACATGAAGAGAAAGAGACTGAGAAACTGGGGAGCAGAGGCTGCTGAGGTCCTGTTAAGCCACACTCATTCTGGTAACTTGAGCTCAGGACTCAGGTTAACCATTTAATCAATGCATGCAAGTGTGATTCAGGAGCTGTCTATGACAACACTTGAAAGTCTGCTCTACTACTTATTTATTTGTTTTTTGTCAAGTAGAATATGTGACAGTGAGAATCAGGGCCTTCTCTGTTGATTCACCTTTCCAAAGAAGATCTATATTGCCAACTCCCTTATTACATCTGCTGCGTGCTGTTGCTGTTTTTTATATAAGATGCTTCTATCATCTTATCAGTGCTGGGTTGTTGTTTTTAAATGTTATTGTGCTGTGATTTTTATTTTTTTATGAAGCCTATTATAGTTTTAGTGGTTTATACTTTGCTTTGTGTGCCTTTAGGCTGAACACACAATTTATAACCATCATAAATAAAATAAAAGTCCAGGGTGAGATTTTCATGCATACTGGGCAAAGGAATCCGTTTATATCCTGTCAATGCCAAGCATAAAATTCTAGTATACCTATGTGCTGAGCATCACTAGGTGAATGAGCTATATTACATTTGGAGCATCCCAGCATTCTACATTCTGTTTAATCTTGTTCATCAATACTTTGTTTAAAAGGTAACATATAGGAGAGGGGATTGAATTGCAATTACTGGTTTTGCCCCCTGATCTCTATAACTTCACCCAGTGTCATTTGCAAAAAAAGCCTAACTGTAGTTGCTATCCTCCCTTTTTACACAGTACTGATCATGCGTAGGGAACCTGTGCACATATATTGGAATATAACCCTAATCTCCTCCGTTGTGCTTCCATTTCTACACAGAAACTAATGACTGTACAGAGCTTTAATCACATGCCTCGGACTAACAGCTCTGGGCATATCAGTAGTTTGTGGTTTGGTGGTTAGAGCTTTTGCATCTTTGTAGAATTGGCTGTGAGTTCCACCTTAGCAGAACAGCTAAGCTTATCCTGTGAGTAGAAGCTTTTTTTCATTTAGGAATGATGTGTGGGTTTCTGTTAGAGTGAAGGGAAACATAATATCTTGGAATAACTGTCATTCAGGTAAAATCTTGAAATTGTTACAAGATACAAGAATTGTTAAAACTAGGATGTTAAAACTCTTTGTAGTTTCCAGAAGAATGTCCTTCTTTTTAAAAGAAAATTACTCTCAAAATGCATACACTGAGGAAGTAACAAATTACTGAGTCTGAAGTAGGCATAAGAATGGATAGTGATCAATTAGCCCTGATTAGAACAAAAGCCTTTTTCCAAATGACTTTGCCCTACTGGCAACTTAATCATTAGTAATTTATATTTCTTTAGGTTAAATGCCTGCAGCTTCTGTTTCCCATGTGGGTCATTTCTTTCACTCAGTTCTGAATATTTATTTATTAAATTGATGTTCTGCCCTTCCTCCCAAAGGGGGATAGTCTATTTGATCCCACTTGGCTCTTGCCCTTACATTTGCCTCCTTGAACGGCCCTCAAAGTCTGAGGAGCTTTCCCTGGTGATAGGAGATGGAGAAGAGCCATGTGCAATCCAGTGACATCCCATCAATCTGTGTAACATGTTGTTGTTTAGTCGTTTAGTCATGTCCGACTCTTCGTGACCCCATGGACCAGAGCACACCAGGCACTCCTGTCTTCCACTGCCTCCCACCATTTGGTAAAACTCATGCTGGTAGCTTCGAGAATACTATCCAACCATCTCTTCCTCTGTCATCCCCTTCTCCTTGTGCCCTCCATCTTTCCAAACATCAGGGTCTTTTCCAGGGAGTCTTCTCTTCTCATGAGGTGGCCAAAGTATCGGAGCCTCAGCTTCACAATCTGTCCTTCCAGTGAGCACTCAGGGCTGATTTCCTTAAGAATGGATAGGTTTGATCTTCTTGCAGACCATGGGACTATCAAGAGTCGCCTCCAGGACCATAATTCAAAAGCATCAAGTCTTCGGCGATTAGCCTTCTTTATGGTCCAGCTCTCACTTCCATACATCACTACTGGGAAAACCATAGCTTTTACTATACAGACCTTTGTTGGCAAGGTGATGTCTCTACTTTTTAAGATGCTGTCTAGGTTTGTCATTGCTTTTCTCCCAAGAAGCAGGTGTCTATTAATTTCGTGACTGCTGTCACCATCTGCAGTGATCATGGAGCCCAAGAAAGTAAAATCTCTCACTGCCTCCATTTCTTCCCTTTCTATTTGCCAGGAAGTAATGGGACCAGTGGCCATGATCTTCATTTTTTTGATGTTGAGCTTCAAACCATATTTTGCGCTCTCCTCTTTAACCCTCATTAAAAGTTATTTAATTCCTCCTCACTTTCCGTGTAACATAGCAAGCACTTATAAAGCATGTATAGATTTCTCAATGCTGTACATGCTAAAAGATGGTAGTCCCCCTGATTGCTCTGTAATATTGTAATTAAGCCTGAACATGTGCCAGTGAATATTTCCCCCTCTCTCCCCTTCCCCTGTTATTTCCCCAGTGTTGGATTTAGATTGTAAGCTATTTTTAATGTTGCATTTCTTATATAATAAAATTGTAAGGAGGTTGTCACGTTACAGCCCAAAGGCTGCTGCTGCTAATAATAATAGCAGAAACAATAGTCTCATCATCAAAAAAGCCAGATAGAATAGGGGAGGGGGAGAATGGGAGGGGATAAGAAAGAAAGCATTGCTTTGATCCATCAAGACAAAATATGCACACATCACTTTTGTCCTTGGATGGTTTTATTTGAAAAAAAAATATTATTACAGGCAAGCAATCCTTGAGGTGGCTTGCAACTACCCAGTGGCCTTTGACTGGTGGTAGAAGCCAGTGTCCTTCCTTCCACTTGTGCAGTCCCAGGGGAACTTCTAGCAGGAAGGGATGGGGAAGAAAATTCCCAGGTGGAATCTACTACCTAGCTCTCTGAAATGTCCCTTGTCCTGGGAACTGTCAAGCAAGACTATATTTTGTTTAATTGATGACAGGGCCCCAATTGTAGCCTTATGTTAAGTGTGGGTTGGCTGTATGAACCTGTTCTGAAAGAAGGTTCTGTTCAGAGGGAGAAGGGTGACTGGAATGTTGAGTGATTGACAGGCAGAGAAGGTCAGTTGGAAGATGACAGTTAGGGTGCGTTTCTGTGAGTTACAGAAAGAGGACTGGAGAGGGAGCATGAGAGAGATATCGAAGTCCTCACAGTCCAGGCATGTCAGCTTTGAAGTGTTTACAGTTCAGGTAAGCCAAGAGGTTAGAAGTTAAATATGTGAATGGAGACAGGGGGAAGAAATCACAGGAGATGGTTAAAATAGTTGGAGTGGGATAATATCTCTTATGGTACACAATGGCTGGATTTTTGATGGGCAGCTTCTGAAGGCACAGGAGAGGCTTCATCAAGACAGGAAGGGAGGGAAAATTAGGGGTCAGCTTTATTACTCTGTGTGCCCAATGTTAAATATCTTCTTTTTTTATTGCAACCTTTAAAGGCTAAGCTTGCCAGTTAACTTGCAGACCACCAACCCCCAAGCTGGGCCTGCTCCTGTGCCTTTAACAGCCATACAAGGTAAAGAAATCAAGCAGGATTTTTGTAGGGTATGGGAAACAATATAACACCTTGCTAATCCTGCCCAGTGAACCAGTTGTTAAAGGCAAACAAGTGCTGGCAGCGACCAGTAAATGTTGGCAACCCTATTAAAGACATGGGGGGCGGGGCTGATTAGTGTCATGTGACAAAGGTCTTTGAGAGCAAAAGCAGTAAAGTGTAGAAAGTGTTGGGAAAATGCTGAAAAGTGCAGACTCATTCAGCTAGCTGGCTCACTCTGACTCATCCTCTAGATGACTCATTCCTTGTACAAATATTGTATCAATTACAGGAAGACACATGGAGCCAGAAAGGATAAATACAATGGGCTCAGTGTGTGCTGCCTAGCCTAGTCTAATCTTCTTCTGTTTTGCTTTGTGTTTTGCTTCAGTAAAGTTTTATTCATTTACTGTGAAGACTGCGTTTTTGACTTCACTGCACAACAATTAGTGCTTCTTTTCTAATGCTTTTCCCTTAAAAGAGTTGGAAAAATGGGTACTTGTAATATGGAGGAGCAGGGACGCGGGTGGCGTTGTGGGTAAAACCTCAGTGCCTAGGGCTTGCCGATCACATGGTCGGCGGTTCGAATCCCCGTGGCGGGGTGAGCTCCCGTCTTTCGGTCCCAGCTCCTGCCCACCTAGCAGTTCGAAAGCACCTCTAAGTGCAAGTAGATAAATAGGTACCGCTTTCTAGCGGGAAGGTAAACGGTGTTTCCGTGTGCTGCGCTGGTGCCGGCTCGCCAGAGCAGCTTCGTCATGCTGGCCACATGACCCGGAAGTGTCTCCGGACAGCGCTGGCCCCCGGCCTCTTAAGTGAGATGGGTGCACAACCCTAGAGTTGGACACGACTGGCCCGTACGGGCAGGGGTACCTTTACCTTTAATATGGAGGAACACCCTCATTTATATGGTAACGGTAAAGGGACCCCTGACCATTAGGTCCAGTCATGGACAACTCTGGGGTTGCAGAGCTCATCTCGCTTTATTGGCCAAGGGAGCTGGCGTACAGCTTCTGGGTCATGTGGCCAGCATGACTAAGCCGCTTCTGGCGAATCAGAGCAGCGCACAGAAACGCCATTTACCTTCCTGCCGGAGTGGTACCTATTTATCTACTTGTACTTCGTGCTTTCGAACTGCTAGGTTGGCAGGAGAAGATTCGAACCGCCGACCTTCTGATTGGCAAGCCCTAGGCTCAGTGGTTTAACCCACAGCGCCACCCGCGTCCCATCATTTAAATGGTAGCTTCAGTTAAATAGATTCATGTGCCTTTTCCACTGAACAGACATATCTAGGACTTGAATCCATCCCACTGATAGCAATCCTGTTCTCAGGTAGTAATGAAGCTGTAACTAACCACAGGATAGGGTACCATGCCATATCAATATTGCCTAAATAATGGGTTTGTTAAGAGCATTGATTATCCTTAAGAACTGTAATTTTGCTGCATTTTGGAGCTTCAGTAAATACAGAAATCCATTAGTAGAAAATGTTAAAGTGAAAGTCTTTCTTAAATAAAAAAAAACATTTGATACAGTTTTCAAAAAGGCGACTACAATAAGAAAGCCTGCTGTAGATAATGGAAGGAGTGAAGTGGTATTATATGCATATATGTGTGACACAAAGGGATGCTTTAATTAACTTGTGTAGAAAATTCAGAAAATGTTTTCCTTGGTGGCATTTAATGGTCAGGCTGAAGTTTGCTCAAACTGTTTCTCTGCTACTCTGAAAAGATAAGACAGTTGAAGTGGTATATAGCTATATTTTTAGTTTAGCATATGCCCGTAGAATGCCTAAAGTTAGCAACCAAATGTTAAAAAGGTAAAGGTAAAGGTACCCCTGCCCGTACGGGCCAGTCTTGCCAGACTCTAGGGTTGTGCGCTCATCTCATCTCACCAAATGTTAAAAGCTAGGTGCAAATGTTCCGTTCTTCTCTGCATAGCAAGAAAAGCAGCTGCTGTATTGGTGTGATTTTCTATTTTCAAGGTCAAGTGAGAAGATAGCAAATTGCTTAATTAACACATTGTCCTGTGGGATAGTGGTTGCCAGATGTTTCCCTTTTCTTAATATACGTCACTCATGCCACAGGACTGTCCCTTATCTTAGAAAGTGTCAACAATTGTGGCTTATCACCCATCACTCAGCTATATTGGTAACAAAAACGCAATTTATATGTGTTGTATATGTGAAAGAACATTGTGCCACCAGATGGTGCTGTAGTGTCCTGATTTTCTGTACCTGATTTCCCTGTTTAAATTTACAACACATTTAACGGAAGCACTTCTTTGATGTGTCTTGATCCATCACAGCCCATTTTTAAGAAAGTGATGGCCCCTGGTTTGCAAGCCTTGGCAGATTCTAAGCTAAGAGAACACATTAAAGACTTGCTTATTCTTAGTCGCAAGCTTAGCAGATTGGTATGGACAGTATTTTCAGCCTGAACTGGCCCATCATGGAAAGCAGAGTGAGGGTGTTTCTGTCCTTCCAATCCTGATGGGGAAGTGACAATGGAGGCAATGGGGACAAGCCATTGTTGTTGTTGTTACCACCAGAAAGTCTCAGGACAGTTTACAACAATTTAAAATTCAGAATTAAAAACAGTTAAGATGGATTACAGTCAGAGGAATAGGGTCTCTGTAAAAAGCTGTTCCTAGCTTGCAAGTCTAAGAAGAACCAAAGTCTGAAGGAGTTTTTTTATTTATAGCTAGCAGCCTCCCATAGTTTCTTAGCCAGTGATTATATTGTTTAATCATATGCCCAGAGCATTGTGAGCTCTGGCATAAATGAAGGTGAGCTGCAGGTCTTAATCTTATGCACTGAGGAAATTTAAGGCCCATGAAAAATTAATCAGAGACCAAAACAAGGAGGGAAAAATATTGCAAGCTGTGCCAAGATAGGCTTATTTTTATTTTTTCCTACGATAAAAGAAGTTATTAATTTACCTATGTTTACTCAGAGGGTCAATCTTAGCATACACTTATATAGAGTCCATAAAATACTATTACTCATTATTTATGTGCCCTATATACTTGTCATGGAATTAAATTAGTATATTTATGTGTTTTAAAATTTCTTGGAGGCAGGAATGCAGCAGATAAGTAAACCAATTGAAGTTAATGGTTGGGCACTTACGTGTATCAACTTCACTTCAAGGATGTATTCCACAGGCTGTGAACAAATTACCATTTAGTCCAGCTCCAGCACACTCCCATCACTGGGATTTGAAGCCAAGTACATGTTCTCTTAGCCTCGATCCATTTGCATCCTGGAGTTTCTTGAGAAATTCTCCTGTTCGATGTATTTTACCTCAAACCAGCTTCCATCTGATTTGAATATATGCAAGCCAAGGTTCAGCTGAGGTGTGTACAGTTAAGACAGTCATTGGGCATGTGCAGATGACAGCACATGTGCAAAGGACAATTTCCTTGAATAGTGGTTTGGAGGGTGTTGCAGGTATGGGGAAACAGGTTCTGTGCGTTGGGTGAGGATACCCCTATCCCCTTTCTGCTGTATTCAGCATGTGCAAATGCTACTTGAAATGCAGTGGGGGGAAACAGCTCTGCAGTATTTTAAGTTAAAATGTCTAGATTCCAGAGTTTTGCTCTATTCTGCGTGTGTTTGTGTTTTGTGTGATGGATAAAGTCTCTAAATGTAATAACCCTAGTGGTTATAAAATGGCAACAGTCGAGAATGGTGTCTTCTTCTCACAAGGTTCCTGAATCATAGACTCATCAAATTGTACAGTTGGAAGGCAAAGGACCCTGAAGACCATCTAGTCCAAGCCGCTGCAATGCAGGAAATATGCAGCTGTCCTATATAGGGATGGAACCTGCAGCCTTGGCATTATCAGCACCATGCTCTAGCCAACTGAGTTATAAATAATAAATAAAATTTTATTTATATCCCGCCCTCCCCATCCGAAGCCAGGATAAGAGCAGCTAACAACAATAAAAGTAACACAGCATTCTAAAATCAATTCAAAATCAAATTAATGGCAACCATTGCGCTAGAGTTCTGTGAGGATTACCAAAGGAGGGGGTCAGACTGTGCCTTGGCCAAAGGCCTAGTGGAACAGCTCTGTCTTACAGGCCCAGCGGAAAGATGTCAAGACCCGCAGGACCCTAGTCTCTTGTGACAAAGCGTTCCACCAGATTGGGGCCACAGCCGAAAAAGCCCTGGCTCTGGTTGAGGCCAGCCTAACCTCCCTGTGGCCCGGGACCTCCAATATGTTTTTGTTTGAAGACCATAAGATCCTTCGTGGGACATACCAGGAGAGGCGGCCCCGTAGGTTCTTGCCAGAGTCATTAGGGTACTTGCCAGAGACAACATCAACGTGGGCCAAAGCAGAAGCAGTATCCAGGGTCAATCCAAGACTGTGGTCTGAGTAATTGGATGTCCAAAGCCAAAAGGCAGGTGAGAGGCAGGGACAGGACAGTCTGAGGTCATGTCTCAATTGGTCTGTGAGCAAATAATGGCATAGGTAAGAAACAGGTCCAGGGCAGTTTGTGATCAGATTCACAATAGGCAGGGGCTCAGAGACCAGGATTAGATGGGCCATTGGCCTGATCCTGAAGGGATTTCCTTATGTTCTTAAGCTTCTGACTGAAAGGCTATGATGTCCCTCACCTACAGCTCTTAGGGCTTATCCACACTTTTGTCCTGTTCTTTCCAGGTATGGTCCCAACATTAAAGTTCTGTGTCCAAAAGTGGGATTTTGTGGGGAAAGTGCTGGGGGGCAGTGGAAAGGGCACTCAGACACAGAGCTTTAAAGCACTGATCACACCTGGAGAGAGTGAAGGAAAAATAAGTGTGGATAGGTCCTTAGACTCCAAGCTCCAAGACAGCCCACTGGTTTTTCCCTGACTGAGTCAGGCTTGGACTTTGCCTGTACAACAGTCAGCTCTGATTCCATCTGTCTTAACTGCTATTATGCATGTGGGGCTTCCTACATTTCTTTGTAGCTCAACCTTCCCCCACACTACTTATTAAATTTCCCTCAGGCCCTGTTCCTGGGGCTTCTGTCTCTCAGATACCTAAGGCCCAATATCACAACATTTCATTGAATGTACCATATTGGCCCAAATATAAGCCACTCTCCCCCCCAAAAAAAATTCTGATTGTGAAAAGTTAAAGTGTGGCTTATATTCCAGGAGGGCCATTGGGGGTGCAGGGGTAAGGCTACCAGCAAAGCGATGTAGCTCCCCCCCCCCCCGGAAGCAGCCTGGGAGTGTGGGACAATGGTGTGCTACCCACCCACGACTTCCAAGCCTTCCCCGCTGCCAGCTTGGGGAGGTAGTGCCAGGAGTGCCAGGAGACGGTAATGTCGGGAGGTGGGCACGCAGCATGCTTGGAACTGAGCGCCGGCTTGGGGAGTGGGGCCCTGAGTGCCAGCCATCCCCCATTCAGGGCGGTAGTGCCAGGAGGCGGGCAACATCCACAAATAAGCCTTGAATTCTAAAGGTGCAGCTTATTTGCGGGTAAGTCTTACATTCGGGCCAATACGGTAAGCATTTCTTTCTTTCTTTTATATTTTATCTGTTTCATTTGGTGATGTTAAATGCCCACCCTCAATTCCCTCCAATGGACTAGGTTACTCTGTGTGAGTTCACACCCACAGAAGCTTGGTCCTGATGCCATTTCTAAAATCCGACGAGTGATACTCTGGAAGGAAATGCTCCTTTGCACAAAGAATAAAGGTATCTATCAAGTGAAGAGAGGATCTACGCAAACATCAAAGACCCTGATTTCAATGACTCCTCCACCAAACTGTTTGGGAGGTGATTCCCAGCTTCAGACAGTTTGAAACATGAGGATAAGGCAGCTACATTCTCAGTCTCTTTACCTTATAAAGCAGATGTTGCTGTCTGGCATTCCTTAGATGCCATTCCTTTCTCAATCTGTTTCATAGAATAATAGAATTGTAGACTTGGAATGGACCCTCAGGATCATCTAGTCCAACCCCCTGCAATGCAGGAATCTCAAATGGCCATCCAACTTCTGCTTAAAACAACCCTGCTTAAAAATTTCAATGTTTGCAACTTTGTGTAGGAGGTGAGGAAGGCCAGAAAGGAGCTAAAATATTGTGGTTAAGATTCATCCTTGTTATGTTTTGAACAAAATGCTACTTTTGTGTTGCTTGTGCATTATGTAGCAGAGGAGTTTAATTATGTGCCATAAAGCTCAGCGAAAGCTCTTTCCCTCTTCATTTGTATTCAGCGGAGGCCAAAGCAAGGGCTGACGCAGAGGCAAGAGACTTACAATTATGTTGCATAAAATTATTAGGCAATTCAGTGCATTGTTAGAAACTGTCCATCATCTGCTACAACAGGTTGTGATGCACATGACTTATAAAAGGGCTGTAGGTGGCGTGCAAAATGAATCCCTCTGCCATGTCAGTAAGATGAAAGAGATATATGTGTATACTGAAAATCTCTATTTGGTAGCACAGTATATTTTATATTTGCATATATTTCAGTACATTTTAACTTTGCTACCTGTAGCCTTTTCCCTTTATTGAATATGAAGAGATTCCATTAGTATCCCAAGCCATACAATTCTGATCCTGCAGGAGCTGTGCTTGCTACCTATACAATACTATGCCCAATTTAAGGGTTCAACAAAGCCATGAATGGCTGGGGACCTAAATATGTGACAGGTCATCTTTCCCTGTATGTTTCAGGCTGGCGTTTGAGATTGGTGAAGAAGGCTTGGCTGGTAGCATTGCCCAGTTTAAGGTGATATTCTACCCATTTGTGAAATTCCTTCCCATTAGAAATACAGTACAGTGGTACCTTGGTTCTCAATTTTAATCCGTTCTGGGAGTCCGTTTGACTCCCGAAACAGTTCGAAAACCAAGGTGCAGGTTCCGATTGGCTGCAGGAGCTTCCTGCACTCAGTCAGAAGCTGTGGAAGCTGCGTCAGACGTTTGACTTCCGAAAAATGTTTACAAACCGGAACACTCACTTCCGGGTTTGCGGCGTTCGGGAGCCAAGCCATTCAACTACTAAGTTACCACTGTACTGTCTCTTTGCCATAATTTTGAAGTGTTTTTCTCCATTCAGGCTTTTTGGGGAAATGGAAACAGCAAGGCTGTAGATGACACTCAGAGCTTGTTGAGATGACTATTAGAGTTCCCTGGGCTTTTTTAAATGTAGGGTTTTTGTGCATTGCTGTATACCATTCATGATTGTCAGATGCAGAGTGGTTTAGAAATCCAATGAATTAATGCATTCAAAAGTTATATTTCAGTGGGTGGGGCGCATAGAAAAACATACAAAATTAATAGATTTAAATGTGATTTATTTCATGCATTTAAAAAAATATGCAGGAAAACAAGACAGAATGGGCGTATAATTGAGTGCATGTAAAATTGGGGTGGGGTGGGGAATAAGTTGTCATTAGTTGGAAAGCTCACCTTGTTTTGAGGCAAGCATGATCAACTGATACTTGTATTTCCCAGCCTTGGAGACATCACCTATCTGAACAGATTCCTCAAAGAAATACCTAATTCACCACCAACTGATTGAATTGCTTCCGTGCTACATAATACCTTTTTGTTGTTGTTCTCGTGGCAGCTGCTTAATCTTGGTGCCTTTTTCCTTCCTCTGTTTCATCCTCATAATCCTCAGCTTTATTTGCCTAGCCTGTTGCTTCAACCAGCAATCAAAGGCACCCCCATAATTTTGTTGGAATGCCTGTGATGACATCATACCAGACACAATGGTATGCAACAAATTGTTTTGCACCAGCAAGACCCTGTTGCACAAGAGAACACCTAAGCAGGTTGCTGGCAATAGAATGTGCAACCTGGTACACAATGAGTTTCTGCTAGCACAGCTGCTGCATTGGTTTTCTTTGTTGCACAAGATTAAAACTCACACCTCCCCTTGCACACAGCCCTTGGGCTAGCAGGCAGAGAGCCCTGGATGCAGCCCAGGGTTATCACATTGGCATAGTATTGCATTGGTCAGCACAGCCTTTGTGTGGGCAAATGAGGAGCAAAGAAGAGAAATTATACTCAAAGGAATGACAGCGGTATAGGGAAAAAAGCACTGTCCAGTACTGAAACAGCACAAACCTCTGATATAGTGGGTTTGCTTTTTGGAAAGTCATTTTTCAGCTGTGTTGCATGTGTTACTTTCAAATATCAAAATTAGAGAATATTCAACATAGCTGTAGAAACTACACATGTGGTGCCAAAATTGGTCGTGGCGGTGCAAAACAAGAAGCAAGTAATTGCATTCTCATATTCCTTAATGACATCTCTCTGCACTGAGAAGCACAACAATGAAACAAAAGAAATGTGTTCAGGACAAGTGCTAAAATGTGCTAGGAAACAGAGGTGCCTTTTGCTTTCCAAAATAATAAAAAAGTGGAAGTAGAAAGGAAAAGGAACAAGGGGACTAGTTTTGGATTAGCTGCAAACTTCAGTATAAAATTGTTATACAAACCATAATCCATTGAGTGCACCTGCGTTTTGGTGGCCTTTTCCTGGTTAGCCATTCTCCGTGTCGAGCATCAAGCTACTTTAAAGGAAAAATGAATAAATCAGAGGAATTTGAAAACAAATGGCTTGTGGGGAAGGAGGTGTCAATGGGAGCACCTGCTGAACAAGTTATAGCCAGCAAGCTTGAAGAGCTGGCACATACTCATGCTAATGGTTCATGGCCAGAGTTATCAATATGGCATGGGGTGAAAGCTGCCTCTGGAAATTGTATAGCAATCAGTGAAGTCTTGTTCACATGCTTAGAATACCTTGAAACGAGAAATACAGGGAATTTAAATGCACTGAGGTTTGCCAGTGCTCTTAATAAATTGCAGGTCTACTCCCCATGTACACTCATCCCATATATTTGCACGGCAAGAGAGGCTTTGCTCTGTGTGTGTGTGTGTGTGTGAGAGAGAGAGAGAGAGAGAGAGAGAGAGAGAGAAGTAAGGGATTCTGGTGCTCTCTGTCTTTGCTGCTAAAGAGAGGAGAGGAGATAAAGCTACAAACACAAACTCTCTAAAGTGCTGTGCAATGTGTATCTGTACTGCGGCTTTCTGCTGTATGCATATGGGGACTTGCCTATTGCAAAGAGGCATTCAGATTGGACTCCAGTGTAGAGTTCTTTTTGCATGAGCATGTCACTAGGTACTAACGCAGCACGAATGGTGAACAGCTAATCTGTGAGCTAATTAGGAATGCCAGGCCTTTGAAGCTGTTTTGTGGGTCACGCTCGCAGGTTGATCACCTGGTGTCATGTGAGGGACAGGTAAAAGTGCCACAGGAAAGGAACAATCAGGAATCTTAAAATGTGCTTGCAGAATACAAGCCAGCCCTGCAAAGGAACAGCTGGGAGCACGTTCTAATGCTCCCAATTGTTCCTTTGCAACTGCAGTTTGCTCCAATGCTGTTAACATTTAGCCACGCTGCATCAGCCAGGAGTCAAATCTACCTGATGTGACAT
Organism: Podarcis raffonei; assembly: GCF_027172205.1. Classification (NCBI taxonomy): domain Eukaryota; kingdom Metazoa; phylum Chordata; class Lepidosauria; order Squamata; family Lacertidae; genus Podarcis; species Podarcis raffonei. The sequence continues at coordinate 23,590,036 of NC_070606.1, forward strand.
CAGGTGATTGACAGACATGTGTCCTGTCAAATACGGCCTGTAGAGTGTTGACCACATTTGATCTGGTTCCTTAATCCTGTCATACAGTGTGTGATGGGGGGACATGAGCAGAAGGGCATTTTTATCCCTATCAGAATTTGAACCATTATACTCAGTGTTGGTGATATAGATTTTTTTTAGTCAATAAATAAATACACATACATAGCTAGGATATTTTGCCGCATCTTATTTTTTATTTATTTGTTTTGTAATTCCATTCTTGCCTGCTCATATACAGCTTAGTTTGGAAGCGCCTGTTAAAGTTCACCCAAGATTGCGAAACTTTTGGAACCTCATTTCTGCTTCCAACTCTCAAAATGCACACCAAAGATTTTATTTAGTGAGGGCGTACAATGAGCTAGAAACATTAAAGGGTTGAGTGGGCCTCAGAGAGCAATTGCCATGCCCATTTTATATGTATGTTCCCCCCCCCCTTGTGTAACTTGATGATTAAATGGCCTTTCCATTTGCTCAAATTGGAAAGCAGATAAATAACGAATACTCTGAGTGGTAATTACTACACTTTTGGCATTTATAGAAAACCAGTCACACAAGCATACAATAGATCAAATTAATATTTATGAAGCACAGGTTTCCTACAATTATATAAAAATGGATAATTATGCCTAGAGCTACTTAGCACTTCCACATTTTTTTAATATTGGTGAACTTGGCTATAACTTCTCACATACCTTACATGAAATTTAGTTATAGAAAAATGTATCTGCATGGCTTTTTACTGATAAAACCCAACAGTGTTGTCAAACTCGCTGTTTTCCCCCAAACTCAGAACCTTTTTTGTGCCTAAATTATGGGTTGAGACCTGAAGGTCAAATATTATCCCTTTGAGGGATGCGGCCTGCTCTCCCTCCCACAATTCCAACTTAGTGGTGTCTAGGATGATAGAACTTGCTGACAGGTCCATTTAGGCTATGAAGATAGGGGCTCTGCATCTCCTACCAGCACTTCTTTCTCCTGGCAGCCCTCAGAGAAACTAGTTGCTGACCAGAAGTTTGGTGAACAAGTCAGCACTTTAAGGTATGTGGCTTGTTTGGCTATATTTTTATTTTGTCCTTTGTCCCTCCCCTTCTCAAGAGCTTGGGATATGTGGCCGTGCCAGATGCAATCCACTTCTCAAGTAACTGGAGAAATCCCTAATGGTTGTCATTGATAAGATGATGTATACAATGCAGAGTAAGACGGAAAGCCCCCTGAATGTGTGTAGTATGTTTGCATGGGGTCCTTTTTTCAATGAGCTCAGGGCATTGTACATGAGTGCCAGCTCTTACAGGAATGTTCTGCATGCCATCCACACCTTGCAGTTGGGTGGACATGTTAAGCGATTTCTCTGCTGATCAACCACATATCTACACACATACTTTTGTTTGGTCATTTTTGGAATACATTCAGCCAGGGAGATCACTGGCATTGTTTGCTTGAAGAATGACACACGCATCTGTCTACAAGACTCAAAGTTCCTACCTTCCAGTGTAATCTGGGCCCTCTGTGTGAGCAGCTGACACAAGGAAGCCTGGTTTGTGTGATTCTTATCCAATTTGCTGAGAGGGTGGGAAATGCATGACTAAAAATTATCATGATCAAGTGTACATATGGAGAGAGAGAATCAGACCAGAGTTATGTGCATGGCAAATGGAAAAGTTTAATGCTGTTTATTTCTCAAGCATGCTAGCTCAGTGCCATGCATGGCTGTATTGTTAGAATTGTGGGTCTCTCTTTGGATGTTAACATTTAGGTTTTCAAAATAACAAAGGGAGATGTGATAATTTGCAGCAAGAGGTCTCCCATCTTGGACAATGTGTAGCAATTACAACACATGTTGTATTGACCATCTTGCCAATTTAATGTACTCAGTGCTTAATAGAAAACTATTGTGTTGTTCACTATCAAGTTTCCTGGCAGGTGGCAATTACAAATTTTACTAGCAGCTGAGAAATTTTCTTTTTCTAACTATTTTTTCTTGTTCTGTCTTCTTGATATCATATGAATGTGAATACTAACTGCTGCAAGGGTTGGGTCAGACACACAAAAATACATCTGAAATTTCAGAAGGCATTTTGTCTTCCTTGTCACTCCATGTTCCTTCTTAATTTGAAGACTGTCACTTGGGATCATTTTAATTTCTAATCTAGAAAGAGGCTTCTGGAGCTGATGTATAAGTCCTGTCAACTTGTCTTTCCCCTGGGCTTCACATCCAAGCCAACAAACCTTAGCCATATATTCTCGGTTTGTTTGTAAATAGAGCTGTATTGCATCTAATAGGCTGCATGTTCTACATGATGCCATAGGAGCATGTTCAGCACCCCTCAGCAGCATCAAATATTTCACAAGTATAAATGAATACTATTGTCAGAAAACCTGCAATAGGGAGGAATAGCAGAGAAAGGAAAGGGAATCCCTACTGGAGCGGCATTTCAGCTGGCCAAAGGTGGGCTGAAGCTTAGCCCACCACACTGTTTGATAAAGACTCTCCTCCCTGGAAGAGAGGGGAGTGGTTGTGGGCGGGAGCCCGAGCTCCGCCCCTGGCCGGGGGCCTTAGCCCCCGCCCCTCCTCACCTGGCTGGTGCCCACGCCCACCGGAGGCAGCCAACCAGGTGTCTCCGGGGGGCGTGTTTAGCAGCTTAATGCTGCGGCTCCAGCTCCGCCTCCTCCTCAGTCGTCGTCGTCCTGCAGCAAGTCATGAGGTTTGGAGCTGGAGTCATGAGAAGAGCCATGAGGTTTGGAGTCGGGGGGGGGGTCTGGTTCCTTGCATGCCTTTTAACTTTAAGAGGCTTGCGTGCGCTCAATGCTTTACTGCTTTGAAAAACCCAGGCATCCAGGTTTGCCTTGCTGTGTTCTCTTTTCCGTGTAAAAACCTACATTTAACCTTCTATTCCCCCCCACTCCTGGTGCTTGATTTGTTTGTGCCCAGCACGTGCCCCCAGCGAGGTCTGAGTGTGAGTGTGGCTCCATCTTTCTTTCTCCCTCGTCTCCTCGCTTTCCTTCCATTTTGGCCAGGATGCTTGTATGTTTTCCCCTCTATTGCCCTTGCCTGTCCAATTGCATGGCTGGTCTGGGTGACTGAGTGGGTTTGCCTTACATTTAATTTGTTGGCCAGGGTGCTTATGTGTTTTTCCCCCTCCATTGTCCTTGAGAGCCTGTATGGGACAGCTAAATATTTCTGCATTGCTTGGGTTGGACTAAATGATCCTCAGGGCTCCTCTCCAATTTTAAGTCATGTGTGTGTGTTTGCTGCATGTGTTTGTGCCTGCCGTTTATTGATTATTACTCTTCTAGCGTGGGTTTAATTTACCCTGCCATCCCTTCCATTGGTACCACTTAAATCGGGAGCCCACTGTAAAATTTAAAGGCTGCTGGGGCTTGGAATACATTGTGCACTTAAACCTCACCCCTCTTGGTTTCTCTAAGCCACCCCCCCCCTTCGCTTGATGTTTGGGGGAAGAAATAAGGCAGGGCTTGGGGTGGACAATTCAGGGTTTATGATCAGGAAACCATTCCTCAGCACTGCATGTTTATACGTTTAGAACCTTTGAAGGTGTGCCTTTGCCTGGTTCTTGTCATTGGCTGCATTTGCCAGTACAGGCTCCCTAAAGAAAACTGCTTTTAAACAACAACAACAAAAAGGTTTTGGCTTATAGTACCTTACTAAAAAGTCCAGGTTAACTCACGGTTTATATTTCCACTTCATTTTGGCTCACTGTAAAGGACAGCTATTTTCCTTTCCTTCAAACTTCTTCCTTGCCACGCATCCTCATTTTACTCCCTCCACCCCTCCTCCCTCCAAACTCCCCCCACGCTCCAAACTCCCCCCCACAGACACACACACACACACATACACACCAAGAAACCAACATGACAGTGCCACAGAAAAAATGGCAGTAGCAACAGAAGTTTAGAAGGTTAGACAGGAAGTTAGAACTAGAATTATGCTATTTATGAGGGGTTATGTAAAGCAGTCACTTTCAATCAGCATAATTTAGCATTCATTTAACAGAGTAGAGGAAATAGCCTATGCATTTGAATGGCAAGAACCAGGAAAAAGCTATGGGTACTAGGGAAATGCTGGGGGTGGGGGTGGCATGAATGTGGGCTAGGGATGGATGGATAAGTCTTTTTCTGCTCCATTTATTTTCATATGTGATCAATCACATATAGGATTGTTCAGTCTCATTTTAAAAGCACTCTTTTTTTAGCGTAGATGACATTGCAAAATTCAGAGTTGCACAATCTAACTGATAGCCACATCCAGATCTGCATATAAGTCCAGGTCTGTTTAATTTGCTTGCTTTGCTTTGAAATGTAGACTGGCTTACTTTCTCCTCCATCCTAGTATGGACTGACAAGACCTGAATCCCATAAGCTCCCCTACTTCTGGTTACTCTTCATCTGAATCCACTGCTACCAGCATGCAAGCAGGGAAGCAAATATGGAAAGGACCATAAAATCTGTTTGAACAAAGTGCATTCAAGCTGGACTCATCTATGGTTTCAAACGCACAATGCTCAATGCATTGTAGTAAGCCAAGGGAGTTCAGAACCTTGGCCAGCTCCACACTTCCAGCATTAGTGTGACTTTGTTTCAAATTTACAGTGAGACAATAGCAGCCTGGAAGGAACAGGCTGTGATCCAGTTTCCCAAGATTTACTAGGATGATGATGTGCCAAAACATCATGACCAGCCTGCAATCTAGGTCTCCAGGTCTGAAAGGGTTCAGAGCTGACTTTGCAAGTGGTTTGATACTCCAAGTCCTTTAGCCCTCAAGTAAAGCGATGCAGCTGCCAGGTTGGCCTTACTGATGAGCTGGCTTTTAAAAGGCCAGCATATCTCTGCCTCTGGAGAGATAAAATGCTTAAGTTAACCAGAGTTTTATTCATGCCAAATGTGATTAAAATAAGTGACCATGTTTCAGTATGCCCCCTTGTGATAATTCTTGCAGTGTACAGGAAGGTTCTATTTGAATGATTTTCATTAAACTAGGTGTGTGTGTGTATTCACATGCATACATGACTGTTGGCCAAAAAAATTAACATTTCATATCTAGTAAACTGGAGACATTTTCAAAAGGTATACTTTAGTATTTTCTTCTTCTTAAACATTTCCTCCTACTGCAGGAAAAGTCTTAATAGAAAAGTAAACCAAAACGATAGCTAAAAGTCAAAATACTAAGTGCATCTATAATTTCATGGTGATGCGAGAGGTAGTAATAAAGCCCAGCTTGCATGGAAGTTATGGTGATCTGTTTCATTGTGTGAATAGCTTGGGGCTCATAGCCCACAGCAGGTCTTCAGTAGCTGGTATGAAAAAATCCAGATAAGGCTCCAGCTTTATGTTTACCACCCAGAACTGGCCAAAGGGGTAGACCTTCAGGGTGACCAACCAAACCAGGAGGGAATCTCCCCTGAAGCTCTGGCATGGCCTGGTGGAACTTCATGACCTCTATAATTCAGTCTTCTAATTCAGTCTTGCTTCTTGGTCTGAGGAACAAGGAGGCTTGACCCTGGCTGGCTATACACTGCCCTGCCCACAACGGCACTGAAAATGAGTTTATAGCTAGAAAGAGTTTTTTATGGAATCACAGAAATGTAGAGTTGGAAGGGAACCAAAGGGTCATCTAGTCCAAATTCCTGCAATGGAGGAATCTCAATTAAAGCATCCAGGACTGATGACCATTCAACCCCTGCTTAAAAACCTCCAAGGAAGGAGAGTCCACAACCCCCTGAGGGAGTCCATTCCATTGTTGGAACAACTCTTACTGTCAGAAAGTTCTTCCTAATTTTTAATTAGATTCTCCTTTCTTGTAACTTGAATCCATGGCTTTGGTTCCTAGCCTCCAGAGCAGGGGAAAATAAGCTTGATCCATCTTCCTTTAGATATTCAAATATGGCTATCATATCTCCTCTTAGTCTCCTCTTCTCCAGGATAAATATACCCAGCTCCTTCAACTATTCTTCATAAGGCTTGGTTTCCAGACCCTTGACCATCTTGGTTGTGCTCCTCTGCACATGATTCACCTTGTCAATATCCTTTCTAAATTGTGGTGCCCAGAACTGGACACAGTACTCCAAGTGTGGTCTGAACAAGCCAGAACAGCATGGGACTATTCCTTCCCTTGGCTGGACACTATACTTCCGTTGATGCAGCCTAAAATAGCACTAGCTTTTTTGCTGCTACATCACACTGTTGACTCATGTTAAGTTTGTGGACTATAAGACCCCTAGATCCTTTCCACCTTTACTACTGCCAAACCAGGTGTCCCCCATTTTATATTTGTGCAGCCGGTTCTTCCTGCCTTGGTGTTGAACCTTATATTTGTCCCTATTGAAATTAATTTTGTTAGTTTGGACCCAGTTCTCCAATCTGTTAAAGTTGTCTTGAATCCTGCTGTCTTATGCAGCATTAGTTGCCTGTCCCAGTTCTGTGTCATTTACAAATTTCATGGGCATCCCCTCAATTTCTTCATCCAAGTCATTTATAAAGACATTGAATAACAGTTGGCCTAGGACAGAACCCTGTGGCACCCTACCTATAGCTGTTTTTCCCCCAGGATGACGAGGAACTATTAGTGAGCGCTCTGTATGTTTGTACATTTGTAGTCTTTATAACATGGTTAAAACAACAAATCCTCTCTCTCTCTCTCTCTCTCTCTCTCTCTCTCTCTCTCTCTCTCTCTCTCTCTTTCTCTCTCTCTCTATCTCCAATGTTCCAGAGAGACACTGTTGTTGTTGTTGCTACTTTAAAAAAAATGCTAGTGACAGAAGTATGTTGATTTAACCTAGTATACTTGATAATTACCGAACTATATTCACTATTGTGATGGTGTCTCTGAACCTGTAGTGATGCTTTCCTAGCATTTATGTTTGAAAGATGACAATGATTTATATACTGCCATAAAGGTACATGGTGTTTACCAAGTGCCACAACTATACCCCTCTTTTGAGGAACTTGCAATCTAAATCACAACAGTATAGAGACTGACAACAGAGAAGATAAGCGGGAAGGAGGACAAAGAAGGGAAGTATCAGGCTTGAAGAACTGGAGCTGTCACGGCAATTTCAAAGTTTCAAAATTGAAACACAAAATTGTACTCTCCTTTGGTAGGAATTTACACAGAGGAATTACAGTTAAGATTTGCTCGGGTTCTGCCTGCATTTCCGTGAGACAAATAACTGGACTCTGTCTCAAAGCATGTAATAAGGAAGAGCTCTTCAACAAAGGCAAAACAAATCAGCAACAAGCAATAATACAGAGCGATATCCCAGAAACTAGAGGTGTGTGTTGACAAGATTTGGCTCAGATCCTGATGCACTGCTTTGTAAAACATTGGCCCAACGTACTTCAGATACTTTCCAGTTCAACTTAAGGTCTGAATCCAAATCTGCTTTGGGGAAAAATAGGTTATTTGCCTCACATGAAGTATTAGAATATCAACAACAATGCTATAATGCATAATCACTGACTTCTGACAGAATTGGATGACATTTGCTAGTATAGTGGCCTCTTCAGAGTGGCTAACACCTGCCAAATTGCATGCAGAAATGTCCTATTTAAACATTCCCCCACCCCAAATTCTCCATAGTATCCTTCCTTAGTGCTTCCTTTTCTGTTAGCTGCTAGAGTGGGGAGCTTCAGACTCAGATGGGGAGCTCTTGCTCTGCCCTGAGTGTCTCTTGTCTCTTCCTCTCTCTCAAGAAGCAGAAGAAGGTACAGGTTGGGCAGCTGACTATGGAAAATTTCAGGTGGGCTGGGGACATCTAGGTCCAAAATATGGAAGCTTCCAGTGCTACCCTGGCTCACCAACCCTATTGAGTAAGATGCACAAAAGAACCTTTGTGCAATTGCACTTCAGTCATGCCAAGATTGCTCCCCCCCCCAGTGTTTTAGTCAATACTTTTGTGCACATAAATAATATTTCTTTGGGAAAGACATGAGAGAACTCAGGGATGTGAATGTGGCAGCAATGTGGAGAAAGTATTGCAGGACCTTAAATAGGTACTCAAAATTGTATCATGACACATGCTTTCATGGCCTAGATGTAGCAAAGTGTGGTCACTATTTGTCAGGTAACAGGGACAGCACCATGGTTAATTTCTAATGTAAAGTGATTTGGAATTCCAAAATCTATGGAGAAGTTATAACAAGGAGAATTTGAAAGCAGCCTTAGGTGAAATTTTGCTGGAACTTTTGGACTTCTGGATGACATTTGTTCTAGCTAATAAGTAAGAGGAAATTCCTCTGAAATTTATTGGAAGTGTTCCATGCATCTTCATAGCTAGGATGTGAACAACCCATTGAGATAAACCTGTCACTAATGCATCCTACCATGGCATGGTATGTAAAATTCTTGGTTTCGTAAGCAAAGCTGTTCATAAATGAGGCTACCGGCACCACAAAGAGGGAAATAAATTGATACTCAGCATTATTATCTGTGTTAACAACAAGACAATGCCTGCTTCTATTTCTTCAGCAACAGTCCCAAGAGCAAGTGATTACAATTTGATGCTTCTCTGATGGATACTTAGCAACCAGAAGCTGATGTTAGAGAATGGCATTTAGTCTCTTGACACTTTCTGCATTGATATGGGAGAATTGAATCAAGAGAGCATGTTCACATTTTAATCTCTTCCCATCAAAATGAATAGATTGTCTAACATCAATAAAATATAGTAGAGGACATGTAGCGGATTTCAGCTGGCTTACTAATGATAAGTCGTTTATCAAAGGGATGAAAACTAATATTTTATGGCACTTGAAAACAACAGCGTTGTATCAAATTTCAGCTTAAAAAATGATCTTCTTAAATGGAAACTGATGAAGGGAAAGTGTTTGGGCCACTAACCCAAATCCCATGAATTTGAAAGTTTTGCCATAGATTTCGGTGCTTCTGCCAATCGATCATGCCTAGTGCTCCCTAAGGGCAGATGAGGTGGTCAGCTGTCTGGGCTGTGTCACGCCAATTGCAAGTGGCTGCTCTCCCACAGATGTGAAAGGAGAGCAGGATCATGCTCATTGGCCATGCTTCTCATTGACTGTGTTTCACATGTGGCGTTCCTCTCTACCTCCCTGTTTTTGCATCTGTCTGGCCACAGTTAGAGAGAGAACTTCAGATAAGAATATGAATCTTACCTAGGTCAAGCATGGCTCTTTATGCAGCCTCCTCCATTGTATGTATGAACTAAGCCTGGGTCAATTCTAGGAAACTATTTCTTCTTCTCTATACATCCACTTGCCATTAAAGGCTTCTTTACCTCTATTCACCAAAATATTCACACTTCGTAGTGCTTCAGCTGATAAAATTATAAGCAAACCAAAGCAAAATGGACAGCCTGATCCAAGATATGCTTTGTTGTATAGACACAGCAGTAATACATAGTGGATCAGGATTTAAATGGATAGCTAATGGCTGGGGCAGGAGTTGGTGAGAGAAAGGAATGAGTCTCAAAATGGTTGTTGTTTGGGATGACCTTGCTGTCCGTGTTCTCTACAACTGTAAAATATATGCAAGGAGCAGTCAGAAAGTCAATAAAATAAACCATTGCTGCGGTCCAGTATGGAACCAGGGTGCATAAATTACCACTTTAATGTTGGATCAATACTGCAAACAGTTATCCCCGAGGTCATAAAATATAATTTGAACACAGATGCTCTTTGCAGGACAAAACTAGGAAGAACAGTATTTGCCAGGCTAGTGGTGGTGCTTGGCACTGTGAGATTTTCATTTGAAGTGAAATCAGGCTCATGGTAACTCTGCTAGTGTGTGGAGTGCTAATGGCAGAAATTAAGTTTGTTACAATAAATTGTCACAGTCAAAACCATATATTGTTGCATCATTCTCATAAATTAATTAGAGTCTCTCCCCAACCTACTAATTTCAGGTGGACACCTTTAGGGTGCACACCTCTAGTTCCTTATTTTCTGCGTATTTTGAATATTATTGGGTGGTGGTGATGATGATGATAAATAATAAAAACAATAGACACCAGATTGAAACTTTCCTCTGCTCCTGGGAATTTGATGGCAACTGATGGGATGTTTTTACTTATCATTAATTAATTTGGTTTTTCTTAATTGCAGATTTTGTCAGTTTAATTTTTGATTATTTTAATGAGGTATATTTTTAGCATTATGTGTATTCACTTTTGTTTTATTATTTGGTTTTAAGCTGTGTTTGTGTGTGTGTGTGTGTGAGAGAGAGAGAGAGAGAGAGAGAGATTTCCTTTTATTTCCTTTAATTTTTTTAAGAAAAGTTACTACTACTACTACTACTACTAATAATAATAATAATTAATTTTATTGGCTTAAGGAGACACTATAGGACTAGAACTGGAATGTTAAGCCCATTTCTTTGGTTATAAGGAGCCTTAAAATCAAATTGATATTCCAGAGTCTTCTTAATCACTCTGGGTTTTAGGGAGCAATCTCCCTCCAAACTTTGATAGATGGAAAGTTGCATTGGAGACCTCATAGGTCGAATCATAGGTTTTGTTATGTTTTTCAGTTTGGCCCCAAATAGCCAGCTCCTAGTGACACAACCACTACAGAGAAGAAAGTGAGAATGATAGTTAGGGAAAAAATATTGCTTCTTATTCTTTTTTATGATTCCAAACAAGTAGGTAGTAGGATAAAAAAAATATACAATGCTATTATTAGGTGATAGATTATCAATCATTTGTCTACGTCATCAAAAGTCTGTTAGTAATTTTAGACATTGTTGGACACTCACAGCTCCTTCATATAGCATAGGATTGGACTGAATATGGACAAAAGGTTCCAAGGTGGTTGATCTAAAGCCCCCCCCCCCACTTCCTACACAGGGTAGAGAATAATATCGTCTACTATGCTTATAGCTCTTGAGGGAAAACACATGGGGATGTATGTTTTATGACTTGTCAAAATCACACTCTACCAGTATGTGTGTATTGTTCTTGAATGGATTTATGGGACATGGGCACAAATGCAGAAGGCTTCTATTGAGTTTAGCCACATCTCGCCAATTGCTATGAATTTATGAATTTAATTTATGAATTTAATTTTGGAGCTGCACCATATTTTGCCTTGTGGCTTCTGGCCTCATTTCCATTATCTTCTCGTATTGCTGACACAATGTGTTTGAAGCTTCAACCTGAGCCTTTGCATGCTTACTCAAAGCTAACTTCCACTAAATTCAATAGAGCTTACTTTCAGATAAGGGTCCATGGAATGACAGCAATAATGTCACCTTTGTGGGACTGTGCAGAAATAATGGTCAGAATATAAAGAATGATGAAACAAATCCCAAGAGCTTTAGATATACTTTCTTCTCACTACCATCCCGTGTTGTGTGGCAACCTGTTTTTGAAATAGAAGGGAATTTCAAAAGCCATTAATGATATGGCATGGCAGGATGGGGAGTGTTAAAAACATCATCTGGACATGCATAAATCCATTGCTTAAACCTAAATTTCAGCTCTATGGATTCAGGCCATAATTTGTTCCTTTATTGCATACTGTTAATTACACATATAATACTAAAATGCTATCTTCCCTAAATGGTTTCAACGAATTTACTGAAAAAATAGTGAGATGTGATTAAACATTCCTCATATTTATGGGAAATAGCCTTCTTTCTTCATCACTCACAACTAAAATTCCCACAGTGTTTATCACTTGCCTTAAAAAACAACAACGGCAAGACAGCCAGTAAGTGAGATCCATGCATGATATTAGCTCACAAGCTGTTTAATGTGTGGTTCCTGGATCGGTGAAGTGAGATGGCACGGAAGAAGGGTTACAAAATGATGTGAAATACTAATGAGTCAACACAATCTGGAATATATTAGGAAGGTTCAAGTCAAGAGCAGGTGAAGGAACGTGTTATTAAGCGTGACTTCTAGCCCAACAAAATCATGCTGTGCATGCATATGGAAGAATGGTCCTATCCCAGGCAGGTCAAGTAAGTGAATAACACAGAGATGCTTCCAGTTCTCTCCACCACACTGTGTGCATAGCCTAAGTCACTATGAGCAACTAACAGTTCAATTTGGTGACCTGCTGGAATATGTCTGATAGTAACCCAACCCAACTGGACCAAAACCAACAGAATGTGCAGTAAACTAATTCTAAGAAACTATTAGTAGAATAATTAAAAACAAAGCAAAATCAGGAACCAATCTACACTCGGTCTAGGACTTTTAAGCAGTGTGTCTTCCTTAACCATCACAAGTTCATTCCACTGCTTGCATTGCTTTGCATATCTTTGGGCTGATGCATTACATTCTGGCAGCTATTCTTCATTCCACATACCCATGAATTATTCTAGTTGTGTGATTAACAGTTAAATGTCTCTCACCACTGAGATTAGGGTGCATGCAACAATATACACCTTAACGGCTTTTATCTTATTTGTCTTCATTGTTTCAGAAGCACTGTGGTTGTGTGAATATTCTATTTTATTTTTTAAAAGGAAAAGTAGAAGGGTTGATTTCTGTCAAGGTTGTGCCAAATGATAATCTTGTCTTTTAGCTCATCTTGAATTATTTTCCTCTTTGCTAGAAAGGCATACAAAAATGGTTGTCTTCAAATATAGCACAGACAGGAGTAAGATAAAGAGCAAGTAATGGCTAATGGGGAAGAAAATCCCAAATAACACTACTTGCCAACCTTAATGTGCTAAAATGTTCAGACTTGAATTGAATGTAGATATTGGGAGCAGATTGAAAAGGAAAATGAAGGGGCAATTTTGCACCTAAAATGACTTCTTCTATTGATGTTAGCTATTGTAAGGGTGGAGGGTAATTTCCAACACACTATGCACACACAAAAGAGCTGACAACATTCATCTCCCAGTTTAATATGTTGGTTGACTTAGGCCATAAATGAGTTCCTTGTTTATTCCTACTCTGATTGATTCAGTTTTGTTTGATTGTGAGATGACGATAGCACATATAAAATGAAACAACTTTCTCCTTTTCATGAAATATAATTTCAGCAAGCTGATAATGGAAACATACTCTCCTTGGGTTGGTTTGCATTAAGTGGTAAGAAGCTTTCATGATTTGCTAGAATCCTTCAGCCAAAGCTGTTTAAAATTAACAACAACAGCAACAACAAAATTTCAGCCTTCCTCTCTCCTACAGTTCCTGGTCATGTACACTTCTTTTCTCTCCCATTTTTCAGCTTAGACTTCTCTGTCTTGTGTTCTCTTTTCCCCCAGTATCCCCCAAGACTGCTAATTTTCCTGCTCTTTAACCCCTACCCTCTCCTTTTGCAGTCTTCTCAAGCTCTTACTCTCCTCTTTTGCTAGGTCTTTGTTTCTTCTACCCGAGGTCCCTGGCTCTTCCTGGGATCAGAGCAACCCAAGCAAAGGCAGACCAAGATACCTTGGCCTGACAAACCCATGTGTCAGGAGATCTTGGGTACCACAGAGGTGCCGGCAACCCCCCAATCCTTTGATGCATTACAATATAGATAGAATTTCTTCATAGCTATTCCACATATCCTGGCAGAGTGGCACATCTCAAGGGTTCTGGGCAGATACCACTATCTTAAACAAAATCAAAACTAGTCATCTTCAAAACAAAAATATGATTCAAAGTACATCATGCTGGCATAGTCTAACTTCCTTTCCCCCTGAAGCCTGGTCACACATGCATTAGTGCATTTTGATTTCTCATGTACTATATGTGCTGGGGCATGGGAGAATTCTTAAGCTTCAATGTCCACCCTTCCTGGACCATGTGACATGACACACTGTGTAGCCACTGTAATTAAGTTATGTGCTGATATAACTAAGCTCAGAATGATGCTGATGAGTGAGTAAAATGAGAAAGACTCTCCTCCCTGCAAGAGAGGGGAGTGGTTGTGGCCAGGAGCCGGACTCCACCTCAAGCAGGGGGCGTTTGCCCCCTGCCTCCCACTCACCTGGCTGGCGCCCACGCCCTCGGCCAGGCACCCAACCAGGTGCCTTCAAGGGGGCATGTACAGCAGCCTAAATTGCTGCGGTACCAGCCTCCAGCCCTCACTTTTCGTCGTCCCGTCGTGAGTCACCCACCCTCCACTCCCTTAGAGCAGGGTTTCCAGTTTTCTTTTGGCCTTGCTATGGACCTTAGGTTGGTCACCCTGGTTGTCCGGGGGGCCTGGTAGGAATTTTTCCATTTGGCATTAGGCTTTTTGGTTTTTTCGCCTACCTCGTAGCAATCGTCACAACTTTCGTGGTATCGGTGGGTAGGTTAGGCATTGGAATAATGTGTTGTGGTGTCGAAGGGCTAGGTGTGGCCATCGCCTGCGCCTTCAATTTTTGGGTATTCCGTTAAAGGAATCCGGTGGTCGTGTATTCTGTCCGATGCCTGCTTGGCGGGAGGCCATGGCACGACCCTCGGTGACATCAGGGGAGAGCTTATAGTTGGATTGGCATCAACAGGCTCCACCTACTGGTGAATAAACCCCCTTTGTTTTTTAGACTCACCCCTCTCCGAGTGGGTGGAGTCAGCTGACGTAATCCAATGCCTAAGCCAATACCTTTTCACTTGCTGTAATCAATAAAGTTGTGGCCTTTTCTTGCCCATTAACCTTATATCACGTGTCCTTGTGTTTCATTCCACTGCGCAGGGTTCGGGTCCTCGAACCACAAGCGAGAAATCCAAGGGAGAACTATGGTTAGCCAGGGAGGTAAAGATCAGGTCAGTTAGCTTTAAAATGTAACAAGAACGAATTCATCTGTCATCCCTACAAATAACAAGAGCAGAATACAAGGAAATGCTCTTGTGCATGTTTATAGGCTTCGTTTCAATTACATGTTGTGAGACTTGGTTCCTGTACTGTCCAACACAGGGTGAAGCAAAGGTGTTGGGTGCAGGGGGCAGGGGGAGATATGTGGAAGGTTGGTGGCAATTTGTAGTTTAGCAGGGTAAAGGTCTGGTAGCTGCTTAAACCACTGAGCAGGTCAGAACCAGAATCATTGATAAGCATCCGGAAGGCACACCTCATCCACCCTGAACAATAGTTCTAGCCCTCTTTTCAACAGCCCCCCTCCATATACAACATCAAAACCAAACCTCCTACAGTGGTACCTTGGTTCTCAAATGCCTTGGTAATCAAACACCGAAAACCCGGAAGTATTCCGGTTTTCAAACGTTTTTCAGAAGCCAAACGTCCAATGCGGCCATTGGCTATTGTTTCCGGGGCACCTGCACCAATCAGAAGCTGCGTCTCGGTTTTCTCACATTTTGGAAGTCAAACGGACCTCTGGAACAGAGAAAGCTTGGCACTTTTGTTTTTGCTATTTATTTTGTGTTTTTGTGGCTTTTTTGGTTAATTTGTTTTTGTGACTGTGTGGAACCCAGTTCAGCTACTGATTGATTGATTGATTGTGTGACTGCGGAACAATGACTATCATCTGTGCAGGTCTAAACAATGACTATCATCTGTGCAGGTAAGGGGAAAATTTTTTAATTTTTATCATCTACAGTACTGTCTTATTTATTTTATAGTACAGTACATTGATACTTGCTTTCATTTTATGGATCGATGGTCTCGTTAGATAGTAAAATTCATGTTAAATTGCTGTTTTAGGGGTTGTTTTTAAAATCTGGAAGGGGTTAGTCTGTTTTGCATGACTTTCTATGGGAAAGCGCGCCTTGTTTTGGAACACTTTGGTTTTGGAATTGACTTTTGGAGAACCACTGGTACCACTGTATTTTTGTCTTTCTTTCTTTCTTTCTTTCTTTCTTTCTTTCTTTCTTTCTTTCCTTTCTTTCTTTCTTTCTTTCTTTCTTTCTTTCTTTCTTTCTTTTTCTCCCTCTCCTCCCCCCTTCTCTGAATGCCCTGCTGTTTAAAAGCAGAAAACATTTCTTTCAGGCTAATATTGGTTGTGTGGGCATATTTACAAGGCTATATTAAATGATGATCAATTCTGTGTGGTGTCTGTTGGGTTGAGCTAGAGCCAATAATATGTGGAGCCAGAGCCAAGGGCAGGCAGAACCAACTAATTTAGTTTTGTCCCCAAGAAGTAAAGGAGCAGAAAGACAGTAGGCACTTCCATCCCCTGGACCAGTTTTAAGCAGGAAGGCAAGTAGGTGAGAACTGATTGACAGCAGTCTGAGGTTGGTGAGGCAGTACCCATTGGCCTTAATGGTCCATTCTCCACTGATGCTGGCCCTGATGCATGCACTTAAGGTTGGTACCAGTTGAGGAAGGGGACAAGCAAGATAAGACAAATATGGATCATTTTAACATTCCTCCAAGCATTTAGAAGATTATACTGGTACAAATCCTAACACAAAATGGCACATCAACTGTGGGCTTCATTCACAAAGCCTTTGTATAATAAATTATATAGGACATCTGAGCTATGCTTATGTTTCTCAAAATTTAGCAATATTGTACCATTACCATTAAATGACCTCTTTTTAATTATTTTTTCCTTTTCAGTAAAAAGGTCCTTCCAGGTCAGTTGTTAGGTACCAGTTAGTAAACATTTTTCAAACTTATTAGCTAGAATTCCATTTTGTATAGATTCTCCCCTAGGACAGTCTGTCTGAATGATACACATTTCACTGCTTCAGCAGCACAACAATGAGGACAACAGTATCTTTAAGGAATATATTTAGCTTTATTCTTTAAAAGGCTACTCTTTGTGGTTTGGAGGCATAAAGCAAATCATTGTTGCACTTTACATCCAAGTGCCTCAAGAATTTAATACGTTAAAAAGACTCCAGTTACCATCTATCCTGCTTTTTGGCATTTCCAAAGGAGTGAGGGAATGTGGCAACTAAATCCTTTGGTGAAATTAAATTATAGGTTGTGTAGCTGTTGAGAGTTTAGCTATCTTAAGAAGGAGCAAAGGGCAATAACTGAGCAAAGTGGATGATCAGTTGCAGATAGATAACTGGCAGATGGAAAGAGAGAATGGAATTGAGGCAGTAATGAAACTCAGCAGTGGAAATTCAGGCTGTACCCTTTTACCTGGAAATGAGTCCCTTTGTATTTAATGGGATTTACTTCTGAGTGGCGCTGTGGTCTAAACCACTGAGCCTCTTGGGCTTGCCAATCAGAAGGTTGGTGGTTCGAACCCCCATGATGAGGTGAGCGCCCGTTGCTCGGTCCCAGCTCCTGCTAACCTAACAGTTCGAAAGCAAGCCAAAAAATGCAAGTAGATAAATAGGTACCGCTCTGACAGGAAGGTAAACGGTGTTTCTGTGCACTGTTCTGGTTTCGGTGTTCCGTTGCACAAGAAGTGGCTTGGTCATGCTGGCGACATGACCCAGAAAAACTCTGCAGACTAATGCTGGCTCCCTTGGCCTGTAAAGCGAGATGAGCGCTGCAACCCCAGAGTAGTCTGCAACTGGACTTAAATGTCAGGGGTCCTTTACCTTTTAGCTATATATAGCAGAGCTGGCCAACCCACAGCCTGCTTCCAGCTTCCCCACGACACCCCTGCCACAAATGTGGCCTTTATGTTTTATTTTTAAAATTAACTTTTTTCCCCTTTTTGCTCCTCATCCACTCACTGTTTGGGAGTTGTGTGGCTCTTTCTGGGTACTAAATTGGGCACTGCTAAATTGAGTGCCTCCTGCTTTTTTAAAAAACAGTTCTTCAGGCACTGCCATTGCAGGCAAGCGCTTAGGAAACAGGAAGAGCAGCTTCAGAGGCAGATTTAAGGGAGTGCAGCCAGTTTGCCTGCACTGGTTGCCAAGACAAGAGGGTGCTGCAGGGGATACCACAACAATGACAAACAAGGGAAGGGCAGTGGGGCACCAAATTTGGCATTGAACAGGGTGACCCTGAAATTTAAGGCCCAAAGTCTGCTACTGGCAGCTGCTTCCTGTTTCCTGTTTCCTCCTCTCTATCAGGTAGGTAGGGTTCAATTTGGAATATTCCTGGGGGGGGGGGGAGTCATCTCGCCCCTTCCAGACCAGTTGGCAGACCAAGACAGATCCTTTAACCCTATGGCATATTCCCCATAGATTTATTCAACGCCGTCCTGAGGTGTCCACTTTGAGTTGTTTCTACTTATGGTCCCTGTCCATGGTGCCCCAGAGTGTGACCAACCCGAGAAACAGATGCAAGAGAAAAAACAGCCTACCCTGGTGCCTTATGCTAAGAATTTATGGCCCTTTTGTTACTGTCATGTTCCATGACCCGACCTCCGATGAGAGATGAGCCCCAGAAGCTCCAGGAGCCCCGGGAATAGAAATTCATGGTAAGAATTTCCATTTTCCCCTGGAGGTTCTAGTATGGGATGTGCCATATGGGTTGTCATATGTCCTCTTTTTCCAGGACACGCCCTCCTTTTCATGGGTAGAGTCATCATAGTGATCCATAGTTAAAAGTAGAAATGGGCAAATGTGCCCCTTTTTTGCTCTTCAAAATACAACAATCTTAATCATAGCAGAGCTGTAGTATGTATGGGCGGGAGAGGAGCAGGGCCATGGACTGACTACCTGCTGATTTTTTCTATCTCAAATGCTGCATTGGCAAGGCCTATAAATCTATTTTATAGTGTTTGACGGAGGTGTATATGGAGGCCCATGTTCCTTCTGTTTCCTGGGCTTTTATGTAGTCGAGGTGCTCCTGAAGGAGTAAGGGGCTATTTTAATGGGAGGGGGAACCAAACCCCCACCCCAATTTTATGATCATGAAGAGCATAAGGCAGAATTTTCCCCAGTGTGATAGGGAGGGTTGTTTTAAGGAGTAATGAAATAATGTATGCAAAATATGTTAAACGTAAGTGCTATGTGAGTCATGAATATTATTGGTGATTGGCTAGACTTCCCTTGGTTCAGTTCAAAATTTGCTTGGGAAGTGGGGAACTGGGTAGGTGGGAAGATTGGTTAACCGTGGTAAATATTGCAGTGAATCAGTTACAAATTCACAGGGGGGTTGGCTCAGCTCAGGAACATGCATATGTGAATTGGGTCTTGGGATGGTGCAGAGTATTATCATATGTTGATTGTCAGGCTGTAAATAGAAGTCCTCCAAAACTCTTTGAGAAAATGTTTTCTGGTAAAATCAGAGACCAGGAAGAAAAAGCGGGGTGGATGTGGGGTGGGAATGTGGAATATATGAAAAAAAATTGTAAACAGCTCAAAACATTAGCAGGGTTAGAATAACAAGAGCAGAAATTTTAAAATCAGAATAGAAAATGGTATAAACAGAACAAGGAGTAACTAGAATATGCAGCAGAAAAAGAAAAAAATGGAAATGAACCACAGATGGGGGGAAGGCACATTGATGCTATATGTATGCCTGGATGTAGCCTGGGGGCTACTGCCCCCCTAAATCAAAATCAATACAAATCAATACAAATCTGAGGTTCTGTCCCCCTACCAAAAGCCTCCCACCCTAACAAAAATCCTGGCTATGCCCATGTATGTACGGTATAAATTTATAATTGGTGTAAACGTTGTAAAACTTAAAATAATAAATATTGAGAGAGGGGGGGGGAATATTCACCTTTGTTTTGGGAGGGACCATTTTCCACTCAATTTTTGCAGTTGCTTTGGTGCTGTCTCCCTCTTTCTTTCCACACTTTCTCTCTTTTGCTCTCTCTCTCTCTTTGCTGATTACTGTTGCTTCCATCTAACTGGATTCACATGAGTGATCCCAGTCAATTAGAAATTATGCAGTGTATGGGATGATGTTGCTATGCTGCATAGCTGATCAGATTCAGCTAAGTGGCAAAGTTACCGATGGTGAGTGAAGCCAATTGAGAGTTAGAGGGAGGACAATGTGAATGAATATGCAAGGGCTTTCGGAAGAATTGCTGAAACCCAGTGAATAGTTCCAGCTTTTCCCTAAGGCCTCTTTAGGTGTTACAAAAAGCAGGAAGTGAGTATGTCCAGGAGCAATAGGGCAGGTGCATTAACTTTGTCCCCCCTCTGTCGCCACTTCTGTTGCATTTCAACCTGTGAAAGGCAAATGTCTGAAGCAGGCAACTGTGGTGCCCCCCTGCACATTTCAAAACCCTCAGTGAATTGGTCCATCTAGTTCAGCACTGCACCTTGTACATTGACTGGCAGTAGCTTTCCAAGGTATCAGCCCTACCTCTCCCATTCCCTTCCTCTTTTCCTTCCTTTCGTCTCTCTTCCATCCTGAAGGCTCAGAGGTCTCACAAAGTGAACTTTCCCCCATGAACATCCATTACTGCATGCTCAAAATGTTTACTAAGTTTCTTATAAGCCATTATAAGAGACTGCAAACGGAAATAAAGTAGCATCATCCATCATTCGTATATACTGTACAGGGAGATGTTGCATTAGGATGTACTGAACTGTATGATATATAAGCTTTTTTTGTATGTGTTCTTTTGGGAGAATGCACTTGTCGTTGAAATTCTGACCAAGCGTTCTTTCTTGAGTGCAGTTATGGCTGCCTAGAAAATAAAGCCTTTCAAGTCTAGCCCATGTCCCTTTATTCCATTGTACTGACATAACAGTGAACCACAGTGGTACCTCGGGTTAAGAACTTAATTCGTTCTGGAGGTCCGTTATTAACCTGAAACTGTTCTTAACCTGAGGTACCACTTTAGCTAATGGGGCCTCCTGCTGCCACCGTGCGATTTCTGTTCTCATCCTGAAGCAAAGTTCTTAACCTGAGGTACTATTTCTGGGTTAGCAGAGTCTGTAACCTGAAGCGTCTGTAACCTGAAGCATCTGTAACCCGAGGTACCACTGTAATTAATAGGGAAGGGGGGAAAACAGTGGACAGCCCCCCCCCCCGAGTTACCATCTGCAGCCTTCATTTCCTGTCTCCACTCATGGTGCTGCCTGAAGCAGGTTGCTCCACCTTGTTGTGTTTAAAGGCCAACCACGATTTTCTGAATATGTAGCATCACTTACCAAGGGAGCCCTTCTAAGTCACCCTTATCAGCTGGAAGAGTGCTGTCAAAATGTTGTGGTTGACCGAAGCATTTTTTTACTGGAGCTCTTATACAGCAAGCATTAGCTTGATGTCCATCCTTCTCATTTCTACTTATTGATGTGTTCAGTGCTATTTTTCTAGAAAAGGAGGTCTGGAACTCACCATGAATGCCTCCCTTGTTCTCTTATAATGGCAATGCTGCCCACCTGAGAGGCACCAGAACTGAGTTCTGGTGAGTTCTGGCTAAATAAAAGCCCTGAAGGTGCTCATACTTCTGCTTCTAATGTTTCATGATTATCATTCTGAAAAATTTCAGGTGACAGAAGATAATTTTTAAAACACATAAATAATCCCAGGAATGATTACCAGTTCCACATACTCTTAACAATTGTAGAGGAAGTTCTCCCTGCCCCCCTTCCCCAAAGCAAGCATTTGCTTCAGTTTACTCATTTATGTCATCAGGACAAACTTGAGAAATTTTGGATTTGGTTTCATTGTGATAGCTTTGTTTTAAGCTTTGGCTTTCAAAGTTAAATGAGGTTCAGTGCAAGAGTTTTTCTTTTTCTTTTTTGCCTACAAAAACAACGTCTCCTCCAAGAGACCCGTCTGGGAATCTTAAGCTGAAAGTTCAGCAAACTTTCCCTTTAAATCGACTAATATGTTGCCTCTGAAACCATGGAAGAAGTGTCTTTCCTGCTGGCACTGGAGCCACATTAATTATCAAGCTCCATTTAGAGGATGGCAGGTGGCTGATAAAGCTCTTAAGGGAGTTTCCCATCTGTCTGTCCATCTTCCTATGCATTTCCAAGCGTTTGCCATTTTAGCTCTCTAGCATTTAACTGAAAGTCAAAAGACATGAGGGTGATTTACTGATTTCTCCCCCTGGTAAATTTAGAAAGCATTGCAGAGATGTGCTTGACGTTCATTTCTATTGAGGTACAAAAACACTGCAGAGAAAAACAAAACAAAAGAACCTAAGAAGTGGCCTTATAGTCGTAATGTCTGTTGCATGTACCTCAACACTGCCTATTCTGACTTAGTGGCTATCTTCATTCTTTCTCAGCCATACCTGAATTCCTTTAATCGAACATGCTGGGGACTAAACCTGAGGCCTTTTACCCATGTCCTTCCCGGAAACTCCACACACTTTGAAAATTGCTGGCTGGGTGTGTTCTCATCATACAGTCATTCTTTAAACTGATAGTTGATTTTGATGGATTAGAAATGATGGATTGAACAGGTTGGACATGATGAAGAAGTGTTTGCTGATGACATATTATGCACTGAATGATTTAGGGTGCTTGCATTTTAGGGTGCTTGGGCACATAGTGTTGAGTCAGCTCATATAGTCTAGAAACGTGCTTAGTTCAGAGTTGTTATCGACATTTCACCTAAAGCAAATGTTGGAACAATTTTAGATCTCCTTTTCAGGCAAAACTTATTTTATTTTATTTTATTTATTTTGAAGGAAGCCAAAAAGAGTTTGAATAGAATTGGCTTTTTTTTTCTTTTCTTCAAGGGGGTGCTGTATATTCCCTAAATTCTCAATGGATTTTGCCTGAAGCAAAATCTGTAACTAATTTAAAGATTTATCCTCAGATGATACATCTGAAAAAACTCAAGGAATGAAAATAGTTTCTATAAGACCAGCAATATTCATGCATCCTTGATTGTGTTTTCATGTTGATAAACTTCCTTCTGTTGAAAAAGAATAAACTTTGATAAAGTGAGGCATTATTTCAAACAACCTACCATACAAGTAGAAGTCACAGCAGGTGATAATTGCAGCTTATCCCTGATGACTGTAATTGCTTGTAACCTGACGTAACCTGACGTAACTTGAACTTGAGTCATCTGACTATTCTTGGTCTCTTAGGGCTTGTCCACACCAGAGTTTACTGTATGTTTTTTAGCTGTTTGCATTTCCATTTAATTTGCATGGTTTGCATGACTTTACAACAGCAATCTCTATGCTTTCCCCCATAAATTTGGGCTTACTTGATACAGGAATATTCTCTTACTCTGGAGAAAAATCAGGCTCACCAAATTAGAAGACAAGAAAAATCACAAAAGGAAACACCTGCTGGTATGAATGGAAAATACTGAAGTTTTTCTTTATATGCAAATTCAAAGACTTAAGTGACAGGACTACTCTGGGCCAATTTGAATGCAAGGGAATGAAATAGCAGCTAAAGAATGCTCAGATGTGGACAAAAAGGTAAAGGTAAAGGTACCCCTGCCCGTACGGGCCAGTCTTGACAGACTCTAGGGTTGTGCGCGCATCTCACTTAAGAGGCCGGGGGCCAGCGCTGTCCGAAGACACTTCCGGGTCATGTGGCCAGCGTGACGAAGCTGCATCTGGCGAGCCAGAGCCGCACACGGAAACGCTGTTTACCTTCCCGCCAGTAAGCGGTCCCTATTTATCTACTTGCACCCGGGGGTGCTTTCGAACTGCTAGGTTGGCAGGCGCTGGGACCGAGCAACGGGAGCGCACCCCGCTGCGGGGATTCGAACCGCCGAGCTTTCGATCGGCAAGCCCTAGGCGCTGAGGCTTTTACCCACAGCGCCACCCGCGTCCCTTTCAGATGTGGACAAGCTCTTCGCAAATGCAGCTGTATGTTTTTGTGAAATGCTCTCTTATCACATGAATGCAAAACATGTCTCTGAGTGGCAAGAGGATAAAAAAAAAAAACTTTGCATGTGATAACAGTAATCTCAACAAAACATGGACATTTTAGGAGAAATTGTATCCTCCATTTAATCTTACTCTGATGTGCTGGGTATCCTGAGCTGCATTGAAGACAACTTTCTAGCCTTCCCCACCACCATATGAAGAGGATATGAATTAATCCTACCCATACCAAAATGCTGCAGATCAGATTTTGCCTTTCATTAGTGAACCTGCTACTTTCTGAAACAGTTACCATGCTATGTATCAATTCTGCCCAACGAAGCATGCATGGTAGCCAATCAGGACCTTAATAGAACACGGTGGGAAGAGGGAATGTTAGGCCACATTCCATGACTGGTGTGGAATGAATGGTTAAAAGAATAAATGTTTGTTTTTTAAAGAACAAAATACCAGCTTTGTACTTATATCAGTAGTTAAAAGCTTGGTCTCATTCGGTCCTTTTTGGTCTGTTGTAAACACATCTTAGCGGATCCAAATAATGTCAACAGATGGGACATGCATGCTGGGCCCATGCATTATGTCATTTCAGCGGTTCCATTTTTGTCAAAGCAGACTATATTTGTGGAAATTTAAATGGGCAATATGGAGCATAATGTGTGAGTACTAGCTTCCATTTATCAATCTGGCATTGTGCAGGCACATTTTATTCCTTTTACTGCATCACTTCTCAGCTAATAGTCACACTATATGTGATACACAGACATGTGTATCTTTTCCTGGCTTTTTCTTTTTTTTTTTTTATTAAATATTTATTAGCATTTTCAAGAATTAAACAAGAGCAAAAAATAAACAAAACAAAAGAAAAATACAAAAATACATAACAAAATTAAACAACAAAAAAAGAAAAAATAGAAAAGAAACACATAAAATTATTCATACTTATTGTTCTTAACCTTATTTCTCAGACCTCCTCACACCTCCCCTTCTTGTATTCCAATTTAAATTATCAGTTCAGCAAGTCCTTAACTTATTTCTTTACCTTAATTTATACATTTATTCTAACATACCATTATTTTACTTTGCTTCTTTTTTCCATTTCCTCCATTTATTTTTTACAATCTTATTTTCAATTAATTTAAAAGAGAAGAAACCAATTTTACCTTATTAAAAACACACATCAATACTTATACCTCATTAATTGTTCTTAAACCTTTTTACTAAAGTCGACCAAAATTTCCCTTCCACGATTTACCCAATTTCCTTACCACTAATTAAAAATGAAAAGAAAAACAAATTATCCTTATGTACCCTTTGGATTCCCAACCTCCACCCGCCCTTTTTCCCGGTTCCAGTCCCCAACCAATGTCCATCAGTCTTTATGTTATTTATTTAGCCTGGAGACCTCACGTCCGAGGCCCTTTTATCTCTCTCAGTTCCTTTCTGCCGGTCTCTTTGATGGTCCTTAATGTTAAACCCCAAGTCTCGGAGGGGCTCTGGCCCAGCAGAATCCTTGTTGCTTCCAGCCAGTCTTCCATACTTGAACGCAAAGCCTATGGAGGGCTCCAACTCTTGTTTCAAATTTCTTACAGATCCAGATGTCCCCAAGGCTCCAGCTTTCACCTTCCGCAGATTTATAATCTCCCATTCAGACCAGGCTTTCCACATCCAATTTTTATTGTCCTTTTTTATCATCATGTCAGGCCTCATATTGTAACTCTCCTTTAACTCCTGCACATCTCCTGCTTCTCCTTCATTTTCTTCAAAGACAACCTTGCTCCATCATTTCTGCACTTTCAGTTTCATTTACTTGTTCAGTTAAGTAGGCTTCCTGTTTCAAGTCCTTATCAGGCTCAAAACTGTTGTTCACTGTCCAGTGTAGTAGTGATATCTTTGTAGACATAACATTGTATTCATCTTTCAAATTTCCCAAGAGAGCGAGTGTTCTATCCAGTTCTGCTTGAAATTTACGTACTCCAGCCATTTTTGTAATGTAGTATCCCTATTACCCCTCTAGGGGGATTTTAGTTCCTTAATATTCCTTTCAGCTCAAAACCAAAAGTCCAGTTAATTTGTATCAGCCCTCGTTATTTTCAAATAAAACAACAAAAACAGCAGAAACAATGTTCTCTTTTTCCAGCTGGCAACTAGCTGACTCGCAGCTCTCTTGACAGCTGTCAAAATCTTCCATGCAACAGACTTTCTCTTAGGACGTTCCCGGGTCTCGGGGGGGGGGTGAAATTTCAGTCCCCAAATTCTTTTTATCCTCCAGTAAATCCTTATAGTGTCAAAACCGTGAAATCAAGATCTTTTCACTAAAAAACAGGTTCTCTCGACCTTAGTTGCCCAGTCCTTTGCTTTAAATTGTTTACAAAGAGGGGGGGGTGACTTCCTTTTTAGCCCCTTCCCGCTCGTTCCAAATCCAGAATTAAGTTTTTTAACGTTCCAATCTCCGTATTACTCACGGGTTTATATTTTAGAGTCCAGTCGGTCTTGGAAGAAGTTGGCGCTCTCTGTCTATGGCTTGCGGCTTCACTCCGTAGGCGAGGGAGTACTCTCAGCACCACGCCTCACCCTGCCTCCGTTCCGAAGCCTTTAAAAAGGCTCCGGCGCGGATTGGGGGGGCGCAAATGGTGCCCGCCGAGTCTCTGTGTTCACAGGCATCCGCGCCTGTGATTTTAAGGGTCCCCGCTTCGCCGCAGCGGCCAGACCCAGACGCTACGGAGCCGATTCCCTCCGGAGCTCGGAGGGAATCCGCCATTAAACAATGGCGCCAACCCGGAAGTCTTTTCCTGGCTTTTTCTGCCCCCTTCCATCTTTCATAACCAAATCAGCCATCTAAGTCTCTGAACATTCGAGCAGAGAAATATTATGCTTCACTCTCTCTTTCCACTCTCTCTTTCTCTCTCTGTACACATGCACTGCTTAACCTTTTGGCCATCTTTTCATTCTGCCCATGCTTCCACCATAAGAAAAGAGACAAAAGATGCCTATTTGTCTAGCTTATGGTAAAATACCTTTAGAGGAAAGTGTTAAGAAGCTGCCTGTTCCTCTGCCATTCCTTCACTTAAATGTGCCGCCTCCTAAGGCCGCTTTTATTTATTTATTTATTTATTTATTTATTTATTTAAGCAGGGAAATATACATGTGACATCCTTGACTTGGCCTTGGCCCAATATCTTTTGTGGCACTGGCCTCACCCCCTGGCCATACATGCACTGGTAAGCCTACTCATGAATTCTGTATAGACTCCAGAGCTGCTTATTGCCCATAAGGATTTTAAAATCCAGAGGGAAGTATTTTACTTATTTATTTTTGTGAGAGATACCATTCTGGAAGGGCAAAGGGAGCAGTTCCCTATTTAATATTAAATATATTCAATAACAGGCTTTTGAATTTCCCCCCTCCCCTTCTGAAAACCCTTTGTACATTTACCATAATCATCCACCTTTCCTCCTAGGAGAGTGGTGGCCAAACTTGGCCTCCAGCTGTTTTGGAACTATAATTCCCATCATCCCTGGCCACTGGTCCTGTTAGCTAGGGATGATGGGAGCTGTAGTCCAAAAAAACAGCTGGAGGGCCAAGTTTGGCCACCACTGTCCTAGGAGCTTAAAGTGGTGCACGTGATTTTCCTTCTCCCGCTTTTATCATCACAGCAATACTTTGAGTTGGGGAGATCCCCCACCCAAGTGGATACTATTTTATGAAACAAGATGTGAAATGGCAGCAGAAACAGACCACAGAAAACATGGATAAAATTTTGTATGAATAATTAGAGGGGCAGATTGAGCAGCTTGGCCCTAGCTTGCAGGGATCCGTCAGGAATTTGTCTCGAGGTGCAAGGCCATTTTTACCTCTGCAATTTGAAAACACTCCTCCTATATGCACCATCCATCACAGTAATGGGCACTGTGCTGCTATAAGTTTATTGGATATAATTTTGTAAGGAAACAGTGCCACTATAGTGGCAGTTTTAACATGGCGACAAATAAATTGGCACCTGAAGGAGGAGGATTGAATTGCTCTCTGAAATTAGATGCAGAATTTTAATTTTATTGTCCTAAGTGACTTTTTTATTCTGTTGCATGCCTCTGCCAATATATTGATTGTAACCTCTTTGGGTTTATGATAATTAAAGGCTAGAACATTGCTAAAATATTCTTAATAGTACATGACTTTGTAAGAACAGTGTTATAGCCACATTGCATTGAGCATGATCTGAATCATGGGTAGGCAAACTAAAGCCCAGGGGCTGGATCCGGCCCAATCGCCTTCAAAATCCAGTCCGCGGAATGTCTGGGAATCAGCATGTTTTTACATGAGTAGAATGTGCCATTTTATTTAAAATTCATCTCTGGGTTATTTGTGGGGCCTGCCTGGTGTTTTCACATGAGTAGAATGTGTGCTTTTATTTTAAATGCATCTCTGGGTTATTTGTGGGGCATAGGAATTCGTTCATTTTTTCCCCCTTCAAAATATAGTCCGGCCCCACATAAGGTCTAAGGGACAGTGGACCGGCTCCCTCCTGAAAAAGTTTGCTGACCCCTGATCTGAATCAATGGGGCCTCAGAAGTTGTGAGCTCATACACATACACATACAAACACAAACACATGCGCACACTCTCTCAGTGGCAACCCAATATTTTATTATGAACTTATTTTGGTCCTCTAATGAACTGTCCTTATAACATACGTTTCCAATTGTTGCTATTTAACTTGCAGTTAGTAGTTTTCTCCCCAAAATATTCTTCAAAGGAGTGAGAATATGAACAACTCCAAGTATCTAGCTTTTCACACTAACTGTTAGCACATGAACATATTCATTTATCCAAGGTCATGTTGAGTATTATGTTTCCTGGACGGGATGGCCTATTCCAAGCTTATTTTTAGCCTCAACATGGAAAGAAGAAATTTTCCTCCCAGAGTTCCATTCCTCTCTCCCCTGAAAGATTTGCCTGTCCCTTGCAAGTTTTGATAGATGCAAGTTTTGTAAGCTGAGGCTAAAATAATATAAATAATTCAGAAAATCAGGATAGAAGTGATTTAGAAATGCTTCTATTTCACGAAAGGAGGACAAACCTAATAGCCCAAGGTGAATTCGACTTTCTGAGTGCAGGCTTCGGCTAAGCAATTTTTTTCTTCTGTGTTCAGATCCTGCAGAGAAACATTTCACTAGTCTTGTCAGATCTGTTTGGTGCATCCTTTGAAATTCTTCTGAAGTTTTGCCTAAGCAGGAACCTCTGAGTTTGCCTCAAAAATTCACTTTAGGCAAAACTAGGAAGCAGCTCTAGGATGAGAGCTGTTTCCTTTCTGTGCCTGAGGAGTTTCCGGAGGAAAACAAATGTCCTCCTGGATAATTTTGCAGGTCAAAACAACTCATCCCTTCTGCTTTGATAGCTCAGGAGAGAGAAATTGTCCTCCTCTTTTTACCCTTCTCTCACAGACTTTCAAAAAGAGAGGCAGTCAGTGGTGGTCAGACTTTCCCCCCTTTTTCTTTTTATAAGTCCACCACAGGTCAATTCCAGATTATTCATGAAGCAGTGAGAGGCCCCATTCAGGCCTTCTGAGCAGTCCATCCTCAAAACTTTATATAATTCTTCCCTGCATGAGTCTGGGACCACTAAGAGTGGCTTATTTAGAACATAGGCATTCAGAAAGCTGCAGTTTCCAATACAGAAAGCTATGAATTCTGTTTATGCTTTCAGCCACATTGGGCTTTAGGTTAGGTCAATGTATGATTATTTTTCCTGTGCTTTTCTCCAGCTATTTTTTGCTGATCTAATAAACTGTTGAGAAAATTCTTTAGACGTTTTCAACATCTTGTAGCTCTTTGTAGATTTTTGTCTTCTTGAACACAGCAGTGTGAAATTCTTTCCTCACACAGGGACTTCTGGCAACTTCATTATGCAGTTTCCATCATAAGCTGAAGCTTTACCTACTTCTCTGGCATTTGACACCTAGGAATGGTTTTACGACCCACCCTGTTTTTCTGACTGCAATTTGTTTTAACTATTTTTAATATTTTATTTTCCCCTTTCTTTTATATTTGTTTTCCCTTTCACCACAAAGTTTTCACATCCTGGACTTGATAAATAAAAAGTAGTAGCATTGTCTATTGTTTTGAAAGACCTGCCAGTCACACCATCTTAAGCTATCCATTTTCCACTTTGTTTTTTTTTATATATATATATATATATATATATATATATATATATATATATATATATTAATTAATTAATTATTGGTTTTACATTTTGCAATATATAACCACATCATTCTTATCTACTTTACTTTTTTTGCTCTATTAGAGCTCGTTGACTTCCTTCCCTCCCGCCACATGGTTTTCCAAGTTACTCTTTATATCTTAGCATTTGTACTTTTTTCAATCCATCTTTCACACATTACAGTTATCTCTTATTTTAGTAATTATGAATAGAATAATACTTCCCCCCCCCTTTACACTAGCAACCCTGCTAGTGATGTTAATTGCTTACAATAGTCCTTCAAATAAAGTATAAATTTATTCCAGTCTTTTTGGAGTGCTTTATAAAGCTAGTTTCGGATTTTCCTGGTCAACCTCGCCAGCTCCACAAAGTCCATCATCTTCATCTGCCACTCTTCCTTTGTTGGTACCTCCCACTGCTTCCATTTTTGGGCTAAAATAATTCTTGCCATGGTTGTTGCATACATAAACAATTTTTTATCTCCCCTCGGTATCTCTCCATTTTCCAGTTTGAGGTCCAAAGCGAACAGTACTACATTTCCCACCCTGAATTAACCTGAAAATGTATGTGTTTTTCCCCTTCCCTGTACCTTGGTCACTCATTCTTATAGATTCTCATTTATGATACTCTGTCTTGTGCCCATACTAGCCCTTGACATATTCAAATTCATTGCAAGGTGCACACAAATGAGCCTCTAAATTGGATTATATTGATTTCCTTTGTTTGCTTTAAGGGATGCACTAACATTTAGGTTTAAACAGCAGCTCCAGTTCAGCTGCTGATGTGCAACTTGCCCTGACATTTCCCCACTATGATTCTTAAATTACCGATAATACAAAACATAATGGTGTTAATGGTTATACATTTCAGATGTGAATCGTTTGCCCTTCCCACGTAAAGGCTGGGTTATTTGGATGCACAATAGAAATGGCCCCCAGCCGTACAACACTACCCTAAAACTATGTCCAGATCCCTGGGCCATTGGCAAATATCAGCCCTGTGAATGATAATATAGGGGAATATTGCTGCATTCAAAGCAGAAAATATGAAATATAAAATTGATTATAGAGAGCAGCCCTACTCGGTCAGCAACTACTCACTTGATGACCAAATACATACATGTCATTTAGCAAGGTGCACATATTGATTCAGCGTCTACACTGGTAGCTAATAAGTATATAAACTCTTACAAACCTTCAGATGAATAACAAGAAGACATGGGTGGAATCCAAACTCTGTAATAGTCAATGGTGAGCAATGGGCCTTCCTCTGGGACGAGCTTCCATATAAGTGAACTTCAACTATTTTTAGGGAAATATCCATAAAGGTTGTACCAAAATTACACCACCCAGAATATCCTGTATATATAAAATTAATGTATATACTTGTTGGAGGGTGTGTGGAAAAACAGGTCCTACACCCATTAATAAAAATAATAATAGTAATATATCAACATTTTGGGATTTAATTTTTAAAGAATCTGCAAAAATAATTGGGAAAGTAGTAAAGAAAAGACCAGAACTAGCTCTGCTAAATTTATTTGTTGGAGAAAATCAACATCACTATATTTTTTATTTTTTTATTTTAAACTGACTTTTTAACAGTGGCAGAACCCTTATACTCTGATTATGGAAAAGCTTACACTGATTCACCAATCAAAAATAGTACAACAAAGTCTGGGAAATAGCACATGGAAAAGTTAACACATCTATGCATTGTGATAACTGGATAGCAGAGATTATTATTATTTTACTGTGGTATTAGTTATATGTGTATCCCACCTAATGGGGCTTAGAACAGCTAAAAACAAATACAAATAAACTATAAATGCAACAAAACAGAATAAAGAAAACAGCAATAGCATATGAAGCACAAGTCATAAAGCCAAGCCAGGTAAAACATCAATAAAATTAAATCAGATAAAAAAGCTAGTTAAAGACATATATCTCCAAGCTGGCTTATGGGGCTTTCTAAATAAAAATGCATTTGCTTGCTAGTAAACCCTAATTCAAAATTGCTATCCTGGGTTAAAGACTATTAAAGAGTCCCCTAATTATTTAGAGAGGACGCGGGTGGCACTGTGGTCTAAACCACTGAGCCTAGGGCTTGCTGATCGGAAGGTCAGCAGTTCAAATCCCTGCGATGGGGTGAACTCCCGTTGCTCTGTCCCTGCTCCTGCCAACCTAGCAGATTGAAAGCACGTTAAAGTTTAAGTAGATAAATAGGTACCACTCCAGCGGGAAAGTAAACGGCGTTTCCGTGCGCTGCTCTGGTTCACCAGAAGCGGCTTAGTCATGCTGGCCACATGTACGCTGTACGCTGGCTCCCTCGGCCAGTAAAGCGAGATGAGCGCTGCAACCCCAGAGTCATCCATGACTGGATCTAACGGTCAGGGGTCCCTTTACTTAATTATTTAGAGACTCTTTTCTTTGCTTCAGAATACTTCAGTTTAATTGCTTAATAATTGTAAAATAAAATAGATATTAAAATTTGAGCAGGCTGCTAATGTAAACAAGTCCACAGCAAGGTTTTACAATGAGAACGAGCTGCTCCCCACAGTCCTACGCAATAAGAATAAATAAATCTGCTTGAACTTCAAAGCTTAGCAAAGTTTTGGCCTTCAAATTTTGAAGGTTAAACATTATACAAGGTCGCCAAGGCCTTGTATATTCAGCCTGGGGTAAAGGGATAACTTGGTTGGAAATGTGCTTGGTAGATCCTGATATCATAGATGATTTCAGGTTTGATGCCTTTCCACGGAATATGTTGCGTCTTTCTTGACCCACATTTCTAGCAACACCTCTTCATGTTATCTATAGTTCAAAAATTGAGCTATCAATCATATAATTCTAAGTGACATTCAAAGCCCGACTGCAGTATTTCTCAGTCAGGAATACCATTTTTTTAAAATAATAATAATAATGCTGATTGTATTTCTCTCTCTCTCTCTCTCTCTCTCTCTCTCTCTCACACACACACACACACACACACACACACACACACACACATTACCATTCTGGGTTTTCCATCTTGGGGGAAAATATTTTGGTACCTGCAAGGAAAATAGATACAGTCACAACTCCAGATCCTGCACACTTCCTTTCACACTAACATTTTTTTAGATAGCTTTTTTGGAATTTTCAAAGAACAAGGTGCAGTATTTGCAAAAGTAATTTCATTATTTAATGGCTTGACTTTGTAGGTATTTACTTATTCAGAACCATATCCAAGGTTTTCCGATTAAGTGGAACTGTCAAGAATCACTTTATACCACATCATTAAAACATTACAGGCTGCCAAGGGTGTCAGGAGAGGATTCAGGCATCTTCCAAAAAATAAAAAATTGGATTCGTCTTGTACTGCTGTCTCATTATATCCAAAGAAGATACCCTTCTGAGTGGATGGGGAAAGACTGCCAAATAATTCTTGGGTTCTATCAGGAATTGTAGATAAACTAGTTCTCGCCTCCTAGCCATGGTACTTAAGTCCTTGAGACCTTGCAAGTGGTGAAATTCTGAGAGTAGTCCCACTGCAGCAATCCCTCTTGCTGTTCTGGATTCTGAGATTCAGAATATTTTTTTTCTTGTTTTCCTCCTCCAAAAACTAGGTGCGTCTTGTGGTCTGGTGCATCTTATAGAGCGAAAAATACGGTAATTGCATATTCTGACTGATCACAATGAAATTCTGTAAAACAGCAGAGCACTGAGCATGGGAGTGACTTCAAGCAGAAGGTGGTAGAGAGCTCCTGAAGCTTGCCCCTTACTGCTATTCCCCCCCCCCCCACAACTCTACTCCCCAGACATTTTTCTCATCACCAGGCCTATTTCTAGCCACAGAACAAGTCTGTGATAAAAAGTCACTAGGTGGAGAGGTTATGGGTAGAACGGATGGTTAAGGCTTTGGGCTCCTAGCCTGCTAGTTCTTTACTTGAAATTGCTCCCTCCCCTGGCCCTTTACAGGGCAAGTCTTCTACCCCAACATGTAATTAGACCCCAAGATCCTGAAATGGGAACTCTGGAAGCAGCAGGCAGTGAAAAGACTGTTACAGAAGGTCCTGTAGAATCCCCTCATTTTGGCCTCGGTTTTGAGGGGAAATGGAATTCAAAGCATTCACCCATTATCTCTACTTACTGACAGAGCATACCAAATAGGGTTGAAGAGGATTTCACCTCCAGAATACCCATGCACAAATTAGAAAGTTGTTCTGTGGGTTAAGCTGCAGGGGTAGATATATGATAACTCAGTTCACCTCTAGTATCAGGCGAGTTCTCACATGAAAATTGGCTAGAGGTGACCCAATACATTTTGTTACCTGAAGCAGAATTCCCTCATCAGTCTCCCAATGTAAAAAAATACAGCAGTAATTGTGAGCCTTTTGGCTTGAGTGGCAGTTAGGCATTGGTTAAACCTGGTTTGGGGGAGGGGAGGTTGTGGCCATCACCTGCCCCTCCACTTTAAGGTTATTCCAAGGGATCCAGAGGTGTGGATTTTGTCTGAAGCCCGGGGAGGGGCTAGGGCCATGGCACGACCCCAACGGGGACCCTGGGGGAGCTCTTAGTTGATTTACATCAACAAGGCTCCCCCTATTGGTGGTTAACTCTTACTGGACTACCTGCATGGCAGGCAGGAGTCAGATATAGTCGGTTCAGTTCCAATGCCTAAGCCAATACTGCTCACGTTCTGTAACCAAAAAAGTTGTGGCCTTTGTTCGCCCATTAGCCTAAAATATTGAGTCCTTGTGTCTTTATTCAACAAATGGGGGGGGGGGCTTGGGACCTTGGACACGCAACTCACTTAACCTTTAGTATCAGGCGAGTTCTCACATGGAAATTGGCTAGAGGTGACCCAATACATTTTCTTACCTGAAGCAGAATTCCCCCTCATTCCCCAGTGTAAAAAAAATAATAACACAGCAGTAATCCTTTCAATGGACAACTTTCTGCCATTTTACGATATCCCCGAATAAGTCACCTGAAGTGGTCTCCCTCCCTTGAAGTGGGGAGGGATTGAAATCAGTGGGACTTGCTGCCAAATAAACATGCTTAGGGTCGTGCTGCACAGTCACCATTTGCCTCACCAAAGCAGCCTTACAGAATGTGTCCCTAGAGCTCCTTTATCTAGGACACTTTAGCCAGGAACATTTTAATTGAAAGAGCTGTGCTATTTAAGAATAGGATGCAACATTTTTTGAATTTCGCTCGTTATGGCTCTTCCTAGAAAAGCAATTACATGCAGCCCTCTCTTGCTTCTGTACAAGATAATAAAAATGTTAATTAGCAATCTGCTACTTCATTTCCTCCGTCCCACATCTCTTGACCTTGCTTTAATATTTTATGGCTTATTGTATTCTTTTATTATATTTACAGTCTGACCCTTTGCATGTTTACTAGGAAGTAAGTTCCTCTTAGTGGGATTTGCACTCATCAGTGGGATATACCCCCCAAGTGCCATATGCACATATGCTAATCAAGATATGTTTCACTTGTCCCAACTGCCCCTATTTTGCCAGAGGTGCCAAATCACTGTCCCTATTTTGCCTTATGGGAAGATTTAATTAAAACCTTCAGAAGGTCAAAAAGTGAGTGTAGATTTAAAACTAAATAAAAGGGGAAATGTTGTGGATAGGGTAGTAACACACGGGATTCAGAAGAAAGTGCAGAATGGGCTCTAGCGGAATGAATTCAGTGTACTGTTGGTCAAGATCCTTCAGCAATAATGGGTTTTTGCTCAACTGGTGATCATTATAGTTTTATTGTAGGTAGTGGAGGGAAATCCTTGGTGTGAAGCTTCTGGGAGCTGTGTAGAAACCACCTTTTCAAGATGCCATTTGTTAAGTGAGGTGGAGGCAGATGTTGTCTCGTGTTGGCAATGGTTGCTTGAGGAATCTGTTCTTTGCAAATTCTGATACAAATTGGTCCAATCCACACCACCCTCACTCAAAATGTGTGTAGCTCCGAACAAAATTGTTCAGATTTCGTATTTATCAAACCTCTTGATGCAATTCTTGACTAAAAACCCCAGACCAAAAGGTGTGTAAAAATGAGTGTTTCAGAATAAAATATAATTGGAAATGTGTAACGTGAGGGAAAATATGTTTAAAAATGTGTTTTTGTTCAAAATATATATCCTTAAATACACATTTTTGTGTGGATTTTCTTTTTTTAATTGTATATTAATATGGTAATAAGTTGGAAAAAAATGATAAATGAACATATGTGAAGCAGGCACGGTTGTGTCAGACCCTAGTTGTGAGTCCCTCTTGGGGTTGTTTACTGTTCTACTCTAATTGAATTTGTTTCTACTGGGGTTTTAGTATGGGGAATTACAGTTTTATTTTAATTGGGTTTTATTGTCTCATTTTACTGCTATGTAAGCCACCAATGTGAAGTAGAAATGAATATTGCCATGATGGGAATAGCATTACTATCACCTTGCATGTCCAAAGGACAGGCCTAAGATGCTTTCCCCTAGTTCCATGCTTGCTTTACCTCATCTGATAAACTGGCTGCATCCACAAGTGCACAATCCAGTTTAAAATGCTTCCTCAGCTTAAAAGCCTTTCTCCTGGGGATTATAGGTGTAGAGATACCAAAAGATTTAAGGAGATTATTTATGTATGCAACACGACTGCAAGAATGCTGTTAGCCCAATGTTGGAAAGGAGAGAACGTACCGACAAAAATAGAATGGCAGACGAAATTATTTGAGTACGCTGAGATGGCAAGATTGACAGGAAAAGTTAGGAATCAAGAAGATCAACAGTTTAACAGAGAATGGGATAAATACAGACAGTATTTAAAAGATCACTGTAAACATGTAAAATATTTGGCAGGCTTTGAATGACTCCTGTAACATGATATAATTCTTGGAAGTATTGGATAATTGCAAAATAGATGCGGTTTAATATGCAGCTGATATAGAATTGTTCCCAGGTTGGGAACAAGGGAAGTCTCAATATGCGAATAACTTTACCTTATACCCCCCTCCTTTTTAACTTCTTTTATTTACACTACTGATGGTAAAAAAAACAAAAGCTTCCCCATTTGGTCAGCTGGCTTTGCTATTGGTGACTGAGTGAGTCGCTATTTTCAAGTCTGTGTTATAAGACTTTTGCAAGTACAGTAGATGTTTGATGAGATGGAGAAGAATGGGATAGAATGCCTAAAAATAGACACGATGGAACGAATGGTAGTAAAGAGAAGGAAAAAATAGATTGTGAGATGGGAAAGTGTCTGAATATTGTCATCCTATGGGGGACACTATGGTCTGTTATGTGATATTTTAAAACAGTGCAGAATCCTTTGTAGAATAGGAATTTTGTAGAAGAAAAGTAAAGTTCCAAGAGTGTTGCCTTTGATGGATGTCAAACTGAGAGAGTCAAGATGCTACAATTAAACTGGACCAACCATTATAGAGAATCAGCATTATGCTAGAATTGCATTCAAGACTCTTACCCGGTTTACTCAGCTTTATTCAGATTGCTTTTACTCTGTTTGGTTAATGCTCTTTACAAACATGATCCAGCCAAAGTTTATTGCTTTAGACGCCAATTCATTTTAGCCTTAAAATGAAGCATGTGCTTCAACATCTTCCATTGAAATCCATGGAATATAGAAATACTACAGCAGGCAGCGTTAAAAAAAATATTGGAAGAAGAGCACCCTAAGTTCTGGGAAACAGTTCAAGAGGGTGGGTACTTCAAACCAAAAAGCCCCCAATATGTGTCCTCTGAGCTGTTATCTACAGCCTGGACTGATGATCTAAGAATATAGCGCGGTCTATATATGGAAGAAGATGATGTTACAAGTATGCAGGACTCAGTCTGCTAAGGGGCTTTAATGTATCTTGAGCTGA
Source organism: Podarcis raffonei (assembly GCF_027172205.1). NCBI lineage: Eukaryota > Metazoa > Chordata > Lepidosauria > Squamata > Lacertidae > Podarcis > Podarcis raffonei. The sequence continues at coordinate 23,627,634 of NC_070606.1, forward strand.
GACCCATAGCTAAGTTGTAGCCAGTGCAGACAAGCAAATATTGGGTTTATGGGTTATCTCCCAACCATCATCAGCAGGCAGGTTTCCACATTCTGCATTAGCAGTAGATTCTGAATTGTGTTTCCAGGATTGAACATTTTTCATTATGCTAGATGTTACTCTTGTTATTACATATCTCAGTTTATAGCTTGCATAAAATCAAACCATGGCAATGAAAAGCGGTGTTTGTATGCATTTTAAAATTGATAAAATTAATTTAAGTAGAATTTTGTCACTTGTCTGCTGCAATTATTACTAATTATGCATCAGTGGTGCTTGAATAGGTTTTTTTTTTGTAATAGGCATTTTGCTATAATCATATATTAATTTATTTGGTTTTCCAGCATTTGCAGCATGAGTCCAATTATGGGGCAAGTTAAGCAAAATTCAACCAGAATTAAAGAACAAAGCAAACCCCCTCGGTGCATTTTTTCCTAAAGTATGAACAAAATCTGCTTATAGAGTATATTTGCCAACAGCGTGTCCAACTACCCCTCCCTTCTCAATTTTGAACAGGAGGAGGTAATTTTTTGCATGTCACAACATACATGTTATTCTATATGATTCTGGTCTATCCACTGAATGTTCCTTCTCTGTCTGTGCATGCTGGAAATTGAATCCATGGACGTACACAGGACCTATGTGTGCTTTAATTTAAGAGCTTTACTTTTTTGGGGGGGGAACAGACTTAAATTAAAATTTAGGGGAGACGGGATGACGTGCTGCATGTCTAAGGTATTTGGGGTTTGAATGACTCTTGGTTTTTTTGGTTTTTTAAAAATATTTTATTTAATTCTTACCATATCACAACAGTACAATGGTGTGAACAAAAATAGATAAACCTTCTTTTGACACTTTAACAATACATTCAACATACATATATCCAAATAATTATTTTCCACCCTCTTTTTCCTCTGTGACTTCCCTCCACCTGTGTTTGGTGTTGTTAGCTTTGTTACAGTATCTTTAAAATTGTGTTTCAACGATATCTTATTACAATTAACCTTGAAATCTTATTTCGATTTCCTTTTAACTTTGTGGATCTCAGTCTAAACATATCAGTGCATCACTTTTGGAACATCGACTTGACATGTGTTCGTCAACACATACCCATTCTTTCTTTAGATTTCGATTAGTTTGTGATCTGATTGCCGCCGTCAATTTAGCCAATTCAATAAATTTGCAACATTTAATTTGCCATTCTGATACTGTCAGGACTTTATCTCCCTTCCATTTTTTTGCGATCAGAATCCTTGTGGCGGCTGTTGAATACAATTATTCTTTTTTTGTCTTATCCCTGGGGATAACTTTTGTCACAATTCCTAACAAAAAGGCTTCCGGTCTCTTTTCAAATGTTAATTTAAACTTTTTTTTCCAATTCTTCATATATGTTTCCCCAGAACTTTTCAATTTTATCGCATCCCCACCAAACATGATACAATGTTCCTTCTGCTGAATGACTCTTCGTTGGTATCTGTCTTGGGAAGGCCTCTCCTCCTTCCGGAGGGGAGGTGTTGTGGGCGGGAGACGACTCCCGCATCACACAGGGGGCGTTACGCCCCCTGCCCCATCCACATGGCTGGCGCGCCATGCCCCCAGTTGAGCAACCAATTGGGCGGCTTGGTGGGGGCGTGGTTTGCTGCTCAAGACGCAGCCGCGCCAGCCATTCGGCCCATTTGCTCACCTTCTCGTCGCGAGTCACCCACCCACCACTCCCTTAGGGCTTAGGGCTTAGCTTTTCTCTTGACCTTGCTATGGACCTATGGTTGGTCGCCCAGGTTGCCCAGGGGTCCTGGCAGGAATTTTTCCAACTGGCATTAGGCCTTTTGGTTTTTTCGCCTACCTTGTAGCAATCGTCACAACTTTCTTGGTATTGGGCGGTTAGGCATTGGAATGTGTTGTTGGTGTGTGGAAGGGCAAGGTGTGGCCATCGCCTACCCCTTCAAATTTGGGTATTCCATTAAAGGAATCTGGAGGTCGTGAATCCTGTCTGATGCCTGTGTGGCGGGGGGCCATGGCACAACCCTCGGTGACATCAGGGGAGAGCTTATAGTTGTATTAGCATCAACAGGCTCCCCCTACTGGTGGTTAACCCCCTCTTCAGACTCACCCCTCTCCAAGTGGGTGGAGTCAAATCTTCCGTGGTCCAATGCCTAAGCCAATAGCTTCGCACTTGCTGTAATCAATAAAGTTGTGGCCTTTTCTTGCCCATTAACCTTATATTCTGTGTCAACGTGTCTTTATTCCACCAAGCGGGGGTCGGGTCCTTGAACCACAACCAGTGGAGGGGGGCACCTTTGGAGGTGAAGTCAAACTGTTGGAGAGTTACATCTGCTCTGGCTATGGTGATCAGTAGAGGAGAGACATGAGACAGATGAAGGCATCCAGTTGTGCTGCTGCAGGTGCACCATGAAATTCCTTCACTCTTCACTCCTCCCAGAAGACAATCCTCCTCTGGTCACTGCTATGGATGCATGACCTGATTCTGTCTCCAGGCACTGTGGTCATCTGCAAAGGATTTCCACGCAGCAGAGTTGATATTGCCAGCTTTCGTGTCACATTTGCAGACATCTTTGTAGCACAGAGTTGGTCTGCCAATGGGCCAGGTGCCTGAAGTCAACTCCCTATAGAGCGTGTCCTTGGGGATTCTGCCATCTCCCATTCTGTCGACATGACCAAGCCAGTGTAGTCGTCGCTGAGACAGGAGTGCAAGCAGGTTGGGAATGTGTGCTTGGGAGAGCTCATCTTTGTTTGAGACTAGCCTGCCATATAATGCCCCAAATCTTCCTCATGAAATGTCATTGACTGGTGGTGTGGCCCTAGCCAGAATGCAAATCATCATGGATATTGGGAGTTTAGTCCAGAAACAGCTGGCAAGTCACAGCTTCCCCTTCCCTGCAGTAAAGAATACTTTATTATTATTATTTTGCCTACACAACCAATACAGTTGCTGTTTATCTTTTCACAGTTTCTGGGGTCTCTTTTGTTGTATCTGTTATTTAACACACACCACCAGATACTATCCCTGTCTAGTTGTACCCCTGCGCAATGACAAAAAATTAATTTAAATTTTATGTAAAAATGGAATCTACCCCCCCTCTCTCTGGGTGTTTTGTTTGTTCGTTTGTATTAATGATTTGTTTGAGGTCTCTTTGATGCCAAAACCAGAACAGTATTTTTTTGTTTGTAAGGTGTTTTGTTTTTGTTTTGTTTCTTAAAAGAACATGTTTCTTTGCTATACTTCTGAACTATTAGCTTGTAATCATTACATAACTGTAAATAAATCCCTAGCAGATTATAATACCCAATAAAGGAAGAATGCCAGCCTTCATCACATGAGAGTTGTTTTCTTCCCAGGCACTGGTTTGCAAGTGCTTGTTTCTTGTATCTAAATGATTTTAGAAAACAAAATACTGCCATTACTTAGCTTTTTTAAAAACAAATATTACAATTCTGCTTTTATTATTAGCATAATTCCATTATGATGCCTTGTGTATCGCAGTTTTTGGACTAGAAATGTGTCACAATTGAATTATCTGTGGATTTAAACCCATCAGCTGCAAGCCAGTGGCAATCCTGTCATTTAGGAAAGTTGTAAGCTTTAATTTATTATTATGATTATTACTTTTGTTCAGTATGCCTATGCCCTCTTGGGTATCACTGTTTAAGTACACAAATAATAATGAGTGAAACATAATGTTTTAAAGAAAGAAAAGGAACCCTGGAAACTTGGATATTTCACTGAGTATAACTCTTACTATGGTTCCCTGTTGGCACACTCAAAGGCATCCTAGTTTTAGCTCCTGATAGTAGAATCACTGTTGCGTTTGTGAGCTGCCAAAATTAGATATTGCCCAATATCTGTTAAATTGCTGCTGTTTAAAATGTTTTACTAAAAGTTAATTTGCTTAAATCTTAGTCTGATGCCTTAATTTTCACCACATACTTGATAGCATTCCCACATCGGGTACAGTGAGTTGACTGGGCCTTTATAAACTACAGAAGTTGAAGCAATTACTGGGAATTACTAGGAAACAAATGGCTTCTGTTTGATGGCAGTGGTGAAGACCACAGGAAGGGTTGTTAGGAGGCTACGGTTGATGCTATCATAGCATCAGAAATTTGAGAAAACACTGAAATTCACTATATTGGGCTAGGTAGACCAACGGTCACGACTTCATTGAAGAGAGCCTGATATGCTTAATAATATGGCCATTTTCATGAACAGTTATTTCCCCCCTCCACCAGTCCACCAGAGACCATTTTAGATAAAGGCAAGCAAATGTTCAAGTTCCTTGTCATCTCAGATATACCAGCTGGCGTTGCAGCTCTGTAGGATACAGAAGATCAGGCAGATAAATCTAAGAGCTTGTTTTCAAAAGCTCGCCTGAACATTTTAATGATCTGGGGAGGTCCAGAAAGTAGCTCATTATATCAGTCTTAGAAAACAAACTTTGCTCCCCACAGCTCTTTTTGAAGATGAAATCAAAGGGCTTCCCCTTTACTGGAATGGTGTTGAATAGTCTTGAGAAATAAGAGCGACTGAGAGATAAGGTTAATAACATGCAGAAGAGGAGACACATGCCTTAAATCATACACTTAAGCATTGTGTGGTGCTTATCTGAGGTCTTGCTTCATCATTTGGCTGAAGGTCCTCCAGGGTTCAAAATTACTCCTATTAGTGTGACTTTCAACTCCTTGGTTCCATTCTCTGCTCAACAAATGCTGCCTCCTCAGACAGATTGTTCTGTAATAAGTTCTGGTGGATTTTCTCCAGGTTCTCTTCTTGTGTTGCTTCCAGGCTATTTATTCTTTTTTTATTGGTACCATCTGTCCTAATGAGGTGCTAACAAGTTTTGCTGTGCAATATATCTTCGTCTTTATATATTCTAATAGGGAGTTGATGTGTCTTTATCCCTTTTGGTCCGAGGTATAGCTGATAAAACAAGCAAACAGCTCATAACTTTGGTAGAGCATCTGTCTTGTTTGCAGACAGGCGTGGGGTCAATCACTGGCATCTCAGTTTAAAAGGAACTCTGATAGCAGGGCTGCAACTAGATCTCAAGGAGAAAGGTGAGACCTTGGAAAAACCACTGCAGGTTGAAGGTCAACAGTAAGACAGTTTCATATGTTCAGAGTTCTCTCTTGACAGATTGCATTTCTAAAATACTATTGCATTGTGAGTCATCATCACCAACAATGAGTGATTTGGCCACTTTTAAGAGCGCATTTCTCTCTATTGTTACCCCAATCTCTGCTGAATGGTAGCACAATTCCAGGGTTTGTATTCCTTCAGAATGAGGCATGGCAGAAACCATAGGGCAGTGTTTGTCAAAGTGGGTGATACCGCTCCCTAGGGGGCACTGGAATGATCCAGGGGGGCGATAGTAGCCTAGGGTGCAATTGGGAGGCATTGAATAAAAATAAAGGGTTGGTGGAAGCATAAAGAAAGAAGAGAATTTTGAAAAAAAATATTCATACATATTTCATCTGTTGTTTAATGATGCTTAGTGATGTAACATAGAGTTAAAGTCATAGTAATTATTTTCCAAATAAACACACAAAATGCAAGTTAAAACCAATCAGTGGTCAAGTCCGCCGACAGAAATTTGTCACTTTATCTTTGTGTTTCTTCTTTAAAAATGTAGATTTCCACTAGGTTTGTTTTTTTTCTGAAAAGGGGGTGATAGGCCAAATAAGTTTGGGAACCTGTGCTGTAGTGTCTTTAAAAAACACTGTTTATTTACACACGAGTTTAGGTGGAGGGGAGTGCAGAACACTACACCTCAATTAGTTATTATTCTTATTCTTATTTATTAGTTTTATAAACCGCCCTTCATCAAAGGCTCTCAGGGCAGTTCACAAGAATAAACAAGTTAGGAATAAACTGAAAATCAAAAGTTATATTAGGAAAGCTATTTTTTTTACACAGTTCTACAGTCTTATTGTTCTAATAATAACAACAACATTAATAGTAATAATTTATTATTTATACCCTGCCCATCTGGCTGGGTTTCCTCAGCCACTCTGGGCAGCTTCCAACAGAATATTAAAAACACGATAAAACATTAAACATTAAAAACTTCCCTAAACATGACTGCCTTCAGATGGTTTCTTAAAGTCAGATAGTTGTTTATATCCTTGACATCTGATAGGAGGGCGTTCCACAGGGCAGGTGCCACTACCGAGAAGGCCCTCTGCCTCACTTCTTGCAGTGAGGGAACCACCAGAAGGCCCTCGGAGCTGGACCTCAGTATCCTGGGTGAACGATAGGGGTGGAGACACTCCTTCCAGTATATTGGGCCGAAGCCGTATAGGGCTTTAAAGGTCGGCACCAACACTTTGAATTGTGCTCGGAAACATACTGGGAGTCAATGTAGGTCTTTCAGAACCAGTGTTATATGGTCTCGGCGGCCACTCCCAGTCGCTAGTCTAGCTGCCGCTTTCTGGATTAGTTGTAATTTCTGGGTCACCTTCAAAGGTAGTCCCACGTAGAGCGCGTTGGAGTAGTCCAAGAGGAGATAACTAGACTGTCTGGCAAGACAGTCTGCGGGCAGGTGGGGTCTCGGCCTCCGTACCAGATGGAACTGGTAGACAGCTGCCCTGGACACAGAATCAATCTGCGCCTCCATGGACAGCTGTGAGTCCAAAATTATTCCCAGGCTGCACACCTGGTCCTTCAGGGGCACAGATACCCCATTCAGGACCAGCGAATACTCCACACCCGACCACCCCCTGTCCCCCCAAAACAGTACTTCTGTCTTGTCAGGATTCAACCTCAATCCATTAGCTGCCATCCATCCTCCAACCACCCCCAGACACTCACACAGGACCTTCACTGCCCTCACTGGTTCTGATTTGAAGGAGAGAAAGAGCTGGGTATTATCCGCATACTGATGAACACCCAGCCCAAACTCCCTGATGATCTCTCCAAGCAGCTTCATATAGATGTTATTGCTCTTAATGTCTCTTATTGGTCCCCTCATAGCTTCAACAAGCTTGGGCCCAGAGCAGAAGCCAGCCATGCTTTCCGGTCTCTCAGTACAGCATCTCCCAACCAGCACACATGGAGTTTTCTCCCCCGTTCCTTCAAACCTCTGTTTTAAAAGGATATATTTTTCTTGTGTGACATCATGTCCCCTGTAACCCTGGCAACCTCCCCCTCCCAGCTTACATCATCAAACACTGTAGTCCTTTGTCTCTGCTCACTATTCCCTCATGGGAGGAGGGGCTCACACTCTTCTGCTGCTTGGCACAAGGTTACTGGGTCCATCACCCATTACCTTCCTTTGAACTACATGGTGGTTTTTCTCTCCAAGCAATTCCCAGCCAGAAAACTGATTCAGTCTACACTTTTACATTGCTAAGCTGTGTCACACCTAGGTAAAAACTAGGTAAAAAGCATTTAGTAATCTCCTACAGCTACTAACTCAAGAAATTAGGTGGGGTGGGGGAATCAGGTACCCAGGAAATTTAGTGGAATTTTTCCTTCTCCACAAATTCAAAACAATATGTTGCATGTCCCATTGAGCTTAAGGTAAATTATGAGTAGGTTACAAACAATAAAAATAATGAAGGTATTCAAAATGCAGAGCTATGTATCTCCACACAGCGTATTGACTTCTTTAACCTTTCTGAATATTGTTTGCATATGGGGATGTCTTCAAAAATATAAGGACAAAATGTGTGTTTGTGTTGGATGATCTAAACTGTAGACAAATATTTCATGTTTATATCATGTCCATATTCTTATGGGAGCCTTGAAAATATGTATGCTTGTACTTTAATGCATCAGATGAGATTTCATGTGAAAATAATTTCCAGCATGTCTGCTATTTCAAAAGGGCTTTATCTGAGTACTGTTTGGTGTACGTAAAATCTCTAGCAAAAGGTGATGTTTGGTCAGTGAATTTGTAAAGCTTCTCCTTGACATAAATCATAGTTCTCAACAGCCCATAATTTAAAAGATAGCCCCTGTTTTGCAGTTAAGGAGGAGGAAGTAATTTTATAAAGTGTTCCCTGTGGAAATCTCAACCAATGTGTTTCCCCTTATTGCAGAAAACTTACCTAAACCCTATACCAGACATTAAAATGGTAAGGCACCAAAGGTCTCAATCCAGGAATGTAGCTTTATGGCTCTGTTTATCATGGTATCTTGTCAGAACAGAGTTGCTAGCCTGCTCTCTGATGAGCTTCAGCACCACTGTTGCAGTCGCCCAGAAGGTAGGAGTGCAGCTATCAGCCCAGCTCAGGTGACACAAGAAGGCTAGTTGTTTTATTTATTTACTTATTTGTATAGCGCCCTTCATCCATAGATCTCAGGGTGGTTCACAACAAAGTGTGTCACCAGGTCCTTTAAAGATTTGGCTCTTCCATCTGTGTAACATTTGCTCAAGGAGATTCCTTAACCCTTGATGTGACCAGATATATTTTGGTGCCTGAAGCAGAATATCCCAACCCATGGCAGAGATAATATAATAACAGAATAATTAACAGTTCAATGTGTCTTCAGTAGAACACTAAAATGTGCCACCTGAAGCAGTCTATTCTTCACCATTTAATAGCTGGAATGTCCTAGTCTCAGAATCCCCAACCCCACCTATCTGCCTGCCTGGCATCTCTTTGCCTCCAGTCTGCCAGCCTGACAGTAATATTACAACAACTGGACACATTTGTATAGCACAGCAGAGCATTTGAGAACATTGATAGGCTTCAGAAATCACTCCTCCTTACTTGCTTAATAACTCAATCAATAGTCCTAACTCACTCAGCATACTATAGCACAGGAGCCATTCTCCTTTTTGTTTGTTTAGCCTTTTGCAGTGCTGTGAGATTTAGGCATTATTTTCTTTGACTTCCTGATGGTTGTTATCATTTTCTTTTAAGAAGTGAAAGCATCTGCATTTAAATAACAAAACTTGCCAAAGGAAATTACTATTTCAATATTATTACAAATACATCTGATGGGGGAAATAAAGGTACTATACCAGTATGGCTTTTACATGTTAATTTTCTAATCTTTTAGATTGTTGCCAGCCTTTGTTGTTTCTACTACGTTGAGAATATGCCTGCCTTTCTAGCTATTGGCTCCTTCTTTTGTAGGAAAGTTATTGGCACAGCTGCTCATAAATATACATAGGGATGCATAGGATTTTTCTAGTTAACAGCTCCACACGAACACTCTGTGCCTTGAAGACTATGCATTCCCACAGGTCAAAATGACTTTTTTGTTAAACACCACATCTGAGTTTGCACACATCGCATATGATGCAACCAGCCTGGGGTCTTCACACCTAAGAGATTAAATCACCCTCTAGAGTGCTGCGAAGACCCAGGGCAAGATAGATTATCCTTTTTTTTTTAACCAATCACTTTCTCTTGCATGCTTAGATGTTAAAATTCATAAATGGCTAAAATGATAGTAATTGCTTGCCTCAACTCGAAAAAGAGCACCATATCATTCCCTTTTATGATTCCTCTAGTGCCTCAGTTTCTCCTATAAAAACCAAAGCATCTGTTTACCAACAGGATATAGCACAACAGAGCATTAAGAAAATGTAGATAGACACAGAAGGTGAAAATGCAGAGGAAGTTTGGTCCACAACTAATGAAAATACGATTTATTCTTAAGTAATCAGATAAATGAAAATTAGTACATAATGGAAAATATATTTCTAAAAATTCTGTAACCCATGGGAGTAAGTTCCATAGTAGTAGTGTTTACAGGGTTCTAAGAGTCAAAGTCCATTTCCAAAGACAGATTAAATGCCCCAGGAGGCAGCCTGACACCCTCCAGCAGCCCCAGTGCATGATGTAATGATCAAAGTGTTTGTCTATGATGTAGGAGACCAGGATTCAAATCTCCACTGAGCCACGAACCTCAGTGAGCCACGAACTTAGGGCCAGCAACAGCCTCTCAGCCTTGCAAGTTTGTGAGGTTAAAATGGGGAGGAGAAGAACCATGTACACCGCCTTCAGCTCCTTAGGGGGAAAGGTGGTATAGAAATGTAAGAAATAAAATGAATACACTCATACCTTGGTTTTTGAACAGCTTAGTTTTTGAACGTTTTGACTCCCGAACGCCGCAAACCTGGAAGTGACTATTCCAGTTTGCGAACTATTTTTGGAAGCCAAATATCCGGCGGGGCTTCCAATTGTCTGAAGGAGCTTCCTGCAGCCAATCAGAAGCCATGCTTTGGTTTCTGAACATTTTGGAAGTCGAACAGATTTCCAGAATGGATTCCGTTTGACTTCCAAGGTATGACTGTAATGGATCAGAGGGGAATGACTTCCCCACTGCAGAAGAATATCTGCATAGTCAAAAGAATATATCCAGTAATTCAGCCTCACCTTTTAACAAGAGTAAATATGATTTAGGAAAGGAGTACCCACCTTCAATGACATGTACCAATCTATGCTTTATAGGTTCTTGAGACTGCTGGAAGCAGGACTTGTGAAAAGCACCTCAGAGAAGCTTCTCAAAACTGCATGTTATTGATAGTTAATTGCAGTTTAACTGTTAGCCCTGGAAGGATCCAGGTTATATCTGAAATAATAATAATAATTAATAATAATTTATTATTTATACCCTGCCTATCTGGCTGTTTCCCCAGCCACTCTGGGTGGCTCCCAATCAAATGTTAAAAACAGTGCAGCATTAAATATTAAAAACTTCCCTAAACAGGGCTGCCTTCAGATGTCTTTTAAAGATAGGATAGCTGCTTATTTCCTTCACATCTGAAGGAATGTGAACGGTGGCACATGATTATTTGTTGTTTTAACTGTGACACAGCTACTCACACAGCTACCATTTTGAAATCGGGATTTCTAGAATATTATTAACAGACGGTTCAAAATTATTGGACAGCCATTCCCAAGGCAGAATTGGGAAAAGTATTGTGAGGATCCAATACAAGATATTAGTGAAAAGATCATCCAGTTGTGATTGAAATGCTTCACATACATTGCCTCAGTAATTATTTTTTCAAACAACTCTGTAAAAGAAGGTCAGCATTATTGTCCTTATTGCATATTGGGTGTGGGGTTTGTTGGCTGAGACCCAATGGCTTCCCTAGAGAAATGCAGTGGTTTGGATACTGTAAATATAAGCAGAAGTTATTCGATAATAATAATAAAAATGCCTATGGAATACTTTAGTGGAGCAGATGATAGGTTATGCTGCAGTTGACTGGCTTTCTAAATTAGATTTGCATGATTGTAGTGATTAGATACAACAAACATGATAGGGACAGAAGCTTTATTTGGATAAGTGGGGGACACAGCCAAATATCTTTCCCCTCATAAATAACCTAAGTTTGATGGCATCATGCAGGGGACAAGTGTTAACTGCTTTCCTCTCATTTGCTTGTTTATAGGATGTAGGTATTCATGGAAGGCTAAATAAATCCATTGAAAACTCACACAAGTACACACACATTAGTTTAACTGCACTGCCGGTTTCATTGTGGCATTATTGACCCCATAAACAATAGCAGGGTCATTCTGCCAGGAAATGAATAAGGAGTGTGGTTAATACGCTTCTGAATTCTTTGTTTGCCCAAACAAACAGTTGCGTCAACATCACAAACTGGAATCACTAGGCTTCGGTATCTGTCATTGTGTAACTTTGGCCCAGTCCACAATTGATCATGATAAAAGTTGGGGCTGTTTTACATTTGTGTGCTTCTTATGTATTTATAAATAAGTATAAATTGTTCCCTCCTAAAATATCAGGGCAGCGTATGATAATATGAAAACATTAAAAACATTTAAAATCAATAGCACAGAGAATCATTGAAATGGCTGGCTACTGAAGAAAATTTTATGTAACTGCATAGATCTGTCAGCATAAAAAAACTGTTCAAGAAAACCTTGCTTATGGCAGCATCAAGTGATAATGTGCATTTATGCCTGAACCATCACCTGTTTTTGTTTTCTGTTTTGTTTATTTGCTGCTGCAATACATTTCTAACACACACATCCTTTCTTACAACCAAAACAATAAATGCAAACATTTAAATAATCCAGGATTGCTGTCATTTTCCTCCAGGAAAATGGTCTTCTTCAGTTATCTTGTGGCAGATGTCCATATCCACCCCACTCTTGTGAGTACTTCAGCAAATGTTCCAGTTGTCAGTCAGTACTGGTTATCAGAAAACAGTCAAAACCCTATGTTAGGAGCATAAGTTGAGTCTCTGAATCTCGGTTGCATCATATAAAAGACCAGGATTTATACGGGTACCTGGCTTAACAAATACAGTGTTATAAAATTGTCAGGGAACTGCCATCGGAACGAGAGGAGGAGGCGAGGCTCCACAGCGATGCTGGAGAGGGGCCAAGCAGGGAGAGAGGCAGGTCTCCGGTTGGGGAAGAAAATCAGCGCAACACCAGGGATAGAGGGGGGCCAATGGGGGAAGCAGAGAGCAGGCTCCGGGACTCTTCACTGGACACCAGTGGGGAGAGCACAGGTCCTCCGCTACCCACGCCCTCCCTGTGCAGAAGACTTCCGCGCAGGGAGAGTAGGAGGAGACTGGGCATCAAACAACTTTTATGTTGGAAAAGGTTTAAGAAACGCCCACTGACGGATTCTGCCAGCGACTGAACAACCACGGAGGGGATGGCTGTCCAGCGAGAAATGGTTTAACCAGCCAACCTAGCCCAGAGCGGCGGCAACTTACGCACAAGCAACCCCTAAAGCCATTACAAAAATCTTCCTGCATTTCCCCCCATGATTTCATTCACAATATATAAGCCTCTTCTTGATACTGATTGAGCTCAGTTAAAACAAATAATTCCCCACCTAAAGTAATAGAAATGGTAGGATTCCCCCCCCCTTATGACCTCATTATGGGCATGAGTGGTCCAAAGCACATCCTCCTAGAGTCATTTTCTCCCTTTCCCTTTCCCACAAACCTACTTTGTAGCAAAGGTATTTTTCGCTCTATAGGATGCACTTTTCCCCCTCCAAAAATTAAGGGAAAATGTGTGTGTGTCCTGTGGAGCAAATGTAGGCTCCTTGGCTTCAGCGATAGCAACGCGAAGCCTCCAAAGCGCTCCGGAGGTTTCGCTTTGCTTTCGCTGAAGCCTGGAGAGCGAGAGGGGTCAGTGCGCACGGACCCCTCTCGCTCTCCAGGCTTCAGGGATAGCCGCCTGAAGCCTTCTGAGTGCAGCGCGAGTTCCCGCTGCGCTCCGCAGGCTTCAGGTTCCTTCTGCTGAAGCCGGGAGAGCAAGACTCCTGGCTTCAGCAGAGAGGGAGAGCTGCGCAGCGTCCCTTCAGCCAAGCGGGAGGAGAAATGGAAGGGGCTCCATTTCTCCTGCCGCTTCGTAGAAGGGGCGCTGAGCAGAGAGGGGGATAATTTTTTTTCTTGTTCTCCCCCTCTAAAACAAGGTACGTCCTATGGTCGGGTGCGTCCCATATAGCGAAAAATACGGCATTTCTTATATAATTTCTTTTTACCTCCCTACAAACTTATATTTATACAATACAGGGATCAGTCTAATTCTGCCAAGATGTTTCCTTTTATTCCATAGTTTTCTAAATATTCTTTAAAGGTTCCCCAATTCTTATAGACTTATAGGCTGCTGCTAGGTGTCTATGGCTGAGAATATTGCCACAGCAGACTGCTGGACTGCAGGAACATTAAAGTACCCCAAGGGAACTGGTGCATGGTACAGCAGAAGCCTCAGTTCTGGGACAAAGGATGGCCAGTTATGAAGTATACCCCCCTCCCAAAAAAATGCCACCAAAACAGAAGACAAAAGAGGGCACTAATTCTCATACAATAAATTATAGTTCAGATGAGACTGCAGGGGGTTGAATGGTCCCTTCCAGCTCTACAATTCTATGGTTCTATTTGTATAGAGATTTATTTATTTTTTTGAATTGTCACTATAATTAGATGTAGCAGGAACTGCATCTCTGTTGAGAAAAGACAGGGACCCACTTTTTGTAGCTTCTGGAAAGAACTGAAAATGCTTTTGCTTGAGCAAGTTTTTCCACCTGGATGAAAACATTTTCAGATCTCTGCCTTGGGTGTTGATTCGTATTGTTTTAAAACCTATTTTTAGTTGTTACACTGCATGGTTGTAAATCACATTGAAATTTATCTGAAAGGTGATTCATAAGCAAACCAAGTGAGGACTGTCCTCAGACAGCCCTTCAAAATAGAGGACTGGCCTTTGAAAAGTGGGACACATGGCCACCCTAGCAGGGGCTCCCCAATGCTGCTGCTGCTCTCATTACCATATTCCCTAAATACTGCTGTATTTAGGGGAAATGGAAGGTACAGCAGTGGAGACAGCTGGACCCTTTGCATCAAATCTTATAAGGTGAACCCAAAGTTGGGAGAGATGTGGATGTGATTAGGGGTCAGCTGAAATTTCTCAGAAAATTATTTTCTAGCCATTTTGTTTCCTGACCCATTTTTTCAAATTACCATATTTTTGCTCTATAAGACTCACCTTTTCCCTCCTAAAAAGTAAGGGGAAATGTGTGTGCATCTTATGGAGCGAATGCAGGCTGCACAGCTATCCCAGAAGCCAGAACAGGAAGAGGGATCGCTGCTTTCACTGAGCAGCAATCCCTCTTGCTGTTCTGCTTCTGAGATTCAGAATTCCCCCCCCCTTGTTTTCCTCCTCCAAAAAATAGGTGCGTCTTGTGGTCTGGTGCATCTTATAGAGTGAAAAATACAGTAGTTGTAAGGGCAAAAAAGGGAAGGAGAGAAGGATACAATTGTGATCATTAACATCTAGGGTCACACTGTTTAATTGGTATGTTGGTCAATTAAATCAGGGTTGGGGAACTTTTTCAGTTCAAGGGACACGTTCCTTCATGGGCACTCTTCCAGGGTAATGTCCATGGTGGGTCGTCTGAGAGGCAAAAAGTGGGTGGGGGCAGAGGGAAAAGTGGGTGAGGAAACAAGGAAACAAAATGTACAGGAAGCTACATTCTAACTAAGTGGAAGCCAGAGGTTTCTACAGACAGACACATCTCTCCATCCATGCAAGCAAGAATTCAAGGAGGTATTTCAACCAGGCAAAAGCTTTTGAGATGGGCATTCTTCAGAACCACTGGGAGTATGGCCTGGGAGAGGGGACGTGACCTGGAAGAATTGTGAGGGTCAGATGGAGAACATTTACTCCTGTGCCTGAGGTTTTCCTCCCCTAAACTTTCCCTAAATCAAAGCTTTAGCTGATTGGCGGGTGCCAAGTTTAATTGCTGAAATCAAAATTTCATAGATAGATATGTGAATTCAGATCACTTTAAAAAAAAGAAGAAGCAGCTATTTTGCACCTTTTGCGTAACTGACATTTAGAATAAAATACTAATTATGGCCCTTAGTTCTGACAACATGAATGGTAGCTGTAACATCTTCATTTGTACATATTTTCCTTCAAAAAGACACCCATAAATATGTTTTGCCAATTTGAACATTTAACCTTGCAGTCCTAATAGTCATGTGATATCTATTATTGTTGTTGCTGTTGTTGTTTTATTATACTTACTACGTTTAGACCAGCTGACTTATTCATTGTTGTTCTGTATCATAGTTTTTGCTTTGCTCAGATTATTCCTCAAGATCGTTTTAGAATATACAGTAGAGCGAATATTTTCTTCCTATTTGTTCCTTCTTGTTTTTCTTTCTTTCTTTCTACATGCAAGAGCTTTAGCTTTTAAAAAACATGTCATGTTGAATGCAGCCATCAGAGTAAAAAATGTTTAGGGCACATCTGTTTAATTCTTCGTCTGTCAAACTCTGTGTCTATCATTACTCTTGTCTCGATCTGGCATATAGCAAGATATTTCATAATGATGCAACATATTAAAGTTGTCTATTCTTTTGGCATTTATATTTCAAAAAACCTTTGTGGCATTTTCACTGTAATATTTATGAATGTTACTTTTTGTTTCCAGGCTAAATAGGAGTGCTATGCTTCATAGTGTAAATAAGATGATACAAACCATCAGCTACACATACTGAATAAGAGAAATGAAGTTAGAATAGATGGTTGAAAAGAAGTTATTTTCCTTCAAGACTTAAACTTTTGTTCTGAAGATACAGTGATGAAGACTTCTAACCCAAACATATTACTCCAGTTTCTGGATCCTTCAGGCAAGCAGAATCAGGATGAGGTCACAATGGCCAGTCTCCTCCTTCAGGTCAGTCTCACTGTCATTAAAGCAGCCAGCAGCCAGCAGTGAGCAGCATCCTTCTGACTTAAATGGGTAGCAAGCAATGATAGGAGGAGTGCTGGCAGGCACTTGTCCCAGCTTTTACAGCTCTTTGATGCAGAGTGAGTACTCCAGAATGGCCTTGTATCAATAGTAGCAGGGATAATGGAGACAGACAGTGAAATGTTGGCAGCAACCCAAACAACAGCAGGTTGACAACTTGCAGAGTCTTCCAGAGTTGGGCAGTTTGAGGGACACATTTGGCAAGCTGAAGTTAAGCAACAGAACAGCAGGCATTGACATGACCCACCCAGCTTTTATTTTCAGTATGGTCCACAGGGGGAGCTTAGGAGGGGGCACCAGATGGTGGTAGATGGTGTTTGGAGCATCCTCATGAGGGAGAGGCAGGCGTTGTCTGGTACCCAAAATACCGTGGGGCTCAACCAGCTGAATTGTGTCATGTGTGAGAGAGAAGTGGAGATGAGGATCACGAGAGACCAGGTGGTGACTGGTAGGCACAGGAGCAGTACAATATGAGAAGAGAGACAATGAAGAGTGAGAGAGCAGCAGGGGACATTTGGTTAAAAAAAAAGCTGGAAGCAGGAAGTAAAAGTATGTGGACAGAAATGACAGAGTTCATCCCTGACTTGGCAGGTTAGGAAACCTTCAGGAATGCCCGATGTTAGGTATTCCAGATCATTAGGAAGAAAAAGGGATAGGAAATGGAAAGGCAGACTGAGATGGGAAGAACCCTAAACATTTTGTGAATCTAACAGGAGAAGAAACTAAAAAAAAATTAAATTTTAGTTTCTCCTCTAGCACGGTGAATCGTTAGTTCTGTTGCTACCCCCGATGGCAGCCTCATTTACTGTCATGGTGTTTTCTGAGCCTCAGACGGAATGAGAGTACCCATAAACATTTTTTTTTGGGGGGGGGAAGCACTGACTACTGCTAAATTGTGACTGGTTGCATCTGGAATTGGGGAATGTCCCCTCACTAAGCAGTGTCTCTGTTGTCTCTGAATGAAATGTCTAAGTGGGTAGCAAAAGTGTCTACTGTTTAATTTGTGAGTGCTTGTGGCACTGTGTTCAAAGGATCTCCACTGAGGGTTTTAAGTCATTTGCCCATCACCGCCATTTTGTTTTTGTCATAATGCAACAGAAGGCATAGTGTCCTGCACACACCCAGCCAAGGAAGACAAACAGCAGATAGTTAATACTTCATTGACAAAAACATGCACTTACAGCAGCCCCAAGCCACACTAGATATACATGCACACATGCTTCTAGCACCTACATAGCCTGGGATCAACCACTAATCAACAAAGCCTCTGCAGTACTCCATGAAGTTCTACCTCAAAAATGTCACAGCAGGTTTCTTTTTAAAGCAAAAATTTAGGATTATGTTAGCAAGCAGAATGATCACAACACCTGTGCTGAGAATCCTGATGTGTGTAATCAACATACTCCCCTTGGAAGAATTAAAAAAAATTGTATATTTTTAGTTCTATATATCTGGCACACTTTCCTTTGACATAGGAGAAATCTAAAAGAGTTTGTGATTTAAAGCACATGATAATTTGAATAGGAATTTTAATTCTTCCATATCACAAAAAAGCCCTTCTTGATTCAGACCCCCCCAAAATTACATTGTACACCATGGTAGACAACCTTTTGACAGGATCAATTTGCTGTGCTTGATGCTTGATTTCTGTGAAAAACAGCTTTTGACTCTGAAAGTAATTTTCAAAAAGGTGTTCATTGTTCAAAGTATATGACTATATCTAAAAAGGACTTGAAATTAAATGTTTTCAGATAATACATGAAGAAAACATCAAAACACAACCATCTTTGTTAGCCACCATAATTGAGAAGGTAAACAAGTTGTTGCTGATCTAAGATTTAAGCAATCCTTGAAGCCTTTGGTTATATTTCAGTATGGCAGTCTAGGTAGATGTTCTGTGCAATGTACCTGTGGAATTCTCATTGTGAGTCTATTATTTGTTGATGCCGTATGTGACAAAAAAGTTGGTTTTGCTGGATAGGTTGGATCAACAAGTGTTTATTTCTTTTTTCCCTGCCAGCAAATGATTAATGAATGACAGCCTCTGATAGGCCATGGTTCCAGGAAGGAGAGTTTAAAAGGAGATGATTTGAAGAGAGACAGGTAGTTGTGGGGGTTGAGAGGGTTGGTTGAGGTGGGTTGGAATTGAGGTTGGAGAGGTTGTGACATAGGTAAGGAAACAGGTTGAGGTATAAAGAGTGAATGGAAGAAAGAGTTGGTTCTAGAAAAAACCACTTGGAACGTATTGTGAAGGACAAAGTGTGGTGTCCTGTAGGAGGAATAGACCGGAATTTTACTAGGAGGCAGTGGTTGAGCCAGGAGAAGTAGGAGCTGGAAAGGAACAGCCTACTTGGGACTCAAATCTAGTCTGGAGGGGAGAGATTATTTCTTCTAAGGAAAAGAAGAAACTCCCAGACCCAGTGAAGGGAGGGGTTGGGGAGAACCCTTTGGTCTATTACTTAAAGTAACTCAGGGGCAGGATTGTTAAAGGGCGTGGATAACTGAAAGAAAGTATCACCATATAAAGGAACCAAACCTATAATGCAAAAACAACTGAGGACAAATTAAAGTGAAATCGCACTATATTCCTGAAGTAACCTAAATTTAATCCATTTGTGTTTGTGGCGTTTGCCCTCCTAGGTGTGGGACATCATACTGGGTTCATAAGGAAAGGGTTAACTAATTGTAAAATGACTAACCAATGGGAACCCAAGGGGCAGGGTTAGCTGTGTATAAGGTTTAATCACAGAGGTTTTTGGGGGGAGAGAGTTAGGGTGGTTGAGAAGACAGTCTGGAGTTAGAAGAGACAGAGAAGATAAGTCTGTGGGTTGGGCTAGTCTGGTGTGAGAGAGTGAGAGAATTTGTTAAGAGGAGTCAGTCAAACAGTTGAGATAATCAGTCAGAAGGTATTAGGAAGGTATAGGCCGGTAAAGAAACTAAAGTTAAGATACTGACAGGAATATTATCTGAGAAATCATAAACTTGTTAATGTTTGTAAAATAAACTTGTTTTTTTGGTTCACTTTTAACAACTGTCTGAACTCAGTGTCTTACCAGAGAGTAACGGGTTGGTGGCAGCGGGAAAGCGAGCACAGTGGTGGCACAGGGATCAATAGACCGTTAAACGTCCAGGGACCCTGTGTGATTGCCACAGTGTTATATACTGTCTTGCTTTAAATAAATCTTTATTGTTTATTTAAAGAAAACCTGTCTTACTAAATATCCCCTCATAAAGGTCTCCCGCAGGATACTCTAGGCTAGAATTTTAAGAGGAAAGGAAAAGAAACCTTCAGGTAAAGGGTTGTTCAGTGAGGTGGGGGCAATTTATCTAAGTGAGAGCAGGCCCAACAGTGTGAGAGGAAAAAGTACCGTCGCTCCCATGTCTCACCATACAATCATTGAAGTTGTATAACTGGTCTTACACTTTCATTTTTCAATGGGTAAATATATAGAGTTCTATTGTGTCAGTCATCTTATAACTTTATAAATGTCATATTAGGAAATGGGAAGGACCATTGCTCAGGGGTGGAAGTAGTATGTAACTAATGAAGCTTAAACTTCAGGGCCCCCAATTCCGAAGATGCCCCCAAACAACTTTAGTCCCCATTGCTAAAACTTTTTTGAGTCTACTAGATCCAATTTGAGTTGTAAGATTCAAATTGATTTTCCCCCAGTGTATATTTTAATAGTCCCAAAATTTGAGAGTCAGTAGTGGTGATCTGTCATGGAACAACCCCACTGAAGAAGATGAGTATGGTTAGCTTCTTTCTTCTTCTTGCTGGTTGTGAAAGGGTTCCGATAACAGATTCAGGGCCTCCAAAATGTAGGTCCATGTAGTCAGTGGACATATTCATATTCATATTCATATTCAGTGACAATTGTCTTCACTATGGACTAGAGTCTTACTGAGACAATGACTCTGTGTACACTGAATGTATGCGGGGAGGTGGAATTTATGTGTAGAGGCTCTCTGTGTGATAGCAGATTCTGCTTTTTGCAGGGCTTCTAGTCCCAGAAACTTGTGTAGAGCTTTTGTATGTACAAGATGTATATTTGGAGGCTATGCTGAGAAGTTTGGTTGTACATGAAGAGGTTGGAGGCAAGCCAGTGGCTGTGATCCAACCTCTCCAGCTTCTCAGGGTGCAAGGGATCACTGTCTACATAATGCTTAGTTAAGACAGTTATATTTGTCAGGGAATGGTAAACAAAAAAACTGCTGAAGTAACTAAACACTAAGAAAGGGATTCTGTGGATAACATGTTCTTTTAAAAATGCAATTAAAATATATTTACCACAACTGACTTCTCACCCCATGAGCAGAGAAACGATAAAGAAAGATAATGTGCCTGTATTTCAAAAAGGATATATTGACTTTTTAACTGAGGGGGAAAATAGATGCTTTGGAATTGTGGCACTGCAGGTTGAATATGATGATAATAAATATCCTGGAAAATTCTGAAGGCAGAAATGCTGACACTATTGCAAGCAAATCTACTTAAAGAATTATTAAGCACAAGAAAATCTTCCCTCCAGAGCATCAGAGAGGAAACTGCATCAGGTCTTAATGGGACCATCTAATCCCAGAGTCTGACCCTGGCTGCCTTCTCAGCAAAATATCTGGACAAATAGATTAATTTATGAAAAGTCAGGGAAAGTTGTGAAATGTGTTGGAATCAAACAAAGATTTATTTCTCTCTAGACTTTTTACTCCGGTCTTTTGAACAGATGACAGATCTGTAGAGAGATAAAACCTCAGCTCTGTCAGCTAACTATAAACCGTGCATTAATCAAACATCAATGGAAGCAATGGAAACATTTTTCTTTCACCGCTTCCAAATGTTTTGCTTTTACTAAAAGCATAAGGGCAATAAGAGAACAGTCCTACTATACATGTTGACTCAGAGGTAAATCCCACAGAGTTTAATAAAACTTATATCCTTATAAATGGGGGTGGCCAGTTGGCAAAGGCACTATTGCAGACCAGGCCTCCCAGCAACAGGGTCACTACTGCCCACCAGAACAAAACTTGGCAACAATGACATCAGAGTGGTTCAGACACATTGGTGGAGCCAATTCTGCCCTCCTGCCAATGTACCCAAACAACCTCACCTGTGATCTTCCCCATCCTCTCAGCATCTTGGTATTTGTCGGCAGTGTACAGAAAGGCCAGGTATGTAAAAGTATGTTTAGGATTGCAGCCAAATCATCAAATGTTTAACTGTATAATGAATTTGATACAGTTTCCCCCCACCCGAGTGAATCCCCACAACAAATTAAAATTGTACAATGGATGCACCGCAGTGCTATTTTTCTAGAAGAAATGCTGGAACTCACCATGAACACCTCCCTTGTTCTCTTATAATGGCAATAGTGTCCACCTGAGAGGTGCTGGAACTTGCAAGTTCTGGATGGCAAGTTCTGGATGGGAATCTGATTCAGAAGCTGAATCTGAGGAGTCCCAGCCTGCACAGGAGTCCCCGCCTCCAGGGCCTCCAGGGCCGGCTCCGCCGGGGCAGGGGCTTGAATCTGAAGGGCCTGCACCTGTGCTGGGTCCTCAGGAGCAGACACCAGATGCATCCACTCTGGCTCCGGAGGTGATTGAGGACCCATTGCCTGCAGGTGCGCCTCTCCCAGCCCTGTCAGGGGAAGGTGAAGCTGCTCCTGGGTCCAGTAACCCTCCAGCCTCTCCTGTGCTGCAGAGGCTCAGGGCAGAGAGGTGGAGCGAACTGGGTTCTCTCAGGAGGAGTGCTCGCCTTAAGGCCAGGAGAGGCAGGTCACCTGTGGGCTGGGACCACCCCTGGCCTCAGAGGAGATAAAGGCCAGTCAGCCCAGTCCCAGGTTGCGGGAGCAACTGTTGGGATACTGCCAGGGAGATAGGGTCCATCTGAGCTCCAAGCTCGGTGCCGGACGATCCATCGACCTCCCTTAGTCACGCAGTATCTAGCAATTGTAGCGACACGAAGCCTCAAGAAAAGATAGCCACATTCTTGGACTTGTGCACACTCTATCAGCAGAATTCACACAACAGAAGTTGCACAGCATGAGAGCAGAACATGCATATTTACAGTTTATTAGGCGTTGGTCAGAACAAAGAAATCATGACCGTCTGCTCCGACTGCTCAGGCAAAACAGCCAAAAACGAAAAAAACTTACAACATAAACATCCTGTGAGACAGGAACTTACGCAGGCTGTTATACAAACATCCTGCTCCCTTTTAAGGTGGAACGGAAATATCCTAACATCCTCCCCCTTTCCGTGTAACCTGTAGTACCTGTGGTTCAACCCAATTGCAACCTTTGTGCGTAAACCTTCAGTTGTTCTCTGTTAACAACCTTAGACAACAGATCAGCAGGAATTTCATTTCCTGGCATGTAGGACACCTGAATGAGTCCTTTCTGAATACATTCTCTTGCACGATGTAGCTTAATCTGCAAGTACTTGGTCCTTTGCTTGCAACTCTCTGAGTTCAGCAAAGCCAAACAAGATCTATTGTCTTGATACACTTGTATAGGACATTTCACAGAAACCCCAATGTCCTTAAACAGTTGCATCAACCATTCACAATCCATGAGTGAAAATGACAGAGCATTGAGTTCTGCTTCACAGGAACCTAGGCTAACTGTGGTCTGCTTTTTGCACAACCAGTCAAACAGGCAGTGGTTGTACATGTAGCATACTCCAGAAGTGCTTGTACCATCCATGGTGTCACTTCCAAAACTTGCATCTGCAAAGATTTCAAGACCTCCAGTCTTCTGACTGGTGAACCTCAGCCTGTAGTGCATAGTCCCTTTCAAATACCGGGCTATGCGCTTCAGAGCTTTCCAATCCTGAACAGTAGGATTGTTAGCATGTCTGCTAAGCAGGTTAGTGCTTACAGCAATGTCAGGTCTTGAACATCTAGCAATGAAATTCAACTTGCCTAGAATGCATCTGTACAGCGTTGTGTCAGAAAACGCTTCAGCAGTACTGTCTACCTGGTAACCTGTCACCATCGGTGTGTCTGCTGGGTTTGCATCAACCAAATTCAACCTGGTTAATACATCAGTAATTTTCTGTGTTTGGTGTACCAGAAAATTACCTGCTTGGTCCCTCTCCACCTGCAGAGAAAGATAGTTGGATACCTCACCAAGATCCTTCATGTCAAAGTGCTCCTTCAGCTGAGCTAGGGTGCTTTGGTAAAAAGCCTGATTCTTCCAAAACATCAGAAGATCATCAACAAAACATAAACAATACAGTTTGTTTTGCCCCTCCTCCTTGACAAACACACATGGATCAGCTTTGCCCTGGTGAAAACCTAGAGAAAGCAACGTTTCAGTGAGTTTTGTGTTCCAACACCTGGCACTCTGCTATAAGGATTTCCGCAGTTTACAGACCATTCCCTTCTGTATCTGCATTCCATCAGGTGGAAGCATGTACAGCTCCTCCCCCAAAATCCCGTACAAAAAAGCTGTATTAATGTCATGATGGGAAACATGCAGTTTCTCCTCCGCAGCGATCTTGAGCATCAGCCGAATGCTCTCATATTTGACCGTGGGTGAGTAGGTCTCGTGGTAATCCTGCCCTGGTACCTGTGAAAAACCTCTGGCAACCAATCTGGCTTTGTGTCTGACAACCTTGCCATTCTGGTCTGTCTTGGCCTTGAAGACCCATTTGCTGCCAACCAGTCTCATTCCTGGGACTACCGGTACCAGTTCCCAAGTCTGGTTCCTGTTAAGCCAAGGCTCAGCATCTTTAGAGGTTAACTCCTGGACCTCTTTGAAGCTTGAAGGTTCCCACACCTTCTCTGAGCTACTAAGAACAGCAGTTGCCATCTTAGCAAACTCATCAGCAAATCTCTTTGGAGGTTTGCCTTTGGTCGCCCTTTCAGACCTGCGAACCAGACGCAAGTCTTCTGGACTCATCTCCTCCTTCTTAGGAGAATAGTGACCAATGGTGAACAGTGGTTCTTCCAGTTCATTGTCAGACTCATCAGATGGTCTGACTGAGGCCTTTGCGCTCTTGTAGTCTGCTGTGTCATCACTGTCACTGACAGCAGCAGCAGCGCCGCCCACTGAACTGGAATCCGAACTCTGATCATCATCATCATCATCCTCATCCTCAGTTTCCTCAGCTTTCTCAGCATGATCTGCTTTCTTCACATCACCTTCATCCTCCTCTGGGTAACTCTGGAAAATTCCCACATTTTCCCCCCACTTAGGATTGTACTCAACACTCCTTGTGAACTTTATGGATTTAGAGTTAGTCATCCATACCCTGTATGCACCTTTTTCGTACCCCATGAACAAACCATGTGCCCCACGCTTCCCAAGCTTGTTGCTTTGTGGGGTGTGCACCCACATGTCAGAACCAAAGATTCTCAAGTGCTTGACATTAGGTTTCCTCCCATACATCTTCTCATAGGGAGTACAACCAATAGGTGATGACAGTCTCCTGTTAAAAGAATAAACAAAATTCGCCAGAGCCTCCCCCCAAAACTTCTCAGGGAGATTGGCATCATGCAACAAGGTTTTTATTCCTTGCAGCAACGTTTGATTTGCTCTCTCCGCAAGCCCATTCATCCATGGCGATCTAGGCGTTGACAAATCATGCTGGATTCCCTTCTCAGTCAGGAAAGCTTCAAACTGCTGAGAAGTGAACTCCCCGCCCCGATCAGTAAACAGACAACCAATACGTTTACCGTGAGCATTCTCCAACCAAGCACAGAATGCCTTGAACTTAGGAAATGCTTGCGATTTCTGCTCGAGCATAAACACATGAATGTACCTGGAAAAAGAATCAATTAGAACCATGAAGTACCTTGCTCTTCCCAAAGAGGGCGCTAGAGGACCTACCAGGTCTGCGTGAACTAGCTGGTAGGGTTTGGAAGCCTGCCTGCTAGACTCCTTGCCTTTTGGAGCAACCTTCACCTTGTTCTCTGCACAAGATACACATTTCATGTGATATTTACAAGGTTTGATGTCCAAACCTTCAACCAACTCAGGCATCTTGGCTAGCGCTTGCCAAGAGAGGTGACAAAATCTGCGATGTGCATCGTGAATGCATCCTGCATGAAGAACCTTGTTAGTTTGTGCAACACAACAAGTATCAGCATTAGACACAGCAACATCATCATAAGTTAGACTGAACAAACCATCCACCAACTTTGCATGCCACATGTCCTCTTTGCCTTTTCTGATGACACAGACAGTCCTCTTGAAGGAAATTTCAAAACCACGCCCAGTCAGCTGTGGTACACTAATCAAATTGTCCGCAGCTCCTGGAACAAAAAGTACATTGCTAATGGTCGTATTCAGACTTGCAAGTTTCACAGTTCCAATTCCTGTAGCTTGCAAAGTCCTTCCATCAGCCAGCTGGACCTCTCCATCTTGAGGTGTGAAGGAGATAAACAGATGGCGGTCTTTGCTGAGATGACGCGTGCAACCTGAGTCAATTACAAACCTGGCCTTGGCCTTGTTTCCCACCGGCGTGGGCTTTTGCAGCTTGCCTTTAGCCTTTGGTGAAGCTGTGCCAGCAAACATAGCCTTGTTTTCCACTGGCGTGGGCTTTTGCAACTTGCCCCCCTGCTCCTGGCCATCAGACGTGCCTTTAGCCTTTGGTGGAGCTGTGCCAGCAAACATAGCCTCGTTTTCCACTGGCGTGGGCTTTCGCAACTTGCCCCCCCGCTCCTGGCCACCTGCAAGCATCTTGCTCTGTTTACATCTGGTCTTCCGGCCTCTGCAAAGGCTCTGACCTTGGTTCTCACGGGAAACAGAGCTCTCAGCTGCCGACTCCTTGGCTCCCCCTGGAGGCTGGAATGCTGCCTGGGATGACATCACAGTCAGCTCCCCCTGCAGCTTGCAACCGGTGCCCTCGGCATCCGTGCATTCACTCGCATTCTGGGAAACAGCCAGGACCTCCGATGCAGTCAAACTCTGGGCTGGGATGACTGGCAGATGGGCTATCTTCAAAGCATTCCACATCTGACGTGCAGTCGTGTTGCCAGCTAGCGTAGCAATTTCCTCCAGAGAGACGGACAAGACTATTACGTCTATGGCTCTCGAATTCTGAGCCTCCCATCTCCCTGTCAGAGGAACTGGAGGGGCTTCTGAGACAGTATGCCAGACTCCAAACTGACGCAGCAAACCCTCACACCATCTTGCCCAGGTCTCATAATTGTCCCGATTTAATTTAGGACACTCAGCAGCTTCAGAGGCTTGGAAAAACTCCATTCCAGCTCTTAACGCCAGCCGTGAGTCTTCTTCACTTCAGAGACTCCTTATCTTGGCACCCATAAATCACGAAGCCTGCTTGGCTCGGTTCCCAGGCCAATTAGGCCAGCCGGACATCAAAGAGGCTGCCGCGGCAACAGAAAAGCCTCTGCTTTCGCTTTTCCCACACATACCTCAGCAGTCTGTCGCAGTCTTACTCTCCTGCAAGTGCCGTGAATCTGGGCCCGAAACCTGTTGTTGGGATACTGCCAGGGAGATAGGGTCCATCTGAGCTCCAAGCTCGGTGCCGGACGATCCATCGACCTCCCTTAGTCACGCAGTATCTAGCAATTGTAGCGACACGAAGCCTCAAGAAAAGATAGCCACATTCTTGGACTTGTGCACACTCTATCAGCAGAATTCACACAACAGAAGTTGCACAGCATGAGAGCAGAACATGCATATTTACAGTTTATTAGGCGTTGGTCAGAAC
Organism: Podarcis raffonei; assembly: GCF_027172205.1. Taxonomy (NCBI): domain Eukaryota; kingdom Metazoa; phylum Chordata; class Lepidosauria; order Squamata; family Lacertidae; genus Podarcis; species Podarcis raffonei. The sequence continues at coordinate 23,654,587 of NC_070606.1, forward strand.
AAAGAAATCATGACCGTCTGCTCCGACTGCTCAGGCAAAACAGCCAAAAACGAAAAAAACTTACAACATAAACATCCTGTGAGACAGGAACTTACGCAGGCTGTTATACAAACATCCTGCTCCCTTTTAAGGTGGAACGGAAATATCCTAACAGCAACGTCGTTGGAAACCTGTTTCTGCCAGCACCCAGACCTGTTCTTCCAGAGTTCCCAACCTTGCCCAGCTCCTCGCTTTGGAGCACGCTTCGCCCTTGGTGGACAGTCTCCAGACCCTCGACCCAGGACCGGACTCTGACCACACCTTGCGGTAACCTCCCCCCGGGACCAGCACATCATCATTCCTCACTCGCTCCATCATACCAGTTTGATTTGGGGAAGAGCTGCTTCTTTGTTCTCATGTTATTTCCTTGCATATGGTTTTATAAGATATGAGAGATGGCTCGTTGCCTTCCACTTTGTAATGCTAGTGTTGGATTAGGGCCCACACACATCAGCAAATAGCAATGAACGCTGCACATTATGGTGTGGAACAGATGTTTTAGAAGTGTGTGGTGAGGGAGAGGTAAAAATAAGTTTAGGAGATCAGGCTTAGTTCAAGAGATACTGTTTTAAGAGGCACTCCATAAGTCGTTCTCCAAAAGAATGTTCTTGCAACTTAATCATTTCCAAGAGCACATGCTGTGCCATTTTAAGCGTTTTCCCATTTTGCATGGGAAGATGAGCTGGTACAGAATTAGTCACAAGGGGGGAAAGAAGTTGTAAGGCCTTTATTGACATTGATAAAGAAGGGCTTCCCACCCTCAATTCAGGCATGGGACCTCCAGAACACAAAGTGCCTTATTACATTCTAGTCCAATCAAAGCCTTGCCAGTGCACTACTGATAGGAGTATGACAGCCCTAAATTGGAAGGGAGAAATACAGGAAAAATTGAGAAAGACACTGTAAGAACAAAGCATTTAGTGGACCCACAGTCATTAAACTTAGGAACTCATATTCAAAGATCCAAATGACACCCCTCCCCATACAGTTATTTCTTCTTTTCTTCTCTGCACACAGCATCCACAGTGAGAAAATCAAGCCTATTCATTCTTATATATCCCCTTTCATATATATTGAGAAAACATAAGAACAGTCTTTTTAAAGAAGTAATTTTTCTTCTGTTCAGCAAGAAAGCGTTTTCATTATGTTGTTTGGTACCATTTTCCCTTGCATCTGTCTGGCTTATCTAGCTCTCCTGTCTCCTTCACCTTCTTATATCAGTCCTACATTGCTCTGTTTCATCCAGTGTTCCCATTCTTCTTCCCTTCTTCCCTCTCTAGATTTAACCAAATAATTGCCAGCTCAAATTGGCTGCTGTATGTATTCTACCTATTTTTGTAGTAAGCTGCACAATCAGGTTTGCTAATTTCTGACTTTCTGCCTCATTCCTGTTCCCCCCATCTTCTGGAAATTGCAGTTTTGTTGTAGTACACTGCAGCTCTAGGTTATGGGTCTTGGGTGTCATGTGGAATCATATACATGTATAGACAAGGCAGGGCTGTCTTAAGCATATGCAGTGCCAGGGTGCAAAAATCCGCCTGGCCGGGCCCCCCCTGCCTTCTGGATGGAGCTACTGCAACCAGAGCTTGGTCAGATGCCGGGTGTTGGTGACAGAGAGGGGGTTACAAATAAAATAAAATGGCCAGGGACTCCGCCAAGCCAATTTCTGTGTTGCCTTCATTGCCCTCCTTGTTCACATGTTGCCCTCCGTCTCCAGCAAGGTCCCTAAAATTTGGGACGCTGGGCGGGGGGCAGGGGGTTGGAGTGGAGAGCCGCCAGCAGCAGAAGGGCCTGCCACAGCGCACCAACTAACGGATGGGCTCTTCCCCGGACTCAACTCTCGGGCCTGGACTCTTGGCTTGGCACCCCTGAGAGCCCGGCACCCAGGTGCCCCGCACCCCTAGCACCTATGGGTAAGACGGCCTTGAGACAAGGGCCTGTAGTAGCAGAAATATTGACTCTGCTGAGCTAGATCACCCTCCTTTCCTGAATTAATCATCAACTAAGAGGTAGAACTGGTCCAATAGCTTTAGACTTGGCCTGCTTAATGTCCACAAAAAGACTGTATCCATCCACTGGAATAAACAACAACAATGAAGGCTCTCTCTCTCCATTTTTTCTGTTATGTACCTCAGTTGCACCCCCTTGTTTATTTGGCTCACTCTCTGCTCATGTAGAAGTATGTCAGTGAGTGTTCTCCCCATTCAGCCATTGCCTTCATTCAAAGTATGGTTCCTTTAAAAATAAGTCCCACCAAGGTCCTAGGAATTCTTGCACTCCTGATTTTTTTACATTGCTTTTGCCCTTGAAGACAATATTGTTTTGTACAGTAAGAGGTTGGATAGCTTCACAGCGTATGAAATTGCATTTTCTAATCATAATAAAAACAGCATATATTCCACAATCCTTATCTTATATTGATGCTACTAGGTAGTTCCCAGGCTCATCTTGATAGTGTGGTTTTTCAATATTCTTAGGTTGGTGTCAGAAAATATATTACACAGTATATAAAGTATTAAATGTCACACATGCTGGATGTGATAGAAGACTGTTTCAATTGTATTATCTGCCTATCCAAATTACTGGTAGAAACCTGATTGCTTTGAATGTTTATGGCTACTGAAAATGTATGTAATAAAACAGCCATTTTGATTTAAGACTGGTTTCTTGTAAAAAATTATTTGTGAAACCATGAGAGGGGGGAAATCATGGTAATCAAAATTGTACCTGAACTACATTGTACCTGATAGAAAAAGGGTATCATGCATGTACAGTAGAGTGGCTAGATGCAACCTTTGATAGTCATGCAGAAGAGGGCATTTCAGCAGCTGGCATTCCAAACTATTCCAGATGAATCTCATTTCTTTTTTGAAAGTGTTGCAAGCTTCTGGATCAGGGAATGCTGTGGATATAGTATATCTTGATTTCAGTAAGGCTTTTGACAAAGTCCCCCATGATATTCTTATGCAGAAGCTGGTAAAATGTAGCTGGGTGAGGTAACTGTTAGGTGGATTTGTACCTGGTTGACTGATCGAACCCAAAGAGTGCTCACTAATGGTCCCTTGTCAGCTTGGAATAAAGTTACAAGTGTACAAGTGGGGTGCCACAGAGCTCTGTCCTGGGCCCGTTGTTGTTCAATGTCATTATAAATGACTTGGATGAAGGAATTGAGGGGATCAAATTTTCAGATGAAACCAAACTGGGAGGGGTAGCTAATGCCACAGAACAGAGAATTAGAATTCAAGATGACTGTAATAGATTGGAGAACAAAATGAGCTTCAATAGAGACAAATATAAGTTCTGTACTTAGTCAGGAAGAACCAGCAGCACAAATATAAGACTGCCCGCAATAACTGTGAAAAAGATATCAGGGTCTTAGTAGACCACAAGCTTAACATGCTTTATAATGCTATTCTAGGCTTCATCAATAGAAAGGAAATAATAGCACTGTTCTTTTCTGTCTTGGTCAGACCACACCTGGGGTACTGTCTCCAGTTCTGGGCACCACAATTTAAGAAGGATATTGGCAAGCTGGAATGTGTGTAGTGGAGGGTGACCAAGATGAACAAGGGTCTGGAAACCAAGCCTTTTGAGGAACAGTTGAGGGAGCTGGGTATGTTTAGCCTCGAAAAGAAGGGATTGAGAAGATATATGGTAGCCATCTTCAAATATCTTAAGGGCTGTCACTTGGAGGATGGAGCAAGCTTGTTTCTCTTGCTCTGGTGGGTAGGACTCAAATCACTGGATTCAAGTTACAAGAAAGGAGATTCTGCCTAAACACTAGGGAGCCCCTTCTCTAGATTTGTTGTGGTTGTTGACGTTGTTGTTGTTAGATTCATTACAGAGGCACTGGTGGCTGTTTCATATTGGATTCATTTATTTTGTTTGTGGATTTTCTCTTTAACATGTTGTGCACTTCATTGTTATGATTATGCTATAGTTTCCCCCCCCCCCCATAATTATGTATTGTATTATGCTGTGATGCCATGGATTTAGGAATAAAATTTGGCTGTATAAGTGCTTCATAATTCCCATAGAGTTATTTGTGTTTGGCAAGGGTGGATTATATAGGCCCACGGTAATAACGAGTTTCTAACCTTCTAACGTAAAATAAAATTATTGTAAAATAAATTAAAAGCTTGTTAGCAGTACAACAGAGGAAGGGAAATCACCACAAAGATGTTCATAAATCAGTTCCAGAAAATCATTACAGGTAACGTACCAACATCTCAAAGAAACTCAAAGCAAAGAAAGTATATAAACAATGTGGTTCGATGTCTGCAGGGTTCTTTTCATCTGGGAAGGTGATTACTTGCTAATAGGAACAAGTTGTTGATGTTTCCTCAGTAGAACCAAATGATTGGAGATTGTTTCCTGACAGAGCAGGGTGTCCTGCAGGTTTACCTGCAGGGTGAGGTCTGTGATGAATATGTGAGGGAAAAAGGACAATGGTCAGTTTTAAGTTTGTAGAGAGTTTAGAAGTACTGTATTTTTTGCTCCATAAGACTCACTTTTTCCCTCCTAAAAAGTAAGGGGAAATGTGTGTGCGTCTTATGGAGCGAATGCAGGCTGTGCAGCTATCCCAGAAGCCAGAACAGTAAGAGGGATCGCTGCTTTCGCTGCACAGCGATCCCTCTTGTTGTTCTGGCTTCTGAGATTCAGAATATTTTTTTTCTTGTTTTCCTCCTCCAAAAACTAGGTGCGTCTTATGGTCTGGTGCGTCTTATAGAGCGAAAAATGCGGTAGGTAGCATAGAGTGCCATGGACTGGAAGAATCTTTGAATGAATGTTCTCTCTCATATAAGATCAGGAGGGTGGGAGGGAGTTTCATTTGTTGTTATTATTCTGTAATTCTGTTTAAGTTCGAAAAATCAATAAAACAGGGGTGGCCGACTCCCAAGAGACTGAGATCTATTCACAGAGTTGAAAACTGGCAGTGATCTACCCCCTTTCGGGGAACCCAAAGTTGTTGAGTGGTTGGACATGCCTGCAATAAAATATGTTCTTAAAGAAGAAGCATTTCCAATCTGATCTAGCCTGCTTGCTTCAAAGAGGCTCGATCTGTATTTCTGTCGTTTTCCAAAAAAGTTACATCCAATTTTTACCACCCCATTTTTTTACAGCAGGAAGGGGGCATTTCAGCATTTTTTGTGGGGAGCAAAACTGTTCAAAGGGTTTGTGGGGCCTTACCAGCAGCAGTGTTTTGTGTTCTGTTTTCCCACTTTCATTTTTTCTGCTGGTACCAAGAGAAAGCCCCTTCCTAGGAAGCCTTCAAACATGTTTTCTCTTATGGAAATTGCTGCCCTTTCAGGAACACCAGCACCTAATTTCGAGCTGAAAATTCTCCATGGAAAACTTTTGGCTCAACTTGAAAAAGCACCCTCCAGCACTTTATTATCAAAAGGAATCTAAATTATGTAGCACTGCCCCTAGACTTCACCTCTTGGGGAAATGGCAAACACTTACTAATGGCATCATAAATTGTCACCAATATACTTTGATTAATGAAGATCTGACTCTCTTCCAGTGTTTTAAGATATTGTATTTGACCTTTATAAAGAACAACTGGTTTAAATATGAAAAGCTACCACCTGTAACCGATACCACCTTCTCATTTGCTGGTGAAATATACCTCAGTTCTTGGTAGCAAACTTTTTTTCTGCTCTCATTATCTGACTTAGCTGTGAGGAAGTTTCTATGGTCCAAATTAAATAAAACTTCTATATACAAACGTTTGTTATTTTTCATTAGATGTTTGTATAACCAAACTTTGCAAAGCTATACATAGCAGAAGTACCTACAGAAGTATTTTACCCCCTATACTTTTTAATTCCACCAACTCACTCCCAGCTTCATAATTGTAACAATCATGGTACTGCATCTTGGTACCTGCTAAATAACGAAATAGCAGTGGTAGCAGACACAAACAAACATCAATCTCTCACAATAAAGGGTAAGTTTTTTTATATATATACAAGGTGGCTGTTTTATTCCTTCAAGCTTTTAAAGCCAAGTTTTGACTAATCTTGCCAAGTCTTTGGCTCAGCTTAAGTTGAGCATTCTATATGGATAAGTGACTTCAATTCTCAATTGGAAAGAATTCAGTGTAGTTTTCTTAGATAGATTTTTGGCTTAACATTCCTTATATGGAAGTGGGGGAATGATCAATTGAATATAAAGCTTGGATAAATGTCTTCAACTTGTAATTGTGCCTGTACTTTTTTGCTGTTCCCTTTAGTCATATTCATTTACTGCTCTGATTCCTATGTCCGAGAAAGAAAATTTGTATACTGTATTAGGTTTCTCCTCAATGGTTTGGGGTAATCACGGGCCAAAGAAGGCTCAGTACTCTATGACTGAAAGCTTAATAGACCAAGATTTGCAGTGATAAATCTTGCTGTCTTCTATTTATTAATGATATCTCAAAGAGTGGAATTGCCAGAGCTTGATGCTTGCAGACATTCACTATTTACAAACAGAGAAGAGAATTTATGCTTGCATGTTTTAACATTCTGCCTTCCACTTTGCTAACTAGTGAATTTAGTAAAGTTCCACTTAATGAATATCTTTGTCACTTGGAATCAGAGAGAGAGAGGAGATCTGTGTGGTGCGTGTTTCACTATTGCAGTTTGCATACAAGGAGTCCAGAGAGAGGCTTATTCAGAAATGTGTTCTGAAGACCTATCGAAACTCTGGTATCTTCCTAGTCATGTCGCTGTCTATGGTACTGAAAATCCAGCTCAGTTCTTTCTATAAAAAGGTAAAGGACCCCTGACACTTAAGTCCAGTCGTGGACGACTCTGGGGTTGCGGCACTCATCTTGCTTTACAGGCTGAGGGAGCCAGCGTTTCTCCACAGACAGTTCTTCCGGGTCATGTGGCCACCATGACTAAGTCATGAGTAAGCCGCTTCCGGCGCAATGGAACACCAAAACCAGAGCAGCGCACGGAAACGTCGTTTACCTTCCCGTCGGAGCAGTACCTATTTATCTACTTGCACTTTTGGTGTGCTTTCGAATTGCTGGGTTGGCAGGAGCTGAGACAGAGCAACGGAAGATCACCCCATCACGGGGATTCGAACCGTTGACCTTCTGATCAGCAAGCCCAAGAGGCTCAGTGGTTTAGACCACAGCGCCACCCACGTCCCCAGTTCTTTCTATGCTCAATACAAATTACAGGCACACCCACACATGTTCTACGCATGCATAACCACATATGCATGTAGTCCCTGGAAATAAATAAATAAATGGAATCATAGTAGGAAATGGTGGGAGAGAGCTGGAGAGTCCTTGTGGCTCATGAGGAGACCCTTCTTGGACCTGAAGAGGATGTCAGTGAGGGTGGAGGAAAGCCCCAGAGGCTGGAGGTGCAGCAGGGCTTTCTTAACATTGCTCAGCCTCCCCGCTGAACAGCTGACATGAGGGGTAGTGCAGTGGTGGCAGCAGCAACTGCTTTCTTTTTTAAAAAAAATATATATATTTATTGAAATTTTCAACAAATAAAAAAGAAAGACAAAAAAGAGAAAAGAGAGAAAAAAGAAAGAGAAAAAGGAACAATTAAAAAAGTTTACATTGCTTACTTTCCATAACCAATTTCCTTGACTTCCCCACACCTGCCCTTCTTGTATTCCAATTCCAATTTTTAGCTCAGCAAATTCTTGTCCCCACACTTTACCTTATTTTCTCTAATTCATTTTAATTAACCAATTTTAACTTATAAACCTCAATCTTTATATATCAATACTTATTCTTAAAAAACTTTTCCTAAATTCGCCCCATATTTAATTAACCCATTTTAACTTAAAAACCTCAATCTTTATACGTCAACACTTATTCTTAACAATCTTTTTCTAAGGTCGGCCCCAATTCCCTTCCCCGAAATCCCCATTTTTATGTTAGTGGCAAAACCAACTTAATTAAAACAAAATATATTTATACACCCTTTGGATTCCCAAAGCCCCACCACCCCCTTTCCCGGATTCGAACCCCAACCAAAGTCCATCAGTCCATCTGCAGTCAGCCTGGCGACCTCACGTCTGAAGCTCTCAACTCTCTCTCAGTTCCTCTCTGCCGGTTTTTTTGATAGTCCTTTATTTTAAATTCCGAATCTCGAAGAAGCTCTGTTCCAATAAGGTCCATATTTCTTCCAGCCAGACCTCCATATTTAAAAATGGAGCCAGCAGCAACTGCTTTCCGCCCAGCCTCCAGCTGGCCTCAGAACTCCCACTCTAGATATTTTGGTCTGGATTGGAGAGAGCGCTGGAGAGCAGGGGAAATAGCCGTTTAAAGGCTTTTTAGAAGGTGCTGCTCCCCGCTTTATGCAATTTATGCATGCGGGGGTCTGAAATGAAACCCATGCAGAATTGGGGGGTGTGTGTGTCTGTAATAAACGTATGGTGAAGATGGTTTGTGACTGTAATGAATTGTTTGGTAATGCCCTCCCACCCAGTCATATTAACAACATAGGCCCCCTATTGCTCATAATCACCAGGAAATGGTCTGTCAGAAGTGGTATAGAATGCCAGTTGATTGTAAGGCTTAAAAATATATATATAATAATTACAAGATGCAGACTTGGCAATAAGATGCTACAGTGGAGTGAGATGTTCTCTTGCTTACTGGAAAACAAAAAAACAAAAAGAAGCATGCAAGATTGCTATGCCTCCACAGCTCTTATTCGTGTGTGATTATTTCTCATTGGGTTATGCCCAAAGCCTTCCTGACCTGTAAAAATGCAGAAACTGCAGTTAGGACATTTGCTTAAGTACAGTGAATCAGTGGGGCAATTGGAGGGAACTGTGGATGAACAAAATTGAAAATTTTGAGTGAAGGATGTCCCCAGAGCCAAAAAGGGGTATGCAAAATCTTTTTGATGAGCTTCTATCCCCATGGCCTTGAATCCTAGCAGAGGCTCTTTTCGTTCTTCAACTCATTTTCAGGAGGTTATGACCCTTCCATATAGTTTCTCTGTACTTTTTATCCCTTTCTCTCTCCATAATAGCCAAAACATAATGACTACATAAAAATGTATCCTTCAACTCAATAATAAGTTCTTCCAGAAAGTAATCAAAGGTCATAGGCAAAACCTTTTGAGAACCTGACCATTTTGGCTTCTGAAATATTCATCTCAAAAATATTGTGCCTCATTCTTAAATGTAAGTGGAGTCTAGCCTCTGCCTATCCTGCTAATATCTATGAAAATCTTTGCTAAATTGCTTGATACAGAGAGGTCACTGAATGCACATGAAAGCATTATTTTTTCTTTGGGGGTTTTTTTGGGTGTGGGATTTACTTTGATTATATATACAAATATTTTCTGCATTTAAAAAAAACTGCATTAGTGTAATTTTATACTTGCCCCAGTTCTCTGAGTGGTGAGAAGTTAGTGCTGTGCTTAGATGTGTTTGCATTCCTTTGAAGGAGGTCACTGAAAGCTTATTGGCATTTTGTAATATTTGCATTTATTTGCAGCTGCTTAGGTTGAGCACAGCTCAACACACAGCTAAGCACCCTGACAACAAAAGTCTACAGCTCCCATCTCGGACATTCAGGAGAGACAGCTAAAACCCTAAGATAGGCACAGAGCCCAAGCTCTCTCTCCAAAAGTCTGCTGCAGCTTGCCATTTGTTTCCTTTGCAGAGACCTAGATCACCAAGAACTAAATTAGATCTTCCATATGGCTAGGTGGGTGGGTGAGAGAATAGGACGGCCTGCCATTTTGCCAAAATGTCTCTCACCTTCCAAAGAAATTGTCAGCTATGTTCTAATAATTATGCTGGCTATTTAGTTGTAATTTCCCTAACAAAGAAGATAATAATCTACTGCCAATGCCATTACAGCAGTCCCTACAGTTTTTCTGGCTCCTTTAACACACACTCCCCCCCCCATTCTTAAAGGTAAAGGGACCCCTGACCATTAGGTCCAGTCGTGGCTGACTCTGGGGTTGTGGCACTCATCTCGCTTTATTGGCCAAGGGAGTCGGCGTACAGCTTCTGGGTCATGTGGCCAGCGTGACTAAGCTGCTTCTGGCGAACCAGAGCTGTGCACGGAAACACCGTTTACCTTCCCACCAGAGCGGTACCTATTTATCTACTTGCACTTTGACATGCTTTCGAACTGCTAGGTTGGCAGGAGCAGGGACCAAGCAATGGGAGCTCACCCCGTTGTGGAGATTCGAACCGCCGACCTTCTGATCGGCAAGTCCTAGGCTCTGTGGTTTAACCCACAGTGCCACCTGCATCCGTCTCCCCCCATTCTTACTGTGATATTAAAGTGCAGACAGTCCCTGGGTACTGGACACAGTAGTGATGCAAAAACATTAGTTAATGCCACCATCACCTTTTTGATGCTCCAGTTCGTTAATTGTCCAAATACCTATGTTTGTTTGCTCTTGGTATTAAGAGAGGAACCTTTTTACCTTGTGCAAGTGAGTCAGGAGGAACGTTCTATAAATAGATTGTCTGGAGGAGACTATGACCTATTTATTGAGCATTCATCCTGATTTACTTGCACAAAGCAATTGCAGACATTAGCTTATGTCCATTCATTATTAGGCATTTATTCGGATTTGTTGGGGAGAGCTTATATGAAAATGACTGTTCACCTAATTTGCATCTGCAGTGTTTTCCTGTTAATTGTTCACCCCATACATTCTTCACATCTCCCTGTGACTTCCCTAATTGCAAAGTCATTTTAAAAAGAAGATGGAGGGCTCATCTAGACTTCCTTTTGTGCTACATTTTCAAGGCACAAGTCCATGCTTTAAATTGTTTTTGTTTTTGTCCCAGTATTTTCCCAGGGAAAACTACTATTTTGCTGCTAAATCAGAGCAAATAGCAATCCATGGAAAACCCAATTGATTGCTCCAATTCAGTGGTAAAACATGTATTTTCCTAGTGTCAACTATACCTGCTGAACTGAAGGGGGAGAAGGTAGAGTGACTCCATCTGCAGCCAAAGCCTTCAAGGATTCAGAGGAGAAGGTCTGATGAGTACCAGTAGGCTTTAGCCTTCTTAAGCAGAGCTTCCAGTGGCAGTCAGATGATGGAAACACTTGTAGTTCTTGGCCCTACCTTGCTGCTTCCTGCTCGTCTTCACCCCATGATCATTGGATTCCCTGACCCCTGGACCATCTGACCAGGCAGATTGGTGTTCTCCTGACCATAGAACTGGACCCGACTTCGGATGCTGACTCTGCCTCTAGGCAAGTACACATCAGAGACTCTTCTGGCTGGCTGGCCTCCCATTCCACTGAGCTCTGAACATTGCAGACCTGCAATGAAACTATGACACACAGGGAAAGCGCTGGGACAAAAAACAAAATGCTCAGACACAGAGCTTTAAATTCCAGACTTGTGTGTTGGAACCTTGATGCAAAAGGAAGTCTAGATGAGCTCAGGGCACTTTAATCCACTCTAATTGTGCAAACCTAAATTCCTAGTATACACTTGAATCCCTTCCGCAAAATGCTGATCATTTGGAGGCAACCAGTGTAAGTCAGGCATTATTGCTAGAATAATCACAGCACTTATTGTGGATGACTAATTATCTAGGGATCGAATGTTTCTGCAGCTTTCCTGATTTTGGCTCAGTTTACTTCCCTGGATATTTATTTATTTATTAGTGATGAATGGCAGGCAGACACAGTATGTTGTTACGTGATACCCATTGAAATGGCACAATAAATGAGGTGATCTGTGTGCTTACAGCATGTGTGGGATGGGGAGCAGAGAATGCCTTTCTTTTGCTGTGAGAAGTGAGCTTCTGACTGAAGGTTTTCCGGAGACGTTATAAATAGCCTGTTTTGGCATTTGTTTTGCTTTCCTGCTCCGGAGAATTTTAAGTCAGTGCTTCAAGCAGAATTATTTCTCCACATTATTAACTAATAATTCACACATACAAAAGGTCTTTGGAGGAGAGGTTGTTGTGCATTTTGAGCTTTTGATTTCTCGTGTGTATCAGTCATTCAACCTAGCGTTTTTGCTACTGAAAATATTCTTAAAAATTTAACAGAGAAGGTATAGTAAGGAATACAAATATTTAGGAGTTTTGTTATGAAGATGGGGTGATTTTGCCTCCAGGAGATGAGGAAGGATATCACCTGTAATTAAGTCACATATCGGATTTCAATTCCAGGGCAAAAGTTTCTGGCCAGGATTAAATTGTGTGGCAATCCTTCTCTCTGAATATGTTTCTTATGCCTAGCCCAGTTAACATACATAACTTAATACAACCAGCCAGCAATGGTACCTTTGCATCAAAGAAAACGTTTCCATGCTGGTGCCATTCATATCCTCATAGTGGATTGCAGTAATGTAGAAATGTTGCATGATATGGAAGTACAATATAGTGACCCAAGAACATAAGAAAGACCTACTGGATTAGGCCAGTGGTCTGTCTAGTATAGCATTCTGTTTTCAGTCATCAACTGTGTGCTTATGTGAAAAATGGTTGTTTAAAAAGCTATTGTACTACCAGCCTTTTACTGTATGCTTGTGAAATGTGGACCACTTATAAACTCCAGCTCCTTGAAAGATTCCATCAACGGTGTCTCCGAAAAATTTTACACATGACTTGGAAGACAGGCAAACTAAAAGGCATTTGTCTTTACCTCATTATTTCTTGCTTGGTTTTTTTTCCTTGGTGTTTTTTTTTTTTTAATCACCAATCAAAATTACCTTCACTTCACTTCCCCAACCTGCCCCATGGCACCATGCAGGCTTTAGGCCTGTCTGATAGGGTTGTCTGCAGGGACCGTAGACGATGTTTTGGAACCTGAGGCAACATGCCAAGCCTTCCCACGTGGTGGAAGAATAAATAACAAGAATGGCAATTTGACACCCTTTAATGTTGCCCACACTCGATCACTTGAGGCAGTTGCCTCAGTACGTTGTAGCAAGGAATCATGCTAATTTACATTTCCCAGTAATAATTTCCTTGGTCTAATGGTTGAGAAGGACAGCAAACAGTTTTGCTTGTCTTTCATTTAAGCGCCAGAGAAATGGTTGTTCTGTTTTAATAGACCCCTCAGAGCCTGAGGGACTAGCAAAACAAACTTTTCAGTTGCTATCAAGTGAAATACAGACTTGCATGTGGAACTCTTGGGGTAAAATGACAAGGTATGATAAACCCCTTGCTAAAAAGTATTCTGAAACAGGCCACTTTTATTTTGAATAAAAATCTGTTGCAGGACCTCTGACACCCGCCCCCCTCCAGCTGTTATTTGAAACCAAATATGCTGTTTTGATTAAACCACTTTCTGGAGGCAAATATTAGCTAGGGGTGTTTGGGGGCAGGAAAGCAGTATGGGGCCCCATTAGATGTGCATTCCCTATTCAAAATAGTAACTGTAGCATAGCGCTGTGCCCATAATGAGAGAGTCATTGAAAGGATCTCCTGTGAAAAAAGGGACATAATATTTATTGTTCTGGATTCTTTCCACAATATCGTTCCCTTGGGGTAACCTCTTCTTTTTGTAGTTCCATTAACTGTTCATTTGTAAAATGTGAGGTGCTCACACTGGAATGCATGCCCCTGGGGTAGCTTATTGGTTTAAACAAGGAAGGCCCAAGTAAGATTTATTTGCAGAAAGGCAGCAAATTTAGAAGCAGCATGTCAAATTTATTATGCTTGTCAGGAATGAAGGAACTCGGCTAAAGGCTAGGAACAATTGCAGGGTTTATTATTATTTTATTTTAAATTTGCTTTCCATGTAAGAGATTCAAGAGAGAGATCAGACAAGCTACAAGGTCAGAGTTTGTGCTCTGTTTGAAGAGAGAGAGGGATCCTCATGGGCAATTGCCCATTTTCGCAGAATATCAATCATACTGGTGCTAAGTGAGTATTAACTCCAACTCTATTTTGGGCAAGTTAAATATTCCATAAATTAATTATGTCGACTTTCTAGACATTTCACAGTGCACAAGGCAATCTAACTAGGCTCACTTTAGACCTTCACACCATAGCTAATAATTTATGGTGCACTTCTCTTAATGAAGCCTATGTGATAAAATTGACGGCATTGCTATGCAGAAGGGAATCTCGGGTGCCCTGGTGTCTTTGATAAAGATATAGGAAAGCATAGAGAGAGAGATCAGTAAAAAGAATTGCAGACGGAGGAGTGAGTAAGGGAGCATGAATGAGTCATAAAAGATCGTATCCAGGGTCGGGATCCTAAAGGCTATTTTAGGCATATTCAAGAGTATGAACATTTTCCCAGTGGGATTGCCCATCCTCAAACCTTCATCAACACTTTTGGGTACTGAATCATTATAAGCCACTTATGAGAGTGTGCTCAGTTTTAGAAATGGTTTTGCATGTAATTGGGGGGGGGGGCTGCTGTTCAATAAACCGTCCAGAGGTCTGTGGATGGAGCTACTTGTGTGATACTTTGGTTCCCAGCCAATGCAGGAAGGTGGGCAATGTGACCTTGCATCAAAAGAGAACATGAAAAGTCTTGAGTAGAGGAAACTAATACTGTATGTTAGCGAAATAAATAAATAAAAATGCCCAGTAGCACCTTAGAGACCAACTAAGTTTGTTCTGGGTATAAGCTTTTGTGTGTATGCACACTTCTTCAGATACACTGAAACAGAAGTCACCACACCCTTATATATAGTGGGAGGGTGGGGTTTTTCTCAGAAGGGTTGTAGGAGATGGGTAAATGACTCAATGGGTATGGTAAACCTGTTGATGGCTGTTAATGACTGCAATTAGTCCTACAGGAAAAAGCAAGGGATAGTATGCAGATGACCAAAAATAGCTTTAGCATATGTAATGAGACAAGAATCCAGTATCTCTATTCAGACCAGGTCTCTCTATAATTTTCAGTTTAGTAATAAGTTGTAATTCAGCAACTTCTCTTTCAAGTCTGTTTCTGAAATTCTTTTGTAATAAGACAGCTGCTTTGAGATCCTGTATTGAATGTCCTGGGAAATTGAAGTGTTTTCCTACTGGCTTCTCTGTCTTATGATTCCTGATGTCAGATTTGTGTCCATTTATCCTTTGACGTAGGGTTTGACCTGTTTGTCCAATATAAAGAGCTGAAGGGCACTACTGACATTTGATGGCATACACAATGTTAGAAGATGAGCAATTAAGTAGGCCTGAGATGGTATGTTTAATGTTGTTGGGTCCAGTGATGGTGTTGTCTGCATGTATGTGGTAGCAAAGTTGGCATCTGGGTTTATTGCAGGCTCTGGTACCATGTTAAGTCTGGTTACTGTATTATTGTGGGTAAGGAGTTAAGATTGAGTGGCTGTCTGTAGGCAATGAAAGGTCTTCCTCACAGAGCTTGGGAAAGAGCTCTGTATATTATTGCTTATCTACTCACATTCTGGTTTTGCTTTGTTCCCCCATTCACTCGTTCTGTTTAAAATGTAACAGATCTTGGGGCTTGTTTACCACTTCCCCCTCCCTTAGAGATTTTGATTTCAATCTTTATCTTTATTTTTGGACACAGACTAAACTATTTTAATGTAATTCACATTAAAACCAGTAAGACTCAACGTCGTCACGAAATAACATTTCACATTGATTTCAGTGGGACCTAAGTTCAGGTAACTTGGTCTGAACCCAATGTACTGTCTTTCTTTCTTGATTTCAATTGAGACTTGTCTTTTTTTGCCATAGTTCTTTGAAATAATCATTAAAGTGCAAGAAAATATTTACCAGCCCCCCCTTTTTTTTGGTAATTGACACATTTTAAACTCTTAGTAAAGCACCTGTAATTTCTCTTTTTGAAGCATTACCGGAAATGTTGTGAGAGTCCTGACATGCTGGAGAGGTGGGGTACATGCTTACCCCATTTAGGGCTGGATTTTATTTTAAACCTCATAGGTATGATCCTTGCAATAGAGCATGGAGGTTTTGTCCTGGGCAATGGTCCCAAGATGACATCCTAGGTCAGCCAGAACAATTTATGGCTCACCAAGCTGATTTCAGCTGAGCAGTCTTATAGAGTACCCACCAGCAACTCTATAAATCTTCTGTTTCTGCTGCCTGCCTGGGATGAAAAAGCAGGGAAGTTGTCAATCACCTGGCAGGCCTCATCCAAGGCTGCTGTGCTGCATTCATTCTCAAGTTGTGCGGACCTGCCCCAGCTGTTGACTACCTTTACTGTTTCAGTAGTCAAACTATGAGTGCTCTGCTTGAATCGCTGAGGAAGGGAGCAACCTAATAAGGTGGTTCCTAGAAAGACAAAGACAAACAATGGATATGAAGGAAAGTGTGAGGAAGCTTCGGAAGTATATGAGGAAGAAATTTTATGGTACTGTGCATGAATGCTGCATCTCCCCTAAAGCAAAATTTGTAGCAAGCTTCTGGGTAAAATATCTGAGGAATTTTGTAGCAAAACAAAAAATTGAATCTTTTTGAGGGGTGTGTTGGCGGCTGTCTCACATGCCTCTAATTTCCAAGTGTATATTCATATCCACAAATTCTTCCATCCAGTTGGAGAAACAGTCCTCCCAAAGCGGATTTGATTCCACCTCTTATTTCCAAATAATTTTTCATTGGTCATTTAATTCTGCATAGTTCTCCATTCCAAATAGTATGACTCACTTGTCCATCATAAAGGATAATGTAGGGTGGTGTTCAACAACATTTTACTCAGAGTAAATCCACTGAAATTAAGAAACATATCTAAGTTGAGGTCCTTTATTTCAATAGGTCTACACGTTCAGTAAGACTTATGTGACTACCAGCCACAATGCCAAAGATGTGAGCATGCACCTATACAATATTTTAAAAGGCACATATACTTAGGTGTGCTTCTGTTCATTTTTTAATATTTAAATAAAGAAATAAATGTGGAACTTAGATGAGTGGTTTAATTGCATATGGTTTCCTACGAAAGAGCACAGATCTTGTTGTTCTGCCACTTAAAAGCACAATGTTGCATTGATCAATACTTTCTAAATTTTGCTTATTCATGTGATACATTGTGCAATAAGATATTGTTGTTTGTTTTCTTTATGGGTCTGTAAAAACTATTTGCCAGCCTGTTGCTTATTTGAGATTCATAGTCCAAGAGTGAATATGTCAAGTTTTCTGGCCAGAATGAACCTGGTTTGAGGGGGAAATGCATCAAACAGCAGTATTTCTCAAGAAACTACAGGTTCATTTTGGATTGTGGCTAACCTTGTTTGAACACAGCTTCAAAAATTAGCAGTTGGAGTTTACTGAATGTGGAGTAGGTGGTAATACCTTTGAATTCATTATCACTTTTTAAGTGTCACTCGTGTCTGTTTTTTTGGTATGTAACATAGCTACGTTTTGGCAGTTCTTTTCTGAGAGTATGTTCCCGAAGGTATTTGGTACCTTCTCTCCAGAAGTAATGCATTGTCACTAAATGTAAAATTAATTGTAGTGATGAGGTAGGAACTAGCTGTGATTATTTGGAAAGCAGACTTGGTCACAGTGGCAATCTCAATGAAAATTGTCGGTTTGATGAGCTGTGGCAGTGAAAAAGGCAAAATCTGTGTTAGGGAAGGAATTACAAGCAAAGTAGAAAGGACTTTTCAAAGATACGTGATTGCTGCTGCTTGTGTATTATTTTTTTATGATTGTATTTTAGCTTGTCGAACAGGCAGCCACCGTGATATTGCATAGCCACTACACATGCTCAGTGCTCTTTTGGCTGCTTTTGCAGTCCCTACCTGGATGTTTTGGCAATCCTACACATTTCCCTCAGAGGTAAATTACAGAATTGCAGTTTTGCAGTGCCCTGGCTATTGTTATCCCTTTCTTTGCCTACTATAGTTGCCCAAACCCCACCCTCCACAAAGGACAGCATCTGTTACAATATCTAAAAGAGACTACAGCTCTGCTTTTCAGTACAGTGGTACCTCTGGTTGTGAACTGAATTTGTTCCGGAGGTCCGTTCTTAACCTGAAACCACTCTTAACTTGAGGTACCACTTTAGCTAATGGGGCCTCCTGCTGCTGCTGTGCCGCCCCCACACAATTTCTGTTCTCATCCCGAGGTAAAGTTCTTAACCCGAGGTATTACTTCCGGGTTAGCGGAGTCTGTAACCCAAAGTGTTTCTAATCCAAGGTGTTTGTAACCCGAGGTACCACTGTAGCTCATTCCTCACGGTTTTATATGTTGAATAGTAGTATTATCATTATCATCATCATCATCGTTGTTGTTGTTGTTATCCTGTTTTACAGATTTGACTTTTTTTTCAAATGAATATTTATTAGCATTTCCAAAAAGAACAAGACATATAACAACAAATACAAAAATAAACAAAAAACACACAAAAAACACAAAAATCCCAAACTTAAAAAAGAACAATTAAAAACACCTGATAGTTCAAATACTTATTTTCTTTTAACCTGTTTCTCAGACCTCCTCACACCTCCTTGTATTCCAATTTAAATTATTGGTTCAGCAAATCCTTAGTTTACTTCTCCATTTTAACTTAATTTAATTTATTCTGACATATTATTATTTAACTTTTCTTCTTTCCTCCATTTCCTCCATTTATATTTACAAACCTTATTTTATTTTAATTTAGACTGTTTTTAAAAAAATCAGTTTTTACTTAATCAAATTTACACATTATTTTCCTAAGGTCGACCAAGAGTTTCCCTTCCACGTCTTTCCCCATTTCCATGCCAATAGCAAAGCAAAATAAAGATAAAAATAAACTATATTTATATACCTTTGGATTCCCAAACTCCACCCACCCTTTTCCCGGTTTCAGTCCCCAACAAAAATCCATCAGTCCCCATATACTGTTTAGCCTGGCGATCTCACGTCCGAGGCTCTCAATTCTCTCTCAGTTCCTCTCTGCCGGTCTTTTTGATAGTCTTTAATGTTAAACTCCAAATCTCGAAGAAGCTCCAGCCCAACAGGATCCATATTTCTACCAGCCAGACCTCCATCTTCAACGATAGAGCTTATGAGGTTCTTCAAATCTTGTTTTGTATTCCTTTCAGGTCCAAAAGTCCCCCAAGCTCCAGCTTCCACCTCAAATTCAGGCCAGGCTCTCCACATCAAATTTTTATTTTCCTTTTTTCCCATCATGTCAGGCTTCAGAATGCTGGTCTCCTTTAACTTCTGCAAAATTTCTGCTTCTCCTTCTTTTTCTTCAGGGACAACATCTGTCATCTGCTCCATATTGTCAAAACTCTCCATTTTCTCTGTTTGTTCAATTGGATAGGCTCCTTGTTTCAAGTCCTTATCAGGTTCAACAATGTTTCTTACTGTTAAGCCCAGAGCTGTAACATTTGTAGCCAAAACATCATATTGGCCTTGTAACTTTCCCAAGAGAACAAATGCTCTGTCCAATTCAGCCTGGACTTTCTTTCCTCCAGCCATTCCTGTAATGTCACTAAACCCCTCTAGGGGGATTTTAGTTCCTTAGTATTCCTTTCAGCTCAAGTCCAAAAGTCACATTATTTAGTATCAGCCCTTCCTTATTTTCAACAAATTATTACAGATTAACCAGCAGAAACAACAAAGACAAAGTTCTCCTTTTCCGTCTCAACAGCCAACTTGACAGCTGTCAAATTTTCCAATCTTTCATCGGCAGGCTATCTCGTGGGACATTCCCGGATCCGGGGGGGGGGGGTGAAACTTCAGCTCCCAGAATTAATCCTTTTATCCTCCAGCAAAAATTCTTGTAGTGTCAAAATCGTAAAATTAAAATCTTTTTCTAAAAAAAATAAAGATTCTCTCGACCTTAGCTAGCAGGTCCTTTGCTTTAAGTTGTTCCAAAGAGGGGGGGTGGACTTCCTTTTTAACCCTTCCCCGCTCGTTCCTAATCCGCAAATTTTTTCTTTAAAGTTCCAATTTCCGTATTTACTCACGGGTTGATCTTTCAGAGTCCGAATGTTCCAAGGAAGAAGTCAGCGCTCTCCGCTAATGGCTTGCGGCTTCACTCCGCAGATACAGGAGTACTCTCAGCACCGCGCCGCACCCCATCCCCGTTCCGAAGCCTTTAAAAAGGCTCCTTCACGGATTGGGGGGGCGCAAATGGTGCCCGCCGAGTCACTATGCTCACAGGCTTCTGCGCCTGTGATTTTAAGGGTCCCCGCGTCACCGCGGCGGCAAGACCCAGCTCTGCAGAGCCGATTCCCTCCGGAACTCGGAGGGAATCCGCCATTAAGCGATGGCGCCAACCCAGAAGTCCTACAGATTTGACTTTTGGACAGAAAGGAAACAACAACAAAATAACCAGCTGTTTACCCAGTTTAATAATGTGTGACATTTATAGAGCACTTTGGGGAATAGGTGGCTGACTTGCAGCAAAACACCAGAAACAGTGAGAGGTTGTCATATTTCTAGACTGAAGTCTGGGGGTATATGGGCCTAGAATTAGGTCTCGTCTCTTTCCTATCTCTCTCTCTCTTGCTCAGTAGACGAGGACTAGAATTGCACCAAGGCATGCTCCTTGCATGTGTATAGCAGTGTGAATCAGGATGTGTGCTTTGTTCCTTGGACTTGTTATGTGGCACACTTGCTGAAAAGCTTAGTCATTGTTGCTTTAGTGTTCAGATGCTTTCCTGACATTATCTCATTAATCCACACTACAGCCTTGCCAAAACAGTTCCCTTTAAAGCTTTTAAAAACCTTTCTACCACTTCCAGTGATCTTTTTTTGGGTACGATGTCTGAAAAAGGGATGAAAATGTTTGCTTCCTTTCCCCCTTTTAAAATGATAATATCACTTTAGCATTTTGAAAGGAGGCAAGCATTTTTGGAGTTCAAAAGGAGACAATCCCCAGTGCTCACTGCATTGTTTCTACTCCCTTGGCAGAGATTTTGTTAAAAGAGTTGGAGGAATTCAGATTGCAGAATGGATAGTCTCCTTTACACTAGCCCTTTAAAGGAGGCAATCCACTGTGCAGTCACTCCCTGCCACTCTTTCCTCAAACTACTTTACGTGAATGGGGGCTTCCCTCCCTTGAAAAAGCAATTTTGCAATGAAAAAAAATCAAACCTCGTGAAAACTCAGTCCAGCACAAATCCTTAGCATGACTTTATACACTGTTTGCTTTAATATTGCTAATCTGCCAATTGCAAATAGAATGTGTACATGAAAGAGAGGGACTGCATTCGGATGCAACAATAAATCACATTTATCATGATGTGAATGAGCCTTGGGATCATGGGCTCCCTGTTCCCTTCTTCTCTTTCATGGCTGCAAAGAGGAGATCTGAAGCTTTTGCTTCTGTTTTCAGTAAACCACAGTCGAGTTATGTATGAGCCCTAGCACCACAGGGTATAATAACTTACGCTGTAACTAGTTAAAAGTCAGTATCTACCCATGTCAAAGAATATTATGGAGCCAATGGCAGCATGATTTGTACTGTCCACTCTAGTTCCCTCTGAGAATGAAAACCCCATTCCTTTATGGCAATGAGGCTTATCGAGCCCTGCACATTTAATGAAATCATTAAGAATGAATATTGAAAGCAGTAATGTGAAACAGGTAATCAATTACTAATCAGGGCAAGGTACTTGGGAAATTCTTCTTATGCGCAGCTTTCTTGTGTAGTAAAAGTTAAATGTATAATGTTCGAATTACCCTGAAGCTGGATGAACCGAACGTATTCAGCAAATTGTGACACAAGTCAGTAACTCTCTGTCATTTGCTTGTTCAAAATAGTTGTGCTCAGATGGCCTTTAGTAATAATCCATCCTATTTCTGGACAGAGAAACTGGGGAAACTATTTCACAAAATTTCCCTAGGAGGAGGAGAAATTATCCATTTTTTAGCAATGGAATTCACCACTTGCAGTGGCAGTAGTATACTAAGTTTGAAAATATCTCTTATCGATATATATGTACTGTACACACACACACACACACACACACACACACACACACACGTTTGTGTGTGTAAAAAGGAAAATTCAAAAATTGGCAACTATCAACATTTACACCCTTGTGCAAATTAATTGAAACAAAGCATGTTTTCTATGGCACATTGATCAGTCTGTCAAGGACCCACAAAACAAGATGTTTTGGTGATGCTTCCATTATTATGGTGTCAGAAGCCTGCAGTCAATAGAAGGGATGATGTGCTCGCCACAATATATTGAGGTTCTATGAAAGAGAGTTATTCCAGAGCTGGAAAAGAGGTATCCTGACGGTACTGGGATATTGCAGCAGGACCTAGCCCCCTGTCACACATCGAAAGTGGTGAAGGAATTCATGACAGAGCAGCAAATACAGGTACTTGATTGGCCAGGGAATTCCCTGGATGCAAATCCCATTGAGAATTTGTGGGCTATATGCAAAAGTCACCGCTGTGCTGTAGACTGTACAACTATGGAGAAGCTCATTCAGGCGCTGATTCAAGTGTGGTACAGGGATCCGAAAATCAACAGTGACTGTTTGAAACTAGTAGACTCCCTGCCAAACCATGTTCAAATACTGCTTAAAAATAATGGAGGTGATGTACGTATATGTGACTTTTATACATGTATATGTGAGTTTTGTACAATAAAGTACTGTACTAAATCCATTGTTTGTTTCAATTAATTTGCATATAGCTCACAAATTCTTCATGGGATTTGCAACCACAGTGGGCTGAAACAAGCCTCTTATGTGTACAAAGGCTAGCCTACCATGTGTTGCTTAATGTTCTTCCCTGAATTGGTCATGTGGTGATGGTGTTGGTAGGGGGACAGTCAGCAACCCTGTGACATAGAGGTAGAAATGAGAGAGAAAAATAGGGACACATGATGTTTGTTGTTCATCACAGCAATATTTTTCAATTTGCTTTGCCTATTTTGTTTGCATTGATGTGTTCAGTACTGCCATCATGGACAGTGCTATGTTAATTCTATCTGTTATTGGAAGGGTGAGTAGAGACAAGTCCTATTGAATTCTGCACCCACTCACCCCAGCAGGGTTGACAGTTATCAAGGGCCCCTATTCACTTCAATGCATTGCAAACAGTCTAGTTTTAAGATGCATGGGAAGGTAACACACACTTCTTGGAAGGACATGCAAATTGTGCCTTTCCCATTTTGCATTTTATTCATCTTAAGACTTGTTTGTACAGTCATTTTGCCAGGTAAGGTCTGCACCAATGTGATCCATTTCACTTAGTTTTGTGCAAATCAGAGATTTCACAGATCTCCACAGAATGCAAATAGAATTGGGACAGCAGAACAGATTATGTTAGCATCTGACCTACAAAAAGGTCATTTCTTTCCTACAGATCTGGTTAGCTATTGTGCATCAGACCAGGCTATTGCTTAGCATCAATTTCCTACTAAAATCATGCATATATTCTAGAGCAGTCGAGTCACTTTATTGATGAGAATCTTATATGTATTGCAGCTATTTTTAAGAATTTCTTTGGGTGACCAAGAGGGAGGGGGAACACCAGCCTGCTGTCACTACACAGCAAGACCGGGACATCCATAACCAAAACAACCGTTACACCTGAAGTAATTTTAATTCACATCTAGGGGCATGTGTGCTTCCTTTGGCTGAAGATTGTATGTAGCCATGTGAAAAAGATAGACAGCTGTAATAGTAAAACACTAGAAAGGTCTGGGCATTCCATTTCTTCATTCATCAGTGGCACAGCTGCATTTTGAAATGGGACATTGTAGAAGTCAGGGAAGTGTAATGAGGGGCATCAGAGAATTCAATACAGAGATTACACCAAGCAGATAGATCAATAGAAAAGATTTGCAGAGTGGCATGAATTATACCAAGTCACAGCTGTGATGGTTTCCATCTGGGCCACTTGTGATGGAGATTGATGAGGACTGCTTCTCCTCAAGGTGTGAGCAAAGCCTTTTACTGATTTAAGTTGGTTGGTTGTTGGCAGCTGCCATTTCCTCAAATGTAGGTGCACCTTGGTAAGCAAAAGGGAAAGGGGGAAAATCTTTGTCACTGTGCATTACTGTGCTCAGTCAAAAAACAAAGAAGGGTATTAACAGAAGTGGATGTATTGGTTACATCTGCTAATAGTCAAGTGAACTGATAGGCTGAATCTGCTCTAAGATGCTCTTGAAAGAATAATGGTTGTTAACTGTTTTGGTTAATTGCATGCTAGAAATCAGCATAGATTTTTGAAAGGGCTGAGCTCACAGTTGAGCCACGGCATGGAACAAAGTCGGGAGATGTCTCTAGGAAGGGGAAAGAAACCTCATCCGCCATGAAACAAGGCATGCTGAGGAAATTTCTTTTGCTGCATTCCAGTGCTGCAGGCCAGTTCAAAATGGAGACATTTCAGATTTTCTGACATCACAAAAAAGTACTGAAAGGGCAGTGTCATCTTTTTAGATGCACACAACTGTCATCTTGGTTTATTTTGCAAAGTCCCTTACACATTAATGGTGTCAAATATGATAATACTTTCCCATTTCCATTGATACTGTGATGTATTTGGTTATCTATTTAGCACTATTCAGCATATCATTTTATTATTATTATTTTACATACCTTCGAGGAGGAAAATACTTGAGAAATTAATGTAGTCCAGATAGGCATTAAGCTACCAACAGGCTGTCTTCCATTCACTTCCTTCCAGAGAAGCGTTAATGGTAAACATGTGTTGTTAAGAAGAACTAAAAGGAATATTTTTTTGTAAACTGCTTTGGAGTTTTTTATGCATTTTATGAAAAAGATATTCAAGGTCACTCAGATATATATGTATATTTTAACCTGGCCATTTTGATGTGGTGGAAGAAACCTGGGTGGAATTATTACATTACTTCAGTGGTCATATATCCAGATTGTGACCTAGTCCTACCATTTGGCAGAGTAAGGCAGGTGCTGGAGACTGGAGAATGGTTATTGGGGCTCCTTTACGAGATGGGCTGCAAGGAACCAGGAGACAATGGGTGTGGCCAACTGCAGGGAGTAAGTGGGAGAGAATGAACTGAAAAGCAAATAAAGATTGATGTTTCTTGTATTAAATCAAAAGTTAATGTATGTTGTAGCACTACCTTGCCTTGTTTCATACATCAAGGAAAATATATGTGGCAAGGTGTGGGGAGGACAGGTTGCCTGTGCCCTCTAAACAAACCTGATGCCTTCAGGAGGATGCTGTCCCATCATCAGTATCAATATAAGATTCAGTTGCCAATCCAATAAGCTTTTGTATATGAAAAGGGGGCTCCAATTTGCCATTTGAATCAGGCAGAAAAATGTCTTCGATTGGCCTTGATCCAGACTGAGTGAATGCAGATGAACATCTGATTAAATTCCTGTAAAAACTGCTTGTAATCTAGTTGTCTGGAACATGCCTTATGGTGAGAAGGAGAATTCTACTATCCCCTTGCTTCCCTAGATTTCTGACTGGAGAGAGAATTATGGTCAAAAGGTCTTTGCTACTTGGGAGGACATTTAGAGAATTTCAAATCAAAGGGTTCTTCCTCAGGTGAAACTTTTGAGGAAGTTCGAGGGAAGCCAAAAGAGTTTTGTTGCAGCTAGTGACCCCCCCCCCCCCGGGAGGTTTCTCTCATGGTGCCACAGTGACTAAACATTTTTGTTAAGGATTTATATGGAAGCACAAAATGAACAAGAAATTCATATTCATGTTAGTGGTTGTTTTGCTGAACATTTCTGATAGCATTGAAGTATCCCCTCTTTACTGAGCCAGGCCCTGGCCAGGGAGGGCAGGATATAAATAAAAAATAAAAAGAAAAATAATTATTGATTTTCATTGATTCTTGACTCTCAATTGGCTTTTATTTGTCCTCATCTATGTGAAAAAGTGAACAATCTCAGTGACTCCCCCTCCCATTTATGTCCTCTTTGAATTTCTCTTTTCGAACTGAATATTAAAATGGGAAAACATTTGATGCAACTCTAGTTTCTTTTATAGTGTTTCCATATCTATTTTCATTTATGTGGAATATTTTTTTTATATAGCTGTCTAGGGGACACCTCTCCCACCCGCCTGAATAGGAGAAATATGTTGCAGCATATTAAGTTGTGCACTAGCAAAAGCCAGGTACCTTTGGCAGATCATCCTCTGACAGTTCAGCAAAACTGGAAAGGAACTTTATAGATGCAAATGATGTTTACCATTTGAGTGCTTTTTTGATAGCAAAATATTTTGCAAATGCAACCCTCGTTAATCTCAAAAGACTCCTCCAAGGTAAAGATCTATTGACATGAACATTTTACATAGCGGTAAGGTGAGGTATCATCTGACTGAGCAAAAGGCACATAGCAGATCAATGGAAGAACTTAGGATAAAATCTATGGAACCTCACTCTCAAAAGCAGACATGCTGTCTCCAGTGGCAATCATCATCCAGGAAGAGAGAAAGAGAGTCACCTCGAAGTAATTCCCCTATCCCGTATTTCAAAAATCAATTTCATTTTCATCCCAGCATTGCCCAATGTCATCTTTATGCTGACAGTGTCAAGTATCTGTCCCAGAGAAATTGCATTTCTGTGCTGAGTCAGATTTCCTCCCTCTGTATATATTTGTGTTTGTTCTTCTCAGCCTGGTGGGGAAATGGTTTTGATGTGGCAGGTCACTTTGCTCTCTGACACATGGGATGTCCAAATCATAGTCAATGTCTTAGCTTAAGGTTAAAGTTTTTTTCTGTAGCTTGTAGAGAAGACCTCTAATTCTTTGCCTTCTGTTTTCACGCAATTTATGATGCTCAGTATTATTACATCCATTAAAACTTTATCTAGATTTCTTCTGAAGTCTCAGGCCTTCAAACTCTTTGCAGGGCAGGTTGTCACCTTCACCTCTCACTTCATAAATTCAGTGTTACAATTGCAACACTTTTCATATTAATGTTGCATTAAAGAGTATAGTGATGACAAGAACAATAGTAATAATTTATCAAATTTCTATACCACCCTTTATACAAAGATCAGAGCAGTTTGCAATATAAAAACACAGAAATACATACCATAATAACAAACAAAAACAATACCCCACTTCCAGTTTAAAAGACCATAGATTGATTAATTAGCCAAAACATGGGAGAAGAATGTTTTTTCCTCGTGCCGAAAGATACGTAAAGGAAGTATCAGGTGAGCCTCCCTGAAGAGAGCATAAAGCACCAAAAATAGGTAGTATAAGACTTCATGGCACTATAATTTTGTCAGATACTGACAAGTAGGGCTTGACTCTTACACAAATACCACTTCTGTGTGGTTTTATCTCACCAAGTGCTGAGTGTGTAGAAACCATGTGTGTTAAATAGGATCACAATAGATCAGTGGTGACCAAACTCTGCCCTCCAGATGTTTTGGAACTACAATTCCCATCATCCCTGACCACTGGTTCTGTTAGCTACGGATGATGGGAGTTGTAGTCCCAAAGCATCTGGAGGGCCGAGTTTGGCCACCACTGCAATAGATGAATGGTCACATCAGATGCTGAATTAAACAGCTGGCATTAGCATGGTTATTTCCATGTCATCAATCCCCTCCACATGGTCTCTAAATTCTTACACTATCATAGGAATACTGTCGGCATGCAGAGAGTTGAAAGGCCAGCTGGCTAGCCCCCAGCTGAGTCGTCTCCTTCCAGCCGTCCCTCTGCAAAGACCCATCGGCCTCTGCTCTGATGTACATCAGCAGCACAGGCTTCAAAGCCAGGGCACACTATATCAGCCGAGCTGACAGAATAGGCATGAGGCTTGTGGAAGCATACTACAACTACAGATTTATTAATCATAAATCAAGACAAAGAAACATGTCGTCTCTCTCTCTTTGTCTTCTCAGAGAGACAGAGAAAAGCAAAAGCCACACACACAATGGATGTTCCCAGCATACTGTGCTGGAATATAAACAGACATGTGACACGTAACAATCCCATGTCTGCTCCTTAAGGTGGAATGGAAATTCTCAACAAATACTGAGTCAGACAGTTGGTCCACCTAGCACATTATTGTCTGCACTGACCATTAGCAGCTCTCAGTGGTTTCAGAGAGGAGTCTTTTCCTACCCCAGATGCAGATGAGTACACCATGAACCTTTTGCATTCAAAGCAGATTCTCTATCACCAAGGTGCAGCCCTCATAAAAAATGGCTAGCCTGCAACGATGTTACTAGCCCACACAGAACTTGTAAGTTGTAAAACAAAAACCAACTGCTATAAAGCTTCCCTGTCTGCATGTAACTGTGGGTGACCAAATATATGGCTATTAACAGCCCCGCTATAGTGAAATAAATATGTCCAAATAATAATTTCACCAGGGGCTGGGGAGATGCCATAGACTCGAGTAAAAGATTCTGGCTGCCTGTCTTGAACATCTCAGATATGAGGAAGGAAGAACATTTCAGTATAAATTATTTAGCAAATTGTGGTCTATGGCTAGCTTCACATGAGTAACTTTTAATTGTGTGTCTAAGATTTTTTGATTACATGGCATTAAAAAGATGGAAAGGTGATGCTCCCCCTTCCCCGCCACTGCAGTTTGTTCTCCCCAGTGAGACTCCGAGGAACTAGGAAAACAATTATCTGATCAGATGGGTAAGTGTCATCTGCAGTAAGGCGTAGAATAGATATTCTGGTACGAAAGGAAGGGGGGGGGTATAAATTGGAGCTAGCAATGGTATAATGTTGCTTAATGCAGCCAAACTGTTATAAGGGGGAAAAACTGCACCTTTTCCCTTATGGGGTATCCAAGAGCCCTATAGAGTCCTTATGTAGGTTCCCTATTGGAAGGAGAAAATAACAGAATATTGAGAAGCAAAGCAGCTAGTAATCCTGATCTTTATTAACTGTTGCAACAGGGTGCTAACCCCCCCCCCCACGCAGGAGGCAGGAGGGACCCAGAACAATGGTGTGCAAGCCCTTATACAGACTTTTTAATTTGGCCTCCCTGTAGCTCAATACCCCCCCCGAAACATCCTACATATATCACAGAAGGAGGTGGGTGACAGCAGAAATACATCACAGGGGGCGGTCTACAACAGAAATCCTGTCTGGCAGGATACTGATAATGGTCACTTGATGGCTTTACCTGGGCAGCCATTCCTTTTGAGATGCTAAATATTCATACACAAATACACCCTTGAGACAGGTAAGCAAATACAATGGAGAGGCTTTCCCATTTTCTTCATCCTCTCAGAGAAATATTTGAGGTCCTTTTGGGAGAGTCAAAATGGTTTCAGGATTGCTCTCCTGTCCTATTTCAGACACGTGGTTTACATACTTATGTGTGTGCTTGCCTTGTAAATTTATGAACATATGATTTATGAGACCTTATAATTCCTATAACGCTAGTGTCATACGCAGACTTACTACCTCATTTGTTGTTTATGAAAACTAGGCCTAAATCTGATTTTCCTTTCCTTTTCACAACTAAAAGCTCTCTTTTATTCAGAAGAACTATGGTGTTTTGGATTCAATGGGTAGCTGGGTAGCCATCTTTTGCATTCAAATACTACATTTTCAAGGTGATAATTGGAAGCCTCTCACAGCTATCAGCACACTGAAATATAATTTCCTTCTTTCCAAACACTCCAGTTCCTGCAGACCAAAAAGGGGAAGGAGGAAGATGGGGGAGAAATAAAAGGAAGAAGATGACAGGAATGTAGGCAGTTTCTGACTTGGTACTGACTCAAAAAGTGGTAGTTACTTGACATGAGTGTCCCTGGAAAAAGTTTAGTGGCATTTTTTTTTTTTTGTATCAATGGGCAGGCGATTGTTGGTATTTACATTCCATTAGAATCAATTTGCTGTCGTGTGTACGAAAAAAGTGTTAAAGCAGGATTTTAATAGGCACCTTTTGAACCTAGTTTTTCCAGAATGGTGGTTGTTTTCTGAGAGATTTAGCATAACAGATGTTAATGGGCAGCAATGTTGCATATATTATATGCACTGTGCTAAATATTTAATAGTACAAGATATTCCGCTTTATTTGTTAGGAGCCACTTTTTATTGCACTGGATATTTTGGCTCAGGGTGGGTTATCTTTTCCTTTTTCTATCTTTTCAGTGAAATTATAATTGCTTAATGATGGGGGAGGCGTTTCTGAGCAAGCTCTGCACTGTAAGGAACTTGAGTTGCTAGCACGTAAAATGTGTGCCAGGAGTCGTTATCGGTTCCTGTCGATGGGTGCAGACTTGCTTGTTCAAATTAGTGTGTTAGCTCTGGCTCAGTTCCTGTAGTCACTGCACCAGAACAATGCATGCGACCTCTCAGATTACTATCTTTGTTCGGCAGATATGCAGAATTAAGTAAGCTTTTTTTCTTTTTTAAAGGAAGCATTCTAACATTAAGTTCAGGTGGAAGAGGTAGTAATTTGATGCTCCAGTAACTTTGAGACAACCTTTATTTTAGAAGCTTTTCTGTTTTTGCTGCAGCCGTGCAGATAAATGTATTTAAAGTGAAGAAAAGGAAGAAATGTAACTTCTTAATTGGAACTAGTGGTGGCTTTGGGTGCATAGCACTGGTTTTCACATAGGGCAGGATGTGGAGAATACTGACTTTAAAAGATGATAATAACGATGATGATGATAAATAACAACAACAATATAAAGATGAACTTCATTACGCTAACCCACAGTACAAGAGTATGGGGCCCTCTCCCTGTGAGCTGCCATGTAAAACACGATCTGCAGGCACGTAGGAAATGCCTTTCTGGGGCACAACAAGCTATATGGAACGATGACATTCAGCATCTTTTGAAATCAGAGGTTCAGCACCAAATAAGCTGGAGGTGAAATGGAAACTTGTGCAACCTCACCCTCCAAAACCAGGGAAATTGGGCTTGCTTATAACCCCATTACCATGAAGCTAAATTAAGGCTTAATTGTATCCTTGAGGATACAAACTTATTTCCCTGTGTCCGATTACTGCTTGGATAAAACTGCGCTACCAGGCTGGCTCCGGGCTGCTGACTGCCACTGTTGCCACCACTGCTGAAGGGGAACTGGGGACGTCTGGCGGTACAGATCTCCTGTCCCCTTCCCCCTTTGTTTTGACTGATTGGAGGAGGCTCGGGAGTTGTGAGCGGGCGGCCGTTGCCCAATTTTTAAAAAATTCTGCGTATTTATGTTTCACAGGGTGCGAAAGAAGGGCTTTGCACCTTTATACAATATGCATGTGTGCTTGGGCCCAGGATCTTTTGCCTCACCATCCCCACTACTGACTCCCTGTTGCTACTCAGCTTCAAAAAAAAAGAAAAAAAAGGGGGGGGTGTCCCGGATTCATTGAAAAAAATCTGGTAACCATAGTCTTGTGTAATTATTATACATATGTGCCATACTGCCATGTATGGCTATAAATACAAATCAAATCGTCAATAACTCAACATGCTTAAATAAAGAGACCTTTATAAATAAAGACACCACCAATCTATCACACACACAGCCCAAAAAATGAGACAAGGGGTTGTGGGAGAGATGGGCACAGTACAAAAGTCTGACCCAGAGAAATTATTTTTGGACATTGACGACTCATGCCTTGCCCCCTCTCCCATCACATGCCACTGAATGACAGCAACTGATATGTAGAGTCTGGCCCTTGTCTTCTGCCAGTATTGCTGACTAGCAAGGAAGAGGAGGGAGCAGAGTAAACCAGCCCAATCTACTTGGCTCTCCCCATCCTGATCCCTTGTTTCTGCATCCTTCCATGCTGGGATCATTTACTCACCTTCTCTGTGGAGCGGGAGCATGGTTGCAACCTTATTCCTTTGAAGCTTTAAGCGGAGATGTTTCCCAGTAACTGCTACCTGGGATTCTTTAAATTGGAGATGACAGGGATTAAACCTTGGATCTTTGGCTTGCAAACCATGCACTGTACTACTAAGCTATCTTCCCCTTAGAGTGTTAATTGCAGGGAAAATAGTGAATGGTGAGGATCATGGCAGAGTGTTAACATTCTGCCTTTCATATCTGCCTTTGTACCATTTGCTGCTCTGAGCCTTTGGAAATTATCAGCATGCACGATGGATGTAGTGTGACGGCTTTCACCAGAGTTGTTCTTACTACATAGTCAGACATCCTGGAAACCTAGGGATAAATTCATTGGTTCACAAAACCCTTACAGGCCTGCTGGCATACTCCATTTATTTTAGGCTTCCAGCCAGACTTCTACCAAACACTGCATTCATAAGCTGCCATCAATCAATCTCTCTCCAGTGCTAGTGCAGTAAATCTAAACCTAAATCCAGCAGACCATGTGCTGCTTCCTAAACAAGTTGGTAATTGTTTAAAAGAACACACAAAATCAGCAGAAGAAATGCAGAAAAGATTATGCAAGCAGTACAAATACAGGTTAGTGATTTACCGGGCTCTTTGTGGACAGCTTCTTCCCTGGCCTTTTCCATTTGTGAACTGGCCACTTTTTTAAAGGCAAACAAATGTCGGACACATCTACTTGTCATTTAGTGACTATTACCATATTATGTGGCAATGAATTCCATCACTGGAATATACGAAGTACTATATTTTGTACTTACTTTTATCTCTTTCCTGAATCTCCCTTGACACAATTTTATTGAATGATTCCTAGTAGAATACTTTCTCCAGTCTACGCCATCATTTTGTAGAAGCTCTACAATCTGTCTTCCACCCCCTCCCTGCCTTGTGGAAGACAGAGTTCCCCCCTCTGGAAAATACTAACATTGATAGTCCTTGTGTTAGATCATGCTCCACTCATTCCCTTGCTAAATCTTGCTGATCCCAAACAGAAAAAGAGAGATTATGATTGCTATATTTATAAGCAATTAAGTAATGAATGCTGTTAGAGGAATTTCCATTTTAACACATTAACATATTATGGAACTTTATTGCTCTGACTACTTATTACTCAGAATGTAGAAAACATAATATAATGCAAAATAACCTAATAAACAATAATTATCTTAGACATCACCATTTTATTTTAAATGCCCAGGCTGTTAAGGAAGCTAAACCATCCTAATGATTCATGAAAAAGAACAGCATTTCTCCCATTAGGAGAATAATCTGAAGAGAGATTTCTATCCCACAAATTTAAGGAAATATACTTACCAACTGGGTCAAGTTTCAGATATGGCCCAACAAGAATCTAAGAATGTCAAGGAAAGGTTTGTAGATGATGAGAAATTAACCAAGATAACAAAGACTGAAGCAGTGAGATCAGAACTGGGTCACTGGGTGATAAAATGAGGATCACGACTACCATTCAACATATCCAAGATGTACAGATTTCTACAAATAAAGCTGCTGTCATGAACTCTTGAATGAGGATTGGAATGTTTGGTGCCCACAATTATCGCACAGACAATTGAAGGCAAAGAATACAACTAAGGACAGTGATGGCTCCTTTCACTTGTAGCAGAGAAGATGCTCTTATTTGTTGCCATGATGTGTAGATGCTTTACTCTAGTCTTTACTTAAGAATAAATCCTATTGAGCTAATTGGGACTTCAGAATTAACTACAGTGGTACCTCGGGTTACATACACTTCAGGTTACATACGCTTCAGGTTACAGACTCCGCTAACCCAGAAATAGTGCTTCAGGTTAATAACTTTGCTTCAGGATAAGAACAGAAATCGGGCTCCGGCGGCGTGGCAGCAGCAGGAGGCCCCATTAGCTAAAGTGGTGCTTCAGGTTAAGAACAGTTTCAGGTTAAGAACGGACCTCCGGAACGAATTAAGTACTTAACCTGAGGTACCACTGTATTAGGTTGCTAGCCTAGTTTATGCTGGCACACAACCCAAAGAAGGGGAAATCCAACTGCACAGAAACAAAGAAAGTTGTCTTATTTGTAAAAATATATATATAAAAAAAACCCGTGTGAATGTGTTTCACCTTGAGTAGCAATGCTTGAAAAGTGTGTGTGTGTGTGTGTAGCAATCATTTGAACCAGGGGAGCTCATCTATTTGAAGAGAATCAAGTCAGGTAGAGTTCTGCTTAAGCCAGCCCTTGTTTTGATTTTGTTTGCCCGCACCCTTTATTAAAAATGTAAATCGGAACATATCTTAAGTGATATACAATAGAAACATATTTGTTAGTTGCTCACCAATATTTAGACTGACAAAAGTTGCCTCTACTCACGGGAGAATGAGACCTGTAGAGGAAATGGTCTGGGGCTGGTCTTAGCCAAGTCATACCAAAGAGCAAGAATAGAACCTTGGACAGCTCCAAGGAGGCCTTAGTGACAACCATTTTCTGGAGGCATAAAGAATATACCTCTGCAGGAACAAGCACTGATCTGAAACCTTATGTAGGCTCACAGAACATAAAGATTGGCAGGTTCCACATTCCTGGAGAGGCTGGCTGGCTGAAGGATGCTTGCCATATTTTGTAGTCGTTTACTTTTGCAGGGCTGAGGAAACAGGCACTATGGGGATTTGAGTCAGGGCTGCATCCTCTGGCCAGGGGACCCCTGAAAAAGATATTGATTGTTCTCCCACTGGCAAAGAAGTCTGAAATATGTCCTCATCGTAGCCCATTGCTATGTACTGCAAGGTCCCCAGATCATAGGCTGTGACAAGCAGGATCCCTCCATGGAATCAAAAGCCTTCTGTTGACAGAAGTACCCTTTCCATTTACAGAAACTAAGTCTAGATCAGGGGTCAGCAACCTTTTTCTGCCGTGGGCCGGTCTACCGTCCCTCAGACCATGTGGTGGGCCAGACTATATTTTGAAAAAAAAGAACAAATTCCTATGCCCCACAAATAACCCATTTTAAATAAAAGCACACATTCTACTCATGTAAAAACACGTTGATTCCTGGACCGTCCGAGGGCCAGATCTAGAAGGCTATTGGGCCGCATCCGGCCCACGGGCCTTAGGTTGCCTACCCCTGGTCTAGATCCAGCTTTCACCCCATGTTAATTAATTTTTAGTTTGCTTTTCTTAAACGGTTCATGTTTGAAGTGGGGTTTTCTGCTGCTGTAGTGTTAAACATGTTGTTTGATTCTTACAATATTTAGAGCTGTTCAGTTGTTGTTTTTTTAATATCAAAAATTAATAAATAAATAATTCTCTAATGAATCCTGTGGTATTTCTTGGGGTAGTGTGCTTTAGAAGAAGGGAGCCACACCCATGAAAGCCTTGTTTGCTTCACACACCCACAGTGCAAACTCTGGTCAAGAAGAAAGCAAAATAAAGTTTGCAGGATGAGGCGTGATCAGGAAGACATGAAGTGAAGTTTGGGAAGAAGCCCTTCCTGAGTTACGCAAAAACCTAGGTTGTGTAGGCCTTTAGTAAGACGGAAAATCACCTTGAAATAGGCCCAAGTGCTAATAGGTAGCCAGTACAGGTGCCTTAAAACTGGTTTTACATGTTCCCCGATTCTTGTCATTGTCAAAAAGGAGGACGTAGCATCTCTGGTCTGTACACTCCACACAAACAGTTTTCATTTTCACATTTCATCCTTGGAGACTTCAAAGGGAAATGCAGTTCTGAGCCCACCTTAGTGTTTCAACTGGATCCTGTATCTGTTTGTGTGTTTAACAGTAGCTGGATCAGCAGCAACCAGAAGGTAATACATTTATCATCTACTGATTTATAGGTCAAGTTTATTTTAAAGGCACAAGAGCAAGCCAGGCTATTAAAAAAACAAACAAACAAACAAAAAACAATTTAATCTAACCTTAACTAAACCAAAGCTTGGTAGTATAAAAAGACTCTCCCCCTGCCAGTCAATTGACAACCTTAAATCACTTGCATGATTTTCACTGAACACTTAATGTCCAATTCATTTTGCCTTGGTTCCCTTAATTTTTAATAGGTATGGGTGTGGAAGACGGCGAGGAACAATTTAAAAAGGCATTTGCCAGTGTCATTCATTCCTTACTTACTTTGTAAATCCATTAAATTGTGGTTAATATTGCAAAACCTTTATAAATTTAATTTTGGACCCCTTGACACCTGCAATTAACTCCAGATAGTTTTAAATTATGATAAATATCCTTTTGAGGATTACAGAGTGTAATTACAATAATACAGTGAATGTCTGATTATATATACAGAATATTCACATATAGATTGTCTAATGATAGATTAAGCTCTCCCAAATAATTTTTAATTGCACTTTTATGCTGCCAAGGGATTGGTTTGATTAAGGTTAGAAAATGAAAAGCTAAGTTAATTCTTGTACCCATAGGCTGTCTTTCAATCTAACACTGTTACATATAGCTTGATATCATGTTTAAGGATAAAACAACTGATCAGAGGAAAGATATTCCCCACACCACTACTCCAGTGCTACTTTTAATACTTAATACTTAAGATAGCACAGAAATTTTAGTGTTTCCCAAATTTTATTTATTTAAAAAAATCTTTATATACTGCTAATTCATTAAAAAAAAACACCAAAGCGGTTCACAGCTGTACATAAAACCATACAATCAAAATTATATACAAAAATTAAACTCGTATAACGATTGCAGAAAAATATATTCTGAACTGCTTGCATAAGCCTGACAGAATAGAAAGGTTTTCAGCTGGCATTTAAAAACTGAAACAAAGATTCCTGCTGAATTAAATAATCATTTGTTACATTTACATACTGTCCATTCAACTAAGTTATTCGAGCAGTTTACATAAAAATAACATTTGCCCCACCCCACTCTGAAAACAGCTAAAATGTCCCCTAATTCTGCATAGGTGGAGCCACACAAGCAATTAATTAACCACAGCACCAGAAGAAAGAAATGTGAATTATAGTTACTTATTATTTAGTTGAAGCACCATTGTTTGAAATGAGAAACATACCTTTATTTAGTGTGTGTGTTTTTTTGTCTCAAAAGGCACCTCCTAAAAAAAGAAAAAAAGAATGGCTCTGTTATCTGTGAAAACCCCAATATTCTCTAGTTTCTCTACTGATTTATCCTTCTACATTATTTCCCCAGATTTCATTTTTGGAATAAAATGGTCTTGCAAGTAGGTAGGGATAAAATGTGTAATTTCCAGAACAGTATGTGTTTCAACATCACTGCATGATGATCTTCAAAAAGTATGAATTATATCACCGTTTGTACCTCCTTCTCTCTTTATTTTAGAAGATAACTTTTGTTCACCATCATTACAAAACTCTAAAAGGCAAAGGTCAGGGAATGTGCTGGAGATTAAAGAAGCCACTTGGATTCCTCCATAATACATTTTTGTGTGGTTTCTTCGCTTTAAAGTAGCAGCACAATTGGCAAATTGTCCACGTGCTTGAAACAACAGATTTGGATCATGAACGTTAGCTATAAAATGC
This sequence comes from Podarcis raffonei, assembly GCF_027172205.1. NCBI lineage: Eukaryota > Metazoa > Chordata > Lepidosauria > Squamata > Lacertidae > Podarcis > Podarcis raffonei. Next base: position 23,691,726 of record NC_070606.1, read on the forward strand.
AAGCTGTTGTATGTGTTTGTTTACTGCAAGGTAATAAGTACTTTCCTGGAAACTAATAGATTTGAGGTAGTGCTTTTTGCATATTTTCATTACCCCTTGTTTTCAAAGGATCTGGAGCTTGAATCGGGAACCTCAAGAATTTTGGTCTAAGATGCTGGCAAATGCTCAGCCCTCAGAACCCTTTTTGTGGACCTGGTTCTGGCAGCAACCATAGTCTCCACCATTGCTTGGCCCCCTTTCTCTTGTCCCTTTGGGTGTCCTTTCATAGCCAATGCAATTTATCTAAGTGTCATTGTCACGAACTAAATCAGAGTATATGCAAATTGCCAAAAAGGGGTGGTGAAATTGAGCGGGGTATGTATTGGCTCGGTCATAAACGGAGTGCAGCATCAGCTCTTGCAGTTATCAGGTAGTGCAGCATCTCTGAATTGGCGAGATTGCTATAAATATTAGAACTGGAGCCTGACATTTTTTCCCGATGTTTAGATTACAGAGCTTTGTGCTATCCTGCTGCAGAATCGTTTCTGAGGTCTGATTTACTCAAACATGACTTTCTTAGCTCTATACAGGCCCTGATGAATGTTTGTGTGTGTGTGTGTGTGTGTGTGTGTGTGTGTGTGAGAGAGAGAGAGAGAGAGAGAGAGAGAGGGAGGGAGGGAGATGCATGGCCTGTGATTCTAACAGTGGACCCTAACTGGAGGATACATTATCCTGTCTTACACAGATAGGAATTGTGATGGTGGTATATTGAATGTACCTTTGGGGGGCAGGTAATTGAACAGTTCCTGTTGTGCTCTGTTAACTGCCTGGTATGGTTTAGTCCCAACTGGGTGAGCCTCAGAATTGGGGTTGCTCTCTCCCTGTGTTAGCAGCTTTTGCTTGGCTTCTGTTTGGCCATGTTTCACTGTTGCTGTTTTCTGAGAAATAATAGTCTGTTTGAAAGCCTACCTGTCTCTGCTGTGCACTGTCATAAGAACAGTGCATAGCTGGGCCTGTGACTCCCCCTGCCACTCATAAGACAAGTGATAGAGGAAATCCAGATGAGTGGAATGGTTTGTTTTTTTTAATGCAATTAATTGAATTTATGAACTCTAGTAAACAGAAGGAATAATTCCAAATTCCCCCGGCTTGTCTTTTACATCTCTTGCTTCCCTGACTCTGATTTAGACACTTGGCATTTAAGATACAGGGGTCTGCATAATTCAGTACAGTGGTACCTCGGGTTAAGTACTTAATTCGTTCCGGAGGTCTGTTCTTAACCTGAAACTGTTCTTAACCTGAAGCACAACTTTAGCTAATGGGGCCTCCTGCTGCCGCCGCTCCACCGGAGCCCGATTTCTGTTCTTATCCTGAAGCAAAGTTCTTAACCTGAAGCACTATTTCTGGGTTAGCGGAGTGTGTAACCTGAAGCGAATGTAACCCGAGGTACCACTGTACATCTGCTTTAGCTGTTTTCAAGTTTGTAAATCTGCAAGTCCACATGTTGTGGATTTGATGCTAAATATTCAATTAGCTTCTTATAGTGGTCATTAATTACATATGATGTTAACAGGCCTAACTTATTATTCAGGACTATTTTGCCTGGACAACTGTGTAGGTGTAGGATGTGAATTTAGAAAGAAATCTGCATTACAAGCAGACTCTAAAATAGGCAACATTGCCCCCGTCTCCCCCTATGATTTCCTGGCTCTAAATGCTATGCTGGAATGCAATAATATCTAGTTTGGGTGGCAGTGCTAGAAGAAGTCACTCTGGATAAATGCTTTCCCTCACTCACCAAACTATCACCTTCCTATCCTGCAGATCAACCTGTGGGGTCCAGTGGCTGCTAGTATTGCCAAAATGAGCTACTCAAAGAGCTGTTTACTATGCCATACAAAACTGAAATATTTAAACTTGAGAGTTGACCTGATAGCACCCTGCTGTATAAAAGGTAAAGGGACCCCTGACCATTAGGTCCAGTCGTGACCGACTCTGGGGTTGTGGCGCTCATCTTGCTTTATTGGCTGAGGGAGCTGGCGTACAGCTTCTGGGTCATGTGGCCAACATGACTAAGCCGCTTCTGGCGAACCAGAGCAGCACACGGAAACGCCATTTACCTTCCCGCCAGAGCGATACCTATTTATCTACTTGCACTTTGACGTGCTTTCAAACTGCTAGGTTGGCAGAAGCAGGGACCGAGCAACGGGAGCTCACCCTGTCACAGGGATTCGAACCGCCGACCTTCTGATCGGCAAGTCCTAGGCTCTGTTGTTTAACCCACAGTGCCACCCTGCTGTATAGCCTGCACTAAATTGCCAGATCTTGTAAAACTGCATGAGCTGGGGAAGCACAGTGCTGGTTCCTAGGAAGTTAACCTTATCCTTGCTAGAATATCTGTGGCATTCTAGTGTTTGCTTGCAGGTGATGTGGAATTGTAGGCAACAATCAATTAAAGAGCTAAATTTGATTGGTGAAAACTTACTTATTTGCTGACCACAGGGAAGTGAAAAGAACTGAGAAGCTTCCTGCACTTGGAAATATGCTCGGGACAGCTAGGTTCCCCCCCCCAACATTAAACAATTTTTTAATTGAAAAAAAATATTATTTACATTCATGTATTTTGAAATATGACAGATATTGACAAATGAGCGAGTTAAGGTTAACTGGATCATATAGTAAATATGTGTGCAGATGAACCTGGAACCGAAGCCTGGAATCTGTGGCTTCATGCTTGCAAGCTGGATTTTTAAAAAGTGAGAGAGAGAGTGCGAGAGAGAACTTGCCTCTTAGCAGCAGAAAGCAATGCATAACAACCAAATAAATCTTAATCTGCTTGATCCAAAGATGAATTTGTGTCTCTGCTTATTTCAAACTGGCAGACTCTTATAAAGGATGGTGTTCATTTCTCTGTTAGCCAGAAGCAATATATGTGATACAAATAGCCCTAGCTGTTGCGTGTTTCCCAAATGCCTAGAAAGAAGAATATCTAAGAAAAGAAAATGTTATTTGTGTAAAGCATTCCCCCCCCCCTTCACAATGAATGTTGGCAGCAAATTGTAAAATGGATTCTTAATGATGAGGCAATCTTTTCCTGGGCTGTTGAGAGAGGAGAAATGTTTGGTGCTTGTTCTTTTCACCATTAGCCTGGCCTTCACAGAACGGACCAAATGTAAATTGCAGGCAGCTTCATGGTTTTCAATCAGATTCCCTATTTCCCTGGGCCAGTCAGTTCTCTGCCAAGCTCATAGGGGTTTGTAGCAGAAGTGAGACATGGCTCAATGTGGTTTATAAACTTTGAAATAGCAAATCAGGCTTGAAAAAGATGTATTATAGCTTGTTTGGTTAACAGATGACAAGTAGTGTTTTAAAAAGTCATGATGGGTAAGAAAAAGACTGTGGGCACAATTCTGTTTGATCCATGTGTAGAGAGTGGGGCAAAAACATTGGAGGCCAATATAACTCCAAGCATTCCATGTACCACAGCCAGATACTCACTTAAAAGAAGGCCCTTCAGTATTTCACCCTGCAGTATTCATCAACCAGCATCTCCCAATGCCCTCAGTATCTATTCTTTAGCTCCAGCTAACCTTTCACCTTTTCTTTCTGTGGATTCACTAGTGCCATGCTGATAATTCTGATGTTTGCTGGGGGTCTGGGAAGAAATCCCTGTTGAAAATTGTGAGAAATTGTGTGGGTGTAGGGGAATTGCAGTAACCTTAATGTTTGATGACATTACTAGATGGTCAAGGTGTGCTCCGGGGAGGGGCAAATCAGTCAATTTCAGTTTCTCACAATTTCTCATTTTCCCAATCTTAAATTTAATTCTCCATTTTTCAACATCCGTGATTTCCCCAAGTCCTTGGGAAAATTCAATAGCATTTTAGTATTCATATATCCTAATACAGATAGCAGCTGAACTGCATGGGGGCATAAGCCCTGCTCCGCCCTGTCATGCCCCATTTCCCAGCCACTTCTGGACGTACGTAAATCAGTTGTTGCCTGTATGCATATTTTTGTAGGCAATTTTCTCTAAGATACACATTTCTGCAAAACATTTCCTCTACTATAACACATTTTTTCATGTTGTTTTCACTAATGTATGCGTATTCATGCACATTTTACCCTAGTATGTGTATTTTTGTTCACGTTACTTGGCTAGAGAACTGCATTACAAAATTCAGAAAAGTGTGGATTTTGAAGGATGGTGGTTTTGATTTGTTTTAGAAAGTGCAAATCCTGTGTGTTTGGTTAACACAGTCCTCGGGCTTTATCCTAGAGCCTCCCAGGCTACCTGCAGTCTCTGAAAACCCGTGGGAGGATGGCATGAAATCCTCTGAAGGGTTTTTGTGGAGTGCAGGTAGCCTTGAAGGATTGTTGTAAGCAAGAACACACATATATCTCAGCCTCCTTGTGACATTATTAAGCTTTAAGGTTAGCAGTACACCACTGCTCACCGATGGTTCATTCTCTATCCCTGTGTAAATTTGGGTGGAGTTTTCTATTCAAGAAAAAATCCCAGGAACCTAAGTGAAGCTAAGCACGTTCCAATAACACTAGTCATTTCAGGGGGGGGCATGGGTTCCCCTCACTTCCACAGGTAAAGCTAAAAACATGCCATTGCAGATTTTTTTGCCATTATAAATGCTTTTGGCTGCTTGCAGAAGAGATGGCTGGTGGTGCTTGTTGGTAGCACATGAAGCCAGAAGCCAGATTCACACATTTATTTATTACTATAGTTATATTCTGCTGTTCCTCCAAGGAGCGCAGGGCAGTATATATGATCTCTCCCCACCCACATTTTATCTTAAAACAATGTTCTAAGGTTAAGGCTAGGCCAAGAAATAGTGACTGGTCACGGATGCCCAGTGAGCTTCAGGAACCTGGAGATTTGAACCTGAGCCCAGCCCGATACTTTAACCCACTACACCACACTGTGTCTGTAATTTTTCTCTGTGCTTTGTAACTTTGGCCTGACTATTGTATTTATTTTATAGAGGGGTGTAGTAATTGCCAGCTCATTAAAAAATATAGTCAAACCTCGGTTCCCGAACACCTCCATTTTGGAACGTTTCGGCTCTCAACCGCCAAAAATCTGGAAGTAACTGCTCTGGTTTTCAAATGATTTTTGGAAGCCGAACGTGCTTCCATTTTGAGTTTCCCTATTGTATAGAGGCTTCTGCTTTCAGTTTTCAGACGTTTCGGAAATCGAACGGTGTTCCAGAACGGATTACATTCAACAACTTAAGTTTGACTGTACTGTGGCATTGTACTCCAAACTGCAGTTGCACGTGTGAACTCTCTTCCTTGAAAAGCATTTTTAGTTTGAAGTATGCAAATTCTATTTGCGCTCTTAGAGCTGTGACAACTCATTCTCACATGCAAGTCACCTGAGGATGTTGCATTCCTCCAACTGTGAATATGCTTGTGTGAACCAGCTCTGAGGTGTACTGAGCTGTGAATGACTGCAGGTAGGCTCTTATTCCCTTAAAATAAGGCAACTGCTTCTCCTCTTATGGATACCATTTGAAGTTACTTCACCATTCATTAGTGAGATAGATAGGCTTGAGGGATGGGAAAAGCCAAGAAGGGAAATTGTGAGGAAATCATCTATTATCCAGATGTTCACCAAGTCCATTCTTGTTTGACATTATCCTAAGTTCTGTTTGCTAGGAATGCTTTATCCACACACATCAGCCACCCCCCCAAAAAAAATAATAACAAGCATTGTGTCACTCGTAGAATGCCTCTGTGACCCTTGGTGGAGGACCCCGTGCCTTAGATTGATTGACAGTTATCGCCATTGCTGTATGCTTTTGAGATTCCCTGACTCTGAAACCTATGATTTAACAAATCTTAGTAAAAATTACTGAAACAAAAATTAAATAAAAGTAGAAAATTTATTAAATGTAATTCCCTTTGACATGGTAATATTGGTTAATTGGTTTTAAATAGCTCTTTAAGAACCTCCATGAACATGCTGTTAAATGCAAATGAATGAAACACTTCCATTATGTTGAATCAACAATTTCTAAAGAAGATATGTCTGAGAGGGAATTAAGACTCTAACGTTTGGAAATAAGTGTGGCGTAGGCTGAAAGTGATGTACCTTTACATGCCTATTACACTTTTCCAAATTACAGTCATGCCATGGCTTCCCATAAAAAGATCACAACCCAGGCCAGCAAGTGATTTTCTTTAGCATCAACTATATTTAGAATTGAGCTAAGGTTGAAGGGTCACAACAGTCTCCTACATAACCATTGGCATGGGCTTTTCACCACCCTCATGTGAATATTAGGCCCAATCCTACCATTGAACAGGGTGGGTGGAGGTCTGCCTCAAGCAGCAGATGCTTGGGAGGGGGCAGGGAGTTGCTGTGAAGAGTTGGGAAACAAAGCTGTGTGTGCTATGTGGCCTGAAACGCCCAAGCTGGTCTGTTTCCCTTTTGAGTGATGAAGGTCACTGTCCCATAGCCAGTGATGAAGTAAAATTTAACTGCTGGGCTGGTTGACTTCTGGATGTGGAATTGAGAGGTAGGAAGTGCCATTTTTGTCCATCTCAGGTGACAAAACATATTGGACCACAGCCATGAACAGGCTCCCTATCAGATATCTTGTGTGCTCCCATTTTCAGAAGTTAGCAAACAAGGTCTATAAGGAGTGGAGAACTGTGTCAGAATTTCTGTTGGCATGCATACTGGGGAAGAGGAAGTTAAAGAGCTGCCTCTTTTGCAGCTTGAGACAAAGCAAGTAGTATCTTTGAAAGAGCCTGCCTATTAATTTACGTGTCATCATTTACAGACAGTGCTGATACCAAGCTATTTTGCGCTCTGGGCAAGCCTAACTAATGTTTACTCCATTTTTATGTTGTTGTTGCTAACTTCAGTTTTCAAAAATAGATGTCTTGTAGAAAAAAATAAAAACGCAAAATTTGAAACTGCTAAATTTATTTTAAATTGCAAGAACAAGTGATACAACCATCTTCCATTATGTTTCTCAAATACAAGAGAAAATGTTTTAGCAAACAAATCTTTTTAGAATAATCTTGTAAATTGTGATGTTAAAAGTTAAGTTTCATAAAAGTTCCAATATCGGATACATACAAATCTCACTTTGCATGCCTTTTCCTTTGCTGATTTTGTCACAAATTACTTTAGGTCAAGTGCTGCTGCTTGGGCACATTCAGTCGATACAGTTGCCAAGCCAACTAACCTTTTTGAGCGTAAGTAAGTTTTTATAAGTTTGAGCTTTGAGAAACTGGGTTCACCACATAACACTGACCCTGGAAGCAGGGCCGTCTTTACCTGGGGTGCATGGGGTGCAGTGCACCCAGGCGCCGAATTCTGGGGGGTGCCAGGCGTCCACTGCTGAAGCCGCCTAAGCTCTTAACTATCTACCTGTTATGAAATAATAAATAATTTTGATCAAGCTAGAAAAGCAAAATACATATATACATAGGTATTACCGAAAGGACTTTCAACTTTGTGCGCTCATTTACCAAAGATGCGCCGCACCAGCGGGGGCGCTTGTCATTCACCAGGGCGGCACTTGTCAGACTCAACGATGGCACTTGTCATTCACAACGGTGCCGTGTATGTGAAATTAACTCTTACATCAAAATATTATGCTATGTATTTTATTGAGCTGCTATGCAGCAGCGGGGTCAGTGGCACCTTTGACATGACTGATGTTTCTCCTAGGTAGGTGCCTAAACAATATTTATAAGTTTAAGTATGGTGGTGTTGTATACTTAAGTACAAGTGTATTGTAAATAAATGAGCAATAAAAAAAGTTTATTTCTTTTTCCTCCCTTCTTTCGTAAACAAGAGATAAGGCATAAGTGTGGTGTCTGACATAAGCATAATAAAAGTTAATTGGGGGGCTAAACTAAATTTGGGGGTGCTGGACAGATCTTTGCACCCCGGCGGTGCATATGCTAAAGATAGCACTGACTGGAAGTGTGAGAAGGAAGCTTAGAGCAAGGGAGACATTTGGCACATTATCCAGCAGTTTTTGTTGTAGCATTTGTTGTACTCCTTGTGGCAGCATGGACTTGGGAAGTCTTTGAGCTATTGCTGTAGCACAGCACAGATACTCATCATCAATATTTTTGTTTCCACTGTGCATCAATGATTTTTCCAGATTCCTGTAGGCCTTAATTGCACCTTCAATAGATTTTTTCGTTGATACTGTATATATCATACAGGACACCAAACAGGGAGCTATATTGTTGTAGCTATTGTAAGCTCTCTTCAGCATGTCTAGGACAGCATACCAGAAACCTGCTTTGAATTTCTGCTTTGGATCCTGTGATGCCTCTTCTTGGGCCTCAAACTCCAACTACAATTTCTTTCACCTTTTTTCTGACTTGTTCATCTCAATGTTTGGTAGTATTTCTAGCTCCTTTGCAATCTCAGTGGCATCTACCAAAGCTTGTTGAAAACCTTCAACATGCCTGCAGCCCAAAAAGCAATTCTTTGTCACTTGCAATTGAATTGTAGCTGAATTTAAATCAGCTTCCTTATTTTGTGGCCTCTTGCTTGTAAGATAGATTACAAAAAGGATGTTGTTCCATAGAACAAGGGATACCCAGGGTCATAGCGTGGGTGTGGGTGTGTGCCAAAGGGGCCCTGGCTACGGACACAGATTTCTCTGGAGGCACCAAGCAGGCACCCCCAGTGCAGCCTGGTCTGGCGCTCCTCTCTCTGCATCAGAGGAACCAATGCTTGCAGAGAAGAACACCAGGACAGGCTGTGCTGGGGGCACTGGCATGGGAATGCCTGCTTTGCGCCTGCCAAGTTCCACATCAGCTGACCAGGCTCCCCCTTGCACAGGTGGGCTGGTTTGCTCTGGAGTGGGGTCACTCTGGTAGGGTCAGCATCAAGGGTTGGGGTGCTGCAGCCGCCTCCTTCACTCTCTGCGCCCCACCCCCTGGCACACCTGTACCCACTGGCGCATGCCCACCACCTGGCCAGTGTGCCCGTGCACCACATGCACATGCAACGCCACTGGGGATACCACAAACGCGAACTTACAAATTGCATCAGCAAGGGCTTTGCTTCAAATTGGGAAGTATTTCCAGATCAACCTTTTTAGGCTTGTGTCATCAAAAAATCTATATTAAAGCATCATATATACCACCAGGATGATATCTTGATGGTTTCAAAGCATCAATCCAGCTCTCCCATCTTGTTTCACTCAATAGCTAAGCAGTTGTGGCCTAAGTTTGATACATGACTAGTTAGAATTTGCCAATGATGAGTTGATGCAGAAAAATAATTATATCAAAAAGGATCAGGGAGGAGTAAAATGGCTAAGCAAAGGTTTGGTTTAGTGGGTTGTGTGAACCAGGCCAATGTGTTGTATTTACGGCAATATATATATGCTACTCTGTCTACCATCCTAGCCCATTTTGGTACATCCCTTTAAACAGATGATGTTTTGAGAAGAGAACAAAATCAGGCTGTGACAAATGAAAGCTTTTCCATCTTCCATGACAGCATTGCTATGTCTTTAAAACTATATTGCCTGAGCTATGTTCGAGGACGTAGTAAAAATATATATAGTTTGTATTATAGAACTGATTTTTCTTTCTTTCCCTTTGAGATGCTGGCCCTAACAATCTTGGGGTGGGATTGGGGAGGAAAACCTTTTGCCATGAAATTTTGAAGGAACTAATTTAGTTATTTGCTTTGTCGTACCAACTGTTGCAGTGGGATAAGGGCTGTTTGGGCAACAGTTCCTAAGATCTAGTCATAAATTACAGAGCAGCTAACCACTTGAAAATGTCATAGCAAGCTACGCTGGAGAAACAGTCACTATAGTAACAGGTTTGTGGGACAAAGGATGAATGTGTTGCTGAAAGAGAATGTTTAGCTTTTGGCTTTAAGCACCAGCAGTTCACAAACGATTGAGCTTTGTGACATGAGCTGGCTTGATCTTTATAAAATTGGAGGCTGCATAAAACCTCAAATCACCACATTCCATTTGTAGGACACGTGAACTTGTCAGTAGGCTTTAGAGTACCCTGAATCTACCCTGTAGATATCAATGAATTAGAGGGTTGGGCGCTTCATGCATGACAGAGAAGGTGGGTGAAATTTGAAGTATTATTTTGAAGTAAGTATCCCTTCGTTTCCAGGAAGAACACCACAGTAAGGTGGGAACTAGCATGGATCCAGGTACTGTCCAGAGAACAAATGACTTTGCTTTGCCCTTCCCTACCAGAAATAACTCTTTTCCAACTGATTGCAGGGGGTCTCTCTAGCCCCCATGTTGGAAGCCCAAAAGCCAATGTGCAGCTGCACCATCTCCATTTTAGGAGGAATTCCATCAGAAGGGCTGTCCTTGTCATTATGCAGAGCAGCAGTTGCTCAGAGAGCAGCAACAAATGTTGGAGGACAGAGCTTTGTGTGTGATTCACCTGCTGCCTTCAGGTGTGCTATCCCATTAGCAATGTTGAAGTGTAATGGAACTGCCTGCCTAGGTGGCTTCTATATATGGAATGAGGGCATCATCTTGTCTTTTTTCTGAGGCAACAAAATGTCTTGTGCTGGTTCTGGCCACCCAGCCTCAACTGGATATGAATGCCTATTTATCTGATGCATCTGGCATTGGCAATTCCCTCTGGTATGCTAGAAAAAACTACCATAATAAGAATAAATATTAAACAATAACAGCAATTATAATTACTTCATAATAGGGTAAGATTAGCTCTAGTAGTCATTAAGGCCAGCAGTATTCCAATATGGGAATGTAAGACTTTCATATCATTTACTTTGTGGTAGCCCAGCAAGCAAGGCTATCCAAGTTGTAGAACCAGAGGCCCAAAGCATGATGGTCTAAATAAAATGTCCACATTAGGTCTCACTTTAAAAATAAATAAATGATGCATTATAATGTGACTGTTACAAGTACTGGGATATGACTGTATTTAAAATATGTGGCATTAAATTGTGATTGAAGCTTTTGATCATCCTTGCATCCCCAAGTTTTCAAATGGTAACTAGATGGATATAAGCTGGACCAACATTCTCAGTAGTATTTGCATGCTCAAGATGGATGATGACAAATAGAGCTGGCCACCTGAAGCTAAGTGCTTTTCCTAGGACAACCACTCTCCCCTGTTATTGTTCTATGTCCTGAAAGGAATATTTTACCAAATGTTTTAGTAACATACTGGAAATAAATATGTAATTAACTTTTTTTTCCCTTACGAACACTTGGTTAATTAGGTGTCTGGGCTCTTTGTAACAGTTTCTCTTTCCCATTGCCATTTTTTAGTCACCCTGTTGAAAATGTTGGCTCTCTTATTGCTTGTCATCTAGTAAATCATTAAAGGTTTCCTCCATCCCCAGATATTTAAAGCTTATTAGAATCTTCACCAAATATGTGTGTCTGTTAAGGTGGAATGAGCTCACACAGTACTGTGCTCTGTTAGGTCAATTGCCCACAGGGCTTCCTTGCAACAAATTATCTACCATTCTTCCTGAGGTTATCTTCCTAATCTCCCTTTTGTTATTTGTTATCTCTGCTTAGAATGAATGCCTATAGATGTGGGTGATCATGTACTGCAGATGCTGAAGCAGATGAGTGTAGGTTGGGGTGAAGCCTGCTGCTGCAATGTCACCCTCACACACTAAATTTATCTATTGAGTGCATATGATAAGGCTTTCCTTTAATTAAATAAATTTGTTCGCTGAAAGTATTGTTTATATTTTCTTTCCTTCTGTGGGTAACATTGGATCAGAGGCATATTTCTGTGAAAAAACAGTTTCTGAAGATATTAGAGACATTGTTGTTGACCTCTTACATGACGGGGTGTAATTCATAGTGTTCAATCTTTCCTTTAGTGTGTATGTGAATGAGAGGGTGTGTTGAACTATGGATGTGATGCTATTTATGAGGTGCTTGCTATATGAAACTGTTTGTAGGATAATGGCAATTGTCAGCATTTGGTGTGGGTGGCCATTTTTATGCTACTTTCTGAACCCACCTTGTAGTCTTACCACACTATAAAATGTGCATTGTGAGGGATAGTATCGCATGGATAACATGATTCACTTTTCAACCAAGGGCCCGTAAAGGGACCCATAGAGGTTTTAGGAATTGCATTTCTGTTAGTGAGGAATTGCAGCTGTCACCAGCCTCCAGCATTACTTGAGCCAATGTACATTGAAACATTTGTCATTTTGTACATTTGTGTGGGTGCTGGGAAATGGAGCCCCCACGAGGAAAGGTCTTTGGCCATTTGACCTCATGAAGCACAGTCTGGTAAACAGCCTACTTTCTGAAAGGCCTTTTCTTATATTTATCATACTTTCTTAGTCTTGGCAGCTGCTTGCAAACACATGGATGGGTACACTTCTCGTCCAATATTTATGTGCAGATAGACAAGGAATCATACACATCTAAACTTGTCATGTAACAATAGAGGCTTGCAACCAAATGGTTGTATCAATATCTTGTATGTTGCTTCTGGTCCTCTCCATTCAACTCTCTGAGACTGTCCATCTCCATTCCCCCTCCCTCTCCCCCATTTTATTTCCCCTCTCCTTCTGGATATGCCATTTTTTTACCCTTCATTTTTGAGACCTCCTTCACCCTCTCATAATCCTAATTCCCTTGTTTCCTTTTGGCCTGACTCCTGTCATCTCCTTTCCTCTATTCTGGTGTACTATACACAAAAGGCTTCTATGGGAATTACTATATAAGCACAAATTGAGTACTCTCATTCTTCTCCTTCTTTACATTGCACCTATTTTAATATCATTCTAGCATGCTATTTTCAGTAATATTATGTATGCAATGCATGAGCCTTTGCAAGTGCAATCTCAGGACCCCTTGCACTGATCTTTGAGGCCTGTGGAGAGTTGGAGTTTGAAGGAGGAGGTTTGGAGGTAGCAATTGTGATGGAATTTGGCAGATTTCTGGCAGAGCTTTTGGAGGATGATAAATGTCTGGTGAAGGTTTTTTGAGTTCTGGGAGGATTTCTTGAAGGTTTCTAGAAATTTTTTAGCCTTTTTTTTGATGGCACCTAAATGCACGGTACCACCATCTTCCAATGGTGCTGACAGACCCAAGAAGCAGTAAGTGGTGCCCATGCTGGAAGAAAACTGGGAGTGCTGGACTGTTTATGAGATGGCATGACCATGTGTGTTGTAGCAGGGACGTATGACAGGAATGAGTCCAGCATATGTCATTAAGATACGGGAGAAGAAAATCCAGGCATCGGTGACAGCAGGTACAACTGTGAAGGTCATCGTCCAGGTGTGGGACGAGGCCTTGGTGAATACAATGCACTGCACCTAGAGGACATGAACCACCAGCATATTCCAATTGATGGCGGCACCTTATGCAAGAAAGCTCTCAAGCTGTTTGCAGCCTGCAAATGAGTTCCATGCCAGCTCCGGTTGGCTGGTCCACTTCAAGTGCAGCTTCAGCTTGAAGAACATTGGTACCAGTGATAAATCTGCATATGTGGACCAGGAAGCTGCCCAAGGATACCCTCAGCCGCTGAAGAGACAAAAGTGCCAGCTACCCATCACCATGTTCCCTTTGCAAGACACCATCAGCCCCACCATCAGCAGCAAGTAAATCTGACCTATGGCCAAGCTCTTCAAAGTACCAGTCTACCCACCTTGCTTTTGTTTTCCACATTGTCCCTCAGTAATGAGGAAGAATGAGAGCCACCACTGTCACTATGCATGCCTGTTTAGTAAGGGTTGCTGGGGTTTTTTAAAGGGTTTTTCAAGGGCCTCCAGAGGTTTAGAGGATGTTTGCAGGCTGGTTTACAGTATGCACAATTTCACATAAATGTGTGGCACCTTGGAACATAACCCACATGCAAATGGGGAGTTGCCTGTATACGCATGCCGTGAGAAAGTTATGGGCTACTTCTTAAAACCAAAATGTTGTTGAGTGCCAAGATGATTCTTTTAATCTAAATTATTTGGAGAACATTACAATTTAATGTTTTGACAGCTTACCTTTCTGAAAATGTATGTTTTCACTTACCCTTGGATTGTCTTCATTTGTTTGAGGGGGAGCTTTATTTTAATGGCAATTGTCTACACAATAAAAAAAACCTGACAAAATGTTTAGCACAGTAGTGAATCTGGTTTTAAATACCTGTTTGGTTTTCCTAGTAATCACTTGTATTTTAGCTAGGTCAAGCAGAAAGCAATGGTGTTCTAGGAGACAGTTGAAAGCAAACAGTGAGGTTGTTTCTGTCAAGAATGAACAGCCGCTAGATGCCACTGTTGAGTTTCAGTTCTCCAAAGTGGGCAGAGGTTCTATGGCAGTGCAAAATTTGTAGCCATGAAGACATGTGTGTGTAGTAGTTATACAACAGAAATAAATTATTTCTGCAGTTTTAGGGTTTGAGAAATAGATCTACAAACAACATTTTCTTCTCAATGTTTCACTAGATGTTATCCTATATGGCACTTCATCATATTGACAGGTCTAACATGCCTCTCTTCCCCATATCCTTGGCTTAGCAGCACAGAGCAGAGACTATGTGAAATGTGGAAAAAAGGGTTGAATTCTTACTTGATTACTGCAAAGCTGTTTTATCTTCTATTGCAGGGTTTTTTTTGGCACATGCAGCCAAGTCAGCCTGCAAGCCATTTTGAAGTACCAGTGTTTGCACAGGCCAATCGCTTGTTAGGCTTATATCCTGACACTTGATATGCCGTGTTTTGACTGGTAGACTATTTGTTCTGAGATAGCGTTGTATTGCAAGAATATTTAAACGGCACCTGCATTTAAAAGATAACCACAGAAGCAGTATTGTTCAAAATAAGAGTCAAACACCCTTCCCCCAAAATCTGTTTTGAACAGCCCCCATAATCAATGAAGCTGGTCACCTATGGCCTTCAGTGGGAAGGAAATTTCATAAAAGCGGAGCATTGACAGAAAAGTCAACCCCCAATTTTCAGCATTTCTCAATACAGTCGTACCTTCGTTTTTAAGCAGCTTCTCAAACGTTTTGGCTCCCGAACGCCACAAACGCGGAAGTGACTGTTCCAGTTTGTGAACTATTGTGAACTTCCTGCAGCCAATCAGAAGCCGCACTTTGGTTTCCGAACATTTTGGAAGTCGAATGGACTTCCAGAATGGATTCCGTTCGACTTCCAAGTTACGACTGTATAATTAAGCACACAGCTGACCAGTTGTTCTGCTCTTTCAGCACCAGGGAATAAAGATCACTTCAGAAGAACCATGGAGGAGGGTCAGGGGCCCAACCTAGGAAAAGCTGGTGTGATTGCACTTCAGTACAGCTATGCATTAAATCATCAAGTTCCTTTAGGATGAGATCATGAGATGTGGAAACAGGGCCTGGAAGCTAAGGGGTGGTGCTTTATAGCTCATTGGGTAGAATTTGTTGAGATGATTGGGAGCTTGGTAGGGATGGCACTTTGTGGGTCAGGAGACAGAGCCTGGCTATGCTTGGTGGCTTAGGGAGGCTGGTGAACTGTTGGAACTGAAAACGGTCCCAAAATAAGCGGGTGATAGTCTGTTCCTTGGATTATTTGCCCTTCTCCTGGAAACCTTGGAAAGATCATTAAAACTTTGGAATGAAAGAAGTTGTCATTCACAACAGACCATGTTGGCTATCCCTGCTATATGAGATTGACTCACAGAAGCCTATTCACATTTTTAAAAATAAACAAATTGGGAGCAGCCCAATGTGCCTCATTCCGAATGTTTTTTGATGCTTCCAGCCATGGAATTTATGCATGTTAAAAAGAATTGCTACATGATTATCTCTCATAGCTGAACTGCATGATCAGAAGAATTGTGGGTGGTTTCACTGCAGGTGATTGCTGGTGTGTATTGAATTCACCTCCATAGCAAAATTTTGTGTTTATGGAAAACTACCTTATCAGGAATAACATTTCCAGCCTTGTTTTCTCCCTGGTATGCTAGTTTTCTAGTAGATAAGATTTCTAGGGTGCAAGTAGATAAATAGGGACCGCTTACTGGCGGGAAGGTAAACACCGTTTCCGTGTGCTGCGCTGGCTCGCCAGATGCAGCTTTGTCACGCTGGCCACGTGACCTGGAAGTGTCTCCGGACAGCGCTGGCCCCCGGCCTCTTGAGTGAGATGGGCGCACAACCCCAGAGTCTGTCAAGACTGGCCCGTACGGGCAGGGGTACCTTTACCTTTACCTTTACTATGCTAGTTTTCTATGTGCACTGAATCCTTTTTTAAAAAGAGCAATTTATATTTTATTTTATTTATTTCAAAGAGCAATTCAAACATGCTGTTTCCTATCCACAGTCTGAAATGGCATAATCATGTTATACAAGTGATTCTGCAGATCATCTACATTTAAGCATGCTCCAATTTTAAATCTGATTGATATGGCCGGGCACACTAGATGTCTTCTCATTCTCTCCTGCAAATTGTTCCCCACTGATAACTATAGTATTTGAAGTAAAATGAATGCTCTCCCTCTGGTTTATGAGCCATTTTCATATACTTTGATGCTGATGAGTATGTTTATGTATACCTGACCAATACATCACATGAATTCAAGTACATGATGGTGGTTGCATGAAGAAGGCTCTCTCAAAGTATTTCCATGTTTTTGGGTGCCAGCTATATTGCTGATCAGAAGGTCGGCAGTTCGAATCCCTGTGACGGGGTGAGCTCCCATTGCTCGGTCCCTGCTTCTGCCAACCTAGCCGTTTGAAAGCACGTCAAAGTGCAAGTAGTTAAATAGGTACCGCTCCGGTGGGAAGGCAAACGGCGTTTCTGTGCGCTGCTCTGGTTCGCCAGAAGCGGCTTAGTCATGCTGGCCACATGATTCGGAAGCTGTACGCCGGCTCCCTTGGCCAATAAAGCGAGATGAGCACCGCAACCCCAGAGTTGGTCACGACTGGACCTAATGGTCAGGGGTCCCTTTACCTTTATACTGCCACCAGCAAACCTTGGGTGGCAAACTCTAGCCACTGTTTCTCCAGATGAGGAATTTGTAGTGGAGAAGTAGCAGGTAGGATTACTTAGACTTTCAGATGCCATCTGCATTTCTCATGCATTTCTCCACTTGATGCAACAAGTACACATCTGGGAACCTCAGTTAGGCTGAACAAGCCAGGCAGGCAGGGTTTCTATGGGAGAATGGGGAGAGAACAGACCTGCATTTGCTGCTGACAGTATAGTTCCACTGCTGAAGTAACTTGTTAGCCCAACTGATTCTTTCTTGAAAAGACTTAACCGCTCTACAGTAGTGGGTTATGCTCTTTCATGGCTCAGTGAATCCCATGGTATGAGCTTTGCAATGGGTTTCACAACCTGAATCACACTGCAGTTTGATTTGCAGGAACAGGAGGCAAAGAAGTCTCTGTAGATTCACTTAGAAGTTCAACTTTGATTAACTCCACCCTCAGAGGATTAACTCTCCAAATACAATTTCTCTCAGCTAAGTTTGCCAGTTCAATCCTCTGGTGTTTACTGACAAAATGGCTGGTTTTTTCCCCCTACTCTTTTCCTTTGTTTTATTACTATCCTGACTTTTTAAATAGTGAAGTGTTTTTAGTGACATCTTCCTTCAGTAGATAAATTGGAAGGTAGCAAAGATAATTCTCAAATGCTGCACAGCTATGTCTAAAGTTAAATTGTTTGTTCCTGTGTCTGTCTTTCTATTTCTGATTTTTTTTCCTTTTAGAGCAGGAGTGTCAGAGGCTTGGTGCTTTGGTTAAACAGAATGGAGCTGCCATTCATTGTGGTCCAATTATTTGAAAATAATAATAATAAAGATCAGATAGTTATAGGTTGCATTCAACTAAATTGTTGCACTCCTCCCTCAGTGTGTCCCTGAGCCCTCCCCAAATCTGCTCCAGAGGGTCAGGAAAATGCCCAGAACAAAGGGAGATTTTTCTGTTGTCAAACAGAAATGTTTGTACAGATGAAACCATTTTCTTTGCACTACACTGCATAAAACCCACTGTGTTGATTTCATATGACATCTTCAAGTGGGGAAAGCGATTCATTACTACGTAAGGTAGATTTGAACGTGAACTGACTCATAGCTAAGAATAAGTGAGAAATTTGATTCAGTTCACACTAAAAGGCAAACCTACCTAATTTGCACTTTCAGAAACACGGCCATCTTTTTGAAATTCACACTACCCTGAATTTTGCAGTGCAGTTCTCTGGACTAGTAGTGGGTACAAAAATACATATACTTGGGCAATGTGTGCATAAAATGCATATATTGCTGCAAATAAGACACAGAATGCATTATCTTAGGCAATACTGCTTTGCAAAAGTGTGTATATTGTTATTGCATGGCTCCATGAGTCCCCCTGCATTAGCTGTGTTGTGTTTTTTGCATCTTGAATCACATTTCAGGGAGGAAAACAGGGATATAAATTTAACTTACTAGCTAATAAATAAATATGAAGAATGTGCATCCACCAGGTACACTAATGGGAATGCAGGGGTAACCCAGTGCCATTTTCTATTTTATGAAGAATATCTCTTGGAATTTTTATTTTATTTGCTTGTCATTTTTTGTCATTTTAAAAATAACAAATATTCCAAAGCAGACACATTAAATTACCTCTAACTTAACTGGGAAGGGAAAAAAAATACAATGTCCTTTGTAGATAGATTAGCATTGTTTTCATTTTGCCCTGTTGTTCTGTTTCAGAGTTGTTCTGTTGTGCTCGCAGAACACTAGCTGTAAGATTTTTCATAACCTCAATTTTCTGTCCCACTTTTTAATGTAATAATATAATCAATATGGTTTACAAACAATAAAGCAGCCATCAACAACAATAATGCAACAACTAAAACAATTTACAATAAGGTTGATGCTGCAGTAGCAGTAAAATCCATAAGAAAAGCAATATCCTGGAAAACTAAAAGTGTCTACTGTTTATTTAAAAGCATGCAGTGATGGAGCCAAGCATACCATATTCTGGGCACCATAGCCCAAAGTGCCCTCTTGCTAGTGTCCACCCACAATACATTTCATGACAGGGGGACCCATACAAGAATCTCACTGTGGGTTCCATTGCAGCCCAACTCTATAACAGATACACTATAGTGGTAAGCCAAGAAAACTCTGGTTCAAATTTTGCCACTCCACTCTAGTAGTTCAACTGATCAAAACACATCAGGCTAAAACTTTGCATATAGCTACGTAAGAATTCTGATGCTTACTAATATTGGTCACTACCCAAATGAATTAATTCTAGCTCTATAGACAACAAAATAACAATGTTCAGCATTTTACAGTGTGCCTTTCCTGTAGAGGTGCAGCAACTGGAACACAGACCCTTGGGATTTCACAAGCTCTGAAGCTTTGGACTAACAAACTGTGAGAAAGTCAAAGTCACAGGTGACATTGAGGGCTTCCTTTTGAGTGTGGAGGCCTCAAGGCGATACTGACAGAGCTCCTAGGAAAGTCTTTATGCATAATGTTTCAGTACAAGAGAATCCCCAAAGCATCCCCTTACAATCAATACATTAAAGCAGACTGATATCTTTAGCATTATTGAGCTGATCTATGTTGGACCTTTGATCATCTGTCAAAACAATATGGAATATAGCTTTGTTTTGAAAAAAGCAACAAGCAAAATCCACTATTTAATATAATACACTATATTCTGAGGTGTACCTAGGGTCCCTTATGCTATTGGCAAGGAGTTGTATCAGCTCCCCCCCCCCCAAAAAAAAAACACTTTGCTGCAATAGCCACATTAGAAATTACTACATTTTACGCAACCCAGGTACTTTAACGGTCTGGAGTGGGTGTGAGACAAAGGGGAAGGGTGGAAAAAAATTGCACACCTTTGTGCCATGGTGCAAGAAGAACAGGATACATATATCTCATTTGATCTCTCTACAACAGTGGCAGCACGATGCCACACAAATTTGCAATACACCCCTTGGTCTGATAGGTGATTTTTGTCCCATGCCTGTGCCAGCTTTGCCAACCCCTAGGTACAGAGTATATTGTGTTATAGAATGACTTGTTGCACAACACAAACTCTAGTTTCTGTACATATCACATTTGACACATACCATGAGTGGTAGTCAACTGCCATGTCATGTCAGTGCAAGGATTTGCAGGCCCAGGCGCAGTGAAGCCATGAAGGGAGAGGGGTGAACACACAGTTTAAGACATCAAATAAGGCACAAAACACCAGTGCCGGGATAAAACAAGGTCACAAGTTTATTGGTTACAGATGTATGCTGGTTTTGGCATAGGCATTTGTTATTTATATAGCAATCAACCAACCTCCTGCTGATCAATGGCTAATAGGGGTTGACCAATGTCAGGGGCCACCCTGCAATGTGCTTCGTATCTGGGAGACCACCAGTAGGGGCTGCTAAGGCCCTTCTGCCCTGAGCAAGACTTTAAAAAAACTGTCTGTGAAGCCTTGGAAATACCACTGCTGGTAAGGCTAGGCTGAATGGGGCTAACAAACCAATTACATGAGGGCATAAGAGAATTTATATGTGAATGTAAAAAAAAATGTCTTATCACCTTACACCCAAGAATATTGTCCCCCTCCCCCAAAAGGCCCCCAGTTCTTTGGTTCTCATACTGGGCAGTACATTTTTATAGTCATTCTCTCTCTCCCCCCCCCCCCACGTATATACCACTTTTTCTTCAAGGAGTTCTCCAAATCCACATTATCTCTTCAAAACCACCCTGCAAAGTGTGTTTCCTGACATAGTGAGGATTAAAAGTCTGGCCTCTTATACTCGTAACCACCAATTCACACTCCTTTCTTGCTCAACCAATGGTCACTGTTCCCATGATGCTTTGTGAAAATTTGCCACTGTGTTTTGAGCTGCGCAGAATTTTAAGCACAATTAAAAAGGGAATGTTTTCCTTAATTGGAAACTACCATATCGTTATCAGCAGAAACCTCACAACTGTGCCATGCAACGCAGTACATGTAGCATGATTGTTAATCGGGACCCATTAAAGTGATATGTTGATCATAGGCAATATTAGAAAATATTGTGTGCTTCAATATTAGAACATACATATAAAGCTGACCTAAACTGGCAGGGTGGGGAGAACCCCAAACAAAGAGCAAAACATGATACACTTTCAGATTTTAAAAATGTGGTAACAAAAGAGCCATGTGCCATGAAATATGAGGCTCCCTCCTCCCTCCAATCACTATTTCACCAATCTGATTAACTAATGGAACTTTCTAATTGAAATCAGTTCAACGTAAGGTAAGGTACAGAAGGAGATGGCTAACACAAGGTTTTATGGCTGCTAAATTGAATTTAGCCCACCCTTTCAATTACTTTTTAATCTGCCTCCAAACTCTAGAGCACCCTAGTAATTTGTAGCGATGTTATTACCAGGTGGCTGCTAGCAGGCAAATTCTGAGCCATTAAAAAGTGTTGCCATTGACAGAAACAGCCCCACAGAGACATATTCATCAAAAACTAGAAAGCACGTCTAGAAATTTGAAACATATGGTCTCCAGGTTTGCCTGAACCTTCTTGACAAAAGGGGGATTTTAAAATTACATAGTTACCCCTCCAAGAAGTCACACTGCCTCAGTGTATTAGGTTTATTTTTCATTTGTTCATTCAGATCAAAAGTAGATGGCAATGGTGTTTTGTAAAACCCTGTTCATGCCTACTTTCAAGTGTGTGGAGGGGCACTTCACTCCACTGTGCAGGGGTGCAGAGATGGTGGTTTTATTTTCCCCTCAAGGGCCAAAGTCATTGGCTTGTGTTTTTTATCTCTGTGATGTGAAAATGGGAATTACATGGATGCACATTCACACGTCGCAAACTACAAACGTAATTCCCAAAAAAACCCACCATACTAGTGCAAAAGCTATGATTCCCACCAGATAGGGGCATATATGGAAGAGTTGTACACAGCAAGGACACCTGTGATCCCTTACATATGCACCTGACACACCTTTGTGATACCTAGAAGTGAGGGTCATGTTAGGGACACAAGCCATTGTCAGCCATAAAACTCCCATTGTCATGTCCCAAGCTGGGTTCTGTTGTCTTGGTGGATTATGTTGGAATGCAAGGAAGTACCGTATTTTTTGCTCTATAAGACTCACTTTTTCCCTCCTAAAAAGTAAGGGGAAATGCGTGTGCGTCTTATGGAGCGAATGCAGGCTGCACAGCTATCCCAGAAGCCAGAACAGCAAGAGGGATTACTGTTTTCACTGCGCAGCGATCCCTCTTGCTGTTCTGGCTTCTGAGATTCAGAATATTTTTTCCCTTGTTTTCCTCCTCCAAAAACTAGGTGCGTCTTGTGGCCTGCTGCGTCTTATAGAGTGAAAAATACGGTAGTTTGTAAGCAGGTAGGTCCATAGGTTGATAGTGCAACCACAAAGGTAAAGGAACCCTGACAGTTAAATCCAGTTGCAGATGACTCTGGGGTTGCGGCACTCATCTCGCTTTACAGGCCGAGGAAGCCAGTGTTTGTCCACAGACAGTTTTTCCAGGTCATGTGGCCAGCATGACTAAGCCACTTCTGGCACAATGGAACACCGAAACCAGAGCAGCACACGGAAACGCCGTTTACCTTCCCGCTGGAGCAGTACCTATTTATCTACTTGCACTTTTGGCGTGCTTTCAAACTGCTAGGTTGGCAGCAGCTGGGACCAAGCAACGGGAGCTCACCCCGTCGCGGGGATTCAAACCGCCAACCTTCTGATCGACAAGCCCAAGAGGCTCAGTGGTTTAGACCACAGTGCCACCCGCGCCCCAGTGCAACCATATTAGACTCCAATAGAAACTCAAGTCATGGGGATAAAGTTGAACATTTCACTGAGGGGATCTCAGAAGTGTGTTGTTTTACTTCCCTCTCCACCTGTTGTGGCTGAGCTAGCTTCCTCACAGTCTCTGTGTGCCAATCACACGGTCCATCTCATAACAACTTTTCTTCTCTCTGTGTCTCGGAAGGGGTCACCACCCAAATAATTCCATTTGCTGTTTGAAGCAAAAACTACAAGTACCCACTAGGAATCCTTAATGAAATGTTATCCCTTTAGAAGAGAGCTTTATGCATTTTTAATACACAGTTCATTGAGATCATGTGGGAAAGACATCCTTATCTGAATAGCACCAGGAAATAATTCTCGGTGTGAATTCCTTTCTTGCTGTTCGTTAATATGCGTTGGTTCATTTCTCAAAACTTTTATTGTTATTGTTTTGGCTCCTCATTTGGCAGAACCTTTTTTGCAGATATGCGGCTGCTTTTCATCATGTTTGGATGTGCTTTCCATGACGTTTATAATCAGCGGTAGTTGTCTTTGGGGGCAATAGCTTTTGTTTTCTTATAGATGGTTTCCTCTAGGTTGTTTGTGTGCTATTCGGCTTGCATGAATGCTTGCTGTTTCACAAGTTTTGACCCATTTTTGTTTTCTTTCTGGTTAATCTTTGGTGCTGCATTGGCTGATTATGAATGGTGCTTTTATAATTTTAGGCAGCAATCTTCTATGCATACTTACCTGGAAGTCATATAATGAGACTTGATTCTGAGTAAACACCCCTACTGATTGTATTGTGCATATTTAAACTAACAGAAAAGCATTTTCTCAGGGTAGAACATCACATTTGGTGGTTTCCCAACCTCTTGTTTGCTGCTTACATGCAAAGTGAGAGTAGGACAACTGTTGATGAGCTTGTGGGTAGGGTATTTAACCCATCTTCCAAGCACTTAGGATAGAGACAGGGTTCAGGCAGATGAGTTGGAGAGGGCCTAGCCTTCACTCTTCAGGTGTCGCAAGACTCCATTTCAGATGATGTGAGTTGTAGACCTGTAACATCTGGAGGGCCACAGGTTCCCCACTCCTGGGCTAAGGACAGGCCATAAATCTGCTGCATAGAAGAAAACTGGTGGCCTCTCTTGGTGACAAGCTGCTGAAACTAAGGAAGTCAACGAACCTGACTTTATGCTTGCTAGTTGTGATACCAGACTGTCATGTCCACTCACATGACCTCCCAGACTGGAAAGACTCTGTGAGTTTTGTGGCTGGATTTACCTATAGTAACCTCCCCTGGCCAGCAGCCTTGATAGCATAGTAGCAGGAAGGTAGTGTCTAATCCTCCAGGCTCTTGGTTTGAGACTAGCAGTGGTTTCCTCCTCCCCCTTGTTCATTGCTTTTCTGAGGCAACAATGCCTCTCAACTGCTTTTCTCCAGCCAATAATAAATGACAGCTGCATGATCTTTGCTGATAATTCTGATTATGTGAAATGTTTCAATAAGAGAGAGAAGGAGCGTCACACAATGCTTCTCATCTAAATGGACAGTGCAATATAAAGTTAGCTGAGGCAACAAAGAAAACCACAACAGAAACCAGGCTTACACCAGAAATAGACATCTCCTTTCTAGAGATAGAAAATGAATGACATGTTACTTCCACAATCCTGAGTTTTTCTGCCTTTCATCTGCTTCATTGACTGTGGCTTGATGTAGGGCCTCATCAGGTGATCTAAAATTTCAGCAAGGCTCATATGGGAAGACATGCTCTTGGAAATACACAGGAGATAGATTATTTAAGTCTTTAGTGATCAAAACAAACCCATTGAATTGGTCTCAAAGAAATTAGTAGTGTAGATATTTCAACACAGGTGTGATGTGACTCTTGTTGAACATGTGCCTATCATTACTAGAACAGTGGCAACCACTTGAAATTTCTGGATTTTCTTCATGGGAGTGCATGCCATAGTGTGGTCCCAAGCCTCACTGCACTTTGTATCCAGTTAGATTTTTGTTACGCAATGATGCCATTCAGGGCAAATGAAAATTACATGGTGAGCACAGCTGAGAAAAGGCGGGAGGTGGCAGTGTAAATGAATACATAGACATTTTTAAATGTGCTGGAAAATCTTTGAAAAAGGAAGACATTTTCAACTGTGCTAGAAATACTGACAAGAAAACAATATAACATATTTCATCACAGCCCTGATGCTTAACTACTCCAAAACCACCGCCCTTGAGTGAGGTGAGACAGTGGTGCCTGGGGACAGGGTCTTCTTTGCGGTGATACCCCAGTTTGGAACTCACTACTCAAAAAGGTTTGCCTAGAACTAACTATTGTCTTTTCGCTGAGAGCCTTTTTATTCTCCCAAGTCTTTTAGATAATTTGTTTTTGTTTTTCATTTGAATATGTTCCTGCTGCGTTGTGCTGTAACTGTTAATTTTTAATCTCAAGTATTGATCTTTTGTATTTTGATACTGGAAGTGCTTTGAAAACTTGTGTTGGAGAGATGCATATCAGATATCCAAAATAAATAGCTAAATGTTCTGGTACACAATACAAATTCAGCACAACGCTACAATGACTACTAGTCCTCATTAGAAAATCATTATTTTGCCTGTGAAAAAGGAACAAGTTAGAAGAAAATCCTCTTTATTCAGAATAGGTTTTCCTGGGTTTTATTTACATTTAAAGCTTTTGTTGCGTGACAATTTTGTAATTATGTTGCCCGGAGCCATATGAAGCATAAAAGGGTCTCAACGAAAATAAGAATTGCCCTATTATGTCATAGAATAAAGTGTAAGAAGAGCACTTTTAAGCCTTAGCATAGCCCATAAATTGGATCTTTCAACAAAGCTGACAGGCCCCCCTATTAATCCTTTATTTTTGGTCAGTTTAACCAGATATTGTTTCATATATTGAAATGAAGACCCCCCCACATCTCAAATAAATACCAGCAAAGTTCACAATCCATTCCAAGCCCTAGGGCAACATTTACAGAGATACACAGGTTACACCATTTTTGATCAGCAGCTAACCCCTTAGCGATAGAGCGATAGCGAACATCAGCCATACTTGAGAGTTGACCCATATGTGGCTTGCAGTCCAAGTGTCTCCATGTTTGTTCCATTGTGAGGAGCTCCCCAATGAACCTGGGGTTGGCTCAAGCTCCACAGTGTCAGAGAGAGCATTCAGGTGCACTTGTGTCAATAGCCCAGTGAATGAATGTCAGAAACATGGGAGGGAATAAAGATCTGCATCAGGATCTGCTGCCTCTGGGGATCTTGCCAACTGAGGTGGTTGGGACCTCTTGCTTCTTGGGTGGGCTGGCCCTGGGTTTGGTGGTTTTCCTCATGCATTTGTACAACACCTCCTGCCCACCTCCTTTTCCTTCCTACTCTCCCTTCTGGTAAGCAGCACAAACTCAGTACCTAAGCAGTAAGGTAGGTGCTGCCACACATTTCACTTTTTACTGCTGGCCACAGGCTCCCTATTCCTATTCCTGAGTCGCAGGAACAAGATAATTGCAGCAACAGTTGGAAAAATTACAAAGCGGCTCCATTGCGAATGTCACTCATTCATAATTTTATCCGTATCCCACTTTTCCACAAAGGGTATCGTACTCAACATGGCTTACAACAAAGAAAACAGGAGTATATATCAAGCTCAATCATCACAAGAACAATTTCATAATAACACAATAAATCATAGCAATAATAACAACATGAAGAAAAACATGTCAAAACGATAAATATAACAATATTGCATTCACAGCATCACACCTCTGTAGTCTTCCCATTTTTGTCCTCAGAGCAGGCCCCAAAACTGGGGTAACTACCCAGTGGCGTAGGAAGGGGGGGCGGTCCGCCCTGGGTGTCATCCCTGAGGGGGGGCTGACAAAGTCCTCCCCGGGCGCAATCGCCACCATGCCGGATGGCACCCCCAGGTGCAATCATCCTGCTCCCTGGGCAAATTGTCCCACCCCTGGGTGCCCGAGCGGCTAGCTCCACCGCTGACTACAGTAGATGAAAGTAACCTTTGTACAAGTTGAGAAAGGTCCATTGGAGGGCTACTCAACAATACAATGAAGGCAGCAAATAGGCCTTCTTCACAGCAAGGGAAGGATGGATTTGTAAGTTTCAGTTCTCTCGGTTTCTCATTTTTCCAATGTTTAATTCAGTTCTCCAAATTTTGCAGCAATTTATATATTTTTTTGGTAAAAAACCTTCATTAAAATAATTCAGCATTTTAATGCAAATATATCTCAATAAACATATTTTTATATGCAGTTGTGACTAAAGGACACATTTTTGCAAGCAATTACCCCTAATATAAAGTATTTTTGTATAATATTTTCAATGATATCCTCATTTTTATGCACACTTCCCCTTAATACATATACTTTTATAACCATTGTTTGGAGCACTGAATCACAAAATTTGGATATGTGTGAATTTTGAAGGGCATTGAAGTTTCATTGTTTCTGAAAGTACAATTTCATTGTTTCTGAAAGTACAAATTTTATATATGCAGCTTTAAATGTGTCCTGAATTGATTTCCTCCTCTATCGTTATTCACAGCCTTCGCCACCACATAGTAGGCAAGATTATGTGCTCTTATGCATGTTTATTGCCCTCTCAACAAGACATATGTGACTTCTTCCCTGGTGAGGAGGGCATGCCATTTTGTGGTTCACCTAGGGAGCTGAAATGTCTTGGGCTGGCCCTGATCCCTCCAGCGGTTGTTGGCCTCTGACTGCCATCATATCCCACCAGCATGGCCCATGGTCAGGAGGATAGGAGGTGGAAGCCAACAGCATTTGGGGGGGCACTGGCTCCCCACCTCTTTTCTAGCTATTGAATAAGGAATTGGTGATGAACAATGGCACCTGAAAGTTCAGGGTAATCTATGTTGGTTGTGTTTGGAATTTTTTTTTTTTTGGAACACTCTTTCATTTAGTAAAAAGAAACAGTCATTCTGAGAGCAATGTTCTGCCAACCTCCATTTGGTAAAAACAACAAAAGTTAGGCTGAAATCCTATGCACGCTTAGCTAGGAGTAAACATCACTGAACACAACATGCACACATACATGCTTAGATTTTGTTGTTCAAATATGACCCATGGAGTTGGTAATTTGTGTGTGTGTGTGTATCCTACATCATCTCACATCCATGTTGACTTATGTCCTGCTAGCTGATGAAGTGTATTGCTAAAAACACCCTCTGGGATGATATAATCATAAATAAGCAAGCTGTGAGGGTCTGTGAAATGTTCTCCTAGGTACATGGAGACAGCGAGAGCTCCTTGTTGTTTGCCAGCAAACATGAATAACCACTTCCTGTCAGGGAAATAGGAGAACATTCAATTTAACACACCTGCTGACAAACTGAAACATTTCATCTTCTCAGTAAGTAAGCCATGATCGACTCTCAATCAGTAGCTTTAGACCAATCAATATGTGTGGCCCAGCACAGGAGTGTTTTTCTATCCTGTGGCACCATTATTAATAGCCTCCCTATTGTTGGGTGTTAGGATTTTTAATGGACTTTAAAGGAAACACCACTCCAACTTTACCAGATTTATTGTCTGCTGCTGCAACATCTCCCAGTGAGATGTTTTTGCAAAGGTGGATTCCTGGAGAAAGTTGTGGAGCGTGTGGTTTCACTCATGAGCTTCAGCAGCTAAGGACAATGTGATGTTTGTGGAATACTTCGACACTGTGCCTGGGAATGGGACACATGAGGGAAATTCTGTACTCTTCATTTTGACGGATTCTTGGAAGCTAGCTAGATGATATTTTCATCCCAAAGGCAGACCTGATTAAAAATATATATATCCTTACTCTCTGGATCTGTCCCCATTTGTTATGCTGGGGGGAGGGTTCTTGTCATCTGGTCAGCCCAGGACCTCTATATACACCCCCAGAGGTGCACTCCATTGCCTATTGAGACAGTTATTTACTAGTGTTGTGAGTCAATATTGCTAAAACAAAATCTGAGGTAATTTTGGAGGAGTCCGTTGACCACTGGAATCTTGGACTGAGGTATTATTTAGGGAGTTTTGTTGGGGGGGGAGTTGCTGCTATTTATGTTATTGTTTATTTTAGATCTTATGATCTATGTGGAAATGGTTCAATTTGGTTTGTACTTTTGGATGTTGTGTTTATTGTTTCTGACTACTTTTGTTATGTTTGTAGCTATTTTTTGTATGTTGTAAGCCACCTTGAGTATGGTTTGAACTTTGGAAAAGTGCCAGACAAATAAAGTAATTGATTGATTGGAAGGAATGTGGGAGGTTGCCTTATAAGAAATCAGACCATCAGTCTCTCTTGTGCAGTATTGTCAACTTCTACTGGCGTAGTTTTCAGGCAGGAATCTTTCCCAGATCAACCTGGACATGTTAGAGACTGAAACTGAGACCTTTTGCAAGCAAAGCATGTGTTCCACTATTAACCTACAGCCCCCACCCCCTTGCTAAGCTAGGGGTAGGCAAATTGTGGCTGTTTTCTGCCTTTGCGACTTTTGCATATTTTATATAATTCAGGTCTGTTTGTACACTAAACTGCATTTATGTAAATAAAAAGTCTCTCAAACATATATATTTAAATATACATTTAGCTCTTTTAACTAGGTCAAACTTCTTTAAAATGGTTTGAGTCCTATAGTTTAGAATACAAGGCTTGCATTTATTGTTAACCCTACACAGAGTATAGTCACTGAAATTAATGGGCATGACTAAAGTACATATATTCTTTACATCATGTCTAATTTAAATATAATTTAGTTGGGCATAACCCTAAATATGTATTTTGAAACTTACTTCCTTGGAATATAAATGTGTATTTTCTCTCAAAATTACTGAAATGCATATATTGAACTGACTAGCACTGCATTGCAACATATGGAGGAGTGCAAAATTCAGTGGATAGGCATTAATCTGAGAGGTGCCAATCAGGTCATTCCTTTTGTATAAGACTTTGCAAAATTCTCAGTCATCCCTGCAGGATAAAAAGAAGAGCACTTCTAATAGTCAAGAGTATGTAAGAAGCAAAACGCAACTAAAATTTAAATCTGAAAAGCACAGCACCAAATTACAGCAGTTAGCTAATATTCCATAAATGCCTGGGCAGTGTCTGACTTGGCGTGGAAATATAAAATATGTCCGGCACCAGTCGTGTTTTTAGCAGAAGGAAATTCTATAAATTTGTCACTGTTCTCTGCAGAAGGACAAATTTCAAAGCCCTTCCTTTCATCCCTGAATTTTTTAGCCTGACTTGCAACTTTTGAACATTTGCAGTCAGATGAAGTGGGGAACACCTGCTCAGAGTTCTAAAACTGAAGAGACAGCTGGACTCTTCTGCAAGAGCACCCACAAGTGCAGTAAAACATTACAAGGGTTATGTTTACAGAAAACCTGCCTTTCTGTATTCTATTCTCATAGGAAGAAGCTGGTCACGGCGCCAGCTAAGAAGCCCTTTTGGTTGCTGTTACTGGCTGCACATATTAGCTTATTAGCGATATTTGCTGCGGCTGCCACTGAAATTTGTCAGAATTTTGCACAATGCAGTGTAACAGTGTAATTCCTGCATAGGGGATTGTTTTCAGTTCTCTAACAGACATTCTATTAATCATATTGGCTGTGTTTGTTTGTTTTTAAACCACATTTTCACAATTTTGCTGTCCCTTATAGCTACAATAGCAGCAGGGCTGTTTATCCAAGCCTGTGTGAGGGTTGCTTGAGGAATTTGATCTTTGTCAATTCCAATATGAACTGACCTGATCTGACCTCCCAGACTAATGGATGGATTGGTTAGCCACCAAATAGTTATCCACCATTTTTCTCATTTTCCAAATGTTCTTACACTTCTTGGCTCAAAATTCCTTTTAAAATATGTGTTTTGAGAAGCATGTTGAGAATTGTGTGTTTGAGAGACAACACATTTAAAGTACGTTTTGAAATTACAATAATGTGTAGTAGCCTGCAATTTTAAAAAATGTGGAAATGGGATGAAATAGATTAATGTTTAAACACACACAAAAGCCACAGACTGAAAAACAATCTCATTTCCCCCGTCCTAACAGTAGGTTTCAGGACCAGACAGAGGGGGGGCCATATGGGCCACTTGGCCCAGGCCTCTAATTACAAAGGGGGTCTCGGTCAGCATATTCACAATCTGTATTTTCTATTTTGTCTTTATATGCAGATACGGTTCAAGCCTTGAAATAAAATTATTTGTCAGCATAACTTTTGTGAAAATTATTTCTATACTTACTTATTTATAAGACTTCAGTTATCCCCAGGGTAAAAAAGGGGGGCACATTATCTACCTGGCCCGGGCCTCTGCCTGGCTCTGCAAAGCCCTGGTAGGTTTACGAATTTAAAAAATCAAGGGGCAGGGCCCATCAGAGATCTGTGGGGATCTTAGGAGTGATTACTAGTGGATACTGAAAACAATCTAAGGAAACTTTGAGTGGATCTACACAAATGTAAAAAACACTATGAAAATGCTTCCCCCCCCACTTTCTAAAACCTATATGAAATTTGCCATTAGTTCACTATCTAGTGTCACATTTGTGTAATGCACTTAAAACACACTTAAAACGTTATATTTGCAGCTGTATAGCTGAATCCTTTGTTAACAGAAACCAGGACAAATTATGTTGGTGCTTTCCTCTTGCACATATACATACAGTATTTACAGTTTATCCATGGCTGCTGTACATGAGAAGTGATGTGCCTGAACCACCTCAGCCTCTTGAGACTCATGGTTCGGCCTGCAACAGGTTGTATGGTAGGGAGGGCCCTGAACAATCATACAGATAGACAGACAGACATAAATTAAGCACATATAGCGTACAGTCATACCTGTCAGCATCGCCCTTGAGCCAGTGCCACCGACTGGGCTCAACCACTTCAGCCCCGACTGGGCCAGGCGAGCTGGGGTAGCACTTCCAGAGACCCTCTTCTGCAGGAACAGGTCTAAGTGCTGTGGACTCACAACTCAGAGCTGTGAGCACCGAACTCACTTCCAGAAGACAGCAGTGCACAGCAGAGTATAGCAGAGCATAAATCACTCGGACGACAGCACTGAAGAATATCTTATTTTATTCACTACAGCTACTGTACTATACAAACTATATACAAATGGAGATGCTGGACTGCACTGAGTGTTACATCTGCTTTCTGCAGCGACCTTATCTACACAGAGATAACACTCAGTCTCCCCCTTTGAAGTGAGGCTGGAGTGGAATAAGTAGCAAGCACAATCCGCCCCCTCCTCTCTGGAAAATCAGCAGATTCTTGCAATGGGAGGGGTGAAATCTCCTCAATACCTCAGGTTGCGAACGTGATCCATGTGGGAGGCACATTCGCAACCTGCAGTGCTGCGTCTGCACATGCGAGTGATGCGATTTGGCACTTCTGCGCTTGTGTGTGACGTCATTTTGTGCTTCTGCGCATGTGTGAGCTCTGAAACCTGGAAGTAACCTGTTCCGGTACTTCCGGGTTTGGAGCGGTCCATAACTCGAAAACGCGCAACCTGCAGCGTTTGCAACCCAAGATATGACTGTATTGTAAGCCATTGCTGAGGAGGATGTGTTTCCTGGAATCACACCATTCCTGGAAACTGTTTTGGAATTACCCATGGAAATTGATCATCATTAAAACTGGAACAAATTAATCCTTAATAGTGCTGTTCAAAACACGCATTTGAATTTATTCATTGAGTGTTCCCTGGATATTCAAACAGGTGCCAGATATTCCTGAATATTTCAGTGTGAGTACCCAACATTTGTTGTATTTTATTTGTTAGTATTTAGCGTTCTACGGCATTAAGAGTTTATATTCAATGGTGTACAGTAATTAGTAGAAGATATCTGAGAGTAATTGGCAGCTTAGGAGATTTCACCTGCCTGAATGAAAACAATGTCTAAACACTGTCTGATTTTGAAATTTGAGGCAGAAATCTGCAGTAGAAATTGGACTGGTTGAAATGAACATTGAAAATGTTGCCATGTTTTAGGAGTATATTGTTTATCCTCTATAATAGGAATATATTGCTTGTTCTCTATAATATGGCACATTCAGCCATTGAATACTGAGGTGAAGGAATAAAAATGGGAAACAAAAAGATTTTGGACACAACAGGCTGTTTGTGTGTCCCTTTTTTTTGCACTGCAGTTTGGGAGCAGTAGTCTTATCTGACAAATTAAATGTTTGAATTTCATTGATGGGTCTCTTAAAAATCTGCAATTGTTCTTAACTGGGTTTATCTTTATAAAACTGGGAGCCTGATTTGTGTGTTGAAATGATTGAGGCACCATGGTGTATTCACTGATTTTAATTTCATCAGTAGACTCTCATTACCTTTAAGGCTCTATTCAAAGAGCAATACCTTAGACTCATTTGAATTCAGCCTCCACAATATCTTTTTGTTTCGGCTCTTTAGCAACTGAACTCAGTGTTGGTTCATTGGCTATCAATGTTCCAAGAGTGTATAGCTTGTTTCACTTAAGATGCATCCCCCTATCAGGAACAAGCAGATCATTTGTGCACATTTTTGCTGTGACTGAAGAAAGCAATTTAACAAAATATCTTAACAGATGGCTTAAGGATCTCAAAATCTTGATTTAATTAACAAATATCCTGCCCACAGATGGCAGTTTTTGTGTGAAATGTAAAGCAACGATCCAGTACTTGGTCATGGGGTGACAACGCTGTCCATTTTAAATGAAATTTATTCAGATTCATTTAGTTGCTCTGAAAATAAACCATACAGCCCCTAATTTGTAAGGGGTGTTTGGTGTGTGTGCACACACCTTTGAAAGACTTACTTGATTTGTAAACATATGAAGTAGTGGAACTGTATGGTTGGAGCTTATTATGCATGCCTGCACAGGTATGGGTGCAACCATGTTGAGAAAAGCACAAGTAAATGAAGCGTTGAATATATAAGCGATAAAGTTGCAAGCACAAGGCAATGCAAGTATCAGAAGTTTGTGGCTTCTCCCACCGCTAAATGCATTTTATCAATTATTGTTGCTTCTGTAACCTTTATGACACATGAGCCTGCAAAGATGTCATTTTAATACCTGGCACCATCACTAGGCTTCAGGAGTGCACACAATCAGCATCTAGTAAATTCCATCTTCTGTGAGCCAGGCAAATAATGCTCATGACAATATGCGAGATCCTTCCTCTTCCCCGAAAGGTTTGAAAAATCATACCAAAAAACTGTAAGCACATTTCACATCTGATTTCCTGGTTCACAGAAGAAACTATTAGTATGCCAGACATAGATGATACAGAGGCCTTTTCCCAGTCCAGCTGGAGATCACCTCAGGCCTCAGTTCCTGAAATGGACCTTAGATTTCTATTTTACACCCACCCCCACACCACAGCCTTTACAACTAGGGAATATGGAAAGAAATAAAACTGCACAACCCTTCCCCCCAAAAATCCAACACCCCACATCCTCACATGAATATTTTTATTTTTTTGCGCTAAGCTCTGACAGGGGTTGATGGAAAGTAGATGTGACATGATGTTTTACAAATGTTAGTATTATAATGAAATCATTTTCTGTAGGTGCCTTCTGATAGCCTAATTAGTATAACATCAGCCATGTTTGAGAACCGTTTCCTCACTCCCCTCTTTTTTTGCAGCCATCTGTTTTGTCATAAAGGACAGTTTCCAAGCCATATGCATGCTATCGCTTACTCTTTGCCTTCTGATTTCCCATTTGTTTCCTCTGGCTTCAGAATCAGGGGTCAAAAGCCCCACATACTTTCATAGAGAGGCAGGGGGGGAGAGAAAGGAAATTTCAGCAAATTGAGGAGTAGAAAGCTTTCTTTGACTTGCTGAAGCAATTGGTTTGATTTGTTTCTTTGATGACTGCACTTAAATCATGATTGTATATTGGAGATGTGTGTGCCTACATACAACGCACACACAGGTCTGCATCCATGGAAGAAATCTAGCTGATTGAGGAACCACGTATACAAGGTGGTACTCTACATGTTATTCTTCCCAAGCAAGTGGCCCAGGGATGCACACGGGAAGTCATCTTCAAAAATTTGGGTTTGGGAGGTACATTGGACAGAGGCACGTGTAGAGTGGATATCAACACATTTTCCCTCACATTTATATACAGTGGTACCTCAGGTTACAAACACCTCGGGTTACAAACACTTTGGGTTACAGACTCCGCTAACCCGGAAGTAGTACCTTGAGTTAAGAACTTTACCTCAGGATGAGAACAGAAATCGCGTGGCGGCAGCAGGAGGCCCCATTAGCTAAAGTGATGCTTCAGGTTAAGAACAGTTTCAGGTTGAGAATGGACCTCCGGAATGAATTAAGTTCATAACTAGAGGTACCACTGTATACTAGAACTCAGGGTCGCCCAATGAAATTGTTTGCCAGTAGACTCAGAGCAAATAAAGTGCTTCCTCGCACAGGATGTAATTAGTTTATGGAATCGGCTGTCATGAGATGTGGCTGGTGCCATCATGAACCCACATGAAAATGGCAAGTTTTGGAGGAAGCCAGGCTTATACTGTGGGTGAAGAGCCTGCTGTGACTTGTCTTTTTAATGTTGCATCCGCCTTTGCCTTAGTTATTCTGCCTTGTCTCAAAAGGGAGGGGTGAAAAATGATAATGTTTTCATATTTCAGAGTTTTGGAGAATTTGCAATCACACAGTTCTGCCAGGAAGGAAGGGCAGAAGGAAGGAAGGAAGGGCACAAATAGAAAGTTCCCATATGTATTTGACCTAGGGGGAAAACTTTCTGGGATAAACCATCCAGCCCCTTATTTGCAAGGGGTATGGCGGTGTGTGTGTGAGTATGCGCCTTTGAAAGACAAAGCTGTGAGACATTTGTGGAACTTTAATTACCTTTAACTTTCTCTGTGGGATGAGATAGTTTTGAAAAGAGTTTTGAAAAGAAATTACTTATCGCTATCAACGCTCTTTAATTTTTTCCTGATATGGCTCATGAGACCATTCCGTAGATTAAGCTTTAAATCTCTTAAGAACGAGCTCGTTAAAATAAGAATGTAATTTTACATTTTAAAAATGAAAACAATCAGCTGTGATATTTTGGCCTCTTTACAGTGTCACAATATCTGTGTGTTTAACCCAGGCATGTCCAAAGTCCATTTGGGGGGCCTAATCCAGCCCACCGGTTGGTTTAATCTGGCCCCTGTGGCAGTTTATTTCCTGGGGTAAAATCCTAAAAAACCTCAACAACTTCAATCCTAAAAAAAGGTTAGCAACTTTGGTCAGCCCTCACGGCCTTTCAC
Organism: Podarcis raffonei; assembly: GCF_027172205.1. Classification (NCBI taxonomy): domain Eukaryota; kingdom Metazoa; phylum Chordata; class Lepidosauria; order Squamata; family Lacertidae; genus Podarcis; species Podarcis raffonei. The sequence goes on from NC_070606.1 coordinate 23,727,733, forward strand.
TTCATCAAATCTGGCCCTCTTTGAAAAAAGTTTGGACACCACTGGTTTAACCCCATGGATGCTGGGTGGTTATGAACAACAATTTCACCAGGGTCTTCCCCTCCCTCCATTTCAGGCTGTCCATCATGCCAGAAGTGACTAACACAGGGAGGTGAAGGCAGACAGCCTAATAAAAACTTATTCAGGGCTAGTAACCTGTATATAGTGTTGCTTAGGTATCCCTCCACTCTTCTTGATTTGGAATTGGTTGATCGAACTCCAACCTTTTTCCAGTGATTTGGAAAATGCTTTCTGTCAGGCCTGATGTGGCCCAATTGACTCCCTCCGAGCCTGGATAAATGAATTAAACCAGTACATAGCAGAGGATTGAAAGTCTCCTTGGTTGCAGTCCTCTGTGGACTTTCCTACCTATTCTCCATCACAATCTAAGTATGGGAAGGAGGAGAATAAATGCTGGCCTGGCAGTGGCCAAGCCGCACTTTGGAAGGGAGCAGGGTGCAACTTTTTTCCAACTGGAGGAGTTGGAAAATAAAATTAGTATTGGCAAGCTGGTGAAAAAAATAATGTGGCGACTCTAAACCTCATAACTACAGCCAGAGCTATTTTTCTAAGAAAAGAGGTGCCAGAACTCACCAGGAACACCTCCCTTGCCCTCTTACAATGGCAATGGTGCCCACCTGAGAGGTGCCGGAATAGAGTTCTAGCTGGGGGGGAAAGCCCTGATCTCAGCTAGAATTTTCACCATGTTGAACTTAGAACATCATGTGAAATGGACTATGTCTGCTGATTTCTGTTCTCCTTTTGAGTGTGGTGGTACTGTCTGTGTATGAAAAGCTTTGCCATTTTGCTGAGAAATTGTTGGTGAATGAAGATGCATAACCAAATCACTGCTTCAGAGATGGAAATGACACATCTCTAAACACAAATCATAATGGTTTTTCTCTCTGAGAAAACAGATTGTATTTCCTACTGCATTAATTTTCTCCTTCTTTTCCCCTTTAATAAATGGAAAGGCAAGAGTTTCATTTTACCCTCTTTGCTTTACCAATTAAGTAAATTGATACTGTGACATGTTGTGGGTTGCATGAATATGCAAGTTACACCCCTGCAGTGGTGATGCCTAGTTTTTATTTTGTGTTTGTTTAATGTTCAACTTTTGCCCATGACTTGGAGCCTGATCCTATGCACATTTACTTGGAAGCAAGCCCTTTAGGGTTTGATGGGGCTTAGTTTCCTGTAAATATTAACAGAAAGGTGTGACTCTGAGATCCTTTGTAAGTTATAGGGAATCAAATATTGTGCACAAGTTAATGATACAGAATTCCTTTCTTAAAACAATATTTGTTTATAGAGGTAGGGAATCATAGGACTGGCTCATTTTATGTGGCATTTATTAGACCACTGTTGAGTGATGGTGAATTATAAACTCCTCTTCTGCATAGTTAAGATAGTAACTATGCTATTATATATTTGGAGAGGGTGTTGAGTCCATTCACAAGAGTCCTTACATAAAAATCCAGGACTTCAATTAATTTAATTTAATTAATTGAATAAACTTGAATTAATTCAATCATTGAATCTATAAAAACAAATATATTTGACTTTTTTGTCTCGTTTCCTGACAGAGAATCCATGCCTCCAAGGCCTGCATAATAGGTAGAAATTCAACGGGTGCAGCTACCCTCAGCTTCACTTTGGTAAAGCTTCCTGATCACCTGGAAGCTCTTATTTCTTCTTACAAGCAAGTAGCTATGTATAGTTCTTTGCACAGAACTATAAAAGAAAAAGGTGGTAGTCACTGAAGCAGACCCAATTGTCTTCTGTCACTATTGGAAGGAAACCCAATGTGTTTCCCTATCCCTACAGAGGAATAGCACTGCTAGATGACATTTTGCAATGCTCATAACAACCACAATTGCGCTTTAGTGCTTGAAAGGTACTAATACATGTCTTTTAGAAGAGGGCAGCATCTCCTTTTATTCTTTTATATAGGACAGGTCAGTAAGATTAGGACAATTTCTAAATGCGTATGTTATCCAAAATAGCTGGCGGTTAAAGATTTAGAAACGTATTAATATTTTTACTGTTTGTTGTTAAAAAAAAAGTCATTCCATTCAGCATTCATGGTGATAAAGAGTTTGTATGCAAGGTCTAATCAACTCAAGAAGGGGGGAGAATAACCCTCATATGAATGCTACTGTTGTTATATAAAGCTTGTCAATGACAAACATCATTCATGTCCAAAAGTATATACAAGCAAATATGTTTTACTCACACTGGAGGGCAAATAACATACTATAGGTAAATATATGCCATGAAGCTCCTTGGTGCTGTCTTTTTTTTTTTTAAGGGAAAAATAGGTTTCAGGGTTATTTTGAGCAAAGGCCCTGTGAGAGATGGTTGTGTAAATTAACCATATTGTCACCGCCAATATTTGTATGTGCTCCTGAAGCTCTTTTCAGCTGCTTTTTCCTGCAACCCTACAGGGGTCTAGATGCATGTCTGTGAAGTGTCCAGGGTTCAAATGCTTGTCTGAAGCAGAGTCAGATGTTGCAAGTTAGTACTCACACACTGGCTGCATTCACGCATTTACTTTTAAGTATATTTATGGGTCCCTCCTCACTCACCCAAAGCAGCTGAGGAAACTAAAGAGTTTTAGATAGGTGTCATGAAATTTCTCAAGAGATGGTGAGGCATCGCGTCTCTTAAGTAGCTGCTGAATGGCATATTTTCGTATGGGTCCATTTTAGTCACTTACTTGTCAGATACAGTGGTACCTCGCGTTAAGTACTTAATTCGTTCCAGAGGTCTGTTCTTAACCTGAAACTGTTCTTAACCTGAAGCACCACTTTAGCTAACAGGACCTCCCGCTGCTGCTGCTGCGCCGCCGGAGCACAATTTCTGTTCTTATCCTGAAGCAAAGTTCTTAACCCAAGGTACTATTTCTGGGTTAGCAGAGTCTGTAACCTGAAGCGTATGTAACCTGAAGCGTATGTAACCTGAAGCGTATGTAACCCAAGGTACCACTGTATAGGATATAGCAAGCATGCATCTTTTGCTGCAGTCTACAAATAGTGTGGCATTTCTGTAGCTGAGTTTCAGAAACAGAGCGCCCGGCATGCTCTTTCCAGTGCAGAGTGGATTGCAAATACAGGTCAGGCGAAACTGTGTTTCTCAGGGGGTTTGCTACTAAACGGCCGATTTATCCTACGTGTAAGACCTGATTACCCCTCTTGCTCCCCATTATTTCACAAATGGTGTCAGTCAAGCCTGCACGTGTATGAGTGGCATTTCGGCAACACACTTGAGCCTAATCAGTGCTGGCTGCCACAATTAACCTTACTAGTATTGCTAAGTATTTCTTACAGTTCCTTCCTTAACGGGTCAATTTTGATGAATTGCAGCCTGAAACTGCTGCACTCTGTGTAAAAACGGGGCCTTAAAGGCACAGTCTGTCACCTGCCAACCAAAGGGAGACCGTTCAAGTACACCTGTCATTTCTTTCACGTTTTACTTTCTCCTGGGCAGTTAGAGAAGGGGATTTCTTTTCTATTTTTTAAAAAAATAAATTTTATTGAAGTTATTTACAACACAAATCCACTACAACAACGAAAACAAATCAATCTACCACCATAACATCTAAAACGAAACAAACTTAACAACAATACACTTACAACAAAGAAAAAGCATAACAAAGAAATAAAAAACTTCCTTTATCCTGTACACAGCTTCCTTATTTGCTTCTTACAAACTGTTTCCCGTATAAATAATATTACTGGTTATCTAAAATTGTAACTTAAGAACCATAAATCCTCCTGTAGGAATTAATCGAAACAAGTCCAGGTGGTTATTTGGGGGCACTGCTTAATAAAATATTCTCTACATTTTCCCCTTTTTTTGAAATTCTTGTCTGGGGTGGCCCCTGATTGCCTCTGTTAGTCTGGCCAATTCAATATAATCTAATAGTTTATCCTGCCATTCCTTTTTTGTTGGCGTGATTTCTTTCTTCCAATTTCTGGCAATTAAGGTCCTCGTCACACCTGTGGCATAGACAAATACTTTTTGATTTTCTTTTGCTATATCTTTATCTGTTATTCCTAGTAGGAAAGCTTCTGTATTTTTTAATAATTAGTTAATTATTTATTTAATTCATCATACACTATATCCCAGAAACTTTTGATTTTATCACAGGTCCACCAAATATGTATGAGTGTCCCCTCTGCATTCTTACACCTCCAACACAAATTTGTTTTCGTTTTATACATTTTAGCTATTTTGGCTGGTGTTAAATACCATCTATAAAAGATATTGATTCGATTTTCTCTTAATGTTTCACAGGCTGTAAATTTCCAATTCTTTTTCCATAATTCCTCCCATGCTGATAAATTAATAATTTCCCCTATATCCGAAGCCCACCTAATCATCACCTCCTTGACTTGCTTGAGCAGCGAAGGGGATTTCATCCCTGTGTGTTTGTGGCTCCAGTGTAAGCACAGAGCCTTGTATTTATCTGCTTTCAGATGTTCACAGGAGCTTCTTCTCATGGCCGCACGATACACATAAATGTATGTCAGAATTGGAAGGGAGCACTGGGACACATCCCATAGAAAGGACTGGGAACATAGGACTTTAGGAAGCAGGGTCCCATAAGTACAGAATAGGGGTGATGGATTAGTCTGTGGAGGCAGAGTCAATCAAAGGCCAGTATCCAAACCAAGAGGTCCATCTAAAGAAGAACTGAACAAGAATGTAAAAGAGCAGTAATAATAATAATAATAATAATAATAATAATAATAATAATAATAATTTTATTATTTATACCCCACCCATCTGGCTGGGCCTCCCCAGCCACTCTGGGCGGCTTCCAAAAAAATATTAAAATACTATAATACATCAAACATTAAAAGCTTCCCTAAACAGGGCTGCCTTCAGATGTCTTCTAAAAGTCTGGTAGTTGTTGTTCTCTTTGACATCTGGTGGGGAGGGCATTCCACAGGGAGGGCGCCACTACCGAGAAGGCCCTCTGCCTGGTTCCCTGTAACTTGGCTTCTCGCAGTGAGGGAACCGCCAGAAGGCCCTCGGAGCTGGACCTCAGTGTCCGGGCTGAACGATGGGGGTGGAGACGCTCCTTCAGATATACTGGACCGAGGCTGTTTAGGGCTTTAAAGGTCAGCACCAACACTTTGAATTGTGCTTGGAAACGTACTGGGAGCCAATGTAGGTCTTTCAAGACCGGCAGGCAGAAAAGGCAGGCAGGCAGGCATTCATAGATCTCAGGGTGGTTTTTATGCTTGATTTCCCTGCTTCGAAATCTTGCAGAACTCCGTGCACTTCTAGCACCACTGGTCATCCTTAGTGTCTATCTCTATTCTTTCCTTTCTTTCTTTCTTTCATGATGACTCACTAGAGCCTGAATCTGTCTCTGGCAGTCTTAGCTTTCATAGATCTCACCATGCATTTGGAACTGATAAATGCACAGTTCCTTCTGTTTGGAGTTGTTCCCCTCCCCCCAACTTTGGCAGCACAATATATTCAATCTCTCTAATTGTTTGAATCTTTCTTCTTTCATTCTAACTCACCACGACCAATTACTGTACAGCTGATCAATGTCAGGTCTTTCTTCTAATCATTTTAATCTGCTCTGCTTTATGCATTGATAATTCTTGAGTGCAGTCTTCCAGAAACAACCCTGGCAGCAAGGAGACAGTTGTCAAAAGAGCTTATATGTATAGTTTCATCCGTACTCAAAATTCCCCTGTTAACACAGTCAAACTGTGCAAGAACAGGGAGATATGAGCAATAGTGTATGGGAAATGTCAGAGACTATTATCGGGAAGGAAAAAAAAATGAGATAAATATTCCCATTATTGAAATTATGGTTCTTGGGAAATCATTCTGTGGAGTTGGGCAGTCTATAACTGATACACCTTAAGACTGCTTCACATATTTAGCTGGGCAGAAATTATTTTTGCAAGACTGGAGCAAGTGCCCCATGCTTATGTAAGATCATATTGTATGGGAGCTGATGAATGCATAGTCCATAGTGTGTAGGCTTGATTACTGTGATATTTTCCAAGTTGGAAAAAAGGTGTTTGTAGGTATTTACATATATGTGCTGCATGCATCCTGAATACACTGGTTTATAGCCACACCTGTCTATTAGATGAGTATCACAACTGACCATATGAACTACAACTACTACAACTTGGTTCACTTATTCTAGAAATCTGTGGCCTGGGCTCATGTTCAGCATTCCCCCCTATTTTCCCAATCAGGTGCTTTCAATAGTCAGCTCCTCTGCTTTGCTACTGCTCTAAGGTTAGTTCCATTGCTGACAGTCCCAAACACAGAATCACAAAAAATCCCCCTTGAAAACCTTGAGGATTGCTATTTTATGTATTTCTCTAAATTCCAGCACCGATCTTTCAGATGGCATATTTCCCTGACATTCATCAAATTTGCAGCTGCACATATAATGAACAGGAAGCAGCATTTCAGAATGATGCTGTCTTAATTACATGTTTCAGCTTTCCAAATTTGAAAGTAATAACATTAAAAAATTAGCCTGAACTGTAAAAAAAAAAAGTCACAGTGTAAAAAGAGTTGAGAACAGATTATAACATTGGTGCAGATGATAGCAATGAAAGATATGGGGTTTTTTGGCAGACAGGAATAAATGTTAAAAGAACTTTTAATTTTTCAGAGGCCAACAGGTCACTGACCTGAATGAAACTGTTTCATAGAGCTGTAAATATGCAGATCTGCCAAATGTGCTGATTGGATTGAGTTCCTGCCTGGAAATCTGCCAAATCCCCTGGTAACCTTGTGGATTCCATATGGGGTGGTCCAAGGGATGCCCGTCTCCTCTTGCTTTCTTTCCATTTCAAAATAATTACAGCTGCCTACAACTGGCCAAGTAACTGAAGGGGCTCCTGCCACCATTATGATGAAAACAATGAAACTATGGCAACAGACTCCCTGGGAGTGATGCAACTTCATGACACGTGATCACTCTTGGAGGAAATGGGGAGGTGGGTGCCTCTGTACAGCAAGAGAAGAAAAGGGGAAATGACCATTTTGTGTTGTCTTAACTAGATACAAAAAGTTCTGTGTTGGTTACGGGAATGGTGCCGATTCCTCCTAAAACATCCACATGGAACCAGCATGGGCTGGGCCTTTCTCCAAACTTGTGCAGAACCTGCAGCACTTATAATTTGGTGTTGGGCCCACTCCTATTTCCTGCTCCCCTTCCCTCCACTGCCTGTTTATTCCACCTCCCTTAGAATAAAGATTTTATACCTTGGGAAATGGAGAAAATGGCAGGGTGGGGACAGAAGAATCAAGGAAGGAACTGTGCAGCTTGGTTTGGGGGGCAGTTAAGGAGGGTGGTTGCAAGCTTTACACTTGTCACATCCGTTGCAGGCTTTGAAGCTGAAGTAACAGGGAAAAGGAGGCATTTCCTCCATCAAAGGAACTAGGGGTGTTTAGTTTGTTTTGTTGTGCTCTCTCCCTTGACATTACTTCAGTCTGGTCTGGCTTGAGCTTTTTGTGGCTTGAATGAGAGCCAGCTGGATAATCTCTTTTAGATGGTGACAGGGGAAGCCAGCCAACCACACCATCTGAATAAGAATAAAGAGAAGCACAGAGCACCATGTTGCTTTTGGACCACATAAATCACATCTGATACCAGTTCAGTATTTCTTTTGCAAGAAGGGCTCTGAAATAAATCCTGTGGTGTGTGGTTTTCAGAAAGAATCTTAATCCTGGAAGTTGATGAATTAATCAGTTAATGGCCATTTTAAATCATCTACTTGGGATGAGTGGGCTTTTGTACATTTTTGTATTGTTCTGTGGGTTGGCCAGCAGGCTGCTCTGCCCTCCTAATTTAGCACGGAGAGTTTCTAAAAAGGATTCCACTACTGGTGCCCGTGCAGCTTTCCATGGCTTTCAATGCCTTCTGCCCACTGGCATGTCCTCTGCTTCTTTTGTCCTGATGGGCAGAAGCGATTGTGTGCATTGAGTCAAAAAGTGCTGGGTGCACCAAGGAATCTCAGTGTCCTTGTAGAAACAGTTAACATCAAGATTCATTTTTGTGCTGCGGTTCATCATTGTGCACACGCACATGTGCACTTCAGCAACCTGGAAAAGTAAAATAAAAAAAGTCTAGCAATGAACAGACAGAAATCTACATGAGTTCTCCACACATGCAGTAATCAATGTAGACGCTAGATATCACAACCAAATTAGCAAGATGCTAATTCACCAGGGACACTCTGCAAAAAGAGCAGGTAATGTTAATTCTGAGCAGAATCAGCACAGACCATAGCTGTCAACTTTTCCCTTTTCTTGCGAGGAATCCTATTCGGAATAAGGGAATTTCCCTTTAAAAAAGGGATACGTTGACAGCTATGGCACAGACATGGCCTACTGCCCAAATCCTCTACTATGATTACCTCTGCCACGTAATATCCTGTCACCCTCTTCCAAATGGGGGGGGGAGTCATATTGGGGAAGGGGTTCAGTGTAGCTTCTCTCTGCATTACTGGCTAGCAGTATACGGTGCTACTGTTATAATGACACTGGTTGCATCTTTTCCCACAAGGGAAATGTGGGTTGAACTGTGTGGTCTCAGGGGGCAGGTGTATCAGAGCCTTTGAACATGCTCCAGAGGCCTTGTTGAGGGCTTTTTGTTGTGTGTGCTTTTAATTGATCATTATTCATGTTGTGCATTGTGACATCATCCCACTTGGCACACCAGGTATGTTCCGCCCTCCTGATATGAACTATAACTCCATATGTATGGAAACATTTTTGCTTCATCTAAATTGCCCCTTTTGAATACTTTCAGGCCACTTTATTTCAAAAAATAAAAATAAAAATCTATAAGGCAGCATTTATTTATTTATTTATTTATTAAAGAAAAATCCAGCTATCAAAACTGGTGAATAATGTCTGTACACTTACATAGGCATGCGTAGGCAGGCAGGCTACTATTTTCTTGTCTGGCAGAATTGTGAATTTATGGATGTCACTGCAAATGTAATTCATTCCTAAAATCAATTATGTATGTCAGATCTAATAAAATGATCAACCAGCAAATATCCTACGTCTGTTGCTTAGGAACTGTCTTCAAAGTTTCTGTTTGTCTATTGGATGCCACTGCCCCTCATCCTCCCATTATTTGCATGTTTAGTAGGACACACACACCCCTTATTTGAGCTCAGAGAGTACACCTGTTACCTCATTAATGGGAGGATAAAGAATATACCTTTCTTCACATCTAAAATTTACGTTTAGAGAAGTTAGAATAAATATAGAAAAATGCAGAAAACCAAATTCATTTAAATTGAATAGATTATAGGGAAAATATAAAAATGACATGGAAGGTTTAATATTGACCTACTTTCAACTCCTATTTAATTCAGTAAGGAAAGAAAAAGGAATGAAAATTGAGTAAATAAACATTGATATAGATGCAGATACTGGTAACATTTCTTCACTTTTAGTGTTTCACTTGCAAGTTATGTGAAGTACATCTTTAAAGGGGGAAATTTTAATAGTTTTTTGTCAACTTGTTTGAAAATTGCAGTCTCATTTCTGCCGCCGCATGAGGGGGGAAAACTCTGTTTACTCTTCTTGACATAAGTTATGTCAGCAAACACCTATAATTTCTGGTAAGACAACCCTAATAATTACCTGATTTAGAGTTTTTAAACAGTATATTTATGTGGTACAAATTTGCAAGTGGGCTGGTGGGTGTGAACGCTCTTTCAGTAGAAGTGAGAAATTTCTCAGCCAAATCACTCAGAGGATACAGAGCTATCATCTTTGATGAGACCACCCACAGCCAGACATAATGTCATGTTCATATTCTGCGTGAGTCAAATCCCTTAAACGTGGGTTTTTTTGCTGTTTCGAATACTTACTTTCCCATATGCTTCAACGGGCCGCAGATAAAAATGGGAATGCTTTTGAAAATGTCACAGGCCCTGAACTGGCTATTTGAACCCAGGTATCACATGCTTTGTGCCATAACAGTTACTTGCCAGAAGAAGGTTTTTCCTGGACCACACTGTAGTTTTTTTGGAGCCAAATTGTGAGCACCCAGAGGGATGGGTTACAACTGCCAGCTCAGCAAGGAGCAGGTGACACACAAAAGCAAGAAGATTTTACCTGGTCCTACAAAGCTACAGACACTGGCCTTGCTCTGAGCAATTTGGCACTCTGGCATAGACTGAGCTCTCAGACTGAGCACCTGTTTTCCTGCTTCTTTTAAGCTTGTCTTCAGACAAGGAGCCCTGAAACGTGTGTAGCAATGGCCAAGCGCATCTGTTCTGTTTTGAACTGGGTCACCAAACCAAGCAAACAACCAAAAAGCAGAGTTGATTCCAAGTCAATACTGGCATTAGGAGATGATGGGTCCCTCCCTCCAGTTCCTCTGTGAGACCTGAAACGCCTTATTTTTGGTGATTTGGGGGGGGTTTTCCTTCCCCTCCCTCTCTGAAATTTGAAATGCTACCACAGCACTGCTGCAGGTAGCAGGGATACTAGGAAATGTAATTTCAAATGCTAGGGACCAAGAGTTATTTAACTACTTCCCTACCTGACTCTGTTGTCACCACAGACAGATAAATAAATGGGGGAAACATCTTGCTCAGATTTCAGTCTCAGCTGGAGAACATGACAGGGTCAGGGTTGCCTGGTTCACAATACTGGCATATTTTATGAGCATGCTGAATTCATTTCACCCCCCAAATCTGTATCCCCATGTCCATCTTCCGTTACACATTGCTGAAAGTTCTTTTCTATCTTTTGTGTTTATGTGTTGGCTTCTTCAGCACAGACTATAGGAGTGTTTCTTTTCTTAGGGTCATACGAATCAAGAAAGGGGAGCTCTTATATTTTTGCACCTTGAAAACACCACTTGTGTGTTATGCTCAAGAGTATTGCAGTATGCAGTCCTGCAGTCCTGCCGTTCAAGCACAGACATTTATGTGACTGGGTTGAATCAGAATTGTATATCCTGAGAAACTCAATTTTCATTGGCAGTATGCATGTGGGGCAAAGTTTTATTAGATCTCAAGACTGAGAGGGTGGGATTGAAGCGGATATCCAATAATTTGGTGAAATTCTAGAAGCCAGAACGTGGAGTGATTGTGCCTAAATTCCTGTGGACAAAGGTTACATAACCCTTTGCCCTTTCTCATAACTAGCAAACGCGGAAAAAAAATATGAAAATTCTCTCAATTTTCACTATTCATACATGTCACAGAATTTTGAATTCCTTGGTGCATAGTTTGTAAACAGTCTTGGTTTTATGCTTGTGTTCCGGCAATTAAGTTTAGAAGCACTACAAAAAAATGGAGTGAATATCAGCAGCCTGATAACTTTGTTAATACAAATTGTTGCAGATCATCACCAACAATAATTAGTGCCGAACTCTGAAACTTGTCTTCTAACAGGGACAACATAGGAAAGATATCTCTTCAATTACTGATTTTTTTCTTAGCGTAATTCAAGTTCTTGATGGTTATCTTTAAAACCCTAAATGGCTGTGTGTGACGGAAAAGTTGGTTAAAAGAAGGGTTAATGCACGGCAGCCTCTGATTGGCTGAGGTTCCAGGAGGGAAGATATAAAAGGAATGGATTCTGGAGACACAGTAGGTTGGTCGGGAAGGAGGGTTGGTTGTTGGTTGGATTTGGGAAGTTGGTTGGTGTGAGGAGCGAAAAGGAGTGAGGTTGGTTGGTTCGGTGGTGGACTTTGGGAACTGAGATAGTTAGGTAGGGAGATAGCTGGAGATTTTGGGACTGTCAGGAGAGAGAGTTGGTTCAAGATAAACATCCACTCTGAGTGTAATACGGAAGGTACCTTAGGAACAGGACTGTTTAACAGGGTGTGTGTCTGAAGTAAAATACAACCCTGGAAAGGAGCCAAACTCTAAAGCAGTACCTAAGTTTTATCCCTCTACGTTGTCATGTTACCTTGGATTTTAAGTAAAGTGTTCTTGTTTATTTCAAAAGAAAACCCAACAGAAACTCCAATTCTTAGTTTTCCCCTCACGAAGGTCCCCCAACATTATACTCTGGGAACGTTTGTATGCCTGTGGGTTAATGGTTGTTCTGAGAGGTGGGGGCAACATAACCAAGTGAGAGCGGGTCCAAAGGAGATAGGGAAGAAAATAATTAAGTGCCGTTGCGCTCACTGGTGTCCTGTCCCACTGTGTCCATATATTCATCCCCATTTGCTGAAATCAGGTTCTGGTTCTGGTCTGTATTCCATAACTTTCCCAAATAAAGCCATCAAGCACTAGGAGCAGGGACTTCCATATGATGAAAATTCTGCTGTTCAAGGAAAGCATTATCCCTCCCCCAGGAATTAGATGGGTTAATTTCTGAATTATTTTCAAGAGACATACCTAGTGATGCTGGTAGTTTTGTATTCCATAGTTGTCAATTGCCATCTGGACAGTCTAGATACTCAGAGACTGTTGGGGATGGCTAGGTAGTAGATACTTAAGCAATATAGGCGACCACTGTGTGTCTGAAGATTGTGTGGATGAGTCTTGATGCAGCCCCAAACATAACAGCTTCTTGTCATTCTCCCTTTCAGTCCTGACCCACAAAATTCTGTTCTGCCTCTCTCTTACTATTGACACAAGTGGGTGAGTTTATACAGAGATGTGAAATTCCATATCATTGTTCCGGTGACACCCAAATATCTCTCTTTTTCCTCCAGCCCAAGTTTTCTCTTACTAAGTGTCAAACTGTGTTTAGAAACTGTCTGTGGATAAGTCAATTGAAGCTAAATCCATACAAGAATCAGGCAATAATGGCTAGAAATCCTTATGGCTGTCAGAGTAGGATTTCCCATATTGACTGGATTTTACTTCCGAATATTTGTAGCCTCAGTATGCTTCTGCCTCAATGGGCAGAAACAGATTGAACAGATTGCTAGGGGGTCATTTCACCAGTGAAAGATCAGTCTTACTATGAAACATCAAAATAGTCAAAGTAAAAAAAACTCAGAGAAATGAAGAAATCCAGGACTGCAGTGATCTTGGGGCTGGTTCATTCATGAATTGCACATCTCTTGTTTTCCCCATTACTGATAACTTGCATCATCAAGTACTTGGACCCCTGAGACCTGGGTTCAAACCCCTGCACATTTAAAAGAAAGGGTAATTTATGATTTGATGATACTTTTTTAAACAAAAAGGGTTTCATGGCAATTTATGAAATTCTTTTAATAGTACGCTCATTCTTTAAAAGAGCAAAACCAGGTTTTTTTACCATTTTCTTGTTATGATATCAAGTAATGATCTTAGGGGGGGAGGGGACTCAGGTGGTGCTGTGGTCTAAACCACTGAGCCTCTTGGGCTTGCCAAACAGAAGGTCGGCAGTTCGAATCCCCATGAAGGGGTGAGCTCCCATTGCTCAGTCCCAGCTCCTGCCAACCTAGCAGTTCGAAAGCATGTCAAAGTGCAAGCAGATAAATGGGTACTGCTCCAGCGGGAAGGTAAACAGCATTTCTGCGTGTTGCTCTGATTTTGCCAGAAGCAGCTTAGTCATGCTGGCCACATGACCCGGAAAAAACTGTCTGTGGACAAACGCTTGCTCCCTCGGCCTATAGAGCAAGATGAGTGCCACAACCCCAGAGTCATCCGCGACTGGACTTAACGGTCAGGGTTCCCTTTACCCCTTTACCTTTAATGGTCTTAGGGAACATATTTTAATATCCAGAAAGCTTAACCTTTCAGTGCCATAGAATAGTGGTGTTGATGCCATGACAAAGACCCAAGAGGGAATCCTGCCACACTGAAGCAGCTTCTATGGCTGCTGGTCATATTTGTGAAGGAGATGTAGCCTTAGGTACCCTGTGGCTAGGCAGAGTGAGGTGGCCACTTCAAGCAGCTGATTTGAGTTGTCATGAAAGAGCAGAAAATTGTGAGTTAGTTAATTTAGATTTATTAGTACTTTATTTACAACTATTGTTCTTTTTCCTGCCATGGATGGGGAAGGGTGCTTGTGGCATCTCTCTAAGTGGCAAAATAACATGACTGGCCTTGGGTACTATGGGTATTATATTATGCACCTTGGATATTATTATTTTGGGGGGGGGAGGGAGCCACCATTTGCTGCTCTGCCCTAAGCAGCAAAATGTAGTAACCTTTCAGTTGAAGTGGGGCAAAGGTGAGGCCCCACATATTTGGCCAAGTGTATGGACCAAGTGTGCATCCTAGGCAGTGGTTCAGGATCCTTTGCAACATACCAGGTCCTGTGGCAGACATATAGGGTTCCTCAGCAGGGGAGGGGATGCTGAAAGGTTTTCTTGGAGGCAGAATGTTTGGGAACCACTCGCACTGCTGCTCCAGGTGGTTGAAAACGTTTTAGCTCTGTCTTAGCCTTCTGAGCAATGTTTGCAGTTGACTGATGCCTTGCAATTAGCCTGTCACTACCGCATGCGTATGTTTGTCATTTTTCCCCTTTTTCCCAGGTGCAAAGAGGGCTACCAAGGAGTCCGCTGTGACCAATTTTTGCCGAAAACCGACTCAATCTTGTCAGATCCAAGTATGTCAAATGTTTCTTTTTTCTTCTTTCTTCTTCTGTCTTTATTACATGCCGGAGGTAACCTTTGCCATATGATGTGACCTTTTGGTCATTGTCAAAATTACATCAAAACCCATTTCAGGAGCTTGTAAAGTATTTTGTATAATGAAATAGTCTTCAGTCTTCCTCATCATGTTATATTTTCTGGGGGAAAGCTATACAGAATAACATATTCCTTTAGCCGCTGTCTCTCCAACAGGGCATGTGGTGCCCTCCAGATTTTGCTATACTACAGTTCCCATTAGCCCCAGCTAGAATTTCCTATGGTTGGGTTGATGTGAGTTGAAAACAAAACACCAGCTTTTAAAAATATATACAAGCAAAATGCTTGTCATTATAGCTGGTAGGACATGCTTGTAGTCCGGGATGATGTGTTGGAAGAGGTCCTCACTTTACCCCACTAAAAACTGAGATAGCCACTGTCTTTCCTCAGTATAACCCTGTCTTGGTTTCAAATTCTTGGTCATGGGGGGGTCCCCATGGTCGTGGGGATTTGTTTTTCTATACCTGTATACTATCTATATGTTAATGGTGTGTAGTTGGAAATATATCACTGTTTGGTTTTATTGTATGCATATTACGTTCAGACATTACAGTAAGTCATGATTGATCATTATGGGAACAAGCCAAAATCAACCTCAGGCTCACATATTCTTCCTCCTCCTCTTCTGATGTGGCTCGGAGGAGTTCAAAATTTTTCCTTTTGTCTTAGACTAACTGCAACCAAGTATTATGTCTGAACCTGGACAAACTGTACTTAGTTCTCCTAACTATGGTTGGTTGAAACCAGCCCATTTTAAACCATTGTTTAGTATTGCATCTGAACTGGGCCTGTTTGTTCATTACTGAGTTTCTGCTGATGCTACATTTGTTGGAGGGGACTTGAATAGTATTTTGTAGGGGATTTTTAAAATATATATATATATTATGATTGTCAGCTGTCCTGAGAATGAGAAAACTGGGAAGAAACAACTAAATAAATTTTGAACACATGCATCTCACTGGGGTGGGGGGTGGTGAGAGAGATGCAACCTAGCATATTACACCAGAAGCTCAAAAAGAGGATGTACTCATCAAAGTCTTTCAGTTAGCAGTTTTACTCTTTCTTTTTTAAATTATAAAATGAAGTCCAATGTTGATTCTTCACTGTTTTTTGAGTCTACAAAACAGGAGGTTCGTGTTTGAAAGTTGGGGCTTCTTCCCTTATGAAGGTTGGGATTTGTTTCTTCCTCTTTGTGGGTCCCCCCCCTCTTGCTGCTGCTCTTTGTCATTTTGCCAAAGTTTCTTGACTTGCTCTTCTGTATTGTATGTCCTGTGCCTTGCATGGTGGCCTTTTCTTTATTCCTTCGCCATTAACTGCTGTAGTAGGATGACCTAGGACAAATCAGCCTGTGTTTCCCTCCATTTAAAACTTCATGCATCTATAAGATTGGAAGCTGTTAGGTAGGCTGGATTCACTGAATGTACATCCCTATTGGTAAAATAGGAACAGTAAGCAACATTGACTGGAGTTCCACACATCATAGGAATCCAACTTAAAACCTGGTCTTCTATTTTTGCTTGATCTTGACATAGTACAGCCTTGAAACTATTTATCAGAAGGGTAGACACTGATATTTTGGGTCAGTTGTGGAAATTAAGTCATGGAGTACTGTAGGGGAAAATGTAAGGCTAATGTAGGTACAAAGAGACATGGATGTATGGAGTTCAACTATGAAACTTTGAACCTGATAGTTGTTGAAGGTATTTGCAATGCCATTCCTCTCCAGTTTTGGTTGCCTATTTGTCAGTTTTGGTTGTCTATCCTGTCTTTCCATTGCATCCTTATTCAGAAAAAACTCTTTGTGTATTCAGCAAACACAGAGAAGTGAGATTAGTGATGTGGTCATTGTCCCATGCCCAACGACAAATTGCCCACTGGCTTTGCTCTCCAGCCCCAGGTGTTCGGTGGAAGTTCTGAACAAGGAACCAGAGCACGTAGACTCCTTGCAATTACTAATCTTCTGCAAGGGGGGAATCACCATCACTTGAAGAAGCTTCTGCACACACACACCTGTACATGCATAGGTTCCCCATTCAGACCTTCTGCTAACCTCGTGAGTGTTAGAAGCAGGGCAAAGTCATTGGGCACATGGATATTAGGAGCACGCCCATTGAGTATGGCCCTCCGTTTGTTCTGAGTGTTCTGGAGTGCTCTTCTGAATGGAGATTTCTGTCTTTTTGTAACAGTAGCCGCTGTACGGAAGAGGAGCTAGCACAAAACCTATAGTGGTGTCCAAGAAAGCACAGGAGGTGAAGTAAAAATTGCTGATGTCCCCATGCACACACAAAAACACATGCATAAAGCACTGTGGATCCTGACCCAAATGTTGAACTCAAATATCATGAGATATCACATACTAATATCAAAGTCCTGGAAATATAAACAGAATATTCATCTGCTTAGAGTTACCTAGTGGATATTCATCACAAAACTCCACAGAGAATAACTGGGGGAAACAAATGTGTTTCGGTTATGGTTGCAAGAAGGCTTTGACTCAAAATTTGACATGAGATTTTAGTGTGAACTAATCTTTTACAGGAAATCTTATTTAAGGGCAGTGGGGAGGAAACTGTTCTGCAACAATCACATTTTGAAGGGGAGGTGGTAGTCAGTGCAGAGTTTAATACTTCTCATGCACCATTGACTTCCACTCTTCACTTGTGTCTGACATTATGTCAGCAAAATGAGCTTTTTTCTTCCAATGAGTACTCCAGTTGGCTCTGACCCTTCAGAGGGATACTCCATTAACAGCCATCATGCAGACAAAACTTGTATGTCTGCCAGTAAGGTTTGCAGGATAGACAGTAGACAATAGATATGTATCCCCACAAGCATTTCCCAATATATAGAAATACCTACTCTGCTTCAGACAAATTATCACAGGTAAAATTCAGAAGCCTGCAAGCTGAAGGGAGGGAACTAGGTCTAAAATGAAACCACCTAGTATAACTGCTCCCATTCACTAAAATTTGTGACATTGGCAAAAATAATAATTTCTTATTTGCTTTCTTTGCTGTTAGTGATGTCATTATACAGGCAAGCCAGGTTAGCAACATAGTATTTTGACACAATCCCATTTACCATGTGACTCCTAATTAGGTGGGATCATATATGTGTGTGTGTGTGTGTGTGTGTGTGTGTGTGTATCTATATCTATATCTATATCTATATCTATATCTATATATATAGATATAGTCATTCATACACACACACACACACACATATATATACTCACAGAATGATCACTCCAATCCTCAGTCCCTCATCACTGTCATGTATATATATGTACATCAGTGATGAGGGATTGAGGATTGGAGTGATCATTCTGTGATATTACGGCAGTGGACAAAGCTGTATGGTATCTTTTGAATAAATGTGTTTTAATTTAAATATATGTGTGTGTGACTAATCCAAAGAGGAGGGGGATTGGGAGGATGACCCCAAAGAAGCAAAAAAAATCAAGGGGAACAATGTTGCTGAAGAGAATCATAAATATGGTGAATGTTCACATTCTCAAAGTATTTTTTGTGGGTGTGAAATTTCCACATGGAGTCAGGCATTTAGGCATGCAGATTCACCACTCTTCCATAAGTTATGTACACAATCAGCTGCGTGAAACAGGCTTCCAACAAATAGCCTCTTTGGACTTCTGTCAACATTGGCATATAATCTTCATGAATCAAGGGGAAGTGCAGTGTAGCATATGCATCCTGCTGCAGAACCCTTGTGGTTCTGGATTCACATTTTTCCCAACTAGTCGTACTGGTTTCATTAAGAACACATGCCGCAGCACTTGCCAAGATAACGAAGGCACCATCTGCATTGGCAACCTGTGTTCCTCAAAGGAATTGGGTTTGCCGTGTAAATGTAAAGCCTTTTTCCAATGTATTAGCAGTTTCTGGGCTGTTTCCCCACCATCAACACCACCTAGCAATTAGATTAAAACAAAACAAGAGAGCACTATCAACCTCTGGTGTATCTAGCATGGTTTTTGTCCAGGTTTTGCCTCATTTAGAAGTGTCTTGAATCCACAGCTCAGCAATGAAGTTTGGTACCTCAACTTTGGAAGGTTTTTTTAAAAAAATAATTATTATTCAGCTTTTTAAACTGGCCTGTTTTCCATTTGTAGCCAGACTGTTTCTGAGCATACACGCATCTTTACCATGGTGCCTTACTGTTGACCCTGCTGTTCTTAATACGCTTTTCTCCACTTCTGCATTGATAGGAAGGTGAAATTGTTCCAGTAACTTGTCAGATCACATTTACTGGCCTCAAAGCAGGGAAGTTCAGCATTTCAGCAGTCATAATTCTTGATGCCCAAGGAAATGAATATAAGCAGGAGAGGTCACCTGGAGATGGCATTTGGGGATAACCATGAAAGCACTCTATATATAGGCAATTAAGTTGAAGAGAGTTTTCAAAAGATATGCCACATCTGTCTTAACTGCTGTGCTCATGGTTGTGTCCCCCCCCCCCAGTATTCAAGTTCCAAGTTTAAAAAATTGAAGGAGCTGAGTCTTCATGGGTGCTTTAATGTCGTCTCTCTCCCATCAAACACACATTTAAAAATGGATGTTTGACACACATGCATTATATTGGCAACTAAGAAACATCATGCAATGAACCTATGAACATCATTTCTATGCAGCATTACTGAGAACATGGGCAGTTTTAAAAGGCTTCCACATTCTTGTCCTTTCTTCCTCCACTCCCACCCACTTTGGTCATTCACACTTTTTTTTTTTAACAAGGACACACAGGATTACATGGTTCAGCAAAGTCAACTTGACAGCAGGTAAAAAAATCAAATGAACTTGCGTACTGATGCTTGAGGTACTTACATCATATGTAAAATTTTGGTGGGTACATAATATCTACATAGAGTATATCTATGTAGTTATCTCGCACTTGGACTACTGCAATGTGCTCTATGTGAGGTTACCTTTGAAGTTGACCCGGAAACTGCAATTAATCCAGAATGCGGCAGCTAGACTGGTGACTGGGAGTGGCCGCTGGGACCGCATAACACCGGTCCTGAGAGATCTGCATTGGCTCCCAGTACGTTTCCGAGCACAATTCAAAGTGTTGGTGGTGACCTTTAAAGCCCTAAATGGCCTCAGTCATGTATACCTGAAGGAGCAACTCCACCCCCATCATTCAGCCCGGACACTGAGATCCAGCACCGAGGGCATTCTGGTGGTTCCCTCATTGCAAGAAGTGAGGTTACAGGGAACCAGGCAGAGGGCCTTCTCTGTAGTGGTGCCCGCCCTGTGGAACACCCTCCCATCAGATGTGAAGGAAATAAGCAGCTATATTATCTTTAAAAGACATCTCAAGGCAGCCCCGTTCAGGGAAGTTTCTAATATTTAATGCTGTATTGTTTTTAACACTCGATTGGGAGCCACCCAGAATGTCTGGGTAAACTCAGCCAGATGGGGGGGGGTAATAAATTATTATTATTATTATTATTATTATTATCATCATCTACGTAGAATAATAGAGTCCAACCCCCTGCAATGCAGGAATATGCAGCTGTCCCATATGGGGGATTGAACCTGCAACATTGGCATTATCAACACCATGCTCTCTCCAACGGAGCTATCCAAGCTCACAGGTCATTTAATGTGGACACTGGTGTGCTGTTTCATCACCTCATGAGAATTTTACTAGACTGTCAGATTCAATTCAAAATTAACATAGAGATATGAGCTGAAATAAAAAGAACAGGAAAGACACTAAAGAACAGAAAAGACACAAGCCGAACTCTCATAATGAGCTTATACCAGTGAATGTTGTGTCTTGTGTTTTTATATATAGTTTGTACTTGTGGAGGCTTATGAGCTTTCTTTCTGGCTCTGAACTCAGTCTGGGAGCAGAGATTAAGCCCTTCCTCCTTGGTGGCATTCTTCCTAAAGGACCTTACCTGTTAACCAAGAGGAGGCTCTTCCTTTTAAAATAATAATAATTTTTTTTAATTGTAAATTTTATTAGTATTTTCCACACAACAACAACACGAAAAATATCGAAAAATAACAATACACAAAACACAAAAACCAACATTCAAAAAAACAAAAAAATCCATATCTTACAAATTAATAATCTAAACATTAAAAAGAAAACAAACATTGACTTCCACCAATTCCACAGCACCTCCTTTACCTCTCATTGTGTTTTCCTGTTTTCCTTATCATCTCTATCCTAGCATCCAGATAGAAATCCCTCTTTCTTATCCTTTCACTTCACAAGGTTATTCCAGACTCAGGCAGATTTCTGTCCTCGAACCTTGGCTTTTAAGGTATTCATTTAGACACTCCCATTCCTTTTTCACTTCACTTTTTGGTTTTTGTCTTATTATATCTGTCAATTTGGCTAATTCTAAATATTCTGAAAGCTTACATAACCACTCTCCCCTAGGGGGTAGGCTAAACTAAACTTTGCTCTACCAGGTACAAATGCTATAGTGGGTTCAAATTTCATTCCCCAGCACCATGGCCCACATTGATTCTGTTCTCCAGAGAAATTGGAACTTATTCACAGGCTTGGTTGCTGTTAGCAGGCAAAACCAATCCAATTTGCCTTAACCTTGGTAAAGTTCAGAGGAGCAGAGCAAAGAAAATCTAAAGTTTCAGCATGCAATGTTGCAGCTGGGGCCTGCGAACAATGGTTCTGGCTAGGCCTGCCCTGGGATACTTTCCAGATTTGTTTTATTTAGAGTCTAGATTGAGCATGATTGGTGCTGGAAAGTTTGAAGTGTTAGCATTTCTCAATTGAAACAGTAATGAGTTGACTATTTATAAAATAATGCACCAGTATTACTACGACAGCATTCCCAGTCTCAAAGTACAGAGAACTGACCTTTCCTTAAAGAAAGGGTTGAAATTACCTGTGGTGATCAATATGGGGTATTATTGGAAGTTGGAAAGATACCTTGTAAATGAAGCATGTCTTCCCCACCTTTAGCAATTGCTTTAAAAGTCAAAGTCATTCAGTGGACAGATAATTGGACTTCTACAAAGGAGACCTGGGTTCAAAATACAACCAGTTTATAGATTCCCTGGGTAGTCTTGGGCAGATGATTCAGAATGGGAGCAATTATCTTTTGTTTGTAAGGACAAACCCTGTAAAATGTTCAGTTAAATCAGGGACATGAAATTGGTGGTCCTATCTGTTGGTTGCGTTGTATAGCCTTTAGGCTTGAGCACATGCAATTCATGGCAACTCATTTGGCATTGTGACATAGACCATAAGGAACTCGGTTCATGTCTCAGAGTTCTAACACCTGGGAAGCAACATGGAATGTTCCGTTGTTATCATGGAACTAGATGATAATAGAGAATAGAGAGCTTGGCTGTCCTCCCCCCCCCCAACTTTCCCCTGCATTTTACCAACTTGTACACTGAATCCTACAACTTGCCATTCTGGGCCTGATCCTAGCAGCCTGCCTAGTTATCCCGATGAGGACTCAGGTTGAGTCACAGTTTATACTCTGGTGGGCCTCAGCACTCCTCCTACATCATCCAAGCCAGAAAAACATGGTTCTTCCTCATACTCTGGGGGTGACTCCCCTGTAGCATCTCCTGATCCACAGCCATGCTGGAGTCAGCTGCAGGCCCTTTAGGGATTGCATACAGCTCAACTACTGGAAGAGGGGTCCTGCTAGCCGCCGTAATTCTTCAGATGACTCTGGTCCTTTGCTGAGACAACATCTCCTGCAGCTCAGCCAGTAAAGCTCACTCAGAGCTGTCCAGGTCCTGATGTGCTTTGCTTTGTTGGATCTGATTTGATTCTGAGCCAACTTGATGGACCTGCCTTAAAGAGGCTCTCCTTCAAGCTCCAGCTGAACAAAATAGCACATGCTGTTTTGTGAATATAGTGAGGTTGTGAGGAGTCATGCCCCAGAAAATTACTAGTTTGGCCAACATATGAACCACCCCAGTTAAACAGTGTGATGAACTTCTAACCGTTTCTGCTATAAAGAACTATTATATGAGTGGCTCTGAACAAATAAGGACAATGGGAAAAGCACATTCTCTATTTCACTGCTTTCAGACCATTTCCCCTCACAACAGTGAAGTAAGTTAGGGTGACGCAGAGTCACTTGAGCATTGAAGGTATGAAAATATGACCCACTATTCAGTCTAGTTTAACTTAAAGTGAAAGAGGTGGATTTGCAGGCTCCTGCATAGTCAAGGAATCTGAAGAATTTTGAAGGAAGCACAAAAATGCCCCATTCCTTAACTGGGACCCTCAAATTAATAATAATAAATTGAAAATGGCAGGGTTTTAGTCAAATTGTGTGTGCCCTTGGTGTCTTCTCTTCCCCTGCCTCCCCCATACATTTTTTATTTTGAAATATAATTCAAAATATAAGCAAGGAAAACACATATATATCACACACCAGTACGAAAAGCTCACCTAAGGAATAAAGAAAGCCGCCTACTGCAGTCTTTAATATAGTATGCTTCTGGGACAACTAGCTCCCCAACTATAGTATATATAAGTTATATATCATATATACATCCTAGTCAGAAAAAAATACAGGCATCTGTAACTGGAATTTGATCAGCATCTTAAAGGCAGGAAAACAAACAGAGAATCTTGGTGCCATATTTATTTTGTAAAACAATTTGATTTCATTGTTTGCTTAAGTTTGCACATAAAGCAGAGTGTCCCAAACTTTATTAACCCCTGCTATCTGTATGGTTGCTTTGGAGACTTCCAATTACATGCTGTATGCATCACCACCACTTTATACCATTTCTTACAAGTGCCTTTTTGCAGGAATCCAAGGTCATTAGGCTCAAAGTATAACTTTGGGAGTTATCTGTGTCTAGCATACAGAATATCCTGGTGGTGATTGGCAATGATGTTTCACCACCACCCACATTGTTACACATTCCTATGAAATAGGAAAGTTCAACCCAAACCTTCCAGCGATATTGACGGTAGTTTGGACATAGTGGATGAAACTTTGATCAGCAGTGGATGTTCTGTTGTGACTCGGGGACTGCTGGTGGGGGGGGGACTTTTTACGTAGAAAGCAAGTTCAATGTAAATTTGGCTTTCCTCTTTGGAAGGAAGCATCCGGATTATTCTGAGAAAAGCAAAAAAGAGATAATAACAATGAGATTTCACAAAGGCATTCTGGATATATCTCGCACCAAGCTAGCAAAGAGAAAGTTCAAGACTGGTCCTTGGAAGCATTGATCCAGCCACCATTAATGTGCGATCTGAAGCAATCACCACTACTAAATCACTGTGTGATTAGACTTTACAAATGAGTACCATCCAACTTTTATTTTTATTTTTTTGCTTGTATAGTCAGGGCCGACTTGGAGTGCACATGCTTTGGGTCACATTAAAAGTTTATCACATGGTAGCAGGAGACACAGAAACCTGCACCTCACCACTTGAGATGGGGAAGAAATTAGATATTGTTCACATTTAAAGGTGAATCTAATTAACTTGCACTTTTTGAAACACAGCCATCCTTCAGATTTGCTCTTCTTTGAATTTTGCAGTGCAGTTCTCCAGTCAAATAATGTGTGTCTGTTTCCAAGCACCACAATTGTCTAACGGGATTCCCAAATGGCAGGTTAATGCTGCCAGCCTTCATGTCATGTTTGCAGGCACATTTGTAATGCAGATTTAGTCTGCCAATAGGCTTAGTGCCTGAAACCAGCTCCCCATAAAGCAGGCATAGGCAAACTCGGCCCTCCAGATGTTTTTGGACTACAACTCCCATCATCCCTAGCTAATAGGACCAGTGGTCAGGGATGATGGGCGCTGTAGTCCCAAAACATCTGGAGGGCCGAGTTTGCCTATGCCTGCCATAGAACATGTCCTTGGGGACCCTTCCACCTTCCATTCCGTGTATATGACCAAGCCAGTGTAGATGTCCCTGAGACAGAAGTGAAAGCATGCTGGGAATGTGACCTTGGGAGAGCACATCTTTGTTTGAGACTCTGTCCTGCCATGTGATGCCCCAAATCTTCCACACACAGCAAATATGTAAGGCATTGAGATGTCACTCCTGGAGGGTGTAAGTTGGCCATGACTCACTTCCACAAAGCAGCGTGCTCAACACACAAGCCTGGTAGACCTTCATCTTGGTATTGAACATTAAGGTAAAGGGGCCCCTGACCATTAGGTCCAGTCGTGGTCAACTCTGGGGTCGCGGCGCTCATCTCGCCAAGGGAGCCGGCGTACAGCTTCCGGGTCATGTGGCCAGCATAATTAAGCCGCTTCTGGCAAACCAGAGCAGCGCACGGAAACACCGTTTACCTTCCCACCAGAGCGGTACCTATTTATCTACTTGCACTTTGACGTGCTTTTGAACTGCTAGGTTGGCAGGAGCAGGGACCGAGCAACAGGAGCTCACCCCATCATGGGGATTTGAACCGCTGACCTTCTGATTGGCAAGTCCTAGGCTCTGTGATTTAACCCACAGCGCCACCCACATCCCATATTGAACATTAGCATCACATTATTCCATACCGTTCATTATTCCATACCGTTTTGGAGAGGCAAGCCATTGCTGTAGTTGCCTTGCGAAGAAGCTAGTCCAGCTCAGCATTGATG
Organism: Podarcis raffonei; assembly: GCF_027172205.1. Taxonomy (NCBI): domain Eukaryota; kingdom Metazoa; phylum Chordata; class Lepidosauria; order Squamata; family Lacertidae; genus Podarcis; species Podarcis raffonei. The sequence goes on from NC_070606.1 coordinate 23,752,964, forward strand.
GAGAGGAAGACAAAATTGTCTATTACTTCAAACATGTGGTAACCAGTGCTGACGCATGGAGTGCTGATGACGTCTAGACCCAGGATGCTGGTCTTTGTGAGACTGGTGGTAAGGCCAAACTCCAATCAAGCTTGGGCAAAGATTGATGTGTCTCCGTAGAGATTCCTCGGAGTATGCTATTGGCAATGCTTCATCTGCAAACAGCATCTCTTGGATAAGAATCCCACACACTTCTGACTTGGTGTAGAAACATGTCCCAACAGACCCCATCACTCCTTAAATTGAAGTACATACCAAAATAAATTAATCCCCCAAACCAAACTCTACATTCAAAATACTCAAATATAAAAACAGCAATAAACTAACACCTAAAGTGCTCATTCAAGTATATACATATGTAAAAGGCACAAGTCCTACCCACTTGACTTAAAAGTATGATCCGCTGAATTTCCTCTTTTCTTTAAAACTTAAAGTTGATTGTAATAGTCACCCATCTTTTTTGTTGGCTACTGAAACACCAAAAATATTGAACAAAACAGTTACTGGATTGAAGTGTCTAGAGTTAAGGCTATCATATTAAAATAATTTCTGACTACTTCTGAACTGCTGCATAAATATATGCAGTGTTCTGTTTTGCAAAAATGTATGACCTGGTTTGCACATTCTATATTTAAAGCTGACATAGGATTCCATGAAGCCAACACAATGTGTGTTTCTTTATGTAAAATGGCTTCGTTTCTCAGCAGCTGTTATTGTGGATTGCCCTTCAAATAAGTTCATTATTGTAATGGTCTTACTCACGTTGAGGATGCTGCACTTGAATTTTCTTTGATATCTTCAAAAACACTTTGCAGATTTCAATAACACTTGAATCCCTCCAGGTTCTGTGAGGATTAATTGGCTAATCACCAATTTAAAGCTGTAATTGAATGAAACAGTGAGCACTTACAGTCAACTCTCAGCAAAGTGGCCACAGAAACAGGAGTCAAGGTCAATGAAAAAAATCATTGATATGTTGAGCAGAATACCAGCTACTAGGGGGTACTAGTTGTATTCTGTACTAGATATTCAGCGTAGCCATTTGAAAGGTTGTAAGGAATTGCTTTGTCCCATAATTCTTTCCCGAAATACCTGTAAAGATTTTTTATAGTTATAATAATAATAATAATAATAATAATAATAATAATAATAACAACAACAACAACAACAACAACAATAATAATAATATTAAAAATTCAGACTTCTTTTCCATTGATTGATTTATTGTGCCATCATTCAGCATTAAGAACAGAATTTTTCCCTTGTCTCCAGCCTCAAAATCTGGCAGAGGGGTGGATCCATGAAACTCCACACATTCAGCATTGGATAAAATATTTTACTTTTCCATGCTTTTTAACAAAAGGTCCAAAAGTGGCTTCCAGTCATAATCAAACAATACATACATTAAAACCCCCAATGCTATTAAGATTATTGGGGTAATATAATATACTCTAATGAATGCAATAATATAGGCAATCTAAAGGCCACAGTAGACTAATCAGTTCACCCAAAAAAAAAAAAAAAAATTGGGGGAAGCCTTCACTATGTGACAGAAAGTCAACATCTTTGTGGCTGGACATGCCTAGTCTAGGAGGAGATCCAGAGTATCCAAACCATGGTTTTCACCAGCAGGCCTGCAAATGAAGCCCCCTCAGTTGAGCTCAGGGTTGAACTTTACCACAAAATACCCAAATCCTAAGATTTTTAGGGCTTTACACACTAACAGTAGCACCTTAAATTGGGCCCAATGCAACCAACGTAGACAGAAATAGAGCAATATGGAAAACGTCTGCATTCAAATCAATAGAACAATCACTTTGGGTAAGTTCATGCTTCATATTTCATTTAGAATGCCCATACTTTCTCAGCTAACTGCACTTCTACTTAGATCAGTGGTTCTCAACCTGTGGGTCCCCAGATGTTGTTGGACTACAACTCCCATCATCCCTGAGCTCTGCCTTGCTAGCTAGGGCTGATGGGAGTTGTAGTTCAACAACATCTGGGGATCCACAGGTTGAGATAGGCTGACTTCAGGTGTCTCATATAAATGGCAACATGGGCCATACAACAGAGAATAGTGTCTCCCCAAATGACTAATATTCCATTATCAAAACTTGCATTCAGCTGCATGAAAGGAACTCTGAGGCTCACTGACTCAGAGCCCAGCTCTTATTTAAATCTGAGTGAGCATCTCTTATCTTCATCCTTCACATTGAGCCTTTTTGCTGCTTTGACAATGCTTATTAAGGCAATTTGTATGGTTATGCCACTTCATTCACATGGAGACTCTGGTCAGGCATAGATTCAAGTTCACTGAAATAAACTTGGGGTTCATTAGAGAAATTGTGGACTCGGTACATCATGGGATTCTGGTATGTATTTTTCTTTGAATTTACACGATCTTTCTATATTTGCACTGCCTTGGCTTTTGAGAATTATCTGAATCTTGCAGAAAACAGCATTATAATGAAATGTGATTCTTTATTGAAATAATTAGCTGTTATCCTGCAGGGATTGGGGAATACCCTTAAAGTTCCATGATAAAAATGAAGGGAGGATATAGAAACTCTGCTAAATGGAAAGTCAGCCAAACCTACAATATTTCACAATTCGAGGTCCTGCCTTGGTCTTTGACACTAGGGCTAAGCTGAAATTTTGAGCAGTAAAATGTTGAGCCTAAATGAGGTTAACTGGACAGCTGTTCTAACCTGACTGATGGGCTTAGTTGGTACTGAGAGAGCACTTGTCTGACACTGTCCCTCCAATGTAACACCATTGCAAGGTGTTCTTATAAAATCACCAAAATCAAGAGCAGGAAGCCAAGGCTTCATGCTGCCTTTCCTCCATTGTCTGTTGTGTACATTAGCAGCTGCCATTGTTCCTGGTGCCTGAAATACAGAAGTGCACTTAAAGCAAAGCACCATTTACTGCTTGTGCAGTAAATCCCAACTAAGAGGAAGGCACGCTTGGCAAATCCACACCGTGATCAACTCTTGCCCGGAAATCAATGTCCCCACTGTGGAAGGACATGTGCCTCCGGAATTGGCCTCCACAGTCACTTAGAGACACATTGTTAAAACTGTGTATATGGAAGACAATCTTACTCGGCTATGAGTGATCGCCAAAGAAGAAGAAGAAGAAATCCCAACCAGTAGGACAATGGTTCTCAAAGGATGTGGTGTGCCTCACTGGTGTGGCAGGAGAGGATAGCAAGAGAGGCAGGAAGATTTGAGGACAATCAAAGAAACATTTAAACATTTCCATATCTATCTATCTATCTATCTATCTATCTATCTATCTATCTATCTTATCTCTATCTCTGTCTTTAAAGAATATGAATAGATTTATTTTCAAAATGAGAGCAAGAACATCAAATGATACTAACAACAATCCTAGCTGAGATATTTTTGTTTTCCAATGTATTTCTAATTAATAAAAATTCAGTGCTCCGCAAGCAAATTTTTATTCTGAAAGTGTGGCCCAGAATAAAAGTTTGAAAACCACTGCGGGAGAAGATAGTGTCACCAGACCATGAGCTGTCATGGCACAAACCGCCATAATAATAAGGATTGGATGTGGGGGCAGTGATTTACCAAGGACATATATCAGAAAATGGTACTGTTGCACGGATGATTATTCCATTTCGCTATTGCCCCCCCCAAGAGTAAAGCCAGGTGGTGATTGCTAGCCAGACCCTCCCTTAGAGTGATGCATTCTGGGTGATGTGGTTGTGGAGAGTCCCTCCACTACTGCCGTTGCGCTGAGGCAAGAACAGCAGTAGCACCATCACTCTCCTGGGCCAACTCACCCAGAATTCCCTGTTCTAAGATGGGGACTCCTCCATTCCTCAGACTGCAGGGGAGAGTGCCCATGCTAATGTCATATCAACAGCTACAGCAGCAACAAAATTTCAAATTTAGCAAGGGAATGAGGAAGGAGGAGTGTGGGGGGGGTGACAGTGAAGCCGCCCTTGACCACCTCATATTTAAAGCACCTGCCCCGTGGCCTCAAATCTGGCAGTGATTCCAGCTCAATTAAACACAAACACTGGTGTTAGGAGATGGGATCCACTGCAACGTTTTGTTGCAGGCCTCATGTGTCATGGCTAATGGTTTATTAATAGACCTATGTTCTCCAGAGATTTGATTAATCCTTTTTTAAAATGCAGGCTTAACTAGTGACCACCACTATCATGTAGAAATTAATTCAATAAGACAGTGATGCTTTGTTTGAACAACTTTTGGTCCAGCTTGAATCTACTGCTATTCAGTGACTCAGTTTCTAGTGCCTTTTGATAACAAGCCTTTGATTATGTAGCCTTGAAACCTTGATTACTCTTAAGCTTTAAATCAGCCAGGAGGTAATCAAACTGTGTTTTCTGAAGGCAATAGGTCAATTAAGAAAAAAACACTTTATTAACTAAATAGCTACTCAACCAAATCTAAGAGTTTACAGGGTCGGGCTTATTCTCAGCTGGGTCTGATGCTAGCCTACTTTCTCTTTTACTGCTATTGCAATGGATTATGTTATTCTTATTTTGAGTGATATCACAATTTCCATTGTACCGCTGTAGGACTGAGGATGGTCTTTTGCTAAGCAATAAAACAATTTGGATTTGGCCCTTTCACTGTGTCTGTCCAGAACAGGCTCCAATCAGGAAATAAGTCACTATGGAACTCTATGGTACAAAATTCACTGTAAATCAGGATAATTTTCAACAGCCGAATCAAATAGCATAGAGAGGAGAGCTCACATATAAAAAGATGAATATCTTTAAAGATGGAAGGGAGTAAATAAACTATGCTTGCTGCTAAAATGCTGTATCTTGCATTTGCGGAACAGATGGATATTTCAAATAGGAAAATATGGATCCTTTCACTAAAATAGCTATTTCTCCTCTCAAAGATACCAATCTTAATGCTGGTGGTTCAATGTACACTTCAAAAAAGCACCCCACCTTCTTGAAGAGATCTTTTGGCTATTGAGATTGACATTTCTATTAAGGAAACAATCTGAATTTATTTTACAGACATATTAAAAATTAAGGATCTCCTCCCCATTGCTCAGGGTAATAGAAATTCCCACTTGAGTAAGCAACATGGTAGGAAGCAATTTTTCTCTGAATGAGTATACCCCATTCTTTCTCCACACAGAATCAAAAGTGTCATGGTAATTGGGGGAAATGAAATCACCTTGAGCAAAACATTCTTTGAGTATGCTCTCAATGATGGAGCTGTAAGTTGTTTTAAGGCGAGAATATATTCCAACAGGTTTTGAAATCTTGTTTGTAGGAATTAACTCTAAATAAGGTGCACCAAGTCAGGAGAAGGAAGAACACCCCTCCCCAAAATAACTGAAGGTTGTATTGAGACATAAATCATTGCCTCTTGTACACAACTTTATCCCACTATCACCAGTGGTAACAAAGGTTTGCCAGTTTCAAAATTTATTTGATGAGAGACAAGAATGAGCTAAGAAAAAACCTGTATGTCCTAAGGGTAACAGAGCATCTGTCATATTGCCTTCAACTCTCTCAAAATCTTTTGTCTGTTTCCAGCCATCTTTCCCATTCTTTAAAGTCTGATTCACATGACAGTTTTCTCTTCATGAAATGACAGCCGACAGTCACCTCTTATTAAATAAAGATCTTTCTGGGCTCATGAACAAGGGTTCACTGCAGGTCTGTCTGCTGAGCCATCGTGTACTCTACTTGGTATGATAGCTGATTCTCTTCCTCCTCACCCATAACTATAACTTGGGATCGCTCAGTAGAGCTAAGCAGCGGGCAATAGGTTCAGGACTGATAAAAGAAAATCCTGCTTTCTATTTTCTTACTTATTTAACATTATTTATATTTTATCCTGAAGCTTTATGGAAGAGCAGTATGTAAAAATTTCAATAATAAATGAGTCTGAGAGACTAAATACCCCTTTGCCTGATGCCAAAAAACACACAATAATGTTGGCACCAGGAGAGAAATCCACAGGCAAGGTAACACCACTGAGATGGCTCTCTCTGGTCACCAACTCCAAATATGACTTCAGTAAGTGGAAGTGAGAATGTGTAACTTCATTTTCCTGGGCGCTAAGCCATATTGAGCTTTAAATGTGAGCATAAGCACCTTGAATTGTTCTCAAAAACATACCAGAAGCAATTGGAGGTTCCCCCCCTTGCCTCAATACTTCTTCTTTTCATCATTGGGCATTCTGAGCTTGTGAGTTTCATCTTCGCTCCCTTTTCCTACTGTCTCACTGTATTTGCCCTTGGGAGTCACAAGCCCGCGACCCCTATGCAAAGATAAGGCAGAGCTACAGAGGTAGACAATGCTTTATCTTCAGCATGGCTGTGACTTCACTCACACATGACTTCACAATGGACTTGTGATGGAAGAGCTGGCATAGCTCTTGTTCTCACTGGGACTGCTGACAGTGTCCAGGAGGATCACCTCTGCTGTGGGTAGAGGTTTCATTTGTTTAACTGGTATAAAAGTCTAGGAATTAGATAGATTAATGATGGGTTGCTGTGGCAAGTAGCTGTCCAGTGTTGGTGTTCAAACATTGGAGTGGTTTTTGAAAACGCTGATATCTAGGCCTTTAAAAACCAGTGACATTGATCTGTTCCACAACTTGCATAATATTTAATTTCAGATAATAGGCTGCAATCTGGATCTTTGTATGTGGATAGCATGCAAAGGCTCCTGATCATTCTGTCCTATAGAGGGATATGGTCTAACTTAGATCCTGAGCTACATTGAGCTACTCAGGTTGAAAACTGCTGGCTGGAGATCCTGAAGGCCTCATTCCACAACACATCCAACAGGTCAGGTAGGCACACGCAGCTTGTGGAACAGTCTCAGCCCTTCATGTTCCCTGCCTTCCCAGGATGGAGAAAGCTCCCCCCACCTCCGCCACTGCCCTGGAGGCTCTCTCTCTTCCTGGTTTTTCAGATTTAAATTTTACAGTCCTATATCCAACATACAACATAGAAATGAGATGCCAGAGAATATCCTGGACTTCCCTCCTCCCCTTTGTAGGTTCTATTGTTAATCCTCTCCTCCTGCATCTTTTATAATAATCCATATCTTTTACCTCTCCATTGTGTCCAAAATTCACCATTAAACTACAAGTGTTATTTCAATCCTACTAACGATTTTAACTGTTTACAATGGTTTTTAAGATCAATTATAAATTCCCCCCATTTCTTATTAAAATTTTGGTCTTCCTAATTTCTGATTCTTCCAGTCATTTTAGCCGTTTCGGCATAATCCATCAACTTGATCTGCCATTCTTCTCTGGTAGGGACTTTATCTTCTTTCCATCTCTGGGACAGTGACATCCGTGCAGCCGTGGTTGCATACATAAACAGTCTTTTCTGCTCCCTTGGGATTTCAGCACCTAGAATTCCTAAAAGGAAGGCTTCTGGGTTTTTTTGCTTTTTTAAAGAAAAGGTTATTTTAAACATTCCCCCCCCCAACTCTTTTTTTTATAGTCATCTTGTTCCTGACTATGGGTTTGGGTCTACTTGTTGTTAAGTCTTCTGGTGTTTATCAGTAGCAACAAAAACACATTACATTTTTGTTGTTGTTGTTCCTCACCAATAAGTAATATTAGCAACATTTCTCAAAGGGGAGGGTGGCTTACATCTATCTAGCTGTATGGCAATGGGCAATTTTGTTGACTGTGGTCTTAAGTAGTCTGGTCCCTTGCTCATTCATAGAACAGTTAACCATCCCCATACAAACCCCCACCCCACCCCCAAATAAAATGCCCGTGAAACCAATTTTTTTAAAAAGGGGGGAAAGATGAGCCTTTTTAGAATTTGGATGGCAGTGTGAGGCTTAACGTCTTCTCATTCATTTCTGGCACACAGTCTCCTGTTCTTTCCATGTTTCACTGCACAACCTTGTCAGACATTCTGAATGAATGAGACTTCAAAGGTGGGTAAAGTGCGGGGAGCTACCAGTGAGTGACATTTAGAATGTTTAATTGAAATGATGTATCACCAAGCCGTCTTTACTGCAAGAATAAGACACTCAAAGAAGAGGGACAGGAATTCCTACCTTGCCGGCCATGCATTTCAGGTGTGTCTCTGTGGATCTGGATGTATGAAGCTTAAAGTTATTTCATGGCCTACAATCTCAGACTTTTTGCTTTGTTTTCATCACACACTTTCAACCAAAAAATGCAAAACTTACCGAGATTGAAAGAATCTTATAAAATTGATTGAATACTAATTCACATAGAACAAACTAAAGTTGTAATGATAAATTCTAATACTGTATACATATATCAATCCACACTGGGAAGTCTTTATAGCATATATAATCACTGTCGGATGACGGTGGGGGTGGGGGCGGCAGGCCGCCCTGGGTGCCATGGGGGAGTGCCACCACACCCGCCCCGGGACACTTGGCGCTCGCTGTGCACCCCTGGGATGTGCGCCACGTGCTGCACACACCCAGGGACATGTACCACTTGCTGCACAGCCCTGAGATGCGCCCCCACGAGCGGTGCATCATACCCCCTGGGATGCGTGCCAGCCACTCCCCCGGATGTATGCCATTTCCGGTGCCGGAGCAGGTAACTTCACCACTGTATAGAATGGGGGAAGTCAGCAATATCAAAGCAACACGATGGCCAGAAACAATTACAATGTGAAAAACTTTCTGGACTAATTCAGAACATCAAAACTAACAAACTGAAGTCTCTGAAAGTCTCTGAAAGTCCTTAAATGAATCACGGTGCCAGACTTTACCCAGCAGAGAGCAAACTGTGAAGCTTTGTATAATCATCAAATGTCCGATTCTGATGTCCAACTCTGAACCCTGCTGAACAGTGTTTCCGGATAACAACTACTGTTTGTTGAATTCTTCATCAGTCAATTAGTTCAGCACTCGTGAGTAGAAAGATATATAATTTCTTCATTAACCAAACTTTTTTTGAATAGATATAATATACATGAGAATGAAAAATACTCTGGAACAGTGCTCATGCTTCACCACTGTATATAATGGGGGGAGGGCAGAGAGGTGACCCAATCCAGTTATGTAGCCCAGGATCATAATCACTTTATACAGGCCATAAAGGCTCCAGTTCTCCAACATATCAGTCCTTGGAGACACTCAGCTAAAACTGCTTTGCACAGTGAGCCTAGAAGAAAATAATTTAGCTGCTCCTTCAGTTGTCACTTTCAACACCTAATTTCTCAAGCCTCAAATTCTTTCCTCAGAATTCCTTTGATATCTTCATCACCACTTCCTCCTAATAATTGTAAGCTCAGATGGCTGACTGCTGGCAGATTTGAAATCAAAATAGTGAGCTATGGAGCTTGTTTGGAGGTTCTAGCAGGGGGGCGCAGCTATCGTATAACCTTGACCGAAGAACGGTACACTCCTTCTATCTGGGATGTCGTCCTCTTCCACCGAGCACACAGCTTCGGGAGGGATGCACATGGAGCGGTGAGGGAGGAAGGGGACACCCGCCTAGCCAGCCAGATCAGCCGAATCAACCACGGCGATCAATGGGGTGACAGATGTCGCAGCCAGATTGCCCTCACATCCAGTGAGCTATGGAGAAGTTCAGATCAGTAAACTGACAAACACAAAACAAAGAGCCCCAAAGTAGACAGACCCAGCCCCTCAAAAGAGCCCAATGAAGGCTGACGAAAATGGAGATGTGAAGCATTCTTTATTAAGAATATCACACCAGTGAAAAGCCTATAGAATAATGGCGAAGCATGCAGCATGATAGTCAACTAAGCTGTATTCTGCTTAAACCCATTGAAATGGACAATTGTGGCTAAGCTAGACCCATTAACTTCAATGGGTCTTCTCTGAATAAAGCTTAGTTAAATAAAACCCACAATGTTGTATTTGCATTGCATGTTTAATTTAGCTTCATATGGCATAATGCCTCATTTTCCTGTAGTGATAACAAGGCATTTAGTTCACAAAATGGCCATATGTTCTGCTAAGAAAATGAACTGATGACTCTTATTATCTTAAGTAGAGAAACAATTATTGAAATGTTTTCTTTTGCTTAAAATTATTATCGGAGTAAGATTACCGTGATTAATAAAGCAACTGGGCTCTGAATAATATTGGATTGATTTCCTATGGATTACTGTGCTGTACCAAAGCTGAAATATTTTGAGCTGATGTTCTTAGAGCAGTGGGAATCAACAGTGCTGCAAATTTTGGGGGGGAACCTTATTTTCCGTCCCATCACCTTCATTATGGTAACCCCATAATCTTCAGTTGTAATTCCCCAGGTCCAAGGGGAGGATCTGCTCCCAAAACGGACAAGGATTTTTTTGTTTATTTCATTTTTTTAAAGACAGAATAAAATCTCATTATTGCATCCTGATCAATGTATCACTTCAAGGATATTAAGCATTACTCATAGCTCCAAGAGACGTTCTGCCTGCTTTTGTAAACATTACAAAGATGTCTAAATCTGTGCTATTAATACAAATTAAATACCCTGCTCCTGCTTTTCCATCTGCTAAGATTTTCTGTATGCCTGTGAAATGTTCCCCATGTTGCTGTGAAAAAGGACCGAGCATAATCCCTCTTCCTTACTTTCCCTTCACTTCCTTATATGAAGCTGCTTTTCCAGTGACTCAGACCATTGGTCCATCTGCCTCAGAACCACCTACTTTGACTGTTAGCAGATTTTTCAATGATCAGTCATGTGGTGGTCTTTATCAGCCATGCTATCTTTAACTGGAGTTATCAGGGACTGGAACCTGGCACAAAACAACAAAATGTCAAGTTGGAAAGAAGCACAAAATTGAGCAGTTCGCATTACCCTCAGCGATGGATCTTGATATCCTTATTTCTGCATTGTCACAATATATAGTAAGGGGAGCAAAGTCTTTTCTATAAGGCATTTGTTAATCAGAGTCTATATTAAGATTCACAACTTATTGGAAGATTATTAAAATATGGAATGTAATATTAAATTGCTACCCCCCCAATAGTAATAGCATGCAATGTACTTCTGATCTGACTGTGTAGGATAACGGCTGACCTTGATATATATCCATGATTCTATTTGGCGATAATGGTGAAAACCCTAAATAGTTTGGAGGAAGCTTGTCTAAAGGACCATCTTCACCCATATTTATTTGTCCTATTTGATTATTAAAATATTTATAGGCTGCTCCCTTATATAAAATATCTAGGCAATGTATGCGTACAATGAAACATAAAGTATCACAAAAAACCCAATATGAAGCAATTATCTTTCCATTTTATTAAGATAAACTAGAGAAGCTGGCAGGCACTTTTTCCTTTTCTATTTTTTTACATAGGTTCAGCTGTTTCTCAAGGTATAATCACAAAACTTGGTACAAGGGTGCCCAAGGTGGGAGCAGGAGACTTTGTCACTGAATACTGGGGGCCATTTTAAATCAAGATGGTGGACTTAAATATGACTTTGATGTGACTTATTTGGAATAGATTTGGACACCTCTTGAGATATCGCCACCAAACTCAACATGAGGGTTGCTAAAGTGCAGGCGGCAGTCTTCATTGATGTTTGGGTGCCGGGCACCATTTTGATTCAAGATAGTGGGCTGAAATTTGACTGTGGTGTGACCGCCCATTTTTTGGGTGTGATGAGTCCAAACTTACAGATTGCATTGTGTGTTTAAATATCACGGTACTGTGGGTTTTTACAAATCCCCGATCTGGGCACTGCCCACTAATTTTAAAGAAATAAATAGTATTAATGCTGAGGTAAATAGTGGTTGTTTTTGGTGATTGATCCTTGGGTGACCACCTGTCATACATATGCATATTTCTGTGCACAATGATGCAAATATTCTTTGACTGAGGTTGGCATCAAAGAATAACCTTTTTTCATTATGCACTGGCATTGTGGTAGTCTTTGGCTGCTGAAATGAATAGTCTCGATGTAAATACAGGGGTTTTCTTTTAAAAAATGTACAGAGTCATTCTGTGAACCAGCTGTCTGCCTGGAGGCTGCTTTTTATTTCTCATTTTTTTTACATTTATTAGTAAATTTGGATCAGCTGTCCACAGTCGGATTGAAGGATGCAGATTGCATTTGAAAAGCAGTCAAAATCATTTGTTTGTATCGTAATTTCCCTCACTTCCCATTAATTTCCCATGCTGTAGGCACTGGCAGTTGCAGTACAGTCTGGCTATGTATAGTAGATATAATACTATAATGCCAAAAGGATTTCCTGTACAAAAATAAAAGCGCAAGGGTTCCTCCCCCCTTTTCTAGTTTATGAATGATTTTCGTGTGTGGATATGCAGTGTTCAAAACTGGTGCCTTAAAATGCATTCATACATCTGAAACTCCTAAAAGGGCAATAAAGGTCAAAAGCAGTTGAAGAAGGGAGTTAAATTTCATATATTCATTTGTATGAATCATCAAGTTTGGGGGTGGCAGCCTTCTGTTTTAAGTATAAGGTGTGAACTTTTCTTATACCATCTGCAATTAGTAGCTAATTGTTTTTTTAAAAAACCTTGGAAGCTGATAAGGGGTTTATTAAGATGTCAGAGGACAGGGGTTGGGGTATTTTTTTCAGTGAGGGAGGTGGTTTTGTGCAAGCACACACACACACAAGAACACATCTACTGGAAGAAAGAAAACTTCCTTTGTTGTTTGTACATTCTTTTCAGAAGTTAGTGAAAGTTACTTATCTCCATAGTGCCACGGTATGTTTTATTCACACTAAAATGTTTATTTTTTCATGAAGCAGAGCAGAAAAATATTCCTCAACACATGAGCAAAGAGACTGCAAAACAATACTGTGTTCTTGGAAATGCAGCTTAGAATAGCCTGTTGTTAACCCTCCTTTCCCCTCTCCTTGACTGTTACCTTCATCCTGAGAGTGGCTGGGGAAGCCCAGCCAGATGGGCGGGGTATAAATAATAAATTCTTCTTCTTCTTCTTCTTCTTCTTCTTCTTCTTCTTCTTCTTCTTCTTCTTCTTCTTCTTCTTCTTCTTCTTCTAATTGTAGGACTTCTTTCTCTCTGCCATCCTCCTCCCAAAATACTCGTGTCAGAATTGACCAACTGTAGAGACTAGTTTTTATTCAAGGAGATTTTTATTAATGTGTTTTTGAATGTGTGTCAATTTTGTATCAACATTGCACAGGAGATGTGGAAATAAAAGCATGTGAATTTGACCCTCATCTGACTATTCTCCAGGGGCATTCTGGATTTATATACATATTCACACTTGAAACAGCCCTTATAGCACCAGTGAGTAAGCATGGTCAAATTCTGGACAACCTGCAATATTCTCTTGGGTTGTTCTTTTTAAAAAAGAAAGGGGGGGGGGAAGCAGGCATATCTCAACTTGAACCGTGCTTGTCTCATTGAAGGATATATTTAGCAAAAGTGTCAACATCTCGAAGAAAGCTGTGTGCTAAACATGGCAAAATAAAAACAGAAGGAAATACAAGACAGTGGTTAGCAGACAATCCCAACGTGCTTGGAGCTATATTGAGTGGGGATTTTGGAGGAGACTGTTATGTCAGAATCATTTTAAGATATAACCTCCTCAAAGGACACCAGACTCTGAAAAAAGGAGGAAATATCCATAATTCTGATGGTGTCTTTCAGAAAAAAGGGAAAAAACCTCAGCATTAATACTTTCAAGGACAAGAACTTCCTGAAAAATAGCATCACATACATTGGCTAGGTGTCAATGAGACTCTCTGTTTTGCACACAATGGGGTGCAGAGCATACGTCAGCTCTCTGAGGTGGGGAAAAGGAGTATCACCAATATATGTGCTTTGCTCCTTCTGAAAAATGAAAGCTGCATGCTTATTGTTACCAGCATGTTTCAGAATATAATCACTAAATAGAGAACTGGATACAGAAGCCGATGCTTAATTGAGCCGATGGCAAATAATAATTCACATGTGATTCTCAAGAATGATTCAGCTCTGCATGGGAAAAAAAAATCAAATCCATTTTTGTGGATAAACAGCCTGAACACTAAATGCTAACACTGTACAGATTTTGCTCAAACGCAGTGGGGAATCACAAGAAAAATACTATGGAAACAGACAATCCCTTGCTGTGCGTTGGCATTTAAAAAACTTCCTGTGTGGCAGTGGCTCTAACAGCTTGAAGACCCAATCATGAACACACTCCACCCATGTTGCCATGGTCTTGCAATTTTAGAAATTCAGAGGAGAATTCGTGAGCAGGTAACATTCGTCGTAATACTTGACTCACTGGGCAGCTGAGACTTACAGAATGCTGGCCATCACAGAATTGTTTATTTATTGCTTATATGCCACCTTTTAATTCAAGATTTTCAGTGGTGGAAGACTCTCAAAGGAGTATCTTTGATTGCTGCCACAGGAACATGATGCCTGTGGCCAGTGCAGGGAGGAGTGAGAAAATGAGCACAGAAGATTAGTATTGGGTTGAATTAGGCAACAACTTTATTGATTACAGGTAAGATGTAGCTTTCGCTAAGGCACTGGGCATCTATTCAGCATCAGGCAGCCCACATACTGGTGATAGGAACCCAGCGGGACTGACCCTGTGCTGGGGAGTCACCCTCAACACAGATCAGGTGCCACGACTCCAGGGCAAAACTGGGGTGCAAAAGAGACCAAACAAGGGATACGGCTTGGGGAGAGTTCCATAAGCCAGATTTTCTTGAGGTGCAGGTCAATTTGTGTCCAGGACAGCTGTCTACCAGCTCCATCAGGCTGATAGCATCCATGCAATGCCACATTGAGGCAGTAATTTATGCAAAAGGGGCCCAAATCAAGTACTGAGTACATATGCATGCTGCTACTTCTCAGAGGTCCAATATTGCTCTATTTGCAGTCCTTGTTTTGCTGATTTCATTTAATATTCTAATTTTCTGCTGTATGCCATGATCATCACAATTATAACAAATAAAGCCTTGACATATCTCACTTTGCATGTCATGAGTCTATCTCATATATTAGTTTCACCTTTTAAGTTGAATTACTGAAATAAATGAACTTTTCCATGATATTCTAATTTTCCGAGTTTCACCTGTACATCTGAGACCACTGAGCTGAGCCTACACATTTTGATTTTAAAGATGAAGACACTGATTCTCCCATATTATTTGCTCCCTGTGTCTGGTCATCGGCAGTATGTTGCCTCCAAACACAAAGTTGCCATTTAGTTATCATGGCTGGATTCCACAAACTTGTCTCTTGTGGCCAGAGAATTCCAATTATGTGCAGCTTGA
Source organism: Podarcis raffonei (assembly GCF_027172205.1). NCBI lineage: Eukaryota > Metazoa > Chordata > Lepidosauria > Squamata > Lacertidae > Podarcis > Podarcis raffonei. The sequence goes on from NC_070606.1 coordinate 23,768,231, forward strand.
AAAAGAATGTTCCCTCTCTATCTCATTCCCTTCCTTGCGGGGCAGGCAGAGGGCTGAATTATGGCTCCTGCCTTCTTTCCAAAGCATTTTTATGCACTTGATGTAAATTTTACCTGTTTTGCATGGAATCCGAGCCGCGTAAAATGACTAGCTCGACATTATTTGTTTCTTAGGGACTCTGAGCTGCACATGGATAATCATAATAATACCCAAGCTCCCTGCCGTTTGCCACTGTGGCAGCTCATCTTCTTTGCAGTCATAAAAGGCAATAAGTAGGTTTTAACTTTAATGACAACATAAGTCAGATCACTTGGTGATGCAGCCTTCCCTATGGCTATGGATGCCTTCTGCTGATTTTGTCGGGTGCTTCTGTTGGCTAAAGTGGAATCAAAGTTTCTCTAGGGACAAAATCCTGAGAAATTTTCTGAGATTTGTCTTTTGTTCACCCCTCCCCTTCAGAAGCTGTGCTGTTCCCACTACTTTTTTTTTAATAATGATTTTATTGATTTTAACATATAAATTATAAAATGTACCACGAAACTTATCACTTATACAATCCTTTTAGACTTCCATCAGCACCTCTGATAATCCACCGTTTTATCCACTTCTTATACATTTCTTAACTTTATATTGCCTTTAAGTCTCTTAACAAATTATCCTTCCCCTTATCTATTTTTGCAATACTTCCAATAATACTCCTCACAGAACTTCTTGCAAACCTACAAACGTCATCTGATCTTCACAAACACTTTTCAAAGAGTCTGTAAATTTACTCCAGTCTTCCGTGAATTTTTGGTCCCGCCGGTTTCGAATTCTTCCTGTTAGTTTATCTAGTTCTGCATGGTCCATTAACTTCATCCTCCATTCTTCAATCATCGGTAATTTTTCTTGCTTCCATTTTTGGGCCAATAATATTCTTGCTGCTGTTATTGCATATAAAAAGAGCTTACATTCTTTTCTATTTATATCACTCCCAACAACACCCAGTAAAAATGCTTCTGGTTTCTTTATAAATGTATATTTCAACATTTTTTTCAACTCATTATATATCATCTCCCAGAAGCATTTCACCTTTTTGCATTCCCACCACATGTGGTAAAATGTTCCCTCTTTTTCTTTACATTTCCAACATTTATTACTTTGCTGTTCCAGTTGGAGAATTTCTTCTACCCCTGGAGAAACTCTGTGAAATGGTCATCCTGGCAGGGGGCTGCTTCTGCCCTCTTTTGTGTCAGGAGAAGGAGCTGCTCACTGAAGCTGAGCTGTGCTTGACTCTGTGCTTGAGCTTCTCCCACCCCCTGATTTTTTTGGACCCTGCGGAAGCCTGCCTCATCCCAAAAATATGGGGGGGGGGAGAAACTGGCATATTTTAATTTTATTTTTTTGTAAAATCTCCTGGAGCCTCATGTGGTTCAGTCCACATAGGATGCAGTTGGCGCTGTGGTCTAAACCACTGAGCCTCTTGGATGGTTCAAATCTCCATGACGAGGTGAGCTCCCGTTGCTCTGTCCTAGCTCCTGCCAGCCTAGCAGTTTGAAAGCACTCCAGTGCAAGTAGATTAATAGGTACTGCTGTGGTAAGCAGGTAAACAGCGTTTCCATGTGTTCTGGTTTCCATGACAGTGTTCCGTTGCTCCAGAAGCAGTTTAGTCATGCTGGTCATATGACCCGGAAAGCTGTCTGTAGGCAAAACACTGGCTCCCTCGGCCTGAAAGCGAGATGAGCGCCACAACCCCACAGTCGCCTTTAACTGGATTTAACCATCCAGGGGTCCTTTACCTTTTACAGTCCAGGAACAATTTCCCCATCTCATTTTTGGCTTGGGCCATTAATACATCCGCATGACAGTTTAAAAACAGGCAGGCAGTTCACAATAAATTACTGTAAGTGTACCACTTACCATTGTTATCTTACTTTTATGTCTTTTAAAGTGAAGTTTATACCAGAAAGTTTCTTAAGAAAATTGCCTTGGTGCAAGAGTTTATATTTATTTCTGAAGGAATGGATTTGGCTGAAAGGAATTATGCCGTTGGTTTGCAAAGTCATCAGATGGAAATGATATGGAGGCATGTGTGCATTTAAGAGTGCTTTACTTAAACAGTAAATTGGGACCTTGGGGAATCCCTGGAAGTGCTAATGTGCCATTAGAAAAATCTTAAAATAACTCAAGTTACTTTATCTGAAAGGGAATATGAACAAAGGAAGGATCGTATTTGGGTGCTACCACCAGGGAAATCACTCTTCTGTCATATACTCTGGAGCATATTTACTAGAGAAACTATTCAGCGACAAAAGGAATTTGGCATTTAATCAGAATATATACTCGGAAAGGTTTTATACATAGTAAAATAGTAATGTTGGTGCTCAGAAGTACTGATAAACATATGCAATATTGCTGTGAATGGGCTCCTGTAGCCTAGTTGGTTAACAGACTTTCCAGCTTGAAGGAATGCTTTGCCTGTTGATTTGTTTGCTGAGGGACCTCTATAGATATGCCAATGAATTGTCCACATGTTATATGACCTATAAAGCCTTCTATGGCTTAGGTCCAAGCTATCTGAAAGACTGTAGTACCTCATTGAACCTGCCTGGATTTTGAGATCTTCAGGACAGGCTCTTCTCTCAACCCTGCAACCCTCAAAGGCACACTTGGTAGGGATGAGGCAGAGGGCCTTCTCAGTGGCTGCCCCCAGACTTTGGAACATCCTCCCTAGAGAAGCTGGTTCCCTCCTTGTTGTCCTTTCACCAGTCTTGCTCCAACAGGCTTTTGGGAACTGACAGCTTTCAATGAAAAGGCTTGTGCCATAATGTTTTTTTGAAATTATTTGTATGGTTTAAAAAGATTTTTTTTAAAGTGTGTGTGTGTGTGTGTGTGTGTGTGTGTGTGTGTGGTTTTGCTTCTATCTATGTTTAATTCTTCTTTAATGGTTTTTTATGTTCTTATTTTTATCTGTGAGCCGCCTTGAATCCCAGGCAAAAGTAAAACTTCCAACTAACTCTACTAGATTTTTTAACACTGCTGCTCTTAAGAGGCAAAACTAGCAAAGAACAAGAAACAATGAAGAACAAAACTAGTTCCTTCCTTCAACATCCTTCCCTCAGAGCACCAGGATTGAAGAGCCCTGATAAAATCCATCTGATTACAGGCTAGTCCTATCAATCACAAAGGTGCAGAAATATCATTTAAAGCTCAGTTTCCCAGGAAGCTGTGCCCATTATCACAGTCAGTACTTATTTTGCTTTGATGGAGCTACATCCTTACAGACTAGAGATGCGCATTTAATTTTAGTTAATACAATGATGAAAATGGAATTAGTCAATTTGATTTTGGCTATTGCATTAACTAAAACTAAATAGAAAGCAAGCAAGATTTAATTTCCACTTAACTATTATGTCACAGCTGCCTGCCCTTGGAAGGTCTGGGATGTAAAGTCTGCAGCAATTTTAAGTCAGAGGGTAGGGGCAGGAGGGGGTAAAGCAGGAATTACAAGGATTAGCATCCCTGCTGGACAACTTGTATTGCAAGCACACAAAAGAAATCCTGCCACAGAGCCATAGCTGTCAACTTTTCCCCTTTCTTGCGAGGAATCCTATTCGGAATAAGGGAATTTCCCTTTTAAAAAAGGGAAAAGTTGACAGCTATGCACAGAGCTGGGGCCACAGTTTGGCAATACACAGGTAGAATCTTTACCATGAATGACTGTTGCTTTGAACTCCAGTGTGCTAATTTGGATACAAAATACTTTGCTGATTTCCCCCTCTGGGGTCTGCTTCCCGAATCATACTGCCATTGTAAGCACCCTCATTTTGCCTGCGTGTTTCATTCCTATCATTCTTTCCCAGTGATAGCATCTCTCTCTATTGTGTCAGCCTGCTTTCTGACCTAACAGTGATTTTCCTACTGCATCTCAAATTGAAATCAAGACTGAAACAACAGCAAGCTCATTCTCAGTGTGTGGATTCTTATGTTGCCAAAGGGCACCTTCCATACACAAGGAGGAGGTAACAGCAGGCAATCCTGACAGTCTTGAATTGAATTTCACATTCCACGTGGCTTCATCCTCCACTAAATGCTGTCCACTTGGCCTGCTTAGCTTGTATTTTATTTAAGCATTATTGCCGGACTGCAAATTATATACAAAATTGCTGCCAGCAATGTTAATTGGTTGGACACTGTGCTGGAAATTATGTATTCACGAGAACAATATGCTGGAATGATGGGGTGAAATACTGTCATGGCGTCCCACTATACTGTGAATCTATAGTACAGCCAATTTTTAATTAGTAAAATTAAAGACTGAGGAGTTGAAACCTACTGGAAAACACATAATCTGACCTCATCAGCAAGGAACAACTTTCATTGGTGGGTTTTTGTGTGCGTGAAGAAGGGCTGTTTTGAAAAGGTGTGAGGGATAAGTTGGGTTGAATTAGGGTTGCCATATATATTTAAAAAATAACCGACATTATATTTCTATTGACTTGCCTATGATCCAGGACAAAGCGGCATGGTTCGGAAATCCCCCCTCCCCCATGTTAATTCCACTTTTGAAATCCCAGTAATGTCTGGGAAATTCCATACGTATGGCAGCCCTACTTTGAATCACCATGGCCTAGCAATTGGGTTAAGGTGGTAGGATGGAGGCAGATTGATTTAGCCCAGGGGTCTCTGGTTGCAGGGTCTGGTTGTGGTAGGAGAAAGGGGGCAATGTGTTGTTAGACACCTGTCCTGCAAAGTGGTGGCTTATGTGGAATAGCTCTTGATACACCCACAGAACACTATGACACAACTAACTTAATCAATGGTGGGAGGGAATGCAAATACCTACACCCTTGTGCAAATTAATTGAAACAAAGCATGCTTTTTATCCTACTCATAATCCTGTACTCAAAACAAACACGAAAAGTCCATTGGTCATTATGGTGTTGGAAGCCTGCAGCCAATAGAAGTGATGATGCGCTCACCACAATATATTGAGGTTCTACGAAAGAGAGTTATTCCAGAGCTGGAAAAGAGGTATCCTGACGGTACTGGGATATTGCAGCAGGACCTAGCCCCTGTCACACATCGAAAGTGATGAAGGAATTCATGACAGAGCAGCAAATACAGTACTTGATTGGCCAGGGAATTCCCCAGATGTAAATCCCATTGAGAATTTGTGGGCTATATGCAAAAGTCGCCTCCGTGCTGTAGACTGTACGACTATGGAGAAGCTCATTCAGGCACTAATTCAAGTGTGATCTGAAAATCAACAGTGACTGTTCAAAACAAGAAGACTCCATGCCAAACCGTATTCAAATGCTGCTTAAAAATAGCAGAGGTCATATCCGTTACAAATGTACATACCAGTGTATGTGAGTTTTGTACATGTATATGTGAGTTTTGTACAATAAATTATATTGTTTGTTTCAATTAATTTGCACAAGGGTGTACTTCTCGCTCTCTTTTTAAATTATAATATTTTATTAAGTTTTCATTTTACAGTTTATAAATGCTTCCTCATTTTTCACATTAATTTTTGCTCATATGAGCTGATCAACTTGCCTACCTCCCGTGTCACGATTACCGTAATTCTTTACTATGTCATCAAATTTGTGCTTCTTCCTGTTTACAATACACCATTTCAAATTTCACATTTTTTAAAGAATATGTAAAAAGATAGAGTCATCATCATTACAAGTCTTCTTAAGTCAGTCCTGCTAGCGTTGTTAATTGTTTATAATTGTCCTTCAGGTATTGTATAAATTTACCCCTGTCTTTTTGGAAAGCTTGATCATGCTGGTTTTGGATTTCCCCAGTCAGCTTCGCCAGCTCTGCATATTCCATCATCTTCACCTGCCACTCTTCAATTGGTGGTACCAAATACCTGCTTCTCACAGAGATGAGAGAGGAAACATCAACCCCTTTTATTGTTGCTATTCTGGCAGTGTCTGTTTTGGGCGCGTCCAATATGTGTGTGACCATGCAGACGGGCATCACTCTGAACCTGGAAGTGACCCAGAAACGTCACAAAAAAATCACAAAAAAGACCAGGGCAGGGGTAGCATGCAGGCCTTTTCAAAGGTGTTTCAAATATATGGTACATGATTTCACTTAAATGTGTGGTCCTTTGCTTTGGCTCCTCCTTTCAGGAAGGAGATACCCCGCCCCCCCCCACGGGGCAACAAAGTTGAGGAGCAGAAGGGAGGTGACACTCCTTGGGCAGTGCTGCCTTTGGCAGCCCCCTCAACCAGGGCTGTATCTAGACACAACAAAGAAGCGTTTCAGTTAAATGCATTGTAAACTTTGTATGAAAAATTGGGTTGGCAAAAATGGAATCCACAGCGCTATCTGGTGTCACAGTGTTACAATGCATATTGTTGTTTAGTCATTTAGTCGTGTCTGATTTTTCGTGACCCCATGGACCAGAGCACGCCAGGCACTCCTGTCTTCCACTGCCTCCTGCAGTTTGGTCAAACTTAGGTTAGTAGCTTCAAGAACACTGTCCAACCATCTCGTCCTCTGTTGTCCCCTTCTCCTTGTGCCCTCCATCTTTCCCAACATCAGGGTCTTTCCCAGGGAGTCTTCTCTTCTCATGAGGTGGCCAAAGTATTGGAGCCTCAGCTTCACTATCTGTCCTTCCAGTGAGCACTCAGGGCTGATTTCCTTAAGAATGGAGAGGTCTGATGCTCTTGCAGTCCATGGGACTCTCAAGAGTCTCCTCCAGCACCATAATTCAAAAGCATCAATTCTTCGGCGATCAACCTTCTTTATGGTCCAGCTCTCACTTCCATACATCACTACTGGGAAAACCATAGCTTTAACTATATGGACCTTTGTCAGCCGGGTATGTCTCTGCTTTTTAAGATGCTGTCTAGGTTTGTCATCGCTTTTCTCCCAAAAAGCAGGAGTCTTTTAATTTCATGACTGCTGTCATCATCTGCAGTGATCATGGAGCCCAAGAAAGTAAAATCTCTCACTGCCTCCATTTCTTCCTCTTCTGTTTGCCAGGAGGTGATGGGACCAGTGGCCACAATTTTAGGGGTTTTTTTATGTTGAGCTTCAGACCATGGTTTGCGCTCTCCTCTTTCACCCTCATTAAGAGGTCCTTTAATTCCTCCTCACTTTCTGCCATCAAAGTTGTAAAGCACTTTTTCTTTGCCAATGTAGCTGAGTCCCAGCCTTTTGGGTAGGCCTGCCTATTCAACAGGGGCTGCTGACCTTGATATGAAACCCTGGAATTGGTATTTACTGTATCCATGCCCCATACTCAACATGTGAGAGGAATCTAATTACATTTGAGTAAGCCTGTAAACTTGCTTACTTTTTACATGCCACTCGCTGAGGCACAGAAATGGAAGTGATTTCCACTTGTTTGTTTCCCATAAAAAATGCTAATGAGTAGATTATGCACAAATGTCTTGGGGTTTTGATGGTAATGGGATGATTGCCACTGACATGTCAAGCCACACATGGCTGGTTTATTGTTTTATGTTTTCTAATCGTCTGTTGGAACAGAGAAGCGGCAAACAGGAGGAGATAATGTAGCATAAAACTTTTGTTTTAAAGCTTCCCCCATTTACTTGCTGGGTTGTTGTTTTTTAGATTTCCCATTTAGCTGCATTAGTCTCATTAAATGCACACCTGTTACATAAAAAAACAACAAAGCTGAATACGCTCTAGCCAACTTCTCTAGCCTGTTGGTCTTTGTTTTGATTTTAGCTTTTATATTAATCCTAATGATACTTTTCCCAAGTTAAATTTACACTGTGAAGTGCCAACTAAACAGAAACAGGAACACATGCACATGTATTTTTTTGAAAAAGCACTAGCTCCATGGAAAATTTCAGAATGAGTGCTAGGAAAGGGGGGGTTGTTTTTTTGTGAAAAAGATGGCGAGTGATTGATTATTTGGAGAATACCTTTATTTTGCATTAGAAGAAGCATGGTAAAGAATTGAACAAAAGGGCACTTCATATGGTGCTACAGAAACTTACTCTAATTCACCTCAGCTAAATGGAAACAAAACAACTGAAACTGTTCATCAATTTGTTTAAATTAGGGCTAAGCCAAAACCTAGTGCAGGGTAGGTTTTTACAAAATTTCCTCCACATTGTTTCTTTCTTTATTTTGCCACCACCACATCTGTTGTCCAGAAAGTAAAGGCAATTCTGCTCTAATTTTGATGCCATTCCTTTCCCCCAACAAAGTCCAAAGTCAAGAGCGGAAACACTGTGATCTGGCATCATAAAAGTTGTGTACCATCATCACATTGTCTTGAAACAATCCATTTTTGGGGATATATATATATTCAATCTTTGAAATTTTAGAGACTTATACAAGTTAAATAAATTTTCCAGTCAGAACACACAGTTTGACCTCCCTCCCTTCTATGGTTTATTGTCTTTACATTTTCAATACTGCATCTTCCCTTAAGTCCATTTAGTAATTACCCCCAACGTTTTCCTTAATAAATATATTTAACTACTTGTTTTAAGTTAGTCCTGCTAATGAACTTAGTTGTTTACATCCCCCCCCCAGATAATCCACAAATCTTCCCCATTCTTTGTTGAAAATTCTTTCTTATTCTTCCAGTAAGTTTTGCCATCTCAGCATTAATTTGATCTGCCACTCCTCCTTGGTTGGGACTGTATCTTCTTTCCATCTCCCATGAAGCAATCCAAGTGACAGCAGTGCTCTGTTGGGAATAAATAGTGCCTGTCAGTAATCGGAAGCACAGTTGCCACTTGTTACCGAGCAAACTGATCAGTAAATCACACAGTTCAAAGTTTTAAGTTGTTATTAGTGAAACACGATCTTCACAGACTTGGTTGAGTTTCAGGCCCTCCATGAAATCAGTCGCTGAGACTAAAAGTCCCCACTTCCCCATAGCCATCTATGTTTCTTCCTCTCCAGGGTTTCTTGCAAGCGATCAGAGACTGCACCTCTGTGCAGCCAGCCTTTGCCCCTCCTGTTTCATACCTCTCCTCGTTCTGGGAGTCAGGGAGGGAGGAGAGCTTGATGCAGCAGTGGGGAGGAGACACCCATGACTCTTCACTAGCCAGACTCATCTCTGCCTCTTGACCTCCCTCTTCCCACTCACCTGCTTCAGCTTCTGCCTCTGATTCTGGACTTTTCTCTGCCACAGACTTTCCCAACTCACTGAACCCTCTTAAACCCTTCAGCTTCTGACACCTCCTCTTCCCAGTCTGACCACTCATCGTTGCCCCATCATCACTCCCCGGGCTCTGAGCCTTCTTCCCTTGGGGGTCCTTCGGCTGGTTCCTCCTCTGTGTCCATCCAGTTCATGACTTACTAAACTGACCATTGCTGGTAAGTTTGCCCCACAAGTTTGCATCTTGTGAATAAGGCCTTTTAAACTGGAGGCGCATTTCAGTTCTTCCCCAAATGGCATCACCATGGAAGCAAAACTGAATGATTTTGTGCACCCAAAATGTTTCATTTACTGATGCCACCAGCATTATGCTAGATGCAGCATCATTCATGGATTCACTATGCGGTCACTATAACACAGGAAGCTTTCTTATACTGAGTCAGATAGTTCTGTATTGTATATACACCATATGATTGTGTGAGAAACACACAGGACTCTCACCTTTATACAGAAGGTTGTATTCTCACCACAGAATAGTCAGAGGTTTATACACACAGAAACACCCCATTCTAGCCCTCCAAAACCACTCAGGGATTCCTGGCAAGTATGCCCTGGCATGTGTGGCCCCCAGGCACCTCAACCCTATCTAGAGTTGCCAACAATTGAATCTAGGACCTTTTGCATGAGCTGAGGAGCTGAACTTTTTTTCAGAATATTATCAGAGATGAATCTAAAAAAAAAAAGCTGAATATTTGCATAATGTAGGTAGATAATTCAGCCTATTATCTGGTGCAATAGAGCGGGCATAGGCAACTTAGCCCTCCAGATGTTTGGGACTACAACTCCCATCATCCCTAGCTAACAGGACCAGTGGTCAGGGATGATGGGAGTTGTAGTCCCAAAACATCTGGAGGGACAAGTTTGCCTGTGCCTTCAATAGAGTACAGTGGTACCTCAGGTTAAGTACTTAATTCGTTCCGGAGGTCCGTACTTAACCTGAAACTGTTCTTAACCTGAAGCACCACTTTAGCTAATGGGGCCTCCTGCTGCCGCTGTGCCGCCGCTGCACAATTTCTGTTCTCATCCTGAAGCAAAGTTCTTAACCTGAAGCACTATTTCTGGGTTAGCAGAGTCTGTAACCTGAAGCGTATGTAACCCAAGGTACCACTGTAATGAAGTTTGCTCAAGTAAAAAAAGAAAAGTGGTACTATAACAGCAGCAGATAGGGAAAAAGCTGCAGGAGAAACAGCAAGGCACACCTCCTTAATAAGGACTTTTGTCCTCCTCAAATGGCAAACTTTTCATCAAAATTCAAAGCTCAAGCAAATCCGACACTGCACTGGATTGTATTGGACTAGATGGACTTCATAAATTCCAATGTTTTCCCCACTCTGGGACTGAAAAACTATGAAGTTTAGCATTCACAAATGTCCAGCATTGTTGAATTTAGGTTGGGACTGTGCTACCTGATGTAGCAGTTCTTAAAAAAACAAAACAAGAAGAAGCACCCCCTCCCCTTGCCAGTTCACTTGTGTCTTAAGAATGCCCTTAATAAAAATCTGAAGCATGAGTGTCTTCCCTGCTCCAGAGAAGATAATCCATTTTTGACTGCTACGTCCCTATCTCTTAGCAGGTGTTGGTGCACAGCATGGCCATTAAGCCTTATCAGAATAGGACATTTTTTTCCTGGATATGTGAGTACTTTTATCTCCTCCTGGACATGCCAAGGTTTTCTCATCAACTCATTCAAAAATCACAGCAGGGCAGTACAAAGTGTTAAATAGACTGCCTCCAGAAGCCAGACAAATTGTTTTTAATTCCAAAATCTGCATCAAGGCAACCCTTTTATTAGGCTAAGCAAAATAACACAGAATAGTTTTTGAGTTCTGCAGAATGCTTCACCGCACTAGATCAGAGGTGAGGAACCTATGCCCTGAAAGCCTGATGAGTTAGACCCAGTTCACATCTCAGTTTGGCCAACAAAGTCAATACTTAATCATACCGGCCTGCCACAGACCTGACATCATAGATGTGGAGCAAATAAGGACATGGCTCCCAAGGAACAATTGGGAGCTTACAGTGAGTTCCCAGTTGTTTCTTTGCAAGCAGGGCTGGCTGGCAAGACCAATCAGCTGATTGGCACTGGCGGTGAATTCAGTCATCTGCAAAAGGAGTACCTGCTGAGGAACTCCTGAGCGAAGCTGATCCCTGATTCTTTTTAAAATCCCCTTTTTGATGTCATATGATCGCTAATAATAATAACTTTATTATTTGTACCCCACCCGACTGGGTTGTCCCAACCACTCTGGGCAGCTTCCAACAAAATATAAAAAACACGTGCAAATGTGTGAATATTTGGCAAGTCTTAAATATTTAATATCACTGAAAACAGCCTTTTTAGCAGCAGTTAACATCTGAAAATATCTGAAACTTGACATGCACCGTCGTTCTGTACTTGCCACTATCTGAAACAACATCATTTTGTTTTTATTTACATCTAAGGCCAGAATTTGGAGCAGCAGTAATTTCTTACATCTGTTCCAAAGAAAGTCAGTACCGTAATCCAACCTGATCAAGGTTGCATACTATTCTGCTATGAAAACTAAAGAGCTATGTGTATAAGCTTCTTGGCTTGGCTGTGATGTTGTTGCTCTGATTTATCTGATAACAAGCACAGTTCTATTTTTTTAAAAAAAATATTGGTAGTATTATTTGTATGGAGAAGCTCAATCATGGGAGCAATCCCTAGCATGACATTTTCATGGCTGTTGTGCTCCATATGGACACATTCGCTGTTTTCATTTTTGTTTTTTTCCTAGGATCCCAGGACTGGTTAGACATCAGCAGTAGATTATTTTATTGTAAATGTTAGTTTGAGGGATTTTGTCCCAATGTATGGATGACTTTACATTTGCTTATATTGGATCTTATTTTCCATTTTGCTCATTCACTTAATTTAGAAATCTATATTTTTGAGCTACTGGCAATCTTATTGGTTTTTAGCTTGAACAAAACTTTTTTGGGATATTGAGTTATGATTGTGCCTCTTGTGTAAATGCCCCTTTCTATATATAGAAGAGAAGTCAATTGCCCAATCTTGACAGTAGCTTAGAGAAAGGAATAGTGGCTGGGGACTCCATCCCCTCTTCAAACTGGAAATCCAGTTGTACATCAGAGAGTCTACAGAGCTCAGACCAAAGACATAAATATTTGGAATGTCTTCAATGGCAATTTTTTTTAAAAAAAAAAACTAGGTGGCTTCAGACTTCTGCCTTTAATCACTTGTGCACTCTTTCATTTCTAAACCTCTTAATCCAAACAATTTTAATAGATTTTTTTGCAAGAGCACTGTTTTCCTAATATGTGCCCACTGCATATCAATTATAATACCTCTTATAGCATAGTTACAAGAACTTGCTGGATTCTCCCTCCTCCGCCCCCCCCAATTTGTTGAAATTAATAGAAATGTCTTGCCCATTTATTCTCACAAAGCTTTAGGCATAAAATGAAAATGTGGAAATGTTTTTGGGATAATTAACAGTTCTGTCAATAATAAAAAGTGTGCTTCTCTGATACCTAGATATTAATTGAAAAGTGGTAAATGGGTGTTGCATCATTGTCCATTAGGCTTCTAATTACTGTAAGGTGAAAACTCTGCACAATGAAGAAGTCTTGTGATTTATTTCTCTAAGAAAGTAGGGTGAAGGGAAGGTGAAAGGAATTATTATTATTACTACTCTGTACTGTTGAGAGTAATATATGCAAAAGGAGGGGCAGGAAGTCCCTGCTTCCAGGAAATAGTCAAAATTCTACAATGAAGAAGATAACAAAGGGACTGGAGAGAGACAGAAAGGCCAGGATAAGAAGGGATGAGGAACTGAAGTTCTACCTAATTAGGCTTTGGTTCAGTTTGGCCCAAGACTGAAGAGGTTAAGGAACAGGCATGGAATGAGTTCCCCGAATCTGTCCCAGAAAAGATTTGCACGTCTAGTGATGCCAATAACTTCACAAACAACAGGCTCACAATGCCAATTATAACTAGCCACAATGTTCCCCCTTCCCCATGATCCAGGCACACTTACCCTAGTACCCTTACTTTGTCTGTAATTGGTGATGAGATGCATTTTGAGCTGATATCCCTCCTTGAAACTTGTGGAGTCAACAATAATTAGACCAGGCTGGCAAGGTGGACAGACACTTTTTGGTACATGCTCAGAACATGACTACTTACGTTTTTGTGAGAATCTGCCCTTTCTTCTGATGATATGGCCAGGGCTGTCTTTAGCATATGCACCACCGGGGTGCAAAGATCCGCCCAGCACCCCAAAATTAGTTTAGCTGCCCCCAAATTAACTTGTACTGAGCTTTTTGGGGAGGGGGAAGGCCAAAGTTGTTGTTCTTTTTGTTCTTTTTTAGGGGAGGGCGAACTGAAAGTTGTTGAGCTGAAAGTTGAAAGTTGAAAGTTGTTGAGTGGGAAAAACTGCTTTTGTTTCCTGACTCGAGAATATTTGACACTGTGGAGTAACAGAGCAGAGGAGAGAGGATGGGGACTCTTTTGCTCCATTGCTTTACACTGCCACCGATCAAGAGGGACCGGTATACAGTAGGTATACATTCAGCACCCCCCAGAATTTGGTGCCCGGGTGCCCCACATCCCTTGCACCCCTAGGTAAAGACGGCACTGAATACAGCTGTGTCCCATTATTCTCTCTGTATGTGTTTCCAAAATGGCCTGTCACCCATTCCCATGATTCCCATTTCTAAAGTGACAGAATGATCTTTCCTCTACAGGGAAAGGAGGAATAGAGAGGTGGTATTAGAGGACATGTGCCTCTGGAACTAGGCTGAAAGATATGTGCCTCTGCTCTAGGCTAGTTGGCACTCACAGTTTGGTGGATAAGAGACTTTTGCCTCTGCTCATTCTACTCTCTCAACATTTAATATTGTTGACTTCCACCTTTTAGTCTAGACTTAATAGGATCTTGAACTTATTCTACTTTGAGGTACTCAGATCTCATGAGAGTGTGCTGTTAAGGCTGCAGTCCTATACACACTTGTCCAGGAGGAGCTCAGTAAAGATGCATTGGAATGTGCTCTAAAGTCACCTTTTGACGTGTGCTGTCGGCTATGTTGTTGTTGCCAAGGAGTTGTTTTCTTGCAAGATTGGAGTTCAAATATATTCATATGCTTTGCAATGGTTGTGGTCCTCCTTGTCTCCAGCTCCTACATGTTTTTGTACAGCTTTTTGCCCTCTACATCAATTTTTTTATAGTATACTTGATACTTTAATAACTTCCTGCCCCATAATATTTTTCTGCTTTAGGCTTACATCCCAGGCACTGGAGCCTCTGGCATCTTGGCCAATTCAATCTTTTTTGCCCAAATAAAAATACAAGAGGATTGAAAGAATAAAACTTGTGGCGTGTTGGAAATCTATTTCATGGTTGCTGATAGGAATAATAAGAACAAAAGTAGTCTGGACATGGAGAACTGTGAAAGTTCACAGTATGGAATGCCTATAAAATACAACCTACTACAGTGGTACCTCAGTTTTTGAACGTCTCCGTTGACTAACATTTCGGTTTTCGAACGCCGTAAACCCGGAAGTAAATGCTTTGGTTTTTGAACACACTTTGGAAGTCAAACATGCAACGCGGCTTCCGCTGAGTGCAAGATCCTGAGGCCTAGCTGCTGGCTATTGAGTTTTCATTTTTTGAATGTTTCAGAACTCAAACGGTCTTCTGGAATGGATTACGTTCGAAAACTGAGGTACCACTGTATATGTTTTGGAAAGTGGTTTGTTTGTCCATTTGTTTGTTGGTTCTCTGTACATTTGGACAACTCTGACATATTGTCGCCAAACTTGGCAAGAGGGTTTCTGAGGTGGGGGAGGTGCACTTCATCACCATTTAAACACCAGGCACCATTTTGAATCAAATGGCAGATCCAAAGCCACTTTGGTGTGACTTTGCCCATTTTTTGACATAGGTTCAAACACCTCTCATGATATTCCTAATATCATGAGGGTTCCTAAGGTAGGAGTGGCAGTCTGAGTCACTGTTTGGATGTGGGTGCCATCTTGAATCAAGATGGTGGATCAAAACATTACTTTAGTGCGACTGTGCCTGTTTTTTGGCATAGGTTTGGCTGCCTCTTGAGATGTTGTTGCCAAACTCAGCACAAAGGTTCCTAAGGTGTGGGCGACAGCCTTCATTGCTGTTTCGATGCTGGGCACCATTTTGAGTCAAGATGGCCAACTAAAATGTCTCTTTGGATTCACTTCATCTGATTTTTGGTGTGATGGGTCCAAACTCACAAATTCCACTATCCATTTAAAGAAAAAGTAGTTTTTAAGCATTCCCAGGCAGGTGTCGTTACCTATAAGCTTGCAAGTTCACAGAATCTTCTTTTCAAGGGATATCACCAATATTTATCTAAAAAAGGTTAAGCATATTCAATGAACAGAGCTATTTTTTCTAGAAGAAGAGGTGCCGGAACTCACCATGAACGCCACCCTTGTTTTCTTTTAATGGCAATGGTTCCTGTCTGAGAGGTGCTGAAACTGAGTTCTGGTGAGTTCTGGCTGGGGGGAAAAGCCCTGTCAATGAGAATATATAAATACAACACATAAAAACAAAAACATACTGGCCAACCATTTGCAACTATTTAGCATTTCAGGGTTTATAATCAGTCATGCCTTCCACACTGACTACCGTTAATGCCTCACCAGCCCGTCCATCTCCTCATGAAGACCAATGGTGCTTTTAAATCCAAAATAGCTCACTTTGAATGGAAGCTGAATCTGCCTTCCATTCAAAGCAGTACCATCACCTACCCATCATTAAATCACTATCTGGGAAACCAGAAAGAGCAAAATGAGCCACCACCCAGGTTTTCTAGCTTCTAGCTTATTGGATGATAGAGGGGAAACTGGTTATTTGTTTCAATCCTGTTCTTTTAAAGGAGATTCTTAATATCAGCCATGTTGGTCACACACAGAAGGGGCTAAACCACCCAATTCCTCATTTGAACCTCATTTGAACTCCCTGCACGGCTTGACATATCTGCTTTGAGCACAATAACAAAACCTTGCAGCCTTTACTAACAATTCCAAGTTTGTAAAGACTTACCAATCGGAGCCTTTATTTCACACATTTTAATTGTCTAGAAAAGCATGCTATGAGGATAATATCCCCCTCCCTCCTTGTTACAATACAATCAACATGATTGCACCCTGTGCTCCAGTCTTAAGTAAAATGTTGGCTTAATGTAATCTCTTAATTATATTTCTGTTGTTAATTCAACATGCATGCATTATGTGCTAAACATTCTGTTTAAAGTGAAACAATGTTGTCTTGCAGAGAACATTTGGCAATCTTAATAAAACTGCCCCCACCAGTTTAAATAGGATCAAAAGGTTTTATGTTTGTTGAATGTTCCGTAATGACTGGTGTAGTGAATTATTTCTGAAGGGTGGGTGAAGACTTTTTGCAACAACATACCTTTCAATTCTTCTCTGTAAAAGAAATAAGTGCAACCTTTTAAAAAGACTTGTCCTGGAAGGTGCAGTACTGTATTTAATTAAATCATTGTGATGTTGTGTTACTGGTTTGAGCCAGTGTCAACACTATCTTGAGGAAGAGTAGATATACTGGTACAGAATAGATCTCACAATCTATTATGATGTCTTGCATATGTTTTTTAAATACAGAATACTTGTTGGGAAGCTTTCTATTAAGTGGAGATAAGGTGTTGTGCTGTGCACAAGGTAAAGGTAAGGTAAAGGACCACTGGACAGTTAAGTCCAGTCAAAGGCGATTATGGGGTTGCGGTGCTCATCTCACTTTCAGGCTGAGGGAGCTGGCGTTTGTCTACAGCTTTCCAGGTCATGTGGCCAGCAGGACTAAACCGCTTCTGGTGCAATGGGACACCGTGAAGGAAACCAGAGTGCATGGAAATGCCGTTTACCTTCCCACCACAGCTGTACCTATTTATCTACTTGCACTGGCATGCTTTCAAACTGCTAAGTTGGCAGGAGCTGGGACAGAGCAATGGGAGCTCACCCCATCATGGGGATTCGAACTGCTGAGCTTCTGATCGGCAAGCCCAAGAGGCTCAGATAGATAGATAGATAGATGATAGATAGATAGATAGATATAACAAAGGTCTCTGGGATCGATGTTTACTAGGAATGCTAGAGTATTTTGTTCAGTTCAAATTTTTTATTTACAAAAATCCTCTATTTCATTTTTTAAAATAGCAGGAAAACTGCAAATGTATATTTTAAGTGAACTGGCTTGATTTGTATTTTTTGGACTAATACACAATTTGGAATGCAGTTATCCTTCCATTTTTGCTATTTGCTGAATTTTGTGATAGTTTTTAACTTTTTTAAAAAATCAAAATGCATATAAAATATGTGTTGACAAAAATACTTATGAAAATTTTTGTGTAAAATGCATACAACAATGCAGACTTCATGGGGGGGAAATTCATGCAAAACAACTACAACTGTTCTTGCTTCCTTCCCTCCCCAAATAGCAGACTTCCAGATGTAAAGCTGACTTGGACCAGAAATAGGCTGATCTGTCCATCCCTAATGGGCATAAGATAAGGTCATCAGGCTTCCACTTCTACCATACTGCTTCTGGGATGGATTGGGTCTTCCCCACTTCTCATCCTTTCAGGACTTTCTGGGAAGCTGGGAATAGAAAGAAGACCCAATACTTGCTGGAAAAGGCATAATTGACACTGGACCTCCTTTCCCTCAGCATCCTAACATCATCATTGAACATGCAAATAATACTAGATGTCAATGGAAAGAGACAGGCAGCTTATTCTGAGTCCATTTGGATCTTTGGCTATTTGAGACAATTTACATGAATGGTTTGAGGAGCTGATATTTCTAGAAAACAGCATTTATCTATGGAGGAAGAACATGCTGTTTATTATGAAATCATCAAAGAGCTACCTGATATGTTTCATGGTCAGGAGCTTTAAGGAATTTACTGGGGCCAGTGAGTGGAAAGCCCAAACTTACAACTGCTTGGTAGTTATCGATAACATTTTTGTAAGACTCATGACTGATAGACATATTTTTAAAAATCAGCTTGAGCATATGGCCCTGTGTGAACAAAAATATGAATTTATGTTTCAGAGAGATCATAATCCAAAACCAGACACATTTTCTATGCATTGGTTGACTTCTAAGTTGTTGTTTTTGCTTGGAAAATCTCTGTACAAATCAACATCATATTTATCTAAATATACTTGCTCAGCTATGCTTCTAAAAAGGAAGGGAAAACCTTTATGAAGGTCACTGAAAGAATTCTTTCCCCTCTTTGCCTTTGCAATATATTGAAATCCTGGGGGTATTTCTCTCAAGTAAACTGTTAATTTGACATGGTGTTGGAATACAAAATGTCAGGGCCATGAATGTCAGTAGGTAATTTCTTTTTCTTCTGCTTGTTTGTAATATCTGCACAGTAAAAACAACAACAGAGTATTTATTTTTGAACAGTTTTCTCAACTGTGTTATAGCTGGATGTGGGATTCTGGGAGAGAGTCAACAACAGCCCCCAAAGGAATGTCCAAAAGGACAGCAATGAATTGTATTGCAGTTGTTGACAGGATAGAGTTTAAAATGGCCAGATAAGAGAAGGCTCATTCTGTTTTTTTCTGGGGCTGATATGAGAAGTCCATGCATACCACTGGAAGCTAAGGATACATAAAAAAAACCACTGGGCACTGATATCTCCACTTTCCTGTCCAGCATTATCATATATTTAGGACCCTTAGCTGCATGCCTATTACCATCTGCAAGTGGCTTAATTGTGCATCATTTTCCATTCAAAGCACACACATTTCTGAAAATCATTTAATGCAGATCTGAATCATTGTGCATCATATTAAGCCAATTGCACAACAGTTTGCAGTCACTAGTTTTTGTTTTGTATTGGATATGGTGATAATATGGTCAACATTTCTGCTGGTTTGGGACATTGCACTGGCAGTTTAAAGTATCAGATATTTATGACACCCCCAGTCCAAATGAGGTGGCAATACAATAGTAGTCTAAGAATTGATTATTTTCTCTATTTTGAGTGACCTGGAGTTATTAGCTTTGTAGGCCCTTTGTTTATCCTGGTGTCTTCTCATGGTACACCAAGTTCTGAGGGTAATTCCCTGGGGGCTGTGAGATATTTGCAACAAGTCCATTCATTGATCTGAGCCAGTATTTCGGAATGCCCTGGGTTAATAAAAGGCTTGTCCATCTCATGCAGTCCAAGAAGGATTCTATAAAAAATCAATAGGAATATTGTTTGTGGTTGTGTGATGGAAAGCAACATAAGCAATAAACACACTGGTTAAGATTATTCTGAATATGTAATAGAGCTGGCTTCCTTGTGAAAGGAAGAGCTAAGTTCAGTTCTGCTAGCATCACTATATGCTCAGAGACACACTGTTCTTTCATTCTAGGCTCTGGTTTTGCACCTGGCTCTAATGAGTACAATTTGGGGTTCTTGTAAACAGCAAAGTAGTTCCAACAACCCGGAAGACTGCTCAACCCATTCTAGAAGAGCCAGGGGCTGCCTGTCCTGTCTGAGGCAAAATGGGATGGTACTGCTGCTGCCACCTATCCCTACTGAAACTTTGATTTCCAGGGTTGGATGGTTCTGGGTTTTGCCGACATCTTGCCAGGGGTCAGCAGGATCCCACCAGAAACCACAGCCGCTTCTCCAGAAGTGTCAGGCAGACAGGGAGAAGGAGGAGAAGTGGGTGGTGGCAAGATCTAGTCGGAAGTTGCTGCTTCTCCCTGTTTCTCCAGATGCCTCAGCCCACCTCATGGGCGAACTGAGCTTGAAAAGAGCAGAATATTTTAGAAAGGGCATAAAAAGGTATATAGCATGGTTTTCTAGCTCAGATTGGAGAGTGCAGGGTGACTAATGCAAGAACCTTGACTGTGTGCATAGAGTAGTGCTGTTAGTGACTATAAATAACTGAATGCCTAACACCGTGATGGGCAATTTCTTAGAGGCTGCTGTCTGGCAAGTGATGGGCAGGCAATTGTGGGTGGGACCAGGTCCGAAAGTGAGCAAATCTCTCTTTTTCTCTCACTTTCTGCCATACCCTTTGTCCTGCCCCCCTTTTGACCCACCCACATGAAATGAGGCTGTGAGCCCCAAGATACCCTTCTCTGCGGGTTCGAAGTTTACGTGATATTGTCCAAGGAAATAATTACAATCTGCATCTGGAATAATGTGGGGATAGTTGGCAACTATCCAGACTAAATGTAATAATCTCAAGATGAATGCTTTGAATACCTGATGGGTGTTTATAAGGCAAGCCCTTTGTGTTTTTCAAATGGCTAGCTAATTTTTATACCCATTTGTGAAAACTATAGCATGTATTGCTTTAAATTAGGGCTGGATGTTTTTTGCTTTCTCCTTCCTGAATACTCTTTTGATAGACTGGGGAATAGTGTCGCATTATAATGTTATAATTGAATTTTCACTTATTTTAATATTCATTTCTCATCTTCATCCTGGAATCTGAGGAAAGCAATTAGCAGAGTTAGATTAAAGAACTTGAAGGGAGGGCAAGAGGTAAAATGTTTTGCTTGGTATTTTCTACATGCAGACAAAGGGCCCCTCTGCCGTATCTGAAAGCAGCAGGATGAAGTGTGCTGCATTCTGCATTTCATGCAAATGGAGGCAAATTTTCCTCATACTTTGCCAGTGAGCATTCAATGTTCCCAACTACTTTGCCACAAGAGTGCATGCTGCTCTCTGCATGGCACTTCACCCCCTCCAGTCCCTTATAAGCATGGATGATATTTACATTGGCCCCCAACTTAAACCAATGCCAACCAGAATACTGAAAACAGTGCAATGAGGCTGGAGAAGCTGCTTAGGCTGCTTGCTTTCCTACCCACACCAACGGTGGGGAATTCGGGTGTACTGAAGTTGGGCGGGGTTGCAAAAACAGATGCAAGAGAGGGGCTGGTTCTGCTTTATAAGCCACAGAAAAGCAGGACAGAGGAAGATGGAGAGCCAAAGCACAATTTTGTGGAGCACGGTAGAGGAGAAATTTGATTATATGTAAAGATCTACCAAATTTGCCCTACATGAAACAATATATGAACCAGCCACCCCTCAAAATAGGCACTTCTCAGAATTTCTCAAAATAGGCACTTCTCAGAATTTCGCAGTGCATTTCTCCAGCCAAGTAATGGGTGCAAAAAGTGCATATACCAAGGTAAAGTGTGCCTAAAAATAAATGCATTTATGAAAATGACATACAAAAGTGCATTACATTAGGAGAAATTGCTTGCAAGCCCTTTGTATATTAGGCTAAAGTGCCTAGAAAACTGTCAGGAGAAATGGGTAGTGAAATAATGAGTTTTTATGAGGATTTTAAGAAATAAATACCGCAAACTGATGTGGAAATGGGAAGAAATTAAGATTGAAAAATGAGGCAAAATGAGGAGGGAAATTAGAAAAAAAATGAGATCCCTAAGACATGACAGTAAATAATCCTCTCTCCACCTCTAGCTGGTTAACACATAGAACCATTCTGGTCTATGCTGGGTTTTCCCTCAGCTCTCATATTTATAGGCTATAAAGGAAGCTTTCCTACTAAGGAAGCTAACTTGTGCATAACTTGTGCCCACATGAGTCACACGTTAGAGAACCTAAAACCCTCCCATGAGGATCAAAGGGATGAGTCATAAGATTGCAGGTGCAGCTATCACAGCATGTGATTTCCCCCTGGTGTCTCGGAGATAGCCACATATCAATCACAGCTCAAGGCTTTTCTCTTTTGCATTCCTTCAGCAGTGCTAACTCTAGCAGAATTTGATAAAGTCTTCCAGGACTCCAGTCTACAACTTTACAATATTATACCTGCAGATCAGATGCTCAATCTAGGTCTGTGCCTGGGCACCAAAATGGATAATTGCTGAGCATCATTCCTAATCTCCTGATGATCACAACGGTCTTCTGAAAATGTCACATAACATCAAGCAATATTAAAAGTCCTACAAGCATTTTAGTAGACATGCTTTGCATCACTGCGCCTGGCTTTGCAATGCTCTATAAAATGCAAGATGGCTTATAACCAAAAGGGGCTTTCAAAACAAACACCCCAAAATGATATCCAAACAATATAATGAGTGCACTTTATGGCTGTGTATATACACACCCTAGAATAAAACACCCCTGTTTCGGAATCATAGGCAAAATATGAGCTTTGCTTTAAATTAGATACATTAAATCCTGTAATTGTCTGCCTCCCTATGAAGGCTTACTATCATTAATGTGATCATTTCATCTGTGAGTAGGAAGAAAAGTGAAAGCCGGGGATTAATCCAATAACACTAGCGTAATGTTCTTGCCTACAGACAGAGCACTCCTAGCTGATGGATTCTAGAGTCTCAACTCAGTGCACAGTGGCAACAACACTAGAGTTTGTTCTGATTTGTTTTGATGTTAGACTTAAATATTATTGGCTGCATTGGACATGTCAACTTGGGGAGCCACTCCAGACGTGCAGCTCTGCCATACTGAAGGACACTAAGGATATTAACCTGTGCTAAAAATAGCACCAGCCAAAAATCATTTATGCTAATAGCAAACTTGTTTTCTGAATGTGGATTCTTATGCTGGCAAAATGGCACCTTCTTCACTTAAGAGGGAGGTATTTAGTGGGCTTTGGGAAGAGCCACAAAGTGTTCAGATTTACGGGGGGGGGCGGACCCAACAACTATAGAAAGCTAATTGTTGTAAGAGGAAAGAAAGTAGGGAGCTATTGGAAAGGGAAGATCCTGAAAGAAGGCACAGCAGGCTGGCTGGAACCCTAAACAGGAAAACCACACATTGCAACATTTTGTTGCAGGCATCACTTGGATCTGCTTATTTGAATATACCACACATTTAGTTTGGATTTTGCCCAGGACCTGTCCAATTTTAGAAATGAATGTAGTGCCCAAATAGATTACATATCACACTGGCTGGTTGTAAAGAGATCTTAATCAGTACTATTAAACAAGAATAATTTGTTGAACTGATGAAAGATAGCAGACTGTAATCTTTCAGGTAAGCAGTTACAGTGGTACCTCTGGTTACGAACTTAAATCATTGCGGAGGTCCGTTCTTAACCTGAAACCGTTCTTAACCTGAGGTACCACTTTAGCTAATGGGGCCTTCCGCTGCCGCCGCGCCACCAGAGCACGATTTCTGTTCTCATCCTGAGGTAAAGTTCTTAACCCAAGGTACTACTTCTGGGTGAGTGGAGCCTATAACCCAAAGTGTTTGTAACCCGAGGTGTTTGTAACCCGAGATACCACTGTATTTATATCTCTAACATTTCACAATATGTAAAGTTAACCATTATCTTTTCTTTTCCAAAGTTAGAAAGGGTCTTTCAACTCCAGCTGTTCAGCAAAGAGCAGACACAAGTGAGTTGCACTGTGTTAACTGCAGGGAGCTGAAATCAATAGTTTATTCCTCTAGTCTGCCCTGAACCTTGAAAGAAAGGTTTTTGCGGGAAGCTGTTCCAGCCACAGTTGTTCCTTTGGTATTCCATTAGGGTTCTTCGGGGACTATATTATGCAGCTCTGTTGGTGTCAGTTTTTAAAGCACTGCGAACCACCTTATATGGGAAGAAAAGGTAGTAGATTTTCCTCCCTGCATTGATTTTTCTGTCCCTTAAGGGTATGTGGAACTAGCTTCAAGCTACTTTAGGACTAATTTGCATGAATGAAAATTCACATTGTTTGCACAAAGAACTCCACAAAGAACAAAGCCTGGCTGCGTGGTCAAGTTAAGGTGTCATCTGAGTGCTGTCACTGTAGCCTTTCTGCTGGCAAATGAAAAAGCACGTAAAGAACTACACTGCTGGACCAGACCACAAGTGGCCGTTGAGATGTCCATGGAAGCTCATGAACAGGGAATGTATGCAATGGCTATCCATTGTTCTTTATTTTTTGGCATTTGATAATCAAGTGCCATGCCCCCTATGAATACTCCTGCAATGACCACTCCTCACATTAAATGGGGGTACCCTTTGCATGCTCGCACGCAGCCCTCTGGACCCTATGCGGTATCATTAGCACAGGCTAGGCTTCACCTCCCCGGGTGGGATACCTGGAGGTCTCCGTCTACCTCAGCCAGTTGCCCAATCCTGCCTGGGGAGATGTTGCCAAGGTGATCAGGCCAGGTAGGGGGAGGGACTACCTGCCCATACAATAGGGGGGTGTTTTCCCAATGAAGACTGCAAAATGGAAGGAGGGGTTTACTCCCTCCCAATAAAAATGCCTCCTTGGAACTCTTGCTCTTCTATCTAAGGGGCTTTGGCTTGGGAGATATCCAATTAGGTGTTTTGTGGCATCATGGGCCTTAGTTATTCCTGTATCTAAAAAGAAACATGTCAGCTCCAAAATAAAAGCCTTATTTGGCCCCATGCGCCTGGAGAGAAGACTTGTGAGACATGCATTTGGAGACTAGTCCATTAGGGTCAATGGAGCATTGCTCCACCACCCCCTGACCATCCCCAACTGTCTTTCTTCTTATCTAAAACCACCTTGGGGAGTGGCCCCGGCTGTCAGCTTCCTCCTTTTCGGTCTCAGTTTTGCCCTTGAAGAATTCAGCATGGGAACAGGACCAAAATACGAATTAGCTGACTCTCCCTATCACTGGCTCTGAATCAACCTATGGTTGACCTCTCTGCCTTCCACCCTAAGATTCCCAGTGAGTACCAGCCATCACTGACATCAAACTATCAAGCAGCTTCAGCAACTATCTAGTTAACCTTGATGAGTTGTTTCTCTAGTGCCAGTGGGTGTCTGTTCCCACCCTCCCTAGAGCAGGAACATTTTGCTTAGAGCAAGCATGTCCAAAGTCCATTTCGGGGGCCTAATCTGGCCCGCCAGTCAGTGGCATTTTACTTCCCGGGCTATAATCCAATAAAAAAAACCTTCAACAACTTCAATCCTAAAAGAAGCTCAACAACTCCAATCCTAAAAAAAGGTCAGCAACTTTGGTTGGCCCCCACGGCCCTTCACTTCATCAAATCTGGCCCTCTTTGAAAAAAGTTTGGACACCAGTAGTTTCCACTGAAATTTAATCTGCAGCAAAATTCAAGCAAATGTGAAGGTCTTTAGGAAGAATTTTGGGGAGACATCATGTTTGTAGAAGACCAGAGGCATTTTGGGATGGAGTAGAATTGCTTTCTCAAGAGGATCCCTATATCCTACTGGTGACACCCTCTTCCCCCTTTTTAATGGCTGGGATCAAACAAACATGCTCAGCTTTTGATGACTGGGGAACATTGTTTCAGTTCTGATTGTTTGTCTGTTCTTAAGACAAAGCACTTCTTTCATAGGCTTTCACAAACATACACAAATTCCCATTCACTTTTTTTTAATAGAAAAAACAACAGTATTCCTTTCTCTGTTATCATACACCACTGTTCCTTTGAAGGAGATGGTAGATTGCCATTGAAAAGCATTGTTATTTCTGTAATGTATTTGACCCAGTTTTGAAAATAAAATTTCTTTATCAGCTCTTCTGCATAGACTTTCAAAAGGAGCATAGCTTGATCTTGCTTTATAGCTGAATTTCTCATTTCCTGAAGATCAGATAACATATTTTGGAAAGGAAGCAAACTACTGGTATCTCAGCTGGTTTACCAAGCCAAATAAACCATGCACAATAAATATTGTACAGTATTAGCATATTTTTTCCTCAGACAAACACTTATGTGGATGTCATGTATCATAATGTAGTTGAGTGTTATCTTTCAAGCACACATTGAGTGTTTGAATGCCACATATTTCTATAATTTCAAAATAATGGTTAGTGAAATAACCATTATGGGAACAATTGGTCAATCTATTCAGCAGCAGTTCTCCACAGTTTCAGACAGGAGTGTTTCTCAGCCCAATCTGGGAGATACTGGAGATGGCATCTGGGACCTTTTCCATGTGCCCTCCTGCTGAGCTGTGACTCTTCCCTTAGCTCACAGCATAAGAGCTCATCCCTTAACAGTTCCATAGTTTGGACCTCACATGTTCATATGTCTTTAAATGAGATTCTCCACATCTCTGGGATACAGTCTAGAAAAAGATAGGCATGACTAAGTCCCACTGAAATCAACGGGACAAGAGTCTTGCAGCCAAATATATAGTGTCTTAATTTGAATCTAATTGTAGATCCCACTGCACTATACTTCTACTTGTAGTCCCATCTCCTTTCTACCAGCTATTTTCTGCCTTACCTTGACCCATGTCTCTGGGGCCTCTGGTCCTCTTTTCCAAGGCTGCTTATTGCTTACTCTTCCACCCATAGGATTTTCAGCCTGCTTCCTCTTTGACATCATAGTAAGTCAACAAGAGTCTTAAGAGTCCTAAGTCACTCTGTCATTTCAGTCAATCATTGCACACAGCCTCACCACCACTACAAATATATTTTAGAACATTACAGTGTAGGATTAAGTGGTCTGGGGTGAAAGCCATTAATTTCAGTGAAAGGTATGCCTAGCCCTTTCTAGCTATCCAACAGAGCCATTGTGTATGCTTTTGTGTATGATCAAAGTACAGCAAAAAGCGAGCCTATTTGCATGAATGATCAGTGGGCAATATGAAATGTTTGGCAAATTATGCATCACTATGATTATTTTCTATCAAAACACCATGGAAACTGGATTTCTGTAACTTTAAGCAATCCTGGTGAACTTTTCAGTGGGTGCAAGGGGCTTGCCTGTAGCCATTGATAGTCTGAATGACACAGTGAAATTTGGTCCATCTCTTATTAACTGGATGCTCTCCAGATGCTGTTTGTCTGTTATAAAATAAACATATACTTTAAGAAGCACACATCCTGGAAACAATTCACAGGTTTGTTATCCTGAACAAGTCTCACTGAAGTGGAGATCTAGATCAAAAGCAAATGGATCCTTTTACCCAGTAGAAATTCAAATAATGCGTTGCTCTTCATCCATTTGAAATCTTCAGGGAGGAAAGCTACTGCTGGGGGCGACATGGAGTGTGAAAATTGCAAGTCAGGGAAGGATTGGTGTGTTATGTGGGCCTTACAAGAGAATTTCCAGCTGGATTGTAGCCATAGCAGTGTAAAAACTTATATAATGTAAGCAGATATTTGTTTCTGAAGGTTCCCAATACCACTTGGAGCTATTTCTTGTGAGATAAGCTGTGTTCTATTTTAAATAATTCCATATAAAGCATACATGATCAGTATTCAGAGTTCTGAAGGTCTCTGTTCCAGGTGGCATTTATTTTTAGCTACTTTGGAAAGTACAGGACATTCTGAAGCATCTGAACATTGCTGAACCAACACTGCCGAACTATTGTGTGAAACACTTATGAGAAAAGCTTTTGAGGTTTGCATTGTTGCTCTCATGATGTACCCTGCATTTCTGAGGTTGCCTAGCAATTGTAAGTTGTTTAAACGTCAAGCCAACAACAATGATAACTATGATTAAAGTACAGTCATTCAAAAGAACAGCTACCATACCTACAAGTATAAATTCCTACAGAATGAACGAAAGGGAAGGAAAAGAACCTTTTGCATGAAATACATAAACAAGAAAAAAACAAAACACCAAGGAACACGTGTATAACTGCACAGTTTCTAGACATTTCAAGTAAAGTAACCATATTGTCTTGGATAATCTTTTTCCAGGTTTTAGGTGGTGTGAAGGACCCTAAAACGGGTGATATCCTGTGAAGCAAAAGTCAGAATTCTCTTCCACAAATAATAGGGCTTTCCCTTCCTCTTCTCCCCCACTGCAGTCCCACATGCCCCCAATGTGTGTCATTTCTAAATGTATTTATTAATCATGGTGCCTTGTATTGTAATATATGTTTTTTAATATATTTTTGGAGACATGGAAAACTTCAACTTTTGGGGGATATACTTCATATACATTTGGCAACCTTTTCCAGGAAGCAGCATCTTTTGACTGTATGTGCTACGAATTCTACACATGTAGGATTTAGTGTGGAAGTTCCATAACAATGTTGGGGTACACTTGCTTTGATGGAGAGGTGTACAAATGTCCCAATTATATGTATTGTCTATTAACAGGAATGCTTTTGGACTTTATGTGCACCAAATTCTAGCATTCTATGTCATATGGGAGTATCCTAGCAATTTTGATACATCCATGAATGAGGCTCAAATGTTTTTGTGCTTACAGCTTATAATGATGTATTTGGTTTCAATGGCTCCTTACTAATGTTTACCTTCTCTTTCTTTTGTCCTTCATTTACATGCTTTCCTTGGTGTATAGCTCACCATTTAGGAATTGAATTCATGGGTAAGCTTTCAATTTTCTTTTAAATTTGCTGTTGATATTTAAATTCTCAAAAAAATCTATTGTGTTACACTCTGTGGAAGAATTTCAGGCACTGTGCAGGATTCCAAGTGTTGCCATGACTTGTGGTGACAAGGTCTAAAGCTGCTGCGTTTAAATGAAAGTTTTGTGACAACAATCTACTATTCAGGAGTTATCGGGCATCTGAGGCTTAGGTTGGGGAGATGCTCCTTTAGATTCCTCTTCTGTCATTTTCAGCTCAAAATTTTCCTCTCTGAGTTGCCATCTCATCTCTGAGTAGAAAGCAAAGGAAAGATGAGGGAACCCTGCATCTTTCTCCTCACAAATGAAAAAGCAGCTGTGAGAGAGCCACTTTGAGCTGAAAAAGTTTCAGGGTGATAAAAGATAAAAATTGCAACATGTATTGTGAGCTTTAGAAAATCCTTTTGAGGATAAACGAGAAGTGCCTGTATAAAACAAAGCCTTCTATTTTACAAGGAGAGACTGAAACTCAACCTTATGAGTTCATAGCCACTGGTCAGCCATATATTTTTTACAGAAGCCATGTTTTGAAGAACAGTAGCACTGGTTATACAGTGGCATGTTCTGAAAAGGTGTGCCTGTCACTTCAGATGAAGGTAGCTCACACAGAAGAAGTGGAGGTGAGAAAAGAAAGCAAGTTGAAGGCTGTTGGATCAAAAGATGTTAGTTGAAAGCAACTGAGGGTTTTCTGCAATAGTCTATCTGGTGAATGAGGTAAAACATAGCAATATTGACTGTGGGGGTAGTTGTAGGCTCAAGAGGCATATACCACTGTCTCATAAGGGTATGGTCTATTTCAGAGTTGATCCCAGATTCCTTTGAGTCTAGGGCCAGCTTGAAATGGGATCTGCCCACACCTGACACAACAGGACCTCCCCTACCAGCCCTCCTGTTGCCAGCAAACAAATCCCATATCTCTGCAAAATGGGTAGTTGGAAGTAGGGAGGCATTTGCTGACTCCTCCCCTGCAATATTCTGTGTGGGTTGCCGTTGAAGAGGGAAAACTGTAAGAGGGGCTGAGTTGTGCAAAAGCCATTTGGACTTTTGGCTCTTCCTTTCAAATGTTGAAAGGTGGGCTGCTTGTGCTTTTGCACATCAGTACAGATGAGAAATCCAAGCCTAGAAATGGACTGAGAAAGCAAACAAGTGACAGAAAAAATGGCTTCCTTCTCTGGGGGAACAGAAGAGGTGCAAATTGCAGATCTCAGTTCTCCAATTCCAACATGGCTTCTTGAGGACTGCCAATGTCCTCCTGATGGGAAGTACATTCAGATAGCACTGCAAGTACAAGGTGAGGGAGAAAATGGACAATAGGACTGTAAAATATATACCTGGCCTTTACAGTAACAATACCAGGAAAAGAGCTTTGCCTCTTGCATTATTCAGGAGGAGAAGTTCCAAGCAGACGTAAAATGCCTCTTTAGATTATTTGGACCCTAAAGCCAACATTGAGTTTAAAATATGTATGCTTGGGAAAGCAACATGGCCAGCTGCAGAGGGAATAGATGAATACTATATGAGGCTGAGACATTAAGCATTTGGAAACACTGATAAAGAGATCAGATCAAAGCTCATGCAACATTGCAGTTCAGCTCATCTGACAAAGCCAGGACTCTCTAATTCTGGTGCTGTGTCAGGAGTAGCAAACATTGTGCAAATGTTGGTGGACAGCAACTCCCATCGTCCCTGACCATTGGTCACCCTGGTTGTGGTTGATGGGAGTTGTATCTGGAGGGCACCACATTGGCTTGTGGTATAGCAACAGAACTCCTACATCTTGCATGTGATGTGGAAGTAACTGAAATACAAGTGACTGGCACTGCACTGAAGATCAAAAGCTGCAGACTGAAAAAGGGGAATAAATCTATGCATATTTACTCAGAAATACTTCCCACTGTGTTCTAAGCAACTTATTCTTAAGGTCCATGTGATTGCTGCCTAAATGTGCAATCAGGCATGTCCAACCAGTCAATCGCGATCCATCGGTTGATCCTGTGGTGTTCCTTGTCGACCATGGTCGATTGCGCCGGCGCTTTAGTGAATGCCTTATTTTCCTGCGTCTGTGGTTAGTGTGTGTGAATGAGTGAGAGCTGCAGACTTTAGGGCAGGCTTCCTCAAACTCAGCCCTCCAGATGTTTTGAGGCTACAATTCCATCATCCCTGCCCACTGATCCGGCTAGCTAGAGATGATGGGAGTTGTAGGCCAAAAACATCTGGAGGGCTGAGTTGAAGAAAGCCTGCTTTAGGGTGAGCTATTTAATGCAAGGGTCCCTCCCCCTAAAGAAAGATCAACAACTTAGGTCTCCCCCTCTAAAGAAAGCTCAATAACTTTGCCCCCCCCAAAAAAGCTCAACAACTATGTGCAATGTCAGTGGGTAGATCACTCCCAGTTTTATTAGACTGGGAGTAGATCACAGTCTGTATAGAGTTGGACATGCCTGCTACAGGTGTATTCTCAAAAGTAAGTCCCACTGAGTTCAACGGAGTCTGTTTTCAGGTAAGCAGGTATAGGATGGTAGCCAAAAATAAGCAAATCAAGTACTGAGGCTGAGACAGAAAAGGAAGCTTGCCCTTCTGGGGTGGATGATTTCATAAACCCATTCCCTGCATATGGGAAAGTATGGAGTTTTCTGGGGGAAAGGGAATTTATTCTTAAAGTATGCCTAAAGACGCAAAAGAAGCAAAAGCCTACAAACACAGCACAGCTTCAAGCAAATCAAAGAATTCAAGAGCTGGGCAATGAATAAGATTATGTTTTTGGAATGAAGACAACACCAAAGAATACTGAGAAAGATACAGGCAGCCCAAAGCAACTGTTTACATGAGAAACACTGAAATATAACTGCATGTTGATAAGGAAGAACTGTAACCATACTAGATGAAGCAATATTGGAAGAACTGAAGCAGTAACTGTTCCACACTTGAACATGCAACCATTACAGTGGATCATATGAGTCCACGGTGAAAATCCAAATTTAATGCACATTTACTACTATGGCAAAAATTTAAAACACTGAGTACAGTACTGCTACTGTTTTCAGAGCTGAAGGAAATTAAGGCTCTCTGTTTAAGGAGCAGCCATTGCTCTGAACATCATCAAGCCTGCCTGCAAAGCAAACACATTGCCAAAGGATGAGGCAATGGATATGATGATGAATTTCAAGGAAATGAGGAACTGAACGATTTAAAAATTAAAATACATATTCATGATAATGTGAAGTTAATCATATGGTCACACAGAGGTATGCAGTTCCTTATTAGGGGTGGACAAGGAACTGGTGCCACAAAGATTACAAACAACAGGCATCTTAGAACTGGTTAAAGGAACAACAACAAGGGCCTTCTACTACACAATACTATAGCTGTTAACTTGGAAATAAGTTGCATTGACTTCAGTGGGATTTACTCCTAGGTAAGTGTGTGTAGGATTTCAGCTTTCTTCTACCTTCAGCAGGCCTCTTTCCAATGATCTAATCACCAGGCATGAGACAATAATCTGTATACACAACCTGTTTTAGGCATTAGAAGAGAAACAGAACAAGATTTCTCAAATTTCCCTTCTAAAAGTACACATGGTTAAACATCTGAAGAACAAAGCAACAGGGCCTTTTCTTTCCAAATAAAGTTGAGGTGATGGAGTTGCATAGAGTTGAAATACTCCAGCATTCTCCCCACCCCTGAAAACTTCCCTTTGAGAAATTCTGGTTTGCATAATATTGTTAGCTCATATTGATGGATGGAGGAAACAGTGGACTAAGAGTAATGGAAGGATTAGAACCAAACCCCTTGCTGCCTCTAACCATAGTCAAATAATTCCAAATTATATTAACTGTATCCTGAAATTCTGCACCCTTTTCTCAGGTGGAGAAACTGAGGAGGATATTTGACTCAATAGTCTCCGGAAGAAAAGAAAAATATGTCCCAAAATGGTCTTCTAAGCCATTTTTGGCTCATAGTGCAATCTGTTAGAATAGGAATGGCAGTTGATTCTCAAGAATAGGAAGTTAGATCTGCCCAAATTGCAGCTTGCAAAACACTGCTGTATCTTTGCAGCCATTTGCTAATGCCTGTGCCAGTGTGTCTTAGGCTATGGTGTTTTAGTCTACAAGACTTGAATCCTCATAGCTTAGATATTTAACTGATGTGAGATTGTAGAAACCAATGGGAGGGCTGTGTTTTGTAGGGCAAAACCTCATGTGTCAGTGAATGCCTATCAGATAATATAACGTTGTTGTTGTTGTTGTTGTTGTTGTTTGTTGTTGTTGTTGTTGTTGTTGTTGTTGTTAGCAATCTCAAGCCAATGCCTCTCTAGTTTAGAAAACACAGATCTGTCAGTGTTTTCCCCTGACACTTTGCCTAATCCCTTTTGAGAGTGTCTGAAATGCTCAAGGCACAGAGTCAGCTAAAATTCTCCAGGAAAAAAAATCACAAGCGAAACATGTCACTTACCGATATTATTTCAGACAGAAGCTCTCCCAGCACCGGCTCAGTTTGTTTACAGCTATGCTAATGGTGACATGAAGTAAAGCATTGTTTTGACACACTCGTGAGGGAACCTTATAAAAATCAGAGCAAACAGCTGTTAAACTGTGAGTGGGAAGTTAGCTTATTTGAAAGGATTTGGACACTGGCTTCTATTATATTTGTTTTCTACAAAAAAATAATAAAATAAAATAAAATGTTTCTTTAGCGCAGTCCTGTTTATGTATTCTTAGAAGTACGTCCCACTGCATTCAACGGGACTTACGTGCGAGTAACTGTATAGAGGGCTGCAGCTTTCATTTCCCATGGAAAATAATAGTAATAATTTCACGTACTGCTTATCAGTTGACATTTTGGGAGCCAGCAATAGTGGGTACTGGGTATTTTCTGAAGATATGTTTAGATTACCACATATAATCCTTGTAAAGGAATCAGTAATATTGTGGATTCTGAAGTGGACTGTGAACTGACCAAAGTCATGATCCACTTGAATTGAAGCAGGTGAGCCTACTTTGGAATCTGAGTTCAGCAGATGATTCCCTCATCCCTAATGGTGCTTAACTTTCCTTGGGAAAACAGGGTGCTCACCTCCTCCAATCTTCCCCAGCAGTGTACAGTGACACAAGAGAGTAGGGTGTGGCCTCAAATGTTATCTTATTTTGTTGAGACCCAACAAACAGACAGCAGACCTGACCCATCACCGAATGAGAACCAACTGTGAAATCTAGAACATTCCCAGAATCCCTTGCAATATGTCATGCTTCTGTGGCTAACGCATGCAGGTTTGTTAGATGCTGATATGGGAGGAGTTCCTCAAAGATAAAGAGGTTGGAAAAGCACTGCTTTAATTCAAAATGTAGAGGGTTTCCAAATACGTGATGTGAGCAAAGTTCACACCACTTTCCCACATCATGAGTGAGAGAAAGCAAGGCTGATGCATTTGTAATGTGGGTTTTATGTTCACATGGCAAACCTCATTGGAACTCCTTGAAGCTTCATATGCATGGGGGAATGCCCTAAATCAGCACTAACATTGGGAGAGCCACAGCTTATACAGTGGTACCTTGGTTTATGAACTTAATCCGTTCCAGAAGTTCTTATACCGAATCCGTTCTTAAACTGAGGCGCACTTTCCCTAATGAGGCCTCCTGCCACCGGTGCCCTTCCACCGTTTGGCTTCCATTCATAGACTGAGGTAAAGTTCGCTAACCGGAACACCTACTTCCAGTTTTGTGGAGTTCGTAAGCCGAATAGTTCGTAAACAGGGCTGTTTGTAAGCTGAGGTACCACTGTATATGTGTGTATATACACTGACGCTATCTAACTGTACATATGAAAATGCAAATATTTGAATGTGGCAAACAGTTGTTTGCAAACACCTGTATCACACAAGCACACTTGTTAGGAAGTGAAGACGGCGGGCTGCATCTCCCTATTTAGTGTCCGCTACAAAAAGTGTGAAATAAAGAAGGGAAAAGGAGAGAGATACCTGCGTCCCAAGTATGTCAACAATAGTGCAAACAGTGGGTGAAAATTGCAAAGGCAGAGGAGAATGGATGAATGGAAGAGGCAAGAGTGACAAGTGAATGAACAAAGGCAGGATAAGGAGGGAAAACCTGTAAATAATAATTGAGTAGTAGTAGTAGTAGTAGTAGTAGTAGTAGTAGTTATTTATCTGTACCCTGCCCATCTGAATGGGTTGCCTCAGCCACTCAGGGTGGCTTTCAGTATATATAAAAACATAGTAAAACTATACAGGACTGCCTTCAGATGTCTCCTAGGTGAGCCCCCTTGCTTTCAAGATGGCTTACTTCTGAGTAAACATGCTTAGGGTTTTTGTTATAGTCCCACACTAAAGGTCACTATCCGAGTATCCCCCTCCGCACAAAAAGAAAAAAAGGCCCTATTGCTGATACCCCTTCTCTGCCTGTAATATGTCCTGCATTAGCTTCTTAATCAGATGGATTGGGAAAGCAACACTGACTGCAGGTTTTCCTCTTTTTTTGAATATAAATAAAGTATTAAATAGTACACATTCTCAGAACATACCTGGTTGTACTTTTTGTAGAGCATCTGCAGCTCATTCAGCCACATTTGCCATCTGGAGAGGAGGTAATAGGTATCTGAATAGCGGTGCACTGGTATTTTGTGTT
Organism: Podarcis raffonei; assembly: GCF_027172205.1. Taxonomy (NCBI): domain Eukaryota; kingdom Metazoa; phylum Chordata; class Lepidosauria; order Squamata; family Lacertidae; genus Podarcis; species Podarcis raffonei. The sequence continues at coordinate 23,803,334 of NC_070606.1, forward strand.
TGGACAATTGGGGGCAGGGAAGGATCAGCGTAGTCACAATCTTATCAAAAAGTAGAGAGATGTTATTTTGCTTTAATACTACACTAGAAACACTACGATTGTCTGTGATATCTGAACAGTTCAAAATGAATCTTGCTAGCAGCAGTGTGAGGAACAGCAGAAAGAGCAACGGTTGATGTGCCGGGGTTCGTGCACATGCATGTGTTTGTGCCTGAGCACAAGAATCAAGAAGTATCAAACCCTTCTTTCAGAGATTTCACTTGTGTGTCAAGACCCCGAGCCCCCCCCCCTTTGTTGAATAATAATGTGTAGACACCATACTTAGGTTAATGGGCAAAATATAGGCCACAACTTTATTGTAGAATGTGAGTGGTATTGGCTTAGGCATTGGAATTGAACCAACTATATCTGACTCCTGCCCACCTGCAGGAAGTCTCACCACCAGTAGGATGCACATCAACTAGGATCTCCCCCAGGGTAGTGGATAGGGGTTGTGCCATGGCCCTAGGCCCCATCTGGACTTCAAACAGAGACCATGCCCCTCAGATTCCTTTAACAGAATACCCTTTAGTATGGAATACCCTTTAGCCATACCTCCCCTCCCCCGAACAAGGTTTTACCAATGCCTAACCGCCAAACCTTACAAAGTTGTTGCTATGAGGTAGGCAAAAACCAAATGGCCAGTGCCAATTTGCCAAGTGGAAAAATTCCTACCAGGCCCCTCAGCGGCGACCAACTGAGGTCCATAGCAAAGCCAATATGTTGAACACATGAAAAGAGGGCGGGAGGGTGGGAGATCTGCAGAAGCCGGAACAAGAGGGAGATCCCCTTGCAGTGCTGCGGTTTAAAAGGAGTAAGCCATGGGTAGGCAAACTGAGGCCTGGGGGCTGGATCTGGCCCAGTTGCCTTTTAAATCCAGCCCATGGACGGTCCAGGAATCAGTGTGTTTTTACATGAGTAGAATGTGTCCTTTTATTTAAAATGCATCTCTGGGTGATTTGTGGGGCATAGGAATGCGTTCTTTTTTCTTTCTTTTTTCCAAAATATAGTCCGGCCCCCCATAAGGTCTGAGGGACAGTGGACCGTACCCCTGCTGAAAAAGTTTGCTGACCCCTGGAGTAAGCCATACCCCTGGCCAACCGGATTGGCCAGCCGGGGCCATGATGTGGGGCTTCCCCAGCCCCTGCTGTGTATGGAGGCCATGTGATCTGACCGCAACACCATCCCACTCAGAAGTGGAATGGCTTTCTAGAGACTTAGGGGCAGAGGGCTTAAATCCAAAGGGTGGCACTCAAATGCACGTTTTAAATTTTAATAGGGACAGCCAGAGAACATTAAATTGTGGAATGGGGAAGAGAAAGCTCTTTAAAAGCAGAATTTGCATGTTTTATTCTCCCTGATGCAAATATCTTTACCACTCACATGGACTGTGCAAACTCACTGTTATTCCAATCCTTTCTGAACCATGGCAAGGTGGAACATTTCACTGGCAGTCGAAATGTAATTGTTATTCTGAAGGAGCATCCTCCTAAGCCTGTGACCAAACCAATGTCAACAGCATAAACCATAAACAATTTTATGCACGAAAGGCATAAAGCCAGACAATGTGTGACTCTAAACTAAATATTGCCGTAGCATGAATATAGCACTTCAGCAGGTGTTTCCGCCAAACAAACTGGCATCTGGCATTTTTACAATGTCAAGATTACTGAAATAGAGCTTAGCATATATAAATCTTCCTAAAGGTTTATTTGAATCTTATTAGTGCCACTCAGGAAAAAAATCAGCAAAATCCTTCACGTTCCATGTTGGAAAATTAGTCTGGGTTATGTTGGGAGGTGCCTCTCTGGGTCTGCTCTGTGAGTTTTATAATCAAATAATGAAATGTCAGTTATGCTATATTGTATTTTTGACAATGAAGCCTCTGGCACTAATGAGCTGAGCTGATGTGATGGTTTGTAACATTCCAACTACATGAAGAACAAAACTGTCAACAGCAAAACGTTTAGAATCCAGTTTCTCTGAGAAGGGATAGTTGGTCTGTTTAGCACTGAATAAACATCATATGGGCCCTATAGATAGAGGAGTTCCCAAGTCAAGCTTTGTTTGTGTGAATATTCATCATTTTCCTTTTCAACCTTTTTGGTACTGCCTTTTCACTTCCTACTGTTTCTTCTTCCTTTCTGAGCTGATCAACTGAGTATGATCAGAGATCACTCAGTGAATGGGATAATGTTACAAGATCGGCACTATTTGGTCATGCAAAGAAGCGACTGAAAGGGAGGGTAACAGTCAGCAAGGGAAGGTTTTCCAAAAAAAAATGAAGGAAAAAAAGCTAAAAGGGGGAAGTGGTGCTAGTTACGTGACCCCCCCCCCCCCCCGAGCGATATGGTGGAATGCTCTGTCACAAGAGACTAGGCCCTGTGGGACTTGACATCTTTCCGCAGGGCTTGCAAGATGGAGCTGTTCCACCAGGCCTTTGGCTAAGGCATAGTCTGACCCCCCTCTCTCCTTCTGTAATCATAGAACTCTCATAGAACTCTAGCCCAATGGTTGCCATTAATTTGATTTTGAATTGATTTTAGAATGTATTTTAATTTATTGACTGTGATTTTATGTACACTGTGCTATTTTTACTTGTTGTTAGCCACTCTGAGCCCGGCTTTGGCCGGGGAGGGCAGGATATAAATAAAAAATTATTATTATTATTATTATTATTATTATTATTATTATTATTAATGCTGACATTCATAAAAAACAACAATCTCAGAACCATATTTAAGAGGAGACCATTACTTCCCAAAGAAACCTCAACGCAATATTAAGACTTCAACATTGGAGGGACAAATTTTGCCTCCCCTCTCCCCTCCACCAAATGTGTCTAACTAAACTTCAGTTAAAGCTTGCATGCAAAAACGTGAGGGTGGGAGAAAAGGGAAAGGGTGCCTTTGTTTCATTTGCAGGCACTTCTGGAAGGCAGGGGAGAAGTGAAAATCAGTGCTTTCCTTTCTTTCGTTTTCCTCCCTTGGCTAATGTGTACCAACCTCCCCCATTTCTAAGCACACGGATAATTGCAAGTGAACATTACCACAGTAACACTGGGAATAAGGCTCTGAAAGTACATGACATGCTTAGCTAAATTTAATTGGTCACCTTGAATTATAACGTCAATGGTTACGGTCAAACTTTAATTTCACCAAGCCACAGAGGTTGCCCCTGCTAACGATGAGATCAGCAAAACTCTTCAAACGATATATGCTATTTTGCAACCAAAAATTCAGCTGCACAAGACATTAAACATATTTGCCTGCCCTGCTTGCTACTCTGTCCATCTTGCTGTCTGGCATGATAAGTCTGTAACAGTACAAAGGATTTGACATTAGAAATACCAAGGATATGACACTGGGAATTTGTGATGAGCTGCAAGACTTACATAGTTTTTTTCTCTATGTACTTAAGAATTCAGTATCACAAAAGTGTGACTCATGTTAGAAGGTAACAAATACATTATATTAACAACACTTTAATTCTGGTGCTATCAACATCATGTACAAAGAAATGCACAGTGCTTGATGGATGACTTAGGAATGATGACAGCTAAAAGCAATTAATTATGTTATCTATTTCTCAGAATGTTTGTTCATACTGAACTGACGGGGATGTAGAAGAAAGTCCACCTAACAGGCAGGGAGACCTCCAAAATGATACCAAATATGAAACTCATGTTCAGGGAATAGGCATTTAGTCCAGGAATGGAAAACAGGATCCGCCTAGCAGCCCGGAACTTGAGCTCACCCTGACATCCTGCAGATTACTTTGGCAGATAGGCGGGGCTGCCCATCTGTCATTTACCAGATGTCAGCATGATGTAAGGTGAGCCATCCTCAAAGGAACCAATCAGGAGCATTCTCCAAGTATTGGAATTCCGGAGAATATTATGAAGCCAACAGTTGAAAAGCCATTCCTGCAGAGATTAGTAGTAATACTTAGCATTTGTATAGAAGCTTTGAGTGTTCAAAGGTGGAACCCTTTCAGATGTGGGCTGTTATTCTTCCTGTATGTACACTGCCAGTCAATGTAGACAATGCCAAACCAAGTGGACCAATGGCCTGACTTTGTATAAGACAGCTTCCTATGTTCTTAAGGCCACCAAGTGTGAGTTCTTGGCAAAAGCAGTGGGCTAGGAACTTCCTCCTTCACAGGCCTTCTCATAAGCCTATTCACTTCTCTACCAGCTCTCCATTAATGATGAAATTAATACAGTCTTTAAAAAATGTTGCTCATTGTCTCAAGTGCTTTTTAAGGAATAGTGGTTTATGTGTTTTAAGAATGCATTTCAGATTTCAAAATTGGTGAGGGTTTATGAGAAAGAAGCCGCTAAGTTCTTCGATTCAGAACACATTTGCTTAGACGAGTTTGGATTTCAACTGACATAATTAGGGATGGGAGAGAAATTTGATTTTCTTTACATTTTAATGATAAACTATATAATTTGCTTTTCTTGAAACTGTATATGAACCTAGACATGATTATCCTCTGAAATTCACACACTTCCAGATTTTGTGTTGCAGGTCTCCAACTAAGCAATGGTTTTAAAATGCATACGTTAATGAATATAACATTGAAATATCACATTAGGGGGAATTGCTTACAGAAATGTGCATTTTTTTCAAAACTGCATGTACAAAAAAAATTATATTAGGAAAAAAATGCACTCAAATGCTGAACCTCTAAAGAAATACACGGAATGATGTGGAAATGTGGAGAAATGAATATAGGATTGGAAAAATAATAAATGAAAGAGCTTCAAAATAACATTCCTCCATTTGTACAAGTATTCTTGGGAGCAGTAGGTTTCTGGATTAGAACTTTAAAAGCATGAAGATCACAGGAAGACTTGCCCAACTATCTTGTAACACTGACTGTTCTCTAAGTGCCATTTCTTCTCAGTTAAGGCTTTGTTTAACTCATGGTAAAATATTTAGTCCCAGACACGTGGTCTGAAGAGAAGCAGCACAGTTACTTCTGGTGCATTTCCTGGGATGTGACATTTCCTACAAAGGTAAGTAGAGACACAGCCTGTTTTGTATACATTCTACTTTGTTTCAGTTTAAATGTGTTAATTTTTATTCTCTGCTCTTAGGGACACAGGATTTTCCCCTATAGGAATCTAGAAGATGTCAACATTTTTGTTACATTCACACATCCAGGACTGATTCTCCACCATCATACTTCAGCTAGAAAGCAACTGCATCTTGCATTTTGCATCCAGCTACAGCAAAATGGTAAACCCCAGAATAACATGTATGAATTCACTTTACAGTGTTACATGATTACAGTGGTACCTCTGGATACGAATGGGATCCGTTCCGGAGCCCCGTTTGTATCTAGAAGCAAACGTAACTAGCGATGGCACGTCTGCGCATGTGCGTGTCGCTTTTCGCCACTTCTACGCATGCACGTGACGTCATTTTGAGCGTCTGCACATGCACAATCGGTGAAACCCGGAAGTAACGCGCTCTGTTACTTCCGGGTTGCCGCGGAGCTCAACTCGAAGCGCATTCAACCTGATCAAGAGAATAAGAGACCAGCCCTACCTTAGGACTATTTCAAACAACACATGCAGTGAAGCTTGGGAGAGGCAACCAGATTCATATAAAGCCCATGCTTTTAGCTTCCAGTAAAGTATTTTTTCAAGTCAGAACATAAGAAGGGCCTGCTGGATCAGGCCAGCAGCCTGTCTAATCTAGCATCTTGTTTTCATAATGGCCAACTAGATGCCTGCAGGAAACCCAGAAGCAGAATTCAAGCCCCAATCACTCTGCCTTCCTGTGGCTTCCAGCAATGGGTATTAAGTATAATGCCTCCTTACTGCAGAGACAGATCATAGGCATAATGGCTAATAGCCATGATGGCTCTCTCCTCCGTGGAAAAAAAGTAACAAGCTGAAAGAAGATAATTTCCTGCAGGTAAGTGCGGATGGAGAAAGCAAGCCCAAGGTTCTAATATGAGAGCTTTCCCGGCCCAAATTTTGGACATAGGGGTAAGATGGAAGGAGATCCAAATGGCCAGTGGAGCCAAATGTCTGAGTGCCATTCTCGACTCCCTTGCGGCAATACTCTCACACGACCTGCCAGCGCTGCTTATGGCAGCATCAAAACAACACCTTAGCAAAAGAATGAAAGGCAAAATGATGGCGCTACCGAGTCATCTTGTGCCCCCAAACCACTTGGGGGGTAAGTCGCTGAAATGCACCACAAATCTGCCAGCTTAGAATGAATCAGTGAATTGGGGAAGGAAGGAAGGATTTTCAGCTTAGAAATAGTGGGCGCCGTGACTGCATATGGGACAGAAAAGAAAGTAATATGCATCCACCAGGAGTTTTTGTTTGCTTGTTTTTGTTAACTGGAAAAACAATTTAGACAATTGAAATTGAAAAATCTTAGTCAACTATTTGCTTTTAAAAAATGTTTTTCTTTTCTTTTCAGAGGAAGTGGAATGCAAGAGAAGAAAATGTGCTGTGATGTGGCTAATGCTGTTGTTGCTTGCTGATATGTGTGCTGAGTCTAAATAAAATACTCTCTCTCTTGGTTTCAGTTCTTTATTTTGCAGTCTCCTTACATCATCACTACCACCCATGTCTTTATGCAAGCAACCTACAAAGCCCATTTCCGCATTATAAATTGACAGTTGTCCCAAATATCTGTTTATTTCTACAATTGATATACCACTTAACGCCATAGTTTCTAAGCACTGTACAACAGAAACTATTACTTAGAATGCCTGCTGGAACAATAATAGAACCTTCCCCCAAGCACTGGAATATAGTGACAGTTATAAAAAGTAATTATGGATCCATGAAAAAAGTGATTATACAAGATTCGTCTAATGAATGGAGAAATATATCCAGTAGAGTTGTTTGGTTGAACATGGATAGGTTCACAGTAAGCTGAATCTGAATATCTGGTTCTGAATAGAAGAACAATTAAATCAATAAAGGGATTCATGTATCCCTTTAACTTTTGTTGTTGTTGAGGGGATATGTTTTAAAAAGAGAAAGGATATGGTGTTCCTCCGTATTTTATTATTATTATAAAACATCACTTCCAATCTCGAAATAATACAGTTCAGTCTGTGCTTTAGATTGATGAACCATGCACAATTAAACGGGGCCACTGTGTCTTCAAATGGTGAACCACATAGAGTACAAGTGGAAATCTTGAAAAATCCTATCCTTCTCAACACTTGTGCATCTGATTTCATGACCAATTGCAGGCGCCTCATCTGATATCACATTTCGACAACTTGTAAATATTCACAAAAATACTTTGGAAGGTTTTGCGCTGTCCTACATTTAATGCGTGAATGTCCTGGTACAACTCTTAATTATTTTCCACATATCTCTGGCAGTCCAGCCTACGAGACAGAATCAGCCCTTGTTGTAGAGACTTTCCAGCCTGCTTTCTCTTAACGTATGGGGCAAAGGGTGTCTGTGATGGGTCCCAGAGTGAACATTCAGGATGGCCACAATTCAGGGTGGGACATTAGCGTACCATGAAAGTGGCTGAAATGTGCCTTGGAAAATTGATGTGCTATGCTGAATGCACCTGCTACTTTATGACCCTCTGGTTGAAGAGGATCTATTTAGCACTGAATCCTCCCTCTGTTTGCAAGTATATGGGTAGTACCTTCATCCTGAAGAAGTTAAGAAGAATGCACCAGGATTCCCTGATGCAACCTGCAGCTGCCAGGTACAAGGGAATTTCAGAGCATCACTCCAGACACTTGTCTGATGTGGGAAGAGTAGATAAATCAGAAACCTCCCAACTGAGAGGAAGAGCAGTATGAAAACAAAATAAATAAAAAATTAACTATCAGTCTTGTACGTTGCAAGGAGGATGCCTGTCCATCATTTAGTAAAGTGGTTGAGAAAATATATGTATATTTTTTAAAGCTTTTGAAGAGTGTGCCCCTCCAAATTCAATCTGGAGGAACCCAATGCTCTAAGTCTTAACATTTCAGGAAATGTTGGCCTAGAATCCTGCCTCTGGATGTGGGGAATTCAGTTCCCCACTTGGCCAGAAAACTCATTGGGCAGCCTTGAGCAAGGTCACATTCATACCATATTTTTAAAGCACATCTGAAGCATATTTGTTCCACCATGGAATCCTGGGAACTAAACTGTTGAGAGTGCTGGGAATGGAAGCTATGTGAGAGGTATATTTCCCAGAATTCTTTGGGGGAAGCCTTGTGCTTTAAATGTATGCTGTGGATGTGACCTCAGACATTTTCTCTCTCTCCCCCCCCCATTTCCACATAGTATTCCTGAGAGTATGTAATTAGAGAACTTAGTGTACCATGAGCCCTTGAATGACAATTGGATACATCTAATAAATAAATGTGACATATAAATGAATATGTGCAAGAAGGAAGCAGTCTCATCCTCTCCCCTTGCACCTCCCTTCTAGTTTGCTTTCTCTGCTCCCAGGCCTTTGCTTCCCCCCTTACTTTGCATTTCCATAAACTTAATCCATTGGTAGCTTGGTTTAGTGGACTGAGATGATGGATATTAGCCATGAAGTGCGGTTACTAGGAGTCATTGCTAAAGAACAAATTAGCTCAGACTTACTGTAATGTTGAGAGGGGCGTTTTGAAGTTTTTCTCATTTGCAGTTAGAATGGCTCCTCTTGTCACTGCAAATGATACAACCGTTGAAAAACTGGGGTTACAACGTGAGTTAAATTGCTGAGTTCATAAAATATGAATGCCTAGAAAATGAATACACCAATGTTAAGTCGGTTAATCAGTTTTAGAGAAACAAAGGAACATTTTACTTACTATAAGATGCAGTTCCATGGGATATTAATGAAGCCATAACAATGGCATCTTTGCCTCTGTGCTGGTCTTTTCTATATCCACTACATTTGTTCAGCAAAGATAGATTTAAATGTAGGCTTGGCATGGAAAAATGAGAAACTAAAATTGTTGGATTTGCCTATCCATACTCAGCAATAGGTCCGATTGAATTCAGTGGGGTTTACGCTCAGATAACAGGGTTAGGATTGCAGCCTATAATGAGAAAGAGATTTGTCTAAAGTCACTCTGTAGATTTCTGGACAGTGTGGTTTTTGTTATGCATCTCCCCTATCCAACTCCAACCTTACACTTTTGATACTACAGTGTTTCTCAGAGGTTGACCAAACACAATGCAAAAAAGCTCACTGATTTCAAAATGTACAGGGAATTAAAAGGGGAGGAATAAAAACAGAACATTTCAGGATGATCAAGTATCAGCAGAAACATATGGATTAAACCAATCAGTTTTCCCAAGAACAGCAATCTACTGCATGGTCACTGTGTACTTGCATGGGAGTAAGTAAAAGAGTACCATTGAAGTGACAGCCTTTGAATCTAGTCTTTAAGACATCTTTCTGCAGGCTGGTGTTGAGTTTCATAAGCTTTCTGCAGGCTTTTCTATGAAGTGTAGATGCCTGAGAGGGGTGAGTGGGGATGAGCACACCAGTTGCAGTCCCTGCCATCAGCTGATCCCGGAAGTCTCAGTTGAAGGGAAGAGACTAGGTGAAGCAGGGCCCCAACAGTATCTGTGAAAATTCTGGGGGGCCACTAGGGGCGCATCGGAAGATGGCTGACAATAACATCTCTCCAACCCACACGAGGTAATTAAGAGGCTGTGATGGGAGTAAACAGCCTCCCAGCCCCCCCAAGCGTGTGGGGGGACTGCCCTTGCCTGCTGTGCCCTATACCACCCCCGAATTTGAGGGGGTGGGGCCCTAGGCAGAAAGCCCTTGTGTGGATTTCGGCGCTCCTGGACGCTGTCTCTGGTTCGCGCCTCTAGCTGCAGCAACTTCAAAAGAAACAATTAGGAGGAAGCTAATGCACATATTTCAGTGATGAATGGGGAGTAAAGACTGCTAATCGAAGAGATTTCTGAGAAACAAGACGGGTCAGAGGAACAGGAATAAATCATGAGAAGACACACCAAGGCTCAGTATGTTCGGCAACGGGACTGGATGGGGGAGGGGAAAAAACTTTCTTTTCTCTATGTGATTAACCAAGAATCCCCCCCCCCAAGTTACAAGTCAGAAATGCCGTTTAAACGACTTAAGCTGAGGATTTAAGACTGTGTGGAGATAATTTTCTAACCAAAGCATGTTTTAAGGAGACTGTGGAATGTATAAGAGCTTTGGAATGACGCAGTAAAAAATACCGTCGCCATTTTGGCAAGCTCTGTCGAAAGACTTATGTCTGAGAGGAGGAGTAGATTTGTTTTCATATTATGAGTGGCCTCCTCAGAGGGACTAAAGAAGGCGACAGTTTTACGAGACTGATGATGGAAAGAGAGCTTTTATTTAGGAAAGTGATGATATATGGAAACCATCTCGACATGATGATTGGAAGAACGGAAAATTCACACAGGATTACAACTGGTGTTTACCTGCTTAAGGAGATTATCAGAAGAGATCATAAAGAAAAAAAGAAAAATATACGAACAAGATGAGATGTGAGAACAGCAAGAGAGGACTGGTTAGAATTATGAACATTATTTGGACAGATTTGTGGATATTAATGCAGCAGCAAGAAGATGATTGGAATCCCCTTCGGAAATTGAAATATGGGTCCCCCCAACAAAAAATTTAAAATTCGGCTTTGTAATTCAGAATTTATGTGATGTGATTTGATTTGATTGGTCGGCTAATAAAAAATATTTTTTTATTAAAAAAACAGTATCTGTCCTGAAACTTCTCCTGTATCCATAGAGGCACCAACTCAACACAATCATGCTCTGTGAGTTGAGGCCTACAGAAACGGTGATGGAGAAAGGTAGAGCAGTGTGCTCATTCCTGTGTACCCCCCTTGTGTTTATTTTTCCTTAACCTCAGAACGTTTGCAGAAGCTTTGGTTCCTAGTGTGATAGAATGCTGGGAAAATGCCGCTCCTTCTAATGCAGATTTGTAAAGCTAACTTTGATAGTCAGTAGTATATTGATTCATTAATTAGCCCACAAAAGCTACTGGGCTACATTTTGTTTACTCCCCTACTTAAAGGCTGGTAGGATGTGTTTTTATGCTGGGGGTGGGAGGGCAAACCCACTTTCCACAGCCAGCATGGAAATACAGTGGTACCTCGGGTTACATATGCTTCAGGTTACATACACTTCAGGTTACAGACTCCGCTAACCCAGAAATAGTGTTTCATGTTAAGAACTTTGCTTCAGGATAAGAACAGAAATCGGGCTCTGGCGGCGCGGCGGCAGCAGAAGGCCCCATTAGCTAAAGTGGTGCTTCAGGTTAAGAACAGACCTCCAGAACGAATTAAGTACCTAACCTGAGGTACCACTGTATAGGATATTAAGCTCTTAGCTGGCCAATGATAATAATTTTTAAAAGTCTTCTAGCAAACAGGCTGGTTAAGGAGGGACAGAACTTAAGGAAAGGCTTCTGTTCCTCCGTAGCCAGTGTGGAAATCAAGTGGACTGGTTCAGGAGATTTGGAGAAATCTCTTCCTCCTTTCCCCCTGCCTGCCAATTTCCTTGCCTATTTGCAATTCCTGGGCACCTGTGCCTACCAGGTATGGATAGAGGAGAAATTTGATTCAGTTTGCATATAAAAGCAAACCCAGCTAAACTGCATTTTCTAAAGCAGCATGAAAATGAAAACAGCTGTCCTTCGAAAGTCACATTTCTTTGAATTTTGCAATGCAGTTCTCCAGCCAAGTAATGTGTGTAAAAAATGTGTGGACTAGGCTAAAGTGTGAATTAAAATGCATGCATTAGTAAAAGTAACATACACATATGCATTGTATTATGGGCAATTGCTTTGCAAAGATTCATATATTAGGCAGAATTGCATACAACTGCATACAAACATATCCCTTGCTGCCCAGGTGCTTGAGGGTACTTAACTGCAAATGAAGCTGCCCCAACCTGTAGTTTTGTGACTTAATCACGTTAGGCAGCTGCACCTGAAGGCAAAACATTCATGGCTATCATAGCAGTATTGCTGGCTACAATGCTAAATCCTTGCTGCTGCTGGAAGGTAAGTGCCTTGAGCTTTATCTGCTGCAGGAGAATAACAATAATAATTTTATTATTTATAGCCTGCCCATCTGGCTGGGTTGCCCCAGCCACTCTTTCCCCCTCCCTAGAACCTTGCCCTCCACCAGGGCCCACCCCACAATTTGAGGAAATTTTTATTTATTAAATATCAATACCACCCTTTACCTGAGGATTACAGGGCAATTTACAATATAAAAACACAAAAATACATAGCGTGGTAACAAAACAAAAAACCCCAATAGCCTCCCACCTTTATTGAATTGAAACATTGAATTTCATTGAAGCATTGAATTTTCTCTTTATAAACATTTTTTAAAAAGTTTTCTTTTATGTATTTTTAATTGAAGCAGGTCAAACAAATCAATATAATAAAAATAACAGAAAGGCACAAAAAAACCAAGCGAGTGACTTCTCAGTCGGGTTTCAACTAGGGAACTCTGAGCAAAACATTTCTGATTTTCTGAACATTTACAGGGTTCCTCCCATGTGTGAGCTCTCTAGTCCAGAGGTATGGTCAAAACTTTCTCTAAGCATTCATGGTTTTTTGGTCCCACGTGGAGCTTATCTTCCATTCACCTTGTTCTTTGCTCTTCCTTGTTCCTACGTCCTCTTTGATTTTAACATGGGAGTAGGCAGATCCAAGAGTGCCAGAATTCAGAGGGAAGAAGTGGCGTTGCTATTTATGACTTGGGGGCTCTGCACAAATCTGCTTTCACAGACAAAAAGGGGTATTTTTCGCGTGTGATAGCTGAAGTCGTCTTTTATGCATTTATGCTTGCTTTGAAATGTGAGGAAACACAGACCTAGCCGGTTAGCAGTACCTCCCACATTTCACACCCTTGGCACTACAATTTCAGGTTATTGTTGGTAATCATTCTGCAAAGGTGTTTAAGCCATTCTGTGTTATTAATATGCCTATAACATTCAGTGTTGCTGCTTACTAATAGCTGTTGATACAGAAAGCTCACATATTCCATGAAATTTAATTGGGCTGCAACCCACATACATTGCAAATAATGCAGCTTGAAGCAAGCTCTTAGGGATATTCAGTCAATCTCACGGAGACGGCCGTTATCTAGCAGCTAGCAAACAGAAAGAGAGAATCCTTGTTAATTTGGTGAATGGCATCATAAAGATCATGTTCTGCAGTTTTGTATACCGTGTCGGTTGGCCACGTGGCAGAATGTCAGGACAAGCCTCAGACTTTAGGAAGAAATGAGTCTTTTCTGTATAAATGCCAGTGCAAATAGGTCTCATTCACATCGGTCACCTGGGATCGTGGTGGATGAGTAGCTTGAGCAAATAGGTTTATGACCACTTAAAAGCCTTTGGAACCAATGTTACTATGTGAAGTGCTTGTGTGGATGCATGCTTTTTGTTAGTCAACAATGCACTTAACAGCCCACCATCTTTAAATTGGCCCAGCGCATCACTGCTTTTGCCCAATGAGAAGTGCTTTCCCACAGCTGAAGAAATATTACTGCTCTTGGGCTTTGTTGTATGAGAAATAGGCCTCTGCTTCTTAGTGTTTCTGCCTTGAGAGCTTGTCTTTTCCAAATCAACTGCTTAGGGCTAATAGTGAAGATACTGGGTGCGCTGTTGGGGGGGGGGTGTTGTCTGCTGTAGTGCCGGACGGCAAGACCAAAGTATAACATTGGTGAGTGAGTAGCAGGTAATAGAGGCACAATGCACAACAGCTACACCCACCATCTTCAACTGAATCATGGCGCCAGAGCAAGAGTGGCAATAGGTTCAGCCAATCAGATGCCACCTTTGGGGCATGGGGCCAGTGAGGGTGCCAGAGAGTGGGGGTGGGGCTCAACTCCAGCCTCAAGCATGCAGCCACTGCAGCACAACTTTCCTTGATGCTGCACATCGTGAGAGGAGCTGTTTGCCAGCACTGCCTTGCAAAGGGTGTACTGTAGGAGGGGTGTGGGGTTTTTTGAGGGGGTTGTCTTGGAGGTATAGAGAATGGCAATAGGGAGCGAGTTGGACTGATTTACTTTGGGACATGGGGAAGATGGGAATGGATGTGTAGCCATCATGTAGAAGGGAAGATGATGGTGCAGGCAAGGGTGGGCTTTGCTGTTTTGAATGTCAGTGATGCCCTGAGCGAGGCAAAAATTCAGCACTCCCCACACCTCGCCTTCTGTTCTGCTCAAATCACTATGTCATAGTTGCTGTGCCCTGGGGCACCCCCTAGCCTTGACACCCAGTGCAGCTGAACCGGACGCACTGCCCTAAATCTGCCTCTGTTGCGGGGAGTTGTGGGTGTCAGGAGCTCATCCTACACTCGAGTAGGACCCTGGCAGAGACACATGCCCGACTGGCATGTTCCCTCCCTCCTGGTCAATCGTATGGGAGCTTCAAAAGCTTTCTTCAGCCCGAACAACACAGCGACCGATGCCAACAGACATTGGCACACGTATGGATCAGCAGAGTCTTCACAGCTTGTGTGACAGACCTCAGCAACTCAGCATTTTGGCTAATCTACTTCATTTACATATAAGCACACACGGAGCACTGCAACATGGCTCCCTCTCTCTCTCTAGCATCAGACAGCAGAGCAAAAGAACAAAGGACAATAGTCCCACTTCACGGAACACAGTAACACAAACATCCTGTCTCCATCACTTCCCACTGTGTGGAGTCAAAACATATACCGTCATGTGATAGACAACAATCCCATGACTGCAGTCACAGAGCAGGAATTCTAACATCGGGCTCAGTCCTCCAGTTTGTTTGACTCGTTCATCCTTTCTTTGTAGAAACATTTATATTGAGGGCCCGCCCAGGACATTTTGCTGCATGACGTGGAACAGCAAATATCCCCCACCCCAAATTAAGGTGCATAGTGCCCAAAGTTGACCAAGCTATTACAACACCTGAGGTTGAAAGTCCCATCCCCTGGGAGTGAAATTTACAATAAGAGTGCTCTTCCAAAACATCCAAGATAAGCTGCCTTGGGCAACTGCCTTACTCTGCCAGACAGAAGGGCCAGCTCTGTTTGTAGAGAATAAGATGGCAAGCTATTCTCCTCAAATAGATGGGGCCTCTTACTCCCTCACCAGACCTTCCAGCTCAGCAGCCAAACCACCATGAGGAGTGAAGCAGAAAGTATCTCCTCTCCTGGAGCCAACATACTCGCATGTCCATGTTAAGCTGGGGTTTGGTTGAGCTTGATGTGTGTGAGCCAAGCCAGTGTCCCCTTTTGGTTTTTTTTATAAAGATATTTATTAAGTTTCCAATTTTATACAAACAAAAAGAAAAGAGCAAAAAAATTTAAAAACACATACAGTTCACAATACTTAATTTTCAATGACATATTTCCCTGACCTCCTCATACCTCCCCTTCTTGTATTCCAATTCAAATTATTTACTCAGCAAATCCTTATCTCAAAACATTACAGCTGGAAACCCCTTAATTTCAATCCAACATCATTCAACATTCTTTAATTTTACAATATTTCTGTAAATAGTCCTTAAATTTTTTCCAGTCTTCTTCCGCCGACTCTTCTCCCTGGTCACGGATTCTGCCAGTCATTTCTGCCAATCCCATACAGTCGATCATCTTCATCTGCCATTCTTCCAGAGTGGGTAAATCTTGCATCTTCCAATACTTTGCAATAAGTATTCTTGCTGCTGTTGTAGCATACATAAATTGGCCGACCATGCCCAAGAGAAAGGCCTCTGGTTTCTTCAAGAAGGTATATTTAAATACCTTTTTCAATTCATTATATATCATTTCCCAGAAAGCCTTAATCTTAGGGCACGTCCACCAAAGGTGAAAGAATGTACCTTCGGTTTCCTTACATTTCCAACATTTATTATCAGGCAAATGATAGATTTTTGCAAGCTTGACTGGGGTCATGTACCACCTGTATATCTTTTTCATAATATTCTCTCTTAAGGCATTACATGCCGTAAACTTCATACCTGTGGTCCATAACTGTTCCCAGTCAGCAAACATAATATTATGTCCAACGTCTTGTGCCCGCCAGTGTCCCCTTTTGGCATAAGTAGGACAAAATAAATATGGTGTCACATTCAGAGGGATAGATCTTCATTTGCTCTGTAAAAGGGAAGGATGTGGATGTTTAGATAATGCAGTAGCTACATAAATCAAACATTGCATGTACTAAAATGATATAGAAAGCAGACAGAATTATTGATTATATATGTCCCCCTACTGCTAATTCTTGTGAGTGGATTGCATGGCAGATTCTCTCCTCCATATCATACCCTCATTCCAAACCAATTCATTTTTATATTGACTCTCTGTGCTTCATTCATTCCTCTTATTTTACCTGGGTATTGATTTGTTTCGATTGCTCTATTTGATTTTAATCTTCTCCTGCCGCAGTCTGTTTAGGTGTATTCCCTTACTCCCTGTTCTTCCTAACTCGTTCCCCTCCTTGGCAGCTGGTGTTTCTGAAGCAGCCAGAATTTGACAGAGGAGCAGATATGCGAAAGATATGTGAGCGGGATCAGCAGTAATCTCCTTGGACTTGGCAGTGTGCCACTCATCCCAAGTCACAAGCAGTTTGGGGAACCCCAGCACCGGAACAAAAAATGGTTGCTTTCTATCCTAAGTGTGAGCTTCCCAGAAGCCTGTAACCTGCCACTTAAGGAAGCAAGATAGTAGAGTAGAGGAGCCCTTGATCTGATCCCACTTGGCTCTCCGTATGCGCTTAGGTCATATGTGTAAATTTTTACATTGGCCTTCCACAGCCTGGTTCCTTCCACATATTTTGGACTACATCAGCACCAGCCAGCGTCACGGGACCAACTCCTAGCAGCTCAGGTGCCTTCACCACCCCAAGAAAACATTTGAGGGGGCCGCCTCCCAAAGCTAATGGGCTTTGTTGTTTAGTCGTTTAGACGTGTCCAACTCTTTGTGACCCCATGGACCAGAGCACACCAGGCACTTCTGTCTTCCACTGCCTCCCGCAGTTTGGTCAAACTCATGCTGGTAGCTTCGAGAACACTATCCAACCATCTCGTCCTCTGTCGTCCCCTTCTCCTTGTGCCCTCAATCTTTCCCAACATCAGGGTCTTTTCCAGGGAGTCTTCTCTTCTCATGAGGTGGCCAAAGTATTGGAGCCTCAGCTTCAGGATATGTCCTTCCAGTGAGCACCCAGGGCTGATTTCCTTCAGAATGGAGAGGTTTGATCTTCTTGCAGTCCATGGGACTCTCAAGAGTCACCTCCAGCACCATAATTCAAAAGCATGAATTCTTCGGCGATCAGCCTTCTTTATAGACCAGCTCTCACTTCCGTACATATCTACTGGGAAAACCATAGCTTTTACTATACGGACCTTTGTTGGCAAGGTGATGTCTCTGCTTTTTAAGATGCTGTCTATGTTTATCATTGGTCTTCTCCCAAGAAGCAGGTGTCTTTTAATTTCGTGGCTGCTGTCACCATCTGCAGTGATCATGGAAAAGCTAATGGGCATTGCCCTTCAAATGGTGTGTGTGTGTGCTGTGTCATGTGATCAATTGTGTGGGGTGGAGCTTATGTCTCCCCCTCCAATATTTTATTCAACTTGGCACTCCTGGCCGACATGTTGAATAGTCAGGGATGGAGTTCTAGCCCAAACATTTAGAGGGCACCAGATTGGGGAAGACTAAAAATGGGGCCCTTTGACCAACTGTGCAAAAACCAAAATAGTTCAGAACTCTGGCTCTCACACATATTTTGCAATCCACATCTGTGAAAGAATCTCATTCTTATTAATATTAAACATGTCAGTAATAACATGTTAATCATCTAGTTTGGAATTCTATACCCATAACGCTGTTTCAGAGCGCTGCACTTCCAACATCCTTTTCGTATGGTTCCAGCAGTGAACACCATCCATCAAGTCTACTATCCCTTTGTCATATTTATTGCCTGCTCAATTTCTTCTCTTCAATCTCTTTATTTCTTCCTTCAGTACTTTGTGTGTGTGTTTAGCGTACTAACGTAATAATGCCCCTTGTGTTGATAGCTTAGTTGTGAAGATAGTCTTTCTCCCTGTGGGTTTCGGTTCAAGGAATTGCCACTTTGCTGTTCAGCTATTGTTTATAAGGGCATCTTTTTATCACCGACCTGGGCTGTTGAAGTCTTTGTCCCACTGGAATAAATGGCAAAACCCCAGTGATTCTAATGAACAAGGATTGCATGTCTATCTACTTCACTGTAGAGGGCTCTTCTGCAGTTCATTATGGTAAACTTATTTTATTTACTTTTTAAAAATAATGATAATAATTTTCTTTTAGTCTCCATATTGCTTTTTCTTGGGGGGGGGGGGACCTTACCCAGAATTGTAATCTTATATTTCTTGCATTATGCATGAATGAATACATTAACACCTTGCATTTACTTTGCTGGCTGCCTTCTTTTATTTCTTTATTGTTAAGCTATGAACTTGCTATACTGTATAATAAGACATACATTTCTGCATTCCCCCCCCCCCATCTCATCTTCTTTCCGTCTTCATGCTCATTCTTCAGCAGCATCAAAAGTTGTGGTTTTGTATGGTCATTTTTGGAATGCTGCAAATAAGCATGAATTCCACTTCTGGGAGTGAAATTGCAAATTTGCAGTTTCATATTAAGTATTCCAAATAAAGCAAAAGGTTTCCATACAGTTAACCCCCCTCCCACAAACAATGAGAGACAGAAATGTTGCATATTAAGCCCAGTGCATGTAAGGATGAGAACACATTCAGTACTGGGGCAATAATGTCACCTATCGTGGAAAACCTCAGTTTGACCTGGGCTCTCAGACATCTCCAAATATGAGTCAAGCTCAACCCCACTGCCTGTCAGAACCTCCTCACACTCCCCTTTAGAGGCAAAAAAATGACAATGACAACTTTCTTTTGGGAATAGTATGGGGATAAATAAATGAATCAGTATTTATAGGCCCTGTCCTTAATTTGAAAATGATCCTCCTGCTAGGGGGCATGGGATTGTAGTTTCTGCTTCACTCTCCTTTCTCACATGTAAGGCTTTGCGTGGCGAGTTCCCGCCTCCCCCAGTGGAAATAATGACACATGACACAATTATTAAGGTTAATGGGCTAAATAAGGCCACAACTTTATTGGTTACAGGTTACAGCGGTATTGGCTTAGGCATTGGTCCTAACCGACTATATCCGACTTCAGTCTGTCTGCTTGAAGTCTGGGAAGGGTTAACCACCAGTAGGGGGAGTCCTGCTGATGCACATCAACTAGGAACTTCCCCAGGGTCACCAATTGGGGGCGTGCCTTAGGCCCTCACCTCCCTAGGCTTTGGACAGGGCCACACCCCCCAGAATCCTTTATCGGACTACCCTTCAATATGTGGGGCAGGCGATGGCGCTACCTCCCCTCTTTCATCTACAGAACAATACCAATGCCTAACCGCCACTTGAGCAAAAAGCTCACCGCCGATACCCTCAAACCTGCAACCAATCCCTAATCCCAGAAATTATACCAGCCAACCACACATCATTTCCCGCATCGGAAAGATGCACATCATCCTCTCGGTAGCTGGCAGGCAGCAAAGAGGGAGATCCCCGGCCGCGTCCTGCCTTAAAAAGGGCAGGCCATGCCCCCAGAGCCAGCCGAATGGCTGGCCAGGGGGTCACGTGGCTGGAAATCCCTCCAATCGTGCGGGGCCTGGGCTCTAGCCACCTCGTATGTGGTGGGACCTTGAAGCCCGCAATCCCACCTCCTCTGTAGGGTGGAAGTGGCTTTTTTGTTTAAGAATGAGGGCGGGTTCTGCAGGGCAGGGAAGATGGGGCACTTGATCCATCTGTGTGGTTTTTTATTCTTCTCCAGGTTTTTCTGGAAAATCTACAAAATACCACTTGTATTGAGGAAGGGTTTAGTAATTATTGGAAAAGCTTGGGGTAGAATTAATGGATTTCAGTTTGAATCAAGGATAGTTTATTAATTGTAAAAATGTAAGAAGTTTCCTGTTGGATCTGACCAAACACTCATCTATCCCGGCACTCTGTTTTCGTAGAGGCCAACCACATGCCCATGGGAAGCCCACAACCAGAACCTGAGTGCAACAATACTCCCACCAGTAATCAAGACATAGTACCTCCAACAGAAGTAAAATTTTAAAGCCATCCAGGTTTGTGGCCAACACTATACATTGTGGAAGAGAATTCCATAGTTGTATTTCATATTTTATGTACTATGTGGAATCTTGTGGAATATTTCCAAGATCTGTAATAATGACTTATTTTTAAGGCAAAATTAAAACTTTGTCTAGCTCCTTATCCAAAGCAGATAGCTTTAATTTACTTCTTAATTCCTGAGCAGCACTGTAGTTTTGAAAGTAGCTTCTTTAGCTTTAGGCTATATGGTGTCTTTCATCATATGGTAGTTTCATTTTCCTCTCTGTGGGTGCAATCCAGATCTATTAAAATCAATGGGTGTTTTGCCATTGTCTCCAGTGGAATGTAGATTGGACTCTAAATCTGCTGTCATGCACTTCAGGAAATGCATCTTTAAAAAAAAAATACAGACAGACAACGATTTCACTTTGAATCCAAAATTCTTAGCAGGAAAGACAAATGAGTGAATATCCATTTCCCCATTTCCATCTGCTATCAGCCATTTCCAAGACTGCACTATAAGAATTTGTTCAGCTATTCAAAGGGGAGTTTTAAAACTAAATGGAAATGGGTTTTTTGTTCGTATAATGAACCTTGAGCTGTTCAAGGCTTTTCTAGTTTAGTGATTTCCCCTTGCATATGCTATCACAAATCCAGGAAAAACACATTCGCTGTCTATCAGATTTTATATTCAGATACAGCTGTGAATGGGGCATGCAAATATTCTGAAAGCTGGGGAAAGTTGGAGCTTTAGAGTTTTTAGATAAATAGGCTTTGGACTTTTCCATTCTTGGCTGTATGTAGGCTCAGGCACCATCTTACTAAGTTTTGAAGAGTTTATTTATGTGTGGGTGGGCTGGTTTCAGTTTGGCATAGTCTGCTGCTTTTCTTATGCAGTCGCACCTTGGATCCCGAATGCCTTACAAGTCTAATGTATTGTTTCCTGAACACCGCAAACCCAGAAGTGTGTGTTCCGGTTTGCGAATGTTCTTTGGAACCCAAACATCCAGTGCGGGTTCCACAACTTCTGATTGGCTGCAGGAGCTTCCTGCAGCCAATCTGAAGCTGCGCCTTGATTTCCAAATGTTTTGGAAGTCGAACGGACTTCTGGAACAGATTCCGTTCAACTTCTGAGGTACGACTGTACTGCGATCCCAAGGTCCACTGCTGAGTTTTTCATTTACAAAACAAGAGAACAACAAAAAGCAATTGTGTATGCATGGCTTAAGAACACAAGAAGAACCTTATTTGATCAGATGAACGTCATTATTGTCCAGTATTCTTTGCTGTTACTAGATGGTCCTGCACAAACAGGCCACCAGGAGGCTATCCAGTCTACCTTCTATCCACTAAAATTACCCTGGAATCCAGGATACGCCAGTGTCTTTTAGACTGTGTACTGGGGTTCCTTGAAATCATATTAGGGGTTTCTTAGCGAGAATAGCAGTAATGCTGGCCAAGCTTCCCTGAAATACATTGCCTACCACAACTAGGGATTCTGGATAATTCCATTGAAGCTGAAACAGGAGTGGAAGTGGCTGCTGTTTACTTTTTTGTCCCACACCTGGAAAGGAAATCAGTATATCAAATGCAATCACTATCCACTATTGTTGTTGTTTTAGGTCAACAAATGCTACATAAGTGATTATGCTTTCCACCATTTTCATTGTGTTTGCATTGAAATGAATGGGGTGGAATAACATAACAATATAATTTGTGTGATTGATTTCATGAGTGACGTAACTTACATAATGTTGCTACGGTAGAAAGAGAGATGGATAGCATAGTTTTAGGTGGCAGAACAGAAGTGAGGTTGCAGGCAATGAATATAGGATGCAACAGAAAACAATGCCTTCTTACATTCCTAACCACAATCACCCCCAGCAACATGCAGCCACAATGGAGTGTTGGATACCTTTTAGGAAGTCACAGTATTACTCATAAACTGAATGTACATTCAGAAGACTTCTTAGAATATTCGTTCAGTGATGCAGAGGGGGCATGTGGCAAATTCGGAAGTGTTCCCTCCCAAAAGAATCAATGTGGAAAGGATTGTTTGAAGCTACGTTGTTTAATAAATATTCCAGAGGCCTTGTGAATGAGCAAAGGAGCTGTTTACCAAGGTTTGTCATGGCTTCCAGTACATCTTACCTTATGGAAGTTTGCAGAAAATACCTCACCCCACAACAAAAATACCCGAGTTCATTTCTCCAGTCAGACAGTAGGCATGTCATCTACAGCAAGTAAACTCAGTTTCTAAAAACAAGGATATAAGAATAGCCAGTTGGAGAACAAAACAAATGGCTGTCTATTCAGAAGTGAACCCTGTTCTAAGGGATTTACTTTCAGATAATATGTGTAGGGTTGCAGCCAAAGAGGAATATAGAAATACAGGTCCAGCTCCCGGACATGAAGGGAACCTGGGTGGCAACTGCACCGGTTGGTCTCCTCGTAAGAAAGCCTGCTCGATAGCATGCTGGGCAGCTTGTATAAGACAGCAGAGCAGAAGTCCAGCAGGATATCACGGTGACCCAAACACGGACTTGTTTCCTTTCTATCAAGCATGTTTGTGTGTGAGAGAGACAGAGAGAGGCAGTGGCGTAGCGTGGGTTGTCAGCACCCGGGGCAAGGCAAGTAATTTGCGCCCCCTAACCCATGGATTTTAGCACTCGAGTGCGAGCGCGCCCCCCCAGATGTTGCGGCCGGTGCGGCCGGCCCCCCCTGCACCCCCTACGCTACACCACTGGGGCTGGGGGCGAGTGAAGGAGCCAAGGACCCCCCCAAAGGCTCAGCAGGAATTTATTAAATTTATTATTTGCGGAGCCCCCGCGGGCCGAGGCAGCCGAAGCCCCCTCCCCTCGGGCGCCTCCCCGCCCCCTCCTCTCCTTGGGCTGTAGGTGGAGCCGAGGCACTCCAGATCCGGGCTTGTCTAGCGCCTCTCCTCCTCCCGGCCGGGTCCGGGGCTTCCAGCCACGCTCCGTCCTCGCCCCCCCCCGCAGCTGAGACTTGCGCTGAGAGCCAGAGCCAGCGGCGCCCCCTTCCGCCGGGAGACCCTCGCCCGCCCGCTGGCTTCGTCTCGGAGGGTTTTGGGGAGGGCAGGGCGCGTCGAGGCCCCTCGGAGCTCTCCTCCCTTCCAGTCGGCAGAAGCAGCCGCCGCCTGTGGCTGGGCCGAGGGGATGGCGTCGGCATCGGCGTTGGAGTGCGGAGGCTGCCCGTGCCCGGCCAGGCGTCGGTGGCGGCGTCGGCGCTGCTGCAGCGGCTGCTCCTCCTGCGAGCAGTGAGTGGAGCGCAGCCGCAGCGGCGGCGGGGGGCGCGCGCGCTAGGGTGCAAGGCTGGCGGTGGCGGTGGGGAGCCCGGCGGAGGAAGGAACTTGTCCCTTCCCTCTGGACTCGCGCCCCCCCAGATGTTGCGCCCGGTGCGGCCGGCACCCCTGGCACCCCCCACGCTACGCCACTGGAGAGAGGAAGAAAAGATTGAAATCATATGCAATTTTCTGTGTCTCTCCTTTTACCCACCCTATTATCAAACTCTCCAAGAACACAAATCTTTGGTTTGTTGACCCATTGAAGAGGTTTGCCAGAGAATGAAATAAAATGAGAGGAATAAATGGCCCTGATATTTCAAGAAGTGCTTGCTATTAATTTAGAAGTGGCTCTGGAGTTATATATAGTCATTTATTAAAGCTCTTTATCTTCCTTTTTTCCTGTGTGTGCCCCTTGCTCTAGCTCTCTCTGATATACTAGTTATTCACTTCATGATTACTGTTCTCTAACTTTTAGTCTTCTCCTGCATCACACAATTATCCTTTCTCTCTTTCCCCTCTTGTTTAGTCCCATCATGGAACACCAGGTAACACAGAGTGTTCTTGGCTCAATTTGGTTTCATAATCCAAATGAAAGATTCTGTGCGCAAAAACTTAGTCATTATATTGGACTAATGATACCCATGAGGACATCCCCTTACTTTCTCCTCTATATAAGTGAATGGTCATTCATTTGGAGGGAAATAAAGCTTGGAGCAGGAGAATCAGAGGTGTGCTGGGGGTGGGGAGAAACTGGCCAATGTTGAGTAGGTAGGAGAAAGAGAGCCAGATTTGGGGGAGCAACAAAATCTAGAAGTGTTGTAGGACAAATCAAGGGAAAGGGCAGGAGAAGCAACCCCAAAGGGGTGTTAAGAAAGCTGAGTGGTCAATAGTTACCTAGGTCTTCTTTTCCCCCTTTTTGAAGTTGTGAAGAACATTTGCCTGCCCCTCATCTTTAGGGACCTCACCCAAGAATTCTCAAAGTTTATAGACAGGGCTCTGAGATTACATCCACAAGTTCCTGGAGATTTGAATTTGCTAGATTTTCCCTTACCGCCTTGTTTAAGGGGACAGAGTTCTCATAAGAACAGCCTGCTGGCTCAGACCAATGGCCCATCTAGTCTAGCATCCTGTTCTCACAGTGGCCAACCAGATGCCTGTGAGAAACCCACAAGCAGGATTCGAGCACAAGAGCACTCTCTCCTTCTGTGATTTCTAGTAATTGGTATTTAGAAGCATTGTTGCCTCCATCATCTCTGCCTCTGCATCTTTCCCTATTCATCTCTTTGGAAATGTCATTGTTTTTTGCTAATAAATTTTATCTATGAAGTCTAATATAATACATTACTGAAGTGGAAATGACAAGATCACCTTAGACTTTACCTGCACCCTCATTTTATAATTTTACATTTGATGGGCTGTTTATGAAAGGAACTGTTCCCTAGTATTCCTAATGCCTGTTTTGATTAAGATGTTTTATGACACTCTTAGGCAAGGGGTGCCTGCCCCATTTTTATGTTGATTGGGTGACAATGAACAGGCAACTGAATACATTGAAATGAAGTTCACACAGAGTTCCTTTTCTTCTGTTTCCATGACAACATTATCAAATGAGGAAAATATATTAATGATCTCCCTTTGGGGATACATTTTCCTCCACAGCTTTGCTTCACAATTTTTCCCGACTTCCTTTGAAAGTATTAAAGCCTTTAAAAATATATAGTATAGATATTGTCATTCATCAAGGGTATTGTTCTTCGGCATATTTTCAGTGGCACCTAGCATGTGGATGCTAATGTAAAATAATCACAGTGAGGAAACAATTTTGTCCAGTGTATAGACCAGCCTTGATCCACAACACTCTAGAGCTGTGGCTCCCAATTGGTGGGCCATAGACCCCAGGGGGTCTGTGTAACCCACCCAGGGGGTCCATGGCGCTATTCGCATAACAAAATCTACCACAGAGGTATCAAAAGTTTCAAAAGCAGAGGGTCCATGACTTGGCTTTTAAAAAACAGAGGGTTCACAGTACCTAGCTAATTGTGAAACCACTGCAGTCTAGAGCAATATTATTGACTACTGAAAGCCATTGGGGTGCATATTTTCATGTACAGTGGTACCTCAGGTTACAGGCGCTTCAGGTTACAGATGCTTCAGGTTACAGACTCCGCTAACCCAGAAATAGTACCTCAGGTTAAGAACTTTGCTTCAGGATGAGAACAGAAAACGTGCAGCAGCAGGAGGCCCCATTAGCTAAAGTGCTACTTCAGGTTAAGAACGGACCTCCAGAACGAATTAAGTTCTTAACCCGAGGTACCACTGTATAACACTAAGACCAGGGATATCCATGTTCAAATCCAAACTCAGTCCTTAAGCTTAGGCCAGTCATACACTCCTTGCACAATGTTTCATGACCCAAAGCTCCAGTGTACCCTCCTTAAGGAAAGAGGCCACAGACATAGACAGCCTCTAAGATCAGAAAATCATTTGGCTTCAGAAATTGTCCTTAGATTTTCTTTACATCCTCAGAATGCCCATCATCAGAAAATATCATTTAAAAAAAGTTAAATTATTTCCATACTGCTTAATTACCAAAGTTTCTAAGTGGTGTACATAAAAATTCAAAAGCTTACAAGGGGCAAGAAGATCAGTTGAAAGTCATAAAACAGCAAAAAAAGAAATCCTGAAATAATTCTTTGTCAAGCACAAAATTTCAGCTGGGAAGCAGGGCTCTCTAATCTCAGCTGGGAGAGAGTTCACCAGAGTCAGGCCCATGAGACTGAATCTGTGGCTTCTGGTACATGTGAGCTGTTCATCTAAGACACTCCCCCAAAGTCATTCCTTAAGGTATTCAAGGTGCATATTGCTAAGGGCCTTGCAGATTAATACACTAATGTTCTACATAAATAAATATATATCTCCATAGGGATAAATAATATGCATGAAGACCCTGAATGTAGTTTGTGTCTAGGTAAATGTTTGATTGATTTGGCTGTGTGCTTTTATGTATACAAAACAACTTTTGCATAATTTCTGTGACTTGCTTTGTGCAGAGAAAATCTGCATGATTTCAGCTTCTTAAACATCACATTTTCATTTTCATCTGAACTTACCACAACACTCATTGCTCCAGCTATTAACGCAAACCAATTCAAGGGAGAATTCCCCCTCCTCTGCTTAAAAACCATTAAAACCATCAGCAAATTACTGATTCCATTAGTCTGAAGAATGTTTGTTGCAATTTACTCCAAGATTTGTATGCCACAATATGTGTGGCCTGCTACTGTTTGAGTTCCCTGAACTGTTAAATTGTTGGAGGCTGTGCTCTAAACATCAAGCCTTTCTCGCTATTGGAAAAAAATGGTTCCTTGTTCAGAAATGTGTTTGTCTTTCTTTGCACATGGGTTGTGCTGCACTCCAGATCTAATTGCTCCCCCCAGCTCTTATATTAAAATTAAATTGTATAAATAATTAAAAGCCAAAATGGGCTTCCATTTATTCTAATAGTTCAAAGCCAAGAGCTCCCCATGTGGGAAAGGGGTTTGCAGCTTGCTGTTATTGCCTCTCTCTGCTGAGGAAGTGCAACCATCAGTCAGTAAAATGGGGGTCTAGCTTCCCAGGGAGAGTAGGAAACTGGAGAGTCTCTAAATAAATAACTTGTCTGTTTAAATGAGGGGAGAACAAATGAATTTTGTTTCATTATAAAATCCGCATCTCGTAGCTTCAGCTCTGTTGTTATTCAGTAGCTTTATAGACATAGAACCTTGCAATTTTTAAATATTTTTTAAAAATAAAAACTGGTTGAAGATAACCTGTATATTTATCTCACTGGATTGTTCATTCTATTTCTGATTGATGACAATTTCACATGGATTCATTCATAAGTTGCTTTTGTTCTGTTGTTTCTGCATTAATCTTTATTTTAAAAATCTGCACAGATATGCATTTAAATACATCTTTTATCCCAATGTATACACTTCTAAAGTTATTTTATCCTAAATTACACGTAGTACAGCACATTTTGTTAACAGTTTTTGAGCTTGTATTGCATATTTTGTAGAAGTGTGACATCTTAGTGACAAGGACGTTGCAATTAGGATCTGTAGATCAAGTCTGTTTTCTTCAGCATTCGCAAAAAATTCCACTTCCTCCAAATACATGGGGAAGGATTGAGCATGCCCTCCCTCCAATCTTATGCATTCAGAGTCGAAAGCATTCTGGAAATACTTAGCAAATTTGAAAGGATGTGCCTGGTTTGAAGAAGACATGGAAAGTCTCAAAATTTTGTGCCAGGTGAGGTTCTTTGGGACCCTGGTCACCAGCTGCATAGCCTCAAATGACAGAAGGACTTGGAGAATGGCCTCTGGTGACAGTAGAATAACTTGGGCATGCTCAGGCAATGCAAAGGCAATCCTTCTCACATTCCCTTGGCAATCCATTAGGTTGCTATAGCTAATAAACAGCACATTGAATTTGGGCCAGAAATGAGCAGGTAGGCAATTTCAGCACTAGCAGAATGTGTTCTGAGTAGTTCATGAGTGGAGATGCTCAGTTTTAGGTGTCTATTGTGATCTACTTTATCTGGCCCTTGGTGGTCTCCCCACACCACACACCCTCAGTGGCCCTGTTTCACCCCTGAGTATTTATGCTTTACCAGAATGTGTCCCTGAACTCTGATAATGCATTGTGTCCAACCCTGCTGTAGCTTTTCTGAGTAAGCAACCTAGCTGTGGTGTTTTGTACTGACCGGATGTTCTGGGAAGCCTTCAAAAGTTGCACCATCTCCAATGAATTGCAATAGTCCAGTTAAGAGCTCACCAAAATATTGTGGCTTGATGGAGGAATCACAGTTCATCCACCAGCCTCCTGTTGAAAGATGTTTGGGCTTGCTGGATCTTTGGAGACCCTCCAAGCTGCAAACCTGATCCTTTAGGAGGGAGTGCAATTTCATCCAGAATATATTAAACACTACTTCCACTGGCCAGTCAAGCCAGCTACAAAGGTTCTCTGTTTTATCTGGATGGAGTTCGGTTTTTGAGCCCTTACCCAGTTCATTGCTGTCTCTACTGCCTCACAGGCCAAATGAAAAAGAGAAACAGAACTTTGTGTCTTCTGTGTGTTAACAGCACCTTATTCCAAATCTCTGAATTCCTTCATTTAACAGTTTAATGTAGAACATAGGGGTCCCTGTCACACATGCTACTGTTTCTGGTTGCATGGAGACTACAGCCGAAACAAATCTGCTTGCAAAATAACCCTTCTCCATGAATTGTTGTAGATTTTTATTACAGATTATTTATAATGAATACTTGATGCCTGTATTTTACATTTGTTATCATTTGCCACTATTAGGTACTTGATCATTGAAATTTGATAGCTAACAACATGTAATAGTCTACAATATAAGACAGTATTAAGGACTGATAAGAATTTTTTCCCATTTTTGAGAACTGACAGGTAGTGTTATTTAATATCTATTGGCTGTGTTAATGAGATTTCATATTGCATGCCTGTGAAAGTCAAAACAGGGCCAAAAGTCTAAATTGCTTGAATGCCAAGACAAAATTTCACACCCAAAATCAAGGTTTGAAGCATTGCATTTAAGGACTGAACATTTTTGGAGCATTTTGAATATTTCTGAATACTCATTTCAGATCAAGGGCAGACATAGTGGTAATTTGGAGGTGCCAGTGTCCATTTGCAAATACATATGTGAGAATAACTTTTGAGTGATAAGTATGGGGGGGAATTATTAATTTCTAGATATAAGATATTGCAAGGAACATCCCATCTAATCAGCCTTGGAATGGTTATATGAGGATATTAATTCCCTGCCTGAGTGAGGAATTGCTGGTTTTCTATTGGTTGAGAGGTTTGCCATTCTGACTCTCTTGCAGCCAATAAGCCAGGCATGGCCAAACTTGGCCCTCCAGCTGTTTTGGGACTACAATTCCCATCACCCTTGACCACTGGTCCTGCTAGCTAGGGATGATGAGAGTTGTAGTCCCAAAACAGCTGGAGGGCCAAGTTTGGCCATGCCTGCAATAAAAAAACCAAATGACAAGATACTGTGGTGGAGTTGGCGAGTGAGACAAAGAGAAGGAGACCCATAAAAGCAAGTTAGATAGGTTAGGTTAAGGCAAATTTGAGTGCCCATTGACTTAAAGTGCATTGCTGTAGAACCTGAATTGTTTCTTTTATGAATTTTTACCCATTAGACTAGGGGTGGGGAACCTTTTAAGCCCAGTGTGCCAATATTCTTATTTTCACAAGCCCAATGGACCAAATTTGACATTTGAAAGGCAACGTCTCTCAGCACCCATCAGCTGATGAGCGCTGAAAGGCATCGCCTTTGAAGCACATTTCCAATAGAAACTGCTTGGAAATGCTCTTCAAAGTGCTGTCTTTCAGTACCTATCAGCTGACAGGCGCTGAGTGACATTGCCTTTGAAGTGCATTTCCAAGTGGTTAGAAATGCAATTTCTCCAGTTCACATTATGTATATGGCCACTGATTTATGACAGAATGTGAACTGGTGATACTCTTCACAAAATTCCAGATTAATGTATTCTCATAAATGTGTTTTTTTAAAAAGTGCTGGAAACATTGACTAATTGATTGAGTTTACTTATATTCCACTTTCCCACAATGAGCTGCACCCAAAGCAGCTTACAGCAAACATTCAAAACACTGGAATACAGAGCATTGAAAATACAAATGTACAAAATACAGAACAGTAAATTAAAAAACGACAAAAAATATCAATTTGGTAAACATGCATTTATTTCCTGGGCAAGCCTACTGATTATTATGCCACCCATTTAAATTATTAGCAGAGAAGAGGACGAGGAACCAGTGCATTCCTCATAGAAGCTTTTGCTCAGATATTCAGCTGCTGGTCTCACTTACTCTGAGTGCTGCTCTGATGTGATGGTTGGAAACACAGTGATGAGCTGCTGCTGCACAAGACACAAAGAAATTGTAGCATAGACCTAGATTCTGAAAGATTGTGCTATGTGTGTTTGCTTTTGTTCTGTTATCTTTAGATGCACAACTCAAGCCCTCCAGAAAGGAATCCAATGGCATAGCTCCTATTAGTGTGACAGGCACTTACTACAGCACAGCAGTAGTAGGTTTACAACTGCTTGCTTAATAACGGCTCCTGCATTAGCTGCCACAGATCAAAGCTCTGTTTTTTTTATCCCTGCCCAGGAGGAGCAATGGATGTGTGCTGCCCCCTGTGGTTGTCTCCTGCATGGCAATGTTTCTCAGGTTACACATTTTGAGTCTCAAGCAGAGAAATAGTTTTGAGCCGGTGGCAAGCCCTCGGACCCCATGGTCTTCCAACAAGGATGGACTATTTATGTACTGACTCTTTTATTTTATCTAATGCAATTAGGAAAGAGACCATTTTCCTAACCATGGCGATGAACAAAGGAGACCTACTAAGTATGTGTGTGTGTGTGTAGCAATAGCTATGAATGAATGTTCGTAACACCAGACTTTTCAGTTGTCTTGCTCTGTTAGAGCAGAATTTCATCTTACATAAGCACAGTGTAGAAAATGGTACTTCCCCTCGAAAACATGCAGGGGAATGTAGCCCATGTCCTGAAACCATCGTGTATTTTCCTCCCACGTCAGGGGCATGCCCTCCGGAGAAAGACGATGATAAACGGCTTCAGCTTTCTACAAAAGACTCGTCCTTTTTACAGTGCGTCATTCCATCCTTCAAAGCGTTCTATTTTAGTATGGTTCTTTTCTCACCATTTTTGCATAATGATGGTGATGATTCTCACCACTTGGCCATTATCTCCCGTGCCAAAAAAAGAGGGAAAAAAAACTAGTTCATCGTGGATTAGAAACATCGATGAAGTTTGTAATTCCCTGGCTGAGAATGCAAAATGTACCGGCTTGTAATGCTCACTGTCAGTACAAACGTGAGCATTCTGCTTCTTGAGTTCTGCAGCTCTTATTGTAATCCAGACTCCAGAAGAACTCCTAAATCCCTCCAATCCATTTCCCCCGCCCTCATCTGTTTACCTGGCTGCTGCAGCAGCAGCTACTGTGATGGTGATAGCAGATATAGGACCTTTCATCCTTTGGGAGCATGCAAACTAGAATCCTACAACTGTAGAGCTGGGGTCCTTTAGTCCCATGCCCTGCAATACTGTTCCTGCTATGTCAGGAACCTACCTGCCAGGCCTCTTGAGCAAGCAACATTTCCTAGGTGGGCTCATTGGATCAGATGCCACATTCCCAGTGACCATGTTGGGACGCTGATGGGACCTGAAGGTGCTCATACATATGCTCAGAAGTCAGAGGGTTTTCCCCCCTGCAAAAAGTAAAATAAGAAAAAAGCTAGGATATCAATTGAACCCAGAAGTGGGATTTCCTTTGTCTAGTATGGAGGATGGTGAGAAACACCGGAGAAGGAACTGGTGCTTTCAGCTGATTTATGTTTAGCAATTGGATATATATGCAAAATTTAGACTACTGTAAAATCCTATGTAAAGCAGAGCTTTCAGGCTGTTTACTTGTTCCAATAACAAGTCAAATGAATTAAATACGTTTACAAAACTGCAGGTAAGTGAAATTTTCAGACTGAATGAAGTAGTGTTTTAAAAGGTACAGTTTAATAATCAAAAGCTACTCCAATGGTTAGAGCAACATTTACCATCTCTACATTCAAAAACATTGTAGAAGGAAAATGGCTTCAAACAATAAACAGGTTTGCTTTTCAGTCTTATCCCTGCCAATTAAAATTTGCTATCAGTAATCACTAAAGCTTTAGTTGAGTAAGCCGCCGATTAAACTGATTAAGCCCTGACTTCCAGTAAATAAGAGTTTTATCCTGCGGAGTGTAACAGAGTTTCTTTATTGTATAATCACCTTCTGATTATATTGAGCTGTTGCAATTCACTTGGTGAAATCCAGTGTTGGGTTAGACTGTGCGTCTCTGAGGGTATGGCTATCTGTTCTCCAAATACTTGTCCCAGGGGGTGCACTGTAGAAAATCACACACCAGTAGCTAAATATCACAATGTGTTATAATGGTTTTTTATGATGGTCATCTAGAGTTCCAGATGTACTTCTGCAACAAAAAATAAATGAGACAACAGGTGGCTCTTAGGATATGTCCAAATTAACTTCTTTGTCCTGGTTTACCATAAGTTGAAAACTAATGTTCAGGAAATAAGGGATTCAAATTGCATGTTGTCAGAGCTGCCTGAGGTCCCAGCTCACAAAGGACCAACGCCACTTCGTTGTTAAGTATAAAAGTCTTTATTGAAGTTCAGTTTCACTTTCACAGCCGCAGCGTGCAGCCCTACGTCTCAAACTCTAGACCGCTGAAGCTCCGTCTGAATCTCCTCCCCCCTGACACCAGTTTAAGACTCTAGCCTTGCTCCACCTCTTCCTCTGCTCTTTCCTCCTCTGATTCCGCCTGTCCGTCGGGGTCTCGCCCTTCCTAGACTCTTCTGACGCTGAGTCCCCTGAATCTTCCCCCTCCCTCCGGCGGGCTTTAGGACCTGGTTCCCAATCCGGGTTTCCTGCTGTCCCGTGCGCCTGTACATTTGAACTTGGCGCGCGCGCCCAGCCTGCAACCTTCCTCCTGACCGTTGCACTGCTGCTGTCACTGCTCCCCCCTTCGGGGAGGCTAGCTGGAACTGACCTCCCCTTCGTTCCCCCACTTTCCGATGGAGGCGTGGTCAGCCCTGACTCATCTTCTCTCCGCGCTGGAGGAGACGCTGGTCCTGACACATGTGACTCTTCCCCCCCCACTACGCTCTGGTGGGGAAGCTGGTCCTGATCCCCCGCTGCTGCTTTGGGAGTCCCCGCTGGCCCCTTGTTTCTGGTGCGTCCCTCCTGGGACCCCCCTTGCCCTGACCATCGGTGCCCCCTTCTGGGAATCTTCTGATTCGCTGGAGAAGCTCATGGAATCTCTCGGGTCACTGTCATACTCCCCTACGCTGCCCTCGGATTCCTCCCCTTCGCTCTCCATTTCCTCTCTCCCCTGTGCTTCTGCTCCTGAGCCCCTGACACATGTGTTGTGCACATTTTCATTTGATTATTTCATTTGATTCTATGTTAAGATCCAATATGTCAATTTATGAAATGGTGCGGAATGTGTGGCTGTCCAGATATTGTTGGACTACAACTCCCTTCAACCATGACCATTAGCCATGCTGGCTGAAGCTGATGGAAATTGGAATCCAACAATATATCGAAGGCCACAGCTTGTCCATCCTTGATTGATGAAAGCTAGTAAGACACCCTCAGACTTGTTGCTGGAAAATGGTCCAAAAATTATTTGACAGGCAAATGATCCCACACTGCACCCCAGGATCTGACAAATAGCATTAGCACCTTCCACCCTTGTGAACCGAGGTTAGCACATATGTGCTAGAATTGGGTCCATTAAGAATGGAGGAGCTTGAAAGTGTTAGGCTGCCATTCACCCACCGTCCCCACCAACTCGGGGGCAGGCTTTGAGCAAGGCCAAAATTTGACATCCCCAAATGGATCTTTTCAATTTTGTTCCCCTTGGCTCAGTGCCCTGCACCACCCCAAATCTGGTGCTGCTTGCCCCCACAACCCACACCATTTCCCACCCATTCCTAAACTTTTGGTGAGCAAGGATCGGCTGCACAACCCATTGTGCCATATATTACCGGAGTCTCCCATCTCCTGCGGTTCTTGCCCTACACCCCAAAAGCCAGGTGGATAGCTTGGATGAGCCACAAAGGGCTCAGCTGGAAAAATGGCACAGGGAATTCTGCACCTGTTCCTATGAGTCGCTGCCAAAGCACAGCATCTCAGAACAAGGCAATGAGAGGTTGAGTGGCTGAACGAAATAACACTTATTTGCACCTTTGATAGCCTGTGCATTTGAAACTTCCACCTTCTATCATGTCTTCAAGAATTGGGGGTCTCCACTGTGTTGACATAGAGCTTCTCAATTGGGGTGGGGAGCAACACATATGATAAAACGGCAGCATGCAGATTAGGGGTGGCAGGATCTCTCCAGTTCAGTTCTCTCATTGTCTACTTTTTGTAATCTGAAAATCAGTTCTCCATATTTCTGCAGCAACCTGAGATTTTTTCTATAAGGAAACCATAAAACCAGCATTTTCTCCCCTAATGAACACATTTTTGTATGCACTTTTGACTAAGTTACAAATTTTGCAATATATATATATATATATATATATATATACACACACACACACATACATACAGTGGTACTTCGGGTTACGTACTTAATTCGTTCTGGAGGTCCGTTCTTAACCTGAAACTGTTCTTAACCTGAAGCACCACTTTAGCTAATGGGGCCTCCTGCTGCCGCCGCGCCGCTGGAGCACGATTTCTGTTCTCATCCTGAAGCAAAGTTCTTAACCTGAAGCACTATTTCTGGGTTAGTGGAGTCTGTAACCTGAAGCGTATGTAACCTGAGGTACCACTGTGTGTAATATATATATATATATATATATATATATATATATATATATATATATATATATATTGCATTTTTTTTGGGGGGGGGTAATTTTAATCCTTCCATTCTTAAGCATTTTCTTAACCAGATTTGTTTGAGATAGTAAAGTTTGGATAAGTAAAGTTGATAGTAAAAGCAACAAAGAGGCTTATGGCACCTTAAAAATGAGCATGTTTTCTCATGGGAGAAGCTTTCAGGGACCAGAAAACATTTCACTTTATTGTTTTTGCCGCATCAGACTAAGTTACAACCCCCTGGAAAGAGATAGAAGTAGGTAGTAGATATATTTTTTGATGTCCCGTCACAATAGAAATCTCTAATTCAAACTCTTTATTTGCATACTGCTATTTGCATACTGCTATTCTGTAGACATTACACTCAAAGCAGTGCAGCTTGCAGAACAACAAGCAAAATATATTGTTACACACTACTCCTCTGTATAAAAGATAATTCAAAACAGTTTCCTAATAGATTCATAATAACCCCAGTATCATAATATCAAAATAATTCATTCATAATTCATAACTAACAGGAAGAAAGTATGACATCCTTTGATCTAGATGGTCGGAGTGGCAGAAGGAGCCCACTTTTACAGGAATGGATAGATCATTTTATTTCCAGTCTGTGCCATTCTCATGTGTTCATTCATAAGCCCATTCCATCCCATTTCCATATAAATATAATAATGATAATAATGATAAGCACAACACAAATGAAAATTTGGGTTTAAATATACTTCTAATGTTAACATATGCATTTTATCCAAAACTATGTTTTAAAGATTTTTTTTTTTGGTTATGCTTGAGCAGAGGAGTGTTTCACAAAATTTGCAAAAGTGCAAAATCTGAAGAATAAATACATTTTACTCAGCACAGAACTTTAAGAGGCAGGGGGCAGGGCAGTTTGCATCTCAATGCATGGAAATCCATTTCCTCAAATATCCCTACTTTAAAGAGCAGGTGGAGCCTGTTCTCAGTCCCAGGTATTGGTGGGAACAGGGAAGATGCTCTCAGAGTCAGGGGAAAATAGCAAAAGCTTTCTCCTTTAGCATAGTTCACCAAATTTAATATGAAATAGTTAGGGTGTGGTGCTAGCAGTTTTCCAGAATACTGAATTCACTAACAGTTCTGTATGCATAGAGAGATATAGCATGTTTGTGGTGATTGCAGAGGAATAGCAAACAGCATGAAAAAATAGGAATAGCACACTAGTCCATTTTTACTCCTGATGTACCTCTGGTGGTTTCACAGAATTCACATTTTACTTATAGCATGAAAAGGAAGTGTCAGCAGTGGCGTAGCGTTGGTTGTCAGCACCCAGGGCAATGCAAGTAATTTGCGCCCCCTAACCTGTGGATTTTAGTAGGGGCAGAGAGCTGCGAGTGTGAGCGCGCTCCCCCCCAGATGTTGCGCCTGGTGCGGCTGGCCCCCCCGCACCCCCCACGCTATGCCACTGAGTGTCAGAAAATAATGGACGAATTCTTCTGTCAATCATCAGCCATTCTTTGAAATAACAATAGAGATTGGGATGCCCATGTCATTCCACTGAAATTCACCGAGCTTTGTTAGTTTACATTATCAGTAGTTTCCAAACTGATTTCTAGGGAAACCTGGAACTTCTTTGAAGCTTGTTTCCTTTCCTTTTTAGAATTGTGAGCTTTATATGTTTTTAAGATGCCACAACAGGCCGACCCATTAATGAGACAAACGGAGGCAGATGCCTCAGGTGGCAAAATCCAAAGGGCATCTCTGCAGGTGCTCCCTACCCCCACCCATGGGCACTGTCAGAGAAGCAAGGAGAAGTGGTTGCAGTGGTGCCCAGGTTCTGGCAAGATCTTGTGGGGTTCACATGCAATTTCACCAGAACTCAGCAATCCTGATAAGTGAGGTTTTGGCGGGGATGGACAGCACCTTCCTGGTTTGCTTCAGGTGGCAAAATGGGATGGGCAACCCACAATGATTCGTTAGTGGGTGAATTGATAATGGTGGAGAAGATTCACCCAAAGTCAGTTTGCCCTACATTAGGCTGGCTGAATTATTCTCTCTCCCTCTGTCCCCCCAAATGAGGGACAGGTAGGATAATTACTAAATGTCTCTGTCACAGAGGAGCTGGTAGCTCGGGGATCCCGTCAAGAAGGAACTGATTTGGACAATGCAGAAGCAAATTTAGAGCTCTGTTGTTGAGCTAATTCAATGAAGAATATTAGGTGAGGATGCTGTACCCTTTAGCTATACAGTGGTACCTCGGGTTACATACGCTTCAGGTTACATGCGCTTCAGGTTACAGACTCCGCTAACCCAGAAATAGTGCTTCAGGTTAAGAACTTTGCTTCAGGTTGAGAACAGAAATCGTGCTCCGGCAGTGCAGCGGCAGCAGGAGGCCCCATTAGCTAAAGTGGTGTTTCAGGTTAAGAACAGTTTCAGGTTAAGTACAGACCTCTGGAACGAATTAAGTACTTAACCCGAGGTACCACTGTATGGGTGACTTTATGCTGCATTTCATATTCATTTTTTCTCTCATATCTATTTATCATCTATCTATCTATCTATCATCTATCTATCTATCTATCATCTATCTATCTATCTATCATCTATCTATCTATCGTCTATCTATCTATCTGTCTAATCTATCTACACACATACACACACACACACTTTGATTGTATAAAAATGAAGAAAAAATAAACAAAAAGCAATGAGAGATCAGGGACTGCTGTAATTGGCAGCACAGTTACTTGGAAGAAAGTCCTATTAAAATTAATACGACTTGCTTCTGAATAAATATAGTTAAGACTGGGTTGTGAATGCAATCTGTTCATTTAATCCAGTTTAATGCTACCGTTTCAAATGGTTGGGGCATAGTTCCTCAATTAAACAGTGCCTCTGTGGCTGCTCCCATTTCACAAAGGTCCCATCTAAAACCTCTGCCCACAAGCTATGGGCACTTTGTGTGGTTCTAAACCAGACCTTCATTGGTTGCCAGGACAACTAAGAGATGTGGGATAGAAAAAATATGCCTCCTCTAAAATCAGATGCCTGAAGCTGGACTATGTCAAATCTTCTGATATATTTCTCTCGCTTTATCAAAACTTTTTAATGGTTTCCCACGACATTCTTCT
Organism: Podarcis raffonei; assembly: GCF_027172205.1. Lineage (NCBI taxonomy): Eukaryota > Metazoa > Chordata > Lepidosauria > Squamata > Lacertidae > Podarcis > Podarcis raffonei. Next base: position 23,841,419 of record NC_070606.1, read on the forward strand.
GATACTTTTCCCAGAGCTGTAACAAGCACATTCACTTTCAAAATTCACTTTCAGTCAATTCAGGAATGTTTTGGACGTACAGCAAAATCCCTCCAGCCTCGTAGAAACACTTTTGCTTTCTTGTGATGTGGAGGGGAAGGAACTGCTAGTTTTGCTTTGAGTTCTGCTTTAGACATCTACTTGACGTTACCTTTACTCAGTACTATTTTTCTAGAAAAAGAGGTGCCAGAACTCACCACGAACACATCCCTTGTTCTCTTATAATGGCAATGCCTGAGAGGTGCCAGAACTGAGTTCCGGTAAGTTCTGAATGAAAAAAGGCCCTGCCTTCACTTTTTAAAAATCAGTCATTTTTTTTTAACCCTTACAAAAAAAAACAACCCTGTAGACTAGCAAAACAAATTGTGACTGACATTGATTTGCAAAGGAGTGATGCACGCCAAAATGCTAAATTATCAGGATTTGAGAAGTCAAACACCAGTTTGTTGCTAACCTTTGAAATACACATTTGGTTTCAGACCTGGAATCAGGGAACCTGGGTCATCACCAAACAGCTACAAAATGATGAAGTGGGGAGCTTGAGTTGCAGTGGGAAAGTGATGGATGGGTGGGGGTATTTAATTGTTTTCCAAACCCTCCTCTCCCCCCCCCCTTGATCCCATTCTGCCTGCCTGGGATCTGGAGACATGTTTGCAGCAGCATGTGGTAAAGACCCAATTCTGCTCCCAAATATATAGTTCTGAATATTAATTTGAGATTACCATCATGACAGTTGCACCTGTCAGTCTTTTGTGAACGATAAAGGGGGAGCGTATTTCCCTCCACTAAGGAAATTATTTGTTAGCAGTGTGTTCACAAATAGGTTCTGAGTATGAAATAGATTGCGATAGAAAAGAAGACAATCTACAAACTCCTTCCCTCCACCACACAGATGTAAATCTGTTTATTCTTTGTCATGATAAAAAGGAATTTTCATAACAACTGCACATTTGATCGGGATGCTCAAACATTCAGCAGCATTAATATTTATGATTGCCTCCCCCCTTTCTCTTCCATATCTCCTAATCTTAGCCCTATATTGAAATGAAATTTTCTTTTAAAAAAGGGAAAGAGGAAAAATAAATGTGCTCTTTTGATAAGGAACATGGCTGACCTTGATTGTTAGGGTTTTTGCTTAAGGTTGTTTGGTAACAAAGGTGCATCCTACATGCACTTACTGGGAAACTGCTTTATATTGGGTGCAGGATCTGTATTTATGAGTAACTGTGACACAGAGAAACAGGTGAGATTGTGATGATTTAATGCTCCCATGCAACACACATAGACAGCAGTTATTACTTGTAAATGGGGGGGGGGAGACATCTCTATTCAGGCTAGTAACGGTACAAGCTTGGCAGGAGTCACAATTCAGGAGTTCAAGAACAATGGAAGAAGTTCAGAATTGAATGGAAGCAATGAAGGTGTCCCAACAAGGTCCTACATCCCACCTGCCAAGCTGTTAAGATGAAGAATGGTGCACTAACTTCCACTAGACTTCCTCACTTTGCAGCAAAGTTGGGATTGCAAGCATGCACTCTCATCAGGGCGGGTGGGTCTCTAAGGAGTTCAGCCTACACTCAAGTAGGACTCTGGCAGAGACACATGCCCGACTGGCATGTTCCCTCCCTCCTGGTTGATCGTTTGGGAGCTTCATAAGCTTTCTTCAGCCTGAACATCACAGCGTCCGATGCCAACCAACACTGGCACACTTAGGGATCTGCAGAGTTTGCGCAGTTGTGTAACAGACCTCAGCAACTCAGCATTTGGGCTAATCTAGTTTATTTACAGATAAACACACACAGAGCACTGCAGCATGGCTCCTGTCTTCGTCACTTCCGACTCTGTGGAGTCAAAACATATACCATCATGTGATAGACAAAAATCCCATGACTGCAATCATAGATCAGGCATTCTAACAGGGTCTGCTCCCATCTGTGAAGGTGGTGCCTGTTTCTAGGCAACAAGACTTCACCATCCTGTTGGGGCTCTTGTTCAGTCATTGGCACCTACTGTACTACCTCCCACCTCAACTGCTCACAACCCCCCCCAACCTCCACTTAGGCGGGGGAAAGAGCCAGCATCACTGCTCCCCATTCTGAAGCAGCTGAAGTTGGGAAAGAAAAGGAGATCCCCTCACTTTTCATCCAGATTCCCACCAGTACCCCCCTCCTGGTTTCTTCCTTCTCCCATTTCAAGACCTGCCAATACAAGCCTCCTCCTGGCAGCAGTGTGGGGGCTCATGACATTAACTGAGTTGTTAGCAGTAGACACTTACGTAGAATCTGAACATAGAATAAATGCGCCCTCCCTGAACTCGGTTTATAAGTGTCCACACACACAAACATACAGGGGTATGTGTGTGTCTAGATCTCTTCCTAACTAAAGGTGCTACCCCTCCCTCCCAAATAATCCAACAACATAGAAATGGTGCAAATCTTATCCCTTTGGTTTTTCCTTTACAGTTTTTAGTTGCTTTGACTCAGAACGAACCTTGAAATTGGGTTTAGGGAAAATCTGTTAAGTATCTAGGTGTGTGTGCGTATGCAGACCCTCCATGTGGAATTTCATTAGTCTATTTCCCCCCCCCAAAAAAACACCCCTTTTGTCTTCCATCTATGTTACCTGATTCACCTCAATAGAAGCCCTAATAATGCAGAAATCTACTGATAAGCCTAACAAAATTTGGTGGGTGTGGGGTTATTCACTTATTATATCCAATGTGTAGAAATGGGGCAGGGTAGAACACGGAGCCTATTAGTGTTGTTATCTGATGTGTGAATAGGTCTATGAAACTATCTAAAGGCATTCAGTGAAGAGTCACCACAGCATTTGGCTGTGTAACTCTGGGAATATAATTATATGCCTTTAGGAGCTGAGGTTTTGTTTGGCAGAGAAGGAAAGCAAACAGGAATTTGATTCACATTCGGTGAAACTCTAGAACCATGCAACAATGTTGCTGATGAATTTTTGGAAGCTGCATCTCTTGGTAACAAAGCAACCTGCTGCTTGGAAAGGTGGGCGGCCAAGAGCCAAGGTTTGCAAATCATCCATGGGGAATCATGCTGCTATTCACTCATTTGTTTTCCCTCAAAATTCCCCAGATGTTCTGCCTGGTCAGAGACATCCACATTTGCTTCAAATGTTGTTTTAGATTACATCCGGTGATTGACAACCTAGAGATGCGCTGATTCTGCTCCTGAAAAATGTCTGAAGGCTTGATTAAACCCTTTCCTTAAAATTCCTCAGATTCTTTACCCAGGTTTGCTTCACATTTCACTGTAACTGACATGCTGATGGCAATTCTACATCTGTCTGTGAGATTCAAGTTTTCTTTTAGGAAGTCTTAAAAGTGTGGATGCTATGACAGCTCTTTCTCATTTGCTTCGTACTGTAGTAGCTTAGATGGGAATGCTCTTCAGTCATGGCGATAGTCAGGACTTTTTTTCAGCTGGAACTCACTGGAACTGAGTCCCACCACCTCTTTGGTGAGTTCCAGCACTTCTTTGTTGTGTTCTGGCAGCTGTTTAGTGGCATGGTGTCTGGAGGTGCAGGCAGCATCATGGATTTGCATTGGAGGCTGTGGCACGGCCCAGGCGGAGGGCAATGTTGCAAGTCGGCAATGTACCGTATTTTTCGCTCTATAAGACGCACTTTTTCCCCTCCAAAAATTAAGGGGAAATGTGTCTGCGTCCTACGGAGCGAATGCAGGCTCCTTGGCTTCGCATTGCTTTCGCTGAAGCCTGGAGAGCAAGAGGGGTCGGTGCGCACCAACCCCTCTCGCTCTCCAGGCTTCAGGGATAGCCGCCTAAAGCCTTTGGAGTGCAGCAGGAACTCGCGCTGCACTCCGAAGGCTTCGGGTTCCTTTTGCTGAAGCCGGCAGAGCAAGACTCTGAAGCCGGGAGAGCAAGGGTCTCCTTCTGTTCCTTCTCCAGCTTCGCTTGAAGGGGTGCTGCACAGTTCTCCCTCTCTGCGCAGTGCCTCTCCTTTAGCCACGCGCCTGCCCTGGCTTCTGCCTTAGCCGCACGCAGCCTCTTCGGGCAGGGGAGCCTTCATCCCGCTGCCCTGAAGAGGCTTGGTGTGGTTATCCCAGAAGCCAGAACAGCCACACAGTATCCCAGAAGCCAGATCCCTCTTGCTGTTCTGGCTTCTGGGATTCAAAATATTTTTTCCCTTGTTTTCTTTCCCCCCAAACTAGGTGCGTCTTATCATCTGGTGTGTTCTATAGAGCGAAAAATACGGCATATTCCTTTGCTGCGGTGATGCTCCCTCCTAAGAAAAGCTCGGCTTTTGGGGGGTGCTTTTCCCTAAAAAATAACTTTGGTTGGTCAATGAGTTCCTGCACCTCTTTTTCTCTCTCTATATATAAAAGCCCTGGAGATATTCATTCTAGGGGTGGGAGATAAATTCAGCTCACATTTGAAAACAAATCTGACAAATTCACACTTTCTGAAATGATTTGAGAACTGCCCAAATTCACAGCTATCTGAATACTGCAATGTCGGTCTCCAATTGGTGTCTACAAAAATATGTGTATTATGGGGAAATGTGCTTAAAATGAATATATTAGCAGAAAATAGAATGCTGCATATAAAAGCAAGTTTATTAGTAGAAATTTGCACAAAAATCTTAAAATGTGGAGGACTGGATTGAAGTAATTGAGCAAGAGGTTCATATTAAAGGCCCACAGTGCTGGAGCAGTTGCCTGTGGGGCCCTGGACTTCTCAACATTGACAATGCATGTTGAAAATTGCATTTAATAATTTTGGATCAGTCAAAAACTCCCTGGTGAGTCCTGAGAACATTTTGAGGTTGAAAAATTCATATGCCAAATTACAGACATTGTCACTGTTACTGATTACATTGTCAGCCTTACTAATCAATAATAGCTGATTTTATTAAGCTGTTCACATATTATACCTATTACATTACAAATCTCTCTCCCTCCATCCATCTCCCTCTTCCTTTTAATTGGAATTGCTGAGATTGTTTTCAGCGTTTGATTTGACATTCACACACCACCTGGTGACCGAGTCAAGGACTGCATTCTTTAAACAAAACTGGAGACATGCAGGTCAACGAGACATTTTCCCTGTGTCTCAAAACCTTTTTTTCCCTCTCCTTCCAACACAAAGCCATGATCCAGCCAGAGTTAAACCCATTTAAGTCTCATTGATTACTATGGGAGAGTTAATTATGCAGTTAAATCTCCCGCAGAAACCTGTGGGACTTAAAAACTGCTTACTTCGGCCTGGATTGTGTCCCTAATTGTTGTCAGTAACACAAACAATTAAATTTAGTACACAGCAGCCAAATATAATGGCCAAAAAAAGGGGTCATAATTGGCTGTGTCAGCATTACCTGCAGCCTGAACAGAGAAGGGGGAGTCTGAGTATTCACATTTTAGTGAACCAGGACTCCTGGTTCACACCTGCATGGGCATAGTAATGGGGGGATATTGTTTGCTCTGCATTTTGCCACAAGCTTGGCTGACTTACCTTACCTGGACCTATGCACAGATTACAACATAGACAAGGTTGCAGATTCAATTCTCGTATAGGACAGCTGCATATTCCTGCATTGCAGGGGATTGGGCTAGAGGACCCTCAAGGTCCCATCCAAGTCTAGAACTCTATGATTCTACATTTCTGAGCTTGCCTGGTCAGAAGTTGTGCAGGCTTTCCCTGCAATAATCACAAGAAAAATAAGAGATCTGGGAATTATCTCTTTGCATTTAAGAATGGTTTGTCTGAAATCAGAGTCAATGATACATTAAAAGCCGTTTAAAGCCCTTCACAGCCTAGGACCCTCATACCTATGGGACCGCCTCCCCTGGTATGCCCCACGGAGGACCTTGAGGTCCATAAATAGCAACACCCTGGAGGTCCCGGGCCCTAAGGAAGTTAGATTAGCCTCAACCAGAGCCAGGGCTTTTTCAACAATGGCTCTGGCCTGGTGGAACGCTCTGTCTCATGAGACCAGGGCCCTGCAGGATCTGATTTCTTTCCGCAGGGCCTGTAAAACAGAGTTGTTCCGCCTGGCCTTTGGCTTGGAGTCAGTTTGATTCCCTCCCCCTCTTTCTTTTTTCCTTTCTCCTGCATTTTAATGTTTCAATGTTTTAATGTTGCATTTAATCTTGTTTTTAAGTTGTATTCATTCAACTTGTTTTTATTTTTGCTTGTTAGCCGCCCTGAGCCCGGCCTTGGCTGGGGAGGGCAGGGTATAAATAAAATTTATTATTATTATTATTATTAAAAATACATTGTAGCAATCAAAACAATCTGCAAAAGTTCCATTGACTTCTTTTGCATTACTCTGGAGTAACTGATTTGCAGCATGCAGCCTGTGATTAAAGGAATTGTGAATCAGGTCGTATATGATTATGCTAAGCGTGCTTCACTTAATTTTATCAAGTATAAAATTGCATCGGGTTGAAAATACTAATTCAGAGCCCTTGATTGCCTTTGACCATTATATTTATGTTGAAGATTACATCTATTATAACTTTTGCATTGTAAGCGGGAGGTGGAGATTCAGAGGGATATGAAAACCCCAAGCTACAATGGTTTGCTCAGCTTATATAAATATCAATCTTATGTTTCTCATCCCTTGACCACCCTTTTTGAAACTATCAAACTACGCATGAATAGTGAGAGTTAAGTTACAGCAAGACAAATAGCTGAAGGCTATTGAACAACGCAGAGAATGGTATATGAAGAATGTGTGCTTTTCATACATTATTTATTTGGCATCATTGCTTTATTACAAGGATTCCTATTTGAATAGTTTGTGGTTGTTTGAACAATGCACGGTGCAAGCAAAACAGCTCTTGGGGTTGCTTTGGAAAACCCGCTTGGAGAAACACCACCACAGTGGTCCAACTATTAGTGAGGGTGAGTTAGTTCTTAAAAAACTAAGAAGAGCCTGCTGGATCCAGCCCTTGGCCCATCAGCATCCTGTTCCTACCATGGCCAACCAGATGCCTCTTGGAAACCAGCAAGCAGGACATAGCTATCAACATTTCCCTTTTTTAAAGGGAAATTCCCTTATTCCGAATAGGATTCCTCACAAGAAAAGGGAAAAGTTGACAGCTATGAAGCAGGACCTGAGCACAAGAGCATTCTCGCCTCAGTAGTTTCCAGCAACTGACCTTCAGAAGCATTATTACTGAAGATAAGAACATAGCTGTGATGGCTAGTAGCTATCAATCGCCTTAGCCTCCATGAGTTTCTCCAGTCCAAGATGGTGGCCGTCACTGCCTCTTGTGGGAGTAGAGCTCCATAGTTGAACTGTGTGCTTTGTGAAGAAGTGCTGTGCTTTCATTCTTCTGTCCTGAATCTTGCAACAAGATTCAGGCGACAGATCTTGAGGCAAAGCTAGGGGTGAATAATGGTTGGTTATTCACTTTGTTAGTTCTATCATCAGGAGGAGGCTGCCGTTTTAGGTGTGAAACAATGGAATATCTTGGGTTCAAGGGCCAAATGCAACGCCCCGGGACTCTTGGACTATGCCCCCTCCCCAGCCACACCCACCACTAGCCATGAACTGGACTCTCCTGGAAGGTTTTTGCCTGGCTAGGTTGTGCACTTGAACTCTACTTTGTGCTTACCTGGGTGGAGGTATGTGTAGAAACTATCCTATTGTATGAAGGTGATATTTATTACTTATCTCATTTTTACCTCTGGCCTTACCCACCGCAGACTGGCATGTGACTCATGAATGAACTGCAACCCACAAGCTGAAAAGGTTCCCCACCCTGGTCTTAGGCCATTTCTCAAGCATCTAATGTACCTCAAGGATGCGGGTGGCACTGTGGGTTAAACCACAGAGCCTAGGGCTTGCCGTTCAGAAGGTCAGTGGTTCGAATCCCTGCAACGGGATGAGCTCCCGTTGCTCAGTCCCTGCTCTTGCCAACCTAGCAGTTTGGAAGCATGAAGTGCAAGTAGATAAATAGGTACCGCTCTGGCGGGAAGGTAAACGGTGTTTCCATGCACTGCTCTGGTTCACCAGAAGCAGGTTAGTCATGCTGGCCACATAACCCAGAAGCTGTACGCCGGCTCCCTCGGCCAATAAAGCGAGATGATCACCGCAACCCCAGAGTCAGCCACGACTGGACCTAATGGTCAGGGGTCCCTTTAGCTTTTTTACTGTACCTCAGGGACTTGACTGCAGCCCATGCAGGAGTGTGTCATGTGATCTGACTAGTGTTACACCTATAGACTTATGGTACCTATAAGCTGCAACAGTTTGCAGAAGCCACACCAGGTGGTGGAGGAGAGGGGGTCACCACTGAAGGGTGTCCTTTTAATCACAATGGTATTGATTACGGGTTTTATTTTTCCTGTGTCATGCTATCAAATACTAGACATTCAAGGCCCATAGGGGGGAATTCAATGTAGTGCTATGGCAGTCATTCTATTAGCTTAAGCATTTCAGCTTGCCAGACAGAAATATCCCCTTCTCCTCCCCCATATGCTATTCTGGGGTTTCTCCTGGCCCCCTAGAGCTAATATTGAGGAGGAGATGTGCAGAGGCAAGAAATCGGGCTAAGGCACATGGCACTAACAGAAGTCCTTTCATGGGATTCCTCTAATGGGATTCGTCGTTGAATTTGGACAATAGCCATTCTTGGGTTATTAAGCATCCTTGAATTGACCAAGATTTATGCACTAGGAAAGACAAGGAATACAATTAGGTTGTTGCTGTTGCTGCCTCATGATGTCATGCCTGAGACAAAGAAAATCATGTGACCAGTAGCTTGTCTCTAGGATGGTGAGTTCCGTGCAAGCCAGTAATGAAGAGTCATCACACAAGCCTTTGGGGTTATGAGAACCAGAAGTCCAGGTATCAGCACTTAAGATATCATAGTGAAAGTGGTTGGCCTCACCTCTCTGCCTTGGCTCAGAGCCCAAGAGTACACTTCCCACTCATTGGTCATCAGAGCCTTCCCTTCTAACATGCCAACAGAGGCCTGGCTGCATCACACACAGGTAGGCCCTCAAGGATCCCTGCTTCCTTTGAGCTTAATGGCTTTGAGAGTCTGGGAAACCCTCCTTTTGCCCTTTAAGTCAGGGATGGGGAACCTGCAGTCCTGCAGATATTGCTGGACTCCAACTTCCACTTGATCCAGCCAGCATGGCCAGTGGTCAGAGATGATGGGGGTTGTAGTTCCAACAGCTTCTGTTTCCCAACATCTGCCATAGTAAAACAGGGCATATCCTCCTTTGTTCTGAGTTCAGCCACATCAGTCCCAGACTTGGGCATTCAAAGTATCCAGGAGGGCACATTTGAAGCCCTGTAAAACAACATACAGCCCACAGGTGCTTTGTTTGGGAACAGAAAGATATTGTAATGTAGCAGAAGACCAAATGTTTTGCATGCCAAATTCAATCCTGGCATCTCCAGCTAAAAAGATCGGGTGGTTGGAGATAGGAAAGACCTCTGCCTGACATCTTGGAGGCCAGAAGAGACAGTCCTGGGTAGTCAGATTAATAGCCTGACCTGGTATAAGGAAGCTCCCTTTCCAAATAGCTGATCAACATATTTGCATCTTATTTCACAGAGCTATGCACCTGCAGTCCCAGCTGCTGAGCTGGCAGATTGCATGCAGCATGCATTGACATCAGTATACGACCACGTAGCTGCATTGTCGTGAATGTGTACAGGCCATCTGAGAACTCTTAATGCTGAGTCTGGCTGGATGAATGACCATACTTTAAGGCTGCATGTCTAGAAACGCAGGTCAGAGGTGAATGACTATGAGTTTAAAATGCAGCATTGGCCCATTCTTGTCCATGCTGAAGATTCCCCTCCCTGCAATCATTTACACAAGTAATTGATGCTAAGGTTGAATGTTTGCAGAATTAAAAGGGGCATCAGCCTGGTGAAAGTTAATTCATTTCTTGTTTCAGTCAAATATTTGGCAATCATTTCCTGTATTCACTCGGCCCTGGATTTATACAGCTTGTGTTGATTAAAGCGGCCTTAATATGCATGGAGTTTTGAAAGACTGCAGATTTAAAGTAGTGGTTGCCAAACTTTTCAGCACTTGTTCCCGTCTGTCAATAAGATCCTGTCGTCGTCTTCTTTCTGGCTCTGTTCCCTAATCTTGTATACACACACACAAAATGTAGCACATCATTATTTGCTATACAGAATCGGTACGCAAACTGTAACCATGAAATATGCACAGAAAAGTATGAATATACTTACCTTGCACATCTAGTCCTTTAAACCACCACTCACTCAACATTTATTGATGGCAACATGGCAGTCCCAGCCAGCATGGCCAATGTTCAGAGATTATGGAAGCTGTAGTCCAAAAACATCTGGAGGGCTACAGATCCTCACCATTCCTGCTTTAGATCAACCACAGGTTTTGTATGACCTTTGTGTTTTGACTGCTGGGCTTCAGACAAGGTCTCTGCATCTCTACCTGCCAGGATCCATTCTTTTCTCCATCTGGGCCCACTCAGGTTCCTGAATTTTGTCTTTCAAGAATGAACAACTCTTTGATGAGCTATAGGTAAAAGGTAAAGGTACCCCTGCCCGTACGGGCCAGTCTTGACAGACTCTGGGGTTGTGCGCTCATCTCACTCTATAGGCCGGGAGCCAGCGCTGTCTGCAGACACTTCCGGGTCACGTGGCCAGCGTGACAAGCTGCATCTGGCGAGCCAGCGCAGCACACGGAACGCCGTTTACCTTCCCGCTGGTAAGCGGTCCCTATTTATCTACTTGCACCCGAAGGTGCTTTCGAACTGCTAGGTTGGCAGGCGCTGGGACCGAGCAACGGGAGCGCACCCCGCCGCGGGGATTCGAACCGCCGACCTTTCGATCGGCAAGTCCTAGGCGCTGAGGCTTTAACCCACAGCGCCACCCGTGTCCCTGCCACCCGTGTCCCTTTGATGAGCTATAGGACCTTTTAAATCATCATGATTGTTATGATTTTCAGGTCCCTGGGTTCAGAGTTGTTGTTGTTTAGTCATTTAGTCATGTCCGACTCTTCGTGACCCCATCGACCAGAGCACGCCAGGCACTCCTGTCTTCCACTGCCTCTCGCAGTTTGGTCAAACTCATGCTGGTAGCTTCGAGAACACTATCCAACCATCTCATCCTCTGCCGTCCCCTTCTCCTTGTGCCCTTCATCTTTCTCAACATCAGGGTCTTTTCCAGGGAGTCTTCTCTTCTCATGAGGTGGCCAAAGTACTGGAGCCTCAGCTTCAGGATCTGTCCTTCCAGTGAGCACTCAGGGCTGATTTCCTTCAGAATGGATAGGTTTGATCTTCTTGAAGTCAGATCACTGTCTTGCCATGGCGAAGGGGCTTGAATAACTCAGAGAAGCTATGAACTATGCCGAGCAGGGCACCCAAGATGGACAGGTCATAGTGGAGAGTTTTGACCAAACGTGATCCACCTGGAGCAGGAACCGGCAAGCCACTCCAGTATCCCTGCCAAGAAAACTCCATGGACAAAGACAACTGGGTTCAATAGGAACCCCAAACTACTAATTACAATGCATGTATTATTGCATCCTTATAATGGTTGAACGTCAGAATTTTTTTTCCCTGACAGTCTCTCTTGTCCATGGAAAACAACCTCTAACATAATGTGTCTGACAGATAACCACAATACCATTGTAAGGGATTCTGACAAGTTTGTTTTTGTTAACTTCAGCTTTCCTTTTAAGCTTGTTTTTATAAGGTGGTACCGTAAATGAAATTTTAAAAATGGATTTAAATTTTTAAAAATGCAATATAGCTATATAATTCCCCTCCAACCCTCGTCCCCACAAAAAAAATATCCACTTGGGTGCAGTCTGTATTAGCTTTTTTTAGTGTTAGCTTTTAAATATTTCTGATACATAAAACCACTGATAGCACAGATAATAGAATGAAATAGCAAACCCTCCCAAAGCCTCTGTTAGAATTAAATTTATATGCCTGAGCTTTAGTCACAGCTCAAAAACTCATTATAAGCCAATAAAGTTCAAATATTATATCAGTAGCTCATAATTTAAAGTCAGTGGTTGATGTGCATGATAGTTGTGGTCAGTATAATATTGAAGTGCCTAAACCATTTTTATTTTATTTTTTTGCAATATATATTTTATTAGTCTCCAAGGAGAATATCGCCCACTATCTTTGCAGCATGCATGGTGGACCACAAGTAGCAGCCAATTATTGCTGAAACGCTGAGGGGGTGCACATTCTCCCGTTGACCCATTTCAGCTCAGAGAATATGCACCCCAAAGCAGACTTCTGCAAACATACTCCATTCTCTAGCTAGATGAGGAGAAATGCACACAAGATTCCCAAGCGCACAGTTGGAATTGTACAGCTGTAGCCTTCTTTTAAAACACAGAATCCCACTGCTCAGCTTTCTGGAGTTGGGGGCTGGATTCAGTCCTCCCTGTTCTCCATTTGTTCCCAAACATCTGAGCACTTTTTCAAAGGGTCCATGAATGTGTAGACCCTGTTGCTCTGCAGTGCACTATTTTGCATTAGCCCCATATGTAAAGCCTCTGACCATTATCCTTTCTCTCCCCATTGCGGAGCTTCTGAGTTACTTATCCTGTCCTCCATTCTGAAGACATCATAGAAGATCAGGGTGCCCTGTTTGCATTTGTTTAAAGGTAAAGGGACTCTTGACCATTAGGTCCAGTCGTGGCTGACTCTGGGGTTGTGGCGCTCATCTCGCTTTATTGGCCAAGGGAGTCGGCATACAGCTTCCGGGTCATGTGGCCAGCATGACTAAGCCGCTTCTGGTGAACCAGAGCAGCGCACGGAAACGCCATTTACCTTCCCGCCGCAGCAGTACCTATTTATCTACTTGCACTTTGACGTGCTTTCGAATTGCTAGGTTGGCAAGAGCAGGGACCGAGCAACGGGAGCTCACCCCGTTGCGGGGATTCGAACTGCCGACCTCCCAATCGGCATGCCCTAGGCTTTGTGGTTTAACCCACAGCACCACCCGCGTCCCTGCATTTGTTTAGGTGCCCTTTTAATCATTTCCAAAATCAGCAGAGGCTGGCCAGAGGCGGAGCTAGCTGCTCCAGCACCCAGAGTGGTGCACATGCTGTGCACCCAGGGGTGGGGCCATGGGGGTGGGGTGAGTGTTCCAGGGGGGCTTTGTGGCGAGCATTCCAGGGGGTGAGATACCCAGTGGGGTGGAGCGAGCTGCCCATGGCAGGCTGCTTCCTGGGCGCGGGGGGGGGGGGAGAGGGAGCCGCGCCACTTTGCCAGCAGCCTTCCTCCCTTCCCTCTTCCTTTTGACAGCTTGGGGGAGGCTCCCCCCCCCCCAGGAAGCAGCCCTGGAGCAGGGGAACAAAAGTTCACGGTTCATGGGAATTATATAAATTGCAAGCCTTCCCCGAGCTGTCAAAATGAAGGGAGAAGACCACAATGGCTGCAAGGACACTTCTGGCTCAGAAATGGAAGCAGCAGGAACTTCCAGCACTGGAAGACTGGCAGGTTAAGGTGGTGGAGTATGCATAGATGGCCAAGTTGATGGGGAAGATCCAGAATCAACATGACGAACTGTTTCAAAAGGACTGGAACAAATTTATATCTTACATGAAAGAAAATTGTAAACATTTGAAAATGTTTGTAGGTTTGAACTGAAATGTTTTGTAATGTAAATATAAGGAACTGATTTAGTGATAATAAGGTGAAATATTATAATATGATAAAAGGTAAATAAGTGATTATAGAGGGACGTGGGTGGTGCTGTGGGTAAAACCTCAGTGCCTAGGACTTGCCGATTGCATGGTCGGCGGTTCGAATCCCCATGGCGGGGTGAGCTCCCATCGTTCGGTCCCAGCTCCTGCCCACCTAGCAGTTCGAAAGCACCCTTAAGTGCAAGTAGATAAATAGGTACCGCTTTATAGCGGGAATGTAAACGGCGTTTCCGTGTGCTGCTCTGGTGCCGGTTCGCCAGAGCAGCTTCGTCACGCTGGCGACGTGACCCGGAAGTGTCTGCGGACAGCGCTGGCTCCCGGCCTCTAGAGTGAGATGAGTGCACAACCCTAGAGTCTGTCAAGACTGGCCCGTACAGGCAGGGGTACCTTTACCTTTACCTTTCAGTGATTATAGAAAAGCCAAGAATATGGAAAGGTATGTGGAAGTCAGAAAGAAGGAGGGAAGGAGGTTGATGCTCTTATAGAGTAATGTATTAAGTTATAGAATTATGTAACAAAATGTGAATATGATAAAAGTTGAAAATTTAATAAAAATTATTTAAAAAACAAACAAAATGAAGGGGGAAGGGGTGGAGACCGCCAGCAAGGCGGTGCAGCTCTGCCCCTTTCCCCAACGGCTAGGGGTAGGCTTGGGAGTCGCAGGCGGGTAGCATGCCAAATATCACCCCCCTCAGTGATGACACCCAGGGCACACAGCCCCCACCACCCCCTTCCTCCGCCCCTCAAACTGGCCTGTTAGGGTGAACGGAGCACTGAGCTACCAGCACCCATCCACACAGCTTCTCCTTGTCTCAGTGTTGAACTTGTAGAATTCAGCAGGGAGGAAGATAGGCACAAAAGTAGAATTAGTTTGCTCTGCCTGCCATTGGTTCTGCTTCTACCTAACATTGGTCTCCTGTGTCTGTTCCTCCTGGAAATGGTCACTAGCCACTACTGCAAGCTAGCTGGGAATCTGGTTGCCTCAATAAGACTAGTGATTGGTTGAACTTCTACTGGTGTCACAATACAGCCAGTGAGAATGTTACTTTACAAGAAGTGTTGAAGCTCCCCTGCATCTGAGGGTCTGGGTGTCCCAGACAGCTACAGAGAAGGCATGAGCCTGTGCTACTGATCAGCTGACTGACAGCAGGAAAGACCAGGGCTGTCACACCCCATGAATTGCAGTTGTATGAATTTGCACCCATGAAGCATTTTGACACGACTATCTTGTAGAACGTTTTCCACTCTCTTCTGAATTTTTCTTAATATGCCAAGGAATTAATAGATCACACAGTCATGGACAGAAATGTCCTTGTTGTTTTAATTACTGACAAATGGAATTCTGTCTGTCTTAATTAGCTGAGTCATAATACAAAGTGTTTCTTTTTCTTTTTCTGCATTTCTTCTTCAAAGGCAGAATTAAAAACAATTCACTTCTATTTTTGCTTTCAAACTGTTCATTATAAAGGGGCGTATTCAAGTAACTCAGAGTAGATGCATGGAAAATAATGGACCTAAGTGAATTATGGTCATTCATTTCATTTAAAAAAAAATAAATTTCATTTTTGCATTTTCTATTTTACATAAACAAATGAATTAAATACATAAACATATAATCCCTTTTGACTTCCCTCCCCCCATTGTTGATCTTAATGTAATGATTTCCCCCTCTGCATCTCTTTCATAACTCTATTTTTATAACTTCTTTGTCAAGCCATAGTTCACATTTTTACTACAAGTTTTCTGTCAATCCTACCAATGTATGTAACTGTTTACAATAGCTTTTCAAATAAATTATAAACTTCCCCCATTCTTTATTAAAGACCACCTCTTCCTGGTTTCTAATTCTTCCTGTAAGCTTTGCCATCTCGGCATACTTATGGCCATTAATTTTTGTGGATCTGCTCTGAGTAAAAGTTAGTTGAATAGAATCCAAAATCCTTACTTTTGGAACAGATTCCATTCGATTTCCAAGGTATGATTATATAAGGTCTTCACAAGGAAATGGCATTTTTGCAATCTAATACCAACCGTGTCCAAGAATGGTAATTTAAAGCTTGTTAAGAATATTGCCCCCTCCACTTTGTTCATTGCAAACAGCTGAAAGTCTGGTAAACTTTGATAATAAATCTGATTTGCAATGAGCATTTGAATACTTTTGATTGCAACTGTATATGCACAGCACATCATGCAGTGACTCAGTCCTGAATGGCAGGCCACTTGATGGCACAGGTGAATTTGAGCTGATCGATGCATGCAGCAAAACCATGCCTTATGGCTCTTGAGGGACACTGCCAACATCACATCTTGGTGGGGAGACGTATCACATGCTGCTGTCCGTGCACTTCAGAATAAAGTTTAATCCTTTCACATGAAAACTGGTACATTAGGGAGAAAGGCACTTGGTGGGCTGTAACTTTGATATACCATTTTCTGTATGCAGGGAAGGCTGTTATTTCTGTGTGGGCGAGCATGTGTGAAAGAGGCTAAGCCGTAGGCTGTAGCACTTGATAACTCTTGGGTTAGACAAAAAGGAATGAAACTGTACGGAAAGGGGAATTGTTGTTGTTGTTGTTTAGTCGTGTCCAACTCTTCATGACCCCATGGACCAGAGCACGCCAGGCACTCCTGTCTTCCACTGCCTCCCACAGTTTGGTCAAACTCATGCTGGTAGCTTCAAGAACACTATCAAATAATAATAATAATAATAATAATTTATTATTTGTACCCCGCCCATCTGGCTGGGTTTCCCCAGCCACTCTGGGCGGCTTCCATAGAAACCAAAAATACACTAAAATATCACAGATTAAAAACTTCCCTGAACAGGGCTGCCTTAAGATGCCTTCTGAATGTCAGGTAGTTATTTATCACTTTGACATCTGATGGGAGGGCGTTCCACAGGGCAGGCGCCACTACCGAGAAGGCCCTCTGCCTGGTTCCCTGTAGCTTTGCTTCTCGCAATGAGGGAACCGCCAGAAGGCCCTCGGCGCTGGACCTCAGCATCCGGGCAGAACGATGGGGGTGGAGACGCTCCTTCAGGTATACTGGGCCGAGGCCGTTTAGGGCTTTAAAGGTCAACACCAGCACTTTGAATTGTGCTCGGAAACGTACTGGGAGCCAATGTAGGTCTTTCAAGACCGGTGTTATATGGTCTCGGCGGCCGCCCCCAGTCACCAGTCTAGCTGCCGCATTCTGGATTAGTTGTAGTTTCCGAGTCACCTTCAAAGGTAGCCCCACGTAGAGCGCATTGCAGTAGTCCAAGCGGGAGATAACCAGAGCATGCACCACTCTGGCGAGACAGTCCGCGGGCAGGTAGGGTCTCAGCCTGCGTACCAGGTGGAGTTGGTAGACAGCTGCCCTGGACACAGAATTGACCTGCGCCTCCATGGACAGCTGTGAGTCCAAAATGACTCCCAGGCTGCGCACCTGGTCCTTCAGGGGCACAGTTACCCCATTCAGGACCAGGGAGTCCTCCACACCAGCCCGCCCCCTGTCCCCCAAAAACAGTACTTCTGTCTTGTCAGGATTCAACCTCAATCCATTAGCCGCCATCCATCCTCCAACTGCCTCCAGGCACTCACACAGGACCTTCACCGCCTTCACTGGTTCTGATTTGAAAGAGAGGTAGAGCTGGGTATCATCTGCATATTGATGGACACCCAGTCCAAACCCCCTGATGATCTCTCCCAGTGGCTTCATATAGATGTTAAAAAGCATGGGGGAGAGGACGGAACCCTGAGGCACCCCGCAAGTGGGGGCCCAGGGGTCTGAACACTCATCCCCCACCACCACTTTCTGAACACGGCCCAGGAGGAAGGAGCGAAACCACTGCATAACAGTGCCCCCAGCTCCCAGCCCCTCTAGACGGTCCAGAAGGATGTTATGGTCGATTGTATCAAAGGCCGCCGAGAGATCCAGCAGAACCAGGAAACAACTCTCACCTTTGTCCCTAGCTCGCCGGAGATCATCAACCAGCGCGACCAAGGCAGTTTCAGTCCCATCTCATCCTCTGCCGTCCCCTTTTCCTTGTGCCCTCCATCTTTCCCAACATCAGGGTCTTTTCCAGGGAGTCTTCTCTTCTCATGAGGTGGCCAAAGTATTGGAGCCTCAGCTTCACGATCTGTCTTTCCACTGAGCACTCAGGGCTGATTTCCTTAAGAATGGATATGTTTGATCTTCTTGCAGTCCATGGGACTCTCAAGAGTCTCCTCCAGCACCATAATTCAAAAGCATCAATTCTTCGGCGATCAGCCTTCTTGATGGTCCAGCTCTCACTTCCATACATCACTACTGGGAAAACCATAGCTTTAACTATACGGACCTTTGTTGGCAAGGTGATGTCTCTGCTTTTTAAGATGCTGTTTAGGTTTGTCATTGCTTTTCTCCCAAGAAGCAGGCATCTTTTAATTTCGTGGCTGCTGTCACCATCTGCAGTGATCATAGAGCCCAAGAAAGTAAAATCTCTCACTGCCTCCATTTCTTACCCATCTATTTGCCAGGAGGTGATGGGACCAGTGGCCATGATCTTCGTTTTTTTGATGTTGAGCTTCAAACCATATTTTGCGCTCTCCTCTTTCACCCTCATAGGGTCCATCAATTAGGGACTCTTGAGGAGGAAGGGGTCCAGGGTCAACTACAATCCTGTGTTTTATTTGCATTGTGGGGAAAGTAAAATTTGGATGTATGTGACAAGATAGCATTCCGGATCATTTTTCTTTTAGCTGTGGAAGCATCCCTTAAGGAGAAGGTGGTTTGTTTTCTTTAATTGTTAATGTCAAATAGTAGAAAATCATGCACCTTGACTTGATAGCTTGCCAGATGCCATGCTAGGCATTTATTAGAACCAGCTTAATCATCACAATGAGCAAGGCAGATGTCATGGTGGGTAGGCCCTCTGAATTCCCCAAACCATTTGCCATTGCTATTCGTTTTATGACAATATGTATCTGCGCAACCGATACAGTCAACCAGTCACTGAATCCATATTCTGCTTAATTAATTACTCAACTTAAATTGCTTAACCGCTTCCAGAGATAATTAAATTTGTGTATGTGTGTGTGTGTGTTTAAATTATGTGACACAGCATAATTTGCAGTTAGCATGTTCAGTCCCTGCAGAATATTTACTTGGATTATGCAAAATATAGCCTTTTCTGCTCATTCCCTGATAGGACTCTGTGCTTGCATCAATTTCTTAAAAGTTTGGGTTTGACAGTTTCACACTTCAAGATGTAATTCCTAAGGACCAGATGCTTTGCCAAAGGTCTCCTAATCACACCTCCGCACTTTTTCATTGTATATTTTGCTGGATCTCACCTATAGTTAGGTAAGATTTCAAAACATGCTCATTCTCTTGGCTGGTTTATTAGATGCATTCGGCTCAGTGGAATGAGGAGGTGTACGGAAAGAAGAGTTTGCTTCTCTGGGTCACTGGCAATTTAAATGCTCTATATCAGCAATTGAAGAGATCGGTGAAAGGATTAGGGATCTTTAATGAGCAATTTGGATTCAGGTTGGGGGGGAGAGGTGAGTGGAAGAAAAGGGAGGTGTCTCGCAAAGGGGGGAAAGAGAACAAAATATATATAAGAGCAAAGAAATATTGCTCCTGTTGTGCAAACAGTGCCTGAGTCTTGAGGAAGCCAATGTACAATAGAAAGATTCAGTCTGAGGTGTATGGAAAATCTCTTCCATCCATTTATTTGCACAGAGTAGAACACACACGTATAAGAGGAAAATTAATTTTTGAATGCTCATTTTTGAAAGCTCTGTGGAACATTGAAGACATAGGAATGATAATCATTTCAAAGAAATTGAATCATATTTGTTTACTTAATCTTAATTGTCCCTTTCAGTCAAAAATAGGCTTCCTGGGCAGCTTAAAAAATCTCTTTCACACATGCACACAAAGACAGACCCTGCCTTCAGGCTTACTTTCTAAAAAGACAAGATGTGAAAGGAAAATGGATTGGGAGGGAGGGAGAAGGAAACGGATGAACTCAGGTTCATGTTCTTAATCAGAAGATGTTCTGATAACTAGCTGATACGGGAAAGTTCAAGGAGAGAAGGCACCACGAATGCTCCCTTTTCTTTCCTCCTCTGTTACAGCCTGATATAATATCTGCTGCAAGGTGATAGCTGACAGACGCTTCTTTATTTTGGGTTACATTAATGTGTAGGTACCTAGTGAAGGAGATCCCCAATAATGAAGGTTCAGACCAAGAGAGGAGGTTCCAGTTTATTTATTTATATTTTTAAAACAACAGTTTTATACCACTTTCTAGCCCTCCAATGTGTTTTATGTGTGAGAACCAAACCAAACACAAGCAAGTAAAAAACAAACAAACAACCCACTCGTTTTTCAAGTTTCAGTGTAATTTATGAGCATTTTGGAATCTGTACTGCAATATACCTTGGAGTCTGTGCTTAGGGATTTTGTGCAGATAGGGAACCATCTTCAAGCAGTTGGTTCAGTTGTTCTAATGCTGGAGAAAAGCAGGGAAGGTGGAAAGACCTAGTGATGAAGCAGATGCTAAGTAAAGAGGAGGAAAGGGCACAAAAACAGAGGAAGCAGAGGGAAGCAGAGGGGGGGAAATCCACCACTAGGAGAGAAGGGAGGCTGTCACCAGTAAAAAGAATACCCCTGACTATAAGAGGCAGTTGAAAGATAGACTGAGGACTCGGCTACACTAGTAAAGAAACAGCGGTTTGAATGTGCTATAAACATCCAACACCAGATGGCGGCAGAAAGCAGGAAATTTAAAGACACGATTTTCCATAGAGATTTTTTTCTTTGTTATCTAATTTCTGACTTATTTATAGCGTCATTGTTTTTCCTGTGTCTAGAGCCACCCTGGGCTAAGGACATGTGAGGGATTCAATTTCATACCCTCCAACTTCCTGGTGGTGAAAACCGGGATGTGCATTCATTGGCCCTGCACTCTCACGCGAGCCCAACCCCCCCATCATATTTCCCCCTTGAGAGGGCAGATTTGTGTGTGGTGTAGTGGTTAAGAGCAGTGGACTCGTAATCTGGGGAACCGGGTTCGCTCCTCCGCTCCTCCACCTGCAGCTGCTGGGTGACCTTGGGCTAGTCACACTTCTCTGAAGTCTCTCAGCCCCACTCACCTCACAGAGTGTTTGTTGTGGGGGAGGAAGGGAAAGGAGAATGTTAGCCACTTTGAGACTCCTTAGGGTAGTGATAAAGCGGGATATCAAATCCAAACTCCTCCTCCTCCTCCTCCTGCAACACACGCCCATGCCCTACCCGATCCGGACCACCATCTGCAACCCATTTTTTCCCTTCCCCTCTGCCACCCTTGCCGGCACTGCCTTTCTGCTTGCTTCCTCCCCTTTCCCAGCTGCCAAAGACACTACTTGCCTCCAGTCTTGTCTACCTCCTGAATTCCTCCACTCCTCACCTCCCAGACACCCCTCTCTAGTGAATGCTCCCCGTCACCCACCCACCCTTCCTCCCTTACCAAGCACCCAATCCCCCACTTGAACACTGCTTTCCAGCTACCCTTAACCCTGGAAGATGTTAGCCCTTCCCACTTCCCTCCCTCCACATTCTAGCCGCAGGCCCGATGTGGTTGAGGGTTGCTTGTGAGTGGCCCAACCACATGGTCATGGCAGATTGCTCAAGCCTTTCCCATGCAATCAGTATCCTAATCCTTTCCACCATGTGGTTGCAGCATTTACCTACAGCCAAGCAGACCCCATGTGCATTTTTTCTTTTTTTAAAAAAGCTTTTGTTTATTTTGCAGTTGTAATCGGGGAAAATACACACACACACAAAAGAGAGAGAGAGAGAGAGAGAGAGAGAGAGAGAGAGAGAGAGAGAGAATAAGTAACTACTGCTGAGCTCAGTGGGTGATTCTAGTATGCTCTGGGTATATACTACAATTATTGATTGTGGTTCTGAACCTGAGCGGCTGAAAAATAAATATCCACCACTGTTTTTGAAACATGCTCTTTTCTGTGTTCAAACAGGTTTATTTTGTAATTTTGTTGTTGGTAACACTTTAAAAGAATTAAACCTTTTTGAAGTATATAATTCAGCTGAAAAAAACATATTGTGCACTATTCACTAAAAGTAAAACAATTCTAAGGGCACACATTGTGCACCTAAAAATGTAATGTGTGAATGAGACAACCATGTGTTTGGAAATGCATGTATCATATAGGTATATGCTCCAAACAACAAGAGTTGTCTGCAGCTCCCTGCCCAGTGTATGCTCAATTGCAAATCCAATTTGTATGCAGATCACCTTGCAGTTTATGAAATGGTTTTCAGTCCTGTGGATTTAAATGGGAGACTTAAATGCATGCTTAAATCTTTCCTTTTGAAAAGAATGGGTTTTTATTTTATTTTTTTAATCAACACAAATTGTTGTGAGGGGGAGGATGGTTTTCACTCTGTTGTAAAACAACAAAAACAATTACTCTGGAGCAGCACTGATTCCTGCGCGTGAGAGTCTGAGTTGTCCCCCTGACCCTCATTGTCACCTAAAGATTCCCCATTCATTTCAATGAGAGCAGCTGATCCGGTGGTCATTTTTTCTTTCACTCATTCAGTTCTGCTCCCTCATTTGGAATTAATGGAGCCACAGTCAGATGCATGCCTGGATTTCTTGACCAGAGCAAGTGTTCCTCCCCCACTACAGTATTTGCCCGTAACATCCATCCATACTTTTGAATCTATACATTTCCCCTTGAAGCCTTGTATTTAATTCCTGTCATATGTTAACAGGTAGCAATATAATCCAGCCAATTTGATACTCAGTTGGTATATTAAGAAAGCCTTTTGAAATTAAAATAAATCACTTAAAGAATTATTGATTCATTTCCACATACAGTGTTCCAGCTGCCTATTAATTGTCGACTGCTTGTCCTCACATGAGACAGAATGTTTTCTCATATTCTTGATTTCCATTTCATCCCTCTCTTCAAGTTAATTATGCAGCAGTGATGTTTACCAAGGCTATTTCTTCCCTTCCTTTTCTGCCCCCCCCCCACCGCCCCCAAAATAAACTACACAATTCCCATGAAAGTAATATCCTGTGCAGTGGAGCACATCAGAAACTATGGAAAGACTTTGGCTTTCATCCAACTCTATCAAACTGCAGGGGTTTCTTTTTGGTTTGGCTTTGTTCCTTTCTTTTCAGTGCTGTAAATCTTTCAGTGTTTTATGTTGTTTGTACACTTGGAATCTGGGGGAACAAAGTGGAGGCTTGGGCAGGAGTGCTATATAGTCCAAAGCAAAAAAAAAATAACCCAAAAACCACCCTGTACATTTTTAAAGGAATGGGGTTGTGGTCAGAAATGAGTGAATCCCAATGAGCCTTGTAAGTGATGAACATGACTGAGTATTAAAAATAGAGTCCAGCTTCCAACCTTTCACCCACACCTCCCTCCTGCCCTATGGATGCTATTTATGTAGCTTTCTGAAGAATTGGAT
This sequence comes from Podarcis raffonei, assembly GCF_027172205.1. Taxonomy (NCBI): domain Eukaryota; kingdom Metazoa; phylum Chordata; class Lepidosauria; order Squamata; family Lacertidae; genus Podarcis; species Podarcis raffonei. The sequence continues at coordinate 23,864,586 of NC_070606.1, forward strand.
AACGATCACATCAGATAAATGCCCTTGGTTTTCATAGTCGTTTTCAAGGTCCACAGCAGTCACCTGAGGGAACCTCACAAGAAGTTGGCTCCTTTACTCGAAAGTCCAAAGTCTTGTATAAGGAACTAACAGCACAGTCGCATGCATGTCCCTTAGAAAGTGGGGGTATAGGATAGCATCCCAAGGATGGGACGATGTGTCACTTGAGTTACAGGACTGCCACATCAAACAAGCCCCACTCCCATGTCAAGTCTACCCTACTCCCCTGTCATGTGTAGGCTCACTTCCTGTCTGATGAGGCATATAACCAGTTCATACGTTTCTCTGCCCTCCGGGGTACATAAACGCAAAATGTGGTGGCACCACTTCATGCCATAATCCTGATTACATGTTTTAGGGTCTCCTTGGGGGGAGAATTCTGTTTGGGCCAGTGCAGCAGACCCACGTCTCTCATAACAGCGTGCAGGTGGGGATCCTAAGTCGGGGATGGTTTCTCCAAGCCAAAATCTGCACACTTCCTGTTCTCTGTATGAAGAGCGTGTCATGCTGATTCACACACCCTTAAAATAATAATAATAAGTTCCCCTATTTCTAGATGTTGCTGTTTAATGTTGCCATAATTTTCAATTTTGCTGTCCACAGAGAGCGAAGAGGTTTACCAGCGACAAGTGCTGTCTATTTCCTGTATCGTCTTTGGCATAGTCATAGTGGGCATGATCTGTGCAGCGTTCTACTTCAAAACAAAGTAAGAGCCTTTGTCTAGCCTCTGTCCTGTCATCCTTACGCCTTTTCAGTTCTTCTGTGTTTTTCCTCCATGGCATTATTTCTGAAGAGAGTAAGATACCAGAGACCTGATATACATTATTTCCTTGTGAGTCAACATGCTCTCCCCTCCCCCCACAAAAAACCCTGCATGTAAAAACGCCCCCGCCATCTCCATGACTGACACTCATAATGTCATTTATCAGAGTTTACATACAGGAACACAGATGAATGGGAAGGGTTTGAAGAGGTTAATCTTCTTTGATCTTCTGGAAAGGCATGAAAATGCATCGTTTTCCCACCAGCTTTTCATATATCACAAAAACTGGCTTTGGGTGAAACAATGCTGAACATCCTGGCGACAATTTTGTGATCCATAAAATAAATAAATTCATAGTATGGTAATGTCTGCATCTGGCTCGAGCGTATCTATTTTGATTCATGACAGATTTATCGGTTATATATCGGAAGATGCAGAGGGCCCGGTAGTTTATATGGCTCAAACTGCTCAGTGACTCACAAGATTGGGCTGCTGGCAGTTAATAATGGAGGTCCAAGCTTGCTTAGAAAGGAAGAGAGAATGGCCCTATCTGCACCATGCTATACCTCTAAAGCAGCATTATACTGCTTCAAACATTCATGGTGTTGCTCAGAGAATCCTGGGAACTGTAGTTTGTTATGGGTGCTGAGTTGTTATTCCCCTCACAACAGCTTATTACATAGCACATGGGTCTGCCATTAAAAGAGGAAAGGTCAAAAATTCCATTGAGCATGCTCAAGCCTACACTAAAATTACATTTGGAGCCAACCTAGATGTGATGTTCATTGCAGTAATCCATTTAATTTGCAGATTTTTTGAATGTAAAGAGGAGCCTCAGGACTGCAGGTTTGGGGAAGCCATAGTTTGATTCCTTTCCCCGTTACAGTTCTGACGAAAATGAACTCTTCACGTTGGCTATTTGCGTTTCAAGAAACACCTCCATTGCCCGCAGTGTAGGCTTCCTCCAAAGGCAAATAGCCACTACAGAGAAGCAGTTTGTGCCAGGAACTTGGCAAGGAAAGGAAGAGTTATACTTCTCCTGCCCCCCCCCATGCTTCAGGCTTCCTTATGGCAGTAATTTACCTAACAAATAATATGCATGTTAAGTGCATTCATGCAATTGATGTCACTTCTACTTCAGTCAGGTCTATAACCTACTGAAATTTATTACTAGTAGCCACTAAAATCCGTTTTTGCCCTTGAGAAACATCACATTTAGGCCGCTGTCCTGGGAACTAGGCCTAGAAAATGGAGGAGGTGATTCAAAAAGTGATTTGAATGTCTCTTGGGCTGAGTGCCTTTTGTGTGATAAATGTTAGGCCCTTTGAAAAGGACAAGTCCTTCTTCCCTCGTATCACCTCCTGTTCTTATCCTGTTTCTGTGAAGAGAGGAATATGTATGCCACTCAAAAGCTCTCTGGCGAACCATACCACATCAAAAGTCAATGATGGACAATGGTTGGGGACTATTTAGCAGTCAGAGAATGATGCAGCCCAGGTTAAGTTCCATTAATTTCAATGGGAGAAATTTCAGGACATGATTTTATTCCTCATTGAAATAAGTAGAATTTAAGTGCACTTGACTTTGGCAGTTTATGCCCACCAAAAAAAAAAGTAGAAACTTATAATATATGTCCCTACTAGACCTATGCCCATTGCAATAAAATGCTGTCTAGACAAGGCATTGATTACTTTTCTGTTATTTTATGATTAACCATTATGTTTTCATTTTATGTTCTGTGTTTTAGATAATTATTCTGAAGGAGGAAATATGTGTTCTCGGATGTCACACTTACACATTGTACAACCTGTGCGTTGGCATCCTTGGAATACTCAAATCCACAAATGCATTATTTAATTTCTTAATTTTTATTGAGTAGAACAGCCCCCCCCCCCACCATTGAACTGGATTCACTGACCAAATAAAATCAAAGCTTTCTCTGTAGCTCTCATTGTCCTTGCTATGGCACATAGTTCATCAGCCGCAAATTATGCAAGCAACAGTTTCATGGTTCTTAAACCAGGAAACCAGGAGTCAATGTGCATATATCACAACAATATAGAGCCTTGCCCTATCAGAATCTACCATAGCTCCCTATATGTATCTAGAATGTGAAGTGACTGAGTCACGAGTCTAAAATGTGAAAATTTCAGAAGTTTTTGAAATTTAGTATTGCTGAATTTTGCAGTTCTTGGATGATGGGTGGCTCTTAAGAACAAGAGAAGAACTCTGCTGAATCAGACCAAAGGCCCATCTGATCCCATATCCTGTTCTCACAGTGGCCAGCCAGAGATATATGGGGAGTTCACTAGTAGGGCATGAGCAAAACAGCACTCTCCCCATTTGTGATTCCCAACAACTGGCATTTATAGTCTTTCTGCCTCCCAACAGTGAAGGTAATACATAGCCATTGTGCGTAGTAGCCATTGATAGCCTTGCGATCTCTGAATTTGTCTGAATTTTAAAGCCATCCAAGTTGATGGGCATCACTACAGCTTGTGGGAGCAAATTCTACCCTTTAACTATATGAGCTGCAAAGAAGTACCTTTTTTTGCCCATCCTGAATCTTCCGACATTCAGCTTTGTTAAAGGGTTCTAGTATTAAGAGAGATGAAGGCGAACTATCAGAGAATATACAGGCATATTATTGGTATAGGGAATGCCCATAACTTAGTGAACATTGACATTAATGTGTGAATGCTGACAACCCCTAATGAGTATAATGGACATTTTGAAATAATCAATAAGAAGGGACAAGAGATTAGTGGTAGACCTTTGTGGGAACACTCAATCAAATTAAAAATATCTGCAATGGCAGATACATATTGCAATGGCTATATGTAGAAGTTGGGTTTTTGTAATTATCATAAACTGGAGAAAGGGGTTTCTATTTACAGACAGAAATGCAGAGGTATAAGAATGGATGCTGAAGAAGGAACATGTGTTGGTCTTCAGTGGCACATACATTGCATGTAGAAGGTGCGATCCTCAGCATAGTTACAAAACTCAGGTACTAGGTGATGAGAAAGGCCTCTGAGACCTTGGAGAGCAGCAAACTAGTCAGCACAGGCAAAACTAAGCAGGACAAACAGACCCAGCAGTTCCCTACACTTGTGAATACATCTCCCCACATTTTGGACAAGCATCCCTCCATGTTGACAATAGCATTTTGCCAGATGTCATCGTTTGCTGGTTGTTGTTTGTTTGTTTGTTTCCCCCTCAAACATTAACAACATTGGCCTGGGACCACCCATTTTCACCTTTGAATGTAGCTGTATGCCGGCTCCCTCGGCCAATAAAGTGAGATGAGCGCCACAACCCCAGAGTCGGCCACGACTGGACCTAATGGTCAGGGGTCCCTTTACCTTTACCTTTATGAGCCACATTTCAAGCAGTCAGTGTAACAAATAAAAAAATGGTTGGGACCAACTGGCTCACTTTGGCTCAAGTTGTACATTGCAGCAGGCTCTGTGTGGTGGATTTCTGTGGCAAAAATTGGCCTGTGCAAGCTGCAAGTCTCAGGGAAAGAAGGGTGGGTGTAAAAAAGCAGCTTAACCCCTTTCCATTTGGTCATTTTTCCATTTGGAAAACTCTTTCCCCAAGCTAAGTTTTCATTCAGGGCATCCTCTGAGGAAAAAGTAATCAGGTGAAGCTGTTTTGAGGCGAGAAATACCTGAGGGTGAACTCCATCTACCCACTGTGGTGGTTGAGGAACAAAATACTTTTATATAAGACTCGTCCGCAGCAATCTTGAAATTGCTGTGGTAGTCTCTCACCAGCAAAGCATCTGAAACTAGCTCACAACAACAAAAAAGGGCTACTGCTCAAAAGCATGTGCTCTGGATGCAAAAGGCTCCCAAGGTTTTTTTTATTCAAAATTATAACAAGACATATTATCCAAAAACATATCATCCTTGTTTCCCCCCCCCCATTTTTCCTCCCTCCCCCCTCCCACACAAACCCACCCACCCCCACCCCACCCCCTGACTTCCCTCGATTCCAGTCTTTGGTTTCTCTAAGAATGCTGTTTTCTGCATGTTACAAAGTTGTATAGATCCTCAAACTATTTAGTTGCTTATTATCAATAAAAGATTTGTGAATGTTTATTCAAAACCTGCCAAGGAGTCCAGTTCGCTTTGTTGCGTCTTCAGAACTTTGTAAAGGGTTCCCATTCATCCTTAAAGTCACAGTTATCCTTGTCCCGTAGCTTATATGTCAGTTTTGCCAGTTCTGCATAGTCCATCAATTTTTCTTGCCATGATTCTTTACTTGGGGTTTCTTCAGTCTTCCATCCTTGTGCTACCAGAACTCTCGCGGCCATTGTCGCATACATGAAGATGTTTTTCAACTTTTTTGGCAGGTCTTTCCCTACAATCCCCAACAAAAATGCCTCGGGTTTTTTAACAAATGTTAAATGGAACATTTTCTTCAATTCGTTGTATATCATTTCCCAAAAATTTTTAATTACCTTACAATCCCACCACATATGATAAAATGTCCCCTCGTTTTCAGAAGGCTCCAAAGTTCAATCTGGCATCTTTAGGCAGGACTGAGAATGTCTCATGTCCGAAAGCTTGGAGAACTGTGGGCAGTCATTGTAGACAATGCTGACCTGGCCCAATATATGGCAGCTTCCTACATTCCTCTGATATTCTCATTACTATAACGGTCCAAAAATGGGTGGGGACATGGAATGTGTGGCCAAATTAGCTCAAGGGTTTTCAAATTGACAGTTCCCAGCCAGAACATCAGAACAGTGTCATCTCACAATGATCCTTCTGACATAATAGGTCAAGCCACTCTGGCAGTTCACACCCTTGAATCAGCCACAGATGTGGCGGGTTTGAGTTTGTGTGTGTAGATAGATATACAGTGACAGCCAGCAATGTACTGATGCTTGCAGAAGTGAGAGATGTAATTAAAAAGCACATAAAAGAACAAAAATATACTTCTTTTTCTCTCTTTCCCCCCACCCTGCACCAAACTCACAGTGTCTGTGACAGTATAGTCTCACATCAGATGTAACTGATCTATAGAAAGGGCTATGTGAATGGAAAACAGGGACGTTGTATGTACGCTTGATAACTATGAAAATCCTTTACTAAAAACAACTATTTTTAAAAAGCACATAAAACATGCAATTCATATAATTCCCGTGAACTGTGAACTTTTGTTCCCCAATTCTTTTAAAATGAATGTTTGTAATAAAGCTCCAAATAAGCATACTCTGCAGTGGAATTTCACTTGCAGTGAAATTGTGTTAATTCTGTTACACATTATAGATCAAGCTTCAGGCATGGCTGCAGATAGAGCCATACTTCTAGTGTGAATTACAAAAATTTATTGCTAAGATGAGACGTATTCTTCTGAGAACTTGTCCCCCCCTACCCAAAAAGGGCACTTTGCACAATTAACCACTTGCAGCAGCAATGAAAAATAATCAAAGAAACAAACAAAAAGATTCCCCACCCCTGAGAAACTGTAGGAGAATTTCTCCCTTGCTGCTCTAACATTTTGTTGAAGTACTTTCCCCAATTTCTCTGTCCACAAATGCATACAGCTCTACTGTTGGTAATAACAGATGTTCAGATGAATAGAAGTTCAGTGGTTAATGTGCATTAACAACTAGATACTGTTAATGTGCAGAACAACCAGATATTGCATATTTCCTGGTCAATATACACAAGCCTTGGGGAATGTGCACACCACAGCTAAAGTGTGCATATTAGGAGAACTTTGCACTAAGATGCTGATTAATTTTAATGTTTAAATGAGTTTACAAGTTGTCATGAATTTTATTTTATTTATTTTTTAAAATGCAAACTGATGTGAAAATGTGGAGAAATGAATTTTATTTTATTTTTTAAAATGCAAACTGATGTGAAAATGTGGAGAAATGAAAGTAAGACTGGGAAAATGAAAAACTGAAACGGACAGATTCACTCATCCCTCATTTCAGCATAAACCCTGCATTACTGAGAACAAGTTGTTCTGACCTGCCTGGACTTGCCTTCACAAAGGTTTCGGTTCTAGTCTGTGGTCATTGAAAATATTAGGACAGTTGGAAACAGAAACCACATTAGAATAATTGAGATTAGAAAAATAATAATCACTGTCCATCTTTATCTGGACATCTTTTTGTTTTTGTTTTTTTCTTCTTCTTTGCAGAAAGCAAACAAAACTTATTCAGGAACAGCTGAAAGAGACACGAAATGGGAAAACCTACAGCCTTAATGCTTCCAGCATGATGGCAAAATCAGAGACCAGGGCCGAAAGCCGAGTCCAGCTGCAAAATGTAAGTAACTTTGCCAACCTCCATCCTTAATTCACTGGTTGAATGCTTTAATGCTGATGGTTTGGGTTCTTGTCACCCCCAGATGTGCCACTAATTTGCACCTGTGGTGCTGTGGAATGGAAAAAAAACCTGAACAGAATCATTTTATTTGTCCAACGGTCTTTGTTAAAACAGTGCAAATTGGAGCTTTATTATGCAGTCTTGTCGTGGTTTGCCATATTAAACGCCAGCATCTGAATAGATGTAAAATTTATAGGAAAACTTCAGGGAGCAAAATGGGATGTAGAAAAAAAAGTTGCCTTGAACAGCCAGCCATGTTGGCTCAATGTCTTTGGGAACTATATAGCTTTATGGTGCAAAACAGCAGGCTATGAGAAAAGACACATTTAGTTATCTCCACACAAGGTTTTCAATTATATGCTGGCTATGTAAGAAACTCCAAATTAAACATTAGCCAGAACTAATTCAGAACTTGGGTCTGGAGGCAGATGGTTCCTAAGTGGACCCAGGATGGGTCAGCATAATTGAAGGGGTGCTGAATCAGAGCCCCGGGTTGGACTGTGGGACTGTAATTAGAGTTGCTGTCTTCTGTATTGATCCCCATTCATTTGCCTTCAATAGCAGAAATCAACATGTGATTATGATCAGGGTCTCGTGCAATGACCTTAAAGATTGGACAGAAGACCATTCTAGAAGTAACCTTGTCCTGGGCTGCATGATGCTTCAGAGGTTGACACTATCACACTCTGAACCAAGGAACCAATGCAGATCACACAGAGTTGGTTGTATGATCCTAGTTCCAAGCTCCCCATCAATATTTTTGAGCCACATCTTCTCCTGTCCTTTTATGCTCTTAAAGTAATTGGGTTCTTTCCTTGAACCATGGTACTGATAGTGATAGGAATACATAAAAGTAATATCATCAAAAACCACACACACACACACACACACACACACACACACACACACACTCCTACTCCTACTGCTTCAGTCCTTCATTATTTTTGTTGTTGTTTATCTTAGAAATGTCACTGCCTTTCCATGAACAGATGCATCGAGGTAGTGGGATTCAAAGCCCATAAGCAAGAATATTCTCCATCTCAGTTTTTTAATGCTCCATTTTACTGGCGTTGATAGTTCGTTTCTCTTTCTTCTCACCTCCCGGAAAGACAAGATTAATGGGGTGCCTTCATTATGCATTGCAATTGACTATCTCGTAATTGAAGGTTGTGTTCTACTTGAAGGTTACTTTGCATAAAAGCACAGGCTGCACTTTGGGCACACAAAGAGCTTTTGCCCGGACAGATCTTTCCCCGAAAACCAAAGCCTGGTTTGCCCTGCTGTCTCATCTACTCACCAAACTTAAACTGCCTTTCAACAAGTTGAGCCATCGTTAGAGACAGTCCAAGACATCTGCTTGCCCTCCCTGATAGTTACAGTCATAATAACCATAATAATGATAACTTGCTACCCCCTCATGTGGGCCACTTAGTGGGGACTGCGGCTCATTTGTGGCGGCTTTCATCTGCCCCCAGTGGGACTGTTAGGGTGCCAACTCCTTTCTGTTCAAAGATTCCAGACCGCTCATAGCATTCATAGTTCCTGTGACTGAAAGCGGAATAGCCTAGCTTCAGTAGTCTATGCTCTAGTAACCGCCAGTTTACATTACATTACAATGTGCTATATGTGACTGCAGCTGGTGCACAACACAGCAGTCAAACTGTTAATGGCGTCTGGCTTGCCCCAACTGCATTGTCTGCCTATGCTTTTCTGAGGGCCTCATTTGCAAAGTGCTGGTTTCCCCCCACAAGCTGACCCCAAATAATACTGCTCTGAGTAATTTAGGGGTTAAGAAAACAACAACTTTAATAATAATAATAATAATAATAATAATAATAATAATAATAATAATTTATTTATACCCCGCCCATCTGTCTGGGCTTCCCCAGCCACTCTGGGCAGCTTCCAAAAGAATATTAAAATACTATAATACATCAAACATTAAAAGCTTTAAAAAATGGCCACCAGCAGCTGCAAAATACAGTTTTACAAAATGGAAGCTGCTCTGGTTAGCACTGTGTCAGATAAGATCTGGCATCCACCCCACCTCAAAAAAGTGGGCATGGCCAGAACCCAAGGAGGGCTGTATTTCTCTCTTTACTGTTCTCTTTTCTCCCTCTCCCCACCAAACCCCCTTCCTCCCTGCCCAGCAGACTGCTGGAACCCAAACTTGATTGATCTTGCCAGCAGTCTGAACTGATCACTTGCAGGCAGCTTTCAGCATTAGACCTAGGGCTTGGGTTTTTCAGCCAGAACTCACCAGAACTCAGTCTTGGCGCCATTATAAGAGAACAAGAGAGGCGTTTATGTTGAGTTCTGGCACCTCTTTTTCTAGAAAAATAGCACTGCCTATGGCCATAGGTTGCCACCCCATGGTGGATTAGGACTCCCTGCCCCATCATTTCTACCCATAGCTTGGTATACTATTGTACCTTAGCGTTCTGACAGGCTGGATTTGCCTGGCAGAAAGACCCTTCTGTATATATGTGCCAAATTCAATGTCCCTTTGGGATCTTATTTTCAAGAGACCATGCTATGTAAATGCAAGGAAGTGACTCTAATCCTGCCACTTCCTTTTTGCAGCTCATTTTAAATGCATTGCAAATTTGCTTTTCACTTCAGCTAGCCTCATTTATGTTTTCAGCTGTTTGCATAACTGCAGTTAAAAAATACCACAGTCCTCCCTTCTCTTCCCTCGCTCACCTCTGTGCCAACGAAAGCTTCAATAGCTTGATTATCAAATCTGCATGCAAGGTTAAAAACATGGATGTTTGCTTTCAAGAGGTGTTTTTCATCTGTGACACAGCACTTCACACGGCGCTTTAAAATGGCATGTTTTCTCATTTGCATTTTTCTTTCAAACTGCTCAATAAATTGTGAGCTCCCTAAATTCACTGGAGGTTCAGATTAGGAGGGTTACATTTGACATTATACTTCTCACGCTGTAAGATGTGGAACTAATACTTACGATCGGCAACACTATATTTAGGATGTAACAGACATACCTAATTATATAACATTTAAGAGCCTTTTCATTCTTTATGTTCTAAGAGAAAATTAGGTACATATTTCAGATTTCATGGACAGCCAGCTTCTGTATTCTTGATGGCTACTATTTTCTTTATCTGGTTGGGCCCTGTGAGAATAGGGTGCCAGAATAGATGAGCCTTTGGTTCTCCTTATGCTCAGATACCAGTCTGGAAGTCGGCATTGTCTACCCCTATTTCTTAAAAAAAATAAAAAAATAAAAATCAAAGCATTTCCCAAAAATTATAAATCAGTAAAAACCCTGGACCTGTTTAGGGATTTGTAAATTAATACAGGAAACCTGAACCAGGCTCAGTAGTAGATGGGGATGTTTTAACAGTTTTGTCCCATGTTGGCTATGTGTTCCCCATCAGCAGTCTAGCCACCACATTCTGCCCCATCTGGATATTCTGGGCCAGGTCCAAGGGAAACCCTACATGGAGTTCACTGCAGTAATCCACCCTCAAGGTTACCAGTGTATCGTCTACAGTGGTCAGGCTATCTCAGTCCAAGAATGTTCATATTTGGTGAACCAGGCAAAGCAGGTAAAAGGCTCACCTACCCAAAGAGGATACGTGGGCCTGTTGTGACAATGTTGTGTTCAAGAGTACCCTAGAGCTGTGTATCTGCTGCTGCAGCCGGAGTGTGACTCTGTCCAGAATGGGCATTTTTCAGACGTGAGAACAACCTACCCCAAGAGTCTCCATCTTTTCTGGATTCAAGCAGTTTCTTGGCCCTCCTCAGATCCACCACTGCATTTAGAAATCAGTCTAGAGCTTTAACAATCTCTCCTGATTCAGATATTATGGAGAAGCAGAGCTGTGTGTTTTCTGTTGGAAATGACTTCAGAAGTATAGTATAGTATGGATCAGATATGTGTGGTTCATATGAATTTATTATTGGGTAAGAACTATGGGACGCGGGTGGCGCTGTGGGTAAAACCTCAGTGCCTAGGACTTGCTGATCGTAAGGTCGGCTGTTCGAATCCCTGCGGTGGGGTGAGCTCCCGTCGTTCGGTCCTAGCTCCTGCCCACCTAGCAGTTCAAAAGCACCCCTAAGTGCAAGTAGATAAATAGGTACCGCTTTATAGTGGGAAGGTAAACGGCGTTTCTGTGTGCGGCACTGGTGCTGGCTCGCCAGTTGCAGCTTTGTCACGCTGGCCACATGACCCGGAAGTGTCTTCGGACGGCACCGGCTCCTGGCCTCTTGAGCGAGATGAGCGCGCAACCCTAGAGTCGGTCATGACTGGCCCGTACGGGCAGGGGTACCTTTACCTTTACCTAAGAACTGAAAAGCTAGAGATGGCATGCAATGGGATGGGATAGACCTGTGACTGAGTGCCACTAGGACTTTAAAAAGGCAGTTTTTCTTCAAATCACATTACTGTGCAGTATGCCCCTACAATTGATGGGGGATAAATTCTTTGCTTGGCTTTCCTCAGTGGGCTAACTTGCTTGTAGATCAGAAGGTAACTCCCAGATTGCATATTTATCTGAATTTTGTAATGAAGTTTTGGCATGTAGAAAGTCCACAAAGATGTATTTTACATTAAAAGTGTATACCAACTGTGTACAACTTAAATACTTTTTGTGCATACTTTCAAAACATTTGAATTAGGCTGCTCAGTCCACCCATAGCTCTTGCCTACAAGAATATTCCTTGTACATAGAAAACGATGTTAGGGAGAAAGGATGCAGCCTAGCATTCTTCTTGAGCTGCTAATATTCTGTGTCAATATTTTTTCTTATTTTCATTTCCATGGAAATGTGTGTAACACCTATTTTCCTCTCAGTGAAGCACATTTCTATTTACTGAGGTTGGAAAGGGAATAAATAAATATTAATTGATTTAAAGCCGATATATAGTCATGGAAATACATAACTGAAAGGTAAAGTTAAAGGTAAAGGACCCCTGACAGTTAAGTCCAGTCACGAACGAATTTGGGGTTGCGGCGTTCATCTCGCTTTACTGGCCGAGGGAGCTGATGTTTGGCCGCAGACAGTTTTTCCGGGTCATGTGGCCAGCATGACTAAGCCGCTTCTGGCGAAACCAGAGCAGTGCACGGAAACACCGTTTACCTTCCCGCCGGAGTGGTACCTATTTATCTACTTGCACTTTGACGTCCTTTCGAACTGCTAGGTAACCGAAAGGTACCTTAGTGTTATTTGAACCAAACATCAGCTCCCTACTCATGGATGGAAATTTAAGAAACTTTTGCAAATAAGAACCAATCTATAAAAAATATAAAAGAATGGCATGCAGTTGGAGGAGAGGGAAGATTGTTCCATCAGGCACACAAAGATGCTTGTGCTGATGGAGCAATCTCCTTAGCACCACATTGAATTCCATCCGACACAGCCATAACTATAAAGTCCAGTTAGTTTTAAAGGTTTACTCTTAATACGATGATAAACTGGCTCCAACTCTTACATTCAGTTGAGACACAAATGCAGTTTCCTGGCCCAATATCTAATGGACAAACCTCTGTACCACCTGAGGACCAGAATTTTAATGCCCCCCCCAATCTCTTTCTAGCCTAATCCCTCATGGTGTCATGCACGGTTCCGTCAAGATGGAAGAAGGGGTGAATGAAATTTCATTTCAGCACTGAGCAGAGGGTATACATGATGGAACAGGCAGGATCAGTGTTGTAGCAGCATTTGCTGGTGCCTGGGGCATGCACCTGCATGGGGGCGCCTGGTTCATGACGTCTCAAAATCATGCGCCTAGGGCTATGGCCTCCCTGCTCCATGACCCCTCATGCTACAGCCCTGGGCAGGATTAGTGGCTATGGGGATTTGTCACTTTTGAGAGCCATAAGAACATTAGAGGAGAGTTTTTCACTTCCAGCAAAGTTATACCGGGGAACACCCATCTGTGTTTCATATCATTGTCTCAAGCAACGGCCACTATGACCTACTGTAACTGGTGGCAGTTTTGCCATTCAGGAAGGAGTATATTCCAACTGTGCTATATGCAGTCTTTTAGTTGGAAGTCGGCTAGAGATTGAACCTGGAACTTTATGCAGGCAAAGCACATGATTTGTTGCTGAACTGCGGTTTACTTCCTATTCTAAACATCACCATTAGCTACCATTTCTATTAGAGCTGACATATAATGCCTTTCCTCCACCAGCTATCAAAGTGTTTCGCAGATGAAGGCAGCAATCCTCTCTTAAACAAACTAGGAAACAGGACCAACCAAGATCACACTGCTGATTCCATGACAGTGTGAGGGGTTGAAATTGGCTGTGAGGCCAGTCTCCTCTGTGTTTGAACCATGCTGTCTCCATTGATTTCTTTAGGACAGCCAGCCTTGGGAGGTAGGAGTGGAAAATTGCTAGCGAGTGGCTAGGTAATTGCATTTGACAGTTGATTTTCTCCATGAAACTGTGAATAATTGGAAAATTTGCACAAAAGCTTATTTTTAAATGCTATCATTATTCATTAATTTATTTAACTACATGCCTCAAAAGTGCTTTTCAGTAATTGCTCTAACAACAAGCACAAATATAATCAGCCAGGAGACAATAAGCACTTTCACAATAATAGCACAATTAAGCCTTTTACTGTACCAAAATGCCAAGCTGATCTAGTAGCCAGAGCAAATTCGCGGCACTTGGACAGGGTATTGGGTTGCTTGCCATGTGGAGCAAAAGCATTTTCAAAGTGCACTCGGCAATTCTGACCAAAAGTGAAAGGACAAATCATGCACAGATTCCAGCTCTGAACATGGGCCTTTAAACATGAAAGGAAATTGAAAATAAGCACAGATGAGGAAGGAGGAGCAGGAAAGTGGAACCTTTTCTTGAATTTGCTCCTCAAAGTAACAACTTTATGCAAGGCTTCTTCAGCAACACTCCCGCACCAATGAAATCTGGCTAGAAGGGGCTTGGCCCCTATTGCACAAGGCTCAGACGGGTGGTAAATTGGTTAAACATTTTCAGCAGGGGGCCGGTCCACTGTCCCTCAGACCTTGGGGGGGGGCAGACTATATTTTGAAGGGGGAGGGGAATGAACAAATTCCTATGCCCCACAAATAACCCAGAGATGCATTTTAAATAAAAGCACACATTCTACTCCTGTAAAAACAGCAGGCAGACCCCAGAAATAACCCAGAGATGCATTCTAAATAAAAGGACACATTCTACTCATGTAAAAACACGTTGATTGCCAGACCGTCCGCGGGCCGGATTTAGAAGGTGATTGGGCCGGATCCAGCCCCGGGCCTTAGTTTGCCTACCCATGGGTTAAATGGCCTTGTGCAGCCCCATCAGTGGGCAGCCAGCATTTGCCCCAGCAGGGACAGCTCACCCATGAAGCAAGGTGAGGCAGCCGCCTTGGGTGGCAGGATTCACAGGAGCAGAAGATCCAGCCTCCAAGGAATGCATCACCCACTGTCAGTGTTGCCACTTCTACTGCAATAATGCTAGGAAAATGCAAGCTGTGCAAAACGCCGGCACCCTGTCTCTACAACTCTACTAGCATCTCTCGGTATTGTGAATGTCACCAAACTTACCTTTCGCTGGTATCTTCATGAACTTATCTAAAAGACTGAGTTAAGCATTTGAAAAATCTATTGAAACCAGACATTATAAGTTCATTTTAGGCTGGGTAGTTCGCAAGTCTTTGTGGCTTTGTTTAATGTTTTGTATTTTTCTCAGAAGGTTGATAAAGTATGTATAATGATTCTGTGTATATTAATCGCCAATGTGTTGCATGAGTTGCACTATTTCTACTCCAATGGCAGCAGCAGTTGGTGTGTGCTCCTTAGAGGACAGATCTGCCGCCACCTCAATGCAGCCTTGACAGTGGCCTCTTGGTGAATAGGAGGCTCTGGGGTCTCCTCCCACACTTGCTGCCAATATAGATCTTTATCCCCCCCCCCATTTCCTGGAAAGGGGAAGGCACCATTTTGTGGTTTGCCTCAGGTGCCAAAATGTCTTGGGCTGGCACTGAGCATGAGTGCTTAAGGGGCCAGTCCTTCTCCTGGGTCTTGGCAGGAGTCAACTGACTTGGCTAACTTCACTTTCAGACGGTGCAATATCAGCAGGTTAGCTGACAGGGCCAAGCAAGTAGCAACTTTTTTTTTTTTTAGTTTAACATTTCCATAGTGGCCAAGGGATGGGACAGGACCCCTTTTTTGCCTTCTAGGGGTGCATGGGGTGCATGCTTTAGTTTAGTTTAGTTGTATTTAGTTTTCATTTCATTTCAGCTTTCTGTTGTTCCCTAGGAGAATAACGGCAACCTCAAGTTGGTTCTCTGATTCCTAATAATAGTATTATTATTATTATTATTATTATTATTATTATTATTATTATTATTACTATTATTAATTTATTAATACCCTGCCCATCTGGCTGGGTTTCCCCAGCCACTCTGGGTGGCTTCCATCAGAATATTAAAAACACAATAAAACATCAGACATTGAAAACTTCCCTAAACAGGGCTGCCTTCAGATGTCTTCTAAAAGTCAGAGAGTTGTTTATTTCCTTGACATCTAATAGAAGGGCATTCCACAGGGTGGGCGCCACTACCGAGAAGACCCTCTGCCTTCCCACCAGTAGCTGCTGGTGTTTCAGTTGCTCCCATTCATTGGAGAAATGACTGGCAGGCAGTAACTGGCAATAGTAGAGATGCTACCACGGACAGACAGCAGGAATTAAGGGGCATTTACCCCATGCCTGAGAAAGGACTGTTAGACAGAGGTGTTTGGCTGTCTTGGGAGCATTGAAAGTTGCATTGGGGAAGAGGAAAGATGAAGATAGGCATGAAAACCCTGGCCTATGGTGAGATTAAACTAGTAATGTGTGGGAATGGGACTAGCATCTCTTGTTCAAATGGACATGCATGGACCAGTGTTTTGGCAGCATTAGCGCCAAGTCACAATGGCCTGTCTCTCTGCTTCAGGCAGGCGTCATAAGCATGAGGTCACAAAGGGCAGCAGTTGGACAGGAGGAGCTAGAAACAGGTAGAGACATCACATAGTAGTAATGCTCAACCTGGAGTAGTCAGTCTGTCACTCTCCCTAAGTCAGAATGGCAGTTCAGGGAATCCTGGCAATGAAAAGTTAACTCCAGTTGCTAGAGGACAGGTGCAGAGGCAAGATGGATGCAGCTCATGGCTTACTTTCCACAGTGTGTTTGACGATTTCCCAAGATCTGCAGTCCAAGGTAGCGTAACTGTTGGTTCAGTCCAGCAAGTAGCCATACACGTGGATTTTGTCCACATATTACCTAGGGAAACGTGGGTGGCGCTGTGGTCTAAACCACCGAGCCTCTTGAACTTGCCGATCAGAAGGTTAGCAGTTCGAATCCCAGCACCAGGGTGAGCTCCCATTGCTCTGTCCCAGCTCCTGCCAACCTAGCAGTTCGAAAGCACGCCAGTGCAAATAGATAAACAGGTACTGCTGCGGCGGGAAGGTAAACGGCGTTTCCATGCACTCTGGTTTCCATCACAGTGTTCCATTGTGGCAGAAGCGGTTTAGTCATTCTGGCCACATGACCCAGAAAGCTGTCTGTGGACAGACAGTGGCTCCTTCAGCCTGAAAGTGAGTTGAGCGCCACAACCCCATAGTCGCCTTTGACTGCACTTAACCATCCAGGGGACCTTTACCTTTACGTTTACCTTTATCTTTATTACCTAGCTAGAAATCCCATAGGAGACACAAGGTTCCCCCAAGCAAGGACAGTCTCTACACATGGCATTTTTTAAAAGCTAAAAGCACACTATGAAGAGGAACCAGAGGGTAGTCTCTTTTGCTTTCCTTCCAGTTCCTACCCTGTGCTGCCTGGGAATTTTTAGAAATCAAAAAATATTTTGATTTTTAAATGGATAGGTTAATTCGTGAGTTGGGACCTATCACAAAAACATGACAGAAGTCACACCAAAGTCACATTTTGGTCTGCCACCTTGGTTCAAAATGGCACCCGGCATCCAAACATCCAACAAAGGCTGCTGCCTGCACTTTGGGAACTGTTGTGCTGAGTTTGGTGATGATATCTCAAGTGGCAGCTGAACCTATGCCAAAAAATAGGTGAAGTTATGCCCAAGTCACATTTGGGTACACCATCTGGACTCAAAATGGTGGCCTGAGGCCCAACGTTGATGATGACCACCATCCCCACCTCAGGAACAGTCCTGCCAAGTGTGCTGACAGTATGTCGAGAGGCAGCCCAACAGACAAGTGGGCATACAGACAAGCCACCTTTTAAAATATATACTAGATGAAGGATTCTGCTGGCAGTTCTTGTTGTCCCAGCCACATGCAGGGCCGGATTTAGATTTGATGAGGCCCTAAGCTACTGAAGGTAATGGGGCCCTTTATATGTCCAACTGTCCTTTGTCAACAACAAATTGTCGCTGTTTTTTGTGTTGAATATATGCTATATTTATGGAACTAATAGGTATTTAAAGCCATTTGCACATAACAAAATATGTATTTACCAAAGTAATTGTTGAACTGAAATACAATTAAGAAGAAGTATATTAATAGTGGAATACAATTAAGAAGAAGTATATTTTTGGGGAGGGCCCAAGAGAGTGGGACCCTAAGCTATAGCTTGTTTAGCTTATACGTAAATCCGGTACTGTGCATGGTGTGAGATTGGAACCAGGCGTTGTGAACCTATTGTGAGTCAGTATACATGGCTGGTAGTTTATGCTATGGTTTTTTTGTGTTTTTTTAGCTCTTGGTTGTTTAAAAATCTAACAGACTTGGGCACTTTTGGGGGGGGGAGTTATTTTAAAAAATAATTATTAATAAAGTATTAATTTACATTCCTCCTGGTGTTTGTGTGCAGGGTGCAGGTTCAGTTTTGAAAAGTTCTATTGAAAGTGTGAAATGTTTTCCTTTTCCTCCCTACTACCTCTGTATTTCACGGTTACCTTGTACACCTCCTCCTCCACCCTCTTTTAATAAATCCAGCTTTTGTTTTCTGAGAAGCCTTCAGCATTGCAGAATTTTAATTCACACTGAATAGCATAATGATAGACCTTTACCTGTTTAGACTTCTGTTTATTTGAAAGACAACCCATTGCATCTCAGTTACCGTATTTTTCGCTCTATAACACGCACCAGACCATAACACGCACATAGTTTTTGGAGGAGGAAAACAAGAAAAAAAATATTCTAAACGAAATAGTGGATATATGATTTTTGTGGTTCATGCTGTGGCCACAGACATGCGATCTGACAGTGAGTTTGGAGTAGCCCAATGCAAAAATCCTGAGGATCCATGTGGATCCATGCTTTGTAACCACGGAGGATGGAAGGAAGGGAAACCATGGATCCTCTGCTCACGACTGCAGCAGATCCCCCCGCCACCCGCAGGCATTTGCTCCATAACACGCACAGACGTTTCCCCTTACTTTCTAGGAGGAAAAAAGTGAGTGTTATGGTGCAAAAAAAAGGGTACTTAAAATGGTTTAAAATGCCATATCTCTAAAATTTCTTTTAGGCAGTTGATTTTTATCCATGAGAAGTCTTGGAACTAACGGTTTTATGAATCATAAAATTATTATTATTGCAGAGGGCCTTCTCGGTAGTGGCACCGGCCCTGTAAAACCTCCTCCCATCAGATGTCAAGGAAATAAACTTTTAGAAGACATCTGAAGGCAACCTTGTATCAGGAAAATTTTAAATGTCTAATGTTTTATAATTTTTTATGTGCTGTAAGCTGCCCAGAGTGGCTGGGGAAACCCAGCCCGATGGGCGGGATATAAATAATAATATTATTATTATTATTTGCCCTGTGCCTGGGCATCAAGTGACAAAACAGATTAGATGGACTGAGCTGAGGGCCACAACTTTATTTGGTGATATTCATTGATTTTCAGAATACTTGACTAAAGATCTGCCAAATATCTCACCAACCCATCTGACTTGCAAGGAGAGAAACAGGTAATAGGGTGTCCTGCACAACTCACCTTGTTTGACAATCCTGTCTTAGCTTACATCATTCTAGCTGTAATTGTCCCACTCTTTGCTTTTCATAGTCTATGCACTCTCAGAAAGAGGTTGCAGAGATTCTGCCAGGGTCCCGATTCTCCACTGACTAGTGGGACCACCAGGCCAAAGCTTGCTCCCTCTTCCAGATCCCTTCAAGCTATTAAGTCCTGAGCAGTTCATTAAAAGAGGGGTGGGAAGCCTGTATTGGACTTCAACTCTCAACATCCCTGAACACTGTCCATGCTATCTGGGGCCTATGGGAGTCAGAATCCAGCAACATCCGGATTCCAACTCCCATAGGTCCCAGATAGCATGGACATTGTTCCTGGTAGAGCAACCAATTGCTGAAGAGAGAAGGCTGTGTAGCTTCATGCCTCACTTGGCTTGGAGTTGCTTTTTGTAGTACAGTCTGCCACACTATAAAGGGGGGGAAATATGCTCAGTTGATGTCATGGCAATGTCAAGTGATTGGCAGGTGGATGGGGCCCCGCCCATCTGTCAAAATAATCTACTGATATACAAAGGGGAGGATTCAGAATGCAAAATTTGCATTTTTGAGACAAGCGGTTTTCTTTTTCGTCAATAGCTATGCAAATGTCTCCAGAACTGAAAAGGTTTCTCTGCCTCAGTTTAAATAAAGCATTAATATTTTCCTCATAAAATAATTAGCTGTCATAATGCTGATTAGAACCAGGAGCTGAAACTTTTGCAAACAATAAAGTGTATATATTCTATGGCAAACTCTGGCAAACAACAGTGTGCATACAAATAATATGTGTATATATTCTGACAATGCATCAGTATAACTCTATTTTAGTTTTACCCTGCCTCCAAATTCCTCCAATATAATTTCCCAGTTAAATAATTACACAGCTTCTCAAAAATGCAGTCCTTGCTATGCAGAAACTGTGCTATACTGAACACGTGCTGAACCTCATTAATCCTCAAATCAACTTTTCCACACAAGCACACCTGACCCACCAAGCTCTGCTGGAGCTCTGCTGTTGACCTTCAGATTCTGCAAGGCTCCACATCCTACCTATGGGGTTTCATCTTATTTTTCCACAAATTTGTCCTCCGTTCCCAAACTTCCGCAAGCCGCCACCTCTGCAAATTATGTTTGTTCCAATAGCAATGAAGGATAGCATCCTTATGACAGCAGCTGGTGAAAGAAAAGAAAGGGGCGAGCACGGGCTGCCCCGACCTTAAATGCCCCCTACTAAGCCCGCCCCCGCCACCAGCTGATTGGCTGGCGCAGTGAATGATTAATACTAATCAATCCTGGGACTCCCCAAGTCCTGCAGGGCTGCAGATGGGGCGTGAGCCCCCAAACCCCCCCTTATGTCGGGAGTGGCTTTGCATGGTGATTCCCGCCCCCTCCCGCAGATGAAATAAATAAAGACACAGGACACCAGAATTTAGGTTAATGGGCGAAAAATGGCCACAACTTTATTGATTACAGGTAAGAGCAGTATTGGCTTTAGGCATTGGCCCTATCAAACTAACTGGTATAAAACCGGGAAGGGTTAAGCACCAACAGGGGGAGCCCCGGAGATGCACATCCCTAGGCGCTCCCCGAGGGGTTACCGCTCGGGAGCGCGCTTTAGGCCCTAGCCTCCATAGGTTTCGGAGGAGGCGACGCCCCCCGGAGTCCTTTAACGAACTACCCTTCAACATTTGGGGGAGGTGATGGCATTCCTCCCCCCCAACTCATTTGCATAATAATACCCCTGCCAATGCCTAACCGCCACACGAGCCAGGCTCGCCGCCAATACCCTCAGACCTGTAACCAATCCCTGATCCCCTGGAAAATGTCAGCAAGCCAAATATTGTTACCAGCATCGGAGAGATGCACGCCATCCCCATGGTAGAGGGCCTCCTTGCTAAACTGGATGCCTGGGTGCTCAATGACCCGCCCACCCATTGCAGCCACTCTACGTGCCACCGAGCGTTCCAGGATCCTCCTGGCTCTATTCACAGCCACAGGATTTTTGGAATCCCTCCAAAAGCGCCTCTCAAGCAAAGATGACCAGATAATTGTTAGATTCGGATAGGATGCCCGCAACTCCCCCAGGTCATTGAAAATATGCCACGTTAAGTCCACCCCCTTTCTGAAAGCTAAGTCGTTCTTGCCCAGTTGGATAACCACCACCTCTGGTGGGCCTTCAAAGGCAATTATTTTTGTTACTGCTGGGAAGAATTCCTCCCAACGCACTCCATGACGCGCAATCCAGGAAACTTCAACATTGTTTGGGAGCCGCCCCAGCCCCTGGTAACCGCACGCAATCTTGCCCAGTGGACAATGCTGTGGCCAATGATCCACAGACGCACCGCCCTGACACCTGAAAATAAAAGAGTAAGAGAGCCGGGTCAGGGGGGCTGGTGGGGAAAGGAACGTTAGCACGGTTTCCGGATGTATCCCCTGTAAGCGTTCGACTTCCACCGTCCCATATCCATTATCCTCTCCGCCGGTAACCCCATGTGCATGGCAGTGGTCGCAGCCCCGATGCGGAAAGAATGTGCGGCGTACTCCTCAGATGGGAGCCCAATGGCGGCGATTGCCTTGTGCATAACCCTCGTGAACTGGTGCTTTGACAGGCAAGAGCCATCTGCGTGTGTGAAGAAAGGGCCACTGGCTTTTGGTCTTAAGCACAGGAACTTTCTTGCATCCTTTACTGGGCAAGGGCTGGCCTTCTGAGTAGCCTGCAGGCGGATTAGGGCCCCTCTACCAAGCTGTTCGGTCTTTGAGCTGCGAATTTTCAAGATTACCTCTGAGCTTGACAAGGTCACATCCTCTAAGAGGAGCCCCCTGTTATTTCTATCCGGTTGGTCCTCACAGACCACCTCGCCTATGCGCAAGGCGCCAAAGAAGGCGATTGAAAAAGAAAGGGGCGAGCACGGGCTGCCCCGACCTTAAATGCCCCCTACTAAGCCCGCCCCCGCCGCCAGCCGATTGGCTGGCACAGTGAATGATGAATACTAATGAATCCCGGGATTCCCCAAGTCCCGCGGGGCTGCAGCCAGCCCCGCGAGGATGTAGATGGGGCGTGAGCCTGCAACCCCCCCTCCTTATGTGGGGAGTGGCTTTCTCACTGCAATGCAATTCAGGGCAGATGGCAAGGGAGGAGAGATGTAGGGCACACCAGTAAGTGCCCCACAGCAATGGAGTTGAGAAGCACTGACTTTCAGTTGATGGCCTATGACTCCGAATCTGCTTCCTCTATGGATTAGCTGCACAACCACAGGGCAGCCAATCCCAGCAGGGTTGCTCTCACTGCCAGTCAGTTGATCAGTGGGAAAAGGAAGGCTCCTTTGCCTATACACAATTGGGAGCATCTTTGAAGGCTTCCATCTCTAACTGTCCCTCACATATTATGTCAGAGGTGTGGCAGGTGGGTGTGGCTTGGGGAGAAGTTCCCATTGTGCAGTTATGTGACTTGACATGGTGATAATTTGTGGATATATTGTGGTAAGATCCTTGTGGAAAGGAGCCTCAGCAGAACATAACTTGGATCATTCGGAAAACCTAGATGTTGGGATAAAGTGATTGCTTGTTGAGACCCCGAAACCACCCCCTCGTTGATGAATAAGTGACGAGGACACAGATATTAGGTTAAATGTTGTTGGGCAAATTTAGGCCACAACTTTAGTGGTTACAGAATGTGAGTGGTATTGGCTTAGGCATTGGACTGACCCGACGATATCTGATTCCTGCCCATCATGCAGGGAGTCCGGTAAGGATCAACCACCGGTAGGGGGAACCCCGTTGATGCAAACCAACTTGAGCTCCCCCAGGGTTCCCAACAGGGTCGTGGCATGGCTCTAGCCCTGCCCAGGGCTTCGGACAAGATCCACACCCCTGCATTCCTTTAATGGATTACCCTTAAGCTTGGAGGGGCAGGTGATGGCCACACCTCCCTTCCCCCATCATGAGATCAACCAATGCCTAACCGCCAAACATTACAAAGTTGTGACGATTGCCTCAGTTTAAATGGGTCCTGGCCATGCCTCCCCAGCCAGCGGATTGGCTGGCTGGATGATGACGTGGCTAGGAACCTCCGGGTGACACGGAACTTCATCCCCTGGATGGGAGTGGGTGGCCACGTGGTCCACCGCAACTCCTCACCACATTGAAGTGGAGCTGATTTCCTGCCACCTCCTCGCAAATGATTAAGTGGGCACAAGATGTTGGAAATGGAGACTTGGGGTACATTTTGGACTATTGCAAAACATGTTCTCCATACACATGCTTATGAGGGGAAACTATTCTAAAATAATGCTAAGTTGGTATGTAACTCCTGAAATCATAAGTAAAGGAAATGAAAATTGCCCAAAGACTTGTCGGAAAGAAACAGGAGACTATATCACATATGGCAGAAGTGCAATGGGGTAAAGGAATATTAGGAAAAGATTACAGATTTAATATTAAAAAATATTAGGTTATGAAATCCCGTATGATCCTCTGCTATTATTATTAAATTATACTGCTGAGTCAATGAGGAAAGAACACCAAGAACTATTTCCTTATATGGTTGCTATAGCAAGTATGCCAATAATAGCTAGTATTAATGAATGGACAGATGCAATTTGAGAATTTGATTTAATGTCTAAATTGACACATTTATCAAAGTCAAAAGAATGCAAAGTGTTTCTGTGGCAAATTGGATCCCAGTATTGTCTCAAAGATGTTTTCAAAGATGCAGTACAGCTTTGAGATGTCCTGAATGTTAAGGAACTGATTTTGCTTTGGTTTATCAGTCTTACATTGCTGTGCAACTTCCCTTAGGAGCATTGCATTTGGTTAATTTTATCTTTATTTTTTTCTTGATTGTCGTAATAATAAATGATGATAAGTTCTTTAACAGAATGAAGCATCTTGAGAAACGTAGTTTGTTAAGGGTATGGAGTACAATTCCTACCATTGTTTTTTCCCAAGATTATTGGGGGGTGGGAACCATGATTGTGACAGTGGTGTAAATGGCTCTGTGTGTGTGTGTGTGTGTGTGTGTGTGTGTGTGTGTGACAAAGTGACTGCAAGCTCCAACCCCTTAAGGCCTGAGTGGTGGCGCATTTGCGCTGTGGCATAGTATTAGTAAGCCTCCCTGTAATGACCTAGAGGCATATTATGTATGCATTTGATGGTCTTGCAAGAAACCTAGAGAATAAATAAAATATATCTGTTGCAAATAGTCTTTCTCTGTGGGTTTGATCGTACTTAACTCTGTGCATTTACCATTTATGTACCTCTCTGAAAAGTTCTGCTGCTGCTCAAGTATAAATATCACAAGTGTTCGGGGAGAAATAAATACCACAATTGTTCTCATTATATTGGGTGTGTCTTTTGAGACTTTCTGAGTCTTCTTAAGTATACTTTAGCAGAACAGCTTGTAAAATTCTGAAGGACCAGGAGGATGAACTGTGAATTGATGGGAACTGAACTAAATCCTTTTTGGAGGGGAGGAGCTGGAACTGGAACTAGCTTTCAAATGAACTTTCCAAGCTCAGGTTCACACAGTGGCCAACCTGATGTCTGTAGGAAGCTCACAAGCAGAACCCGAAGCACAACACTGCTCTCCCACCTGTAATTCCCTGCAAATAGCAGATAGCTATTGTGTCTAGTAGCAGAATATGCTCACCTGATCCACCAGGTCTTATCCCGTGGCACAATCTAAGCCCACTCCTTGGATCTGGGAAGTGTACGGTGTTTCTAAAATCAAAATCTGGCACCTCCTGCTTTTGTTCCATGAGCAGACATTATCTCACGGTACTTAAATATACGGAGTCATATACATGGCTATTAATGCACCGTTAATCTCTCTTCCTGCCCCTCGTTTTCTTTGCTACAGTATTCAAAGGCAAACAGACATCCAGAGCCAGTGATGGAAAAAATGATGGAATCTAGCTTTTCAGGAACTCAGTCCTTTCCGGAAGCCTTGTCTCCTGACAGAGGTAGCCAGGCTATGAAGCCACACAGGTAAGGAAGCGACTCTTAATTGACATTTGTTTTGTGATACATATGCAGCACAGTCATGCACAGTGACTAGGGGGACATTTAAGAGTGTATGGCATGGAAGGAGCCTTGATCTGTTCATTAAGCAGATGTCCAGCATTTCTTCCACTGCAGATGTAAAACAGCCATTACTTCTGCGCTCCGTGTTCCACATTCTTCTCTCTCTCTTTTTTTCTAAAAGGCCTAGAGGAAGTATTAAGGATGCCATCAAAGCTGTAGTCACAGACCAGTGAAGGAGGCAATTGTATTCTGAGAAACCATCAGAATAGAAGATTTCCCCCACTCTCCTGCCTCATTTCAGTTCATGAAGTTAATGACTCATCTTCTTGTGGGCAGACAGTGATGCCAACGACCAGATTTTCTCAGTGCCCACGCCCCAAACAAATAGAACTCAATATGAAAAATGGCTGCTTTATATATTCACCTGAGAGCGAACAATCGCCCACCTAGTCTTGCATCCTTTTCTCACAGTGGCCAACTAGATGCCCCCCCCCATTGACAATTCCAGTTTTCTTCACTCCAATTCTGGGGTGGGGGTTGCTGGAAGGATCTCTCTGTAGTCCTTAGAACAGAGATAATAAATGACTCTATCTGATATGTTGTCAAGTGATTGACAGGTGAGCATTGTTTCCCAAGTGGCTTCGCAGGCCAAACTGAAAGACTTGGCACACCTCATTAGATCTGAGTATCAGAGGTTCCTCACTGCTGCTATAATTCTAGAGACAACACTTGATGCACCCAACCACAGGAGAGGTGTGCTAGCCCAAACAAGGGAAGGTCAGAAAATCCAAATTCTCTCTGGCAGGGCAATACAAAAGTCAACAAAGTTGGAATTCAGAGCCATGGATAGTGCTTCTGTAAAGGTAAAGGGACCCCTGACAGTTAAGTCCAGTCACGAACGACTCTGGGGTGGCGGCGCTCATCTCTCTTTACAGGTTAAGGGAGCTGGCGTTTGTCCGCAGACAGTTTTTCCGGGTCATGTGGCCAGCATGACTAAGCCGCTTCTGGTGAAACCAGAGCAGCACACGGAAATGCTGTTTACCTTCCCACCAGAGTGGTACCTATTTATCTACTTGAACTTTTGGGGGTGCTTTCAAACTGCTAGGTTGGCAGGAGCTGGGACCAAGCAACGGGAGCTCACCCTGTTGTGACAATTCGAACTGCCGACCTTTTGATCGACAAGCCCAAGGCTCAGTGGTTTAGACCACAGCGCCGCTCATGTCCCATAGTGCTCCTGTACATGAGGTCAAACATCCCACTGTGTCAGCAAAGTCCTGGATCCATGACCTGAATTTTAGAGCAGAGTAAGGTAACCATTGTCTGCAGTCTCACCCCGGGTGTTGCCTTTTGGCCAGTTAAAGAACCAGTGCCTACTCCCGCAGCCTTTGGCTCTTTCAATGTGATGGAGTTTCCAGTTTTGCAGAGCCCTTTGGGTCCTGCAAGCAGTCTGTGGATCAGCCATCAGAGTCTGTAGGCAGAGGTATCTCATCAGGGGAGGAGAGACTGGCCCTAGTGCTTGTGAAACCACACAGAATGGACCAAGAAGTGGATCTACCTCCACACTTGTCACTGTAGTTGCTGGAGACCTCAGCATTCAATTTTAATATCCAAAATCCACAATGCAATTTCAGGGTAAGCACAAGGCAATCTGATGATTCTTTAAAATACTATTAAATGTATTGAAACTATTTAAAACAGGACTTCCCCTACTGCATCCTTTTTATAAATAAAATAATTCTATTTATATAAATATGACCATTATCATATTTAACTGTAAATATGATCATATTTATATAAAAATAATTATTTTATTTATAAAAAGGATGCAGTAATGAAAGTCCTTTTTGCAAGTATTGGTGTTTTAAATATGTGCCTTTGCAGATTCATGGGCCTGATTTGATTTATAGGTGATTGCTTTAGTCATTTTATAATTTACTATTTAATACACCAGACCATTGTTTTTTAGAACAGGCAATAGACTTCTAAATGTCAGTGATTTATAAGCCTAGCATTGATTGTACGCATTGTGCAATTGCTTTGTAAGTTATTTTATGCTACAAATACTGTACAAGAGACAGATTAGACATCTGGGGTTTTTCACTTGATTCTTCTCAGCAGACAGATATAGCATGATAACGGTAAATACATCATGATAAACTCTTGCTCGTGCAATTTTTTTTTTTTAGATCAGTCTAGGAAATGCAGGTGCGTGTGTAAAAGTCACCACCAAATTGATTCTACCTAAAGCAAAATTCAGGGCAAATTCAAAGTCCCGCTCAAGCAAAATGTCAATTTGAGTTTTGAGGGAAGGTTAAAGAATTTCAATAAGACTTGACGGTGTTTATCATGGAAGGCATTATATTCCTTAAGGCATGAGAAGGGAACTTCTTTTCTGTGAAAGGTCATTGACCTGCAGGAAAAGTCAATTGGGAAATTATGAAGAATATCAATTATCACTAAAGCTAACTTACAACAAGATTTATAAATGTTTCAGGCTCCCAGCAGAAGTAGAGCCATTTGCAAATTACAGAGTAACAAATCTAGACTTGCCATCTAGCATGTGCCCTGCTGGAAGCCCCAGCCAATTTTGGTTTTCAGGTGAATGTACATGTGAGATACATACATTTACCACATTCATAAGTGACATATTTAGGTGCACACTTAAAACATCATTTAGAGCTATTCAAACAGAAGAGTCTAACCACAAGTCATATTGGGTGAGATCTATACAAGACCCATTGACTTCATTTGAACATTAACATGGTCATCCCATTGATGTCAGTGGTTCTCTCTAAGCATAACTATGCTTGGATCCAACCAATTATATTTACTCCTGGAATTTGTGAGACATTCACCAAGGCTTGGGTCTCACAACTGTAGAGTTTCTGTGCACAGTTTCACTAGACATATCCATCCCTCTCCTCCTTTATAATTCCACTGATGTTTTGTCCATTCAAGAACTTCTGTATACACCTTTGAAATTCATCTTAGCTGAAAATTTCTGGAGTAATCTAGTGTATCCTGACTCATATCCACGTTCACAGATTCTCTGAAAAAGATGCCGGACATCCCATGCCAGCAAAGTCTTTATTCTGAAAAGCAATCCAAACAGGAGCTTAAACTTAAAAATAAAAGAGTGCATGGCTGCACTCTTTTCACATACTTGAAACAATTGTGGACTTACTCTGACATAAATATTGTTAGTACTGAGGTATAAATTCTCGATTCCAGTGTTGTGGCTTAATTTCCTCTGCTATGTTTTCTTTATTTTCTTAACTATCTTCTTTTCCCCACTGGTTCTTAAGAAGCATTGTGGTGAACCTACCAGGAACTCTTGAAATCAATTGAACTTAAGCATTTCGCCACATGCATTCAATCCTGTTCTTTCCAGTGAGTATTAAGAAAGCTTAGCTTCCTCTGGATAGCACCCAGTGAAGCTTAATAGAGAGGATGTTTGACACATGCAAGTCCCATTAAAATCAGTGGGATTTAATCACATAGTTAAACAGTTGAGCCTCGTTTATTTCAATTAGGGAGGTGCAAAATCAGTCCCTTAATTTCCACTGCCTTTTCCGCTTGAATAAATACCAAATATCTCAGATATCTTTGCTTTTCTAAGCATTCTCTGCGTTGGTCGAGTACTTGGTTTCCCACCCCAAAATGTCGCACAAACTGGTGCGCATTATAGCACAAAATGTGCTTAAGTGTTGAAATGGGCACACCCATTTCCTTTCTCTTTTTCTACCTTGCCTCAGAGTACAAGCACAAGTGCAGTAAGTTGGATTTGCAGACCCATAAACATAGATTTATCCTGCAAAATGTCAACTAAGATTATTAGATAAGTAGATAGTTAGATTTGCTTGTTTCTCTCGCATCCACATTTCCCATATACCTACTAATCTTGCTTTAAAGCCAAAATTGAAGCTTAGTTACTTGTGACTAGTTGCTTAGATGTGAATCCGAATTCTCATTGGAATTCTCAGCCCATGTTCCAGGGAGAAATAATTTCCAAGTTCTGTTCATTTCTTGTTCAGTGGGTTTGTCTCTGCCTTGCCTTCTGCTAGTCCTGGATTTTAGCTTCACTGGAAGAATGTCTGGAACAATGTTTTTCCCTGGAACATGTGCAGCTTGTCACAGTTTTCAGTTCCTCCTATTCTTTTGCAACCTTTCCCCAGCCCATAGTACCAACATGTGCATGTACATTGGCAGAACACTGCAAAAACACAATCTTAGTGTGATTCACTAACTTAGACTCCTGAAAAATGGGTTGTTTTTTGGGGGGGGTATGGATTTTCTACCCAGGGCTAAATTTAAATGTATCCTGATATCATAAAATGCCCCCAGACAGCTATGGGTGCCATCTCAGAAGGAAAGGCACTAAAGTCTGCTTCCCCGAAAAAGTCACACAATTGGTGTCTGGTCCCCGCCCCTTTTTAAACCCCCAATACATTAACATTAGCTAGGACAAAATAAAAGTAAAACACCCCAGTGGCAATAATCAATAGATTTATTGGACTTCTTTTTTGTCTCAGACTTTTCTTGGTTTTCAAAAATAAAACTTTTGGAACTCTTAAATCTGTATCCCTGGATTAATTTTTCAGGGTTTTTGTTGTTGTTGTTGTAGGGGAAAAGGTTGGCAAAAACAACAAAAAGCACCCAATATAAAATTCAGGGAGTTTTCTTATAAACCTTTTAAAACTACAACCCCCCCCCCAAAAAAAAAACAATCAATTTTTGTATACAGAAAGAAGTGGCTCCAATCTGAGGACACTTTATCTCTGTGCAGTTGAAAATGTCCCAGAAGGCCTATATTGTAGGCCTATATGTTGTGTAAATTCTGGTACTAGAATTTACAAGAATCCACTAGAATCTGCGCTCTAATTTACCCCCAGATTTACTTCTGTATTAGAAGTACATATGATCAGGATTCTTCTTGTACAGTGTTTAATTGCTGTGTACATGTGGCAAACCACCTTACAAGAAAGAATCTGTATGCAACTGAATATGATCGTTGATAATGTACAGGGAGTTGGGAAAAGCAAAAATGAACTGAATGAGATGAAAGTTGTGGCTATGCAGCAATTTGTGCTATATATGCCATGATCTGTACTGTTTCTGGAAGTTAAAAGTAGTATATGAGAGGTCTCCTCGTGTATTGATTTCACAGTGGGGAAAAGAGCAGTTAAATCTGGCAAGTTAACTACCAAGAGGAATTGGTTGATGGACACCCTAAAAATATAAACCATCAGCATAATTTTCCTTTGGATTGTGTCTGCTAGCCAGAGTTTACCACAGAGGTTGGCGTTCTTAAGTTTTACCGCTGTCTGTGGGGCTCAACTGTCCATTCTTTACAGTTATGTTTCTACTAGGAAGGCTCTTTGACTTCTTGAGATCCCTTGTTCCGTCTGTAATTAATTTGTTTCCAGAAATTCTCCTCTACAAATTTTCATGTCCTCCTGATTAATCAAAGATTTGTTAAATATTCACCAAGCATTTTATACCTATACACCCTATAGTTGATGTCCATATTTGAGAGCTGGTATTTTGCACCGTGTAATAGTTGGCATGTGATGAGCACATTAGCATATTTGATAGCTGACCTACAATAATATTCTATACTTGACATTATTTACATGCAATATAATATTTATTTTGCATTTGACTGCATTTTTAAAGTACGCTGTTGTATTTAAAAGGTAATGGTATTTGACCGTTGATGTTGTTTCATATTTTATTCCTATCAAAATGATCAATATTCCCCAAAGCCTAATTTTTAATTCCATGGTAAAACCTAATATTGAACCTAGGAATTGGAAACCTTCACATTCAGAAACTTTGAATGCATCTTAACATTTATTCCCTTTCCCCTCTAGTACAAAGTAAATATTCTTCTGTTGAGAATATAGATATGTAACAGATTCAGAACTCCAAATGCATCACAGCTTGTGAGCTTTTGCTCAATGTCCCACGCAAGTGCAAAGACGGAGCAAATAAGATGTGGGCATATGAACTGGTCCTAGAGGAAGCACATAATGTGTGCTTTATTCTCCCTCTTTTCTTTTTCTTGGAAACTGTGGCAAAGAAGAGGTGGCAAAGCATTTGCTTGCCTCTCTCCCAGAGATAAAAACGTTTCAGCATAGGTCTCTGTCTTCCCCATGAAAAGCACCCTGGGATCCATTGCATTGGTTGTGATTCTGTTTTGCACAGCTGTAATCGGCTTACCTGCCAACAGAAGCTAGATGCTGATGGTTCTAATGCCTTCCTAGGGATCTTCCCAGCCAGATTAAGACTTCTGCTTCTTGCGAAGCATCCTAGTTAAGTATGTTGCAGCATCTGCAGGTGCACAGATCTTGCACAAGCCCCCGCCTCACGTTTTCAGACAGATGTTGCACGCAATAAATTACCTTTTGATTTCTATCTCACATTCTGATTGCCTAAATAGTGTTCCCTCCTGTTGAAGCTCTCCAGGCTGGAGGAAACAAAATCTGCTTCTGAAAGTGCTTGTCCATAATGCGATGGATAATCAGCTTTGTTTAGTAACATACGGGGACAGAAGTGTTTGCTCTTGGAGTTGTTGTAAACGCAGTGGTGTGTGTTTTGTGCTTCATAAACATGTTTGACTCCACGGGGAGACAAGCATGTGCAATGGGAGGAAAATGTGAGCATGGCTTTGTTTTTTAAGCAGTTTCTTCATCTAGACATAGTGTCCACATTGAACCAATACTTCGAGCATCTAACTGATGACAACCTAGGTTGTCAACAGTCTTGGTAAATTGATTGGTTCTCGCAAATGAAGAAGGCAGCGGAAAGTAGATGTTGACCAGATCCAGGGAGTGATGAATGCTTCGTAGTTTAAGTGGGGGTAGTACCCTCTACCTTGAAGGACAGTGATATGTTTCCTCCTTAAGAGGACCTCACTTGACCCTGAAGCCCTAACTAGTATAGAATTAGTATGTGGACAGAATGTGGTGTCAGGAAGTTGGCCTTGTTTTCTCACCCATTTCTGGAGCATCAGTGATGTCCTGATCCAAAACACATGGATTCATAATTGTTCTTCCCACTTGTCACATGGCAGACATGTCCTTTTGATCTGGGCTTCATCTTAGGCTTGTCAACATGTCTGCTTCAGAGGTGCTTCTGGAGGATCTAGAGCTGGGTATATCCATCAAATACCTTTATTGGCATGTTTCAAGTAACTGGAATAATTAAAAAGACAAGGGTGAAGCTATCAAGGGTTATAAGGTCCCACTATGGCCATGTGCATTTGGATATTCTGCAATGCCCTATTTTCCGAAAGGATAGTTCACCGGGAACCCTTTTGGGTAAAACTGTGGCTAAAAAGGAAGCTACTAAAGCAGTAATATCTTTGTCCTGATCTGCCAGGAGAAACCTTCTTTGGCTTCTTCTCGGAGTTGTGGGCTGGAGGTCCAACATTTTGCTCAGCATCAGTTGGCAAGGTCTGCCATGTAAAGGGCAATCTAAGAGAATGTGGTCCATTGAATCAGGTACTTCTTGATTGCAGACACACAAACGGGCTTGAAATGGAATGTGTGAGAATCTGCCTTTGGTCACTGCAGAGAGGAAAGCATTTAGTCTTGCAAGCATAAAGGCTCTTCAATGGGAAGGGAGTAGTAGATCCTTTAGATATTTGGCACAGGTTCTGTAGGATATTGTGATACCTAAGCCCCCGGGAGAACAAGATCTCGGAGTATGAGGTAACAAGCTCTGTCTTTTGTGGTCGTAGAGCCACTGCTTGATTAATTGGAATATGTGATTTTTGTCACATACCTCGAGGAAGAGCTGGGTATATTTGACTGTTTAGAGTATGCCTGCTCCAAGTTCCAGCTTTGTTCAATGGAAAAGTGATGGTGTAGCTCAGAGTCTGGAACAAGAGCTAATTGATGGTAACAATTGTGTAAATGCAGTTGAAAGGGGCTGCTCCTTACACTGTTTTGCCACTTTGGCAGTGATTCAGGGGTGTGGCTTTTGAATGCTATCCCACTGCAGGCATTAGCAGGAGAAAGTACCTCATACCATTATGAACATCTCTCTGCTGTAGCTCCTTGAATCAAAGGCATTACTGTGCTGATCCATTGCCATGTCTGAATTACCCACAGATTTATTTGAACTCTTGAGCCCCCAGAAGCAGGGCTAGCCACAGTGGGTGAATCAGACAAGCATACAATACATTCTCACAAGAACAAATGCTTTCAACATTTGTAGCATCAATCTCTTTATTCTATTTCTCCAGGTGTAGGAGCAGAAAAATAAGGGTAGAACGTAAAGCTAGAATTGTGACTCACTAATTCTGTAGAATTTTGAACTGGCATTTATTTAAAAAAAAAACAGGATTAAAATGCTGCACTCCATGAATTAGTAATATTGCATTTCATCTTTCATGGGTTTACATGGTGAAAGCGCTGATGGTTTCTCTTGTGTCCTTGTTCCCAGAAGTCTCTCTTCATGCTGCAGCCCAGGTCAACGAACCGGGATGCTCCACAGGAATGCCTTTCGGAGGACTCCTCCCTTACCTCGGGGCAGGTTCAATGGGATCACAGGACCAGCATACCAACAACTAGAAGAGTCAAGGATCACAGATCAGGAGACAATACCTTGTCAAAGGTAGGCAAGAAAAACAACAGGAGCCAGCCAATATTTCCATCAGCTTCAAACTAAAGCAAAACATGAAAAAGTAGACAAAGATGAAAAAATGTGTCTAAAAAAATTCAATGAACACCAAAGCTTATTGGGTAGCTTTCAGCAATACCCTTCCCTTTGGGCCAAGGTTAGCCCAAAACATGCTGGCACCTGAGGAAAACCACAAAATGGTACCCCCTCCTGCCAGACCTGTGATGGTGAGTGATTAACTGACCCTGGCCATCTCTTTGTCTGTCTCCTATACCACCATTAGCTTGGAGGCCTCCATTCAGGAATTTGAACATGCTTTGCTAGCAACGTGCTTTGATGTTGACCTTTTTCAGGGTGTGAAGTATTTCTTGAGGTGAGGCCCATATTAGGCCTGCACCAAGGGCAAGCAAAGTGCTAGAGGCATATTTATGTCACTCATTTATACTCATGCCCCGTGCCAGAATGCACCTCCCACAGAAGACCCACCCCAGAGCCCAAAGAGGATGTCTTGGGGGGGTGGAATCTCCCCATGAGCCAGAGGCAGCCTCCCTCAGGCTCCATTTGGGGGGGCTGCCTCAGGCACCTTCACATAGGAGAAAGAGGCGGCACAGGCGGAGACTTCCTTAAACCGCTCCGCTGAGGGGCATGCGGCTGCCCACATCTCAGCAGAGCAGTTTAACAAAGCCACTAGAGGTGGGCGATGCTGTGTTTTCAACATTGCGGTTTGACAATCAACCGCCATGTTGAAAGATGCTGCATTGGCACAGGGTGAAACTGCTTCCGCTCTCACCATGGGAGCTGAGGCACTTTCACCCCAGTGGGCTGGGGCTAATGCAGCTGGCCCCAGCCTGCTGCTTGGGGGGGGGCAAGCTACCTCATCCCCAACTCCCTGAAGATGGGGTTACAGTACCCAAGGGCAGGGAGCCAGCCCCCCCTCCTGGATGCAGGCAGCCAGGCAGTAGCCAAGCAAGGCTGCATGTGCCCCTGCTCCTACTCGTGAGCAATCAGAGCTGGGAAGGGGGAGAACTTTAACAGAGGCCCCACCCCACCCCACCCCACCGCTGGCAGTTCAGGGCTCCATAAAACTGCTTGGCGGAGGCAAGGGTAGCAGCACGTTCCTCAGCCAAGCAGTTTAAAGACGTGGAGGGAGGAACAAGCTATACTGGCACCTCAGCCAGGCAGCTTGTTCCCTCTGCATTGTATGAGGGCAGAGTGTGATGCTGTTTCACTCAGTGCGGTATATCACTGGTAAAACTGCCTCTAGCTTGTTTCTCCCTCAGCACACTGGGCACTGGAGGCAGATTAGGAGCGGTGGTGGTTTCACCAGCGACATACCGTTGAGTGAAACCGCCACCGAACTCTACCCTCCTGTTACAGATGGAGAAACAAGCTGCGTCGGCGAGCTTCAATGCAGCTTGTTCCTCCCTCCACTTCAGCAAGCCACATGTCCCTCCGGCTCATACATGCTGGAGGGGACAGGGGGCTTGCTCAGCCGGGGGGCAAGAAGGCTCAAAGCAGCACAGCCGCCACCCCATCTGAGCCTTCCCATCTCAAGGCAGGGGCAGATGCTGCCTCTGCTCCCACCACTGCCTTGGGACGGGTGGTGGGAGATGCGAACAGGTTGTCCTACCTGTGATGGAGAGGAAGCCTGCTCCCTCCCCCCCCCCAATGCCATGGCAGCGGATGAGGCAGGCATACAAACTGAGTGTTAGGACGCCTGCCTCATCCGCCACAGCTTTGACATGAGCTCCTTTCCAACATTGTGATATACTGCCATAGTAAAATGTTTTGTAAAGGTAAAAGGACCCCTGACCATTAGGTCCAGTCGTGACCGACTCTGGGGTTGCGGTGCTCATCTTGCTTTATTGGCCGAGGGAGTCGGCATATAGCTTCTGGGTCATGTGGCCAGCATAACTAATCCGCTTCTGGCGAACCAGAGCAGCGCACGGAAACGCCGTTTACCTTCCTGCCAGAGCGGCACCTATTTATCTACTTGCACTTTGACGTGCTTTCGAACAGCTAGGTTGGCAGGAGCAGGGACCAAGCTCACCCCGTCATAGGGATTTGAACTGCCGACCTTCTGATCGGCAAGCCCTAGGCTCTGTGGTTTAACCCACAGCGCCACTGGTATATTACAATATTGGAAAGCAGATATCGCCCAGCCCTACTCCTCATGAGCAGAGGTGCAACAGGGCTTTGGTGAGGCATTTCCTCCCACTTCCGGGGCCCAGATTAGAGGTGCTGCATGCAGTTCCAGCGAGTTTCTGCTGGGAAAAAAGCCCTGCTCATGCTGTGACGTACAGGGATAAACCATCCCCTGAGTTCAGACTGATACACATCAGTTCACAACAGGTTCCCCCACTCCAAAGTCCCGCTCCAAACAATATGATCCCACTGGCACAAAATCCACTAGAGCTATGAAGATTGCAGAGGGGAAAGAGTGATTTATGGTTGGCAAAACATTTAGCTATTAATTATGCTCAAACAAAGCTATTATTTTTTGTCATAAACCATGTTACAACTGGATGCTAAATGCCACTCGGTTGATCAGACAGACTAATTCAAATAGCTGGGTGTTAATTTTTTCACCAACAAAAATGGGAAAGCACGGGTGGACTGTATTAAACTTAAGACTGTACATAGAGGCCAGGAATAAAGTAGTGAAACACCAAAGGATAAATTGAATTAAGCCAATATATTTAACATATTGGTCCTGTGTTGGGGTAGAAAAAACCTGACTATGCAGGAATCTCCATTTACACATGACTGTCGGGCAAACTTACATTGTCATGATAGGAGAGTTTCATTGCATTGGCCCACAGAATGACCAACTTTCACCAGCTTCTAAAACTTACCAAAGATCTTCCCTGGCAGAGAGTTCCATGGGGAGGTGGCCCTTATCGAAAATGTCTGATCCTCATTTGACCACTTGCCAGATTTCATACGACTTGAGTATATGGAACAGGAAGGAAGTTTCCCTTCAGGCACCCTGGTCCCTGAAAATTAATTTTTCACAGAATTAAATCTGAAGCAAATTTGGAGGCAGAGCAGCTAAGAAAAGGTGAAGGAATTTCAGTAAGTCTAGTGCAATTGCTCAGGGACTTGTGCAATTTCTCATGCATCTCCCAATACATTTTTGTGAAATGAATTTATCTATCCTGCTGTATCAGTGTGCCTTTGGGAAAAGCTAACACGTCTCATACCTTTCCTCTCCTCTAGGTTATCTACTGGTTTAAAAACACCACAGAATACTTCAATAAATATGCAACTGCCTTCAAGAGAGACAAGCTCTTATTTTACTAGCGTGGCT
This sequence comes from Podarcis raffonei, assembly GCF_027172205.1. Taxonomy (NCBI): domain Eukaryota; kingdom Metazoa; phylum Chordata; class Lepidosauria; order Squamata; family Lacertidae; genus Podarcis; species Podarcis raffonei. The sequence goes on from NC_070606.1 coordinate 23,901,667, forward strand.
CCAAAGGATATGGTTGGCTATCCATCTCCACGGGCCAGTTCCGTCCCCATCATTCCTTCGGTGGGCTTAGACGAAGCCTGCATGCAGACACAAAACGTTTCAGACATAACAGGCATCAAATGGTGCAAAAACTCCTATTCCACTGAACTTGTTAATGTGAGTGCCCCAGCCAGCAGTTGTCTTATTGCAGAACAACAAGAAGTCAAAATATTGTTAGAAACTGTCCAGGAGCAGATCCGAATCCTGACTGACACAAGGAGGTCGGAGGACTTTGCGCTGTCAAATGCCGACGCCAAGAACAGTACAAGTGAAAACACAGCATTTCTGCCCATGAGTCCTGTGGTGAAATCGGAACAAGAGGCACAGTTTGTCTTAAAAAGTGAAATGAAAAGAGACTCAGCGTCAGTCAAGTGACTTTGACCGGGGGTGAGGGTAGGGGTGGGGGGTGGGAGGGATGTACGGATCTGTGCATTTGAAGCTTTGCTAAACAGGAAAGAGAGGAAATTAAATACAAATTATTTATATGCATTAATTTAAGAGCATCTACTTAGAAGAAACCAAATAGTCTATCGCCCTCATAACAGTGTTTTTTAACAAAATATTTTTTTAAGGGAAAGAGAGGTACCAGGAGGGAAAACAATCAGAAATTTTGATTTATTTATTTTTTCTTCCTTTCTTCCAGTTTTCTCCCACCCCCTTATTCTGTTGTTTCCTCCGGGCTTACAAAACGCAGTTTCACAATTTTACAGATGTCCTGTTTAAAGGTTTAGTCTGGCACAACACCTTAGATGTATGAATTTCAGAAGAGTGCTACATGAGAACTGTTGTTGGGCATTTTACCAGCACATCTTCCACTGAAATGAATGGGAGCAAGAGCACAGTTACTGTTCTTATTTCGCTGTTTCAATGGGGCTCGCTTGGGTGACAGTGGCATTGTGCCCAGTGCTCCCCCATGCCTCCTAACCACAATCCCTTTTGAGTAGTCTGGCTCCCACAGCCTCCACAATTCAGACCACTGTTTAACACAAGAGTTTTGTCACTGATCCAGATTTGTAAAACAAATCCGAATGAGCCATACCAAAATATCACTGGAAATGAAATCCAACGTGAGTTTGGCCATTCGTTCCACAAGCAAAACAAACAAGGAATTCTGAATGAAGTCATAGCAGCTTTGCCAGGATTGCAGGAGGTTGTTGTAAGGGAGAAGGGGATTTGGAAATTTAGGTCGTCCTCCAGTGATGCTTTGCAGGAATCCAAAATGGTTTTGGTAAGTCTAGTAACATTTCTCAGGGGAGTTTAAGCATATCCCTAATGCAAATATGTTACTCCCCTGCAAAAACTAGAATGTGTGACATCAAGACTTAAATTCTAGCACTTCAGCAAGTGTGGATGCTTTATGGTATTTTATTTTTTATTTTTTAATACCAGGAGGTTTGATCCAAATGAGCACTACTCTAGTAGGTAAATCTAAGGATGTTTTCTTCTCACTTCAGCACTCGCTATCAATGACTTTTATTTGGAAACAATTTCCTCCCCCTCTTAATTTCAAACCAGAAAAAAAATTCTACTTGAGAGGAAGGTTACTCGTGGCAGATACGCAGCCTGTGTGTATATTACCTATTTCATTTTATTTTCAAACAACACAACAAAAGCCCACAGCTTAAACCACATTACGTTTGCCATGGAATTTCGAGTATTGTCAGAATGTTATTCTTGGAAGTCATTTGTGAACTCCAGAGGGACTGCTCAAGTATGTGCATACGTGTGCGTTTTAATTTTATTAACTCCTTGTCCAGGGGCCTGGAGGATCTTGTGTGTTTCTGTATTCGGCATATATATATGCGATTGTCACTTTAATTTACTTTCATGTCTAATATTCCCATTCACTTTCAACCTGATCCATAACCAAGTGAAGCATCTTCACTGGACATGATCCAAAGTTCCTTTGGGCCCCTCAGAGAGGAAATGATCAGTTTGTATATGTTAATTTCCCATTGTCCATGTGTAGAGCAGCATTGGATGATAAAAACAGAAAATTCAGCTCTCTGGCACTTCCTGCTTTTCCGTATCATCCTTAGCAAAAGCTGCACATCTCATTGTATGGGACGTGTGCCGGTTTTCCTTCAGGGGTTACATGGAAATGGGAAGTATAAGTCTTGTTCTCCCTGCAAATTGTAAAAGGCCAGAGCTGCCCTTAGGTTTTCAACCTTAAAACCTGGATCACACAATCCTAAGTGTAGGGAGACCCCTGGATTTGAATGGACACATTAGCAGCAATCTGTCCTCAGATGCTTCTTTTACACATCGTGCAATCCACTGAGCCAAAGTGGTTTTAGAAAATATTCATTGATATTAATGGAGATCTGGGTGAGCACAAAATCAGGTCCTTAAAAATAAGATAAACTTGCCAGTTGGGGTTTTCCTAAGAACTTGAAATTTCTTTTGTATTGTTTTTATTTAACCACAAACCACAATATGGCATCAGAATAAAGAACTTGTGTTCAGTAACAACCTATGTATTAGTACTTTTTTATTTTTAAAACAAGAGTATCATCTGCTTAAACTGTTTGTACAAATTACTCTCTATAGTAAAGAAAAGGAAAAAAATAGACCAAACAGCCTTCCCTCTTTAATGATAGACATCATATTTTCTAAAATATATGCACACTATATAGATGGAATACATTAATACTCTAATCCACAGCCAGAATATTGTTATAAAAAACTGCATTACCTTGATTCCCAAGTTTTCTCAAGAGCCAGGTTTCCAAAATAGCACAGTAGATATGTTCCTGTGATAATGAGAAGAAAGCAATATTTTACTCCCCGTCAAATGAACTGGATAAAGATGCTTTAAAAATGCCACTTGTTTTACTTGCCATTCACAAATCCCCGACACCATTCAAAATCCGTAGACACACAAATCCCTTTTTTTGTTTTTCCCCAATGTTGATGGAATTGTCCTGTTTACATAACTTTCTATGGCTCTAATCTTTGCTGTGTGTTTTCACTAAAGCGGTATTTCAGTGCAAACTGACTGATCTGATCCAGAATGGTACCACAAATTATACTTTTCCACCAATGTCAGAAGTTCTCATAAGATTGGATAAAAGGGGTTGGGGTTGGGGTGCTACCCAGAATCATAGGAAAAGACAATGAACACAGAGTTGGCTGTTTTGCTGGAGTGGGGAGCAAACAAAGAACCTCCCCTTCTAACCAGTCTTAAAAATCTACTGGAAACACACTGCATGATTTCTGCTGGAGAAAAAAAACAAATCTGATTTTGGCAATGCCTTTCTTAAAGCATTCTATCATTTTGCCATCCTCAAAAGGAGGAAGAGCAGAGCAGCAATGTATTAATGGTCAGTTGATGTGGTTTCTTGGTTTCTTTTTTTAATTGACATGAGAGATGAAGATCTGAAACGGTGGGAAATCTTCCATTTGTGTTAGCAATGCTCTCTGTATCCAGCAAAGGATGTGTGACTGTTATATGTTAACTGTTCTATTCAGTTTTCAGCATGTTTGAATAGAGAGACATTAATATTAACCATCTGAAAGACTAGTGTACTTATTTGTTAAGAATACAACTTCATCTCACAAATTCGATGCAGGGGAGGTGTGTCAAGATATGCTGGCACGGGTAAATCTTAATCTGAATTAACAGTTTGTACTATGAACGCTTCCCCCCACCCCATCCCACACTCACTTCAGTCAAGCATTTTAATTCCTTACTCAGACTGCACAAAATAGTATAGCAGGTTGCTGTATGTACACACACACACACAAATTCAAGAGGTACCGGTACTAGGAAAAATTCTGCTCTGCTTTAACCATCATGTGAAACAGGTCATTTCAAAGGCACGGGAAGGCATCCATCTATAAAGCGACAGCCAGTGATTTCATTAGTCAATATTTCAGAACTCCTGGGCTTTGGTCCAAGCTAGGTGTGCCATTGATCAAGGCAGAAATTCAGTGCCTATCACCTGTACCGACAGTATTTGGAGATTTTTAATGGTTTCATGAGGAAAAATCTCATATCTTAAGATGACCATAAAATATGTTATAGACATTCCCTATGCCTTGTGACGCTGAACAGTCATTCGCACCACAAGTGCCAGCTTGGCCCTGTGACCGTGGGTGCCTGGGACCATGGGTGTCATACAGCATGCATGACCCTGGCACTGAAATTTGTGGGTGCCTGGCCACTTCAGGGGGAATTTTGTGGGTGCTCGGGCACCCAGGGCCCCAGGCAGTTGGTGCCTATGATTCATACTCAAATGTGCTTGCATATGTTAGGTGTGCACAAATAGTTGTTCCTGATATGCATAGCATTTCAAGCAATCTAATCTGTAAAATATGAAGAGTACAATTTTGAAATAGCTTACACAGAATACATCCAATTCCTTAAAAAAAAACCTACTAGATGGTGATCTTTTGTGTATGCATTTCATTTACATAAACAATCCATTCAATGAATAAAGCCACTGTGTACCATTTCCACACCACACACACACTCAAAATGCACAACATGATTGTATTCTAAAGTGCCCCATTAGCAATTGCTCCACCATCTGGAAACTGCTAAGTAAATCCCCAAGATACAAAAGCAGTTTGGTTCTGAAAGAGATTCTGAAAGAGAAATTGCCCCTTGTCGGCAAATTCTAGTCTTCTGGGCATTTCCCAGCTGTTGAGCTACCTAGTCCATAAAGGAAATTGGGAGAGGAAGCTGGTGGTAGGAAAATTCATTAAATAACTGTAACGATGCACTGATATCTTGAGTTGCGGCCAATGGGTGCAACTCCCACCGACAACAGGAAAACACATTCATGGATGCACTGTGTAGTAACACATCAGTGGAAGGTGGGACCTAAAGATACTGCAGTGCTGCAGCTATGCGCACACTGGTGTTGCCTCTCTGAAATGGGACTGCTATGGAGACTCATAAGAATGTGACCCCATTGAAGGATTTGTAGCATAGGTGGAGAGCAGAAGTTGTTAGACTCCAAGTCTCCTAAGCCCCAGCCAGTATAAACGGTGGTCAAAGATTAGGAGAGTTGTAGTTCAACAACATCTGGAGGACCGCAGGTTTTCCAGAAATGATATGTGAGCATGCACATCTCAAAGGGAGTAACATGTAAGTTTGGCCAGGGATAGCTCAGTCAGCAGAGCATGAGACCCTTAATCTCAGGATCATGGGTTCAAGCCCCACATTGGGCAAAAGATTACTGAATTGCATGGGGTTGGACTAGATGACCCCTGTGGTCCCTTCCAACTCTACAATTCTATGATTCTATAAAATAGACGACGGGAGTATGAATCAGAAAATGGTATTCAATAGGGAACAAACATTAAATCTGTCCAAAAACTCTTCCACACAACCACCCATTTGCCCCAAAACCCAAAAGAAGACGCATGAGACAAGTCGGAGGAACTGCAAAGCAACAATAAACCAACTATCCAAATTCAAAGAAATATGTCCAAGTAACACTAAGTCCCGCTGTCAAGTGTTCACCGAACATGCGCATGCCAAGCCTACAGGCACCCCTAAACCTCACCATGCACCCTGGCAAAGCTCTGAAAAGTGCCCATAACCCAACAATGCCTCAATTTACCCTATATTCCACCACTTCCCTACCTGCCCGTACTCAATGCCCAAAGCAGGCTGCCATACCATGCCACTACCAGAAGCCAGGCAACAAATAGAGGAACCCTAAGGACAATCAAAGGGACGTGGGTGGCGCTATGGTCTAAACCACTGAGCCTCTTGGGCTTGCCGATCAGAAGGTCGGCGGTTCAAATCCCCGCAATGGAGTGAGCTCCCGTTGCTTGGTCCCAGCTCCTGCCAACCTAGCAGTTTGAAAGCACACCAAAAAAGTGCAAGTAAATAAATAGGTACCACTCCGGCGGGAAGGTAAACAACTTTTCCGTGCACTGCTCTGGTTTTGCCAGAAGCAGCTTAGTCATGCTGGCCACATGACCCAGAAAAATTGTCTGCGGACAAACGCCAGCTCCCTCAGCCTGTAAAGTGAGATGAGCATCACAACCCCAGAGTCATCTGTGACTGGACTTAACTGTCGGGGTCCTTTACCTTTATCTTTAAGGACAATCAAGGAATCTCACTCCCCCCCCCAAACCCAACTCAGCCCCTTCAAGAGGCAACAATAATAAAGGGAGGGAGAGAGGGTGCTCTAAAGAAAAGCAAGGAAGAATGTTTAGAGCAGGAGCAGGTTTAAATGTCCAGCTTCCTATTTATTGCATCCCACTTTATCCGGACCGGGAAGCTGTGCTTGCAGCTTTGGAACAAGTCAGGATCACAAATCACAATTTGAAGCTGGTTTAAGATTCTGGCTTGTTCTGAAATTGGCAAACTATGGTCTCCCAGTTTGGAGGGAACTGGAAACTATGTTTCATTGGAGACTTGGAGGTTTGATTACAGAGGACTGCAAAAGGAGGAGAACAGGGGCTGAGTGCTCAGACAAAAAGCTCATTGGTCTCTGGGCTTATCAAGCCAATATATGATCATCCTAATTGGGTCAATGAGTAGGGAGGACTCATAACAATTCAACAAAGCCAGAGAGCTCAAAGCCAAAAGTAACTGAAGTTTCAAAAACTACAGCCTGCCATCTTAAACTACTTTTCATCCTTTTTCGTTGAATTCATTTTCTTTGGTTCAGGGAACTAACAAACAAAACTATTTGCAGTGGTGATATGCAACTCTCATTGTTCGTTTATTTTCTTTTAGTTAAAGAGAAAAGAAATTCAGATCTCTTAGCAGAGGACTAATTGTTTGGTGATTAAATCAGATGCAACATTTGTCTCTTTCAATGATCATAAGTCCAATAAAAGATTATCCAAATGGGGTTTTCAGCTTTGTGCAAATGGGTTTTATAGCGCTAAACAGATATTCAGCCTACAGAAAGTGTCTCGCTCCTACTGAACCAAGGATCATTGATCTATTGCTAGATCTGATCTATTGTGATATTGTGACCTATTGCTGAAGGATGCTTTCTGAGGAAATGAATCATTTCCTTCTGATTCACAGCAGTGTGGACTACCCTTTATTTTGCATGTGAAAAATATGTTGGGGTCAACAAGAGTCATGCAGTCATCAGTGACAAAACACTGGATGTCCTACCATAGCCACCCTCGTCCTAGGGTTAAGTGGTTAAGTGGTCTCTATTTGAAAATTAGTTCAGATAAAATATTCAACATGCACACATTTAAACATACAAATGTTCCCAATACTGTTGGAAAGAAAAACTTGAAACAGTGGGCTTAACCCTGAATGTTGCAGTAAATTAGATTCGAACCAGCTCATAAGTAAAAGTCTCGCATGCTCTATCACATATTCAACATCTAAACTGTAAATATGACAAAAGTAGGATTGGTTCCATGAACCAGTGCTGAAAACCTGAGCATCTTTTCAGAAATGCACAAACAAAAGGCTGCAGTCCTATACCCACTTGTCTTACGATAAGCCCTGCTGAATTTGCAGGCTTTACATCTGAGCAGATACCTATAGAATTGCTCAGTTTATCTGCTTCTTTGCAAATAATATCGTTCTTTGCGAATAATTAAAAACTGTGAACAAGGGCTGCTTGCACTCTGAGAGCCACAGGGTTGCATTTAGAGGAACAGCGCCATCACAAAACATTCCTATCAAGTCTAAAAGAGAAACACAACAGGAACAAAGCAGAATTTCCTGTACATGCCTCTAACAAAGATGCATAAAAATATAATTTTTAAATAGTTTGCAAGTAGGATTCAATGCTATGTACCACTTCTTTGGAAGTAATTCCCATTGAACTCGGCGAGACTTACTCCTAAGAAAGCATGTGTTGGATTGGGCTGCATATTTCCTTCTTTTTCCTTCTTTCATATATATTTTTTAAAGAAGTTGAAAATGTTTCTGTGTTTCCCCCCTGTATTATTAAAAAAAATTCAGGCCCACAGTCTTTGTGGGGTGGGATGGATTGGGGCAGGTGCTCATTTGTGTATGTGTCATTTATCACCCCTACATTTCAATAAAGCATCAATGGCAATGGTTCAAGCTGCTGATTGTCTGACGACACAGACAAGCACATTTTCCAGGTAAGGAGCCTATAAACACAGGTGCATTCTTTGGAACGGTGAGAGGATATTGAGAAAACATTCTCATAAAAATAAAATACGGAGAGATGCAACATACAGCCCCCAAATTTATCATATTTATGCCCTGCCTGTGGGCCTTCACTCAAAAGTTCTTCATTGCTTAGCTATTCTCCTTAGCTATTTGGTGGGAAGGGAGAACTTTCACTGATAAAAATGTGCTTCGGCTTATGCACTCAAATGATGCCACAGGGCCAAAGTATAAATTAAACACATTTGGCAAGAGTGTGTTTGAACTGGCCACCTTTATTTTGATTGGGGGGAGGAGAAAGCAGGTACATGAAGCCCCACTCCAGAGAAAATATCTGATCTGAATTGTTTATTTCCCCCGATGTCTGCAGTGCACAATACTGCACTCTTGGGGACAAAAGAGCAATTGGAAGTTTCGGCAGGAAATGGATCCAGGCTCCCACACCCAATTAGGAGTTTGTTATCGTACGGGCAGTGGCGGAGCTTCATGCTCCAGCACCGGAGGGCAGAGAGCAGGCGGGGGTGTGGCTGGCATGCATCCCAGGGGCGTGGTGCCCATCCTAGGGGCGTAGCATGCCACCTGTGGGGGCATGGCACCCAGCACGGGCGGTGGGGGCAGCTGTGATGGCACCCCACTGGGATCGCGCTGCCAGGGGCGGCGCGTTCCCCCCGCACTCCTCTTTCTCCACCACGGCATCCCGTACGTCAGCTTAAAAATAATAATAATGTGTTGTAGCATGGAGTTTGGGTGAAAGTTCTAAAAGCAATGGACTGTCAGCGACAGGTTTGAAGCGGACCTGAATGAAATGGGCTTCTATATCTGGTGTCAGAACTCAAACTAGAAAATGTAATCCAATTCCATGCAACAAGGAGACATGGAAATCAATATTGTTGTCAGTTGTTTTCCTCTTATATATAAAACTTTTCAAAAAGTGCAATGCAAACAAATGTTTGGAGCTTAAAATGGAATATGCATGGAAACTGCCAAAACATATACAGTCGTACCTTTGATCCCAAACGCCTTGGTACTCGGACTTTTGGCTCCTGAATGCTGCAAACCAGGAAGTGAGTGTTCCAGTTTGCGAACATTCTTTGGGACCCAAACATTCAACGGGGCTTCCGTGGCTTCCAATTGGCTGCAGGAGCTTCCTGCAGCCAATCAGAAGCCGTGCTTTAGTTTCTGAACATTTTGGAAGTCGAATGGACTTCCAGAACGGATTCCGTTCGACTTCCAAAGTACGAATGTATGTGTTCAATTAACATCAGTGGGGTTTGCACATTTGGAATAAGTACAAGGAAATTTGGGAAGTTTTCATCCTTTGTACTGGAGCAGGCTGAGCAAAAGCCAGCTATCCAGCTATCCCTGCATGATAAGGTGAAAATCCCTCTTCTACACAAAAACCAAGGTTGCCAGAGACCAGGCCTCTCACCTAGCCACCCTATTGGTTGGCCAGTCATCTTCATTTCCATTCAACCCCTCTCTCTGCTGCCTTTCTGTCTGCCCCACAGACTGTGTCCATACCTTGTCCCCTGTAAGTACACAAATAGAACACATCAGGTACCTACACAAATTCAAACTGGTGGCATTCCTGTGTCTGTAAATATGGACTCTGCACGGTATATGAGTTTGCCATTAACATTGCATCCCACATTTTTGATTAATGCCATGTTTCTGACCTTTACCGCTGCTGCTGCTACTGCTGCCGCCGCCACCTCAAGTTCTTTTTATGACTGCAGTGGTTTTGCAACCAGCAGGGAAATTGCTTGATAGGCTAATTTAGCTCCAGGCTGCCTGTTTGTAGGATGGTTCCTGCCTTCATCCTGGAGCCGATTTCTCTCTCACACACCCCCACTGACATATTGGGTGCAGTTAGTGGTGCCCAGATGGTGGTTTATGTCAGATAAAGTGGATTTCTGTACAGTTACGTTTATGGGAAATAGTAAATATTATCCTTCTTCCTATGAATTCACAGCGTTTTATATAGGGGCCACATGTCAAGAGTGCAATGGCAGAGAACTCACAGGGTGAACCTGGGTTGCACCACCTGTTATGAGGAAGGCCAGATTCCGGTTATTGCATGTCAAAACCAAGTAGGAAAACTGTTCCTGGACTCTTCTGATTTTTGTGACTGAGTGCTCCCACAAGCTCAACAACTACTACAGACAATGAAAACTAGTTTTTAGGGAGAACTGTTCTATAGAATGCAGAGCTAGTCCTACCATTAGGTACTGTTCTGACGGAGACCCCTGGCCATTTCCTCTGTTAGAAGTCAGAGCTATGTGTGCCTGTTATACATCCCCATAAGCTAGCCTGCTGCCCTCAGGTGCCTGTTGCCAGGACTGAAGATGCCTAAGAGTCTGCTTCTGCTCATACAGTGGAGGTGGGGAGCCATCTTGGTTTTTTGCCTCAGGCAGCAAAATGCCTCGGAACCTGTTTCACTTCATATGTTATTGCATCTTGACCATGCTGGTTGAGTCTGATGAGAGTCGTAGCCTAGCAAGAGCTGGAGGGCTGCAGCCATTCTTGTTTTATCGCCATCTTACTGGTACATTAATTTTCTATGTATTGGGGATGGGAATTTATGGAGGAACACACAGACATGGGGTTTTTCACAAGCAGTGGCCGAAGGTATAGCATGGGAATGTTTTTTACTAAGTGTCTGCTGTTAGCATTAACTGTTTGCTTCCATGTTTTATCTTACCAGCTTTTTAGCCAAGGTTGGCTTCCAAATCAGCTTGCAATTAAATTCTGCAAAGCATTGAACTATATCAGGACTATGTGTCCTAAGTGTTTGTATGTAGTGCCTTCTGGTCCCTAGCAGGTGATGCGGTGCTACTATTTTTTTAGAAGGCTAAAGCGGGGGAATGATTTTGCTCAGATTGGAGGGGCTTCTGGGGGCAAGGCTTCTGGTTTGCATTAAAGGCCCCTACCTCATCCCTCTCCCCAACTTTTTGAGCACTGAATTGATAAGACACTCCTGGTTGCAGGCCCAAGAAGCAGCAGCAAAAGGATTTAAGGACCAGCTGATGGGAAAGAAGTAGCCCTTTCAGGTAGGTAGCTCTACTTACTAGTTGCTAATCCCAAGATTCTTTTCCTACAAATACATTCTTCAGTTTAAGAAACCCTTAGTCCCATTCTAGGGTATTAGCCTTGATTTTAGGAGTTATTTCTCAATTGACTGAGATTGTTAGGAATTCTAAGCCATTGATAGTAGTATTGAATGTCCTCAAAGAGATTATATCACATACTGTTAGGCTTCCTTTCAATATTCTGCTATGAAGGCATAGATTTGATACCAGGGGGCAGGGGAGACCCAGCCTTTGGCAATCAAGGAATGGCTAACAGAAATCATGGTTGTCAAAACATGCTCTTGGGATGCAGCTACTGTCTGCTCAATGTGCAGCATGTAACCAAAGTCTTGGATGCTGAAAATGACAGATTAACTGATTTGGAGGAAAAACTAATTCTGCGTATTATATATTGGAACACACAGTGTAAGTATATAAAAATAGAAAGGACTCTTTTCTGTACTTCTCAATTTGCTTAAAAATACATATATTGAAAAGCAATTCCTATTGTACTGCCAAAATCCAAACAACCAAAAGAGGCCCATAAAGGGCATTTTGAATTTAGATTCAGATTTGTATATTTGTTTTAGTATTTCCATATGGTATGTTCCTGATCTGTTCCATACTATATCCCCCCGCCCACCTGAAAAATATGCCACTTTTAATTGGCTAGTGAAGGTTAGTGAAGGGATGGGGATGAAGTCAGTTTAGCCCTAATTTGCACTTTGTGGAAAAAAATACGTGAACCAAAACACAGCTATCCTTCATTTTGAAAGTGTCAAAAATGTGTATATTAGGAGAAAGGGCACAAAAGAGCTGTATTAGTGAAAATAACTTGAAAAAATGTGTATTATTAAGGGAAATTGATTGCAACACAGATGCATATTTAGCAGAACTGAATACAAAATATGTAAAAATTGGGGAAATGTATAATAAAATGCTGACACTGTTGGGATACTGCCAGGGAGGCAAAGTTCATCATAGCCCCCAAGCCGGCTGCCGGACGATCCATCGACCTCCCATAGACAGGCAGTGTCAGCAATTAGCGACACGAAGCCTCAGAAATAGATTGCCACATTCTTAGGCTGGTGCACACTCTATCAGCAGATAATGCACAGCAGAAGTTGCACGCAAGAGAGCATATTTACAAGTTTATTCAGCGTTGGTCAGAACCTAGAAACCATGACCGCCTGCATCGGTATGCTTAGGCAACAAGGAAGAAACGAAAGCAACAGAAAACATAAACATCCTGTGAACAGGAAATACGCAGACTCTGTGACTCACAAAGCCTGCTCCTTTTTAAGGTGGAACGGAAATATCCCAACAGACACCAGCTAATGTGGAAATGATGCAAGCTGACCCCAAGATTGGGAAAATGAGAAACTGAGAGAAAGCAAAACTGACAGACTTGCCCATCCCTAGAGTAGATCACAATGGACAAAATGACATCTTTGCACTACTGTAAATTCATTCCGTTTCCCCAAACTAGGCCTGTGTTCCCACACTGAAGAAAGGACTTAAATGTTCATTTCATCTCCACCCAGAGGCAAGAGGCAGGCATCTTGCTTGCCACTTTCCCGCTTAGAAAAGGGATACTTATTCTTGTGGGTGATTGATGGCTCAGACAGGCATCTCCCTAAGTTGAGCCATCCGTGAAACGAGTTGCCCTCTGGCGTGGCAAACCGCTGCACTGACTTCTGAGGGGGCTGTTTAAATTGGGCGCAATAAGATGTAGTGCAGGCGGTTCATAAAATTCCTATTAAGAATCAGGCCTGACACTTGGTTAGAATTTAGCTAGCTTGCGAAATCCTATTTGCCACTGTTAAAAACACATTAATTATCAGTGCCCTCTCATGCAAGACTACAGTGCATGTTATATAGCTCCGGAAACACCCCGCGACAATAATTCCAAGCGTTTTTTTCTTGTCCGCTTGGCTGTGGGAGCTGAAACTTTGCTCAGGCGTTGCAAGCAATTTGGACCTTGTAATGCGCCCAGCTCACAGATGAAAACTGACAGCCCCATTCTATGGCCAGATCAAAATGGCCGCCCCTTGAACTGCTACTTAGACCAGTGTAAGTCTGGAATTCATGCCTTACGTTAGGCAGAAGATGCAGAAACAAGACAGAGAGTTAAGTCAGATCACCGAACTGATATAAGGTGAAATCCTTTGCACCCACAAAAACAGTGGGAAAGAATAGTATGACCCAAATTATGTCCTGTAACTTTCCAGGTTAATGGCATTGCAGACAGATTTTTCCCTCCCTCTGGAAGGAATTAACGTGGAATTGAGAACTGAGCTTCCGCTAGATACTAATACATTTCCAGATGTAGCTTTTACCTTATGTGCAAGATCAGACATAACAAGAAAATTATCAGGTAAGGAAACATCAGGAAAATTGAAAAAAGTGTTGTCTGAATGCAGCCTCTCATCTTCTTCCTTTCTTTCTCAGGAGGTGCTCTGAGTGAACAATTCAGCTCACCCAGAACTGTGCTAGCTGGATCTTTGTCCTTGAGTGCTGCAATCCACTCTGCTTTTACAAGGCAGATACAACACTCCCCTGCTCTATTTCCCACTACAAAAAAACAAAAAACAAAAACCTTTGAAGGCCATCTTTGAAACATATTCTTTTGACAGGAGCAGCCAAAGCAGAACATGCCTTGTTTTCCCCAGCTGCCCCTAAAGAGCTAGCTAGGATGGGAGGCGCTTCCTTTACACATAAGACCCCATTTATTTGCACTATACATTTAAAGCGGTATCATGCCACTTTAAAGAAGGATCAATTGTTTAACCACTCTGAGAATTGTAGCTCTGTAGGGGATATAGGGCTCTTCTAACAATTCTCAGCAACCTTAACAAGGTATAGCCCTGTGGCTCTCTGTGGGAAGCCATGACTATTTAAAGTGGTATGATACTGCGTTAAATGTCTCAAGTGGATGGGGCCTAAGGCATGCTATCCATTTTATTTATACTGACCCTAGGGCTGCTTGGGGTTTTTATAGGTTTCTGTTGCCTCACTGGATTCTTTCCTTTAGTACCTTAAAAAGGCACTATTATTATTATTATTATTATTATTATTATTATTATTATTATTATTGCCTCTCATACAATAGACATTTAGTAGTGCCTCAGAAATGTATTGTCTCTCTCTCTCTTCCAAATTCCAGAATTCACCATTAAATGCCAATTTTGGACGTGTTGATGTCACAATAATTAGGTGAGCTTTTATTTATTTTAATGTGTGCTGGCTCAAGAGCTAAATTTGAAATACTGCAGTTTCATTGTGATCATTTTGTAATTAGAGAGTGCTGTGTCAGTGCGACTAGCATTGTCTTCAGATCTCTCGATCTCTCTCTCTCTTTAAATGCTTGCCTTCCTGATTGTCATCACTTTCCCTGAGCTGACAAAAAAATCTACCTCATGCTATGCTCCAGGAGAGCAGCATGGAGGGAAGTGCAGTAAAAATTAGTCATTTCCTTTATTTTTGGAATATTTTTAAAGATCTATCACAGAATGGAAAGACGTAAGAAATCATCAACACAGTATAGCGGCAACTCTTAATATAATTTTAATCAGGACGGTGCTTTAAGTAGCCAATTTAATCACTGTCATCATCAACATCATCAGAGTGATTGAAACCATCATTACATTGCCTGTTGATTATCTGGAGGTGCTTCTTCCTGCTCCATACAAGTTGTTCATTAGAAAAGTGTCAGACAGGGCGGGAGAAAGTGGCTTACTAGGGCAGCAGGGCATGCCAGGGTCAGTCCTTGCAAGAATAAGAGTGAAGCTGCATACACACAGAGACTGTATCTATATAGTGTATCTATCTTGATCTATATATCCATAGTGTGTGTGTGTGTGTGTGAGAGAGAGAGAGAGAGAGAGAGAGAGAGAATGATTATATATATATATATATATATATATATATATATATATATATATATAAAAATACAGATCTTACATCTTTTGCAAAGTTATTTGTTTGCTTCCTATGAATTTGGCCATCTCAAAATATTCTAACCAAAAGTTGCATGATGGTTCCTGAAATGCTGGAGCAGGTTTTTGTCTATGTTTGGATACAGTTAGGTGCCCTTTTGAATCAAGATGACGGACTGATTTTTATTTTTTTTCCAAAACCGTGTTGATTTTAACCACCGTTTTCAAAACTGCACCGATGTTGCCGGTGTTGATAAATTTAAAATCGAAATATCAACAATTGATTATTTCTATTTTTACAGTGTGTGTGTGTGTATGTGTGTGTGCATGTGTGCGTGCCAAATGCCTGTTTTGCTCCAGGCGCCCAAATGTATAATGTACAATGACAATAAGGATTTTTGTTTTACACCAACTTTCCACCTAACGCCCATGGTGGTTTATGGCAAATCTGACAAAAATATTGCCTTAGTACAAAACTCAATGGCATAAACCATTAACCCACTATGCCTGCTTTTATAGAATAAACAATTCGTGGCATGACAAAAATACATAATAATCGGGATATGAAACAAGGTACAATGAACCCATTTATCACAATATAGCGACAAAGAAAATCAATCACATAAGAAATCATTGCATTAACAGTTCTGTCCTAACCTCTTGGGAGGGGGCACCTTTCTGGCTGCAGTCAGACTGTTCCAGTCCTTCCAGGTCAGGTGAAAATGGGCCAGACAAGGCACAGGAAACAAGGTATGGGATGCCATTTCTCTGCTCCATTCCAGCAACGTCTACACTGCTTGTTTGCAGCAGAACCATACTTGTGGGCATAATAATAATCTGAGTGGTACCAAAAAAAAAAAAAAGGTCTATATTTGTCATAATTTTTCCAGTCCTGGCTTTGCTATAAATTGTGTGCATACCCCACCCCACCCCCAGAAGAAACCTACCATTCACAGAGGGTGTCATTCCAGACAGCAATTGCAAGATGGCTGAGACTTCACGCAACAAAGAACACCCATCTCTCCCCCCCCCCAGCTGACCCCTGTACATTGTCCTTGGAACTAGCATTGCTTCCTCATGGAGTGTCAGTCTCAGGGCAATCTAGTCCCATTTTTAAAACACACGTCAGCTATGCTAGGTTTCTGAGTGCATGGCCAGGAGGGGGAAATGGAAAAGCCATGAGGCTCTCACATAGGTTATTATAAGTACTGCCATCTTCCTGGAAGTCCAATGACTTTTGGGCCCTCCACCTTTGTTTGCAGGGGAGGGGGGGGGGAGATTCAACAAAAGTGGACGGGACCTTTATGTACTTCCAAGGGAACACGGCAGGAAAGGTGATATAAAAGGCATCTGGTTGGCTCCTAGAAGAAAAGAATGCTGGACCTGATGGGCTTTTCACCTGGTCCAGCAGAACTCTTCAGATATTCGCAAGTGTCCTTCTGGATGAGCTACTGAGAAAGTTTATGGTAACTGTTTAGGGGAGCTGCAAAGAGAAAAACAGGGATCTGGCAGTTGTTTCTCCAGTTAGACCTCTGCTCACCACTCTTCTGTCCAGAAGGTGGCAACATCTACTGCTTGTTTGGTTATCTTAGGGTAGAACTCATCCCAGTGGTAATACTGGAACAACCAGACACCCATTGCATAAGTTGGCCAAATGACTGCCTTGGAGTGAACGGGAAAGAAGATGGTTAAGGACTCCAAAGTCCCCTAGTGATGTCAAGGTAGGGGCTGGACCCAAACCAGCTTGAGTGCCTTCAGAAGGAAGGAGAAAAGGTAACAAAAGGGCAAGGGAAGTGAGGGGGGAGAGGCAATAAGTAGAGGCAAGACAGTCAAGGGATAAAAGAAAGGGAAGTCGAACAATGATACATGGGAACAAGGGAATTTTGGAACTGGCACTCATTTGTCGACTCAACTCCTCCCCAGATTTCTGGTCATATTTTCCATACACATTCCCACTATTTTGGTAGGCACATTTCTGCACATGCATCTTGGGCCTGTATAATATCTTTCTCAGTTGCAACATAATATTTAAGAGGCAGCAATATTGTTGCCAGAGAATGGAGTCGGGAAGATAAGTGCACATTTAACAGACCAGAATATAACTCACAAGCTCACTCGCTCTGTCAGGGCAAAGGGGGGGAGACCGACAGAGGGGTGGTGGGGAGAAAGTGCCTTTGGCACCCATTATGGAGAGTTCATAAAAGAAATCTTTCATTTTGAACATTGTGCTGAATTTTGCGCACTAAATGAAATTAGTGGAGACTCAGTGTGGGAGTTAAAGATTCAATAATATGTTGGCAGAGGTATCAAGTCTCCCCCACCAGGCAAGATACACGCACAGGTCACCACCTACACTTACTGAGCTACTCGTCTGTATCTAAGAATAAATGTTCTCATTAGCGGGTACAAGAAATATTGCAACGCCAGCTATTGGCCTGAGAAGACGGGTAAAGAAATCCCCCCCCCCGAGTTTCCAATCGAATCAGTGTAGCATTTCACAATCCTGGTTACATCACACCTTGAAAAGGGGAAAAATTGCCGTTGCTACAGTGCCATCATAATGCCGCAGATGTCCCAAAACCCACTCGTTTTTAGTGGGCTTATTCAGATGTGTATTGCCCCCACAACTTGCTTCTGAATGCCCAGGGAGAGCGCTGCTGCACCCAGGTCCAGCTTGCTTGCTTCCCATTGGTTGGTCACCCTGAGAGCAGGATGCTGACTTAGATGGGTCTGATCCAGCAGGCCCTTCTTACGTTCTGAGGTTGTGTCGGTAGACATTATCAGCAATGCCAAAACAAACCCCTTTCCAGCAATGTTTCAACATTCCACATGGAAATATTCACATTCTCCTTTAAATTGCCCTTCTTTCCAGTTGTCCTTGTGCCCTCAATAATGCCATCACAGAATCAGATCATAGCTGTCAACTTTTCCCTTTTCTTGTGAGGAATCCTATTTGGAATAAGGGAATTTCCCTTTAAAAAAGGGAAACGTTGACAGCTATGAATCAGATTTGTTTGGTTATTGGTATTGTGACATTCCATTCAGTAAGTTTTGTTGGGTTGAACCACCTTTTTCATTTCTGTCAAGCTCTTCATTCCCTTGGAGCAATTTCTCTGGGGATGCAGAATGATGGTGGCAGGATCTAGAACCAACCATGAATGGAGCCAAAGGGTTATAGTCAACTAAATCATATTCAGGGTACATTCACTGGAATTAAAACTTAGGCATGGGTTAACCAGGAACGGGGGTGGCGCTGTGGTCTAAATCACTGAGCCTCTTGGGCTTGCCAATCAGAAGGTCGGCAGTTCGAATCCCTGCAACAGAGTAAGTGCCCATTTCTCCATCCCAGCTCCTGCCAATATAGCAGTTCAAAAGCATACCAGTGCAAGGAAATAGTTACAGCTGTGGCAGGAAGGTAAACAGCGTTTCCGTGTGCTCTGGTTTCTGTCACAGTGTTCCATTGCACCAGAAGCAGTTTAGTCATGCTGGCCACATGACCCAGAAAACTATCTGTGGACAAATGCCAGCTCCCTCGGCCTGAAAGCGAGATGAGTGCTGCACTCCATAGTCGCCTTTCACTGGACTTAACCATCTAGGGGTCCTTTACCTTTTACCTTTTTACTGCCAGCTTCAAGGAGATTGATGGCTTCAGAATGCAATATATCCCCTCCTACTTGAAAGAGAGGGACTCCAATAGCAACCTTGTACTGCTTGGCTGAATGTTGTGGCCTCCTGGTGATGCAGCCTGCTTGAAGGAGGCAGACTGGGCATTGTGACTTCATGATTATGATTACTGCTTTAGGGGGAGGGACTAGCCATTGTGATCTCATTCTGACACTGCTTGACTGAAGGGCAGAGACTGGACATGGTGACATCATGCTGATGCTGCCAGCTCCAAGGAATGGCTATTGTGATCTTATGCTGATGTTCCCCTTCAGTTGTTGTAGCCTGCCTCTCCAAAACCAGCCAAAAATGTTAGGGAATCATGGAATAGTTTGGGCTCAGTTTGATGGGAAAAGATAATCCTAACTCATATGAAACTGCTGTGTCATTGGGATGCCAGACAATGACTGCCTCTGCCCACTGTTACTGCCAGCTTAAGGGACGCGGGTGGCACTGTGGTCTAAACCACTGAGCCTCTTGGGCTTGCCAATCAGAAGGTCGGCAGTTCGAATCCCCACGATGGGGTGAGCTCCTGTGGCTCCTGCCAGCCTAGCAGTTTGAAAGCACGCCAGCGCAAGTAGATAAGTAGGCACCGTTGCAGCGGGAAGGTAAATGGCATTTCCGTGCGCTCTGATTTCCGTCACAGTGTCCCGCTGTGCCAGAAGTGATTTAGTCATGCTAGCCACATGACTCAGAAAGCTGTTTGTGGACAAACGTCCTCTTCCAATACTTGCATCAAAACACATCTGTCCTTCAAAATCTGAACTGCTCCAAATTTTATGATGCATTCTCCTCCTACAAAGATGGCATACATTAGGAGAGAGTGTGCACAAATATGTCTGTGAGCAACAATAATGTTTGACAATGTGTTTTATTAGGGGAAATTGCTAGCAAAAATGCATTAATTAGTGTGCATGAAAACCCAGACTTTTTTTTTTTGCAGACTTTTAAAAAATGTGCAAACTGATGCGGAAATCGCTTTAACTGAACTGAAGATGGGGAAAACAAGAGACTGAGAGAGCTATCAAAACTGACATTCTTCGACCCCTATCAGGAGTGAGATATAAATGTCAGAATGAAGATTTTTACTGGAGACAACCACCAGGAAATAAGGACAGCTGGTGTGTAATCATGGAGTCTGGTTCTGCTTCTTAAGTTCACTATCTGAAGAGCCTCCGTTCTCTCTCATTATTGCAAATGAGAAATGTGCAGCATGATCCTCTGTAAATTTCAGAGTTCACCTGGACTTACTCTCAGAGCTGAAAGAGCCAGAGATGTCATGTTGGAGCTTCACGTTTGGAGCCCAAGGTAATGTTCTTTGTGTAAAAGAAGTTGTGGGGATTCCCAATTTTGTCTGGGGCTAGCTCCCATGCTGGAGAAAGGATTAGATCTCCCTCTCTGCAGATTCTGTTCAAATTGTGGCCTCCGCAGCTGCTTGTGCGCTCTCTCTCTCTCTCTCTCTCTCTCTCTCTCTCCTCTCACACATACAACACATTTACACCAGGAGCTTCAAATGCGCAGCTCCAACAAAACATGGGATGGCCGGAATTGTGTTTAGAATTGCAGCCTAAGCTTACCATTCAGGCAGCAGTTGTGGAAACAGTTACTCATGCCCTGAAGTCTTTATGAAGACGTCAATGACATCAGGAGACAGATGCATGAAAAAGAGGCATGAGGAACCACCTGTAACTGATAGTAGAACTATCCCCCTAAGTTTCACAGCCACCATTGTCTTGACTTCACAGATTCCTTCAATTCTTTGTGAACTCTACCTGAACTTTTGTCTGTTGTTGTCAGGAATACCTGGAGTATTATGAGGGACTTTCTAACAGCTTTATTGTGCTCTTCAGTTGGGAATAAACATTTTCCAGTATTTTCTCAATGTATGTTCTTGTTCTCTTATTCTATATGTTAGGTGGATGTTAGGGGATGTCATTTCAGATTTAGGAGAAAAGGGACAAAGTCTCTTAATGAGGTTTTATATATTGAAGCTTAGCGCTCCAGTCCTAAATCCACATACCTGGGAAGAGTATGGGCAAACTGATGAATTTCGATCTTCCCGTTTCTCATTTCTCCAAGCTTAAACTCAGTTCTACACATTTCCACAGCAGCTTGTGAGTTTTAAAAACACCATCATGAAAATTTGTCAGCATTTTAATTATTTTCCCCCAATATCCACATTTATATGCAACTTTGCCTAATATTTCTTTGTAAAAACAAATCCCCTCTTATATTGCATTTCTTGTATGTTATTTTTACTGATATGTGCATAGTAGTGCACAATGTACCTTAATGTAGGTATTTTTGCAAACATGGCTGGAGAACTGCAATGCAAAATTCAGAGAAGTGCAATTTTTTGACTGGCAGCTCTGTTTTGATTTGTGCATTGTTTTGGAAACAGAAAGTTTGCCTTTGTATATGAACGAAATTGAACTTCTCCCGATCCCTACCTGGGAATATGCCCCACTGAGCTCAATGGAGTTTATTTCTGAACAGACGTGAGGAGCATTACTGTACTAACACTCAGTGGTAGGCCGTTGTGGCATTACTGTATGTATCCTGACAACCACCCAGATGTTGGAGGGCAAACGTCTACAGAAAGCTGCCCGCTCTCCTTGTGTTCGCTCCCTGAGGAAGTTCAAAACCTACTTGGGCAGTGTGTCCCCACTTTCACGCGTCTTGGAAGGGAAGCAAACACCTAGCAAGGGCTCCAGTTCCTGCCTCATTCAGTGTAAGCTTTCTATACTATCCAGCAAAGGGGATTTGAAGTTCACATAAAAAGCGGAGTGTTTTTAAAAAGCAATTAAAATAATTAAAGGCAATTTCAAAATGTTAGTAGCAGTGAATGCTGATACACACACACACATCCACACACGAGGCATCAGTCCTATGCCCAGGTTGCAATTAGTGAAGCTTATTGTCAAAGAGAAAATGCATTTTATTTGAAACAGCGAGAAGAATGTATTAAGGGGAATGCATAAATTGGATTACCACTCAGCTGTTGTGCTAAGGGAAAAACAGATGGCACTCATTCTGTCCATGTAACACAATTATTAAGGACTTTAATGGGCAGCCATATAAGTTTTAATAATTTTTTAATGAAATTTATAAGGCAGTATACCCATCAGAACTAAAATTTTCAGACAAGAAGACAGATCTATTCAATCAAAAGATTTTGCATTGCTTTTTAATCACCACAGAAAGCTGCAATTACAAGAAAATAATGTCTTTCTAAAAATGAAAAGATAATTCTCTTCGTCGGTCTTTCCCACTCTTCCTTCACAAGAAATACTCAACCCCATTAAGGCCCTAAATTCTAAGGAGCTTCTAAAAGAAGATGGATTCTCACTAAAACATTATGCATATTTTATGGCACTATTAACTTCCTCTTTAAGCTCTTTCACAGCAAGCTTTTTCTTTCTATAGAATATGCTGAATTTGAAAGAAGGAGAAAAAAAACCTTAAAAACCCAAACAACCTTTTTCCCCCTCATTACACAAATTGCAAAACAGTTTCGTGATTTATAGAACATGATGATAAGAGTTGGCAGCTGATACCAGTTCTTGGGCAAGAAATGAATATATAACACCTAGAGTGTGTACCCACATTTGCACATTTAATGCTTGATGCCTGCAGCATGCAGTGGTGGAGACTGTAACCATGGGTAAATCCTTCATCACAGATTTAACAAGTCAGAAATGGCCGAGTACCTGACGTCTCCTCAAATGCTAGCTTTGAATGGAGTCAACCCTATACATGGCTCCAATTTAAGCCCTGTTTCTACGCATGGGGACACGGGTGGCACTGTGGGTTAAACCACAGGGCTTAGGACTTGCCAATCAGAAGGTCGGCGGTTCGAATCTGCGCAATGGGGCGAGCTCCCATTGCTTGGTCCCTGCTCCTGCCAACCTAGCAGTTTGAAAGCACATCAAAGTGCAGGTAGATAAATAGGTACCACTCCAGCGGGAAGGTAAACGGCGTTTCCGTGCGCTGCTCTGGTTTGCCAGAAGCGGCTTAGTCATGCTGGCCACATGACCCGGAAGCTGTACACTGGCTCCCTCGGCCAATAAAGCGAGATGAGCGCTGCAACCCCTGAGTCAGCCACGACTGGACCTAATGGTCAGGGGTCCCTTTACCTTTACCTTTCTATGCATGCCCTCCCGCAAGGTCGCCAGGCACACCTTCAAACCTTCACAGGTTTTGTTTGCAGGTCAAAAGGGGGCTTGCATGTTGGCCTTGCAAGCCGCATTCCACCTCATCAGGTTAGTGCGAGGATGCTTGCATTCTGGGCAGAGCACACATAGGGACTTTCAGGGGTAGGGCAAACACAGGCTCAGCAGTTGATCACGCCATGGGGTGTTGACGCTCACCTGACTTCCAGTTGGTCGTGCTGCTGCTGCTGCTGACTAGGATAGGGAAGTCAGCAAGGTGGAAACACACCTGCAGAACCAATCTTGTGCTCCTGCTGGTGTTTTTATGACACTGAGCTTGCCGCCACCACTTCTCTACCTCCTGGCAAGCAGCAGCAACACAGCCAATCAGAGGTCAGGTGAGTGATGCTGCCTTAATATGCCATCTGTGCACACACTACCCCACAACACACTTTCTCGCTTGTGTGTCCAGGCTGAATGTCTGAAATTTTGATGTTGCAGTGATTAAGGGGCATGTCTGTCTGTCTGTCTGTCTGTCTGTCTGTCTGTCTGTCTGTCTGTCTGTCTATCTATCTATCTATCTATCTATCTATCTATCTAATCTTGCAGTGCAAATAGGAATGTGGTGGAATGTGGCAATGCCAGAGCAGTGTGAAACACAACAGGCAGTCTCATCTGCGGGTAGGTGCTTTCAACTTACAGGAAACCTCTAATTTATTTCTCACGGCACACTTGCTGTTCTCTTTCAGCACATAGTTTAAGAATCACTGCTTTAGAAGATCTCGGTTTTCGATAGCTCTAGCTATTTCGTGCAAGTCACCGAGACTTTAAAAAGTTTAAGGTCTCTTGCTTGAGGCTCGGGGGCACTCACCAAACTTGGCTGGCAGAGCAAACTTCTCTGCAAATCTTCAGCTAATAATGAGTTTACTTTGTAGGCACTGCTGCAGCTGAGAAACTGTTTTGTTCCTGTAGGGCAGGTTGTAAGGAGAAAGCACACAGGGAGTGGGGGGATACAGAGATTCATTAGCAAGTATTTTCAGTGTGTTATCTCTCTGAGCTGTAGTGATCCTATTATCTGGCTATGATTATTCCTATACCTCTTCTAAAGACAAAGACAGAGGAGATGTACAATGGGGTTTTAATTGGCCGTAACCTTACGTGAAGAGTCTTAGGAACATAGATTGGCAAAATCTGCCTTTAATGTGAATCAGAATTAGGTCTAAATACCTAATGCTTCTCAGGGCTGCATTAGGTAGGGTGAAGTGGCAGACTTCAGGGTTCAAATAAAGCAAATGTTCATTTATTGCTTTACAAGTGGGCCATACAAGAAAATGCTGCTTTGTGACGTGCTCCTCCTCCAGGTGCCAGCCATGCCTTCCTCCCAGAATACTCCACTCCATTTTCTCTTCTGCCTCCCAATTTTCCGTCCCACAACAGTAAATCAGAATTGGGTACCTACTGAACATAAACATTCCATATTGGCTATTTGGGTATTTTCCTTCTTTAGGGGGTTTTCCTCCCTAAGATGCTCTCCCCCCCACAAGTTCTTCAAAGCTTGGGATTCTCCCAACATACTGCTATCTCCCCCTTGTGCATGGATGGTACAATTGGTATATAGCACATTTTCAAGGATCCAAGCTTGGGCTTATTGGGGTCAGGAGAACTCTGGGCTGCCCTGGAGCTGCTAACAGAGACTGGGTTGGAAAGCTGCAGAGGTCTGTTTTACTGGTGTATTCCCCACTAAGGTCGAATCCTGCAGGCTCACAAGTGTCTTCCCCATTCACTTGCAAAGCAGCAGCCAGCAGACTGAACCCTCTTTCTCTTAGTGAGGTGCAGGGTGAAGGAGATGCAGCTGCATTTAAATTAGCTGCACCCCTAAATTGATTTGGGGCAAGATCAGGGGGGCTGTGCACAGCCTTAGCTTTTATACTACTGCTTTACTGTTTTGCTGTTGTATATTTGTTCTAATGAGACTGTTAACTGCTTTCTGCTGTATATCACTTAGATACATTCATATTTTTTAAAAAAATAAACAAACAAGCCAAGTGGTCAGACTGAGTCAGACAACTGGTGAATTTAGTTCAGTATTGTCTGTACTGACTTCCAGTCCCTTATAAAATGTGCTGGAAAGGGGGGGGGCGTTATTGGGTTGTTTTTGTTTTTATTATGTATTTTTTGTTTCTATATTGTGGTTTTATGTTCCTAATGCCCTGAGACCTGTTGGTAAAGGGTGGTACACAAATAATATCATCATCATCATCATCTCTCCAAAGTTTCAAGCAGGGTTCTTTCCTAGCCTACTTGCAGATGCTGGGCATTGAAACTCTTCTGCATGCAAAGCAGATACTCTATACCACTGAGCAATGGTTTGAGATGTGAAAGTGTGAAAAAAAACACACACCAAAAAATGGGTGGTAAAGGTAAAGGTACCCCTGCCTGCATGGGCCAGTCGTGTCCGACTCTAGGGTTGCGCAGTCATCTCGCTCAAGAGGCCGTGAGCCGGCGCCGCCCAAAGACGGGTCACGTGGACAGCGTGATGAAGCTGCAGCTGGCGAGCCAGCACCAGCGCAGCACACAGAAACACCGTTTACCTTCCCGCTATAAAGCGGTACCCATTTATCTACTTGCACTTAAGGGTGCTTTCAAACTGCTAGGTGGGCAGGAGCTTGGACCGAACGACGGGAGCTCACCCCGCCGCGGGGATTCGAACCGCCGACCATACGATCGGCAAGTCCTAGGCACTGAGGTTTTACCCACAGCGCCACCCGCGTCCCTTAAAAAATGGGTGGGGGAGGGCAATTCCCAGTGTTTCTCCCTCCTGAGGCCTTCACATCTCAAGCTATGGCCCTTCCCATCTTGGCAAACTAAGGGCCAGCACAGATGTGAGCAGACAAAGCAAACAACAAAGTATTTCCTTCCCAGTGGTGTTAAAATGGTGCCACTCTCAAAATAACTACAATTGAATCAGTCCAATACCTCTGGTTTCAAACTTAATTCATTCCGGAGGTCCGTTCTTAATCTGAAACTGTTCTTAACCTGAGGTACCACTTTAGCTAATGGGGCCTCCCGCTGCTGCCGTGCAATTTCTGTTCTCACGCTGAGGTAAAGTTCTTAACCCAAGGTACTACTTCTGGGTTAGCGGAGTCTGTAACCCGAGGTGTTTGTAACCCAAGGTACCACTGTACAATGATGACAAGTTGACTTTATTTCCCTTTCTGTCCCAAACCTGTGCTGTGATGGAATGAATGAGCACAGGGTTAACTTGTTTAAGTATTTTCTCCACCAAAAGCTTGTCTCTCTCTTGGGACTCTTTGCTGTGCTTCGGTTCCAAGTATGAACACACACACACATCATTCCTCTTCACCCATGGGGCAGGGGAAATAGCATGAGGTTATCTAGGCTTGTATTGATCGGACAGCGCTATGCTGCTTATTGATGAAATCTTACCATCAGCCTGACACCCAGATCATGAGATGCTCTGGTGAACTTAGACAGATAGCCTTCTGATGGGTGCCTGCACAGGGCTTGCAAAAGGGATTATCCTCGCAAAACCCAGACCAGCTCTGATCTGACTTGAACTTTACTAGAGGGTAGTATGAAACATTAACTAGACTGAGCACAAGAATAAATTCCCTCATGGTTGACGAAGAGACTGGGAGAGAATTTCTTCTTCTTCTCTCACATTAAACTTTCTGAAAAGATGCACCTTTTTTTGGTGGTGGGGTGGGGGAACGTAAGAATTCACAAAATCACTCTTATATAATGTGGCCTTATCCATGATTAATATGCAACAGCAAAAAATAAAAAGAGAAGATATTATTTAATAGCCACCCCTTCTTGTATTGTCAATTTAGGCATGCAGGTATATCATCAGAACTCATTAAGTAGAATACAGGATGCTGACTCATGCTGAGTCATTACACTGGTTTTGCTAGAACAGTATTAGCTATGCTGACAGACAAGAGCTTTCCAGAGTTCTAGAAAGGAATCTCTCTGCCCCATCTTGAGATGCCTAGGGTTGAATTTGAGATGTTGCATGCAAAGCATGCACTGTCCTACTTGAGCTATACATCCTCCCTTAAGTGGCTTCTTAGCACCTGATGACTCAACTGAATGTGTGCTCTGACTCCACTAACAAAAATTTCTGTGCAGGGATTGGAGGTTATAGGAAAGTTCTATACATTATGTATCGGTCTATGATATCCGTTTAACATGCAAACGACCGCTCGGTGCCAGTTCTTAACTATGTGCGAACCAACCCTCGATGACTCATAGCTGCATGTGTGAACTGATTCCCTTAAACAGCATTTTAAAAGTCAGCGATGTTGTGAGTACATCAGTGGGGTTTGATCTGTAGCAATTCATTGGGAGGACTCGAACCAATGGCTTCAAGATTCCGAATAAACATTTGGAAAAGGTTTCTGACACTAAGAGCTGTTCAGCAGTGGAACAGACTACCATGAGAGGTGGTGAACTCTCCTTCCTTGGAGGTTTTTAAACAGATGTTGGATGGCCATCTGTTTCGGATGCTTTAGTTGAAATTCCTGCGTTGAAGGGGGCTGGACTAGATGACTTTTGAGGGCCCTTCCAACTCTATGATTCTATGATTGTAATCCGGGCAAATATTGACCCAGATTGGATCAATGATCCACTTCAGAATCTGCAGTTCAGTAGATTCTGTTGTAAAATGGTCTGAGGATTGTGCACTTCCTCTGAGCCAACAAAGTTTTCCTTTTAAACCTATATCTGAAGAAGCGTCTCCACCCCCTTTTAAACCTATATCTGAAGGAGCGTCTCCACCTCCTTTTAAACCTCTATCTGAAGGAGCGTCTCCACCCCCATCGTTCTACCCGGACACTGAGGTCCAGTGCCGAGGGCCTTCTGGCGGTTCCCTCACTGCAAGAAGCCAAGTTACAGGGAACCAGGCAGAGGGCCTTCTCGGTAGTGGCACCCACCCTGTGGAACGCCCTCCCACAAAACAACTACCAGACTTTTAGAAGACACCTGAAGGCAGCCCTGTTTAGGGAAGCTTTTAATGTTTGATGCATTACTGTATTTTAATATTTTGTTAGAAGCTGCCCAGAGTGGCTGGGGAAGCCCAGCCAGATGGGTGGGGTATAAATAAATATTATTATTATTATTATTATTATTATTATTATTATTATTATTATGTGTCTCCATTCTCCCCACAGAGCTCCTTGCTGCCATGTGCCTAGATTGAACATAGAGCAAGTCCCCCTGGGATCAACAAAGCTTGGTGATAATGCATTGCTCCCTGGGGGAATTTGACAGAAGAAACATGGCTGTCCCCTCATAAACACTGCTAAATAGGCACCATCAGCATAATTTTGTATAACTCCTGACTTGGTTTATTTATTTGGCACCCATAAGTGACATTCTGTTTCTGTTTTTAAAACAGTTACGTAAGTTGTGAATGATTGTTTCACTGTACTGGTAACTCCATTTGCTTGCTTATTGCAACCTTGGCTAGGCATGATGATTGTGGCTAGATGTAGATAGCATCACAAAATCACAGGCTATTATATTAGAGCAAGAACATTAATACACCCAGTCCCTAGGCTGCCTTCATTTCCATATAAATGCAGAGCATTATGGTCGGCTGTACACCTTGAACACATGCAAAAAATGAATAGGAAAGCCATTTTCCCATCAGTTATTTTTCTATTTTGATTTAGTAACTTAACTTAACAGTCTTCTTTGTGAAATGATCAATGGTCCACCATGTCACCTTGCTGCGTACAAGGGAACTGCAAATCCTCAGCAATTTGGGTGGGGGGGTTTTGGGTTTTGTTTTTGTTTCCCACAATTTGATTACATGTACAAGACCTCAGGCTAAATGGAAAATCCAAAAGTCTAAAAGCTTTAGAAGCAGGTGAGAGGAGCTAGGAAAGACTGCTGAAATAATGCAGAAGATGATCTGACATAACAACATTTAGCTTTGTGTGGGTTCCATCCATTCCCCTAATAAAGTAGCTTGTGTGTATATAAATATAATAATAATAATAATAATAATAATAATAATAATAATAATATTATTTATCGAAAGCACATCAAAGTGCAAGTCGATAAATAGGTACTGCTCCGGCGGGAAGGTAAACGGCATTTCCGTACGCTGCTCTGGTTCGCCAGAAGCGGCTTAGTCATGCTGGCCACATGACCCAGAAGCTGTATGCCGGCTCCCTCGGCCAATAAAGCGAGATGAGCGCCGCAACCCCAGAGTCATCCACGACTGGACAGGGGTCCCTTTACCTTTATTTATATCCTGCCCATCTGCTTTTTTTTTTTTTAATTAAATATTTATTAGCATTTTCAAATAACACACAACAAACAAAAACAAAAAATAAACAAAACAAAAAACACAAAAATACATAACATTCAAAACTAAACAAAAAAAAATAGAAAAAACACATAAAGTTTCTAATACTTATTCTTAACCTTATTTCTCAGACTTCCTCACACCTCCCCTTCTTGTATTCCAATTTAAATTGTCAGTTCAGCAAGTCCTTAACTTATTTCTTTACCTTAGCTTAAACATTTGTTCCAACATACTATTGCTTTACTTTACTTCTTTTTTCCATTTCTTCAATTTATTTTTAACAGCCTTATTTTCAATTAATTTAAAAAGAAAAGAAACCAATTTTACCTTATTAAAATTACACATCAATACTTATACCTCATTGATTATTCTTAAACCTTTTTCCTAAAGTCGACCAAAATTTCCCTTCCACGATTTACCCAATTTCCTTACCACTAACAAAAAATATAAAAAGCAAATTATCCTTATGTACCCTTTGGATTCCCAACCTCCACCCACCCTTTTCCCGGTTCCAGTCCCCAACCAATATCCATCAGTCTTTATATTATTTATTTAGCCTGGAGATCTCACATCCGAGGCCCTTATATCTCTCTCAGTTCCTTTCTGCCGGTCTCTTTGATAGTCCTTGATGTTAAACCCCAAGTCTCGGAGGGGCTCCGGCCCAACAGAATCCATGTCGCTTCCAGCCAGTCCTCCATACTTAAAGGCAAAGCCTATGGGGTGCTCCAACTCTTGTTTCAAATTTCTTTCAAATCCAGATGTCCCCAAAGCTCCAGCTTTCACCAACAAATTTGTAATCCTCAGGTCTTCAGATCTCCTCCAAAAGGGATCTCTCCATTTTCCAGACTCCCATTCAGACCAGGCTTTCCACATCCACTTTTTATTATCCTTTTTTATCATCATGTCAGGCCTCATATTGTAACTCTCCTTTGACTCCTGCAAATCTCCTGCTCCTCCTTCATTTTCTTCAAAAACAACATATTGCTCCATCGTATCTACACTTTCAGTTTCATTTATTTGTTCAGTTAAATGGGCTTCCTGTTTCAAGTCCTTATCAGGCTCAAAACTGTTGTTTACTGTCCAGTGTAGTAGTGATACCTTTGTAGACAAAGCATTGTACTCATCTTGCAAGTTTCCCAAGAGAACGAGTGCTCTGTCCAATTCTGCTTGGATTTTACATACTCCAGCCATTTTTGTGATGTAATGTCCCTATTACCCCTCTAGGGGGATTTTAGTTCCTTGTTGTTCCTTTCAGCTCAAAACCAAAAGTCCAGTTATTTTGTATCAGCCCTCCTTATTTTCAACAAGTTATACCAAGTAAACCAGCAAAAACAGCAGAAACAATGTTCTCTTTTTCCAGCTGACAACTAGCTGACTAGCAGCTCACTTGACAGCTGTCAAAATCTTCAATGCAACAGGCTTTCTCATAGGACGTTCCCGGGTCTCGGGGGGGAGTGAAATTTCAGCTCCCAAAATTCTTTTTATCCTCCAGTAAGTCTTCTTATAGTATCAAAACCGTGAAGTCAGGATCTTTCATTAAAAAACAAAAAACAGATTCTCTCGACCTTAGCTGCCCAGTCCTTTGCTTTAGATTGTTTACAAAGAGGGGGGGGGTGAACTTCCTTTTTAGCCCCTTCCCGCTCGTTCCAAATCCAAAATTAAAAATTTTAAAAGTTCCAATCTCCGTATTACTCACGGGTT
This sequence comes from Podarcis raffonei, assembly GCF_027172205.1. Lineage (NCBI taxonomy): Eukaryota > Metazoa > Chordata > Lepidosauria > Squamata > Lacertidae > Podarcis > Podarcis raffonei. Next base: position 23,932,644 of record NC_070606.1, read on the forward strand.
TATATTTTAGAGTCCAATCGGTCTTGGAAGAAGTTGGCGCTCTCTGTCAATGGCTTGCGGCTTCACTCCGTAGGCGAGGGAGTACTCTCAGCACCACGCCTCACCCTGCCTCCGTTCCGAAGCCTTTAAAAAGGCTCCGTCGCGGATTGGGGGGGCGCAAATGGTGCCCGCCGAGTCTCTGTGTTCACAGGCATCCGCGCCTGTGATTTTAAGGGTCCCCGCTTCGCCGCAGCGGCCAGACCCAGACGCTACGGAGCCGATTCCCTCCGGAGCTTGGAGGGAATCCGCCATTAAACAATGGCGCCAACCCGGAAGTCCTATATCCTGCCCATCTGGCTGGGTTTCCTAAGCCACTCTGGGCAGCTCCCAACAATATTAAAAACACGATAAAACATCAAACATTAAAAACTTCCCATGCCTTCAGATGTCGTCTAAAAGTCAGAAAGTTGTTTATTTCCTTGACATCTGATGGGAGGGCATTCCACAGGGTGGATGCCACTACCGAGAAGGCCCTCTGCCTGGTTCCCTGTAACTTGGCTTCTCGTAGTGAGGGAACCGCCAGAAGGCCCTCGGCGCTGGACCTGTTTCCGGGCAGAATGATGGGGTTGGAGACGCTCCTTCAGGTATACTGGGTGTACCTGAAGGATATATTGTATATGCCATGTCTGATTCTGCTGTCAGGTTTACTGAGGGAACACAATGCCTTAGAAGGTGCACCCCTAGTCTGCCCCATAAATTTCTAGGCACCCCATCCTACCAGTCAAACATTGATGGGTCCCTCTTTACAGATTGTTATTCTGTATATACTATTTCATTACTTATCAGGATCTAGTCACTTCATCTACTGGCCTTGACTGCAGTCCAAATTTGACTTCTCTCTGACATAAGTCAGAAGAAAGGCCTCTCAGACAGTCATGTCTTCTTGGAAGATCAGGCACTGTGATCAGACCACCTCTAATCCGGCCACCCACCAAAATCATGACTTGTGCCCACAGTACTTTTCAGATTCAAATCTTAAAATTTATGCGCTCTCTCTCTCTCTCTCTCTCTCTCTCTCTCTCTCTCTCTCTGCAAGAATGCACAACATTTTAATTTTGAAAAGGTCTTAGTGTGGTTTTGTGCACTGTGTCATGGGAAAAGCAGCGCTGAAAAGCAAAAGGAAACAGAAATACTAGATAAAATAGAAGAGGACTAAAGAGCCACTGGCTGCACAACAACTGCTTCGTGTGTGTTCTTGGATGCAAGTGGTTAAATGCTTTGACACTTTATAAATTAGAACAGGGGCAGCATAACACAATGTTATAAGATGTTAAAAACTCAGATACGGAGAAATCATTGCACAAACCTTGGATTGTCTTCAAGAAAACATTGAATAAATTTTATTGATAGATCGTTTAAAATTAGTTCCTTCAAGCTACAACCTGATTTGGGTGTGTGAGTGAGTGTGTATGTTACTACAGATATATAATCTTTCATACCTGAATACTTATGAGTACAATTTTACATTTAAATATTAATTACTCATTATAATCTTTTAAAAAAATTATAATAGTACATAATTATTTAACTCATGAACTCAATGCTAAATTCTAAACTAAATTAATTTTTAGGTTAATTTATAACCTTAATTTCATTTAAGATTATTAAATTTCACCGCTGACACTTTAATTATATTTTACTATCCTTATGATACATTTGCATTCATTTCTAACAATTTAGAACGCCAATTTTGTTTTGTTTTTAAATTTAGTTTTTTAAGCCAATTGTGCATTTAAATATTAGTCACATATTTACTGGATGCAAAGTTTCTTGAAAACATTTTTAATATAAGCATTAGGGTCACCAAGGGCTAGGTTTCATCACAAAACATCCATAAGTAACCCTTTCTCAAAGAGGATATGGGGTTTGTCCCATTTTACCTAACAACAACCTTGGACAGGAACACTGTGACTGGCCCAGGGTCATCCAATGAGCATTACAGCTAAGCAGATATTTGAAATGAAGTCTCCTAGATATACATTGAGGACTGTCTCAACTCCCTCTCATTCACCCTCTCACTAGTATACAACTACAGTTGTACCTTGGAAGTTGAACGGAATCCATTCCGGAATCCATTTGACTTCCAAAATGTTTGAAAACCGAAGTGCAGCTTCTGATTGGCTGCAGGATGTTGGCTGCGGAAGCCCCGTTGGACGTTCGGCTTCCAAAAATAGTTCACAAAACGGAACAGTCACTTCTGGGTTTGCAGCATTCGGGAGCCAAAACGTTCAAGAACTAAGCTGTTCAAAAACCAAGGTATGACTGTGTATAACTACCGTATTTTCCACTCTATAAGATGCACCAGACAACAAGACGCACCTAGTTTTTGGAGGAGGAAAAGAAGAAAAAAATATATTCTGCATCTCAGAAGCCAGAACAGCAAGAGGGATCGCTGCGCAGTGAAAGCAGCAAAGCCTCTTGCTGTTCTGGCTTCTGGGATAGCTGGGCAGCCTGCATTCGCTCCATAAGATGCACACACATTTCCCCTTACTTTTTAGGAGGGAAAAAGTGAGTCTTATAGAGCAAAAATTACGGTACTTATACGCTAAGTCATGTTTGTCTCTGGTCTTCTCATATATGTCTCTGTCACCCAAAACGTTTCTTTCCTAGGATTCACCCCAGCTCATCAATAACTATGTGCAAGCTGTTTATGGGCTTCTTCATCAAACACAGACTTACCAAGCTAAATGTTGTCCAATGGCAAAAATAATAATTCCTCACACCCCAAAAACTGAAAACCCCTCACTGAAGTAATTTGCAAAAATTAAGTTTCGCCCCCTGAAATGACATGCTCTACCTGGTCTGCCTCCTCTGCAGGCCACATCTCTCACTGTTCTGCACCACCTCTGGTGATTCTGTCGGACTGTAACATGTCCTTGAACTATTATAATACCACTTGCTTGGCTGGATGAAGGATGGAGAGGTGTGTCGTTAGAAAGCCACTTCCGAGCTTGGGAGGAGGTGGGGTTGCGGGCTTCACGCCCAGTCCCTGTGAGATCAGGGGAATCCTCGGCCGCGTCACCAATTGGCTGACTGGGGGGCGTGGCCCACCCTATTTAGGGCCGGTGCGGCCGAGGCTCCCCCTCTTTTTGCCGCGTCAGCCAGCTGTTCCTGTTTCCCACCCTCCCTCCCGGCAGGCTCCTTAAAATTGCTATGGACTTCGGTTGGTTGCCGCAAGGGGCCTGGTAGGAATTTTTTCCAACTGGCAAATTGGCTCCAGCCAATTGGTTTTTCGCCTACCTCGTAAAAACCCGTCACAACTCCTCGGCATTGGTGGCTAGGCATTGGTAAGGGAGGGTTAAGTGTATGGGGGGGAGGAAGCGCCATTGCCTCCCCCCACAGCAAAGGGTAGTCCGATAAAGGATTCCGGGGGGTGTTGCCCTGTCTGAAGCCTATGGAGGTATGGGCCTAAGGCATGCCCCTGAGCAGTGACCCCGGGGGAGCTCCTAGTTGACGTGCCTCAGCAGGACTCCCTCTACTGGTGGTTAACCCTTGCCGGTCTTCATGCAATCGGGCTGAAGCCGGCTAGTCGATAGGACCAATGCCTAAGCCAATACCGCTCATTCCTGTAATCAATAAAGTTGTGGCCTATTCCGCCCATTAACCTAATACTTGGTGTTCTGTGTCTTTATTTCTTTATTTCTTCCTGGGGAACTCGCCACGCAAACATCTGACTTCATTGTGGGTGGAACATAGCCTACTGTTCAAAAATAAGAATGACAGTCATTGCCCAGTGTGATGAAATCTTGTTTGTTTTAGTGGGGCTTGTGTAATGTATTCTGTCACTATATACATTGCAAAGTGTTTGATGGGGGAAGTCTTCTATCTGGTCAGGTGAAAGTTGGCTTAACTGTCATGGGGCAGGGAGCTTAACTGACCACTCAAAAGGGGTTGGAGACAGAACCCTCAGTATGCAAAAGAAGAATAGAAGATATTCATATTCCGATTGGTGGTTGCAGGTTTAGAATTCTTAGCTAGAGAGTGTGATTGGCTGGGGCTGGGTGGAAGGCAGAAGCAGCGAGTATTTAGCTGGATGTTAGTCGCTCGGTGTCAGTTGGTGATTCCTAGTGGACAGGCAGAAGATGACGACAATGTCAGCAAAGGAAGAGGATTGAGAAGGAAGGCCTGAGAGGTAGGCAAAGTGGCTTGGTGGATGGAGTAGCTGAAACATTTGGCATCTGTGGAAGATACAAGGGGAGAACCTGTCCATGGTCCTGAATGGTAAGGGAGAGGCAGTTTAGAAGAACAGACTGGTGTCTGGTAGGAGAGCCTGAAGAAGATTCCAGGGTAGGACAGCAGATACAGAACCGTGCTTTAACAGGTCAGGAGAGGCTTCAACAAAAGTCCTCGGTATTACAGTGCTGGGGAAGCTTAACCCTGATTCATTGTAAGAAGGCAGGCTGATGTAGGCTAACTGAGGGCAGAGGTTGGAGGGGCAGCTCCCTATTTCCTCCAATGGATCAACTTCCATTCATCCATGCTTGTGCTTTCATTGATTCTTCGAACTAAAACCAAAGCAGCTTTTTGCTACCCATGCTCAAATGAGCAAGTAGTTCTATAAGCTGGTGAGGACAAAGGTTCGTGATTAGAAGTGGATTGTTTTGCTGCCAGGCTTTTAATACACAGTAGTTTCGTCTGCAGCCTCTGAGTGACAGCCTGGCTTGCTTCCTGCATTGTGTAATTTGAGATGACCTTAGTTTCACACACCATAGATGAATAGGTCTGTTAGCTCACGGGGCTTTTCTGTAATTGCGTTCAGGTTAATATGTGTGGCCTTCGTCAAGTTACATATGTCAGGGCTACAGTCTCTATGGCATTGTCTTGTTGTTTTGAAATGTAGATGGATCCTTTCATTGCCACATTCCTAGAAAACTCTTAGCACCATTTATAATTCTAAATGAATTTCATGGAAGGATTTCTCTCTGCATTTTCTCAACAGGGCTTGGTATGAGTACATTTATTTCTGCATTCCTTTAACTGTGTGGCCTATTTTGGCTCCTTGGGCTCCAGACTTGTGCTATAAATTTAATCCATTTATCAGCCAAGGATTAAGCATCCTAGCCTCAAGTGCAAAGCTAAGCAGGGTCCGGTTTGGTTAGGGTTATGTTAAGTGCACATTAATTCCCACTGAGTTATAGTGTGCTATACTCAGTGGTTTTTTTTCTTTAAAAATGTATAGCGGTACTCTCATTTTGACTCAAGAAAATCACCATTTTATAGTTCAAATCGGGGAAAATAAATACAGTAAATGGAGAAAAGTACACAAATTCACAAAATTTGGGGGGTATGCGTACCCCTGCATCCCCCCAGAAAAAAGCACTGGCTATACTAGTAGTTTCCTGGCCTAGGTGGATAATGTTTTTGGCATGAGTGAGATTTGGGTAATGTGAGAGGAAAGGTGTTGATGGCTTTGAACAGTTTGTCAATCTTATTTCCTAGTTTGTGATCTTGAATTCTTGATTAGTCGGATTTACTGGCCACCCCATCCTAATTGCCTAGAACTATACTTGCAACAAGTAACAAGGTAATTATTTTACCCTAACCCTTCTGGTTCAGAGAGACCACAATCCAAATGTCTTGTACCACTTCCAAGCAACATCTAGGATGTAGTTTTGGAAGGTCTCTGAGGAGAACATTCCAAAGCTGAGAGGCAGCCACGGAAAAGGCACTTGTCTCGGTATCCCTTTGTGGATCTGATTTGGCAATATACATTGCATGCTTAACAGTGTCAACCACACATGCCTGGTCAGAAGTAAGCCCATTGTTTTCCATGCAGCTTCCTTTCAGCCCCAGGGAGCAGTCCAAATTAATCTTAAGGGCCTTGATGGAACTAGGGGAGGAAGATATCTGTTCAGATGTAGTCTATTAGGCCTATATACACACAGAATATCATGTTTTATATTTCTATGACTCTGTCTCTCTGTCTGTATTCTGACAATATCAGAGAAGGTAAGATAAAAATTTATACTACTTTTATACCCCTTTAAAACTACTCATTCTAAGGATAAAGGCTGTATTTTGAACATCGTCCTTAATAAACAGGTAGCAAAGAGCAGTTTCTTTACAAGCAACACAACCTTAAACACAAATAGTTATTTTCCAGAATTGAGCTGACACTGAGATTTGCTAACAAATAATTTCCCGGTGAAAATTCTTATCTTGCATGAAAAGGAGGCTTATGACCAGGTAAGCATTTCTCTTCATACAAAATTGAAACTGACTTTCCACGGATAACACTGAAGTTCAAAAGACAACGGAAGTCTCTCCTGCTCTCTGAAAGTTCAACCAATATTTTCTTTTCTTTCTAGAGCGCTGGGTGAGAAGTTTATGGGAGGCCAGAACTGCTGCCACTGTGCTTTTGTTACCATGTGATCCTGCTGCAGCCTTTCATTTCATGATTTCTTTGAAACCAAAATAGGGTTTTCTGTGTGCGGTTAAGCACCAACAGCTTTTATAGAATGAACTCAATCAAAAATGGCTCCTTTGCTTGTCTTTATCTTTGTGCTTTTCACTTTGTAGCCCAAGTGATATCCTTTCAGCCACCTGAAAGCCATTAGCACTTCTGTTTCACCACACGTTTCCTTCAGGACCACATTCAAAACTTAGTGCAAAATAAATAAACCATTGCATGTATGCTTGTCAAGAAATGATGTCACTGTGTATGAATCATTGCTTAAGCCCCTGGTCTGATTTTTTGTTGTTGTTGTTTAGTCGTTTAGTCGTGTCCGACTCTTCGTGACCCCATGGACCAGAGCACGCCAGGCACTTCTGTCTTCCACTGCCTCCCAGAGTTTGGTCAAACTCATGCTGGTAGCTTCAAGAACACTGTCCAACCATCTCATCCTCTGTCGTCCCCTTCTCCTTGTGCCCTCCATCTTTCCCAACATCAGGGTCTTTTCCAGGGAGTCTTCTCTTCTCATGAGGTGGCTAAAGTATTGGAGTCTCAGCTTCAGGAGCTGTCCTTCCAGTGAGCACTCAGGGCTGATTTCCTTAAGAACGGATAGGTTTGATCTTCTTGCAGTCCATGGGACTCTCAAGAGTCTTATCGGGTTTATTTCTGTATGGCAGGGCTGGGGAACCTTTGACCCTCCTGATGCTAGTGAACTACAACTCCCATCATCCCTTAACTTTGGCCGCACTGACTCCAGCTGATGGGAATGGAGTCCAACAACTATTGCAGAGCCAGAGATTCCTCAGCTCAACACTTTTCCCTACCCTGCACCAATGGTATAGGTCTGCTTTTACTTTCCACAAATGATGACCTGCCTCACAGGTTTATAAGCAACTTTCTGAAAATGATGCCTTGGGAAAGGCAGCTCACTAAGCCACATCAGGCAGAGAAATCCACCACCACCCCTTATTCTGGGCCAAAGGGGTTAGGGTAGCAGTGGAAATAATATAAATGGAACTGAAATTGCATGGAATATACTGGGTTAAAAGTATATATCTGAACTACTGGAAGTGATGCGCTCCAAGTATCTCAGATACTTACAGACTATGGCATTCATGCAGAGATATTTTGACTTTATGTGCCAATGAGAAAGCAGTAGCTTAAATGCTGTTAGGATTTCATCTAAAAAAGTGAATGGCCATCAAATGTTTCTGGTCCTTTAAGAAGAAAAGAAAAGAAAAACCCTGCTATTTGATCCTATGACCTCATGTAACAGTGATGGATTATGCAGGATGTCCCACATTAATAGGCATTTTCAGCTCATTCTACACCTTGATTTCAGTAAGAGGCTCATTATTCTTTTTTAATCTCATATTCATGTGGGGCATGAAAAGGACAAAGGCATCAGTTTTGAATGTAAAGGGTTCCCCTTCGCACTCCAACCAGGACAATGGTTCTCTCCTATTCACTTAAGGAAGTAGGACTATCTAAAAGTTTAGGTCCTAAACTTTAGGAATAGATTCTTAACTATACTGGCAACTGAGCACTAGGGACTCAGTATGGAGTTTCCTGCCTGGGAGATTTTCAGGAAGAAACCTGCTTCTACAGCAGTGCTCAATATTTGATAAGTACAGCAGTGGTCAGCACCAATATCAGTTCTCAGCTGGAGCAGCAGCTCTTAGCAGACTCAGGCTGAATTCTCAAAAAACATTTTAACACTGTTCATGCCTACCCAAAAGCTTGAGTTTAATGGCCTTGAACCCAGGAAATTTGGTACAGGATTCCACATGCAACAGGGAGTTCACCCCCCCCCAACTGCGTTTCTGAGCAAGCATGGTTAGGTCTGTAAGTGCATGTCTACAATTCCTATGATGGCAATAAATGGCCAAATATATTTGGTTAAAAGAAGGGAGACAAAAGATAGGAGCCTCCCAGGGATCTTGGTTCCCTTTTACAGGCTTTTATAAAAAACAGATGCAACCTTGATGTGAAGACCACAATCCTAAACATGTCTCATCATAGCCAACCAGATGTTGGGTTTTCATTCCTCCCGCTGCAGGATGTGTGATTGTTTTCATCACATGTCTGTGTTGACATTCCATATTGTTGGAGTCATGAGAGCGGAAGTTCAGTTACACTGTTCCATTGTGTAGTACTTTTGTTTTTCTTCTGTCTTGGGGATGAAGAAAGAGAGAGGAGCCATGTTTTCTTTTGTTCTGTTTTGTACATAATAAAGTAGCTTAGAAATCCACACATCCAATGCTTAGCTTCTGCTTGAACTCTGCTATTGTATTGTGTGCATATATCTCCGGATACAGTATGTGTCACAGAAGCGCATCGGGAAAGAAGAGTGATGAATCATCCCAAGGGTTGCTTGTGGGGGGGAACATTGCTGCCAGGGATTCTCCAGTTGGTGCAAGAACCCCAGCGAGGTCTATCTCAGTGTACCCAGGCACCAACACCAGATGCCTATGGGAGTAGCCCTTTCTCATTCATATACACATCTGTCAGTCCAATGACCAGATCATGTATGAATAAGTTAAAAGGCATTGGTCCATATATATTGGTCCATGTATATATAGGTCCATATAAAACACACATACACATATACTAGGGACTCATCTCTCTCCATTGTGATAACAAACCATTCATTCCTACTCTCTAATCCTTGCTGTTTCCTCTTTACTCCTGCACTCTGTATCTACCCTCCATCACTCTGGTTATCTCTGAAAGCCAAGATTCTGTGTGAAAAACTAGCAATATTGACATCAAAAGGGGCAGCATCACTACATGATCTCAGACTTCAGATGTTGCTGGACCACACATGCTGTTCAGTGCTAATTAATTCACTTTATTCCTGCACACCATGACTTGGTTCCAAATCCTCTGTCGAAACAGCAGCTGAAAGGCTTTGATTCGCTTCCAAAAGAGCCAAGAGCAATTTGCTCCTCTGCAAATTTTAACGCAGAATATTTTTCCAGATATTTTTTTCAGAATATTCCAATATTTGCCAAGCATTCTCTGTATATTTGATGCCCTGTCATATTTTATTTTGCCATTTGATATGTGACATTTGATGTCGCCGTCTGATCACTGGCGTGGTAAGCACTTTAGTAATGGACAGTATTTAGCATCCAATAGCATCTGTCAGATGACATGCAATGGTATTTATATCCAACAGTGTTTGACAGCCTCTGATATTTCCTAGATGATGCCAACGAGCACTTGAATTTTGGAATAGACTGTCACATTGAAAGTTCGTATCTGAATTCTGAAATGTTGCACTCATTCTAAGCAGTGAAGCTAGACTAGAGTATGCCAACTTTTGAATATTAGTTTTCATTCTGATTTCTAGTTAAACTAACATGAGAAATTTCTCATGGGCATGGTCTTCTCTGTGAAAAGTAGCAATGTGGGCATCACATTCTAGTACCACACACCCCAAGTTGTGGCAAATGTTCGCTTTGCCCCATAGTAGAAAGAACAGTAACCTGCTCGAACTAGACTCATAACGTCCCTTGAAATTGTAAACATTTATGAACCATGTTTCATAGCCTTCAACATCTTGGCTTCGGCAGTATATTAGGCCAAACTACGCTGCCACCCAAGGCAGCTCATATTTGTTCCCAAAAGTGCTGTTCACCACCACAGCAGCTTCATGGACAAATAGCAAGGGAGGGAGCACCGTGGTAGTAAATTGGTGTTAAAAAAAAAGACCTTTCAGATCAGGGCCCCATGACTGCTTTTTCTTCAAAATAAACATTATCAGTTGCTATTAAAAGCAAGAATAATGTAACCTGTGGGCTGCCCCCCCCATCTGTTTTCTTCTGTGCTGTTACAGTCTTTTCCATTTTCTCAGTTTCAAATGTTTTCCCTTATACGAAAGTTGTGACCTACGCCTGTATTGGCTCATATATAATTCCTGTTCTAATATTATTCCCGTCCTTTATTCCCTATCTTCAGATGGTGACTGTGGAAGGCCTATGCATTAAGTACAAAAAGGTTCCAGATACCTCATGCAAACACTTATTTTGGGTTTCCTTCTTTGTTTGTTTTACAAAAAGGGGGGATTTTTGCATATCTAGATCTTTATATGTAGTGAAGTAGTGGTAGAGACCCTGAGTTTAGTGCAGCAATGAAAGCTATTTAGCTTATTCTAGGGCTGCCGTATTTCATATCCAGACAGAAAGGTTGTTGAGCTTTCCGGGCGTTATGGTAACCCTAGTTTATTCATAAGATCATTTTTACAACACTTGAGACTATCAAGTAGTATTTGCTCTAGCCCATAGTTCCAGCAAGGTTAGAGGGGTCTGTTTTGAGAGAGAGAGAGAGAGAGAGAGAGAGAGAGAGAGAGAGAGGGAGAGAGAGAGAGCTTTCTTTGATATAAATCAAATCTATATATGTTGGGGAATAGCCATCGTAACATCTGTGCACCTCATTCCTTGTTCGGAAGTTCAGAATGTTCTATCTTGAAATTGATTTCTAAGTAATATATAAACATTGTCCACTGACTGACCATCCTTGAAAGTTTATATGCTCTTGGAGCTAAAGATGTGAAAGATAAATGCTGCTGACGTATGTAGCAATGAATCATTTTGCTGGATTTTCTGATACATATTTTTAATCGTAGCTTGAGCGATCGAAATCTATCTTTGGGTTTACCCCTATGAAGCAGCCAATTGAAAAATAACCCCCAATATTTATTCCCATTTTAATGGGAAAATCCATGGAAAGTGACGGCATCAATGTAACTACATACGCATTTTAGAATTAAAGTTGATCCATCCTTGGAGATGCGGAAAGGGCTTGTTGACTATGGATTGTCTTGCCTTTCATGAATAAATTCAAATGTGCCACTTCTGATACAGTAACATCAGAGCTGTTACTGAAGCAAAGAGTATAATTTGAAATGATTAGGGTCCATATAACAGATAATTTTTATATAAAGCCATATAAAATTTAAAGAATCTATTGCAAATTAAGGGCATAGAATAGGTATCTCAGACTGGAAAAACAACTTGTTTGCAAGTCACTTAAATGCCAGACTACTATTGTTCTTTATTTCTGCCTCCTGTAGTGGCTCAAGATTGAATTGGGGTTTGAACCCATTTGCAGCCAAAGATTTCACCAATCTAGTAGTGGGCAGTGGGGTCAAGTGGTGGCACTCAACGAACTTCCAGTTGTCTGTGTCCCTGCCCCATACTGGGATGGAGAGGGCGGTGAAGCTTCATCATGGTCAACCTTGATGTTGTCTTGCAACTGCATGCTGGGAGAATGTGATGGGCCACACAGGAAATCAAGGTCATGTGAGCACTGCCAGCCCACCCATCATCCACCACTGAACCAATCCCTGGGTGGAAATGACAGCCTAGGAAACACTCTCCAGTGACATCATTTGCAGTCCCATAATTCCTAGCTCCATAGCCCTGCAGGAATCTGTGTGGAGCTGCCATTTTCCCACTCTCCTGATTTGAATTTCAAGTTTAGATTGTTTCATCTGTGTCTTTTTTTAATTATGGATGATTTAATGTAGCTGTTTCACTATGTATTTTAAGTATTGGTAGCTGTATTTTTTATAAAGGCATCTAAAGGCAGCCCTCTTTAGGGAAGTTTTAAATGTTTCATATTTTATCATGTTTTAAATATTCTGCTGGGAGCCGCCCAGAGTGGCTGGGGAAACCCAGCCAGATGGGCGGGGTATGTATGTATGTATGTATGTATGTATGTTTATTTATTTATTTTTAATTGGTAGCTGTGTTTTTTTATTTTTGTTATATTGCTGTTGGCTTTTATTTGTCTGTGAACCACTATGGTGCTTCTTCTCAAAATGAAAGGCCTTATATAAATTACAACAACTCTCCTGGCCACCTCATCCACAATATCTAAACACACCTACCATTACTGCACAGGTACTTCCTTGGAGAGAATTTGGTGCTGATTTCTTACCATATTGCAACCAAGCTATTTAGGACCTCAGAGGTGAGGATCAGCACTGTGAATTTTACTTGCATCACAATAGAAACAAGAGCTGTGATTTTTGTGCTAGTGTTTCGAAGAGACATATTGTTACAGACTTTCAGAATCCAGATGTTAATGACCAGCTGATGGGGGCCTAATAAGCGCTAATATACTAAGATTAAACAATCTGGATATTTTTAGTTCATTTGTGGATGAGAATCTATGCTGTGCAATATTGTTATCAGCTTGTTCACAACTAGCAGCTTACGCAGTTGGTTCAGTCAATGAGTAACAATTAGATTTTGGATTCATTCATCAATATAAATGGAAAGGAGTCACTAGAGGAAAGCAAAAGTGTCTCTAAAGAACAAAGTGAATCCTTTTCCATTTGGTATGATATACTGACATAAACCAGCAATTGGGAATACATGAAACATGGTATTTTATAATGCAACATGGTTATAATGTCCTAGAGGGTTTTGAAAACCCACTTTTTAAAACCTATTTGAAAGAGAACAGTTTTCATCATTTAGTTTGGTTTACAAAGATTTTGCTTTAAACACTTAAATGTTAATTTGTTGCCCAAACTACAAACATCATACATCCCTGCATGAGATACAGTGGGTACCCACTATTTTTGTACTTTCTAGAAATGATTGAAGACCTTTTTGATTCAACAAGCTTTTCCAGTTGAGTGAAAAGGTGCTTATTCCCTATTGTTTGTAAATCTCTTTTTAAAAGAATACAATGCTATTTTGAGCTATTTGTTTATTTTATAAATCACCTTGACACTAATATGGAAGGCATTAATAAATTAGTAAACTAAATTTACTAATTTATTAATTAATTAGTAAAGTAAATTTATTTGGGACTAGGGTGGAATTCATCCTCCAGGCACATTGGGCCAGTCTGGGGGTTTTGCCTTCCTCATAGCAATTGTCACAGATTGGGCAGATAAGGCAGGGGGTTGTATACCTAGTCAAGGTGGATCAGGGGGCTGAGTGGGACTTTCACCGCCCACTCCAAGGGATAGGGGTACCCCGTTAAAGGGTTCCAGGGGGAGGTGCTTCCATCTTGATGCCCAGGTGGGGGCTGATGGGTTAGAGTAATACTCCACAACAGTGATCTTACAAGTCACCCCGCTTTTATGTATGCCACGGGGTGATCCTTAAGAAGTGAAGAAGAGTTTGGATTTGATATCCTGCCTTTCACTCCCTTTAAGGAGTCTCAAAGCGGCTAACATTCTCCTTTCCCTTTCTCCCCCACAACAAACACTCTGTGAAGTGAGTGGGGCTGAGAGACTTCAAAGAAGTGTGACTAGCCCAAGGTCACCCAGCAGCTGCATGTGGAGGAGCGGAGACGCGAATGGGGTTCCCCAGATTACGAGACTCCCACTCTTAACCACTACACCACACTGGGTTAACCCAAGATTAACCCTTCTCCAAATCAACCAGCAGTCAGGTTGGGTGATTCTGGATAAATACCCAGCGCCTACGCCAAGATTTGCTTTCATCTGTAATCAATAATGTGGTGGCCTGTATTATCCCAAAATGGTTGCCTTGTGATTATTTTATCTTCCCTGGTTAGCCCCTGGCCGCTTGCTACCTCATGCCAGCTGGGCCCACAACCCTAGTTTGTTAAAGGTACTGACAGATGATAGACAGACCCCTATTCTCTTCACAGAACTACATTCCCAGAGTCGTTTAGTAATCTACCCCTCTTCCCCAGAAAACCCCAGAAGTTGTAGCCTTCTCAGGAACATCCCATAGCCAGTTGTTCTCAAAAAGTTGAAACCTTCTCAATGTAATTTTAATAAACACACAACTTAAATTAATAAAACAGTGTGTGTGTCATTAACTAAATCAACAGCATTAAAATAAACATCCAAGTGGGGGGGGGAGGGCATTACTGCAAAATATAAAACCAGCTTCAATATAATCTATCCCACAAGCTATTTGGGTATGATCCATTCAAGGTTAGGTCTCATTGATTTCAGTGGGCAAGCTAGGAATAATGTAAATTATACATGGAGACGGGACCTAGGCAAACTGCGATGAGTCAGTATCATTCTGCTAAATGAAGATTATTCTTTTTTAGCCTTCAAGTACATAAACTTGATTGGATCATGCCTTTTCTCTTCAAGCTGTTCAGAAACATCAAGTAATATGCCTTTGTAATAACCCTTTGTTGTTATTTCATGTTAGAATAACTATCAGTGCTACCAGGTAACTGAATATTGTAACACATTCACAGATCTGTTGCTTATTTTGAAAGGCAATGCTATTCTAATTGAAACGTATTGATTTCCCAGCGAATGTACTCATATTTATATTGGCATCTCAAGGTTCAGGGAACAGAATTAAATTGTAATGTGGCAAAGTACTCACATTTTAAATTATTTCCTGTCCAGGGTTGACACAGGACAATAGTTTGAATGGCCCCTTCCTCCACTTGAAAACCTGCTTGTGTGTGTATCTGTATTGTCAATATAGTTCATTCTGGGGAGCTCTCACACCTGATTTATTTATTAACTTATTATCCTTTATCATAATTTCAGAGACTTTAAAGTGGCATATTTTGGAAAATTGGGGTACAAACAGTCGCATTTTTTTTGCTGAAAACATTTTAAATACCTTTAAAATTAAAAATTAATTAAAAATTAATTATTTAAAAACATTAAAAAAAGAATTTTTTACTGAAAATATTTTAAATACCTTTAAAATTTTTAAAAAAATTTAAACTCCCAGTCACTAAACTTGGAGAAGAAACTGGAGCTACTTCCTCCAATCCTGTGACATGGTGCGTCAAGGGAGCCACTGAACATTTATGGGAGAAGAGCCACTGCTGATCTAGGGCAAAGCTTTTGGAAGGACAGAATATAAATATTATGCTATATTATATTGAATTTGAAGAGAACCTTAGGCAAGGGTAGCAAGACAGGATCTGAGAGGGGACAGGAGTCTCTCCCATAATATCTATATATATATATATATAGATATATATATATATATATATATATATATATATATATATATACACACACACACACACACACACAATCATTTTAATATTTCAAAACTTGACTTCCTTCCCCCTCTTTCTGCGGTTCCTTAAATTTATTTTTAATACCTTCTGCATATCCAAATTTAACTTAATTTGCTCATTTATTCATCTACTTTCTCTCCCATAATATCTAATGAAGTTTCTCCTAAGAGGAGAGGGTGAGGAAGAAAGTGGAATAGTTCAATGTGCATATGTACAAAAGATGTCTTTTCAGTTCTTCCCTTTTCAATAAATGTACATCACTTCAGGGATTTCATTTTCATAATATGGCCTATCCTTACATAATGTTATCAGTCTTCTTTTGACTAATAAATACCTGCAGGCTATCTGTCTCCTAGTTCTCGTATTATGTAATCTAATCTCTGCCATGAAGAGAACAAGTAAATTTTCATAGTTTTGTTATAGCAAACAATGGAGAACTCTACAGGGGAATGATCCCCTCAGAATAATGGTGGGAAGAGCATAAGAATCCTAAAATAACCCTCTTCTGTGTTCTTCTTCTTTCCCCCATCACAAGTGCCAACTTCAAACAACTCTGACTCAGAAATTGGTTTCATTGAGTTTAATGGGA
This sequence comes from Podarcis raffonei, assembly GCF_027172205.1. Lineage (NCBI taxonomy): Eukaryota > Metazoa > Chordata > Lepidosauria > Squamata > Lacertidae > Podarcis > Podarcis raffonei. The sequence continues at coordinate 23,948,666 of NC_070606.1, forward strand.
CATGTTGCCATGTGCAATTTCATTGGGTGGATTTCTCCCACAAACATGAATCAACAAGGTTTTGTGTGAGCAGATCAATCAACCCTAATCATTAGTTTTGTTAAGAACAGGAGGTTGTTAAGAATGGCACCTAAGCTGCAGTCCTGTGATGACTGGATAGGAGTAAGTCCCATTTAATTCAATGGGACTTACTTCTGAATATATATGCATAGGGTTATGCTGTTACTCCCATTTCTTGCTATAGTCACCCCAACACACATTGAAATATTTTAACTCCACTGTGCCTGGTGCCCTTTAATGATTTATGTATCAGAAAGGGAGGGAAAGGTGAGATGTATTGCTGTTACCCAGCACCATAATGTGATCCTGTTTGTGAATCCAGTATGATACTTTCCACCAACTAGGAAGGATCCCTGCCTGAAGCCCTGGAGAGCCACTGCTATTGAGGGTAGACAATACTGAACCAGATGGAACATATGTAAGACACCTTCCTAGTACTCTCCTCTCTGAACTCATTAGACAACTTTGATTCTGGAAGGTAAGTCCACTCCCTAGAGATGAAATGCTAATTCTATGGCTGTCAATACCATACCCAGTCAACCGGTGTGGGTTAGTGGTTTGAATGTTTGGTTGGATGGGATAAATGTGTATTTAAATTTCCTTCTCAGTTATGAAACTCCAGAGTGGTTTTTTGGGAGGGGCAGTTTCTGATGGAAATGATGATACAGTTTTATTATGGTTTTGGGGGGCAGATTCTCCTAAATTCTGGAGTGTCAGATTCCCCCCAATAATTCCTGGATGTAGTAAAAGTTAAAATTAATCCAGGTTTGATTAACCTTTGCTAAACACAGAAGCCCCCTGGATTTAGTTATGCTAATGAACCAAGCCAGCTTGACACAACTAACTGGGGTGGATCTACACTGATCTGTTAGAACATTGTAAAAGAAATGTAATATAGCTCTCAAGGCAATTTTCCATTGCCGACAGATCACTGCTCTACAGCACCCTCTGGTGCCACATTTTTATAACACATTTTAAACGCTATAACCAACCAGTATAGATTTGCCCTCCATGTGCCAAGGCTGCTGATGGCCCATCAAGGAAACCATCAGAGGGCAAGACTGCCAGGCAAGGGGGAGTGGGGTCCATTGTTTGCTGGGTGCTAGTGGGCAGAGGCAAAGGCCAGGCTTAAGGTTTCAACTTTGAATGACGTAGACCAACAGGAGGTCCTTGGAGTTGTTAGCTGCAAAAAGAAGGGACAGAACTCCATGTGAACTGAGGATGATAGGCTGGATCGAAGAAGAAGAAGAAGAAGAAGAAGAAGAAGAAGAAGAAGAAGAAGAAGAGTAGTAGTAGTAGTTTGGATTTGATATCCCGCTTTATCACTACCCTAAGGAGTCTCAAAGCGGCTAACATTCTCCTTTCCCTTTCTCCCCCACAACAAACACTGTGAGGTGAGTGGGGCTGAGAGACTTCAAAGAAGTGTGACTAGCCCAAGGTCACCCAGCAGCTGCAGGTGGAGGAGCGGGGACGCGAACCCGGTTCCCCAGATTACGAGTCTACCGCTCTTAACCACACCACCACACTGGCTCTCAGAGACACAGAGGATGCTTTTTTGCTGTCCTTTTAATACAATGCTACCTGAAAGGGGGACGCCAGAGCTTCATAGGACGTGCTCTGCAATCCCTCCATCTAGGTGCAGGTTGTATATATGTGTGTAGATAAAACCATATATCCTAAAGACACCACAATCTCCATTGTGCCTAATTTCTGAAGAAAACACAAACCCTGGGTAAGTGCCTGAAACCCCTGATATTTCACACCGCTAGGAGATAGGGGTGGCATATAACACTATAACCAGGTCCTCTAATCTTTCAGGCAACACCATTGGCTGGTACAACTACACAGAGAACTTGTTCCTTGCTCCTCGTACAACAAATGCAACCCTAATCAATAATTAGAGTTTAGAGCACTTGATAAGCCCAGGATGACCATTAGACAAACAGGGATGTTAGCAGAATTCGTACATTCTGCCACACATACACGGGCCCCTCTCCTTCAGTTTTGAGTGGAATTTGTCTGGGAGAGAATCTGCCCCAATTTTAGGGGAGTGAATAATTTGTGCTGATTTTACAGCTCTTATCTGTAAGCACAAAAGGTGGATAATTTGTTGCCTGGGAATTTGCTTGTAATCCTCAACAATTATGCCATGTAATATGAGTTCTGATGACATACATTGAGATTATGATGTAGTTTATAGCCCCATCTAGTGATCCGGCCACCAAAATACTATTCTATACTTCCGATCAGGTGGAGCACTGGCAATGTGGATAACAAACCCAATGGCTTTCCTTACGATGAACACTTGCAAAATTGCTTGCACTTTGGGGTTAGCCACTAGAGGGAAGAAAAACCAACACATGGAAAGAGAGTAGTGATGAAAAAGGCCATGGCTAATTAAAAATCAACAGTGCTTGGTTTAGCAAATTATACATTAATTAGTTTTCTATGGAAGTGGACAAATAAATGATTATCAAAATTTGTTGTCGTTACTAAGCAGCAATAAAAACAAAATTTGCCATTTACTGCTATTTGTTATGCTAGCAGGTTATGGATGTACAAGTTATAGTACTGATTTCCCCCAGATTAGATTGAGGAAGTGATTTGTCTGAAGCAACCCAATGAACAGCCAGGCTCAGAAGGGGTTCAAACCCCAAATTCCACCTGCTGCGCCATCACTGCAAAAAGTACACCCACTTTCCTGGTTTTATGTCTCCACTATAATCCTAAACACTCTGCTGAAAGCACAACCCTGGTCTGCCCTAAATACAGATAGAATTTCCTGAAAACCTCAATGCCGTGCTTAGTTGCAGATATATTTTTTAAGTTCCATGTCATTCCTTGGTCTTAATGAAAAGCAAGTTGTTTTTTAACTAGTTCAACTGAAAAAAACATAGTATTATATTTTTGTACTTGTTAGAGTCATAATATTATATACACTAGGGGATGGGCTGTGCACACATCTGGGGGTGGGGAGGAGGAGCTCTGCTCCTCTTAATTAATAAATAAAAATACTAGGCTAAAAATAGAAATGATCAGAATACCCACTCTGACTTTATGCAAATCCATGATTATGATGTGGTATAGAAATCCTCCAATGGGAACTGTGCTATTACATTCTTATGTTTTTATTAGAATGAAAGATATATGCTACACATACATACTCCAGGATTCCTAAAGTAACAAGCACATTTAACTATATGTATGATGCTGCAGAAATAAAGTACTGAATGTGGTTTGATTCATATCACACACACTGCATAAAATTCTGCACTTAATTAGTTGATCTTTTTAAAAAACATGCAATGCACAAGCGGTTCAGACATAATCAGGCATTCAAGCAAGTGGCAGCTTGATGTAGACAAAGTTCAGTCAGGTCAGAACTAGCAAATTCTGTGTATAAATCCTTTTAAAATGGAGCCTTCCTCCATCTCTAGCAATCCCGCAAACAGAAAAACACCCAGCAATACTTGCTGGTGAAGGAAGCACTCACTTCATGTCTGGGGACGTGCATACTAAATAGTCTGTGCTTTGCTCCAAAATCCTAACTTGCTGTTGGAACATTGGTCATGTTGGCTGGAGCGGATGGAAGTTGGAATTCATAAACATCTGGAAGGGCACAGCTTATCCATTCATGCTCTGCAAACTGACGATGAGCAAGGCTGAAGATTTGCCAATGGTTAACCCAAATAAATAAATAAATAAATAAATATTATTTATACCCTGCCCTCCCCAGCCAAGGCCAGGCTCAGGGTGGCTAACACTGAATATAAATTACAATAAAATGTAATGGGGGGGACAGTTAATTAAAATACGGCTTAAAATATGGCTTAAAATGCAGCCTCATTTTAGTAGTAGCCCATAAATCAAGACCATAAAGGGAGGAAACATCAGATATTCACTCGAGCCAGCTATCCATGCTGCTCCTACATGGGCCAGCAAAAAAGCCAAGGGAAAATTTATATACTAAATCCCATATAAGGGGTCAGAGTGAGTCCAAGCCAAAGGCCAGGCGGAACAGCTCTGCAGGCCCTGCAGAAAAATGTCAAATCCCACAGGGCACTGGTTTCTTGTGACAGAGCGTTCCACCAAGTCGAGGCCAGTACTGAAAAGGCCCTGGCCCTAGTTGAGACCAATCTAACCTCCTTGAGGCTCAGGAGAGAGAAAATCAAAGCTAGGAGTACCTTCAGAATAATAGGTCAAATAGTGTGAATGAGAGAAGGAAGATGGCTTGATCAACCCTTTCTCGGTCTCTGTGGGCACCTTTGGCTCCCTTCTCAGATGTTGCAACTCCACCTCTCAATCTTTGTTGTTCGTCTGTGTCATGTGTGTGCCCTTTATGTAGCGAGGTTCTTATTGAGGTGCTCAAGAGTCCACAGGGGTTGCATGATGAGGCATCTAACTTATGGACATCTAGAGGAGAAATGGGGTACAGACAGAATTCTCATCTATCCTGCTTGTAAAGAGAACTGGATATTCTATCATGTGACAGGATCAGGTACTTGTGGGTGAGAACAGGGCCTCCTTATCTTAACTTCTGCAACACCATAAAGCAGCCAAGAATGTTTATGTCAGGGTCGTTTTAACCCCAGTGCCTAGGACAGCCACTGTTTCATTTGAATTGGAGTCTGTTTCCAATACCCTTTAAGCGAAACCTATTAAATTAACATAAAAATACAAGATATAAACAAACAAAAAACGTACCAACAGATGAGCCTCCCCTCACCCATTAAAATGGGGGGGGGGGCGAGAGAGAATACAAGGAGAAGGAACTGGAAAATGGGTAAGAGAGTTACAAATGATACACCCTTTTGGAGTTGGTTACAAGCCTGAACAGATATGAGGCTTGTAGAGATAATATTCACCAAGTTCATGACACTCAGATACATCTCTCCCGAAGCACCAATCCTTTCAAGCTTTACAAAGAAGATCGCTGTAATCTTGATTGCTGTGTTCACTTAACCGCATACAAATGTGCGGGTTATTGTATTGAAATAAACAAAAGAGCAGACAATCAGTTTGGACTGTTTTCACTGTAAATTGGATCCGCATTACGTGACATCATATGAATACCTTGTGCAAAGCCAACCAAAAGAGCCATAAAAATGATGCGGCAAGGAGTCAAATCAATAAATTGTTTCTTTCCTCCCGCTTAATGGTGTATGCACATCAGATAAATTCGGTCTCATCTTTCATCCTGCCTTGGGTTTGTTTGCTTATTTTCCTCCCCACACTTTTTTTTTTAGCAGATGTTGATTCATTCATAATTCAGTGATGAAAACTCATACCGAAAAAAACCAAGCAGAGCGACACTCAAAGCTGCAGACAGCCAATATGAAGCAATTTCATTCAGCTCAGTGGACACAACACAGGTAAACATCAGAGGATACGGGATATATATATATATAGGAAGGCATAAGCTAGCAAGCTGTTAGGAATGGTGGCCAAGAGGTCCAGCCTGCACTGGACAATGGATTTCTCAATTCCATGCTGCTGCCTCCCGCTCAGTTACAAATTCAGAACCTGTGTGGCAGAGCCAAATATCTCCTCTCAGTCCCTGCAAGTCTCTAGATTATGCCCCAATTCCCCCTGCCAAAAGAAACTTAAAGGTAGCAGTGGCATGGAGCAGGAGTTGGGCAATAGCAATGATGGGGCAGATCTTCCTGGAGGCCTCTTTGTGAAGCTCCAGCCCCTGGTGCCTCAGATCAGAGGCGGTTTTGGGGCATTGCAAGCGGTGCAGCTGCACCAGGTGAGCAGCTGAGGAAGGCGCCTACTCAAAGCCTAGTAGGCGTTTGCCCAGCTTCAGGAAGCAGGTGAGAAGCTCCAACGGGGTCCTAGAGTCCTCCTGCCTCCTTCTCAAAGTTGGGCAAGCACTTGCTGGTCTTGGGGAAGGAGGAAGGAGGGCTCTAAGACCCTCCCAGAACCTCGTGCCTCATCCCCAAACCCCACCTTAAGCCGTCACTGTGAGGGCTGGGGGGGAGGGAGTCAAATTGCCTCGCACAGGGCGGCATATTACTAAGGTCCGATCCTGCTCAGATGCGGATACAGCAGCATCCCAGGCACCAGGAAGCCTGGGAAATTAAAGCTCTTTGGTGTGGTTCAACTACCAGTACAGTGGTACCTTGGTTCTCAAACGCTTTGGTTCTCAAACTCCAAAAACCCAGAAGTAAGTGTTCTGGGTTTTGACTGATTTTTGGAAGCTGATTTTTGGAGCCTTGGTTTTCAAACGTTTCAGAAGTCAAACGGACTTCCGGAATGGATTAAGTTTGGCGCTTTTGATTTTGCTATTTATGTTGTGTTTTTGTTTTTGAGGCTTTTTCAGTTAATTTGTTTTTGTGACTGCGTGGAACCCAGTTCAGGCCCCCCCATCCAAACAATGACTATCATCAGTGCAGGGAAGATTATTATCTACAATACTGTCTTATTTATTTTATATTAAATTTATTAAATTTTATTTAATATTTAATTATTGCTTTCATTTTATGGATCAAAGGTCTCAGACAGTAAAATTAATGTTAAATTGCTGTTTTAGGGGTTGTTTTTAAAAGTCTGGAAGTGATTAATCTGTTTGGATTACTTTCTATGGGAAAGCATGCCTTGGTTTTGGAACACTTTGGTTTTGGAACAGACTTCCGGAACGGATTAAGTTTGAGAACCAGGGTACCACTGTACTTATTTTTTGGCCTACTTTTGCCTCTTCCTGCCTGCCCCGTGGCTGCACAGATGCAGGGTTTGAAATGCAGACGGTTGTTGCAACGAAAAGGTTATTTCCTAACTTTCAAAGTTATTTCAAACTTTTCCCACAGAGCTTTGGCTTCTTTTTAGAGGATGCCTGAAGGTGAACCCTTCCATTTTGTTTGCTTTTTTTTTTTACCCCTGAATTATCCTAATTCTGTTTGCTTTTTGTTTGCAAATAATTTGTGCATTAGCCGTCACTAAAAGCATCCTTTCCTCACCTCTCTCTGAACAGATGGTGCTTTTCAGATTGAATGGGGTGATCAGATGTCCCTTTGCATTGAAGTCACATGTGAAAAACGAGGCTTCTAACACATTCATTCATGTTTCGAAGGGAAATAAAGCACTCTCGATAATCAGAAGCGGGCTTTGCATTGGATCAACTGCAGTGGGGTTCTGCTACAAATCTCTTAACTCGGAAGCTTAAGGCTGCACTGCGAGATGTGACTTTGAAGATCAGCATTGCACTTTAGCAAGCTAACAGGGTGCTTTTGCTTTTTTAAAAAAACAAACCCCACCTGCCCACACATTCAGTGTTTATGTTGGAGAGTTCAATGAGCTATTTCAGAAATGTCTTCAAATCATTGAACAGTATAGTCTTTCACAGCATTTCTGCCATGAAGCAGAATGGTCATTTGTTAAAAACAGTGGCAGGTAAGGAAGGAAGGAAGGAAGGAAGGAAGGAAGGAAAGAAATATGGTAGCTAGGACCTAGGCCAGAGATGGATGTATTAGCCCATTTCTGGTCCACATAACTTTCAGATGCGCTGCCTCATAAGTTCATTAAGCCTACGGGTGGGTGAATCTGTCAATTTCAGTTTTAGGAACCCATCCGTTCCTGCTATGGGGACCCATTTTCAGAGGTTCTAAGTTGCTTAGAGAAGGGAGAACACATATTTCCTCATATGCCACAAATTTTGAGAACCTTGTAGATGACATTCAGCCTCAAACATCACATTAGTCTGGGCAAGTATTTTTCAACTACTGCTTGAATGACTTTTTTAAAAATAAAGTATTAAGTTTTTAAAATGTATTTTCTGTGCCTTTCCCTTGCATTTTTAAATTCTTTTCTACTTTTCAAAGATAGGGGTAAATACTTGCCAGTGAGCATTGTGTCTTTTTATTTGTGACTATGGATGCACTCAGAATTATTCCTGGAATCAGTTCTCTTTAATTTTATGGCTCTAATCTACAGCAGCACAACAGCAACAGAATGTAACAAACATGACCTAATGTAGCCCAGAAAAGAAAAGTAAAGTCTTTCGAACTGTTTTCCACCAAACCTCCAATTTCCCAGGCTAATATGTGGAGAAGTTTCGTAGAAGATTAACCTACTTTTTATTCTTCTCCCTGTATGTTCTATTTACAATCACTATGCAAAGCTACATTGCATGTTTTTATTATGTCCTAGTTTTCCTCTCCCCATTTCCTGATTTATTATGTTTTATTGTCCGTTTAATTGCAAAAAGTCTCTGTGTAAGTTCTGCTTCTTCTCCCAAAACAAAATGAAAATACAGATTTCTTATTTTTAAAAAATTGAATGCTTTTTTGAACCATTTTATGTTCCCATCCTATTTTGCTCTTTGGAAGGTGGCAGCCATTTTGTTTTCAGCCGTACCACTGGTGGAAGCCATTTTGTGATGGTGCCCTCGGGACCTTCTCAAGATGCTCAGTGTGTCTTTGGACCCAAAAAGGTTAGCAACCACTAGGCATGACATTTCAGGGTGTGAATTATGTAGGCTAGCTTTTATATGCAAATTGAACCAAATTTCCCTCCCTATCCCTAAATGAACCCAACATTTTACTGGGGCTATACATTGCAGAGGAAGGTCAGCTGTGGCAAGCTGCCTTTCAGGGAAGCTTCATCATCATTGATCTCACCACTGAGGGACCATTGATGCGCTTCAAGAGAATTGAAGGTTCCTTGGGAAATGTTCAAAAACCAATGCTATAGCACATTCATAGGAGTGACCTCATAGGGGCAGAGGTCCCTTCAGCCTCACAATAAAATATTTGAGGGGTTTGCCCCTCCCCCCAAAAATAATGGGCAGTCATTCAAATGTTGTGTGTGTGTGCCATGTCATGTGATCAATTCTGCAGGGCAGAGCTTATCAAGTTGGCACCCCTGAGCACATCTGATAACCCATGGCCAGCTTGGAATAATTGGCATGTAAAATATTAATAGATAACATACAACGGTGTTTGCCACCTGACAGCATTTGATAAATTACATGAACGCCCTGGCTGAGCCAGGGTTTTTTTTCTTTTTTGACCTCCTTAAATAGTAAGGAATCAGAGGCGCATTTAGGGGAGCACGACCAGTTTGCTCGCAACATGTGCCAAGCTGAGAGGATGCCACAGGGGAAGCCACAACAATGTCATAGAACGGCGCATAAGAGGCAGGGAGTTCTGAATTTTGGCGCTGCATAGGGTGCCACTGAAACTTGACAGCCCAAAGTCTGCCATTGCCACAATGCATTTGGACTCTAGTTCACACCACCTGGTTAGAATAGCATAGTATCTGGGATGTTCCCACTGCCAAGTTTGAGGTACGAATGCTTTGGGAGCTTTTATATTCAGGATGAGACTCTGCTAAATTCAACCTTGGTAAAGAACAACAGCTGTTCTGCATTCCATAAAATGCAAATCCTACCTAGTTTGGTATATCTGATTGAAAAACGTAAACAGATAAACCCGTAAGAACCAAGGGAGAGTGTTCATTTGAATGACACTTACTTCCCTCCTTACTTCACTAAGGCTGCAATCCTATTCACACTTATAAAGAAGCCCCTTTGAACACAGTGGGTTGTACTTCTGAGTAAACAAGCATAGTAATGTGCCATAATATGATTTTCCACTTCCTGTGCCTACGGTGGTTTTGTCTAGGCAGCAGTCAACCAAAATATTCTCTTCAAATAGCCATTCTCAGCTATCATCTTAGGTTGTAGGTGAAATCCATGAAAAAGACTGAGGTAGCATTTCCCAGTAGCATATTTCAGATTAGCCCCAATTCACAATGTATCTGGAGAATTGATTTAAAAGGCTTACCAGTTTAGAAGCATGCAAGCATATTTAGGCATCATCTGCAGAATGCTGGAGTTTACGGCTTATGCATTCCAAATCTGGCCCTATAATATCAGGGATGCTCTCTGGGAGCACAAACTAAGAGGTTCCCGAGATAAATTAAAGAGGAACGGGGAGAGAGGTCCGTGTTCCCACAGCTCAATGGCACTTTAATCTCAATGTGCACTTTTGGCTCCTTCTGTGAACACCTGGACAGACAGTACAGTGGTACCTCTGGTTACGTACTTAATTCATTCCAGAGGTCCGTTCTTAACCTGAAACTGTTCTTAACCTGAAGCACCACTTTAGCTAATGGGGCCTCCCGCTGCTGCCGCGCGATTTTTGTTCTCATCCTGAAGCAAAGTTCTTAATCCGAGGTACTATTTCTGGGTTATCGGAGTCTGTAACCTGAAGCGTATGTAACCCGAGGTACCACTGTAATCCAAAGACTCAGCTGTACAGCTGCAAATGCAACATTGAAGCGCATTACACAAATGTGACACTAGATAGCGATGGTGAGCTCTTGGCAAATTCAATATATTTTTCAAAATGCATTTTCACAGCGTTTTTGATATGTGTCTAGATTCCGCCCCAGTCACAGCCTGAGGTTCCCAAGCCTGTTTCTCAAATGCCACTGTTTCCTTAAATCGTAAGCAGGCAAAATGAGGCGGCAGGAGGTGTTGAATGGCCGCTGCCTTGTCCTCCTAACTCTGTTTGAGGACAGAGCTATGTTTCAGATACTAGCTGTCCCAGCCTCCCTAAACTAGCCAGCTGCCTCAAGTGGGGCGGAGGATGCCAAACCCATTGTTCTCGCAGGCTTCTATACACAGAGTGGGGAAAGGGGCCATCTTGTTTTTTGCCTCTGGCAATAACAGGTCTTTGGCTCTCTCTGGTCATAAGGACTAGTCTCTTTTAAACTGGAATCGGAATATCAGGAGATTTCCTTAAGCTAGGGTTGCTGTATTTCAAAACGTAAACTTTCGGACACAAAAGTTGCTGAGTTCTTTTCTTGGAGGGTACAAATGTATTGAGCTTTCCCTAACCCCCAAGTTGCTGAGCTTTAAGATAAATTCAACAGTGTAAATAAGTTTTGATGGATGCAATAATGGAATACTGAATGGTATACCATAGTCTTTGTAGAATATGCAGGGATTTAGAATATGTAAAATGAGCCATGGAAAGAGAAGAAGGGAAGTCATTGATATCTTAAGAACATAAAATGAGTATTTTAAATTGTAAAACAGCTTTATGGAGGGGGGCAAACTGGTTGAGCTCCCCCCCACACAAAAAAGTTGTTGCAAAATCTCCCACACACACAACAAAGTTTTTGAGCTATTTTTAATTAAATTCACCAAAATCCACACTTCGGACATGGACTACTACAATGAGGGCCAAATACCAGCTATGTCCGGACATATGGCAAGCCTACCTAAGCTCTACTGGTGGCTTAGCTACAAAGTCACAAAATTCCTCCAGGAAAGAGGCTGTAATTGATACCACAATTAATTTTCCCCAACAACTTTTTACATAGTATCCCATGAGTCTGGGAAGAGTACTTACTGTGCGAGAAGACCTTGAGATACCTCTGTCTTAACACCAGGAAGCAGGAGGGGTCAGGAGATCTTCAATAGTTGTATTTATTTGTGAACAACAGATTAACCACCCAGCACAGAAGCTGTGGGCTTGCTCCACAAAGAAAAGACTCCATATCATTACCACTCAGCTGTGGAGAGAACCAAACCCAGAGAGGGGAGTTTCTATTACAGATGAGACCTCTTAAAGAGACAGGCAACAATTTGCATAACTTCCAACTTTGCTGTTTATGTGATAATCTGCATCAAGTCCATTTCATCTTTGGACATTTGCCTCCCGCCCCCCACTTCCTAATTATAGGCCCTTCCAACGCTATGATGCTAAGAATACCACATACAATCAAGGTCTGAAATTCTGCAGTCAAGCTGTATCTTCATTTGTAAATCCGATTGTGCGGTATCTGCCCATGTTCATCATTTCCATTCAAATTGGAATATGAGTGTGTCACTTTATAAAGGTCCATTTTTTACATCAGCCGCTCAGAAGATTAGGGGAATATTTGTACAAGTTCTTTTTCTTCCTAAAATGGCCAGTTGTTTATGGTCCGTCCCCCCTTAGATTGCCCACTTTATCTGCTTTGCTGAACACCTGTGATAGTGATGGTAAATTATGGGCTTATTTATAGGAATCACATATGGTTCTACAGTTTATTAACAAATGCTTGTAAGGTATCAGCAAAGACCTTGATTAAAAACAGCATATGTCTTAACATCTTTAAAAAGCAGCATATGTCTTACTCAGATCAAGTCTTACTCGGATCAAAAGTCCTTCTGTTTGTGCAAAGGCACCAATTGGATATATTCATAGCCATGTAAACATTTTTAAGACCTATTGATCTGAAGGGGTAGCAGTGCAATGCTTAAATGTAGCTGCAGGGTTCCCCAAACTTCCTGACCACTGGTCCAGGTTGCCAGGGATGATGGGAATTGCAGCCCAAATACAGCCAGAGACCCAAATGTGGGGAAACCCTGCCATTATCTCCATAGTATTCCATCATTACTATGACCCCAGCTCTCAAAGAAACACTCTACATTGATAGATGGCTTCGAGAGCCAAGTCAAACAAGCAAGAAAAGTGCATAGTGTCATTCCCTCTAGGCTGCCCCATTTTAGAAATCTGCTGGGTAGCATATTGTTTCCTTGGAATAAAGAGAGCAAGTGGTTAAAGCAGAAGGCTATGAAACAAGGGCTTTGGGAAAATCAGCAACAATTATTCTTTCAGTTGATATTACTTGTTTAGGTTCAGTCACTTGATTTAGAAATGTATCTAGTTCCTGCAGCCTCATGCAGAATATTTCATTTTTCTTTGAGGTTGAAAAATCCCAAGAACCTTGAAATGCTGGTTTACTCTGATGGGAATGGTAGCATTTTCTAATCTCAATCAAGCAGAAACCACCTGGAGAAATACCCTTTTTCTTTCTACATTTTTAACATGCATCTGGCACAACGCAGCCTCATGAAAATGATAATTAATGAAAATAAATATGTGGCCAAATTTACACACATCTCAAGAAGACATGATAATGTTTATAGCGAAGATTAAATAAGGCAATATTTTCAGTTGCATCTGCTGCTGATTTTATGTTTTTTCTCCTCGCTCCTCTGGAGTCATCTGCTATATGTTTAGTGAAGCCCCACCGCCACAGGTCCTTCCCTCCCCCTTCTTCCTTCCTTCCTTACTTCTTATTTGCATTTGTGCGTGATGCAAAGGGGAAATACTGTGGAATTATTTTGCAGCTGGTTGTGGAAACGAAGGACAGCAAGGTAGATACAGTGGTATCTTGGTTCTCAAACGTAATTTGTTCTGGAAGTCCGTTGGACTTCTGAAATGTTCGAAAACCAAAGTGCAGCTTCCAATGGGCGCAGGCACCCTGGAAAAAATAGCTGACAGTCGCATTGGACATTCGGCTTCTGAAAAATGTTCAAAAACCATATTTTTGGTGTTCAGGAGCAGAAATGTTTGAGTACCAAGGCGTTCAAGAACCAAGGTTCCAGTGTATTTTCTTGGTTCAACTGCAGAAGATTAGAGTTGCAAGGAACTTGCATATCTTTGTTCCCAAAGCAAACACCATATATACAAAGTTTGTCTGCAGACAAACACCGGCTCCCTCAGCTGCCTGAAAGCGAGGTGAGTGCCGCAACCCCATTGTCGCCTTTGACTGGACTTAACCGTCCAGGGGTCCTTTACCTTTTACCTTTACCTATAGGGACGTGGGTGGTGCTGTGGGTTAAACCACAGAGCTTAGGGCTTGCCGATCAGAAGGTCAGCGGTTTGAATCCCCGCAACGGGGTGAGCTCCCGTTGCTTGGTCCCTGCTCATGCCAACCTAGCAGTTCAAAAGTACACCAAAGTGTAAGTAGATAGATAGGTACCACTGTGGCGGTAAGATAAACGGCATTTCTGTGCGCTGCTCTGGTTCGCCAGAAGAGGCTTAGTCATGCTGGCCACATGACCCGGAAGCTGTATGCCAGCTCCCTTGGCCAATAAAGCAAGATAAGCCCTGCAACCCCAGAATCAGCCAAGACTGGACCTAATGGTCAGGGGTCCCTTTACCATACAAAGAATATTGTGCCACCTGAAAGATGAACCATTGCATTATGGTCTAAGCTTTTGTGGACTACAGTCCAGTGCATCAGATGTGCCAAATGTTATATTGAGCTACAGCTACATATATACTTGGTGGTGGTAGTGGAGGGCATGGAATAATGAGGCCATAAAGAAACAGAATACAGAAAATAAATAAGGCCATGGGGAAATGGAATACAGAAAAGTGCAGATGGTGATAATTCTGTTATTAACAGTGGGCACTTGGGCCACCTGTGCTTTTTTGCATTTACTTTCATTCTGACCTCTCTATTTGCTTCCCAGAGTCATCTGCTTAGCCACTGTAAAAACAGGATGTCAAACCAGAAGGGCTTTTGACCTGATCAAGCAAGACTCTTCTTAAGTTCTTCCAAATACTTCAGAAAAAAAACATTCCCTTCTGAAAAACACTATCCATTGCTGTGGATAAATATAATAATAATAATAATAATAATAATAATAATAATAATAATAATAAAATTTATTTATACCCCGCCCTCCCCAGCCAAGACCGGCTCAGGGCGGCTAACAACCAATAATAAAAACAAGTTGATTAAAATACAACTTAAAAAACAAGATTAAAATACAACATTAAAACATTAAGATGCAGCGTCTTCACAGGAGGAGAAAGGAAAAAAGAAAGAGGGGGAGGGAATCAAATTGATTCTAAGGCAAAGGCCAAGCGGAACAACTCTGTCTTGCAGGCCCTGTGGAAAGAAATCAGATCTACACTAATATCTGACTTTCACTTTTTTCTTACACATCCCTGGTCACCTGAATGCCAGGCCACCACCCCCCCACAAGAACTCTTCATATGATGCTTATAGCTATGGTGACAAATGCTGAGGTCTGACAGCAGGGAAGACCACTGCCATAACCGCCAACATTTCCCAGATGAAAATAGGGACGTCCTAATCCATAATGATAATTTTACTATTTATACCCCATGCATCTTACTAGGCTGCCCCAGCCACTCTGGCCAACTTCCAACATATATAAAAACATAATAAAACATTAAACATTAAAAAAGAAAAACCTTCCCTATACAAAATTACTTTCAGACGGCTCGGGGGTCATATAATTCCATACACTCCACCATTTCTCCCATGAAAATAGGGAACGTCCTAAGGAAAAGCAAGACATTCCAGGATCAGATCAGAAACCAAGATGGCTTCTCTAAATCTGGGACGTCCCTGGAAAATAGGGACACTTAGAGGATCTGCACTGCATTTGTGCTCTGTTAGCTAGCTAGAGGCATCTTGGATGGCCACAGTACAGTGGTGCCCCGCAAGACGAATGCCTCGTAAGACAAAAAACTCGCTAGACGAAAGAGTTTTTCGTTTTTCGATGTGCTTCACAAGACGAATTTCCCTATGGGCTTGCTTCGCAAGACGAAAACGTCTTGCAAGTTTGTTTCCTTTTTCGTAAAACCGTTAATACCCAGCGTGCATTGCTTGAAGAGGTGCAGTTGCGACTTGAACTTCGAGGAGCAACAGATAGCACGCGGTGTGGTAGCCTTTTTTGAGGTTTTTGAGGACTTTGGTGCTTTTTGAAGCTTTTCCAAAACTTCTTTTGCATCCATTTGGTAAGTTAAACTTTTAAAACTTTTTTGGGGTTTTTTGGATTTTGGGTTGGGGTGTTTGGAATTCAAGGACTTGGTGTTGGGGAGAGGTTTGCAAGAATCTGGGAGCTTGTGTGGTTTTTTTCTGCATTTTTATGAATTTCTGTGACCATTGGGCCATGTGGGGTTTTTTTGAAAATTTTCTGGGTTTGAATTTCTGTGTGGTGGCTGGCTGGGGGAACAGTTGGGGAGAGGTTTGCAAGAATCTGGGAGCTTGTGTGGTTTTTTCTGCATTTTTATGATTTTCTGTGACCATTGGGCCATGTGGTTTTTTTTTTTGAAAATTTTCTGGGTTTGAATTTCTGTGTGGTGGCTGGCTAGGGGAACAGTTGGGGAGAGGTTTGCAAGAATCTGGGAGCTTGTGTGGTTTTTTTCTGCATTTTTATGATTTTCTGTGACCATTGGGCCATGTGGTTTTTTTTTGAAAATTTTCTGGGTTTGAATTTCTGTGTGGTGGCTGGCTGGGGGAACAGTTGGGGAAAGGTTTGCAAGAATCTGGGAGCTTGTGTGGTTTTTTTTCTGCATTTTTATGATTTTCTGTGACCATTGGGCCATGTGGTTTTTTTAAAAAAAATTCTGGGTTTGAATTTCTGTGTGGTGGCTGGCTGGGGGAACAGTTGGGGAGAGGTTTGCAAGAATCTGGGAGCTTGTGTGGTTTTTTTCTGCATTTTTATGATTTTCTGTGACCATTGGGCCATGTGGGTTTTTTAAAAAAAAATTTCTGGGTTTGAATTTCTGTGTGGTGGCTGGCTAGGGGAACAGTTGGGGAGGGGTTTGCAACAGTTGGGGAGGGGCTGGGGGAACAGTTGGGGAGGGGTTTGCAACAGTTGGGGAGGGGTTTGCAATTTCTGTGTGGTGGGTGGGTGGCTGGGGGAACAAGTTGAGGTTTTTGAAGACTTTGGTGATTTTTAAAGCTTTTCCAAAACTTCTTTTGCAGCCATTTGAGGATTTTGAAGACTTTGGTGATTTGCAGCCATTTCGTAAGTTAAACTTTTAAAACTTTTTGGGGGGGTTTTGGATTTTGGGTTGGGGTGTTTGGAATTCAAGGACTTGGTTCTGGGTTTGATTTTCTGTGTGGTGGGTGGCTGGGTGCTTTTGAATTTTTTGGAAGTGAAGCACTGATTTTTTTTTTCTTTTTCTGAGTTTACGAAGGTAGGAGCTGTGCTGCCATGGGACCCAAGAAGACTGCTGCTGCAGAGGCCGGCGAGAGGAAGGAGAAGGTGACGCTGGAAATGAAGAAGGAGATCATCCAGAAGCACGACGGTGGAATGCGTGTGACAGACCTCGCCAGGGAGTACGGCAGGAATCCATCGACCATCGGGACCATCCTGAAGATGAGGGAGAAGATCCTTGCGACGGATGCAGCCAAGGGAGTCACCAGGATCGTGAAGAACCGCCCAGCTGTTCTGGAGGAGGTCGAGAAGTTGCTGCTCATCTGGTTAGAAGAGAAGCAGCGTGCAGGGGACACAGTGACTGAGGCCGTCATTTGTGAGAAGGCCAAGGCCTTGCACGCAGACCTCGTCCGGGAACAGCCAGGAACCTCAGGCGAGCCAGAAGTCTTCAAGGCAAGCAGAGGTTGGTTTGACCGGTTCAAGACAAGATCTGGAATCCATAGCGTGGTCAGGCATGGAGAGGCTGCCAGTTCTGATGTTCCTGCGGCTGAATAATAATAATAATAATAATTTATTATTTGTACCCCGCCTATCTGGCTGGGTTTCCCCAGCCACTCTGGGCGGCTTCCAACAAAGATGAAAGATACACTAAAACTTTGCAGCAGAGTTCCTGGAGGTTGTGAAGATGGAGGGCTACGTTCCACAGCAGGTCTTCAACTGCGACGAGACCGGGCTGTTTTGGAAGAGGATGCCCAAAAGGACTTTCATCACTCAGGAGGAGGCCAAGTTGCCTGGCCACAGGCCCATGAAGGACCGTCTGACCCTGCTCTTCTGTGCCAACGCAAGCGGCGACCTGAAGATCAAGCCCCTGCTGGTGTACCACTCAGAGAACCCACGGGCCTTCAAGAAACACAAGGTCGACAAGGAGCAGCTGAGTGTCATGTGGCGATCCAACAGCAAGGCTTGGGTCACACGTGTGCTGTTTGTGGACTGGGTCAATCTTGCTTTGGGCCCTGCTGTCAAACAGTACCTACTGGACAACGACCTGCCGCTGAAGGCTTTGCTTCTGATGGACAATGCTCCTGCTCATCCTAAAGGCCTTGAGGAGGACTTGTTGGAGGAGTTCAGCTTCATCAGCATCATGTTCCTGCCGCCTAACACCACACCACTGCTCCAGCCGATGGATCAGCAGGTCATCGCCAATTTCAAAAAACTCTACACCAAGGAGCTTTTCAGGCGATGCTTCGAGGTGACTGACTGCACCACCATCACCCTGCGGGAATCCTGGAAGGACCACTTTGACATCGTCACCTGCTTGAAGATGATCACCACGGCCTGGAACGGGATCAGCCAGAGAAATTTGAATTGTGCTTGGCGCAGCCTGTGGCCGGACTGTGTGGCACCAAGTGACTCTGATGCACCAGAGTCAACAATGGTGCAGGACATTGTTGCCTTGGGGAGGACCATGGGACTGGAGGTCACAGAGGAGGACGTCAGCGAGCTGGTGGAGGAGCACGACCACGAGCTGACCACCCAGGAGCTGGTCGAACTGCAGGCAGAGGCTGCGCAGGAGCAGGCCTCGCTGGAAGAGGAGGAAGCAACTGAGGAACGGCTGTCCTCCAAAGAACTGAGGGACATTTGCCAGAAGTGGAAGGATGTGCAGGCTTTTGCACAGTGGCACCAGCAGCACCACCCTAACAAGCACATGATACATGACCTTGCGAACACTTTTGATACGACGGTCATGTCGCCTTTCAGGAGGTGCTGAAAAGGCGGATGAAGCAGCAGACCATGGACAGGTTCTTCAGCAAGAAGCAAAGAGTGGAAGAGGAACCTTCTTCGAGTGGTCCCCCAGAGTCTTAGAAAATGTACGGTACACTTTGCTGATTTTTAAATGTTTTTCTGTCATGTTTAGAAACTTAATTTATTGTTCCTTCAATTTTTGAACTGCTCTTTACAGTATGTGTGACTTTAAAGAGCACTTAATAAACTCTTGTTGTACCAAATTTGGCTTTGTTTGGACTTTTTTTGACCATAGGAACGCATTAATTGAATTTCAATGCATTCCTATGGGATTTCGTGCTTCGCAAGACGAAAAATTCGGTAGACGAAAAAACTCGCAGAACGAATTAATTTCGTCTTGCGAGGCACCACTGTAAAAGCAAAACGAAACACAGATGGACAGAATCTTAAGTTTGACCTAAAAGGGCAGTCCTCCTGTCTGTACGAGGATGGGTACCACAAGCAACCAAAGGGAAATAAATATCATGCCCATCCCCAGAAGTGGCTCACCTGATATGAAGGAACTGCAGGGCTAGTGTTAAGACCTGGGACTAAAATCACTACTAAATTTCACCAAAGGCAATGTTACAGTTTCCTCAAATTCAAATAATTTTGAAGAATGAGTTTCAATACAATTAGAGAAACTTGTAAAGTGGAGGTGAGGGCAAGTTGTACTGTTTTAAATTATTATTATTACAGTGGTACCTCGGGTTAAGTACTTAATTCGTTCCGGAGGTCTGTATTTAATCAGAAACTGTTCTTAACCTGAAGCACCACTTTAGCTAATGGGGCCTCCTGCTGCTGCCGTGCTGCCGGAGCACGATTTCTGTTCTCATCCTGAAGCAAAGTTCTTAACCTGAAGCACTATTTCTGGGTTAGCGGAGTCTGTAACCTGAAGTGTATGTAACCTGAAGCGTATGTAACCCGAGGTACCACTGTATTATTACACCCCACCCATGTGGCTGGGTTTCCCCAGGCCCTCTGGGCAGCTTCCAGCAAAATATAAAAACACAATAAAATGCCAAACATTAAAAACTTCCCAATACAGGGCTGCTTTCAGATGTCTTCTAAAAGTTGTGCAGTTCTTTATCTCGTACCCTAGCATAAACCTTTGCAGTGCTCACTGAATAAATAACAGCTCATATGTGAGAACAAAGATATGGTGGAGTGCAGAAATATTTTCTTTGTGTGTGATAAATGCACTCCTTGAATAGACACCCGGTGTGCATGAAATTGTCTGCTTATATGTTCATTTGTTCTGCAACCACCTCTGCAAGGATAGCTATTCCCCAGGTATCTCCTTCTAATTATTGGGCAAAATAAGCAACTGCTAGGTTCTGCAGTTGAAATTTTAGATGCATTAAGGAAGTCCCCTTGGAACTGAGAGCGCAGTCTCAGAGAACACCGCAAGACCTTGTTTGCAGAGTTAGTTGCTCCCCTGTCAACAATATTTATTAAAGATCAATGCATAATTCAAAGCAATTAATCTATTTGAACAATTTTATTCCTTTTTATGCTTATGCACTAGCCATGATATCTATATTTTATTCTACCCTCTGTGCGCTTGAAACAACTTGGCAAAGAGTATGCAGCAATGGTTTTCAAACTTTATACCTTTAGGGACCGCTTTCCACATTGACTGATCTGCATGGTCTCACATCATTGCCTGATCTTCCCTGCCAAAGATGGATCCATTCTGGAAAAGCTTTCCAAGTTATATGGCTCTCAAAGCTGCCTCACACTATATATTGGCTTTTGGTTAGTGCCAGGGATGTGTAGCTGCTTGAACATCAGACTAGAATTGGTGAGACTCAGGTTCAAATCCACACTCAGCTCACTGGATTATCTTGACCCAGCCAGCACCTTTCAGCCCAAGCTACTTCACAAATTTCTTGTGAGGTCAAATTGTGGAGGCCCCATATACACTGTCTTGAACCACTTAGGAGAACAGGTGAGGATACCAATAGGATAATTATAATCATTTGCTGTAATAGAAACTAAAAATATGTAAGGCTACTATTGACCAGCTGTACATCACAAGCACTGGATGTTTCGTGAAGTAGATCCCCTCGGGTAGAAACAAGATGGAGACTTTTGGTTTTATAACATGTTTACACTTTCTGCCCAACGCTTGACCTTTGTGCAAAAACAAACAAAGAAAAAGGAACACCCCTATTTTCAGATATATGTGGTAAGTCCCCCAGGATACATACCTAATTTCTTTGAGCACCGACTCTTCTGAATGATACCTGGGGTAGTACGTTCCTAGACTTAATCTTTGGATAATGTTTCCCACTTTCTTTCATTTCTTCTTTCATTCTAACTCCCCCCCCCCTTGTCTGCTTGTTCTAGTAGCCATCTGACGCTTATATCGGTTAGAGCAGCCTTTCTCAACCTGTGGGTCCCCAGATGTTGTTGAACTACAATGCCCATCACCCCTAGCTAGCAAGGTCAGAGCTCAGGGATGATGGGAGTTGTAGTCCAACAACACCTGAGGACCCACAGGTTGAGAACCGCTGGGTTAGAGTGACAGTGGGGAGGGTGTGTTTTGTGTGGGCCCTTTCTTGTTTTTAATAATAATAATAATAATTAATAATAATAATAATAATAATAATATAATAATAAATTTATTTATACCCCACCCATCTGACCACCATCATCTTGCCATAGATATCAGTGTCTCTAAGGTGGAATTAGCCAGCTGTATTGTTTAGCAGTGCAAATCTGATCAGCACACGCTGGGGTTCCCCCCCACACATGCCACAAGTCACAAAAATAACACAGGGACTATTCCTTTATGATGCTGAGATGTCACAGGTGAATCAGTGCCAGTGTTACTGTGTTGTTGTCATACGATGATGTCAGTGCATATGCAATAAGCAGGAATGAACAGTTGCTACGGAACTTTTATTATTATTATTATGGTGGTTACATTGCCACATGCGTTGCCAGAATCAACCATGGCTTCAGCCAGGAATCTCCTTGTTCGCCTTCTTGATGCCTTCTGTCACCCACAAACCCAGTAAAAAATGACCATACAATGTACTCCTGGATGGCTCCCCCTTCATACAGCCTGTTGGTTCCCCCTGACCTGACATCATCATCATCATCATCATCATCATTTATTTATACCCCACCCATCTGGCTGGGTTTCCCCAGCCACTCTGGGCGACTTCCAACAAATTATTAAAATACAATAGTCTATTAAACATTAAAAGCTTCTCTAAATGAGGATATTCCAGATCAAGCCTTGGCTACCCTCTAGATTAGGCTTTTTTCCGCCTCCCCAGCCGCCTTCTGCCTGTTTCCCACACCTTTTGAAGTGGTACTTTGCCTTTGACCTGGATAGTGAGTAACACAGGTTTGGACAGTCCCTTTCTGCTCTACACAGTATCATGAACCTTATATCAAAATTTCATTGAGGTCTTTAGCAATGGCAGCCCACCAAACCTACAGGTACTTGCATTTGGCTCTCCTTTGGCTTCTGATAGTTTATGACTGACGACTAGAAAAAAACACTTGTGCACTGCAAAACATTACTCATCAGACATTAGAGACCTGCTTAGGAACATACAATTAGCCCTTCCTTTTTAGCAAGCCTCAGTTGAACTAAATACCACTTTGGGACTGCTTTCCTGGAGGCTAGAGGCAGGTCTGAATGCTGTGGGGACAATTGTGTCTTTCCCTCTGCCAACTATTCTCGGTAAGAAATGTTTCTTTCTCTATTTGCATTTGCAAGTAAGTGCTGCGTACTTCATTAGCTTAAATACTCTCCTTTTTCATTAGGTAAATTAAATGTTCATTGGACATGGTTAGCAGCTTTAAATGCACAAAAATGTTCTGTGTGAAGATGAAACTGGGAAGGCTTTGTTTTGCATTGTTTTAATTTACTTTTGGAATTTTAAATACACATGCTCTTCATGGCTACAGTATACAATTGCTGAAAGCATATTTTATAGAGTTGGAAGGAGCCCAAAGGGTCATTTTAGTCCAACCCCCTGCTAGATCGCATTGTGCCTCTAGATCAGGGGTCAGCAAACTTTTTCAGCAGGGGGCCAGTCCACTGTCCCTCAGACCTTGTGGGGGGCCGGACTATATTTTGAAAAAAAAAAAAGAATGAATTCCTATGCCCCACAAATAACCCAGAGATGCATTTTAAATAAAAGGACACATTCTACTCATGTAAAACCACTCATGGCTTTCCTCCTCTAAAAACTAGGTGTGTCTTATGGTCGGGTGCATCTTATAGAGCAAAAAATACGGTATGCCCGGGGGCCAGATCCAGCCCAATCACTTTCTAAATCCAGCCCGAAGACAGTCCAGGAATCAGTGTTTTTTTACATGAGTAAAATATATCCTTTTGTTTAAAATGCATCTCTGGGTTATTTGTGGGGCATAGGAATTCATTCATTCATTCATTCTTTCTTTTTTCAAAATATAGTCCGGCCCCCCACAAGGTCTGAGGGGCAGTGGATTGGCCCCCTGCTGAAGAAGTTTGCTGACCCCTGCATAGCTCTATTTCCAACACAAGACAGTCTCATAAAGGGTTGCCATATTTCAAGCAGTGAAAATCCGGACAGAAAAGTTGAGCTTTTTTTTGCCTAAAATCGAATCGGCAAAAACGACACTGCCAACATGGATTGCCATATGTCCAGATTGTCCCGGACATTTTGCCAATTTTCACTACTGCCAACTGCAGTCTTCCAGATATGTAGGGGGAAATTCCAGACCTATGGCAACCCTAGTCTCATATCAATAAATACCAGGCGTGGAGACAGCGTATGGGGCTCAGGGCTGGCAGATCAGACAAGAAGCGAAGAGAGAGTCCTCTGTAGAAACTTGTTGCCATTTCCTGTGTACATTTGGGTGTACAGAATGACAAGAACATTTTGGAAATCGCAAGATATGGGAGAAGAGAAACTGTTTCACATGTCTGCAGTAAAGCCACACAGAGATGATACAATACTGGTCTGTGACATCAACACAACCACACAATGCATACAGCATTTAGCTTTGTGCCACTGGAGTGGGCAAATAACAGGTGGAGGCATCCCAGCACTGGTCTGCACTGGAAGAGAGGGAGCCATCACTGTGGGAGACTACACAGCACCAACCAAACACTGAGGAAGCTGGTGTAAGGCCGTGAAATCTGACATTATGGAAGGAGGATGGGGTAGATCAAGGCTAGCTATGGATCTGCTGGATCCAAAGCTGGTCTATATCCCAGAGATAGGCCTTATTTGGGGCATACAGCAAAAGCAAACTATCAAGGAAGCAAAATGGGGAAAATGCCCCAATCTTCTCCCCTATTTGGTGGTGCTCTGTTCTGCCCTGCTGTAGATATGGGCATGGAAGTCTTGTCTGAACAAGTCACACCAATCTTAGCTGGATCAGAGTGAATGGCGCTATAGTGGAGCATCTAGCAATTTCCACCTATATTAAAAAGTCACAATATAAAACTGACCTCTGGCTAGTTTCATTTAAAAGTAATCAGAATAATTCAAAGGCTAGTAACATCAACATAAATTAGGAAGAAATTTAAGCCAATTTGACAGAAACAAGGATAGCACCAGATAAGATCCCAGGAGTAAGATTAGAGCTGTCGCCACATTTATATTTGGAAGTTCTGTTCAAGTAAAGAATTTTGAGGAGATATGTAAGGATTTGAGCAAGATTCGCCAGGTTTCTCAAGGAGGCATCTTTTACACTGCCACTGGGTTTTACCTAAATGAGACTTCATAGGAAATTTAGATATTCTTCTCAGATGAAATATCTGTAGGGGTTTTGAGAGGAGCCAAGCGGATTTTGATAAGATTAGCAAACTTCCTCTAGAGGATTTCACAAATCTCTGACACTAGGAATATCAGTGTCCAACAGAGGTTGTAGATTTGACCACAAAGTACAAAAATAAAATGATGATGTTAGTTTATGTGGTAGATAAGCTGTCAAACCTAACAAATGCATATTGTTGCTAGTTAGAATGAGAAGGGGCTAAATCCCAGAGCTGTATTGGTAATAGACCGATACTAAGACCATAGAAATACAATTAGCACTGGTAGACAGGGCTCTGTGTGATGTCATTTCCCCTTCTCTCCTGGAGAGGAAGGAGCATATGATACTTCCTGTTTCTTTCTCTCTCTTTCTCTCTTCTATTGTCCAACATTGGATGCAGACAGGCCTCTGCTTGCTCCAGTTCAGGCAAATGCCTGAAACTGGTTATACAGGAAATACAAGTATTTTGCCTGCATAGTTTTCACTGCTGTCATTGCTGTGAACCAATGCATGATTATAAAGGAAGTAAATATTATTTTTAAAATTATAAGTTGTTGCCCAATTCTTTGTTATCTGATAAGAAAGGGGAACCAGCTTGTTTAATAACTGGACTTGCTGAAAACTCGGTTTTACAGCCTAATTCCTATGCTTTTAATTTTTCTGCCAAGGATGAGATTTTGAAATTCTGTTCAACCAACACATGTGGGTGCCTGGAAGGATAAAATTCAATTAATAAATCCTCTCCTACCCACTGAAACCCATATTACAACTTAAACATTGAAAAAGAAGAAGAATACAACCTTTGAAAGATTTGTTAAATAAACAACGCCCAACATTCAGCAGTAATTTAAAAAATGAAACAGTTATTCCTCCCCCCCCCCCTTTTTCCTATATAGTCTTCTACAAACATTGCTTCCTCCAGATGCAGACTGAAACTATATCCTGAGGCTATGTCCTGCCAGCGGCAGAATACGGAAGATTTATTATTTGTGGATATTGATACAAATTGACTTGATCTGCATCTTCTGGGTTAATGTGTGGTGCTGGAATGCAACTAAATGAATAAATAAGCTGTTATTGTTATTATTACCCTTGACATTTGTCTAAATTTTGCAGTGCAGTTCTGCACACAGGAAACATAACAAAATGTGTGTTTTGTCAGAAAATGTGTTAGAAAAGTACATATTTGAATGCAAAAGTTCACACAGTATTTTTTAAAAATACAGATTAACCAGGAAACAATCTAGAATGGGCTTATGAATGAGCACATATGAAAATTGACCAAAAATAGACTGGCCGGTACATTCTTCCCTGTGGGTACTTAGGAGCATCAGCAATTTGCAGGTACAACCCTCTGGGGGGGGGGGAAATTGGCTGTCCTGATGTTCTAATCTTTACAAGGAGCCAGCTAATTTGTTTTTTGTGGAACAGTGCCAGAGCCAGCCAGCCATAAAGAGAATTTTAGTTAAGTATCACCCAATGACGCTACTGAGGGACCATATTTGTTTACCTGTAGCAAAAGGAATATTATGCATTGCAGGCCCTGAGGAATTTTAGTTAACAGATTAATACATATAATTTGTTTTTAATGAGACATGATACTTCATTGGGCTATCCTCAATGGGTTTTTTAAAAAATGCTTGTTACATCCTAAATGCAGTGAAATCAATCCATACTCTCTAAGTCCATACAAAACTCTCTCAGCCCAGCCTAGGTGTGTGTATCATTCTACCAAGCAGTATGGAGAATCTTATTACTGCTTCAGGTGTATAGTTAAACATGGGTTAAACTTCCTGCCTGCTACTGCCCAGTTTTGTTCTCTAAGAGTTGCAACTCTCTTCTTTCTATATAGGAATATTACACAAATTGCCCAACAAATGTATTAAAATTCACTGCTGGCATGAAGAAGAAGAAGAGGAAGAGTTTGGATTTGATATCCCGCCTTTCACTCCCTTTTTAAGGAGTCTCAAAGCGGCTAACATTCTCCTTTCCCTTCCTCCCCCACAACAAACACTCTGTGAGGTGAGTGGGGCTGAGAGACTTCAGAGAAGTGTGACTGGCCCAAGGTCACCCAGCAGCTGCATGTGGAGGAGCGGAGACGCGAACCCGGTTCCCCAGATTAGGAGACTACCGCTCTTAACCACTACACCACACTGGCTCTCAGTCTTCTATGAGATACATCTTTGCCACAGCTTGGAGCCCCCAATTCCTTACACTGAAAAGTCACCATTTTAAATCAATTTAAAAACAAATCCAAAGAAAGACACAACACATGAGGAAAAGAGTAACAGTAGATTTAAAATAGTAGCGGTCAAAGCAGGAAATGGGCTTCAGCTTGTAACTAATAATAATGATAATACCATTTTTTAATATTGCCATTCATTTCAAGAAGAAACACCAAGGCAGTTCAAAAATAAATAAAAGCCAATAGAAAAATAAAAAGAATAAAACACATTTTAAAAACACAACCACCAGTAATGCATAGTAATGCAACTACATTAAAACATTTATAATTTAAAATCAGGAACAAACAAGCCCATTAAAACAGAATAACAGCTGAAACAGCAATCAAAGTAGGAGATTCAAGTCAGGAGATCGGATAAATGCTGGGCGAAACAGATGTGTCTTCAAGGGTTGGTGGAGTACAAGTACTGATGTGGCCTATATTTCAGCAGAGGATAATCTTGCTGCAGTATGGGAAGGCAGGATCATGGCTTTACTATCAAAACACAGTAGGCACAACATCTGTAAGGATCTCACTTTCTGAATGATGTGTGAGTCCTCTACACAGTCCTATCCCACACTCCCAATACATGCAAGAATTATAACTTGTTTCATCAGAACTCTCTTTTTTTGCCTCTCTCAAGATTTATCAGATATTTGCCTGGGTAGGAACTTCAAAATTCATCTCAGATTATTTTGCTTTAAGCAAAATCTAGCAACAGCTGTACTTGGGATTTGTGGGACATCTTGTGACATGGCGGTGCTCTTATCAAAACTCCTTGGGCTTTCGTCAGAATTGATCATGTTTCACCTGAGGCAAAAGTCCAAAACCTGCCTTTGAGTTTTGCTTTAGACATAATCTCAATATCAGCTCCAGCCATTTCTAGCTTGCCTGTCACACAGAACTAAAGCACTGGGCAGAGATATATTTTGAGAACATAGAAAGTTGCCTTATAATGAGTCTGGTCATTGGTCCATCTGGCCCTCGGTAGAACATGACTTCAGGCATGAGTTTTCCTCAGCTCCACCTGCAGACACCAAAGATGGAACTGAGGACTTTCTGCATGCAAATCAGATGCTCCATCACTGAGGTAAAATCTTTCCCCTTTGAAGAGATATAAATGAGAGGTAGAGGGGAAAGTAGACATTGAATGGGCATGAAAAGAGCAAGAAAAGAGATGGGACCTAGCCACGAGAGATTATTCTATGTAACTGGCACACAATTTGGTATTTTCAATAGGAAATACTTATTTTGCATACTGCTAAAAGTGTGCTTCCCAAGCCGAATAAACATGTGGATTTATTGTAAGGCGACTGGAGAGTGTTACAATCCTGAGATTTAAGAACATAGTTATAAGCTGCAGCAGACAGTCAAGAGCGTAAATAAAAATGGGCAGAGTGAGTTCTGTGATCCATACATTTACATGCTAAGTTAACTATCTGTTATATAAAGGATGCTGCTAGCACAGAGTTTAGTACATTAAACCATGATGCCTTGCTCTTTCCAATGGATTTGTGGGGTGAGGGAGATCATAATATCCCCAGAAGGCAATACCAAAAAAGCAGGAGCAATAAAACAGCCCTTTTGTGAGCCATATAAAATGTACCATTTTATTGCCACAGATACTAATGAATTTAAACAACAAATTGCATCTTCAGCAAGAAGCTGTAGTTTTAGGGAATTTTCCCCACCGGGATTTCTATGTGCAAAACAAGATAAGATCGTTCTTTTCTCTTCACTGTTCTGCCATAGAGGGGATAATCAGACAGAGAACAGAATATCTGCAAACATTCAAAAGATTAGCTGAGTTTCCTAATTTCCTAATGTTCCAATTTTGAAAGAGACATTTCAACTTTGACACAGGAATTCACATTTCACATTATGATTTTGTTAAAAACAAAGAACCTCAAAATTCAAAACAGAATGTTCTAGAATTTTGGCATTTCTTGGCAGCTTTGATTTTGACAAACTTCAAACACGAAACTTTCTCAGCTGACAATTGTCAAAAGCTATTTTGCACTGTATGCTGTATAGCAAATGAGGTAAGATTATTTATTTCTTCTTTTTTAAACACCGTACTGTTATAAAAAGGAGAGCAACAACACAGCCCCATGCTAGGGTTACAGAGACTATGAAAACGGGCATAAGGAAAGAGAATCATTTTAGACTTATTAGAGGGACATTGCAAGGAAATGTTTTTAAGGGTGTTCAGTGGGGAGTTCAAGGTGGTCAAATATTGAATTAAAATTGCATCTAAAAGGTATTACAATTTTAAATAGACAGTTCATGAATATTATAGAATATTATAGAAGTTAGCTGTTCAGAGTTTGGCCTCTTCACCCTCAGCCCTCCCTCCAGTAGGGCTGCCATACGTACTGATTTTCCCAGACATTACCAGGATTTCAAAGGCAGAATTGACTTCTGGGGGGAATTTCCGAAAGGCGGTTCTTTGACTCTTAGATGGTGCTTTGGCTTGACTCTTTGGCAAGTCAATCAAAAAAATCACACACACACACACACACACACACACATATATATAACTTTTTGAAATATGGCAACCCTATTCTCCACACATTAGCTAGCAGTTCTGCTTGGCTTCTCTTCCCACAGTAAACCACTTCTTTCCAGGCATGGCAAACCAACACTTGTCTCCTGTCCCTTTATTCCTGGCTGTGTGTACAATATCTGTGAGGGAATGTGGCCCCTGACATGGGGAAAAAGGTTACGTATCCATGGCAATGTGCTTTCCAGTGCATCCCTGCATGTTTGCTGCAGAAATGGTGCCCAACTATGGCAAAATAGCCATCAGCTGTCAAATGCTACATGCCACGTCATGCCAACTATCAAATGCTGTCAGAGACCAACTATCTGATTTTGCATGTTGAAATCAAAGGGGAAAGGGGCTGTCAAATGCACAGATAATATCTGAGTAGTCAAAGATCATTCCACATAAAAATTCATAAAGGAAAAAATGTCTGGAATCAAATCTATTTCAAATTCCAGCTGTCATAGTGCCATTTTGCTCTATGTCTGTGAAGGGCAAGATGCATGCAGTTTTCCCTCCAAAGGGGCTACTATCTGACCAAGTTGAGCAAGAGGAATCTCTGCAGTCCCTGACCTAATGCCAAAGGAATCAACCCTGGGATGTTTCCCGAGCCTTGCGGATGAAAGAGCTCTGCGGTCCCTGAGCTGCTGCTATAGGGGGTGTTTTTCAACATGCTGTGAGCCAAACGAAAATGGTGCCCAGGCCTATTGCAAATGTTGCCAAATGCCCTTCTGGTTTACATCCGTGAGGGATGCATTTGCATGGCACAGTGAGACACGGTGTGCTGTTATCCTCCGTATTTGGGAACCCAAGTGTCAGAGAGAAGGCGTGACGTTGTTCACATAACAGGGAAATAATTGTGCCTCAGAAGGTTCTCCTTTGAAAGTAGGCATTTGCAAGGCACAGATAAGATGGCAAGATGAAAAGGTATCCCAAAAGCACCTCTAAGGCTGTAGGCAAAGAAACTCTCCAAAGAGGTAAGGGGGGGGGATAGCTTCAAGGAGCTACAGAGGCTAAAAGGAAGACGTGAGGTGGCACAAAGACCATGATGTATTAAATGCTGAGGGGCTCCCTCAGCTCCAGCTTCGCTAGCTCTCCTCATTAACTCACCACCTGTATTTATCAGCACAGGAGAGCAATATACTTTGATTAGTGTTGCCTTCATAAATGAAGGCATATTATGGGAACAGACATGTGTACAGCATATCATTTCTTGGCTATTTAATCACAAACTCCACTGCAAGGCAATGAATCTCCGCTCTCCACACAATAAAATTCCAGCGGAGACCAAAGTAAACAGCACGTGATATGAAAGGGTGCCGCTAAAATTTCGTCTGCGGTGGAATTTGAAGCAGATACAGTCGTACCTCGGAAGCCGAATGCCTTGTGAGACGAACATTTTGGCTCCCGAACGCCGCAAACCCGAAAGTGATTGTTCCAGTTTGCGAATGTTGTTTAGAACCCGAACATCCATTGCAGCTTCTGTGACTTCTGATTGGCTGCAGGAGCTTCCTGCAGCCAATAGGAAGTCACGTCTTGGTTCCCAAACGTTTTGGAAGTCAAATGGACTCCTGGAATGGATTCCGTTCCACTTCCAAGGTACGACTGTATTGTGGCTCTTCTTTAGGCCAAGCTTCTGAGGAGTTTCGGGAGAAGTAAACAGTAAATGCCAATGAGATTGGTGACATATACTAGCCATCTTCACCCATTTGAGGTGAACATGTCTGTGTTTCAAATAGAAAAGGAGTTAGGGGCATACATGTAAACCCAGCCTCCAGCATCCCTTCTGTTCTGACTACATTTCTGACCCTTCCAGGTCTGTGAGGGATTTGGAGGCAGGGTTCTTGATTTTAGGACAGGTCTGAAGTGGAGTTGGGGAAAGTCAGGAATTGAGCTGACACACATGGGATGTTGGGCGTGGTGCTTGCAGGCACGTTTTGGCCTCCTCCCCACATGTCCCCCCCCACACACAAATGAAAACACACTCCTGATTAGATGTTAGTTTCTGTTCTTATCACTGAGCAGCTGCTTGGAGTCACAGGACTCTTTTTATATTCCAGAGACATTCAAGTCTCACAGGAAAGGAGACGGAATGTGACGTTAGTGTGGTTTCCTGTTTCCTTTGTTCCTTTGTTCAGTTGCTCTCTGCTTTCATAGAGAGAGGATGTATATTTCTTAGCTGTCTGTGTAGTAAGAAATAAAGCATAACAATGTAGCCCAAACCTCTCCTCTCTTCCCTGTGCTGGGACTCTGCTGGATGAGAATGTGCCTTGGAGCCTCATCAAAGGCTCGAGGTCATTAAACACATCGGGAGGCCATTCTGAAGGCTTGGCCAGAGGAAGATGAAGCTTTATCAGGTTGGCCGAGCGGAGCTTCCAACATTAGAGCCCTTTGGGGAAGATGGGGGACCTGGTCATTCTTGGATTGGCTTTTGCTTAACGTAGAGTAGACTCGGAGAGTTGCCTTTAGAGATGAAGCACCCAGCGAAGGCCGACACGCAGAATCTGTCTAACAATCTTCAGATACATTCACTAAAATTGGTGAAGTTTCTCGTAATGGGTTCACAGATTCCAAGAATGGTGTGAATATCGGCAACACTGAAAACCTAGCTTCACAGAACGTCCGGGGCCCTATAGTGCAGAGCTTTTTTTAAAAAAAAAAAACTGGCATTGTTTAAGCTTTAAACTAGCTTTGAAAGGAAGGATGAGTGGCTCTAACTAGGTGTCGCCGGGCTTCCCGTTCTTCTTTCTTTTTCAAAAGCACATTTATTTATTTAATTTACAGATTTATAAAGGGCTTCACAGCCCAAAGCTGTCAGCATGGTAGTGGACAATAAGACAATAAGACAAAATGAGACAAAATCTTAAAGATGCAAACTCTAAAAAAGCGCAACCCATTTCTGCCATTGTGCTTTCCCGCAGTTACACACTGAAACATTTTCCGACTACAAAATCTGGGAGAGAGTCATGTTTTCAATCCAGCCACAGATCTGGGAAGTTGTTGTGCAAGAAATTATTTTGTCTAACGTCATATATCTCTTCTCTTCTCTAATGAGCAATAGTCAATAGCTGAATAGGCCACAGACAAGGAGGTAATACGAAACTGTGTTTCATACCACTGGGTTTACTAAGCCTCTTAGAAAGCCTGCACCTTGTTTTGATCATTTCTCACCTTGAAAACATGCTTAATTCTTCTATTCTTGGGGAGAATTAAAATTGTTATTAAAATTACACCATCTTTTTTTGCTCACTGTGCAACCCTGCCTAGATGGTGTCCAGGTATCAGTACAGCTTCATTCCAGATACGCTGATGGGGAGGACTTCATCTCTTGTTTTTCAAACGACTTATATCATTTTCAAAGGCTGGCTTGGTAAAAAGAAACTTCCATTCTGGTCCTAACATTTGTAGAGCCCGAAATGTATTAGTTGCTTAAAACACCCCCTAAAGCTAAGTGAGATCAACTGACAATTCATACGGCACGTCTTTGGGTTTCTGTTTTCAAAAGGACAGAGCCCTTTTAAGCATCTTCCAAGACAATAACGCCCACTCACATCACAAAGAACTCATAACCCACCTACTTTCATCAGCAAGAAACATTATAGCCAAACACTGGAGAAACCTGTCAGGAGTAAGCATGGACCAATAGTACCAAATAGTATGGGAAACAGCCTTATTAGAAAAATTAACCAATAAACTGAAATTGACATGGGGACAAATGGAAGAAGACGCCTTCACCCCGGTATGGCTCCCTTTTATCACATACGCAGCCCAACAAGACAACGACAAGAATCCACCAACAGCATACGAATCAATATGGCTAACCTGTTTCAAAAACACACACACACTCCACTCACACATGAAAACAAAGTTCACCACAGGCAACAACAAACAAACAACCACACCCTAGGCCAACCCCAACCTCTCTCACCACCAAAGGAACACAAGCGAATAGTAAAGAAAACCCGCACAAGAGACGCTGACACAAAACCCCACACATACATGAAGTAAAATAGAAACATGGGACCACCTGACCCCACCCCCACCCACCATGGCCCCCTCCATCTCTTCCCCCCTTTTCTTGCTAATGTAACACTAATGTCTCAACAAATGAAACTGATCTGTAGAAAATGTAACTTGAAAAAATAGACATTGCACATAGTTTTGTAAACCAAGAAATCTTTAATAAAAAATACGTCAAAAAAAGGATACAGCCTATCCCTAGGCAGCATCAGGTTTGAACAAAGCACTTAGATATCTGCTTATAATAAAATGAGTTTCTCCACAGAGATGCTTCATTTTTGCTTCTGTCATGAATCCACAGCTGACCCAGCCTGAGTCATCTCCCAAGACAACATGTATTCCACACTTGCTCTGTTTCCCCTCTTACCTGGCCAGCATTCATTGTACGTTTTCCTCCGAGCTGTGCTGACTTAGAAAAGCCATTGATCAAATTCAACTATTTCCCAGCCTCCTGATAATTTGTCTTGTTGAAAGTCCTCTACATTCTTTAGGTCATCCTTCACTGTAGATCAGGTGTACAGTGCAAAATTGTGTCCCAGATTTTGTTTCCAGGATTTAAACTCTCCCTGGAAGGACTCCAATCCTCCTTTCTTTGATCCATATTCTTTTTGACCAGATGTGTTTCTGGTGCTGCCCTCAATCTGAAGGTCAGCCTTGGTTCATTAAGGAGCCTGGCATGGACATATTCTGTTCATTATTGTTCCTCTGCTACTTCCAAGTTTCCTGTGTATCAGCTGTTGGTAGACTTGTGTTTCTTCTGGGGCAAGAATTAGTGAGGGTGCAAGATCTGCATTGTCATTAATGTAATTCCTGTCATTCAGTGCTATTTTTCGGGGGGGGGATGAAGGGGTATGCATACTGTCAGGGAACTGCCATCGGAACTAGAGGAGGAGGAGGCGAGGCTCCACAGCGATGCTGGAGAGGGGCCAAGCAGGGAGAGAGGCAGGTCTCCTGTTGGGGAAGAAAATCAGCGCAACACCAGGGATAGAGGGGGACCAATGGGGGAAGCAGAGAGCAGGCTCCGGGACTCTTCACTGGACACCAGCGGGGAGAGCACAGGTCCTCCGCTACCCACGCCCTACCTGCGCAGAAGACTTCCGCGCAGGGAGAGTAGGAGGAGACTGGGCGTCAAACAGCTTTTATGTTGGAAAAGGTTTAAGAAACGCCCACTGATGGATTCTGCCAGCGACTGAACAGCCACGGAGTGGATGGCTGTCCAGCGAGAAATGGTTTAACCAGCCAACCTAGCCCAGAGCAGCGGCTATTTACGCACAAGCAACCCCTAAAGCCATTACACATACCCCTAAACATTTTGTGAATCTTTGTACTTTTGTCCATTTACTGTATTTATTTTCCCCAATTTGAACTATAAAATGGTGATTTTCTTGAGTCAAAATGAGAGTACCCCTAAACATTTTTATTTATTTTTTTAGAAAAAAGCATTGCTGTCATTGAAATTAGAGCCAGTTACCTGTATAGTTATAGAGAATAAAATGCATGGTCCAAAAGTGGAAAATGAGCAAGGTCCCGACTAAAGAAGAATGGCAACTTAAGTTGACAGAATATGCACAACTCACAAACCTAACAAATAGATTAAGAGAACAAGAAGAACATACGTTTAAAGAAGATTGTAAAACGTTTATTGAATATATGGGAAATAATTGTGTACAGCTGAAAACGCTGGCAGTATTAAGATAAATTCAACGGTGTAAACAAGTTTTGATGGAAGTAATAATGGAATAGGGAATGGTATGGTTTTTTTTGTAAAAGATGCAGGGATTTATGATATGTAAAATGAACCATGGAAAGAGAAGAAGGGAAGTCATTGATATCTTAAGGATGTAAAATGAGTATTTTAATTGTAAAACAAAAAATTTAATAAAATTTATATAAGTTGGGGGAGGCTGATTATATCCTTATTAGTCTTTTTCCAAGTCAGGCTGGATCTAGACACATCAAGAAACATTTCAGTTAAACACATTGCAAACTTTTGTGGAATCTACACACATATAAAAAAATTGTTTTGAAATTCCTTTTTTTAAAAAGCATTTTTAAAAATACATTGAATTTTCCATAAGGCTCACCACCGCCATTTAGTTTCACATTGTGTATTGCACTTAAAACATTTTATTTGCAGCTACATAGCCAAGTCCTATATATGAAAAATCGGGTTAAGCAAAAATGGAAATCTGCAGCGCCATCTGGTGTCACAGTGTTAGAATACATAAGCAATGATTATGCCTATGCCTGTTCTAGATAATGTTTCATTGATAACTCCTATTGTATAGCAGCTTTTTACAGTGACATTGCTGCAAATGTTAATTTCCTGCCCCCACAGAACGTAAATAAATTGGTTGCTGCAGGATGCTGCAAGGTTATCTGTTGGGAGAAGCCCAGAGTGGCTGGGGAAACCCAGCCAGATGTGCGGGGTATAAATAATAAATTATTATTATTATTATTGTATACTGCGTGAATGAAGAGTTCACTTTTCTGCTCGTCTCTGCATCGCGAATTCCGACCTGCATCTGAACCTGCCTCAACATGTAGTCATGCTCATATGCAGTTGAGATATATAAGCAATGTGTATCATAACAGGATCAAGAGGGATAAAGTATTAAATGGCTGGAGAGAAACCTTTGGGGGGGAAATGCTTTTGTATTTTTAGATTGTGCGTGTTTTCTTCTTCTTCTTCTTCTTCTTCTTCTTCTTCTTCTTCTTCTTCTTCTTCTAAAGCCTCATTTAAGCAAATGCTTAGTTAGATGTTCTTTATTGGTGAGGGAAGCCGAAATCTGGGGAAGTTGGCTGCACTGCAAGAGTTGGTTGATGTCCAGTCGGTTTAGGGTCAGAGAACCAGATGGGGATGGAAAGGAAGCAGCTGCAGGAAGAAACCTCGGGGGCTTAATATAACCATCTTCTCCAGATCAGAGCAACGCAGATTCCTCCCCCCTGCCAACCCCCTCGCATGCACGCACATTGCTAGCATATGTTCTCGAACGCTGACCAAGCACTAACATGAAAGTGGGCAGAACATCTTGAGTGTACGCAAAGGGAAAGGCAGTCGTCGGGCTGCTGAGTTAAGAGTTCATATCAGTTTTAACCTGTGAAGTCCAAGACGGCTTCTCTTTCCGTCAAGTGCATTGCTGAGCCAAACATTTCTCTGCCATTGTGCTGAAAGTGGAAAACCTGCCAAGGTTGAGAGTGTATACAGATTTAATCCTAATTAATTTATGGCATATCTCGAGTTCCCCCCCCCTTCCCACCCCCCTTAATCATAGCTTCCAGTCTCAGAACAGTCAATTATTTCTGTTTACATTGTACTTTTTTTACAGCAATAGCCAGCGATTAAACGGTGTGTGTTTGTTTGTGTGCAGGGGGGCGGCGGAGGGAGTTGAATACTGTGATTTGCACTAGATCTAAATTAAACACCTGGAAATATCTTTCTTAACAAATATCAGTTTCAGGTCAGAACTTAGCTTTATGGGAGAAACACAGGGTTTGCAATCCTTAACCCTGTCTTCTCCCCCCTTCTGATCCCCCCCCCCGCAGATGCTCCCCAAAACATTAAATTATTTCCTTTCCTTAAAAAAGCAACAAAAAACACTCCTCTCAGGCTCTGGAACTGAAAGTTCAGGCAACTCAAGGATTAAGAACCAACCCCCCACTACCCATTGACCCTCTGCCACAAGTGCACCAATCATTTCCCGCACTAGATGTATCCAAGAGAATAAATTGGGAACACACACAAATAAAGTTTGTTTTGACCTGTTACTTGATTAAATATATTCAGCTTAGAACTTTGAACATTTGGGGAAAGATACTGCATGGTGAATAACAAGAACAGCAGCAACAACAACAATAACAGTAATGATTTTTATTTATACGTCGCCCATCTGGCTGGGTTTCCGAGCCACTCTGGGTGGCTCGCAACAGAATATTGTTATTATTATTATTAATAATAAAAGCAATAAAAGATCAAACATTAAAAACTTCCCTAAACAGGGCTGCCTTCAAATGTCCTCTAAAAGTCAGATAGCTGTTTATTTCTTTGACATCTGATGGGAGGGCATTCCACAGGGCGGGCGCCACCACCAAGAAGGCCCTCTGCCTGGTTCCCTGTAACTTCACATCCAGCAATGAGGGAACCACCAGAAGGCCCTTGGAGGTGGACCTCAGTGTCTGGGCTGAATGATGGGGGTAGAGATGCTCCTTCAGGTATACTGGGCTGAGGCCAATTACAGCTTTAAAGGTCAGGACCAACACTTAGAAATGTACTGGGAGCTAGTGAAGATCCCTTAGGACCAGTGTTATATGATCCTGGCAGCCACTCCCATTCACCAGTCTAGCTGCCACATTCTGGATCAGATGTCTTCTAAACGTTTATTCCTTTGGCATCTGATGGGAGGGCATTCCACAGAGTGGGCACCACTACTGAGAAGGCCCTCTGCCTGGTTCCCTGTAACCTCACTTCTCACAATGAGGGAACCACCAGAAGGCCCTCAGAGCTAGACCTCAGTGTCCGGGCAGAACTATGGGAGTGGAGACGCTCCTTCAGGTATATTGGGCTGAGGCCGTTTAGGGCTTTAAAGGTCAGCACCAACACTTCAAATTGTACTCAGAAACGTATTGGGAGCTATTGTGTGTCTTTCAGGACCGGTGTTATGTGGAATCTGATTCATCTGCAAGATGATGTGCCTGAAGTCAAGCAATTTAAGTAACTATGTAGTTTTGCAAATAATTTTTTAGATGGCTGAAAATGGAAGGGATATTTTTGGGGAAGGCATTGTCGAACAGGGTTTTCAAAGCAGAGAATGAGTAGGGTGAGGTTTTTGGTTTATTTGCTCAGCCTCGTTTTTACAGGCGCATCATCCAGAAGTGGTGGGGAACATCAAGCGAAGAGGCCAAATGTGCCCCCCGGCCTCTCTAACTTCCCCTTGGGAGTCTTGGCCATGCCCCCTACTGGCCCTAGTTTTCAACCTCATGGAGTGTTCTTGCCTTGGATAATGCACCGTGAGCACAGTCCAAAGGAGAGTTCAGCATACTAAAGCCATTGGCTACGATCTTCCAATGTGCACTTTGGTTTGTTTCGGATTGTGGCCCCTCTTTCTACACTGTGACCAACTTTTCCTCCTTTCTAATGCTGGAAATGTAACAGTATCCATTGGTGCGGAGGCCAAGGAAATTGTTTTCTCTTCATTCATTTGAAAAGGAAATAAAGCAATATTTAAGAGGAGCATAATCTCTGCATGAAAACGTTGCACGAACAACGCTTCTTCATTTTCAAGCTGTGAGCCTGAAGCTCTGTGTTCATTCTCTCTTATTTCCAATCAATGGCATCACCTAAGAAAGCTTATCGTGTACATCAAGGAAGATAGCACAATTGTCTTCAAATATCTGTAATGGTCACATATCAGCCCTATTCTTCTTCACTTATTGCTGTGTTGATGTGATTTGTTGATCAATGTTTCCAAGGAAACTTAATCCAATATCAGATGCAGCTGAATTAAATAAGATTGAGGGAGCACATTTGGGGAGAATGGTGCAGTCGCTTCCATTCTCAAAAATTTAAACATATGAAGGCAAGTTAAGACCAATTTTCTTTTATTGTTTGCAGGTCTCATGTTATTGTGGGGTTCATATTTGTGGGATTAAATGCATTTTGATTATTTTTTAGAGTAAGGAACTGTACTGCAACATTTCAAGAAGTGGGAAAAACAAAGCATAACTGCATTCAGATCTGCACATTCATGCAGGTGGTGCAAATCAGGTCATGTTGCCTCAGAATATTGAATTATTCACACATCCCTAAATATGCCTCTATATTATAAGCACACCATACATAGATCCTGCTCTGATTACATCCAGATTTAGCTTTGAATGTTACTGTTATCATATAAATTCAAGGTAAGTGCACAAAATGAGGAGATGTTGGTAATGGAGTTCTATTAGTGAATCCACCATCTACCAGCATCTTAAAAAGCAGAGACATCACCTTGCCAACAAAGGTCCGTATAGTTAAAGCTATGGTTTTCCCAGTAGTGATGTATGGAAGTGAGAGCTGGACCATAAAGAAGGCTGATCGCTGAAGAATTGATTCTTTTGAATTATGGTGCTGAAGGAGACTCTTGAGAGTCCCATGGACTGCAAGAAGATCATACCTATCCATTCTTCAGGAAATCAGCCCTGAGTGCTCACTGGAAGGACAGATCGTGAAGCTGAGGCTCCAATACTTTGGCCACCTCATGAGAAGAGAAGACTCCCTGGAAAAGACCCTGATGTTGGGAAAGATGGAGGGGACAAGGAGAAGGGGATGACAGAGGACAAGATGGTTGGATAGTGTTCTCGAAGCTACCAGCATGAGTTTTGATCAAACTGCGGGAGGCAGTGGAAGACAGGAGTGCCTGGCGTGCTCTGGTCCATGGGGTCACGAAGAGTCAGACACGACTAAACGACTAAACAACAACAACAACAACATATATTTAGGGAAGTTCTTGGTTCAATATGCATTTGGACACCTCTTGAGATATTGTGACAAAATTTTGCATGATTCCTGACATCAAGAAACAGGTTTTTATCTAGGTTTGAATACAATTGGATGCAGTCTTGAATAAACATGGCGGACAGAACCTTTCAGAACTGCACTGATTTTAAGCACTGATTTCAAAACTTCTCTGATTCTTTGGTTTCTTAGAATTCCTGAGCAGTGTTAAGTACAAGGCTGCCCTCGTGTGTAGTAAATGTAAGTTGATATACCACTGAATGTGAACATTCTCCAAAGTTTTGGCTTTAGAGAGTGAAATGTACAAAAGTCCCCTGAAAAATGTCCTCTGGTTTCTTCTGGTTCTCTCAAAATCCCTCAGATGATTTGCCTGAGATGGAACCCTCAATTTGCTTCAATGTTTGCTTTAGATAAAAAGTTGATGGCAACTCCCTCAAGAACCTGGTTCACACATTCATGTTCTGCACTTGGATCATTACAGGTATAATGCCCGTCCAGGCAGAACTTTAATTCCTCATTGCAAAAGCAATACTTTTCGGCAGTGGGTGGGATGCTTGTGGCCTTCCATAAATTGGTCGGCTACTGTTCCCATAATCCCCTACCATTAGCCATGCTGGTCAGAGCTGATAGAAGTTGGAGTCCAACAATATTTGGAAGGTTGCGGGTTCCCAAACCTTGGTATAAGTTCTCACATTCAGCTATCCATCATTAAATATATACAGTAGTCGAGTGAACTTCATGCTTGTGGAAATAAGACCTGCATTCGAGTGTAAACAGGATTGTCAACAGCCTTTGCATTTTTGACCCTCGCTGTTAACATACGCAACACACAAATATCCAGTGCTATTTTTCTGGAAAAAGAGGTGCTGGAACTCACCATGAATCTCCCTTGTTCTCTTATAATGGCAATGGTGTCCATCTGAGAGGTGATGGAACTGAGTTCCGGCTGAAAAAAAAGCCCTGCAAATACTATCCCTCAAAGTGCATTAAAACATGTGGCAAGATGTTATTTCTGTGTGACTCACAGGGCTGGCTACCTGTCATGGAAATTTCCTGAAAATGGCTGCAAACTACAATGCAGTTGGAAAACATATATTCACTGAAGCTTTAGGGTTTTGTTTTGTTTTTGTTTTTGCTAAGTAATATCTATTTCTCAGCCATTTCTCCTAGATTGTGTTTATATTGGACAAATACTCCCCCCTCCCCTTTGCTGGACATGGACCTATAGTTAAAATCTAACTTTGCTTCAGGACATATACTTTTTCTATTAGCTAAAAAAGCATTCAGCAAACGAGCAAATATATTCTTGCAAGATGTGAGGGGAAATAATACAGAAATCATATTGAGCTATTGATGTTACTCTGGTGGAAGTTAAGGTGATTATAGGCCCCCAGGACATGTTTAAGACCAGGGTAATCCATGCGAATATTGTTTTCAACAAAGCAATAGGCACTGGGCAGAATGGAATCATCTGCTTTTGCCTTAGGACTGACTAAGCAAAATTGGAATTATTATCCTCCAGTTTTCTTAAAAATCTATTCTGCTAATGTCCGCTTGGATCTGTGTTTTGGAAGCATTCATCAGAGCCAACTTATTCAGAATAATTAGGACTCTACCATTTCAGACTACAGTGGGCGACTGTATTTTTAATACTCCCCCTTTTAAAAATCCACCTTGTTTCACCTGGGAACCCAGTCCATTGGGGAAAGAAGTAGAAAGGAATCTTTTCATCCATGTAGAAGCAAGTTTTCCTCCAGATGTGCATTTTAACATGCAATTCGCCCACGTCAAAGTTCATGTGAAACAATCTCAAAGAGAGCTCCTTCAAGGCCTGGGTCTGGTATGGGTGGGAGAACCTCCTAGAAAACTCACGTGTGTGCCAACTTGGATGTCATGATGGAAGGAAGCTTGAATATAAATTTAAGAAAATAAATACATATAGAATAGAATCATGTATTTGGAGCCTTGAAACTGATAGGCATTCCTCCTGTTTTTGTTTTGTGCTATGCATGCAGCAGTGAAGTGCTTCACAGGTATGATGTCATTGATTGGTTTGTTTGCTGCCTGTATATGATATTCTGGTTTTTTAATCTTTGGTGTATTTTTATATTAGCTGTAAGCCTCCCAGAGTATCTGGGGAAACCCAGCCAGATGGGTGGGATATAAGTAATAAATGTTGTTGTTGTTGTTGTCTATTCATAAACATTCTGGCTACTAAGATGGCAAAAATGTCAGAATGGTGGGGTCCACTTTTTTGTGAGAGAATGAAAAGTTGCTATTCCAGCTGGTATTTAAACCTCACACAGGCCTTAAATGCAGAAGTAGATTTCTGTAGCAGGAAAAGTTCAGATCCTTGACAAGATAGCATTTCAGAATACTGCAGATGATGACCGTGTCAATTTTTATGGGTCGGTGGCCTTGTTTTTTTGCATTACTTGTGTTAAATTGTTGCCTTTTTAAAATGTGCATTTTTTTTGTTAAGTCACCTTGAATCTCTTTTTGTTGAAAAATGGTGTCTGAGAAATGTAAATAATAATAATAATCATTGCCTGTGTTTGCCATTTTTCTCAATTCATGTCATAGTTACCTCAAGCAACGCTGTCAATAAGGTGATGCATGCTCCCCAATTAGAAATATTGAATAATGAGAATGCCAGCAACATTGAGTCGTTTAGTTCAAGCATGCAAATCTATTTATTGAACAGTTTCAGATTTCAAGTCATTTTAAGGCACTTTGTCTGGGGTAAAAATGCAAGATGGCTTCAAGGTAGCTTCAGGATATACAATTGTAGAGTTGGGACCCCGAGGACTATCTAGTTTCGAAATGGGAAAGTATAGCTATTAATAAAGTCTGATTAAAGATTCAGAAGGGGATAAAACTGGAATCAAGTTGCTATGGGCAGAGTTGTTTACAGTTTCAATAGGTCAGATATGTGTGATTGTGCAACTTCATATTTGCAGTCACTGAGAGCCCATGTGGTCAGCATAAGAGCAGGGAGACCAGAATTTGCCCCTAAAGCTTCCTGGATTATTGACATCTCTCCTGAGCTCTTTAGAAAAGGAGCAGCTAACCTGTGGCTGGCTCTCCAAACTTTCTTAGACAACTACTTCCATCATCCTTTAATATGAGCCACACTGGCTGGGGTTGATGAGGAGTCTTAATGACTGAAGGACCACTTCTTTAAAGAACATGCTTCGTTTTCTTCTCTTCTTTGGCAATCACTCATAGCCAAGTAAGATTGTCTTGCATGAACACAGTGAGTCTGTAAGTGACTGTGGAGGCCAATTCTGGATCCACACGTCCTTCCACAGTGGGGACATAGGTTTCCGAGTGGGAATTGATCATGGTGAGGGCTTGCCAAGCATGCCTTCCTCTTAGCATGTTTCTCCCTTTTGTCCTGAGTTTGAGTGTCTTCAAAGCCCATGACACCTTTGGAAAAGGCTGTTCTCCAACTAGAGCGCTCACAGGCCAGTGTTTCCCAGTTGTTGGTGTTTATACTACATTTTTTAAGATTTGCCTTGAAAGAGACTTTAAACCTCTTTTGTTGACCACCAGCATTACACTTTCCATTTTAAAGTTCAGAATAGAGCAGTTGCTTTGGAAGACGATAATCAGACATCCGCACAACATGACCAGTCCAACGAAGTTGATGCTGTAGAATCATCGCTTCGACACTAGTGATTTTTGCTTCTTCCAGTACACTGGCATTAGTTCACCTGTCTTACCAAGTGATGTGCTTATGAAAGAATACGCAACACACACATGAGAAACATCTGCAAAGCTAGAGGATGTGGTGTCATGTCCGCCAGCAGGTCTTTCATATGACTCAGTCTATTCGTCCACATACTCCTGTATTGTCTTATTCTGAATGGCACCGGGTAGATTTTCCGGAAGTTAAGTCAAACCCTTTCCCAATACTAAAACATTTAAACTGATATGCCGAAGACCATAGTTGTGTCTGAAGCATTCATCCCACAAGGACCAGTCCCTTTTCTCACTGGGGTCCAGGGCTGGGTCTAGAAGCCCAGCAAACACATGCTCTCTGCCCCATTTTTGTTGAGAAGACTGAAAGACCTGTCCCTGCCCAAGTACCAGCATTTTGCTATTTCAACAATTTACAGATCCTTCTACCAGATCCTACAACAACCTTCCTTGTTTTCTATGTCAACTGACACAATTCATTATGGTCAGAGGGGAAACAATCTGATTTTTGCTTCCTTCATTCCATGGAACTCAATTACCATGATGGAAGTAATAATGGGTAGGTTACCATAATTTGCTGCAAGGAAAGACAAGCCATCATCCAAGTATAACAATGGGAGCATACAATTGCTTTGCCATTGCATGACCAGGGATGACAGCCCCAGTCCCCAGGGATCACAAGAAAAGGAATAAGGACACAGAAAATGTT
Organism: Podarcis raffonei; assembly: GCF_027172205.1. Classification (NCBI taxonomy): domain Eukaryota; kingdom Metazoa; phylum Chordata; class Lepidosauria; order Squamata; family Lacertidae; genus Podarcis; species Podarcis raffonei. Next base: position 23,992,681 of record NC_070606.1, read on the forward strand.
ATGGAATTAAAATTAGGCCACAACTTTATTAAACTTTATTAAACTTCCGAATGTAGGAAGATTTGGCTTAGGCCTTGGGCATGTATCCCTGCCAGCCCCCCCAGCTGGGGGAACTGGGGCACAGCAGGGTAATTGGGATATGGGGGTGCTCTGCCTGATGTCAGTGTAGGCAGACAGCCGAGCCCATATCCCCTTTCAGTGTATGACCAGTGACACCCATTATATAACCCCTTTAAGAGGGGACCTTGGAATCACCACCGCAGGGGGGTGAATCAACACTTCAACCCCCCCTCCACTTATAGGGAAGAAAAGACTAAAGGATTCGACCCAAGGTCATAACCGCCAAAGTTGTGACAAATTGCTACGGGGAAGACAAAACCTGCCAATGCAGGAAAATTTCTTCCCAGTCCTTCAACAGCAACCAGTCAAAACCATAGCAGCACCCGCTAAACAGGAAGAAAAAGGTTAACCTGCAAATGATAAAGCATTAAACAAAGGGAAGGTAGGGAGGGTGAATCTCCAGAGCCGACTGGACAGACATGCAAGGAATTTCAATGGAAGCATAACATGATTTCAGGCAAATAGTGGAATATCTCAGCAGTATTCTGTACATTCTCCACATCCCTCAGCAGGAAGCCGAGTAATTCAATTTACCCTCCTCCAAAGAAGAACTATGGTATGTAGTGTGAGAAAAGGTACCACTGATGTTTCCAGTTAAAGGCCAAGATTAGAGCTGGTGCATGCTGACCTTATAAGCATTTGTTTTACTTTATTAAAAATTGTGTACTGCACTCAACAATGCTCCCTTCTTCCCACCTCTGAGATTATACAACCGCTTCATCAGTCTATTTACAGCTTTGTACAGGTGGTACTTTCAAGGTCAACGCTGGAGCAATCAAACAATCTGAACAGTGCTATGAATATTCATCCCCAAACATAATGAAGAAGGTACATAAAGGGCAAAGAGCCATTTAAATATAGACTAGCACAGGAAACAGAGGCATGGCCGAGTAAATTCAGAAAGTGCAAATTAGTAATATTACATGCTATCTATGCCAATATACACTGTGGCTGAAGTAACATATGTGTCCTGCTAAAGAGCTGCACTTTCAGTTGCATGGCTTAGCCCTTTCAGTTAGAAAGATGAATAAAATGAAATATTTGCCCCCAAAATATGTTGAAAGTGGGTTTGGGTCAGGGCCGTGACTGGTCGGGAGATTGCCTGGAAAATCTCATGTATGCCACCTTGTGTTACATGGTTGAAGAAAAGAGGGATATAACTGTATTCAGTGCTTTTTCTGGGGGTACGCAGGGGTACGCATACTGTTAAACATTTTGTGAATCTAAGTTTAGCTTCATTGAGGGGCAGTATTTCAATATGAGTAGGAAGATAAGAGTACCCCTATTTTTTAAAAAAAGAAAAAAAAGTACTAACTGTATTAAAACAGGCTAGCTCAGTATTCCTTACAACATCCCTATATGGCAGGGACGTCCAACTCCCAAGAGACTGCAATCTACTCCTGGAATAAAAAACTGGCAGTGATCTACCTTTTGGGGGGGGGTTGGAAATCCAAAGTTGTTAAGCTTTTTTTATGGGGGCAGTGCAAGTATTTATATATCTACTCACACACAAATTCAGTTAGATGGAGCCTATTCTGTGCCAAATGGGTGGAGGATTGCAACCTACAGCTGAATAGCAGCAGCCATCCCCTCAGCAAGGTTTGGGAACTAGATCGGTCTTCCTGAAGCTACCACATGTTTGCCTCCTATTTACCAACAACAGTATGCGTCTTCCAATCTAAAGCATCCTTCTGAGAGCCAACTGTACTGTGTGTGAGATCATCTCATCTAATCCATCTCCCTTTTAGATGACAAAAATGTGCATTTTGGCTTGTCAGATGCATGAAAAGTATTACAGCCTTCCAGCGATGTTTGCAAAGCACCAACTTCCCTCCCCTATAAATACCAACAGCGTGAAAAAAATGGAGGGTGGGAGAAGAGGAAGGCAGGTGGCCTTGCAAAAGAAAGATACTTATGTTCCCTAAGAAAGACCACTAAGAAGAAAGGGACAAGTAAATGCAACCCCCCCTTTGATGTTCTCCTTCCTTCTCTAACTTTTTATTTTCAATAACAACACGGTGGAAATGGAAAGGAGATGAAAGACGATGTTTTCTCATTTTTAAAGAAAAAGGAGATGATAGTGGTTAGTTAAAATAGAGGGTTGCTCTAAGTGCAGTGTGTCACCAAAGTCTGTCTTGGGTGACACACTGGTAACTTAAAAGGATGCTTCAAGAAGCAGATTCACCAAATCTAATGAATTGGGGCTGCAATCTGATAATAAAAGTAATGGCCGGGGGAGGGTTGTTTTCACAATTTCTTGACAGGATTGCAGCATTAAACCAAATGAGAGCAACTGGGTACAGTTCCCATGTTAGCCGATGAACCCGGAACCGATCTGGGCCAGCCACTGTAATTGGAGGTGATGTGTTAATGGGTTCATGCAAAGGATGCCATTTAGTTAGGGCATGTGCCATCCTGCTTCATATTTTAGCTTATATATTACTCCACAAAAGCCGCTGTATTTCTGCCAACTCGCAGCTTCTGTGCACTGGCTGATTGTTGCTATTTGTAAAGGTATCAGGGGGTTGCTCGAGAGCAATCAGGCAAATGCCTCCCTGGTCGGCTGTAAAGCCTTGTTTTTGGTGCCAAAATAAACTTTCACCGTGCAGAGCACCACTCTTCTATGGCTCACTCATTCACTGGCAGAATCTGAGAGTGGGCGGTCCCTGAATCTTCCCCAGCAGAGTAATCTCTTGACCCCCAGTCTACGCCTCCCTTCTCGGCGTGTTAGCCTACTTGCAGCCTCCGAGCCCTGCATCTCCTCCTCACTAGAGGCGTGGCTTCTTTCCTCCGCTGAGGAGGTGCTGTTTCCCACGATCCCTGGGGGCTCTCTGTAATCCATCCGCTCCTTCCCCTCTCATGCCTGAGCCGATGGCAGTTCCCTGACACTATTAGACAATTAAAATGGGCCTATTTCTAGCAGCTGTGCCATGGAACAGACAAGGAGTAAACAGGGCCTCCTGTCTAGTATACCTAAATAAAGCTGTTCATGTTTGAGTTGACCCAAAGTGCCAGAGTCTGCGTCTTAAGAAAGGCAGCCCTGCTAGGCAACAACACCTCTCTGTCTGCACAAACTCTAGATGTGCTAGCGTAGCCAACCATGGTCACGATCCAAAATTCCCATTTTGTTTGTGGGCTCATAAACAGAGCACTGCCCCATTTCATAATTTGCGGCTTCTGGCAGACACTGAACTGGCCAGAGGCAGCATTATTACAACTGCCAGGCAGTTGGTTCTCATGAACAGTAAACTGATAGGATACTGGACTTCTGCGTCTGACCCGCTATGAAATGGCTGTGTTTTTGTGAATCATTTAATTGCTCTAATTTTCCGATGAGTGAAACCTCACATTTCAGCATTTTAATTTTTCTCTGGGTATTGCTGACTGTCCCTGGAACGCTGTAGAGAAGAAACAAGGACTAATTATAACATTTAATAATCGTAAGTGTTTAATTGACCTCGGAATTAAAGCAAACAGGCAAATATTTGTTTAGATCATTATCCAGAGTTAAAAATAGCACTTGGCAAGCTTTAAAAAAAAGAAAAAAAGTTTGGCGACAACAAGGCTTTAATAGCGGCTAGCTCAATGTAATTAAAAATCCTATTTTTTCAATTAATTAGTTCTAATAGTTCCTTGTAAAAATGCACTCTGTTGCAGATTGAATTTAATAGAATGGTTCCCATTTGTTGCCTGCACAAAGAACCTTTCCTCCAATAATGCTTGAGTATTTCCAGATTTCGTCAACAAATAAGTGGTTGGCGCTTATTGCTCCTTATCATGACCACAGCATTGTGTTAGCATTTGTGAATTAACCCAGCAGTTTCCACTGGCCCAACACTGCTACCCGATCCATCTGTCATCCAACGTTCCCCATCACCAGATACTTTGTAATGGAATCATACTGAACTATGACATTGCAAAGAAATGGCGCCAGTGTCAGGACTGAGAATAAGTATCATACGCAATACATTTCACCTAAGCTGAACTTCAAAGAACACTGAACTGGTTCTTTCCCATCAACATTTCGCTTAATGTAAATTTCAAAGGCTATTGAGGGGGATTTCTCCTCAGGTGAAATGTCTCAGGAAAGTTGGAGAGAGCCCAAACAATTTTTGCCAGACCAAACACCACAAATCGTAAGGTCCTGGAAGCAATAATGTAGCTTGCTAGGCAGAGTGCTGAAAAAAGGACCTACAAGGTCTCCGAAATGCTACGGGTTCCATGTGTGGGATCAGCTAGACAAGCACAGCTTTGTGGTCTCAATAAGGTACAAAGGTAAAGGACCCCTGGATGGTTAAGTCCAATCAAATTCAACTATGGGGTTGCAGTGCTCATCTAGCTTTCAGGCCAAGGGAGCCAGTGTTTATCCACAGACAGCTTTCCTGGTCATGTGGCCAGCATGACTAAACCGCTACTGGTGCAATGGGACACCATGACAGAAACCAGAGCACATGGAAATGCCATTTACCTTCTTGCCACAGCGGTATCTATTTATCTACTTGCACTGGTGTACCTTTGAACTGCTAGGTTGGCAGGAGCTGGGACATAGCGACGGGAGCTCCCTCCCTCTCAGGGATTCCAACATACATGGAGGAGATAATAGTGTAGGAAGGAGGGGTTTGGGTTTGCCGATCACTGGGGAGCATTCTGGGGCAAGCTGGGCCTTACAAAAGTTACAAAAGTGCTTGTGCGTAAAGGGTGCTGCAGCTCTAGGCAACGTTGCCTGGCTAAACCTTTCCCTGGCTGGACAGCCCTTTCTCCATGGCTGTGTCAGTCGCTGGCAGAATCCGTCAGTGGGCGTTTTCTGAACTTCTTCCAACATAGAAACTCTTTGACCCCAAGTCTCCTCCTAGCCTCCCTGCACGGAAGTCTCCTGCGCAGAGTGGGCGTGGCCAGCGGAGGTCCTGGGCTCTCCCCGCTGCTCTCTGTGGAAGAGTCTTGGAGCCCTCTCTCCGCAGTCTCCCCTTGCTTCCTGGTGTCACTCCTATTTCCTTCCTCAAAGGAAGTTCTCTCTCTCTCCCTGCTGGTCCCTTCTCCTGCATTGTTGGGGAGCCTTACCTCCACTCTAGGCTCCGATGGCAGTTCCCTGACAGTTACAGACTCCACAAACCAGTAGAGAACCAGACTGTTTTAAACTAACTGAGCAGCTTTTAAACTAATTGAAGGTGGGGGAGTCAATGGGAGCTGAGCATGCTGCAGTTCAGAACCTATTTCCCCTCTGGAATGAAGATGATATAATCAATGAAAATTTGAATGAGAGCCGTTTAACAATCAAGCCTTCTTCCTAGGGAGCTCTGTGAAGGAAATCGGGGTCTCCCAACTATTCTCAGCATCCTTTGCAAACCACATTTCCTGGGATTCTTTGGGGGACACCATGACGGTTTATAGTGCCAGGATCTTGCTTTAAATATATTGCACAGAATATAATAATAATAATAATAATAATAATAATAATAATAATAATAATTATTATTATTATTATTATTATTATTATTATTATTATTATTTATTACTTATACCCTGCCCACCTGGCCGGGCCTCCCCAGCCACTCTGGGCGGCTCCCAACAGAATATTAAAAACACGATGAAACATCAAACATTAAAAACTTCCCTAAACAGGGCTGCCTTCAGATGTCTTTTAAAGTCAGGATAGTTGTTTATTTCATTGACATCTGATAGGAGGACGTTCCACAGGGCGGGTGCCACTACCAAGAAAGTAGTGGTGCCTGGTTCCCTGTAACCTCACTTCTCACAGGGAGGGAACTACCAGAAGGCCCTCGGAGCTGGACCTCAGTGTCCGGGCTCGGTCCAGTATACTTGAAGGAGCGTTTCCACCCCCATCGTTCTGCCCAGACACTGAGGTCCAGTGCCGAGGGCCTTCTGCAGTTCCCTCACTGCAAGAAGCGAAGTTACAGGTAACCAGGCAGAGGGCGTTCTCGGTAGTGGCACCTGCCCTGTGGAACGCCCTCCCACCAGATGTCAAAGAGAACAACAACTACCAGATTTTTAGAAGACATCTGAAGGCAGCCCTGTTTAGGGAAGCTTTTAATGTTTGACGGACTATTGTATTTTAATATTTTGTTGGAAATTGCCCAGAGTGGCTGGGGAAACATAGCCAGATGGGTGTGGTATTATAAATTATAATTATTATAATTATAATTATAATTAATATGTTTCTTGCCAGCCACCGGTGGTTCTCCTAAGTCATGCAAGTGTCTTCCAGCACGCCATTGAAACCTCCATATCTGTACATTAACCTGGAATGCTATTGATGTATTTGGCCATATTTTGACACTGCAGTTAAAGAAATGCGGGATTTAAGGCAGTGGTTTATAATCTTGCCACAAGGATATCTTCCTGCTAAGCAATCGCATGCTTTTAGATGCTTTTGATGAATAAGCTACATCAACTGATGTTTCAGTAGCAAGGTGCATCAAATTCATTTTGTGCCTTTTTAGAATGTTTAGCAGGGTTGCCCAAAAGGAGAAAAGAAGAAGAGAAGGAAGAAGAAGAAAGAATAAACTTCCTTTCACAGGATCCCCCCCCCCTTTCAGAGAAGAGAGAGACTATAAACAAAGTTCTTTCATAGCTTTGATTCTTAGCGTCGGTAGATGAAAGCCTTCTCCGGTTGCTCACATGGGAAGAAATGAGATGGGAAAGAAGAAGGTCAAAGCTGCATAAACATATTGTTGTCCCTGTTTAACTGAACTATGAGTATAACACTATTAGGAATTTAAACAGTATAAATTATGTGGCAAAGAAAAAGGATGCTATTTGAGGCAAGGTTAACATTTTCTTCCCTGTGAGCTGGGGCGAGATCCAGTTTCGCCTTCCCTTAAGGGCAAGGAGAGTAATGGCCAAAGGTATCTCACGAGACTACAGTAGTATATTTTGCCCCAGCCCTATGCCAGAGAGAGGTTTATAATTTCTTTTTCTTTATCCTGAAGTCTAAATAACAGCCAGCAAGAAACTGGCTCTGTTCTTTCTGCTTCGATCAACAAGGCCCTACATTTGCTGGCGCTCTCAGGATTCCAATAAGGCATTGCCCTTTTCTCTCACAGCCTACTAGCCGATAAGGATGGAAATTGCCAGCCAGCCGATTAGCAATCTTGAATTTCATATGTTGTATATTTCCTGAACTTGACATTAAGTAATTTCACAGGGGGCGGGGGGTAGGATTCAATCTTTTACAGCTGACTTTAGCAGAGCCCATACACATTTTATGTATATTTTATGCAGAATGGTAGGGTACTTAAAAATGTGACCGAATTTCATTTCACTCACTCACACACACACACACACACACACACACACTTTTCATCCAAAAATGTGACTTAGAAGGCTGGCCCAAAGTTTATAACTTTTGCAAGGTGTGCAAGTCAAACCTTGTTATGTATGACGTACTTGGTAGTTTCATTTGAAATATTTCATCTATACTTCTAATGTACCTTATTCAGAGGCTTTTCAAAGCAGGAAGGAAAGCTGACTATATTTTCCATGGGTTCCAGGAGTGTTTGAGAACCAAGGTACCAGTACTGGAAAGGCCACGTTGAAGTTTGGAAACAAGGATCAGCCGCTGTTGACTCCAGGCTGTTTTCCTGACATAACTCTTCAAGGATTATGGAATCTGAATTTAGAATTTAGGAATATAGGAAGCTGATTTCTAGTTCAGTGCTGCCTGATCTGAAGCTGGGAACTAACCCAAGACTATAGGTACCCAGGTCACTGATGCACTGTAGTTTATGTGGACCAGTGTGCCATTGAGCAACAGTGAAGTTCATTTTAATCTAACAATGTTTTTCTGAGCAGAGTTAAGTTTAAAAGCCAAGCTGCACGTTCATATTCCATTTCATTTTCCACAGAATCCTCATTTTCCACACACCATTCCTTATTTTCCCCTTCCCCAGTGTTTATATCTACATATAATGTGTTGCCAATTTCTTTTTGACACTGTTACACTTGGACTTTAATTGAAATGCATTCACTGGTTTTCAGTGGGTGTATTTAGAGTAAAAATATCCTAATGGATTTTGGCCTCTGAAATCCTGTTTGTGCACCAAACCCCTGGGACAGATTAAGAACCTCCTCCTAGTTTTCAGTGGTGATGGGATTTACATAGAGAAGAGTCTTACATAGAAAAGGGTCTGAAATGGTACCATCCAATGACCAATATCAATTGAGTTTGCCCAATTATGGAACTTGACAGCTCCTTTGGATATTTAAGCAGCACTACATGTACCAAAATGATGGTTTAGCAAATTGTGTGTTATATACACAGTGACAAGGCATAGGATCAGCTTCTAAACGTTTATGTTCCATTTTCCTTCCCAGCATGGCCTTACAGTATTTAGAGGAACATGAAATGCTTCTATCGACTGTTTTCCGTTTCTCTCAACAGGAAGGAAGGCATGGGAAAAAGAAATTGCAAATGCCCTTCATCTCCCCAATACTTTTAAGAAGCCCATACTGTACAAAGTAATTCTGTCTGTCAGTTACAGTTAAGGGTTGCTGGTGGTGAAACACTAACAAGAGTTTGCCTCTCTCTTTTTTTTCCTTTTTGGAGGGGGAATTGTAAAAAAAAATACCACAAAGATTTGGTTAAAGGTTCAGAGTCAACACCGAGGAGAGCAGCAAATTAAACAGTGTGAGTAATGAACACGGGTATTGCTTGTTTATATGAAGTGCAGGTATTTAAAATGCTTCGGAGCATATGGCAACGTTCTCAGTGAATTAAAGATCAGTGATTAGCAGCCTCTAAGCTGAATCTGGCCTGATGAGTAATATTGTTTGCTCCGCCTCCAGATGCCAACCTCAGAAGCAAAAGATATGTGTGGCAACATTTGCTGTGATACGACTTGGAAACAGGCCACTTTGCAGGGTGGGAGTTGCAGCCTTGGTCTCGGAATGACGTTCTGGCATTATTAGTTTCTTGCTATTAGTTTCTCACCAGGGCCAGGATGTCTAAAAAATGGAAGGATGACAGTACCCAACAATTGTCCCCATAGAGTTTACCAGGGACAGTCCCAGGGTGGGGAAAAAACTACTATGTCAGAAATTAAATCATTATAACAAGGGGGGGAAAGCTATGTAAAACTCCCTTAGAATTTTCTTTGCTCTCTGGCGCCATCTACTGTTGCATTTATGTAGCCGACTAATGTAGCCGAGTCCCCTGTTTTCTTGTGCATGTCTCTGCTAAATCACTCTCCCTATTGTCAAAACCATTTATTTTAATCGATTTCCTGTCCAGGACCAGCAGTGATGCTTAAGCAAACACTGCCCAATTGCCTTAAAAATAGAATGGGATGAAGAGCAACAGGGCCCCAATATCTACTCAGAAGTAAATCCCACTGGGTTTCACCATTTGGAATCAAGACCTATTGAATTCAGTGGAGTTTACTCCCAGGTAAGTGAAATCAGATGTGCAGCCATACTCCTGAAAAAGGGAATTTAGGACTCCTGGAATGACTAGGTGCAAGTGAAGGCTGTGATTTAGACAAATTGCCCTGCTCAGCAGCCAGCAAAAAAATAAAATTGTATAGCTCTTTACGTTTAGGAAATAACCATTAGCACATAATGGCATAATAAGTGGCATTATACATATCTTCAAAAATATTTGATAGCAAAAACGTATAATATGCCATTCTTTGCAAATATTTAAAGCCTGTATGTGTACTTTTATCATCATCATCCCCGATGTATGCCTATCAAGATCCTGCAACAATTCTATATTTCTGTGATTTTTGCGTATATGGAACTCAGAATAGGCACTTCATTTGAGATTTCAAAGGGTAAGGAGGCTCATAAGCAGACAGGTGTTTCCTAAAATATGCTTGGACCAAGGCTCTGTACAGCTACATAGGTAAAAACAAGCATCTTGAGTCTGAGCAACTGGTTGGTATTTAGTGCATAACTGAGATACGGATGTAAAATGCTTCTTCCATGGACTTCCCATTGAAGATTAGTAAAGCAATTAGAATGCGGTTAGCAGTGACAAGCAGCTCAGTGCAGATAAATCTTCTGGATGGCATCCTAGCTATTTTGGCACATTCAATTTTATTGACTGTCACTTCAAAGCAAATCTTATTTATTATCAAAGCAGCAATCGGCGGCATCCTTGAAGATCTCCTAATTCCCCTGTTTTGATTATTAATTTTGAAGATACAGTGTTTGATATTATGTTTGCGGCAGTGAGGAGGTTGGCTTTCTGCGTCCCTTGTACATGATACATGCATAGGTGAATTAACTAAGTTAATCTCATATACGTTTCCCTTTTTAAATGAAATGCAACAAATAAACAGCATTGCCAGCAAAGGACATGGTGATTGAGATACTACTGGGGAGGGGTGTAAAGGGAAGGAATAGAAGCTTAGGTTCTGCCAGCAGTACTTAAATAAGCAATACCATCTTCAGACATCTACTGACATCCATCAAGATTGTTGGCACGAGTCCAAGGACACAGGCATCCCAGTAAAGGAAAAGCACAGTGTAAATTGAAGCAGCTGCTTTTGTTTTACATAAATGTCATATTGCTTTCAGGTACACCGAAGAAAATATGGGAAGGAAAACATTGGGTTTTTTATTTTATTTTAGAATGCAACTGGCATTAATTTATTTATATATTCGAATTGCATATTTACCTTCAGAAAGGATACTAGATGATGCTGGCCCACCTGCAGGGCCAAGAGCTCTGTGTTCATAGCCCTGCGAGTGGCAGTTGCACCAAATTAGTTTAGCTGAGAGAGAGAGAAAAGAAGACGACTCAATCCAGTCTGCTGATCTCTCTCCAAAATAGCAGTTTGGCATTATCATGAGTGGTAGAGTATTGCATGCTTCCCCAGCTGCGGAACTGGACTAGGGAATTGTAAATGCAGCACCCCATTTGCAGGGCAGACATCACAAAATCGTGGTGGTGTTGCTTTTATTTACTTTATAAAATTTATATACTGCTTGAGTGTTTTTGTTCTTTTTTAAGCACTCAGAGTGGTGTAAATCCTGCTTAGACAAATACAGTGGTACCTCGCAAGACGAAATTAATTCGTTCTGCGAGTTTTCTCGTCGTGCGATTTTTTCGTCTTGCGAAGCACGGATTCCCTGGGTATTAACGGTTTTAAGAAAAAGGAAACAAACTCGCAAGACGTTTTCGTCTTGTGAAGCAAGCCCATACGGAAATTCGTCTTGCGAAGCAACTCAAAAAATGAAAAACTCTTTCGTCTTGTGAGTTTTTCGTCTTACGAGGCATTCGTCTTGCGAGGTACCACTGTATGTACTTAACAGTGGTAGCTCTGGTTACGTACTTAATTCGTTCCAGAGGTTCGTTCTTAACCTGAAACTATTCTTAACCTGAAGCACCACTTTAGCTAATGGGGCCTCCCGCTGCTGCCGTGCCGCCGGAGCACGATTTCTGTTCTCATCCTGAAGCAAAGTTCTTAACCCGAGGTACTATTTCTGGGTTAGCAGAGTTTGTAACCTGAAGCGTATGTAACCTGAAGCGTATGTAACCCGAGGTACCATTGTACTTGCCTCCTAACACACTATAGTCACAAGACAATATAAAACTTGTTTTCAAGACCTCTGAACGCTTTAAGAGGACCTAAATCTGTGCTGAACGCCGAAGAATTGATGCTTGTGAATTATGGTGCTGGAGGAGACTCTTGAGAGTCCCATGGACTGCAAGAAGATCAAACCTATCCATTCTGAAGGAAATCAGCCCTGAGTGCTCACTGGAAGGACAGATCGTGAAGCTGAGGCTCCAATACTTTGGCCACCTCATGAGAAGAGAAGACTCCCTGGAAAAGACCCTGATGTTGGGAAAGATTGAGAGAAAAAGGAGAAGGGGACGACAGAGAACGAGATGGTTGGACAGTGTTGTCGAAGCTACCAGCATGAGTCTAACCATACTGCGGGAGGCAGTGGAAGACAGGAGTGCCTGGCGTGCTCTGGTCCAGGAGGTCACGAAGAGACAGACACGACTAAACGACTAAACAACAACAACAAACTCTGTGTTTGCTTTTTTGCCATATTGAAAGGCCTCGATTGTGATCATTAGGGATGGGATTTGCTGTCCTGTACCTACTTGCACCCCCCCCCAATATTATCCTTGTGCAAACTCAGTCCATTGGGTTGGACTTGAGTAAAACATGTCAGCTCGGCTCAATCTCACTGAAATACTATAAATGTCACCAGTTCTCCTGACTGTTGTGAGAAAGCTGCTTGTGCAAAGGATATCACTATTTGCAGTTCTGCTACTGTTAATCATTGCTTATAATCAAAGATCAGTCCAGTCAAAGATGATTATGGGTTGCAGCGCTCATCTCGCCTTCAGGGAGCCAACGTTTGTCCACAAACAGCTTTTGGGTGATGTGGCCAGCATGGCTAAACCGCTTCTGGCACAGCGGGACACCGTGACGGAAACCAGAGTGCACGGAAACGCATTTAATTTCCCACCACAACGGTACCTATTTATCTACTTGCACTGGCATGCTTTTGAACTGCTAGGTTGGCAGGAGCTGGGACAGAGCAATGGGAGCTCACCCCATTGTGGGGATTTGAACCACCAACCTTCTGATCGGCAAGCCCAAGAGGCTCAGTGGTTTAGACCACAGCATCACCCGCGTCCCTGAAGCTGGCAGTAACAGTCTGGCATCCCAAAGACATAGCAGTTGCATGTGAGTTCTGATCACCTTTTCCCATCAAACTGAGCCCAAACTTTTCTATGATCCCCTAACATTTTTGGCTGGTTTTGGAGAGGCAGGCTACAACAACTGAAGGGGAGCTTCAGTGTGAGATCACAATAGCCAGTCCTTGGAGCTGGCAGCATCAGCACGATGTCACCATGTCCAGTCTCTGCCCCTCAGTGAAGCAGTGTCAGAATGAGATCACAATGGCTAGTCCCTCCCCCTAAAGCAGTAATCATAATCATGAAGTCACAATGCCCAGTCTGCCTCCTTCAAGCAGGCTGCATCACCAGGAGGCCACAATGTTCAGTCAAGCAGTACAAGGTTGCTATCGGAGTCCCTCTCTTTCAAGTAGGAGGGGATATATTGTGCTCCATAGCCATCAATCTCCTTGAAGCTGGCAGTAAAAAGGTAAAAGGTAAAGGACCCCTAGATGGTTAAGTCCAGTCAAAGGCAACTATGGGGTTGCAGTGCTCATCTCACTTTCAGGCCAAGGGAACCGGCATTTGTCCACAGATAGCTTTCCAGGTCATGTGGCCAGCATGACTAAACTGCTTCTGGCACAATGGAACACCGTGATGGAAACCAGAGCACACAGAAACACTGTTTACCTTCCCACCACAGCAGTACCTATTTATCTACTTGCACTGACGTGCTTTCAAACTGCTAGGTTGGCAGGAGCTGGGATGGAGCAACGGGAACTCACCCCACTGCATGGATTCAAACCGCTGACCTTTGGATCAGCAAGCCCAAGAGACTCAGTAGTTTAGACCACAGCGCCTATCCTTGGTACAGGTATGACAACAAATAGTAAGTACTTTGTTTTACTAATTGGCAATTTTTAATGTACACTCCTGTCACTGATCCTTAGTCGTCTTGTTGTCACTGTTGTTGTGTGTTTATTGTTTTTGTGATGCCAACAAGACTCAAATCTGTAATAAATGCTCAAAGAGTTTGAAAAATTTCTTAAGGTTTCCTTTGGAGAAAAATTAATTCACTTTGACCATAAACCTCATGGATTAAGCCTATGCAATACTTGAAGAAACCAAGTGAAATATTGTAAAACACATGAGAGAAATGAAAACAATTAAATAACTTATTTAAGGGAAATATTTCTACAACAAAAGCATATGATACATTCACTTTTTCCAAGAAAACATGATTTTTTCAAGCAGGGTTTTTTTCTGGGGGGACGCAAGGGGTACGCATACCCCTAAACATTTTGTGAATCTAAGTTTGGCCTTATTGAGGGGCAGTATTTCAATGTGAGTAGGAAAATGAGAGCACCCTAAACATTTTTTAAAGAAAAAAAAGCACTGCCTTTAAGAAAGATGTTACTTGCTCAATATGAATCAGGAACTTTAAAAATATTTTTAGTAAGATTCATGTTTTAAATAAAAACATCAATTCCTTGTCCTTACCATTTCCAGATTCTCATTGATGGAATAAAGTTTGTGTGTTGCTTCCTCTTCTGTAGGAGAAATAAATGAAAAACATGATATTAATGTATGAAGAGTTGAGGAGGAGAGATGAGACTGAATAAAACTAGTGGAATTCATAACGGTCTAAATTTTCTTTATAAAGCCCCTCCTAGTAACCATTAAGCATTACTAACCCTGACCCCAATCATGTCATGTAATTGAGGGGAGAGCTACCCAAGTAAGAGACAGGATTAGAAGAATAAAAATGAATGCCAATAGTTTCAATGAAACAGAGTATAAGGGAACACACATTTCAGCAGCACAACTGGATCAGACGACAAAATTAGTTGTGCAGTTGTAAAGGCCTGGTTTGTAAAGTTGCCTGTTGGGTTCGCCTACATCTTTGTCTAGTGTTCCTGTTCTGGGAGGCCACAACTGACTTCGGATGTTGGACCTCTGAACCTCATGCACAAAATGTAGCCAGGAAGCAATTTAGTCTTCTTATAGGGAGCCAGGGATGGAGAGTCTTTTTCATCCTGAAAGCCTTATATCTTCCATGGGCAACCTTCCATGAGGGCACATTACAGTGGTGAGTGAGGCCAGACATATCCCATCCGCCCAATTTAGAACTACCTAAATTGCACAGAAATTTATTCATGTATGCAACTACAGCAGCAAGAATGCTACTCGCCCCAAAATGGAAAGAAGCAGAAGTCCCAGCAAAGGAAGAATGGATACAAAAACTTATGGAATATGCAGAAATGGCAAAACTTACCGGAAGAATAAGCAATCAAAATAACAAATTTGTTAAAAAGAATGGAAATGGTTTACTGAATATTTACAGATAAATTGCAAACAGATAAAAACATTTGCAGGGTTATTGCAATAACCTGCAGTTTCATAAGAGTATATATTTAAAGTAGATAATTAAATGAGCAAATTAAATGAATTTGGATACGCAGAAGGTATTAAATATGTATATATAAGGAATGGCAGAAAGATGGGGAAGAAGTCAAACTTTGAAATGTTTAAATGATTGTAAAACTAATGAAATGTATAAATTGGAAAAATATAAATAAAAACTTAAAAAAAAATATCCCATCAGCCCAAGCCACCATGGTCAATGGTCAAGGATGATGGAAACTGTAATCCACATCTGAGAAGGCTGGTCTGTATCTCTCCCCACCCCATTGCTTGTGGAGAGGACAATTGTTTCTTTCTCAAGGAGCCACCAGGATCTGGCACACAGGAGGAACTGCTATTCCCCCTTTATGGTCTTCTCAGTTGCAGCACCTTCCCACCAACCCAGGGGTGGGGAACCTTTGGCCCTCCAGATGTTGCTGCAGTACAACTCCCATTTGCGCTAGCAAGCATGGCCAGTGGCCAAGAATGATGGGAGTTGTCGTTCAGCCACATCTGGAGGGACAATGGTTCCCTACATCTTCCCCAATCTCTACCAAATTGCCAGGGAACTGCCATCAGCTCAAAGGCGAGAGGTGGAAGGGCAGATGGATTACAGAGAGTCTCCAAAAATCGTGGGAAGCAGCACTTCCTCAGTGGAGGAAGGAAGCCCCGCCTCTAGTGGGGAAGAGCTGCAGGGCTCGGAGGATGCAAGAAAGAGCCAGGACACTGTGCCTGAGCAAAGCAGGGAGGTCCCCCTTTACCCAAGTCTTCCCTGCGCAGTAGGCTTTCACGCAGAGAGGGGAGGCGTCGGCTGGGGGTCAAGAGACTACTCTGCTGGGGAAACTTTAAGGACCGTCCACTCTCAGATCCTGCTAGTGAGTGAGCAGGACATGGAATAGAGGCGTTCTGCATTGTAAATGTTTGCACCAATAATAAAGCCTTTGAAAAGACCAGTGAGGGACCTTGCCTGATCGCTCTCGAGCAACCACACCAATAGGCATAACACAAATGAATGGATATATTCATTCCATTTAATTCTATAGACAAAGTGTTCCATTTAACAAAACCAATTGCCCCATACCTCAGACCTTGCTGTTGTAAAAACCTCTGTGTGTGTGTGTGTGTGTGTGTGTGTGTGTATGCGAGTGTGTATATAATTCTACTTCCCCTTGAGGAATTTTCAGATTCAACTTGGCAGCTACCTAAACAGCTATTGAATTAGCCTGGCCCAACATGGAAGTTTTTTCCAACACTTAAACTGGCTGACCGTCAATACTGTGCGCTACTTCACCTCGCCACAAATACATTCTCTCAACTGACTCTTAAATGTATCCAAAATGCAACAGAAATTCCATTTGCGAGAGAGCGCCCTTGTGGCAGATGTATGACCTTGGAATCGTGGGTCTTCACATAACAAGGTAAAAATCTGAATTCCGCTGAGGGAGCATATTAGAAAGTTGACAGAAAGATCCAATAGGTTTATTTTTAATCACTCCAGAAACGTAAAAGAAAAATGTTCTCTGTCAGCCAGAAACTTTCTGTATTGTTGCTGGCAAACGTAAAGGGCAATAAATCTAAAGCCTTTTTTTTAACCTGCTAAAATGAACCAGAATTGGCATAAAGCTGGCCAGAAACACTGTATGTTGTGGACACACTGATGGGGGGGGGGGAGAATAATATATAGGGTTTACATACATCTAGAATTTTCTGGACATAGCCGGTATTCTGTGTCTGGGCAGAAATCGGTAGTGTAGATATTGGCAATTTTAATTAAAAACAGCTGGGGGGGTGGAAATGGGGGTTTTATTTGTCTTGGTACAGGAATTCTCTGAATCCATCATCAGGGTCTTCTTCTGATCACAGAATGCAACTAAGAGCTCCATACACACAAAACTCGCAGCATGAGCTTTTCCAATAAAAAGGAAATACTAATGCTTTTACATGGGAGAGCTCCATGTCTAGTAGAGCTCCTAAATGCTTAAGGAACTTCTCCATGGGGGCTGAGATATGTGAGCTGCACCTGCAGCACTTGCTCCTTGCTATGGAAGAGAACTGCATCATTTATTCTGCTGTGGTTAAAAGGTAAAGGTAAAGGGACCCCTGACCATTAGGTCCAGTCGTGACCGACTCTGGGGTTACGGTGCTCATCTTGGTTTATTGGCTGAGGGAGCCGGCGTACAGCTTCCGGGTCATGTGGCCAGCACGACTAAGCCGCTTCTGGTGAACCAGAGCAGCGCATGGAAACGCTGTTTACCTTCCCGCTGGAGCGGTACCTATTTATCTACTTGCACTTTGATGTGCTTTCGAACTGCTAGGTTGGCAGGAGCAGGGACTGAGCAACGGGAGCTCACCCTGTCACGGGGATTTGAACTGCCAACCTTCTGATCAGCAAGTCCTAGGCTCTGTGGTTTAACCCACACCGCCATGGAAAAATTCAAGGAACTGTGAAGGGCACAAAAGCCCCACCCATGTTTTGCCGCAACCTTCCTGGCTCCTGCAGTTTCGCACGCCATTTCCCATACACTTTCAAGTATCTGCTTGTGGCACAAGGTATCCTGAACCCCTGGCCTACCTGGCGCCAACTCAGTTCCCAGTCCAGGGTCAATCCATGTGTCCAAAGTCCCTCAGAGATCCTCGCACACCCAAGCTGAGGTCCATCGACATGGGCAGTTAAGCAGGCACACCACCTCAGTTCTGCTTCCCTATTGTTCCTTGCATTCTGATTGCAGCATCTGGGCTTGATGAGTAATATGACCCTCACCTGTTCCAGCTCCAGCTGAAGGACCACAAGCTTCCTTGCAGAGCTAGCGAGCCCCACCTGGCCAGCTAGGGAGCTGGGCTGTGGTCCTTGCCTGCCTCAGCCTCCTAGATTGCTCCAGGGGGAGTGGAACTGAAGCCACTTTACTTCCTCCTAAAATTGAGCATTAGCAGCAGTGTAAACATAAATGTAAAGTGGGCTTTCTCTTTAAAACTGTCCAAGTGAGGGCAACATGTATTCCCTGGCAGAGCCAATTTACAGCATGTTATGGTTTAAGAGAACAATTATATGAAAGTGATATATCATTGGTTAATAATAATAATAATAATAATAATAATATTTATACCCCCCCCTCCCCAGCAAGGGCCGGGCTCAAGGCAGCTAACACTGAATATAAATTACAATAAAACATAATAGAAAAAGGGGGGGAAATTAAAATACGGCTTAAAATACAATTTAAAATCCAGCTTAAAATGCAGCCTCATTTTAGTAGTAGCCCATAAATCAAGACCATAAAGGGAGGAAACATCAGATATTCACCTGAGCCAGCTATCCATGCTGGTCCTACACGGGCCAGCAAAAAAGCCAAGGGAAAATTTATATACCAAATCCCATATACAGGGTCAGAGTGAGTCCAAGCCAAAAGCCAGGCGGAACAGCTCTAACACTGAGTAAACTGGCCAAAATGTATAAATCTAAATCAAATAAGTGTTGGAAATGTCAAGAGAAAGAAGGTTCATTTTATCATGTGTGGTGGTCTTGTAGTAAGATCAAAGCTTACTGGGAAATGATATATATAATGAATTGAAAAGGATGTTTAAAATAACCTTTGTAAAAACAACAACCCAAAAGCTTTTCTTTTGGAAATTATAGGGACAGAACTACCTAAATTGTATAGAAATTTATTTATGTATGCTACTACAGCAGCAAGAAGGCTACTCACCCCAAAATGGAAAGAAGCAGAAGTCCCATTAAAGGAAGAATGGATACAAAAACTGATGGAAAATGCAGAAATGACGAAACTTACTGGACAAATAAGAAATTAAGATAACAAATATGTTTAAAAGAATGGAAATTGTTTTTTTAAAAAATATTTATAAAAAATATTTATAAAAAGTAAAAATATAATATAAAATAAAATAAAATAAAATAAAATATAAAAATATAGAAAATATATAAAAAATATAAATTGCAAACAGATAAAAACATTGGCAGGATTATTGTAATAACCTGCAGTTTCAGAAGAGTATATATTTAAAATAGTTAAATAAATGAGCAAATTAAATGAATTTGGGTATGCAGAAGATATTAAAAAATAAATTTAAGGAACCACAGAAAGAGGGGGAAGGAAGCCAAGTTTTGAAATGTTAAAATGATTTTAAAATTAATAAAATGTATAAACCTGAAAAGTATAAAAATAAAATAAAAGGGAAGGAAAGAAAGGAGATTCCAACTAAAAAAAAATAAAAAAATTAAACTGTCCAAGTGAGGGCAACATGTATTCCCTGGCAGAGTGAATTCCAGGGCCCTGACTTTGGTACCCGTCAGCCTAACCTATCTGGCTGACAGGCCATGGAGCAGAGCTTCAGTGGCTAATTGTAAAGTCTAGATCATCTCAGATGGGTGAGATCAGCTCCTCCTTTTGTGTTTGTGTGGGATGTAAATCCATGAGGAGCAGTCAAGTACAACATTCCTTGTAATGCTAGAGAAGACATGCAAGAGAATGTTTGGTCCAGCCAGTCAAAACTTCCTGTTCCTCCTGACTGGAACATCCTTCCTTTTGCATGTGATAGATGGTAGGGCATGACCTTACCTGTCCAGGTAACAAAAGGACGAGTCACACAGCACACCTTCCTCTTTTTCACTTCCTTCGTCGTTTGACCAGTTTTTAGCTAGGACTGCTCAGCTAGCAGAAGCACTGTGATTATCCCCCCATATGGGGTAGATCCACATGTACATATTTGAAACTAAGTCTGCCTTAAGGGATCCAACTGTGAACTTCTTTTATTGACTTTGAATAAGATTGTGGTGTCTTTATTCTTTTCAGAGGGATTCAAGGGAATTTATCAGGAACGTACAATTCAATCTGAAGACAGACTGAATTGTAAATAGAGGCTTACACAAGCCTCCAACCAGCTATCTGCTTTGCATGTAAATAATAATAATAATAATAATAATAATAATAATAATAATACCTTTCTTGTCAATGTACAACCTGTGTACAATGAAATTAACCGAGCCTCCTTCCCCCTCCACAAACACTCAATCTCATTGCACTCTGCATGCTTGTCGCACAACACACCAACCCCGAAAGTCATTTGCACTATATTATTTTCTGTTCAGCAGTGTAACAGCCCACAGATAGAAACGGTTTTCTAGCCTGTTGATATGACTGGTTATACTTCTATATTTTCTGTCTAAGGGTAGAAGATTAAAGAGGTGCTGGCCAGGGTGTGAATCGTCCCTGAGAATTTTTCTCGCTCTCCTAAGGCAATAATCCCTTGTGATGTCATTTGGTGGGCTCAGGGGATAGCCCATGATATCATGTGCTGTGTTCACCACCCTCTATAAAGACTTTCTTTCCGTGGCTGTCAAACCAACGTACCACACTGTGATACTATATGAGAGGACCCTTTCTATTGTGGACCGGTAGAAGGAGGTCATCAATTGCTGTTTAACATTGTTCTTTCGCAAGACCCTGAGAAAATGCAGTCTCTGTTGGGCCTTCCTAACCACCTGAGTTATATTGTTTTTCCAAGTGAGGTCTTCACTAAGGTAAACTCCCAGGAATTTAAAGGGGAATGTAAATTCTGCTAAGTAATGGAACTTGCTAACGCAAGTTAGGAAGGATGTTAATAAACAATATATCCTCTCCTGCCACCCTGAACAGTTTGTGTGTGCTCTTGCAGCACATCATGTGCAGAGCCCTGCTTATGTTCTCCCAGAGTATTGCACACAAAATTGTGTTCTCTGGGCTGAGCATCTCTCTTCCACCTGTCAGGGGGTATTTTTGGACATCACAGTCCTTTGCATCTCCATATAACAAACTGAAGGCACTTCATCATTCCCTTCAACATTTGTCATTTGCACGGAATCCAGATATGCCCTCCCCCCCCCATGCTCTTTTGTTTTTTGCCGAGTGGCAGAGAGATTTCCATGATTTATAATATGAAAGTAACATCTGCTTTGGTTTCTGCAGCATTTCATGTCGATCATGCAAATACAATTTTCAGTCCCAACAAAAGATTTTCAAATTGTTATTCTGCTGAAACGTGGTTCTCTGACTCCTCCTGCCTTAATGCTATGAATTTGCATGATCTTTCTTTTACTGCAGGGATTAAACAAAACACCCTCCAGCTCTCTGCTATATACATTCAGTCCCAAACCTTATCCCTTTCAGATGGCTTCTACGTCCAATGCTGTTCGTTAATCTGTGGCTTTCAGCATCTCCTTCTATCGATACTTACTACAACCTTTCTCTGCATGAATATGCAGAATGATTTTTTTATATATGTCTTGAGTTGACACACTGCATTCAGCATTAAGTAGTCCTGATAAGATCATCAGCTGAAATATTTCTTCACTTTCATAGCCTTAGAATTTCAGTTAAGGGGTAGGAATGAAGTGATTTAACATGGAAATTTGGAAGGATATGTGTAGCACGATTCAAATTTCTTTACCCAGACAGAATTTTACCTGTTTTCAATAGGACTAGCTCCCATGCATGTTTAGGACTGCCACAAAACTTGGGATGTAAGAAGGCACTGTTTCCCATTAACCCTGTATTTCTTGCATGCAGAACTGTTTCTGTTCTGCTGCAGTTCGTTCTCCATCAAAAATATTTTATTTGTCTTGCTGTCTGCTGCAGCCAAATTATGTAACTTGCATAACTGATCACATAAAATCTAAGTTATGATAGTGTTACATTATTGCACGCCATTCATTTCCATGCAATGGAAACACAATGCATGTGGTGGGAGGGGCACAATTAATTGTGCATCATTTATGCGTTGGAAGCAACAGCAAAAGCAACAATGAACACAGATTGATTTCCTGGATTGATTTCCATTCTGACATGAGATGAATAAGTGAACAAAGGTGGGTTTTGCTCCCATTCCTGTTTTTGTCAGAATTCTGCCACATCCTTAAGTATAATAGATAAATCCTTTGAATATATTTTGCATATATTACAGAGGAAAAAGGAACATTGACAGCTGAAATGAACAATAAAAAATCCATCAATCCTCACACAGATGTATAAATTAATATGGATTGTCCATACATCCAAAGAAGATTGATGGTTATAAGCTATGTATTTAAACAAATAATGTTTGTTGTTTCAAATGGGTTAGCGAGATTTTGCTTTCAAGGCTAACTTTCTGCAGCAAGGCAAATGGCTAAGATTGAGAAATTGTGTAGTGGGAATTGGGACAACAAAACAAAAACTCTCCCTGTGTTAGGAAGGATTGAAGGAGAGTCATATTAGTGCAGGCAGAATTGTAGGATTCCATGACCATTTCTTTGGGGCAAAAATATTATTGTTTTGCTATCTTGACAGAGTGGAAAATATGTTGGGGCAGAATGACCCCAAAATTTGCTAAGTGAAAAAGGTAAGATGGCTGCCATTTTAATGCACTGTGCATTGCCGAAGTCCTAGGAAGGTGGTTTTAGTGTATAAATAGGGGCATTTTGCATCAAGGAATTCATTTTGTCAAGACATCAATTGAGACTTCAAGAATGGATTGTTTTGAAAGTGTATACAGTGGTACCTCGGGTTAAGTACTTAATTCGTTCCAGAGGTCTGTACCTAACCTGAAACTGTTCTTAACCTGAAGCACCACTTCAGCTAATGGGGCCTCCTGCTGCTGCCGTGCCACTGGAGCCCAATTTCTGTTCTCATCCTGAAGCAAAGTTCTTAACCTGAAGCACTATTTCTGGGTTAGCAGAGCCTGTAACCTGAAGCGTGTGTAACCTGAGGTACCACTGTATTGCTTTTCATTTTTCAAATATCTGCAACTCTGTAGTTCAGTGTTAATTTGTTAATTTCAATCTACAAGGTGTCCCTGTGTGTGCATAAACTTGCTGTCTTAATATGTCTGAAAAAACAATGTGCAGGGGATTGAATTTTGAGGGTTTTTTTTGGTTTTTTTGTAAAGTTGCTGGAAAATGGGAAAGAATTCTGAGGTCCAAATAGGTGGTGTTAGTCAATATGGGTCACTGCCCCTTATCATTAAGAAAAATCCCCTTCCAGTGGCATAGCCGGGGAAATTTCAATCACACTAATATATAATGCAACACAGAAAGGATTCAGGTGAGGATTCCGCTATTGATTTAGATCAAGATGATGTGAAGACATGAGGCCAAAGAAACCATGCTCTGAATTATGATGCTCACATTGTAGGAATGGTCCCTAAGAGGCTTGTTTACTGAAACAAGAATACTTAACAGTTGCTTCAGAAGGTGGTGACTCAGGGTTGTTATTCAGAATCGTTGTTTGTAATTAATTACCCTCATCTGCATCCTTTATTACATAGATAAGAAATCCCAGTGTGTATTTGAGCAGAGTCTTGTTGAGATCTTTTTCATAGGTCACAGTTTGCTCACAGTCAACTCCTCTGCACACTTGTAACAAAGGCCATGATTTTTCTATTTATCCATTTGGATGGTTAATTCCCATTTGGCCTTCAGTTAACCCATGTCATGTCAAAGGTGTCTCGGGGGATTTCAAATCTGAGAATGGCTCTTGAGTTCATCAGCTCATTTGTCTCACTCATGGAACTATCAGGTATTGTGTAAAACAGATATTGTATAAAACTCCCATCATCCCCGGCCATTAGCTATGTTGCCTGGGGCTTATTCATTAACACACATGGAGGGCACCTGGATAAGGAAGGCTGGGATAGGCACACACTGTTTCTTAGTATCCTGTTCTTACCCTTTTCAGTCGTTTAAAAGATGGGGCCAACCTTCTAGTTCCAGACCCCCCAAGTATCCCTATTTTCCAGGGACAGCCCCAGATATTTGGAAGTTGTCCAAGTTTCTGATTTGATCCTGGAATGTCCTGCTTTTCCTTAGGACATCCCTATTTTCACTGGCGAAATGTTGGAGGGTATGCTACGATGTCCCTATTTTCATCAGTCATGGGCTTATGTGACCCCTGAGCCAAGGAGATAAGTAACTATACAACCTTTAGAAGACATCTTAAGGCAGCCATGTATGGGGAAGGTTGTTTTTTTTAAAAAAAAAAAGTTTAATGTTTTTATATACAGTGGAACCTTGGTTTTCAAACGTCTCCATTGACCAACATTTCAGAACTTGAACGCCATAAACCCAGAAGTAAATGCTTCAGTTTTCACACAATTTTTGGTAGTCTAATATGCACATGGCTTGCATTTTGAGTTTTCTTTATTGTATTGCTTCAGTATTGAGTTTTCGGTTTTTGAACGTTTTCGAACTCAAATGGTGTTCTGGGATGGATTACATTCGAAAACTGAGGTTCCACTGTATGTTGAAAGGCACCCAGAGTGGCTAGGGCAACTCGGTCAGATGGGCAGGGCATAAATAATAAAATTATTATTATTGTTGAATAGGACATCCCTATTTTCATCAGAGAATGTTTGACCAGAACCAGGACATGCTGGTGCCCAGCAGGCTCAGGTGTGAGTTTAGAACAGGGTAACCAACTAGGTGATGTTGGACTCCAACTCCCATCAGCCTCTGGCAGCATGACCAGTTGTGAGGAATGATGGGAGTTGTGGTCCATCTGTGGGGCATCAGGTTGGGGAAGGCTGATCTACGCCAACAGCTGACAGTTCCATAAGTTTGAGACTGACAGATAGAAAACATGTATAGAAACAAACAAGCACACAAACCCAGGCATTTTCTCCAGACTTAGTTGCCTGGAGCTCTTGGTCCTCTGGCCAAGAAATGGGGCCAGGCTGGTCTTCTCATCATTGCTAGATAAATAGGATGCTCTGCTCAGAAAGCTGTCACAGATGCTCTTGCCAGGAGAATCAGCATGGTCTGTCACTTATGGTCCTTTCCAAGTTTGTACTTTAATCCACCCCATTGAATCCAAGAGCAGCTAGTTTCATGGTGGAAGGGAAACAAGACTGCTTGTGCCTTTTTCCTTGCAAGAGGAGGAAAAGTCCTGTGGATTTCCGTGCTCTGGTTTGATCAGCCTGCCCATCAATTTGTACTTTCCTGGCGTTCATTTCCGAAAGCTTCAAGGTTCAGCCTCTCCTCATTTGTCTTGCGTTTCCCCCCCTCCTCTTGGTAGTGGAGAGGCCTTTTTGATGAGCAGTTTTAAGAGGGACCAATAAGAAACCAAACACAGCAGTACCACAGGGAAGCATTACAGATGGCCTAATGTAGTGTTCTGACACAGATTACTGTGGAATTGATTGTACTTGCTGTTTCCACCTTGGTTGGGGATTTTTACAGTGCAAATTGTTTGAGGTTTGCCAGGATTTTCCTTTCTTCTCTCAGACAAAGCTCTCAAAGCGTTTCTCGTTTGGCAAAAGGGGAGGGTTTCTTTTCTTTTGCTACCCTTCCTCATGCTAATATGTGCGTTTGGGCTTGGGGAGGCAGCTAAAGCCACTCAAAGCATATCTCCTGTAGCATTACGGAAAGCAAGAAAGCACCAGCCTACGTGAATTCAGTAATGTTTGGGGAAATGTTTAACCCCCTGGAAGAATGCCCTCGGGGCTTCTTTTTCTAGGCTTAGTCTCTGCAAAATGCAGATGATCCCAGCAGCATCCATAATGTGTTTCTCTGAAACTCCTTGCAAATCCACTCAGTAGTAGACCTGAGATACAGAACTTCATCATGACAGCCCTGGTAAAGTGCTGGAGAAGCGCTGGGATCAAATCGCACGCCCCCCCCCCCAGCTTCTTTAGGCGTGTGCAGGCTGGATAAACAATTAATAATAATAATAATAATAATAATAATAATAATAATATATAATATAATATAATATAATAATAATAATAATAATAATAATAATAATAATAATAATAAATAAAATAATAATAATAATAATAATAATAATAATAATAATAAATAAAATAATAATTTATTTATACCCTGCCCATCTGGCTGGGCCTCCCCAGCCACTCTGGGCAGCTTCCATAGAAACCAAAAATACAGTAAAATATCACACGTTAAAAACTTCCCTGAACAGGGCTGCCTTAAGATGTCTTCTGAATGTCAGGTAGTTGTTTATCGCTTTGACATCTGCTGGAAGGGTGTTCCACAGGGCGGGCGCCACTACCGAGAAGGCCCTCTGCCTGGTTCCCTGTAGCTTTGCTTCTCGCAATGAGGGAACCGCCAGAAGGCCCTCGGCGCTGGACCTCAGCGTCCGGGCAGAATGATGGGGGTGGAGACGCTCCTTCAGGTATACTGGACCGAGGCCATTTAGGGCTTTAAAGGTCAGCACCAACACTTTGAATTGTGCTCGGAAACGTACTGGGAGCCAATGTAGGTCTTTCAAGACCGGTGTTATATGGTCTCGGTGGCCGCCCCCAGTCACCAGTCTAGCTGCCGCATTCTGGATTAGTTGTAGTTTCCGAGTCACCTTCAAAGGTAGCCCCACATAGAGTGCATTGCAGTAGTCCAAGCAGGAGATAACCAGAGCATGCACCACTCTGGCGAGACAGTCCGCAGGCAGATAGGGTCTCAGCCTACATACCAGATGGAGCTGGTAAACAGCTGCCCTGGACACAGATTTGACCTGTGCCTCCATGGACAGCTGTGAGTCCAAAATGACTCCCAGGCTGCGCACCTGGTCCTTCAGGGGCACAGTTACCCCATTCAGGACCAGGGAATCCTCCACACCTGCCCGCCCCCTGTCCCCCCAAAACAGTACTTCTGTCTTGTCAGGATTCAACCTCAATCTGTTAGCCGCCATCCATCCTCCAACCGCCTCCAGACACTCACACAGGACCTTCACCGCCCTCACTGGTTCTGATTTAAAAGAGAGGTAGAGCTGGGTATCATTCGCATACTGATGAACACCCAGCCCAAACCTCCTGATGATCTCTCCCAGCGGCTGCATGTAAATGTTGAAAAGCATGGGGGAGAGGACAGAACCCTGAGGCACCCCACAAGTGAGAGCCCAGGGGTCTGAACACTCATCCCCCCCCCCACTTTCTGAACACGGCCCAGGAGGAAGGAGCGGAACCACTGTATGACAGTGCCCCCAGCTCCCAGCCCCTCAAGACGGTCCAGAAGGATGTTATGGTCGATGGTATCAAATGCCGCTGAGAGATCCAGCAGAACTAGGAAACAGCTCTCACCTTTGTCCCTAGCCCGCCGGAGATCATCAACCAGTGCGACCAAGGCAATTGTGTCAATTGTGTGTGAAGGATCCTTCATGTTTTCCTCATGCTCTTTCCTTCCTCTCAGGCAGCAAATCCTTTGTGCTTCTGAAATGTAAAACCCAAATACAGATATAAGCTGCCAAGATAATCTCAGATGGCAGCAGCAATTGCTACCTTAGAAATGTTAAAAGAGAGAGATGGATGCTGGCAATCGATGACAAATAGATAGATGATAGATAGATAGATGATAGATAGATAGATAGATAGATGATAGATAGATAGATAATAGATTATTTACCACTGCATTGATTTTATTACATCTCTCCCTAAGAAATAGCCAAGGTCCAGTCTGACCAGTTGAACATTTTCCATTCTACACACCAATCCTAGTAGTTTTCTAGAAATTTTAACTTGAATTAAGACTCAAACTTCCCTTTAGATGAAATTTGGGGACTGTTGCTTCACTGATTGCACAGAGAGTATCTCCATTGAACCTGGGCTCCCCAAAGGGCATCAAGTATTGATGAGAAGCATTTGTGTGTGTTGTCCTCAGTACAGACCATAGCTGTCAACTTTTCCCTTTTCTTGCGAGGAATCCTATTCAGAATAAGGGAATTTCCCTTAAAAAAAGGAAAACATTGACAGCTATGGTGCAGACTGACTGCCAACTTGGGATGGAGGAGAAATTCATTTCAGTCCACATTTCAAAATGAGCCAACCTAATGTTATGGGCCCAGTGTGATGGGCAGATTAGAAGACAGCTATATTATTTCACACTTCTCAAAAATTTGCAATGCTTTTTTGGTTCAAAAATGCACATATCAATGCATATTTTATGGGAATAATGCATACAAAATATATATTTTAGGAGAAGATGTACACATCTGTAAAGTACGTCCCTGCTATCAGCATGCTTTAATGATTCTACAAGTCCCAGCCCAGAGAAGGATATGCAGCAGGTACCCCTCAGATATTTCACTACTGTTACCCAAAGACTTCCTACTTCTCTTTAAAATTTCCTCAGATGTTTTCCAAGAACTTCCATGTTCACCTTGAAATTTCATTTTGGAATCCCTCCTGAATTTCACCTCCTCTTGAATATTTTAAAAAGCTGCTGTTGAGACACTGCTGTAAATCTTCTCGATGAAACATCTCCCCATCACTTTGAAATCTCTCCTATAAAATTACAAAACTGGAGAAGGGCTGTAGCACAAAATTTTGCATGCACAAAATCCCAAATGTCACCTTATTCGTACTGAGAGCTGCTGTTATTTTGAGAACATTGGAAATGTTGATCCTTGTAAGACATGTAAATTCATGCCTTTTCTCTGTTTATTGGCGCCCCATGGGGATGCTGTCAGAAGAAGCAATAGCAAGTTCTTGAATGGAATAGACTGCCCAGTAAATGGGGGGTGCGTGCATGGGGGGGATAGGCAGAATATCCATGAGCTAAGAAGGGAGAACCAGTGAATGAAAGTATGGCATTGGTTTCTAGCAAAGAGAATCTTTCTCCCATTTAAAGTGCCAAACTTTATTCCATCTGGCACCGGTGACGGAACAGCTGTCAGTAACTGAATCTGGAAGAGAGACAAAGAAATTCTTGTATCTGGAAGGTCATTGTCATGGTAACTACATGATCCGATCTATTTTGGATCAACACACCTCTCCACAAATTAGCGATAAAGTACTCTGCTATGTCAAGGTGTCTTGCAATTTTGCACAGCTACAGATGCTGTGCTGCGTCATACTAAGGAAAATCTGTTTCTCTTTCTGACTTTTTTTTTGAGGTGTTGTAGTATAGATGCTACATTTTGGCAGTGCTTTTTTAATATAGTTGTTACAATAAGTGCCACATGTTTAACGTTTGGGGGAAAGTGGTGGTACAGTGGTACCTCAGGTTACATACGCTTCAGGTTACATACGCTTCAGGTTACATACGCTTCAGGTTACAGACTCCGCTAACCCAGAAATAGTGCTTCAGGTTAAGAACTTTGCTATAGGATGAGAACAGAAATCGTGCTATGGCAGCGTGGCAGCAGCAGGAGGCCCCATGAACTAAAGTGGTGCTTCAGGTTAAGAACAGTTAAGTACGGATCTCCAGAACGAATTAAGTACTTAACCTGAGGTACCACTGTACTGCGTACCCATGAGTGCCCCTGGGGGGGGAAGCACTGCGTTTTGGAATTAGTTATGATAACAGAATCATTCAATGCTTTTTTTCTGGGAGGACGCAAGAGTTCGGATACCCCTAAACATTTTGTGAATCTGGGAGAAGAAATTATTTATTTTTTTAAATTTATTTGTTAAAATAGTTTCTTCTCTACCACGGTGAATCGTCAGTTCCGTTGCTACCCCCAATGGCAGCCTCATTTCCTATCACGGTGTTTCCTGAGTCTCAGACAGAAGTAAGCATTTAATGTTTGAAGCAGTGTGGCATATGGATGTGTGGTGTTTGTAAATTCACGGTTTTTGAAAGCATGGCATCTGAAGTAATGCATGTTCGTTGTACTTTTGTCCATTTACAGTATTTACTTTTCCCGATTTGAACTATTAAATGGTGATTTTCTTGAGTCAAAATGAGAGCACCCCTTAACATATTTTTTAAAAAGAAAAAAAAGTACTGGGATCATCTAATCTTTTTCCTATCTTGGGCTGCATCTTCCTCCTTGTATTGTTTATTCTGTTATCACCAGGTTGGGCACTGCTTTCCCTTTGGGTGAAGACAGAGGCAAAGTAGGTGTGAGCAATTCTGCTTTCTCTCTGTCACCTGATAGCATTTTTCCATCTTCTCCATGCACCTACTATTTGCTTGTTCTTCCTCTTCCTTCAAACATAGCCAAAGGAAAATCATCATCATCATCATCTTTCTCACAAGCCCGATCTCATTCTGACGTTTGGCACTCCTGAACTTCTCCCTGCACCAGTTGGCTACTTGTATATACACTTCTTTTGTGATTTCTCCTTTCTTCCATTTCTTACACATGCATGTTGGCCGTCATGTTTTCACTCTGCTCCTATAACTTGATATTGCTGGATAGTTTTGATGAACTGCAAAAGCATTTTTACTTTGCTTTCTGTTGCCACCCTGGAACTTTTCTTTATTAGTGCCACTTTGTTTTGTATGATTCCTTGCAAATGAAGGAAAACAACTTTTCTGCTTGTATATGTTGTTAATATAATTTTGGTTGCTGAGGACAATCAAGATTGTACAAAAAAAAGATTGGCTGCAGACCTAGCCAGGACATAGGCGTCCTGAATGTGACAAAAGTGACCTGTGTGCTTTCTTGCTTGCTTAACAGCTGTTGGGAATTTCAAGGTCCCTGCTCTCCCTTCTTATGGTCTTTGTACTGGACTTGGAGACTCCAATAGAGAGCATTCCATGTCAAGAAGGAAGGCAAGTGGACACCCTATCAAATGACAGGGCCGGAGCTACATGGAGCAGGGTCTTTTCACTGGTGGTGCCCATTGTATGCCTCACTCTTCCCAGACCTGTTCTTTTTTGGCCTGTACTTTGGAGCTTATAATTTAGGAAGACTTTGGAAGAACTGGTTGACAAGTTTTATCAGTCGCTGACGTATGAGCGGATTTTATTTGCTGCTATTCTGGGCTTCTAGTGCATCAGGGTTTACACTAGTGTAATAGAGTTGGCCAGGATGCCAGAAGGGATACAGTTTACGACTTTTTCCATTATCAGCACGGCAGGGAGTGTTCAGTCAACAGGGTAAAGACTGAGCTGAAGCGTTCCCTGCTGGTTACCTGCTTTCAGCAATAGGAGTTGCTGTTTGGTAGTACCCAATTGGTTAGCTGTCAGATTCTAGAGCTCCCTATTAGTGGCTCTTAGGTAATTCACAAAATACAGAGTCCATTCATAAAACACAGTGTTCATTCATAAAGCAAAAACATAAATCTCCATTGGTACATATTGGGTGTATATTTCAGTTGCTGAACACACAGGTTTATGGCCATGCTGTAGTGTAGGGTGGGGAAGAGGTGACAAAACTGATTTCCAATAAGTGCTCCCCTTTATTTCCATAACAAGTCTTTGAGTCTGTACTCTGAATAGTGGCACCAGGGACCTAGAAGGTGCAGGGCTTGTCAGTCCAACCCCTGCACAGTCTCATCAGGGCTGACCTTAAGGCAATTGGAGCAATTGGGCCAAATTGGGCCCCACGTGCCACTCTGAAGCGCCCCCCCCCCCGCATCAGAGCAATCTAGATGAATTTTATTTATATCTATAAGATTTTGCAGACTTTGGCTGTGAACTGGGGCCCTACAAAAAAAAAAAATCAAGTTGTGCCCCACTGCTTCAAATTGGGCCCCACTGGCTAGCCCTGAGTCTCATAGTTGCTGGGCCTGAGTTGCCCTGCCCTAGCATGAAGTCTTTGGTTTACAATTTTGGGAGAGGGGAGACTGCAGCACTGGGGAGAGGGCAGGCTGGTGAAGCCCCCTAGATTTAGAGACCCTAGGCTTCAGCCTACTTAGCCTATACATAAATCCGGCACTGATTCTGTAAAGTGTCCCCCATCCCCACATAAACCTTTTGCCATTTACAGATAGTGTGGACAATTTGAGGAAGCCATATTAGTTGAGCCTCCACCTTTCAGATCTCATTATGATCTGTGGAGACCAGGTACACACAAACTTGCTCACCTGCTTCCATACATGCTTGCAAAGCCTGAAAAGGGCTAACATCTATAGACTAGATATTCTGAAGATTGTTTAGATTAATCATCTATATCCTATATGTAACTTAATATAGATTGTAGTGTACCGTATTCCACACATGCACCCAGGATATTTCAGTGCTGACAGTAGGTTGTTAGGCAAGGTTTGGCGGGAGAGAGGGAAAGAGAAAGCTAATTTAATGTGACAGCAACAAGAAATCCTTCTTAGTTCAACAAGCTTTTTCACCAAAAGAATCCAGAATTCTTCAATTAGACGCGGCCACTCGGTGTAACAACAATTTTGCTCAGTAGTAATGGTAATGATTTCATCTGATCTACTTCAGATAATTATGTCTTTCTTCCATGTTATCTTTTTTTTTCCAGTGTAAAACACCGCCGAGTTCTTTTCTAAAGGAACAAGAACATCTGACGGTTTGTACAATCTTTTCAGTACAAGAGAAGAATTTATCTGCGTTTTCATTTGGGTAAAACTACCACTGCTGGCGGAACAACTCACTATGTCAAGTTCCTGAGCAATAACTGAAAGCTTGAGTTTGCCACAGCTTCTGTTCTTAAAAGGGGACATGTTCATTTATCAGAGGACATGTTCACATATGTAATAGTTAAGAATAAGAATCTGTCTCTAGTGCTGAACTGTACAGTAAGGACAAAAGCAGGTTCATCGCTGGGGGTTCCCTGGCATCAAAAGGGCATCAACAACTGGTGGGGACCCTGCCAATTCTCTGCTCTGTAGAATTCCACTTGAGCAGGGCTGTAAAATAGAACACAGGATGGAGCTATGCAGAATTGCCATTGGCTCCCACTGACTTCTACGAGGAAAAGTTGCAAGGCAAATAGGCTACATTTGGGGGCATAGTTGGGGCAAATCCCAGTCTTGACCTTTGGCACTTGGTGGCCCGGCCTCAACAGACAAGGATTTCCACATGCATGTTTGTGTATGTGCGTGTTCTGTTCCCACACTCTGTCCTGCAGAATTGTGCCCATTTCGCTAGCTGAAGTAAACGCCAAAACAGTGTGGGGTTTGGGACTTCACGTTTTGTCTTTGTTCCTTTCAGGTGGCACTACTGCAATAGGTTCTTAATGGAACTGCTACAGGACAAGGATGACTGTGACTTTAAAGGTGAATGGGAACCCTTTCCAAAGTATTTGAAGATGCAACCAAGTGAACTGGACTCCTTGGCTGGCTTTGAATAAACATTCACAAACTTTTTATTGGTAATCATCAGCTAAATAGTTTGAGGATCTATACAACTTTGTAACATGCAGAAAACAGCATTCTCAGAGAAACTAAAGACTGGAACTGAGGGAAGCCAGGGGGGGGGTTGTGTGGGAGGGGGGGAGGAAGGAAAAATGGGGGGGGATAAGGATGATATGTTTCTGGATAATATGTTTTGTTTTAATTTTGAATAATTTTTTTTAAAAAAATTGAACTGCCTCTGGAACATGCTTTCCAACTATCAGCAGAATTTTTTTATTATTATTAAAAGGCGTGTTTTTAACACTGTTCTGCTGTGATCTGCTTTGAGCATATTTATATGGAAAAGCAGCATATAAATTTAAATAATAACTAAATAAACATTTAACAGTTCTTTGGGCTTTAGTGGTTTCCTTGGGAAAAAAATCACTTGCTGGAAACATACTGGGCAGGATTCCAACTAATGAGTCCCATCAGCATAAGCCTAGTGTGAGGGCTTCCATTTATGCAATGGGACTTCCGCCCTGATGCTCCCATCATCCCCCCTAAATTGGCTCGAGAGGTGTTGGGAGAACTGCTGAAACAACGCATGTAGGGAGGAGAAGGGATATTGTTTCATCTGGCAAGCCACAATGCTTTCCCTATCTCAGTGTGATGTAGAATCATCTTAGCCCTTTGTTCCAAGAGTATCCAGTCCTCTGGGGTTGGCTCCTTGTCTTCGCCGCATAGTGGGGGAAGGGAAATCAGGATGGGGGCATGGGAAACCAACACTGAATCTATTTAGCCTCATAGAAGCTCAATATCAGTCCGTTTATTTATTTTTGTATATAATTTTATTAAGTTTTCTGTTTTACAATTTAAAATACTCATTTTACATCCTTAAGATATCAATGACGTCCCGTCTACTCTTTCCATGATTCATTTTACATATAAATTCCTGCATATTTTACAAAAACTATACCATTCCATATTCTATTATTGCATCCATCAAAACTTGTTTACACTGTTGAATTTATCTTAATGCTGCCAGCATTTTCAACTGTACACAATTATTTCCCATATATTCAGTAAACGTTTTCCAATCTTCTTTAAATGTATGCTCTTCTTGTTCTCTTATTCTATATGTTAAGTCTGCGAGTTGTGCATATTCTGTCAGCTTAAGTTGCCATTCTACTTTTGTTGGGACCTCGCTCGTTTTCCATTTTGGGGCTAACGAAACACAGGCCACAGTAGTAGCATACATAAATAACCTTTTTCGACACCTGGGAATTTCAGTCTGAATTACCCCCAACAGAAAGGACTCTGGTTTCAATATCAGTCAGTTTAAATCTTAAACCTGGGATCCCTGGTGACTGGTTTCAGTTTCCTGCTGAGTGTGCAATTGGTGGCAAACCTAGATTTGCTTCTGTGTAATGTGTTAAATGGACCTTGAAAACAGCCACCAGTGTATATATAAACAAGAGGAAGAACACTCTCCCTAGTCTTTGAGTTTATTGAATAAAAGCAACAACAGGTTGAAGATAGATAGGCCATCTTCTTTTATATCGTTTGAAGATGTACCTGCCCTAGGGAGATCTTCCAGTTAATTCTCACATCCCTGTTGTGAAGATGGAATGCCATCCATTGTAATCACATTAACACCCTGCTGTCCATTGCTGCTCAGAACAGGTCTGATTTACATGGCTTTAAAATGCCAGAAGCATCCGGCCAGCCCATCAACTCTAAAGCCTGACTTTGATATCACCAGTGGAGTTCGAAGCACTTCAGATTGTACGGAAAGTGCCCTTGTACAGACAGGACCATTCTTTCTGCAACTTCAACTTCTTTAATTGGGCCTTTGACTTCAAGGACTAGTACAGAACGTTATCTGGCGGCAACACTTATGTGATATTGAAACCTATTGCATACTCCTCCTCAGAAGAAATAACTAGAAGCACCTCAAGTACAGTTTAAAAAGTTGACCTGTCTGGAGTAGTGCAGCAGGGTTTCAAGAGACCATGAGTTGTGATATGACGGGTAAACCAAAGGCTGGGTCATTTGAGATGCATATTCATCAATAAAGAGAAGAGCATAAAAAGAGCCTTATGATATCAGTGCCGAAAGCGTGCAGCTTTATTGAGGCAGCACCGGGTGTTGAAATTTTGTGCCCCCTAACAATCTTGCCCCCAGGACAACTGCCTCTGTGGCCCCCCATGCTACGCCAGTGTTTCTAGACAGTTGTTGTGGATAGTAGCCTGTTTGTTTGTTTTATATATATATATATATATATATAAAACATGTTTTAGAAAGGCAGCCCTCAGACCACCTTTATAAATCAGTTGAGGTCCAGATTCCTGAAGGGGATCTATCTTTCAACCCACCCATCATTCCAGGATCAGGTGAGTTTGGAATATGGACTCCAACATTACACAAGCATCACTATTCATTTAGTAAATTTGTTTTAGGTCTGTGAACAAGACATTAGCATCAATTGTTATTCCAAGTCGCTGATGATCCCTTAAGCAAAGCAAACTGATTGCATGTCATTGTTGAGTTTCTGTATTAGGCAAGCATTTGATTTTGAGCCAGGAAAGTGCAGCAACGATTTCATTTGGTGTGCAAGTTCTTGCCTCTCATTGCTTGATTTCAACTTGCTACGTTCCTTCATGATACAACAGCTTCTAAATGCTTCATGTTGAGCACAATATTTGCACAAATTGTTCTGGGCAATAATGTTGACAAGATATTCACTCTTATGCTCAGGTATTTCTGCATACTTACATCCAGTCTATCGCCACACAATCCATGCTCTTTTGCTCAGTTTGCTCCAAAAATCCCTTGTTGGTGGGAGAATATCATTTTTATACAATTTTTTCCCCCATTGCTGTTCTTTTAATAAATCCGTAGCCTCTGCTTTGTCATTAGAATGGATCTTTCACAATGATTTGAACTTTTTATTAAGGCACGGCAGTGCTTCCCAAACTTGGGTCTCCAGCTATTTTGGGACTACAACTCCCATCATCCCTAGCCAGCAGGACCAGTGGAATGGGATGATGGTAACTGCAGTTCAAAAACAGCTGGAGACCCAAGTTTGGGAAAGACTGGGCTAGGGGATGCTCAGAACAATCCTATGTCTACCTGGAAGTAGATCTGTTGATTTTGGGTTCCCTCAGTTTCTCATTTCCCCCTCTACCTTCCATTCTCCACAATGCCACTTCAATTTGTGATTTTCATTTAAAAAGTGCTCATGGGTTTGTAGTGCAAATTTCTCCTAATATGCACATTTGTGCATATAGTGTTGCCTAATATGCGTCTTTTTCAAAACAATTTATCCAATGTGGGTGAAATTGCATGCACACATGTCCATATGGGGAGAAATTTTCTGGTGAATTTTCATGAGGACTAATGGCTTTTCAAATGGACGTGGAAACGTGGAGAACTGGACTTAACATGAGAAAAATGAGAAGCTGAAATGGACAAATTCACCCATCTCTGGCTGTTAATGGCAGGGGCAGAGCAGCTATCACTTTCTGCTTTGATATGGGGAGCCCTGGGCTTGTGATTTCTCACCTGGTTGCAGCTGCTTCAGCCAGTGACATGGCAGCCATGATAGACAGTATCCTTGTCAGTTTGCCTTTCTTAGTGCAGAAAGTATTGATCTGATGTGTAGCGATTTTTCCTATTCTACTTAATTCAAGAGGGTTCTGGAAGCTTCTCTGTGTGAAAGAAACAAGCAGAAGGTTCATGATATTTGGGTTATTCCTTCTGGGAAGCTGAGTACAGCTGGTTTAAACTGGTTCTCTTATCTCTTTCAGTCAAGGTCATGCTGACTATCAAAATAGGGCCAGAAGGAGCCTGGGTTTCACTTTCTCTTTCTATCTCTTTCCCTTCTGGTGTGGTGCTCTCTATATAGTGTTAAGACTTAGACTTATTATAAGTTCTTGTTAAGTTTAAGATAAGTCTGCTGCAACTTGATTTCTTATGGACAGTGCCAATCCTGAATATATTGGATTTGTGACCATTATGCTCATTTGCCTTCAGTAGTAGTAAAGCTCTGCTGGATGGAATACAATTGCTTCTGGTCTATTTTGGGGGAGCCCTACAATGTGTTTAAGTTTTTACTCTGCTAACTTTACATTGGAATCTGCTCTGGATCAATATTGAGTAGAATTTCAATGACAATCCTGACCCCAGGTATACCTGCCATGATTTCAGAGACTAATTTCAGAAATTGTTTTATTGCTTTTAATTTATTGGGTCTGTTGTCTTTTGTATTTTATTTTACCTTATCTGATTGTATGCACAACATCTGCAGATTTGGGCTGTGAAGCAGTGTGTGTGTGTGTGTGTGTGTACACACACACACACACACAGAGAGAGAGAGAGAGAGAGAGAGAGAGAGAGAGAGAGAGTTCCATAGTGATGCAAACACTGCTAAGGTGAATGAGCCCAGAGTTGTTTTCCTCATGCTTGGTTATGTTGAAATGACTTCTTGACTAGGCCAACTTGGAGGAAATTCAGAAAACAATAATAAGCCTTGGGGTATGCATATTGATTCTTCAGGCTAAATCCTAATAGTTAGCAGATATCAAAGCCTCCAAAGGAAAAGGAAAAGGAAAACCCAAACAAAATAGTATGTCAGGCTGTGCTGGCTGTTGTGTTAATAAACATCTCAAATGCAACTGTCAGATACACCATTGATTTTGGAAGCTTTGATGGATGTTTCATTAGAAGGAATGTTACGTGCTAGGAAGGATAATCTTATTCTTTTAGATTAGTGTGGTTAAATAATAATGCAGAATTTGACAATGTAG
This sequence comes from Podarcis raffonei, assembly GCF_027172205.1. Classification (NCBI taxonomy): domain Eukaryota; kingdom Metazoa; phylum Chordata; class Lepidosauria; order Squamata; family Lacertidae; genus Podarcis; species Podarcis raffonei. The sequence goes on from NC_070606.1 coordinate 24,030,550, forward strand.
TTATTTGGAGGCTGACCTTAAGGCCTCATATGCCAAGGATTCTGGGGTTTGACCACAGACCTTCCAAGGCTGGGGACTTAGCCAAGTGAGCGACCATTACTGATGCATACTCAAGGCAGAAGGGAATAAGGGTGTGCAGCATCAATCCCTGCTATTGGCAGGCAGTATGAAGTCTCAGGATTGGTTAGGCATGGTGTGATTGCAAGTATGCTGTCTTTCTCTCTTTGTGGCACCCAGAGCACTGCCTTCTGGGGACCTACCAGAATGTCAAATTCACCTTATCTCCCTCTGGGGGAGGGCGACTTTAATTCCCCAAAAGGACCACGGTAAGGTGAAAAAAACACATTAGCGCAAGACTTTGATGTTTCCTTAGGCCAGGCTGGTGCTATTGAAAGCCATAACCAAATCTAGATGGTGAACACACTAAGTTAGGACGGACTTGAACTGGCAGCTAAAGTCCAAAGAACAGAAAGCCCAAGGTGTTGCTTTATTTACCACAAAGACAGAAAGACAGGGATGTTGTTGTTGTTGTTGTTGTCATTTATTTTACACCTATCTTATTTCAGAGATAAAATAAAACTGAGTTTCAAAATAACAAGGAAAAGAAAAAACGCAGTATCAAGAAGGGACAGAGAAATGCCCACAGAATTATCTCTTGCTTTCAAACTAGGATGAGCCCGTATCTTTTCCAATAACACAACAACTTACTCCCTCTAGACAAAACTATATATCCTGTTTTGCCATTGATGCATAATCCCATATTTGATTATGTCATTCTTTATATCAGGCCTGACCTATCCTGAGAATACATCCTTGCCTGCCGATACCACAAACTGATGGTCTCCATGTGGTCACAACAGCCAGCTGAATCACAGAGAAGGATGCGGGAGACATTTTGCAGTAAGATTCCTGATAAGTTTCAGCCGGCAATGTAAAGATAAGGCAGCAGCAAAGTAATCTTCGCTAACATATCGTATGCCTTCTTCAGGAGGAGTTGCAACTCTGGAATGATAATTGTGACCCAAATAAATGTGCAAGAATTATCAATCATTAAAAGCTGCTGGAGGGAAAAATCCAGCCTTGAAAATTCTTAAGTCTTTTTTACTGCTTGGGAATTTAGTATAATTGGCAATTTGTTCTATGAACTTTGTTTACTGATGTCTGAGGATTTGCATATGTTGGTGTTCTGTATGAATCACTGCTTTCCGCATAGCTTCCCACAGATAACTTGAGGTTCATCTTCAACTGGAGGGTTGTTTTCTTCATATTTTATTTCCCAGACCAGCCATTTCTCTCAGTATAGAAGACAAAGTTGTTAGATGAGAACTTCTGACTCAGATGTTTGTGGGTTGAGGTAGAGATAATACATGCACAAAAAACCCAATTGCTTTCCTTCATTGTTTTGGACAGGGCTATTTCAGCTCAGCCCTAATTTCTATCTGCCTCATCTGCCCTCAGTAATTTTTCTTTTGTCACTTTTTATGCACATCTACTTGCATGGTCAATCAGTAATCCCCGCCCCCTCAAGAGGGATTGGTTACATGGTTTCGGCCTGTATATGTTGGATTTATGCATGATGGCCAAATCTGGACATACCAGCCTTCTGTGGTTGCTAGAGTCAATGCCTGTGTGTAAAGGGGGATTTGTCCTAACTCTCAGATTTCATTGTCAGTTCCAATATGGCATTCATTTATACGTATATGAAATGCAGTTATTACCCTGGCAACAGCAAAGCTTGAAAATGGCCTCTGATGGCTGACAGGATAATGGCATCACCATTCAGCTTGCTGGCTAATCTGCAGTTACATAATTGAGTTTTTATTGTTATTATTATCTTCTGCCTTTCCCCACATAGTTCTTCCCCAAAATATTGCCAGACCTTTAAGGTGGGCATGTTGAAATCTTCTTAAGAGGAGGATAGAAGTGGAGAGTCTTCTTCCACCAGCTAATGTCACTAGGCTGGGCTTCCACTGTGTCTCTTCTGTCTTTCCTCATTAACCTGTTGTTGCCTTTTGTGGGCCACAAAAATCGTGCCTTAATATTTGAGGGTAAGATGTTGGCAGTCCTTATTTTGAGGCCTCATAATTAGAACCAGTCCAGTAAGTGGTCCTGGCTGTCAGCTTCCTCCTCTTCAATCTCATTTTGGCCTGTGTAAAACTCAGCAGGGAAGAGGATGGGGACCAAACTAGAATGAGCCGGCCCCACCTATCATTATTGTTGGCTGCCTTGCTTTCCACTCTTTTAGTCTCATCAGGCACCAGCCAGCACTGGGGTGAGAGCAGGGACTGAGGGATTCTCTTTTTCCCTGCACAACTCTCTAGGGAATCTGGAAGGTAGATGGATTGGTGGAGATCAGGAGGCAGAGAACAGCATCCAGGGAGAGGAATTACTAGATCTGAGTTGAAGGTGAAGCCATCAGAGATGTGCTTGAACTACTGCAATGCGCTCTACATGGGGCTTCCTTTGAAGGTGACCCGGAAACTACAACTAATCCAGAATGCAGCAGCTAGACTGATGACTGGGAGTGGACACTGAGACGATATAACACCAGTCCCGAAAGATTTATATTGGCTTCTAGTATGTTTCTGAGAACAATTCAAAGTGTTGGTGCTGACTTTTAAAGCCCTAAACGGCCTCAGCCCAGTATACCTGAAGGAGCATCTCCACCCCCATTGTTCTGCCTGGACACTGAGGTCCAGTGCCGAGTGCCTTCTGGCAGTTCCCTCACTGCGAGAAGTGAGGTTACAGGGAACCAGGCAGAGGACCTTCTTGGTAGTGGCACCCACACTGTGGAACTCCAATCAGATGTCAAGGAAATAAACAACTACCTGACTTTTAGAAGACATCTGAAGGCAGCCCTGTTCAGGGAAGTTTTTAATGTTTGATGTTTTATCGCACCATCATCATCAATTCTGTTGTGAGCCATCCAGAGTGGCTGGGGAAACCCAGCCAGATTGGCAGGGTATAAATAATAAACTATCATCATCATCATCATCATCATCTGATGTCTTGATCGTCTCCCATGCCAAAGGAGGAAAGAGAAGGGGGAAAGGGTGGATAATCTGTGGACTTCACGTTGTTTTCATACTTCTTCTCCCATCAGCATCAGCCAACATGGACAATGGTCAGGACTTATAGGAGTTCAGCAATTTTTGGAGATCCACAGGTTAGCCAATCCTTGCATACACAGACCCTGCTTATATTCCTGCTGCCAAATTGTTTTTGTACATGACAATGAAACACTCACACATTGATAAAATGTAACATAGGGCTGGTGTGACTTATAAGATCTATTTCAAATTCTGGTTTTAGGCTAACAGCAGAGAAGCATAAATAATAATAGTTAATTAATACTTCCCACATGTGATTTGCAGAAAATCTACAGCTTGGGGATTTGCTGATTTATACTGTAGTCTTCTGTTCCTGCTTTGTAACATCTGCTAATGTATCCTTTGGCACAATGTACTATGTACTTCCATACAAGCCCCACTGAGATGAATGTGTGCTTGCTAAACTCTCATTGATTTTTTTGGAACTGGCATGGGAGAAGATTCCAGTGGATGGCATTCACAATATTGACTAGCTTCACCTTCAACTCATTTATATTTCAGGTCCCTAAAACTGAATTGTTAATTTTGGATAACAACCTTGAAAACTCTGCAGTTATTATTCTGCATATACTCTGAACGGCCATGCTTTCCGGGGCAGAAATGAAGAGAAATGCAAATTGCTATCAATATTTTAGTATTATTAAAGTTTTCTGGGGCTCTCTACAAGGGGGATTTTAAAATTGCATTGTATGCATATGAGTCTCCCACTCTTGAAAACTCTCGCTGCCTTTGTCCTGCAGTCATTTCCCAGCTCTGAGCTGTATTATTGTTCTATATCAATATGATGACAGTGCTGTCAGATTGGAGAATATGATCTCACTATTCAAATGACTGTCATGGCAGGAAAGCTAAGCTAAATTGCCCAGTGAATATTCCAGACTTGATATCCTGGGGAAGCAGGGTAATGTTTTGCATAGGACTGTGTTAATTTTAAAATTCTTGCTGGTGTAATTTTTTGTGCTGTGGGGATCCAAATTCTGAAAGGATCGCATACCTTAGCTCTGGCTATGGTTTCACATGGTTGCACTTTACTTCCCAGAAAAAATCTCCTAAATCACAGCAAACATTAAAGGACAATATTTGAATCCTTATTGCTACTACTGTGCATATACCCTCCTTCTAAAAGTGGGAAGGATGAGAGTGCAATTCTAGAGACTGATTCTAGAGCTCCGATGGGACTTGGATGGTTCCAACACTTGTTAACTTTTCAGTGTCAATTGAAAAGCTGGCTTTTTCAGAAATCATTCTCTGTTGCCTAGCTGGACATCTTTAATTGTTGCTTTTCATTAGGATTATGGAATGTGTTTATTGGGCGGCTGTATGTTTTATTGATGCTATTTTTTATTAATTACAAGTCACACCTGCAACAAAACTATTGAGTGCCCCTGTTTAAACAAGGTCCTCCAGTGTAGACTATACAGTGGTATCTCGGGTTACATACGCTTCAGGTTACAGACTCCGCTAACCCAGAAGTAGTACCTTGGGTTAAGAACTTTGCTTCAGGATGAGAACAGAAATTGTGCTCCCGTGGCGCAGCAGCAGCAGGAGGCCCCATTAGCTAAAGTGGTGCTTCAGATTAAGAACAGTTTCAGGTTAAGAATGGACCTCCAGAACAAATTAAGTACTTAACCTGAGGTACCACTGTACTAAGCTAGATATATAATAGCCTTTCTTAATATAAGACATAAGATGCTGTAAATAAGCTACAACCACGGAAAGTTTTGTACCTGTGAAGGATTGCAAATAATGGGCAGAGGTAATGAAACCCAAAGATAGTCTTCTTTGTTTGGGTATTTAAGGTGGTGGCTCCCAAACTTGGGTCTCCAGCTGTTTTTGGGCAACAGTTCCCATCATCTCTGACCACTGCTTTTGCTCACTAGGGATGATGGGAGTTGTAGTCCAAAAACAGCTGGAGACCCAAGTTTGGGAAACATTGATTCAAGGTATTCTTACAGCATAAAAATAATTTTCCTCTGGGGCACTAGTGTGACCAACACATTTCAAGTGTTACTGAGTTAAGGGTTCAGAACTCCTGCAATAGTAAGTTTAATGTAGAATTATTCATGTAGCTATACCCGAATATATCAAAACTGCATAGCTTTTTCAGATATGTATTAGCTCTTCAGAGTAATTGACAATGTTGGAGCCATACTCAAGAGCACCATCTACTTAAAGAACAATTCTTACAAGGTTTTTTTCTCCTCTTCAGGGTTCTTCATTACAGCAACTGTTGCTTCTCTGGTAACACTTCCAAATTATTGTTTTCTAGCAGTATGTTACGGGGAGTCAAATACAATACATGTTAGAGGAAAGCAGAGAAGTAAGAAAATCCCTGCACTCAGCTTGTCTCTTGTGAAACACTGAAACAATGAAGCTGAATGGTAACACAAGGAGTTGGAGGTTGAATGCAGTTGAAAACACAATTTGGGGTTGTGTAGCCCTTGACTTTCATTCTACTTATTCTTCATGATATGAATCTTAGTATTTGGGGCCATAATATCCAAAAATACTGATGATTAGATCACAGGATAATTCAAGTTAAATAACAAAGCTGTGCAAAAGCACCTTTTTTTTCTACAAAGGGCCTGTGCAGAGAGCAGAGCTTCTGAAGATGAATCCAAGTGGATGGGTGCCTTAAAAACAACAACAACAACAACAACAACAACAACAACGGTGGCAGTGCAGCAACTGTGCCAGCAGGACAGGCCTAAACCAAATGGCACCCCAAGGTGGTATCCCTCCATTTGTTGAACTTTTGGATATCTTTGGAGATCATCTCTGTGGTATTGTTATATTGATGTTTTGGTCACATTGCCCTTGTGAACCATTTTTAGCATTATTTTGATTGAAAAGTGGAGTTGGCTGAGTGTGTGCATGTACTGCGGGGGGTTAGAGGAAGGAAAAACCCTGTCGCATGAACATAGGTCTGCTCATAATATGTTGGATTGCTGTTTTTGTTGTGTGTTTTGGGGCCCAATTTGGCCAAAAGATGCATATAAATTCCAACGGTGTCATCTTGTGCATGTCTACTCAAAAGGAAGCCCCACTGAGATCAATAGGACTTAACTCCTAGGTAAGTGATTGCAGCTTGAGCAAAATTAAAAAATCGATTGTTTGGCAATGAAGAGCGGGTAAGTAACATTTTAAAATAAAATTAATTAAGAATTAAATGAAATTTTAAAAGGAGCGTAGAAACTGTGAAGTTTCACCAGTTCTACCAAATGGATTTGCTTCTGTTTGTCAGAACTGGGCCTTAGTCCCAGTTGAGCATCTGGGGAGCTTAATCCTATGGGAAAGGTGTTCACTACAAGGCAAACCAGTGCACAGATCATTTGACTCAGAGCTCATGTCCCAGAGGATGATCATGACATCCCTGAAACAGCTGCTGCTGCTGCTGCTGCTGCTGCTGCTGCTGCTGCTTCTTCTTCTTCTTCTTCTTCTTCTTCTTCTTCTTCTTCTTCTTCTTCTTCTTCTTCTTCTTCTTCTTCTCCTCCTCCTCCTCCTCCTCCTCCTCCTCCTCCTCCTTCTCCTTCTCCTTCTCCTTCTCCTTCTCCTTCTCCTCCCTCTTGATTCACCACAGAACTTTCCAGGCCCAATGACCAGTTAATGAACATTGACTATGGCTGATTTGTAGAAACGACTTTACAGTGTGAAAACAGAGACAATGTATGTACCTTGCAACCCCCCCCCCCAATCTTAATAAGAATATATATATATTTAAAGATGACATTCCTCTGGATGTTAGCCACTGATTTGTACACAGCATTGCAGCAGAACACGGCTGGAGTCCACTCTGCCAGTCAATCATTAACTGTAGGCAAGTAAAACTATATTGCACCAATAAATTAGGGTATAAAGCATTTAATGAAAATGTCTGAATAATATACATAAAGGCTCGCTGTGGTAATTGCATAGATCCTGGAGGTTAATTACAAATAAATTATTAGATGTCCCTTGAGCTTTCCTGACTATTGCAGGAGGACTCTGTGGTGAAATCGAAAGGGCGATCTACCATCATAAATGGGTGTTATAAACGAATGCATAAATTAATTGGTCTGTTTAAGAATCCTATTAAAAAGAGATGGTCATCTTTGGGCAACCGAGAAGGCTTTGGAAATGATGGCAGGTTAACTGGGATTATGTGTTGACGCTACTTAACTATTTGCACAGTGCTACAATCCTCACAGAAGCATAGAACTAGGAGGAACCTTCGACGTCTGCTGATCTTGCCCCCTTTGCCACACAGGATCTGCAACACTGGGTGGGACTTCAGCTTCAATGGTTGATGACTCCTCCACCTCTTGGCACTGCCACCAGCGGGAGGTTGCATTTGACATGTAAATTCTACTCAGTATTGATCCAGAGCAGATTCCAATGTTTAGTTAGCAGAGTAAAAACTTAAACACGTTGCAGGATTCCCAAAAGATAGACGAGAGGCAATTATATTTCATCCAGCAGAGCTTTATTGCTACTGAAGGCAAATGAGCATCATGGTCACAAATCCAATACATTCGAGATTGGCACTGTCCACAAGAAATCCAGTTGCAGCAGACTTATCTTAAACTTAACAAGAACTTATAATAAGTCTAAGCCTTAACACTATATACAGAACACCACACCAGAAGGGAAAGAGATAGAAAGAGAAAGTGAAACCCAGGCACCTTCTGGCCTCTTATTATAGTCAGCATGACCTTGACAGAAAAAGATAACAGAACCAGTTTAACCCAGCTGTACTCAGCTTCTCTGAAGGAATAACCCAAACATCACGAACCTTCTTGTTTCTTTCACACAGAGAACCCTATTGAGTTAATTAGAATAGGAAAGACCTCTACACATCAGATCAATGCTAAGAGATGCAAACTGACAGCTTTGATCCCCATTCCCCTCAGTGGCAGGAGAAAGAACAGATCGCTGGAATTGTACCACAGTTGGCTCCAGGGTTTTCCAAACTTGGGCTTCCAGCTGGTTTTGGACTACAGTTCTCATCCCTGACCACTGGTTCTGCTAGCTAGGGATGATCGGAGTTGTAGTCCAACAGCAGCTGGAGACCCAAGTTTGGGTAACCCTGATGTAGACCTAGATGCACCTTTTTGCAGAGTCTCCGGCATTTTGTTGTATTTTTGCTGGTGCTGTCGTTCTTTGTGATTAATTTCTCGTAAGTTAGGGGTAGTGGTTTTGTTTTCCTGTGGGATGATGCTTTGTTGCTATTATCTGATAAGACTGCATGGGAAATGGATTGTTAAATGTGTTAATTGGCTTTCAGTTAGGCTAGCTTTGGTTTGCATCGTTACAACAATGTGATTTTTGCTGCATATCCTGCCATTTCTGTAGGTTGTGAACTGCCTTGAGTACTGTAATGTAGAAAAGGGGGTCCAGAAATGGGGGGAAAAACAAAACAAAGTGAAACCCATTCGTGTACTGAAAATTCTGGAACCTACGAAAATCAGGAGTGCATATCTGGAATACAGTTGCAGATGCACACTTATAGGAGAGGGTCCCATTGATCTCACCAGACCTTAGTGCTACGTAAGCACAGATCAGATTGTGCTGCCTATGACCTAGGCATTCCCTCAAGAGGCAGCAAATACTTTCCTCATTGGTATGCAGGAGCATTGCTAAGCAGCTTCCTAATAAACGATGGGTCCAAATCACAGTCAATCTCTGCATACTAACCGTGGGGACTTTGATGTGTTCGGAAATGCTGTTGAGCAGCTGAAACTTAAATAGGAACTGCCAACAGGCTGTAGCATCTGAAAAGTTGCCAGCAGCAATCCTTAGTACATCTTATCTTCCCTGACTAATTTGTATGCCAACGTTTATTTTTATTTTTTCATTTAAACCATTCCCCATTTTGGAAAGTTGTTTTTGTTCTGGTAATGGGTTGCTACTGTTCTGTGGCTGCTCAGCTTGTTTGAGTGATGTTCAGGCTAGTGGTTTATTATTTTCTTTCAGGAGAACAGCCTGGAAATTCTCACCAGGCTATGATGCAGCGGAAACTGGCAATTGCGCCTTGCAAATGAACGGAACCAATTCATCTTAATAGAGGGTTGGAGAGGGGAGATCTGAGAGATGCTGCTGTAGACATGCAACTTGATGAAATGTGGCACTGTATATGAGAATATCTGGCTGACAGTTGGGCAGCTAATCCCTAAAAAAAATATTTTTGAGTTTTATTGAAGATACATGTCAAGAAGCAAAGTTAACACAAGGAGGCGGGGGGGGGGTAACCAAGGACTGAAGAATTCAAAACAAAGCTTAAACATGTTTGGTGCATAACCCAGGATACAAGTACAAAGCTGCAAGAAAAGTAGATGGCAGTGGAGAAACTTCACCTGTCAGGAATTTGCAGCTGGATCCATACCAATGTCCTGAATATGACAGATTAGAGTGGATTAAACTGGCAGATTCCAAGTTTCCATTTTGTGTGATGGTGTAGTCATGCCCCCCTGCCGGCTGATTCTTCTTGTTTCCATTCCAGTTGCATTGGGTAAAGCATAAGCCTCTTTTTGTACAACCAATGAAATATACTCAGGGTCGAGAGTGGATTTCATGCTCTTTATTCAGCTCATAGTGGTGAGGAGGGAATGGAGGTCCCCTCAAAGTATCTGCTTTATATACATTATTTACACAATGGGCTGCACGTGATTGGTTAATTCCAGAATTCTCCTGTAGTCCAATCAGGTTGTGGATTCACTTCTATCTAGAGCTGGATTGGGTGGCCCCTGCCGACCAATCATACTGCTGCATTGTTCTAGGACCAATCAGACTGCTGCATTCTGAATCCTATTGTTCTAGGACCAATCAGACTGCTGCATTTTGGATCCTATTGTTCTAGGACCAATCAGACTGCTGCAGTTTGGATCCTATTCAACTCAGTACATAACAACCAATGTGACACTCACTGTTGTTAGACAAGAGCGGTCAAGCCCTGAAGCATTGTCACTCCTTGTTTACAACTCTCTTGTTGGTACAGGACAAGTCAAACATTCCAGTCGCCTTGGTGTTTCACCAATGCCAACGATGAGGTTCGTGGGACCCTTCACCCACTTGTGGGGGAAACATGAAGTTCAGAAGCTGTGTGCAAGCCTTCAGAGATTGTGGGCCAGCTCTTGCTCTCAGGACCACCCTGCTGGGAATCGCTTCCTCTTGCAGTAGGACTTGCAGTGACGTGTGGAGTTTTGGGAACCTGGTGGGACAGAAAAAGGACAGGTGGGGGGGATGGAAATTGAAAGAGCTAAAATGGACACAGCAGTGGAAGTAGGGTGAAGTCCTCTGCAATCCATCAGTTCGTCCTTGAGTGTTAATGGAGAGGGAAGGAGAGAGAGAGAGAGAGATTATGCAATGGTGCAATCTTCACTCACGTTTGGTTCAGGCTTTCTCAATTTTGGTTCTGGCCCTTCCTGCCACCAGTATACCATACCCGTCAACATTTCTCCAATTAAAATAGGGACGTCAATTATTATTTTATTGTTATTATTACCCTGCCCATCTGACTGGGTTGTCTCAGCCACTCTGGGCACCTTGCACATTCCAACATATATAAAAACATGGAACATTAAAAAAACTTCCCTATACAGGGCTGCCTTCAGGTATCTTATAAAGGTTGCATCTCCTTGGCTCAGTGGTCGCATAACTACATACCCGCCAACATTTCTCCAATGAAAATAGCGACATCCTAAGGAAAGCCGGACATTCTGGGATCAAATCAGAAACTGGGATGGCATCTGTAAATCTGCTGGTAATCTACAGGTGTGACTCCCTGACCTGCAAGCTAAAGTGGCAAAATTAATAATGCGCTGTGGATTGCAAAAGTTTATCCAGTATATGGAAATATGGAAATTTATATCTGTCTCCACAAAAGAGTAACCTTGAAACCAGCCCTTCATTGCCAACAGCGTTGTGATGAACAGACTTCACAGAAGGGACTATTACTCCTAGTATGTCACCAGTGGCCAGATCTACTTATTTTGATTTATAGCTCATTTCCTTTGAAAGAACCAGGCTAGTTGACAGTAATTTGAAATTGGACATCCATTTCAGGTGTGTAAAAATAACCTTTCCTGGGCTGTACTATTTCAGACTGGAGGGGAGGGGTCACATGTTGGAATGTACCCTACCAAAATAAGAAAAAGTGCCCCCACACTCTCTGCATTCCCCTTTCTCAGGCAAGAAAAATGGGCCTCAATTGTTATACACTGCAAAGTTTAACGGATTTGCAATGAGGTGAAATTCCCTATAGTGCTGAGGTATTGGAGTTTGGACTATTGGATCATTTCTTCTTGAATCACAACTTCTTTTCTGGACATACTCCCCTTGTTCCTTCAGCAATTAGCTCTCTAGCTATAGTCCCTCATAGCCCTCAATTTGCTGTGCTGAGGAAGACCTGTCTGTGCCATACTCTCCATGCTGCAGAGGAAAATTGGGGCATGCGTTTTTCAGGTCTGTGTTCCCGCATGAGTCACGTGCATCTTTTGGGGCTGCGCTCTCACGGGAGTCAAAAAAGGACATCCTATATCCAATCAGAAGCATTCCAGATCCTCCAACTCCCAGAATCCGGCGAGCCTTAAAAGTAGGAGAGCAAAGAGCTTGAAGACAGAGGGCATTTAGCAGCACCCATAGAGGCGGTGAGGATGACAACAACGAATGAGGAAATGGGAAAGAAGGGGGTGGAGATTTACTTGGGACAACGCCATTATCCCAGAGGCTGGGTTCTATAGCCTCTCTCAGTAAAGTTTGGAATGAAAAAAAGACTGTAAGAAACTTTCCCTTGTCTTTATACTTTCCTGGGCAACCAGCCGGGAACCACTGCCAGCATCCTGACACTGTCAGGAGATATCTGTTCTAGTCCTGTTACCTGAAACACCATGGACTGTAACCAAAGAAGGCACACCATTAACACACGTTTGACTTTTATTACACCTGTTTTGCAAAAATCCAGGAAAGAATCGGAACACCATAGTTTAAAACTACTGCTAGAGGACAAGAATCCCAAGACTACATTAAATGTAGCTAAATTCTGTGCGTCTGCAATCAATCGCAGGAAGCAAATGGTATCCCATAGTGACCAAACCCCTAAATCTTAATTACAGGGGGCACGCTAATAATTAATTTTAATTTTTATATTTAAGTCCTTGTTATATTCATATTGTCCTTTGTATTTCTGATATTTTTTTATGATCTGTGATATTGTGTGTGTTGACGCTGGTCTGTGACCGTATTAATAAATTCATTCATTCATTCATTCATTCATTCATTCACCATTAACACAAGGAGTTCCACCTGCACCACAGGACTTTCTCTCCATGCACCCCCCACATGCTCCTCAAATGGTTGATGGAACACCCAGAAGAGAATCTGGGAGGCCCGTTAAAAAAGGAGGTGAACTCAAATTGCACAGACATAATTCCTTGCGCTAACAACGTGACTTGGTGGGATACAATCCCATCACTGATCTGTGGTCTCTCCCAAGCAGTTCCAGCCATTAACTGAGCAGTATTAAACCAAATACATATTATCAACTAGGTTCCCCTTCTCTTGCATGGATGATGTTATTATGGAGACGACTAAACTGACACCTTGTTATTTCCCAATTATTTTCAGTCAGCTGCTTCCCTACCAACTTTATTAATCATTCTGTGGTTTGATCATACGGAGAGTAAACACAGTGATTGGCATCACCCTACAAATGTCATGAGATTCATTATTGATCTTTATTTTATTTTAAAATATGAACTAGTATCTTTGGGGAAACTTCTCATTTGCTACTTTCTCAGCACCTCCAGGCAATGAGAAGAAATAATGGGGGCAGTTTTTCCCCTTTATCTCTCTGAATTCACTTCTAATATGTCTAGAAATAATTGCAACAGTTAGCAAACACTAGGTTTGAGCAAAATTGGGGTGCTACTTTCTTTTTCCTTTTGTCAGTCTTGAAAATCAGTTTCTTTTTAATTTTTTGCTTATTTATGTCTCTCTTTATCAAACATGTATGCATTTGAATGGCACACATTTATCTCTCTCTCTCTCTCTCTATCTATCTATCTATCTACATTTGAATCCCACATTTTCTTCAAGGAGCTCATGTGTTCCTCATTGTACATTTATGATAGACAAGATCTAAACATATATATGTGTGCCAGCCTATGATGTAAGTACATGTAAATGCATGTGATGGCTGTTCCGTTGGCTGTTTCTCCCTATGTGGATGCAAATGGTACCCAAAAAATGGTGCCCGCAGAAGCATCTTAGCTGCCACATTCAGCTACAAACACCAAAGGGTTGAACAAACACTGCCTTCCTTCAAATGTGAGAAGCTGGCAAGCACCCAAGAACATGTAAGGGTGTTTAAAAAACAACAACAATCTTTTCTTGCAGAGCACATACCTGAGAATCTTCTTCTTCTTCTTTGGCGATCACTCGTAGACGAGTAAGATTGTCTTCCATAAACACAGTTTTAACAGAGAGTCTGTGACTGTGGAGGCCAATTCAGGATCCACACGTCCTTCCACAGTGGGGACATAGGTTTCTGGGTGGGAGTTGGTCATGGTGAGGGTTTGCCAAGCATGCCTTCATCTTGGGATGTTTCTCCTTTTCATCCTGAGTTTGAGCATCTTCAAAGCCCATGACACCTTTGGTAAAGGTTGTTCTCCATCTGGAGTGTTCACAGGCCTGTGTTTCCCAGTTGTCAGTGTTTATACTACATTTATATATATATTTGTATTGAGAGAGCCTTTAAACCTCTTTTGTTGACCACCAGCATTACGCTTTCCATTTTTAAGTTTGGAATAGAGTAGTTGCTTTGGAAGATGATAATCAGGCATCTGAACAACATGACCAGTCCAACAAAGTTGATGCTGTAGAATCATCGCTTTGACACTGGTGATCTTTGCTTCTTCCAGTACACTGGCATTAGTTCGCCTGTCTTCCCAAGTGATGTGTAAAAATTTTCAGAGACACCGTTGATGGAATCTTCCAAGAAACCAAAAAGGTATCAGGAGCATTATGGGAAATGCATTGCTCAAAAAGAACCTCAAGCTTGTAAATGTGAATTAATTATTTCATAAGGAGGTGGGTGGAATTCAAATAGTGAATTTCAGTATGAACTGACCTGCAGCTGGGTCTAATGTGCAAGCTGAAACTTATTAGGACTTAGCTATACAGCTGCAAATATAATGTTGTGTTTGTTTTAAGTGCATTATACAATTGTGACACTAGATGGCAAAGGTGAGCTCATGGCAAATTCAATATATTTTTCAAAATGCTTTTCTAAAAAAGCATGTTCACAGCATTTTTTATATATGTGTGTCTATGATTCCACCTGAGTTATCTACCATAATCCACACTTGTCTGAATGCAGTGCTTTATACTCAGCAGTTTAAAAACTGTTTATAAAATCTCACTTTGACAGAAAACTCATTTAGAAATGTGCATGTTGTTGCCCGCAACCGTCTTAGAAATTGGTCTGGCACCCACAAACTCATGACAATACCAATATTTAACTAAATGCCAATATTTAACTAATAAAATACCACATCTACCTAACCAAATTAAGGCCTCGGTTGCAATAGCAAACTCAAAGCAGCAAGAAAACATTCAGTTTGGGGAGTAAGAGAGAAGGACTCTGTTAAAAGTCCAACATGTCTCTGCCTGTAACTAGTTGTTCGGCTGGTGGTCAAACTGCCCCAGCTGTGCTGAAATGGCACCCTTAACTCCAAGCAAATTTAGGGCAGACCTAGTTAGTATTATGACAAGAGCACCTGTAATATTATGAAAATTTCCTGGAAATGGCAGCGCTGAATGCAGTCGTGCTTTGCTATTGATGTGTGTGTGGAGGTGAAAATGCAGGCCCAGCAAATGAGCAATAACAGAGAGAGTTTCAGGGGGGAAATGCCACACAGAAGTATTCCAAGAGAAGCAACCTTCAGTGAGGAGCATTAATTGACAGTGCTGAAGTAAATTATCCTGCTACTTTGTGACCTACCAATTTCTCTGAAAGGAGCGTGACATTTACTTGCCAAGAAGGTGAAATAATTCATTGCTTTCCCACTGCCTGTTGAAACCTCAACGGGGTTTTCTTTCTTTATGCTCAACTCCTTAGCACTAGTGATTTTGTTGCCGATTTGGGCCTCATATTCAGTGTGGTGTTCTTCCCCGATTATACTTGGCAAAAGGGACTGAAATGTGACAGAAAACAACCAGTCTTGAAAGCGTTCCTCTATAACAAGTCTTAGGACTTCAGAATGGACTCAGCTCCATCGCTGCAAATAAAACATTTTAAATGTGTTGTGAAGTGCAATATACAAATGTGACACCAGATGGCGAAAGTGAGCTATGTAAAATTCAACGTATTTTTCAAACTTTTTTTTAAAAAAGTATTTTCACTGCATTGTGTGTGTGTGTGTGTGTGTGTGTGTGTGTGTGTAGATTCCACCCATGAATGGCGACACTTTCATCACAAACTCAGTACATTTAGCTAAGTTGTGTGAAACTCCTGAATAACTTCAAAGGAAGCAAAAAGTAGGAGAAATTTCTTAGGTACCACCTGCATTTCTCTCCTTGGGACCCATGGGGGGGGGGATATTAATGCTGGTTGCTGCTGAAGCTATGCTGTAGGTGACTTTTGCTTCTTCTTCTTTTTGATCAAACAAACAAGAACTTATTTACTTTAACTAACTATAAGATGCCACAGGCTTAAACACAGTGTCACAGTCACAGTTTCTCTTAACCTCTCTTTACTCAAAATCAGTTGTTATAGCCATTTCCGACCTGGGAGGAGAGGGGGTTGCGGGCTAATCCCTCCCACACGCGCGCGGGGGCCGGCCTTTGCCCCCGCGTGAACAGGGAATCCCCGGGCGTGTCTCCGACCCGGCCCGCCAATCAGCGGGTCGGGGAAGTGGGGCATAGCCTATTTAAGCCCAGGCACGCCCGGGGACCGCCCTCTTTTCCCCTTGCCAGCTGTGAGGTTTTCCCATCCCGCCCACCCTGAGGTTAGGCTCCCTGAGGCTAGGCTAGCAATGACCTTGCTATGGACTTCGGTTGGTCGCCGCAAGGGGCCGGGTAGGAATTTTTCCAACTTGGCGCATTTCGAGCCTTTTGGTTTTTTCGCCTACCTCGTAGCAAATGTCACAACTTCCGCGGTATTGGCGGTTAGGCATTGGCAGGGGTTAATTGTTATGCAAATGAATGGGGGGAAGGAAGCGCCATCACCTTCCCCCCAATGAAAGGGGTAGTCCGGTAGAGGACTCCGGGGGGCGTGGCCTTGTCCGAAACCTAGGGAGGTAAGGGCCTCCGGCACGCCCCCGAGCGGTGACACCCGTGGGATCCTAGTTGGCGTACTTCAACAGGACTCCCACGGCTTGTGGACAACCCTTCCCGGTTCCCATGCCGGGTAGTCGATAGGAGCCAATGCCTAAAGCCAATACCTTTCAATTCTGTAATCAATAAAGTTGTGGCCTTTTATGCCCATTAACCTTAAATAATGTGTCCAGTGTCTTCATTTCACATGGAGGAGGGGACTTGCCACGCAAACTTCAGTTTCTGTCACTTAGTTATGACAGTTAAATACTTTTAACACCATACAGCTTCCTTCACAGATTAATACCCTGGTTCATGAGTTCAGTTACCCACTCTCTTTTTTTAATAAAAAAAAATTGACAAAGCAATAATTATAAATAAATAAGAACAAAAATGTGCACCCCACCACCAAGACCATTCCATTGCAATTATCTAACCTCCCAAAATTTGAAGACCTCTTGCGATGGTTTGACCCCTTTCCATTTTAACAGTACAAATTCTACAAAACACCCTCCATATCTCCTCAGTCTTTTGCTTCTGACTAGTATTGGATGTTCTGTTGAGAATCTGGGCTTAGCAAAGAAACCCGACCAGGCACTTTGGAATTTGCTGGGCCATTTCCCAGAAACCGAGGCCTTCCTGCATTGCAGCTTGCCACAGTTAGTAGCCTGTTATACTCTGTGCTTCATCTGCCGTGTTCAACAGAGTACAAGTCGCCTATAGGTGCTGAGTTTCTGGAGAGGAGAAGGTGTGCTGGTCCAGGGGGGAGATTACCGTGGGGCGAGGTCCAGGACCTGAGTTGAGGGTCGGCAGACAGTCCTCCATGGGCGAAGTGGGGTCCACAGCGAGAAGCCGGGCAAGGACAGGAACTCTGGGGGAACAGGACTGGATGCTGGCCGAAACAGCTCTTCAACGACGTTGCTCCCGCAACCTGGGACCAGGCTGACTAGCCTTTATCTTCTCTGAGGCCAGGGGCAGTCCCGGCCCCCAGGAGACCCGCCTCTCCTGGCCTTAAGGCGAGCACTCCTCCTGGGAGAAACCAGTTCCCTTCGCCTCTCTGCCCTGAGCCTCTGCAGTTCAGGAGAGGCTGAAGGGTTACTGGACCCAGGGGGAGACTCACCTGTAGGCACTGAGTCCTCAACCACCTCCGGAGCCAGAGTGGATTCACCTGGTGCCTGCTCCTGAGGATCCGGCACAGGTGCAGGCGCTTCAGAATCAAGGCCCTGCCCCAGCTCAGCTGGCCCTGGAGGCGGGAACTCCTGTGCAGGCTGGGATTCCTCCGGTTCAGCCTCTGAATCGGATTCCCAGGCCATCACAGAAGGTCTGCAGGCTGCTCTTCGGGCCTTTGTTTCTTTGTAAGTGGTTGATCATGTCAGAAAGCCATCAGCACTGAAGTGTGCTTATGTAGAGACAGTCTGCTAAGGTTGGGAGCAGTTGGCACAAATATACATCCACGATACATGTTGTTCACTGAAAGAAAATTATATAAAAATGATGGCTAGGTGGTATCTGACAGCTGTCAAGTTAGCAAAAATGTATAGAACAAATTCAAATATTTGCTGGAAATGTAAAGAAAAAGAAGGTACCCTTTATCATATGGGGTGGATGTGTAAAGTACCGTATATTTCGCTCTATAAAACGCACCAGACCACAAGACACACCTAGTTTTGGGAGGTGGAAAACAAGAAAAAAAATATTCTGAATCTCAGAAGCCAGAACAGCAAGAGGGATCGCTGTGCACTGAAAGCAGCAATCCCTCTTGCTGTTCTGGCTTCTAGGATAGCTGTGCAGCCTGCATTCGCTCCATAAGACGCACACACATTTCCCCTTACTTTTTAAGAGGGAAAAAGTGAGTCTTATAGAGCAAAAAATACGGTAACTAAAAATTTCTGGGAGATGATATATAATGAAATGGGGGGTTAACTTTAGTTTTTTAAAAAACAGAAGCTCTCTTACTAGGAATTATAGGTACCAAGATGCCAAAGGAACGGAAAATATTATGTATGCGACAACAGCCGCAAGGATGCTACTAGCCAAGAGATGGAAGGAAGAAACTACCCCGACCAGAGAAGAATGTCAAACCCAGCTGATGGACTATGCCAAAATGGCAAAATTAACTAGGAAGTTGTCGTATTGAAGACAAGAATTTCAATAAGGAATGGGGGGGGGATTTATAATTTATTTACGAGACCACTGCAAGCAGGATTTCAACCACATTTGTAAAGTGACGGTGAGTATGGATAATTGGGACTCATTGGGAAGGGATGGGGTGAAGTCAGGAGATTCAAAGTAATCTCAATATTTGGATTCGGAACTGTTTTTTTGTTGTATGTTTATATTTTTTTAAAAAATCCAATTAAAAATATATACAAAAAAAGAATATGCAGCTACGATACACCCCAAAGGCACACTTCTCTCCCCTATAGGAGCAGAAGAAAGCTGCCCATGCATTTTTACAAGGAAAGGAAAGGAAAGAGGGAAAGACCGTTCTGCACTTGCTATCACATTCCCTGTGGAATTTCACAACTGAAAAATGTGAGCAACCCAACCATATTTCCCATTAGCCCGGTACGGAAGACATCCCTCCCGTCAAAGAAATGAGAAAGATTCCCTTTATTTAATAATATTCTTAATAGCTGTGAAACGCAAGTACATTAAGCCAGATTTTGATGAAATTAAGCTCGCCTGCCGACACTGATAGGAATAAGAGAACAACCCTGTCTCGGTTCAGCAGCCTTTTGTGAAATACAAATTAATTTACCTTTGTCACTCTCCATTCATGGGGTGATGTATGTGTTCCTTCTTTAAGGCTAATTAAACATCCAGAGGTCCTTTTTCATTGCTGTTCAAAGCCTGTACCCAGTATCGGGGCAAAGTTGACAGCTCATGTGTTTTGTACTTGCTGTTGTTTCTTCCTTCGTTAAGATTGTTTTGCTTGGGCATAAGGTTGATAAAAAATATGTTTACTTCTTAATTGGGATGAGGACCCACAATAATGCAATATGAAATATCCAGCGCAGAGTCAGACGAACCACTTAGCCTCACTGATTGATATGGAGCTATATTGTTTTATTGATTTTAACTTTTGTATGTTTTTAAGAATGGTTGTACAACCATACCTTGTTTTGCAGCCAGGATCCGTTCTGGAGCCCCGGCCACTAGCCGAAAAGGACGCAGGGCAAAGCACTGCGTCTCCACACTGTCGCAGAGTGGTTTGCGCTTCTGTGCACGTGCAAAGCACTATTTAGTGCTTCTGCGCATGCACGAGCAGCAAACCCAGAAGTAACCTATTCCGGTACTTCTGTGTTTGCCACGGACAGAATGGATGCTAGACAAGAAAGACATTCGCGGAGGTACTACTGTATTTAATTTTTTTTTCTTACTTACTTGGAAGGTCAATACAGCCCAGGTGGTTAGGAAGGCCCAACAGAGACTTCATTTCTTTAGGGTCTTGCGAAAGAACAATGTTAGGCAGCAACTGATGATTTCCTTCTATCGATCCACGATAGAAAGTGTTCTCTCATACTGTATTACAGTGTGGTACGCTGGTTTGACAGCCATGGACAGAAAGTCCCTGCAGAGCGTGGTGAAGACAGCACACGATATCATGGGCTGTCCACTGAGTCCGCTAGATGTCATTGCAGGAGACCGTTGCCTCAGAAGAGCGAGGAACATTCTCAGGGATGACTCACACCCTGGCCATCTTTTTAATCTCCTGCCCTCAGGCAGGAGATATAGAAGCATGATAAGCTGCACCAACAGTTTCTACCCCTGGGCCGTGAGGCTGCTGAATGGAAGACAGCAACATTGCAGCTGACGTTCGGGATTGGTGGTCGTACGAAAGCACACAGAGTGTAACAAGGACAGAGATTCTGGGGGGGGAGGGGGTTCGTTTAATCTCACTGTAAACAACAGGTACAGTGACAATAAAGTATTTCTATATATATATTTTCTTGATTTCATTGCTTTGCCTTTTTGTAAACAACTTTGCGGTTTTCTTACAGTCAAGCAGTATATAAATTTCATTAAATAAATAAATAATCCTCTTGCGGGAGGAAATTCTATAGTTTAACTATAATACAATATTTTGTGTCCTGAATCTTCCAACATTCAGCTCTATTGTCCCCACAGCACCTCCTTCGAAGGATGACTACTCGTGGACTAGGTTTTCAGCCAAAGTCTTTGTAATGAGCATGGTCAAATAACTCTGCTACAATTTCCCAAAGGTGCAGAGGTTTAGAAAGCTTTGTTGGTACAGTGGTACCTTGGGTTACAGACGCTTCAGTTTACGGACTCCGCTAACCCAGAAATAGTATCTCGGGTTAAGAACTTTGCTTCAGGATGAGAACAGAAACAGCAGTGGTGCAGCGGCAGTTGGAGGCCCCATTAGCTAAAGTGGTACCTCAGGTTAAGAACAGTTTCAGGTTAAGAATGGACCTCCAGAACGAATTCAGTTCTTAACCCGAGGTATCACTGTATGTTGAATATCCAATAAGATGTATGAATTCTCATTCAGTCCCTGAAAATATTGGATACACACCCCAAATCCACCTACTCTGCCTTTAACTAGCTGACGTTCAAGTCAGCAGCTACAACAGAAGTGTCATCAGCCTTATTAACTGTAGCAATGTTGAACGCTTAAAGCTTTGCACATTTAAATTTGTTTCCCTGTTGAACCCAGTGCCCTTTATTGGGTTTGTAGATTTGCTGGTTATTTTAGGGTTGCTCGTGAAGGGCTGAACAAGTGCTATTGATTTTGGATCAGGAATGAAAGATCCTTTGAAGCATTTGCCTTCTGGGAACTGCCCAATACCGTAGGGTGAGCTATGGCAGATCAAAACCAGTTAATAGCTACAAGTGAGGGAAAGAATGTGCTGGCTGGAAAAGTGAAGCTTTAAAAGTGAACTAATCAATAGCCGGCTGATGGCTTCTTTGAATTTCTCTGCTCTTTGTTCACCTTAAAAATGCATGGGGTTACTTCCCATTATTTTGGCTCTGTCGCCGTTGAAGGACACTTTCAAAGCAGAGGATGCTCAGAAGTGAAGAGCAAGATGGGATCGTGTTTTGTATGTCATCATGCTGTTTGTAGATGCTGTTTCCTAAGGCTTCATCCCAGGATGTGGGTCTGACAAGGCACAGGATGCAGCAACGTTCCTGAGGTTCTATGTACCTGGTCTGGTCAAACTCCGGACCGGCTCCAGAGACAACTGGACGTTGGCCAAGGTAACATCTTCAACTGCCCCATGGGATTACCAGTGATGGGCAATGGAAATGCCACATTGCCACAGTCTTTCAGTTCATGTCGTTTCATATTCTCTGCAATACTCTGATGTAGCATGATCTGGTGGGAAATTTACAAGTGGCAGGCAGCTTACAGTTAAAATTAAGTGAAGAAGGGGAAATATAGGGGATGATAGTCTGATCCTGAGCACCGTCACTCACAAGCCTTCACTCAGTAGTTGCCTGAGTGTGTTGAGCGCTAGACTTGGGTCGGAGCCTGCATGTGAAACTACAGGCTCAGCCACACTTCCTTAAAAAAAATTAAAAAAAATGATTTTCAGTTATATACATTTCAATAGTTTTATAATCATTCTAACATTTCAAAACTCAACTTCCTTCCACCTCTTTTTGTGGTTCCTTAAACTTATTTTTTGACATTTCCTGCATATTCTAAATTAACTTATTTTTTATTCATCTGCTTTAGATATATGCTTTTATGAAACTGCAGGTTATTACAATAATCCTGCCAACGTTCTTATCTGTTTGCAGTGTGTTTGTAAATATTCAATAAACCATTTCCATTCTTTTATAAAAAGTTTGTTATCTTGATTTCTTATTTTTCCATTAAGTTTCACTACTTCTGCATATTCCATAAATTTTTGTATCCATTCTTCCTTCAATGGGACTTCTTCTTTCCATTTTTGGGGCAAATAACATTCTTGCCGCTGTAGTCACATACATGAATAAATTTCTATACTGTTTAGGTAGTTCTACCCCTATAATTCCTAAAAGGCTCTTCCACATTTGTTCAATGCCTAGAAAGCACAAGTTTTCTGCTTGACCCATATTGTATCCTGGCGGCTTTCCCTTTGTCCTGTTCCTTTCTCAGGGAAAATCTGCTCTTTAGCAATAAATCAGAACCAATGGCTATCTGTGGGAAACCTGATCCCTGTTTGCTCCAATTGAGCATTAAAGGGCGGTTTTTCCCAGGGGAAAGGAGCAGCACAAGTCCAAAATAAACCCTATCATCGAAGCTTAATTACACAGCCTTAATCTAAATCATGCAAGAAAGCAGGATGTAAATGTAATAAATCGGGGGGGGGGGGGGGCTGGAGTAAATTCTCACCCCCCCACCCTTAACAAATCTTCCTCGTCTTATCGAAGATCTTTTTTGCTTTTTGTAAGTTGCTCAGAGGTTTCACCCAAGCAAGAATTCCCTTTGCTTCTGCAATTTGGTTGTGCCCAAAACTTATGGGTACATATTGACATGAGACCCTTCCCTCCATCCTTCAAGACAAGAGCGGCTAAAGAAAAAGGTGACCTGTGGGCCACATTGATGGTCAGCCACACCTCCCAAAGTCACAGGTCGGTGCTGGATGTGGCAAATATATATGTGCATGCATGCACAAACAACCTATACAACACACATAGGCATTTACAACAAATAGGCAGTGGAGCAGGAAGGGGTGTGTGGTGGGTGCGGACCGACCCGGGTGTCATCCCTGAAGGGGGTGACAAAATGGCTATGGGCTATATGATGCGGTGGCTCGGGCACCTGCAGGCTCCATGCTGGCCAAAATGGCAGCGTGGGGCTTGCATATGCCCACCGCCTCTCCCTCAGCCACCCTACAGCTGGGGGGTGGGGTGGCGAGGTTCGATGCAG
The DNA here is from genome assembly GCF_027172205.1 of Podarcis raffonei. Lineage (NCBI taxonomy): Eukaryota > Metazoa > Chordata > Lepidosauria > Squamata > Lacertidae > Podarcis > Podarcis raffonei. Next base: position 24,053,833 of record NC_070606.1, read on the forward strand.
CACACCCTGCCCCAGCTCGCCCTGCCCAATGGGTGGCTTGCCGGGCGACTGAGCTGCACCACTGCTTGTGGGAGGGGGGAGAGGAACCAGCTGCAGATTGCAAACAACAGGAGCAAAGCATAGCAAACAGGCTACCCCTCTAAGAAGGCTTCAGCTGGGCAATTTGGAATGGGCAGCAAGCAGAGGGGTGCCGTGGTCCCGGGCCCAATTTTGAGAGGGGGTGCAAGCAGGTGCCTCCACAGGAGGCTCCTTCATTGGACCCTGACTCTGTGCCAGAAGGAACTGTGCTGCAGCTACGGCACTTGTGCCTGGCGCAGCTCCACCGCGCCTGGGTCAGGCCTCCTCAGCTGCTGCAGCAGTTCTACCACCTTCTGACCCAGTGGCAGAGAGCAGGAGAGTTGGCAGCAATGCTGCTGCCCACCGTCCTTGGCTGTAAGGCACCTGCAGTTTCCCTGCCCCTATCCTAACAACCTGAAGTGTGATCCGCAGAGGGCAGCATCTGTGCCCCACCCCCTTTGAGGCATGCCCCGCATACCTGCCCCAGGCAGCCCGGGCATACGCTCCACTGCTGCAAATAGGGCACACATACATACATACATACATACATACATACATACATACATTTACCTGACATGCAGGCACCTAACACTCTCTCCCTCTCTTTCTCTCTGACATGCATACATGAAGTCACACATTCATGCAAACACTCTTGCATGCAAGCACACATGCAAATATAAACTCACCACCAGCATTTTTTGCACACTCTTCTCCAGCACTAGAAATGCTGCCTTTCACTCGTAATTCTTTAGGTGACAGCACCTGCAAAATCCATAGGAGCAATTCAGTTTTCCATTCCATTATTTGCTGTGAGCAGCACGCTTTCGTGGAAAATCCATCTCTTGGTATGAATTTCAGCGGATTTAATTTGTATTGCAGTTCTGTCCTCTCTTTTTTGTCTCTGAATGCTCCCTTCAGCTCAAAGCCCTGAATAATTATGTGCATGCATGTTTTAGTCGCAGTTGCACACATAGTGGATTTGTAGTTCAAAGGCCGCCCAAACAGTTATTTGTTCTTGCCCAGGAATATATCACTCGTGATCTGGAAGTGGATTAGGCATTACAGGGTTAACCTTCAAGACAGAGCAGGCATGAATTGGTGCAACAGAACACGAATATCATGGGTAGGCAGACAGCTTGGCATGAAAAGGTCTAAAATATCAGAAGAATGAAGGCCTCCCTGCAATATATGTTCATCCATATAAACATAAATATAATCACCAAAAGCTTGGCAGCTTTGGGGATGGCTAACTGCGTTTCCAGATCAGAATTTGAATGAGTGAAACTGCTTTTTTCCTTCTTTCTTTCTTTCTTTCTTTCTTTCTTTCTTTCTTTCTTTTTTCTTTTCTTTTCTTTTCTTTTCTTTTCTTTTCTTTCTTTCTTTCTTTCTTTCTTTTTGGTATAATTTCATTCCCCTGCCCCACATTTTGGAAGCAAATTTAAAATAAAGATCTCTGTGCTGTTGTTTTTTTAAAAAGTGCACATTTCTTCAGATGTACTGTGGTTTATTGCTCTGTTGTAAACTGGACTTTAAATACACTATATAAGTTTTCCTTTTGGGGTCATAACAGATGATATATCACTCCCAGTCTATCCCAACATGTGTGTGTGTGTGTGTGTGTGTGTGTGTGAGAGAGAGAGAGAGAGAGAGAGAGAGAGAGAGAGAGAGAGAGAGAGAGAGGAAGAACAGTAGTACAGTCGTACCTTGGATCCCAAATGCCTTGCGAGTCGAATGTTTTGGCTCCTGAATGCAGCAAATCTAGGAGTGTGTGTTCCAGTTTGTGAACATTATTTGGAACCCGAATGTCTGACATGGCTTCCATGGATTCTGATTGGCTGCTGGAGCTTCCTGTAGCCAATCAGAAGCCACACCTTGGTTTCCAAACATTTTGGAAGTTTGGAACGGATTCCGTTTGACTTCCAAGATACCACTGCATCTATTTGGATTGGTGGAGCAGAGGACAGGGAGACTAGCACAGGACAGAGCTACAGCCCATGACAGCCAGAGTTAGCTAAGTCTAGTGTTGTCCTCCCTTCCTCCCTGTTACATTCTACAGGGACTACAAGGAGCAAGTTCACAGCCAATGTCATCCCCTGCACAGATTGTAAACAGGAAGGCAGGCAGATGAGTGCTGGCTGTGAGCAAGTTGAGAGTGGTAGAGCAGCTCCCCATTCACCCAAATGGACCAGCCTCCACTCTGTGTGTTTGCGTGCATGTAAATGAAGTTCATCTCCTTCTGTTTCCCAAATCCAGGGTGCCAGATCCACCTCTTCTGGCCTCACACATGCAAACAGGGGTGGAATATGCAAATTCCACTTACACATCTACATTTAAGTGCACTTAGGCAGCAAATGTGGGGCTGATTTCTTAATTTAATGGGGAAAACCATCATGCCATTTTCAGCTAAGCACACTGGACCTAAGATGAGCCCTGCTGAATCAGGGCGATGGACCGTCTAGTCTAGTATCTCCTTCTCACAGTGGCCAACCAGGTGCCTGTGGAAAGCTAGAAAGCAGGACCTGAGGACAACAGCACTCTCTTCACCTGCAGTTTCCAGCAAGTGCTATCAGAGGCAGGAATTTATCAAATTCTCATTAAAGTCCTCCAAATTGGTGCCCACCACCAGGTCTTGTGGCTGTGAGTTTTACATGTTGGCTATGCACTGCCTGAAGAAGTACAAAGCTGTATGTGCACATATATTTGGACTGTCTAAAGGTAAGATAAAGGTAAAGGACCCCTGGATGGTTAAGTCCAGTCAAAGGCAGCTATGGGGTTGCGGTGCTCATCTCACTTTTAGGCCGAGGGAGCCAGCTTTTGTCCACAGACAGCTTTCCAGGTTATGTGGCCAGCATGACTAAACCGCTTCTGGTGCAATGGAACGTCATGATGGAAACCAGAGTGCACAGAAATACCATTTACCTTCCCGCTGCAGTGGTACCTATTTATCTACTTGCACTGGTGTGCTTTTGAACTGCTAGGTTGGCAGGAGCTGGGACAGAGCAACAGGAGCTCACCCTGTTGCAGGGTTTCAAATTGCCAACCTTTGGATTGGCAAGCCCCAGAGGCTCAGTGGTTTAGACCACAGCGCCACCCACGTTTAGCTTTGGACTGTTTATCCCAGTGAGGTCAGCCAAAGTGGGAGCGGCATCCCAAGTGGGTAGGAATCACATTCCTCCACATTTGGGCTGAATCAGGAAAGAGACATGCCATCCTACCCAGCCCTCTTATTTTCCTCCATCTTATGGAAAACTTCCTATTTATCACTTGAGTGGTCCCGTATTTCAATTTAGCAAAATAACCTGGCTTCTCCCCGCCCTCCTTTTTCCAGTAAAGGGTGGACTAGATTGAACTGTAACTACTTTTCACCTCCCAGACGAAAAATGTCTCCATACAATCATTGACTGCAATCTACGGTCTGCTTGCTGCTCCCCTCCTTCAACACCACTTCCACAGTTGCTTTAGGTGACTCCTTGTGTGTGCAAAAACCTTGACGGACCCCAACCTGTATGAAAAACATCCAGTTTGATCATATTTTGATCAGTCAACCTTTTTTCTGCCGGTGCTTATGATTCTAATTCATTTTGCACAGCTCTGTACCAAAGAGGGGCTAAAAATAAAAAACCAGCTCAAGAGCAACTTGCACAATAAATGTCCTTTCTGTGCCATTTGATTTTATTTTTTTTTACTCCAGTCAGGACAAAGGTAATTCAAATCCTCCTTGATCGCTATTCTAGGGTGGATTTTTAAAAAGGCATTTTTTTTAAAAAAAAAATATCCACTCTCCTGAAGCTTTCCAGACCTGCCACCTTATCCTGCCCTGGAGTGCGGCTGTAATTTCCTGTAATATTTCTAACCATATATCTTTCACTTCACTACAAATTGCCTCGGCTATTGAAGTCAGCCTGCATACCTTGTTTCTTCCTCTCTGCCATAGACTCCCTTTCCTCCTGCAGTATATTTCCATGCTCGAATCTGTCCTTGCAGCGAGCTCTGTGCCCTGGGAGTTAAGCAGTTCTGTCAGTTTGCTGATTAGATCAAGTCTCTCATACTCCTGTTTGCTACACGCTTCTTTTGAAATGCACATGCTCTGAGTCTTTTCCGATAAATGCCCATCGCATTCATAGAGGAGGGAAAACAACAACCCAGAAAGTACATCATTGGATGTGTCACTTCCCACTCCCCCCACTGCGGGTCTTCATCCTTAATCCTTTCGACTTGCTACCTGTTGCTCATTATTTCTTTCTGCTTCAGTAGCACTTATCCATCACAAACAGAAGTTGGTTCTTTGTTTTGTTTTTAGCCTTCTAAATCCCTTTGTTCTGATATCACATTCCATGTACAGTGGTACCTCGGGTTAAGTACTTAATTCGTTCCGGAGGTCCATTCTTAACCTGAAGCACCAGCTTAGCTAATGGGGCCTCCTGCTGCTGCTGCACCGCCGGAGCACGATTTCTGTTCTCATACTGAAGCAAAGTTCTTAACCTGAAGCACTATTTCTGGGTTAAGCAGAGTCTGTAACCTGAAGCGTATGTAAGCTGAAGCGTATGTAACCCAAGGTACCACTGTATATCGACCCAAAACTGGTGAGCTGAGGGGTATTGGGTGGGGAGTCCACAACTGCAACCCTTACTCAGCTCTGGCAAAAGGAGGAACTACCTGTATAGTTGTCATGGCATTCTGCTCAATATTGATCCAGAGCAGATTCCAATGTATAGTTAGCAGAGTAAAAACTTAAACACGTTGCAGGATCCCCCCCCCAAAAAAAAGACCAGAGGCAATTAATATTTCATCCAGCAGAGCTTTACTGCAACTGAGGGCAAATGAGCATCATGGTCACAAATCCAATACATTCAGGATTGGCACTGTCCATAAGAAATCCAGTTGCAGCAGATTTAACTTAAACTTACAATGACTTATAATAAGTCTAAACCTTGACAATAAGCATACTATGTACAGAACACCACACCAGAAGGAGGAGAGATAGAAAGAGAAAGGGAAACCCAGGCTCCTTCTGGCCTTATTATTAGTCAGCATGACCTTGACAGAAGAGATAACAGAACCAGTTTAAGCCAGCTGTACTCAGCTTCCCAGAAGGAATAACCCAAACATCATGAACCTTCTGCTTGTTTCTTTCTCACAGAGAAGCGTCCAGAACCCTCTTGAATTAATTATAATAGGAAAGATTTCTACACATCAGATCAATACTTTCTGTACTAAGGAATGCAAACTGACAGTAATAACCAAGGAATGTTCCTTACACCAATTGACGATGAAGAGCCATGTGATACTTCCTACAATTGTTTCCTAGTCAAGCTTGCTTTACAAGTTTAAGCAACCATCAAGAATTGTACTTGCTCATTCAATGGTTTTCCCTTGAGTTAAGTGCTGGGCATTTTGTTAGAATCAATTAGAAATTCTGGGTGGAGATACATTTTTGAGGGGGGAAATCATGCAGCCCCACACCCTGTTTCATTAGGTTGCATCCCCCTGATGTGTTAAAATCCACCAGATAGGCATATGAGAAAAATGTGGAATAGGGGACTTGTGCCCATATTTTGTGTCAACTGAGCAATGCATTCAAAGCAGTATCTTACCACTTTAAACAGTCCCCACCCCAAATCTTGGGGGGTTTATTTTACGAAGGGTGTTGAGAGTTGTTAGGGGCCCCCTATTTCCCTCAGGGAGTACAATTCTCAGAGTGATTGATTATTTGACCGCTCTGGGTTTCTGATGTTTGCTAATGAAACTTGCTTGTATCATTGTGGAAAAAGCTTCTCAAGAGTATTGGTTGTTATTTAATGACTATCTAATCTCCCTCCCCGCCAATGTAATTATGAAATCCTGAATATGGAGATAAATGGAAGGAAAACCAGCCATTACACAGCCACCGTTCCTCCCTTCCTATCCAAAGTTTGCTTGAGGTGGCAGAGTAGCCCAACTCACAAGCAATTCAGAAATTCAACAAAAATTAATTTCCTCCTTCCTCCAGCTGTCTCTGTCTCAGGAACATAGTAGTAATCTGACAGGATCCCCTCATTTTTCCTATCAAAATAAGCACATTTGGATGCTGGTCAGCTGAGATCCATTCCTGCCACTGTGTTGCACCGTTCCCTTCCTCAAAAGTTGCGCTCCAGTGCCTTATTCATTAATTAAATGAGAAAATAAAGTGGACTTCAATTTGTTGCAGCTCTTGGCAGATAATCTACTGCATGGTTGCACCAGTGACAAAACCATGAAACTTTGCTCTTATGGGTTTGGGAGCTCCATGACCCTTATGCCGACACTTACTCTCTGGAAATCATGCTCTCTCGTGATTTCTTTTTAAGTAGAGCACCTTCTGGAGGAACTGCCTCTCTTAACCTGCACTCACTGGGAAAGGGACCTTAATTTCTAATACTCTGAAAATGCAGTTTCTGCATGGACAAAGTGTCACTAGAAACTATCCCCCACCAGTCACCTACTCTCAGCCTAGCCTAGTCTCACGGGGTTGTTGTAATAAAATGAGGCTGTTTTTGGTGGCAGATGTGCCTCTTAAGGAATGTCTAGTACTGGCCTACAGTACTCCTAGGCCATTGTAGCTAGTTAAATTTCTCCCTCCCACACTTGCACGAATTCCAGCCTTATGTCCAGATTTTGCTAGTCTTGCTGCCAGAAATGCATGCAAATACGTATTTGCATAATTTAATTATTTCAGCAAAAAGGATAGTAACAGAATTGTTTTGGCAAGGGTGGGGTGGACAGAGAACAAGCAGAGAGAGTGTGCAGAACATAGTAATTTCCCATTTTCTGCACATATAATCATGGCGCATTTTAAAAATAACAACACTCATTTTAGTACACTTCCTGGCTGGGGGGAGGGGAAAACAGGCAGGGAAAGGCCCCTTTAGCCACCTACTGTTCTGAAATGGTCACTCAATGTCAGGTTCTATCGGTCAGCAGTTCAAATACGTGTGACAGGGTGAGCTCCCATTGCTCTGTCTCAGCTCCTGCCAACCTTGCAGTTCGAAAGTACACCAGTGTGAGTAGATAAATAGGTACTGCTGTGGCGGGAAGGTAAACAGTGTTTCCGTGCACTCTGGTTTCTGTCACGGTGTCTGTTGCTCCAGAAGTGGTTTTATCCTGCTAGCCACATGACCCAGAGAGTTGTCTGTAGACAAATGCCGGCTCCCTTGGCCTGAAGCGAGATGAGCACCACACCCCATAGTCAGGTTTGACTGGACTTAACTGTCCAGGGGTCCTTTACCTTTTCCTTACTTCTATCAACTAACTGGAAAGGCTGTAATATGTCTTTTTCTGTTTGGGGTCACAGAGAACTTTGAATCAGCTTCCAACACAAACACAGGGGCTTTTTCTATGCTTGCCCTTTGAGAAAGTTTTGTTCTAATCCTGCCAGCCTGTGCCACTCTTCCTATGCCCGTGGGGATCTTTTTACTATTGCTTATTTAAGTGAAACAAAGTCAACTCTTGAAATGCTTTCACAGGAACCTTACCCCCGCCCCGGTTGTTCAAAAAACAACCCATTATAGGAAACTCATTTCCCCCTTTATTTAAAACCTAAATAAGTACCTCTGGTGCCTCCCTTGAAATGAATTAGTTATCTTGTTCATCTGCCACATCCTGGGGCTAAATAATTAATCATAGCCAGGTGCAGTTTGTTGGACTTGTTGTTCTCGAGAAATACAATAGCGAATAAGAGACAGAGAAAAGCTGTTCAGGGAGAGTACTTCAGCAAAGCAATGAACTAGAAGGATAGTTCATCTGTGCGGGTTAAAAAAAAAAGTGATGGTGGGTAAATGCCAGTGTTTGCAGAAATATCTGGCTTTATAAAGTTAGCTTCTGCCAGGAGAAATTTCTCCATCGTTTACTTCATTTCAAAATATACCAGATGCCTTTTTATTGTGCATTCATGATGATTTCTGCCCACGATTGTATCAAGTTGGTTATACACAATCCTGCTTTCCATACTATTTCCACCAGCAAAAGTTTCTTTGTTTCCAATCAGGGGATGCCCCACAACGTCCTGAAACTTTTTATACCACTAAAATTCTGGTTTAATTTTTGCCTTGTTTTTGTTGCACTACATGGCTTGGATATTTGACATTTGCTGCAAGAGCGCTGTCCATGGTACTAAACTCACACTTGTCCCTTCAGTGTTCTTACTTTGCCAGCCTGCCTGTCTAAGGAACCAGGAACCACCAGCCCATTCTGGCATGGACTATCACCCTTCCTAGGTAGTGGGTGTCCCCACTAATTGTGACAGAAGGAAATTTTATTTATAAATGTTATTTTTAATTTTTTTTAAAAAAATCTGCTTTCCCCGAAGGAAAAACAAAGCTTAATTTCTTGCTATAATTTTGTTAAGTGTTCCTCTTCTGCAAAAGTATAGAGGTGTGCTGGAATACAGTATACACAGACATGTACACACACACACACATGCATCTTTTTGCAAAACACCACCGTTCACAGAAGGACAACACTACTCCTCTGAGAGGTTAGCAAGGGAATAAATAGGTTTTTTATTCTTCTTCTGAAGGTCTTTCAGATGGCCTTTGTTGGGGTGGGGGGGATCATTTAAAATAATTTTGATCTTTTTAGCAGTGCCAATATGTTCTTCCAGAAACATAGCATTAAACAGAATTTCAAAAGGAATAAACATTTTATTTTTCCAGGGAATTAGGACTTTCCTTTCTTAAATTCTCCTTACTTGCCAGGAAGAAAGCTGGAAAAGCGCATGACACATCATAGAATGGGGAGAATAGCAATAGAACAGAATGGAACCAGGGCAATCTGCATGCATTACCCTAACTCCCCTGTATTTGTTTTACAGCCTCTGAGTTTACAACTCTCATTTAAGTCTGGAACTCCAAAACCCCAAATCAATTGCTATTGAGTAGGATAATATAGTGATGATGGATTTGCCAATGTCTGATTTCTACTTTGCCCCACATCCTTTTATTGATCTGTTTATGTATGCTGAGGAAGGGAGAGATTTCATGTTTTTTAAAGGCCTACACTGCAGTTCTACAGACCATGAATTCACAAACTACATCTTGAATAGGAATACTACCCCAGAGTAAGAAGCTTGAGAGGAATCCAGGTCATTTTTTTTAAAAAATAAGAAAGATGGACATAGCACGTAAACAACAGTATATTGAGCAGATGATGATGAAGATGGCATTTATTTGTTTAGGATGGTCTTCCTCACCATCTGCTTTTAATTGGAAGTGGCAGAGATTGAACCTGGAAGCCCTTATGCACCCAACACATCTGCTCTGCCACAGAACCAGAATCCGTCTCCCAACAAATAGATTTCTACTCCCAGGGTACCTTCCAAATGAGATAATATTCCATAGGCAGGACTAAGAAAACAAGACAAATTTCCTATTGGAAAAAAAATGGAGGCTGTGTTCCAGTTTCAGCTCAAAGTGGTGATGCGGGGGGGGGGGGAGAGAAATTATCAGGTCTAGCTTGATAAATTGTCTCTAGTGAAAAAGTCACCTAAGTCATGTTTACAGAAGAAGAAGAAACACACACACAAAACCCCAACTTAATATTTCCCAATAAGAGATTCAGATTTAGTTGCAGGGCAATTGCCATTCAGTGTAAACAGAATACTGAAGTTTTCTCACACATGGTATGACTTGAAATGACAATCTGGAGAGCTCTCGCTAAACACCAGCATAACTATAGTTATAGCTTGAGCAGAAACAGTCGTTCCAAATCTGCAGCATGCCTACAATTGGATCCTGGTAAATTAATCTGAAATGCAGCGAGTGGGTAGACTGTTTCAGTGTGGGCAATGGGACCAGCCCTGTAGTTATCTGTGGAGTGAGTGACTTAAAGAGTGTTTTTGAAGATAGGTGCCTTAAATGCTGCTTGCTCCATCACCAGGAAGTTAATTAAACATCCCCAAAAGCTTTGACACCAACTACCTTTTCTGCTGCCACTCATACCCACAATACAGTGGTAGCTTGGGTTATAGAAGCTTCAGGTTACAGACCCCGCTAACCCAGAAATAGTACCTCGGGTTAAGAACTTTACTTCAGGATGAGAACAGCAGCGGGAGGCCCCATTAGCCAAAGTGCTATCTCAGGTTAAGAACAGTTTCAGGTTAAGAACGGACCTCCAGAATGAATTAGTAAGTTCTTAACCTGAGGTACCACTGTACATTGCATCACTTATGCTTACCCCTAAATTTTAAAAGCAAGACACATTTTGAAGATGTGGTTCAGTCAGCTTACCACCAAGTGCTACTGCTCAGGGCTACCAACAGACATTTTAAAATATGAGGGTGCCCAGTGCTTTTTTTCCTTAAAAAATGTTTACGGGTACTCTCTTATTTACTCCAGAAAAATCTCCATTTTATAGTTCAAATCAGGAAAAATAAATACATTTAATGGACAAAAGTACAAAAAGCATGCATTACCTCATATTGCGCAGCTGACAGCACACAGTAACTTCTACATTGGCATGAACTTGTGGGCATCCTGCACCCAATTGGAAGCTGTGGAAGTTGCGTCGGACTTTCGGGTTCCAAAGAATGTTCACAAACTGGAACACTCACTTCCGGGTTGTGGTGTTCGGGAGCCAAAACATTCGACACACAAGATGTTTGACTTTTGAGGTACGACTGTACATCCTCCTCTGCAAAAAAATAAAAAAGGTCTCTGGCAGTTTTTCAGGAGTGAAAATGTTTTTCCATTCAGAATGTTGGCAGAAAACATTGGTGCCACTATGCTTGGGTTTCATGGTGTCTTTTATTGTATGCATGTCATGATTATTGAACATTGCCCTGGAATCCGTGGACAAAGGGTGGGTCAGTCATATTTTGAATAAGATAATAAATAAGGCTGAAAACCTAACCATACATACTTGGGAGCAAGCCCAATTAAAGTCAACAGGACTGTGTGGACACAGGACTGTGCTGTAAATCTGAATGGCTGCATAGAATTGTTGGAAGCCTGCTTATAGTGAGAACAATGCCCTCACTCTGATTTAGGTTCATTCTATTTTCGTGTAGTCAGGCCTGATTTGATGATGTGGAGCTATGATGTCATCATGCTTGCCATGTAGTTTCTGGATCTCACAGCAGGAAAGGAAAGGAAAGGAAAGGAAAGGAAAGGAAAGGAAAGGAAAGGAAAGGACTGTTGAAAATGGAAACAAGGGGTTGCCAGGAAAGGCAGCAAACAGCAAGAGCTTTTTTTCAGGGGAAACTCACAGTGCTTTGAGACATTAAATACCCACCTGCAGACAATGACTGCCTCTGCCCACTGTTATTGCCAGCTTCAGGACACGGGTGGCGCTGTGGTCTAAATCACTGAGCCTCTTGGGCTTGCCAATCAGAAGGTCAGCAGTTTGAATCCATGCGACCAGGTGAGCTCCCATTCCTCAATACCAGCTCCTGCCAACCTAGCAGTTTGAAAGCACACCAGTGCAAGTAGATAAATAGGTACTGCTACTGCTGGGGAGGGAAGGTAAACAGCATTTCCATGGGCTCTGTTTTCCGTCACGGTGTCCCGTTGCACCAGAAGTGGTTTAGTCATGCTGGCCACATGACCCAGAAAGCTGTCTGTGGACAAACGCCGTCTCACTTGGCCTGAAAGCGAGATAAGCGCTGCACCCCATAGTCACCTTTGGCTGGACTTAACCGTCCAGGGGTTCTTTAGCTTTTACCTTTTTACTGCCAGCTTCAAGGAGATTGATGACTACAGAGCACAATATATCCTCTCCTACTTGAAAGAGAGGGACTGCCATATCAACCTTGTACTGCTTGACTGAACATTGTGGCCTCCTGGTGATGCAGCCTGCTTGAAGGAGGCAGACTGGGCATTGTGGCTTCATGATTATGATTACTGCTTTAGGGGGAGGGACTAGCCATTGTGATCTCATTCTGACACTGCTTGACTGAAGGGCAGAGACTGGCCATGGTGACATCATGCTGATGCTGCCAGCTCCAAGGACTGCCTATTGTGATCTCATGCTGATGCTCCCCTTTAGTTGTTGTAGGCTGCCTCTCCAAAACCAGCCAAAAAAGTTAGGGAATCATAGAATAGTTTGGGCTCAGTTTGATGAGAAAAGATGATCAGAACTCACATGCAACTGCTATGGGATGCCAGACAATGACTGCCTCTGCCCACTGTTACTGCCAGCTTCAGGGACACGGGTGGTGCTGTGGTCTAAACCACTGGGTCTCTTGGGCTTTCCATTGAGAAGGTCAGCGGTTCGAATTCCTGTAATGGTGTGAGCTCCTGTTGCTCTTTCCCAGCTCCTGCCAACCTAGCAGTTCGAATGCACACCAGTGCAAGTAGATAAATAGGTACTGCTGTAGCAGGAAGGTAAATGGCATTTCTGTGCACTCTGTTTTCCATCACGGTGTTCCATTGCACCAAAAGCGATTTAGTCATGCTGGCCATATGACCCAGAAAGCTGTCTGTGTGGACAAATGCCAGCGCCCTCGGCCTGAAAGCGAGATGAGCGCCCCAACCCCATAGTCACCTTTCACTGGACTTAACCATCCAGGGGTCCTTTACCTTTACCTTTAAATACCCACCTCTCGGGTTGGTTCCAGTATCTTTCTAATGGGTGGCATTGCCATTCTAAGAGAACAAAGGATGTGTTCATGGTGAGTTCCAGCACCTCTTTTTCTAGAAAAATAGCACTGCATGTTTCCCAAACACATGATCAGTGGCTGCAATGGCAGCCATCACAATGACACCTACCTGCCTAGACTAAAAGTCATAGTGGGGTGAAGGGTAGGGAGACAGAGGCATGAAACATTCTCTGTATGATTTCCTACCAAGCCTTTGAAAGAAGAAGAAGAAGAGTTTGGATTTGATATCCCGCTTTATCACTACCCAAAGGAGTCTCAAAGCGGCTAACATTCTCCTTTCCCTTCCTCCCCCACAACAAACACTCTGTGGGTGAGTGAGGCTGAAAGACTTCAGAGAAGTGTGACTGGCCCAAGGTCACCCAGCAGCTGCATGTGGAGGAGCGGAGATGCGAACCCGGTTCACCAGATTACGAGACTACCACTCTTAACCACTACACCACACTGGCTCTCTCAGCAGTGCAATCCTATAGATGTCTACTCAGAAGTAAGTCCCCTTGAATTCAACAGGACTTACAACCAAGGTAGCATTTATTTATTAATTAATACAATTTTGATACTACTTTAATAACAATCTGTATAAGTGGGTTATATAGAAATTCCATATGCTCAGGGTTGCAGAACAAGTATTAAATTAATAAGAGGCAATAGAGCATTTCCCTGTGGAGGATTCCTTGATTCAGTGTTGCTCGGAATACACAAAGCTGCATGGGTCTGCAATAATTTGAGCAGCACAAGTTGTATCTTAGTTTAGCAAAAGGAGCATTTGGAGAGTGTGGATGTATGGATTGGTATTTGTGGATGCAAAACGTGGAACCACAAAGGCAAATGTTAATATGGACAAAAATGGAATCCTCAGTGGAAACCTGGTTCTAGGAAATCATGTTGCCATGTTTCTCTGCAAATGCAAGTAGTCATACATCATGGTGCTCTACCTTTCACTTGTTTCAGTAAGAAAATGTCATGATCCCACGACAGCCACTGGCAGATTGACGAATGGCCAAGGGCACCACCCTCTGGGTAAGATTTTTCTTCCCCAACAGTCTCTAATACAAAATGTCCTTAGAATAGACCCTCAGATAACAGTCCAAGAAAACTTCCTATTCACTTAACCCATGTATGGTGAAATCCTCAATTCAGATTTATTTAGGTGGCGGAGCAGGTACAAGGGTTGTCGACTGTACTGTTCTGGTTCACTTCAAAATATATAGGAAGGATTCAGGCTGGAATTTAAGCAGGAGATTCAATTCTCGTCTCCTTATCTGCTTTCAACACACTTGTTCGCAGGGGACGTCTGCTGAATGGGGCAGTGGCTTGGCAATGTTGATGTAGAGAATGATGAAAAAGAAAAACCTTTCAGAAAAGCACTTGACAGCATTCAGGATTAGGGCTTCCAGACAGAAGACAAATAGCCAGATTGAAGCTGTCTGTCAAATTCAGTTGCAAATGCTATTTCTTCATCCGGTCCTGTGCAGGTATAAACAAGAGTTGTTTTTGCAATGCACCTTTTAAATCTGCAAAAGGTTAAGCTGCTCTCTCGCCTTTAAATTCAAGGCTTGAAAATGAGATGTGTTAATTACCGCTGCCACAAAGCTTGGTGTTTTGGAGGAAAAACTTGATTTCTGTATTACCAGATCAAGGAAGAGGACTTGTGGGAGCAGTGGCTTCTTCTAGATATGCTCCACACCATCTGTAGCTTAATAATAATAATAATAAATTTTATTTATATCCCGCCCTCCCTAGCTGAAGCCAGGCTCAGGGCGGCTAACAACAATAAAATAGTACAACATTCTAAAATCATTTCATTATAAAATTAATTCAACTCAAATTGATGGCAACCATTAAGCTAAAGTTCTGTGAAGATTGCCAAAGGAGGGAATCAGGCTGTGCCCTGACCAAAGGCCTGGTGGAACAGCTCTGTCTTACAGGTCCTGCGGAAAGATGTCAAGTCCCGCAGGGCCCTAGCCTCTTATGGCAGAGTGTTCCACCAGATCGGAGCCACAGCCGAAAAAGCCCTGGCTCTAGTTGAAGCCAGCCTAACCTCTCTGTGGCCTGGGACCTTCAGGATGTTTTTGTTTGAAGTCCGTGAGTTCCTCTGTGGGACATACCAGGAGAGGCGGTCCCATAGGTACGAGTGGTACCTATTTGGTATGGGTACTAAATGGTATGGGTGCAAGTTTCACAATATGGAAACTCATAAACGTGTGATATATGCAGTGTTTCTCAAACTTGGGTCCCCAACTGTTGTTGGGCTACAACTCCCATCATGCCTGACCACTGGTCTGCTAGCTAGGGATGATGGGAGTTGTAGTCCAACAATTGAGGACCCAAGTTTGAGAAACAGTGGATATAGGCATTGGGACTTTGAAGCATGAAGAACAGCTGATTTTAAGGGACAAAGAACCTATGTGGAAGTCATATGGATCAATACGACATGAGTACCCCCTGTTGGATATGTGTGCATACACTGTTGGATGAAATGGAAGCTTCATAGCAGGAATATATAACATCTCACAGCCAAGATTTACTTAGAGTGGAAGTAGGGACAGGAGAGAATTTTCTTTCTGTTTACCTTTTCATGTGAACTTCTCTAATTTGACTTGCCAAAAGAGTCTATGAGCTGAAATGCAGCTATCCTTCAAAATTCAGACGTTCCCAAATTTTGTAGTGCACTGATCTAACAACAATAAACCTGTGTATGGGGGGGGGGGGTATGTGTAAAGATGCACGTATTACAGTGGACCCTCTGGATACGAACTTAATTCATCCTGGGGGTCTGTACTTACCCTGAAAAGTCTGTATCTAGAGGTGCTGCTTCTGCACACGCATGTAGTGCGATAGAGCGCTTCCAGGTAGATAGATACAGTTCCAGATTTGCCATGTTCACACCCCAAAATTACCTTACCCGAAGGTAGCGTAGCCCGAGGTACCACTGTAGTTAGTTGCATTATATTAAGGGAAATTGCTTGTAAAAAAATGTGAAGATGAAAGTGCATTCCAAAATGTGTAGAGAAATGCACACTAAAATGCTGGTGAGTTTTCAGAGGACCTTATTAAAAAATCACAAACAAATGTGATTTGCAAATATTGCAAAGTGAACTTAGGAGGGACTTGGAGGCAGAGTACAGTGCAAATTCTTTGTCCAAACCACATAATTGTTGGCCATTCTTACATTCTAGCAGTCTATTAAGGAATGCTACTGTGATGGCCTGGGATTTGGACTCGGAGGTTGAACCTGAGGAATCCCAGCCTGCACAGGAGTCCCTGCCTCCAGAACCAGCTGAGCCGGGGCTGGAGCTTGAGCCTGAAGGGTCTTCACCTGTGCTGGATCCTCAGGTGCAGGCACCAGCTGAGTCTGCTCTGGCTCCTGAGATGATGGAGGACACATTGCCTGCAGGTGCTCCACTCTCAGCCCCGTCAGGGGAAGCTGAGGTTGCCTCTGGGTCCAGTAACCCTCCAGTCTCTCCTGAGCTGCAGAGGCTCAGGGCAGAGAGGCGGAGGGAACTAAGTTCCTGCAGGAGGAGTGCTCGCCTCCAGGCCAGGAGAGGCAAGTCACCTGTGGACCGGGGCCGCCCTATGCCTCGGGGCAGATAAAAGCCAGCCAGCCCCAGTCCCAGGTTGCAGGAGCAACATTGTTGATAGCCTGTTCCTGCTCTTCTGCCAGAGTTCCTGACCTCACCCAACTCCCTGCCTTGGACCCCGCTTCACCTTTGACGGACAGCCTCCATACTGCACCCTCAACCTCGGACTGGACCCAGACCTCGTCGCACGGTTAACCCTCAGGACCAGTATAGCTACACATTAACAAGCCCTCACAAATCACAACAGCCCAAGCAGTTTTGTGGTTTTACCTGCTTTGAGGATTTTTACAAAACTGCTTTGTTTGTCTGTTTGTTTTTACAACCAAGCAGTTGTTTGTTTGTTTGTTTGTTTGTGCGTCCGTCAGCACTCACAGCCAGTAGGTGTATCTCCAGCCTCCCAGGAGTAGCAGAAGTAGGGCAGGGTGAGCCTGGGCCCTGCCCCCTGGCCAGATGGAAAGGGCCTTCCAGGGAGTGGCTGTCAGCACTCACAGCCAGTGGGCCTTTGATACCATCAACCATCTGGACTGTCTAGAGGAGCTGGGAGCTGGGGGCACTGTTATACAGTGGTTCCTCTCCTTCCTCCTGGGCCGTGTCCAGAAAGTGGTATTGGGGGATGAGTGTTCAGACCCCTGGGCTCTCACTTGTGTCCTCTCCCCCATGCTTTTTAACATTTACATGCAGCTGCTAGGAGAGATCATCAGGGGGTTTGGGCTGGGTTTTCTTCAATATGCGGATGATACCCAGCTCTACCTCTCTTTCAAACTGGAGCCAGTGAAGGCGCTGAAGGTCCTGTGTGAGTGCCTGGAGGTGGTTGGAGGATGGGTGGTGGCTAACAGATTGAGGTTGAATCATGACAAGACAGAAGTTCTGTTCTTAGGGGACAGGGGGCGGGCTGGTGTGAAGGACTCCCTGGTCCTAAATGAGGTAACTGTGCCCCTGAAAGACCAGGTGTGCAGCCTGGGAGTCATTTTGGAGTCACAGCTGTCCATTGAGGTGCTGGTCAATTATTTGTCCAGGGCTGCTGTTTACCAGCTCCATCCACTATGCAGGCTGAGACCCTACCTGCCCGCGGACTGTCCAGCAAAATTAGTGGCATGCTCTTGTTATCTCCCACTTGGCCTACTGCAATGCGCTCTACGTGGGGCTACCTTTGAAGCTGACCTAGAAACTACAACCAATCCAGAATGCGGCAGCTAGACTGGTGACTAGGAGTGGCTGCCGAGACCACATAACACCAATCTTGAAAGACCTACATTGGCTCCCATTACATTTCCGAGCACAATTCAAAGTGTTGGTGCTGACCTTTAAAGCCCTGAATGGCCTCGGCCCAATATACCTAAAGGAGCTTCTCTACTCCCACCATCCAGCCCGGACACTGAGGTCCAGCTCCGAGGGCCTTCTGGCAGTTCCCTCACTGCGAGAAGGGATGTTACAGGGAACCAGTTAGAGGGCCTTCTCGGTAATGGCTCCAACCCCATGGAATCCCCTCCCATCAGATGTCAAGGAAATAAACAACTATCTGACTTTTAGAAGACATCTGAAGGCAGCCCTGTTTAGGGAAGTTTTTAATGTCTGATGTTTTAATGTATTTTAAATATTTTGTTGGAAGCCATCCAAAGTGGCTGGGAAACCCAGCCAGATGGGCAGGGTATAAATAAATTGTTGTTGTTGTTGTTGTTGTTGTTGTTGTTGTTGTTGTTGTTGTTGTTGTTGTTGTTATGTCTCTCACTCTCTATTGTGTGTATTATTATTATTATTATTATTATTATTATTATTATTATTATTTCTCTCTCTTTCTCTATTGTGTGTGTGTGAGAGAGAAATAAATAACTAAAATATATGCAATAATGTGAATTTCTCACTAAAAAAGGAAATACGAATTTTCCCTTCCCCTTCCAATGGTTACAAAATGCTCTTTGGTTTTACAAGATACATTTGCTCATCAGTAGCAGAAGGTTAAACTAATTATATACCAAAGTGTAGCTTTGAGTTTGTTTTCCATATTAGGAGTACCCACTTAACTCTCCCAGTCTTCTACTTTCAAAGTTCTAGGCAATTGGTTTGAAATAATATGGAAAATACCAATTAAATGAAAATACCAGCGAAGGTAGCAAGTCGTTAAATTGAAGGAGATTCACAGTTGTGCTGTGCCCCTTTGCCCAAAGACCATTCGAGTCATCACACCCCACATAATCAGAAAATGTGAACGTGTTGGGTGTGGGAAGGACATCAGAAATCATTTGCAAGTGAGCACATATAAAATAATCTTAAAACATTGAAAAATAATTGAATGTCAAAATTGTCCGTGACATCGAATGGAAGCTTGTCCATTAGGGCCAATGGGGCACTGCTGCACCAAACCCAGTCTGCCCTCAGCCAACCCCAACTTGTCTGCCTTTGTAATTACAACCAGTCCAGAAGATGGTCCAGGCTGTCGGCTTTCTCCCCCTTTGTCTTGTCATAGAATTCTTCTCAATATTGATCCAGAGCAGATTCCAACGTATAGTTAGCAGAGTAAAAACTTAAACACATTGCTGGATTCCCCCCCCCCAAAAAAAAAGACCAGAGGCAATTAATATTTCAGCCAGCAGAGCTTTACTGCGACTGAAGGCAAATGAACATCATGGTCACAAATTCAATACATTCAGGGTTGGCACTGTCCATAAGAAATCCAGTTGCAGCAGACTTAACTTAAACTTATAATAACTTATCATAAGTCTAAACCTTGCCACTAAGCATACTATGTACAGAACACCACACCAGGAGGAGGAGAGATAGAAAGAGAAAGGGAAACCCAGGCTCCTTCTGGCCTTACTTTTATAGTCAGCATGACCTTGACAGAAGAGATAACAGAACCAGTTTAAGCCAGCTGTACTCAGCTTCCCAGAAGGAATAACCCAAACATCATGAACCTTCTGCTTGTTTCTTTCTCACAGAGAAGCTTCCAGAACCCTCTTGAATTAATTATAATAGGAAAGATCTCTACACATCAGATCAATACTTTCTGCACTAAGAAATGCAAACTGACAAGTCTCAATGTTGCTCTTGTAGAACTCTCCAGGAATGGTATTCCCCCCAAGTGTTCATTAAGAACACAAATGTGAAACTGCTGGTCTGGCCACAGTTAACACCAATTGTTTAAAAGGGATCCGGGAAATTAAAAGATCAGCCAGTGTAGTGTTTGCTTCTGGTAAATGGATGGAGGCATTATTAAATTTATCAAGCATATACAGTAGAACCACCTTCACCAAGCAAGTGTCTTCCAGATGTTTTGACCTGCAACTGGGATCTGAAGAGCACCAAGAGCAGATCTTGCTGAAGAAGGATGCTGTATGAGATGGGCCTTTGGTCTGATTCAGCAGGGCTCTTATATTCTATTCTTAAATATTTTCTGCAACAAGTTATAGGCAGTGAGTCTTCTGAGCAGCACCTTTTCCTGTTGCACTATGCCGTGTGTCTTGCACATTGATGAAGCAGCAATAGCACTGTTATGTATGTGACTTCCTTACAATATGCTGACGTGCTTCATACATGGTACTATCCTTGTAGGTTTTCAACAGTGCAGGAATAGTCAGTGTGGTCCTGGTGGACTAAAAAGCTAAAGCTAGAGGACTCCTGGGTGGTTAAGTCCACCCAGTCAAAGGCAACTATGGAGTTGCAGTGCTCATCTCGCTTTCAGGCCAAGGTAGCTGGCATTTGTCCACAAGGCAGCTTTCCAGGTCATGTGTCCAGCATGACTAAACCTCTTCTGGTGCAACGGAACACCGTGATGGAAAACAGAGCGCACAGAAACGCCATTTACCTTCCCGGTAAGCAGTACCTATTTATCTACTTGCACTGGTGTGCTTTCAAACTGCTAGGTTGGCAGAAGCTGGGATGGAGCAATGGGAACTCACCTCGTCACATGGATTCAAACCGCCGACCCAAGAGGCTCAGTGGTTTAGACCACAGTGCCACCCGTGTTCTGAAGCTGGCAGTAACAGTGGGCAGCAGCAATCATTGTATCCCAAAGACACAGCAGTTGCATGTGAGTTCTGATCATCTTTACCCATCAAACTGAGCCCAAACTATTCTATGATTCCCTAATATTTTTGGCCGGTTTTGGAGAGGCAGCCTACAACAACTGAAGGGGAGCATCAGCATGAGATCACAATAGCCAGTCCTTGGAGCTGGCAGCATCAGCATGATGTCACCAAGTCCAGTCTCTTCCCTTTAGTCAAGCAGTGTCAGAATGAGATCACAATGGCTAGTCCCTCCCCTTAAAGCAGTAATCATAATCATGAAGTAACAATGTCCAGTCTGCCTCCTTCAAGCTCACCAGGAGGCCACAATGTTCAGTCAAGCAGTACAAGGTTGCTATGGCAGTCCCTCCCTTTCAAGTAGGAGGGGATATATTGCGTTCTGGAGCCATCAATCTCCTTGAAGCTGGCAGTAAAAAGGTAAAGGACCCCTGGACGGTTAAGTCCAGTCAAAGGCGACTCTGGGGTTGCAGTGCTCATCTTGCTTTCAGGCCAAGGGAGCTAGCGTTTGTTCACAGACAGCTTTCTGGGTCATGTGGCCAGCATGACTAAACCACTTCTGGTGCAACAGGACACTGTGACGGAAATCAGAGCCCACAGAAACGCTGTTTACCTTCCCTCCACAGCAGTACCTATTTATCTACTTGCACTGGTGTGCTAGGTTGGCAGGAGCTGGGATGGAGCAATGGGATCTCACCTCGTCGCATGGATTCAAACCGCCGACCTTCTGATTGGCAAGCCCAAGAGGCTCAGTGGTTTAGACCGCAGCAGCACCACCTGTGTCCCTGAAGCTGGCAGTAACAGTGGGCAGAGGCAGTCATTGTCTGGCATCCCAAAGACATAGCAGTTGCATGTGAGTTCTGATCATCTTTCCCCATCAAACTGAGCCCAAACTATTCCATGATTCCCTAACATTTTTGGCTGGTTTTGGAGAGGCAGCCTACAACAACTAAAGGGGAGCATCAGCATGAGATCACAATAGCCAGTCCTTGGAGCTGGCAGCATCAGCATGATGTCACCATGTCTAATCTACCTATTTATCTCCTTGCACTGGAGTGCTTTTGAACTGCTAGGTTGGCAGAAGCTAGTACAGAGCAAAGGGAGGTCACCCCGTCACGGGGATCCGAACCTTTTTTTTTTTTTTTACTGGTGGACTACAGTTTCTCTGACCCCTGACCGTTGTGCGTGTTGGATGAGAGTGATGGAAACTGTACCCCTGCAATGCCTGAAGGGCACAACATTGGCTACCGCTGCTCTAGCAACAAGAAGACTTGGGCACTAATTGATGGAGAGCCAGGGAAAGCCAGAAGACAAAGAAGACTTGCAGTTAAACAGATAGAAGCACAACTCTAGGTGTCTCCAACAGAATCCATAAGGGAGATCCTTCATTCCGTGGCATTCCAGATCTCTAAAACCCCAAACATGTGGTCCAATAGCTCATTCCCACAATTCCTTTTACTTCTTTGTTGTAGCAGGTGTATGATTGGACTTCATTCTTAGAACTTCCTTCACCTGCTTTCACAGCCAATCAAGTGGAGAAATTGTTTTGGAAATTGCCATGACATCACAACACATTAAGAAAAACATGAGGGGGTGAGAGGAAGAGGTTGGAGGTTGCAGGCAGCCCTGTCTATGGTAATATGCAGGTTGAGTTGGGGTGAGCATGGGTTGCCTCATTCATTGAAATGTCACAAAGTGCTTCATGCAGTGTGGAATATTTGTCCTCTTCTGTGCCTGAACAAGTCACATCCGTGGTGTGCACAGCACCTACCATTCAGAAAAGCTGAATGCAGCTAATAGCAGCATGGATGTCCTTATGGAATTGCTGGATTGAGAGGGAATGGGGAACTACCCCCCTCCCAAAATCAAAATTCTATTCGCAATGCAAATCAGGACAACAGGGAAAATGTATTTCCTTTTCGTTATTAATGATGGTGGAGCAATCCTGATTGTGTAGTCAGTTTCTGCAGCCTTTTTCTAGGCACCAGCTGAGCTTTGCATTCCCAGTGGATAGATTAATGAGTTACACTCAGTGTGCAGGGTTTTGAAATCTCTGAATAAGGAAAAAAACAAATTACTTGGTGTGTTATGAAAGCTAAATTTATTTGGTGTATCTGCAGCTATCAAAGAACTACCGGTAGTTTTAAGAAGTACTTTAACCAGTGTAATATTCATGCTGTTTGCACATCTTCACAAGCACGTATTGAACAACTAGGATGTTCAAGAAAAATATAGTCGTCTCAAGATACCCATACCAGAGCTATTACTCACCTTCCCTGTGTGGGTGTTGGTACAAATTCATTCCCCATATCTGGAGAAGGGTGATAGCCTACATTTAGTGATAATCCAACATTCTCTCATATTTATGTTTACTTAAAGTGAAATGGATCCCCTGTCTCTAATAGGCAGTTTGATGAAAATGTTTGGGGCAAGTGTAGGCTGTGGAAGGCCACACCCATATTTAGATCTGTAGGGGTGTGTTCTCCAACACATGTGTGGTGCCTAAGAACTGGAAACTGGAGCCACTCACTTTGCAGACTAAATCCATGTGGGGCAACTTTGCCTGGCAGCAGTGCCAGATTTAGGGTGTTGTGACTGGTGTCCCTGCACAGGGTGCCAAACCAAGGGGGCACAAAATCGAGAAAATCCATAATTGAGAAGGTCCATTTGGGGGCACCAAACTTCAGACTTGCACAGGGTGCCATATTACAAAATATTACCAAGTCCATCCCTGCTGGCAGCACAGAGCCCAAAGAACAGCAAAGTTGGGCAGAGTCCCACCTCCATGTTAGGGCTCTCACTGGATCCCAAGAGAGGAAAGCCTCCCTCATGGTCTTTGTAAGAGAGGGAAGGGACAGAAGCTTTAAAAGGCCTCTCCTATGAGGGTTCATGGCCATTTTGCCCTGGAAGCTTTCCTTCCCACCACCACCAAGGAGTTAAAGACTTCACTAAGCAATTTGGGTGGGTAGCTTGTTGACAGGGCAGGAAATAATTTTTCATTTCAATCTTAATTTGCACAAGGTTGGGGGGGGTTGTCTGTATATTTGCTTCAGTGAAATTCTGGTTTACATTTGCTAGGCACTGATAACATTTGTTTGAAGGAGCAGAAAAACTTTTTAATGTATGTGACAAGAGGCACAAGGATGCTACTAGTCCAGAGATGGAAAGAAGAAGGAGTTCCTACCAGAGAGGAATAGCAAACCAAACTGTTGGATTACATCAAAATGACAAAACTGACTGGAAAGCTCAGGAACCAAGAAGACAAAAACTTCAAGAAAATTCATAATTTATTTAGGAGCCCTCTATAAGCAGATGAAAACATTAGCAGGATTCTAATAACACTTGTGATGTAATAAACCCTATGGACAATATGTTCAGATTCAAAAAATAGATTACAAAATAATATACAGTTGAAAATGTTGACAATAGGACCCAGGGAGGGGGTGGTGGGAAGTCTCGGGATTCAGAGGAATCTCTATATATGGATATATAGATATATGGTATTGTTTTAACTCTATATTTGTAAAATCAAATAAAAATGATTTTTTAAAGAGAACATTTGTGTGTATGGGGGCAGAAATGGCAAGGGGTCAGAGGAGAGGATTTGCCATGACATGCTCTAAGCTCAGGTTGGGGTCTCTGCCTGGCTGAAATCCTCACCCCAGTCATTCAGCAAGACCCTGGATGCTTGGCTTGCACCGCAACAGGGTTCAATGCTGGGTTACTCCCATTGATGGGACTTGGTGCTTCTCAGATTCCACCCACCAGCAAGGGCTGAATGAAATGAAGAGATGATCCTTGCCCTACTGCCATGCCATCCCTGCCTTCCCTGCTGCAGTCTGTAAAGTTTTGGCTTGATTTTCTACCCCACATTGAGGATGGATGTACACACGGGGGGTGGGGGGGGAAGCTATAAATAAGTCAAAAATTAAATCATTATAGCAAAAGAAAAAAATGCTATGTAAAAATCGCATAGATTTTTTTTTTTTTTTTGCTATCCAGCACCATCTGGTGTTGCATGTTTATAACGCGTTCAAAGTGTTGCTTTTTTTTACTAATGTAGCTGAGTCCCCGGTGTCCTGTCCCTATTATTCTGCTGCTCCCATGGGTCACTTACCAGGGCAAATCACTATCCATATTTCAACCCTGGGGGATGATTGGGGCTACCTTTTAGACATTGTGTTAGTGTTAACACACATATATCAATGCAGTCTTCATTTTTCATTTCCATCCTTTTGGTCACCTGAAGTTAAATCTTTTGCAGGGGTGGGGAAGGAGGGGAGTAATGATTTGTCAGCCTGGTGCTCGTGCCCATAAATATATGCATGTGGATACTAAGCCACCACATAGCGCCTCATCAATCATTTCACCTGCTGCCACTAGTGATATTCAGTTTGAATTGTTCATCACATATCATAGTACAATGGTCTTTTTTAAAGTGTATCTTTAGTCTAAAGAACAAACATTCTCTTGAATCAGGACAGGACTGGCAGTTGCAGTGTATATTAATATGGATTGTTTGATTGTTGCACCTATATCCCACCTTTCCTATGAGGAGTTCATGGTCCCCCTTCCTTGTGACGTAGGCTAGGCTGAGAGATTGACTTGGCCAAATGTCACCTACTGAGTTTCAATGTAAGTGGGGATAATAATAATAATAATAATATTTTATTTATATCCCGCCCCCCTCAGCCGAAGCTGGGCTCAGAGCGGCTAACAGCAATAAAAGTAACACATAAAATCACAATCAATTAATTGAAATACGTTCAAAAATCAATTCATTCTAAAATCAATTCATGATCAAATTAATGGCAACCATTGGGCTAACGTTCTATGAGGATTACCAAAAGAGGGGGTCAGACTATGCCTTGGCCACAGGCCTGGTGGAACAGCTCTGTCTTGCAGGCCCTGCGGAAAGATGTCAAGTCCCCTGGGGCCCTAGTCTTGTGTCTCTTGTGACAGAGCATTCCACCAGATTGGAGCCACAGCTGAAAAAGCCCTGGCTCTGGTTGAGGCCAGCCTAACCTCCCTGTGGTCTGGGACCTCCAAGATGTTTTTGTTTGAAGACCGTAAGGTCCTCCGTGGGACATACCAGGAGAGACGGTCCCGTAGGTACGAGGTTCCTATGCCGTATAGGGCTTTCAAGTTTAAAAGCAGCACCTTAAACCTGATCCTGTACTCCACCGGGAGCCAGTGCAGCTGGTATAGCACCGGGTGAATTTGATCCCGTGGTGAGGACCCCGTAAGGAGTCTCGCCGTGGCATTCTGCACCCGCTGGAGTTTCTGGGTCAGTCTCAAGGGCAGCCCCACGTAGAGTGAGTTACAATAATCAAGTCTGAAGGTGACCTTCGCATGGATCACAGTGGCTAGGTCAAGTCTGGGTCTCTCCAGTCATAGGGCAGAGTTCTAAGCACTAAACCATGTTGACTATAGAGCCAGATGGAAAATAGCCGCTGTGGAATAGTGGACGGTGGGCCTCTGTCAGGGGCTGGACTGAGGAGGAATGTTGGGAACTGTCCCCCCCCCTTTTTCTGCACCTTCCCGAGAAGCGGAGGGCAGTATAGATTTAGAACAGTGGCTTTTCAGACGGTCATAGTTCAGAGGTGGCAGGGGGGAGAAGCTAGGAAATATTGGGAGAGCATCAGGAAAAAGAAGACCAGGGGAGAGACAGCTAACAGACTCAGTGTCTCTTGAAAGCATTCCTGACCGCCCTCTCCCAGGACCAGGTGTGCCTTGAGAGTAGTAGAACAGAAATCTCAAAGGCAGAAAGCACGGATCAGCCGGCGGAGCAGTGACGTAGAATAGGAGGGACTGAGGGGGTGGGACTTTACTTGAAGCAATGCCATTATCTAAGAGAGACCACATTCCTTCGTCTCTCTCTCTCTCTCTCTCTCTCTCTCTCTCTCTCTCTCTCTCTCTCTCTTAAATAAACTACTTGGTAAGAACTCTTCTTGTTTTTCTGCTTCTTGGCATCCCACCGTGGGAGGGATAGGATTCCCTGAAGTCTCAACAGCATCTCAGGCAGTGGTCTGCGCAACACAAATCTATGCACATTGACTCCCTATGTTCAATGGATTTCCCTCCTTGCCTTAGCATTGCATCCTTGGAGTGAGAACAGGGAAGGAAAGATATGCCCCTGCTCTCATCTGTTAGCAACTGAAGAATATTGATGGCCACAGCTCCAGCACATTGAAACACATGCACACAAACAAATGCCTGGATGGTGTCACTCCCTTCTAGTTTGCTACACATATTTTGGAAATGCCAATTACAACTGTGGGTTTTCCTAAAACAGCCTTCAGTCTTTGGAATTAATGTATCCCATGCAGCTGAATAGATTAAGGCTTTTCCTGGGCCTAATTGCTCCTAAGTGTTCAGGTCCTGTGATCACAGAGAATACATAAAACTGCCCAAGAATGTCGATTCTTAGCCATCTCTGTGTGCTGGGAGATTTTCCAGCCAAGGGGGATGAATTAAACAATTTAAAAAGAAGTGCTTTGTCCTGTTTGCGATAGCAGAGAGAATGAGAAGAAATGGATGTTAATGAAGTTTTCGGATGGGCATAAGAATTCCTCTAACACCCACAGGCTTGAGAAAACGCCAACATAAAGCAGAGCATCTGTCTTTCTGAAGAGCTGGTTGATGAAGAGAAACATTGCCAGTGCTTAGTCAGGCTTTTCTCACAAACTCTAAGACTGATGCGAAAGTTTGCCAGTGAGAACTTTCAGCTTGAGATTTGAGGAGGGCAGAAAGGTAAAAGTTGTCCTGAAAACGCCCTCTCTGCTAAGGATGGAGGGGTAGTTAATTCAGCGTACAACTCACACCTCTTGAACTAATATGCAGCCCAAAACGCAGCTTTCTCAAATTTTACAATGCAGTTCCCCAACCACAAAATGGGGGGGGGCAGGGGCTATTGGGTTGTTGTTTTTATTTTTATAATGTATTTTGTGGTTTTCTTGGGAGAAAAGCAATGACAAACCTAGACAGCATCTTAGAAAGTAGAGTCATCACCTTGCCAACAAAGGTCCATATAGTAAAAGCTATGGTTTTCCCAGTAGTGATGTATGGAAGTGAAAGTTGGACCATAAAGAAGGCTGATCGCCGAAGAATTGATGCTGTTGAATTATGGTGCTGGAGGAGACTCTTGAGAGTCCCATGGACTGCAAGAAGATCAAACCTATCCATTCTTGTGGAAATCAGCCCTGAGTGCTCAATGGAAGGACAGATCGTGAAGCTGAGGTTCCAATACCTTGGCCACCTCTTGAGAAGAGAAGACTCCCTGGAAAAGACCCTGATGTTGGGAAAGATGGAAGGCACAAGGAGAAGGGGATGACAGAGGACGAGATGGTTGGATAGTGTTCTCGAAGCTACCAGCATGAGTTTAACCAAACTGCAGGAGGCAGTGGAGGACAGAAGTGCCTGGCGTGCTCTGGTCCATGGGGTCACAAAGCGTCGGACACGACTAAACAACAACAACAACAACAATCTTTATTTTATTCTGTGAACCACCCTGAGACCCCCGGGTATAGGGTGGTATATAAATTCGAAGAAGAAGAAGAAGAAGAAGAAGAAGAAGAAGAAGAAGAAGAAGAAGAAGAAGAAGATTATATTAAAGGAAAGTGTGCACAAAAAGTGTCTATATTAGAATAAAGAACATGCAGAAATGAATGCCTGTTGCTGCAAATGGTAGGAGGAGAAAGTGCTCGTGCTCAGGTTCCACATGCAGGGCTTCTTATTCTCGTAAATTTAAGTGTCAGTGTGGGTGGTGTACGTAGTTGTAATCACTGACCTGCATATCTCCTAAATTTGCAATAGTTAATGCTCATATAGCCTGTGTGCCTCCCCCCCCCTCGTGCAAATATTCATGAAAGTGTGTTTCTTGGGTGTAAGCCTTCGATTCGGCAAACATCTAGAACCGTGTGTGGTTGATTCCATGCACAAGTTTTTGTTACTCTCACCGAAAAGCTGTACAGTGGTACCTCTGGTTACGTACTTAATTCGTTCCAGAGGTCTGTTCTTAACCTGAAACCGCTCTTAACCTGAAGCACCACTTTAGCTAATGGGGCCTCCCGCTGCCACCACCGCACAGTTTCTGTTCTCATCCTGAAGCAAAGTTCTTAACCCAAGGTATTATTTTTGGGTTAGCGGAGTCTGTAACCTGAAGCGTATGTAATCTGAAGTGTATGCAATACAATGGGCACCACCAGAGAAAAGGCCCTGCTCCGTGTAGCTCCTGCCTTGTCATTTGATAGGGTGACTAATTGCCCTCCTTCTTGACATGGAGTGCTCTCTGTTGGAGTCTCCAGGTCCAATATAAAGACCATAAGAAGGGAGATCAGGGACCTTGAAGTCCCCAACAGCTGTTAAGCAAGCAAGCAAGCAAGCAAGCAAGCACACAGGTCACCTTTGTTACAGATGTGTCATGGCTATGTCCTGGCCAGGCCTGCACCCAATCTTGTTTCTGTACACTCTTCTTTGTTCTCAGTAACAAAAAACATATTATCAACATATACAAGGAGAAAAGTTGTTTTCTTTCATTTGCAAGGAATCGTACAAAACAAAGTAGAACTAATAAAGAAAAGTTCCAGGGTGGCAACAGAAAGCAAACTAAAAATGCCTTTGCAGTTCATCAGAACAATCCAGCAATATCAAGTTATAGGAAGGTTGGTGCTATTAACAGTAATCCTTTTAATTGGTTAATTGATTTGGCAACTTCCATTCACATGATATCTGATGTTAACCCCCCCTAAAGAGTTAAATGAGATTCAGGTGAGGGTCATGTGCCTTTTAAATCCCAGCAGGTATAAAACAGGAAGACCCAGGCCGATGAGGCTTGGGCAGTGGTGAAATTCTCAGCATGCTGTATTCTGAAAGAAAATTATATGAAAATGATGTACCAGTTTTGCACTGGGCTACCCCAAATTCACCATCAGATCACATAGAATGTCCATGGCTACAGCCTGCACCAAAAAAAGCACGTATCCACTGTTTCGTGGGGCCGCAATGGCACAAAAACATGGTTACAAAGCACGAATCCACATGGATCCTCAGGATTTTAGCACTGGGTCACCCCAAATTCACCATCAGAACACATAGCATGTCCATGGCTACAGCCTGCACCCAAAAAATCACGCATCCGCTGTCAAGGCTAAAAATTGGCTACTCTTTCTTTAATTCTAAAAGAACTAAGTCAGCATGAGTAAGTGGCCTACAATGACTCATGCAACATTTCACCAAATTGTACCTGTATATATAGAGTGGTCAGTGTTAATGTTTGGTGTGGGTTGGTTGGATGGTAGAAAGCTGGTTGCATTTGGTGTATGTAAAAGCTGTCGGTCGTGGTTGGAGAAGAAGACTTTTTAAGAATAAAAGCAGCAATACTCTGCAAGAATACTCTTTGTCAAAGACTCTTTTGTGCCAACTAAGGTCTGAGGACTAGGCAAAGGAGTAAAAAGGAGGTCAGAAACTTTTCTTTTTCAAACACTGACATCCACTGTTTCGTGGGGCTGCAATGGCGCAAAAACGTGGTTACAAAGCACGGATACACACGGATCCTCAGGATTTTTGCATTGGGTCACCCCAAATTCACCATCAGATCACATAGCATGTCCATGGCTATAGCCTGCACCAAAAAAACCATGCATCCATTGTTTTGTGGGGCCGCAATGGCACAAAACCATGGTTACAAAGCACGGATCCACATGGATTCTCAGGATTTTTGCATTCGGCTACCCCAAACTCACCGTCAAATCACATATCATGGCTGTGGCCACAGCATGAACCACAAAAATCATACATCCACTGTTTCATTCAGAATTTTTTTTCTTGTTTTCCTCCTCTAAAAACTAGGTGCGTCTTATGGTTGGGTGAGTCTTATGGAGCAAAAAATATGGTAAAAGGACTGGGAAAATAAAAGGGAATTTAGCTGGTGCTGAAATGATAGCAATTGTAGCTGCCAGGAGAGCCTCTGTGGAAAAGGCATTCTACAACCAGAGT
The DNA here is from genome assembly GCF_027172205.1 of Podarcis raffonei. Taxonomy (NCBI): domain Eukaryota; kingdom Metazoa; phylum Chordata; class Lepidosauria; order Squamata; family Lacertidae; genus Podarcis; species Podarcis raffonei. The sequence continues at coordinate 24,084,093 of NC_070606.1, forward strand.
GCCACCACTGCAAAGACTTTCTCTCCTATAGCCACTCATTGTACCTCACTTGACTGGGCCACTCTGAGAAAGACATTTGATGTTCTCAAGGTCTGGGCAGAGACCGTGCTTCAGAGTCTAAAGAGCTGGGTGGGTGCATGTATAGAAAGACAGTCCGTCCTCAGACCACCACCCCCCTAGGTTTTTGCATATTGCTATTTTGAGAGACTTCTGATAAAGAAGACAATCTGAGAGCCCTGATCTATTCCAAGATGCAATGAGCAGTCTTTCTGAAGATGGGGAATTCTGTTGCCTCTCTGCACTCGAAATTATGGATGAAAGCATTCCTCTAGAAGAGGAGAAGCAAATTTACCTGTCCTGGTGGAGCCTGATCAGGGGAAAGAAAGGCTGGAATGGGAAAACATACACAGATGCAACACACAGTTTTCTCTGATGACAGAAACTTCATATAATTGAGTTTCTCACAGCACACTAGCAGGCCTCTTGCATCGCACTAGCCTGTCTGTGATAGGTAGACTGATTCTGTTGCCATTCTCAACTCTACATATTTAAAGAGATGGCAGCAGCTTATTTACCTCCCGAGGCCTTGCTCTTCTTCCTTGAAATCTCCATGTGCCTGAGTAATCTTGGTAATTCTTGGCATGTCATCTACTGTCCATGCAGAGTCCACTGTGACTTACCGTCTCTCAAGAGCAAAGAACAGCAGGGCATGTTAGATTGAATTTCTCAGCATCACACTTGCCCAGCTGCCAGAAAGTAAAATTCTTCCCTAAATCTGAGATTTAGCATCTACATTACTCACTTTCCCCTTCATTACTGAGGCAGCGATCTATATGTTTACATAGTGAGATGAGACCAAAGTGTCTCAGGAAATACACTCAGATCAAAGGGATTGGCTCTCTTCTCTCAGGGCTGAGAAACCCTGTCAATATCAGCACCTGTTTCATAAATTTAATTTTCTTGGAGTGGTCATGGGATCGAGCGGAAGGACTTCATCACTATGCTTCTGAAAAGGAACCAGCTTTCTTGCACAGCATTGCAACAAGACTGAGCAAGTCCATCCCTTTGGGACCCTCCTCTTTCAAAGTGCTGTGGACCATGTGGCCTGTACCCAACTGTTAGCCATAGTTATGCAGCACAGCCCTATGCATGTCTACTCAGAGTTAAGTGCTACTAAATTCCACTGAACTTACTTACTATGTGCATGCGTGTAGGACTGTAGCTATAAGTTACATCATTGGTAAACCATTTCCCCCGAAGGCATCACAGCATCCTCCCAGTGGTGCAGCAATGAAACTTCTTGCACATTTGCAAAGCTAAGCAGGATCTGGTGTGGTTTCAAATTGGATGGGGGACTTGTGTGTTCAGATGCTTGCATTGCAGGGGATTGGACTAGATGACCCTCGGGATGACAACACTAGAATTCTATGATCCTGCAACAAACGTTAAAGGAAAACACAGGTAAATCCATCAAAAATGCATTGCCATCCACATCAGCTTCTTATAAAATACTATGTAATAGGCAAAAAGAGTTCAATAAATAGACACTAAAACAAATCTTAATATCAAACTATTGGAAGGATTAATTCATAATTCATTTCTAACAGGGAGAGATTAAGGTACCTCCTGACCTATGAGGCTGTAGCAGGATATTGGATACCTTTTAAAGAGCTGCAAAGAGAAAGAGATGTGAAACACCCTCGCTGACCTAGATGATGCGGAGTCCATTGATATAATGTGGTCAAAGTTTCCAGACAGGGACCTGAGAGACCAGGATTCAGCCCCGCACTCAGCCATGAGGCTTACTTGGTGACCTTGGGATGGTTACTGTCGCTCAGCCTAACTCAGTTCACAGGCTTGTTGTGAGGAAAAGTTGGGAAGGGCAGAACTATGTCCATCTAAAGGTAAAAAGTAAAGGTAAAGGACCCCTGGACAGTTAAGTCCAGTCAAACTTGACTACGAGGTACGACACTCATCTCGCTTTCAGGCTGAGGAAGCTGGCATTTGTCCACACACAGCTTTCTGGGTCATGTGGCCAGCATGACTAAACTGCTGCTTCTGGTGCAATGGGACACCGTGACGGAAACCAGAGTGCACAGAAAGGTTGTTTATCTTCCCACCACAGTGGTACCTATTTATTTACTTGTACTGGTGTGCTTTCAAAGTGGTAGCTTGGCAGAAGCTGGGGCGGAGTAACAGGAGCTCATCCCATCGTGGGGATTCGAACCGCCAACCTTCCGATCAGCAAGCCCAAGAGGCTCAGTAGTTTAGACCACAGCGCCACCTGCTTCCCTTGCTTCCCATCTACAGCTCCTTGAATTAAATGTGAGATTTAATGAATGTTGAAAGTTCTCTGTTCTCTGGCGTATTTTGGAATGACTACCGAAATACAGGATGTTCAAAGTACTTCACAAACATCATTCTAGTCAGCCTGTGACGTAGGCCAGTATATTATTCTTCCTACATTGAAGCATTGCGTTCAATATGTAATAATGCAAGATGTCTGAGGTCAATGAAGCCTTTGCATGCTAAATCTGAAATTGTACTATTATAGCTTAAATGGGATTATGGAACAGTCTGTTTATTTTACTTTCACAACTACACTGCTGAGGTTTTAAACCTGGGAACATTCTGTGCCAAGTGCTCATTCTATTACAATTAAGCAATGGCTTAATAAGAGGGCAAGAATTCAGATGAGGGAAAGGTTTGGAAAATTAAAATCCAGAATGCATTAATTAAAGAAGAGTATTTCAAATACAGTTATGGAACTGTATATTTTCTGGGTGTGTGTTTCTTTTCTCTACCCTCTTATGCATGAGCACTACTGGGACTTTTAGCAGAGGCTGAAGTCAGGTAATTTACTGGTTTCCAAACACAATTCTATGCATGTCTACTCTGAAGTAAATCCAACGGAGTTCTCATTGTACGTTTAGGATTGCAGCTTGAGAAAAGAAATATATGTTCCTATAGATCAAGGCTGGCTAACCCCTTTCATGCCAAGGGCTGCATTGACCAATGGCAACAATCTGGAGGAATCACATATTAAAAGTGGGTGTGGCTGAAGCACAAAATGGTGGCTTTCATAATTTTTATGACTGTGTAAGTAATCTGTCTGAAAATATTGTATCTTTCGATTGCCAGTCGCCATATTTTTTGGGAAGTGTTTTTTATACAGTAAAAGCTGAAATGGAAAGAAGATAAAGTCCCTACCAGAGAAGAATGGCAAATGAAGTTGATGGATTATGCCGAAATGGCTAAAATTACCAGAAGAATCAGAAATCAGGCAGACCAAAAATTTGATAAGGAATGGGGAATTTTAAAATAATTTTTAAATAAATTTTTTAAATCGTTAGTAGGATTGGAAGAACACTTGTAGTTTAATGGTGAATTTTGGACATAATGGAGATGTAAAAGATTTGGATTATCATAAGAAATGCAGGAGGAAATGATTAAAAATATGACCCACAAAGGAGGGGGGGAGGGAAGTTCAGGAGATCCTTCAGAATCTTGTCTTTATATTGTATGTTGGATATGTGATTGTAAAACTTTAATCTGAAAAACCAAATAAATAAATTTATATAAAAAAGAACTGATTGATTGGTTAACAACAACAACACAACTATTTAATTGACATGTTTCCCTTTAATGATACCTCCAAATTTCCCACATGGAGACAGGCTGTCCGTTCTCCAGCTTTGATCATACCTTCTTAGCTCCGGCAACCAGATCTGAACAGTTATCTCTTCCATGACCTCTTCCAGTCGGTGAGGAGGGAAATCGTAGATAACTCTGCCATTTATACAGCCAAAGCTTATAAAACACACATTTGCTGACCATTGTTATCACAATAAATAGTCTGGATGTTTTGGTATGAGTTTTGCAGAATACCTTGAGCTGATCAATGAATATTAAGTGTAAACCGTTCCCCATGGAGCTGTACTATTACAATTTTCAACTTGAAATATATCCCACATGAATCATATGAAATATTGATGCAGCAAGTGATGAAAAAAACAGGGCTGGTTTTTTGCTTGGTTTATTTTTTGCCAGCGGGGCGGCAGCGGGGGAGGGATCCAGTTTTGGGTGTATCTTTAGCTGCTGAGAGAAAAATCCAATAAGCTAAGTGTGAAATGCAACCTCCAATAGATGACTCTTTCCTTTGTTTTCTTGCTTTTATTGTCCCTGCACACGCCATTCTGTTGTATTTGTGTGTCTGCTCCTTTGGAAGATTGAATTATATCCAAGTTGTTGATGCACTACAATATAAAGCAAACAAGCTATTGATTGTTGCAAAGGAAGTGGGGTTGGGGTGCGAACAAACTACTTGGCCTGTTTTACTCTGTAAAGTAAAATGCACACAATATAGATATATTGTGGGTACGTACAGTGATGGAAGTGGCCTAAAACAACCAGTTTCCCCTGTCATCTAACCTCAGTGGGAACACACCTTCATGGGGTGCAGATTCTTTGTAGCATCTTTCCACATAGTGAGAATTTGATCATATACATGTGGCTCAAACCACGCCTGGGCCCAAAGGCTGTGTATTCACATAATGTACAGCATTTGAAAAGCAGAGCAAAAAAAGGGGGGGGAATGGGATCACGGTTTGCAAAGACACTTAAATGAAGCAGAGTCCAGAAATAAGAACCCTGTTAACATTCTACTGAATAAACTGAATTTTTAAAAACAAAAAGAAGAGAGGCAGGAAAGGGAAGATCTCCCAGGGTGGGAAAAGAAGGAGAAGCTCCCAGATGAGACCTAGGAGGGTCTACCACCTTTTGTGTGGGACGAGGGTTAAGATGCACCCGCGATAGCAGGCTTTGTATTTCTTTTTCTTCCAGTTTTTCTCTCTGTTGTCTTTCTTTTTTTGTGTCTTGTTTTGCTTTCTCCTGTTTCTAGTTTTATTCAGATTAGTTTGGCTTTTATTGTATTGTATGTTGTATGTATTGTATGGGACGCAGGTGGCGCTGTGGGTTAAACCACAGAGCCTAGGACTTGCCGATCAGAAGGTTGGCGGTTCGAATCCCCGTGACGGGGTGAGCTCCCATTGCTCGGTCCCTGCTCCTGTCAACCTAGCAGTTCGAAAGCACGTCAAAGTGCAAGTAGTACCGCTTTGGCGGGAAGGTAAACGGCGTTTCTGTGCACTGCTCTGGTTCGCCAGGAGCGGCTTAGTCATGCTGGCCACATGACCCGGAAGCTGTACGCCGGCTCCCTCAGCCAATAAAGCGAGATAAGCGCCGCAACCCCAGAGTTGGTCACGACCGGACCTAATGGTCAGGGGTCCCTTTACCTTTACCTTTATGTTGAGATAGATAGATGGAATATAATTTAGGAAGAAAGAAACAGGGAGGTATTGTCTTTTATTTTTATTTTTAAGAAATATTTATTGAAGTTTTACAAAAACATAAATACAAGAAAACATAATAGAAGAAAAAAGAAAAATAAAGATACAACATACAAAAGCAAAGAAAAAATAAGAAAAATTAAAAACAATTCCATTTTTCATAACTTAAAACTCATTTGCTTGTTTCTTTGACCTCCTCACACCTCCCCTTCTTGTATTCCCATTTAAATAATCAAATCAGCAAATCCTTACCCTCTTTCATTTATCTTAACTCTATATCTTAACATTTTATAACTCTATATTTTCATCCATTATCAATTCATTTTTGCATATTCTTATTAACTTTGTTGCTAATACCACTTATTTCCAATCCAACATCATTTTAACATTCATTAATTTTACAATGTTTCTGCAAATAATCTTTAAATTTCTTCCAATCTTCTTCCACCAACTCTTCTCCCAGGTCTCGGATTCTGCCAGTCATTTCCGCCAAGGAGGTATTGTCTTTTAGAGAAGCGGGTTGAGGTGGCACACGATATGGTTCCACGTGTTATTATTCAGCATAAGGGAGAGGCCTCAGGGTCTTGACAGGCAACTGTCCCAAAAGCAATAGCAGCAATAATAATAATCCAACAAAGATTAAAAAGATTAAAATCTCACACATTAAAAACTTCTCTGAATAATACTAGCTGGGCTGTTCTTTTTCTGATAGGTTGGCAGCCGTAGACCTGGGATAGGCAGAAAATGAATTGGGATCCATCAGTAAATCTCAGAGTGATTGTGCTAGTTCCACAAGCATTTCAGACTACCTCTTGTTTCACAGTCCCAAGTAAAAACATGAGAAAAAGAAAAAGAAATATCTGCACATGGCTGAACTTGGGCGTATAAAATCCACATATACAATCCTTGTCTGTGACCAGGTTTTTATGCAGTATTGCTTGTTCATTTTTGTGGGCTAAATTTCCCTCCACACCTGCAGAAATGCAGGTGTGCAGAGTGGTTCTGGTATTCATAGCTATCCTGGTACATGGCCCATGGGAAGCATGGGGTAGCTGGCTCCATCCCTCGAGCCGCCATTTTGTGCCTCCTGTACCACCAGCCACTCAGTTGCCACTCATTTCCATCTGATGCTGATCACCAAGGTTCTAGCAAGGAACAAAATAGATCCCACAAGCCTGGTGCCTGACCATCTCTGCCATACATTCATCTTATATACTGAGAGGCAACACGCATCCTGGTGGCTTGCCCCCCCCCCCCATGTTTATAATCTGGGACTAAGAAATAAAACTCCCTGATATTTTCCAAGGGGCAACAATTGCAAAAAGGAAGGCATCCTGGCTTTTGACTCAAATGCATTTATTTACAGGCATGGATGTGTGTTTTGGACCATGGCCCTTGCCTTCTGGCCTCAAATTCAGGGCATTGCTGCTGGAATAGAGCGGAAGATGGATGACTATTTTTGTCTGCCACGGCACCTTCTATTTTTGAAAATAAATGAATGGCCCTGCCATCAGCAACCCCACCTCCATGCATTTCCCGAAGGCACTTAGAGATGTTTAGTAATCCAGACACCGCAGACTCCAGAATTGTGTGCATGCTTTAAATTCATAGCTGTAACATTCTTCACCTGCCCCCAGTCATCAAGACAAAATGCATATTCTTACATAAAGATTGCTCGCGCCTCTGTTATTATAAATGCCGTGTAAGAGCACGGAAATGCACCGAGAATGTTCTCTCCGTTTTTACATTGTACACCCTCAGGCTATGAGGTGAGGGGTTGCGAGCAATTTAAGAACTGATAAAGAGTTCCTGTAATCTGAATCTTGCAGAATTTTGATGAACAGCCGAAGAGCTCTGCTTTGGCATTTCCATTCCCCCTCACCCTCCTTTAATTATAACTTTGATTTATAAAGAAAGAATCACTGTAACATTCCCATAGTACTTTGGGAGCACATTATCAAAATGCCTGTTGTTATGACAAATGAGGTGGGCGTGAATATTGAGGGCCTGCATGTTGTAGGAACACAGGTGAGGAAATACCTCTCTGAGGTGCGTGCTTTTGAAGGTACAATATGATGGAGCCAGTGGCGGGTGGTATCCATTTGGCATTCTTATTCTTTTTTGAATTTATATACTGCCCTATACCCAGAGGTCTCAGGGCAGTTCACAGAAAAGATCAACATCAAAACCACAATATATACAATCAAAATAAAAACAACAACCAAATAACCCCCCTCCCAAAAAAAGAGCCACATTTTAAAAGGGCATAGGATGTCAATTAGATCAACCAAAGGCCTGGTTAAAAAGGAACGCTTTTGCCTGGCACCTAAAGGTGTATAATGAAGGTGCCAGGTAAACTTTCCTGGGGAGAGCATTGCACAGATGGGGAGCCACTGCAGAGAAGGCTCATTGTTGTGTTGCCACCCTCCAGACCTTGCAAGGAGGAGGCACACAAAGAAGGGCCTCATAAGATGATCTCAGGAACCGGATAGGTTCACATGGAAAGAGGCGGTCCTTGAGGTATTGTAGTCCTGAGCACTGGTAGGGCGGAAGCAGGGAGGGCAACAGTAGGTGACAACACAGCAAATCAGAGGCTAATCCTTGTTTTTGCCTCCATCCTCCTCCCTGCTGACTTTTATACTAAGGAGGAGGGAGCTGACAGCCAGTGCCAGCCTGGTTGTAAGTAAGAAAGCAGGACGTTGGCTGATGGCTGAGGGCAGCCTCCACCAGATGGAACTTTGGGAACTGGCTTTTATCAGTGTTGTGGTGGAATCCTGTTGGCCATGTATACATTTAAAACGGATCAGTGTTCTACTTTGTTAAATCCAGTTCTGTCAAGTAACCCAGTCCCCACTTCTTCTTGCAGCACTTGCGATTGGCTGCTGCTTGTGCTCCTCCCTCCCGCCATTTCCCTCATGAGCCAGAGACAAGGGGCAGGCCCACAAGCGGCATTATTGAAGGAAGGAGACTCTTGCAGGAGCATGGGTCTTGGACAGGTGCCTGGCCACACCAATGTTGGCCCTGGTCAAAAAATGGAACATGTCAACGCTACTTGATGGAATAATAATAATAATAATAATTTATTATTTATACCCCACCCATCTGGGTGGGTTTCCCCAGCCACTCTGGGCGGCTTCCAACACAATATTAAAATACAGTAATGCATCAAACATTAAAAGCTTCCCTAAACAAGGATTTTAATTGGGGAGGTGCTTTCCAACCTTTATTTGTTTTGCCTTTGCAAGCAAACCTCTGAGGTAGGTTACTCCTCCCAGTTTACAAATGGGTCAGGCTATGATGGGACTTGGACACTGGGGTCAAGTAGCAGCTTCAGAGTTCTGTCACAGCAGTCAGTTCTCTCACCCAGAGGAGGAGGCAATTGCTATGAAAGATTCCCTCCCCAACCTCTGGCTACTTGTCCTTGTTGAGGGGGGACCTTTCGGTAGTTCAATATTTCAATATCTCTCTCACCCGCCATTGTGAGGTCTGTGTTTTCCTGAGATCAACAGGTCATGTCATCATCCTGTATCCTCATAGCGACAAAACCAGAAGATTCTGCTGGCATATTTTATCTTGGCCTCTTCATCTCAGATTTGACACATTGCTGCAGATTATCCTTCTGAGCCTAACACCTTCTTTCCAAAGTCACTATTCCTGTTATTTGACCATCTTTGGTCTCCTAATGGCATCAGGGATTCTGCTGTTCCTTTAACATAAGAACTGCTGTGAAAGTTCAAACCAAGTTCCAAACCCAACAGTGATCAAACAGGTTCTTCTGGAAGCTCACAAGCCAGGCATCAAGGTGAAGGACATCACTTGCTGTTTGTCCTTACCAGCAAACGATATTACAAGTATACTAGGGCTGAAAATGGAAGTTCAGTTTAACCATGAAGAACTAGGTGCTCTTAATAGACTATGAATTAGTCAGTTAAGATGGTGACTATCTTAAACTCTCGAAGTACTAAATTCCTTAATTACATTACAGTGGTACCTCGGGTTACAGACGCTTCAGGTTACAGATTCCACTAACCCAGAAATAGTACCTTAGGTTAAGAACTTTGCTTCAGGATGAGAACAGAAATCATGCGGTGGCGGCACGGCGTCAATGGGAGGCCCCATTAGCTAAAATGGTACCTCAGGTTAACAGTTTCAGGTTAAGAACGGATCTCCAGAACGAATTAAGTTCTTAACTCGAAGTACCACTGAATGCACCATGTGGAGTAGCACTTCTCTTTGTCTTAAACCTACTGGCAGTCCTCTTCTCCACTGGGTGACCCGAAATGCTAGTGTTGTAAGAGAGGGACTATTTTTTTAGTTGATCAAAAGGTTTAGAAATTTGCAAGCAGCGTGCAAGGGATGAATAAAGCAAAAATTGTCCATTCTTATTGCTGATCAGTGGAAGTTTGCTACAAGACCATTTTAGGATATACATCCTGCTTCACTGGGGGGACGTGGGTGGCGCTGTGGTCTAAACCACTGAGCCTAGGACTTGCCGATCAGAAGGTCGGCAGTTTGAATCCCCGCGGTGGGGTGAGCTCCCGTTGTTTGGTCCCTGCTCCTGCCAACCTAGCAGTTTGGAAGCACGTCAAAGTGCAAGTAGATAAATAGGTACCACTCCAGCAGGAAGGTAAACAGTGTTTCCGTGTGCTGCTCTGGTTCACCAGAGGTGGCTCAGTCATGTTGGACACAAGACCCGGAAGCTGTCTGCGGACAAACACCGGCTCCCTCGGCCAGTAAAGTGAGATGAATGTGCAACCTCAGAGCCATCCGCAACTGGATCTAACGGTCACGGTACCTTTACATTTTTATCCTGCTTCATTTCCTCCTTCCAGGCAAAATCATGTGCTTGGCAGCTGCTTAGGATCTTCCTCTAGGAGCGAGATACTATCTTGTTGGAAAGAAGTCACATAAACACTTTCAATCTTTTATATTTATTTTATTAAGTCCCTGGGTAGGGTCTTTCTGAGATAGAGCTGGAGCACATTGCCAGGTCAGGAATGGAACTTTGCCATAGTATGGCAGGTAAAGGGTGGACCCAGAACATAATATGGCAGGTGAAGAATAGCTTTTGTTAGATAATCGAGAAATCCTGAAAAATATTTCAGCAGCACTGTAGTGCAAATTTCTCCTAATAGCCACATCTTTTGTGTGCAGTTTTGCCTAATCTATGACTTTGTCCAATTTCACCTTATGTAATGCATTTTTCAATGCTATTTTTATTTACCTTAGTATATGAATTTAGTATACACATTATTTGGCAGGGGAGCTGCTCTGAAAAATTCAGAGAAGTGCAAATGTCAAAGGAAGGCTGTGTTTCAGTTTGTGTATTGCCTAGGAAAGTGAAAATTGGGTAGGTTTGCTTATAAAGGTAACTTGAATTGAATTTATCCCCATCCCTAGTTGTTGGTTGGCAAAATGATTGCTCCTTAATTTGTCTGCAAAAACACTAGCATGCTTGATAAAGGTCTTCATAATGGATGGCCCTTCTAGACTTCTCAGGAACTATGTCCCTGAGTGCAGACTAGTAGAAAATGTTCATACATCTTCTGAACAAATGGGGCAGTGATTCTCAAAGGTTACATTTGCTGTCCTTGCCTTTTTGTGCATGTTTGTGTATTTCACCACTAAACTAATAATTGATTTCATATGATCTCCTTAAGAGTACTACAGTACTCAACAAACACTTGAGAAAACTATATTTGCAGCTTGACTATAAAATATAATGCTGAAACTTTCCTGCTACCCCTGAGGCAATGATCACATTCATTATTTCATTCTGCAGCTTAAAAGGTTCACTATATCATTTTCAAAAATGCAGCACATGCAATATCATATAGAAATCAGGATGATCTCACAATGTTGCATCTGATGGGATGCTGTTGCCAGGTGCCAGTAAATAAATCATCCGATTTGGCTACTGGATGACAGCACCGAGATCAAATGTAGGAATAGGAAGTGAGGCCAAGTGAGGGCAATTTAAAAAGAAATCAGTGAAAATTTTCAGAAGGAGTGTCCAAAAACTGCCAAATGAGGGAAGGCATTTTTGGTACTGATAAAAACGTTCTTTTTATTTTTAAGGTGAATACTTCAGGCTGAGCTTTGATTACATTATGCAGCTGGATTCTATAAGTGAAACTTAGCTGAGTGACACTGCTACATGCCTTGTTCTAAAAAAAACATATATTATCTCCGCAGCCTTGAATAATGTCCAATGAGGTATCTAGAAATATATATCTCTTCTTTTGCTGGTAAACACCGTATCAATAATTCTGTTTTATTCCCTTGAGAAATGGGTAGTTTGGGGAAGGACTATATTTTGTGGATGTGCCTGTAGATGTGTTGGCTGACTTTATGACTAATGGCTACTGTCCATACAGAATTATAAGCTCTGCAATATTTAAGTGCATTTACCCTCTCAAAAATCCACACATATGCAGACCCACACACATAGACAGAGAGTAGCAAACAGCCTCAGGTGCCAAACCAGAACAGACACCATTTTAATAAGCTGAAAAAAGAAGATCCACATCTCACCCCCCAAGGTCTTTTTTTGGCTTGCTTTTTTTCCTCTAACAAGGTTTAGCACTCCAGCTATCACACCCGCATATTAACTATGGCTACATAGTCAGCCTGCTCTGCCCCTCTTCCTAGTCTGGGATAAAGTCCAATATTGCTTGTCTGGGTGAATTTACATGCCACGTCTTAATAATAAAGTTGAGGTACCTGCCAGAACTCAAAATGCCGTAAGCCTAGAGACAGGAACCCAAATGCTGTTGCAAAATTGGTATGATCCCAGCACCAAGTGCAATTTTAAACTTATTTTAAAAAGAAATCACTTCACCGAGTATATGAAACCCTACACACACACACATACACACACACACACACACACACGTTCTTATGCCACATATGTATACATCATCATATTACATTACAGGGCATATTATAATATAATTTCCAACATGTAGACAAAGTTTATATACCAAATTTATGTACCTAAAGAGAGAAAAAAGAAAAATCAAAGACATAAAGCCATTTCAAAATAATATTTGTACCAACACTGCAGACTTCCTGTCAATCTTGTTTTTTTGTTTTTTTTACAAATGAATGTACTCTTATTATTGTATATTTTTTTACATTTTACCTAATACATTCCTATATCAATATGTACCCTTAATCTTGTTTCTCAACTCAATTTCTCTCTAACGTCAATTGAATGCTGGCATAGATAGCGAACCTTTCCTATATTTTTGAACATATGAAACCCTTTTAAAAAACTGCAGATACCAACCTGAGAGGAGAAGCTATCTTCTGGGCTTATCAAACCAGTTAGCCCATTGCCACGCTAACTGAGCAAAGGTGGAGAGGAAACATCTTCCAGTTTCACGATGCTTGCATTTTCATCATGCCCCATGTTGACAAAGAAAAAGGAAGCCACTACTTCTGGCTGCATAGCCTTTACCACGGCATTGGTATGGTCCTGTCCTAGGAATATATTTCATCTATGCTGCATTGTGATGCAAGAGTGTGACAAAGAGATGACAATCAATACCTGTCTATTATAGAGAGAGATAACAGAATAACCAGGCAGCTTGGTTTTGCTGTCTGTCCTAGTCTTAATACCCCAAACAGATTCACTCTCTCCATTTAGTTACAGAAGCCCCCATCAGTCCTCTGACTTCTGGTTCCAAGACAGCTTTATCCTATTTTCTGTCACCCTGACTGCATCTTTTCCTTGCATCTATTACCACATGTAACCTTCTGACCGAGTAATGTGATCTTGATTGAAGACACCAAGGAATCAGCGAGAATTCAATTGGTAAGCCTCCCGTTTCAGAGGACAGGCTTTGTGTGAGTTCATGTCATTTGTCCTGCTCTTTTATTTCTTGCTTTGTATCCAGTATGTGATGGTATTAGAGGCTGCATCAAATACATCATTATTGAGATATGGCACCTATGACCAATATTATTTATACCTTCACAGTGGAAGCGCATGATGCTTTGCAGAATTTCATGAGCAAGAAAAGGCAAGCCCTTTTCCTATGAAGGAAGGTGGTGTTTCCTAAAGAGTCAGTGTGGTGTAGTGGTTAAGAGCGGTGGACTTGTAATCTGGTGAACCGGGTTCACTTCCCTGCTCCTCCACATGCAGCTGCTGGGTGACCTTGGGCTAGTCACACTTCTCTGAAGTCTCTCAGCCCCTCTCACCTCACAGAGTGTTTGTTGTGGGGGAGGAAGGGGAAGGAGATTTTTAGCCGCTTTGAGACTCCTTCGGGTGGTGATAAAGCAGGATATCAAATCCAAACTCTTCTTCTAGTCTTCTTCAAGGAAAGAGACAAGAGACAGGAAGAAGAAAAAGATAGAGAGAGGTAAGGGACTCTGGGAATAACTGAAGTTGCTGTTGCACTCATGTTCTGCTTATGGACTTCCCATGGGCTTCTGGTGTGAGAAGAGGGGCACTTCCAGACTGTTGCTATTTTCAAGTGGGATTCAATCATGTCCTGGCAAATTCAGGTTGCACAATTATAGCACATTGGGAAGTTTTGTAAAACAGACCCTCTACACTCAAAGATCAGGTGTTTTGTGATAAGGAATGTGATGGGGAAATGCACTGGAAAGTGTGGGATAGCACCCAGAATCATAGAACTGTAGAAATGGAAGGAACCCCAAGGGTCATCTAGTCCAATTGATACGATACGATAATCTTTATTGTCATTGTCCCATACAGAACAACGAAATTGAAAAAATCTACATCAGACATTCAAAAACCAACAATCCCAGCTATCCCAGCCTGGTTAACTCCCTAAAAACTCTGATACCCCATAATTAAATACAATATACTGCCATAGAGACTACCTTACACTGTGTTTAAAACCAAAATCACATTTGGATAGAAACTTGTTTCTCAGGTGGCTAGTCCTAGTCTTTATAACCCTGTACCTTCTTCCAGAAGGCAGAAGCTGAAAGAGATCATTTCCAGGGTGTGCACTATCCTGCACTATTTCTGCAGCTTTCTTATGACACCTGGAAGCATAGATTTGATCCAAGGTGGGAAGAGTGCACCCAATTATTCCTGCAATGAAGGAATCTCAGCTAAAGTATCCATGACAGATGTGTGTAATATAAACCAAAATTAGCACCCTCTCTATGATCAGAAATAACAGCATGGTGATTTAGCATGTAAACTATAATGGCTCAAAGGAGATGAACAATGCTAGAAGTTAAGTCAAGGTCGTTCGGCCACCAGCAGAAAACACAGATGTGCAATTAAGCTAAACACCAAGGAAACAGCTTCTCCCCTTACCTTCCTTAATATCTCCTGCCAGTAGAGCAAACATAAGTGCCAGCAGTAATAATGAGAGATATCTATAATAAAAACAGCTGAGGGATTGTTCCTTTGCCCAGGTCTTTAGACGGGGGGGGGGGTGCTATGAGCCAAATAAGGGAGAGAAAATACACCAAATAAATAGTGGATGTATCTTAACTCATGTACAGATCATTAATTAGAAAAGACAATTGTCCGTGTAGCTCAGACACAGATACAGAAATACATGCATAAGGAGCTGAAATCCAGAAAAGCTGTATGAAGCAGATAACCTGACAGGGAATTCAGTCCTGTTTAAAGCATTGAGTGCTGGAAGATATCAGTGTTGTCCAGTCTTAGAATAGTCTTATCTGCCCCTCTGTATGGCCTTAGTAATTCACAAAACCTGAGACTTCAAGCAAAAGCACAAAAAAGCCTTCCTATGCCCATTAGCTCTGTGTATGAGCATCTGTAATTAATTTAAAAACTAGGCTGTTTTTTCTTTTTAAGGGAGTGTTAAGTGGCTGCTATTTTCCATTATTACTATTTTCTACTACGGCTAGGAAGGGGAGGAAAAGAACAGAACACCTTGAACGTATCCATTAGTGAGTATCCCGTCATACGGACTTGTCAAAGTGAAATAGTTCCTAGTTAATTAGCCGTTATAGCGCCTGGAGCAACTATTGCTTCTTCTTCTTTTTTTCAAAATAATAAAAATACATGAATCATTTTGAATCATACCTGTGCAACAGGGTGAGCAGAATGAAAGAGAAGCATATTCATTTTCATGCTCAGCAGAAGAATAATTTGAGAATGGTTTATTAGGCTATTTTCATTTTATTTTCTTCTTCCATATGGGGGATTTCAGGGCTAGAACCAATGACCCCTAGCACTCTGCTTTGCTGCCCCATGTGCTGAGCCACTCAGAACCAGAGTGCAAAAGGCTCTGTTCCCAGAGCTATGATGCCCTTGAAGGGTCCAGCATAATTCTACACACCCAGGCATTATTTCCCCATGACCTAATAGGACTATGAAAGGCTCCAGGTCAGGCTTCAGCAGTACTCAGCACTGATCATAGTTCCTGTGCATGATATTTCTTCCCATGCTTATTGAATTCCCCACAGATTCCATTTCAAGCCTGCAGCATTCCACCCTGCCAGCTTTCTTGGCTGCTTGATGAATCAGGATCTGCTAGGATCTGCATGTGGCTGCCCCATGTGGTAAATATCTGAACTTCAGCTTACAGCCTTCTCAAGGAAGAGCCTTCTGGATGGACTCCACTCATCTAACCTGACCACTTTTTGTCTTTTGACAGAATTGGGTGGAATTTGCAGGCATAATAGGCCTTTCAGAGTGGATGGAGTATGCCAAATTTCAGGCAAATAAAGGCACAGATTTTTGTACTAGCCAACTTTAAAAGTTGGGTGTTGGTGTTGTTGTTGTTTTAAAAAGGAGACAATTTAAAAAAAAAAACAAAAAACTTTTTTTAGTTTAAAAAAGAAATTGGATAAAATTTTCAGGAATAAGAAATGAATCCTGCCTTTTTGAGGCAGATAAATGCAGTGTATTTGTGGTTGGTCTCTTTAAGTTTGATTTGCAGGATCAGATATCAAAAGGACTCACCTCCTCAACCACAACCTGCAGCCATAGGAAAAATCTTGGCTGTAGGTCATGCTCAAAAGAGAGAGAATTAAACCACAATTTTGGGTTTGGATGACATGCTAAGCCATACCTTGGCTTAGCTGCAGCACTCCACTGGCATCAAAAGCACAAAGAGATACCAAGACGCTGTGATCTCCTTCTTTGGGTGCATTTGTACATTTGCACTAGAGATTTTACTTTCTTGGCCTCCATGATCACTGCAGATGGTGACAGCAGTCACAAAATTAAAAGATGCCTGCTTCTTTGGAGAAAAGCGATGATAAACCTAGACAGCGTCTTAAAAAGCAGAGACATCACCTTGCCGACAAAGGTCCATATAGTTAAAGCTATGGTTTTCCCAAAAGTGATGTATGGAAGTGAGAACTGGACCATGAAGAAGGCTGATCACCAAAGAATTGATGCTTTTGAATTATGGTGCTGGAGGAGACGCTTGAGTGTCCCATGGACTGCAAGAAGATCAAACCTATCCATTCTGAAGGAAATCAGCCCTGAGTGCTCACTGGAAGGACAGATCCTGAAGCTGAGACTCCAATACTTTGGACACCTCCTCATGAGAAGAGAAGACTCCCTGGAAAAGACCCTGATGTTGGGAAAGATGGAGGGCACAAGGAGAAGGGGACGACAGTTGGACGGTGTTCTCGAAGCTACTAACATGAGTTTGACCAAAGTGCGGGAGGCAGTGGAAGACAGGAGTGCCTGGCGTGCTCTGGTCCATGGGGTCATGAAGAGTCAGACACGACTAAATTACTAAACAACAACATAGTTTGGTTTAGGGTTGCGTACAAACACGACCAGTGCATTCATCTGCAAAATACGAATTCTGCATGCATTTTTATGTCAGTGTTTCCTTTCGCCTGCACTTTTTGCAGGTCAAAACTATCACAAAATCTGGAGGGGTGTGTATTCAAGGAATTGTGTTCCAATCTCCAAGCAAATTCAGGAGTTTTGGATCAAGTCTATCGGCTGCAAAAAGGGAGATGAACAAGTTCTGCCCCACAGCCCTAGCTCAAATGAGGCTTTCCATCCCTGTGGTGATCACTTGTAACAGTGACTGTTAGAGTCACTCAGAGGCTTCTGAACCCATGATGGCTGGTTCACAGACTGTTGTATAAACTGGAGCCATAATAATAATAATACTTTATTATTTATACCCCGCCCACCTGGCTGGGTTTCCCCAGCTACTCTCGGTGGCTCCCAACAGAATAATAATAATAATAACAATAATAACAATAATAATAAAGCAATAAAACACCAAACATTAAAAACTTCCCTGAACAGGGCTGCCTTCAGATGTCTTCTAAATGTCACATAGTTCTTGATCTCTTTGATGGGAGGGTGTTCCACAGGGTGGGCACCACTACCGAGAAAGCCCTGTGCCTGGTTCCCTGTAGCTTCACTTATCACAGTGAAGGAACACCAGAAGGCCATTGGAGCTGGACCTCAGTGTCCGGGCTGAATGTTGGGGGTGGAGATGCTCCTTCAGGTATGCTGGGCCAAGGCTGTTTAGGGCTTTAAAGGTCAGCACCAACACTTTGAATTGTGCTCAGAAACATACTGGGTGCCAATGAAGGTCTTTCAGGACCGGTGTTCTACTGTCTCAGCAGCCTCTCCCAGTCACCAGTCTAGCTGCCGCGTTCTGGATTAGCTAGATCAGAAGGGTGGAGTCAAGCCCTGGATCCTGAACAAATACAACATTCCAGTGGCAGATCTGCATAACAAAAGTCTCACAAGCTGGTTTCTAAAAAGACAAAAAACTACTTTTGGAAGGTGCGGGTCTGATTACTGCTTGTTTGCTTTAATGGCGCCCAGCCAGTCTAAGCTGAGGGTTTCTGTAGTGATGAGGCAGTCAGCAGAATAAGCTTGCTGTAAAGGCTTTCCTCCCTTCCTCTCTACCATAATGTTTTATAGTGCTGGCCTAATGCCAGGTGCCAACTTGTTGATCTATTGTGCAGTTGTTTGCAGCCAGATGCAGGCAGCAAATAAAGCATCACAATGGCTGGCGTTTGAAAGGCAAACAATTGCTTTAAATTCTGATTCCTCCCTGTCACTTTGGGGTAATATGAACAACATTAACATCTTGGCAGATAGCTTGACAACTGGATTTTCATGAGACTCCAAGGGCCAGGCTCCCAGCTTGGGAAGATTGACAGATCCATTGAAGTCAATGAACTGTAGTGATTTACATCGGTGTCAGCTATGAGGAAACAAGTAGTTCAATATGGCATCAGCCTAAACCTAGATGCACTATTTTGCTGCTGAGATGACAGGCATCTTATCCCCTCTCTGGGCACAGAAGGACAGAGCTAAACCCTGGAGATCTAAGAGACAAGAGATCAGAATTGACTCCATGTGGCAACCAAAATTTAAAACTGAAATGTTGGGATTCAGACTGTCAATAGCTATAGAAGTAATTAAAGTGAAGGTTGGGCCAGCTCTGTCTGTGCATCCTTCAGCTTCGGGTATTAGAAACTGCTGTAGAAGCCGGTTTTGAGAGTCTGTCAGTCATATTAGATAATGCACACCAAAATGGAACAACTGGGAAAGTTGTAGGAGAGAAGGATATCCTCAGAGGGCTCCTATTTCTTCAATGTAATAGTGCCTTATCTTTCTAGCAAATAAAGCTTAAAGAATGAACCTAGGGTGCATAATAGTACATTTGCCCACCTCAGATGAGTCTGCTCACACCCAGTCGCATGACACCTCCTCTCCAGTAGTACCACAGTTTCCCAGCGCCTATGCCAGTTAGCCACTCATGTTTCAAAGCAGGGTTTGGGGCAAGCTTCTTGTGTGAATTGGCACAAAACAGCCTAAAACCAGCAGGCACATAAGCCTCTCCTATTGCACTATGGTGAATGCAACAGTGAAATGCAGGACCTTCAAGCTAGTTGCCAGAACCCTTCTGGCAAGAGAGTCAGGTAATCAGGCGAATCCAGTAACCTTCCACTTTGTCCTACAGTGGTACATTGGGTTACAGACACTTCAGGTTACGGACGGTTCAGGTTACAGACTCCGCTAACCCAGAAATAGTACCTCGGGTTAAGAACTTTGCTTCAGGCAGTGGGAGGCCCCATTAGCTAAAGAGGTACCTCAGGTTAAGAACAGTTTCAGGTTAAGAACGGATCTCCAGAACAAACTAAGTTCTTAACCCGAGGTACCACTGTATTTTTAAAGCCATGACCTGCTTTAACTCTTCAGTCACATCAAGATGTTACATTGGTAAGCCATTTTGTTGCTCAGTTCCATCTGCCAGCTCTTATTTGCCATAGCTTTCTTGTTGCCTTAGCTCAGGAAAGCGGGAACTGCAGCCCTTCAGATGTTCTTCAATTCCAGTACCCATCAGCCTTGGCCATTGGCCATGTTGGCAGGGGCTGATGAGAGCTGGTGTCCAACAATGTCCAGAAGCCACACAGGCTCCAAAACCCTGTACCTACCTTGTTGTGTCTTCAGCTCTGACTTCTTAAAACCAGGACTACACACAAATCTATGATTCTATCAGAAAATGCAATGTTTGCTTCACCTAGGTTGCATATACACCATGCATTTAAAGTGCATTTTCCACACACATCTTAAGAATCATGGGAACTGTAATTTGTTAAGGATGACAGGAATTGTAAGTCTGTGAGGGGTAAACTTTAATGTATGGGTATCAGGGACGAGACTGAGGACGAATGGTGGAGACTGCCCCCCTCCTCCTGAACCTTCCAGAGAAGAGGCAGTATTGAATTTGTGGTTTGAGGAAGGTCACAGCTCAGATACAGATGAACTGAAGAGTTGGGAGGTGTTGGGAGAAGAGAAGGGGGAGACAGAGACAGAGCAGTCAGCTGACATGTTATCACTGGAGAGCATTTCTGCCCCCCCCCCTCTCCCAGAACTCGGCATGCATTGAAAGTGGAAGAGCAAATGACTCAGAGACAATTAGTGGGGGAGGAGCTCAGTTGGAGCAACACCATGAACCTAAGAGACAGTGTACAGAGGCCTCTCACTGTCAATGTTGAATAAAGACTCGGTAAGAGCTTCCTTGTCTACTTCCTTGGCTGTCTGTTGTGAGAGGGGGGAGACTCAGAATTCACTGAACCTGACAATGGGGTATACACAGGCCTGGTGGATTTGATGGACAGTAGTTTCATCAAAGACACCAAGCAGTACTTCTTTGCAAACTGCCAGATGAACTCCCCAAAAGATATGGAAATGGCCAAACAGTAGAGGTAGGTTTAAGGATGTGTGGCAAATTAATGGAGGATATTGGAAACTACAACTAATCCAGAATGCTGCAGCTAGACTGGTGACTGGGAGCGGCCGCTGAGACCATATAACACCGGTCTTGAAAGACCTACACTGGCTCCCAGTACATTTCCGAGCACAATTCAAAATGGTGATACTGACCTTTAAAGCCCTAAAGGCCTCTGTCCAGTATACCTGAAGGAGCGTCTCCACCTCCATCGTTCTGCCCGGACACTGAGGTCCAGCTCCAAGGGCCTTCTGGCAGTTCCCTCACTGCGAGAAGCAAAGTTACAGGGAACCAGGCAGAGGGCCTTCTCGGTAGTGGTGCCCACCCTGTGGAACGCCCTCCTATCAGCTGTCAAAGAGATCAAGAACTATATGACATTTAGAAGACATCTGAAGGCAGCCCTGTTCAGGGAAGTTTTTAATGTTTGGTGTTTTATTGCTTTATTATTATTATTATTATTATTATTATTATTATTATTATTATTATTACAGGGAACCAGGCAGAGGGCCTTCTCGGTAGTGGCACCCGCCCTGTGGAACAACCTCCCACCAGATGTCAAAGAGAAAAATAACTACCAAACTTTTAGAAGACATCTAAAGGCAGCCCTGTTTAGGGAAGCTTTTACTGTTTAATAGGTTATTGTATTTTAGTGTTTTGTTGGAAGCCGCCCAGAGTGGCTGGGGAAACCCAGCCAGATAGGTGGGGTATAAATAATAAGTTGTTGTGGTTATTATTATTATTATTATTATTATTATTATTATTATTATTGAATGGGTATCAGTCATGATGGCTAAGTGGAGCTTCTATGTTCAGAGGAACTTAAAGATATGCCCAAGAAACGGTGATTATAATTTTCACTCCTGCCTTGTGAGCTTTCTAGAGGCATCTGACAACCTACTGTTGATGAAATGCTGGATTGGAAGGGGTTTGGGCTTGATCTAGCAAGTACTTCTTAAGAACATAAGAAGATCCTGCTGGATCAAGCCAGAGGTCCATTTAGTCCGCCATCCTGTTCTCACCGCATCCAACCAGATGCCAATAGGAAGTTTGCCTGCAAGACCCGAGTACACCACCACTCCCCTGCAGTTTCCAGCAACTGGTATTCAGAACATATTACCGCTAACGTTTCCTGCATATAAGTGAACAAATATGTGCAATCCACAAGGGAGTGGTTTCCTCCCCATCTGTTCTTTTGCCTCAATACATAGGAAGTTCAAAAATATTTCCTACTGCTGCTTTTGGTGACTGAGCTCATTGGGCAGTTTCACAGAAGCCATTGGAGCCAACATTAGGTGATTCTTTTTGTTCACCACTGATGCAGAAGAACAATGTTCACCATCCATTCAGCAATATCCCAAGTCATTCCCTTCCCTCATAGTGCTGGTACCCTTGTTTTTTTTTCTCCAGCATAACCAAGCCTTTAGTTTCTAGGAGTTTGCTTTCCACAGTGCTAGTTTCTGGGTTTAATAGGTTGCACTTACGCCTTAAGCGGATTTAATATTTTACAAGTTTACATTGATTTCCTCCCGCCACTATTTTGCATTTCTGCTACTAAAAATAAAGCCTCTGACATGCTATAATAGGAATTATGTTCTTTTGTTTGAGCCTAATGAAAAGTTAATAACTTGCCACAGGCTGTTTTCTAATTTAACTTGCCAAAAAAAAAAAAAAAGCACACATCCCACAACTTCTTCTAACTGAATCTGATTTAACCTCAACTCAATCCTCCATTCCATTTGTCTGTGGGGATGGCAGGCACCTATTAAACCCAGGGTTAAATGGTTTTTCACTTAGGTGATGTGCTCAATTGAATGCGGTGTCTTAATGTCACTGCCTTTGAGAAGTATCACCACAGGTTTCCTATGTGACAGTATCACACTAGGGAGAGCATATTTTGGTTGAGGGCGGAGGAGGGGGGGTGACAATTCTGAAATGTCTGTGACTTGAAACTAGCAGAGTGTAATATGGCAGCGCAATTGACTCATAACCTCCCGGCCAGAGGCTTATCACCCTGAATTTCTTAAGTGGTTAAACACCCGACGTGGACCATTATTCCAATCTCCAGCATTAGGCCTGTCAAGACAGAGTATTGTTATATTGTCAGCGACAAACTGCATCAGACATTCTAGCTGAGACTTTCAAAGGCACCTAGTGGATTCTAATGAGAAGTGAGTGCTCCTCATAGCTTGTTGGCTGTCTGCACGAGAAATAGCTTTCAAACATTTTTTTGCTAGCCTTATTGATGCTCTTCATCTGCCCTCAAAATTCTCCAGAATGTTTTGCCTGAGCAGGAAAACCCAAATTAGCATTGCATTTAGCTTCAGTTATTGTTGTTGTTGTTGTTGTTAATGATAATAATAATAATAATAATAATAATAATAATAATAATAATAATGTGTATTCCACCCTTCATCCAAAGATCACAGGGTGGTTCACAACATACAAAAGAGTAATGTTAAAAATGAGTGGCTGTGTTGCTGCTGCCCAAGGATCACTTTGTAATAAGCGAAGAAGCCTGTTTTTTCCCCCCTGGCAAACTCAGCAACAGAAGAAAAGCAGGAATTAGTCCGAATGCCCTTAGTTGCCACAGGTGGGGCAAGGATCTAAGCACCTCAGGGAAGGAGCTCCAAGGTTCCCCGAAAGCATAGAAACAAAACTGGCTTTGCTGATGTATCTCCCCTCACTAGATAGCATAAAGTGCACCTTAATGATACATAAGGTTGTTCCTTGGAGAGGTTATCACTTTCCTCTCTGCTGAGGTACTCTGCTTTCATAGCTCCTTGACCATCATAAAACCAGTAAGTGAAGATGCAGCCTTCTTAATCATGCCAGGACTCACTGTAAATTCAGAATTTCTGAATTTTGCACATGTTCTAAAGGAAAGGGAGCACTGACAGAAGAGAAATTGGGCAGCCTGGATGGCAACCTAAGGTAGTTTGCTGTTTCTGTGATGCACTTTGGCAGAAATCTCAATGCCCTAATGATAAACACACTTTCCAACCCTCCTTCCTTCCTCCCTGCTCTCCCTCTTCCATAACTTCCTCCAACTCTTGACATCCCCCAACTCTCCGAGTAGATTTGGGAAGTGGGACTCAGAGGCACATCAGGGAGAAGAGGACAGGGAAGTTCAATTGCTTGAACACACATTCCGTATGTACAATGACATTGCTGGATTCAAACCTACTTTGCTGGATTCAGCTGAAGGAGCGTCTCCACCCCCATCGTTCAGCCTGGACACAAAGGTCCAGCTCCGAGGGCCTTCTGGCTGTTCCCTGCCTGCAAAAAGTGAGGTTACAGGGAACCAGGCAGAGGGCCTTCTTGGTAGTGGCGCCTGCCCTGTGGAACACCCTCCCATCAGATGTCAAGGAAATAAACAACTATCTGACTTTTAAAGACATCTAAAGGCAATCCTGTTTAGTGAAGTTTTTAATGTTTGATGTTTTATTGTGTTTTTAATATTCTGTTGGGAGCCACCCAGAGTAGCCAGGGGAACCCAGTCAGGTGGGCAGGGTATAAATGTAGTAGTAGTAGTAGTAGTAGTAGTAGTAGTAGTAGTAGTAGTAATTATTGTACCCACCCTCCTCTGAATGGTCCCAGTTGTACTGACCATGCACTTCCAGGCCAGACTGAACAGTCAAAAGGCTTTCAAGGTTAGGGATGTGAGGATTTCTCCCTTCCTTTCTTCTTACTATTTCTCTCTCTTGCATCCCACTCCTTCCAAATTCTAATTTAACTTGGATATTTTCTCAAACTGATTCATGAATTGGAGCATTCATTACCAGTTAGCCTCACCACTCAGTTCCTTTGGTCCATCGCATCCTTTCTCTCTGATGTGCAGGTCATGTGATTTTGATTGTGACTGCATCAACTTGCTTTTGAATGCAATGGTTTACGACACACTTCTTTTTAAAAAAAGTTATGCAAAGCACTTATATCCTACCTTTTCCCACAAAGTGAATTCAAGGCTGCTGACATAAGCCTGCTTACATAAGCATGTGTCATGCGATAAGTAAAAATACAATATTAAAATTCAAATAACATCAAATAAAGCATCGGTTATGGAGGTGAACATCATTGTCCCTACAAGGCTCAGAGAAGAAGAAGAAGGAGGAGGAGGAGGAGGAGGAGGAGGAGGAGGAGGAGGAGGAGGAGAAGGTGGTGAGAGAAAGTCAGGCTGAAGTTGGGTAGGGAGTGATTTTGCTTAATAATGCTACTCAGAGGTAAGCACTACTGTGCACCCCTTACTGCCCCTTGCCTCTTGCATGCAGGCACCAGAGATGCTGAAGAAAGCAGAGGCCACCAACATGTGCTGAGGCAAGGAGTGAGCAAGGAGCAGCAGCAACATTTGGGTAAAGTTGAAGGAGATGGAGTTTGGAGGACTGGAAGTATCCAGCAGTAGAAGGGAGGGAGGGAGGGAGGGAGGGAGGGAATGAGGCAGGGAAGAGGCAGCAGGTTTGGGGTGAGGACTATGTGATGTAATCAAAGGAGATGTGGCATGAAAGCTGGGAAAGCCAATAAAACCCAATAAAACCATAGTAAATCAAACACACACTGAATGGCACAATGCAGTGTGCCTTCCTAGTACTGGCGCCTGCCCTGTGGAACGCCTTCCCATCAGATGTCAAGGAAATAAACAACTATCTGACTTTTAGAAGACATCTGAAGGCAACCCTGTTTAGGGAAGTTTTTCATGTTGAGTGTTTTATTGTAATATTCTGTTGGGAGCCACCCAGAGTGGCTAGGGAAACCCAGCCAAATGGATGGGGTATAAATAAATCATCATCATCATCATCATCATCATCATCATCATCATCATCATCATTCTAGACATCCTTTTTGCACTGCTGCCAATTAAGAGAAAAGCAGGTGTTACCTCTGAGAAATCCAGAATGTGTTCAGATCAGAGAGGATGTCTTGTGGTCCCACACTCCAAAATGCAGGTGCATCCAAAGTTTGAAGTGAGAGTTCAAGTTGTGCAGATGGAGCCTGCCTTTTCTATTTATAACGATGACAATTAGCAGCATCCATGACGCCTCTTTTTCACATTTTGTGCTCTGGCTGATTCTCCAAGTTTATAATCATGGACATCAAACCACTCCTCCGTCTGATTTCAAATGGCCTTAACCGAGGGTGAAATTCCAGTGTCAAAGTTGTGCTCTGCATAACGGATTCCATGGCAACCAAGTGGTATCATAAACACACCATTCTGCCTTTACCTGGAGATCAAGGAGAAGGCGACCGTGGGCCATAAAGAGGGGAAATGGGCCTTTTTAAACCCTATACTTCAAGCGTGACTAACAGGAACACTTAACCATGCTGAATGCTTTCTCCTTTGTGTGAATGTTCTCTTCTCAAGGTTGCTCAAGTGTTCCTGTTAATACAATTGGTTGCATTTTGAATGGCCAGACATCTTCCTTATATGTGTGTGAGAGCATCCTCCAACAGGTATATTTTATGCACAAGAGATTTTCCCCACTGAGCCCAAAACTATTCATGTCTATTTAGCAGGAGCCTCCACTTAGTTCAAGGGGACTTGCTCTCAAGTGAGATTGCTTAAGATTGGGGCTTTCATGTAAAATGGCATCTACCTGGGTCAATGCCTATACAAATATGAACAAAACTTATGAGCCACCCCCCTCCTTTGCAGCAGGAGGTCCATATGAGCAGAATCTGCTCAGGGGCTTGGCATTTAAAGTCCTACAGATGTGGGTTGCACACAAAAACCCAAGACTCACTCTCATATTGTACAACCTAGATTCTGGGACATGTATATATATTTCAATCTGACAGAAGATATAAATTGGGAGCATCCTGAACATGTTTTCACTTTTCACATACCAGTCTTTTTGTTCAATACTTATGTTTACTAGGTAAAACAAGGGGTCAGGGGAAATCAGAACCTCTCAGATGGGTGCCGTTGTGGGCTGGTGCTCCCCCTGCCTGTTACGTATTTCTGAGAAGCCCAAAACAAACATTTCAAGTCAAGACAGAAGCTTGCCAGTGTGTGCGAGTCTATGCATTCTTTTAGATCAAAGACTCTAGCTAGCTCCTAGCCACTCCAAGCCGCAAGTGGTCAAGCTACAAGGCAGGGCCAATTTGTATTTCCTTTTCTGCAATCCATCTCCCATGTAGGCTTTAAGCTTTCCAGTCAGACTTCTAGCATTGCACATGGCTATGTTTGCATGAGGGCCCTTCCAAGGTGCCCTAGCCATCTGCCTAAATCTAAGTGAATGAGAGAGGCAAGGGCACATTTATTTGACCTGCACCAGAACCAGGGGTGATGTCTGACTGAGGAGGAATGGTGGAGACTGACCCCCCTCCTCCTGCACTTCCCGGAGAAGATAGATTTAGAATGGTGGTATGCAGAAGGTCATAGTTCAGAGGCTGCAGAGGGGAGAAGCTGGGAAATATTAGGAGAGGAGCAGGAGGAGGAAGAAGAAGCACCAGGCGAGAGACGGCGGAGATTCAGTGTTTTTGGAAAGCTTGCCAGACACCCCCCCCCCAGGTCCCGGTGTGCATTGAGAGTAGGAGAACAGAAAGCTCAGAGGCAGAAAGCTCAGATCAGCCAGTATAGGGATGACGTATAATAGGAGAGACGGAGGGGGTGGGACTTTACTCAGAGCAACGCCATTATCCAAGAGGCGACATCATACATCTCTCTCTGTGAATATTGAATAAAATACCATGGTAATAATTTCTTGTTTTCCCATTTCTGGCTGCCAGGTGACAGGTGACCATCAGGCCAGCTAGGGAGACAGCTTCCTGTAGTTTTTAGCACCTCCATGGGCTGTTGTCAAACCAGCATCTGTTTAGGACTGCCCCATGTTGACTGGTGTCTTACTGTCACATAATGGTGAGGTCCAGCACCTATTTTTCTTGGGGGGAAATAATGTAATTTGCACTTCCTGGAACAGCATGTGAACTAAATGCAACTCTCCTTTGAAATTTGCACTTCTCTGAATTTTGCAATTCAATTCTCCGACAAAATAATGTGCACAAACAGTGAATGCATAGATCAGGTCATAGGACATCAGGGTGAGGCACGTTAAAAGCTAGATCAGCTGAAAGGGTGGTTTCCGGTTGCCTGCAAAGTGCTCTGCAAAATAGGGCTTTCAAAGGGGATGCTGAAGGTGTCTTCAGAAACACCTTTCCATGCACTGTCTTGCCCAGCACACTTGCACATGCGCATAGGATATCTGAAATGTGCACACTTCAGTCTAACCACAGCTCATGTTTTCAAGTTGGATGAAAGCTAGTTTGAGAGGGAAAGGCAACAGACAGCAGTATTTCTCATGAAACTACAGGATACAGTTCGATTGTGGCTAACATCATGTGCACCCAGTATTGAGAGCAGTAAATGTGTACACAGCCTCAGACTTATTGGCTTAAAATAATCAAAGATTCGGAGAATAATGAATAACAGTTTGCCCTTGAATTCCAAAGTCACTCTGCTTGGCTTTATTGGCTAACATGGTACAAAATGCACAATAGCCTCTAATTTCAAATTTATTAAGCACAGCTAAAATTAGTAGTGCAAAAATAAGAACTGGCTTCATCTTATCTTTCAAACATTAACCGAATATTAATTATCACTAAAGTTTGATATGTTGCTGAAATGTCTAAATGGAAGGAAAATGTTAAATTAACAGGATGGAACACAGAGATCTGCAAAAACATTTTTAAAAAAAAGATCTTCAGCATAATTGGTACCCGTTTATTCGTTTTGGGAAACCAAAGCGTAATATTGATAATAACAAATGTAATGGCTTTGCAATCCTATTATATGAATGGGATTTCTTAATATTTGATGTAAGAAATGCATCTCTACTTTAGTTCTATGAAGGCAATACAGCTTAAATATTTAATAAAAAGGCATTTTTGGAGGGGAAAGCCAACCACTAGGGAAGAGAGATCAAATATCGGGCTCCATAAAATGGAGTTTCATATGTACATGACACCCACTCTTCCTCTCCTGATCTCATTCATATTCACTGGCTTCCTTCCTCTTTGCTTTCCTTCTCCTAGTCCCTCTGGAATTGCTGCTTCCTCATTCCCCTAGTCCCTGTAAAGCAGGAATGTCATTGGTCTCAAATTCCCATCAGCCCCAGACAGCATGGCCAATGGTCAGGAATGGTGGGAGAATAGTTCAGGAACCTGAACCATTTGCCTGCCCATGGAGCCTAGGGCTTGCCGATCAGAAGGTCGGCGGTTCGAATCCCTGTGACGGGGTGAGCTCCTGTTGCTCAGTCCCTTCTTCTGCCAATCTAGCAGTTTGAAAGCACGAAGTGCCAGTAGATAAATAGGTACCGCTCCGGTGGGAAAGTAAATGGCATTTCCGTGCACTGCTCTGGTTCACTAGAAGCAGCTTAGTCATGCTGGCCACATGACCCAGAAGCTGTACGCCGGCTCCCTCGGTGCCGCAACCCCAGAGTCAGTCACGACTGGACCTAATGGTCAGGGGTCCCTTTACTGGTTGTACAATGTTGTCATCATATTGAGATAGGGACCTGTCATACTGCCCTTGTGTAAAATGCCATGGATGTGTGTGTGTGTGTGTGTGTGTGTGTGTGTGTGTGTGTTTGTGTGTGTCCAATATATGAATAACAACTAACAACATCCACAACAGTAATATTAAAGAGCTACATAGATTATGTTCCACACAGTAAACTATCGGAGCAGAAGGTGGCTTTTCCAGGTCCTTAATATTTAGAAATGTCCCAGCAGCACCTCCGCTGGGCAGCCTGGAGTTTTATATAAAACATTCTGCAGATGAAAGCCATAACAAATGTTTATGCAGAAGTAGTCCCTTCCCAACTCTCAATAGCTCAGAAACCTGTATAATTGTAACCCTTAACAAGAAAAAACAACTGTGTAATGGGATCTAGGTTTTATGCAGATAAAACCATTATGCTCATTACTGGAGCATAACAAAGTAGAAAGACCTCTGCACTCATGGATAATGGGACATGTGCTTTATTTATTTTAACTCTTAGCATTTTCTCTCAGGATTTTATATTCACTTTCTCAAAGCCTTCCAAAAGCAATTTTAGCTCAGTAAAAGATGAAGGGTGGTTTTTGTTTTAATAAGGCACTGAATGAATTACTTGTGTGGAAAGAAAATTCTTTGGAGAATGTAAGTTCATTTTGGTGTGGGGGTTTTTATTGGGGGGGGATACTTTGCCAACATGTAATGCTGTTTGAGTCATATAAGTAGTACTGCACTGAATAGCCTTTAGTTTCAATAGAAAGTGCAATGCATTTTTTTAAAAAAAATGCTGAAAATAAACTGGTGCAGGTGCCATTTTCCTTGATTGAGTTTGTTCAAACAATCCTCAGCCTCGTTTGCTCCACATTGCTGGGCAATCTGATTGGCAGCTATGGTGGTCGCTGTGACTTTGTTTGCAAGCGTCCATAAGACCATCATGTCAGGCATACAGTACAACCCTAAGAATATTTACTCAGTTTATCATCATCATGAAATACCATCAAACTCACTGGGGCTTACGGCACAACCATGATCTCATCAGGCGGTTTGGGCTGGGTGTTCATCAGTACGTGGATGATACCCAGCTCTACCTCTCTTTTAAATGAGAATCCAGTGAAGGCGGTGAATGTCTTATGTGAGTGTCTGGAGGTGGTTGGAGGATAGATGGCAGCTAGACTGGTGACTGGGAATGGCCGCCAAGATCGTATAACAGCAGTCCTGAAAGACCTACATTGGCTCCCAGTATGTTTCCGAGCACAATTCAGTGTTGGTGCTGACCTTTAAAGCCCTAAATGGCCACAGGCCAGTTTACCTAAAGGAGCAACTTCACCCCCATTGTTCTGCCTGGACACTGGGGTCCAGCTCCGAGGGCCTTCTGGTGGTTCCTTCACTACGAGAATGAAGCTACGGGGAACCAGGCAGAGGACCTTCTCAGTGGTGACGCCCGCCCTGTGGAACGCCCTCCCATCAGATGTCAAGGAAATAAACAACTATCTGGCTTTTAGAAGACATCTGAAGGCAGCCCCATATAGGGAAGTTTTAAATATTTGATATTTTATCACTTTTTATTATTATTATTAATATTCAGTTGTTAGCCGCCCAGAGTGGCTGGGGTACCCAGCCAGATGGGCGGGGTATAAATAATAAATCGTTGTTATTATTATTCATTACATCAGGGATGGGGAACAAGCCGCCAGAGGCAGATTTAAGGCAACACAACTGGTTTCCCCGCACTGGGCACCACAGTGCATCACCACTATAAACTAGGATGCATGCAGAATGGAAGGTGAGAGGCTGGGGTGCACCAGGTTTGGGCCTCACACAGGGTGCTGCTGAAATTTGAAAGACAAAAGTCTGTACCTGCCATCACCCTTCATACAACAATGTACAGCAATGTTGTACCCAACGTACAATAATGTATGTTGTTGTTGGACTCCAACGTACATTGGCCCAGCTAGCGTGGCCAAAGATCAGGGATTATGGGAACTGTAGTACAGCAATATCTGCAGGTTTCCCACCTGTTTGTTACATCATCAATGCTATTGTGTTGCATTACATCATAATAAATCAGGTTACATGTCATTATTGACATCATCCTGTGGATCACCACAACCAGTAGGAGACAGAATTCTCAGACCAAATCTGCTTTGTTGAAGGTGGAAGAGAATAAATTAGGGACCTGTTGCAGAAGAAGAAAAGGCAACCACAGCTTCTCCCACCTGTTCTCTTCCTGATACTTGCTGATTCCTCACCTGCTGTGCTAAGCATGGCTCATGGTGAGTTATATGGTTAGGGTGAGAGGAACCACAGGTGTGTCTCCTTTTGCATCAGCAAATGTAACCATCTATAGTATATCTGATGTCTGGGTGCATGGTGGCTAATCCACTTCAATCACACCTTCACCCTAGTCAACCTCAACATCCCTGCCCTCCCCTATACCTGTTTAGCCTTCTCTACTAGTGGTAGTGGAAAGACCTCTGTGTTAAACGATGACTTTCAAGAGTGGTTGTCCTAGGTTGACACCATATTAAGTGAGATGACACAGCTTTGAGGTAAACTCTCTCAGGTACCTGTGCACGCTGCTGTCACTGGAGAATAAGGAAACCAGTCAGGCATACAGGGAAGGAGTCTGCCTAATTTGGAAAGTGGAAGAGAAGGAAGACAAAAACAGACAAGAGCAAGAACTTGGTGTTAACTGACTTAGAAAAGGGAAACTGGGAGACAGTGTATCTGTGATGGAAATGATGCAGCGCATTGCTTTGCTTCCCCACACTAGAACACCCATCCTTGGGGCCAGGGAAATCAAAGGATTATTTCCCTACATTTCCAGCAATGTGTAATCTTCATACTATTGAGTTCTGGGCAGAGGCCAGGAGCTGCCTCTTGTTTTGCCATTGGCAACAACCTCAGTGTTGGAATGGGTCATGGGGAAATGTGATAAATGCCCTCCACACACACTGCACGAGCCATCTCCAGAGTACAATACAGTGGAACCTCAGGTTAAGTACTTAATTCGTTCCGGAGGTTCATACTTAACCTGAAGCACCACTTTAGCTAATGGGGCCTCTTGCTGCTGCTGCGCCGCCAGAATACAATTTCTGTTCTCATCCTGAAGCAAAGTTCTTAATCTGAAGCACTAATTCTGCATTAGCGGAGTCTGTAACCTGAAGCATATGTAACCTGAAGCGTATGTAACCCGAGGTACCACTGTAAATGCAAGATATCATACAGCTGCTGTACCTCGAGAGTGAGTCTTCCTGAACATTTGCCATAGCACATCATACAAAATAAAACACATTTCCTCATAACGTACCCATCATGTCTGGTTGAAATGTCATCAATGATCTTGGGAAGCACTTTTCCGCAAACCCAAACCAATCGCCAGGTGCAAAGCCACACGCAACTAGGGTACGTATGTACCCTACTTTACAGAGGAGAGTCATTTGCCACAGTCTCCCCCGCTATGCTGAGACACATTGCATTTCTGTTTAAAGTATAGGGTGATATGCAGTGTTAGCTGTATTCTGAGTAGACCCACTGAAATAAGTGGATTTAAGTATATTAAGCCCATTGATTTCAATAGGTCTTCTCTAAGTTTGAGTTATTTGGATGTCACTTGTAAGCATTTATATAGTTGCACTTAGATAAATGTTTTAGCATACGTACATTTCAAGCAATCTGTATCACTTTTTGTCCTTTTTTGTGCAGGAAGTACAATCAGGATCACTTTTTGTCCCTTTTTTGGCAATGCAAAAGAGGCCATATTATTCACACCAGTAAAGGGCTGGACACTGTTTATTGATACATAAGAATAAAGCTGTTCTACAGTTTGATCTGGGAGCCAGTACCAACCTTCAGCCATTGTAATAATCTGCATAGTTCTGCAGTGATCGCTAGGACTAACTGTACCATCAGAACTAGAACCAGCAACTCCTTAGAGCTGCTGGTGAGCCATTCAAGACTTCAGGTTGAAAGGTCATGAGGGCTATGATGTGCCACCTTCTGCAATGGGATTCCATCCATGCAGGCAACCCATTGGATCCTCCTCACCTGGCAGGTGATTTAAAAATGTTCAAGTCAAGGTTGAGTGGGCTACAGGCAGTCTTGATGACCTTCTGCCTATACAGTGGTACCTCGGGTTAAGAACTTCATTCATTCTGGAGGTCTGTTCTTAACCTGAAACTGTTCTTAACCTGTTCTTAATAGCGCTGCTGCTGCACGATTTCTATTCACATCCTGTTCTCCTCAGGTTCTTAACCCGAGGTACTATTTCTGGGTTAGCGGAGTCTGTAACCTGAAGCGTCTGTAACCCAAGGTACCACTGTATGTCGGTTCCACTATGCACCTGCAAGATCCCCTCATAGCTCTGCTCCCCAGATGCATACTCATTTAAATAATTTTAAAATTTGCATATGCCACTTTTCCAGGCAAAGCCCATCTAAAGTGGCTTTACAACAACTAAAACTACAAGGATAAAAAACAACAACCCAGGCTTCCACTTCCCACCCTGCCATCTCTTTAGGGTGCTTACGTACTAGAATCAAAATATGTACAGGGTCCCATTGTTCTACCCAAGATCCAAGCCTAGAGATTAAATGCACCATCGAGCTATTCATCATCTCGGCACAGCTTTAACACCTCCTGTCTACAGTGTTAACTTTCATTGATGATCTAATTTAAACCAACTGTTTTTGCTAATTCAGAAATTAATGATGTGGCCACCACTAATTACGGTGGAGGAGTAGATGAAAGTTGCATGCCTAATGACAGATTGAAATTACAAAACCAACTTTTAAAGAGGGATTAGAGATCTTCCCAAACTCTGCTGTGTCACATTGTCCTGATGGGAAGAGGGGGGGAGGGGATGGGCTTGGATGTCCAATTTTACAAGGGTTCAAAAGGGTAGGGGGAACAACGTTTCTGTCAGGAACAGCCGAGAATTCCTCAGCCAATGCTCAACTGTGCCTGTAGCAAGATTTTCCAGGATAAGGAATAGAAAGAAACTGCTATCCTCTTTGGGCTCTGGCATGGTCCTGACACCAAACAGCCCATTAGCTCCCACAGACCTAGCCTGCCTTTAAATTCCAGGTCAGCATGAGACAGAAGGCAGACAGACTGCAGATATGTAGGGTGCTTTGAATTATCAGACACAGGTGACACTGTGGTCTAAACCACTGAGCCCCTTGGGCTTGCTGATTGGAAGGTCAGCGATTTGAATCCACATGATGGGGTGAGCTCCCGTTGCTCCGTCCCAGCTCCTGCCAACCTAGGAGTTTGAAAGCATGCCAAGTGCAAGTAGATAAATAGGTATTGCTGTAGTGGAAAGGTAAAAGGCGTTTCCGTGCACTCTGGTTTCTGTCACAGTGTTCCGTTGTTCCAGAAGCGGTTTAGTCATGCTGGCCACGTGACCTGGAAAGCTTTATGTGGACAAACGCTGGCTCCCTTGGCCTGAAAGTGAGATGACCACCGCAATCTCATAGTCACCTTTGACTGGACTTAACCGTCCAGGGGTCCTTTATGAATTATATTCACATTTCTTTATATGGTGCATTTATAACCAGCCTCTCTTCCATCATGGAACTGGAGGCAGCACCAGTGGAGGTTCCCATCTAGCTCCCATCCAACCACTGAGCAGACCCAAGGCTGCTTAGTTTAAGCAAGGAGGCTGAACCATCGGCTCTCAGGCCCTCGACAAGTCAGTCCAAAACATTTCCCCCCCACTAACCACTGAAAATTGCTGAACACTTAATCATTGGTGGAATGCTTAATCCCTTTTCCACTGGGAGGTGCTGTATAATCCTTTAAATTGTATTTTTACAGAAATGGATGCCAGTTGTCTGCGAACCACCATTTGTGAACCCCTGCCACAGATTATAATGCTAAAGCTGCCTCTCAGGAAGAGTTGCTTGGACAAGATGCCAGGGTTGCTGTCATCTGAAGGAGGAATAGAGTCAAAGCAGTAATCTGGTAAGAGTGTATAAAAGAGGTTATAAAAAGCATTGTGGGCAGGCAGATCTCAGATTAGCAGATTTACCTTCTTTTTAACTATAACCCCCCAAGATCCATGCAAAACCCATAAACTTAGAATTAAATAAGTCTGAGCCTGGAAATTGAGTATCTGAACTGGATGGAGCTCAAAATCTTCCACACAAAAACCTACTCTGTGTTACCCAGAGCACTCTTCATTTAAACAGCTTAAGTTGAAGTGGGGCATTTTGTCGCTCCTGTTGTTATCAGAAATCATTGCCAATCTGCTGCAAATCACCCAGAGATCTACTTTGCACTAAAGGATGTAGATAGGAAATTGTGGGAAGAAGGAAAATGATATGGAAGAAAGCCGGTTTTGGAGAGGCAGCCTACAACAACTGAAGGGGAACATCAGCATGAGATCACAATAGGCAGTCCTTGGAGCTGGCAGCATCAGCATGATGTCACCATGTCCAGTCTCTGCCCCTCAGTCAAGCAGTGTCAGAATGAGATCACAATGGCTAGTCCCTGCCCCTAAAGCAGTAATCATAATCATGAAGTCACAATGCCCAGTCTGCCTCCTTCAAGCAGGCTGCATCACCAGGAGGCCATAATGTTCAGTCAAGCAGTACAAGGTTGCTATTGGAGTCCCTCTCTTTCAAGTAGGAGGGGATATATTGCATTCTGAAGCCATCAATCTCCTTGAAGCTGGCAGTAAAAAGGTAAAGGACCCCTGGACAGTTAAGTCCAGTCAAATGTGACTATGGGGTTGCGGAGTGCATCTCGCTTTCAGGCTGAGGGAGCTGGTGTTTGTCCACAGATAGCTTTCCGGGTCATGTGGCCAGTATGACTAAACCGCTTCTGGCACAACGAAACACCATGATGGAAACCAGAGTGCACGGAAACGTTATTTACCTTCCCTCCACAGCGGTACCTATTTATCTACTTGCACCGGCATGCTTTCAAACTGCTAGGTTGGCAGGAGCTGGGACAGAGCAATGGGAGCTCACCCCATCATGGGGATTTGAACTGCCGACCTTCTGGTTGGCAAGCCCAAGAGGCTCAGTGGTTTAGACCACAGTGCCACCTGCGTCCCTGAAGCTGGCAGTAACAGTGGGCAGAGGCAGTCATTGTCTGGCATCCCAAAGACATAGCAGTTGCATGTGAGTTCTGACCATCTTTTCCCATCAAACTGAGCCCAAACTATTCTATGATTCCCTAATAGTTTTGGCTGGTTTTGGAGAGGCAGTCTACAACAACTGCAGGGGAACATCAGCATGAGATCACAATAGCCAGTCCTTGGAGCTGGCAGCATCAGCATGATGTCACCATGTCCAGTCTCTGCCCTTTGGTCAAGCAGTGTCAGAATGAGATCACAATGGCTAGTCCCTCCCCTTAAAGCAGTAATCATAATCATGAAGTCACAATGCCCAGTCTGCCTCCTTCAAGCAGGCTGCATCACCAGGAGGCCACAACATTCAGCCAAGCAGTATCAGCAAAAGGTTGCTATGGCACTCCCTCTCTTTCAAGTAGGAAGGGATATATTGTGTTCTGTAGCCATCAATCTCATTGAAGCTGGCAGTAAAAAGGTAAAAGGTAAAGGACCCCTGGATGGTTAAGTCCAGTCAAAGGCGACTCTGGGGTTGCAGTGTTCATCTCGCTTTCAGGCCAAGGGAGCCAGTATTTATCCACAGATAGCTTTCCGGGTCATGTGGCCAGCATGACTAAACTGTTTCTGGCACAACGGAACACCATCATGGAAACCAGGGTGCACAGAAACACCATTTACCTTCCCACCACAGCTGTACCTATTTATCTACTTGCACTGGTGTGCTTTCGAACTGCTAGGTTGGCAGGAGCTGGGACAGAGCAACAGGAGCTCACCTCATCGTGGGGATTCAAACTGCCGACCTTCTGATCGGCAAGCCCAAGAGGTTCGGTGGTTTAGACGACAACGCCACCCGCGTCCCTGAAGCTGGCAGTAACAGGGGACAGAGGCAGTCATTGTCTGGCAGCCCAAAGACATAGCAGTTGCATGTGAGTTCTGATCATCTTTTTCCATTGAACTGAGCCCAAACTATTCTATGATTCCCTAACATTTTTGGCACTGTCAGAAACAACAACCTCCAATTCTGATTTTTATAACATTTAGCGGTGGGGGGGAGGGTGTGTATGCTTCCCTATTCATAAACATTGCCCTCGCTTGTGCTCATTTTTGCTTGTATTCACTGAAACAGGTAGAAGTTTGATGTAGACACACAAAGCAGGCAGAGGAGTCACATGGCTCCAGGCAGAGTATGCATTTCTGCAGCTTCACTCCACTCATGTTCCTTCTTCCAATGATAATATCTGAAGAGGGCTATAGCTGCTTCTGATTGGCCATTAAGCAAACTGATATCATCCCTTTCAACCTTCAAATTCAGTTGGATTGCTCACAGACTGATTGATTTGATGGAGGAAGATATATGTTGTTGTTGTTTAGTCGTTTAGTCGTGTCTGACTCTTTGTGACCCCATGGACCAGAGCATGCCAGGCACTTCTGTCTTCCACTGCCTTCCGCAGTTTGGTCAAACTCATGTTAGTAGCTTCGAGAACACTGTCCAACCATCTCGTCCTCTATCGTCCCCTTCTCCTTGTGCCCTCCATCTTTCCCAACACCAGGGCCTTTTCCAGGGAGCCTTCTCTTCTCATGAGGTGGCCAAAGTATTGGAGCCTCAGCTTCACGATCTGTCCTTCCAGTGAGCACTCAGGGCTGATTTCCTTCAGAATGGATAGGTTTGTTCTTCTTGCAGTCCATGGGACTCTCAAGAGTCTCCTCCAGCACTATAATTCAAAAGCATCAATTCTTCGGCGATCAGCCTTCTTTATGGTCCAGCTCTCACTTCCATACATCACTACTGGGAAAACCATAGCTTTTACTATACGGACCTTTGTCGGCAAGGTGATGTCTCTGCTTTTTAAGAGGCTGTCTAGGTTTGTCATCGCGTTTCTCCCAAGGAGCAGGCGTCTTTTAATTTTGTGGCTGCTGTCACCATCTGCAGTGATTATGGAGCACAAGAAAGTAAAATCTCTCACTGCCTCCATTTCTTCCCCTTCTATTTGCCAGGAGGTGATGGGACCAGTGGCCATGATCTTCGGTTTTTGATGTTGAGCTTCAGACCATATTTTGCGCTCTCCTCTTTCACCCTCAGTAAAAGGTTATTTAATTCCTCCTCACTTTCTGCCATTAAAGTTGTGTCATCTGCATATCTGAGGTTGTTGAAGATATATAAATCCTGTCAAAGGCCTGAGGCAATTTACAAAAAATAAACAAAAATACAGAATAGAGCCCCTGTAACCAAGCCAGGAAGTTGGAGGGTGCAGCAACCAGGATCAGCAATGATTGAGCAAACAGCAAGAGTAAGTTGATATGAACAGCACTGTGAAAGAAGGTGAATATTTCCATGATCTATCAACAGGTTTCTTGGAGGGGGATTTCCATCCTTACAATATAGTTTACTTCTAGGATTTTTTTTTTAAAAAAAAGGCTGTTCAGCATGGTGATTGTCTTCCAAACTTTTCATGGTCCGTAGATAAAATGTGGTCTCAGCCCCTATAGCATGAAACTGGCCTGAATTCTCCCCCACCCATATTTCCTAGTTAAAGGGGTTTTGTCAGCATTGCCATTATCAGCAGCTGGGAAAGTCCAAAACACTGATCACTTTATTTATTGATGCTGAGCTTGCCATGTGGCAATGGGTGAAATTTGCAGAGACTGCCCTTTAACAAAGATATGCAGTCAGCAAACCATCTTATCTTATGTATGTATGTGTGGCATCAAATATCCCAATGGATCTCATCAAGCAAGCTTCATGCAAATACGTGAGCACTACTAACTGACCTTTGTAGACTCAGCATTAAATTTACTATTTGGATGAAAAATTGTCTGAAGAATAAATAGATAGCTATTTTTTAAAACACACACACACACAGCATCCAGCTCTGAACTACGGTAAATCCACAAATTCATGCTAATGAGTTGATAAGTTGTTGTTGTTTAGTCGTTTAGTCGTGTCCGACTCTTCGTGACCCCATGGACCAGAGCACGCCAGGCACTTCTGTCTTCCACTGCCTCCCGCAGTTTGGTTAAACTCATGCTGGTAGCTTCGAGAACACTGTCCAACCATCTCATCCGCTGTCGTCCCCTTCTCCTTGTGCCCTCCATCTTTCCCAACATCAGGGTCTTTTCCAGGGAGTCTTCTCTTCTCATGAGGTGGCCAAAGTATTGGAGTCTCAGCTTCAGGATCTGTCCTTCCAGTGAGCACTCAGGGCTGATTTCCTTCAGAATGGATAGGTTTGATCTTCTTGCAGTCCATGGGACTCTCAAGAGTCTCCTCCAGCACCATAATTCAAAAGCATCAATTCTTCGGCGATCAGCCTTCTTTATGGTCCAGCTCTCACTTCCATACATCACTACTGGGGAAACCATATCTTTAACTATACGGACCTTTGTTGGCAAGGGTGATGTCTCTGCTTTTTAAGATGCTGTCTAGGTTTGTCATTGCTTTGTTGATAAGTTAGAATCACTGAACACATTGCCACAGATGGAAACATTGCTGAATGTCAACTTAAACACGCTGCTTTTTAGTGGAGACAGTTCACACATTCAGCTGTGAGCCATTTATCAAAGACACACTATCTAGGTCCCTGTGTGCAGTTGCTTTTGTGCCACCATGCTGAGGGTGTTCAGTTAAAAACAGTACTTACTTCACTACAGCCTCCAACAGCTAAGAGCACAAGAGGCCGCCTTATTGCTATTCCTTGTAATGGAAAATACAAAACGGCAATTAGTTGTATCAAGGACGAACAAGATCCTGCAAGGCTTGCTAATTTACCCAGAGCATAGAAAAGTCAGGACAAATCTGGAAGTGTGTAAAAAGGTTTCTTTAAATGATTGCAATTATGTTCTGCGAGAACAATGTAAGTCTTGGCTCTGCCTCCTCTTTACGAGGCCTTAATGCTTTCTATGTAATGGGTGTGTATCTTTGAAACAGCCGTGCACATTTGAGATAAAGCACAGCATTCATAGTTCCAACAACATGATTTTATGAGCTTCGCTCTTACAGGGCAAAACGTTCAAGTCCAATTGCAGTTATATCTGTTTAAAGCAAAGATGATGAACAACTCATTCCACCTCTCTTTGAACCAGATTGTCGGTATGAATTACCACTTTGAACCTAGGAGTGAATCCTTCCATTGAAAAATGAGAGGTTTATCATCAATGGGAGTAGCTTGACCAGGAGATTTTATTATCTTAATGATCTAGGGTGAAATTGGGGCCAAGTTCAAATGACTTACCTCTGTTTATTGTGCTCCTTTTCCGTGAGCGTTTTGTTGCAATATTTGTAGACTGCTTTTCCAGAAATAACGTTTTGCACAAAAGAGTTCACGATAATGACAAAGCATTAGAAACTGACAGCCAACATTGGTATCAACATAACAATATCATAAAACAACGCAATATGTGGCTAAAGTAAAAGGAAACACTTCAATAAATATTGACTGCACTGAACAATTAGTCACAGCATCTTTGCTGACTCTAGGCTTAATTGACTAAACATGCATAGAACTGCACTGTAAGTCAGACTTTATCTCAATGGTTTCAGACCCTCCAAGCATCCCTACTTTCCAGAGACAGTCTTGGATTTACAGAAGCCATCCCAGTTTCTGATTTGATCCTGGAATGTCCCACTTTTCCTTAGGATGTCCAACATGAAAATAGGAATGATATGGTAGCATGTCCCTATTTTCATTGGAGAAATGTTGGAGGGTATGCAGGTGGAGGCCACCAGGCACTCAAAATCAAGCATGAAGGCTGCAATTTTCTATTTATCACATTTATCTGGTCACTTCTGCCTCTCCTCTCCCCCACTGCTGAAATTAGAGTGTGAGCAGCTTAAGGCAAGAGCATGTGTCTTTTATGTATTTTGATAAAACACCGATGGCATCGTTGTGGAGGGTGGGGTGATTAAAAAAATCCCTGTCAGACTGGGAATATCCTCTCACTCACCCGGTTTAGGATATTCTTCAGCAGAGTTCCTTTTTTTTCTTTTCTTTGTGAAAAATAAGTGGCTCACGTAAATGGAAACTAAGCTTTAATAATAAAGAAAACTGTAACACAATAATGTAGGGTCTGAGAGAAACTAAAACAACATCATGAGTCAAGAATGAGGGGAGAAGGACAGTTGGCCTCTCTAACTGAACTTCACTGAACACCCAGAGGGAGGGGCCGATTCCGGAGCACAACACAAAAGCCCCGCCCACCAAGATGACAGACATTCTGCTCGGTAATGGACTGGATGAGAGCCAACAAATTGAAGCTCAATCCAGATCAGACTGAGGCACTGTTAGTGGATGGTTCCCTAGACCAGATGGCTGGGAGATTGCTCTTGATGGGTTCACACTTCCTCTAAAGGAGCAGGTTCACAGCTTGGGGGTACTCCTGGATTCTTTGTGTCACTCGAGGCTCAAGTGGCCTCAGTGGCCCGGAGTGCCTTCCATCAGCTTCGGCTGGTGGCCCAGCTATGCCCCTATCTGGATAGTGATAACCTAACTACTGTTGTCTATGATCTGGTAACCTCGAGGTTAGATTACT
This sequence comes from Podarcis raffonei, assembly GCF_027172205.1. NCBI lineage: Eukaryota > Metazoa > Chordata > Lepidosauria > Squamata > Lacertidae > Podarcis > Podarcis raffonei. The sequence goes on from NC_070606.1 coordinate 24,125,715, forward strand.
GCAATGTGTTATACATATTCAGAAACGTCAGCTGGTGCAGAATGCAGTGGTTAGGTTGCTCACCGGTGCAAGACAGTTTACACCAATTCTGGTCCCACTGCACTGGCTACCAATTGGTTTCTGGGCCCAACTCAAAGTGCTGGTTTTGACCTATAATGCCTTAAACAGTTCAGGACCTCAATACCTCAAGGACTGCCTCTTTCCATATGAACCTACCCAGACCCTGATCATCTTCTGAGGCCCTTCTTTGTGTGCCTCCTCCTCAATAGGTCCGGAGGGTGGCAACACAAGAACGGGCCTTCTCTGCAGTGGCTCCGCATCTGTGAAATGCTCTCCCCAGGGAAGTTCGCCGGGTGCCTTCATTATACACCTTTAGGTGCCAAGCAAAAATGTTCCTTTTTAACCAGGCCTTGGAAGGATTTGATTGACATCCTATGCCCTTCTAAAATGTGGGGGGGTTTGGGGGGGTAAGGGGTTATTATTTAAGGGACACAGGTGGTGCTGTGGTCTAAACCACAGAGCCTAGGCCTTGCTGATCAGAAGGTCGGCGGTTCGAATCCCCGCAATGGGGTGAGCTCCCGTTGCTCGGTCCCAGCTCCTGCCAACCTAGCAGTTTGAAAGCACACAGTCTGAGGTTAAGAACGCACCTCTGGAACAAATTAAGTTCATAACCTGAGGTACCTCTGTACTTGCCTCAGTTTAAAGAGCAAACCTCTGTTTTCTGCAAACAGGAAAATGGTTGACTTATGCCTTTTCTGTCCAGTGCCTCGTCAACCTTAAATAACTGTAAGTGTTTTGAAGAGAACGTATTATGATATTTCCATTTTCTTAGGATGCTCAGGCTGGTGGAGTTTTCATAGCTCTGCTCTGTGGTGACTTACATGCCCTATTGTTATGTACTAAGTTGAATAGGATCCAAACTGCAGCAGTCTGATTGGTCCTAGAACAATAGGATCCAAAAGGCAGCAGTCTGATTGGTCCTAGAACAATAGGATTCAGAATGCAGCAGTCCGATTGGTCCTAGAACAAGGCAGTAGTATGATTGGTTGGCAGGAACCACCCAATCATGCTCCAGATAGAAGTGAATCCACAACCTGATTGGCTTACAGTAGAATTCCGGAATTAGCCAATCATGTGCAGCCCATTGTGTAAATAATGTATATAAAGCAGATACTTTGAGGGGACTTTCATTCATTCCTCCTCACCACTATGAGCTGAATAAAGAGCATGAAATCACTTTGCGACTCTGAGTATATTTCACCTATCCAACTGGCTTTCGCAAGTTCTGCCTCTGATAGTTGTGCAATAATTAATCCGCATCACTGGGGGGAGAGTAGCTGGCATTTCCCCTGACCTGAAGAGAATACTGCCTAACTTGCCTAATCTTCCTCACTGTAGAGTAATTTTCTTACTCCGGTTTCTCTGCTTGGTTGGAGATTTTGCTTGAGCAACACTGTGACGGTGGGCAACCTTCTGAGCCTTGAATAAAGCCTTGAAAATTGTCGCTATGAATTATGTACCCTACCCCACATGGCTAAGAAATATTTAGCAGCACTGTTTTTTCTTTCTTTTATGATTTAAATGCCAAATGAATAATAATAATAATAATAATAATAATAATAATAATAATAATAATAATTTATTATTTATACCCCGCCCATCTGTCTGGGCTTCCCCAGCCACTCTGGGCTGCTTCCAAAAAAATATTAAAATACTGTAATACATCAAACATTAAAAGCTTCCCTAAACAGGGCTGCCTTCAGACATCCTATTAATACACTTATTTAATACATTAAGGTGCCTATCAGCATAAACCTTCTCTGCTGTAAGTACCTGCAGTACAGCCCCACACATGAATTCAGTGGGTCTTACTCCCAGGCATGTGCATAGAGTATTGCAACCTTAACTGCCCTGTTGTCCAATAGGCTACTAGCAAATAACAGTTTGGATTTCCAGGAAGAGCTGGAATGCTTAGAGGGCTTAGCCTAGAAGGACAACCAATTTGTGGAGGCTCCATGGGTTTCCGGGGGCAGCAAGTTAACTATTGCTTTTGGTTTTTAAAGGAAATCCCAGGATACAATGCAAGAAAGCTAATGGGGGGGGACCCTACTTGACCTCAGATATTTCCTAATATTATGTAAATGAATAGACATCACAATCTAGTCTGAAAATGCATTGGACATAAGTTTTAATGGAGAAGGATCAGACATGGAAACGTTGGTCAAGCATTTGTCAGTATGGAAAGCCACAGCACTACCTTGGGCAGTCTATCAATAAAACATTAGTCTACTGGCAGCAAAATGTCATGAAAGCTTTGGGAATAAGAATCACTCAGAACCCTAGATTTATTTTTTAATGCCTTTTTGACATTAACCAGCAGGCACCTGAAAATTCTCAGAACTGTTAGATGCAAGACTTCATTGTAGCAACCTCCAAATCTGTCAGCCAATCTTAATACTTCTAACCCAAGGGAACCAATCATTGTGAATTCTGAAATATGGAAGCATGCTCTTCTGCTCTGGGGAAAGTAAATGTTTTTTTTTAATGTTTTAATATTTTATAGCAAAAAACCCCCAATATTTCCAGGAGAACAGATATTAACGTTTCATGCAAACAAACCATTTGCTGTTGACCTTAACCCTTTCCACTTGAACTATTATGAAAATACATGAGTTTTTTCTTTCCTATACTTTTAAAGCAGGCATTCCGATTGCAATATACTGTATTCAGTCCCATGAAGAGAAGCTTAGTTTTTAATGCAGTGTTTTATTTGGCTTGAGAAAATGATTTGACTTATTCATTTATTCTGTATTGTTTGAAGGCTGGGGTGGGTAGTTATTTTAAAAAGGCTGTCAGGAATGAAACAGATCAATAGTAAAGTCCTTGGACTTTGAAGCCTCCAGGCTATATCAGAAAAGGGTGTTTTTTAATGCCAATATGCACTGTGTGGATTAAGTATTCCTACTTTTGATTTCAGGGTCATATGTCTGCGGGAAAACTGGGAACAAATTGTTGACCAAGCTAGGATTGGTTTATGATACACCCATAATCTGTGGCATTTCATGTTCAAATTTTGTGAAGTTCAGGTTTTGCAGTGTATTTTATGTTATATTCAGCCTTTAATGACAATTTTTTTGGTCTAGCAAGGGAGATCCATTCATAGAAGCAGTCTTGCACACTCACCTGCACATCTGGGGCTAGGAGCACACCTCCATTTGGAACCACTAGTTATTCTATGTGACAGATAATGCTTGTCTGAAAATAAATTCCACTGAACATGATGGGGCCTATGAGTGAGCAAAGGATTGCACTGAAATGGTCCGTGACCAGAGCACGATTGCAACCAATACCTGCTTACATGTTCAAGATTGATTTGTTTTGGATCATGAAGGCAGTATTATTGATGAGAACTTTGAAATCACAATAGCTCAGTGGCTGAAGAAAGGAAACTGCCAAAGCACACCTGTCTGCCAGGAACTTAAAGAGAGCTACCCTGCCTCTGCTCTGCACCCCTCCCTTTCCAGCAAAAAGTGCTTCCATCTTAACTGACAGGGGCTGGGGGGGGGTGGAGGCAGTTGCCTATCACCGGATCCTCTCCAAAGGCACTCAGACAGCAACAAGTGAAGCTGTCAGGAGGACCACTGATGGAAGAACCAAATCAAGAAGGTACATCAAGCATAAGTTGGAAGTTTTGGAGTGTCTGAATATGAGCTTACAGCAGAAACGCCTTATTTGTGCTATGATGGAAGGATCTCAGGTAGGGAAGCTGAGGAAAATCCCAGCTAATGATCCTGAAGAACCACCGCTAGTCAGAGCAGATGATAATAATAATAATAATAATAATAATAATAATAATAATAATAATAATAATATATTTATACCCCTCCCATCTGGCTGGGTTTCTCCAACCACTCTGGGCGGCTCCCAACAAAATATTAAAAACACAATAAAACTTCAAACATTAAAAGCTGCCCTAAACAGGGCTGCCTTCGGATGTTTTCTAAAAGTCAGATAGTTGTTTATTTCCTTGACATCTGATGGGAGGGCGTTCCACAGGGCGGGCGCCACTACCGAGAAGGCCCTCTGCCTGGTTCCCTGTAACTTCACTTCTCGCAGTGAGGGAACCGCCAGAAGGTTCACGGAGCTGGACCTCAGTGCTGTGGTGGTATATAGCATGTGTATATAGTGGTACCTCGGGTAAAGTACTTAATTTGTTCTGGAGGTCCGTTCTTAACCTGAAACTCTTCTTAACCTGAAGCACCACTTTAGCTAATGGGGCCTCCCACTGCCACCGTGCTGCCGGAGCCCTATTTCTGTTCTTATCCTGAAGCAAAGTTCTTAACCTGAAGCACTATTTCTGGGTTAGAGGAGTGTGTAACCTGAAGCGTATGTAACCTGAAGGATATGTAACCCGAGGTACCACTGTATGTTTATTCCAGGTTGAGCACTTCGAGAGCACATACCTGTGCATGCTTTCTTGGCAGGATGCTTCCTAGTTCCCATCATGTTTGTACTCCTGTGTTGGCAACGCCCATGCTGGCTTGGTCATGTACACAGAATGAAAGGTGGAAGGATTCGCAAGGACATGCTCTAGGGGGAGGTAGCTTCAGGGACTAGGCCTGTCGGCAGACCAACCTTACATTACAAAGATGTCTGCAAACATGACATGAAGGCTGGCAACATTACCCCAGCCATATGAGAATCTCTTGTAGGTGATCACAGTGCCTGGAGATAGTTTGTGTATTATTAACTATTATTATTATTTATTGAATTTATATACCGCCCTATCTCAGAAAAGATCGACATAAAAACCACATTATATACAGTCGTACCTTGGATCCCAAATGCCTTGTGAGTCGAACGTTTTGGCTCCAGAACGCCGCAAACCCGAAAGTGTCTGTTCCCGTTTGTGAACATTCTTTGGAACCCGAACATCTGACGCGGCTTCCGATTGGCTGCAGGAGCTTTCTTCAGCCAATCAGAAGCCGTGCCCTAGTTTCTGAATATTTTGGAAGTCAAACGGACTTCTGGAACAGATTCCATTTGACTTCTAAGGTACCACTGTATAATCAAAATAAAAACAACAACCTGAACCATCCCCCCCAACCCCCCCCCAAAGCCACATTTTAAAAGGGCATAGGATGTCAATCAGATCAACTGAAGTGCTGGTTTAAAAGGAACATTTTTGCCTGTATCCAGAGCAGTGGCCCGAGGAGGAATGACAGCTGGGAGGAGTGCAGAAAGAAGAAACATTATGGTGCGCCTGTAGCAGCAAAACCAGATGCTTTCATCTGCCCCAGCTGCAACAAAACATATCTCTCCTGTATTGGTCTCCACGGCCACCACAGGCACTGTAACTCTCCAACAAGAGAGACGTAACTGTAACTGTAACTGCTCCGTAACTCTCCAACATTGTCCCCAAAGGTTCACTTTCCCATTGTCTCCCGAGACGACGGATGCTAACACTACAGGTCCTCCTGCTTGCACACCAAGGGAGACTGTAACACTCCAGGGTCAATGATAGCTTGTCTGGAAAAATGAGTAATTAAACCCAGCCATCATTTTACTGTTGATTTTCATAAGCTGATTGTGCATTTCACCATAGCTGTGGGCAACATGATTAATAGAAGATGTTAGAGCAATCAAGCTGAAAGCAAGTGATAATGGGCTATACTGGAGCAGGCTTGCTTTCTGACCATTTATTTTAAGTTGTGCTTCGAAAAGCTACTCCATCATACTGAAGTTACGCAGAAAATTTGGCAGCTGTATCAAAAAGGACTTCATTGTAGGTACATTTTTTAAAAGCCTGCTGGATGATGCCAGTAGTCCATCCAACATCCTGCTCTCACTGAGGCCAACCAGAGCCTCTAAAAGGTAAAGGGACCCCTGACCATTAGGCCCAGTCGTGACCGACTCTGGGGTTGCGGCGCTCATCTTGCTTTATTGGCCGAGGGAGCTGGCGTTTGTCCGCAGACAGCTTCCGGGTCATGTGGCCAGCATGACTAAGCCGCTTCTGGAGAACTAGAGCAGCGCACGGAAACGCCGTTCACCTTCCCGCCGGAGCGGGAATATCTACTTGCACTTTGACGTGCTTTCGAACTGCTAGGTTGGCAGGAGCAGGGACCGAGCAACAGGAGCTCACCCCGTTGCGGGGATTCGAACCACCAACCTTCTGATCGGCAAGTCCTAGGCTCTGTGGTTTAACCCACAATGCCACCCGTGTCACTTAACCAGAACCTCTAGGAAACCCTAAAGCCGGACCCTAAAGTGTAAGAGTGCTCTCCCTTCTTACAGTTTCCAGCCACTGGTATTCAGAAACATACTACATCTGATAACAGAGGCAGAATACAGCCATCAGGGTTAGTATAAAATTATACCCCATTTGTCTAAGCCTCTTTTGAAGCCACCCATGTGGGCAGCCACCACTACTTCTTATGAGAGCAAATGCATTGGTTCAGCTATGGACTGTGTAAAATAGTACCTTCTTTTGTCTATCCTGAATTGTCCAGCATTCTATCAGTTTGCATTTCTTAGTGCAGAAAGTGTTGATCTGATGTGTAAACATCTTTCCTATTCTAATTACAGTGGCACCTCGGGTTACAGACGCTTCAGGTTACAGATTCCACTAACCCAGAAATAGTACCTCAGGTTAAGAACTTTGCTTCAGGATGAGAACAGAAATCGCGCAGTGGCAGCAGGAGGCCCCATTAGCTAAAGTGGTACCTCAGGTTAAGAACAGTTTCGGGTTAAGAACAGACCTCCGGAACGAATTAAGTTCTTAACCCGAGGTACCACTGTAATTCAAGAGGGTTCTGGAAGTTTGTGAAGTTCCCGTTTTGCAGTGTTCATGATATTTAGGTTATTCCTTCAGAGAAATTGAGTACAGCTGGCTGAAACTCGTTCTCTCATCTCTTTCAGTCAAGATCATGCCGACTATAAAAATAGGGCCAGAAGGAGCCTGGGTTTCACTGATATAAAAGTCCTTTAACTGGTGGTCTTCCCCACCCCCGTCAGTCCTCTCTGTAGTAACACAAAGCACTTCTGCATGAGAAACAGGTGAGGTTGATTGAATTAGGAGTCCTTTCATGAGAGGAATCCAAATTAGACTTTTAAAATTCCTGGGTGGCAGGATTAAGCTAAATCTGTGGCAGTACATATTGGAAGACAAGTCCAGCCCAGCTGGCAGCTAGCCTATGGAATCATGACATTCAATTGCCTCAGCAAACTGGGTAGAGAAAGCGTGACCTTGCCATCTTTTCTTCCACTCCCTTGAAATGAAACGCTGTACCAGTTGCTTGTAAGGGAAGGGCAGGGAGCCTGTGAATACATTACACAAAGCTTCAAGGGATTAACACTGAAAGAATGTTTGAGACCAAATCTATTTGCCTGGGAGCTGAGATAAATTCTCCAGAGGCATAGAAGACACTGGCTCCGTTCTGCATTTCTTATTTGTGTACTCTGATCATTTCCCCCCAGACTGGTAAACAATGATTAGCACATTGGATTTTCCTTCCATAAATTATTTGCTTTCTAAGAAATAAGCTGAATCCACTGTGATTCTCTCAGCATGTGCAGGGATCAGCTAGCCTACATGAGCAATATGCAAACAGCTCAGGTCATCTGTGGAAGCATAATGTTGGCAGGCTTTGGGTGTGGTGAGGCAGCAGGACTGGCTAAGGGTTATTAAAAAGGGAAATTAATGTGTGGAAATTTGTATGGCCTGGGAAGGATTTCCAGCCATGGCTGGTTGCTAAGCTTGAACCTACAGGTTTTGTATGAAGGAAAGGAAATGTGGTATACATTTCCTTATATAATGTATATATATTACATTACATATATATATATATATATATTACATTATATATACATTATATATAATGTATATATAATGTGTGAAGTGACCCTAAAACTCACTCTCTCTCACACACACATACACACACAATTTTCAATTTTATACATTTCAACAATTTTACAATCATTTTTAACATTTCGAAACTTGACTTCCTTCCCCGTCTTTTTGCAGTTCCTTAATTTTTTAATATATATTTTCTGCATATTCCAAATTAACTTAACTTAATCATCTCACTTTATTGGCCAAGGGAGCCGGCATACAGCTTCCAGGTCATGTGGCCAGCATGACGAAGCTGCTTCTGGCTAACCAGAGCAGCACACAGAAACGCGTTTACCTTCCGATGGAGCAGTACCTATTTATCTACTTGCACTTTGATGTGCTTTTGAACTGCTAGGTTGGCAGGAGCAGGGACTGAGCAATGGGAGCTCACCCCGTCACGGGGATTTGAACCACCGATCTTCTGATTGGCAAGCCCTAGGCTCTGCGGTTTAACCCACAGCGCCACCTGCGTCCCATGGTTACATACATAAATGCAGTTAAAACAATGTCATGCCCTCCAGACGTTGGACTACAATTCCCATCACGCCCAGCTAATGTGGCTGATGGGAGTTGTAGTCCGACAGCATCGCCATGTTGGCTACTCCTATCCCAAAGAGTTCTTATTTATGACTTGTCTTTATGAGACATTTCACGAAACAAATTTTATCTATTTTATCAGGAGATGCCATATAAAATAAACTAAGAATAAAAACGTCACATACTACATAAAAAGCTTAAGAGGGATGTCAGGATAAAAAAAACCCAAAAGCCAAACCAGCAGAATAAAATTCGGGTATGCAGCACAGAAGCAAAACAGCCATCAAATGCATGCACTAAAACCATCAGCCATACCAGAGGAACTTAAAGCACGAACTTCAAAAGGCTTTGGAGAACAAAAGTAGCCCCCAAGACTGACACCCCCTCATGTACTCGCTCTGTTTCAAATCCCTCCCCCTCTCGTGAACCAGCTCTTTCCAGTGAAGGCAAAAAGTTCTGCAACAGTCTTTTAACAACAATGCTCTGCTATCCCCGTCTGCGTCTTAGGACTTGGCTTTCCCTCTCTGTATCATCAGGATGAGCAAAAACTGTCCTAGTTTAAATGCAGTGCTGACCTTGTAGAAACCTCATTTGCTTTCAAACACATGAAAGCTGAAAGCCCCGAACAGGGACCTAGGACCAACTTCAAATATTTCAAACACACTTTTAAATGTTTGCTGCTCCCTGCTCTCTCTCTTTCTCTCTCCCACCCTTTCCATGTCACACTTCTTTCTTTACAAGCCCATCTCTCTCTCTCTCTCTCTCTCTCTCTCTCTCTCTCTCTCTCTCTCTCTCTCAGAGTTTCGTACCTATTTGACACATTTCCTTTTGTTTAATTCTCTTACAAAATGATCATTTGTGCAGTACCCCCCTGAGTTTTCTTGCAGGAGAAGATCCCTTTCTTCAAAGTGAAATAATAAAACACCTCAGCCCTTCTCATGTAGTGTGTGTGTGTGATAAAAATCTCTTTGAGGGATACTTTTGAAACTTAGCCAGGTTTGCAATTTGAGGAGAACTTGTGGCTGAGATTGTATGTAACAGTGGTTAGCTTGATGTGGTCAGATGGGGAAGAGAAAGGAGGCTGGGAAGAGATGTCAGAAGCTGAAGAGGTAACAGGGCTTAGTGAGCTGGGAGAAGCAGTGGTAGAGAGAAGTCCAGAATCAGGTTTAAGGAATATTTGAAAAAATATGTTAATACAGTGGTACCTCGGGTTAAGTACTTAAGTACTTGTTCCGGAGGTCCGTTCTTAACCTGAAACTATTCTTAACCTGAAGCACCACTTTAGCTAATGGGGTCTCCCACTGCTGCTGCACTGCTGGAACCCGATTTCTGTTCTCAACCTGAAGCAAAGTTCTTAACCTGAAGCACTATTTCTGGGTTAGCGGAGTCTGTAACCTGAAGCGTATGTAACCTGAGGTACCACTGTATTTAGATCTTAGAATAGCTTTGGAAGTGGATATAGGCTGTAGGGTTAGAAGTAGAAGATAGTGTATTTTAAAATAGTATTATTTGTAAGTGATAAAATGTGAAGCTATTTTAAGTGTGATTAAAAAAAAAAAGATGGTTAGAAACTATGATATATGTAAACTGCCAAAGATGAAGTAAAATGAAAATCAGATAGGTGGGACTTGGGGAAGCCCACTTCACAATGTTTAGAAAAATAAGGATATGAAAAGAATTTGTTTGTATTGTTTGTTTTTCTGTTTGTGTTCTTTATTTGTGTTATAAAATGAATAAAAAAAATGAGGGGGGGGGGAGAAGTCCAGAATCAGAAGTGAGTGAGAGGAGGAAGGCCAAGAGGCAGAGATGAGTCAGGCTTGTGCAGAGTCACGGGTGTCTCCTGCTCCTGCTGCAACAAGCTCCCCAGAACCAGAAGAGGGCTGAAATGAGCAGAGCAGCAACAGACTGCACACAGACAGAGTCTCTGATTGCTTAGAAACAGCCCTGGAGAGGAGGAGACTTAAATGACTGTGGGGAGGCAGAAACTTTCAGTCTCAGATGAAGACCCACTGGGAATGAACTGCAGGGATGTGAGTGGCACTGCGATCTAAACCACTGAGCTTCTTGGGCTTGCTGATCAGAAGGTCAGCAGTTCGAATCCCCTCAATGGGGTGAGCTCCCATTGCCAACTTAGCAGCTCCTGCCAACCTAGCACTTTGAAAGCATGCCAGTGCAAGTAGATAAATAGGTACCACTGTGGTGGGAAGGTAAACGCCGTTTCCGTGCACTCTGGTTTCCGTCACGGTATTCCGTTCCACTAGAAATGGTTCAGTCGTGCTGGCCACATGACCCGGAAAGCTGTCTGCGGACAAACACTGGCTCTCTCAGCGTGAAAGTGAGATGAGCACTGCAACCCCATAGCCGCCTTTAACTGGACTTAACCATCCAGGGGTCCTTCACCTTTACCTTTTACTTGCTCCTTAGACCTAACACTCAGCCAAGTCTGTCGACATCATGTTTTTCTTAATAAAGAGTTAACTCTAACTATGAATTGTGTGATTTACTGCTGGCTCACTCTTTGGCACAAGGGTATAAACAAGCTAATCCAGGGGCCAGGCTTTTTTAGCAATATGCCTGTCTTCCTCACCTTCCACCCTGGCTGCCATGTGTGGCAGGATTGAGAATGTGACAGTAGACCTACCATTCCGTAAAGCTCTTCCCAGCTTCATCAAGAGACATAAGACTGCTCCCTAAGGAGGCTTCTTTCTCTTGTTGCCTTTTGGACTTGCCTCCTGGCATTGTCTTTCACCATTCTTCCTGGACGGTCCTTCAGCCTTATCCCTCTCTTCATTCTTGACTCCTGAATCTTTCCTAATGCAACTGCGTGACCTGGCCTATCCCAGACAAATAGAGACATTCAGGCTGGAATTCAATGCCCACTTCCCTGGACTCATTTCTGAGTAGATATGTCTAGGACTGTGTTGTCAGTAAGCCTACATTGAAAGTGTCGGCCTTCTTTTCATTCCCAGAAGCCTAAGTCTGGAGGAGAGACTGTTTATACAGCCAATTAAAACAGAACCATAAACGTTGCATCTCCTGTATTGGAAAAGAGCCTGACTCCTGGGCTCTTAGTAAGCATTCTAAGATTTAAAGGAGAGAGAGATCAAATCAGAAAGGTAGGCAGGCAGGGGGCACTGCGTTATGTCTTGATTAACCCATAATTATGTGTTGCAGGCAAAATATCCGATTGCAGATTTTAAAATAGGAGATTTAATTTTAGAAAAGAAAAATTAGCTCGGAACAGCTACCAAATAAGCACAGATCCCCTTGCAATCAGTGCAGCAAATGCTGACTTTTAAGAAGTACAAATAAATTAGGAAATAATTAAACTCTTCAACAATTTTACTTTTTGACAATAAATAAGAAATGTATTTCTGCACAAGATGGGAAATGTATATTAGCACGAGGTAGGAACATACAAAGCTGCCTCATACCAAGTAAGCCCATTGGTCCATCTAGCTCTGAAAGATTGGCAGCAGCTCTCTCGGACATATTTCGCGGTCCTTATTTTTTGAGATACCAGGGATTGATCCTAGGATCTGTGCTCTCTCACTGAGCTACAGCATTTCAGCTCTGGTGAATTTCCTAGTTTGGAAATGTGTGTCTTCCTGGCCTGTAAATGCTTATTTCAAATCCAAAGTGAGTACTATGACCCCATAATACTTCTTTGGCTTAGATTTGATTCTGAGCTGGGAAAGAATTCGACTCCTTTCTTCCTTTTACTCATAGGCCCAACCTTCAACTGTCTATAAACTGTCTTAAAGACTGAACTGACAATACTGTAACTAGCTTGTTCTTGTTCTTGCCACCCCATAATGTCTATTTTGCATAAGGGCTTTTTTGCAGAGCTTTTTTTCAGCAGGAACTTACCAGAACTTAGTTCAGGCACCTCTCAGGTGGGTTCCAGAACATCTCTGATGGGTGCCATTGCCATTCTAAGAGAATGAGGGCCATGTTCATGGTGAGTTCTGGCACCTCTTTTTCTAGAAAAATAGTGCTGGTATTAACTAATACTACAGCAAATGTACTTGCAAAAAGATGCTCTGAACATCATTTTGTTCAGGAATGTGCACCCAAAGTGGTAAGTTGTTATTGATAACTTTTGTATGAGTGCAGCATACTCTTGTAGAATAACTCATGACCAAATATAAATTCTTCAGGAAAATGCCTCTACTCCAGACATTTCTACAAAACAAAATTGCAAGAGAAAACATAATTCTGCTTGCAAATCACCCCTATCAGATGCTTAAAGGGACGGAGAAGAGATGAAGAGAGAGTACCTAGGCTGCACACATAATGCTACAGAGTGACATAAGCACCACTTAATAGATGATCAGGGCTGTCAACTCTGATTGCACAGCTATTCTGTTAGACATGGGTCATTAGGATCTCCAAGTCCTCTTCCCCCAGCTCAAACCTGTATGGATTTAAACAAAAGAACATCACTGAGATATTTGACAGAGCTGGTGAAGCTCCCAGTGAAAAGTTTCCTCATCCCTCAGGTTTCAAACCATGACCACAGAGGTACGAAACAGGTATTTTAACAAATCAGTGATTTATGCTATACTCTGTATGTGAGACAATAGAATATCTCTGACACTGCCTGAATGAGCATTAATTTTATTATCAGACACACACACACACCCCTAAAACAAAAGAGAGAGAACAACTCATTTTCTGGTAATTCATGATTCTTGATCTATTTCACAAGGAATAAGTTTACCCCTGCTTCCCCAAGTTAGCTGCATTTGAATAATCACAAGGTAATATTTGTAGGGATTTTCTGAGGACAAATTCTGTTAGTTGTTCTAATAATCAGGAAACATGATTATGAACATGCTAGTTGTGTCATCATGTCTGTATGATTTCAAAATTCATTGATATGGTAGGTCATTATTTTCACCTTTTTTTTACGTATGGAGACTCTACAAGTGCACTACTGAAAGTATACAAATAGCAAGCTCATTGTTTTAGTGCAGGTTCTCTTGGAGCCAAAGCAGCAGCATCCACTCAAAAGAGGAAGGTATCAGTAGGTTTGGGAAAACTTCAGAGTTTGCAGAAGTACAAGAAAAGAAACACAAGAGAGAAACAAACTTGGTGGGGGAAGCCAAAGTCCCACTGCAAAGAAACCCACTTCAGAAAGGACTAAACATGTTCAGCAGACATAGAATGCTGGCTGATCTTGGATAGGAGAGGGAAAGAGAACTGGTGGAAAGGGGGATGGAATATTCTTGAAAAGGGCATGGTTGACTGTCTGGATCCCTGAAGAGGTGCATTCCATCTTGCACCATTTTGTTGCCTCTCTCAGTTGTTCTAATTTAAATGGTAACTGTCCTGTTTGTCACCGTATCATTAGAATAAAGTAGCCTTCTTTCAGTATGCTGTAGCACACACTTGTCACTCACTTTCTTGGCTGTACAAATTTCAACCAGATGGGACTTTGATCTCTTCAATTAGTTTTGTTGTCCCGACCTGAGGAACTAGGCAGCATTTCATCATGATGATTACTGAACCGGGATAGCTGTACCGACAATGAAGCTTCATAATATATAAATCTATTTCACAATTGAATGTCTGAATTATGTGGCTTGGGCTCATCTCCAGCAAACAACAAAGAAAGCTGCAGCAGAGTTTTAGATCATTCTGTGCATAAACAATGGATAAACAACGGATGGGCAAATCCATCTGTTTCTGGCAAGTAGCAGATGGCGTCAGCTGGCACTGCTCACCTGACTTCCCAAAACCTAAGTCACTACTGCTTGCTAGGGAGGCGAGGATGAGGCAGTGGGGAATTCAGCACAGTGCAAATATATTGGCAGGAACACCAGATTGGCTCTGCCAATGCGTTAGCACTGTGCTGATCCCCCCTCCAATTTAATCCCCCACTACTTCCTGTAAGCAGCAGGAAGTCAGCTGTTGGAAGGTCAGTGGAGCACCACCAACCCCCAATGCTGTCCACTACTGTTTCCAGTTCATATCACTTAAGTATCCCCCCTCCAACACACAGCTTTGAGCCGAGAACTAATTCAGAGCATTCAGGAGGTGACGAAGTCAGAGCATAGATATGTTTCATTCTGCACATTTGTCGAACTGGTACAGTGCTAGTTAGTTCATACTGGAATTCACCAAGATTGAATACCTCCAGCAATCCTCAGGCAAACATAGATAAAATCTAGGGTTGACTGCTGAACATTCCCCATAACAGGAATTATTTGATGGAAATGACAAAATGTAAATGTAAATGTGGGTGAGTACTTTTGGCTCTAGTTCACCATATCCACAGACAAACACCATAAGCCCTCACACAGTTCCACCCACCTTCTCATCCCTTGTTTTCTTGTTCACTATTTGGAATTCTAATAAATATGCCCAGTGATCATCTTTGCTAGGTGGCTTGGTAATGAATAAGATGCCTTGGTAACTTTGTCAGTGTCTGTATTTTACAGGGATTTGGGTTCTTCAGATAGTACCAGATGCAAAACTGAAATAAACACAGCTTCTTTTTCGTTCTTTTTTTAAGAACTCCCAGTTTTTCTTTGTGAAAAATGGCTTGTCCCTCCTTCTACCAAGAGGTTATATTGCTGCCAGCAAATATGCCTTTAATTTAAATAGTGTAAGCCTGTGAAGGAAAGTTATTTATTCCCACATCTTCCCCAACAGCTGACATGCATGATTGATCTGTAAGAAAACCAAAGAACAGCACTCAAAACTACCAGTGACAAGATAGTCATGAGAAATATGTAATTGTAAGAAATTGACTGTAAATCACATAACTACGCAATCTAGGCAAGTTGTATATAAGGTTCGGTCCATATCAAAACTTGCAAGATTGCACTGCTGACAAATCACTACACACAGTTTACACAGTAAGTCTTTGAAAGAATCATTCCTCATTGATTTCCTAACTCTTTCTGGGTTTATAAAATGAGTATGATTAGTCAATGAGAAAAATCAGCACACATGTAATGCTTCCAATGAATTTTGCAGTAAATTCATGTAGGAAGTTTCAGTGGGATCTCAGGTAATCTTACTCATTTCATCGCCACCTTATGCATGTCCCTCAAAACCACAAGACCAACAATATGTACCTGAAGCCACATATTAATGGTGTTCTATTTCCTGTGGAGCCTACATTCTATTTGAATTAATAGAGAGCCATCAACACAGGAAGCTGGTTGAAATGATTCTTGGCTTTATTTGTTCATTTATTTCATTTTGCTTGTTGTTTGGGTTTGTGCGAGAGAAAGCCCCCCAAAAACATAATAAGGTGAGGTCTCTTCAGAAAAGGGCCCCTACTGGGGACTCAGGGAAAATCTATAGGGCCTGGTATGTCAATTTCCTAACCTAATCTATTGTTTGCACAAGTTTTTTGCACAAGTGACAAACCAAAGAACTCTGGAGGACATCCAGAAGCAATCAGTGGCTTCCATGTTATTATGATTAATAATAATAAAACTTATTAGTTGCTTGTCACCCAGAGGTCCTCAAGTGACTTACAGTAATATGTGCACAGATGCTTCAGTCAAGTGGTTATGCTCACCACATGAAATAGATGTTTAGCAGAGTTCACTTTTACTTGGCACACATAAACATAGCCTCTATATACAGTTGTTGCAAGTCGACCTCTCTCTGATCCCAGAGAGGGCTCTTTGCTTCAAAAGTTCTCCTGTGTTCAGCTGCTTCCAAAGTCCTTGCAGCTCTTCATAGAGTGCTCCAGTTTCTCCCACAATTTTTCAGCCACCACTGAACACGGTAACTTTTGCTCCTTATCTACATGGGGGGCGATGTGGACAATTCTGCCCAGCAACAGAGAGAAGACAGTCACCAGATTCAGACAGCTGCATTGTGGGGAATGAATCAGCATTACGAATGCATATGGAATCAACTCATTAAATACTTTCCTTAATGAGGACAACAAAAACAGTTGTCATAAGCCAGTCTACCTGGCATCATGTCATAGAGAGAGAGAGAGAGATTATTTATTAAAATGCCTAGAAGACAGGTACATTTCCTTTCTCTTTATTTATTATCTCATCTTCCCTGAAAAGGAGAGCTGCAACTGCTTTGATAAATGGATGAAGAAGACGGCTGCTTTCCATGTTGCTCCTTAAATAGTGCTCTTAGTTGAAATGCTGTTTTGTAGCCTCAAACAATTGTCCTCAGGGAATCACAACAGAGATTATGACATCTCCTGGAACAGCAGTGCTCTGCTGGGGATTAATTATATCCTTCTTCCTCACACGTGTGTGCTCAGAGAGGACACTAAGCAAAGCAAAGCTTTCCTTAATTAATACTTTTTAAAAATAGCAAGCAAATGGGCTACTGAGGCAAAATCATTCTGGTGAGGGAGAGACACTTTGATAGGAGGCAGCAATGAGCTAGAGCAAGGGCAGTATATAGGCAGGCAAGATGAAGTGCTGGTGGATTATGTCAAGAACATTTCATTTTCAAGGTTATGTCTACTTCTCTTGGAAAGCTTCTCGGTGACATTTTAGCTCAGAAGGACCTGGGTGAGTATACTAGACAATGGTGAACAACAGGTGTTCCCCAATGACCATTAGTGTCCCTTTGGGCTAGCACTTTTTAAAAAAAGAAACCATACCAGGGCTTTCCCCCCTCAGTTCCAGCACCTCTCAGGTGGGTGCCATTGCCATTATAAGAGAACATGGGAGGCGTTTATGGTGAATTCCAGCACCTCTTTTTCTAGAAGAATAGCACTGAACTATTGTGGAATGTATTAGAAGCCATATCTACCTGCAATAGAGTGTGAAAACAACTTCTTCTTCTTCTTTTGCACCGTTGAAGTTGAACAATACTTTTCTTCTGGGAAAAAATGTGCCCATACTAACACCATGAAGTTCTTACAATCAGTGCCACACTGGGAGATGTAGTTTGTTCAGGGTGTAGGGAGTTGTTGTACAGGTAAAGGGACCCCTGACCATTAGGTCCAGTCGTGGCCGACTCTGGGGTTGCGGCGCTCATCTCGCTTTATTGGCCAAGGGAGCCGGCGTACAGCCTCCGGGTCATGTGGCCAACATGACTATGCCGCATCTGGCGAACCAGAGCAGCGCACAGAAACACCATTTACCTTCCCGCTGGAGCGGTACCTATTTATCTACTTGCACTTTGACGTGCTTTC
The DNA here is from genome assembly GCF_027172205.1 of Podarcis raffonei. NCBI lineage: Eukaryota > Metazoa > Chordata > Lepidosauria > Squamata > Lacertidae > Podarcis > Podarcis raffonei. The sequence goes on from NC_070606.1 coordinate 24,143,282, forward strand.
GAACTGCTAGGTTGGCAGGAGCAGGGACCGAGCAATGGGAGCTCACCCCGTCGCGGGGATTCGAACCGCTGACCTTCTGATCAGCAAGTCCTAGGCTCTGTGGTTTAACCCACAGCGCCACCCGAGTCCCTAGGGAGATCCCTATTCTCCTCAGAGTTACCATTCCCAGAGTTCTCTGGGAAGAGGGATTGATCTTTAAACTGCAACGTCCAGTTTGGCAGGTTTTCAGGTTTGGCTCGACTTTGCCTGCCTATAGTCGGGCGCTTGCAAGTGGTGAGAGGATCAGAAAAAAGAATCCCTGGCCCCAAATCCATTCACAGGATTGAGAATCTCTTCACTAAGTGCACTTAGGTGCAGATTTGCTTTTCCAAGCAGAATGTTCATGTGTCGGCCTTAATCAAAATTCACCCAATAAAACATGATCTTTGAAACTACTCTTTAAAATGTAAATCCCAGCCCTTCCTGGTGGGTTTCTCCATAAACAGCAACAGACAGCTGTCTGTGATGTGAACTTAAGGTACAAGGAAATTATTTTTTATTGTCTAATTAGTGAAACTGCTTTGTAAAGACAAGGACGATACTTTTAGATGGAAACTATTTCCCAAGGTTCATCACTTTGCACTGAACTCAGTTATGTGACATCGTCTTCTGTGTAGACCTCCTCGTGGGAGGACTTCTTAATCAGATGGCTACAGTCAAAACACTTTTTATTTAATTTATCGTATATTTGAAGCCTCACCTTTTGACACACCAGAGCCCCAAAGTCATTTATAAGAATATCAAATAATAAATACAGCGATAAAACATCACGTAATGTTTGCAAACTCTGTTATGTAAGCCCCAATCCTGCCTAGCTATTATGGAAGAGGAAAGAAGACTGCAGTCTTTTGGATAGCTGGGCTAGAGTAAAAAAAAAAATGGAGACTGCAGCAAGCATGAAAATACAGGATCTATATATGCATGAGGAAACCAAAAGCACAGAACAGACATGATGGCACTGATAAAATTATTCAATGACCCCACCCCCAGACATTGTTATGAACAGCCTTGGTAAAAATATTGCCTCAGATTAGAAGCTAAACCTATCAGGCGTAAAATCACCACACTCTTCTGGTGAGGGCATTTTGCATATGTCATCTTATTGGGAGACACAGTATAGGAATTGAGCCTTTTGTGTTGTGACAACTAACCTTTTGAATGCTCTCCTCTTAAATATTAGACCGTTGGCTTTTTGGTGCCTACTGAAGACCTTCTCTTCCAACAAGGCTTTTAATTAGTGCTCTGTCCATGTCTGGAATTTGGGGATAGACAACCTATCATCAGAGATAAAGGATTAGGTCTGTTCTTACTTCAGGGGCCACCAACCATTTTAGGACACTGGGCACATTTGAGAAAGTACTGTGGGGTCCACTCACAAAATGGCTACCACGGGGTGTGTGGTATACCACAAATGACTTTCTTGGAGGTGTGGCATAATATATTCAAAATAGTGCCTTAAAACACAATAAAAATTCAACAGTAAAAAATACAGCAAAGGCTGAGGCCACAGGTAAAGCATAACCTTTGGATGAGCAGAAAATACATAACAGGCAAAAGCCCGCGGGAATAAAGATTTATTGAACAGCCATCAAGAGAGCTAGCAAGGGGGACATCTGCCCTTCATGGGGCAAGATGTTTCACAATATTGGTGCAACCACTGAAAAGGACCTATCTCTTGTTAACAAGTGAGCCTTCACCCTGTGTGGTTATCCAGAGAAGAGCCTCTGCTTCTGTGCATAGGGAAATGGCAGCATGGCATGTGGCATATCCCATTTTCTATCATGGATGGGCATTTTGTTAGTAAATAATTGTTCTGAACCATCCTGGATGGGAGAGAGTCACTGAAATTTGCTGCTTTGGTGCTTTAAACATGTTTGGTAAAGCCCACCTGTAGAACCTGTGCATATTCACATTAAAGTAGATTTGGATAATTCAATAAACCTCCATCTGCTGGCCACTCACTTCTCTTCTAAAAGCAATAAGCTGCTTCTCAGGTTCCCACACAGTCACCTGCTCAAGACTGCCTCTGTGCCGTATAATAACATTGTCGCCTGGACTAGAAGACCCCCACCTGACTATTCATTCAAGCAATTAACATAAAATTGATCCATTTAAGTACGGGTAGCGGAAGCTATTCGGTTTTAAAGGCACACCTGAATGGGAATAGGCAGCATGGAGCGAGGAGGGAGGGGGAAAGGTTTGTAATTAAATATTTAAAAATCTTAATTGTTCTGCTTCCTTATGCTCGGCTTCCAGCAGCTGAGAACAAAGCCAACAGCAGCTCTGAATGCAACACCCACTACAAAATAAAAGAGGGCGCAGCTCCAACAGAAGCATCCTGCTTAACATTTCCCTGCTTTCAAAGTAAAACAGAAAAGGAGTAGTTTGCATTTTCTAAACCCCAACTTAAGACAAGCCCTGCTGTATCAGATGAAAGGCCTATCTGGTGCATCATTCTGTTCCCACAGATGCCAGCCAGATACCTATGATGGGATGCGCCAAACAAGATATAAGTGCATTCTCACTTGCTGGCTTATGGTCCCCAGCAACCAGTTTTCAGAGCCATGATTCCTCCAATTGCGCGTCGAGGTCCCCAAGCCACCCCAATAACTCACACCACACACATCAAATTTTTGTTTAAGGTTTTTGGCATGAATTTGGCCACAACTTTATTTAAATACACACACGTGAGTGGTTGCTTAGGTATTGGTTACGACTATCTGTCCTTGCCCCAGGGACAGAACTGACTTCCGGATTCCAGCGGAAGCCAGTCAGGGAAAACAATATTGGGGAGAAAAGAAGCTGGGCATCAGTCCCTCATTTCTCACCCTCATGCCCCCAGGGGCTTGCACGGCCCAAGCCCGATGCCAGGGACTAAGATGAAAGGATGGCAAGCCCCTGGATTCCTTTAACGGAATTCCCTATGCAGCACCACCATTCGAGGTGTAGGCAGTTACCCCTCCACCAACCAATTTTAACCAATGCCTAACCGCCAACCTTACAAGTTGTGACGATTTGCTACACAGTAGGCAAAAAACCAAATGGCAACAGCCAATCAGCCAAATGGACAAAATTCCTACCAGGCCCCTGCTTCAAAAGCAGCCGACCCCATGACAGGCATAGCAAGGTCAGAGAGCAATGACCCCCCCCCTTTTCAGGTAGGGTGGGCGGGTGATCCGGTGCACGCAGCCCAAGAGAAAGCCCCAAGCTGCGTGCCCTGTATTTAAGCCCTCTGACCCCTCCCACCAATTCGCAACATAACAAACTCCCCAGCAACACGCTTTTGCCCAATCACAGCTCGTGGCCTTTAACCAAACAGCAGTGGGGTGGCTGCAGGCCACCACCGCAACACGTGCTCTCTGTTATGGAGAACACGCTTTGTGGAGGTAGAACTCAGCCATCATGGCTAGTTGCCATTGATAGCTGCCTCCTCCATGAATTTGCCTAATCCTTTAAAAGCAAGGTGGTGGCCTTGGCTATATCTTGTGGGAACAGATTACCTAGTTTAACTATGCACTGGGTGAAGGAACTGCTTTCTATTAAAATGTGTCACATTTTAACAACCTTAAGAGCAGGATGCCATGTGGCAATAAGGTTATCTATCTACCTACCAATCATCTATTTTATTAGTTTTCAATTACATTCCAATAATAGCCTCATTATAACAATGCCAAATTATAATACCTATTAACTAATACCAATTATTCAAATACCAAATTATATAATTTAGGTAGCCTCCCGCATGCTAGAATTGATGGTTTGATTATTTACTTTATTTCTGCGTTCCAAAATCTTATGAATTTCAATTACACTCCAGTCAAAATAACAATCCCTTATATAACAACTGCAATATTAACAACTTCCATTCTTATTGACACATTAAATAATATATAAAACTACAAGCGAGGCACTCAAACTGTATCCTTGTTCTTCCTGTTTGTGGCAATTTCTCTGTCCGTGGTGTTTCGTCCTGTCCTTGTAAAATGTTATGTTTATCTTTTCCCGGTTGTTGCTGTTCTCCATCATGCCTTGGGTGGAGCTAATATCCCATTGTTGTTTCATAAATTCTCCATTGCTCTGTCTCATGCTCCATTGTTTTGCAACTTTAACAGCAGCTGCAAAAGTCTATGGCGATATGGTTATCAGAACTATTCCTTAACACTTTCTTAGCGTTAAAAACCATGAGCGTAGATCTGCCTCAACACTCTAACCACTCTAGTACATTGGTTCCCCTGATTCCTTAATAATAATGCCCTACAAAAATAATAAAACCCATGCGTTCAATGAAACTTGTTGCTAATGAATCAGCAAAGTAATTTATTTTCTGCTCTTTCCCTGTAAATGGCCCAAGCGATCTTGGCTGAAAATATTAGCCCATCTCTTGTTCAAGCAAGTGGGGTTTTCCTGTTTGTTCCTTTTTGTTTTTCGGAGCAGAGTTACACACAGTCCTAAATATGGTGTTTTAATAAACATGCCTTCCTGGATGCTGTGAGACATTTTTTGTCATTGCTGGGACATTTGGTAGCCTGAATGGAGATGCTGAGCACTGTACATTCAAACAAAGGAATTGTATATACAGAACAAAAATGTACTGTAAGATGTAATGGCAATTGTTCACTCATATGGAGGCAGTAAATGGGTGTAGCTGAGGACATCATTGAGTTTGGGACTAAACCTTCATCTATTTCCCCTGGAATCCATTGCTTGGTAATATTAGAATGCCACAGACTTTAGGGAACAGCTTTTATAAAGCTCAAGTTAAGGAGCAGGCTTAACTAGTTCATGTTAGGGACTAGACAATTTCCTTTTGCTCTTTGCTTCACACTGTGTAAAAGTTTTAAGTCTCCAGTGCCTACATCCCTTTATCAGTTTAGGGAAAAGTCCTTTAAGACATTCCAAAATGAATCCTTAAATATTTCATGTACTCATCTGCCGCTTTAATTATGCCTACATGCTTAAAAAAAAAAAAAGACCTGCCTTTGTAGACATACATTTTGCAATGCCACTATATAAATGTTTAAATAGCTGGAGTTCCATGTATCTTTCAAGGGGAGGACGCCAGGCCAGGCATTGCTTTAAAGGTAAGAAGTCCTTAGGCGATGATAGAAATATATGTCACGTCAAGAAGCATAGGTTACACTTTGGGTAGGTGAAATGGGCCTTCCTGAGTTACAGAAAGTCAGTGTTCAGGAAAGTTAGGTCTGCAAAAGGAAGTATGATCCTACCTTGGGGAAAAATACTTTATTTATTTTAAAGATTTATGGCTTATGTCCTCAGCTGAATTATCTCCAAAGTGACTTGCCACCAAGCAAAAGAATCCAGCATATGACGGGTGCCCCATTTGTGAATACCTTTGCCACTCACTCCACACATACCCCATGTGCTGCTTCTCCCCTGCCCATGCCCCCCACTACTGCTTGTTGAAACTTTTTGGTGAAAAGTTAGGGGCTTCTGATCAGTTGCAAGGCAGGGGCTCCACCCCATCTCAATTTATCACCCTTAGTTTAAAATGAGAGACATCAGGCAAGTCTACCAAGCTCTCCCACTTTACTACAGCTCATGAGCAGGAAGCTTACAAGGCTTCAGTTAACAAGATAGTCACTATAAAAATGTTCCTTTTCAAGTGTCTTCGCAGCCACAGGCTCCCAGTGGCTGTGAGAGAAAATTAACATGGCCCTATTTACTTTCTTCTCCTCCATTAGAGCCATCAGTTCTAGGAATTAGGTTGCTTGGCTGCTGCAGGGCGCTCGTATAAATTGCTCCAGTTTATTTTCTTGATTTCTTTTTTTATTAGATATTCCCTTTAAATGCAAGTTGTATTGCTCTTGCTCTAGAGCAGTTTAATGGACTGATTTAGTGCACCTTTCCAGACATTAAAATGGTCACCTTAGTTTTCTGGGGGAAGGCAAATAGATATAACTTACAGAAACACAGTGCTATTAGAAGTTAGCTTTATGACCCAGGTACTTTCTGAAATCTCCAGTGTAACAAGAAATCCTCTCCAATTCTTTATTGAATCGCGGGCAGTTTCCAGTTCTAAGCTGATAAAGCCTTTCCTCCTCCCAGGAGGGGAGGGGTTGTGATCGGGAGATGATTCCCGCGTCATGCAGGGGGCACTCCGCCCCCTGCTTCAACTCCAGGGCTGGCGCCACACCCCTCCCCGGTTGGGCACCCAATAGGGAAGCTCGACGGGGGCGTGGCTTGCTGCTCAAACGCAGCCGCGCCAGCGATCCCCACCTTATTTCCCAGAACAACCCTGTTCTGGTCCTCTCTCTTGAAGAGAAAGGTTTGGCGCAGTGCGCATAACATTATGGCCTTTGAGAAATCCAGGAAACTCTTGAATCGCGCAAAGTGTGTTTTATGAATGGCCTAGTTATATCTCATGATGATATCCAGATTGGCGACCAGACCCTATTCCGGGATGACGGTGTTCATCTTTCAGATCGCGGAAACAACATATGGCTGGCTAACATATCCAATAGTCTTAGGGATTGGTTGCAGCTGTGAGGGTATTGGCGGCGAGCCAACTGCTCGGGTGGCAGTTAGGCATTGGAATGTGTTGTTGGTGTTTCAGGGGGCAAGGTGTGGCCATCGCCTTCCCCGACAATTTTGGGTATTCCGCTAAAGGAATCCGGCGGTCGTGGATCCTGTCCGATGCCCGTGTGGCGAGGGGCCATGGCATGACCCTCGGTGACATCAGGAAGAGAGCCTATAGTTGGATTAGCATCAACAGGCTCCCCCTACTGGTGGTTAACCCCTCCTCAGACTCACCCCTCTACGAGTGGGTGGAGTCTAATGTTCCGTGGTCCAATGCCTTAGCCAATAACTTCTCACATGCTGTAATCAATAAAGTTGTGGCCTTTACCTTACCCATTAACCTTACATTCTGTGTCCACGTGTCTTTATTCCCCAAGCGGGGATCGGGTCCTCGAATCACAAGACTCTTAATAAATATCGATGAGAAGGAAGTGAGTGTATGGAAATCTTGCTGTTTAGGTGGAAGGGCAGTAGTCACTAGTTAGCAAGCTTGGTATGCAGAACATTGCTTGTTTGCCTGCCAATTTCAGGAGTGGGTCAGGACATTTATAGGCTAGTTTGTAGAATGTAAATTGATGGGAAGTTGAGCCTGGGCCCAGTCTTCGAGGCTGGAGTGTTGGTGGCTTTTTCTCCTTAGGGTTGCCCCTGGGCTGGCCAAGAAAGGGGAAGGCTACAGTCACCAGCCGGCCACAGCTCCACTCCCAGGTCAGGCCTGACCTGGGGGGTAGAAGCGGTGGAGAAGAGGAGAGGCAGTGGCCACCTCACCACCTCGCTTCTCTGCTGAGATCTGGTGTGCAAGGGAGCTGTGGAGGCTTCTAGAAGGTTAAATATGTCACTCCAGCCTCTTCTGGGGAGGAAAGAACTTAAACACGTAGCAGAGTTAACAAAAAATAGACTAAAGGCAACTGTACTTCATCCAGCAGAGCTTTTACTTGCTACTGAAGGCAAATGAGCATAAGGGTCACAAATTCCTTACATTCAGGATTGGCAGAGTCAATTGGCAGCACTTACAAAAACTTATAACAAGCCTAAACCTTAACACTAAACACACTATGTACAGAACATCTCACCAGAAAGAAAAGAGACAGAAAGAAGAAATAAGACCTAGGCTCCTTCTGGCCTATATTTATAGTCAACATGACCTTAACTGGAAGAGATAAGAGAACCAGTTCAAGCCAGCTGTACTCAGCTTCTCTGAAGGTTTAACCCAAACATCAGCAACCTTCTGCCTGCCTCTCTCACACAGAGAAACTTCCAGAAGCTTCCAGGAACCTCTTGAATTAAGTAGAATAGGAAAGATCTCTACACATCAGCTCAATGCTATCTGCACTAAGAAATGCAAACTGACAAAATCAACCTTGTCTCAGCTTCCAAGTTGAAGCTGCAAAGAATGGTCCTCCGCTGATCTCTCTCATGTGGGCAAGGAAGGATAATAACCAAACAATATATCCTCCCCTAGTGTCTAAATCCATTGATACGCCATCATCAGTGCCACTCAGTGCTGCTGCACAACCTAGGTAAGGGATGCTTCGGCAGGGGCGGTGCAACGTGGGGGTGACCGTGGCAGGGCCCTCCCTGTTAGCAGGGTTGGGGAACCTCAGTTTCAGGGAACAAATGCAGCTCTCCAGGCCTTTGTCTGTCCCTTTGAACTCTCTAAGCACAACCCTTCATTGGCCCGGCTTCATAACTGCCCCATCCTAAGAGCTTTTGATTGGCTGGAATGGGCCCTTTGGTAGCACCTGTTGCATGTTTGAATGGTTAATAGAGAAAGCTATGTGTGTCAAAAACAATCTACTATACAAAGGTGAAATTATTAATTCCCCCCCCCTCACATCCTCCCTTTTCACCTCTGGTTCTGCCCACCACTGGAAGGTTGTCTCTGATGTATAGGATTGTACCACAAGTAAGGAGAAGTGCTGAAATGTGCAGTGGATGGGGAGGGGGGTTAGCATTGATTAAAAAAATGTTGAGTAGCTTCAGCTCTGCCTTGCTATACTATCAGCAAATATCAGGATGTAGGCAGTCTTTTGTGTACTGCTGGTGTGTCCTGGGGAGAAGGCAATGCCCAACAACTAAGGCCCCGAAAAGAAATGATCAACAGACAGTTGCTGCTAGCGACAATCCAGGGGTGGTGCAAATTTGCTTTGAATGAGAAAACTGATGCTCTGTCTTTCCTTCGTCTTCAAAAGCCTGGGGAAAGGAGGGCAGGGTTCAAGTTGCAGGCACTCAGATATATATCTGATTTTAAACTGCTGAGACAATCTGCAAATAGGAGCACTTCCAAATGGCGTAATCAGCAGCTTGTCAAGGCAGGCAGTTATCTCCTTTGCCATACGCAAGACTGTGACTTGCAAAAGCCCCCCCCCCCCCAGTTTGATAGCTGAGAATTTCTTTCTCTACCTTTGCAACGTATCTCTACCAGAAGGCCAGTCTGCTCACAGACATAAAAAACAAAGGTGTTTGCATAAATTATGTCAGTAATGGCATGTCTAAGGTTTGCAGGGGATAATAGCCGTAATCTCACCCACGATGATTAGTTGAATCAAGCTTCCCCACATACGAGAGCATTAACGGAAATTCAAAAAACTCAGGACTCTTCCCAGAGTTGAAAATGGTTGATCAATGAATGCAAAGCCACAGCTAATTTAAGAACGACCTTAGAATTCATATGCACAGCTGGAATCAGTCTATAGCTAAAACAATCTAACATAATTATGCTTTGCTTACGGTATAGTGTTTAGGGAAATGTAGAGGCAGGATCTACACATGCAATAAGGTGAGAGTACAGTGGTACCTCGGGTTAAGTACTTAATTCATTCCGGAGGTGCGTTCTTAACCTGAAACTGTTCTTAACCTGAAGCACCACTTTAGCTAATGGGGCCTCCTGCCGCCGCCGCACCGCTGTAGCACGATTTCTGTTCTTATCCTGAAGCAAAGTTCTTAACCTGAGGTATTATTTCTGGGTTAGCAGAGTCTGTAACCTGAAGCATATGTAACCTGAGGTAGCACTGTATAGAATCTTGAGGTAGAAAAAGGGATCTCTTGAAGCAATAAACAAAAAGCAGAAAACTAGCACTTTGGACCATGGGGAAACTTCCTGACAAGAAATTTTCTACTTTCAGGGAGCTAAAAAAGAAGAAGCAAACAAACCTGTGGGATTTAAGGAAAGCCCCACTACACTGGAGGTCTCCATTCTTGACAGAGGAATAAATTATGATGACATCAAGTCTTATTAGACAGAAAAAAGAGCCTTAGCTAAAAATCTAGAAAAACTCCAAAGCTCCAAACCCCACAAAGATGTGATGAACAGGAACAGCTTTAGGTGTCAATTTCCTTTTCAACTACTAATAAAAGAAAAATTCTTATTTTGCAGCATTTCCATTCATGACAATATTGGTTTCCAGTTAGCTTAGAGACCCTATTCTACCACACACATACTTGTACAAATCCTGTAACAGCAATTGTCCTGATGGGTAGGAGGAAAACATGGGTGCTTAATAAAGAAAAAACTTGGAGGGAAATTATTTTTCTCAGCAATGTCAATAGAGCTTTCTTATTTAATCAAGTGGCTATTCTGTCTGTTAATCAATTTTCAGAGTGTAGTTGGGACCTGCTTCCTCCCAACCCTCATTTTTAAGTATTTTGATATGATAAACCAAATCTCTCCACGACAGTTGACCCTTCTGGTTGTTGTTTGGCAGGATTTTTGCTATAAATGTAGAACTCTGCAAAGGTGCATGGGGGAAATGCGATTCTTCCTCCACCAACATCACCATTAAAACAGCTTACTATGAAGTGGAATTCTAAAGTGTTGACAACTTTCCTTCCTTCCTGTAATTCAAGGTTGTAAGCCATGTTGCGTTTTGAGCTTGAACCAAAATCCATTCACCCTGACTTCAAACGCATCGGTTTTTCACCACTGTGTTCCTTCTCAACTTCCTCTTGACCCAAGTCTTTGATGAGCGTTGTGCACTTCAGCAAGTCACCTTCTCTTGACTTACCTATTTCTCTATCTCTTGATGATTAGTCATGAACACTTGGGTTCAGGGATGTAGTAACAAACTGCTTTGCGTGAAAAAGATGCTCTACAAAGGGTTTGATTATTATGGAACCCAGTGAGGGCTGCATGAAACACTCCATTCAAAAGTGCTCATTTCTGCAGAATTATCCTTCCTCTCTCTGGAACATTGTTGCACTCATATTTTTGTTCCACTGTTCTACCTTCTCCTTACCTTTGCCTCTTTGTTCTTTCCATCAGTTGTCCTTCCTTTTGGAAAAAAACACACCTTCTGTAGCATGCCTTGTTCTTACCAGGTTAAATTTTTCACAGCAAGGTGTTGGAAGGAAAGCATTAACATCTACTAATATTTGTGTATCAAGCTGTTTTTAAGGCACAAGTATGGTAGCCAGTGGAAAAGTTGACAACCCATTTTCTTCTCTTTCTCGTTGTGGCAATCACACAGGGTCCCCAGATGTTTAACAGTCTATTGATCCCTGTGACACCACTGTGCTCGCTTCCCCACTGCCACTAACCAGTTACTCTCTGGTGAAACATTGAGTCCAGTCAGTTGTTAAAAGTGAACCAAAAAAACCCCACAAATTTATTTTACAAACATTAACAAATTTATGGTTTCTCAGATAATATTCCTGTCAGTATCTTAACTTTAGTTTCTTTACCAGCCTATACCTTCCTAATACCTTCTGACTATCTCAACTGTTTGACTGACTCCTCTTAACAAATTCTATCACTCTCTCACACCAGACTAGCCCAACCCACAGACTTATCTTCTCTGTCTCTTCTAACTCCAGACTGTCTTCTCAACAACTCTAACTCTAACTCTCTAATAACCTCTGTGCTTAAACCTTATACACAGTTAACTCTGCCCCCTAGGTTCCCATTGGTTAGTCATTTTACAATGTAGGTCTTTCAGGACCAGTGTTATGTGGTCTCAGCGGCCGCTCCCAGTCACCAGTCTAGCTGCCGCATTCTGGATTAATTGTAGTTTTCGGGTCACCTTCAAAGGTAGGTAAAGGTAAAGGGACCCCTGACCATTAGGTCCAGTCGTGGCCGACTCTGGGGTTGTGGCACTCATCTCGCTTTATTGGCCGAGGGAGCCGGCGTATAGCTTCCGGTCATGTGGCCAGCATGACTAAGCAGCTTCTGGCGAACCAGAGCGCACATGGAAACACCATTTACCTTCCCGCCGGAGCGGTACCTATTTATCTACTTGCACTTTGACGTGCTTTCAAACTGCTAGGTTGGCAGGAGCAGGGACCGAGCAATGGGAGCTCACCCCGTCGCAGGGATTCGAACTGCCGACCTTCTGATTAGCAAGTCCTAGTCTCTGTGGTTTAACCCACAGCGCCACCTGCGTCCCTCAAAGGTAGATCGCATTTCAAATAAACGCTCTTTTCACTGGGCCACCTGGGCTCCCAGCCATCAGTGCAAACGGTTTCAGTTGTTTGAATGAGTATGCTCACCTGATGTTAGTGGAGGCATAGTGGATTCATTTTTAAAATGGTCATGGTCCATTAAGATTGTTGCCCCCTCTCACCCTCAGTAGATATGTTTGTATAGTCCACTCCAGCAGGAAACAAGGCAGCTATGGCTCCTCTTGACCATTCTGATTCCTGGATCCCTCCCTCATCTGTTGTGACAAGCAGATAGTCAAACAGACCTCACAAGAGTTGAAAAGGGAGAGTGGATGACAACATCAGTTAGTAGCTTACAGTGGACTTATCTTCATTAGGATACTTGGAGGTTTCGAGAACAATCACAGGACTGATGGCAACTCTTATCTTTCAGTCCTGTTATAACTCTTGCCACAGCCCAACAGAAGCCAAAGAAAAGCTAATTGATTCCAATCAACTGATGCACACTTAATTCTCTGTCGGATTATAGCTGATACCTTTCAAAACTAGGCTTGCAATTACATTTTCCCCTAATGAATATTATTAGTAGTAGTAGTAGTATTAACTACTACAACAAAAACAACCCATGCATACAACTTCTTTGCTTGAGATCTTAACTACACTTTTTTTCCAAAAAAAATTGTTTTTAGAGATGCAACACTTTGTCTCTTAAGCAGTATTAACCTTATATTTGATATCAGCAGAATGAAATACATTTCTTAATGCTGCCGGCGAATGAGAAATTGCAACAATGCTTATCATGCCCCTCCATATGAATCATAAACATAAACTCCACCATTTATGTGGATAATCAAGGATTTGGGGGAGTATTAAGTCAGCAGGAAAGAAGTTAATCCTACTTTGACAAGTCCCTAGCCTCTAATAGCATAAAACTCCTTAAATATACCTATCGAGTGAAGGAGTCTCATTCTAAGCCTTATATAGTGAATTGATGTCATTTGTACTTAATGTATGAGGAATGGGATTAAGGGAAGGGAAATTACAGAACTTCAAGGCTCCGGTGACATAGAAATCCTAGTAAATTGTCATATTTTCATTTTGTAACTTTCTGTTCTTTTGTTTTTGCTACAGTGGAAACATAGCTCCATTGGAAAGGTTGAAACTTAGAGATTTAAGACAGCAATGTAGATTTAACCATGGAAGCTCTTGTTTTGAGGTTAATGTCAAAATTTATGCTCAGCATCCATCAGATTTCCTGGTTTACTTGGGACTTAAGATGCTTTGGCCTGGGGAAAGCAGGTGAGGCCTAAGCAGCAGCATGTGTGGTTTGGGTTTTGAGGGCCAGTTAGAGGGCCATCAATCAGCCCAGACACTGAGGTCCACCTCCAAGGGTCTTCTGGTGGTTCCTTCACTGCAAGAAGTGAAGTCACAGGGAACCAGGCAGTGGGCCTTCTCGGTAGTGCCTCCCTCCCTGTGGAGCGTGCTCCCATCAGATGTCAAGGAGATAAAGAACCACACAACTTTTAGAAGAGGGTCCAGAGGGCCAAATTCGGCCTGCAAGCCTGAGATGCCTCAGCTGTTGTATCTCCCTGGGGGGAAATGGCTACTGCTACTCATTACTCTGTTGTAATTTACAGTTACTGACTCATACTAGTGTGCATGAAAGGGTTAACTTGAGACCTGAGCTCAAGTTACCAATGTCAATGTGGCTTAGCAGGCTCTCAGCAGCATCTGCGTGCCTTTTCTCTCTTTGTCTGTGTGCTTCCTGGAACAAGCAAAGAAGGAGCCATGTGGTTTGGCTCCCAACTCAGCAAACGCTGCACATGAATGAAATTTTAAAGCATGCATCTGTGCTAACCCAAAGATTATACCATCCTTTCTTAAGGAAACATGTATTTTTCATCTTTAAGTCATTTGGAACCCTTTTCCGTCATCAGTTTACTGCCAAGGGGTGGAGACTTGTTTGGAAACTGTAAAACGTTCATTTATTTGCATAGCTGAGTGTCTGTGATTTATTCCAGCTGATTTTCATAAGGAATGTTTACTTAAAGGTAGATGAGGGCAGATGCAAATCCAACTGAGTTTCAGTGTGCTTGGAGAAATTTCCATGGTGTTAATTCTGCTACTGGAGAATAGGAATCTCTCTCCCAAACCTCTCTCTCCAACAGATTCCTCCTGGATCCCTAGGTCTGAATCTTGGGTTTTCCCATTCGCCTGCAGTGGGAAACCAAAATGGCCATAACTGTTGTTTGTTTGATTTTTTTTCACATATGTGCATGAAATTAAGTACATTATTGATTTTCTACAGGGCTCAATGAAAAACTCACAAATGCTTGCATTTTTTTATTTTCAGTAAGAAGTTGTTTTAGGGAGAAAATCTTCAGATGCCATTTCCTTCATGATGGCATCTCCATGCTACAGTAACACCACACCTGCTGAATTTTGGGCTGCCATGCAGCTGCTAAGGATCCAGAACCTCTGTGTATATATATAAGAAGTGGTGACCTTAAGCATTTGCTCTGCTTTATTTCCATCAAAAGTTCTTTGCTGGATCCCGGCCTGTTCTGACAAAAAGAAAAACTATCTCACTTGGTATCTGAGTTGCCATGGAAACACCAATTGCTTCCTGCCTCGTCGGCATATTTTCAGCTCATATTTCATGCCAATTTATGAGTGAACTATAAATGTAACAAGCAATGGAAGAGATACCAGGATTCTCCTTTTTTGTTGTTTTTTGTTCTAGGATTTGCTGCCAAAAGGTTTTGCACTTGGGGAGAGAGGAAAGACTCCCTTAAATAGATGCACGTATACAGTTCTTTACAGCATATGGCATATCTTAACATAAACATTAATTACACCATAGTTCAGCCATTTTACACAGTGCAACTAAATTACCAGGCAAGACGTCGTTCATCAGCCAGTTGTTATGATTTAGAAAGCCATCAAAACTATGGAGATGCTCAATAGAATCAGAATTGTAATTACAGGGAAGTTGCTTTGAGGAAATTTATTAACAGAATAAAGATTAAAAGGATGTGAAAGTTGTCTATCAAAGTGCAGTAACTGAAACTATTTGTTTTCCATTGATTTGTATACTGAATTCCCCATCGCCACTCCAGAAAAGCATAGGAACTTCACTAAAAGGCATTCTGCATTAACCCACAGTCCTAGTTAAGGTTGCCAGCTTTTTCACTGGCCCAGGTCTTGTGTCTTTAAGACCAGGACAGCAGACACAATAATGTAGTCAGTGATTCTTCCCTCTTTCCTGTCATTTTGTCCCCTTGCCAGGTAAACCTCACCTGTTTGATGTTTGCTTCTGTCATAGGTCCAGGAGCAGGGCCAGTGAAAAAAGGAGGCCAGCCTTTGTCCTACAAACTGTCGGATTTGCGCTCCATTACAACTGAGCTACTCCTCCGGTCGAGTCCTTCGGAATCGCCTCTGCCGATGGTTAACGACCTGAGCCTCTGATAAGGCTCCAAGCACATTCCCATTATGCAGAGTATACAGCAGCATGCGGAAGGACGAAATAGTATGCGCTACATGACTTAAGAGTTTTATTCCTAATTACGCAGACAGAAAAGAAAATACGGTACATCCTCTCTCTGTAAGAGCGGAGAGCAACTGGAAAACAAAGGAACAGGAAACCAGTAACATCACATCCATCTCCTGTCTTCCGTGAGACTTCCAACAGTCTGGAATGTCTGGAATGTAAACAGAGTCTTGTGACTCAAAGCACTTCCCAGTGGCACAAACAGAAACTAACACAAACAACAGGGCATAATAGAAGTAGGTTTCTCCAGCTTGCCTCATTCCTATGTTGAGTTTCTTTCTTTTCTTTATTTCCTGTATATTAGTTTGTTTCTTTATTGTACAGTGGTACTTTGGTTCTCGAATGGCTTAGTTGTCAAACAAATCAGCCCCCAAATGCCGCAAACCTGGAAGTAAGTGTTCTGGTTTGTGAACATTTTTCAGAGAGAGCAGGAAGCTCCTGTAGCCAATCGGAAGCTGTGCCTTGGTTTTCAAACTGTTTTTGGGAGTCGAATAGACTCCCAGAATGGATTACGTTTGAGAACCAAGGTACCACTGTATTGTGAAATTTTCAATGATCCCCCCCCCAAAAAAAATCCCAGTGTGGCTTACATTAAAGTAATAAAAATGCAATCAAAGGAGATAAGGAAGTGCTAAAACAATGCACATTGAATCAGCCCTCCCCCACACACACACACACATTGGACACTCTACATGATCGGGATTGGCCAAGTATATTGCCTGCATAACTCACATCTGACTGAGCCTGATGGTTTTGCAAATTGGTTCATGACATGAGACAGCAAAAGATCCTTCTGATCCTTCTGAACAGTGGTTGAACAAACCAAGCACCAACATGTTGAGGAGGACGGAAAATAGATTTGCTGAAAAACCCTCAAAAAAAAAAAAAGGAAGAAGGAGAAAGGGAAGACAGATAGACAGGCAAGCAGGCATGTAAGCAGGCAGGCAGGCAGACTTGCATTCTCTCAAACCTATAGCAAAGCTTTAGATGAAAGAGCCCATGCATAAGTTCAAAGACTTTCCCATTTGATCATTATTCCCAGATGAAAGGTGGGGTGAGGAAAGGTGGACTGCAAAGTCCTGACTTGAATTTGCTCATCAGCTGGGCTTGCAAAGGGGGAGAGGAGCTGCATTTGGCATTCTGTTGGCATAAAAGCTGAGCTCCGTAAAAATACTTAATACATTCCTTCTCATTTTACATATTTATCTATAAATTGACATGTACTTCACCCTAAGTGACTGGAATGCATTACCAGTTGTGGGTGCTGTTGGATTTGGGGATTTACGGAGGGAAAACACGGCATGACATCATTGAATTTGCAATGTGGGTCTTTAATACTATTGTATTTAGGAGATGGAGGTGCCAAAATGGTCAGGGCAAGCGGAAGCCTTTAAAATGGAGCACTTTGCTTTTTTAAAAAAGAGATTGATTCCTGCTCAGATATATACATAGGGAGAGGTGTGGATAGGGGTCGATGGAGCCATTTTACACCACTCTGCCCTGCAGTATAACTTTCAGCTCAGAGCCTTAGCAGGGGATGGGGTGAGTTGGACAGCAGGATGAATATGCTGGAGAGAAACACTAGCCATTCTGAACAAATGTCTGGCACTCTACCGTGTGCTGCATGTACTGACGGCCACCCAGGAAGGGAAAGGGTTTATGGTTCCCTTTACAGCACTATGTGGGCAAATCGCATGGCAGATCGAGATGCTTCTTCTGAGACAGACTACATGAGGATTTTGAAGGGAAACTCCAAAAACGTTTGCGAGAGAACTTTTGTTTTGTATTTTTAATGTATTTTTATTAAAGATTTTCTTGCTTTACAAAAGTATGTGCAATGTCTCTCTCTCTCTCTTTCAAGTAACATTTTTTACAGATCAGTTTCATTTGTTGAGACATTAGGAAGAAAAGGGGGAAAGAGGTGGAGGGGGGAAAGGTGAGTGGGAGTGGGGTCAGGTGGCGATGTTTCTATTTTAATTAATATATGTGGGGTTTTGTGTCAGCATCACTTGTGCAGGTTGTCTGCTATTCACTTGTGTGCCTTTGGTGGTGAGAGAGGTTGGGGTTGGCCCAGGGTGTGGTTGTTTGTTTGTGATTGGCTGTGGTGATCTTTGTTTTCATGTGTGAGTGGGGTGGGTGGGTGGTTTGGATCAGGTTAGCCATATTGATTTGTATGTTGTTGGTGGATTTTTGTCATTGTCTTGTTGGGCTGTGTATGTGATAAAGGGGAGCCATACCAAGGTGAAGGCATCTTCTTCTATTTGTCCCCGTGTCAGTTTCAGTTTATTGGTTGCGAGAGAACTTTTGTGAAATTTCACAGGGGATTTCCACACATCGCAAGATTTGGCTTCCAATGAAATTCGGAGTAACATATAACAAGATGGTAACCTGTAATGAATTGTCAGGAAAGCCAAGGTTTTCATTAAGTTTAGAACATAGGGGTTGCCAACCTTTTTAAGCCCATGGGCACAACAGCAAGTGTTGTGGATACCACGCCCTCTGCTTACTCGTCTGGACACATTCTCTTTTTTAATATTTATATTTTATTAAGGTGATTTCAGAAATAAAGTGATACGGGGGGGGGGGAGAAGGAAAAGAGAGAGGAATAAAAACAACAACAAAGATACATATAAAAGCAAAAATATACCCCCACAAAGCAATATACTATATTCCCATACATTCTTGTATAAATTTGGTATAGTATTATTGTCCTAATGCATATGCAAATGTTAGTGGCCTACTCCATTTTGTATAAACTCATTTCAAATGTTATCATATTTATCCATACAGAGTCTGCACCTGTAAGCAGTCCGTTCATAAATTGCCAGTGATATCATATCATCAGTCCCTTGACTGAAGTGTATCATATCTTTATTTTTCCAATTCCTCAATATCAACCTCTTGGCCACCATTAGGGCATGGAAAATCCATTTCCGTTGATAATTTCCTTACTGCAGGAATATAGTTCAATAAAATATTCTCCGCTGAAAGATTTAATTTTTTCTGCACAGTCATAATTGCACAGTCCAGCACTTTCTCCCAAAACCTGTTAAGTAAAGAATACTGTACAAACATGTGTAGAAACACTGTGCAAGCATTCATTTTGAGAGCATTCACCCTTCCTCTGGGCACATTCTCCCCACTCCCCCAAAATAGACTCCCCCATTTCCTAAGAGACAGAGAGCACTTCGCTTTCCCGGTAGAACTAACCTGAGCCTTAACAAGTACATAGAACCAAAACAGGAAGTGTTGAATGACTGACACTCTTCCATCTTCCTCCTTCAGCTCTGTGTGCTTCTCAGAAGAGAAAAAAACAACCACTTTCACCAACTCATAACTCATAAAGGCAATGAATAGAGCCTTTGTGGGTGCTATGGGAAAGCCTCAAGGCACCATTGCACCCACAGTTACCACACTGGCGACAGGGACGCTTTTCAAATCCCTATTCCCCACCTTCTTGTTGCATTTACTGACCCTGCCTTATCTTCACTTCCAGTCTGCTCTCAGAAGCTTCAGCCATACTAACTCCTCACACCTGGATACCTGCAGCCTTCTGTCATCCTCTTCCACCTCTGTCAGATTTGGCTTGTCCCCTGATTGCCTTTTCAAATGTGAATCCGTGCTGGACTTGGATTAGGAGCCTGATATACATTTATCTGCCTTTTAAACCTAGGAGGCATTGACCCATGGCTGCTGTGACTCTGGGGTATGGCCAAAGGGCTCAGCAGGCTTGGTCCTTGACAATTGCCAATTTCTGGCTAGCTGGCTTGTGTGGTTTTCAAGCATGTGCATATTATGAATATGGGTCGTGGGTGAAAATGAGTCTGATCATCTCTTCTAAATTAGGATTTCAACACTGGCTTCTCGAGCTTAACCTATCAGGCAGCCTGGGTCCCTGAAGAGCAGTGTAAGTCATAAATGGAATCACCCAAGTGACCACAGTGAGATAGCTCATGAATTAGATTAATACATGTACCTTCAGAGTTATAGAGAAAGCTGATAGCAACACTCTATTCAAGTATTTTAGAAGCCTGGATTATTCTGCCGGGCTCCTATGGGATGGAGATTTATGAAATGAGAAAACGCCTTCCCGTCATAAATAGTCATGCTGTCCCCAATTCTCCTTGCCACCTCTGCCTTCCTGCAGTCTCTCTCATTAATAAAATATTACGCCTTCGCTTTTCAGTAATTACTCTTTTAATTTTATTGACAAATGCATTTGGAATAGAAGCTTTATGCCAGCCTACCCTGCCGCCAATTATCTTTTTTTAGGAGATAATAAAGGTACAAAGTTGTGAGCAAGAGAGGTTTCTATTTAGACCGAGAGATGTAATTGGCTGTTTATGAATACAAGCTGGGGAAGCCATATCGGGATGGTGCTGCTGTTCATTACATTTTCTTGATTCCTACTCATAATTCAGCGGTCTTTGTATGGTGTCCCAACAGCTGAGATTTCCAATTCTTGCTTCCTGCATTAACGATGACATTTGACGTGGTGCTGAAGTCTCACACTGAGTGGCTCTCTGCGACAGACTGTGACCTGTGCTTTTTTGTTATCACAAACCATCAGAGAGTATCCTCCTAATCCATTAGAGAAATATATATCATATTGACATGATGCAATTAAGTTGCATGTTAACCTGGATGCATGGCACACATGCCTGGCAAGCTGCTTCCGACACCCTGTCAGTGATGGTTTGCAAATGAGCTGCTCTTTAATAAAAGTGTTGCAGGATCCTATGAATGATGGTAACTTGTCAGAGCTGGCCCTGCTATTGGGCAGAGGGAGTCAACTGCCCTGAGTGTGAGGAGCAACGGTAAGGTATTGGGGAGCAGAACTGGGAATACCACATGGCCTGCCTACAGCCCCAAAGCTAGCCTGCTTTCTTCAGGTGCAACAGGTGATGTTGAAGGTAAGATTATACTGTCAACCCAGTCATCTTACGTATTTGTAATGGTTTCAAGAGCACCATGTGGTCATTTGCCTCAGGCAGGAGAATGTTTTGGGCACCATGTTCAAAGATAAGAAGGCTGCATTAAAACTGTGCTCTTACTCCCTGGTATACTAGAAATGTGGAAGACCTTTGTATTATGAGGCGTTGTGCTCCGAGCCCCAAAACCCATCCCTCATGAAAATAAAGACACAGTGGAGACAGAATTTAGTTTAAAAGTTAATGGGCAAATTTTGGCCACAACTTTATTGAATACACAAATGTGACTGGTATTGACTTAGGCATTGGTATCAAACTATAACTGGCTTCTGCCCCACCCTGCAGGAAGCCTGTAAGGGTAAACAACCAGCAGGGGGAGCTCCATCAATGTATGGAGGTGCTTACCCCTGGGGTTCCCGGGGGTCCTGGCATGACCCTAGCCCCTCTCCAGGCTTCGGACAAGATCCAGACCCCCAGATTCCTTTAATGGAATACCCTATTCATTTTAGGGGCAGGTGATGGCCGCACATTCCCCTAAACCAAGGCCTAACCGCCAAACCTTTCAAAGCTGTGATGATTGCTAAGAGGTAGGCAAAAACCAAGTGGCCACAACCAATCTGCCACATTGGGAAAAATTCCTACCTGGCCCCCGTTCCAAAACAGGTGACCAACTGAAGTCCAAAGCAAGGCCAAACACACCTAATTAATGGGTGGGTGGGTGTTCGGCAGCGCAAAGCAAAAGGAAGTCCCTACGTCATGCTGCCAAATAAATACCCCCAACCCCCAACCTTGCCACAATGCCGATTGGCTAAAGGCCAGTGGCATAACTGTGGCACCACCAGCTTGGAGTGGGGCAAGCCCCACCCACAAGCCGGTTGGGGAAGAGTTTCAGGGCCGAGCACAACATGGACCCTCTGTTAGGAGGATCCAACTTAGCAATGTACAACAATGGCTCCCTGCATGTCCAGACCTTTTTTTGGGGGGACGTAGACTGGGAACCTCTGCTTAGCCAGCTGCATCTCTTATCTTGTGTCCAGACACCTGTTGAGAAGGTGGCTCTGTTCTTATCTCTTGCTTAGTCACAGGCAACAAGGTTTCAACTTCAGCCGCCTATTAAAGAAGCGCTGATGTTTAGTTGTGCAGTCTGTGGGATCGCTTATGTTTGCAAGTTATAAAAGGGGCACGGAAACTCTCCTCTATGAACTTCAGCATAGACTGGGACCATGGAAGGTGCTACAGACTGAAGAGAAAGAAGGTTCTTTGCATCATATGTGGTGTTTTTATAGTAAGGTTAAAGCTTATTGGAAAATGATATATTATGAATGGAAAAGGATGTTCAAAATAACTTTTATTTAAAAAACCAGAAGCTTTTCTTTGGAGAATTATAGGGACAGAATTACCTAAATTGTATAGAAATTTATTTACGTATGCTACTACAGTAGCAAGAATGTTACTTGCTCCAAAATGGAAAGAAGCAGTAGTCCCAGTAAAGGAAGAATGGATACAAAAACTGAATGGAATATCCAGAAATGGTGAAGCTTACCGGAAGAATAAGAAATCAAGATAACAAACTCTTTATAAAAGAATGGAAATGGTTTACTGAATATTTACAGATAAATTGTAAACAGATAAAAACATTAGCAGGATTATAGTGATATATATAGTATAGTAGTATATATTTACAGTAGATAATTAAATGAGTAAGTTAAATGAATTTAGGTATGAAAAAATAAATTTAAAGAACTGCAGAAAGAGGAGGAAGGAAGTCAAATTTTGAAATGCTAAATGGATTGTAAAATTAATGAAATGTATAAATTTGTTAGATAGATAGATAGATAGATAGATAGATAGATAGATAGATAGATGATAGATGATAGATAGATAGATGATAGATAGATAGATAGATAGATAGATAGATAGATAGATAGATAGATAGATAGATGATAGATAGATAGATAGATGATAGATAGATAGATAGTGCTATGGACTGGTCATTGCAAAAGTCCCTCCATTGCTTTCCTGAAGGGTTCCCAGTGACTGAAGTGATGAGAGCCATCTGTCTTGTGTTTTTGTGCTTTACTCTTTGCATTATTATTCACTCTGCCAGTAATTAAAATCTGTGTGCTCTTTGCCTTGTTCAACTACAACTCCCATCATCCCTGACCATTAGTTAAACTGATTGGGGATGATGGGAATTGTAGTAGTTCAAAAATGTACTGGTGGGGCTGTTTTTGTCCTCTTTATTCACATTGGCTAGACCCCTTGTCTGTCCTCCACAGACTCTCCCGGTTGGCTGATTTCATGCTCAGTTAATTTGCATCTTGCTTGGTACACTGGAGCAATGAGAATTTTATGCACCTCATTTGTACTTGGCTTCCGTAACTTCCTGGCTGCGATTATGTGGTGGGAAACAGATCCTCAGGATGGGCCCAGTTTTATACGCTTACTTCTCGCCATTACTGCCTGGAGTGAGGGAAGCTCCTGCTAAAACCTTGACAGCTTGAATTATGAGAACTTGGTCAATTTAAGCAAAGGTCATTCACCATTTAATGCAGGGACATTTGCTTCGGGGAGAGAAAGGAAGGCTTCAGCACACATAAGGAGCTGCCAAAATACTTGTCGGCAAATAAGAGCTAAACAATGAAGGGTATAAATGGATGGCATTCAAGATGGGGAAAGAAATATGAGCTCTTTGGTAAAGGAAAAAAGACAACTGGGGGAGGGATATATGGGAAGCTTATAAAATTTGTACTCAATGAAAATGATGGGCAGTAAGTTCAGGACAAAGACTAGAGTACATAATTGACTGCTGCAACATACATAACTTCCAACATTTCTCTGATGAAAATAGGGACAACAACAACAACAACAACAACAACAACAACAACAACAACAATACCCAGACACTCTGGGCAGCTTCCAACATATATAAAAGCATAATAAAACATTTTAAAACTTCCCCATACAGGACTACTTTCAGACATCTTCTAAAGGTTGTACAGTTACTTATCTCCTTGGCTTGGGGGTTGCATATGTCCATACCCTCCAACACATCACTGATGAAAATAGGGATGTCCTAAGGAAATGTGGAACATTCCAGGATCAAATCAGAAACCAGGATGGCTTCTGTAAATCTGGGACTGTCCCTAGAAAATAGGGGCACTTGGAGGGTCTGGAGATGTGGTGCAGACCATAAGCTTAGATGAATTATAAAAAATTGCTAAATGGAAGCTCCATATACAAAGGCAGTATACCTGAGAATGGGGTAGAATTTCAATTTTGTTCACACTAGAAGGCAACTATCTGATTGACACTGTCCAAAACCTTGTCCAAATACAATAATCCTTCAAAAATCGCATTTCTCTGAATTTTGTAGTGGAGTTCTCTGGCCAAGTAAAGTGTACAACAATGTATCTGCTAGGGCAAGCCGTGCATGATATTAGAGAAAAGAACACACAAAGATGCATTATTTTAGGGGAATTTGTATTGCAAAAATGTGCAGATAAAGGAAAATTGCTTACAAAGTTTGCATATTTGAAGAAACGGTAAAATGCTGACGAATTTGTATGAAGACTTAAAAATCACAAACTGGTTTGGAAAATGTGGAGAATAATAATAATAATAATAATTTATTATTTATACCCCGCCCATCTGGCTGGGCCTCCCCAGCCACTCTGGGCGGCTTCCATAAAAACCAAAAATACAGTAAAATATCACACGTTAAAAACTTCCCTGAACAGGGCTGCCTTAAGATGTCTTCTGAATGTCAGGTAGTTGTTTATCTCTTTGACATCTGCTGGAAGGGCATTCCACAGGGCGGGCGCCACTACCGAGAAGGCCCTCTGCCTGGTTCCCTGTAGCTTTGCTTCTCGCAATGAGGGAACCGCCAGAAGGCCCTCGGCGCTAGACCTCAGCGTCCGGGCAGAATGATGGGGGTGGAGACGCTCCTTCAGGTATACTGGACCGAGGCCGTTTAGGGCTTTAAAGGTCAGCACCAACACTTTGAATTGTGCTCGGAAACGTACTGGGAGCCAATGTAGGTCTTTCAAGACCGGTGTTATATGGTCTCGGCGGCTGCCCCCAGTCACCAGTCTAGCTGCTGCATTCTGGATTAGTTGTAGTTTCCGAGTCACCTTCAAAGGTAGCCCCACGTAGAGCGCATTGCAGTAATCCAAGCGGGAGATAACCAGAGCATGCACCACTCTGGCGAGACAGTCCGCAGGCAGATAGGGTCTCAGCCTACGTACCAGATGGAGCTGGTAAACAGCTGCCCTGGACACAGATTTGACCTGTGCCTCCATGGACAGCTGTGAGTCCAAAATGACTCCCAGGCTGCGCACCTGGTCCTTCAGGGGCACAGTTACCCCATTCAGGACCAGGGAATCCTCCACACCTGCCCGCCTCCTGTCCCCCAAAAACAGTACTTCTGTCTTGTCAGGATTCAACCTCAATCTGTTAGCCGCCATCCATCCTCCAACCGCCTCCAGACACTCACACAGGACCTTCACCGCCCTCACTGGTTCTGATTTAAAAGAGAGGTAGAGCTGGGTATCATCCGCATACTGATGAACACCCAGCCCAAACCTCCTGATGATCTCTCCCAGCGGCTGCATGTAAATGTTGAAAAGCATGGGGGAGAGGACAGAACCCTGAGGCACCCCACAAGTGAGAGCCCAGGGGTCTGAACACTCATCCCCCACCACCACTTTCTGAACACGGCCCAGGAGGAAGGAGCGGAACCACTGTATGACAGTGCCCCCAGCTCCCAGCCCCTCAAGACGGTCCAGAAGGATGTTATGGTCGATGGTATCAAACGCCGCTGAGAGATCCAGCAGAACTAGGAAACAGCTCTCACCTTTGTCTCTAGCCCGCCGGAGATCATCAACCAGTGCGACCAAGGCAGTTTCAGTCCCATGATGAGGCCTGAATCCCGACTGGAAGGGATCCAAATGGTCCGCTTCTTCCAGGCGTGCCTGGAGTTGCCTGGAGAACTAAACTTAATGTTGGAAAAAATTGAGTGAGACTAAAATTGACCTATTTTTCCACCAGTAAGTATACTTATGAATACTAGCTCCTGCTTCTCAGATTACTAGAACCATCTAGATCATGGGTAGGCAAACTAAGGCCTGGGGGCCGGATCCGGCCCAATCGCCTTCTCAATCCAGCCTGCAGACAGTCCAGGAATCAGCGTGTTTTTACATGAGTAGAATGTGTCCTTTTATTTAAAATGCATCTCTGGGTTATTTGTGGGGCATAGGAATTCGTTCATTTTTTCCCCCTTCAAAATATAGTCCGGCCCCCCACAAGGTTTGAGGGACAGTGGACAGGCCCCCTACTGAAAAAGTTTGCTGACCCCTCTTTACATCTAGATGGCTGTTGTTGGAACAAAAACAGACCTTTGCTCCAAGCCAGCAATTTTGTATGATATACAAAATTATAATTCTATATGCTCTCATATGCTTCCAAAGTACACTGGGTAAACAATAGCCTAGACAAACAAGAGGAAGCAAATTTAATTTACAATTTGGTATTAAGTGAACCCTTCACTGAATATCTAATTTGTGTTTGCTGCCAGCTGCGGGGATTATGATTATGAATGATTTTATGGAACCTCTTTAAACATGCATAGTGTTGCATGCTCTTTCATATCCTGCAACATACCTATGAAGGCGGGTGGCAGCGTTCTCATTCCCCAGCTAAGCCAAGGTGTCTGTTGGCCACAATTGCATGGGGACAATGCAGGGTATCCTTTGATTCCTGTGAATATCAGCTTTAATCACTTTTAAAGAGCAAGTTTTTAACCTTATGGTTGGAAAGATGTGATTAGAAGGGGGGGGGGCTGACTGTCAGCTGAGATTTCCGATGGCTTAAAAAGCCTGCAATCTTATATGCATTTAATAGGGAGTGTCTTGTTGAAATCATAGGACTATTCTGGCCAGACAAGAATAGGATTTCACTGTCAGTTTTCCTCTTTTTTTGCGTTTTCTTTATTCATTTAGTGTACAATCTTTACAACAAAAGACTTCACATCCTAAATAAAATCATATATGGCAAAACCTTGAGTCTCGTGTTTTCATTTATACTAATCTCTTCTCAGATTCCATTATTTTAATATTCCTTAAAGTTTGTTTCCTTGTTTTAATTCCTTATTCTCAATCTCTTAAATCCTATATATATCTCTTCAACTATTTTTCAATTTGTGCCCTCATCTCCTTCCACCAAGACCCATTGCTTCTCTCCACCCATGTGCAATCTTCTTTACATACTGTTATTATTATTATTTTGTTGCGTTACCCGCTGTTTATATTTGCGTCTCGAGGCCCCAAGACCCACCCCCAAAATAAATACACACAGACACTTATATTAGTTTAAGTTTTGGGGCAAATTTTGGCCACAACTTTATTGAAATACAATCACATGAGTGGTATTGGCTTAGGCATTCACTCCTCATTATAACTGACTCCACCTCTCAGGGTGATCATTCAATGGGGTAAACCAAACGAGGGAGCTAGGTCGATGAGGACCAACCTAAGCTCACCCTGGGGTTCCTGTGGTCCTGGCATGGCCCTAGCCCCTCAAGCGGACTTCGGATGAGATCTAGGACCCCCAGATTCCTTTAACGGAATACCCAATTCCTGGAGGGGCAGGTGATGGCTGCACCTCCCCTCCTAACAATCCAACTGAGCCAACGCCTAACCGCCACCTTACAAGTTGTGACGATTTGCTAAGGAGTAAGCGAAAACCAAATGGCTAAAAGCCAATCTGCCAAATGGAAAAAATTCCTACCCAGCCCCTGTTCCAAAACAGGCGACCCAAACCAAAGCAAGGCCAAGCGACTCTACATAAACTAGGGAGGGTGGGCAGGTGTTCAGCCGTGCAAATGCAAGTGCCCCACTTGCATCACACTGCTGCTTTTAAAGCCCCTGGGATCAGGCCACCTACTGGCTATTGGCTAAAACAGCCTGGCATGATCCCAGGGGAATGGCCAGGACTTCCTGCTCCTTCCCACCCACCCACCCCCATTTTAACCCTGTCAGGTGAGCTCTTGGGTCATGAGCGCTACCAGGACCCTCTGTTATGAGGATCCCACTTGTTGTTCCATCTTTGTTATGATATTATCCTATCTCCTTGTGCCCTTTAAGCTATTGCATATGAATTTTTAAGCTCCAAAACAAACTCTTTTCATGTGGACCTTTACGCATTCCCACTCTTCATAATTTTTTTGATTAGGACAACCTCTAATTGATGCTGTTAACTTTGCCATTTCTGCTGTCAGTTTTCCAGTGGTTGAGGGAGGAGGAATAGAGAAAAACAGACGTGGAAGGGACCCTGCTGCAACACAAGAATATTCAGATGGGGATTGAACCTGCAACCTCAGCATGATCAGCACCATGCCCTAACCAGCTTAGCCATCCAAGCTGTCCCTCCTGGTGGCAAGCAAATATGGCTGAAGTTAATTATGAACCAGACATTTGGCCCTTTCAAATTTTTGGTGGCTTCTCTCTGAGGGTGGGGGTAAATGGAAATTTTTGCAAGTAGAAGGAGACATTCATGTATTTAATGAGAGACAGAAAGTAATTTGAGAGGAGAGTATTTAGCTTTTCTTCACCACCATCCAAAACACCGGGATGACCCAGTTTGCTTAAGTAACTGAGGAAGCCGGTCGTGCAGTGGCTGAAACCTGCAGCTGCTTTTCATTCAAATGGTTGTTCACAAACAAGCTTGTTTTTCTGAGTTCCATCAACTGTAGTGTCTACCAGCCCATTAGGCTTGGACGTATTTACTGTACTTGGAAACTATGGCAAATTGGACTCATTTAGTTGATGTGCATCTCTGCAATCCTGGGCCCAGTTTTCAGCCTTACAATGCTTTCTATACACACACACACACACACACACACACACACACAATCTAGCAAATTTGAAAACATTGCAGCTATGCCAAACATCACACATCTTTTGCATCCTCTTTACACGCAAATACCTCAAAATGTTCTCAATCGTTTAAGGGCATTTCAAAACTTAATGGCTGAAGAATATAGACTCCATTTTTTAAAAAAAGCTGTGGATTCAGTTCAAAGCGTATGTGCATTTGGCTGAAATCTGAGCCACGCTCACTTAGGAGAGAAATGTATCGGGATCGAGACCTGAAACACAAAGGGCATGTTGGATGATGCACCTGTGGGCTGGGCTGTACCATTTCAGGATGAAGGTGGGGACTGCATGTTGGAATCCTCACCAGTGTTAAAATTGTAGCCTTACACAGACAAAACTAGCATGTTAGGGGACAAAGTGCAGGGAAGCTAAGTGGGGGAGAGATGTTGTGGAGAAAGCAGCAGCTGAAGAGAGGGTTACAGCCCACACACCTTCCTGTATCATTTGTTCTGCTCCAAATTGCTCCCCTCTCAAAACATAATGCTCTCCAGGGAGAGCCCTTTTTCTTGGACTACAACTCTTAGCTAGATGACTACAATTGGTCATCTCAGCTAGTATGAGGGATGATAGGGGTTGTAGTCCAACAGTATCTGAACAGCACCAAATTGATTCTTCCAATTACTGAAACTTTGGCAGTTTTGGAAGGCAAAAGATCTTGTAGAAAAGCTTTCGGTCCTAGATGCTAACAAGTAGGTTAGGTTCTTTTTGATATTTTATTTTATTTTATTTCATTGACACAGTAACAATCATACATAAAGAATAAAAATGTCCACCCCACCACTGAGACCATTCCATTGTAACTATCCAACCTCCCAAAATTTCAACACCTCTTGCAATGGTTTGACTCCTTTCCATTTTAACAGTACAAATTCTATGAACACCCACTATATCTCCTCAAAATCATTTCTCCTGCATATTCCCCGTCTTATTTTAATGGCACATGTCAATTTATCATTAATAGCTGTATCCCATACCTCTTTATACCATTCTTCCACTTTATATTCTGCTTGCCCCTTCCACTTCCTAGCTATCATAAGTTGTGCAGCTGTCAATAAATTTGTGAGCGAGTCCCTCATAGCCTGCGAATCTTCCACCCCATCGTAAATTGCTGATAATGCTACCTCTGGACTTTGGGTCAGCTTTAACCCAGTGATTTCTGTTATCTCCTTAAACACCCTTTGCCAGAAAAATTGTACATATTTACACCCCCACCACATGTGAACATAATTCCTGGTTTCCTGGCATCCAAATATTCCTTGTTTATTTGATTTAATCTGACTGGTGTTAAGTACCATCTCCAAACTATTTTATAAGAAGTGGACTTCTGAAGACCCATCCATTTTTCTGTTCTGTTTTTATTCTATTGCCTTTGGAAACTGCCCAAACAGATGTCAGGGTTCTGTTGTCCACATCTGCCCACAGCATGTGTTTTGGTGCCACTGCTTAGCGTTCATAGGCCTGCCCGTCCCCCTGTTGATTTTTGAGGGGGCCTGGTGCTCTTGGTAGGACCAAGCAGGTGGATCTAGACACCTTTTTAATTAACTGCAGTGTCTGGACCTAGTATTGTGGGAAATTAAAGGGGCGCCGCCATGCTGAGGAACGCCAATGGTGCTCACTGACAGAGGAAGGGGCCTACAAGAATCTCTCTTAGAAATTCTAAAATATATAATGTGACTGTGATGAGTGAGAATCATTCAGCAAGAAAGTAAAACCACCAGGCTCTGTTATTTCTGTCAATGTTTCCATAGCATTCCTCCAGCTTTCCCTTTTTTAGAAAAAGTTATTTCTCCTGTTGCGGTTTCATCAAATTTGCACACACAGGAGACTAGGAAGGGCACAAATTGTTGTTAGATTACCCTAAAAGGCCATGCTGGAAAGCTGGAGGGTTAGGTTGCAAAGGAAAGCCAGCAGAATGCTGACATACTGCTTTCAGAGCAGCTTGCTATTAACAAAGCAAAGCCCGCCATTTCAATGGTCCTCTCGTTAGCACGGTGTTCGCCTGCCGTCATGTGCTAAAAGTGCTTTTGATGATAAATTTGCTCTGCTGGCCTAAGCAGATTTTGGTCTCAGAGGTACACTTTCCATCATTGATGAAATTGAAATTCGATGCAGTCGGCATTGTATAGGGGGGAAGGGCTCTGAGAGGCAAAACTACTCACCCAAAGAGAGATTGCAAACAGAGAGCCTCTGTTTGCAAAGTGTCTCCTAAACATGATTCGGTGGTTTCAAAGCTATTTATTAAAGGGACACTTTATTAAAGTGGCAGCGATTAAGTGCACCATTTGGGACAGGGTTATATCAATATGTAATACTCATTAATTGAAGGCTGGGGTATTACCCATCTTGCACCAACTGAGCAGAAATAAGAACAGGAAGTTTCGACCGGCTGAACCAAACATTCCCTCGCATGTGTTCTCTAGCATTACAAGGAATGTTGTACTTGACTGCCTCTCATTCCACAGCAGCTAGGGCAGATGAAGGTGTCCCACTCTGCTGCTGCATATGCACCATGGTGTTTCTTTTCTCTGAGTTTTTCCCAGCAGTTATTACTCCTCTGGTCACTGTTATGGATACATGACCTGCCTGTCTGTCTTTGGGTACTGCAAGGGCAAGGTTGATGTCACCAGGCTTCACATCATGTTTGCAGACATCTTTGTAACGCAGAGTTGGTCTGTCAAGGGGTCTGGTGCCTGAAGCCAGCTACCTAATGAGCACGTCCTTGGGGATCCTTCCATTCTGTGGACATGACCAAGCCAGTGTAGATGTCGCTGAGACAGGACTGCATATCTTTCTTGGAGATTCTGTCCTGCCGTGTGATGCCAAAATTCGTCCTGATGCAGTGCAGGTGGAAGGCAAAATCAAATTTAACCTGAATTTGCCAGTATGATTGAATCCCACCTGAAAATAGTCATAGTCCAGAATTGACCTTGGTTCTTATTCTTTGCATGCGTCAGTTCCGCATCTCAGCAAGCAGAGGTTACACACCACTATAAGTGAATTTCCTTCTTCTTAAGACAAGGGAGCTGAAGGGGTCCTAAGAACATTGGACTGAGAAAATATGTAATATTCCCCTGTCTTCTTTGTGCTTCTCTCAAAGCTTCACCTTCTGTGATCTATATTGAACTGAATATTTCTGAATCAATCCTACCCAAGGCTTAATTAATGAGCTGTTCTAGTGCAGTTTTATATTTCTTATTTTGTTGCTCTTTTTTGTCTTAGTTGTTATCTGTCTGCTGAAAATGTCAGTCTACATGAAAATCAATCAGTATTGTTGTGTGCATTTATCCTAATATATGTATTTTTGTATGTTGTCCAGTATACAATTTTTGCTTGCTTCTTTTCCAATTTTCTTTCTTTCTTTCTTCCTTCCTTCCACTTTTCACATGGAGAAATCTGTCCCAAAGCAAACTTCCAGCAAGATTTCTGTTATTTTCATGTATGCAAGCCACTTGTTGTACACTTTCCTCATGTATACACATGAGGTACACATTGTTTTGGTTGGAAAAGTGTGCCACAAAATTCAGAGGAATGCAAATTCCAAAAGATGCCTGCATTTTAGTTTGCATGTTCTTTCAGGAATTAACAATCAGATGTTGTTGTTGTTGTTGTTTAGCCGTTTAGTCGTGTCCGACTCTTCGTGACCCCATAGATCAGAGCACGCCAGGCACTTCTGTCTTCCACTGCCTCCCGCAGTTTGGTCAAACTCATGCTGGTAGCTTCGAGAACACTATCAAACCATCTCGTCCTCTGTCGTCCCCTTCTCCTTGTGCCCTCCATCTTTCCCAACATCAGGGTTTTTTCCAGGGAGTCTTCTCTTCTCATGAGGTGGCCAAAATATTGGAGCCTCAGCTTCAGGATCCGCCCTTCCAGCGAGCACTCAGGGCTGATTTCCTTCACAATGGAGAGGTTTGACCTTCTTGCAGTCCATGGGACTCTCAAGAGTCTCCTCCAGCACCATAATTCAAAAGCATCAATTCTTCAGCGATCAGCCTTCTTTATGGTCCAGCTCTCACTTCCATACATCACTACTGGGAAAACCATGGCTTTAACTATACGGACCTTTGTTGGCAAGGTGATGTCTCTGCTTTTTAAGATGCTGTCTAGGTTTGTCATTGCCTTTCTCCCAAGAAGCAGGTGTCTTTTAATTTCGTGACTGCTGTCACCATCTGCAATGATCATGGAGCCCAAGAAAGTAAAATCTCTCACTGCCTCCATTTCTTCCCCTTCTATTTGCCAGGTTTGCATTAAAATCAGAATTAGATATTCACTCTGTTCCCTTGTGGGCATGCTTTTCATGTTAAAGCTAGGGAAACCCCTGCCTGAAACCCTGAAGAGCTGTTGCCAGTCAGAAAAACAACAACCAGAATTGAACTAGATGGAGAAATGATCTGCCTTGCTTTAAGGTCACTTCCTACGTTCCTCCTAGTGTAGAATAAAAATGTAACATGATCGAGGGTTTAGGCATAAATCAGTCTCTTTCAAAATCCCTGGAAGGTGCATTTGAGCAATCTTTTTGACAGGTGGGTCACATGTCAAGTCCAAACCATAAAAAGTAACACTCTTTAAACTTTTAAAGTGGAGAGAACGAATGCGACTGACGGGGCAGAGGTGAAGACCCATAGCGTACCTTATGGTCAAATAAAGAAGACACAAATATGGAGGGCTGGGAGCAAGGCTCCGCATCATTTAGGTAAGTCCTAAATTTGGCCTGCAGCAAACAGATTAGTGAATCAGGAGTGAGGTCTATTATTGCGTTCTCCATCTATGAATTCCTTTTACCCTCTTCAGTCTGGGGCTCAAGTCAGCACTGCTGACAGATAGATAGATAGATAGATGATAGATAGATGATAGATAGATGATAGATAGATAGATATAGAGAGATAGATATGTAGATAGACAATAAATCTCACAATCTTGACCCAGCATGACCTTGGGCTCCTGCCAGTATATTATGTTTGCCACAGATAGGCAGGCACATTCAATTATTGATTGGTGTCACTGTTCTCATAGGGAGCTGGCAGGGAACGAAGAGCTGCATTTCCTGTTTTCCAAGTGATAATTGCTATTCTGTTATTATGCATGCTTGAGAGCTGATTTATAATGCACACAGTGCTTGCTAAGGTTGCTTCAATGAGGAGTGGATAAAAATCCTATCTTTTACAAGCCTTCTGGGAAGAGCTAATTCAGCCAGGTTGTTCATGATTTATGATCCCTTATCCTAATCGGCTTTTCTGACGAGTCTGGTGTTAAGATACCATTAGGCAGGTACACACAAAAAGTGTGTGTGTGTGTGAAAAGGAGAAGAGGGAGTGAGAAGACAACGAACAAAAATTAACTGTTTACCGTGGTGAGGTTTGCATGACGTTGCAATTTGTGGAAACAGCCTATCAATATCAGAAAGCCCTCCTGGATCAGACTGAATCCAGTATTCTTTCATCTTCAGAAAGTGTCTCTCCTCATCTGAACCCACCCCAATGTCCCTCAGTTCAGTACCTTAGAACATCTGCGGCAAAGAGTAGGGTTTTCTCCATGTTTATCCCAATGTTGTGAATCAACTTCCCCCAGTACACACCTGTCTACTCCTCCCTCCAAAATGTTTTTTTATTATATTTTTTTTATTCAGTTTTACAATATACATTTGAATTCAAACAACAATCATAAACATAAACATATAGGATGCCCGAATCCTTAGACTTCCCTCCACCCCTCCATTGGTTCCATTGTCAATCTTTTTATACTGCATCATATAATTTCTCTATTTTTCTAAAAAAAAAAATCATATTTACCTTAGTTTTTAATAATTACAAGTGTTACTATAATCCTGCCAAAGTTTTTAGTTGTTTACAGTCTTCTCTTAAATAACTTATAATTCCCCGCCCCCCATTCCTTATGGAAGTTTCTACCTTCTTGGTTTCTGATTTTTCCGGTCATTTTCGCCATTTCAACGTAGTCCATCATCTTTATCAACCAAAATATATTTTAAAAAATTGTCCAGTAGCACCTTAGGGACCAACTAAGTTTGTTCTGGGTATAAGCTTTTGTGTGCATGCACACTTCTTCAGATACACTGAAACAGAAGTCACCAGACCCTTATATATAGTGGGAGGGTGGGGTGGGGTTTTTCTCAGGAGGGTAGTAGGAGATGGGCGATTGACTCAATGTGTATGGTAAACCTGTTGACGACTGTTAACGACTGCAATTAGTCCTACAGGAAAAAGCAAGGGATAGTATGCAGATGATTAGCATATGTAATGAGAGAGGAATTCATCTCTGGTTGGGAGTTTATCTTATTTCCATCTCTGGGGCACTAGTATCCAGGCTGCTGTCGTCGCATACATGAATAATATTTTCTGCTCCTTTGGTTTTTCTGCATCCAGAATTCTTAGTAGAAAACCTTCCAGTTTTTTCACAAATGTTATTTTAAACATTTTTTTCAACTCATTATATATCATTTCCCAGAATGCTTTTTTTATTTTGCACATCCACCACATATGGTAGAAAGTGCCTTCCTTCTCCTTACACTTCCAACACACTTTTGAAGCAGTTCTATACATTTTTGCTAATTATGTAGGTGTTAAATCTCAACGATACATCATTTTCATATAATTTTACTTCGGCGCGCAGCATGCTGTAAATTTTAAGTCTCCCTCTGAAACTTGATGTATTTTTGTAGGGCCCATTTGTCTGTATAGGGCGATAATGTCAAAATTACTGTAACTGACATCTCCAGATGTATTTATAAAGTGGGATGAGGCTAAGCCCCAGAGAGGAGCTGCCAGCCATTGAAGTCATGCTACTGCCACATTTGGCTCCTCCCGGTATCCTGGTGTCATGCACATGTCATTAGCATCCCACTCTTCTGCGCAAGTTGGCGCTTCTGCCCCCAGAGGTTGCTGAACTCCAACTCCCATGATCCCTGTCCATTGGCTGTCCTTGCCGGGGCTGATGGGAAATGAAGTTCAACAGTATGTAGAGGGCTTCGGGTTCCACATTTCCAGTTCAGAAGAAGCAGAAAGGCGTAGAATTGCCTCCTTTCCTCTACACCCTAAAGGCAGCTTTTGAGTTGGTCGCAGAAAGCCCTTTATTTCCTCCTCTGCAGAGTGTGGTGGTTGCTCAGGAGAACAGAAGAAAGGAAAGGAATTACAAACTGGAGGCAACAACACGAATCTCCCTCCTACCCTACCCCACCCCCTTTGCCTGACAAAATGGCCTCCGTGATGATGGGGAGTGAGGGGAAAGCAGAGGGGTGGAGTTCAGGGACAGTCTCAGATTATCCACCCTTCCTGTTCCCCATTCTTTGTCCACTAATTCAGGAATTGATTCAGGGCATGGTGAACAGTCCCTGGGTTGGCCCAGGGTGGCTTGCAGTTTGGGGTACCATTAAAGGCGACTACTGTAATGGTCAATTATTTGGTTTATCGTTACATTTTTTCATTGGGGCACTTCTTGGATTTTCTTCTTCAGACACCTACATGTCTTCTGCCAGCTCTCCAACCCTGCTTTTCCAGCACGATGGGCCTTTAATTAACCATCATTATCATAAATGTACACACACACCCATCAGGATAGCAACATTCTGAAGTGAAAGCAGGTGTGTGTGACGTTTGTTCCTAGAATTCCTCAGTTGCTTACGTCCTGATTTGTCTTTATTATTATTATTATTTTACAAAATCCATTATGGTTTTATAGAAAGAGTAAGGTTACACTCAATATATTTCCCACTGCAGAAAGCAACTGATTTATCATATAGAATGAAGCACCCTCATGATACCATCTGCTTGAGGTTGTAGAGTAATTGTTTTTGAATGTGTCTGAGTTGTGCAGTTTTGTGAATAGTGTGTTTGCTGTTTGTAAATTACAGGTCACCTTGAAGAGCAATTGCTTAGCCGTAGCAGCTTTGCAACCTCAGTTACAGGCTAGAAATTTAGGCCTAGACTATCGATACTCTTAAGTGATGCTCTAGGCATCCCTTCTTTATCTCTCAAATGAGGGTGCGGAGTCTGCCTGCTTCCAAATCTTTGTTGCATTCGTTGTACGTAGTAAACCTGGATAACTAGTCCTGTAAACTGCCGGTTGCATGCCAACTCTCAAATGCTGTCAAATACGAGGTACCGGTGGTTTTTAAACCTTTCACTTTGCAACCTGAAGGGTATCACTGGAGAATATTTGACCTGAACATCTGCAAAGGAGAAGAATTTTAGAAGCAAATTGTCTCTTTCATCTCTGCTAAGTACCAATCCTTTATTTCTTGTTCAATCAAAATACCTTCCAGCATTATAATTGGCCTTGTGACCTTTTAGTGCTTCTTTTAAGAATACATTCTCTTCCTCTCTGGTGATAAACAGATTATCAGAGGGTTAAAAGCAAAACAGGCAGTGACTCTGAAATAAATGCACTATAGGAGGGCAAGCATGGGAGACTTTAATTGGATAGCAAGTGAACAGAAATATGGAGCCTGAGCTGGATATTTTTGCCGAGGGTATTTTGGATGAAAGCCTTTGGCAAACGCATGGATCTGTGGGAAAGAGAGAGAGAGCTTTATTTCTCCCATCTCCCGTCTTTGATGCCCCCTATCATTAGTTCCTTAAGGAACCAAGGCAGGTGGGCCTGACACAGTTTGAACTGAACTGATTATGCTGAAGTAATTGCGCTTGGATTTTGTGTAATGCAATTAGCATCTGCTTAAAGATTTTCTCTCTCCTCGCTGCATCCCGAGGAGGGTCCAAAATGGCAACTGCAGAAACACTCCCTGCTCCAGAGAAGTCATCCTAATTGTAACAACTGTTTTGGAACAGAGCTCCCGTTGCTTTTCTTAAGCGTTTTGAGAACACCTGAAGGCACCTAGCTGACTCAAATGTTACCTTTGAAGCCCAAGAACGGCTTCCCTGCGGTCCCGTTCCTCATCCAAAATGCATGCTTGCAAGTGATGGGGACACGGTCCAAAATGAACAAGATCAGAGACTGGATCTCATTGACCTGTCACTAATCTATTTAGAAGTGGATGTAGGTATAACCAGTGCTTTTTTTCTAGGGGTACGCATACCCCTAAACATGTTGTGAATCTCTGTACTTTTGTCCATTTACTGTATTTCTTTTCCCCGATTTGAACTATAAAATGGTGATTTTCTTGAGTCAAAATGAGAGTACCCCTAAACATTTTTTTAAAGAAAAAAATGCACTGGGTATAACACAAAAGGGGGGGGTCCATACATTGATGGCGTGTGTGATCCACGCCCTGCAAAAATGTTGAAGATAGTCTTAAATTCTTGCTTAATAACATTCACCATGTGTGGCCCTGGGTGAGTTGTTATCTTTCTGCAGTAGTGTTCCCATCTAGAAAATGGAAAGCGTTTGACAAGAGAAGGTTCAGAGAATTCAGAGAAGGTTATAATGTGGTCTTGGTGTGGTATGAGTCCCTTCCCTCCACCACACACAGTGCCTGCCCTCAACAGGAGCCATGGCTGGCTCACCCATGAGGCAAGGGGAAGCGGCAGATTTGGCCTTCACAGAAAACATTGCCTGCTGCCCCCACTGCTGCCACAATGGCAGTGATGGCTGTGGCACACTCCTTGGAGGCTGGGCCTGCTGCCTTCTTGGTGGCAACCCCCAATGCTTCTTCTATGGTTGTTATGTACTGAGTTGAATAGGATCCAAACTGCAGCAGTCTGATTGGTCCTAGAACAATAGGATCCAAAAGGCAGCAGTCTGATTGGTCCTAGAACAATAGGATTCAGAATGCAGCAGTCTGATTGGTCCTAGAACAATGCAGCAGTATGATTGGTTGGCAGGAACTACCCAATCATGCTCCAGATAAAAGTGAATCCACAACCTGATTGGCTTACAGTAGAATTCCGGAATTAGCCAATCATGTGCAGCCCATTGTGTAAATAATGTATATAAAGCAGATACTTTGAGGGGACTTTCATTCATTCCTCCTCACCACTATGAGCTGAATAAAGAGCATGAAATCACTTTGTGACTCTGAGTTTATTTCAATGGTGGCCTCTCAGTGAAGAGGAGATGCTGCTGGTCTTCTCCCACCCCTTGGGGGGAAATGGTGGGGTCTGCCCTCTGGGGTCTCCTGAGCTCTGGACCTGCCTGGTGTGATTCAGAGTGGGGCCCCTTCCCCCCCCACACACACACAACCAGCTTTGATTCTCACTTCAACCACCATCATCAATTCATCAATATACCACCCTTTATCCAGAGATCTCAGGGTGGTTCACAAGAGAAAAATGCAGGATAAAAGCACAAAATTGAAAGTTAAAACAAAAACAAAACAAAACAATAACCACCACCACCACCCCAGTCTGTAGAAGCTTATGCCACAAACAAATTGTGAACCCGATTTTCTGGGCTTTGCCATAGTGCAGACTTAACATGGCTACACCTCTGAAAGCTATACAACTAGAATGGGGAACTTGTGTTGGACTCCAACTCTCATCAGCCCTCAGCCAGCATAGCCAATGGTCATGGATGATGGGAGTTGTAGTCCAGCAACACTTAGAAAGGCACACAGGCTCCCTCGTCCTTGCTAGACAGTTTGGCTCAGGCAGCATGGTAAAGCAGGTCAAAGCGCCGTCAGATAAGGTGGATTGGATTTCCCTCTCATTCCCTTTTGCTCCCGCCCCTTGTTCCTGATGTAGATATATATTCCCGGTAGATCTCCACTCACCCCTTTATCCGTAGCAGGGGGTGTGCCATTGGGTGGTTTGCCTCAGGTGGCAGAATGTCTTGGGCCAGCCCTGTCATGAGCACATGCAACAGCACCAACGTTGTGGGCTCTCCCTGCCTCAAAAACAAACAAGACACAAACACACACACACAAAAGGAACCCCCTAAAATGAAGATAACATGAAACAGGCTTCCATGTGATCAGGTGGTAATGCACTAGAGGCTCACACTGCTTCTTCATGATATTGCACTGCTGTCTGTGATGATGGAGGAGACAAGGAAGTGTTCCTGCTGGTAGCTGTAAAGTTAACAGGTGAGATACTGAAAAAATAAAACATGATTTGGAAAATGGTTCACTGCCACTCATCTGACCGCTGGTAGGAATAGTGTGACAAAGTGTGTTCTCCTTCCTGGAGAGCATGTGTTGCGGTGGGGTCTGGCACGCCACCCCCTTGTTGCTGGGCGGGATCGTTTGGATAGCCATTAGCAAGGATTCGGTAGTTTCCTCTTACTAGGGAAATTTTGATGTTGCCAATTAAGGGGAAGGTTTTAAATGTAAGATACGCAGCACTGACCGTTCTCCTTGCTGCGTGCATCGGAACACCCGCCCACCCTCCCTAGGTATTGGTCTTTGCGTTGACCTTGCTATGCCTGTCATGGGGTTGTCTGCTTTTGGCGAAGGGCCTGGTAGGAATTTTGTCCAGTTGGCTGATTGGCTGGTGGCATTTGGTTTTTGCCTACTGCGTAGCAAATCATCACAACTTGTAAGGTTGCGGTTAGGCATTGGTTAAAAAATTGGTTGGTGGAGGGGTATGGATTGGCGGTGCCTGCCCCTCCAATGCTGCTGCTGCAAGGGAATTCTGTTAAAGGAATCTAGGGGCTTGCCATCCTTTCGTCCAAATCCCTGGTTGGGGCTTGGGCCGCGCAAGCCCCTGGGAGCATGCGGGGGGAGGTGAGGGTCTGGTGCCCGGCTCCATGCTCTCCCCAATATTGCTTTCCCCGACTGGCTTTTGCTGGAATCCAGAAGTCAGTCCTGTCCCATTGGCGGTGACAGATAGTTGGAACCAATGCATAAGCAACCACTCACTTTTATGTATTTTAATAAGGTTGTGGCCAAAATTATGCCAAAAACCTTAAACAAAAATTATGTGTGAATTGTGATTTATTTTGGGGTGGCTTGTGGGACCTCGACACGCAACACCTGATTGTTGAGATTGTCAAAAGCCATGTCGCCATAATTTTTCT
The DNA here is from genome assembly GCF_027172205.1 of Podarcis raffonei. NCBI lineage: Eukaryota > Metazoa > Chordata > Lepidosauria > Squamata > Lacertidae > Podarcis > Podarcis raffonei. The sequence continues at coordinate 24,183,565 of NC_070606.1, forward strand.
TTGTCCCTCCCCTTCTTATAAATTGTTGTATGCAGGGTCCCTCTACACCAGCCCATCACTGCAATATATCAGTGAAATAGGGGTGGTTGGTTTTGCTACCCAAGGGTCTGAGTTCCCTAAGTTCATGATCAGCCAGAGATGGATGGACAGACACAGGATGCAGTGAAAGCAAGGCAGATCTTTATTTTTCTGTTGCAATAGAGTTCCGCCACAAAAGAGACCCAGAACCAAGAAGAAGCATCTCTTTTAAGGGTTTGCATTTTGGCATGGAGAAGAAAGACACCCTCTCTACAGTCGGAAATTGCACCACATATAAGGTGGGGCTACTGTGGCTGAGGCAGGCCAAGGTGTGATAGTCCTGAGGATTTAGCAAGTTTCACATCATTCCAGACACAGTTTACACAGAACATTAGCATTTGATGAGACAATCAGGATGTCCATCAGACATCCCTCAATGCAGAGCACCTGGGCAAACAATGACAATTAATGCTGAAATATACTCAGAGTCGCAAAGTGATTTCATGCTCTTTATTCAGCTCATAGTGGTGAGGAGGATTGAATGTCCCCTCAAAGTATCTGCTTTATATACATTATTTACACAATGGGCTGCACATGATTGGCTAATTCCGGAATTCTACTGTAAGCCAATCAGGTTGTGGATTCACTTTTATCTGGAGCATGATTGGGTGGTTCCTGCCAACCAATCATACTGCTGCATTGTTCTAGGACCAATCAGACTGCTGCATTCTGAATCCTATTGTTCTAGGACCAATCAGACTGCTGCCTTTTGGATCCTATTGTTCTAGGACCAATCAGACTGCTGCAGTTTGGATCCTATTCAACTCAGTACATAACAAATGCAAAGGAGGTTCAAATATATAGGAGAGGAATCCCTTCAGGAACTTCCCTGATTTCTGACTTCCTGTGTGTTCTCAAGCAAGGGGGATTAAGGAGGCAAAGGAAATATTTAGTCTTTAGGAGACCCAAGATGGCTTTTGGATTGCTTTCCTGTACTATTTTAGACACATGGTTTATATACTTATGTATGTGCGTTTACCTTGTGCAATTATCAACATTTACTCTATATTTGAGACCTTAGAATTCCTATAACATCTTGGAAGCAAGAGAATGTCTGTTGGCTCAAAGAGATAAATAAAGGCCAGTCTGAGGCTCTTTCCACTTCCCAAGAAAAGTGAAGGAAATGTTTCGGCTGATTAGTGATTCCGTTCAGTCAAATGCATTTTAGTGTGCGGCTTGAAGTCAAGGTATGGCAGCTTCAGATGAAAGCATCTCTCCTAATCAGCATGGACACCTCTCTTATTCATTTCATGTCCTTGTTCTTGATATCGTCTTGCCGGTTTCCAAATAACCTTCCCACTTCACAGGCTCCCTGCAGGGGATCCCGACTGTTTTGTCTCCTGTCACTTTCGATCATTAGTTTTTGAGAAAGCTTGGATCCTTGACACTCTTGGAGAATCCCTCTGTATGTTTGACCTAAAGTTCCACCACAAAGCGCCAACAAACTGATTACACATCTTAATTGATCCAGGCGACAAGCCTGTATTCACTTACCTGGGAAGAAATCCAATTGAACTCAGTGGGGCTTAATTCTAAATGGACATGTCTAGGATTGCAGTATGAAAAAAACCCCAACAACCCCCAAAACATTCTAAAACTGAATCCTCCTAGAAAGTCCTACCTGCATGGCTGAATGAGTATCCTTGAATCCTGTTAGCAAAGTACATTAGGATCCCACAGGATTCCCCTTTCTGTTTTCTGCAGCTTCAGCTTACTTCGTTTGCCTTTCTTTTTTCTGAATTTCGTGCACATTTGTATTTCTGCACACACTGGATTATGCAGCGGTGGGGGGGGGATGGAAGAAGCAAATATTAACAATATGAATATTCCCCATTGAAATTTTCCACATAAAATTCAGAGTTGAATTTTGAAAGGTAATGTTTTCATTTAAAATTTAGTATTCAGGGCACATGGGCACCTCTTGAATATTTTGATTTGGGGAAAGTCCGAAAACGAAAACTCAAAAGCTCTCAGCTGACAAATGTTAACTATTAAATATTAACTTGCAGGCTGTCAGCTCTCAAATCTAACAATGTTCACCACCTAGCCGCTCCAATGAAACGTTTAACACGATTGCATGCTGCAAGTAGATCCCGTATTCTGAGGTGGACCAAATGTCCCTTAGAGCACCTGCCATTTGCATGCTGTGGTGAACCATCAAATAGATAAATACCCTGACCATTGCTTCCAAAACCACCTTCCCAGTGCAATAATCCCTTTTTTAAAATAAGAGGCTATCTGTGTGAACTGGGTATCTCCTTTATAAAAAAAATCAGTATCATTAAGGAAGAATAGGCAACTTCTAAATTATGGACCACTTAGATCAGAGAGAGAGAGCTTCTATCGCCTTTGATCAAAACAATCTCTTCTCCCTTATCAGACTATCTTCTATGTCCTGATGCTGGAGGTTTGGTGGATGGGACAAAGGTAAGGGTCTTCTCTGTGATCCCATCTAAATAGTGGCACTCTTTATCCCATCACAGCAGATGTTTCTGCTTAGGGAGGCTTTACCAGTGCCAATGTTTTGTCCAATGCCTTTGCTTTATCTACTGCACCTATGACTGTTTTTATTAGAGACAGTGTTGTTCAGTGGTTAGCATGGCAGACTAGACCCTGGGAGACCAGGGTTCAAATTCCCACTCAGCTATGATGCTCACTGGGACGCGGGTGGCGCTGTGGGTGAAACCTCAGCGCCTAGGACTTGCAGATCGCATGGTTGGCGGTTCGAATCCCCGTGGTGGGGTGCGCTCCCGTCGTTCGGTCCCAGCTCCTGCCCACCTAGCAGTTCGAAAGCACCCCTAAGTGCAAGTAGATAAATAGGTACCGCTTTATAGCGGGAAGGTAAACGGTGTTCCGTGTGCTGCGCTGGCTCGCCAGATGCAGCTTGTCACGCTGGCCACGTGACCCGGAAGTGTCTGCGGACAGCGCTGGCTCCCAGCCTATAGAGTGAGATGAGCGCACAACCCTAGAGTCTGTCAAGACTGGCCCGTACGGGCAGGGGTACCTTTACCTTTACCTTTTATGATGCTCACAGCCTCTCAGCCTAATCTACTTCACAGGGTTGTTGTTGGGGATTAAATGAGGAGACAAAGAAGGGTGTATGTCCCCTTGAGCTCCTTGGAGAAAAATGTGTGAGTGAAATGCAATAAATAATAATTAAAACAAAGATTATTTTGCTTTTGTTATATTATTATTATATTATTTGTGGAATAATTTTAAAAAATATTTTTAATGGTGTGTAAGCTTTAGAAGTGTGTGACATACATCTTCATATAAATAAAAACCAGTTTTGCACACCCATTGCCATGTACTGTCATGGCAAAGTACTTTATACCATTGCATGCCATCAACCACCAAATATTGAAATCAAATATAGTTGGGTGTCAAATGCCAGTATCCAATATTGAATGAATATTCTGTGAATATGCAGAGAATATCTGGGGAACGTTTGAATTTGATAATGAATCCCGCATTTCGGATATTCATCTCAGCCATAGAACTTAACAGCTTTGGATCAGGCCATTTATTACAATCTATAAATAGGGCCTTTTGCATATTAATTACATTGCAGCACCTTGAGGTTTTGACTCCACCTACAGCTTTTAATTTGAGGTGGCACATATCTCACGAGGATTTAAAGGTGACCACGAAGACACAGCAACTGTCACTTTAAAAACCCATTTCATTTTGTATTTTAGGGGAGACTTTTCATTACACCGAAAGGGCTAGCAGCTTTCCCATGTGACCCTCCCATAGCAGAGGTTCCATGTTGTCTGCCTGAGATGTATTAGATAGTTAACAGTAAAGGTCACTCAGCACTTATTAACATTAGAATCTCATTTAGGTTCCTTGGACCCTACGGGCATTTTAAGTATTCACAATGCACTACAATGGCGAGTGCCTTTAGAAACTGGCGGTATTGCATTGCTCTCCCTGAAAGATAATAATAGCTCGGAAAGGTTGCACACTCTTCATCGTGCATGTAGATCAACTCTGATGCTATTGGCACTGCAGTTAAGTTTTATCCATATTTCTTCTCCTACTAAATTATCTGGGCTTTCCAGTGAGCTGGGGGAAGATGTGGCATATGCTGTTCTGTATAGAAATGTTGGTTTAACTCTTGTCCAATATGCATTCATTTTTGTCAAGTGTTTGGCCTGTTAAAGATGAAGGTTAAATTCAAACTGATGGCTAATTGCCATGTCCATGCCCCTCACTTGATGACTTGCATATAGTATCTCAGAAAGAGCGTCATATCACGACAAACACAATGGCAAGTCAAATCACTTGGATTGTATTTAGCCATTGTATTTACAGTGAGAAACCAAGCCCACCTAATGACGGAACGAAATAGGATTATTTAATCGCTACTCAGTGAGAGAGAGAGAGAGAGAGAGAGAGAGAGAGAGAGAGAGATCAACTATAAGTTAACAGCCGCCTCATTCAAAACATTCACCTGCTTTGTCTGTGACTATGGACCACTCTGTACATTCCTCTTCAAATCCATCAGAAACCACCAAACCAAACTACAACTTCCAGGAGGCAATGCAACAATCTGTGTGCACATGACACCATCAATATGTGTGCCCTAAACTAGTGAGCCAGGACAGAATGATCAGAATACAAATATTTTCCAAACACAACAGCAGCAAGAATACTTATTGCAAAGTATTGGAAGACACAAGATTTACCCACCCTGGAAGAGTGGCAGATGAAGGTGATGGACTATATGGAACTGGTGGAAATGACTGGCAGAATCCGAGACCAGGGAGAAGAGCTGGTGGAAGAAGACTGGAAGAAATTTAAAGACTATTTGCAGAAATATTGTAAAATTAATGAATGCTAAAATGATGCTGGATTGAAATTAAGTGGCATTAGCAACAAGGTTAATAAGAATATGCAAAAATGGATTGATAATGGATGAAAAAATATAGTTATAATATGTTAAGATATAGAGTTAAGATAAAGGAAAGAGGGTAAGGATTTGCTGAACTGACTATGTGAACAGGAATACAAAAAAGGGAGGTGTGAGGAGGTCAAGGAAACAAGCAAACAAGCTTAAAGATATGAAAAAAAAATGGATTTGTTTTTAACTTTTTCTACTTATTTCTTTTTTGTATTTTGTATTTTTTTAATGTATTTTTGTATTTTTTTGTATTTTTTTCTTTTTTTTCTTGTCTTCTTTTTATTCTGTTAATTTTTGCTTTTTGTAAAATCCTAATAAATATCTTATAAAAAAAACACAAATATTTTCCAAACACTCACTAAGAAAAGGTAAAGATAAAGGACCCCTGGGTGGTTAAGTCCAGTCAAAGGTGACCGTGGGGTATGGCACTCATCTCACTGAGGGAGCCGGCGTTTGTCCACAGACAGCTTTCCAGGTCATGTAGCCAGTATGACATAACTGCTTCTGGCACAATGGAACACCATGACGGAAGCCAGAGCAGATTCAAACCGCCGACCTTCTGATCGACAAGCCCAAGTGGCTCAGTGGTTTGGACCACAGCGCCACCCGTGTTGAGATGGACACCGGAACCCCATAGTCGCCTTTGACTGGACTTGACCATCCAGGGGTCATTTACCTTTTTACTCACTAAGAAAGTACCCCTTTAGACCTCTTGCAGCTGCATGCAAACCAGTTTTCAGAGCTCACATGGCTGGTGGCTACTTCTGAACAGTGTGAACGAGATTCATCTTAAGGGTCTCTTCCACTGAACTGGCATGCTGCCAGGAGGGCGTGGGGAACACCAATTCTGCGTGAAAGAGCCATGCAGGTGTCCCCATCCCTGGAATAGAACAATTCAGACCCACACCCCAGCCATGCATCATCTACTCATAAAAGAGTAGCCTCCAGGTATATCTGAAGGATACCTTGGCATGGAAAGAATCCATGTTGGGAGGAGATATGAGAATTTACTTACTGGACAGGAAGGGTGGCCCTCAAATGAATTTAGGCAGTCCAAATATGGAGGGTGGATGCTTTAGGAGGGAGGTGTGTTGCCAATAAAAGATTTAGAAGAATGTATCAATGGGACCTGTACGGGTTTTGATGGTTTTCATTTCTTTGGGGGGTGGAGAATGGAAGGGAGTTTAACATCCTTTGGTTCTTGTTCTGTCACAATTTGTGGTTGTGGTTGTTTTTGCCAGTGTACTGGAAGAAGCAAAGATCACCAGTGTCGAAGCAATGATTTTTCAACATCAACTTCATTGGACTGGTCATGTTGTGCGGATGCCTGATTATCATCTTCCAATGCAACTACTCTATTCCGAACTTAAAAATGGAAAGTGTAATGCTGGTGGTCAACAAAAGAGGTCTAAAGATTGTCTCAAGACAAATCTTTAAAAATGTAGTATAAACACCGACAACTGGGAAACACTCAGCTACGAGTGATTGCCAAAGAAGAAGAATCTTTGTATTATTTTTTAAAAAATCTATATAAATAATGAAATCTCCCATGTTTGGGTTTTGAAATATTGGCAGATCTCAAGACTCCTTGATTACAGCATGCGTTTACACTTCTTTCTTCAATTCAGCTATCTCTCTTGTTACCTGGCTCCCCCCCCCCTTTTCACCTTCTCTCTTTTGCTTCCCTGTCTTGTATCCAGCCAAAAATGACTCAGCGATATCATCACTTCCTGAAGAGCAAGGAAGAGAAAGTCTATATTTGCTGAATAACGCAGGCATCGGACTGTTTTGAGGGTCCTTGTCATACATCAGTGAAGGACTATAAAGGGAGACCAGAAAGTAACAAACCTTGTCTTGAACCTTTGTGAGTTTGAACGTTTGTTAGCGACTCGGTGAGATTTTGCTTTCTCTTTGTGCCAGAAATAAAGCAGAACAACAGGAAAGAAAATGTAACATATTGTAATATGTTTTCAAGCTCAGAGAGGGGTGAAAAAAAGGTGCTTCGTTTTATAACGTCGGGTTGAATGACATACCCACTTCTGTTTCATGGAACATATTGGTAACAACCCTCTTTTTATACCAAGAATCACTTCCAAGGTCTCACAACCACCCACGCCCCAGTTATATGTTGTTCAAAGTTCTACTTTGTTCAGAAAAATACAATAGTTTGGATATAAAACCCAAAAGGTGCCTCTGTTCTTTTGGTTAAAGATATTATAGACTCTTGGAAATAACAAGCTCCACAGCTCATAGATATCAAGACAAAAGTACAAAGATTCACAAAATGTTTAGGGGTATGTGTACCCCCAGAAAAAAACACTGATTGTAGGTGCCAATAAGGGGGTCAGGGAAGAGTCAAACAGTCACCAGGTAAATGGGAACAGAAGGAGTGGTGGTGCTGTTAGCTATCATAACATAGAATAATAGAATCTTAGAGTTGGAAGGGACCAAGGATCATCTAGTCCATATTTTAAGGTTGTTCAAATGAATATTCTAAAATGTAAAATAGAAAAAACTTAATAAAAATTATACAAAAAGAAAGGTGTGTCCCCCCAAAAAAATGTTTAGCTAGAATCTCCTTTCTTGTAAGTTGAAGCCATTGCCTTGAGTCCTACCCTCCAGAGCAGGAGAAAACAAGCATGTTCCCTCGTCCATTGAACAGCCCTTAAGATATTTGAAGGTAGCTCTCGTATTTGAGAAAGACTCCCTTTCTCAAAATTCCTGTGCCATCTCTTTCTCTCCCTCTATAAATGCCACTTCCCAACATTTCACCCCATATTCCCTGTGTCCATCACATTCAATCAATCCTGATAGAAACTGTGTCAGAGTTATGGCAGTGGAGGCTGATTCAGCTCTCAATAAATCCTGTTGAGTTCTATGGAAGAATAGGTTGAAAGCTTGAGCAAACTTAAAAGGATGAAGGGATTGGCTTCTCATTCCAGACACTAGACTCACCATTAAATTCACAGGTAGAGGACCAATTTCACCGCTGCCTTAGTAGTCATCGGTAGTCATCAACTGGGTGCCTCTGCCATCAATTCAGAATGTTGGTGCTGACCTTTAAAGACCTAAATGGTCTTGGCCCTGTATACCTGAAGGAGCATCTCCACCCCCATTGCTCAGTCCAGACACTAAGGTCCAAATCCAAGGGTCTTCTGGTGGTTCCCTCACTGCAAGAAGTGAAGCTACAGGAAACCGTGCAAAGGGCCTTCTTGGTAGTGGTGCCCGCCCTATGGAACGCCCTCCCATCTGATGTCAAGGAGATAAGTAACTATACAACTTTTAGAAGATGTCTGAAGGGAGCCCTGTTCAGGGAAGTTTTTAATATGCTGGAAGCCACATAGTGTGGCTGGGGCAACCCAGCCAGATGGGCAGGGTGCAATTATTATTATTATTATTATTATTATTATTATTATTATTATTATCTACAATGAAGTGGGTCATGTTATTGACAACCCAGCTATGGAGTGTTCACCATAGTGAGTTTCACTTCATTGCCTTTTTTCAGCACTGGATGAGAACTTTTCAAAAAAAATAATAATATCAGGTTGCAAACCATTTTAACCCCTGATGGATTTGGGGTTTTGTGGTATTTTGATTGAGGGTTTAGCAATAGAGTAGAGTCAGATGTTACTGAGCCCCATTGAGTTTGATGGGACAAAATAAAAATGTGGTAACTGGCAACATGATTGAGAGAGGGTAAAACTTGCTTTGCTGTAAGAACTTGGTATTTTCTTTAGCTAATATTTATTTTAAATCAAAGAAGAAGAAAGAAATAACACTATAACCGTATTTTATTTATGACTGAGCGTAGATAGCCTCCCATAATTCTCCAGGCCATTTGTGAGTGGGTGGCAGTGGAGAGTGGCTCTGGCAATCCAGCTAAATGGGTGGGGTATAAATAATAAAATTACTACTACTACTACCACTACTACTACTACTACCTAATCAAATAGTCTTCTTAGGGAGTGCAAATCCCCAGAGAATTTCTCAGAAAATTTCTGTGAAATTTTGGCTCACTTAATGTCATATGAAACTATAAATTCATACTGGCTGATGAAGGAAACTCTGAGTTAGGAGAGGAGAACTGGAAGAAATAGGGCACAAGGTCATTGCTAGTTGCAGAAATTTTAAAATATATTGGGTTGGAATCACCCTTGTGTTTGAAACTTCCTCTTCTTCAATATGGTATAAAAGTTGGGAGATCCCATTCTGTCAAATATTCTTGAGGGTTGTGGCTAAGATTTTCAGTTTGTTTTTGAGAAATTTCAGCTTAGCCCTTATCTTATGACTATTAAATAAACACATGGCTTTAATAGTTTCAGTAATAAGCTGTGAGTCTCCTACAAAGACCCTGAGTTATGAGTGCACTGCCTCGCTCTTTTATTCCCTCTGTTTCCCTCTTTTGCTCCCCTCTTTTATTACCCCTTTCCCAGAATAGGCTAAAAGTGCCAAAGACCTACTGCTCCGCAGAAAGCTCTTTCTGGGCAACTCTGCTATAAATATAACCATGTGGCTGGGCTGGGTGATTACCGTCTTTGAAATAATGGTTTATCACTTTTGCGTTTACGATGCCACTGATCAGTTTTTTATAATCATAGGAAGGCTCTCTGGGTCTGCTTTTTGTTGCCTCGTAATCGCCCGCCTTGTGCAGATGAAGCCTCCGAGCTATCAGTTTTCGCGTCTCGCTGCCCGGCCTGGTTGTGTGATGGAGATTGAACAGCCCCTGCATCTTATTTGTTTCTAATCATATTACACTTGTCTTTAGGGCCTCGGCTGCGGCACCTGTGAAGCTCTATCATCATGAAAAGCCAAAATCAGATTTTAAAAGCCTCATGCTACTAATGGAAATGTGGACGACTCAAACTGATAAGGGCCTAATCCGTGTGCTGCTCTGAATAGCTTTTATTTCCGAGAAACATGACTGGAACACGCTCAGTTGTTCTTCCTTAGTTTGACTGAATAGGAGCCTTAAGACAGGAGAGTCAGTCTCTTTGACTTTCATCTACACAAGTGGAAAATAGGCAGAATTTGGTTGAAGGATGAGCTGCTTATTTTTATTCCAGGTCTGCATACCCTCCAACAAAGGGATTTGGGTGGCGCTGTGGTCTAAACCACTGAGCCTCTTGGGCTTGCCGATCAGAAGGTCAGTGGTTCAAATCCAAGCAACGGGGTGAGCTCCCATTGCTTTGTCCCAGGGCCAGCCAACCTAGCAGTTTGAAAGCACACCAGTGCGAGTAGATAAATAGGTACCACTGTGGCAGGAAGGTAAACAGCATTTCTGTGTGCTCTGGCTCCTGTCACAGTGCTCCATTGCACCAGAAGCGGTTTACTCATGCTGTCCACATGATACAGAAAGCTGTCTGTGGACAAACACTAGCTCCCTCAGCCCAAAAGTGAGATGAGCACTGCAACCCCAAAGTCGCCTTTGACTAGACTTAACTGTCCAGGGGTCCTTTACCTTTTTTCAGCATGAGGTCACAATGGCCAGTCTCTCTCCTTCAAGCAGCCATGGTCCTTCAGGCAAGCAACGCTACCATGGCAGCATGGGGTCACAATGGCCAGTCTTTCTCTTTGAGCATCAGCGCAAGGTCACAATGACTAGTCCCTCTCTTTGGCACCAGCAGCATTAACATTAGCCCACAATGGCCAGTATCCTTCTCTCACTGAAATGAGCAGCAGCTGAAGCATGCTGGGACACAGCCTTCAGGGGTTGCATAACTCCATAGCCTCCAACATTTCTCAAATGAAAAGAGGGATGTCCTATGGAAAAGCATGACATTCCGGGATCAAATCAGAAACTGGGACTCATCTTGCTTTCAGCCCAGAAACTGGGACTGCTTCTGTAAATTTGGGACTGTCCCTGGAAAACAGGGACATTTGGAAGGTCTGGGTCTGGTTAACCTTGTAAACTCCATGACACTTGCCAAGTCAAAGGGCCAAGAACCATGGGGCAGGGGGAAGTTTGGCAGAAGGAAGATTGTGACAAGAAATTCCTCCACCCCCTTTTTTGCATAACCATGATGGGGAGAAAGGATTGAGCCATGTCATGTGAGCATCTTTACAAGTCTGTCCATTTATCCAGTTGCTTCATCCTTTGGCCAGAGATTAGTGCAAGACTGGCATAAGAGACATGCCTGATGGCAGTTCTGCTTACACATCTGCACACACATCTGTAGGGCTTGATCAAACTAACTGCAGGGGCATCGCTGGGCACAGATATTTGGAAACTGATTCCTCCTTCAAGAGAGGACACTTGCTCTTGTCTAATAAATGGCTATTGGTTTTCAGGGGGAAGGACATATATTCTAGACCCCACCCCCATCATTGTTGTTTGACACCATCATTCTCATTCACTTATTTCTGTTTCATATACTTGCATGAAGAACCTTAATGGTACACTGCATTTTGTCACCAGAAATAAAAGTGTTATCTCCTGAAAGGTCATGTCTCTTAAGATTAATGTATCGCGCTGAAAACAAATACCACTGGCAATTATCATGGGAGCAGAACCACCACCACCACCGGGCTCTATAAAAGAAAAGGTGCTGGCTTTCATTCCGTGCTACTCAAGATCACTTGCAAAGTGTCTGTTGGCACTTCCTGTTATGAATCCACCTGTCACAAATCACATTTCATCAGCCAAGGCTGAAGAAAAATATAATGCAAAAAAGACCTTGGGATCTCATGTATAGCCATCCAACAACCGTGGCTTTGGCTTGACATTTGCAGGTTGCTTCAGATGGGTAGTGGTTCCACATTCAGTTTTATGGCGTTGTTAAAAAGCACCGGGAAGGTGGAGAGGGTGTGTGAGTTGGCAACAGATTGTGGGGGAAAGTGTACGGCCTCTTCAATGACACCAGCGCCTGTCTTTTATACAAGATCTGCTTCAGGCAAGAAAACCTCTTGTGTTGTCGCTGTCGCACATGAAGTAAGACATGGGCATCCTGGTGTAAGAGGCTGGAATGGTGGGGACGACCCACCCCCTTCTCCTGAACCTTCTCGAGAACAGGAGGGCAGTATGGATTTAGAACAGTGGTTTGCAGAAGGTCACAGTTCAGAAGCTGCAGAGGGGAGAAGTTGGGAAATATTGGAAGAGGAACAACAGGAAGAAAAAACACCAGGGGAGAGACAGCTGAGAGACCCAGTGTCTTTGGAAAGCATTGCTGATGCCCCTTCTCTCAGGACCAGACATGCATTGAGAGCAGTAGAACAGAAAGCTCAGAGGCAGAAAGCTCAGATTAGCCGACACAGGGATGACGTAGAATAGGAGAGATGGAGGGGGTGGGGCTTTACTCGGAGCAACGCCATTATCTAAGAGAGACTGCATTCCTTCATCTCTATCTGTGAATATATTAAATAAATGGCTTGGGAAGGACTATTATTGTTCCTCTGCTTCTTGGCTGCTACCATGGGATTTCTAGAGGTTATGGACTGGGCCAAGAGAGAAGTTTCAGTGTGCTGCAAGGAACCAAGGGTGATGTCCAGTAGTGCCTCCATCCTTGCTGGCCACAACCTTGCATGAGGTCATTGCTGACATCATAAAAGCGGTTGATTGTAAGCTATTTTCACTTGATCCCACTGTGTGTATTGTAAGCTTGTGTTCAGTATGGAGATGTGGAGGCTCCAGCTGCTTGATGGGAGTTGGGAGATGGGCCTGGTCCCACCTGGAGTTGCCAAAGGTTATTTAAAAGAATAGTGGGCTAGTGGCCAAGGAGGATCCTTCACTATTGGTGGTCTTGAGGAACATAAGGCTGCCAAGTAGGTGAAGCTAAGCAGGAGTGGGTCTGGAAAGTGCCTGGATGGTGGACCCCATGGAAGTCATACATATGTCGCCTTGAGATCCATGGTGGAAGAGCGAGTGGGGTATAAATGTAAGAAAATGTTTGTAGACTACTGTACTGTCACTTGGAGATAGGCTGGAGAAAGGAGGGAGAAAGGAGGAAGGAGAAAGGAAGAGGGAGAAAGGAGGAGGAACATGGGTGAAGAAAGCTTGTCTCCTTTCTGTCCGAGGTCTAGGGGAATGTGGGTGACGCTGTGGTCTAAACCACTGAACCTCTTGGGCTTGCCGATCAGAAGGTTGGCGGTCCGGATCTCCATGATGGGGTAAGCTCCCGTTGCTCTGTCCCAGCTCCTGCCAACCTAGCAGTTTGAAAGTACACCAGTGCAAATAGATAAATAGGTGTCGCTGTGGTGGGAAGATAAACGGTGTTTCCGTGCACTCTGATTTCCAACATGGTGTCCCATTGCACCAGAAGCGGTTTACTCATGCTGGCCACATGACTCGGAAAGCTGTCTGTGGACAAATGCCTGCTCCCTCGACCTGAAAACGAGATGAGTGTCGCAACCCCATAGTTGCCTTTGACTGTACTTAACCTTCCAGGGGTCCTTTACTTTTACCTTTACCTAGGGAGGAAGGGCAAGTGCTGACAAGAGCAGGCCCAAACCCTAACCTACCCCACACTGTGAAGCAATATGAAGAACTGAAATAGGCTGTTCAACAGCTGAAAAGACTATTAACTACGATAAATACTTTTCTTCCAGATAGTGAAGCACCATCCACATGGCATGTTTTCAGAATCATTAAAAGCACCTTCATTTATCACGAAGGCCCCGGTAGCCTTTCTTCTCATCTTTGCCATTTTATGCCTATTTAGAACACAGCTCTTTAAAACGTCCCCAGGAAATCTATAAAAGCTCGATGGAAATAATTCTGCAAAGATTTTTATAGAGAAGCTCGTGGAGCACAATTAATGCTTTCAGTTCGGTGTGCATCATGCTAACTACAGGGCTTCCATCACCCATAATCTATATAATTGGCCTTTCTGGCATCAGATGGCAGTGTTTGGGAAGGCAAGAGATATCTGTGGGGAAGAATTGGGAAAGGCAGCTCTACTGCCAGGGTGGTTCGGACCCTCAGGCCTGGGGGCTGAATGCAATTCTCAAAGCTTCTCTCTCTGACCCAGGCAACATCTCTTTGTAAGCCTCACCTCCTCCTTGCCCTTCTTCACACACACCCTGAGTGTTCTTTCCTAGTTGGCCTGTTTCCTTGAAAAGGTCTCTTGAAAAGGATGGAGAGGGATGTGTAACTGTGTACAGAAACTAGCCTGCTTTACAGAGGCAGAATTTAGATTGATTGCTCCGCCCTGATCTCCTTTGGAGGGAGGGCAGGATATAAATTTTATTTTTTAAATAAAAAATAATATGATGCCTCACCTGGTGGGTGGGCAGAGTAGATTACATGCATCCACCTCTCAAAAGAAATGGTGAGGATCTGGCCAAGCAAAGTGCACCCCAAATTTGAGCTGCAGTGAGAAAACGCCTGGTCACATCCCTGGCCATCACCTGTCCTAGCTACAAGAGGACCCAAAATTGGTCTGCAAATTTCAGCTAGGAGAAGCCATGATGTTCTCTGTGGGAAGCGCATGCATGACACACACACACCCAGTTGTACATTCCCCATCATATTGTGCGGTGTGCACATATTGCTACACTAAAGACCTGCGATGATTTGACACCAAGCGTTGCTTTCCCTGAAAGAATTCTGGGGATTGAAGCACATTGATCCAGAACACTGAGAGTTTTCTGCTTGAGATCTCTCAGTCCCCAGAATCGATTCTTGTTCTATGAAACAGAGAGGAAGGGCTACCACATTTTCAGAAGTTTACAGAGAACCATTTGCAAGGACGCCTGAAATGCTAGCATTTCTCACAATAAATTCTGTATTAGTGCAGATATACTACCAGGTCTCTCTAGATTAGGGTTGCCATATTTCAAACAGGGAAAACCCAGACAGAAAAGTTGTTGGTTTTTTCGGGGGGGGGGGGGCAGAGCTGGCAAAATTGCAAAAAAATAAAATAAAAAATCCATTGTCCTGTACAGAGCAACCTTACATTTACAGAGCAAAATATCCTCTTGAATTATATACCCATCACATCGAACCTTACAAAAGGACAATACGAGTGGACTCTCCATGCCCTTACCACAACAAAAAGACTGATACAGATGAACTGGAAAAATAAAAATGTGGCTCCCTTCTATGTTGGATTGAAGACTTATACAAAATGGCAACATATGAACAACTTGCATATAAATGCAGACTTGCCATGGACAAATTCAATGATATTTGGAATCCATTCTTACAATTACTGTAATAGATTAAGATCTGATGAAGTACAATAACAACTTTGTAAAATATACAGTTTGGGGCGTTTCTTTACCTTCCCTTCTACACAGGTGCTGTTTCTCGTTCTCTTTCTCTCTCTTTTATTTATGGCTCACCATGTTTAGTGCACATCTAATTATGTACTTTCTGAACTTTCAATAAAGATGTCTGGAAAAAAGAAAGAAATGCTGTTTTTGAGCTATTTTTATAGGAAATCAGCAAAAGGCACTGTCGACATGGACTGCCATAGGTCCAGATTTTCCCTGTTAACGATTTTCACCCAGACACTGCTGCCGACTGCAGTATTCTGAATATGTCCGGTACGTCCCAGACATATGGCAACCCTGCTCTATATAAGATTTTCCACAGACATTCTGAACCATGGGAGCCAACAGAGAGTTTGGATTACCATCTCACTGGTGCCCTGAATCCTCCCAGAAACATTTTCAAGTACAGTGGAAGCTTGATTAGCTATCTCACTTGGAGGACATCTGTAGCCATTTGAAGGGGTGATAGCTGACAGCTGAGTCGGCTAATCATATTACCCATGCTAATCAGTGTTAATCAATTCATGCTGAACAATGATCAGCAGAGGGCATGACCTCATTCCAGTTAATCCGGACACCTGTGAGTGCAAAAGAACAAAGATTATGGGAAATTAATTTAAATCCAGGCTTAAATTCTGCACTAAATGTTATGGTCATTTTTTTTTATTGACTTTGGAAAGATCAGGTGGAGGCTGTAACTTTGAAACAGGGATGCTTGAGCAATTTGAGCCACAGCTCTAGAACTAATGTGCAGCTCAGGATTTAGTTACCCAAAAGATTTTGCATTTGTCTGAATGCCCTGGTGTAGTTCTTGGCAGATGTAGTTCAGACAGACAGACAGACAGACAGACAGACAGACAGATATGTAAGCATTGTGATCTGTTTATTTTTTTAATCCTACAAATTAATTCAGAAACCAGATGGAATTGAACTATTTCTAAAAGCATACGAATGTAACACAAACCAGACAGATATGGATTTAACTATCCCTATTGCGGGTGGCGCTGTGGGTTAAACCACAGAGCCTAGGACTTGCCAATCAGAAGGTTGGCGGTTCGAATCCCTGTGACGGGGATGAGCTCCCGTTGCTCAGTCCCTGCTCCTGCCAACCTAGCAGTTCGAAAGCACATCAAAATGCAAGTAGATAAATAGGTACCACTCCGGCGGGAAGGTAAATGGCATTTCCGTGCGCTGCTCTGGTTCGTCAGAAGCAGCTTAATCACGCTGACCACATGACCCAGAAGCTGTACGCCAGCTCCCTTGGCCAATAAAGCGAGATAAGCGCCGCAACCCCAGAGTCGGTCACGACTGGACCTAATGGTGAGGGGTCCCTTTACATTTACCTTATTGTAGAATTATTGGGGCTGTAGTTAGATTTGTTCCATTATTTTACTTAAACATTCTTTTAACCATGTACTTTTTCAGCTCAGTTGTTTTCATGGCGGAAACTTCCACTGATTTACATCTGGGTAAATGTGCACAGGGTTGCCCCATATATCCTTGTTTGTTTTGATCAATGGAATGTGGAAAAATGTAAGAGTTTTAGCCTCTCTCTTTCTGTCACTTCTTAAGTAACACTTTTGATTTGGGTAGGCATCAATCGTGGGCCTTCTCTCCGATCAATCCTGCCATCCTAAACACATTTTCAAAGCTGTAGGAAGCGCTGGGGCATATTCTCAAGTCTGTGTATACAGAAGCGAACTGTAAATGTGTTTAGGGAAAGGGCAGTAGTCAGGAAACAGCACTTCCACTTCTAAGTCAAAAGAACAGCCAATGGACTCCTTGCACTTCATTGATTTAACCTGCATTCCTGTAAGTCAGCCATACTGATCAGTCACAGCAGCTCTGCTGACAGCGAAAGCAAATTAAAAATAAATAAAAATACTGTTATTGTGTTTGAGGTGTATTACCAGAAATGCAGCTGGCAAAGAATTCCACACCCTTATCGAACCTTCTTATGCATAATGGATCCCCTTTGATTTTTTCTGATGCTTGAGGTTGTGAACTTATTGGATTTATGTCAGCAGCTAGAATTTTTGCAGGGGCTATTATTTGGCACGTCCAGTTTTATTTTGATAGTGGTAATGAGCTTGGATGGGAGACTTTCTCCTCCTGAGAGATGTCTTCTGCATAAAATCTCAGTTCTGTGGAAATGGAAGGGTAATATATCCCAAACCATATTATAAATAGTAGCAGTGGGAGTACCACTTCAGGCTTTTGAGGTAGGGGTTTCACGTCTTAATGAAAGATTTATTTATTTAAAAGGTTTATATCCCACCTTTTGGCTGCAAGAGCCCTAGAGGTAGGGTGGTCCCTTATCACAATACTAAAAAGGCGGACACAGGTCTCTGTAATGCCAAGTATGGAAGCAAATTTAAAAATAATTGCTATAATTATATACAATTGTAGCAAACATCTCTTCAAAGCCGGCTTGGCATGGGAGACCCAGATGGCTTGCAGGGCTCTTGAGGAAAACATAGAGAAGTCAGTGAGGCTGAGGTCATGGGTGTCAAGACTGGGCATAGAGCTTGGGCCCACAAAAGAGGGAGGCAATTTATAAAGCCAATTTCACCTATATCTGAGGTCCCTTGGGGCCAGTCTGGGAGCTGGCTGGTGCAAGGTCAGAGACACAGTGTGGGGGTGCCAGTGGGGCTGTGGAGGAACCCACACTTGTGGAGAGGAAGGCCATGCTGTGCTGGGGGCTCCGATGTGGGGCACCTAGTTTGTTCCCCACCAAGTGCTGCGTCGCCTGCTCAAGCTCCCCCCCCCCAGCACAGGTGAACTGTCAGCACTTCTTGCCCCTGATGAGGGGAAGGGTTGCTCTGATGGTGTCAGCGGCAAGGGCTGGGGTGCTGTGGCAGGATCTGTCAGCCTCCGCACTCTGTGCCTGCTCCCTAGTGAGCAGTTACCCCCCCGGCACACCCGCCTGCCTCCTGGTGCACATGCATCAGCCCAGGTGTAGTAGCAGTAGTAGTAGTAGTAGTAGTAGTAATATTTATACCCCACCCATTCGTCTGGGTTTCCCCAGCCACTCTGAGTGGCTCCAAAAAGATTAAAAACACAATAAAACACCAAACGTTAAAAACGTCCCTAAACAGGGCTGCCTTCAGATGTCTTCTAAAAGTCAGATAGTTGTTTATTTCAGATAGATGGGAGGGCATTCCACACGGCTGGCACCACTACCAAGAAGGCCTTCTGCCTGCTAAGAGGTCAGGCTACATGGCTGTGTAAGTTCCAGTAGGGGAGGGGAGCAGCTGATATTATTTATTAACTGTCTTCAATATCTGTCTCTCTGTCTGTCTGTCTGTCTGTCTGTCTATCTATCTGTCTACACTAGGAAAATTGTAGGGGAAAGTGTATTTCTGAGGTTTGATGGCTCATAGCACCACTTTTTTTGGAGTAATACCATAAAATTATATATCAATGGAAAGATGATTTATTGAAGCATGTAATGCAACAAAGTTTGTTCAATTATCTGTATTCTATCAAAAGTTATAGCCAAATAACCAGAAAATGTTTGCTCTGCAGTAGCTTTCCTTCATTTGAATGTAGCCAATGAGCATGAGTGAGCCAATCAGGTATTCTGGGCCATCAAACCTCAGAAAAACACCCCACAATTTTGGCCACTAGTGTATATATCAAGACGATATACAAAATATAATAAATAAAAGACAGTTTAAAGCAACACACACACACGAATATTAAATAATAATAATAATAATAATAATAATAATAATAATAATAATAATACAAAACAGACCTATTCATCCTGCTGGGAAAGCTTGGTGAAATGAAAATGTGCAAAGCTAAAATGTGCATATGCTATTCTACCCAGTTCTGCTGCTAGGACTGCTCACCTCTGTCATGTGGCCCTCAGGAGTATGCGTAGAAGGGATTGTGGCCCTCAGTGTGGGCAAAGCTTCCCCACCACTTATAGCATCTTTATAAGCATCAGGAGTACTTTACGGTCCTTTGCAGCATCACAGCAACTCTTTGAGGGAGGGAGAGTCAGGAGACAAAACCCTTCCCAAACTTCAGAGTTTTAGGGCTAAATGCGAGTTTTGAGTTTTGAGCTCCTGCATTCGAGCTTAACTTTCACCAAATGCATCAAAGGACGACGGGCAATGAAATGCAATCAGGGCCATAACGCTTTGCATAGTAAGCAGTGGAGATTAATTGTTATAGCGTCAATGCCAGAAACAATCCCAATAAAAACATTCAGAAATCCCTAGGCTTGCATTGAATTAAGTTAAATTGCCTCCAAACAACTGTATAGGCTGTCCGTCTGACAGCAAATCACATTCCCCAGAATAAAATCACATTGTACCTTGGTGGCTATAGGAGCTGCTGTGCATGATGAAACTGCTTTGTAAATAATATTTCATATTAACAAATGCACGGGGCACCCCTTATGGGAAAGGGGAGGTTGAAATATTTTAGAGGTGCGCCAGCAGTTCAATTCATCGGTGTCAACTGTAGGAGTTAAAAACTTGCCAGTACAATCACATACATGCCTACAGAAAAGTGAGTTCACTGGAGCTTACTGCCAGGCTAGTATTTGCAGGATTACACACTTCAGCTGAATGAAGTTTCCTCCATAAACAGAGTAGATCTTTGGCAAATATTTTCAGTGGTGCTGAGAAATGCCTCACCTTTTTGGAATTTTTTCAGCAAGTCCTGAAAAAGGGTTCTCTCTCTCTCTCTCTCTCTCTCTCTCTCTCTCTCTCACACACACACACACACACACACACACACACACAATGCCTTTACTGCCCCAGACGTTCACTTGCCACCACTTGCGTACAGAAGTATCTTCATGTTGCCAGATCTGATTGACTACAAAGTATTGTGTGCAGTGGTGCCTCATTGCGTGGTGAGTTCCCGCCTCCCACCAGTAACAACAATACCTAAGCGGAGAACAATAAGAGAAAATAAGGCAGAAATTGCAAAACAACAGGCTCACGCATACAAACCAGAAAGCAAGAAACAGTAGCAGCTGCGCTGGGCAAAGAGGGAGATCCTGGGGCTGCACTTGCCTTAAATGAGGCAAGCCACACACCCCGAGCCAGCCTCCGCATGCGTGTTGGGGGCGTGGAAGCCCGCAACACCACCTCCTCCCGAGGGTCGGAAGTGGCTTTGTGGGAAAAGGCAGAAGCCCTATTCCTGGTGGCACTATTTTCAGGCATAGAGAGTCCTCCCCTCTCTTCATTAATTTCCCAGATAACAATTCACAAGCAGTTGATAGATTCATAGTCCTTTTATTACAGCATCCTGTTGCAAGCACAAATACACAGCTCTCCGTAAGGAGGCAGTTGCCTAGTCCAGGGGTCAGCAACCTTTTTCAGCCGTGGACTGGTCCACTGTCCCTCAGATCTTGTGGGGGGCCGGACTATTTTTTTTGGGGGGGGGAATTAACAAATTCCTATGCCCCACAAATAACCCAGAGATGCATTTTAAATAAAAGGACACATTCTACTCATGTACAAACACGCTGATTCCCGGACCGTCCACGGGCCAGATTGAGAAGGCAATTGGGCCGCACCCGGCCCCCGGGCCTTAGGTTGCCTACCCCTGGCCTAGTCCAATCATCTTTCTGGCTTCCGCAGCATTTTGGGCACTAATGGGAAGTTCCTCTCTCCTTCTGACTCCTTTGTTCTCTGATACATTCGGACCTCCAAGTCCATGGAGGGGGGGAACTCCATGCTCTCCAGTGATGACTCAGCTAGCTGCCCCCTCCCTTCTGGTTCTGTTGTCATTATCTCGTAACTGGGTAACTCCACCCTAAGCTGTTCAGCTCCTGTCTCTCTCTCTCTCTCTCTGCTTCTGAACACGCTGTGGACAAGGGAGGCGATTCTTCCCCCTCCAGCTCTCCATCGGAGAGAAGCTGGACTGCCATAGAATGCATTCCCCAGTCCTCATCTTCAGACTATTCCCTGACAATTGTGCTCATCCAGACAGGGATGGAGCGAGGCGAAAACAAGACTGGGGAAACTCTAGGCTGGTGGCTGTTTCCCTGAAGGTACATGCACACCCTCAAATCTATAGGATTGCGCTGGCAAGTTAACTCCTCAGCTTCACCACCAGCTCTTCCCTTCACCCCAACCCTGCCCTGACAAGCATAATGTTTCCATGCGACCATCCTTCAAAATTTGCAATTATCCAAACTTTGCAACACTGTTCTCCAGCCAAGCAATGTTTACCAAAATGCATGTATCCTTTGGGGGGACTATTTTTGTATTTAAAAAAACACTGCTGTCAAAGTAAATCGTGGGAGCAGGAATTGAGATAGGAGCAGTGGAAGTGAAGCGATAAAATAATTGTATTAGAGGGATGTCTGTGATAGATAAGTGTTTAATATATGATGCAGTAGAAAAAAGTTTGAACAAAAATGCTGTGGAGGTGTGGGAGGGGGAGTCAGTGTGTGAAACAATGTAACTGTTTAATTTGAAGTCAATTTGTAAAGAATTGGAAATTCCATTAAAAATATATTATTAAAAAAATGTATGTATGAGGGTAAGATGTCCAAATGCATATATTGGTGAAAATCCAACTTTTCCTGGGAGCAAGCCCCACTGAATACTGAGTATTGTTCTGTTAGTCTCTTAGCTACTATGCCATACTAGTTGTAGACATTATTGTAGCAGTGACAGCTCCTTCATCACATGCATATATATAGATTTTTCAAGGTTCAAAAATGTTCATATATATTAGGAACCCTTAGCAAAGTAAAACAAAGGAATGTATATGCTGAGCCAGGGTTTTAAACGGTTTGCCGCTGCCGCCAGATTAGGACAGACATTTTAATGCCTCATATTCTTTACGGGTCAGGGACTTGGCAGAAAAGGAGGAAAGGGGGATGATGTCAGAGGCTGGGCAGAGGAGGAGGAATAGTGGAGACCGCTTCCCCATCCTGACCCTTCCAGGGAGGCAGAAGAGGAAGACAGTATAGATTTGCAACAGGGGTTTGAGGAAGGTCACAGCTCAGAGGCAGATGAGGGGGAAAATTGGGAACTCATGGGAGAGCCAGAACAACACCCGGCTGACACTTTGTCATTAGAAAGTATCCCAGACCCTCCATCTCCCAGAACCCGGTGAGCCTTAAAATTAGGAGAGCAAAGAGCTCAAAGACAGAGGGCATGTTGCAGCACCCATAGAAGTGACGAATGATGAAGTGGGAGAGACGGGGGGTGGAGATTAACTTGGGACAACGCCATTATCCAAGAGGCTGGGTTCTATAGCCTCTGGAATAAAAAAAAAGATTGTAAGAAACTTTTCCTTGTCTTTATTCTTTCCTGGGCAACCAGCCGGGAGCCACTGACAGCACCCTAACAGTATGCATCCCTACTTAGAAGATATTGTCAGAAGACCAAGGGCTGGATCCGACGCTGAAGCTTTTCCAAGTTGTACCACTCCGAGCTGCAGAGGAGGGCTGCATCTTTGTTCATGACTGCACGGAATAAATTCCTCAATGTGAAAAACTGTGTGTCAAAAGAACCCTTTAAAAGTAGGTTATCTACCTGCGGGATGCCAACTTCCCACACACACATTGAGGAAGCCCGGTGTCACATGACATCAAATGCATGCCTTGAACAATTGGGGGGCATGAACCAGGTGCCTCCTGCAGAGATCCCCATTGCGCCCTGCCCCCCCCCCCCACAGCACATGAGCACTTGCCCATTCACAACAGGGAATGGGGAGCGCAGAGGGCACGTTTAAAGGCAGGAGGCTGATCTGTTTGCCCCCCTCAATATTTGGAGGGCCTGGCCCCCTGCCCACAAATACTGAGGGGGGGAGTCAAAGCCCCTTCTGCCCCCTGTAGCTGGCACCCCTGTTCAGGATGCCTTGTTTTTCCATTGGGGGGCAGTATTTCAACATGTAACATCCCTCCCACATCTGGAGTGAAGTGTTGCAGGCTGGTAGAAGGTTTACTGACTGTTGCGTGTGTAAACACTAAAGAAGGAAAGTCAGAGGAAGTTATGAAGAGAGGATTATGTTGTGGGGTGGGTGGCATTCAAGTAACTTATCTCTTAGGAGAGAGAGGGGCATCTCCTTTGTTACCAGGCCCCCTCACCTCCAGACAACTTCCAGCTTCAAAATATTCTCCCCATCTGTTCAGCAATTCCCCATTAAGCATGTAGCATGTGTATTATTAGAAAAATCATACAGCATAATTGTATATTGACAAAGGCACACAGGTGCTGAGTGTATTTTGGGCTTCCTTGCCTTTCACCTGGTATGCTTTTTAAAATAGGTTTTCTTTTGTATTTTAAAGAAACCAAAAAAAAAAAACACCCAACCCCTGCCTATTACATGCCAGATGTGGTAAAAGGAGGGTCTCTGTCTATTACAGGATCATTAGCTATGTGCTCAAGGAGACTCATAGGACTGTCAGTGAAAGCCAGCGTAGGTCATTCAGTGTCAGAAGTAACAGGTGTGATTTGCTCCTTTTGCAAAATGTCCCAAAGCACATTTCAGCACATAATGCACAGCAGTCCGGTTACATTGAGCATAATGGGACAGGTAAAGGACCTCTGGACGGTTAAGTCCAGTCAAAGGCAACTATGGAGTGTGGCACTCATCTCCCTTTCAGGCCAAGGGAGCCGGCATTTGTCCACTGACAGCTTTCCGGGTCATGTGGTCAGCATGGCTAAACCGCTTCTGGCACACCGGGACGAGTGCCAGAGCGCACGGAAATGCCATTGTCCTTCCGCCGCAGCAGTACCTATTTATCTACTTGCACTGGTGTGCTTTTGAACAGCTAGGTTGGCAGGAGCTGGGACAGAGCAACGGGAGCTCACCCCATCTCATAGATCCAAACATTCAGTGGGAGCCATTAAAAACTGATTTCTGTTTATAAGTCATACAACCGCAGGATGAAACTTGGATCTGTTATATGTAGACAGATAGCTCATCACTGGGATAGGAATAGAGAGAGCTGATCTTTGCAACTGGAGGGTTCAACTCTCCAGGAGCCACATTGCACTCCCCATATTGCCTCTGCCATTGGTGACCCAACCACTCAGTACAGGAACCAAAGAGCCAATTTTTGAGTTTCCTGAATCTCTGTTTCCTTTAATGAGGCACGTAAGACCTGAATAGGACTCTTATCTGTATCTGTGTATTGCTCAGTGCACACATATTATCTGCTTACTTCAGACATGGCATGGGCTCCTTTTGCCTAGCAACGGAGGCAACGTATTGGAGACAGTTAAAGATTTACATCAACTCGAAAGGCAATTGAGGAATGCACTCAGAAACTAAGCTGGCTCCCTTGACCAGAAGACATGTATCCTTTAGAAAACTCATTTTCAGAAGAGAGGGGAGGGGAAACCCATATGCCATCACGGAGCTTTTCGCAAGTCTCACATCACCCTCTCTGTTGACAGCTCAATGTTCCAGCCAAGAAAATGTACAACACTTGACTCCCCAGTGACAATGTGCTTAAGTTTGGGCTTTGAGGTTCGAAGCTCCTCTATTGGCAGATTAATCACACACATACAGAGGGTAACAGGAATTTCATCTTCCCCTAGGAAAAATGGGGAAAATGTGCACCATATTCTTACAAAGCTGTACCCGCAAACTATTTCTATAAATATTACCAGATGAAAGTGCCCAGCATTGGCCTGGAATTCAAGGGAAAAACACTGAGATTTTTAAACACATTGTGTAATTTGTTAGTTTTAGATAAGTTGTGTACAGACACATAAACCTGGGCAGGCTGCAGGCCTGGGCAGGCTGGGTCTTCCTGTTATATACCTGCTGGGATTGACAAGTCATCTGACCCTCACCTGAATCTCATAGCTCTCCTGACAAATGCTTTGGTCTGCAGTCACAGTGTGGAAATAAAGGATGAGATTGCCCACCAGATACCATGCACTCTACTATTCAAATTAGGCTCCAGTGTTTTTGTTACAATCCTGTCCTCAATTAGGTAATCAATTTTAATCTAACATGTAAATTCTCAAAACTTTCTTCTTTGTTCATTTGAGCAAGTAAACTACTGCTCTCACTTCATTACAAACAGTATTTCTGCCTGAAACACACTTGAGCAAACCTGCTCCTCTTCCTTTCACAGATATTTTGTTGCCATTTGCAACTGTAGCTGCCTATGATTAGTTATCATTTAACTCTTGGGGGAAATAATTAGCATCACATGTCATGTGCGTAGAAGTTGCAGAACCAATTAACAAACTAGAAGGATTACTGTTAATAGCACCAGTTTTCCTATAACTTGATATAGCTGGATAGTTCTGATGAACTGCAAAAGCATTTTTGGTTTGCTTTCTGTTGCCACCCTCAACTTTTCTTTATTAGTGCCACTTTGTTTTGTACGATTCCTTGCAAATGAAGGAAAACATTTTTTCTGCTTGTATAGGTTGATAATATAATTTTGGTTACTGAGAACAAACAAGAGTGTACAGAAACAAGATTGAGTGCAGGCCTGGCCAGGACATAGGCCTGACACACCTGTGATAAAGGTGACCTGTGTGCTTGCTTGCTTGCTTGCTTGCTTGCTTGCTTGCTTGCTTGATTAACAGCTGTTGGGAACTTCCAGGTCCCTGCTCTCTCTTCTTATGGTCTTTGTATTGGACCCAGAGACTCCAATAGAGAACATTCCATGTCAAGAAGGAGGGAACGCTGTCAAATGACAGGGCAGGAGCTAGACAGAGCAGAGCTTTTTCACTGATGGTGCCCATTGTATGCCTCGCTCTTCCCAGACCTGTTCTCTTTTGGTCTGTATTTTGGAGCTTTATAATTTAGGAAGACTTTGGAAGAACTGGTTGAGAAGTCTTACCAGCTGCTGATGCATGAGCAGATTTTATTTGCTGCTATTCTGGGCTTTGGGTGCACCAGGATTTACACCAGCGTAATATAGTTCGCCAGGATGTCAGAAGGGATACAATTTACAAGCTTCCTCCATTATCTGCACAGCAGGGGGTATTAAGTCCACAGTGCAAAGGTTGAGCTGAAGCATTCCCTGCTGGTTACCTGCTTTCAGCAATAGGGGTTGCTATTTGGTGGTACCCAATTGGTTAGCTGTCAGGTTCTAGAGCTCCCTATTCGTGGCTCTTAGGTAATTCACAAAATACAGAGTCCATTCATAAAACACAGTGTTCATTCATAAAGCAATAACATAAATCTCTATTGCTACATATTGAGTGTATATTTCAGCAATTGAACGTACAGGTTTATGGCCATGCTGTATTGTAGTGCTTATGCAACTGTGCATAAAAAGTGGCTGAGCTCATCGTCTCAGGGTTTGGGTTGGAGAAGAGGTGACAAAACTGATTTCCAATAAGTCCCCCCCCCCCTAATTTCCATAACAAGTCCTTGAGTCTGTACTCTGAATAGTGACACCAGGGACCTAGAAGGTGCAGGGCTTGTCAGTCCCACCCCTGTACAGTCTCATCAGGGCTGACCTTAAGGCAACTGGAGCAATTGGGCCAAATTGGGCCCCACGTGCCGCTCCTAAGGGGACCCCCGCACCAGGGCAATCTAGATGGATTTTATTTATATCTCTAAGATTTTGCAGACTTTGGCAGTGAACTGGGACCCTACAAAAAAATTCAAGTTGCGCCCCACTGCGTCAAATTGGGCCTCATTGGCTAGCCCTGAGTCTCATAGTTGCTGGGCCTGAGTTGCCCTGCCCTTGCATGAAGCCTTGGGTTTACAATTTTGGGAAAGGGAAGACTGGCACTGGGGCGAGGGCAGGCTGGTGAGGCCCCCTAGATTTAGAGGCCCTAGGCTTCAGCCTACTTAGCCTATACATAAATCTGGCACTGGGTTCAGTCCTGCTCGGTGCTGCTTTGTCAACATATTTGTTTTAGGAAACATGCTAGCAAAGTTGTGAAGCCTGCAGCACTACACCCTTGGCATGTGATTCCTGAAGTGCTGGTGCATGCGCTTCGCTGTTATGCCAGCTCTGTTTAGTCTCCCCATTCTCTGCCTCTCACACTGTCCCCCCCCAACACATTCTCTCTCAGTGTAGCTCAGGCAGCAGATATCCCATCTGCTCTCACCACAACCGCCAACAACTCCATCTCCTCCCACCCAATGGCCACCACTTACCTGGCTGCTGCTGCTGCTACCACATTGCAAGAAGCAGCTGCCTAAGTGGACCCACATCGATTGCCACTGCCCCAACGGACTGTCACATCAGCTGTCACCATTATTGTGTGGGCCATGACCAATGGGGAGAGACTGAATTGTCCTGGCCCAACATGGAGGTGGTAGCTTGTTCTTCTCTCTGCATCACACTCCATCCTGGTCTCCTCTTTCTGTCCATGGAGCTCTGTGGACTCAGCCACTCTAAACAAACCACAGTTCCCATGATTATTGGAGGTGGAGCGGCTTTAAATGTATCTTGTGTACACAGCCTAACATAGCAGGTTGGATAGTGGGGGCGCAGTCACTAAGCCCACCCCTCTGTCACATCTCTGTGCATGGCCCTGCCACCCTGCATGTGTTGAAGGGCAAATGTATGCAGTGGGGAGACTCCTGTACACTCAGAGGTTCTCTGAGCCCCTGCACAAAGTGATACAGGGAGCCTACATGAATACAACAGCTCCCCACTGCAAACGTTTGCCTCTGCTATATGGAAGGCAGTGGGGTCAAGGCTGTAAATGTAACAGATGGAGAGGGACCAGCCACACTATCCCTCACGTGGGTCCATCTGCATGGGAGGTTCTGTGGTGGGTGGAAGGGGAGACAAGGAGGCTAACAGTAGGTGACGCCAGATGGTATCTAACACCGAGTAAACTGGCAAAAACTTATAAATCAAAATTGAGTAAGTGTTGGAAATGCAAAGAGAAAGAAGGTGCTTTCTGTCATATGTGGTGGTCTTGCAGCAAGGTTAAAGCTTACTGGGAAATTATATATAGATATATAATGAACAGATGTCTTCTAAAGGTTGTATAGCTACTTTTCTTGACAACTGATGGGAAGGTGTTTCACAGGGTGGGCACGTCTACTGAGAAGGCCTGGTTCCCTGTTACCTCACTTCTCACAGTGAGGGAACCAGCAGAAGACTCTCAGGGGGGGGGGGCCTCAGTGTCCAGTTCAGATCCAATAGACCCCCTTCTCTTTTAAACATCCAGCACCAACTGGAAACTTCATCTTTTTAATTCCAATATGCATTTTAACTGAATGCAGATTTTATAGTTTTAGCCAATTTTCATGTTCATTGCATTTCATCTCTTGAGCTCTGCTTGGAGACGATTGTATTTAAGAAGTGTATGAATTGTCTATATAAAATTATTTGTTCTTCAGCAAGACACGGGGAAGGGCAAGGACTTGACCATCTAACCTTGGCCCTTTGATCACTAGAAACTATACAGTCTTGGCTACACATAATATTGACCCACATGAAAAGCAGCCAGACTCTGAGTGATCCGAATTCTGAAGGCTCCTTCTTGACAGCCAAGGAACAGCTGGATGGCCTTGCCTTGAAGTCATGTCCAGAGGGACAGAGATGCTGCTGGCTGGTGGCCTTTTCCCATCTGCGATGCGAGAAGAGATTAGGCGAGGAAGAGAACAGAAGGGAAAAGCCCCTCGGGCAAAGACATCTCCCTCCCTCTTGGCAGGATTTCAAAGCAAGGCCTTCCAGCTGCCCTCAACCAGCACAGGGAAGAAGCTGTCAGACTCCTGATCACTCAGAGCCTGGCTTCCTTTCAAGGTGAGGTCAGTATTATACGCGGCCATGCTCTTATTATCAGCTTCTTCTGAGATTTCACCATGGACTTCCACACACTTTCAAACATGTCTAAGGAGGCTTGAAGCACACTTAAAAGGAAAAGAAGGAAAAGTGAGATTGTTAGGAAGCTGAATTGTGTGGTCAGTACTGTTTTTCTGTGCTTGTGCGTGAGTGTGGCATACACACAGTCCTCCTCTTCCTTACGTCTGGCTATAACTCAAAGTTGACCCATAGCCCAGCCTGACTGATCCTTAGGAAGGTAGACACACCAAAACAGAGAGGGGTCAAGCTGCCTCCAGACCTGAGGGCCCTCCCAGCCAGGTGCTACCCAGTGACCCACTCTAGCTTGCCCTGCTCCCTCCTGCAGCTTCCCACTCGCTAGGATTATTAACAGTGTCTTTGCATCAGGACCATCACCATCATGTGCAGCGAGTGGCTCACCATCTTGACATACCCTCCAACATTTCTCCAAGGAAAATAGGGATGTTCTGTTGTTGTTGTTGTTGTTGTTGTTGTTGTTATACCCTGTCCATCTGACTGGGTTGCCCCAAGCCACCTTGGGAGGCCTCCAACATACAGTCGTACCTTGGAAGTCGAACGGAATCCGTTCCGGAAGTACGTTCAACTTCCAAAACATTCGGAAACTAAAGTGCGGCTTCTTATTGGCTGCAGGAAGCTCCGTCGGATGTTCGGCTTCCAAAAATAGTTCACAAACCAGAACATTCACTTCCAGGTTTGTGGCATTCAGGAGCCAAAACGTTTGAGAACTAAGCTGTTTGAAAATCAAGGTACGACTGTATATAAAAACATAATAAAACATTAAACATTTAAAAACTTCCCTATACAGGACTGCCTTCCAATGTCTTCTAAAGATTGCAGACCTATGTATCTTCTTGAATCAGGGGGCTCACATAACTCTATACCCTCCAACCTTTCTCTGATGAAAACAGGGACATCCTACCATACCCTCCAACATTTCTCTGATGAAAATAGGGATGTTCTAATGGAAAGCAGGGCATTCTGGGATCAAATCTGAAACCAGAATGGCTTCTATAAATCTGGGACTGTCCCTGGAAAATAGGGACACTTGGAGGGGCTGTCTTGATAGCCCCTCAAATCTCCAGTGTAACTTCACATGGAATATTGTGGGGCCGTAAAAATGGTGGCTTCTTACCAGCCCATCAGGAAATTCAGATGAGAGGGCTAAACACAAGCAATGGGTACCCTCCCAGGGCACAAGGTCCCCAGTGCCTGCGGGGGTTAAAGGGGCGGCATATGTAACCACAAAGTGGCCTTTCTCATATTTTGGAATTGGCTTTGATTTTTTACACATCTTTATATCTCGCCTTTCCCTCATGAAGCTCAAAGTGACCCCCGTGCTTCTCTCCTCCGATTTATCCTCAAAACGGCTTTGTGAGGTAGGTTAGACGGAATGACAGTGACCGTCCCAAGGCCAGCGAGTAAGCTTCATGGCTGTGTGGGGATTTTTACCAGGGGCTTCCCAGTCCTAGTCTAATATTCGAACCACTACACCACACCCTTGCCCCCCTCCCCAAAAGGTCACCTACCACAGCAGCCATCTGCTGTGATCTTAAGTGTCTCTTCCAGAACATCACTGAGAGCAGCAAGCAACCACAGTCTTGGGCATCTTAGCCTGCTAAGATGCTCATATACTGCTAACGCTGTCCATGAAACCTATTCTATATACCAGTGGTTTTCAACCAATGTGCTGTGGCACCCTGGGGTGCCTTGAATGGTGGTTGGGGTGCCGTAGGCAACAATGGCCTCTGTCCCTCTTTCCTTCCTTCCCTCCTCTGATGCCCTCTTGCGTCTCTGCCTCCCAAAGGCTTGCACAGCTGTTTGTTGCAGCAGCTCTGGCTTCAAGCTCCACAGGTGAAGGGTGCCTCTGGGGCTGGCCAGGGGGTGCTTCCCAGGCCCCTGTGGGGCAGTGTGTGGAGGCAACTCTATTTTGGGCAAGGGGAGGGCAGCTCAGAACCCAGGGGTGGCAGCAGTTACCCAGAAGACTAATAATAATAATAATAGTAATTGTATTATTAAAATTTTTTTATTTATATGCCACCCATCTGGCTGGGTTTCCCCAGCCACTCTGAGCGGCTTCCAACAGGATATTAGAAACACAATAAATGGTCAAACATTTAAAACTTCCCTAAAAGATTCCCAAGGAGAGGAAGCTGAGGGAGCACTCTGCAAAGGAGGGTGTTTGAAAAAGGGACAGAACAGGCAAGGGGGTGACATAACTGGGCTCCTGAGCCCCACAGGGGTGCTGCAGAAAGGATGTAGTTGGTCAAGGCAGCCGCAGACCCAAAAAGGTTGAAAACCTCTGCTAGATACTGTAGTGATGGTGATGCCTATCAATCTTTCCACCATTCAACCAGCTAATGAAATACAAAAAAAGAGCAAGGATTGCTTTGCACTTTCCCCCCACGGCTGCCATAGACGTAAGCAATGTGCAAAAGAGCAAGAAAAACAACAAAAAATCGATCCAAAGCAAATGAGGAGGCTGAAGGGCATTTCGTCGGGATCTCAGCCTATCCCCACGAATTGTTATTGGAAAGCCCGGAGCTCTGCTTATTAAATATTAAAGAAGAGCAGTCCAAGTATGTTAGGGGCTAGCCGAACAGTATGTCTTTTAAAGCTTAATAAATATAAAAGGTGCCAGGCATTACCTAATTTGAGAGACCTTTCTGCCAGGAAGGAGCCCGATGATGTATTGTCCTGTCGCTCGGCTGATGTAGTACGTAGAGCCTGGGCAAAATGCATCCTCAAGACTCACAGGCTGGGCCATTCTGGAAACATCAGCTGCTTTAATTTATTTTGTGCCAGGGATGGGGGTTAAGCAGGTAGTAATAGAACTTAGCATTTATATTGCAGGTTCCAAGCATTCAAAAGGACCACACATGGGTTTTCTCAAGAACCTCCACCTTCAACCTCCCTGCACTGTGCGGCATTGCAATTTGCTTTTACTTACTTAAAATCACATCTGTGCTGCCATTCACCGGAACGACTGAAAGACATATTACCCCCCCCCCAAAAAAAAGAGCAATCCAATAAAGCCACACAGTTTTAAAAAAAATGGGGAAAAAATGCTATCCAGAAGCTCATTGATATCTGGTACTGACTCGGTTGTGTCCCTCTAAGTACCATGTGTTGGGGTGTAACAGCAGGGGCGTGGGTGGTGCTGTGGGTTAAACCACAGAGCCTAGAACTTGTCGATCAGAAGGTCGGCGGTTCGAATCCCCGCGACGGGGTGAGCTCCCGTTGCTCAGTCCCTGCTCCTGCCAACCTAGCAGTTCGAAAGCACGTCAAAGTGCAAGTAGATAAATAGGTACCGCTCTGGCAGGAAGGTAAACGGCGTTTCCGTGCACTGCTCTGGTTCGCCAGAAGCGGCTTAGTCATGCTGGCCACATGACCCGGAAGCTGTACGCCGGCTGTACACTGGCTCCCTTGGCCAATAAAGCGAGATGAGTGCCACA
Organism: Podarcis raffonei; assembly: GCF_027172205.1. Taxonomy (NCBI): domain Eukaryota; kingdom Metazoa; phylum Chordata; class Lepidosauria; order Squamata; family Lacertidae; genus Podarcis; species Podarcis raffonei. Next base: position 24,215,948 of record NC_070606.1, read on the forward strand.
ACCCCAGAGTCGGCCACGACTGGACCTAATGGTCAGGGGTCCCTTTACCTTTTAACAGCAGGGAAGGGCTGTTACCTTCATGACCTGCTTATGGCCTTTCCAGAAGCAACTGGAAAACAAGAAGTTGGGCTAGATGGACCATTGTTCTGATACACTACATTTCTTCTTCCCTTCCATTCCAATGTCTTCTGCTAGCAAGGGCCAAATATTGTTTTGAGCTCCTGGCAACCTGCTGTCAGGCTTTGGGGAGTCGGTTTCCTCACCCCGTGGCAGTAGATAAGAAGGTCAAATGAAAAGAATGTCTTACCAATTAGAATCTTTAATAATCACAGTGAGAGAACAATGAACATGTCTCCTAGAAATGGCGTGCTCCCAATTAAGGGTCACTCCCCTCTCTGTCTCTATCAATCTATGTCACACCTATGTTTTGTAATCTGAGCTTGTACCCTCTACGCATTCTGTTCTGCTCTCCATGACTTTGGAGAAAGGGGAGGTATGAATATTATCCAGAGACTGTGAATCTCTTAACTATCTCTCTTCTAGTGTTTATTTTGCTAGCTGTTCCCCACCCAGTATTTCCCTGCTTCTGCCTTCTGAACTATGCCCCTCTGCAAACCACTCTTCCAAATCTATACTGTCCTCCTACTCCTGGGAAGATTCAGGATCAGGGTCAGGGTCAGGGAGAAGGGATGGCTCCCACCATTCTTCCTCAGTGCAGCCCTCCTCAGCACGGTCCCTGACACCTGCCTTCAACATCTTACCATTGCCAGGGCCAGCAGCATACGTGCTGGGCAACTTATCAATATTGCCAGCTCACATGTCTTTGAATCACAGTGCTACATGATCTTCTATAGGAGACAAAGTAATGACCATATGCCTCCTTGCAGTATTATGTCACCTGCCCACCAGTAAACTGATCTCTCAATCCATATATTGCCAGGACTCCAATACTCTCTGTACCAACCTGCCCATGCACTTACAGTACGTCATCTACGGACACTGTTTCAGGTGCACCCTCCATCTGAGATGAGGAGCACACCAAGTGGAAACAGCCCCATCTTGGTTGGAGTGGTCCAACTTTGGGGTGCTCGCCACAGAGAAGTTTGCATGGTACCTACACCTACTCTGGTGCCTTTTAAAGGGCAGACCAGTGTGAAGCACATTACAGTAATCTAAGAGATAGGTTGGTTGGTTGGTTTTCATGAATGAGGGAAATAAGATATTAATCTGTAAGAAATGGCCACAGCCAGCTCATCAGCTGAAATTACAGTGGTAAAAGGTTGTTCTAGCTACCTAGATCAGCATTATAATAGCCATTGCTATCTCTGTACAGTAAGTCCAAAATTTATGTGGGGGTTAAGTTCTGGGGATTGCACCTAAAGCCAAAATCACATATAGTTAAAAATACTTTGGTTTCAATTAATTCATTTTTATAAATACCGCGTATTAGCTTAAGATCTGTTTAACTAGAGTAGCACACACACGCTTTTTTTGCAATGTACACAATATCTATTTTTCTTTTCTTGTCTTTCTCCTGTTTTGTTTTCCACATGGGTACTATTTCTTGTTTCGTCTTCTTTTTCATGTAAGCTTACTCTTACTCTGTGAGCTTCTAACTTACACACTTTTAACTTGTACACATTCAGCTATTCATGGTAAAGCCACTTCCGACATCAGGAGGAGGTGGGGTTGCAGGCTCACCCCCCCAACGCACACGCGGTGGCTGGTTTTCAGCCCCATGCGAGCGGGGGAATCCTCAGGCCGCGTCATACCCTGAACCAGCCAATCGGCTGGCTCGGGGTGTGTGGCCTGCCTCATTTAAGGCGGGCGAGGCCCTGGGATCCCCCTCTTTGGTCCGCGCAGCTGCAGAGGTTTCCCACCCAACCGCCCTTTAAGGTTTCCCTTCTGACATTGCTATGGACTCCAGCTGGTCGCCGTTAAGGGGCCTGGTAGGAATTTTTTCCACTTGGCAAATTGGCACCAGCCATTTGGTTTTTCACCTACCTCGTAGCAAATTGTCACAACTCTTTGGTTTTGGCAGTTAGGCATTGGTAGGGGTATTGTTATGTAGATGTGTTGGGGGGGAGCGCCATCACCTCCCCCAAATATTGAAGGGTAGTCCGGTAAAGGATTCTGGGGGGCGTTGCCTTGTCCGAAGCCTATGGAGGTCAGGGCCTAAAGTGCGCCCCCAATCAGTGACCCCGGGGGAGTACCTAGTTGATGGGCATCAGCAGGGCTCCCCCTGCTGGTGTTAACCATTCCCAGTTTTCAAGCAAGCAGGCTGAAGCCTGATAGTCTGTTAGGACCAATGCCTAAGCCACCTGTAACCAATAAAGTTGTGGCCAATTTTAGCCCATTAACTTTAAATAATGTGTCCTGTGTCTTTATTCCTACCGGGGGGAGGCAGGAACTCACCACGCAAAAAAAATTACCATGGGTTGCCAAAATCTTTTTTCCCCAGATGCCCATCCCTTTTTAAATTCATTTAATTCTTTTACCATGAATAGCTGAATGTGTACAAGTTAAAAGTGTGTAAGTTGCAGGCTTATTGTATAACCATCTTGCCTCTTAGTTGGCAAGTTTATAGTCCTCAGGGGACTGGATCTGACTTAGGGGCGTCCTGTTGCTGAACCCTGGCAGAAGACCTCCCAACTTGCCTTGTTCAATTGAAGATTTTGTTGCAAACTCACTGCTTTCTTTATGCTGCCTGGTTACAACAACAGGGCCATTGAAACAGTGCCAGTACTTTCCAGAACAATAAACAGGGTGGTGCACTTGGGTCATCCGGATCCCTCTCTGAACGAAAACCAGAAGAAGTTCTTTCACCCTTGCACCCAGAGCACCTTCCTTGAGTAGCTCTCTCCCCCTTCGCTGTGCCCAGCTCAATATTTTTCTGCCATGGCACTGTGATGAAATTACAAATCAAGCAGGTATAAAAATGGGTGTTGTCACAATTCCAATCTGACGCTGGCTCTCAACCTCGCTGCACCTGCCAACGCTGTTTGTTGACAGGTACAAATCACCAGCCATCAAGGAGCGAACCACAGAACTGACAACAATCCACTTTTGGATATCTGAAGGTAATTACATAGCTTGGAGCCTTAAGAGGTTGTGTGTGTTTTTTTCCCCTTCAAGAAAAGCAGGTGGGCTGCCGGGGTTGCTTGAACAGTTTTTTGGAAACTAATAACCACTAAACAATTGGGGGACATTTTGAAAAGGGCACAGCAAAAGGCAGTATCCTATGGGTCTCGTGAACACCTTTTACGCTATTTTCAAAACTCCAAGCATATTTTCATTCCAAGTTTGGTTTTGTTTTTAAATTACAATTTAAACCCCAGTGCATTTCTCAATGCATGCTAATGTATTTCAGCATAAACCTGAAGAGGCTGCTGTGTTGCTAGGGAATCGGAGGCCCCCTTTGGCCATTTTGTTTAATTAGGTGGCCTTTTTTAATGATGTGCATTGTGTAGGCTAATTAGCAGGGTCTGGACCACTACCATCCGATTCCTCCTTTAAAGATTCTGTTGCTTCCCCCATCATTCTTGGAATAGATTTTGCTTTCTGGTTACGGACGGTAATGAATAAAGACCACAGATGGTCAAATACCATCACATAACCTACCTGGCTTTGTTTACGGGAAAATAGAGCTAATCCAAAATGGATAAGGTTGGCATTTGCAATTGGGGAAAGCCAATTCCATTCCTCATCACTTGTTAGATGCCTTTTAGCAGAATGTCCAGCATAGCTAAAAATCAGAATAAATGGAGAACAACTGCAGCCACAAATTTCTGTCACTACATATGTAGAAGAGCTATTTGTTATTATTATGTGGCTGTAAAGAAGCTTGCTAATTCTGGACAAAGCTGTACCTGGTGGTAGGGATAATGGAGAGATTTGATTCTTGAGAACTCAGAATCAAAATGACCCAAGCTGTTCCCACCCACCCACTCTGGCCAATTTGCAAATCATAATTCCATAGTCGACTGGCTTTCACCTTTCTGCAAATGCAGGAACACAATTATTGTCCCTTTGTATAAAATGTATAAACTAGCATGTATAAAATATGAGGCTTTGTCTATGCAAATATAAAATGTTCAGAATATCAGGCTTTGTCCATGCAAATGAAAAAGGTTTGGGTGCTACAGTTTTGCATATCTATAAAATTACTAAAACAAAACAAAACTAAACTAAAGTGTGCAGGACCAGTGTTGACATACAGTAAACAAAAAATATACAGAGACGTACATGTGCAATGCATGTAAACCATAGCAGTCATCGTGTTGAACAACATATTTAAAAAATGCATTTTATGTGAATAATTTCTTTTTTGAAAACAATCAAGCAAACAAGAACAGCTGATTAACTTCAGAATAGGACAAAATAATGGGTGGGCAAATGCAAACATGAATTTGCTGCCCCATTAAACATATGGAGACTTAATTCTGAGTAGACATGCCTATCATTGTACTGTAAGTTAAATATACTGTGGATAACTGCCTAGTTTTTAGCTCTAGCACAGTAGGAGACATGCATAAGCCTCTTTGCAAAGTTTTCACATTTGCCTGTTGCGGGGAGTGGGGATTCTTTGACAGCACATAAATTGCCTAGAAGAGTACCTGCACACATGAATCCATAACTTTATTTCTTAGTGCCTTGCCCAGTGGTGCCAATGAAGGCCTTCACGGGCATCATGGCACCCATGGGCATCAGGTTGGCAACCCCCTGGCCAGACCATTGTTGATCCATTTATTGCTGTGTACTCCAAGTGGCAGGGACGTGGGTGGTGCTGTGGGTTAAACCACAGAGACTAGGACTTGCCAATCAGAAGGTCGGCAGTTCGAATCCCTGCAACGGGGTGAGCTCCCATTGCTTGGTCCCTGCTCCTGCCAACCTAGCAGTTCGAAAGCATGTCAAAGTGCAAGTAGATAAATAGGTACCACTCCGGCGGGAAGGTAAACGGCGTTTCCGTGCACTGCTCTGGTTCGCCAGAAGTGGCTTAGTCATGCTGGCCACATGACCCAGAAGCTGTACGCCAGCTCCCTTGGCCAGTAAAGCGAGATGAGCGCCACAACCCCAGAGTCGCTCGCGACTGGACCTAATGGTCAGGGGTCCCTTTACCTTTACCTTTACTCCAAGTGGCAGGCGTTTAGATGCCCCAGTATTTTTCAGCTCTGTTGCTCGGAATCCTATTAACTGGTGCTGCCATGAAATAAACCTGGAATCATCTGCCTTTGAAGCATGTTCTCCAATTATCCAACAGGTAGTGGCTGAGTCCTGTGGCTGAGAAAATGAGCGACCTATCAGGAATCAACTTCATATATAATACAATGATATATAATTAATTGGGGGGGTGTTTAAAATAACTTTTTTAAAAAAAAAAAACCAAACCCCAAAGCCTTTATTTTAGGAATTCTAGGTGCCAAAATCCCAATGGAGCAGAAAAGATTATTTATGTATGCGACCATGGCTGTGCGGATGTTATTGGGCCAGAGATAGAAAGCAGATAAAGTCCCTACCAGAGAACAATGGCAGATCAAGTTGATGGATTATGCCAAAACAGCAAAAATGACCTGAAGAATCAGAAATCAGGAAGACCAAATTTTTAATAAGGAATGGGGGAAATTGAATAATTGAAAACAGTAAAAATCATAAGTAGGATTGGAATAAGACTTGTAGTTTAATGGTGAATTTTGGATATAATGGAGATGTAAAAGATACGGATTATTATAAAAGATGCGGGAGGAAATGATTAACAATGAGATCCACAAAGGGGATGAGGGAAGTCCAAAAGATTCTTTGAATCTTGTTTTTATGATGTATGTTGGATATGTGATTGTAAAACTTTAAACTGAAAAACCAAATGAATAAATTCATACACACACACACACACACACACACACACACACACACACGGAATCTTCATATGCCATGACAGCAGAAAGTCAATGCATGACATCTGTCAGGGAACTGCCATCGGAAAAGCAGGAGGTGAAAGGGCTCACAGAGGCTGAGAGAGACTATTCGGCTGAGGAGGGAACCAGCAGGGGGAGAGGTGGAGGAGTTTCAAGGGAAGGTGAGTCGGAGGGAGGGCTCAGAGACACTTCCAGCGAAAATAGTGGGGAGGTTTCAGGACCTCCCATAGGGACACCTACTCCTCGCCGGAAACTGTCATGCCGAGAGTCCAGAAGACGCGTTTCCGTTAAGGAACTTTTATGCTGGAAGAAGTTCCGTAAGCGCCCACTGTCCGATTCTACGAGTGACTGATGGAGCCATGCTTAAGGAGCTCCGTCACAGACAGAGGTTTGTGGACTTAGCCAAACTCTGAGGGACTAGGATTTTACGCACAAGCAGCTCACCATCCCATCACAGCAATCGGACAGTCCCTGAAAGCAGCTTGTGCAGAGAGGCATCATGAGCAACCCAGCCGGAGCCGGGGGAGCAGGAGGAGCTGGAGAGGGTCCAAGCCTGGAAGAAAGGTACAGGGTGTTGGAAGTCCAGCTAGCGCTGCAAACGGCGAGGCTAGAGGAAAGGAGGGCGCAGGATGCAGAAAAGGCAAAAGGCGCTACCCTAGCAAGAAAGATGCCAGGATTGGTGCAGAAGTTTGGGGGGGACCCCAGGAACTATCAAGCCTTTAGGACAGAGATGCAGTATGCTCTCGAGCTGCAGTTTGACGACTTTCCCGACGAGGCATCGCGAGTGGCGTTTGTGGTTGGCCATCTCGAAGGGGGGGTGAGAGACTGGGTTAGACCCCTGATGGCAGGGAATAGTGAAATGCTGAAGGACACGAGGAAGTTTTTTCGCGCCATGGATTTGATGTTTTCCAGCGAGATTGAACAGGGACTGGTGCGCAGACAGTTGATGGCTTGTAAACAGGGGAGCCGATCGGTTCGTGAGCACTGGACTGAGTTTACAATGCTGATACATAAATTGGGGTGGGACCTATCGGCGGAACCCATTCAAATGCTTTTTGAAGAGGGGCTTTCTTCGGCGGTGAAAGACGAACTTTCCCGGGCGCCCAGGGCGGAGTCTATGGACCAGCTGACCAAATCAGCGCTGACCATTGGAGCGCGCCAGGAGGCGAGAGCCTTGGAGAAGCGGGAAGGGAAAGGAGAGCGTTGGAGGGATTTCCGCATTCCAGAGATTCCGGAGCCAAATTTCCCGCCAGGAGAGCCGATGGAAATTGGAACAGCGCGCGCGCGCGCAGTTTCAAATCCCAGTGAAGGGAGGAAGAAGGAGGGGAAGAGCACCAAGAAATGTTATCTCTGCCAGCAGCCAGGTCACTTTGCCAGAGTCTGCCCGCAAAGAAAGGAATGGCAAGGGATGGCGGGAGCTGTTGGGGGGAAGGAGGAGGGAGTCCAGGAGCCAGTAAAAGCCAACGCCTGACTGCCACCGTCAGGGCACAGCAGCCAGGCCAAGGAGCAGTAAAAGTGCCCACTCCGGAACCTCCAAGACCAGCCCTAGTAATAGAGGTGTTGCTAGAGCTGGCAAACGGATACCCACTAAAGACAAAGGCGCTGTTGGACTCAGGCAGCTCCTGTAATTTTATGAGTAAGGAGTTTGCAGCTGAACACCAGATACAGATACTCCCTTTAAGTAACCCCCTGCCGGTGACCACGATCGATGGGAGGGAGCTGTTGGGAGGAGAAGTTAGCCTACAGACCGTCCCAATGGTTATGAGGGTGGCCAGGCACACCGAAAGGATAGCGTTCAATGTGGCCACCCTGGGAGGGGCTCCCGTTATTTTGGGAATGAGCTGGCTAGCGTTGCATGATCCGCTAGTGGGCTGGCATCAGAGAGTGGTCTCCTTTGGGTCAGCACATTGCCTGGAACACTGCAGAGAGGGAAAGGTGCCGGAAGGGGCAAAAGCCTTTCTAGCAGGGACGGAAGTGGCGGACAAAGGGAAGGTGCCCAAACAATACGCTGACCTGAGCAAGGTCTTCAGCGAAAGGGAAGCAGATAAACTACCACCGCATAGAGCCTTTGACTGCCAAATTAACCTGGTCCCTGGAGCCCAGCTCCCCGTGGGCAAGCTGTACGCCATGTCAGACAGGGAAATGCAGGAGTTAAGGGAGTTTATTGATAAAAACCTGAAGAGGGACTTCATCAGAGAGTCCAGAGCGGTGGGGGGGAGCCCAGTGTTTTTTGTGGACAAAAAAAACACGGATAAACCCAGGCTTGTAGTACCGGGCCCTAAATGCAGTGTCAGAACCAGTAACTTTCCCCATGCCCAGAATTGATGACATTTTGACCAGGGTGAGGAAGGGAAAGATATTCACGAAACTGGACCTGAGAGGGGCATACAACCTGATACGAATAAGGAAAGGGGATGAATGGAAAACCACCATGTTCACCCCTTTGGGGGCTTTTGAATATTTAGTCATGCCCTTCGGATTGCAATCAGGCTCAGCATGTTTTCAATCGTTCATGAACCACGTCCTGGGACCTCTGCTCTACAAGAATTGTGTGGCCTTCCTCGATGACGTGTTGATATATTCAGAGAATGAGGAGCAGCATGTAAAGGATGTCAGGGAAGTGCTGAGCCAACTGCAAGCAAACCAGCTGTGGGTGAAAGTGGAGAAGTGTCAGTTTCACACCAAGGAGGTGGAATTCCTGGGGTACCGCTTATCAGACACGGGATTAGCCATGGATCCAGGCAAGGTCCAGGCGGTGCTGGAATGGAAGACACCGAAAACGAAAAAGGATGTGCAAAGGTTCTTAGGGTTTGGGAACTTTTACCGTAAATTCATCAAGAACTTTGCCCACTTAACGGCTCCCATCACGGACTGTCTCAGCAGCAAGAAGAAATTCGTTTGGATGGCGGAGGCGGAGCAAGCATTTGAGGAATTGAAAAGGGCATTCGCTTCGGAAGAACAGCTCCTGCATGTGGATTTACAAAAACCCATGAGAGTGGAAACTGATGCCTCAGACCGGGCGGTGGGGGCGGTGCTGCTTCAGCCGGGGAGGAATAAGTCGGAATGGAGACCGTGTGCCTTCTTTTCGCGTAAGCTGAACAAATCCGAGAGGAACTACACCGTATATGACCGAGAACTACTCGCCATTCACGAAGCGTTCTGGAGATGGAGACATTTACTAATTGGCGCACAGCATAAGGTGCAAGTGTGTACGGACCACAAGAATTTGGAGTATTGGAGAACGGCACGGGTGCTCAACCAACGACAAGTGAGGTGGGCCCAGGAGTTCTCCAAATTCCATTTTGAAATTTGCTATGTGCCAGGTCCAGAAAACATCAGAGCGGACGCTCTCTCACGCAAACCTGAATATTTGGAGGGGGGGGGAGCGCCTGAAGAGAGACATATCATCCCAGAGGACCGCTGGGTGTGTGGGGCAGCCTGGGTGGGGCAAAGGGAACTGGTAGAGGGAACGGTAAATGATGAATACGCCCAGGATAAGCTCAGAGGTTTAAGGAGAGAGGGAGAAGACCCCGGAGGTTTTGAAGAAAGAAACGGGGCATTGTATTACAAAGGGGCACTATATATACCCGAAGGGGAATTGAGGGGGAGAGTACTCAAACAGCTGCACGACAACCCCACAGCAGGGCATTTTGGGCAACACAAGACCATGTGGTTGGTGACCAGGGAGTTTTGGTGGCCCAAGGTGAGGGAGGATGTACGGGAGTATGTAAGAGGGTGTGACCAATGCCAGAGAGCCAAAGGAGAAAGGCGGGCGCCAGCGGGGTTATTAGAACCGTTACCCACACCAGAACGACCGTGGGAGGCGGTATCGATAGATTTTATGACTGATCTGCCTAAATCCCAGGGGAAAACCACCATACTAGTCGTAGTAGACCTGTTAACTAAGATGGGTCACTTTGTAGCTTGCTCACATGCAGTCACGGCGGAAGAGACAGCGAAATTGTTTGTAGAACATATTTTTAGGCTGCATGGCGCCCCCTTGAGGGTGGTCTCCGACAGAGGGAAACAGTTCACGTCCAGATTCTGGAGGAAACTTATGAGCTTGTTGCACGTAGAGGTCAACTTTTCGACTGCCAGGCACCCTGAGACCAATGGGCAGGCGGAGAGGGCAAACGGTATCCTCCAACAATACCTGAGGTGTTATGTCAATGACAGAGAGAACGATTGGGTCGAAAAGTTGGCGCTAGCGGAATTTGCTTACAATAATGCGGAGAATGTGTCCACCGGGATGAGCCCCTTTTTGGCTAATTATGGGTGCCACCCCAGGGCGTTTCCAGGGGGAGGAGGGGAGAGATGGAGTGTCCCGGCCGCTGAACATTTTGTAGAAGAAATGGAAGCGATCCATCGTCAACTCCAACTCAACTTAGAAAGGGCCAAAGAAGAATATAAGAGGCAGGCAGACAAGAGCAGAAGGGAAGGTGAAACCATTAGGGTGGGGAGTCAGGTCTGGCTATCAACCCAAGGGTTGCCGTTCAAGGGGGGTTGCAAGAAATTGAGACCCAAAAGATTGGGACCATTTGAGGTCATCCAACAGGTCAACCCAGTGGCTTTCAGACTCCGGTTACCGAACCACATGAAACTGCACCCAGTATTCCACAGGTCATTACTGTCACCATATAGGGGGGAAGGTGAAGGGGTATCCACACGGGGGCCAGTCTTAGAAGAAAGGGAAAGCAGCAACCATGTGGCGGAGATCATCGACTCCAGGTGGAAGGGTAATCAGGTGGAGTATTTGGTCGCGTGGGAAGGGGAACCGGAGTCGGAAAACACCTGGGTGACGGCAGAGGAGGTCAGTGACGAGATCTTGATCGAAACGTTCCACCAAAGGTTCCCCAGGAAACCTCAGCCAGTAGCGAGGTTCCGGAGGGAGTACTTTGGCACCACCGACGATGAGGAGGAACTGGAAGGATTCAGGGAATCGGAGTTGGAAGAAGGAACAGACTCCGAGGAGGAGGAGTACTTGGAAACCGGAAACAGCAACCGGTGGAGGGAAGTGTTCGAAACTTCGGAAGATGAGGGAGGTTCTTTCAGGGGTTTTGCTCCCTCGCCTCCCGCAGAGGAGGGGAGGGAAGGGGGTGAAGGGGGCCCTGGAGGGGAGGTGGATGTCAGGGAACTGCCATCGGAAAAGCAGGAGGTGAAAGGGCTCACAGAGGCTGAGAGAGACTATTCGGCTGAGGAGGGAACCAGCAGGGGGAGAGGTGGAGGAGTTCCAAGGGAAAGTGAGTCGGAGGGAGGGCTCAGAGACACTTCCAGCGAAAATAGTGGGGAGGTTTCAGGACCTCCCATAGGGACACCTACTCCTCGCCGGAAACTGTCACGCCGAGAGTCCAGAAGACGCGTTTCCGTTAAGGAACTTTTATGCTGGAAGAAGTTCCGTAAGCGCCCACTGTCCGATTCTACGAGTGACTGATGGAGCCATGCTTAAGGAGCTCCGTCACAGACAGAGGTTTGTGGACTTAGCCAAACTCTGAGGGACTAGGATTTTACGCACAAGCAGCTCACCATCCCATCACAACATCCATAAGCATTCTCCCAGGAGGCAAATAGATTTGTTTTTTAATAAAAGAAAACCTCTCCAAAGGAGACGGTCACTACTAAAACACACACAGGCGTTGGATAGTGTCATTTAACAATGCATTTTTCTCTTTTTCCTCCAACCCAGCAGAAACATGCAAATTAGCCAGCTTGGAAGTTTCTGGCTTTCCCTCCCTTCAGCCACTATTTATTCAATTTGGAGTTGTGTTAACAGCACACTTTGGCATGAGTATATACACACTAATAGGCTGGCAGGCTGGATGATTAGTCAAGGAAGTTGTTCCTTCAGGTGGAAATCCATAGCCTGGAATGAGCCCGAGTTCCTCTCTTCCTTTGAACTGCTCATTTGACTGGCAGCTTACAACTCATTTCGACGGCTTCTTTCAAAATAAAAAGCTGCCTCAACTCAACCCTACAACAAACAAAGCTGTTAAAAAAGGGAAGAAATGGCATAAACAAAATGCACTGGGACCATTAGAAAAGTAGGTAGGTGAGATAGATATAGACTGATAAATAATAGCGCTATCATTTCTTGCTTTTATATCCCACTTAACTTTCTGTCGTGAAACCCAAGATAGTCACCCAAACAGCCATTGACCAGACCAAGACCTGCTTAGCTTCTGAAAAGTGGTAGACCTACATTGACTCCCGGTACATTTCCAAGCACAATTCAAAGTGTTGGTGCTGACCTTTAAAGCCCTAAACAGCCTCAGCCCAGTATACCTGAAGGAGCGTCTCCACCCCCATCATTCTGCCCGGAAACTGAGGTCCAGTGCCGAGGGCCTACTGGCGGTTCCCTCACTGCGAGAAGTGAAGTTACAGGGAACCAGACAGAGGGCCTTCTTGGTAGTGGCGCCCGATCTGTGGAACTCCCCCCCATCAGATGTCGAGGAAATAAACAACCACCTGACTTTTAGAAGACATCTGAAAGCAGCCCTGTTTAGGGAAGTTTTTAATGTTTTATGTTTTATCGAATTTTTTATATTCTGTTGGGAGCTGCCCAGAGTGGCTGGGGAAACCCAGCCAGATGCGCGGGGTATAAATAATAAATTATTATTAAATTATTATTATTATAGCCTTATATTCCTTCAGACCATAGCCCAGAGATAGTGCCTGTTATATGGAGGCACTCAAAACCTGGCCCTAGTTGGGTGCTCAAAACAGGGGGCCAGTCTTTTTTATTGAAGACAGAAAAGAATTATAGGTAAGGTAACTTAAGAACATAAGAGCTTTGCTGAATCAGGTCAATGGTCCATCTAGTTTAGGATCCTGCATCTTCTCTTCTTTTTGGTGATGCTTAAGTGACTACCCAATCTGTAACAGGAATACGGCAGGAAGCTCTGAGAATTGTAGTCTTCCTGCGTCATCCTTATATGATGACATCACCAGGAGTCTGTCAGAGCCTTTAAGTCAGGCATGTCCAAAGTCCGTTTTGGGGGCCTAATCCGGCCCCTTGGCCGGAGTTATACGGCCGCTTTGGCAGTTTATTTATTGGGATCAAATCCTTTAAAAAGTTCAACAACTTTGGGGTAAAATTGTAAAAAAAGGTGGGCCCTCACGCATGTTCACTTCATCAAATCTGGCCCTCTTTGAAAAAAGTTTGGGCACCCCTGCTTTAAGTCTTAGGGGCCATTTCAAAATCCACAGATTCCAAAACTGGGCTGGAGAAAAAAACCTCTCCCCTCTTGAGAACCCATCATTAACCCTCAATGGCTTATCTGGCCACATTTCTGAAGAAAGGTAGTACAGTAGATTGCTTTAACTGGTAGAGGTAATGAGAGTAAGATTTATAAGGGAGATAAAAGGACCAGATACATTGTGTTGTTGTTGTTGTTTAGTCGTTTAGTCGTATCCGACTCTTCGTGACTCCATGGACCAGAGCACGCCAGGCACTCCTGTCTTCCACTGCCTCCCGCAGTTTAGTCAAACTCATGCTGGTAGCTTCAAGAACACTATCCAACTGTCTCGTCCTCTGTCGTCCCCTTCTCCTTGTGCCCTCCATCTTTCCCAACATCAGGGTCTTTTCCAGGGAGTCTTCTCTTCTCATGAGGTGGCCAAAGTATTGGAGCCTCAGCTTCACGATCTGTCCTTCCAGTGAGCACTCAGGGCTGATTTCCTTAAGAATGGATAGGTTTGTTCTTCTTGCAGTCCATGGGACTCTCAAGAGTCTCCTCCAGCACCTTAATTCAAAAGCATCTATTCATTGGCGATCAGCCTTCTTTATCGTCCGGCTTTCACTTCCATACATCACTACTGGGAAAACTATAGCTTTTACTATACGGACCTTTGTTGGCAAGGTGATGTCTCTACTTTTTAAGATGCTGTCTAGGTTTGTCACTGCCTTTCTCCCAAGAAGCAGGTGTCTTTTAATTTGGTGACTGCTGTCACCATCTGCAGTGATCATGGAGCCCAAGAAAGTAAAATCTCTCACTGCCTCCATTGTGGTGGGGAGCAAAGTGGCTTTGTGATCAGTTCCTGTTACTATTGAAGGGAGTCACAAAAACTGAGTGATTATAAACCACAAGCAGAAGGCTGGAAATTAAACATCTGAACTCTTGGGTTCTGTGTAATCCACTATAGCTTGCATGCAAATTCGATTAAGTAAATATATTTCTCACAGTATGCTGAAGAAAAGTAGAATCACTGGTCATTTTTCTACATTTCGGCTTGGCTTGCCATATTCTGAAAACATTAGGACTTTCAAAAAGATGAATAGTTTCTTTGTGTTTATGTCACTCAATGCCTAGCCAATATTAAATTTTATTTTATTTTTTGCTCGCTAGCTAGCCTTCAGTGTTTGAGAGAATGAAACCTCAAGGACACAATCCTGTTGATAAAAACTAACAGCCAGAGTGTTACTTGCAGAAATTAAATTGCAGAATTCCCCCTCACACGCATACTAAAACAACGAGATGCCGCATTTACAAAGAGCAGCCGCTCCTCCGCGCTAACGAAATGGGACCCGGAAAACTTGTCTTTCTGTGTCATTAATGCAATTCAGCCAATCCGTCAAGGGATTACTGTGATCAGCTAAGGAAAGGAGCCTTGTTCATACCCAGGAAAGTTTATTCTTACTGGAAACACCAACCTGAGCATCTAGGCCACAGGAACTGGTCGAGGAGAATGCGGTGATCCATCACAAAAAGCAATTAAGCTACACAGGCTTCCCTGTTCCCTTGAGAACTTGCTAGAGTGTTCATACAATGTTTGACTGGCTCTAAGGTTATTTGATGACCAGATCCAGGGCATGCTTCTCAGGTTAGGTTCACAGAGTGAGATGGCGCTACAGTGTAAGTCCTTCTCGTGACCCAGAGGTTACTTTCAGAAACACTGTTTCACATAGACTATATATCTCTAGCCAGTTGTTGGAGACCCCTTACCTGGAGGCAGCATCTGGTTCTGGAGGGTCCAACCACCGTTAAAATTCCCCATGGTGTCCCAAAGCGATGCAACATCAGGTGCTCCGATGCATTCTGGGGAATTTAAATGGCTGGTGGCTTTTGAGCCCCAGTTGCTGCAGCCAGAGAAGCTCCTTACTGGGCAAGAGAGCCAAAGCAGGTAGGTTGACGGACCCTGCCAAGATGTTGGGCTCCAATAGTTGCCCATGTCATACATTGCAACCCCTTTTATAGGGTTCCTGGTGTTACTTTTGAAGCAAAGGAAAGAGTTGTGCTGTCACTGCTTCCATAACAACATAGGAATATAGAAATTGGCCTTATACTGAGTCAGACCATTGATCACTCTGGATCCAGATCATGTCTACACTGATTGGTTGCAGGAAGTCTCCAAGGTTTTGGGCAGGAAGTCTTTCCAAGTCCTGCCCAGAGATGCTGGAAATTGAAGCAGGGACCTGAAGAGCACACGTTCTGGCTAGAAACAAAAACTGGCCCAAATTTTTGGAGCTCTGTTCATGTCCTGTCACAATAATACACAGCCGCCGAAATGAGCTTCATAACATAAATAAGCTTGTCTTTAATTCACAGCCCTATGAATCAAAATTTGCCCTGACCAGTTAAAATCGGGCCCTCATGCTGCTGATTACAAACTGACTAAAAACTTTATAATTGAGGCATCCTTGTGCCCATTTTACAGGGACAATAATGAATGCCACAAGACAATTAGAAGAGAATCAGGAAATGATGTTGTAGTTGAAACTATAGAAAACTCTTGTCATTGTTTTTGTACCTTTTTGTAGACCTATTGCTTCAGGTAACCAACCCAGGCAAAATTCTACCTCAGTTATTTAGAAAGCAAGTTGTATACATGTTGGTATGCATACCAATTTACCCTAAACTGGTGCCCTTCAGATGTTTAGAACTACAACTCCCATCAGAGCCAAGCCCAGGATGGCACTAGAGTCAAAATCTTACGTGCTTGATCTGGAAGTGGGCAACTACTGGAATTTAACAACAGTATTTTGTCGTTGTTGTTGCTGCTGCTGCTGCTGTTTGAATTAGAAGAGAGAATTTATTCCCTTGATCTTCCAGATTGCAATTATTTCCCAAGAACAGCCTTGAAGCATTAGCAAAGAGAGAACCTTCAACTAAGAGCAATTCTAAACTTTAAAAAGTTTCTGTTCATTGGGAAGGTGAATGGATACACTTCAGAGGATGCTGATACTGTTTGCAGAAAAGAAATCAACTCAAAGGAACACCAGTATAAATGCACAACACTCCACTGAAAGAACTACAAGCCGAGTTCTGCTTTCTATAGCGTGTTCTGCCATTCTCTGCAAAACACTCATTTGTTTCCCACTGCTTGTATGAAGAGGCTTTGAAATCAGCTGGAATTATTTACAGTCTTGTTCTTTTGCTTTAGCAAAATCAATCCAAATGTATAAACAATGAATGGCACCATTCATTGGGATTAAAAAGCTCAATGCTTGGTGCACTGAGGATTGGAAAATTACCTTTTTGTTATGCCATCCAGTAGGCATGAGCAAAACATAACACAGGTATTAGTGAGATCACCTGTGGTTTAACAATGACTTAACAGAAGCTTTTTTCGAAATGCATTAATGTTTTCCCTAGGTGGAAATCTCTTTGGTAAAAATCTGCATGCTGCATCTGCATGCTGGGAAAAGTCTGGCACTGCATTACATAGTCTACAAGTGACCAAATCCTTCCTTTTATGATGTATTTTTATCTGTGTGCTATTTTTATTCGGTCCAATGCGACTTCTTGGAATAGGTCTCTCCATCGCTATCAGCCATGAAGCGGTATACCTCAGAATACCAGACATTTGGGGAGAAGAATGTGAAGGGACATTGCCTTCATGCCCTGCTTGTAACATTCCAAGAAGTAGTCGGCTAGCCACAGTTGGAAGCATGCCTAACAGTCTTAGAATACAGAGAACTTTCTGGTTCAGCAAGTAAGTTCAGGAGGTCAAATGGTGAGTTAGTGGAGACAGACAGCAAATAAAGATATCCACTTGATGGCAGTGCTGAAGACCAAAGGACAAAGGGATGGGTTAGCTGGTTTGCTTGCCTCCCCTCTCATCTCATGGCACAAGCTGTAACAAAGCTATCACAGCATCAGTACAGACCACCGTTCCCAGATTGGTGTAGTTCCCAAAACCAGCATAGTCATAAAGTCTTCACAGCCAGCTGCACAAGCTTGGCTTGTGTGCTAGAAATATTGCTGTTGCTCTTTCGAGGAATGCTTCCTGGCATAGAGGGTAGGGAACTGAGAATGTGTTGCCTCCAGCTTTTGAGATCGGAAAATGATCATTCTTGTTTACCTATCAGTACCATGCAGAATGTGTGTCCACAAACCAAGCTATTCCCCCCTCCTCAAAACTGTAAACAACCTGGCTTTTTCTCTTAGGTAAATCCTGATTTTGGATTGCTATCATGTACCTTCACTGGGAGCTCCTCAACGACTCTGTGTTCTCCTTAACATCCCTATGACCCTCACAGGTCCTAGGGAGCTTGGACAATTTTGTTAGTTGTGGTAACGGAGTTCATATTATGGACAGCAGATTTCTTAGAAACTACATATCCAGCTGTAGACAGCTGTGAATGATGGTCAGAATCGAAGCACAAGGAGCCCTTGGGCATTCAATTTCGAGTGTGCCCATTCTTCTTCATATTTATGTCTTCTTCCATTCTTCCTGTCAAGTTGGTGGTGGGGCAAGATGAGGCCAAGATGGAAGAAAAAGGTCATCTGCAGCCAGCACAAGCAGCTGCAAGAACAGAAGCCTTCACAGAAATCTGTTGGCATCACCTGAATCACTCTGACCTGTTTGTTTTCTGCCTTCCTTGTGTGTTGGGTCTCTCGGGAATTCTCTCCTTTAGGCAGAGCTGGATGGTGGTCCATTGACAAAATCCTGGCGCCATGTTCATGGTCTGGTGTAAGATTCAGTCTTGCCTTAAGTCTATCTATCTCCCTTCATCATTCTTCCTCACCACAAGAGCTTTTTTTCAGCTGGAATTCACTGGAACTCAGTTCAGACACCATTGCCATTATAAGAGAACAAGAGAGTTCTGACACCTCTTTTTTCCCTATAAAAATAGCATTGCTCTCCACCATCTTTGTTTAGTACCATGATACATGTCACTTCGTCTATTGTTGCGAGGACTCAGCTGAGTACTGCAATGTGAAATATTTCCTCAGATTGTGTACGATATGTGTTTGTGTGCACACACAGTGCTAATGCCAGGCTCCACAGGCCTTCAGGCCAAACATATTTGGAGGGCTCTCTTTCTTCAGAAGCCACCTACACTGCCATGCAATGGCTCCTCATGCCACAGCTTTCTCACCTGAGGTGAGAGTGATGTGACCACACTCAGAGGGCCCTTCCAGAGCTCTGGGGCCTCAGCAGCTCCCCAAGGCTACTGAACCCTGTTGCCAGCCCTGCGCCGGCGATTTCATGTAATTTTGCTGGCACTTGCCAGGCTGCAGAGAAAGTCCTGAATTAAGACATTACGCTTTGAAAAGCTTTCACAAATTAATGCGCCTGTCATAGTGGCGAGATGCCAGGATGGCAAATATATCTCCTCCTCACACAGTCAATTCTTTTGAAGTTAACAAAATGCAGACTGGTCAATATGGCAAAAGTGTTCTGTTCCTATTCACAGATGGACTTCCTCCAGCCTCTCAGACTCACCGTAATGGCTTGTGAAACATGCTCAGCTATGGTCTCTAAATGGCAGATTGTATCCTACATCAGAGGCAGGAGAGATGACGACAGACTCAGAATATCAAGAGGAAAGAGAGAGCTTATGGGTTTTATAATTTCCCCATGGCTTTGAAGTGGCCAAGATAGACAGCAAAATCCTTCTTTCAGAGGGGAGGGGGGTACATGTTTATCGCAGAATGCAGGGAGCTTGGCATGACAGCCTTGACAGGTAAATAATTTCCTGTCTGTGCCAATATGAAAACTCTAATTACTGCAACAATATCCTGAAAAATTCTCAACAGGTTCTCTTCTCAAGTAAGTAAATAAAAATAAAAGTTGTCATTTCATCCTTCAGAGTCCCCTGGGCTGGGGGAAAGAGAAAATTAATCCCACTAGTTGATAACTACTTAGGCAGACTTGAAATTGCTTTGCGAACTAGTTGGTGGCGGGGTGTGTTTTTCCCCGCACCAATTTGGGCCCAATTAAACCATGTTAGCAGATTATAAAAGAGCTTGATTGTCACCCACTAGTTCCTTTTCTGGAGGAGAAATCATTTGACGCCCAAAAGGACATAATTTGCTTGTGACAACTATGTTATAAACCATATTTTCTAAGCAAAAGATTATCTATACCAGGGGCCACTGATCTGTGGTCCTCCGGATGTTGTTGGACTTCAACCCTCACTGCCAGCTGGGGCTGATGAAACCTGGAGTCCAACAACATCTATAGGACCACGGATTCCTCATCCCTGATCTGGTCTATACCCTTGATCAGCAACTATTTTTTGAATGGGTCCAATATTATTTTCAATTGTGAAAAGGCTAAAGTCCTTCTAAAATTGCTTCTGCCTGCTGTTAACTCTGTTGTGAGTCAAGAAACAGGCAAGCAGGCTTTTCAACCTTCTCTTCTACCTGATGGGGATTGTTGAGACACCCTAAACAATCCCCATCTGGTTGAAGAGAAGGTTGAAAAGTGGCAAGAGGGTCAGAGTGGCAAGAGGGTCCAAGTTCAGGAAGCCATCAAGAAGTGGGACCTTGAGGCAAGTGGTGTAGCGACTCAGTACAGTTATTATTATTATTATTATTATTATTATTATTATTAAATATTTTCTATTCATTTTCCAATAAAAATCTTCCAATTATGAACAAATCAAATCACATCATATACATTATCACCAATTATATATTCCCTTTGGAATATAGACTCAGTACAGTTTTGATCCTAAGGGTGGATCAGTTCTCAGCCATACCCAGCACTTCCTAACAGAGGCTGGTCAACTATGGCAAATGGGGCATTGCCTCACCAACCCCAGCTTGCCTTCAGCCAGCCCAAACTGCCTGCTGTCAATCTTATAACCAGCCTGGGGTTTGTTCTGAGTGTCACTGAATCTGGCTCCACCTACTTCTGGCCTCACTGCCTTCCATCCTACCAGTTTCAGTGGCCATCAGCCATTAATGGGTTTTCTATTCAATAATCAAGGTCCAGCTCTGAGGGCCTTCTGGTGGTTCCCTCACTGTGAGAAGTGAGATTACAGGGAACCAGGCAGAGGGCCTTTTGGATAGTGGCACCCACCCTGTGGAACGCCTTCCCATCAGATGTCAAGGAAATGAACAACTATCTGACTTTTAGAAGACATCTGAAGGCAGGCCTGTTTAGGGAAGTTTTTAATGACTGAATTTTTAATGTATTTTTAATATTTTGTTGGAAGCTGCCCAGAGTAGCTGGGGAAACCCAGCCAGATGGGCGGGGTATAAATAATAATTATTATCATTCCATTCATTTTAGCAACGTTTACCAGCACAATCAAGGCTAAAGCAAGAAACAACAATGGAAGAGAGTAAAAGTCAGGATGACTATCCTCACAGTAAAAATACATAGAGATTCGGTGTACAGGATATTTGGGGTATACATACATATTTTAATGAAAACCCCTCCCTCCTTTTTTAAAAAAAAGGAGGATCGGATTCTTCCACAAAAAAGGGAACTTCTGATTCCAGATCTCAGGAATGGGCTAGACACAAATCAAAACACAGCCATGCTTCAAAATTCACCTTTCTCTGAATTTTGCAATGCAGTTCTTCAGTCAAGTAATGTGTACAAAAATGCATATATTGAGATAAAAATTGCATATATTTATTGGTGGAAATAGCATGCAAAAATGCATTATATTAGGTGAAACTGCATATTAAAAAAGATTTTTTTTTACTAAAATGCTGATAAATTTTAAGTATGATGATTTTAAACAAAAACCACAAACTGATGTGGAAATCTGCACATCAGATTGGGAAAATGAGAAACTGAAAGGAACCAAAATTAACAGATTCATCCTCACAGACCTCCCACGTCACATGTTTTAGCTCTGAAATACATTGTTTTTCTGATGAAAAGCTGGATTGTGTTATCTTTGTACCTTCAAGGACAGCCTGTAGGTGGAGAAGCTGTTGTTGATGCCTCAGTGGTAAGGAAGAAGAGGAGAGAGAACACATCTGAGGCCTCATGGGAAATAGAAAGAGATGGGAGAGATCTGATGGCCTTGGGTGCCTATTTTCCTTGTCAGACAAGAAACATTTCTTCTATTTATGTACTTTTAGCTAATGCCACCATCATAATCATCATCAAAAAATTTATACCACCCTTTACCCACAGGTCTCAGAGTGGTGACAATGTAAATTCACAATATAAAATCACAAAATACATCTTTCTAAAGAGCTCCTAACTCTCTGAGCTGCTCAAATGTCCTGCACTGACAGAAATTAATCAATTAACTAATTTATTAAATACAGTTGTACCTTGGAAGTTGAACAGCTTAGTTCCCAAATATTTTGGCTCCTGAACGTTGCAAACCCGGAAGTGACTGTTACAGTTTGCAAACTATTTTTGGAAGCCGAATGTCCGACGGGGCTTCCGCAGCTTCTGATTGGCTGCAGGAGCTCCCTGCAGCCAATCAGAAGCGGCGCTTTGGTTTTCCAACGTTTTGGAAGTCAAACGGACTTCTGGAACGGATTCCATTTGACTTCTGAGGCACGACTGTAGTAGATGGTTTATAAATGCTTTGACTATGTTCTTACTTTCTTTTTAGTTGTGTTTCTTTAAAAAAAAATAACAAAAGCATTTGTCACCCTTTGAAACTCCTTTGCGAGGATAGGTAGGATATAGATTTAATGATTAGAATGAAGTAAATCAAAGCATCAGGATTGCTTAGCGGTCCAGAGCACAGAGGGAGCAAGGAATTTCCCCCCTCCTCCGAACTCTGAGGGATTTGGTTGCTGTGATTTGCCAGCTGGTTATCTCTCATCACAGCCTGTCCACTATTATAGAAATCTTCCTGGGTGCTCAGGCTTTCTGCAGCATGTGATTCAGCTGCTTTGTTTTCCAGTCAGGGTCAATCTTAGGAATCAGTGTGTGAGCATTTCCTTAAGCCCTGAGGCTGTAATACTCAGAAAGACCTTTGGCTCCTCCACCTTCCCCTCGCTGCTTTGCATGTCCTTGCCAGGCCTCCTGTCAGAGCTTGGCCTTACAAGCAGAAAAATACACACACCCTTTACCTCAGCAGCAGCAAATGCACCTTAAACAGAGCAGTCCTCCTTGCTTTGTGTTCCATGTGTAGCCTGTATTGCAGGGACATCTGCTGGAGTGGAAACACAGTGACAAGTGGAGGAACAGGCTTGTGACAAAACACATTTCAAAGAGAGTTCCCATCGCATTGTCCCAGCTCTTAGCAATCTAGCAGCTTGAAAACACATCGGTGCAAGTGGATAAATAGATACCGCTGCAGAGGGAAGGTAACCGGTGCACTCTGGTTTCCATCACAGTGTTCCGTTGCACCAGAAGCGGTTTAATCATGCTGGCCGCATGACCTGGAAAGCTGTCTGTGGACAAACACCGGCTCCCTCAGCCTGAAAGCGAGATAAGTGCTGCAACCCCATAGTCGCCTTTGACTGGGCTTAACCGTCCAGGGGTCCTTTATCTTTTTACAGCGGTACCTCAGGTTAAGTACTTAATTCGTTCCAGAGGTCCGTACTTAACCTGAAACTGTTCTTAACCTGAAGCACCACTTTAGCTAATGGGGCCTCCTGCTGCTGCTGTGCTGCCGGAGCATGATTTCTGTTCTCATCCTGAAGCAAAGTTCTTAACCTGAGGTACTATTTCTGGGTTAGCAGAGTCTGTAACCTGAAGTGTATGTAACATGAAACGTATGTAACCCGAGGTACCACTGTATATTTCATATCCCATGGTGTATGCAGTAGCGCATATACATATTTGCTGTAGTCTAATGTGCCGCCGAATCTAATGTGCACCTCAATTTCCAGAACCTGGAAACCCAAAAAAGTATTTGCTGGCAAATGAAAAGGGGAGGCAGTCCGTTTCTAGCAAAAATGTCCCCCAAAAGTAGTCTCCGTTCAGTTCTAGTTCAGTTTCTGTTGGCCCATTTTGCTGCAAGCACTTTCTAGAAGCAAGATACTGTTTCCTTTCTAGAATGCAGTCTGCTCTCTCTGGCAACATGCCTCGATACTGCTTGCAACGCAGAAGTTTAATGGGACTCTGAAAACTATCCAAAATTTGCTTTATGCCCACTTCCAGTGCTTAGCATTCAGTACAATATATTGCACGACATATGCTGCTATAATTTTTTTTTAATGTTGTGGATTCCCCAGAAAAGAAGAATTTTCCCAGTGGTGAGACATTCTTTCCAAATTGTGCTTTCCTGCAGAAGTCATCAGCATTATGGGACTTGGGAAATTATTAAGATATACAACAGGTGACTGAGTCAACTAGGACACTGTTTCATTATTTAAGAGTTAATAGCCAAGAGATTTTTAAATATGCTTTGGATGCTAATGTGCATCAGCATGTAAGGGAAAGCTTGCCACTTCCGAGCTTGCCTGTTTGCAAAGATAGATTTGATCAGCTGCAGTCTGGATGGCAGAATGGAAACTGCCATTCAGTTTCTACTCCCGCTGTCACTTTCCATCACTCTTGATTCCTAATTGTACCACACAGAATTCCACCCATCAGGAAAATGGACTCTCACCTAGAGAGAATGGAAGCAGGTGTTTTACAGCATGGCAGCTGCCATAAATAACAGCGGAAAGAAGTCCTATATCTACTTATGGCATTGTTAATTTTGAGGGGGGAGGAACTTGCAGAACAGTGTGGAATTCTGGCCAAGACTCAAGTACAATAAGGACATCTGAGGACAGAACGAAGCATGATGAAGAATATGAGGAAGTTTTCTTTTTTTATAATAGATAGATAGGTGATAGATAGATAAACAGTTTTGGTGGGGGCATCATCACTGAAACTCAGGTTGAATATTGTGGTTCTGTAGCACTTCCAAATCCTGATCCAAAGAGTCTTCCAACATTTCTAAATCCTGTCATGCTTTCTATGAGTCTGTGTACAAATCATACTTTCATGCACTTGCATAAGTTATCACACAGTATTTATCCTTGTGTGGTAACTGAGCTTTCCGTAGCTGAGCTATCTGAATTCTGATATTTAAAACTTTTTGAACCCAACTATTTGTATTCTCACGATATGCCATCTCCATTCTTGCAAATAAAACACACATGGAACAGATCCAAATCATCTGCATTCCCCTGATCTAAAACCTTATCTTCATTATCATGAGCAAAATACACAGAAATGAGAACGATTGTGAAATCTTAAAACTTCTAAGCCCATAATGCAGTGCAAGTGAGCAAGTGTAATTTAATCTAAGCAAGCAATTATTTGAAATTAATACTTGCATGCAATGCTAGCAGAACTGGCTAAAATTAAAACGGGCAGATGGCTTCTCTACAGCAATCCACTGTTCAGGATTAGGAAATATGAAGATTTCACCAAGAGAAACAGTTATTTCACATTTTCCAGTACTTGTACCATTTGGATTATGCAATTTTGGAGTCAGACTGTTGCTCAAAGTACTCAAAGATTCACAGGGAGATTGAATCATTTTATAGACTCCATCTCCTTCGATTTTTGTTGACATTCTTCTAGCAACGATTTTATCATTAACGTCGTCACCTTACTGGCAGGTGAATTCAAAATATTTACTGGCACATTTGATTAAAAATGAGAGGGGCTCAAATGGATTTTGCTATGAGAGTAGCAGGCAGAGCGTTAGCGGCCACTCTCACATCCATATGAATGCTCTAATCCCAGTCCCAGTCTCCATAACTTGCATAAATTTAGAGCAGGGTCATGAAAACCCACAAACCAAAGATTAGCTGCTTAGCTAAAGGTAGAGGCAGGATATGGCAGCAAGACTGACTTTGTGCACATGTACTGGCTGAGCCAATGAGGTGCTGCTGGTGGTGTGTTGGCACCATAATGGCCATGCCCCTTTCCGTCTGCCTCCCAGTAACCAACCAGAGATCAGGTGAGAGGTGCCCCCCCCCATTGCACCATCTGCTACAGAACAGTAGGTAAAGGTAAAGGACACAGGTGGCGCTGTGGTCTAGACTACTGAGCCTCTTGGGCTTGCCAATCAGAAGGTTGGAGTTCAAATCACTGTGACGCGGTGAGCTCCCGCTGCTCTGTCCCAGCTTCTGCCAACCTAGCAGTTTGAAAGCATGCTAGTGCAAGTAGATAAACAGGTACCTCTGTGGCAGGAAGGTAAACGGCATTTCCGTGGACTCTGGCACACGCCACAATGTTCCATTGCACCAGAAGTGGTTTAGTCATGCTGGCCACATGACATGGAAAGCTGTCTGTGGAGAAATGCTGGCTCCCTCAGCCTGAAAGCAAGATGAGTGCTGCAACCCCCTAGTGGCCTTTGACTGGACTTAACTGTCCAGGGGTCCTTTACCTTTACCCTTTTTTACAGAACAGAAGATATTAGTTAGCAAGACAAGCCTAAAAATTGCCCCACTGTCTAATGTACACATGAAGCATATCAGTGGGAAAGAATGGAGACAATTTTCTGTGCATAGTATGTGCACATGCAGCTAAACCTTTGTTGGGCTTTGTATTGTACCCCATGTATACAGAACCTTCCTGGACTATACTGAGAATAGTGATCCTGGGCTTGTCAGTAGACCTTGAGTATGAATATTCACCAGTTTCATCTCTTGGCTCAGCAACTGTTACCCAGCTGCAAAACAAGAATGACCTTTCCAGATACATCCTTTGATACATAGTTATAATTTTGTAAAGCAGATTCCTTCCTAGATCTCATCTTGCCCCTTTCATAGACCTCATTGTTGCCTGCAAATGTAAGACTCTCTCTATAGGCAAATCTAAAAAAAATGTAGTATACGTAAACACCGACAAGTGGATAATCACTGGCCTGCGAGCGCTCCAATTGGAGAGCAGCCTTTACCAAAGGTGTCATGAGTTTTGAAGACGCTCGAACTCAGGACAAAAGGGAGAAATGTGCTAAGAGGAAGGCACACTTGGCAAACCTTCACCGTGACCAACTCCCACCCAGAAACCTATGTCCCCGCTGTGGAAGGACGTGTGGATCCAGAATTGGCCTCCACAGTCACTTATGGACTCACTGTTAAAACCGTGTTTATGGAAGACAATCCTACTTGCCTATGAGTGATCGCCAAAGAAAATGAAGAAACGTAAGACCTCACACTACACGGCATTATTCAGCTACAGGGACAGGAAAACCCTGGTTCAAAGACAAGTTGTGCTCTGCAATCCCTTCTCATTGAATCATGGTATTTTATAGTTGGAAGACATCTTAGAAGTCACCTAGCCTAACCACTTGTTCAGTGCAGGATCTGCAGTGCAGGATGCAAGCAGGGTTGGCTCAAGACACTTTGCTGCCTGAGGCAAAGGACAGGATAGCACCCCCTCTGCATTCCATCATGTGCAGAAGACAGCTGGGCTGGCAGTTACTTCAATGCTGTAGACGGCGTTGTGTCCTCTACCATGCCTGAAGCAACAGACCAGATTAGTGGGCCCAGAACATCTGCCCCAAACATCTGCCCCCTGAGTCAATGGCTTCACTCTGCCTAATTGGAGGGCCGATTCTGGGTGCAGGTATCTCATCCTTGACAGATGACAATCCAGTCTCCACTGGATTTATCTGCTATCTATTGCCTCCCAAGGCAGTCTTTTTTAGGGCTGGATGATATCTCGCTATATCATCCAAAACAGGTTTGAAGCTCACATCATGATATCGGTTTCATAATTTTTGAGCTGGCAATATATCACAAATCATGACGTGTGTGTGCTACGCAAAATCACAATGTGGGAAAAACTGGGAAGCCAGCCAACACTTCTCTCAATTCCTGCAGCCCTTGTAAACTCTGCCAACTCAGCTCTCCCCTGCCTCATGCAGGAGGAAGCAAATCGCAAGAGCAGGTGCCGGCAAAAATAATGATGTGGGGGAAACCGTGAAGCCAGCCAATGCCTCTACATAGCTCCATCCTTTTTTCAGACATTGTGATATATCGATATATCACAATGTTTAGCTGGTGATGTTGAAAACCAGATATCGCCCAGCCCTAGTCTCTTCCACCATGAAATAGCTCCTACCACCAGGATGTTTTCCCTAATGATCTTTGTTCCTTTGTACAATAGCACAAGCCTTTGCATATCCACTGGGAGAGTATCTATGGCTTCTTTTGATTACCGGAGGCCAGGAAGTGTGAAATATACTCGGAATCGAGTGTGGATTTCATGCTCTTTATTCAGCTCATAGTAGTGAGGAATGAATGTTCCCCCAAAATATCTGCTTTATATACATTATTTACACAATGGGCTGCACTAATTCTGGGATTCTCCTGTAGGCCAATCAGGTTGCGGATTCACTTCCACCTGGAGCTGGATTGGGTGGCTCCTGTGGACCAGTCATACTGCTGCATTGTTCTAGGCCCAATCAGACTGCTGCCTTTTGGATCCTATTCAACTCAGTACATAACAAAGTCATAGATGGTATACTTATGTACATTCACCCCCGGTGACTAATTGGGAATGAGCCGCCTCAGATCAAGCACCACAAAACCAACTTTCCATGCTGCCCAAACTCACTTTAAATGCAATGCAAGGTTTTTAGTGCAATCAGTTCACAGATTCAGATGGAAGTCACCCAGTTCAGATGCAGAGTGGCACTCTTGCAAGCATCCATGGGCATGTGTGGTGATGCTGCCAGCTGACTAGCAACCTGGTTGAAAATCACACAGGCATGCCAGCAGTATCAACCAGCACCTCCCAATGAAGCTACTATCATCACTCACAAAGGGTTACCCCAATCGCACAGATCACAGCAGCCACAATCATATGTGCTTGGGTGGAGGCACAAGTCGAATCCTGGTGCTTCCCTAAGTTCCCACATGCTCCCTCAACCAGGCATCTGAATTAGGTCACAGTTGAATAATCAAGCGATGAGAAACCAAGCAGCACAGATTTTTGCGTGAACCATCTCCATGACTCTCTAGATGCAAATCTCTCTCTATATATAACTGTATTTGTATTCATTCATTTACAATCAATTCTTACAGTCCATTTAATTTATTTTTCTCCCTTTCTTTTACATTTCCCCAGTGAACTCGCACTCCTTACAGATTAACTTTTCAGGGGGTCAATGCTCTGCCCATCATTTTGAGTGAATTCCCCCTCCCTCCCTCCCTCACACACATGCCAGCAGCTGCTCATTTGCAGTCTTTTGTCTTCTCTGTTTGATCCCTCTGCCTTTATCAGAAATGCTGTCCTTCTACAGCAAGTGTTTTAACTCTTTGATAAATTCTTTTTGTTCTGCAGGCTAAATTTACCATTCTGTGCAATGGTGTCCCCCTTGCTCCCCACAATTATTAATTTATAGATCCTTTTGATTTTCTGAATCTTCCCTGCCCTCAAAAGGAAGTTGCTATCAGGTGCTGGGGGGGGGGGGATACCATGTGCATGTATGTATTTTCCTTTTAAATGAAGCTAGTTTTCTGACAGAAATTCGGTGTATACATCTGTACTGACTTGCAATCGTTTTTAAGGAGCACCTGCAGGTGCAGAGGGAAATGATCCCCCTCTATAAATGGGAGTACTTTTAATGGACCAACTCTATGTTACAAAGATGTCTGCAAGCATCACATGAATGCTGGGCAACATTAACCCCACGGGATGGGAATCCCTTGCAGATGACCGCAGTGTCTGGAGACAGTCAGGTTGTGTATCCATTGTTGTTGTTGTTGTTGTTTAGTCATGTCCGACTCTTCGTGACCCCATGGACCACAGCACCAGGCACTCCTGTCTTCCACTGCCTCCCGCAGTTTGGTCAAACTCATGCTGGTAGCTTCGAGAACACTGTCCCACCATCTCATCCTCTGTTGTCCCCTTCTCCTTGTGCCCTCCATCTTTCCCAACACCAGGGTCTTTTCCAGGGAGTCTTCTCTTCTCATGAGGTGGCCAAAGTATTGGAGCCTCAGCTTCACGATCTGTCCTTCCAGTGAGCACTCAGGGCTGATTTCCTTAAGAATGGATAGGTTTGATCTTCTTGCAGTCCATGGGATTCTCAAGAGTCTCCTCCAGCACCATAATTCAAAAGCATCAATTCTTCGGCGATCAGCCTTCTTTATGGTTCAGCTTTCACTTCCATACATCACTACCGGGAAAACCATAGCTTTTACTATACGGACCTTTGTTGGCAAGGTGATGTCTCTACTGATGTGTATCCATAGCAGTGACCAAAGGAGGAATGACTGCTGGGAGGAGCACAGAGAGAAGAAACGCTATGGTGCATCTGCAACAGCACAACCGGATGCCTTCATCTGCCCCAGCTGCAATAAAACATGTCTCTCCTGTATTGTTCTCTACAGCCACAGCACTCTCCAATGGTTTGACTTCACTACTAAAGGCACACTCTCCCATTGTCTCCCAAGACAGATAGATGCCAACATCACTGTAAGCTGCTTTCTACGATGCCTGTGCATATTCCCCACTATCTGCCCCATGACCCTGAACCGGGGGTTCCCAATCAGGTCATCCTACCCTGGGGCAGTCTGGAGACCATCTGCCTTGCCCTGTGTCAGGGACTGGTTGGATACAGAGGAAGAGTGGGAGAAACCAGCTGGGGAACCCCCAAGGGAAGATGGCTCAGAGCCAGGGGACTGGTGGTGGGATGGTGATGATGAGTGGTCAGAGGCAGAAGACTGGGAGGAGGAGGTGTCAGAACCCTGAAGAGGGAGCAGGGCTTGGTGAGCAGGAAGAGACTGTGGCAGAGAGCAGTCTGGAATAACAGGCAGAAGAGGAGGCAGGAGAGGAGAGGGGAGGCAAGAGGCAGAGATGAGTCAGGCTGATGAAGAGGCACAAGTGTCTGCCCCTCCTGCTGCGACCAGCTTCCTTTGGGACTTGGGTGGGACTATTGTTTCATTAGGGTGTTATTTTTTAAAAAGTAATTAAACATATGGCCTGGAGGAGAGAGGAGATGTTGTGTCTCTCCCCTTCGTCGGGGTTGCCATATTTCAAAAAGAGAAAATCCAGACACAAAAGTTGTTGAGCTTTATTTTTGGAAAATCTCTCCCCCCTCCCCCCAAAAATGAAATCTTTACCAATTTTTAGGAATATTGCCAAAAAATCAACACTTCCAATATGGGCTGCCATGTGCCTGGGTTTCCCCCAACGTTTTAGCCGCTTTTCGAAAATTCTGCCATTTTCAGTGGATGAATCCTGGCTATGTCTGAAAAATTCCAGAGGTGTGGCTACAAGGGGTCTAATCGGTGAAATCATGCAGTGCCAGGCAAGATTGATGTCTCTGCTGATGGAACCATCAATCCTGCCTGGTGCTGTTTCAGAGTTGGGTTGCATTTAACCAACAACTCATTGTAAAGCAAGACCACTGGTGGAGGTAGCCTTGGAAAAGAGGGTGTGTCCTGGTGAGATTCCCAAGGGTTTTCCTTTCCTGGATTACAGATTTAGCCCTGTGTTTAGCTCTGTGCAGAAGCGGACTTGTTCTCTTCTTCCAACATTCCGATTTGTCCCAGTTGCTGCTGAATTTCACATAAAGCGATCTTTCTTGAAAGCTAATTTGCAGTTCTGCTTGGGTGAAACATCCGGGGGGCTTTGAGGAGAGTGAAAGCAAGCGTCGATAAAAGTGGCAAACATTTCTCAATGGGGTGTCACACATCTTTACCACGGAACCATAAAAAAGACAGTCACAAAAGTTAATAGACAAGTTTAGCCACAGGTGTTCCATTTTCCCCATACCTGTGCTGACTGTTCTGTCGGAAGTCCAGGCTGCTGAGGAAACCGACTGCTGAGGGGAACAAAATTGTATATGGCAATATTCAGTATGTGGGTAAAACAACAACTGGTTGGTTTGTAGAGTTAAGTTTATTTTATAATATTTATTTAACCAAATGCATATGCCACTTGGCTGTAGTAAAACTGGTAAGCCAGGGTTTCCCAAACTTGGGTCTCTGGCCGTTTTTGGACTATAGTGGTACCTTCGTTCTTGAATGGCTCGGTTCCCAAAAAAATCGGCCCCCACACACCGCAAACCCGGAAGTAAGTGTTCCAGTTTGCAAATGTTTTTTGGAAGCCGAATGTCCAATGTGGCTCCTGCTTGAGTGTAGTAAGCTCTTGCAGCCAATCGGAAGCCGCACCTTGGTTTCCAAACGGTTTCAGGAGTCTCTAGCTTATTTTACTTATGCAATAGAGTTGTCATCCAAACAAAGAGCAAAACTTCTGGGTATCTAGACTTGATACCTTAACACAGCAAGGCCTCAGCCTGGAAGATAAGCCTTTGGCTTCATCCAGCAGAGTTCTTTTTATGTTCTTATCATCCCTGTGTTTCCATATACATTGATATCTCATTCACACATTACATCATGAGTATACACTCTCAGGTGTATCTCTAAAATCCCCGTAAGTCCTTCAACTATCATAGTAGTAGGATCTGACAAATGCTACTTCACGTTATTCCCCAAACAACCTGTAATAGTTCCTTTGCAAACTACCAGTGCAGACCACTCGTATTCTGTGCTCCAATCTTCTGTAGGTTCCCTGACAGATTAATTTACTAAAACACTGCCATTTTTCAACCATCTGACCCTTGGGTTCCACAGCTCTACGTGGGGCTACCTTTGAAGGGACCTGGAAACTACAACTAATCCAGAATGCGGCAGCCAGACTGGTGACTGGGAGTGACCGCCGAAACCCTATTACACTGGTCCTTAAAGACCTACATTGGCTCCCAGTACATTTCCAAGCACAATTCAAAGTGTTGGTGCTAACCTTTAAAGCCCTAAATGGCCTCGGCCCAGTATACCTTAAAGAGTGTCTCCATCCCCATCATTCAGCCCGGACACTGAGGTCCAGCTCCGAGGGCCTTCTGGTGGTTCCCTCCCTGCGAGAAGTGAACTTACAGGGAACCAGGTAGAGGGCCTTCTCTGTAGTGGCACCTGCCCTATGGAACGCCCTCCCATCAGATGTCAAGGAAATAAACAACCACCTGACTTTTAGAAGACATCTGAAGGCAGTCCTGTTTAGGGAAGTTTTTAATGTTTAATGCTATATTGTGTTTTTAATATTTGGTTGGGAGCCGCCCAGAGTGGCTGGGGAAACCCAGCCAGATGGGCGGGGTATAAATAAATAAATAAATATATTATTATTATTATTATTATTATTATTATTATTATTATTATTACCCGGGACTCAGAAGTTACTCTTCCAGGAGGCAGTAAATCAAGAGAGCAGCTTAGAATTCACTGTTAGCTTCATGAAATACAAGTGGAACCCAAAATGATTTTTAAAAAATATGCCTTACTTTCTTTCCCTCGATCCAGGAGCACGGCCAGAAATCAAATCCTCTGTGGGGCTTTTCATTTGCCGTACTTGTTGAACTTCCCACCAGTCCGTTAATAGCATCTTTCTTTGTCACTGATTCGGGAAGGGGGTGTCTTCCTTCAAGATTAGTGCCACCTTTCCAGGGCGGCAGACTA
Source organism: Podarcis raffonei (assembly GCF_027172205.1). Lineage (NCBI taxonomy): Eukaryota > Metazoa > Chordata > Lepidosauria > Squamata > Lacertidae > Podarcis > Podarcis raffonei. The sequence goes on from NC_070606.1 coordinate 24,248,424, forward strand.
ATTAGCAACGTTGGCACCTCCAAAGATGTGAAATTTGTCCTTCCCAATAACGTCTTTACAGCTGGGTTTTGCCTGGGTTACCGCAGCAGATGTCACATTAATGCTCCAAAATCCGAAGTCCATTTTTATCAACATCTTTGACGGAGCCCTGGGGGTTTTCGCTGATGGAGTGCGAGCTAGAATTGGCCTCGTTTTTTAACTTTGGCGATTAAGAATTCATTTGATTATACTTACTGTATGTTCGCTCTGCCCTCAAGATAGCTGTCAGCACTCCTTTAATTAAGACTAACTTACTGACTTCGGGCTGCATTTCAAAGCACATTCTGGAAACAAAAAGACGCCTAGTTTTCCAGGACCTGCTAGTGCTACCGAGTCGATTTGCCACTGTCGCTGGGCCACAAAGGGGCTACGGCGGACCTGCGTGAACCTTTTACCGTGCCGTTTAATGAGGGCTCCGTGCTCAGCTGAGCTTGTCTCAATCCAGGCGTGTGCAAAAAAACGGCCATAGAAACCGGGAAGGTTATCAGAAATTGCATGTTGCTGTGAGAGCAAACATGTTTTGGCAGAAATCACTGCGCAACTCGCTGTCTGAACAAGGCTTGGGAGGAGGATTGAGGTATAAAGCTTGATAAAGAAGAAACTCTCTACCCTCTCTCGAGTTATCCTTTGGAGAGAGTTAAAAGAAAGACCTAAGAAAAGGCTGACACGTAGGAAAAGGCTGGATTTGGTACTCTCTCCAATAAACTTAGAGGGCATCAAGGAAGCTGCTTTCAGTTACCAGCAGCACCCCAAACCCCAGTGTGTTAGAAAGCTGGTAAAGGAAACAGGTGGCGCTGTGGTCTAAACCACTGAGCCTCTTGGGCTTGCTGATTGGAAGGTTGGCTGTTCGAATCCCCATGACGGGGTGAGCTCCCTTTGCTCTGTCCCAGCTCCTGCCAACCTAGCAGTTCAAAAGCACACCAGTGCAAGTAGATAACTAGGTACCACTAAGGCGGGAAGGAAAACGGTGTTTCCATGTGCTCTGGTTTCCATCATGGTGTTCTGTTGCACCAGAAGCAGTTTAGTCATGCTAGCCACATGACCCGGAAAGCTGTCTGCAGACAAACATTGTCTCCCTTGGCCTGAAAGCGAGATGTGCGCCACAACCCCATAGTCGACTGGACTTAACTTGTCCAGGCGTCCTTTACCTTTACCTTACCTAGAAAGGTGATAAATGGAGATGTTCTGTTCTTTCAGCTCTAGCACATGTGAAATGTGATCTCTTTTCTACCTGCAATTTTCAAATGACAGCATGTTGTGAATTATTTTATTTGCTTTAAATAATAATACGCAGGGAAGGAAGTCTGTCATTTCATGTCATTTCTGGTTTTTTATGGCATTTCTTTACTGTTGGCTTCCATGGCTGTCATTTGCGGCTTTCGGTGGTGGGGGTTTCCCCCCCTTTAAACGGTGTGCTTTTCTACATTGTGTTTGTAAGATGTAAACTTACCTTATGAAGACTTGGCTCTAAAAGGAAGCATAAAATGGTACCTCTTCCAAATAAATAAATAAATAAATAAATAAATAAATAAATAAATATTGTGCACATGTCTCCATCAGATGTTGCTGGACTACAACTCCCATCATCCCTTGCTGGATGGGGGTGATGGGAGTTGGAATCCAACCTCATCAAAAGGACCACAGGTTCTGCACATCTCTTCATTACAGCATTGTATTAATTTGCCTAATAAAAGAAGTAAATGCCATCAACCACTCCATTACATTTTCCAAGTTTTATTTGAAGTTTGGCAAAGTAGATTGGAGACATTTGTATTCATTAAGGATAACTTTTTAAAAATACTGTTCCTTTGGAACTCAGGCACTTTATTTATAAAGTCTGGACTTTATAGGCAGCATAAGAACCATAAACAGAACAATAAAATGTTGAGAGGGCTGGAGTCACTTTTGTACGTCACACTCTACAAAGGAAAAAGAAAAAAGAAAACCCACAATGTTGTTTCATAAATTCCTGTTTTAGCAGATAGCTAAAGGAAAATGCAGCACGGATGAAGACTGTGGAATGAGACTGCTGTATCTGGAAGAACCAGCTCCGGTATCTAGTATAATGCTTTGAAAAGGACATCACAACGCTCATGGACTTCAGAGCTCAAGTTCAGTGAAGGAAGAATCCAGGCCACAATTTTCTAGATGGTTCCATAGCAGCCATATTGTGGAGACTGGTATTTCTCTTTCATTGATGTTCCCAAGGTGAAATGAATACCCTTCCATTCCTCAAGGTGATTTAACTTCTAGAGCCGTGGTTCCCAACATGGGGCACACTCCCCACAGGGGGGCAATTTGATTTTTAAGGGGGGCAATTCAAGAATGAGTTTGTAATAATAATAATAGTAATAACAATATTTTTTTATTTATACCCCGTGACTGGACTCCGTGTGTACCCGTGAGAAACGGGTTGGTGGCAGCGAAGAACGCAATTACAGTGGTGGCACAGGGTCAATAGACCGTCAAACGTCAGGGGGCCCTGTGTGATCTCCACACAGTCCTAGAAATGACACATCATCATCATCATCATCATTCATTAAATTTGTCACTTTATCTTGCCCAAGGCGACCCAAAGTGATATGCAATCAAGCCCTGCATAATATTTAGTTAAAGTAGGCACATGACTGGATCACATTGTGCTGGCAAGTTTCCCTGCATCCTCTAAGTGGCAGCCAATCAAGTGGCGTGGGTCTGGGGAAACTTGGAGCGTGCTGATGCGCCACGCAGAATTTTTAACTGAATGTTGCATGTGGGTCTTCAGCTTAACTTTCAATAAGCAGCATTTGTTACAATAAATGAAAATGTTCCCGCAATATGTTCCCTGTTTTATTCACTTGACCATAGAAGCTCCTTCCCCCACCTTCCTGCCAGCAATTAAAAACAGCAGAAACAACACAACCCAGCAATCACATCTTCACACTAATTAAGCAATGGGTGTAATGTATTTTTAAGGCCAAGATCATCCTTGGCAGAGGAAAACTATTTTACCCTGAAGTCTTTCCAAAGTAGACTTCTTAATGCCAGCTCCTACAGTGGTTCCCAGAGAGCTGCTGTTTCAGGTCAAACATATGCCAACTTAATGGTCCTTGAATTTTATTTTTCTCTCCCTGCAAGGTACCCATTCATCCAAGGAGCAATTTCTTTAAATGAGGCATCTTAATCTGAATTGCCAGTTACTACCTGTGGTGTCAACTTTTACCCCCATCACCTATGGGAAATGAAAGGCAGATTCAACAGCTCTGGTAAAGTTTTGTTTGGGGGCTGTTGTTGTTTTGCTCGCTGAAATTCCAAGCAAAAAAGTTTGGGATCCAAATGTGCAAGATAGCTGTCTGGATTCGAACCATGCAAATGTGTGTTTCCGAAAAGCTCCACTCTCATTTTAGAAGCTAAGCAGGATTAGAGCCTATCATTTTGGAAGGCCAAAGGGCACTACGGAAAGATGACTAAGAGAGGCGGGGAGAGCTCCTACTGTTTGAAAGCAGACAGTAATTTCTTGGCAGGATTTATGAGAAAAATATACTATATTTGTACTAGTCCATTGTCATTCTGGTGATGGACTGTGCATGTTCCAGGGTGAGGGAAGCACTCAAGACCGGCAGGATTGAAGGAGAGGAGAAATGAAACAGCATGGGTGAATGAGGAGAGGCAGGGGCGGATTTGGGTACTATGGCACCTGGGCAAGGCCAAAATTTGGTGCCACCCCTCACCCTGACCCTGTGTCAGGGAATTGGATGCAGAGAAGGGGGAGAGAATGGGGACTTACAGAGATAAGCCTCCGTTACTTAGCAGCTGTACTTCCTCGGACGAGGAGGGTGACAAAGGGCTGTTAAGAAGCAATGAATCAGAGAGGGGGAGCAGCTTCCGGGGCCCAGCCACTTTCCTAACAGAGGAAGGAAAGGGGTTGGGTTCAGGAAGTGGATATGCTGGAAGAAAACGAAAGCTTCTTCAGTCTCTGCAACTGACTCACCATGATGCAGGCTGACTCTCAGAGCTCCATGTATATAGCAAGAAGAAACCAATAAATCTTGTAAATATGGCTGGATTCCTGGACTCTTATCTCTTCTAGTACTCACCAATCATCCCTGACACCCTGCCTTCCCAAAGGCAGGTAAGGAGGCATTCGGCTTTGGGCTGGCCTCAGGTGATCGGAGCATATCACATCAGTTACCCGGCTGCCATTGCATTTCCTGGCCCCATTCAAAGTTCTAGTTATAACCTTTAGACCTTTGAAAGGTTTGGTACCCGGCTGCTATAAGTCAAATCAAATCAAATTTATTAAAACGGTCACAGACCAGATTAACTCGTACAGCTAGTCAGCAAAGCATAACACCGGAAAAAACAAAGGACAATTTCAATACAGATTAGGCCATAACAGCAATTTAAAATTAGACAGCATAAATAAAATTAAGTATTTGCCTTTGCCTGCATATTGGCATTGGAAAGCTCTTGTTTCCTGCGCCTAATAGCGGCTACACAGAATTTGGCAACATTGATCGTAATTTCAGGAACCTTATCTTCTACCAAGGCTCTCATACGTTGGAGTTCTGGTTCATTTTTAAGCTTTTGTAGAACTGGGGCAATAAAGGTCAGGCGTAGATCCTCGTAGTAACTACAGTGCAGCAATACATGCAGACTTGTTTCCACTTCCGATGAGCCACATGGGCAAACACGTGACTCATATGGTTTGCCCTCATATCTGCCTAGCAGCAGGGCAGAGGGCAGAACGTTAAATCTGGCCAGGGTAAAGGAGTGTCTGTACTTAGGTATTTGTAAATCAGCCAGATAATTTGCAGGTGAGAACCCTCTCCCAAAGTCTCTAATTGTGGCATGTTTCTCCATTTTGCCCATATGACATTGCAGCTCTATGCGGCTGCTATAAGGATTGTCTTCACCCATACCATCCTACCCATGTCCCAAGATCTGTGTCAGAGCTTTTGCTTAAGTATCCACCAGGGCGGATGACCAGGGCTGCATCTACACTGCTATTAAAAGAACACTGAAAATGCTCTAGAAAAGAACCATTCTAAAGCTCACAATGGAAAATTTCATAGAATTCTGATTTCAGCTCTACAGCGCCCTCTGGTGTCACAGGATTCTAACACATTTATAATGTTTTCTTTTTACTAATGTAGCTGAGGCCCAGGTTAGCAAGCACTGCTAAGGGTCTTCTCAGCAGTGGCCCCACAATTGTGAAACTCATTTCTTTTTGAGATTCAGCAGGCCTTGCCCCTGTCAAGAGGGATATCAAGAGTTGAAGACCTATTTTCTTGATGGCCGTTGAAGGTTATGTTTATTTGAATGAATGTTTTATTGTTATAGGTTGAAATCTCGTTTTGATTTTAAGTGTTTTAAGCCATTTTGTGTAGCTTTCCTGAAAGCAAGGTTTGTGTCTACTCAATAAATAAATAAGGATCACAAAAGAGCATGCTCTGCACACTTTTGCAAGCACTATCTAACTGCTAAGTACTGTGTAACTATACAAGTGGATCGTCCCTGAGCAATTAAGATAAACTTACTGCAGTTCTCTTAACTTCCCCCGAAATTCCTGCAGTGTGTTGCTCAAGGAGCAGGCCCTCCTAATGTACTTGGAATTGAGCTTTAGGCAAAATTTGGTCATGACTGTAATATTATTTCCCTTCCCAAGTCAAGTCTAGCCAAGGAATGTACAAAGCGAGAGCAAGCGCTTTGTGCTTAGCTCGACAGAGACAAGAACAAACGGTGTGTTCGGCCACATATTAAAATTAAAGCAACGATAATCTAATTTGCTTAAGGAATTTCCATTAGTATTCACCTGGTGGCTAGCAGCTTTAATCTCCTGCCATTAGTGAAAATAGGAGCTCATTAAATAGCAATTATTCCTTTAATAAGGATAGGAGTCTGTGTAGAAACATTGCTGTTATCACTTCCCGCGTAATTGTTCTCAGTGGCCACCATTAATAGAGTGTCACTATGACACAGCCCATCCCCTTGTGTTCAGCTATCATCATCACCAACAGGTACTAGAAAGAGAGAAAAGTGCAACGTACATTATTTCTGGATTTCTTCTGTGGAGTGCTGTAGAAACTCCTCAACAGTAACTGTTTTAACAACTGTTTTATAATGAGATAGATAGATAGATGATTGATTGATTGATTGATTGATTGATAGATAGATAGACTTCCTGCAAGCATTTAGGAATTTGCTTTAACTACACAATAGTAATTTTGACATGGTCCCTTGGACAATCAGTTGCTTTGGTTTATTTTGTTTGAAGTTGGAACCACTTAAACACGGGAGCATGGTGAAAGAAGAAATGACAGTCCATCACACAGGACATATACCCATTTCTAAGCTTTATGTCTTCACTAGACAGTATTCTAGATCTGTTGTACCAAATCACAGTTCTCCTGAATGATATCATAGCTTTGCTTACAAACGTCAGTTGCAGAAAAGGTACAACATTCCCTTTTTGTTAAAATCAATATCCACCACACTGTGCTTACTGATGCTGTGCTGTGTCTAATCATCATTTGTTACAATGAAAACATAAACCATCGCTGCCAAATGCACTCTATTTTATTATTTATCTACATGCCTAGCTGTGAATACTCCCACCATCTCCCATGAAACAGATGTGATATCAGAAGTGGATCTAAAAAGCAAAGGCCTGTGCCCAAGTCCACATGCAATTACCCTGCAAACAAGGAACAGGTGAACAGGACTCAAATAAACCCGGTTTGGAAACTGAGTTGAAAAAGTAGAATCTGCCTGACGCAATACCATATCTTTTTTCTTTCTCTTAATTTTCTATTGTGGGTGATAGCCATCACACTGAAAGTGGAGCCTGTCTTAACTCTAAATGGCAAGAAATTGTTTTATTAACACACACACACACCCCATTATTAATATAATCGGGCAAAGTGTGTATCACAGAGGAAGGTCTGTTAACTATGGGTTTTTTGCCCTTAAAGAGTTAATGTAATATTAAGTTACTGGTTCCTAACTGATCTCTAGCCGGCACTCTTTAACTATAATGGGGTATCCTTTTCAATATGAATTGGTTAGCCATGGTCAATATTTTAGCTTCCTCAAGAGAAATCTCCTAATTTCCCCATTGTGCCGCATTTGACATTGGCAGATGAATTTTCATTGGCATAAAGATTTTAATTTAGCTAATCATTTAAAAATATGACATGCATTTGGCATGATCCAGCCAAGGTTATGCAGTTTTCAGTCCTGTTGAATGCAATGAGAAATTTTCCAACATGTGCTTAACTCTCCTATCAAACTGATCCGTGAGACTTCAAAACACTTCTCTCATGAGGGAGTCTGGCTCTCCATTTGTTGCTGGTTGGGGTTTATGGAAGAGGACTACAACAACATCAGGACAGACAGAGGTTCCCCTCTGTGCCCTAGACAGGTAATTCAAATGAGAAAATTTCTCTGCAGAACCCATGTTGTAGTCACAATAATTTTAGATTAAATTACTTCTTACCTCTGTGAAATACATGCAGGGAAGAAAGGTTAAAAATCAGAGGCATCCATTTTTTCACACTCTGTTTCTACGTCCATATTACCATCCACTATGGAAAGAGATTTCCCCCCTACACCCCGGAATGAGCATGTAAATGGAATTAAGATCAGAAGCGTATTGACTCAAAGGATCTGATTAAAGCTATATGACATGTAATTCCAATCTAATCCAGAGCTTTCCAAACTTTTCAAGTTAGTGACACACTTTTTTGGACATGCATCATTTTGCAACACAGTAATTCAGTTCTGCATCATTTTGTGACACAGCAATTCAATTTTACTAGGGAACTGGGGGTTAAACTAACCCTTTCCAGCCCTAGGAAGAGCGCAGGGAGCGTTTGTGCGACACACCTACACACTATAGCCGACACACCAACATGTCGTGACACACAGTTTGGAAAACTCTGGTCTAATCTTCCACCCGAGCAACACCTCCCCTTTACTGGCTCCTAATTTCCCAGTAGTGATGTATGGAAGTGAGAGCTGGACCATAAAGAAGGCTGGTCGCCGAAGAATTGATGCTTTTGAATTATGGTGCTGGAGGAGACTCTTGAGAATCCCATGGACTGCAAGAAGATCAAACCCATCCATTCTTAAGGAAATCAGCCCTGAGTGCTCACTGGAAGAACAGACCCTGAAGCTGAGGCTCCAATACTTTGGCCACCTCATGAGAAGAGAAGACTCCCTGGAAAAGACCCTGGTGTTGGGAAAGATGGAGAGCACAAGGAGAAGGGGACAACAGAGGACGAGATGGTTGGACAGTGTTATCAAAGCTACCAGCATGAGTTTGACCAAACTGCGGGAGGCAGTGGAAGACAGGAGTGCCTGGCATGTTCTGATCCATGGGGTCACGAAGAGTCGGACACGACTAAACGACTAAACAACAACAACAGCAGCAGATCAGATGCTTAAATTATCTGTGCCCTTCCTCACCTATTCATTTAAATGCAAATGAGGTAGGAGGTGTTCCAGGAGATGTATCCCATTCCAAGAGGTGTATCCCCATCCCACCCAGTGTTCAGAGGCCAGACTCTCCCAGCACCCAAGATTTGTCTCCCACCCCTACCATTTCCTCTCAAGTCTCTCAAGAAGAGGTAGCTTGTTGGGCAAACAAGCTACTGATCCACCTATGGCTTGCTGCTCTTCCCTGCCTCACATCTTCCACCCAGGAGGCAGACACTGAAAATGAGGACTCCCTTTGACTTGGGGTGTCATGCCACTGTCTACGCCTGCTCACTTGCAGTCTACCGCTTTGACTCTCTAACTGGGCTCAGATCTGGCCGACTCTGCAAATCGTTGCCCTGATATAGCTGAGGTGTTGCCAACGTCCATGTGCCAGCCTCCCTTCTATCAACTTATTTTGGTGCCAGAGTTTCCTGGGGAACTTATAGCATCGGGGTTGCTTAGAAGCCAGCTCTCCCCTGTATCTTCAGCTGCTTCTTCTTTGGCCACAACTATCTGTCTGTCTATTACACCACTGCTCTTCCCAATTAAATGAGTTCTCTGGATGGGTCACCAAACAACAGGGATCAACGTGTGCACACAGTGTTGCTGCCCACTTCAATGAGAGAGAGAAAGGGAGCAAGAGAGATTTCTTTTGTGCACACATATACTTACCTCTATGAGGAAGTGCTGATGTACACATGTTCCTCCTTCTGCCTGCCTCGATGTCAGGGACTTGACTAAGGAGGAATGGTGGGAGAGCTCCCCTCTTTTCTGAAGCTTCCCAAGGGCAGGAGGACACTATTGATTTAGAACAGTGGTTTGCAGAAGGGCAAAGTCTAATAATAATAATAATAATAATAATAATAATAATAATAATAATTTTTATTTTTATTTATACCCCGCCCTCCCCAGCCAAGGCCAGGCTCAGGGCGGCTAACAAGCAATAATAAAAACAAGTTGAATGAATACAACTTAAAATCAAAATTAAAATACAACATTAAAATATTGAAACATTAAAATATTAAAATGTAGCCTCATCGCAGGAGGAGAAAGGAAAAGAAAAAAGATAGAGGGGGAGGGAATCAAATTGGCTCCAAGCCAAAGGCCAGATGGAACAACTCTGTCTTACAGGCCCTGTGGAAAGAAATCAGATCCTGCAGGGCCCTGGTCTCATGAGGCAGAGCGTTCCACCAGGCCGGAGCCAGAGTTGAAAAGGCCCTGGCTCTGGTTGAAGCTAATCTACCTTCCTTAGGGTCCGGGAACACTAGGGTGTTGCTATTTATGGACCTTGAGGCTCTCTGTGGGGCATACCGGGAGAGGCGGTCCTGTAGGTACGAGGGTCCTAGGCCGTGAAGGGCTTTAAAGGTCAAAAGCAGCACCTTAAATCTGACCCTGTACTCCACCGGGATCCAGTGCAGCTTGAAAAGCACTGGGTGAATATGCTCCCATGGCAGAGACCCCGTGAGGAGCCTCGCTGCAGCATTCTGCAACCGCTGGAGTTTCTGGGACAGCTTCAAAGTCTAGAGGAGAAAAGGTGGGAAATACTGGATGAGGAGCAGCTAGAAGAGCATACACCAGGAGAGGGACAGCTGGCTGATTCAGTGTCTTTGGATAGCATCCCTGAAGCTCCCCCCCCCCTTTGCCTTAGACTAGATGGGCTTGGAAAGTGATGGAACAGAAACCACAATGGCAACAAGCTCAGATTACCCGACGTAGGAGTGATGTAGATTAATGGGGATGAAGGGGGTGAACCTTTACTGGGAGCTACACCATATTTTAGCATGCTATGCTTTCCTTTCTCTCTCCCTGTGATTATTAAAAAACTTACCCAGTAAGAACGCTCCTTCCATTTGATCTGCTTAATTACTGCCACCGGGGGAGAGATCCAATTCTCTGAAGCTTGAAACTAGGATAGAGAGAGAAGGCTGTGTCCCAGCATGCCTCTGCTGCTCATTTCATGGAGAGAAGGATACTGGCCATTGTGGGCTAATGTTGATGCTGCCAGCACCAAAGAGAAGGACTAGTCATTGTGACCTTGCACTGATGCTCAAAGAGAAAGACTGGCCATTGTGACCCCATGCTGCCATGGTAATGTTGCTTGCCTGAAGGAGCATGGCTGCTTGAGGGAGAGAGACTGGACATTGTGACCTCATGCTGAAGCTCTTGACTGAAGGAGGGGCTGACCATTGCAACCCTTGAAGGTGGGAAACTAACTGCTGTGATCTCATGCCACAGGTGGTGGTGGTGGTGGTGATTTTATACAGTGGTACCTTGGGTTAAGAACTTCATTCTTCTGGAGGTCCGTTCTTAACCTGAAACTCTTCTTAACCTGAGGTATCACTTTAGCTAATGGGGCCTCCTGCTGCCGTGGCGCCGCCGCCGCGATGCAATTTCTGTTGTCATCCAGAAGCAAAGTTCTTAACCCGAGGTACTATTTCTGGGTTAGCGGAAACAAAATAAAATAAATAAAATTTATTTTAGCCGAGTCTGTAACCTGAAGTGTCTGTAACCTGAAGTGTCTGTAACCCAAGGTACCACTGTATAAGTAATGCCCAAATGGCTTCTTTCCTGAAGGAGAGAGACTGGGCATCATGCTGAAGTGGCCTGGCTGAAGGAGAGACCTCCTTCAGGTAACCAAAGGCCATAGTGACCTCATGTTAATGCTGCTTGCATGAAGGTAAGAGATGGCCATTGTGATTTTGATGCTGTCTGTCTGAAGGAGGTAGAATGGTCACTGGGAAGGAGACTGTTCCTTGGAAGGAGACTGTCATGTTTCAGGGCAGCTGTGCCCATTTGCCTCAAGGCACCCAAAATGATGGCTTTCGGTCAGTAATCCTTGCAGTCTCAAGCAATGTTTCCCAAGCATGGGTCTCGGACTACAATTCCCATCATCCCTGACCACTGGTCTTGCTAGCTAGGGATGATGGGAGTTGTAGTTCAAAAACAACTGGAGACCCAAGGTTGGGAAACACTGGTCTAAAGCAATGCCTACTGAAGTTCACTTGTCCCATAGCAAGAGACTGACTGAGTCAAGCAACTTTGGAGACGTAGCTATTCGGAAGCAAATGCTCAAGGAAGAGGATGAAGCACTGCCCGCTTCTAGCAGGAGCTCCTTGCATTCATTATCAGCTGTTCTGCTATGAAGCTCAGCACCAGGGCAGGACTGCCCATGTGTCTAGGCAGACATTAAGCAAGGACACAAAGAACAACTTTAAATCCAGGAGGAAATTGCACGTTGCCATCCACAGCCTAGATCTGCAAGCCAATCTGTGTGCCTGGCTTGGGTGTTTTATTATTACAGTCTAGAGGATAAATGGGGAGGGGATTTCCTCTGGCTTGTCCAGTATTAAAAAAAACTTATGGGTGTTCTAGGGACATCAGCTGCTCTCTACAGCCATCTAATTTTGCTCTGCATAATGACCTTATATCAGAGGAATTGGATCCACTCCCAATTCCATATAGCATTCTCACAGATTTCATTGGCTTGTAAATTTTAGGCAAGGAGCAGATGTGCCAGGTCCCCAAACATCCTTTGGTATTGTGCGTCAGCTGCACAATCAACAGTGCCAGGTCCTTGCGTAGCCATAATAGTTTCTTCCTGCTTAGCCTGAGAAAAGAAAACAAGTTTCCAGTGACTGAAAATGGGCCTGGGAGGCAGAGGCTTTCTAACTGTGTGGCCCATGGCTGGATATTTGGTATGCTGGGTGAAAAATCAGCTGAAATGCAAGCATTCAGATTTGGCAGGGACTGCTAGGCCTCACACACCTGCTGGACTGAGCAACCTGAGAGTGCCCCAGGGCCATTCTTTGGGGGAAAGATGGCTGCCATCACCGGGCCCATGGAGGCAGCTATCTATTTATACAAGAAGGCCTCAAAGAATGACACAATGTGATGATGTTGACAGTGGCGGAGCTTCATGCTCCGGTGAAGGGAGAAGGAAGGGTTAAACTCAATATTATCTGCACCCAAGCTAACTTCTGCAGTTTTGTGGTAAAGCAGCTAGCAAAAACCGCAATTGCTTCAGTTTTGCAAGCCAGAAGCTACTTCTTGTTTTATGCTTTCTGCTTGAGTAACGCAAGAGAAGAGGAACACACAAACAAGAAAGGGAGGGGGGCTTAGCTAGCCATATAGCCGTATGCCATATAAGGAAATAAGCATAACCTTGCCAGCTGATTGGGGAAATTGGGGAGATGGGTATGCTCTCAGGTATAAAAATGCTTGTTTACTTGTATCATTGTAGCCAGTCTTTGGAAAGGATTCCACTGGCTGCCTCTGCGCAGACCTCAATAAACTTTTTTTCTCTGAAGAGGAAGTTGCTTCCCTGGTGCTTTTGTTCTCTCCTCGGTCCTGGGACAAGCGGGCAGAAATGAATCCCTTGTAAACTAAGGCTTCACCGGCACCGGGGGCAGAGAGCAGGCAGGGGTGTGGCTGGCGCACGTCCCGGGGGTGTGGCACACCACCTGTGGGGGCATGGTGCCCAGTGCAGGGGGGGCAGCCGCAATGGCACCCCACCAGGATTGTGGTGTTGGGGGTGGTGTGCTCCCCCATCCCCCTCTTCCTCCACCAGTGGATGTTGATCCTAAGAATATCTTTGGGAATCATATGACAGTGTATGCACATGCATGGTTGTGGTCACTGGGCACATCAAGAGTAGAAATGGGGCTAGCCTGGTCCCACAACTCTCTTACATGCAATGGGGTCCATGTGAACCACCAATTTGTAGCTGCATTCACCAGTGGTGTGGACTAGGGGGACTAGGCTAGTCCCCTAAATGTTCCCCTGGTGCCTCCTGTGGGATGTGTCATCACTGTAGCAGTCAAATGCAACATTTCCTGTTGCCTAGAGTGGACACACAGGGGAATGTTGCTCAAGACAGGGAGGACTTCCTGTCATACCTGCTCTGGAGCATCCTCCCCCTGCGTGTGACCAGACTGATGGGCGTGACCCTAGCAGACCCTATAAAAGGACTGGTCACACAGCCATCTTCCTCTTTTGGACTTCTTTGGCTCTTTTGCCATCTTCCACATGGCTCATCCTTACAGAGGATGGAAGCCACAAGGTAGAAAGTCGGAGGCCTGTCTCAGACTTTTTATCTCTATAAATGTAACTGTAACCACAAGATAAAGCCAGCCTTCAGGATACTACTGTGAACTGAATACAAGTAACTTTACCATTACTTTTAAAGAAGACTGTTGTGTTGTTGTTGTTGTTGTTGTTGTTGTTGTTGTTATTTTAAGAGGGAAATAAAGGGGAAATTTACCAAGAAAAGCCAGAGTGGATTGCTTAACTTAAATGATTCTAATGAATCCATCAACTTGCTTCCAGCAGTGTGCAAGGGAATGTGCTCTGCTACTTGCTCACTAATATGAATGTGGAAGGATAATATTTAATTAATATAGCCTCTCCTACTTTCCTCAACATTTCCACACCTCCTTTCCAAAGCCCAGGAAGCTTCTGTCTGGCTTACAGAGGGAGGCACAATGCTCATGTGTGCGACATTCCTCTTCCCCGCATTGCCCTCACAAGCTGGCACCTCTGGCTGTAACTGTTCCCCTACGAAAAGTTTCACCACATGCCACTGGCATTCACCAAGTCATCCACCCAGAGAAGGCTGAGAGAGGTTAGGAACTTGGTCATTCCACTTTTAGTGACCACGTATGTATCTTCAATGAACCCTTCCACACATGTGGAAATCAATGGTCCTTGAGAATGTCAGTCAAAGAATAGATGATGCCATTGATCTTTCAGCACTCTGTGTCCCTTGCATTCACTATCAAAACAGGCTTGAAAACCCAAATTTCCAATTGACTTAATGAATTTAAAACATAATTGGAAAAGAGGGTACATAGCATTCTTGAAATAACCAAGACTTCAAAGGAGTCCTGTAAATTTCAACATGAAAGAGAATTAACATCCTGAAACAAGAAGCAGAAAATGGGGAGGTTTAGGGGCCTTTTTATGCCTTCCTCATGCTTTGCCAGTCTTCTACAGTGCTGAGATTTAAGAATTAAAGCTTTCTTAAGGTATAAATAAGAAACTGGCATGTTTAGCCTTGCTATTTTATCGAGATTGCCCTCATTTGCTTGTTTATAAGACATTATGGCTGTTTCTTCTCTGCTGTGGCATCCTTCCTCAATAATTTTTACCAGATCTGAGTGCTTTAAAATTTAGACACTTCCTGTCAGTAACACTTGAGAGGTCTGCTATTAACTATATTTGGTAGCACTTCTGAGCAAGGATTTTTAATAATGCGAAGGAAAAAGCTGCTATCCCTCACCCAGAGCATCAAAGTAATGATGAGGCATTTGGTAAACAAAACTGGAATTCTATTTAAATACAGTTGATGAAGGTTGTGGATTAATGGTTACTCTGATAAGTCCCTGAGGTGGCAGTTTGGGGAGCTGGATGGTGGCAGCTCACAGGCTCGTTCTTTCTTCCCTTCAAGGCAAGCTCTGCTGTGTAGAAAGCTTTGCATTGCATTGTCACTCTTCCATGGCTTCTCTTCGACACGGAGCCAGTGAGATTTAGATGCAGGAAGCATTTTGTAGGGCCAATGTTCTGGTTCTTTCCCAGTCCCTCCCAGACAACTGACATACACATTTTGCCTGAGGAGGAACTCCCAGATTTGCTTTGCATTTTGCAGGGTGAGGGAGCAATAGAGGTGGGAGGGGATGGAAGTTAAAATCTGGAGATCCGGGGAGACAGATGAACCATGCTTTTTTCAATATTTTCAAATTGAACGCTGCTGTGGCAATGACAAAAATTATGGTCCAATCAAAAGCCTAACTAAATGTGAGCACTTGATGTATCAGAGTAATAACAAAGGAGCAATAGGACAGATTTATCAAATACTTTTCTTTGATAATATAAAAATAATGTCATTTCAGAACAAGCAGGAAAGAGATTTAAGGGCTCTGTGCCACAATATATTGGGCAATGGATATGAAAAACACCCTTTTTAGTACCTTGCAATTGGCAAACTTGAAAGAAACCCTGTTTAAAATGTCCTGTGGTTGATATGTGATACCACATAAATTGGGAATTATAGAACTTGGATTATGACACATCCTAGAGATGTTTGAAATGTTACGTTGATCAAGTATATATATTTTGGAGATATGAAATTTTTATTTGGGGGGGGCACTTTGTGTCGTATTTTGAGCAGATGACTGAACAGAAGATTCCAGAAGGTCCAGTGTTGCTCTTTTATAGTCCAGATTTACAGTGTGCATACCTACTCAGACCAATGGCGGACTTGGGTATTATGCTGCGAGGTCAAATTTGTTGCCCCTCAGTCCAAAGGCTGGTAAAGAGGTACCTGTCTTTGGAAAGGAGATGCAAGGGTTCTGGCAGAGTCCTAGAGCCCACCCACATCCTTCCCAAAGCTTGGAAAGTGCTAACAAGGCTTTGGGAAGGAGGTGGGAAGGCTCTAGGACCCTGTCAGAGCCTCATGTCTCCTGCCCAAGCCCAGCTCCCAGGACCTATTCACTGCCTGCACAAGCCCTAAATCCACCCCATTAAGTTCAATGAAACTTGGTCCCATGTAAATGTGTATCGCACCCAAGACAGCCTGACAAAAAGTTGATTCAGGAAAAAAGATTGGCCACACACACACACACACACACACACAAACACATTCTTTTTTAGCAAACATGAATATGCATTTGCTATCTACTCTTGCCCTTTAATAATAATAATTCTATTTATATGCTGCCCATCTGACTGTGGAGACTTCCAACAAAATATTTAAAAAACTTCAAACATTAAAAACATTGTTGACATGTTGTTCTCCCTCTACAGCCAGAGGCATTGTGCCTCTGAATACCCATTGCCAGGAATTGAGAGTGGGGACTGGGCTGTCACATTCTGACTGGCCACTGTGAGAGCTGAATATTGGATGAGGTGGACCATTGGCCTGGTCCGCCATTGCTCTGCTTATGTGTTTGAAGCTAGCCTAACATCCCATAGCAGCGGTACCGATTTATCTACTTGCACTTGCGTGCTTTTGAACTGCTAGGTTGGCAGGAGCTGGGACAGAGCAACAGGAGCTCACTCCGTGGTGGGGCTTTGAACCGTCAAGCTTCTGATCAGCAAGCAGCATTTCCATGCGCTCTGGCTTCCATCATGATGTCCCATTGTGCCAGAAGCCACATGACCCAGAAAGCTGTCTGTGGACAAACCCCGGCTCCCTCGGCCTGAAAGTGAGAGAAGTGCCGCACCCCATGGTCGCCGTTGACTGGACCCAACCATCCAGGAATCCTTTACCTTAACCTAACATCCTGTGTCATTCTGGTTGTCGTTGTTTTGTTTTGTTTTTTAACTAGGAAATATGGTGAAGGAGGATGACTCAGGTGCAAATTCCAGTCTCTGAAAATCCTGCTTGGGAGTTGTCCATCTCTTAATAAGTCAAGTGGTGCCATCTGTGACAACAGCAAAAGCAGAGGTGCAGCATGGGGGGCCAGAAGGCCCGTGGCCCCAGGCACACATTTTTGAGGGGGCACAAACAGATGCCCCCACAACAGGCAGTGTCAGGGACTGGGCAGAGGAGTGGTGGAGAATGCCTCCCCATCCTGACCCTTCCAGGGAGGAGGAAGAGGAAAACAGTATAGATTTACAACAGGGATTTGAGGGAGGTCACAGCTCAGAGGCAGATGAGGGGGGAAGTTGGGAAATCATGGGAGAACCAGAACAACACCCGGCTGACACAGTGTCATTAGAAAGCATTCCAGACCCTCCATCTCCTAGAACCCAGCGAGTCTTAAAAGTAGGAGAGCAAAGAGCTCAAAGATACAGGGCATGTAGCAGCACCTGTAGAGGAGGTGATATGATGACAAATGAGGAAATGGGAAAGACGGTGGGTGGAGATCCACTCAGGACAATGCCATTATCCAAGAGGTTGGGTCCTATAGCCTCTCTGTGTAAAGTTTGAAATAAAACAGGATGGTAAGGAACTTTTCCTTGTCGTTATACTTCCTTGGGCAACCAGCCAGGAGCCACTGACAGCATCCTGACAGGCACAGAGCCCTGGCAGCTGAGGTGTGGCAGCGGGTGGGTTGTTCTAGTGGGCAGGTGGATGGAGGCAGTGGGCAAAGAGCCTGTAGGAGGCGGGCTCCGTTCACCCTCCATGCAGACTCAGCTCATGACCCCCTGGTGCAACCCCCACCCCAGCTGCCTAGTCCACCAGGGAGTGCAACACTTGTCCTACCACGGACGTGGGCAACCCACGTTATGCCACTGGGCAAGAGGGAATGTCCAAAGGGTAATTTTCAAGGATGGCTAACAGATTAGCCCCTTCGCAGTTTGCTTGTCAACATTGTTTATCAGAGGGACTTTAAGGCAGAGGGAGTTTCCTAGGGTGTTGCTTCAAAGTGCTCTTCAAGGCATCCATGATCATAAATTGGCTTTGTCTGCACCAGCAACTTCTTTTATTGCCCTCCTCCCCAAACCTCACATAAAGAGATGTACACATTTTGAATGTGTAAAAAAGTATGGCGCTTCTTTACGTGGGCATGCTGAAAATTGGCACCTATTATGTGGGACAATGGAGACAAATGACTTTTGAGAATTTCCTTTTATACCAGGCCCAGCTCCTGAGCAGACTGAAGCAGTGTGGCAGGAAAATGAAAACAATTTGTATTCAACAGTAACTGGTTGTTTTGTCACTCAAGCCTCGCCCAGAACAATTTTACCGTGATAAAATGGTAATACGTCCTACTTTCTAACCAAGCCCTCTATTTCTGGTGTGGGGAAACTTTGGGCCTCCATATGCTGCTGAACTACAACTCCCAAATTCTACTTTGGCAACATACGGAGGGCCAAAGGGTATCCGCACCTGCTCTGGAATAAAAATTGAAGAGAAGAACTGCTCATTTACAGAAACTGCACCTCAATAAATCACTGCAAAATAATATTGTCGCTTCATAACAATCATTAACTTAAAAAAATAGAATAAGTATCAGGTCATTGAAATATTGTGGGGGGTTTTTCCTAGCTGTAATAAGTTAAGGTTTTTTGTTTTGTTTTTTCAAATCATGGCCATTATTTGCCAGTTGACCAAATATATTTAACCGGTCAAATACCAGTTAACTACTTCTTGTGAGTCTTTTTTCTTGTAGTATTTTCATGTGACATATTAATGGGAGATAAAGCACTATACTGCTCCTAGTAAACTGCATCTTATCACATGTTGTTGTTGTTGTTTAGTCGTTTAGTCGTGTCCGACTCTTCGTGACCCCATGGAGCAGAGCACGCCAGGCACTTCTGTCTTCCACTGCCTCCCACAGTTTGGTCAAACTCATGCTGTTAGCTTTGAGAACACTATCCAACCATCTCATCCTCTGTCGTCCCCTTTTCCTTGTGCCCTCCATTTTTCCCAACATCAGGGTCTTTTCCAGGGAGTCTTCTCTTCTCATGAGGTGGCCAAAGTATTGGAGCCTCAGCTTCAGGATTTGTCCTTCCAGTGAGCACTCAGGGCTGATTTCCTTAAGAATGGATAGGATCTTATCACATACCCTCCAACATTTCTCTGATGAAACTAGGAATGTCCTATTCCATTATTATTATTATTATTATTATTATTATTATTATTATTATTCCCCACCCATCTGACTGGGTTGCCCCAGCCACTCTGGGAGGCTTCCAACTTATGTAAAAACATAATAAAACATCAATCATAAAAAATCCCCTATGCATGGCTGCCTTCAGATGTCTTCTAAAGGGTATACAGTTACTTATCTCTTTGGCTTGGAGGCTGCATGACTCAAAACACTCCAACGGAAGCAGGGACGTACTACCATACCCTCCAACATTTATCTGATGAAAATAGGGATGTCCTAAGGAAAAGCGGGACATTCTGGGATCAAACCAGAAACGGGGATGAATTCTGTAAATATGGGACTGTCCCTGGAAAATAGGGACACATGGAGGGACTGCTATCATACTATCATTCATGTGGGATGGCCAGAGGGAAAGGAGGAGGAGGAGGAGGAGGAGGAGGAGGCCTTACCTCAAGCCATTAAGGCTTTAAAAGTTCAGTCTGGTCTTCCCTGCCCACTTGACTTTCCAACAGCATTACATTGGAAAATACGATTCAGTTGCAGAACAAGGAGAACTACAGAGGTATGAGGAATAATTTTAGAGTAATAACATAATAGTGTTCACCCATCTTTTGATGTAGCTTTGCTGTCATTTTTAAACTTTGATTATGCTTTTTCTTGCTTTTAAAATATCTCAATTTCACTTGGCAAGCAAAATCTGATAACTTGATTTTCCGCCGTCTTGGATCTATAACTTAATTCTGTCACTGCATGCTGGTGCCTGCCTGTGCTCATCTGTTCAATTGCTTCTTGGTATGCAGTCCTAAGTGCAGGCAGAGAATAAAGTGTGACATAGGCAGGAAAGCTTGTGGTTTAATACAAGAACCAAAATGTAGCTTAACACAGAGACTTGGGGTCCTTTGATCCAAGCACTGCTTTCGCCCTCTCCAAATGGTCAAAATCTGCTTGGGATGCACTAGATTTAGAAATCAAGTGTAGAAGAACCTTCCAAGCAGATCTGAGAAAACTGGCAGGCTCCTATGGGAAGCAATGATCCTTTCATGACCCTGGAGTCAAAATATTAAGGCTTTAAATGTAATAATCAGAACTCAGAATTGTGCACCAAAACTGAGAGTCTGTTGCACCAGGAAGCACCAGGCACACCCTGCTAATATATAAAGCAGATAAAAGTTTTATTTCTGCGTAATCAGACAAATAGGTTGTCCATTCAGACAACATGTATGATTTTGTGCATGATCCTGTATACCTGAAGGAGCGTCTCCACCCCCATCGTTCAACCTGGACACTGAAATCCAGCGCCGAGGGCCTTCTGGCAGTTCCCTCATTGCGAGAAGCAAAGCTACAGGGAACCAGGCGGAGGGACTTCTTGGTAGCGGCACCCGCCCTGTGGAACGCCCTCCCATCAGATGTCAAAGAGATAAACAACTACCTGACATTCAGAAAACATCTTAAGGGAAGTTTTTAATATGTAACGCTGTACTCTTTTTTACACTTGATTGGGAGCCGCCCAGAGTGGCTGGGGAAACTCAGCCAGATGGGCGGGGTATAAATAATACATTATTATTATTATTATTATTATTATTATTATTATTATCTCCTGATCTCCTTTCCCCCATTAGATTGATATGCTCTCTTTCTTCTTTCGTGATCTGCGTGATATCTCTCTCTCTCTCTCTCTCTCTCTCTATATATATATATATATATACACACAAAATAACATATACATTTGGCAACTAGCAAGGAACAAACATCCAGATAACACATCTCAAGTAAACAAGAGAAGGAGAAAAGCGTGTTTTGCCTTTCCCCAATGCTGTGCTGCAAATGGAAGGATGGGCTTTGAGGGGGATTGCAAATGGAAGGGAGAAAATGCAAATAGAGAAGGGAAAAGTAATACGGAGCTCATAAAACAGCCGCGCCGCAGACTTGAATTTTGGAACTGCTTTGCCTAAAATTTCATGCATTTGTCACTACAGGCATGCTTTGCATATTTTTCTCCTTTGAGTCATCTGTCAGACCATGGATTTGCTGCCAAGACAGCAGCACTGTGCTCTAAATCTTGGCAGGACTTTACAAGAAAAGCCAAGCGCTCTAGCTTCCTAGGGCATTTTCTGGCCTACAAGTCATGATGAAAGGGGAAAGGTGGTTTGGGTTAGGAAAGGCAACCTGCGAACTGCTAGCTTCTTTTTTGACTGCTACACAGGGATGCTTGAGAGCATGGCTTTGCGGCTGGTACCTGAACCTCCAGAAGAGAAGCACATTATTGTTGACAGGGGCAGAAGGGATTTGTTTGGCTGAGTCGCATCAGCCATTGGAAGGCCCCAATGAAAGCAGGAATCATTCTTATTTAAAAGTACAGTTGATGGAAACTTATGCAAAGGCTACATGGAGCATGCCAGGTTTGCATGGCACAATCTAGCCAATGCCATGCACTTTTATACTGCAGTTCTATACTTGGAAGTAAGCCTCAGTGAGTACAGCAGGACTTACTTCCAGACAACCACTCCTTAAGTCCCCTGGATTTAACTTTAAAAGGTACCTGCCCCCTATATGGCCCCTTGTTAACATTAGCCTGCCCCACAATTAATGGTAGAAGAATTGCTGGTGTTGTCAGTTGAGGGCAAACTCTAAAGTGTCATTAAACCAATTGAAAGCAGAAGAACCCATAAAGGCATAATAGCGTTTGCAGAACCATCATTTACACAAGCTCTTTCCATCATTAACTTTTAGAGAGTGCATGACAGCATTTTTACTTTCTTTTTTTAAAAAAGAGAGAGATCCTTTGGCATGGGTGAACCGTACAAAATAACATTTAAATCTCTGGTTTGCCTTTCTGTGGCATTTGATTTGTTTTCTTTCTCTCTCTCACTCTCTCTTAAAAACAAAACAAAAAACCCCTGCCGTGTACTAACTCTTTCCTTGCTTCCGAACAGTAACGATGACTTTGCTGCGTGAACTCTGAAACTCATTAACGGGAAAAGCATCGGCTTTAAGCAAATGTCACATCACATTAGCATGATGCATAGGGTGTCGTAAAGAGCTCTTAACTAGCCCTGTGCAGGGAGGCAAGAGTCGAAAATTCTTCCTTGATGCATCATGAAGATGTTGTGATGACGCTGATTATACCTGTCCGTGTTTGCTTTGATTGATAGCTGGAGCATTTATTTAGTATTCCGCACACAGTGAACCTTCGTCGGCAATAAAAGGACAGTGAACAAAAGGATTCATAAGCAGTGGAAAGAAATTACAATAAATGGAAGCACTATTAACATGAGGAATGGCACTAGCACCATCAGCTAACAGTTTTTGGTCTTTACCTGTATGCTATTGTCATTGTTTTATCAAACGTAACACAGGATTTTCCAAGTGCTTGGTTCAGCTAAACAAAGCTCCTGGGGTTAGAATCGTTACAAGGATTGGAATATCATTTGTTGTTTAAGGGTGAATTCTGGACATAATGAAGAAGTAAAATATTTGGATCATCAAAAAAAGATGCGGGAGGAAATGATTCAATTAGGACCCACAAAGGGGAGGGTGGAAATCCAGGAGATTCCTTGGAATCTTGTTGTTATTATTTATGTTTGATATATATCTGTAAAAGTTTAATTTGAAAAACCACACACACACACACAAAAGAAACCAAGCCCTCTGACTTAGAGAAGGGCAAAATCTTCTCCATTTCTGTCTAACCAAAAAGTGATGCATGTTTGGGACATCTATCTGCAAAAGCAATTTTCATAAGTATAACGTATTTTCTGATTTTGATATTTTTCATGGCCAATTTTTATATACTTCCCCACCCCCCATTTTTGATATTGGTAAAGAAATTCAATAAATTGTAATTGATGGCATCCAATGCCCTTGTTCCATAAGCTCAAAGTTTTTCAGCTTGCACAATGGAGCTCCACCCCCCTCCCGCATTGCCCCATGCCTGCCTGCTAAAATCTTCTCTTGAGGGTTGGGGGAACATCCAGAACATATTTGGGAGATGGGACTGGGGAGGAGATGGAGGGAGTTCCACTGCACAAGCAGAAAATCTTGCCCTAACATGAGTAACTTGGCGCCCTTTTGGATACAAGCAAATGCTTTTCATGTTTACTTATAATTCAGCTGTATCAAGTAATCACCGCTGACAAATGTGTGTTCCTTCCACCCCCAATTTCCATACATAGCATTAATATTATGTTTTTAAAAATGTATTCCATATTTTAGCTAACCATTTCTGTTAAATGCATTAGGTGATGCCTTCAAATGTTTGTGTATGTTTTTAAAAGATCGCTCTTGCAATTATTAAAATCTAAAATGTTGTCTTTTATTCTCCTACTGATACTATTTGTTGCATGCAGTTCAAGGGGAATACTAAATTATGTGCATTTTCTGAGTTGTTATCCTTCGTGTTATTTTGCATATTAATTCTGATCTGTTATTGTGCATTGCTCTCCATTTTAAAGGCACAGAGACATAATTATGCATGGTTCCCAATCGAAAGGCACAGACAAGACAGTTATTGTGCATCCACTTGATATGGTAGACACACCATGTTCCCAATTCAGAATGAAGGACAGTTGCATATGGTTGTTCCATCTGAGGAGTGCTCAACATAGCTTTATACTTGACTGCTGACCCGTTTCCTATTTAAAATCAATATTTAGTTTCTTCTTCTGTTCTTTTTTACCAGATTCACAATGGGGGGGGGGGACTTTCACTTTGGTTGTGGCACTTATCTACATCTCCCAATATCTGATTTTTTGATCGTGCAAATGAAAATCATTGCCCCTAATTCAGAAACATTGATTCCTAAGCCTAGACCATGGGTAGGCAAACTAAGGCCCGGGGGCCGGATCCGGCCCAATCGGCTTCCAAATCCAGCCTGTGGATGGTCTGGGAATCAGTGTGTTTTTACATGAGTAGAATGTGTCCTTTTATTTAAAATGCATCTCTGGGTGATTTGTGGGGCCTGCCTGGTGTTTTTACATGAGTAGAATGTGTGCTTTTATTTAAAATGCATCTCTGGGTTACAGTGGTACCTCGGGTTAAGAACTTAATTCATTCTGGAGGTCCGTTCTTAACCTGAAACTATTCTTTATCTGAGGTACCACTTTAGCTAATGGGGCCTCCTGCTGCCGTTGGGCCACCAAAGCACAATTTCTGTTGTCATCCTGAAGCAAAGTTCTTAACCCGAGGTACTATTTTTGGGTTAGCGGAGTCTGTAACCTGAAGCGTCTGTAACCTGAAGCGTCTGTAACCCAAGGTACCACTGTATTTTGGGGGCATAGGAATTCGTTAATTATTTTTTTCCAAAATATAGTCTGGGCCCCCACAAGGTCTGAGGGACAGTGGACTAGCCCCCTGCTGAAAGTTTGCTGACTCCTGGCGTAGACACATGTAGGAAGGATATGCTTTTCACATGTACAGGGGTGTGTGTGTGTGTGTGTGTGTGTGTGTGTGTGTGTGTGTAAAATCCATCCTGTTCTGAAATCCCAGTGAAGCAGGCTATGACTGTTATGTCTTTTAGCATAGCTGTATAGCAACAGGTGGGACACAGGTGGTGCTGTGGGTTAAACCACAGAGCCTAGGACTTGCCGATCAGAAGGTCGGTGGTTCAAATCCCCGCAATGGCGGGAAGGTAAACGGTGTTTCTGTGCGCTGCTCTGGTTCGCCAGAAGCGGCTTAGTCATGCTGGCCACATGATCCGGAAGCTGTACACCGGCTCCCTCGGCCAATAAAGCGAGATGAGTGCCACAACCCCAGAGTCGGCCACGACTGGACCTAATGGTCAGGAGTCCCTTTACCTTTACCTTATAGCAACAGGTAAGGCAGAATCAAGGTCAGGGCCCTGGACAGAGCACTAGGAAAGGGGAACTGTTGATTCAGAGTCTGCCAAAGCCATGCCTTCTGGTCCAGAAAGGCCTAATAGGGGAGATGGAAATACCGCTGTGGGGAACGGGGCAAACATCTCCATCTGCTGGCTGAGAAAATAAGCCTCAGCTCCTTCACAATGTCTCATTGCAGGTTCTAGGGCCCAATTGGAAGTATTAAGTTCTGGAATTGACATTACAGATAGTCCAGCTGTGACACTGGCCTGACCACAAAAGTTCAGCCAAAGGATATGTTATATTCACTTCTGAACAGATACATATTCAGATACAGGGATCTATTATACAATATAGATATTATAATCATTAAATGAGCAAAACCTCCTATCAATAGATGGCACTGTCATCTTCTATATCTGTCTTCTCCTCTTGCTGTTCTGTCTTTGGGGACATTTCTTTAAAAAGTCAAATCTATGATGGATGGCTATGCTGCAAGGATAGCTTGCAAGTCATTTTTAAAGTTTGTCCCCCTTGTAGAAATATTTTCACTCCTGGTACTGGCAGAATTCGTTGCTGCTGCGGTAAAATTATGTCTTTGGCACTTAATGCCAAAAATAGGCTTCTGAGTGGCTTATAAAGTATGAAACCCAGTTGCACAGTCATTAAAATGCAAACAGTAAATCTTTGGCTTTCAAATTTGGCAGAGTGAGTTGGTCCCCTCGGACAGCTGATTTGGGGTGTCATCGTGAAAGGGCAGTAAACATTTGTTTATTTTTGCATTTGATTGCCAGGTTTGAGATTTTCTGGTGCCAAAATTATGTGGCTCACGTTGGTGTCATGGATGGGCCACAGACAGCCATGTGAGCTGAGCCAGGAGCCATGGGATCAGCCAGGAGTCAGGACCAAAGAGTAAGACTGCATTCAGGCAGCCCTTTTCCCCATTTCCTAATGTTTCCTTACCTGATAATCTTTGGGGGTTTTTATGTGATATTTCACATGACATAAAATACACTTCTAGAAATCTAGCAGAATCTAGCAGAGGTTTAGTGTTCATTTCCCTGTTGTTTCCGGGTGGGGGGGGGGGATGTTTGCAACCCTGACAACCTGGAAAATTGTAAATTGTAATAATAATGATGATAATGATAATAATTTATTTATACCAGCCACACTGGGCGGCTCCCAACAGAATATTAAAAACACAAGAGAACACCAAACATTAAAAACTTCCCTAAAGAGGGCTGCCTTCAGATGTCTTCTAAAAGTCAGATAGTTGTTTATTTCCTTGACATCTGATGGGAGGATGTTGCACCGGGGGGCGCCACTACCAATAAGGCCCTCTGCCTGGTTCCCTGCAATCTCACTTCTCGCATTGAGGGAGCAGCCAGAAGGACCTCGGAGCTGAAACTCAGTGTCCGGGATGAAAGATGAGGGTGGAGACGTTCCTTCAGGTATATTGAGCCAAGGCCATTTAGGGCTTTAAAGGTCAGCACCAACACTTTGAATTGTACTTGGAAACATATTGGGAGCCAATGTAGGTCTTGTAATTTTCTTGGTGCTTTCATGGGTGGCAACACCAAGGCGCACCATTCCCCTACCCCGAAGTTACCAAACTGTCAGAAGCTACTTGATCTGTGTGATCCATTGAAGTTTGAGTGGAAGCTTCCCAGTGACATATCTTCAGGCATTGGACTAACTTCTACCCAGGCTGGTCATCGGATCCTTCTGGACAAGAGGACTTTCTGTTGCAGTTAAGCCTTGCTTAAGTAACATTTTTCTGAGCTGTGATATGTTCCTGTATTCTTGAATATTCTTCAGTCCTGGCTTCTGGTTATAATCCTGATACTTCTGTCCAGGTTTGTAACATTCCTTTTAAATTGCATTATGGAACTGTGGCTTTTTAAAATGGTTTTTATGTAACATCATGGTAGAGTTCTTTCCTATCAATGGGCATAATTTGTCACAACAGCAGATGTCATTGAAGATGTTGCCACCTTTTATGCACATTTTATGCCATTCTCAATTCATTAGCATCTAAGGGGGAATTTCTCCAAATATACACTTTTTAAAATTCAATTTTACTTAATATACACGATTCTGCAAAGCAAATAATGCTTCATCCTAGTGCATTTTTGTACGCATTACCGCTGAGGAACTGCATTGCAAAATGGAGAGAAATGTGAATTTCAAAGAATGGTTGTGTTTCAGTTTGCTTATTGTTTTGATAAGCGCAAATTAGGTAGGTTAGCCCTCCCCCCAAAACCAAACTGAATCCTACCAGAAAGATCGTGTTTGCAAGAGATCTAGCTCACTATTCAATAAAGAGCAACCTTATGCATCTAGGACTCTGTAAAAAGTGCTTAAAGTTCTTTGGCATTGGTTTTGAGCATTGTATAAAAACCTGACACAGTCTACTCCAATTTCTTTTCCCTCACCAAGGGAGCTGGAAATCCCTGTGCTTGATTCCCCTGATAGTCATAGCCATCACAGGCTTCTTGGAGCCCTGTTTGCATACAACCAGGCAAAACAAATTTGATTTCCATCCCCCTTAAGTGAGTCCAAATGGGAGAAATGAACAAGACAAACAAGGTCATTTCCCTTACACTCTCCCATTATTTAGATTTCATTTTGCTCATGCCACAGCTGATCAATGCCTCGTGGTTTTGGTTTGCCGTTAGACCAAGTAGAGAAGCGATCCGATGATTTCTGTAGTCTATATATAGAATATCGAGGAGAGAGGCATAGGAGGAAGTTGAACAAGAGGCTGCTTCCTTCCAAAGAAGATTAACACCATTGGCTTCTGTGCTGCTGGCTGAACCTCCAGTTCTGCTGCTGGAGGTTCAGCCAGCAGCACAGAAGCCAATGGTGTTAATCTTCTTTGGAAGGAAGCAGCCTCTTGTTCAACTTCCTCCTATGCCTCTCTCCTCAATATTCTATATTTGCTGGATATTGATATATATTCTTGATGGCATTAAGCAATTATTCTCTGGCCTCTTTTTGTCCTCCTTCAGGACTGCTTTAGCAAATGGGAGAGAAACAACCATGTCACTTCTGGGTAGGGATGGAAATCTGTTAATTTCTCCGTTTCTTCTTTTTTCCAGTCTCAAATTCAGTTGGAGAACTGCATTGCAAAATTCATAGAAGTGAATATTTCAAAGGATGATTGTTTCTCAGTTTGCATATTGGTTTGAGAAGTGTAAATTAGGTAGCTTCTCATTAAAACTGTAAACAAAACTGAATGTTCTACCCATTTCTACTTTTGACTGGAACCAGCATTCAGTCCAGTGATTGAGATAATATTTTTTATATATAAAAAAGCAATGAATCAAAATGTTGCAGTAGCAAGCTTTTGAGTTCTCCAAAATTGTTCATTAGGCAAGATGTTACATAAGGCAGGAGTTGAAAAGGATGAGGAAGAATTAAGAAGTACCAAACCATGTGTAATGGAGGACAGAATCACAGAGCTAGGCTCTGGTTAAGGTAAAGGTAAAGGGACCCCTGACCATTAGGTCCAGTCCCAATTACTGGAAATACAACAGCAGTTGTCATTCAGTTTGCAACTGAAGGGTTAATTCTGTTCTCAGTGTTAAGTCTACTGAGCTTGGGGTGGGGGCCCATAGTTTAGCAACGGGCAGAAGTAGCACATGCTCTGATTGGCTGTGCAGTTCTGAGGGAGCTTTTCCTCTATATGTTTGGTTGTATGTTTCTCTGCTATGTAGAAGGCCTGAAGTAAGAAAGACAAAACGTCTCCGTTCCTTTGTCCTTGCTGTGTTTTTGTTCAGTTTTGCTCAGTAAAGTGTTAGCAGGATTTCTATTCTCTTGGGACTCTGTCTGTATTATTTAACAGACTTTGCTAGCACCAGTGACTAAGGGAGGTTCTGCTGAATCTAGGTAGGAAGCTGAGGTTCTGTGCTGAGCTTTGAGTCTGGATGTGCCACAAACTTAATTGGATGTGGATCCCTCAGTGAATATTCAATTTACTGCTAACGGCAGTGTTCCATTCTGCTCCGCTGCATATTCTGGTTCTGTGGGCAGGCTTCCATGTAATATAATATCACAGGGGGCTGCTTACATAAAACATCATGGTTGTTCTATTAGAAACAGATGGCATCTTCATGGGCTCTCACACTCAGTTTGTTCTGATATCATGATAACCTGGCAAGGGGTTCATGTCACCATTCAACAATTCGTTACCCTTTGTTTGACAATCGTCTAAGAAGAAAACCCAGAGAGGTTTGCATGTATGAGTTCCTGGTTGGTGATCTGCCAGTTGCCTAGAAGCTTTCCTCTTCCAGTTTTCATGTGCCTGTATGATTTACATGATAAGGCAGGTTCACTGCAATTTATATGCCACCAGAATGACATAATTAGAAGCATAGAAGAAGCAGTTTATACCAAGTCTCCAATCCATTGGTCCATCTAATTCAGCAGGATCCCCACCGATTGTCACAGGTTCTCCAGAGGTTCAGAAAGGAGCATTCCCAGTGGAGATGCTTGGGACTGAGCTTCTGTGGACAAACAATGTGGTATGCCACTAAGCCAAGGCCCATAGTGATAGAGGGGGTGTGTGTTTTGACTAGAGCAAAGCTTACAAAACATCTGATAGCTGATACATATTTTTGAAAAATAATAAAAATTCTCAATTAAAGTTGGATCACGCTTGCGCGTGGATGAGTAGTTGCCTCAAAAAGGGACTCTATTAATCCAGTTCAGTCCCAGTTTAATCCAATCAATTGTTAAATGAATGTACCGATTAAATAAATATGATTTTCTGTTTTACACTTTAAAATACTCATTTAAATATCCTTAAAATATCAATGACTGGCCTTCTTCTCTTTCCATGGTTCATTTTGCATATGTTAAATCCTTGCATATTGTCTATAAACTAAACCACTCAGTATTCCATTATTACATCAATCAAAACTTATTTACACTGTTGAATTTATCTTAATGCTGCAACATTTTCAAGTGTACACAATTTCCTCCCATATATTCAATAAACATTTTCCAATCTTCTCTAAACATATGTTCTTCTTGTTCTCTTACGCTATGTTACATCTGCAAGCTGCACATATTCCATCAACTTAAGTTGCCATTCTTCTTTGGTTTGGACCTCGTTCATTTTCCATTTTTGGGATAACAAAACACAGGCTGCACCTGGGAATTTCTGTCTGAATTATTCCTAACAAAATGGACTCTGGGCTTTTCTTTTGAAAAATACTTTTAAGCATGTTTTTCAATTCATTATGGATTATTTCCCAATACTCTTTTACCCTTTTACAGGTCCACCACACAAAAAGTACCTTTTTTCATGTAGAAAGCTAATGTATCAGGAAGAAGAGTTGTGCCCACACAAAGAAGACAACTTGAGCCATGACTTTCTTTTATCATACAAAGGAGCTCTGGTGTGAATCTAGCTGCACTGATGGAAGCACTTGGTGGCCTCCTCTTCTGATGTGAACAGGGCAAGTCTACCCTGCCATAGCTATAGGCAGTAACTGACTTGCCTCCATCCTTGCTGGCCACAAGCTTGCATGAGGTCATGGCTTACATCATAAAAGCGGTCGATTGTGAGCTATTTTCACTTGATCCCACTGTGTGTACTGTAAGCTTGAGTTCAGTATGGAGATGTGGAGGCTCCAGCTGCTTGATGGGAGTTGGGAGATGGGCCTGGTCCCACCTGGAGTTGCCAATGGTTATTTAAAAGAACAGTGAGCTAGTGGCCAAGGAGGATCCTTCATTATTGGTGGAACATAAGGCTCCCAAGTAGGTGAAGCTAAGCAGGAGTGGGACCTCGCTAGTTTTCCATTTGGGGGCTAACGAAACATGGGCTGCAGTAATGGTATACATAAATAACCTTTTTTGACACCTGGGAATTTCAGTCACATGGGCTCCATCCTTGAGCTCTGCCTACAAACCATGTTCACATAGCTGTATGTGTGTATCGCACAATCCACACCGGATTGAGAACCTCGTAAAAGTTAATCAAATGCACTCTGGATAGCTGAACAGAATTGTGGGAAATTGTTCCCCTGAAAAAGTGGCAAAACTCTTCCTCCTCTTCCCCTCCTGTGCTTCTTGCTGTTGCCTGTCCAAAAATATTCTGACTTGATTCTCTGAAGGGAAGGGGAAATGATTTGGTTAAGTGACGGGTCTGCTCCGGGGAAATGCAAATTGACAGAGATGCAGCTGGATTTGCTCCTAAGGCTGTGTTTTCACTTAGACAACCATCAGAAACCTTCCTGGTCTCCAGAAGAAACAAATTGCTTTGATCTTAAATGCGCCAAATACCATTAGGGTTCCCCCCACTTGCTTAGGAGTTAATCTCACCAGATAAAGGAGAGCCAGCTCCTTTAGGCAAAGTACAGCTCCAGACTCCATTTTAAGCCCTACAAAATTAATATATTGCTGGTAGCTTTGTATTTTCATTTACGTTGCCTGCACAGTGGCTTTCCGAAATTGGATATTAATGATTTACGCTGTAATTTATGTATGTCCATAAAGCAGAGCTGGAGTAACATTTGAGGAATCAAAATCTTACTCTTGGGCATTTCCAGGACAATGTATCTAACCATTAACCCTTTCTAAAATTGCTCAAGGGTGTCATTTCCAATTCACATTTATGAATAAAGCAAATGCTCATTAGCTTGTCCTTCATTCTGTTCCAGATTTCTTAAGGGGAGGGGGGGAAAGCATGCCACGAAGCAAGTTTTCTCCTTGAAAGTTCAGTATCCACCAGAGCTATTTACAATATAGTGGTTTTTAAAATTACCCAGCACTCATTGGGCAACCCTCTACATTTCACTCAACATGGGACCGCTGCTGAAAACAACATCCGCGCAACATGTCCCATCCCAAACCCATGGAACATAGGATCTGCTAACCTCCATTATAATATTGCCATGTTGTGCATTCCCTGCTCCCAAATCATATCATTGATGGAGGCTGGAAGAGGCAGGGAATTGTGCAATTCAACCAAAATAGGAAATGGGCTAAAAATGAGCCTATGAATTTGGACATGTATATTGCTAAAGGCTTTCTGGGAAATGATATATAATGAACCAAAGAAGATGTTTAAAAATACATCTGTTAAAAAAACAGAAGCCTTTTTGTTAGGTATAACAGGTGAAGAGTTACCAAGAGAAGATAAAATACTTTTTTATCCACGCAGCAACAGCAGCGAGAATGGTACTAGCCCAGAGATGTCAGAAAGGAGAATGTAATGGTTATAAGGGGTTGCTCGTGCGTAAGTTGCCGCCACTCCTGGCTAGGTTGCCTGGTTAAACCTTTTCCTGGCTGGACAGCCCTTCACTTCGTGGCTGTTTCAGTCGCTAGCAGAATCCGTCAGTGAGTGTTTCTTGAACTTCTTCCAGCAAAGAAGTTCTTTGACGCCAAGTCTACGCCTACTTTCCCTGCGCGGAAGTCTTCTGCGCAGGGTGGGTGTGGGTAGCGGAGGACCTGTGCTCTCCCCGCTGGTCTCCGGCGAAGAGTCCTGGAGCCCCCTCTCCGATTCCTCCATCCGCCCCCCTTTATCCCTGGTGTTACGCTGATTTCCTTCCCCAGCCGATGATTCCCCTCTCTCCCTGCTGGGCCCTTCTCCGGCATCGCTTGGGAGCCTTGCCTCCACTACTGGCTCCGATGTCAGTTCCCTGACAGAGAAGTACCAGAAAAAGAAGAATGGCAGGTGACTTCCTCTTACCTGTGTTTTAGTGGAGATCCTCCCATCCTTTAGAACGGCAGAACTTCCAGTAATCTCTTTTTTTGACTTTGCTTCAATCCGCCCACTTATTTGTAAACAGAAATGTGTCCATCAGTTAATTCTGATGGGGCCTGGCTGACCTCCTGAGATGCTTTTCTAACCAATATACCTCAGTGGTGAGGGCTTAGAACAGCTCTGCATTTTTTTTTGCTGGAATTTGTCTCTTTCAATCCAAGCTCTAACCAGAGTTGTTTTCAGGCTTTTGGTTTTTCACTTCCCATTTTATGCCAAGACAAAGAATGGTAGCTAGAGAAGAAGAAAATAAAACTGCCTATTTCTTCATCCAGTGTGATTAATCACTTCACTGCTGCTGAACTTTTGGAGACATTCCTGGAAGCAAATGCACAGTCCTGTACAGCGTGCTCTTTTGACCTTATCTTAAAAGGGCTGCCCTTTAAGAATGATAGAGACCAAATGGAATGAGTTCAGAGGAGGGTAAGATAGTCAGCAGTATGGAAAATAAGTCCTACATGAGGGAAGGCTGAAGGAGCTATAGAATCATAGAATTGTAAAGTTGGAAGGGACTCCAAGGGTCATCTAGTTCAAACCCCTGGGTAGATGGGTAGGATTATGATAGCACTCTTCAAATAGCTGGAGGTCTGTCATGGAAAAGAGGGCAAAGGCATGTTTTTCTGTGGTCCCAGTAAGGTAAAAGGTAAAGGAACCTTGGACGGTTAAGTCCAGTCAAAGGCGACTATGGAGTTGCCGTGCTCATCTCACTTTCAGGCTGAGGGAGCTGGCATTTGTCTGCAGACAGCTTTCCGGGTCATGTGGCCAGCATGACTAAACCTTTTCTGGTGCGACAAGAACACTGTGATGGAAGCCGGAGCAACAGAAATGCCATTTACCTTCCCGCCTCTACAGTACTTATTTATCTACTTGCACTGGTGTGCTTTTGAACTGCTAGGTTGGCAGGAGCTGGGAAAGAGCAATGGGAGCTCACCCCATCACAGGGATTTGAACCACCGACCTTCTGATCAGCAAGCCCAAGAGACTCAGTAGTTTAGACCACAGCTCCACCCACTTTGGTCACAGTAAGCAGAGCTAGATCTAGTGACAATCAGTCAATTTTGCTTGCCTCTTTAGTCATTTCATATCATGAAGCTGCAGTAACACCAGAAGAACCCTCTCTCAGAAGGTGCATCAGCCAGGAGGGGGAGAAAAATGTAGATGAAGGTTTGCGTATGGAAGTCATGAAGGAAGAGGAAGAGGCACAAGGTATGATGGATATTGGAATGCCAAGTCTAGAAATATTAGTTCTAAGGAAAGACAAGACCTTTCTTAGAACTAAGGGGGAACTGTTGGAGAAATTATTGGAATTACATAAATTATAGAATGGAAATTGAAATGTGAGTGAGAATGGCTGAGCAAGTGAAGGCTGGGATGTTGCATTTGCAAGAGAACCACAAGACAAGGACAAAGTAGAAGCAAGTAGGATAAATGGAGGACGGAGCCTTCAAAGGCTGAAGGCTGAAGGAAGAAGGCCATTGTGATGTCAGAAGGTCGTTGTTATGCCACACGACTTAGACAGACACAATAGCTGTTGTTTAGAAATGCTCTTGCTGTGTCTTTTCCTTGCCATGGCGCTTTTATCTCTGCCTAATTTCTGAGTTAAGTGCAATGAATTTATGCAGTGCAACTCATTGCCTACTTGGGTGAGGGGCTCTCCCTCCCTGGAGATTTTCAAGCAGAAGCTGGATAGCCATTAGTTGGGGATGCCACATATTCTCTGCATCTAATCGAAGGGTTGAGCAGCAAGGTTGAATCCATATTTATGATTCTATGACTCCCAACCCAATGGTAATTTCCAAATATGCAGATGGGTACAGAAATATCCTACACCAACACACACAAGCGAAATGCGAACATGCTGCAAGCCAGGAATGAATTTTAAAACGTAACTCTCCTGAGAGCCATAAGCATCCACCCACAAAGGAGGTGACATCGCTGGAAGATTTACTGCCCTGGCTTTGTCTCATTCTCTTACATCCATGCACCAGGTGTAACCAGATCATTTAGATAAAGCAGAATTCTTTACTCTTTGGAGGGACAGACCTCCCAGGGCTTCACGCTCCCCATCAGGGACCGAGCAGAGGAGGAGGAGTGGTGGAGACTGCCTCCCCATCCTGACTCTTCCAGGGAGGAGAAAGAGGAAGACACTATAGATTGACAACAGGGGTTTGCAGGAAGTCACAGTTCAGAGGCAGATGAGGGGGAAAGTTGGGAAATCATGGGAAAGGAGGAGCAGACAGAGCCGGAGCAGCAGCTGACTGACACATTGTCACTAGAAAGCATTCCAGACCCACCATCTCCCAGAACCCGGAGAGCCTTAAAAGTAGGAGAGCAAAGAGCTCAAAGACAGAGGGCACTTAGCGGCACCCGTAGAGGAGGTGAGGATGATGGTACATGTTGAAGTGGGAGAGATGGGGGGAGGAGGAGATTCACTCAAGACAATGCCATTATCCAAGAGGCTGGATTCTATAGCCTCTCTCTGTAAAGTTCATAATAAAAAAAAGGACTGTAAGAAACTTTTCCTTGTCTTTACACTTTCCTGGGCATCCAGCCGGGAGCTGCTGACAACACCCTGACAATACCACTTGTCAAACTGAAGCAGGCCATTGAGCCAGGGTATTGTGAAGAGGCAAGAATGGTTAATTATTGATTTATTATTATAGTAAGTCCATCTTCCCTTCCCTGGCAGTAAAAATACGATTAAGTCCACCAGGCCATTTTGACCAAGTCACACCCACCTGCATAAAGGCATGGCTGCACCAACAGAGAGTTTGGCAGTCCCATCAAAAATCCTGTACACAGTGCTTTGTGAACCCTGCTGGGACTGCCAAACTCACCACTGGTTATTCTTGCCTCGATACAATACCCTGGATCAATGCTCTACCTCAGGGAGTCCTCTGAGCTCAGGGCCAGCTGATTGTTGGTCTTACAAGGGGGTTTACACAGAGCCTTACA
This sequence comes from Podarcis raffonei, assembly GCF_027172205.1. Taxonomy (NCBI): domain Eukaryota; kingdom Metazoa; phylum Chordata; class Lepidosauria; order Squamata; family Lacertidae; genus Podarcis; species Podarcis raffonei. The sequence goes on from NC_070606.1 coordinate 24,284,018, forward strand.
AGCTTCAGTGACCAGCTGATCACTGGGGCTTGCATAGCTACTCCACTGAACAGACCTTAGTTGGCTACATGGCCACCTATTATCCTAAGTTTAGCCTGTATTACAATATATAATGTTATGCTTTGCTTTGGAGAGAATAAAAGCAGACAGCTAAAGTTTCATGCACAATACCAAAGGCACAGTACCACTGAGCCTAGGGTTTGCCAGTTGGAAGGTTGGTGGTTCGAATTCCCACGACAGGGTGAGCTCCCTTTGCTGGGTCCCAGCTCCTGCCAACATAGCAGTTCAAAAGCACATCAAAGTGCAAGCAGATAAATAGGTACTGCTGCGGCTGGAAGGTAAACGACGTTTCTGTGCACTGCTCTGGTTTCATCACGCTGGCCACATGACCCAGAAAAACTGTCTGCGGACAAACACCAGCTCCCTCGGCCAGTAAAGCAAGATGAGTGCTGCAACCCCAGAGTTGTTCGCGACTGGACTTAACTGTCAGGGGTCCTTTACCTTTAACAAAGGTGCACAGGGTGCACACAGTTTCACACGACTAGGCCAAGAGAGCTCAGAAGACTCCAGGGTCCTCTATGACCTCTCAAGATCTTGTACAGATCCATCACTGTAATGGGCCAACCCACCAAGGCATTTAAACTGCATCCATCTCCACTGTTTTTATCATTCAGGAGGAGTTTGTATTTTTTGCTGCATCTGTAATTACAAAGCGGAACAGATGGCCGAGGTTTAGTTTAAAGCTGCATGTCCATTCTGATAACGTATGCTGTCCAGTGATTGTTCACAAACGTGGGCCGTTTTGTCTCACTTGGGGGAAGGGGAAAAAAGAAAAATGAGTACAAAAATCCTCCTTGTCGGAAGCATCTTTGCCGCATCAGAGATTTACTGCAAGCGGTTTTGCTGCTGCTTGGTATTTTTCAAAGCAATGTCTGATTCCATTTGAGATACTTTAAAATCAATATCAATGATAATTAAATGCCCCAGTTTAAGAATGGGAAATTGATTTTTTTTCCTCCCAAAGAAGGAGATTTCAATAAGGTCAGAAAAAAGCAGTGTTTGTTTATGGTTTACAAATGTATCCATCATGATAGCCTACCTGCTAGGAAATCTATTTTTTCATAAGAAAAATGGCATCCAGGAATGTTTATGTGACTGGACCTCACTAAAACCCTGATCTGGAGTGGCAGTTTCCAAGAGAACCACCACTGAAAATGTCTTTTGAGAAGTTGTGGCTGGACTGGGCAATTCTCACCCAGAATGAAACCTCCTGTAGCCCAATGCATCTGGAGGCACATGCTAAGCAGGTCTCGATCTGGTCAGTGCCTGGATAGGTGGACACCTGGGAACTGTGTGTTCCATGATGAGGGGAAGATGGGATATAAATGCAAATTAAATTAAAACATGTACTCAGACAGAGAGATGGCTGCTTCAAATTAGGTATATATAACACCTAGGGAACTGGTCTTCTCAGATTATCTGAGGGCTTCATGAGAAATTTTGGTTAAAGCTGAGGGCTTCATGAGAAATTTTGGTTAAAGCAGTATAATCTAGATCAGTGTTCTTCAACCTTGGGAGAGGGTGAGAGAGGATGGTAATCGTAGCCCAACAACATTTGGGGATCCAAGGCTGAAGAACACTGATCTAGAGATCTTCAAAGAGAGGCAGGACAATCATCTGTTGAGGTTGCTCAGACTCCAGACTTCTTAAAGCAAGCCGGATTCTGGAATAGATGACTTACGTGACCCCTTCCAATTCCATGATGATCTTCAGAACAAACAGCACACAGAAAGGGGTTGTGATGGCATGGGGATAACTGATGCAATAGCATGGAAAACCCCTTAACCCATTTCCCCTTGTGTAACAGAACTTTCCTCCCTCTCCTGCCGCCACATGCTCTTTCCCCTAACCCTCTGGAGCAGATTTGAGAGGGGAGTGGGTTACCTGCAGGGAGAGGATGGGGGAAGTTTTGCTGCACAAGTGGAAATCCTTGCACTGACAGGAAAAGCGAGTTTGTTTCAATCCATAAGCAAAGTCAGATGTATCAGATTGGGTAATTCTGCAGCCAAAAACAGACCAAATGACTTTGTTCCCCCATCCCTAGCCAAGGTATGCCAAAGTAGGGCAGCTCCACACCATCGCAATTTGGTTCTTCCTCAAAGATGTCAATAAAACTACCACGGCATTGTTATATTTTTCTCCTCAGACCACAGCTCCTACAGATATGGATGCACTAACTGAACCCTGTGCACTAGCAAATTGACTCCTGCTAGAATATTCTGTGAGTATGCCACCTTCTTCAGCCAACAACAAAATGCTAATAAGGCACTTTACCTGGTGCCAAGCGGAGACAGAAACGTCTGGCCTTATTGGCTCTAATTGGCAATCTTTTGAGCAGCCCTAGTAAGGCGCCAAGGACTGACAGAGCATCATGGGGGCTCTTTTATGGCTGCTGTCCATCCATCTGCACCACAAAATTGTCACTTAAATTGAGACCTTTAATCTCCAAGAGCTGTCATGTCAGATGGGGGACCATGTGCCAAGTCTGAGCCACTTTTTCCAAGGCCTGGAGCTTTTAAAAGTCAACCGACTTCAGCCAAAGCAAAACTCATTAGCAATTTTAATCCAGGAAAGGACACAGCAAGGAAGTATTTCATCACATGCAAGAAGGAGCAGAAATTAAAGCACTGAAATGGCTTTTTCCTTTCTTCCAATATTTGCGACCTGACCTGACTGGGAAACTAAGAAGGAGCAGGACATTGGAAGAACCCTTTGTCACTGTTGCAAGTCTTTGGTTTCACCTCTGATTCTCCATCCTCACTGCTCAGCCAACTCTACCGCCAACTCTTCCACTTGAGAGGAAGGCCCCAGCATTAGCACTGCTGCTCCTTACCAGTTCTGGGCCTCCAGGTTATGTGTGTCCATTCTATTCTCTTTTTTGACAAAGTAATAATCATAAATAAATAAGAATAAAAATGTGCACCTTAACCCCTGAGACCATTCCATTGTAACTATCCAACCTCCCAAAATTTCAACGCCTCTTGCGGTGCTTTGACCCCTTTCCGTTTTAACAGTACAAATTCTACAAACACCCTCCACATCTCCTCAAAATCATTTCTCCTGCATATTCCTCGTCTTACCTTAATAGCACATGTTAATTTATCATTAATAGCTATATCCCACACCTCTTTATACCATTCTTCCACTTTATATTCTGCTTGCCCCTTCCACTTCCTAGCTATCATAATTCATGCAACTGTCAATAAATTTGTGAGCGAGTCCTTCATAGCTTGTAAACCTTCCGCCCCATTGTAAATTGATAATAACACTACCTCTGGTAACCCAATGATTTCTGTTATCTCCTTAAACACCCTTTGCCAAAAATAATCGTACATGTTTACACCACATGTGAACATGATTCCCTGTTTCCTGGCATCCCCTCCAACATAACACTGAATATTCCTTGTTTGTTTGATTTAATCTAACTGGTGTTAAATACCATCTCCAAACTAATTTACAATAATTTCCTTTTATTCCTATAGACAACATTTACAACATACGTTTCTCTTGTGTCCATTCTTGTCTGTGTCTAACAGCGCTGTGATAGGGATGATATGTGTGGGTCCTCAATGTAGATAGTCTTGGGCAGTGCTGAGGAACCTTTGGCCTGCAGCCTGAATGCAGCCCATTCCGTCCCTCTATCCAGCCCTCTGGACACTGTCCAAGCCACACCCCTCATTGACCCTGCCCTAGGCCCCCCTCTAAGTGATTTCGCCTGGCTGCCAACATGTTCTTTAACTGCAATGATAACTCTTGCTCACTTGGACAGAGGAGAGCGGTATGCAACTGATCATGTCCACTTTTGATACATCCACTACTGGTTGGGAGCCCACAGAAGATTTTCCATAAGGGTAATTTGGCCCTTAGGCTGAAAATAATTACCCACCACCAATTTAGGGGGTAGCTGAAGGCCAGTCACATTCCCTGAAGAAACAGCAATCAGAGCTCCCAAGTTTCCCTTTGATGTATGGCCTTCCTTGCCCTTAAGATGTATGTAAGGCACCAGGTGCAGTTAGAGGGCATGGCTTCCCCCAAATGAGCTTGCAGGCTACATGATGTGCCTGGTGGGCTGTTTGGCCCACAGTCCAGAGGTTCCACACTGCTAGTGCATGCCATGTACATGACAAACACAATAGTTGGTGGGATGGCAGCCATCACATAGCTGTTGACAAAAACATGCATAGCTGCCATGCAGAAGGATGCCTCAGATCCTAGACCCAAACTGCCCGGGCTTTATGGCTTACCTAAAAAATAATTCCATACAGCCCTATGGAATTGAGTTCAAGACTGGTTAGCTACCGTAACTTGTTACTGAACTCCTGATGAGTTAATTGATCCTGAAGCAGCATCTCCACCCCCATCGTTCAGCCTGGACACTGAGGTCCATCTTCGAGGGCCTTTTGATGGTTCCCTCGCTGTGCGAAGTGAGGTTACAGGGAACCAGGCAGAGAGCCTTCTCGGTAGTGGCGTCTGCCCTGTGGAATGCCCTCCCATCATATGTCAAGGAAATAAACAACTACCTGACTTTTAGAAGACATCTGAAGGCAGCCCTGTTCAGGGGAGTTTTTAATGTTTGATGTTTTATTGCTAATAATAATAATAATAATAATAATAATAATAATAATAATAATATTTTGTTGGGAGCTGCCCAGATGGCTGGGGAAACACAGCCAGATGGGAGGGATATAAATAATTAATAATAATAATAGTAATAATAATAATTGTTGTTGTTGTTGTTATCCAGCTCTACAGTTTTGTTCCAATGTGTCTTAAACCCTTTTGCCCTTAACCGACGTGGTTTTCTCAGCGAGAGCAGCAAAGCTGAAACAGACTGCTTCTTTCCGTGATGTGAAATTGTGCCCGTATAAGTGCCTTTGGGGAAGCCGGTGGGATGGGTAACATGTTGACCAAAAACATACTTACAAACTCCTAATTGTTTTGGCTGCACAGGAAACGACGAGTCAGCCCTGCCCCCTGTTAGTAGATTAGCTACGGCATAGGAGAACAAAGCAAAGCCGTGTCCGTAGAGCGATTTAGGGGCGGGAGGGAGCAGGCGAGGTGGGATGCCTGTGTCTGGTGTTCTCCAAAGCACGGTTCCACCTCGGAACACTTTTCTTTGCATATGAAAGCTTTTCAGCCTCTGTAGACAATCAATCAGGCAGCTCCACTCCCACCTTGGTGGGGATCAGCGTCTCTCAGCACAATATCTGTCACCTCACACAATAGGCGAGAGGGAGCCTTGGGGAAGAATGACTCCCAGCCGCAAATGCCGGGGAGGTGGCAGAGCTGACAGAAAGCAGCTGTGGGCCACCTTGGATTTCTGTTTAGTAGTAAATAAAGCAGAAGATGGACGGCCTGGGATCTCTGCTTTTAGCAGCTGCTGGTTGAAATCAGAATAAGGAAACCAGGGTTAGCAATATTTTTGTGGTGCCATTGAAGTTCCATTTTTAATAGCAGGCAGCTCTGTAAATTCACCAAATGATGAGATATCTCTCCCTGACAGGAGAAGTTGATTTCTACAGATCACAGACCACGCCATTCCCTGAAGCCCCGGGTCATGGCAACCCTAATGGCAACCCTCTTATTTGGGCTGTGAAAGGCCTATCATTAGGGCTAGCTTACACAAACACCAGATCATGTAGTCCACTGTTCTGCAGACCCTCCAAGGGTCCCTATTTTTCAGGGACAGTCCCAGAATTACAAAAGCCGTCCAAGTTTCTGATTTGATCCCGGAATGTCCCGCTTTTCCTTAGGATGTTCCTATTTTCATCGGAGAAATGTTGGAGGGTAAGGAGTTCAGCAACCTAGAGGCCATGGAAATAAGTAACTAGACAACCTTTAGAAGACATCTGAAGGCAACCCCGTACAGGGAAATGTGTGTTGTTGTTTTTAATGTTTATTGTTTTATTAAGGAGGCCTTCAGGGAGTACTACAACAATGGCTTAGAATGGAAGGCAAGAAGCAGGGGCACTAAATTTTGGTGTCCCACAGGGCATTGCTGAAATTGGAAAGCCAAAAGTCCACCACTGCTCTCTGTAGAGGAGATGATGCTTTCTAGGAGAATGGTAGGATGGTTAAAGTATATTCGGACGAGAGCCAGTGTGATGTTGTTGACCTGGGAGATCAGAGTTCAAATCTTCCATCACCTCGTGGCCTTGGGCCAGTCACTATCTCTCAGCCTTATCTACCTCACAGGGTTGTTGTGAGGGACAAAACACAGAGAGGGACAAGTGTGTAGGCCACCTTGAGCTCCTGGTTGGGGGGAGAAAAGTGGGATATAAATGTAATGATACATAAATAAATAACATTAAGCCGTGTTAAAATCACCTTGAATCAGTGCCTCCTTGGCCTCGAATTAATCCCATTGCATGCCAGTGAATCAGTTTGACTGCAACTGCTGTGAGTTGAGTAAGTCCCCAGCATCTTTTAGGCACCTCTAATGCTGTTATAAATTGCAGATTGCCAAGGAACATGCAGTACTTATCTAGACTCCCACACAGTCTCTGAATCTGGCTTAATTAAGGTACATAGAAAAAGAAAACTATGCAGGTCCCTTAATTGGCATGCTATTAAGCAATGGAGTAAAACCCATCCAGCACCCAATTACTGGAAAAGAAAAACTTAATTGAGTGGTTAGTGTGATCAAAGTGAGGAAATTGAAATTCAGGAAAAAAACAATGATTTAGCTTATAACCTTCTAACAATGACATAGAGCAACAATAAAAAAGGCACAGAGCAGTTACGGCGGCATCTTTGCTACCTATCAGTGGTTCCCCGTTTAATTAACTTTATTGGATCTCATCGCATCCTAGTCGCTAACTCTTAGCACCTCGTCATTAACCAAAGCCTAGACTTGCTCATGCAACAGGTTCAGTTTCTGAACACTGCTGTGCAACCACATGATGGATACCGGTATATAAGCTTTACCCTATACTGGATGCCTGCTAACCTCCAAGAATGCACCATCAATTCCATTGTCTGTTACAGCCAAGCCTTATATCATACCCTACAACTGCCTGGAAAATGCTCGGAACGTCACAAAAACCCTTAAGCGATCCTGGCTTCTCACTTTTTCAATGGGGAATTCCAGTTGGGCTTTCCCTCCAGTACAGCATTTCGACATGTTCCTGGAAGTTCAAATCTGTGTGTGTCCCCAACACATTTCAGAGATCTATGTCTCCCACCCCATCAATATGGTGTCACTTCCTGTTTTTATGAAAACAAGATCCAGGTCACTTGAAGGCCCCTAAGTTTTTAACAGTTTTCCCGCTCCTCAGTCAATTGGTCACCATAAGGAAAGTGGGGGGGGGTGAAAGGGAATGAAGGGGGTGGGGGTCTGTCTTTGAGGTTGCTGCCATGACTGCAAGGGGTGCCAAGGGGTCATGGGTACTGAAGAGCAGCCACTATGGTCACTTGGCTCCCACTTGCTTCGTTCGGCCACTGCATCTGAGTCCCTGCCACAATCTCGGAGGAGGAGGTGGGGTTGTGGGGGGAGACACTGAAATAAAATATGTCCCTATTTTCATCTGAGGAATGTTGGAGGGTACTCTATCAGTTTTGTCTTGTAAATCCTTTGGTTGTGATCGAGGTCTGACAACAAGTGTTTCTTAGGTGGAATCTACACACATATAAAAAAGCACTGTGAAAATGCTTTTTAAAAAACATTTTGAAAAATACATTGGATTTGGCATAGCTCACTGTCGTCGTCTAGTGTCATAATTTGTCTATTGCACTTTACAAAACATTTAAAACGTTTTATTTGCAGCTGAGTCCTTAATCTACAATACCCACCCAATGAGTTTATAGTTGACAACGCCAGGTTGGTACCCCGGAATAACCCCCTGCAGCAGAGGTGAGGGAAAAAATTTCAGGCTGAAACCCACATTCCTTTGTGGGGAACTTTCCTGGGGGCTGTGCCAGTGGTGTGGGGGGCCAGTGGCCAAAGTGGGCGGAACTACAAATGTGACACTTATTTGTAAAGTAGGCTACATTTCAGCCACTCATAAATCAGGGTTGTCTATCATCAGCACCTCAAGGACTCATTACAGCCATTGCAAACCACTCAAGGAGAACACAGACTAGGCCCAAGGATGGGTGTAGCCTAAAGAGGAGCACGGCCTAGTAAGACTTTTGAAAAGAGTTTTTTTTTTTAATTTTAATGCAGTGATCTTCGCTGCATGCCAACCACATCTATTATGGCAGACCAAAGTGTCACATAAAGCAAATCTCTAACAGCACCAGAGTCCCGGGTAACATGGAATAATGATTCAAAGAGCTGTTGCTTTCAGCGCCCAAAGGAAACACAGTTCTGCCCTGCTAATGAGACAAAAGGATTAACAGAGAACGGCAGCGGGTCTGACGTGCCTTTAGTTGTGCGATTCCTCAGCTGCTTGTGACAGATAACACCTTCAGCCTTTAGGTCAATAATCGCCTCGGGGCCTTGTAAAGGGTTGTTAATGACCTTCTGCTTCCTTTGTTACACTTCAGATTTTATCTCGCTCAATAGCCAAATGCAGTCATTTTGCCAGATGGCCATTACGATTCTTCAGGCTGTCTTGTTTCGTCTCCCCCTCTGCCCTGTATCTTTTCTATCTCCTTCCAATGTCAAGAAGAATCGTTGCCACGTAAGGACAGTTGTGGATGGTGCGATTGGTCAGGGAAGCTCACCTGACCTCCTGCCAGCTGAGTTGGGACTCAGCTACACAGCTGCAAATGAAACATTTAAATTGTGTTGTAAAGTGAAATATACAAATGTGACAATAGATGGCAACAGTGAGCTATGCCAAATTCAAGGTATTTTTCAAAACTTTTTTTTAAGCATTTTTATATGTGTCTGGATTCTACTTTGATGCTGCATACCAGGAAGAGGAGGGGCAAGGGAGCAAGGAGGCCGGTACAGTGTGAGTGCATTGACGGGAGCACAAGCTCCTCTCTGCTTCCCATTAACAGCTGTGACTCTACTATCAGGATGTCAAGGGGACAATGCCACTCCACCATTCTGTCTGCTACCATTTAGGGCAGACACAACCTGGGTTTGAGGACGGGAATCTCTCCTAGCTGGGAGATTAATATTGTTCTGAAAACTGACAAGTGGGATGGACAAAGCTTGCTATGCAAGCTCTGTGTGATTGGCAGGGAGTATGATGTGACTGGATTGGTTGGGCCAAGTATAAACGCTAGGAGCCCAAGGTCTAAAGCAGCAGCAGCAGCAGCAGCAGCAGCAGCAGCAGCAGAAGAAGAAGAAGAAGAAGAAGAAGAAGAAGAAGAAGAAGAAGAGTAGTTTGGATTTGATATCCCGCCTTTCACTCCCTTTAAGGAGTCTCAAAGCGGCTAAAATTCTCCTTTCCCTTCCTCCCCCACAACAAACACTCTGTGAGGTGAGTGGGGCTGAGAGACTTCAAAGAAGTGTGACTGGCTCAAGGTCACCCAGCAGCTGCATGTGGAGGAGTAGAGATGCGAACCCGGTTCCCCAGATTATGAGACTGCCACTCTTAACCACTACACCACACTGGCAAGGATGGGGAACCTTCCCCCCCCCCAACCCAAGGACCACATTTCCTCCTAGGCAACCTTCTGAGGACCGTTAAGTCAGTGGCAGGCAGGACCAGAGACCCAATTTATCTGTAAATATTCAATAAACCATTTCCATTCTTTTATAAAAAGGTTTGCTATCTTGATTTCTTATTCTTCTAGTACATTTTGCCTTTTCTGCGTAATCCATAAATTTTTGTATCCATTCTTCCTTTGCTGGGACTTCTGCTTCTTTCTATTTTCTTGCTGCAGTAGTAGCATACATAAATAAATTTCTATACAATTTAGGTAGTTCTGTCCCTACAATTCCCAAAAGAAAAGCTTCTGGGGTTTTTTTGAACATCCTTTTCCATTCATTATATATCATTTCCCAGTAAGATGATTTCTAAGCACAGACACATACTCCTCTGTATCCTCCATCCTGACAAGCAAGAAACTTTATCAGAATTCAAGGATTCCTTCCACCTTGACAAACACTATGCCAAGCAGAACTGGTGAGGGATGTGGTTCAGGAGCTTTGTGGACTGGGGAGAGTCCCAGCGGTCAGGTAGAGAGACCTGGAGGGCTGCATTTGGCCCACTGGCTGGAGGTTCCCCTTCCCTGGTATAAAGGGAGGAATCTGACCTTCTATGCTTGGTCAACAAAGCATTTCCTTGTCTGCATGCTTGGTTGATACTCCTTGTGATTCTCTTAAAATGAGATTCAGAAGTAATACAAAACACAAGTGGGTGAGAAGATTAAAGATTTTATTCTAAACTGCAAGCAATATATACATAACAAGCAAGCACCTCAATCTCCGCCAGGTAGCCTCAGTTTGTACGGCCCCACGGCCATCAGTCCGTGCAAGACTTTCTGTCTATTCTGCCCCAAACCATTCGATTTATATATCCGCTCCACTTCCCAGTGGGGAGCAGTTGTGGTGGACCACGTGGCCACCCACTCCCGCCCTCCCTCCCTATTTTCAGGTTTCGAATTTGGCCTTGCTATGGACCTCGGTTGGTCGCCATTGAGGGGCCTGGTAGGAATTTTTCCACTTGGCAAATTGGCATGGGCCTTTTGGTTTTCGCCTACCTCGTAGCAATGGTCACAACTTTGTAAGGTTTGGCGGTTAGGCATTGGTTGATATTATGATGGGGGAGGGAAGGTGTGGCCATCACCTGCCCCTCCAAGCTTAAGGGTATTCCATTAAAGGAATCCAGGGGTGTGGATCTTGTCCAATGTCCAGGGCTGGGCTAGGGTCATGCCCCGACCCCATTGGGAGCCCAGGGGGAGCTTGAGTTGCTTTGCATCCCCCTACCAGTGGTTGACCCTTACTGGATTGCCTGCATCATTGGCAGGAGTCAGATATAGTTGGGTCAATTCCAATGCCTAAGCCAATACCGCTCACATTCTGTAGCCAATAAAGTTGTGGCCTAAATTTGCCCAATAATATTAATGAATATCTGTGTCCTTGTGTCTTATTCATCAACAAAGGGGTGGTCTTGGGGTCTCGACAAGCAAATGGCTAGCCTGTGTGGCTTGCCCAGCTGGCTACGTGCAGATCATTCATTACTGGCTACGTGCAGATTATTCATTAGCCAACCCCTCCCAATGCCTCACTTCCTCGAAACAACGTCCAGCATCAAACAAGGTACTCATTACCATCTCTTCCTCCTAACTGAGTAGGACGTTATAGGCTGTTCTCATGCCATCAATGAACTTAAGGGACAATGAAAGGGAGAAGGAACAGAGGCAAGAAGAGGGCAACTGAGTCAGATCACTAACTCCTTGATACAATTGATTTTCGGGATAGATTACCCATACACTCCCTTTTCTATGCCTAGTTCCATATGAAGCTGTCTGCTGACATACTCTAGCTTGAACGCTTTTATTGGCCAACCCATAATGGATAGGGCCAGGAACTTTGGGATATGCTTGCTGTCATCTGGCAATGCACTTTTCTGTATGGAACTCCGGGGTCTTTTCATTCATTTGCAGGCTCCTTGACTTTGATTGTAAGTAACCCTGTGGAGTCTGTCCTGTATTCTCTATCTCTCTGGCCATTGCCTTCGCAGCTGTGTGCACACACCGTATATTAAAACACCTGCAAAGGATCTTGGGTACTGTGGTCTCCACACAGCTACAATTGTTACCCAGGTTTGGTAATGCGTGCTTCAAATGTCTGATGTGTTATACAGCCTCGGTCTCTTTTTCTGTTTCTTCTTTAACCTTGGAAATGGGGATATGGCTTTTCCCAACACACACACACCACCACTTGCATGCATCTTGACTGTGTCAGAGGCAAAGAGAAAAGTGTATTGATTTCTAATTTCCTACCCTGTAGGTACACCTTTATTACTTGATCCCATGAGATAAGTAGGAAGCAATGAGCATGAGCTGGCATATCAATTGGGGAATAGGTAAGCAGACTCCTTCAAAGATAGACTTTGCGAGCACTCTGTAGCTTTGTGCCAGATTTGATGTTTCCTGTAGCACTTTTCAGACGTTGCACCTGTGGCAAAATGAATGTGTGTGTAAAACTCTTTGTTTCCCACAAAGCTGAAACCCAGCCAGATGGGCGGGATATAAATAATAAAATCATTGTGGATGTTGCTGTTGTTATTGTTAGGCACAGAAAATCCAGAAATAAAAATAAACCAGTTCATTTATGTACCTGCAGCATTTATTTCCACCTAAAAGGCCTTCAGAGCAGCTTACAAAACTCAATTTTAAGATGGTCCCAGCATTCAGGCTCACAATCTAAAAAGACATGATACATGCAGAAAAAGGAATGGGAGGAAAGAGGGAAAAGCAAAACGCAAGTACAAAGTGGCAGTTGATGTTGGTGTGGTTCTGACTGTCTTGCCATTGATTAAAAAAAAAGCAGTCATTGCCCCCCAATTCCCCCAGTTCATACCCAAGGACAGAGCTGGCGACAACATCCACGCACTCCCCCCCCCCGGACAGCTGACTTGATAATAATAATAATAATAATAATAATAATAATAATAATAATAATTTATTTATATCCCGCCCTCCCCAGCCGAAGCTGGGCTCAGGGCGGCTAACAACAATAAAATAATACAACATTCTAAAATCATTTAATTATAAAATTAATTCAAATCAAATTGATGGCAACCATTGGGCTAGAGTTCTGTGAAGATTGCCAAAGGAGGGAGTCAGGCTGTGTCCTGGCCAAAGGCTTGGTGGAACAGCTCTCTCTTGCAGGCCCTGTGGAAAGATGTCAAGTCCCACAGGGCCCTAGCCTCTTATGGCAGAGTGTTCCACCAGATCGGAGCCACAGCCGAAAAAGCCCTGGCTCTGGTTGAGGCCAGCCTAACCTGTCTGTGGCCTGGGACCTCCAAGATGTTTTTGTTTGAAGATCGTAAGTTCCTCCGTGGGACATACCAGGAGAGGCGGTCCCGTAGGTACAAGGGTCCTAGGCAGTGTAGGGCTTTAAAGGTGGTAAGAACCCTCATGGGTTTGATGAAGTTCCCTCCAACTTCACCAATGTCAGCAATAGCTCTTGGAGCGTTGATGGAAACAACAATTCCTGAAACCTATGAGAAGCTTCCATGATAGTCGATGGTATCTAACACCGAGTAAATTGGCAAAAATGTATAAATCTAAATCAAATAAGTGTTGGAAATGTAAAGAGAAAGAAGGTTCTTTTTATCATATGTGGTAGTCTTGCAGTAAGGTTAAAGATTACTGGGAAATGCTATATAATAAGTTGAAAAGAATGCTTAAAATAATGTTTGTTAAAAAAAAAATACTAGAAGCTTTTCTTTGGGGAATTATAGGGACAGAATTACCTAAACTGTATAGAAACCTATTAATGTATACAACTACAGCAGCAAGAATGTTACTCGCCCCAAAATGGAAAGAAGCAGGAGTCCCAGCAAAGGAAAAATGGATTCAAGAACTTATGGAATATGCAGAAATGGCAAAACTTACTGGAAGAACAAGAAATGAAGATAACAAACTTTTTATAAAAGAATGGAATAAATAGATAAATTGTAAACAGATGAGAACATTGGCAGGATTATTGTAATAAACTGCAGTTTTATAAGAGTATATATTTAAAGTAGATTAATAAATGAGCAAATTAAGTTAATTTGAATATGCAGAAGATATTAAAAATAAATTTAAGGAACTGCAGACAGAGGGGGAAGGAAGTCAAGTTTTGAAAAGTTAAAATATTTATAAAATTAGTGAAATGTATAAATTTGAAAAGCATAAATATATTTTATTTTATTTTTAAATAAGCTTCCATGATAGTCTATACAGGTCTAGATTGGAGAAAGAGGCTGGGTCCTGAGTGAAACCTGGGCTGGGACTGCTCCCAGATCCAATGTGTTAAACTGCTAGAAAAACAGAGATTTGACTCCTAAACTTTACACCGGGGGTAGCCAACATAGTGGTCTCTCAATGTCACTGGATTCCAGCTCCCTGTTTCAGATGAGAGAGAGTCAGTGTGGTGTAGTGGTTAAGAGCGGTAGACTCGTAATCTGGTGAACCGGGTTCGATTCCCTGCTCCTCCACAGCAGCTGCTGGGTGACCTTGGGCTAGTCACACTTCAAAGTCTCTCAGCCCCACTCACCTCACAGAGTGTTTGTTGTGGGGGAGGAAGGGAAAGGAGATTCTTAGCCTCTTTGAGACTCCTTAGGGTGGTGATAAAGCGGGATATCAAATCCAAAGTCTTCTTCTTCTTCTTCAGATGTTGATAAAGGACAAGCATTTGCAGGACTGGTCACAGCCTGCTGCCACACAGCTGCCCAACCCCTGCATGACATCTATTCATTTCTCCACACTTTTAACGCCAGCAATTGGTTTTTCAATTCCACTTGCTGCAAGCAGCAGGAATCTCAATCTGACGCCAAGGGTTTCTGAGATGGGGATAACATAAAACCTACGCAATTCTTATTATCCAGCATTAAGGTAAAGGTAAAGGTACCACTGCCCGTACGGGCCAGTCTTGACAGACTCTAGGGTTGTTTGCCCATCTCACTCAAGAGACCGGGGGCCAGCGCTGTCCGGAGACACTTCCGGGTCACGTGGCCAGCGTGACATCGCTGCTCTGGCGAGCCAGAGCCACACACGGAAATGCTGTTTACCTTCCCGCTAGTAAGCGGTCCCTATTTATCTACTTGCATCTGGGGGTGCTTTCGAACTGCTAGGTTGGCAGGCGCTGGGACCGAACAACGGGAGCGCACCCCGCTGCGGGGATTCGAACCGCCGACCTTTCGATCGGCAAGCCCTAGGCGCTGAGGCTTTTACCCACAGCGCCACCAGCATTAAACGGCTTCAAAACCAGTCCCACAGCTGAAATGTTGGGGATCCTTTGAAGCTATAATCATACGCTGTAACTTCCTGTCAGCAACTGGAGATCCCCGCAAGCTAAATCCAGTTCCCCAACGGATGTTTTCCCAGTCATTAGAAGCATGGATAAAGTGTCAGCTGCAGCAACAGAACTTGTGGATGGAATCTCCATTGCCCACTTTCCACAATGGCCCTTCAGGAAAAGTGTTTCCTGATCAGGGCCTGATTAAGTTAGGTCCCAGGTGGAATGCCTACCTGTTTAAGGTTACTATCTCCTGGGTCAGTGTCAGTTGGTGGCATCCTGAGGCAATTATCCTCAGCCAGATCTTCCTGACATCGTGTCCTGCTACATGGCCTGGTCTAAGATGGCTCACAACAACAGCACAGCCATCACACAAATATATGGATTAGGAAGGAAGGAAGGAAGGAAGGAAGGAAGGAAGGAAGGAAGGAAGGAGTCCCCAAATGGGTGGGAACCTAGTCTGAAAACGTTGAAGACTTTGTTTCTCCAAATGGAGATTATAAGGGCCCAACGTCTCTATTATTCTAGGACTGTTCATTCTGCCATATCTTTAAGCTGATGCTTTTAAGCCGGTGTCAGGGAACTGCCATCAGAGCCTAGAGTGGAGGTAAGGCTCCCTAACGATGCAGGAGAAGGGACCAGCAGGGAGAGAGAGCAAACTTCCTTTGAGGAAGGAAATAGGAGGGACACCAGGAAGCAAGGGGAGACTGCGGAGAGAGGGCTCCAAGACTCTTCCACAGAGAGCAGCGGGGAGAGCCCAGGACCTCCGTTGGGCACGCCCACTCTGTGCAGGAGACTTCCGCGCAGAGAGGCGAGGAGGAGACTTGGGGTCAAAGAATTTTTATGTTGGAAGAAGTTCAGAAAACGCCCACTGACGGATTCTGCCAACGACTGACACAGCCATGGAGAAAGGGCTGTCCAGCCAGGGAAAGGTTTAGCCAGGCAACGTTGCCTAGAGCTGCAGCACCCTTTACGCACAAGCAACCCCCAATTCCCTTTACAGCCGGCTTCTTCTGTGTTTTGTGGGATTTGACCATGGATGCTTGAAGACCTTGTGACAGCTCAGAGGGGCAGGAAACAGGGATACAATTGGGAAGGATGGATGGAAAGCAAGGAAAGTCTACACTGAAGCCTTTACCCAAGTATTTTTTCTCACAGTGAGAGATCAGGAGCAGACCTTGGGTAAGGGGAATGACTCTAGGTCAGACTTGGCTTCATCAGCATTTTTGGACTAGATTCCTGCCTTTAACCCATTTGGGGACTCCTTCCTTCCTTCCTTCCTTCCTTCCTTCCTTCCTTCCAAATGCATATATTGGTGTGATAGTCATGCTGTTGTCGTGAGCCATCTTGACCAAGCCATGACCCCGTGGCAGGTTCCAAGGCACCAGCTAAGGACCACTGGTGTAAGCAATAGCCTACAGCTAGGCAAATCAGCCTCTCTCTTTCTCTGCCTCCCCCTCCCCCTAGAAATGCCAGCAATAAACGAATAGCCTGGACCCATAAAGGTAGATTTGTGAGATGACAACGAGTGCCAGTAGATGCTCTGAAAGTTCTGCTGTCTCGCATCCAACGGCCCCGAGGAGGATTCTGGAGGACTGGAACAGAAGCTGCCGGAGAATGGTCGGTTGAATGCCTCCCATTTTTTAAATGTAACTCTCTTACTGTGAAGACTAATGGGAAATAAAGACAAAGACAAACCGAGCCGTTATGTCGCCTTGTAAATCCTAAGGCAGATGTGCACCGAAGTCCATGCAAGGAACAGTGGGATGGCATCCAGGCACAAATTGCTGTTCTCTGTGTGGTCTCCAAATTACTGCGTGTGCTACATTGTCACCAGGCCAGCCTGTTTTAAACAAGGGAAGAGCTCCTGCTGCTTGCCCCCTCCAAACAGATCTGTTTTCTCATTCCCTTGGTCTGCAGTAATCCAGCAATTTGCTGTTTGTCACACCATCTTCCTTTTCCACCCAACTGTTTAATAGACATACTTGGAGCCATAGCTGCAGTGTGCCTCATTATTCTACTGGGGAGAAAAGGAGAGGAGGAGGAGGAGGAGGAGGAGGAGGAGGAGGAGGAGAGCCAAAAAAGACATCAGTTTAGGAGAAGCTCCCTCAATGAGTCTATTCTG
This sequence comes from Podarcis raffonei, assembly GCF_027172205.1. NCBI lineage: Eukaryota > Metazoa > Chordata > Lepidosauria > Squamata > Lacertidae > Podarcis > Podarcis raffonei. The sequence goes on from NC_070606.1 coordinate 24,301,057, forward strand.
CCAACTGGAGCCGACATCGCCCGAATCAATCCCCCCGGGCGGAAAGAGAGACTGGAAAGAAATAAACGGTGGAGGGTCCTTTTTTAAAATGTAGTTTTTGCCGCAGAAATGAGTTTAATTGTCCTGCCATTTCGAAAGTGCTCGGTGACTGCAGTGTGTGGGCCCTGAGCATTATTCTCTGAGATAAGAGCGTCAAGTCAAGAGCAGTCGAAGCCGGAGGTTTTAAAGGCATCTCTGCTTATCATTCCTCCTGCCACTGAAATGAGAATCTAAAAGACAGAATATTAGATGGCTGTGGTGCAGACAGAGAGGAGGAGGGGATCTTGGAGGCTATGAGAAGCAGCAGTTGAGATAAAGGCTGGGGTCAGTTGGGATGCTGAGGCAGCCATGCTTTGCTGGGTTGTGTGTGAGTCATTCAGTAAGGTGGCAATAAGCCAGGGAGTGAAATGCAACTTTAGTTGCAAACCTATTGGTAAAAGGGAAAGGGACCCCTGACCATTAGGTCTAGTCGTGACCGACTCTGGGGTTGCAGCGCTCATCTCACTTTATTGGCCGAGGGAGCAGGGGTACAGCTTCCGGGTCATGTGGCCAGCATGACTAAGCCGCTTCTGGTGAACCAGAGCAGCACATTGAAACGCTGTTTACCTTCCCGCCGGAGCGGTACCTATTTATCTACTTGCACTTTGACGTGCTTTCAAACTGCTAGGTTGGCAGGAGCAGGGACCGAGCAACAGGAGCTCACCCCGTCGTGGGGATTCGAACCACCAACCTTCTCATCAGCAAGTCCTAGGTGCTGTGGTTTAACCCACAGCGCCACCCACATCCCAAACCTATTGGGGCAGGGACCAAATTCTCTTGTTTTCAGTATCTCTTATGTTGCAACACCATATACAGTGGTACCTCTGGATGCGAATGGGAACCGTTCCGGAGCCTCGTTCACATCCTGAAGCGAATGCAACCTGCGTCTCCGTGTGCGTGGGTCACGATTCGCATGCACGTGACATCATTTTGAGCATCTGCTCATGCGCGAGCAGCGAAACCCGGAAGTAACGCATTCCGTTACTTCCGGGTCCCCGCAGAGCGTAACCTGAAAACCCTCAACCTGAAGCATATTTAACCCGAGGTATGACTGTACATTTGAAAGCAGTGGTATAATAACTGCAACACTATGGTTAGCCCTAAGTATTGGAACATGGAAATCTGCCTTATACCATTGATCCACCCAGCTCTGAAATTTGTGCAGCGATCGGCAGCAGATCTGTGTGCTCTGCTCTCAGTCTTTCCCAGCCCTACCTGAAGAAGATAGAGAAGGAGTCAGGGACCATGCTGCAGGACTGAGACACAGCCCATCTTGGCTCTAGAGCAGGGGTGGCTAACCCTCGTGATGTTCTTGGGTTGCAAATCCCATCAGCCCCAGCCGAGCATGGTCAATTGTCAAGGATTATGGGAGCTGCAGTTTAGCGATATCTGGAGAGACATGGGTTAGCAACCCTAGAGAAATTTGAAGTATGATATTCAGCAATGCCGAGAACCCACAACTTTCAATGGTAGGGGTGTTTTTGTGTGTGTGTTTTAGCCACTGCAGTCAAGTCCCTAAAATGCTTAGAATAACAGACTGTGGGGAATATCAAAAGGCTATATTGCCCACCCCTCCATTCTAAGGCAGCATTATTATCAAACAAAACAAAAAGAGGCAGTAATCATAATTACATTGCGGCTTATTTTAATAGGGAGGAGGAGGAGGGGATAATCAAGACTACTGTGCTAATTGTGTGGAAGGAAGGAAGGAAGGAAGGAAGGAAGGAAGGAAGGAAGGAAGGAAGGAAGGAAGGTAAAGGACCCCTGGGCATTAAGTCCAGTCAAAGGCAACTATGGGGTTGCAGAGCTCATCTCACTTCAGGCCGAGGGAGCCAGCGTTTGTCCACAGATAGCTTTCTGTGTCATGACTAAACCGCTTCTGGCGCAACGGAACACCGTGATGGAAGCCAGAGCACACGGAAACGCCGTTTACCTTCCTGCCACAGAGGGACCTATTTATCTACTTGCACTTGTGGGCTTTTGAACTGCTAGGTTGGCAGAAACTGGGACAGAGCAACGGGAGCTCACCCTGCCGTGGGGATTTGAACCGCCAACCTTCCGATCAGCAAGCCCAAGAGACTCAGTGGTTTAGACCACAATACCACTTGCGTCCCTAACCAAACACACTTAAAATAAATATTAAACCCTCTGTCAATACTCATCATGTTTAACATACAGGTGGAGTTTAGAACAGCTGTGAGAGAAGCAGGATCCATTCCATCCCTGGTTTAATTAGCCCTATCAGAGCTGCATATCGTTATGTGGCATTTTTAAGAAATAAATGTCTAAGTATGTGCATTCCGGAATTTCAGGTCTGTGGCTGCTGTTTTTAGATTACCTAATCCCATCTCAGTAGCACTACGCTGATCCCAGCATAGTGGTACCTCTAGCTACGAACTTAATTCGTTCCAGAGGTCTGTTCTTAACCTGAAACTGTTCTTAACTAGAGGCATGCTTTCCGTTCTCATCCTGGGGCAAAGTTCTCAACTCAAGGTAACTCTTCCAGGTTAGAGGAGTTTGTAACCTGAAGCATTTGTAACCTGAGGCGTTTGTAACTCGAGGTAACACTGTAATTGCTGGTGGTGGTTGTCTCACATCCAGGAATGCCTTTTCTACACGGAAGCAACATTGATTTCCCTCCCCTCTTCTCATTTTCTACATGAATCGGGGGATATTTTTCTCCTGCCATGAAACACTTAACATACCAATTCAAATCTGATATTAACTGGGTAAAGAGAGTATGAGGTGGGGAAGTACTTTAATTATAACATGTCTGTTTTGCTTCTATACACAGGTATGTTTGTCAGTACCAGAATGAAAGGTTGTGTGTTTGCATAATTTGCTGCTATACCATGGACCCTAAATAAATTAAAAATTGAATGCTGCAAAGTAACAACAACAACACCCTTGAAATAGTGTTATATTTGTATCACAGCTATCTTATCCAACTTTCCCTCTAGGTATTTATTTATGTATTTACTCCTCTGATTTAATCCATGTATACGTTGCCCAAAGCAACTAATAAAAACAGGACACTAATAAAACTAATAAAAACAGGGAACAATAACCAGTAAAAATGTAAGATAATCACAAAAGGAACCAGTTAAAAGCACACAGAACCACAAATAAAATATTTTGAAAATTGTGAACCAGGAACACTTTAAAATATCTGCCAGAATAAACAGAGTCCAACATCAGCCCTGCTTTAGAGGCAGTGTAGCTTGACCTTTTTGTGCCATTGGTTTTTTTGTTTTTGAAACGACCGTTGCCTTGCCTCGGTAATGGACTAGATGAGAACCAACAAACTAAAGCTCAATCCCGATAAGACTGAGGCATTGCTAGTGGGTAGCTCCCTAGATGGAATGGAGGGGAGGTTGCATGTTCTTGATGGGGTTGCACACCTTCTAAAGGTGTGGGTTTGCAGCTTGGGGGTATTTCTGAATCCTTGGCTGTTGCTTGAGGCTCAGGAGGCCTTGGTGGTGTGGAATGCCTTCCATCCTCTTTGGCTGGTGTCCTAGCTGGTCAGGGATTGCCTAACTTCTGTCATCCTTAACCTAAGGTTACCAGACGTCCCCATTTCCCAGGGATAGTCCATGGATTTGCAAATCAGTCCCCCTGCAAAATCCATTGAAGTTGAAAAGTGTCCCCGGATTCATTGAAAAAAATCTGGTAACCTTACCTTAAACTGCTCAGGGCCACAATACCTCAAGGATCGCCTCTTTCCATATAAACCTACTCGGACCCTGAGATCTCCTTCTGAGGCCCTCCGTGTGCCGCCTCCTCAGGAGGTTCAGAGGGTGGCAACACAAGAACGAGCCTTCTCTGCAGTGGCTCCCCATCTGTGAAATGCTCTCCCCAGGGAAGTTCGCCTGGCGCCTTCATTATACACCTTTATGTGCCAGGCCAAAATGTTCCTTTTTATCCAGGCATTTGCTTGATCTGATTGACATCCTATGCCCTTTTAAAATATGTCTCTTTTTTGTTGGGGGGGGTTATTGGGTCATTTTTATTTTTATTATTATTATTTTATATATATATATATATATATATAGTGATTTTTATGTTGATCTTTTCTGTGAACCGCCCTGAGACCTCCAAGTATAGGGCGGTATATAAATTCAATAAATCATCATCATCACCACCACCATCTATGCTGTGGTAACATCTAGGTTAGATTACTGCAACACATTATACATGGAGCTGCCTCTGAAGGCAGTTCAGAAATTTCAGCTGGGGCAGAATTCAGCAGCCAGGATGCTCACTGGGGCAAGATGGTTTGATCCTGGCCCAACTGCACCTGCTCCCAGTTAGTTTCCAGGCCTGATTCAAAGTGCTGGTTTTGACCTATAAAGCCTCAAATGGCTCAGGAATGCAATACTTCAAAGACTGCATCTCCCCATATGAACTGATGAATGCACACCACTGAGGTGTAAGGCAATCTCCAGGCAGCTATTTTCCAGTAAGCAAGCATTATTTCAAATTACAGGCAAATTAGTGACAGTTTCGTTTTTTAAAAAAATCAGTTGAAAGCCACACGCATAACAGATCTTTCATTGTCACTGGGCTTCGTGTCTACAGACACACAGGAAGTGCAAAGAACACAACTGTGGACACGCGTTGGCCACCCGGGATGACCTGCAATGTCATCAGGTGGAGGAGGTTGCTTCAGTTTAAGGTCCTCTGTACTCCATGCCACCTATCAAAGCCTGTTTACAGTGGCAAACAGAAAAGAAACATTTGCCCTCCAGCCTCTAGTAATGACAGTGGACTCATTAAGTTGTTGTTACTGCTTACGAAGATATTTTTAGACACATCGGCGTAACTGCATATGCTTACAAACCTGCCAGGAATGCCACACACCCTGTCAGATGGATTTTATGATACGCATTCTATGGATTTATGTGATAGAAAACAGAAACAGTCCATTGAGGATGGAATCACATTGTCCTAAACTCCTTTCCACCCCCCTGGACATGAACCCAGGTTTAGATGGTGGACTTGGAATGCCCTCTAGCGACTGTGGTTGGAGTTTCAACTCATGCCTCTTTGATTGTTCAGATCAATAGTCTTTTCAAAGATCCTGCAGCGATGGATCTTTGTAATCTTTAGGATTCAATTGAAGATGTCCTTTTCGTTGGGGATAATTCTGATGGAAATTCCCAGGTATGAAAAAAGGTTATTTATGTATGCTGCTACTGCTGCCCGTGTTTTGTTAGCCCAAAAATGGAAAATGAGCAAGGTCCCAACTAAAGATGAATGGCAACTTAAACTGATGGAATATGCGCAGCTTACAGATTTAACATATAGATAGAATAAGAGAACAAGAAGAACATACGTTTAAACAAAATGTTTATTGATTATATGGAGGGAAATTGTGTACACTTGAAATGTGGGCAGTGTTAAGATGAACTCAACAGTGTAAATAAGTTGTGATGGATGTAATAATAGAAGTTCTCGAAGCTACCAGCATGAGTTTGACCAAACTGCAGGAGGCAGTGGAAGAGAGGAGTGCCTGGCGTGCTCTGGTCCATGGGGTCACAAAGAGTCGGACATGACTAAACGGCTAAACAACAACAATAATAAAATACTGAATGGTTAAGTTTATGTAAAATATGCAGGGATTTATGTTACGCAAAATGAACCATGGAAAAAGAAGAATGGAAGCCACTGATACTTTAAGGTTGTTTAAATGGATATTCTAAAATGTAAAACAAAAAAATTAATAAAAATTATAGAGTGAAGATGGTCTGTAGGGCTGTTCGTGAAGACAGCCACCGCCGATTCCTTAAGTGTTGTGTGGAGTCAGGCAGCGCTATTTGAAGCAGGTGGTAGAGGTGCCAGAATTCACCATCAACACTTCCCTTGTTCGTTTTGAATGGCAATGGTGCCCACCTGAGACATGCTGAAACTGAGTTCCTGTTTGGGAAAAAAAGCCCTGGAACCAGGGACTCTGGCGCTTGAGCCACACACCTCACGGCCTAGACCCTAAAGCGGTGATACACCTATGCATTTGCTCCTCAGTACCCTCTTCAGACCCGGATTAGAAATGTGTAATATGGTAGAGGGAATGTTCTTTCATATGTGGTAGACTTGTAAAAGGGTAGAAGAGTATTGGGAAATAATCCATAATGAATTGAAAAAAATGTACTTTCCCCCAAAAAGCCCTTTCTGTTTCTGTTAGGGATATTTCAGACTGAAATTCCCAGGTGTCAAAAAAGGTTGTTTCTGTATGCTACTACTGTGGCCCGTATTTTATTGGCCCAAAAGTGGAAAACAAGTGAGGTCACAACCAAAGAAGAATGGCAACTTAAACTGATGGAATATGTGCAGCTTGTGGATTTAACATATAGAATAAGAGAACAAGAAGAACATACGTTTAAAGAAGATTGGGAAACATTTATTGAATATATAGGAAATAATTGTGTACAGCTGAAAACGTTGGCAACATTAAGATAAATTAAACAGTGTAAACAAGTTTTGATGGATGCAATAAATTATTACTGAATGGTATAGTTTTTGTAAAATATGCCGGGATTTATGGTATGTAAAATGAATCATGGAAAGAGAAGAATGGAAGTCATTGATACCTTAAGGATGTAAAATGAGTATTTTAAATTGTAAAACAGAAAACTGAATCAAAATTATACACAAAAAAGAGAGAAATGTGTAATATGAACTCTGCATAGGCAGGCAATGAAAAGTCTCTGGATTGGCCAGACTCGGAGTACAAATACAAGAAGCCTGATCTTCTAACCTTGCAGTTAACCCTACCTCCAGTCAGCTGTATGTCAGCTGCAAGCCCAAGCAAATAACTTTAAAGGTCCTGGATTGGCAGGTACAAATGCCATCTAGATTCAGGTACATCCTTCCTCAGCACCTGGCCCTGACAACGGGGAACGTGTTGCTATGGTTACGTTGCCTTCCAGTTAGTTTGGGATCACATCTGAAGGTCCCTGTTCTGGCATTTAAACGGGGATCTCCATATTTCCATATCTCAGTGCTTCAGTCAATAGATCATTCAGAGAAGTTGCAACGATTTCACATATAACTTTAAGGAAAGCCATTATTATTTTCAGGTGGTATGTGACACATGGCAAACCTAGGGGGGAAATGTACAGTATCTGAGTTGGAGATGTCAGCGAGAGAAAAAGTGGATAATTTTCATATGCATGTGTCGTGGAAAAAGCGTTCTGGCTAAAAATAATTTAACACATGACCTCCCTCGTTAAATGATTGTTGTTGGAAAATATTAAATATAAAAGGCAGAGGACTTGTTTTTATATTTGTTGATACCTGATAGCAATTTTTTTTTAAAAAAAAAGCCAGGTATTTTATTGTATTGCATTGTATTGTGACAGGTAGTGTCCCAATAGTTGTTTCTGTATCATAAGAGCATTGTGCCGTATCCTTTATATTACAGAGGATTTTACTCAAAGTCATGGGCCATTATTTCTATTAATCACTGATGAATTTCTATAAAGAGTGATACATTTATTACAGCTTGCAAATAGGAATTGATGGGAAATGAAAGGTACACATTAGTCCATTAGCTGAATGAGCACATTGGCATTGGGCCTAATGACCTGAGCCGTCACAAAATGTAAGCTTTTTTCATCACCGTCTCAGAGCATCAAGCCATCCTAAAGCTTAGGAAAATGAATGATGGGATTAAGCCTGGGAGTCATCTTTTCCAATGATCAGTCTAGAATGTGATCAGGGTCCCTGCCCCTTAGCTCAATAGCCATGTTGAATCATGCCCGCCAGCCCCAAATATATATAATTATCCCACCTTGCCAGCTTTTAGGAGGCGCTACATGTTATTCAGTAGGTCTTTTGCACTGCTGCCTCCTTGATTCATTTTTGAGGTTGTTTTTATCACCATTCATTCTCCCGTATTTGTGTTTGTCACAGACTACCTATCCCCGAAACAGCCAATGTAGTTCCTTCCAGATGTTGCAGCTGACAACATCATCCCTAACCATTGGCTATGTTGGCAGGGGCTGGAGGGGAAAACATCTGGAGGGTACCACATTGGCTGCCCATGCCCTATCCTTACTTGAGCAATTGTTAGACTAAGGAGGAGCATAAGGACAACTCAGCGAGAAACTGTCGCAAGTTTCCAAAGCAACACGCAAAACCCAGGCAAAGCCACGTGTCAGGGAACTGCCATCGGAACTAGAGGAGGAGGCGAGGCTCCACAGCGATGCTGGAGAGGGGCCAAGCAGGGAGAGAGGCAGGTCTCCTGTTGGGGAAGAAAATCAGCGCAACACCAGGGATAGAGGGGGGCCAATGGGGGAAGCAGAGAGCAGGCTCCGGGACTCTTCACTGGACACCAGCGGGGAGAGCACAGGTCCTCCGCTACCCACGCCCTCCCTGCGCAGAAGACTTCCACGCAGGGAGAGTAGGAGGAGACTGGGCGTCAAACAACTTTTATGTTGGAAAAGGTTTAAGAAACGCCCACTGACGGATTCTGCCAGTGACTGAACAGCCACGGAGCGGATGGCTGTCCAGCGAGAAATGGTTTAACCAGCCAACCTAGCCCAGAGCGGCGGCTATTTACGCACAAGCAACCCCTAAAGCCATTACACCACGCTTTGAAATTCACACTCCTCCAGATGTTGCAATGCCCATGTTTTCCACCCATGCAATGCATACAAAAGACATATGCTAGGATAAAGTGTGCATTGAAATGCATATATGGACAACCCTTGATTTTTCATGGGGGTTGCATTCTGGGTCAATATGCGCATGCATGAAATCTCATGCCGTTGAAACACCCCATTCTGCCCCCTCTCTGCCCTGCTCCGCTCCTGCTCAACCCTTTTAGTGGCATATTTTATGACATTTCTGGTACACTTCCAGGTTTGGCGCTGTGCATGTGTGTGCGATTGCACACATATCGGTCACGCGTGAAATGGGGGTTGCCTGCATTGGCAAATATAGTGTGCAAAAATGCACCGTGTAAGGGGAAATTGCTTTGCAAAAATGAGAATATTTGGCAAAATTGCATATGACATGTGAATTGTTGTTGTTGTTTTATATGCTGCCCATCTCACTGGGTTGCACCAGCCACTCTGGGCAGCTCCCAACAAAAAATAGTAAAAACACAACACAGCATCAAGCGCTAAAATCTTCCCTGAACAGGGCTGCCTTCAGAAGAGAAATTCACAATAAAATTTTGCTAAATTATCATGTAAAAGGTAAAGGTAAAGGGACCCCGGACCATTAGGTACAGTCGTGGACGACTCTGGGGTTGTGGTGTTCATCTCACTTTATTGGCCAAGGGAGCCAGCGTACAGCTTCTGGGTCATGTGGCCAGCATGACTAAGCTGCTTCTGGCAAACCAGAGCAGCGCACGGAAACGCCGTTTACCTTCCCGCTGGAGCGGTACCTATTTATCTATTTGCACTTTGACGTGCTTTTGAACTGCTAGGTTGGCAGGAGAAATTATCATGAGGACTTCATAAATCACAAACAGATGAGGAAATAGTTGTGGGGGTCTCATTGTCTTAAGAGCCCAGGTACGATGATGATGATGATGATGACGACGACTGCATCTGCACCTTTGAACCCAGTATGACCACAGATAAGGAACAGGGAAGCATTCCCCTTCCCTTTGCTGTTTTACCATCAAATATTTGCGTTTCAGGGCATTACATCAAAGCGCATCTTACTAAGGATGTTCTTGAATCAAAAGTTGCTGGACTTATTGCAATGAAGCACTTCCCTGTTGCCTAGAGATGGTCCCTAACACCCCCACCGCCTCCCCCCCTTTTGCAGCAATCTATATTAAGTAGGTTTAAGCATCCCTTGCTGATAGATGTGGCATCTGGACCCTTAAAAACTGCACTCCAAGCAGTATATTATGGAGAAGGGCAGTCAATACCACTGTGAGTCTAAAGAGACTGCTAGAAGGCAAGTCTGCAATGAGCGCTGAGTCTTCCTTCCAATAAAGATGGTGATCTGGATTCTTTCTGCCCACAAAAGCAAAGCTGATCACGAATTCCTGCTGCCGCTCTACCAAGGCAGCCCTTATCAGCTTCCTGCTATGCAGGAGCTAAATTCCCAGCTATGTCACCGGTTTGGATAAATGCAAAATCTGAGCTTGTTTTAGATGGGGTAATAAAAGACAGATGAGCAAAGGAAACCTAAGGAAATGGAAACCTTTCGGAGTGTTATTGCTTATCACCCTGGGACACAATATGAAGGAGATACACCCCGTAGGATATACTGAAGAGGGAATAAAATGACATTAGCTCATCCCTTCTACTGTAAATGCTGGTGAAATTATAAGGAAATCCCAAATAAACAATGGGAGGAAGAGTTTTATCTATGAAGCGGTCCTGTCTCTTATGGTTATACTTAAAACACACTGTCAACGTTTTAATAGACCATCCATCTCCCATTTTAAACGAGATGTATCTATATTAAAGCAGACATTCCTGCAGTATTTGATGTGTCCTTTGCTTGTTAGATGCTGACATCCACAAATTCAGCTGGTGCCCTTGGCCAAGGAGGAAAGCAGAGAGCTTATGGCAAGTGGCAGCCCTTTGCTATAGGACTTCTCCCTAGTGAAGTCAGACATGGGAGCTGTTGATCTGTGATCAAGTCCCCTGCAGCTGGGAGGATTTATTTATTTTTCAGGATGCAGCCATACGGGCAGAGACCAGCCACATGTTTCTTGCGCAGCAATGCCAGGAAAGAGCGGCTTGTGCAAGGGAGCTGTCTGCTGATAAACAGATCTTCTTGAAACTTGAGACACATTCAAAGGTATCCCAATTGTGGCTGCTACCTTCTGTGGGTGGCAAGACTTAAGAAGAGAGGACTACCTTTAAGAGAGGACTCCACAATCTATTTATTCTATTTTTGTAGCTGCTATCTTATCGCAGTGTGAAACTCTTTAATAAAAATCTTGTTACAAGTAATAATAATAATAATAATAATTTATTCATACCCACCTATCTGGCTTGGTTTCCCCACCCACTCTGGGCGGCTCCCAACAGAATATTAAAAACACGATAAAACATGAAACATTAAAAACGTTTCTAAACAGGGCTGCCTTCAGATGTCTTCTAATTTCATTGTACACAGGTTGTACATTGACAATAAAGGTATTATTATTATTATTATTATTATTATTATTATTATTATTATTAAAAAGTCAGATAGTTTACTTCCTTGACATCTGATGGGAGGGCAGTCCAAAGGGCGGGTGCCACTACCGAGAAGGCCCTCTGCCTGGTTCCCTGTAACCTCACTTCTCGCAGGGAGGGAACCACCAGACGGCCCTCGGAGCTGAACCTCAGTGTCTGGGCTGAACAATGGAGGTGGAGGCATGCCTTCAGGTATACTGGGCTGAGGCCATTTAGGGCTTTAAAGGTCAGCACCAACACTTCGAACTGTGCTCAGAAACATACTGGGAGCCAATGTAGATCTTTCAGGACCAGTGTTATATGGTCTCGGCAGCCACTCCCAGTCACCAGTCCATATAACACCAGTGTGGCAGGAAGGAGGCTGTCCCTGACCCTGTGACATTTCACAAAAGGAAAAAAAGCGGTGTTTAGTTTGTGGCAGAGTGTGTGTGTGTGTGTGTTTGTTTGTTTGTTTGTGTGTGTGTTCCACTGAGCTTCTGTAAGAGAGGAAACAGATGTGTCAAAATAAGAACCAGCAATAACCTTGCTTTTTCAGAAAAGCACTTAAAAGAATTGTGGGGGTTTTATCCTTTCCCTCCCTGTGGAAGAATGCTTATCTAAAAGTCAAAGAAAAGCATGCTGTAGAGAACTCACTGCTGCCACCCAGAGTGTCTCCATGCGTAATATCAACGACACTTTGCTTGTGGTTTTTTATTTGGGGAGGGAGGGAGGGAGACTGGCGAGATTAGAGCAGATGATCCTTCTGCATATAAAACAGTCTGAGACAGCATGATGGATCATTGCAGAATACATTTTGGCCCGTGCATAATTGCTTTCTGATGCTCCGCTCCAGAGCATCATCACAAAGTCCACGCCTTGACTATATTACTTAACTCGTAGAAGCCACAGAGCTTCCTTTGCCTGTGTCTCTCTCTTCTGTTGCCATACTTGGTTTGGGGTCACTCACTTTACACATGGCATTGCTAAATGTGACAGGAGGAGATTCCAAGGCTGAGCAGAGAAAGTGAAAATTGGCTGCATGTTGCATCCAGGAAACAATCACTTATTGGCATTGCCTAAGACGCCTCGAGCCCATTTTCTACTTAACCCTCGGACATTTATTAATTAGCCTTGTGGATTGGACTGCAGCTCCTTAGGTTTAAAAAGAAGGAGAAGACAGCGGGGTGTCTATGAAAACAAATCATTTCTACTTACTAGGAATTCCTCAGAGTGAGGTGCTTCATATTAACATGGGGGATGTTATGTATGTAGTGATCTGTGTTTGCCTGAGCTTGACTCCGGACTAAGGATTCTGAGCCCCTGTGTTCTGATTCATGATATCCAATACATGATATCCAATCACAGAACATTCCAGGATTTGGGCCTCTGCCATTGGCCCTTAAACTCCGAGTCATGATTCACAGCTTGGAAGTTTAGACAGCCAATCACGTTGGGAGTGCCCAGGCCTGCAGAAATGTATATAAGCAGTTGCTTTGCCCCTGTTGTCCAGTTTTGTTAATTCAATAAAGGTTCTTGCTGTTATCACTGTGTCTTGCCTCGTGGGAACCCACCTACACTTCAGGAAACATTATGCCCAGGGAATGGAAAGGAAGGCCCATGGGTTGCAAGCTCCCTGGGGCCTGCTGTGAGTCTGTGTGTGCTCTGCACAGAAACGGGGCTCAGTGACATGGTGTTGGGGGCGCAAAATTGTTAGGGGTGCAAAATTGTATTGAGGGTGCTGCCTCAATACAGCTTCACGCTTCTGTCATTGGGCTTCATTGAAAACGGCTTCTCCATGCAAACTAGGAAGTGACCTTTCCAGACAACATAACGACTCTTCTTTTCTTACCTCTATGGCTGTGATCTCCTAGATGACAGTCCTACCCTTAGGTACAGTGAGGTGGCTGCCTCAGCCAAACGTTTTGAGTGCTGTGAAAGGAAAACAAATTTTAGGAAATAGGTGCCAGGTGAAAACATTCCTCTTTTGGATGGTTAATTAAACATCTATGTTTTATTTTTTTGTTTTATTTTTGCATTTTCTATTTTACATAAACAAATGAATTAAAAACATATAATCCCCTTTGACTTCCCTCCCCCCCTTGTGGATCTTAATATAATGATTTTCCCTTCTGCATCTCTTTCATAACTCTATTCTTATAAATCCTTTATCATTCCATAGTTTAATTTTTTTCTACAAGTTTTCTGTCAGTCCTACCAATGTGTATAATTCCTCTTTTTCCAGGCGGTTGGTTAAAGAGTGGTTTTCCCCAAGGGGAAGCAGTGGAACAAGAGGAACTATGTATAAACACTAAAAACACTCAGGGGTCAAAGCAGGTCCAGTGTGAGATGTGGGCTCAAGAGAGGTGATGGCTTTCTCCCAGCCCCCTGGGTCAGGACATCTGAGGGGCATCTGAGGGGAGGATATCCCTCAACAACACAGAGAGTTCTGAGGTCCAGAACGAGAGGCCTTGAGGGTCACATTTGGCCCAGAAACCCGAGGTTTCCCACTGCTGATCTAAATTATTTGGGTAACTATCATTTTAAGTTGTAACAACTTTGATTGTGTGTGTGTGTGTGTGTGTGTGTGTGTGTGTGTATGTGTGTATTTAATTTACTGCTTCCTATTTGGCTACAAACAAGAAAAATCTGATGACTTGACTGACTGACTGAGATCCTGGCAGGAGAATTTATCACCTCATATGATAGGAATAAATCATGCATGCAAATCACACATCAAAGTTGTGAAATGGCCTGCAAATGCGATGAAAAATAAGGTATTCAAAAGCTGAATAAATTGAGGTGTGTGCTATTTGGTCTGGGGCTGGCCCTGTACATAATTCGATTCCTTATTTCTCAGTTATCCAACACTTTATGACTAGCAGTTGAATGTATGAACAGACTCGGCCAAAATGAATTGTATCTTATATGATGCTGATCACAGGAATATACTATCTCTATGCTGGCTTTTCTTCCACACACATGCAAGTCATCACGGTACCTTGCATTTAAAAAGTGGTGATCCTATATGTATGCAGTGGCTGTCAGCGATTTGTGGTTTCTTCCAAAACGACTAAGCAGCGAGTATTCACACTATTTAGTTTTGTGTTGAAGATGCAATTGTTACTGAGACTGTGTAAGAAAATGCTTTCAGAAACAGCCCATATCATAATGCCTTCGGACAAATTGGTGGTGTAACAGCTCTTTGCATACTGTGTGTACAGCTACTATCTGTTCAAAAATATTTGGAAATGGACTGTAGCAACCCCCTTATGAGGAAAGGTTTCAAAGGTTGGGGTTTTGCAATTTAGAAAGTGAAGGAGGACAGGATTAGAACTGCTCATGGTACAGAGAAAGAAGAGAAGCTTCTCTCTCTCTCTCTCTCTCTCTCAATACTAGATTTTGCGGCCATCCAGAAAAGCTGAATATTGGAGAATTCGGGACAAAATTAAGTACTTCAATATACAGCATGTGAACTATGGAATTTCTTACCACAAGACACAACAATGCTCACCAGTCTAGAGCCAATGGCAGAATTCCACCATTCAAAGCAAACATTAGCTTTAGAAGAGGAATTATCTATTAATTAAACCAATTGAATATGCGCAGCTTGCAGACCTAACATATAGAATAAGAGAACAAGAAGAACATATGTTTAAAGAAGATTGGAAAATGTCTATTGAATATATGGGGGGAAATTGTGTGCACTTGAAAACGCTGACAGCACTAAGATAAATTCAACGGTGTAAACAAGTTTTGATGGATGTAATAATGGAATACTGAATGGTTTAGTTTATGTAAAGAAAAGCTGAAAGTGGCATACAAACATACAGTAAGTGTCACATCTGGCTTGGTCCCAACAGGGCTTTCACAGAAGATTAGACAAATTTGTGAAGGCTAAGCATACCAGTCATGAAGGCTGGGATCACAGGCCATTGAACAGCATTGCTGGACAGCAACAGCAGGAGAAGACTATTGTCTTCATGTCTTGCTGGTGGACGTCCTATAGATATCCAACTGGTCACTCTGGGGTAATATATGCAGGGATTTTTGGTCTGCTCCAAGAGGGCTCTTCTGATATTATTGATATATTACACCAATCCTGGTCCGACTGCACTAGCTACCAATTAGTTTCCGGGTCCAATGCAAAGTGCTGGTTTTGACCTATAAAGCCTTAAACGGCTCAGGATCACAATACCACAAGGACCGCCTCTTTCCATATGAACCTACCCAGACCCTGAGATCATCTTCTGAGGTCCTTCTTTGTGTGCCTCTCCCTTTGATGTCCAAAGGGTGGCAATACAAGAACGGGCCTTCTCTGCAGTGGCTCCCCGTCTGTGAAATGCTCTCCCCAGGGAAGTTCACCTGGCACCTTCATTGTACACCTTTAGGTGCCAGGCGAAAGCGTTCCTTTTTAACCAGTCCTTTGGTTGATCTGATTTACATCCAACACCCTTTTAACATGTGGTTTTTTGGGGGGTGAGGAGGTTATTGGGTTGTTGTTTTTATTTTGATTATATATTTTGTTTTATATTTTTATTTTGTTCTGTGAACATCCCTGTAAACTGCCCTGAGACCTCCATGTATAGGGCGGTATATAAATAAATAAAATAAAATAAACTGTAATCTGCAACTTCTGTAATCAGAAATAGTTTATTTTCTCCACATACCTACCCTCAGCCATTTTCCATAAAAGGGGACTATAGTAGAAACTTATTTCCTTGCCTGTCAACTGCACACCATGCAGAGACATTTTATGGGATTGAGTCTGTCCTTCAATAGAATAAGCAATTAATAAGCCTGCATAAAAATAAATTTGCAGATTGCCAAAACCTTGATACAGTGTCTTTTTTGAGAACTATGGAAAAGTGTAAGGTATATGTACAATCAGACACCATCACTCCTTTGTGGAAAGAAAACCTCATATTAAAAAAAAACCCTATTATGAAGGGCTGGCCCAGTAATTGGACACATTGGGCACAATTTATGGGTGACTCAACAATTTTTTCCTTATATAGTTTATTATTATAGAAACTATTTATTATTAACTATTTAGCACAAATGTTGAGGGGTGAGGGGTTCCATTTGGACTTTATGTTTTGGGAACCAGAGTAGCTCATAATTGACAGTCTCACCAAGTTAAATTGGCCTCTGTGAATTAATCAATTTAAGATTTAGTGGATTAAGCTGTTGATCAAAGCTTTCAGAGTTAAAACTTTTAATACAGAGGAGTTAGTGCCTTTTTCTAGTTTCTGAGCACATTGCAGAGGGCCTTGAAAATGATGAAATTAATCCATGTCATCTGCAAATGCATTGATATTTCTTCCTATTGCCCCATTTCCCCCCTACATAAACTCCATTGGGAGTTCAGCGGAAAAAACCGCAAATTGTATCCTCAAATTCTTCAGAGCACAAGGGGGCTTCTTCATCCCTGCAGCTCTAAAATTATACAAGGCCAAAACTTTGGCACAACTCCTCTATGGTTCCTTTTTGGGCCCGCCTTCCTCTGCTTTCTCCCCACTTGAGAGAGTTCAATCTAGACTTCTTAGAGCTCTCCTCCAAGTCCCCAGATGTATCTCAAACACATGGGTTAGATTGGAAACTGGGATGGTGAGAGTGGAGGCTAGCATCTGCCTAACATCAATCTACAAATGGCTGACATTGAACCTGATCCCCCGAGGGATAGCCCCATTGATCCTCTGTGACCAATTCCAGTCAGGCTGGCAGACTGCAGTCCTGAACACCCTCCGGAAACTGGGTTTTGCCCCTCAAGCCCTTCTAAGTCTGGGCTTGGGCCAGGCAAAAGCTACGGTCAGGCAAAGAATATTAGACACCGAGAGACAGCAGGACTGTGCAAGGTGCCCCGACTATAGAATTGGAGAAATTGAGAGATATATAGCCGCACCGGCAGTATCTCTCTTCTTTCTCGTATCTAGGGATGCAAGAAGGGCCTTTACACTCGCCAGAAGCTTGGCTCTTCCCTCGCCGGTCCTGGATGGAGCCTTTAGAA
Organism: Podarcis raffonei; assembly: GCF_027172205.1. Lineage (NCBI taxonomy): Eukaryota > Metazoa > Chordata > Lepidosauria > Squamata > Lacertidae > Podarcis > Podarcis raffonei. Next base: position 24,318,274 of record NC_070606.1, read on the forward strand.
GGGTTCCGTATGCTCAGAGACTTTGCACCTGTCCATTGGGAGAGATAGGAAGCCCAGAACACTTGTTCTTTAGATGTCCATTTTATGAAGAGGCACATAGTAAGATCTTGGATCCCCTACTGGTGAGGCTCGCCAACCTCCCACAAAAGCAAAAATTTGACCTTTTGCTGTTAGGCAAAGATCAGGCGATGACCTGGATGGTCGCCAGATTCTGTGTACAGATCTGTAGGCGCAGAACATCGCCCAACTCAAAATAGTCCAGCATGAAAAGCCCCAAACACGGCTCCATGGGTGATTCTGAGTCAACTCCTTGGGACAGTTTATTGTTGTACATTGTTGCTTAATTTAGTGTTGTACATTTCCGCACAGCAGTTTCTAATGTTGTGAGTGTCCTCTATTTAAGAGGCTTCTACTCTGCAGCCTCTTATAGTTGTTTTAACTGCGAGTCTTTTAGTTCTTTTGCTCTTACAGTTGTTTTAACTGCGTGTCCTTGTTTGTTTTTAGTTCTTATCTGTTTTAATTATCTGTTTTTTATCCATCCATTATCCGTGTTTAATCTTGTATTTTATCCAGATGTTTTATCCTATGCCTGTTTCCTTGTCCTCATTTGGTCTAACAATTATCGGTTAAAAAAATCCTAACTGCTATTTTATCTATATGTTTTTAATCCTGGTCTGAGACTGTAATAAAGTTCAAGTTCAAGAGGGCCTTGAAAATGATGAAATTAATCCATATCATCTGCAAATGCATTGATATTTCTTCCTATTGCCCCATTCCCCCCCTATTCTTTCAGCACAAATATCAGCTCTGATCTTAAACGCTGCACATAAATTGTGTTTTTGTAAATCTAAGTGTGCGCATGTATGTGTGTGTGTTTTCAGTGGTGTGAGGGAAATGGAAGAAAGAGAGAGAAAATATTTCCTTCCCTTAGGAGTGTCAGATGAAGCCAGTTTGCCTTATTTATAGCTGACCCTCATGAGCCACCACAGGAAAAATGTGCTTCAAGCAGGGCAGAGTATAGACAAGGTGGAGAAGATGAATACATGTGAGGGTTTATCGAAACATGATAAGTAAATGTTTAACTAGGACAATTCAGCGAGCTGGGAATACTTCAATTTTTCTACAGTCAACATATTGCCTTGGCCAAAACATATGTTATTATTATATATTTTTTTTAAAAAATAAATCTGTTATTTGTGATGCTCCAGGCAAATAACAGTTATCCCAATGGCTATGCTCTGTCTCCACTATCAAAGCCAGAATGCCTCTGAATGCGAGTTTCTAAGGATCACAATTGGAGACAGAGCTGTTATGCTCAAGTTCTGCTTTTGAGTTTCCCACAGGCATCTGTGAGAATGGAATGCTGGACTAGATGGGCCATTTGTCTATTTTTAAAGTCAGGACACCTTTGAGAACCTCCAAGCCAAACCCGCCCTGAAGAATCAGCACCCTCCTTCTGCGCAGCTCCCATGTTGCCCTACAGCCACAAACGTAACACAGTCAATTGAGGCTAGGAGAAAGAGCTGAGAAGCTATATATATATATATATATATATATATATATATATATATATATATATAAATCTTTTTGTAAACTGTTTGGGGGGGGGTTTATTTAACAATCAAACTATGTATACATATTGTGAAATGAAAATAACAAATAATAAATGTTTTTTGATTTGTGGTGGACATGTAAAAGGGTAAACATGTATTGGGAAATGATTTATAATGAATTGTAAAAAAAAAGTTCAAAACCACTTTCCCCCCAAAAGCCAGAGTCCTTTTGGTTAGGGATAACCCAGACGGAAATTTCTAGGTGTCAGCAAAGGTTATTTATGTATGCAACAACTGCGGCCCGTGTTTTGTTAGCCCCAAAATGGAAAATGAGCAAGGTCCTGACTAAAGAGGATTGGCAACTTAAGTTGACAGAATATGCCCAACTTGCAGATTTAACATGTAGAATAAGAGAGCAAGCAGAACCTACATTTAAAAAGGGCTGGAAAACATTGTTTGAATATATGGAAAATAACTATATACAGCTGAAAACACTGGCAGCATTAAGATAAATTCAACAGAGTAAATAATTTTTGATGGATGTAAAAGTGGGAAACAGATTTGAATGGTTAAAATAAAATATGCAGGGATGTAGATACGTAAAACAAACCACGGAAGGAGAAGAAAGGAAATCATTGGGCATTTTAATGTTTGCAAAATGTTTATTTGGAATTGTAAAACTGAAAATTTAATTAAAAATATTTTTAAAAAATGTCTCTACAAAAATACTCTACAATGTTAAAGCTATATTGTGGGGATGATGAGACAGGAAGAGCTAATGATTCCTCGTGTGAGCAGCTCAATAGACCCAAGATAATATAACCAAGGCAACTATCTGTAAACAAACAAGAAACATCCATAAAAATGGCAAAAGTAGTTTCTTTCCCAAATAGGTTTTATCTTAAATGATTGCACAGTAAATAAAGAGTTTCCCTGCAATACATCAGTGGTTCAGCACTCGGATGTTGTTCCAGTAATCAGACGTTTTGTCGCTAAAGAGCTTAGACATCAAGCATTTATAATATACAAAAGAAGGTAGTATGTAAATGACTTAAAGAAGAGGTATATCTGTCCCCATTTGCATGTTTCCATCGGGAGGAGCATAGAAAGAAAACATTATATATAAAACAATTTAAACCAATTCCCTATTTTAAGAAGAAACAGGTCTTTGGAGGAAAGCAATGCTTTTAAATAGTTTTCATCCTTGTTTTTAATAGAATCACTCACTGAATTGCTTTTAAATAGCCATATAGTGTGCTTTTTGTTGTATCTGTTTCAATTTCCGCTGTGAGACGCCTTGGGTCCTGCATTGGGAGAAAGGCGAGATGGAAATAAAATATTTTTAAAAAAAAGAAGAGGAGGATAATGCCCTTCAGTTTGTTAAACCTCCAGCATCAGCTCAGCAGCTAGCCATCAAAGCTGAGCAACCAGGTGACACAGCCACTTGACCAGGCTGCAGCTTAATGAGTTCATGGTAGATGAGACATTTGAAGTCAAGGACTTCCTGGCTCGAGACTCACATTCAGCCACTACAATTCATCTTTGATGAATGCTTCGGGGAGGGGGAATGTACCTGGGTGAAAGGAAGTAGAGGATTGCATTTTGCTAGCATAGCAGTTCGTCATACAGACTGCTCCAGGCGTGCAAAAAAGCACAGCTGATGTCAGAATTACAGGCTCTCTTGATGATATATCAGCCAGGAATTTACATACATCTCTCAGATGTGAAGAGCAGGTTTCCTGCATTTTCCTGCGGAAATAGGCTGGGCTTCTAAGCGTGCTGCTATCCCAGAAGCCTGCCGATCTGTCGGACTGTCTCTTTCTCCGATAATTGTCCGTATTTCACTTCATGCCTTGCCTTGAAAGCCGAGCCTCCGTTTAAACATGTCAACACAGAACTGCCTTCCTTTTCTTTGAGACACGGTAGCTGTTTAACGTCTTGCACGTCTCCCTTTTTCGGGTGCGCAGGAGGAGATGTGAGCATTGCAATGCTGCCGTTTCCAGGCTGCATTGCTAAGCACTGCTAAGACATTTCGTCTCGGAAAATGTTTTGGTTTTTTGCTCCTTGCGTGTCAAAAAACGTACATGTAATTAGCCAGTGAAACATCAGGGCATGGGAAATTAGTAAAATGCCTGGATTTCATCCAGATCTTATTAATCAGGTTGTTGGGGGGATTCTGTCTCCCTGCAGCTCTGCTTCTCCTTCCATTCTGCACCATTTGAGCTGTACCAGCCAAGCGGCCTTGAAAAATGTGTCAGCTGCAGACATCTGTTTGTTCCGTTTTATTTATTACTGACATATCCTGGCTGATTGCCTTGCTAACTAGGCTCTTTAAATATTGAGAACAAATAGGCTGGCACTCAGACACAATGCTGCCTAATTAAACCCTGCCCCTCGATCTTATCTTATTAGGAATCCGTTCCATTGCAGGGTTGGTTCATTGTTGCTTTTTCCAGATTCTGCAGAGTGCTTTGGGGTTCCAGACCCTCCAAATGTCTCTATTTTCCAGGGACAGTTCCAGATTTACAGAAGCCATCACCATTTCTTATTTCATCCCGGAATGTCCCACTTTTCCTTAGGATATCCCTATTTTCATCAGATTAATGTTGGAGCATATGAAGTTATGCGATCCTTGAGCCAAGGAAGCAAGGGACTACACAACTTTTAGAAGATAGCTCTGTATAGGGAAGTTTTTTTTTAATGTTTAATGTTATATTATGTTTTTATATATGTTGGAAGCTGCCCAGAGTGGCTGGGGCAATCCAGTCAGATGGGAGGGGTATTATTATTAGTAGTAGTATTAGTATTATTAGTATTATTAACCTATTGGAGGACATGGGGTTCCTCAAGTATGCATCGATCTACACAATAACCCTGTAAGATTGACATGGATTGATCTGCCCAAGGCTGTCCAGTGAGCATCAGGTCTGATCGGGGAGCTGAGACATATGCAAAAACATTGGAATAGTATTTGACTTTTTAAAAATGCAAATCTAAACGAAGACATGATACCATTGTTCTAACATAAGTGTCGCCACAGTCAGTGGAAAACTGGTGTCCAATATAGAAAGATCTAAGTTTTAGAGCGAGACTCAGCCAACGCAGCCTGATGGGCCCTCCTGCCAGGCTTAGCTGGTGATGGCAATGCTGGCAGACAGCAGTATTCCTATGCAGCCACAATTATAATTTTATAGAATGTCACCAATTTTAATTTCATATAATATCACACCAAAGCACTATGGGAAATCTAAAGGGCAACCCCCAGATCCCACACTTAAAGGCTATTTAAATTTCACCCAATGTCCCAAAGTGATGCTCCATCAGGATACGGTGAGAAATTAACATGCCAGCTCCCAGAACCAGCAGACTTCTTGTTTATAAGGAGGTCTTTGGGCAGACATCAGTGGTGGGACATTCTGGGATTTCAGGAGTTGCCTGAGAAGGCTGTTTGCTGACCCCTGGCCATGATGTAAAGGTAAATTTCCAGTTATATCAAGAAACACGTAAGTCAGATCAACAGGACTCAAATTACATGATACAGACGGGATTGTGCATCCAGCCACATATCTTTCAAACACAGGGGGTTACTCAAAACCCTGATATTCAAAGCTCAACTGTAATATAATTAGAGCTGTGCAATAACTCCAGCCAAATCCTAGCTCCCAAGCCAGATCAGGCTGATTTCGTTCTACCTGTGATTCTCATTGAGCAGGTTGACATCAGGTCCTCAGATCAGGTCCATTCAAAGAGATCTGGGTCTATTGGGGGTAGGGGGAGACGGCAAGGAGACCCTCTCCCAACCACAAGTTTAATTAGAGTTAAATCCTTAATGAAACACTGTGCCCTCTGCAGGGTGGTGAAGAAGCAATGTCTAGGAAGTTCTTAATGGAGGGGAAGCCTTTCTCCAGAAAATAAAAGCTGCCATTCCAGCTGTGATTCCTCTTGGCATGTAAAAAGAACCCATGTAATTCCACTACATTCTGCCTCTACAACTTATTTCTTTTACATTTCTGGAAGTCACTGTATATCAGCTGGTGGGAGAAGTGAGTTCAAACTTGCTTTCTGTAGGGATGCTCACGAGGATCTCAGTTGGGCAACAAACCCAGCTGTGTCTCTGCCTGTCTCTCATCTGATGTCATATACAATATTAGGCATGCGTGGTTTGGGGATAATGGCCTCAAGAGCAAACTGAGAGCCGGGCCAGGCCAAATGTGGTCTGTGGGCTGAGGGCTCCCCACAGTATCTGGCTGCAACTCTCCAAGATTTCAGACAAGGGACAATACCAGCCATATCTGTAGACGTGGGAGACTGAACCTGCAACCTTCTGCATGCAAAGCAAGTGTTCTGCTACTGAGCTATGGCCCTTTCTCAAATCCAACTTGAGAACAAAACCCATGTGTACCATTGCATGCATGCACAGGACAAAAGGAGCCTCTTTGTGTCTTTTTTTCTTTTCTACTTTTGGCATTTGTTTATTTGTCTCCCTCTGCGGCTTAATGCGCTGCTGCTACAGTTGTACCGCAGGTTAAGTATTTAATTCGTTCCGGAGGTCCGTTCTTAACCTGAAACTGTTCTTAACCTGAAGCACCGCTTTAGCTAATGGGGCCTTCTGCTGCTGCCACGCCGCCAGAGCCCGATTTCTGTTCTTATCCTGAAGCAAAGTTCTTAACCTGAAGCACTATTTCTGGGTTAGCGGAGTGTGTAACCTGAAGCGTATGTAACCTGAAGTGTATGTAACCCAAGGTACCACTGTATTGCCTTTTGCTTAGAGCAGCTTTCGGATTTCACCATTTTCCATGGATCACTCAGATAGAGCTTGCTTCAAGAATGATGGGTTGAAGGGAGAGAGAAAAAATGATTATGAAATGAAGAATTTTGCCATGATGTAACTTTAACACACACACACACACACACACACACAAAACACCCAATGGAAAAGGAGGGGGACCTTCCCGAGCTCTTCGTCTCCACTTCAATCCCTCGTTCCTTTCCAGTGGCTTCTACATTTTACATTTGCATCGCTGCCAACTTGGAACAGCAAATAAAAACACAGCTCTTCAATAATGTATGTGCAGCCTGCTCTGAAAGCTGTGAGCATATTTTGGCAAAGTCCTTCTACATCAAACCAGGGCCTCTTCTCTGAGATTACGTTTTCTTCCATTGCCTCAGGGAAGAGGCTGTCCAAGCTCCCAGGAAGCTCAGTTTTCATTTTTGGGTTTTTTGTGTGTCTCCCCCCCCCAAAAAAAACCCACCACCACTTTGTTTTGATTAAGCTCTGTAATGTATGGAACGGCCTTCATACTAAATGCAATGGTACAGATTTATTTGGTCTGGTAGAAGAGGGCAGTAATAGAAGCAGGGTCGATTTGGTTTGTTTCTTAGGGGGTCTTGTATGCATATCCCCTCCTGCTGCGATTCTATGGTGGTGACGCTGCAAAGACCCCAGAGCTGAGCTGCCGCTCAATCCGGATCCACACCAAGCAATTCTCATACCTGATTTCTTATAGCATTGCGCTAAATCAAATATGGTGGTCACCAAGCATTGCTTGGCTCCAAGGCCACTGTAGTAGCACCAGGTAAGCCACCTACTGAGCCTCTTGGGCTTGCCAATCAGAGGGTCAGCAGTTCGAATCCCTGCAATAGGGTGAGCTCCCTTTGCTCTGTCCCAGCTCCTGCCAACTTAGCAGTTTGAAAGCACATCAGTGCAAGTAGATAAATAGGTACCACTGTGGCGGGAAGGTAAACAGTGTTTCCATGCACTCTGGTTTCTGTTGTGGTGTTCTATTGTACCAGAAGCAATTTAGTCCTGCTGGCCACATGCCCTGGAAAGCTGTCTGTGGACAAACGTTGGCTCCCTTGACCTGAAAGCGAGGTGAGCACTGCAACCGCATAGTCACCTTTGACTGGACTTAACCGTCCAGGGGTCCTTTAACCTTTTACCTTTTTTCAAGGGGAATGAGAGGCTGGTCTGTTTGCTGCACCAAGGACATAGCCCAGTCAAGATGTCAGCTCTATTAGTCCTGCTGGGACACAGGGGCCCCAAGCAAATGTCCCAAAAAGCTAGGTGTTGATGCTGAACCTACCTGCCTGCCCTTTTACCCAAGGACAGAGCAAACAATTTGCATGCAGAAGACACCAGCTTCGGTCTTCAGTTTCTGCAGGATCAGAAGTCTAAGGACCGCCACAGCTTTTTCTGTTAAAAGAATCTCAGTACCCATCTAAGTAGCTCATCATCAGGGACACATAAGTTATGCCCCAGTCTATAGCATGCCATAGGTTCCCACGCCTGGAAGTGGTGCTGTAAAGCTATTCAGTTAGTGCTCAGAAGTTGCTGATGCAACACCTTGATAGGCTCAACTCCTAGTTCCACATGATGTGATAGCTGGACAGCTCCTCTGCTGCTTGGAAACCTTTTGGGACAGCTCCCTAGCCCAGCCTGTCAGATGAAAATTTGAACCACACATCAATGGTGGCAGAAATGGGACACTCTTACGGTTAGGGGGAAGAAAGAGTGGGGAAGAGATGGGGGTACTGTTCTATCATTCTATTGCATAGTGTTCGTGTGGGGGGTTGTGTCAGCATCCCATGGGCAGGTCCTTTCCTTGTATATCTGTTTATCTTCATTGGCATTGCGAGGGGTTGCGGGGTCCAGAGATTGGTTGGTTGTGTTCAGATGGTTGCAGTGTGGCTTGTTTGTATGTGTCCACAAGTTAGGGACTTATACTGAACATTGACAAACTGGGGAAAAGACTTTGAATCACAAGTGGAGACAGTCTGTATACTTTCCCTTGTTTATTTTGTAGCGCAAGAAGATCTTCAGTAGAAACTAATTGAAGAAAAAAGAACAAACCAAACTTTTCAATATCCATTATAATGTGGGAAACCTAGCCAGAAGTAGTTTTGTTTGAAGACTGAAGGTTGCTTTGTGCATATATGGACCAATTTTGTGTGTTATCTTTAAGGGACGGGGACTGAAAGTTGAATAAAACATTTTCCTGGATAGAAGAGACAGACAGACAGACAGATGATAGAGATAGATATTGATAGAGATGATAGGTGATAGATAGATGATATATATATAGATAGATATAGATAGAGATGATAGATAGAGATGATAGATAGATAGATGATATAGATAGATAGATCGATAGATAGATAGATAGATAGATAGATGATAGATAGATAGATAGATAGATAGATAGATAGATAGATAATTAGATAGATGATAGATAGATGATAGATAGATAGATAGATAGATAGATAGATAGATAGATAGATATAGATATAGATGATAGATAGATGATAGATAGATGATGATAGATAGATAGATAGATAGATAGATAGAGAGATAGATAGATGATAGATAGATAGATAGATAGATAGATAGATAGATAGATAGATGATAGATAGATAGATGATATAGATAGATAGATCGATAGATAGATAGATAGATGATAGATAGATAGATGATAGATAGATAGATAGATAGATAGATAGAGATAGAGATAGAGATAGAGATAGAGATAGAGATAGATAGAGATAGATAGATAGATGATAGATGATAGATAGATAGATGATGATAGATAGATAGATAGATAGATAGATAGATAGATAGATAGATAGATGATAGATAGATAGAGATAGATAGATGATAGATAGATAGATAGATAGATAGATAGATAGATAGATAGATAGATGATAGATAGATGATAGCTAGATGATAGATGATGGAAGGAAGGGAGGGAGGGAGGGAGGGAAAGGAAGGAAGGAAGGAAATCGTACACTCTCCCACCAATCCTTCATGGGGGGAAAGTGGACAGGCAGAAAGAGTCAGGTGGACTTGCAGAAGGAACAGGATTATAGGCCACTCCTATGCCAAGATTCCTGTTAACCCTAGTCTGACAAATTAATATGGCTGGATGCGGGATTAATTATTGAAAGCCGTGGAAGAGAAAACCACTTTATTGTGGGGAAAGAACACAGTCCCACATCACACTCACAAGATGCACCTGCAAAATCCATCTGTCTCTGCGGATATTGTAAAAAATTATTTAGACATCACTGGAAGCAAGCTAGAAGCAATGAGATAAAAGCTGTACTTTATGAATGCTCTCGGTAGCTCTCCCTTCGGCAACATAAATACCTCTGGCATCTGCGGGGAGATATGTGTCACCATAAAATGGCAGAGGCTATTCATTTGTTCATATCTATTATTATTCTGTCCTTCCATGCCAACTCCCGTGTTTCCACTGACTCTGGCTGAATTGCATGGCTCTCCCTTCCAAACCAGAGCACTGAGTGATAGAGGGATGTGTATTTTAAGAAGTCAACATGACATGGACTGAGTCCCCTTCAGCATTTAGTTCCAGCCCCATTTCACACACAAAGGATGGATAAACCTATCAATTTCAGTTTCTCCTTTTCCATTCACCCCATTTCCACATCAGCTTCGGATTTATTTATTTTTAAAGGAAATTGCACGAAATCTGTGACACCTCTTCATGTGCATTTTCCCTAATAGAGGCATTCTTGCAAGCACTTTTCCTTAACAGAATGCCTTTTTTCTGCATTATTTTCTCTAATGTGTGCAATCCTGTGCACACGTCACATTTTGGAGAACCACGCTGCAGAATTTTGAGAAGTGTGAGTTTTCAGGGATAGCTCTGTTTCAGTACAAGCCTTGGTGATGGAAGTTTGATTTAAAGAGGTTTTAGGTAAAAGGTAAAGGTAAAGGATCCCTGGACAGTTAAGTCCAATCAAAGGTGACTATGGGGTTGTGGCGCTCATCTTGCTTTCAGACCAAGGGAGCCGGCGTTTGTCCACAGACAACTTTCCAGGTCATGTGGCCAGCATGACTAAACCACTTCTGGTGCAATGGGACACCATGACAGAAGCCAGAGCACACAGAAATGCCACATACCTTCCCGCCACAGCAGTACCTAGGTATTTATCTACCTGCACTGGTATGATTTCAAACTGCTAGGTTGGCAGGAGCTGAGACAGAGCAACGGGAGCTTACTCTGTCACAGGGATTTGAACCGCCAACCTTCTGGTTGGCAAGCCCAAGAGGCTCAGTGGTTTAGACCACAGTGCCACCCACGTCCCTACAGAGGTTTTACATTAAAATGTGAAGCCCATACCTCAATCTCTAACACATATAGAGTGATATGGGAGCCATATCCTCATGATGCCATCCTACACCAACAGTGCTGGATTTATGTATAGGCTAAGTAGGCTGAAGCTTAGGGCCTCTAAATCTAGGGGGCCAAACTAGACTGCCCGCTCCCCAGTGCCCTAGTCTCCCCTCTCCCAAAATTGCAAACCCAAGACTTCATGCAAGGGCAGGGCAACTCGGGCCCAGCAACTATGAGACTCAGGGCTAGCCAGTGGGGCCCAATTTGAAGCAGTGGGGCGCAACTTGAAGTTTGGTTGTTGTTTTTTTGTAGGGCCCCAGTTCACAGCCAAAGTCTGCAAAATCTTAGAGATATAAATAAAATCCAAAAAAAAACCCAAGATCATGGCCACTGGGCCCATCACCTCCTGGCAAATAGAAGGGGAAGAAATGAAGGCAGTGAGAGATTTTACTTTCTTGGGTTCCATGATCACTGCAGATGGTGACAGCAGTCACGAAATTAAAAGACGCCTGCTTCTTGGGAGAAAAGCAATGACAAACCTAGACAGCATCTTAAAAAGCAGAGACATCACCTTGCCAACAAAGGTCCGTATAGTTAAAGCTATGGTTTTCCCAGTAGTGATGTATGGAAGTGAGAGCTGGAACATAAAGAAGGCTGGTCGCCGAAGAATGGATGCTTTTGAATTATGGTGCTGAAGGAGACTCTTGAGAGTCCCATGGACTGCAAGAAGATCAAACCTATCCATTCTGAGGAAATCAGCCCTGAATGCTCACTGAAAGGACAGATCCTGAAGCAGAAGCTCCAATACTTTGGCCACCTCATGAGAAGAGAAGACTCCCTGGAAAAGACCCTGATGTTGGGAAAGATGGAGGGCACAAGGAGAAGGGGATGACAGACGAGGTGGTTGGACAGTGTTCTCAAAGATACAAACATGAGTTTGACCAAACTGCGGGAGGCAGTGAAAGAAGGGCTTGGCGTGCTCTGGTCCATGGGGTCACGAAGAGTTGGACACAACTAAACGACTAAATAACAACAACAAAACAGATTGCCCTGGTGCGGGGGCCCCCTTTGGAGCAGCCCATGGGGCCCAATTTGGCCCAATTGCTCCAATTGCCTTAAGGTCAGCCCTGATGAGACTGTGCAGAGGTTGGACTGACAAGCCCTGCACTTTCTAGGGCCCTGGTGTCACTATTCAGAGTACAGACTCAAGGACTTTGTTCCACACTGTGACTGCAGACCAAATCACCTGTCAGGAGAGTTATGAAATTCAGGTGAGGGTCAGATGCCTTGTCAATCCCAGTAGGTACATAAGAGGACGACCACCCTGGTCAGGCCTTCACGTTACAAGAAAGGAGATTCTGACTAAACATTGGGAAATCTGCTCTAAAGCCTTTTTGAATTTTCATGAGGACTTTTTTTAAAAAGTGCAAACTGGCCTGGAAATGTGCAAAACTGATCTTAAGATTTTAAAAATCAGAAACTGGGAGAATCCTACATTGATAGATTAGCCCATCCCTACATTAGGATCACCACCTGTGTTTCAAACCAGTGAACTCTCATTCACGCTGCGATCACCTACAAGAAGGAAATGTGTAGTTTTCTTTAAATGTCTATGAACTGTGTTGTCAAACAGGCTACCTATCAAACCTTCCTTTTGATCTGGAGAAGCAGAAGAAGGTAACCATGAGAACAATTCTGGACAGGCCTCCTCCTTTCCTGTTCCAATCTCTGTTCCACTCCCCTGGGGCTTGAGGCAAGAGAAATGTTTCCCAAGGAGAGTGTTATTTCCATTAAACTGCTAAAATAAGGCCTCCCCATCAAACAATGATAAATGGTTCCCTTTAGGGGAAAAACATGCATCGTTTAACAGATGATGTTTTTACAGGTTAAATGAAGTCTCCTAACCAAGCTATTCTCTTAGTGTATGTACGGAGCATAAAGAAACACAATTTACGCCCAAAGTTCCTTTGGATTTGTTCAAAAGTGCTGGTGCTCGTAATAGCAAAGCTACTCCAGGCCTATTCATATTTTGCACAGGAAAGAATTCCAGTATGAATGACAGCATTATTCCTATTGAAATGAATCTAGTACTATAGAGAATCCTTAGAATAGCATGCTACACCTAGCGTGGAGAGATCTCAAGGAACAGTTTTAATTTGAAGATTCTGAATTTCACATCCATATTTTAAGATTTCACCAAATCTCTGGACTTCCCACTTTCCCTCCATGGGTCCTACTGTATAGCCTCTCAACTGCATATTATTCCATTATCCATATTTTGTATTTTTCATGTCCATTTGCTACATTACAAGTGTTGTTAAAATCCTGCTAATGTTTTTATTTGCTTACAGTGGTCTCCTAGATAAATTATATATATTTTCCCCCCATTCTTTATTGAAGTCTTGGTCTTCTTGGTTCCTGAGCCTTCCAGTCAGTTTTGCCATTTCACCGTATTCCAACAGCTTGATTTGCCATTTCTCTCTGGTAGGGACTTTGTCTTCTTTCCAACTCTGGGGCTAGTAGCATCCGCACGGCTGTTGTCACATACATAAAGCCTTTTCTGTTCCTTTGGAATGTCAGTACCTATAATTCCTAATAAAAAAGCTTCAGGTTTGTCGAGTTTTTTTACAAAAGTTATTTTAAACATTTTTTTCAATTCATTATATATCATTCCCAAAAAGCTTTTATAACCTTACATGTCCACCACATATGATAATTTGGATTCTTATTTTTTAAATCCCTGAATACTAGTGATAAACAAGAGGAGATGCCTCAACTTTGTATATTGACTTATGAGCTTCTATGGACTGGACATCGGTAGAACCAGAATGATGGAATAGATAGATGAACATTTGGTTGACACAGCAAGCCAGTTCATAAGTTCTTTTGTTCTAATACAGTGGTATCTCTGATTGCGAACGGGATCCATTCTGGAGGCCTGTTCACAACATGAAAAGTGTGCAACCTGCAGTGGTGCATCAGCGCACGCGCAGGTTGAAATTCACCTCTTCTGCGCATGCGCGTGATGTCATTTTGCACTTCTGCACATGCGCGAGCGGCAAAACCTGGAAGTAAGCCTTTCCAGTACTTCCGGGTCGCCACGGGACGTAACCTGAAAGAACGTAACATGAAGCGGAGGTAACATGAGGTATGACCGTATAGAAAAACTCATGATTGCATATATTATCTCCTCTAAGCTACTGTGGTTTTGCAGTGCATAGGATATATCGTCAAAAATCGAAATATCATTTTTAGCAGTTCTTGAATATAAATTGCTACTATTTTAATCAATAACTCTTCTCTCATCAGGCTATTGCACAAATTTCGACTGCTGCACTTGCCTCCCATCCCATCCTTGCCACTACATCTAATTGAAAGGAGAGTGGTGACTGCATTGTGCTGCATGTGCTGCTTGAAGTTATAACATTCAGAATTGCAGGATTCCTGCACTGAGCACAGGACTGGATCAGAAGACCTCTTAAGGAAGGTCCCTCCAAACTCTGAAAACCTGCGATTCTATGAGAAAGAGCGGGGCAAGTTTCAGAAACATCCAAGAATAAAACATGTTTGAGACTCAGCCAAAAGCAAAGTCTCCTTATCTACTGCTGAGCTTGTTCACATACTTGGGGAAGGGTTTAAGGGTCACTGTGAGATTTGCATGTAGTTGAAGCAGGGGGCCAATAAAAAAGAACATTTCGGAAAGGCTAGAGCATCTGCTTAGCATGTAGAAGTTCCCAGGGTCAGTGTCTAGGTAAGGCTGGGAATGTCCCTTGCCTGAAACCATGGAGAGCAGTTGGCCAGTAGTCAGGGCAAACAATACTGAGCCATATTGGCTTAGCGGACGGCAGCTTCCCATGTTCCTGTGTCACAGACTGAACTCTTAAAGAGTCAAGGAAAATCTTGTTTTGTGTGATCTCCTACGAAAAGGATACAGATTCCCTGAACCTCAGCAGATGGGAAAAAGTCATCTACCCTGGGTAGTTTTGTCACCTTAGCAATGTTTTATTTTTTTTCACACTCGCCTTTCCTTGCACGGACATTTCTCTTTGATTCAAATCCCTGCAGATCTTTGTGTATAAGAAACTTTAAAAATTGAAAACCCACCTGAGTCTTCTCATGCAACCGATACTTACGCAAGGCAGTTTTCATCCATTATTTATTCTCTGGCTTCTGCCAACCGTGCCTTTTTGTTATATTATCTGTCTCTTCTTTCCCCTTCCATTTTCCCAACATAACATTGGGTTGAAATTAGCAGGAATATTTTAGCAGCCGGCCTTCACCGTTAGACCCTTAGCAAGTCAAAGGCAGTGGAGATGAATAAATCATTGGTCAAAGCCTAAGCCTAAATCAAGTACAGTGGTACCTTGGTTCTCAAACGCCTTGGTTCCCAAACACTGAAAGCCCAGAAGTGTTCCAGTTTTCAAACATTTTTTGGAAGCTGAACATCGAATGCAGTCGTTGGCTATTGTTTCCGGGGCATCTGCACCAAGCAGAAGCTGTGCCTTGGTTTTCAAACATTTTGGAAGTCAAACACACTTCCAGAATGGATTAAGTTTGGCGCTTTTGTTTTTGCTATTTATTTTGTGTTTTTGTTTTTGAGGCTTTTTCAGTTAATTTGTTTTTGTGACTTTGTGGAACCCAATTCAGCTACTGATTGATTGATTGTGTGACTGCAGAAATGGATAAAAGCCCCCCAGCCAAACAATGACTATCATCAGTGCAGGTAAGAATTTATTTTTTAATCATCTACAATGCTCTCTTATTTATTTTATAGTACAGTACATTGATTATTGCTTTCACTCTATGGATCAATGGTCTCATTAGATAGTAAAATCCATGTTAAATTACTGTTTTAGGGGTTGTTTTTAAAAGTCTGGAATGGATTGATCCGTTTTGCATTCCTTTCTATGGGAAAGCGCGCCTTGGTTTTGGAACGCTTTGGTTTCAGAACAGATTAAGTTTGAGAACCAAGCTACTACTGTAATGCACTGAAAAGAGATGTGGGGGGAAATGCAAACCCAAGGAGTCAGTAAGCATAGGTAAGAACCTGCTCTGCCACTAAGCTATAGCCCTTCCCCAAAATGCCCTCCTGTCCCTCTCCAAATATCCTATTTTGTGTGCAGTTTCTCACTATCTTGGCACCTACCACTGCTGAGACAGACATTGAGTGTGTGAAATGGCTATCATAACTTGTAACAAGATCATGGGTGTTTGTTTGTTAGCAAGGCCATCAGTTCCCCCAAAATAAGGTAAAGGGTAAAGGGACCCCTGACCATTAGGTCCAGTCATGACCAACTCTGGGGTTTCTGCGCTCATCTCGCTTTATTGGCCGAGGGAGCCGGCGTACAGCTTCCGGGTCATGTGGCCAGCATGACTAAACCGCTTCTGGCGAACCAGAGCAGCACACGGAAACACCGTTTACCTTCCCGCCGGAGCGGTACCTATTTATCTACTTGCACTTGATTTGCTTTTGAACTGCTAGGTTGGCAGGAGCTGTGACCGAGCAACGGGAGCTCACCCCGTCACGGGGATTCGAACCGCCAACCTTCTGATCAGCAAGTCCTAGGCTCTGTGGTTTAACCCACGGCGCCACCCACGTCCCTTCCCCCAAAATGGAAGTCAGCAATTAGCATTTTGTGTATTAGCTTCCCCTTTTCATGAAATGCACGGGCCTCAAATGTGCTGTGTTTTTCACATTCTAACTCCTGCCACATGTAACTCAATGAGGAAAACACATGGAATGTCTGTCGCTGAGGAGCCACCTTGGATGAATCTCCCTTCTCCTCTCAGCCATTTCTGTTACGCTATGGAAATATAACTAGAAGCTGGCAGTCCATTAACGGTTTTTAACTGCAGGTTTCATTATCCATGGATAAGGGGATTTGTCTTTTCTCTCAGCGGAACAGAATGAAAGCAAATAATAGCAAGGACATTTATTGGGTTAGCTAATGGAGGGAAAAAACCTGGGCTTTATTCTGCAGGCACATCATGTATGCCACCAATTTCCCATGCTTCTCCGAATAAAGAGATCAGGATGTCTCTGAAAACACGCCGTCTCAACTTGATGCTCTATCATTCAGTGATTGTCATGATGGCTAAATTAATACGTTTATTAAGATACCTTCATTTCCTCCCTCTCTGCCGCAGCTGCTACCGCATCCTTCTTAAAGCCTCGCTTTCCCCAAGAAGCTGGAATTGTTCAAATGACCTTTGCATGTCTAAAGCAAGCAAATACTCACTGAAGTATCCCTCAAGACACCTCACCAAACACTTTTAATGAGCTCCTGTCTCCTCTTCCTCTTTCAAACTTCAGCCAATCTGCAAAAAAGCATAAAAGACCCCTGTATCTCGTTGCTCTAGGCAAGCCATTTGCTTCTCCACATAATGAACAGCTGCTAACATCTTATTGCTGTAGGCAAGCCGTTCCAACCTTCATCCTTGAGAGAACAGCAACGGCTTCCTTAAGTGGATAATTCCTTTCCTGGGTTTCCCACTCGCTTAGCCTTCTGATCTGAGACCTTTTTCACGGATGCTTTCCTCTGCCTGAGACTGGTCTACTGTAGGGATGGGGAAACCTGTTCTTAGGCTCTGGCTCCATCATCCTGGGCTATGGACCATGCTGCCTGGGGCTGCCTGGAGACAAGAGTCCAACATCTGCAGGACCACATATTCCCCACTCAAGATCTACTGCAAACAGGATACTGATGGTTGTACAGGTTGCGAACAACCAATAGTGTGCCAAGTTGGCCATCAATAAGGTCCCACAGACTGCCCAGGTAGGTTGCCACCAATCCCTACTGCATCGCTCCATGCAAAGGTGCACACATGAGCTGTGATCTTCCTGTGATCTACCACACTGAATCTTTGATATGCTCTGTAGGTGCTGGTTTCATCATCATCACCATCTGGCCAGGCCTCCCCAGCCACTCTGGGTGGCTCCCAACAGAATATTAAAAACATGATAAAACATCAAACATTAAAAACTTCCCTAAATAGGGCTTACTTCAGATGTCTTCTAAAAGTCAGGTGGTTGTTTATTTCCTTGACATCTGATGGGAGGGCGTTCCACAGGTCAGGCGCCACTACCGAGAAGGCCCTCTGCCTGGTTCCCTGTAACCTCACTTCTCGCAGGGAGGGAACTGCCAGAAGGCCCTTGGCCCTGGACCTCAGTATCCGGGCTGGATGATGGGGGTGGAGATGCTCCTTCAGGTATACTAGGCCGAGGCTGTTTAGGGCTTTAAAGGTCAACACCAACACTTTGAATTGTGCTCAAATACGTACTGGGAGCCAATGTAGGTCTTTCAGGACCAGTGTTAATATGGTCTCGGCGGCCACTCCCAGTCACCAGTCTAGCTGCATCATTCTGGATTAGTTGTAAGTGATGCCTGAAAGCAAGTTGCCTGAGCCCATTTCTATTTTTTAAATAATATTTTTATTAAATTTTCAACAAAAACAACAACAAAAAACAAATACAGTGGTGCCTCTGGTTACGAACACTTCTGGTTACAAATGCTTCAGGTTATGAACTCTGTTGACCCAGAAGTAGCTGCTCCTGGTTGCAAACTTTGCCCCGGGATGTGAACGGAAATTGCGCGCCAGAGGTGCACACGCAATAGGAGGCCCCATTACCAAAAGCGAGCCTCAGCTTAAGTACGGTTTCAGCTTAAGAACGGGCCTCCGGAACAAATTAAGTTCGTAACCAGAGGTACCACTGTACAATAACAGCCACAAACAAAGAAAAATATACACTAAAACAATATCAAATCCATAAAAAGGGATTCTATGAATCCAGTGACTCCCCCCTCCCCCGCACCCCTGGTTCTTTCATTTTTCTTTTCAACCGCATATCATTTGTACTCCAAATTATTTTTTACCTCAAAGTTCCTGTAGTATTTCTAAAATAGCAAGTGTTCTTAAAATCCTGCCATTGTATTAATCTGTTTACAAGACTTCTGCAAATACATACATAATAAACATTTCCCATTCTTTTTTAAATTTCTTGCCATCTTGATAATAATATCTTATTTCTAGGAGAACTTCCGTCCTTTTGGCACTCATAAACCGGGCCTCCTCCTCCTATTGGTAAACTGCTATCATTTCACAAGGAGAAGATGGGAGTTGTTTAAAAAGGCTAAGCAAATTCACAAAACAATTTAGGGCAGGAGGAACAGCATGTCACACTGCCGTGTCAAACAGAGCTACAAAAATGACAGAAGGATAATTTGGAGATGAGATGCAATTATTCAAGTTGGACCGGAGCCAGGATGGTGACAGTGACATCTCTGCTCTTTGTGGAAAGTTACTATGGAATGTTTTGTTGGATGGGTCCCTTCTAACATGTAGGATGGCACCCTCATCAGCTCATGGTGTCCAGCACTAAGTTGCCGAGTGCGGGGAAATTAGCAAGAGGAAAGAGTGCCATCTCTTGAAGAATATGTGTAACTGAGCTCAACACCCTACAAATTGTTTCGCTGATACTTTACTTAACAAATGAAGTGCTCTTAAGTGATCTTTATGACTATTAGAAATGTGTTTCATTTAGCGCCTTCCATCTAAGTATCTCAAATCACTTACAATAATCATCAGAGCTGATTGCAGACTCTCTCTCTCTCTCTCTTTAAGATGAATTCCCCCATTTATCACCGAATGTTTTATTTCCTTTGGGCCTCCAAATTGCTTTGGTATTAATCTTTTGGTTTCCGTAGAGGGACAGATTACAACTGCAGTTAAAGATCTTCAAGCCTTTTCAACAAGTATACATTTTCACCGAAGAAACAGAACTTTGGTGGATCACATCTGGTCCAGTATCTTGCTTCCGGGAGTTGATTATTAACCAATAACTGATTATTAACCAATACATTCAAACCTTGGAATTCAAATGGCTCCGTTGCCGAACATTTCAGTTCCCAAACGCTGAAAACCCGGAAGTGTTAAGGTTTTCGAATGTTCTTCGGAACTCAAACGTCCGACGCGGCTTCCGCTATGCAAAAACCTGTCAGAAGCCACACCTTGAAACTTGAACATTGCGGAAGTCAAATGGTCTTCCGGAATGGATTATGTTCAAGTTCTGAGGTTTAACTGTATTTATTTCCTAGAATCATAGACTTGGAAGGGTCCACGACCCAACAAAAGCCTCTAATACTCCCTAGAGGTCATCCTAGAGGTATCATGGAGGCTTCTGAGGAATTTTACCTGTGCAGGGAACACCTTTGGGGTGACCTCCTAATTTTCAGTGGGAGGGGCTATATCCTGCAAGGTACTGTAGAAAGGGTGTTTTCCTTCTCTCTTTGTGCTATAGAAGTGGCTTAGACAGCGCAGAACAACTGCCTAGGCAGAGTTGCTCTGCTCTCTGAATTGGGTGCAAGCATCTTTTCCCCAGACGCAAATAACTGGGTTTTGTTTTGTTTTGAAAGTGGCTCTTCTCAAAAGTTACCGACCACCACAACCGTGACCGCAAACTACAAAGCTTTGCTGAAAGCTTTTATGTCCGTTTCATGAAGTCTACACAGCATTCTCCTGTGGGAGATTCTCACTTTTAGATGGTTGTTGTGCCGTTTCTATTTCTTCTGCTCAGATCTTATTGAACCTTCCATTGCAGTTAGTCTACAGAGAGGAGGGAGGTGATTTGTGAGACAGAACATTTGGGGTGTGTGTTTTCTCCCTACATAGCATCATTTTCCCATCTTCACGGTTGTAAAGATAAACTGGTCAATGCGCACAAAACAAGCCTGTTCTTGCTACTCGTGATAGAAAACAACCGGGTGTCTATATTTGTTGTCACGTCATGTCTCTTTCCTTGACCTTCTCTCCTCAGCAATCTCTTTACGAAGCTGCAATAAATACAGTGATCGCTGTAAGGAGAAAACTAGAGTACACACCTATTTCAACACAAATTTAGAGTTTCCTGCTTGGTGAAACCTCCCAGAAATGTGAAGGGAAGCTGTTTCAAATAAGACCCGTTAAATTTCATTGTGTTTACTTACACCATGCTGACACCAGATTGTCACTGGATTTTGCGTAAAACAAACTTTAGAAAGGGATGTAGAGGTTCCTCTCTCAATAAACGCTGAGGAATTTTGAGGACAGCTCAAAGCATTTCAATAGCCAGGGTTGACAAAAAAAATAATATAGAGTTGTATAAACATCTGTGAAGCAAAACTATCTCTCACCTCGCCCCACTGTCCTACAGGCCCTTCAAATGTCCCTATTTTCCAGGGATATCCCTGATTTAGAGAAGCTGTCCCAGATTTGGTTCTGGAAAGTCCCAGTTTTCTTTAGGCTGTCCCTATTATCATTGGAGAAATGTTGGAGGGAATGGAGTTATCTGACCCGCAAGCCATCTGAAGGCAATCCTGTCCAGTCAAACCTCGGAATCTGAACAGCTCCATTGCCGAACATTTCAGTTCCTGAACGCCAAAAACCCGGAAGTAAGTGTTCCAGTTTTCGAACGTTCCTCAGAACTCAAACGTCCGACGCAGCTTCCGCTTGAGTGCAAAAAGCTATTGCAACCAATCAGAAGCCATTCCTCGAAACTCGAACGTTTCTTAACATTTTATTTATTTATTTATTTATTTATTTATTTATTTATTTATACCCCACCCATCTGGCTGGGTTTCCCCAGCCACTCTGGGTGGCTTCCAACCAAATATTAAAAACAATACAGTGTCAGACATTAAAAACTTCCCTAAACAGGGCCACCTTCAGTTGTCTTTTAAAAGTAAAATAGTTGTTTATTGCCTTGACATCTGCTGGGAGGGCATTCCACAGGGCAGGCGCCACTACCGAGAAGGCCCTTTGCCTGGTTCCCTGTAACCTCACTTCTCGCAGCGAGGGAACCGCCAGAAGGCCCTCAGCCCTGGACCTCAGATGGATGATGGGGGTGGAGATGCTCCTTCAGGTATACAGGACCGAGGCCGTTTAGGGCTTTAAAGGTCAGCATCAATTGTTTTATTATGGGGTTTTTATATGTTGGAAGCTGCCCAGAGTGGCTGGGGCAACCCATTCAGATGTGTGGGGTATAAATAGTACAATTATCATTATGGAATGGGATGTCCCTATTTTCATCAGAGAAATGTTGGAGGGTATGTGTCATATCCACATTTTGTTTCTGCTGAGCCTCACTGCCCGCTGTTATTCACATGTTGGGGGCACCCCTACAGAGAGGAACCTGCTCTGTGTGGATAGGCTTGCCTTGTAATGTGGATCCTTAGGTCTCAGCCTATGCTCATACAACAATTTCCCCTGCACAGATGCACCCCACACTGCAAAAACAGTGAATGCATGGAGTGCAGATCCACTTCTGCGGGAGGAACTGATTAATTATAGGACCCACATAGGAGAGGATGGAAGTCCAGAAGATTCCTTGGAATCTTGTTTTGATGATTTATGTTTGATATATCTCTGTAAAACTTTAAGTTGAAAAACCAAATATTTGTGTGTTTTTTTAAGAAATATCACAGGGGAGGTAAAGAAAAGCTACTGGGTCATCTCTGCCGCAAGGAATCACACAAAAGGCAGAGGGCCTTTTTGGGAGTCGAGCCCGCCCTGTGGAACGCCCTCCCAGGAGATGTCAAACAGCTATGTAATTTTCAAAAAACATCTAAAGGCAGGGATGTTTTTAGCGTGTGATGTTGTATTGTGTTTTTACTGTTCTTTTGTTAGGAGCCGCCCACATTGGCTGGGGAAACCCAGTCAGATGGGTGGTATAAAAATAAAAACTTAGCCCAACAATGGAAAGTGAGTTAGGTCCCACATAAGGAAGACTGGCAACTTAAGATGATAGAATATGCGGAACTTATAAGTTTGATGTCTAGCTTAAGAGAACAAGTAGGACATGCATTTAAAGAGGAGTGGAAAGCTTTTGCCGCGTATATGGAGAATAGCTGCGCATTGTTGAAAACACTGGCAGCAGTAAGATAAATTCCACTGTTTGATTAATATTAGAGTGATGTAAGATTGGAAAATAGACCAAATTGGTTACAGTAAAATATGCAGGAATGATATTGACAACTAAAATGGAAGGGGAAGGAGGGAAGTCATTGATTATATGGTGCTATGGAAAATGTTTGTTTTGAGATGTTAAACTGGAAACTTAAAAAAACTATTCCAAAAAATTATACGAAGAAAAACTTGCTGTTATTGTTGTTGTTGTTGTTATTTGGGAATCTGTCTGTCAGAACCATTTTAAAATGGAGCACCTTGCCTCCCTCCCCATCCCAAAAACATAGTTTCACTCATAAAGAAGCAGGTACCCACAGGTCCATTTAAAACATGTACATACACAGAAAGAGAATTATTAAGCAAGGTGGACCAGGGTTGGTTCCATGCGCATACTTCCTATGTTCCCATTGAATTCCCCCAGCTGAAATTTGAGAGCGACTATGTTTTAAACCGCTGTGTCGTGAGACGGGGAACCATGGCAATCCTGAAGGGCTCGGTCTTTTTAATAGAAAACTCTTTTCCCTTTCCCATTTGTGACATACAGCGATGGCAATAGATACTGCTATTGTCTCCTCAAATCCCCACACTCCTTTATTTATTATCTAGCCTAAAATAGGAGCCGAATTTCTTATTAAATGGGCTCTGATAATATACATGGCAGCAATAGATAAATCCCCAAATCTTGTGCAATATGCCAGCAGAGGCATCTGGAATGCTAAAGAGTCAGCCGGGCTCCAGAATGCTACACTTCTTTTTTTGGTATCTCCGCACCACCCTGCGCTTCTGATCTCATTTGAAAAACTTCAGCGAGCCAGCTTGCTCCGAGGAGAAATTGTGCTAAGCACAGACTCATTTATTTTCTGCTGATGAACACAGCCGTGTGAACAATTGATAAAGTTGTCGGTTTGGTTTTCTTTTTTCTGCAGAGGGAACCAACTGGCACGCCAGAGCTGTAAGCTTGCATTTCAAACTTCACAACCATCCTATCTGTTAATGCAATTATGGGGTTGTTTGCTGCTCTCATGGCTCCAGCATTTGGGTACATTTAAATATATTTTATCTTTTTTTCTCCTCCAAGTTTTATGGTTTAAATACAACAAATAACAGGGTCACTTACTGTATTTCAGAATTAATAATTGCAGTCCAATGCAGGGCCTTTATATTAGCCTTGACTGAACGTTTTTCCTCAGCTTTTTTAAAAAATATGTTTATTAAAGATTTCTTAATTTACAAAAATACATGCATTGTCTCTTTTTTCAAGTTGTGTTTTGTCAAGGGCAGGTATTTAAACATCCCCAGAAATGATAGACATTGCAGGTATTCTTTGAATGTGGCAGACACAGTAGAACATATCATTTTCTGCTGTCCATTGTACAACCAGCTACGCAAATGTGTGCTATCCCCTTTTTTGGGTAGTCTAACACCACAACACAATGAAAATATCAGATTCTGACATTAACCCAGAAGTAACTGCAAGGGTGGCTGAGTTTTTATCAGTTTTTTTCAACAGTATCTCTTAGAGTGGCAAATGGCACTATTTAGCAGGAAGAAACTCCCATTTAAAATCCTCGCTACTACCTATTTTTACACAGCTGTTTATTCGTATATATTTTACATTTTGATATATGGATGTTTTACAATGGCCTATATTTGTAATGCCAAATAAAGGTTTGGCGAAGTATGTTTTGTTGTCTTCTTTAAGGCGGCTGGCAAGGCAAAGAGAATGCATAAGAGCTAGGCAGGGCAAGCACACTTGGTATTTACTTGCAAATGGATGCACCGCTGGCAATCTGAAAATCTCTCTGGCCTAGAATTGAAATTTTACAAACCAGACTGCCCAATAACTGCTGCTAGGAAACATCTGGAGCAGATTAAAAAACAGGGATGAGAATCCTGTGGATCTCCAAAGGATTATGGATTTCCAACTCCAGCAGAAACCTAAAATTTGAATTTAATGGTCTTCAGCTTAGAAAGAAAAAAACTTGCAGAAAAAAAGTAATTTTGTTCCGCTCATAAAATGTACGAACCACAACTACCATACGTGTGTTCTATTTTTCACAACCAGAAAGTGGCGTATTGGCCAGTTGCCGATACTATAAAGCAAAAAAAAGGTGTTTGCATGTACCGGGTTTTTTCCGAACTGCAGTTTATCTGTTTTGAATAAGATGCCTTTTTCAATGCAACCTTCTAGCTGCAACAAGCTCAGAGGCAATCTCTATATCTGTGGGTTCTGGCTTGTTTGTTTCTTTTTAGCTTTTGCGAAAAAGAGCTACACATGTTCACAGGCACCATTTGGCACCGTTTTCACCATTGGCCCCCCTCGCAAAGGGCAGGCACTCTGCACATGTCTAGGGGCACTCTGCCCCCCTCGCTCGTTTTCTGGAGGAGAAGAGAAGAGAAAACCTTAATTTAGTTAATTTGGCTATGCAGAAGATATTAAAAATAAATTTAAGGAACTGCAGAAAGAGGGGGAAGGAAGCCAAGTTTTTAAATGTCAAAATGATAGTAAAATTAGAGAAATGTATAAAATTAGTGAAATGTATAAACTTGAAAAGTATTTTTAAAAAACAAAGAGAAATCCGGTACGTATGCTCAGAGGCACTTGAATTCCATATGCTCATTTTCCTTTAAATACAGCCGATTTCCTGTAAGCGCTGCCCCTCTTTAGCCAGTTACCTGCTTTTATGGAAGCTGGTGAAGATGCTGCTTTTGGAACATGGGTATAAAATTGACAGCAGGTTATGGTTTAAGAGAAAATTATGTGAAAATGTTATATAGATGGTGCCCAAACACCTAGCAGATTGGCAAAAATGTACAAATCCAAATCGATTAAGTGTTGGAAATGTAAAGAGAAAGAAGGCACCTTTTTCCATATGCAGTGGTCCTGCAATAAGGTTAAAGCTTATTGGGAAACGATATATAATGAAGTGAAAAAGATGTAACATTTGGTGTGTGTTTTTTTTTAAAAAAGCTTTTCTCTTGGGGATTATAGGATCAGAATTACCGAAACAATATAGAAATTTATGTACGTATGCAGCTACTGCCACAAGAACAAAGAAGAAGTCCCAACAAGAGAAGAATGGGCTATGCAGAAATGGCAAAACCTGCTTGAAAAATAAGAAATTAAGACTTTTTAGTAAGGGATGGAAATCGTCTGTTGTATATTTATAAATAAATTGCAAACAAATTAAGACATTAGCAGGATTATTGCAGAAACTTGCAGTTCTTAAAACATATATGAAATAGATGAGAAAAGGGATAATTAGAGTTAATTGGGAGATCCGGGGTGGGGGAGGAAATAAATTCAAGAAACTGCAGAGAGATGGGGAGGGAAGCTGCTTTTTCAAAAAATAAAATAAAATAATTTATGGTTGTTTCGTTTTCTCTGTTGAAATGTTTATTTGTTGTAAATGTAAATAATAAATGAACTTAAAAAGATGAAAATCATAAATGAACTTTAAAAAATTCTGCATTTGCTGGTTGTTTGTTTACACATTTCTTCTCCCCCCCCCCCCGCCGTACAAAGCGACCCAGAACCGCTTGCCCTCATCCAACATGGCGGCCCGGAGTTTCCCATACCCGGAACGAAGATGGATGCCCCCCTCCCCCCCTCCCGTCCGCGTGACGCACGCTCTAGGCGTTTCCGCGGCGACGGCAGCGGCCTTTCGCCGAGACGTCGGGAAGGGAAGCGTCCTAGTTTGCCCTCAGTCAAAATGGCCGGCCGAGCCTTACGAGGGAGAGGCGGAAAACAGCGCGCGTGAGCAGAGCCGCTCTTCCCAGAAGGCTTTGCGCCGGCGCCGTTTCCCGGTGTCAAACGCGGGGCCAGAGGGACGGTGGTAGGTGAGTGAGGTCGGAATTCGGCGTGGAATCGGTTTATTTTGGCGGGGGGCGGGCAGCGCTTCCCCCTGTGAACGTTCTTTGCTCCGGGAGGGGTTCCGTGTTCAAAGGTAGAAGAGGGACGGGTGGGAATAGTCCCCGTGTGAGGAAGCGAAGATACACGCAGATATTAGATGCGTATACGCAGATATTAGCTCAGTGGCACTTAGGTTAGGCTCGCCATATTCCCAAAAGTAAAATTCCACCAATTGTGGAGGGTTTTTTGTTTGTTTTAGAAACCCACCAAGATTGTCGAGATTATTTTTTAGAAACCTCCAAAATTTTGAAGCTTTATTTTAGGAAACTCACCAAAATTGTCGAGCTTTATTTTAGGAAACTCACCAAAATTGTCGAGCATTTTTTTTTTAGGACTCCACCAAGATTGTGGAGAATTTTTTTTTTCATTTTTTTAAGGAAACCCACCAAGATTGTGGAGCTTAATTTTTTTTTTAGAAACCGCCAAAATTGTGAAGCTTTATTTTAGGAAACTCAGCAAAATTGTTGAGCTTTATTTTGGAAAACCAACAAAACTGTCGAGCATTTTTATTTTTTTTTTAGGAATCCACCAAGATTGTGGAGCATTCCCCCCCCCCATTTTTTTAAGGAAACCCACCAAAATGGTTGAGCTTTCTTTTAGTAAACCCACAAGATTGTGGAGCGTTTTTTATTAGAAACCACCCAAATTGTGGAGCTTCTTTTAAGAAACCCAACAAAATTGGGGAGTTTTGGGGGAAAACAAACCCAAATTATTAAGCTTTTGGGGGGAAGTTTCCCATCACGTTGCCATATAGCCAGGTTTCCCATGACATTTTGCCACCAGCAAAATCCCCCCCCACGCCATTTTTGCACCCCAAAACCAGGACATGTCAGGAATTTTCCTGACCGTAGGGCAAACCTAGCCTAAGTTATGGGCGCAACAACAGAATGTCCAGGCACTCTTTTTTAATAAGAATAATACAAAGCTGAAAATGAATGTACCGTAGCTAAAATATTATGTTCATTTTTCACTTGGTCTAGTCCTTCCCCTGTCCATCCCCCTAATATTCTTGAGGGTCACTTCTCTAGTCTTCAGAGAGTAGCTGGAAGTGGAGAGGCAGAAAAAGGTCATCCTTTTCTCTGACTTTGCAGT
Source organism: Podarcis raffonei (assembly GCF_027172205.1). Classification (NCBI taxonomy): domain Eukaryota; kingdom Metazoa; phylum Chordata; class Lepidosauria; order Squamata; family Lacertidae; genus Podarcis; species Podarcis raffonei. Next base: position 24,345,906 of record NC_070606.1, read on the forward strand.
TTTAATCTGAAATCTTAGGCGCAGTACTCCTCCCAAAGCTCATAAACTGCTTGCGCTAATGAAATGCCCTATCGCAAAATGCACCTAGTACAGTGGGAGTTTCGAACACTGCTCCAAGCCCACGTAGGACAGCAACTGAAAGAATAAAAGTGACTGGTTCTGCTAAGAAATTGCCCGTTCTTGCTGATCATTTGCATTTGGTACATTCAGCGACTGTATCATTGATCTGTGGGGACACCACAGAAATAATGTTATTTTGGTTGAAAGTTGCAGCATCAATCTCTATTCCTCTATTTTGAGGATTACAAGACTTGGTGGACATCCTTGTATGCATGCATGTCTTTCTCCTTATTACATCATACAGCCTTGACTCAGCATTTACTTGATGTTAGATAATGGTTACTGTGTTGCCTTCATCTGTAGCTGCTCTCTCTTGTTTTTAGAAGGTCTTAACTAGGGTTTGCTGTATTTCAAAAAGTAAAAACCAGGGCATCCTAAAAGGGTTTTTTGTTGTGTGTGTTTTTTTTAGGAAATCACCAAAATTGTTGAACAACAAAAGTTGTTGACAAACCTAGAGTTGACATATCTCCAAAAGTGAAACTCAGGACAAAGTTATTGAGCTTGTTTTTGTTTCTGAAGGGAACCAACAACTATCAGCTTTTTTTTTTTTTTGTAAAAGTTACAAGAGTTTTTGGGTTTTGGAGCTTTTTAAAGCATTTTCAGCACAATTTTGCTGGTTTTCCAGGACATTTGCCCGATTTCCAAAAAATAATCCAGGATGCCATTTTTGGAAGCAAATTCCAGGACGTATGGCAGCCCTATCTTAACAAAGTTTCTGTGATATATTTCTTATACATACGTGAGCCTTTCAAAATGTGCATCTACACTGCAGTCCTGTGTATTGCTACTCAGAAGTAAGTATAGTTTGTAACCAAAATGAGGCTTTTCTGCTCAGTACTGACTGCCAGAGGCTCAGATGTATAATAGATTTGAAACCCACTGAACAGTTTTTCATAGCAAATACAGACTATGGTATTGTTCACTTACGAGTGCACCATGAAAATGCATATTACTACCCCTCCTTCCCCCGTACCTAGTTCCTTAGAAATTATTTCATGGGTCTTATTCACAGAAGGACTTATTTTATCTAACTTGTGGTTGCTAAACAGCCACAACTTTTCCCATTTCTTTTCCTTTCTCTTCACAAGATTTGTTTTATTTTTTAAAAAATCTGTTGAATTCTAAAAACCTTAGGTAAGGAGAGAATTATCATGTGTCTGATTTTTTCTGATTTCTCCAGTTTAAGGCTAAATTAGCATCCCAGCTTGTGACTTCAGCTGTTCCCCGGGTAGTTTTTTGTTTGTTTATGGTGAAAGTTAAATATTTCTTTAATTTTTGTGGCTTAGCCTCAAGGGATCAGTAGCAACCATGTAACAGGTTTAAAGTGGATGGGAAGTATTAGTGACACAGCTCTGCAATCCTTGCCACTTTTATTTGGCTGTCATTTAAATTACAGCCTCTTAAACAGCTTACTGGGTTGGTGTGTGTTTTGCCCGAGACACAAGAAGTCTTTACTTGCTTGAAGCTTTTGGAAAGGTTCAGAAATGTATTCACCACATTCCAACAAACCCTTTTGGTTCTTGTATTCTACTGACCCTGTTCTGTTTCAGGGGATCAGCCACTTGCAAGTCTGTCTATATGACCACATTTTAAATTTCAAAGAGGTTGTGTATATTTTCATTAATGAGTATTTCTTCCCACGTGCTTCTGACTGAGAATAACAACATGGAAAAATGACATAAAGGGGCAAAGCGAGGATCATATTTACTCCAGTTTGCCTAGCTTCTCTTTTCTTTCTGCCAAGAGAGTAGTCTTGCATCTGCTTAGCTTAAACTAGGAATAACAAAATAAAGTCTTTCCTTTATTCCTTGTAGATGAGAGATGTAGAAGCTGTGGCCCTCTGTTATTGGACCACCCCCCCATCATACCCAATGAGAATCCTAAATCTGGAGGGCCAAAGAGTTGTTTATCCCTCTCCTAAATGTGCATTTTCACTTTAAAATTCCACAGCAGCAAATGTAACTGAAACTTAGCTTGCACTATTCTGAGGGCAGATTACCAGGCTGTGGAATCCCTAAGAGGTGGTGGCATCACAATGGTTTGAATTCTACTCTGCTGCTGGGATCCTCTCCCTTTCCTGCTCTCCATAAAAATACAGCAAACAGAACTGCAAGGAGGAGAAGCTCAGCTGCTGGGGATAATGTCGTCAGCAGCTGGACATGACCAGGGTGGCAAATGAAACCTTTTGGGAAAGCTCCCTTTGCCTTGAAGTCGCCATCTTCCAGCTCCTGCCTTGCAGCGACAACTTCCAGAGAAACATTGTAGTATACCTTTTTAAAATGTTGGCATTTTAAAGACTGCAAAGGAAGAGAGAGGATAATCTCTTTTGAAGCCTCTTTTCCCAGCAACTGAGTTGAACACACTCAAAAGTGGCAGAGTAAACTTTATTTTTTTCACACACAAAAACAAATCAAAAAGCTGCTACTACTCAAGGCAGTCTGCTGTCCTAATTTAATTTTGAGTACTATTTTTTATCGAAGTTTGATTCTTTTCATTCATAAAGGGGGAGGGGCTGTAGCACATTGTTTGTGCCCATGCTTTACATTTTGAAGGTTCCCAGTTCATGTATGTCTTGATGCGGGTGGCGCTGTGGTCTAAACCACTGAGCCTCTTGGGCTTGCCGATCAGAGGGTTGGCCATTATAATACCTACGACGGGGTGAGCTCCCATTGCTCGGTCCCAGCTCCTGCCAACCTAGCAGTTTGAAAGCACACCAGTCAAGTAGATAAGTAGGTACCACTGCGGTGGGAAGGTAAATAATGTTTCCTTGCACTCTGGTTTCCGTCACGGTGTTCCGTGTGCCAGAAGCAGTTTAGTCCTGCTGTCCACATGACCTAGAAAGCTGTCTATGGACAAATGCCGGCTCCCTTGGCCTGAAAGCGAGACAAACACCACAACCCCATAGTCTCCTTTGACTGGACTTAACCGTCCAGGGGTCCTTTACCTAGTCTTGAATCCTTGGGATCTCCAGGTAAAAATGTGCTGGACCTTGAAGAGCTGCTTCCAGCAAGAGTAGACACTACTGGGTTCAACAGTTAAGCAGAGGGATGATTTGAAGCAGCTTCCTATATCTACTCTCTTTTATATAATGATGTTAGCAATTATTATTTTTGGCTCCATGCTGTGCTTTGCAGTGCAGTTGCTGTTATGTAACTCTCTTTCATGTTGTTACAGGTAAAATTTTGCCATTGACGACCACAGCCATGTTGGCAGCAAGATTGGTGTGCCTTCGGGCTCTCCCTTGCCTACGGCCTGCACACCTTCAGGCTTCACCTGCACTGAGAAATTCTGCTCTAAAGACGCAGCATTGGGTCTTGCAGCCTTCTAAGGTAGGCATCTCTTCGGAATCTTATACTAGTTTTGAGATTTCTCTTTTAAAAACAGTTTATGTGCAAGTTAATACATTCAGTACATGAATTAAAGTAGCCTATTTTTTTCTTTCTTAAAACCATGCGGATCTGCTTAATCCTTGGAAGCCTTTCATGTGAACAGAAAACCATAACTTACTTTTACATTTGGACAGTTTCTGTTTAATAGCTCTAGCCCTGCAGAGTATGGATCATGGTCAAGGCAGCACAACTTGACATGTTCATGCAGCTGCATCAAAGCCAGCCCAAAATCTGGCTTTGCACGCATGCACACCCCACAACTATCTTCATGGGCCCCACTTCTTAGTGGTATGCTCCAATGTGGAATTTATTTACTTACTTTAATAGATTCCTGCCTGCCGTTTACTTTAAGGTCCCAGCGCGAGTTACTACCATAAAGTATACAATTATATAAAACAAAATGGTTGTAAACATAAAAGAGGAATCGTGTAAAAACAGCACCAAATGAAACAGATCCAGAATTTAAAACCAAGCAAACATTTAGCAATTCCACATATAAAAACAGCTTTAAATACAGTACAGATGCAGAGTGGGAGAAAAGCTTGTTGAAAGAGGGTGGTCTTCTGTAGATGCTGAAGGGACAGCAGAGGTGGTGCTGGTCTGATACTCTGATTCCTACCCTGTAAAATAGAGCTGTCAATAAGAGTGTATCTACAGAGCATTCTCTCCTGCAGAGCACAGTGATGGAGCAGGTATAGGAATTTATGTGCCAGTACTAGCACATTAAATGTAACATGTTAGCTCATTTTCAGCCAGTGCAATTCTTTCAGCAGTAGTCTGCCCCAGTGAGTAGTTGTGCTCCTGCATTTTGCACTAACTTCAGCTTCTGGGCCAACGTCAAGGGTGGCCTCACATGGAGCCCGTTGCAGTAATGCAATCTGGAAGCTATCAACATATGGACAATGGTGGTCAGACTATCCCAGTCCAGAAACAGACAAATCTGTCTTACCAGCTGAAGCTGATAAAAGACACTCCTAGCCACGGAGGTCATATGGATGCTTACAGAATACACGAGCATTCCTCATACCAGGTGCATGCTCCTTCAAGGGGAATACAATCCTGTCCCAAGCAAGCAGTAGTCCAGTTTTCCGGACTGAGGAACCACCCACCCACAAGGCCTCTTGTTTTGCTGGATTCATAGTTTGTTGGTCTTCTTTTAGCCCATCATGGGGTCCATGCCCCTATCCACGGTTTGAACGGCCTCTCCTGATACATTATGCATGTGAATGACCCAGTTGAGTAAGTTTCGCATGTTACATTGATATTTCTCCAAACTGGGAGACGATTGTATGATACATGGTTAGACCCCAGCTATCTTTCCCCATTGTTCAACTCCTCCTAATTTGATCCTTGATGTGCAGTATGCTGTTTCTCCAGATTAACTGGAGGCATATTTATCATCTGTTCCCTTGACAGCAATCTAGAGTCTTTCTTTCTTTCCTTACCTTTTGTTGTAACAGGGATATGCCTCCAAAGCCAGGTTTGGTGTACGCAAGGGGAGAACTGGTCAAGAAATTAAGGAAGTGGCTTTTGAACCATCAATGGAGAAAGTGTTAAAAGGTACTTGTATATCTCTCTCAGATTTCACTTACTGTGGTTGACAGGAGAGGGAAAGCAACACTCGAAAGTAGTGTGGAGGCAAATCGATGACTTTCTGTATTTTTACTTTTCGGCTTTAATTTTTAAAAGTTTTAAAAAGAGCCATGATACAGATAAAGCATATAAAAGCACAATTGCCAATTTTTAAATTGATTTATTTTAAAACTGATATAATCAATATCTCTTAAACTTGATTCGTGATCCTCTTGCAAACTGTTTTATTTGTTGCATTTACATAGGGTGATATCTAGCTAAGGTCCCAGTTACACTATACATTTAAAGCAGTATCATATCATTTTAAGCAGTTACGGCTTCCCCCAAAGAATGCTGGAAACTGTTGTTTGTTAAGTGTGCTGACAGTTGTTAAGAGATCCCTATTCCCCTCACACAGCTATAGTTCCCAGGTTAAACCTCTCTGGAAACTGTAGCTCTGTGCGCGGATTAAGGGTCTTCTAACAACTCTTAGCAACTGTAACGAACTGCAGTTCCCAGGATTCTTTGGGAGAAGCCATGACTGCTTAAAGTGACATGATACTGCTTTAAATGGGGCCCAAGACACACAATGTCAGTGGATTTAAGTCTGAGTGCAACTTGGTTGGATATCACTCATAGTAACTTTGTGCCAATAAACTTCTCACAGTTTATGTTACAATAAAAAAAATGAAAACAATAAGATGGCAGAGGAAGTGATCTCCACAACCTCTTCCTCTCTCCTTCCATTCAGGACACAGGTCTTTTAAGTAGCCCCAGGCAAAATTGGAGAGGGACTGTCCTAAGATTGGCTTATAGACTGGCTGCTTTGTACAATAGAAAAAAAGACTCCAGGCAAGCATTATAGATAACACACATAGCATATGTATGATTGAGAGCTTTCTGATGGATTTGGGGACTTGTAAGCACAGGGACTCTGTGCCAGGTTCCTGAATACACCATCCTGCCTCTCAGCAGGATTCATCCATCAATCCCTCAGGGAGATCATGTACTCCAGTTTTATGTCCTATAGCTACCTGAGCTCTGCAGTACATTCATTTCTTAAACCATGAATATATAAATATAATTTCGCCAGCTAAACCACATTTATTTTATATCGCATGGCAAAACACTGTTTTGGACATTTGACTTTCAAATAAGTGATCTTGCCTGAGTCCTCACATCAGAATTCCCACCTCCTCTTGCCTCTGCCTAGATATAATTATATGAAGCAACAGACATGCGGGATGAATGATTATAGGTTTTGGAATACATTGCAAAGCAGTATGAGCTAATTGTCATAGTAGCCTATTAGTATGCATGGTGGTTCTGAACTGCATGGGTAACGTGCTTTAAAGCAATTCCTCTTTGTCAAAATCTCGGAACAGCCTTGTGGCTTATGGATAATTGCCATTTTATTGCAGCTCTATTAAAATGGTCCTTGGTTTCCTTATTTTTAGAAGTTTACAGTGCAATCCAGATCCCCTTGCAAAGGACTGTTAGATTTGGGCTGTCTCACCAACCAGCCCCTGTGCAGGTGGGATCCCTGCTGATGGCAGCTTACAGCAAGCTCCATAATGTGAGGTTCTGAGGGCAGGGTAGGGCCAGGGCTGAGCCACCCTGAGATCTGTCAGATCCTGAGCCAGTTTCACTGCCTTTTCATGATGGCATCAGGCCCCATTGCTCCAGGTTGGCATGGCAGTCTTTCTCCACCCTGACTGCTGGGCAGCTGAGCTACAGATGCAGTGATGGTTCTTGCAGCCAATGTTTGGATTGCACCATTAATTGTATGAAACTTTTGCCCTTCTGAACAATTGGTGGCAAAAGATTATAGGCATAAAGTAAACAAGATGCATGGCAGTTCTCTCAGTTCTGTGGCCATAAGTACATAGTGAAGAGCTAGAAACTTCAAGAAGAATAAAAATGAAATCTTCTAAAGTTGATGTTAAAGAATCATCGCTTTGACACTGGTGATCTTTGCTTCTTCCAGTATAAATCATACCAACCCACTCACTCACTTGTTCAGCTATTCAATGTGTATTTCTTAGGAGAAAACTACTTACTTTTGAAATCATAACATTGCATTGGTGTTGCCGCAAAATGGGGAAAACGTTTTATGGGGTAAGCTTAATCTTATTCTCTTTACCAGTTGATCGAATGGGGAGATGGATTGTCGCTGGAGGTGCTGCTATCGGCCTTGGGGCAGTTTGTTACTACGGATTGGGGATGTCCAATGAGATCGGAGCCATTGAAAAGGCCATGTAAGTAAAATACCCAAAATGTGTTGAGTTTTTGTGGTCACAACAAGACAGTTAAAAGCAGTTTCAGTGAAATCAATCTATAGTCAGCTGTGGTTTTGAAAGTTCGCTGTTTCTTTCTTTTTTTGAACACAACAAAACCGTGATTAAATGTGTGGTGCCCTTCTGCTTCAAGGGACTCAGAACCAGAAAGAATATCTTGATTTGTCATTAATGATTCTGCTAAACCAGTGACTGAAAAGATGCAGAAGCTACTGGTTTTGGCTGCAACCCAAACCCCCAATCGGCTGGGCTGGAGGGAGTTTGGATGAGGCAGAAAGGTTTCTCCACCCAGCGCTGTCTAGCTTTACCAGTCAGGATGTTTCAGGGGCAGAGTTGAGCCAGCAAAGGAGCCAAGCAGTCCTGATCTGGCTGGCTTCTGTCATGTGATGGCAGCAGGCCCGCTTTGAGCCTGGAAACTGGCAGAGTTTCACCAAGAATCAGGTTACCCAGGCTGAGCCGAAAGGAGGGTTTAGGTGGGGGCTAGGGTGGGGAGGGTTTTGCAAAAATATTTTGGTGTCAGCGGTGGCATTTCCCCCCCAGCAACTTTTTAGGGGTCGGTTGAAAAACGTTAAATCCATAGAGTGAACCCTGGCAGGTTTGGATTATCTATGTGACCATTGTAAGAAAGAAACGTAGCTCATTTTCTAAAAAGGCCTCGTTTGTCCTCAGTGGCACCATCCCATCCATAATGTGACCCCTAAATGACTGAAATCATTTTAAAATGAAACCAAGAAAAATGGTGCTGAAATAGCAGTGGAGCAGAGAATCTGTGTTCTGTGGGAAGCAGATTGGGTATAGTAGGGGCAGAAGAAGCCATGCTTTTCCTGCTATGTAGATACATTTAAAGATGCATCTTCTCCAGCCCATCCTAGATGCGAGTCGTTCGTATTCTGTTGGTCTATGCATTTTCCCTCTATTCTGTGTTTAGGATGCAAGGAGGAAGTGTGATATGTGAAACTTCTGTGCTTTTCTGATCGCTATTGGTCTTTTAAATAAATCATAACTAGCCATTGAAATTTTGGGTTTTGAAGTCAGAAATACAATTGACTAGAAATTTTGGGGAGAAATGGTTACAGCAAAGGAGATAATGGTTCTATTGAAGAGAATTTTCTCGCCTTAATCTACCCCCATCCCTACCCTATTTTGGTTCTGGCATGTTGCTATAAAAAAAAATGAGAGAGAAAAATAGGAGGACCTTCTCATAGTTGTTGTTGAAATACCTCTGTATGGGTGCCTTTTTGAGCTAACACACAATGTAAAAGTGAACAAAAATTAATTGCCCAATGGGCAAATGATAAAAAAGCTGAGTGATCCAAAACTACTCTGTGGCTAGACACATGTGGTTGCAGGGAAATATGGTCTCAGATTCCTCACATTGTATTTTTTACTGTTACCTTAATAACTAACATGATATCCACAACACATGCTATATTAAGGGAGCAAAGGGAGTGTCACAAACCCATTACATTGAAAGCCTGGATTGCAAGTATTGAAACAGTTTTTCTTCTGTCAGAGTGCAAACTTGCTACTTGCTGTATTCTTGCCCCCTTTAACATATTCATATAACTTAAATATATTCTGTTTGTTTCCAGTATCTGGCCGCAGTATGTGAAAGACAGAATCCGTTCCACCTACATGTATTTTGCAGGAAGTGTTGGTTTGACAGCATTGTCTGCTGTTTTAGTTAGCAGATCTCCAGCCCTCATGGGGCTAATGATGAGGGGGTCTTGGCTGGTAAGTTCGGTTTTTTTGGTGTTCTCTATCTAACATCGGTTAGAATGCATCTCTCAAAAGAATTCTTCAACCTCCCATTGACTGAGTTAAATTTTCTCATAACCTGTAGGGGCTCTCTAAATCGCAAGTGATGAAAAGACCAATAGGTAGACAGGATTCAATAAAATATCCCATGGTTTTGACCCTATTTGAGTGGTGCTGCTTCTCACAGAGAACCCAGGGAACTGTAGCATAGGCGTGCTCAGTTGCCCGCTTGCCAAATGAAAAACGTCAAAAGATTACGTGTTGTTTCATGTGTGAGAGACTGATTCTGGAGTGAAGCACTTACGGCCAGGTTTGCACAGAGCCGGGATTAACACAATCTCTCTCACGCTGCTTAGTTAACAATTAAAACAGGTGGGTTTTCAGTATTGATGCTGAAGTCTGTCCGCACAGTGAGGGGCAAGTATTGCATGTTCTTTTTGGGGGCAGGCGTGTTCTTCCAGAAACAAGGAGATTTTATACCTTGTTGGAATATAATTTATTTTGCCAGGGATGGCACTTGGTCGGCAGCAGATCTGTGCTTGCTATAGGTTAATCGCCTATTAACACAGCCCCTTCAAAGCTTATCTTCCTAATTTCTTTAACAGTGTGGTTGGAAATAGACGTGGAGAAACAAGGGACCTAGTTTCACCACATGGCAGTAAATTGAAGAGTTTGCAGTCACATGCTGAAGCAGTGATGGCATTATGCTGCAATCCCAACCCCAGTTAGATGGGGATATGCTCCACTGAATTCTCTGGGATTTATTTTTTAATAGAGATGGATGGGACTGCAACATAAGCCTCAAATCTCACTTTTAAAAACACCCAGTATCTGCCATCTTGCCAGAAAAACAACCTGAAGATCCATTGTGCCCACTAGAGGGAGCCACCGCTAATTTAGTCAAATATTGCCTTTGCGTGGAAGGTTTCGGCAAGATAATGTGTGACTGAAACACACTGGCTAGGAAGAAAATGTATTGCACAAGTATAGCCATTGCCAAAGCAGAATTGGACGAAGCTGCCTGATTAGGACCTTTGTGACACGAGTATAATTTCCTGCCATGTTATCTGGGGAAAGACCCCGAGTGAATATTGCCGTATCATAAGTGAACTTTAGTCAGCTGTAAAATGCTTAGTAAAAAAACAAAAACAAACCCAAAACTATAAAACAATTTGCTAGTAATAACAACAATCTTTTACAGGCAATTGGTGCGACATTTGCTGCAATGATTGGTGCTGGAATGCTGGTTAGATCAATAGATTATGAACAGAGCCCTGTCCCTAAACATCTGGCTTGGATGCTGCACGCAGGTAGGTGGCTTCTGATTTTCCCAAACAATTATTGTTGTTGCTGTTGTTGACCTCAAATGTAAGTTGCATTGAGAATTCCCCTGATCAGCTCCCTGATTTATTTATTGATTCACTGAAGGATGGATAGTTCTCGCTTGCAGTCAAAAACATACTTGACAATCCAGCTGATTTGCTGTGGAGCTGTAGAATAGTGCTGCGGGGTGGGTTAAAATACATTTAGAGGGAGGCAATCAAGGTTTATTATTGTTGTTGTTGTTGTTAGAATGTATATACTGCCCTATACCCAGAAACACTGGCCTTAAAGACACATGCCATCTAGTGTGAAGATATTTAAACATACAGTGACCAGGTTCCAAACACCATCCATGCAGCTCCACATCCATATGTGGCAATCTTGACTTCTCCTGGTGTCATTTCTTTTTGCCCCCCCCCCTCAAAAAAGCCCTCAGCTCCAAAGGTTGGATCCCTCAAGAATAGCACCCCTAGAAGGGCAAGGGATAACTTGCTAGAAGCTGGACAGTCTTCATGCATACATGGAAGTGGGTTTTAAAAATATATATATATTAAGGAATTTTTCTATTACAAAACATATGTACCTTTCACAGTCTGTCTCTTCTCTCCACTTTTAATTCATAGAGTCTTATTCTCAGTTCATTTACATTTAGGGAGAGACACTTTTGTCATAGACATCTTGCAGTCTGGGGGGGGGAGGGGGTCAGATGGGATCCAGAGCTTCTGTTGCAGTTCCCTTGCAGTGTTCAGTTCTACAGAATTTTCGTGGCATCTAGCATAGACTTGGGTTGTTGTTGACTCATAAGGGTGTCGTGGAACTCCAATCTGAGGAAGCCTGGGGTGATTTAAAATATTGGCACTTGAGGCTAGCATTGCAGCAGGGTGAAAATGTGATTGCCTCATCACCAGTCGGTAGTTAACTAGGTTTGCCATATTTCAAAAAGTAAAAACCAGGACACCCTGAAAGTTGTTGAGCTTGTTTTAGGAAGATCCCAAAATTGTTGAGCTGTTTTTAGGGGAAACTCAAAAGCATTTTTCAACCGTGATTTTTCGATTGACGTCTTAAGATGGCTTTGACATCCCAGTAATGTCCGGGAAAGTCCGGACGTATGGCAACCCTAACTTAACTTGCCGCATACGTATTCCCATTTATCTAACTTGTATCCCAAACCTACAACACTGATTTGTTTCTAGGGCGCTGACAGTGTAGTAAAACACAAAAAGTTCGAACTAAAACAGCGACAGGCGATTTAAATAGATGGCAAGACTAAGCTCCTCTAAGTTTGGTTTCTGTTCGCAGTCCTTAAAAGCCTTGATGTGCCATGTATGCAGTTGAGTAACTGAATTAATATTGGTACCTCTTTCTTCCCTCAGGTGTCATGGGTGCCGTTGTGGCTCCTCTTACTCTACTGGGTGGCCCCCTGCTCATTCGAGCTGCTTGGTACACAGCAGGAATCGTTGGTGGTCTCTCGACTGTGGCTATGTGCGCACCGAGTGAGAAGTTTCTGAACATGGGAGCGCCACTGGGAGTGGGCTTTGGCCTCGTGCTTGCTTCTTCCCTTGGTCAGTGGATGCTGTTGGGTGTAGAGTGTGATTGAGCTGCCTAGAATCAAGCTTGCTTTATGCATTCCTTCTGTTCCTTAACAAATGTGTTCCGAAAATTTGTGTTATGTACATTTCTGCTGGTTGGCCATCTACGTTTCTCGGCATATTAAAAATGTTCTGTTTGAAATTAGACCTACTCAGGTTTATATTTCGCTCTGGCTCTCCCTCCCGCCCCCCAGTGAACTTGTAAAGAGCAAATATCGGACATCTAAAGTTAGAAAAAGGGAGGCTGATTATAAGTAACATGTCCTCAGTGATTTCATGGTCAATATCTTATTTAGATAATGCTTTCCATTCAGTGGTGCATTTTGCATATGAAAGCACTGTTTGCATGTGGCATAACTGTGTGTGTCCCCAAAATGCATACTTGGTTCTTGATAGCCTTTGTGTATATCTTCCAGGATCGATGTTCTTTCCTCCTACGACTGCTTTTGGTGCCGGCCTCTATTCCGTCGCTGTTTATGGTGGCTTGATACTTTTCAGCATGTTCCTGCTCTATGACACTCAGAAAGTCGTACACCGTGCAGAAACTCAACCGCTGTATGGCGTAGGGATGCAAAAGTATGACCCCATCAACATGTAAGTGCTTCCTCTTGATAAACGTGATGCAAATTCATGAAATATTTAGAGAATCCTAGTTTTCTGGAATACAAGCAAACTGTGTGCATGCTATGTTTAGGTCTGCCTAGAAGTCTATAGACCTTTTAATAAAGGGTGGCTTGTCATTCTTTTCAGTGATTGCTGCTTAGAAGGTTAGGAAGATGAGGAGCAGCTGCACCAGGAGGCCGGGTGCAATAGACAACCTCTGATTTTCATTAGCTATCTCCAGTAAAAACAACCCTTTGTGTTACAGGCTTAGAAACAGCTGTTACCTAGTTTAAGGAGAGCAATTTCCAGGCCATTTTGCAAGAAAGCTTTGCAAATACAGTCGTACCTTGGAAGTCGTACGGAATCTGTTCCAGAAGTCCGTTCGACTTCCAAAAATGTTTGGAAGTTTGAATTAATTTTATAATGAAATGATTTTAGAATGTTGTATTATTTTATTGTTGTTAGCCGCCCTGAGCCCGGCTTTGGCTGGGGAGGGCGGGATATAAATAAAATTTATTATTATTATTATTATTATTATTAAACCAAAGTGCGGCTTTGTTGGAAGCCCCGTTGGACATTTGGGTTCCAAAACACCTGAGTACCAAGGCGTTTGGGATCCGAGGTACGACTGTACTGGTGACAGCAAGGAATATACAATAGGATGACTGGGGAGGAAGCCATTTGTGGATAGTATTCACTAATATTTGTTTGTATACGCTAGTAAGGTCCGTGAACTTAGTTTGTGGTGTTTTTGTATCAAAACCACGAATGGACTTCAGTTTGAACACCGGGGTGCTGTGCCAAATCATTTGCATCATTCTTTTTCCTTGCTAGAGGACAAGGAAAGTTTGTTAAACTAATGGCTGCTTCTCTTGTCTTTCAGGTGTATGGGTATATACATGGATACTCTAAACATCTTCATCAGAGTCGCCACCATGCTTGCTACCGGCAGTGGCAACAGGAGAAAATAGACCGCAACTTCCTTCCTCGGGCCGAACTGATAGCTCACCAAAAACTTTGGCTTGTCTGATTAGCACATTATATCTCCTAAAACTGCCACTGGGTTGGAGGCAGCTTTCATGTAGCAGTCAGATATTCCTAGCACTTCCACGTGACCTTTTAAGGTGTTTTCGGAGTAATGTGATTTGGATCTTAACACGAGTGGAAAGTAAATTGCTGCATGCCATTAAATCATTTCTCCCTGATTTGGGGGGGTTTGGAAATGTGTAAGAAGTTTATTTTAAAATATGTAGATTTGTAGCCGGTGTAAGTTTAATTTCCTCCTCTTAAAAGGTGAAGTTGTGGTCTTAACTCCATATATAGGAGCAGACCCAAAGGGCGATGCATTTAAACCAAAATTAACATCAAAGGGAGCTGTATTTGGAAGTTATTTGCAACAGATTGTGCTCCGCAGCATACTCTTTGGTGGTAACTGAATGTAACATACTCGGGACTGATAACAGAAATGGCTAATAAAATAAAATCTCTAAAAGGATATTTGTTAGGATCCTCTTTGCTTTCCCTTGCAGACGATCGGGGAACTTACCAACAGACTATATTGTATTTGTACTACTGTCACACAAATGAGATCAGCTAAGTGTTGCTTCTTTTTGAAGAGATTGTGGAAGCAACGCTGAAGTGTAGGTTAACTCAAGAGTTGCTTTTCGCTATCGCTAACAGCAAGGGTAAAGGAATCAATTTGAGCATTTCTGACCTGCATTTTCCTTCAAAGTCAAACTGGGACACAATTTTAACTTTGAAGCCCGCATCCCTCTCTTCCGGGCTCAGAATGTTGCCTATCAACTGGCAGTTTCTTTTGATATTTATCTAAAGACATGTGGCCTCCTTTACAGAACACTGATTTCTAAAAGATGTCTAATTCAAGAGCCACACTTCTGAAAAGAATATTTTTTTAAAGCTGGGAAAGCAGATGTATGTGAATTCATTCATCAGACAGAACAGAAGTTATTTTGGAAATTGCTGGACCTCTTTGCTACCGTAGTACTCGTCTGTTATTTTTAAGTATTGTGGCACAGCAATTCAGTAACTTTATTTTCCATCCGCTTTTGCCATTTGTGCTTGTACCAGCTTCTGAAACAATAAAGTCTTCGCTGAGAAATTTATTGGTCTTGTTTTCTGTAAGGTGCTACAGAGATATTTTACTTAAAACTGTGCTTTTAAAAACGCTTTTCATATACTTGAAGGCACTTGAGCAGTTTTCATTTTCCTTCCGAATTTACCCTTTTTAGGGGAAACCTCACAAAATTGAGTGTTCACAGGTCGTACTCTGTTTAGTAATCTGCCAGCTCCATAGAGCTCTCCTTTCACTCCACCAGGCATCCATATTTGGGGCTTTTTTTATTTCCTTGTGTTTTGCACCGATAGCCTCAGAGGCTTCTGGATGTTGTTTGGGGGTGGGGAGCCTTGGGAAGTGGCTAAAACCGTTGGAAGGGGTTTTCCTTGAGAGGAGACATGTTTTTGGAGATGGGTCTTTCTGCAGACCCATCAGAGTCTGGGGACCCTGGGCACTTGTGCAAGGTATATGCCCTGAATCCAGCAGCAGCAACTCCCTCACCTGCCCAGGTGTAGGGAACCTGAAAAGCTTGCTCCAGCGCTCCCAGAGGTTCTGGATGGAATCTACACACATATAAAAAATGATGTGAAAATGCTTTATGTTAACATTTCGAAATATAAATTGAAATTGCCATAGCTCACTGTCGCCATCTAGTGTCACGTTTATATATTGCACCTTACAACAAACTTAAAATGTTTCATCTGCAGCTGTATAGCTGAGTCCCTGGTACACTGGGAAAAGAGGGGAGGGGGCTGGCTCATGCCTACACCTCACAGGATGCCACCATTTTGTTCTTGAAGGGCTGGCCTATCTGGGACAGGCTCTTGGCTACCTGCAGCTTACATCCGATTCACCTGAAAGTGGTGCCTGATAGGCCAAACCGATGCCAGATAGGCCATGTTTCCAGGTACGCCAAAATATGAGCCCTCGGCGCCCTGACCTGCATGTCACAGTTTTCGCCAAAATTCCGCCGTCGTCCGATTCACTCAAAAACGGCACCAAACACCTGCAAATGTTCCCTGCAACCTTTGGCATTGTGAATGCCATGTTTCACAGTAGGCCATAAAATGAGCACCCAGCGCTCTAACCTGCGTACCGACATCTGATTTACTTGAAAACTGTGCCAAACACCTGCAAATGGCCGTCTGCAGCGTTTGGCGGTGCAAACATCGTGTTTCCTAGTAGGCCGTAGCCAATTTGCAGGTGTTTGGTGCCGTTTTCGAATGAATCGGACAATGTTGGAATTTTGGTGAAAACCCACTGGTCAGAGCACCAATGGCTCATTTTTTGGCCTACGTGGGAAATGTGGCATATGCACCGCCAAATGCTGCAGTGGCCAATCTGCAGATGTTTGGCACCGTTTTTGAGTGAATCGGTGCAAATGCTGCATTTCCTGGTAGGCCCCAAAATGAGCCCTTAGTGCCCTGACACAGTTTTTGCCAAAATTCCGACGTCCGGTTCACTCGAAAACAGAACAAAACATCTGCACATTGCCCCCTGCAGAGTTTGGCGCTGCATACGCCATGTTTCCACATAGGACAAAAAATGAGCCATCAGATTAGTTTTCAGAAATCGGGCAAATGTCCCGTAAAACCAGTCACGGGGGTTAAATAGTGCCTTTTAAAAACCCTTCAAAAATTTCTTGTAGCTTTAATGTCTAAGGTGCATTTGAGTGTTGTCCCCCAGTGCCTTGAAACCATTGATAGTTTGTGAATCATAGGCAAAGAAAGGTGTGCTACTGTTGCTCCTTATTTTGAACTTCATTGGTTTTTAAAAGCACTCATTATGCGTGGCCTTCTGGACTTTGACACCATCCTGATGAGGCTGCACGCCTTCAGCCCAGGAGGTGTTTTACGAAAGTATTTGCAAAGGTTCATATCCTTCTGTTAATCATAAACTCCAACATTATAGTGCTGTGTTAGAATTTTATTATTTACAGTTCATAATGCTCTGATCCTGGAATGCCACAGTGTCATAAATTAACCTACTATGTACTTGTGCCGGGTGGGGGGGATCATATGAAAACAGATGTATTGAAATATGGGTAATATTATTTCTGTCGGGAGTGACAGATTTGGGGAAAATGTTAAGACCGTATATATTATTTTTGTTGGTTTAATAAATTAATATATGATGTTCATTTCCCTCCCCCTGTCACCTGTTGTACTATTGTATAATGCACAGTAAAAATTAAGATTAAATACCTTATTTCCCCGAATATAAGCTACACCTCTTTTCCAAATTCACTACCTTAGAAAAATTGGCTTTTACGATATCGCTGCTGAAACAGACATACAGTAAAGCGGAACAACAACAAAAGTTTTCTTGCCGATTTGCAAGCTTAAGACTGTTCATTTGCCATTTACGGGTGTGAGAGCCTACGGAATTGTCGCAACTGAATATCATTTTGCGATTTTAGCGATTGTACGGTAACTTTTGTGGACTTTCAAGATCAAAGGCTCAAATTGGCTTGGAGTTACAATTCTACCAACCGCAGCAATTTTCAGCCTGTAACCCAATTTTAAGGGACAGGCTTATATTCGGGTATTGTCTCCCCCCCCCCCTTGAATTTTAAAGGTGCGGCTGGTGCGGCTTTAAAGGTGCGGCTGGTGCGGCTTATATTCGGGCCAATATTGTAATGACAATATTCTCACTCTACAAGAGTGATCCATTGTGGGAATAGGTTTCCGCACCCAGAAAAAGCCCACCGGCATTAGATGATTGTGTGTTGCACATGCTTCAATGTACCACATAGGATTGCTTGCCACCAGGGTGGATTTGATTGAAATCTAATCGATTTAAATCATGATTTAAATCACTAGTCAGTAAGACTTGATTTAAATCTTCCTTCCTTCCTTCCTTCCTTCCTTCCTTCCTTCCTTCCTTCCTTCCTTCCTTCCTTCCTTCCTTTTACAGAAAGAATCATTCTTGCTGGTATAATCTTAGTATTTACAACCAGATGAAGGGAAAGTGCGAGTTACAGTTCAAAATATCTGGTGGGCTGAAGTATGACTAATGCTATGGACTAAATGGACAGGTCCCCAGACACCAAGTTATACATCTCAGACCCTCCAAGTGTCCCTGTTTTCCAAGGAGAGTCCTGGATTGACAGAGGCTGTCCTGGTTTCTGATGCGATCCCGGAATGTCCTGCTTCTATAATGTACATAATCAAGGATGCAAAATTGGTGAAAAACATCACTCCCTCTGTCAAGGTACAGAGATTGTGGGAATTGTAGTCCAAAACACCTGATTGGAGAAAGCAATTGTCCTCCCTGAATCCTATAAAAGTCTCCAGGCTTGTGAAACAAATAGACCTTTTCCCCTCTCAAGGCCTCCCTCTCTTTCCACCTTCCCTGTCAGGGAAGCGGGGTTTGATTTATTAGTCCCAAAATGCCCGATCTGAGCAGTGAAGCTGCTTTATGATATAGATATATATATATTGGCAGACATCCAGCTCTGAGCGTGGGAGCAAGAGTTGGCTATCTGTTAGTCCTGAATAAAACAGTACAAAGGCCGAGGCTCCTACGGCAATCATGTTTTATCATACCGGGCCGCCCCGATAAATAAACGTTGCATTGCTGTTGGTGAACAGCAATGACTGCCTGAGTCTCTTTGGGTGACAGTCTGCAGCCGGGTGGAACCATGAAGTTTTTGAAACTCCTCGGCTTCCTAGCCATCTTGATTCTCTGCCTCGGGACCTTTTCGGCTGAAAGTGCCGGTAAGCTATGGACTCCACAGCTGGGAACACTTGGCAGGGCTTTATTTTCACAAGAACTTATTTGCCAGGTTGCACCAAAAGTCTCTCCGACCCAGTGCTCTGTTGCCATCAGGGCAGTAGTGCCACGAGGTGGGCTGCACCAGCAAATAAGTCTTGAATTTTAAAGGTGCAGATTATTTGCGGGTGCAGCTTATAGTCGGGCCAATACGGCACTTGCTCATTTTTAGATGTCTGATTATTCGCACAGACCTTTCAAACCTGAGATCCTTTGCCAAGCAGCTTCTACCAATGCGTTAGATGTCATAATGTGTTTTTTTTAGTCTGAATGATATTTTATATGAAAGTGCAATTTATATTTATATTAAATATACTTATAGAATATATTTTATAATATATTCAGATTAAATAAATATTGGTTTATTTTTAAATAAATGAATATCCTATGCCCAAATAGGCCACTTCAGGTTCTAGCATGGGGGACAGGGTGGAACTTACGGCAAGATTCTTTTTTTTTTATAAATAATTTTCATTATTTTCCAATACAAATATACAATTCTGCCAAATTTTCACAATTTTAGTTCTTTTTAGACTTCCTTCGGCTTCTCTGACAATCATCTATATTTATCTCTCAATTTACGCATTCCTCTGTTTATATTGCCATTAAACTTCCCTCCCACTCCTATTTCTTTTTAACAATATATCTTGACTTTCACAGTGCTTCTTGAAATCCCACCAGTGTTGTTTGCACATCACATATTCTTTTCAGATATTCAACAAATTTCCCCAAGTCCTCGATGAACTTTTGGTCTCGGAGATATCTAATTTTTCCGGTTAGTCTGTCCAATTCTGCATAGTCAGTCAGCTTCAGTCTGCATTCTTCTATTGTCGTTATTTCCTCTTGTTTCCATTTCTGGGCCAGTAGAATTCTTGCTGCTGTGACTGCATATTGAAAAAGTTTACAGTCTTTTCTGGAACTTACGGCAAGATTCAAATGTCTGCTCCATTATTTGTTCATGGTTGCCATAAAATGATTAGCCTGCTTGTATTTTTTGTTCCATGTGCTTTATTTTTATTTTATATTGATTCTGTGATTGATATATGTAATTGTTAATATCAGGGGTTCCCAAAAACAGTGGTATACAGACCACCATCGGTCCACGAGTTTCATTCAGGTGGTCTGTGTTTCATATTATATTCTGAATTGTACTTAAAAAAATAAAATTGTTATCTTGCAAGTTGCTTTGGACACAATCTTGTGGAGAAGCAGCACACCAGTGACTGAAAACAGCAAAGAGAAGTATATTGGAAAAGAACTTTGGAGATTACTTTTGTATACCTCATAATAACTAGTGTATGTGTGAAGAGAATAACCAAAACATGGGGGAATTGCCCTCAGACTGCCAAAGATGAAGAACTATTATTTCACCAGTGAATATTCTGAAAATTTGGTTCCCAGGGTGGGTTACGAGCATTTAAAATACGCTGAAAACAGCTTAAGAAACTTAAAAAATAATTAGTTGTGTTGATGATGCATTTCTGATGGCAATCTGAATCATGGAAAGCCAAGCACCCTCTATTTCTCCAGGCCACACTGCTGGGCTTCCTTCTACAGTCTTCAGAATATGGGTTTTTTCTGGGGTTTTTTGCTATTTCATAAGTAGGAATGGCAACAACAAAATGCTGCCATGTCTCCTCACAACCTAAGAGGTGCCCTCATTTCAGAGTGGCTGCCAGCCAGCCAGCCATCGCCCAGTTTTCTTCTCAAGTGAAACTCATAATTCTGTGGCCTCATTTGGCGGGCTTCATGTGCCAGAGGCAACCCCTTAAAAATAAATATTTGCTGTACTTCTATAAGACTAAGTTTGCTCACAGAGGGAGCCATGTTTGTCACCAATCTTTCATCCTTATCTTTCTTTATGTACATTACAGATTTTTATTCTTGGCTGGTTATTCATCGTAAAACAACAACAACAAACCTATGGTTACGTGAAACGTACCCAATAAACACACAAGACGTAACCGGCTGTACTTTTGAATAAATAAAGTATACTATTCATTGTATCAAATTGTAGATTTCAACGTCTCATAAATTTCAATGAAAAAAGCAGAAGACCCAGTGGATCAGTTCATTCCCTAGTCAGTTCATGCATAAGGTCCATACATGTATAAGTGTCTATTCCACTTGTTACAGTTACAGGGTTGTTACAGTTCCACAGAATCCTTTCACAGAGTCTAAGACAAGGATTTCCAGAATATTAGCCTTGTTTCGTCATCCTAGGCTTCATCAGTAGAACAGGCTCATATGTCATATTACAGGATAGTGGATCTTATAGCAATCCACCCTTCATGTGGATTATTGGACTCTATGAACCGATAGGTTCATTTGCTGAAGCTAAGCAATGCTGGTTCTATCCTCCAGGCTGAGGCCATACAAGGCTTAACATGTCTGGCATATTCATCCTGAAGTTATCCCTTGTTGCTACATTGTTGAATTTCTGGGCCTCTCTGTAGCAAGTAGCTCTATAGCCTGTAGGATTCATCAATAATTGCATTCCATCTCCAAAGTTCTAGAACCACTCTCTTGGAAACGGCATCATTCTTATTAGAGCAACTGACCAAGGTGGAAGCTGCAAAGTTTTCCTGTAAGAATTTAAAATTTCTGTTCTGTTAGTCACTGTATATGATTTTAGTTATTTACTGCACCCTACCAGGATTCAGAACAAACTTGTCTAAAGTGCTGTTTGATGCTTTCACAACTTATTATCTATCTATCTCTATATTTTCCCTCAATATTTATTGGCAACATTTTTTAAATCATTCCCTAGGTCCTAAAAGTAGAAGAATTTGCTGCCACAAAATGAAGACTGCACATCACAAGAGAAGTATGGTTTTGTTAATGATGAACAAAGATATGGGTGTCCACCAGGCATTCCTTAATGCAAACCACACCAAACACCTACTGACAGAAACTAGAATGAAACTAAGGGAACTTTTTAAAAAATGTGATAATAATTTTTTATTAATTTTCAATTATAAGCCAATAATAGCCTCATTATAAAAATACCAATTTATAATACGATTACCAATATCTATCATTTAACCAAATTATATAATTTAGGTAAGGTGCCCCCCCCACACGTGCTAGAATTGATGATTTGATTGTTTTCTTTGTTTCTGCGTTCCAAAATCTTATTGATCTCAATTACATTCTGGTCATAATAATAATCCCTTGTATAATTGTATATGAAACTAAGGGAACTTTTTAAAGCTATTAGCACCTAGAATGGAAGCAGGAGCCACTCACAACCCACTCATTCATGGAGCCAAGCCTCATGCCCTTTGTTGCTTCCTAACTCATAACATTTTCAATATGGGTGGCATAGGAAATACCATCCCAAAACAGTGATGGTAGCTATAAATTACTGCAATTGCATGACATCAGCTTTTTCTGTTGTAAAGGTAAAGTTTAGGTCAAGGACTCCTGGACAGTTAGGTCCAGTCGAGTTCAGCTATGGGGTGCTGCGCTCATCTCGCTTCAGGTGAGGGAGCTGGTGTTTGTCCACAGACAGCTTTCCGGGTCATGTGGCCAGCATGACTAAACCACTTCTGGTGCAATGGGAGTGCCAGAGTGCACAGAAATGCCGTTTACCTTCCTGCCACAGCGGTACCTATTTATCTAGTTGCACTGCTGTGCTTTCGAACTGCTAGGTTGGCAGGAGCTGGGACAGAGCAACAGGAGCTCACTTTGGGTACTACTTTTTAAGGAGAATGTCTATACAGTGGTACCTCGGGTTACAGATGCTTCAGGTTACAGACGCTTCAGGTTACAGACTCCGCTAACCCAGAAATAGTACCTCGGGTTAAGAAATTTGCTTCAGGATGAGAACAGAAATCGCGTGGCAGTGGCAGTGTGGGGCCTCATTAGCTAAAGTGGTACCTCAGGTTAAGAACAGTTTCAGGTTAAGAACAGAACTCCAGAACGAATTAAGTTATTAACCTGAGGTACCACTGTATCTATATATCTATATATCTACTGTATATATCTTTAGCTATATCTATTTCATCTATATCTATATAAAATCAGTTACTTTATGAAAAGTCATTGCCCTCAACATTTCACATCATGGGATTTAGACAAACAGAAATAGGGAAGAACAAGAAAGACTGAAGATAATTTCCGGAAATGGAAGAAGAAAAGACTGAGGTTGTTCTGCATATTCCGGAAAGACTGTCATACAGAAGAGGGAAAATAATTATTCTCTGCTGCACAGGGCCAGAGCTAGATTTATAGCTTTTTTAAGTTAAGGGAGGGTGGCTTAAGCTAGAGCATGAGGAGAAATGTCTTAACATGTATGCTAAATTCTTTCAGTTGAACATTTCCCCTCTCTTTGTCTTACAGAGATTAATACCAGAAGTGCCAAACGGCACAACTGTGTGCCTTGTCAGAGATTCAGACATCCAAACATACTTCCTGTTGGACCACTTCCTCTCAACTGAAGTGAACATTTCAGAAGATTTGGGCAAACACATTTCATAAGCGCACATGACTTTGAGCTCTCCCTACCCACCTTCACCCCCTCATTAAACTTTCTCCATCCATTCACTGGGTATTCTTGAGTGACATTGACATCTGGATTTCTAACTGGGGGTTCCCAAACTCAGTTTCAGCAGGTTGTTTGCATTCTGCAACATTGTACATGGTTGTATCTGTTTGCAGCCCCAGAGAATTGTGGGAGTGAAGGGATCTAATTTGGGGACTGTATGCTGGCAAGCAACCCGTTCCTGCTGTTTTCATGGGAGAGTCATAGGGGAACATAGGGGTGTAGCAACATCGCATGAAGTTTGTGGTTTTTTTCACACTACATGTACCTGAATGAAATTTAGTGTGACATTCCAGTATATTGGCCCCAAAGCCACAATTCCTTATTGCAACAAGTAGAAGGTAAAGGAACCCCTGACCATTAGGTCCAGTCATGGATGACTCTGGGGTTGCGACGCTCATCTCGCTCTATAGGCAGAGGGAGCAGGCGTACAGCTTCCGGGTCACGTGGCCAGCATGACTAAGCTGCTTCTGGTGAACCAGAGCAGCGCACGGAAACACTGTTTACCTTCCTGCCTATTTATCTACTTGCACTTTGAAGTGCTTTCAAACTGCTAGGTTTGCAGGAGCAGGGACCAAGCAACAGGAGCTCACCCTGTCACGGGGATTCAAACCGCCGACCTTCTGATCAGCAAGCCCGCGTACCTCTATTGCAACAAGTACTGCAGTGTGAAAATAACACTAGAAAACAGGGCAGAAGTGTTAGCATTATAATTAGGAAAACTGATGCACTGTTCCTGTGTCTGAATGCATCCGGAGTAGCTTGCGCTATCGGTGTCATGCCTCTGCTATCCTTGCAACATGCTCCCCAGACCCCAACCCCGGATAAATAAAAGACCACTAAATCTGGTTGGGATCAAAACAGGCCACAACTTTATGGAATACAAAATGTTTTATTTAAAAATAATGTTTCAAAATGAGAGGTGTCTTATACACAGACAGTGCATTGGTGGGACTTGGATTGGTTGGTATGACGCTGATTGTCAGCGGCTATTGTGCGTGTTATTGGTGGCTGCGTCATGTGCTGGTGCCGATTGGCTGTCGCTGTGGCAATTGGGCGGGTGATTTGCGGCTTCTGCCGGTGAGGGGACAGACGATAGACAGATCTTGCAACGCATTCCCCCCTTTTAAAAGCTCAACAATTCTGGGCCATTCTCCGCAATTTCTTAAATTGGAGCCCCCCCAAAATAGGGGGCGTCTTATACATGGGGGCATGTTATACATGGAAAAATACGGTAAATAATAAATTATTATTATTATTACCCACATTGTCAATTCCTTTGCATTGGCCCAAATCATCCGCCCCCCAATTGGATGATCAAGGCATCCGGGGGGCCCTTGGGACTCAATTCTTGCCATTATCAGGGGCATAAACTCTTGCCACTTCATGCCCCAGCAGCCCAGCCAGTGAATCCGGGAGCCAGTTGGGAGCCCGAGCACAGCCCCCAAACCAGTGGTATAGCGTGCATCTGTGCCCAATGCACAATACTGTGCCCGCATATCCAGAGGTTCTTGTTTTATTTTGGAATTTGTTCAGTGAAGATCTGTTGCTATTGACCTTTCTCGCTGATCAACTTTGGCTCTGCCACCGCTAAGAGGGCTGGTCATCTTACTGAAATCAGTCTCACTAAATTAATTTTCATATTTCTATCCTATGCTTCCTTCAAAGAGCTTAGGGCTGCATACAAGGGGGTTACCCCATGTTATTTTCACTGGCAACTCTAGGAGGTAGCTTAGAGTAAAGTGAATAATTGAACCAAGCTCCTTTATAGGCCAATCCTATACTCAGAAGTAAGTCCTACTGAGTTCAATGAGACTTCCTCCTGAGTAAACTAGGAAAGCCTATGTGCCATTCATGGGGAATTGAACTCACCCCTCTCTATTTCTTCTCCATTACTCATCCTGTACCACCCTGGCTCTCTTTTACCTACACCCTTGTGCAAATTAATTGAAATAAACAAGGTAGTTTATTGTACAAAACTCACATATACATGTACAAAACTCACATATACGTACATTAGTAATGGATATGACCTCCGCTATTTTTAAGCAGAATTTGAACACGGTTAGGCATGGAGTATACTAGTTTCAAACAGTCACTGTTGATTTTCGGATCCCTGTACCACACTTGAAACAGTGCCTGAATGAACTTCTCCATAGCCATACAGTCTACAGCATGGAGGCAACTTTTGCATATAGCCCACAAATTCTCAATGGGATTTACGTCCAGGGAATTCCCTTGCCAATCAAGGACCTGTATTTGCTGCTCTGTCATGAATTTCTTCACCACTTTCGATGTGTGACAGGGGGCTAGGTCCTACTGCAATATCCCAGTACTGCCAGGATACTTCTTTTCCAGCTCTGGAATAACTCTCTTTTGTAGAACCTCAATATATTGTGGTGCGCGCATCATTCCTTCTATTGGCTGCATGCTTCCGACACCATAATGATCAACTGATTTTTTGTGTTTACAGTGGTACCTAGGGTTAAGAACTTAATTCATTCCAGAGGTCCGTTCTTAACCTGAAACTATTCTTAATCTGAGGTACCACTTTAGCTAATGGGGCCTCCTGCTGCTGCTGTGCGATTTCTGTTCTCATCCTGAAGTTCTTAACCCGAGGTACTATTTCTGGGTTAGTGGAGTCTGAAGCGTCTGTAACCTGAAGCGTCTGTAACCCGAGGTACCACTGTATTTTGAGTACAGGATTATGAGTCAGATAGAAAACATGCTTTATTTCAATTAATTTGCACAAGGGTGTATGTAACACAATGCAGGTATACCCAAAAGTAAGTTCAAGGACTTACTTCCACCTGTGGCATGTTTGCTGACCTTTTATTAGATTTCCTTCTGAGTAAAGCAGTTTCAGTACTGGGGAATTCTACACAGCAATGAATGGCCTTTAAGCACTTATCTCTGTGATTCACTCACTTTCATTTCACAGTGTGGGTGGGGTGAACTTTCGATATGCTTCCATTATTGCTAAGCAATTACAGTAGTTCAAAAACTAACCAGCAGAGGGCTGCCGAATCCAGAGGTCTGAGCAGCCCCATTGCCCTCAGCCACTTTGCATCAAACATATTTGTGGCATGCTTGCAGATTGAATGATCCTGGTCCGACTGCACTGGCTACCAATTAGTTTCCGGGTCCAATTCAAAGTGCTGGTTTTGAGCTATAAAGTCTTAAATGGCTCAGGACTGCAATATCTCAAGGACTGCCTCTTTCCATATGAACCTACCCAGACCCTGATCATCTTCTGAGGCCCTTCTTCGTGTGCCTTCTCCACGAGAGGTCCAGAGGGTGGCAACACGAGAAGGGGCCTTCTCTGCAGTGGCTCCCCGTCTGTGGAATGCTCTCCCCAGGGAGGTTTGCCTGGTGCCTTCATTTTACACCTTTAGCCATCAGGCAAAAACTTTCCTTTTTCACCAGGCCTTTGGATGATTTGATTTACATCCTATGCCCTTTTAAAATGTGGCTCTTTGGGGGGTTGTTATTGGGCTGTTGTTGTTTTTATTTTGATTATATATTTTGCTGTTTAGTATTTTGATTTTGTTTTGTGAACTGCCCTGAGACCTCTGGGTGTAGGGTGGTATAATAATAATAATAATAATAATAATAATAATAATAATAATATGAAAAGCACCCAACAAACCTATCATGCCCTTCAACGTTTCTCCAATGAAAATAAGGATGTCAATAATAATAATAATAATAATCATCATCATCATCATCATATGCATGTGTTCAACTAAAAAGAAAGTGGCTTTGCTCTGTATGGGTACTTGGTACCTCCCTCACAAAAAATTATATCTTTATATAATGTATATTTGTAAATAAACAGCTATCATGAAAAGCACCCTACAAGCCTATCATACTATTTTCTCTGATGAAAATAGGGATCTCCTATTTAACCACAACCACAACAACAGTACTATTTATACCCCACTCATATGACTGGGTTACCCTAGCTACTCTGGGTGACTTCCAACATATATAAAAACATATTAAAACATTAAACGTTAAAAAACCCTCCCTACAGGGCTGCCTTCAGATAGTGCAGGGGTCAGATAACTCCATACCTTCCAACATTTCTCCAGTGAAATAGGGACATCCTAAGGAAAAGCAGAACATTATGGGATCAGATCAGAAACCGGGACGGCTTCTGTAAATCTGGGGCTGTTCCAGGAAAATAGGGACACTTGGAGGGTCTGTCCTAGGCATGGGAGTAACAACTTTTGGAGTTAGTGGGGCTGCACTTTCCCTCTTGTTTTTCTCTTCAGTGGGAAATAAGGCCCTGTATCAAATGTCTCTAGAACTTTCTACTGTTTGGAGAAGTGGAGGAGCCATGCATGAAACACAGACATACAGTGGTACCTCAGTTCTTGAACATCTCCATTGACAAATGTTTCGGAACCCAAACGCCGAAAACCCGGAAGTAAATGCTTCCATTTTCGAACACACCTCAGAAGTCGAACGGCTTCCACTGTGTGTTTTTCAATTTTCTCCATTGAACTTGCAGACAGCCCTTTGTGCCTCGGTTGTCGAACATTTCAGAACTCGAATGGTCTTCCGGAACGGATTACGTTTGAGAACCGAGGTACCATTGTAATTGTTCTGGCTGCAACTGTTTTTTTCAATTGAACCACTGGCTTCAACTGATACAAGGTTTATGTATTTTCTTGCAGGTTTTAATGGATGAGCACACTTGCGAAAAGCCTTTAGCCACTTAATCTGGCCTGAAAATCGACTGCAGAAACCAGAATTCAGTGCAGCAGTCGGAATAAAGCTAAACATCTCTGTTAATGAGTCATACTGTTGAACCTCGTTTCCCGTCAGTGTCTTCAGTTGCGGGGGAAGACTTAGTTCACAATTTCCCTTTGACTCACCTTCTGCCTGGCAAGGGATAAGAACATGGATTTGCCGTGTGATAATCCTCTCATAAGCACAATGCCATCTGTCCTCCTTACCAAAGTGTAAGTGGAGAAATCAGGTCACCCTGTGGCAGCACAAACAGGCAGATACCACGACTGCACAGCCATTTTGATTTCTGTGGTGTGGCAGGCCGACTCAGCCGTGTCTCTTGAGTGTGCGTTCCACCCCATCGTACTCAGATGACCAATGAATGGAACGCACACGCACGCACTAATTTTTATTAGATTTTCTGTTTACCAATTTTAAATACTCATTTAAACATCCTTACAATTTCAATGACTTCCCTTCTTCTCTTTCCTTGGTTTGTTTTACATACCATAAATCCCTGCATATTTTACATAAACTAAACCATCCAGTATTCCATTATTACACCCATCAAAACTTATTTACACTGTTGAATTTATCTTAATGCTGCCAGCGTTTTCAAGCATACATTCGTACCTTGAAAGTAGACAGAATCTGTTCCGGAAGTCTGTTCAAATTCCAAAACGTTCAAAAACCAAAGCACGGCTTCCGATTGGCTGCAGGAAGCTCCTGAATTCAATTGGAAGCCATGGAAGCCCTGTTGGATGTTCCAAAAGTAGTTTGCAAACTGGAACATTCATTTCTGGATTTGTGGCATTTGAGAATTAAGCTGTTCAAAAACCAAGGTACGACTGTACACAATTTCCCCCCATTTATTCAATAAATACATTTTCCAATCTTCTTTAAACGTATGTTTTTCCTGTTCTCTTATTCTATATGTTAAGACTGCAAGATGGGCATATTCCATCAGCTTAAGGGGCCATTCTTCTTTAGCTGAGACCTCGCTCGTTTTCCATTTTTGGGCTATCAAAACACAGGCCACAGTAGTAGCATACATAAATAACCTTTTTTGACACCTGGGAATTTCTGTCCAAATTATCCCCAACAAAAAGGACTCTGTTTTTTTGGGAGGGTACTTTTAAACATTTTTTTTCATTTCATTATGGATCATTTCCCAATACTCTTTTACGTTTTTACAAGTCCATCACATATGAAAAAACATTCCCTCAACCTCCTTGCATCTCCAGATGATTCAGTCTCCATGATTCAGTCTTACACATCTTAGCATCTTACTCGGAGTTAAATACCATCTGTAAATCATATTCAGGTAGTTTTCCTTCAAAGAATAACATGCTGCGAACTTCAAATTGCTTTTCCAAAGTTTCCCCCAGAGGTTAAAGTCTATTATTATGTCCTATATCTATTGCCCAGTGTGTCATAGAAGCTTCAACAAGCTCGTCTTTTGTTTCCCAATCTAATAAGAGATTGTACATTTTAGATAAAAGTTCTTCTTTGTTTTGTAGAAGATCTTTTTCAAATTTTGAGCTTCGGTCCAGAAAGTCATTTTTCCTGTCTGTTTTAAACGTTTCATGTAACTGATGATGTTGTGACCAGCCTGTATCATGGCCCAATGAATGGAACTTAAACCACCCTGTGATCCCTGGACAAAGGTGATATATAAATTTAATAAATGATAATAGGAACTTAAGAGTTGGCTGATTTCTCAACAGCCCCCACTGAATGCCTGTCACAGTTCTGCGGGACAAGTTGTGAGCTGGGACACAACTCAGAAGAAGGGAAGACCGCCCTTCACCTTGGCACATAGAGAGTGATGCGAGGGTCACCATTGGAACTGTTCGGTCATCCTTCCAAGTGTGCTGGAAAGATGTCTGCCATTCTTTCCTATGAAGAAACAGAAAACACTGTGCTTGGGAACAATGTTGTAGAAGGGGCTAGACTTTGCCCCCTTGTTGTTCCTATTAGTAGTCCAGCTTTCATCAACAAAGGCCTTAGAAGGAAGAGCTTCGCACTGGGTAATATTTATAGGTCTTATTATCATGACACACATCTTGCCGGTAAATAATTGTAACTGCTAATTGTGGTTTTTCGAATAAGGGAAGAGTGATTTGCAGCTAAGTCACCCTGCCTTTCCTATGCTCTTCTCAGATAGCTCAAGGATGGAAACAAGATAAAGTCCCTACCAGAGAAGAATGGCAAATAAAGCTGTTGGACTATGCCAAAATGGTAGCACTGACCAGAAAAACTCAGGAACCAGGAAGACAAGAATTTTAATAAGGAATGGGAAAAAATTACAATTTACCTTAAAAACCACTGTAAGCAGTTGAAAACATTAGCAGGACTGCAATAGCACTTGTAATGTAAAGAGAACTATGGATACAATGGAGTTATTTTAAAAACCTGGTTATTTTTAAAAAGATGCAGTAGAAAAGGTTTAATAACAGAACCTATGGAGGGGAAGGTGGGAAGATTTGGGAGAATTCAGAAGAATCTTGTAACTTTGGATGTTTTGTGGTATGATTGTAAACTTAAATATGTAAAACCAAAAATAAATAAATTATTAAATAAAAAAACCTATGCTCTTCTCAAAGGTAAAGGTACCCCTGACCATTAGGTCCAGTTGCAGACGACTCCAGGGTTATGGCGCTCATCTCGCTCTATAGGCCGAGGGAGCTGGTGTTTGTCCGCAGACAGCTTCCAGGTCATGTGGCCAGCATGACTAAGCCACTTCTGGTGAACAAGAGCAGTGCATGGAAACGCCGTTTACCTTTCTGCCGGAGTGGTACCTATTTATCTACTTGCACTTTGACGTGCTTTCAAACTGCTAGGTTGGCAGGAGCTGGGACCAAACAATGGGAGATCACCCCGTCGCGGGGATTTGAACCGCTGACCTTCTGATGAGCAAGCCCTAGGCTCAGTGGTTTACACTCAAAAGAGTCAAGTAGTAACATTGCTACTATTAAGTTGTGGAAAAGTCCAGGGTGAATCCTTGTTCCTGGCATGCTACATTTCATTTGATCTGTAGCCAAAGCATTTTCAGCTCTTTCATGATGCTATAGGAAGATTACACTTGCTGCTTATGTTTGCAAATGAGTGCCTTGGAGCACGCACAGAGTGCCTGTCCCTAATTGCTGACAGTCTGCAAGTCCTTCTATTTGTGTATTTATTTATCTATCTCATCTATCCCGCCTCACAAGGCAGCGTTTGAGATTAGAAGTTTAAAATTAACATTCTGTTGTGAAAGTAAAAAAGGTTAGAATACATTAAAATGAATATTAAACAGTGGTCATAAAGCCCTTAATTGATCTACAGAATGGGTAAAAAGCCGAATAGGCAAAAAGGCGTTGTAAAAACTGCAATATTCAATTCCATCTCCTGGTCAACTGCATGCACAGATGGATTGGCTAACAGTACAATTAATGGCACAATTGCACACCCTTGCCTGCACAATTTGTTTTTAAGAGAAACTTTTACTTTCCAGACCGCAGTACGTTTGTCCAGCTTCTGTCACGGCTGATGAAATTCATAAAACAGCAGCTGTAAATGTATTTTATGAGCAACAGGTAAATAGCACCAGAGGGGCAGAGCCAGACTTCCAGACTTCACAGACTTCCATCCTCCCCTCCATGGAGTCCTCTTGCCAACATTTTTCACTGCATATCATGTTTTCCTCTGATTTTTTCATAGTATTCTATTTAAATCCATAGTTCTTTTCACATTGCAAGTGTTATTTCAGTCCTGCTAATGTTTTTACAGTGTTCTTTTAAATATATTACAAACTTTCACCAGTCTTTATTAAAGTTTTTGCCATTGTGGTTTCTGGTTTTTCCAGTCATTTTGGCCATCTCTGTGTAGCCCAACAGTTTTGTTGTCCTCTCTTCTTATGTAGGTATTTTATCTTCCTTCCATCTTTGGTCTAGAAGCATCAGGGCTGCTGCCGTCACGTACAGAAACAATCTTTTCTACTCCCTTGGTATCTCTGCACCTAAATTCCTAATAAAAAGGCTTCTGGCTTTTTTTAACAAATGTTATTTTAAAGATCTTTTTCAACTCATTATATATCATTTCCCAATATGCTTCTATTGCCTAACAGGTCACATATGATAAATGGCGCCCTCTTTTCCCTTGCATTTCCAGCACATATTTGAAGTATTCTTATACATCTTTGCAAATTTACTGGGAGTCAAATACCATCTATATATCATTTCCATATAGTTTTCTTTCAATGTACTGCATGCCGTAAATTTCAAATCCTCTCTCCAGAGTTTCTCCCATGAAGAGAGTTGAATATTGTATCCAAAATCTCTTGCCCAATGTATCATTACCTCTACATCTTTAGTGTACCATTCTAACAACATCTTATACATTTTAGACAATATCTTTACCTTATTTTCCAAGCTCTGGATTGTATATTCCAGAGTATTTCTGAGCCCATGCTCTGTGGCTTATATTACAACTGCAGCCATGCCGATTTCTCGAACCCAAAGCCACTGCATGACTTTTGGGTCTACCAAAGGACACAATTTGCCTGTCCGCCAAACAGCTACTTGTTCAGGAACTCCCACACCACTGTTTCCAATGTATTGATCCATTTCCTTTTTCT
Source organism: Podarcis raffonei (assembly GCF_027172205.1). NCBI lineage: Eukaryota > Metazoa > Chordata > Lepidosauria > Squamata > Lacertidae > Podarcis > Podarcis raffonei. The sequence continues at coordinate 24,378,306 of NC_070606.1, forward strand.
CTCTCATTGGGCAGCTGCTTATGTAATGCCTTTTTACAGCTGACAGGGTGAGTAAATTAGGCTTGTGCTGATCTTGTTGCATTCAGTCAGCCATAGACCTAATAAAGTGGACATCCATCATCTGCTGGCAGAGCCCAGAGGCACCATCGTTTTGTTCCAGCTAGAGCATGGAGACCCAAGTCATGCACTCATAAGCCTCCGATGCCCTAGCCCAAGAGCCGAGAGAATTGCTGCACATTGCACATGGTAACCATTTCCTTACCCTTTACAGAATGACAGATGGAGATCCAGTGGGAAACTAAAAAGCAGAAATAAAACAAAACATGAAAGCTTTCTAGAGAGAGAGAGACAGAGAGACAGAGACCTCATTCTCCTTTTTGCTCCCAGGTATCCCTGCCACTTACACGGGTGGCGCTGTGGGTTAAACCACAGAGCCTAGGGCTTGCTGATCAGAAGGTCGGTGGTTCAAATCCCCACGACAGGATGAGCTCCTGTTGCTCGGTCCCTGCTCCTGCCAACCTAGCAGTTCGAAAGCACATCAAAGTGCAAATAGATAAATAGGTACCGCTCCGGCGGGAAGGTAAACAGCGTTTCCGTGCGCTGCTCTGGTTCACCAGAAGTGGCTTAGTCATGCTGGCCACATGACCCGGAAGCTGTACGCTGGCTCCCTTGGCCAATAAAGCGAGATGAGCGCCACAACCGCAGAGTCGGCTATGACTGGACCTAATGGTCAGGGGTCCCTTTACCTTTACCTTATCCCTGCCACTTAAAGCTGAATGATGCTTTATTATTTACAATTTATGTAGTAATCTTCGGTGAACATGTTGCTTTACAGATGAGCAAAATGGCCAGTGCCTTCCTGAGGATCTTAGAAATCTAACAGCCAAGGTAAAAAGGTAAAAAGGCAAAGGACCCTTGGACGGTTAAGTCCAGTCAAAGGCGGTTATGGGGTTGCGGCGTTCATCTTACTTTCAGGCCAAGGGAGCCGGCGTTTGTCCACAGACAGTTTTCCAGGTCATGTGGCCAGTAGGACTAAACTGCTTCTGGTACAACGGAACACCGTGATGGAAATCAGAGTGCAAGGAAATTCCATTTACCGGTACCTTCCCGCCACAGCTGTACCTATTTATGTACTTGCACTGGCATGTTTTCAAACTGCTAGGTTGGCAGATGTTTTGAGACTGCAATTCCCATCATCCCGGACCACTGGTCCTGTTAGTTAGGGATGATGGGAGTTGCAGTTCCAAAACATCTGGAGGGCTGAGTTTGGGGGTGCCTGGTATTACACATGGATAGTGCATAGGGTGGACGTTTGATTGGTTGCTGCTGTAGCTGTCAGTGGCTTATTGGTTCCTGCGTCAATGGCTGGTGTTGACTGGCTGATGCTGTGGTAATTGGGCTGACGTTTGGCAGCTTCTGCCGGCGATGGGACAGACACGAGACTGATTTTTTGACGCGTGCAGGTGAGCAATTTTTTGCAATCCCCCCTTTAAAAAGCTAACCAACCCTGAGTAATCCTCCCCCAAAACGTTCAACAACTCTGAGCCCATTTTCTTAAATTTGAGTCCCTCCAAATAGGGGGTGTCTTATACATGGGGGCATCTAATACACGGAAAAGTACGGCAAATCCACCAGTAATATGTTATTTTTGCATCAATGACATGTCTCAGAATACATCCTCAAAACACCCCAAAACCCAGTCTGGAGGGACTCTTAATGATAGTGGGGTTAGCCCAGTCGATAGAGCATGAAACTCTTCATTTCAGGGTTATGGGTTTGAGCCCCACATTGGGGGAAAAATCCAGTATTGCAGAGGGTTAGACTAGATGACACTCATGGTCCCTCCAAACTCTACAATCCTATGATGGTCTGGCTCCAACCCTGCATTGTATCTAGTTCCACCTTGAGAAAAATCTTTGCTCCTCATTTCTAGAAAGTAGGGAAATGTATACTTGGGCTAAAACCACGGTTGTTTACAAGTGATTTTGCCCCTAGTGAAAGTAGTTTAAAATCCAGTCATAACGACAGACCATTTTGCATCCCTGAGGGGAGAAAGTGCCTCTGCATTTCTAGGTTATGATCAGATAAAGAATGTCACAAAGTCTCAGCATAATGGATTTTGTTTCCACGGCAATCCACAATATTGACTAGGGGTACTTTCTGTTTATCAGGCTCAGATTGGGCCAGATTGAGTTCTGTGGAAAATATTTATTTGGCAATTACTGCCAGTTGGATCATAAAAATGTATACTTTATTGGAGGGTTGTTGTTTTGTGTTTTTGGAGGGGATCATGGTTTTATTTGGAACTAATTGGAATAAGATGGTTTTTATCACAGTGGCATCACTGAGCAAAATCAACCAGCTTTAGCACTCGTATTTACTCTCCCTTTTTTAAAAAAAACCTCATTTTGCCAAACAAGAAGAAAGAAATTCTAAACCTGTGAAAGTGACAGAGATGGGGTGGGGCTTGGAATTCCTTTGACAGACTCCAACTTCTGCAGCCTTCCTCTCTACCTGTTTCTGCAATGTGAATATGTTTTTCAAAGAAAGCATGCTTTTAGAGCATCCCTAAATTGGCACACTTCATAATGGATGTGAAATACGGATGGACAAAGTAGACCCACTTTGGAATTTTCAGTTTGTGCTTTCACATACTGCAAGAAAAGAGATGGGGATCCATAATTCTTGTAAGCCTGAGATATGGAACCCCATTCTAGCAAAGAGGATCTGGACGCATATGAAAGCAGGCTTCGATTCACACGGAAATTTTGTGGTATCATTCATAGAATCATAGAACTGCGGAGTTGGGAGGGATCCCCAGGTTCACCAACCCAGCGGTTCTCAACCTGTGGGTCCCCAGATGTTGTTGGGCTACAACTCCCATCTTCCCTGACCACTGGTCATGCTGGCTAGGAATGATGGGAGTTGTAGTCCAACAACATCTGGAGACCCACAGGTTGAGAAACACTGATCTAGCCCAACCCATGCACATGGATGTTGCGTGCAGCATTCCTCAGTCAGATCAAGGAACCAGAGCTTCAAATTGCTGGAGAAATGGATTCAAGAGCTGCTGAAAGGTGAAACTACTAGAGCAGGGATGTCCAACAGGTAGATCGTGATCTATTGGTAGATTGTGGGGTGTCCATGGCAGATCGCGGTAGATCATTGGACCGGCCACAAAAAAGCTCAATAACTTTGACTTTCTAAAAAATGCTGAACAACTTTTACCTGCCCCAAAAAAGCTCAACAACTTTTGTAGATCACTGCCAGTTTTTTTATATAGTTGGAGAAGATCTCAAGATCTCAGTCTCTTGGAAGTTGGCCATGCCAGTAGCCACCAGAGTCAATTTGCTTTGTGCCAACTTTTCACCTACCTTCCAATTCCTGTTTCAAAAGCCTGTATTTTGGGACTGTCCTGAAGTAACTACAAGTAAATATAGTACACACCCACAAACCCCAAATGAGAAAGGGGGGAAATCAGTGTGTCTTAAAGAAATTTCAAATGTATTATTAAACTGTAGTACGCAGTGGATAATTTTTAGCACACGGGCAATGAATGAGGATTGGCTTTTATTTTGGGGGTTTGCTGAGTTTGCAGCTTGTGTTTTTAGCTTTGTATCACTTTCTGTCCATAATCCTCAGTCCTATTTAGATCCGTAGACGCGTTAACAAGGAAGGTGTTGCAGAACAGAGCTCACCTCCAGGTATGGAGGTGATATTTTGTTATGCTTCCTATGTGCTATAACACCTCTTGCTGCGGGTGCGACATCGAGAGAGCGACTTGGAACAATCCGCGGGCGAACAGCTTTGTGTGGTTTGGTTGCTAGCGAGATGCGTCACTGCAAAGTGGACCAAATCCGTATGTCCTCTCCTGCATTGATATGAAACACAAAAGCAATACACTTTTTTTGTTGAAGGTGTAAGCAATATTATTGCACCAAGGGGCCTCAGGACTTTGGGCAGACAGATTTATTCTTCATAATGGCACAATGCTTTGTCCATTCAGCCTAACTCCTAGCAATTGTGCTATTTAGTGCAAACTCTAATGATTTAGTCCCATTAAAAAAAACAACAAGTCAATTTCTCATTGCTTCCCCCCCCCCTTAAATCCAAATTTGGAGAGCCCTGTTTAAGGCTGCAATCCCTTTGAACTCAGTCTGACACTTTCAGTCGCAGAATGGGGCCTATTAAATCATTTATGAAGCACTTTTTTCAAGCTAGAGGTACAAATTTAGGTGACAAGTGCTTTAGTTTAGCCCTTGATTTAATGAATTGCATTATGTTAATAAGTGCTTCATGGAACCCTAGAATTGCAGAGTTGGCAGGGACCACACGGATCATCTAATCCAACCCCCTGCGATGCACGAATCTTCAAAATGATATTTTAAAAAACACCACAGTTTTCTTTCTATCAAATATAAAGTGAAATGAGAAACAAAAGCCCCATTGTTTTTAAATGTTATCTATACTCGTTGTCAAATTGGTGGACTTATCAATCAAGTATTAGAAACTTAATACAAAGTCAGTCTTGAAAATGTAGTAAAATAATTATCTAGATTAACGAGCACTTCTCTTCATTACATTTACATCCATCTTTCAGGCAAAGATTTCCTGGTTATAAAAATGCTACATGTTGCTGCTCACTCAGTAAGTCAAAGTTGATTTACTTTTGAGAATTTGTTCCATCAGCCTTTCGAGGGAGGTAAAAATTGTCCTTCCTTCCGTTTCTGGAAAAAAAGAAAAGCGAGGTTACAAAGAAGAGGGAGAGGGATATTTCAAACCCCGGTTTTACCTTGTCTTTTCCAGATCTGGAAAATGTTTTATTGGGTGGTGTGAGTGCAGCGCACGACAATAACAGCCCCAGCAGAGAGTGATGTTGGTTCCTCCAAACTCTCTCGCAGAGAAATGAGTCCCAGAGCTCCTTGCAAAGTAATTGGTCTAATTAGGTGGAAGGAAGGAGCGCCTTTAAATTCCTCGGAAATTAAGACGCGTCATCCACTTAACATCTTAACATCTGCTCCTGCCTCTCCCCGCTGCACGGGGCTGAAGGACAGCTTACTGCCGGGTCTTTGGGGCCATATTTCCACCCACTTGCCCCCAAACTCAGAAGATACTGACCCTTGCTCTGGGGGGATGAAGCATCTATGGCAGCTGCCCCCATCTTTGTTCCTCAATTTGATGCATGTTTGCCTGGGTAAGTACAACAAACCTCTTGGCTCCTTAAGAAACTATAGGACAGCAACGTACGCCTAAGCTTTGTTAGTAATCCTTCATAATGTGGCCTTGCAACTGTTTCTTGATAACTGTGTAAATAAATACTGCTTGCTGGCTGTCCCCCCTCCTCCTTACCCCCCCCCCACTGATTGCATTACCTGTAGCTCCAAGTGGGCTGTTATTGATTCTTGATCTGTGATTAGAATGATAACTAATTTCATTTCATTTTTACTTTTTTTTTCTTTGAACTTTGCTGTTCTCTTGCAGCAAGTAAGTAATTATTTCATTATGGCTTCTTGATAGGCATCCCTGAAAATCAGAATGTTTTAGAATCTCCAATAGATTGCTTAGGGATTGCCTGGAGGTCAAAGATGCTCGTTTTGCAGTTAGTGAGCATTTAATGAAGGCTCATTCAACAAGCAGAAAACTTCAGACTGTCTGGTGGGATCCTGATTAATTCATTTTCTGTGTGTTATATATACGGGTACATCTGTAATATGTTAACTGATTCATAGCCGTTTGTATTATTAACCAGATAGTACAGGATCCCTTAAATATGCCCATAAACTTTCTAAAATGTAGATGCGATCTATTAGCATAATTGGATATATTGTGAACTCAGATTATTCTCTTGAGGGTTGATCTTTGCTTTGTACTCAGAGGCAGGCGGGGTAGCAAATTCATCTGTTTGTGATCTAAAGAATGCTTTTGTTTTGGGTTCTGTTTTCTTTTCGACCTGCAGCTCAGGCGAATTACGCTCCCTATTTCTTCGACAATGGAGCTAGCAGCACTAACGGGAACATGGCACTTCTCAGCCTTTCAGAAGACACAGCTGTCGGTCAGTCTTACGATATAGCCCACTCCTTTTTAAAAATAACAAGATTAATTTGCTGGTTTCTTTTTCATTTGTTAAAACTAAGAAAAGAGACTCAGTCGTATTTGTGCAGGTTGTGTCCACCTAAAAACTCTTCTTGTCTTTAAACTTGATGACTTATCTATAAATGAAATGAGTTAAATGGGTCATTTGTGTAAGTAGCATTCATGTGCCTTCAAATGCATGTGTGTACGCTATTTTGGCTATAATTTTGCACAACAAATGGCGACACTCAGCCAATTCAATGGGGCCTGGGTGAGCATTACGATGCAAGTGTTAGTAAGCATGAATTTCCATTTCCATTGGCCCTGCACGCTTAAGCTTGTTTCTAGAACTTCCTTGCTGGAATCAGTTATCCATCTTGTATTTTTCACACAATTAATGCACAAGGGATTTGTTATAGGGCAGGAACATTACACTCACATGGGTCAAACACAAAACTCCACTTCCAGCAGATGCCTGACTTTCTTTAACCAGAAATTTGCCGGTTAGGGGACCAGAGTTTAATTTCTTTTAATCATTCTCTCATAAATCAGTCCAAACATGCCAGCCTTCCATATTTTGCCTACCAAATTCCTTCACCAAAACCATGGCTGGCACCCATCACTAGCTTTCCCTTCCCAGGCTTGAACACTCTTTAGCAGTTGAATGCCACAATTTAAGCCTCTTTCCACCTTCCCGCCCTCCAAAATGTTCCTTTCTTGTGCACATCCCTGCACTTTCCAGACATCCGGGGAAATTCCTTTTCTTCCTGCACCGTGCCACCACCCATTCGGGCAAAGGGTAAGAAGCTAGGAAGAGTCATCTGGTCTGTCAGGACAACACGAGGATTATCCATCCCTCCTCCCACCAACGTGAGCACAACCCTCGCTCCCAGTAATAACAGTAGGTGGCCAGTTCCGATTGGCTACGTGCAAAATCCTCCCGCTCACTACACGATTCTCGATTGGCCAGGATCATGTGGCGAAAGAGAGAAAACAAAATGATGGAGGAGGGAGCAGAGAAGTGGATCACCCTGGCTGTGAACTGCCACAGAAGAAATGAAAAAGCTACACTGGGGGTCTTGTAGACATTTTTCACCCCCAAATTCCCCTCCCACTTTACTCCATACTTTGTGTGAGCATTACTTGGACCTACGCCAAACTATGTCTAGAGTGGCTGGGGAAACCCAGCCAGATGAGCGTCGCAACCCCATAACCGCCTTTGACTGGACTTAACCATCCAGGGGTCCTTTACCTGTTTACCTTTTTTTACTTTCCCATTCCTACTATACTTCTTGTTTTCCCTTCTCACCTGTCCAGAGTTTTACCTTTTTCTTGGGCATTTCCTCCAGAGTTTTATTCAAGACATTTTTTTTCAGCCAGAGCTCACCAGAATTCAGTTCCTCTCAGGTGGTCGCCATCGCCATTCTAAGAGAACCAGGGAGGTGATAATGGCGAGTTCCAGCACCACTTTTCCTAGAAAAATAGCACTGGTTTTACTGGTTTTACTATACACCTGAAATATTGACTAGGTAGGTAGATTAATGCCAAGATTCAGTTTCAGCTCACAAATCACAATGGACCTAGGAAAAGGCTTCTGTTTTCCCCTTCCCCAAGGGATGAAGACTGCTGTGTTTGCTTCTGTTTCCATTTGCTGGCACCCACAAAGATAAGACTAATTTTAAATTCACTTTTCTTTTCAGCAAGAGGAGGCAGAAATGCCAAATATAGATTATTTTTTTAATTGGTGTTAATTCTGCGCTGAGAAGTGTTCCCCGGGTGCTAATGATATGGAGAGCTTGTGTTGAGAAAGGTGTAAAAATTATCAGCCAGACACCAAGCCTGATCTGAAGGAGAAACCGTAAAAACCTTCCCATTTTAACATCCTATTAACATCCTGGCTTTCGCACAACCAGTGAAACATCAGTTGATATCAGCTTGCGGGAGGGAGGCACGGAAGAGCAGGGCTTTTGGTGCTTGTTTGCTTCCAAAACAACAAAACAAAACAAAACAAAACAAAAACGCGATAACTCCTTTAACACACCAAAGGTAAAGTATCGAAATTTTGCACCCCTGACAATTTTGCACTCAGGGCAACCACCCCAAGCTACGACACTGGCTCTCATTGCTTATGAAATACTGTGTTTTGATGCATTTCCCTCCAAACTAGTTTCAATCTCAAGTGAAAAAAAGAATGACCTAGGTTTTTTCTTAAAGTCAGCAATGTACTTCAATTTTTTTCACACAAAAAATGTTACTACAGTGGAACTTTGGTTGTTGAACATTTCAGAAGTCAAATGTTTCAGCTTTTGAACTCCAACAACCCGGAAGTGAATGTTTCCATTTTCGAACACGCCTCAGAAGCCGAACGGCTTCTCCATTTTTACAATGGATTTTGCCGACCAGCAATTGCGCCTCGGTTGTCGAAAGTTCCAGAAGTCAAACGGTCTTCTGGAACGGATTACTTTCGACAACCGAGGTTCCACTGTATAACAATTGCAGTGGCTCTTCACAATACCCCCCCAAAAGCAATTTTTTTCCTACAAGGTGTCCTAATCTCTCTCTTTCAGGTACACACGTGTACACGTTAAATGGAACAGATCCCGAAGGGGATCCGGTAACCTATGGCATGACCTTTGAATCTGGGTCAAGAAAGTACTTTGCTATTGATGAAAATTATGGAAATGTTACACTGATTGAAGAGCTGGACCGTGAGGTACAGTGCAATAAAGCGGAATCTATTTGTGGTGTCATGATCAATTTAAGATGGTTGTTTGTGTCAGCTGTTTGTAGTTTAGTTCCCACTGAGCTGATAACCCCCTACCTGGGCTGTTCACTTAAAATTTCGGGGCGGGGGGCACTCACGTAATCAAATGCTTTATACAAAAAAACCACACAAAGGAAACTAGGGAAAGGTCTAAGTTTAAGCCCATCTCCCTGATATGCTCATTACTCTGTGCAAAGGTTTTGTTTTCTTTCAGGGAGGAATATTCAACCATATGATCATCTACCTGTGGTCCAAAATGGTTCAGTCCTGACACAGGTTTATTGCCTCCAGTGAAAATTTAGGGCCATATCTATCAGTCGTAGGACAACTGGTTATACCATTCATTAATTTGGGGGACAAAATGAGTATAATCAGTATGAAGCAAATGGCAGAAATAACGATAATTTTTTAGCCCCATTTTCAGCTTATAAAACATATAATTTGAAAATTTGGGTGATTTGGGTTTATTGCAAACTTCCTAATATTTGTAAAGAATAGTTGTGGTATGATGTTTCAGATAAATAAACATGCTAAAAGTAAAATGTTAGCAACCATAATTATGTCCACCAAAGGGATGTTTCCAAGAAGTCCACAAATTGAAGATAAACTCCATATATTCAAAAGGTTACTCTACAAACAGTTATAGTCAATGTGGAAATTTACTGAGAATTAATTAATTCCTGAATTCAATGGGGCTTACTTCACAATAAGTGTACACATGAACTTGCCCGCACTTACTTAGGAGTAAGCCCCATTGAACTCAATAGATTTAAGCAGACATTTAAGCAGACATCCCTAGGTTTCTGCTGTTAATGGTCTCCTAACTCTGTTCTTCATACAGTTATGTGTTACTTATTTAGCCAGCTAAAACGATACTACGTAGAAAGCAAGCAAATATTTGATGAATGTTGTATTTTTACACTTCTAAAAGTATGAGCCTTAGATCCCATCAACCCTGTGGACAACAATTCTTTTATTTTCTATTTTAAGAGAGAAGATGAGGTTGAAGTTGTCGTCAGCATCTCAGATGGCTTAAGTACGGTAAGTATTTCAAGAGAAAAGGGCTTTTCCTCATTGTTGCGTATTTACACTCTATTCTGTATCAGATAATGGAAAAGGAAACAGTTGCCATTCTCCTAACTGCCAAATCAACTGCTTGGATATTTCCAAGGGATAGATTGTGGGATGTGAGGAATCACCCCTAGGTTTTTTGTTTTATCTGATATATATTATATCAGGGGCTTTAAGTGTTTACAACGGATTTTAAGATAAATTATAACCGACCCACCGCTAGTAGGACTGGAATAACACTTGTAGTTTAATGGTGAATTTTGGACATAATGGAGATGTAAAAGATTTGGATTATCATAAAAGATGCAGGAGGAAATGATTAACACAGAAAGGGGAGGAGGGGAGTCCAGGAGATTCTTTGGAATTTTGTTTTTATGTTGTATATTGGATATGTGATTGTAAAACTTTGATCTGAAGACCAAATAAACATTTTTTAAAAAAATATATGTATTATATCGGGGCAGTCCCCGGGCTCTTTGCCACCCTCCATATCTGTCCCAGCCAGATCCTTGTAACTCAATCACTCATTCTGACATGGGCATGACCAAGACTCCAAGAGTGGCTTGGCACATGTGCATCTGACTCACGAGTAGACACAGATAAACACATTATTTCCATATTAAGGTTTTCTTAGTGGGAATAGCATCTTGTGAACAAAAAAAGGCACAACGTTCATCTGCACTGCATGGGGAAGTGGGTGAATGTTTAACTTCCTCACATTGGAGGGAAGCCCTCCCCTATGTGGGGCTTTGAACCCTGGCCTGTGAATTGTTGGAAGAAAGAGGACAGAGATACATCCCCCCCCCCAAAGGCTAGAAGAGTAGGTCCCTCAATGAAATGGATAGAATCAAAGAATCATAAAATTGTAGAGTTGCAAGGGACCTCAAGGATTGTCTAGTCCCATGGTTCCCAAGGTGGGGCACATGCCCCACAGGGGGCAATTTGATTTTTCAGGGAGGCAATTTGAGAATGAGTTATTAACAGTGACCTTTTCGCACTTCTTATGGTTCTAGGGGCCTCATATACAGAGAGCCAGTGTGGTGTAGTGGTTAAGAGCGATGGACTTGTAATCTGGGGAACCAGGTTCGCGTCTCCGCTCCTCCACATGCAGCTGCTGGGTGACCTTGCGCTAGTCACACTTCTCTGAAGTCTCTCAGCCCCACTCACCTCACAGAGTGTTTGTTGTGGGGGTGGGGAGGGAAAGGAGATTGTTAGCCACTTTGAGACTTCTTCAAGTAGTGATAAAGCGGGATATCAAATCCAAACTCCTCCTCCTCTTCTTCTTCTATATAAATATATATTGCAACACACACATTTTTAAAATTTCTTACTGATTTCTTTCTCAGTACAGTGGTACCTCGGGTTAAGTACTTAATTCGTTCTGGAGGTCCGTTCTTACCCTGAAACTGTTCTTAACCTGAAGCACCACTTTAGCTAATGGGGCCTCCTGCTGCCGCCGTGCCACTGAAGCATGATTTCTGTTCTCATCCTTAAGCAAAGTTCTTAACCCGAGGTACTATTTCTGGGTTAGCGGAGTCTGTAACCTGAAGTGTATGTAACCTGAGGTACCACTGTACTTCAACTGTTCTTTCGTTCTTTTATTTTTCTCTTTCATGGATGCCATGTTCTTTGGATGCTTGTTTAGACCAAGTTAATGGCCTTTTAGGCTTCCTCCACGTGAACAGGAGTTCATTTTTTGAATAACAAGAATTATATGTCACGGCGGGGGTGGGCATCAGGATTTTAGAGATGCTTAGGTGGGGCATGGCCAAAAAAAGGTTGGGGACCACTGGCCTAGTACAACCCCCTGCAATGCAGGGATATGCAACTGTCCCATACGGGGATCAAACCTGCCACCCTTGAGGAACACTTGTTCTGATCCTAGTAGTTCTTAAAATGTTTGTCATTAGGGCTAAGATGCAACAAAGTGTGCATATGATCACTCCTTGGTATAAATCAACTTTCCTGTCTAAAATTGCATCATGTTCAACTTTAGGTGGCTGAGAAAGTCAGGATCCTTGTAACAGATGCCAATGACGAGAGCCCAGAATTTACCAACACACCATACATAGCCCAAGTCCTGGAGGTTGGTGAAACTTAACTCAGTCTTTTTAGCAAATGTAAAAAGAGAGGAAATTGGGTTCGGCTACCCCATGATGAGCATGGCTGTAAGTAGTGCACTGGCTGCTTTTGTGGTAAGATTCAAGCAGTGTTGACATATGCAATTCCATTTCAAATGAAGGTTTCTGATGAGCTTTGCAATTTGATGATAATGTCGTTATCCCTTGTCTGGAAAGAAAAGGTGTCATTATTTTATTTCATTTTTAAAGTAAGGTAAAAAAGTAATAACAACTACTACAAACTGCCTTGGGGACTGGGAGGCAGCATTTGGTGATTTCCTGGGCACTAGCCAATCAGTTACAGCTGCCCACAATCAGCTTCCCCAGGAAACTGCCCAAATCATTTTATAAGAGCTCAAAAAAGTAAGTTTGTATTGATCATTTTGAGAGCGTATCTAAAACTATTCCCACTGCTCTATAGAGGTTTCATCTGTCAAATGTTATGTCAGTTTTTACCCTGCCTTTCCAGAGACTTTCCCTAAGCTTCAGATTGTACACTTCAGTGCTCAGTGAAGAGTAAAAACAGCTGACATGGACATATTCTTCATTGTTCTGTGTCTCTCCTTGTTGCTGCTGTGATTTTGGGATGGATGGGGAAGGAATGAACTTGATTCTCTTTCCCCTTCTTTCCAATGCAATATCTCATTGTTCTCACTCTCTCTTTTTGCTTTCCTAACACATTACCTTCCCATCATAGGAGTATATTTATATTTTACTAATACCCCCTAATTTCTTATATCATGCCCATCTCTGATTATGTTCTCTGTTTGGATTCGCAGAACACACCTTCAGGAAGCAGCATCTTGAAAATTGAAGCCATAGACAGAGACACCGGTTCAGGGGGGAGCATAACCTACTTTCTGCAGGTAAATATTGACTTAGGTGTCTAGGCAAATAAGACAAAGGCCTGAGACAAAGAGTGGACTGGAAGCACTGGGAGCCACTTAAAATCCACCTCATGGTGTCTGTTTGTTTGAGTACCTTCCGACTATGAAGTTAAGACCAAGAACATTAGAACTTCCATAATGATATAATGCAGGAATGAGGACCTTTGCCATTCCAGATATTGGTGGACTGCAACTCCCATCAACCTCAGCCTCCATCATCCAGTCAAGGATGATGGGAGTTGCAGTCCAACAACCTCTAGAGGGTCACAGGTTCCCCATCTATGAGCTCAGCTTGGTACAGCATGAGATAAAAATATTCTGAAATGATACTTGCAGGGCCAGGCCATGCCCCCTCCACTCAGGTGAGCTACCAATGAAGGAGACCACACAGTTGAATGGGATCAAATCAGGCCACAACTTTACTGACTTCAGATGAAGTGGTTTGGCATAGGCATTGGGTAAGCATTTATTTCCAGGCTGTCTACCGGAAATGACATCAGGGTCAACGCTGGCAGCGGGGATTCCTACGACTTACATCAAATAGGGGGATCGTCTCAGGGATCACCACCTCCAGGACCGTTGAGGCCCAAGTCCCTTGTCTGGGCAAATGGACCGAAGCAACTCCATCACAGATCCCTTTAACAGGACACTCTATTTCTGGAGGGGAAGGCGAGGGTACACCACCCCCCTTCCAACCCAGGCTAAGGTTACTCAATGCCTAAACCTCTAAAGGTTGTGGCAATTGCTACGATGGAGGCAAAACCTCCAGGTCACAGCCAATTCACCTAGTAGGCAAATTCCTACCCGGCCCCGTAAATGCAGCAACTACCACAGCCATAGCAAGGTCAATTCAATGGGTAAATGCAAAATTACTGGAGTTGGTTTGATCCAATGAAGAAGAGCTGGGCATCGCGGGTTGGTGCGGGCTGTTTTAAATCCTCCAGGAGTGGACCTGTGGGAAGCCTGATTGTTCCCTCCAGCCTGCCCCCAGAGAGCTCAGCCCTCTACACCAGCCTGCCATTGGCCAGTTTGGCAGGCTGATGCAGAGCAAGATTTGAAGCTCGTGGTCCAGCAAGGATCAGACCCTGATGCCCAGCCCTGCATCGTTGGCAGGAGGAGAGGCATTGGCTGTTCCGCAAAGCTGCCACACCCCTAAGAGCAAGTAAGCGGACTTGTGTGACTCAGAGGTTAGATGGGTAAAAGGTAAAGGTAAAGGGACCCCTGACCATTAGGTCCAGTCGTGGCTGACTCTGGGGTTGTGGCACTCATCTTGCTTTATTGGCTGAGGGAACCGGCATACAGCTTCTGGGTCATGTGGCGAGCATGACTAAGCCACTTCTGGCGAACCAGAGCAGCGCATGGAAACGCCGTTTACCTTCCTGCCAGAGCGGTATCTATTTATCTACTTGCACTTTGACGTGCTTTCGAACTGGTAGATTGGCAGGAGCAGGGACCGAGCAATAGGAGCTCACTCCATCACGGGGATCCGAACCACCGACCTTCTGATCAGCAAGTCCTAGGCTCTGTGATCGCTGCAGCTGCCTGCCTCAGTTTCCAATTCATAAACTGAAAGCATCACTTATCTACCTCCCAGGGTTACTTGAGATGATGAGTTAGGAAAGGTTGTTTTGTGTATTGAGTTGCAGGCAAAAGTATGGTTTCGTGACCTTCTCATTTCCCCTCCCTACAGTGCAAAAAGCCACACACATTGCAGAAGACAGACATATCCTGGAAAGGGAGAGAGCAATTCTTAGAGATTTCTCCATTTGAAATACGACTTTTTACTTGTGTTTCTTTCTCCCTAAATTTTCTTTTCTTTTCTTTTTTGGTACTGTTCACACATATGGGTTTTTTGAGTGCAGTATGAGCGCCGCAACCCCAGAGTCATTCGTGACTGGACTTAACTGTCAGGGGTCCCTTTACCTTTACCTTTTAATGATACTTTGCCACAAGTGTATCAGTTGCCAGCTAGCTATACACAAGTCCCAATTTATTTGGCTGCAATTGTGTATCAGTGAATGATCCATCTAGGAGGGGGCAATATCTCAATGGAAACAGTTCCGGTTCTTCTCATGGATTTTTTTTCCCTTTCAAAGACAAAACTTCAGTGCAAAAAAAGACACTGTCTACCTGAACTAATAGAGCTTGCAATATAAAAATCTTACAGCTGAGTAATTTTGATTCCCACCCAACTAGAGGTAAAAGAATCCATGTAAACCAATTCATTTTGGTCTTTCCTCAGACACTGGAGAGCTCACTAATCAAGTAGCTGCTTCTGAAAGCACAAATATTTAAGTAGGATTAAATCTAATCTTCTTAACAGGAGAAAAATACTGAAAGGAGAGAAACCATAAGCTGAGTATTGTGCACAGCCAAGGGAGACAGGAAGGCAATCATTCTTCTTTACTGAAAAGAGACCTTAGCATTTTTCTTTCTCCTTTTTTGAGCAACCCCTGTCCTAGGTGTTCCAGATGATTAAGGGGCAAATAATATGGTCTTCTCACAGATTTGCCCCTCCTCAGAAAGCACACAGTACTAAGGGGGTGAGCCTCCCTTTTGAACTTTAAGCAAAGTTCTGAAGCCCCTTTTCTTTCACATGGTTTTAAACTTTGGTTGATTTTTTGTTTGTTTCCACCATGCTGTTTAAGTTTTGGTTCCATTTAAAAGCCCTCGGCTCTATTGTATTTCATTTCATTTTTTTACCGCAAAACACTCTGAGCGCCGAAAAGTGGGGTATAATTGCTTTCACAAGTAACACAACAAAATCTCCTTACTGCTAAGCTGTCAGAAGGAGTGTTTCTAGCTGTCCTTTTACCTGAAATGAAACTCTATACATATTCTGGTAAAGCACATGTAACTGTATAAGAATTGTTATACTGCTAAAAATTGTAGGATGTGCCCAGAGGCAGGAAAGAAAGAAAAAAATACACACACCCTGTGTTTTGATGATGCTGTTACTGTTAAGATGGCAGACTACAGGGCTGTATGTAGCTAATTCAGGCATCCCCAAACTCGGCCCCCCCCCAGCTGTTTTGGAACTACAGTTCCCATCATCCCTGACCACTGGTCCTGTTAGCTAGGGATGATGGGTGTTGTAGTCACAAAACAGCTGGAGGGCTGAGTTTGGGGATGCCTGAGACAATGTGTCCCATATGTGCAATTTTTTTCCCTGTTATGTACCAGGACTTTACTCCCTCTCCTCCCACTCCCCCCATCTGCTCCAGAGGGTTGAAAGAACCCATGGAACAGATTTAGGATGCACAGGGGAGGAGAGGGGGCAAACATTTTGCTGCGCAAGCAGAAACCTTTGTGTGGAGAGGACATTCACATAGCGCTATCCTGGATGCAACTCAATTGTCCTTTACAATAAACAGTTTGAGTTCATGAGTAAGAATTACGGGAAGTCTGAGAATATTGCTGAGCCTGTCACAACATTCATAAATGCTGAGAGCTGGTCCTATACTCTGCCTCTCGAATCCTTTTGTCAGGTCATATCACCAGCCCCTCCTCTGTGTTTCTAGATTTTCACTTGTAGAGATGACAAGGAGTTCAAAAGGAAGTATGTTATAGGTTGGTGTAATGCTGCGGCAGGAAGGTAAACAGCGTTTCCGTGGGCTCTGGTTTCCGTCATGGTGTTCCGTTGTACCAGAAGCAGTTTAGTCCTGCTGGCCACATGACCTGGAAAACTGTCTGTGGACAAATGCCGGCTCCCTTGGCCTGAAAGCGAGATGAGGGCCGCAACCCCATAGTCGCCTTTGACTGGACTTAACCGTCTGGACTTAACCTTTACCTTTACCTTTTACCTTACATCAACATAACTCTTTCCCTGTTGTACTTCCCCCTTCTTTGCACAGTGCAAATAAATGGGTACGCATAATGGGGTGAGCAGAGGAGCCTTGGCGGTTGCAGAGCATAACATGAGTAGAGTCTCCTCACTCAGAAAAAGACGCCTGACAATTAGGGTGGCCTTATGCCCTACTTTAAAGAGAACGGTCCTCTATTTTGAGGGCTGTCAGGTCATAGAAACGGAGGGCTTTGAGGAGCAATTGGCAGCTGTGGGTCAGCAGACTGAACGAGTAACCCGAGTCACCCGGTGCCTTCCCCAGTATGGTGGGAAGCATGCACTTCTATTTAAACTATATCAATTATTTCTGAATTTGTGCCTCTACATAAAATTTACCACATGCCGATTGGTGTTCTCTTTGGTAATGCAAATCTCCTTTCTCGGCAGTGGGTAATTGGCCATGCTACTGTCAGAGGGGATGAATTCTGTGCTTGCTCCAGTTAGTTGACCTACTGAAGATTAAAACTCCATTTGTCTCAAGGAAATTCACATTGTGCAGAGCGCTCGTTCTTTGCCGCTTGTTCTCTGCCTTGCCGTAGGTCTTGTTCTTTCAGAGCAAATAATACGAAGTTGGTTTCTGACAGCAGGAGGATATCAACCTGTGCATTAAAGACACACACAATCTTACAATTCTTTTCTTTTCTTCTAGAACATCCATACAAATAAGTTTACTATAGATCGCCACAGTGGTGTCCTTCGCATCAAAACCGGGATCACTCTTGACTATGAAAAATCCAGAACTTATTTTGTTACTGTGGTGGCAAAGGTATTTATATATTCGTCTGATCATACTTTTCCAACTGTGGGGAAAACTGTACAAGGGCAAGGAAAAGCACCCTTGCAGGTGATAGAAATGGTGTGAGATCTAACAGGCCCGAAATAGCTTGTGACATCTAATATTTTCTCGACACTGGATCTACAGTACTTCTGCCAGTCTATCAAAGCAATCCTCGAGAAGTCTTGCTGTGATTTCTCCTGGGGTTTACAGTGAAGGACATGGCCTGAGTATCTTTCCGTATTCTTGCCGTGTGAAGTTCTGGAGAAATGGTTTATGGCAGCCAAACATATCCAGCTTTACCATAACAGAGCAAGTGGTATCCTGCAGAGTCTGTGGGTGCAATATATCTGTGCACATTTTGAAAGGGATGGTGACGATTGGGCAGGGGTGGACAATTTCTGGTCTTGAGAATGTATGGACCTCCCTTATTACAGAGCCAGGCCAATGGTCCATTTAGCCCAGACAGGTCCACTTTGACATTTGAAGGGAGACTGCAATGGAAAAGTGCTGAATTAAACTACACCAAGAGTCTTGGTGTTATCACTTATGGACAGAACCAAAATATGTGTTAATTCACTTGCCAATGCCAAGGTGTCCATACCAGGGGTCGGCAACCTTATTCAGCCATGGGCCGGTCCACCATCCCTCAGACCATGTGGTGGGCCGGTCTATATTTTTTTTTTTGGGGGGGAATGAACAAATTCCTATGCCCCATAAATAACCTAGAGATGCATTTTAAATAAAAGGACACATTCTACTCATGTAAAAACAAGCTGATTCCCGGACTGCCCGTGGGCCAGATTGAGAAGGCGATTGGGCCGCATCCGGCCCCCGGGCCTTAGGTTGCCTACCCCTGGTGTATACCACCGACATTTTTTTAAAAAAATTACCACTGCCGTATTATTGCTGTCTGTACTTTTCTGCATCTTATTTCTCTCTGACTGCACTTCTAAATGCACACACCAACTATATTCCTGCAACTTAGCCTAATGCTAATATAGTCCATGAAAACTTATGTCATATTATTTTCTTTTATTTTTGAAATCACTTTTATTTGGTTTTACAAATACCAAGCTATAAAAACCCAGATATATATCCAAACAGAGAGATTCCTCCGAATCTCGGGACTTCCCCACGCCCCCTCCATGGGGTCCCATTTACAACTGCATATTCTTCCATACTCTAATTTTATATCAACCCATATTGTCCATTGTAACTGTTACACTACAAGTGAAATAAAAATCCTGCCAATGTTTCCATCTGCTTACAGTGGTCTCCTAAATAACTTATAAATTTTCCTATTCTTTTATAAAGTTTTTGTCCTATTGGTTTCTGAATTTTCCAGTCAAGTTTTGCTATTTTGGCATAGTCCATCAGCTTCTTTTGCCATTCTTCTCTGATAGGGACCTTGCTTTCTTTCCATCTCTGAAACGTTATGTCATACTTATGGTATGGTATATTATACCATACTTATGGTATGGTTTATTACATATTTATGGTATCACAAGCCATATATAGTACCGTTATATATATTTCACTTATCCCATACAAGCTTGAAATATTCAGCGTTGTAACCAGCAGGTCTCTTTATTGCTTTGCAATCCTGTTGTGTAGTCAGGTGTGATCCATTGTTGTGGTTGCCCATTTTTAACTTCAAGTCCAATAAGAGCTGGTGAGGAGGAGCACTACTATGGATCTGGCCTCCTGGCAGCAGTGTTTCTGCTGTGTACTGTGATGGCCGGCTTTGGCCTGGGCGGGCGGGATATAAATAAAAATTAATTAATTATTATTATTATTATGATTATTATTATGATTATTATTATTATTATTCAGCAGCATAGTTGGGACGGTTCAAGTGCATCAGTGAAGCCAATCTATTGGTCTTGCATATATGGCCCAACCTTGCTACCTATCCTTGCTGTTCTGGGATAGCTCAGTCAGTAGAGTACGAGACTCTTTAATCTCAGAGTTGTGGATTCGAGACCCATGTTGAGCGAAAGATTCATGCATTGCAGAGGGTCAGACAACACGATCCTCGTGGTCTACAGTTCTCTACAATTCTATGATTTTATGTGGCAATGTTACCACCGCTGGGAGGCCAGATCTACAACAGAACCTTCCTCACCATACACTCCTGTTTACTTTAAAAAATATTTGTGAACAATAAACCTACCCTGCACATCTCAATGTGAAGGCTAGGTTAGACTCCTGTTCCCTGACATCCTATTTTTTCTGGCTTCAGGAGAGAAAGAGCATTCAGTCAAAAGGTTCCTCCACCTTCATTCTGAACTTGGACAATCCAAGATGGACTGTTATCTCATTATATTTCTGAATACCATTTCCAAGCTTTTAGACATCAATCTGTGTGGTGTGTAGGAGGAGGAGGAAATGAAATCGGGGTGTGTGGGGAGAAGAGAGTAATAATTGATTGAAAACAGATTTGTGCAGATCTGTGACTCCTTCGTACAGATGCTTTGTACATTCTAGTCTACAGGCCAATTCCCCTGGCCTAGGAAAGGGTGGAATGGACATACTGACTATATGAGCTAAAGGTTTCGGGGCATAATCTGGTTGTTTGTGTAGATGATCTCTCAAGTTCAAAGCCCTGCTCAGCCATGATGATCACTGGGTGTTGAAAGGCTCCTCCTGGCTACATATGTCAAATTGACTCCTTAATTGCCTATGTTGTGCCTGCAGCTCCAGCAGGAGTCAATTCTCTCATAGTCCATAGAGGCTGTTTGCACTTTGATTATACCATCACAAGGGAGTCTCTAAGGGACTCCAGTCCTCTGATTTTTCCTTCAGAAATAATGTTGCCAAGATCAGTGGGGTCTTACCATCATGTCAAGGCCTGTATTTAAGGATTCTGGGTAAAGTCAGCCTCTGGTACCCTATAGGAGAGCGGAATTTTCCGACTTAGCTACCCTTTGACCAGTTGAAGCTCAAATCTGCAAACCTTTCAAAGAAAAGCAAACAAAGCATATGTGATGGATTTACCTCGGCTGAGGAACAAACAAGAGCAATTAAAAATAAAGCAAAATTGAGAAATGCGTGGAAGCATTTTGTATACTGCTGGGTTCATATTCCAAATGAGTCATTGAGATATTGCAAATGGGTTGTTGGCAACAAGTGTTTGTTCTTTGCTTATCGTATATTCTGCAGAGAGGATAAATTCAGATGAATTCGGGGGGGGGGGAGATACTGGCTGGTAATTTGATACCACTGATATTGTGCTGACACAGCGAAAGGCTTGCATCCATGAGGAGCACTGCAATAAATCCTTGGTCCAGTGACAGTAACCGTTGTCACCTTGGGAGTGGTCCCTGGGGAAAAGCCTCTATCATTAGAATCCAGGGCATGTAGAAACTTGGACACTTAAGGTCAGGCCTCCTCAGAAGTAGTTAACAGAAGAAAAGATGAAAATGAGGGGAAAGCTTCCTATGGTTCAGGGAATGAGCCCCATCTATCTGTGCCAGATCAGATATTTCCTATTTCCATCAGTTCTGGTGTACGCATAATTTTCAACATGTCCAGTTAGTCTATTCTACCAGGAGCAGAGCAACTGTCAGGCTTCAGGGACCCTTTTGCCGTAGATAAGCAGGCCAAAGTGAAAAGAGTTGCTTACCATTTAAAGAGTCTTTAATGATCACAGCAAAAGACCAACACAGCCATTTCCGAAATGACGGTGTTTCCAATTAAGGTTTCCACCCACTTCCCCCCTCGTCATTTCTGCGCCTTGCAACCTGATCTTGCAACCATTGTGCCTTTTGTGCAGCCACCTTATTTGCTCTACGTGTCCTTAGACTGATAGGCTGGACAGTCTCCAGTGAGAGAGAGTCTGTTAGCTCTATTTCTTCCTGTTCTACTTCACTTTGCTGTTCAACCCCCAGTTCATCCCAACTTTTGTCTTCAGAACTATGCCCTTCTGCAAACCATTGTTCCAAATCTATACTGTCCTCCTGCTCCTGGGTAGCTTCAGGATCCAAGGGGAGGGGGAGGTTCCCACCATTCCTCATCAGAGCTGTACTTTTCAGCCTGGTCTCTCACTCCAAATGAGTGGAGCACATTTTTTGTGTGTGAAATGCAAAGGGATCCTAAGATCTAGGAACTGTTTTACATCCTAGGATGGCGGCGGCAAGCTCCGTGGCAACAACAAGGTGTTCTCAGCCACAACCACCGTCACAATCAATGTGGAAGATGTTCAGGACACACCTCCGATGTTTGTCGGCACTCCCTACTATGGATATGTCTATGAGGACACTCTGGCCGTGAGTACCGCAAGAATCATTTCTTGTGCACCCTGCCAAAATGATGTAGCTTCTGCAACAAATAACTGGAGGGGGGAGGATGCAAAGTGCACATGTGCAAGGTGATTGCCGGTTTCCTTTCTGACAGTGAGCGGCCCTTTGCTCCCCACAAAATGTCCAAGGTCCCTGGACCTTAAGGGCTCACTTTTCAGGGGAGTTGTCAGAAACTGGGCAGAGGAGGAATGGTGGAGACTGCCTCCCCATCCTGACCCTTCGAGAGGAGAAGAAGACAGTTCAGAATTACAACAGGGGTTTGAGGGAGGTCACAGCTCAGAGGCAGATGAGGGGGAAAGATGGGAAATAATGGGAGAGGAGGAAGAAGACACACCAGAGGGAGGGACAGCTGACAGACACAGTGTCTTTAGAAAGCATTCCACAACCCCCCTCTCCCAGAACCCGGCAAGCATTGAAAGTAGGAGAGCAAAGAGCTCAAAGGCAAAGGACACTTTTCAGCACCCGTAGTGATGATGCATGAGGAAGTGGGAGAGATGGAGGGGGTGGAGACTCACTCAGAGCAATGCCATTATTCTGAGAGGCTGCATTCCAAGCCTCTCTCTGTGAATATTGAATAAAAAGCAGGTGGTGTGGACGTTTACTTGTCTTGTCCATTCCTGGCAACCTGCCTGACAGGAGTGTGGGCAGCTCCTGCTTCAAGATGAGGCTGAAATATCCTTTCACCCCACTTCAAGTGCAGTGGATTGTATGTACACCTTTGAATAACGCCTGATGCTCAAAATTAATCAATTAAAATCAGATCATATTGAAACTGCATCAAATTTTCCAAGTCTTTTTGGAAAGACAGTAGGCGGAAAGGAGATGAACAAAGAGAGAGTTGAAGCAGACTGAGGGGAAACACGTACCATAAATGGCTTAGCAGAAGTATTGCTTAGACAAGCCATGTTCTTACAGAATTCATTTATGATGCTCAGATATAACGAAGGGTTGTAGCAAGATTATATGCACATGTTGTCCCCAGCTATTTGACTTTGCCAAATGGTAAGGCCAAGCCTGCTTAATGTCCAAATTGAAGTTATGTAGTACATCCACTTGCATTTTCAACCTCGGCAGAAACCTGCAGGAGCTTATAAGGTTTGGTTAATCCTGGTTTAGCTTTTGCAAGTGGATATAAAATTCTCCAGAGCTGAAGCAAGCTCACAGTTTAGCTCTGTGGTGCTGCAACTTGCTGTTCAAACCATGTTTACGGAGGCTTCCGCCTCCACAATCTGCAGTTATTTCTGTCGACACTGGTACCATATTTCACTGCCCATATTGTTGTAGTCTGCCCAGTTAGAGGGCAGGAGAGAATGATTTTGAGGAATATTGGAGGTGTTTTTCATGCACTTCATAATCCTTGGCAATAAGAGGTGCTATAAAGCTGTGAAACATAATAATTTACTTTGTGCTGCTATTAACCAATGATCTGGAAATGCCTATAATTATTAAATACGCCAAGTTGTGGGAGTTTTTATGGAGCTCACAGAGGAAATCAGGGATAATTAAGCATTAATCACCTCCACTGTGAGCCCCATAACCAAAAATATTATCATATTATAATGATGGAAAAACTCACCTCTTTCCCTGCTTAGTATGTCAGAAACTCCACATAGTAAAATTCTATTTCCAGGTTTACTATTATTTACAGATCCAGGTGTTGCCCATTAAACTTGCAAAGGGAGTGGATTTTCAGATCAAACGTTCTTTTCTCTTTTTTTAGCATATTGCTTTCTTAGCTATTGAAGAGGATTTCTTCCTAAAGCGCTTTTCAAAGCTCTGCAATTTCCCCCCCCCCCCAAAAAAAAAAAGTTTTCCAAATAATTGCAGAAGGATGTGTCTCGCTCATTAGAGACCAAGGCAACTCTGAGATGTGGTCAACCCCTCCTATCACTGAGCAAAAAGTTGCTGGTCCTTACTTCTTCCACCAGAGATATCGAAGCTCCTTGATTTGTTTCCAGCTGCTTGAACTTGGTCTTGCCGCGTTCTCTGCTAAAATACACCATAAAAAAATATAGAAAAGTTATTCTCTGAGCAGAACTACAAATACAGAACAGGACCTTTAGTTCTTCTCTCTTTAATCATTTACCATATCATGCCGGTGAGCTTGTGTTTGGCAAGGCTGTCTGCAAGTAGAGTGCTCAGTTTATATTGTGTTGCCTGTCTACATGGGAGAGAGCTGATGCATTAGGTTGGCTTGGAGTTATATTTTACAGCAGTTTTACCTCCCTGTGCTCCCTGTTTTCTTTCCCTCTTTCTCTCTCTCTCTCCAGGGTTCTGAGGTAATAACGGTTGTTGCTATTGATGGGGACCGAGGGAAGCCTAATGACATTCATTACCGCCTTTTGAATGGTAAGTTTACTGGGTTGGTTTGAAATCCTAAAGGAATACCTAAAGCCATCAAACTCACTGTTTAGTTTCATATATGCAAGGAAGCCTATCAAATATAAAAGAACAGGTATACTAAACATTGCTTTGGTTTGCTGTAAAGCTTGTTTATTTATTTATTTATTTATTTATTTATTTATTTATTTATTTATTTATTTATTTATTTATTTTATATACTGCCCAATACCCAGAGGTCTCAGGGCGGTTCACAGAACAAAATCAAAATATAAAACCACAAAATATATAATCAAAATAGATATTCGCTCTCACTGTGTCTAAGAAGGCACAGGCAGGTTCTAGGAGAATCAAAAGCTTCTCCCAACATGGTGCCCTTCAGACTACAACTCCCTTCAGCCCCCTGGTCAGGGATAATGGGAGTTGTACACATCAGGAATGGGCATATTGGCCTCCATGGGACTCAGCTATAAAACTGCAAATGAAACATTTAGAATGTGTTGTAAAATGCAATATACAAATGCGACTCTAGATGGCGACGGTGAGCTATGCCAAATCCGATGCATTTTTCAAAACTTTTTTTTGGGGGGGGGTAAGCATTTTCACAGCGTTGAGGTTTTTTTTTTGTGTGTGTGTGTAGATACCACCCAGGTCTGCCTGTGTTTTAGCAGGCCTGTTTCTCCTATTTTAATGAACTGCATGTGGTTATGAGGATTGTGATGATGAGTGAACCAATTTTAAGCCACTGGGCAGGATTGCCGGTTGGACGAGACTCTGTTGCAGGGATGATGCTTGAGAGCCAAGGGCCGGTTTGTGACAGATCATGGGGAGTACAATTGCATGAGATAAGATGTGGGTCTAGCAGTTCTTAGTGGAGGCAGAAAGCAGTACAATGCCAGGCAAGGGAAAAACATGATGTCACAGTGGAGCTCTGATAGACACGGGGTGACAGGAGCAAACGACAAAGGTTTTCCTTTTTTATTATTTATTTTTCAATTTACATTTTATATCGTCTTAACGAATTTTTTGTTATACAGTCACAAATGACAAAGGTTTTCAGTCCAGATGAACTAGCCTGCTTCCTTAACTCTGGCCCCTCCGCACAGAGACTATATTTCTGTTTTTACCCTTGACAGCCAAGCTAGACATGATAGATTAAATCCATATGACTGTCTTGATTTTTGTTTTTAACTTAAAACTCTGTTAATTCAATCAGGGCAGTTTTGTTGGGAGTGGTTAGTCAATTATTTGCAGCTGCTCTTGGTGGTGGGGTTGTGGGGGAAGAGAGAGAGCCAAGTAGAGCATGGCATTATCTGCAGAATATTTACCCTCAAACTAAGAATTATTTCACACGTAACGTCTGTCTTCATATTGGAAAAAGGGCCCATTTTGTAATGTCAAGTACCTGGTGTGTGAAGGATGATGTTGAGAGTGCCTTTTTTACCTGGAATCCTCCTAACGGGACCTTGGGGAGATAGCAGAACCTGGCTAGCTCAGACTACAAGTGATGGCAGCAGTTTAAGTTTAAGTGCCTGCCGGCCCCAATCACATTAATTATTATTATTATTATTATTATTATTATTATTATTATTATTTATTATTTATACCCCGCCCATCTGGCTGAGTTTCCCCAGCGACTCTCGAGTGTTAAAAACATTAAATATTAAAAACTTCCCCAAACAGGGCTGCCTTCAGATGTCTTTTAAAAATAAGATAGCTGTTTATTTCCTTGACATCTGATGGGTGTTCCACAGGGCGGGCGCCACTACCGAGAAGGCCCTTTGTCTGGTTCCCTGTAACCTCACTTCTCACAGGGAGGGAACCACCAGAAGGTCCTCGGCGCTGGATCTCAGTGTCCGGGCTGAACGATGGGGATGGAGATGCTCCTTCAGGTATACAGGACCGTGGCCTTATAAAAAAGGCTGTATAAAAGCTGAAGTTGTGGAGAGAAAGGGGGAATGCAAGTGAGAAGAGCAGCAGGGGTAGAGGAAGGGGGTGCGGTGGGGGCAGACCGCCCCAGGTGTTTTCACTGAGGGGGGTGACATTTGGCGCGCTGCTCTTCCACGACTCCCAAGCTCACCCCGAGCTGTTGGCGGAAGGGGGAGCTGTGCTGCTTTGCCAGTGGCATTCCCCTCTTCCCCCTTCGTTTTGAGAGTCTGGGGGAGGCTTGGGAGTCTCAGGAGGAAGGCGCACCAAATGTCCGCCATCGGCGACTCGCTCTGCCCCCAGCTGCAGGGCATGCGTGCCGCTCCATGCACCCGAGCAGCTACCCCGTGCCTGGGGGGGCATCCTCCGTGCCCTGCCCCCCTTGGGAGCTCACCTGCCCTGGGCAGCGTGGGCATATGCTCCGCAGCTGAAGAGCAGAACCTTCCTTCCTCACTTTTGCAGTTTATCTCCTCACAGATTGTCTCCCAGGTATTATTTTCCCCTCCCTGAAAGTCCTGCTTTCAGTTTTGGGGTCCAAACTGTGGGGGCCAGGGGAAGAGAGGTATAGAACTGGAATGGGAGAGTGCAGCTCCCTTCATCTACATCCCATTTTGCTCTTCAACCCCCCCCCCTCTGAATTTATATGTGATTGGGGCACACCCAGTTTCAAGGAATAGGTTTTCTGCTGTTTGACTTTCAGTAGCTTTATAAGAATGACGTGCGGACATGCCTCAATCTGTTCCAACATTTATTTGCATTTTTATCTGGTCTTTTCCATTCCTCTGCAATCAGTTTATTTTGCACGTCTTAGGTTGCACTTCATTATCTGCCAATGTGAAAATACAGGGTGAGTCTTTTTAAACAGGCCCCGTGGAATATGTGTACTCTGTATCCATGGGGCCTCTTTTAAAGGACCCACCCTGTATATGCATTTAAATTGCTGTGGTTGTTTTTGCATAGCACAAAACAGACACGCATATCATGGCGAGTTATTTAAACTACCAATTACTTTCCTTACATGTTGTAACAACAGATGCAGGTTTTCTGCATACTTGTCCTTCCCCAAGCTTTTTGTACCATCTCAGTCCCATGTGATGTTTCATACCTGTTACCCAGTAGAATTGTAGGAAGGTCTATTATTCTTATTAAAGAATAAATAATGCTAAACCATTGAAAAGAACCTTATATTTTATATGCTGGCAAATCCTCCAGAAAACACATGATGGACCATGCTCTGAATTATCTATTTCCACATAGCAATTAGGCAGTGAATAGCATGATATATGAGCACTTGAAACTGCTATTGACTTCATTTCCATTGTAGTCAAGCTTTCCTTTTCTGCCCTATGAATCTTGATAATGGCCCTCCACATAAGTCAATCCGTGTTCAGTATGAAGTCTAATGCCTTCTAATGAAGTCACAGTTATTGCAGATATTAGCAAAATGAGACATTATTGGACAGTTTTCAAAATGAGCATCAGTATTAAATTAGAGAAGGAAACAGAGAAGAATATTGATTATGTTTTCTTTAACTGGATTTCCTACACTCCTAGTTTCAAACTGGGCTTGGCTAAGCTACAGAACGTGTTTCATCCCCCGTATGAAAATTCTGAACACATGCTGCACTCCTGTTGTACTGAACATGTTGACCGCGCATGCACCAGTCAGGGTCGTATGCATGCAGCTCTGGTCAGAAAACCAGAGGATAGCAATGATAATTTTTTTGTCAGGTCTGAAGGGTAGGGGAACAGGGAACAGGGGCACTCAATCTCCCTATGGCAGTGTCCCCAGATGTTGCACTGCTTGAGAGTAGACCTGAGTCAGTGAGATTTAAGGCTTGGGGTGAGATTTCTGAGGGACAGGAGCTCATGATCTACTGTGGGTTCCCTAGTTTATATGTGCTAGGACACAGATGGTGCTGTGGTCTAAACCACTGAGCCTCTTGGGCTTGCCGATCAGAAGGTTGGTAGTTCAAATCCACATGATGGGGTGAGCTCCTGTTGCTCTGTCCCAGCTCCTGCCAACTTAGCAGTTCGAAAGCACGCCAGTACAAGTAGATAAATAGGTACTGCTGTGGTGGGAAGGTAAACAGTGTTTCTGTGTGCTCTGGTTTCTGTCACACCAGAAGTGGTTTAGTCATGCTGGCCACATGACCCAGAAAGTTGTCTGTGGACAAACACCAGCTCCCTCAACCTGAAAGCGAGATGAGCACCACAACCCCATAGTCGCCTTTGATTATCTGTCCAGGGGTCCTTTGCCTTACCTTTTACCTTTATCTGTGCTATGATTAGGAGAGCAAACTGTATAGATGTCATATTGGAGAATGCACTCAGAGATCACTGCCAGCCACCTTCGGTGATGCTCTGGTGAAGGGATTGAGCTTGAAGTGAAGGTACATGTTTGCTTTTAGACTGCTTGGCCTTCACAACTCTCTCTCTCCCAACAGTGTAGTAGCCATCACAACCTTACAGTATCCTGTTAGTCAGTTGCTAGGATCAGAGGGTCAGAAAAGATTCGAGCTGAGCTGAGGTTGCTGTCAGTGCCCAGGCATTCACAAAGGCATGCATTCTGCCAGCACATGCATGCACATTGACAGCAATGTATGCTCAACTGCAACAATTTCTGGCTTCACATGGACCTGGGATAGCTCAGTCACTAGAGCATGAGACTCTTAAGCTCTGTGTCATGGGTTTGAGCCCCACATTGGGCAAAAGATTCCTGCATTGCAGGGGGTTGGACTTGTTAAAATTCCTGCTCCATGATTGCAGTCATGGGATTGTTGTCTTTCACATGATGGTATATGTTTTGACTCCACAGAGTGGGAAGTGACGGAGACAGGATGTTTGTGTTACTTTTCCGTGAAGTGGGACTGTTGTCCTTTGTTCTTTTTCTCTTTGCTGTCTGATGCTAGAGAGAGAAGGAGCCATGTTGCAGTGCTCTATGTGTGCTTATTTGTAAATAAAGTAGATTAGCCAAAATGCTGAGTTGCTGAGGTCTGTTACACATGATGCGCAAACTCTGAGGATCCTAAGTGTGCCAGTGTCTGTTGGCATCAGTCGCTGTGATGTTCGAAAAGAAGAAAGCTTTTGAAGCTCCCAAACAATGACCAGGAGGGAGAGAACATGCCAGTCGGGTATGTGTCTCTGCCAGGGTCCTACTCGAGTGTAGGCTGAGCTCCTGACAGGACTAGATGACCTACAAACTCTACAATTCTATGATTCCATGCAGTGCTATTTTTCTAGGAAAAGAGGTGCCAGAACTCACCACAAACACCTCCCTTGTTCTATTTTCATGGCAATGGCACCCACCAGAGAGGTGCGGGAACTGAGTTCTGGCAAGTTCCGGCTGAAAACGAATCCCTGATTCTATGATTCTAGCGGCTGGCCAAGAGTATAATATTTTGAGTGGACCAGTAAACTTAGTAGTAGCTTGGAATCCTACCTGGCTGCTGAACTTTGTCAGAAATCTCATGTATGCAGTTTCTGTGTGTGTTCTTTGTGGAAGCTTAACTCTGTGTGCATATGTCACTAGCTAGATTGGACCAATTATGGTATGAGAGGTAAAAATTGTAGTTGTTTAGAGATGATTGGAAGAGAGACTTCTTTTATCCTACCCATAGTTCCATGTATGGCAGAAATGGGGTTCTGTGTAAATGAGGACTAGACTCAATATTTTCTCTAGCACCTTCCTTTTTCTACTTGG
Organism: Podarcis raffonei; assembly: GCF_027172205.1. Classification (NCBI taxonomy): domain Eukaryota; kingdom Metazoa; phylum Chordata; class Lepidosauria; order Squamata; family Lacertidae; genus Podarcis; species Podarcis raffonei. The sequence goes on from NC_070606.1 coordinate 24,408,112, forward strand.
CTGTGAAGACAAAAGATGGTCACTCTTTCTCTAGGTCTGCAAAATATTCTGATTTATGTATGTATACATCACCAATATTTATTTGCCCCTTTTTGACCACATACAACTCAACAAGCCAAATGCAAGCAATCCGCATTGGTCTGGTGCTGGTTCTAGATTGGGTGAATCATGAGCAGCCCATTTCTAGAAGACTAACTAGATCTAAAAATCAAGATTTTAACACTTACAGCTGCCTCAAATAGTCATCAGGAAAAAAAACCCAAGCCTCTTGCATGACTCATAAATTTTCATATTTTTAAGATTACTTGGAAATGGAATGTTTAACACCTAAGATACAAGGATTTGGGTTTGCCGCTTCTGTTGCTGTTGTTGTTGTTGTTGAGCACTGAATGCCCAAGATACAAGGAACTGAGTTTGTGGTTGAGGCTGTTGTGTGTTTTTCAGAAACATGTGCAGGAAAAGGAATCTGTGAAAGTTAAACTTCTCACCTACTTGAGCTTTGTGAGAGGTGTTTGCACTGTTGGATGATATAATTATGCCCCAGCAAAAGAAAAGTGTTCTTTTTCAGCTTTTGCTTATGTTTTGCACACCCGAGCAATACGGCATTCAAAGATGGATACTGAGCATTTAAAGGGAAAAATCTCTCGCACAGAGAGAGCGCACCTTCTTCCAGATCCTGTATGGAGCACATATGCTTATTCCTCACCAGTTCCACTCCCTTGTGACATGATCCATTTCCACCCTGGTGGAGCCAACCACACATGGAGGGATTGGCGCAGGAATGCATGCAAGTAACTTGTACTAAAAAGGGAGGGTGACGTGGAACTGCCTATGCGAATCTTACACAGGCCTCTCATTCCCAGCAATGGCGTGTCATGCTCCAAAGTGGGTTCATGAAGGACACAGAAAAGTACCAGGTTCTACTAAGCCCTATGCTAACCCCTCTGTGCATGGATGGCTCCACCAGCAAAAGGATGGATAATTCTTCTTTCTTCTTCTTTGGCGATCACTCATAGCTGAGTAAGATTGTCTTCCATGAACACTGTCTTAAAAGTGAGTCAGTAAGTGACTGTGGAAGCCAATTCTGGATCCACACATCCTTCCATAGTGGGGACATAGGTTTCTGGGTGGGAGTTGATCATAGTGAGGGATTGCCAAACGTGCCTTCCTCTTAGCACATTTCTCCCTTTCGTCCTGAGCTTGAGCGTCTTCAAAGTCCATGACACCTTTGGTAAAGGCTGTTCTCCAATTGGAGTGCTCGTAGGCCAATGTTTCCCAATTGTCGGTGCTTATTCTACATTTTTTTAGATTTGTCTTACCCTTACGCTTTCCATTTTTAAGTTTGGAATAGAATAGTCACTTTGGAAGACGATAATTCAGCATTCGAACAACATGACCAGTCCAAGAAAGTTGATGTTTGAAGAATCGTTGCTTCAACCCTGGTGGTCTTTGCTTCTTCCAATACACTGGCATTAGTATGCCTTTCTTCCCAAGTGATGTGTTGATGTTTTTGTAACTCCTTGCTATTTTGCATTTCTGTGCTGTCACTTCAAACAGCAGAACCATTTGACTCACTGACCACCCTTTTTAGTAAACAAACTTGTTACATTTGTTTATATTGGCATTTGTTGGTGGTCGGTAATTCCCCCAGTAAGCAAGACAAGATTGGTATTTTAAAAGTAATGGTGTCCATTACAATAGCCTCTGTGGTATACAATCAACTCCAGATAAGATCCCCAAAGCGATATTTCCATGAACACGCATGTAATCAGTAAGATACAGGTTCATATGTACCTGTGTATTTGCACAAGTAGGGTGTAATCTACACACATATAAAAAACGCTGTGAAAATGCTTTTTAAAAGTTTTGAAAAATACATTCAATTTGGCATAGCTCACTGTCACCATCTAGTGTCACATTTGTATATTGCACTTTACAACACATTTAAAACATTTCATTTGCAGCTGTGTAGATGAGTCCTGGGTCTCTTAAACAGCAGGTCACATGTTCAGCATGGTTGGGAAGCTATTTTCAATTAATATAACTTCCCAGTACTCTGGGTATGGCCAGTAGTTGCTCTGCACAACTAGTTACCTCGGACTGCAGCTGGATTTAAGCGGATTCTTTTTGAGGGGGCTGGAAAATTTGAAAGGTATATTTCTGTTTTGTAACAGGAAGTGAAGGCTCGTTTGAAATAAATAACGCAACTGGAGCCATTTCTGTTATTAAAAGCCCAAATCAGCTGAAGAAAGAAGTATATGAACTGAAAATTCAGGTATTTGTCTTACTTTCCTGCTATAAATGTTTCCCCTTACCACTTCTGATGGATCTGCAGTGTGCAGAATTTCAACTACTGCAAATGTAGTGCCCTCATTACATAGGAGAATTGATGCATATTGCTGCTTTATCTATGATACCATTTTAAAAAAAACAATTTTCTCTGTCAATGCCAACTCTACCCAAAGGGTATTTTGTGTTAAAGAGAAAAGAACTGGATTCTTTAACTAGGTAACCAGACAGGTATGCATTATTCAAGTTATGCAAATTTGTTCACATATGTACTATGTATTATGGCTAAACCATAGGTTAAGCTGTCAGATTTGCACCAGAGACTGTGAGGCAAGGGACTAAGCCAAGAGTCAGGGAGGAATGCACAGAAACATACCAGAACTAGGAAGTCCTTGTTGGTCAGGAAGCCTTTTGGAGTTCTTTCTGTCCAGGAGGACCAAATGGTCAGAGTAGGTCTGAACTCGAGAAATATTTCATTGTCAGCAATGTGTTCTAATATATAGGGCAACTGCATACAGAGCTGACAGTTCCTCATTCTAGCTGAGTATGCTTAACACTGTGCAAGGCTGGGGCTTTGGGAAGTCAAATCTGGACCTTCCACCTCTGGTCAGCCCTGAGGCCAATGGTGAAGAGCTGACGTCGCTGAAGTCTCAAATGCAACCAGCAAGATACTGATATGATCAAACTCTAGAATTGCATGTTGGATGAAGCATCGTAAGCAGGAGGGAAAGCCCATGCAAATCCATTTCTTGTTCACTACAGGCTTCTGAAATCAGCCCGGAGGGTGAGGCGACTGCTCACGCCTTTGCCACGGCAACCATACGAGTTGTGGACCTCAACAACCACCCGCCGACGTTCTACGGAGAAAACGGGCCACAGAACCGATTTGAGCTCACAATGTACGAGCATCCGCCAGAGGGCGAGATTCTGAGAGGCCTCAAAATTACCGTCAATGATTCAGATCAGGCCAGTGTGGTGTTTTTGTTTTGTTTCGTTTATCTCTCCTTTCTTGCCTCTCTCTTATACCTCCATTCTGGGCCAGTCCAAGACATTTTGGCACTTGAGGCGAACCACAAAATGCTTCCTCCCTGCCAGGGAAGATCGGGGGGCAGGGGGGATAAAGATCTACACCAGGATCTGCTGCCCCTGTGGATCCTACCACCTGAGGCAGTTGCCTCATCTTGCCTCATGGGTGGGCTGGCCTTGATTCCATAAACCTTTTGTTTTAAGTATCACAGCACTGAAAACCAGGTGGTGGTGACAGCCAACAATCCATTGTCTTCTTGTCCTGCTTGATTAACAGGGGCATATGACATTTGTGTCCTTGAAACAAAATGCTGTTATTGGATGAATATTTAGTTTGATTCAGCAAGCCTTGTCCTCTTAGTTTGACTGGGTCATGCCCTTTCTTTATTGCATTATTGCTGATTTACTTCATCAGCCGATGGAGATAATATTCTGTGCTTCCCCACTTAGTTTTTAGTTTTTATTTTAAAAAATAGTAATTCTGGTCCCGGTCTTTCTGGAGCATTGTTAAAGCTACTCTACTAGAGCCTTATTTTGGAAAATAAGCACTCTACCCCATATGCAGTGAGTGCTGCATTCTTTAACCAGAAGAATGGGATTCCTTTAGGTTCAGTACAGTTTATTTTATGTGGAAACTGTGGCAAAGGTTGCTAAGGAAACCTCTGTAATAGCTTCCACCTGAGCTAACCGGAGAGGAAAAGTTGAGGCCTGAAAGTTTAATACACATAAAAGGACTGCAATTATTGAAAAGAAAATCTAGCCCATCAACATGTAGCATATACTCAGTGTTGTGCTAACATGGTTGCATTCTGCTCAATATAAAAGTCAGCAGGTTCCCTGCCAGCCTGCTGCAAAGGGATAAGTAACTACTTCTGAGGCAGCCAGCCTCGTAATTGCTGCTTCTGCAGTTGCAGAAGGCAGCAAAATTTAAATTAACTGCTTACTAATATTACGGAGCAAGCAGAGACCAGCCAAAAGTTGTCATGGCCTGTATATTTTGCACAGATCTTTTGTTTGCCACGTTCTACTCCCCTTCCAATCACAAGGAAAGCAATTTTCTTTTGAGCTTCAAGATTGCTTTTTAATTTATACTTATATTTCCAGTCCCTATCCGAAATTGATCTCTGGTTCCACCTGCACCTGTTTGTTTCTCACTGGAGCTGTCTTTGGGTGTTCAAGGGGAAAGTTTAGCAGCACTCACTGGCCCCAACCAGTGTGCATTGTCTACTACACATGAGGGCATCAGGCTAGCCATTGGATGCAAGGCAGACCATATAGTAGTAGCAGCAGTAGTAATATTAATATTAATATTATTATTTATTTATACCCCGCCAGTCTGGCTGAGTTTCCCCAGCCACTCTGGGTGGCTCTCAACAGAATTAAAAGCACAATAAAACATCAAATATTAAAAAGTTCCCTAAACAGGGCTGCCTTCAGATGTCTTCTAAAAGTCAGATAGTTGTTCATTTCCTTGACATCTGATGGAAGGGTGTTCACAGGGTAGGTGCCACTACCAAGAAGGCCCTCTGCTTGGTTCCCTGTAGCTTCAATTCTCATAGTGAGGAAACCACCAGAAGGCATTCAGAGCAGGACCTCAGTGTCTGGGTTGAACAATGGGGATGCTCCTTCAGGTATACTGGGCCTAAGCCGTTTACGGCTTTAAAGGTCAGCACCAACACTTTGAATTGTGCTCGGAAACGTACTAGGAGTCAATGTAGGTCTTTAAGGACTGGTGTTATATGGTCTCAGTGGCCACTCCCAGTCAACAGTCTAGCTGCCGCATTCTGGATTACTTGTAGTTTCCGGGTCACCTTCAAAGGTAGCCCCATGTAGTAGTGCAAGCAGGAGATAACTAGAGCATGCACCACTCTGGCGAGACAGTCTGCGGGCAGGCAGGGTCTCAGCCTGCATACCAGATAGAGCTGGTGGACAGCTGCACTGAACACAGAATTGACCTGTGCCTCCATGGACAGCTATGAGTCCAAAATGATTCCCAGGCTGCGCACCTGGTCCTTCAGGGGCACAGATACCCCATTCAGGACCAGGGAGTCCCCCACACCTGCCTGCCCCCTGTCTCTCAGAAAGGTGTAGTGACTTATTTCCAGAGCAGCAACCATATTAATTTGGAATAATAATAAAAAGACCTGTGCCACCAACCTAAGGCCACTCCCAGTACTTTCTTAGCAGAAGGAGGGATAATATTCAAACACGTCCCTGGTCAAAGTATATGGAGGTGTACCTTGTACCTAAAGTGACCCATATTTAGGTAATCGGGTCATTCTGAATGTTCAGCATCTCAGAGTCTACCTCCCAGATTATTCTCACACTTAGCCAACCTAAACTAGGTGCTCTTCCAGTGTGACTAGAGGAATAGGCAAGCTCCCAAATCTATTTTTATCAAAACCACCGACGTCTTGTGAGCCAAAGCTTGGGGAGATTACTTCAGAAAGCCTCTTAGTTCTCTCTCATCCAGTAGCTGCTGAATTGAAGATACTAAACAGTCGTTCTTTCCCTCTCCTCTCATTCTCTCCCCCACACGTGGAAAAGGAAATGCCGACTCTATCCCCCAATTTCTACATATTGTACAGGGTTCCATGATAACAGCAGAGTTCCTGGTTGTGAATGCAGGACCTCCGCATGTTTGCTTATGCAAGCATACTTTCCATTTACAGTGGTACCTCAGGTTAAGTAGTTAATTCGTTCCGGAGGTCCGTACTTAACCTGAAACTGTTCTTAACCTGAAGCACCACTTTAGCTAATGGGGCCTTCTGCTGCCACCGCCGCACGATTTCTGTTCTCATCCTGAAGCAAAGTTCTTAACGCAAGGTATTATTTCTGGGTTAGTGGAGTCTGTAACCTGAAGCGTATGTAACCTGAAGCGTATGTAACCCGAGGTACCACTGTACTGTGCAGACATGGATAGCTGGCAGGCCCATTTAGGTCAAGGGTAGAACTACCAATAATGATCCCACTACTTCCACATTTATTGCGGGAAGAATAGGATTTATTTACACTTAACACACACATGTGTGTGTCTCTTCTGTAAGGAAATCAACAGTACTGGGTTATATGCTATGATACATTTGTCATTTATTTTTTAATGCCGACTCTTTCTTCACAGGGGGCGAATGCGAAATTCAACCTCCGGCTTGTCGGGCCAGGTGGCATTTTCCGCGTTGTCCCTCAGACTGTGCTGAATGAAGCGCAGGTCACAATCATTGTAGAAAACTCTGCTGCCATTGACTACGAAAAGTTCCAGGTCTTCACCTTCAAGGTATTGTAACTTCTGCCTTCATGCTAACTTCATTCCTGCATTGCCGTTCCGATCGTTCATCATGAGCGGGAGCACAATCTTCTGAAGTGGGGAGTCTCTTGCCCTGGCCGACTCTCCCTCGGTGTTTTAGAACCCTGTTCTTAAATGTGCAGAAAGCCTCTGTGGGTTTACAGCAGGCTTCGTCCTTTAGAAAATTGCCCTCCAATTCCTGAAGGGGGATTGGAATGGGGGGGTGGGAATCCTGCATCCAAAATACTATGCAAAGGGTTAAAGCTGCAGCATAGAATATTGAGATGTCATATATACAGTGCTTTTTTCCTGGGGGGACAAAGGGGTACGCATACCCCTAAACATTTTGTGAATCTTTGTCCATTTGTCCGTTTACTGTATTTATTTCCCCCGATTTGAACTATAAAATGGTGATTTTCTTGAGTCAAAATGAGACTACCCCTAAACATATTTTTTGAGGAAAAAACACTGCATATCATATATATACTGAAAAACAATAAACCAGGTGGTGATGCAACAGCTACTTCAACAGATGCAAGATAACATCACCAAGCAACTATCTGTAAACAAACAATAAACGCCCCCAAAATAGTTTTTCATGCGGCTAAAATTATAGAAGCCCTTCCAAAGTGTGTCCCTTGGCTCATTTGCAAGAGCCACCTCAACCTACGCGATTTGCAAGTATATTGCTGTCTTATTTATGACTTGTTTGACCTCTCTGTTTGTGGCATACAGTGTTCTGGCTTGTGTGGGTAAATCTCAGAGGGGGGAGGAGAGGTGATGTGTGGATATTTCTGCCTCATGGGAGAGGGCTGGATTTGATGACCGTGTGCTCCTTTTGAGCCCTGTCAAGGCCCTTGCCTGCTTATTTCATGGGGTGTTTCATCCAAGAGGTGCACATGGAACACAACCTATAATTATTCCTGTTACAACTAGAAAATTCTCAGAAGGCTATAAAGCACTGCCCAAGTATGCATGGTAAGGAAATTACAAAGCGTGGCCTCATGAATACTAATAGAATTCAGCATGATTAAGAGCACCGCTGTAAACACCAAAGGAAGTAATTAAAAGAGAAAAGTGTGTGTTTCTTTTTACTTGAGAAATTGTACACTTTGTCTCTGAAAAATGGTGGTTGTTGTTGTTGTTTGCAAGTGATTGAAGATAAACAGCAAAGGGCTTTTATACAACATGTTAAAGCTCTTTTGTAAATTCCAAATGCATTGGCAACAAAGAAAAGCAGAGATGCATTCACCATGGGTGCCAGTAGAGAGTTCTCCACTGACTATTATTATTATTATTATTATTATTATTATTATTATTATTTACTGCCATTCATCCGAGGAACACAATGCAATTTATGATATAAAAACACAAAAATGCACAACATACTAACAAGCAAAAGCAATAACACCCCAACCTCGCCACACACAGTTTGCCATAAATTGTTTAATTGGTCACAGGCCTGGGAGAAGAGGAATGCTTTTGCCTGGCACCTAAAGATATGTAACTTGATTGGAGACCACATTTCCACATGAAATCGTACATTCCAAATGTTTCGTTGTGTTGGGGTTGCCTCCAGTGGTTCGTTATCTGACATATCTAAGATATGTTGTTTTCATCCAAGAGCGATGGAATATACAAAGTTAATTTTAGATAACCTTTGTTTTATGTCGGTCCCCGATATTTGATTATTCGTAGCGGAGGGAATGCTTAACAGTCTTTAATAGGCATATCATCATCTATTCGCAAGCAGCTTTCGATTCAAGCTGAAAGCAATATTTCAGAGCCAGATTTCGATTGGGTCCTTGGGCATTTGAATGGGGGGGGGGGAGGAATAGTCACCTCTGACTTCTGCCCCTGAATGTTCCCCCGGGGGAGCAGCTAGATGCCCACTTCGATTCATTACCATCTTGCTATTACTCCAAATGACCTCCTTGGCTCTTGACTCCGCCAATCTTTATACTGTATTAAATGCGTGGAGGCATGTGAACATCCCTGTGGAAGTGGCCAAATAAGATTCCCAGAGACATAAGGCAGACCCTTGCTCCATCTTGCTCCATGTTCTCGATGCTGCTCCATGTTCTCTTTGAGGAATTGCTGGACGCAGAATAATAAAATGTTGGCTTTAAGTTAGTCACAAGAATAATACTCAGGTTACAGGGAACCAGGCAAAGGGCCTTCTCGGTAGTGGCGCCCGCCCTGTGGAACGCCCTCCCATCAGATGTCAAGGAAATAAACAACTGCCTGACTTTTAGGAAGCATCTGAAGGCAGTCCTGTTTAGGGAAGTTTTTTATGTCTGATGTTTTATCGTGTTTTTAATATTCTGTTGGGAGCCACCCAGAGTGGCTGGGGAGGCCTGGCCAGATGGGCGGAGTATAAGTAATAAATTATTATTATTATTATTATTATTATTATTATTATTATTATTATTCACTTCTCATAACTGTATCCCACTCATATCCCACCCCCACACACACAGTTTAACGTCTTCATGCCTTAGCCAAATAACCTGTTCTGGTGTATTGTTGTTCAAGATTGATTTTGTTTCATTTTATTCTGCTTTATTGGTTTCATTTTATTTGGGGTCGCTAGTTGCCATGTAGCTTTCTCGAGCATCGCCACCAAGGTCTCAACAAAGAAGGAATGCAAGAGCTCTTCTTATGTTCTTTTGTTCTGCTTCCTTCTTTGGTGGCGATGCTAATGTTCCATCGCCACTGGCTGAATCTCTTTGATTCAGGATGTGCTGAAAACTTGAGTCCTTCCCGTGGTTAACGAAATGATATACAGGCAGCACACAGACATGGCTATGCCATAAGGGATTTATACTCAGATTTTTGCAGTCATTTGAAAATTAACTTTTTATTAACGTAACAATGACGGAATTCCAACTTTTGTGAGTTCTTTTCTTTTCTTTCTTTCTTTCTTTCTTTCTTTTTTCTTTCTTTCTTCTTTCTTTCTTTCTTTCTTTCTTTCTTTTCCATGTGGAATATATTCTGTTGATGGGATTATCTATCATCATTATTAGCCATAACGCAAATTAGTTAGTTCCATATAAAATAGCTGGGTTCTGTAGAAGCACAACTGTTGGATTTTGCATGACTTACTAGCTCGTAATTTCTCAATTACCTCCTTAGCTTCTTGCAATAGAAGTTAACACACCTGAGAAGTTCAGTTCAACAGCAGATATTGTGATCCGTCTCTTGGATACGAATGATAATGTCCCAAAGTTTTCATCTGATTACTACATCGCGAGGATCCCAGAGAATTCTCCTGGCGGCTCCAATGTTGTGGCTGTAACGGTAAATTTTATTCATTCCTCTAGAGCCATGCTCTGTTGCAGTTATAATTCTGTGTAGTTCCATGAGTCTCTCGATATCTGTAATTATTGCCCCTGGGAGGAGGTGGGGATCTATATATTCAGAAACTGACAAAAAAAATAGAATCATAGAATCACAGAGTTGTAGAGCTGAATCTCACATGAGTCTAAGCACAGACGCAAGCTAGGATTGCTTTTTAGAATTTGAATTTGAATTCACCATAGTCTGTAATTCTGCACAGAGCAATGCAGGCTGGAATTTGCTCTGCTGAGCAAGGGTGTGTTTCTTAAATTAAATTATAGTTTGTCAGTATCCACACAAATAAAATAATAATGCCACCACTTTAAAACTGTACTGATAGATGGTTTGTCTGTCCAAGCTAAGTCTATCCTTGATTTTTTTTCCATGTTCTACAAATTCAGAATATATGGCTGTTTAAAGTGGGGGTGGATAAACTGGGTCCAGATGTTGCTGGACTCTGTAGAATATGCAGGGACCCCAGGAGAATGTTCACACTATAATTTGATATAACACCAGTCCTGAAAGACTACATTGGCTCCCAGTATGTTTCTCAGCACAATTCAAAGTGTTGGTGCTGACCTTTAAAGCCCTAAATGGTTTCAGTACAGTATACCTGAAGGAGCGTCTCCACCCCCATCGTTCTGCCCAGACACTGAGATCTAGCTCCGATGGCCTTCTGGCGGTTCCCTCACTGAGAAAAGTGAAGTTACAGGGAACCAGGAAGAGGGCCTTCTCGGTAGTGGCACTTGCTCTCCCATCAGATGTCTAGGAAATAAACAACTTTCTGACTTTTAGAAGACATCTGAAGGCAGCCCTGTTTAGGGAAGTTTTTAATGTTGTTAATATTCTGTTGGGAGCCACCCAGAGTGGCTGGGGAAACCAGGTCAGATGGGCGGGGAATAAATAATAATAATAATAATAATAATAATAATAATAATAATAATAATTATCAGACTGAAGAGTGGTGAAGCACCCTCTTTCACCTTGGCTACTTCTGCCCTACAAATCCCACTCCCAAAGCTGTGTCCCCCTAGGGAAAGTAGCCTTCTGGTTTTTGCTATTTTCCATCCTCAACGTGACCAATTATGCATGTCACAAAAGTCTGCTTCGCTTCTGTTTTAATCCATCAGTACCCCTTTCCATTTTCTTCTTAAGGCAACAGACCCTGATTCAGGACTTTGGGGCGAAATGAAATACTCCATTTATGGAACAGGTGCAGATCTGTAAGTTTAAACTTACATATGGATATATACATATTTTTATTTAAGGGTGTGGTTGTTGCTTTTTAAAAAAAGTTTGCATAATTTTTATTGCTATTAGCAAATGAATGAGAGTAACGTTCTGTCTGATGCATCAAATTCAAACATGATGAAATTCATTCTTAAAGGGGGTGTATATCTTTCCTGGCTGTTTCACACCAACAGTGGTCTATTTCAAGCAAAGCAACATGCAGAGGACCAAACCTCCAGGTTCTTCCACATGAACCTAACAATAATGCATAAAGGAAGAACAGATTGTGGAAAGGGTGTTGCTGTTTTTCATTTTAACGTTTGCCGTTTTAGTGTGTGCTTTTCGTTTGTTTTGATGTAGGGAACTGTGTGAAACCGATGGAGTGAGCCGCCTTGAGCAACTGTGGGTTGTAAAAGTTTTGCATAAATAAAACGTAAAAGCATAAAAAATTGGGATCGGGAGGAGCAAATGGTTTTAAGGGGGATACCAAATAAAACTGCATGCAATTCAAGAGATGTGCCACTTAGGGGGCAGCAAATAATTTTGAGGAGGTTATCAATGTAAACTGCATGTCGTTCAAAAGATGTGCCACTTATAATCTCCCTTCTGGAACACTGTAAGGCCCCCTGGGGCCTAATAAATCTCTCCATCTGGCCCTCTGGACTCTCCTCATGCCAAAAATCTGGCCCCCATCTAGGCCCCTTCCTTTTCCTGCTTCGCGTCATATTTTGGTGCCTTCACCTGGCTGGAAATCTCCTCAAACTCTGATTTTAAAAGGACCTGGATGGTTACGTCCAGTCAAAGGCAACTATTGGGTGAGGCGCTCATCTCAATCTCAAGCTGAGGGAGCCAGTGTTTGTCCACAGACAGCTTTCTGGGTCATGTGGCCAGCATGACTAAACCACTTCTGGTGCAATGGAGCACTGTGATAGGACCCACAACTTATGGAAACGCCATTTACCTTCCTGCCGCAGCGGTACCTATTTATCTATTTGCACTACCGTGGTATCTCAGGTTAAGAACTTCATTCGTTCTGGAGGTCCGTTCTCAACCTGAAACTGTTCTTAACCTGTGGTACCACTTTGGCTAATGGGGCCTCCCACTGCCACGCGATTTCTGTTCTCATCCTGAAGCAAAGTTCTTAACCCGGGGTACTATTTCTGGGTTAGCAGAGCCTGTAAACTGAAGTGTCTGTAACCTGAAGCATCTGTAACCCGAGGTACCACTGTAGTGTGCTTTCGAACTGCTAGGTTGGCAGGAGCTGACACAGAGCAAAGGGAGCTCACCCCGTTGCGCAGATTCAAACCGCCGACCTTCTGATCGGCAAACCCAAGAGGCTCAGTGGTTTAGACCACAGCGCCACCTGCATTCCTTAGAACTCTGATTATCTCCACTGAACTGGGGCTTCAGATAAGTGGTATTTGCTGCCCAGCACAGCCATATCCTGGTCCTGGGAGCCATTGTTCTTCCTGCACATCCATGGGCAGGACGCTTAGCACCTCACCCTTGGACAACAAAAAGGTTTGGACAGACACTGATAGAGAGTCAGAAAACCATGTCCTTTTTCCTCCAGTTCTGAGCCACATTTCCTAAGTGACCTTGAAAAACCTCAGTGTCTCCTGCATTGCATGCAGAAAATAATGCAACAACAGTTAAGCATCTCCTTTAGATATTTCTCCCCTCTTTTAGGATGCCGTTAAGCCATTCGTGGGATGGGCTGTCTCTTTGGTTACACCTGAAAAACTCAAGGCACTTCTGCAAGAGCAGAATTCTAATAGTATTTCTCTGTCTTCACAAACAACCTTTTGAATATCTTGCCCTTTGCATTTGCAGAAAGTTGGACATAGATCCCTAGTCATAACTCTAATACCCAGCAAATGGTCTCAAAAGGAATTAGCAAAAATAATTAGATTTTTAATTACTTCCAATATTTACACCAACTCACTGGGCATGAAAAAAAACAATAAACAATGTTGATTTTTAATTTCTGCTTGGGACATTTTACATTAGGAGGTTGTTATTACTGTTGTTATTGGGCTGAATCCAAGACTTGGGTGGGGCAATTTTTCAGCAATTTTGTAGGGGCTCTGTGAAGTTTATTTCACTTACTGGTATTCCTGGTTGCCGTAGCAATGGTTCTGTGTGCTACTGGACACCCTTGTTGTCTTTATTTTACAATTAAGCCAATCAGAGTAATGACAGGACACATTGCCCTCATTCTGATTTGGCTTTATTATGAAGCCAATATGGAGTAAGGGCCGGAAGAGGAGTTGGTAGCAAAAAAGAAAAGGTGAGAGCAGGGGCTTGTGAAGAATTATTATTATTATTATTATTATTATTATTATTATTATTATTATTATTATTATTATACCCCACCCATCCCCAGCCACTCTGGGCAACTGCCATTACCCCCAAATTATTTTTGAGTAAAATAAGTTTACTCAAGAATTTATGACTTGGCCTTGCTATTGGAAAAGTCAAAGTGGTGAGGGGACCCCAGAACATTTAGCACTATCTTGTGTTTTAAAAAAGGCACCCCCAAATCATTCAAGCTGCAAATTCATAGAATCAGATTTCACATTAGCATCTTTCAAACAAATTCAGTCTGTAGTTTGAAATGATTGGTATATAATGTATGACAGATAGTTTTGCTAACCTGCTGCCTTCAGGGTGTGTCTGTGTGTGATGAAGTTGCAGTCTTACACTCATTTAAGCTAAGATTTTCAGACTTGCCTACTCTGAGATAGTCTAAATGTACCTCAGTGTTTGAGGAGCAGAGCTTAACTCCCTTTAGAAGCAGAAGGAAATCAATTCTTCTCCCCTTTCTTGTTTTATAAGGGATCTAGTGCAGCGTTCAGCCAAACTAACCTACAGCCAAACATTGCATTCATCACACTTCCATTGCTTGTGTGCTGAAGGTCTCTGCGTTGTTTTATTCAGTGCATGATACAATACATTGTTGTTACAAACTGAACATCTGCACCATTCTCCCTTGTTTCAGTGCAGAGGGACTGAGTGGAAATCCACCGCACTGTGCTGTTCACAAAAACAAGGGACACATCCAAAATGGATTTAAAAATATGAAATTTGAAATGGCAGGCAATCAATTCGCCCACCCCCTCATTTTTTTCGCCATATTCAAAGGCTCCAAACATATCCATGTTACACTGGAACTGATTCCCGCCCCCCCCCTCTGTTTTGACTTTTGCAGATTTGGATTTAATATTATTATCTGCATGCAGATATTTTGTTGTTTAGTCGTTTAGTCGTGTCCGACTCTTCGTGACCCCATGGACCAGAGCACGCCAGGCACTCCTGTCTTCCACTGTCTCCCGCAGTTTGGTCAAACTCATGCTGGTAGCTTCGAGAACAATGTCCAACCATCTCGTCCTCCATCATCCCCTTCTCCTTGTGCCCTCCATCTTTCCCAACATCAGGGTCTTTTCCAGGGAGTCTTCTCTTCTCATGAGGTGGCCAAAGTATTGGAGCCTCAGCTTCAGGATCTGTCCTTCCAGTGAGCACTCAGGGCTAATTTCCTTAAGAATGGATGAGTTTGACCTTCTTGCAGTCCATGGGACTCTCAAGAGTCTCCTCCAGCACCATAATTCAAAAGCATCAATTCTTCGGCGATCAGCTCTCACTTCCATTGCATTCAGATATATATAGATACAAATAGAGAGAGAGAGAGAGAGAGAGAGAGAGAGAGAGAGAGAGAGAGAAGGCATGCCTTAAGCCTCTCTTCGGCAACGTGTTGCCCCCCCCCCATGCCTGTTGTTGAACTGCAGCTCTCATCAGCTTCAGCAAGCATGGCCAATGCTCAGGAATTTATTTATTTTTTTGTTGGGGGGAGTTAAACCAAAATATCCAATGGGCAGCAAGTAACACACACACACTCCTCTGAGCAGTTTTCAACTCTTGTAGGGGTTTTTAAAATATGTTGAAGTAAGGTGAAGGATGAAAGCATATACAGATCAACAGATAACATGAACATATATATATATATATATATATATATATATATATATATATATATATGTATGTGTGTGTGTGCAAGAATAACATGACCCCTCTGACAGACCCAGGGAATACTCCATGAGTTCCAGATTGCTTTCTCATTTCCTTAAAATCATTTTTAATTAAAATTAAATGGGAAATAACTCAAATTAGAGGAGTCCAAAGTTGTTAACGTTTTTCCTCAATATAAGACATTGCTTCCTACTTCAGAGCCCTTGTGTTAATAACGTCTGCCATCTTACACAAATAACTCCATCCTTCATTAATCTTAATAAGTCAAAATGGGCCTCTCCTGGGATCTTTTCCATGCCCATAAGATGTACAAACTGAGAAGTTTCCGTAGAAAGCTGATTTTAGTAAGGCTGGCGAGCAAGGCTTTCGGTTATATGACACTCTTTGCTGTGGAACTCTGTACACATAGAAGTATACCAGACTCCATCCTTGTGCTCCCTTTTTTACCTGTAGGTCAACATATTTTTTTATTTGCCACGACTTTCAAAAATGCTGAATAGCTGAGTTGAGCTTGATTTTAAATTGGTATTTTGTAGCAATTGGTATGAAATGTTCTTTTTAAGAGATGCATCACGTTAAACACTTGTTTTACTGTATGTTGTTCAGAGTATTTTATAGAAAATTGGCTAATAGGATTTGTAACAAATAAATTCCCATTTTCCAAGCACAATTGGGACTGCAGCCACCCACAGCAGCTACGTAGGGGGAGAAATCACTCTGAAAAGGGTGCATCCGAAGATAAGGGTGATCTCTTTTCTTCTGTCTGTGCAGCTGACTAGGAAATAGATGAAATATTGGCCATTGGTTTTTTTCCTTCCAGATTCCTCATCCATCCATCCACTGGGATCATTTACACCCAACCATGGGCCACGTTAGATGCAGAAGTTACATCCAAGTACAACTTTTATGTGAAGGCAGAAGATACGGAGGGGAAGTATAGCTTGGCTGAAGTCTTCATTACTGTGCTTGATGTCAACGATCACTCCCCAGAGTTCAACGAGAACATCCAGGAAAAAACCATGATTATAGGCACTCCAGTGAAAGTGGAGGTTGGTCGATTTGCACGTTTGTGTGTTTGGTTGTAGTGACTGGTATTGAAGTGATTGCAATGGATTCGTTATGTTGCAACGGTTCCTGTTATGGACTCAAAGGCTAAATAAGGAGCTTACATTTCTGTAAGTAAATCTGTGCAGCTATGGGTATAATCCACTTTTCAATATTCCATTACAGTTTAGAGTACACGGGTGGCACTGTGGTCTAAACCACAGAGCCTCTTGGGCTTGCCGATCAGAAGGTCAGCAGTTCGAATCCCCGTGATGGAGTGAGCTCCCATTGCTCTGTCCCACCTCATGCCAACCTAACAGTTCAAAAGCATGCCAGTGCAGGTAGATGAATAGGTACCACTGTGGCGGGAAGGTAAACAGCGTTTCTGTGCACATCTGTCATGGTGTTCCTGGAAAGCTGTCTGTGGACTAACGCCGGCTCCCTCAGCCTGAAAGTGAGATGAGTGTCACAACCCCATAGTCGCCTTTGACTGGACTTAACCATCCAGAGGTCCTTTACCTTTACCTTTACAGCTTAGAGAGACCCATGGAAAATCAAGGCTTGTAAGAGCAGGGTTGATTCTTCTTAACGGCTCGGAGCAGGCAACTAATGAGTGGGGGGTTAAATCCTGCTCAGTTTGGGTACACACTGCTATTCCCTGCTGGGAAAGGACAGAGGGTCAGCACAGGATTTAACCATACTCAAGTGCCCATCAGATGACATCACAAATTAAGTCAGCTGATTGGGAGTTGGGAATGGTTTGGGGGAAAGGCCTCACAGGCCAACCAAGAGCCCAATAGCAGTCCAACATTGGCCTGCAGGTTAGAGGTTCCCTACCCTGCCTTAAGCCCTAAGGGTACACTTGAGGGCATCCTGTTACATTCTGCTTCATACATGAATAGCTGCCAGTCATTCCCATGGAAATACCAATAGGAAGACAAATCAGGGCACAGAGTGGGTGAAGAAGAGGACCCAGAAGAGTGTTTGGGTACAAAGAGAGTCAAGGTTGGAGTGGGAGGCAGAGAATGACAGTGTCGGAGAGGTGGCGAGAGACAGAGAAGATTGTGTCAGAGAGGTGGCGTAGGAAAGACGATTTAGGAGTTAGGGAAGGGGAGAGAGGGGGCCAAGAGGATATTTGCAAGAAAGGGATTAACTGGGATAGAGTGAAGAGGGTGAAGGGATGGAGTAGGAAATGATGAGGCGCATCTCCAATCTTATTGTGTTTTTAAAGTTCTGTTGGGAGCCGCTCAGAATGACTGGGGAAATCCAGCCAGATGGGTAGGGTATAAATAATTTATTATTATTACTATTACTATTACTATTACTATTACTATTATTATTATTATTATTACTACTACTACTACTACTACTACTCATGAAATGCCATGGGTCCATTGCTTACAAGAAATAATCATAAAAGGCTAGTCTAGAACCATTCTTCGAATACTAGATTTGCATCACAGATGTGATTTCTCTGCTGTGCCTCATTACTCTTCCACTTTGATGGAATACAACAGAATTGTTAATAGGTCAAGCAGAATGAAGTAAATTCCATTCTGGAATTGTTCTAGAATTCCAACTCCCTGCTGTTTTTCTGACGGGAAATGCTGATTTCAGATGCAGCAGGCAGAATTCTGCACAATGGCCATTTACTTCAAATCAGAAAATTAAACATACATTGGTTTTATTTTTGTAAAAAAAAAAAATTAAAAAATTCCCCCATTGCAGTTTTTTTCAAATAAAAAGGGGGAAGGGGATAATTGGTAGGAGATCTGAATTTTCCAAGGTGGTTTTTTTTAAAAAAGGGAGGGTGAACTGTTCCTTCAAACGCCTAGCATTTCAATTTTCTCTAAGATAGATTTTGTTGTATACAAATTAATAATCATAAACAAATAAGAATAAAAATGTGCACCCCACCACTGAAACCATTCCATTGTAACTATCCGGCCTCCCAAAATTTCAACACCTCTTGCGATGGTTTGACTCCTTTCCATTTTAACAGTACAAATTCTACAAACATTCTCCATATCTCCTCAGAATCATTTCTCCTGCATATTCCCTGCCTTACCTTAATGACACATGTCAATTTATCATTAATAGCTGTATCCCACACCTCTCTATACCAAGCAGAATATAAAATGGAAGACTGGTACAAGATAGATTTTTAAACTACTCTGGAATCCAACCAAATCCCACCCCACAAAGTTCTGGTACAGAAGCCATGCTCAAAGTATGGAACTTCAGAATCAAAAAGAACCAGTCCTCTTTAAAATAGATTGCCATTCAATAAACATTTCTCTTTCACTTTTTCTCCCCATCCCTAACAGGCAATAGACCAAGATGCGGAAGAACCCAATAACATAGTTGACTATTCTATTATGCAAGCAGATCCTGCCAATGTGTTTGATATAGACCAAAGCACCGGAGAAATAAAACTGAAATCCTACATAAGATCCTTGGACATAATTCACAACATCACCAACAACAAAGACTGCATATGGTCGGTGGTAGTTCAAGCCAAAGATCGGGGCTCTCCTTCATTTAGCACCACCGCTGTCCTGAAGATTGATATCACAGAAGAGGTAAGGGGATAGGATACTGGAGGGAAATGGCAAGCAGGGAGACCCAAGATATGTGGCTGAGAAACAGTGGTTTGTAATGGGCACCACTGCAAAAGCGTCATAATTTGAGTCATTGAAGTTAAATTGAAGTAAGGGAGTACTGTCAGCTGTGAAATGAGAATTTCTGGCATTTCTGGGTCAAGGAAGCATAGAGTCTGCCTAAGGATCAAGTGGATCCTAAGCCATTTCAGCTGCTGGCAATGAGTCCATCCCTGACCTCTCTGTTGCATTGTTCAGCCTCATTGCTACCAAATAGAAGTTACGATTGCTTTCCCTATACTGAAAATGGAGAAATAGAAATTTATGAAGGCCCACCACAACGGTCTTAAAGGTCCACACCTAATCCGTCCTTCTTCTTTTAACTTTGTATCTTAACTCACCCTTGATTTTACCAACCATTCTCCAGATGGTTCATTAGTAGAATAACTCCTCCTTTATTACTACATTTAACTTCCCAAACAATATTTTCAGAATGGTTGCGATGGCGGGTCCAATGGTGGGGTGAGTGTATTGGGGTGTGTGACAGACTTGTCAATCTGCTTCACATATACAGAGGATTCGTTAAACTGTCATTTCCCTTATACCCTGCAGACTACATAGATGTGGCAGGGGCAACCTAGACATGTGGCAATCTAATATCAGCAAACAGAATGCCACCCATCTGTTCTAGAATATTTATTTCCCTTGAATAAGCATTGCAAATTGGTGGCGAAGAGATTTGAAATGCCACCCCCTCAGCCATATCTAGCTTTATTATCCCAAAACCTTACAATTTACAAGTGTCCACCTGAAACTCCCCGGTCTTTCCTATGCTATCTGTAATTTCCTCTGCAATAGCTTAGTTCCTTGCTTTCATATCTTGGTCTCTTCATAGTGACTGTTTGTCCTCTTTGTGCCTTCATTGCAACGGTGCTTAGCTCCTGTAAATAGGTCTTATCCACATTTCCACTTCTCCCACGAGCAGTTTGGCCTTTTCCTCACAGCTTTTCCCCAGGAAGCCCACACTTCTGCACTAAATTGGAGCAAATGTCCATCTGGAGAAAACCTGATTGATGTTTGCTCCAATTCGATAGTGAGCAGAAGTGTGAATGAACCCTAAACTTTCATGGTGCATGAATCCATCTCTGAGGCTGTGCTCTCCCTCTTTAAGTTTTTGTGACCTTTTTTCAGGAGGAAAAGGGTTAGCATATACTACACTGGGAATCATTTCCAACTGGAGATGGCAGGATCAAAGCTAGTGGCATGCAAATAAGGCATTCTCTTTGTATAATGTGCCCCAGGATGTACTTGAATGCATCTGTTCCTCTTCCATTGTGTCTGACCCGGCATTCTTCATCCCGCAGAACAGTGCTCTGTTTTCCTTTCTGAAGGAAAAGCTTCTTTGACAACACAACTAGAGGTGTCCAGCAGTGTTAATCACATGAGTAATTAAACAGGCCTATTTTTGATTAACATTTACCATCACAATTAGCAGAACGCTGCTCCCTTCGAGATGGATGCCCTGCGGCTAGGTTTGGTGGTTTCAAGCATCAAAAATACCTTTTGCTCTTGAAACAATGCAGTGATAATAAAAAAATCCCAAGGCTATTTTATTTAACGGATCGTATTTTTACACAAAAAAAGGGATATTGATGATAAGCCAATGATTTCTTTCATACCCACTGGGGGGAAAGTGCTGAAGTACATATGCTGTTTGCTTCCCCCTATCCTTGATTACAAGTATTTTTTTATGACAGAATATGTAGTCCTAGATTTCTGTGGCCTGGAATGGAAAGACTGATCATTGCAGTGACAGAGCACACCAATAGTTTTGAGCAAGTTTGTCTATAGTCCACAAGATTAGAAGGGGTGGCTACCTAACCCTCTGCCCTGAACATAAATGGATAGGAACAAGGTTCATTCAGAGACGAGCTACATGTTACACTCGTGTGGGCTTGGGAGGCAGCCTGGCTCTGCCTGCTTAGCCGTCTGGAAAAGTCCCTCTTCCCAACTGCCACATGCCTTGCATCAGATGGTGGAGAACCTGGGGGAGGACATCCAAAGATGATCTTGGTGCACAGGCAGGTGAATATAGAGCAGGCAGCTATGTGAGCTGTTTCCAGATCCCAAGCCATATACTGCATTAACAGGGAGCACCAACACTTTATATTGCTCTCAGAAACAAACCAGGAGCCAGGGCAGCTCTTTAAGCAATGGCAAAATAGGTTCACAATGGCTGATCCCAATTAGCAGCCTAGCAGCTCCACAATTTTCTGGACTCTCCAGCCCCGATACATATCATTGCAGTAGCATCCTAGTGCCATGTGGAAAATGAGCACGGCATGCAGCAGGAAGCTTTCGTATGAGAAATCAGGTATCATTGAATACACACCTGAGTGTTTTATTAACAGCCTCATCTCCTTTGCATTTGACATAAGCAGACTCAGGATGTGTCGTGACAACGCGCAGGGACACTAAGGAGATGGGACTCAGATTAAGTGTGCCTCATGCGATGAATATGTTTTTCTCTGGCACGCTCATTGCCAAGTCAAGTGTGTAACAGATAATCTTATTCAGGCAGCTAAAGAGAACATGCATTGATTGTGGCTTGCTCCACAAATCCTCGGAAGACGAGATTCTGTACCATTCAAATCAGTAGAAGAATCTTCCCATTGACCTGGGCTGCAGTGTAGTCAGTCTTCGAGGCTGGAATTCTGCACACCATTACCTCTGGGTTGTAACTGTGCTGTCGCCATCAAGGCAGCTGGCAGGAAGCAAGAAAGGAGGCAGAAAGCACTGGGTGCCAAGCTGGAAAGAGATGGTGTCTCAGGTTTTGGCAATCTGCTGCTTCACAATCTGCTGCTTCACAATCCAGTGTGGTGTAGTGGTTAAGAGCGGTAGATTCGTATTCTGGGGAACTGGGTTTGCATCTCCGCTCCTCCACATGCAGCTGCTGGGTGACCTTGGGCTAGTCACACTTCTTTGAAGTCTCTCAGCCCCACTCACCTCACAGAGTGTTTGTTGTCGGGGAGGAAGGGAAAGGAGAATGTTAGCCGCTTTGAGATTCCTTCAGGTAGTGATAAAGCGGGATATCAAATCCAAACTCTTCTTCTTCTTCTTCTTCTGTGAGGAGATTGCAGTCTCCTACAATGGACAGTCAGGAGGAAAAGTTGGCCAAGTCCAAGCTAGATAATGGGAGCTTGGATATCTGCCTTTGCCATTTCAAGAGAGCAGTATCTTCTGCCTGCTTCTGCAGCTCAGGCTCCAGTCCCTGGTCTCAGGTGAAGAACACCTGCTTCATGATTAGATATAGGTACCGTACAACTAAGCCAGTCTCGTTCTGAAAGTGTTTATACATGCACATATGTAACTGCATGGTTACAGTAATAATGACTTATAAACATCTCCTGTAGTTGCATGTTTCCATTCTCCAGTCTTCAAGGCTTGCTGTTTCTCTTACTATTATGTGCAATTACAGGCACTCATTTATCCATGTTACCTGGGTAGGGTTTTTTTAGCTTCTAAAATTGGTCTTTTAACCACCAATTTTGTGATGTTATTCTTTTGTCTGTGTTTACACTGAGTGGTGTGTTGTTGTTTCGTTTGTTTGTTTGTTTGTTTGTTTGGTGTTTTAATTTTATTATTGTGTTCTGTCCCAGCATCATGTATTAGAGGAGGATGGGCTCAAAAATATTTAGTAGTTGTATCCCCCCCGCCCAATTGCTTCTTAGCCCTGCTATGTTTTAAAGAGGGGAGGGTCCTATGATGGTCTCCAACCAATATATTCAGAAGAATCTTTTTTTGCATCAGCTACTAGCCATAGCAGTAAAAGGAAAAAAAATGTACTGAAGATAGAGGTAAAAACTTAACTATACAAAATACATTCTGGAGATTTACATCAATAATCAAATAATACATCTTATTCTAGTTGCCCCTGCTAATTTATTTATTTTTTGCAGTTTTTGCTGTCACCTGGTTATCCTGATCTGCTAAAAGAAAGCACACAGTAGCAATGGTTGAGCGACCTGGTAGGGATCTGAAGTGTATCTGAAGAAGTGTGCATGCACACGAAAGCTCATACCAATAACAAACTTAGTTGGTCTCTTAGGTGCTACTGGAAGGAATTTTTTTATTCTGGTAGAGATAGTAGTAGAGGGGTAATAACCTCACTCCTCAAATATTTATACAGAATGCAAGCTAGAAGCACATGAGCTACTGATTCAATTCTGCCCTCTCCACATGGACATAGCCCTTTTTCCCGCAGATTTTTTTGAAATCGACCCTCAAGCACAGCTGTAGGCAGTATATTTAATCTTGCATAAGTAAAAGTGCATCTGTATATTTTGGAATTATTAAATTTTGCAAATAGGGTGCCAAAGTGTCAAAATGACTAGGTGGGAAATAATCGTATAACGGACAAAATTTCTTTATCATGGCCAAATTCTGTTGCTCGATATCATATAGGCACTGTCTAATTAAATTATCTGCTTCAGTTACTTGCCAATGTATTTTGGCAGTGCGAGGATTTCCACTTGCACAACAGAACTCCCTCCCCTTTCTTCTGCCTGTGTTCACCCCTCGCCCTCCCCAAATATGTTGCAGGGGGTTGGGAGGGATCCCAGACCAGATTTAGGGAGGGAGGAGAAAGTTGTGTCCCACAAGCAGACATCCTTGCACTGACAGAATGGGGTACTTTGCACTACATTGGATACAACCTGCTGTTTCCTTTATGACGGTGGTCCACAGGTTGATTGGTTTTCTTATTTTTGACATTTTCAGATCAAATCAAGGGTAAGGTCCTATATTTTAGGCCTCAAGAAACATCCATGGACATTATTTGGGATTTGCACGAGTGGCGTCCTTTCTACCATTTCTGTTACCATGGTGATCTCCACCATCATGTACTGGAAAAGTGTGAAAAGATCCAGACTCCATCCTCAGGGAAAAATCAGGAAAATTAAACGGCGACTACCACAGCGCTCTGTGCGCTAAAATGCTATACGAACTTTTCATTCATTTGTCCTCAATATGCCATATTGAGAGGCTGCATTACCTCTTAATCAAGCTTTGGATTCTTTAAAAGGGAAACAAACAGCCTGTCTCTTCATCTCAGATTCATTACCTCATAGCATTGGAGTGGTTTGTTTTGTTTTTGTAATGTCTGTAAAAGAGTACTAGAACATGCTCAGTTTCTGCTGTTTAAGAACCGATTTGACAGCCTCAAAATGTTTTCAGTTGAAGATGCATCAATAGGATGAGAAAATCTTATTACTAGTATTTTCTCTGAAAGCGTTGCTTTGATTTTGGGAGATTCTGAAATGAAATCTGAAGCATAAGGAACACCTTCCAGTTATGGATATATACTGAGTTTATCTCAATTTGATACCGGTTTTAACTGTGACAGCTTTCCCCAAAAGAATCAGAGGCATTTTAGTTTATGGGTGTTCATAGTAATAAAATAATAATAATAATAATAATAATAATAATAATAATAATAATAATAATAATAATTTATTTATACCCCGCCCATCTGGCCGGGTTTCCCCAACCATTCTGGGAGACTCCCAACAGAATATTAAAAATATAATAAAACATCAAACATTAAAAACTTCCCTAATCAGGGTTGCCTTCAGGTGTCTTCTAAAAGTCAGATAGTTGTTTATTTCCTTGACATCTGATTGGAGAGCATTCCACAAAGCGGCGCCACTACCAAGAAGGCACTCTGCCTGGTTAGGGATCCCTGGTGTCCATTCTAACAGGACTACAATTTCCAGGGTTCCTCAGAGAATAGGGAATGACTGTTGTCACCAGTTTGTTGTATGGGTATGTCCTTGACTGCACAACCCAGTGGTTTTGTTTCCACTTGCAACCGACGGACGATAGAGTATTGCATAGGGATGATGCAAAACTCCCCACATCCTGAGTGAAAGGCTCCACTATTTAATGGCTGCAGTTGGCCTTCTTAGTGTTAAATCTGAATATTGGATGCCAAATTGGAGGTGGCTTGGTGGTGTGGATCACATATTTTGGACAAATGAAAGCGCAGTCTCTCTCTCTCTGTGCCCCAGAGTTAAGTCACCATGTTCTCTTTGTACTCTTTTACAGACTCTTCACAAAGGGCCTATGGCTGCCTTTTTGATGCAAACAAAAGATAACCCCATGAAAGCCTTAGGAGTGCTAGCTGGTGTCATGGGGGTGATGGTGGCGATCACCATCTTAATCTCCACCGCCATGTTCTGGCGCAATAAGAGGTCCAACAAAATCATGCCCGTGAGACGGATCATTAAAAAAAGGCAGAACCACCAACCAACCAGGATGACCAGAATGGAGTGGCTGAAATTCAAGAGGCCCAGCAACGCTGCGGAGAAGTTTGTCGTCGAAGAGGATACCAAGAGTCTGCAAAATGAGAACAGCAACAACAACTTCCAGGTGCCCCTTCATCCGCCGCCACCTGATGCTCCAGCCCTACCTCCAGCCCCAGCACTCAAGACTAATGTCTCTGAATGGAGGGTCCCCACAGTATCCGGATCGCTGAGTCCGAAGATTATTAAAAAGCAGGCGAAGAAAGGTGCCGCGGTCTGCACATCCCACAATGCCCTGGTGTCGGAGCTCAAGCAGAGGTTTGAAATGAGAAATGCGGCAAGCCCTCACATTTAGTGTCTCCTCCCCACAGCTTGCATGGGGAGTGTGTCTTCTGTGTGCCATTCCAGGTACATGGTGTGATTTTCGTATTTTGCATTTTGTACCAATTCCCCATCTCCCCACAAGCTGAAAACGCTCATTATCTCTTCTCGGTGTTTCGCATCCATTCGCCCGGATCGCATGCCAGTACATATCCTCTCGCCTGGTGCAATTGTTTCACCTATAACTTTATGGTAATATGTGGTGAGCATTTGTTACAATGTTTTTATACAGGTTCCCGCTGCAAAGTCTGCTTGCGTGTTTGTGTGCTGCAATTTTCAGGATGCCAATTTGTTCTGTATCTGGCCAATGCTTTCCAG
The DNA here is from genome assembly GCF_027172205.1 of Podarcis raffonei. Taxonomy (NCBI): domain Eukaryota; kingdom Metazoa; phylum Chordata; class Lepidosauria; order Squamata; family Lacertidae; genus Podarcis; species Podarcis raffonei. The sequence goes on from NC_070606.1 coordinate 24,433,950, forward strand.
TGATCTGTTTTAAAGTTCAGCTTGAAATATTGAATGTTTTAAAATATCTCATGCCAGAGTCCTCAAGGAATAGCCAAGTAAGCCTAACAAGCTGCCCCATCTCCTAGCATGCCACTCGCTGAAATTCAGTAGCTCCAGGGTCCAGCTCAGATGTTGATTGACCTTTTAAATTGTTCTGCCCCAGCCATAACTCGGGCTTTACTTGGGCTGGAATTTGACAGCATTCCCAATCATATAGGCATCAAGCATACAGATTAACATGTCCCAATGTGAGGTGTGAATGATGCAATTTGCCCTAACCTGTCCAAGAAAATCTCTTGAATGAGAAAGGAAGGAGGTGAGGGATCATGGCAGGAGGTGACAGCCAACAGCATCACTTTCCCAGCAAGGATTGTGGTATTTCTAGTTGCAATCCAGTTTTTTCCACCTTCAGGAAGGTGAGGGAGGAGGCAGTTCTCAGGACTGAAATGAACACAGACAGCAAGGAGAGTTGTGTTTACCCTGATTCTGCTCACAGGTGTGCAGTCAGGGGTATTCATGTCATCCCTAATCACAGGTAACATGAACAGTATTGGGGCACATGCATTGAATGACAAGTAAGGATAGGTTGACAAAAATTTATCAGACGTAGAGATCTGAGCCACTTCTGTCCATAAAGTAAGCAGATGAGTTATACTGAAAACAGGAATGTTTTCATAACATTCAGTATTATTGAGAGTCGACTCGTCTCTATGTGATATGCCTCATCGCAACAGACCAGTGACGTAAAACTTTTTATGGAGGAGTGGAAAGACCAAGAGTTCTTTCTCTATAAAAGGCAAAATTGCTCCCTACACTGCTGCAAAACAGTGCTTTACTGCTTTACGAGCATCCTAACCACTGAATGTTTAAAACGCCGGTGTTTATGGGAATTTGAAGTTAAGGTGCTGCAGAGGGACAACCTGAACATTCCCCTGGTGTTAAATTACTACAAACAAGGCAGTTAAATGAGAAACATGGTGTCAGAAGTGTTTGCCTTGGAGTGGAGCTGGGCAAAGAAAAGGTGTGAACAGGAGAAAGACAGAAATCGCTTGCAACTCTGCATCATTTTGAGATGCAGCGCAATTTAGGTAAACTTCTGCGCTGAGGCCATTTAAGGAATGTAGCAACATCCCTTAAAATTGTATCATGTGGAATGGTAGTGCCATACCCTTATAAACATGATGTAAGGCTTTCAAGCTGCATCCTGCTAACCAAGGAATATAGGAGGATGTTGTGTGTGTTTTCTTCCTGAAACCTCCTCCATTTCACCCATTGTGACTGGTCCACAGGTGAGGCAGACAGACCTGTCCAGATAGCCTGACCTTCTCCTGGCTCTAATAGCCACAAGGCAGAGGGAAGCCTAACACTATCTGCATCATATCTAGACTGGTTTGCTGGTGGCCCTAACTTGATTCCTTACTAGTTCTAAGCAAGAGTTGCCATCAAAGCAATTTATGGTGACTTCATGGGTTCATTTTGGGAAGGAACATCAGGGTGTTTGAAGGAGGCAAAGGCTGGTTCAACCAGACATGGGTTTACCAACGTGGTTCCATTCCCCACTCTATATTATTGGGCTCCAAATCCCATCAGTCCTAGCCAGCATGACCCTTCTTTGTGTGCCACCTCCATGGGAGATTTAGAGGGTGACAATGCAAGAACGGGCCTTTTCAGTGGCACCCCTTTTGCTTTCTTCATTCCTCTGTTTTGGGCCCTTGATCTGAAGGGTGGCATTGCGGGGGGGGGGGACGTATCCCTGCCTTTTCATTTAGCTATGTTTTTAGCCTGTGTTGCTGTGTTTTTCGTTTTTTATTGTTTTCATTTGCTTTGCAAGAAAACCAACTGACAAATATAATAAATAATAAGAATAGCCGGTGGTGTTGGAACTTGTAGCCCTGCAAAATCCAGAGGACGCAACATTGGCTACCCCCAAACCAGATTAACAAAATGTCCCTCCATTCAATTTCGTAAATTACACTCCTGGGCGAATCCCCCACTTGAGATCTCCATGAATAGTCACAGGAGAAGATAATAGCTTGAAGGCACATGAAAGAGTCCTATTGTTGATCAGGTCTGGCCATGTAATGGCTTGGAAGAAAGTCCTCCCAGGAACTATATGTGAGGTGCTTGGAGCTCTTCAGATGAAGAGCTGAGTATATGCGTCATAAATAGCTTTAAAAAGAGGCACATCTCTTATATTGCACCCAGAGGGGCACATCCAAATCATGGGAAGATTTGTAAATCATGCAACATCTTTCCTTTTGTTTCTGAACCTACTTAAACAAATTCTCTTTGAGGTACCAAAAGCTTCCAAGAATTGCCTGCATTCCTATTTTCTTAACACAGTGTTTTATTGCACAATGCGATGAAGGTCAAAAAAACTCTAGGGCTGCCATCCATTTGTAATCTGTATGGATTGTTCATATTTTTGAAATATATCTGTCCATATTATATGTAAAAAAAACCTATTGCAGATATACTTTTTCTGGAATCAACATTTTGTGCACAAACAAACTTGAATCAGTTCTACATTTTATTTTTAAATGAGGCGTTTGAGGGAGAAGAAATTATGGAACCACAAAAAGCATCTTGTGCATTTTGCCAGGTTTTAGGGGGGGGCAGAGGGTGATTTGTGTTAGACTGTAGCTAACTAACAAACAGCCCTGTGGAACCTTAAAGACCAGCACATTTGATTATGCTAAAGATGCCACCATAAAATGTGTTTAAGGTACCGCAAGATTTTACTAGGTTTTAGCAATAGAATGTTGGAATTAGAACGAGACGGGAGGAAAGGTGTAGCAGGATTATATTTCTCCTGCAACTCCTCCCCTCTCCCCAGCAGAAGTGTGCTGTACCTTCACAAGTCAAAGAGCCCAATTGCGCTTATAGAATGGGCAGCAAAGAATAATTCTTCTTCCCCCCCTCGTAAAGGAGTCCAGAGCAGCTATTGCCCACCTACATGAAAAACATCTGTATTGCCCCATCCTTTGGCAGCTGAAAAGGTGGCAACCCTCAGCATCATGTTCAAGAAAAGACTTATAATATTAGACTTAATAGATTTCAACATAAGTAAGAGGTAACTGTTTTTCTTTTACATCGTGCAACTCCCCATCCCCCAAACTGAATGCAGTTGTTCTGTACTACGTGAACTGCGTTCCAAATGTTTTTTGTTAATAAAAACTTGTAAAATGCATTCGTTGCCTTATTTTGATGTTCTGACCATTGTTACCCCTCTCAATTCTTCATATTCAGCATTGCAAGTGCTCCATACAGGAAGGCAATCCAGGGACTCAGCTACATTAGTAAAAAAAAAAAAAAAGCGTTTCAAATGCGTTATAACACTGACACCAGATAGCGCTGTGGAGTTCCATCTTTTGGCAACGTGATTTCCCATCATGAGTGTCAGGGAACTGCCATCGGGACTAGAGGAGGAGGCGAGGCTCCACAGCGATGCTGGAGAGGGGCCAAGCAGGGAGAGAGGCAGGTCTCCGGCTGGGGAAGAAAATCAGCGCAACACCAGGGATAGAGGGGGGCTGATGGGGGAAGCAGAGAGGAGGCTCCAGGACTCTTTGCAGGAGACCAGCGAGGAGAGCACAGGTCCTCCACTGCCCACACCCACCCTGCGCAGAAGACTTCCGTGCAGGGAAAGTAGGCGGCGACTTGGCGTCAAAGAACTTCTTTGCTGGAAGAGGTTCAAGAAACGCCCACTCACGGATTCTGCTAGCGACTGAACAGCCACGGAGTGGATGGCTGTCCAGACATAAACGGTTTAACCAGGCAACCTAGCCCAGACCGGCGGTAACTTACGCACAAGCAACCCCTAAAGCCATTACAATGAGGTTTAATACGCATTTTCCTGAAACTTTTTTTTTATGTTCCTAGATCTGGCCCAGATTCTGCCAGAAGCCTCCAGCCCCAAAATTTCCCAGTTGCTGCAAATCAATAGGTGAAATCCTGTTCTCACAACCCTGCCACTGGTGAAGATGTCTTGGCCTTCAATGCTTTTAGGGCCCCGAGGTTACAATTAGGGATGGGTGAATCCATCGATTTTGGCTTCTCTCAGATTCTCATTTTTCCGACCTTAAGTTCAGTTATCCACATTTCCATATCCATTTGCGTTTTTTTTAAAAAAGTCCTCATGAAAACGTCAGTGTGGATTTATCCTAGTACACTAAGTTGGTATGTACTTTTACCTAATATCTGATTTGTAAGGGTATAAGAAGATCCTGCTGGATCAAGCCAATGTACCATCTACTCCAGCAAGGTAAAGGTAAAAGATCCCTGGACAGTTAAATCCAGTCAAAGGCAACTATGGAGTTGCAGTGCTCATCTCGCTTCAGGCCAAGGGAGCCGGCGTTTGTCCACAGACACCTTTTCAGGTCATGTGGCCAGCATGACTAAACCGCTTCTGGCACAATGGAACACCATGACAGAAACCAGAGCTCATAGAAACACCTTTTACCTTCCACCGCAGCGGTACCTATTTATCTACTTAAACTGGCGTGCTTTTGAACTGCTAGGTTGGCAGAAGCTGGGACAGAGCAACAGGAGCTCACCCCATCATGCGGATTCGAACCACCGACCTTCTGATTGGTAAGCCCAAGTGGCTCATTGGTTAGACCACAGCACCACCTGCACCCCCAGTATCTACTCCAGCATCCTGTTATTATGATAGCCAATCAGATGTCTCTGTGAAGCCCACTAGCAGGATTTCACTGCCATGGCGCAAATACAATACGCACCCTTTTGAAGCAATTGGCAGAGAAAGGGGATCACAGTGAGATGGACTGTAGGGTTTCAGAGGCAAGGAGTAGAATCAGAAGTTATGGATAAGGACAAGTAGTTTTTCATGGCACTTAAACAGTACCCTCTTACCATTAGAAACACTACCGAATCTGGTTCTCAGCTAGGGCCAGATTTAGATTCGATGAGGCCCTAAGCTACTGAAGGTAATGGTGCCCTTTATATGTCCAGCGGTCCTTTGTCAACAAGTTGTTGCTGTTTTTTGTGTTGAATATATGCTATATGGTAATTTATGGACCTAATAGGTATCTAAAGCCATTTGCACATGTTGTCCATACAACCAGTCCATGCTAAATGTTGGCACCCTATATATAGAAATGAGCAAACCAGTGATATTTTAGGGAGCAGGCTAGCAGGTGGGGCCCATTACTTACATCATAGGAGCCTACACAACACAAAACACTGTTGCTGCATGTAGGTTTTATTTTATTTGTTTTTTATCTTATATTTTGGAAATGTACATCCAGGTGTTTTATTCTTTAATTTGGGGGGGGGGCAAGAGAGTGGGGCCCTAAGCTATAGCTTGTTTAGCTTATATGTAAATCCAGCACTGTTCTGAGCCATGATCAATTCAACTTCCATTGCGCTACAAGTTTTTTAAAAGTCAAAACTTTATCGGCAGGCCTGAGATCTATGCATTCTTATTTCGACTACTCCATTTCCCCATTTGTACCATCTTCTCATGAGCTAATGGCATAGAATTGTCAAGCGGGATTACATTGTTCAAAAGGTGCTTCATGCTCAGAACACTTCGCTTTGCAGAGGATGCTTGAGATGCCAAATTAAAACCTGGCTCATTTCCCTCTTCTCCCATCCCACTTTTTTTAAATCTATTTAATGAGGTCACTGAACTCCCCTAATTGTTCTCTCTTCCTAATAGCTGGTCGCCATTATGATCACCTGAATCATTTGAAGCGTTAACATTTGAAGCCTTCCATTTTTGCTGGGGTGTGTGTCCTTCCCATACGCCCCTTCCCCATCAACCTCCACATGTATATGTGCAAAATGGTGTCGCAACAGAGAAGAAACGTCAGAGCATTTGGAAAAACCATTTCTTTTATTTCAAGACGTGTGTTTCCAGCTAACAGCAACTTCTTTCTATCGCATATACTTTCAATATCCAAAAGATAACACAGTCATATCTAAGGATCAGGATAATAATGTGTTGAAATGGTCGTTGTTAGAGGAGCAAGGAAATCCTGTAAATTAGTTGCTCTAAAACAGGCATGTCCAACCCCCAAGAGACTGCAATCTACTCCCATATATATATATATATATATATATATATATATATATATATATATATATATATATATATATAACTGGCAATGGATTAACCATTGGATTAACCAAAGTTGTTGAGCTTTTTTTTTTTGAGCAATCAGAAGCACACGATCGACCAGCATAGACCAGGGACACCTCGCGATCGACCAGTTGGACATGCCTGCTCTGGAAGCTCTGGAATATAAAACTTTGCTGAGCTTATGAACATTGCATAGGGAACAGTGGGGACCTGTGGCCAAATCTCTGCTTGGTTGTCAGCATCATTAAGTGTCACTGGACCACTCAATTTAACCTACCTCATAGAGTTGCTGTGGGAGATTGAACTAAATACGCTGAACTCTTTTGAAGAGTAAACTTCAAAAATAATTATTATTTTTTTAAAAAAAATAGCACGGTTTCTACATCATTTTTTAAGAGCCCAGTTAAAAAATATTGATGAAAGTTTCAGACTCTGAAGCAAAATTGCCACATGCATACATAAAGACAGACAGGTAGATAACAGGTAGATAATTTTTCTGCATGCAGATATGCAACTGTGTTTATATACCTTTTTTCAGGAGAGGGGGATTTCACACATTTAAAAGAGAATTAAACATAATGATCATTTACTGATGGGGACAACTTTCTGCTTTGTATTTTAATTGCTTCTAATGTAAAGTGCCTTGGGTGTCCTTTGCAAAAAGGAGACGAGTAAGTTCTGCTGAAAATGGATTGCAGTTCCCCCCTCGTGTCCTATTATCAATTATTTTACATTTGGGGAATAAAGTATTGTTGGATTGTTTCTAATGGCAAAATCAGATGTGGCATGGAAGATGTGAGAAGTCCTCCCCCCCTTTTTTTAATGCAATGTGTGTGATAAATTGATTGGTGAGGAGATGTAGGGATGGAGGTGTAACCCAATTAATTGTGCGTTTAAAGCTGAATCTATCAAAACTGCACATTCTGGAGCAATAAGCAAACCCAAACACAGCTTGCCTTCAAAATTCGCACTTAGCTGAATTTTGCGATGCAGTTCTCCAGCCAGTGTCTACAAAAATGCATCTACAGTGGTACCTCAGGTTACATACGCTTCAGGTTACAGACTCCGCTAACCCAGAAATAGTACCTCAGATTAAGAACTTTGCTTCAGGATGAGAACAGAAATCATGCTCCGGCAGCCCAGCAGCAGCAGGAGGCCCCATTAACTAAAGTGGTGCTTCAGGTTAAGAACAATTTCAGGTTAAGAACAGACCTCTGGAACGAATTAAGTTCTTAACCCAAGGTACCACTGTATTAGGGGAAAGTGGGCACAAGAATGAAGATAGTGGTGAAAATAACGTATAAAAAGGTGTTATTTTCAGGGGAATCGCTTGCAAAGCTTGACATTAGTCAACACTGCATATTAAAAACGTAGTTTTTAAAGGAGAAATTCACATTAAAATGACAATGAATTTTCATGAAGTTTTTTTTTAGCCTGCATTGCTGCAAAATGTGGAGAACTGAGTATCAGTTGGAAAAATGAGAAGCTGAGAGAACCAAAATTGACAAATTCACCCATCCCTGGTGAGAGATGTGCTTCATCCTTTCCCCACATATCATTTGCCTGTTTAAAGGTTCTCCCCCCACCCAGCCTTCCCTCCCCCCCCCAATACCAGGGGGGGGGAACCTGAAACTGGCATCTTTTCTCCATGGACATTGGATTTTGGTCTATGCAGACAACTAAGAATCCTTGTTGTGATCAGTGTGTACCTTGTGTGGCTGGTTGTACTTTTAAGTATCACTTCATTTTAGCAGCAAATAGGGTTTCTGTACGATAAGCTCTGTTATCTAATTTCACCATTAACTAAGACACCATTAACTTTTTGTGCTGCTGATAAAAATTACTACTGCAAGCTTGCTAGAAGGCAACAATAAAGTTAAATCTAAAGTTATGGCTGACTTTAACCAGTAAGAGAGATCTACAAGAACCTAGGGAGAGGCTGCTGGATCTAACCAAAGCTGCATACATACCAGACATTGAAAGCAGATCCCTGCCCCAAACAATCATGATAACTGTATTGTGCTAGGAACTGTAGCTCAGTTAAGGGTAAACGCTGTTATGGATGTGCTTTAAATGTTCTTTAATGTTCTTTTCATGCTGGTAGAGATGCATGTTTACTTCTGAAGCCAATAGTCATTACGCATTTGGACTGATGTGATTTTAAAACAAACAAACAGTTTATTTTAAGAAAACCATTTTGTTTCTATTTCTTTAACAGTTTCGGTCTTTCTGAGTTATTTTTGTGCAGAAGAGTTCTTAATCTGAATTAGAAATCTCCACCACCTTTTGCACCTTTTAAATGCACTTGGACAAACTCTCCTGGTCTGACCAGCGCTATTGCTAAGGTCCTATTTCTGAACTTGCCTTATTTATTTATTTATTTATTTATTTATTTATTTATTTATTTATTTTAAAAAAAACATCACCAGCAGCTACAATGGGAAGGAAAGGTGTGGGGATGTCCTAAAACAATTCAGTAATCTAAATTACAGATATGCCTCTAGAAAAACCCTCTGGTTGTATATTGATAGATCATACTCTATGCTCGTTCAAGAAGCAATGCAATTCCATCCATCCCCTGCATTGTTAACCATAAATCACAGCTAGGTGGCTGACAGAGGCATGACATTCCTGCTAAAATGATGACGCTGTGCGTTCCTCTCTTGCCTTCCAACAACTTCAACTGCTGTAGGTTTCTGGTGGCCTCAGAAGTTCTGCTGTGTATGTTTGTCACCTGTTGACACTGATGTATCATGAAAACCTACCATCCATCCACATGTGTGAGATATTTCCACCAGTCTTTCTATATTTACCTTTCTCTTATCTAACATGGGATTGTGCTTGGAGATCGGCTAATAGAGATCAGCGCTATTTCTGTGCTTGGGTTTCTGCTTGTTGGCCTTCTCCTTGTCCTCACAAGCCTTCAGCTTTTTCTTGTCGTCACTGGAGTCTCGGTGGCACAGCCCCTCTTCACTGCCCGTTGGCAAGCTGTCAAACGTGTTCTCTTTATTGACCGCCCGAAGATTTTGCCCTTTCCTGCTCTGGCGGCAGAAGTCAGCACATTTCTCCATGCAATTAAACCTAGTCTCGGTGGTACACGCGTACATTCCGGCGGGGACAGCGAGCACCATGGCACATACAATGATGATGATATGGATGAGCTTCTCCCGCTGCTCCAGCTCGCTGATGTCACTTCCTGTAACAAACACAATGCACTGCCCCTTTTGAGGCATCTGGTTCCTCAGAGTAACACACACTTCATACTTGGTGGCAGGGAGAAGGTCGTTGACAGAGTAGCTATTGATGCCAGGGCCAATGTAAATCATGTCTTTCTTAGAGTCATCATACTTCCCAAAATGGAGGGTATACCAGGCTTCTCCTGGATTCTCTGTCAAGCTGTACCACTCCAAAGTGATCCCATAGACCGTCTGCTTGGCAATCCTCACATCAATGTATGAATTCTCACCTGAGACTGAGGAAGAGAAGGAGGAGGCCGCCGCCCTTGGAGCTTGAACTTTCAGCGTCATTGTGGCTGAGGTGTTGCCAAGGAAGTTAGCAGCTGTGCATGTGTAATTGCCTTCATCCACAAGGTGGGCGGAAGGAATAATCAATTCTGACTTAATTCTGTCTTCACTAATATGGGTGGTGGTTGCTAGGGAGGGGGAAGGAGAACAAGGACACACATGTTAGTTGTACCGGCATTCCCCTGATGTTTTAACAGCATGATCCAAGCCTCAGAACAACATAGAGATGTGCAAAAATTCCTTTAAAATTGCAATGGTTTCAGTGCAATGATTTCAGTTATTTTTATTTATTTATTTATACCCCGGCCATCTGACTGGGTTTCCCCAGCCACTCTGGTCGGCTCCCAACAGAATATTAAAAACACGTTAAAACATCAAACATTAAAAACATCCCTAAACAGGTTTGCCTTCAGATGCCTTCTAAAAATCAGATAGTTGTTTATTTCCTTGACATCTGATGGGAGGGCGTTCCACAGGGTGGGCACCACCACTAAGAAGGCCCTCTGCCTGGTTCCATGTAACCTCACTTCTCGCAGTGAGGGAACTGCCAGAAGGCCCTCGGAGCTGGGTGTCAGTGTCCGGGCAGAACGATGGGGGTGGAGACGCTCCTTCAGGTATACTGGGCTGAGGCCATTAAGGGCTTAACATTTCTTAAATGGTTTCCCAAATTAGGAGAGTAGGTGTGATATACTTAAAGTACTAAATCTGGACTGGGGAGACCTGGGGAGATCCATGCTTATTCATGAAGTTCCCTCAACGATATTGGATTAGGACTTACTATTTCTCTGCTTATGCCAGCCATTTCCTTTTTAATCTCTCTAGGGTTCAACATATCCTATAACTTATGATGCTGCTGGTTGTTGTCATCATAATAAAAGTGTTGTATTTAATGCAAGTCATGCTCACAGTAACCCATTAGAGCAGAGCTTTCCAAACTTTTCACGTCAGGTACACACTTTGGACACGCATCGTTTCGCAACACAGTCATTCAGTTTTACTAGCAAAATGGTGGTTAAACGAACCCCATTCCAGGCCCTGGAGGAGTGCAAAGAGCGTTTGTGTGACACCCACACACTGCAGCCAACAGACAAATGTGTCACAACACACAGTTTGGAAAGCTCTGCCTTCGAGCTAGTGAATATAACTGACGTAGGTCCATTAATTTTACTCGGTAGAATTCAGCAGCATAAAACTCATTGTTTTGCTGTAAATGCAGATAATGGGTGAGATCCCACACTGTGCAAGTAGACCTGCTCATGGAATTTCCCTTCCACTCCTTCCCCTACATAGCCCTTCAATACTCTGCAGAATATTTTCAGGGTATGCGGAGGGCTGTAAGAAGAAGGTGAGGCAGGGGAAGTCCCATTGCATGAGCCGATCCTATTCTGCTCAGGTAACAGGAGTGTGGATACAACCCCGTGGGTGGAAGTAGTTATTCTTCCCTTATCCCTTCTCCCATGGTTGATGGATCCTTCAGATTCTCTGTTCCATCCTACCTCACCTGTGTCCCACGGTTGGGTTGGGCTTGCACGTTACTGCTTCCAGCAACACTCAATAAAATGTTTTCTTTTTATTTATTTTTAAATAAAACCCCCAGCCTAAAAGACTTCTGTTGTGGGGATCAGGTGGGAAACTTTATCCTCACACTATGTGAAGGATAAAACAGAGAAGTCCCACACATGCTACTTTGGAGGAAAAGGAAGTATGCAAATATGACCCAACTAATCTCCCAGAAGGTTTGCTTTTTTGGAAAGTCTTCCCCAGAAATTTCACTGCCCTTCTTGTCACTTCTCTCACAATGACCTCAGGTGTTCTTGCCTGAAAAGAACCTCCAAACTCATCTTTGAAAGGTATCATACTAGACAAAATATTAACGACAATTCTAAACCTTCCCATGTTGAAAGGCAGCTGTGTTGGCCCATAAGAAAAGCAGCAAATTCCATATTAGGGCAATGCCATGAAAAATGTCAGAAGGGTGTGCAAGCTTTCGATGAAGAGTTCTGGGAAACCCAGAAGCTTGCTCCTTATTTTGGTTAGCCTTAAAACAGTCTTTTTTTTTTTTAATAATATTTTTATTAAACAGTTTTTATAATCACACAAACAATACATAACAACAACAAATACATAAACAAACAATAACAAAAACAAAACAAAAAAAAACAAGTACCATTTCATATCCTAATTTCTTAAACCTTTCTTCCTCGACTTCCTCATGCCTCCCTTTTCTGTATTCCAAATTCTAATCAATTACTCAGCAAATCTTCCCTTATTTTACTTTGAATTTAAGTTAATCTTCCTTATTCTCCTTGTCTTAACCATTACTAATAGTAACCATTTACTTTCCAGTCCAACATCATTCTAGCTTTCATTAATTTTGTAATATTTCTTTAGATAGTCCTTAAACTTTTTCCATTCTTCTTCCGCCGCTTCTCTTCCCTGGTTTCGGATTCTGCTCGTCATTTCTGCCAGGCCTTGCCTGACTGTGGACTCTGGAATTCCGATCCTGTTATTATCTGAGGAACTCCTGAGCAAGTTGGGACCCTCACTACAATCACCACTAGACCTCATCATATTCGTTACCAAGAGATGAGATGATGGTGGAGAAGGTGCCATCAAAGAGCACAGGATGAAGAAGGCCTCAGATACCCCTACACTTATTTAGTGCACATTATCACCTAGTGATCGAGGAAACGACAGCTTCTGTACATTTCATACACCATGGAGACCCAAGAGCGCTTGCTATGAAGAACATGGATTTATCCATGATCGTAGAACTCTCAGGTGTGACATGGCAGGTCTTGACTGAAGGTAGCTACGCAGTGGCAAACCCTAACTTCAAAAATGATGAAGTGTCTAGTGTCATTCAGGATTTTTAAGTCAACAGAGCAGCAGGCATCCATAGTGGTTGGCAACTGACCCCAAAATGCCAGAATAATATGGAGCTCTTTTACTGTGCTCTTCAGACTTTCCTTTCCTCTCCATAAGGTCTATGAATCAAATCAAGGTCACTGTTTCTAGCTACAACCATTCAGGTGAACTGCAAAAGAAGCAATTAAGACCTATGGGAATGAATATATATATATATATATACTCAGAAACTAGCTGAAGCAATTTCATTTCAACTGTCTAGAATAATTTACTTCAAGGCTGACTCCAGTCTAGGAAAATTCCAGCCCTGTAGGAATCAGTTTAGGAAAGCTGCATGCAATTTAGCCAATACAGTAAGACTGCAAATGTGGCTATAGCAATCCTCACCCCCAGTTTATGGCTTGGAGGGGGTCAGGATGTGTCAAAGGATTCCTTCCACTTGGTTCCACTCAGCTCTACAAGGCTTTGCTATTAGGGGGTCCTTGCTGCTAGGGAGGTCCCTACTGTTTCTGCTGGCAACACATGCTACCAATTGGTTGGTTATATGCTCGCCTGTGGTAGCCAGCATAAACTCCCCAGATGGGGTCACTTTGTGGGAAAGGAGGAAGCCAGCCAAGCATCTGCTGTATCCTAAGCCAGTGCAGCTACTGGCAATGGGGCAACCCAGGACCCTCTTCTGTGGCAGCCTGGAAGTGGGACAGCAAGAATCACCCGTTTTACTGCTCTACTCTGCCGACTTCAGCCATGGTTGGCATGAGCAGCAGGGATTCAAATGCAGCTCCATTCATCCCTACTGCCTCCATCTGGAACTTTGGGTTGCAGCCTTCGGTTGTATGCAAGAGTAAGTTTACTTGAAGTCAACGGAGCTTGCTTCCAAGTATAAGTGTATAGAATTGCTCGGTTGATATTGTTAACTCTTGCCTTTGTTTTATACACCATTCAGATATGCATAAGCAGTAAATGGACGTGTGAAAAGCTCCAGGATCAAATATGCTTTAAAGAGTCACAGTCCAGCAAAAAATTGCTGACAACTATTTCTTATCAAAAACAATGGAAAGGGGCTTCATTGTGACTAATGAAACCCTCTGTGGTGTGAGGGTGGTGACTCGTGACAGGACCTTCTCTGAAGTGTCCTCAAAACTGTGGAATTTCCCTCCCATAGGGGCACACTTTACATCTTTCACCTCTCCTTTTGTAACTGAAGTATTTTGTCGTCGTCGTCATCCTCCCTGTAAATTGTATCATTAGTTGTATCTCATGCATTGCTACTGTTGTTTTATGGTTTGTGGGTTATATTTACTATTTTGTGATTGTTTTTTAGCTTATGTAAGTCATCCCAGGACATTAGAGGAAAGCACAGGTAAGAAATCAAAGGGAGGGGGAGAGAGAAAGATAAAGAGGGAAGGAAGGAAAAGAAAATAATTTAGCTTCCCTTGATTTTAGCTGAAGGCAGTTGTGGCTAATTTGTGCCAGATTATCCTCAAAGCCCACAAATCAATTTGTTTCAATTGGATGCTATACCATGGCCAATGTATAAAGTAATTAATAAACAAAGTATTACTAATGAAGCAAGTCATACTAGATATAGAGCAGTCATTGTTACAAAATGGCACTCCAGTGATGGGTCAACCCTGAGGATGTGAGGAGGGGTCTGGAAGAAGGGAAATATGAGTAGACTTGCCAATCTCATCAAGATGTTTCAAAGAAAATGTGAGACAGCACATGGCATATGATGGATATATTCAGCTATTTTCAGCAATTCATTGACACTGGAGCAGTCCAATTAAAATCATTTGATGTACTCTAGGGAACACAGAGTGCTATTTTATATCCGGTCTGACTATTCACCCATTATAGTCTTACTAGTAAGTGGCTCTCTCAGATCTCAGGCAGTGATCACTGGGTACCTGATCCTTTTAGCTTAGAGTTTCCAAGGATTAAATCTGGGACTTTCTACATTCAAAGAATGTGATCAGCCACTGAGTTATGCTCCTTCCCTAAGTCAGCATGGTACGGGCTTCATACTCAAAGTATGGTATTTTTAAGCAAGTCATAATAAATGTGAGCATCCAGGACACTGAGCATATCCATCCAGGCATAGTATGTTTTTGTTTTAATTCCACCACCACCACCACCCCCCCAAAAAATATTATGGAACCAGAGAAACAAGTAAACAACAATAATATTTCAATAATATAGCCAACTGAAGACAGGGCATACAAAACCGAAATCAAATGATAATGCTCAATCTGAAATCATGACAATCATATTTCTCTTGAGAGAGAGAGAGATTTTTGTACATCTAAACCAAAACTATGCTTGTTTCACCAGTCTCCTGCTCATATAGAGGGGAGCCATTGTTGGTTGTTGGTTGTACCTGAAGGAGCGTCTCCACCCCCATCGTTCTGCCAGGATGCTGAGGTCCAGCGCCGAGGGCCTTCTGGCGGTTCCCTCATTGCAAGAAGCAAAGCTACAGGGAACCAGGCAGAGGGCCTTCTCAGTATTGGCGCCCGCCCTGTGGAACGCCCTCCCATCAGATGTCAAAGAGATAAACAACTACCTGGCATTCAGAAGACATCTTAAGGCATCAGGGAAGTTTTTAATGTATGACATATTAGTGTATTTTTTATATTTGTGGAAGCCGCCCAGAATGGCTGGGGAAACCCACCCAGATGGGCGGGGTACAAATAAATTATTATTATTATTATTATTATTATTATTATTATTATTATTAATCAAACAGGACTGAGAAGACCCAGGTTGAAAGCCACACTCAACCATGAACCTCATTCAGTGATCTTGTGCAGTTGCTATCCCTTTGCCAGTCAATTTCACAGAAATGTTATAAGAACAAAATGGAGGGAAGGGACACAGAAATGTTGTAAGAACAAAATGGAGGGAGGGGACAATGCATGCTACCCTGAGCTTCTTAGAGGAAGGTGGAATATAGACATAATAGGCAGAGAAGGGACTGGTGGTGAAGGTATCTAATACTTCAGCCCTCCTAAATCAACATGATTTTTTAACAAGAATCTGACTGGCTTTCCTCATATAATATCACACAATGGTTGTCCACGTTTCACCCACCTTTTCTATTTGGTAAGTGGCAGCCCATTCACACAAAAAGTGAATAAGGCAGTTTAGTCTCATTGAATCCAGTGGGCTAACTCAGCTTAACTGGTTTGCGGTCAGCCCCTGACTAGAAGTTCAGAGGCAAATGAATACAACTTTCCTTGGAGTAATGCTTACCATTAAATCCTCGTAGGTGCTTTAACATATAGGTCCACCAGATTGCTGGGGAAGGGCTGGCCTGCACCAGACAGGTCAAGGTCACATTCAGCCCAACATATACAGTGGGATTTGGCTCAGAGGGTGATACCAACGGCTTCATGCAGTTATTCAGCTCCACTTCATGAAAGTACTTTCCTGCTCTGAATTTGGGGCTTGAGCAAGTTAAGTAAGAATTCATCAGAATGATGGGCGGGCTAATAGATTTGATAAACTGGACAAACCCTCGCAGGCGACAGTCACATATCCATGGGTTGTCGTGCAAAGCCAAGACCGCGTTGGAAATAGCATCCAGCTTCTTCTCCAGCTGCTGGGTTTTTTGGTACACAGGCCAGTTATAGAAAACATCCTTGGAGATGACAGTAAGCTGATTGGAAGAGATGTCTAAATAGGTCAGGCTAGGCAGATAGCGGAGGGCATGTTCTGGAAGGACATCGAGCCTGTTGTGCTTTAGATCCAGTATTTTCAAAGCCGGCGTGTCTTGGAACGCTGTCCATGGTACTGAAGTCAGCTTGTTCCCCTGCAATCTCAGCTCAGTCAAATCCGTCAGGTACTCAAGGCTTTTCAGATGCATGACCGTGATGTTGTTGAAATTAAGCCAAAGATATTCCAAGGCACTGACATTAGAGAATGACCCACGAGGCAATTCTGTTAGGTGAGAATTTTCTATTCTAATTTTTTTTATATCTTCAGGGATGCCCCCAGGGATCTTTCTCAATGATGTTGACATGCAAAGCAAACTCCTAGAAAGCAAAACAGCAAAGTTAACATATTGCTTAGTTGGTTTTAATCCATTACAGTGGTACCTCAGGTTACATACGCTTCAGGTTACAGATTTCGCTAACCCAGAAATAGTGCTTCAGGTTAAGAACTTTGCTTCAGGATGAGAACAGAAATCGTGCTCCGGTGGCACAGCGGCAGCAGGAGGCCCCATTAGCTAAAGTGGTGCTTCAGGTTAAGAACAGTTTCAGGTTAAGAACGGACCTCCGGAACGAATTAAGTACTTAACCCGAGGTACCACTGTACATGGAATGACAGCAAAGTGAAGGTTTCTGTTTTTATGACACTGTTAAGAATGCACTTGCTTCATTTTCATCTTTCTCGTTTTAACACCCAAACAAAAGTACATTAACATTGCTATTAGCATCATATCCGAAGACTTACTATTTCAGAAAACTAATCATGCCCTAAAAATGAACTTGAAATTAAACAGAATTTTTTAAAAATACTAGCAATATTGGGCACAATTCAGCCACTACTTGTTGTCCCCAAGTTTCTCTATAGTCCTGCCAATGTTTCTTACCTTCCAAAGTTATCGTTGGAACAGGTGCATCCTGTGACACAAGATGAAATTGTTGGGTTTGTCCCATAAGAGAAAAGCAGCAGCAGAAGAAGACATGCATGACAGATGAGATCCATATTCTTCCTGAAGTAAACACTGTGCAGGTTTTGCAACAGACAGAACAACAGCCTCCAAGTAGCAAATCCTATTAGGAGTAATCTTCTTTGACGCAGGGATAGCTGCTTCTGAAGACCTGGTGGGATCCTATGGATTTTTGCACATGTTTTTCCAAACATCACTGTACCAAGAAGTAACTGCTCTGTTAGGTAGCTATGAATCTGTCCCTAAGTAATAGTTATATTTAATTCAATGGATGAAGTGAGAATATAGAATACGGCAAAGGAAATTGCAGTGGACATTCAGCCAGGAAGCCCATGGTTAAGTGTTAGGTTAACTCTAAACTCTTTAGAGCTTTCAACATGACACAAGTTCCCAATATAAGAATAAACAGGCCTGTTTTTCAGCCGAAACTCAACAAAACTCAGTTCCGGAACCTCTCAGGTGGGCACCATTGCTAGAAAAATAGTACTGAAAATGTAATTAATTACCCTCCCTCCCCGCCTCAAAAAAATTAGAATGTCATAAAAGAAAATAAAAATGGAATCTCAATCTAATTCCCAAATGCCTGGTGGAGGGGGATGTTCACATGCCTGTGATAAGAGACCAGGGAAGAACATATATAGGCTTCTTGGGGGGAGGGGTATAAGGCTAAGGTGAGGTTTAAACAAGGGGCTTTCTAGCTCATAGCCACATTGCTTCACTGGCTCTGCTATACCATCTCTGGAAATGCAACACACCCCAGGTGTAAACAACACAGCAGAAAACAATCTAAATGACCCAAAATTACCTATAAGACTCAAAAGAAAATAACACACCCCAGCTGTAAATGACACAATAGAAAATAAACCTCTAAAGTCGCTAGATCTTCTACACAAGAAATTGGTGAACATCAAATGGAGTGGGAGAGTTCAGTGACACCGGGGGTTGTCTCACAATTTTCATCTAAAGGGGCCTGTGAGATTGATAAAAGGTGGAGCAAAGCAACAGTTCACCTATGACATTATGCCCACATGACATTATGGAGGGCTGATGCTGGCTTACTCATGTGTGCATGGATCCACCGTCTGTAAAAAGGTAAAGGTAAAGGACCCCTGGATGGTTTAGTCCCGTCAAAGGTGACTATGGGGTTGCGGTGTTCATCTTGCTTTCAGGCTGAGGTAACTAGCGTTTGTCCACAGACAGCTTTCCAGGCCATGTGGCCTGCATGACTAAACTGCTTCTGGTGCAACGGGACACTGTGATGGAAACCAGAGTGCACGGAAACACCATTTACCTTCCCACCAGAGTGGTACCTATTTGTCTACTTGCACTGGCATGCTTTCGAAAAACTAGGTTGGCAGGAGCTGGGACAGAGCAACGGGAGCTCATGCTGTCTCACAGATCTGAACTGCTGACCTTCTGATCAGCAAGCCCAGAGGCTCAGTGGCTTAAACCACAGCACCACCCATCTGTACAAACAAGCATCTCCACCACTGAAATCTCAAGTGAAACATACACGACACCCATGTTGGTGGTTCACACAAACAGTAATTCCTGTACAAGACTATTAGGATATAGTTCCTTTCCACCTTAAAAGGTCAGGCATGATTGTTGTGTATCACATGCCTGTTTACTCCCAGCACTGTCTGCTGGGAACTTCCATTTTGTATATAGCTTTTGTTTCTGACTTATTTCCTGGACACAGAGGCAAGCAGTCATGCTTTCCTTTGTTCTGAACTACGTTGAATAAAGCTGTAAATATGCTCTCCTGTCTGCATCTTTCATTGTGGAGACTGCTGAAAGGGTGTGCACAGGTCTTGGAATGTCTCTGAGGCTCGTGTCGCTAATTGACTGATGCTGTTCCACGGGAGACCGGTGATCGTCTGGAGACAACTAGAGGCCTGACTGATGCCTCCGTCTCCCTGGCAGTATCCCAAAAAAGACAGCCATGGCTGCAATGTTGCTGCAATGTTCTCACAAGCCAACTGCACGGGGCCCACTATTACGAATGAAATATCTCTTAAAATGTGGTGCCTAAGTCGTTGGGCAAAGACCAAGGTACTCCCATCAGCCTATTCACATAGGCTGCAATGAAAACCCCAAACTAAATGCTTAGATGCTACTCTTTACTTGGTTCGATGGAGATCACCAAAAGTGATATTGCACTTAAAAAACATCAACACAGGGCTGAAACATTTTGAAATGAGAAATCTGTAGTCCTTTGGCAACATCTAGTGCTAGTTTTATAGTTTTCGGCAAGCTCTCATAAATTGTAACCCAAATATAGCATAAATATGGCTTAAGTAAAAAAGGTAAAGGGAACCCTAACCATTAGGTCCAGTCGTGACCAACTCTGGGGTTGTGCGCTCATCTCGCTCTATAGGCCGAGGGAGCCGGAGTTTGTCTGCAGACAGCTTCCGGGTCATGTGGCCAGCATGACTAAGCCGCTTCTGGCAAACCAGAGCAGCACATGGAAACGCCGTTTACCTTCCCGCCGGAGCGGTCCCTATTTATCTACTTGCACATGATGTGCTTTTGAACTGCTAGGTTGACAGGAGCAGGGACTGAGCAACGGGAGATCACCCCGTCGCGGGGATTCGAACCGCCGACCTTCTGATTGGCAAGTCCTAGGCTCTGTGGTTTAACCCACAGCGTCACCCGCGTCCCATGGCTTAAGTAATGGAGCATAAATAAGAACAGTAACAAATATAAAACAATAAAAACCTAGATATGTCATAAGCAAGGAGCAAAGGCAGAAACCCTGCTGAGGGAACAACAATCCTTAGGAAGCTGGGTCAAAAACAGGTATTAGCCTTCACCTGCATGAAAATGTGTCAACAACACAGAGCCAGCACCTTTTGGGGTGGGAAATGATCTATTCTTTTGGTGACATCTAGTGTCAGTAGTTGGTATTAGTGTTTTCAGAGAACACTATGTTGATGGAAAAATGATTAGTCTCATCCCCATGAAGCAAAGCTGAAAACAGAGATTAGCCTGAACCTGCTTAACCCATCACCTTAGAAGACTAGGATAGAAAAGTATTTATAGCTACCTAGGTGACAGATTTGGTCTATAAACATCTTTGTCCTACTTGGTTTGGAGAGAGAGAGAGAGAGGGAAGGAGAGAGAGAGGGAGAGGGAGAACACTGGTCCTGATTCTGTAGAGCCCTTTAAGTCACAGGAGCCTTTGAATCCCCAGTAGGAAATGGACATAGTCAACATGGCAGACATATTCTGGAAAAGTTCTGCTGTATAAAGAGAGCCCCCAAGATATCTGCTTTGCATATTTGGTTCTATGTGTCATTAGCTAACTATAACAAAGCCCATCAGGCTGTGTGCTCAGCGTTGCTCCCAAATAAGCTATTTAATTACTGGCTGTTTTTACAGCATGAGCCTATCCTCCTGTTATGCCGGCTGGACAAGGCAGGCTCACTACTAAGTCCCCTAGCATGCCATAATCTGACATTGTGATGCTGCTGTCATGCTGTGCCCCGTGCCATTACTAAAACATTGCAATGTCAACGAAGGTCAAAATGGGTGGTGATGGAAAGGGTGCAAGCAGGAGGGGCGAGAATGGGATAAGTAACCTCAGTTGGAATCCTATTTACTCAGACTGGATCAGTGCTATGTATAAACCCCCATACAGTCATCTTAACCATGACAGTATTTCCTTTGAGTGGGAAGTCCCTGTGTTGACTAAGCTGTTGTAGGGAGCTTGCTTTTGCTCTCCCTTTAGATCTGCAGTACTTCTCGCCGCAAAATGTTGGTTTGGACACTGTGGCTGTCCTATGGAAAAGTGAAGCTTGTATTTTTTTATTAACTATTTGGAGAGTTTCTATATCACTTTTCACTTCTGGGACGTCTCATCAAAGTGGTTTACATATAAAACATAAAGGTAAAGGTGTGGTGTAGTGGTTAAGAGTGGTAGACTTGTAATCTGGTGAACCGAGTTCAATTCCCTGCTCCTCCACATGCAGCTGCTTGGGCCAGTCACACTTCTTTGAAGTCTCTCAGCCTCACTCACCTCACAAAATGTTGTGGGGGAGGAAGGGAAAGGAGATTGTTAGCTGCTTTAGACTCCTTAGGGTATTGATAAAGTGGTATATTAAATCCAAACTCTTCATCTTCTTCTCTTCTGGACAGTTAAGTCCAATCAAAGGCGACTATGGGGTGTGGCGCTCATCTCACTTTCAGGCCGAGGGAGCCAGCGTTTGTCCACAGACAGCTTTCCAGGTCATGTGGCCAACATGACTGTGGCGATCACGCAGGGTCCCCGGACATTTGACGGTCTATTGATCCCTGTGCCACCACTGTGATTGCTTTCTTCACTGCCACCAACCCATTTCTCTCGGGTACACACACAGTCCAGACAGTTGTTAACATTAACAAATAATCAAGTTTATTTTTATGAGCGTGAACAAGTTTAAGGTTTCAGTTAATTTTTCTTGGCAGTTTCTTAATCTTAGTTTCTTTACTGACCCAATGTTCCTAACAACTTCAAACTGATTATCCCAACTGACTATCTGACTCCACCTAACAGTTCTTCTCTCTCACAACACAACTCGACCAACCCACAGACTTAAACTCCCTCTTCCTTCTCCAACTCCCAACTCTCAACTTATTTCCACACAACTCTAACTCAACTCCTCCCCTTGGGTTCCCACTGGCCAATCACATCACACTCATTTAACCCTTTCCTTATGACCCACCTAGGAGGCAAACGCCACAATGACCATATAAAACATATAAATATAAAACATAATAGCACATCATCAAAAAAACCCAGCTACTGTATTTGAAACCATATCAGAACAGGGGGTGGGATTAAAAAGGGGGGGGGGGAATCAATACCAGATCAGCAAAAATGGTCAGGGGCAGGTTCATTGCAGAAATCAATTCATCACAGAATATGGGGCCGGTTCATTACAGGTGTTTTGCCCCATTGCTCTCAAGAGCAGCCCTCGGTTTCCCCCATAGATATGAATGGCAGCCATGCTCCACTGCCCTCAAAGACACCACTGAAATAAAAATTGGATCTGTCTGCTGTTCCTGGTGGCCTCAGTGTCTAGAGACATTGCATTGTGTCGATTTGGCAAGAGCAAATGGTAGGCTTGAACCATCCTCCCAAGGGACAATGTTTAGGTTTGATTTTTGAACCCCAGTTCCACAAGTCACCTTCCTCACCACTCAGCAATGGGGAAAGAGCTAAGAGGGGCCAACAAAGGAAGGGTACCGTTGTCCCTTTGGGGGAGTGGGCTAAGTGAGGTAAGCTCTGTGTTTGTGATGTCATTGCCTGTTGCTTGGTGTAATGATGCATGCAAGTGACGTCATGACTGGTGAGGGTCTTCAAAATTGCCAGTGGCTGTTGTGGCTGCTGCAGCTTTTTCCTCCCGGTGACAGGAAGGTTGCCTTGAAAGGTGTGGTGTTTGCATGACTGCTAACCAAGATCTCTGAGGTGTCTGTGGGGACGGACGACTTTAGGGAGCAACCGCAGAGGTGTCAGGAAACACACTGTCGCAAGGTATGTGTAGTGCTGCTGCATCAGACATTTGTATCACATGATACAAGACCAACCAAAAGATGAGATATAGAATAAAGGCCAACATATAGATCTCACATCTGCCATCTCTCCAAGCCTAGGAATCACAAAAATGTACAATCTGCTGTTAGATTGGGAAACAAAAGATGAGCTTGTTAAAGTTTCTATAATACAAGGGGCAATAGATATAGGACATAATATAGATTTGAATCTCTGGGGAAAACTTTGAAAGAGCGATTTGAAGTTCACTGCATGTTATTCTTTGCAGAAAAACTACCTGAAAATGATTTATAGATGGTACTTAATTCCAAGTAGACTCGCTAATATGTTTAAGTCCAAATCAGATAAGCGTTGGAAATGTAATGAGGTTGAGGGTACGTTTTATCATATGTGGTGGACTTGTAAAAGGGTAAAAGAGTATTGGGAAATGATATATAATGAATTGAAAAGTAAGTTTAAAAGTACCTTTTCCAAAAAAAATTTCCTTTTTGTTGGGGATAATTCAGAGGGAAACTCTCAGGTGTGTGTGTGTGTGTGTGTGTGTGTGTGTGCCACTACTGCGGCCCATGTTTTTGTTAGCCCAAAAATGGAAAACGAGCAAGGTCCCAACCAAAGAAGAATGGCAACTTAAACTGATACAATATGCTCAGCTTGAATATTTAACATATAGAATAAGAGAACAAGAAGAATGCACATTTACAGAAAACTGGAAAATGTTTACTGAATACATAGGTGAAAACTGTTCATTTCAAAATGCTGGTAGCATTAAGATAAATTCCACACTGTAAATAAGTTTTGATGGATGTAACAATGGGTTACTGAATGGTTTAGCTCATGTAAAATATGCAGGGATCTACAGTATGCAAAATGAACCACGGAAAGATAAGGAGGGAAGTCATTGATTTAACGTTGTTCAAATGAATATTTTGAAATGTAAATTAGAAAATTTAATAAAAATTATATATACTATGTAAAGGAATCATGCAACACAATAAGCAGACATATTCTAGAACGCACTGTTACAAGAATACTGCTACACAACTTATAGAAAATATGAGAAACTGGGTATTAAACCAGAAGTAAACAATAGGCTATAATAAGCATAAGATATTAAGCTTGCATCTGCCCTCTGGTGGCCATGTGTCCAATTACATTTAAATTAGAGCAGCAAGAAAAAGAATGCTCTGGAGGAGCATTTCAAAATGAAAATTATATTTCAAAATGAAATCATATTTGCTCAATCCCACCACAATTATATCGCAAACATTCACCAAATGTTCTGTAATTTTTATGTTTGCTTCGGAGCCGAGCATTCAACACAGCGAAACAGATTGCCCCCTCAGATGCTTACCTTATCAAAATGCCGAAAAGATTTTTGTTTAGACAAGCCTAGCCAGATATTTAGAAAGTTGTTGCAAGTGTTAACTCTTTTTTTGGTTCATTGTTATTTTTTGCTTTCCAAAAATCTCAGAGTTTTGCTAATAATTCTTATTGTACAAGTGTGATCTTGCTCCCACGCAAAACAGTGATGGCTCCCCATCTAGATGGCTTTTTAAAAAGGATTGGACAAATGGAGGAGATAGCTATCAAGCTTATTACTAGCCAAACACTCCACAGTTGGAGGCCATAATGCTTCTGATTATTATTATTATTATTATTATTATTATTATTATTATTATTATTATAATTTATATACCGCCCTATATCTGGGGGTCCCAGGGCAGTTCACAGAATAAAATCAAGATAGAAAAACCACAAAATACATAATAAAAATAACAACCCAATAGCGCCCCCCCCAAAAAAACCCACATTTTAAAAGAGCATAGGATGTAAATCAGATCAACCAAAGGCCTGGTTAAAAAGGGACATTTTTGCCTGGCACCTACCTAAAGGTGTACAATGAAGGTGCCAGGCAAACTTCCCTGGGGAGAGCATTTCACAGATGGGGAGCCACTGCAGTTGCCACCCTCCGGATCTCTCAAGGAGGGGGCACACGTTGGGGGGGGCCTCAGAGGGGTAGGTTCATATGGGAAGAGGCAGTCCTTGAGGTATTGCGGTCCTGAGCTGTTTAAGGCTTTATAGGTCAAAACCAGCACTTTGAATTGGGCCCAGAAACTAATTGGTAGCCAGTGCAGTCGGACCAGGATTGGTGTAAACTGTCTTGCTCCGGTGAGCAACCTGGCCACTGAACCCTGCACTAGCTGAAGTTTCTGAACCGTAATCTAACCTTGAGGTTACCAGAGCATAGACAACAGTAGGAAGAAGAAGAAGAAGAAGAAGAAGAAGAAGAAGAAGAAGAAGAAGAAGAAGAGAGGAGGAGGAGGAGTTTGGATTTGATATCTCGCTTTATCACTACCTGAAGGAGTCTCAAAGCGGCTAACATTATCCTTTTCCTTCCTCCCCCACAACAAATACTCTGTGAGGTGAGTGAAGCTGAGAGACTTCAGAGAAGTGTGACTAGCCCAAGGTCACCCAGCAGCTGCATGTGGAACAGCGGAGACGCGAACCCAGTTCACCAGATTACGAGTCTACCACTCCTAACCACTACACCACACTGGCTCTCTCTGTCTGGATAGGGGAGCTGCTAGAAGCCAGAAATGGGATAGTGCTCTTGCGTTTGGGTCCTGCTAGAAGGTTTCCCACAGGAATCTAGTCAGCCACTGTGAGAATAGGGTATTTAACTAAATGGGCTATTGGCTTGATCCAACAGGCTCTTGTGTTTTTTATGCTGCTCCTACAACTCGTCTGTATAACCACCTCAGACAACAGCATTTACAATAGCAGCTGTGCCCGCCACCCTAATCCCGCCAGACTGGTCAGGGCAATGTGATACAGAAAGAAATGTCCCTACTCTGAACTGGCAACATTGGCTTCCCATGTCATTGCTGCACTGTTGATTCTGTTGAGCTGTTTGGCATTGTGACATCAGCAAAGTAATCCCTGATTGGCTGGAATAGCATTATGAAGAAGAATCCCCAATAGGACCAAAAAAGGGGGCACCAAAACAGCCTCCTGGAAAAGAAGTGGACAACAGGCACCCTGGGAGTCTCTCACCACTTGAAGATTGCGGTGGGACAAAGCAATAGCCTGATCCTCATCCTAATGTGTGCCCTGCAGTTGCTGCAGGAAGGAATCGTGATGTCCGTAGGTGGGACTAAAGATCTGGTCCAGGATCAACACAGCCAAGACTTACATGCAAGCAACATATGAAGAGGCCTTCTGTTGAATGTGTAGTACAGCTTCTTCTACAGCTTGAGATAGTTAAATTGTGTGGAAATGGACTGGATGGCGGTTGTGCCACTAGAAAAAGACAGGAGGTGAAGCAAGAGAGCATTAAGAGCAGGCAGAGGTCTACATGTAAAGAAGATCTTCATTCTCCCAGACAATCTATGCTTAAAATATAGAAATGCTGGCATAGCTTTGTCCAGGCAAGGTGGCTGCTTCTTATGCTGTCAATGGAATGCATATTTAGGCTGGAGATGGAAGAGTTTTTATGTTGCTTGAAGGTGAAAATGGGACAACCCTGCTTCTTAGCTCTCGCCTCCACTGTCAGCTGTCCGAGGTACTGATGCTGATTTAAACACTACATGCCATCAACTCTGCAGCCTATTGATGGTTAACACTGCAGGTAATCCACCAGCTCTTCTATGAAATTCACTCTCAAACAAAAAAACTATCTAGAGGTGATTGGATTGGTGGTTGGATGTGTATGTCACTTTCCCATTTTCATCTTTTATCTTGCCTTGTGGCATCCAACACACCTTATGAATTCAGCGACAAGAGTTCACTGTGCATAGTGAATGGAATTCCGTTATAATCTTCTCCTGTTGTCCACCTCCCAAATATATAGCACAATTTACATTTTTAAAAGTCCTATTTAGCATCTCACATTTCCAATCATCATTCCAAATTCAAACGTTGAGCTTGGATTTCATTATTTGAGAAGGTCTGCGTGTCAAGGTTGATCTCATGTGAACAGTTGAGAGACAGCAAGGAGAGAATGGCTCCAGTTTGGGTTAGAAGACTGCATCCCATCAAAAAAGTTTTATGGAACTCAAATTTTATCATAAATCACATTCCTAAAAAATCAATGCCTTTTTGTGTACAGTGGTACCTTGGTTTTCAAACGTAATCCGTTCCGGAAAACCATTTGACTTCAGAAACGTTCAAAAACCAAGGCACTAAGGGCAGCCTGCAAATTTACAGAGGAAATTGAGAAAAATACAGTGGTACCTCAGCGGAAGCTGTTCGACTTCCGAGGCACGTTCGAAAATGGAAGCCTTTACTTTCAGGTTTTCGGCATTTGAAAACCGAAACATTCGATTTCTGAGACACTCGGAAACTGAGGTACCACTGTATTACAATCTTAACTGGGTTCACATTAGAGATCCACATCTGTTTGACTTGCATCCTGATTGCAAGCTTCCCATAGGCATCTAGTTGGCCACTGTAAGAATAGGATGCTGGGCTAGCTGGGCCTTTGGTCCAATCTAGCAGGGCTGCTCTTATGTATTCATTTATTTTATTATTACATTTAGATTCCACCCTTCCTCCAAGCAGTTCAAGGCATTGTACATGACTCTCGCCCTTCCCACTTCCCTCATGACAAGCCTGCAAGGTAGAGTAGGCTGAGAGATCGTGACTGGCCCAAGATCACCCCGTGAGCTTCATGGCTGAGTGGGGTTTTGAACCTAGGTCTTCTTCAGTTCAGCACTCTAACATTTGAGGTGTACACTTGATGCTTCCCGTTCCCTGTTATTTTATACCATGGTGTTGCAACATTAGAGATAGACTTGATGGTTTCTGTATTTTGTAACCCTTTAGAGTAAGAAGTAGGAAGCAACTGTAACAGTCTGAACTTGTCAGTCTAGTAGTAGAATAACGCTGATTATTTGTATGTGATTTGCTGAAAACTCCAATCAGAGTCTGGAATTACAGGTGGTACTCTGCAATGCAGCACCTCTTCTTGAATAACTGGGCTTTGAACATATCACTAGTTTTCTTTCAGCACTAAACTAATGAGGCTCCTTCATTTGCCTTTTCTCTTGACTAAGGCTGCCTTCTGCAAAATTTGGCAGACAGTCAAAATATTGACTAAACAACGACGGGATTCTCAGTATATACAGTCTGTCTCTAAGAGACCACAGGAGTCAGTGGGGATGGTGTGTGTGTGTGTGTGTGTGTGTGTGAGAGAGAGAGAGAGAGAGAGAGAGAGAGAGAGAGAGAGAGATGAATCTGCTGTAGACTGAACATTTACTACTGTAGAGCCTGTATTTTACACATCCTAGTCTTGCTAAAATTGAAGCAGTTGTAATTCAATCTACTCCACACCATTTCTCTTCATGGGCCTTGTTCCAGAACAATGCATCACTCGGGCTTTGCTCCATTTACCCCCCAAAAGCCATACATTGTCCTGACTATATAAAATCCTAGAGTTGAGATGCAGCAAGCATCTCCAAGATCTATTCACCCAGATATCTCAACAACTTTTTTAGAAGACGCAGCACAACATGAAAGCCACCCATCATCTTGGCGTTCAACAAACTTAACAGCTGGTGCATGTCGGGGCAAGAGGTGTGATATGTTTTGGAAATACTTTATTAAACATTTGCCATAGCCAAGTCAGAGATTTTAGGTCATCTCATCATCTGGTCAATCTCCTTGAGGACCCAACTCTAAAAAAAGCGAAATGAAACACCGTCCTTCACCCCCATCCCCACTCTGAATAAGTGTCACTTGTTTGTATAGCTTTTTCGTATCTGATTCGTAACTTTGTGCCATTGCTGGTGGGTTTTGACTTTGTGATCTGGCAATCAAAGTATTTTCTAAAAGGCCTGAAGCTGTTACAACATTCTCTCCACCACGGGGAAGAGTCCAGCTCGTTTGGAATTATGAGGAATGGAAGGGTGTCCCGTTGATCAGCACTCTGACTTGTCAGCAGGTGAAGAAAGATTTCTAGGACCAATGCACAGCTCATCATATTGTCCTTTCCGGGGGGTGGCAGATAGGAAGGCGCAGAGGATAATGAGGAGCAATTGCCACTCCTTTTTAACCCTTCCCATTCAGCAGTTCCAGCTACCCTTTTTTTTTAAGAAAAAGCCTATGAGTAGTCTGCTCTAGCAGCAGCTGATCTTGCTTAGCTAGACAAAGGCAATGGCTGCTAGAAAACTTGATTCAGTAGCAGATATAACTGCTAAATAGTACCGTATTTTTTGCTCTATAAGACTCACTTTTTCCCTCCTAAAAAGTAAGGGGAAATGTGTGTGCGTCTTATGGAGCAAATGCAGGCTGCTCAGCTATCACAGAAGCCAGAACAGCAAGAGGGATTGCTGCTTTAACTGCGCAGAGATCCCTCTTGCTGTTCTGGCTTCTGGGATTCAGAATATATTTTTTTCTTGTTTTCCTCCTCCCAAAACTAGGTGCGTCTTGTGGTCTGGTGCGTCTTATAGAGCAAAAAATACGGTATTTTGTTGATGTGGAGCAACAACAGATGCAGCTCTTTGTCTTCCTCCCGCTCTAAGAGAATAGAGAATGATGAGACACCCAGCCCTTGAAGTCCTTCCTCTTTTAGGTCAGAAGGATGACTGTGAATCCGGACAGTAATTTAATTTTACCTTATCATTATCAAAAGCCATTTCTCTGCGTAGCATCCTAAAATAAATTTAGGAAACCATGTTTTAAATTATTTAATGTACTTCAAAACTGAGAATAGACAACACACCATAATATAAATTTAACATTGTGACATATATGTACAGGTATTCATGGAATGGGGTTTATTTTGCAAAGGGAACCATAGGCCTAGACTGCTTGGGGGACGCTCCCACTATCCATTCTTCTTCCTTCCCTAATCTTTGATCACAAATTCCTTCCAGGAAACCACGCGGTTATTAGGAGCAGGAGTGGTGAGAGAATTTGGGACTAGACAGATACTTTAAGGCAGGGGTTGTCATTGTGGTTCCCTCCCGATGTTGTTGGACTGCAACTGCTTTGATTCACTGACCATTGGTCATGATAGAAGTTGATGAAGTTAGAGCCCAACAACATCTAGAGAGCATCACATTGCCTACCTTTGCTTTAAAGTATTCACCTAGATGAAGCCTTTGGTCGTCATCTCTTATGAGTCCTTGATAAGTTGTCTCCTCCTTTACTTTGTATTTTAACAGGAGAATAGTTGTAACTGATTTCCTGAATATGAGTGTTATTCTAAATGTGTTCACATTTCATTTTGTCCTTGATCAGACTTTTTGTACTTGATAATATTATAACGTTTATTCTGTACCTGAGTCATTTCCCACATTTTCTTTCTATTTTTCTGTGATGGAGGTGTGTTCTTCCTTTTTGCATCATCTACCTGACAAAGACTCAAGTCATTCCCATATCAATCTGCTTCTTTGCATATAAATGTACCCACTCATCTTCCATCCACTCAGCCTAAACATTTCTGGAGTTCCAGAAAACTAGAATCCAGCCATCATCTGCTGGGTCCTAATAACCTACAATTTCCACTTCTATCCTCCTTCCTGCATGCCCCAACAGACATAAATTAAAAACGAAATCTTCTCAGTGTTGATTCAATAAGTACTCCACTCAGTTCTGAACTGGATTGGCAGGGGGAAGGTCTCAGCAAATGCACACATAGACTTTTCGCTGTTGAAGTGTGAGGGGAACACAGTCCAGGTAGAGCTGTCCATTGTTCTTTTGACAAATATATTGAGACAATACTTGTGACATGTGAGTCTTCAAAGTCATGCCATTTGTGCACTGTCCAATAGAGGTGTAAGCGCAATCGCTTTGCACACTAACAGATCAATGTCAGCAAAAGTACTCATTCGGCTGTCCCTCTGCCTTTGGTATTGCTTCTGAGTCCACACTCGACCTGGCAGAGAGCAACCTATTGGATTCGTCAGGTGTGTGTCTAGTTAAGTATTCCCCTTCCATTCCTTTGGCTTTGGCGCCTGGAGAGAGGCTTTCAAAGGTCACGTAAGAGTCCTGGATTTCCTTGGGTTTCCGGGTGAAACATTTTTTGCAGCGCCGTTTCAGTGCCCCGCAACAAACCACTAACGTCAGAGGGACGGCAATGACGCAGGCCACGCTGATGACCACAACATTGATAAGTTTCTGGGTTCCACCTGCACTGGCTACTTCATCTGTGGAAAAGATGATGCACTGCTCTTTTCTGGGAATCAGCCCTTTCACACAGACACACACTATATATTTGGTCTTCGGCATCAAGCCATTGATAGTGATCTTGGTCTTACCTGGCTCCACATTGATTCTACGCATGTCCCTTTCTCCAAAGATCGCATAAAGGATGCTGAAGACAGTCGTGTTCTTGGCTTGCGGAGCTTTCCATGCCAAGGAGACACTGTGGTCGGTATCTCCTATGACTCTGACAGACCTCACAATGCGCTCTGGCTCCTGTTGGGCAGTAGGCGGACTCGCTAAGAGATTTCTTGGGTTGTTGATCATATTTAGTGCCTGATCTCGAAGTGCCAGGTTCCCTTCTGTGTTGGCACGAATGGAACGAGCACCCATGGTAGGGGAAGTTGACGTGGTGATCACGTACCTGGCTACCAAATTGTCGTTGTAAGCCGCTGCTTCCATCCCACTCACTTTTCCATTCCATGTCCCTTTTGAGTTTGTGGTGGGGTCATCTGTGCTTTCTGAGTCAGTGATGATAAGGGAGATGAAAGCTTCTGTTGCTCCGAGGAAGTTTTTTGCTTTGCATATATATTCTCCAGAATCAAGGTAAGAAACGACAGGCAAGCCTAGAATAGACCAGCTCATTCCATCGCTGGAAATTTCTTGGTGCACTGGAAGGAAGAAACAAGATGAAATTCAGTAAAACGGACTGCTTAGATTTCATTCCCCCCTCTTTTAGATATCATTTCATTACCTAAAAGTTATCATTGTTCTGATAACTTCATTGGATTTCTACTGAATTAGTTCATCTTTTTTTAAAAAAAAAAAGGTAAAGGACCCCAGGACGGTTAAGTCCAGTCAAAGGCTGATGCTGGCTTAGTCATGTGTGCTAAGTCCAATCAAAGGTGAGTATTGGGTTGCAGTGCTCATCTCACTTTCAGGCCAAGGGAGCCAGCGTTTGTCCACAGACAGCTTTCCGGGTCATGTGGCTAGCATGACTAAATCGCTTCTGGCACAACAGAACACCAGAGCGCACGGAAACACCATTTACCTTCCCACCACAGCGGTACCTATTTATCTACTTGCACTGGCATGCTTTTGAACTGCTAGGTTGGCAGGAGCTGGGACAGAGCAACAGGAACTCACCCCATCACAGGGACTTGAACCACCAACCTTCTGATCAGCAAGCCCAAGAGTCTCAGTGGTTTAGACCACAGTGCCACCCTAGACCTGCAGTTATCTTTACCTAGTCCATCTAGATCAGTGATGCATGTAATGACTGAAAGCAGCTCTCCTGAGTTTCAAACAGGAAGTACTTTGCATCCCTACCTGGCATTTTTGAGGAATGAACCTGGGACTTTCTACTTGCAAAGTGTGTATTCTTACTACTGAACTATGGCTGTTCCCTAAACATCAAAGTATATCAGATCAGAATAGATTTTACAGTGATGTCATTCTTAAGATGATAGACCAGTTGAGACCAGAAGTGGTGCTCTGCTTGGTTGGACAAACTTCCATCTGCTCCACCCTGAACGCTTGAGCAAAAGTTGTAGACATTACCCAAGTGAGCTTGGGAGCAACCATAGCAGTGGCAAGAACATCCCTCTGTTTAAGAACTGCCTTGCAAACTAGAACCAGTGTGCTCCAGCAATCTTTTTCCAATAGCAGCCAGCCAAGATGCCTTTAGGAATCTCAGAAGAGGATGACAGCCACCTTCTGCCATTTGTCTCCAGAATCTGGTTACCAGATATATACCCCTCCCCCCGGACATGGAGGCTTCCCTTTAGTTACAATGGCTAACATCCATTGATAGACCCATTATCCATACAGTTGTAGAATCCTTTTAAAAGCCATCTCTAAGCTAGTGTCCAAACGTCAATTCACACTGTATGAAGAAGTGCTTCTATTTATTCAGTTCCCAAGGGTGACACCTGAGTTTTAATAAAAAGACCATTCCTGCAACCATTCTTGGAGCACCATTGTTTAATAAACCTCAACCATGTCCCACTGAAAATCCTCAGATGCTTTTGCCTTCCCTTAAAGGGAAAGTGCTCTGAACACATGATCATATCAGTTGCTGCTGTTTATAGCAGGATTGGGGTACCTGTCGTGTGGTCCTCCAGGTGCTGTAAGACTCCTGTTACCATCAGTCTGAACCAGCATGACAGTGGTCAGGGATGATAGGAGGTATAGCCCAACAACATCTAGATGGCCACAAGTTCCCCATCCCTAGTGTATTTCTAAAGAAGTCTAATTAGGGCCCCATGATATCTTTTGACATAAGAACAGGATGCCTTTGCAGATGCAAGATGCTAATGCAATTTACCGTATATCTTTAAACCATGACCTGAGCAGCAGGCTTGGGCTACAATCCTATACCCATTTACATGAGAATAATCACCATTAAATTAACAAGGTCTTATTTCTGAGTAGGCATGTATAGGATTGTAGCTGCGTAGCTCAAGAAATCATCTGCCCTTGGAACAGATTATTTCTGCTGGCTTTAAATGCTGTTGTGCTGCTTATGTTG
Organism: Podarcis raffonei; assembly: GCF_027172205.1. Classification (NCBI taxonomy): domain Eukaryota; kingdom Metazoa; phylum Chordata; class Lepidosauria; order Squamata; family Lacertidae; genus Podarcis; species Podarcis raffonei. The sequence continues at coordinate 24,467,349 of NC_070606.1, forward strand.
GTTTTTAGGCAGCGAACCACATCAATAGATTTTTAATGTCTCAATTAATGTTCCAATGACTTAATTGAACATGGTTTGAACTTGATGCAAACTGCCCAAAGGACTTTGTTGAATATTCTAACAAATTATTTAGCAGAGCTAAAGGCAAAGGACCTCTGGACGGTGAAGTCCAGTCAAACTTGACTATGGGGTTGTGGCGCTCATCCCTCTTTCAGGCTGAGAGAGCTGGCGTTTATCCATGGACAGCTTTCTGGGTCATGTGGCCAGCATGACTAAACCGCTTCTGGTGCAACAGAATCTGGTGACGGAAACCAGAGTGCACAGAAATGCTGTTTACCTTCCTGCTGCAGCGGTACCTATTTATCTACTTGAACTGGTGTGCTTTCGAACTGCTAGGTTGGCAGGAGCTGGGGCAGAGCAACGGAAACTCACCCCCTTGCACGGATTCAAATCGCCGACCTTCTGATTGGCAAGCCCAAGGGGCTCGGTGGCTTAAACCACAGCACCAACTCCGTCCCATTTACCTACTTAGCAGAATCCTTTAGGGACACCATTACACTCTTCTTTACAAACCACAGTCACAGGGCCTGCAACCGAAAAAGGAGAACCTACCTGTGCCATTTAGAGGGTTTCCATCAGCCCTCCTCCAGCTTAACTCAGGAATGGGCACTCCCGTGGTGCCACAGCGCAGAAGCACAGTGCTTCCCAGTATGGTCCTCACTTTGGCGACGGATGTGTGCACGACGGGACTCTGACACTTCCGCAGTTCAACCTGGCTGAAGAAAACTCCGGCCAAGCTCCGGGGAGTGAAGCATTTCAGTCTGGATTCAATGAACGCTACATTAGGGGACTGGAAGTTGAGGAAGTGGACCATTTCATAGAGGCTGCAGTCGCACGTCCAAGGATTGTCCTGCAAACCTGGGAAGAGAAGGAAGCGTGTGTCACTAGCCCAAAAATGGAAAACAGATAAGGTACCAACAAAAGAAGAATGGCATATTAAACTGTTAGAATATGTGGAGCTTGCAGGAATGACCACTAGAATAAGAAATGTAAATGATTAAAGATATAAGGAGGACTGGATATTGTTTACTGAATATATGAAAAAGTATTATAAGAAAACAATCTACCTAGCAGGATGGTAAGATTTTTAGCAGTGTAAGAAATAAATAAAGTTTATAAAAGTAGTTACAATAGATGGGGTGAAACAACAAAACATGGGGGAAAGAGATAAAAGGAACCATGGAAGGAGAGGAGAGGAAGTTGGCTTAGGAATGTTTTTTGGTCTATTTTTAGAAATTTTAAATTGTAACCACTTTTTATTTCAGAGATTCTTTTCATATTGTGTTCTTTTTGTCCATATTTCACTGACATGGAATTATACCAGAAATGCAAATAATTAAAATGATAAAAAGGAAGAGCCTGCTGGACCAGGTCTGAGGCCTATCTAGTCCAAAATCAGGTGCCTATTGGACTCCCACAAACAGGACCAAGTGCAACAGCACTCTCCCTAAACTTACATGTAGTAAGTCTTACTTCTCTTAATTTATCATTTTTCCAATCTTAAATTGAGTTTTCCACATTTCCACAGCAATCTGCATTAAAAAAAAATTCCTCATCCAAATCACATTTTTGTGCAAATTTCTCCTAAGAATCACACTGGACTCAGCTACGTTAGTAAAGAAAAAGCACTTTATATGAGTTATAACACTGTGACACCAGATGGCACTGTGAAGATCTTTTGCCAACAGGATTTCCCTTTACGAAGTTTACAATGCGTTTAACTGCATCGCTTTTTTGATGCGTCTAGATCCAGCCACTGTTGAATGCAACCCTGCCTAATATACACATTTTTGCAAACCAATGTTCCCCAATATAGTGAATGCTATTTTCACCAAAATCTGCATCACACAAACACACAGAGAGAGAGCGTTAGCTTACGCTTATATGCTTTTTGCACACATTGCATGGCTGGAAAACTGCACTGCAAAAATTCAGAAAAGTGCCATTTTCAAAGGATGGCTGTGTTTGAGTTTGAATATTGTTTCAGAAAGTGCTTCAGAAAGCGAATTCCACCCTTAAGCATAGTAAATTACATGCCCTAAAAAGGTAATCCAAATCTGGTCTTAATCTTGCAAATAGGTTCAATATTTAATATATTTAGATTTTGAAGAGTTTTCAACACACACACATTTTCTGTCCTTGATACAAACACCTTGGGGTGCAAAAAATGTGCTTCAAACATGTCCATCTCTGGAAGATGAGGAAGGTGAATCTCAGTAAGAAGATCTTCTGAATTGTATATTGTTGTTATTTAGTCACATTTTTTCACTTAAGTGCCTCAAAGTAACACAGTAAAGTAAAACAGCACAGATATCAAAAACCAGATAAACACACATAATAACAATACACAAAACAAAAATATTCGTCTGACAGTATATTTAAGCAGAAAAAGTCCTCCCCACCCCATTTAAAAGATCACCACAACCAAGGCCACTAACATATCTAACTATTCTTCCTATTACCCTCCTATACTCCAGTAACAGAATGTGCCCCGTCCCCATTCCTACCGCCAAAAATTACACATACTTTAGTACCTTTTAAATGCTAGCCAAAAGTACTTCTGTTTACCCAAGATCTTTGATAATATTCAGTTATGCAATTGTAATGTCATTATTTGTTCCTACTTTGGTTAAATGGTTTATTTCCCCCCTGATGTGATTTGAATGCCACCATGTGGCAGAAAGAGGGCACAAAACATCTAAAATGTTGCCGTTTAGTGTATCTGTGCACTCTTTGGGTTCCTTAGAGGCAAACAGAATGCAACCACAACAAATCATTATCATTCTTCTTTAAACCTGGAGTAGGGTTGCCATACTTCAAACAGTGAAAATCCAGACAGAAATGTTATTCAGTTGTTGTTTTTTGGCAAAGTTGATGAGCTTTATTTTCATTGTTTTTGACCAAAGTTGTTGAGGTGTTGTTTTTGTTTGTTGTTGTTTTTTTTGCAAAATCACTAAAGAAAATTTAGTGATTTTTTTAATCTATTTTTATAGAAAATTGACATGAACCACCATATGTCCGGATTTTCCCGGACATTTGGGTGATTTCCACCCAGACAGTACTGCCAACAACACTATTCTGGATATGTCCAGGAAAATTGGGAGCTATGGCGATCCTAACCTGGAGTAACATAAGAATTTATACAAGGCATCAGGACTGTTGCTATTGAGACTCTTATGCCCCTTCTCTACCTTACCATTTGCTGGCTGGACTATTATTTATCTGCATAACCGGGAAATAAAATTCTCCTATGGTATTCTGTTCAATAATTTGTTGATGCCCACCAAACCACCTTGACACAAACACATCATAAGAAGAACCTCCCAAATCAGGGCAATGGCCTGTCTAGCATCCTTTTCTAATTGTTGTTGTTGTTATAATATTTATACCCCACCCATCTGGCTGGGTTTCCTCAGCCACTCTAGGTGGCTCCCAGCAGACCAGGTGGCGATGAGATGCCCACAAGCAGGAGCTGAGTACAAAAGCATTATCCCCACCTGTGATTCTAGCAAATGATATTCAGAGGCATATTGCTTCCGACAGCATAGACAGAAAATAGTCGTTGTGGCAAGTAATAGCCGTATCCTCCACAAATTTTTCTAATCGTCTTTTAAAGCCATCTAAGATGGTGGCCATCATTGCCTCTTGTGTGAGGAAATTTAAATGCTTATGCACTTTGCCTCTTCTGAATCTTCCAGGACTCAACCTGCTGAGTTCTAGTATTATGAGAGAAAAGCCAAAACTTCCTCTCCACATTCCACATGTACATGTGCACACACCCAATCTTCCTCCTTCATATCATCATCATCATCGCCTCATGTTGCTTTTATATATGTAATTTTTATTAAATTTTCTGTTTTACAATTTAGGATATTCATTTAGACAACCTTAAAATATCAATGACTTCCATTCTTCTCTTTCCATGGTTCATTTTGCATAGCATAAATCCTTGCATATTTTAGGTAAACTAAACCATTCAGTATTCCATTATTATTTCCATCAAAACTTGTTTACACTGTCGAATTTATCTTAATGCTGCCAACGTTTTTAAATGTACACAATTTCCCCCCATATATTCAATAAACATTTTCCAATCTTCTTTAAACATTATGTTCTTCTTGTTCTCTTATTCTATACGTTAGGTCCATAAGCTGCACATATTCCTTCAGTTTAAGCTGCCATTCTTCTTTACTAGGGACCTCGCTCGTTTCCCAGTTTTGGGCTAACAAAACATGGGCCACTGTAGCGGCATGCATAAATAGCCTTTTTTGAGACCTGGGAATTTCCATCTGAATTATCCCCAACTAAAAGGACTCTGGTGGGGGGTTTTTTGGTTTGTTTTTTAAGGTCCTTTTAACCTTTTTTTCAATTCATTATAAATTATTTTCCAATACTCTTTTATCCTTTTACAGGTCCACCACATATGAAAGAACATACCCTCGACCTCATTGCATCTCCAGCACTTATCAGATTCAGTCTTATTCATCTTAGCAAGTCTACTCGGAATTAAATACCATCTGTAAATCATTTTCAATGATTTCTCATGTGGCTTTTACTTGCTGCTGCTGTTTTAAACTGTCTGGGTTTTTTTTTTTATCTGCACGATTTTACTGCTTCTTTTAACATCTTTGTCTGCTCCTGAGCAAGTTTATTGGAAAAGCAGTCTATAAATATCACGGAAGAGGAAGCAAAGATTGTCAAAAAGATTGCAGAGGGGGGAATGTGGCAAGCTTGCCTATTTGTTGAAATTACCCTAATATGTTTCTGCTTTAATTTTTTAGGATAAAAATATCCAGTGCTGGATTCTAAATCTCTTTAGGCTAGCCAAATTTCTCCTGATTGTCTTCATCACCCAGAGAAAGAATAGTTCAAGATCACAACTTCTGTGATCCAAAAGACAGATATAGCCCTGAAAACAGATCACCAATATTATAGCTTCAGCTTGCAGTATGATGTGTTATTGTGTACCCATGTGGTCTGGTTGCCTTCTCCTGTCCCATGCTCTGTAGCCTCAGGGGGAAAGTGATGTGTTTACAGCACTGACAGTCCCCTACATAACCTCTAACCATCCTGAAAAGAATGCTTTGAATTTGCTTCTGCATTCATTTGATGCCCTTCTAATGGCCAATGCACACTTGATGCAAATCTCTCTCCACAGATGTTGACGCTTGGAATTTCTCCAGGTCAAACAGAGGTTGATTCTGGCCATTCCTCCTTCTCTGCTTCATTCCTTATTTCTGGTTCTAACCAGCCCTGATTCCTCACGCAAGATCATGAACGACTCTGATATTTGTGGGTTCAGCATGGCAAAGTTACAGCAATGGAAAGGTCAACACAAAACCTCGGGGAAGGGTCGATGCTAAAGCACATTCTTTGCGCTCAGATAGCAAGTTCAGTCCCCAGCATCTCCACATAAGGGCTGAGAGATATTCCTGTCTGAACCCTTGGTGAGTTATTGCCAGTCATGTACTGAGCTGGATTAATGAGCTAGATTGATCAATGGCATAGGTGTCAACCTTCCCTTTTTTTGTGTGGGAAATTCCCTTATTCCAGCGCCATTTCCCGCTGCTTCCCACTGCTATCCTGGATTGTTAGATATCCCGTAGACCAGGGGTGTCAAACTCAAATTCATCGGGGGCCGCATCAGCAGTTTGGTCACCCTCAAAGGGCCGGTTGTATCTGTAGGACTATGTGTCCACTCAATATAAAAACAAGTGGAGGTTTCCTGAATGCATGTAAAGTGAAGTTTTCCTGTGTAGAACGGCCGGCGCCGCTAGAGGGCAGACGTTCTCTGGCTTGTAGGCTGCCGCGCATGCACTGAAGAGGCGGCTTTCTTGTGTCAAAAAAAAAAAAAGCGATAATAAGAGGTGAAGGCTGGCGGCCGGCGGTGGCTACACGGGCCACATGACGAGGTCTGGCGGGCCAGATTCGGCCCGCGGGCCTTGTGTTTGACACCCGTGCCGTAGACTGTCCCCAGGACAGGTGAGGCTGCTGATCCCTTATTTTTGAGGCTCCCCAGGACAGGTGAGGCTGCTGATCCCTTATTTTTGAGGCTCCCCGGGATAGGTGAGGCTGCTGATCCCTTATTTTCGAGGCTGCTGATCCCTTATTTTCGAGGCTGCTGATCCCTTATTTTCGAGGCTGCTGATCCCTTATTTTCAAATCTGAAAGTTGACAGCTATGATCAATGGCTTGATTCAGCGGCCTCATTCATATGTCACTATAAGCCAAACAATGGCATACCAGGACTGATCACACCCACTTTGTTCATCCCTGAACCTTTCAGCACAGCATAATGCAGCAGCTAAGTGAAGATCTGGATAAGGTGCCTTTGGAACTCAGGACCATGGTTTAGACCATGGTTTTCAACCTTTATGGATCCATGGCTCCCTTGACCAACTTCATTCTTTCTGTGGCACCCCTGTGGAGCTCTGGAGCCCAGTTATGTCACCCTTTGCCTGCAGAGCTGGCATCCTCTCACCCCTTTTTGAACACTCTCCCTTTTGGAGTGTTCCCTCTGCCTCCTCTGTTCTCCCTTCTCCGTGGGAGTCCTTTGGGCAGCCGCAGCTGCCACCCCTGGTCTCTGAGCTACCGCCCTGTCCCAAATAGAGGTGCCTCCTCCCACTGCCCTACAGGGGCCTGGGGAGCACCCCCTGGCCAGCCCCAGAGGCTCCATTCACCTGCTGAGCTTGTAGCCAGGGCTGCTGCAACAAACAGCCATGCAAGCCTTTGGGAGGCAGAGATGCAAGAGGACATCACAGAAGGGAGGGAAGGAAAGAGGGACAGAGGCCAGTGTTGCCCGCGGCACCCCTGACCATCATTCAAGGCACCCCAGGGTGCCACGGCACACTGAATGAAAACCACTGGTTGTTCTTTGATTATAGATTGTGATTCAGAAGGAAAGACCTTTACTATGACACCAGGTTCAGAGGAAAGAAACACTCTGCTAAACCTTGGATTACCGTTCTGTGCTGAAAGGGCAAAGGAGGAGCAGATAGAAGCGAGCATTCTTGCATTGTCCCAGAAAGCTATAGTTTGGCTTACCATGATGTGCAAACAAGGAAAGGCAGCTTCCTGTGTCTTTATAAAAGAATCGTCCCCTAGTCTACAGATCATTCCATAAAATGCTGACTGTCAGCTGTGCAGAAACACTTCGGCATGGAAATATCCCCATACCATTATGCCTGTGCTAAAGTCATGAAGGGTCACTGTACAATGTATCAAAGGATGCAAGCATGTTCTATATGCTTATCTACTATGCAGAGAATTCTTATATTCCTGCATTCCCTAAGATGATCTGCACCTTACGGTGTCTTCAAGGAAAGCAAAGATCAAGAAAAGAAACAAGCAAAGACCAGTAAAAGTTAAATGCTTTTTTTTAGAGGTATATGAGAAGTTGCTGCTCAGTGATGAAGGAAAGGCAGTGACAGAGGATATAAAGAATGCTGAATTATTAAGTGTCTACCTTGCTTCAGACTTTACACACACACACACACACACACACACACACACACAAAAGGCGGCAGGGTATGTTATGCTGAGATATGTGGAAACGCTGAATAAATCAATGGCAAGAATGAGCTCTGATCAGGAAAACAAAGGAATGTGTCAATTTGCCAGTTTGACAGTATAAATAAAATTCACATTGGCAAGGCCTGTGGATTTTACTGCAGCCTCCTGAAAAAGCCAAACTGGCAAATTTCAATACAAAGGTAGGTGTTTGGCAGCAACATTTTGCAGTGTTGCTAGCTTTGTCTGAGGAAAAAAAAGTTGATTTATAATGCCTAAGAGATGGAGCTGCAAATCAGGAAGGCCCCAGTTTGAATCTCACCTCTGTCATAAACTTGCCAGGTGGCCTTAGACAAATCGCTCACTTTCAGCCTCGGTCTCCCCTGTCTGCAAGATGAGGAATAATCATATTTGCTTACATGACAGGACTGTGTTACCTTACAACTTGATAATGCATAGGATGAAGCACTGGAAATTTGAAAGTGCTATATAAATGTTAAGCCTAGATGGAGGTCGGTGAATGGGCTGGTTGTGAATTGTGCTGAATGCTGCCAGAGATCTTTCATAAACTAGACAATCACTTTGTGACAGATGGTTGCCTAGAGGTTAGTCTGTGCTATGAGTGTGGATGGCAGGAATGCTCGAGTGACGGTGAAATTTATATGTGCAAGAGTGCTAAGGATATATTTGGGAGATGTTACTGTGTGAGGGCAGAGCAGCTTCTATCTCCATTATTTTGTTTAGTGGCTAATAATGTTTCTACATGGAGTTTTCATTTCATTTTCTATATTTGATTTTACTTGATTTTTATGTTTAGGGAATATCTTGCCTCCCTGTTAATCATACTGCTTTAAATGCAGGTCTTTATTGTATCTTGTATTTGATTTTCATTTGCAATGTTTTCTTTTGACATTGTGTAATGTTGGAGCTGGGGACGAAATGGAGGCAGTGAAAGATTTTACTTCCTTGGGCTCCATGATCACTGCAGATGGTGACAGCAGTCACGAAATTAAAAGATGCCTGCTTCTTGGGAGGAAAGCAATGACAAACCTAGACAGCATCTTAAAAAGCAGAGACATCACCTTGCTGACAAAGTTCCGTATAGTTAAAGCTATGGTTTTCCAAGTAGTGATGTATGAAAGTGAAAGCTGGACCATAAAGAAGGCTGATTGCCGAAGAATTGATGCTTTTGAATTATGGTGTTGGAGGAGACTCTGAAGAGTCCCATGGACTTCAAGAAAATCAAACCTATCCATTCTTAAAGAAGACAGCCCTGAGTGCTCACTGGAAGGACAGATCCTGAAGCTGAGGCTCCAATACTTTGGCCACCTCATGAGAAGAGAAGACTCCCTGGAAAAGACTCTGATGTTGGGAATGATTGAGGGCACAAGGAGAAGGGGACGACAGAGACGAGATGGTTGGACAGTGTTCTCAAAGCTACCAGCATGAGTTTGACTAAACTGCGGGAGGCAGTGGAAGACAGAAGTGCCTGGCGTGCTCTGGTCCATGGGGTCACAAAGAGTCGGACACGACGAAATGACTAAACAACAACAATGTTGGAGCCAGCACAATGAGTCCTGCCACCACAACAGGAGTTTCTCCACCTTTCCTTCCCCTGGGCCCCCAAGCCAGGAGGGAGTAGGAGGAGGGAAAAACTAGAATTAGCTGGCTCCACCTATTTTTGGCTCTGTCTCCATATACTGGCATCCTTGCTTTCTACCCCATTAATCCCATCTGGCTCTTCTGTTGAAAAGTTCTGTTCAAACCTCTTCTGACAGATGGAAAGGGATCTCAGACTGCTTCTCCAGGGTCTGTTGTTGTCTAAAGCCACAGTTTGGGTTTCTTGTGCTAGCAGCAGCCTTCAGATGACAGAAAACCTCAACAAATTGCAAACACTTTCAAGGACAGCCTAGGCATTCAATGCAACAACTACCGTGAGCAGCACCAGACAAGGAACCACATAATGAAATTCAAAGTGTAAGCACATACTTAAGAGGTAGAAATGTTTGGAGGTTGCACTGAATGTTGTGCTGAAAATGAGTCAGCCATGTAATGTTGTCTCACAAAAAGTTGCTGTCATTTATGCTTGTGTTCACAGGAGCATCATGTAAAAGAAAGGATACTGCTGTTCAGCTCTGGTAAGACCTCATTCATTTGTGACATAATGTAATCAGCTATCTGGGACACTTGTAAAATCTCCTCTTTGGAGAGCCTTCAGAGGTGGGTTTGGAAGCAACTATGGAAGTGGTCTTGGTAGTGCCACATCCAGGGTAACAAAGATCAGGCCAAATATTGAACAATTTTGTTAACACAGCAGGCATGTCCATTACATTAAAATATTTGTATTGATTTTTAATTGTATTTTTATTGCTTCTTTTTATTCTTATTGTATATTATTGTACTAATGTTTGAAATCCATATAGATTTTTTAAATAACACTTTAGCATGACAATTGCTAAACAATAGTCAGAAAAATCATTAAGTAGTCCGCCAAGACCCTCAACAATTTTGAAGTGGTCCAGGGCAGTAGGGGTGAGAGTTTGGGAACTACTGGTATAGAGAGATTATTTTCCTTCGGGTAAAAAATATGCCTCAAGCATCAGATGGGTGTAAGCTGGATCCAGTCAAAGTTAGTTGAGCTTAACTTCCACTGAAATCTTTGAAGAGGACACATTAATCATGACTTCCGTCCCATCGATTTCAATGAAAACTAAATTCCTAGTAACTTAGTCTGGATTAGGGATGGGGGCGGGATTCGATGCTGTTCATGTTCAGAGGCAAACCCACCTCATTTTGCACACTCTGAAACCATACATGAACAGAAACACAGCCAACCTTCAAAATTAGCACTTCTCAAAATTTTGCAAATCAGTTCTCCAACCAAGTAATGTGTATGGAGATGAATATGGTTGGATAAAGCAGGCATTAAGATGCAAATATTATTGACAGTAATGTAGAATAATTGCTTAGCAAATGTGTGTGTGTAAGGAGAAATTTGCATGAAAATGCTTGTGAATTTTGACACGGATATTTGTTTTAAATCACCAACTGAAATGGAAATGAGGAGAGCTGCGGTTAAGACTGGAAAAATGAGAGAGAAATCGATCCAGCCCACTGAGGTATGGTCATAAATAATGTGAATAGTAGAGCTTTCCTTCGTTCAGTTTCATCGTTAAACCTCTTACCTAAGATGATCTTAGAATTGTCATTGGGGAAGTATGGAACTGCTTGGAGGTTTGACCAGACAGCGATGAGCTCTTGAGGAAGCGTCACCAGTTTATTGCTCGAGATATCTAGGTAAGTGATGTTCCGGATGTACTGAGCAGCTTCAGCTGGGAGAGAGGCAAGTTCGTTGTTGTGCAGATCCAGCAGCCTCAGCTGGGACATGCTCAGAAGGGCTTCCCAGGGGAAGGAGGTCAGAGCGTTCCCATCCAGCCTCAGCTCTTGCAACCGGCGGAGACCCCGGAAGTTAGTCACAGTGAGACTTGCCAAAGAGTTATAGGGCATCCACAAGAATTCCAGGTTGCGGAGGGAATGGAACGACTCCCCCGGGACTCTGCGGATGGCTGTCTTTTCTATCCGGAGTTTAAATGTATCCGCGGGGAAGTTCACGGGTGTGAGAGTCATCTCTGGGTCATTGCACAGAACTGCTCTGTTGGAACAAATGGATCGCTGAATGAACATTTCTCAAATTGAAACCCTTTAATCATTGGTTCATTTATATGCATTTTTAACATTTCCATACACACGTTCTTACTCTAGAACTTTGTTCCATTTTATAAGAATAAATAAGTGGGTACAGTCAAACCTCGGTTCTCAAACGGCTCCGTTTTCAAACGTTTCGGCTTCCAAACGCCGGAAACCCAGAAGTAAATGCTCCAGTTTTTGAACGTTCCTCAGAACTCGAACGTCCGATGTGGCTTCCACTTAAGTGCAAGAAGCTCTTGCAACCAATCAGAATCTGCGCCTCGGTTGTCGAACGTTTCAGAATGGATTACATTCGACATGTGAGGTTTGACTGTACAAATTTGCAAGCTATAAATTACTTCTGCGAATCCCTGCTTGTGTCTGCCTGGCATGCTTTTGATAGCCTTCCCTTTTTCCCAGTTATTTCTGTTTGTCTTCTAAAGGCCACAGTATTGCAATGTTTTGTGGAGTCAGTACCTGTTGCATTATATGAATCATACAAAGAAAGGTGTGTAAAGGCTATACCATCAGTCCCTCTACACTGGTAGAGTCTTCTGTGAGACTTTCCTGGTCTTTCTATCTAAGATCATTTGATGAAAGATGACACAAGTTGAACCTGGGAACTTCAACATGAAGAATACCATTTTGGACCTTGGGGAGAGGAAGAGCACTTCATTGCAGGACAAGGTTCTGAGCAAGGGGTTTAATGGCTCATTCTTTTGTATACTGCTAAAATGCCCAAGGGGGTGGACAAGAGAGGTTAATAGTCAAACGAGCTGGTCAGATTTGGCCTGACATCCTTTTGTTAGCCTTTGAGTGACAACAGGATTCCGTTGCTTTGTGACAAACTATATATACAATTACTAATACCAATCATTCAGATGCCAAATTATAAAATTTAGGTGGCCCCCTCCATGCTAGAATTTGTGGTTTGATTATTTACTTAATTTCTGTGTTCCAAAATCTTACTAATTTCAATTACACTCCAGTCAAAATACCAATCCCTTATACAACAACTGCAATATTTGCAACTTCCATTCGTATCGACACATTAAATGATTTCTAAATCTGCAGGTGAAGCACTCAAACTATATCCTTATTCTTCCTGTGTGTGGCAATTGTTCTGTCCGTAATGTTTCTTCCTGTCCTTGTAAAATATTATGTCTATCTTTTCCTGGTTGTTGCTGTTCTCCATCATGCCTTGGGTGGAGCGTTTATGTGACAAAGGAACATGGCTAAATCTTTGGGAAATCATAAGGGTAATTTTCGGGGCTCACACCCAGTGTGAGCTGCATGTTTCTGGAGGACCTTGGCAAATGCTCCTATATCCTGTAATTACCTACAGAGCCAGGGTGGTGTAGTGGTTAAGAGCAGTGGACTCGTAATCTGGTGAACTGGGTTTGCTTCCCCGCTGCTCCACATGCAGCTGCTGGGTGACCTTGGGCTAGTCACACTTCTTTGAAGTCTCTCAGCCTCACTTACCTCACAGAGTGTTTGTTGTGGGGGAGGAAGGGAAAGGAGGTTGTTAGCGGCTTTGTGACTCCTTAGGGTAGTAATAAAGCGGGATATCAAATCCAAACTCTTCTTCTTCTACTACTACTCGCTTCCCCTCCATCTCTGCCCCCCAAAAGGGGCACGAGTGGGCAGGCAGTGGCAACTGCTGCTCCTTCTACTCATTTCCATTGTTTGCTGATGTTCTCACCCTTGGCCAGAGAGGTTGGGTAGTTGGCAATGGCAACAGCACCACCTGGCTCTGGTGGCCACCAGTGCCCTCCCCCAAACTGGGGGGTCTCAGCAAATGCCCAGTGGTGCTGACCCATCATGCCGGTCCTGGCATAACTCAGTAGTAAGCAGTTTTCAACCCCATGACTTTCAAAGAGAGATGTTTGAAACCTAAGGCTAATTGTGTTGAAACCAGGGTGTGATCTGAAGGCATGTGTGGGCACCACCTTGCTGGAGCTAAGCAGCTCTGGGTCTGTTCAGTGCCTGCAGAGGTGAATGCTTGGGAACCACATTCTGTAGGCCACCACTTTGATGAAAGGGAGATGGGCTATAAACGATACAAAAATAATGGAACTACTTGGGAGTCACTCCTATTGAAATCCAAATGACTATGCTTAGGATCACAGCCTAATGCAGATCTTTAACTCACCAAAATCAACAGAAGCATAAAGTAGCATAAAACTGGCTAGTTGTTTTCTCTTGTTCCTACACTAGTAGAATTTCTAAAGACTCCTGTTCTCCCAGGCATTTAATGGTGGAAAGATACCGTTCCTGGCAACATGGCCATTTTTCGTTGTACGAATACGTGACTTGATATTGGTTTCAGATTTTTAAAATTGCATTGTGTCATTGTTTGCTGCTGGAGCTACTTTGGGAGGAAGGGTGAGCTAGAAATGCAATTAATAAAATAAAATAAAAATCCTTGAACATGTCTAAATTCATGGAACCCCTTCCACACCCATTTCATGTCTGCCAAATGACTCCTGTACACCACAGAGGATTCTGGGATGCATTCTAGGATACACACTGAGTTCATGCAGGGCATTGGCCACATCTTGTATTATGCAGAGTGACAGCACACTCTGTAATAAATTTAACCGTCCTCTGCAGCTGCCCATTGCAGGGATGAGCAGCCTGTGGCCCTCTAAATGTTTCGGACTACAACTCCCATCAGCCCTATCCCACATGCAGGGCCAGCCCAACACATTTTGGCACCTGAGGTGAACCACAAAATGGCGCTCCTCTCCCTGCCAGGGAAGAAGGAGTCGATGAAGAGTTACATCAGGATTTACTGCCCCTGTGGATCCTGTCACCTGAGGAGGTCACCTCACCTTGCCTCTTGTCCATATGTTTGGTGGTGCCGGCCCTGTCCATATGGTTAGTAGCCTGGGATTATAGGAGTTGGAGTCCAACAAAATCTGAAGAATCCAATAAGATTCATAGCTGTTTATTATACCAGGTAAAAAACTTGTGACACCTCTATATAAGTATTATTCCAATAATGTACTCAAAATATTTTTATCCTGTCTTTCCAAAGTACTCAAGTCGTGAAAGCCAGTCTCCAGTGTTCCAAGAATGACCTTCCAAGAAGCAGAATCCAGCATGGCTTTTTGTGCAAGTAGATGATGAATTTCAGTGGCCAGGTCCACTCACTAGCTGAGATGGGAGATGTAAATGAGATTCAGTTCACATTCAAGGTGAACCTACCTGATACTTTCCAAAACAATATGAAATCTGAAACAAAGCCATCTTTCAAAATTTGTACTTCTCCAAGCTTTGCAATGTAGTTCTCCAGTCATGTAATGCATATAAAAATTCATATATTGAGGTCAATCATGCATATAAATACATGTATTTGTAAAGATGACGTACAAAAATGCATTGTATTGGATGAAATTGCTTTGCAAAATTGTTTATATTTGGCAAAATTGCATAAAGAAACATATATATGAAGAGAAATCTGCTCTGGAACACTGATGAAATTTTCGTGAGAGCTTAGAAAAAATAATTGCAAGCTGATGTGTAAATGTGGAGAAATGAACTTAAGAATGGAGAAATGAGAAACTGTGAGAAACTGAAATTTGCCCATCCCTCCTAACTAGAGGAAGGGAGGAGGCCTCAGTTGCTCCTGCTTCTTTCGTTCATATAAGTGAAACATCACCATTCATTCCTACAGAGAGAAAAATAAAGTGCTTTACTTGGCAATGCTGCTGCCCTAAATGTGTGCTTCTCAGTATGGAACAGAAATCACTTCAAAGTTCATATATAAATTGCTCGGCTTGGAAGGATCTGCCCTAATGTCTTGTGCTGAGACATGCTACTATAAGTAAAATCGCCCTGATAAAATTAATGTCCGCCTTCCTCGTTAAACTCTTAGGGCAGCTTGCTCCATTGCCTAACTGCTTTGAATATTTCTAACTAGATTAGATTATATTCCAACACCCCAGAGCATTGATCATTCTATAAGGAGTCGTGGGATCTGCACAGTAATTAGAAATAACTCTCCTTTTGTTCCTAAAATGGTAACCAAAGAACGTTTACTAGAGCCATTGGTTTATATGTAAGAATGGATGATATTACTGGATGATATTACTCTCACAGCAATCAAAATGCCTTTTGTCCTAATTGAGCATCCAAATATTCATATTATGTGCTACAATAATCAATCGTTTATTTCTTTTGGCTTAATTGTTCAACAGGAAACCTGTTGTGCGCACTGTTTATCCATGCGCAATTGCACATGGGCATGTATAGATGTGGAGGCTACAAATGTGAGCTGCCTGCAAAGCCACTGGCACATACCAGGCAACCTTAGGCAAAGTGTTATTTCTCAGGCTAAAAAACTTAGTCTGTAATATGGAGATAATTCCGACCAGTGTTACTGGGTTGTTATAAGAACAGCCAGGGCAATATATGCAAAGTATTTTCGGCGGAGATCAAAAGGCACTATATGAGTCCTGAGTATTACATTTTATTTTACATGTTATTAATTCCTGCATATGGAACTAGAGAAGCTCAATTTTAGTGCCCCTTTTGCCTAACATTGTACCAATGTTAATTATATTGCTTCTGCCTTTGGTATAAAGAAGATCAACAAGTGCTTACAAAGTTAAACAAACAAAACAAGTTCACTTCTCTGCAAATCTCACTGGCTGCCTGTTTAGGCAGGCTCAGTGTAGGCACATATTGTTCGACGCTTGCAAGCATTTTACATAATACTTTGAACGAGCATCTCTATCGCCATGATCAACATGTATGCCCTTGAAAAAATGGAAACATCTGTTGCTGCTTTTCTTTAAAAAAAAAACCAGATCGAAAAAACAGAGTAAGCTTCATATCTTAGCTAGTTTCAGAAACAAGCTTTCAGCTGGAATGTTGGAAGCAAAATAAAATATATAGGTACTGTTGCTGTCTGGTTTTTTTGTTTTTTAAAAATGAAAAGTCCATGGTTATGTTTTATTTGTTGGTCCAACATGGTGATGAAAACCATTTCCCTACACATATATTTTCCAAAAGCTCAATTTTAGTGCCCCTTTTGCCTAACATTGTACCAATGTTAATTATATTGCTTCTGCCTTTGGCATACAGAAGATCAGCAAATGACATCTCTGAAATCAGATTACAGTCTGCTCTGGAGCTAATCCGACTGTGCAGAAAGCTGTAGTACAAAGTGATTGGGAAAATAACATTTGCAACAAAGAGCCATGGAGTGACCCACGTCTACTTGGTGGGGGGGCGGTTCTGCTCAGGCGATGCGCTAACCTCTACTCACGAAACAACGCTTCAAAGCCCACCGAGGAATAAAAGAAATAGACAGTTGCCAACATACCTTGCTTTCGTCCCTTCGTTGATACTGTGGAAAGCGCAGCTACATTGGGAAGGGCACGAGGCGAGAGCCAACGGCAGCCCCCCAAACACAAGGCAACAAACTAAGCCCACCATGAGCCACATTGCGACCTGGGCATGAGAACGACACCAGGGTGCTAGACAAAGTGGAAGAGGGTTTTCTCTATTGTTTTATCCATGGGACTGGCCACATCTTGTTAACTCGCCTTCGTTTTCTGCCGCGCAGTGATCTTCCTGCCCGTGCCGAAGCCATCAGATAAAAACGGATAGGCAGGGGATTAAGGATGGAGTTATTTTCATGTAGGTGCTTATTGCTTCCTGGAAACACACACACACACACAGAGGGAGGGAGGGAGGGAGGGAGAGGTTTCTTTCTTCCCTCAGTACACAGTTTCAAAGCAAGGTTCCTAAAGATGAGCAGCTTTTTGATTATGGAACAAAAATTATCCTTTTCACTATCCAGATAGCAATATTTTAACAATCTGGGGGATTGGGTCTTCTGGAGCGACCTCTCTCAGTGTTAAATGTTTCACATGGGTGAATGGATTGGAGTCGTGCTATGGGTAGAAAATGTGGAAATTTTTGGGGGGGGAGAGTAGCTTTTAAAAAGGCATAATATGATTATTTTAATAATATTGTTCTTACACACACACACACACACACACATATCTTTGCTGAACTGAAGTGAGATTCAGTGGTACAGCAACAGCCTGGTCTGAATCTCAGCCAAATGGAGGAAGATTGACAGACTTTTCACACGAATGAGTAGCTCAGGTATGAGTCGTGACCTGCAAGGCAGAAAATCTCTGCCTCAGACCTCCTCTAGGCCACGAGCTCAGGAGCTTGCCTTAGCCAGCCCACTGGTGTCAGCTTGAGCACCTCCCCTAGAACCAGCAATAAGGAGATAATAATATGGGCCTATCTTCCAGGGTTATAAGGCAGGGTTGCCATATTTTGAAGAGCAAAAAAGAGGACACATTCTACTTTTAATTATGGATCACTATGACAACTCTCATTTTGAATACTACTATATGTAGGCTATAGAAGCTCTGAAATATTGCTAGTAGCAATGTTCTTAACTTTCAGCAACAAAATAATAATAATACATATTGCTTGCTCACTTGCCACATGAAAGTATTTGGGCTCATGTTCACATCTTTGTGAACATAAGTGTGCACAAAACAGTTTATTAAACTGTTTAACATGTACATATGGACTCTCCTTAATGACAGGGGGATGTTAGCTCTTGCCCTCCCAGACTCCTTCTCCAAGATTTTGTAGCTGAGCCAGTGTCCTTTTAGTTCAGCCAAAAGGGATTTATACAGTATGTAGCTAGCTTAAGATGCTGCTCTGTTGTGATTCTCTACTGCAGACTAGCTTAGCTGGGTGCCTTAGATCTAATGCACCATAAAAAAATTCTTCAGTTACTATAAACAATACTAACTAACCCCCCTGGACATTTTTCCAAATTTTAAAAATCCTCCCAGCCAGAAATTTTAATCCTGGAAAGGAAGACGTATCCTGGAAAAAGAGGTCATATGGCAACCCGAATATGTGCAAATATTTTACAAGTTTTACAAATGCCAAATATCACTTTAAATGCTGAGTAGATTACACAATGAATCCATGGATTGAGCAGCCACTGGGTTTATTGCAAACACACTGAGCTGCACTGGCTGTATATTGTGGCCTACCTGGTGCTAGAAAGACTTGTTTTCACAAAGTCAAAAAGCAGAAACAGAAGGTTTGTTCAGCCTGGTGGATGACTGTACAGGCTTGCACCACCAGCCCAGTTTCAAATATTACAGCATCCACACCTGTTCCTATAAGGAGTTGACACCACAAAAGTGTTTCGTCTATTTTGTATATGCCACCATTCTTGTCAAAGACACCCCAGGGTGTGAAAAGTAGATAAACATTTATTTATTATTCGTTGCTTTGTTTTATTTCATAAATTTATACACCACTTGATTGTTAAACAAAAAATAAAACAACCCCCCCCATCAAATCTCAGGTGCCACCCACCTGGTTGATCTCCCTCCCTCCCCTTACCAGGTGGTACTGGCAGCAGCAGCAGCAACAGCTCTTCCACGCTTTGCTCGTTTTTCTTGAAATGTTTTGCAGAGTGGGCACCAAACACTCATTCCTGCAAGCTTCATTTCCCAGAGTGCCTCGGAAATCAGCTGCCCCTTGGTTTCCCTCCAAGGGAGATCTGGACCTCCATCCCATAGTCAGCCCTAACGGCACCATTTTCTACCAAGGAACCTACATGTGAAATAGGGGACAAAGTGCCAATGTGATAAAGTCCCTGCACTGGAAGAAGGAAGAAGGGGTGTGTGTGTGTGTGTGTGTAAGAGAGAGAGAAGCTTCGTAAAGGTCGATATTTTTATCCTCAGATTGTTGGGGGGAGAGGTATCTGAGCCTGAAATAAATGATTTTGCCCATGGTTATTGAGTTTTCCAGACTCCTAATCAATATAATCAATTATATATTCATCCACATCCATACTCTACACCTAAACCATTATTATACCAACAGTTGTGGCTTTCTCCCAAAGAATCCTGAAAGCTGTAATTTTTTTAAGGTTGTTGGGAGTTGTTGGGAGACCCCTGTTCTCCTTCAGAGTTAAAATTCCTAGAGTGGTATAACCATCCCTCTCCCCAGAGAACTCTGGGAACTGAAGTTCTGTGTGGGGAATAGGGGTCACCTAGCAACTCACCTAGCATCATTAACAAACCACAGATCCCAGGATTCTTTGGGCAAAGCCATTACTGCTTAAAGTGGTATGATGCTGCCTCAAAAGTACAGTGCAGAGGTGACCGGAGATATTCTCTCAGATATTTTTTTCAGGTTCTGTCTCTACAGTGGTACCTCGGGTTAAGAACTTAATTCGTTCCAGAGGTCCGTTCTTAACCTGAAACTGTTCTTTACCTGAGGTACCACTTTAGCTAACGGGGCCTCCCGCTGCTACTGCGCCGCCAGAGCACAATTTCTGTTCTCATCCTGAAGCAAAGTTCTTAACCCAAGGAACTATTTCTGGGTTAGCAGAGTCTGTAGCCTGAAGTGTCTGTAACCTGAGGTACCACTGTAAATGGTTGGAAATGTTCCCTCACCCCTAGAGAATATTTGGCAAAAAGCCCCTCAGCTTCTCCACCCATTAGTAGGATGGGGAAGTTTTGAGCACAACTGTGCATCTAGCCCAATATATTTTAAAACGATGGAAGGAAGCAGTGAACTTTCCCTCTTCTTCTTCTTCTCCTCCTCCTTTCTTTGCCTATTAGTTCATATGAAGAAAGTAACTATATTGTTGTTGTTGTTGTTGTTGTTGTTTAGTCGTTTAGTCGTGTCTGACTCTTCGTGACCCCATGGACCAGAGCATGCCAGGCACTTCTCTCTTCCACTGCCTCCCGCAGTTTAGTCAAACTCATGCTGGTAGCTTTGAGAACACTATCCAACTATCTCATCCTCTGTCGTCCCCTTCTCCATGTGCCCTCCATCTTTCCCAACATCAGGGTCTTTTCCAGGGAGTCTTCTCTTCTCATGAGGTGGCCAAAGTATTGGAGTCTCAGCTTCAGGATCTGTCCTTCCAGTGAGCACTCAGGGCTGATTTCCTTAAGAATGGATAGGTTTGATCTTCTTGCAGTCCATGGGACTCTCAAGAGTCTCCTCCAGCACCATAATTCAAAAGCATCAATTCTTCGGTGATCAGCCTTCTTTATGGTCCAGCTCTCACTTCCATATATCACTACTGGAAGTAACTATATACTGTAGTCTCCTTCAGTCAAGGTGTCTTTAAAAAAGTATATTAAATTTTCTGATAATTTTCTTTTTCAACACCCTTCTCTACACGGTTGGAGAATTCTGCTCCTACCCCAAGAACATTTGCTAAAATGGCTACCTCTATTTTGCGTCCTGCAAACAAGGAGAATAATTTCAGGAGGCTGTCATCTCTCCATAATGCACTTTTACAGCTATGCAGCAACACAGCAGGGCCCCTAAGGGGGGGGGAGAGAACCACACAAAATAAATATACTCTGGACACTAAATACACTCTGAATTTGTGACACTTGTTCAGCCATGATTGCTATTTTACATGCTTACAAAAGCAATAGACACACACTTGTTTAAACAGAAAATCTGTATAAATAAACTACCAGCAGCAACAATATCTTTTTACATTTCCTTAGACGATTTGAAAGCGGGCACTTTGCAGCCAGCTGCTCAAGCAATTTCATTAGTCCAATGTATCATGCCAAAGCTTCTGAAAGGGCACATCTTGGAAAGTGGCAGATCCTTCCCACTGGTGCAAGCCTGAGAGCACATTAATGCATTATGTCATTTGCAATTGGATTTTGCACTTAAGGCTGATGAAGAAAGCTCCTCCAGACCTATAGGACTTAAGTCATTAAGTAGAACTTCTAGGTGTGCAAATGAAATAAAAGAAACCCTGATGCATTTTGGCATGGAATATTAAAGCCTATCAGAGTGGTTTCTTTGAGGGCTGTGCAACTGGAACATTACCTGATTAAAAGCAGGTTGAACTACCTGCCACCATTTCCTTTCCTTTCCTTGTTTAAGGTTTTTTCTTCCTCTTTGTCCATCAGGAAAATCAAAGACACAAAGCAAGGGGGGATAGGAGGAGGATGACTACAGCATGAAATAGCTAGTGCTCAGCACTTGTGTTATCAACAGCCAGTGCAGAATCCCTGGCGTGGTCTGAAAGCGCATGATGCACCAATCTTGTGGAAGCAGGACTGGATCTGCTCTGTGTCCAGATGGGAGGCTGTACCATGTGAAAACCTGTCCTCCAGTTTCTCAAACATTTTGCTCAAGGTGCTACAGGATTGCTTCCAGTGGATGCAGGACTGACTTAATTACAAAGCATCCATGGATGGTTTCTTCCCAATAAATATTCCTTCAGGACTCTGCAGCCTCCCCAGCTGCCTGTGCTTCCTGATCTCAGAAATCCCCAAGAGAGGAGTTAAAGCTACAGTGTATTCTTCTACTAGGTTTTAACTGAAGTGTTAGAAGACAGGCGACTGGGCTACTGAGTGCCTTAGATGCATGCTGGGTTTTTTTTCTTTTTTCAGGAACTCCTATTTACGTTTTAAAAAACCTATTTCTGCACTGATTTTCTTAAAAATGCAAAGACTTCACATTTAAAAGAGCAACAGCAATGGACTGCAGTCAGACACATGATAGGCAGCATACTTGCCTTCTACACTTACAGCACAGTCCAAATGAGGATTTCCATAAGTGCGACACCCAGGAAGGCTGCAGAGCAAAGATGATTTGTAGAATGAAAGGCACTCACAAGCATCCCATGGCCACCTTGAAAATAAGGGGCAGGGACACACACAAAACCCCTGTACCAATGAGAATTCCTCCAAAATTTCACTCTCCTTTGATAATTATCAAATACAGTTTTTCTCATTAATTGATGGAGAACAGTTGGAAAAGAATGCAGGCATTTTCCACACAGCACCTCTGGAAACTCAATGCACAGTCAGACCCAGTGGCAGCACCTAGTACTATCAGGCAATTACAAAGGGCCAAATGCCCCAGCATGGCCCACAATGGCTGCTACCTTTTTTGGGCCACGGTCCCTCCTGATTCTTGTGGGTAGTTAAAATGACAAATGGCTCATGGCTGCCTGCTTCAGGTCACAGCAGTGCCGTTGCCCGCGACTGATGGTAAGCTAGCCCAGGGGGCCCACTGATCCCAAGGGGCATTTTTCCAGAAGCACCTCACTTTGTAATAACTGGAGAGTTGGGCCACATTGGAGATCAAAGTGAGTCTGAGATACAGTGGTACCTCAGGTTAAGTACTTAATTCGTTCCGGAGGTCCGTTCTTAACCTGAAACTGTTCTTAACCTGAAGCACCACTTTAGCTAATGGGGCCTCCTGCTGCTGCCGCACCGCCAGAGCCCAATTTCTGTTCTTATCCTGAAGCAAAGTTCTTAACCTAAAGCACTATTTCTGGGTTAGCGGAGTGTGTAACCTGAAGTGTATGTAACCTGAAGCGTATGTAACCTGAGGTACCACTGCAGTTGAACACATGGATGGTAAGAGTAATAATATGCAACTGCTAAAAAAATATTTAAAGTAAGTCAATATATCTGTATGACCATATTGCTTCAGCTGAAAGAGAAGTAAATCCATGACTCAAATAAGATGTGAATTGGGGACTTCACAACTCATAGTCTTCTGGTTTCTTTAAAGAAACATTGGGCTGTGGCCCAAACTGGTAGGCCTATGTGAGCTCTCTGTTTCCTCCTGCCATAAAGTCTGGTACAAGTTGTCCCATCTGTTATCCCCCAAACCCTCCACATCACATTCTATTCTACAGGTTCACCATCAGTAGTAGATTTTCTGGAGGGGAACAGAAAGCTGCAGTGGATGAGGTTGCTCAGGGAAAAATGTCAGCTCCAACTTGAAAACATGTATGCGCTTTCCACTAGGGCAAGGATACCATTGGACACAACCCATTGCCTTTTAGATTGGCTTTATTGCAGTTCTGATATGGCCATTGGTTGCAAACCACCAAGATGCCCTAATGGGCCTAATGCTGGCATGTAAATATTACATTTGTCCAGTGCCTCCAGGCAGGTCTGGGAATAAGATTCCTGTCTGAAACCCTGAAGAGCTACAGCCAGTCAGAGGGGTCAGCAAACCTTTTCAGCAGGGGGTCAGTCCACTGTCCCTCAGACCTTGTGGAGGGCCGGACTATATTTTGAAGGGGGGAAATGAACAAATTCCTTTGCCCCACAAATAACCCAGAGATGCATTTTAAATAAAAGCACACATTCTACTCATGTAAAAACACGCTGATTCCTGGATCGTCCACGGACCGGATTTAGAGGGCGATTGGGCCAGATCTGGCCCCCAGGCCATAGTTTGCCTACCCATCAAGGAGTCAATACGGAACTAGACAGACCAATATAAGGCAGCTTCCTATGTCCCCACCTCCATTATTTTTACAAGGCATGGGTGCATCTTCAGAAGAACACACAGTGGAGGAATAACGAAATGTGGTGGCGAGCAGAAGAATTTAAAAGGATGGCACCTTAAATGCTTCTAAAATGTGCACATTGCAAATCAGAATTGTAAGGCACATGATTATGCTTTCTTCAAAATATTCCCCCTGCAAATAGAATAGAACATGAGGCACCTTTTGTTCAAAACATACTTTTTTATTTTTAGGGGGGCACACTAGATTATTCCTACATGTCACTTTATGCAGAAACAATCTATTCTGATTTGAAGCATAATAGTATTACACTAAGCTCTGTTGGGTCACCTCGGATTAGGAGATGGTGCTTGCTTACTTCTGAATCAGTTTCGTCATCGATTCATCAGAGCACACAAGCAGAATTAATATTGTGAATCACTTTACTGGCCTTTCATATTCCAGTATGCTCCAGCAATGTCTCCCTAAGAAATTTATTTATGTATGTAACTACAGCTGCAAGAACATTATTTGCCCAAAAATGGAAAGAAGAAGATGTCCCAATGAAAGAAGAATGAATACTGAAACTAACCGACTATGGAGAAATTGTGAAGCTTAACAGAAGAATAAGAAATCAAGACACTAAACTTTTTATAAAGGAGTTGAAATGGTTTGTTGAATATTTGCAAATAAACTGTAAACAGATTAAGACATTGGCAGGATTATTGTAAAAACCTGCAGTTTCAAAAAAATATATGAGAACAAATGAAATAAGATAATTTGGAGTATGCAGAGAATGTGAAAATAAATATAAGGAACCGCAGAAAGAGGGGGAAGGAAGTCAAGATTCAAAATGTTAGAATTATTGTTGAACTGTTGTTGTAATGTATATAAATTAAAATTATAATTTTTTAAAGGCAATGTCTCCCTAGCTTCAGTAGAAATGGCATGCAGGAAAAAGTTACATGATTTGCAATGGAAAAGAAAACAATTACCTTGGGTATGCTAGAGACATTTAGCATTGCCTGGTTATCACGTATAATACAGTTTGCTTTTGGGGCCCTTCTCAGTCTTGTGGAGAGCTTGGTTTGCTTACCAGCATGACTGGAAGTTCTTAAGGGCAAGATGGGTTAGCTCTCGTCAGAGTGAGGCAACCACCCCAATCAACAACAAAAAATGTTGCACCAGCCTGCATTCATGAATTGATGACAGTGCAACACTCTTTGCTGCACTCAGTTAATTTTTTTCAGCGTTCCTTATCATCAGTAATATAGTTAAAAGTTTAAAACTAGACGCAGCAGAAAACTAGCTTATGAAATTTATCCAAGTAAAATCCAGACCAAGCTGTCTTGGGGAAAATAAACATTTAAACTTACAACAATGGGTTTTTTAAAAAATCCAATTTTCAGAGCATTGAGGAAGAAAATGAGATTAGTCACACCGATGAAAGTTCTTGTTGCTTTGACTGGAATTATTATTAACATGATGCCAATGTGTGTTAAGAGACATCATTAGCTGAAAACACCATGCGCTGTGTTCCATATCATTGTACTGTACCAATCATATGCTTGCACAAAGGTTGGGGCAGATTCCTAGTTGGTGAAGAAGAATTCAGCCCAACTAAGCTAGCCAAATTAATTCAGGGAAATTCAAACAATATGCCACTTGTGCTAACCCCCAACTCTTCAATTAGGAACCTGGCCAACTGGAACTTCTCCAGCACTAAACATCTGGCCCTAATGCCCACTGTCCCCCTTTTTTTGAGACTGAGGTCACATCTTGACTAAACATGTAAGTAATTTACTGATGATTCCATTTCCTCCGGAAACCCCGTGGAGAGGGAGACGAGAGATCTTAAAGACTTTTTAACACCAGTATCTAATCATGCTTGCCCAGGTAGGTGCATTATGTGACTGATGAGAGCAGCGAAAAGCCAAATTGTACAACAGTGATGGGATAAAATCAGCCCAAATCTTTATTGGCAGCAGCAGGTAGGCTAAGGGTTGGCATGACATTGGGGCCAGGATCAGCTCATTATTCCCCAAACACATGTTGATGGAATGGATCCACCAGATTTGGACCACCCAAAACCTCTTCCATGTGAGTCAGCCAGGGTTGAACCGTGCCGTGCTGCAAGCCAGGCAAACAAGGTCTCACTGGGCAACCAGGGTGCAGATTCCAACAGGGAGATCTCCACCCTGCAGTTGCAGGTGCTGTGGTCAATCCTCTCCTCAGACCTCTACTACATTGATCCTGCCCAAAGCTATTTCCGCCCTCAGCAAATCCGCTCCCCTTCCCTGGGGGGCGGTGTTGCAGACTGGCATCTGGGACCCCCAGCGACCCAGATTGGGGCGGAGGGATGCCGCCCATGTCACCGAGACTCCCAGCCGTGTCACACCCCCAGCCAACCAATCTGGGGGATGTGACCTCAGTGTCAGGAGCTCATCCTACACTCAAGTAGGACCCTGGCAGAGACACATGCTCGACTGGCATGTTCTCTCCCTCCTGGTCTATCATTCGGGAGCTTCAAAAGCTTTCTTCAGCCCGAACATCACAGCGACTGATGCCAACAGACACCCGGCACACTTAGGGATCCACAGAGTCTTCGCAGCTTGAGTGACAGACCTCAGCAACTCAGCATTTTGGCTAATCTACTTTATTTATATATAAACACACACACAGCACTGCAACATAGCTCCCTCTCTCTCTAGCATCAGACAGCAAAGAGAAAGAACAAAGGACAATAGTCCCACTTCACGGAACACAGTAACACAAACATCCTGTCTCTGTCACTTCCCACTTTGTGGAGTCAAAACATATGCCATCATGTGATAGACAACAATCCCATGACTGCAATCACGGAGCAGGAATTCTAACACTCAAGACGTTTAAAATGTGGGCGGCCTCCTTTTGCTTCCTCACCAGATCTCCCAGCCCACCCACCCTCTTTTTAAGCTTTGGTATGACATGAGCTTGCTATGGACATATGTCGGCTGCCATATTGATGGGGCCGGGTAGGAATTTTTCCCCACTTGGCAAATTGGCACCAGCCATTTGGTTTTTGCCTACCTTGTAGCAATGGCCACAACTTTGTGAGGTTAGGCATTGGGTAAGCCTTTGTGATGGGAAGGATGGTTATAGCCTCTGCCTGCCCCTCCTCAATAAGAGTATCCCTTTTAAGGGATCCGGGTGTGTGGATTCTGTCCGTAGCCTGGACGTGGGCTAGGGCCATGCCACGCCCCCATCGGGGGCCCTGGAGGTGCCCCAATTTGATGTATATCATAGGGCTCCCCCTACTGGTGGCTTACCCTTAGGAGACTCCCTGCAGATGGGCAGGAGTCAAGATATAGTCTGGTTTCACCCAGTGCCTAAGCCAAACCGCTCACATCTGTAAACAGTAAAGTTTTGGCCTATTTTTTGCACATTAACCTAACTTATCCGTGTCCATGTGTATAAGGGAACCACGGGGCACGGGGCCTTGTCATGCAAACTTTC
Source organism: Podarcis raffonei (assembly GCF_027172205.1). Lineage (NCBI taxonomy): Eukaryota > Metazoa > Chordata > Lepidosauria > Squamata > Lacertidae > Podarcis > Podarcis raffonei. The sequence goes on from NC_070606.1 coordinate 24,494,398, forward strand.
TTATACCTAACAAAGGAAGGCCATAATTTCAAAAAGAGAAAGGTGGGGCGGGGAACCAACCAAGTGCTGATGAAGTTGAGAGAAAAAAATCATTTCCGGCCCTGTCAACCATTTGCCCAAAATTGCACATAGAATTCATAAAATTTCATTACAGTAGAATCAAAAACACTGAAGCTAGAAGCAGGAGAAATTCAGCCGGGTCTTCCACTGAAAGCAATGTGAATCATATAGGATTTCTCTTTTCTTCTTCTTCTTCTTTTTAAGAAAAAATATTTTATTGATTTTCAAAAGAAAAATTGTGATGATGGATTGACATTACAAAATGTTCAAAACAAATGCAGTCTTTCAATAACATGGATGGTTCTATCCAACAACAATAAAAATTAAATACTAACACTAAATAAATCAATAAATCTCAGAGTGTATTCAGATTCCAACCCTTTTCCATTGTCCTATCTATCTGTAATTTGGAGTGATGAATGCCATGAGGGGCTGCAAATGTCACGCCATTTGGATCAAACAAGCAGAAGTCATAATTCGGCTCTTCTGCAGAAAACAGAGGAACAAATGCAATTTTCAGCAAACTGAAAACAAAACAAATGAATACTTAAAAAGAAAACAAATAAAAATGAATTCATTTTCCCCCTTTGCACGCCTTTAAATGTATTGGCTATAGTAAGCCACATAATTTTGTTTACAAGTATCCATCACATCATCCTATCAGGTTTAATGCTGCAACAACTTGAACAAAATCATGTAGCTTTCCAAGGCCAATATGACTTAAATGGTTTTTATCCTAAGCTGTGTAGTTTTATTGTTTGTTTATTTTACAATATTGGGATTTTTATTCCTCTATAAACTGCCTTGGGAATGCCAATTAGCCAGTGAAAGGAAGCATACACATTTTGCATTTTTGCAGAAACAGAAATGTGAGGAAATAAGCATAATAGACAGACAAAAAATAACAATAAGCACACACACCCCAAAAAAACCCCAATAAAATCAGTACAAGTGTGCTCACAATGGACACGAAGAATTGCTGGGAATGACACAATTTTGACACTCATGGAAATGAATCTCAGATGAAGTGAGCAGTTTGGGCTCAGCCTTATCATGGCCACAACAGAATCATTGCAGATCCTTATTTTATTTTTTATTTTTTGAATTCTCTATTGGAAATTTTATTTACAACATAACATAAACCCCCCACCCCTCAATACAGAAATCCACCTTAATTAAACGTTAACATAACATACAACAATACAAACAATCAAATAAAAGACTTCCTTTATCCTGTATCTGGCCTCCTTATTTACTTCTTATAAGCTGTTTCCTTTATGAATAATTATTAAGCTTTTTCTAATTATACCTTAAATATCCACAAAGTCTGCTGCAGACATTAATTGAAACAAGTCCAGGTATGTATTTTAGGGCACTGTTTTCTCTGCATTTTCCCCATGCTTTTTGAAACTCTTGTCTACTGTGATCTCTAATTGCCTCTGTTAATCTAGCCAGTTCAATATACTCTAACAGTTTGTCTTGCCATTCCTTTTTTGGTGGCACAGTTTCTTTTTTCCAGTTTTTAGCAGTTAGGATCCTTGCTGCTCCTGAGGCATAGAGGAATATTTTCTGATCTTCTCTTGCTATACCTGTGTCCGTTATCCCTAGTAGAAAAGCTTCTATATTTTTCATAAAGTTATACTTAAACATTTTTTTAAACTTGTCATATACTATGTTCCAGAATCTTTTTTATTTTTTCACAGGTCCACCAAACATATATAAGTGTCCCCTCCATTTTACCATACCTCCAGCACAGATTTGTTTTTGTCTTATAACATTTTAGCTATTTTGGTAGGTGTTAAGTACCATCTATAAAGCATCTTGATTAGATTTTCCCTCAATACTTCACAGGCTGTAAATTTCCAGTTCTTTCTCCATAGTTTTTCCCATGCTGTTAAGTTAATGGTTTCCCCAATATCTAAAGCCCACTTGATCATTATCTCCTTGACCTGTTCGTCTTTGACCTCCCACTCCAATAGTGTATCATATATTTTTTATATTACCTTGGTTTTGTTTTGTAATAACACTTTTTCTAATAATGAAGTTTCGTTCGAGAAACCTTTTTTCTTATCTGTCTTGAACACTTCATGCAATTGATGATATTGGATCCAACCCGTAAGATCCTAAAAGCATGGAGACAAACCTTCTCTAAAATATCCTTGCCATGGACTAAGGCAAACAGAAGAAGCTGCTGAAATGGGGCATTCCTAAGTTACTTACACTGGGAATAGACTAGTACAGGCACAATGGTAGAAGCGAATTTTAGTGGATCCAAAGTTCCAAGAAGTCGATCAAATAACAAAAAGTCCCCATGGAGTTTGCTGAGTATTTCTCAAAGCCTGACCAATGTATAATTAATAGGGTTGGTGAAACTGGCTATTGACTTCAGCTGTGTGACTTGCAGAGGTGGAGCTAGCTGCTCCGACACCTGGAGCGGCGCACATGCTGTGCACCCGGGGGCGGGGCTAGTCACCCGTGGGGTGGGGCTAGCTCCCTGCAGGGCTAGCATCCCATAGGGGGAGGGCGGGGAGCACGGGGGATGTTGCCCACAGTGAGCATCCCAGGGAGGCGCCACTGCCTGCAGCGAATATCCCAGGGGGGCAGGGCAGCAATGTCACCCCCCCTCAGGGATGACACCCGGGGCAGGCCGTACCTACCACACCCACCTTCCTCTGCCAGTGGTGACTTGGCAAGGAAATACAAACTAGCTATTTCAAAAGCTTAATAAAAAAAAATAGAAATATGAATTTACTTCATCTACTTCATATTCTTTACTTTGTTTGCCCTGGAAGATTTGTTGCATTCCAGGGCTGCCATACGTCCTGGTTTTCCTGGACACGTCCTGGAATCACTAAGAAAAATGGCGCCTGGGCAGATTTTTGCTGAAGTTTTATTTTTAAAAATCTAATAAAACCCCCAAAATGAATGTCTTTTTGGGAAATGTTCCTCAAAAAAGCTCAACAACTTTGATCCCCCAAAACTGATCTCATAAAACCGGATTTTCACTCTTGGGGATATGGCAACCCTACTGTATTCCAATGAATGTGAGACAGAGTTAAAGTTTGAATGGGAACTCAAGTTCAGGTCTCCCCAGTTCAACATATTTTCTATCCCCTCTCACTCACCAGTTGCTGAATAGAGCATTTTCATTTCTGGAATTCTGACACTTGAAAGTCTCTTTTCTGAATTTGCCCCGACTTTATTGGCTTATCAATAAGTGCTTACTAGCAAAAACAAAACAAAGAAACTACTTTGTGCTGCAGAGAATGAAATAAATGTGAGACCAGAAGGGCACGGGCACAAGGCCAGAACAAGAGATGTTCTTTATTGATTGCACCCATACTGTTTGTACCGTGTAATCTCAGGAGAAATCAAAACAAGAGGCTTTTGGACCTCACCAAAAGAGCACACAGGAGACAATTGGAAAGGAGAGTTTATGCAACAGCCCTGTCCTCTCCCTAGAACACTCTGCTCTCCTTTTTCATGAACATCATAATGGAAAGGCCGTTTAACAATCGACAGCAGAGACACAGAAAAAAAAGGTTTTATAGCAGCACAGGCTCGTAATCCCATTTTAACGGTTTGTAAGTGGATGGCACTGAATAGACTGCCGTGCCTGGATCTCTACTTCTGCTTGAATGTGTAGGAGAAAGAAATCAAGCCTGCAGCTCTTTTGTGAATGCACAGAATAGACAAAGGCCATGTGTACAGGACGTTTTGAGATTGAGGTCATACAGTCTGTAGCCAAACAGAAAATAATGCAAAAAATAATGGGAAAGAATTATCAATTATCCTGCTTTGTCTGGCATTCCAATAAAGTTTAAGACATTTTCAGCCTCATTGAGACCTATTAATACACTTTGACTAACCCAGATGGGGCAGGTTAGCATCCTTAAGATTGCTCTATCTCATAGCTTAAAAAGTAGAGACATCACCTTGCCAACAAAGGTCCGTATAGTAAAAGCTATGGTTTTCCCAGTAGTGATGTATGGAAGTGAGAGCTGGACCATAAAGAAGGCTGATTGCCGAAGAATTGATGCTTTTGAATTATGGTGCTGGAGGAGACTCTTGAGAGTCCCATGGACTGCAAGAAGAACAAACCTACCCATTCTTAAGGAAATCAGCCCTGAGTTCTCACTGGAAGGACAGATCCTGAAACTGAGGCTCCAATACTTTGGCCACCTCATGAGAAGAGAAGACTCCCTGGAAAAGACCCTGATGTTGGGAAAGATGGAGGGCACAAGGAGAAGGGGACGACAGAGGACGTGATGGTTGGATAGTGTTCTCGAAGCTACCAGCATGAGTTTGACCAAACTGCGGGAGGCAGTGGAGGACAGAGGTGCCTGGCGTGCTCTGGTCCATGGGATCACGAAGAGTCGGACACGACTAAACAACTAAACAACAACAACAACATCTCATAGCTTAATACATTATGCCCCCAATTTAGTAACCTGTTGGTTTTTTATTTTTTTAGTGCTATCCCCACTTTAACAAAGTCAATAAAAATACTTTGCTTCTGTTGCAGATCCCTGTGACCATCCAGATGTTTCTGAGCTCCAACTCCCATCATCCTTGACCACTTCAGTTGGGGCTGATATGAGATGGACTCCAGCAACATCTGGAGGATCACAGCTTTTCCTCCTCTGGTCTAGAGATTGATTTATGAACTTCCGGTGGAAGTAAGAACTCCAAATGTTTAGTTCTTTTCCGCCTGAACATGGGTTGCCTGGCCATTTGAACACATTTCAGACAAGAGTAACATGGCATGTGCCTCTCCAACCCAAGATGACAACACTACTTGAAAACAAAGTGTTAGGCTTCATAAACTGTGTTCATCTTCATCGTGTTATTGATGACATAGTTTGTGCAGAAGCAAGTGAGCTCTCCAGTGACACATCTGGCCAGGTTTTATGAGATCAATTTCAGCTGATGTGGATTGAGAACCCTGACAAGGTTCTTGTATCTATGCATCCAGCCATGTGCCCTGTCCCTTGAGGTTAATAAAATCTAGCTGGCACAGCATGTCTGGGTAGGTCCAGGATATGGTGAATGTGATGGAGTGGTGCCCTTTAGTCTACAATAGTTTTTGGCCGGATGCTAATACGTTGTTTTTTTGGGTAGGTGATTGAGCGAGTTGTGGTGAAGCAGCTGCAGGTATTCTTGGATGAAACTGATTGTCTAGACCCATCTCAGTCCAAGTTCAGGCTGTGTTCGGGGATGATATCGGCCTTGGTCATCTTGATGGATTGGGAGAAGAAAAAGGGGAATGCAATATTGCTTCTTCTGCTCAGTCTCTCACTTCTGATGATGAACCTGCCAAATTCACACTTTCTGAAACAATTTGTGAACCGAAAGGCAGCCATTCTTCAAAAATTGCACTTCTCCGAATTTTGCAATGCAGTACTCCAGTCAAGTAATGTGTAGAGAAATGCATATGATAAGGTTTAGTGTGCATAAATGGCTACACAGCAGTGAAAACAGCACACAAGCATGCATTGTAAGAGAAAGTCACATTGCAAAAATGTGTCTAGTCAGAGAAATTTGCACTAACATGCGGATGAATTTTCACAAGCATTTTTTGTTATTATTGAAACAATTGCCAACTTGTTCAGAAATGTGGAAAGCTGAATTTAAGACTAGAAAAATGAGAAATGGAGAGAACCAAAACTGGCAGATCCATCCATCCTTCCTAGCAATAACATAAGTTCTACTAGACAACAAATTTGACACATGGCCTAGCATTTTGTAGCAGCTCAGCTGAGCATTGGCCAGCACCTCTAACTGGTCCCAAGTTTGAAATGTATTTTGTGAATCAGCTTTTAGTGGGACTTGCAGCAGCGGGCACCAACTTGCAAGGGGCCATAGCCTTTTGAGCAGGCTTTGTCTTTGGGAGCAGCTCAGATATGTAACTGTGGTTTGCTCATCTGCAAAGTTATTAGCAGCCCATTACAAAACAGGACCAGAAAGGAGGAAAACAGTTTCACAAAAATTGCTGGCCATTGGATTTCTTTCATAAGAACAACAAAATACGTGCTCCAGAAATTCCCTTTGTCCCCTTTCCCCTAATTAGACATTGAATAACATTTGTTGCTTTTATTCAGGTCACTCCCCAATTACCTCTCACTCCCCCACTGGCCATTCCAGCATCCTTTAATTCTTTCCCAGTGTTGCAGAATTAACCGGAGGGCGTTCTTAAATTTCATCCCTACAAAGAGCCTGTTGTGATTTCTGTGAATGCTTCTCCTTTTGCCACAATACACAAATGCGATTTACAGCAGTTGCAGGGGGTGCGGGGAGATGGGGATTCTGACGGACTCATTAAGGGCATTTTTGTAAGGATTGCCATGCTGGCATTAAAGCCTCAAAGCTTTTCTATAAGAACTTTCATGTGTCAGCACGCGGATTGGCCCTTTAAGAAGGAAGGATGTCTTAGACTACTGGGAAATTCAGTGAAAAGAAGTGATCGGGTCACTTTTGTGGCTGGGGTGGAGAGCCCAAAATAGGGTGCTTTTTTCTTGCAGACATGGTTACTTCGGCATACCCTGTTCCTGAAGGCTTCACTGAATTAGAGGTGTTTAGTATTGGGACCGCCCTGCTGGTAGAAGGTAAGCTGGGGTAGCTCCAAATAAAAATGGCGTCAGAAATAGAAGTCAACACATATACTTTAACCACCCCTATTTATCATGGAGGGGACACGGGTGGTGCTGTGGGTTAAACCACAGAGCCTAGGACTTGCCGATCAGAAGGTCAGCGGTTTGAATCCCCGCGACGGGGTGAGCTCCTGTTGTTCAGTCCCAGCTCCTGCTCACCTAGCAGTTCGAAAGCACATCAGAGTGCAAGTAGATAAATAGGTACCACTCTGGCAGGAAGGTAAACGGCATTTCCGTGTGCTGCTCTGGTTCACCAGAAGCGGCTTAGTCATGCTGGCCACATGACCCAGAAGCTGCCTGCGGACAAACGCCGGCTCCCCCGGCCAATAAAGCGACATGAGCGCCGCAACCCCAGAGTAGATCACGACTGGACCTAACGGTCAGGGGTCCCTTTACCTATTTATCATGGACGGGCCTTTATTTTCCTTTATGCTTTGCATTTGATCTTGATAAATCAGCTTTGTGGAACATGCTATGAATGGCTTTTTAAAATTGTTAACACGTTGCACAACAGTATCCTTCAAGTTTCAAGCCCCTCCTCTGGGTCTCTAGAAGATAGATAGTGCAATGGGAGGTGGGTTGCAACTTACTCTAGGAAATGCACTCACAAGGGCACAATCTTCCAGTGCATTTTCTTCCCTTCCTCCCATCACTGATTGCAAGCATTGCTGAATTTATTTGAGTTGCAGCTGTTCCATAGTAATATCAGTGGTGCAAGTCAATAATCCCTGCTGTACACTGGAGGAGAGGGGAAAGGTTGCATGTTCTCATCATGCCCTTGCAAATGCTGACTCTAGACCTCTTACCTATCTTGTTGAAGGGGCGGTGGCATCTGTAAATAGTAACATGGCTTATTTCATCCCTTTCCAAATATGATAAACCAGGTTTGTTGCATCTTGTCACACACATACCTTGTTCTTCTGAGTGGGGTCCTGGGCATCTATCCCCAAGACCTGTCTCTGATAACGAAACCCAGGTTTATTGTTAAACACTTTTAGGAAAAGGTTATGGCCAGTTTACAGATACCCTTGCAAGATAGACCATTGCAGAGTAACGTGATTCATTATATGTATCTTGATACAGCGTATGAGGACTATAACGGGCACTGATGTCCAGGTGGTGATTCTTAGTGACAATATGAATGTTACAAAAGTGTCTCCGTTTTTCAACTGGGAAAAATGTTGGAGGGTTTGAAGCAATGAAAAATAGATGTGATGGAATACTGTTGTGTTCAGGGTCATTGTAGTTACTATGGTTATGTCTTCTACAATTTAGATGAACTGGAGGTGGGATGGAGACTGGATGAAATGCAGATATGACCTAGGAAGGAAGGAAGGAAGGAAGGAAGGAAGGAAGGAAGGAAGGAAGGAAGGAAGGAGGGAGGGAAGGAAGGGAGGGAGGGAGGGAGGAAGGAAGGAAGGAAGGAAGGAAGGAAGCCTGTGTTAAATAGAACTAATAATAATAACCACATTCATAATATGGTGCTTCCACTAAGAATTGAAGGCTCTCAATTCCAGAACCACAGACAATAGATCAGGAAATAGGATTACAATAGTAACTACTATATCAGACTGGTATAGGTGAACATCAATTTTGATTGCACCATCATATTTCATGGTTTCTTCCATACTTTCCTTGGAAATAAGACCCATTGATTTCATTGAAATATATGAGTCACGTCAAATACGAGGTCCAAATCCTAATGTGGGTGCCATCAAAAGAGAATCCCACAATGCAGAAGACCAGACACTTGACATCTGCTCACCACTTGGTTCACCCAATGATTACAGAATCTCCATGCCAGGAATGTGCATCACTCGTGGAAATTCTGCATAAGACAGAGATGAATCATATAGTGGAACCAGAGTTAGAAACTGAGATATGAATGCTAGCTAAGTTGCACCTTAAACCTAGGTTATGGGCACAACAATGGAATGTCCAGGTGTGCTTTTTTATAGCAAGAAAACAAAGCTGAAAATGAATGAACTTCAGCTAATATCTTACGTTCATTTTTCACATGGTCTAGTCCTTTCCCTGCCTAGCAGTGGCCATTTTAATCTGAAATCTTAGGCTCAGTACTGTACCCAGAGCTCAGAAACTGCTCGCGTTAATGCAATTGCCTGTCGCAAAACGTGCCTAGAACAATAGAATACCTTCAAAACACCTAGTACACCTTCAAAAGCTGGTGGGAACTGTAAATGTAATAACATTTAGCATTTATTTTTCACTTTAGAAGCTCAAAGCACTTTTTATTATATATCATCCTTAAAATATTACATTATACTTAATAATATACCCTGTAGTATAGGTCAGTGCTATTCTTTCCATTGTAGTTGAGAGACTGAAGCTGCTTAAGACCTCATAGCTCAGATTAAAAGGTCTTGCCATTTCTCAGATGCTCTGCATAGTTTATGAAGACCAGCTATGGATGCAAGAAGCAATCCTGAAACAAAAGAAACCCGGGAACTAAAATGATTTTCCAGAATAGCCTTTGGAACTACTGCTTAATCCATTGTTCGCAGGCTTTCAGGTGACAACCTAAAATCATTATGGGCATGGAGAAATGAGCAATTGTAGTCAGGTGAATTTATTTTATAGAGTTGTGTGGTACTTTATTATTTAAGCTGGATGCCAAAGAGGCTTTATCAAAGTTTTCATAGCTGGGATAAGACTGTGCATCCATGTGGATTTTGCATGTTTCACTGTGTTTTTCTATGAAACTATGGAATCTGCTCATCAGAGGTAACAGCTCTGCTGTTTATTTGATCATATATTTCATTGTGATGGTCATTTCACACTGAGGTAATTTCATGGGGAAAGGCCATAGGTCAGCTATAGCATGTCTGCTTTGCATGCAGGTCACAGGTTCAGTCCCTAGCATCTCTGAATGGGGCTGGGAGTGTCAGCCTCTAAAACCTTGAAGAGCGGCTGTCAGTCAGTGTAGGCAGTCCTGAGATGGATGGACTAATGGTTTGACTCAGCATAAGACAGCTTCCCATGTTCCTAGTTTTTGAAAGAGTTTGGTTCGCTCTCTTAAAGTCTCATTTCATTTTCTGAGTCGCTCATTTAACATGTAAGTGAATTAAATGATAAAGGCAGCTTAACATTATGTAATTTGTTTGTAATTAGTGGTTATTTACCCACGATAAATGTATTTGTATGGAGGCCCAAGTAGGCCATTTATTAAGAGAAAGAGATAGCAAGCTATGGTTACATATCAAATTATCTAAGAAAATTAAAGTAAAAGGTAAAGGTAAAGGGACCCCTGACCATTAGCTAAGACAATTACCTTACTCAAATAGCTGTTCACCACAGTACTTTATTTGGTTTTCAGACTAAGTCTGCTATGCCAACCCCACTTACCTGGGAGTAAGCCCCACTGAATTCAGTAGGACATTCTTCTGTGTAGACAAAGCTAGGGCTCTTCTGTAAGGTAGATAGCAATGGGAGTTGGGCTAGACTCCATTGTTACTTGAGATTTATGTTGGAGCTAAATGATTGCATGCATGGTCATATGAAGCCTAAGCTGTACACAAATGAGAGGAAAACTTGGGTGAAATAATGGTCACTCAATCTACATAAGCATAAAACCAGGAATGGATTAATTTCTTATCCATATTGCAACAGTAACTGCTGTAAAGACCAACAGCACATTCCTGTTTTGTTTCCCCCTCTGTGAACTATAATTTTCAGAGCTTACTGGTAATGGCAGGTGACTGCTGTCAGTTGCTTGTATTATGGGGATTTTGGAAAAGGTTGCACAGAGAGCTCATTTCTCATAATACAGTGCTACCTCAGGTTAAGAACTTAATTCGTTCTGGGGGTCCATTCTTAACCTGAAACAGTTCTTAACCTGAAGCACCACTTTAGCCTCTCGCTGCCACTCCGCTGCCAGTGCGTGATTTCTGTTCTCATCCTGAAGCAAAGTTCTTAACCAGAGGTAATATTTCTAGGTTAGCGGAGTCTGTAACCTGAAGCATCTGTAACCCGAAGCATCTGTAACCCAAGGTACCACTGTACTGTACTCAGTCCATGTCCATGCACCAACTGGCCCTTTAAGAAGGAAGCTGCTTTAGGCTTTCGGAAGAGTCAGAACATCTAGCCAAAAAAAAAGGAGAGAGATTGTCACTTGGAGTTTGCTAGTAGGGGAGGCAGAGCCTAAGCTAGTCTGGCCTTGCTGCTTTAAAGATGGCAACACCACACACTCTCCCTGAAGGTTTCACTGAAGTTGAAGTCTTTGGTTTGGGCACCCTGATGATGGCAGAAGGTAAGCTGGGATGAAGGGTGGTGTGGTCAGAGAATTCTTAGATCAGATCAGACCTTCTTGCTGTTTCATTGCTCAAGCAAAACTGTGGTTTGAAGAAGAAGGGGGAAAGATTATATATAACCACATAACACTTTCAATAGAGCAGTATAGGCTTCAGGGTAAATCTTGTTTCTATGGCTACGCCATTGTTCATTATGCCTTTATGAAACAGGGCAGAGGTTGCTTGCAAGGCATGTTATGCAACAAGGCTATTGAGGAGCAAAAGTTAAGTTTGTTGTTTTGAAGGATTCCAGGAATAAAGATCTTTATTGTTTCTGTTCCGTATGGACTTAAAAGGTGGTTTTGCATTTAGGACTGAGGATTCATACAGATGGTTCATATCTTACTGTTTATTCTGAAACTCATCGCTTTCCATTTGTGCCCATCTTTTTTTCACCTAACAAGGTTATATAACAGAATCTTGTATACTTGAATGAAGATGCCCAAAATAGGCTGAAGGACACATCATTCAACAGCACTGGATTTTAAGCATGTCATACTCACAAAAGAAAAACCTGTCTCAAAAGTCCAGCTAAATGGATTTTGCCTCTATTTCTTCTTCTTCACATAACTTGTTGTAGGAATTTCAACAGACTGTGCAAATGCATTTGCATTAGTAATAAATTAGCTGGGTGTCTCAGCTTCACAGACAGTTGTGCTAGTGATAAATTAGCAAACAGCCTAGCTGAGAATTCTGATCCTTTTGGTTATTTATAGTTTCGTTTTTATACTTCGGCTGAAACCTGTTAAGTTTTGTACCTTTTTTTCCCTTTTACTGTGCTTTTTAATGTTGTTACTAAAAACACAGATAATTGCTTGCTGACTTTTAAAATGATATAAAAGAAGGCAATCTGGTAAAAATTAAACACACTTTTAGTTCCCAAGGAATGAAAAATTCAAAGAATTAAAAAATGCATCTGTCTTACTGAAATCAGTCACTTTGTAGCTGAAGTATACTCCATGTGTGATGACTCTATGCATATGAAATTTGATGGTGGCATATATCACTGTCAAGCGAAAAAAATGCTTTCATTCCTGCTGATGTATTTTGGTCCTGTTCTAATGGTCAAAAAGAACTGTTCAATTCTTTGACTGGGGAAAATATTTGACCTCCAATCCAGTTGTGTGGATGACGGATACATTTACAATACAAATCTGTAAATTTGCAGCCAGATGTAAGCCCCATTGAGTTTGAAGGGACTTACTGCCAGGTAGGTGTATTTAAGGTTGCAGCCACAGTCTTAGTAAAAATATGTTGGTGGTGGGTTTTCAAGGGATTATCTCCGCAGGAAAAAGAACAATGTAAGTCAGATGTCCACCGCTGAAGTTTTGTAATAAATGCAGGGCACGATCCAGTTTCATTGATATCCATGGCACAAAACTAAGCACGTGTGTTTAACGCTCTTGTTTAAATCAATGGGAATTAAGATTACTTAACTCTGGCTACATCATGTCTTAAGATGGAATTCAGAAATTGAAAGCATTTCTGCTGCCAGATGGAACAATTTCCCCTCTCCCCCCCCCCAATGCTGTTCTGGGTGTTCTCCAGACTCCTCAGAGCTGATTTGGGGGGGGGGCAGATTTGGGGAAGCATGAGAAGTGAGGGGAGAAGCTGTGTTGCGCTAAGAGGACCCATGGCACTGGCTCTCACTAGCTTTATTTAGTTGAATCTGGCCCCTCGATTATAACTATCCAGCAGTATAATGGATGTCACATAAAGTAGAAGGAATCATTCAAATTCTGATACCATGCACACTTAATTGGACACAGTGGACCTCAGTTCTGAGCAAATATATATAGCAGGGGGTTGGACTAAATGACCCTCATGGTCCCTTCCAGATCTACAATTCTATGATCCCCAGCTACCTCGGTATTATCTACAATGAATGATTGACAGTGGCTCTTCCGAATTTCAGGCAGGGGTCTCTCCTAGGCTTTCCTGGAGATGCTGAGGCTTGAAGATTTATTCTTCTGCATGCAAAGCAGAGCTGTGGCTTTCTCCCAAAAATATAAAGGACCAAGGTCATTTTAGTTCACAGGCAGAGCAGTCCTAACTGGGGCCGTGGGAGATCAGAATGGCGTGAAGAGTTAAGATTGCAACCCCAGTACACCATGATAAGTGCCTCTAATAATCCTGCACACTTGTGCTTTGGAAATTTGAGGATACTGGGAATTATTGCAGGGCAACTCAGGAAGACTTCCAGATGGTTTCAGCAAACAACAGATAGCTTTCATGGGAGATTTGATTTTTCTGAAGCTTCAGTTATACCATCTTGCTCAAAGGCACACTTAGGATTGCTCCTGAGGCTGAGGGAGCTCCTAGCTCAAGATGGCATACTCAAGATGGCAAACTCAAGATGGCATGCTTACAGTCACCTGACTGGCAGTACTAGTGGTATTAACATCTCACCATTTTACAGACAAGAGCATGTCTGATCCTTTTACCCACACATACTTTCCTACTGAGGGCCATCCATCAATACGTTGAGAATTAACCAATTTTGTTTCAGCTATTCCATTGAATAATTTGTAATCCTTTCTCTCTTCCACCTCCTTTTAATCAACCATTCAAGTCTTTTGTCATACCAAATTTAGCTTTCCATAAACCTGAGTTGTTTGTCATCTATATAATCTATTCTATATAATCTATATATATTTATAATCTGCATAATATAATTCCTTGTTTATTTGTCATGAATGTTTGCTGAACATGTTTAGATTTTTTTAAAAAAATGCAAAGTATTAAAACAATAGACTGGGATCTACTGTAACCCACATTGGTCTCTTGGAAAATGAATTTAATTTGTTCCCCTTTTTAATAAATGGAGAAAAATAGAGGTGTGCTAGAGATACACAGACTGATCCTGTCTGGGGCTAGTGTGAATTTTAGTCTAAAACCTCTGGACGGCACCAGGTTGGAAAAGGCTGCATCTCTTAACTGGGTTACTAACAGTTGGTTGTTGTTTGGTGAGGAACAAATGCCAATAAGGAAAACACTATGCTATTTTTATAATTAAAAAATGCAAGTAAAAGCAAAGAACCAAATGACGCATGATGCAGGAAAACTGAAAATGTGTTTTGCCACAGTTATTGTGCTTAATTTTAAAAACAGCCCTGGGTGGTCAAGCCCAGTTTGCACTGGAACCATGATGAGGGAGTGAAGTTAACCCTTTCCCCCTTCTGATATTTGTCCAGTTTTTTTGTTCTTTCTTTTGACCAGTTATCTTAGTTGGGTGTGGGCATGCAAAACTCTCTTTCACTAGCTAGAAGAATAGCATTGGACACCACCCCCTATTTTTATGCAAATCATGTTTCAATTTGATTCCTTGTCATAACTAGTCCAAGCCAACTCTGATTGTTATAGATAGATACAGGGATACAAAAGTAACTATGTGAGTAAGAAAAGTTGGGGCATTGTTGAATGCTTGGTGGTATGGCTGGTGTACGGTAGTTTGTTCTGGTCCGTCTGAGTCCAAGCGTGAGCAAAAGTTATAAAACAACCCTTTTAAACCTGTGCTTGTTTTCAGCGCTGCTTGGATTCTCTCTGAATTTGCTGACCATCATCTCTTTCTGGAAAATCAAATCACTTCGAACGCCTGGCAACTTTCTGGTTTTCAACCTTGCACTGTCCGACTGTGGAATCTGCACCAATGCATTCATTGCAGCTTTCTCTAGTTTCTTAAGGTAGATTTTATTTATTCATTTATTCAAGAATATAACGTGCCTTTCCACTAAAAAAAAAAGTGTTAATGACAATTGATGTGTTTTATCTGTCCTTTTAAGCCACTGATAAACTAATGTATTTCAGAGGTATGATACTCACACATGCTGCTTTGAAAATAAATTAGGGTGCTACAATGTCTGGACATACAAAATTTAAAATTCTATATAGTAGAAGCTCCCAGTCTTCTTAAACTGACCATTCCTATACTTGGGGTTAGCTCCTGGTAAGAAGTGTCAATGTGCAGTGAGTCAGGATAGAATGGAGCAATGCATCCAGATTCCATACAGTTTGCACAGCATATACATCTTATTGCATAGGCAGGCGGAGTCCCCCAAACCCCAGGCGACCCCCGAGTGGAATAATGACAAGACAACATGCTATGGGATTCAAATTGGCCACAACTTTATTAAGTTTCAGATGTAGGGAGACCTTTGCTCAGGCATTGGGAGTTTATCCTTCCCAAATCCCCAGCTGGGGGAGACATCAGGGTTATCCAGAATGTGTGGCGATTGGGCTGGCTCTGGAGAACATATGTCCAAGCAAAGAGCCCACCCCCCATTTTGCCGCCGTCACAGGGGAAAGCAATGACAACCTCTTGGCGTATGGCCAATGCATCCCCCCTCAAGACCCCTTTAACAGGGAACCCTGGGATCACTGCCGCAAGGGGGGCGTGGACCACTGCTTCACGCCCCCCCCCATTTAGGAAGATAGACTAAAGGATTCTGCCCAAGGCCTGAAACCGCCAAAGTTGTGGCGTTTTGCTATGGGAAAGGCAAAACCTGCCAATGCAGGAAAATTCCTTTCCGGCCCTTCAACCATGACGTAGCAGTGCCCGCGCACCTGTGGAGAAGAGGTTAACCTGCAAAAAAAAAGGCTTAACTGAGGGAGGGCAGGGTGGGAGAAGCTCTGGAGCCAACTGACGCTTCGCAGGTAAGATTCACCTTCCATTGTGTGGGCACAGCGGTCACCCTACCTGGCCGATCCCCTGGCAACGCCACCCCAGGCGGGATTGTGCGATTGGCTGAGGTAGGCAGAGACCTCCAGGTATCCAGCCTGCGGTGGGCAAAGCCAGCCCATACTACCAGGAGCCGCACTGGGATCCGGAGGGCTGTGCGCGACCATGCAATAGGCGCCCCCCATCTGATGTGGGGAGCGGTCATTGCTTAAATCTGCAAGCTCACACAGTCTGTATGAGACATTCCACACCCCCTTAGCTGTATCATGTTTCCTGATGTGAATGAGCTGGTCATCTTCCACATCTTCCGCTTCCCTTGCTTGCCTCTTCTCTTTGGCCCAGTTTTTCAGGGTTGTCAGTAGGTCTGTCTGTACTCAGCACTTTCCACAGGTGGGTTTCCAGTAGGATTTCTAGTTTGGATTTCCATAGTGGGTTGTTCCTGCTGCTCAGCTTTTCAGTACCCAATTTCAAACCTGAACTGCTTCCCATTTTCCCCTCAGATGCTTTGTTCTGCTTCAGGTTTACTTTCCTTTTCTCTCAGAGCCAGGCTCACTTGGGAATTATAGGGACAGAACTACCTAAATCGTATAGAAATTTATTTATTTATGCTGTTACAGCAGCAAGAATGCTACTTGCCCAAAAGAGGAAAAAGTCTCAGTAAACGAAGAATGGCTACAGAAACTCATAGAATATGCAGAAATGGCAAAACTTACTGGAAGAATAAGAAATCAAGATAACAAACTTTTTATAAAATAATGGAAATGGTTTGTTGATTTTTTTCAGATAAATTGTAAACAGATAAAAACATTAGCAGGATTATTGTAATAACCCACAGCTTCACAAGAGTATCTATTTACAGTAGATAATTAAATGAGCAAGTGAAATGAGTTTGGATATGCAGAAGATATTAAAAATAAGTAAGTTTAAGGAACCGCAAAAAGAGGGGGAAGGAAGTCCAATTTTGAAATGTTAAATTGATTGTAAAACTAATGAAATGTATAAACTTGAAAGGTTTAAATAAAATCTTCCCCCCCCTAAAAAAGAGCCACGCTTGCTTGTGACAGCAATAGTGTTTCTGAGCCCATAACCAGTTAGCAGAGGAAGACACAAGATCTACCCACCGTGGAGGAATGGCAGACGCAAGTGATTGACTACATGGAGATGGCTGAAATGACTGGCAGAATCCGTGACCAGGGAGAAGAATTGATGGAACAGGACTGGAAAAAGTTTAAGGACTATTTACAAAAACACTGCAAAATGTTTGAGTGTTAATATGATGTGGGAAGTGAAGGTAACAGGGTTTGTGGGATCTGGTTAAATGCGAATGAAAAGAAGAATGTTAAAAAGGAGAAGGGGTTATGAACAGAATAATATTATGTCATAGTATATAAGATGAGGAATTGGGTTAAAACAATGAAAAATTGGGACATAATAATTAGAAGAATATAAATTTAAGCATGGTTTAAATAAGGGTTTGAATTTGCTGAAATTGATTGGAATAAAGAGGAACACAAAAAAGGGGGATGTGAGGAGGTCAAGACAGAGGGGTATGGAATTTTGTAAATGTAAGAAAGTGGATTTTTCTCTATTTTTTCTATTTTTGGTTATATATTTTCGTTTTTCTGTCTATCATGTGAGCCTCATTTATGGTAATGTTATATCTGAAACGATGAATTTTTTGATTTGTAAAACTTTAATAAACATTTATTTAAAAAAAAAACATAACCAGTTAGCAGAGTGATTGGAATAAAAAGAAAGAGAAATGGATGGCACTTTACTTAGGGTAAAGTGAACAAGAGCAGGGTATAACCTGAGGAGAAATATACAGATAGGTTTTTCTTTTCTTCAGCCAGACCTGCACAGAGGAGAAGCTCCTTCAGAGCCGCTTTTCCCTGTAAACGCCACTAACTGTCAAATGTCTTCCTTGCTTGCAATTCTTTCCCAACTGACTGGAACCTCCAGCCACTCATAGTCTGCTGTGAGCCAAAACAGAAACAGAATTAACCCCTTAATTCACACACTGAATGTTCCCTGCCGTTGTACTTCCAACAACACAAACATAAAAGATACAGCGTGAGTGGATCCACATAACTCTGGTGATGCCCACTTTGCCTTCCTATCGGGGCTGGCAAGATGAGGAAACCGCCTCAGGTGGCAAGATCCACAAGGGCAGCAGATTCAGCCTCCAAGGGATGCATTGCCCACTGTTGCTGCCGCTGCACTCCCCCTTGTTCCTAAAGTAAATCTTTATTTCCCCCTTGTTCCTGACATAGGTCTTCCCTCAGCCCTTCTTCCCTGGTGGGTAGGTGGGTGGGTGGAGCCATTTTGTGGTTCACCTCAGGTGGCAAAATGGCTTGGTCAGGCCCTGCTTGCTATCCAGGTAGGGTGTGAGATCAGTGTCCTGATCGCTCCACCTATGGCAGGTTCCAATGTTTTCATTTATCTCTTTTCAGATACTGGCCCTATGGCTCTGATGGTTGCCAGATTCATGGGTTTCAAGGATTTTTGACAGCACTGACTAGCATTAGCTCTGCAGCTTCCATTGCCTGGGACCGATATCATCAATACTGCACTAGTAAGTACTAGCCTGGTATTTGTATAGATCTAGATCAGGCATCCCCAAACTCAGCCCTCCAGCTGTTTTGGAACTACAACTCCCATCATCCCTAGGTAACAGGGCCAGCGGTCCGGGATGATGAGAATTGTAGTCCCAAAACATCTGGAGGGCCAAGTTTGGGGGTGCCTGATCTAGATCATTAGTTCATTGTAAATTACACCCACCCCGGTTTACAAGACGGAGAGCTGAGGTAAAAGTATTACAAATTGGTATGGAAACATGACAAATAAAATACTTTAGAATTTTAAAAGAGGTTTGCTGGTCTATGGTAGAAAGCAGAATGAAGTTTTGCCACTTTAGCACAAAGACCTCCCCCCTGTGCAACAGGGCTTTCTGCCCATCTTCCATCCTTGCATGCCCCCCTTGTGCCCTTCCTGAAATCTTCTCCGGAGAATGGGGGGAACCCAGAACAGTTTGGAGACATGCAGGGGCAAGGGCACATAGGGAGAGGAGAGAGAGAGGAAGTCCTGTTGCACAGGCAGAAGTCCTTGCACTAACCAGTTGACTTTATTTGATACATACCTTCATCTTTACCTATCAGTTTAAAAAGCATCAGACATTGTTTGCAGTAGCTCTGAAATGGGTGTTAACATTCTGAGAGCATAATCTTCCATGAAATATTTTGGAAAATAACAAAAGCTATGGATGTGATGGTGCTGCCTTGGGGTGGTGAGGGAAGGGGGAAATGTCCACATTTTCTGGATTCTGGTAGATGCGCCAGATATATTGCAATTTTCCAAGGTAGAGGAGATGCTTTTCTGGCATGGAGAGCAGGAAACATGAGGACCATCTGCTTCCACTTCATTCTGCCACATTACAAGTCCAAAGCATGACAGTAGGACAGTAAATTCTTGGGCATGACAGTAAATTGCCTGTAGAACAGGGCTCATGATGCAGTACTATTGTTATGAGACATTGTAATTGTCTTGTGCACCAGTAGGGAAGACAGTGTTATCTCTACCTTAAATTGGATTCAATTGTCCATGAACAATTTAAAGTCAGAATTTTAAAAATTATCTTGTCCTAAGTATCCATCTTGAGTCAATCTAAAGCAGCCTTCATTGGAGTGTAGAAAAACAGATATTAGATTTTTTTAGATAAATCCAAAATAAGATGCACTTCATGAAGGTTGGCTTTTTATTTCACCATCCATTGTCTTAAAGAGGAAACTCCCTGTTTCAGCATAAGTTAGTCACTCCTTTCCCTAACCACGGCCTACTCTCTCAATAGAAATCCCTGGTCAATTGACTCAGAGTTGCTGCTTTTATTTCCATTCCAAGTTTATGAATCTGATTTCTTCTCATTTACAGGAAGTAAGCTACAGTGGGGCTCAGTGATTTCCATGGTGATATTTCTATGGCTTTTTGCTGGCTTTTGGGCTGTGATGCCTCTTCTAGGATGGGGTGAATATGACTATGAGCCTCTAAGAACATGTTGCACATTGGACTATAGCAAAGGAGACAGGTGTGTTCCGTCTAGGCATTTCTGTGTGGCTTTAAAATAAAAATAAAAAGAGGCGCAACTAGTAAAAATGAATTTTACAGACAAACATATACATGGCAGTGGCAAAAGGTTGCCTGGCAGAATATCGCTCTTGTGCTGCTAAAACGCAGCCATCCTTTGACATTCTTAATGGTGCAATGCAGTTCTGCAGCCATGTTACATGTACAAAAATGCACATACTGAGGTAAAATATGCATAAAACACACACGTTGGTGACAATCACTTGCAAAAATGCATTAGGGGAAATTGCTTTGCAAAAAAATTTTTATATGAGGCAAAACTATAATAAACACCATGCATATTCAAAGGATTTTGCATTGAAATGCTGGTGGATTTCCGTGAGGTTGTTTTTTTAAAAAGTTTGCAAGCTAATGTGGAGAACTGAACTTAAGGCTAGAAAAATGAGAAACTGAGAGAAAGTGAAACTGATGGATTTTTCCATCCCTGTGCCTCACCTGCCCCACCTCCACTAATCTTATTGTGCCTCCGAAGAAATCAGGCAGCCCACCAGAGAGAGTTGTCCTACAGAACTATTATTATGTTTAACACAGAGAGCTGCCCCTTAAGATGTTTTGCTAAGCCTAATTGAATATATGCTTTCTCTCCTAAGTGGTTTTTAATATCAGTTATATAACATTGCAAACAGAATGACAGATCTCTGTCCTTTCCTCCCTCCCGTCTCCCCTCCAGGAATTATATTTCCTATCTTATTCCTCTGGCCCTTTTCAATTTCTTGATTCCGGTGTTCATCATGCTAACAGCCTATCAATCAGTAGATCACAAATTCAAGAAAACAGGACAGTTCAAGGTAAGAAAATACTGCAGCATATAAAGGGTTGCACACAGCTTCCTTTACCACTCAAGGAACAATCTCCTATAGCTTGGTTATATAGTCTGATACACAAAAGAAGCAGTCTTTCAACTTCCTCATGGTTGCCATTTAAAAGGGGGAGGGGGAATCTATTTGTGGCAAAGTGCTGAAAACATTTATTTTGTCTCAAAATCATGTGCTCCTGTTGTAACCAAAGGATTTTTGTTAGCTGTATCAATCTTAACTTTTTATATGAGTTTTATTTACGCAATGCCACGTTCTCTGTTCTTGTTTTTTCCAGTTTAATACTGGTTTGCCAGTGAAATCTTTGGTCATCTGCTGGGGTCCCTACTCGCTTTTATGTTTCTATGCTGCAGTTGAAAATGTGACTTTCATCTCCCCCAAAATTCGAATGGTATGTAAAAATATCCCGAGAGCACAAAGACAATTCTAAGCACTTGGTATCAATGGGAGAGTACAAGAAAGAACACCCAGAAGCCTGAGGCAAGAAGATTGAAGCATGCAGCTCAATGGCAGAGCTTATTCCTTGCATGCAGAATGCCCTAGGTTCAATCCCTCATGGGATTGGCCAGATATGGCTAGAAATGTCCCCTGTCTGAAATCCCATAGAACTGCTGGCAGTACTAAGCTAGATGGATCAATGGTCTGCCTTGGTATAAGGCAGCTTCTTGGGTTCCCATCCATCTCTTTCTTCTCCATCCACCCCTCTGCTGTCTTCCCCAAACACTTTTGCCTAACTCTGCAAAGCACCGTATAAATGGATGGCAGTGGGGAAATAAACATCATCGCCCCCTGCCTGGCCACTGAGTCCAGGCAAAGAGGAGCACACCTGAGATCCTGGCAAATGCACCACAACCCAGAGGAAATGTACGGTCCCTTGCTCCTCTGGTAGAGCCAAGAACGGCTGTGTGGGCCCCAGATTTAAGAAGCCCAACTGGAAGTGGCAGAACGTAGGAATAGAGAGAGACTGGAAGAATGGGAGAGGTTGTTTCATCAGCCCCAGCTCAGTGAAAAACATGGCCGCTGTTAAAAATTAGTTGCTGATCAGGCTACCACCCAGACCTTATACATTTCATTATGAAATTCTGTGTAAACACGAACCCCTCCTTATCTAACCTCCTTAAATGCTCTGCTTCCTAACAGATCCCTGCTGTTATTGCCAAAACCTCGCCAGCCGTGAATGCTTTGGTTTATGCTCTGGGGAACGAGAACTACAGAGGGGGGATATGGCAGTTCCTCACAGGACAGAAGATTGAGAAAGCTGAAGTTGATAACAAAACGAAGTAACGCACTGCGGCATTAAGCAAGGGCCTCTTCACACACACACGCTACATCCCTTAAATGTACACCTAGGTTGGGTTTTGAAGTGCGCACTCGAAAATATCGTGACAAATTGGTGTTTGAAACCTCGTACGTCATACAGGCATGCTTGCCAGGGATCCAGGTTTAGTTGCGTACTCTTGTTGAGTCTCCCACTCTGTGTTAGGCTTGTTGCTGTGTAATGTGTGAAACAGTCCCAAATTGAGGCAGGCCCAACTGGAGGCATCCAGTAGCAGAAACCACTTACTATGACTCCAATCGACTGCGGTGCCACACTAGAAAGGCTTTGCATTGTCTACCAGCAATTATCACATTACTGAAAGGACGCCATGCAAATGTCACTGCCGAACTTGCCTCTCCATCTGCCCTGTGCCATTTGCCAAATAAGATGCCTCTAACCTCTGCAGGTCACTCTCATTTTACATGTCACTCAAATGAACTGCAAGCTGTGAAGCACATTGTTTTGTTGTTGTTGTTGAAAGATGGAACTGCAGGAAACCAAGCAGGGGGGGGGGGAAATAGTGGGGATCTGTTAAGGCTTCCTGCTTGTTTGTACATAGGATATTTCTGGGGTGTTGAGAGATTAAGGCAGTATCCAGTATTTGGGCCGTGTGTTTGTGCCTCTGTTTTCCTATTTGCATAAAATGGGTGTTTGCAAAAGGAGGGAATTGTTTCTAAAATTCTTACTGTTTCATGAATACCATTTATTTAAATCTGGCAACTGACGGAGGGATGCGTGACTGGATCTCTCATCAGTCAAGCCTGCCAAATCAGTCTTCATTATGTAATGTGTTGTGCAGGTTTAATGCCTCTCATCTTTGCAATCTGCCTGGCAAGTTCTGTATTGCTATATTAATGTTCTGAGATGTATTGTGATTTCAAAAGGCAGCCCCCCTGATGCTTATGCTGATGCTGTTCCCACCCGCAACCCTGGAATGTTTAATAACACACAATGGCTCTGTGCAGGTGTTATGCCAAACTATGGTTTGGTGTTATGTCTGAAACTACAACAGCTTACAAGCCATAGTTTGTGAGGTGCTGCCAAAGTAGATTCCAAACTATGGCTGGAAGCTGGTTTGCAGTAATTGTAGCTTTCTGCTATATCTGAGGTCCTAGGCCACAGATTCTGGCATTGCTAGAGTTGAACATTCTTTAACCCCAGTTAGTGGAAATATAATCATCTGATGATGATGAGATAGAAGCAAGGAAAAGGGGGGGTCCCTCTTGGGGCTGCAGTATACAACAAAAATTGTCTTTCCCATGTACAGAATCTCCCATGCTAAGCAGTGTTCCTAAGCAACTTTGGATTGAATGCCTTGCATGAGAGAGACATGGATGCTAAAGTCCTTTCATTTTAGCCAAGGCAGGAAGGAACACACACAATCCTGTTTTTAAACTGCCTTGTGTCAAACTAACTCATTATTACCAATGGGTCACTGTTAAGAAGAGCTTCATGCTGAATTTTCCTTAATGAGTATTTTTTTAAAAAGGCCCAAACAGAATAAAAGATGGAGCAGCTAATCATAACTATTTCGGCAGGTTATTATGATATAAAAGGCCTTCCACCTCCTGGCACAAGCATATACATTGCCCCTTTCTCATATCAGCCTAGTTTTTGTTGAGGGCTCAGGTTGTACCACTGCAGACTTCAGGCAGGGCCTAATGTGACTGAATATTCTTCCATTCAAAAATTAATGCTCTCCAGATGAAAAGCTAGGTTTAAGCAGGTCCAACTAGTGTTGGGATAGCTCAGTCGGTAGAGCTTGAGACTCTTAATCTCAGGGTCATGGGTTCAAGGCCCACATTGGGCACAAAGATCCCTGCGTTGCAATGGGTTGGACTGGCTCATCCTTGTTGTCCCTTCCAACTCTACAATTCCATGATGCTATGAGTCTATGATAAACAGCAAACCAGCTGCCTCCTCCCTGTGCCCTGGACCCCACTCCTGGCACCACACCACCATCACCTCTTCATTCTTCCCCTGCTCCCACTGATGCCCCCTCATCCACTGCTTCCACCAGCTACCTTGGGGCCACTTTGCTCTGCAGAGCATAGTATCCTTCCTCAGAGTGAGGCATTGTGGGTAAAGTGGCCTGCTCCCCCACCGCAAAGTATCATTTAACGTGTTGCGGTAATAAACAGCATCACTTGAAACAGGCCTTCTCTGCAGGCTCACCTTGCCTTCCATGCCTTGTTCTGAGGAAGGGACCTCAAAGGCAGAGGCAATAGCCAAGGGCAGCACTTTGGGACCCCTGCTACCACTTTCCTGTGGCAGTAAAGTGGTGGCAGAACTCTTGAAGTCCTGGATAGCTATCACTAGGCTGGAGGTGGTGGCCGGCTGGCCATAGCACCAGCCACAGTCTGCTAGCCAGTCAATAAAACAGGAACAGGCAGTGTGGGGCTCTGCAAATGGTCGGAACAGGCCAAGAGGACACTAGTTTGCTGCACCTTTCCATCTAAGACAAGTGGTTGCCTTGTCTTATGGTGGGGCACCGTCCCTGGTTCTAGCCTAGCCTCCCTGACATGCTAGTTATCTATGTGAAGCAATGTTTTTCGTATGATACACACAGAGACTTACTACCTCACTAAGAAGTAAGGTGAAGGAAACATGGATCAAGGTTGTGGGAAGCCTGATATATGTGGCTTTGGCTTTGGGTTGAACAGTAGAAAATGGAGGGGAAATAATCTAGAGGGGGAAAATAACAGCCCTGATTGCTATATCCCAATGTGTGAACAATTTCCATGGCAAATGAGGAATTTGTGTAAGTGCAAATACGATTAAAGCAGCATAGCCAGAGCTTAGTATAAAACAAGTGCTTGCTTTATATTTCTCCATACTTTAAGCCTCTTATATATTCAGAAAAGGATTAAGAAGACTGTACTCTTGTGAGGACAATGCACAGTGTCAACGTGCTGCAGCTAATTCAACGGCAGAATAAAACATGAGATTATAAACTGGGACCAGCCAGATGTCCATCCTGGATCTGGATTTGTCATTGTATCCAGAAAATCAATAGAAAGGAAGGGAGTACATTATAAGGAGTGTATGCACTGTTACCCAGAAAACCACAAAAATAGTTATTCCATTCTAAGACCTTTGCTGTTTACTGATGCTTCAGAAAGTGCATCAGTAAGCAGTGGCAAATAACTTTTGTCCACAGAGAACTTTCAACAGATCTTTTCCAGAATTATTATCAACTGAATTTTGTCAGCTAGCAACTATCAATTTGTCAGTTGCTTGTTACACAAAAAAGGTTTCCCAGCAACTTGCAACATCTTAACAGCATAAGCATTGTATATATATCCATACACATACACACACACACACACACACACACACACACACACACACACTATAATAGAAGTGTGCAATTCTTTTAAAAAAAACAACAACCCACAAACAACCCCCAATTACAGCAGCAGAAAAGCTTCAGCAGCAACCTTTACAGGAAATAATGTTTTCATAGCCCATTGGAAACTCAGGTAAACAGGTACATTTTTATCTCGTGCTGAGAATATGTCAGCCAAGGCACAAGGTAGACCTCGCTTGGGGAAATTTCCACAAATGGGGAGCCACCATTGTAAAGGTTCTTTCCCCCATCAACAGCTTCCAAGACTTCTTCAGAGGAGGTCCTCAGATGAACCTCCAAGAATCTAAGTAAGTTCATATTAGGAAAGGCATTTGATAAGATATTGGGGTCCTGAACCATAAAAGGTAGACAACCCCTCGATGGTTAAGTCCAATCAAAGGCGACTATGGGGTTGTGACACTCATCTCGCTTTCAGGCCGAGGGAGCCGGCGTTTGTCCACAGACAGCTTTCCGGGTCATGTGGCCAGCATGACTAAACCACTTCTGGTGCATCAGAACACCATGACGGAAACCAGAGCACACAGAAACGCCATTTACCTTCCTGCTGCAGTGGTACCTATTTATCTACTTTCACTGGTGTGCTTTCGAACTGCTAGGTTGTCAGGAGCTGGGACAGAGCAATGGGAGCTCACCACATCGCAGGGATTCGAACCAACAACCTTCACATCAGCAAGCCCAAGGGGCTCAGTGTTTTAGACCACAGCACCACCCGTATCCCCTGCTGAACCATAAGGTTTATAGAGCAACTTACGTTGGGGGAAGCAAGTACCTTGGTGGGTTGTTCTTCTGCAATACCTTCATCCTCCCTTGCTCACACCATTCTGCAGGATACCATTTATCCAAGCTTCCTACTACCATGTCCCTCCCACCCTCCCTGTCAACAGCAGCAACACACAATGTTGGGAAGCCAGGAGAGCAACACAGCCCCAGCCATGTTGGCCCACTGGCCATTACTCTCTGGAGGGTTCCAGGTAGGGGTAGATTGGCCTAGAGGAAAGAACATGTGGCAGAACTCCCCAGACCAATAAGTAGACACCAAGTCCCATCAACGTCAATTCCTGCATGTGTTACAAATCCCAAGTCCTCTTCAATAACAGTGACCTGTTTACTTGAGGTGACTGGTAACTTGTAACGCGCCAAGAGGATTTGACCGATTTAGAAACTGAACAGACCTTATTATAGACGTCACACTACCTCCAGCCAGACTGTGGAGGCCGCAAGAGAGCCTTGCCAGCTAATATGCTTAAGGAAAGGCACTATGGTGAAACCAGATTAAGCTGGAACTATTTCTCTAAAAGCGGGAATGGGAAATTCCAAACAAGGTTTCTCCGATGGTTCATTGCCAGTTAGTTGAGCAGAATGGAAGGGTGGGAGGGAGGGAGGGAGAGAGAGAGAGAGAGAGAGAGAGAGAGAGAGAGAGAGAGAGAGAGAAAGAAAGAAAGAAAGAAAGAAAGAAAGGAAGGAAGGAAGGAAGGAAGGAAGGAAGGAAGGAAGGAAGAAAGAAAGAAAGAAAGAAAGAAAGAAAGAAAGAAAGAAAGAAAGAAATTAAACAAGCTGGGGAAAGTGAGAATGATTATAAGAAAGTACTGAGGCCCCTTTTTAGGTTTCAACACGAAGCGTAAGAAATAGACAAGAATCAGAGAAATCTTCAAAGGCCTTCACTATGGAAGATGAAAACTGAAGACAAAAGAAACCTATCTTCCCTAAATTAGCCTGTGTGTCATACATTATTGCATTAATAGGACCCATGAGTCAGAATGTCTGGGAGCCCAAGCCTCCCCAAAGGCCACATTCACACCGTGCATTTAAAGGGATACCATTTAAAACAGTGATGTCTTCCCCCAAAGAATTCTGGGAAGTGTAGTTTGTTTAAGGGTGCTCAGAGTTGTTAGGAGACCCTGATTCCCCTCCCACAGCTACAATTCCTGGTGCGGTTTAACAATCAGTGATTCCTTGCAGGGAACGCTGGGCATTTGCACAGTCAAATGTTGATTTGGGTATTTTTATGACATTGGTATTTCATTCAGCGCTTTGCTGCTCTTTATTTCTTTCCTTCATTCAATGTGGTTGCCATATCTGACAAATTGTTTTTTGTGATGCACATTGCACCTCAATCACCTCCACACCTTTGCCATGGCCCCGAAAGATTTAATTTATGTAAGGCTTTTTTATTTAAAAAAATAAAATACCTTGGTGAGCAAAAATAATATTACAAACTGGATTGTGGGAGAAACAGCCTGGGCGACCCCTTACAGAAGAAATTCCTCTGAGGAATAATCACATGTACTGTGAAACACTTGTGTTTGGGGCAAGGGGGAGAGACTTTCTTTTCTAAATGACAACCTTGAAAGCCAAATGAATTTTATATATAACTTGTGTCTGAACCATTTGTTGCAACTTTTTAATTGATGTTTTTATGAGATTAGCTCATTAAGTGGTTACCTGTGCTTTGATTTCCACAGGAAACTCAAACTAGTATAATCTTCTTACGCTCTTATATCACACAACCAGAAACTATGGCTGATGTTTCAAAATACCAACTGATTCTGTCTCCCCCTAAAATGAAATAAAAAGCTTAAAAGAGGAAAAGAAGGCTGGTTATGGTTTTGTCCTGAGTATTCATCGAGGTGAGGAAGTGGCATTTTAGTTCTCTCTCTCTCTCTCTCTCTCTCTCTCACACACACACACACACACACACACACACACCGGGGGAAGGGGACAAGTGACTAATTTAAGGAGACAGGTTAATTTTATTAAATACTTAGGGGCACTCCCAATAAGGCTTATGGAGTGACTCACCTGTGGACATGACCTTTGGGACCTGGCAAATCTCACCTTCCATGAACACGACTTACTTGCAGGCTGGGCTTCCCACTTCCTGTTCTCTTTCCAGAAATAAAGCAAATCTTTGTTGTATCCACTGCCACACACACACACAAAAATCTCACATGCCTCTGGTTCTTCTTTCTGTGAGTGAATACAGGCAAGTGACCAAGTGGTAATTTACTATGGCCTTCATGTAATGGCAGGGTGAACCTGTTGCCGGAACCTGTATGTAACTGGGCCCTCTTATTCTGGATAGATTTATTATCCACAGTCAGAATTTGCACACACTATTTTTATTATTATTTTTCTGCTACAAAATTGTACCCACATAAACCATGACATGACTGACAGAAAATGGTTCACTAGGGCTGCAATTGAAAAATGAGGTATGATTTAGACTACATGCTATTTCAGAACATGAGTGTAGGACCATCAACTGACCATTGTTGTCGGACATATACTAATAACAAATTTATTCTCCAGGTATGGATCACATGTCCCTATTGGTGCAAGAGGTAGGCATCAACTCCCAGTCACAGCAGCTAGACTGGTGACTGGAAGTAGCCACCGAGACCATGAAACACCGGTCCTGAAAGACCTACATTGGCTCCCAGTATGTTTACGAGCACAATTCAAAGTGTTGATGCTGACCTTTAAAGCCCTAAACAGCCTCAGCCCAGTATACCTGAAGGAGCGTTTCCACCCCCATCATTCAGCCCGGACACTGAGGTCCAGCTCCAAGGGCCTTCTGGCGGTTCCCTCCATTCGAGAAGTGAGGTTACGGGGAACCAGGCGGAGGGCCTTCTCAGTAGTGGCACCCGCCCTGTGGAATGCCCTCCCATCAGATGTCAAGGAAATAAACAACCATCTGACTTTTAGAAGACATCTGAAGGCAGCCCTGTTTAGGGAAGTTTTTAATGTTTGATGTTTTATCGTGTTTTCCATATTCTGTTGGGAGCCGCCCAGAGTGGCTGGGGAGACCTGGCCAGATGGGCAGGGTATAAGTAATAAATTATCATCATCATCAATAGGTTTAGAAGTACAAAAACATCTCTGTGTGCACTAAGCATGCTCAGTAGGTACTGCATGCTGATTGACAGTTCAGTGTGGGAAATATGGGAAACTTGAGGGAAAGTGAAATGGAGTATCTTAAAAGAAGGCAGGCAGGCATGGCTGGCAGGCAGCAAGAACAGGAGCACTCAACACTGCAACATTTTGTTGTGGGTCCCATTTGTCAAGCAGCTGTAGCAACTGAGCTTTACAGTCAAGCTTATTGTTACAGGGTTGGGGGAGTGGATAATGCTGTGGGTCACCTTTAAGTCTTTAATTTTGTATCTGTTGGATGGGGGTCTATAGTAGAGGGAACTACTGAAGTGGTCAAACCAGTCCTTTGTTGGGTTAATGGGTATGACCAACCTGTTACACACCTCATTTACATGTCTAAAGAGTTGGTCAAGCACAGATGTGTTGCCAGCGATGTCTCTAGAAGGAGGGGTAGGCCTCCCCTCCACACCTGGTTGAATTCTACCTCATCCTAGGAATAGGAGAACAATAAACTGGGACCTTATGAGACTGCATGAAGTTGGCAAAGTCTTGTTTGAATTAGGAAATATCTTAGTCAACTTTAGTTTTATCTAATCTGCATTCTGCAGAGATACTTTTCAAACCCCTTTTTATACAGAAATGATCTTTTACTAGGAACAGAAACAAGTATATTGATGAAATGTTCCCCACCGCCAGCACAAAATAAAAAATAAAAAGACATGTGCACCCCCTACTGGGGAAAACAATATTGACTGGAATGGCATCAATCTCATTTAAAACACAAACATTCTCTGTTGTCTAGGAGCTGCAATTCAGCTGGAATGTCATGCTTTGTCTCCACAGGATTCTTGTGTATACAGATACAGGAAAAATACATTTTTGTCAGAAATGACTACCCTCCAGATCTAGCCAGGTATCCATCCTCAGGTCATAGGGTCATCGATCAAGAAGTCTTGTAAACTAAGTCAACATTTTTATGTCTGGTAAACATCTCCGTGCATGGGGAAAATATTGCGAGCTAATCCAGGGAGACAGAATGTTACAGCAAAAAATAGTGCAATGCATCAACAATGTCTGGGAAATAGTCAAAGGGCTACATGACTGAAGGTTTCTTCCCTGACAGGAATTGCATTTTACATTCCTTAGCCTTATTGCATAACCATATGTGCAACAATATGTGAAATTAACAAAATATGGGGAAGTCTAAATGCCTTTCTTTCAGCAAGAGCCCAAAAGGTCGTCATAATCAAGCTTTATTGTGATGACTGCAAATACTTCTTTTGTTTGTTTAATTTGATATGAAAAAATCATATATAAGCCCAAAAGGCATGTTTTATATATTTCAGGGGGGGAACAGACCCATGCTGTAGTAATTAATACACATTAGCTAATTCAGTGACTTTTACAAAACCCATATTTTAAAGACATACATGTTTTGCAAGCTGTTTTTCTACATTACAGGGTTTACTGCTCACAGTAATGGGGTCTTAAGTGCAATTATATTTTTTAAACACAAGGTGACAGTAGATAACCAAAGATATTGTTGAACTCTTTGTAATCTGCTGTCCGCCATCCCCTAGTGCTGAAGTAAGGATCATTTTTATGTGAGCAAAACTGATAAATGAACTATTCTGTGTCTAATGGTTATTCCACAGATTATATTGCAGGCCAAACATCTGGCTTTGGCCTGACGGTAACCAGGAACCATTCCTGGCTCCCTGGTGGACATGCATGTAGGATAAGCTACCCCTTAAATAAATTTGTCTCATTGACATACAGTGGTCCCTCGGGTTAAGAACTTAATTCGTTCTGGAGGTCCGTTCTTAACCTGAAACAGTTCTTAACCTGAGGTACCACTTTAGCTAATGGGGCCTCCTGCTGCCACCACAGCATGATTTCTGTTCTGATCCTGAAGCAAAGTTCTTAACCCAAGGTACTATTTCTGGGTTAGTGGAGTCTGTAACCTGAAGCGTCTGTAACCTGAAGCATCTGTAACCTGAAGTGTCTGTAACCTGAGGTACCACTGTATTATAGATTGTATGTAAAATGGGTCCTATTCCGAAAGGTAATACTAAACAAGGCTTGGGGGGGAGGCAAAATTCAGATTCAGTCTACCTTTCCAAATGGTGTATACTGCACAAAGGGGAATTTTATATGCCGTTTTAATATTAATGTTTCACTATATCTCTCTGCTCTTGTGTTTGCCTGGAAGTCAGAGCAGGGGATCGTCCCACATTGTCAATGTCTGTGCAAAGTTAAGGGACAACCAAGTCTGTTTTGACTGATAGCTAAATGGCCTTTATTTCCTCCATTCACGAATAACCACATTGGCTGGGAAATAAAACTGGGGAGCTTGCTCAGCCTGTAGCATCCTCTGCTTTGCTTATTCAGCAAGAGAAAGAGCAACCCAATGAACTTATTGATAAAGCTATTTGAGCAATTATGTAAAAGAGAAGTTATATCCTGCCTTTAGGAAGCTGTTTTAGACCAGATCAGGCTAGATCTGTTCATCTAGCTAGCTGGCTGGTCTCATTTCATTCCACTTTGGTGGAATTTAAGGGTGGGGCATTTAGACTGAAACCACAAAAATATAACAGGGGTGTGATAAAACGGTTCAGAAATGGAACCAATGTGATTGATGGGGAAGAGCTTACAATTCTTGGTGGGGGGGGGTGCTCTTCTCTGTCCACCACCAACCTTTCTCATTTCTCTTTCTTTTTAGAGTTTTAAACTTCTGAACTTTGTTTGTTGCTGGTCTTGCCAACAGCTTCAGCGACACAGCAACTGAGCTCCAGCAGCTGCCCTTTCACCCACCCACCCTCCAGCTACCATCCGTCCTTCACAGGCTCTAAAACATGCTAAAGAAAGGAGGGGGCAGTTGTCTAGTCCAACTGCTAGTGGCTCTCCAGGGTGTCAGGCAATTCTTCACCTGCTCCCTGTTCTTTTAAAATGGAGGTGTCAAGTACGGAACCTTGGACTTCCCACTGCTGTGCCTTCCCTTTCCCCAGCTATACAATACCAGACTGCCCTTCATGCTAGTTAATTGTGTGTGCTTGAGGGCCTTTCAACAGATCACTTTTAGTCTGAAGAAAAATCAGCCAAGGAGCACCAGAAAGGGACATGATCCCAGTCACGATCCACAGCAATTCCCAGCTGAACACAATTCTCTGAGCACACTTATCCACAAGTTTGTTCTAAGAGTGCAGACTCCGGTACCTGAATGAGAATTTGCTTTCCTATAGCCTTATCACTACCCAATATCGTATCATTTTGCCTATCTCACACAGAAAATGCTCCCTCAAAACCTTGTTTCCCAGATCAGACTGTTTGTGACTCAGAGGAAAAAGGCTCCATCACAGCCTCTCTTCCTAGCCTTTTCTTCTCTTTCATGCTCCATTCCCTAATATTTCAACTTTCCTTTTATTGTATTGTGTCATATTGTATTGTCAGTTGTTTTCAGATTTTCCTCTGCACTGCATTTTCATGTTATTTGGGGGGGGGTTCTATTTCTGCATGCATTTGTATTGGTTTCACTTATCCCTTTTAATATAATTTGTATATGTTTATATCAATAATTTCTTTATATAAAATAAGTTTCCTTTTATGAAGCAGGGGGTGGGGTAGCATGGTTTTTGTCTTCGTTTGTAAAACAAGTATTATTTGAATTGATTGGGAACAAGGAAACATATTAAAAAGAGATGTGTGTTTATTAATGGGGTGAGAACCAGGAAATCTTTCACTGTAAATGGGCGTTGTTTGCCAACCATAAAAGGCATTCATTAATAGAGACAATGCTCTCTGACAATAAAATAGACCTGCAGAGAGACTTGCATTAGCCAGTTTTAGCCAATCTCCAGACTGAAGCTATTTCAGAACTTGAGGGTCCCATCTCTGCTTCTGAAGAGATGGCGACATGCTGGGACAAAGGTGCGCTCCAGCCCTACAGTAAAGGAAATAACATTCTGTCACCAACATGAGAAACCAAAGGGGCCGTGCCAAGTCATCTTTAAATAATCTGTTGGTAACCTTGAAGGCTGATCACGTCAGGTGGGAACAAAATGATCTCTGTCCCTCTGACAACCACACCGAGGAGATCCCTGCGGGGTAAGCAAGCCATAGCAGATGCTGGACGAGACAGGGCTGTTTTGTTTCTTGACACGCTATTAGTAGGCTAAACATAACTCTTAGCACTTAGGGGGATGGTGCAGGTGCAGAGGTCGCAGAGCAGAACTTTCCCAAAGGTACCTTGGGAGAAAGAAACAGCTGCGCGCAGTGGCTTCAGTACGTGAGCTTCCTAAATGGGGGACCTGTGTTTGTGTATAAACTGGGTGGGTTTGTATGCCTCTGAAGGCCAATGGCTGGGAGTCACAAGAGGGGAGGGTGCTGTTGTGCTCAGGTCCTGCTTTCAGGCTTCCCATTAGGCATCTGGTTGGCCATTGTAAGAACAGGATGCTAGACTAGATGGACCAATACCCTGATCCAGCAGACCACAACCCTCCAACGCTAACTGTCCCCCTCTGCATGTAGTTTGCCTCTGAACAGGGAAGGTCCATTGAGTTGCCTGCAGACCTATTTCCCAAGCACTGATCTAAACTTAAAAATCTAGACAAGGGGCCATCACACATCTACATTACAACTACATTAACAGTGTCTACTCAGGAGAGCCAGTGTGGTGTAGTGGTTAAGAGCGGTGGACTCGTAATCTGGTGAACCAGGTTCGATTCCCCGCTCCTCCACATGCAGCTGCTGGGTGAACTTGGGCTAGTCACACTTCTTTGAAGTCTCTCAGCTTCACTCACCTCACAGAGTGTTTGTTGTGGGGGAGGAAGGGAAAGGAGAATGTTAGCCACTTTGAGACTCCTTAGGGTAGTGATAAAGCGGGATATCAAATCCAAACTCTTCTTCTAAAAAAACAAAAAAACCAGTGTCTACTCAGAAGGAAGCTCTGCTGTCTTCAATGGACCTCACTCCAAGGTGAATGGGTATACAAGTCCAACAGAATATTCAAGTGCCTTAAATTGAACTAAACCTCCACCAGTGCAGGTAGCTCCCTGGACTGAAGCTGCAGGTGTCAATGCTCCACATCTATGATGATGATGATGATGATGATGATGATGATGATGATGATGATGTTTATTATTACCCCACCCTTCTGGCTGAGTTTCCCCAGGCACTCTGGTCGGCTCCCAACAGAACACTGAAAATAATAATGTTTGATAAAACATCAAACATTAAAAACTTCGCTAAACAGGGCTTCCTTCAGATGTCTTCTAAAAGTCAGATAGTTGTTTATTTCCTTGACATCTGATGGGAGGGCTTTCCACTGGGTGGGCGCCACTACCGAGAAGGCCCTCTGCCTGGTTCTCTGTAACCTCACTTCTCACAGGGAGGGAACTGCCAGAAGGCCCTTGGAGCTAGACCTCAGTGTCCGGGCTGAATGATGGGGGTGGAGACACTCCTTCAGGTATACTGGGCTGAGGCTGTTTAGGGCTTTAAAGGTCAGCACCAACACTTTGAATTGTGCTCAGCATCTAAGTCCCAAGACTAGGTGACCCAGCAAATCCTGGTTCCTCACTGCTGCTCACCCTGTTATGCCTCAAGGGAGGCCTCTCCAGGTCCCTCCACCCTCCCCTGACTATTAGTTTTGGGTGAGCGAGGCAGGCAAGTTCAAAATAGACTCCATTCCTTGCCATTCTGGACCTAGTAGCCCTGAAGATTTGGTCTAGAGGAGGAATAGGGAACCCGTGGCCCTTCAGATGTTGTTGGACTCCATATCCCATCAGTCCCTCCCACCAGGGCCAATAGTCATGGATGATGGGAGTTGTATTGTTTGGAAGGTGACAGTTTTCCCCGCCTCTGCTTTCTAACAACCAGAGTTGTGCCTCCACACTGAACTGGCTGAACAAAATTTGTACACATGTCTGTTGCCTGTACCTCATCCATTGCTGGGTGCAAAGTTGTCCCACTATTCACAGTATGAGGAGGCTGGGTTGGGCGGTACTTATTATATAGATATAGAATTAGGTAAAGGTAAAGGTAAAGGGACCCCTGACCATTAGGTCCAGTCGTGACCGACTCTGGGGTTGTGGCACTCATCTCGCTTTATTGGCCGAGGGAGCCAGAGTACAGCTTCCGGGTCATGTGGCCAGCATGACTAAGCTGCTTCTGGCGAACCAGAGCAGCACACGGAAACGCTGTTTACCTTCCCACCGGAGCGGTACCTATTTATCTACTTGCACTTTGACGTGCTTTCGAACTGCTAGGTTGGCAGGAGCAGGGACCGAGCAGCAGGAGCTCACCCTGTTGCGGGGATTCGAACTGCCGACCTTCTGATCAAAAAGTCCTAGACTCTGTGGTTTAACCCACAGCACCACCCGCGTCCCTAGATATAGAATTAGTAACCAGTTTAATTCAGCATTGCCAAGCATTAAGGCAGCATACAGATATTAAAGTCAGGGCATTCCCATGATAAACAGCTGGTTGCTATGAGCTTGGAAGATAGTGATACAGGAAAAATTGTATTGATTGAAGTTATTGTGCTAATGGGATGACATGGTTGGATACAACCCAATGACTGCATTTAGCATACCGCAGTGGAATAGACAGAGAATGTGCTTGAAACGCATACCTATATTTCATTTGGCAAACTAATGAAAAGAACGTAAAATAAACATAAAAAATGAATCTTAAAATTAAACGTAGTCATTAATCAAATTCAGCAACCCTTTAGCTGCAAAAGAATAACATTAATTGCCATCAATGGAGGCTACTATGAGGCTTGGGATTGCTACCATGGAGGGGCGAGGGAGGTATGGCGGTGGGGGCAGATGTTATAGGCGAAGGGGATCGAGATATGGATATGCTCGTACCCCTTCCAATCTGCGCCTCATCCCGAGGGACGAGGGTAGGGCGAGCAAGGATTACTCACCTCCGTCACTGGTGCTGTGCAATGCCAGGTCTATAGGCAACAAAACCGCCACCCTGCGAGATTTCTTTATCTCGCAGGGGGTCGACCTGGCTTGTGTGACGGAGACCTGGGTGCGCGAAGGGGCAACAGTTACCTTACGAGAGATGGCGCCCCCGGGTTTCTCCGTCCTCCACCAATCATGGACTGTGGGCCGGGGGGGAGGGGTGGCATTATTAATCCGGGAAGATTGTCCTTTCAGGGCTCTACCATCACCATCGATCCCCGGCATTGAATGTGTTGGCCTAGTGTGGGGCTCCGAGGAGAGCTTGGCTGTCTGGCTGGTGTACCGGCCACCTAGCGCACCAGCAGCCACCCTGTCAGGCCTATTGGAGGCGGTGGCCGGCTGGGCCTTGGAGTTCCCTAACCTATTGGTATTGGGGGACTTCAACATCCATGCTGATGCCACTCCCTCCTCACAGGCTCTGGACCTGGTGTCTTCCATGGTGACACTAGGGCTCTCCCAGTTTGTTTCGGGCCCCACACATTAAGCAGGCCACACGCTGGATTTGATCTTTGGTGTAGGTATAGATGTGATCATGTCTCCTTCGATGAAGGTGCCATGGTCTGATCACTACGCTCTGAAAGCCAGGATTGACGTTCCACCCCCACCCTGCTTAGGTGGCGAGCCAATTTGGGCTCACCCGCAGAGGCTGATGGACCCTGATAGATTCCGCCAAGCCTTGCGGGACCTTGCTCCCCCTGGCAACTCATTGACTGAGCTTGTTGAGGGCTGGAATATCCAGCTCCTGGCAGCCATCGATGAGATCGCACCGAAGCTCCCTCTGCGACCCCACAGAAACTGGGCTCCCTGGTTTACCGAGGAGCTCCGGAAAATGAAGTGGGACCTCAGACGGCTAGAGCGAGTATGGCAGGGTGCCCGTGACGGAGCCTCAAGAACATCTTATAGGGCTTTTATGAAAACCTATGAGATGGCGGTGAAGGCTGCTAAGAAGTCTTATTTCTCGGCCTCCATTGCATCCGCTAGCTCTCGCCCGACGCAATTATTTAGTATAATCAGGTCTTTAACGTCCCTTGAGGGACAGCCAAATTTAAATAACAATTTGACACACAGCTGTGAGGCATTTGCGAGCTTTTTTGCGGAGAAGGTCTTGTTGCTCCGCCATGACCTCCCTGCCAATTTGGATACAATAAAGGAACTGGAGGCCCCTCGACTGTCCTCGGGTCCAGTATTGGACCACTTCGACCGGATATCCCCAGCCGATGTGGACAGACTCCTCCGAGCTGGAAAGCCCACCACCTGTCCTCTCGACCCGTGCCTGTCTTGGCTGATTAGAGCGTGTCCAGACGAGGTGCGGGCCCTCCTGGGGGATATCATCAATTTGTCCCTTGGCACAGGGACATTCCCAGGGGAACTGAAGGAGGCAGTGGTGCGCCCGCTCTTAAAGAAAACATCATTAGATCCTTTAGATCTATCCAATTACCGCCCGGTTTCGAATCTTCCGTTCCTGGGTAAGGTGATTGAGAGAGCGGTTGCTGAACACCTTGGTGGGTTTCTGGATGAAACATCGGCTCTGGATCCATTCCAGTCCGTCTTCCGCGCTGGTCATGGGACCGAGACAGCTCTGGTTGCCCTAACAGATGATCTTCGTAGACAGCTGGATCGAGGCGGGTCGGGGCTGCTGATTCTTCTAGATCTGTCAGCAGCTTTCGACATGGTCGATCATGAACTTCTGGACCACCGCCTTGCCAACGTGGGGATCCAGGGCACAGTCCTTCAATGGCTGCGCTCGTTTCTCTCTGGTCGGGGACAGAGGGTGGCGCTTGGGGGGGAATTGTCATCACGCCACTCCTTGGTGTGTGGAGTACCTCAGGGTGCGATACTCTCCCCAATGCTTTTCAACATCTTTATGCGCCCCCTCGCCCAGCTTGTCCGGAGTTTTGGGCTGGGTTGCCATCAGTATGCCGATGACACCCAACTCTATCTGTTGATGGATGGCCATCCTGACTCGGCCCCAGACACACTGACCAGATGTCTGGAAGCTGTGGCTGGATGGTTACGTGGGAGCCGGTTGAAGCTAAATCCTTCGAAGACAGAGGTCCTGTGGCTGGGACGGGACGATATGGGATTGGGGGGGCAACTCCCATCTCTTGCGGGGGCTCAGTTAGTGCCAGCACCGTCCGTTAAGAGTTTGGGTGTAATCTTCGACACCTCCCTTTCCATGAAGGCTATAACAAAGGCGGCATTTTTCCATCTCCGCCAAGCTAAGCAGTTGGCTCCTTACCTCTCTCGCCCTGACCTAGCCACTGTGATCCACGTGACGGTCACCTCCAGACTGGATTATTGTAACTCGCTCTATGTGGGGCTGCCCTTAAGACTGACCCAGAAACTCCAGTGGGTGCAGAATGCTGCAGCGAGACTCCTTACGGGGTCTTCGCTGCGAGATCACATTCATCCGGTGCTATATCAACTGCACTGGCTCCTGGTGGAGTACAGGATCAGGTTTAAGGTGCTGGTTTTAACCTTTAAAGCCCTATACGGCCTAGGACCCTCATACCTATGGGACCGCCTCTCCTGGTATGCCCCACAGAGAAACTTACGGTCTTCAAATAAAAACATCTTGAAGGTCCCAGGCCACAGAGAAGTTAGGCTGGCCTCAACTAGAGCCAGGGCTTTTTCAGCTGTGGCTCCGACCTGGTGGAACACTCTGTCACAAGAGACTAGGGCCCTGCGGGACTTGACATCTTTCCGCAGGGCCTGCAAGACAGAGCTGTTCCGCCAGGCCTTTGGCCAGGGCACAGCCTGACTCCCTCGGCAATCTTCGCAGAGCTCTGGCCCAATGGTGGCCAGTGGCTTGAATTTAATTAATTTTATAATGAATGATTTTAGAGTGTTGTTTGTGTTGTACTTTTGTACTGTTTTATTGTTGTTAGCCGCCCTGAGCCTGGCTTCGGCTGGGGAGGGCGGGATATAAATAAAATTTATTATTATTATTATTATTATTATTATTATTATTATTATTATAGCAAATATTCAAACCTTCAGCAAATATCTGAGCAGCAGCAAAAAATTAAAATTAAAAATAACCATTTCAGCTGAAAATATCCTATAAAGAGCAGAGTTTATTCCACCCAACTGAGAGCATGTTCACCAGACAAAAACAATTCAATCTTTGCAGCCAATTAGCCCTTAAAAACCCAAGAGTCAACTGTCAGATATCTTTGGGACCGTGGTGTTGTTTTTTTAAGAGAGAGAGATTTGGATAGTTTCCTGTGATCCCTATCGTAGTGGCACTGACCAGAACATTAAGGGATGCATCATATGATTGCATTGATCTGCACTGCCCCAGGTTAATTTTTTTCATCGCTCCTGCACATTGTTTCCCATTAGACTAGCCCAGCCTTCTTAAGTACATACAGTTTGATTTATGGCAGCCCTCCAGATGTTAATCATAGCACCAGAATCCATTTATGAGCCTTCCACAAGAGTACAAGGTCAGACACACTTGTGTAGGTTTCCCACAGCTTTGGTGCCAAGTTTGAGTGGCAGAGGAGCATGTAAAAGATCATGCGTCAAGAGAACAGCAGAAAGGGCTCATAGCTCTGGAAAGGAAACAGCAGATGAAGACCAACTGGTACATAAAGTGTTTTTACTAAACTGCCAGTCTGGTGTATTATTATTATTATTATTGTTATTATTATTATTATTATTATTAAAATTCATCTGAGGAACACAGGGGGGTTTACAATATAAAAACACAAAAATACATAGCATATCCACATTTACCTTTCCTCCTCTCTTTCTAGGAATGGTCCACAAATTAAAGCTCTGCGTATGAGCATCCTGTTTTGCTCTGGAGCAGTGTTTCCCAAACTTCAGTCTCCACCTGCTTTTGCACTACAATTCCCATCATCCCTGACCAGCGGTCTTGCTGGATGATGGGAGTTGTAGTCCAAAAACAGCTGGAGACCCAAGTTTGGGAAACACTGCAGTCTGGAGCTTTCCTCACGAAAAGCTGCTTTTTAAAACTCAATTGGAGCAAACAGCAATCCGTGGGAAATTGTCTTTGCTCCAATTCATCTTTAAAGAGTGGATTTTCGTGGGAAGCTTGTGGCACACACACACGGACATGGAGCGTTAAAGCGCAGACATCTGCCTTGAAAGAGCAGGGCAAAAAGGTGAGTGTTAACCCATAGTAACGAACAAAACACACCCAGTTTAAAAGGACATTGGTTGTTTAATTGGCCAAAGGCCTGGGAGAAGATTATGAATGCGATACAAGCCCAGATCACTCAGATATCAGCTCATAAGCAGGAACAGCTCAGTTCCTTGAGAAAATGTATTAATTATGAATCATGCACTTGGCTGTCCCCATGGTATCAAAGATTACTTTGATGCTTCTAAAGGAATGAGCGTGGATACCTGACCTTTTGACACCTGCCAGGACAACTGACAGACTCGGCAAATCTACCTTTAAAATGGAACGTGCACTTCAAGTGATAGTCCCCAGGCAATCAAAGGGAATAAGTCATTCTTTTATTTTTATTTTTAAGTCAACTAAAAGGAGAGGCTGTTGTGTAAAAGAAAAACAATTTTCCACGCTCAAGCTGTGTAATTTTTCAGCCACAAGGTGTCACAAGGACTACTGAGTAGATTGCTCCTTTGTTCCGCTCCAGATAGACTCCCCCACCATTAGAGTGCTTTCACATTCAGAGCTGCGCAACACATGGTGCTCTTTGTGATTATTAGCATTTGTGTGATTTATCATTCAGAATAGCATTCCCATACCTGTTACCTTCTAGATGTTCTTCTCCCATGACTCCCATAATCGCTGATCTTTTTGGCCATGCTAACAGGGGCTGATAAGAGCTGGCGTTCGGCTGAGATGACCGGCAGAATCCGTGACCAAGGGGAAGAGACGGTGGAAGAAGATTGGAAGAAATTTAAAGTTTATCTTAAGAACTGTTGTAAAATTAATGAGTGTTGAAATGTTTTGAGTAATGCAAAATAGAATTGCAGCGATAAACAACTGGACATGAGAAAAAGGATTTAAAGGAAGTGTTATAAGTAATTAAAATCAGGGGTTGCTGGAAAGATTTAAAACAGGGATGCAGAAAAAGGAGGTATGGGGAAGTCGCTGAAAGAAGGCTTAAGGAAAAGAAGGTTAAGAAATTATACGTGTTTATATGTTTGTTTGTTTACGTATTGTTTTGTATTGTCTTTTAATATGTGTTGAAAAATTAATAAAAAATTTATTAAAAAAAAAAAAGATAAGAGCTGGCGTTCCACATCTGAAAGACCCTTAACTGGGGAAAGCTGATCTAAAGTAATTGGAGGAGTCTGATCAGAACCATAGCTGGAGGGAGGCTGGACAGGGTTTTTTTAATCATTTGCCCTTACTATGGTCCCAACCTCTCCCACGGCTGCTATGAGTCTCAAGCCATTGGCACCAGTCTTTAAAAAAAAGTCATCTAATGGATCCACAGTCCTCAAAGGGCAGGTTGCCAGGTTCACACATGTACACATATTTTATTTTTATTGCTTGCCAGTCATTTCTTGCCAGTCTCAATATTCATTGATTGCCAGCTGAACCGCTGAATCACTGAACCACTGGAAAAGCATTGTGAGTTGCAGGCAAGAAAGAAGTCCCATTTGTCATCACCTGAGACCGAGAAAGTTTTAAGAAGAGATTGTATTGGTGCTGTTTTGTATTTTGTTTTACATGATGTTATATATTTTGAAAGTAGTAAGCCACTTCTAGGGAGTTGTCCTGAAAGGTGGAGTATAAATAAATAAATAAATAAATAAAGGTGGAGTATAAATAAAATGTTTTTTAAAAAAATTCTTTTGGATTTTTTGTATGTGGGGGGTGGGGTGGGATGGATGTTTGGTTGGGCTTGGGGAAATATTTTTTATTTTGATGTTTTTGTAATTTTTACATTTTTTGTTTGTATTGTTTTATTGGTTTTGTTTGTTTGTTTAAGGTCTTATTTTGTTCTTAGGGGGAGGGGTCAGGGCTGCCGAGGAGTGGGCCCCAGCCCACAAAATGGCTGGGGCATGTCCCACGGGGGGGATGCACTGGGGCAACCGATCTCAGTGATCACGGGTAGGAGGAGGAGTTACGCTAAGACTAGACCATGTCATTACAGAGGGGGCAGGTTTAGTCGTTGTCTGAGGACTATTCCTGCCTCCAGGTCTGGTCCTGACCGGATGGATACTAGAATCAGCAAGGGATACCCACATGACCTGAAGGTGCTGCTGTGCAATGCCAGGTCAATGATTCATAAGACCACTGCCATCCATGACTTGATCATGGATGGAGGACTTGACCTGGCATGTGTAACAGAGACTTGGTTGGATGAAGCAGATGGGCCTGTCCTTGCCGCTGCTTGTCCACCAGGTTTCTCTTACGCACAGCAACCCAGGTCATGTGGGCGGGGAGGGGGGGTTGCAGTGATTTTTAGGAAGTCATTAGTTTGCACCAGGCGTCCTATTGGGAAGACCCAGTTTTCCGAGTGCATGTTCTGGAAGTTGGGCAATAGGGGCAGTACAGGATTCCTTTTGGTGTACCGACCTCCCCGCTGCACCAAGGATTCCCTGCCCGAGCTGCTTCAGGTCGTGGCAAATGTTCTCCTGGAGACACCTAGCTTGGTCGTCCTAGGGGATTTTAACATCCATGCCACCACGACCTTACAAGGGGCCACTCGGGACTTCGTGGAAAGCATGGCCTCCATGGGGCTGTCCCTGAATAAGTCTGGCCCAACCCATAGCCGCGGACATGCCTTGGACCTGGTGTTTACCTCTATGGATGTTGGTGATCTGACACTAAGTAAAAGCGAAATGAAAGAAGTGCCATGGTCAGATCCCTTCCTGGTGCAACTGGACTTCTCTGCGACCCATCCCCTCTGCAGGGAGGTGGGACCAATTCGGATGGTCCACCCCCGCCACTTAATGGATCAAAATGGTTTCCAGAGAGTGGTAGGGGATGCTTTATCCCATGTTGATGGCCTTTCAGCTGATTCCCTGGTGGCCCGCTGGAATGTGGAGTTAACCAGGGCTATTGACTGTTTGGCTCCGAAGCGCCCTCTCCGACTGCATGGAGCCCGGACAGCCCCGTGGTTTTCCACGGATCTGAGGGCAATGAAACAATCGTTGAGACGGCTAGAGCGCCGGTGGCGGATAACTCATTCCGAATCTGACCGGACACAGGTTAGAGCTCAACGTTGAGCCTACCAAATGGCGATAGCGACGGCGAAGAAGAATTTCTTCACCGCCTCTATTGCATCTGCAGAAAACAGCAGCAGGAGACTTTTTCAGGTGGTTCACAATTTAGTGGAACCACCTGCAACATCGGGGCACAGTACGGGCCACATGTTCTCCTGCAATGATTTTGCAAAGTTTTTTGCAGATAAAATCGCTCAGATTCAGGAAGAAGTAG
Organism: Podarcis raffonei; assembly: GCF_027172205.1. Taxonomy (NCBI): domain Eukaryota; kingdom Metazoa; phylum Chordata; class Lepidosauria; order Squamata; family Lacertidae; genus Podarcis; species Podarcis raffonei. The sequence continues at coordinate 24,537,970 of NC_070606.1, forward strand.
ACTCCACCGTGGGAGCAGGGCCGGGGCAGGAGAGTGCTAGAGTTCTGTCTAGTCAAGTTGAGTGGGATCAATTCCAATCTGTTACCTCCGAGGATGTGGACAGGCTGCTTGGACGAGTGAAACCAACCACCTGTCTCCTGGATCCTTGCCCATCCTGGCTTATAAAAGCTAGCCGGGAAGGACTGGGCGATGGGCTTCGTGGGGTGGTGAATGCTTCCCTCCGTGAGGGAGCCTTCCCAGACCCACTGAAAGAGGCGGTTATTAAACCGCTTCTTAAAAAACCATCTTTAGATGCGGCCACGATGGCCAACTATCGCCCAGTCTCAAATCTTCCATTCTTGGGCAAGGTGATTGAGCGAGCGGTTGCCGAACAACTCCAGGCACGCCTGGAAGAAGCGGACCATTTGGATCCCTTCCAGTCGGGATTCAGGCCTCATCATGGGACTCAAACTGCCTTGGTCGCACTGGTTGATGATCTCTGGCGGGCTAGGGACAAAGGTGAGAGCTGTTTCCTAGTTCTGCTGGATCTCTCAGCGGCGTTTGATACCATCGACCATAACATCCTTCTGGACCGTCTTCAGGGGCTGGGAGCTGGAGGCACTGTCATACAGTGGTTCCACTCCTTCCTCCTGGGCCGTGTTCAGAAAGTGGGGGGGGGATGAGTGTTCAGACCCCTGGGCTCTCACTTGTGGGGTGCCTCAGGGTTCTGTCCTCTCCCCCATGCTTTTCAACATTTACATGCAGCCGCTGGGAGAGATCATCAGGAGGTTTGGGCTGGGTGTTCATCAGTATGCAGATGATACCCAGCTCTACCTCTCTTTTAAATCAGAACCAGTGAGGGCGGTGAAGGTCCTGTGTGAGTGTCTGGAGGCGGTTGGAGGATGGATGGCGGCTAACAGATTGAGGTTGAATCCTGACAAGACAGAAGTACTGTTTTTGGGGGACAGGGGGCGGGCAGGTGTGGAGGATTCCCTGGTCCTGAATGGGGTAACTGTGCCCCTGAAGGACCAGGTGCGCAGCCTGGGAGTCATTTTGGACTCACAGCTGTCCTTGGAGGCACAGGTCAAATCTGTGTCCAGGGCAGCTGTTTACCAGCTCCATCTGGTACGTAGGCTGAGACCCTATCTGCCTGCGGACTGTTTCGCCAGAGTGGTGCATGCTCTGGTTATCTCCCGCATGGACTACTGCAATGCACTCTACGTGGGGCTACCTTTGAAGGTGACTCGGAAACTACAACTAATCCAGAATGCGGCAGCTAGACTGGTGACTGGGGGCGGCCACCGAGACCATATAACACCGGTCTTGAAAGACCTACATTGGCTCCCAGTACGTTTCCGAGCACAATTCAAAGTGTTGGTGCTGACCTTTAAAGCCCTAAACGGCCTTGGTCCAGTATACCTGAAGGAGCGTCTCCACCCCCATCATTCTGCCCGGACGCTGAGGTCCAGCGCTGAGGGCCTTCTGGCGGTTCCCTCATTGCGAGAAGCAAAGCTACAGGGAACCAGGCAGAGGGCCTTCTCGGTAGTGGCGCCCGCCCTGTGGAACACCCTTCCAGCAGATGTCAAAGCGATAAACAACTACCTGACATTCAGAAGACATCTTAAGGCAGCCCTGTTCAGGGAAGTTTTTAACGTGTGATATTTTACTGTATTTTTGGTTTTTATGGAAGCCGCCCAGAGTGGCTGGGGAGGCCCAGCCAGATGGGCGGGGTATAAATAATAAATTATTAATATTAATAATAATAATAATAATAATAATAATAATAATAATAATAATAATAATAATGATGATGATGATGATGACAATGATGGAGAGAACCTACCAACAGTTTGACTTCACCCCCAAAGGGACACTCCTCCATTGTCTCCCGAGACAGATGGGAAGAAGAAGAAGAAGAAGAAGAATAGATAGATGAGAGAGAGAGAGAGAGAGAGAGAGAGAGAGAGAGAGAGAGAATACAGTGGTACCTCAGGTTACATACGCTTCAGGTTACAAACGCTTCAGGTTACAGACTCCGCTAACCCAGAAATAGTACTTCGAATTAAGAACTTTGCTTCAGGATGAGAACAGAAATCGTGCTCCGGCAGCGCGGCAGCAGCAGGAGGCCCCATTAGCTAAAGTGGTGCTTCAGGTTAAGAACAGTTTCAGGTTAAGAACGGACCTCCGGAACGAATTAAGTACATAACCAGAGGTACCACTGTACTTGCCAGGCTGACAAGCCTTTTCACATTGCAGATAAGGTTACCTAAATGAAACTAGAAATCTACCCCCCCCCGAATTTCCACATGAATTGTCATGTAGCAGAGCACCTGCTTTGAATGAAGATGATCCCACCTTCAATTCCTGGCCTCTCCAGGAAGGGCTAAGAATACTCTCTGCCCAAAACCCTGGACAGCCCTTGCCGCTTTGTGTACACTGGACAAGATGAACCAAGGGTCTGGCTCATTAAAAGGCAGCTTCCGAATCCATGAGACCCTTTTCTCTAGGAAAAAAAAGGAGGAAAACACTGCATGTGCAGTATGTAAAAGTGCCATGGTTGTTGTTTAAACTTACACAACTGAACCTACCTCACTGGATTGTTGTACAGACGACTGAGCTAACATATGGGAAGTTATTGCAACATTCAAAATCTCTGGCCGCAGTGTTGATCTCTTTTTTTAACTTGCCGTGATACTGGAAAATGCAGTGATGAAAATGACTGAAATGTGCCAGGCACATATCTGTGCATCTGTCCTCTGCCTGCCTGTGTCAGCAGCACATGTCAAAAGTCTTTTAAGCCAGAAGGCAGTTGTGCGCCATGAAGGTGTCATAAGATTAGAGTCACTAGACACTTTGTTCCATGAGCGGCGGAAGTTCCCTGCTTCTCCTTCCACTGCATCATCCATTCAGTCTGACTGCCAAAGCCAGTTTGTTCGTGTTTTGGATGCACGAGACCTATCAATCATCCTACTGGTTGCTTAACATGACTCTCCAGATTGCTTGTTTATGACGCTGCTCCTGCACCTGAAGCATGATCAGAATGCCCACAATGCTGGAAAACATCACTCGGTTAACTACAGTAATCAGGAAACCTGATTCTCTGCATAAGGCATTGAAGTTGGCTGAAAAAGCTGTTTTGAAGCAACTTTTACAGGTAGGGAGAGAATAGGTGTGGTTATATGAAGGCAGGCACATATATCCTGCATGAAAACTGAAGGTCCTGTCAGAAAGCACAGGTGAATAAAGACAGCTTGGTTGCCATGAAGGAAAGACAACTTCCTAGCAAGAGAGGCTTTGATCGGATTGGTAATGAGATGCAAAGGTTAGTTCTAAGCTAACACGAAATACATTTGAGTCTCCTATTGTTACTGATGAGATTTTACAGAGACGTGCATAAGCTAGCCATTGTATTTTTAGTTCTGAGACTGACAGTTAAATGCTATTTATGTAGCCAAATATAAAAGATTAATTATTGGGCATGGGGAGGCGTGCGCTGCAAAGTCTCCAGTGCCCAAGGGAGGGCAGTGGTATCATCATTTCATCTACATGCTGAAGAATTTGGAGCAAGTTTACGGAGGCCTAGGCACTGTGGGTCTCTCAGCACATGCCAAGAATCAATTGCTGAATCTGTTCCATATGTCTTAGTCCACTCCAGGGTTTCAGCAGAGAAGAGTGGTAATGCATTCATTCCCCTCTCTGCCAAAACCCTTTTAAAGTGTTGCTTGATTTTCCATTCATCCCTATTAATTATCCGTGGTATCTTACTGCAAGGTAACCTAACAGAATTTATAACACATTGAATGATGGGCATGTTGCCACACTGAATTTTGTTTCATCTTTGGTAGGTTTTCATTGCATTTTTAGAGATGTCTAGCTGAAAGCCTCCGTATGATCCCGTGACTATTCTCTTGATTGGATTTCTCTTGAAGTGACTCATGGGTATTTTATACCTGAAAAGCATTGCGTACAAGCGGATGTGGAAGCTCTACCTGTAGACTTAGTTCTGGGGTCACCAATGGATGCTGGAGCTGTCATAATGCATAACCATGCACAAACCAACCCCCCAAGTCATGAGGGAAAGGAACAGGTAGAATAAATACCAGCACTGCCTAAGGGCACATTGTACCCTGTTTGGCTGAAGCCAAGCAGATCTTGGTCTGGCCAGTGTTCGGATGGGAGATTTGTGGGATGTAACATAAGCAGTCAAGTACAACACTTCCTATTTGCCCAGAGTGGAGGTGCGGCGGGGGGTGTTACTCCACCCAGGAGGACTTCCTGTCACACGGGTCTGGAGCTTCCTCCCCCTGCGTGTGACCAGGTAGGTGGGCATGACCCTGGAAGACCCCATAAAAGGGGCTGGTCACACAGCCATCTTCCTCTTTTAACTCTTCTTCTTCTTGATGCCATGATCTCTTGATACTGATGTATTTTGCTGTCTGCTAGCTTTCAGCCACCAGGACATGAGCTCATTCCTATATGGGATGAACTCAAACCCTTTTCTGTATCTCTAAGCTAAAGCCTGCCTTCAGGGATCCAACTGTGAACTGAATGTGAGTAAACTTCTTCTTTTAAAAGAAGATTGTTGTGTCTTTATTTTTTTTAGGAGGAATAAAAGGGGACTTACCAGGAACAAAACCCAATCTGGACAAAGCCAGATTGGATTGCTTAAGTAAAGAGATTCAAACTAGCTTCCTGCTATATGCTGGGGAATGTATTCTGCTGCTGACTCACAAGCATGAGTGAAGAAGGATAATATTTAATCAATATATCCTCTCCTAGTATCCACAACATTCCCACAAGATTGCCCCGGATTCCCATGTACATTGTCTTGAGCTTCATGACAGAAGAAATGTGGAGTATAAGACGTAGTAAATAAAAATAAATAATACTCCACAGTCATGGGTCAAGGTCTTTGCCAGCATTGCTGATGGGGATCCTTGATTGGATAAATGTAGATGATTGTCTCAGTGGCGTGCGGTGAAATTTTTCGGAGGGGAAAAGTTAAGGCTAGAGGGGGCAGTTTGAGAGAGTGATGGGGGGTGACTTTGTGACATCACAAGCATCACACCTCCCTCCCTAAGCTAGAAAGAAGCTTCCTGGGCTTTGGGGAGGAGGTGCTAGGCCTCCAATAAGATGCTGGAGCCCTCCTGCCTCCTTCCCAAAGCCTGGTTTTGAGAAAGTGGTGGGAGGGCTATTAGACCCCATCCGAGCAGCATGCCTCCCTCTAAACCAGACAGAAGCTCCCCAGGCCTTAGGAAGGAGGCAACAGGCTTTAATACTCTAATTTACCAGGAACATTTGGGGGACTAGCCTAGTCTGACTAGTCTACTGACTACACACCACTCATTTCCACCCTGTATTCCCTTGCCTGGAAGTAAGCCCCACTGAACACACTGCATTGCCTGTCCGTATCTCGAGTCTGTTTCCTCAATTCCCTGTCCAAGAGGACCTAGTACAATTGCTTTAAAATAATTATTCCTCTTCTTCCACACCCCACTCCCACGTAAAGGAAAAAGACATTCTGGTCCCAGTGAGAAAGAAGAAGTCAGCTCGGAGACGAATGCCAAAATGTACTGCCAGATCCTTAAAAGGATGAAATCTTTATTAAAGACATTAAGTACAGGAGGAGCCATTAAGGAAATGGGTATTTTGAAAGATATCAACGACCTTAACTTGATGAATCATTAAGTGTCCTTACACCAAAGCGTTTCCCCCTTCTGCCGTGCAAGGACAGGGTGGAATCCTTAACAGCTGCACTGCCAGCAGCGACTCTGTTGTCCGCCTCTCAAAAGCACAGGAGCCCCGCTAGAAGAACGTTGGCAGTCCCTTGCATCTGCCTTGCTTTCTGAGGTCACTCCATCTCTGACTTCAGGATTGTCAAGCTGATCTTCAGGTTGTCCTCGGGATGGGACTTTCACTGGGAAGGTCCCCAAGGAGTTCTTCTCTCTCTCTCTCTCTCTCTCTCTCTCACACACACACACACACACACACACACACACACACCGGGCTCGGGACCTGCATTTTATCCATACTCTGGAAGCCTGAGAGAGGAAAGGGGGCAGGATCCTAAGAGCTCATGAGCCCCCTGGTTCCTGTTGAGGTGAACCATATCACTGGGCTGCAGGACGTGGAAAATAGAAGCTGGGTGATGGACAATGAGGCCTTGCTGGGATAGTAACCAGCCAGCATTAGCAATGAAGCAAATGAAGATGGGGATGGATTGAAGGGGAGTAGGCCAATGGACTTAGTAAACCTGAGCCACAGAAGAGCTATGCAGTTTTGACACCAGGTGTCAAAAAAGGTTATGTGTGTGGCCTGTGTTTTGTTAGCCCTAGCATGGAAAACGAGCGAGGTCCCAACTAAACACGAATGGCAACTTAAGTTGACAGACTATGTGCAGCTTGCAGACTTAACATATGAAATAAGAGAACAAGGAGAAGATATGTTGGACAACGTTTATTGAATATATGGGAAATAACTGTGTACAGGTGAAAACGCTGTATTAAGAAAAATTCAATAGTGTAAAGTTTTGGTGGATGTACAAATGGAATACTGAATGGTTTAGTTTACCTAAAATATGCAGGGATTTATAATATGGAAAGAGAAGAAGGGAAGTCATTGATATTTTAAGGATATTTAAGTGAGTATTCTAAGTCGTAAAACAGAAAATTTAAGAAAATTATATTTTTTAAAAAAAGAAGAAGAGCTAGGCAGCTAACTATGATCCAGTCTTGCACTACACTATTAGAGGTGTGCATATGATGGTGGGTCTCCTCCCAGCTCTTGATACAGAGTGCTTGTATCAAGGGTTCAGTCTGGTGATCTCATGTGTGACCAAACCACCCAGACCTGGTCCCTATAACTGGTTCCATCCTGGTTAGACATGGGTTTCTTGGTAAGATGCCTGTAGGGTTTCAAAGGCTCATTAACCTCTTCAATGAAGTACGCTGTGGTGTGGGAAGTTATAGATTCTATAGTGTGGGAAGTGGTAGGTTGCGATCCTGTCATTCATATGGATACAAATGAATGAATGTCAAGGTCTAAACAAATGTAATATTTATATATTATAACATAGGATTAAATAATTTAAAAACATAACAAAAAGAGGACAATGGCTGGTGGCCAAAAGAATGTACAATAATAACCAGATAGTCTTAAGTGGCTTCAAACACTACAATGTGTAAAATGACCTAAATATGATGGAGAATATCTGGCTGTGCTGATATTTATGTGATATTACATACCATGTCTGCATTGCAATGTTGTGAAGCCACTTAAGATTATTTGATTATTATTTGTCACCAGCTGTAGACCTATTTTTAGTTCTTGATAAAGATATAAATTATCTCATCAAGATTATTTGATTATTATTTGTCACCAGTTTTAGACCTATTTTTTTCTTCTTGATAAAGATCTCAAATTATCTCATACCTCTGTGATTAGATAGGTGAATAGATAGAATTTAAGCCAGTGTGGTGCAGTAGTTACAGGATTTGGCACAAAAAAATGAAGTTCACAAAATGTTGACTCAGCTCTATAGAAGATCCTTGCAGTCACCTGAGGCCACCAGGAGTTGACTCCAGGGAACAATGCAAAAATTTACACTCTTAAAAGTTGATGTAAAAAGTGGGGGGGCTGGGAAGGTGGGAGCCTGCTTCTGCACTCAAATTCTGCTCAATTACTTCAACCCATCTTTTTCCAAATAGCATTGCATTCATTTTTAATTTTTTTTTCTTCCTCCCCCCCCCCCATCTTATTGGAGTTTGGTTTTATGAACAGGAGCACAGTGAAGAGTGGGGAAACATGTTTTTCACCCTTTCACCTACGTAATGGTCCCAATCATTATGGGCTTCAAAAAAGAGGAAAGAGTGCCAGAAATCTAGAAACAGAACGGTGACCCCCCACTTCCAGCTTAAAGCAAGGGCAACAATAGTTTAGTGCTAATAAATCATCCACATCTGCAAAAAAAAAACCCTTTATTTTGTCTTTGGACTGCAAATGAATAATGTAAAAATGGAAGGGCTAGTTTAAAAAAATATTACCCAGTAGTTTTTACCATTTGAGTTCCAAAGATGTTACAACATTTTAAAAATCTTACAGAGTATAGTCCATTAACTTCATGGACTATGCTGAAATGGCTAAAATGACCAGAAGAGTCAGAAATCAGGAAAACCAAAATTTTAACAAGGAATGGGGAAAATTTATAACTTATTTTAAAGACCATTGTAAACAGTTAAAATTATTAGTAGGATTGGAATATCACTTGTAGTTTAAGGCTGATTCCAGACATAATGGAAGAGGTAAAGGGTTTGGATTATCGTAAAAGATGTGGGAGGAACTGATTAATACAGTGGTACCTCGGGTTACATACGCTTCATATTGCATACGCTTCAAGTTACAGACTCCGCTAACCCAGAAATAGTACCTCGGGTTAAGAACTTTGCTTCAGGGTGAGAACAGAAATCGTGCTCCGGCGGCGCAGCAGCAGCAGGAGGCCCCATTAGCTAAAGTGGTGCTTCAGGTTAAGAACAGGCCTCCAGAACGAATTAAGTACTTAATCCGAGGTACCATTGTAATAGGACCCACATAGGGGAGGATGGAGGTCCAGGAGATTCCTTGGAATCTTGTTTTTATTATTTATATTTGTTAAATTTCTGTAAAATTTTAAGCTGAAAAACTATATCTATATATATATCTATATATATATATATATATATATATATATATATATGACATGCTATTTTGCCTCCAATCAGCTTGTGGCCCTTTGTTAAAACGAGAATTTTGGCCTGTAAGCTTCCCCGCATTGACATTTCATTCCAAAATACTGCAGTGGCGCCTTCAAGGATAGTCGCATTGCAAAGGTACCCTTTGTGTTGCCCACTCAATGAAATCCACGTACAAATGACTCATCCACCACAGCTGTAACCAAATCGGCTGATTTGATTTGTCCAGAAGGCTAAATTTATTATGCCCCTCTTAGCAAATGTAATCCCAGCTTCTCCTTGCTAATAATAATAATAATAAATGTCGCTTTTGGTTCCCTTGAGACTGGAAAAGAGACCTTTGCATTTTCCAGGCGCAACTCGTCCTCTTCCACCCCGCCTTCCAGCTCGGACAGATTCCATTTTCGTGATGGGAAATGGCTTTATCTTTGATTAAAAGAGGGACTAATCAAATAGAGTGCATCGTCAAGCAAGGGCCAAGATTCCAATACTCTTGGCTGCCGCACAGCAGTAAGGCAAAGTCAATGTCCCTCTTCGTAGTGCAGCCACAAAACCCATTACCATTCGTTGAGGATGTGACCTGCATCTCAAATAAAGGAGAGCGCCCTTCAGCTAGGTTCTTCTTTTATACATTCTTGGTTTCATCCTCAGAGTCTGTAGAGGACCTCTTTTTAAAAGCCCCATGACAACTTAAAGCATCCATCTAAGACCTGCAGACATTGACTTAGGTATGGGGAACCTGTGGCTCAACTACAACTCCATCGTCCCTGCTCATTGGGCATGCTGGCTGGGGCAGATGGGAGTCGGAGTACAGTAGCATCCAAACAACCACAGGTTCCCCATCCTTAGTTAAGATTGGTGTCAGTTTTCTAGAAAAAGAGGTGCCAGAACTCACCGTAACTCTGAAAATGGTATTGGCACCCACCTGAACTGAGTTCTGGAGAATTCTGGCTGGAAAAAAGCTCTGGTTAAGAGCATAAGATATCCTTCTTGATGAGAGACACTTCTGTAAAGATGTAAAGATACAAGCTGTCTTAGAAATGGATGGATACAGTGACTGGCATTTGTTCTTTGTTTTTTAAAAAGGATCAGACAAATTCATGATGGCAGCTCTAAACAGACTCTTGAGCTGAAATATTGCTTAGGGGTTTTAGTTGGGGCAGAGTTGTTGCTGCTATTATTTTTTGAATCTTTATTTTGCATTTTTATTATGATTTATGTGGAAATTGTTCAATTTGGTTGTGTACTTTTTGATATTTCATTCATCGCGGATGGCTATTTTTGTAGTGTTTTGAACTGTGTAACTTTTTCTCATGCTGTAAGCTGCCTTGAGCATGGTTTTAACTGTGGAAAGGCAGTGTACAAATGAAACAGTGTTTGTACATAATGAATCTTGTCTCTGATATTTATTCATACCTTGCCTTCCAGTTCAAAGAATTCACAAGGAAGTTTCCATTCGCAAAACAAAAATAAAATCATAGTTACCAAATATGCAACCAGTAGAAGCAGCTAGTAAAAAGGGGGGGGGGGGAAATGGCAGTAACAGTGCTTAAAAAACCACTTCCTTGTTCATTAAACACCTGGGCAAATAAAACAGTTTTAACCTGGAGTCCACAACACAAAAAGGTAGAAACCTGGGGAACATCTCTGGAGGTGGTGATTCTGCATCCGGACTGCCATCATAGAAATGGTTCCATCCATCCGCCATCTCCTATCTAATTCCTGGACAGACACTCTAAAGCTAATCCAAGTAAGCAATTTCACATTGAATCAGGCATTCCTTTGTGTACTTATGTCATAGTTGTGCCCTGATCATGCGGTAGAAATGTTCCTGGACTGTTCCACTTCAAAATGGGGGGGGGGCATATGTTTTGATGCTCTCTCTCTCTCTCTCTCTCTCTCACACACACACACACACACACACACACACACACACACACACAACATCCTCCCCCCAAAGAACTAACTTGCCAAGCTAGAAGCCTTCTTCATGGGATCTTGCCTGCTCTGATCAAGAAGCAATTGACCCAAGGAAAGCAATTCAGTCTTGCAATCTCCCAGCTGCAACAAGACGGGACACCAGCCAGCAGCAACTGCACCTCAAGATTCTGCAGTTTGGCACAGATGAGCTTTTAAGACTAAACCAGCAATGACAAACCGGTAGCTGCCAAGCCACCAGGTCTTATTGGACTCATAGAAAGCTTACCAAACTTTACTCAGGGGTTCGGTCAGGGGTCTCTATTTGGATTTTGCATAGGACATCTCAGGCAGGGGTATATACATGCGCTACACAACTCAAACCTAATGACACACGAGGGGGTCAGATCCTCTGACAAAGTCTCCATCCTGCCATGGAACTTGTAGGGCAGCTCGTTGAGAAAAGACATTTGACCATCCCAGCTAAATGTTTGTTTTGTTTCTAACACAGCAGCCTGCTACTGCCAACGGGACTCCCTGGTCCTGAATGGGGTAACTGTGCCCCTGAAGGACCAGGAGCACAGCCTGGGAGTCATTTTGGACTCACAGGTGTCCATGGAGGTGCAGATCGATTCTGTGTCCAGGGCAGCTGTCTACCAGCTCCATCTGGTACGCAGGCTGAGACCCTACCTGCCCGCTTGGACTACTGTAATGCGCTCTGTGTGGGGCTACCTTTGAAGGTGACCCGGAAACTACAACTAATCCAGAATGCAGCAGCCAGACTGATGACTGGGAGTGGCTGCCAAGACCATATAATACTGGTCCTGCATTGGCTCCCAGTATATTTCCGAGCACAATTCAAAGTTTTGGTCTGACCTTTAAAGCCCTAAATGGCCTTGGTCCTGTATACCTGAAGGAGCTTCTCCACCCCCAACGTTCAGCCTGGACACTGAGGTCCAGCTCTGAGGGCCTTCTGGCGGTTCCCACGGAGGCCCAGCCAGATGGGCGCAATATAAATTTATATTATATTATATTATATTACAATATTATATTATATTATATTATATTATATTATATTATATTATATTATATTATATTATATTATATTATATTATATTATATTATTATATTATATTACAATATTATATATTATATTATATTATATTATATTATATTATATTATATTATATTATTATATTATATTATATTATATTATATTATATTATATTATATTATATTATAAACCACTGCCTTTCCTGCTGGCCTCAGAAGACTGATAACACAAATAAAGATGGTCTGGACTCCGTACTAATGCCAAAAGTTGTACCACCGGCAGGCTTAATGAGCTTCAACAGCATTTGTCAGAGTACTTCCTTGAATTAGCCTAGTCATAATTCTGCAACATCAAGGCATTATCATTTACTGTAGATAGTATGCAGATGTCAACCTCCTTGTCATTACTTAGGATCCGTGGCCTTATGCGTCTTCTCAGTGCTCCATGGAACTCAGTAAGACTTGTATATAGCTTTATTTGGGCTAACTTTTTTACATGTTGCTTTGCTAAACTTTTGCTTTGTGGAGGTCCGGTGGCTAGAGGTAACTAATAAATGAATCTGACAAGCTTCTTCTTTTTTTAATTGGTTTTCCTTTAGTACTCACAAGTGTATCTTTACATCGTAACTTTACATCTTGCAATTATACATATTCTTGTTTTCAAAGTAGGTTTATGATTGTTATTATCATAGATCGGCAAACATTGCTGTACACAAAGAAGAAGACAAGAAAAAAGAGGAAAGGGGAAAAAACAAAAAAGATTTAATTTTAAAGTGACAATATTCTTCATAAATAAGTGACTTCCTGTCTCTTCCATTTTGTACCAATAAACTTATTGCCTATAGCCATCAATTGTCTTTTTATTTATAACGTTTTCTTATATATCAGTTTTCCTTTTGAAATTATTATCCACAGAAACTACTCAAGAGCCGTCACCATTTTTAAATTGCAGCAGTTACTCTTCAGGTATTCCTTAAAACAATTCCAGTTTGTGACAAATTCCTGTTTGGATTTATCTTTGATTTTTCTGATAAATAGTCTAACTCTGCATACTCTGTTACCTTTTGTATCCAATCAGATCTGGTGGGTATATATCTACTTTTCCAATGTGTAGCTATTATAACCCTTGCAGCTGTGGTGGCATACAGAAAGATTTTCCTTGTTTTGGGGTGGATATCCAAACCAGTAATACCTAATAAGAATGATTCGGGGGGGGGGTTGAATATTCACTTTCAAAATTATTTTTAATTCCAAATATAATGTCATTCCAAAATGGTTTAATCTCCCTGCATGTCCACCACATATGTAATGTATTCCCACCAGGTTCTCCACATCTCCAACAGTTTTCAGAGAGTTTTTTATACATCTTTGCAAGTTTACAAGATGCCAAGTGCCATTGATAAAAAACCTTTTGGAAGTTTTCCCTGATAGTATAACAAGACGTAAACTTCCAATTTACCCTCCAAAGTTTTTCCCACTGAGACATCTCTATATTGTGGCCCAAAACTTGGGCCCATCTAATCATCATTGGTTTGACCTCGTCAAGGAAGAGTAGGTATACTTTCAAGAGGGCTCTAGTTTTTGTCCTAATTAAGTCTAACTCAAATCTTGAACTTTCTTGAGCAAAGCCTTCCCTTTTGTCCACTTTAAATCTCTCAAATAATTAATAATATTGGAACCAATCAATAATATATTCTCCTACTTCTTCAAATTATTTCAGCTTTAGTTAGTTCTCTTCTTCTTTCAATAATATTTGGTACGTCGGCCAGTTTCCTTCTGTGTTTTTCCTTTTAACCGCTAGGGCTTCCATTGATGATATCCACCTGGACATCTTAGGTTCTATAAGATCTTTATATTTTTCCCAGATACAAGGATTTCCTAACAATATGATTCAGGAAGTTTTGATGTACTTATGCTAGGTACACGTGCCAGCCGTATCTATTGTTGTGTCCCTCTAAGTCAAGCAGTTCTGGATTTTGGAGGGTACACCAGTCTTTTAACCATGTTAGACAAGCTGCCTCATAATACAGTCTTAGGTCTGGCAGGGAGAGGCCCCCTCTATTTTTAATATCCATTAAGATCTGATGCTCAATTCCCCTGCCAGATAAACTTTGAAATAGCTTGTTGCCATTTCTGAAGATGGTCCGTCTTCCCCAGTATTGGGATCAATTGGAATAGAAAAAGTAGTTTTGGCAGAATGCTCATTTTTATGACTGAGATTCTTCCTGTAAAGGATACTTTAAGTCTGGCCCAAATATCCAAATTTTGTTTGATCTCCTCCCAGGTTCTTACATAATTATCATGAAATAGGTTAATATTCTTTGACGTTAGCCAAACGCCCAAGTATTTTGCTTTTTGGCAGATTTTCAAACCAAACATTTTTCCCAGTTCTTCTTTTTCTTGGTTTGATATGCTCTTAACCAGTAGTTTTGTTTTTGTTTTATTTCATTTGAATCCTGCTACTTCACCGAAGTTTTGTATTATTTCCATTATTTTCGATAAGCCCTCTTTTCGGTTTTCTGTCATTATGAGCAAATCATCAGCGATTGCCTTTATTTTATAAGACCTATCTCCTAGAGTAATCCCTTTGATTTGTCTTTCTTCTCATATTCTTCTATTTAAGATTTCCAAAACCAAAATAAATATTAGAAGAGATAAGGGGCAGCCTTGATGTGTGCCTTTGTTAATTTGGCATTCCTTTGAGATATTGCCATTAATAATTATTTTGGCTTGCTGTTCAGCGTATATGACACTTATTCCTCTACAAAAATTTTGTCCAAACTTCATTTTTTCCAATAGTTCTTTCATAAATTTCCACGAGATGTTGTCAAATGCTTTATCGGCGTCAGCTAACATAATCACCGCAGGTTTGCCTATTTTAAGGTCCAAATACTCTAATACGTCAATGACATGTCTAATGTTTTCCTGCATTTTGCATCCCGGTAGAAATCCAGTTTGGTCTCTGTGTATCAACTCTTGTAGGGTTGTTTTAAGTCTGGAGGGCAAAACAACTGCGAAGATTTTATAATCATTGTTTAAAATCTGACAAACTTCAGTGGAACTTGCTGCTAAGTGAATGTGCATTGTTAGTCTCTGTTCTGTTAGATCTCACAGGAGGTTGCAGTGGTTCAAAAACCTGCAAAATTTGTTTGGCCACAGACCACTGATGGAGAACACAATGAATGTGTATGTACAAGGATCACTGTATCCAGCTGCCTTTAAGTTTTGGGGAAACTAATGCCCCATATATTCAGTCTGATTTTGTTTCTTTATTGATGGGAATCATTCAGATTGATGAAGAGTTTTGTGAAACTTGAAAGCTTGCACTCTCTAACACATGCTAACAGAAGTTGCACTAATAAAGTCAAACCGCTTCAGTAATATTACTGAAATGACCTTCCTGGGGCACAAGTCTGGGCAGTGTGTATGGGGGTCCTGGGCTGCCCAAACAGCAAGACCCCCCTCTTGGCCTCGCTGATGTGGTCCAAAGGAAAGCAGAGCAATACGTTTGGCAGCAGCTTGTCTGCAGGAGTTGCCGGAAGGAGGAGTACAAGGCTCCACCCAACTGCCTTAGGATTTCACTTCTTAGCCTTTACTTATCTTGAAGATATCCTGCAAGGCAATGAAGTCTTAGGATGAGAGTTTTCCTTCTCCCGAGTGGGCTACCTTCCCAACTTGATGATCCCATCTGCCCCTCACTTCCCTCTACAACATGTGCTTCTTGACCATTGGACCCACTATTGGTCTAGTCCACTCAATCCACCAGAGAGCCTGTCTTTGCATGCAGGGGCTAGCAAACACTGATAATTTAATTGTCTAATCCTCTTTTAAAGCCACCCAAATTGGTGGCCATCACTGCCTCCCACAGGAGTGTATTCCATAGTTTAACTATGTGTTGTTGGCAGGGACTGGACTGAAGGGGCTGAGACTGAGGAGGAATGGTGGAGATTGCCCCCCTTCTCTCCCTGAAGTGCCCAGAGAAGAGAAAGGCAGTACAATGGTACCTTGGTTCTCAAACTGAATCTGTTCTGGAAGTCGTTCCAAAACCAAAGCGTTCCAAAACCAAGGCACGCTTTCCCATAGAAAGTAATGCAAAATGGATTAATCCATTCCAGACTTTTAAAAACAACCCCTAAAACAGTGATTTAACATGAATTTTACTCTCTAACCAGACCATTGATCCATAAAATGAAAACAATATTCAATGTACTGTACTATAAAATAAATAAAACAGTAATGTAGATGATAAAAATTAAAATTACTTTTTTTTCCTTACATGCAGTGATGATAGTCATTGTTTGGATGGGGGCTTTTATCCATTTCCGCAGTCACACAATCAATCAATCAGTAGCTGAACTGGGTTCCACAGTCACAAAAACAAATTAACCAAAAAAGCCTCAAAAACAAAAATGCAAAATAAATAACAAAAACAAAAGCACCATTTGACTTCTGAAATGTTCGAAAACCAAGGTGCAGCTTCTGGTTGGTGCAGGTGCCCCGGAAACAATAGCCAACAGCCATTTCGGATGTTCAGCTTCCAAACAACGTTTGAAAACCAGAACACTTACTTCCCGGTTTTCGGGAACCAAGGCATTTGAAAACCAAGGTACCACTGTATTGAATTACAGAAGTGGTTTGAGGAAGGTCACAGCTCAGAGACAGGCGAACAGAAGAGTTGGGAGGTGTTGGGAGAAGATAAGGAGGAGGCAGAGCCGGCTGACACATTGTCACTGGAGAGTATTTCTGGACCCCCCCCCTTCTCCCATAATCCGGTGTTTGTTGAGAGTGCAAGAGCAAAAAGGCTCAGAGACAATTAGTCCATGGCAGCCACCATAAGGAGAAGTGCTGCTGCTAGGAAGGGAAGGGGAGGAGCTCAGTTGGAGCAACAACATTAAGGGGAGACTGACTGCATTCCTTTGTCTCTCATTATGTGGATTGAATAAACTCATTAGTGAGAACTCTTCTTTGGGTTTTTTGTCTACTTCTTGCTGTCACCGCGGAAGGACTAGAAAATCCCCAAGCCTGACACATATGCTTGTATCTTGCTTTTCTACCCAGGAGTTCCAGGTTATGTGTGTTTCCCTCACCTCCCTTCCTTCCCTTTTATATTCACAACAGCCTTGTGAGGTAGGCTCAGCTAAGTTAATATATGTACATAAGCAGTGTCAATAGATTGCAAGGGGAGGACGCAATGTAATGTCGTTCTTCCTCAGATAGCTGACTTGACAGCAATTGAAACCTCACAGCCGTTGGGGGCTTGAGCTGTCCTGCTCTCCCCACTGATGGTTCTGACTGTCTCGGCTTTGCCTTTCAAGACCTTCCCCTGGATTTTGAGCTTGCTCTTTACTAAAAAAAATTACACCTTTTGCTTGTGAATGAAAACAAGCTGTCATCCTTCAACCTAAATAGTCGGTGAAAATTGGCTGTGCTAAGTGTTCTCTCCAATGAGAGTAAAGGGGGTGATTGTGCCGTGCTGTTTAGTCCGTAGTTATTGTTATCAACCTTTGCTACCATCAGTGGCTTGGATAGAATAACTCCTAATCAATGTACGCACCCATCCTACTGCAGCCACCATGAGCTCAACAGAGCAGGGTATAAGCTCACTGCCATGTTGAACCTTCATCCAGTCTGAATGCAGGTGAAAGACGGGCTCTGAAGCAGCAACCGGCTATTGCCATGTTATTACCTGGTTAGCCAACAGCCCTGCTTTGAGTTAGTAAGTTGGAGAGAAGTTGGCGGCAGCGGTGGGTTTAACACATTCATAGAGCACTTTACCAGCACGTTTACTGAGAAGTAAGTCCAGTTTGCTTCCATCATTATAAAAAAGGGCATTTTCGTGTTGCTGTTCATTACACAATCAAGACATTTGAATTCTATAATATTGTTGGTGGCAGCGGTTTTTTTGTATAGGGAGCGGGAATAGAAGATAATGCAAGGGGATCTTTTCTGTAGGGTCTGTAAAGAGTTTTCTCTAGGTGTAATGCAAGGCTTGGTATCTAAAAATCACAGTTGTGCTCTCTGCATATGCTGTCTGCATATTCTTAAAATCACTTTGCTTTCTGTTAAACCAAAGCCTCTGCTGTGAACCGGGACTCCAAGACTGAGCCTTAATTCAGCCCTGTCTGAATGTTCCCTTTGTCCCGACTCTGCCAATAGTGCCCGTGGGGACGGTGAATCCCCTTCTCTTCCCACCCACCCACCTGCCTGCCCCTTTTCCCCCAGTGAGTCAGAAATCATTTCAGGGAAACTGGAAATTATCCTCTTGGGGTTGTCAGATTCTCACGTTATACAGTCCTCTTCAGAGCTGAATCTGTTTCTACTAAAGCAGGAGGTGGGGGCGGGCAGGGAGTGTGTCCTGGCTGGCTCAGAACAAGGGCTCCTCCTCGCCCCACATCCCGTTTCCAGCAGGAACCTAGTCCAATGCGTCTGAGAAGCGCTCCAGTAAACGCACTCGACCCTTCCCTTTCCTTTCCTTTCCGAGTCCTCCGCCGTAGACTGCTTCTGAGCTTGGAGACTCCACTCCGCTAGCCTGATTGGTGGCCGCTACACTCGCCTGCGCGGACTTGAGCGGATTGCGACTTTCTCCTTTTTTTAAAAGCCCTTTCCAGCTCCAGCAGGCTTGGCATTCTTCTCTGCCGAGCGGCGCAGCAGCGCTGCACTCAACACACGCGTCCCCTCTCTCCCTCTCACTCACACACACACACCGGGCCGGCTCTCTCTCCCTCCTTCCGAGGGAGGTCTGCTCCGGGGTGCGGACTCCCCGCTTAGCAATTGGCTAAGACTCCTCCATGTGTTAAATTAGCATAAAGAAACGCAGCTGGCGAAGGAACCACTCGGGGACCGGAGCTGAACTGTGCGTCACAACTTGCGCGGGGTGGGAGGCCAGTGTGTGAGTGCGTGAGGGTGGGGGGAGCCGGCTTTTTTTTTGGAGAGGCGGGGCGGAGGGGAAGGAAAAAGTAAGAGCTGGCAAGTCCATCCGCGCCGGCGGCACCAAGAGGCAGGCTTCTCCGTCAAGGAAGGCAAAGAGAGAGCGCTTGGAGGCAGCCAAGGATGGAGTTGCGGAAGGGACGGTCTGAGCTCTCCAAGAGTCCCTGAGCTGGAAAGAGAAGCAAGGGGGCGAGGAGGGAGAGAAAGAGAGAGATCCTTGCCCTCTACTCTCCAGATTGGATGGATTGATGGGCAACCCTCGGTTCCTGCCACCTCGCGAAGCCTTGGCCAGGGGGGAAAAGGCGAAGGCAAGCGCAAGAGGACGCACCCTCGGATGCCTCTTGAGAAAGACTGACAGCACTCAAGGAGCGCCGCTTGACCAGAAAGAGTGAGAGGGCGAAAGAAGAGAGAGCCTCAGGATTCCGGGCGAGCAGGCGAGTGAGGTCCGAGGGAGACGGATAGGAGGAGGAGGAGGAGGAGGAGGAGGGGAAAGACAGACGGAGAGAGGGAGGAGGGAGGGCTCCGTCTGGAAGTCGAGCCACCGAGGTGCGCGTCTGGCTCCAAAGGGCAGCGCGGAACACCGGAAGGAGAGGAGCCGGTAGGAAAGGCTTGTGGGTGGGGGGAGCAGAGGCAGGTGAGAGGGTCTCTGGAAGGAAAGCCGGGGAAGCCAGGGGTGGCGTCGTAGAACGGGGGAAGGCGAGGAGTGAAGGGAGGCGGCCGAGCCTCCAGGGGAAGTGGAGGAGCGAGGGAGAAAGAGAAAAGAAAGAAAGTTCGTTCTGGAGAAAGGAGGGAAGCTGGGTAAGACAGGAGAGGAAGCATTGTTAGACCCTGGGAAATGAGATCTGGGGAAAGAGGGGGTTGAAAGACACGGAGAAGTGAAGGGAGGGAGGGAAGAGATAGATAAGAGAGACAGAGACTGGTGGGACAGACGAGGCTCCTCTTGCCGCCACCTCCACCCATCCC
Organism: Podarcis raffonei; assembly: GCF_027172205.1. Classification (NCBI taxonomy): domain Eukaryota; kingdom Metazoa; phylum Chordata; class Lepidosauria; order Squamata; family Lacertidae; genus Podarcis; species Podarcis raffonei. The sequence goes on from NC_070606.1 coordinate 24,557,535, forward strand.
AGCAGGGCTCCTCTGCTCCCCTCGCCCCATGCCCAGCTAACGCCTCCTGCGGCTGCTGCAGCTGCTTCTCCTTTCCCTGGACTCCCAGCGGCTGCGGAGGATGGAAGAGGAGGCCTCCGCCCCGTCGGGGCCCCGCTCGGCGGTGGAGAAACTGTCGGAGGCGGTGGGCCAGCGCACGAAAGCCCTGAGCAGCGCCCTGCATGAGGCCAACCGCCAGCGGCGCCTCCTGCTGGTCATCGTGTGCGTGGCGCTGCTGCTGGACAACATGCTGTACATGGTGATCGTGCCCATCGTCCCGGACTTCGTGGCCGCCCTCAACGTCGCCGAGGAACGCCAGCAGGGAGCGCAGCAGCAGCAGCAGCAGCAGCAACAGGCGCCCGCCCCGGCCACCGCCGCCTCCAACATCTCCACGACAGGTGGTGGCCTGGGCTGGTCCCTCAACAGCACCCGGCCCATGCTGAGGCCTCGCTACCCGGCCGACAGCGACGACATCCGGATCGGGGTGCTGTTCGCCTCCAAGGCCATCTTGCAGCTGCTGGTCAACCCGCTGAGCGGCACGTTCATCGACCGCGTGGGCTACGCCATCCCTCTGCTCATCGGCCTGGGCGTCATGTTCCTGTCCACCATCATCTTCGCCTTCGCCGAGAACTACGGCACCCTGTTCGCGGCGCGCAGCCTGCAGGGCCTGGGCTCGGCGTTTGCCGACACGTCGGGGATCGCGCTAATCGCCGACAAGTACACGGAGGAGTCGGAGCGCAACCGCGCGCTGGGCATCGCGCTCGCCTTCATCTCCTTCGGCAGCCTGGTGGCGCCCCCTTTCGGAGGCATCCTGTACTACTTCGCGGGCAAGAGGGTGCCCTTCCTGGTCCTGGCCTTCATCTCGCTCCTGGACGGCCTGCTCCTCCTGTTGGCCATCAAGCCTTTCAGTGACAGGTCTCGGGACAACATGCCCGTGGGCACCCCCATCTACAAACTCATGATAGACCCCTACATCATGGTGGTAGCCGGGGCCCTCACCACGTGCAACATCCCCTTGGCTTTCCTGGAGCCCACCATCTCCAACTGGATGAAGAAGACCATGGACGCCAACGAGTGGGAGATGGGCCTCACCTGGCTGCCGGCCTTCATCCCCCACGTGCTGGGCGTCTATGTCACCGTCAAGCTGGCAGACAAGTACCCCCACCTCCAGTGGTTCTATGGGGCGCTGGGCCTGGCCACCATAGGGGCCTCCTCCTGCATGGTGCCCGCCTGCCGGAACTTCTGGCAGCTCACCGTCCCTCTGTGTGGCATCTGCTTTGGCATTGCCCTGGTGGACACCGCCCTGCTTCCCACCCTCGCCTTCCTGGTTGACGTCCGCTACGTGTCGGTCTATGGCAGCGTCTATGCCATCGCCGACATCTCCTACTCGGTGGCATACGCCCTGGGGCCTATTGTGGCCGGGGAGATCGTCCACTCCTTTGGCTTTGTGCAACTCAACCTGGGCATGGGCCTGGCCAACGTGCTTTACGCCCCCATCCTCCTGGCCCTCAAAAACATTTGCCAGATGAAGCCCTCGCACTCGGAGAGGAACATTCTCCTGGAGGAGGGGCCCAAGGGACTCTACGACACTATTAAGATGGAAGAACGCAAAGGCAAGGGCAAACACCTCCACCCGGTAGGGGGCGCTGAAGAGAATAGCGTAGACTCTTTCCATAGAGACTTCAGAGGGGCGTCTGAAGAGGACTCTTCAGACTATGACTATACTTAGAGGGTGGGCGGAGTACCCCAAGAGGGAGTCATGGAGAGCATCTTGGCTGTTATGCCCCAATGTGCCAATATACTACTTTAACCTTTGTCTTGATGTGATGGCTTTTTTCTTCTTCTTCTTCTTCTTCTTCGTCTTCTTTCTCAAAGGTATTACCTTAAACACCCTGTCAAGATGAAAGCTCCAGATAACTATCCTAACATGAACGGTGCATTTGCAGAGATCTGTGATGGTCCTTTCCCGTTAAAAGAGGGGAGGACACACGTCCAAAACTCCCTGACAAAAGCCTGTTGTGCCAAGAGGTTTTTCTCGCAATGTTTGTGTGTGACTTTCGGCTGGTTCACACATACATGTACATCACTAAGTTTGCCACATACACGGGGGTAATGCTATCCCTTGGAAGCGTTTCACACAATTACACGGGTTTTCTTTTTCTCCCCCCCCCCCACACTTGACTGCGGCACACTTGATGACTTGAATGTATGAACTGACTCCGCCGAGAAAGCGTTGTGTTTTTGAGGTGGTCTGAAAATTATGTCTGTGGTGCTGGGCTTGTGAGGGTCTGCTCCTCCTTTGTGAACCATCCCCTGGATTTTGTAGCTCGAGGGAAACAGGTGCCAATCACCCTGTCCTGCATAAATTCTCATAGAAACACCTTACAACACCATTGAAGTATCTTCTTAAAATTGTAAGGGAGAAAAAAGTAAGTTGCAAAATGCACATCCGGGGTCTCAATAAATATTGTACATTTTTATAAATATATATAGGTACCTGTGTGGAAACTGTCGGTTTCATATTTAATGCCAGCAATGGAAATCACGTCGTATTATTTCTCCTCTCAGCGAGGGGGAAAGAAATCTGTAACCATTTATTTATTTTTCTGTTGTGCTGCTACTCTGATAAATGCAATATACCGTACCATGTTTTAGTCTGAAACTGCTACACTGGTTGTGCCGGCTGAATAAATGGCGTTCAGGGGAACCGTACCTCTTGGCTTCGTTGTTTGTTTGTGTAAAGTCTCGGGGTGCAGTCCTAAGCATGCTTATTGAGCAAATTCCATTGCATTCGGTGGAACGTCTAATAATAATGCACGTGACTGTCAAATGGGTCCATATAGGAGCTTTAATTCCTGGCTTCAACAGTAAAGTTATAGGAGTCATTCTGGAAATATAACTTCCGTCCCCCGCAAGAAATCCGCTTGAAATCATATACTCCTGCCACCTACCCAAATACTATAGAAAAAAGACGAAGGCAGGCTGGCCAGATCCAATCAAAGGGAAGCACTTTAATTTTTTTTAAAAGCCACTGCCATTAATGTACACCTGTGTGCTTAAGGCTACAATCCATTACCCACTTTCCTAAGAGTAAGGCCAACTGAAATCAGCTAGTAACCTCTGAGTAGACGTGCATAGGATTGCACTGCCAGTCTGGCCCCTGGAACTCAATGAGACGTGCCTCCCTCTTGCCCACGGTTTCTCAAAAATTAGTTGCGCTGAGCTCAAGAGGACTTGCCTCCTGGTGAAGGTATGCGTAGGATCACAGCCTTAGCAATGGTTAAATGAAGATTTGGAATCAATTGAATTTTCAAAACTTCGCGTCTCCAGATGGCGCACCGCTCTCCGCAAGCATTTATACAAAGTAAAAGTATATTGAAAAGTTTTGTGAGCAGGGATCGGAAAGATTTTGGTGACGGGTCTGGATCAGGAGAGAAAGCGTGCTATTGTGCGCCTCTCGTTTATTTCCATGGGGCTTGCGCAGGATAACTTCCCGGTGGATCCTGAGGTTAAGCGTGCAAGGATTGTGTTTCTTATTATGGAGTAACTGTGACTTACTTCCGAGTAAGCAGAGTCGAGCCTGCAGTGTGCCTCCTAAAGTCCACTGTATCAACCAAGCGGCACTTAGGATCCCGCTGCGCATCTCCTTCCTTGCAATCTTGCGCAAGGATTAGGATGCTTAAGACCGCGGTCCTAAAGTTGCTTCCTCGGAGTAAAGTCTCAATACATTTACTGGCGCTCACTTCCCAACAAATGGATTATGGAGAAGAGCTAGAGCAGCTGTTTTTCATGCAGAAGATCCCAGGTCAGTCTCTGTGATCTCCAGGTCGGAGCTTCTGCCTGAAACCCTGGCTCTCCATAACGTATGCAATAGAATCATAGAATTGTAGAGTTGGGAGGGACCACTAGGATCATCTAATCCAGCGCCCTGCAAGGCAAGAATCTTTCGCCCAACGCGAGACTCGAACTCACGACCCTGAGATTAAGAGTCTTATGCTCTCCCAGCTGAGCTCTACCTAGATGGAGCAAATATCTGGCTAGCTATAAGGCGGCTTCTTATGAGACTCTTCATCCCATGGGTTTCTTGGGGATGGGTCGACCCCATCCTAAATGATCAGGCTCCCGGTTTTTGAACTCGTGGTCCTGTGCAACTTTACTCGGAATTAGCTCTCTCCTGTGTGCTCAGCGGGGCTTACTTTCGAGTAAGTGCCTCGCTCCTCAGCCCACGTGCCCTCAAAAGACAGAGGCAACTTCTGGAGCGTCTCCAGTTCACCTGGTGTCGTCGCTTTCATTCTGCTCCTAGACCTACAGAAGGGCACTCACTTTGTTCATGGCTTCCCCCCACCCAGCTTGGATCCGGCAGATTAGTTGTTAATCCTCTCCCCACCTTCCCACCCACGTTTGCATTTCCCAGTATTCAGGTGCGCGGGACTGGCTCCCCTTAATTGACTCGGGGTCCTCAGCTAGAGGGAAAAGGACCCAACGAGCTCGCGACCCAAGAGATCGGTTGAGAGCGTTGGTGGACAGCTTTCGAGAAAAGTCAATACAATTGTCATCATAATTGAAGAAAGAAAAAAAAGGGAGCGGGGGGGGGGGAGAGAGAGATCTCACAACTCTCCTGCAGACAAGCTATGAGAAGGAGGTTGGTTGGAGCGCTGTTCAGCTCCAGATCAGCCTCTGTCAAGCTGGGGGAACCGGAGGTAGCGCTGAGCTGATGAATAAGCGATTAGACGGTGGCATCTCCTTCCTGCCCTTGCTTCTCCCTGGTGCTGTTTCGCGCCGGGTGTGCAGGAGCATCGCAAGAGCTTCGCTGGGTCTCTCTCTAGCATCTCAATGGTTTGTTTTGTGTGTGTGTGTGTGCGTGTGTGTGTGTGTGTTGTCTAGTATCCCGTTCCCCAAACTGGTCACGCAGATAATCCAGGCAGCCTAAACCTGCCTGTACAACAGGTCTTCAGTGGCGGACTGACTCTGAACATGGAGATTATTACACTCGGTGACCCCAGCCAAGAGCACTTCATCTCCGCTTTCCCTCTCTCCACGTACCCCTCCCCACCAATTCATTTTTAGCCCCTATCATTCCCAGGGCAACACAAAACCGGTTTACATTCTGATCTTAAAGACGCCTGCTTTGGGGCGGGGGGAGGAGGGGAATCCAGCCGATGAGAATTACCGAGGTCCCTTCGTTCCCGCCCCCAATAAAATATTTGAGGGGGCTGGCCCCCCACAAAACTGATGAGCATCGCCATTCAAATAGTGTCCGTGCATCTGTTGTGTGATCGATTATGCGTGGCGGGGCTTACCTGCCCCCCACCCAATATTTTATTCAAGTTGGCACCCCTGTGAGAGAATATAATATCGCAGGCCTAGGTCCCTTTCCCAGGGTTGATGGGGGGGAGGGACACACCTTTGTATCTGCAGCTCAGGGGGAGATGTAGGATCTGACCTCCTGCATTCACATCCAAGGGTTCATTTCGTTCCAGAACCCCGGGGAACCGAATATTTCGTTTCCCCCGAGAGCCCCGGTTCTTTCTCTCGCCGCGCGCCCCCTTCTCTCCCCCACCCACCCTCGGAGCTCTCCAGCTGTGGCTCAATACGATTCAATCATTTCCTCGCAGACACACAAGTTGGTTATTTTCTCCGCAGCTCCGTTGAAAAACCATCTGATTCCGACGCACGAGAAGGGCCCTGTCGAGCTGTTGGGGGTGTCTACCCTAAAGAGCGCTTTGGAAATGCATTTTCAGCCACACTTGACAAAGGAGCTCGTGGTGGGGGGTTGTTGGCTTTCGATTATGCAGCCAAAAGAGGGGGAAAGAAAAAAGGAAAACTGACGCCACTTTAAGGGGGGGGTTATTGGGGAGGAAAGAAATAAACCCAACAACGAATTTTCCTCTCCAGCTCGCTCGTTTGTCACCTAAGCGCAAGAAAAGGTTCCTTCTAAGCCCGTTGAATGTTATTAATACTTTAAAGGCTGAAAGCCGATTCACGCTTACTCGCGAGGAGGCCCCTCTGAATTAAGACAGCCGGCCAGTAGGAGTGGGATGCACAGGATCAAAGGTCCCTAAATCGAATTAACACCGTGCTTTTCACATTGCGAGTGAAACAGATCGCAGATTACACATTGTTGGGGAAGGCCGCTTGGATCCAGGGAAAGCGCTGCTTTCTTATCTTTATCGTTGCTTGATCATTCTGAGATCCGTTTCAGGGGGAGGGACATTAGCCCCACGCTTATAAAAAGGAGGCGGTGAATCTGGATATGGGACTGAACTGGGGCGATGGCGGGAGCTGGCAGATTAGCAAGGTCATCGCTAACACTTCCCCCACCGAGAAATAAGTGGTGCAAGCCTTCGCCTGCCTCTTCATAAGTAATCCCCATCGAGTTCAGTAGGATTTACTCTCAGGAAAGTGCAGATAAGATCGCAGCCCTGGGTCTGCAACTTCTGCTTCAGAAGAGTAACGTGCTGCGAGATCACCTGCGCCTCATGTGCACGTTTAATCGGAACGAAGATTCACCGGGTTGGGTTGAATAGGACTTGCTCCCAAGTAGGGGCGAGCAGGATTGCCCTGTTGGGTTTTAGAGAGAGAGAAGCGGGCACTTAACTGGGACCATGATTGTTGCAACGTCGCAACGAATGTCCAATACATTTTTTTTAATTGCAATTATGTCCCACCTTTCTTCCAAGCAGTTCAAGACAGCATACAATAGTCTCCCTCGCAACCCTGTGAGGTAGGATAGGCTGAGAGACTCAATCCTTCCAGATTCTGGGAGTCTTTTGCAATCTCTCCGCCCCAGAACTTGCATCCTACAGTAGGGGGTTCAAAGAGATGTCTTTCTTTGTCTCCTTGGAGCAGTGAGGGACAGTCTGTGTTTTCCCCCTCGGCTGTGAGGTTCAATGAAGAAGAGCGCTGGACTTGGAATATCTTTGCCACAAACTTTGAGCAAGTCTCCTAGCTCAATTTGAGAAAGGGAAATATTCTTGACATATCGCAGTTGGGTAGGCGAGTTTGAACCCAGAAAGCGACAGGAAACATCTTCGCCAACAAAGAGTGTTACATAAATCACACCAGTTATTATAAGGTTCGGTTATATTTACGGAAGCAATTACTGTATCTCTGAAATGTAACTCTGGAGGCGGGGAGCGGAGAGGGGCGAGGTTACCTGCCTATGGAAATCCACTACAATCTCCTTTCTGGGATTGCTCAAGAGCAGGGCACGTTTAAATTACCGCTGTGGTTTGGAGGAAGGATGCTAAGAATTCGCGCTCAAGAGACCTCCAGCTCCTTTGAAGGGAGCCCTAGGAGTGAAACACCTATGACCCTCTTTCAAATGTGCAGACTCGCCCTAACTTTGCCCAGAAAGCACCTCTTCCCCCACGCTGCCTGACGCAGCGCTCTGTGTAGTTCGGCAGCCAGCTTGCTTTTCACACAAGCACTTGGTCCAACCAGAGAGCGCCTTCCTTGGCCTATTGCAGTGGTCTTTTTCCTGGCCCACCGCTACCGCCACCGCCCTTATCAAGCAGCAGCAGCCTGCCTTTCATCCACAAGCAGCGACCCTCTTCCACCCCAGAGAGGTAAACATTTTCGGTGAGCTTCTGTTGCTCGTCGGGTTCCCTAGTTTGGACCGCCTCCTCGCCCACCCCAGGCTGCGCGAATAGGAAGGGCGAAGGGGAGGAGTTTCCACACCCAGCCGCGGGGGGGGGAGGAGGAGGAAGGTGGGTCGCGTGGAGAGGGGGCAACCCTCCGAGCGCTCGCGCGCGTGGCCACAAGGCTCGCCAAAGCGCAGCTGGCGGCGCCGAGGTACCATGGACAGCTCCGCTGGAGGCTGCTGAGCAGCTCCTTTCTCTGCCAGCTGCCCCAAACCCGAGACTTCTTGGCTGGCAGGTTCTTGCTCATCAGCACCGGTCCTCGGGAGAAACTTTGCCTCGCCGCGATCGGTATACGAGAGCCAGGTAAGGAGAGGCGCCGCTGCGCGTTTCCAAACTCATGGCCTCAAAGGACGCGCGCTGCGAACGTGTGACTGGCGCCTGAGTCGCCTTGAAAAGCAGGGAATCGGTGGTCGCCCGGAAAAGGGGTTTCTTTGCAAACAAAACAAACAAACACACACGGTAGAACTTTCTGCCGTCTCTATCCTATCCTGCCTCGTCTAGGAGGGAATATTTTTCTTTTAAAAGCCAACGAACGCCCGTTTCCTTGCTGATCTGCGCGCTCTTTGGTTTCAGTGGGACTCTCCGTCTGCTCAAAATGTCCATATTTTAAGTGGGTGGCGGATCCGGCTCTGGGTTGCTAACTAGGGTCGCCTGGTGGTGTTGGTGGGGAGTAACTTACTAACCTCGCTCCAGTCTGCCATTCCCTTTCTCAATTTAGGGGAAGGGGGGGAGTGTAAGGGAAATATTTTACGCTAGCGCTGTCTTTGCTAACTGTATGCATGCGCCGAAATGATCCGATCTGGAACCTTACCCTCCCGGTTTAAAGAATTCTTCCCGGCTAGGGCTTCCCAAGGAGTGAGGCCCATTGAACTCAGTGGGGCTTACTCCCGAGTAAACGTGCCGAGGCTCCTGCTGGAAATCATCCTCAGGCCCATCTATCGTGATGCTGAACTACTAGAGTGGAGAGGAACGCGATCCTCAAAGACCATCGAGGCTGCGGTCCCCTAAATGCTTAATCCGGAGCAGTGGCCCTGAAACGAACGGGAGCAAGTAGCTTTGGGGGTTGAGATCGCAGCAGCCCAGTTGTTTTGGAAAGCTGCAATAACCTGTTGCATCCGCACCACCCCTTCACAAGGCGCCGTTGGCTGGGGACAGACTTTCACAGGAACGCTTAAATCCTTCCTCTCTCGCATCGTTTTCTCTTAAGCTTCCTACTTTCCCACCAGCCTCTGGTCTTACTTTAGGACTTGGTCGCTTAGTAGTAGTATGTCCAGGTGGACTTGAATTCAAGACTCTGATCTCCCGAGAGAGGAGGAGGAGCATGCGGATATCAAGCTTTACAGATCGGCATTGGTCCCTTTGACGTTGCTTCGGAGCCTGCCCCATTCCTCCCAACACCTCGCCCCCTGGCGCGCCCCACACAGTCACCCCCATGCCTCTAATGCAAAATGCTCTTCTCTTTATGCGGGATTTCTCAGCATGCGCTTCCAAAGTCAAGAGCAGTGCTTCCCAAACCTGGGTCTCCAGCGGTTTTTGGACTACAAGTCCCATCATCCCTTGCTAGCAGGACCAGCGGTCAGGGATGATGGGAGTTGTAGTCTAACAACAGCGGGAGACTCCCCCTCCTGCCATCCTGGTGAAAATGGATAGCCAGCAACTGTAAATCAATGGGTCTTGGCAATTCATCTTCTATTCCTCTCCTATATGTTTCCTTCCTGGTGAAAAATGGATATGCAGCAGCTGTAAATCAATGGATGCTCGCAACTCCTCTCGCATCCCTCTGCTATATATGTTTCCTTGAGTATAACCATCCTGACCATGTCTGCTCTGAAGTAAGCCCCCATTGAATTCAATGGAACTTACTCCCAGTTAAAAGTTGCATAGGATTGCCTTCAGAGCACATTGATCTAGATGCTCCCTTGCGATGAGCAAACATCCACAGGGATGGGGAAAATATTGGCGCCTTCACAGTAAGTTTTCTCACTGGGAAACTAGGTATGAAAATTGTGTACAGTTTAAAAGGCAGGAAAATGTTTTCTAAGGTGTGTTTATCATTGCAGTGCAATCGATCCAGGCTTTTCCTTGTCTTTTATTTTGTAAAGTTTACAGAATGAAAGAAAGAGACAGATTCCTTCCTTTTCAACAGGAGCTTACAGCTAAGCTCTGATAAGGACGGTTGCAAGGCTCGGTTGTCAAGAGAAATGGATAAGGTGTCAGGACATGGTGGCATGTTGTTGTTTTGAAAAAATAAATAAATCCGCATACTGGTGTCACCACATATTGTCTAGGATGTATTGGTTGCTGCTTTCTAACAACCATATACCACATCTAGGCTCCTCTTGTCAATTCTGATGCACCTCTTGCAAATCACCGTGCTTAGCTCAGTTGGCTGCAGGATGGTGCTGATAACACCAAGGTTGCAAGTTTGATCCATATATGGGACAACGGCATATTCCCGCATTGTAGGGGTTGGACTAAATGATCCTCAGGGTCCCTTCCAACTCTACAAATCTATGATAATAATAATAACAATAATTTATTATTTATACCCCAGCCACTCTAGGTGGCTTCTAACAGAATATTAAAAACACGATAAAATATCAAACATTAAAAACTTCCCTAAAAAGGGTTGCCTTCAGATGTCTTCTAAAAGTCAGGTAGTTGTTTATTTCCTTGACATCTGATGGGAGGGCGTTCCACAGGGTGGGCGCCGCTACCGAGAAGGCCCTCTGAGTCTATGTCATACTCCACAAAGATAGGCTTTAAGCTATCTACAGGCCATGCTGCATCTAAATGAAACTGGAAGCCACTCTCTAGTCCCAAGTTTTGTTTTGGGGGAGGGGTGTTCATGCCCTTTGCACATGCCAAAAGCAGCTACCACCCTCTTTAGTTTTCCTGAACTTGAACCAGAACTGAGCTGGCCTTGGAGTGCTAGAGCTCAAATGAGGGGCTTTCTAGAGGCGAAGAACGTAAGGGAGCTGCCTTACAGTGAGTCAGATTGTTCAACCGCCTGGCTAAGCAATGCCCCAAACTGACCGGCAGTGGCTGATCGCTATTTCCGGCAGAATTCTCTGCCAGCCCAACCTGAAAATGCCAGGGATTGAACCTAGAATCTTCTGCATGCCTTGCCACTGAGCTATGGGCCTGCATGGATGGCTCAGATGGTTAGAACGTGCTGCTGATAATGCCAAGGTTGCAGGTTCAATCCCCGTATGGAACAACTGCATATTCCTGCACTGCAGGGTGTTTTACTAGATGTTCCTCGGGGTCCCTTCCAACTCTGCAGTTCCATGATTCTTCAGGTTACCTCTTGATGCAGCTTCTGAGAATGTCCATCGTATCACATGTGCAAGTACTGAAATCTACTTTTGGAACACACCTGGATTTTCCTACCTGTTTTGCTTTATTCTTACTGCTGTGGGAGAGGGTGAAGGACAAAGGGCACTTGAGGAACAAAGTGAGCTGGCTTATGGATATAGGCAGACCAAATACAGATACAAAATATGTAATAAGACCATTATATTCTGTCTTCGGCTAGAAGCAGATGGTACTTGCAACTATCGTGGAAGAGGAATTATTATTGCCTTTGGTGTTTCCATGCACATTTTTTTTTTTGTCCCACTGGACAAACAAGGTTATAAAGCTCTACAAAAATCTCACAATCCCTATATACATCCAAGGCCCCATTCACAAATAAATTAAAAAATAAATGTCTACCCCAGCCGCTGTCAGCTAAGAAGAATTAGTCTGACCTTCAAAGGTTTGTGGTTTTGGTAGCAAAATAGATGTCAGGAAGTATTAAAGCTGTTTATGCCTTAGTATTATCTCAATAAAATATAAATCATGCTGTTTTCATTGAATTCCAAGCACTGAGCTGCAGTCCGTGTTGTGTGCTAGTTAGAGCGGCCTTCTCCAACCCAGGGTTCTCCAGATTCTTTGGACTACAACTCCCAGTCTGGCTGGGGCTGATGGGAGTCATAGTCCGAACCATCTGGAGGGCACCAGGTTGGCAAAGGCTGGGTCAGACTATTGGCTTAGCAGTGGGAAGAGTTGGACGCAGATCCCCTCTCAACCACAGAGCTCACCTTGAGCCAGTCACTCTCTCAGCCTAACCTACCTGACAGAGCTGTTGTGAAGATAAAAGGGAGGCATGAAGAACTATGTGCCTAAACTTGAGCTGCTTCTTCTTCATCTTTTTAAATGAGCTTCTTGGAATACAGGCAGCATATAAATGTACTAAAGCAATCAGTAAAAATAAAGCAAGTTTTCTGAGATGACAACCGGTTTTGGTCTACCCTTTCCCATTGGAGCAAGGTGTGAGTTCTGTCATTTGTTTTAGACACTGCATTTTTCCATTTCTGTGATGGACTATGATAAACATGAAAGTACATAAACTGAGCTATTTATCAGACATGACAGTGTGTTGACGATGCCAATATTGTACCATCAACACTCTGAAAAACAATGACTGCCTGTCTGCGGAATCTACCTCTCTCCTCCTAAATGGAATGACATTTGACTATTCAGTAGTTTGTAAATTGTCCAGCTGTACAACACAGCATCTTTAATTTCATGGCCACCTGATCCCCAGCAGAGGGCTCCATCCCTCACCAAAGTTGTGGAACAGTGATGGGGAGCTTGCACTCCTCCATGTTGTTGGTCCTTCTGGACCATTGGCCATGCCAGCTGGGGCTGATGGGAGTTGGAGTTGGACACCGTCTAGAGGAGGCGTGGGGAACCTGGCAACCCACAGACCAAACATGGCCCACTAGGCCTCCCCATTTGGCCCATAAGGCTGTTTAGAAGAAGCTACACTTGTCCATAGGGAAACCATGCTCATACATGATGTCAGGTATGGGACAGGAAAGGGTGGCCCTCAGAGGAGCCACCAGGAGCTTAAAGTGGGCTTCCAATTGCTCCTTCGTGCTGGAACAAGGTTTGTTCCCAAGTGGGCATCAGCTGGTGGATGGTAGGAGCCTGTTTCACTCAAGGAGGTGGAAGAGGTTTGACTGCAGAGCTTGAAAGGAGAGGTGCAAGAGGGACAGAACCCCACTCTGCACTGATGCTCTCAATCTACAGTTTTGAAGTTGAAAAAACCAGTGCTGGGTTTTGGCCGATGGGCAGGGAAACCCACATGTCAACCATGTGCTAATATATAATATTATATTATTATGTCAAAGTTGGCCCACAAGGCTGGGAGCAGGCCTTGTTCCAGCACAAAGGAACATTGAGAAGCAAAACAAATATTTCACACCCCATCCCTGTCTGAGCCAAGTCTCAACGTTGAGCCCTTTGCAAGCAGTGCCTCCTAATCACCCTTCAGAGTAGAGATCCTAACTCTGAGAGAGTGCAGGATCAACCCACACATTCAGCAGAGGTGTTAATAATTGCACGACCACATCTCATCACTTGGCAAGCTCGCCTTCTCTGATATAAGCTCTGTTTATGAAAGGCAGTTGCAGAGAACCGTTTTGCATACCCTGCCAAGCTGTCAAGCGATGATGGCCGCAGCTCTCAGTTAAGAAACATGTTTTCATGCAAATTGGCCTTTTGTTGCTCAACTGTGAACATTCTCTAGCCTGACATATTGTCTGAAGCATAGGAGGTGCCCAAATTGTGGCAGCAGAGGGAGAAAACACTTTTTCCATGGTGGGGCTCCAAGATTGCATTGATAGTTTATATGGATCGCCCAGGTCACGTGGTTACTTCCCACATCAGCTGGAGATGTGATACTGGTCTGGATGCAGCCATGTGACCTGGGAATGCTATGTGGTCATCATTAGAAATGGAAAGTTCCACCAATGTGACATGTGAAGAAAGCCCATTCCCTGTGGCCCCCACACCACAGAGGCAGCCTGCTGTGAATGGAGCTGCTGACTAACATTAATTACAATACTGCAGTTTCTCTAACTGGGCAACAGAAATGTACATTATTTAACCAATTGAGCTCTCGTTGCTCAGTCCCTGCTCCTGCCAACCTAGCAGTTCAAAAGCACGTCAAGTGCAAGTATTTTTTTTTTTTTAATAATATTTTTATTGAACAATTTTTAATATAACAAAAACAAAACATACATAAACAAACATCAGACAATAATAAAACATAAAAACAAATACCATTTCATAACCCAATTTGTAAACCTTACTTCCTCGACCTCCCCTTACTTCCCGTTTCTGTATTCCAAATTCTTACAGTTATTCAGCGAAATCTTACCTTATTTTATTATAAATTTATAATATTCACCCTTATTCTCTTTATCATAACCCTTACTGATAGTAACCATTTATTTTAATCCAACATCATTCTAACTGTCACCAATTTTATAATGTTTCTTTAAATACTCCTTAAACTTTTTCCATTCTTCTTCCGCCGCTTCTCTTCCCTGGTCTCGGATTCTGCTCGTCATCTCCGCCAAATTCATATAGTCCATCACCTTCATCTGCCATTCTTCCAGTGTGGGTAGATCCTGTGTCTTCCAGTACTTTGCAATGAGTATTCTAGCTGCTGTTGTAGCATACATAAAAAAGGTTGTATCTGTCTTTAACACCCCCTGGCCGACAATACCCAAGAGAAAGGCCTCTGGTTTCTTGGTGAAAGTATATTTAAATACCTTTTTCAGTTCATTGTAAATCATTTCCCAGAATGCCTTAATCTTCGGGCACGTCCACCAGAGGTGAAAAAAAGTACCTTCCTTTTCTTTACATTTCCAACATTTATTATCAGGCAAATGGTAAATTTTTGCAAGCTTGACTGGGGTTATGTACCACCTATAAATCATTTTCATTATATTTTCCCTTAAGGCGTTACACGCCGTAAACTTCAGCCCGGTGGTCCACAACTTTTCCCAGTCAGCAAACATAATGTTATGACCAATGTCCTGAGCCCATTTAATCATAGTTGATTTAACCATTTCATCTTGTGTGTTCCATTTCAGCAGCAGATTATACATTTTTGACAAATTCTTAGTACTGGATTCTAACAGTTCAGTCTCTAATTTTGATTTTTCCACCTGGAAGCCTGTTTTTCTGTCTAGTTTAAACATTTCATTTATTTGGTGATAATGTAACCAATCTCTCACCTTCCCTTTTAATTTTTCGAAACTCTGCAATCTCAGTTTGTCCCCTTCCTTTTCCAAGATTTCCCAATATCTTGGCCATTTCGACTCCATATTTAGCTTTTTAACTGCCTTAGCTTCCATTGGTGATAACCATCTTGGAGTCTTATTTTCCAGCAAGTCCTTGTATCTAACCCAGACATTCAATAGTGCTTTTCTGACAATATGATTTTTAAAACTTTTATGCGCTTTAACCTTGTCATACCACAAATATGCATGCCACCCAAAAATATTGTTAAATCCTTCCAGATCCAAAATGTCTGTGTTTTCAAGAAGCAGCCATTCTTTTAGCCAGCAGAAAGCTGCCGCTTCATAGTACAATTTAAAGTCTGGCAGGGCAAACCCCCCTCTTTCCTTTGAGTCCGTTAATATCTTAAATTTTATTCTGGGCTTCTTGCCCTGCCAGACAAATTTAGATATATCTTTCTGCCACTTCTTGAAACAGTCCATTTTATCCATTATTTGTAATGCTTGAAACAAAAATAACATTCTTGGCAATACATTCATTTTTATCACTGCAATTCGACCTAACAAGGAAAGCTTCAAGTTTGACCAAATCTCTAAATCTTTTTTCACTTCTGTCCACGTTTTTTCATAATTGTCTTTAAATAAGTTCACATTCTTAGCTGTCATGTTCACACCCAGATATTTCACTTTTTTAACCACAGCCAGCCCCGTCTCATTCTGAAACCTTTCTTTTTCAAACTGTGTTAAATTTTTCTCCAATACCTTAGTCTTTAACTTATTCAATTTAAATCCTGCCAGTTGACCAAACTCTTGAATTATTTCCAAAACTCTTTTCGTGCTAGCTTCTGGCTCTTGCAGTGTAAGTACTAGGTCATCTGCAAATGCTCTCAATTTGTATTGTTTAACTCCGACCTGAATCCCTTTAACCAACTGGTCCCTCCTGATCATATTAAGCAAAACCTCCAGGACCGATATAAAAAGTAAGGGGGAGATAGGGCACCCCTGTCGTGTCCCTTTTTCAATCTTAAACTCTTCTGTTACAACATTATTTACAATTAATTTTGCTTTCTGTTCAGAATATATTGCACCTATACCATTTTCAAACCCTTGGCCTACCCCCATCCCCCGGAGGTTCTTCAGCATAAAACTCCAAGAAATGTTGTCAAAGGCTTTCTCGGCATCCACAAATATCAAAACGGCCTTAGTGTTTATATTCACTTCCAACTTCTCCAAAATGTCAATTATATTCCTTACATTGTCCGACAAATGCCTTTTCGGGAGAAAGCCCGCCTGGTCCCCATGAATCTCCTCCATCAAAACTCTTTTCAGTCTCTTTGCTAAAACATCAGCAAAGATTTTGTAATCCACATTTAGTAAGGAGATGGGTCGGTAGTTCTTAAGTTGGGTCTTTTCAGTCTCTGTCTTTGGTATAAGTGTAATATAGGCCTCTCTCCACGTATCAGGTGCCCTTTTCCCCTTCATAATCTCATTACAGACTTCCTTCAAAGGTTGTGTAAGTCCTTCCTTCAAAACTTTGTAATATTTGGAAGTCAGTCCATCTGGTCCAGGTGATTTGCCCAACGTCATGTTTTGAATGGCATCTTCTATTTCCTGTATTGATATCTCCTGATTCAAAATTGTCTTACTTTCCTGCGAAATCTTTTTCAACCCATTTTTCTCGAGGAATTGTTGTATATCTGTTTCATTCTGCGGCCCTTGTGTATACAATTGTCTAAAGTAGTTCTGAAAGCAATTTCTAATTTCTGCTGGGTTGCATATGTTCTTTCCTTCCACTTCTAAGTTTGTTACCGTGTTGAGTTTTTGTCTCTTCTTTATTTGCCAAGCCAATAACTTACCACATTTATCTGCAGATTCAAAAGACTTCTGTCTCATTTGTTTAATTTTCCATTCTATTTCTTGATTCATCAGTTCCATATATTGTGTTTGGTACAATTTAATTTCTCTTAGAATCTCTTGCGATTTTGGCTTCAATCTTAATTTCCTTTCCCCTTCTTTTATCTTATCCAGAATTTTCTCCTTCCTCTCATTTTGCTTTCTTCTCTTTAATGAAAGACCAATTGGACTTGATTTGTCTACAAGAGACCCATGTGACAAGAACACACAGAAAATTATTAATAAATAAGAGATTGGGACAAGAATTTATATCTTCAGACAGAGTAAAAAAAAGAGGAGTGGTGATCTATGTAAAGGAAAATCTGCAACCGAAACAAATCTTTAAGGATGACCAAGGAAGATATTTGGCAATTGAAATTCAATTCCAAGGAGAAAAATTTTTGATAGTGGGAATATATGCACCAAATGAAGGGAAAGCAGAATTTTTTAAGAAGCTGCATGAGACTTTAATGGACTATATGGATTATAAACTAATCATGATGGGAGATATGAATGGAGTAGTTTCAACAAATATGGATAAAGCACAAAGACAGGTAGTTACAAAAGATGGAAGACTACCAAAAACTTTCTTTGAAATGACTGACAATATGGACTTGATTGACATTTGGAGAACAAAACACCCATTAGAGAGAGAGGGAACCTTCTTTTCTGAAGCCAAAATGACATGGACTCGGATCGACCAAATCTGGGTGACTAGCAGTATGGCGTCAATTATAAAAAAAGTGGAAATCTGCCCAAAAACTCTCTCCGACCATAATGCAGTAAAGATGGTGATGAAGCAAACGACAACTGGCTCTTTCAGATGGAGAATGAATGACACTTTATTTAGAGACGAGGAGATCTGTAAAAAGGCCCAAAAAACCCTGAAAGATTATTTTGAAATTAATCTAAGGACTAAAGTAGAAAAAAGAATAGTATGGGACGCAAGCAAAGCCGTGATGAGAGGGTTTTTGATACAACAAAGCACGTCAAGTGCAAGTAGATAAATAGGTACCGCTCCGGCGGGAAGGTAAACGGCATTTCCATGCGCTGCTCTGGTTCACCAGAAACGGCTTAGTCATGCTGGCCACATGACCCGGAAGCTGTACGCTGGCTCCCTCGGCCAATAAAGTGAGATGAGCGCCGCAACCCCAGAGTCGGCCATGACTGGACCTAATGGTCAGTGGTCCCTTTACCTTTAATCTGCTTTCCAAGAATACGCTTCACAAAGCAGGTATAAAAAAAAGAATCACAAAACAAGATAAAACATACACCCCACACACTTTGCACCGTCCTTTTGAATGGTTATCTGTAGAAACTTCTTATTGAATTTTTTTCCCTGTATTTGCATTTTCGTACATATTTGTTTTCAGGCATCTAATCTACACTATATTTTGTATGAATATCCAGTTCCTATTATGCAAATGTGCATCTTGTATTTTTTTAAAAAAAGCAACAACAAAATGCCAGTTAGTAAGTCTTGTGTTTTATTTTTAAGGTGACTTTCAAAATACCCCAGCCCTGCCCCCACAAATGAACCTTATTTCCATTAACTAACTGGCCTATTATTTACCCCAGCTCAATTCCGTTTCTTCCTCCTTTTTTCTCGGCATCACTGCCCTGCCCCATACTTCAAATGATGCTGCAGATCCGTAATGTGTGCATACCTTGAGTCTACCTTTAGCATAATACAGGGACAGATGGCAACTACACCAGGGTAAATATTGCCAAAAGAAAATGAACTGAAGTGCAAGCAACTGTGATATCAAGGGAATAACTCTGCCATGCTATTCACACACACACACACACACACACACACACACACACACACCTTTTGGGCAAGTGCATCAAGACCAAATAGAGATTCCAAACTAAAAGAAATCCAGCAATATTGTCAGGAACAGAGATGTTAATTAAGACCTCTTAAGACCAGATACCTCCCTTGTGTAGTTGTGATTTCTTTCCTTACATTTGTGTAATTGTCATTGACAAGCATATCTCTTTTGCTTTGTTTTGCTTTTTAAAACTATGACCATAGTTGTTGGTTGTTGGTTTTTTTAAAAAAAAACCCAACTACAACCAAATCAGATTGTTTCCTGAGCCTGAAATCTTATGTACACTTCCTGGGAGTAAGCCTAATTAAAC
The DNA here is from genome assembly GCF_027172205.1 of Podarcis raffonei. Taxonomy (NCBI): domain Eukaryota; kingdom Metazoa; phylum Chordata; class Lepidosauria; order Squamata; family Lacertidae; genus Podarcis; species Podarcis raffonei. The sequence goes on from NC_070606.1 coordinate 24,576,313, forward strand.
ACAGTGCAATTTACCTCTGAGTAGGCACCCATAGTATTGGAACCAAATAGATTGTTCAGTCCCCATATGGGACAACTGTGTATTCCTGCATTGCAAGAGGTTGAACAAGATGAGCTTTTGGGTCCCTTCCAACTCTACTATTCTATGATTCTATGAATTGTTTTCTACAAGGGTAGAAAAATTAAGGAGGGTTTTGTTTTGTTTTTTAACTGACAAGCGCAGTAAATGTCAATCAACCGATGATTTAAAGTTCAGATTGACCTCTCTCGTCTATACTGGAGAGGGTTCCTCTGTCTGCCTCCTCCACCACAAGTTACTGCTGTCGCTTTGAAGAACAGTGAAATCCACAGGATCCTTTAAATGTCACTTTCCCCATCACAGGGCTACCTGGAAGAGAGGCGCATATGAAGCTGGGCCTAATCAAAGTAGCTGGCATTCATTTGTCTCCAAAGTCCTCTGCTCTTTTCAGTCATTTGGGCGACTGGCTGTAAAGCCATCCAGGGAATTGTTTCCATTGGCATAATCCAGTCTTCCTTTTGCAACACGAACCACTTGTGAAAGCTGCCGCTTGACATTGAAAATGCGAGACGCAGGAAATGTATCAAAACCGAGACTTTCTGTTTTGCTTTTGCTTAGCCTTCTTCCAAGGAGCTCAAGGTGATGTTACTTGGTTCTCTCATTCTCCATGTTATCCTCAAAAAAACCTCGTGAGGCAGGTTAGGCTAAAAGTTCGTATTGAGTTTGTTTGTGTTACAAAGCAAACAGATAAACAAGGAAAGGTACATCACCTTGGCAACGCCTCCCCAGGTGGGATTGGGCAACTGGCTGAGGTAGGCGGAGACCTCCAGGTATCCCACCTGGGGAAGGCGAAGCCAAGCCTATGTTCATGATGCCACATAGGGTCCAGGGGGCTGCACGCGACCACACAAAGGGCGCCCCCATTTAATGTGGGGAGCAGTCATTGTCTCCACTTTCAATTCATAGTCTTGTTCACAGTTCATTTATGTTTGGTGAGAGATACTTTTGTCATAGACATCTTGAAGTTGGGGGAAAGGAGAAGGTGGGGTAGAGAGATGGGGATATTGTTCTTTTGTTCTATTGCCTATTATCAGAGTAGGTCCAGTGAGCTTTCTAACTCACTCCTTGACATGGCCTCGACAGATCCCCAGTGATGTAGGCCTCTGATGCTGGCTGTATCCATCCCTTGTTTACGGCAAGGCTAGGCAACCTGTGGATGTTACTGGATACTAGCCCAGCCAGCATGGCCAGTGGTAAGGCATGATGGGAGTTGTAGTTCATCAACATCTGAGGACTATAGGTTTGTGGTTTGGAGCACAATACCTCCCTTGAGCCTTGAAATATAAGAAAGAAATTTGGCATGTCGGTTTTATGCTTCCAATATTCTAAGTTTACACGTGAGGGGTTCTTTTGTCTTGCACACTTTTCAAACTTGGGGAGGGCAGGAAGCAACATATTTTGTACAGGACAATCTGCCTTCAGTATTGGGAACTGTTCTGTTTCTAAAGCTCAGACCCTTGTGATGCTCCCCCATGTGGTCTTTTCAGAGAGGGGCAAAGAAAATGTGAAGCATATCGCCACGTGATCTCACTTTTGAGCATTGAGGTATCACAAGAGAGTCTGGTATGCACTTTTCTGGTGTAGTTTTCAACTTCCCACCCCCCCGTGAAATAGTTCAGAAGGAGGGAGTGGGCAGACATGTGGATACCTGGAACATTATTTGAGAGATCTATGCAGTTGTTGGCATATGCCAGGTGCTATGCAGAACTTAGAAGTGATCCTGTTCTTGCCCAGGGTTCCTTCAGTTGCTGCAAGATGATATGAAAAGAGGGATTTAAAGAAAATGGTATTTTGAGTCAGGTGGCAAATGAAGGCATCAGTAAGCTGCAGTTAAGTTGAGTCAGGAAAAAAATTAGTTAAAAGGAATTGTACTATCTTATTTCATTTTTCCCCAGGCGTGGAATATAAGACCCAAGCTCACTTGGAGCCTTTTGAGAATTTATGTTGGCATAAAGGATAATGGATATTTGGCAAAGACCAAGAGTGGAGGGGAGCTGTTAGTCAATGCATTAACCTTTCACCTTGGAATATCCATTTCCACATCTTGAGCAGATTGTTGATCAAAGTGAGCTTGGCAGGGTTTCATTTCAGTTGTCACAAAACTGATCACACATTATTCCATCACTAGGAATCAGGAAGTCTGAGGCCAGCACACACACACACACACACTTTTCACTTGCACTCCCATTACACCAGTGAGCATTCTGTAGAATGCTATTCCTCAGAAATAACGGGCACCTGGAGGCAAAATGGTGGTGAGGAATAACGGGCACCTATTGGACAGTGCCTGTGACATCACTGGTCATGAGCAATGCCTATTCCTCTTATTTTACATTGTATTTGCTTAATTGTCAGGGACTGGGCAGAGGAGGAATGATGGAGACCACCTCCCCATCCTGACCCTTCCAGGGAGGAGGAGGAGGAAGACAGCATAGATTTACAGCAGGAGTTTGAGGGAGGTCACAGCTCAGACACAGATGAGGGGAAAAGTTGGGAAATCATGGGAGAGCCGGAACAACACCAGGCTGACACGTTGTCATTAGAAAGCATTCCAGACCCCCCATCTTCCAGAACCCGGCGAGCCTTAAAAGCTGGAGAGCAAAGAGCTCAAAGACAGAGGGCACCTAGCAGCACCAATAGAGGAGGGGATGAGAATGACGAGTGAGGAAGTGGGAGAGACGGAGGGTGGAGATTCACTTGGGACAATGCCATTATCCAAGAGGCTGGGTTCTATAAAGACTGAATTAAAAAAGGACTGTAAGAGACTTTTCTTTGTCTTTATAATTCCTGGGCAACCAGTCGGGAGCCGCTGACAGCATCCTGACGTTAATTTTGTTTACTCCCTTGCTATAGTAACAAACATGGTAGCCCTCGAACCAACAATTGAGTAAATGACAGTGAAGTGCCTTCTCCAATGTCTTGCTGTCATTTTGTGGACCTGTTTTCTGTTTCTTCTCCCTCTTCCTTTAGTGACTTCTTCTGTGCTTCCCTCTCTCCAAAGAGTGCACATCTCCCATGTTGCATTAAGAGAGAGATAGGGTGCCCATTTGCAGCCCATTCATAACTATGCAGTAGTAAGACTCCCGCAATTCCTGTGATATGTAAACAAGATAGCACAGAATGGTTTTAATTTGGGACATTTGTTGGAGTTCACCTGTTGCTTCACTTATGCTCAGACTGTATAAAGGTAAAGGGACCCCTGACCATTAGGTGCAGTCGTGGCCGACTCTGGGGTTGCAGCGCTCATCTCGCTTTATTGGCTGAGGCAGGCGGCGTACAGCTTATGGGTCATGTGGCCAGCATGACTAAGCCGCTTCTGGTGAACCAGAGCAGCGCATGGAAATGCCGTTTACCTTCCCGCTGGAGCAGTACCTATTTATCTACTTGCACTTTGACGTGCTTTTGAACTGCTAGGTTGGCAGGAGCAGGGACTGAGCAATGGGAGCTCACCCCGCCGCGAGGATTCGAACCGCCGACCTTCTGATCAGCAAGTCCTAGGCTCTGTGGTTTAATCCACAGCGCCACCCATGTCTCAGACTGTATATATGTGTGTAAATAAAATAATACCACACCACAACCCTCTAGAGATGACACTCAAAAGAAACAGAACTTGGGGAACGATGCACCCCTGAGCAGCTCACTACTTAGAAAATGGGGTGCCTGTATTAGCAGTAATAATAATGGTGGTGACGGAAATGGATGAAAAGAAAGAAGAAAAGCCATATGCATTATTCTCTGAGATTTCAGTGTGCATCGCATCTACAAAAATGTTTTTATTTCCAAAAACTACAAATCCCATTTTCTTCCCCATGTGCATTCCTGTAATAGCTGCGAGTTTACACATGAACATAATGCAGCAGACTTCCCTGAATCCCTGTTCCAATCGATGATTTGTTTCTGTCCCCCTCCCCACACACTCCCAATTATTTTATTTCTAGACCTAAGGCGTACGACTCTGCAATCACCTGCAAGTGTTTTCGATTTTAGCTCTCCATCAAAAGGAGCAAACGCAACGCAAAGATGCCAATCCTAGAGAAAGCTGCGAAGAAGAAAGAGAAAGAAGCTTGCAGCCAAGATGAGATGGTGAGCAACTGTCTCTAGAAAATAATGGGATGTTGAACAAGGGGCTGGGTGTGTGTGAAAGTGGTCGATGTGACCTTGTCATTTTTCATGACAATTGAACACTTGGCAAATACACAAAAGGTGGCAATGAAAGATATAACATGCCAGGTTGCAGTGAGGGACACCAGGGTGGAATGTATCAGAAAAATGAGTGTCAATTAAGAAGGTTTAATAAATCAATTCACCTATTTCATTTTAAATAAATATTAGGTTGGAGCTCACTAATTCACATACAGTGACACTGCCCTTATAGGAAAGTCTTCTGAGACCTGGTGTTTGATCACATCTTGGGAAGAACAGACCAATTGGTTTCAAAATCTCCTTTTGGGTTCTGTTATCAATTTTGAAGGCCCCAGGGTATTTCATAAACATCCAAAAATCTTTCTCCTGGTAGTAACCAGAATGGTGATTTCTAGAGGATGGAAATCATCCTCTCTTTGCAATGCTGGTATACTCACAGCTGGTTCATAGCCCTTACTGACAAACTTGATGTCTGATATAATCTTGGCAAAGTGGGTGACTCAGAATTATGCTTTTGAGCAATGTAGCTTCACTTCATTTCCTTTATAAATGCTGTAGTAAAAGATACATGACCCCCAAACTCTCTTTTCATGAAGACACCCTTGTATGAAAGTAGCTGATACATAATGATGAATTGCATGGCTAGGACATAAATTCTGACTGGACCTTGTGACAAGCAGATATTTTGTAGTAGTCTACTCTGGTTTTTGCTTCCTGTACCCCCTTTGTAGCAGGTGTGCAAGATGTAAGGCTTGTCATTTCATTTGCACTTAGACCATTTCTTGTTCTGTTCTATTTCTTTCAGAGAACATTAATAAGATACCATTTTTTAAAATAAACTAAATCTCTGCCCTGTTCAGTACATCATTAATGCATACAGCTTGAGGTACTGTAGCAGATTTCGGAGACAGAAACGGTTGCATTGCTTTTTGCAATTCAAATTGTTACAAATTCTGCATTTAACTATTTGAGAGGGTGGGGGTTATACCCCAGAGGCAAAAGATATGCACGTACCAGATAGGTTTGTCATGGGATCAGATTCCTGCATCTTTGAAATTTGCACAAGAGGAGGAATTTCTCTCACTCACTACTTGAGTCACTCACTGCAACACCATAATGGAAGATGCCCTGGCCAAAATCCTTCCTTTGGTGCAATGACAACAAAGACATTAATCCTGTTCCATATGGAATCTGACAGATCTCAAACACGTGTAACTGATAATTGTAACAAAATTTCAAAGAGCTATCCAGTGTCTGATCAATCAATATCTTTTTTAAATAGGTGCTGCCCAAACTTCCAGTCCCACCACTGCAACAAACATTGCACATGTATCTTCACTGCATGAAACATTTGGTGTCAGAAGACCAATATAAGAAGACTAAGGCCATGGTGGATAGGTTTGAAGCTCCGGGAGGCCCAGGAGAGGTCCTTCAGCAAAAACTGCTAGAAAGACGAGAAAAAGTTGAGAACTGGGTAAGCCCAATGCTACTTTGTTCCAGATATCTTCATCAGATAGAATATGTAGAATAATCTAAAAATTCGTGTTGCTTGCTTGTGTTATAGCCTCTCTCCTGATTCACCTCCCCTCTGGGATTGGTTCAAGTGCTCTGATGGCATGGTAGGCTTTGAAATATTTCAGCTACCAAAAAAAGCTGACGTACAGTGAGACCGAAATTAGCATGGGTGGGGTCCCACAGGGCCAAGAAACGCAAGGTGCCCAGATGTGGAAGGAAGATAAAATTCCTACCAAAGAAGAATGGTTGACCAACTTGATGGATTACGCCGAACTGGCAAAAATGACTGGGAAAATCAGAAACCAGGAAGATAAAAAGTTTAAAGGGAATGGGAAGAATCTATAATTTATCTTGGAGAACAGTGTAAACAATTAAAAACATTAGCAGGATTGTAACAACCCTTGTAATGTAACAAGAACTAAGGATATAACAGAGTTTTTAAAAAGAAAAATGGAGGAGAATATAAGATGCAATGGAAAGAGGTCAACAAGAGAACCCAGAGGGGTTGGAGGGAAGTCCAAGGATTTGGGGAATCCTATATCTTTGTGATGTTAACTCATATTTGAATGTAAACTTTCATTGTAAAACTAAAGATATGTTTCATATATATATATATATATATATATATATATATATATATATATATATATGAGAAACATATGAAAGAAATTCAAGGTGTCATATATTGCTGGCAGGAAGGGCAAAGATGCTGGTGGTAACAAGAAAAACAGAGAGGATGAGAGCCCAGAAGATGAGTTTCAGGAGAGAAAAGGTCAAAGAGAAATGTGCCACTTGAGTAAAAACAATTTTTAGAGATGGAAGAAGAAGAACTTCACTATCTTAGTATGAATTGGAGCAGTGCAGGTGAAAGTTGTCCTAAAGTTCTTGTTCCAAGTCTTCCCTATTCCCCTCGCTGAAACAGTCCTAAAGAGCTAGCAATGAAAAAACAATGATTTCATTATTCAAGACTAAAAGACACAAATAGCAATGAAGATGTGCTATTAAAAAAACATATATAGGAAGAAGGATTGGAAGTCCAAGCTTATATTATGATACTTTTCAGTGGTGACAATTATAGTACATGATAGCCAAGGGTAAAAAAACAAAACAAAATCCATTGTTAACTATAAAAATCAAAGCAAAACCATGGTTAACTATAGAAATCATAAGCTCTACCATAATAGCAGGCCAGTTTTTCTTCTCCACCTTAAAAAGGTTGCAACAGTTAAGGGTAAAATTCCAGTGGCTGATCATAAACCCGAGAGATTCTAATACAGAATTTGGCTTTTGCTCTTCTTCCTTAGGACTCCAGGGAATGTGGGGGAAGGACTTTTTTTCCCCTTTCAGCGTCTGTTCCTACAGCAATGAACAAAAGTCTCCAAGGAATTTTATTCCAGCAGATGCCTAGATTCAGAATTAAGCACACTAATAAAAGCACAGTAGGCATGCCTTGTATTGCTCAGATATGTAGTCATCTATAACCATTTCCCCCCCTTCTTGTAGGTTTTAAACTACTGGCTGGATGACATGTACCTTAACAACCGGTTGGCCCTTCCAGTCAATTCCAGCCCAGCAGTTATCTTTGCTCGGCAACAGTTCCAAGATGTGAATGACCAACTGAGGTAAGGTATCTGTAGATTACATTGGGGGGGGAGGGCGAACCATCCCTCCATCTACTATTGTGGCCAAACAGTACCATCCTTAAACCAGCCTTTGTGGTCTGGGCATGCAAATGAAGAAGCATTAATACTTCTCTTATAAAATGGACTGTGTTCATTCGTTACTGGTATTGATCTGTAAGATATCAAGGTACAGTAGTACCTCGGGATGCGAACGGGATCTGTTCCGAAGCCCCGTTCGCATCCCGAATGGAACGCAATACACGACGGCACGTCTGTGCATGCACAAGTCATGTTTTGCCGCTTCCGTGCATGCACATGATGTCATTTTGAGCGTCTGTGCATGCGCGAGCGGTGAAACCCAGAAGTAACGTGCTCCGTTACTTCCGGGTTGCCACGGAGCGCAACTCGAACGCGCTCAACCCGAAGCACATTCAACTTGAGGACAGACTGTATTTACAAAATGTTGTAGATGTCATTGATATAAATACACCTTTTTGTTAGTATTACAACATTGCTGTAAAAACCTTTTACGAATTTAAAAATGAGTTTCAATGCAAGTACTTCTGCCTAACAGGGTTGATGTGGATCAAAGTCTGTGGCTTAGTTGGAAGAGAAAGCTTCTGTGTCTTGTCATGTGGAAACCAGAGTCCATGGGTCACATTTTTCAAGGAAAATATATTCAGTGTCTTTGCTACTGTATGTGAACACAAAATGACAACATTCCTAGACAACAGACTGTATGTGAAGCTTCTGTTCCTGCTTTATGGCATAGTTTGTTGCAGGGAAAGTATCTTCAGGGAGATCCTGCCCAATGAGAGATCAGCTTCTGCTTTGCGATAGTTACAACTCACTGAACTGCAGCAAAGCAAAGCATGTTGCCTGATCTGAGATGTCCATGTCACAAAGCGAAGTGCTCTTGTGTTCAGTTTAAAGCCTCTGTGGAACAGAGGGTGGGGGTGTAGCGGGAGTGTAAAACAAAAGATATCCAGGAAAGTTATTCAGATTTCAAAGCCCTGTGTAAATAATGCCTAGTCCAATGCTGAAAAGTCAGATCCGTTTGAAAAGCTGCCATTTTTCACAAATGATCTGCAGCATTTTATGAGCACTATGAGCCCAGTCCTAGGACGTGGGTGGTGCTGTGGGTTAAACCACAGAGCCTAGGACTTACTGATCAAAAGGTCAGTGGTTCGAATCCCCGCGACGGGGTGAGCTCCCATTGCTGGGTCCCAGCTCCTGCCAACCTAGCAGTTCGAAAGCATGTCAAAGTGCAAGTAGATAAATAGGTACCGCTCTGGCGGGAAGGTAATCGGTGTTTCTGTGTGCTGCTCTGGTTCGCCAGAAGCGGCTTAGTCATGCTGGCCACATGACCCGGAAGCTGTACGCTGGCTCCCTCGGCCAAGAAAGCGAGATGAGCACCACAACCCCAGTCAGTCACGACTGGACCTAATGGTCAGGGGTCCCTTTATGAGCCCAGTCCTAGACAAACTGGATGAGCCACTGATTTAGCTACAATGACACAAGTATTTCAAAATATCCACAAGGCTGGAGTAACATTGTACAATGTGACCTAATGGTCACTACACCCTACTTTGTATTCAGAGATGGTGCAACATATTTTTGAATATGTTCCCAAAACCTGGGAACAAAAATGAAATATTGCGTTACACAAATATATCAAGTGAACCCATAAACAGTGACGTAAACTATCACAATGCCGACCTAGGTTTCTTTTTCTGTTGAAAAGGGGATGGAATACATAAGTTTGTCCCCTTCCAAACTGGTTCTTGGCAAGTATTCTTGGCAAGAATGACACTACAATCATTTCTTGATTGGGCCCGTCAGTGCTCACAATGGCAAGCAGCCTCCTGAGAGATCCATATCTGTGGACTAGGCACAGTTTTGGAAACATCAGCACTTTGCAATCCATATATATGTAAAAAGATGGGAAATAAAAGATGAGAGAAAACGTGTTCCGCTAAATGGGTCAATCAAAAAGATCTCATTGGGGAATGAGACATGTGAAAGAAGACTAAAAGTAAAGTGTTGTGGGTAGAGATGTTCCCTTTTGTAATTCACCAACTTACAGGCCAAATGGACTCAAAGGAAAGTCCCAGAGGTTCATACTAGTACATGTAAATATGCATAGGATTACAGCCTTAATACTGCAAGGTGGTGAATAATACAGGAATATACCTTGTATGGGCACAGACCATTGGTCTATCAAGCTCTGCATTGCCTACTCCAGAATAGCCAAATGTGATGCCCCCAAGATACCACTGGATTCCAGCGCCCATCATCACTAGTCATTGGCCATATTGACTGGGGCTGATGGGAATTGGAATACAACAAGAGATGGAGGGCACCATTGTGTCCATCTCTGGTCTATGGTGTTTGAGGGCCTAACTACACATTATGCTAAATTTGCCAGCTGGAGCATGAGACGGCTGCTGAACTGTAGCCAGGTTCCTCATTGCTGTTAGAACTGTGTGCAAATGCTATTTTAAAATGTCAAACAATATCTGGAGGATCATCATTTGTCCACCTCTGGCCTAGTTGTCAATCAGAATTACTCTGTTTTGCAATGACAATGGACACAGACTTGGATAAACAACAACAGCAACACCCTATTCTAAATGCTGGCATGAACACATACTTCCTCTCATGAAACTGAACAGCTTCATTGTGACCGTTGTTTTCTAGAAAACGGTGTTTTGCATCTCTCCAGTGGAGAGAGCCCATAAACAGTAAACTCTCATGAGCAGATGGGAAGCCTATCAACTAATAGGAGGAACCTTGTAGCAGGAGGAAATGATAGGGCTGTTGTCTGGGTCTTAGGCAAAATTTGACCAGGGTATTGATTTCAATGACAAAGCTCTTTGGAGGTCTACTTCAGAGGACCAAACTAAATGCAATGAGGGCAGATGGGTTTCTGTTCACATCACCTCATTCACATATAAAGCAAGGAGCAAGTAGATGCATACTTAAGAATAAAGGAAATCTATTGGCAAGGCTGCTGCATCACTTCTGGGTTGGCCCTCATTGAGATGGTGAATTTGTGTTCCTGCTGTTCCATTTCATACCGCCAGTGGAGACTCAAATGACGGCATGTTTCTCAATATAAAGAGAAATACAGATAACTTTTTACCAAGAATTGTGAACTTACCAATGGGCATATTCCTGTACACTAGCAGGAATGAGCCACAGAGTCTCAGACTTGTGCGCTCTACCCCATCCCTGCATGGATAATAAATAATAATAATAATTAATAATAATAATAATAATAATAATAATAATAATAATAATTTTTATTTATACCCCTCCCTCCCCATCCAAGGCCGGGCTCAGGGCAGCTAAGAAGTAATAATAAAAACAAGTTGAATGAATACAACTTAAAAACAAGATTAAAATACAACATTAAAATATTGAAACATTAAGATATTAAAATGCAGCCTCATCACAGGAAGAAAAAGAAAAAATGAAAAAAGAAAAAAGAAAGAGGGGGAGGGAATCAAATTGGCTCCAAGCCAAAGGCCAGGCGGAACAACTCTATCTTACTGGCCCTGTGGAAAGAAATCAGATCCTGCAGGGCCCTGGTCTCATGAGGCAGAGTGTTCCACCAGGCTGGAGCCAGTGTTGAAAAGGCCCTGGCTCTGGTTGAAGCTAATCTAACTTCCACTAGGGTGTTGCTATTTATGGACCTTGAGGCTCTCCGTGGGGCATACCGGGAGAGGCAGTCCCATAGGTATGAGGGTCCTAGGCCACAAAGGGCTTTAAAGGTCAAAACCAGCACCTTAAATCTGACCCTGTACTCCACCGGGAGCCAGTGCAGCTGGAAAAGCACTGGGTGAATATGGACAAGAAGTACAGATACACACACACACACACACACACACACCCCTACACACAATAAAACAAAATAACTCATTTTTAAAATGAGGGGGACGGGGGCCTTGGGTGCCAATAGGTGTCTGAGGGCACCACATCAAAAATCTGAAACATGCCCAGTAACTGGTGTTTACCAGCTGGTAAAGGGTCAATTGTATCTGTTCTATTTTTGTATTATTATTTAGACAATGCCACCCGATCTTCATCACAGGGAATTCTTGCTCCTTCTGTCTTTGATTTTTACAGGTTTGCTGCCAATCTCATTTCTGGAGTTCTTGATTACAAAGCACTGCTGGACACGTAAGCAACTTGGCTTTTGTGATCAGAATCAATGATTTCACTGGGAGCATAAACACAATGACATTCACAAAGCTGCAGGATCCAATTGCATCAGATAGTAGTTTAAGGTTACATATACACTACCAGAGCAAACCTGTTTCTAAAAACTAGTTTGGCATCACTTCAGAAGTGTGCTGAAAGTCCTAACTCGGGAGTCATTTGACAGCTGGGCTCTAGACAGCTCAGTCCCAGAATGTGAAGTCTAGCGTCATCTCTGGAATATCTTTTTGACGACAGGTCTTAGCCCTAGAATATATGAAAAGTATAAAGGCAAGATTGACTGTGTGCATGTGCATTTCTGAGCATCTGAGCAACCTCTGCCTGGCACTCCAAAGACTACATATCCTAGAGTTCATTGGAGAGGAAGCCATGCCATACAAACTAACCAGTTCTAGTGCAGAGACAATGGTGCGGTTGTGTAATTTTAGAGTCTGCACTTATTGGTCGTATGGGTGGCCTGCTGCTTAAGATGGTAATGTGCATTACAGTACTTGCTTCCAAATGTGGTAAGCCAACCTTGGTGCATTTGTGGGGGCCCTCTGCTCATTCTACTGAGCAAGACGCTAGATGTCTGCCCCAATGGCACCCTGATGAGTGTAGACATTACCGAACTGAACCGAACTTCTGTCAGGTTAGCAACCTAACTTTAATATTGTAAGTCTCCCTTGATAATGTGTGTGTGGAGTATAAATCTTAATAATAAATAAATGGGCCCAGCATAGCATCCTGAGTGGCTTTTCATTCCATTGCGGTTCCTGAATGTGTCCGATAAATGTTGGTCGTCCATTTGTGCAATTCAAAGCTTGTTACCTCAGCAGTGCTGCCAATTCAATAAAAGCGCATCAGCTCAACCCTCCTGTATGCAGCATGCTTCTCATATAATTCCTGTGGTTTATGTACTGTGAGAGCTTCTTCTCTGCAATGATAAATGTGTCTGGTGTGGCTGCTTCAGATCCATCCAATTAATCAACCCCCACCAGTCCAGATCACTGGCTGGCCATGTGTATTTTACAAAACACCTGTTTGAGAGAGCTTGTTGCATCTTGGTCTTGCCAAGATGTCAATCCTTAAGAAGCAGTTGTACTGTGTTGGTTATTTCTTTTTCCAGCTGGGCTGCTCCAGTGGGCCGCTCTACTTGTAGAGGTGTAGATGTAGAGGTTCTCCTTATGAAACACTTGCCATGCAAAGACTCAGGCAGGCCTCCCCTTTCTCCCCACAAGATACATGAGGGCAGAAGGCCACACCGTCGTGTATGACAACACATACATATTTTCACCTGTGTGGTTAGAAGTTCAGGTGGAGTGCATTAGCAGAGACGAGGTGGAAAAGGAATGTGTCCTTCTGTCCTTATGTTTTGCATACATTACCGTTTGCTTTTTCAACACTCGCCCACTGAATGCAAATACAGTTGCATCGTAAGTCATGTCAAGAATCGTGAATTTCAGCTTTGCTCTGGGAGCCCGTCTATTTCCCATTGCCGTAATCTTATTGTCGCATGATTCTATTTGTGTTGTGTATCTAACCTAATTGTAAACAGACAAAGGACAGATTAGACTTCTCTTCCTTTCTGTCTACTTCTTTCTCTCTCTTTTTGTCTCTTTTGCTTTGTCTCTCTCGTTCTGTCCCTCCAGCCATGCTGTGCCTGTTGATTTTGCTCGTGGACAGCTGTCTGGTCATCCTCTCTGTATGAAGCAATACTATGGACTCTTTTCTTCCTATCGTCTTCCAGGACATACCAAAGATACCCTTGTGGCCCAGAAAAGCAATATCATGCCTGAACCGGAACATATCATTGTTGCTTGTAACAATCAGGTGTGTGGATATTCATTGGACGCAGTTTTTTTCCAAAACTTGAGCCTGCTTTATTTTGCTATGAAATTGACTAAGCAAGGGGAGGGGTGCTGGTTTGCTTTCTAACTGACCACCAAAAATGTACCACAGGTGAACTGTCACTTGAGTTCTTTCTGTGGGTGGGTTTCCACAACTGGCCACTATAAAGCTGCAAGTCTTAGCATACTTACTTGGGAGTAGAGATGGGAAGGCCTGGAAAAAAGCTGGGAGAAACCTGAGTTTTTCCCGATTTTTCCGTCCGTCCCCCCCGTCCCCCCCCCGGCCTTCCCATCTGTACTTGGGAGTAAGTCCCACTAAGCTCCATCACATTTCACTTCTGTAGTTTATCTATTAAAGACTACAATAATCACCAGCACCATTTGTTTGAAAAGAAAAATATGGGGATAGGGTACTATTGACCAAAATGATACAAGACAGAAGAGCAAATAATGAACGAAGTGATAGATTTTTAGAACGATTGTCTTTACTTATTATATTCTGGAATGATAAATTCTAGGACATTTACCCATGCAGAGTAGTCTTCGCTTTGACATACTATCTTCCCATGAACAAGGTGTAGTTTTTTGATGTGAGGAGGTTGAGAAGGAAAGGGATAAAGCTTTGTCAGTGGATCCTGCTAAGTGCCCTGGCTCAAAGTCATTTTGAAACGTGCAGGGTCGTTTTTACTAAAATTGTGTGTTCCGGCTATTGCTTTGCCCTTTCTTTTAACTGCTCCCCCACCTCTTTCTCTCCAGTTTTTTGTTTTGGACGTTGTCATTAATTTTCGCCGTCTCAGTGAGGGGGATCTGTTTACTCAGTTGCGGAAGATAGCCAAAATGTCAGAGAATGAAGAAGAGAGGCTGCCTCCAATTGGTCTCCTGACATCTGATGGAAGAACAGAGTGGGCTGAAGCTAGGACAATCCTTGTTGAAGGTTAGGAAGCGGCAACCAAATTGCCTCTCTTGCCATTCACCCTGTTCACCCCATCTTCCCCATCATGTCTCTAGATGGGACAGTGACCAGCTCCTCATAAACAGCAAACAAGGTGGCAAAACTGTTTCTCTGCTGTGCCACTTTAAACTGCAGGCGAAAGGACCACACAACAGAATGCTTCTCCATTACATCTTACCCATACAAAACTAGATGTCAGAGAGGAGGATTCTAGCCAAGCCTCTCCCATGGCATGCCAGATGTCCCACCCCTGCCCCCCATGCAGAGTTTCTATTTTTGGCATTGAAGAACATTTAATCTGGTGACTCTACACCTGTAACTTAAAATGGCACAGCACAGAATAGTGATGGGTGAGAATTTTGAATCAATTGCATCTAAAGGCAAACCTTCCTAATTTGTACTTTCCAAAACAATGCACCCACTCAAACACAACCATCCTCTGACATTTGCACTTTTCTGAATTTTGCAATGTAGTCCTCCAGCCAAATAAGGGGGGGGGGATGTATATACTAGGGTAAAGGGTGCATTTAAATGCATATATTATTGAAAGGAACATACCAAAATACATTATAGTAGGGGAACTTGTTTTGCACAAAAGTGTGTGTGGTAAGCAAAATTGCATAGAGAACTGTGTATTAGGAGAAATTCACAGTAAAATGCTGGTGAACTTTCATGACTTTTTTAAAAAAAAGCAAACAGATGAAGAAACATTAGAAAAATGAGACACTGGAAAAAAAGAAAACCATGGAGGATGAGCCATCGTGGCTCAAAACCATTGATAGCCTTCATCTCCACACATTTGTCCAATCCTCTTTTAAAGCTATCCAAGTTCCATAGTTTAACCATATGCTGTGTGAAAAAGTATTCCTACATTACCAAGCTCATACTTCATCATATCATACATACAAACACACACCCTTTGTAAAAGTTTAAGCTTATTTTTCAAAGAGCAAAATACAGTTTTGGAACTCTCATTGGCACACTGCAGAAGAGGCATGTCCTGGCAGGAAGAACCAACGGTAATTCATTGCACCAAGCCCATTGTTTCTCTCCTCAGATTCTACAAACAGAGACTCTCTTGATATGATCGAACGAAGCATCTGCTTAGTATGCCTTGATAGTCCAAGTGGGGAGGAACCCACAGATACCAACATGGCGTTGCAGCTTCTGCATGGAGGAGGCTACAGTAAAAATGGTGCCAATCGTTGGTATGATAAGCCTATGCAGGTAAGAAGTTGCTATTGGTGCATGTGAGTTCTCATGTCAAAGGCTGGTCAACATGGAAGGGTTATAGCATTTTAATGCAAGCCCTCTTAATATGTACTTCCCAAACATGAACCAGGACGCAGCTACCCTCTGAAATTTGCACTTCTCTGAATTTTTCAACCCCAAAACTACATATAACAAAACATATTTTGGCAGGTAATGTGCACAAAAATGGTCACAAAAACGATGCACCAAAAATGCAGTCATGGAGGGGAAATTGCTTATAGACAGGCAGATATTCATCAAAATCACTTGCAAAAACGTGAAATGCTCAAAACAATGCATGCATTTTTTAAATGCAATTAGTATAGCAGTTAGTGTGTTAGATTAGGACCTGGGAGAGCAGAGTTCAAATCTCCACCCAGTTTTGTAACTCACTAGGTGATCTTGGGCCTAAGCTACTTTACAAGATTGATGAGATGATGAATTGGGGAGGGAGAAAACCATGTACACTATCTTGAGCTCTTTCAAGAAAAGGTGAGATAGAAAGTAAATATTTAAAAAATGCTAACTGATTTGGAAATGGGGAGAACTAAGCTCAGACTGAACTTTGCAAAATGAGAGAGGAACCAAAATGGACTGATCCATCCATCCCTACCTGTAGTTGCATGTACTATGTCATTAGTAACTGAATCAAGAAGGAGAACCTTCTCTATACTCCCAGAGCTGCTGTCCCAGACTGAAGACACATGGTGCCTAGTTAGTCATAGTTGCCTTTGACTGGACTTAACCATCCAGGGGTCCTTTACCTTTACCTTTTTACGTAGATAGATGATTACCTGGAACTTTATGTACCCTGACCCTGAGGTTTGCTTAGCTAATCACCAGTCCCTAGCCAAAACCATGCTAGTCTAACCAACACATTACACTGGCCTGCTCTCTTCATCACAGCCACACATGGTCAACCCCTGACCTCTAGACCTGAGGAACAGATCTACCTCACTCAGGTTTCCCATTAAGCAAGCACTATCCTCATTTGTGTTTCTCAATGTCAGACTCCACATGGGGTGGCATAACATCCCCTACCTCTATATATAATTTGCTTCCCAGCGTATAATTTCCTCCACACTCACGAGAGTGAGTCTAATTGGCCTACAGTGCGTAACAGGCAGAAATAGCTATATTCATTTCCAATTAAGTCAAATGGAAAATGTTAAGCTAAAGAATCCTTCATGGGAGGGTGAGGAATCTAGTCTTCCCCAATCTTGCATTATTTTATATTAATGTCTGGTGGAGCACATCTGCTGTTGTAATTCGCTTGGGTTAACACACATTACTGATAAAAAAAATGACCTTTTTGTACAGGGTTAGTTTTCTTGGATGCCTCTGTGCAGCCTATCAGGACCTTTGCTGCTTGCAAGTGGTTCTGTAATTACATTGGAAATGTCATCCTGCAGCCAAAGACTTTGTGGGGCTGTGGCCTTTGACTCCACTCCAGATACAGGCATGCAAGACCAGGAGCCCAACACAGCAGATAGTGAGGGG
This sequence comes from Podarcis raffonei, assembly GCF_027172205.1. NCBI lineage: Eukaryota > Metazoa > Chordata > Lepidosauria > Squamata > Lacertidae > Podarcis > Podarcis raffonei. Next base: position 24,593,427 of record NC_070606.1, read on the forward strand.
TGAATTTGCATCTGCATGGAAAAATGGGGAGGAACCAGCATCAGGACCAGCATCAAGTGTCACCACCCTCAGGCATCTGCAAAGGGCCTAGAGACGGGCATGTCTGTCAATTTCAGTTTCCTAGTCATCAAGTTCTGTTCTATACATTTCCACATCAGTTTCCGATTCCCCTCCCCACCCAAAGTCCTTATGAGAAATCAACATTTCTCCTAATACAGTGGTACCTCGGGTTAAGTACTTAATTCGTTCCGGAGGTCCATTCTTAACCTGAAACTATTCTTAACCTGAGGTACCTCTTTAGCTAATGGGGCCTCCCGCTGCCGCCGTGCCACTGGAGCACTATTTCTGTTCTCATCCTGAAGCAAAGTTCTTAACCCGAGGTACTATTTCTGGGTTAGTGGAGTCCGTAACCTGAAGCGTATGTAACCTGAAGCATATGTAACCCAAGGTACCACTGTATATTTTTTGTATGCAATTTTGCCTAACACACACACATTTTTGCAAAGCAATATCCTTTAAAGAATGCATTGTCGTGTGTTCTTTTTGCTAGCCAATGCATTCTTTTGCACACATTGCCTCAGCATGTGCGTTTTGTAGGCATTGCTTGACTGGGGCTTGGGGGGTGGGGGAGAAGAATACACTGCAAAATTGAGAGAAGTGTGAATTTTGAATTTCTGTGGTTTTGGTTCATTCAGAAAGTGTGAATTAGGTAGGCTTGTTTTTAAATGTGAACAGAATCACATTTATCCCTTACCCTCATAAATGTGTATGCCCTGTTGGTGGTGGTGGTACACTGACAAGTCCCTAGACCTGCTGCAGTGACGAGTTAAGCTCCCTGAAGAAGGGAGGCCCATTACCCAAAGACCCTCCAAAACCTGCAGCCAAGACTGATGCACATGCGCAGCCACGGGGATGGTGTATGAAATCTAGGTCAATTCACACTTAAAGCTGAATGGGTCATGTGACTCATGCAGGCACATGGCCCCAGAAGCCAGGCATCCTGGTTTTCCCACTGCAGCATGTTGGAGGGTATGGGAACATACCTGCAGAATTTAAACTGCTTCGGGATTTTTTCCCCGAACAAAAACTGTAGTTTTAAGAAGTTTTCTAGAAGTTTTAAAATAAATATACAACTCAGTAAAAGAGGCGGAAGGATTCACTTGCTGTTTCTGTCTGTATATCCCCCCCCCCCCTGCTCAGTTTGTTGTGGGAAGAGATGGAGTTTGTGGAACAGTGTGCGAACATTCTCCTTTTGACGGGATCGTCCTGGTACAATGCATTGAACATTTGCTCAGACACATGTAAGTTGCCTGTGGTGGGCCTGTAAGCTATTACTTCCTTCTCTTCTCCAATGTCACTGGAGTATTGCTTATCTTCCTCAGCTGTTGGAATTATGCAGTCCTTCCAGTGACATTTTGGAAATTGGTAGCACCTTGATGAGATGCACATTTTAAATTTTATTTGGTTGTTTACGTACAGTCATACCTTTGCTCCAGTCGAACGTTCCAGCTCCCAAATGATTGAAAACTGGAAGTGAGTGTTCCATTTTATAAAGATTATTTTGGAAGCTGAATGTCTGACGGGGCATCCAGGGCTTCTGATTGGCTGCAGCACTTCCTGCAGCCAATCAGAAGCTGCGCTTTAGTTGTTGAACATTTCGGAAGTCAAACGGACTTCCAGAACAGATTCTGTTCGACCTCCGAGGTACAACTATTAGATTTCTTACCCACCCTTTGTCATAAAATCCCAGAGCAAGTTACAACAATGCAAAAATACAATAAGATCAGTTAAAACAACTTAAAATCAGAAAAATAGGGTGGGTCCTAAAATATATATATCTTAGGTGTCGAAGGTCCGGGTAAAGAGGTGTGTTCAGCATATGATTCCAAAATCCTAGAAGCTGCCACAGAGAATTCCCTCACTTGCGACACTCTCCCCAAGTTACCTAGGGCACTGGAACTACCAAGAGGGCCCCATATGCTGATCGAAACACTGGGGAAGGCGTTGGGTCTTTCGGATGTTTGGTACCCAAGTCATTTAGGGCTTTAAACACTAATGTGAACACTTTGAATTGCTCCCAGCAGCCAACTGGAAACCAGTGCCGCTGTTTCACAGCTGACGTAGGTTATAATTTGCTTATGTAAAAAGATGCAGAAATTTAATCACCGTGAAACCCTTTTAAAGACTTTTGACTCTTGCAAAGGGATGTCTTTTGAGACACCTAGCGATGCCAATCGCTTCCATGGCATAACAACTCTAAAGAATTAGGTAATGTCATGAAATTATAAACCTGGAATTTCAGCTTTGATGTCAATACATCAATGACTTTAAGTAACGGGGGAGGAGAGCTTTCTAGTGTGTCTTGTTGGTAAAATAGTTTACCAGCCTAGAAGTATTGATCAGTGGTGACAGTGCCAGTGGACTGATTGGCACAAATGGATTGATCATCTCTGGATACTTGGGTGTATCCAATCCATTCATGGCCATTTTGCCCAATGGATGCAACCTAATGTAACTAACAGTACATTACTAATACATTAATATTAACAATTCAGAAGCAGCAGTGAAGATAGATCAGGCAGCAAATGTCATGTAGATTAGTTAATTGCAGTAGGATCTTCAGTCAGCTGTCTGATGTCAAAAAAACTTTTTTGAGTTCTAGAGTGTCTAACAGCAAATTTATTGGCATTCTGTCATTTAAAACAATCAGGAAAGAAGGTGCAAAGAAATTGGTCAGAGCCGATTCAGTGAGTGAACTTCCTGCTCCAAGGAGACTAAGGTGGAAATGTTCTCCAGAAATTCAGGGACACTTGGTGTCATCAGCAGAAAAACTTCAAAGGTACCACAGTTTCATTAGATTTTCAACTTGTGTGTGTGTGGGTGGTTATTTTAATGTGTTGGTCTTTCCTTAATAATATAATCAATGAATAAAAACAGTAAAAGCTATAGATCATAGCTGTTTCAGCTTAAGTTATTAGGGGTGCAAGCTTTTATTGACTTTCAGATTGACTAACCGCTGAGTGGGAGCTGATTGTAATCAGTAAAGGTGGATATTCATTGACTGAATTGCCTATTTCTTTCTGCTTTGACCCATGTCAGCCACAGAGAGAGATCGTGGCTGAAGAAAAGGGCTTTAACTCTTCTTCTCTGCCATTTTCCCAATGAACATCCCCCTTTCTTTTACTAAAGCTGTTGTCTGCCCCCGGGGGGATAAGCTATGGACACGTTTCTAGAGGACAAATGCCTTGCAATGAGATGGTAGGAGTCTGAATAATCTCCATGACTCTTTTTATCGCCAGAGAGTGCTAGAGTGGATCGCCAATATGCGTTCAGCCTGGCAGAAACCCTTTCGTTAGGATAATTGGCACCAATGGGCCTAAATGGTTGTCCAATGCATAACTAAGGAGATGGGTGAAGCCAGAGGTGATAACTTGAATAAAATATTGGGAGGGCACTGGTAAGCCCCGCCCCACATAATCAATCACATGATGTGGCACACACACACCATTTGAATGGCAAGGCCCATCAACTTTGGCCTGGCCCCCTCAAATATTTTATTGGGGGGGGCTAAAGGACCTCAGCCCTTAATAGTTGGCTCCTATGGGTGGAGGCTTCTTTGGGAAAGGGGCGTGTCTTTCTTCCGCTTCCCCCTCGCTTTGTGGGTTGATGTCAACAAGCTGTTTGTGCAGGAGCTGCAGGTTCTGACTGAGGGGATCTGAGGAAAAGGTCAGAGCTGTAGGACTTGCTGGCAGCTCTGAAGAAGTATCTGCTGCAGCAACTTAAGATGTGACTCTCCAGTATGGTAAATCCATGACATTTTTTCAATTTGCTGGAACTCAGTTTTGGCACCTCTCAGATGGGCGCCATTGCCGTTGTAAGAGAACAAGGGAGGTGTTCATGCTGAGTCCTGGCACCTCTTTTTCTAGAAAAAATAGCACCAGCAAAACCTGTATATATGCAAAAATATCCGATATACCACAAAACACCAGTTAGCCTCATTCCAGGGAAACCAAATTCAGGGTATGTGCTGTGGCAAACCCTGGAAATTTGCACCAATAAGGGTTTTGAGAACACCATAATGATATCTCATCCTTAGTATAACAGGGGGTGGGGAGGAATAACAGAACAAAAGCAAACTATGAGGGCTAAGCGTCACACAAGATTGTGCCTCCACATTTGCCATGGCAATGTAATACTTATTATTACTGGTATGTTTCTGTCACATAATAAATGACTGCAAACATGACAGGAAGTAAATTGGATACAGCATTTAGCCTTTGCATAAAATGCAAAGAGCAACCTCTATTTGTACACATGGTGCACCCTAAGCAAGCAAATGAATAAGTCAAGACATACAGAGTGGGGAGAAAATGTATAGGCAAGAGTGACAGCAAACAACTCATTTGAGTAGACAATTTGAATTGAAGTATTAGTTCTTTGCATGTTTCCTTCTGTCCCTACAAAGCCCTTTTCTCCTGCATTGCATTTTCCAACATGTGATATGATCATATAGCTTTTATAACACAGCTCTGAACAAGACATATAATACAAGGAATTTGTCACAATGGCCCAGATCACAAGATCACCTGCCTAACTACTTTGGGACATACACCAGGAGAAACAAAACAAAAAAAAGATTAAAATAAATAAATTACACAATAACTTTCCTGTACTCACTTCTGGAGTTTTTCATCATTTTCTAGGATGGTGAAAAATCTAGATTTTATTGCTTATAAATTTGAAAACTACGGAAAAGAGTTTATCAAGAAACAGAAGATGAGCCCAGATGCCTACATCCAAGTGGCACTACAGCTGGCATTTTACAGGTATATGATTATTTTTTATTATTGATTATTGATTGAATTTATATAACGCCCTATACCCAGAGGTCTCAGAGCAGTTCACATAATAAAATCAATAAACCAGCTATCAGCTCTTATTTGAAGCTTGCAGTTCAATAGCTGACCACAGATTATGCTCTGGGAGACCTCCAGGCAAGAATAAGCAAAATATCAGAGCCTTTTCTCATGACCCAGGGACCCCTCCTTCTTGCTCACCTTTAGGAGAGTGAGAGTCAAGGTAGAAATTGTTCACACTATTAGTAACTGTGTGAATGGTTATGTAAGTATAAATTGCAGGTTTTGGGGAAATAATCAAGACTGGGACAGTGGGACACTAGCAGTGAGTACGCTTATTTAACCCTTTATCTCCCTTGTCTCCAGTCTACATCAGGAACCCTTCATCAGCCATTTGCATCAGGAGGAAAGCTCCAGCTGGTGGCAATGGGAGCTTTCTTCTTCATGCAAATAGCAGGCATGCAGGACCCAATCCAGATCAAGACCATCATGGGAGTCTTCCATCAGGATCTAAATCTGGATTGGCAGGGAATGGGGACTCACATTATACTTAAAGACATTCTTCACACAAATATATCATCTAGGTTGGCCCTGAGATGAATATCTGTTTCCATCAGATATTCAGGAAGGCCAAGGTTATGCTGCCTCCAGCATTTTGGGACACAGAGCACAAAATAAGAGAGCTAATATTTGTCTCTGTCTCTCCCTGCCCTCCCGCCTGACATCTGGGTCAAGCCTGACATCCAGGAAGCCTTGAGCTCACCAGTGGAGACACACAGTCTGTCCAGAGAGAACATTATAATTCATCCTTGCTCATCTTTGGAGCACCAAGTAGAATGACAGATGAGAGGCTGTGTTAGAGAAGCATCTTGGTGCTGTGGTGTTTGAGCCTGGCCATCCTGGGTGTTAAATGCTGGGTCCAACTATGATGGTTAGAAAATGCAAGCAGGAAATGCAAGCAGAAGGTCTACCTCCCCTTCCTCTTCCTGCTTCTTGCATTTGGTCCAAGTTCATCTCTCATCAGATGCCTCTATTGTTTTGATCACTATCAATCTTATTCCACACCACCTTGGGAACCAGTTGGTTGAAAGGGGGAGGTATATCAACATACAAATGCAAGCAAGCAAACAGATAGGATAACTGAACAAATGATCCTCCCTCCCCTTGGCCAGCTTTTGCTACACCCGTCTTATGTCATTCTGCTTCCAGTGTGCAGATCAGTTCCCAACTCCCAGCTTCCTGTTGCCCAATCAAACCAACCTCACGCCCCTCTGAAAAGGGCAGCCCTGTGTGGCATTTCCTTCCTTCTCTGCATAAACTGTAGTACAACCTAGGCCTTGGCCTAATGTCATTACATGATGCATTTCCCCACCTCTGATCCACTTGCTTGGCTGTTGCTAACAGCAATGCTGGATTTGGGGCAGTGCATATAATAATAATAATATAATAATAATTTCCCCAGCCACTCTGGGTGGCTCCCAACAGAATATTTAAAAAACAATAAAACGTCAAACATTATAAACATCCCTAAACAGGGCTGCCGTCAGATGTCTTCTAAAAGTCAGATAGTTGCTTATTTCCTAGACATCTGATGGGAAGGCGTTCCACAGGGTGGGTGCCGCTACCAAGAAGGCCCTCTGATTCTATGTCATACTCCACAAAGATAGGCTTTAAGCTATCTACAGGCCATGCTGCATCTGAATGAAACTGGAAGCCACTCTCTAGTCCTGAGAAGGCCCTCTGCCTGGTTCCCTCACAGGGAGTCAAGCCAAAGGGGCACAAAACAACAACAACAACAACACAGGTGCCTATTGAGAAGATCCAAGCAACTGTACCAAAAAGAATTATTGTGAAAATAAGAATGGGGGGGGGGATGTCCTCACTCAGGGCGCCATTTTACCAAAGTAAAATGTTCATACCAATAGGTAGCTGTCCAACCACTTCCAGCCTCCTAGTTGTGGTGCAGCCAGGAAGGAAACAAAGCCCACTCTGTCAGTCATAAGCCCCCTCTGCAGTGAACAAGCAGAAGAGTAATAGGCCCTAATTAGAGTATATAGATGCAGATTATCCTCGTTGCCATTAGAATCTGAAGAGTAGCAAACATTCCCTGTTTAAAGCATCATGAATTTAACTGGGAAATTAAATGAGACGCCCTGGAGCCATGTAAAAAAGAAAAGGGGGGGAACAGCTTTGCTAGACAGCAAACATTTATCAGCGTAACATTAAAGAAAAAGGGGCATGTGAAGATGGAGGTGAACAAAGGGCATTCTACAAAATTAAGGTGCTTAGCTGCTGCTCTGTGACCCAGCCAGGTTTGCTTTCAGTGTAGATAAATGGCTTTGAAATTCTCTTCAGTAAATTAATCTAAAGAGTGGGGCAGGGAGCAACATACACATTCCCTTGGAGCCTTCTCTGTGCTGCTTTTCAGCATGGGATCTTTAACATGAAACAGCAAGCTTTTCCACCCAGTTGATCAAAGCAAGCCCTGGCCTCATTCTAGCCTTGGTAGGGCAGCACATTCCTTCAACTGCAAGCCTCAATGCCACAATAACAATGTGATATCCTATCTCTGTGCAATAGACTGTGAGGAGGAAAGATAGTTGTGCCTATAAATTGGTTTGATGTGTCCTCCACTGTAAGCTAAGGACCAATGTTGCCTCGGCCAAGTGCCATCTGTCAACCACAACCTGGAGGACCTCACAGCGGAGGAAATACAGATGTGAGAACTGCAGTTATAGTGTCTAGAGATACTATGCTTTAACTTTAAGGCCATTTCACACATTCCATTGCAACAAGCACATCTTCACAGCTGGATTATGGAATTCAGTGTCACAAGGATGACAGCCACCCGTTTAGATGGCTTTTAAAATAGATTATACACAGCCGCTGGTAGACCAACTGCTCATGAATATAAGCTATAATGGAACCTCCAATTTATGTTCTTGTAGTCTTAAACATGGAGTTTGTGCTCAGCTGGGATTTGCAGCCAGTGCGATCTGTGCCTATGCACATGTTTTCAGTTTCTCACATTCATACTTTCCATTATTACATTAACTCCTGAAAAATATACCACCCTAGTTCACACACTATAGTAAACCATAGTTAATGATTTATGCCAAACTGGGCTGTTTTGCTCCTTCCCACTAGTGCTAGGGAGAAACCAACTACAATCTCTTAGTGCCATGTCCAAATCAGGGATAATGGTTTGTTTCACTCATACAAGCCATGATCAGTAAATAAGCCAAGAACAAACTTTGACTTATCACCATGGTTTAAAGCAAAAACAACAACCTTTGATCCCTGGTTTTTGCATATCTTTCTAAGCAAGCGATTCATCCCAGCAGTATGGAGGATGAGTGAAGGGGGCACAATCAGGTTCTGCAGGACAGAGGAGGATTTAGGGCAAAGTGACCGGTTCCATGCAGGGGCTTGGGCCTAGGGGGCACCTCAGAGCGTCCCAACTATGACATAGTGAATTGAGAAGAATATAAGGCGAGAGGCAGGGAGATAATGACTTTAGGCCTCACACAGCACACCGCTGAAATTTGGAAGACCAAAGTCTGCTCCTGTTTCTCACTTGCTGACTGTGGGCTTCCCACAATCAGGAGTAAATTTCTGGCACTTTTGAAACTACTCCTGTTTTGGCAGAGAGTGGAAAGATCAACACCTCTGGACCTCTCCACTCCAATGGACATAGAATGGTGGATGCATCTCATCTATGATGCCTTAATTCTTCAAAGCACGCATCAGGCCCTCTTATAGCATACAGTGGTACCTTGGTTCCCGTTCTGAAAGTCTGTTTGACTTCAAAAATGTTTGCAAACCAAGGCACAGCTTCTGATTGGCTGATTGGCCCCGAAAACAATGCGGACAGCCAAAATAGACGTTCATAAACTGGAACACTTACTTCCAGGTTTGTGGCGTTTGGGAGCCAATTTGTTCGGAGCCAAGCCATTCGGGAATCAAGGTACCACTGTACCAGTATCATGCCCTGGTACATAGCATAGGAATCACCGCTCTTCCATGTCTCCCTTTAATCACAGAACAGTATGGTGTTGTTTTTTCTCTATTGAATTGAAACAAAAAGAGTTGCCATTCCACAAGCCAATGATGAATCATGCCGTGATTTCATTATGTAGCACAAATGACATATTCCTTGAGCTTACAGCAAGCAAACGGCTTTACTAGCCCTGTCGTCAGACATAAAGGATTTCTTGGCTAGTACCGCATTAACCAAAATGAATTCAGCCATATGTGCATCAATCTTGTCGTTTAAAAGGGGGATGCCATGTCTAGCCTTTGTCTAGAACTCTATTAGCATAAACATGAAATATTATGCCAAATAAAAGTCAAGGCTGCAAAACGAAAACCCGAAGAGCCTATTTTTATTTCATACCGTCACCCCCGCTAAAATCACTATATGTATTTTCACCGTGCCTGTAGATTATACGGGAGACTTGTTCCCACCTATGAAAGCGCTTCCATACGGCGGTTTGAAGAAGGAAGAGTAGACAACATCCGATCTGCGACTCCCGAAGCTTTAACTTTTGTCAAAGGAATGATTGATAAAAAATCATCTCTGCAGGTAAGAAGATTTACACACACCCCTTTATGCTGTTATATCCTGCAGGAACAGGGCCAACTCTGGATTTGCAGAGGCAGGGCTTGAATAAGATGTCCTTAGTAAGACTCCTCTGAATGAGACTACTCTCACCACTCCTCTCTCTCTCTCTGGCCCTTCCCCTGCTCAGTTCCTGTGGAAGGGCCATAGCTCAGTGGCAGAGCATGTGCCTGGCATGCAGAAGGTGAAAGGTGCAATACCTGTTATCTCCAGGTAAAGTTGGGAATACTTCCTGTAAGGAACTTGAGAGAGTTACTGCTGCTCATGTTTCTAAAATGGACAAAGGGGTGGGGACGTGGAGGTCCACAAAAAAACCCCTTTGGGCATCACAGTAGAGTACCACTTGGATGCGTCAGTTTTTAATAATAAAAAACTTGAGGAAAAGTTTTTAAATGACAATTGGGGCAGTTGGGAACTCACACAAAAAATGGAGTACTTACTTCACCAAATCTTTATTAGGCATTACAAGTATAGGCCATCATAAAACATCCATATATAAAATTTTAAAATATATACAGCCATGCATATATAAACAGCCATGCATAATACATAGTAACAAGAATGTTCATTGGAATTTCTTCCCACTAAATGGTGCCATTTGCTACTCTAAGAGATATTATTGACAAATGCTCAGCCCCCCTTGCAGTTAAAAATTGGAGTCTGCCTGTGGTCCTCAGATTAGGTAAGGTAAAGGTACCCCTGCCCATACGGGCCAGTCTTGACAGACTCTAGGGTTGTGCGCTCATCTCACTCTATAGGCTGGGAGCCAGCGCTGTCCGCAGACACTTCCGGGTCACGTGGGCAGCGTGATGAAGCTACCTTGGCGAGGCAGAGCCGCACACGGAAACGCCGTTTACCTTCCCGCTAGTAAGCGGTCCCTATTTATCTACTTGCACCCGGGGGTGCTAGGTTGGCAGGCGCTGGGACCGAGCAACGGGAGCGCACCCCGCCGCAGGGATTCGAACCGCCGACCATGCAATCGGCAAGTCCTAGAAGCTGAGGTTTTACCCACAGCGCCACCCGCGTCCCGGTCCTCAGATTAATGAACCCTAAATTAAAGGATCCAGTCAGCAAAGCAATGAGATTGTCAAGAGATTGTTGTGATAGATTGCCCATAATTTTTGGAAGCTAATTTGAGCTTTTAATTCAACTTCAGATTTGGCCGCAGCAATTTTGTAAAGGGTGGGTTTTGTTTTTGTTTTTTTTAAGGGTGACTTGAAGAGTTGGCAGCTTCAACACAGTGCAGCTGCCCACATTGCACTATCATAAAGGGATGGCCCTTGTCATGATGCCTCTTGCCATAGGGGGTTTTCCATCCCTCAGAGAAAGGTGTGCGCCTTTGTTTTAAAAATTAAAGGAGTGCACTCTCAATTTGTTTGATATTGTAATGTAATAACATGACTTCGTTTTCATTGTCCATACTCAAATTTTGGTCAAGAACTACACAACTTTTAGAGGACATCTGAAGGCAGCCCTGTATTCGGAAAATTTTTTATGTTTGATGTTATATTGTGTTTTTATATGTGCTGGAAGCTGCCCAGAGTGGCTGGGGCAACCCAGCCGAATGGGTGGGGTATAGTAATAGTAATAACATGATAACCAAATTAATTTAGAAGCCACTTCAAATCCACATAAGTTCCAGTGTGTATAGGCCCTGGATCGCCTTTTAAACATTTAGTAAGGGGCAATGTAGGGGTGCGGGTGGCGCTGTGGTCTAAACCACTGAGCCTAGGGCTTGCCAATCGGAAAGGTAAACAGCATTTCCGTGCGCTGCTCTGGTTTTGCCAGAAGCGGCTTAGTCATGCTGGCCACATGACCCGGAAAAACTGTCTGCAGACAAATGCCAGCTCCCTTGGCCAGTAAAACGAGGTGAGCGCCGCAACCCCAGAGTGGTTCGCAACTGGACTTAACTGTCAGGGGTCCTTTACCTTTACCTTTACGGGGCAGTGTACACACAATGAAGAAAAGCAGTGGTTTGGAGTTTGCAATTCTAAGCAGAAAAGGGAGAAGGGAAAAGAGTGATGAACTCTTTCCCTATCTGGCAATTTTCAGCTCAAAATCACATCAACCCAGCTGCTTCCCCCACCCTTCCACCCCACCCTCTTCACATTGACATAAAGCTCCAGAAACAAACGTACATCTGGAATCCTACAGGGGGAAATCAGCTTGGAGGAGCCATTTCAGTGTGGGAAAATGGTAGGCAGGCAAGCAAAGAATTAAGCACCCACTCGCAGCTCTCGACTGCAACGTCCCAAAGATGCTTTTCTTCATGAACAAACAAAAAGTCTGCCAAGGCACACATTTGCGTGAAGTGTGCCCTTCACCCCTAAGGAAAGCAATTCAGTGGTGCTTGCAGTACAAATGAGCACAGCAGGGAGCTCAGTGGGCCAATTCTGTACCTTCTCCCACTATATTTTCTCCCCCTGAGGTAATTATCCCATCTCACCTCATAGCATTTGAACTCGTTAAATCCTTCCAGCTACAAATGCAACATACTTTACTGTTTCCTTTCAACATTTTGACTTCCTTTTTGCAGCTGGAGACAATAGGTTTTTTTGGGGGGGGGACGACTCAGAGGTGTAAAAGAGACTCTGTCACCCTCGCTGGTTTTGCCCAGGTGTTTTCTCTGACCCAACAGAGCTGGTGCATGTTTGAGAAGCACCCAGAAAATATGAGAAAAGTGCAAATGGAGAAGACAGTGGGATGAGTGTGCCACATGCCATGGCGATAGTGCCTTTGCCATCCCACTTGTAACTCTGAAAAAGCCTTTCATCTGTCTCTATTTTAAAAATGAAACTACAGTGGTACCTCAGTTTTCGAACGTCTCAAAAGTCAAATGTTTCCGTTTTCAAACGCTGAAAACCCTGAAAGAAATGCTTCCATTTTTCAACACACCTCAGAAGTCGAACGGCTTCCGCTGAGTTTGTTTCAATTTTTTCGATTGAATTTGCAGACCGCCCTTTGTGCCTTGGTTTTCGAACATTTCAGAAGTCGAATGGTCTTCTGGAATGGATTACATTCGAAAACCAAGGTACTGCTGTTCATGTTAGGGCTGATGCTAAAAACAGTGGACCATCATCATCTGTTCCACCTGCCCCTGTTAATATTTGGTAATGTTACATGAACCCCAGTTTCCTTTTTTTTATATACAGATATTTATTAAGTTTCCAATTTTATACAAACAAAAAGAAAAAAAACCCAAAAAAACCACATACAGTTCTCATTACTTAATTTTCTATGACATATTTCCCTGACCTCCTCATACCTCCCCTTCTTGTATTCCAATTCAAATTATTTACTCAGCAAATCCTTATCTCAAAACATTACAGCTGGAAACCCCTTAATTTCAATCCAACATCATTCAACATTCTTTAATTTTACAATATTTCTGTAAATAGTCCTTAAATTTCTTCCAATCTTCTTCCGCCGACTCTTCTCCCTGGTCATGGATTCTGCCAGTCATTTCTGCCAATCCCATACAGTCAATCATCTTCATCTGCCATTCTTCCAGAGTGGGTAAATCTTGCATCTTCCAATACTTTGCAATAAGTATTCTTGCTGCTGTTGTAGCATACATAAAAAACGTTCTGTCCTTCTTTTGCACCAATTGGCCGACCATGCCCAAGAGAAAGGCCTCTGGTTTCTTCAAGAAGGTATATTTAAATACATTTTTCAGTTCATTATATATCATTTCCCAGAAAGCCTTAATCTTAGGGCACGTCCACCAAAGGTGAAAGAATGTACCTTCGGTTTCCTTACATTTCCAACATTTATTATCGGGCAAATGATAAATTTTTGCAAGCTTGACTGGGGTCATGTACCACCTGTATATCATTTTCATAATATTTTCTCTTAAGGCATTACATGCCGTAAACTTCATGCCTGTGGTCCATAACTGTTCCCAGCCAGCAAACATAATATTATGTCCAACGTCTTGTGCCCATCATGAACCCCAGTTTCCAAGCAGTGAAAGACCTCCGGGGAGCCATAACATACATTGGGCTTGGTTTCCTTAGACAATGTCACTGGAGACCTTGCAAAACTCAATTGTAACTTCTCAGCAAAAGTAAGAATCCAATGCATTCTAAGTAACCACCACACAATAAATATTTGGGATAGCAAAGGATAGGGATGGGGAACCAATTCAATTCAGTTCACATTTAAAGCTGAATGTATAAAATTCACACTTCCAAAGCAATATGAGAACCAAAACACAGCCATCCTTCAAAATGCACACTTATCCAGATTTTGATACAGTTGTCCAACCAACTTGTGTTCACAAAAATGCATTGGAGGGAAGGGGAATGTGCATAAAAAGTAATATATCTGCACTAGGTTTATTCAAATGCATGTATGTTTGATAGGTTTACATGGAAAATCTATTAAAATATTTTAATAAATATATTAGTGAAAGCAACATACAAAAATGCATTATATTACTGGAAAATGTGTCAAAAATGTGTACATTCATAGATATGCTTATTAGGAGAAATTTGCACAAAAATGCTGAAAATTTTTCATGAAGATTGTAGTTTTAAAAAATTGCTACAGAAATGTGGCGAACTGAATGTAAGATTGGATGAATGAGAATGAGAATGATTTTTATTTGCTTGTCTACTGCTTGTAAAGGCTGCATTCAATCCATGGGCATAAAATCAATACAAATCTGAGGTTCTGCGCCCCCCCCCAAAAAAAAACCCTGCCGCCAACAAAAGACTGCACCCCCTAACAACAATCTTGGCTACACCCATGATTCAATCCACTATCTTTAATGAAATTTGTGTAATCTAATAGTAATAGTACTTTGGTTACAAAGCCTTCTGCCAGTTTATTATTTCTAAATATTTCTTTTTGCCTATAGGACTCTGAGAAAATGCAACAATTTAAGGATGCCATAGCAGCTCAGACAAATTACACTATTTTGGTAAGCAAAATGTTGTCTTGATAAAACTCAGTTATTTGGCATGCCTAACCATGAAATTACCGTAATTTATTCTTCAAAAGACAGTAGATTAAAAAATGGAGCACAATACTGACAAACATTCTATACGTTTCCACAAAATGTAGAGCATACATACCAAAGAAAACTGTCTTCCATCTTTACCAGATTTGGAATGTGAGCTGGGTCTTTTTCCCAGTGTGTAGATCCACCCTTGGTCTATTGAATTAGCTGGATCATTATTTGCACACTGAATAATAGGGTGACAATGAATGCTTTCTTCTTCTCAATTATCAAAATAAACAATGATTCTCACAAAAGCCATAATGACCAAACAATCTAATGGAATTTATTGAATCTAGTTTAAATGGTTAAGGTATTCTTGAATTTTCAGATTCAGTTTCGCTGTCAAGATCTCATTAGCAGGGTTGGGGGGATGGGTGCAAAACAGCATCAATCAATGTTTATTATGGCAAACAGCCAGCATACACACACACACACACACACACACACACACACACATATTAGTTACAATTCAGTCCCACTGAAGTCAATGTGAAATGTTAGTAATGACTAACTGAAGACTTGTTCATTTCAGTGAGATCTGTGTGCAACTAGCTTAGTCTAGCTCTTCCCCTAAATTTATATATTGCACCTACATAGGATATCCAAGGGGTCTCCCATGGCCCTCAAGCTGTTTTGGGGCTACAACTCCCATCCCCCCTAGCTGAAAGGACCAGTGGGTCAGGGATGATGGAAATTGCAGTCCCAAAACAGCTGGAGGGCCAGGTTTGGCCACCACTGTCTTAATACCACAATTGGCATGCTAATTAATGGATGACAGATCTCTTGTGCTTCAGAGTTAGGTTAGGATGCAGACTGAAATAAACTAATAATTAATGGTACATCCTTGAGTAGACTTAGGAATTTAATTCTCAGAGACTAGATGTAAATTTCCCGTCAGCTTTGATCATTTATATTTCCTAATTACTTCTAAAGTAGCACACTTTGAAACATTTGTGTAGCTCATCAGTTGGGGTGTGAAGAATGACAGAGCCTAAATTGCCAACTTTTGAACTTGCTCCCACTGCTGGGCCTTTAACAGCCACTTGATCTGCGGCAGCAGTTAGTAGGAGCTTTATTATTTCTTTGCAAGCATTTCTGAAGATGGACGATAAAACGTCCTTCATATGAAGTACAAAATATACCACAAATTGGTAGATTGGATTAATACATCACCACATCTGGCTTCTGTTCAAAGTGAAGAACAAGAAAGCCACAGTTGGTTTTCTTTCTGGCCCAATAGGAAAAATACCCATCTCATTATTAACAACAACAAAATTCATCACAGAGTAATGTTATTTAGTTGTCCCTTTGTTAGAAATTTTTAAATAGTATATCCATCCCCCCCACCCCTGCGTTGACTCACCTTTTATTTTGTAAGCTCAGCTTAGTCTCTTTCTCTTCCGACATGATATTAATCTATCTTGGAAAAACGTCGCGGGTCAGAGGCTTATAAATCATGTTGGATAGCAAAATATTTCCATTGATCCTTCAGTCTGTTCCTCTTGATGGGGTAGAACTGATGGTGACCAGTCTTAGGTTTTATGATCTTTTCTCAAAAGTCATTTAATATGTGCACCAGTGGACATGCCAGTATTAGTCTCCAGGGTGCAAGTTTTCCAAATGAGGCATGAAAGGTTAATTCATTCCTTGGCCTTAGCATCATCCATCTAAGACATTAGCAAAGGCAACCACCATTTTGCTTAGCTGGAACCCTCTTCTTCTCCCTTCCTCAATTCTGTGAAACTGGACATTTAGATTCTGCCTCTGCCACAAACTCATTACATGGCCCAAGGAAAGCTACTGCCTCCCACTTTCAGACCCCTCTCCGTAAACTGAGAATAATAACCCCAAACCCTACTTTATAGGGTTGTTGTAAATATTACTGTTACGGTGTATTTACTTTTTGTACATGCTCACCTTGGGCCACCATACCCTACCTTCCAGGGTTGTTGTGCAGATTAAATAGCGAAGGGCAGAACCACATTGCTCATTGGAGGAAAGGAAGCAAAGGCAGATCTAGGGGAGCGTTAACAGTGCCATCGCACCAGGCACGGAACTTCTGGGGTGCCACAACTATGGCATCCAACAGAAGGTGGGAGACAGGGGGTGCCGGATTTTGGCATCGCACAGGGCCCCACTGAAATTTGATACACCAAATTCCGCCACCGAGGGCAAGGTATAATGATGTTGTTGTTTTATCGTTTAGTCGTGTCCGACTCTTCATGACCCCATGGACCAGAGCATGCCAGGCACTCCTATCTTCCACTGCCTCCCGCAGTTTGGTCAAACTCATGCTGGTAGCTTCGAGAACACTGTCCAACCATCTCGTCCAACCATGAGTCCCCTTCTCCTTGTGCCCTCCATCTTTCCCAACATCAGGGTCTTTTCCAGGGAGTCTTCTCTTCTCATGAGGTGGCCAAAGTCTTGGAGCCTCAGCTTCAGAATCTGTCCTTCCAGTGAGCACTCAGGGCTGATTTCCTTCAGAATGGATAGGTTTGTTCTTCTTGCAGTCCATGGGACTCTCGAGAGTCTCCTCCAGCACCATATTTCAAAAGCATCAATTCTTCAGCGGTCAGCCTTCTTTATGGTCCAGCTCTCACTTCCATACATCACTACTGGGAAAACCATAGCTTTAACTATACGGACATAACTATACGGACATAACTATACTGATATAATGATATAATGATAAATGAAATAAATACATACATACTTTCCCATTTCTTATGGACCTGTGCCTCTTCCTGTTATTTCTGCAGTTTTTCTGCTCTAACTCAGCAATAGTTCCCCAATTTATTTCTAGGTGGAAACAAACCAAGTGGAAGGTAATATGAGGGAGACACCATGTCTCTTAGTGTGCTCACAGCAATGTTTAAATAGGTTTGGCAGGTTTTCGAAGCACTGTAACAACCTGTAAAGCCTGTTTTAAACAGAGATGACCACAAGATCAGCTTGCATACCAGAAGCTATCATGCCTCACATATCACTGTTGGCTGTCTGAGGAGAAAATATTATCTGTCACCAGGCTCCTCAATTGAATATTTGATCAGGAGGGAGAGGAATCAATAACATGCACTAAATGTGGTGTTTGAACAAATTCTAACCTTAACTTGGGGAAAAAATTATTGGGGGCATTTGTCATGTTTTAAAATTTTCTGCAACTCAGTAGGTTATACTTGTCTTACAATTATTTAGATTTTTATGTGAGAAATTAAGGAACTGAACACTGTTAAAATACAAATTTAAAAGTGCTGAAGAGCTGTGAACACACATATATGTGATTTCTAGGGATAGTCACCTGAAAAAATGTGCAGTGCAGGTCTAGCGAGAAACTTCACTGAGTTTAGTGGGATGTATTCCCAGGTGTGTTTAGGAGTACAAACTTAATTTACTACTTTGAGTTTAGATTTGACTAATATTGTATCCATTCCAGTTGCCTGATCTACATTGACACAGATGACGTTCCTTCAATGTGTTGCTAATTTTAGGAAACGCTAGACAGTAGGGGGTTTTCTCATGGAAAAAGTATAGAAAAGCAAACATTTCCCTTGCGCATCGCCAACTGTCCAGTCACTCTGATTACTGTAGCTCTGTGAGGGGTATAGGGTCTCTGAACAACTATCAACACCAGGAATTTTTTTCAGCCGGAACTCAGTTATGGCACCTCCCAAGTGGGCATCACTGTCATTATAAGAGAACGAGGGTTGCATTTATGGTGAGTTCTGGAACCTCTTTTTCAAGAAAAATAGCACTGCTCAACAAACCACGGTTCCCAGAATTCTTTGGGGAAAGCCATGACTACTTAAAGTGGTATGGCACTGGTTTAAATCCATAGTGCCAATGGGGCCACAGTGTGTAGGATCTGGAAGTGTGCTCTGAACCCACCAGAAACAATTGCAGGCAATAGTATATTACACTGATAGAGCTCTCCTTTATATGCTGATCTGAGTCCCAGTGAGTTCAGTGGGACACATTGCCCGGTGAGTGCGCATTGAACCAAAACCGGAAATTGAGGGAATAGAGAATCCCTCCCACTCCAAATAAGCAGCATGAAATTAAGTTCATTGGTATGACATCCAAGGGATGTGTCTTCAATTTGGGGCATGTTCAGTTACAACCCATTCTATATGCTGTTTTGCCCAGGCTATTACAGGGATGGCAATAGACAACCACTTGCTGGGACTGCGAGAGATAGCACGTGAACATTTCAAGGAGCTGCCAGACATATTTACTGATGAAACGTATTTGACAAGCAATCAATTTATTCTCTCCACCAGCCAGGTGAGCGAAATTCATATCGGGATTAGTCATAAAAAAGGAACCCCATTATTCTCGCCCTGACAGATGTTATGAATCAGTGACAACCTTGTGACATATGTTGTGGAGGTTTAGTGACTCCGGCAGACTCCCAAATGCCTCGGGGGTTCTCGTCCCTTTCATTTTTGACAACCAAAATTAATAGCCCAGTGGCAACAAAAAGGTAAGAGGGTGAAAACTAAGGGATGGGGAAACCGTGGTCCACAGACCTGATGCCTACCACAAAGAAGAGCCCAGATGGATCAAAGCAAAGGGCTCTCTGGTCCAGCTACATAGTCACATGGTGGCCAACCAGGTGCCCATGGGAAGGCCACAAGCAGGACATGAATAAAGCAGCCTTCACCCGCTCATGATCACCAGGAACTGGTATTTAGAGGCAATTCTCCTGAAATAGCAGGTGTGGTACAGTCGTACCTTGGAAGTCAAACAGAATCCATTCCAGAAGTCCGTTTGACTTCCATAACATTCGGAAACCAAAGAGCGGCTTTTGATTGGCTGAAGGAAGCTCCTGCAGCCAATCGGAAGCCACAGAAGCCTCATTGGACATTCGGCTTCTGAAAATCGTTCGAAAACTGGAACACACACTCATGGGTTTTGCTCGTTTGGGAGCTGATTTGTTTGGGAGCCAAGGTACAACTGTACACAGTTGCCATGACTAATCACCATTTGTAAACTACCAGACAAATCTGTTTTATCTAACTCATTCTTAAAGAAATGAAAGTAGTTTCCAAAAAGTTGCATGCAAGAGAAAGTCCATATTTTATTACATTGCTCTGACTCCAAGAGGCACAGAAAGAGGCAGAGTTGCTTAATTTTGGACCGCTCCTCTGGAGAGCATCTGCGTCTCCCAGTGGCAGCATAAGATAGTTTTATTCAAATGGGCTTTTGGTGGCTACAAGTTGAGTAGAATAAGGATGGATATGCTGGTTTTTATTGTAAAAAAACAAATCATATGCCAGTCTTTGTCACATTAGATTTCAGGACAGTGTACAAAATAAAATCAATACAATAAAACAAAAATAAAACAGCAGACAAGCCATAAAACAGACTGAAACTAACTTTGTTAAAATACCTGGGTATTTTGTCAGACTCTTGGGGGATCACAATATTAGAGCCAGGCAAATGCCCTCTTTGGACAGAGCATATTATTTACTCACCCCAAGCACTACGGAAAAGTAGGCTAGCAGTCCAATTAATTAAATAAGGCTCTCCTTCTCTATCTCTTACACTCACTGCCATCTAGCTGAGAGTGCCTGGGTGTGTAAGTCCACAACAAAGAAACAGATCAGATTTCGAAAGATCAAATATGATACAAGGACCACTTCCATTAAAGTCAATGGGACTCCATTGCTGTAGGAGAAAAAGGGGAAACACTCTCTCCTGCTGGCTCATTCCTACTGTCAAGAGCCCGATGGCTCATACATCAGTATTACTTATTAGTATCATCATTAAAGAAAGTGCTTTTAATTTTCAAAGTGCTGTGTAGTCTCTTGTCTCATTCGTCTTCAAAATAACACTGTCATGTAAATAGGTCACTACTCTTTTCATTTTACAGACCGAGAATTGAAAATTAGATATTCCTTCAAAGCCACCCACTAACTACATGATAAGTAGGAATTTTATCCTAGGCAACTACCCCTCAGCAGAAAGTTTGGGGACAAGAGAAACCAATTTCCATGGGCTCCTCCTAAACCTGAATTGCTAGCTGCATCCAGCATGCCCTCACCAAATTTTTCAAACTTTGTAGAAAAGGAGTCCTATAATAATTCCTATCTGCTGGATTTAAGCTGCAAAAAACACACAGCTGACCCCAGAAATCACCCATGCCCCTCTTTGCATCGTGCTCAGGACAAACTCCAAGATGCAAAAGGCATTCTTTAATCTACAGATCGAGTGTGGCATTACAAGTTGATTAATGATCTGGGTTCTTTGTTTCTAAAATTGTAATTTCTACTGTTTAAATTAAAGCGTTCTTCAAGCCACAAAGCCCACCAGCATTTAGCAACATCACATTTCTGTATATACAGTAGCAGTTTTAAAGACATATTTAATACACCTGAGATAATGAATTTGATGAAACTATGTCAGATATCTACAGCGCTTTTTTTTTCTAAAAAAATGTTTAGGGGTACTCTCATTTACCTACTCATATTGAAATACTGCCCCTCAATGAGGCCAAACTTAGATTCACAAAATGTTTAGGGGTATGCATACCCCTGTGCCCCCCCCCCGAAGAATATATATATAGGGAGAATATATATATAGGGAGAAGACCTCTGGACTGAAAGGGGGTGGTGCTAATACAATGCACAAACACAACAGCCTTAATAAGTAATTGGATCCAGCCATGATGTCTGTGGCTTTTCAAATATGACAGAGTGTAACCAGAATACCACTACATAAATTCTCCAAGAAACTATCCATGGGCAAAAAAGTGAATCTGAATAGCTTCATAGCCTTCGGCTGTTGCACAGCAAATTTATCTGACAATTCTATGACTCTATTAGTGGGACTAATGGTCTGTCCTGTGCCATTAAAAAGCCAAATGTCATCTCTGAAAGCTTGAGTACAACAGAAAGCAGGAATGCATGGATTTCTGAACAAATAACATCTTTGCTTTACTAGGGAGCATTTTATCCCATTACAACATTATAGAATAATCAAAGCTTTAATTGGAGGGGGTGTGGATCCAGCTAAGCGATACCATCAGCGTGTACTGATTCCTAAGCTTCCTCCCAACAGTAAATCTTTGAGATTTATGTAAGCCCTTCCAGTAAACTGAATGAAATCTCAAGAGCAGTTGGGTATTAAAACCACAGGAATATGGAAGCAATCTTTAACCACCAGTACAGTTCTTATTCAAAAGAGGCAATGAGCAAAAGAAACAATGAGCACATTATGCACATTTAAAGATCATACCATTTTTATTTTTTTACAAAGATAATCAAATCATATTGGGCAAGATCTCTAGGCAAGATCAGAAACCCAAGAAGACTTTAGACTTGCTTTTCTAGAACAGGTGCCACCTGCTCCCTTGACATGCGGCAAACTATATTTGAAAATCAGGGTTTAGAAAGCATTTTGTGGTGTGGCGTGTGTGTGTGTGAGAGAGAGAGAGACAGAGAGAGAGAGATTCAAATTAAAATAGTCAAAAAATCCACTGGGCTTGTCTATGCCTCTTGTGTCAGTCTTCAGATCCCTCTTCAACCCGGCCTTTGGCTAATATTCTATAGCCTTTCAAATGTCTCTGTGGGGAGGGGTGGGGGTTATTGTTTTGCCATTTTGATTTACTTGTTTTAATCCTGTGTTTTATGCTGTGAACCACCCTGAGATATTATGATGGGTGGTATAATAGTAATAATAATAATAAATTAAAATGTATCAAGATCGTGCAATTGTATGTAAGAACCATTTTAAGCAATGGTCCAAATCAAGGAAAAGATATTTGAATAAATACTAAACCAAGCAAAACTCTCTCCTTCATACAGCAAAACTTGTGTCTGAGTTACCAACAGAATAAGAGTCCGAGCAGGACCACTAAGAAACAAGTGGGAGGTGTTTGGATGTTTGTTTGGAGAAGTACGACACCTTTTTTTATAAAAAAAGCATCAAAGGAGTCACCTTTTGTGGGGAAAAAACAGCTGAATGAAGACTTAAGCATGCTCAGGGGCTTTGAGGACCAACATAAAGTTGAGCCTTGGTTGGAAAACTTTGGAGAGAGGGGTAAATTGGGCAGCTATAGCCCCTCAGAGCTTATAGCATCCTATGAGAGGTTATGGGTGGGTGGCTTACTGGGACCCTGAACAGGACCACTCCTGCTCGTGGGGGGCAGGTTTGTATATTCTGGAACCATTTGTTGCAAGTCCCAATTGTAACTATTACTTTGCATTTTCTATTCCCCTAGACTAAGAAGGCAAGAGCTGAGCTATGTGACACTATGTAATTCTTTACAATTACTAAGTTAGTTCAACAGTACTTTTTTATTCGGCAAAGCGCCCTGAGACCTCCGGGTAATAGAGCGGCATATATATTCAATAAATAATAAGAAAATAATGATACCTTAATGTAGCTTCATTTCTTTGTTCAGGTTCCAACCACCATGGGAATGTTCTGCTGCTATGGACCTGTGATTCCTAACGGCTATGGTGCTTGCTATAATCCACAGCCAGAGCATATATTATTCTGCATCTCCAGTTTTAAAGACTGCAAAGAGACCTCCTCCAGCAAATTTGCTAAAGCTGTGGGAGAAAGCCTCATGGATATGAAACAGCTGTGCAACAAATGCAACTTGCCCAAGACAACCACTCCGACTAAACAAGGAGCACCTTCAACACCTCGACCTGGCAGTAAGCACTAAGTGGCTGCATTCACACATAACGCTGAGCTCTGATTTGTTTCAACCGTGGTTTGTTCAGCAACCCATGAGTTATCTCACAGTTATCTCACAATCAAGCCACAACTTGTTTATCCAAAACTTTTCTAACTATACTTGCTAGAGCAGGCATCCCCAAACTCGGCCATCCAGATGTTTTGGGACTACAACTCCCATCATCCCTAGCTAACAGGACCAGTGGTCAGGGATGATGGAAATTGTAGTCCCAAAACATCTGGAGGGCCGAATTTGGGGATGCCTGTGCTAAAGCATCTAGGATGGGCTAGCCAAACCAACCATGGTTAAGCAGGGCTTTTGAGTTCAGACATAGTACCAAACTATAATTGAAACAAGTCATGGTTCATAAGCCAAAACAAAACCACAGTTACTCTGCTGAGCTGGGTGCAGATACCCAAACAAACCACACTTTGTCTAAGCAAACCATGGCTTAAGTGTTATGTATGAACCATGTTATGTGTGAACCATGGCCCTAAGGGTGCAATGTCTTTCCTTCGTTTTGTAGCTGCTTCTTAAGGTAGAATGTTGTCACTGTACAAATGCAAGCTATAAAGACTCTATATATTGCAGGGAGGAGATTTCTTTTATCTTTCGCTGTGGTCTCCACCAGTATTTATCAAGAAGAGAGTGTAAATGATCTAAAAAGCTGGTGTTTCAGTTCTGCAGAACACAACTGCTAATTATCAATCTGAGATAGAATGCAACTCATCTCCATGCTAGCTTAGAAATATCCAGTTATCAATAAGTAACATTTTGCGAAAGGTTGTGGCTGAAGCGCAGTGTATCGCCCAAGACATCCATCATTGCTCAGAAGCCAAATTATTCATTGTTGAGCGTTCTGAGTCAAGGCTCCCAGCATGAATGTATGTTAGGGATGTGTTTTTGACCTGCACATGTGATATATGAAGCAACTCTGAGCCTTTTCTTTTCTTAGTGGTCACCCCAACATACCACTTGACCTCTCAGGAGACAACATGGTATTGTAGATAGCATCACGGTTATGGGTTGTGACCAGTTCCCATTGAGACTGGTGGGGTAGGAAGGCAGCGAAACCAAAAGTAGATGGAGCCAGAGCCAAAGGCAGGAAGATGGGGCTGGCTGAGGGCAGACTGATGTTGATGGAGCAATGCTCCACTCACCCTTATGAACCAACCTCCACTGTCAGCCACAGAACTCAATGGGGTGACTTTGAGCCATTCCCACCCTCTCAGCCTAACCTGCCACAGGTGTGGATAAAAAGGGAATAACCCCATGCAAGACTGCACTAAGCTCCACAGAAGAAAGATGAGATAGAAATGCACAGAAGAAAGATGAGATAGAAATGCAGAAAGACTTTGGACATTTTGAAAATGTGAGGAGCTTCTATTAGATTATATTTTCCTACAAACACACACACACAAGCAGAGAAGTCCTGGTGTGAGCCCCCCTGAGACCCCCAGGTATAGGGCAGTATAATAATAATAATAATAATAATAATAATAATAATAATAATAATGTACCCAAAGGTACTTTCTGAACCACCTCATACAAATTAACTTACTAAACTAGCAGGCAGATGAAAGTCTGCTAGAATAGCTCTCAGACCTCAGGTGGTACAGCATATATTTTTATATTTTTTGTCACTGTGGGTTTTAATTTTGTGTCATCATAGTTTTCATGGAGAGACCCCTATTGCTTCCTCTGACTTTGGTCCAGGGGGCTGCCCATCAGACTGTGCACAGACCACTTGGAAGTGGTATGTCTGAGTTTTTTGGGCAGGGTGGGTTGAGAAGCTTCGGCGCCATGTTTCCCAGCTGCTAAGCCGCATGCAAGACTGGAATTTGTCACAGCTTCATAAGTGGTGAAGTTCCTCTTGCTGTCGGGTGCAGAGAAGTCTCTTGTACACATGCCGGTGCGAACCTATAGGGTCTCTCTTAAAAGGGTTCAGATGCACAGAGAATCTGCTTTGGTGTAAGACCGATCCTTATGTTCATCCTGCGTTCTCTTGGCTGCATCTGTTCAAGAACAATTTCATTGTCATCATCACCACCGTCCTCTTCCTCCTTCCCATCATTACTCTGCATCTTAAGATATCTTAGGACAGCCTGGTGCCATCTCAGTGTTTTGGACTACAACTCCCATCAACTCCAGCCACAGGCAGTGGGAGTTGTAGCCCAACACATTTGGAGGGTGCACCAGGTTGGCAAAGGCTCTCTTAGGATATGTCTGTGTGAAAACGTTCTGCTTCTGATCCCTGCAAGTCACCTGGAGGTTTGTATCTATCTAACAGTTGATGCAGCTGACAATCTAAACTCAAGGGATATGTTGCCCTGTATAACATCGTGCATTTTTTCCCCTTGGGGTATCTTCTGAAACTTTCAGGTTTAGGGCTAAGGCTCAGATCTAGTAGCAGAATAAGCTCCAGCTACGTCCTAAACTCACAGATTCCAGCTCCGTAAATGGCAACATAGCTCACAATTAAAATTGGGTAATGATGTAAACTTCAGAGTTGGGGATGCATCAAGCTATCTTTGAATCAGGTGGAATCGGTGTTTATATGGGATGCTATGTAACTCATCAATGTGTTGTCGAATGAAATGAGGCTGTTTTCTGCACATGCTGTCTGAATACCCTTCTGTGAACATGCCGGGTCATGTAATAACTTGTGACTTAGTAGAGGTTTGTGGGTTTCGTTTTTTGTGTGGATTTCAGGGAATTGTTAGTGCTCAATAACTTCATTTAAAGTTAGCTGTATTAGAGCAGTAGAATGCAAGCTTATTCTGCAGCTTTGAAATATATAACCGCAGCATGTGTATCTATGCAAACTTAACAGTAGATTTACACAAGTGTCAACTACAGAACTGCAGGATGGACCATCCACAATGAGCATGTTGAGCGTTTCGATGGAGAGATTGAATTTAGAAATATTACGCGTGGGACCTGCAATAAAGATGTGGCATGGAGGGCTCCTGTTCAGGGTTCCAGCCGGCCAACCAACCAACCAGCCAGCCAACCAGCCAGACATGCCCTTTTCCTGGATATTCCATTCCATTCTCCTCTGGGTTTCCATTCCCCACCCCAATAGCCAGTTATGTGCCCACTGAGCACACTCAGTTCCTTGTGGGCGTGTCCTAAAATTTTTGCCAGCTTTGGGGTTCCCATAAGCCTGATTCCTCCCTGTTGTGTGCCAATGGTCCAAGGGCATTCAGAACACTGGAACACTGGAACACTGGAAATAGAATGTCCTTCAAGTGAATCTAATTCCTCCTAGGAAATATTATTCCACATTCTTATTTTGCCTCCACTGAAGCCAAGAGTGTACTACTGCTATATACGGCTGGGTTTGTGTGACGTGTCCTGGGAAAAGGCAGCATTTCTCCAGGGCATCTTCACATCACCGTAGGAAGTCACACATGCAGACTCACTGCACAGTCTGGTCTGGTCCCCCCACCCTTCCGACTGATGGTGATATGTAGTAGACATAGTCCCCAATGTAGACTGGGGATCTTGAGTTTTAATTCCCCGATCATTCCTAAAGGTTGCTGGATGGCCTAACCAGTCCCTCTCTCACCACTTGACTTATCCTACAAAGTAGTTGTTCCAAAGATAAAAATGAGGGCGGTCTATGAATGCTGTCCCGAGCTCCTTGGAGATTGGGCAAAAGAAAATATACAAGTCTTTCTCTCTTCTGGGTGGATCGCTGGAGGAACCCAGAAAAGCTGGAATGGCCTTTGTGTGTTGCATGGGTTGGAAGCGCCAAAACACCAGCCCATGTTCCTAGGTACAGTGGTACCTTGGTTCTCGAACTTAATCCATTCTGGCAGTCTGTTCGATGCCTGAAACTGTTTGAAAACCAAGGCATGGCTTCAGATTGGCTGCAGGAGCTTCCTGCACTCAAGCAGAAGCTGCATCAGATGTTTGGCTTCCAAAAAACGTTCACAAACCGGAACACTTACTTCAGGGTTTGTGGCATTTGGGAGCCGATTTGTTCAATAACTAAGCCGTTCAAGAACCAAGGTACCACTGTACAACGTTTCACTTGAAGAACTCAAGTTTGCTGCAGTGCATGTATGTACACACACAGAGCAAGTTCAAAGCCTTGTGGAAGATCATGAGAGCTTTTCTGAGTTTCCCATGGAAGATTCACCCCTGGAGACTAACAACAGCTTGGTGGGAGGTCACTGGAGTATATGGGGGAAGGGTTGTCCCCCCCCACCATATGTACTGCATGGCAGCTGCATTCACAAGTTAGTGTCATGTCTAACTTGCCCCAATGCATAGCTAAAAGTGAAATAACTTTCTCCCATAGTCTCCCTTTGCTCCTGGACTTACTCAGGTGAGCTGTCTTCGTGGAGCTAATGATACAATACGAAGTCGCAATATGTCCCAAACTTTTTATAATGTGAGCGTTATATTATATACCTAAAGTTACTATTTTAGTGATATTTTATTTTTATAACATAGTGTAGATTTATGGCAAATCTAAGGTGTATTTATAGTGTCTTTGTTTAGACTGAGCTATATGTTTTATGCTTTAAGGCCTACGAGTCGTTCTGATAGATGATATCAAAGTGAACTGTAGCCCAGCTATGATGAATCCAGAAAACAGTTTAAAATCTGTAGTCAATAAAAAAGTATACATCAAAGAAAAGACGTGTGGCTTTCATTTTGTACATGTGCTGTCGGGAACAAGCCAGCAATAAATCACACGGTGGAAGTGAATTTAACTCTTTATTAGAAGAAACGGGATGCACTCAGGAGTTCCAAGCCTAATGAACAGAACAACTGTTCTTGATGGGTCTTGCCTCTGCGAGGCAATGTGGAGCTTGAAGGTCTCACAGCTGCCTAAGTCTCCTCCTTTCCTGGGCCTTTCCCAAGCAATCTGAGACTATGCTGGCATGCTGCCTTTGCTCCTCCCTCTTCATACCTCTCTTGGTCCTGGGACACCGGGGGGGGGGACCTGTCACAGCGGGAAGGGGAGATACCCAGGCTTACTCATCAGTCTGACTCATCTCTGCCTCTTGTTCTCCCTCCTTTCCTGCTTCCACCTCTGCTTCTGATTCTGGACCTCTCTGCCACAGACTCTCCCTGCTCACCACACCCTGTTACCTCTTCGGCTTCCACCACCTCCTCCTCCCAGGCATTCTCCCTCTGACCACTCACTGTCATCCTACCACCAATCCCCAGGCTCTGAGCCTTCTTCCCTTGGGGGTTGCCCAGCTGATGCCTCCCACCATTCCTCTGGGTCCAACCAGTCCATGACACTTGCCCCTTGCCACTAAGTGACCAGAGTCTGTTCAAACAAGTATGAGCCCCAGCAATTTCCCCTCTCTTCCTCTGGAAATCAAATACCACCAGATGACAGGCTTCAGGGAATCGGCTTCCTCCCCCTGGGGCAGTAGATAAGCAGAACAAAGGAAAAGGAGTCTTCTTACCAGTTAGAAACTTTAATAATCACAGCGAGAAAACAAAGAACCTTTCTCCTGGGAATGGTGGTGCTCCCAGTTAAGAATCCTACCCCCTATTAATCCACATCACTCCCACATCTTGTAATCTGAGCTTGTACCCTCTGCGCATTGTGTGCTTTCTGTTCTGCCACTTTCTCAGCTCTTGACCTTGTGGAGAGCGGATGAGTGCTTTCCAGAGACAGGGAATCTTTAACCCTCTCTTTCCCAGTGCTTCTTCTCCTAGCTGATCCCCATCCAGTACTTCTCAGCTTCTGCCTTCTGAACTATGCCTCTCTGCAAACCACCATTCCCAATGTATACTGTCCTCCTGCTCCTGAGAAGATTCAGGATCCGGAGCAGGAGCAGGGGGAGGAGGAGGCTCCCACCATTCTTCCTCAGTGCAACCCTTCTCCGCACAGTCCCTGACACCAGAGCTGGGCATCAGGAGCTGTCCTTTGTTACATCTCAGAGAGGGAGGCTCACCATAGTTACGGTGAATGACACAACAGTAGGCAGTGAATGACACAACAGACACAACTTAGGCAGAAGCAGCAGCAGGCTTTTCCATAGTGTCCAGCAGAGAAAAGAAAGTGTCCACAACTGTTTCTGTCCTGAAACAGCCTTTTCCCCTATTTGTTCTGGACCCTCCCGGCAAGGGCTGCAACATGGTCCAGCAATGCCAAAGAATGCACTGGTGACTCTCAGATATGGGGCCTATAGGAGCTGCAGCGTCGTTGAACATAGGACCTTCCGTCTGCAGGGCTTACAAGGTTTGTGACGTATCCTGCCAGACATATCCCATGCTGAAGGAAAATGGGGTGGGAATGATGATGATAATAACAATAATAATACTTTATTATTTATACCCCACCCATCTGGCTGGATTTCTACAGCCACTCTAGACGGCTCCCAACAGAATATTAGAAGCACAATAAAACATCAGACCTTAAAAACTACCCTAAACAGGACTGCCTTCAGATGTCTTCTAAAAGTCTGGTAGTTGTTTATTTCCTTGACATCTTATGGGAGGGTGTTCCACAGGGAGGGCACCACTACCGAGAAGGCCCTCTGATTGGTTCCCTGTAGCTTCACTTCTTGAAGTGAGGGAACCGCCAGAAGGCCCTCAGCGCTGAACCTCAGTGTTCAGGCTAAAAGATGGGGGTGGAGACACTCCTTCAGGTATACAGGACCGAGGCCGTTTAGGGCTTTAAAGGTCAGCACCAACACTTTGAATTGTGCTCAGAAACATACTGGGAATCAATATAGATCTTTCAGGACTGGTGTTATATGGTCTCAGCGGCCACTCCCATTGACCAGTCTAGCTGCCGCATTCTGGATTAGTTGTAGTTTCCGGGTCCC
The DNA here is from genome assembly GCF_027172205.1 of Podarcis raffonei. Lineage (NCBI taxonomy): Eukaryota > Metazoa > Chordata > Lepidosauria > Squamata > Lacertidae > Podarcis > Podarcis raffonei. The sequence continues at coordinate 24,623,401 of NC_070606.1, forward strand.
CTTCAAAGGTAGCCCCACATAGAGCACATTGCAGTAAATCTGGTTACAGGGAACCAGGCAGAGGCCCTGCTCAGTAGTGGCACCCACCCTGTGGAACGTCCTCTCATCCGATGTCAAGGAAATGAACAACTATCCAACTTTTAGAAGACATCTGAAGGCAGCCCTGTTTAGGGAAGTTTTTATTGTTTGAAGTTTCATTCTGTTTTTAATGTTCTGTTGAAAGTCACCCAGAGTGGCTGGGGAAACCCAGCCAGATGGGCAGGGTAGAAATTATTATTATTATTATTATTATTATTATTATTATTATTATTATTATTTCTTTATTTTCTTTGTTAAATTTCTATACTGCCCTTCATCTGAAGATCACAGGGCAGTTTACAATATAAAAACACAACTCTGCAATTCTATGATTTTGACTTTCATTTTGCTTTTGTTGTTATTAAACCAAGGATACCCTTCTTTTCTATAGCCGGACTTTTTCTGGTTTCACATCCTCCTCTAGCTAAGGGCAAATGAGCTTAGTTGGCAACCCAAGCTACATTTGTGAAGGGAGAGAAGAGAAATTTCCATAGTACGGGGAGTAGAACAACTTTGAGTCTCTCACTCTTTTTTTGCACACCAGAGTAGGGGCTGCCATATTTCAAAAAGTGAAAATCCAGATAGCAGTTTTTGAGTTTTGTTTTTGCAAAATCTGAAAAAAGCAAGTTTTTGCCAAAGTTGTTGCATTTTTAAAAGGAAATTCACCAAATTCTACACTTCCAACATGGGTTGCCATACATCTGGATTTTCCTGGACATTACAGTGATTCCCGCCCAGATACTGCTTTCAACAGCCAAATCCTGGAAATTCTGGACGTATGGCAACCATAGACTAAAAAGCAAAAGAAGGCCATCTTTAAATCAAGCATACGTGATTCCTGTACATTTGTAGGCAAGGCAAATTTGAAAAGCAGTCATACCTCCTAACAAACACCATCCTAACAGTGCAATGCTATGCATGTCTACTCAGAAAGAAATCCTATTGAGTTCAGTGGGGCTGACACCCAGGTAAGTGGGTAAAGGATTGCAGTGAGAAAACAGATTATTAGAAATAAAAAGGTTGTGGCCACTTGGAGGCTAATTATTGGTTATTATGGTGTGATGCCACAACAAGTAAGTTACTCTCAACTTTCGAGTTTAATCAACCTCCCATTGTTCTTAATCATACCAAATCCATCTGTTGATTCAATGACTTTAGATCCCTTTCACTTAAAAAGAAAAAAGAAATCCCCTAGAAGTCAAAGCCAGGCTTACTTCAGAAAGGCCTTTACACTTAATTCCCAGGCATGAGAACCACCTACCTATAGGACCTCCATCTTATTAGAATTCAACTTCAGTTTATTGGTCTTCTTCCAAACCCTTGCCAAGTCCAGACACAAATTCAGTACTGGCACAGCATTGCCTGTCTCTGAAGCCAAGGAGCAGGAGAACAGCAGAGTGTCACCAGAATATTGATGGCATCTCACTCCACATTCCCCGATGACCTTAACCAGAGGATTCATATGGGTGTTTAGAAGCATGGGAGATAAGATAGAACCTTACAGGACTCCACAGCACAACTGCCATGGAATCAAGTAATCTCGCCTCCAGTGCTATCTTCTAAAAGGAGCCCTATAAACAGAAGCAGAACCAGCGTATCACTGTTCCTCCTACTACTCTCAATCTATAAAACCAGTGAGATGCCATGGTTGATGGGATCCACTGCTTTAGTGAAACATCAGTAGGAATCAACAGAGCTGAATTCATCTTTCTCAGACCCTCCAAGTGCCCCTGTTTTCCAGGGACAGTCCCGGATGCACAGAAGTGGCCCGAGTTTCTGATTTGACTCTGGGATGTCCCGCTTTTTGTTAGGGTGTCCCTATTTTCATTGTAGAAATATTGGAGAGTATGGATTTATCCAACCCTAGAGACATCTGAAGGCAGCCCTGTATAGGGAATTTTTTATAATGTTTATTTTTTTTTCTTATGTTTTTATATTTGTTGGATATAAATATAACCAACCCAGTCAGATGGGTGGGGTATGAATAGTCAAATTGTTGTTGTTGAATAGGACACCCCTATTTTAATCAGAGAAATGTCGGAGGCTATGCTTTCTCCCACAAGAGGTCAACAGGGTGATGAAGGCTACTTCAGTGCAGAACCTGGGCCTAAACCCAGTTTTGAAATAAGTGTTTATGACAATGCTTGTAAAGGGATATGAAGTCTGCTGCAATCCATATTCCTTGCGCCTGCATGTTCATTTTGTCAAATGCCGTTCTCCATAACATTCTGGTGCACAGCTACCAAGGTACAGTTGTACCTTGGAAATTGAACAGCCTAGTTCTCGAACGTTTTGGATCCTGAACGATCGAAACCCGGAAGTGATTGTTCCGGTTTTCAAACTTTTTTGGGAAGCTGAACATCCGACGGGCCTTCCACAGCTTCTGATTGGCTGCAGGAGCTTCCTGCAGCCAATCAGAAGCCGCGCTTTGGTTTTCAATGTTTTGGAAGTCGAACGGACTTCCAGAACAGATTCCATTCGACTTCCAAAGTAAGCAAACCTCTTTCTGTGAGAAGGTCCTGATATGCCAGAGTTCCTTCCTCTCTCAAAATGTTTTAGATGATGTATAGTAGGATTAGCCAAAATGTCTGAAGTAACTTTCGCTCCTTAAATCATCTTTTTTGTCTTATATCAAACCCTCGTACCCTACCCTTGACTCTGAAACCATGTTTGTTGCTTTCCTGCTACAGACCCAGAGAACACATGACGAAACTTCAGCGTCTGACTCGGTATTGCCCCTCCTATTTTTAAACCGTACTATTGCATATTCCTCCCAAACGAATGCACGATATTATTTTTAGCTTTCTTAATATAAATCTTAAGTGTCTTTAAGAAATTCAGCTGCTTACTCGGAGAAGGTACCCTTTAAAGTAATGAGAAGTACTATAAACCAGCAGTATTCTCCATCTCTTACCTGAATCTGGTTGTCAATAGCATTGTATTTTAGCAACATTACCTACCTACTGCCTTTCTGTAGCTGTGCTGAAAGCTGATGGACACCAAGTAATCCTTGAAGAAATACCAGATTGGAATGAAGTGCAGCTCATAGTAAATGGAGAGACTGTGTTTCAGTGCAACATTAACGATCTGGATTTCGGTGGGTACAAAGGGGGTACACTATAAACTTCTTTTCTGTTTTGCTTTTAAAAAACATTTCTAAGCAATGTTTTAAAAAATGATAGAAGAAATACAGCTGGATCCTTCCATTCTTTAGTAGGGCTCATAGATTTTGATTCTAACTATGGGAGCTGCTTGCCAAAAACCCCTAGCCCCCAACCCCATAGCCGATCCCTTCTCCCACAACTAGGCAACCCCTCGTCCCTTGACACCTCACCTACTCTGTTTGCTCTCCCCTCACAGCTTGCCCAAACCCTCCCCCCCCAGCTTGCCCCCAAACAGCTAGGTATACGGAAGACATGTTTGTGAATTAAAAGAAAATGGTACCCAAAGGTGGGGGGGGGACCCAGATAAGATCCTGCAAGCTTACGACTACTGGTGGAAATTGAGCCTGCAGAGAGGAAACTATTATTCAGGCTGACTTTGTGAGTTATTGTTCAGAGTTGTTTGAGATGGGTGAGTTGAAAACAGCACATACACAAAAGAACAATGGAGGGCAGGAGATGAAATCGACCTGGATGTTTGTGTACCCTTGTGTGAGAGCCCTTCCTGCCTCCAGAGCAACATGTCCTCAGCCTCCCACAAATATTAGATACAACAATCAAATACAGTATACAGCGCCCAGGTTTGGGCTGGTGCAAGAGGAAGAAGAAGAAGAAGAAGAAGAAGAAGAAGAAGAAGAAGAAGAAGAAGAAGAAGAAGAAGAAGAAGAATTCATTATTTGTACCCCACCCATCTGGCTGGGTTTCCCCAGCCACTCTGGGCAGCTCCCAACAGAATATTAGAAGCACAATAAAACATCAAACATTAAAAACTTCCTTAAACAAGGCTGCCTTCAGATGTCTTCTAAAAGTCAGAGGGTTGTTTATTTCCTTCACATCTGATGGGAGGGCATTCCACAGGGAAGGTGCCACTACCGAGAAGGCCCTCTGCCTGGTTCCCTGTAACCTCACTTCTCGCAGGGAGGGAACCGCCAGAAGGCCCTCAGAGCTGGACCTGTGTCCGGGCTGAACAATGGGGGTGGAAATGCTCCTTCAGATATACTGGGCTGAGGAATTCTAGTGTTATATGGAACAGTAGGGGGAAATCAACACACACACACACCAACCAAGAGGCTTGAATAGCATTGCAAAACTTTTCCATGCTGCCTGAAGCCATGAACAGCAGTGTCCTTTTTAAGAGGTGGGGGGAAACCTCCAATGACCTATTTATGTTTTAACATTGTCCATCTCTCTCTCTCTCTCTCTCAGGAGGCGATGGCCTGTTGGACCCACTTTGCCAAGAAGCTAGACATGCAGTGTTAAACGCTTACTGAGTAAGAGGCCCAGTGTGTGCTCTTGACAGCAAATCTCACATCAAATACCGGTAAATAAGACTCTTTCCTTGCATCGTCCATTACGTTGTTAACCCTGTCTTTCAAAAGGGTTGAGTCCTCTTATTTCACCACCAGTGTGGCGTCCAGGTGGAAGAGGCAGTTTAACTGGCCACAGAGATTTAACCTCAGGGCTGGTATTGGCTTGATAGGCAGTGTGGGATGACAGTTCTGTTTCTTTTGGATCATGTGCAATCAAGATGTGCAAACAATGATTAAGATATAAGGCCACCATCCTCAGATGACTACATTTGGAGAGATACGTTTGGGTAGCGGCTAGTCTTGCATCTACCCAGGATCTGCAACTCTTCAGACTGTAGACTTTGTATGATGTCTTCTAGATATATCAAATTACAAGGCAGCCCTGCTTTAAATGTGTCGTGTGGATCTGACCTGCATCTTCCAGTTCTTCCGAAGACCTCAGCGCAGTCCACCATGATCTGTTCCCAACTGAGAGTGAAAGGAACCAGCGGTGGCACCCAGCAAACTAAGTGGGGATCTGAATCTGTTGCTCAGATGCTCAATACTCTATCCGCTACACAAGCTTTCTTTTGCGATGCATCCCATCGTTTATGAGATGTATTTGCATCCTCAAATGACTCTCCCATGCAAAACCTGGACTGCAGCAGGCCATTGTTCACTCCAGTGAGAAATGTAATCTCCAGAAGATACAAAGTTGTCCTCAAATGTACCAGGAGCAGTGTTAATTAAATTGCTTTACAGCCTTTTTGTCTTGACTAATTGCCTCATTAGGACACATTTCTCATCCCCCAAATGGATCTGAAGTATTCTTCATCATTGAAGAAAATGTATCATTAAGTGCTTTTGCCCTGCGCCCCCGTCAGTCCTCAGAACTGTTTGCCGTCGGGGGGGGGGGAGCATACTTAGATCTTTGCCAGCTGTGAAGCAATGGTGCTGCAATCAGCAGTCGAGTGGCATTAATGGCAGAACACCACAATTACTCCAACTATTTCCCCTTTTCCGAGCGAGACCCTTACACACAATTTGTGCAATATCTTCCATCCTTTTCCTAATTTCACAAACAGCTAGCCTCCTTCAGAGGCAGTAGTGGAAAGGGGTGTGACAGGCATCCAAATGTTTGGCCGGAGAGCGTTACACAAGACTGCATTGCGATCCCTTGCCTGTTTCTTGGTAAACCACTTGGCAATGCATTCAGCTGAGTTTTATCCAGAACAGGCGCATTGAAATTAATGGCCAGGACTAACCTGGGTTAGAGAGAAGGCAGAATTGCTCGACACCTATTTTGCCTCTGTCTTCACCCAAAAGGAAAGTAGTGCCCAACATGGAGATAACAGCATCAATGATGCAAGGATCAATGATGCAGCTCAAGATAGGAGAGGTGGAAAGAAAACACATAGCTGCTTTAAATGATTTCCAGTCTCCAGGGCCTGATGAGCTGCACCCAAGGGTACTAAAGGAGTTTGTGGATGTAATCTCAGAGCCTCTGACTATAATCTTTTGAGGAGCAGGTGAGGTGTTCTAAGCACAATTTAAGGATACTGACAAGCTCAGATGTGTGCAGAGGGCAAGCCAGATGAGTAAGGGTCTGGAAACCAAGCCTTATGAGGAACGGTTAAGGAAGTGGGTATATATAGCCTAGAAAAGAGGAGACCGAGAGGAGCTATGATTGCCATCTTCAAATATCTAAAGGGCTGTCACATGGAAGATGGAGCAAGCTTGTTTTTGTTACGAAAAAGGAGCAATGCAGAAGCAAGCACCAGGTGGCTGGAATGGTAAACAGGATGTGGGTGTTATTGGATTATACCGTGGGAACCAGAGACAGTTTGTAAAGTGCTCTGAGAGCCGGATGTTACCTCAGAGCAGCACATGACCCTGTACTGGAAGTACATGGGTGGGGTTTATTCTCTCTCTGCGTTGGGAAGCAGAGTGTGCAGACATGTTTTCTCTGTACTGGTGAACGACAGGGAAAGACATGTAAATATATTTCTGTCTGTCTCTTTCCCCCTCCCTGGGAGAGGAGTGGGGGAGGAGTGGTGTGTTCTCCTTCACGTTGAGGAGAATCGCCGAAGAGACCTCCCTTGATCTTGCCGGCAGGCGCTGGCAGGGGAGGTAAACAAGGATTCAAGCCGGGCACCTGGAGGGTGGCCAAATTCCTCTGGACTAAGAGAAGAGCTGGAGGCTCTTCTGGCTTGAATCCCGACAACTGGTAGCAGACCGATGGTTATCTGATCTATGAGAATCTGCATGAGAGGTGAGAGGTCGATGAATCGTTGCCATCCTCTGCACCTAAGGAGATAAAGAAAAGCGTCTGCCTGCAGCCAGAAGCTGAAACAGACAGCTGGACACCGAGAGGAGTGTGTTTCAAGGCAACGGAGCCAGTAAAAGGTATGCTGCATTTCGGGCAAGAGAGAATGAACGCAGAAAGATTTATTTTCTGGTTCACAAGCTGCGTTTGAAAAACAGCTCTGAAAGAGCAAGCTTGCATACCAGGAATTCCTGTGGTGAGATAAGGAGTTCCGTCCTGAGCAGGTTGCTAGGCAACGTCTGCCAGTTACTGAGTGGCCTACAATGAGCCTGGGAAATCGAAAGTGTATCGGCGCAGCTGTGCAAGGGTTTTGAAAAAACAGCCCAAAAGTTTTGCCTGCCAGTGAAGCAGTAAACAAAGACTTTTGGAGTTTTACTGGCTTGAAAAGTGAAAGCTGGCTTGAGATTGAGTGTAAAGCTGACTCTTGGATTCAGCATGGAAGCCAGGAAGGGGGGAGTGCCCCTGAGTGCCGTGGTTCTAGATGAACACAGCCGGCATGCTGCACTGGAAGTAAAGTACAGGGGGAGGGAGGAACGGAGTTCTAATTCCCCCACCGATGAGGCTACTGGAAAGGATGCTGTAGCTTTGAATGTTGTCCAGTGTTACAGTTGTGGACAGGCTGGGCATCTTCAGCGGAACTGCAAGAAGCCACGTCAGCCAAAAGGAGCGAAGGGCCGCTCAGCAAAGCCTGAGGCGTCAGGCAAAGGTCATACCAAGCCTATGGTGGAACCTGCAAAGGCTTTTGATGGCGAAAGGAACCACGCCAGATGTTGAGAACGCCTTTATTATCGACACTGCAGCGACGGTTCATATGTCCCCACACAGAGGACTCTTTTCAACGTTTAAGAAGCAAAGCTTCACTGTGACACAGGCCAATGGTCAGGAGCTGGAAGCGGCCGGCGTGGGGACTGTCTATCTAAAGAGTCTGAACTTGACAATAAACAATGTTTACTTGGTTCCTGAATTGAAGTTCAATCTGCTAAGTGTTTCGCAGATTGCAAAGAAAGGACTGAAACTGTCCTACGATGCTGAGAGCTGCAAGATCTACAAAGATGGAGAGTTATTTCTTTCAGCCAGGGAGAAGGATGGACTTTATTTGTTGACTTTTGCACAAAGTGATTACATGGAATGTAATTCATCTGTGTCTAACCTAGTTTCTCTTGCAGGTGTGAGCAAGAAGAAGACCGGAGTCAACAGAGCATTTCAGCGGGTGTATGCTGATGTGATTGGTCCTCTAGGACCATCTAGAGGCAATGCAAGATATTATCTTGTGTGTGTGGATCATTTCTCTAACTATGTCTGGGTTTATGTGTTGAGAAAGCCACAGGAAGCCTTGGAGAGGTTTCAGGAGTTTTGTGACAAAGTTAAGAGTATGCATGATGCTAACATTGATTGTCTATTCACAGATGAGAAGCAGATTTTTCTTTTACAGGATTTCCAAAGGTTCCTGCAGAAGAAGGGGATCAGACACAAGATTTCTGTTACAGCAGAAGCGTGGAACAGGGGTGTCTGTGTACGGGTGAACAGAGAATTGCAAAAGGGGATGGAAGCGCAATTGCTTAGTTCACATCTGCCACATGAGTACTGGGCCGAGTCTCTAATGTCGTTCTGTTATACGAAAATGAGAAAGGTTTCAAAAGAGTTGGGAAGTTCTCCTTTTGAGAAACTGTTCCACAGAAAACCTTCTGTTGCCCATTTCAAGGTTTTTGGGTCTCATGTGAGAACAGAAGCTCCAGGTGGAGTAAAGAATGCCAGAGGCATTTTTGTGGGGTATGAAAAGGGTCTCTACAGAGTAATTTTGTCTGAATCTGGTCAGGTGATTCTCACAAAATTTCTAGAGAGTGCTCCTGAACAGGAGAGAGTGATAGTACACACATTTCCCACTGAGGACGAATCAGATGATGATGATTTCACTGATTTCAGCTGTACAGAAAGTGATGACACTGATAGCTCGGAGAGCTCAGTTGTCACAGTCATTGAGAGGAAGTCTCACACAATGGATAGGCCTTCACAGGTGAAGGATGAACCACTGTTTACCATTGGAACTGGTTCTCCAAAGAGTCCTGAGACTGGACCAGTGAGCAGAGAGGATCAGCACCTCATACGTAGGTCTGAGAGAGTTACAAAGGGTCAACCACCCAAGAGGTACTCAAAAGAGTTTGCTAACTTAGCTGTTGCATGTGTTGCTGTTGTAAACAACCGAGGACAGGTTGGAGCTGTGTCAAAGTCAGAGGCAAAGACACAACAGAGAGTTGCTAGCCAAGGTAATGCAGATGCACTCATTCCTTGGAAACCAGACAACCAGAGAGGTACACTGGGGAAACCAGTGGCGGGGAGTTCCAAGGGTGGAACTGAAACAACAGGGGAGTGTTATGTGTATAACAACTGTTTGTTTTCTTCTCTGGATAATGCTTTGCTTGCTGCAACACGCATTGATTCTTTTGGGGGAGGATGTTACGAAAAAGGAGCAATGCAGAAGCAAGCACCAGGTGGCTGGAATGGTAAACAGGATGTGGGTGTTATTGGATTATACCGTGGGAACCAGAGACAGTTTGTAAAGTGCTCTGAGAGCCGGATGTTACCTCAGAGCAGCACATGACCCTGTACTGGAAGTACATGGGTGGGGTTTATTCTCTCTCTGCGTTGGGAAGCAGAGTGTGCAGACATGTTTTCTCTGTACTGGTGAACGACAGGGAAAGACATGTAAATATATTTCTGTCTGTCTCTTTCCCCCTCCCTGGGAGAGGAGTGGGGGAGGAGTGGTGTGTTCTCCTTCACGTTGAGGAGAATCGCCGAAGAGACCTCCCTTGATCTTGCCGGCAGGCGCTGGCAGGGGAGGTAAACAAGGATTCAAGCCGGGCACCTGGAGGGTGGCCAAATTCCTCTGGACTAAGAGAAGAGCTGGAGGCTCTTCTGGCTTGAATCCCGACAGTTTTCTCCTGCTCCGGAGGGTAGGACCCAAATGAACGGCATCAAGTTACAGGAATGTTGGTTCTGATTAAACATCAGGGATAATTTTCTGATGGTAAGAGCTATTCGACAGTAGAATGGACTCCTTCAGAAGGTGGTGGACTCTCCTTCACTGGAGATTTTTAAGCAGATGTTGAATGGCCATCTGTCATGGGTGCTTTAGTTGTAATTCCTGCATTGCAGGGGGTTGGACCAGATGATCCTCTGGGGCCTTTCCAATTCTACAATTAATTTCATCAAATTTACTCTGAATAAGGGGGACACGGGTGGCACTGTGGGTTAAACCACAGAGCCTAGGACTTGCTGATCAGAAGGTCGGCGGTTCGAATCCCCATGGTGGGGTGAGCTCCCGTTGCTTGGTCCCTGCTCCTGCCAACCTAGCAGTTCGAAAGCACGTCAAAGTGCAAGTAGATAAATAGGTACCGCTCTGGTGTGAAGGTAAACAGCGTTTCCATGCGCTGCTCTGGTTCGCCAGAAGCAGCTTAGTCATGCTGGCCACATGACCCAGAAGCTGTACATCGGCTCCCTCGGCCAATAAAGCGAGATGAGCGCCGCAACCCCAGAGTCGGTCATGACTGAACCTAATGGTCAGGGGTCCCTTTACCTTTTTTACTCTGAATAAATGTTAGTTGATGACTGTCAGTAAACCCTATACATGTTTTCTCAAAAATAAGTCCTGTTGAGTTTAATGGAAGGCTTAGATAGAATTGTCACCTAAGCATACTGTTCTTTTTGCTGAATTGAGAGACCCCTTTCCAACTAAAAACAAGAAACACACAAGACATTGCTCTTTTCTGCATACATTTTATTTTTCACTCATTCATGGTGTCTTAGGCACGAAAGCCACAATGCAAAATAATAAGCAAGCCAGTGAATTTCATAAAATTTCTGAAAATACTAGAAGAGACACACTAACACAGAGTGATTTTATGGGAGAAAAATGGGCTACATAGGGAAAACCTCCTTATACTTGTCGGCCGATTTGAGGTAAATGACACTTGTAAATTATGAAATATACACCAAGTGATGTAAAGATAGAGATCTCTATAATGGGAAGTAAGTAACCTAAGATTTCAAAACATGTAATTTCTCTAGAGAAATTAGAGCTTTGCTGCTGTTACGGATATATAAAGACAATGGCTCACTAGTTTTGGTAAATGAATGAAACTAGCTTTGTTTTGAGTTTGCCAGAAGTATGAACAGTTTTCTTAACATGTTCTAATTAGTTCATCCTCTCTTTCACCAGTGGCAACAGTAATCAACTTTTTGGGAAAAATAAAATAGAACAGATTTCTTTAAAAACCTGTACCCAAACAGACTAGTTCCTTTCACTGTATTAAATTCTACAGACCAAGTCAAAATATAGAGAAGACAGAGGAAGAGAAAAATACAGGAAAGAAGATCTGCAAGATGCCAGCATTTTTGTGAATGGGATGCTAATACCAATTCCCAGGGGATAAGCTGTCAAAAAACAACCATAAAGAAAACAGACATTATATTCCACTGCTTATTTTTCACATTCTTGGATAGAATTTATTTTTTAAAATATAATGCTACAGTCCGCAAACAGCAATGAAAATGGAAGCCTGCCATTTCCTACTTTTTATGTCTATGTTAATTCTGTTCTCTAAATTTGTGCGTTCCCAGCCACAAGAGCATTTATCACTCAAAAGGAGACAGAAAATATTTCAAGTTATACCGAGATGGCCTTCCTTGTAAAAACAGAGCAAAATATATAGACCTATTATTATTTAGACAGCATCCTTCTTCCCTTTAAAATTCTTGTTTATAAAAAAGCTCAAAATGCTGTGCCTTGGGGCTACTTACAACACAACCCTAAGTATGTTCACTGAGAAGTTATATTGTGCTCAACGCTGCTCAGTTCCATGTAACTGTGCACAGGATCACAGCCTAGCTAGTTAACTAATGCCATTTAGAGTTAAATAATGCAAAGCAAAATTCCAATATATTTTAGATCCTGTTAGAGTAAGCAAACCAGAACTGTAACCCTAGTTTAGAGAGCCCAGCTGTTACGCCTATCCACTGCATTGATAGTTTCAACTATTCTGCAGTGTACAGGGCTTCAAGAATGCCCAGAGTTGATCAGAAACAGCCAGTTAATGCCAGATCTGCTCAGTTTCCCCCCAGTAACTTATTCAAAACATACATTGTGATTTTTAAACAACAAAGCAGACTTCCCCACTGCCGGGTAAATCAGGAAGGAGCAGCAGGGATCTCAACACGAACTATAATGGTGTCTGCAATTGCCCCACCAACTTTGAAGGGCAATGATCACATTTTTTGACACAAGAAATATGTCAGACTCCAGTGCAAGCACAGCAGCAGCTCTTGTTGGGGTTCCTGCGTGCTCTCACTAACTCCCCCCAGCACTTAACAGGGAGAGGAAACGTGTTTCGTGTCCCAGTTCTGATGGCTAAATGGAAAGCAAGCCTGCTAAATTGTTTGCTGCATTCAGATATGTGAGAATTCAACAAAGAATGGTTGGGGGCAGGGTGGGGTGGAATCTGCAATGTATTGCTCATTTGAACTATATGAGACCATTTATACAGCCTGCAGTAAAAGAGAAATTAGTAACTGGTGTTAGGAAATCGCATTAAAATATGCACACCAGTTTTCTTGAATATTCCCAAACTTAAAGCAAAATAATTGTTTCTTCCATCTCCCTAACAAGAGGTAGCTGTGATGTAATCAACAGAACCACATTAACCGGATGAGAATTAAGAGGAACCCTTAGCATTTATGACACACACACAGTGGTTTAGAAGAGGCAAGCTTAAAAATAGGTCTTTGAAAAAGCCAACCTCAAAAAAAATCCCAAGAAGTCTTTCCCTGCTGAATTTTATTTCATGTTATGGTCATGGCCTTCCCTAAATACATACACACTATACTACATACGGAGATAATGGGCCACAACGTTACAATCAAAACATCTTTCCTTCAAATGCCTCCAGGTTGAAAGCTGTGTCCAAAAACCTTCTGAGTGACACGAGATGCGTGTTCTTGTTACCAGTTGCTGGAGCGGCAGCTGGTTCACGGCCGACATACCTTGAAGCAGAAGAGACAAGGAGGCAAATGATAGAAATGAGATGTGACGTTTTTTGAAGCAGAGACACACTGATAATAAACACCTCTTACATTAGTCACCTCTTATATTAGATACTTTCTACAGACCGTTACTTATATGTATAGGATTCTAGTTACTATTTGCCACAGGCTAGGCTTACTTGCTTAGGCTATCCACTTATTACGTGGGGAAAACAATTTCAGCCAACCTGTACTGTGAAACTTCATGAATTCCACTGTGAGTGACTCCTCAAACAGTTGTTCATGTGTAAGATGCTTGCTTTATTGAAACTTCACTGGTACTCTCCTACTTAAATCCTTTTTCTGGTTTCTGTTTCCCTCCAAGATCCTGCACAAACTTCCCCTCACCATCAGTTGTTGCCTTGTCTCTCTCCGTTCTTATGTTCCCTCTCTGTGATTTTATCTGGCTCGACCAGCCTTAGCTGTCCAAAAGCCTCCCACTTCCTGAATACTCTGTCCATTTCCCCATGCTGTCCAGTATGCCGGGGCCTGCCTCTCAGAATGCCTCTGTGCAACCACCTCCCTTATTTCAAAACACCTTTTCTGGGTGTCCCGTCCCCCCCAATCCGTATGCCTTACAGTAACTAAGTGTGCATAATTGCCATGATCATATTCTTTCTCTGCGTACCCTTTTCCATTTCCCCCTTTCTTTGTTTCAAATTGCAAGTCCTGCGGATCTGAGGGGGCCTGTCATACTTGCTCTTTTAAAGTCAGGCAGTAGAAATAAATAAATTGGTAGACGGGCGTTTCAAGCAGACTCACATACATAGTTTGAGTGCAACACCTCAAGGTTCTATAGGAAGTTCACATACCACACTTTTCCGTGTATAAGACTAAGTGGTTTTTTTCTTTAAAACTCATGCTAAAAAGTGGGGTCGTCTTATACATGGGTAGTGCATAGGGTGGGTGTTTGATTGGTTGCTGCTACGGCTGTCAGCAGCTATTGTGCGTGTTATTGGTTGCTGCGTCAATGGCTGGTGCAGTTGGGCAGGCAATTGGCAGGTTCTGCTGGCGATGGGACAGATGGGAAGTGGATTTTGTTTTTTGTTTTTGTTTTTGTTTTGTTTTTAAAATAAATTTTATTAGTATTTTCCACACAACAACACAAAAAATATTGAAAAATAACAATACACAACACACAAAAACCAACATTCGAAAACTAAAGAAAGCAACAACTAAAAAACAATAGCCAAGTCTTACAAGTTAATACTATAAACGCTAAAACACTAAAACAACAAGACACTGACTTCCACCAATCTCACAGCACCTCCTTTATCTCTCATTGTGTCTTCCTCTTTTCTTGTTTTCCTTATCATCTCTATCCTAACATCTAGATATAAATCCCTCTTTCTTATCCTTTCACTTCACAAGGTTATTCCAGACTCAGCCAGATTTCTGTCCTCGAACCTTGACTTTTGAGGTATTCATTTAGGCACTCCCATTCTTTTTTTTACTTCACTTTTTGGTTTTTGTCTTATTATGTCTGTCAATTTGGCTAATTCTAAGTATTCTGAAAACTTACATAACCACTCTCCCCTAGTGGGTAACTGATTCCCTTTCCAATACTTAGCCACCAGGATTCTTGCTGCAGACGTTGTGTATAAGAAAAATTTAGTTTTGTCTTTTGGAATATCGTCATTTAAAATTCCTAAAAGAAATGCCTCTGGCTTTTTACTATACGATATTCTTAATATTTTCTTTATTTCTTTGTGGGAAGTGGATTTTTGCGATGCGTGTGGGTGAGTGATTTTCGACAACCCCCCCAAAAAAAGCTCAACAACCCTGTGCCACCTCCCCCCATTTTCTTAATTTTGGGTTCCCCAAAATAGTTTTATACATGGGGGCATCTTATAGACGGAAAAGTATGGTATATCTGAAAGAGGCAGAGAAGCAGCCTACAAAAGGGACACAGGCAGTGCTATGCATGCAGCAGGTCCCAGGCCAGGTCCAGCATCTCCATTTTTTATCCCAGGAAGCCTGGCTAGGAAAAGTTGCCACTGAAGCCATTGCCAGCCAGAGTACAGCCCAACAGCCCAGACGGAAATATCAAGGCTTCATCTTCAACTTCTTAATTCATATGTTCTTTGCAATGCACCAAAAGCAAAAACAAAAGGGGGCAGCAGCCCTGAATGAAAAGAAAACTGCTGCAAGCATCCTACCATATGGGTCGAATATGATTCACAATGGTGCGGAAACGAGGTTTGACGTAGTCGTAGTAGCCTATGTTCTTGTGTTCTTCTTGACACCAGACAAGATCAGCTTTAGCATACTTCTCAATTTCCGATTTTAGCAAGTCGAAAGGGAAAGGGGAGATCTAGAAGGGAATGGGAAGATATTATGAAATATAGAAATTTCTGGCATGGTAACAGGTCCCCACCACGTACACAGCCGACACATCTTTATTCCTCAAACACATGAGGATATCGTCTACCGCTCTCAGTGAGTGTGGCACATTTCAAAAAAGGAATCTCTCCAAATTAGTATGTAAGGAATGTTCTAATATCCCGATCTGACCCACACACAACAGTTACAATGGTGACGGCAAGAACAGTTAGCAAGTATATGCAGGTAACTCGCAAGCTACACATATTTAATTTGTGTGCACTCAGTTTTACGTGCTTCACAAAAAAATGTAAAATAATAATAATAATAATAATAGAGCAGAAAGGGAGCGGGTGGGCATACAAGGAAAAACACTTTGGCAATCCAACCCTCCACTGAACCCAATGTTTTTTGACTAAATCTGATTTTGGCTTTACAGGCTATTCCCAAGAAAGTTGAGAGTTGCCTGTATTTCACTTCTGCTGCAAATTTCTGAAGCTGGACAGAAATTTGACAAACAATACATGTACTGCCACTTTCATCATAAATGTACTTTTTATTTCACTCACATGAATACTTATAGACACAATCTAGTCAAAGCTAAGCACTTTCAGGTCTCCTTGTCTTGGCAAAAGAGTGGCACTGACCATGTTTAAACTTTCATTTCAGATCAATGAGTCTTAATTGTGCTTACCTTTTTATACATGGGGCAGAATCCAACTAGTTAATATGAACATATGAAAATTTACCAATATGAGTACATACGACATTGCTGGGTTTTAAAAAAATATAATTTTGATTAAAAAGAATTATACAATACAGTCACAGCAAAGAAAAGAACATATTGCTTTCTGTAAATGATATATTCTGCCCAGGCTCTACATTTGTTGAGTAATCCTACTGTTATTCTTGGACTTAGATACATTCCTGCTCACATCAAAAGGAACCAAAAGCGTGTCACAATGGCATGTAGTGTTTGGATGTCATCTTGAGAATCCTCATCATGAGAATCCTCAGATCAAAAGTGATGCCAAAAGCACTTTCATTTGCAATGCACTACCTGTTAATGTTGAGAAGGCAGAAAGTGGGAAACTACCATTTTTAAAATCAAATGTTCATTTTGGTCAATACAGTATTTTTTTTTTTCATTTTCAGATGAAGGAAATGGGAAAACAGTTTTAAGCATCTCTTGTGAAAAGCAGCATTAGAATACCCTTATGAAGCAGATCACTAAGTATTTACATTTTATAAATACAGAATGGGGTTCATAATTTGCCTAGTCAATTCCCATCAGGTAAGATTACAGTCCAGTTATTCTACATAATCTTATGCTCCACTCACCAAATCAAAACACCTTGTGTTTCATTTATTTAAAAAAACAGAACTCTTCAAGTTTTTGTTACTTTGACACCAAAAAGTGTCAACAGGATGGGCTGTCGCTCAATGGCACAACATTTGCTTTACATGTCTAGGTTTAAGGCCTCTTGTTCAAGCTGCCACATCATCAGGTAGGCTTGGGACAAACTCCCTGCTTAAACCCTGGAGAGAGGCTACCAGTCAGTGTAAGGCAGCACTGAACTAGATGAACCGTTAGTCTGACTTTGCTGAAGTAACTGGACATGAGATGGGGTTAATTTCCTTCATGAGTTAAATCATCCCATGGATGAGCTAATTTCAGGTGCACAGTCAGCCGAGCCAGTTGCGATGGTAACGGCCCAGTGCCCCAACTATATCTGTGATTAATGCATGTCAACTCAGCAGTCTGTTAGTTGGTCTGTCGGTCTTCAGCCTGCTGGTGTTGCTTGTTCAGTGTTATATGGAGCAACGGAGATACTTTGTCTGTATCTGTATTTGCCTGTATCTATGTCCAGAACTGTTTTACAGAGCCTTATCTTCTGCAACAGTAAGCTATTTGGACCTTAGGTTGCTTCCATGTGATGACTGGTACTGGGAGCAACTTCCACCATGTGTGTATCTCATATCAGATTAACAACAGATTCAGTATGAGAAAGGTTATTATGTGTACTTCACAGACATGTACATTTTAAAAATAATGCGCACAACAAGTTCTCTCTTTGCTTTACCTGTTCCAATCTGGTTATAGCCACCTCCTTCTCCAAATCCTGGTTCTTTCTCTCTCTAACAAGATCATAGTATACCTTCCCAGTACAGAAAATCACCCGCTTGACCTCCCCGGGAGCTTCAGCTGCAGGTCCTTCTTCAGGGATCACACGCCTGAAGCTGGTACCTAGATGCATAACAAAATCATTGTTATAACTAATATAATTTTAAGAAAAAATACGAGATTTGCTTTGTATCAGCGAAGACCTTGAGCACCCTATCTTGGCTGACAAGTTGACATCACAAATTAGTTTCCCCAGCAATCGCGGATCCATTTGCAGCTATTCTACTGCGTTTTTGCTATTTTCTTCCCGTGGAAGGGTCTCCATGCCACAAATGTAGTACTCCCATGCCAACAACGTAATGTAAGGCGGGGAGTGTTGGATCTCATGACAGAAAAGGGGGTTAAAATGTTTCAAAACAAAACATACATAAGTGAACCTACCTGACACCATTTCATCAAAGCTGGATTTTGCTTCAGGATGTCTCAGCAAGGACTTTGGTGTGAAAATAATCAGCTGTAAAGTAGGCGGTATAATAATTGTAAAATGTTGCCTTTATTGAGTCAGATTACTTCTCACAAGCAAAGAATTTGACTTCCATACAAAAAAGCAATGGGTTCAGTGCCTGGAGATGAACCAGGGTAGAAGCACCCCTATCTAAAGGGTCTTAAGTTTTAATAAAATTCATGGAGATTTGAGCACTCTGCTGTCCTTGGATGTCTCTGCCTGCCCTAATCCCTCTAATGTCTAAAAAGTACTTTACTGTACATAAATCAGTAATGGACAAAGCCGAAATAGTTTGCCTCAGTGGGGCAGGGGTTTGTTGTGTGGCATACCTATATCTAAACAAATTGCAGTATGACTTTCTGAAACAATCTTGAATATTCTAGAAGTTTCCTAAAATAATCAATTGGGCTCTTTACATTTTTAACTATAATTAAATTTAAACCCACTTTCTACAATACAGGCCTAGTCTTCTATCATCCATACTTCATTATTTTTTTACAGAAAAGACTGAAATACTTTTAATTAGTACAAAAGCACTCAAATGTCACTACTTACAGGTTTCCTAAATGGCAACAAGAGCTGCCTTCGGAGGACATGGAAGTAACTGGCTGGAGTTGAACAGTTCACCACAATCCAGTTGCATTCATAGAGTTGGGAAACAGCAAAATCATCTTCAAATTCCTGAACAAAGGCAGATTATGGGCATTAGAAAGGAAGCCATTAGCCTGGTTTGCACATCTTACTAAGCCGAGCCATGGCTTAGTGTAAATCGGTGGATATGTAGACTCTGGAAGGAGAATGTGGCAGCTCTGCTTCTCCCCAGTCATCCTGCAACTGTGCTACACATGATTTGGTTTAACAAGTCATCCAAATCCAATTGATTTAGCTCTCTCTGGGCTATGCTATCCACAAGCTATAAGCAAAGTTAGCCCTATGGTTTCTGGTTCATGGTGTGTCCAAGAGAGCTAAACCATGAGCCCAGGTCTGCGCAACACATTGAGCCATGGCTTAACTCAACACAACAGAATAGCCAAGGAGGAACATAACAGTCTCAGCTTCATTTCCAATCGCCTGAACACTTGTGCATTCATGCTAAACCATGGTTTGGCTTGCAAACCAAATCCTCCATTTACCACCATTTTTACACTTTTACATTTTGATAAGAACAAAGGAAATTAGACAAAGGTCTGTAAACACATCACCACAGTCTACTTCAGCGTAGGAAACACAACCATTCAAGAGTTAACTTTTACCACAACCCTGTCTAGGACAGGCAAACCTACAGAACATACTAAGACTGCTATAAATGTTACCTTGGTAGCCTAAATTTGACCCTATCAGGCTAAAGAGGCAGAGGAGAGTGCACCATTTCTTAATAAACTCAATGAAATATAGTTTCAAATGTGCGTACCATACTTTACAAGGTGAAGGAGCGTCTCCACCCCCATCGTTCAGTCTGGACACTGAGGTCCAGCTCCAAGGGCCTTCTGGCGGTTCCCTCACTGCAAGAAGTGAGGTTACAGGGAACCAGGCAGAGGGCCTTCTCGGTAGTGGTGCCCACCCTGTGGAACGCCCTTCCATCAGATGTCAAGGAAATAAAAAACTATCTGACTTTAGATGTCTTCTAAATCTGAAAGCAATCCTGTTTAGGGGAGTTTTTGATGTTTGATGTTTTATCATGTTTTTAATATTCTGTTGGGAGCCGCCCAGAATGGTTGGGGAAACCTAGCCTGATGTGCGGGGTATAAATAAATAAATTATTATTATTATTATTATTATTATTATTATTATTATTATTATTATTATTCTCATTCCCACCCCATTTTCCTTCAGCATGGGACATGTCTGGCAGACAGAAGGTCATATATTCAACGATGCTGCAGCTCCTATAGGCCCTGTATCTGAGAGTCACCAGTGTGTTCCTTGGCATTGTGGGACCACGTTGCAGCCCTTGCCGGGAGGGTCCAGAACAAATAGGGGGAAAGGCTGTTTCAGGACAGAAACAGTTGTGGACACTTTGCTTCCTCTGCTGGACACTATGGAAAACCCTGCTGCTGCTGCTGCCCCTGCTGCCTAAGTTGTGTCTGTTGTGTCATTCACTGCCTACTGTTGTGTCATTCACCGCAACTATGGTGAGCCTCTGAGATGTAACAAAGGACAACTCCTGGTGCCCAGCTCTGGTGTCAGGGACCGTTCTGAGGAGGACTGCACTGAGGAGGAATTGTGGGAGCCTCCCTCATTTTCAACGTTCTGTTGAAAACCGCCCAGAGTGGCTGGGGAAACCCAGCCAGATGGGCGGGGTAGAAATAAATTATCATTATCATTATCATTATTGCTGCCTGAAGAGAGATGACTGGGTAGGAAGGAAAAATAGATGTACTTACTGGAAAGACATCAGGATCATCATTACACATCTGAAGGAATCTCTCTGGCCTGGCTGAAGAATGCTCTGGGCCCTGAGAATCACATCGTGTAGAGAAAAACAAGTTGGCATGCCTTGGAAGAATCTAGATCCTAAATATAATTGTCATTAATTTCCATACTGGGCAGGATGATGTGAACTCAGTTGGTTGTCTGTGGCCTTTATAACCGCCCTCTCTGACATAGGTTTAATAGATGGCTGAATATAACATGTTTATTGTATAAATGGAGCACCCTAGAAATGCACACTATTCCTCAGATGTTGAAACTCATTGAATGCAGTGGAATTTATTTCCAAGTACAAATGCACGGGATTAACCACTAGGTAAAAGGTAAAGGACCCCTGGACGGTTAAGTCCAGTCAAAGGCGACTATGGGGTTACGGTGCTCATCTCGCTTTCAGGCCGATGGAGCTGGCATTTGTCCACAGACAGCTTTCTGGGTCATGTGGCCAGCATGACTAAACCGATTCTGGTGCAACGGGACACCGTGACGGAAACCAGAGTGTGTGAAAATGCCATTTACCTTCCCACCACACCGGTACCTATTTATCTACTTGCACTGGTGTGCTTTCAAACTGCTAGGTTGGCAGAGCTGGGGCAGAGCAACAGGTGCTCACCCCATCATGGGGATTCAAATCGCTGACCTTCTGATCGGCAAACCCAAGGGGCTCAGTGGTTTAGACCACAGCTCCTTTTACCTTTACCTAACCACTATATGCATTCTCTCTTTCAATCATGACACATTTGTTCTTCGGGAAATACCCACTGATACACATCTGTAACAGCAATTCCTTCTTCTTATTTAAATAAATATTAGATATATCTAATTGTGAAATTAGTTGCACACAGGAAACTATTATTCTGATCAATGGAAGCCCTACCATTCCTTCCATTCCATGAGGCAAAAGCAGGACAATCCCATTGTGACGAACCCATTTAGCCTGTCCCGAGCTGATAAATTGATCAATGATGCACTGTGCTGTATTGTGGAAGTCACCAAACTGAGCCTCCCAGCACACGAGGGCATTGGGACTTGACATAGCAAAGCCAAGTTCAAAACCTAAGAGGGGGGAAAGAGGAAATATATTATCAGTACACACTATATTCTGTTATGACTATACAAAATGTATTGAGAATAAATCCTGAAGCTGAATTACAGAATGGCATTACAGAACGAAGTAAATTAGGACTATGCCTCTTATGCATCCAAGAATTAGACACTTTCAGTATATACGAATATACAAAACATCTACGTCAAAAACTGATTCAATACAACTTTGTGCATCTCAGTCTTTGGAACCATCACAAACGACTAATGAAAAGGAAAAATGAGGCATAAGGAAACCATATTCTGCAATAAAAAGCAAATACCAGAATGGCTTGGGTAGCATTTTAAAAATGTGGAGTGGTTGTGGCAAGATACGTTGTGCCACTTCCATTACACTTAACATGTTATAGCTTACAGCACGATGATGTTGCAATATTTCCTAAAATCTAACATACAGCAAACACAATTGGGTCCATCTGGAATGTTATGTGAGATTCTCGTAGGAAGCGAGTAAAATTTTCCCCTCTGTATAGTTTGTTATGTGTTGTGGACGACCATATAGCAAACTCTTCCGTGGTAGGGATTAGGGCATTAAATAATGGGTAAAAATGGAACAGGAATTTACTAAAATCTAAAGTATCATAGTTCTTGCCCAGCAACTCAGCTAAGGCAGATTGATGGTAAATTGCTTTAATAGCTGTAATCACAATGCTGCTTTGTTGTGCTGTTTCAAAATACAAGATTTCAAGCAAAGCCAGAGAGTTCATAGAAACATAATTAAATATAATATTAACCTAGTTTCTCTTTCAATGACCCACCTTGACTCCAGGGTCTTATTTATTTAGTTCACTGCTTCCAGCTAATAGTGCCTGTTAGACAAAATGCCCCCCCCCCACTTTTGCCCCTCATGTTACCCGCTTTTCCAGGATCATTTGCATTTAAATAGGTCATTGGATTGGCATGAGGACAAATATTCCTGCAGCAACTTTAAATGATGCCATGTAGCCCTAATCATCAACATACATCAGATGGACTGATGTCAAGTGAGCAGAATGGTCGGTAATTTACCGGTATGATATCTAGAAATGCATTGCACCCTGTAGGAGACTCTCGTGTGAAGCTACTGAGGCAAATCTGGAAAGGGCAGTCTCTGGTCCCTTCTTTTGTTGGCGCATGCAATCCATTCAAATGGATAAAAAACCCCACAGTTCTATATGCAGAAGCAGTCCTGCCCTCAAAGAAGATATATATACATGTTTATAGGGCTGCTATACGTCTGTATGGGATGTGGGTGGCACTGTGGGTTAAACCACAGAGCCTAGGGCTTGCTGATCGGAAGGTCGGAGGTTTGAATCCCCGCGACGGGGTAAGGTCCCGTTACTCGGTCCCTGCTCCTGCCAACCTAGCAGTTTGAAAGCACGTCAAAGTGCAAGTAGATAAATAGGTACCGCTCCGGCGGGAAGATAAACGGCGTTTCCATGCACTGCTCTGGTTCACCAGAAGCGGCTTAGTCATGCTGGCCACATGACCTGGAAGCTGTACGCTGGCTCCCTTGGTCAGTAAAGTGAGATGAGCGCCGCAGCCCCAGAGTCGGTTACGACTGGACCTAATGGTCAGAGGTCCCTTTACCTTTTTATACGTCTGTAATTTCCCAGACATAGATGGGACTTGGCAGTTGGAAACAGCTTCTGGGGGGAAATTGCTGAAATGTCCAGGAAATTCTCGACATATGGCAACCCATGTTGGGAGTGTAGATTTTGGTGAATTTCCTTTAAAATAACTCAAAAACTTCAGGCAAAACAAAAAGCTCAACAACTTTTGTGTCCAGATTTTCACTTTTTGAAATCTGGCAACCCTATTTTACACCTTGAGGCTCTTTAGATCTAATCCACAGATAAATATGTGCAAATGCCACCTTACTGAATGGGTACCCAGCATGTCATATGAATCTCTGTTCTCAAGAGAGGTTAAAAACCATCACCAGCTGTGCAGCCAGTCAGCTGGCAAAAGCAATATTCATTCTTGACTCCTTGCTTCCAGGATTGTTAAGAATGGCAATTCTTGCTCTCTTCCTGGTTGTGAGGTATGCACTCAAGTAATGGTGGGTACCGATGCCACAACAGCACTGGTAGATAAGATAACTCAAGAATAGGAATTCAATAATATTGCCCTATGCAGTTTCTAGCAGGAAAGGTGTTGGGTTGCGGTTCCCTGATCTCCCAGGTAAGTTGTCTGACTATATATCCCATTACCTGCTCCTATCCAAACCGCCAAAGCATTTCAGGAAGAGGAGGACAAGCAGATTTGCAGATAGATGCACTATTAATACATAGCGCTTAAAACAAGATTGTCCCTTTCAACAACAATAAAAAATACACTACTTAAAGTAAACATTTAGATTTCAATTTTTTTTAAAATCATCTGATGAGGATGTGCTTTGAAACATGTTGTATTTATCTGTATGGTCCTTAATTTTTAATTCTCTGCTGCACAGAGAATGGAAAAAAAGCACACCTTACAATTTAAGTGCTGCGAAAACGAAAGAGAGAAGCGGCGACTGGGCAGATTTGGAAATTATAAATGAAACCTTCTTTGCACATTCTAAAGTATCAAACTTTCATAAAGGTTTGCTAAAGGGCAGGAACCCTTCACCCTGTGCCCCTCGAGGCTTCTTGCTCCTCCCAATTTATTCTGATTAATGGTTTTGTCTTTTTTTTGTGAGACAGTTGCCTTTTTCTGGTGGGTGTTGCCTCTTTTTTGTCTGTATGTTGTTTGGGATGGGTGTACGTGTTTCGTCTGGGGGAGATTTTGAGCATCACCAATTTCCATTCTGTGAAACGAGTACCTTGAGGTATCTACAATGGTTTTAGATTTCTAATTGTGCGCACAGGCTCAAAAACGTTGGGGACCCCTGTTGTATGGCTAGTCCAGTACAGTGGTACCTCGCAAGACGAAATTAATTCGTTCGGCGAGTTTTTTCTTCTTGCGAGTTATTTGTCTTGGGAAGCACGGTTTCCCATAGGAATGCATTGAAAATCAATTAATGCGTTCCTATGGAAACCGCTTGCCGGGCTGGCGGTGCAGAGAAGGGCTTTTCTCCCCACCGCAAGCCTTCAGAACAGGTCCGGGAACAGAGGAGAAGGCGTGCAGCGCTTCTCCTCTGTTCCCAGGGCTTGCGGTGGGAGGAGGGTTTTTCCTCCCCACCGCCAACATTCAGAACAGCATTCTGAATGTTGGCAGTGGGGAGGAAAACCCTCCTCCCACTGCAAGTCTTCAGGACAGGTCCGGGAACAGAGGGGAAGGTGCGCTGCGCTTCTCCTCTGTCCCTGGACCTGTTCTGAAGGCTGGCGATCCACCGCCAGCCTTCAGAGCAGCCTTCCGAAGGCTGGCGCGGGGAGGAGGTCTCTCCACCCCACCGCCAGCCTTCGGAACAGCCTTCTGAAGGCTGGCGGGGGGAGGAGGTCTCTCCGCCCCACCGCCAGCCTTCGGAACAGCCTTCCTAAGGCTGGCGGGGGGCGGAGGTCTCTCCGCCCCACCGCCAGCCTTCGGAAGAGGTCCGGGGACAGTGGGGAAGATGCGCTGCGCTTCCCCGCTGTCCCTGGAGATTTCCCTATGGGCTTTCATCTTGCGAAGCAAGCCCATAGGGAAATTCGTCTGGCAAAGCACCTGGAAAAACGGAAAACTCTTTCTTCTTGCGAGTTTTCCGTCTTGCGAGGCATTCGTCTTGCGAGGTACCACTGTACAAAGTTTAAGGTGCTGTTTTTGAGTCTATGGTAAAAATAAAGCAGGGAACTGTTTGCAAATAACCATAAGGTATTGGATGTTCTCCAAAATATTGAATTTGCACTAATTCAAACCCTGAACTCCTTATTGGCGCTTCATATGGAATTGAGTGAAGAAAAGAGAGTTCCACATAGTCACACTACTAGAAGGCAGTAGCTGCTTGGACCTGTCTTAAAGATGGGAATCCATCAAGGAAATTTCTCATCAGGAGAATACAAGAAAGAGAAAAGCACAGATTGTGAAAAGGATACCAGGATACTGAAAGAAAAAGACAGTAGTTAGTCAATAGTGAAACAGAGGTTAGGAATGGCTCAGTTGGTAGAACATGAGACTTTTAAGACTCAGGGTTGTGGGTTTGAGACCCACGTTGGGGGGAAAACATTGCTGCATTGCAGGGGGTTGGACTAGATGATCCTTGGTATCCCTTCCAACTGACCAATTCCATGAATCTGTCCAATTCCATGAATTCCAAGCGTAAGGGATTCAGATAAGGAAGGGTGGAAATAGGTTTCGGTAGCTAGGTTAGGTTAGAATGCAATGGACAGCACAGAAGCTGAAATGGGTTTGGAGGAAATGTGAAAGAGGGGCAAAGTCTGGCGTACCAAGCTTGATCAAAGTGTATAATTCACAGACATTTATTTACTGAAGCCATTCAAAGCATGCAACAGCATCTGGTAAATGTAAGTCCTAAGGGAACACTTTTGCAGCTGCATTTTGCAGGCTTGTTTTTCAGGATTTCTTTTTCTGAAGACATGAAGACTGAACACTTACATTATAAAATACAACCACAACTCCATAAAATGAAAGAAGTACCTTTCATTACTTAGGTGAAACCTTCAGTTCTTCTAGCTGGTAAAAGTTTTCATCATAATTGCGTGAATCAAAAAGTTCAAATGTTTAACATAGCTTCTCCTTCCAGTTCACATGCTGTAAGTTTGTTTTTCATTACTGATTTTAAATTGTGTTTTTAAATGCTTTTTGTCTAATTAACTTACACAGTTGTATTATAAACTGGACTGCTGCATGCCACCCTGAGCATCTCTGGGCAGAGAAAGCAGCTAAGAAATACAATTAAATAAAATTGGTTGGAAAATAAAAGCTTTTACCATTTTTTGCTGAACAAGCTGGCTGGGACTGGCAACTGAAAGGCAGAGCCGGATGTGACATTTGACAAGACAAAAGCCAAAGTATGTGGAATATACAATTGGCTGCTGAAATGTAGATCTAGTTGTGTGAACAAGGTTACTAAGAAACTATTTTATTAAATTTTAGTCACTGTGTTGTGAAAGACGCCTTTTCCCTTTCTGTAAAATTATCATTCCCATTTCCATGTCACTATATACATGCATAAGTCTGAGACTTGAACTAACTGCAGTTTCACAATTACTGAGGGCGGCTGCGCATATTACATCTTTTTAAAGAATTACTTATGTGCTGCAGGAAACATCAGTGTTATTTTCAACAAGTGTGATGTTTTGAGTTGTCCTAAATCTAAGTGTTCATTTGTGATTTCAGTATCTCAGAAACAAAACAAAACTACAAACTGGGGAATGTGATCTATAATTATGGAAAATACTTTGAAAGCTGACAATTCAGAATCTAACAATCTACTCAAAACTCTGTATCTAAGGGTGTATTCACAGAGCTTCCCTCTGCCTTTGAAAGCCTTATAAGAAGTAGATTCAGGGAGAGACTGAGAGGGACTTACAGGACCAAGGTGTTATTCTGGCTACCGCCAGGACCTATAATGGTATTAATGTAATCTTGTTATATTTATAGTGCTGAAACCGTTCTAGTTATTATGAAATCGTTCTAACGATGGTTGACTTTGAGATGTTTTCCCGATTCCTTTGTGGTAAGCCGCTTTGAGCATGATTCTCTTTGCGGAAAAGCGACATACAAATAAAACGATGACGACGCTCAAAACCCATAGAAATTACAATTGCAATTATCTATGCAATCCATTATCTGTCAAATTTACTATATTCAGGTAGCTGGAGTAATTTTACCCCCAAGAGTACCATTTGCAAATATATGAGGCAACCTAGGGAGAAGTTATTAATAAGCACAGAATGAAGTCTCTAGACTCCGTTTCTAGCTGTGATAAGAATTTGCATTCTTACCTTTAATTAGGAAAGTTTTGTGAACTCTGAAACTCCTGCTGACCAAAGGAGTGCAACTTGACTCTTGATATGCTCTGCACACAGTAGGCGACCACTTCAAACCCACCAGCAAGCAGTCACTGACAGGTCTCATGTACTTGTCATTTGTGATTTATACTGTGGGGACTGCAGAATGTAGCCAAGGGTAATGCGCCTGTGGGAATTTGAGGTCTGTTTTATTTCACAGAATGTATATCAATATGGGCAACGCAAGCTTGACAACAAGGAGGTCCACTGCCATTAGAACGTTGCAGCCATATGCATCATAATTAAAATGTGTATTTGGTACCTGTAGATTTCTACAAAATCCACTCAAAAGCATACGGTTACTGCCTTACATCAAGGGTGGGGGGGCTCTTTCCCCCACTACCAAGCACCACTGTTCTACAGAAGAAAAAAATCAATCCTGGGCCACACACAAGTATTCCACTAATTGTCTTTATTAAGTGGATTGTAGGCTTTAAAAAAAAATCTAGTTTGTATAAGACAGGTACAAATATCTGCTGGAAATGTAAAGAAAAAGAAGGCACCTTTTATCGTATGTTGTGGTCTTGTATGGTAACAAAAAGCATTCTGAGAAATGATATATAATGAGTTGAAAAAAATGTTCAAACTAACTTTTATTTTAAAAAACAGAGACTTTTCTACTAGGAATTGTGGGTGCTGACATTCCAAAGGAGCAGAAAAGACTTTTTATGTACATGATGACAGCAGCACGGATGTTGCTAGCCCAGAGATGGAAAGAAGACAAAGTCCCTACCAGAGAAGAATGGCAAATTAAACTGTTGGATTATGCCAAAATGGCAAAACTGACCGGGAAGCTCAGGGACCAAGAAGACCAAAATTTAACAAAGAGTGAGGAAATTTTATAATTTATCTTGGAGACCACTGTAAGCAGATGAAAACGTTAGCAGGATTGCAGTAACGCTTGCAATGTAGCAAATACAATGGACACAATGCAGTGATATAAAATATGGACTACTGAATAATATGCAGTTGAAAGGGTTGACAATAGGACCCATGGCGGGGAAGGCGGGAAGTACAGAGATTCGAAGGAATCTTTAAATATTAAGGTGTATGATTGTATTGTCATATTTTTATACTCATAAAAATTATTATTTTAAAAAAAATATCTAGTCTGAATACAGTAAATAAACAGATACACCATAAAATAAGATTGCATCTTGGACACATTTGACTTACGCAGATTCTGCTTTACACTCTTGGCTGCAGCGTCTGCGTTTATTGGGGGAAAGACCCTTCGAAAGCAAAGAGCCAAGGAAAAAAGCTCTCCTTTAAGCAGTGTTCATTGTCACTTCTCTGCAAGGAACATCCCCAAGTGCGGGGGAGAAGAGCCACGAGAACAGTGGTGCCCCACCAGTATCTGCTGGGAGGGGGCTTCCCCTTGGGATCTCAGGGGATTTGTGGAGGGTGGAGAAGGAAAGATGGCAGGGGGAGGAGAAAGCAAACTCGGGTAAGCACTTGGCGTGGCTTCTCTTCCCCTGTCTCACACCCATCGCCTCTTCCTTCTTCCTGCTCCTCCACAGTCCCAGAGCTAGAGGTTAAAGCATGTGTATGGCAGCAGAGGTTTTGTGGCTGCCCCCCTTGGCGTTGGTCAAACACTGCGGCCTCCAGATGACCGGGGAGAGTTTCCGTTCTCCCAGCTTAGCTGGCTTTGGCTCACTCACCGGAAGGAAGCTGCCTATTCAGTAGAGAAGGGCACTGCCAATCCCAGCATGCATTGCGGTTGCTCTCCGGCCAAGAAGCTGACGGCAGGGAAAGTGTGGTCTGAGTCAGCCCCACAGCAAGCATTTAGTTACCAAAGGGGGAAAGAGAGAGGTGGCAGTCTAGTGTCCCAGCTGGGCTGGAAAGCAGCAATCCAGGGATTCTAAGGCTCCTGGACTATAAGCAACTTTGCGTATCCACACTCTGCCCAGAAACTAACCCTTGGATAAGATGCAATCCCACTGTACCTAGGGGGACAGAACTGCGACTTTAAAATAAAAATGAGACGATCCCCAACACTATTGAATGATCAGGCGGTGCTGGTTATTGGGCTCTAGCAGGTAAGTTGTCCCCCCAACACAAACGTTTTTAGTAGCAACATTTAGTTTCAGGTAAACTAGGTTAGGATTGCCATTTCTCTGCCTAACTCAGTGCACGTTGACACAGAAGTAATTAGATGGCACTGAAATGGGACTTGTTCCCGAGGAAGTGTATGTAGGATCACAGCATGCAGTGTGGGTTTTCATTACAGATACTGAAGTGGGGATGGGGAAGGTTCTTCCAGGATGGAGACAGAAACCTTTGATTGTTACTAACATGAAGAGAGCCTTGCTAACTCTCCATTTTTCTTTCATGTCCTGCCACTTTTATTATCTTTAAATTATTTCTTTATTAAATCTGGAAACCAGGCAGGGGGCCTTCTCGGTAGTGGTGCCCCCCTGTGGAACGCCCTCCCATCAGATGTCAAAGAAATTAACAACTATCTGACGTTTAGAAGACATCTGAAGGCAGCCCTGATTAGGGAAGTTTTTAATGACTGATGTTTAAATGTATTTTTAATCTTTTGTTGGAAACCCAGCCAGATGGGCAGGGTATAAATAATAAATGATGATGATGACTGCCTGACCTCATGATGGGTGGAGCAAGCAGAACTCCCAGTCGATGGCGACTGTCATAGTGAGCACCACATGGGAGGTAATGGGATGGTTGAGCCACAGTCTAACACTGCCAGCTCTGCATACTTTTGGCCTCTTGGCTCTTTCACGCCTACAAAAATGGTGGCTTCTCAACCTCTTCCTTCTCCATTTTCCCTCTGTTTTCCCCCAAGGCCAGTCTTGGTCCAGAGCTGCCTTCTTCAACAGCACTGTTCAACTTCCTCCTAGACACCGCTGGAACAAGTCCTTGCCTTTTACACTGGCTTGGCCTTGACAAACTGCTTTACCCACCAACCTCAATGTTCAAGGGGTCTCTCAAAATTCCTGGAACAGAAATTAATTAAAAGTTGGAGGTGCATCCCGTCCTCAGGTTGAAGGTTTCCCTCAGTCCTGTGCTAGATGTCTATCAGAAGAGGCTGCGGACGAGGGCAAAATGACAACTTTGCAACCCAGAGTAACATTCCTGATGCCAGGCAAATATGCTGAATAGTCTGAATATGTGCAGGAATGTGGCACTTATAATGTCCATCCATGAATGCACAAACAGACTTCATTTGCAGAGGATGTGAATTTTTATGTGCTATCCCGATGCTAATTGTATTCAAGACATTCAGCCAGATCTTGATGAAGGTATGTCAATAAATTGCTTTGGTTTCTGTGGTGCTGAACTCCGTGAAGAACCCATCTGTAAACACGTTTCTATGTTTCCCTCTGCCAAAAAGTTAGAAAGCACGACATACTAGCTTTCTAACCTTTCATTCAAGGTGTCTGTACTACTGATTCTCTGACAGAGATTCATACTCTTTCATGCTATTAATACTCATTTCCAACAAGACAAATTTATTTTAAAAACAAAACACCATCCTAATTGTCATGCTGTGTCATCATCTGCTGAAATAGTGAAAATCTTTTGTAACTCTTCTTGCAAATTCCCTAAGGTATTCTTTAAATAAAGGGAGAAGCTAAATAGGCTTTCCTGGATAGGTTTGAGTCCAATTCTATTTTTAAACAAGCATTCAAAGACTTTTTCTACAGATTGGGTGACATGGATGAGGAAACACCCAAGATGGCGCATTTGTTCAAGCCTTATTCACACACATGCTACTATATTAGAATAGGGAAATCAGGCTTTCTCAAGATAAAAATGGAAACTAGTTTAATCTCAGTCAAAGATCCTACTGAAGTACACATGAAAGATTTCAATACTTATATTCTGGTTAGTCTTAAAGATTGCCCTGTAGATTTAAACTGTGTCTTCAAACTGACAATACATTAATTCCTTTCTCCTAACTCTACTATAACAGCACACTGTCAAAAACCACTAAATTAAGCAATACCATAAAAGACAGACTAACAGCTGCTTTCTCCCTTATGATTTCCAGTGATAGGGCAGGTCTCCCAAGTCGTAAATAATTCCACAATACAGGAATGTGTCCTTGACCTTACTAGTAAGGTGCTGGTGGTTTTATTTACAGGAACAGCTTTAAGAAACAATTCCACATGTGGAAAGTCACTTGTGGCAATTGGTCTCAACCAGTGCCGGATTTACGTATAGGCTAAACAAGCTATAGCTTAGGGCCCCACTCTCTTGGGGGCCCCCCAAAAAATTAAAGGGGGAAAAACCCAGGATGTACATTTCCAAAATATAAGATGAAAAACAAATAAAATAAAACTTACATACAGCAACAGTGTTTTGTGTTGTGTAGGCTCCTATTTGTTATGTGCAAATGGCTTTAGATACCTATTAGGTCCATAAATTACCATATAGCATATATTCAATGGGAAAAAAACAGCGACAATTTGTTGTTGACAAAGGGCAGCTGGACCATTACCTTCAGTAGCTTAGGACCTCATCAAACTGGTCTCAACCCAGTTATTCCAAAAAGAGGGGCTGGAACCCCACGAATCAAAAATCTAAAGCAAACATATTTTAGTTTGACCTTCAGGTGGGAGGTGACATTAAGGATGAAGCAATACATTGGTGGTATGTGTGTATGGACAGGAACTGATAGTGTACAAAGAAGGAAGTCATTTCTGGATCATGATGGGTTTAACTAACAGATGAGTACACTTTATTAAAATAATTTGGGGTTTTATAAGCGCAAGTGTTCTTTAGTAGAAAACCTCTAAAGGTGGAGTCCAATGATGGTACAAATATTATGTTGTTATCTGGAGAACTTCAGATAACAGAATCATCAGATGAGGAAACAGCGATCAGCCCAATTTTTGGTGCCTCTCCTCTTTGTTTTCATGTGTCACACTGACAGACAGAGGTGTTGAGACGCAGCGTCAGCTTGCACTTCATATTATGCTATCTCTCCCCCTTCTCCCTGACAGCAAGTTGCGTGACTGTCAGAAAGAGCAAGAGTCTTTCAATTAAAATTAATTAAGCTGCAGTTTAATGCAACATGATTTGTCATTAGTCAAGGGTTCTCAGACTGGGATTTAAAACAAAGAAGAAAACACCCAAAGTGCTTTGAAATGGCAATGTAGCACTTAATTTACTGTAATGTCTTCTTCACTTTTCTGAACAGATCTCCTCCTATATTTCTCAATGAAGACCAATAAGGAGGTGACTTCCATTAGGTTTTAAGATTCTTTCTAACAGTAATTGCGGAAGGAAAAAAATGGTTGCATTTTCAATATGGGGAAGAAAACTAAAATGCTGTGCTATGTTTTTGTGGCATTACCTAGATGTTTCCTGGGCAGTTTGCCACATATGTTTAAACAGGAGCAGCTGCTATTTAGCATGGGCAAGTTGATGACTGGCAAAATACAAGGCTGGCACTGTCTACAGAATCCCCATCATTAAAATTACAAAATAAGCGATGAAGCCAGTTTACAGTGAAGGAATGCAAGCTAAACAAGATGTTTTTTCTCCATAATCTTTAACATAATTCTTCCTTTTCCCAAAAATGCTCTTTTACGCTGCAGAGTATCTAGGCTGCAGTGGATTTATCCCTGTGGCAAATTAGTCCAGCAAGAATAACATTTTAGTAGAACTATTATACACTTGGTGCTCTTTAGTGGTTCAATAATAACTCAGCGACTGACTCGCAGCTCTGAACAGGTGCCAGCTCCCTGCTTGTGCACCTGCCAGAAAAACAATTTGAAGCTTCATCATGCAGGGCTATTCAATTCATTTTTACTTAATTAGCTGCAATCTAAGACACTAATGGGAATTCCTAAAATGACAGAATCATTTTGCTTGTTTACGTAAATGGAAGTTCAAGTTCAGGGCTTAATTCTTCTCTCTCTTTTTGGAGTTGTGCTTACTTGTGTTTATGATAGGATGAGTTTAGAAAAACAAAGCAGGAATTTCTGGATCAGATGCTATTGGTCTATACGCATATTGGAGCATTAATAATTTCTCTCTCTTTCAAAGTGGTAATTCTCAAAAATGTTGCCTCACAGTCAAATTTCCTTCCCTAATTACTATTTAAAATGACTTGCAGTCAGAAGGAATGCAGAGAGTTCATTTCCCTAACCTTCAATGATAAAGAAACCTGTGCTAAAGTGAATGAAAAATTTCAAGAGTTTTAATCCGTGTGGAGCCCAATATTGACAAGCATATTGCAAAAATAATCCATTTGCTTGTTTATCCGAAAAGGGAGGTCACAGTTTTAAAAAATAAAGACAAAGGTCCAAGTGTATAGATTTGGATACACTCAAAAAATAAAGACAAAGGTCCAAGTGTATAGATTTGGATACACCTTTTCGTCTATAAGATACCCCCATGTATAAGATGCCCCCTATTTTGGGGGACTAAAATTAAAGAAAATGGGGTGAGATGGCCCCGAGTTGTCACCCAACTGACAAACACTAACAATTGCAAGCAACGCACACCAAATTGACAAAGCAGCAGCCAATAAAAAGCAGCCCTTGCAGCAGACACCATTCACCCACCCAATCGCAAGATCCTGCTGGCGGCTGCAACCAATCACCCATCCCCCCTCTGCACTATGCATGTATAAGACATGGAGAGACCTATGGAGAGACCTGGTCTGAATAGAGATATTGGATTCATGTCCGATTATACATACTGAAGCCAATTTTGGTCATCTGTCCCTTTAAAAATCCTTTGCCCTTACCTGTGGAACCAACTGCCATAACAGTCATCAACAGTTATAAGGTTGAAGTGACCTCTGCTTCAGAATATCTGACGAAGTGTGTATAGTGGTACCTCGGGTTACAGACGCTTCAGGTTACAGACTCCACTAACCCAGAAATAGTACCTCAGGTTAAGAACTTTGCTTCAGGATGAGAACAGAAATTGTGCTCCGGTGGCACGGCAGCAGCGGGAGGCCCCATTAGCTAAAGTGGTGCTTCAGGTTAAGAACAGTTTCAGGTTAAGAACGGACCTCCAGAACGAATTAAATTCTTTACCCAAGGTATTACACACGAAAGCTCATACCTTGAAAGCTTATATTTAGTTGATCTTAAAGATGCCACTGGAATTATTAAAGAAGATTTTTTCATCTTTCATCTTGTTATTTATCATGTATAAGACGAGACACCCCCCCCCCCTTTAAACTTTATTTTAGAGTAAAAAACCCTCGTCTAATACACGGAAAAGTATGGTGTGTAGTTCTATACAATCTCAAGGTACTCAAGTAATCCAATAAAAAACTGCCAAACTTACCCAAGACCCCATATTCTGAAAGGGAGCTATTGCATACGGTGTAAGGGGCTTGCTGCTCCCACAGATGATTCATAGGAACACAGGTCCCCTTGTCAACATCTTGATCATGGAGTACATGGTGGCGATGGCTACAAAGATTTTTAAAAACACAATGACGTTTTAAGAAAAGATATTTTGAGAAAAGGAAACCGTGGCAAGAGCACACACAGAACACTTTTTGAATGTTCAGAGTCTTCGCAATTATTACAACAATCATCCAGCAAGGCAGCTCAGTATTTTAGCCATTTGCAGGCTGAGGACTGAGACTGGGAGATGGTGTTAGCCCCAAAATGGAAAACAGGGGAGGTTCCAACTAAAGAAGAATGGCAACTTAAACTCATGGAATATGTGCAGCTTGCAGACCTAACATATAGAATAAGAGAACAAGAAGAACATACATTTAAAGAAGACTGGGAAATGTTTACAGAATATATGGGGGGGGGCAGTTTTGTGTACATTTGATAACGGCAACATTTTCAATAAATTCAACAGTGTACATAAGTTTTGATGGATGTAATAATAGAATACAGTTGTACCTTGGAAGTTGAACGGAATCTGTTCCGGAAGTCCGTTTGACTTCCAAAATGTTCGGAAACCAAAGCACGGCTTCTGATTGGCTGCAGGAAGCTCCTACAGCCCATTGGAAGCCATGGAAGCCCTGTTCCAAAGAACATTTGCAAACCGGAACACTCACTTCCGGGTTTGCGGCATTCAGGAGCCAAAACGTTCGACTTGCAAGGTGTTCAGGATCCAAGATATGACTGTACTGAATGAGTTAGTTTATGTAAAACATGCAGGGATTTATGTTATGCATAATGAACCATGGAAAGAGAAAAGGAAAGTCACTGATACGTTAAGGTTGTTTAAATGAATATTCTAAACTGTAAAACAGAAAATTTAATAAAATATATATATTAAAATAAATAAATACAAAGCAACCCTTAAAAGAGAGAGAGACTGGGAGATGATGGCTTGTCCAAGGCCACAAAGTGAGTTTCTGACTGAGCTTAGATTTGACTCAGGTATTTCTCAGTTCACACCCTTTCCCATTACACAAAGTCTCATATTATTTTTCCACACGTTTGGAAAGATTAAAGCTACGGCTAAAGTTATAAAAAATCAACAGCGGCCTCCAGTATGGAAGCTACCGTTCACTGCATCTAGGCAGTCGCAAGGGATTAACCATTACTGTTATTTTAAATTAAAGCTCTTCAATATCTCAAGTATTCACTTCTGACAACAGGCTGACGTTGCTGCAGATAACTTTGCAATTGTTGCTGCGTGATGCATGAAGCTTTTAGTGGCATGCAGTTACACTCCATAAAATATGAAGTGTGGAAGCCATTACACAACAGGGCTGCTTTCGCTCAAATTATAATTAGTTGGGAAATTCTATTCCTCGTGCCTTGAGTCATGTGCAGCCTGTATTGTGCACCGGCTTTCAGCTCCTTGAGCACTTTTCAGGTTCAAGTCTTGAAAGAGCTGCATCCTCCGGTCCTCAATGCCCACCCTTCATCAGCTCACTGCTTAGTGCCCTCTAGAGCTCCATTAATCAGCATTAGAATGGTGCACCAAGGAACATTATCAAAACAGAGATGACTGAAGTAATTACTGTAATCCATTAACTCCCTGAGCAAGACTAACTGAGTGAAACGCACCAATATGTTCAAGCTCTACAACCACTAAAGGAAGAAGGGCTATTACCCTGATAATAGCTATTCTGCGGTGCACGCCTGCCGAAGCTGAACAAATTGCCAGCAGAAATTCTGTTCTTCTAAAGCATCTTAGCAAGAACCGTTCACCACTCTAAATAGAAACTAGTTAATATCGTAAAACCGGAACCAACGGTATGCTGGAGGTTAAAACGCGACAACTACAGAAGTGCAATGGAGGTGGCCATTTTTGTCGACCCGTTTCCCCATAAAACCCATCTAGCAAACGATCTACGTATCGTGTAGCAAAAGACGGTAGGCAAATATGGTGGGATTCAAGACCATATGGTTTTGGGAAGCAAGCAGAGGTGTCCTGTTTTTTGCAAGGGCCCCGTTTTTGAAAACCAAAACCTGCCCACCAAACCAAAGACGCCAAAGGGTTTACTGTAGCATTCACTCGGATAAGCTAGTCTGCCACATTCAGTGACTTCCTTTGTGAGTAACCATTAAAAAAAAAAGCACATTCTCCCATATGTAGTCCCCGATCTCCCATATGCAGTCTGAAGTGTTGTAGCTCACTTCAGTTTAACAGGTCATTGATCCAAATAATGTATAGATTGGCTCTAAAATCTTCCAACCTGAATGAGCACACTGAAAGAGAGAAAAAATTCAGTGGGTCCAAATGGGATCTGCTGCAGCATATGAAGTGCTCTTTGTTTATGGGTTCCAGCCAACCATGCCATAGTCTGGACATTCCATTCTATTCCCCCTTCCCAGTTTTAATAATAATAATAATAATAATAATAATAATAATAATAATAATAATTTGTTTATTTATTTATTTATTTATACCCCGCCCATCTGGCTGGGTCCCCCCAGCCACTCTGGGCGGCTTCCAACAAAACACTAAAATACAATAACCTATTAAACGTTAAAAGCTTCCCTAAACAGGGCTGCCTTTAGATGTGTTCTAGAAGTTTGGTAGTTATCCCTCCTCCCACAAAAAGACACTCAGGGTTCTGCGGTCACTGAGTATACTCCTCCCAGCTGTTTAGGGTTTCCCCCTGATCTTAGTCCCACCCCCAAAGTTTTTCCCCCATCTGCAAATCTTAGAACTCCCCTACAACAGCTGATACATCCATCTTCAGTATGGATGGTGCTGTTTTGCCTGTCTAAGGATAGGTCCTCAGTAAACAGGTTTGCTATCATATAAAATCAAATAATTTTAATTACTGCGGCATTATGATTGTATTTTGTGATTGCTATGTGCTGCCCTGTTGTGACAAAAGATTGCAGTGTGAAGTGTCCCTGCTCCAGATGCCTGTCGTTCAATTTCACTCTCCTTCCCACTCGAATCTTTCACCCTGCAACATGTTGTCGTTGGCATCCATCTGTCTCAAGAGACAATGGAAAGGGCCTTCGGGGATGAAACCAAACTTCCGGAGAATCACAGCGCCTGCTGTGGCTGCAGAGACTGGTAACTCTTAACCTCTGTCTCCCGTGTTGTTTTTGCTGTGTTAGTAGCACCCGAGTGATCTCTCCAGGACACAAGCCTGGTCAGCATATATGGAGGTCATGGGCTGCTCAAATGACAAGACCCCCCTCTAGGCCACTCTGATGTAAACCGAAACAGCAAGTCAGCATGCTCAGTGTGCTGTTTTGGGAGTCCCCACCCCAGTTAGTTCACCTACCCTTTTATGCTGTTTATATACCTGTTTTTCTTTGCCTGATCTCTTTCCTTCCACCATCGCAGAAGCTCTCCCTAACACTTCTTCCTGAGCTTTTGCAATTACTTCTTCATTCAAATTCATGTTCATACTCAACTACCTCATGCAATTACATGTGCATTCCCCTTTAGCACTTAACATGTTACCTGTTACAAACAGCAAGACAGCCATCCCTCATAGTGACCCAGTTTAGCATTAACTCACAGCAAAATCGGTATGCCATTTTCTACCGGATGAGCAACAGCTGTATTATACAACTCACCTGAAAGTGCCCCTTTCTACATCCTGCCCACTTAGTCGGACATGGATACCTTCCTTCAACAAAGACCCAAAAGCCATGTATTCCCCCAAGGCCCAGTCGACAACTCGGTTCTTTGTCATTTCCAGTCGACTTCTCAAAATCCGAGAAAGTCCTAAGTGGGGAGGAGGAGGAGAAAAGAAGAATTACTGGCTGCAATTAACAAAAAAAGTTATCAGGATACCAATACATGTCTCCATTCCCAAGATGGACTGGAGTGCTAAGGAAACACAACCAAGAGAGCAAAATACTGATAACTAAATGGTGACCTCACCTGAATGTCTTTTGACTTTCCTCTCTTCTGAATGCTTCCACTAGTCATTCACAATCCAGACAATTCAATTCAACCACAAGTTCATTGTCCTTATATTGATAACATTTCACACAATTAAGCTCCAGATATTTCTCTTCTTGGTATTAATATTTTATCTCTCCACCTACACTGCTCCATAGGTAAACTTTTAACTATCACAATTCCTGCTTGCTAATCACACTAAAACTGAATACCTCTTTTATTGTATCCATCAACGATGGTAAACTTTTACACCTCAAGTTATTAGCATATTTCTTTTTAAGAATGTTACTAGATTAAGACTGAAGGCTTGGAAAACTTATACTCCCTTACATAAACAAGTTCCAATATCGAAGCCGTTCTGCTTTCTGTTCCACTTTTTAGTTATTCAAAACCCTTCAATGTATATATGAGTGAACTTGCTTTATTCATGAAATAATATAGCCGAATAGCTCTGTCTAATACATGAATTAACCACATTCTCAGCTTCATTCATGAAATAAGCAAATCCTTGCCTAATTCAATATTTTTATGACAGGCAAAGTTTCTGTCTTATTCATGAAAAGTCTTGCATAGCTAGCTGTGCTGTTTCATGAATAAGATTTTGCTGAATGATTTTGGCAAGCAATATTTATTTTATGAATGAAGCAATTTCAAAACTGTAGTATGGTTGATACATCAAATCCATATCAACCTAACAATTGCCTATTAAAAATTAGAGGCACCAAGCAGATGGTTCACTCTAAGCACCGTGTTACTTTTCAGCGTTTCAGGAACATGTGTGCATATTTAATAAAATATTTACACATCAATGCATAGCAACAGAGGACAGAACTAGAAGCTACACTTTGTATATGAGGATTTCTCCAGATACTTACTAATGAATAATGATATTTTGATTTAATAAGAAAGTGTATGTTAATTACATGCCACTTGAAAACAAAACATTGAAGATGTGTAATTGAAAGCTTTGCTGTAATAACTTCTCAGGAATTTTAATTGTATAAAACAACCCCTGTTGATCAATCTCAGAGGAAGGAAAATAAATAAAAGAAAGACAGATGTGATCATCAAAACATTATTCAAATCTCACACAGCTCATAATGTGACTTTACAGACCCACGTTAGAGAACGAATCAATGCAGGTTACAGACCATGCAGCAAATGTAATTTGCTAGCTCTTGCTTCCAGAGGCAAAAATCTCTGCAGAGGCACTTTTAACAATGAGATGTAATCCCTCAAATCTTGTTGATTCCCTTGAGAACCTCTCTCTTTCCAACCTCTTCCCAACGTCCACCTTTTCTTCTACATTTTCATCACTTTTAAGTGTTGTGCAAAGCATCAGTTGAAACATTTTTCTTTAAAGAATGTTTTCACATGGAGAAATATAAACGTACAACTAAAGTAGCACCACCATGAATCATATGGAGAGCTAAACAGCCAAAGATCAGTCAATCCACAGTAATTCCTCAAGGACATATAACATGGCTTTACAGTCAATCAGCCCCTCACATAAATGCAAGTACTATTAATTTAACACTAATTCAAGTGCCACAACTTCCCTAGTCCTTTGCACAATGTCTGCCAGACCACTGAAGTTAACAATAT
This sequence comes from Podarcis raffonei, assembly GCF_027172205.1. Lineage (NCBI taxonomy): Eukaryota > Metazoa > Chordata > Lepidosauria > Squamata > Lacertidae > Podarcis > Podarcis raffonei. The sequence continues at coordinate 24,663,616 of NC_070606.1, forward strand.
ACTCATGATTGCTTCAATTCAATAAGGCTGAAAATAATAATTAGCAAAGCTCATTAATGTTGCTTGTACGAGCATTAAGCCTAAACAAAAAAGAAAAACATACAACCTCCTAGCTGGTTATGCTGTGCACTTGTAGTATGTACATCAAACACTACTTTTTAATGAAAAGGGATATGAAAGGGGAAAAGTTTCTTCTGTTCAGGAAACAGACGGCGTTCCAAATTCAGGACAGGGAGAATCAGCATTCAGCTAGCAAATATTCTCCTGTCAACGCTGCATCTCTAGAGAAAAAGGAAGCCAGTGCTGGAAATATAGCAAGAATTAAGTTCTCACCTCCATGTATTTTAAATCCTTCCAAAGGCACAGAGCTGGCTACATTTCCAATATGAATCAGCATATCTTCAGGAATTCCAGTTGGAGGGCAAGTCATGCTTTTTGGTTCTCCGTCCACATTAAAAAAACCTGAAACATGGGGAGACGTGTTGAAAAAGTACAGAAACTTTTTCCAGAAAGATCCTGCTTGCTTAGAGAAATCCCATCCTGTGTAACAAAAGTAATAACAAATTCCCCCTTTAGAATCACACAAGTGGGGACCTGGAACCAAATGCTAAATTGCACCCCCGGCCCTTAAGAAAAGTGTTCCTTTTTCGCCTGGCTAGAGGGCTAAACAGGCATTTGTAGTAGTTTTTGGAGTTCCTGGGGGCAGGGGAGAGGGAAGGTACAAATTTTTATGGCTCATTTGTTTGCATATAAAAATGGAACTTTATTCCAGCGTGGAGATCTGCCAAATTGGGAGTGGGGATTTCAGGCCAACCCTGAACTGGCAGAGTAATTTGGGGGAACTGAGAAATGAAATGTATCCAACTCTTTTGGAAAGGAACAAATGCCTTATCTTCTCTTTTGCTTTTTAAAAATACTGGTACGGAGGCAGCTTCCAGCCCCCCTCAATTTTACTTGTTTGCACACCTAGAAAAGCAGTCACTAGCATCATTTGAGGGTCATCTGTGGAGGTAAATATGACAGATGTTTTTGTACAGTTAAAAAGGAATGGGGCGAGGGGCAAAATAGCTGCTGTTTTTAAACAGCAAGGGGAAGCAGAAGGGGAAGCTGACATAGGCCTATTTCTCATGAAATGCTAAGCCAAACCATCGCTAAGCATAAATGTGCAAGCATGTGAAGACTCACAGCAGAAACTGCAGCCACCTCACTAACTGGAGCTAAGCCATGGTTTGACTTAGTGTTAAGCCGAGACCCAGGCTCATGGCTTGTTTCCCTCAGAAAAACTATAGGCTGCAGCTGAGAGTTGTCCTCCTGCAATCTGCATCTTGCAGCCACCGCAGAGAAGGGGAAAGGGGAGACAACCACATTCCCTCCTATCACAATAAACCATGTTTTACTGTGACATCGAAATGTAGCCAATGAGATTTACAGCAACACTTCCTACCTGGCCAAGGTGAATCAAGCCAGTGCTTAATGTGTAGGATTTTATTGTCTTTGGATCGAGAATAAGCTTCCTCACAAATCTTATCGTACTTTGCAATTTCTTCCTGTAGAATAGGGGCAAAATGTCATGTGACAAATACCACAGCAGGAACGCAGAGGGATAGGGAAAACTAAAATTCCATCAAAGCAGTAATTTTCAAGTTTTTTATACCTAGCACAATTTTACAAGCAATTAGTTTTTTACCACTGCGGGAGGCAGTGGAAGACAGGAGTGCCTGGTGTGCTCTGGTCCATGGGGTCATGAAGAGTCGGACACGACTAAACGACTAAACAACAACAACAAAGTTTTTTAACATATATTATATGGTTACAGTGGGAGTGGGGAGAATCAGGAGGACATTGGGCAGAAGCCACTTGTACAAGCCTGCGCACAGGACTCTGGGGAGGAACAAGGATTTCCGAGTTCCTACAAAGCACGGCATGAATTTAGAAACAAGGGAAGGGATGATCACCAGAGGGTGGGGATAGGTATCATGGCCACCAACTCTGCAAATCCTTGCACTTTTCTATCATTGGTCTGCCAATAATAATAATAATTTCCCCAGCCACTCTGGGTGGCTGCCAACAGAATATTAAAAACACAATAAAACATCAAACATTAAAAAGATCCCTAAACAGGGCTGTCTTCAGATGTCTTCCAAAAGTCAGATAGTTGTTTATTTCCTTGACATCTGAAGGGCAGGCACCACTACTGAGAAGGCCCTCTGCCTGGTTCCCTGTAACCTCACTTCTTGCAGTGAGGGAACGGCCAGAAGGCCCTTGGAGCTGGACCTCAGTGTCCGGACTGAACAATGGGGGTGGAGACGCTCCTTTAGGTAAACTGGGCTGAGGCCGTTTAGGGCTCAGCACCAACACTTTAAATTCTGCTCAGAAACATACTGGGAGCCAATGTAGGTCTTTCAGGACCGGTGTTGTATGGTCTTGGCGGCCACTCCCAGTCACCAGTCTAGCTGGTGGTAAATCCACTCGTGATTCTCTTTTCTCTTTATTATTCAGCAATTACATACTACTCCTTTTTTATCAATGGAAAGATAAGAATGTAATGCAATAACTTTTATGAAGGATTATTTATTACAACAGCAGTATAAAAAAGAAATGTGAAACACACACAAAAGTGAGATATATAGGTTAAATTGCCATGTTGGCACTTTGAGATAAGTGGGTTTTGGGTTGCAGTTTGAGCACTCGGTGTCTAAAAGGTTTGCCACCACTGTCTTAGGAGCTTGGAGACAGAAAGGAAAATAAAAACGGAAGAAGAGGTTACAGATGGGAGATGTCTGGGAATCCCAAAGTCTAAACTCAGAGACCCTGGCTTATGTCTCGCAGCAGAACTCAGGATCCACCCTGGACCTCAGCCTATCATATTTACCTTCCTGTATCAAATTAAAGCCCTTAGGAGCAAGAACATCTTTCTCAAAGGTCACACACAGTGATGGTACAAAGAAATAATACAAAAGAAATCTCACTAGGCTCCTGCCCCATGCAAGATGAAGCCCGCTAGAGGCCTTTCCCTGAATAATCCTAATCATCCAAATCCTTAAAAAAGGTAAAGGACCCTTGACAGTTAAGTCCAGTCACAGACGACTCTGGGGTTGCAGCACTCATCTCGCTTTACAGGCCGAAGGAGCCGGCGTTTGTCCGCTTCCGCAGACAGTTTTTCCGGGTCATGTGGCCAGCATGACTAAGCCGCTACTGGTGCAAGGGAACACCGAATCCTACCATTTATTAATTTCTAGGGTTTAGAGGTGTCCCCTGCAAATCCAAAACACTATTTTGCATGCAGTTTTTACTGCTACTGCTGCTGTGAACCAATACATCATTACATACTGCTCTTGCTCTTCATGTTTTTATTTTTTGAAATTACTGAGGCAACCAACAGATTTCCCCTAAGGATAATTCATTTGGAAGTATTAAGGAATAAGTCAGAAGTTATTTCCTGACCTCAAAAAATTAAAACAAATCAAACCAGTTAAAATAGAAAGCTATAGCAGTATTACTTGTTACACAACCAGCACCATTAATGGCCCTCTCCACTGCTAGCATTGTTACCTCAAACTCCTGCAGCGTCACAGTTCCATCAGCTATTAGCTTGTCGGCATACTTCTTCAGCACAGGCACCTGCTTGTGAATCTGCTTGTACATCAAAGGCTGGGTGAACATGGGCTCATCCATTTCATTGTGGCCCCGTCTTCGGTAACAAACCTACATATTTCAGTCAATGCAATGATCACGATGAAATGGGCAATAAAAAGAACAATCAAGGGCCTTCGTTGCTTTCTAAAGATCAGCCCTCTCTTTAATTTACTTTACAGTTTGCAGTTCCCACCAGCTACGTAGTTCTTAAAAAATAATTTCGCCTCTGAAGCTGTTGCACCCAGTTCTGGAAAGAATTCCAGAGCGGCTGAAAACTCAGTGAGCAGAATTTCCCCCCCATTATCTTACTGACTTAGCTCACTCAGTCCTGACAGACATTTGGTAGTCTCCCTGACATCAGAAATCAAAACATCCAGGAATCTACAGTTAAATCCCTGAGCCCTGAAAAATGACGAGAGAAGCCTGTGCCAGGGTGCCAGTGCCATCAGCTCCTGAAGTAGGCCTGAGAATATTTTGTACTATTTGTTTGAATTAATATTTTAAAACTGTGAATCCCTCTGTGGGAGCTTTGGCAGAAAGGTCTATAAATGGAATAAAGGAATGAATGCTTTAAGCTGTTTAATCTTCTTCTTTGGAGAGCATGCTTCCCCCAACATCCCAGGGATAATTCCTCTGGGATATCTTCCCATTTTGACTCTTGAGAGTTCCTAGAGACTAAAATGCATCCAACACAAGAGGGCTTTTTTCTCCCTCCTTTCCTTGTACTCTCTTACAAAAGCATAGTAATTAAGTATGGCCAGGAAGCAGGAAGCAATAAAGGCACATAAGTCAGGTCTTTCTTTTTTAAAAATTGTGGGTTTGTGTAAATTAGCTTCAGAGCCCGGACAGAGTGCAAACCAAAAGGTTACAGATAGCAGTAACATTTCCCCTTATTATCTGTGAGGTGAGATACATTTTTAAGGGAAATATCTAGGTAGATTCAGAGCAATATTGGGTCCTGTTCTTTTAGATGCTACAAACGGAAATGCACAATCTATAATTAACACTATATCATCATATTCAGAACCTACTTCAGTAAGTCCAGGTTTCAAAGACTCTGTGTGCACATACTTCAAGTATTTCAACGCGTTACAGGGTTATGCCGATTATCTCTTTTCACCACAGCTCCTCAACCTTCAATGGAGGCTGTTTCGGAGCCCCTCAACTTGCATGAGAGATTTGAAGGGGCACAAAGAGCTGTAGTGGAAAATGGATGCCCACCTAGCCACATATGCAGGGAAGACCATTCAATAGTAAAGAATGACAGTACTTACCAGATCAATAACCACATCTTTATTAAAAGTGTTTCTCCAATCTGCAGCTACGTTGCAGACATACATCACTGCTTCAGGATCATCAGCATTGACATGGAAGATAGGCGCGTTGACCACACGAGCAACATCAGTTGGATATGGCGATGAGCGAGCCATTCGTGGATCAGTAGTAAAGCCAATCTAAAACGCAATACTTAACATGTAGTTTTTAGTGGCAGTGTTTCAAAGTGTGTCGAGAACTGACATTTCAGTTTACAGACTCGTTATTTATACGGCAGGGTGCTATGCTTTTCAATTAGGAAGAACAAGTTCTGAAAGGTATCACATTTCATTCTTTTCTTATGTACATTAACATCATTTTATTGGTGCTGGAGACAGGGAGGGCAAAAAGCCACGGCGTCATTCCATGGCGATTCATGACCAATTTTGACATGAGTAATAAAACACTTTGCCTTCTAAATTCAGAGTGACCCTGCATAAACAGCAGAAAAAACTACTTTCTGTCTTCCCTTGGATTTTTTCCCAGCCTTTCTGGTAACGTTTTCCAAAATGCCTTTAGTTTCCCTACTCATAAAGGCTTCCTGTAGCCACAGAGCAACTCCTTGGCTCAAGGGAAGAATGTAATGCGCTGTCCACTATCTATCACGAAGGCAAGGGAAAAGCTTGCCAAAAGCTATTAAGGAAACCCAACTTCCTATTTCTGCTTTTTACCTGATTGTTGACCACAACATGAATGGTGCCATTGGTGGTATATGATGGAAGATCACTAAGATGAAAAGTTTCATAAACAACTCCTTGCCCAGCAAAGGCAGCATCGCCATGTAAAAGTATAGACATAACCTAAGTGGAGAGGGAGTTAAAAATTACTGGTGCTATTCATCCGTCAACAAGTTTCACAAATCCCTAGTTTAATTCCCTTTCCCCCCTCCTAATGTAATGCAAGTTGTAAAGAATATGATACATCACTGAAATGATCAATAACTGATGCTATCTGGTCCCCATCTGGCCCTCAAGAGGGCACATGGTCATCTAGGATCCAACTGAGGATTATGGATGGGAAAGATCTGTTGCAACACGGCTTGGCAGTAAGCCATTCTGCCAGAGGAGCTGGACTCTTGCTCTCAATCCCTTCTCAAAGTAGCCTTTCAACAAAACTTGTTTCTGGCCGGACCTCTTTAAGAAACTGCCGTTTTGAACATTCATGGCAATTGAAAGTGATTAGCTTAAAATGAAAATGTGGGAGAAGCTACGTGCCTCAAACATTTTCTACATCGACTCAACTGAAGTAAAAAAAAAAAAAGTATTCTGAAGACACAAGTGGCATCTTTTTATTTCAATAGCTGAAATCTACCACAGGCTATTAGAAATGAGGTCAAGCAGAAGTTATTATCCAGGCAATGTTACCTTCTTCCCTTCAGTATCCCCTCGGTAAAACTGCTCAGCTTTGGTCTTCCCTTGTACGACAGGATCCACTGCTTCCAAATGAGATGGGTTAGCCACAAGTGATAGGGTGATCTTTTTGTTTGTTGCTCGGTTGATCCTCTCATGGTACATTCCCAGGTGATATTTTACATCCCCAGATCCCTAAGACACCAGAAACCATGAAAGTCCAAACACTCAAACACTATCTATCATCTCAATGGCTGGGTTCATATTTAACACAAAATTATGGCTTATTTAGCTAGTCTATCTTATTTGTACCTCTAAATCCACAACAGCCAACTAAGGTCTGACTGGCGCCAACAATCTACCATAGGAAATTATGGTTTGAAGATGGCTTGTGACTCAGCTTGCGTTGTGTGATTTATCATTACAGTGCTACCTCGGGTTACATACGCTTCTTCCGCTAACCCAGAAATAGTGCTTCAGGTTAAGAACTTTGCTTCAGGATAAGAACAGAAATCGTGCTCTGGCGGCGTGGCGGCAGCAGGAGGCCCCATTAGCTAAAGTGGTGTTTCAGGTTAAGAACAGTTTCAGGTTAAGAACAGACCTCCAGAACGAATTAAGTACTTAACCCGAGGTACCACTGTATATCTGAACTTGGTATCCCAATTTAATCCTATTTTGCTTTGTCACTGCACCTCTGCCGTCTGCCTGGCTACAGAGATGTGAGAGAAGCGTGGCTAGAAACCAGTCACACTGGGATGAGACGTTCAGTGGCACTTTCACAGATCTCTGTGCAGAAACCCCTTGATCCCATTTGGCAGCAGTCCCAGCAGAAATTACCTGTCACAATCTGGCACACCTCATGCTTGCAGGACAGCCTCCAGTGCTCTCCCAAGACACAGCCTGCAGAAACTACAACCATTTGAGATATACCCCCAGCAAATGTTCCAGCTCCTCCCTTTGAGAGATAGCACCCAGATAGGAAGAGAGAACCTTCTCCATTTCTGAGATATTATATAACATCTGGAAGCCTTGAGAATATAGGTCTGAAGGAATCTGAGTATAACACACATAATTAGCCTTAACTCTAGTTTTAACAGGAAAGAATCCAACAGGAGAAAAAAAGGCTAAATTAGTAATAATGGCCAATGAAATTGTATCTCACCTCATCAGCTGCTTCGAGCTTTGGGTCAAACTGACAAAAGATCTGTTCTAGATCCTTTCGGATAACATTGGCCAGCACATTCAGCCTTCCCCTTGGAGACAAAAAAAGTTGGGTGAATGAACCGCACATAGGAGCAATAATAAGCAACTGTAAGTAAAATTACAGCTTCTGTAGAGTGTTGAATACTGAGTTCCAATTGTCTGGTTCAATACCACAAACTTATCACCATTTTATGTTTTGACTAGCTTCCCATTCAGTTTGTTTCAGCAGCAACAACTTTATTTTTTATAGCACCTGAAAGTGTGCAGGATTTGTGTGTGTGTGTGTGTTTATGAAATAAAGTGAAAACATTGCTCAAATTGGCTTACTTTAAAAAAATAATAAACAGAAACAAAAAAAATAGGGAAACTAAGGAATAAGAATATTGTGGAAATAGCAGTATGCTGAAACTTTAAAATGTAACTGTGTTAACAAATGTAACTATTACATGTTTTTAAATTGCACACTGCTTTGTGATCATGATCATTAAATTAAAATAGGCAAATAGTTACCTGTGAGGCATGCCCAATATAACATACTCAATTCCCATTTCACTAGATTTGTCAATAATGGTTTTCAGAGCTGGGATCATGACTTCACATCCTTCCAAACCAAAGCGTTTTTCTGATGACCATTTCCGAGCAAGGAAATCCTCAAATCTGTCCATGAAGATAGATTGAAGGGAGAGCACTTATTAAGGAAGTGAAGCAACAAGCAATAATTCTATATTATTTAAAAAGAAAGAGGTAATAATGAAGAGAGAGAAAGAAACAGCATGAAACAATCAGCAAACTTAGGAATTTCACTGGGTAACACAGCTGTCTAGACTGATGATATAATGCTTGGTTATTTGCCAGCAACAACTATACTGGAATACATTCCTTGAGAATCAATAACCAGAAAAATAAAGCTATCCTTTAGCGACAGATTTAAGTATCTTCTTTTTTAAAGCAAGTGGGCTAGAATCAATGAACATAATTAAAAATTATTCTAACTAAAGCTCTCTTTTTTTTAACTGAACATTAAATGGGGAGAAACGTCTTTATGATCACTTTAGGAACTAAAGCTACCAAGATTTTGCAAGAACCGTTTATAGCAATTAATACTATGAATTACTTATTTCTTTAAATTTTTATCCTGATTTCTGTCTCTCATGGGGCTCTCATAGTAAGCAGTCCAGTTAAACATACAGTAATAACGTATTGGCCTGAATATAAGCCTCACTTTTTAATTCCGACCGTGAAAAGGGTGGCTTAAATTTGCGACCTTACAAAAATTGGCTTTTACAATATCACCGCTGAAACAGACATACGGTAAAACGGAACGGGTGTGAGTGCCTGTGGAATTTTAAGGGAGTGGCTTATATTCACGTATAGTGGTACCTCGGGTTAAGAACTTAATTCGTTCCATAGGTCCGTTCTTAGCCTGAAATGGTTCTTAACCTGAGACATGCTTTCGCTTATGGGGGCTCCTGCTGCCGCTGTGCCGCTAGTGCGCAATTTCCGTTCTTATCCTGGGGTAAAGTTCTTAACCTGGAGCAAGCACTTCCTGGTTAGCGGAGTTTGTAACCCGAAGCATCTGTAACCCGAAGCGTCTGTAACCCGAGGTACCACTGTATTGTCTCCCCCCCCCCCAATTTTGAAGGTGCGGCTTATATTCGGGCCAATACGGTATTAGTTGTGAATCCCATAGCAAACATCTGTAGCATGCTCATTGCCCCTAAACAGAAAATTGTGCCACGTCTACAAACTACATCTTACCCAGTTTTTCAGTTGGTAGAGCATGGGATTCTTAATTTCAGGGTTGTGAGTTCAAGTCCCACTTTAGGCAAAAGATTCCTGCATTCCAAGGTTGGACTAGATAACCCTTGTGGTCCCTTCCAACATTACAATTCTATAATTCCATGCTTTCCTGGAATTAAGCTCCAATGAATTCAGTACTTCCAAATATTTACTTCCAAATAGACAGAGTTAGGATTATGCTGTCTGTTCCCAGTAAGCATACTTAGAATTTCTCTATTTATAAAACTGATAAAATCTTAAGGTACAAATTGGAAGTGATTAATTAAAATACCTTATTCTTTTGACTTGACAGATACTTAACATGAAGCTATCAAAACCTTAGGCCAGAGTCCCTCACACAGCATAATCTGGCAGAGACCAAGTAAAACCAAGGAGTTATGATTTACACCAACAGAGCATCTTTCCGCATGGGAACAGTCTCAAGTTAAACAGTGACAACTCCAGTTGAGAATCATCATTCCTGCTGAACTTGAAAGTGAGATAGAATGGCAGCTTTTTAGTTTCCTTTAAGCTGCATTTTATTATCCAAAGTTGCACAGTCTCTGCTTGTATTACTTCCAGCTCTTCAATTTGGCACCCAGCAACTGAGTCAAAGTGCTCATCACTAATTTTTGAACCTAGGTTCCTGATTATGCTACGAAGCAGCATGCACAAGTTACTGAGTTATAAAACCAAAGTCTCTCTTTTACTGACATGAGATTCAGTGATCAGATGAGGAAATTTGTATATGTGTTGGTCCCTGGTAATGCAAAGGATCTACTCAGTGAGCACACTTAAAACTGGCTCCCCACTAAACAGTTACAAAAGGCAGCAAACTATCCCCTCCAGAGCACGCTCCCTGTAGGAATTCTCATTCACAAAACCATTTAGCCATGGTTAAGGGAAAAATCAGGGAATGCAGGTGGCGCTGTGGTCTAAACCACAGAGCCTAGGGCTTGCCGATCAGAAGGTCGGCGGTTCAAATCCCCACGACGGGGTGAGCACCCGTTGCTCGGTCCCTGCTCCTGCCAACCTAGCAGTTAGAAAGCACGTCAAAGTGCAAGTAGATAAATAGGTACTGCTACAGCGGGAAGGTAAACGGCGTTTCCGTGCGCTGCTCTGGTTCGCCAGAAGCGGCTTAGTCATGCTGGCTACTTGACCCGGAAGCTGTACGCCGGCTCCCTCGGCCAATAAAGCGAGATGAGCGCCGCAACCCCAGAGTCGTCCGCGACTGGACCTAATGGTCAGGGGTACCTTTACCTTTACCTTTAAGGGAAAAATCAGCACTGACATCAGCAAAAAGCTAAACAGGGTTTTTCTTATACCAGGGTCTGAAACTGCAGTTTAAAGTAGCCCAAATTCTGGGTTAAGAGAATCCCTGCGTATCTAGAAATACGTAGCCCCCTTTACAATTCCCAGATTTCCTTGAGAAACAAGCAGGGATACACCTAGCCTTTCATTATCTCCCTTAGCACAACATTCCTGTTGACCCAATTCTCCTTTCCTGTCTAACCCTTTCTTTTTGCAAGTGGCCAAACTCCCAAATATTCAGTTCAGAATATGCAAGCTAAGTGATTTTATGCAGGACACACAGCTTGCATGATTTGAATGCAAAACATGAAAAAAATCTGTTACAGAATTTTTTATTTAGATTTTTGTCACAAGCTGTCTATCATTATTGGGAGTGTGGCCATGCTACAGCTAGCATCTCTAGAAATTGCAGAGTGAAAAGGAAGTCCTTTCTAGTCCTTATTCTGAACAAGACAGGCAGACAGTGAGATTCATTCCTCTTCCTAGCATTTTTTCTGCATGAACAGGATATATCAGGCTCCTCCCTAGTTTTTTATACAGATCGTTCTAGTTAACCAGTACACAATATGTACAGCAGGACACAATATGTATGTTGTGGAGGAAGATAAATGAGAAAACATTCCATGTGGCAGACTGTTAACAGCCTGTCATTCAAGCACCATGGTAACCTGTTTATTAAAAAGCATCTGGTTCAAATTCATTTCTCTTTTAATTAAACTTGGGCAGGAATTATATACTGCTGTCTCACTATATAAACATTGCCATAGAAGGCAAATGTTATAACCGAGTAACAAAGTAAAATATCTACCCAAATGCTCTAGAGCAGAACCAGTCTTAATGGTTATGTTCATGAACTGGCGTGTGCCAATAGAAAATGACCATATTTTTATCAGCTCCTTGCTTTCATGTTATTATTATTATTTAATGCAACTAAAACATCCTTCCCCACTGCCATTCAAATGTTTTAGACTACAGCTCCCCACAGCCCAAGCCATCAAATAATAGATCTCTATGGGACCCCATAGCCCAATAACTATTTGGGCAAAGCATCCTAGAACGGTTCTCTGGTAATGATCCTAAAGGGAGAAGCAAAAGTACTATAACGTAGTGCCAGCAGCTTCTAACCCCCTGAATAGTTCCAGAAGAACATCAGGGTCAATGGCTTCAAAGGCCACTCAGAGATTAAGGAGAACCAACCGTGTTGAACTCCCCTGTCGCTTTCTCAATAAAGGCCATCAATCAGGGTGGTCAAGGCTGTTTTAATGCTAAAATGGGGCCTGAAACTGAAACGGGTCTGGATAATCTGCTTCATCTAGAGAAGTAGTTTTCTAAAACCTCTGGCGCTAGGGGAGGACTCTTCAAGAGGGGCTGCACCACTATTTTAAGGCAGTGGCCATAACTCCCACATAGCGAGATGCTAACCATTTTTTGGACCCATCTAGAATCCATATGAGTCCCCCTGCATCCTGACCCTTCCAGGGAGGAGGAAGAGGAAGACAGTACAGTGGAACCTCGAGTTGCGGACGTAATCCGTCCCAGAGGCACGTCCGCAACTCGAAGCATTCGCATCCAGAAGTGCCATGTCTGCGCACGCGCGCAACATGATTTAGTGCTTCTGTGAATGCGCGAGCGCGGAACGCGGAAGTACCCGTTCCAGTACTTCTGGTTGCTGCGGGACGTAAGGCGAAAAGACACAACATGAAGCAGACACAACACGAGGTATGACTGTATAGATTTAGAACAGGGGTTTAGGGTGGTCACAGCTCAGAAGCAGATCAGGGGGAAAGTTGGGAAATCATGGAAGAGCCAGAACAACACCCGGCTGACACACTGTCATTAGTAAGCATTCCAGACCCTCCATCTCCCAGAACCCGGCGAGCCTTAAAAGTAGGAGAGCAAAGAGCTCAAAGACAGAGGGCACTTAATGGCACCCATAGAGGAGATGATGAGAATGACGAAGAGGGAGAGATGGGGGGGTAGAGATTCACTTGGGACAACACCATTATCCAAGAGGCTGGGTTCTATAAAGATTGAAATAAAAAAGGACTGTAAGAAATTTTTCCTTGTCTTTTTAATTCCTGGGCAGCCAGCTGGGAGCCGCTGACAGCACCCTGACAATATCACTCCTTCCCAACATACCTTGTTGACCGCACCAATCTAGCCAACAACGTCCGTTTTTCATCATTGCTGAATTTCATGACACCTGGAGTCTCAAACTTCTGCCGGATCCAATCACACTGTTCCACATCATTAATAAACATAAATTCCAGCCCAATGTGTTGACAATATGTGTTCTGGATGGTAAAATGATATATTAAAAACATGAAAATGTTTAAAAGGTGGCAAAGACAGAGTATAAACTATGCTTAAAAGGTACTTTTCTTTCCACCCAAGGAACTAGCTCCTCATAAGGGCTAGTACAGATGCAGGAGTACACAAGCCCATGACCTAAACCAGTCAGCATTTGGAAACTATTATGTTTTCACAAGCCTTCCTGGTAGAAATCAATTACATACTTCTAGACATCCCCCCAAAATAACAGAATTTACGTAAGGAATACACATATATGCACTACACAAAGGAACCATAATGGACCATATACTTTGGCTATGAGGCTCCAGGTTTAATCCTAGCTACCTTTTACTAAAGTCCCTCAAAACAGAAATGGCGCAAGGCACTCTTACTTGGAAAACTGGATTAAGAATCTATTAACAAAACTGGGCCAAACAGATCTACCTCTTCTGCATTCCACAATTTGATAATGAGCAACAACTCAACTGTGGCCAATGCCACGTCTTAAAAGTCCTCCCCGCCCCCAAGGTGAAGGCCTACATTAGCAACTGGTCCAAGAAATGATCAGACCAGAGCCACTCACCTGGTTACTAATACCTCCTCAAATTTAGGCAAGTTTTCGAGTCTATACTTAAATGATACCACCTGCTGCATGACATCCTCAGATTCTGTTGGCATGTCATTGATTTTTATTTCTAGTTGGAAGCACTTCTTACACTGTAACAGGGCACTCCACATACAACTTTTCCCTTGCAATGTTCATCTGAAGCATTTGGAAGATTAAATAATGTTAATCTTTTTTTTCCGGCATGCTGTATTTTATACAACTCCAGGGAATGAAAATTGATAACTGGACAACTGAACTCCCTTTAGGAGGAATCAATGATACAGGATGTCAATGTACTTACCTCCAACCGTTTGATGATTTCTCGTAAGGAAAGCATGGTCTCATTTCCTCCAATGAAGGTGGTTGTGGGCAACTGGAACACTTTGTCCAAGTCAGATTCATATAAGCCATAAAACCCTATGGTATACACATTATTAGTGAGAAGGCAGGAACAAAAGTTCAAAATTCAAACACTGACTCTACAGAGCCACACATACCTCATTAATTTGGTAGCCTTAAGATACCAATAATGCAATTTGGTACATACCTGAAAATATCAGAAACTTGGAGGGCTAAATTTTTCAAGGTATCTTAAAGATGCAAGTTAACAGGAGATGAACCAATGAAATCAAATAGCCTTGGCATGAACACACATGCACCTTGTTGTTTCTTTGCCTACTCTTTTCCAGTGTTTCATCCTTATTTTCATGCCCATTTTTATTAACCTATCAGCATTTAGGAGCCAGGCATTTGTTTTGCAACATCTCTTAAAATTCATGCCAAGTTCTTGCAAATAATGATTTTTAAAACTATGTCGGCCACTTGTGCTTTTATAACGAGAATGAAAATGCCATTTTCACATCTTCCTCATATATGGGACAATTTAACATAAAATAATACATAAAGTTAGAGGACTCTCTAATTAAAGATGAGTTGCTTGCTCCGCTGCAAACAGGAGCGACTATTCAGTTTTGAAGTGCTCACCTGACTGCCTGTTGCACTTAAAACATGAGACATGGCTCCTCACCGTGGATATTAATTTACTGCCAAGGAGTTAAAATTCTCACCTAGTTTATCTATAGTAGTGATTAAATCTGAGGGGATGAATGAATCCAGGTCGGCATCCAAGATTCCTAAAGGATCCAACTGAGCCACATGGTGTCCACGGATCTGCATAGGTTGAAGTGGGTAAGAAAGGCAGTATGAAAGGGAAAGAAGAAAACATGGTGACTCAAAAGAGAGAGCTCACCAATTTTGTGCCCTCCCACAGCTCACCCACAGAATCAGTTTCTAGCCAGTTCCAGGTTGCGGCAATATGGTGACGCACATATTGAACAAGCGTAAAACGGTTGTTGCCTGTATGCTAAAAAAATATACATTCAATGCATATGATTTTTCTAGAAGAACAAAGTGGCCAAAGAAAGTTATCTTCCCCTCATCACCCTGCTTAAAAAAAATAGGTAATAACATGCCTTAAAGAATGCTCAAACTGTGGACAGCCTGTCTACAGTGGCATTAGAAGTTCAGCATTGTTTGAGATCCTAAAACAATTACACTCAAGTAATTCCGGTCTAAACGCGGGTGGCACCGTGGTCTAAACCACAGAGCCTAGGCCTTGCCAATCAGAAGGTCGGCAGTTTGAATCCCCGCAACGGGGTGAGCTCCCATTTTTCGGTCCCTTCTCCTGCCAACCTAGCAGTTCAAAAGCATGTTAAAGTACAAGTAGATAAATAGGTACCGCTCCGGCAGGAAGGTAAACAGTGTTTCTGTGTGCTGCTCTGGTTCTCCAGAAGCGGCTTAGTCATGCTGGCCACATGACCCGGAAGCTGTCTGCGGACAAACGCCGGCTCCCTCAGCCTATAGAGCGAGATGAGCGCGCAACTGGACCTAACGGTCAGGGGTACCTTTACCTTTACCTTTCTCCCCCCAATATTTTATTCAAGTTGGCACCCTTGCCACATGCTTCTTTCATACAGAAGTCAACCATATTCTTGTCCAAATCCCACAACCAGGGCCTGAAGGCAACAGCTCCTGCCTGTTGTTCCACCCCTGTAAATGGTATTCAGAGGCATATAGAGAGGATTGTCTGTAGCCATTATGGCTGTTATAACTGTTGGACTTATTCTCTATTCATGTCTTGCATGCTCTTTTAAAGCCATTCAAGCTAGTGCCTGTCACTGCATCTTCTTGCAGCAAGTCTGCCTGCTTAACTGCTGCTTAATTGCTGAATATATGGCTTAATTATGGTAGTTTCTAAGCAGTATATACAAAAAGTATAAAACGAATTAAAATTAATCATAAAACAGAAAAACCTTTGCCAAAGAACTATGCACATAAATATATGTGCTTCATAGGGATCATCATCTGAACAATTATTTGCAACTTTTATTTATTTTACTGGTATTGTATTCATTTCTAAAAATGCAAGTTCTTCAGTAGGGAAAATGTAACAGTAAGTAAAAAAAAATCATCCCACCTTACTGGTCAAATGCAATACTCCCCCTGCCACACACCTTTACACAGCTTGATAAAAAATAATCATGATATCCCAATCCAAATCTAGCTGTTATTTTAAAGAAGTGTGGCCAGCGCTGGCAGATGGGGATTGGGTGCTCATCCAACTGAAAAGCAGTGTAGCATGAATAGATGGCACCCACACTTAGATGCACATGAGATTTATGCCTGTGGTTCCTGATCCAGCAGATGATGCATATAGCTAACCAGCCTACCATACAAGGCAGTCTCCCTGCATGTGCATTTCTCTTAGCTGGTTCAGTATATAAGTGGCTTGAATGTCAATTTCCCCCTTTTTTTAGTGAAAAAATGTTTTGGGAAAAAATGAGTGCTTGATTCAAAAGATGTAAAGGGTTCCAGGTGATCTCTCTGTTATTGCATACAAGTAAGGAGAAGCTGAAGAATACACACACACACACACACACACACACACACACACACGAGTCTCACCAAGTCACCTCAACAAACCTAAGCAAGCTTGCTAGCAGCCCTGAAGGACTGTATCACATGATCACAGGATGCGATGCACATACACCTTTGAATGGCAATGTTCCCTCAAATATTTTATTGGGGAGGCTGAAGGGACCTTGACCCCTAGGAGTTGGCTCCCATGGCACATGGCATTAAGTGGACCTTTGATCCGATTCAGCAGGGCTCTTCTTACTTAAGGCCAATTGTTGCAAACATTTATTTTTAAAAATTCAGAGTTGCACTAAGAGTAGCACTAAGGGGATAAATCCACCAGTGCAAGCATTTCTGCTTGTCCAACAGAACTATGTCCCCTCTCCTCCCCCCCCCCACCGCCATACACTGTTCTGGGAATTCTCTGAATTCTCGAGAACAGGTTTGGGGGATGGGGTGGGGGAGTCCTGCTGCACTAGTAGGGATCGCTGCACAACAATTTAGGCAAATAAAGTCCTTAATTCTCAGTACTAGGCAGAAACAGACAGCATAAAGTAAGCATGCAGTAAAGATCTCCCACAAATATTTTCCACAGACCTTTTATTTTTTTTAATCGGCTTTTGTCTTGACTAATTGCAAAGTCCAAGGGGAAAAAATAAAGACAGAAGAAACAATAATTCTGCATATAGTACAACATTTCAATGATCTTCTGCTAATTCATCTTTTTAATAAATGGCGATTCTCCTATGACAGAAGGCAAGTCATTTGTTTTGGCTGTATTTTGTAACAAAAAGGCCTTCTGCATATCAAAAACCTCCAATTAATACACACAGTGACAGTACGTGTGTATAAAGCAAAGTTAGAGGGAGTTATTGCACCACGCTAATTTATCACTCAGAGAGCAATATGCAACAGCCGCGAAAACAGTTCAATTTTTTAAAAAATTAGTCAGGGGGTCCCGTGCAAATCACTTCTCTGACAATATTCTGGTTGCTTTTCAGATTAGCATTGACAAGGAATCTGTAAGAATAGAAATTTAAGGGGATTCACAAACCAAAAATGTTTCATTTGGGGGAGGATGTGGATGATGCAAAATATTGCATGCATGAACAGCTCTGAGTCCAGAATAAAGTGTTGTGTGGAAATGCCCTTAAACACCTATGAAGAAGGGGCTCCTTAGCTGCGTATTATTTACAAAACATTGTTATAAGCAAACACCCTCAGCTGCTGCAGGCGAATTTCTGTACACTGACCTGATACGCTCGGATCAATGACTGCACAGCCAGATGATCCTCGACTAGTTTCTCAGCTTTCGCAGGTGACTTTGTCAGTCCATGACTTTGGACAAGTGATGTTTTGCTTCCTGAAAGGTCTGGTAAAGGAGTTTGAAAGGCTTGTCCAGGAAGGGCTCCAGCAGTAGCATTTCGGAAAAATAAATCCCATGACTAGACGGGGGGGGGGGAGAGGAAGAAGCAGGGGAAACAGGAAATAGAAAGCTATTATAGCCCTAAGAAGCTTGAAAAGAAAACAATACAGGTGATAAATTCAATCCCTTCATTTCCTTGTCCCTAATTCTTTTTGCTATTCCTCTCTATTATCTAGCTCTTAAACCAATATTTCACTACCATCCCCACTCAAAGTTCAGTGGTACCTCAGGTTAAGTACTTAATTCATTCCGGAGGTCCGTTCTTAACCTGAAATGGTTCTTAACCTGAGACATGCTTTCGCTAATGGGGCCTCCTGCTGCCGCTGCGCCACTAGTGCGCAATTTCCGTTCTTATCCTGGGGTAAAGTTCTTAACCTGAAGCACTATTTCTGGGTTAGCGGAGTCTGTAACCTGAAGCGTATGTAACCTGAAGCGTATGTAACCTGAGGTACCACTGTACTACGGGGCTCCTCTTTGTAGCTGTCTGGAGCCCTGCAAGAGCATTCTTCTTAGGGATTAGTGATACACTGCAACATTTTGTTGTAGGTCTCAGTGATAAGACAAAAATAGTTCAAAGGTAAATCTTAGGTAGCAAGATGGCTTACAAGATCCTTTTTTCAGACTTGGGGCGAACAACTACTGATTTAAACAAGTCAGTATACTAACAAAATTGGGGGGGGGACTGTGCTGTCAGAAAGCTCCCGAAATCATGGACCATAAGGAACACAATCTATTCACCTGTATTGTCCTATATTTTGTAGATGCCCCCAACATCTGGGCAACGTGCTTTAAAGTGCTGCTGCCTGAGTGCTGAAGAAAGACCTGCTCCCTGCTGCCAGGCCCATTTCTACCTGACCTAGAGGGAAGGGCCCAGACTCACCTTGAACAGCTAAAAGAGGATCCTGGTAGGCCGGAGGGACATTGCTGGAACAACTCCTAGGGTTGGGGCTACTGGTTAAAATGTTTTAAAAGGTTCTAATTTTGGCTCCTCTGTTTCATTTTTGTCAGGTTGGTGTTGGTTAAATGTTTAGTTGGAGTTGGTGGTTACTTTAATTTGGGTATAACTGTAAACTGTTTGTTATTATTGTTATTGGTTTTTATGGATTGGTTGGTTGGTTGCTTGTATAGGATATCTTGTTTTTTAATGTTTGATGTTTTGTTGTGTTTCATATGTTGTAAGCTGCCCGGAGTGGCTGGGGAAACCCAGCCAGATGGGCGGGATATTAATAATAATAATAATAATAATAATAATAATAATAATAAAGCGAGCAATAAGAAACAGCATATGAAGTTCACATGATCCATTCATTTTAAGTGAGAAAGCTGGCCAGGAAGGGTGGGAGGTGGGCAGAATCTTTTTTTCACTGTACCAATTTTAGGCCAGCACAGCAAAGCCCCCTTTTGAGGTGCTGGCCCAGTTTAAGATCCAGTAGATCCATGTTTGGCTCAGCTCTGGCTTTTTCCAAACCGCTAACACCCCATATTTAGGCCCTCTATGGGCCGTAGAACACTGTTGGGGGTAGTGATTCCTCCACTGTTACTGCGGCTGCAGCAGCGGTCTCTAGCGGTGGAACACCATCACCAGTGCAGGCTAGCAGACAAGGACATCTGCTGAATCTTCATCCCCTCCAACAGTGCATTTTGGGATTAGGACTGAAGCCTAAACCCAGAATACAACTGTTTATAAAATCCAGTGTTAAGAATGGCTCCCCTGAAAAGCTGATTTCGTGTATTTCAGTTATGTTTTCTTACTGCCCAGTGGCGATGACTAAAACACTGCAATGTTAGCTGTTTGGCTTTTAACCATTATTACCATTGAGTGTTAGGTCTAATAACTTGGATTTATTTTTTTTTACAAAAAACCCCACCACTCATCTCCAAGCAAACAATATCAAGGAAGTCATTACGCTCTCATGGTAGACTGGTTGCATACAGGAAAACATGGCAACTGTTGTGTATTCAATAGACAACCAAGCAGTTTTTTTCAATTAATCTTGTGATAGCAATAGCTGAGCCTTGTCAAGTCTCTTCTTTATGATCTATGGCCCTGACACCATTCTATGAGCAGAAATAATGACACCTTTCTCGGGGCTTGTATCATTTCATTCCTAGAGTCATTTCAGATGCTACTTTGCACTAGTGGAGCAAAGGATTAGTAGGGACAAGAGAGGAAAGAGCCAAGAGCACTGTAAGAAAAGCTAACCCAAAAGATCAGTTGGGGAAAAGGTAGTTCTAGAAAATGCTTTCTAGGTTACAGCCCAATCCGAAATCTGTTTACTCAGATGTTACTCCCACGGGCACCTATTTCCTGGTACAGTGCTTAGGACTGCAGTCCTCTTAGTAGGTGTGAGAGATTTTATTTGCCTGTTGCCCAATGCCATTACGAAACACGGGAACAGTAGAAGTACCTACAATACCAGATTGGTAGCAAATCTAAACTCCTGCTAGGGAAGCAGGGAGAAAACCTAGCACTAATATATAACACTAAAAATTACCAAAAACAAACTGAGATTAACATCAGAATACTATGCGGATGGTCTTTGCAGTTCAGGGTATAGAATTTTAGAAAATTGCAGTGAATTTTCCGATCTACTGCTGCAAAAGTGGCAAGCTTGTTCGTAATTGTTTTATTGTTGTCCGCCAACAGATCAAAACACACACACACACACACATATGTGTGTGTGTGTGTGTGTGTGTGTGTGTATACACACACACACACACACACACATACATACACACACACTTATATGGCCAACGTAAGCTTTAATTAAAAAAAAATACAATCAAAGCTTACATTGGCCACTCTGGAAGACATACAGAGAGTAGAATACAAATAATCTAAATAAAGTGAGGTCTAGCTCAAACATGAGGGACATAATTGGATAAAATTGTGCAGGGTTACACACACTTGTCATTTTGTTTAAACTGGAGTGTTACACTTACGTGTGCAACTAGGACTCTATGGGCTGGGTATGCGAACACTGCATTTATTAGGTGTAGTTGCACCATTCAAATGAGCATATTGTGGAGCAGGATTGTTTTTTAATTGTCAGGCATCAGGCTTGAACATGCCTTTCTCTGAACTCAACAGGACTGACTTCCATGTATGTTTTCAAAGGCTGGAGCTATAGCTTTGGACTGTAGCAGAAAATGCAGTTACATGCTAGCATGCAAATGCTAGTAGAAAAAAAAACACAGTCAAAAATCATGTTTGACAAGTCATTTGCTAACTGATTCAGCTGTATTTGTGTGATGCTTTGACCTATTGTTTTTAAACGAGCCTTAGCACTGCCAAGCTCTTCATTACATGGGTTTACTCTTACAGTGGTACCTCGGGTTACATACGCTTCAGGTTACATACGCTTCAGGTTAGACTCCACTAACCCAGAAATAGTACCTCGGGTTAAGAACTTTGCTTCAGGATGAGAACAGAAATCGTGCTCCAGCCCCATTAGCTAAAGTGGTGCTTCAGATTAAGAACAGTTTCAGGTTAAGTACGGACCTCCAGAACGAATTAAGTGCTTAACCCGAGGTACCACTGTACTTGGCTTCAATATACAAAGTTCCTCTAACCAGGTTTATTGATATTTTTAATAAATCCAGTAACCTGGGCAAGGTGACAGAAAGTTACTCAACCTTAAAGCTCCAAGTGATTACAAGCCTTGCTTCTGACAACTTTTAATGAAGTGTTTTCAGTTCTACACCATGCTTTTTATATCCATTTATCTCCACTGACGTCCATCCCTTAGCTTTATTAGCCCAAGCCATTTATTTTTGTCCTGTTAATCACCAGTTACAAAACACCTAGGACGATATCCAAAAGCAAGCCACAGCTTTAAAACACATGTATTCACGCAAGCATAGAAACACACACATGCAGAGAGAGAGAGACAGAGAGAATCAAACACCACAAATTATCACAATAGTTAGCAGTAACTTTTTTAAAAAACAACCCACTATCTTCTGCAATAGTGACACAGGAGGGACTATTGCACCGTCTGGCTTGCAGGCCCACTATCTCTGTCCAGGAGTGACAGAAACATCTGTATCAGTATAATTACTTAAAATATTTCTGAGCTGCCCTTCCTCAAATGATTCCAAGGAGATGTACAAAACCGTGAATAAAACTACTCACATATTTTAACACACTATTTTTATTAAAGTAACAACAAGCAGGATAAGAAGCAGACAAAAATAAAACACAATTAAGACTAGGGTAAAGCAGTTCTAACCAAAAGGTCATCAAAAATGCTGGCAGGAATACAAAGGTAAGCTGACACCAGTGCTTTTTTTTCAAGGGGTACTTAAGAGTATACAGTACCAGCACCTCTTTTCTTGTTGTTAAAAAGTATGGCACTTACTGTAACAACTTCATGGTGAGTACTGGCACCTACTATTTTTCTAGGAAAAAAGGCACTGCCTGACACTAAAAAGACTGTTAACGTCAGTGCAGAAATGTTTATTTGGAGCACCATCACAAAAAATCCTCTACTTTCTAAATACATAATGAACCTCTGCTGCAGAGGGTACTCAAAGAAAGGCCCCTGCAGAAAATCTTAAGACACAGGACCCAGATGCCCAAGGAAGCACCCCATCTCAAAGCTGGCTTCAAGGAAAGCACCAGCAGCTTCAAGAAGACTCAGGAGCAAATGAGGAGCAAACGCTATTCTTTCATGAAAGGTGCGGCATGAAAAATCCTGGCTATACCAGTGAAAATTCTGGCAGCCATGTTCTGCAGAAACCTGGCAATCCATTTCCAGTTGACTCAGATCCTTATCTAAATGAAGATTATGCTATGCCAGGGGTCAGCAAGGCTTACCGGGCATGGGCCGGATCACTCCCATGGAGATCCTGTGTGAGCTGGGCTGGCACAGCAAGACGCCGGAAATCGCGTCTGCACATATCCGCAGCGCCAGAAAAGCTTCTGTGCATGCCCACACACCGAAAATCACATCTGCGCAGGCGTGATTTTCGGCATCTGGGCATGCGCAGAAGCAATTTCCGGCACTGCGGACACACACAGACATGATTTCTGGTGTCTGGGCATGCACAGAATCAATTTCCGGAGCCGCAGAAGAGAGTCCCCGTGCAGTGCTGTGCTGGTTTAGCGCAGTGGGCGGGGACTCGCCCAGCGGATTGCTTGGTTCAGGGGCGGCTCATGGGCCGGTTAAATGGACTCCATGGGCCGCAGGTTGGGGACCCCTGTGCTATGCTATGGCCTCCCATAACCACCAATGGCAGAGAGGGAAATGGCGGCAGAAATGAACCCATTCCATGATGGCTTCCTGCCTGCCTGCCAGGGCACTGAACTGAAAAGACAGTTCTGAGGGTGCTCAAGTGGCCTATCTGGCCTGCAGGATGAACTCCCGCCTATCACCAGTTGTTGTTGCTGCTGCTGCTACTGTTGTTGTTGTTAAATAATATTAATAATTAATATTAATAAAGATGATATTATGAATATCCACAACAGAATATTGTCCACAACAGAAAAATACAAAATGAGAATACAAAATACATAATAAAACAAAAACAAAACATGACCCCCCTCCCACAAACACATTTTAAAAGCCAGAGCTTGAACGCCTGGCTGAAGAGAAACATTTTCATCTGGCACCTAAAGAGATATAATGAAGATATAATGAAGATGAGCCTCCCTGGGGAGAGCATTCCACAAATACCCCACTTGTGGCACACAAAGAAGGGCCTCAGATGATGACTGCAGGGTCTGGGGCGGTATATATGGGGAGATCCTTGAGATATTGCAGTTGTGAGCCTACCATGCACTTTCCCCCTCCATTTGCTCTTGTAAGAAGAAGAATATTGTTTTGTGAGCACTACTTTTGAGTACTTTCAAAAGCTGTCTATGTGACCACTTGGAATGAATGGTTGCAAGAACCCAATTTATTTCAGGCAAATTCACATATGTTCACCAATATAAAATAAATGCTTCAATTCTAAATATAAAAGAGAGCATGGTGGGCTTTACTTCTGAGTAGACAAGGAATGCACAGAGGGCTAAAACAGGAAAGGGAATTTTGCTCAGGAAATCTAGGCTCAAGCCACAATGTGTATCAAACTTCAGATTTCTAGCTGTGGAAATGTCCTAGTAAATTATATATATATACACATATATAGCATTACCTTATGCACACTTTTTGGATTGTCAAGCCAAGCATAATACATTTCCTCAACGTAATTTGAATTACTTCCACTCAAGAATGGTTCTGTGGCTCCCGGTGAAACATAACTCCGACTTGGCAGAAATTCTTTTTTGTTTACATTTTTCTTCATCAACGAACAAACGCCACGATGTTTCAGGGTAGCAGCAATCAGCCGCAAATGACTCATTTTTGTGTATTTCGTAGATGATTTTCTATTGAGAGAAAACGGTAAAAAGGAATTAGAAAAGCAGCCAACACTTAATGGGTATCTTGCAATTAAAGGCTCTCCTTTTTAATAGAGCGTCTACTTAGAAACAGAATCTTGTCCTGGATGACAGAAATCCAATTCCTAAGAAATACTTAACGGTGAAAGCCATTGATTTTAACAAGAATTATTAGCACACAGCTTCCTGCAGGGCCGGAAGCTACACTTGAAATCTAATTCGGCAACATTAGTGTTTCAAGAAGACAGCATTGTCATTGCTTCTGCTTAATCCCTAGTTGATCCCCAATAATTATTACAATAACACACTCTTACATCACTATCTATCCATGTACAGTGATGCTATCACTGTGATTATTTTGGCTGATAGTTCATTGTTCCTCACCAACAGATTTTTCTATATACATCCCACAATGATCACTTTAACACATGTTGCATAGTCTATCAAGGTAATTTTCAGCTAAATGAGAAATAGATCCTGTGAAATAAAAGAACTCCTGATGTCAGGAATGCTAAAGAAATTACGGTACTTCATTCTGATGCACAGTTTATAGACTTATCTGTATTCATGGGCAGCAGACAGGAAGTCAGTATTTAAAACATCTTGACAATAGCAATGGGCAAGAGATGCTGTGTTAGCTTCCTGGCAGGTGAGCTGCTGCTGCTTAGAGAGAAGGAGGGGGCAAGGAAATGGGGAGACGGGGGCAATACAGATGTTCCAGTGGAGTCAATCTGGTGCCCTTTGCACTGCACCACCCTCTCTACAACACCACCCCTCTCCCAACTGATAAGCAACAGTGACCCACCTTTCAGGAAGCAAGCAACCAAAACAGCTCCAATCCAGCAAGCAAGCCACTTCTGACTAATGACCAGAACGTCACAGTAATTCTTCATTTTTATAACCTTGTACAGGATTTATTTATTTTTTGCCAAATGCCATACAGCGGAACATCAATCTGATCACACATATTTTCACTAAGGATATGCATTGGCGTTTACTCACGCACCACACCGCGCCCCCTAAAAAGGATGTTTCAGGCTGGAAAACTAAGCTAATCAACAAAAGGCATTGCTATACTGTCTCATTTAGATGCTCTTTTTTCAATCCGTCCTTTAAAAATGTCACTTTGCCATTTTTGAGAATACATATGGAAAAAGAAAATAGAACAACAGCAATAACGACTACATCAACCATAATGAAAAACAGTAATGAAAACCTCCTGAGATATTAGGATCACTCCATGGTTGAAAGATTTAATCTCAAACAAGTGGCTAGTTAATTCATAAATATGAAAACTCTGTTCTCACCTGCTCATCTTAATAGTCCCTCCTTCCCATTTGCTCTGCCCTTTATCTTCAAACCTCCTTAGTTATCACATATTCTTCCTTCCTGTTTCTGTTCCTCAGTCCACTAATTGTAACATGCATTTTCTTTAGCTACCTTGGTCTTATTTCCCTGTCTAACCCACAAATCTATTCCTGTCCTTACAACCTGCGGGTAGTTTTAATCTTTACATATATAATTTCAAACATTTTACAAACTTTAAACTATCTAGTGACGTCCCTTCTTCTCTTTCTATGATTCATATGACATATCATACTTTTACTATAACCATTCAAATCAGTTTTCCACTTTTACATCAATCAATCATTGGATACTCTGTTGAATTTATCTTAATGCTGCCAGCGTTTTCAGCTGTGTACAATTATTTTCCATATATTCAATAAATTATCTTCACTCTTCTCTAAATATACGTTCTTCCTGCTCTCGTATTCTGTGTATTAAACCTGCAAGTTCTGCATATTGCAACATCTTAAGAGGCCAATCGTTTTTACAAGGGACCTCGCTCACTTTCTATTTTGGGGCTAATAGACAACAGGCCGCTGCTGTTGCATAAATAAACAAATTTTTCTGGCACCTGGGCATTTCTATCTGGGTTATTCCCAACAAAAGGACTTTTTTGGGAAGGTAAATTTAAACAATTTTTTCAACTCATTATAGATCATTTCCCAATATTCTTACCCCTTTCTACATGTCCATCACATATGAAAAAGTTTCCAAAACATATCTGACAACTGTACAGTGGTACCTTGGGTTAAGTACTTAATTCGTTCCGGAGGTCTGTTCTTAACCTGAAACTGTTCTTAACCTGAAGCACCACTTTAGCTAATGGGGCCTCCTGCTGCCGCCGCGCCGCCAGAGCACGATTTCTGTTCTTATCCTGAAGCAAAGTTCTTAACCTGAAGCACTATTTCTGGGTTAGCAGAGTCTGTAACCTGAAGCATATGTAACCTGAAGCGTATGTAACCCGAGGTACCACTGTATATCCAAGTTTTCAGAAGGGATGGGGCTGGAGAAGAAGGGAGGAAACTTCCTTCCACTCATTAGTATCCAAACAATAGCATTTTTTAAAAAAATCTTTATGTGTACATAGATAGCCAAAGGCTATTTCACGTGATGAATTAATTTCTGGGGTGATTTAAATACACAATATGAAACAGGACAAGAACAACAAAAACTTTAATTAACTTTATGGATAAATGTAATTTTTGAAAAATAGTTAAAATCTTATTTACAGTGTAACTGTAAAATTAAAAGTTTCCCCCCAAAAGGGAAAACAAAACCATCTTTCTGTGGTTATCAGTCAACTTAAAAATAAAAAATAAATCTCTTGAGACTACAAAGAAATGTCAGTGACTTGTTATAAGAATTCTAAGATATGAAACATAAAATAAATGCTCATAAATGTACAAGGCAAACACATACATAAGTATATAAACCACATGTCTGAAATAGTAGAGGAGAGAAATCCTGAATCCATTTTGACTCTCCCAAACCATTTTGACTCTCCCAAATTGATCTCAAATATTTCTCTGCAAGGAGAAAGGAAATGGGGAAGCCTCTCCATTGTCTCTTGCTTACCTGCCTTAAGGGCGTATCTGTGTATGAATAGGGTGAGCCTGTGACCTGGTTTCAGGAATTAAAGTATTTGCCATCACAAAAGAATAGCCAGGCTGCCCAGCTAAAGCAATCAGTGACCATTAACAGATATCCTGACAAACAGGATTTCTGCTGTAGACCGCCTTCTGTGATGTATTTCTGCTGTAGACCACCCCCTTTTGTGATGTATGTATGATGTTTTGAGGGTGGTCTTGAGTCACAGGGTGGGCAATTTCAAAAGTCTATATAAGGGCTTGCTCACCATTTTTCTGGGTTCCTCCTCCCTCCTGCACGTGGTAAGTGAGGACCCTGCTGCAACAGATCAATAAAGATCAGGCTTACTGGCTGCTTTGCTTCTCAATATTATCTGGTTGGCCTCTGTTATTTTCTCCTACCAATAGGGAACCCACTTAAGGACTCTATATGGGGTCTTGGATACCCCATAAGGGAAAAGGAGCAGGTTATTTTCTATAACAGTCCCATTTAAACAATAATCCATCTCATGGATGGATTATCCACATGGTCAGACAGATTTGCTTACTCTCACAAAGTTTAGTATCATAACATTTTTCATTCAACATTATTAATATCTATGAAGGTAAAGGTAAAGGGACCCCTGACCATGAGGTCCAGTCGTGACCGACTCTGGGGTTGCGGCGCTCATCTCGCTTTATTGGCCGAGGGAGCCGGCGTACAGCTTCCAGGTCATGTGGCCAGCATGACTAAGCCGTTTCTGGCAAACCAGAGCAGCGCACGGAAACGCCGTTTACCTTCCCACCGGAGTGGTACCTATATATCTACTTGCACTTTGACGTGCTTTTGAACTGCTAGGTTGGCAGGAGCTGGGATTGAGCAACGGGAGCTCATCCCGTCACGGGGATTCGAACCGCCAACCTTCAGATCGGCAAGTCCGAGGCTCTGTGGTTTAACCCATAGCGCCACCACCCGCGTCCCTATCTACACATCTTCAATTAATGGAGATACGAAACAGTAGGTCAGAATGTAAAATGAGAGTCAAATCTGTTTAATCCTCAAATTTGCCACAGTAAATCTAGCCTATTTTTTCCTGGTGTTTATTCTACAGCAGAAACTTGGGCTGCAATTATGGATCCACTTTCTTAGGAGTAAGCCCACTGAGCTCTGAACAGACATACCGTATTTTTCGTCCCATAGGACGCTCCGTCCCATAGGACGCACCTAGTTTTTTGGGGGGGAAATAAAGGGGGGAAATTTCCTTTATTTCCCCCCCAAAAAAGCAGGTTGGAGCTGCGCCTCCCTGCTGTCCCCTGAGCTTGTGGGGCTGGCCGATGTCTGCCCAGCGCGAGGGGCGCTCTGATTCAGGGCGCCCCGCCCACCGGGCGGCAGGCTGCTATCCGCAGCGTGGGGAGCCCTGGGGGAACTCCTGCAGGGCTCCCCACGCTGCGGATGTATGCCCGGCGCGAGGGGCGCTCTGCTTCAGGGTGCACCGCGCGCCGGGCGGCAGGCTGCTATCCGCAGCGCGGGGAGCCCTGCGGGGAACTCCTGCAGGGCTCCCCACGCTGCGGATGTATGCCAGGTGCGAGGGGCACTCTGCTTCAGGGTGCCCCGCGTGCTGGGCGGCAGGCTGCTATCCGCAGCGTGGGGAGCCCTGCGGGGAACTCCTGCAGGGGTCCCCACGCTGTGGATGTATTCCCGAAGCGCCGGGCGCTCTGCTTTCAGGGCGCCCGACGCTCCGGGAAGTAGGCTGCTATCCGCAGCCTAGACATCCCTGCGGGAACTCCCGCAGGGCTGCCTAGGCTGCGAATGTCTTCCTGAAGCCTGGAGAGTGAGAGGGGTCGGTGCACACCGACCCCTCTCACTCTCCAAGCTTTAGCAAAAGCCTGCATTCGCCCCATAGGACGCACCCAGATTTCCCCTTCATTTTTGGAGGGGGAAAAGTGCGTCCTATAGGGCGAAAAATACGGTATACAGTGGTACCTTGGGTTACAGACGCTTCAGGTTACAGACTCAGCTAACCCAGAAATAGTACCTCAGGTTAAGAACTTTGCTTCAGGATGAGAACAGAAATCATGCGGCGGCGCAGTGGCAGCGGGAGGCCCCATTAGCTAAAGTGGTGCTTGAGGTTAAGAACAGTTTCAGGTTGAGAACAGACGTCCAGAACAAATTAAGTTCTTAACCCGAGGTACAACTGTAAACGACCACACTGCTCTCAGCAACAATGCTCAACAATCTGAGACACACAGCATTATCCCATAAAAAAACCCCAGAAATTCCTAGTTTATTCTGGTTTACTTAAACCACAATGTGAATACATAGCATGCTGGGGTTTGCATCCCATTTGCTCAAGGTTCTGTCCTCTCTTCACATGTGGGTAAAAGAAACCAGAAAACATGGGGTCTGAATGCAGAATTCTGGTTTCTTGCTCCCAAACAGGCCAGGAATGGAAGTCTGCTCAAGATCAGCACAGGCAAAAGTTGAACCAGTTGTGTTACTCCACCTCAACCCAAAAATTAAACACAAATTTACATCTGGAAACAAATGTTAATTAAACATGGGGTTTATCATAGGTTTAAAAAAATGTATGTTTGTGTGAAAGAGAATTGGATTGCAAAAGAAAAGTGATTCGTATTTATCAAACTGCTGGGGTATAATAAACTAAAGTGGGACAATAAACAGCTGAAGGGCTTTAAAGTATCAGTGCATCTTCTTATGTATATTTATAATACTCCTTGAAACAACTAAATACAGCAATAACCTAGATAACCCCTGCTAAAGACACCATCTGACGGCACAAATGATCCTGTCAATGTCTAACTTACCTCTAACCTCTTGTTCTCAGTCAATTCCCCCCTAAGGAGAAGTTTGCAGCAGACTAATTCTGGTACCAGGTATAATCTTAGGAATGATCTGATTCTTTTTGAACTCAGGTGGAACAATGGAACTACGTATGTCATAGGTCAACAAATTCCCTGGAACAGGTTTCAAAATGTACAAGCCCACATATTTCTGCTGATGGTTAATGCCTCTGGAAAACCTGAATAGTTCACATTTTCATCAATAGTCATAACGCATCTCAATAGGCTTCACTAAAATTGACCTAAGGTTAAATTCACTAAAATTGGACTCATGGTGAATATTAACTTCTGATATGATGAAAATCTACGGACCAGACCATCATACATGGAGCTGCCCTATGAATCACACAGCAAATAGGTATAAAATGGATAATGAATTCATTCACGTTATTCCATACAGAGCTTCATCACAAGATGAAGATCAAGATCAGCGCAGGCAAGAGTTGAACCAGCTGTGTTACTCCACCTCAACTCCAAATCACAATTTCTTATCATTGAGTCCCCCCTAAAACAGATAGATCTGCTGGTAGTACTTATTATTAAACCAAATAAAATAAATGAAGGGATTCAGAGTGACATAGACCCATGGTATGTTTTAATATCCCAGAATAAGCCATTTATAACTATAAATCCTATGAAAGAATCTTGTGTGGGTCTCCAAAATTTTATCAAAACAGGCGGTGCTAGAGTCCCCAATACCTGTCTCATAAAATATGGATCGAGAGTTAGAGGAAAAACTGGAGAATTTGCTTACAACCTGGTATATATCTTAAACAGAGACCTAAATCACATTGAAAATAGTGAGTTTAATCTTTTTAGAACTGAGACTGGGAAGAGATATTTTAACACAAAAGGCCACAGAGGTGGTATCAAATATCACAAGGAACCTTCCCAATGATGCTATCCTAAGTTTTTGGAAATAAGCTCAAAGAAAACAAGTGATATTTCTTTCAAATAAATCTGTATGGCTAGGGTGCAGCCAATGGGCCAGGGTTGGGGAGCTTCTGTTGCCTTAGTTTAAGGTAATAGTTTGATTCAGATGGGAGGGACGCGGGTGGCGCTGTGGGTTAAACCACAGAGCCTAGGACTTGCCGATCAGAAGGTCGGCGGTTCGAATCATTGCAACGGGGTGAGCTCCTGTTGCTCGGTCCCTGCTCCTGCCAACCTAGCAGTTCGAAAGCACGTCAAAGTGCAAGTAGATAAATAGGTACCGCTCTGGCAGGAAGGTAAACGGCGTTTCTGTGCGCTGCTCTGGTTCGCCAGAAGCGGCTTAGTCATGGTGGCCACATGACCTGGAAGCTGTACACCAGCTCCCTCGGCCAAAAAAGCGAGATGAGCGCCACAACCCCAGAGTTGGCCACAACTGGACCTAATGGTCAGGGGTCCCTTTACCTTTACCTTGATTCAGATGTAAAAGAAAGTCATGTTTCCATGCTACACAAACAAGTCTCAGGTTCATAAGCTCCCCGATACTCTCTTATGCACCAAAGGAGAAGAAAACCAAACTAAGTGCAGTTCCTGATGACAACCAGAACTTGGAAAGTTACAGTTCCCTTGGACCAAAGTTAAGTGCTGAACAAGAATAAAAAATGTAGTTTCAGATTCTGGCTCCCCCCCCCCCCACTAATCATGGTCCAAGCAAATCATACCTCCATTTTACCAAAGCTTGAACAAATACCCACATTGGTCTCTACAGCCACAGAAGGTGCTGCAACCTTCCAACAGCTTGACCTCATCCCCAAAGGCACACTCCAACGCGGAACAAACACCACCATGTGCTTAATTTTATGGGGTATCTAGGACCACTACAACTTACTCATTCAACCTGGTTTTGTGTGACCAAAGTTAAGCTTTTAATGAGTGCAGATTTATTTGTTTTTTAAGTGTTGCTTACAGGCATATATGTCTGTGTTTTGTAACTTCTTCCAAGCTCTAGGGAATCCATTCACAAATTTTTCAGTCATGAGGCCAGGTCCTCTTATAGCTCAATAACTAGTTAAAGAACTGGAGGCAGGGGGCAGGAATAAAGGGGCAGCTTTCATAACTAAGGGAACTAAACATTGGGGTGCTTCTGGATCATAGAATCACAGAACTGTAGAGCTGGAAGGGACCCTAAGGGTCATCTAGTCCAACCCCCTGCAAAGCAGGAATCTCAACTAAACCATAAATGACATGACCATCAAAGCTCTACTTAAAAACCTCCAAGGAAGATGAGTTCACCACCTCCCAAAGGAAATCGTTCCACTGTCAAACAGCTCTTACTGTCAGAAAGTTCCTCCTGATGTTTAATAGGAATCTCCTTTCTCATAACTTGAAGCCATTGGTTCGGCTCCTAGCCTCCAGAGCAAGAGTAATCTTTATAGGAATGATGCTTTTTTACTAGTCATAAAGACTCTGAAATCAGGGAGCAGACATTTCATGGGATACCTAAATTATTGAGGATGATAAGAACCAAAGCAAATGAGGAAGAGTTCCAAAAGGACTTTCCTGAACGGGAAAATGTACAACAAAATGGGAAATAAAGTTTGATGGAGCAGCAACTTGTTCAGAATCTGGACTCTCCAGAAGAGATACTGAGGCTGTGCTAATTAGTTCAACAAAAATGCCAACTTGTGTGTGGGCACTGTGTAAAGGGAAATATTGCATAAATGGACTTTTGCTCAAGTGGCATAATTTCCCCTTCTCTTCCACACCACCCCCAGCTCTCCAGAAAAACTGAACATTCATGTTCTAGTACTGTATTTGGTATCTGAACAAAGGCAAAGGTGGGATATAAATGTAATAAATAAGACAAAGAGCTTTTAATAATTAAACTGTTTCTGATATCAATTTATGTGAAGTCACACAAGTATATACCAAGTAATATTCCCACGTATATTTCTAGAACAGATATGGCAAATATATTTTGAAAATCATACTTTAGTCTTTTATTAAGAATATATTAGACATGAGACTGTTTTTCCGATACGCACAGACAAATAATGTGTATATTTTCTTTTGGATTTGCAGGGATTCTTGAAAAACCACCTAATAAATTAACTGTTGCTTCCCTGTTTAACATGTTTAATTATGCATCCTCCCTTTTTCGTATTTATCATTTTTCTTCTTAGTAATGTGCTGGCGAGTTCACAGAGATATCCGATGAAGCAGAGATGAAACACAAGGTCCTGAATCGTTCAGCCAGATACACAAGCGGCAGCCAGGTTACGTTAGCTGAAAATTTATGTACCTTTTAAAGCAGAGATGACCCCATCCATTTAGGTTTCATGCCTGGCTGGACCACGTCTACCAAAGTCCATCATCATCAACACTGCCTCCTTACTCCAAATATGTACCACCAACTGGTTCGGCCTGCACGGAGGCAGCCCAGCAACCCTAAGCTGCACCCATAGAACCCCAGCCCTCAGTGACACAATTAAAACAGTGGTTTGATTGATTGATTTCAAATCCCTCTTCCGCTTCCAAGTCCACCCTCCCCGTTGGGTCAAACTGAAGGGCACCTCTGGCAAGGCAACTAGGCCTTCCTCTCCCAATTATCACTACAGTGGAAAGATGCCTCCAATTAAATGTTAGGGAACCATCAAGAAGACCTTTGCTTAGAGACCCCCCCCCAAAAAAATTGCTGATTAAGCAGCTGTGAAAGGGAAGATCATCCCAACCTAACCCATTCATCCTCATCCAACTTCCTCAGCCCCTTCCCCATTCACCCCTTCTCTCCCATTCATCCAATCCCCTCAGCTCCCCTCACCCCCTTTATTTCTCGTCCCCCCCCCCCGGATCCCTGCTGCTCTCCCCCGCATTCTGCCGTTGCCTTATGATCCCCCTGGCGACCGGCCGAGGCCTGAAGAGGAGGAGGAGGAAGCGGTGTGTGTGCGCGCGCGGGGGGAGGGGGTGTCGCTCCGTTACCATAGAAACCCGAGGTTCCTCCTTCTCCATCCCCCCCCCCCCCCGCCGCCAGAGAAGGGGACAGACCTCGTTTAATTCCCCTCCCCTCCGAACGGAGAAGGGGGGGGAGAGCAGAAAGAGAGAGGGAGATACCTGTTGTGTCACGTGAGGCGCGCGAGCCCGCCGCTCGCCGAGGGATGCTCGCTGAGGAGAACAAGAGGCCCGCCTCCTCCTCCTCCTCCGTCGCCCGCGCTGAGGTAAACGCGGCGGGGGCGGGGCCTGGTGGCGGGAATTCGCTGTCCGCGCGCGGGGCGGTGCTGGAGCGAGGAGGGGGAGCCCGCGCCGGCCTGCGCACGCGCCCGCCAGCCCGCCCGCGGGAGCGGAGGAACGTGTGAACTGGCCCACCACCGCGCGGGAGTTCACACTGCCGCTTCCACGCTTCCGAGGGATAGATAGAGGGACTCTGTTTTTTCCTCCTCGACGCCGCCGCCGCCTCCATGGGTTTCCCCTGTTTTTCCTACCTCTTCACCGCTTCAGTTCCTCACGGTTGTTTCCTGCCTTTCTGGGGGCTGGGGGGGCCTGGTTAATACTCGCCGTGAAGTTGTTACAGTAAGTGCCACGTTTTGAAGTAGTGTTTCTAGAAAAGAAAAAGAAAAATGGTTTCGGTCATGCTGCGTGCCCTTGAGTACCCCCAGAAGGAAAAAAGCACAGCCCCCCCCCATAGGTGCGCCACTATGCAAGCAAAAATGATTGTTTATTTATTTATTTTTACAAGCACGTTTTTTAATTTTTTTTAATTAATTTTCAATTACATTCCAATAATAGCATCCTTGTAACAATGCCAAATTATAATACAAGTACTAATACCAATCGTTCAAATACCAAATTATATAATTTAGGTGTGTGTGTGTCCCCCGTGCGAGCTAGAATTGATGGTTTGATGATTTTCTTTATTTCTGCGTTCCAAAATCTTATTAATTTCAATTGCATTCTGGTCAAAATAATAATCCCTTATACAACAACTGCAATATTAATAACTTCCATTCATGTTGACACATTAAATGATTTATAAGACAACAAGTGAGGCACTCAGACTATATCCTTGTTCTTCCTGTGCATGGCAATTATTTGGTCCGTGGTGTTTCTTTGAAGCTCTTGTGCACCGCTTCCCATCACAGACGACCCCTAAAAATGGTTTATACACAAAAGTCGAAACAATACACCTGTGCAAGACCTCTGAACGCCAGCAGTAAAATGACAGCGGCAGACATGAAAATGTAAAGGGAGGCGAACCGCTGAAATTGATGGAAACGGTTTTTAAAAGCTATGGCGGGGAGTGGATCCTCACCATGTGACAGAAACCCAATAGCACATCCATCTCTATCTCTAGAGTTTCGCAACTGGGGCATCACCACAAAGAAGCCCCAGTTAGGGAATCTTCTTCCTCCTATATTTAAAACAAGTATTATTATTATTAAGTGAATTATGTACCGCCCTATACCCAATGGTCTCAGGGCAGTTCACAGAATAAAATCAAGGTATAAAACCACAAAATACCTAATTAAAAAAACAAACCCAAAATTTTTATGGCTGCAGTATTAAGCCAGGTCTCCACCCCGCCCCACCGCTTTGCTTAACATCCAGCATGATTAATAGTTCTGGCATGCTAGAATTGATGGTTTGATGATTTTCTTTATCTCTGCATTCCAAAATCTTATTAATTTCAATTACATTCCAGTTATGTAGTTGGGGTGGCCTTAAAAGCTTGCTCACCATTTTGTGATCTTGGAGGCCTGGTGATCCAGAATTTGTAGAATTATTCCTAGCTTTCAGTTTGTTTCAGGTTGCAGCCTTGGTATTTTCAAACACCCGCTTTATTGATCCCTTTCTAGTTCTGCTGCCGCTGTTGCATAGAATAATAGAATTTTAGAGTTGAAAGGGGCCCCAAGAGTCAACCCCCTGTAATGCAGGAATCTCAACTAAAGCATCCATGGCAGATGGCCATCCAACCACTGCCTAAAAACCTCCAATGATGGAAGTCTCATTTCAGTACCTTTATTCATAATTTACCCATGCAGCTGGACATAGGTTTAGGATGAGCAGACCCAGAGGCTAAATTCAAAGATGTAATTTATTAAAGCCTGTTGATAATAATATACATGTATTATTTCATCAAGAAAATCCAGATACTCTTGAATTTTATTTTTGTATCTTTCCATCTATGATCAGTATTTGAAATAGAATAAAAGGAAAGTATCTTAGACCTTGACAACATGACTGGTAACAACTGAAAATCCCCATTTATAAGAAATAATTTTATCCCTCCATTCTCTGCTGGAATATATAGCTAAATGACACAAGCACAACATTGCAACATGAACTGAGTTATTTCTTTAGTTTCCTATCATACCTTTTTTGCTTATGTTTTCTTCCAGGCTGCAAATTTGCTTTGATTATGTCTGTTGCTATTTTTGCTGTGCTTCATGGAGCAGCAGAGCAACAGCCAACCAAGGTCTGATCTGTAGAACTGATTAAGATTGTCACTTTCTGTGGCATAAATATCAACATGTATCACAATTTTTGTTGAGGTTACAATGCCGTGGGAATCAAAGCAGAAATTCGCCTGACCTAGAAAGGAACAAACAGAGTGAAAGTGCTGCAATTCATTCAGTAGAGCAAGTGTGTAGCTAAAATGGCTTTACCAGGGTCAAACTATCTATATAATGACAAATAAATTTTAAGAGGAAGCAGGTGTGAAAGCTTTGTATTCTAATTAAACACTGGGGTCACCAATGTGGAGTCCTTGGGGACTTCCCCCTAGAACTTGTGAAACTTCAGAGCCCTCTTATCAAAATGTACTTTGAATGTGCTTTAAAGGTATAGTTTGTACACAGCCTTACAGTGCAATTTACTAATATAAGCTTTCATTTGATTTGGAGTGAATGTGTCAAGACCACATATAAAAACATGCAAATTCAATATATTTCACTTTAATTTTATCTTTGACCAAACCTCATGGAATGTTGCTTATCTGAATAGTGCATAGACTATCCTATTGGAATTTAATTTGTAATGAGGAATATGTATACTTCTAAAAGGAAAAAAAATAACAAATATAGACCCTGAACTGGTGAAATGTGTTGGCATAAATGTTTCAGAGCAGTTTGCATTTTCAGCAAGGTTACCTAGTATTGTGTCTGTGCTTCAGGATTCTCACAAATAATAGACACTTATGACTGAAGCCTTGGATAGCCAGCAAGTTCAATTCTGTCCAAATTTCTCAAAATCATTTACTAGTGTCTAATTAATTCTTATGTATGGAAGCGAGAGCTGGACCATAAAGAAGGCTGATCGCCGAAGAATTGATGCTTTTGAATTATGGTGCTGGAGGAGACTCTTGAGAGTCCCATGGACTGCAAGAAGATCAAACGTATCCATTCTTAAGGAAATCAGCCCTGAGTGCTCACTGGAAGGACAGATCGTGAAGCTGAGGCTCCAATACTTTGGCCACCTCATGAGAAGAGAAGACTCCCTGGAAAAGACCCTAATGTTGGGAAAGATTGAGGGCACAAGAAGAAAGGGATGACAGAAGATGAGATGGTTAGACAGTGTTCTCGAAGCTACAAACATGAGTCTGACCAAACTGCGGGAGGCAGTGGAAGACAGAAGTGCCTGGCGTGCTCTGGTCCATGGGGTCACGAAGAGTCGGACACGACTAAACAACAACAACAATTAATTCTTGACGTTTGAACCTTACCACCTGTAAATGAAGCAAATTTGAAAAAGTGGATCATTGTCGCAGTTGACATTAACAGGTTTTCAATGAAAAGAAAAGGGGGGAAATTGTGGGCATATGGGGTTATCTCCTTAGGGAATGCCCACAACGAGGCCATTCTCTGTGGCAATGTGTTCATAACGTTGGTAAATTACCAGAGAAATGCTTGTGCCTCAGATGTTGAAGGTTACACAGGAGACCTTGCTATTGGCTACTCTGTATAGTCCTAATAATCATCTAGATGCCCATTATTAGTATCTGTAACAGCTTTTATATAAAGAAGAACTTTAAGATTGAGGTGGGGGGAGGTTGACATATGCTTCTCCTTTATTTGTAACATCATGACTGGTAGCTTATTCTAGAAGTGGGAATGCCTGAAGTAATCACTGGTTGTCTTTAAAAGGATGACGGATCACTCTTGTCATATCCTTATCATATGAGCATTCACGCAGTGTAGGATGGTGGATGAAAAGATACATATAATAAATTCCATGAGCAGATTAGCCCACAGAACTCACATTAGCCTTGGTCCAATGTGTGTGTTTCTTTGGACTTCTGCTTGTTGAGTTTTATGACTTTCACTGAGTACTACCATATCCACCCTAATCCAGATTTTGCCTTGTGCTTTGATTTTGTGCCACTATTATTGGTGAAACTCATGAGATAGCCTCATTCATTTGCCAAACTGACTGAGATGTTCCAGTTCTTCATTTAGTTTTCTATGAGGGAGAACTTCTAACTGAACAGTGTCATTAATATGACATATTTTTTCATTTTTCAGTGCCTTAAAATATTTCTTGATAGGTTTGAAGGGTTGTTCAGCCTGGATCATTTTAATGTTTGGGGAGTTTGGCTGCTTCTAGTTCTTTCTTTATTTTCCATTGTGTTCTGTGTTGTTCCACCGCTATGACCTGTGTGAGTATGTAGAACAACAACTGAAATCCCACTATTTGATCAATTCTTATAATTTACTTATTTTATTTATCTATCCAGTTTATATCCCACTTCTTGTCATTTGTGATAACAGTGCAGGTCACAACACAATAAAAGCAAAACAGAAGATATTTTTTAAAGTGCTTTAATAATAATACTTAAAGTAGTGCTTCTCAAAATCTGTTTACAGTTTTTGGCCTGCTTATTCATGCATCCATTTGCTTACTGGCTCTGAGCCTGGCTTTCATTGGATGATCCAGGTGCAGAAGAACAGAATAATCCCAAGTGGAGAAAAACCCTGAGGTTAAATCCACATGGAGTGTTATTTCAATGAATTTAACCCCACCCCACCCCCTATTTTAACATAAACTGTCAGAAAACAGTTACAGATAGGTAGCCGTGTTGGTCTGCCATAGTTTGTTTTGTCAGAAAACATTTCGCCACAAATTAAAATATTATGGCAACAAGGCTAGGTTGTTCCCCTCTCCTGAAACACTTTGATCTTCCCCATACACTGGCAGTGTTCATATTAACAAGGGAATTGGGGAAGGACTGTGTGGGTCCCTTCACGTTATTTCCCTTCAAGTGGCTGGAAGAGAGACATTGAAGAAACACTCAGTTGCAGTTAAAGCTACCGGTATTTTTAGACCAGGCTTCCCTAACCTTATGCCCTGCAGATGTTTTGGACTACAACTCTCATCAGCTCCCACCAGCACGAACCATGCTGACTGGTAATTATAACCCAAAGCTTCTGGAGCACACCAGGCTGGGGGAGGCTAATATTGACACTTTAATTTTCTTTCATACTTTGAGAACATCCCATTGAATCACCAGAGTGGATAAAAATCAATGATTAAAAAAATATATCAAATTCTTTTGATTTCAGTCAGATTTTTAAAATTTAATCAGATTTTTTAAAATTTAAATCGGATTTTTAAAATAAAATGCTTTTGGAGGAAAAGTCTTTCTAAATATAGTTTTCTATTTAAGTTACATTATAAACCAAAGGCTATTCATCAGGAAATAAGGATTTGTTTTAAGTTTTTCATGTGTGCTAAAACACAGTCTAAGGTTTTCTTTTAAAAAAAAATCATTTAACTACATTGGTTAACAAACATGGATACATATGCTATAATGTTATTGTTTTAGTTTAATAAATTGTTTAAATTGTAATTAAGGAAATGATTGTTTTTCTCCATTAATAAAGTACAGTAGAAAAGTTGTCAAAATATAAACAGTTAAGTTATTAAACCTCACAATAATTTCATAATTATTTGTCAATGTATTTCTAATAGTATAACCAAATCAGTAATTTTTGATATAACTGTAAAAATTACTCTGAAAATGTATTATTCAAAAAAATGAAACCTTCATCTGGTTGTAAATATTAAGATTATACCAGCAAGAATGAGTCTTCCTATAAAAAAAAATGATTTAAATCAAGTCTTACTGACTAGTGATTTAAATCAAGTCTTACTGACTAGTGATTTAAATCAAGTCTTACTGACTAGTGATTTAAATCAATTTGATTTAAATCAAATCCACCCTGCTTATCACCTCTGTTAACAAACTTAGATGGGGCCAATGTAATTATTTTACATACATTCTCACGCTTAACTATGGTCATGTTATCTTATTTTACAATTTTGCGTTCTGGCCTGATGCAGTCTCCGATATTCATATAAATTTACATGTTTATGCCTCCACATTTCTTACTCAGATTTTTCAAAAAATGTTTTAGCAACACTCACCAAAAGCCTTTTTCAAGTGCCATTCTATTGTCGTACACATCACTTTCCATTGCTTCAAAAGCCCCATCACACACACCCCAGTTGCTAAGGGCCTTGCTCTGTCCTAATCCCGTTTAGGCCCATTAGAGTGAGAAGGTATTAATTGTAAATTTTGAATCCCCCTTGGGCTCAGATCATCATCTCACAAGGAACCAAATTGCAAAGGGCAGCAACTGACAGGTGTTTCATGAGAACAAGGAATTTCTATGACAATTCTCTCCCCCCCCCCCCGATCCTCTAGGTTTTCTCCACAGCTTTTGTTTTTAATAACATCACCACTATATTTAAGTTATAAATACTTTTTAACAGGGAATGTCTATTTGGACATGGGATTATACTCATATGTGCTTAAATCAAGTCTTTCCCTAACATGGTGCCTTCCAGATATTTTGAATTACAATTTTCATCCATGCATCTGGAAGGTAGAAGTTGTAGTCTAAAATACATGCAGGGCAGCAATCCGGGGAAGTCTGCCTTACATTAGTTCATATTATGCTAAACATTGATAGGTCCATAGACAGAAGAATTTTGGATAAATTAAATATGCTTTCTTTCTATATATACTCTACCATCCTACTCCATTTATCCTATGTAGTCTCCACATCAATTCAGTTTTGGCAAGGTGAGGCAGAGGTTGCATTAGAAAAATGCAGAAGGACACTTCAAACTCTAGTATGAGAACTTCATTTGTATTAATTCCTTTCCCTTTTTAGTCCATCCCATCACTCAAGACAGATAAAACACATTCAAGCAAAATATGCTAATAAAATGAGGTACTGTCAAGGGGAAGAACCTTGGACCTCAAGGACAACTATGACAATCAGACAGAGACAGAGACAACCTACGTAAGCGCATATTCACAAATGTTGTCTGGCTTTGGTAGCCAACCAAATTTGTGCTTGCAACTTTCTCCCCTGAGGTGGCAGAGGAGGTGGAACAAGGTGGTTCAGATTGTGACATCAGCCTATGTTGCAGAAGTTCACTTCCAATGGGGGAAAATATATTTTTAAAAGGTGTGCATGCACAGTTACAGAAACACCTGCTCATATGCCCAGTATGGGAGAAGTGACAGAGGATGGAGGAACCAAAACAATGCTTTGTCCCCTTGAGTGCCTAGCAGATGAATGAAAAGAACAAATATCCAAATGGAATGTGTGAAAGCTAACGATTGGACCTTTCCACTTTTTTTTCTGAAGGCTCTAAACTAGGAGAAGCAGATTGTTGGGAAAGCATCATGAGTTAACCCTTTGCTATCTGTTCCACTCCTTGCTGACCAGAACACTAATCACACCAAGTCTAATTTTCTGATCAGGCATATCTCAATGCCTTGATAGAGGACAGGAAATTGTGTTTGGTATATTACCTCATTTACTTCATTCATAATTTAGGCAGAGTGACCAATTCATGGGAGTTCATTCATTCATTATTAAAATTCAAGCTAAATAAGATTAACAAGTGATTTGTAAGCCTTTGGTGTTGCCGGGGAAACTATGTAATATTTTCTCCCAAGAAATTAGAAAAGGAACTGATAGTAAGCAAGCTTACTGATTTAAATGTCTAGGATAGGTACATAAGATAAACAAAAAAGAATTCAGAGCTCAGATTCCTGTACTGTAATCAATGGGAATTGTATTGCATCTTTAGTGAAAAGACCCTAATTTTAAACAGCACTTACACAGAGAGAGGAAACCTCATGTTCTTTTCTTTTTCAGTGTTCTTCTAAAGGCTATTGAACAAGCTTTTTTTCCTTTAAAAAAGCCATGCAGTACTCTCTTCTTTTAAAAAGATTTCTGCTTTTATTCCAAAGTCTTTGTTTGATGTGTTTCCTCCAATATTCGAGGAGGAGTAGCCCTGTTTTGTTTTTTGTTTTTTAAATGTACATTATTACCTTTCTGAGCTTTTTCATTTCAAGAAAACAACCAAATATGAACAACCAAGTACTTCACTGTGAAAAGTGTTCTTGATCAACTGAAGTCCTTTGGTATTTGAAAAGAGACTATCACTTTAGAAAGGTGGGGGGTTTGGGGGGTTTGGGTTTTTTTCCTAATGAAGCTTTCGAAGCCCCAGTGGCAGTGTCTGATTGCAATTGCTGAAAAGGTGCCTCACTTAGAGGTTTATTTGCACTAATCAGCACCATGTTGTGCCTCAAAGCTAAAGTTCTCTTTAGAGGTAATGCCCCTACTGGGCTATTCTGCAAGAACAAAACAGCTTCTTCTGTTTACTTTTGTTCCATGCACCGTATCTGTTTTTAATGGAATGCTTTGAAACTACTTTCAGAACCTGTTGTATGGGTAGAGGACTTGTAATTTATTTTTAACACCTTCCTCCCACATCAGCTTTCATTGTTAATGTAAGGTACTCTAGGTCTTCAGACAACTCACAGCTTAGATATTGACTCCATTAAAAAGACAGATTGACTGAATGGCAGGGGGTCATTTATAGTAACACACTAAGTACCACTACTTTTTTACTTTATTGGCAGTGACCATTTCATAGCTCTGCTTTTTCTGTGCTGTGTTTGATGGCGCTGGCATGCAATAAGAGTGCAGTCCTAACCCCACTTACCTGAAAGTACGCCCTACTGAATTAAATAGGACTTGCTTCTGTATAAACAAAGTTAGGATTGTGTGGAGGGGGAAAATCGGGGCTTTTTTGAATTTTTTTTTTTTGAATTTGTTTTATTAGTAATTTAATCAACTAAAGTTTTGATTAACCCATTTATGAATGGATTGTCCTAATCAGTAACCCTGATAACTCACTTCCCCATTTCTCTTTTGCCTCCCCTTCCTGCCTGCTTTATTGTCTTTTACTTTACAGCAATGGCACTGGAACAACCACTTAATAAAGAATTATAAATAAAAAGTAAAGCATAGGCATAGCAATGGAAAGTTGTCCCATCAATAGCATAGTTCAGAGGTTCCCAAATGGTGCCCATGGACTACCAGTGGTCCTTCAGCTTCATTCAGGTGGCCCACAGCAGATACACATTCAATATTCATGTTTTTATTGTTTTTATTGTATTTTATTTGCTCTTTATATTATTATTATTATTTTATTATGAAGAAGAAGAAGAAGATTTGAATACTGCCCTTCATCCAAATATCACAGGGCAGTT
The DNA here is from genome assembly GCF_027172205.1 of Podarcis raffonei. Lineage (NCBI taxonomy): Eukaryota > Metazoa > Chordata > Lepidosauria > Squamata > Lacertidae > Podarcis > Podarcis raffonei. Next base: position 24,707,106 of record NC_070606.1, read on the forward strand.
CACAACATAAAAATACAAAATGAGAACACAAAATACATAATAAAACAAAAACCAATAGTCTCCCTCCCACAAACACATTTAAAGGCCATATAGAATGTTAATCAGCCAAAGGCCTGGTTATAGAGAAACCTTTTCAGCTGGTGCCCAAAGATACATAATGAAGGCGCCAGGTGAGCCTGCCAGGGGAGGGTATTCCACAAACAGGGTGCCACTGCAGAAGAGTCGTGTTCTTGTGTTGCCACCCTTGACCTCTCATGGAGGAGGCACACAAAGGGCCTCAGATTATGATCACAGGGTCCAAGTCAATTCATATGGGGAGAGGTGGGGTTAATTTGGAAAAAAATGGCAGTGGGGTTGGTGAACGAAGCGAGCAGGGACACAGCTTCTAGTCATTTACAGTGGTACCTCTAGTTACGAACTTAATTCATTCCGGAGGTCCGTTCTTAACCTGAAACTGTTCTTAACAAGAGACGTGTTTTCGCTAATGGGGCCTCTTGCTGCCGCTGCACTGCCGGTACACAATTTCCATTCTTATCCTGGGGCAAAGTTCTCAACTCTAGGTAACTCTTCCAGGTTAGCAGAGTTTGTAACCTGAGGCATTTGTAACTTGAGGTACCACTGTATACGTATCAAAGGTGTGCGTTCATTCTTGATGCTTAAGATGAGAAGCCAGTCATGCAATCTTTATAGCCAGGTTCATCCCAGGGAGCTAAGCAGACTGCTTTAGGTGCAGTACACCACAAAGTAGTCCCAGTTCCTCAGACTGAACCTAAGAGACTATACCTCTAATATTGTTTTCTTTGACCTATGCAAATAATAAGGGCCATATTAGTTAGGGATGAGACAGAGGCAGTGGAAGGATAAAATGAGCAAGACGTTCTTATCTGTACTGCATTTAATGGAAATGCAAGCAGATAGGATTGGAGGGCTGTACTCTTAACAATATAAGATGTGTCTTGTGAAAATGTTAAATAAATCACACTATCCATTTTGGATCCTTTATACTTTAAATGGTACTTGGGGAAAGCCCGGGGTTACCTCTACTCTCCTTAGCACATTACACGCTGCAGTAAGTGAAGCCCTGGCTCATGGTGGAATACAGTTAGCTCTCAGTGTCAGGACTGTAGCTCACAGCTAGCCCCTGCCCTACAGTGAAATGTTTGAAGCTGACAGTTCATTCAATATCATAAAGCCACCAAGCATAACTGGCACAGTCTGTCATCCATTGCATTGCAGGCTTACATCTAAGCTAATAGGGAGTCTGAATTATGACTCTCCCTCCAGACAGGGTGAATCTTTCAAGACAGTGTTGAGATCACTGACTAGACAGGAGCTGAATCGCCAGAGTGGTGGCATGGGCATTACATCAGAAGACAGAAAGGAGTTTGCAAAGATGGGGGTTGGGGGAGAGGGAATGGCTGAGCACAAATAGTGCTAAATTCATTGTTTTTAAGAGAGGTTTGCTATCTGACTTACCTTCTTATAAAATAAACTAATATCTTAAAATTGTCCATTGAGGCATGAGCTGCCCCTATTTCCATATGCTCTGATTCATACGGGCTTTCTGCATTGTAACTCTTCATATCCTACAATATTATTCTAATTTTAAGAAACTCCTGATTAAACAAAGAAGAAGAAGAAAATAGAAAATGTTAGTGTAGAGTGCTTCTGTTCAGGGTTCCAGCCATTTCATTCTATTCTACACACATACTGTTGGTGCAAGGGAGAAATATATAGAGAATGCAGAATTCCTGGATGCTAATATCCAAGTTTGGGGCAAGTTCTCTTTGGTAAGAGAACCCCAGCAGAGATTTAAAGTCACAAAATACGCAGCAAAGCAAAGCATGGAAATTCAGGCTGCTAGACCTTTTAAATATGCCCTTGTGAGTTCCAAATCTTCCCTCTTCCCCCAGCTTAGGAAAAGACCACACGTTTGGCATGTTAAAATTGGTTTATTTACAAACTCAAAGATCAGGTTCCCATGCTTCAGAAGTTGCACAGGCAGTAAAACTTAGCTTAGATGAAAAGTGGTGAAAAATTCTAAATTATTGGTTTGTGAGAACCATGCAGTTGAGCTGGTGGTAGCAGCTCAGAGATCCTCACATACCAAAATTCATGTGTAGACTGAAAGGGAACAATAGTCTTGGTTGCCTTTTTTCTCTCAAAGGGAGATGAAGTGACATAGGCTAAGCCTGGCAGGACAGCTTACTCTCTGGTCTCAACCCCTTTGTGCATTTATTAGACTTAATCATCTTGGTTATATGAGACTGGTTATCCCGCACATACCAGTTTTCTCATATCTTGTGTCCAGCAATCAGTCAGCATTCCATGTCCACTGAGCATGCTCAGTCCTCATTCAGATGGGTGTGGGTGTATGGGTGTGTAGGTGTGTGTATGCACCGGTGCCCAATCCCCGGCTACATTAACATCTTTCTTTATCCCAATCGACATTTAAAGATTGCTTCTCAGTTGTAACCAGGGTGTGGCCTATCCAGAGAATGAGATTGTTCTCTCTATCCTTTTTATGTGACTCATCCTCAGTCCCGCTCTTCTGGCAGCTCCATGTCATTCCCCCTCCCATCAGACTGTCAGGTTTTCCCTTTCAACAATCTGTCAGCATGCATTTGGCCCTAAGCATGCTTAGTCCACACTGGACTCTTTTTGGCAGTAGCCATTTCTCTCCTCCCCTCCCATCTAGTTTTCTGGGTACCACTTTCTCATAATCAGCGTTTCATAGGAAATAAGCATACACAGTCCTTAATGAGATGTTCTGAGAGGTTTTCTTCCTTCCTTTCTTCCTTCTGGAAACCTTGAGGTTTCCCCAACTCTGCAGGTATGGTATCTGCCTCCTTCTGCATGGCTGTTGCAGTTTTGGCTACATGTGATGTCATGTGGAGAATATTCAGGTGGGGTTTTTTGTTTATTAAGTGTGATCCTAACAATATCTAACAAGAAGTAAGTCCTAATAAATTCAATGGTACCTAATCCACAATAAGGAGGATTAGGATTTCAGTTGGACTCTAGTGACATTTTGTTCATTTATTTTCAATAGCATTTTGTATATTAAAGAAACTGGTTAGAGCTGTTAACTCTGTGCACGATCAGCTCCGGGGGACCAATCCTATGCATGCTGGTGCTGAAGTAAGTCCCATCAAGCCTAGTAATCCTTAGTCTGCCTCCTAACTATTTGACCCTCTCAAGCACAGGAAACATAAATGGTTGGCTTTCCTGGAAACAGCTTTGTTCTTGGGGCCATAGGAGTCCACAAGGCTCTCCCATCACTAAATCACAACAGTAGCTGAAAGATGCTACAGCAGTTTAGGTATATGAACACCTGAGGGAGAAAAAAACAAGGGAAAAGAGACCATAAGAAGGCAGCTTTAAAGGAAATAATGACCCACCCAAAGGAAAACCAACAGCAAGACTCCAATGCTATCTGAGCAGTCCCCATTGAATAATTCACATGTAAACATACACAGAAGGATTATTTTCATCTGTCTACAATATGGCGGCTACAACTTTGACAGCTGTACAGATCCCTCATAAATTGTAAATGATTCTAAGTGCTTTAAAGTCATCTCTGTGGTTTTGGAAAGAGGTGGGCGTCAGAGCAAAAGAAAAAAGAAAGATTGGCTTGCAAACACTTTGCCTTCAGGGATAGAGGGCCTGTGGCCCTCCAGCAGTTATTTGGACTCCCAATACCCATCAGCCCTAGCCAATGGTCAGGGATGATGGGCATTGTAGTCCAGAAACATCTGGAGAGCCACAGGTTTCCCATTCCACTTGTAAGTGACTGGTTGGTACAATTTCATATTGAGTTTGGAATGGCTTTTGCTGGGCTATCAAATGTTAGAGCTGAAGCTATTAATAATACCCTAGATTCACTAAGCATTGTGGATATAACTATGCAGCAGTAAGGACACAGGCAGTTGGGAAAGTGGCAAAGCAAACTCATACTTGTACAGAGCCAGACTGGGACATTCACTCCGAATTAAGAGCTTTAATTAAGTATTGTGCCATTGCCCTCTACTGGACACTGCTCTAACATGATCTTTTAAGAATGTAACAATATTTTCAATGCAGTGTTTTCTATAGCTGTGAGTTGCTCTATTCTGCCTTGGCCAGAGCACACCTGGAGTAGTATATCTAGTTCTGGGCACCACAGTTTAAGACAGATATTGACAAGCTGGAATGTGCGAAGAGGAAGGCAACCACGATGATCAAGGGTCTGGAAACCAAGCCTTATGAAGAACGTTTGAGGGAAAAAATGGTTGAGGGGGGGAAAACAGAGACATCACCTTGCCAACAAAAGTCCGTATAGTTAAAAGCTATGGTTTTCCCAGTAGTGATGTATGGAAATGAGAGCTGGACCATAAAGAAGGCTGATCGCCAAAGAATTGATGCTTTTGAATTATGGTGCTGGAGGAGACTCTTGAGAGTACCATGGACTGCAAGGAGATCAAACCTATCCATTCTTAAGGAAATCAGCCCTGAGTGCTCACTGGAAGGACAGATCCTGAAGCTGAGACTCTAATACTTTGGCCACCTCATGAGAAGAGAAGACTCCCTGGAAAAGACCCTGATATTGCAAAAGATGGAGGGCACAAGGAAAAGGGGATGACAGAGGACGAGATGGTTGGACAGTGTTCTCGAAGCTACCAGCATGAGTTTGACCAAACTGCGGGAGGCAGTGGAAGGCAGGAGTGCCTGGTGTGCTCTGGTCCATGGGGTCACAAAGAGTCGGACACGACTAAACAACAACAAGCCTGGTAAAGAGGAGTCTGAGAGGAAATATGATTGCCACCTTCAAATATCTCAAGGGCTGTCACATGGAGCAAGCTTGTTTTATCCTGCTCTGGAAGCTAGGACCTGAACAAATAGATTCAAGTTACAAGAAAGGAGATTTGGACTAAACACCAGGAAGAAAATTCTGACAGTAAGAGCTGTTTGACAGTGAAACGGACTTGCTCGGGAGGTGGTGGACTCTCCTTCCTTTGAAGTTTTTAAGCAGAAGTTGGATGGCTATCTGCCATGTATTATCTAGTTGAGGTTCCTGTAGTACAGAGGGTTGGAATAAATGACCCTCAGGGTCCCTTCCAACTCAACAATTCTATGTTCTGATCACTATGGCTGTGTCCAGGGTGTAGACAAGAGAATGCCTGATTAATGTTTTTTAAGGACCAGTGGCCAAGCTATTTCAGTCTCTTTTTTGTTGTTGTTAAAGAAATTACAAGTAAATGGTTCAGGGGAATCTTTGCCACCCACTGTGATGGACATGGACCATCAACATGATTTTTGTGGCTCCCACCAGTGCATGGAAAACAAACAAGATTTTTTTTGATATTCACACATTTATCATATTGAAAGAGAATCTCCTAAAAGGTACTGTGGAGAAGGTATTGGCTCCTTGTGAGATTCCAAGCAGCAAGCCATTTCTGCAGTGACAATGAAGGTGGGAGGGGGGATATCTCAAATCCTGATTGATGCTTTCAGAACAAAATCGTCATTTTCGAAGTCATAGCAGGGTGCTGCTCAAACAAATAGTGAAATGGCTAGATTACCAGCACACTCTTTCATGCTACATTTGCTTCACAGGTCCCATATTGCAAAGAAAAATGTCAGAGCAAGTATTTTGAATCGGAAGTTTTGACACTGTCCTTTGGGCACCTTCCTTCAAAAATGTGCGATGGCACATTATCTATAGGTCAAAAGTAACTAGAAACACCTTTTCTAAGAGGGCACTTATAAATCTTGTTAAACACCAAGAAAAATGGCTTGAGTAAAACTCTTGGCTTTCTACTATTAATAAACATTTTATAGCATTAGCAAAGTGCAACTAGGACAGCTCATGTTCTCAATGTAATGTGCACACAGGGCTCCCCAGAGGATTGGAAGAGAGTAAATGTAATGTTTAACACTAAATTGAATAAAATGGGGTAGAGTTGGAAACTAAGTTACATTTTTTAAAAAAAAATCTAGCTTGAGGAAGAGTTGTGTAGCTTGAGCTCATTAAAGAGCCTAACACACAGTAGTTACAATCTTGTTAAGTTCTGTCCTTATGGACTGCATTTTTATTGACGTACTCTACTGATAAAGTACTGCTGTTGACCTACAAAGAAAGCCTTAAACAGCCTAGAATCATGGCATCAGAAGGATCACCTTCTCTGTGAACCTACCCATTTGCTAAAGTTGTCACCAGAAGCCTTGATCTCAGGGCCCCTGCCTTCAGGGATTACAGCTGCCTGGTCCTCAGATTGTGGAATAGTTTAGTTTATATTAGCTTTCAACTGAAGGTAAGCTTGGGACAGTTTTCCCCATTATCTCAATTTATTATCTAATTCTGCTGTTGCTTCACATGTTAAGATGATGTAGTTTTAACTTATTTATAAATTTTATTTTGATCCTTTATTACTATTTTATTTGTCTGTGTTTTAAAATCTGATATTGGTGACTTGAGTGTCAAAAAGCAGAGAGAAAACATCTTAAGTAATTTCCATGTGAACTATGGGTCCAATTCCCAAGATCATTGTTATCGGTACTTCTGGTATCAGAGTTGTTGCCACTCTCTGGCCAACATCAGATCTATTGGCATTTCACCACAGAGATGCGGGGATGTCCATCAAGTCATGTTCAGTATCAGCTTTCAACTCAGCACTGGAAAGTCACACTTTTTGAATTCTTTCTTCTGCTTCTTTTGTTCTGTGCATGTGACTGTCTTACAGTGTAATCCTCAAAGATTCATGGGTATCTCCATGTTGTTGAGGGTTTCATTTAAATAAATTTAAGAATATCCTATCAGTTTCCCCACTTCTTCTCAAATTTTTATGAAATATAAAAAACAAAAACACTCCTTCATAACCTGAATTTGTAGAGGGTCAAGTAATCACAAATTAAAATGTCATTTTGTTTATTTGAATGATGCTGTATGACAAAGATTAAGTTAAGAAACCCATGCTCCTGGCAACTTATGAATACTATTTCTTCTGCAAATTCCTCAGGCAACAGCAGAAATAATGACTTTAAATTCCAGCAGCGTAATTACCTTACAGTGTGAGCAATCTGAAGACAGAGTTAGCACAAGGTTTAATAACAGCATTTGTTGGGTCCTTTGATGAAAAAATGCACAAGATCAGTCAGCTATTTGTGATATAATTAATACACATAAAGAGTAATTGAAATGTACTGGATCTGTCTTAACCATATTCCAAGAGTCACTCCACTCAGAATTGCAAATAACGTTGTAACACAAGGAGACAGCTTGGTTAGCCAGAAATTGATGGCACTGCTGTAATGGAGCTAAGAGTAAGAGATGCCTCACATATAGGTTGAATTCACTTAAGCAAAGATAAATTAATAAGGAATAGGCTGTGTACATAACAAGGCCATAAATATACAGGCATTTCATTTTTTTAAAAAAAGGTTTATGGAATATTGGAAAGCTACAATCAACTGATACTTCACAAAATTTTATCTATCTTTTCAATCATGTTAAAAATGCTAAATAGCATTTGAAGGGATATTCTTTTACAGGTATATATTTTGCCTCTTTCAAGACAGAAGGTCCTTCCAGTATTGGCATTTACCCAGACTAGGAAGCTGGGAACTAACAGTGTAGTGAATGCTGAGCCATTTGACTGTATGTTGCATGATTGGACAGACTTCACACTTGTTGGATCAACCTCATTTCTTACTATAAACGTAACATATATAAACCAGACAGGTAGGAGTTATAATGAATGAACAGGGTACCTCTGAGCACATTCGGTAACCAATCTACATTGAACTCTGTCTTCCCACACAATTCCATTCCTAGGTACCTTTCTTCATTTAAGCAACTTAATACAGGCAGCAAAACCAGTTTTGTTCCTTCTGTTGTTAAATAATTGGGAGTTTGAAATGCTTGCTGATCTATTGCCAGTCACTTGGGAGATCTACAGCAATCTTTAAACTTCCATAAACTTTTTATAAACCTTGTAATCATCTATTTGGGCATCAAGAAAACCATGCTGGTGAACCTGACCTTTCTTCTTCTTTCTCAGTCTGATATAGTTTATAGCATCTTTTATAGTATCTTTTCCTATAAGTGCTAAGTCCCACAATATCTTCAGTGGTTATGATAAATTTGGCACCAATGTTCTGCCATTTCTCCACTCGGCAACTTTTGGCAGAAATGAGAAAGTATTAAATGTTGCTCTTAGCTGCAAAAAATTAATAACTCAATGTGACATGAATGCATGCATGCATTCCACTTCTCTGTTGATTATCCCGTATTTCCAAGGTTGTACGATGTAATTCATATAACCCAACTAATGTGCACATTGTGAGGGTAGGTGGACTGTCCAAACTGTACACATAGGTCTCGCCTTTTGAAAACAGCAGTACACGAAGAGAAAACAAAGCCTTTGACTGCCACCGAGCTTTCCCGTCAGCAAACGTTGCTGCCACAAAGAGTTTACATTTCTAAAGAGCAGATGCTTCTTTTAATAATTTAAAAAACCCCAAAGAATGCATTTCCCAAGTTCTACTTGACGCATTTAGTTTCAGGTAATGACATTCACCCATGTTGGGTGGGAGAAATATTTAAAAAGGTCACAAACAAGGAAGATTGTGGGGGGCAGCTCGACTGAGGAGCAACCACTGACAACATCCTGCTGTTAGTGGAGCTACACCAGGGGGCACCCACTTCAACCTGCCTCTGATGTTATCCAGGGTTTGAAAAGAACCATTGTGCATGAATATTTATGTACACAAAACAAAAGGTAAATTCATGAGCAACAAGCTGAAGACAGGACACACACAAAAAGGTTGCTTTTCATTATAATTGATAATGTGTAATCTGCTCGCGTCATTTTAAAGACAGGAAAATGCTTTCTCTGTTTGCCTCAAATTAAGGGTCATCCCACCCACCCCGGCTTGGTATTTTTAAAAGTTAACTATAGAGAAGGGTGGCTTAACTATGTCTCTCCAGATGTTATGGAACTACCTCCCCCATCAGTCCCAACCAGCATGGTCAACGCTCAGAGATAAGGAGTTATAGTCGTTCCTTGTTGTCCTTCCACTATCTTATTCCAACAGGCTGTTGGGAACTGACTGCTTTTAATGAAAGGGCTGGTGCCATGCTGTTTTTTGGTAATTATCCATGTTTTTAATAGATAGAATATAAAAGGTAAGAAAAGAAAAAGGTAAAGGACCCCTGGATGGTTAAGTCCAGTCAAAGGCAACTATGGGGTTGCGGCGCTCATCTCACTTTCAGGCTGAGGGAGCCAGTGTTTGTCCACAGACAGCTTTCTGGGTCATGTGGCCAGCATGACTAAACCACTTCCGGTGCAACAGGACACCGTGACAGAAGCTAGAGCAGACAGAAATGCTGTTTATCTTCCCCCCGCCGCAGTACCTACTTGTATCTACTTGCACTGACGTGCTTTCAAACTGCTAGGTTGGCAGGAGCTGGCACAGAGCAATGGGAGCTCACCCCATTGCAGGGATATGAACCGCCGACCACCTGATCGGCAAGCCCAAGGGGCTCAGTGGTTTAGATAGAATATATTCTATTACTGTTAAGTATTTTTAAATTATTGCCTCAACCCATGTTTTTCAGCTGTTCCTATTTTATTTGTAAACCACCTGTCAGGGGGAAAGTCAGGGCATGCGCGCATATATATAATGGTGGTCTCCTAAGATGGTTGGATGGCACCTTGTATGCCTGCTTCTGGCAACTCCTGCAGCCAAGCTGGTGCCAAACGTATCAAACGTATTAGCTCTGCTTTCTTTTGGACCACGAGGCTGAGGGGGCAGGGTCTTGTCACCTGGGAAGCCCAGCCCCGGAGAGGTCACGTTGGTGCTGCTAAAGTAGCAAAAACAATGCGGGAGGCAGCAATTAGGAGTTAACAGTCTCTGCAGCCACAGAGGGCACCATGATTCTCCAGTGGTTTGGCTTCAATTCTGGAGGTGCGCTGACAGGCCAGCTCCTGCTGTACAGAACACTTTTGAAAGCTATCAACTGCAGTCCAAAGGGACCCAGACACAATAAAGGTTTCTTATTCTGAAATCCCTCTCCCCAACCCCAACTAGCAAAACCAGAATAAATTAAAATAGCAAAAATTCCACAATAAGTTATAGGAAATATATATATATGTACTTTTGTTTAATTTGCACTTATTTCAGTTGTACTGTTCAGTTTCTTCAGCTGCATAGTTTGAATAGTTTGGCTGCAGAACTTTAATTATTTTTCATGGAATAGTAGGCAGGAGATAGGTCTGTGGCATTACTCATAAAAAACATATGTCAATTAAAAAAAAAATGAACACACCAAAAGCCAAATGTGGAGAAAAATGTTCATCGGGTTTATTATTTTCCTTTACAAAAGAAATCATGTAAATGTAGCATACTGATTTTTCACCGCCCCAATCCAAAAATAACAAACGCACAACCTGCAAGTTTAAAGAACGATACACTTCAGCTTTTTATAAATTATTATATACAGCCATGGGTGACTATAATTGCATGTTTTGTCACGGCAGAATTTAGAGAGAGATTGGTCAAGAGAGAAAATCACTCTATTACACAGCTGTTTGTGATGGCACATTCCCTTCTAATGGATCATTGGCCCATCAGCTCTCTCAGTATTCAAGATTGCAGCACCAGGAAGTTCTCTCTTGCTAAAAATAGAGAGTATACCACATAGTTGAGAAGGAAGCTACTGAATAGCTGTGAAAGAAATTAAGACAAAGGGAAAATATTGAATTGACCCAGAATTATGCCTTTTGGCTTTGATGCAGCATCCTGGACAGTTTAGTTTTCTCTTTAATTAGGGAGCTGTTGGGACCATACGGCTCTTATTAACCTATTCACCCCGTGCTAGTTTGTTTCAAAGCTGGAGAGAAAAGTCAATGCAGCATTATGCTGCAATCAGCATTAAGCAGCAAGGTTTCCTTAATGCTGCTTTTCCATTAGCCAACAGAGAACTGGTTTTGGCAACGTCTCTACCAATGTCCCTCCTGTGAATTTTTATTTCCTTCCTTTTTTTAGAGCACGTTCCCCTGAAGGGCAAAATCAAGCAATAGGTTTTTTTTCCAGTGTCCCACTGAAATGATGAGTTGTGAACTGTGGCCACACACAACTCTCATTTGGGGCTGTCTTGGAGATGTTTCCTTCGGCTTGTGCATTTACCAAAGCAAAGTTTCAACGATATTGTCCATACTTAGGAAGGCATGCCTTACAGGGTTGTATATTATATAACTGAAATCCTAGTATAATAATCTAGGTTTCACTGTACATTAAATAACATATAGATATATTTATCCATCAGAATTGCAGGTATATCAGAAAACTGCAACAAAGAAACTGGTGCAATTTAAAACCATTTTTAAAAGCTGTATTATCCTTTCATAAATATATGGCCCTTTCTATAGTCCCCCCCCCCTTCTTCTAAATAATATAAATCCCTTTACCATCTCTTACTTTTGATCCTGGCTTTTTTGTAACCTGGATCCATCATGCTGCTTTCCGTCTGCTGCTCATGCTTTGCCTCATCCTGCCTCCATCAAAAGGGACGCAATCTTGGGATATGCTTGCCATTATTGTTTCTAGGGCAGCTTTGCTTACAGCAAGTCCTACTCAGAGTAGACCCACTGAAATTAATGGACCCAAGTTAATCATGTCCATTCGCTTAAATGGATCTACTCTGAGAGTAGGCCTAGCACTGGATCCAATCCAATGTCTTTAACTAAAATTATTAGTGGGACGTTAAGGGTGGTTTGTTTATGAAACTATATGTCCAATAGAACAGATCATTACAAGGCTTCCCCCACCACCTCTCATAAATTATACTACCGAAAGGAGTACTAAGAAACTGGTTTATATAGGAAATCTCTTTCTATTATATATGAGCATCTCTATAAAAAATGGAAAGAAAGGGTAGGCAAGTACAAATCTGCTGCTTTCAAATAAGCCCATAAAGAAAAGAGATCAAAAACTCAACCTTGAACCGAGGGGGAGTGGGGAGATAAATATGTTTACCAAACATTTCGTTCTATTATGCAATGGTTAGGATTTACATTCTACACTGGAAAGAAAATTGGTTTCTTTCCAAGATTGGTCTTCAGATATAATGCATAAAACAATAATTATATACATGGATATATTAAGCTACTCTGTATGTTACATCCAGCAATTCAATTAATATTCTACATGGAGAAGACAAGAAGGGATATTCATCTTGAAAATTTAATTTTTAGTCATCAAAACATAATCCTCTTTCGTCATCAGTGGAATCCGCATAGGACTCTACTGCACTGTATATGAAAGGGTAGAGTTTGATTTCTGGTCTTGGAGTAGAGCAACACCTGCATTCCTCATTGTAATATCTGAGCAACAGCCTGTAGACATCCCCTGGAAAATGAAAAACAAAACAAATCAAAATCAAAAGTTATTCATTTTGAAACAGCCAATTTTTAACAGCCTGCTCATAAACGTTTGAATTGTAAACACCAAAAATCTTTTCCTTGATTTAGGTCAGTAGTATAATAGCAACCATGACCCTGCTTTGTTTATCATCACACGTTCTTCCAAAGAGTCAGCTTACCAACAGTTTGTCCTCTCTCGATTAGGAAAGTGTGCATGCTGTAAATGTCTCTCATCAACTCAGCATCTCCAAAGGTAAAATAAACAACGTCTCGCCCAGCCTCTGCAGCTGCCAGGATTTGTATTAAGGCTGAAATAAATTGATACAAGAGAAACGGGTGAATACAGAATGAAGGAGTTCACTGGTGTCAATAGTGGAAAAGTCTTGGAGGGGGTGGTTGGACCCTCAGGAGGAATGGAGGGACTGGATCAGGATGACCCTAGGGAGTTACAAGTGGTGGTGGGGTGGTCAGATTCTGAGCCCCATTTGGTGCCTGATCCTAAGGAGGGTCCCAGTGGGAGAGGGGATGGAGATCCATGCTCTGTAGATGGGTCACACAACTTGACGGAACTGTCGCCAGTTACTTTCCTGCCAGAAAAGCCCACTCCAGCTTCTGCAGCCAAGGAGCTGGCTCTGGCATCGTCCCCAGCTGCACAGGAGCCTCCCGACTTCAGGATAGATGATGGAGAGCACATCTGATGCTGAGCTTGCACCCACCTGCCTCTGTCACTTAGGGCATAGAGATGCCAGGGCACGCAGACCTCACCTAGCCAGCCCACTAGGACTCCCCATTTGCTTGCACAGTCCTGAGACCCACAGCCACTTGCTGTGTTAAATACTGTGCCCACTCCATCCTTCAAAAATAAGTTGAAGGGCATTGCACTTATTGGTTCAACAACTTAGCTCAAGGTTAGTCATGCCTTTGCTCTCTCATGCAACCACTGTTCCTAGAATTCTGTGACCTCATTTATGTACTGCTCTAATCTAAAAATTAAAGACTGGAATTATGAGTTCCAGTTTGTCATCAGAAAAGGAGAGCTAGGACAACTATGGAACACCAACAACTATGGAACACCAAACAATCCTATTTTAACAGTGCAATTTTCCTAAATGATACAAACATTTGTTTGCTATAACAGAGTCAACGTGGCATTAGCATTTTTGCACCATGAAGAAATCTACCAATCAACCAATGAATGCAAAGGCTGTCAAATTTGTGTACTTGCACTGTAAAACAGACTCATCCCACTCGTCACACATCATGCAAAAGGCAAGTTTTCCTACTGGGAAGATTACTACTAGTGCAGCAGGACACAATTTAAAAACTGTCCAGGCATTATAAAACCAAGCAGCTTGTTTGAAGAGGCCAGGGGTTGCCAACTTGTTTGAGCCAGCGGACTTGTTTGGAATGGTTGCCCATCCTAAAATGGCTGCCTCAGAGGTACGGCAAAATGGCTGCCATGTCCAAAGGAGCAGAAGTAGAGGCAGAACCACAAAATGGTGTGGGCATATCCCCCCAATCAGCTACCTCACCAGTGAGAAAAAGGCACCTACATCAGCCACTGCCACACTTGAGAAGCTCTTTGCTCAGCTCCTCTGTTCAGAATGGACAGGAGGATGAGTGTCCAATTTTGGTATCCGGTGAAATGGGAAAAGCTTAAGGGCGTGTGTGTTCAATGTAGGAAAAGCTGAGCAAGTGCAAACTGGAACGCAGCAGGAAGAGCAAACAGTCTCTTGTGAATTGTGGATTTCTGAGGGAATATTTACTGAGATCTTTTGCAAGCGCTGCAGAAAGCACATGTGGGTATATTATTATTATTATTATTATTATTATTATTATTATTATTATTATTTTTTATACCCCACCCATCTGGCTGGGCTTCCCCAATTGGGTACCACACGCAATCCCTGCAGTATGGGAATGAAGAGCGGGAGCTAAGTTGTCGCCATGCTTTTTTCTAGTACAATATACTGCCTCCTCTGAGTAGGGAAGAATGAGCAAATTCAAAATTAAAGCAAAAACAAAATTAAACCTCCCATCTCCCTGCAGCAATGTAACTCCTTAACGTAGCTCATTAATTTAGGGTTTGACCGTATTAAAGTAAAGTGGCATGAAGATAAGAGGACTGGTTTTGCCCCTAATGCCATGGGATAAACAGTGCAATAGTTGCAGGCTTTCTGTATTTCTAGCTTTACTCACTACTGCACCATCATACTATCCCTGATATATACCCTGACCTTGAACAAAAAAAATACATTACATTGGCCTTTATTTCCCTAGCTTCATGGAATAATTTATGAAAGAAAAGGTCACTTTGCATGCTTTAATTACTCAGAATTTCAGCTAATGTTGGCAATGCTTCAACTGGAAGACATAGGAAATAACTGGTGGGCAAGGAATTGCTATAGTGTGTTCAATTTCTGCACATTTTCCTGTGGTACAATGGCTGTATTTATAGGTGAATTTTATCTGCTTTCTAATTACTAAGAAAAAGTGGGAGACTTTATTTGGGGAGTGTTTTTTATATTGCCATTATTACTGTTAATCCGGGCAATCATGTTAGCAAATGCTAACATTTCAGTCTTCCATCAATTCTGCATACCATATTTTCCCGTGTATAAGACAATGCTTTTTGCTTTTTTTAAAAAAGGCAAAAATTGGGTGTAATCTTATACACGGATAGTGAATGCAAAGGGGGGACATGCGATTAATGACAGCAGCAAGCAGAAGATTGGCAGCGGCGATTGGGCAGGTGATTGGTGGCTGTGGCAAGGCCTGCTGGCAATTGGCTGTGGCTGCAACAATTGGGCAGGCGATTGGCGGCTGTGGCGAGGTGGGCAGGCAACTGGCAGCTATGGCAAGTGGGCGGCGAGGTGTGTGATTGGCAGTGGCTGTGGCAAGCGATCGGCAGTGGCGGGCAGGCAGGTGAGTGAGTGGCGAAGGTGACCTCCCCCCCCCCCAAAAAGCTAAACAACTTAATTTCTTAATTTTGGGTTTTAAAAAAATAGGGGTTGTCTTATACATGGGGGTATCTTAAATACAGACAAATACGGTAAACAAAACCAGTACAACAAGTTAAGGTTAGCTAGAGCTCCAGGATTTGTGAAGCTTTTTTCTGTATAACACGTCATCTCAGTCACAGAATAGAATGATTCTCTGTTTGTCCCTAAGCCTTCAAGTGCCTGTAAAAGCTAAGGGTTCTAACAGCTACTGCATGCACTTAGGCTTTAACATCCCCCTTCCAAACTTCCCTTTGCCCCCAAAGTGCACCACTGCCAGTCATCCAGGGAATAAATGTTACATTTGCATTTTAGCTTTGCGACTGTTTGTTACTTTGCAAACTTCTCAGAGGTTTGGGTTTTGTAAATTTTAGATTAAGCAGTTACAAATTGGGTAAATAAAAACACCTCACATTTTCTTGCACAAAACAAGGAAGCTGATTTCAGCAGTTTTCCCTTCTTGCCCCCCCCCTCAGCTACTCTGTTACATGTGATTCTAGTTACACGTAATTCATTACAATATTTCTAACCTTTACCTTTCAATCTTGAATCGCCTCCAAAAGCACCACAGCCCCAGTTTCCAGTAGCCACTGCAGAAAGGTGATGTGGTGGGATACCAGGTCGAGAGAAACCACAGTAAGCCTGAAGAAAGAAAAATAGCTCATAGCACTTTGCCATTGGGATTTCTCAGCTGTTATTCTATTAACACCACAAAGAACTGTATTTAGTGAATCACTGCAATAAAGATTGTGTATCACATCAAAAATCTTCGTGTGTGATTCGTTTACGTTTCTTTCATGCTATCTAAACCTACCTAGCTCCTATGGCTCTTCCTCCATCCATTCCCACTAGCCCCAAACTTTCCTGAATCTTAGGGGGGAAAATACTTAAAACCAGCCTTCGGTGAATTCAACCCATTCGGAATATATTGTTTTGACTGAAGCAATTGAATTTCCTTGGCAATTTCAGTTCCTTTGGTGATGAATATGAACAACCTCGTATGGTCCGGGTCTGAAAATCCCAAGGACAGCACTTTCTTTTTCATGGAAGGTGTCTGCTTTTCTTGGCTTCTTTGAATGCATCTTCTCTGCCCCTTCCCCTAGAAGGGTAAGTGTAGTGGTTAGAGTACTGAGCTAGGACCCAGGAGGCCAGGGTTCAAATCCTCACTCGGCCATGAAGGGTGACCTTGGGCCAGTCATTGCCTCTCAGCCTAACCTACCTCACAGGGTTGCTGTGGTGATTAAATGAGGCCAGAGAGAACCATGTACAGTGGTACCTCGAGTTACAGACGCTTCAGTTTACAGACGCTTCAGGTTACAGACTCCGCTAACCCAGAAATAGTACCTTGGGTTAAGAACTTGGCTTCAGGATGAGAACAGAAATTGCGCGGCGGTGGCGGAGCAGCTGGAGGCCCCACTAGCTAAAGTTGTACCTCAGGTTAAGAACAGTTTCAGATTAAGAACAGGCCTCTGGAACGAATTAAGTTCTTAACCCGAGGTACCACTGTATGAGAAAAAGGTGAGATATCAACGCAACTAACAGACAATAATTAAAAATTAAAGTGGGAAGAGAGCTGACACCCTTTTAGTCTTGGAAGGGGAGAAGCTCAGCCTGTCACTTTCCTAGTTGCCCAGTCAACCAGCTCACTCACAGCTTAAGGCATGTTTATGCTGGTGCAAAGTTGTTGCAAAGAACCAGTGTCACAGCTTGCCAGCCTTTCCTAGGTGGGTGGGTTTTCTTGGTCTCACAAGCTGGCAGGTGGAGAACAATGCATATGATGCTCTTTTTTTGGAAAAATATGGTCGAAAGGAAGAAAAAATAACCCAGAAAGGCACTGAGAGTGGTGCCCCCCCTGCCCACACCCCTCTCCTGGTCTCTGAAGCGAAGAAGCTGTAGACCAAACTGCTATACTGAGACTGTGGCTTAACAGGGAAAATCAAGTGAATTGGTCAAGCCAGGTTTGTGTGTGGGGATACAATGGCGGGAGTCAGGGACAAGGCAGCCATTGGCACTGTCCAAGATTCCTGACAATGGTTAAGCAAAAAATTGTTCAAATACACCTCACAAGCAACCTGAAATTAACACATGACAGGTGGAATTGCAAGCACCTATAAGCAGCCAGCATCCTAAAAGAAACATGCCTTGAGAGTCTTAGTCTACAGTGTAACACAGTTTACATATGCCTCATAAATCTGTGTTTGATTTAGTTAATGAAATGCAAAATATGTCGCTCAGCAGTTGCTTCAAGTATGATCCACCACTTTAAAATCACCCCTATTCAAAGAGGAAGAATTGTGTACAGCATGAAAATGTATAAAATTTATCCTAATATATAACTTGTATCTTTCCTATCAACATGATGGAATGCATCAAGTCTGATGTCAGATGCTTAGAGCAGGTGATTTAGTTTTCCAATTAAGATGTCAGTAGAAGTTTACTAATTTTATAGGCTACTATCTACTGCAGTAGCCTATTTTATTCCTATCCGTGATACTGCCTAATGCTACTTTTAATATGAAATACTAGCTTTACTCTCTTATTTAAAAAGTAAAATAAGTCTTAATTATGCTAGGCATTTTTGAAACCATAATCTTAAAGGGTATGGATCTTTCTTAGATGGAAAATATTAATTATTAAGAAATGCCTGTCACGTTAAATTGAACATGCTTAAGCATATATGGCTGTGTCATATTGAAACCCCTCAAGATTATTAGACAAATTCATATGCTAGCAATGAAGATATATTACAAAGGGTAGAAACAGCTTATGTATTTGTATTTTTGCTGCTTTAGACAAACTACTGTGGCTAACAAGTGGAACCAATGCCATAGTTTAATATTTTGCAGGGATTTAATATTTTGTTGCATGCTATTAAAAACTGTGTAAAGTGATTTAAGAAAAAATATTTATCTAGAAACGGCTTTAAAGATTTATTATTTATTTAAAAGACATTTTAATGTGATGCTGCCACAGTGGATTCAGGCAAACTGTTTTAACCAGACAAGAAAGCACTTCTGCAGTCATTTAGTGTTGGATTCTGGTGGGATCACTTTGTCTAAATTTCACTGCCACCTCAAATTTGGCAAGTTACACTTCTGGAGTTGGGTTAAAATGCCTTCAGCTGATGGGTCAAGTCCCACAAGAGAAGCACATCCTAACTGTAGGTCACAGAAGTAGCACTTCCCATAATTTCCAAACATCCCAAGCCTTTACATTGGTTTTAAAAAAGTATTTCACAAAAGAAAAGTGAGCACAATAAGTGAAAAGGTGAAGGGGAGAGGCACATATGGCTAAAATTAGTGAGCACCACACTGCTACAGTGGTACCTCAGGTTACATACACTTCAGGTTACATACGCTTCAGGTTACACACTCCGCTAACCCAGAAATAGTGCTTCAGGTTAAGAACTTTGCTTCAGGATAAGAACAGAAATTGGGCTCTGGCGGCGCGGCAGCAGCAGGAGGCCCTATTAGCTAAAGTGGTGCTTCAGGTTAAGAACAGTTTCAGGTTAAGAACGGATCTCCGGAACGAATTAAGTACTTAACCCGAGGTACCACTGTACTTTTTAAGTATAATTTATTTTTTAAATTAGGAAACTATCTAGTTGACCCATCACAACAACACATTGCATAAGGAATCGGTAAGCATGACTGCTTTCCAACCATTTAGGTGGATATTTGGATAAAGCTCCAAGAACGCAACTATTGAGTTCATTTTTTCAAAATGAAAGGAGGTATTTCAAGAGAGAACCACTTACCAACTTGATTTAACCTGGCAAGGTTCGATTTTAATCTTACTGTTGAAAATATGAATAACGCCTTGTGTGAACTGACACTGCAATTAAGCAGGAAGTCTCCCTTCAAGGAGTTGTTGACACTGCAAAAATTATTGGACAGCACAACTCAAACACTAATGAAATGGCTGCAAATAAATGATGGGCTTAAGGCTGCAGGATGGATTAAGGAGTTACTGGCCTTGTTGAGCTCTCTTCTAATTTTCTCAGGAGCAAACTGATCAAGGAAACGTCTGAAATGAAATGCATCTATGGCTACAATTTCTGTGCAGCGCCTCTGCCATTCATCCCTGCATTGGGTAGGGGGGAGGGGAAGGGAGAGAGAAAAAAGGGCAGTAAAATTAACTGTGTGATAATACTGCTCATATAAACAAGACTGAAAATGAGTTCATCTCTCCAGGGCTTTACCAGGGGTGAAAAAGCACAGAAATAATGTCAAGGAAATAAATGCTGTAATAGATCATAGGTCAACTCCAATCAAAGAGAGAGGGAGTGGATGTGGGAGGACACCTGAAGTTTCCCCACAGATTTAGAAATACATTAATTCTACAATGTGAATGTCATATCCCAAATGTTAAGTAATGGGCATTATATGATTTAACCACTAAGATTCCCTGGATGGCCAAGAAAAATAGACAACATTCGTTTCGTTTGCTGTACTGGTGCATGTTTCAAACACAATCCTTTACTTCTTGCCTTTCCTCAGCATAAACAGGCACTTTAAGTCACAACTAGGTGACAGAAATTAGCAAAGCCTTTGTCCAGACACTTGGGCCTCTGTATCAAACACATGCTCCCACCTAAGAACCCTCTTGGGTTAATCTAATCTTAGGAGCAGCGCCAGAAAGTGCCCTCCCCCAAAAGGCAGAATTTTTGGAGAATTAACTATGAGACATCACAGAACCAGTTCCAGTGGGAGTTAAGACCTCTTTGCGAGTAGCAAGATCAAATATTCTTTGTTAAGACTGAAGCCAGAAACAGTGTTACTGTAGTATATCAAAACTAAATACACCATGTAAAGGTTACTTCTTATCATGCTCTGAAGAGAGATGGGAGGACACATTCTGGAAAACATGACACTGGTATACATCCCTCTACTTGTGAGGAAAAGGTTGATTAACTCTGAAATGCTCCAGATTTTCTCTTTACACATGCACTGTCTCCGACTGCATGCATGTTTCCATGGTACTCTGCACTTCCGATATGCCTCAGAAGTGCCCCAAGTCTTTCCAAAGTAAAGAGGAAACATGGTTCTAAGTGGCCTGAGCGGTTTTACACACTGTAAATCAGAGAACAAAAACTCAAGGTGTGAAGACATAGTAGAATCCCGAGCATAATTCTTCCTAAGAACAAACTGGACTTGTCTTGATAGGATCGTAGTCAAAATGGGGCAACTGAGAAAGAAGAGGAAGGTGCTTGTGTCCTTGAGTCGCCCCCCGGCCCTGCAAAAAACTTAAGAGGGCTACCCTCCTGAAAAAACAGCACATTGAGGACTAAACATGCTAAGTATCTATGGGATGACTACTGGAAAAGAAAAATGGAACACGAGGGGAGGGAATAGCTAGCTGCCATCCTAAACAGAAGCACTCCTTTTATAAGAGAAAATGCACTGTAACTTTTTGTTGCAGGTCCTCTGTATTGTGCAACTGTCAACTGCAGTCATGGGAAATGAGATCACAGCAATGTACCGCCCTGAGGATCTATTTTCAGCTTTCACAATGTCAAAGCCACTCTTTTGCAAGAACATTACCTGGGTGTTTGATCTTCATGGCTCCTGGCCCACTGGTACGTTTCTGCATAGCCAGTATATTCACTATATTGCTCTGTACCTGGGAGGGAAAAGGTCACATTTTAAAAGCCATCATCAGCTGAGATTTTCCTCTCCTCTGTAGAGTCATTCCCATTCTGAATACCTGTTCATTAAGGATGTTAGGAAATGTCATTTGAATAAGCAAAAGCAATGTAGTTTGGATCCAGAAAAGCCAAATGCACAAATAAATCTATGCAAGAGAGCTGTCCCAGAATGTGTATCCCAACTGTTGAACAAGTTGCCAAACTTTGTTACCAACCATCTTTCTCTGTCTCTGCTAAACAAATCATTTTACTGGTATTATGGCTATATGCTGAAAAGGAAGTCTGAATGCCTTGCACATGGGAAATCAGCTTGTCAAAATCCAAAGTGAATAAAACAAGTTTGCAAAATTCTAGTGTAGTGGGGGGGGGGGAGAGAAGGAGAAAATTGTTTGGTTAGCAGTATTGTAATTCGCTGACTGCCTTGTTGAAACTGAAGGAGGTTGTCATGCTTGATCGGTATAGAAGGCCAGGAAAGGTTGCACTGTCTTGGGGCCTGAAACTGTCTGATGAGCTTAGAATAATCATCTATCCTTTCATATAACATAGTCAGGGAAGTGAGTTTCAGTCTGATTTTAAGAACCTTCTCACAATTTCTAAGCCATGGATTAGAAAGTTCATCAAAACCAAATAGCTGTGGTACCATACATATTATTATTCACAATACACTTGGATTTAATACTGGAATATGAAACCAGACAGATGAAAACCTTCTCCTTTGTTAAGATGAATCAATTCATCTTTATTTTAAAAGGCTTTAAAATAATTTTAATTGTTCTTTTCCTCCGTTACTTTTTCTGTGCCTTCTACTTGGGACTACTTTTTATGTTCACCACAGCTACATAAGTGAGAACTGGGGAAGGGTATAAAAGGGAGGCATGAAAAAATGACAACTTTGGTGTCTCCCTCACCATTTGTGAGAAAATCTTTTTTAAGAAAACTGTAATAAATGCAACATGCCTATCAAATTGCAGTTTGGTGATATCGACCATGTTCATACGAACACAAAGTATGTTCATTTTCATTTTAGCAATGTGTAATTACAGTGGTGCCCCGCAAGACGAATGCCTCGCAAGACGGAAAACTCGCTAGACGAAAGGGTTTTCCGTTTTATGAGCTGCTTCGCAAGACGAATTTCCCTATGGGCTTGCTTCGCAAGACGAAAATGTCTTGCAAGTTTGTTTCCTTTTTCTTAACACCGTTAATACAGTTGCGACTTGACTTCGAGGAGCAACTCATAGAAAGCAGTGTACATAGTAGCCTTTTTTGAGGTTTTTAAAGACTTTGGTGATTTTTGAAGCTTTTCCAAAACTTCTTTTGCAGCCATTTGGTAAGTTAAGCTTTTAAAACTTTTTTTGGGGGGTTTTGGATTTTGGGTTGGGGTGTTTGGAATTCAAGGACTTGGTTTGGGGAGGGGTTTGCAAGAATCTGGAAGCTTGTTTTTCCCCCCTGCATTTTTCTGATTTTCTGTGACCATTGGGGCACTCTGCTGTTTTTTTTTAAAAAATCTGGATTTGAATTTCTGTGTGCTGGGTGGGTGGGGGAACAGTTGGGGAGGGGTTTGCAAGAATCTGGAAGCTTGTGGTTTCTTTCTGCATTTTTATGATTTTCTGTGACCATTGGGCCACTCTGCTGTTTTTTTAAAAAAAATTCTGGATTTGAATTTCTGTGTGCTGGGTGGCTGGGGGAACAGTTGGGGAGGGGTTTGCAAGAATCTGGAAGCTTGTGGGTTTTTTCCTGCATTTTTATGATTTTCTGTGACCATTGGGCCACTCTGCTGTTTTTTTAAAAAAATTCTGGGTTTGAATTTTGAAATGCTCTTTACAGTATGTGTTACTTTAAAGAGCACTTAATAAACTCTTGTTGTACCAAATTTGGCTTTGTTTGGACTTTTTTTGACCATAGGAACGCATTAATTGATTTTCAATGCATTCCTATGGGATTTCGTGCTTCGCAAGACGAAAAATTCGCTAGACGAAAAAATTCGCAGAATGAATTAATTTTGTCTTGCGAGGCATCACTGTACCTACAGCTATCAGACTCGTAATACATTTTCCAATTGCCTGTGCAACATATCCTGTATTTTATTCTATGAACCACCCTGAGATTCTGCCCATGAAGGGCAGAATATAAATAAAATAAAAATAAATGCAGGTATCAAAGCAAAACATCAGACTTCAACTTCAACTATTCCCTCTGAACACTCAGCAGTTGGGAAAAGCCTCTGCTCTGTGTTTCATATTTGCTACTGTGATGATCTCAAACAGATGCTGGACAATTGCAACAAATCTAATTTCTTTCCAATCTCTCCGTCTCTTCTGCAAATTTCAGAGGCACAGTTACATCCATTAGGCCACTGAGTCAAGATGCATCATTGAAAGACTGTAATTTATTGGACAGATAGCTGCACACAGCAGAGACTCGCCTAAGCACAGATATGGAAGTAAGCCAAGGATCAAATGAGGATGATGAAATGGCTGTTTCCATTAAGGGAGCAGAACATTGCATCACAGATATTAATTAGAAAGTACTGTAATAAAGTAAAGTGCACACAAAAACCCCTGAGAAATAATGCTTCCTTTGTTTGTTTGGCCGTCCCTCAAAAAAAAACCATCCATTTTGGATTCAGAAGCCCTAAAAACTATTTGCATTTGCCCTCCGAACAGATTATGATACTCCTCTTTTTAATATATTTTTCAAGATTTAATTCAGTACATAGCAATCAACTAAGCTTCAACTTTTAGCAAACAATCCATATCGCTCAGGTCATTCTTAGTTTCTCTCTTCGGTTTGGGGAAATAAAACAAACGGCCATAGTAAATACATATACAATCACAATTTTCGGATCCAATTGGGAACCTCCAACTTGTGGGCCAATCTTGGCCCACCAAGCCATTTTCCCCAAACCACAGACACCTGCCCATCAGCTGATGTTATTGATCAATGCCTTTACTCCCTAACATCGTATCTGGTACCTGGATCATATGTTTTGCTGTTAACGGTAAAGGATCACATATATCCAAGTTGCCAGTTGTCTTTGTATTGTACTTTCCTCTAGGCTGGGTAACACTCAAGAGTTCCCATGCATCTAACCAGCTGCATCATTTGACTTATGGCTCATTTTTAACTTTTGTCCCCCCAAGCAGCTCAAAGTGGCATAAATTGTTCTCCCTGCACCCCCATTTTAACCTCAGCCTGTAAGGAAGGTTAAGCTAAGATATAGTGACTAGCCTAATTTCACACACTGAGGCTAAGTAGGGATTTGACTCTGAATCTCCCTGATTCTAAAATGAGTCTAAACACATTGGCTCAGTTCCAGTGAATACATATCCTAGATTGCTATCTTTTGCCCAATGATATGAACTGGGAGTAAGTTTCTGGAGTTATTTGGCACCAGGTTCACATGAGGTATGTGAATATTTCTCAAGTGTGAGGCTTACAAAAACTAACCTGTGATAATTAGACATTCATTGTGATCCAGGACTTCAGTAATGAGACGAGATACAATCAGTTCTGGATTGATTAGGAAGCGAATTTCTTCTTGCACCAGCCCTGCCCCAGTGACGCCACCTCCAACAAAGCGATTAGCAAAATCAACCTGACAGAGGTATAATTTTTGTGGTTACAGAACATTCAAACACATTTCCAACCCCCCCCCCCAATAATGTAAACATCTGTTATACATGCTCATTTTTCATGTTCAGGTGGGGTTCTCTTGATCTTAACCACAAAATATTTAAGCAATGCTACCATCTAGCCTGAGCCATTTTATCGTGCTCCTTTTTTGTTAGTTAGTGCTTGCTTGTTGTTTCGTAATTCAGAACTCAGAATTACATAGCTACAAACATTGAAGCCCTGATTTTTTTTTTTAGATGACAAGTATACACAGAAAAGGTTACACCTGGCAGATTTCAATGAACTTCTTTCACTAGCACAAGGATTATTAGCACTAGCACAAGGTAACTGCTCCTCTCTCCTCCCCCATGTCATCCTCAAAATTGCTCTGGAGGGCTGGGGGACTCCGGCAGGTTTAGGAGACACACAGGACAGAAGAGGGAAATAATATTCCGTTGTGTGATGAAAAATCCTTGAACTTATGGAACTTCAGCTGTGGTGCTACATTGAATAGAAGCCAATGAACTTGGGATCCAAAGGCGTCTTCACACATTATAGTCGTACCTTGGATCGCAAACGCCTTGGCTTCCAAACAAATCGGCCCCCAAACAATCGAAACCCAGAAGTGAATGTTCCGGTTTTCGAACGATTTTCAGAAGCCGAATGTCCGCCACAGCTTCTGTGGCTTCCAACTGGCTGCAGGACGCTCCTGCAGCCAATCGGAAGCCGCGCATTGGTTTTCGAACAGTTCCGGGAGTCGGATGGACTCCCGGAATGCATTCTGTTCGAGAACCAAGGAACGACTGTATATTATTTACAGGTACACAAAAACATTTTTCTATGCCTGTAAATTTTAACATGTGCACATAATAATTGCATGTTTCTTCCTCATGATGATACATACATACAGGAGAAGTGGAACTGGCTGCAACCTCCTGCCACTTGGGCACACAATAGCAAACATGTAACACATGAAGTGGCCTAAGGAGATTTGTGTGACTGCGATTATTTGTGTTTTAAAGGACTGATGAAATATTATTTGATACACTACATCCTTGGCCATCTGCAGCCTACCCTGGGGCACATTTAAGTCCTGTAATTAAATTCTATCAGCACTTTTCAGTCTAGGGAGATCTAAGTAAATGTATGACAGAAGACACCTGAAAGGAATGAGAGCTCACATTCACAATGAAAGGAACAAATTGCCAGATGATAACAAGCTGTACACTCTTGGCTTTTTTGTACCAAAAAACATGTGGGATACACATATAATCAGTGCCTTGTTATCTCTTTCAAGTAATGTTCCTCTACTTTATGAGTCCCTGGGGTCTCTGTCACTAGTCTGATTAAAGAGAAAAGTAAATCAGCCTGTTCATACAATTGGTCATTGCCAGAGGCTCTTCTCTGAGTTCCCCTGCCAAATAACACACAGTAGACATGGCTGAGCAGACAGCTTTCTTGATGGTGGTGTCCCACCTATGGAATGGTCTTCTACAAGAGACTGACTCGGCATTTATGTAGCCATCCTTTCAGGACCAGGCAGAAATCTTTTTGTATTTTCCCAGGGTCTCTAAGATTTGTGGTTTTTTAAGAAACGTTTGCTTGGAATTTGATCTGGTTTTAGATTGTTGTTTTACATTTCATGCTACTATTTTAATCTGGAGTTTTATAAATTGCCCTGATCAAAACATACTGAAAGGCAGGATATAAATTTATTAACTAACAACTGAATTGTTTAAAAAATAATGAGAGTTACAATAAAAATGCTGAAAGGCATTTGTGGTTGAACTATTGCTCAAAGTATAATGCATAAACCTCCCAAGAGACCTAATTCTAATATTTAGTCTGAGTCTGGCCAAGTAGAGGGATTTGTTCTGCTTATGCAAAATCAGAAAGCTACATAACTGAAACGGGACTGACAATAACATTGCCGAGGTGAAATTGGGTGCATTCAATGCAAATTTGTACAGAACAACAAATGCATTATTAAATATTTTCCTGCCTCCAAGGCTACAGTTTTAAGTGGCTTGGGAGAAAATTTAATATTGCTTTGCAATGTTAAAACACACCTTGGTTTTAATATATTTTCAGGCTCTTCAAGTGTAACAAAAGCTATAAAGTTATGCTTCAGAAGAAAATAATCACGACATTAGAAAATGGCCTCATGTTTCAAGGAGAAGTATGAAAGAAAATCTGCCAGAGTGGAGTGACCATCATAGGCTCCTTACCTGTGTTTTGCTAGAACTACCCATTCCAGAGACATGGGAATGAAAAATGGATTGCCCAAGGTCACACACACACACACACACACACACACACACGAGAAGTTAAGAACTCAAAGCCTTCAAACAATTCCCAAATTAAAATACTATGGCTTCCTCCACTGTACAGCAGCTATTACCTGAGCCAAATTAGTATTTATGTCATCAACTATAATTATATGAACTGTTGTCTTATTATATTCATTCTGCATACTGTAACAGTGCTCAAAGATTATAATTAGGGTCAAACCCCATAAAATAAGGGGCTGTATGAGGGCTAACAGTCTCTCTTCTCAGAACCATACTAATCTAATTCATGATAATAAGCCAGTGAACTAGATCAGTAAATGGTAGAAGAGACAATATAATGAACACAATAATGAGATCATGTAATTTTGCCAGCTACTAACAATATACAAACAACACTATGCACATTCTACTTTTTTGGAGTTTTTTAAAATTCCAAATTGTAACTTATGCTACTCCATGCATTTTCTTAACACTGCAAAATGTATTATGGACACAATTTTTCATTAGATGTTACAGTTGAGACTTTCCTCTCCCCCCCCCCCCACGTGGCCTTCATTTCCCCTGCTCCTGATTATGTGTGTCTCAGGCACATTGTTTTTATATGCTCAAACGCCTTGCCAAAGGGCAGGAAATAGTTATTTTGTCTTGTCTGCTCTTGCTAAGTAGTGGCTGCTAGCTATGTTTTTCCCCTGGAGGCTTTCTAGAGCATGCTTTGTGATGAGGATGGGAAATCTGTGGCCCTCCGGATTTCAATGAACTCTCATCAGCCCTAGCCAACACAACGAATTGTCATGGGTGATGGTAGCTGTAGTACAACATCTGGAAGGCCACGAGACACCCCCCCCATTATATGGGCATTCCCCCATTATGTACCCCAGATTCCTGCAATCCACAACTGCATTTGGAAAATGGAGTTCCCACCCTTTCTGCATTGCATACTGATCCAAGTTTTCCTGCCCCATTTTACTCTAACAGGTCTAAAAAAGGATGATGGTCTGTAACATTTTCCTTTTTTATTCAGAAGTGAGAAACAAGTTTTAAGCAGGAAGACAGTGAGACACAAGTCCCAGAAAACATAGAGAGATATGGGACACATAAGAGGTTCATTCAAATTTGTAACAGCAGTCCAGAGTTAGGAGATGTTACTTTTAAGGATGTCCTAAATGTCAGAGAAATGCCCAAATATGATATAGATTTTCTTCTCCTGGGATTTAATGCGACAACGCATCTAACTATAGTGTTCAGATAGGTTTATGATGGAGCTTTTAGAATATCATTTGTAAAATAAAGAGGGTTTTTTTTAAAAAAGAAGAAGTGAAAAACAAGGATGCAAACTGGATCTAAGTAGATTTTGTTCCATTAATGGTCTACTATGGGAATAATCTTCTAGGAACTTCTCCCAGGCAAGCCTCATTACAGTGAAGGGAAACAGCACAAGAGCACATTAATGGTCTTGTACATCTCCCTGTGATTGCAGTGAGGCTTGTGAGGAAAACCCACAATTAGATTGGTGTAAATCCTATTACTCTGGCATCCTAAGGCTGCTGAATGGGTTTTTAAGTCTAAAGGAGATAAATCAACTGTTATTAACAAAACAGGTGCCAGCCACCCATACCACACTTCAGAATTCAGTTCCCTCTCGGCTAACTCAACATCAAAATGCTTGTAGATATGGACAAGGCGGAATCGTTATCAATCTGTTTTAGCTGACTGGCTCTCAGACCAAAGCAATTCCACTAGCAACAGACAATGCCTCCTGAACTACTGAACTGGTCATCTGCTGGGGCACTTCCAAAATAAAGGAAACAAAAAATAAAACTGTCAGCCTGTCACTTTCATACCCTGGAACCACCCCTCTCTTGTCGCTCTTCAATCTCTGTGTGACCTGAAGAACCTGGAGCTATCCGGGTATTCCGATTGTCAATCAAAAGGTTATTCACAGAGTACACATGTGGAAAACAAGGTGAGCTGGAGACAATAGACAACGTTAAGGCTGTCAGAATAATCAATTCTGCTGTGTCTGTTATACTGCACACTAGTTTGGTACTTTCACATACAACCTAGGGCACAGCCGAATGATTCTGCTAAAATGCCCAATAGAACAAAAGTTTTGTTAGAGCACAGCACAAGCCAATATATTATGCTTTTACCTGTAGCATCCCATGCCCGTTGCTCTCAATAGTGCCTTCATATGTGACATGCAACCTGGACAGCTTTTTCTGGGTTCTGTAATTAAATATGGAAATGAGGAACGGAACAATACCTTATAGAGAGAAAATACATTTT
Organism: Podarcis raffonei; assembly: GCF_027172205.1. Classification (NCBI taxonomy): domain Eukaryota; kingdom Metazoa; phylum Chordata; class Lepidosauria; order Squamata; family Lacertidae; genus Podarcis; species Podarcis raffonei. Next base: position 24,736,345 of record NC_070606.1, read on the forward strand.
TTTAAAAAACCATGTTGCAAATTTATAAGGAAAATGTCTCTGGTCAATCAATCTATACTGAATTCTATAATTACATAGGATGGGTTAATTATAATTATGGTTAATTCTGATGAACCAATCCTACACAATATCTGCAGTGAGAGGAACAGAAATCCAACATTAGTAGTACCCTAAAACCATGTTGTTTGCCGCAGTGTTGTAAATGTTTGCACTTGGTACGGACTGTTTTGGTAGAGATGACAGTTCCCTTTAAATGGAGCACCATCCCTATACTGAGAGAAATTCAATAAAACTAAAAAGGGTTGGTAGGAGTGTTAGCACAACACACATCACAGGAGTTTTGTGATTAGGCCCTATGGCCTTAATAAGTTTATTCTCATTAAATACAAGCAAGCAACAAGTCCCATGAGAGAAGGGCAATCAAACTCCATTTTGGAATCCGCATTGCTAGCATGCAAAGAATCAACAGCAGCTCTTGTTCCTTTACCATTTATATATCCAATCGAAGCTCTATAAATGCCTATTTGCTGGCACACAAAAACATCTATGGAAAGCATATCCACTGTTAAACCTCAGAATGAATGCTGAGGTGAAAGATGAAAAATTGACACATATTGAGGAGAATGGGAAATCGATTTTATTTCTGCTGAAATGGAAAATTTAAAGCTTTCGGGTTTTCATTCAAAATGGCCCCTTTTTGCTTATTTAAAAACAAAAAGAAGCATAGTACTATACTGCAAAAAAATTCTCTTCTGTTTCCTTTTTTATAATACTCAAACTTTTTGATTTAATACCCACTCTTTATCTAGACAGAAATTTTTATTCTGCATAAAATGGTATTCCTGGCATATTTAATCATCCTATAGTGCAATTAAACAGACAAGTTTAAATTAAGCTGCATTAGTCATATCTATCTATTGATTTACTGCTCCTAAAAACCTTTATTTTGGCCCCTACTTGAACAAGATCCAAATGCTAACAGAAGAAATTAATAGGCTTCATAAAGCCATTTCTGTACAAAACTTGAGTGCCTTGGCATTAATGCAAAGTTACATTAGTCATTTCCAGAAGAAACAAAAATTTAAAAAGCAGCTTTCTCACTGTGAAAGCATTTGACTGCTTAGCCTCACTCAGCTTAATGGGAAGCATGTGATCATTTATTAGCATACAGTTAAAGTCATTTAGAAAATAGCACTGAGACAGATCAATCTAATCTATAGAATGTACAAATATGGCCTTAGACCCTAAAGTGTTCTTGTGCGCATGGAAAGCACTTCCGCTGATGGCAGGGTGGGCAGTTCCTTCTTCCTGCTGCAGCCCCCTCTGCCACATAGCATCCTCTTACAGTCGTACCTTGGTTTTCGAGCAGAATGCGTTCTGGAAGTCCATTTGACTTGCGAAACGTTCGGAAACCAAGGGACAGCTTCCAATTGGCTCCCAATTGTGCAGGCATATCGGAAACAATAGTTGTTCGGCTTCCAAAAGATTGTTCGAAAACCGGAACACTCACTCCGTTCAACAACCAAGGTACGACTGTATTAGGATTGTTTCCTTCCAACATGAGCCAAGAGGAGCAAAGTAGGTACAAGTTGCTTGTGTTTTGTAAACAATCGTTTATGACCTACTGCGAGGCGCAAACATGGTTGAAACAGAAGTTACAGAGAACTTGATAACTTGAGATACAACAACAACAACAACAACAACAACAACAACAACAACAACAACAACTTTGTTTTATATCCCAAAGCCATTTTCTACTCTGTGAAACTGACAGGGATCAGCTTATGCAACCAACCTGGGTTTCCTGACAAACCCCACCCTACCGCACCCCCGGGAGGTCAGGCAAAAGAAAAAAACTGAAATGTTACTGGGATTTAGGCAGACCAGCTCTAATCAAAATGAAACTATTTTAAGAGAGATATTTTACCCTACCTTTCCCAATCTGGAAATTCCTGTAGACACTGTCTTGTAAATGTCACCAGTCCAGTGGGTTCTACAAGAAAACAAACCCAAGCAAGTATATAAAAATGTAGCACTTCATTTCATTTGGAAGATAAATCTACAAAGGATGTACCTCTAGCACAGAAATGTTGCCAGAGAAACAATATGTTGAATATTTGTTTTTTGTCCAAATAATTTTTATTGGCTTTCATGTAAATAAAAGAACAACATATAACTAGTTGATTGCCTATATTAAGATGTTCATTCCTTGAAAGGGAGTACTGATGTTTTGATTTTTAAATTCCAAGTGAACAGAGTAGTGCAATCAAATAATAGATCAACAACAAATAATGAACAGAAAATAGAAAATGAATGGTGGTTGTAATCTATTTATATTACCCATCTTACTTCTCAATTCATATTCTTTTGAATTTAAAACTACTAGAGGAGGTGTGTTCTCCACACTTTTTTTGCTTAATTTTAAACTCCGTGTGCCTTTATCTTGAGAGTGATTTTGAGGGACTTAAACCTATGAAGTGGTCTCTGGTAAAATAGAAAGACCCATTTTATTTATGTAACCTTCCTAGGAAGGGAAAGCTTCATCCTTCTGATTTAGGAGCGTTAACCTGATCCTAGCTACCTTTTCTCAATGAAGGAGAATGTACTGCAACGTATGTAAGCCTAAGCAACAATTTGATTTCTTCTAATGGATTAGAAGTGGGACAGCGATGGGCTCCAATAGTGAACCCTGCTAAGGTATGCATTTGAAGGTGCAGGACGAAAATAGGATTGATCTGTATGAGTGTCTGCCTTCTTCAGAAAAATGTAGTCACTCCAGTGTTCTCCAAAGGGATACTCAGAAAGGGGGATAAACCTCATGACTCTGGCTTATTCCCGGAAATAAATCTGTGTGACAGGTAGAACTCAAACTAAACATGTAGATTGTTATGTGCAAGAAATGGCTGCATCTTAGAAATCATTTATTGTTTGTTAAAAGTTTTGGTGAACATAGTTAAAAACATTAATAGTGTAAGCCCAATTAAGGTTGCAATCCTGCGCACACTTTCCTAGGAGCAAGCACCACTGAACACAGTGGGATTTCCTTCTGAGTAGCTATGCACAGAATTGCATAGAGACTATCTTACCCCCTGGAAATGTTTCATCTCTTGTGGTTTGCTATGATTTGGCTTACTAGTTTGCTAACCTAATTCATAAGGGAAGAAGACATGAAACATCCTGGCAAATGACTTTATGGAAAATGTTTGAAGAGTCTTGTTACCAAGCTAGAAATTCTAAGATATTCAAAAGGTTAAACAGAAGCTTTGTTTGTTTGTTTTCCAAAGGCAGTGATTTCTGCACAAACCTTGTGTTTACTCACAAGAGGACTGTCATATTATGAGATCATGTTTCACAAATTAAATGTTTGTCCTCTGAAAACAAAGCTCTTGGTTTTCAGCAACTCAGGATAATGTTACAAGTGATTTAATTACTGTTTGTAATAAAAGAAGTTTTGGGAATGGAATATTTAATTTCTTTTCATTTGAAAGATGAATTACTGTTGTCTTCTTATTAATTACATGGAAAAAACAAATATGCCATTTTGTCTCCAATAAAAAAAGAGGCTACATGTTACTAATAAAAGGCTAATAGTCCCATCATTACCTTTAAACAAATGAAAATGAAAAAAGGGCAAAATATTGGTATCATAAAAACTTGGGCAGTATAACAATATTAGGTATTTCCACTGGAAAAATACAGCATGAGAAGGAGATGTGAAACTATTGGGTTACATCCACTAGTTAGAGTAGACCTTTTGATATTAATGGAGCTAAATTAGTTGTGCCCATTAATTTCAATGGGCCTATTCTGAGTAGGATAGCATTGGAGAGAACTCACTGTTTTTGCCAGACAACCACATGTATGCCATAATGACTAATTTCAGTTTGATTGCTAGCCTGCTTTTTGTATTCTCAGGTAATTTAGATTAAGGTACATACGTACATATATATGTACATATATATATTTGTGTATACATATGTAAAAGTGTGCATATATAAATAGTATATCCATCTTTAAACTACTGCTTAACTACAGCTATACACAAGTATTTTTGAATATGACTGCATTAGCCATCCTGGGCCCTACAATCAGCAATGGAGGCCCTGTTGGTGGTCATGACCCCATGAGAAGGCCTTCTTGGTGGTGGTTCCCCATTTGTGGAATGCCCTCCCTGATTAACCCCTCATTAACAAAATTCTGGAGGACTTTAAAAACATGTGTGTTCTCTCAATAATTTGATGGCTGAAAGATACTGTTCCTGGAAATCTTGAAATTATTATGGGAGAATGTGACTGTTTTAAAATGTTTTACTTTTCTCCGTGACTCTTCTGAAGTAGCAGAAAAGGGTTTTCAGTTTCTCAGGCTTCCTTGGTGAACGCCCTTCAAACAACCTACAAAAAGCAAGGGGGGATTATTATAATTCAGCAATTTACTAACCAAGAGAAGCAAGGGGTGACTTGAATGAACAATTAATTATAGCAATTCTTCAAATATGGAGGCTCTAGAATAAAATTTGATTCAACCTGAGTTAAAGACAGTCCAGTATTAGTATTGTACACATCAGATCCTGACATATCAAAGAAACCTCAAATTTCTTAAGCACTCTGTTGTACAAAGACGCCTGAAAATGTGACATGAAAGCTGGCAACCTTGCCATATAAGAATCCCTTGCAGACAATCGCAGAGCCTGGAGACTGTCAGGTAATGTATCCATAGCAGTGACCAGAGGAAGAATGACTGCTGGGAGGAGCGCAGAGAGAAGAAACCCCATAGTGCACCTGCAGCAGCACGTCCAGATGCCTTCATCTGCTCCAGCTGCAACAAAACATGTCTTTCCTGTATTGGTCTCTACAGCCACAGCAGGTGCTGTAACCCCACAATTGTTTGACTTTATGCCTGAAGGAGTACTACTCCATTGTCTGCCAAGATCAATGGACACCACCAACAACAAAATTACTTACAAGTTCCAAAAATTTAAAATGGCCTAGGACGCATACTGACTTTCTGAGCACACATTCTTCATGAACTCATTGTAATATATCTGATGGGAATATACTAGATTTGTGAGTATATTTCTCATTGGACCACTCAGACAACTGTTGGGTTTTTTAAAAAAAAAAGTATTTCATTTTATAATGTATATAAAGCAGAGAGAACAATTATAAGACGAAATTTAAAAGATGAAAAACAGAACTCTAAAACAGGCATGTAGAAGTAGTAGCGACACATGAGTTAAAATAACAAAGTCCAAGACTATCAAAATTATCAGATCATCAAGTTTAGTTCCAGGTTTGCCAGACTTATGATGATTATTCGGCAGTATATGTCAAAAAGGAATGCCGTATCATAGAAAATGTGTCTTGAGGTTCCAGTCACACAACTACTGAGTATTAATTATTTTTCTTTGCCTGACATTTTCCTGAACTGAATTAGAACTAATGTTTGATTCCTTTCCTTTCAATGAACAGGAAAATGTTGTAATTTTCCTATTCCTGGAAAAGGAGCTACATGAATTAGTTTTTCAGGTGCTATGCTGTTCCTGTGTGTAGACCATTTGTGTGAGCAGTTTCATACATAGTTAAACATCTGCATTGGCTTTAGTGGTAAAGAACTCAGAATCTAATTCTAGAATATCTGAAGAGCTATCTACATCCCCTCAAGTGAAAAGATTACTTTTACTGACTTATACCTCAATGGCGATGTTAGGAAGGAAAAATTTCACTACTCAAGAAACATTCCCAATTATTATTCTTCACTGCATTTTAAAGCTTTAGAAAACTGCACTCTAAAAAAACACCTAGTGTTTAAATAAATTCTTTTATGAAAACCAACCTAAGAGACATCCTCTATTTTTAGTCATTAAGGAAGAACATACTTTTACCTCAAATCATCATTTAAAATAAAAATAAAAATGTGTCATCTACCTTCCAGCAACCTGCCCTTACACTGCTTAATCTGATTTTAGAAAGACGAAAAACGTCTTTATGGGTAGCATAATGCAATTTGCCTGGAGAGAAAAATTGTGGGGACTTCAGAAGCAGAATGCCTCTAGTTGCATGTTCACTAAAAGATATCAGATATAGTAAAAGCCCTTTCGGGGATGCAATCTCGTTTTTAAAAACTATTCTTGAAATACTGAAATGTTAACTGGGAATGGAAAGTGACGTAATAGCATCCAACTAATTTCATTTGTTAGAAAGGCAGACAAGCTTTTACAGTATACAAAACAAAAAGAACCCATTACCCTTCAGGTTTTTGGTACTGAAATGTATTTAGGTTTTTTAGTTTGAAGAAGTTAACTTACATGAGAGGTACAATAAGGAAAAATTCAGGGTGGGTTTCAGCTAACAAACTCGTGTCAGCAGATGTCCTGCACTTCCTCCCCACTTGTCCCACCCACCACATGCTCCCTAATCCCAAAGTGGCTTTCGGGTTTAGGAGAACCCTGTGAGCCACCTGAAGGGAAAAGAGAAGAGGGTTTGTTCTGCCTGGCAAGCTGAAATGCTTGTACAGACAGAACGTTTGTCACACTGCAATATTGAATTCTACTCTATAATTTTAAAGTAAGACCCACTTTAAAATAATTATGCAAATCAAGACAGCAATTTAAAAAAAGAAAAAGTGATTTCTCATGGTTTAGATGACCTTGAAAATAACTTTATTTCATGCTTTTATTCTGCCCAGTTTTGAGTGTGAGTTAACGTTCAGACTCACAGTTTTTACACTGAATTGTTTCACAAATAAATAAAATATCAATTCAATTTCCATTGTACTTTCTCTCTACTTTAGCCGATTTCTCTATCTCCCTGCCCTTTCAGGGGGAAGGGCTACTTCTTCCTTCTTTGGCTACTGTTGGCCCTACAAGAAGACTGGGGAAGAGGTCCTTTATACTGCTCTTCCATCAGCAGCTCCAACGACCACCTCATTGAGCATTCCACATGCCAGGAGTTGTTAATATCATCCATTTGATGAAATCTACATGCTACAATGCATTTCCTGCCAATGAGGAGTGAAGACAAACTCTAGTGAAATCCTTGGAATTGAGATGTTTTGTGTTGTTTTAATTGTTATACCATTTTTTTTTTACCAGGGAAATTTCTTTGAGAGCTTTTTTTCCTTGAAAGGCTGTCTATCAATAAGTATCAATAAATAAAACCATGTTTGTGCACAAGACACTATAGGTCATACTTGTGCAATCTGCATAGCTCAATTTTGTGGCGTACAACTCCACCAATCCTATTTTGCACATTTTACATTGTTTTAAAGATGGAAAACAGGAACCAGCCTGAACAGGCAAATCATCTTAGATATTATAGTTTCAAGAGAAGTTTACAAACACAAGAAACTGGTTCACTAGTAAGAACTTAATCATGCCTGCGTGTTTGTAATGAATGTCAAAATAAATGAGTCAGGACAGTCATACTAGCCAGGGATGCTCTAAGCAATTAAGACATTGATCCCCACCCACAACTCTGAATGACAAGAATATATGAGTATGTTTTATTACAGTTTCTCAAGCCACACTGCAGCCCAATCCCAAAGCAATTCCCTGATTGGAATTCAGATAATCAATTTACTAATGCAAGAATCCAGCAGAAAAACAAGTCATTTAAGAAATAAATCTCATTACGGAGCAGTCTAAGTAAAAGACAAAGCTCAGCAAGCCCAGCTTTACATTGCAGTAATTGATAAATTACTTGCAGTTGCATATTTCCCTCCAGTGTGCCACTTTTGTCCAGAACAAGATGCTCTGTCAAACTGCCACATGGCTACTTCAATTTAGAAGAGAGATGTAAAACTTGAACAGGGCTGATCATTGCTGCAATCCACAATTTGTCTTTGACCTTCCAGCCTCTGAATAAATACAGCAGCAATATTAATCAAATTGAAGACATTTTAAATAGAGATTTAAGCATTCTGAAATAATATGGAGACAGATATGAGGGAATGCCAGAGGTCTTCAAAATGCAGGGTATAGTATGAGAAATGCAACCAATGTTGTCCAGCTACTACCATGGTTCTGATTTGGTTTTGATCATGTTCTGAATATGGTGGTCCTGCTGTTATTCCCCTTAGTCATCTGCTACTGGAAGGCTAGGTTTTATGCTGTTTTGTGTTTCTATTGTTACTGGTTTATGGCAAGCTTCCCGTTTCGAAAACTGTTTTTTATTTTATGTCCTGTTAGTCACTTTGACTTTCCTTTGCAAAGAAAAGACAAGAGAAAACTGGCATCAATTTCCAGGTAACTTTGTAATATTCTGATGCATAAATTCTGGAAATATTTTCCACCATTTTTTTAGCCCCTGCCCCGCCCAAGTATTAAGTAGGCTTATCATTCCTTATTTTGCAGTTGATGCATAGGGCTGGCAAGAAAAACTCCTATTTGTGTGGTCCGTATTATGAAAGGAGGATCGCATTCAAGGAAGTCATACTCAGAGGGGACTCACCAAAATCAATGAACCTGGTCAACGTAAGTCCATTACTTTTGATGAGTCTGCTCTGAGTAGGACTTAGTTGGATGCAATGCAGAGGACTTATTTTAGAAATCATTTTCCAGCTACATCATAGCAGCACTTTGTCTTTTCCTCCACTTTGTGTGTTTGCAGATTTCTTTTTTTTTCTCTTTTTTACAAAATTGAGAGACATGAGAATTATTCACTACCCAATTAGATTTTATGCTTTCGGATGAGATAGCCTCAAAGCAGCTTGAAATGATGTCACACACAAAGTGATGTAGAAAACAAACCTTTAGTTATGGCTGCAAGTCTTTTCAAGTTAATTAAGTAAATGAGCTTCAATTTCTCTATTTACATAGAAAGTAGCTTAGAGGCTTTAGATTCCCCTGGCTTCAAGCTTAAGGAACACACCTCAACCATTTAACCTCACAGGCAATATCTTCTTCGGTTTATTGCAGTCAAGCAAATGTCAGGTGTAATATCATCTCCACACAATTAAAAATATTGTCTTGTTTCTTCTAAAAGTGAATTATTTCATGCACTTGCCACATTGAAGCCATTCCCCCGCCACCGCGCTCCACAAGGTGTGATAACCCATACCACACACTGCTGCTCACTGCTGCATGCCAACGCATTCATCACCCCAACCACTGAGCATAATGGCTGGGTTGATGGGAATTGGAGTTCACAACAGCTGAAGAATACCACGTTGGCAACCTCTGTACTAGCCAATAAAGAACAACAGGCTATTGTATTTTTCTTTCTTTCTGCAACTAGTTCATACAATTCACACTTGAGAAAGGTCTTTAGAACCAGTTTTAGGCCTACATACTGGACCACTCTGGCTCCTGAAAACATCCAGGTGTTTGAAACCGGTTTATATGTAGACGGTAAACAGAATCAATTTTCATAAATATAATATGGAGCTTTATCCCCTAATGAGATTACTCTGAACAAATGAAAAAAAATCCCACAGAGAATACTCATTAATGTTATCAAATGGATGTTTATGGTAAGAGAGAATTACATTACAGCTAAATTAGATTGTCCAATCTCCCTGTGTAAACACAATATGCAACATAATAGTTTCCTTTCTTAAAGCTATTCCATAAAGGTGCATATATCTTAACTAGTGTACATTTCCCCACTCTCCCATTTTTTAAAAAGTTAACAAACTTTCCTTGTTGACACTAAAATGATGTCAGGGAGTATTGCTTCTGCTACCTTTAAACAAAAGAAGCATATTCTAGTTTTAAGCTTAATATTTGCATAAAAATTCATATTCAGAATTGTGCTTCAAGAAAAAAAAAGAAGGATCAATCAGGAATTTTCTACTTGATGTGAATGCAATTTTGTTAATGAAACTTAAAAATGACTGAATCTAGGGAGTGAGGGCACAAAGGCTCTTCTGCAAGTCTTTTGGATCAAAATAAGCAGGGAGGGGGAAAGAGGCAGTTACAGTGATTATATACTCTCTGATCTCCAGCTGTATTTGGACTACAATTCCCATCATCCATGACTAGCTAAGGATGATGGCAGCTGTAGTCCAAAAACAGCTAGAGACCCAAGTTTGGGAAACACTGAGCTAGATTAACAAAGGAAAGTAACCCCTCCCCCATTTCTGGTTTTGATGCTATGTACGTTTTGATGTTTTTATACAATAAGTTTGATACAATAAGAAGAGCTGTGCTAACGGATGTTCAGTGCTGCCTTGAGTGATTGGGAAAGGTGGGGTATAAATGGTTTGAAAGGATTTTTCAGCCAGAGGTTCTCTCACAGATTCTAAATAGCAGGCCAGTCTTTTGAACTGGCTTTCTATAACTGAAGTTTTTAAAGAAACTACATGGGAGGGGCAACACTACACCCACTTACTCAGGTGTAAGCCCCACTAAACTCAAGAGACTTGCTTTTGAATAGACATGCATAAGATTGCTCTGTGAATAAGCATGATCCCCTTTAATTTATAAGACTTAAAAAAATATATAAAGCTCCACATGTACACAAACCAAACAATCACCTACATTCCTAAAATAGTTATTTAGGCAAAATATTAAACGTAAAGGTACCCCTGACCATTAGGTCCAGTCGTGGCCGACTCTGGGGTTGCAGTGCTCATCTCGCTTTATTGGCCAAGGGAGCCGGCGTACAGCTTCCAGGTCATGTGGCCAGCATGACTAAGCCGCTTCTGGCGAACCAGAGCAGCACACGGAAATGCCGTTTACCTTCCTGCCAGAGCAGTACCTATTGATCTACTTGCACTTTGACGTGCTTTCGAACTGCTAGGTGGGCAGGAGCAGGGACCGAGCAACGGGAGCTCACCCCGTCGCGGGGATTCGAACCGCCGACCTTCTGATTGGCAAGTCCTAGGCTCTGTGCTTTAACCCGCGTCCCAGGCAAAATATTACACATATGATATATCACAGGATTTTTTTTAAAAAAAATCCCCAGAATACATCCTTCTCAAGTGGCTATTTTTACACCAGCAAATATTTGATTTGCCTTTCATTCTTCTGCAAAAATCACAGAAGAAAAGCAATATGGAAACATTTTTAGATACTTACTATTGGCAGAAATCTAAGTGAGATTGGCAGCGAAGGCCAGAGGGACAATGAAATTTGGAATGTCCCCTTGCAATAAAAGCCTGGTCCTTCACATGTTTACTCAAAAGTAAATCCAATCAAGTTCAATGGGGCTTACTCCCAAGTAAGTGTCCACAGGACTGTAACCTAAAGGCAAACCTTCCAGGCAAAGTAGCTTGCAAGTGTCATTCATTTTGAGACAGTATGTATGCCTGATTTCTGCTCCCTGTTGCATTTCCTGTGTTGTTACCCCCTCACTGGTATTATCTGAAAGCAGTCGAAAACAAGAAGAGAGAAAGTCCTTAAGTTCCAATTCCAATACATAAAGATTCCTAAACATTCTGTCAGCTGGATGTTTCAAAGCACTTTGGATCACTTGCTGTCATCAGCATGTAAGAGTACCAAGCAATGGTATACTTGAGAAGATTTAAGGGAAATAAAATACATAGTGTTCTCAACCTTTTGTACCAAGTGTCTCTTGTTTTGATAAAACAGATTGATGGTCCTGTCAGATCTCAAGACACGCAACTGAGAGTTTTCTGTTTAATATGTACATATTAAATGTGTCATTTCATTTTATTACCTGAAATGGCCAGGCCCTACACAATGTAAAAATGATATTTCCTAAGAGAAGGAATATATCCATCTAAGGAAGGTGCTAAACCTAATCTGCCAAGTATGTCTTAGCAGCCAATTGATTTATTTTTATTTATTTATTGAAAGCGGGTGCAGCTATAAACGGAATGGTTGATGTAATTTTACTTAAGTGCTTACAAGCAACAATTTGATGTAACCCTGGGATCTGAGGATAGAACTCCTAATGTCTTTTCTACCTAGGTGTATGCTTTCATACGAGACCCTCACTAAGCGTTTTGTAGAACTTTTGGTGGTTGTCACCTACTTTTAACTACAAGTAGCTGTGAATGCACTATGCTCCCAGAAAGGGCTGTGTCCAATGTGATAAAATACAAAACAAAAAACCAAGCATGCATAACCCTGAACAACAGAGAAGAGGACAAGGGAACAGAAGTTAAAGAACCCCCCAATCATCTAAGCTGGTCTACCAACAAACACACTTTCTACTGCCATTGCTCATGTCAAGACAGATAAAATCTATGCGTTGGGCTTTAGTTTTGGAATTCCTGTTTCATTATGCATTGAAGGGTTTTAACTGGGTTCAAATGAAATCTGAAATTAACACAAACATGTTAAAACATACCTTTAAAAACTCTTATAACTAGATTCCTAAGCTTCTATCAATGATTTGGCTCCTAAGTTAAGTTAACTTGAAGGAACGTTTCCAGTCTCTTCTTTGTCCTGTAGCCATCTGCACCCCTTCTCAAAAGTATCTTGAGTAGGTTCAGGTGGGGCGGAGGGGTTTCTGAGTAATCTGGGAAAGGGCATAGGGGTTTCTAGACCCCTAAATTGGGTCCACCTGATTTGGGGCAAATTCTGCCCTCCACCAAGCAACCCTCTGGGTCCTATCACACATTTTAAACAAGAGAATTTGTTGCCTTCATGTCTTGACTCTGGGCTTCTCAGAAGCATCATCCTGGCCACTAATGGAAATGGGATGCTGTGCAAGATGGACCTTCAGTCTGATATAGCAGGGCTGTTCTTATAAATGGGGAAGTGTTGAAGGAAGTGACAAGTGAAGGGAAGGACCACTATTAGAATTGAAGCGGTGAGCATGATTAAATGGAAGGAAATTAGCACTCTAACAATAAAGATTATCTTCACCAATTATGAACAGTTCTGCTCATTTTAAGCTCCATAATATTTCCATCAATAACTATAGTCTCAGATCTACTTTCCCATATTTTCCAAATCTCACAAAACAGGTTTGTCAGGAATCATTTCCTATTTTAATGAGATTCTTTCAGGAATTAGCAATACAATATGGACAACTTCTCCCCTACAGCAAGACACCCCTGAGTATCAGCTACTTAAACTGGCACCATACCTGTTGAAGTTAATATCTGGATAGCTAGAATATTCTGATTTCATCTTGGCATTTCGCCGGGGGAAAGTGCAGAAGAAGGCATTTGCTAGCAAACTAGCAGTCTGCTCCTGTGACATGGTGATGGAGTGGTTCATTTTTTGTTTCAGTAGAGGTACTGGCTAACAAAAGGGCAGAAAGATGGACATAAATTAGTTTAGCAATTCAAAAAACAAAAACAGAACCATCACCCAGAACCCAGGAGAACAAAATTACATTTACTAATTTAGAGCAAAAGTAATTTAGGGGCCTTAGTGGGTTCTTAAATCAGCAGCACCATTAAAATCAAGAGCTGTTTATCCAAGATGATTGGGAAGCCTTGTTTGACGAACTGGAGATTTCTAATCAATAACAACAAAAAATGTCAAACAAAGCACCACTAGCCTGAACAAAAAGGAAGCATCCATAGGAACAACGGATGCAATATGATTAATCGTGAAGGAAAAATAAAACATCAGAAGATTGCAACAGCTGTATTTTACAGTCTCCCTGTCATAGATTAAAGAAAATGGGCAATTACAGCAATCACAGCAAAAGAACACGACAGGATGATACACAGAACAGCATAACTAAGGTATTCTTTGATTTTCTTGCTATAACTGAGAGCAAAACAATTCAAGCTTCAAGAAAAACCACATAGTCCTTCATTCAAACACTATCATTGTTATATGTTTATTCTATAAATTAGCTCCCAATACTCAAAATAGAGAAGAAAGGGAAATACACGAGCCAGATGCTCTGATTCTGGCTCATGGAGACCATGGTTCAATGTTAAGTGAGAACTGGGCAATTTAAAATTATTTTGTGCAGCTACTTCAAAATGCACAGTTAAAATTAATCAGTAGAGGGATTTCATACCTTTTCTACAGATTTTCCAAATCTCCTTATTCTTCCTTAGTTAAATATGAGCTTTTCTGATTCATGAGAAATCAATAGTTTCGCCTTTATTCCATTAACTGAAGTGTAGCTATTAAAACTTAACTGTTTGTATCTAGGATGGCTTTTAGAACAACTTCTAGAGATCCATACATGTGAACAACTTTTAGCTGAATTCATAAGCTGTTACAAGTTAGTAGTCTGAGCTACAACCAAGATTCCTGGATGGATTCAGCTTAATGTATCATCTTTGAATAATCTTCCAATATGTATATTTCTAAAGGCAGAGGTGGGGAACCTCCAGTCTGTGGCTCAGTCTTGGTCCTCCGTGGCGTCAGGGGTGGGGGTGAGAGGGCAACGTAAGTGCAGGGCTTTGAAGGAACTATCAGGATAAGCTGCCGCCTTTGGAAAGATTGCCTGATTCACGACTCTTAAAGGAGAAATGCTTTTTGAGCAGCTACCTCCACTTTCCTTAAAACAAGGAAGCACTTTAAGGACTGGACATGGGCCTCCAGAAGGAGGAGAAGGGGCTGTTAGGGAGATCCTGTTGGAGGCAGAGGTGGGGTAGGGGGAGCAAGCCAGCAGAGGGAAGTAGGGTGGGGGCAGAGTCCACGGGTGGCAATATTCAAAAAGGGCTGGGCCAGAGTTGTCCCTGGCAAGAATAGTGAGAAGAACAAGGAAAGACAGAGCTGAAGGCCTGCAGAACTTCCCTGGGTGCTAGCGAGGACAAGCTTTTTGCAGCTTTTCCTATCTAAAGGGGTTCGCATTGTTGCCATAACATGCTACCCCCAACTGAAGGATATAATGGCTAATGGACTTGGAGCTCTGGACAGCCTAGTCTAATGGACTTGGAGCTCTGCAGAAAAAGCATGAGGTCCCTGAGAAATATGAAGGTCTCAGCCCTTGTGTAATTTTTATACAGGATGGGGTCCAAGAAGGTACCAATGTTGGACAAACTCTTTCCTGCCATTAAAACTACTGCTTAGAGGTCCTTTGAGGTGACATGGGTTTAGAGGTTAGAAATGAGTCACTCCAGTCAAACTGCTTCTCACTGAATCTAGAATAAATATTGTTTTTTTGCCACAAGGGTCTGTGCCTGTATATAGATCCAAAGGAAACTTGGGGTTTTGAATTTGCCCTCCTTGCAGGAGTATTATCTTCACAACAAAACAGCTTTAAATATATAATTATTTGTGGATCTCAGAGCTCTGCTGTTTTAAAAATAATACAGCTGTCAAATAGCTGTGTTTAAAAAAGGACTAAAAATATTCTACTTACTTTTTTCCTGAAAATATCTTTGTCAGCATTTAACTAAGCATAAATGTTGTACTCCAATATTTATTTATTTTTAAAGTGTATTACTGGGGGAAGGGGGGAAATGGGCCCCACAATTACACAATTATTACTTGGATACAAAATATTATTATTTAAATTGAAATTAATATGTTCACCTGATCAAATATCACTGTAAAATATTTCTGACTGCAATCCTAACCCCTTACCTTAAAGCCCCATTAAATTCAATGGGGTTTACCCATGAGTAGATATGGTTAGGACTGCAGCCTTACTTGTGCATGAAATGACATACTATGTGCAAAAACCATCATTGTGTTACACTTGAGTTTGTACAAAAAGTGACAAATCAAGAATTTTCAGAAAGCAAGGAGTTGCTTTAAGCAACAACAATTTCACAACCAGTTATCCTTCTGTACATTAGAAAGACCTGAACAAAAAGAAGCCACCTGAAAATGCCAGCTTTCTGACTATTCTAGCACATCTCTCCAGTGTATGCAAGATTTTGATATATAGCTCAAATCAAGGTTCAGAAATGGGATAGGGCATTTTTAATGTCCTTTTATATTGTTATGGATGTGTGTTGTCTTCACTATTCCCTAGGCCTCAGCTCAACAAGGCAAGTACCACGTATAAGGACCTTGGCATTTTGACCTCAACCATTCGTGGTCGTGCACAGCAGATTAATCTGCTGAAGGGAGTATACTTAAGATGCGTCTACTAACCTGGGTGCAGATGCTAGGCAAACAGAGTGCAAGCTTCACCATATCAGGCAAAATGGACTGAAACAAATGCTGAGCCTCTGCATCTTCAAGCACCTAGAATGCAAATAAGAGGGTACATTTAGGCCTAGTATTAGGAATATGGTCTGCCAAATTAGTCTCTCTGTACAGCAACTGGCTTTTCAAGACAAAGTCATTTCTCAGTGCAAGCATTTTTAAAAGTCAAATGTACAAACATAAAACTCGGAAGCCCTTACAGTTCAGCCTCTAATGCTACAGTAGAATCAGTGTTTGGCACCAAGTCAAACCTGAAATGTTTGACACTATATTTTAAAATTTTATTTCTGCAACAAAAGTGCATGGGAATGTACTAAAATGAAAGATTAAGATTCTCAGAATTTAGAAGGGTGCACACATCGCAATAATCTCTTTAAGAACCATTCTTGGCACTCAACTCTTCCATCTTCCTGGAGACCATAACCTGGATAAAATATACAACCTGGAAATCAAGACCAGACATTTTCAATCCTGAATATTTAACAATCCTGAAGTTTAAAAGTAAGTCTATTATTCTAACAACCCACTCAGATGTTTGGTGTGTGCATCAGTTTGGAAGCAAAACAGGGCTATTCAAAATAAGGAAGCTGACTCTCTGAATATGCAGAAGTTCATAAATTAAAAGGAAAAAGATTACAAAAAAACCCAGAAGTGGCCCTGAGAGCTTCCATGAATATGGAATGTTGAGGGCACAGAGATAAGAAAATACTATAGCCGTTAACTAATTTCATACCTGGAAAGGATGCTTCTAGACTCCCAATGAACATCAAAGACAAGAACTCTGACTCATTTTGAAGGGGAGGGGCACACTAGTGTCCCACCACAGTTATGCCCCCCCCCCATCCAAAAGCTTAGGGGGAAGGGAAGCACAGTTCCTAGGTTACAGAGTATTCCCAACTATATTTGCAGACCCTGGAGGCAGTTTGCTTTGGGTGGGGGAAGGCTGTGGGAGGCTTTGCAAAGTAGTCCTGCTACTTTTTCCAAATAGGTGTACAGTACACTATCCACCAAGAAAGTGTGGTACCTAGCAGCCAAGACCAAATGACACCAAATGTTTTTGTCCCTAAGGACTGGGGTTCTCTTCACTCAAGCAGACAGCCTGCTGTACTTGGCTCTTCCTTGCAGCCGAGACAAGGGGGCAGGGGAGAGAGAAATGGGGAAGGATTGGTGATGGTATTAAGATGTCCCCTCCCCAGGCTTTAGATTTTCGTTGTCAGCCTTGACAATGTCCCTCCAAACCCCTCTTCTCTACAACCCAACTTGACTGGCTTATGCTTACATTGAATAATGTCTATCTATCAAGTACCTTAAAAACAACAACATTCAAGCATGACAAACAATAAGTAGAACAAGGCTCTATTCACAATCTAATCAGACAACATGAACAAAAATAAAAAGGGAAGAAATGGAAGATGATACCATCTAAAAATACCAGTAAAATAAATTGAAAAACAATCAAATTTTTATCTTATGAACATTTCATGCACCACACAATTACAACTTCATATTTTGCAGCTGCATAGCCTAGAAAACTACGCTTTGAATTTTAGGCTTGCAACAGCTGGTAACCACATAATATTGAGAAGGAACAGTACTATTAGTTTTAAGGTTTCATTTGAGGGTTTTTCTCTTCTCCATTTCACAAATCATCATCTAGACTGCAATCCAGGAGCTGTGTTACTTTATAATATTTGTAAGATGCTTAGATGATAATAACAATAACATATCCTGCACAAGGCACATAGTTAAGAAAGTCTATTAATTCAAAGTAATTTTAAGGGAGAGAATGCATCTGCATAGAGAAATCATAACAGTTAGGAAAATTAAGAAGCTATCAAACTGGTCCAAAAGCTTTCACAAAATGTAAGAGCGCACTAAAATTCCTCATTGCTCTCAACTACAGGCATGGGACACGAAAGTAATTTCAATTGTCAGTTGAGATGAACAAGTGTGGGGAAGTGGTTAGAAACGTCAGATTAGGAGCAGGGAGACTGGAGTTCAAATCCCCACTCAGCTATGAAGCTCACTAGCTGACCCTGAGGAAGCCATTTATCTCTACCTTCAAATCCTGTTTGTGAGGATAAAGTGGAGCTGGGGAAAGAAGAAAAAATATTTATGCCACCTTAAGCTCCTTGGAGGAAAGGTGAAATACAAACATGCCAAATAAATAAATGCAATAGATTTCAGATGACAAAAAGCTTTTACTCTCTGTGTGACCAACCCATGCCAATGAACGTTGACTTGAGGGGGGGGGCTACAAGAAGAAGATCCATGCATTCCTTGGCATCCACATGCATTTTCTTCATGGATGAAGACTTGTAAATTTTATGGCACAGTTCTTGCAATATTCTAATAAGTCTTCTGTTTATTTATGTATGACCTACATACTTCCACAGTGATCCCTATTTTTGGAAACAGATTTCTTTGTTACACAAATTGCATCAAATAAGGGTGTTTAGGCTGTAAAATAGCACTTTAACACCCCCTAGGCTTTAATTGTAAGAGATAAATTCAAAACTGTGAATGTGTTCTGCCGAAGTAAACATATTCCCAAGTAGTAACATATTGGAATGTTAAAGGTTGAATTTGGATTTCAGGAGGCAATATAAACAAATACATATAAATTTAATTCAAAGAAAGACATTTAACCTTAAGCATCTATAAACTGTCAGCTTCTGATAGTTCTTCTCCTTTGGGTAGCACTTCCTGTCTTTTAAAACTGACACATGAATAGTAGCTGCCATGCTTTGTTGGCTGCCACAAACTCTATAGTCTCACTCATCTGGTGACAGATTATGGCACTGGACTTTGTCACAGCTGTCAACACTTCAACCTTTCCCTTATGCAGCTCTGGAAGTAAATGCAGTAAGAGCACAGGAGACTTCCCCCTTGAAACAGAACCACAACCAACAATTTCAGAGAACAGGTTTGGAAAACAAATAAGAACTGCACTTGCTCTGTTTAAAATGGGTATTTTATTTCTTTTTAACTCACCTCCATCAAAGGATTCCAGGGCAGTATACGGAATTGCAAATAAAATTAATTCACACCACGTATAAAAAAATTAAAACCAACAAATAAGCATACAAAATGCAACAAGACAAAACACTAAAAACAGAACACAATTCCCAAAAAAAATCAACTACAATCTAAAATGCCTGGGCAAATAAGAAGGTCTCTTGACACCTGCTTCATCCTGCTTTGGTCTGCCTGAATGTAAAAGGGTCTTTCATTTACTTGCAGCAAATAAGTTAATCAATTAGCAAACTAGCACTTCACATTAGAATGCATCAGGTATTAAGAATAAGGACATGTATAGCTTTGTTAAGGACCAGCCTCCAGAGGCTGCTCTTGCAGCATCTACCTAGACAAATATGGCCACCAGTCACTTAAGAATGAAAAGGGTTTATTGTTGTTTTATTTTTATCATTTAATGAATTTATATACTGCCATGGAGCTCAGCCAGATCCAAAATAGGAAGTTGGATCTTGAACCTCTAAAAGCAAGGGCTTATTTGGTTTAGACTTGCCACATGGTGCAACAAGCAGGTATCTGATAGCACATATATGATATGGGTATCTTTATCAGAGCAAGCTGATACTACTCAGCAACTGAGTGGATCTATTCAGACTTAATGTTGTTTATCATTACATGCATGATAGTCAGAATTGTGTCTCTCCCCTCCCCTCTTGTGGTACAGAAGTTTTAACTGTAAATTGACCACAGTTGAGTATTCTGTCTGAAACCTAAAATGTGATTAATCTTAACTATGGTTAGTTGAAGCTAGTCAGCATCAAACACTACGGCTTCAACCCATCATACTTAAGACTAACTAGTGTGTCCAGGTTCAGACAATACTTATTCCAACTCTCAAATTGAAGCAAAAGCTTCCAAATTCCTCACTCAATAAGCAGTTGGAGAGGCAGTACGTGAACCCAAGGCTCATTCCTGCAATGACCAACAAAGTCACTGGCAAATCTGGTTTGTTGCTGTACAGTGGTACCTCGGGTTAAGAACTTAATTAGTTCTGGAGGTCCGTTCCTAACCTGAAACTGTTCTTAACCTGAGATACCACTTTAGCTAATGGGGCCTCCCACTGCCGCCGTGCTGTCAGAGCACGATTTCTGTTCTCATCCTGAAGCAAAGTTCTTAAACCGAGGTACCATTTCTGGGTTAGCGAAGTCTGTAACCTGAAGCATCTATAATCTGAAGCGTCTGTAACCCGAGGTACCACAGCATAATGTATGAAGCAGCCCTTTGTCACCAATTACTGCTCAAGTTCTACCTTCAGGATTCAACTACAGTGGTACCTCGGGTTACATATGCTTCAGGTTACAGACTCTGCTAACCCAGATATATTACCTCGGGTTAAGAACTTTGCTTCAGGATGAGAACAGAAATCGTGCAGCGGCGGCACAGCGGCAGCAGGAGGCCCCATTAGCTAAAGTGATGCTTCAGGTTAAGAAGAGTTTCAGGTTAAGAACAGACCTCCAGAACGAATTAAGTTTTTAACCCGAGGTACCACTGTATTGAATAATGAAAACAAGAATATGCATTTTTCTTTAATGACACTGGTATTTTTTGAAACCTGCAGGAAAAGGGGCTGTTTGTTACTTTTTCTTCACATATAATAACACTACAGTACTGTTCATAACCCGCCACCCAACACACACACACACACACACTTCCAACCACTTTTTATCCATATCCTATTATAACACTGTATTGGTTGTCTCATCTTCTGAGCAACCTACACTTTGAAACAAAGTTGTATGATGGTATAAAACCTAGACTATATCTATCTTACCACCTAAGAGATGTCAGAATACTGACAGATACCATTTTTTAAAACTCTCATTTTAAAGCAAATTTTATTTCTCAGGAAAGGTACCTTGTTTACACAATACCGTGTGCCACTCACCAGAGAAATTACTTGGGTGAGTCTTATCAAGGTTAGTACATGAGTGATTGCTTACATGAAACCTAGTTTTAGCTCTGATCACCAAAGACCTGAATCAGCAAGAGTCCTGCTCATTTTAATGGGAATTTGCTCAGGCAGATTACACTTGAGGACTGTGCTGAGGATTCAAGGAGCTCAGCATATTATAAACAAGAGGTTAACAGCTCTAGGCCGAACAACTGTGACCTGCAGCTTCACAAAACAAATGTTCATCGTGCAGTAAAAGTGGGCTTGGTAAGCAGCACCGTAAGTAATGATCTCATAATTTTATAAACTGATCCTCCAAAATGCAAACCCTGAGCACACTTGACATCACAAAGGAGAAGCAAGGAAAGACAGCATGGGACAGAAATGCTGGTTTGAGTTTTTAAACTGTACAGTGGTACCTCGGATTACGTACGCTTCAGATTACATATGCTTCATGTTACAGACTCCGCTAACCCAGAAATAGTGCTTCAGGTTAAGAACTTTGCTTCAGGATGAGAACAGAAATTGTGTTCCGGCGGCACGGCAGCAGCAGGAGGCCCCATTAGCTAAAGTGGTGCTTCAGGTTAAAAACAGTTTCAGGTTAAGTACGGACCTCCGGAACAAATTAAGTACTTAACCCGAGGTACCACTGTAATCTTGACAGACTAAGCTAAGCACGTGATGCACTACACAAAAATGGCTTCACTTTCTCCTCTGTCTGCCCCATTTTAAATCAAAGGATGCTCGCTAACTGATTGATATTCCCCTTAAGAAGATGAATGTCTCCCTCAGACCAGCTGCAATTGCGCAAGCTCAAACACACACATTCCCTACTTTTAAAAATAAAAGGGGTTTTGCTTGCTGGACTTTTTATAAACTAAGTGCCATGACTGATTAGGAATTGTCTTTACATGTCGCCATTTACTGCCACAGCATTCTTTAACAAAAGGAAGTTTCTCCTGCTATGTTAAATGAATACAAAACACAATTCCAGGAAAAAGGCTGTCTGCTGCATTCAAAATGAGTTGCTGTTTTCTGTTTGGAAACTGACAACAGTTTCCCCCAAAACGACAGTCACCTGCTTCTCAGTATAGCATAGCTTTCAAATTATTTTAAGCCATATGATTATTTCTGCATCAGAAAGACATTCCTTATTTTTAACACATTTCAGAACAGAATCAAACAAAATTAATAGGCATCATAAATGTGATTCTAGAAAAGAATGTGACGTAAAAGTGTGTTCTCAGCTAGCACTGTCTCTCCTATCGCAACAGATAGCCCCAGACTGTCTTTACTAAGACGGATTATCTATTCACACAAAATCTGGTTATTATCCTGCATCTTCTAGCGCAATTATCCCATCAATTTTCTAACTGAAAGAAGTCCAATAAGAAATGTGATGGGAAATTGCACTGGAAAGTATGGGGCAACCGTCACCAGCTGGCAACGCCTCATAACCACAACACAAATGTGTCAGGAAGACTACTCAATAAGCAGATGACGTTGTATAACCTCCGTGCAAGTTTTATATGAATGTTCAACAGCCAGCTGGTCTGGAAACTCCCCCAGCAGCCCTTGATGCCCTGCTATTCCTCAACCTGGCTTTCAAGCAGTCACTTGACTGGACAGCAAAAAAGGAAGAAAGAATCAGCTCATTCTAAAAATATTTTGACAGAAGCTTCACTACCTGGTTTCACGGAGAAAATTCTTACTATCCACAGTCAACGAAGTGTCCCCTTACAAAGCCTAGTCTACATGACCATGTGTTAGCAGAGGCCACTGAGTAAAAAACGCTTCAGCCTGGGGTCATTTCTTGAGATTGGAGGCAGAGCCATCTGAGCAAACCAAGAACCATGAAGGTGACTCCAGAAACCTGAATCAAATATCACTTGGTTGTATCCAAGACAGCATGAGTGTAGAGATGGCTTGCCCAAGAGGAGTTTCCTCCTCCCTTCTCCAGACTACACTCTCCTGAGTCCCCTGAAAAGCTTCTCCTGAGCGAACTCTCAGGAAAGTTTTGGGATATGGGGCTACAGTAGGAAGGGTAAATGGAGAAAATCGGTTGCGATTGCTTATATGTGCTTATTGGGCATTGGATGCATTGGCCCACAAATAATGCTAATTCCAATTTCTAACATTTCAGGTTAAGGAAATACTCAAGACTACCAGCAAAATACAAATGCAACCTCTAAACCAGGGGCAGCCAGTGTGATGTTCTCCTGATGATGCTAGACTACAACTCCCATAATCCGCCACCATTGGCAATACTTGCTGAGGCTGGTGGGAGTTATAGTCCAACAAATATCTGAAGGGCACCAATTCCCTGCTCTAAACACTGAAAGTGTGTCAGTAAGCTCAAGTTATTTAGTGTTGTTGTTTTTTTACACATAAATTTTCTATTCTTACAAGTTGTTAAAATGAATTACCAGCACCACAAGAGGAGAATGGCAAGCTGTACCCATTCTCTACTTCGGTTATTGTATGAAATGAATCCACTAGGAAAACATGTACAGCTGTCAAAATGCAGCCACTATCTTAGAATGGTTTTCTGATTAGAAAAAGCAAAGAATAAGACAAGGTAATCTTCAGAGGAAGTAGGGGGAGGAAATCTCATTGGATTATGCAGGAAAGAGCCTTATTTGAGGGGAGGGGAGGAACATTTGACATTTATCAAAACCATAGACTGACACTTGGAAAAGAAAGAAGGAGACAGCTTACACCGACAGAGGTTAATTTGACTCTCTTTAATTGTTTCTGAAAGCTAAAATATGTCTCCTGCCAATCCCAGACTGCAATGATCTCTCAGGTGTATCTTACTTGACAAGCAATGCTTCATTTAAATGATTTCCATAATTTTAAATAAAGTTCAAATGTTTTATGAGAGTATATAATAAGAATGTATTTTCTTCATTTTAAAATGTAAACTTCTAATTTTTAAATAAAGCATGAGATAGTGCTCCCACCAGCTCCCTTCACAGTTTATATATTTCTCCAAGGCTCAGAATGAACTCAGGCTTGCAAGAGAGGTGAAAAATAATAATTAAAAAAGGCCTCTTCAGCTATGTTTGGAGAAAGAGAAAGATCAAGCAAGTAGGCTTGTATAGAGAAGACAGAGAAATGCTATTGGGTGACAGAGAAAAAGCAGAATTGCTCAACACCTACTCTGCCTCTATCTTCACCCAAAAGGAAAGTAGTGCCCAACCTGGTGATAAGAGAATAAAGGGTGCAAGGAGGGAGATGCAGCCCAAGATAGGGAAAGAGGTGGTAAGGGAACACATAGCTGCTTTAAATGAATTAAAATCTCTAGGGCCTGATGAACTGCACCTAAGGGTACTATAGGAGCTTGCAGGTGTAATATCAGATCCTGTATCTACAATCTTTGAGGATTCTTAGAGAACAGTTGAGGTCCCTGCACACTGGACAAATGCTGACCCCATCTTCAAAAGGTGGGGGGGGGGGGACCGAGATAACTACGGACTGGTGACATCAGTACCAGGAAAGGTCTTAGAACAGCTAATTCAACAATTGCTGCGTATAAATGTTAATCTGAGCCCTTTGATATCAGTTTTAAATAAAGTCCATCCTGAGACACTTGAAATCTTGACTTTGAACACATACTTAAATCTTATTGTTGCTTCATCTTTAAAATGCTTAACTCATATATTCAAAATGCATATAGTCCACAAAGCAACCGTCTTTCAATTCTGGAGTTTAAAGAAGTTTGCAATTTGTTCAATAAAAAAGGAATGTTTCTGCCCTTCTGCACAGGTGGGAAAAACCTCCACTCTGCATCTGAAAGTTCAGTTTTATTAATACTGGATTCTGCAACTATAATATGACCCAGTATTTTTAAAGCGTACAAACTAAAATGAAACGGAGCATGGAGTAACAGGATAATATATTCTTGTGCCTTAGGTCATTCCTTCCAAGCTTAAAAGCCTATGTTTATAGCACTGACCTCTCTCAGTACAGCTTGTTTCTTTTAGTACTGTCCAGACAATTATAAAAATGATTTATCAAAAAACCAGTCATCGGTACAAAGTGCTTATATATACTAGCTTTGCCATTTATTCTGGTTTTATTAATTGAAGCAACCATTTGATTAAAATTATATATGGGTTTTACATTCTACCTGACACGCCATCTATACATAGTTTGTAAGTCAGGGAACAAGATCTGCCTTATTTTATGTACAACCCATAGTCTTTGAAGGCACTCTAGAAATAATTGCAAAGAAAGCAAAAACACTGCAATAAATATCTGGATTTTAGCTAACGACATATATCAGGCACCATCTCCTACGCCAAACGAGTGAACAGACATGAGGCAGGCATCCAAATATGTATTTTACCTATATAGAGTTTTCTGCAAAAAGGCTATGGCTCATCATCTGTATGTGTTCATAAATACAGTTGTTGTTGTTGTTGTTGTTGTTGTTGTTGTTGTTGTTGTTGTTAATTATTTATTATTTCTACCCCGCCCATCTGGTTGGGTTTCCCCAGCCACACTAGGTGGCTTCCAACAAAATATTAAAAATGCATTAAAACATCAATCATTCAAAACTTCCCTACAAAGGGCTGCCTTCAGATGTCTTCTAAATGTCATATAGCTGTTTATTTCTTTGGCATCTGATGGGAGGGCGTTCCACAGGGTGGGCGCCACTACTGAGAAGGCCCTCTGCCTGGTCCATGAAAACAAAAGTATTATAAATTCTCTTAGGACCAAACTCTGAATTACTACAATTGCATGGTTGCTGAAATAAAAATGGGAGGTTTATAAGACCCCCATGTGGTTGGAGGTGAGATTTAACCCTTTCCTGTACAGTCTCTATCCTGATGAATTTGTACCTCCTTTGAGTTGCAGTAAGCCTTAAGGCAGGCTTCCTCAAACTCGGCCCTCCAGATGTTTTGTGACTACAATTCCCATCATCCCTGACCACTGGTCCTGCTAGCTAGGGATCATGGGAGTTGTAGGCCAAAAACATCTGGAGGGCCGAGTTTGAGGAAGCCTACCTTAGGGAAAAAGCTGTCACTCTGGCGCAATGCCTGGGGGCAGGGGCAGGATTTTAACCAGGAATGGAGAAAGGGAAGACCTCAGCCTCCCTTCCCTGTGCACTACAGTCCCAATGAAAATTGCCCACAGGACTTTGTATTATGAGTATCTTTTTAAAAACCAGATGTGCCTTAACATAAGAAGAGCCTTCTGGATCATGCTAAGGGCCCATCTAGTCCAGCATCCTGTTCTCACAGCGGGCAACCAGATGCCCGTGGGAAACCCTCATGCAGGATTCAAGCACAAGAGAACTCTCCTCTTCTGTGGTCTTCCATAGCTGGCATTGAGAAGTATTACTGATACCAGCTGCAGAGACAGAACATAACCAACATGGCTAGTAGCCATTGAAAGCCTTGACCTCCATGAATTTGTCACTCCTCTTTTAATCGTCTACTGACCATATGATTACAGCCACTTTCCTTCAGGATCTTTGGAATACAGTGGTACCTCGGGTTACATACGCTTCAGGTTACATATGCTTCAGGTTACAGACTCTGCTAACCCAGAAATATTACCTCGGGTTCAGAACTTTGCTTCAGGTTGAGAACAGTGCTCTGGCGGCATGGCAGCAGCAGGAGGCCCCATTAGCTAAAGTGGTGCTTCAGGTTAAGAACAGTTTCAGGTTAAGAACGGACCTCCGGAACGAATTAAATACTTAACCCGAGGTACCACTGTATCTAGATTAACATTTTTATTAATCAGCTAAAAGCTAAACATTTAGAGGTTTTTGAAAATCTGCCAAACTTAACAAGTAGATGTTATGAAACAATACAAATTCTCCATCTGGTTTGCTTCAGGAGACTAACTCCACCCAGACAGTTTTCATAAACCTTTCCCCTTAACTTTCAAAACAAAGGCCAAGACCAGTCGTTATTATATGAACTACTTGCATAGGCCTGTAACTGAATTCCAATCTGCATTTATTGTTTTATCACTTGTTGTTTGCCACCCTAGGCTCCTTTGGGAGGAAGGGAAAGAGAGAAGCAATAAAATAAATAGCATACCTACTCTGGATGGAATGCTTTCACTTCCTTTTGTAATTATAATTGTTTTGTTTTTAGAATTGTGTACTATCCTGCTGTAGTCCCCCTTGGAAGCTTGTGGTGAAGAGAAGGTAAGAAATCTTAAAAGAAACATGACTTATGCACATTTTGGACTATGTCCATCTACAGTGAAAGCAATGCTTTGACTTTTCCTAATTTAAACATGCATCTGAAATTAAAGAAGATTAGCAATATTCAGGTCTAGAGGAATATATTTTTTTCTGTAGTGGAAGGGCTCCCTCTTCTGTTGGTCTTTTAAAAACATAGTTAAGACATGCAAGCATATTGTACAGAACTATGCATCTGGAGTGCAAGTTAGTTAACCCAACCTGTTTCAACACATTTGCCTCAAAATATAATCAACTTGTTTCAAGGCAAGTTAATTTACATAGGTATAGGCCAAGAGCTCAGAACTCAAACCACAACCCTGAAACACCTCCTGAATGTTATGTCAATTCCACAAGAGATATCAAAATTGTGTTATTTTGACTAGAAACCATTCTTATAACCCCAGTAATGCAGACACGGACCGAGGAAATAGTGACTTGTTTAAATACACCTAGAACCTTAATCGTTAATGTGAGATGTAGCTGGGGGAGTTGCATGCTCCCTTCCCAGTTCTAAGCCACAAGGTTGGGAGATTTTATATTCAAATAAATTTGGGAACAGTGTGGTTATCATAATCTACAAGTAGTGAAGTAGCGTGCAAGTTGAAAACCTGCATCTGATTTCACTATGTGTGGGGAGAGAGTAGGCTGGAGCAGATATAGCATTTAACCCACACAATGTTGCACCATGTAATATACTATTGTCATTCTCACTCCAACCAAATCTCTTATATTGAGCAGTCCATAGCAGGCACTTGACCTAGTAGAAATTAACCCTAAGCTTTACTTCAGTGTTAGATCAAGCAGATCTCAACACTCTGTGGAATCAAGAGGAGTAAAAGAGTGGCCTACATGTCAGACACAAGGCTATTTCTGCATATTATAAAACAAGATATCCATGTCTGGACATCACAGTTCTTCCATCTTGGGTCTCCAGATGAGAATTCTTATTGCTGTCAGCCAACTTAACCAAGAGGAACAAGCCAGCTTGAATCATGATATCTTAAGCTCTCTTCAGACATTTACAAAAATATCTGAATTATAATCATGAAGTGGGGGCAAGATAAACTGCTTATCACTTCAGTGACAAAAGCACTAATTTGTGCTCATAAGTGCACAGAGGTACATTAACAATGCTTATTTAGGGCAAGATATTGCTTGTAACAAATATAATATTTCATACATACTGGAAGAAGGACAGAGGGCTCCAGAATTGGTGTGCGGATTTGTTTGAGGTTTTATTAAACTACAACTTTTTTAAATGATTTTGTACGCATCATGCTTGCTTACCTCAACTAAAGCTCAAAGCTAGCAAGTCTTCATTAGATCATAGAATCATAGAATCATAGAGTAGGAAGAGACCACAAGGGCCATCGAGTCCAACCCCCTGCCAAGCAGGGATTATCACACTCACATTCAGTATCTTAGTAGAACTGGTTGTGTTTTAAAAAACCCCACAAAAATACTAAGTGTTTTCTGAGTATCCAAGTAACTGTTAAATCAACAGTCATTTGTCTGATCTAAATATCTACACAGCACACACACACACACAGATGGTAAGGGGAAACAGATGCACTGATGTGAGCTTGTAGGAATATAAAGGCTGGCTCCCACAGTGACATACAAGAGGGATCGTTCATATTATCCCTTTCAAGTGTGCATCAGCAAACCGAACAGGGTACAGTCCTCTTTAGTTAGGAGATACAGACAACTGTATGGGCAAACCTTATGCATTTCTGCTCTGAAAATAGAGCTTCTCACTTTGGCTATACAGTGGTACCTCGGGTTAAGTACTTAATTCGTTCCAGAGGTCCGCTCTTAACCTGAAACTGTTCTTAACCTGAAGCACTACTTTAGCTAATGGGGCCTCCTGCTGCCGCCACGCCGCCAGAGCACGATTTCTGTTCTCATCCTGAAGCAAAGTTCTTAACCTGAAGCACTATTTCTGGGTTAGAGGAGTCTGTAACCTGAAGCGTATGTAACCAGAAGCGCATGTAACCCGAGGTACCACTGTATATACAAATTATAACAGAATGAATATCAACAGCAATATCATAGAAAAGGCTGAGCTACAACTCAAGACAAGCATTTAACATCCTGGTCTCTCTTCTTGAGATATACATTATTGCAATATTGGAAAAATCCCTATTTACAGGTTTTTTCCAGATGGTCATATTATCCCAGCTGTAGCATGCCAGATGTTTTACGTTTCAGTTCTAATTAAAGATATTAGTCTGAATAGCTCACAATTTTAGGTGTATGTTTAAGTACATTCAGCTGAGATCCTTTTTAAGTTTCTTACAAGATGTGCAAGTCTGAGAAATAGGTTAATTTTGTCCCGTGTTGTCATGTAAGATCAGTTATTTAGTACTGTGCTTTTCTAAAAGCCTTCCTCGTCTAATATTATCATGGTTAAATGAAGTCAACCATTCCACACGGACACAAAAGCAACTCACATGAAGACTAGGAAACAGAAATAGGAAGTAGGAAAAGTGTATTCTCTCTTTTCCATCCAAAAAGTCAATTAAATAGTGGACAGCATATAGAGAGATTTAACCTCTCTCTACTTCAAGCCCATATGTTCTTATCAGAGCAGCTGCTGCACAAGATCAATCTCATAACATCAATGGCCCATTCCCATTGGTTTCCTTTCTGAAAAAAACAAGAAAGGGGTAGATTTTTTTAAAAAAAAATCAAGGATCTTGAATGTCTCACCCATTGATGCTCCTAGCAAACATTCATTTGGAAAGCAAACTGCAGCATTATAAACTTGGCATTTGGTTAAGGGGGCATGTCACAAACTTGAATTGCATATGACCTTAATCTTCTCTTAGTGACTCCCAAGGAACTTTAAGCTCACCCAGTGCTTGTGTAAGGCTACTGTTGGCTCCTTATCATTGTTGACTTATTTCAAGTCAACAATAAATCCTTATGTGTCTCATTAATAGGACCAGCTCTGGGAGCTAAATTAAAATGGAAATGGATCCTAATAGCATGGAGGCCAAAGGTTCTTCCATCTCTTATTTATGACTAGGGAATAATCAAGGCTGGGCTGTGTACATTCATCAGAAAGAATTAACGGGCAACATAGGTCAACAATGATCATTACTTTTGAAAAGCAATACTACTATAAAATAAGATACACCCTTAAAAAAACCCCAACCAGACACTATTTACTTAATGCTGCTCCTTGTGAATAGCAAAAAAATGCACTATTCCATTAATTTACCTTTCATTTATATAACTGTTAAACATCAGAGAAGAATGAAAAATAAATATTTGATTAAAGATACAGGCTTCTAAAAGCATTCATTAGTACTCATGATCTTTATTCTGTAACTTATTGGAAATCTATTACAATTCCTTTGGGAGGAGAAACTGCCAAATTAAGTGAACTGATACATTAGGAATATAAATTATCAGAGTAAATGTTTGAGATTTAATTTAGTGGAACGTGGCACAAGTGAGCCATAAAATACAGCTCATTACTTCCAGCAGCAGGTAAAAGGAAAACCAACATTAGCAGATTAGATTGATTGATTGATAAGATGTCATTTTTACTAAAATAGATTATATTCTCATCTTTAGAGAACTCTACTGAAAGAAAATAGCTGCTAGTACATAGCTACAAAATATCTTGCTCAAATGCTAGTGGAAAGGTTTGCACAATGCTATTACAGTGGTGCCTCGAAAGACGAAATTAATTCCTTCTGCGAGGTTCTTCGTCTTGCGGATTTATCGTCTTGCGAAGCATGGCTATTAACGGTACTTAGCGGCTTTAAGAAAAAGGAAACAAACTCGCAAGAACTCGCAAGACATTTTCGTCTTGCGAAGCAAGCCCATAGGGAACTTCGTCTTGCGAAGCGACTCAAAAAATGGAAAACTCTTTCGTCTTACGAGTTTTTCGTCTTGCGAGGCATTCGTCTTGCGAGGTACCACTGTATTAGTAAGTTCCACAGCAGTTCTCCTGTTTCCTCAAGCAGAAGTACATATTTGGATTTAGTATCACTTTATCACTCAACATTCTAACTAAGGTATATGTACAAATATCATTTTGAGGAGCCACTGCCATCACCAACATCCTTTCTGCAGTACTGTACATAAGAAGTACCTTAGTTGAATGAGTCTGAGGTAGATTTGTAGTAGACAACACAACTCTAACTCAGTTCTTTACTCTTCACTTCAGACTCCCATTTCTTATCATAGGCACCTCCATAGTCCACTTACTATTCCTTCACTAAACAGGCTCAAACAATCCAACGGGCCTCAACTGCAACATAGACAAAATTCCATTCCACCCTTACTACTCATACAAAGACCTCCTGGGCATGACCAGAAGATACCTCCTACTACATAAGAGCATCTGTGCCTTCATATATACTTTCCTTGTTTGAGGGCTAACCCCCCACCAAAAAAATACCCAACCCCCCTCTAGCCCTTCATAGTCTAATTACCTAATAAATTGTGGGCAATTTAATTGTGCATGTACACACATACAGAGATTCTGCCACCCTAACGTCCTGATGGATTAGATCCAACATTTATCTAGTCCAGCACCCTATTTCCAACAGAGTGGCCACAAGTAGGACCAAAGCACACTGGTCCTCTTCCTTTCATCTTCTCCAGCAACTGATAATTTAGATACTTCCAGCATCAGAAACAGCATGTAACAAACCATGATACTGAGACTAGGAGCCATCAATATCCTCACCTTCCATTAATTTGTATAATTTTCTTTTAAGGCCATCGAAGTTGGTGGGCATCACCATCTCTTGTGGTAGCAAATTCACAATTTAACTAACTGCTGTGCAAAGTGGTTTCTCTTCCTTTCCTGAATCTTCTACCACTCAGCTTCATAATATTCTAATATTTGAAGAGGGAAAGGACTTCTCCTAAACCACTTTCCCCACATAATTGTATACACCTCTAATATGTCCCCCACTTACTCACTTTTTTCTGAATTAAAAAGCCACAAACACTAACTTCTACTCATAGGAGAGCTTCAACAGCCCCCTGATCACTGTGGTTTCTCTTTTCTACAGTCATATAAACACTAAACACAAGGGCTAGAAACTTCTTCATTTGTATTAAAAACCAACAAAAGGTAATAGATAGAAGATAGAAGCTGCCATGGAATCTGGCATTTTGGGGTCACAGTTTATTATGTACAGAGTGATCACAGTTACATGGATTTTAAGAATTGTACAGCGGTACTTTACTATTCTCCCTTATCCCCTGTCCAGCCAGTTCTCTGATTTGAACTATTAGTCTCCCAAGCAAAAGGAAGCTAAGTCTACATGAAACATCTTGCCTTAATAAGAGTAGAAGACGAACAAGTCAAAGCATCAGCTATTGTTGAAGTTCTGTCAGCTTGCAGTATCACTGGGATCAAACTCAGCTTTCCACCCCATCTGGCATGTTCAAGTTAATCGGCAATCATCTCCATTTAGTCCCCAAGGAAACTCTATTTCCATTCAATAGCTAGCAAGCTCTGGAACTGCAAAGCTTTCGGCAGCTGCCTTGGTAATTAACAGAATACCTCAAAGCTTTTGCAGTACTTAACTCTTATGCATAAGGTCAATTCTCTTTAAAATACATGCCTGAACAGTCAATATAGTTCTTCAGTTTTTGAAGGATAGTCAGAAGTAATTCAAAGCTGTCAGTTAACTGTGCGAGGGTTTTGTGCATGTGCAAGTATGCAAACAAAAATATGGTTAAATAGGTCACCACCTTTTCTTCTAGTTTTAATCATTCAAGTCATGTGACCCAGTAATCATTTGAATGCGTCACTCTAGCTTTACTCCTTAAATTTCTAAGACATTTCAAAATAATTCAAAATAATTTACTATTCTATTAAACCAGAAAACATCACCATTCTCTTTTTACTGAACCCTTACTCCCTCTTCTGCAAAGGCCACTGAAACCATATACTACTCTCTTTGGATGACATTCTCAACCCAATCTATCATATTCTTGAACTTTTAAGTGTCTCTTGCATGCTTTACTGCCATTTATAAGTGTCTACTGTGTTTAACATTAGTTTAAAATACCCAACTGCATTTTTAATAATAGAAAGGGGAAAGATGGTGGCCACATCCTTCTACTTTTCTGTATTAATGAGTGGAATCAAAAACAAAATGAAATATTTTTGAATAGTACAGCCTCCGTCGTTTCTTAGTTTTGTCCAATTTCACTAAGTACTCACTCAGGTGATGGATGTTACTGGAGAAATGTGCTGTATGTTTAACTGAGACATCACACCAAGTATGGTTTATGCTAACCATCGTTTAAAAAGAAAAACTATTGTTTTAGCATCCAAATATAAAGCAGGCAAGCCATAGTTTAGGACAAGTCTGCTTCTGTGTTTCACCATCCCAAAACTTAGTTCTCTTCTCCATGGTAAAAGAACACCTGGAGGGAAGCAATTGTATTAACTAGGACTTGTCAATTCAGGCATCACGTTAATCTGAATTTAGTTAAAACTATGATTTGTAAACCCACTTCAAATCATGGTTTCCAATTCTGGTTTGAGGGCCAATCACAAACTATGGTCTGTCAATTAAGAGCTCATGCCAAACCATACTTAAAACTTGTTTAGCCATTATCGGCTACAAAGTCTTAATTGAGTCACAAAGTCTGTTCCCATTGTTCTATCTATAATTATCGCTTCTGCACATGCTTCACTAAGTGCATTCACTTATTTACTGGTTAACATTACAAATAAATTATATTACAATAATGACAAAGAAACAAATAATGACAATATATATATTTATTTCATTTTCCAATATGAAAAACACTTGTTACCTTATCACAGAACTCAGTAAGGGCTGTGAAGTCCCATTTCTTGGCATATGCAACATTATATCTGAGAATAGCTTCCTATGAAACAAAAAGTGATAAAAAGGTGATCAGTAGGACAACTTGAATTTTGAGAAATCAGCACCCTCTGCTGGTCCAAGTAGTTCTGGACAATTTTTCAGCAATCCTTAGAAAACATACCCTGTCACAAGAAGATAAAGGAGAAGCAAAGTTTCAGCAGACACAGAGTTGCAAGAATGGACCCATTGATCCATTCAGTCCAACACCTCCCACCCTGGGACAGAATTCCCCAAATTTAATTCATTCCCAGCAAAGGCCAATCCAACCCTTATTCTGGTAAAATCTTACCAATACTGTAGTAAGTTCAGAATTTATTTTCTTCAGTTACATACCTTTTACTGCTATTGATTTTAGTAATGGCACTTATTTTCAAAATCTTTGGTCAGTCTGATTTTCACAATTTGTGCTGATTTCATCTCTTTTTAATTCAGATTTTCTAATTATACACGTAATCATACAGAAAGGCTCTTAAACAGGTTCGTTACCACAGTGCACGCAGAATAGTGTAATCAATACGTGGCAGTATTTCCTTTCCAGAAATTCTCTCCATCTCACCCCCAATAACTTTTTAAATTCCATTAAGTTCAAAATGCAGTCTGGGGATTTAGCATGAGAGCTTTTTAAACAGGGAATGCTGCCAGCCTGCATATGCTAGTCTCCCCTCCCCCCCCGCCCCAATACACATTTAGCCTCTGATAAGCTTTTGTGCCAAATCTCCAACCAGCTTTTTATGTAATTTGTTTTCTTTTGTTTATAACTCTGCTATTTCATGCAAAGAGCTCCAACCAGGTGCCCTGGAACCAATAAAACCTCAATGGTCATCACAACCCAGATTCTGCTCGGACATAAAAATAATGTCATATCAGAGACTCAGACCTATGTCACTGTCTATTACACCGCTCCCCAATTTTCTTAACTCCCACTATCTCTGCAACATGTCCCTAAGGGTCACTCTTTTGACCCTTTTGAATGAGAACATGAAGTGACCATCTGTTACATTGTGATTGGAATGTTGAGGTCTTAGATATATGTTAAATGTTCATAAGTGTACCAACCAAGCAAAATCATTTTGATTCCCAAACTGAGCAAATGTTTTCTCTGCAAGGTCAAAGAGGGAAACCTCCCCATTGTCTCTTTCCTCACAAATCCTTTTAAGATTTAAGACTTAAGATATGAATAGGGTGTGAGCCTGTGACCTGAGTATTTATCATTACAAAAGACTGGCCAGGCTCCCCAGGGTATCCAATCAAGTAACCTGCCAGACAGGAGATAAGACAGGAGAAAAGCAACATTCAAATTTCTGTTTTAGACCGCCTTTTCTGTGATGTCGGTATGATGTATCTGGGGGGTGGTCTTAGGTTACACCCCTTCTGTGATGTATGTATGATGTATGGAGGGGTGGTCTTGAGCTCCAGGGCAGGGAATTTAAAATGGCCTTTTATAAGGCCTTGCGCACCATTGTTCTGGGTTCCTCCTCCCTCCCGTGTGGTGAGGGGGGACCCTGTTGCAACAGATAATAAAGATCAGGCTTACTAGCTGCTTTGCTTCTCAATATTCTCTGGTTGGCCTCTGTGTTATTTTCTCCTATCAATAGGGAACCTACGTAAGGACTCTATATGGGCTCTTGGATACCCCATAAGAGAAAAAGGGCAGATTTTTGTTTACAACAACATAGAGTTTCCTCAGGCAAGATGGGGAAAAATGCTGACAAAGTATACTATGCAATGCAATAGCATACAGACTGTCCAATAAAACAGTCTATTTGTACTAATCATTCTCAAAATGCAGCACAGCAATATTTCACTGTGCTATCTTTCATGCAGTAGGATCTTGCAAAATTGATGGATGTTCATTTAACTGTGAAGCATGTAGTCATTCATTTGAGTTCCACTTCATCAACATCTTGAACCACCTACCCCTTTTCTAGCAACTGTATCAAGATGGGGTCAAACAGTTATTTCTATAGATGACAGGATAGGAATACAATCATAAATGGAAGGATGCCAGACTGCCTTACAGAGATGTTAGCACAGGTGTGATCAATTTCAATTTTCAAGCCTCTTTTTATCTTCTGTCCTGCAAACTCAGGCCACCATCAACCTTGATAGCAGGTTTTTTGCTTTATTGTTATTTATTATTTAAGCAGGTATAAATTTATAAATTTATTATTTAAGCAGGTATTTTGCTTTATTGTCATTGGTAGGCACCTAAGAAACACTGAAAACCCCATAATTCAACACCACTTGCATTACAAAGGACCTTGAGCTACAATAATAATTGTGTCCCATTTAGAAAAGGTATTTTCTCTATATTGGTAGTACATGAATAAGGATGCCAGGCAACTTTGAGTAGAATGAGCTTCTGTCATATAGGCAAAATTATCGAGTTACTTTTTATTCTTTACACATTACTAAAGCACTAGTGTCACAACACTAACAGAACTACTCATTCATAAAAGAACTGATCAGGTATTACATTTCTTTGCCTTCCCAGAAGATTGTGCTGAAACAACCATTTAGGCATTTTGAAATCAATTATTGGAGGGTTATTGAGTTGGGGGGGTATTGGGTTGTTGTTTTTATTTTGATTATATATTTTGTGGTTTTGTGTTCTGGTTTTGTTCTGTGAGCCGCCCTGAGACCTTCAGGTATAGGGCAGTATATAAATTCAATAAATAAATATTTACTGTTATATCACACAAACCAACTTAAATTTGTCTACACCAACTCTGGCTGCAGGGCAGAATGCAACGGAAAATGATGCTGCCACCTTGCTGAAGCTAAACATATATGGGTCTTGGCTGTGCCTGCATGGCAGACCACCCTGTTCTGAGAATCTTGGAAGCTCAAATTAAGAATACTTAAAGAAAAAAACAATTTTTTCCATGAGGATTATCAGCTTTAAATTCCACCATAATGGATTAAACATTCCAGCATGGTGAATGGGCTATAGCAAGGACTTAATAAGAACCACACATTGCCGTAAAAAACAAAGAGAGAACGTGCTGTAATTATAAGCACATACTCTACACGCCCAGTTTCTGTTTTTTCCAACAAAAGAAGTATACTGACATACATAGGAAGACAGCAGCACCTACAGGAAATTTATTTAATATACTTTCAGTGATTTTGACCAGTTAAGCTTTTAACTGGAAGCTTATGTACACCTTCCAGTTAAAGGTAAAGGTACCCCTGACTGTTAGGTCTAGTTGTGGATGACTCTGGGGTTGCACGCTCATCTCGCTCTAGAGGCCGAGGGAGCCAGCGTTTTTCTGCAGACAGCTTCCAGGTCATGTGGCTAGCATGAGTAAGCAGCTTCTGGCGAACCAGAGCAGCGCACGGAAATGCCGTTTACCTTCCCGCCGGAGCAGTACCTATTTAAAATGGTGCCTCTGGATGCGAATGGGATCCGTTCCAGAGCCCCGTTCGCATCTTGAAGCAAACACAACCCACGCCTGCGAGTGCGCAGGTTGTGATTTGCCGTGTCTGCACATGCATGTAACGTCATTTTGAGTGTCTGCACATGTGCGAGCGGCGAAACCCGGAAGTAATGCATTCTGTTACTTCCGGGTCACCGCAGAGCGCAACCCGAAAATACTTTAATCTGAGGTATGACTGTATCTATGTGCACTTGACGTGCTTTCGAACTGCTAACACCTTCCAGTTACTTTGTACTAACTCAATAATTTCCTGGTTCAAAAGGCAGCTGGGCAATTGCTGCTAATACATAGTGGTTTATGTGAAACAACAAGTTATTTGCAAATATTAGTTTTTCCAGTTTCTAAATGGCCTAATATTTTTAGGAGGTAAGAAACCTCTGCACAAAGTGACTAGTCTCCACAGATCAACATAAACATTTCACTGCTTTCTCTATATGTCACTGGTTTCCAGTTAACTGGGGGGTCACATCCTGACCTAAGGTCAGTATCCCTTTTATGCTTTTAAGACAAAGAGAGGTCAGTATCCCTTTACTTTTCATAGTTGTATAGAGGATGGAATTTCAACTATAGCATTTCTCACTACCTGCCAAAATTTCTTCTTCTATACAACACTGGAGGTAAAAGGTTTTTGTCCTTTGCATCTGGAAAAAAGAAGAAAAAAAGATGGACATGTATAATAAAATATTCAACATGTCTCCCCTGTTGCAGATAAAATACCTAGGTATGAAAAGGAGACTGATAATTAATATAGATATTGAAAATGAGATCATTCAGTTAAAAGACAAATGAAGCATGACAACAGTTGTGGGCTTGTTTTGGCTTAGATTGCTGTGACACAGGAACAGTATTCTAGCTAAAAAGGACAAAAGGGAAGCTGAATCTTACTCACAGTTCTAATCAGGGCTTTTTTCCACTGGAACTCACCAGAACCCAGTTCCAGCACCTCTCAGATGGGCACCATTGCCATTATAAGAGAACTCACAGTGCCATTATAAGAACTCACGGTGAGTTCTGGCACCTCTTTTTTTTCTCTTAGAAAAAAAGCACTGGATCCAATGCTTTTGCAGGTTCAGATAGTCAACTGGTTGAATTGCTCTACAGGAATTAAAAGTGCTATTGACAGGATCTGTTTATTTTTAAAACCACTGAAAAATTTAGTATTTAAAAGTAATTTTCATGGATACTGGTGCCAAGCATTTTATTCATTCTAATGTAAAGAGATATTATTTTTAAAAATACTATATAATCAGACCACACAATTCTACTTGTTATGCATCTGATGCAACTGTAAATAGAAGCCCTAAAAGGTGATTGGTATGGGACACGGGTGGCACTGTAGGTTAAACCACAGAGCCTAGGACTTGCCAATCAGAAGGTCGGCAGTTTGAATCCCCGTGACGGGGTGAGCTCCTGTTGCTCGGTCCGTGCTCCTGCCAACCTAGCAGTTCAAAAGCACGTCAAAGTGCAAGTAGATAAATAGGTACCGCTCCGGCGGGAAGGTAAACGGTGTTCCTGTGCGCTGGTCTGGTTCACCAGAAGCAGCTTAGTCATGCTGGCCACATGACCCGGAAGCTGTACGCCGGCTCCCTCGGCCAATAAAGCGAGATGAGCACCGCAACCCCAGAGTCGGCCACAACTGGACCTAATGGTCAGGGGCTAAAAGGTGATTGAGTTGAAACATGAGAAATATCATTGTACTTTCACCTGTTCTTAAACAACCTGTTTGGAGGAAACTAGCAGAGGAATATTTGCTCAGTTTTAGAATTTCCCCAAAGAGTTCCAAACTTTTGATTTTGTTAAGCCACCCAAATCATAGGCTGGATGTACCTTGCCAGTTGCCAAGATAGGAGGAAATGGTAGCAAATCTGATGGTTTGGGTAATCAGCAGTTCAAACATGTCACCTCTCCAAATCATGAAGTCAACTGGATATCCTCACGCTTTGGGGAGTGCAAAAATGTAACCATACTAAATCAGGTCATCCACTCTCTAATATTGTTAAGTGGAAACTTCCAACATTTCCAATTTTCTTACTATGCCAATAGATAGAAATCTCTTTGATGAAACCATTATTTCAAACTGGCTTTCAAACCAGTTTGTCAGCTCAGATGATAAGGTAAGTTATGGTTAGGCAAAACTGAAGAGAAAGTTTCCAAATTCCTCTTAGCCACAGTGCCGGAGGAGGAAAGGGGACCTACCTGCATATGTTGGTTCACATCATGCTAAATTATGGTTTAGCATGACAACCAAATGCAGCCAATTGTTTTTTTTTAAAAAGAATAGTGTTTTTCTGCCTTACCTTCAAATCACGGGAGCTGGTGAACTTCTTAAGCAGTGAAGTCTGGATTAATTCCCATCGACTCCCAGCAGTTCTTTCACCATTCTTAAGAAAGAAAATAATATTTAAGATTCAGCTTAGAAAATTATATTCAGGCTCACAACTAACAGGAAAATAATAGTGAATTGGAATAGAATGATTGCCTACTTGGTAATTGTGTCACAATTATGGAGGAAAAGAGGAGAGATCTATTGGTTCAGCTTTAGAATTCACAGGAGTCCATAAACTGAAATTTGATACGGTAACCAACAATTATTTTCGTTAACTAGTGGGTATACTATAGATGCACTTCTTAGCACATGCAATGTGTCTTACCCTTTGGCCTGAGCAAATACAGCCTGCTGCTCACAGAGAATACAGGATGAAGACTTACAGGGCAAATGGAATACCTCCCCTAAAAGCCTGACTCTCTCAAAGGCTCTTTCCAAAAATTAAGACTGCACTCATCTCTCTAGGAGCTGTACATACTCCCACTTTGCAAAATACAACCCTTGTTTTCCCCTCAACTCTAACTCAGCAGCAATTCATAATTAATATTGTCTCACACAGACCTTTCCAACTTTCCTGCCATAGGAAGAGTCACAGAATCGTAGAGTTGGAAGGGATACCAAGGGTCATCTAGTCCAACCCCCTGCTATGCAGGAATATCTGCTAAAGCATCCATGACAGATGGCCATCTAACCTCTGCTTAAAATCCTCCAAGGAAGAGTCCACAACCTCCAAAGGGAGACTGTTCCATGGCTGAACAGCTCTTACTGTTCTTCATTCTTTACACCAGGGTAGGCACCCTAAGACCCGGGGGCCGGATGCGGCCCAAACACCTTCTCAATCTGGCACTCGGATGGTCTGGGAATCAGTGTGTTCCCCTGCTTTACACACATCCCCTAACACAAAGCTTTATTTATTTTGAGAAACAATACAATATGTTTTCATGGCTAAAAAGACAAGTAGTGAATACCATCCTTTTTCCCACAAAACAAAAAATAAAGTCCACTCCAGGATTTTCTGCTGAAGACCCTTTCCTATAGCAGCTACAGATAGCTTTTTCTTCAATCAACCTTGTAAGAACAATGCTGAAAGGATTGATGGAAAATGTCTAATTTCATCCCTCCTCCAGAGGAAAAATTGAGGCCAGTTACAAGTGGACTCTGATACCTGAAGAAGAGCTGAGGGACTGGCGTTCGACTCTGGCAAGGTGGGGGCAAAGAGGAGAGCTGCAGACATAGGTAAACACAGAAGCAAGAACAAGGACTGAGGAAAATAAAATGCTGCAGCTAGTTCCCATTCAGTCAGTGAATCAGATGACTATGGGGAGATGTGGCAGAATAAGTGATTCAGCAGCAGAAGTTGATCCAACATCATAGTTTAGCTACTAATAGGGAAAATGCCAGCATGTTTAAACAAACAAAAACAAAGGGGGGATATCAGGAAAGGAGACTACACACTAATTATAGCATTAAATTATTGGTCACCATGGTATCAATGTTTGCGGACACCAGTGGCGTAGCGTGGGGGGTGCCAGGGGTGCCGGCCGCACCGGGCGCAACATCTGGGGGGGCGCGAGTCCAGAGCGCCCAGCCGCGTCGTGCCCTCGGCCCGCCCCTATTGTCAGAGCGGCCGGCCAGCCTCCGCCTGCTCCTACCTTGCCCACCCGAGGATTGCGGCAGCGCCTGCCCCCGTGGCCACCTACCCCGCCCCGCCTCGCCCATTGGCTCGCCTCCCTCAGCCCCGCCTCTCTCCGATGGCCGCGGGGGGGTGTCCTGCTCGGCGCCGGCGCCTTTTTTCAGGAGGTAGGGAGGCTGGACGGGGAAGTGGGGTCGGAAGCGGGCAGAGAAGGAGGGGAGCTCGTAGCCAAAAGGGCTGCGCCGGCCGGCAAAGGGCCAGGGAAAGTTTGGAGAGGAGAAACGCACCGTCATGATTTCCCGGTGGAAGCGGCAGGATTAGGGATGGCGAAGCGTAATTACGCACGAATTTCGCTGGGTGAGAGCTTCGGGGATCGATCGGCGGAAATGGGAATCAATTGGAATATGAGAAAGAGAGAGAGAGAGGGACCATCATTCATAGGCATAGATTTGTAGGGTTAGGGGGCGCAAATCCACGGGTTAGGGGGCGCAAATTACTTGCCTTGCCCCGGGTGCTGAAAACCCACGCTACGCCACTGGCGGACACTTGAAACGCTTGGCTTTCACACATTTTTTCTGAAAGCTGTACAAGTACATTCAAGTTGGCTCTAAAGTAAGGTAAAGTGACTCTTCCAAAGGTCAGGTATATCAAACAACTCAGTATTCGGCATTTTTTAGTCTTTGTGGACTCTTGAAAAATAAACTGTATATACATCAGAATGACAACAAAGGTCTTCCATACAGCAAAATAGTATGATTATATGGTGTCTTTGTCTTTATGCTTAGTGAAGTCATTTAGCAGCGGATTCAGGAAGTACTTCTTCACATGCCACATAACTAATCAAGGACTTCACTATCAACAAAACGTGGAGATTTCCAGTAGCTTAATCAAATTAATGGGGAACCGTCCACTATATACAGAAGAAAGTTTGCTGAATATCATACACTAGCAACAAAGGGGGAATATCAATCTCGTGTCCTGCTTTTCGGAGGAATCAAACTGGCCACTGACGCAAAGAAACACTAGATAGACTCATAAAAGCAACTCATATGCTTTTGAAATCTTCCACTGCTCTGTCTGTAATGTTCTATGAACCTCTGCAAATCCTTTCTACGCTGTAAAATCAACTGCTGTGAACCTTTGGGATGGGGAGCTATACTTTAAAAAATGAAAAGTAAGTGTGGAATTACAAAAACCAATAATATCACCTCAAATTCTACCATAAGCCCAAGTAGCTAATAAACAGCTTCTAATATTTAGATAGAATTATTTGGCTCAAAGTTTGTTCATTTGTTGCCCTGCTGAAATAGAATAGCTTGGAACCATGGATTTTTATAGCCCATGGAAATATATTGGCATGCATCTACTGTGTTAACTTTCTCAATGCAAGCCACAGTAGCGAGAAGTAAGGGTCGTTTACGGCAACTTTATCTTCACTCATAATACAAACACTTTATCAGTGCTAAGCAATCATATTTAAAAGTAGCAGGCAGGAAAATGAGCTGTCATTCTGTCACACATTTATCTGGATTCATACACTAAATGTAGTGCAATACATCACATGCATTAGAATAGTTATCAAACTTGAACAAATCATCTAAAGCCACAATAATTTATGATTATGAATTTAGAGCATATCTAAGAAACTTGGTGGAGTTTTTAGCCTGACAAAAGTTTTATCGCCCAAATTTTTAGTATGCCTCACCTCATCTTCTACAGGATATAAATTTTGTTCTGAACAAGGCATCTTAACATGCTTATTGTCCCACAAATCCTTATAATGTGTTGGGAAAGGTTTAGGCACTTCTCCTTCCTTCAAAAGATCTACCTGCAACAGAGAAAATATGTAAGGAGCACTGTATTAAATCTTACAAAAAGGAAGAAATTACCTGTGATCTTATCTGCAAGTACAATGCACACTAAAACTTAAAATATAAATACATATCCAAAAATACACAGGCAATAATGTCCAGTCTATGCAATATGCAAGAATTTGCATTACGCCAAAATAAACATATTCAATCTATGCAAAAGTACAGTGGTACCTTGGTTCTTGAACTTAATCCGTTCTGGGAGTCCATTCTACTCCCGAAACTGTTTGAAAACCAAGGCACAACTTCCGATTGGCTGCAGGAGCTTCCTGCACTCAAGAGGAAGCTGCATCAGATGTTCAGCTTCCGAAAAACGTTCGCAAACCATAACACTTATTTCCGGGTTTGTGGCCTTCGGGAGCCGATTTGTTCAACAACTAAGCCGTTAGAGAACCAAGGTACCACTGTAGGTAGTTCTAACTTAGGCTGCAATGCTATGCAGAGCTACTTAACAAACTGCTCTCCCTCTAGAAGAGCAAAGAGGCAATTTTGAGCTAAGTTACAGGCGGAAACGTGTTTAAGTGTCTGCCCTCCACACTTCTGTGATCTCACTCATCCCTTCCTTAAGTGGTTGTCCTTTTAAAACAAAAGATGGCAACAGGGCATGAACATTTACACCTGTGTGCAACAGGTAGTGAGCCCCTAAATGCTGCTCTTCTGAATTCTAGGGTCTACTATTCTCAAGGCATGGCGATCTAAAGACCTCCACAACCTGCTGAATCAATACTTAATCCAGACTTTATGAAGAGAACAATAACTGTCTAGCTTTAATTTACAAAGGAAGCTTTGTTGGTAAAGCAACTTGGATTTTCATACTCTGATTGTCACTGTATGATTGGCAGATGGCCTCAAATGTGGCAGACGAGTCCCACACATTGGCATTCTTCTCATCTCTTCAATTGGTGTCCCAAACCACTTTTTATTAGTTGGAAGTG
Source organism: Podarcis raffonei (assembly GCF_027172205.1). Classification (NCBI taxonomy): domain Eukaryota; kingdom Metazoa; phylum Chordata; class Lepidosauria; order Squamata; family Lacertidae; genus Podarcis; species Podarcis raffonei. The sequence continues at coordinate 24,780,542 of NC_070606.1, forward strand.
GAGGAGGAGTATATTTAGCAATCTTCCTTCCTGGTCGAGGCGGCTTTAATTCACATTGTTCATTCCTGCCATTAAAATGAAAGTTAAATTATCATCTTAAGCATGCCTTTTTCGCTGAACAGAGACTCTCGGTGTCAAACATATGGTTTTTTCCCTCTAGATGTCTTACTAACATTGAAAACCAGTAATACAGTATGTTTGCATCATGTAAACTAGCCTGATGCTTTTTATCTAACAGAAATAATTTCATTCTCTCCAAAATATAAACAGAGGAACTATTATTACACAGTGGGGGCAAAATATAATATTCTCAGAGGCACTTATGCTCACCCCCTCCATAAAAATCCTTGTATTTTGGAGGGAGGGGAAGCAAAATTTGCACTGCCACACACACTGAGGCTGAGCATATGAACATGCATATCATCTAGTAATGCATCATTTGGTAAGACATTTCTTCTTGTCACATGACATGCAGCTCACAATTCCATGAGTGAACCACCTTTCTTGAAAAGTACTGTGTTTGAGGTGATATCAAGTAATAGGAAACAGCTACGATGTTTAATGATGTTTATGATGTTTAATCTATGATGACTATTTCACATATCCAAGTCATCACTTGAAGGGTTTTTTTAATTAAAATTAGTGTTGAGTGGTGGGTAAGGGGATTTGCTGTACACTCAAAATGCTCACCTGCTGTCCTAAAACAATGGACACATGATAAACTCAAGTGAGCATATTCAGTTAATCTTGGGAGATGTTTGCAGGATACACAAAATTTATTCATTTATGAAAATAATTTATATACAGCTCTTCAGCAGGTAGCTCCCAAAGCAGCTAACAATTTCACACACACACAACCCATAATGAAACAAATTAGCTCAGTTGGTTAAAGCATGGTGCTGATAACGCCACGTTTGTGTGTTCAATCCCCATATTGACAGGCTGCATAATCTTGCTTTGCAGCGAGTTTGACTAGATAATCCTCAAGGTCCCTTCCAACTCTATGATTATTAACAATAATAGAATACCAATAAAAACCAGCAAAAGGGTGAAACATTCCATTCATGTGGAAATAGATAATCCTTTAGATACCCTAGTCACAAGCAATTTAGAGCTTTAAACATAAGCACCAACACTTTCACATGCATCAAAATGAAACTGTTTAGGACCTGTTGAGATACTATGATCCCTGTAATCCAGTGGTGGGAGATCTCCTGATCACAGGTCTAATTAGGCATGGCAGGAGCCCCAGTTTGGCCTGCAGAGCCATTTTCTTCAAGTCACTCCAACCTGTCCTACACCTGACATCCTATAAGACAGATGCAAGGCAGGAAAGGATACGACTCCCTGCCATAAGTGGGATTTGCAGGCACCACCAATCAGCAGATTGGTGATGCATGCAAAACCCTGTACCTTTGCCTATATGGTTTGATTTCAAACTGTACAAGCAAAGGAAAACATTCCAGTTGATAACATTGCTTCTGGTGATTGTCAGATGGGTGGCACTTGGCAAAATGACCTAAGGTGGGTAGAAGTTTGGATGATCCAATTTACCACCTCTGCTACAGTTGGTTCCATTTAGGCTCACAACTGTATTTTAAACAAACTGAAGTTTCTGATGAATCTTCAAAGGCATCCCACAAAGAAGGCCTTAAGGTGGTCTAACCTGGAAGTTACCAGAGCAGTTACATCTGTCCAGTAGGAGTTGTAGTTGCTGCACAAGCCTTAGCTTACGTAAATAGCTCATGTTAAAGTAACACTGAATTAGACATGTTTTTATGTCTGTTTTCATAGATGTAAAGTTTTACTATATAGACAAGAATGAAATTCTAACTGCAGTGCTACTTGAGTGCAATAGTATGGAAAGAAGAAGGGGAGACAGATTACCTTTTCTCCTCTGTCCTGGGAACCCTCATGAAATGGGAAGTAATTTTAGAGTCCTTCCTCCCACAATGTTTGGCACCTTTGCATTCTGATGACACAGCTAGTGATATCCCAGGTGATTCAGTGGGCGTTTCACCCTGTTTGACTTGATTATCCATTCCTTCCAAGTGGAGATTAAATCGAGCACCTTCACCTCTCCGGGATTGTGACTTTCTTGAATCCAGGTCAGCATCTGCCTTTCGAAACCGTGAGGATTTGTTTGGTGCTTTTGGCACATCAATGTCTTCTCGGTCCTCAAGAAGTGGACTGGTTTCTTCATCAGCCTCTGAGCCCTGACAGCTGTTTTTGGAATTATCTACATCCATTGGTGAGTCAGGTTCACTCTCTTTCTCAAAAGAAGGAGATTCCCCCCAGCATCCTTGATCTCTTTTCTGAGTGGCATACAAATCAGGTGAGCAAGCATCACAGCCTGCATCTGAAAGTGGGCTCTCAGGCACTACATCCACCTCCTCTGACTCAACAGCTATGCAAGTTACATGCTCAGAGTTGTAGTTCTTAAACGGCTGCAAATTTTGCAAAGTTGCTTGCCTTTCCGGATCATAGTCTTTTGATGGCTGTTTTATATTTGCTACCTTCACAGGGCTGCCTGATGAAAGTTTCCTATGAGTACAGTTTTCCTGATTTTCATTGCAACCCCGATGGGCCTGACTGCCAGTTTTATGTGTTTGATTAGCATTAGCATTTTTCAACTGGTCTCCAGTTTGGATTCCTTTCAAAGACTCTGCTTCTGAAAGCTGATCCCTACCTAGCTGCTCAGCTTCCCAATTACGCAGGGTGGCAGTCTGAGGCAAGGCCACATGCTTGGTATTCATTTCCACAGGTAATCTGGAACAGCCCTGCTGAAGAACATCCTCAGCATTTTTCACTTTGTGTTCAAAAACATTGTCTTGTTTTACAAATGTCATTTTGGGCTCTGCTTCTGCGCTGCAAGTTTTGTTTTGTGAGCTGTAAAAAGAAAAACAACACAAATACAAATAAAATGTTGACCCATAACCAAAGGTAAAACTGATGTTTATCTTCCCACAAATGAACGCTATAGTAACGCTTCACTATCCACAGGGCGGGTGCCTCTACCGAGAAGGCCCTCTGCGTGGTTCCCTGTAACCTCACTTCTTGCAGTAAGGGAACCGCCAGAAGGCCCTTGGAGCTGGACCTCAGTGTCTGGGCTGAACAATGGGGGTGGAGATGCAGTAAGTGTAGAATGAACAGAAGCGCCAGGCATATTTTGATTATGAGTCCTTTTCTCTCCTTTTGTTACATTCTGGATAAATAAATTACCCCCGTGTTCTGTTTTTACCTTTTTGACTCCACTGTTTTGGGTCCTTTATTCTCCATCCAAGAGGTAATCCTCCTTTGTTTGTAAACTAGAGGGGGGAAAGAAGAACCACAGTACAATATATTGCAACAACCAGCTTCCTATTTTAAAACCAAAAGAGATACAATATTATATTTTATAATTGTCTTGGCATCTGAATTTTCTGCAAACTGCAAGCTTGTTTCATGGTGCTTTAGCTAACTCTGGTATGTCAGTGAGGCATGCTCAAAAGGCAGCTGCAGCCAATCATAGCTTCCTGACAAGCATATCTGTATGATACGATAATAGTAATTTGATTACTCGGATAACCTAATACCACCAGTTATTTAATAAAAATGTGTTCTAGAAATGGCATTTCTTGGGTCATCTCTTCTCCAATTCTGTTCATGCTTTACTTCATGAAGGTAATGCAAATTCAGAACTATTAAATCAGATGCTATTTTCAGGTTATTACTAAACAGAAAGTTGGATGAATTTATATGTACAATCAAATAGTTTGTACTATTTGAATTATTCAAAAATAAAACTGTCCAGAATTGATACAATGAAAGAGAGAAGACCAGTGCATTTGAAACAATGCCTTGAGAAACTTGTGCTAAGAAGCTCCACTTCTGCTTCAAAAGGAAGCTCCACTCAAATTCTCTCGGACTCGCGCCTTACACAACCACGTGTGTATAATTCTGACACCTTCACTACACTGTATGGATTCCATGAAATATGTATGCCCTTGCCTATGAAAGCTCATGACATAATAACTGGGTCAGTTTTTCAAGTGCCACAAGACACTTATGTCACTGTATACCAACAATGTATCCCTTCTCAGGCTGAGAATTTTTATTCACAACTTTGAGTTTTACTAAGCAACTTTCTTTGTACAGTGATACCTCGAGTTAAGTACTTAATTCGTTCCGGAGGTCTGTTCTTAACCTGAAGCACCACTTTAGCTAATGGGGCCTCCTGCTGCCGCCACACTGCCAGAGCACAATTTCTGTTCTCATCCTGAAGCAAAGTTCTTAACCCGAGGTACTATTTCTGGGCTAGTGAAATCTGTAACCTGAAGCGGATGTAACCTGAAGCGGATGTAACCCGAGGTACCACTGTACTAGATAGTTCCCATCTTTCATCAATCTTGATCAAATAATAATTATCTTAATACATTCTGGCCTTCCGAAACACATATTACCAGGGCCTCAACAACTAATCTAAGATGCTAAAACAATCAAATTCAGAAGCATACCCTTTGTTCCAAGTACTCATAAAAGTTGCAGAACAACATTATACAGAACTGTGATGCCAATAAATTGACAAGTCAAATACTGTTGTCAGTTAATTCTTGTCAAATGAACACCAAGAATGCTCTTATATGTCTTCCCTTTTAATTGCAGAAGTGACCACTCTTCTTAGATGAAGCCACTGTCTTGTCAAACTATGACATTATAAAAGCAGGACAATGATTTTCAGTATTTAAAGGTAATGTGACAAAAGCATCAGAACTTGTTTTAAATTACTGCAAGCGACCATGCCGAATCTGTCTACTTTACAGCCCAATCCTACGCACGTTGAGTAAGAAACGAGCATCACTTTATTCAGTGGGCCCGTTTCCATCAATTGGTAGAGCACAAGACTCTTAAATCCCAGGCCTGTGGGTTCGAGTCCCATGCCGGGCAAAAGATTTCGGCATTGCAGGGGGGTGGGCTGGATGACCCTTAGGTTCTCTTCCAAGTTGCAGCACGTCTCGTGGACCACAGCCTTTAACCCAAGAGTGTTCCTGACATAAAAGGCTTGGAAGGGCCGCAACCTTTCTCCCAAGCAGAGCACAGGGATCAAGGCTGGCACCTTAAACCCAAAAGCTCTTGGCTTTTGGGTGGAGAGCATGATGGCCACTGTGGCAATGGAACCCCATGCAACTGATGTGCAGGAAATGGAAATGCACACACCCCTTTCCCCTCCCCCCCCCAGCAAACCAGATGAGAAAAGCAAGTGAGTAAGAATGGCCTTTCCCCCCTTCTTTTTGTAGAGAAAGGATCCCCACGGCGATGCAAACCTTTGTTCCCCACTGTGACTGCGGGGCTGGCTTTGCTGCTGCTGGACCTTTGCTCCCTGCTGAAGGGAAGAGGCGGCTGCCACTGGGTCACTTTCCTCTTCCAGGAAGGGGGCTGCGCTTCTTCTTCCGAGCCGCTGCTGCTGCTGACGCCGACGGCAGAGGGGGCGAGCGGGGGGTCCGACCTGATCCTTTTCCTGGGGGCGTCAGACCCCGCACTCATGCTTGGGGGGAGCAGCACCCGCCCTCCGACCCTCCTCCGCTCGCCTCACACGCCCCGGTGGAAGTGGGGGACGACGACGACGACGGCAGGGTCACCACCGGGGGGAAAGCGGGCCCGGGGGCGGCGAAGGGGGAAAGGCGACGGGGAAACTTCCCTTCCACATTCTCCCGGCTGAGGGGAGCGAGGCACCCGCACGCACGCCGGCCCTCGCAGCCGTTGTGAGAGCTTCTTATGCCGCTCGAGGCTCCGCACCGCTTCTCTCCCTCAACCCCCAACGACCCCCCGCCTCTCTCGGACACACTCCCCAAGCTGAGGGAACAGCCTTCGTCGACGGCCCTGCCTCTCCGCCCGCCGCTTCCCGTTTCCCGGCCGAGCCGGAAAGCAAGAGAGCGCCGCCGTCGCAAAGCGGAACTAGAGACGCACGCGAAGCAGCCTCGCGCGCCGGCGTCGCGGAGTCGCTTTACGTCAACCGCGGCCTTGGCGCTGAGGAGGTCGTCGCGCTCTCCTTTCCCGCGCCGGCCTTGAGGGAGGAAGGAAGGAGCGAGCGAGCGGGCGCCGAGGGAAAAACGTCCATTAATCGCCGCTGCTGAGCACGAGGAGGGGGAGGGGAGAGGGCTGCTGAAGCCCCCCCGGCAGAAGTTCGTCCTCCATGGAAGGGGGAGCCGGGAACTCGAAGGGCTCCGGGCTCGGCGGCCTCTTCGGCGGCGCGGCGATGGGTGGGCCCGGCTATTCCCACGCGGACCTGGCCGGAGTCCCTCGTGAGTATTTGGCGAGGGGAGCTTCTTCATTCGTTTCGGGCGTCGGGTTGGGGGTGCCCTATTTTATTAATCCCTCTTTTATAACAAGTGATGCGGGGGGGGAATAAAATGATGATGGTGTCGATACATTGGCAGGATTATTGTAATAACCTGCGGTTTTATAATAGTATATATTTAAAGTAGATGAATAAATGAACAAATTAAGTTAATTTGGATATGCCGAAGATAATAAATTTAAGGAACCGCAGAAATAAGGGGAAGGAAGTCAGGCTTTGAAATGTTAAAATTAGTGAAATGTATAAACCTGAAAAGTATAAATTAAATTTTAAAATAATAATAACCAGCTTTGACCGTAGAATACAATCAAATAAAAGACTTAAAACTGACCGATGTGGCGGAGTAGAATTCTACCTTGAAAGCGTGGGAGGAATATCACATAGGACTGAACAGAAGGCTGGTGCTCTTTCTTGGAGCATGTATTAGATCCTCTCTTTTATTTTCCCTACTGTGCAGTTTTGGACATTTTAAAGCGAAGGAAGTCGGGCGGGGGGGGTGAAGGTCTGGCAGGCAGGTTTGTGGGGCTGCAGCTCGTAAAAGTTGTGAAGGAGGGAAAGCAGCTTAACTCTTCCAGGTGTATTTTCAAGGTCATGGAATGGTAGAGTTGGAAGGGGTCACAAGGGTCATCTAGTCCAACCCACTGCAATGCAGCGATCTTATGCCCAATGTGGGGTTTAAACCCATGGCCCTGAGATTGAGTCTCATGCTCTACTGACTGAGCTATCCCTGTCATGTAAGCATCTGTGGTGTTTCCACCAGGCATGTGGCTGAAAGTGGTCCCTGTTTTAACTTGGGTTTGCCAGCATGATCAAATGCCTCCTTTCTTAACATGAGGGATACCAGTTTTAAGGCCTTGACCCAGTGAATGGTCTGAATAACTGTTGAGCATTTCAGAAAAAGTATGTATTCCAGATTTTCCTGATGTATTCCTGCATGTGGCTTTTCTACTCTGTTGTAAGTAGAGTTTCAAGGTGATAGTTCTACATTAACACAGAGATTTCTTAAATATGGCTACTTAGCCTGAAACTCATGTACAGTACTGGCTTTTCTCTCCTTTCATTCTCCACACTGCTCTCTTCTATACTAACCAGCTTCGTAGGACAGGCATGGCTCACACTATGAATATTATTTCATTGAGTAGGGATTGCTTGGTAGACATAAGCTAAGCATGGCTCACCTTGACTTAGCCAGAATGCAGCTGCTTTGCTTCTCTCTGGTCCTTTATTTGCTGCTGCATTGCCAAGGATTGGTGTGTTGTCTGAATCAGCTCATGTTTTTTCTGGAAGAGCTCATATGATAGTTCTAAGCCAGTCTGGCTTAGCGTTTTGTGCAACCCAGGCCACAATGTACATTTGAAAGTTAACGCTGCTTTAATTTTTCATCTTTTTCTGTCTTAGCCCTTTACTGTCATATGAACTTTTACATCTAGTTATACTGAAATTTATCTTTTGTTTTATATTTTATTTTTTGCAGTGACTGGAATGAATCCTTTGTCTCCATATTTAAATGTAGATCCCAGATACCTTATACAGGTGAGATGTAAATGCTTGTTCAAATTATATTACTATATAGTTACAATTGATTGCTAAATGTTCATTTAAGAAATTTATATAAAGGTTATGAGTATATGCATGTAAGGTAAAGGTAAAGGGATGCGAGTGGCGCTGTGGTCTAAACCACTGAGCCTCTTGGGCTTGCCAATCAGAAGGCTGGCAGTTCAAATCTGCTCAACGGGGTGAGATCCTGTTGCTGTGTCCCAGCTTCTGCCAACTTAGCAGTTCAAAAGCACACCAGTGCAAGTAGATAAATAGGTACTGCTGCAGCGGGAATGTAAATGGCATTTCTGTGCGCTCTGGCACTTGTCACAGTCCTCTGTGTGCCAGTAGTGGCTTAGTCATGCTGGCCACATGACCCAGAGAGCTGCAGAAAAACACCAGCTCCCTCGGCCTGAAAGCTAGATGATCGCCGCAACCCCATAGTCGCCTTTGACTGGATTTAACCATCTAGGGGTCTTTACCTTTTTATCTATACAGTAGTACCTTGCGTTGCGTAACCCTCTGGTTACGTAAACTTCAGGATGCGAATGCAGCAAACCCGGAAGTATTTGTCCGGGTTTCACCGCATGCACAGAAGCGCTCTATTGCACCGCACACATGCGCAGAACAGTCACCTCCGGTAGTGAAGACCTCGGAATCCAACCGGAGCTCTGGAATGGATCCCATCCACAACCGGAGGTACCACTGTACGTGTGTAAGTAGATGTTGGCCCAGTTAGCCATGGTTAGCCCTGGAAGGTTAAACCACAAGCACAGATTCTACTAATGTGCTAAGCCAAACCACAACTTTGCACAGGAGCAAATGAGACACTTGTCACTCTGGAATCAACCCATGCGCAGATGAGGTCATTGTATAGTTCCAAAAAGATTTTGACCAGTTTCCTCATCAAGCGCTCCAAATTGAGGACGGGTCCTCTCATATTTCAGTAAATGAATAAGGATAAATGGATAAACCTTAACAGAAGAGTTGAGGTTCTCTGTTAATTCTGTTCATAAAAGATCAAGTCAGTGGGCAGTGTGAAGTGGCCCATTTTCAAACAGTTCAGAAAGATAAATATATCTAGATGTTTAGCCCTTCTTAAGCATGCACCACCCACTCTTACAAGCTAGAAGATAAGTTGGGAGCTCCCTTTCACAGGGTTCAAACATGCAGTGTCCACTTAGTGTTCAAGTGCCTCTTTGCCATGCTTGCTCTTAACCATCTACAGCCACACAGTCCCAGCTTCTTGCAGCTTCTAGGTCTGTAGGCTAGTATGGGTAGAAACTAAGTGTGAATTCTCTCTAATCTGAGAACCAGTGATACAGAGGATTTTGTTTCTAAACCCCAGTGGTGGTCAGCTGTCTTTGTCATCTCCATGTCTGTGACAGTGTTACACTGCTGGAAGATAAAAGTACTGTCCATGTTAGCTGTCTGTCAGCTCCTCTGTTCTGGAGGCAGCTGATACCAGTGGGGGGCAGTATTGTGCTTCTTTGAGAGTGTGCTAAGCAGTCAATATCCTGCTCAGTGCTAGACTAGAAGCTTACACTCATGGTCAACATGCAATGCATGTAACATGCAATGGCTTGAATTTCTGTGGTAGATTTATTTACCATGTATTATTCTCTTATGGACCTTTTTATCTAACCTTTCATTTGAGCACCTGATTAGCTCAGAGATAGCAAGGCTCCTTATTTTTCTCTTAAGTAACACTTCGACATAAGTGTCAACACAGTCGAATGAATGTATTGCACCTGTTTTTATAAAGCGAACGAGTTTTTAGCCGCAAATGTAATTTAAAAGGATATTTCCGTTTCAGGACACAGATGAGTTCATTTTACCCACTGGAGCTAGCAAAACTAGGGGCAGGTTTGAGCTGGCATTCTTTACAATTGGAGGATGCTGCATGACAGGTATGGGTAACATTTAAGTTATATTGTGATGTTGTTCTGTTTTAAAATGGATAGAATTTGTATGTGTGGGTGGGTGGTGAGTGTAGTGTATAAAAATATATTTGTGATGTATCAAATTTAGCCAAGTCTCCAGTGACATACTTCTTGTCTAAAACAAGCAACACAAACTTGAGTGCATTATAGTAACAAATTCTAGAGGGGTAGTGTGTTACTCTTTTGTAGCAAAAGTAATAGTCCTGCGGCACAACAGAACAGAGTCTTCTAGCACCATTGAGAGTGTCAATGATTTACACTGTTTTCACGGTGCATTAATTGTGATCTAGGTTGTATCTTCCCCCCATTTACACTGTTGATACTTTTTCTGTAAGCTCAGGGCAATTTATTTTTTAAATGCCATTCCCTTTGAAGGCTTTTCTGGACATAATCATCAAATTGTAACAACAGTTGCAAGGCCTTCATTGCCAAAAATGAACGATGGAACATTTGAGTGAAGGTTTGGGGTGTCTGAGACTGTTGTTGATTCCCTAAATTTCAGTGGTAGTCAGCTGTCTGTGTCATTACCATGCCTGACAGTGTTACACTGCTGGGAGATGAAAATATTGTCCAGTCTGTCTGTCATTGTCACCGTTCTGGAGGCATTTTGGCAGCAGGGTGGGGCAGTGCTGTGCTTCTCTGAGAGTGTGCTAAGCAGTTAATGTCCTGCTCAGCACTAGAATGGGAGCATACATATCAGCTGCATTTATGTCTGCAGTATAGCATATGCTGTTTGAAAATGGCATTTGTGGTTTTTCTGAACATACAAACTTTGCAGTTTTATAACAGGTTATCGAAGATTCTATGCATAGACTAATAGATATTTTTTGCTGCTGTGGCATGATTTGGTATTTTTCCATCTCACTTTCCTACATCTTCTAGGGGCTGTTTATTCTCCCCCACCCCATTGTAGAGAATACAGTAGGTAATTGCTATGGGGTGTGATTGTACAGGAAGAGAGAACATAAGAACAAAAAATAAAGAGCAAAGAAAGATTGGGCAAGTGACTCACGCAGGCCACATTCGCTATTTTGCCTGTAAAATGTAAACTGCCTTCAATAATACAACATATGCCTGTATATCTGCTTCAGTAGAAGCGTATCATTATTATAGTTTATTTTTCCGTAGACTGCATGTTTAATTGGTGAGCTGTTTTAATCCTTACTGGAGTGTGTGTTCAGTTTTCATTTCCTGTGGTTAATCCTGATGTCCTGCCTTTTAGGAGCTGCATTTGGTGCACTAAATGGCCTGCGACTGGGCTTGAAGGAGACACAGAGCATGGCTTGGTCTAAACCTAGAAATGTACAGTAAGTACATAATTCCAGATACTTTTCAGCTTTCAAGGGTTGCTCATTTTTCATTTTGTTTTCAGAAGAATTCATAAGTATTCATGGTCTTACAGCCTTCCAGATACTTATTTTCTTGCTTGCCTTGAATTTAGACTTCCTATAAGTGTAAGTGAGATATCATTAAATTCGCCTTTAGTGCAGTCAGGATAAAATTACACTTCTGTGTAAGTCTTAACTTATAAAGCCTTTTGTGCCCATAAAGCTAAAGGACTAAATACCAAATCTGGGGTGTTTTAGTATTCCTGACAGCGGATTGTCACTGCCCTGAGTTGTGTGAGAAGTCTTGAATTAGGATGAGCTCAACGTGTGGTGGTGATCACTTCATTAATCTTAAAAAGAAGGTAATTGAGTTATTTCTGAGGAAACACCTTTTTGTTCTCTTTCTATCCCCTCCTATCAATTTGTGCATGCTTACATTATTAATTATTTAATTAATTAATTAATATACCGCCCTATACCCGGAGGTCTCAAGGTGGTTCACAGAAAAGATCAACGTAAAGAACACTATATATATACTGTAATCAAAATAAAAAGAACCCAATAACACCCCCACACCCACACACCAAAAAAGAGCCACATTTTAAAAGGGCATAGGATGTCAATACATGCACATATTCACTTGATTTCTATAAGCTTTACTTTCAAATGAGATTTCTTGTTCTTTCAGAGAAATCTTGGCCAAAAACAAATTATGCTGGACATAGAAATTTCAAATTCATGATCCTATGGCATTTTTAAAAAATGTATATTGAACAGATTGTTATGTAGAAAGATGGCAAACATTAAATCCTTTAGACCAGCAGGTGGCAGCAAACTAATATTAATGCTCTACTGGACATTCAGGAAGATATGCTGAAGGTCAGCTATCCCAGTCACTCCATTCCTAGCAGTTGCAAGGATAAATATTCTCCACAAAATGTGGCTCATATGTGGCCCTCATTTGTAAAACTGTTTTAAAGGAAAACTATAACAATATCTAAAGATTTATGTATAATCCTTTAATTATCCATCTGTTAGTACTTCTTATTAACATTTTCTAGAACAATGGGGGTACAGAAACTGTTAACATTTTGGTGCATGATCCCAGACGGAAGACATTATTATTATTATTATTATTATTATTATTATTATTATTATTTATATACTGCAACATTGTCACAGAACTAGCAAAGATAGGTTTTGGAAAAATGGCAAGTGTATCCTACACAATAGGGAAGTTATATGTTCTCTAAACTGGAATAACCCAACTGCCTCTCAGAATCCATGACATACCCTTTTCCTCGAATCATCAACAATTCCCTTCTGATTCTTCATTATTCGCAGAAGAAGAGGAGTTTGGATTTGATATCCCGCCTTTCACTCCCTTTAAGGAGTCTCAAAGCGGCTAACATTCTCCTTTCCCTTCCTCCCCCACAACAAACACTCTGTGAGGTGAGTGGGGCTGAGAGACTTCAGAGGAGTGTGACTGGCCCAAGGTCACCCAGCAGCTGCATGTGGAGGAGCGGAGACGCGAACCCGGTTCCCCAGATTACGAGACTACCGCTCTTAACCACTACACCACACTGGCTCTCAACAATCTCAACTGCCTCTCAGAATCCATGACATACCCTTTTCCTCGAATCATCAGCAATTCCCTTCTGATTCTTCATTATTCGCAGCTCTGTGGAACTGCTGCTCCTATTGGTCTGCCTCCTGTAGCATCCATATTAGACACTGAGATTGGACACAAAAGTTGCCTCCCATCTTTCTTCCATTTACCTCAGTTCTATCAATATTCATTGCTCAGACATGTTAACTCCAGATTCTGTTAAAGTACGGTGGATTAAAAAAGGACACATTGGCCTGCATTAACGCAATTGGCAGCCCACATTACCTGAATGATCAGTTGAAATATATTCTCCCATAGGATCTCACTAGTCCAAAAATTAAGGCTCTGTGCGAGTATTCAAGCTACAATGACTGTACAGGTATGTAGCTCGCATCTTAGATGGGGGTTACGTTCCTGGCCAATGTGTGTATAAGCAAAACCGCATAAATCCAGGATCCCCTGGAACCAGGGCCTCTGCAAGGTGGAGGTCTGCTTGCCTGGCTATGGGGAAGAGGCGCGAGGGCTCTGACAAGGTCCCAGGGCCCAGTAAGCGCTTGCCCAGCTCTGGGAAGGAGGAGGGAGAGCTCTAGGACCCTTCCAGAGCCATAGCACCTCCTTCCCAAAGCCTGACGCCTCGCTAACCTGACTTTGGGAAGGAGGCGGAGGACTGCTCCACCTTCCCAAAGCCCGGTAAGCCCACAATTGAAGCTTTGCACAAGAATGTGGGGAGAACAAATAAATAAATAGTGTGTTTCCTCTGTGCTCCATTTATTATTCCCCCTCCCCTTCCACTCAAAGCTGCAATTGCATAAGTAAAATAAATGTAAGATGTAAGTTAGCTGTACAGCATTTGCTACTATGAGTTAATAATGAATCATCAATTTTATAGCAAGTAGTCCTGAATCTCCTGGGTTAATAGAACCATAAAAAAAACAGAAGGGAAATTGGCATGGGTGTTCATTCAGCACATGTGTGTGCAAGTCCTAGCAGCTAGGCAGGATTGTAATAAGCAAATTATATGGCAGTTCTGCTTGGGCAGGAGCTTGCACACTGGGAAGAACATCTTTCGATTTAGTTTCACTTTTCTTGCTCTCTGTAAGGTGCACAGCATGCTGTGAGCAGATAACACCTTGCACGTTCTGAAAGGTACCTTTGTCTCCCGTTCATCATTTGTCCCTAGGTTCCAGCGGTAGTCAGCTGTCTGGGTCAGTATCATGCCTGTGACGGTGTTACACTGCTGGGAGATAAAAGTACTGCCTGTTTTATCTGTCTGTCACTGTCTCTGTTCTGGAGGCAGCTGACACCAGTGTGGGGCAATACTGTGCTTCTCTGAGAGTGTGCTGAGCAGTTAACATTCTACTCAGCACTAGTCTGGGAGCATACACACTTGTTCAGCATGTGATTTTAATTTCTATGGTAGAGGATGTTTGACCTTTCTCCCCCTTTGTTTTTATAAAGTTTATAAGAAGTGATATTTAAGGATGTCCAAATTAAAATGTGTATAATTTAGCACTTGGATTTTTGCATGCTTAACAGTCTTCCAAAGGACAAGCTCCTTAATGCAATCTAAACTATTTGGGCAGTCTTGGTATAATGTCTTCTAATAGCAAACTCCCTTGTTGAGTGCTGACAGAACTGTAGCCAAATCCAGGTTAATGTAAGAGCATCAGCATATTCAGGGGAACTCCCAAGGCTTGCAGAGATAGGAAAAATGAACAAGAGCACTCCACACTGCACTGTGATCTAATTCTTAAAATATGTAGAGCAGTGTACTGGTAAAAATTGTTAATCTAGAATTGGCTCAGTTAACATGGTTTCCTTTGATGAAAGCACTTTTCTTTAGAATGTAAAAAAATCAGCCTTGCATTTTGATTTAAAGAATTGCTTGATGAATATATTCAAATCAGTTGTCTGTCTTGGAGGGGGAAATTATCTAGCTTCAACAGGCTCCCAAAGCTGTTTTCTAAATTCAAGCCATAGCTGAAGGAGGGGGGAGGAATTGGATTATTAAGGCACTGTACTGCATCTTTGGTAGGTACCTATGCATAGAAATACTTCTTCATTCCTAGGCAGCAGTCACCCCATTCAGAATTTTCAGTCCTGATTTCAGATTTACCCAAATATGGTTGCTTCTGGAATCATGTTCTAATGACCATTTAATTGATATATTAGAACTAAGAGAAATGTCTATTTAAACATGTGCTTTGGGTAGTTCATTTAGTTTGTGTCCCATGGAATCTGTTCAGAAGCTTCAGTTATTCAGACTAATTAATGCGGCAGAAATGATTACCGTATTTTTTGCACCATAACACTCACTTTTTTCCTCCTAGAAAGTAAGGGGAAATGTCTGTGCGTGTTATGGTGCGAATGCCTACAGATGGCGGGGGGATCGGCTGCAGTTGTGAGCAGAGGATCCATGGTTCCCCTTCCTTCCCTCCTCCGCTTTGAAACAGCAAAGCAGGAGAAGAGCCGCTGAGTAGGGAGGAGAGAGGGACAGAGAGCCTGCTTCTTTAAAGGAGCAAAGCGGGAGAGGAGAGGAGCCGCTTACACGGGTCACCCCAAATTCACCAGCAGATCACATAGCATGTCCATGGCTACAGCTTGCACCAAAAAAATCATGCACCCACTGTTGCCTGGGGCCGCGGTGGTGCAAAAACATGGTTACAAAGCATGGATCCTCAGGATTTTTGCATTGGGCTACCCCAAACTTACCGTCAGATCACATGTCTGTGGCCACAGAATGAACCACAAAAATCATACATCCACTGTTTCATTTAGAATATTTTTTGTCTTGTTTTCCTCCTCTAAAAACTATGTGCGTGTTATGGTCGGGTGCGTGTTATAGAGCGAAAAATACGGTATATTATGCTTCATAGCCCCAATACAGTGCTCTTCATGCCACAAGGCAAAGTGCTTCTGAAACTGAGGGACTTCCAGAGGCTGTTTTTGAATTAGGTGCAAGGCTCTGGTATTTAAAGGGGTGGGGGGATAAAAAGAAAATTCACTGTGGGTATGATCAAGCCATTATGCACACCTTAACTAATTATTTGGATCACAGTCCATGTTTTGTGCACTTGCTTTCTCCAGAACCTGAAACATGCTAAGTAGGTTGGACTACAGAAAAATCTATGGATCTACTTATTTAAAAAAGAAGTGAACAATTAATCTTTTAGCTAGGATGCTTATGGAAAAAGAAAACCTGGAAAAAATATTACGTAACACTGAGCTCCAAATTTGCATTTGAGTTACATAAACGTTTTAATTAACCTTGGCACGTAGTGCCACCTGCCTTAAAGCAGAGCAGATTTGTTCAAAAATGCAAATGAATTTAACTTGTCCTTTCAAGTTAGGTTCCTGTAGTAAAACCTGTATTGCTGGTGTGCTAGAGATCAAACGTTTGTACAGCATTTGATTTCTCCAGGTAGAACAAGTTTCATTTAAGCTTTCCCTTTTTCACTCTTGCCTTATGAAATGCATGGAACAGATTCTAGGACAGAAGGCGTGAGCAGAAGAAACTTAAGTTGTCTTTGGTTCTGTTTAGGCCTTGAAAACAATATAGCCTATGATAAAGCAGTACAGCTCAATCTCTTTCTCTCATTACTTCCTTGTAGGATTTTAAATATGGTGACAAGGCAAGGGGCATTATGGGCCAACACTCTTGGATCTCTAGGTAAGTAAGTTTGTTGTGTAAATCAAATCTACATGGGAAATGTCAATATCATTCTCTGTAACTCAGTTGAATTTTTCAGTAATCCTGGAAGTCTACTAGAATTAGAATGGAAGTTTTGTCAAGGATTCTGGCTTCTTCGGGTTTGGAAAGTCATTGCACTGCATTGCAAAGCATAAAATGAATCTAGGGCCTGCTTGCCTTTCCTTAAATGAGATTTAGAGGCCTGAAAAATCTCCCTTTGTCACAGAAGACTCTGGCATCTTCAAGGATTCCCTCCCCGCTTTCTGCTCGCCCCCATCAGCAGGGAAATCATAGATCATGGAAAATTGCCATTTGAGCTCAAAGGTCCCAAAGTTCAAGATTCCACCCTTGCAAGTGATACATTAACAGACACTTCGCAGCTGTGTTTGTTTTCTTGAGTAACATTTCCTTGTTTGTCATAGTCCTTTACCCTGACCTGTCTAGTGACAAGTCTGCAAATATTTTAGAATTCAATTCCTTTCTGGGAAGAAAATATTCAGTTGTGGGCTTTAGGATGGGTGGGTGAGTGTGGCTCTACTTCCTAACCAAAAGACAAATTCAACTGCTGTTCTTGGTTTCCAGTATGAGATTAAGAAAGGTTTTATAGGATGTTTAAAAGTCATCCTTTTGAAATAGTGTGAAATAAGTTTTTCAAAAGTTATAGTGGGCCCTAATCTGTTTCAACTGTGTTGCTCTTTTATGTTCAGTATTTGTAAAACACTGCAGGTCTGCTCATTTGGGTTTGCTGCTGACCATACTTGTATAATACAACTGAATAATGTTGGTGGTGCTTTTCAAAGGTTTTGGCCCCAATTGATTGATATTTGCATTTGGCACTTGTGTAGAACCATTCAGCTGATCCCGTTGAAACACTTTAGTAGCAAGTTACCTTTCCCTTCAGAAGCTTCAGTGCTTTCATGTCCCCTGAATCTACACATTCTGCCATTTCCTTATGTTACAGGGCTGCATTTTGCCTCTCTGATTAACTTACCTCCTCATTTCATCACCCAAAGTTAACTAAGTTTACAGAAAGGTTTCGTGCCCTCTTCTCATCATTGATATCACTCTGCACATGTCCATACCCTGAAAAGCCTCTCTGGATGGCCAATGGGCACTGTTGAACAACATGGAATGGCGCTACTGGGGGTGAGAGGGTAATGGGAAACTTTCATTCATTGATCTTAAGTCAACTTCCTTAAAATGCAAGCTCAGTTTTGGGCACTTTCCCCAAGAGAGAATGATACTGAGACCAGAATCTTACTGGGTTGTTCTGTGTTGGACATGTGCTGTTGTTGTTGTTTGTTCGTGTTCTCACTCTCGACTTTAATTCAATTCCAGCACTGCTGTATAGCGCATTTGGAGTCATAATTGAAAAAACTCGAGGTGCAGAAGATGATCTGAACACAGTTGCTGCTGGGACCATGACAGGCATGCTGTATAAAAGCACAGGTACGCTGGCAAAATTACCTTTATTCATTTTGGTTCTGTGTACAGGAGTTGGGTCAAAAGTAAGCTTATCTGTTCTGTGTGTGCTTAATGTCATGTTTACTGACGTGATTATATATTCTTAAGAACAAGGCATGAGCCATGTGAAAACTCAGTTTCCCTTTTCCATATGCATTAAACCTTTGTCTGAAATCCTAATACAAGGGCTCTGCCTTTAATGAGTTCTGCATTCTGATTAATGGTGATAGAAACTGTTAATCCAGAGCTAAAATAAACAAACAGTTCGTAAAATAGAAATTGGGGGTAAATATATGAGAGAATGCTTTGTTTTGTGTGGTAATATTGAGGGCTTTAAAATTTGTCTTACTGTGATAAGACAGAATAAATTTAAATGTGAGAAATGTTCTAAATATAGACTTTAGCTTTTCGGTGTTGTGGTAACAGCAGATTACCCAAGTAATTGAGCTGCACAGTGCATATAGTCTGAGAAATGCATTGACAATGAAAATGACACCAGAATTTGGTCGTGAAACTCCATAACAGTTCTCTGGCAGTTAGCTATAGTTCATCCAGAAACAGTAAGGATTAGTGTAAAAAAAGACATCCTACAATTTTAGCCCGACAGGATAGCACTATATGTAAGATGATTCAGACTGTAGCTGGAAAACATCACTGATAAATGATATTTGAAACACAAAAAAACTCTATGCTTCCCTTAGGAACAAAGGAAGGGTTGTGCAGCCTTAGGTTATATACCTCAGAACCCAATGCAAAAATTTATTCCAAATTCTCAAGTGGAAACAAATATGTTAAGAGACATTTGTGCTGGCATAATAGATCTGCTCTGTGTGCAACAGTTAAAGACAACAAAAGAGCTGAAGAAACTAGGCCATGGTTTTTTTACACAGATTTTAACACACTGGAAGCAGTAAATAGGAAACCATTTTATCAATTGTAGAGCAGGCTCCTTTTTAAAAAGTCTGTCCATCTTTTCTAGCTAGAAATATTTACCTGAACTTCTACCTCCTACAGCTGTAATAGATCACTCTCCAGGTCCAGCCTGGTCCAACATTATCATAAGCAATAAAGCTATTTGTTCTGTTTGTTTCAACATTAGTTAACTTTCAGGGCTCCTCCCAATTTTAAATGGCAGGTTTATGTTATTGACACATGCGACTGCAATTCTGAAAGCAAGTCTTATCTTAGCAAAGTGCCATTAGATTAAATATGACTAGTATCGGAAAACCAATTGAAATTAGTGATGCATTAGCGAAAAACATGAAAAAGATCTGTCATCATTTTTGAGTGCCAAAAGTACATGGATCTATAGAAAGGAAAAAATGTATTCAAATCTTTGTTTGCGCTTATTGAAAAGTTCGCCACTTTGGTTGTCTTTCTATGAACAGTCTTTGCTTTTTCCAGTTAATAGTTGCTGCCTGTTGCCTTCTGTCTGCCATATAAATTAAACTTGGAGTTAGAGTGGCAGCAGGATTTGGAAGGGTGTGTGGGTGTATTTCAGAAACTAACTCCCCTGGTTTGGAAAATGAGGCATTAAAGCTAAGCAGCCCTCTTTGTCTCCATTCTCCCCCAAAAGATTGAACTGGGAAACCTTGGAAGCTACTTCCCATGCAGCAATAGATTCTTTCAAGTATGCTTAGGAAGGTTCAGGAGCATCAAGATTTAAAGCTGAGATGTGCGGTTTGCAGAAGCCTATACCAGCAGGGACAGTTGGTGTATCTGAGCTTTCTTACTATAACTCAAAGCTCTTTCTGAGAATTCTGCATGAGAACTTGGAGGAGGAAAGCTAATTATGAGGGAAACCCAACAGAAATTAAATCATCACTACTTGGAAAATATATTTGTGGAACCAGAATGTGTGGTGCTTTATAACTATGCCTGTATAATTGGAGATCTAATGAAATAGTTTGTATTGGTGGCATTATTCTGGATATATGCAAGCTAAATAGAAACAAGCAATGGCACAGGAACCAGCTAGGTTGGGTTTAACGGAGGTATATGGAAACTTCTAGGTTTTGGGAGTTTGATAGCCCTGCACAGCAATTGTTCTTTTATTTTAGAAAGTGGATGGTTCTTGTCTGACATGCTTGGAGCTTTCATCAGGCTTGAAACTGGGTGTTTTTCTCTTGCTCACTTCTTCATCAGTGGAAATGGCATGATTTCTATTGAAAACCATTTGGTTCTATTCACATAGAGTGGGTCCCACCGTTGTCAATTGTCCCAATAATTATAAATTTAAAACATGCTACACCTGTAGGCTAGAATGACCTGTTTACTAGTGCCATCGGAAAACACAGCACTTTTTACATTTTTACACAAAACATTTTACATTCGAAGGCTGATTTATGTAACAAAAACTACCATGAAATAAAGCAGATGGCATGCCACCCACACCTGGTATGAAATGCAGAGGTGTGTGACTTTGCATTTATTTTATTTTTAGCAATCCCATGATTTGGAGGGGGGATTTCCAATGGCAATCAGGAAGTTGTCTCTGTGGAGGTGGCCTTATTATGGCAGAAGTTGGTACTGGATAGGCCTTCCCAAGTGGCAGGCTCTGTAAGTGTCTGCTTTCAAATATTGCAGCCTGCAACTCCTTAAGTCATGTTTTGACATTCTCCTATCTCAACATGTGTATGTAAGAGAAAGATAATGACAGCTGCTTGTTTTGGGGGATTCAGTAAAGTGACTTGCTATCCAAGGCTAGCAGAATTGACTTCAGAGGAGGGACAGGAGTACATTCGCCTATCGCTTAGCAAGCAGAACTGAAAAGGGTCAAGAGAGTTCTAAGCCCTGTTACTCAAAAGGCACTCTTTCTTCTTTTTGCCAAACTTGCTTTTTTTAAAAAACAACACATATTCACCTTGATGTGAATATTTTCAGGCAGGAAAGGCAAACACTGCCAGCTGTGCAAATGCAAACTGAATTTCACACAAGTGACTTGGTTGTATGTTGGTGCTTAGTTCTGCTGTTCTCCTTTGGGGTGTTCCATAGCTGGGTGTTGGACAACTACATTGCAGTGCAAAGGGTTTCATTGCAGGGCTTTACACATCAGAAAAAATGAGAATTGGTTTTCATCTCCATGAGCAAGTTCTTCTGGTGTGTTACACCAGAATTAAGCCCAAACTAGACTAGCTTTTCCCCCTCTGTCCTGGTTGAAAATACAACTCTTAAAAGAGTCAAGACTGCATTAAGTGTTCTGTTGTAGTTCCTGTTATTTCATGAACTGCTTTTAGCTATATCACATATAAAGTCACGGCACAAAAATCCTGTCACCTAGCCCGTTGTAGGCTGTATATATAGATGGGATTTTCTCCCTGCTCAACATAGTATTTTTTATCTATCAGTGCAAAACATAATGGCTTTGCTGCAAACTGTTTTTTTCTACGGCAGTAGAAATGATCCTCGGTAAAACAAATCTAAACCTATAGAAAGGGGATTCTGGTACCATAAAACTAGCTTTACACTAGCCACTAGTTAAGTATAATTTTCATAGTGGTAATGTTGGTAGTTTATTTTACCAAAAACAACCAAGGTTCTTGTGGCACCTCAAAGCTTAACAAACATATCACAGCATAAGCTTTCATAGACCACCCAGTCCATTAAAAAAAGTCTTTGAAGTGCCACAGAACTATTGTTTATGTTTTCATACATTCATATTCCAGCTAGGGCTGAAATTTAATATATTTGACCCTTTTCTATAAGTGGAATTGTTTTTTCTTCTTCACACCTTATGTCATGAACCTAAATGTAGCAGTCATTGGGTCTGTGAGTTAGGACACCTAAAATTTCTTCCTACTAATAAGTGGCTTAGCTTGTGAACCACTGCTTTAAGATGTTGTTCCCACTGAGGTGTGTCAATATTTTCCAAAGCAATGGCCATTTTTGTGACCTCGGGTACTGTGTTTTACTTGTACAAATGTTCTAGTACGGCACAGCCCATGCGACTAAGCCCGACATTTATTTGCTGATCTCTTTTCTTTACTGCTACTGTTTTCCACAGGTGGACTGCGAGGGATAGCGAAAGGTGGCGTTGCAGGACTCATGCTCACTAGTCTCTATGCTCTCTACAACAACTGGGAGCACATGAAGGGCTCAGTGCAGAGGCAATCACTCTGAGCAGCATTGAGAACTGAGAACCTACACATGTAGTGCAATCAGACTTGAAACCTTTCAGTACAGCATGGAGCAGAATGGAAATAAAGACTAGAAAACCTCACTGTGACATGGTTATCAGAACCGGTCTATCCTTCCAGCTGCCAGATGGTAACTTGCTAGTATCTGTGAGGGTGTGATGAAGTTGTCAGCTGAAGATCTTGTTTTGGCAGCATGTTCACTTTTGCCTGGGCTAGTTATTTTACTTTACATAACCCAAGTTAATTGTCTGTCCCGTGATGAGGTTTATGTACCTATACTGTTGCTTGATTTGGTTCTAATAAAAAGTTTTTGTCCCTACAGCTTTTGCCACTTTTTAAATCCTCTGTTGGTAATAGGCAACTTGTTTCTTGTAGCAGGTAACTGTGCCTCAGTACATTAGAGTGATTTTACAACTTGCACAATTCAATTCATTTGCTTTATAACTTCTGTTCTGAATTGTGTCGTGTCCAGTATTGGGGAACAAGATTCCACCTTCTGGCCTCTACCTAAATTAATCTGCTGAGTGAGGTTCATTTGATGATGCTACCATAATCTAGTTTTCCTCTATAGAAACATGTATATGTAAAAATATAATAAGGAATGAAAAATATAAAGCATGTTGAG
Organism: Podarcis raffonei; assembly: GCF_027172205.1. Lineage (NCBI taxonomy): Eukaryota > Metazoa > Chordata > Lepidosauria > Squamata > Lacertidae > Podarcis > Podarcis raffonei. The sequence goes on from NC_070606.1 coordinate 24,803,211, forward strand.
TCTGTATTGTTCTTGTTCTATTTCAGGTTTAACCAAACTAACAAATTCTTTGTTGGGTTTCATGTTTATATTTTAAGGTATTGTCAGCTAACTGAACCAACCCCTTAACCCATGGCAATTATGGTGCTGGAGCATGAGCTCTATGCTGCCACATAATGCACAACCCTGCTGCTGAGCAGACAGCAGGCCCAACCTTGCCTTACTAGCAGAGTTGGGTGTGGTCTGCTATTCCAAATGATTCAGCTTTCTAAGAAACTTAACTCGGATTGAGTTGTCAGTATTTTCTAGTATACACATGCAAACCATATAATTATACAAAGTCTGCACATGTCAAACTAAGAAGTTGCCACTGTTTCTGTGTATGTACCCCGTTTATAACATTTTCACAAAATCTCGCATGAAGAAACAGAAGTATGCAAAGACGAAACTTGGTTTTTGTTCACAGCAATGGTTTAATGGAAAGACTTAACATCAGGAAATATTGAACTGATGAAGAGAGCGCATTTTTTAGGACTTGATAAAGACAGTAGGCTTGGCCTCCATTTTCATCATTCATTTCAGGTCAACTATCTGAGGTTTGTTAAACATTCAAAAGCCACACATTTCCATTAAATGGCTCAAACTACTACTGCAATTAAAGGAGTGCACTGGTTAAAGACAGGTGACAATAACCCTTTTGCTACTGAAGGCCTAAGTTTATATAATTTTCAGTAGTTTAGATCAGTCTAATCATACCAGTCAAAGAGCACTTTAAGATGATTTTTTGACAAAGATCAGAGCTGCTCAGAAATGCCTCAATATCCTGTGATACAAGGCAAGTGGTATTAAGGTTGTACTTAAGCAACATTTTCTTTACCCCAAACACCTAAATCTACTTAATCTAAATGTATCAATAATAGTATAAAGTTAAGAAACATGGAAGTTAAATTTGCATTGAATAGCAATGTGCTTTAGAATACCTAGACACCACTTGAATCCTGGTCAATTTCCACAACTTAAGGTTGGCACCAAGTTACTGGGAAGCTTCTGATCTTGTTTGGCATAGGATCCATTCCAAGAAAATAAAACATTTTAACCACTTGGTATGAAGCTCTAAAACAATCATTGTTGCATAAGAGCAGGATCACTTTAAATATATTGGTCTAAAATGTCTAATATATTTACAACCAGGAGTTGTTTAAAATAAAGGATAGGCTTGCTAAATAAAAGGAGTTATCCCTCCCTGGGGTCTAAGTTAGAGTTTACTTCTAAATCCTCTACTCAGCAGTCATGGAACAGGAAGCAAGAGTCTTTTGTGCCATGTGTACTCCAAATATAATCAGGAAGTTATTTCAAAGCACTGACTTCCATGTGACCAGCCAGAGAAAGATCTTCATTTCATAGGCCCCTAGGATGCATACAGTTGCTTCTTTGCGGCATGAGTCAAATCCACAGCCCAAAGTTGACAACCATAACTCAGCTACATACAGCTTTAAAGTGAAGTTTGGAAGAGGCAGATGAATCAGCCACATAAATGCAGTAGATTGCAGTCAGTACAAATGTGCGATGATCAGCAAAACTCTTCAAACAGTCCAGGTTTTTCACATCTAGAAATGCAATCCAGAATTGTTACATTAGAACAGAAGCTACACAAAAAAACAAATCTTTTTTTCAAATGCACCTGTCTTATTAGATTCAATTACTGGAAACAGTAATATTGCTGGAATTGTGCAACTACACCCATGATATCCTTGGAAGGTTAAACGCACTCTATCAGCAGATCCTGGTTGTAGGCTACGTACTTTGCAGTGTACATTCCTGAAGCAATTGACCTGGATAAGGGTTCATAGACCAGTGCAACAGTTAGTCAATGCCTACACAATGCCATCATATGCACATTAAACTTTCCCCTCTCCCTTCAAACATGCCATGTGGCTAACAAGATAAACCTATAGAAACTCCAGAGCAAGGAAATTCCCTCGTCTGAAGGTCAATGTGGGCGAACTGTTACAGAGCAACTCAGTAGTGACACCCAGCATTGCAGATTGTCATCACATTACCCATTCCATCACAAGGGAGAGCATCTGGTTTCGAGAATATGACCACCTCAGATTTCATCACAAAAATCTAAAGTGTAGGTTAAAAAAGTTGTGCATAAAGATCCAAGGAACACAGGGCAAAATGACTGGGTTACAATAACGATTCACAGTTCAAGGAATCAGGGATGGTAATGTTTGATCCCTCAAGTTTTTAGGAACTTCGGCTGCTTGAAACCTTGGAGGTGAATAAACAAGCTTATCAAAGGAAAGGTGTTAAAGACTCTTGCTAAAATGAGAAATGGCAGCTGAATGGTACCTGTAGAGGATTCTGATATAGCCATTTCTCTCTCTCTCCATTCAGCTTCATACATGCAAAGAGGTCACACACTGTAGGAAGGCCATAGTCCTGGAATAAAAGGCAGATGTCATTAAGCTGCACCTAGTGTGGACCACCATGCTAATCCTGTATTTTTGAACAAGCAACAAGTGGTGCTAAAAAGTAATCTTAAGATGCTAAGACTGCTCACCACAGACTTTCAAGGAACTTGTAGGAGCTATTAAAAAAATGTAAAGCTAAAGGAGCCAGAGATAGTTGAGTGTTAATACATACATGTGCCTTCTTGCGTTGCAGCCATTTGTCTTCTGCAGGAGGCTGACTGGAAGAGTCTGTGTTCGCTGAAGACAACACCCAGCTGTTTACATTAAGAGGGAGGTGGAATGGTTCTAGAAGCTCCAGAAGAGAACTCTTGCAACTCACTTCTGCTTTCTCCCTGCTTGCTTTCTCCTCTGCACCCAATGCTATGGCCTCTGGCTTGGCTAGCCAGGCTGTTAATGGGGTTTCAAGCAATTCTTTCAGTGGTTTTAGAATATCGGGACTGTCCTGTTCGGTTGCAGAAGGGACCGGTTCCTCCCGCAGCTGATGAGAAGGATAGAGCCAGATGTTCAGGGGAGGCTTAGCGTCACCAGGCTCAGTGATGGAGCTAGGTGTCTGTCCTACTGGCACCCCATTTTTATCCTTGCCTTCCTTCCGAAGCAGCCACTTGCACAGAGCTTCCTTCTCACAGTTTCCATCGCACACACACTCTGAAAAGCTAGAACATGGCTCATTGGCTCTGCATACATCTTCGACTTTGAAAGAGGGCTGCAGAAGCCAGGCATCATTGGTGGACGATTTCTTCCCTTCCAGGTGCTCACTGAGGCACCTGAGATTGCCAAGGTTTTCTATTTCTATACCCTTGGCCTGGATGCCACAACAATTGTTGCAGGAATCGGCTTTGGGGAGCCAATCGCTGATATTGTATTCCTCCCTAAAGGGCTTAAACACACATTCCCACTTCTCCAAGGCATTCATGTTTTCCGATTCAGAAGGCGTAAGCAGCCAGTCGGAAAGATCCATCTCTTCTTGCTCCAGGAGTTCCAACTCATCTATCTTTTCAATGGAAAAAGAGGAACTAACTGTGGAGGTGGAACTTTTGCGCCGGTGTGAATCCATTTTCTCAGGAGATCCTTCTTGTTGGTTCTGCAAGAGCCAATTCTCCAAGTTTCTCAGATTTCCCCAGGCTTGCTCCAAGTAACACATTTTGGGAGACTTTAAATCCTGACAAACAAAATTGATACCAAACGTTAAAAACTTCCAGGAAAAAGTTCAGTTAACAAGATACCATTTGCACCTTGGTGTAATGCAGAAAATGTAAAATGAGAAATCCCACCAGTTCTAAAACTTACTTTTCCCCAAGTACTGCAATCAATTAAAATAAGTTACCTGGTTGGTCACTGGTGAATGTGTTTTCAAGAGCCAGTCTTCGTAGTTCTTGCTAGGAACATGTGGACCACAGCAGGTACTGTCAGGTTTACTTCCAAGAAGCCAGTCAGAGAGTGGGCACCCCACAGTTCCAGAAGAAGGCTTCTGCTAACATCACAACAGCAAACTTATTGTTACACATTCAGTTCTGGTTAGAGATCACCAGGAAAAAACTACCACCACCCCAAGGAGCAACCAAACCATCATTGGAGCCTGACAGATTTATGAAGGGATTCTTTCAACATTTGAGCAGGAAACACTTTTGGAATCAGATTTATTGTGAATCTGCACAGCATGCTCAGTTTAGACCTATTATCAAGTGCCCTAATTGGTGGGTCATGGCATGATAGCTGTTCACAGGAAATACATAGAGTTCTAAATATTGTAGCAACTCCCTACAGATGAAAGGCATGCTTGCTTATGGTGCATGCAAAAGGTAATCACCCTGAAAAGTCAGAATAGGGGTGGGCTTGCTGTCCAGATCCTGAACTTCCCCACCTCCTGCTAGCAATTTTGATGTGGGCACAGCCACCCATCACCATGAGTTCAAACCATTTTTCAGGTAGTTTGGATTCAAACAGTGCCTGCACAAGCCCTGCTTTTGGCAGAAATCAGGAACTCTGGAGTTGTAGCCATTCCCAGCAAGGCTTCCATTTAGCACAAAGTTGGAAAGGCACTGAATGCAAGTCCCACTTGCTAAATGGCAATTTGAATTCTTTCTTTGCAGTCTGATGTCAGATGTGGGGCAGTTGGGCATGTGCTGGAAGACGTTCCCTGTTCCTGGATTGTAAGGTCACTGCAAGCACACTTGGTCCTATACCTCTAATCAAGCCTTCTGTTAGTCTCTCAAGTCACAGAGCTCACAATGAAATGCTGGTAGATACTTCTGTTCTGCTGCTATCATGCAGGAAACAACTTTTAACTCTACCTGCTCAAGTTTGGCTGGCACAGGGCAGTTCTTCCCAGAAATCCATGGGGTGTAGTCTTCTTCATCATCAGAGGTTTGCTATTTTTAAATACACAGAGCAAGTCAGAATTATGATAAACTTACTGGTTGTTACTTACTTCTTACTGAGCTTGTCATTTTAAAACTCTGGAATTTTTCAAGCCAATAACATGTTGAAAACCATGAACTTATGCAGCCCTTCAGGATTGTAGCTACTGATTATAGGCTTCCAAGTAGCAGATACATAGAACAGATCCCACACCCTTGAGGAAATCCTCTACTCACCATTGTTGTGATTGAGCCAAAAGATGTGATGGCCTCACGAAGGAATGGCATATTCGCCTCAAAGCTCAGGATGGAGTTTTCTTCTGGTTGGAGAGTTAAATTGCCCAGTCTGTCAAAGGGGTGGGGTGGGGGGGAAGAGAAAATATATATCAAACACTCAAGTTGAAAAAGCAAATGATCACGATCATTTTGCATAGCCCCAAAATGAAGCCACTGTTCATTAGATTAACAAGTTGTGCAGAACTCGCTGAAAACAAGGCCTTCGTGACCTATTTTGAAGTGTGCCAAGGATATTAGGCCTCTCAGGTTCTTATGAATTTGATCAACAAATCAAAACCAAGACACATATAGGTGAGTCACTTTCCAAGGTCACAATTTTTAAATCTGTAGTTCAATATTTTCAAGACACATTAGGAAATTGGAGATTCTATTTTGCAGGAAGATAAATTGTATGCAATCTCATACCACTGATAATGGTGTGAAACACACCTTGTAATTTTAGTAATTCTAAGCCTGGCAGCAAGATGAATTCAATAGATTTGCTTACCTCTCCAAACACGATGAAATTTGATTGGCAAGATCATTACTGTGAGGCTGCTCCAGCTGATGGATGAGGCAATTGAATTGTCCTAACAACTGTAAGAGACAAAGGACTATACGTGACTTCACTATGAACATCAAGAGCCAACTTCAGCAAAGCTCAATGTGTTCCTATGCCATACTCAAGGCTAAATTACTGTAGATCTGAACCAAGAGTTTCAAGCATAAACTGAACTAAGTGTACGGTTCGACATTACCCAACAGAGTTGCTGGGCCTGCTGTTGCAAGGCTTCCTCTTTCAGCTGCTGAATGAGATCCACCTGCTCAAGCAACCAAACTTCACGGCTGCGCAAGCATTCCAGGTGGCGGCTGATGCAGCTGTGAATTTGAGCTTTCACCTGTAAGATAAAAAATGCTGGATTCGGTCACTGTTCTTATGACTAGTTCTAAGCCACCAGCGTCTGAAGTAGAATCAACCAAAGCCCATTTAATATCATTGTTATGCCAAGTTGTTTGTACTTCATGCAGTGGTGGGCCCCCATTTCAACGTGGAAAGTTTCAAGAGATAGCTAGCACACAACTGACCCTCCTCCAAGGCTCCCAACACTGCCACAAGATGCATTTATAGTATTCCTCCCTGGCATCGATGAGGAATGATGAAATATTCAGATATAGTAAAGCAGGAGGTGTTGCTATATATGTGATGCTTTAGTATACATGGAGCAGCATCAAGATGATAACCTCCAGAATCAGCTATGGTTTTTTTTATTTATTTATTTCCCTTCCTGTCCCCCAAATACCTCTCTCCAGTTGTCTTTAACTTGCTGTTCAGCCTTGACTACTCCAGCAATTGCTGTCTCCAAGTCCTTCTTAGCCTGGAGACACTTGACAAGGGGTTCCTTGCTGCTGGAGCTTGCACTTGTCTCTTGGGGTAGACTCATCCTTGACATTTCTAAAAAGAGAAACACAAAAAATAATGGGCCAATATGCCCCACTCAAACAAGCAAAGGAGGATGCAATGGGTAACAGACTACACAATATTGTTTTCACTATTCTAGATAATTTTGCCACCCAGCCAGCATACTTGTGCCCAAGGATTCTTGCAACCCAAGTCTGTCTTAATTGTGCTGTTAGTCATTTCTTTCCCAGTCCCTGACTATGGTCCTACCTCTGCATTTTCAACAGATCAACACTTCCAGTATTTGTTAGGTGGAAGCAGCAGCTGCATTATCCAGCTGGCTTCAGAGATGGCTTCTATCATCTTTGCACACTCCTGCCTTGCTCACAACAAGTTTAACTAATGCTCATGACCACAGATTATAAATTCAAATTGTACATAGGCTTCCCAAAAACTCTTAAAATATTCTTTCAGACACCCACGATACTAGCACATTCCTAGAGTCAAGTTACACAACCAACAAACTCAAATATGTTTTACAGGACTTCAGATTGTAATTGGACAGAATGTTTCAATAAATGTTTTCCCCTATTAAAGCAAATCACCTGCACTTTCCAGAACCCAGCAGGGACCAGCTTTTCAATACTAGCCCCCTGTTCAATTCCACAAGGCCATATTCCATGGCCCTTGAAGCTTTTTTTTTTATCCATTTGGGTGATTAAAGCAGCAGTCCTACACTTACTTAGCAGAAATTCTATTGTCTGCAATAGGCCATGCTTTTGATGGAACATGCATATGGCACTCACCTTTTTTTTTTAAAGTTTTCGACCCCATTACTTTTTATTTTATTACACTTTCACCCCTCTTTTCTTCCATCATTGAACCCAAGATGACACAGATGTGGTTCCCAGCACACAGAACTAAAATTTAGTTCAGTTTAAGATGCCTCACAGACATGGGCATAGCCAAGGGGAGGCAGGGGCCTGCCCCCGAATATCTTCTTTTTGGAGGGATTTCTACCCGTGATCTCCCCTAAAAAGTTCAACAACTCCCCTCCCCCAACAAAAATCCTGGGCATGCTCACAGCCAGTCTATGCTACTGACATTCTTTCGAATGTAAATCCAGCAAAGAATTCAGACACCAGCTTTGAGAATAATAGGTGCCACTCGGCCAAATTTTACTCAGTGAGTAGACTCACTGAGCTTAACGAGCGTGAACCTTGTTCCAAGTAGCAGATCAGCGAAGCAGACGTAGCCTGTAAAGAAATCAAGACTTCTAGCCCCTGCACCCCTGAGGAATGTGGAAACGAGCAGCAGCTTCTGTTAATATTAACCAGCACGCGAAATGAAACCAAGCAACCTCGGCAGCCCGGTGCTACGCTTATTTCCCCGCTAAGATCCAGGGGGCTTGATCGCGTGTGCAGTTTTCAGAGGCTTCTCTGTTTCCTGGCATCGGAGAGGCCGGCCTTGTGCACATTTCTCCCGGAAGGGGGCTTGGGACCATTTTGGCTGCCTTGGGCTGCCCCTTCGCTTCCCTCCCGCCCTGCAATCCTGCATACCTTATGCACCGGTCTCTCACGTTTCTAGGGAGGACGAGGGCCGCTTCCTCCCGAGCCAGGGGCCGGCGCCTGCAGCACGAGATAACGCTATCCGCCCAGCGCAAGGCTGCTTTAAAGGCGCCTGCTTTCCAGAGCACATTCCGGGCCCGCCCCCCGGCTCCTCCCCCGCTCCCGCCTTCCTCGCCCACGTGGCCAGAGCCGCCACAGCTGGGACGGAGCCTTGCACGTCTTCGCGGAGGGAGGGAAGGAGGGGGGGAGGAGGCTTGAAAACTGCCCAGCAACTCGCGCGGAGAGGGAGCCCGATCCGTCCTGCAGATCGGGGGCGAAAGGCCAAATGCAAATGGAGCCGAGAGGCACGTAGGCTTGTTCCAACGAGGGGAAATCCGCCACTTAAAAGAGGATCTGCCACTAGGCGCATGCATGCCTTTATAGATTTACGACTATTATTAATAATAATAATAAAATCTGTATAGCGCCCTATACCCGCAGGTCTCAGAGTGGTTCACAGGACCATCTCTAAGATGGTTTGGGTGCAGCCTGAGCTATTGCCATATTCCAACGCTCCATGTGGAACCTAAGGCTTGGTTTAAGGGTTATTATGCATGTTTCCGTTTATTTATACAGTGGTACCTCGGGTTACATATGCTTCAGGTTACATACGCTTCAGGTTACAGACTCCACTAACCCAGAAATAATACCTCGGGTTATGAACTTTGCTTCAGGATGAGAACAGAAAAAGTGCTCCGGAGGCGCGGGGGCAGCAGGAGGCCCCATTAGCAAAAGTGGTGCTTCAGGTTAAGAACAGTTTCAGGTTAAGAACGGACCTCCGGAACGAATTAAGTATGTAACCAGAGGTACCACTGTACTGTACATTGCTTCTGCACAGTGTTTGAAATATGGGATCCAGCAAAGTGTGCAGAGACGACCAGCTCTCCTGAGCCAGAGGAGATCCGGCACGAGAGTCGGGCCACAATGGCCACTGTTTGAAAATGATGCAAAAAGCATTTCCCGCAAGCGTATCAAATATAGCCCCATTGTTTCTCCAGTAGAGATTCACAGTTTTGTTCAGGTGTCCCTTTTTAAATTATTAAACATTCATGCACAAACATGTGTCTTCAAACTATATTGCTGGCCAAAGGAAGATATGGCCTTACATCTATGAATGTCCGAAATGTGAAGTAGTGCTTGCATATATGTGCTATAAACAGGATTATCTATGATGATGTTTACTGCAAAGGTAAAAAAAATCCAAGATAGCAGATGCCATCTTTTGGAAGCTTAGAAGGATACTGGTTTCAGTGTTAGAACTTTAGAAACAGCATATCAGGAAAGAAAAGTCTTAACATAGTGTTATAAGAATTATACGGGCTCTTGGATACCCCATAAGGAAAAAAGGGCAGATTTTTTTTTTTTACAACGATAGCTAAAGACTACTTACTGCACACACATGCCTTCAACATACTGGAAAGTTATCCACTAAAGAGAGAGACACAGAAATGTGGCATTCTTAATTAGGTTTCAATCTTGGGACTACCAAAAGGTGTGCATTAAAAGAGGCCTGTTTCTTCAAGCCTTTGTTATGCCAAAATGCAGCCATTGGCCTGATCTTATATGCACATTTGAAAGGCATGCAGAACTTCCTTCCTCAAGGGCAAAACACATGCTTTGCATGCATGTAGAAAGTGCCACGTTCAAGCCCTGATTGAAAGGATCTCAGGAAGAAGGATTGAGAAATATTTCTGCAGGAATCCACTTTCAGAAGAGCCGGTATTGGCTAAGGGGGTGGAGGTGGGGTGTTGAGCTGCATCAGTTGCTGTTGGGACTGTAACTTGCACACACACCCCAACCATTAGCCAGCTTGGCAGGGGCTGATGGAAGTTGAAGTCCAAGTGTCTAGGTTTCCAAGCACAGGTTTCCTTCTACTGAGCTAGATGGATCTATGGTCCAGCTCGGTAAGAGGCATCTTTAAATGTTGCAAGAGAACATGCATAGGATTAGGTGTCCAAACCAGCCTAATAAGTGTGGCTATTAGAATTACCATCCAAGGACCAGTGGTACAAAATCGCACATGGTGGAGTGCTCCTGTTCAGCCTTCCAGCCAGCTTGCCAGACCATTTCCAGGGCACTCCATTCCCCACCAACAGCCAGACAGCAATCCATGTGCGCAGAGCATACATCGCCCTCACATAGCTATTAAGAGTCAACCCTGAGGAAGCACACTCTCAAAAGATTCTCTGTTACTTCTGCAAAGCATGGTGCTCCCCCCAAAACTTGCTCCCTGTGTAAGCAGTGCTGTTTTGACTATGGAAGACTCAGCGTTTGGAAGAAGTTCATTTTTAATAAGGGGTAAAGGGGACCCCTGACCATTAAGTCCAGTCGTGGCCAACTCTGGAGTTGTGGCACTCATCTCGCTTTACTGGCCGAGGGAGCCGGCGTACAGCTTCCAGGTCATGTGGCCAGCATGACTAAGCCATTTCTGGCAAACCAGAGCAGTGCACGGAAACGCCGTTTACCTTCCCACCGGAGTGGTACCTATTTATCTACTTGCACTGACGTGCTTTCGAACTGCTAGGTGGGCAGGAGCTGGGACCAAGCAACGGGAGCTCACCCTGTCACAGAGATTTGAACCACTGACCTTCTGATTGGCAAGCCCTAGGCTCTGTGGTTTAACCCACAGCACCACCTGCGTCTCTAGCACATTTTTAGTATATAATAAATTCTTTTTACACTTATTCACACCTCTTTTCCTCCAAGAGCTGAAGGCAATATACGTAGTTCTATCCCAGCCACCCAATTCTATCATCTCAACCAGTCTACAAAGTTAGGCTGTGAGGGCACAAATTTTCCGAGGCCATCAGGTGAACGTTATTGCTGAGCACTCCAGACACAACAACACACCAGCCTTCTCTCAAATCGACAAGTGTAGCATACACCCAAAAATGAAATATAAACTATTAGCTCAACTTTCACCATTTGTACTTTTGCAGCCAATCCTGGGCATGTAAGTGGTTTATACCCCTTCCTATTTCTTTCTTTATTTTACTGCAGCAATGCTTGAATGATCAAACGAAACAAATTAAAATGCTAAGCCAATTAAGGCTGCAGATAACATAATTCTTTTGTAAGCTTGTCCGCTAAACATTTGTGGGACAAACTACGAGCAGTTTTGTCAAATGTAGTCCTTATTACTCATAATCAGCATTTAAATGAACCTGCATTACTCAAGAATGTTTTTAGTTAATTGCTTCCAAGATGACAGTCCTTCTTGTCTGCTTAATGCAGGTGTTCAGTTAGATCATTCTAGGTTTAGTTTGTTTTGCCTGAAGAATCACACTAATATCCATCTGCCAGTTTAAACCACAAAATGTTGCAATATATCCCACTGTTATGCCCTACCTGACAAAGCTTACATAATTCAAAGCACAGACATGTGTATAATGGAATTATTGCTTGTTTTGGTACTACTTGGAAAACAAAATGCGCGCTGCAAGGGGTTGGATTACCCTCAAGGCCCCAACTCTACCATGCTATGATCTCACTGGCATCTGTATGTGAGGAGATATCAGAGTTCTTGTGATATTTGACTTCAGATAGGGTTAGGGTTGATATTTGACTTCAGATAGGGTTAGGGTTGTTTTTATTTTGATTCTGTCTTTTATGGTTTTATATTCTGATTTCATCCTGTGAACCACCCTGAGACCTGTGGGTATAGGGTGGTATAATAATAATAATAATAATAATAATAATAATAATAATAATGGCAGCATGTTCACACATATCACAAGCAGCATGCAGACTTTAATAATAGGAATGTTCCAGATTACCCACTCATCAGGACAAGGAAGCAGATATCCTTGACATTGTGTTCCTCCAGGAGACCTGGAGCACAAGTGAAGTGGAGCTAAATGGTTTTTCTGCGTTCTCCCTCCCAGGTCTTTTAAGTACTAGAGGGGGGCGAGTTAAAGGTGGGTTAGTTACCTTAATCTCAACAAGGCTAAGGGCCATATTTAAAGAACTAGACCCACTAGACCATCTGGCCACAGCTGTGCAAGTACAGTGGAGAACCCACAGCTTGCTGCTGATTAACGTATACCTACCCCCACAAAGAGAGAAAAGATTGATAAGAAACACTTGGGCTCAGTTAGAACAGTATCTTGACAAACTATCAAATCAATTTCCTGATGCCTCTGTAGTGGTGGCAGGCGACCTAAATGCCAGAACTGGACAATCTGATGAGGCTTTGTATGCCCATTTCCACGAAACAGTCCCCATTATAGAGGAAACCCACCCAATACCAGCTAGAGTCTCAAAGGATAAAGGCTGCAATTATGCCGGCTTATGCCTACTACGCTTGGTCAACAAGTTGGACTTGGTTATACTGAATGGCCGTACAGAGGGGGAGAAGGTCGGAGAATTCACATTTATATCTAACAATGGCGCCTCCACAATTGACTATATAATCATGTCGTATGATCTTCAAAACAAAGTTCTGGAATGCAAAGTGGAGGAGCGCTTAGACAGTGACCATCTGCCATTAAGTGCACTCGTAGCTGCGGGGAAGGATTTATCCTGCGCTGAGAAAATCGAGCATTCGAGCCCTACAGCTCTGGAGCTTAGATATTCGCGTATCAGATGGACAGATGAACTGCATAAGGAAATTTCAAGCAGGCTATGCTCAAAGGAATTCCTCACTAAGAGAGAAAACCTTATAACTTCCTCTAGCCATGAACTAAAGATAAATTTATTTCAGGAGTTAATTTCACTCCTTCAAGATTCCCTGAAGGAAAAAAGGAACAGGCCAAGTAGGCAATCTTCAGTATATAAAAACTCCAAACCCTGGTTTGATCAAGAATGTCAGGACATGAAGCTAAACTTACTGAAAAAATACAAGAATTATAGATCTGCCAATTTACCCCAACTCCCCACGGGCTGGTTTGAAGATAAACGAAACTATAAAATTTTGATCAAAAACAAAAAACTCCTGGCACAGAAAAGAGAATGGAAATGCCTAATAGATGCATCCAGAGAGAGAGATTCGGCCACCTTCTGGAGACTGGTAGCAAATGGAGTGCGATCTACTTCCTCAGAAGTGGAGTTTACTATACCTGCAGGGACTTGGGAGGCATTTTTCCAATCTTTATATTCAGCTCTGCCTTTGACACAGCCACTAATACAGTGTGCGGCAGGTGATGAGTGGCCTCCGGTGTCGGTTGCGGAGATTAGGAGGCTTATTCAGGCACTCAAACATAGAAAAGCCCCGGGAGCAGATAATATTTCTCCTGAGCTTCTCAAAGCCAATATTGACTGGTGGGCCCCAGTCCTTGCCACCCTTTTCACCAGCATAGATCAAACAGCAATAATACCAGAGGACTGGGGATTGGCAATCATCGTTCCCATATTCAAGAAAGGCTGTAAACTTGATCCAGCCAATTACAGACCAATCAGTCTCTTAAGCATCATTAGCAAACTTTATGCAACTCACTTACGTGAAAAGTTTGCGGACTGGCTGGAACAGGAGCACATCCTAAAGGAAGCCCAGGCTGGTTTCAGGGCACATAGATCAACTCTAGACCAAGGACTGGTATTGCAACATCTAGTGGAGAAATACACCTCAAAGAAAGGAGGCTCTCTCTATGTAGCCTTCATAGATTTCAAATCAGCTTTCGATTCGATACCCCGGCATAGACTTTGGGAAAAATTAAATGCCACAAACATCGATAGACGTCTTTTGCTTCTTATCCGTAGACTACATGAAAATACTCGGATCCGTGTTAGATGTGATCGTTATGGGAACCTATCAAAGGAAATCCAAAGTTTCCATGGTGTCAAGCAAGGCTGTGTTCTTGCCCCCATTCTATTCAACTTTTATATAAACTCCTTAGTCGGAAAGATGGAGGAAGCAAGTACTCATTCCCCAAACCTAAACAATATACCAATACCAGTCCTTTTGTACGCAGATGATGCGGCACTTATTTCCTTCTCTTGTGTGGGTCTAAGAAAACTTCTACGAGCTCTTACAGAGTATTGCGAAGCTGAACACCTAATAATAAATTATACTAAATCAAAAATTATGGTGTTCCCCAAGAGAAAACTCCGACATAAATGGAAAATTAATAACCAACCTATTGAGCAAGTAACATCTTTTAGATATCTTGGAATAATTTTTGATGAGAAGGGATCTTGGTGCCATCAGATTAAGAATTCCATTGTCAATGCGCAAAGATCTTTTAGAGCTATCATAAGATTCTTTTACAGAAAAGGAGGTCAATATGTTCCTGCCGCCTCCCAGGTCTTTGTTGCAAAAATACTTCCACAACTGATGTATGGCACCCAGATATTTAATTGTCAAAAACTCAAGCCCCTGGAATCTGTACAAACTAAATTTTACCGCTCCCTACTAGGGTTACCTACCTGTGTCTCCAACACTGCCATTAGGCTGGAGGTAGGTCAACTCCCTATTAATGCCAGGATATGGATCCTGAAGATTCACTTCTGGCTAAAACTCATATTTTTCCCAGTGGGAGTGGCTCCATTGACTTTATTAGACCCGTTCCAGTCTAAATGGAGATTGTCGCTTTATGAAAAATTGAAGGGCCTGGGGCTTTCCCCACAAGAACTTATAGCCGCAGGTTTTGAAAAGGCTAAAATGATGGTGAGCCAGCGAATAGGAGATGTAGAGCTTCAGGACCATATGAGCAAGATAGATAAATATCCAGCTATCCAAGATTATGAAAAAGGGTTTAATTTAACCCCATATTTGCTGGATCTACAAATCGCAAAATATAGGCGGGCGTTTACCCTTACCAGATTTGATGTACTGCCATCTGCCTTACTAAAGGGCAGATACGAGGGCACACCCTATGCCGAACGAGTTTGCCCATGTGGTCTGAAGGAGGTGGAAACGGCTTCACATGTGTTGTTACACTGCGACCTTTACGGGGATATCAGGTCACTGTTTATCTCTCCTATCGTCCAGAAATTTCCAGGTCGATCTGAATCCCAGCGGCTGAAAATCCTACTAGGAGATAAAAACCCAGAAGTAACACTGAAAGTGGCCAAGTTTTCTGCGGCCGCGATCAAGCGGAGGGCATTAGTTGTAAAAAAGTAAAAGATCTGACTCTTGGACAAGCCCCCCCCCCCCCTTTTTTTTTTTTCTTTTTAAGTCTACACATATATGGTAGTGCATATATGAGTATATATGTGCGTGTGTGTGGGTGTGTGTGCATATGTGCATTGTTTTTATGTATAATTTTACAACTTTTAATTGACACCATCATTCCCTCGTAAACTACTGTTGTCTTTATGTTGGTTTTTTTTCTTCTGGTCTATGACCGTAATAAACTTATTCATTCATTCATCCTACCCCAGCCACCTCTCCCAAGTTTCTCCTATTCTAGGGTTGCCATACGTCCGGAATTCCCGGACATAGCCAGAATACGGCAGTTGGAAACAATGTCTGGGTGGAAATAGCTTGAGTGTCATATCTGCCAGAAGTCTCCTTAAAAATAGCTCAACAACTTTTGTGTCCAAATTTTCACCCTTTGAAATATGGCAACCCTATCTATTCCAAAACACCTCCCACATATGAGCTCTAAGTTACCTGCCTTCTGAAATGTATCCTAACTCCATAGTCAACTATAGTCAACAAACTATAGATCCTATAAGTCACGAGACTTCCACAAAAGCTCAAGGATTGTTAATGATTGTAGGATCAAGACACAAGAAGAAGCTGTGTTACATATGCAGACAAAATGGGTCAGGATGTTCCGAAAAGCAACATGGCTTTTCCTTGAAACACACAACTCACTGTGCCAGACAGAAAGCAGACGTATAGGTACAAGTTAGTTCAAACAACCCTCTATAACGGAACTAGAAGATATTTTAGGTTCATTACAAGAGGAACTGCAACTCTTGCAACATTGTGTTCCTGTTTCATAGAATATATCATTTCTAAAGTAGGTTGTGGAAAGAAGCACTTAATAACAATACCATAGGCCTCCCCCCTCCTATATTCTGGCACTGTGTTATGTTAGAGAACCTAAATTCCCAGCATAGCTAAGTCCTCCCCTTCCCATCTACATGAGCACTAATAGTTAACCAAGTAGCTGCATGCAACCACAAGGAATACTGTATGGATACAACTGCTTTACACGCACCATTAAGTATCTCTGTGTCAGATATTCCAGCAGCAACATCATTCTACTAAACCTAATTAATGCTCTGATCGCTTGAAACTAAAACCAAACACTTCTTCCCATATAACTTTTTCCTGCCCAGCTTCTTAAAAACAAAGAGCACAAGACAAATAAAAACTATGGGTGGAATCCAACTTTGTGAGCTTGGACTGCCCCTCACGCAGTCTGGAGGATCCTCATGCAAAGACTCATGGTGTTCATGAGGGGTTGGAGGAAGGAGGGGAAAGGAAAGACCAAGCCAACTTACCCACACATACAGTATTTATGTCAGTCACTTGGGACCTACAAGGAAAGGGGGGAACTGCCCAGTGAACCTTATAGTCAAGAGGCTGTTTACAAGCTAAAGACATTCCCTGCTCCATACAACTTGCACACGCCAGACAAAGCCTATCAAAGCAAAAGGAAGTTAACACTGACATTCTTGACAACTGTCTGTCCTAACACTGATAGTATTTTCTAAGGTTGTAACTAGGAACTGGAGTGTCCCCATCACAGCCAGTACATGCATGGGGTTATATCCTTACTGTGTGTGCAGCAATGGGGGGGGGGGGGACATTTGAAATACAATGTGAAGTAAAATAAACACAACCACTTCATGTTACCCAGTGCTCCTCTAGGTTATTTTAATAGAAGCATAATGCTCTGTGTGGTTTTCCAACAAATCATTTTGAAGGGACTGCAAATCCAATCCCACCTTCAAAACATGTGGTGCTTGAAAGGTTTTGTGGTCACATTCTTCGCATGCTCGTAAACACAAGATTATATTCTTACAGAATCATCAAGTCACCTACTTTATGACTTGCCAGTTTTCCATTATCTATGTGTTTCTATTAAAAAGAGACCAATGGGAAAAAACAACTTTGTTCTATTTTGACAACCTTTCCTCTTAATCCAATACAAGAGAGAAAAACATAAAACACATGCAAATAAAAGCTGCAGCATAAAGCCTCAGGAATTTCCCCTAAAAACCCAGAAGCTTCAACAAAAATCCACTTGCCCATGTCTCAACAACAGGACTCAACTTTTAATAAACATATATCACTGAAACCAAGTATACTTCCTTTTACCCCCAACACAGAACATTGGTGGGAAGAAACAAGACATGTTGAAGATTAATTGGTTCTTGAATTATAGATGTATGGTTTTGTTGTTGTTTCACAAGAAACAATCTGCTGGAGCATATATTGTTAAGATGCAAACTCTGGAAGGTTGTGGTAAGTGGCTTTTATACTAAGACCAAGATTCAGAGACTCTTAAATGCATACACTTCCCAATTTTCTACACACATCACTTCCAGCATTATGACAAAGACTAGTCCCAATTCTAGCTTTTAGGAGAATAGTAGGCAATAGAGAAGGCTGCTGCTGCTGAAAATAATTACTCCTAACTGCTGTGCAAGTGAAGCTTCCTGAGATGCACACAGGTCACTATGTCATCACTAAGGCGGAGCTGGGATTTCATAAGTTCCTTTCTTAAATTTCCTTTATCTTGATACCAGGGTGAGAGAGTATTAAGCAGAGGTGAATGTAAATGTCGTTTCACTTAAAGAACATTTCTCTCCCTTTTCAAAGCCCAAGATAATCTTATATCCCACAACTCCATTTCCCTCTAGCTTTCAGCATGCAGACACTTAATCTCAAACATTTAAATAGCTCTTGCTGTCATGCAGTTCTACATTCTTGCTTCTTAGCAGGGGCTGAAAGTTCTCCCTGTGCCCCACAACCCCAACAGCAGTGATAAGCATATTGTATTATTATTATTTATACTCCACCCATTTGGCGGGGTATACAGCCCTGCTGTATCTACCATGGCACTCACATCTGCAACCAAATTATTTTGAGAATACCAGAATACAAGACTTGCACCAGCCAGTGTAACCTCAAAGCTTTCAGTAATGCACCAGAGAGACTGGTGCTGCAATCATACCACACAAGGAATTGCAAGGTGTGGCTGCACCTGCCAGGAAAGTTCTGGCCTTTTTGAGAGGCAACCACACCCACTCCATTACAACCGTACTAGACAACAATTGCACTGTGTAGCGACTTTCCCCTATCCACATCAGCTACAGCTTGCCACCACTGCCTCTTAATTCCTAATATAAGTAACCAACCAGAGAAACACTACTCTGGCTTGATCATGTCCAATGTTTGGATTTATATATAAAAGACAGAGATCATGATTCCACCCTTCTTATGTGGTACAGGGCATAATAATTCCAATTTTGCTGATGTGGTGAGGCTAGACTGAGGGATAAGGATAGCTGTATATTCAAAATCATGTACCAAGGTGGGTTGAAGGTAGATTGAGATCTGGGCAATTTATGGTAGACTTGCAAGAGTTTGACTCTCAGATTATTTAACGATAGCAGCAGCAAAGCTACCACTTCATCCTCAGTTAGATGGCTAAAATGAAGAAAACCAGGTGGAGATTGCTAGGAACCCAGTTCTACTACTGAAAAGCAACAGGCTTATCATTCCTTAATTCTAAATATATAATTTCCCATCCTGTCCCCCCACAATGTTCCAGTTGCTGGGTCACGTAAAACAATGACAACAAAGGAAATCCTGTAAGACATAAGTCCGCCCAGCATTGTTTAAGAGCATCAATACTGTGTAGCCAGTATATGAATCCAGACCCTCTCGCAGGAACGAGCACCAAGGAGACCCAGGTTCAAATCCCCCACTTGGGTCATGAAACTCACTGGGTGGCCTTGGGCCACTTGCTTCCTCTCTGCCTAGCCTACCTCACAAGACTGTTGTCACTGCTTTTTTAAAGAAAAAATATGGTACTGGTACTCACCATGAAGTTGTTACAGTAAGTGCCACACTTTTAAGATGATCTGTTGGGGGGGGGGCTGCTGGTACTGTGTACCCTTGAGTACCCCCAGGAAAAAAAACCACTGGTTGTTGTAGGGGTTAAATGAGCAGAATGGGGGACAGCTCCGTGCATTTTGAGCTGCTTGGGCTATGAATGCAATCGATAAATGGCACTAATAAACAGGTGAGAATGTGAGCCACCCTCGCCACGGGTTTTCTTAGGCCCCCAACGACACCCAAAACATTTCTATTTTATTTTATTTGGCAGGGGGAGGGGCTTACGTTCAATCCCCAACCGCAGAAATACCAGACACTTTCAGCTTAAGGAAGCAACGCAGGGCCTAAGCGTTACATTTCACGGTGAACGCCAGGAAAGATTGACACGCGTTGGACTCTTCCCACGTGCAGTTACGTAACCGGCTCCTGGGACGGAAAGCGGAGGGCAATATAGGTCAAGGCGAGCCTCTCCGCCCCACCTCACTCAACACCCTCATGCCGGACAGCGGCCGAGGCCCTTCCTCCCAACCCGCGGCTCCCACCTTCTGACTCACCGGGCAACCTGCAGGCAGCGGCCGTCGCAAAGGCGAAAATCCCCGACGAGGCGACTTTCCCCTCAAGGAGCTCAGGCCGGAAAAGAGGGTTCGCGGGGTGGAGCGGGGGCAAGATATCGCGAGATTTCCGCGGAGGCCCGGCGCCTTCGGGTGACGGTATTCGGCCGCCCCCTCCCGTTGGTAAGCGGCACCAACGGAAGCGCCCCGGAGAAGAGGCATGCGCACTCGCGCCTCCAGAAGCCGCTGCCCGGACTCAATTGTGGGCGACGTCGCTTCCACCTCCTCTTTACGTAAAGCAGGCTGGGAGGAGGGAAATAGCTCGTAGCTCAAAGAAATAGACAGGGAGGTTGTTTGGTTCAAGACTTTCCCCTTGGCCTTGGACTTACTAAGCTCTTTTAAAAAATGCATAGCTGTCAACTTTTCCCTTTTCTTGCGAGGAATCCTATTCGGAATAAGGGAATTTCCCTCAAAAAAGGGAAATGTTGATAGCTATGAAAATGTGTCGTGTAGGGGTTGTTATTATTTGTTATTATATTAATGTGTTTTGCGTTGTAAACCCCCCTGTGGCCTTTGGATGAAGGGCGGTATACAAATTTAGCAAAATAAAAGCAAACGAACAAGCATTTCCTAAGAGCTTGTAGACTGAATTAAATGACAGTTGTACAGTGTTGGAAAAACAAGCCTGCATTTACTCACCACTGCCGTGATATATGTGTCAATGCTGCTTTTTTATAATACTTTTCTTTAATTTTCAATTTCAATCCAATAATAGCCTCATTATAACAGTACCAAATTAGAATACAATTACTAATACCAATTTTTCAAATACCAAATTCTGTATATAATGTAGGTGGCCTCCCGCATGCTAGAATTGATGGTTTGATGATTTTCTTTATTTCTGCGTTCCAAAATCTTACTAATTTCAATTGCATTCCAGTCAAAATAATAATCCCTTATACAACAACTGCAATATTAATAAAGTCCGTTCGTGTTGACACATTAAATGATTTATAGAACTACAAGTGAGGCAGTCAAACTATATCCTTGCTCTTCCTGTGTGTGGCAATTATTCTGTCCACGGTGTTCCTGTCCTTGTAAAATGTTACGTCTATCTTTCCCCCCCGTTGTTGCTGTTCATCATGGCTTGGGTGACATGTCAGTGCTGCTTTATGAATGGTTGCTGTCCTTATTTCAGATGCAGGGTTGTGTGTTGAGTGTTTTTTTGTCTCCCTCTAACCTCACTTTCTTTTTTTCTTTTTCTCTCTATATATACCCTGAAGGTAATTTTTACTAGCTTGCGATAAGGCCTAGTTGCTTGCATTTTTCCTGCTGGTCAAGGAAGAGGGGAAACCCCATTTTCTGGAGCCCGTATGCAAACACAAGCTTCCTGCCTTTCGTTGACCTATTTTTTTTAAAGCCTCCTGTTTGAGGAGGATACTGTTCTGCCTCTGTTCTGTGTTTCCATGGTGGCTGCCAAGAAAGAGGCTTTCCTCCCTCTATTAAGCGCAGA
This sequence comes from Podarcis raffonei, assembly GCF_027172205.1. NCBI lineage: Eukaryota > Metazoa > Chordata > Lepidosauria > Squamata > Lacertidae > Podarcis > Podarcis raffonei. The sequence continues at coordinate 24,824,330 of NC_070606.1, forward strand.
AATCAACAGACGCCTCCAGACCATCTCTGGCAAATTCAGGTTGCACGATTATAGTTGATGGGGATGTCTAACACAAGAAACACGCTTCCTCAAAAGACTGGAGGGAGAAATGGACTGGAAAGTATGTGATAACACTTGTTTGGCGGGACATCACCTAATTTCTCACACACACACACACACACACACACACAAATAAAAAGGAATTCTCCTTAAATAGCCAACTTCCATCTTACCAGCCTGCAAACCAATCAGGATGAAGCGCCCCAAATATTTTTCTGACCTTATTTTCCATACATTTCAGATGTTAACGGTAAGTTGCACAAAGGTCTGCGGAAGGACTTGCTGGGAGGCATCCCACCACAAACCAAAATGGAAAAAGGCGTCTTTGGAAAGTCAGCTGTTCTAGTTGGTAGACTCGTTTGTGAGTAGGAGTGCAGGGTTGGCGCTAAGTTCAAATTTCACCTCAGCTATGAACTCAAATCTCATTTCCCAAATCTCATTTCCAGAATTCCAGTATTAAAATAAGCACACATTCCTACATTTGCAAAGGATTTTATTGATATCTCTGGACTTCCCTTCTCTTTCCTGTCCTTTACAAAAAAAAATCCCGCATTCTGATTGCTTCAATCCAAGGAATATATGCAGATGTCCTAGTAAAGACAGTAGGCTTGTTCTGCACCTGGCACCCAACTGGCCCGAAGCTCACGACCCCATGGACTTCCCATGTCTCTCTCCCAGTTTGGCAAAGCAGTGGGCCACCCGAGTCTCCCTGAAAATAAAATATCGTCCAAGAGTTGAAACATGTTCTTATGCCGGTGAGGGTTCAGTAGTAGACTTGAGTGTCGATTTAGATGGGATGCTAAATATCCAGGAGTAAAATCTTCCAGTTTTTCAAGGTTATTAGCAATGTTATTAGCATCTCAAGATCACAGTGTTGGCTGCATGAGGTTAACTCTTCCTCTGTGCTATCCTCCCAGTTAAAAACATCCACCCGAAATGTATTTGCCCCACATGACAAAACATAAAGGTATCCATTTGATACCTGTATGTATTGACCAACACAACAAATAGCAATAGGAGGTACAGGAGGAGAGTTAGGCCACAGCGTCCCAGTGCCATAGTTCTGAAACACTCCCCAGCCCCTAGTATTCACCCTCTAAGAAACTATTGGAGATCCTATTCACAGATCTCCTTTGTCATACATACCTGGCTTGATCTTGAAACAGTCGTATTCTAAGTAGTGACATAATAGGGTTGCCATACTTCCAAAATGAAAATCTGGACACAACAGTACAGTGGTTCCTCAGGTTACACACGCTTCAGGTTACAGGCACTTCAGGTTACAGACTCCACTAACCCAGAAATATTACCTCAGGTTAAGAACTTTGCTTCAGGATGAGAACAGAAATCGTGCAGCAGCGGCGCGGCAGCATCGGGAGGCCCCATTGGTTGAAGTGGTACCTCAGGTTAAGAACAGTTTCATGTTAAGAACGGACCTCTGGAATGAATTAAGTTCTTAACCCAAGGTACCACTGTAGTGGCATTATAAGCTCTTAAATTTTTGGCTATTGAAGTTGCAAATTTTTCAAATCGACAGTGACAGGGAGATTTGTCTACTGATAGCACCTAAAAACAGATTTGTGTGGAAAGGCTCTGCATGAATAGCCCATTTCTGTACCTGGCAGGCAGCTGAAGACCTTGCTGTATCTTTCAGTCCAGCACAGAGCATTGATGTTTGGATTTTGCTTCCCCAGAACTTCTTGAGGTGGCATGTGTTGAAATCTATGACTGGCAACTTGGCCTGATTCAAAACCTCGGAGAGAGAGAAGTTTTCATCTTGTCCACCTTCAGTGCATAAAACAGAAGAAGAGTAAGAACCAGAACATTTTTGGAACCTTGAAGATTAGCATTTTGTGACTTTGCATTACACTGGAAATGGTAAATACTTCAAATTTTCCATCTTCTACAAGTCCTTAAATTCTAAAGAAAATGATCATGTCAGGCCTCAAACCTGTCTCAGAATAACGACACTTGTGTTAGAAGGCTGCTTCCCCCCACCCATACTCGAGAACATCTTAACCTGATTCTACATTTATTGCCCCTAGGGCTTTTAATTATAAAACCTGCCCTTATTTCAGGTCTATTTACTTGTAAATATAGTTTACCCAAAACACTAGACTGTGACTCTAGAAACAGAAGCTCCGCCTTCTTATTTACCAAGAGGTGTATTAACAATTAGAGCTGCTAACTCAAATAGCTAAGAATAATACTCTTAGACCTCTTACCTCTATAGGAAAGCAGCAATCCATTGGTTTTAGGCACCAAAAATCTTGGTGCAACTCCAAGTAGAAGTAAAAATGCACGATCTTCTCCTACATTCAACCCTGCTTACAGTCTTATTCATTTTAACACATCCCATTCTCACAACAATAAATCCAATTCCCCTAATAATAGGATGAGGTATACTTTACGCAAAAACTGCTGTACAACTAGCATTTAAGGTCAGCCTTATCCCCCTGGCTATCTTTATAAACTACGGCATAGAAGCCTCCACAACTAAAAACCAGGCCTTCTAACACAAGTGTCGTTATTCTGAGACAGGTTTGAGGCCTGACATGATCATTTTCTTTAGAATTTAAGGACTTGTAGAAGATGGAAAATTTGAAGTATTTACCATTTCCAGTGTAATGCAAAGTTGCATGTGTGGCTGATTTGGACTTCTCGGTTGTCAAGGAAATGCACTCTGCACATGTTTAGAAACTCTTTAACATATTCCAAGACTCAACTCAGCTACCAAAAACGGATTCCAGGGCCAAATTCTTCTAACTTTGCACAAATTAAGGCTGCAAAGCTATAGACACTTATTGAAAACAATGTAATTCTTATTGGTGGCACACGACACTCTGAAATACCTCTCGTGCCCCCCCAGCCAGTCACCCAGCAGGAATGTCCCGGACGGAGAAAACTGCCTCTTTTTGGCAGGCAGGCATAATGGATAAACCTGTTGGCGGTAATCTCTTCCACTGGCTTGACCAAAGCAATGTCATACTCCAGCTCATTTAGCTGAGGGTACTGAAAACGTTCGTGCCGATAAATTCGCTTCACCCGGTAGCTTCTTTCTGTGGATTCCGGGTAGTTAAGGTGATGCTTGCCGAGAAGAATTCGCCAGTTGGTGACATCTTCTTCCTGTCCCCTGAAAATGATGCACCGTAGGGTTGGGTGTGTTGTCTCACATGCCCCCCACCCCGATCTGCTTTTACCTGCCTTCATTAATAATAATAATAATAATAATAATAATAATAATAATAATAATAATATATTATTTGTACCCTGCCCATCTGGTTGGGTTTCCCCAGCCACTCTGGGCAACTTCCACAGAGACCAAAAATACACTAAAATGTCACACATTAAAAACTTCCCTTAAGATGTCTTCTGAATGTCAGGTAGCTGTTTATCGCTTTAACATCTGCTGGAAGGGCGTTCCACAGGGCGGGCGCCACTACCGAGAAGGCCCTCTGCCTGGTTCCCTGTAGCTTGGCTTCTCGCAGTGAGGGAACCGCCAGAAGGCCCTCAGCGCTGGACCTCAGCGTCCGGGCAGAACGATGGGGGGGGGAGATGCTCCTTCAGGTATACTGGACCGAGGGCCAGAATTAAGTCTAATTCTGCACCCAGACTAGTATCGCTACCATCAATGAGCAAAACCGCATGGGCACTCAGAAAAAATTGTTCCCACAAGAAGTTCCAAGTATAGTTTTTCACTGGGGGACAAGTTAATAAAACCACTCTGTTTTCCACATGTAGAAAAAATTATATATGAACAATTATACTGGCCAATGCAGGTTCCCAACCCTTTTGCCACATGTGGAGGTGGACATTATACTTAAGGGATAAACAACAGGCAGGAGGAAAGCTGTTTAAGTCTTTCCTCTGCCCACAGCTTCCCACTCCTTCATCTCCTCTCCTCCAATGGCTTTCCCACAAGACAGGCTCAATGACCAGAAAGAAGCTTAGCCAGACAGAAAATAGGGGGAGAAAAAGTGACGGAGAAGAGAAAGGTTAGTGTGTGGATAATGTCATTATATAGTTTAGCCAGCAGGTGGCACTGTACTTAATTGTCTTTGGGTGGGGTTAGGGGTTTCCTGTTGGTGTTCTTTACTTGTTTAAGAAAGTCAATAACGTTCTTCCTGACTGGTGAGTCCTCTAAGCATTGCATGATAGTAGGTACGCCCCACCTGCTTTATCGATGCCAAAAGGCATACCATTTTGCATGAGCCACCCGGATTGTTTTGATCTGCCTCCACAAATTCACACCCAGTAGATAACTTACTTCTGGAAACAGTGGGCAGCAGTGAGAACCCAGTTTTTGTGAATGAGGGTGCCGCCACAGACATGGACGAATTTATCGCTTGGTTTAGAACGGACCTGGGAAGGAAAATGGAGGGAGAAAATGCAGAGCTGAATCACAGGAAGGAATTGGAAGTAGGGCAAAAGTAACCTCTGCAACAGCGGTTCCCAAACTTTCCCTTCCACAGACCACTCGAAAACTGCTGGGGATATTGGGGAAACCTTTAATAATTTTTAGAAGCAATTGTAAATGGTCACAGGCCAGAGTTTGAGAAGCCTGTTGCACAATATATCACATGTGAAATTGATTTTTAAAACAAGGCATTGTTTTTTCCTACTGGGTACATAAAGCAAGTTGGATATGTGAAGTCGTCCTGCTTGGCAGTCTAGCCATTGAGCCAGGCCTTTTTTCAGGATACTCCATTCCATTGCCCCTTCTTTCCTTTCCAACTTCAACATTCAACCAAAATGTTGAGATAGCTGAGCATGCTCAATTCGCATTGGGCTGTTTTGGGTTCTCACCCCTAACCCCACCTTAGTTCTTGTTTTTTAAAAAACACTTTTCTTTTCTTTTGCAAACTTTGGCATTCCCCTGCTGATAGGTCCCTGTGGTGCAAAGATGATGCAGTTTTCCCTACATGACAACTGGCACTTGGAGAATTCGGAGCACTCTTAGTACATAGGGCAAGTGTGACTTGCAACAAAATATTGCAGTGTGAAGTACAATTTGCTGTGGTGGAAATTAAAGAAGGAAGAAACAGACACAGTGGTACCTCAGGTTACATACGCTTCAGGTTACATACGCTTCAGGTTACAGACTCCGCTAACCCAGAAATAGTACCTCTGGTTAAGAACTTTGCTTCAGGATGAGAACAGAAATCGTGCTCTGGTGGCGCAGCAGCAGCAGGAGGCCCCATTAGCTAAAGTGGTGCTTCAGGTTAAGAATAGTTTCAGGTTAAGAACGGACCTCCGGAAGGAATTAAGTACTTAACCTGAGGTACCACTGTACATTAGTACCTTGGAAATCAAACAGCTTAGTTCCCAAACGTTTTGTCTCCCAAACGTCGCAAACCCGGAAGTGACTGTTCCGGTTTGCGAACTGTTTTTGGAAGCCAAACATCTGATGGGGCTTCCACAGCTTCTGATTGGCTGCAGGAGCTTCCTGCAGCCAAGCAGATGCTGCACTTTGGTTTTTGAATTTGGAAGTCGAATGGACTTCCGGAACTAATTACATTTGACTTCCAAGGTACAACTGGACTGCACAAAGAAACCAGTAATTCATGACCACGCCACCCTGGGAGAAAAACAATGAGCAGCTAGCCACTCATCTCCCAGCCATGTTGAACAGGGAAGTAATAAAATTAGCTGAACCTACAAACAGGAAAGTGTCAAACAAATTTAGAAAGGGCCTTTGCTGATTTGAACTTAGTTTCTGGTTGGAACTACTTCTGGTTGGACCTAGCTTCTGAACAGACAGGTTGGAGATCTCTCTTGGAGACTCCAAGCCCTCCTCCAAATTTTGTACATGCCCAAGGTTTGAGAATCACTTAAACATTTCGTACCTGTAAGGAGACTTGCCACGGCCAAGAATGAGGCCTCGCTTCATTGCCGGCAATAATCTTAGCAAATATGTTTGGTTGGAAATACGCAACACCGCAGTTTTTAGGCCAGTCTGAAATGCGAAAGAAAAATAATGGGGTCATACAGAAAAGCAAGGGGGATATTTAAAGCAGTGATAGATTTATGATAGATAGATGATAGATAGAGATAGATAGATGATAGATAGATAGATGATAGATATTCATGGTTCCCAACTGCATAGAGAAGAGTCCTTTGTGTGCACAGAGGGGTCTTTTCAGTACAGTACAATGAATGGGTGTGTGTGCAGGGATAATAATATTTGTATACCACTCATATTTTCCCAACCACTCTGGGCGGCTCCCGACAGAATATTAAAAACATAATAAAACAAGTCTGATCATGGTCCTTTCCACATGCATTAAATGGTGTGAAAAGTGCTGCAAGTCCTTTTGAGATCACCCCTCCATGTATCTAATAAATGTAGTGCCCCAATCTGCCCCTCCATACATTTAGCAGAAGCGTGAGAGAGGCTTCTACATAAGCCACATGTGCCAAGACCCTCCAAGTGTCCCTATTTTCCAGGGACAGTCGCAGTTTTGCATAAGCCATCACAGTTTCTGATTTGGTCCCAGAATGTCCCGCTTTTCCTTAGGACGTCCCTATTTTCATCAGAGAAATGTCGGAGGGTGTGCGTCAACCCACGGTATTTGCAAACCTCTTTTGATCCACCTCCAAAAATTCACGCCCAGGGATGGGTCTGAAGTTGCTTGTTCACATATTGCACTAAAGTAATGACCACAATGTTTTATTGCCCATGAAATAAAGGACTTGCGATACACCTTTTCTCATTTACGATAACAAAGCAATATGCCGATATGCACACGACACATAACAAATCCAATAAAAACCGCCACCAAAAAATCATCGCAAAAAAATATTTGTGAATGATTTTTTTCTGAAAGGTATGAAATCTTTTGTCATGCTCAGTTTGGGGTTACCCGTTGCTGAAGCAACATTTGATGGTGGTGAGAATTCTTAGCAGACCCCTCTTCCCCTCACAGAGTTAACTGTTTTCAAAGTGCCCTGGGAATACAGATTGATTGTTAAACCATTCCTTATGCATATCCCAACCTTGTTCTGTGTCTATCTGCAGAAAGAAATTGAGTATGTGTTGGAGGTGTGAAATCTCCCATCTTTTCCAATGGAATCCCATGCATGTCTACTTCAAAGTAAGCCCTGGTAAGTATTATAGGATAGCATCCTTTACCTTAATGTCACCAAAAGCTCCTCTTGCTTAATTGCTCTGCGAAAGCTTTCTGTTAAAGGTACAAGAGCAAGACTAGGAACAAAACATGGCAATCTTGTTCATAATTTGCACAATGGTAAGAATAAACTGAACTAGATGATGGAACGTTCTGACTCCATATAAGCAAGTTTCCTGTGCTCCTATGTAATAACTGCTACCAAGAAATGGCAATCCCATCTTACCTAAATCCAGGCGTCTGGGAAGGAATACCGCCTGTGTCAAAGACACCTTGGTCAAGGAAAGCACAGAAAGCCAAGCAAAGAATCTGTCCGAAATCATTGCCAAAAGAAAAGAAAAAAAGACTTGATCCAGGAATTGTGCAAAGGGAAACTGAGTTTGCATGTGATATCGTGAACAGGATGGCTGGGTCCAGCGTGAGAGAAGAGGGGACTGCTGCTCGTTGTTGCTGTCACTGTTAATGCACTCAGACAAAGCACAGAGGATCAAAACAATGAGGTCTAGATGCTTCTGCATGGACGCGACACTCCTTTCTATGGCTGGCCGCAAGAGAGCCGTTCTCATCAGCAATTTTACACCAAAAGGCCCAAACATGTCAGGTAGCAGCTGCTGCAAGATATGGGGTATGCACAGAAGGATTGCCAACTGACCAGGAAAAGAAATTAGTCAAGTGTTGACCGTAACTCCCACAAGTGGAGGTGAATGCAGAGATAATGTTGCTACTTTCTTTATTGGCTCGGCTCTTGCGCTTTTAAGAGCGGATTAATCTGCCCTCATTAGCAGGAGGAAGCTGTTCACTGACTCCAGATAATGCTCATCTTCCTGCAGTGAAAAGCTCCAGCTTGCTACTACCTGGGCATTGGGTTGCAGTTAAAGGCAGAAGAGCCAAAGCTGAGTTTAAAGTTGGCAACCCTAAGTGTATGCAGTCAGTCATACGCAGAGGAGAAAACGATAGGATTTCTTGCAGGGATTTTGGAATTAGAGGGGGAGGATGATCAAGAAAATGCCATTGATGCTTTCCCTGTTAAGAGAGGGGACAAGCTTTTTTCATACATTAAAATGGGTGTGCTGAGGGAGGAGGGGGATCACGCCCACTAGTTCTGCCTCTAATCTCCATACCTTTATCTGAATGTCAGAACATGCCTCTGTATATGCAATTACATGTGCATAGGCTCTGCATCAGCATCCATGCCTGCAGTCAGGAACCCTGCAAAATTCAACACCCTAATTGCAGGGGGCGGATCTAAACACAGGAAAAACACACACTATAAATAAGTCAGAAATTAGATTGTTTTAACAAAAGGAAAAAAATTCCTATGGGAAATGTTGTTTTAAACCATTCCTGCTCTCTGGCGCCATCTGGTGTTGAATGTTTAAAGTGCATTCAATCTGTCGTTTCTTTACTAATGTAGCTGAGAGCCTGTGTGCATACAACTTATGTGCGTATTCAGGATCTGTTCCCACTCTCATGGGATTGGGATGAGGACAGCTGGGTACAATTCCATGCCCCTTTGCACCATGGGCATAACCAGAATTTATGTTGGGGGGGCAGGCTTCATGTTAGGTATATTTCAAAAAGTAAAAACCAGGGCACCCTGAAAGTTGCTGAGCTGTTTTTAGACAAACACCAAAAAGACACAGAACCTCCATTTGTTATTTCTTATTCATTTAGGGGGCAACTACCCCCATGCCCCTCCTTGGCTATGTCCATGCTTTGCACACATTGATTCTCCTGCACACTGTTCTTGAAGGAATAAAAAGGGACTGTGTCTAATTTCCTACACCCACATTCAGTGAATATGGGAGGCAGGAGCACAATCTCCAAACTGTTCAGTTGACGGTGCTTAAAGGCTTTCTTCAAACCTTTCTGCTGAATGTGGGAAGGTCAGGAGTAGCAAAGAGGGGCTGGGTCAGTCAGGGCAGAGCTGCTGTACTCCGACTGGGGAAAGCTCTTTGTGCAACTCAAAAGCTTGCACATTGCATTTTCAACAATGCTTGGCTCAAGGTGTATTCTTTTTTACTCACCGTTTGAATCTTGCTCCAGTGAAGCAAAACAACTACAGTGGTACCTTGGTTTAAGAACAGCTCAGTTTATGAACAAACTTGGATTAAGAACGCTCCAAACCCGGAAGTAGGTGTTTTGCTTTGTGAACTTTGCCTTGGAAGCAGAACATGTTTCGCTTCCTGTTGAGTGTGTTCCATTTGTAAACTGAGTCCCCCGTTGCTATGGGAAAGCACGCCTTGGTTTAAGAACGCTTTGGTTTAAGGATAGACTTCTGGAACAGATTAAGTTCGTAAACCAAGGTACCACAGTATTTGGAACTATGGAACATTATAGGTCACTTGCTAGAAATTCATGACTGTTCACCAGGTGAACACTAGGTGGTGTGAAGAAGCTTCTTCATATTTCTATGAAGGCGGTAAAGCCAATTTAACGCACTGGCAGCTCTTGACCCAGATTCGTTAAATTACACTGCCTCTAACTGCATCAAGTGTTCGTGTGTAGAGGGAAGGAGGAGGGCTGGTTGCTGGGTGGGGAAGAGCCAGCCTGATTATGCAGCTGAAGAGGCTGCCGTGAAATTGTTGGCAAGCTACAAAGGGTAGCTTCATTTTCTTATTGCCTATGATTTGCACAGGGACAGTTTTTCCTCATTTCTGTCTCGAAATGCTACAGTTATTTCAAACATTGTTGAAGGCGGAGCTTGCTCTGTGATTTATTAGGAGTCCGATAAGCAGACAGGTGACATCTGCTTACCTCACATATTAGACATGGGATTAATGCATCTAAGACTCACAAGCTGCAGCTCAGGATTCTGCAATCTCCATCCATTGTTTTTCTGCGTGTGAGTTTTGAAAGGTTGGGAAATAATGACAAAGTGCAGCATGTAGTCTTCTTCTAACGGGTTGAGCCGGGCCTACGATGAGACATGGTATCTTAAGGGTGACACAACACCCCATCAGTAAAAATGGGTGGAGATACAGTGGTACCTCGGGTTAAGAACTTAATTTGTTCTGGAGGTCCGTTCTTAACCTGAAACTGTTCTTAACCTGAGGCACCACTTTAGCTAATGGAGCCTCCTGCTGCTGCCACGCCGCTGTTGTGCGATTTCCGTTCTCATTCTGAAGCAAAGTTCTTAACCCAAGGTACTATTTCTGGGTTAGCGGAGTCTGTAACCTGAAGCGTCTGTAACCTGAGGTACCACTGTATGCGGTGGGATCAAGTTATTCAGCAGTGCTCTGATGTGGTGAAGGCTTCACATCTCTATGTATATAAAAGCCAGTTCCTATTATTTTCGGGTGACTAAGAAAGAGAATCCTGGGTCAGGATTCACACAGATGAACAATCTCGAAAAGTTTCAATAGTTCAAAGTAAATGGGCTGGATGGGAAGACTCTGCCACACACACACTCACAAACTCACATGCCTAGAAGGAAAACTAAAGCTTTGTTCTCAGGTACAGCATTGCAGTCAGAGCACAATCTTCCACAACAACCATGAGGCTCAGAATCAACTCTCAGGGGCCTCGCTGAGGATGTTTGCAAGATGTCAGCATGCGCAAGTTCCAAATCCCTATAATATGCCCAGCTCCTTTGTACACACCGGTCACAATATTGAAAGCGATCAAACTTGTACAGTGGTACCTTGGGTTACATATGCTTCAGGTTACAGACTCCACTAACCCAGAAATAGTACCTCAGGTTAAGAACTTTGCCTCAGGATGAGAACAGAAATCGTGCTCCGGCGGTGCGGCAGCAGCAGGAGGCCCCATTAGCTAAAGTGCTGCTTCAGGTTAAGAACAGTTTCAGGTTAAGAACGGACCTCCGGAACGAATTAAGTACTTAACCCGAGGTACCACTGTATCCACTGCAGGAGGCAGTGGAAGACAGGAGTGCCTGGCGTGCTCTGGTCCATGGGGTCACGAAGAGTCGGACACGACTAAACAACTAAACAACAACAACCACTGTATCCTGCCTTTTCCTCCGAGGTCAGGTTATGTGAGGGAGTTATCCTAATTTTACCCTAAAACAAGCCTGTGAGATAGGTTTGGCAGAGAGAGAATGTCAAGCCTAATAGAGCAACTCAGTGACTTTCAAAAAAGTGAGCAGGGAGTTGAATGTTTTCTCCACAGCACAAATATGATACTTTAACAACTGCATCACATTAGCAGTGGCAGTGGCAGCTGATGGGATTTATGCTTTAGATCCCCAGATAGGACTTCCCGCCAATGCGGCAGCTCCTCCGCACGGACCTGGCTGTGCCTCTGCATAGGCCCACCATGACAGGCGATGCAGAAGGAAACCCGCTATAGTGCCAGAGGATCAGTATCAGCTGATCCACATGGCTTCCGAGATCTGCCCTACTGGGCAGGTGACAAGATTATGGGTGTTATGATCATATGATGCCTGGGCTAAAGCCCTTAATGGCTTAGGATCATGGAAGGCAAGCTGTCTCCATATCAACCTGCTTGCACAGAAAGATACTTGGGGGGTGGACACCACTCTCACAGGTGGCTGCTAGAGAGAGTGGTGCCCCCAAAAGACCTGTGGAATACTCTCCCATGAGGGGTAGCCCCAGAGCTTATGTTATTGTCCTTTCAGTTGCACCTTTAAATAATTGGCTGGTCTGCCCTAGCTCACTACGAAGGTCTATGGCATAGCTAGGCTAGCATGTGAATCATAAACCGAGAAACCAGAACGCAGAAAGAATAATTACAAAAAAGTAACAGCAGGATAGCAAAACAACTTCCCATCCAAGTAGAATCGGAGGATTCTGGAAAAAGGTGAATCTACTCATCGAGAACTACTTGTTTATCATATAATTTCACACATCAGCGGAGACTGAAAAAGACAATATTAATCCAGCAAGCACCCCAATTCAGAACATTTTTCTAAAAGGCCATCCTTAGGCTTCAGATATGCATAAACAAAGCCATGTTTTTATGGGACGGGGCTTTAAAAAGTATCTGCTATTTTCAACATTTAGGTAGCCATGGCTCAGTGGTATGACAGTGAGCCTGTGAAAAGTTCAGGCTCGGGTACGCCCTCCTTCTGGGAGGGTCATGAAGAGATGGAAAGATTCCAATTTAACCATAGTTTAGGGTTATGTCTGAACCCTAAATTGTGATTAATCTTAACTTTGGCCAGCTTTATAAACTACAGTTTGGTGTTAGTGCTTTGTAGTAAACCATGGTTATGACTAAACCACAGTTTGTCTAGGTTCAGACATAACTTTATGTTGTGGTTAGTCAAAAATGGAGGTAAAGGTCTCCCCACCCCCATTCTTCCCCACTGCCATACTTAGGCCGGGACGTGTGTTATGGAAGCATGCATGTCTGAGGCTCACCCTCATAAACCATGGTTTAGCGTTATACACAAATGCAGCCAGCACATAGATGAGTGTCTGGGTGGGTTTTTTGACTTCCTAAATCCCCCCTTGAAAATCCTTTATGCTTTAATGCTTTTCAAAAAGCAGCAGGAACACCCCTGGAGAAAATCTGCTGTACACGCAAGAGCAACACAATTAATAACCAAATGACCTGCAATATGCAAAATAAGGAAACATCTGTTTTATTTACTTTTCCCAATTAGCAGGCACTGAGCTCATTGCCATGCTGGCTTTCCTCATCAACTGCCACCTGTTTCAGTCTGGTGGACATCAGCTCAAGAGGACAATTACATTTAATGCCAGGAAAACAAAAGTAGCCATGTTGCATAATGATAGGTTAACCTGAGATTAAAATTCATAGCAAACCAGCCATTTGTGACTCTTCTCTGGTAACACTGGTACAGTTGTGCCTTAGTAACAGTGTACGCACCGACTCCCTCGTGTATTTAGGATGCAATTCCTCATGGCTGAAGAAACTGGATGTGATGTTCTGCAAAGAGCTGTGCCAACTGCACAATGATCTGCAATGCATCCGGTCTAGAGGAAAGACTAATTGCACTGAAGTCACAGGTTTTATTATACACAGCATTGTAATTCAATAAGCTATCTAGTAACAAGGAGTGTACTCAATTATGTGCTTTCATAAATTACTACATGCCATCTGTGTAAAAAGTATAAAATGGAATTCTAGTATTTAAAACTACCTGCACAATGTTGCAGTAAGACAAATGCAGGGACCAAAGTTTAACACTAATTCAGTATTTTCTCTCTATACATGGTTTTTAAAAGGTTCTTACAATTCATACATGTACAGGGAAATACAATGATGTGCTTCAAGCCGTCGTTCGGAAAAACACAGTATTTGCTTGAAGTATTATTCAGAGCTAGATCACCTGGATAAAGCAATACCATATATAAAATGCAGGTATTTGGGCTTTCTTCTTTTAATACATCTACACATTACTCAAAATAAGGTGGTACAATTCTGGACCACTTCAAGCTGAGGGTAGAGGAAGAGAATAATATATTTTAACAATTTATATAATTCTGTAGCACTTTAGGCTACAGGTTGAGGAATAATAGTATTTTATTTGTTTATTTCACTTAAAGCATATTTAAACTATGCAGCAAGGAAGGGGTCAGGAAGACATGAGTCCATAGCTCCAAGACAACTGATTAAACTGAGTGCCCTCCCCCTAAAAACAATACACACATCCTCAAAAACACTCTTTAAGTGTAGCAAACTAGCACAACGGGGAGGAAGATTTAACACAGTTCTCTCTCGTGTGCTAGTTCAATGCATGTTGTTAGGGTTTATTCATGTGGAAAGCATTCAAAAACAAGAGCCCAACCCCACCTGTAATCTGAAACGAAACAGTCCAAAATTCTACTACTTCATTCTGAGTAACATGTAGATCAGGGATATACGTACTAAAAACTGTCCCTGGAGCCTCTGCCTTGCAGAGTTCTATTTTAGACCAGCTCACAGTTTCCAGTTTGATTCCAAAGGGACTCCATATTGTGTACCCGTGTTTATTTGCAACTATTAAAAAAAATGGTCTTGCAGTCTGCTAGGAAAGTTTATTCCACTGCTGTGCTGGAACGGGCACAGCAGCCTGGATTTCTTAGGCAATGCATCATTGTTCTGAAAGAGGTTTTCTTTTCCTGTTTAGCTGGCAGCTCCTCAGTACTTTTCCTAGAGATCTCTTCCGGTTCAGTCTGAAACTGTTCTATCTGAATTTCAAGGTGCTTCTGGATGGCCAAGCCAAGGACCTCGGGGTCTACAGCTGCACCGTAAACTTCCCATGTCATGCCTTCATCGTCCCACCTCACCTCCCGGACCGGAGACTTCTCCCCCTCTGCCTCGGGCTCCAGATTAACCTCTGGGAACACGTGAGGGTGGCCTTCTGCTGCGACCGAGGGGCTCGTTGCTGCAGATTTACATTCCTTCGTTGGGATGGTTTGTACCTCTGCATCTCTGCACTCGAGAAGGGGCTGCAATCCCCGGGTGAGGTCATTCATGGAGGTCATCGTCCCTGTGTCCTTGGTCTTCAGGACAGCGTTGACGCCGTCCTGGCGGCTATTCAACACCACGTACGTCGTCTTCATTTCCTCTTGGGCCCTGCTCGGTTGCACGCAAGGCTGCATGTGCATCATGTGCTCCCCACGCACACTGCAGCAGCGCAGGATGCGCTTTGCATCCAGGCCCGACTCACTCACGGATGACACGAGCTTCGGAAGTGTTGCCGTTTCAGTAGCGGGCAAGGACTGGCAATACCCAGGGGTCACTTGTCCTTTCCCCGATTCACTAACTGAGCAGACCAACCTTGGGATGAACTGAACGGAAGGGATGGGCAAGGAATGGCAATAGGCCGGGGCGGTGCCCTCCATCTTCATCGAAGACTCCGGCCTCATGCCATAAGGAAGAGCAGTACTATTATGGATGGCCACCATGCCAGGTGGGTACATGCCAGCTGCAAAGTTGCTATACACAATTCCACCCTGGGCGTACATAGCCCTGTTTGAGAAGTGGTCACCAGGCATATGCGGCCCAAGAACAGCTGAGTGATACGCTCCAGGGTCCGCAAAAACGTTCACGTTTTGCGATACAGCACCATTGTCAAAGACGCTAGTGGGCACATCTTGGTCTCTAGGCAAACTTGGGGCCCGGCTCGTGTGACTTTGAAAACTGGGGGCATTTTCACATGTGTCTGATCCATATCTCGGCCTTGGGAATGCTACGCTGCCTGCCGCAGCCCCGTAACTGCTGCTGGAGCGCATAGCAGAGTATGTGGCACTTGTCTCCATGTGGGGAGTGGAGCTCTGCTGCTTACAGCTGCACGTTAGGTCAGAAAGGCTTCTCTGGACAGCAGCTCCCAGTGCTTCCATCATGCTCACCTGCTGCAGATTTGCATCACAGGTTGCGGACACACCCTCAGCGGCACTGCTCTTGGTGTGTGTCCTAGGGCCAACCCCTCCTGCAGAAGCTGGGGGTTGCTCAACACCCAGGAAGTGGTTTGTGCTTTTGGTGGTGCTCTGCACGCTGTCGCTTGGAGACAGGCTGCTCACAGTTCGGAGAGTGGATGCAATTTCCGAGCGGGTTGAAGACCATGCAGAGCTAGGTGTGCTTCCCAGGTCGTTCTCCCTCGCCTGGGCTTGGCAGGCAGAGCTGCTGAGGCTCTTTCGCAGCTCCTGCCTGCTGTTGTGTCCCTCCTCAGAACCCACTCGCCCAACGCCGGCCAAATTTGTGGAGCTCTTTGAGAGAGGGTGATAGTTCAGGTTCAGAGTGCTGTGGCAAACAGAGTTCAAGGTTTCCTGATGGGGGTGGAGTTGGTGGCTGTTTGTTTCCATGGCACAGGAGAGTTCTAGGGCAAGAAAGGGAAAAAAGAGACAATTAAAAGCAGCTCACATGTTAAAACAGCTTTGCGCAGGTTCTAAAATAAAGTCATACCCAAGGCCGTGCATATACTCACATCCCCCGTCCAAATAGTCCTGGGAACTGTAGTTCATTGAGGATGATATGAGAGGGGCAAACCACTGTTCCTAGGATTTTGTGGGAGGTGTGGAAAATGTAACGTATAGTGCATATGCAACCATATATGTATAGTGTATATGCAACCATATATGTATAGTGTATTTAAATGTATAGTGTATATGCAACCATACTACAGCTCACATATGTCGTAATCCCTGCTACTTATTTGGCATTTTAACAAGTCAAAAGCTTCTATTCTGCAAGAGACTTTTCTTTTTAGATGCTAGGAAAAACCCACCTGTTTTTTCAGGTTTTTAATTATATTTTAATGTTCAGCTGTTTTTAATTTTGTTGTTTATTTTCAGCTGCTTTTTTGATGGTTACAAATTAGTCTGAAAGCCACCCTGACAGCTTTCTAAGTCAAAAGGTAGGATATAATCCCTTAAATTTATTAAGGTGGAACTTTCCTGCCATGGAGGCAACATGATAGGAGAATATTCACTTAGGAGTAAGAGTAAACGTGTGTGTGTGCGCGCGCGCACGCCTGTGTGGAGACTACATTTAGTTCCACGGCTGACAGGTTCACAACCAATCGAAGTGTTATGAAACCAGTTTCCAAGCAAAAAATTATAATATAAACATTGAATTCACTCTTAATATGGTACTTATGTTTGGAAATCTGCAACAAATCTGTATTTGGGCACAGCAAACAGGAAGACATGCAATTTGAAGTGGACATGTTATGACTTATGAGTACCAAAACATTAGACAAGCAGAAGAAGGATTAGGATAGAAATGGAATTAACATCCACTATTTTTGGCTTAGCTTCAGAAGCGGATCTGAAATGCGTTTGCTAATTGCACTGAACTGCTTTGCTTGAAACCAACAAATGCATGTGTGCGTGTGTGTCTCCTCTATGAGTTATGATTAAAGCAGTGACCTATTTAATGTACTAGTAAATATAGAATCTGAATTATTATTAGATTTTCTGTTTTGATTGCTGATGTTGATCTGGTGGAAAATTACTGAAATCCCTGGACAATCTTGTAAAAAAAATTGTTGTTGTTTTTTAAAGGAACTCTGAATAACCTGCAGGGTCTGAATAGCAATTTGGAAAATGGAAAGTAGGCAGATGAAATACATAAGGATTTAATTAAATTATGGAGAATTGGGAGGAGATTTTTTAGAGCACGTGTTGCTGTCGACAAAGAGCTTAGGAAAGCCTAGCAATGCACCAGTGCTAATCTTTTATTCAAGAGTAAGCACTGGCAAAGTTCATCTTTAAAGTATTAAACTAAAAGTTGTATTTGACTGACACTTCAGATAAAGAGCCAAGTTTTCCATCTTGACAAAAAAGATTAAACACACTAGAACAAAAACAATATCCAGACAGCAGAAACCAACAAAAACCCCATTTTTATTTTTAAGAAATAAATTTGCGTATACTTTATAAAGTGTATAGCAGGGATTGGAACCTGCTGGTCTGGCTTCCAGGTGTTCAACTCCAACTCCAGTATCAACTTCATTCCAGCATGGCCAATAGAGAGGGATGGGGAGAACTGTAGACCAGCAACACCTGACAGGCCACCATCTATTCTTCGCCCCTGTTGTATAAAGGCTTAGGAAATTTCATAGATAGGCTAAAGTGTTGGGTGGTGATGCCAGAAGGGGTAATAGACGCCCATCTTCTCCTTGCCTTCTCTTCCTCCCAACCTGCCTTCCTTGCTTCAGCTTCTCCTCTACTCAGCATGCCCCTCCATGCTTAATAATAATAATAATAATATGCTGCCAATCTGGCTGGCATAATAATATGCTACTAATCTGCCCCAGCCACTCTGCGCGGCTTCCAACACATACAAAAACAAACATTCAAAACTTCCCATACAGGGCTGCCTTCAGATGCCTTCTAAAAGTTGTATAGTTATTTATCTCCTTGACATCTGGTGGGAGAGCATTCCAGAGGGAGGGCGCCGCTGCCGAGAAGGCCCTTGTTATGTACTGAAGTTCTCACCCTGGGCCAGCAGGGGGATACTGTAGATAGTTTTCACTCAGGTCCACATATGCAAATAAGGCCCTCTTCCCTGGTTCCCTATCCTATTCACTAGGACAGTTCATCCATCCTGATGCATTTCACACCCAGCTTAGAAGCTGGCTTTGGTAGAGAAGGCTTTGGGCTTGCCCACATCTGAGTGTTAATCCACTTTCCCTGCATTCAAACAAGACCTGAATACGCCACACCTGTACATATTTGAATTCATATGTGATTTTTTTAAAAATTAACAGCCTATTTTATTTTTGAAACAGAATGTATGTACAACAATAAATACAAACAACAACACATGGCTAATCTTTTGAGGTTCAGCCTGTAAAAACAGCAGATTGATCAAACTGCAAAGTCGTTGCTTTTTGAATATGTGCAAAGTAAGGCCAACAGGCTACAGACGATGGAGAGCTGTTTGCACAAAGGGAGAGTTAGTTTGTTCTCTATGTTCCCTAGTCTTACCTCCCAAGCAGACAGACTGGCCTTTGTGCAGAATCTCCATGGCCTTCCCTATAGGATAGTACTTCCCTCTGTATATTGCATGGCACCACAGAAGTAAAATAGGCAAGAGGTCAGATGCTGGTGCAGATATTTAGGACAGAGCTTGGCAGGTCTCAAGAGTTCCCCCTCGTCCCAAGTTCAAGTAACTTATTGCAAGTGTTGTTGCTTTATTCTGGAAAGGTAGAAGGGTTTACTATTCCCACCCCACAAATGGCTTCTCTAAAGTTATTTTTCTCTAAGCATGAGTTTCTTTTAGTCTTGGGAGCCCCACTGGCAGGGACTGGCAGGAGGACACTGACAAGTGTGCCATGGGGGGAAAGGGGGACGGAGTCAGACTCACTAGAGGGAGGCAATGGTTTGTGGGGAGTCTATACCAGCCAAGAGGCAAGAATCAGAAGCATGGGACATGTCAGGACTGGAGGAAGAAGAGACAGGCACACAAGTGAAGGGCTGGGTGCTTCCTCACCCTCTCCTGAACTACTGCCTCCCAGAGCCAGGAGAGAACTGAAGGGGGAAGAGCAGAGGTAGCTTCCATGTAGGTTTAGTCTCCAGCTACATGCGTGCAGCCCATTGGGGGAAGGTATATAAACCAGAGGAGGGGTAGTGGTCCCCAGTTCATAGCTGTCAACTTACAGATTTCAAAATAGGGGACCAGCAGCCTTGAAAATAAGGGATCAGCAGCCAAAATAAGGGATTTTAGTCAACCAGCTGAAATACAAAGTTAAAAGGGACCAGATAATTTGGGAGAGCAGCGCTGGTTTTTAGCCCTTCGTTTCCAGAGGTTGCTGCTCAAGACACCAGCTGATGAAACACTGCAATTAAATAACTACCAGCAGCAACCACTTTTCACACAAAACGAAGTCCAAGCTACAAAGACGCTGCTGCAGTTCTGTATCTTTTCTCTCATGCTCCATCTGCAGCTCTCAGTTCCATCAGGCAGGGCGGGAGGAAGGGGGGGGGAATAGCACCCGAAGTAAACCTGCAAATCAGACCATCTATGCTAGTCTACCACTACAAATCTATGGGACAAGCGCTTGCGGTCCTTCCCTTGTAGCCCTTGGAACACCTGCCTGCGCCTCCGCCTCCTCCTCTCTCTGAACTGCTTTCTCTATGGTTGCCCTTGCTCTCCTCTCAAGGATCCTCAGCAATTCATAGGCCGCACAAGGCCACCCATCTCATCCAGGTCCTTCGGCGGCACAGCCGCAGTACGGCCTAGCAGGAGCAGCGGCGATGGGCAGAGGGGAGGCCCCAGGCAGAGACACTCAGTTGGGCAGCCACGAGGAGGATGGCGGCGGAAGGGCCCGAGGCTCCCGCCAGTCCCAGTGGGGAGGGGCTCCCAGGGGCCGAGGCTGGTGGGAGGAGGGGGGCAGGCCAGGCAGCCAAGCAACACAGTTGGAGCCTCCCTCCTCCCTGGCCAGCAGGGAGGGAGGGAGAGGAGCTGCTTCCTTTGAAACCCAGGAAATGTAAGGAACATCATCAATAAGAGACATCAGCGGGACATGGCACTGGGATAAGGGAGTTTCCCGCCAAATAAGGGACGGTTGACAGTTATGCCCCAGTTGCTACAACTGCTCCATAGAGCATGGACCTGGGAATAGCTGCCTAGCCATTAAGCTACATACCCTCCAACATTCATCGGATGAGAATGTCTTTTGGCGCCACATTTGTGTGAGAGCACAGCACCACTGCAAGCACTGGCTCATCCTCCTCTCCAAGCTTGGTGGTGGCAGCGCCGGAGGGGGGAAATGGGACATTACGGGATCAAATCAGAAGCTGGGATGGCTTCTGTAATTCCGGGGTGTCCCAGGAAAATCGGGATTGAGATTGAGACTGGTGTGTGTAGATATCCAAAGCTGTAGAAGCAACTGCAAGTGTTATCTTTGACAATAAATTGTTAACTATCTGCTATGTGCATTGCTTTTGCTGAGAAGCACCCGTGACACCCACAAGCAGAAACACTTGAGCTCTGAAATCTAGTTTCCCATCAATCTCTATGCCAAAGCTTCTGGGCTCCATCCAACAAAATGATCCCATTAGCTCGAGTTCTCCTGTGGGGTTTGGGAGTGAGCATCACCTAGCCGCCCCATGCAACTGGTAGAAGATTGTGGCTTTAAATGCTGGAAAGCCCTCCAAATTTCAACCAATCGGAAATAAAATTTCCCCATTCCATATGAACTGAAAAAGTGTGGGAAACTCAGGTAAACAAAATGGTGGGCAAAGCCTGCTAGAAGTCAAGAAACCAATACAGTGGTACCTTGGGTTACATACGCTTCAGGTTACATACGCATCAGGTTACAGACTCCGCTAACCCAGAAATAGTCCTTCAGGTTAAGAACTTTGCTTCAGGATGAGAACAGAAATTGTGCTCCGGCAGCACGGCGGTAGCAGGAGGCCCCATTAGCTAAAGTGGTGCTTCAGGTTAAGAACAGTTTCAGGTTACGAACGGACCTCCGGAACGAATTAAGTACTTTAAAGCCCTAAACGGCCTCAGTCCAGTATATCTGAAGGAGCGTCTCCACCCCCATCGTTTTACCCAGACACTGAGGTCCAGCACCGAGGGCCTTCTGGCGGTTCCCTCACTGCGAGAAGCCAAGTTACAGGGAACCAGGCAGAGGGCCTTCTCGGTAGTGGCGCCCTCCCTGTGGAACGCCCTCCCACCAGATGTCAAAGAGAACAACAACTACCAGACTTTTAGAAGACATCTGAAGGCAGCCCTGTTTAGGGAAGCTTTTAATGTTTGATGTATTACAGTATTTTAATATTTTTTTGGAAGCCGCCCAGAGTGGCTGGGTAAGCCCAGCCAGATGGACGGGGTATAAATAATAAATTATTACTATTATTATTATTATTATTATTATTATTATTATTATTAAACCTGAGGTACCACTCTAGTACCATTTTCAGCATCCACAGAGGATTCACAGGAACCTATTTGCCTACCAAATCTAAGGAGACTACTGAGACCTCTTTCCAGAAACCATCACTGACTTTATAACAGCAGCGTCCATGAGACAGAAGCCTGTGCAGAAATAATAGAGGGCAAGGAGCTCTACTTTTAACACCAAGGCAACCACATGCCTCGTTTTACACCAAGAAGGGCAGTGTGATTTTAATTTACTTATAAGATTGACTCTCGTAGAAGGCTGCTGTATCTAGGTTCTTATCTGTTCGTAAGCTCATTACGGACACCCTGATTACAACCAGCAACTTCTGGGAAGCATGGCTTGTGAAGAAAGAAGTGTGCAAAAGAATCCACAATTTGTGAACTGCACCAAAATCTCTCGATTATGCAAAACATCAGTTTCACCACTACTTAAATAATACATGGCGGCAGCAAACCATCTCTTCCAACACAAGTATCGGGGAGGGGGGGGCGGACAAGTATTTCTTGTGCTCTGGACCTGAAAATAAGAACAGTCCGCTCGACATGTATGGAGTTCTAAAAACTTTCTAGAAACTACAAAGGGGGTGGGGAGGGAGAGAAGAGCCATGAAGTCCATTGGGTGGTGATTCTGTTCAGTTTCTGTAGGTCACAAATTGTACATGCAGGGAATAGGGGTAAGTCACACCCCAGTGCTGTCAAAAGCCAATTACCTACCAGGCTAGGCCTTGTAATTTAATAGCTTGTCCAGACTTCTATGCAGCATATTTACAGTCTGGACAAACTACTGAGAAGGGATAAACCATCAACAATATCATTTCAAGCCCTCAATTTAAAAATTATGAAACATGCCTCCTTCCCCACAAAAATCTGAATAATAAAACAGGAATTTAGTCTATTTTAAAACTGATCAGTACTTCACTACAGGTAACTTGCACCTTGTGGGCATTTAGCTTGTGCACATTCAGCTTTTTGCACTTGGCAAAAGAAATTGGAAAGGGGGAAGGTACCTGGAGGAAAAAACTTTGGCAATCCAATATAATAATAATAATAATAATAATTTATTATTTATACCCCGCCCATCTGGCTGAGTTTCCCCAGCCACTCTGGGTGGCTCCCAATCAAGTGTTAAAAACAATAAAGCATTAAATATTAAAAACTTCCCTAGACAGGGCTGCCTTCAGATGTCTTTTAAAAATAGAATAGCTGCTTAGGCTTACTTCCTTGACATCTGATGGGAGGGCGTTCCACAAGGCGGGCCCCACTACTGAGAAGGCCCTCTGCTTGTTTCCCTGTAACCTCACTTCTCGCAATGAGGGAACTGTGAGAAGGCCCTCGGCGCTGGGTCTCAGTGTCCGGGCTGCCATTGAACCCAATGCACTTTGTACACAATTTTGGCTCCAGGTGCCATCTCCGGAAGGTAACCCCAGTATAAGTTGGAGAGCCACCTGTGTACGACTTTGAAGGCTCCTTAATCTAACTGTGATTCTGTTTACTTAATCACAACAAAGGAATAAGATTTCCCACCCATCCACCCCAAGGTTTAATTTGTGTTTGCAAAGCATTCTCAATATCTTTCATGGAATGTTATGCATATACAGCACATTAAGACAAGGCTGGAGGGTGGGAAGGGGTGATCTCTGACTAAAATCAAAGATAAATTCCCCTCCTGCTCCTGCCACAAGCTAATACAATAATTTCATCCTTCCGTGTTCATAATGAGATTTGGGCGACACGACACGCACAAAAAACTATTTGAGTTTTTGTTTTGTTTCATCAGCCATTGCCAGCTGCATATCAACATATGGGAATCAGCCATCTTTTCTCCTTCCCTGCTCCTGATGTGTCAGGTGGGGTGGCTAATCCTGAGGATTTCGTACACGTAACCGAAAGGATTACGCAAGTGTTTTGTTTTTCTGACAGGTAATATAGTTTCTCTAATTTAAAAACGAAAAACAAAAATGACCTGCAATTTTGTCTCCAAATGCAGCTGCCTTTAAAATGTCCTTCCTTCCAGATGGTAAATTGCTACTAATCAAATCACTGCGCTAGGTTTTATTTAATGCTCAGACTGACCTTCCTCTTACTTCTAGCTGCACTTGAAATAATCTTGTTCGAGCAAATAAACCAAAGGCAATGTGTGTTTAAATGTAGGTCAGCAAGAATATTTGCCCGTATTCTATTTCAGAGCTTGCAGACTTGTTTTTTTAAAACAGAAAAACAAGCTTTAAACTGGAGGTTCCCAAATTGTGGTCCACAAGCTCCATTCAGGTGGGCTGCTGAAAGGCTGGAGAGCAGCTGAAAACATTTGCACTTGGTTAATTTTCCCCCATGGACAGATATTGAGGCCGTTTTGGGCAGGGCTGGGTTATCGGACAGGTCATCAAGGGCCCAGACTTGGTCCCATAATTGTCATAACACAGCACACTGATTCTGCCCCCCCCAAAAAAAATGCCAGTTAAAGGTGACTGATGAACCTGACCCGACTTTTACCTCAAAAAACCCAGCCACATCCATCACACTAGACAGGTATAAAGGCTGTAATTCAGAACTTTCCAAATGGTGTGTCGTGACACGTTAGTGTTTCGACTGCAATGTGTAGGTGTGTCGCACGAACGCTGCCTGTGCTCCCCCCGAGGCTGGAAAGGGAGCGGGCAGCCCCCCCCCCCCAGTTTGCTAGTAAAACTGAATTACTGTGTCGCGAAATGATGCATGTCTAAAAAGTGTGTCCTCAACATAAAAAGTTTGAAAAGCTCTGCTATAATTGTTAAAATATGGGTTATGTGTTCGATTTCTTAAACAAAACTGTTAACCAAGACCTCTAGTAACTACTCCATGAAAAAAGGGAAGAGAGACTTTGGCCTAAAGTTTTTGTTACACCTGGGCATCTCTGTTAGAATCCTTACCAATTTGATTTAACACATGCTTTCTTCTTGTCCCTGCATATCATACTCTGTGAGAGACTGTAAACTGGGTATAACATGCATATAAGAGTTTCCTTCGGTAGAGCATGAGATTTAATCTCAGGGTCAGTGGCATAGCGTGGGTTGCCAGCACCCGGGGCAAGGCAAGTAATTTGCACCCTCTAACCCATGGATTTGCGCCCCCTAACCCTAACCCCCAGATGTTGCTCCCGGTGCGGCCGGCTCCCCCTGCACCCCCCACGCTACGCCACTGCTCAGGGTTGTGGGTTTGAGCCCCACGTTGGGCAAAAGATTGCCTGCATTCTCTTCCAACGCTACAATTCTGTAAACATAATGTGACTGTTTTATATCACACCACATGCAGCTGTTAAAATACATGAATTAGCTAATCTTGCCATATTATGCAAAGCGAGAAGGAAGTTTTGGAAAAAGTTGATTATGCAATGAGGGTCATTGTAAATAAACATAACAAAACAAAACATGAAAGGGTTTCAACCATTATGGTTTGAACTAGAATTCCAACAGTTTCCCATGGGCATGACTAATGGAGATTCCCCTCCTTTTAAATATATGTCGTATTACTTAAATCCTCTGAAGAGCTCTTTATTTTATTTTATTATTTTATTTATTATTTACTGAATTTATATACCATTCTATACCCAGAGGTCTCAGGGCAGTTCACAGAACAAAATCAAAATATAAAACCACAATATAGATGATCAAAATAAACAACAACAACCCAATAACACTCCCCCCCACCAAAAAAAAAATCCCCAAATCAACCATATTTTATTTTATTTATTAAATTTATATACCGCTCTTTCTGCTCACAAACCGAGGAATGGAGCATTCAGAATGAGAATGCAGGCCATTTTTTCTAGCCTAAACAAGCATTATTGTGGGAATACAGGATGAACAGCCGGGGTGGAGGGTGCAAAGTCCCATTTAAAAACACAAATCTACCATGCTTGGCAAATTCTACTTTTAGAGGAGTTATTGGTGCATGTTAGAGGATATCTACACTTTGCTGACTGGGAAGGCTGTGGGAAAGTTGTTAATTAAAGAACAGACAGCGAGCAGACGCTTACAAATGTCAAACCTCAGTTTCCATTTATCAGAAGCTTTGGGGATTCTGAATAACCTAATAAAAATACTGTATTCACTCAAGTCTAATGTGCCATCAAATTTAATGTGCACCTCAATTTTCAGAACCTTGAAACCAAAGGAAGTATTTGCTGGCAGATGTAAATGTGCCATTGAATCTAATGCGGTAAATGGCTCCTCAATCTGTGATAGCCCTCTTTTATGTTCGGACACTTCGTTGCATAAATTTAGCACCTGTACTAAAAAAGAAAAAGGAAAAAGCTGTTTACTTGTGGTGAGATTCTGCAATATTTTGAAGATGAGTATTATGAGTCAATTATTGGTTTATTTTTTTCGAAAGACAAAATGTCTTGTTTTGATTTTATGTAACCCACTCTGGGATACTTTTTGGATGAAGAATGAGGTACAAATGCTATAAATAAATAAAATAAGACTAAAGCTACCCTAGTAATTACTAGGCTGTAATGGTTCTAGGGGTTGCTCGTGCGTAAGCCGGTGTAAACACCTGGCTGGGTTGCCTGAGTGAACCTTTTCTGTCTGGACAGCCACTCACCTGTGGCTGTCTCAATCGCTGGCAGAATCCGTAAGTGGGCGTTTCTTAAACTTCTTCCAGCAAAGAAGCTCTTTGACGCCTAGTCTCCTCCTACTCTCTCTGCGCGAAAGCCTTCTGCGCAAGGAGGGCGTGGGCAACGGAGGACCCCTACTCTCCCCGCTGGTCCCCGGCAAGGAGTCATGGGACCGCCTCGCCGCTTCCCCCATCTGCCCCCCTTCTCCACTGGTGCTACGCTAATTCTCTTCCCCAGAAGATGGGCTGCCTCTCCCAATCCCGGGACGCTCTCTGGAATCCCTCTGGATTTTGCTCTCTCTCTCCGGCACTGATGGCAGTTCCCTGACATCGGCCAATAAGTTTTCTTGGAGGTTCTTTCGAAACTTTACCTGGGCTTCTTGATGAATAATCTGGAAGTTTGGATCAAGTTTAATACACTGTAATTTCAGAAGAACAGATAAGTTTAAGATGTGGGGAAAGGTTGACTGACCTTATATTCTCAGTTGCCATATGATTAAATATTCTGAGAGCAAAGGGAGCTTTTTATACAGCACTTGCTGAGCTTGAGGCAACTTCTGATAGGATTAATCTTCACAGATTATGCTGAAAGCTTTGGAACACAAATATTGACAGGTGGTTATTTATTCTTTTGGAAGCCATGAGAGTGAGAAAGAAACAAAAGTTAACTGAGTTAATCCCCTCTTCAAGGTGTTGATGCCAGGGTTTTGCTTATTTTTAGATCTATATCTAAAGGGTGCTTTTCCTTTTTTAAAACAATGCAATCCTATACAAGCCTGCGTCCAATTGCCATTTGCTCTGGTTGCAATGCGCTCCCACCGCTGGTTTTTGGATCTGTGTACACACATTACCCAGAATGCAGAGTTAGCCTGTGGTTTCTCATGAAATACTGCCGTTTGATGCATTTTCCCCAAGCCAGCTTTGATCCAATTTGAGAACTGCAGCAGAAAACTAACTAGGCAATTCACACTAGGGAGGCAGTGTGAGATGAGGGCTGCATGGGCTCCGTCTCACCAGATTGGCCGCTACCGATTCATGTTTCTTTCAAGAAGGGTCATAACTGCAGATGACTGGTACTAAATGGCTGCAATTAAAGGAGGGGGGAGGGGCTTCATGCTGAAGCACCTGCAATGCTTGCATAGGGTCGTGTGTATGGTCTAATTGTGTGAGCCTACAGTCTCCAATGTGGCATCCACAGGTCCCATACTGCCCTCAAACATACACCTTGGTGCCCACCAAGGCCCCTGCCCAATTTTTTTTATTTTTCATGGGGGCTTTTTTGGTGGCGGGGGGGGGGATGTCATTGTTGGGTGTTGCCTGGGTTTTTTTTAATGTTTCATTTGTTCTGAGATACGCGTGTTTTGCTTGGTTTCTCTTTTTTTATGACTGAGCATCACCAGCTTTTCTTCTGTGAAATGGGTATATTCTGGTGTCCACATCAGTTTCTTAGATTTGTGTATGTGTCCCCTGGGCCCCCAAAAGTTAGGGACCCTGGGGTAAGCAGTATAAACATCCAACCAGGATACTCATGCAATAATCATTGCCTGTGGAGCATAATGTGCTTTGGACACCCTAACACAACTTCAATGACAATTGTAACAGTCAACACAAGCCAGGGGACAAACTGCTTCTGTGGATGATGATCCATCCAACTGTGGTCTTACATTTCCCTCCAAGTCAAACAAATTTGGGCATATTGTTCCCCTTAGCCCTGATGTTTTCAAATCCCCACCCCCCCCTTGTCACCCCATTGTGAAATATTAGACTGCAGATATTTCAGTGCCCCTCCCTTCTGCTTACGCTACTCTGTAAAACACATTGTAGACTGCTGAAGGAAGTAAACAATTGGTGATGCCAGGTGAGGGGGAAGTCTGCTAACAAGAAGCCCTTTGAATGGGGTATATATCTATATAAACCCTGCTCCTTGCCACCCTAAGGAAGTCCACTGCACAAGAGAGAAATGACATTTAAGGGCTATAACTGACTGCTGATGCTGCCTCAGTAGAAAGGGAAAAGCCAACTGACAGAACCAACTTCTAGCGTCAGAGCAAAACAAAAAACAAAACACTGCCAACTTTCACTAGCCCTGTAAGAACGGGACACAGCAGCGGACCACAGGCACGGGATCTTAAGAGATATTTCAAGCAGCCTATACCTCCAGAAAGTCAGTTGCACCGATATAGAATGTTAAGCGTCATGACCCAACAGCAATAATGAAAAAGACTCTGCTTTCCATTGTTTGTAATCATGCAGGGAGGTAGAAGCGAAGCTGTGGGCCCTGGCTTGCTGTAGACAGCTAAGAATTAAATCAAAGTGCCAGCTATGCAGGGAGAACTGAGTAGCATTGGTTGGATAGAGGTGGTGGCTGTGGTAGTGAGAAATGTCATTTCCCCCACATCTATTCACCTAGCACTACTACTGCTTGTGAACATTAAAATTGCCGATTGAAAAAGAGTTTAGGTAGGAAGGGAAACTGTAGATAAAGAAGAGCTTCGGTGTTGCTTAGCACTGAGATCAATAAAGTCTGAATGTGCACGCACTTGGGTTGTTGTTGTTTCAAAAAAGAGAGACCTGCTAGTGTGCCGATGAAGTGGAACACCTGCAGCCACATGAAAGACCTCTTCATCAAACTGTAATCTTTTTGTGAAGTTGTCTAGTTAATCCCTTGTGCAATTAGAAAAGTGGAACAGGAACAGGCTGAGTGTAAATTAAATTGACACCAGCTGCTGTCCAAGGAATATGAAGTGGTGTTCCATAGCTACAATGAAAAGGGGCTGTGACTACAACTGTACAAAAGGTCTCTTCTCACATTCTTAAATTGGATTAACAACTGTGCCAGTACTGGTGAAGTAGAATTAAGTTATATGATATATCTGATTTTTTACTACTTGTGTTAAATCTATACTTTTGTACGACAAGGCTAAAGCTGCAGCCTAAACCCTGGCCAGAGAGCAGGGAGGGCACCACTGCGTCCATAGCCCTGCCAATCATGCTGGTTGGGGTGGAGGGTGCCGGTGGGTGGGGTGGAGCATGGAGTTGGTGCAATGACCAGACTCAGATCAGGCCCAATGACATCTCACAATGCCAGTGGGGCCAGCTCAGGATCCAGCGTACTCTGGGCTGCTGCAACCCCCTCCTGCACCTGTTTGGGGGTTTTCTATGGGCTGCTGCCAGTAGTGGTCCCACTGGGAACTCCAGGCCAGCAGAGTGACACCGGCGTCGCTTTGCAGGTGGAAACTCTGAGGACACCTCTGCCCAATCCACACACACACACACCCCAACCTGCACAAAGGGGTTTTGGCATGCACTGCCCAGCCATTTTGCTGTGCTAACATGAATTGGCAAGAATAGGTACCATCTATTAAGGAGGAGGGAACTGACAGAGACTTAATGGAAAGGCTAATAAATCTACACTGGAGACTTAAAACTGGTTTAACATTAACCCTTCTTCAAACGAACCTGTGGAAATTGTACTTCTAAGGGATATCTGTCAGAATCCAACAACAATTCTTAGGATTCTTTGAGGGGAGGGGGCAGCATGTGTTCAACTTATATAAAACCAATCCAACTTTATTGTGTAGCCTTTGTTCTCAAAATAGTAAGTGAGACAGGACCTCCAACTGGAGAACTGGTTCAACCTCAGCCTTCTCTCAAATTTCAGCAGCACCCTGTGTGAGGATAAAATTCGATGCCCTCCCCACCTATTGCCTTATGCTCGGCACATGCACAACATCCTGGTTGCAGTGCCCCCTTCAGCTCAGTGCCCAGTGCCCAGTGTGAGGGAAGCGTTCATGCTGTTCTATATCCACCCCTGCTTCCTGACTTTTCCTAAACTCTTCCCCATTTTCCCATCATTTATACCAAATAAATGAAGTTTAACAGATGCCCTTGTCTGAAATGCATGTGATAACGGAGTTTAAGCTCTGTGGATCACTGGTTTCAATATCCATGTGACATGCCGGTGTTGGCATTGGTTAAGGAAGCTGGTTTAGAGCAAAGGTGGGCAACCTTTTTCAGCCTGTGGGCTGCGTTTCCTCGTGGGCTTCTTTTCTGGGCACCACATGCCACTGGTGGGTGTGGCAGCCAGAGGCAAATGTGGATGGAACAGTGGAGGCGACTGTTACTTTTACTTCCATAACAGGCCACTAACCAGCTACGCAGGCACCAGTAGTTTCTACACACTTAAACTCTCCATCTTCCACTTGGGCAAAAGCACTTGAGGAAGGTGTGGGCAGAGCTTGTGAAACTTGAATTATGAAACCTGATTAAGTATTGAAGTACAAGTCTCTTATACTTGAATGCAGATGTTATTGTCCAGTGCTTAGAATGAAAAGGAGGAATGGTGAAAGTAACCCAGTGGGGAACCCCCAAGGGAAGAAGGCTCAGAGCTTGGGGATTGGTGGTGGAGCAACAATGAGAGGTCAGAGGGAGAAGAGAGAGAAGACTGGGAGGAAGAGGTATCAGAAGTTGAAGGGGTAACCTGGCTTAGTGAGCTGGGAGAGTCTGTGGCAGAGAGAAGTCCAGAATCAGGGGCAGAAGCTGAAGCAGGAGCGTGGAATGAGGGAGGCCAAGATGCAGACACGAGTTAGGCTGGTGAAGAGTCACAGGTGTTCCTTTTTGGACAAGGTTAACTAGAACTATAACATTCTCCTGTTTAAAACTAACTTTTCAAGCACCAGTACTGTCAGATGAAGTGTGACTTTTTAGCAAAAGGGGTTTGACACTTGATTTTCACATCTAGCAGAATCACGTGGTGAATGGACTGTGCTATTCAAAGTGCAGGTAGCAATTGCATATTTAAGTGCTTCCCCACAAAAAACGAACCACCAACGTCCAACATTCTGAACATAGAAAACTAGCATATCGTGGAGCATAGTTCTAGGCTGGCCTTCTCCCTGGTGCCCTAGCTTTCTATATACAGATATTCCCACCACAATAGTATAGTTAGGTGGGTGAAAACTATGTGACCTGGGACTCTGCTACATTAGTCAACCAACAATGTTTTGAATGTGTTATAAACATGCAACACCAGATGGCGGTGGAGAGCAAAAAAAAATTCGATGTGATTTTTACATAGCGTTTTTTATTTTGTTATAACAATTTAATTTCTGAATTTTTAATAGTGTCCCCCTGCCCCCCGGTGTGTAGATTCATCCCTGATCCTGCTGCATGCACAGATCAGCTTTTAGCTGGTATCCAGACACACCGATTCTACTTAAACAATAGCTGTGTCCATATTAATTCCCACTGGTCCAGCACAGCAGTTGATGGGACCAATGTCAGTGTGGAAAACCCCACACAATTTGCAAACATTACTTCACTGTATTTCTGGATTAGCACTAATTTACTGAACCAGTGAAGTTAGAAACTCTTGTATGGGCATGGCTACAGTATGAAATAAGTACGGTAAGTTAAATGCTGTACTTATTAAACTTGGCAGGTAGGGCATTTAGGGCTTTGTAGTATGTTGTGTGGCATATGTCTTGCCACACACCTGATCCCTGCAGTCCACATAGTTTAGAAACAATGTCCACACAGGTGACTGCAGGACCCTCGTAGGCTCCACAGCCTAGCTTCATAGTGCTAGCATTGGGAAATCTTTTAAATTCCTTCTCCTGCACTGCTAGGAAGGATGTGCACTAAAGCACTGCCTTGATAAATTATCGCTTAGCCTTACTTTTAGACTTGGTGCAGGTGTGCACTTGAGTACCATATGACTGGAAGTTGGATGTGTGCGCTGACTACACTGCCAAGTGTTATCTGAGACGATACGAAGGCTCAGTCTGCCGTGTTAGTGGCTATTGACAGATCCAAGCCAATGAGTATAGCTGTCAAGAGTTGAGCGTGTATGTACTACCCCTTACTAGGGTGAGTCCAATACATTTTGGCACCTGAGGCAAACCACAAAATGGTGCTTTCCCCCTGCCAGGGAAGAAGGAGTAAGCAAACATGGGGAAGAATAAAGATCTACATTGGGAACAAGAGGGTGAGTGAAGAAACAAGGGGAAGGGGAATCACGTCAACATTACCCAATGGTTGAAGTGGGAATCAAAGGCCATTGTGGTGGGAAAGGGGCCTGCTCTGAATCATGCCAGGCGGATGCAGAGCCCAGAAGACCCCAAGGGGCAGCCTTCCACCATTTCTTCTCTAGGGGTGGGAGACCAGCAGAGCCTCCTATTTGCCAAGAAGCTGCTATAGAGGTGGCATGGGGGGAGGGGGCTGCCAAAGATGTGGCAGATCCAACCTCCAAGGAGCACACCAAAGCTATTGCAGTGGTGGTGGCAGCAGGCAATTCATTTATTGGAGGCTGGACCTGCTGGCCCTCTGGATCTGCTGGCCCTCTGAGGGGGTTGCCTCACCTTGACTCATGCGTGAGCTGGCCCTGTCTCTGAACCACCATTATGGAGAAGATAGAGATATACCATTGTTAAAATTAAAAGCAAGCCTCTTGTTTAAATTGACAATTAGGTACAGCATCTTAAAAAGAAGAGACATCACCTTGCCGACAAAGGTCCGTATAGTTAAAGCTATGGTTTTCCCAGTAGTGATGTATGGAAGTGAGAGCTGGACCATAAAGAAGGCTGATCGCCGAAGAATTGATGCTTTTGAATTATGGTGCTGGAGGAGACTCTTGAGAGTCCCATGGACTGCAAGAAGATCAAACCTGTCCATTCTTAAGGAAATCAGCCCTGAATGCTCACTGGAAGGACAGATCCTGAAGCTGAGGCTCCCATACTTTGGCCACCTCATGAGAAGAGAAGACTCCCTGGAAAAGACCCTGATGTTGGGAAAGATGGAGGGCACAAGGAGAAGGGGACGACAGAGGACGAGATGGTTGGATGGTGTTCTCGAAGCTACCAACATGAGTTTGACCAAACTGCGGGAGGCAGTGGAAGACAGGAGTGCCTGGCGTGCTCTGGTCCATGGGGTCACGAAGAATTGGACATTACTAAACAACAACAACATCTATCTATCTATCTATCTATCTATCTATCTATCTATCTATCTATCTATCATCTATCATCTATCTATCTATCATCTAATATTAGCCAGAATGATATTCCAGCAAAGTTATAATGGAAGCATTGGAAAATAAAAAAGTTACTTCTTCCAAGCTGCTGTCAGATTAATCTAGAAACCACATAACCACCACAATCCTCACTAGGATGCAAAAGAGGAAGCCTCCTGTACCTTTAATAGTTGTATAGAGAGGAGAAATTTTGGTAGCACAGCTCTTCTCACCTCTGAGCATTAAGCTGCATCTGCTGGAATTCTGCTATTAAAGGTGGCATGGAGAGTCCTGTCTTTCTTTGCATCTGGCCTCTCTAATCCCCAGTGGAATACTAATTGCCACCATCTTCTTAAAAATAATATATATTTCCTGGAAATAAAAAAAATGTGTAGAATATACGTGTTAAAAGTAGCATTTTTAAAAAATATGAAAAAATGATAATTGTGGGGGGGGGAGCATGATATTGCTTCAATATTGACTTATTACAGGATTTTGAATACTGGCAACTAATGTTGCAGTTCTGGATGCAATAATTTATAAGTATGTTCCATCAGTGCAAGCTGAGTAAATATGCATATAATTTTGTTGTAATGGTAGCCTTCTTTCCACTTTTATGTATGGCTTTCACTTCCAAGATGCCTCCTTAACTATCTGTTAAAGTACAGTTTGGGCGTCTTTATTATGGACTCAGTTATACAGCTGCAAATATAACGTTTTAAGTGTGTTTTAAGTGCATTATACAAATGTGACACTAGATGGAGCTGATAAGCTAATGGCAGATTCCATATATACTTTACGTTTTTTTAAAAAGGCATTTTCACAGCGTTTAAAAAAAATATCTGTGTAGATTCAGATCCTATTTGTGCCTATTAGGCACAAAACAGCTGTAAGATTTGACTTAAAAATTCATTGGTTACTAATACAGGTATCTTTTGGAAAGTTGTCCTGTATGTTTTCCTAACGCACAAGCCTGTTGCATTCAGCAATGACTCTTTCCTATAATTTAACATTTCAAAGGTGCAATTTTCCTAAAGAAAACGTGTTTGACTTTTCTCCTGCAGTTCTCTAGTTCAGTGAGCACAACACAAACTGCCAAATCTTGCAGTATTGCACCTTTTGGAGTAACGAGTGTGTGGGCATGCAGTGTATTCAAGAGCAAGCTGCATGTAGGCAGATATGCTCTCTCCCACCATATGTTTTCTATGCTGGGAAAGCTCTGCTTGCTAAATCTCTGCAAACCACACTGCCCTTAAAAGCAGAGGAGCCAATGCTGGGACCCAGAGGGTTCTCCTCCTGCTCCCAGATAACCAGTTCACACCCCCAACCCCCATTGTTGGACCCATGTATTTACAAGGGAAAGCATTTCACACATATTCACGCATCATGCATGCTGCTCTTTCTGAGCCCTCCCAATATTGTTTTTTCCCTGGTTCCAGCAATTAAGCCAAAGCTGGTTAAAGAAACACACAGGGCAGTAACTGAATGCACACCTCCTGCCAGTGCACAATCAATACATTTTCCCATCTATAGTATCTGCCGTCATAGACTACATTTCCCCACCAGCAAAAGAACTCTCTCTCATTTAAAGTCAACAATACAAAGATCTCAGAGATCCATCTCCAGATTGCCGTTTTAAAAAAGCACCAAAACTTTAGTGAATTCCATCTAAGGAAGAAACAATGTGGAAGTGTCAATTTTTATTCCAGAAGGGGGCGTAACAAAATGTACAGCACTAATATTTGCACAGTGCATAGGTGCCAAGTCCCTGAGGCCCTGGGTGCCTGAGCACCCACAAATTTCCCCAAGGGGCCGGGCACCCACAAATTCCAGTGCCAGGGCCATGCATGCTGCACAGCACCCACAGCCCCGGGCACCCATGATCGTGGGGCCATGTTGGCACTCCTAGCACAGCATATCTCTTGATTATAATTCTGGGGCAATTCAAAGGTTATTGGTTGCGACCTCATAGCAAAAAAGGGGAGTGCTTGTTCCCTCCCATTTCTCACAGACCACATTCAACAGCAATAATTCAACATCCTATGCCCTTTTAAAACGTGTTTTTTGTGTGTGGGGGGCCTAGTGGGTTGTTATTTTTATTTTTATCATGTATTTTGTGGTTTTATATCTTGATCTTATTCTATGAACCACCCTGAGACCCTGGGGTACAGAGTGGTATATAAAGTCAATCAATCAATAATAATAATAATAATAATAATAATAATAATAATAAACAAATAGAACAGGTAGAGCATATAACCTCCAGCGCCCCAGCTGAACATCCCTAAAACATTAAAGAATGGAAACAAAATCACTATACAACACAAGCACAGCAGAGACTTGACTCTGGCCACATGGCCCAGCCCCAGAGGGGTGTTAACTCAGTCCCACAACCTGTGTTTTCTGGAACCCTCAAAAGCAGACGTGGGTGCCCCTGAGCATGTGCAAAGTACATCCCCCCCACAGTGGCCTAAGCTGGGACGAAGATGAGGACAAGAGGCGGACAACCTGAAACGCACAAATCAAACTTTGGAAATCCTCCACGGGACGAAAGGGATAGTTAAGCAAAAGCTGGCACACATCTGGCAAGGGGGGGGGGGTCGAGAAAAGACACTTGTGAATCCGCGTTGAATCTGGCGAGTTTCCTTACTGGCGTCTTAAGGGGCTCTTTTTTCCCGCCACCGCTGGGAAAAGGAAGCCCATCGTGGCTATCGCAGTCACTGCTAGGTTTCCCTGGGAAAACCTCGACAGCCCCTTTTCAAGCGCGCGCTTTGTGTGATTCGTAAAAAAAGAAGAGAGGTTTCTCCGACGAGGTTTCTCCCTCTTTGATAGAGGGCAGAGGGAAACAAGCGCCGGCCTCCGCAGACCTTACCTTTCCCTCCAAGTCACGGAGGTTTCACATCCAGGCCGCAGACGCCTCCAGCTCTTGGGGGATTCCCACGAAGGATGAGGATGCTCGATAGGCGAAGAGAGAGAGGACCGGAATGGCGCGCGATCTCTTGCTCGAAGTCTCCCTTTGGGAACGGCCACCAGGGGATGAGGCTGAGGGAAGGCGGCAAAACAGCCCTCGAAGCGAGAAGGGAAGAGGGCGCGCGCGAGGGGGGGGGGAATAAAATAATAATAATAAATAGCTCGAGGTGTTGTTTGTGTTTTTCCCCCTCTTCACATCTCCAGGTGAGCCACTTTGGGAGTGCCTGCCACCCCAAAGGCTGTGAGGAAACAAAATGGAGACTGGCAGCAGAGGGACTAGAGATAATCCGGTTGCCTCATCTGATTACTGGGCCTGTGCAAGCCGAGGGGAGGAGAGAGGGAGGAAGGCAGGGAGGAAGAAAAGGGTCAGGGAAAGGATAACGGGGCACATATTTGTATGTATATATACATATATATAAAAGAAGAAAGGGTGTGTGTTTGTGTGTACGGAGGAAGCGGCACAGACAGGGTCGGCTCTACTGTTAAGCAGAGGAAGAGGGCCGTCTCAGGGAGCTGATTTGGGGCCTCATCCAAGGGCAAGGAGCTGCTTCGTTTGTTTATTTATTATCATCTTTTACCGCCACCGAAGGGGAAGGCGGCTTGTGGGGTTTTCGGCCTCGGGTGCCAAAATAACTGCGATGGGCACAGTCACAGGAGGCAGGGGTGCATTTGCAGCTTCGCCTCATGCAGGAAAAATGTTCGATGCCGGCTCTATGGATAATGAGAAGTGTTCCTTGTCCTTCATATTCTCAGGAGGTCGCTGTGTTTTGCAGGAGAGCTCTTCCTTCACGTCCCTAAAATACGGAAGCCCGCTCCGTGGCAGGGCTTTCAGTCCGGGTGCCCATGCTCACAGAGTGGCAGCATCCCTGTCAAAAGACAATGGGCACCCATGATCCGTACTTTCTGGAAACAGTCGAAGACATTTTTTTGTTTCGACTAGCTTTTCCAGCCGGGTGGAAAGGTCTCTGCCATATGCAGTGCTTTTTTCTGGGGGGGCGCAGGGGTACGCATACCCCTAAACATTTTGTGAATCTGACCTCATTGAGGGTCAGTATTTCAATATGAATAGGAAAATGAGAGTACCCCTAAACATTTTTTAAGGAAAAAAAGCACTGGCTTTACGTTTAAAAACAGCACAAAATGAGCAGCTGTCTTTAGCTGGTTTTTTGCACCCTTTTAAAAACTTCTTAGCCTTAGATATATTTGTAAATTGACTTGAGGTGCATGTAAAAGGCAATTCAAAATAATAATAATAATAATAATAATAATAATAATCGGGTCAATCCAGAGTATATTCGGCTGGCTGGCTGCAGAGGACATTGGCATTCCTGTCCATTTCATATTTGTGCAGAAGAGGCAGTTTGAAGGGCTGAGAGAAAAAGCAGGCCTCTCCTGAAGTTCCCTCTCCCATGCAATGCTGAAAGTTACACCTTCTTGTCCTCCTCCTTGTCTTGTCAGCCTCAGGGGATAGGTGGGAGGAAAGAAAATATTACAGTAGAGCAGAACTGAATTTGAAGGTGGAGGCAATTTATTTTATTGCATCGTACTCTTCTGCACACAGAGCATCTAACAACGTTTGTAAAACCACGTTACAAGCAAAATTTCCTAAACCACACTTCATAAAATATGACAACTGCATGTCATGGGGACACTCCTGCCATGCCCCCAAAGGAGAGCACAAAAGCCTCAATTAAGATAAAGTGAAGGACAGCTGGATCTGTAATGTCATATTCTCTTAATCTGAATCCTTCTCTTCATTCCCAGCCATAGGTGCTGTTGGAGTGAGGCATTTGTTAGACTAAAACACACACTGTAAAAGCAGGACTCTGTTATTTAGTTAAGAATATGGTGAAAATTCCCTAAAAAGAAGGAACTGGGGAGGAAGCAGAATATATAAATGAATAAATAGGCATTTTTAACTGGAAAAACCAGAATAATCAGGAATGGTAAAATGAATGAAAAGAGTTCACATGGTTATAGTCTCACATGGACGAAGAAGTCCAGTGAGAAATATTTTTAAAACGTCATTAAATTTTGGATTAGCTGCAGCCTTAATAGATGTGAGAGCATACCCACAGTTAGTTTCTCTAATCTAGTCATGCCATCCTTGTATGGTAGGTGGCTTTTCACTTTATCCCTCATTATTGGGGTAGTTTTGGGAGCTGCTGTATCACTGGGGACCACAGCCACGCTGCTCCTGTAACCTAGGAAATGACTTTAGAGCTGAGCTACCTGATCCGCAGATTCACATGATGCATCTTGATGCTGGACAGTAAGTACCACTTCAGAATGTGAATGGGGGATGAAATGTTTGAAAGGTCGTTTATGCAATGTACAGATACATGCAAAACCAGCATGATGTGGAAAAGGCTAGCCTGTATCCTGTTTCAGAACATGCTGGTTTTGAGTGTGCACATTACACAGAAGCATTTTGACATGAGGCTTCTCCCCCACCCCCACCCTGACACCCGCTGATAAAAAAATCCCCTCCAATCTGAATAGTACATTCCAGGAATAATTTCACCCTGTGATTCTACTGCATGCGCAGATTGTTTTATTGTGATGCTTTAGTTCTTGGCCTCACTTTGAAAAGGGACTACTTTTACCCCATTGATTGCCACCTGATCTTTGAATTTAATGGCCTTCGTACTCCAGCGCCTTCCCCTTGCATGCACTCTGGGTAAGCAGAAAACTTACCACCCAGTTGTCTCTTGCGAAGGTCACAGCAGTCATGGCCCTACTTGTGTGCTGGCTCATGATGGCCCCAGGCTCTGTGATCTGAAGAGCACAGGAAAGCTTCCACCATTCACATTAGAGCCCAAACCCATTTAAGCTGGTAGAATTGCACTTCCACCACTTAATGTTTGCCTTGAGGCAGGCTTGGTGTGTTTTTAAAAAGTCTGATTTATAAAGTGAAAATAATGTAGGCTTCCAGGAAAAAAAGAGAGAGAGATGCCATTTTGTGGGCAACATTGCTTGTTTGCTTGAATTCCACCTGCCACGATTAATTTTAATCAAGTCCGGGAGGGAGGCATATTGAAAGTGTTTTAATGTTATTGTCAAAAGGCTATGTTGCTAATTTTAACTGTATACAGTTTGGAACATCTAGGTCCATTAATGTTGCCTTGAGAACATCAGCCACACTGAACCACCACCACCACCCTATAGCTACAAGCCAAATGGGGACCCTGCTGGTTCTCATGCTAAATTTTGCACTGATACGTCCGGGCACTAATTGCAAGTGGTTAGGGCTACCATACATCCTGGACGTAGCCGTGATTTGACCATTGGAAACTGTCCAGACAAAAATTGCTGAAATGTCTGGGAAAATCTGGATGTATGACAGCCCATGTCAGGAGCGTAGATTTTGGTGAATTTCCTTTAAAATACCTCAAAAGCTTCATGAGCCATAGCCCAGCGGGTCTGCATTGCATTCAGGAGGTCCAATATTCAATTCCCAGCATCTCCAGGTTAGAATCGTAGAATGGTAGAGTTGGAAGGGATCCCGAGGGACATCTAGTCCAACCCCCTGTAATGCAGGAATCTCAATTAAAGCTTCCATGACTGATGAAATATACTCTGAATTGAGAGTGGATCTCATGCTCTTTATTCCGCTCATAGTGGTGAGAAGGAATGGAAGTTCCCCCACAGTATCTGCTTTATATACATTATTTACACAATGGGCTGCACGTGATTGGCTAATTCCAGGATTCTCCTGTAGGCCAATCAGGTTGTGGATTCAATTCCATCTGGAGCTGGATTGGGTGGCTCCTGCAGACCAATCATACTGCTGCATTATTCTAGGACCAATCAGACTGCTGGATTCTGAATCCGATTGTTCTAGGACCAATCAGACTGCTGCATTTTGGATCCTATTGTTCTAGGACCAATCAGACTGCTGCATTCTGAATCCTATTGTTCTAGGACCAATCAGACTGCTGCATTTTGGATCCTATTGTTCTAGGACCAATCAGACTGCTGCATGTTGGATCCTATTTAACTCAGTACATAACAACCGATGACCATCACAACCTCTGCTTAAAAACCTGCAAGGAATGAGTGTTCATCACCTTCTGAGGGAGTCTGTTCAACTGTCAAACAGCTCTTACTGTTAGGCTGTAAAATACTCCTGCCCCCAGCCAGGTGGTGGAGGTAATACCGAGCTACATGAACTATTGGTCTCATTCTGTACAAGGCAGGTTCAGTTGAACAGAAATCCTGTGCTAGTTAGTGCCTTAAGGTTGCCAGGTCACACCAGAGAAAAGAGACAAAATTATTGGGGGTGGGGAGAGGACACACATAAAAACTGTAGCTGCCCCATCTCCTGATTCAGTAAGAGGCTGAAAGGTACAGGGGGGGTTGGAGGTTGCAACTTGGGAGCCGTAAATCCGTATGCTGCATCTGTGTTAGTGCTCCTGCACAAAAACCAGGCTGCTATCTGGACACACCCTAATGCACAAAGGGTCACACACGCCGCAGCAAATCAGATGTGAATGTTATTCCATGTAACCGAGTCATTCTCTTCCACGGTCAAGTCTGCCACGTGTAAAATGGGACTACTCATTCAATAACTCCTAGAGACACTGTGAGGATGAAGCTGGTGATTTTTTTTTAATAAAAGCACATTGTGCTAAATAATAATAACAAAACAAATACAGTAGTTGTAAAAAAAAAAACCATTGTCGTAGATGATTAGCACAGCGCTGCCACCCCGTGGATATGCAGAGCACAATCCAGCCAGACTTAGTCACAAAAAAAGGCTCGCAAGGGGGGGGGGGAGCAATAGGGTTTCATTGTGAATCAGGACCAAACTATGCATTAAAAGTTCAATTGCAATTACATATCTTTTTTTAAAAAAAACACAACCTAGCATATTGGGGAGCACAGTGCATAGGGAGGAGCAGGAAATTAACACACACACACGTTATGGCCCCCTGGAAACTGCTATTTCCTCCAGAAGGGAGGAAAAATAATCAGCGCAAATAGCAAGGCAAACAGTAGCTTCTGGAGAGGAATTTCCACTGGGACCATGGCACAGAGGAACAGGTTAATTTCAGCTTTACTCCTGATATGATATTGATGTAGATCTGTGTACATGTCTGTTTTTCATAGGAACCAATTTAAGTTCAGCATTTATTTGCCTTATTATACCTTTATATTTAATCATAATAAATAAATAGGTACCATAATACTCACCTTCAATTTTTGCAGAATCTTACCAGAAGTAAATTGCCTTTTTTTCTCTAGTGCAGGTGCAAAATTTGTGCAACGAAGTGCCTGAAGTAACATTTGAGGGCTATTGTAGATCCTTACATTTCAGGAATTTTAATTTTGGAATCGATTTATTTAACTGAAACCTTAAGTCCCATTGATTTCAATGGGATGTGTTCATACATTATATTTTCTTGATGAGCAATTAAGATTAGTTCTTTTAAAAAATATATTCACTTAATGTGTGTCTTTATTTATTTACAGTATTTAAAAGTCCTGCCTGTCTTTGAAGAGTGGAGGAATGAACATGTCACCCATCTTAGTCCCACAACAACCCTGGGAGGTAGGTCAGTCAAGAGAGAATGGTTGACATCAATATTTTCTAGTGAGTTTTGTGGCTTTGTTGTTGTTTAGCGGTTTAGTCGTGTCCGACTCTTCGTGACCCCATGGACCAGAGCACGCCAGGCACTCCTGTCTTCCACTGCCTCCCGCAGTTTGGTCAAGCTCATGTTGGTAGCTTTGCGAACACTATCCAACCATCTCGTCCTCTGTCGT
The DNA here is from genome assembly GCF_027172205.1 of Podarcis raffonei. NCBI lineage: Eukaryota > Metazoa > Chordata > Lepidosauria > Squamata > Lacertidae > Podarcis > Podarcis raffonei. The sequence goes on from NC_070606.1 coordinate 24,866,141, forward strand.
CCCCTTCTCCTTGTGCCCTCCATCTTTCCCAACATCAGGGTCTTTTCCAGGGAGTCTTCTCTTCTTATGAGGTGGCCAAAGTATTGGAGTCTCAGCTTCAGGAGCTGTCCTTCCAGTGAGCACTCAGGGCTGATTTTCTTAAGATTTCCTTTGTGGCTTATTGGGGATTTATTCAATATACATCACTTCAATTATTCACACCTCTCTATGCAGCAGGGGTGAGAAACCTCTGGCCCCTGAAGTTGAATATGCCCTTCTGTGCTTTTCCTATCTGTGGCCTGGGGAGAGGAGTAATGGCCTGGAGAAAGGTTTATTTCTATGTGAAAGAAGCAAGCAGAAGGTTCTTGTTTGGGTTATTCCTTCTGGGAAGCTGAGTACAGCTGGTTTAAACTGGTTCTGTTATACTTTGTGTCAAGGTCATGCTGACTATAATAGTCAGACCAGGAGGACCCTGGGTTTTGCACTTTCTCTTTCTAACTCTTTGTTCTGGTGTGGTGTTCTGTTCTGTATGCTATAGTGTTAAGGTTTAGTCTTATTATAAGTTCTTGTTAAGTTTAAGATAAGTCTGATGCAACTGGATTTCTTATGGACAGTAGCAATCCTGAATGTATTGGATTTGTGACCGTTATGCTCATTTGCCTTCAGTGGCAGTAAAACTCTTCCAGATGAAATACAATTGCCTCTGGTCTATCTTTTCGGAATCCTGCAATGTGTTTAAGCTTTTCTCTGCACAACAGAAATGACCTCTCAGGGTAAAGCATCTTCAATGAGGCACAGGTTGGTGCTAAATATTTAGAAGCATAACCTGCCTGTATCCCCAATAATACCAGTTCCAGGATGGTATTATGCCACAACCACCAGTGTGGCTCATCTTGACCATACATTTGTTGGTCAGTCATTTAGAGGCAACAATGTTTCATGGATAGGGTAGCATTACAATGTGATCTGGGACTGCAAGCTGACCCCGGCCTGTGATAATCTGCAGGGTTGCCTCTGTAGCAGATTGAAGCGCAGTTAACTGCATTTATGCAAGCAAATCTTGCTTTAATCTATTACTTTTATATAACCTCCCCTTACAATCATAACAGAGATTAATACATGATTATTATTTTTTAAAACATGTCTCTGTTCTCCTTTTGTAAGCAACGTCCCTCAGCTGAGAACTGAAATTCTTTGGCATGGGTGGAAGAAGAATAAAAATGAAAGTTATTGTGTTAAGGAGTGGACATCTCATCTTATCTCTGATGAAAAGGAAACTGGACACATGTGGACTAAAATTCAATTGGGCCATTATAAACCATCATGACCTAGATTCCACCAACTAAAGGAACTCAGAATTTGTCTATTATTTGACAACTTTAGGTTTATTTGTATTTCTTTTTAAAGGTATTTCTGGAAACAAGGCAATTTCATTAATAAATACCTTATTATTGTTTAAGATAGATGATTTATGTCAGTGGCCCTTTGTGGTTTACTGTGACTGCACTCTCCTCTAACCATGCAACCTGACGAGGACATTTTCCACGTCCGTACAGCACCAAGCACTCTCCAGCTGGCCAGTGGTCAGGACTGACATGGCACTGAAGAGCCAGTTTGGTGTGGTGGTTAGAGGGTTGTACTAGGCCAGGGAGACCAGAGTTCAAATCCCTGTTCAGCCACAAAGCTCACTGGATGACTTTGGGCCAGTCTTTCTCTTCTGTTCTCTCCCTGTCACTCTCCCTACACCTACCTCACCTTGAGCTCCTGGAATAAAAAGGTGGACCATAAATGCAATAATAAATTATAGTAATAATTTATTATCACCTTATAGTAAAGGTGACCCCTGACCATTAGGTCCAGTGGTGACCGACTCTGGGGTTGCGGCGCTCATCTCGCTTTATTGGCCAAGGGAGCCGGCGTACAGCTTCCGGGTCATGTGGCCAGCAGGACTAAGCTGCTTCTGGCAAACCAGAGCAGTGCACGGAAATGCCGTTTACCTTCCCGCCAAAGCGGTACCTATTTATCTACTTGCACTTTGACGTGCTTTTGAACTGCTAGGTTGGCAGGTGCAGGGACCGAGCAACGGAAGCTCACCCCGTCGCAGGGATTCGAACCCCTGACCTTCTGATCGGCAAGTCCTAGGCTCTGTGGTTTAATCCACAGCGCCACCCGTGTTCCTTATAGTCTAGCAACATTTAAAAGATAAACTCCCCACCACCAACTCTCTCCCTCTCTCTCTCTCTCTGTTTCCCTTGCTGCCTCCTTCCTTTTTAACCAGGGAGTCTCTGTTCTTGCTCCCATCACAGATTCTCCAAGCTCACAGCAATTTTGGAAGAACAGGAACATATATGCAAGCAGAGGAAGCAACTGAGGCAACCATCAAGGGAATAGGCAGGGAAAGGTCCCAGAAGAAAAGCAGGCACAAACTTGAGCCTGGAAGAAGCTCACAAAATAATTGTTCGGCCCAGTGTTTCAAGAATGCCTTTTCTTAAATAATTGTTTTATTGACAGTAGCAATATCCTGATGCAGATTTCTAGCTGGCTATTTGTTAGGATCTGGCATAGGAAAAACTGCTTGCTCCGTATTTGTTTGTTTGCTTGTTTTAACCCTCATTTTTGGGTGGGTGCAATATTTTAGAACGACACGAGGTGGTGCTGTTGGTACGTCTTCTGTACAAATGTCACTGTAAGGAGATGACTGTCAAGCTTTAAAACTTAAAAGCTCTCCCAACGCTGGATTTTCCGCTGTGGATGCCTGATGCAAAAGACTTAGACGAATTGCTCTTCTGTGGCCCTAGTCGGCAAGCCGTTTTACTGGAGGGCCGCTTTGAGAAGGGCGTGGGGGCAGCGGCAGGCCAAGGCGACAACTTCCGCCCAACTCCTTTTGGAGCAGGTGCTTCTCATTGGCCACACATCTCTTTTGCCTCAAAGGTTGGCAGTGGAGAGCACAGTTTGGCCAAAGCGCCACCAGCTGCCAATTTATAGGGTTAACAGCAGCTGGAGACAGCCATGGAAGCCAAGCCACGCTCAGCTCCACACTTGGCCTCCACTATCCCTTGATTGTTTGAAACATTTGGGGGCCTGCCCCCCCCAAAAAAAAATATTGGAGGGGAGCAACATAGCCCCTGGTGTGGCGTATATGACCTGCTGCCCTTAGGAAAGCCCAGCTGGGTCAAGTCAAAGGCCCATCTAGTCCAATATCCTGTTCTTATAGTAGCTAACAAGAAGGCTGCAGACAGGACTTGATTGCAACAGAGCTCTCTCTCCAATTTCAGTTCCCAGGAACTGGCATTCAAAGGCGCACTGCCTCCAACAGTGGAGGTAGAACATAGCCGCTATGGTGCAGTGGAAGATGCTGTGCTGTCATCAGCGGATGCGATTGGCTTCTGCATGTAGAAGGTGGTGGAGTCAGATCTGAAGGTTGGCGGTTTGAATCCCCGCGACTGGGTGAGCTCCCATTCCTCTGTCCCAGCTCCTGCCAACCTAGCAGTTCGAAAGCACGTCAAAGTGCAAGTAGATAAATAGGAACCACTGCAGTGGGAAGGTAAACAGTGTTTCCATGCACTCTGGTTTCCGTCACGGTGTCCTGTTGCTGGCCACATGACCCGGAAAGCTGTCTGCAGAGAAACGCTGGCCCCCTTGGCCTGAAAGCGAGATGAGCACCGCAACCCCATAGTTGTCTTTGACAGGACTTAACTGTCCAGGGGTCCTTTACTATGGAGAAAAGGCATGGGAGGAAATCCTGCTTCCATTCCGCTTAGCCTTTAATTGGATCAAGGTTACGTCAAACCATCAAAGAAATCTCTTATTTTTCCACTTACTTGAGAAAAACCAAACAGCATATCCCCAAAAGGCCTCGGGGGCTTTGTTTCAAAATACAAGGCAAGGCAATTTACGCTTCTGGCAGTTGGCCCCTCCTTGCCAATGTTTTTTGTCAGGATGCTCTGAGGACGCCAACCCTGCGCTTTCCAGGAAGGAAGGGGTGGCTGCTGGCAGGGCCCACTTGCATTGTCCCTCTCTTAGATTCCTTAGACTTGCCAGGTCTCAGCAGCCTTTGAAATCTCAAGGAGCAACTTGGTGACCAGGAGGAGGAGCTGTTTATTTATTCAACATCCACAGGGAGACTAGGAGGAGAGGTAAGGAGCTGTGCAGCGCAGCCAGTCCTTGCTGCCTCCCTCCCTCTAATCTCAGGTGATCCAGATCCATGTGGGAAAAAGTTATCAGCTGGCACCTGAGGTTGTCAGGGAAGGAGAGACGTTGGGGGTTTGCTTGGCCTTTTCTTTATTTTTTTATTTGCTGTTACTGCCAGCCCCAGCCCAGATGCAACTGCCCCAGAGAAGAGGGAGAAAAGAACAGCTGCTAGGAAGAAAGGACTCTGAAACCTCGTTGGGTAGATGGGAATGATGAAGCTCTAGGCTGCACAGCTGGAACATCCGTGAGAGAGAAAGTATCTCTTCTGTATTCCTAGGACCCATGTCTGGTAAGTAGCAGCACGTGGAGCTGTGGTGCACAACTGGGGCAATTTTGCGATTGGAGAAGGGGGTGAAGGAAGAGAAGAGCGCAGTGCAACTTTCATAGAATTGTGGAGCTGTAAGGGACCCCAAAGTTCCTTCATTTGGAGTCATGAAGCTCCTGTCTTTGAAAGTGTCACTGGCTTGGGCAATGCTGTTGAAAGAGGTGTTGCAGGGGGAGCAGCCTGTATTTGCCTGTGCTTAGGAAATGCCTGGAATTTCAGCCAAGACAACCTCTTTGGAGGTGCCGATGTCTCCCTGGTGGAATGCCAGCAGCCAGGTTTAATCTCCCCATGCAACAATTAAGCTGCCGATCTGCTTTAATATGGTATGGTATTGTTTCATTAGGCACTTCTTGGTTGTCAGATGCTTTGAGAGCTCTTTGGCAGAAAACCGTCGCAATAACGAATACTAAAAGTTGCACGCCATGCGCTTTTCGTCCCTGTGGCCAGGCGCAACTTGCAAGGGAGGTGAGGGCTCCTGTATCATGGAGAGGTATGCAGAAGCAGGAAACTGATCAGAATCAGCTCTCCCCCCCCCAAAAAAAACCCACACATGACAAGCTGCACCTGCTGAAATTCCTGCTTCTCTACACCTACTGGAGATAGAGGCAATGGACCACTGGACTTTGTGCTTTGGAATTTTGTAACCCACCTGTTACAGCCACAGTATTTCAGAGCAGCCTCGACAGATACATTCCGAACCCACCCGCTTCACCTGCCTAGGGTCTGGAGCATCCTATTTCAAGAAACCTTAGATTAGAACAGGGTTAGCCCTGTAGATATTTGTTGGACTCCAGTCCCCATCAGCCTCAGTCATCGTGGCCAATGGGCAGGGGTGATAGGAACTGTGGTTTAATGCCTTCTGAAGAGCCACAGGTCACCTACCCTTGGGTTAGAAGGAGAGAATCCCAGAACCTTTGCTGTCATTTTTGTCTATCAGGATGTTGCATCTGTATTTGAATTCTTGCATTGCTTTTACGTACACTGTCCTGGGAACATGCCTGAAGGGTGGACTAAAACACCCCTTTGATAATGTAGAACAAATAAAGCCTGTGCAGCTGTTGTAGATTTCAATGCTACCTGTTTCTCCCCCTTGCATCATGTGCTGGCAGTGCTTTTCTTTCTAGAAGAAAAGGTGCCAGAACTCACCTCAAATAGACCTTTACACTACTAGTATAGGTGACTCCCCATTTACGTGGGGGTTCCGTTCCGGGCCCCTGGGTGCATACACGAAATCACTTATAATGGGCAGCACCCTGGAGAGTCCTAGTGGCTCACAAGGAGACCCCCTCCCGAGCCCAAAGAGGAGGAGAGGAGGGTCTCCTTGCCAGCCAGAGGCTTGTTGAGGCTGGAGATGCTTTTCTTGGGGATGGGGAAGTGGGAATAAAATCGTTTTTGGGTGGGGGAACTCTGCAGGATCCCACCCTTCATTCTGTAGGGAACCCATGTTTCACTCATTTCAATGCTAAGACAATGATTTGTTTGTTAAGTTAAAGATATGCTTTAAAATGTCCTTGTCTTCTAACCCGTTAGCAACGGCTTCAAAGCAGAGCTGGCCATACCGTTAGGCAGAGTGAGATGGTTGCTCAGGCAACTGATTTCAGATGTCATGACGAGGCAGAAAATTGTCAATGAGCTTGAGACTATGCAAACTTCAACTTACAGGAGTTTGGGATGAGAGACCAAAGCAGATAAATGAATACACAATAGATATAAAATTGTGGTGTGGATCATCCCAAAGTCCATGGAAAGGGTATTGCCGCAGGGCAAGAAACTGTGTGAACAAAATGGACCCTTTTCAATTAAAACAACAACAACATGTATTACCTAACAATTGCCTGGAACGGAGCAGAAACAGAAATACAGTATGTGTGCAAATTCATCCATAAAACTGCTAGCACCTTTGCAAAGCTAAGCAGGGTCTGGTATGGCTGCAGATTGGATGAGCGACCATGTGTTGAAATTCCTGCATTGAAGGGGGTTGGATGACCCTCGGGGTCCCTTCCAACTCTACAATTCTATGAAGTAACACACAACACGCTAACAGTACAACCCTATATATGTCAACACAGATGTAACCAACATCATGTTCAAGGGGATATATTACCAGGAAAGCGGGTATAGGGTTTCAGCCTAAATCAAGTGTGAAGGACCACTAGGGACCACCCCTCTATACCTTACATTCCCTACCTACTCGGATTCAAAATCAGCTCTGGCTTCCACTGGATTGCTGGCAGAGACTCCGGTAGAGTAAGATGCAGCTGCACAAATTGGCATTAAAATGTCTTGCATCCTTTGATAAAACGATCTTTTGATGAAGGGAAAAGAGGTGGCAACAGAGGGGCAAGTTGGAGCTCCTATCAAGCCAGAGATGGATGGAGAGGACTCCTGGAGGAGGAACCTGGATGCCTAGTGACATCAAGCCTTTGTGTGATGGAAAGAGGCATCCTGAGCCCATGAAGGGGGTAAGGACAAACAGGGAAGCAGATCTCAACCCCTTTACCTAAACGTTTGCTTACCTGCAAGCAGGGACGGTCCAGGAAGGGAACATCAAGAGGCTTTCCACCTTCTTCATGCCTCCCTGAGAAAATGTCTGAGTCACAGCTGCTAGAAACGGGGTGGCCGTGCCTGAACAAGTGAAGAAAGGACTGCACTTACTTTTTGCAGGAGAGCTTTTGAGTGGGTTCCCTGGCATGGACTGGGGTATTTAAAGTGTGCTTTAACACCTAATGCCTGATAAAAGCTGTTGAGCATTCCCAATTATTGTGTCCATTTGTATAGAGGAAGAGGAGAGCGGCGGGAACGGAAGAAGTCCCTTTGACATGCCCTGCCGTTGGGTGCCCAACATCAACCATTAAGACTTTTCGAACAGCTAGCATCCTGGATCATGAAGCGAGATGTTACGAACAGCTATTAAGTGATCATATTTTATTTAAGCGAATTGCTTGCTGGTGCTTAATGATGTTTTCTCAATATCTGGAAGACAGCCCATTGTTCTTAATAGCTCATTAAGGTTGAAAACTGCTATCCGCCAGGAAACATCTCCCATGCATGGTGGCATTGAAGCTAGAATTCAGCAGGATGTGAAAGGATAAAGTGGCAGTTCAGAGTTGAAAAGTGGTTTTTGACAGAATGGTCGTGCAGGTGAGCATTGCTTGAGGCATGAGCCTTGGTCAGGGATTCAGCCTTCCTCTGAGATTTAGGAGGAACCCATTCTTCCCATGGACAGTATAAGGCAGTTGTAGACAGATTTGCCTATGCTCCCCCATCTATGAAGACTTCTGGTTAGTTGCTTGCCTTGTGACAGGTACAAAGCTCCTTCGCCTCCCTTGGCTGGAACAATGCTGGAGGAGAAATTGGCACCAAATAAAGCACATTTTTTAAAAAATCCAAGCATTTAAACAGGACATGCCAGGGGCCTGAAAACCTAGATATGATTTGAAACCAGATATGAGTGTTATTACAAGAGTGGAAGCATTGGCTTTGGTTGTTCGGTCAATCAGTATGCACACTTCTGACTTTTGTAGTTGGTTTGGGAGGATTTGTGATCTGTGGTTTAGTGGAGCAGGAGGGGCAGGTGCAGAATTATTATTATTTTCGCAGATGATACCATTGCAAGACTGGTAATTGCCAGTGCTGTGACCTTGGGGCAGGGGAAAGGAAAGGAAAGGAAAGGCAGGCACACGGTCGCTTTGTTAGGTAGGCTTAGACCAGTGGTTCTCAAAAGGTGTGGCAGGAGAGAATGGCAAGTGTGGCAGGAAGATTCAAGAGCAATCAATATTATATTTTAGGAAAGAGTCATGTTCTTATGTAGCTGCATTGTTTCATATTTTCCAAATGTCCCGTGATCATATTATAAAGCAGTTGTGTTCTATGTTATGAATCAAGCACTGCTAGGAGTTGTGTCTTTTTGTTTTGCAATGTATTTCGATTCAATAAAAAGTTCGGTGAGGTGTGAGCCAATTTTTATTCTGAAAGCGTGGCCCAGAGAAAAACGATCGGCTTAGACGGTGAGCAGGCCAAGCTCAGCCAGTGAAATTGATGGTTGATTTGGAGTGTGACCCCTGACCAAAGTCCAACATCCTAAACCCTATATACCAGCTCATGCATATTTTAATCTCCTTGGGGGTACAGTATAGCAATGGACTCTCACAGGGACATGAGAAGCTAGTCCAAGTTAGTCCATTGGTTCATTGAGCTCAGAACTGTCCATACTGCCTGGCAGAGGCTCTCCAGGATTTTAGACAGGGCATGTTTCCAGCCCCCTTGAATGTGCCAGGGATTGAACCTAGGACCTTCTCCATGCAAAGCATGGACTGCAACTCCCATCATCCCTGACGATTGGTGGTGCTTGCTGGGGCAGATGGGAAATGTAGTCCCACAACATCCGGAAAGTGATGTTCTGCTGAAGGCTGCTGCTGCCTGTCTGCTCCTCCATGCCCAGTGCGCATATTTGCAAATAAATGGATGTTGCCAAATACTGCAGAATTCCCATCCAGAAGGAAAACGCAGCAATGCTCTTGGAACGTCACTTTGCTTGGGGAAATATGCAGTGAATAACAAAACAATGCCCTGTTTCTCAACAACATGCAGGTTTTAAAAAGAAGTCATGCACGTTTTTTCCTCTGCACAGAAGTTCCCACATCATTTTTTAGTGCTAGCTGCCTTCCTGATTTATTTCCTGATTTGTATCGCCTCATTCTTGGATCAGATAGGGCAAACTTGCTCTTAAAAACCAGTGAGCCAAATGCTGCTTCCATTGCCAGTGGCGTAAATCCTAAGCACCTCTGTTTGGACTCCGCAAATTTACTCCGGAATTGCACCACCGTGAATGAAAGCGCAGCTTGGCCTTGAGCCACATGGGTGGGTCAGATATGTTTAAGGATATGATTAAGCTGTGGGCAAAGAATTGGTCACGTCACACTTGCGTAAATGTCAAGTTCTGAACCTCTTCAAGCGCACACAGTGCAGGCTGTATTATGCTGTACTGTCACAGATATTGTAGCTAATGGTATAGGCAGAGGAATTATTCCACTGCTCATTCTGTCTACCAGACACCTTATTACTGGTGTGTGGACTCTGATTTATGTTTGGGCCCTCGCCTCCACCTGGGAAAGAAGACAGAGTACACATTTGCACGTGGCACAAAGTGTATGCAAATCTTACGTGAATTTGTGTCTTCTTTTGCAAGTGGCTAAAAAAATATTATGTAAAACTTGAAATTTAGCCATTGAGAGGCCTAAACAGTATCTTATTATTGTACAGTGGTACCTCGGGTTAAGTACTTAATTCGTTCCGGAGGTCCGTACTTAACCTGAAACTGTTCTTAACCTGAAGCACCACTTTAGCTAATGGGGCCTCCTGCTGCTGCCACACCGCCGGAGCACGATTTCTGTTCTCATCCTGAAGCAAAGTTCTTAACCTGAAGCACTATTTCTGGGTTATCGGAGTCTGTAACCTGAAGTGTATGTAACCAGAAGCGTATGTAACCCAAGGTACCACTGTACATTAATCTACACTCCCTGTTGGCATCTCTGGGTGGAAGTATACATGACAAAGTTCTCTTATGCTCTTCCTTGATCACCAAGATTTCAGATGGGGCAGTTCTGGTGGCTCCCCATGCCCCTGAGGTTCAGCTGGCTTTTGTGAGGGACTGAGCCTTTAGTGTGGCAGGCTGTGCCTTATGGGAACTCCCTGCAAGTAGATGTCCATCATTAAACCACCTAGACATCTTTACTATGTGTGGAAGGTGAACTGATTCTGCTACTGCACTGTTGTAGCTGGGGTTGGGGCCTTGCAAACAAGAGAACGACCCAATTCCTGTGACTCTACTGCCATGCACCTGCCTGCTGCTCATTCACATTAAACCATAATTTGGTACTCTCACCGCACAAGAAACATTAACCAACTTTAATTATGCAGCCTGAATCTCCTGGCTTGTGAATGAGTCCCACCTGAAAATAGTGTCAGTCTGGAAGTTCCATGTTCTAAATGTAAGCTTCCATTGTAAAACGAACATCTGAAATCTTTTGCTCACTGAAGTGTTGGTGTGTGTGTGTGTTTTGCTCAATCAGAACAAGTAGCTGCTGTTGCTGGAGGTGTGATCGGAGGCATCCTTCTGTTGCTCCTTCTTGGGATAGCAGTATACCTCTTTTGGAAGAATGTGTACTTCAAGGCTTCTTATGAAGAACTTACTAATCCCGCTTCCCCAGTCCAGGCACCAGTTCGTCTGCAGGAGCCAAATGTTGCAAGGTAAATAGTGTATTTTATTTTACAGTGGTACCTCTGGTTACGAACTTAATTTGTTCTGGAGGTCCGTTCTTAAGCTGAAACCGTTCTTATCCTGAGGCATGCTTTCGCTAATGGGACCTCCTGCTGCGCACGCACCTCTGGCACGTGACTTCCATTCGCATCATGGGGCAAAGTTCTCAACCAGGAGCAGCTGCTTCCGGGTTAGTGGAGCTCGTAACCTGAAGCATTCGTAACCAGAGGTACCGCTGTACTTTATTTTTACGTCTGCTGTCAGTTATCAGATTCTAAACCATGGGGCAGAACATGCGACAAGAGACCCATATTGTCAGTGGCTCACCCATTCCAGTGATCCACTGTTTATAGATCCCATGAACCAATGATCTTTGCCACTGGTTGTGTAGAACCAAATGGTGAAAATGTATACCTTTTGATGTGCTTTATTTATTGTTTATGACTTTTGTTAAGTTGGTAATTACGTAAATCTTGTCATGCTGTAAGCCACCTTGAGCATTGTTTTCAGTATGGAAAATGATGATGATGATGAAAATGTTCCGGAAGGCCTGCAAACGCCATCTTGGCTGTCAAGATAACACCAAAACTACCGTAATTGATATCAAAGCAAGTGAATAAATATATGTAAGCTCATTCTTACATATATTTGAAAGAATGCTTTGGCTTGCTTTGATGCCCTGCTTATCTGTGGATTTGGGAAGCTTGGTGATTGGCCTAGGGATGGGAGCTAGTTGTGAGATTTGGATACCTTCCACCTATGCCCTCATCAGCAGGTGAACTGATGGGAGGTTCTGGCCAAATTGACATAGGCTGTTTTTGTGCAAGGTAATGATGCATAGATGCTTTCTTCGGCAAGTCATTACAACCTCTTGCTGCTTTGGTGTCTGTCCTGAGTCTGTGCTGTAAGTGCACTCCTTCTCCTAATAAAGCACTGGAAGTGAACACTCTGACGTTTTATTTTATTTTATTTTATTTATTTTATATACCACCCTATACCCGCAGGTCTCAGGGCGGTTCACAGAATAAATAAAAATGTAAAACCACAAAATACATAATCAAAATAAGAGTAACAACCACCCAATAACACACACACACACACACACACATTATTCCACTGCTCTTGGCATGACAATCCTACTTTCAATAAAACAGCAACATACACTTGTTAATGTGCTAAGTTGCATCTCAGTGTTTCACATTTGCCCATATAAGATGACAGAGAGTAATTTATTAAGTGACTAATTCTTCTACTTGGGGTGGGGAGAAATACTACACTGACAGAACATGTGGATGTGTTTCCTACTATTGCTAGTAGAAAAACAAACTAATACAAGAAACATCTTTTTTTAAACGTGAACACAAAATTAACAGAAAACTAACCAAAATACGTTTTATATAGAATTAAGACTAGAAGAGAAATAGGGATATGTAAAGACATATTTTGTTTGAAACTAAACTGCCATGAGAGTTTATGAGGCGTCTCAAATGTAAGTAAATGCTGTCATGAGCTGCTCATAAAAGCTGCTATGAGTTGACATCCTTTATGACATCCTTCTTTGGTATCCCTGCACCTCACTCACACAGGACCTCCTTTGGACCTGTGGATCAGGACATTAGTCCCACCTCTGGCTCCAGCATCACTCAGGTAACAATAAGTGGATTGTTGCAGTGTGGTCTGCCTCCATTCCATTCCCCCCTCCACTCAGTTTTCCATTCTTCCTTCCAACAGTCAGTCAACATCCTGTCCTGAGCATGATCAGTCTTTATCAGGCTCTTATTGGGGTGGGGTGGGGTCTTTTCCCCTCTTAGGTTCCCCCCCCAAAAAAACACTTTTGATACTTCTGTACACATCAGACTTTCTCCAAGTATTCTCTTTTTTATGAGGGTGCTGTTTTCGCTGCACGAGAGCTAACACTTGAAGATCTAAGATGATAGATAGATAGATAGATAGATAGATAGATAGATAGATAGATAGATAGATACATAGATAGATAGATAGATAGATAGAGTTCAAATTCTAAATGAAAGGTATTGTTTATGTGTGGAAATATCTGGTCGTCTCCCACTCCCTTTAAAAATTATTCTGATTTAGGGTAGAAGGGTTGCACTACTTATTGTCTTAACTGTTTTTCTTTGTAATAAAAAAAAAAACCGTAGTTCCTTAAAACCAAGGAACTATTTTTTATTTAAAAAACATTAAATTTGTTTACCGTATTCTTTCCATTTCCGCTAGATGCGTGCATGTGTATAAATGATAATGCAGCCGTAGAAAATGTCTAGAAAACAATGGTCACGTTCCATCTGAAACCAAGATCGTCTACCGATTTCAGCGGAGGAATTTAAGCGCACGTTTAAATCGAACAATGGGTTTATTTTACACCTTTTTTGCTAGCTTGATATGACTGACTCTGGTAGTTGTCTTTTCTGCAGGACGAAAAGCGTCCCCTTCATCGTCCCACCAAAATTTCACAGGCAAGCTTGGATTGATATGATAAATGGAGAACAAATTCAGGAGGATAGTGACCTCTATGTCACCCCTGACTCTGGGCCTCGATCTTCTTTCCATTCCTTAGGTAGGTTGATATTATTTGAATGAGTAAACTGGAATACAGAGTGTTAGAAATCTGGAAGCAGAATTGGAATTTGTCTGAACTACAGATGGGGTCTGTTGTGGGAACAGTGCAGGTTGTATACTGTTGGTGGAAGGAATCATGCATAAAAGGCATCAAGTTTCCCCCCAGATGAACCTAGTGTTGTTACACTTTGAATCTAAACCGTTGTGCCAAAGGTCAACACATAGTCTTATACATGTAATAATAATAATATAAAAATGCATTCACTGTAGTTTCAGAGTTTGCAGAGGTGTGCAGGTTCGTACAGGAACATTCCATTTTGTAGATCTGATATTCTTAACTCAAAGGATCTGGGTTGTTTCTTCCTCTCTGTGAAGCTGGTGCATACCTTGTCGGAGCCATCAACCCAGAGCTGTACAGATTTCCCGAAGACAAGAGCGAAACAGACTTCCCAGAGGGTAACATTGGTCGGCTTTGGTTCTCAGTGGAATACGAACAAGAATCGGAAAGGCTTCTCGTCTCCTTGATCAAAGCCAGGAAGTTGCAGTCTCCTTCCAGCTCCTGCAACCCTTTGGTGAAAATCTACCTGTTGCCCGATGAGAGGCGCTATCTGCAGTCTAAGACCAAGCGCAAAAATCTCAACCCCCAGTTTGATGAGAATTTTGTTTTCCAAGTAAGCTTTTATGTCAGTGGAATATTACATTGATGCCGGCCCGGCCCTCCCGTGAGGCAAAGTGTGGCAACTGCCTCAGGTGGCAAATTCTGAGGGGCAGAGCATGGCTAGAACTGTGTGTCATATGGTCTGTCCTATAACCCCCAAGCTAGCTTTCTGCCCTGCAGTGTGGTGGAGGACTCTGTTCCTTCAACCAGTGCTGAAGTAAAATGCAGCTACCAGTCTTGTCTGATTTTGTGCGCAGAATGGGGAATGCACCATCTTGTCCTTTGCCTCAGGCAGCAAAATAGCCTGCGCTGCTTCTGTTTTGATGTGATGTTGTAGATTCTTGCCTCCCATACTCCTGATAACTGAGATCCAAACTATACATTACACACACGCTTCTCTCACAGTGGTCAACTGGGAGATTATTTACTGGGGGAAATGAGACAGTTTAACCTCATTTGCAATGTTCTGTTTGCTACTATCCAGATTTCCAGTAGCGCCTTATACCAAAGGACGCTGAAGTTTTGTGTCTACCATGTTGACAAACAGAAGAAACACATTCTCTTAGGCCAAGTAATATTCCCTTTGAAAAATGAATCCTTTACCGGTGATGGCAAAGTGATCGTCTGGAGAGATCTGGAAGCTGATTCCCTTGAGGTAGGTGATTCATTAAAGCTTAAATCATTATCCTACCTTGAGTGTAGATAGGGGTGTTCTAGAAAACACAGCACACACTAAACTGTCAGATGGGATGAGCTAAGAAAATGTAAAAACACAGGGCAATCCTACACATATGTACTTCCCATTGAGTTCAGTGGTACTTTCTCCCATGTAAGGAAGATTGCCACCTTGGGATTCTTGTATAGCCTGATTTGTGTATCTTAAGGGTACAGTTCAAAATGCAGATATTGCAATTGTCATTTGGCATGATCTGGCCAAGAAATGATAAGCGTTTTATGGTCCCACCCAAGGTTCAGTTCCATCGAAGTCAACAGGATGGAACTGTTTCCTGGCTCACCCCTAGATAACCAGCCCTCACATGAATTCACATGGTAACTAAGCCCTTTCTGTGCTGCAAATTTAATCAGTCAGAATTAAAGTGAGAGCAGCCCCTCCCCATAAATGAAAGCAGTAACCTGAGAATAAGCTTTCAGAAAGCCAGAGACCCTAGTAGAAATATTTTTTCTTGTGCTTTTGAGGTAAAACAGCTCTATTATGAGTGGAGAGATTGTTCCTTAATAAATTTGAAATGGCAGTAGAGAGTGGGAGAAAAGGCTAGAATAAATGCACATTGTACAGTTTTGGAGCAGAGGGAAATAAAAACACACCCTCTAAGGGAAAGAGATCTGCACAGATTTCCTTCCTGGATTGGGAGCTGTGTGCACAGTTTTCTGGAGCAATATTCAGATGTCCATCCAAAGCTGATACAGATCTGGTGCGAATCCATTTGCACTAACTACCTGATGTTATGAGTCCTCAGGGGCTGTAGGGGCTAGAACCCCAGACCTTTCTTTAAAAGCTCCAGATCAGGTGTGGGCAACTTTTGGCTCTCCAGATGTTGCTCAACTCCAATTCCCATTAGTCTTAGCAAGCATGGCCCGTGGCTAGGGGTGGTTGAAATAGTTCAGCAACATCTGGAAGGCCAAAGGTTCCCCACACACCTGTTCCAGATCAACTAGTATCCTTAATGCCCTTTCCTACTGGGAGCGCATCAGACTCTTCCTTTCCGCACGTGCTCAGTCTGTGCATGAACCTGCCCCTTAACAGGGAAAGCAAGGTGAGGAAAGGAACCAAACTCCTGGTGCCAATGACAAGCACTACATATTCCTTCCGCATTTGTAAATGATCAGGCATGGATGGCAAACCTCTTCGCCTTTTCCTAAGGTATCTCTAATATCTATTGGGCACTGTGGCACATCCCTGCTCACATCCACAACATACATTTAAAGTGCATGGCTTCCCCCAAAGAATCCTGGGAACTGTAGTGTGTTAAGGGTTCTGGGAATTGAATCCTGTGAGCAGTAAGCTACAGTTCACAAAGACAACACCGTATTTTTCGCCCTATAAGACGCACCTGACCATAAGACGCACCTAGTTTTTAGAGGAGGAAAACAAGAAACAAGAAAGCAATGCAAAGCCTCTTGAGCGAAGAGGCAGGAGCGCTCCCGCTGCACTCAGGAGGCTTCGCGAGGCTATCCCTGAAGCCAGGAGAGCAAGAGGGATACCGTGCGCACCGATCCCTCTTGCTCTCCTGGCTTCAGCGATAGCTGCTCAGCCTGCATTCGCTCCATAAGACACACAGACATTTCCCCTTACTTTTTAGGAGGGGAAAAGTGTGTCTTATAGAGCGGAAAATATGGTATATGGTGTCAATATCCATGGTGTGGGAGAATAACCCTGTTCTTAAACTTAGTGGAGTAAGGAAAAGATTTGCTTCTTAATACTAAATTCTTGATAAAGTGCAGTTTTTACAATGCAGCTGACCAATATTCTTCTCCACCCCAAAGCTGCCTTCTGAACATGGCGACCTCCAGTTTTCTCTCAGCTACAACGACTATCTGGGCCGTCTCACAGTGGTAGTTCTGAGAGCTAAGGGCTTGAAGCTCCAGAATGAAAGACATGCTGTCGGTAAGAAACACAAAGCTTAATTGGGTTTTGTAGGAAATTAACCCTATTTACAGCACATTACTTGGGTCTCCAGCTGTTTTTGGACTACAATTCCCATCATCCCTGACCACTGGCCCTGCTGGCTAGGGGTGATGGGAGTTGTAGTCCAAAAACACCTGGAGACCCAAGTTTTGGAAACCCAAGACTGAATATTTCTGATATCAAAACAGTCCACTGTCAGGGACTGTGCAGAGGAGGAATGGTGGAGACCGCCTCCCCAGCCTGACCCTTCCAGAGAAGAAGACAGTTCAGAATTACAACAGGGGTTTGAGGGAGGTCACAGCTCAGAGGCAGATGAGGGGAAAAGCTGGGAAATAATGGGAGAGGAGGAACAAGAAGCACCAGCTGACAGACACAGTGTCTTTAGAAAGCATTCCAGACCTGCCCCCTCTCCCAGAACCCAGCAAGCACTGAAAGCAGGAGAGCAAAGAGCTCAAAGGCAGAGGGCACTTTTCAGCACTTTTCAGTGATGACGCATGGAGAGAGGGAAGGGGTGGAGACTCATTTGGGGCAACGCCATTGTTCTATGAGGCTGCATTTCCAAGCTTCTCTCTGTGAATATTGAATAAAAATAAGTTGGTAAGAACTTTTCCTTGTCTCATCCGTTCCTGGCAACCTGCTGTGGGGGTTGGCTCCTCTGCCGCCTGACATCCACTTAGATAACAGAGGTTGCATTCCAAACTGTAGTTCTTTGAGGTGCAACACTTGGAGAAGGGGGTGTGGGTTGTGGATTTGTGTTCCTCTGAATACTTCCAACCTATATCGAGTGGTTTACAGCCTCATCCCCTCATTCCAGGTGTATTTGTCAAAGTGTCACTAATGAAGCATAATCAATTCATCAAAAGCAAAAAGACCACGGTTGTTCCTGCATCCTCGGATCCATTGTACAATGAGACTTTCAGCTTCAAGGTGGACCAGCAGGAGCTGGATACAGCAAGCCTGAGCCTGTCTGTGCTCCAGGATTCAGAGGGAGAAGGTAAGGAGCTGTTTTCCACTACTGCCATCTGGTTAACTGCATACTATTCTTGCATAGCATCTGATGACTTTTCTCCTTTCTCCTTCCTGTTTTAGAAACTTCGCTGGGCCGTGTGGTTGTTGGGCCTTTCATGTACACCAGGGGCAAAGAACTGGAGCACTGGAATGAAATGATCAGTAAGCCCAAGGAGTTGGTGAAGAGGTGGCATGCTCTGTCTCTTAGCACCTGAAAGGTGGTGAGCACTCTTGCAAGGGATACCTGTAGCAAAGAGCTTTCTGCTGTGCTGTCTCCAGAACAGGTTCTTCAGATGTATCCTCAGCTTATGCCCATCACAGATGTTGGGTGACGTAGTGATCAAGACAGTTGACAAGGTTGCTAAAAGCGCCAGATTTCAAGGCAGCGTGGCACCTCAGATCTGCTCATTTGCAAAGTGGAATTTGATCCTTAAAATTAGGAGAGCCCCCAAATTAGCGTGAGAGTGTTGGCCACATATACCATAGACCACTGAAATTTCATAGAATTGTAGAGTTGGAAACGACCCAAGGGTCATCTAGTCCAACCCCCTGCACTGCAGGAATCTCAACTAGATTCTACATGACAGATGACTATCCAGCCTCTGCTTAAAAACCTCCAAGGAAGGAGAATCCACCACCTCTTGTGGAAGTCTATGCCACTGTTAAACAGCTGTTACTGTCCGAAACCTCTTCCTGATGCTTAGTCAGAATCTCCTTCCTTGTAAATTGAATCCATTGGTTCAGATCCAAGCCTCTGGAGCAGGAGAAAACAAGCTGCATCCTATGTGACAGCCCTTTAAATGTTTGAAGATGGCTATCCTATCTCCTCTCAGGCTCCCCTTTACCAAGCTAAACATACCCAATTCCCTCATCCGTTCCTCATAAGGCTTGGTTTCCAGACCCTTTATCATCTTGGTCCCCCTCCTCTGTACACACATTCCAGCTTGTCAATATCCTTCTTAAATTGTGGTGTCCAGAAATGGACACAGTACTCCAGATCTGACCAAGACAGAATAGGGCAAGAACATAAGATTCTACTGGCTTGATCCCTGTATTTTAAACCCTTGGTTAGGAAGCACTGTGCCATTAAGAGTTTCCTTAGCAATATCAATTAATCAAATGTATTAGGAGGTAAGTGCATTAAGGATATAATTGAGCACAGAAGGCATGTTATGAAAGCTAGTTGGAGGCACCACATCTGCAGCGTTCTGGCTTTGGAATCTCTGGCCTCATTTATTAGAGCCATTTCCATTATCTCACTGGTCTGAGGCAGGTGGACAAAGCTTCTGCGCTGTTCCGTCTCTCTGAGAAGATGGATTCTGCTACAGGTTGGCTAAAGGATTGTTTCATCAGTCACAAGCAGAATGATCATGGATTATACTAGTGCAGGCTTGCTAAATCACCAGGCTGTGTGCATGTGTTGTGCTAATGCAAAATGGTGAAAAGGAAAAAAAAGGGAAACATTATCCAAAGTTCCTGTTTGAGTCTAGTCTTTCTGTTTAGGTCAGAAAAAAAAAATTCAAGCTGTGACCATTTGTTATGTTCTCCTAAAGTCGTGCGCAAGCCACTTTTTAAAAAATCAGAAAAGGTAATTTAATTTCAGTAACTCACTCGAGAGTTCAGCTCGTGATATTTTCTAATTAAATTATTCTTCAGTGAAGGAAAAAAAGAAAATGAGGAAATGAAACAGGCTTCCCTTTGAAGCAGGATGCAGTGTTAATTAATGTGAAGCATGAAAGCACCAGACTTCAATCTTGGTTTCCATTGTAATTCTGAGTTGTATCTGCCAAAGTCATACTTGGGATGTGTGCACATTGCAGCCAGACAATTTATTTTTTCACTTTGTTTTGAAGCTGGTTTTTAGGGGGAAACACATCACACACACACACACACACACACATATATATATATATATATATATATATATATAGTTGATTAAAACAGTGAACTAACAAAAACAATTAAAGAGAGAAAATGAATAATAAAACTTTTTTTTTCTAATTACAGACTCCATATGGGAATGTGACCTCTACTGTTGGCAGCAAAATGCCTCTGAATACCAGTTCCTGGGAATCAAAGGTGGAAAGTGGGGAGTTGTGCTCAGGTCCTACTTTTGGGCATCTGGGTTGGCCGTTGTGAGAACAGAATGCTGGACTAGATGGGTCATTCGCCTGATTCAACAGAGCTCTTACATTCTTACAAAGGAAGTGAAAATCAAGTTTATTTATGTGCTGTTCTTACCGTCAGAGCAAGCTGAGAGCAGTTACTTGGTTTTTGCTTGAAATGAAGCACCGGTCATGTCTTGGGGTCAGTTATGCTTTGGTTATTAGTCTGTAATGTCTTGCATTATGTTAAAACAAGTGCTGTGAAGCCTTAGAAACAATGCATTTCTCTTGTCCCTTTCCTGTGTCTCTTATTATATATAAAAATACATTTTATGTGATTAAAAACAATTTGAACCAATGTGTTATTCTGGTAACTGTAGTCTGCTTCTCGCAAGATGCTAGGCTCTGTTTAGTGAGTTGGTGTCAGTTTAGGGCTGCTTCCTGCTGGTTCCTTATCATAGGACTGAGTTTGCCCTTAAGCATTGGCCTGTTGCAACACAATTAATTGTGAGACCCACACCCACCCCTTTGAGCGTTTTGAAAGCTGCCTCATGATGGATAGGAAGAATCCAATCAGAGAAGTTTAAAGGAAAGTCCTTGTATATTCAGGGAAGCCACTCAGATGGCAAAAATTGCACACCAAGTGGTTAACTGCAGCCAAGTAATTACTTCTGATTGCGGTGATAAAGCTTCTCAGAATCTCGCTCTGCATTTTTCCTCAAGTTACAACACACACTCAAGGGAGTCATGAGACAGAGCCATTCAGTGTGTGAGAAAAGGTCTCTAGCTTAGCCCATGCTGACTTCTTGTTGCTTCAGTTGTGGGCATTTGTTCTCATGTGACTGAAATGTCGGTGGGCCATTACAAACCATCCAAAGTTCACAACAACTAGAGGTTCAAGGATACACTAGGGGGAGGAAATGATTGTTAAAGCAATTTAAGGCTCACTGGGTAGAGGAAATGATTGTTAAAGCAATTTAAGGCTGTAGTTTAGACATTGATCCCCCTGCCCCACAAAGAACAAGCCTAATAAATGGATCTGCTTTTGTGGCGGTGGTTAGATTTCTATTAAATGAAATATAATTTAAATTGTTTTCTTTCTTTCTCTGAATGTTACTATAGAAACAAGTGTTTGCTTTGGAACACGTCTGCAATTCTGTAGTGACATTTAACTTCAATCCAGGAAATGAGAGATTTCTGGTATGAATGCAGAAGTGTTAGTCAACAGTTTTATTTGATTTGTTAAAAAATAGCTGAAGTCACAATCTGCAAGTCCATGAAAGGCTCTTCAGAGGAATAAAGAAAGATCAGACTCTGAAGTGCACATCTACTTTCAAAAGTGAATTTTATTATAAATATCACTGTGCAGTGGTAAAAAATGGTAAGAAAATTGGGGTTCATATGGAAGGGTGGAGTAGGGAAAAGTAGTTTCTTAGGTAAGACATTTAAAATGTTGACTGGATGTTTTCAAAATACCCCAATAATTAATCTTGCTTCTAGAAGAAAAATAATGGCAAGAGCAATATTAGTCACAAGAGCTAGTTTCATAATAATTACCCGAAGGATCTTGCACAGAAATAATTGCTGCTCATAAATAATACAAAGGGTATCTATAAAAATACAAAACCTGGGATATTTTATAAATCATTAAAAATAAATATTTCATTTCAGTATATATATTCAGAGATCAAGATGAAAATCCAGCAAATTGAAAGTCTTCTCCAAAGGGTAGCTATTTTCATCCAGTACAAAATGGCTCCTGATTTCCAAAATATAGGATGCTTGTGTGTCTGTGAGCAGCGAATGACACAGATCTGCTACTATCATGCCATATGTGGTCTCTAAAGAAGGCACTGCAAGAAACAATGAATGGTTCAAACATTATTATCACATGACACCTTTCCAGTTTACACTGAAGATAAGCTATTCAACCAGCCTCCTCATACAAGAACAGGAAAAATAGGCCCTAACAGGGCTCCCCAATAATCTTTCCTTTAGAACAATATGAAGCATTTTGTGACTTTCCGTAAAGCAGGGTAATCCATTCACAACTATCTAAAATTTAAAAATATATGTGTTCAAAAAGAGTGACATTGGATTCTTGGTCAATACTGAGGAAACCCCATGACTGTACGAGGGGGCACAGTGGATGCCTGCAGAATACTCACAGAAGCACCACCCCTCTCTCCTGTGGTTCTCTAAAGTAGAAGGGCTGATACACTGTTCAATGGCATTCAGAAGATGCAAAACTGTAGTTAATAATTCACTTAGCGAAGTAATCTACAGCCTGGTTAACACATAACATCAAACCATTGCTTGGACTATGGTTTGGTGCTCGTGAGTGCTTTACTCCTTCCTCATTTGTGACCACACCTCAAGGCCAAAGCTGGTTTGTGTGCTTTTGTTATAAAAGCAAGCCAAAGTAAAACAAGATAGCAGGGGTGCAAAGGGGCAAAAGGCAAATGTTGTTTTATACCATTTTTTTCTCATGCTAGAGCCAATATCTGCCTACCAAGATATTGTGAAAAGCAAAGGAAAGAGGCCTGAGACAGGGATAAGCACAAGATAAGGGCTCTAAGATTGTCAGGCTGCAATATATTTAGAAAACGGAGTAACATTCCCATTGGCCCAGTTTACCCTCCCAGACCACATAACCCTCAACTTACCTACCCATGAAACCTGCATGTTGCAACAAGCCAGGCTGGTTTGTTTTCCCCCACACATGGCAGAGCCAGGAGCAGCAAACTACGGTTTAATGGAGCGTGCAAACCAGGCCTCTGCCCCCAGGGTGGAAAAAGTTCCCAGAACAGTTGGTATGTCTCTGTTGGAAAAACACCTGAATAAACCTCTCCCAGTTTAAGTTTAATGAGGATTTTTTTTAAAGGACTGGCATTAGGGAGAACTCCCACTTCACATAAGTAGAAGTTGAATAGCTGCAAACATTTGACCACTAAGTTTTGTCTGCTTTTTTTATTCAGTTACACAAATACAGTGGTACCTCAGGTTAAGTACTTAATTCGTTCCGGAGGTCCGTTCTTAACCTGAAACTGTTCTTAACCTGAAGCACCACTTTAGCTAATGGGGCCTCCTGCTGCCGCCGTAGCACGATTTCTGTTCTCATCCTGAAGCAAAGTTCTGAACCCGAGGTACTATTTCTGGGTTAGGGGAGTCTGTAACCTGAAGCGTATGTAACCTGAAGCATATGTAATCCAAGGTACCACTGTAATTCATAGTGCATTACCTATAGCCTTGTTCAGCCACTCTGCTGGAATATTGAGGAACATTTTCTCCATTAGTTCTGACGCCACTTGAACGGACACATCACATTTCCCATCCTCTATAGTCATCAGTGCAGGTCTAAAGGAGGAAACAGGAAAAGTGCTGTCAGTGCTAAGTCAAGTCAAGTCAATGTTTATTACAGCAAACAGTCAGCATATTAAACCAGATTTTCTGCATAATTCTCTACCTAAACAATAAGAAATATCAATATGGGGTTTAACAATCAATATACTTAAAATACGTGTCCTGTCAGTGCTTGTGTTTAATGGCTTAATTTTTCATTAAACCTGAGGATAAGATAATTAAGAGTATTATCACATTCAGTCGCATACTGTTATCCATGACAAGTTCTTTTTTCTTGCATTATCTTGATTTAACGACTCGGTACGGTATCTTGATTGAACAAGCAGGCAAAATTTGCTTCTACACAATATGCTAGTGTATTGTTTCAGTAGCCTTTCCTTGTATTTTAAAGTGGTAATATATTTATAAGACACTTTAGAAGCTGAATACTTACAGCCAGAGTGACTGCAACACTATTCGGATATTCCAGACATGAGCAAGAGGGGAAACTATGATTAAGTGAAGAATTTCTAATTCCTTCTAGAACTCATGTACTTGAATATCAGGGATTTGGGCATTTTAAATAATAAAATATGTATTAAGAAGAACAGTGTTTAATTTCTAAAAAGAAAAGCCTCTGTTCAAAAGGTTGCCACGAAATTATATGCTCATATTTTCAAGCCCCTGTAATTCCAGATGAACAAGGATCTGTAGGCACAAGCGCAACTGCATTGTTGCTTAGAAGATCTCTATATTGGAAGGATCTTTGGGGAAATGCAATCAATACCTTTGTTCTTTTGACTCAGCCTCTTGTATAGGGAGGGGAGTACATATATCTGGTTATTCTGAGGTATTATAATAAGTTAACCAAAATAAAATACAGTTTGGGGAGCTTATTGATTGCAACTCCCTTGCTCTAGAGCAGGCTTCCTCAACCTTGGCCTTCCAGATGTTTTGAGACTACAATTCCCATCATCCCTGACCACTGGTCCTGCTATTTAGGGATCATGGGAGTTGTAGGCCAAAAACATCTGGAGGGCCGAGGTTGAGGAAGCCTGCTCTTGAGAATCCCCCAACCATACAGTTGAGCGCTTATTGGGGGCTGCAGGGGGGAGAAGTTATGGTGCAGTTATACTGTTAGTTTTTAAGCTGAATTTAAATGAAACAGTTTAACCGTAGTGCAGTTAAAATCTTGAAAATGTCAAAGGACAGGCCTCTGAAACATGCTATGAATCTTGTTCTCTACCCTATAACCGAAAACTTAAATGATGATCTTGGAGACCCATCCAGTGTCAAAGAGGGCTGTGCCTAAAAACAACATCTTATAATTTCCCAAAGAAAATAGTACCACTCATTTATTTTAGTAATAAATGGCATGAAGCTCTATACTTATGAACACCTCCACTTGTTGTTCAAATACACAAAAGTAGAGCCCGGGGGGGGGGGGGGTAGAGAAGTAGAGCAATAAGACTAAGCTTTTTAAAATAAATAAAAAATAAATACATGTTTGCAGCTGACCCTTCAAACAGGTCATGTGATTCAGAATAAATTCAAGGGGGAAAAGTATACTCAAGCATATCTAACTTTTGGCTTCTTGAGTCAAGGACGTTCTCAGCTTTGAAGTTCCAAACACTTGACTAATGGTGGTGCTTAATCAGTTCGCTCTCTGTATGCAAGCAATTAAGGTGAACCAAATCGGTTGGCAGCTGAGCAGCTATTTCAGTCCCCCACTAATACTTTTAATCAACTACAAATAAATTGCAATTTCAAAGAGAAGCAGGTTGAGATGCTTAATTTCGAAATATACTAAATAATTAACACAGGACACTGGCTTCTAACTACAGCATTATCAGTTCCTGATAAGGTCACTGGGAAAGATTTCACCAAACGTCATGCTCTTATAAAGTCAAAACTACTACAGGAAATTAAAGGCTTGTAGATGTAACTATTGGGACGCAGGTGGCGCTGTGGGTTAAACCACAGAGCCTAGGACTTGCCGATCAGAAGGTCAGCGGTTCAAATCCCGGCAACGGGGTGAGCTCCTGTTGCTCGGTCCCTGCTCCTGCCAACCTAGCAGTTCGAAAGCACGTCAAAGTGCAAGTAGATAATAGGTACCGCTCTGGCGGGAAGGTAAACGGAGTTTCCATGCGCTGCTCTGGTTCGCCAGAAGCGGCTTAGTCATGCTGGCCACATGACCCGGAAGCTGTACGCCGGCTCCCTTGGCCAATAAAGCGAGATGAGCACCGCAACCCCAGAGTCGGTCATGACTGGACCTAATAGCCAGGGGTCCCTTTACCTTTAGATGTAACTATTATTTGGTTTTACTACAACGATCAGATTTTAACTTTTATAGTATTTTAAATTCCATTTTTGGGAGGAGGGAGGCGGAAGGCAGGATGTAAATTCACATACCCACACCTGAAATAGAAACTTGACATTAATATACATACAGGGAGAGAAAGAGAGATGCAAAGCACACTTTCACATTCTGAACTGCCCGCCATGCCATTATTTTCAATCCTTGCTGCAGAGTTAAAAATAAGCTGTAGAAACCCAAGGAGCAATTAAGGGGACCAGGAAAGAGAAATGTCATGTTAATTTAATTGTTGCATGCAGTTCCTTAAACCAGACAAGAATCCATAATCATAAATGCAAATCCGATCCAGTATTTGCCTTTCAACAAATCTAACAGGCAAAAGAAATATCGGTGGGTGATAAATTCATTTAAGAAACCCTTTCAAATAGGATTTTCACAATAGGCTTTCTATACTTCTCTTGCAGACAAGTACAAAATTATGTTGTACAAAATTCAGTGTATAAGACTATGGACAAACCTGCCATTTGCCTCTCTACAGTAAATTGTCTCCATGTGAAGGCTAACTGCAGAGTTGCTACAAAGCCCTTAACATTTCTGAAAGAGACCACCTCAAATATCAGCTATTGCTATACACAATAAAGTCAGATGCATCTGTGAGTTTTGTGGGGCGGGGGTTTCCCAACTGCATAAACTATCCACTACTGCCACCTAGTGTTTGTTGTGAGGTTTCTCTTCCAACAGAAGTTGCTGAATTATTTCAGCAAGGTAATTGGCTTCTTAAAACATGATGCTGTTTCTAGATTTTAATGAATTGCTGCTCCAACAGTTTTCCAGGGGTTTCTGTGTTACATTGCTACCCATAAACCTTTTGGACTTCAGCCTCAAGCTCTGTCAGCAACTTTTATTACCATGGGAATCACCAAAACAGATAGATAAAAATAGAGATTTCTATCCAATGAAATCATCCTGTTTCTATAGCCTGTTTCTGCCTGTGCAATGGAACTTCCCAACTCCTCCCCCTGCATGTACACCAAAGCTGTTCTTGGGGGTTCCCTTTGGAAGAGAGGAGTGGAAGGGGAAGTTCTGTTGCACAAGCTGAAGTCCTTGTGTGACTGGGATGGACTTTGGCTGATACAACCCAAAGATCACACTTTGCAATGAAGTAATAGTAATTTATATAAATATATGCATTAACACTTAGTTCTGTAACACTGACCAAACACAGTTTCTGTTAGACTGAGGTGTTTGTATCCTGTTGCACCACAACATTGTTTGCTTGGTATATGGAAGGACATAAAAACTAAACTAATACTTTAAATGGGAACTTGATGGTCTTTCGGGTTTATACACCATAAACGCGTTCAATATTTAAATGGTGTAAACAATGCTTATATTAAAAGGTTGCATTTATAACCTGGCCTGCTAATCTCGTAATTCCTAGAAAGGGGTGTGAGACACTTGGCTCCTCCGCAAGGTGCCCATTGCTATGGGCTGCAACAGGATAGGGATGCCAAGGCACACAGCTGTACATTTGCCCTTCCATAGGATTTGTCTTCATCTACCAGAAGAATCTACTTACCCTTCAACCCTCTGTGAAAAACCCACACAAAGTATTATCAGTTTTTCTACTACCCATTCATACCAAAGCAGTAAGAGTAGGGTGACAGAAAACCACAAGCCCAGTGAACGTAATTGACTCAATCTGACCCTGGGAGCATTTCACCAGACTGGATTGATTCCCTTTAAAACAATGTTATGGAGAGAATGTAGAAGTATAAATAAAATGTATCCCCTTTCACAATAATACACCTGCGGGCCAGATTAATATATTAACATGGCAGCTACCGTCAACTGATTCTCATTCACTCACTCACTCACTCACTCACACATTCATTCATTCATTCATTCATTTATACATTCATTATACACACACTTTTTTACCTGTAGAATATCTTCACTTTATTAGAGGGTAAGCAGCTAACACACTGTTTGTAGATCTTGTTATCATCTATCTGTAGTTCAAGTCTACATTTTGCACAGCCCGCATAGGTGATCTGAGTAAGAGAAGCAAATATCTGCTGCAGTGATGTTTTATAATCAAAGACAAGTTGTCCATGTGGAGAAGAGGCAACAGCAAACTTCAACTCTGAGATGCAGGCTTTCACTTGGATCATTCCTATGGAAACATAAAGGAGTTGTCTAGTTTCTTCTGCCGCCAAGAAAACAGGTAAATCATTATTGCCAACTGAATAATGGTAGCTACTTGCACTATCATGTAAACTAATTTTAATCTTATTCTAATCTTAATCTTAGTCTACAGTAATCCCCAGTGAGTTCAATTGGATTGTCTTTAAGGTATGTTAGATTGCAGCCTAAACAGCTCTTCTTCACTGAACCAAATTAGATCAACAAGGACATAGGGAGTGACATGTGGACCTCTCTTCTCCTAATGGTCCATATACTTCTTGAAAGAGCATTAAACATATTTCCCTTTGGGTTGGCATTCAATCACCAGGATTGCACAGATGTGGGACAACTCTAATTTAATTAGATACTTGGTATTGTGTGCTCCTTGTTTTATTTTTAATTGCTGTGATTTGCCCCCTCAAAGCCCTTCAGTACAATTTAATAAAGGAGCAAGAGAATCCCACTCGCTTAAAAATAGGGAGGAAAAAAGAATGAAAATCTCACCAGAACATTTCTCCTCCAAAAGTGCAGCAAGAGTAGTTATACCCATCCGTGATCTGACATCCTTCTGAAACTTCTCTTTGAACTCAATAGCTCTTCTATCATCATCGAAGAGGCACTCCAAAGATGTCCATGGTGTTGTATGCAATTCGAGTTCACCAGAGATAGGACTGTGTTTTACAAATAGGTATTTGAATTCCCATATGTGGTCTAAGAAGAAAATAATAACTCCACTTAGAATTTTAGATTCTAATTCCTTGTTAATAGCCACAGAAAACTTTGGATGGAATAGTGCACTTTCAGAGATGACGAAAAAGAGGAATACCTTCAATGCTGTATGCAAAAAATAAATACACAGCATTTCGAGTGTTTACAAACCAGATAAATTTGCCTAGTTTACACAAACATCTTGCTTGGGAGATGCTATGAGTGGTGGAGGAAGTCACATCAGGACCAACCCATCCTACTCACCAAATGCATCTGTCCCATGTATGAATGTAAAGCAGGGGTGGAGAACCTGCGGCCTTCCAGATGCTGCTAGACCCCAATTTTCATCAGTCCCAGCCAGCACGGCCAATGACAGGGATGCTAGGAGCTGTAGTCAAGCAATATCTGGAGGGCCACAGGTTCCTCAGCCAATGAAAGTTTGCACAGGGCCAATGCCTTTAGAATCCAAATCACATAGACCAGGGGTCAGCAAACTTTTTCAGCAGGGGGCCGGAATATATTTGGAAAAAAACAATAATG
Source organism: Podarcis raffonei (assembly GCF_027172205.1). NCBI lineage: Eukaryota > Metazoa > Chordata > Lepidosauria > Squamata > Lacertidae > Podarcis > Podarcis raffonei. The sequence continues at coordinate 24,894,984 of NC_070606.1, forward strand.
AACAAATTCCTATTCCCCAAAAATAACCCAGAGATACAATTTAAATAGAAGCACACATTCTACTCATGTAAAAACACCAGGCAGGCCCCACAAATAACCCAGAGATGCATTTTAAATAAAAGGACACATTCTACTCATGTAAAAACATGCTGATTCCCAGACCGTCCGCGGGCTGGATTTAGAAGGTGATTGGGCCGGTTCCGGGCCTTAGTTTGCCTACCCATGACCATAGCTTTTCCCTTTTCTTGAGAGGAATCCTATTTGGAATAAGGGAATTTCTCTTAAAAAAAGGAAAAAGTTGACAGCTATGCCAATGACATAGACACATATCATATGGTCAATTCCCACACAGGTCATGTATTGCATGGTTTGGGCTTGCTCCTATTGGATGAATATTTCATTACAATCAAGCTGAGAGAGGGCAACCGCTAAAGGTCTCCTAGTGTACTCATAGCTGGGAAGAGATTTCAATTTCCTGGCTCACAGATCATGACCAAAACTGCTGCCCAACATCTCTTTACAATCCTTGCAACAAAAGATAGTGGTATTTCAATTTCAATACGTATGAACACTTCTTTATATGCAGAATAAATGTTATTATATCTTCTGAGGAACGTGCTCAAGATTACACTCTCACATAATTAATGTATTTATAATGAAATAATGGCTTGTAAATATTTTGATTTCCAACAGAAATGACCTCTGTATGCTGATCTATTTTCCTATGCTCAGTAGTACTATGAATGACCACCACATGCTGCTCTATGGTGAGTCAGTCATAATGCTCAGTTGTCATGACCTACAGCCCTGGTTGGCATGAAGTGAACTCCTGATCCTGGTAGTCTTGATAGGAACATTTAGGATTTTTCAACAGAGATAGATATTTGGACAGTTAAGAACACAAGTCTTATCTTACCTTCCAGATATAGTCCTTTAATGATTAAACACAAATTGTTTGAAATTTCAAATTACTCACAAAACTAACTGTAGACTAAATTGCAAGGTTGAATGACAAAGAAGGGCACAATGCTAGATTTCTTTGCCTTAATTTAACAAAGCAGAGCTTGAAATAAATGCTATAAAAAGCAGTGAGCTACCTGCAGTTGTTTAAAGAGCAGAAATCTTAATATTTTTGCACAGGGACACACAGGAGAACACACAAGATGACCCTGCAATACACATGGAAATATATCACATAACGATAGGCAGTTTGCTAGTTCTAACATAAATCAAGACTACTGTGTGAATTTGTGTTGCTTAACACAAAAGCCTTTAACTAGTTAGTAACTATTTGGAAACAAACTGAAGCAGTTGCAAAAATGATTGCTATTGCTATGTCAGAAGTAAGAAATCAGCCATATATTTGACAAGCATTTGTATTATACAGTATGAGATAGCCATTTCAAACAAAAAGGAGATTAGGGTCAAATGATAACATACTGTTTGCTCCCTTCTGTTGCCCTATGTCAATGGATTACACAAAGAATTCCACAAATATTGCATTAAAACAAGTAGTGACTTTTTACCTCTTTTCCTTTGAAGCTGAGGACAGTGAGCCGATAGAGCACCCCATAACACCAAGACATAATGCTGGTCCTTGATTTGTTCCACTGTTAAAATAATTTTTCTTTTTGTTTCTCCTTTGTAACTGTATGTAGATTCTAAAGATAAAATATTGCAAACGCAAACGTGATTTATATAGAAGTTGAAGGGGGAGTAGTTGAGGGTACTGATGTTAGGTAAAGCAGAATTTTGACACATAAAATTATATGCAAGAGGGGAAAACTAACAATTCAGCTAAACATGCATCAGGTGGAACCTGGTTAACTACACCATATTAAACAATCATATTTTCAGAAACTATTGTGAACCACAATTAGGAAATGGTACAAGTTAATGGATGATCAACATTTCCTGAAAATCTTTTCCCAAACATTGAGTGACCTGGCCCCATCAAATATATTGTATTTATATGCTGTTTTAGACTACAACACAATGAACTACTTTTGGTTTTGACCTTCCCCCTTTGAACAGCAGATCTCCATGCCAGATCACAATGTACTTTGAAAGTCCCCTTGGTTTTGAAAAGGGGTTACTATGTGGAACATGAAGGGATGTTTTAAAAAAATAAGTCTTTGGGCACATGGAATAAGCCATATAGTACTCTGCATCCTGGACATAAAAGCTTCCTTTCAAACAGGATGAAAATTCATTAACAAGCAGCAACTCTTTTATGTATGATGCTACATATATAAATGCAATCAATCCATGAATCAATCAATAACCTGTTTCCAAAATGAACAAAATTGAAAACAGGTATTACAGTGAATACTTTGAGTTAACCCGTAATCAGTTTCAGAAGGCATTTCTTTCAGAATGTCAGAAATATCTGTGCATTCTGAGGATCTCACTTTTAGAACAAGGAAGGTGCTACATAGATTAAAAAGATGAACTGGTGAAAGGAACATGCCATTATTTTTGCTCTCTGAGAATGCCAGGTAATAGCTCTCCCATCATACACTCATTTTAGGAAATCTAGACCTATCGTCAATTCTTATCTATGTTATTAATCATTAATACTGAAGAATCTGGGACAGAGCACACGGCTCTGTCGTTAGCCATGTGAGCCACCTCATCGAAATCACTGGCTTAGCTTCACTAGTAAGGTATGTTGTTAAATCAGATGAGCCCTCAATACCTAGCAAATGGAAACATTATTTATAAGAAGCGAAACTTCAGGTAGCCTCATAAATCAAACAATGACCATTTTCTTATCTATAGTATTTCAGGTACCATGCTCCACCCTTCTCCTTGAGAGGGTTCTGCAAAGTCTTTTTAAGTATTTAGTGAGGACAGAAAGATGTCACAGAAGAAATAGTTGTATTAACACTCTTAGTGGCTGTTTTTGCTCAGACAGGTAAGTCAGAGGGAGGTATCTTTTCAAGGTCTACTCTTAAAATCTGTAGTCAGGGAACTATCATGTCCACCTTATTCTTTTCAATCTCAAGATACAGCCCCAGTGAAATATAGGATTAAAAAGTCAACTGACCTGATAGCACAGTGATGTTGATAATTTTCACTATTGCGTGCACCAATCTATCTGGTTTGAGTTGATCTAGTTGAATATGTTGTATATTGTTCAAAGTCTGGGTCTGCCTTTGGGGGAGAGCTTGAAGATAGGCTTGCTTGGAAGACACATATGCCAGCAAATCCTGGAGAATATTAACATCCACTATATGCGAGACTAGAAAAGAACACATATAAAATTTTTAAAATACCTCTAATTTTTGGGCAGGGGGGCTGTATGTTTCACCTATGGTAATCCCAGATCAAAATATCACTCGCAAGCATATCTAGCAATGTTCTTAACTTAATTCAGAAATAATAATTTAAAAATTATATACTACTTAATGCCAAAATAAGTTTCTAGGGAGTTAGAAATAAATTTTAAAGATATATATTCAATGCAAATACAATATCAGAAGTCCATTGAAATTAATGGACCTTAGTCATGTTCGTGAATTTCAGCGGCTCTACTGAGTAAAACTTAGTTTAATACCACTCAGAAGGCACTCATAAAGGCACAATTTGTACATCAGGGTAAAACATAGTTTTGCTCCTCTCCACTAACCAGTGGGAGCAACAATCCATGTTGTTGTATCCAAGCTTATACCATAGCTTGTTTCATCCAAACAAACCTTGATTAGTAAACCAAACACAAACCTTGATAACACCATAGTTTGTTTGATGTGGAACAAATCATGATTCTCCAGGGATCATGGTTTGCTGCTACTGCTGGCTAGAGGGAAGGAATGAAAGAGCCTTCTGCATATCTGCCATGTGGTTTACCATGATGTGTGAATGCTGCCACTGTGATTCATGTGTTTAAAAAAGGCATCATTTATCTGATGAGTATGGTGTGTTTATTCAGGATTTTTTAAAAATCACATTGGCACTGTTCAATTTCTTTCCACGAGAGCATCCTCAGCTCTTCTTATCAGCAGACAGAAATTGATGCTCAATCACATCACCTGCACCCATGCCTTCCCTGCACCTAATGTCTGACCCTAGATTGAAATTCAGGTAGATATCGGGATACAGAAGTATTATTGGGGACAGCAGGATAGGGAAGAAAGTGGACAAGCATATAACATGCGCATTTCATGTAGAAAAATGTTTGACTGAGCCATAGGTATGCCACACACATTCTAGTGCTCCCCGTGCATTCAATATTTGGATTAAATTTGTCTGAAGGGTATGAACTTTAGTAAAAGAAGTGATATTGTCAGGGAACTGCCATCAGAAGAGGGGCTGGAAACAGAGGGGCAGTTGTGTTACAGGGAGCCTCCGAAAATCTTGCGAAGCAGTTCCTCTTCCGGTGATGAGGAAAGCCCCACCTCCAGTGGGGAAGAGGTGAAAGGACCAGAGGATGCTATTGGGAGCCTCAGTACCGCTCCTGGCCAAGCCGGCCAGGAAGGAAGCATGCCCCTTCCGTTGCCCACCCTGCACAGAAGTCTAAAGTGCAAAGAAGGAAGGAAATGGCTGGGCGTAATGAGACTTTTATGTTGGGGGAGGTCCAGGACACAAGCACTACCGGATTCTGCTAGCGATTGAGGTAGACATGAAATTGTGGCTCTGCACTGTAAATAGTTTGCACCAAAATAAAATAAAACCTGCAAAAGACAGGCCTGAGTCTTGCCTGGTTACTCACGAGCAACCACCACTGCCATCTGACAGATATTATGCAACCATTCCAAGAAAGTTTGGGAAACACTAGATTTAAATTATTAAGGAAATCATGAATTGGGACAAGAGTTCACTGTATGCAAAGTATTAAAGCTCACATTTGTTCTGATTAATAGTCGAGCAGCTTCCAAGATTCAATAACCGACTAGTGAACGTTGACTGCAGAAATATTTCCCCATTCCAGCGATTCTCATTTATAATCACATCTGCAATGAAGAGAAGAAACCTCAGTCCAGGTCACCGGGGGGCGGACAACGATGACACAGACATATCCCACTTCAAATCTACAAACTGGACTAGCCCCTGTTCAAAAACTGAAAGCCACCACCAAGTTGTTCAAGCTTTGCATGACTTTTTATATATTTAGTCTGTCTGAAGTGGGCAAAGATATGGTAATATTAAAAGTCCAGCTTTGAATCCAAATTTTAGCTTCAAAACACATTGTGGAGAACCCTTCACCACTGCCAGTTTCTGTTAGGGCGACAGTAAATACAGTTCTGATGGGGGAAAAGAATGATTTTTCAAAGTTGAGTCTTCAGAGATAGCATAAGAATTTTGCCAAGCCTCCAATCCATGTTTTTATGAATTGAGCCACCAACTGTTTTCTTTCTCCTCCATCATTGTGGCAAACACTGATCAGCACTTGACCTCCCAACAAAAATCAGAAACTCACTTCAAACCCTGACTTTGGAGGGCAAAAACACTAAATGCTTTTCAATTCCAGTGCAACAGCAAATCATGCTTATCGTTAAGCTGCAAACTGACAGTGATGCCACATGCAAGGGAAGGAGAAGTGAGTGCAAAGGTTGTTTCTGATCATCCAAACTGAGCAGATGCATGTTGAGAAAAGAAAAATCCCTTATTTAATTGTGCTCCAATTCAGTTGCTGCCTTGAATTGAGGCAGTATTAAAAACAAATGTGGGGAACGGAGGGAAATAGATTATGCATTGTCATGATATTGTTTGATAGAGGTTTCTTGGATGTTCCTAATAGCTAGGAAGCATTAATTGTAGGGTGGGGCTGGAGAGCAACTCCTCTACCACATCTCTATAGCTGTAGTGTGTTTTTTATAAATGTGCTTACAATAGGGAATGTGTTTCAGGAGACACTTAACATTGTACCCGAGACTCAGCAGAAAGGTATATACCATCAACCAGTTCACTATCTAAAATACTTCCTATGGAAAATGTCAAAAATGAACTGATAAGCGCCATTTTAACCCTCACCTGTGAATAGTACGATATCGCCAGGAAACATTGTAAGTGACCAAAATGCTGCTGCTCTCCACAATGCAATCTTTCGTTGTACTTCAGACTGATCAAAAACTACGACCGTGGCTAGGGGGACTCTTGAGGACAGTTTAGATCCTGGCTTTGTTTGTATTTCTTTAATATGGCAAGGATGTAGAACTGTGACTAAGACGGTGTACTTCTGACCTTTGGATAAACAGTCTTTAAGCAGGGATGGGTGTTTCAAAACTTTCTTAAACCCCGAAATTCTCAGTTGCTCTATTTGTGGAACTGCACAAACTGAAGAACAAATCAATTTGGCTTTCTTTGATTGCTGTTGGTCTCCAAGTGTAATGTAAGTTGCCGGTGAAATATCTTCAGATGTTTGAGATCTTTTAGAAGAGTGGCTGACTTGAGAACACAATATTCCTTTCTTCCATGGTTCAATATAATGTACCTCTTTCTTAGGTTTATCATCAGATGAACACAAATGGTCTGTAGGCATTTCAGCATTTTCTAGAAAGCTATTTTCTCTCAAATACGAGTTGCTTTTCACGGTACTATCAAAGTCAAACAATTCAAGAGAGCTATCTGTATCAGTGATATTTGCACACAAACCACCATTTTCATTTAACTGAATATGCAGTTCTGTGGATGCTTCATCTTCCCTACAAAGTCCATCCAATTCTGTTCCACTCGCCTTTGTAGATTTGCTTTGTGTTTCATTTTGTCCTACAGCATGCCCTCCTGAAAGCAGAGCAACTTGGCTTGAAGTCAGAATACTAAGGAATTCAGTGTCTGTTGAAACTGGAAGATTTGAATACACATTTAGTGGCCTTCCAGTCTTTGATTCTTTCATTACTAGTGGGAAACATCCCTCCAAGTATTGATTCAAGAGCTTACTGGTACCTTCTTCAGCATCTTCAGATTGCTTGCTTGGTTCACCTGTTTTTATATCAGTGAGAGGCTGCTGATATGGAAGGTGCTTAGCTTCATTGCTGAGTAATTTTACTCTTCCAGCACCAGCTCTACAGTCTGTCAAAATAACATCAGTCAACCCATATTCTTTCCCACCATCTGGGGGGAAGTGATCTTTGGACTGAGCAGTCAATTCTGTATCATCCGGTGTCCGATGATCTACATGTTCAAGACACATACATTTTCTAGTACAAAGTTTAAAAGTGTCCTTAGGAAATGAAAAGTAAAGTTTCTGCCATTTTTCAGCAGTAGAGGCTGAAAACCTCTCTTCCTTAGAAGTCTTTAATGAGGCTGGGAGGCTAGGTGCACCAAAGAAAATATGAATTTGAGGTGCTGCAGACATGCTGTCAGTTCCGGTTTTTGATTATGAAGAAAATTTTAACGTAATAGTTCATTTAACACACAGTGCTTAAAATGTGACTTATAACCACTCTTCATTTTTCAAACAATTCATTAAAGGGTAGCAATATTAATATTTCATACAAATTACCCAAATAAAAAATTCCATCCTACTGATTTTGGAAGGTGGTTAAGTATCTCTAATAAAACATTACAAACTGAGATGTATCCTACAACTGAAAGACTTAATAATGGTACAGTTTGTGTAGAGCCCAGAACACTATGGTGTCCAACAGCCATTTCTACCCATGTGACTTTTATGGGATGTTCCTTATTACTTTTTGGTCCCTAGCGAAGAGTCACAGTGAACCTGGGAAACATGCTTCACCAGCATCAGACTTCTTAAGGGATACGGTACTATTGTCTCTAAAACTGAGCTGTGTTTGTTAACTTTTAGTTAAATATCCAGGTGTATTAAAAGGCATGAAAACAAGGAGAAGACAACATCACCAATGAAATTTTTCAGTCATGTTTCTATGCTGAAATATTATGATTTTCATATTATTCAAATCTGGATGTTCACTGCTACTTGGCACTTTGGACATCAGCTTCTGCTCACATCTGGCATTTTTCTGAAGTGATGGCAAAACACGCACAATCATGAATGCTTCCACTTGAAATCAGGAGCCCAAGATCTCTGATACGTATTCCAGATTTTTGATCTTCTGTAAAATATTTTTAAAAAACAAGCACAATGCTCAATAAAATTCTTAAGCATTTATTACTTAACACATAAAACAACTATTTATATTCTATTTTACTTCTTAAAGAGGAACCCAGAGCAGATTACAATAAGAAACATTTCCCTCTCATTTAATCCATATTCTTAGTTGCCCATCAGAGGTCACCAAATCCTTAGAAAACTATGAGTAGACTCAACATTGTAGCATGACTATATGAGGCATACAATCATAAACACACACACACACACACACTTTATAATCAATCCAGTTCTGGAGCAATATTAAACCTATCCTAACATATTTATTTACTCTCTGCCCTAGTATAGACAAGTGTTTTATTTCAAGTGGAATCTAAAACTGAGATTCCTTTTTTTATGAAATAAATTTTTTATTTCAGCTACATTCCAATAATAGCCTCATTATAACAATACCAATTTATAACCCAGCATCAAAGCCAAAAATCAGGAGCTCACTCTAATTACCAAAGCAGTTCAGTTTAGGAAGAATCAGAACAAAAGGACACACCAAAAGTGAAAGAGGACTGTGAGATGCAGTGGGCAGGATCAATTGGGTATGGGTGCTTTAGGCACACATTATTTATTGTGGCTTCATGGATCTTGTGGATGAGCAACTGTCCACATTACACTTTAAAATAGTTCCAAGTTCAACAGCACAGTGAAGAACATGGGTTGATGACATCCAGCTGAAACAAAAAGAATAACCCAGTATTTATAGGTAATTTATAAAGAGAAAATAATGGCAGGGATGAAGTAGACAGAAGGTAAAAAAAGAGAAATTGAGAACACTATTCAATGTTGCCTAATCCAAGGCTAAGGTTTTCAAATAACATCTGTAGGATTTAAATGGGTCTGGTAAAAGAAAAAGATCAGCCAAGGTCATCATGAACCACAAACTCTGAGAAAGATGCAATACTGCTGGAAACAGCAGTGCCAAAGCAGAGATTAAAGGTTATGCAGTGTTTGACAAAAGGCATGATGAAACTTTAGGCACTGACCTACTATCAACAGGATGGAGTTTGCTAACTCTGAGTTGTAGAGTTCAAAAGTGACAGAGGAATGACAAGAGTAAATAATTTGTTTAGGTCAACCCCACAGAGCATAGGTTTAAGACCACTTGCCCCATTTGTTCATTAGTATACAGTGGTACCTCGCAAGATGAATGCCTCGTAAGATGCAACTCGTAAGAGTTTTTCGTTTTTTGAGTTGCTTCGCAAGACGAATTTCCCTATGGGCTTGCTTCGCAAGACAAAAACGTCTTGCAAGTTTGTTTCCTTTTTCTTAAAACCGTTAATACCCAGGGAATCCGTGCTTCGCAAGACGAAAAATTCGCAAGACGAAAAAACTCGCAGAACGAATTAATTTCGTCTTGCGAGGTACCACTGTATTACATTTAACTTACTTCTGTTATAATTTTATCCAGCCCTTCTTCCCATAGGGCAGAGTACACATAGTAAAAAAAAAAATCAATCCATTTAAACATTTAAAACCAATAGCCATATAGAAGTAATATCAGTACAAGAGTTCAAATATACAATGAATTACGGTTGGAAGGGATCCCAAGTGTCTATTTATCCAAACGCCTGCAATGCAGGAATTGCAACTACATCATACATGACAGATAGCCATCCAACCTCTGCTTTGTCTTACCCATAAAGAGAAAGTAAAATATACAAGTGGGAACTGCAACAAAATGTTGCAGTGTGTAGTACTAATATTCAGGGTTCTAGTCATCCAACAATGTCTCCTTTTGGGATTCTCCATTCAATTCCTCATCCAACTTTACAATTCTATGATTCTATGATCTCCTCTTGCTTTTGGCCTCCCAGACAACATACATGGAGCCTCCTATGGCTGCTGGGTGGCAGAGGGGGGTTGTTCCTAAAGCTTTCCCCTATAACTTTTACAAACCTAGGGGTTCCTCTAAACATGTTGATACCTTTTTCTTTCTCAGTGGCACCATTTAGATTACACAGCCATCATAACTCAGCACCTGAGAATACTATTAGTACTTCAATAGCACTTCAATTCTTTGCTCATTCCTCCTAACTTAAAGAACTTCCTGAAAGTAGGAAACAAAAAACTACAAACAATTTGAGATAGAGCCTCTAGAGCATTAACAACTCTGGAGAAGCTGTATTGTGCTTGATTCTGGGAGAAATGCATTTCCCCCAAATAGTAGGGTTATCATTATATTGAGGCACTACTTAAACCATAGTAACAAAAACAGGAGGAGCTGTACTACACACAGAGAGATATAAACTAAGCTACTTTCTGTAAACAGCAGGGAATGTTTCCCACTAAATTAGGTTCCTGCAAAGGTCAATTCAGAAATAGAAGATCACCTAAGTAAAGAAAGCACTCCATGCTTGACCTGACAAAATCATCATAATCTCGGATTTCATTAAAACACACTGGTTTAATTTAATCTCTGATTTAATTTTTTAAAAACAAACCCTTTCAATGGAGGAACAGGAAAGGGGGAGAAAGAAGAACGCTGGTTTCACTCAGCTTTCCTAGAGGTTGATACCACAGATGGGAACAAACTTCTTCAGTGGCAGCACTCCAAATCACTGCGGACAGATGTTCATTCAGACTGCAATCTCTGAATATCAATGCCAAGATTGTGGGGCTCTCTCTCACATTAGCTACCTGGGCTGAGGTTCATGCAATTCTTGCTATGTAGGAGTAGGCTACAAAAAATTCACCCACTCCCAAGCCATGTCTACTTTCAATGAGATTTTGTATAATCAGAGGGGAACTTTACATTATTTATAGCTTTGCATCTTCTACACAAAGACTGTAGCTAAATCTATACAATAATAAAAAGAAAAACTGTTGCTTTGGAATTAAATGCTTACAATCTGGGGATACAATCTTGCATCTAACGCTATGCTTTCAAACTAGGTGACCGCAGCAGAACTAAGTGTGTACAGTGGTACCTTGGCTCTCAAACTTAATCTATTCTGGGAGTCCGTTCAACTCCTGAAATCATTCGAAAACCAAGGCGCAGCTTCCGATTGGCTGCAGGAGTTTCTTGCACTCAAGCAGAAGCCGCGTTGGACGTTTGGCTTCCAAAAATCATTTGCAAACTGGAACACTTACTTCCGGGTTTGCGGCATTTAGGAGCCAATTTGTTCAACAACTAAGCCATTCAAGAACCAAGGTACCACTGTATACCTGAATCCAAATAACTGGATTCATCCAAGAGACTGTTGATCCACCTGAGCATCTTGCCCCAAAGATGATAAATTTGACACTGCACTATAATTGCCTAGATGAGAAGGAACAACAGTTGGTTTTTAATCAGACCTGCAAGTACTCACTCGTTCAGGTTAGCAAGAACAGTTGAATTTAGAAGTAACATTAAACCACAAGACGTAAGAATAAACCATGGTTAATTTAAAACAGGAAGCAATGCTTGAACTTGTGGCCATGCAGGAGGAAGAAAGAGAAGGGAGGTGCGTAGGAGCTTGAGGCTCACAGAGGCTCATTCTCATAATGCTAAGGAATGCTTTGTGTTTCATCTCATTGAGGCCTATGAGGCATTCATTGACCCTTGTTATAAAATCAGAAAGGACAAGTGTCAAGCAGGTACATCATGGCACAGACCCAATCAATAATAATAATAATAAATAATAAATTTTATTTATATCCCGCCCTCCCCAGCCGAAGCCGGGCTCAGGGCGGCTAACAACAATCAAATAATCAAACAATCAAATAAACCAACATTCTAAAAATATTTCATTATAAAAATTAATTAAAATCAAGTTAATGGCAACCATTAAGCAAAACTCTGTGCAGGTTGCCAGAGGAGGGAGTCAGGCTGCGCCCTGACCAAAGGCCTGGTGGAACAACTCTGTCTTGCAGGCCCTGCGGAAAGATGTCAAGTCCCGCAGGGCCCTAGTCTCTTCTGACAGAGCGTTCCACCAGATTGGAGCCGCAGCCGAGAAGGCCCTGGCTCTAGTTGAGGCCAGCCTAACCTCTCTGAGGCCTGGGACCTTCAGGATGTTTTTATTTGCAGACCGTAGGTTTCTTTGTGGGGCATACCAGGAGAGGCGGTCCCGTAGGTACGAGGGTCCTAGGCCGTATAGGGCTTTAAAGGTTAAAACCAGCACCTTAAACCTGATCCTGTACTCCACCGGGAGCCAGTGCAGCTGATATAGCACCGGATGAATGTGGTCTCGCAGCGAAGACCCCATAAGGAGTCTCGCCGCGGCATTCTGCACCCGCTGGAGTTTCTGGGTCAGTCTCAAGGGCAGCCCCACGTAGAGCGAGTTACAATAATCCAGTCTGGAGGTGACCGTCGCATGGATCACAGTGGCTAGGTCAGGGCGAGAGAGATAAGGGGCCAACTGCTTAGCTTGGCGGAGATGAAAAAATGCCGCCTTTGTTATAGCTGTAATCTGCGCCTCCATAGAGAGGGAGGTATCGAAGATTACACCCAAACTCTTAACGGACGGTGCTGGCACTAACTGCACCCCCGCAAGAGATGGGAGTTGCCCCCTCAATCCCATATCGTCCCGTCCCAGCCAGAGGACCTCTGTCTTCGAAGGATTTAACTTCAACCGGCTCCCACGTAACCATCCAGCCACAGCCTCCAGGCATCTGGTCAGTGTGTCTGGGGCCGAGTCAGGATGGCCATCCATCAACAGATAGAGTTGGGTGTCATCGGCATACTGATGGCAACCCAGCCCAAAACTCCGAACAAGCTGGGCGAGGGGGCGCATAAAGATGTTAAAAAGCATCGGGGAGAGAATCGCACCCTGAGGCACTCCACACACCAAGGAGTGGCGCGATGACAGTTCCCCCCCAAGCGCCACCCTCTGTCCCCGACCAGAGAGAAACGAGCGCAGCCATTGGAGGACTGTGCCCTGGATCCCCACGTCGGCAATCAAGCACCTTGCCCACACCCTCAGCTGAAATCAACCGATATCCATCTAATCACCTGCAACAAGCAGAACAAGCAGAACTTAAGCTGCCTTTTGGTATAAACCCCAATATATAGCCAAGCCAGTAACAATGCAAGTTACTTTATCTGACAGGAATATTTATGCAGCAATCCTAAAATTATTTGCTCAAATGCTTGTAAAGCCTTAAACACATTTCACCTCTCATTTGCTTTTAATATCTAATACACAGAAGAATATGGGATAACAATTTTAAAATTATGGAAGAAGAGAATGCTACAGTAAGGCTGTTAATAAATGTCAATTGCCCTGCATTTCTATAGTGACATATGGCAATCAGTTTTTTATATTACATTTAGATGCTGTACTAAAGTAAAAAAGAGAGATAAAACCTGCAACTGACATATACTGGTTAGAACTAAAAGGCACATTTCCATTACCTTTGTTAATTATTATACCATTTCTTAATCTGTTCCACTATAAGTGGCCAATAGAACATTAGCTTTTTATCTCTGAGGTGGTCAGAGTCTTACTGATGGGTCAATGATCTCTTAAAATGTGACTAACTGCATCAGCAAGTTTGAGCTTTGCTACGAGCTGCAACTGATTGTTGTAACGGCTGTTACTACACAATTAGAAGCCATGAAAGAAAAAAAGGGCTTGCACAAGCAACATAATAAGATAGTCTTTTGACACAAAACACTGCTATACCATTTCTCTCTCTCTCTCTCTCTCTCTCACACACACACACACACGAGAATCTGTGGGGGGTTCTATTTTGTCTAGCAAATTATCTTTCATCACTTCAAAGACCAAATTAGAGAACAATGTTATAGTTACTTCTTAGCAAAACAATTAACAGCCTAATTCTATGCAGAGTTAGGCACACCTAAACTTAGGGAGGCCTAACTGGCTGTTAGAGGTTACTTATATAACACTTACTGTTGTACACAGAAGAACAGCTAGAATGAAAATGTAGTATGTGCACAACTCACACGTTTAAAATCACAATTTGAGGACAAGAGAAACACTTGGGATTTCAAGCTGAAAACTACTCAAGGCGTTATTTAAATTTGCATTCCGGGGGGGAAAGCAAGTAGGGTGGAAAGAGGACACGTGATTCAGTCTCCAAAATGATTGATTTCTCCTAACCTGTTTCTACTCCCAGCCAAACAACTGTTCCACCACATGTGCCAGTAAGTGCCAATATCCTGGCAGTCCCTCCAGCACATGAGGAAGGAGCTCAATGACATATGAGCCATCCAATTTGGTGTCAGGTACCATTAACATGCTAATACCTCCCTCACATTTGCCAACATAGATTGATGTTTGTCTTGTACCACAAGGTCATCCAATCCTGCTCTTCAAGGGTCAACTGCAATTCTGTTTCCACCATATAGTTATGCCATATATATACACTTTTATTCCTGGGCATCAATCATGGGTGTGATTAGGTGCCTTGCAAGTAGTAGCGAAGATATGGACAACCTGGGCTTTCCAATATAAAGGCAGAAATTGAAAACCTTGGGCATTCCAGTTCATGGCTGAAAATTATTGCAGGTGTTCTCAGATCAGGGGATACCAACCTTTTCAGCCACTGACATTTTTGGACCCATTGGCACATTTGCAAACTGGAGAAACTGTCATGGGCATCACAAACACACCATAACCTGTCCCTCACTCCCCTCGCCTGAAATAAGACTTCACAACCCAAATTTATAATTACCCCTTTGAAATCATATGTTATTACAACAGTTTCTGCTTTAGTTTCCTGCAAAGGTATATTAGTGACTCACAGGAAACTGGTCAGGAAGAAACAGTTTTGCATTTCCAAGAATTCAGTGATGTGGAACACTTGATCTAAAATGTGAATAGACATCTTTGGTACAATCAGAAATATTTACAGTTATACAATGTCAAGTGCTCTTGGTTAAAGTGTAATGCATAGTCAACTTACGCAATGGAAGTGCTTTCTACTCAAGATAGATTTGGGACAGAGTTGTGCCCAGATGTGTTTTGGGAACAAACAATGGATAAGGATTACAGCATTTTGAATGTCAAGCCGATTGCTGTACTTGGGGTCATGAAATATTTTGCTCTAACAAAAAATTATTTTCAAATTTTAAGAGATGTTACATCTTTTTATTTCCTATGCAGCATGTGTTAACACATCACATAAACGTCCATATCTGTATGTACTGCTAAGCTTATGTGCACAGGCTCCTCCCTTGGGAAGCATAGTGCTTAGTGGCACCAGTTTTTTTATGGGGCCAGCTACATACAAATAAATTCCTTGTAGAGCAAAATACACTGGCTCCAACACCACTATCTAGAGAACAGAGTGGACCCCAAGAATACAGTATGAGGCTAAATGTTCCCTGAGGCAAGTACAGTGGTATCTTGGGTTAAGAACTTAATTCGTTCCGAAGGTCCGTTCTTAACCTGAAACTGTTCTTAACCTGAGGTACCACTTTGGCTAATGGGGACTCCCGCTGCCGCCGCACCACCGCCGTGCAATTTATGTTCTCATCCTGAAGCAAAGTTCTTAACCTGAGGTACTATTTCTGGGTTAGCAGAGTCTGTAACCTGAACCGTCTGTAACCTGAAGCATCTGTATCCCGAGGTACCACTGTACTTTCTTGACAGATTTTGTAACACTGTAATCTGCATTTACTTGCTTAGCTTTTCTTTTTGCTGAATTCCAAATGTGGGTGGAAAGTCTCACTAGCTATTGACCTCTGAGATCTTCTTCAAATGAACAGGTGTTTTGTTTCAGTCTTTCTGTAACAACTTACTTATGAAAAAATCCATGCAGAATGTAATTGAGCTTCCCCTAGAATGGTAGCTTAAAGTACTCACTCACATTTAAATGTGAGGCAAATCTATGGAATACAAGGAATAAAGTTGGAATTGTCTGCATTAATAGTTCTGAACAATATTTTAAAAGTTAGCTTGATATGTAGCTAATTTTCTACAATTTTAATTGACAATAAGCTTCATTGAACAGGATGGCTCACTTTAAAGTGAATACAGGCAGCTCCCAATTTACATAGGGGTTACTTTCCAGGACACCATACATTTAAGTGAAATCACATATATTTGAAACACCATTGAAAAAGCCTGCAAACACCCCATTCTGCCCCCACCCGTTTTTGTGATGTTTTTGGGACACTTCTGGGTTCAACGCGATGTGCATATGAGGAGTTGCACACATACTGAGCATGCTTAAAGGTGAAGTTGTCTGCATGTAGGGACAGCATATTTATTTACTTGATTATAGCCTGATTTACAACTTCATAGAAGAACTCAAAAGTAAATCTATAACCAAAATTACCATAAAATTAATATTTTTATACTGTTTTGAAAATATTTACTAACCCCCTCCCCCCAAACCCCGATGTTAGTTTTCCTAAAACGATTCCGATTGAACCAACTGAGTCTTGTGAGCCAGATTCACAACTGAAGTGTCGGAAGAGGTTCTGAGGCTCACAGCTAGTCATCAGCTTGACTTCTGATACTGATGGCATAAGGAGTAACACCTCACCAAAAGGTGTGAAGCAGGCATTCCCATTTATATTTCAATCTCTATATCTAATTCTAGCCAAGGTTTTGATTGCTTCCAGACAACCTGTTTATTGAGGGTTCATTTTGATGTTTGCCAGGTTAGACAATGCTGTGCCAAGCAAGCACTATTCTACACTTTCCTGTACATTTTCCTGTCATCTTCCTTATTGCCGCTGATATTCTTGGAAGTAGGTTTGCTGCACAAGTCCTCTAAATCAGCTTTAACGTGAAACCTGAATTTGCCAGCATGTGATTTAATCCTACCCACAAACTTGTGACAGTCTTGAAGCATCCCCCCCCCCCGACTCACCTCACAGAAAGTTGAATACAATTCAGTAGTCACTGCAGCTTAACTCAGATCAATTCACAGGATCATTCTGTTAAACCTTTTTCAAAATGGCATTTTCACTGTAAACAAAAAATAAAGAACTTGGTTATCTACTTGCTTGTTATCAGCATGTGAATGTTAGCAGTTTCCACAAAATGTTCTCTGTTTATATAAACAGTTCTGCTAATTGTTCATTTTAAATAGGAAAGAAACCAGTCTGCCACTACTGACTTTGGGCTGTTTCTAGCTCAAATGCCACTTATCTATAAGACATTTGGAATAAGCAAGATGTTGATTTCTAGAGCTGTTTAACTTTAAGGAAAAAAGAATACATTATGTAGCCCTTCTCAGAGACATTTTTTACCATTCAAGTATTTCATGCTTTGGGTGATCCCCTCATCTATGACACAACTGTAAAAATTAGCAATGTTATTTTCCAAGATGTAAAAGACCAGAACTACTTTTTAAAAAAGAGTCAGCTATCATAACACTTTAAATTCTTCATTGGGTGGGCAAGTGGATGGGACAAATGCATACTTAAGGCTGGCAGATTGAATATTCAGTGTAGGGTGGGGGAACCAGCATATCCATGTGCATGTCAGTACCTGGCAGCCCTGCTGACCTTGAGGCCTGTGAGGGGAGCAAAACACCAGCTGGGGATGAAATATTTTAAGTTACTCAAAAGCCAGAGAGAATCTGTTGGCACATAGTGGGGCCTTCGTCATATGAGAGACAAAGAGGAAGAGAGTGGGTTGCCGTGAGTAAAATACAGTGGTACCTCGGGTTAAGAACTTAATTCGTTCTGGAGGTCCGTTCCTAACCTGAAACTGTTCTTAACCTGAGGTACCATTTTAGCTAATGGGGCCTCCAGCTGCCGCTGCGTGATTTCTGTTCTCATCCTGAAGCAAAGTTCTTAACCCGTGGTACTATTTCTGGGTTAGCAGTCTGTAACCTGTAGTGTCTGTAACCCGAGGTACCACTGTATGGGTTGGGAACTAATGCTAATACCGCTGGTTGTTTAATCAGTTTAAATGTTGTGCTTGTTTTTACATACATATTTGGTTAAACTTAAAATTTTACTTTTTGTTGCTGTAGTTTTGCTTGTTTAACTTATGATAGCACTGTTTATTGGTCCTGTTTATAATATTTTGTAATTTTTCTATATTGTTTTTACCATTTATTTTTATTACTTTGCTCCCCACAGTGGGATTGAAAACATACAACTAAGAGTGGGCTATAAATACTGTAAATAAAAATATAAATAACTAAATAACCCACACACCATCAGGAAACCTAGTAATAAGAGAACTAAGCAGATGGATCTTCTACACAGGCAGCATTACAGAAGAAAGAAAATGAATTCTAGGAGCTTATGGAGCTTAGCAGCTACTCACACAACAACCAGCTGTACCAATAAGCAAGTAAACAACTTGCTTCTTTATCTTGGTTAATAGAAAAACCCTGTCTCAGCTGCAGTTATCAAGTGCAATATTGTGCTGGTAAATTGTGCTCCAAAATTATCAACTCCCAATTTTTTTTTGCAGAGAATAGTCAGTAGTTTTAACTGGAATTCAGCAAGCATCACAAGTAATAGTGCCTTTTAATATTTGCTTGAAGATACCAAATGACTCTGTACACACTCCAAAAATATATACTTCAATTACATTTTAATAGATATGTTCCAAAGGCCAGAACTAAAATCTAGTCAGTGCAGATTGTGTTAAGAAAAGCAGAAGCAGATCCCTGGTTTTCATTAAGGATTGCTGCCATCTGAGGGCTGTTGCCTGCCTGCATACCAGGTCCTTGAACTAGGGAGTCCTGTTGCAGTGACATCAGCACATAGTTAAAGTTAACTATGACTGCCCTTCTAATCATGGCTTGTGGTGGGTTCACAAACTAGGCTTAAAACAAACCATGGGGGGCAGGGGGCAATGTCCCTTTGCAAACCATGTCCCATTATGTCTGCAACAGGTTGAGATGGTAGAAAAAGAAGCAGTTTAGTTATTCAGTTTTGTTCTTATAGCAGCTCTCGCCTTTAAACCCCTGTGCTCCTTTAAGCGAAAAGATACATTTTACAAAGTTTTTCTTGCTTGGGATTTGCAAGATGACTCATGGTGGAAGATGTGGTTTACTCATGCTTCAGTCAAATTGGCTTCTCTCATAAACACAGACTTGATTTGAAGATGCTTCCTCTGCAGAATCCACATGCCTTTAAGAACTCCCCACTGAACTATGGAAAATCGCTCTTACAGTGGAGAATATATAACGGTCAAGAAAGCTATGGTCAAGAAATAAAACCATAGTGAGAGAAGACTTTGTCAGAACCAGGCAATAGGAAGCTCCCTTTCATCTGGAAAATGTATGCAACACTCTTAAATCCACACATAACCAGAAAGTTGTAATGCCTAAAACTCCAGTTAGCATAACACAAAAAGAAAAATGTGTGTACTCCAACAACTCAGTCCAAAACACTCTTGAAGACAAATACTGAAAGGGCAAAGCAGCTACTTGCTTATATAACTGGCTTGGCCACATTATGGTTTGCATCAACCTATAGCAAGTAACATTATTTCAAAGGAGATAATTATGCATTGCACAAAAATATGGCCATTCATGCATTTTTTTAAAAAAAATCATTGTGCTTGTATTCTTGTATAGCGCCTGAATATTTTACATGAATTGGTGGAATGTAAATGTGGTTATAAAAGGAAAGTAAGATATACCTTTTGTCACATAAGTTACTGACACATAAAACTGCACCCCAATATTTGTCAGTGGGAACTGCCAACATAATGTAACCTACGTAACAAAATGGAGAACAGCAAACAACAAACTATAAAAAACTCCAGCCATTAAATCACCCCGAACACATCATCCCATTCCTCTTTCTACGTACCAAGAGACAACTATACTTTTTGAAATACAAGGCAATAGCCAACGTGTTTTTATTAATATTGCTTCAAAAGTATTATTTGTTAAGGTTATTTGTTCTCCATAAAATTGGTTAGAACAATCTCCCTACAATCATAAACTAATTTAAATGCACACTGTTCTTTCCACTTCATATGTATTCCCAGCCCTGTAACCTTAGTTGATGTTGCAATATCCAGGCACCTGATAAAGAACTTTAAGGAAAAATATTTATGTAAAAGGCCATAGCAAGCAAGAAACAGTAAGGGAGTACAGAGTGCATGAAACCAGTTTATGCTGGCCAACAGATCATATAAGCAACACAAGTTTAATGCAAGGGCAGTGTTTCAAACTGCCAGGTACAACATGTTGAGATTGATATTATGAGCTAAAATATAGGCCTGTAAAAGTCAGGGCTAAAGTATTTTATAATGGTCTAATGTTTACACATTACCCAATTGACAGAGCTTTATTATAAATATAGTAAGAAAAACTAGTGCAGTGCTGATGGAGTTAGATTTGGAGAGCTAAATTTAAATTCCACGGGTCAATTCTATGGTTATGGCCAAGTTATTATTTCTCAAACTCAGGGACATGAGTGTAAAATGTAGGTCTTTCAGAACCAGGGTTATATGGTCCTGGCGACTGCTCCAGTCACCAGTTTAGGTGCTGCATTCTGGATTAGTTATAGTTTCAGAGTCACCTTCAAAGATAGCCCCACGTATAGAATGTCACAGTAGTCCAAGTGGGAGATAACCTTACATACACAGGGCTGTATGCACAGTACAGCCTGTCATTCATAGAATTGATGTAAATAAGACATCATTCTTATCTCCAATGTGGGCTACATTCTGCAGAACTGATATGGTGTCTCCCACATGAAACAATAATATTCAATTATATGGCAAACTCAAGAAATGTGGTTAATTCCAGTTACCCAGTGAACAAAATTCACACATTCCTGCTTTTCCCAGGAAATGTGCTACGAATGGATGAAACACTCCTGGCAGCTTTCTTGTTGACATATCTGAATAGGGCACTACTTCTGGAGTTCGCTGGTGGAAAGCAAATTACCTGATTGAAGAGGTACTTATTTCCCTTGGAACATTCCTTGTGCTGCTATTCAGTCTAACAGCCAGCTGGTAGGCTTCATCCTGTCCACTAGTAGGTGCCCCAGTCTGAAAACTGAAGCTCTTCCTATATTTGAACCACACGAGACAGGAGGATTCCAGCTTGCTGTTTCACGGCTAGATCCCTTCCTTTCAAGTCTTGGCAAGCAAACTCTAGCTAAGTCAGCAGTTGGAACGTCCAGGAGGCTGGCGAAAATTACTTACTGTCATTGCCCTCCCCAGCATCTCTCTTTTTTCTGCTGTTTGTCTTCTCTGGAAGAGAAACAAGAAAGCCAGCTGTAAATTATCTAACCTAGTGAGACAATCTTTCTATACAGTATTTAAGCCAGGCTGCTAAGTCTCCTTGACAGACAAAAAGAGCAGCACCAGCAGCTGGAACTTTATTGTATATTAACTTTCTTTTTGTTTTTTTCTATGCTTGCTGAATTATTGATTTCATTTTCTTTGAATTTATTCTGTAAACTGCTTTCTCCACTGACCTCAACCTCTGTGTTTTGTATTTAATAGTAAGTGGATTTTTCTTGTAAGCTGCTTTGGGCAAACTCAATGTAGAAAGGCAACATATAAATAATGTATTAATTTATTATCCATCAAAAGACCTATTGGTTCTAAGTAAGCATGCCAGTCAGCTGTTTACTTGTAAAAATAATAACCTGCTACTCTCTTTATGTGCACCATAAGCAAACAACACACCATAAGCCATCTGCCAAGGTATGGAGGAGGAAAAATAACCATTTCTTAGACTAGAAGCAGCTCCAAGAGAACACACAGTCTTAAAGGTGCACCCTCACCAATTTTGGTCATTTGCACCACAGAAAAACAGTAATTCTAGGCTATTTTCCTAAGGGAAGAATTTTTCCAGGATTGTTCCAGGCCTTCTCAGTAGTCATCTGAAGACAGCCCTGTTCTGATGTTTTAATGTATTTTTTATCTCCTGTTGGAAGCCGCCCAGAGTGGCTGGGGAAATGGGCGGGGTTTAAGTAATAAATCATTATTTATTATTATTATGTCGAGCGCACACTGTGATATGTCCTCTCGTAGAATGTCAAAAAAATAAAGAACTCTGACTTTTAGAAGACATCTGAAGGCAGTCTTGTATAGGGAAGTTTTAAATGCTTGATGTTTTAAGTTAATAAGTTTCAGCAAAACTGAGTAAGAAGTACTCTGGATCAAAAAGTAAAGGGTCACTTGCAGGGGTTCTTTTGAGCAGGAACTCTGGGGAAAAGTAAAGGGTCACTTGCAGGGGTTCTTTTGAGCAGGAACTCTGGGGAACGGAGTCCCTTTACTTATTTAAAATTAATTATTTGTCCGGGGGGGGGGCTGGAACGGATATACATGCACCCAATGCCCGAGCCAAAAATCCACCTGTATCCGTCATCAATAAAACTGTGGTCATTTCTAATCCAGATCATGGTCTGTTTGAGTTGATTAATCACATCTTACATTTTGCCACTGCCTCGCCCTGCGACTGCGCCCGCAATAAACAAGCAAACTTCCTGGCGAGTTTCCCCCTACCCCCCCCCGAAAAAAAACAAGAAAGCAACACTGGTCACTCATCGATACGGTGTGCAAAGTGTGAGGCAAGACATTTCCAGGAGAGCCTGAGGGAAGCCACCGCCGAGCAGCGCAATACAGTGGAAGGCCTAAGCCCGGGAGGAGAGGAATGCAAGGCGGCCCTCGGTGCCTGTCAGAAGGACCGAGAGGCTAGCGAGGCCTTCCTTTATTTACTAAAGCGGGGAGCCTCACGGCAGCTACCCTCCCGCGCCCACCGGCTTCGCCCGGAAACAGCCGACTTACCTCCCCCGCCCCCGAACATACACCCCAACGGTTAAAACGCAACCGCCGCTGCGCGCGCTTTGCTAAAAAGGAGGCGGGACAAACCGGAATGCCTCACCCAATCAAAAAGCGCTCTCTTACCTCAGACGCGCTTTCCCTCCACCGCCGCACCGCGCAGGCGCGCTTCCAAAAAAAAGCGCCGCCCGAGAACACGGGCTCCTCCCACAGCCGCCGAAGGAGGTGGCAGTTAGTGGCATGGGTGCGCCTGCGCAATGGGAGGAGGTATTACCACGACCCCTTCCCTTCCCCACCCTTTGGGCCCGCCCCCTGTTTGCCTCCCGCGGAGGGGTCCATTTAAAGGCAGCGGCGGGGGCCCGCTTGCCCTTGTTGTCGAGCCATTGGGCAGCAGCTTCCCTCCTCCTCCTCCTCCCTTTGCTCCTCCCACCCCTTTTTCCCCGCCCTGCCGCGTCGACGCCCTTCAGTTTTCCCCCCTCTCAGAGCGGCGAGCGCCAGCCCAGCGTCTTCCTTGCCCTTTTGCCGCCGCTGAGGTAAACCGCCGGCCGCCCCCCCTCCGCCCCACGAGCCCCTTTTCGCCGCCGCTATCATGTACCGCTGCCTCGGGGAGCTCCTGGCGCCCGTCCGCGCTGCGGGCTCGCCGGCGCTGTCCGGCGCGGAGCCATGCGCGGCTGCCCTGCTGGCGGGGAGCGGTCCGGGGAGGAGGAGGGCGACGACGACGAGTCGGGACGACGGCGGGCGCCGCCAATACAGCCAAGCGGTGTCGGCGTCGGAGGACGACCCCAACTTCTTCAAGATGGTGGAGGGCTTCTTCGACCGGGGCGCCGGCATCGTGGAGGACAAGCTGGTGGAAGGGCTGCGCACCCGCGAGAGCCCCGAGGAGAAGCGGCACCGCGTCCGCGGCATCCTGCGCATCATCAAGCCCTGCAACCACGTGCTCAGCGTCTCCTTCCCCATCAAGCGGGAAAACGGCGAGTGGGAGGTGGTCGAGGGCTACCGGGCGCAGCACAGCCAGCACCGCACCCCCTGCAAGGGAGGTGAGCCTCGCCTCCCCGAATACCCACCTCCTCCTCCGCTTATTTCCGTGCGCGGCGTAATGTTTTCTCAAAACTTGGGTTCTTGTAGGACTACAGCTCCCATCGTCCCTGACCACTGGTCCTGCTAGCTCTAGGGATGATGGGAGTTGTAGTCCGACAAGAGCCGAGAACCTAAGTTTGAGAAACGCCAGCAGTGTGTTGTAATATGGCCTGGGGGACCAGAGTTCGATTTGAGCCACGAACCTCGCTGGGTGGCCTTGAGTTTGACTGCTTCTTTGGGGATCACTCCTAGCCGAGT
Organism: Podarcis raffonei; assembly: GCF_027172205.1. Classification (NCBI taxonomy): domain Eukaryota; kingdom Metazoa; phylum Chordata; class Lepidosauria; order Squamata; family Lacertidae; genus Podarcis; species Podarcis raffonei. The sequence continues at coordinate 24,919,005 of NC_070606.1, forward strand.
AGAATTGTCTTCCATAAACACGGTTTTTACAGCGAGTCCTACCTCACAGGGTTGTTGGAAGGAGAGGAACCGTGCACACCGCATTCAGCTTGGAAGAAGTGGTGGTGTACTGTATAAATAATAACCACTACCTCGCCAAGCTGCTTGGTTTTCTTCCTCCCGAGTTGATTGATGCGCCTCCCTCTCTGAATGGCTCTACCTGAGCCCCAATGCAGAAAAAAAGGCCATCTCAAAGCCTGTTCATTAAAACCAAAGAAAACAAGAGGGGGTGGGGAACCCTGAGTCACAATGAATGGGAAACAGCATAGTCCCAGCCAAGATAACTAGCGCTGTATTCTGTGTCCCAGCCAAAATAACTGTGTATCCATTGTGGCTTGGAAAGTACACAGTGTTTGAAGTGGCGCATGACTCTAAGCTTTTTTTTTTTCCAGCAGTGGACCACTGAAGTGGGTAGCCCAGAGATGAGTTTTTCTCATCAGTAACTTTAGCAAAGTAAATACCTTCCTACCATCTTCCCCATCAACATAGTCTGGAGTTACCATATGCATTGGGTGTGTGTACACCATGTACTTTGCTACTGAAGTAAACAGGTCTGCTGAGTGGGTTGGCTGTAATGTAGTCATTGCCCCCTTGAGAGCTTTCCCTTCTAATATGACTTTTGCGGTTTCAACAGCTTAAAAAAAGATTAGTTTTGTGCCTGTTTACTTAGGAGTAAATCCCGTGTAACCCAAAAGAACTTTGGAGTAAACCTGCATATAAGAAGAGGCTTCTTGGATTAGGTCACTTGCACATATGTGCTCAGCACTTAATTTATCACAATCAATTATTGTACCTGGGATGACTCCATTAGAAAGTATAGTTGTTAACCGGAAGTATCATAGTACTGAATTTGTATGTAACCTACCTTCCTGTGGTGTATGTGATCGGGGATTCCACTTATTTTTAGCTTTGTAACAGTATGTTAAATTAGTTTGGGATGAGAGAGACTGACCCATGATCACCTGGTGAAATGAAGAAATGACTTGCAGAAGTCATCAGAAGCTGAAAGTGAAAGTGGGAGCAATCTCTTAACTGGTGAAGTTGGCACAGAACAAAGATGTGAAAAGCTCGCCTGCATCACAAGCAGAAGGTCCGAGGTTCAATCCCAGGCATTTCAAAATAGGGTTGGGAGAAACTTCTACCTGAAATCCTGGAGGGCCACTACCTCTATAAGGCAGCTTCCTATGTTCCTATTTTCCACAGTGCCTTGGATCTTGCACTGTTTGGGGGTATTGTGGAAGAGAAATGGCACCCACCACAAAAAATATTTTAAAAATTCCCTTTAAAAGCTGAGAAATTCAGCTTTGCTGTAATAGTACATACGAAGAGTACATACCTTCTCCAGTTTTGAAACTCTCGTTGTTCTAGGCTCATTTTGCTACAATTTCATTACCCTGAGCAGTTTCTGAATTCTGGGCGCAGTACTACACCTAAAATTTCAGATTAAAAGTAGGAGGAAAGGAGGACCTTTTTCTGCCTCTCCACTTCCAACTACTCTCTGAAGACTGGAGAAGAGACCCTCTTAAGAATATTAGGGAGGTTGGCAGGAGAAGGACTAGACCAGGGGTCAGCAAGGTTACCTCGCCTGAGCCGGTACACTCCAGCCAAGATCCCTTTGTGGGCCGGATCATGTGAGCGCCTGTGCCCATGATATCCTGTGTTTGCGCAAATGTATTTTCCGGCGTCTGCGTAGACGCAATTTTCGGCATGTGCACATGCGCAGATGCAATTTTCGGTGCAGCAGAAGCATGTTCCTGCCCCATGCTGTGCTGGTTTAGCGCTGCATGCGGGGACTTGCCGAGTGGGCGGCTCAGTTCGGGGGTGGCTTGTGGGCCAGTTAAACACTTGTGGCCCATGGGCCTTAGGTTGCCAACACCTGGATTAGACTATGTGAAAAATGAACATAATATTGTAGCTGCAGTTCATTCATTTTCAGCTTTGTATTCTTGTTATAAAAAAAGCACGCCTAGACATTCCGTTGTTGCGCCCATAACCTAGGTTTAAGGTGCCATTTAGCTCCTAGCTTTCATATCTCAGTTTCTAACACTGGTCTTCTTTCCTACACTTCTTACAGAAATTGTTTTCTAGTTTGCTAACTACATAAAGTGTAGAATTCTTATGTGCTTTTCCATAATTTTTTTCCATACCACCTATATAATTTAAGTAATTACTATTTTAAAATTGCTCCTTCGGGAGTAGTCATATGCTGTATAGTAGGCAGTCTCTCCTGCAGAAGAACTGGTCTATGATTTACATACTCCAGCACCATATCCATGACGTTGGGAGTAAATGTGCCTTGAGGGTATGTAAGATGGAAGTAATTGTTTGTGCCTTGGGAGGCAACACTTAATTTCTTTGGGAATGGAGGAGGAAATACTGTTTCCAAAGGCAAACTGTTGAGTAATCCTGTAGGGATTATTCAGTATTAGGTGCCTCACTCCACACATGAGAACATACGCTCATAGAAGACAGAGGAGTAGAGCTTTGGCATTTATTATTAAGTTAAATAAGTGCCTTTTAATTTTTTTGTCTGCTTGCTTGTGTGATCAGGGTAGAACTATAATGCAATCATATTCATGTTTACTCAGAAGTAAGACTTTCAGCATAGCTTATTCCCGTGACATCTCATATTTTCCATGCAGATTAGCTGAGGAAGCCAAGGATCAGAAAGGGGACAATTTGCATCCTCATGAGGAGGCTTTGTGGAGAGGTTTAAACGTGTCTGCCCACTACTGAAACTACTTTCATAAAAAAATAGATATTTGGGCTGCTGGAGCTAGAAAAACATAATTGGGGTGGGGGGCAGGTTAGACCATAATGCATGTGGCAGTCAGTTGCCTAATGGCAAATCCTGCAAAAACTTAAGAACTCTAAAAACATCCTTTCTATGGTATTCTGTGCTCCTAATGAGGTTACATTGGTACAAAGCTTGTTAAGGTGCATTTTGGCAATCAGAGAATTTAATCTCTTGTTCTGAAAGAAAATCATTTCAACATTTTTCCTCATCTCAGCCCTATGACAACTGAACTTCCTCCAAATTCTTGCAGCAGCTCACCACAGACTTTTTTCCTGTTGAGATTTATAAAAAGATCCTTTGTGGAGTAGAGGAACTTAGTGTACAAAGTTTCAAAGAAGCTGGTTATTTATTGGGATTGTCCTCCTTGAAGCTCCTGTGATTTTTGCTTAATCTACAGTGGCTGTATCAGCCTCAGATGCAAGTACAAGAGCTGTTTGGTATGCCAAAATCATGCTCTAAGTTTGGTAATACAGAACAGTATGTATATTATTCAGACTGTGGAGTTTACAAAAGAAATTGAAACATCCAGATAAATGCTCAGTAAATCTGAATAACAAATGGAAAGGAAATCCTATAATACAGCATATAAATACTAACAGAGCCTTATCTAACGTAAAATCTTTTCCAAAAATAATCATGTGGTTAACATCACATGATTGTATGAATAATAGTGAGTAAAATAACTACTCCTTTGGAAGGGAACTGATTTATTCTTTGGTGACCAGATATTATGGTGAAGATAACCTCAGAGATGCACAAAGCAACTGCTGTATTCTGCTTGCAGCTCCTATGTCTTGCTGACATAGTAGTTTTGCAATTTTAACTTTTATCAGTGTTTTATTGAGTAGCACCTAGTTACCAATAGAGCATACAGTATTGCACAAGAAGCTCGGTTAGGTTGGATTGGCTTACGTGTAAATGCAACTGAGACCCCAAAATCCCCATTCTACACTTTAGTGACCTGCTCCATATTCAAGTTTCCCCAGATTTGGGAAGTCACAATTCCTATGATTTTCATGCATTAGTTCAACATTTTCTATGTAGAGAAAACAGTATTAGTGGTAGAAAGTCAGCTGAGAAGTAGTGATGTTGTATATATGTACCTTTGTAGTGACTGCTGGAGGTGGTAACCAAATTTATATCAGCCCCTGGGTAAGTTTAACAGTCATGCCCCTAGCTCTTTCCCTTTCCCTCCAACTCTTTGTCTGCTTCATTTGTTATTTATTTGCAATTATTAAAAACTTACTAAGTTTAAATTTAAAAAGTATATGGAAGGAGTGGGGTAGTGATCTATGTAGTGAGTATGACAAAAAACACAGATCCAGTTGTAGTTTGTGCCACCCATACAGCTGCCTCTTGAGATGCGTAGTTTTCCTCTAAAGGACGCACTTCAAAAATGAAGGGGAAATGTGTGTGCGTCCTATGGAGCGAAGACGCCATAGCCCCGCGACCCTCTCCCGGCTGGAGAGGTGACGCGCGGCTATGGCAGGAGCCTCCATAGCCGCGCGTCGCCTCTCCAGCCGGGAGAGCGCGCGTGGGGCTAAGGCAGCCCCCCGCGACCCTCTCCCGGCTGGAGAGGCGACGCGCGGCTATGGCAGGAGCCTCCATAGCTGCGCGTCGCCTCTCCAGCCGGGAGAGCGCGCGCGGGGCTAAGGCAGCCCCCCGCGACCCTCTCCCGGCTGGAGAGACGACGTGCGGCTATGGCAGGAGCCTCCATAGCCGCACGTCACCTCTCCAGCCTGGAGAGCGCGCGCAGGGCTAAAGCTGCCCCCCGCGACCCTCTCCCGGCTGGAGAAGTGACGCGTGACTATGGCAGCAGCCTCTCCGCTGCGCCTTTCCGCTGCTCCCTGACCTGCTCTTTGGGGCTGGTGGTGGGCTTCCCCCCGCCAGCCCCAAAGAGCAGGTCGAAAGGAACCTGAAGCCTGGAGAGCGAGAGGGGTCGGTGTGCACCGACCCCTCTCGCTCTCCAGGCTTCCAAGGTAGCCGTCTGTACGCACCCTAAACGGCACCTTGTTTTAGAGCGGGAAAACAAGAGGGGGGAAATTCTCCCCCTCTCTGCGCAGCGCCTCCTGCCACTTCGCTGAAGGGGTGCTGGGCAGAGAGCGGAAGAATTTTTTTCCCTTGTTCTCCCCCCTCTAAAACAAGGTGCGTCCTATTGTCCGGTGCGTCCTATGGTGCGAAAAATACGGTAAGCTCCAGATACCCATAATGTGCCCTAGAATGTGAAGTATCTAATACTTTTGATAGGCTTGCTATAAAAGCTTGTTGCTGCTGGTTGACTCCTTGAAAAATAAAAAGTTGCATCCCAGAGGAGACCTCTTTTGTAATAGGATCCAGATAGTTCCTTTAGGGGCTTCCAAAGGTTTGTGTGCATTCAGGGAGATTTGGGACAGCTGTGAATATCTGACCCTTTCCCCACATCAGTGCTACTTTTTAAGAAAAAATAATAGAGTGGGGTTTACTAGTAGAAAAACCCATGCCCAAATAAATCCTCACTCTGTTCAGCTAGGGATGGTGTTCACATCCTGCCTGGACACCTTACTGCAGAAGTCTGACCGTTATATCCTAGTACTTGGAAAAACTAGAAGCAAAGCTTTTTATGACTTTACTGCTGTGTACTGACAGATGTTCATATACTGATTCTTGATACAGCATTGATAATTTAAGGAAAATTTACTTAGAAACACCAGTATTGGGGCCTACTTATGATTTTAAAAAATAAATACGCTCGATCCTTTGGGGTAGATAGGATAAAGTAAATGTTTGAGCTTCAAGTAGATGCTTGGATACTAAACAAAATTTGGCTTTGGCTGTCTGCTGTCAGCATAGCTGAAAGAAATCATTAATCTAGGACGGAACAACTACTAAGCTGAAAGATAAGACCTGCTGTTTACCAGGATCAGTGTTAAATACTCAGAAGATTAAAGTCAAAAGGTCAAAAGTGGTGGATTTTTTTAAAGGTTTGCATACATTGAAATGTTAATCAGTCAAAGGATTTTGAATTATTTTTATTCTTTACTAAGGTTATGATGTCAGATGTTCGGTGAAATTTAGAGTGCTTCACTTGTTAATTTTTCTAAAAACAAAGGTTTTTTCAGCTGCTTGAGGCCCTGTAATTGGAGATTCAAGGCCACTGAATTTGCAACATTCTGCATGCAAAGCATGTGATCTACCATAGAACTGTGGCTCTTTTAAGGAGCTCATACTGAGTATTTATGTAGTGCTTCTAGGGAAGCAGTTTTCAAGCTCTCTTTTGTTGTTGACAGCTTGGTAGTCTTGGTGGACCACTTTATAAACATTTTTCTTTCATACCAACATCATTACAACCAGTGCTGTAGTATGAAAATTACAGTGCGGGACTTGGACCAAGCTGCTGAGAAGGTCCCCTTCTGGTAATCTTTTTTTTTCTTTCTTTTTTTTTGGCAGAAAGTAGTAAACTGCATCAAAGGAAAATCATAAGCTCTAGGGGAGGGGTAAGCAACCTAAGGCCCGTGGGCTGGATGCGGCCCAATTGCCTTCTAGGTCTGGCCCACGGACAGTTCGGGAATCAGCGTGTTTTTACATAAGTAGAATGTGTGCTTTTATTTAAAATGCATCTCTGGGTTATTTGTGGGGCATAGGAATTCGTTCATTTTTTTTTCTTTTCCAACCACATGGTCTGAGAGATGGTGGACTGGTCCATGGCTGAAAAAGGTTGCTGACCCCTGCTCTAGGGGCTATAGTGCCTTGTTTGCTTATTGGATAAATTTGTCCCTAGTCTAAAAGCACTTACCCCCATCTGGGGGGGGGGGGAGGGAATCGTACAGAAGCAGCCTTTCCGTCACTCAACAGAATCGTGCTCACACACGGATGATTCATAGACCACAATTTGAGAACCTTTCTTCTATGGTGATCAACGTACTTTAACACATTATCTTAATAATCTAAACAACTCTGTAAGGTAGATAGCATTGCCATATCAGAGCTGGCATACTGAGATATAGTAATGCACCTAGTGATTTTGTGGTTTGAAGCAACATGGTGTTCTGACTCCCCCCCCGCCAAACTCTCACATATAACACACCCTGCTCTACCATGATTATGGTGGGAAGCAGATAGAAACTGCTGGGTTCTTTTTTATATAAGTGACTAATAAAAGAAATCCTGTTTGATGTAACACATGGCACATAACGTAATTCATTAATACAAATAATATAATTTATATAAAAAGTCATCATTTATATAAAGAAATGCAAAAATTTCCCAAGATCTCACTTTGCCTGTTTGACTGCGTGCTTCGAGGCGGTGCTTAACGGGAAACTACAGCTGTTCTTGTTAATCATATAGACAGCTGCCTAGAGAACTAAATGTATCCACTGCAGGAAGTAGGAGTTAGCAATGTGCAACAAACTTCTGACTCTGTCTGTACGTCTCATAAAAAGCTTGTTAGACCAACAGATTCAGGACCTGAAAGTAAACTCTTGATCCTATAGTGATGAACAAATCTGTGCTGATTCTTTTGTCAGCAAGAGTAGATGATTGACTTCAGATCCTGTTCAAACAGGGGATCTTAAATCCTGTCAGCCTTGCATATTGGTATGTAATATATTTAAAGTCGTAGCAGTTTTAACCAATACTAGATTAATAACTGCAAGTGTCTCTGCTGGAGCACAACATAAAAATTAAACTGCGAATGGTTACTTGTTTCTAACTACATAATTTTATATCACTTGCTGCCTTTTGAATTACTGCTGATATTTAAATCTCAAATGCTGTTTGTTTACTCAGTGAACCATATATTCTTTATAGTGTGCATAAAACAAAACAAATTTGGAAATACTGATATAAAGGTAGTTTGTCCTCCCATGAACCTGCTCAACAATTAAATCCTATAGATTTCTAGTATGGACCCCAGCATTCTGAACTTTTTGCCTTCTCATCCATTCTTAAATTGAGTTTGGCCTCAATAAAGTGATGCCCCTGTATGTTGGCAGTCATGTACTCTTCAGATTGCACTATACAGTTTTTAAAAAATGTATATAATAGGGAAACAGACAATTTCAGATTGGCAGACTTCAGTGTGATTCTTTAATTCATTGATGACACGACTTGTCCTTATGTGCTGTGGGGTATTTGCCTACCTGTTGCCTAATAAGATGTTGGCTGTCCCTTCCCTAAGGCTGTGTAAAGGCTGCTGCAATGGGCAATAGTGATCTGCGTTAGCTTCATACGATTGGTTTCATATGGTTATGAGTGGTCGTAGTACTTACAGAACATGAGTCATAAATCAGTGATAGAGTACATGGGACTTTCTGTATGAAAAAGAACAAGTTCAAGAAAGATTCATCTTTGAGACCTTGAAGAGCTGTTGCCAGTTAGCATAGATAGTGCTGTGCTAGATGGTGCATTAGTCTGGCTTTGTATGGTGGCAACTTCATTTGCTCATGTGATAAACATAAACAGAAGGGCCCTGCTGGATCAGGTTGAAAGCCCAACTAGTCCAACATCTAGTTCTCACTAACCAGATGCCTATGGAAATCCCACAAGCAGAAACAAATTGGCCAACTTGTTTTGTCCTGTGTTCATACTTAGAAGGTTCTTATTGTCAATGCAACCATCTTCACTTTTCCTTTCAATTAAGATTTTATTACTAAAAAAATACTTAATGTGTATATATCTAGTAATGTCTAAATAGTATTAAATCCAGATCACTCAAGTGTGGCGTGGTGTTGTATAGGGAAACCAAATACAGTGGTACCTCAGGTTAAGTACTTAATTCGTTCCGGAGGTCCGTACTTAACCTGAAACTGTTCTTAACCTGAATCACCACTTTAGCTAATGGGGCCTCCTGCTGCCACCATTATGTCCCCATCATTGCCATTTATTGTCACTTAAACTTGGTTACCTTTTAAATGATCCCCCTTTCTCTACTTTCTTATGTCTGTGATGCGTGTAGCAATATATGTTACTTTAAAAAAAAACTTTTTCTTTTGAGAGTAGCTAACCTAGTTTGGGTGTGTTGATATGGAGACAGCCATAGGGGAAAAATATGTGAAATATATATTTTAAAACTCTATAGTTTATTCTTCCTTTCATAAGCAAAAGTCACAGGATTGCTCTCAAGTTTGCTGATGATTCCAGAGTAACTTTCACTACTGTTCCATTGCAAAGGAGGTGAATCAGTTGTTAATAAATCACAATGTCTTTCTAAGATAACTTGCATTTTTGGGTGTGCCAGGGAAGGAAAATCCCTAAACAAGTAAGATTCTTTGCTGGTTCAAGTGGAAAGTATTTTGCATAGCTATGAGTCATTTAAGTCTTTTACAGAAAAGCATCTTGTCTCCTCGTCTTTGAGTTTTAGGAGTTATAACAGTATTGTGCACAACCAAATAAGAAATGTTAACTTTGCTGTGTAACTTCCATGTAGGAGCTTTGCCCCTGCCCTTCAGCACTTTTCCAATGGAGCTCTTTGTTTAGCTTCATAAAACAGTGGGTAATTTTCATAGGTTACTTGGTTAAAAACAAAGTATCAGTGAGCTATCAGTAACAAGATCCTCCTGCCTTATTTCTTTTTAGTCTTCTGGTGTTCCGTCAAACAGATAATGCCAAGATACAACATTTTAACCTTTTTGGTATGCTGATGCAACAGATTGGGCTGTTTAAAATTACATGTCATGTTGATAAACCTAGATGTATTGCCAAACACACACAATATAGTTATTTTCCTTCTTTGCTGATCGGGAACAAAGACTGATACCTTCACCAGTGATTTGACTGAGAGGTTATTTGAACCACTGTCTCACCTAGTCGCAGCTTGACTTTTAGGTGATAATTTTGCAGGTACTTTGAGATGGTATTGCAGAGCTAAGCTACTCATTGGAGCACACGTTCTTTGTGGCCCATTATGGTCTCTTGTCAAACTACTGTGCAGTTTTCTGTAGTACTTCAAATGGGAGTTGGGAAAAGCCATAGCAAGCTCCTAGCAGTTGGTACCACTACAATCTATGAGGGTGGCAGTTTCCTGTGGAATCTTATTCAGTAGCTGAGTTGAATGGGTTAGTGATGATGATGATGATGATGATGATGATGATGATGATGATTTATATACCACTCTATGCCCACAGGCCTCAGGGTGATTCACAAAATAAAATTGCAATATAAAAATGTAGACTACATAATAGTAATAAAAACAGAAACCAAATAATGCCCCCCCCCCATTTTTTTAAGGGCATTGGATGACAATCAACCAAAGGCCTGGTTAAAGAGGAATGTTTTTGCCTGGCACCTAAAAGTGTGTAATGTAGGCACCAAGCGAACCTCCCTGGGGAGAGCATTCCACTGCAAACAAAGGCCCGTTCTCATGTTGCCGCCCTCTGCACCTCTCAAGGAGGAGGCACACGAAGAAGGGCTTCAGAAAATTATCTCAGGGTCCAGATAGGTTCATATGGAAAGAGGTGGTCCTTGAGGTATTGCAGTTATGAGCAACTAGCTTCTTGCACAGAATACCTGAAGCAGTTTTCTAGGCTCTTTTAAGTACAGTAAAGTCTATACTTGCTGATATTTAAACATCCACAGCACTTTAAACATAAAGATATGGCTACTTAACTCCTACATATCAATGCCCCACCATTTCATTAATGTATTATTTATCGTCCATTTCCATTTTTGCTATATGCACTACAGCTGCATCATATTCAATAATATTTTATTCGTTTTACTTAGATATTGCACAGAAGCTGCTTGCACTCTGGACTAGTCAAATTCACCACTCCACTGACTTGGGAATATGACTACAATTGCTAATAATGGTCTTTACCTTCATGCACTACATCTGTAACCTACTATTGCTGAATTCGCTCCAGTTCCATAGTAGGGTGTAACAAAAGTAGCTGCCAGACAGACATTACATACAGTCTTATTCTATTGAAGATTAGTTGTGTTCCGTATTCTGTAGTGCACCTAATTGCAGATGGTCCAAAGCTGAATGGATTTTGTCTCAAATTGCAGTTTATGAAACTCCTTCATTTATTGAAGTTTGGTCATTTAAAATAAATGAGATAGTTCATGTAAGTACTGTATACTTATTTGAGAATTAATTTTAATAGGCTATAGCAATGCTGAAGAATCCTTGATATTAAGTTGTCTAAATACCAAAGAAATTGAAGGACCCCCTCCCCCAGGTCTTTAAAGGATTATCAACTAAACATCTGATTCTAGCACCAAGCAGCTGGAAATATTCCAGCCTTAATTGTGATTCAGGATAGCTACATATACAAGGGGCTTGCACTAGTTCAGCAGGTTTAGAAAAGATTTTTTATGTGGGGTTGGGGGTGGGTGAATGCTCTACCTCTTGGAAACTGTCTTTTGAGCTCACATACTACTCCCATAGTTCTTTGGGTCCTAGTCTTTGGTTCCAGTCAAACTGGAAAGAATAATAAGTTGACTGAAAACTAAGACTGAAACTTTATCACTATACTCAAATTAATATATATATCCTTATCTAGGGTGCCCAGGTATTGAGTGATTCTAGTGCATATACAGTGTAGTTTGGGTTCTCAAGTATTGAATTTCTGCTTATGCTTTCTAAAGGTGTTGGTGGCATTTTCAGTACAAAGCAGTACAGTATCTCGCTTAAAAAAAAAAGCTGCCTTGTGGATCCAACGTGGTAAATTTCTAACTGCTGGAATGAACTTGTCGTGACAGTTACTGAACTTGCTGCCTTGCTCAGGGGATTGGGCAACCCTAAGCATGCTAGCAGACAGCAGGCATGCCTCCGATTAATGTGCTTCTGAAAGACTGGAATGATGAAATGTTGACTCCAGCTAGAATAAACACTGCAATACTGTATGCCCTTGTACATTCCAGGCATGTTACCATTAAAAAGTGGTTCATCTCTTTCCTCCATACGCAGTTACTAGCTTGGCTTCAGAAATGAAGGCGAATGTAAACTGAAACATTTCTGCTCCAGCAAATGATACCAGAGTTGTCAAGGGAATACTCATATTCAGAATGCAGCAACTACGCAGAACAGTGTGGATGGCTCTTGTTTCATTGTACTGTCTCAACTATCAATGGTCCTGCACTTATATTTTCTTAATGGCAACAACATCACAACTTATGGTTCAAGTAGTTCCTTGAGAAAGGCAGCATGTCCTGTCTTAACACTAATTTTTCATGTATTATAGTTAAACAATTAGTTTACTTTTTAGATGCAGAATTGAAAGAGGAATCATTTGAGCTGATTTTGTGTTTCTTAAATACAAATGGAGTTTCTAGAAGCCACTTTTGTACAGCATTGAAACCTCATTTAGCTGACCTTTCTTTGTAGGCTTTCTCTAGAAATATATATATTGGCTAAAGTGACACCTTCCAATTGTTTGTTTCTCCCAGAGCAAGTGTATATCAAGAGGAAGTACCGTATTTTTCACTCTATAACACGCACCCGACCATAACACGCATGTAGTTTTTAGAGGAGGAAAATCCGTAGGCATGCCACCCGTAGGCATTCCCTCCATAACACGCACAGACATTTCCCCTTACTTTCTAGGAGGAAAAAAGTGAGTGTTATGGTGCAAAAAATACGGTAATTCATAGGTCATTGCTCAGCCCCTTTCACAAAAGGCAAAGGATAATAATTTTTTTTTAGATTTTGTTAAGTCACTGTAATATCAAAATGAAGGGGGAGAATTCTTTTTCTTTAAAGTGGAAATTATTTATATTGTGGCTTCAGGTATTCCAAGCAACCAAAACTAGCCTCTTGAGGAACAGCTTCCTGCATATGGTAGTAATTTCCAAACCACACACTAACAACCAAATGTGAAGACAGCATTTTGCTCCAGTGCATAAGGGCTAGAATTGGAGTATACCAGTTATTTGCCTGTAACACTGCAAAACAATGCCAGAATTGCTGGGGTGTTAACCAATAATAATAATTTTATTACTTACATGCTGCCCATCTGACTGGGTTGCTCAGCCACTCTAGGCAGCATCTAGCAAAATACTCTAAACAGTCAAACATTAAAACCTTCCTTAGAGTGGGTAGCACAAACATTCAGGACAGATTGTGTCAGTAAGCTTCTTGGCATATTTATTAATTGCTACTAATCAAGGAGGGGTATTCAGTTTTAGTCCTTGAATCCACACACAGCTTTATTGTGGTCCATAGACCCAAAGTACGCAGTATTTTAGTTCTAGGATACCTTTGCTGCATACAAATTTGGGGTGTTTTTTGTCTGTCTCCAAAGAACTGAAAAATTGCTTGTGTGGGACTTTTTCACAGTGATTCTTTTGCAATGCTTCTTTTGCAAATGGCACTTAATTCTTAGCCTTTGAGGCTTGTTTCTACTTGACTATGAAAACTTAAGTTGGCTTATTGTTTTCCTTACAGGTATTCGGTACAGTACAGAAGTGAGTGTCGATGAAGTGAAAGCTTTGGCTTCTCTAATGACATACAAATGTGCCGTAGTGGGTAAGTGATGTTTGTAAAGGTCCATGTATGTTCAGTCATTGCCAAAGCTATTTAAGAATCTTGAGGCCATGTCAAACTTAAATCTCAAGCATTACATTAGAATATGACTTATGTATTTATCATATATAAACTATTTAATTCCAACTGCTCTCCTTCATTTGATGTTTTCAGTGAAGCAGTTATCTGCTTAAGATGAGAAGAAATTTAGGTTTAACATTGAATTAGCATAGCCTTTATTTAAGCACTTGCCTGTTAGCCATGGGCAACAAAGAGTTGCATGCAGCTAGGGAAATTGGCTTGTGGAGAGAAGATGGATCACTTCAGCCCTCTTCTGTGCCCAGCATGGAAACCAAGCTAACTGCCAGAGGAGAAAAGCTACCTTCACACCCAACCTAGAAATACAGCTGCTGCAGGAATGACAGAACTCATCCCTTCTCTACCATATCCCAGCAGTCTAGTAAACATTCTTTGCCAGTTAGTAACTTTTGTGAACTTTCTAACAGGGCTAAATTAGTGGGATGTGTTGGCAGCAGAGAGGGTTTATATGGGGAATAACCATATTTACTGATTAACAGGATTTGGGAACACACCAAATCAACCTACAACTTATATGGTGTTAAAGCTGTTAAGCCCCACTAATTCATAAGTCAGACTTAATTCATTGTTTTAAAACACACACATAGGCCAGTTTAGGTGTTCCCTTCTTAAAGAGGGATTAGGATTATACCTCAGGGTCCTATAGTCTTTCCCCTGCTTTCTTTCCCAGCTTCGAAATGTGTGGGAATTTGGGCTCAGCAAAATTCTTCAGTTTCTATGATTTATCTCCATATATTTGTGATTCAGTGCCAGTAACAATCTGCATTGCTTTTAAAGGCTTTTTATGTTGCTGTACGCCACCCTGACGTTTTGTTAATCAATAAAAATAGAAAATGCCAAATACTCATCACCAGTAGTGGCAGGTTCTGTTTTCCCCATCACTTACCCCTACTCTTATTTTGCAAGTTTTATATTCTTGTTTAACTAAAGCACAAACATTTGTTTTCAGACGTGCCGTTTGGTGGTGCAAAGGCTGGTGTAAAGATCAATCCTAGAAATTATACAGTAAGTTCCAATCTGACAGAAATCTTTTAATCAGCATGTTTAGGTTGGGTAAGTTTGAGAAATTACTCTGCTATAGTAGGGCTATTGTGACAGTGGGGTGGAAATCTTGCATTCTGTAGCATGTTGAGGAATGAAACATAGGCAGTGTATTCGCAATTTAAGGTTTTAAAACATGTAAGGTGTTTCAGAATCTCCTATGTAAAAGGTTACATTGCTTAAATTTATTTACAGGGGTCCACAGATTTTGGCTGACCTTGTTAGCCAACCAAACATTTGAATTCACCAAGACACTGCTCCCCCCCCCAAGAGCTGGATGTTTTCACTGTTCCTCAAACTCATTGCAAGGTTGGGGTCAATCCCATGTCTCCTTCCTGCTGTTCCAAGTTTAGATCCAGAGATTGGATTAAGAGGTTACTCCCATAGTTGCACTGCATTTACAAGGTGCTTGGAATGTTTCAAGCACAATGTAACTGGGGGGATGTGTCCCCTACACCAAGCAGAGTTGTAGTATGACTAAGAGCACATAAGCAATGGAGACACAAGTATTGTTGAATGTTTTTCTTGGTAAAATCTTTAACATATGACATTAATGGTTGATGTCTTGCGACCTGGACCTTAACTGCTTTTTTGTTATAGGATAATGAATTGGAAAAAATCACAAGACGGTTTACCATAGAACTCGCAAAGAAGGGCTTTATTGGTACGTTATGCAGCAACTGCTGTAACAATTGCTATGAGAAAGATGGCTCAGCAGCATTTTCTGCCTTTATCTCTCCAGAAAGGTTTTAGCAGTTGCTTAGCATGCTTTGAGTAACTCATGCACCACAGTGTAACTGTTGCATTTATCACCTCTAGGTACATGCAGAAATGCTAAAGTGCTTTGTTTCTTTATTCCAACAAATCTGTCAAGTTAGACTGTCTGGGCTGCACCACTTCTGATTGCAGACTCTTGTGACTGAATGCTGAGAAGAGTTTTAGCTTCTCTTTGACCTGCTGGTTCCCTACGCGCAAAGAGTTATTGTTTATGGAGGTGTACCCAGTCATGCCAATTCCCCCATATGGTTTGAAGTGGTACAGCCCAGACACAGGTTTACTTCCCCAGTGAGAATTGAGTGACTTGCCAGATAACACCTTTCATCCAGTCACTGAGTAGAGCTCCCATATGTATAATACAGTGGAGTTTTATTTAGTAACCTGTCCAATATTGGGGCTCTCCTTTGTCATGTGGGATAGAGGAAAGGGCATGCTGGAAAAAGGGAGGATGGGAATCTTTCGTTCCATTAACTTACTTTCAGATTTAAACCATTATCTGTTCCTTTTGAAACTCCCCTTGCCTCTTTTTTCTCTAAGCTTAAGCTACTTGGTCTTTACTTAAAACAGGGATTGCCAATATCTGAATCCAAGAGGTTGACTTTATACTTTAGCCCAAGGTTAATAGTATATTGCACTGACATATACACATCTTCTGACCCACTCATAGGCGGTCAGACTGTACCATAAGAGCAACATAACTTTTCTAGTAAGGGCTTTGCCGTGTGATATTTGGGTAAAAATTTACCAAACCTTGATTAAATTTTAGTGGTGCCAGTTGCAAAACTGCTTTATGGCTCAGATCTAGTTACTGTTGGTCATCTCTACTTGAAAAGAAAGATGTTGGCATACTCCAGCGTATTTAGTTGCTTTTGTATATTTTTCAAATATGCCAAGACCTTGTTGATGTGGTTGTGGCCAGGGTTGCACATGTTTGCATGTATATGTAGCATAGACTTGTTCAGCAGCTGTCACTTATTTTTGCTTTCTTTCCTAATAATTCTGAACACTGTATTTGCTTTGTGCAGAGTTAATGCTTTCATTCTATGGCCCCAGAATTGCACCTGAGTAGCTAACAGCTGTGCAAACGTAGCAAAATAGCTCTTCTTAACCTGGTCAGTTTGCTATTCAGAGCAATTTTGTTACTGTTAGCTTTTTCATGCTGGTCGAAGTTGTGCCAGTTTTAAAGGAAGTTGAGGAAGGAAATTGAAGCTCCACCTTGTAGCAACCAAAAAACAAGGCTTTGTCATAGCTTTCCAAAATAACCCAATGGTTTCAGAAATGACTATCTTATACTGTGTTTTCCAGCCTTTACTAATGTCCCTTATAAGTTTCACTAGTGTGTGAATTGTTCTGTTTCCATTTTTTTGATGTGAATTCCCCCCCCCTCCATAAAATTTTGAATGGCTTCTCATAACCAGACATAACTCTGTAAAAAGGGGCTTGTCCCTACATGAGAAATACTGCAAAGAACTGAACTGCTTCTGGTCTAACAGGAAAATACTTCTGGAAATGAATTATTGTTATCTTTGCCTTGTTTTCCTGCTTAAAGATATTTCTTCAAAAAAAAAACACTGTACAGTGGTACCTCGGGATGCGAATGGGATCCGTTCCTGAGCCCCGTTTGCATCCCGAATGGAACGCAAGACGCGACAGCACGTCTGCGCCAGTCGCATTTCTCTGCTTCTGCGCATGCGCGTGACATTATTTTGAGCGCATGCGCGAGTGGCGAAACCTGGAAGTAACATGCTCTGTGACTTCTGGGTTGCCGTGGAGCGCAACTCGAACGCACTCAACCCGAAGCACATTCAATTCGAGGTATGACTGTACAGGGATTCTAGGCTGCCAGTAATCCTAAATGCACTTTCACGCCAAAACCATGAAGAAAATTAGAGGAAAGCATTAAATACCTTTTCCCAGAGTAAACCGAGTAACACAAACTTGGTCCTGAGTCATATTAACGTGAGACACAAACATCTCAGTAATATGGAGCATGTGAAAAGCCAAGAATGGTTCCACTTAACCTCACATGTGGCTCTAGTATACAGTGCTGCTGCATTGGAGTATAGATGATGATAAGTAATCATCTGATCCAGAAGTCTTCCAAGCAGCCTCCAAAATGTGGGTGCATCATAAGAAATATTGATTCATTGTTTATAAAGCACAAACCAGTACTGTACTGTACTGTATTGTAGTTCACAAAACGGTGTAAGAGTTGCTATGATATTGATCACTTAAGGTGGCTGTAAATTGATACAATTGAGACTCGTGTTTGAATTGTGTTGATGGTTTTAATCTTGCCTGCAGGGCCTGGTGTTGATGTGCCTGCTCCTGACATGAGCACAGGTGAGAGGGAGATGTCCTGGATTGCAGACACCTATGCCAATACCATAGGACACTATGTAAGTTCTGAGTGAAGGCACACGCTTTAATTTAGGTAGAATTAGTCAACCCATTTTGCCAATTGTGCAACATTTACCATTTCTATAATCTTAAGCACTATGACTAACAGATTTGTGATATTTCGCATGTGGAATACAATGCAGAAGCCTTGTATCACTTTTTAACAAGCCGGCACCACAGTCATTTGTATTGCTACTTGAGTCTTATTCCTGATAGAATTTTGGCGTTAGTTTTGAATGTACAAAACTAGTAAAAGCTGTTATAGCAGTTGCTTGATGCTTTTATATTTTGCAGAGTAAAACATTTGTAATTGCCTCTGTTTCAGTACATCTTTGGGCTGTTGTTTCATTCTAAATTGGTGGTGTTTAAAAAATTTGGGTAGCTTCACACATTGATGAAGTTAGTGTGGCTACATTCTATGAGCCATAATGTTCCCATAATATACAGCCATACTTGAGTTTTTCTATTGCATGTACACATGAGAAGCTAAGGCCTGTTGCAGCTCCCAGGTACTTGTACATATGATAGTACAACCTGTTCCCCCAATCTTAATTCTTGCATTATAGAGTCGTATACCTAATGTTACTCTAATGCAGTGCCTTCCAGATGTTGTTGAACTATAACACTCATAATCTCTGGTGAAATTATGTCCCATGCTAGTGGGACTGATGGGAGTTCTGAGCCTAACATCTGAAGGGCACCCAGTTGTCTACCTCTGCAGTAATGTATAAACCAAGGAAAAATCATGCTAAGAAAAGGCTGGGTCAAATTCTGTTCTGTTGTATACTAGTTCTGTGTGTTCAGGGAGCCTCTTGAATATTGCTATTCAGGCCTATTCATAAAATGAGATTCAGGCCTCTGAGCTAATCATACCTGCAACCACCAACTGGAACCAGTCAGACAATAGTAGCTGGGGGTCACACAGGGAATCTTGATTATTGGGACGAAATCATTGTAGTGATGGGGAAGGCCTATTCCTGAGATTTTGTCCAGCAGCCGCAAGTTGGAGTAGTACTGGCCAGTGGTCAAATTCACTCTAAAGCTGTCTATACAGTGGTACCCTGAGTTATAAACTCTTCAGGTTACAAACTCTGCTAACCTGGAAGAGTTACCTTGAGTTGGAAACTTTGCCCCAGAATGAGAACGGAAACTGTGTGCCAGCGGCGCAGTGGCAGCAAGAGGCCCCATTAGCAAAAGCACGCCTCTAGTTAAGAACAGTTTCAGGTTAAGAACAGACCTCCGGAATGAATTAAGTTCATAACTAGAGGTACCACTGTATATTTTTATTCATTGTAGTATAAGTGGAGGTAGACCTTAGTCTCTTAATAGAAAAATAATTGTGGTGGTTATACGTCCTGGCTTTCTTTTGCCTCTTTCCATTTAACACTTGCTCATCTCTGAATAACAGGGCATGAGAAAACAGAAGTATGCCTCTTGGTAAAGCAGTTTGAATTCCCTGCCAGAATTTATACCACAACAGGAAAAGTGTTTCTTTTTCAGGATACAACAGGCTGGCCTTTGAGAGTTCTTAATTATTCATGCATGAGAAAGCTTTTGAATTATTCCACAGCTCCTTTGGCTAGATTGCTGTGAGTTAGCATTTTGCTTGTTCAAGGTGGCTATGGAAACAAGTTTCTGGAGCAGCTTCTTCATTCGGCCTGTTACATTCAATTTATACTTTGTTTGCAAGTTGAGTGGCAAAACGATAAAGATTCTAATAAACACAAAGTAGAAAGCAATGAGAAGTGTTAAAACTTAAAATCTTTCTTTGCCCACAAGCATGTTGCTGTGATTAAATTCTACTGTAGCAAACTCTTTAGTATTCAGGGCAGTAGACCAGTGTCCCTGTACAGTTTTTGTTTTCCTCTTTTATCTTGTGATTCAAGGCACTACTTCTAAGAGATTTTTCGTCCCTGGGAATGTTTGCATGTTAGTTCTGGGCATCGGATGCCTAAAAACAGGCAAAACATAAGTATTGGGGTAACTTAGTTAATAATTCTCTGCAAACCTGCAGGTTTTAAGTGTCAGTTGAAAATCTCTAGCTCAGTAATTGTTTCATGCAATGTGTTGCCCTAGGAATTAGTTTGAGACTTGGTGTTTCAAGGTTAGTCAAATTGAATTGTAAACCCAGTTCATTTTCAGTTCAAGTATTGCCTAACTTTTTGAAGCAACAGTGTGGCATGCCTCACGTGCATTTAAAGTGAAAAAGCTTAGTTCTGTAGTCTTGTATGAACTTCTGCTTTCAAAAGTGCATAGATAGGCATGCATGAAAGTGTTTTGTGGGGTCCAAAAGCTTGCAATAAGTAGGAGTTGGCAGAGTCGTTCATTGTATATTCAAGAAGAGTTTTGTCACATGCTACTGATAGAAAACTAGTTAAAGCAATCTTGGGTAACAGTTTGCAGTTTAATTTCCCATTCCCAAAAACATGAGTGACATCTTAGCTGTAAGTCAATCTAGTTGGCTTTCTATAAAACATTCTGATGGTGATCCTCAAATGTCCTTTCCCAGTTCAGCACAGACACCTGAATCTTGACAAGCTAGAAATGGCCAAGCTGCTCTGCAACAGCTCCCAACCAAAGTGTTGGGTGCCAACCTGCCTGTGGAGCCACAGCTGCTTCCAGACCAGTTGAGTCATGCAGTATCTTGTCCCTGTTCATGCCCTGCACTCTAGGTGTGCCAAGCACAACACTCCACACTGTTGTGTGATATAGCAGGTTTATGGACTAGGTCTTGTGGTTGTGGGATTGTAATCCCAGATGCACTTGCTATGAGAAAAAACACTAATGCTCACTTGTGAATGAAGCAATTCTTATATGAGTCATCAGCAAAAGAAAATAGTTTTATGCTATGAGTCAGATGTTGTTCTAAGGCGTAGCAAGAAGAAGAAGAATGCTTCCGAGAGTTTTAAGGGGCTCCTGCAAAAAGTAGATTTAGAAATGAAGAGGCAGTTGAAAAATGGAAGGAAATGGAAGTTTGTTGATAAGGAAGTTCAAATTGTCCAGAACGTTGGTAATATGGGGGATAAGCTTTCCATCTGTCGTTTGTGGGAGGTGTTCCCTCCAGTGGCAGCCCTGTGTTATGGAAGCACACAGTGAACTTGACACCAGACTGCCAGTTTTTTGTGGTGGTCTTCATGTTTAACTCACCCTTTGTGTAATGAATACACATGTGCTAAACTACAAATTAACCAGCCAGCCCCTCTCTGCTTTGTTTTCATTGAGGGAGCAGTGAAACATGCTTCAGCTGTTTTAAAAGAATCTGAAAAAAAGAGGATGAAACAAAAAAAGTGCAGAAAGAAGTATATAATTAGAAGAGTAACCCTGCTATGCATAGGCTCAGATATCTGCCTGGGCTTTTAACAAATTAAAGGATTATGCTAATAGTTTTCAAATAATTGTATTTTATGTTCCCGTTGCCAGATTATTTTAAAGGTGATTAAACAGCTTTGGCTGATTTAGTTGTAAACTGCCCATAGAAGGTTCAGATCCTCTTATGTGCTATTGCAAAGTCGACAAAGTCTACCCAAAGTGGATAATATTTTAAGCATAGTTTAATTGGGATTTCTTATAAGCTTGTTTTAATATAGCAGGGTAGCAAAGCTAGACTAACATGCTTTTAAAGATACATTGAATCAATAAGTGAACTATGAGGAAGCTGTTCCGTTACCTAAAGGGTGCAAATGACATTTATGAACCATT
This sequence comes from Podarcis raffonei, assembly GCF_027172205.1. NCBI lineage: Eukaryota > Metazoa > Chordata > Lepidosauria > Squamata > Lacertidae > Podarcis > Podarcis raffonei. The sequence continues at coordinate 24,940,301 of NC_070606.1, forward strand.
AAAAACTTGGGTGTACCCATTCACAGAAATCACTGGTGTGTGTCATTACTTGTCAGGAAACCCTGCTGTGAACCAAATCCACCCCTTGAGCAAATGCACACTGATGTAAACTCTAATTAAAAAGCTGTTTAAAAATATGTCAAGGTGATCTTAAGTAATCTGGTATCTCTTCTTTCTGGCACTTAAATTAATATTTCTGCTAAATTTACTACATGGCACTTTGCTGGGCAGTAAGCAGATCCTCAAGGCATCCTATGTCATGCAAATGCCTTTAAATTGGTGAAAGTACAGTATTGTGATAAACTGATTTGTTTGCAGGAGCAACAGCTAGATATGTTGACTTCAGTGAAGCTAAAACTCATTAGACATCATTAACACATAAAAATTCAGATGTTTTGACAGATGTTTTCCATGGGAATGAGCCTAACTAACCTTTTTTATTACTTTTTAGGACATTAATGCCCATGCTTGTGTCACGGGAAAGCCAATAAGCCAAGGTGGTATACATGGTCGTATCTCTGCCACAGGCCGTGGAGTCTTCCATGGAATTGAGAACTTCATTAATGAAGCATCTTATATGAGTCTGTTGGGAATGACTCCAGGATTTGGGGATAAGACATTTGCTATCCAGGTAATTTTGTCTAGCATAGTAACCACACTGGAGAGAAAAGCTTTAACTGATAATATGCATCTCATGGGATATTGCTAGCACTTTAAAAAACAGACGTGGCACACAGTATGACATTCAGATTCTGCTAAACCAGACACTGTAATTGACATTGGTAAAGAGGTCTCCCTCCTTTTCTTTTTTCCTTTTGTATTGTGTCAGATAATAAGCCTGCAGGAACTGTCTTCATAAAAAATCTTTGTGTAATGCTTAGAAAAAATTGTGTGCGTTATATATCAGTCATGTTGGGAGCAGTATCTTCTGTAGATAGGCCCTTTTTTGTAAAGCAACCTCCAGTGTATGGGGGTTTCATGAACATGCAGTAGCTGCTGTACTGCATTCTAGGTCCTGTGCCACCTGCGTAGTCTGAAAGTAGACAACTTTTTATTCATTTATTGAAAGCATTTATAGCCTACCCTTCATCTCAGTGGATTCCAGGGTTCAGGACAAGCTAGTTTCCATAAAATTTCATGAACAGCCAAGCATAATAGCATAATAATAAGAGCAACTAAAACCGTGGTGCTAGGTAAATGCCACAAATAGTACTTCTCTTTCTAATATGATTGTATCAGTCAGAGTTTTGAATTTTACAGTTACCTAGAGTTCAGAAACTTGTATTTGTATTGCTTGCTAGAATCCTTTATTTAGAGCTACGTAGAATCAAATTTTATATTTGTTAAAAAGGAAAGTTGCCCTTACTAAATATGGGGTTGTACTAATGAGTTACTGTATTTTTGCCAATTAATAAGCGAGAGGGGAATTCTGACCTGTGAAAACAAAGGGATGCCCACACTGCCGCTCTGGAATGCTTGTGTTGGTAGAGCTGAAATGGGGTGTGTCTGTGCCCAAATAAACAGGGAAATAATAAGGGGGGAAATGGAGACAGGCAAGCTTTGTGCTTGAATAAAGCTGGAAGTAGGTTGCATCCTTTTCCCTCTGAAGTAACTGATTTAAAAATTAGCTGAAATAGGCTGTACAGACTGCTAAACTGTCAGGGCCGGAGTCTGGCGTAGGTCAGCAACAAAACAATAAATCAACTGAACCCAGTGAAATTATTTATTCAAGGAAACCAACCACAGCTCTGGCCTACTTGTCTCTGAAACATTTTCTAGGAGGACTTGCACCGATGAAGTAATTGCAAGGACTGAAGGTCCCCACCTTCCCAGTGCCCACTAGGGCTCCTCCTCTCCAGGGTCTTTCCTACGCAGTCTCAGGCTGCATCTGCACACAACCACCCTCTCCTCTGTTTGTCTCATTTCTCTGTGAGTTATAAAGACCACATGGGAGTGAAGCTGGTTGGAGCAAGAGCGGAATACTCACTGGCTTCTGCCTTGGAGTCTGAAATGTGCCCTGCAGCAGCCTCTTCCTGTTAACTAGACCCTGTCACCTCTTCTGCTTCTGACACCGCCTCCCAGTCTGCTCCTTCTCCCTCTGACCACTCATCGTTGTTCCACTAGGCTCTGATCCTTCTTCCCTGGGGGATTCCTTAGGGGTTCCCCATTTGGTGCCTCCCACCACTCCTCTGCATCCAGCCAAGGCATGGCATATGCTAGTGCGAATTTACTTGCATCCCAAGTAGTCATTCTAGTGCAAACATCTAGGATTGGGTTCCAAAACCATATGAATTTTCCTCTAGGAGGATCCAAACCTCCTTTTCTCCAGCTTAAAGAGTTCAGCATCAGCATTCCAAACTACTGGGAAGAGGAAGAAATATTCTTGAAACTGAGTACCGTATTTTTCGCCCCATAGGACGCATCGCCCTATAGGGCGCACCTAGTTTTTTTTTGGGGGGGGGGGGAATAAAGAAAAAAAATTATTTCCCCCCCCCCCCAGGCATGGGGCTGGCGCGGGGAAGCCCGAGCTACCCCAGCCCCCAGAAGAGCCTGCTATCCGCAAGCCTAGGGAGCCACACCGGTCTCCCCAGACTTGCGGACAGCTGTGCGAAGCCCGGGCGCGCTGAGGCTTCCTAATGCAGGCAGCTCTGCGCGACCCTCCGGAGCCCGGCACGGCTTGGCGCCGGGCTCCGGAGGGTTGCGCAGAGCTTCCTGAAGCCTGGAGAGCGAGATCCTCTCACTCTCCAGGCTTCAGCGAAACCTGTATTCGCCCCATAGGACGCATCCACATTTCCCCTTCATTTTTGGAGGGGAAAAAGTGCGTCCTATAGGGCGAAAAATACGGTATCTTGCAGTGTAACCTTTATGAAAACTAAACGCATTGCTTTAATGGGTGATGGTGAAATCTTTCATGAACTTTCAGCTAATTTCTTACATCCCCAGTAACAAACACGGCATCCCCTGAAATGTGAATCCCGTACCTGACCATAAGATGCACCTGCTGCCGCCTCTCCTTTGCCCTCTACCATGACTCCACTTGCAGCAACCTACCTCCTCTTCCTTCGCCCCGCTTCTCGGCCCCCCTCCTCTCCCTCCTCTTTCTCCCCTCTGTCGGCAGCTGCCTCTTCTCGCCATCCTCCAGCCAACATCCCCGGAGCCATGAGGGGAAAAGGGAGGCCGTTGGCAAAGCCTCTCTCAAAGAGAGCAGCCCAGGAGCGCGAGGCCTTCCCGGGGCTTCAGGGGAAAGGGAAGGCGGGGCAACGGCACACATCACACTCAGGTGATTTGGCTCCAGGGACCACACATTCGCTCCATAAGGCGCACAGACATTTCCCCTTTTTAGGAGGAAAAAAGTGCATCTTATGAAGTGAAAAATACGGTAGGTTGTGATTTAACCAGCAAAGGTTTTGATATCTCCCGTTTATTTGTACAGTGATCTTGAGCCTAAATATACTTCTTCTCTTAACAGGGATTTGGTAATGTAGGATTGCATTCTATGAGGTATCTTCATCGTTATGGTGCAAAATGTGTTGCCATTGGAGAAAAAGATGGCGCAATCTGGAATCCTGATGGACTTGACCCAAAGGAGTTGGAAGATTACAAATTGGTATGAAAAACTGGTTATTGATTTCATTGCAAATTTGTATAGCAAAATTAAACAACATATTGGCAATGGAGAAGGTACATTGAGTATTTTGATCAATAAAACAGAAAAAAGTGTTCCATAAATGTGTGTTAGGACTACTCGATATACAAAATTTAACCATAGATTTGTATTTGGAAAGTATATCTGCTGACTTTACCATTAAGGAAATTTCCTTAGAGATCCATATAGCATCGATCCGACTGCTCGACTGATGTACTTTTGACTGGAAAGTATATTCTCTGTCTAGTGGGTGTTTAAACCTCCAGGCATCAATTAAATTTAAATTTTCAAACATTGCAAAGAAGGTTTGTGGTAATTTCCCTTCTTTTGACTCTGATTTCCTTATTGTTCTGTCCATCTCTAAAGAAAATACTCCATTCATATCTCCTAACATAATATTTTGGTCCATGTACTTCATTAGCCTGTTTTTTAAATCTTTAAAAAAAATCAGCCTTCTTTTCCTTCAGGGCATATATTCCTACAATTACAACCTCCCCCCCCCCCCCCCCCGTATTGTCATTTGTGTCGCAATCACTCTTCCCAATTCATCTTTAAATAACAATTGTGGTTCAAATTTGGGCCTAATATACAAAGCTACTCCTCGTTGCTTGGTGCTGTCTGATGATACAAATACCAAACAAAGTCCTTTGTTTATTAATAATCTAGGACTTTTAGCAATATGTGTTTCTTGTAAACAAATTATATCTAAATTTTGTTTCTTTAAAATATGTGTTATTTTAATTCCTTTTACTTTTCCATTCAATCCATTTACATTCCAGCTTAATATTTTCATATCTGCCATATTGGTTGGGTTTCAAAGTCTTGTCTTGTCTTTTTTACTTTTCTTTTTCTTCCTATTTTTATCTTCTTCCTCCTCCTGACTGTCTACACTATCCTCTGATTGTTCTGGGTCCTGTCCTCCTACTGCACCTTCCAGAGCGGGGTCTGTACCTCCAAAATCTTTATGATACTTCCTACAGAATTTCTCTACCTCCTTTTCATCTCTGATTCTATGTTTATAAGTTAAAGAGTTACCTTCTGGGTACTCCCAGCGGTACCTGATGTCATTTCTTCTGAGAGTACCTGCAAGGTCTTTAAATGGGGCCCTTATTTTAAGGAGACGGGGAAGGACTTCTTTATATAAAATAGCTTCTCTCCCCCCAATTTTGAATTTATTATTATGAGTCTGCCATATTTTGTCTTCTATCCACCCCAAATTTAGGTGTATCAGGCAGTCTCCAGGCCATTTTTGGCCCTTGCTTGTTTGGATCTAATTCTATACCTAATTCTATGGAATTAGATATAGAAGCAGATTGGATTATTGAAACTTCTGTTCTATTTGAATTCACTGGAATGAGCCATTGACTTCCCTTTTGTATCCAAACAGCAACATGGATCGATTCTCACCTACCCAAAGGCACAGCCCCTGGACTGCCACATTCTTGAAGCAGACTGTGACATCCTCATCCCAGCTGCCAGTGAAAAACAGTTAACAAAGGCCAATGCCCACAAGGTCAAAGCAAAAGTAAGAGGAGCCTGCAGAATAAATGCTTGATAATGGATCCAGAAGTTGTGATCCTCTTGCTATGGAAAAAATGTGTTATTTTTGATCACAAGTTTTTCTATATTCAGCTGTAATATTTTATTTTATTTTCCAGATAATTGCTGAAGGTGCTAACGGACCCACAACTCCCGAGGCAGATAAAATCTTCCTGGAAAGGAATATCATGGTTATTCCGGTAAGGTATATAATTCCTCCATGCCAAAATTAGCACATTTTTTTTTAAAAAAACATACCTGATTTACATGCCAGATATCTTCTGGAATATAAAACTTGCCAGTAAAAAAATGTGCTATCATTTTGGAGCGCATTGAAATTTTTAGCAAAATTCCCAATGATTTTAATGGAGCTGGATTTGTACCCTATGAATTTCCATTTTCTCTATGGCAAGGATTTGGTACAGGGGAATACATCACAACTTGATGCATAACTTTGTAAATTGATAGTTAAAAAAGAAAACCACAGAGTTATAAAATTACTCAAGGACTCAAGTTGAAAATGAATTTTGGGCAAGGGATCCATCCTGGTTGAAGATTAATTGTATCCCATACAAATAAGCCTACTAACACTGATCAGATTTATCTTTCCTTTCACTTCTGTATTTCCAAGCTGTTACTCATAACAGAATGGGGTGTTTGAAGGCTTTTTCAGTGGTGTTTCAAATATACACGATTTCACTTAAACGCGTGATGCCTTCGAATGTAACCCCAGTGTAGGGAGGGGGGGTGCCTGTACTGTCATTTAGCCTAGTTGGAATGTAAAGGGAAAGAAGTGCAGGCTTTTAGTACAACACCCCATTTCTCATCACTCACAGCCACATTCTCACAAGCCCCTAGTCCGCATCCAAAGGAATGGGGTGCTTCTATGCTGCTGCTCCTCCTCACTGTGGCTTGACTTGGAGCAGTGAGAGAGTACTCCTTGGAAAGTGCCAGCCAACCTTAAAGTCCCACAGGCAGATGATATATATGCTAGCCCTCTATTCCCTCCCACAACACACACAACACTATCAAACCTATAGTTACGTAAATCCAACTAACAATAACACCCACAACGTGACTGGCTGTGTTTTAACTATGTGAATTTTTTATATATCACATAAACATACCTCTTTCCACATTATTAAATTAAGTAGAAGCCATTAAAGACCAACATTTTGAACAGAAAATACAAATAGATCAGTTCTTATATACGTAATGTCCAAATAGAAGCTTTTTTGTGTTCCACGTATGTCTTTACGAATACGGATGTCAGACGCGACAACTTTAAGAAGCAGTACTTGCAGAAAATGAACTTGTTGTTTGTAATGTTCCACATATGCCTTTGCAAAGTGTAGTTGTTGTATACAGTTGCTGTATGCAGGTATCAGACGAAAGATACAAAAGATCTTAATATATGCCTTTGCAAAATATAGTTGCTGTATGCAGGTATCAGACGAAAGAACTTAAGACAAGGATTCCCGGAATAATACCTTGTTTTGTTCTGCCGGGCTTCGTCAGCCATGCATAAATAATTGCTTCTACTTAATTTGATAATGTGAAAAAGAGGTATGTTTATATGATGTATAAAGAATTCATATAGTTAAACCCTCCCACAACCCAGCAAGAATTCTGGCCTTCGCTGGCCTTTGCCTAGGTAGCAAAGGCATAGCTCCCGATTGACTCTACTTAAGTCACTGCATTCCAGTTGTTAAGACAACTAACAACTTGGCTTGCTTTATCACCTTGGGGTTTCCATCTGCTGTTGGTATCTTTTTGGCTTCCAGTACATCAAACGTTGCACAGCTGCAGGAGGTAATACCTGAACAATCGTCTTGATTTTAGGAGTTGGGGGGAAATCCCCATGAGAGGTAGTACAGTGGCAATGTCATGGGAGAGAAAGCTCACATCTGAAAATCCATTATGAGAGAGTCCAGCAATGGGGTGCAAGAAACCACCTTGGGGGTTTTTTGGGGGGGCACTTAACCACCCTCTGGCACTGCCTGTGCCCGTAGCATGTTAGCAGCCAGTGCAAAGATGTTATACCTCCAAGGTCTGCTTCTGACTGCTGCCTCCTCAGCTCCCTCTGCTTCAACCCACCACCCCAATTTAAATGCAGTCAAGATGAGATGGAAGAAGCTGCAAAGGTGACACCCAGCAACTGAACCCAATTTGAAGTGTGTTATGCTCAATGAGTGTTGGTGTCTGTAATAGCAGCTAAACTGGATTTTTCAACCAGCTTTATTTTTCATTTTACAAAGTGGTTCTAGAGTTAGTGATATTAACAATTTCTGTCTGTTGCAGTGGCGTAGCGTGGGTTGTCAGCACCCGGGGCAAGGCAAGTAATTTGCGCCCCCTAACCCAGTAGGGGCAGAGAGCTGCGAGTGCGAGCGAGCGCCCCCAGATGTTGCGGCCGGTGCGGCCGGCCCCCCTGCACCCCCCACGCTACGCCACTGGTCTGTTGCAAAGCGTACCTTTCCAAATTACCATCTTTTGCAGTTTTGAAGTAGACTTTACGTTGCCTACAATGCATTTTCTTACCAAAAACACACACAAAACCTTTCAATCTTGTCCTATTCAGGATCTCTATTTAAATGCTGGTGGTGTAACTGTGTCTTACTTTGAGTGGCTGAAGAACCTGAACCACGTCAGCTATGGTCGCTTGACTTTTAAATATGAAAGGGACTCAAACTACCACTTGCTAAGTAAGTATAACAAGTACTGCACACTTTATGCAGATTCAGTAATAAATTGTATCATCCCATCTACTAATAACAAACTCACTTTCTTTAGAAGATTTCAAGTTTTGTGAATTAGTTTATGATACATTCTGACAGAACCTTTTAGCAGAACCTGTTTTTGTATGGCATAATGCAATACATAGAATAATATTGCCAAAAAAACCCTATGTAAATACAAATTAATAATACTGGAGAATCAGATTTTCTGTTCTATAGTGAAAGTTTATAGATTAGTTACTGGCAATACTGAAAAGCAAATTTCATCTTAAAAGTGGAAGTAGATACATTTAGCATTAATCTAGAAGTCTCGTCACCCGGCTGTCTGTCTTTGAATTGCTTCAGAGTTCTGTCTTCCTGCAGCAGAATTGCTTCAGTTGAAATATAGAAAACTTAGAAGTAGCAAAGCAAGTGCTTCTGAGTGAGACTACTGAAACTTGCCTTCTGAGTCAGCCAGGGCTGCACACTCATTGAATACAGCAGGATTTACTTCTGAATAAGCAGGCATAGAATTGGATTGTAACTGTCTGGACTGAAACTTGCTTCATTTAAGAATCATGCATAGGAAAGCAGCATGACTTATTTATTTCTCCCTCTTTCAGTGTCTGTCCAGGAAAGCTTGGAAAGAAAGTTTGGGAAACATGGTGGAAGTATTCCAGTTGTGCCTACTGCAGAATTCCAGGATAGAATATCTGTAAGTAGCTGCTGCAAGATTTTGCTCATTGCATATCTGATAAATGTCTATTGCAAAAAAAAAGAGAAACCAATCTGTGGGTGCAAGTTGTATAATTGTCGGACTAGAGTAAAAATACCTCACTACTTATAGTATGAAGGACATAATATGTGTTTTGTTTAGCTTCATTCAGTGGGTTATAGTTCCAGATGTTGCTGAATTTTGGAGGGGAAATGCAGTTTTTTTTATACCTACCCACAATCTTTGTTAGTCCATTGCAGCTCATGTTGAACATGTCGTGCTGTAACAAGCCCCAGCTGGGTACTAGAGGTGGGAGCTGGCAGGCTCCCTAGATTGAAACAACTTAAAAGTCAGACCACATCAGTATGGCTGCTGTTGGTGGGTTACCAGCAGGTTGACACTAAAAGGGGTCTCTACTTTGCGGGGGGTCACACAAGTGTAAGGCACTACCTCTTGATGCTTTCCTTTTGGTACCAGCCCAGATGATTGTATTCTGACTAGTGAGGAGGAAAGGAATGAAGTTATTGAACACAGTATGCGGTGGGAGCACTGCACTTTTTAGGTGAGAGTGGGGACCCTAAACGTTTGACAAAGTGCTGACACAGGGATGCAGGAAGATGCTCTTGTGCTTATTGACTCTGTGTACTTAGTTATGCTTGAATTGATACCATGGTACTACGTGCCTTGGCGAAGTTTCCATTGGGGAACAGGAAAGAGTGTGAGTGCCCCATTCCAGTGATCACAGGCAATGGGACAGTTGGCAAAAGTGTATGGGGGTCACTGTGGGAGATGAGACTATGGATACCTGCGTCCCATGCCCCATAGCAAACTTCTCTCCTGTCCACAGGTTCCTGGTAGTTGTTTCACTGTGCCTTCTGACTTTGTAGTGCTGTTAATTAATGCTAGTGACTTATCCATGATATTTTTGTGGGTGAATGGGCCGACCTGGGATGTATTGTGGAGACCTGGGAGGGTGGGGTGGGCAGAGTAGATCTGACTCCGATTTGTCCTCCTGGATACTCTGCAGCATCCACATAGACTGGGGAATTGTCTTACTCACCACGAAGGTGCGTTGCCTTTTGATGGTCTTGGAAGGCCTTCAGCTGGGACATAGAGACTGGCTGGGAATTTGCAGCTTGCCATAATTGTTGTCTAACTTTGAATATTTACTGACACAGTACTCTGAAGTGTACTGAATTACATGCATGTTATATACATCCAGGATAATCTATTGCTTGGCTTCCTAGATAGAAATTCCAGGGGGAATAGCCTTGTTAGTATGTCAACTGAATATAAACAGTTAAATTAAACGCATTTAGGTTGGTTTGGCTTTGGCTAGTTTCCCTTTCTATCCAGCAGTTAAAGGGGTATACAAAAAGTGGCATAATATATCAATCCCTTAAGCACTAATATTAAAAAAATACAAAATGGGGTCTGTGGCTGGTTTCAGACTGACTACTCGTTGCAATTCTTTTCAATATAGGGTGCATCTGAAAAAGACATTGTCCATTCTGGTTTGGCCTACACCATGGAGCGTTCTGCTAGGGTATGTATTATGTTGGAAGCTTTAAACTTGTGTTGACACCTTATCTCCAGAGGTAAATTGCAGAGGCACATAATAGGGTGAAATTGTTCCTCCTCGCTCCAGTTTCTGGATTGCATTAATTAGCATTGGGTAACCTACACAGAACATTAAATGAACTCTATTATTTTTCTAACTTGCTGATTAGCAAAAAAAATATTCTACCTATAAATATAGCAACAAGTAGTGGAGGCTGTTCTGTCTGGTGAAGTGCCTGGTTAGTGTTGCTTTAGGCTGCCCTGTACCCTGTTGTAAGCTCAATAGTAAGCCCTTTTGATCAGAGTGTGTACATGCATATGATTGCACTGTCTGTCTCAGCTAAACCAGAGTGAATACACTGAGGCAGCTCCTCATTTCTATCATCTGTCTGGAATGGCAGCTGACTTAAAATGGTTTGCTCTGTCATCAGTTCTGTGGTGTGTCTCTCAGCCTCTTCCAGGATCAGAGTAGCTGAATGTCAATGCCCCAACATTTAGAAAGAATGGGTAGGTCCCTGTGCTTAATAAATTGTAGAAGTATTCAGTTACCACTTTATTGGCTACCTTGTGCCATTTAGAAAATGAATATGAAGCCCAAGCTAATTAAGGAGCATTATATTCCTTATTCAATGACTTCTCCAAGTCAGATCAATATTAGCATTGTATGTGTATTCAATAAGAGCTCAGTAAATATTTTGTACTCACATTGTAACATTTTTGTATTCTCTAGCAAATCATGCGTACTGCTATGAAGTACAATCTAGGTCTAGACTTGAGAACAGCTGCCTACGTCAATGCAATTGAGAAAGTCTTCAAGGTGTACAATGAAGCTGGCGTGACCTTCACATAAACGGATAGTCGTCTGCCAAGGTCTGGCACCCTGTTGCATACCCTCTTCAGAAAGCGTATTTCAAGTTTACATATAACCACAGAAACCCCTCTTTTCTCACTTAACTATAGCGGATATGATTCTCTGTTGGCTTCAGTTTGAGTTAGTCTTTCATCATTAAAAAAATAAATAAATCTGGGGGTTAGTGCTTCATGCCGAAAGATATCTAAAGATAACCAGTTCATATGCACTTGTTTTGGGGGAAGGGGGGAGGTTCTAAGTATTCTTTGCCATGAAACTTTAAAAAAGGTACCTTTTTATTGTATGAACCTGTGGTCTAGCCACAATAAGCAACCTAGCAAAGCTTCAGATCACACGAGTGTGTGCTATTGGAGCAAATAGCCAACTATTCATGCACTTTGGTTTTCAAACAATAACTCTCCCAGCTTTGGCACTTTGAATAAAGGCCTTGGATGATCAATGCAGTGGCATTATCAGTGACAGAACGGGCCTCCTGCAGGGAATATCTTTGATAGGATTCTCATTTTTACACTTAGCAGCATCATATACCTGGTTCCCCTTAGGCAGTGTGTTTCTTTTTATAATCTGTGCTCCTGTTACAGGGATGCCTTTAAATCATGTACTCATCCTCTACTCAAGCACTGCAAGGTGCACGTAAAAAGATGGGTTCCGGGAGCTAGTATTTTTATAAGCTGAAGCAGTATCATTGTTGTACAGGCACCCAGCGAAATTATCTCTTGTGTTTAATCTTATCGCAGCATATTCATTAAACTTGTTTTTTAAAATAAGAATTGACATGTACTTGAGCATAATCTTAGGTAGTCCAAAGAACTTGTGTAGCCTCTTACTCAGTTGTGTTTTATTGTCTGAGAGCTTTTAGCGTTAGCTATTGCCTCAATGAACAATTAAATCATTGGCAACAAGGAGGCAAGCTGCTACTACAAACTTTGTGTAGTGTCCTAACATGCTGACTTTGTTCTCTTTTTTTTTTTTGGCGGTTTGCATATTCTGAACATAAATAGTTTAATACAGAGAGGGCCTTGAAGCCAGGACTCGATCACAGTTTTGAGGATTCTTGATAGGTATTTTGTCCAGAAGAGTCCTATAAAAGTGCCAGGTGTATTTATGTAATGAATATGAATGTTTTTTTTAAAAAAACCCAAACCCAAGCCTTTCCAGAACTCATGCTTTTTTCTAGCGACTTTGTAACTCATGACATAACATGGTAACAAAAGCAATTATTAAAAGTTGACCTTTCCAAACATATGCTGGTTTGTGTTTTTCATAGCTTTTTGCAACATCACGAGAGCTGAAACGTTCAGTGTAAATAGAATGAAGCTGGATTTGGAATTAGACAGAGAACTTTTCATGCATCTTTCATAGTACTGGTAATCAAATTTGTACAATGTGTAACAGTTCCTTGGTTTGAATTGGGAGTTGCTACAAAGGAGTTACTGATGCATTTTATTCCTGACGGCTGTTCAACATATGCAAACTATTTTTGGTGTTAATAGATACCAAGTGTTGAGCAGACGTGTGTGAACAGTCTCTTGAGTTTTCTGAACTGTCCCTTTCCTTAAACTTTGCATTTCGTCCTGAAGCCTTTCCCCCCTTAATGTTTCAGTTCTTATACCCTTTCCACTTCAAACTGCTACATTTCTTGCCAGTGACCAACAGTTCCCTAGTTCGTCCAGCCAAAACTCTTACAGCTGTGTGGCATAATCATGCTAACACATAGTTTCCCTCAAAACTTTGATGTTTTTCTAAATAGTTTTAATGAAATGGAGTTTCATCTGAGCTTTGCACACAGGATCTTTACAGTGGGATGGGGAGGGTCCCCCACTCACATAGAATGTTGTGTGGGACCTGAGGAGTATTTAGTTAGATGATGCATAGTTAAAGCCACATATTACATTTTATGTGTGTGCCTACATGCTTATGTGTGCACTCGAGTCTCGCATAAAATGTATATGCCCACTTAACACGCCCTAGCACCTTCTGCGAAACCAACCTCATGAACACTTCTCAATATAGTCATATTGAACCACCATGTAAAAAAAATGCGCCTTGTTAAAGATTAATTTAATGAAATGTATAGGGATTTATAGCTTCACTTTTAATGAAGGTGTAAAGAATATATGCCAAACACCTGAATAATTTCGGTCCATTAAATATATAATAAGAGAAAACAGTATAATAGGTTTAAGTTGAAACGTTCTTCTGTTCTTCACTTTGTCCAAAGGCTTTGCCCCAGGCAGTTACCTGGCTTGTTAGGCTTTGTGCAGCCTTTTCTCCAGTATCCTGTGCAGCCTTGCAGGTGTCATCTACCACTTCAAAACAAAAAGGGAAACAATTTAAGGAGGTGAGAGACAATGGCTGACTACATACGTGGTTTGCTTTTTCCATAAGATGTAGGACTGTATTGGAAGTGCAAGTGTGCATGTGGGAAGGAAAGTCTACATGCTGTTTAAGGAACCCGTTCACCAGATGAAGAAGCTGGCTTGCAGCAGTTCAGATCTAGTTCACTATTGTCTGCTCTTGACTGACAATGGCTCTGCAGGATCTCCACCAATGGGATTTCCGATTACGTTGGTACATGAACCTTTTTTTAAGCTAGATTTGCCAAGGGTTACACTTGACATCTGCATGCAAAGTGTGTGCTTTTCTGACTGAGCTTGGAAAGGAGCTACAGAATGCTTATTGTGTAGGCTGCTAACTTGAACACTAGCCACCTGGGTAGGCTCAAGGTAATATTTAGCACAGTGGAAAAGAGCTAAATTGGATTTTTGAGTTTTCTGTCTCCTGATACATAGAGTTGTCATATTTGAAGAGGTAAAAATCTGGACACAAAAAGTTGTAGAGCGTTTTTTAGGGCAATCGCCCGATAGCCCCTCTGCCACCCAGGTCGCCCGAGTCTGAACCATAGCAGTCCGCACACACAAAACCCCCCCAAACCCAGGACATTTGTTTAAAAATGTAAAATTTCCCCCAGATGGGTATGTAGGACCCCTGAAGGACATGTCAAGAAATTCCTGGATGTATGGCAACCCTATAATACCAGTTACTTGAACACAGATTTACTATTTGGAACAGAAAAACTGTTCCCCACTTAAGTCTGTACTGGAGGGGTGGAGGAAATCTGAATTTAGAAGGTATACACCAAGTCTTTTCTACATTTATAAGCCATCCAGATACCACACATTTTGAGAATTGCCCAGGTTATTAGAAGGGTGCCTCCTTACCTTTCTGACCAGCTTCTGTAGCCTGGTCCAGTGCTTTCTGCACAGCCTGACCTGCTGAATTAACTAGAAGTAAAAAATAAGAATAAATCACAGAAATAGAAAATTTACAATTTTCTGAATTGTACCGAGCACGTGAATGGTGCATCTTATATATTAATACCAAACTCATAGTTGGTTCTTATATAGCCAAAAAGCATTACCCCATCACACAATGGAGGTATCAGCAATCCTTTATGGACTCCCAAGGTTTGCAGAAGGTAAAAAAAATAATAGGAAAAACCTAGAAGAGTGGAGGAGGACCCCAGTAAAAACTGAGCATGCTTAATGGGTCAACATGCTGGCTTTGCTGTCGGAGGACGGAAATAGAAATCCAGAGGGAAAGACTATATAGAACAGAATCATGGAAGACACACTGGCTGGCTAAAATCCGTAACAGGAGCAGTTCACAATGCAACATTTTGTTGTTGATCCCACATGTTGTCGTAAATCATTTTCAGGAAGAGAAACATAGCTTATTACACAAGGTCTGCTGAGAGATTTATTTGCTTTTGGTTCTTCTGTATCTCACCTGGCAGTGGCTATTTCATCAGTCTATCAGAACTGTTCCTATCCTAGCTGGTCACTCTTAATTGTAACTTGATGAGCTGATGTCTGAGATCATTAACATTTTAAGATGCATTTCAGTTTTGCATTTCTTTGATAGTGAATACACACTGTTCAAGGAACTTGCATAAATCCTCCATGTTGCCCCGGGTCAGAAGATTTGCCAACTTTTCTCACCAGATCATGGGCCTTTTACTGCTTTTTGACCAAAGCAGAAAAATCTCAGCTGAAGCATTTCCTGGCAGGTTGGGAAAACTCCGTTTATGGAATTTCTGTTGGCCACAGCAGTCCAGCTCAAGAAAAGAAAAGAAGGGAATCCAGCATTTCAGAGAGAAAAAGCAATTTACAGTCTCCATCCAAACTCTTTAGAAAGACTGCCAGTTTTTCAAGCAAACCATTGCAATAGCTTGAACAGAAGCTGGATTTCTAGACAATAGCTGGTGATATTTCTCCACATAACTGCAGAAAGTGTTGCCTGTTGGTTTTTTGCCAGCCAGGCTGTTTTCAGGTCAGTTGGCAAACCCTGTTGTTTATATAATGAGTTTTATTTTGGAATTCTAAAATGACATTTTGTGCCTTGATTACAAGCCCTGGTATAAACACTTGTATGGAAAACTTGAACAATTATGAAACAGGGGGGTCTTTGTTTGGCTTTCTAGACCCATGCCCTTCCCTAACTTTTATTTAAAGGTCAGGATAATTACTGTAGGCGGTACATTTCTTGACAGAAAAATCAGACCTTTTTATATCTATAAATAATAAATCCAGTTTGAGGTACTTTGAATTATATTCACACATTTTTGTTAAAGCTCTGCAATGCCAGAAAACATTTTCCCTTCATTGTTTCCATTTTCAATTGTAAAATAAATATGGGCAATCATGGGCGTAGGCAGTGAGGGGCAGCTTCCCCCCTTAAATCTATCTATCTATATATCTATATCTATCTATCTATATATATATATAAATAAATCTAACTGAGGTTCTGCCCCCTGCCCCAAATCCTGGCTAAACTCATGTGGGCATTGCAGTATGGTACACCCCCCCAATCCCCCCTTGTAGGGACAATACAGACGTTAACTTTGTGGGGAGGGGTATTTTCTCAGAAAGGCAAGATCCAAAGTGCCTTCTCATGAAATCCAAGTTATTCATGCTTGGTTTTTACCCCACCCTATTCCAAAGAGACTTACTAAGGCAGAAGAAGAGAGTTGAACATATATGGTAACAAAAATAAAAATAGGTCCCAGAGAGCTTTGCTAACATACCAAGAAAAAAATGACCCGATCTGCTCTTGTGCAATTAATACCCTTGCAGCCTTTTTTCCTATTACGCTGGAGCATGATCAGCAGGTAAAATCATTGAAAGTTGTCTTACATGAGATCAGACTACTTTGTCATCAAGCCTAGTGCATTTCTGGACTCCTGTGACTCAAGGGCTTCAGGCAGAGGTCATTCACCTCAAAGCTATTAACAGCATAGAGAATAAATTGATAGTAATACCTGCACATCAAGTTGCTGTTAAGACAACAACCCACACCAAGTCTGATGTTGGCGTTACTTAAGGATAGATCTTTCTGTGACTGAAAAAGTAAAATATAGACTGGGGTTTTACAAGAACAAAGACATAACCTCAAGTGTCTTTACCTGCAACCTGGGAAGCCATCCCGGTCAGTGTTTTTCCTTCCTCCTCAAGATTCAGCTTAAACATTTTTGCTTTTGTGTGGATGAGATCTCCTGCTCCCTGATTTGTAGATCCCCAATCAGTTGACGGACGATCACTTTCTCAAATGCAGTCCAGCCCTGTTTTGTTGCTTCCCAAAGAGTTGGCTCTTATAGACAGGCAAACTCCTCCCAGCTAGGATCCAGAAAAACCCACAGAGCTCTGTTAGTCACCAAACTCCTGACTTCAAAGGAAGTGGAGGGATGTTTGGAATTACTGTATTCTTCCTCGCAAGGGAGAGGGTGGGGTTTGGCACTTTTAAAATCTTTTTTAACTAAAGTAGTTTTCCACAGCTGCAAAACAAAAGTGGCTGTGGACTGGGCTGGCCAACCTGCTGTTATGAAACGTTTCCATAATGATGGCTTTCAGAAGAGCCGGAGGTTTTATAAGGCCAAATAACGGTAAATTTCAATGTATGGGAAGGGGGAAATGACACCAGTCCAAAGATACTAATTACTGTGTTTGAAAGCACATAGACTTCATATCAGAAACCTGTGACCAAACTGGATGCAGCTGTGCAGGAGATTAATTCAGCCTTCTGTTTTTTTTTGTGGCACACCTGGGAGTGCAAAAATGGCACCAGGCAAGCCTCTGATCTGTGACCGAAAAACCATGTTCAGTCTGGTGGATCACAAATTGTGCCGACCTGCTTGAATTTTGCCTTTCTGGAAAATGCTCTCAGTTGGGTTCATCGGATGGAAGGACTCCTCCAGGGAAGAAGATAGATCACTCTGTGTTAGACAATATTTTGCTTGCAGAAGGTTCTCCGCTGAGTTCAGTTAAAAGGACCAGGTAACAGCAGATGTGCACAAGCTCTTGGTGGGGAGTCACTGCCAGTCGGAAGACTGGGCTAAATGGACCAATAGTCTGACTCTGGTGTTCACATAAGGCAGCTTCCTATGTTCCTGTGCTGAGGCTCATTGTATGGCAGATGGATTCTGCCTTTGCAAATGAGTGGCTTCACACAATCCACCCATGTGACAATGCTATGTGATGAACTTCTCGCCTCCATTCTAGTCAAGGGTACCACTTGTGTGATGGGAGAGTTGGGACTGTGACAGGTGATACCTGTTGGAAGATGGTGCTGAAAAAAAGATGATGAGCATTATGTATAAGAGGATGGACAATGACTCATTGCAGTTGTGCCACTGTTCCAGGGTTCTTGAACTAAAATCCAACCTTTGATTGCGTTAAGTCTCACCGTTCACAAACTGGCCTATGGGGGTAGCCAGTTGAAGTATATGGACTTCTGCATCTCTAACACTGGGTTGTTTCTGATAGCAACAGCCAGCTGGCAGAAAGTTACCAGGATATCTCACCCTTTTCCTGCTCCAGACACAAAGGTGCAGGCATAGGATGGAAAGTGCTCCATAGTCAGTGAATCACTTCCTGCCTGCCTGCCAATTCTCAGTTTCTGGTGCATTGGTTTTTTAGTGCCAGGGCTTAAGCCAAACAAATGGTTTTTAGCATAGAAGCCTTATTTCTGAATCTTGTTCTCAGGTGCTCAGAGGGCAGAATTAGAGAGCTATGGGTGGGAAACGAAAGGAAGCAGATTTCAGGTAAATGTTAAGAGAAGCTTCCTAAAGGTAAAAACTATTCAGCAGTTTAATGTTCAGTCCAGAGTAGTATCCATTTATTTTTCCTTCCGCTGATGTTTTCCCAATGTTCAATCCGGGCATCTTGGGCTCATACCTTTTTCTTTCTATTCAAGAAGTCAAAAAGAGGTTAACCAATTATACCAAATCTATGATTTTGGTTGGTGGGCTGCACATCAATCAAAGATTGATTATTCCAGTATTACCACCATCTCCCCCCCCGCCCCCGTTTTCAGATATAGAAGAACCCAATTGTTAAGGGGTTGTTTGGGTGGGGACATTGGCTGAAGGGTGGGGGAACAATAGCCAATACATGTGGTAAAATGTATCTTATGTTTCACACTGGAAAGCTATTTTTGTCTCCTGAACACCTTACATTCTATGCACATGCATTCCTCCAGCGAGTCTTGGATTTGAGAAAGGGGAACGGACTAGAAATCTCAATAACATTAAAAAATACCTATGAGAAGGTAGGCATTTTGCTCTCAGAACCCAAAGTTCCCTTGCTCTTTATTGATGCTTGATTTCTATGTTGCTTTCTATGGTGTCCAAGGTACACTTTTAGGCAATGTTAGGTATGCGTACCAGCCAGACAGACAACATGCCATATCGCTAAAACAACAGCTTATGCTTTTTTAAGAGCCCTTGAGGTAGGTTGACGGGCAAGACAGCCTCTTAACCTTTTCCAGTTTTTCTAGTTTTATGTGTACTGCCAGATGGCAATCAGATGCCCTGAGAGTGACAAAATGCACATTTCATACCTAAAGACAAAAATGAGGAGAAGAGAAGAAACCCCCCCCATACTTCCACAGTTTCAAAATTCAGCATTCATTAACAGTGCACTCCTAATACAGAAATAATATACCGTATTTTTTGCTCCATAGGGCGCACCGGACCATAGGGCACACCTAGTTTTTAGGGGGGGGGAATAAAGAAAAAAAAATTATCCCCCCCCAGCCCCAAAGAGCAAAGAAGCCAGGACAGCGAGCGGGATGGATCCTGCTCACTGTCTTGGCTTCGTTTTAAGCCGCGGGGCTGGGGCGGGGGAAGCCCGAGCTTTCCCCGACCCCAGCCCCCAGAACAGGTCCAGGAGCGGCGGGGCTGGGGGCACACTCCTAAGGCTTGCGGATAGTTGGCGCTGCACTCCCCGGGCTTCAGGCTGCAGGCTGCTCTCCGCAAGCCTTCGGAGTGCGGGGGCAACTCCTGCTGCACTCTGAAGGCTTGCGGATAGCTGCCTGAAGCCTGGAGAGTGAGAGGGGTTGGTGCGCACCGACCCCCTCGCTCTCCAGGCTTCAGCGAAAGCAACACGAAGCCTCCGGCTTCGGAGGCTTCCCGTTGCTATCGCTGAAGCCAAGGAGCCTGCATTCGCTCCATAGGACGCACACACATTTCCCCTTCATTTTTGGAGGGGAAAAAGTGCGTCCTATAGAGCGAAAAATACGGTACTCAGAAATAAGACCTAATGAGGCTTTTTTCCCCAGCCAAAACTCACTGGAACTCAGTTCCAGCACCTCTCAGGTGGGCGCCATTGCCATTAAAAGAAAACAAGGGAGGTGCTCATGGTGAGTTTTCTAGAAAAATAGCCCTACTCACTCCCCAAAAGAGCAATTCTCCCAGTCTCTTAAGGTGGCAGTTGGCAAGCATCAGTAATTATTTCTACAGTTTCAGGTGAAGAGAAGAGTTTTCTTTCGTGTTTACAATGCATATTGGACAGCATATCTGCTCAACTTGGTATGGGATGCGGCGATAAGGGCCTTTTAAGTGTTAAAAAGAAGGGAGAATTTTGACAAGTGTCATTTCTTTCAGTGCTTGCCGCTGTATGGGATGAAGCATCACAGAACAGCTAATACAGTGGTACCTCAGGTTAAGTACTTAATTCGTTCTGGAGGTCCATACTTAACCTGAAACTGTTCTTAACCTGAAGCACCACTTTAGCTAATGGGGTCTCCTGCTGCCACCGCACCACTGGAGCACGATTTTTGTTCTCATCCTGAAGCAAAGTTCTTAACCTGAAGTACTATTTCTGGGTTAGCGGTGTCTGTAACCTGAATCGTATGTAACCTGAGGTACCACTGTACAGCAGAATGTTGTGTGGGTGGTCCAAAATAAGCCCACCTATCATGCACTATTATTATGTCAATGACATGTTGTGTCGTGCACTATTATTGAAACAATGACATTCCCCTGCCCCCCCCAAACCCTAAAAGCATGCTGAAGTAGGCACCTAGCTGCTGTCTTCTGCGGTGATGCTGGGACCCAGTCCAACCATTAGGCAAAATGAGTGCTCCCACACATGATTCTGGGTGTCATGAGAGGGCAAACAATAGTTATTTGATTTTTCACCACTCTCTTTTTACTGTCAGGGAAGCGAGAGCTACTTGCTTGGTTTTCGGGCTCAGCTAGCTGCCCAAATATCTTGCCTTTATTCAGATACAGTAGTACCTCGGTTTAAGAACACTCTTGTTTACGAACGATTTGGTTTACGAACTTTACCTCAGTCTACAAACGGAAACCGAAGGGTGGAAGGGCACTGGCGACGGGAGGCCTCATTAGGGAAAGTGCGCCTCAGTTTAAGAATGGACTTCCGGAACAGATTAAGTTAATAAACTGAGGTAACACTGTACTTTGCACCTTGATTTGGGAATAGGAATGGAGGGATCTGTCCATTTTAGTTCTCTCAATTTCTCTTTTTTCTCATCTTAAATTCAGTTTTCCACATTTCTGCACCGATTTACGGATTTTGAAAAATGGAAATTCACCAGTGTTTTACTACAGATTTATCCTAATGCATGTTTATATGCAGCTTTGACTAATGTACACATTTTCTGAAGGAGCTTTCCCTACTACAACGCATGATTTTCAGTAATACACATATTAATTTTTATTCACTCCCCCCCCCCCAATATATACATTTTTGTAAGCATTGCTTGGGTGGAGAACTGCACTGCGAAATTGAGTTGTGTTAATTTTAAAGGATCGTTGTGTTTTGGTTCTTGTATTGTATTGGGAAGCACGGATTAGGTATGTTTGCCTTTCTATTCAAACGGAATTGAACTCTCCCTGCTTCCCTATTTAGGAAGGGAGGAACTGCCATTCACTGCTCTACCTAGCAGAATGCCTTGGGCTGACTCTGTGCACTTAGAAAATGAATTCTACTGTGGTCAGTTGTCTTGTTCCTACATGTGCCTTAATCTCTAACATCAGCATGCACTGCTTCACAAACTGTGGAAAGAAAACACGGCAAACCCTGAGAATTATATTCTTAGGCTTCTACTCCACACCGTGGCTGGAAAGAGAAACTGCAGTAACACTGACATGTTATGCGAAAATGTGCATCAGTGTTGCTTAACCTGAGGCTGTTTGTGGAATCTGCAGGGCATCATCACACAAACGATGATCTGGTCAAAGAGTGAGAAATTGACATTGGTGAACTTCTCCTCAGTGGCTTCGTATACCACACAGAGGGGGGAAATTGGGTCTGTTACAAGCGGGGCTATTTGTCCTGGGCATTACAAAATAATAACCTGTCTAAAAGTATCTCAAAATTTTGCATCACAATAAATGATGCAAATTTACCATTTTGGGTGTGTGCTGTGGCTCTCTGGCCTTCCCTTGTCACAGCTTAGTCTTTTAACCTCTAACCCAAAACTCGCCTCTGAAAAGCATTGATCTCTCCGTCACTCACACCAGTCCTCCAATCCCTGCACTGGGTCCCCATCACATCATGCATCCATCTCAAACTCCATCCTTGGCTTTAAGGCCCTGCCCAGGTTGTCCCACTCTTTGCTATTTGTACGCCAGCATCCCCACCTCCAGTGGGGCAAATATCAGATTGGGGAGTCCTTAGATGGACAAAATGTTGCAAAGGGAAAATGTTGATGCTCCATCTCCCTTTCTCTGATCAGAATGGTGACTCCCCAGGGCTGCTTTGAAGGTGTTTTTGATTGATTGATTGATTGATTGATTGATTGATTGATTCAAAGAAAAACACATACACCAAAAGACTGGCAGATCTAAGGGCCTAACTTTGGCATACATGAACTGGCAGGACAACGGGGAGGTGGAAGAGGATCCCGGAGAGGGGTGTAGCCGGAACTGTGACACACTGGGGCAAGCTGAGGATGGGGAAGGAGAGGTTCATGTAGGAAGTACTCACAGGGTGATGGAGGATGATGAGAGGATGGGAGTCAGTGCACAGGAACCAGAGCAGCAGGACCTATCACCAGAGCCAGAGAGGCCCCTGTCTCCATGAACACAGTGGGCTCTGGGGCATAGGGAGCAGTGGGAGGGGTGCTCCAAGAGCCTGAGGCAGGCAAGGGCCCCAAACCCAGCTTCCTCACTGCCCAGGTGAGGCTCACTAGCTCTCGGTGTGTGATTCCTCAGCTGGAGTAGGCTTGGAACAGGTGAGGGTCATATGCCTCGTCAAGCCCAGATGCTGCAATCAGCATGCAAAAGGAGAAGCAGAGCTGAGGGGCTGTGTTTGCTCAACTGCCCATGTTGATAGACCTCAGCTTGGATGCTCCAGGATTTTTGCGGGACTGTGCTTCGGACACGTGGCTTGACCCTGGACTGACTTGCTGCCAGGTAGGCCAGGGGTTCAGGACGGAAGGGATGCTTTGCATACAGAAGGGCCCAAGCGCAACCCCGTGCTTCTTTAGGTAACTGCTCAGGGATTAGGTGATAGGTAAGATATTTGCTGGAGACCTTCAAGAGCTGCTGACAGTAAAAGTAAATGATTCTGGGCAAAATTGCTAAGTATAATTCAGCTAGCTAGATCCATAAGAAGCTATATCTTGATAGTGGATCTCCTGCGCCTTGCCGAATTTATTTTATTTATTAAATTTATATACTGCCCTATACCAGGAGGTCTCACACCCTGAATTGAATGGCTGGTGTGGTTTAAATAAAACCAGGGACTTCCTTGCTCCATGCCACATGATGCCCAATCTCAAAGTGCTGCTACAGTGAAAGGAGGTAGGCATGGAGGGTTGGGTGGCTTGGACAACCACTTATTCACCTGTGATTTTATCCTTGCAAGTTACTGTCAACTCCCATGGGGGGAAATGCAGCATAGAGCTCAGTCACATGTAAGCACCCAAAAGAATTGAGATTGTCATGCATATTTATTATTATTATTATTAACATTCAAGTCAAGAAAAGGAAAGACATGAAAGGTAAAACAACAAATAGTACTTCTGTGTTAACAATTATGCTTTATGGGTATTGCTATGGTTGATTGTGTTTGCTTGGAAGAGAGCGAACAACACAGTGTTCCATTGCTATCCTGCACCCTCCTCAATAAACTTTACAGTTTTGCAAAAGTTGCCATTGACTGCCTTAAGAGCCATTCTTATGACTGCCTTAACATTGCATCACTGCAGAGTTTTCAATACAATTACAGACTACTCTGCTAAAGAAAGCAGCCTGTTTCAACTAAAAATAGTGCAGCCTGGAAGCGCACAGTACAATTGTTGAGATCTCAAAAACTGATCCCAGATGGCAATGGGTTTTTCTGCGCATTCGTGATAATGCGTATCAGAAATGATGGTAGTTCCTCCAATTGTTTGATCCTGCATGGAGAACTCACAATGCAGTGTTGCACTGTCAGGCTGCACACCTCTAACTCCGTGGTGGAGCAAACTAACACAGCATTAGAAACCATTCCACCTACTGTGTTTTAAACTATATATAGATGAAGCCCATTTCTCAGATAAAGACCAAGAAAGGAGTTGATCTATTTCAAAATACATCCACCAGAAAACCTTCACAGGTTTAATGGTAAAAGACATTATGTGCAGAAGTGCACACAAGGTGCAGGTTGGCTATGCACAGTGCAGTTGTTCAGATCTCAGGAAGACAAGCAAAGTTGCGCATTGATTGTTATTTGTTCAGTAGCGATGGCAAATTGTAGTTTATTTGTGGTCCTATAGGGTGGAGGGCTAACAGTGCAGTGCTGTATTGCCAACCCACATTTTCTTGCAATGGGAAACATTCCAAGAAATGCACTACATGGCAGGCTCCTGGAGCCTAACAATTTTTTGGACAGGGAAAGTCAACATGAATAACTTTGAAAAATAAAACCCTTCTCTCCTGGGTCAACAACTAGTGTTGCCAGAGGGGCCACTTTAACAAGAGAGTAGAAGCACAGGACAAAGCTTCACAACTTATCTACTGAAATGGCTTCCTGCCAAAATCCCTCTGTCACTGATGCTGCTCATTTCCATTCCTCTTTCGCCTCTAGGATTGGAAATTAGGAGGGTCATAAACATACTGCTTAATTTGGCCCAGGGGCAGCCAGTTGACAG
The DNA here is from genome assembly GCF_027172205.1 of Podarcis raffonei. Taxonomy (NCBI): domain Eukaryota; kingdom Metazoa; phylum Chordata; class Lepidosauria; order Squamata; family Lacertidae; genus Podarcis; species Podarcis raffonei. Next base: position 24,964,786 of record NC_070606.1, read on the forward strand.
CTATTTTTTGAGACAAAAGACAAAAGGTGAGTTAATTCCATCCTTGGTATGACTCCTGATATACTGGTGGTAGTATGATGTCTTGTCTTTACAAGAATGAGGCGTGAGACTGGCAGGGGATATAAAAATCTTATCGAGGGGGCAGCCCTCTTTTTTCATGCCATATGACAATCACAGGTGCCAAAATGCCTCGGTCTAGGTAGTTAGACAATTCAGTTGTCCAAATCTGGCACGTTTTTCCTTCTGAAGGAAGGTGGCGATATGATCCTTTTCTTTCTTTTCTTTGGACTGCAAATCTACAAATCAGAAAAGGAGGGGTGGAGAGAATATATTTCATGCTTTCCGTAAGGATAAGGATTATGACAGAATGGAAGAGGGAAGTGTGAATCTGAGGATGCCAAACGTTCTTTGGTCTGATTTCAATATCACGATGGCCATCATTTCTTGAGTCCAATTTTTTTCTCAAGGTCGGTCACACCATCTTGAGCTGCCTTGTACACTTGGTCCACAGCTGTAAAAAGGGAAGGAAGGATGTTACTAATCTGGGTTTCCCAAGCACTTGGTTCCTAATGTGTAGCTTCCATGTGCTGCCCAGTCTGAACAACCACTGCCTGCAAAAGCAGAATAGCCCACTTAATATTCATTGACTCCTCATGTCCCAGCTTCCCCTTTCCCTAGCCAGTCAGAGATTAGGGATGGGATCTTGCTTTGAGGTCAGTTGTGATGTTGCTGCATTTTCCCTGCACTTGGCAGAATTCCAGTGTGCGCGCCTTCCTCACTGGGATGACACTGGCAAAGACTGAGTCAGCTGCCATGTTCACAGAGCTATAATTTTCAGATTTCCCCTGGGAAAAGACATTATGTTTACAAAGCAGATGCTTGGCTACCACTGACCTTATGCAACCTACCAAGGGTTGTATACACATATCATAAATGGAACAGGCACAGATCATTCTGAATTGACAATCTGCTTTTAAGCTAGTAGCAATTTCGAGTCCTACCTTTCTGACCCGCCTGGGTAGCTTGGTCCACAACTTGCTGCGTGGCCTGTCCCACCTTGTTTACTGCAAGAAAGAGAAAAAAGAGATTTATTTAATTTTTTAAAAATGAGTTGTGCAAAGGGAAGGCACTAAGAAAATCAAAGGGCAATATTCATTTTATTTTTATTTATATCATAGGTTTCCTTCAGGATGTATTCTTCTCCTGGAGCAGTTTATAATAAAACCTGTGCAAACTATAGGGGTGAGAAAATCTGTAAATTTGGGTTCTTTCAGTTGCTATTTTTTCCCATCTTAAGTTCATTTGTAAAAATGTGTAGAAATTTTGAGATCATTTTGCAAATTATTATTATTTTTTAAAAGTCCTCATGAAAATTCATCCTTTTAGTGTGTTTTCACCTAATGTACACATTCTTCGTATGCAATTTTGCTTAATATGCATATTTTCATAGGCAGTCCCCCTTATATAACATTTTTGTGCATTATTTTCACCAATGCATACATTTTTTTGGTACGCTTTACAATAGCATAGGCATTTTTGTACATATTGCTTGATCGGAGAACTGTGTTGCAAAATTTGAAGAAGTGCAAATTTTGAAGGATGGCTGCATTTTGGTTCTTGTATTGTTTCAGGAAGTGCAAATCAGTTTGGCTCACCTTTTAATGTGATCTGAATCACATTTCTCCCCCGCCCCTAGCAAAGTGTAACCCCAACCAAGCTGAAAACATCAGCAATACTTGAGGATCATCTGGTATCCATGGTGTGTTTTTGCAGACCCATGCATGCATGCAGAAGCCCCAGAAGGGTTTTAATGAATCCTTGGCACATTTTCCGTTTGTAGTTGATGGGTTGTGAGATGCTCTTGGTGGGTCCACAAGCTATGTGGTCCTGCATCATGAGGTTAGAATCATGGTTCAGATTGATAACTTTATCAGACACGCATCAGCAGACAATAACAAGATGTTCTTTGAGTGCCCGCTGAGTATGTAGATATCATAGGAAAAACAAGATCTTCCTTATCACAGCAACTGGGTGAATGGCTGTGACCTAGCAGATCAGTGGCATCTGAGGACATGAATGTACATGTTTTTCAGAACTGAGTTGTTTTTAGGAGGGGGGAAAGCAGTGACATCACAAGTAATGGGGTGAGCAGGAAAGGCTATTTAACTTCGGTACAGAAAATAAATCTCATTATTCCTCTGAGCGTACTACAGTGATGGCTAGCTCACACCAATCCCCTTATTGATGTTGGGAAAGATTGAGGGCACAAGGAGAAGGGGATGACAGAGGACGAGATGGCTGGACAGTGTTCCCGAAGCTACTAACATAAGTTTAATCAAACTGCGGGAGGCAGTGGAAGACAGGAGTGCCTGGCGTGCTCTGGTCCATGGGGTCACGAAGAGTCAGACACAACTAAACAACAACAACAACAACAACCATTGATGCTTGCATTGCTATTCCATCTCTCAGCCTGACCTATCTCACAGCATAGCATAAGAACCAACTCCTCGGGGCTGAGGTCCCTTCGGGGGCCTCCATAAAATATTTGAGGCCCCCCCCCAAAATTGATGGGCATTGCCATTCAAATGGTGTGCGTGTACCACTTTGTGTGATCGTTTATGTGGGGTGGGGCTCACTCCCCAATTTTATTCAACTTGGCACCCCTGCAGTGTAGTCCTGAGGATAAAATTGGGAGTGGGGCACATTGTTCTGAGCTCTCCAGAGGAAAGGCAGTATACAATGGAATAAACGTAATAAAAGTAAGCTGCATCCACGTCAGTGCTCAGGACTATTAAGCAGACCATATAATGTCAATCAAGAAATGCCATAGTTAGATCCCTGTTGCTGAAAGGCTAACCTGTTCTTTGGTGAAGCTCTTCCTGGACTATACGACTTCAGACTGCACATGGGTGGTGTTTTTTTTAAATGAAATTCAGCCTCCTTCAAGCATTTAAAAACAACAACACCTTGTTTATAGAAGTCTAAGGCTGCATTCAACAGCACAACCTTCATCTGCCTCAGCTGCAACAAAGCATGTCTCTCCTCTCTACAGCCACAGCAGGCACTGTAACCTTCCAATATTTTGACATCACCCCCAAAGACACACTCCTCCATTGTCTCCCAAGACAGACGGATGCCAACAATCCTAATTACCGTATAATGCTAGCACTTCTACCCCAGATTTTAATGTTTCTTTTATACTGCCTCACCTGTTGCATTATGGAACTGTGACTTGTTGCTCAATATACTGCCATGTCGTGCTAAATTTGATATGGTAGAAAAAACTGTATGCTTGAATACTGCCTGAAATTTCTTCACCTGAGACTACAACACAGAACTCCCGCAATTTGCTGAGTTAACTGGTTGTAAAATTGATCCCCCACCCTGCCGGAGCCAAATAACCTGGAAATGTACACTAAACTTCTGCTAGATTCCGCTGCTTTTCCAGAAGTGACTTTTACATTGTGGGAAAGATTGCATAAAGTGTGGAAATTATCAGATAAGGAAACTTTGTGAAAATAGAATAAAATGCTGTGTGGATGCAGCCTAACCTGCTATGCCACAGAGTTGTAGAATCATAGAGTTGGAAGAGTTAGTTCCTAGAGTCATAGAATCATAGAGTTGGAAGTGTCTTCAATATGCAAGACACTTTTTCAGAGGGGTGCATTCTGTTTTACAAGAAGCAGAGACCAGGAAGGAAGGAGACTAGCTTGATGCTACTGAGAATGTATAAACCAGCCCTGAGAACAAAACTCCTTTTCATTGGGCATCTGAAGTGAAACCAAGATAGATAGATAGATAGATAGATAGATAGATAGATAGATAGATAGATAGATAGGTGAGTTTCTTACCAGCATCCTGCACAGTCCCTTCAGCTTGTTGAGTGAAGCCCTTAAAACATGGTTGCTTTCCAGACATGGTTGTTTTCAACAGCTTCCGTCCTTAACCAAATTTAAAACATCGGCCTTCTAAACATTCTGCGGCAGTGTCCCCAGCCTATGCTGGTTTTATATACAAACCAAGACCCCCCCCCCGCCTTGATGCTCACTGGGCAAATATTTTCAATAGGTGGAGCATTCAGGTGGCTTAGCATTTTAAGCCCAGATAAACGAAACTGAAGGCACGTGTCAAAATGCCAAATTCTTTGCCTTTCCCAGGTGGGAGGTGTGTCTCAGCAAGCGTTTTCTTTCTGCATCAGTGGGAATAATGCTCATCCCTTCTGAATAGAATCTTGGTGGAAAATAACTGAGCAAATGGCGGGCACGTCAGCACAGAGCAACACAGAAGCAGTTGTGTGAGAGAGGCACCAATGTCCATTCGTATCTGGGCCTGTGTATCCACAATACTGAGGTAATCAATGTGGTGCCCCCCTTCCAATGTTGTTGAACTACAACTCCCCTTCACCCCCGACTATTTGTCATGTTTGATAGAGTACACCACATTATACACTAAAGTACACCACATTGGCTACTCCTGCCTTTGCAGAAGTGTCCTCAAAGGTTGCATTCTGATTTTTTGCTCTGGCATATGGATTTCATTTCTATTGCACTAAACATTTATTTACAAAGTACCATCCTTCAAAAAAGGGTATAGGAAACCAAGGCCCTTCCTCCTTGTCCTAGGCCTCCAAGAACACAACATACTGGTGCTCAGATGTCTCGGTGCAGGCCCCTTATCCTCCTTTGTGCACCATTCATGGGATAGATGCAGTATCTTAAATGGCATAGGTTTGGTTAATTCATTTAAGTCTTAACAGTCATTTGTATGCACACCCTCTTTAGGCAATTTGTGCATATTACTTACTCGCTTCCAAACTTGTTCCTTTTTATTGATTTATTTAACAGAATTGGTACACTAAGCCATCTTTCCCCGTTCTGGTATGGTGGTGAGCCGAGCTTTATTTAGTGGTTCTTCTAATCCAGTCATGCAGCCAGCAGAGTTTGTGTCAATACTTACCTGAGCTTCCATTCGCGGGATCACCGGTATTGACTCTAGCAATCGTATTGCCGAACTAGTGTGTTTTAGTAAATGAGGCGTGTTTTGCTCACCATTTAATGCAGCGCTGGACAGGCCATTAATGTCTCTCATCTCTTGACTCAGAATTTTAAAAAGCAGAGAGAGCAAACAGCCACCTGAAGCCAGCAAACAAATATGAAGTACAGTCCAGATGTGTCAGGTGGCGAGGAAAGGAAAGAACCCGACAGGCAATGCATGGAGTTCTGAGAACAGAAGACAACAGAAACAGCTTGCTGCTGGCTTAATAAAACACATAGATGGGGCGTTAAGGGACCATTGAGGCAGCTGTCTTTTGTGTTGACCTTGAGCTGAGCTAAACCTTGGAAGCTAAAACAAGGCCTGGATTTGGGACATTCGCCCACTTTGGAACTTGGGGAGACGTGAGGTGATGAAGCAGTTATACAGTAGGGAGGAGCCATGTCTTAGCAGCTGAGCACATATTTTGCATGGAAGAAACACCGGGTTCAAACACTGGCATGTCAAGGTAGGGTTGGCAGTGACTCCTATCTGTCTATAGAGTTGATACTGAGCTAGACTGACCAGTGGTCTGACTTAGGCCACATCTGCCCCATTTATTTAAAGCAATGCTACAACATTTTAACAGTCATGGCTTCCCACAAAGACTCCTGGGAACTGTCGTTTGTTAAGGGTGCTGAGAGTTTTAGGAGACTCCATTCCCCTTCCAGAGCTACAGTTCCCAGAGTGGTTTAACCATCAATTCCTCTTCCCAGGGAATAGTAGATAAGTAAAGGAAAAGGGACCCCTGACCATTAGGTCCAGTCATGACCGACTCTGGGGTTGCAGCGCTCATCTCGCTTTATTGGCTGAGGGAGCTGGCGTACAGCTTCTGGGTCATGTGGCCAGCAGGACTAAGCCGCTTCTGGCGAACCAGAGCAGGGAACGGAAACACCGTTTACCTTCCCGCCAGAGCGGTTCCTATTTATTTACTTGCACTTTGACGTGCTTTCGAACTGCTAGGTTGGCAGGAGCAGGGACTGAGCAACGGGAGCTCACCCCGTTGCGGGGATTCGAACCGCTGACCTTCTGATCAGCAAGCCCTAGGTTCAGTGGTTTAACCCACAGCACCACCTGGGTCCCGTGAGGGGAATAGGAGTGTCCTAACAGCTTTCAACACTTTTAATGAAGTTCAGTTCCCAGGATTCCTTGGAGGAAGCCATCATGTGGTATAATTGTGCATGCACATCACACATACAAAGAATTCTGGGAACCATAGTTTGTTAAGGGTGCTGGGAATGGTTGTCCTGTTAGGGACAAACTATAACTCCCAAGATTCTTGTGTTTTGAATTTGTAGTGTGTACACACTCTTAGTATACGGCAGCTTCCTACGTTTTGGATCTGTGTTGAAAAACAGGCAGTTGAGCACCATACCATGTGTCAGTGGGGTTTTGTTGTCCTGGCAGAGATGGTGGGACAGTACACAGAGACCCTGAAATCTGTGAATTGAGTCAAGGAAATGCTTGAGGAACCCCAATTTATGTTGCCACACCCAGAGGCTTTTCTTTTGCAAGAAACACCACTAGGCACACACATCTGGCTTGTTTTTAAGTTGCAAATGAGAGGAAATATATGACTCACGCTGCTTGTTCTGGATCGTCTGTTTTGTTTTAATCCTTGGCTCCACCCAAGAGCTACTGAGCAAATCACATCAAATCAACTGTGAGTGGTCCCTGTTAAGAGATGAACACTGCCCTGGCTCTGCTCTTGCTGATTTGCAAAGGGAAGAAACATTTTGCAGATGCCTCTGCCAGGAACATGGCGACTTGTGTTTATCTTAGGGATGCAAGGAAAAGACGGTGGATCCAAATGACAGCTTTGCATCCTCTTTGAAGTTTAGCTTCTATATTCTACCTGCACAGATAGCTTCCTGGATGCCACTGGAAATCCCTTCCCTGCCGGTCTGAGGATTGCAAAATATATGAAAGAGGCCCTCCCCCCTTCCTCAGCTGTATCACAAGCAAGGCCAGCCAGTGTTTGTGTGTGCAGGAGGGCCATTTGGACTGGACCTAAAGTTCAAAGGGGGCCTCAAACTCAGACAGTTGTTAGTTGCTTGGCAAGCTCAGCATAATTATTACATTTATATGCACCAGACACTTGTCTTACAGCTGCAAATTTAAGCAAATCTGAGATGTGATTAGGAGGAAGGCACACTGATATAGATTTGGTCATATTCAAGAGTTTAAAGTGTTCGTAGATATTAATGAAAAGGGATCGGCTCTGATGGCACAAGATTAGACTGTGATGAATGTGTCCTCTTCGATCAGATGCTAATATAAACCAACCACTCACTCATTTCCCCCCATCTCTCTAATTTTTTAATGCTGGTGTGGTATGCCTCTTATTAACTATTATAGCCAACAAGACTCACAGTCAGAATGATGAATAAACTGAGAAGGCGCAAACAAAGACTTAGTTGAAACAAGTTGTTTTATTTTGTCTCTCTTTTTTTTCTTTTAAAAAAAAAGTCCACCATTTTTAGGGATCTCAAGTGCTGATGCTAATGGGCAGAAGACATTAACCAGCAATTCCAACCACAACTGTGCTATATCACGGCTACCAAACCACACGCTCAGAAGGCTTTGAAGATGGGGAAGGAAGGAAGCCACAAAGGAGATGGGGGGGGGGGGACGGGGACAGACAGAGCTCTGCTGCACACAGTTTCCCTAAAACAGATGGTCAAGAGTCTGCTAGACATCTATGATATGTCGGTATGAGGCAAGTGAAAGACTGTAGTGCTGAATGAAGTTAGCCTAGGGGATGAGTGATTTCCCTGCTCTGGTGGCAGCTAACATTTCTGCATTTACTCCTGGGATTCCCACTTTTCACACTAGGAGGGTTAATTTCCTTCATTTTCGCCCTGGGAAGAAGAGAAACAAGAAAACAGGTTAATTTGCCCCCCACCAAAATCCAAGTCGACTCCGAAGCCAGAGGGGAAAGCAAGATCTCTAGACACATGCAGAAAGTTTTGAAAAGGAGCAGTAAACATGCCTCTGAATGAGCTGTCATCAAATGCAATGAGTAAGTAGACCGTAGGAGGGGTTCCCCACTCTGCCAGGCAACATACATGTTGAAATTTATGATCAGTGTAAGTGGTTATTTTAGTGGCACCATAGGAATCAACAAACAATAAAGTGTGCTGAGTAGACACCCTCCTCAGCAAAACTGCCAATGTCAGAAAAGAGATATTTCACCCTTTGCATCAATGAGAAAGAATATATTTGTTATGCAGAAAAATGAAAATTTGGAATGACCCTGAGAAATCTGGAGGTGCATGTGTGTGTGTGTATATATATTTATATGTTACCGTGTGTGCCTGAAATTTGCTGAATGCGGACATCCTAGATACATTTCCTCTAGGGTAGCTTGGCTCTTCCATTGAGCAATTGCCTCAGACAACAGATGCTGTTCCTCCTGAACTCCTAGGCAATCCGCCTTGTATGAGGACAGGGCTGGGTGCATCACACAGCTTGTCCTGTACCCCTTACACTAGCTTGCTGCCCCCAGGTGTGCTAGAGCAGGGGTTGGGAACCTAAGGCCCTTGGGCCACAAGTGGCCCAGGGGGTCATTTAACCAGTCCCCAAACCGAGCCACCTGCTTAGCAAGTCCCAGTGCGCTGCGCTAAACCGACGCAGTGCAGCGCAGCGCAGGGACTTGCTTCCACGGTGCCAGAAATTTCGTCTGCGCAGATGCACGCCCGATCCGGCCCACAGAGTGATCTCCGCTGGAGTGAACCAGCCCAGGTGAGGTAAACTTTGCCAACCCCTGTGCTAGATCATTCTATCCTACAGAGGTGGATTTAGGGCAGTGCGAGCAGAATGGCTGCACAGCCGAGGAGGTCAGCTTCTCAAAGTCTGGTAAGTACTTGCCTGGCTGCAGGAAGGAGTTGTGAGAGCTCCGACAGGGTCCTAGAATCCTTCTGCCTCCTTCCCAAAGCCGGGCAAGCACTTACCAGACTTTGAGAAGGATGAAGGAGGCCTCTAGACCCTGTTAGAGCCTCACACTTCCTTCCCAAAGCCTGGCTTAAGCCAGAGCCAACACAGCTGGGGGAGGAAGTCAAATGTTGGCCTTGCACAGGGCGGCGTATTACCAACCATGGTTTCTATTGCCAGTATTGAAGGATGCTTCAAATGCCATTCCTGTCAGGTTTTTGTAAATGGAGCGGGTGGGGTCGGGGGAAGGGCATGTTGTCCTTTGCCTCAGGCAGCAGAATGTCTTAGGCCTGCCCTGATGTTGACTCACGGGATGCGTCAGTCGGGAGTCAGGGCCAACAGTGGGTGGGTCAGAGTAAGCCTGTTCCACAGCGTCGTATAACTTTCTTTCTCTGGAAATCGGCCGTTGAATTTGGAGGCTCCTGCTTAGGCAGAATGTGTATCTAAATGAATGATCAGTGAAGAATCACAGAGCCATTCAGCAACCATTCAGAGGATGCAATTCCCTTGTAAACAATTCAAGTTGCAAATTAACTCTGTTTGAGGGTTCTGTACATGTAGACTGGTTCTGCACCGCCACCAGCAGCTAGTCCCTGCTCTGCAGCAGCTGGTTGTCTCATGCTCTGAACTATAGCAGTGAGTGGAGGGCAGCTGCTGGAATCTCCTCTGATGATTGGCTGGCAGACAAGGCACCTACCCACATTCCTGGTTTATTTCTCTTCTTTCCTTTTTGTATTTATGGGATTCTCCACTGTCAAATGGGGTTGGGGTGTCAAATGGAAATCACCTTCATCTGTCTCTCCAACCTGGAAGGACACCATGGCACCATCGGCGGGGTCCCCAGCTGAGGACTAACATGAGGACTTGGTGTGCTATCACCAAGAAAGCTCTTGGGAAGAAGGACACAGACCCACCCAAAAAGCCACCTTAATTGGTGGCACATGAGAAATGAGGTGGCACTGCCTGATCAAGAAATGGTGTGGCAAAACAATGGGGACAAGGTGCAGTAAGCACCCCAGATACCTGAGTTCATTTGTTTTATTCATTCCTGGAAGGGGGAAAGCTGGCAGTTCAGATATTGTTGGACTCCAACTCCCATCGTCTCTGGCCATCAGCCATGATGACTGGGATCGATGGGAAATGGAGTCCCACAAATCCAAAGGGCACCACACTAACTGCTCCTGAGATATACCATTCCCCAAAGTGTGCTGAAGGTACCTTCTGAGCCTTGCATCAGCTAAAGTTCTTGGCTTGTACTAAGGATCCTATGAGCTAGCTATTTTCCCTCCGGCTAACTCTCTAGGTTGTGTTGTCCTGGAACTTAGGTTCACCAGAATGTGGCACAGTTAATTTTATAGGCTATAATGAACCTGAATTATAAATTTTCCTTCCGTGCAAAGTATTTCTTCAAACACCCTTTTTTGTTAAAGTGATAGCTTTGGTATATTCATATAGGTTTGGAATGGAGTTAGGAATTATAGCTGGAGTTTCTTACCTGCTCATGGATAAATGATTGATATTGTGTGTGATTGTTGTTCGAAAAAGAGTTGCACTTGAAACTTAATTTTTAAAAATGGTTTAAAAAAATGAAATTGTGAAAAAAGTCGATATATGCTAAGATTTAATATATGCACAAACAAATACGCCCAGTGCATTATCAAGGGGTCACTTGGTCCAGAAAAATGCTCCATCAAAGTCCATCTTAAGCTATAAACTACTTATTCTAGAATCATCCCAGTAAGTAGTTTGAGGTTAGTAAGCAAAGACTGGAAACAGATAGTCGTGTTTTTTTTACCCCACCCCGAGCTGCAGGCAGTTTGCGCTACGTACACTGTTCTACTCTTAAATTTGATAGAAAAGTTATCTAGGGTTTTGCATCATTTGAGAAATCTGTAAAACCCATTTGCCGAGATGCAGCACTGGAGCTGCATACACACCATACATTTAAAGCACGTGAGTTTCCCGCAAAGGATCCTGGGAACTGTAGTTTGATAAGAATGCTGGGAATGGTTGCAGTGGGAGGAGTAAACTACAGTTCCCAGGATTTTGGGGGGGGTATGTTTTCAAAGTATGATGTGTACACAGCCTGGGACAAAGTAAATGTGCATGTATGCAATGGGGAGAAAATCTGACCCACTTCCAACTATTGGGCAGGGTATTATTTTTATTTTATTTTATTTTGACGACGACTGTCTGCTTCCAGCCAGACAGGCCAGGAATGGGCTTGTAGCTGGAAAGACAAACAAAAGGGGAGTATTTTTGGCATTATGATCAGCAGAGAAAAGATCTGAAATCACCTGTATGCAGAAAAGAAATGGAAACCAGCTCAGCACAGAGAAAGTAAGGAAAGAGCAATAGATGGCGAGAAAAAACCCAGACCAGCCAAGGATTCTGGGGTTAGCTGGGCTGTGGCTGTGCTTTACCTCTGCACTGATTTCTGTGGCTTCCACTGGGGCGTCATCTTCAGCAGTGGCAGCAGCCGGCTCTTCAAATTCCACTGGGTGCTCTAAGTCCTCCTGTGGGACGTAAACCACAAGGCAGAGCATTAGGAGGGCACAAGCAGACCCTCCAACATTTCTCCGGTGAATATAGGGACATAATAATCCATAATAATGATAATTTATACCTCATCCATCTGACTGGGTTGCCCCAGCCACTCTGGGTAGCTTCCAACATATATAAAAACACAATAAAACATTAAACATTAAAAAAAAAACCTTCCCTATACAGGGCTGCCTTCAGATGTCTTCTAAAGGTTGTATAGTTACTTATTTCATTGGCTTGGTGGGTCGCATAACTCTATAAAGGTAAAGGGACCCCTGACCATTAGGTCCAGTCGTGGCCGACTCTGGGGTTGCAGCGCTCATCTCGCTTTATTGGCCGGTGTACAGCTTCCAGGTCATGTGGCCAGCATGATTAAGCCGCTTCTGGCGAACCAGAGCAGCGCACAGAAACGCCGTTTACCTTCCCGCCGGAGCGGTACCTATTTATCTACTTGAACTTTGACGTGCTTTCGAACTGCTAGGTTGGCAGGAGCCGAGACCGAGCAACAGGAGCTCACCCCATCGCGGGGATTCGAACCGCAGACCTTCCTAGGCTCTGTGGTTTAACCCACAGGCCACCAGCGTCCCCTACATAACTCTATACCCTCCAACATTTATCCGGTGAAGATAAGGACATCCTAAGGAAAAGCAGAACTTTCCGGGATCAAATCAGAAACCGGAACGGCTTCTGTAAACCCGAGACCATCCCTGGAAAGTAGGAACATACTGCATAAGCATATTGCGGAACTATTGCAGAGTTGTTTTTTTTATCATCAGGGAAAAAAGGCTGAAGTGAGACTTCTCTGGATCCAGATCTCAAAAGATCTCTGTCCACTTGGCCTCACTGCCTCTCCTTAGCAGGGTTATTGCTGAATCCCTTTCAAGGTTATGCAACGTTCTTGCGACAAAAATGAAATCTGGCAGCTTTCCAACCAGCTTCCACCAGCTTGCTGTGCAGACATCAGCCAGGCAAATTGTGTTTACCTCCCCACGGTGTCACCTGCTGATTTCTGAATGCCAAGCTGTTCAATGTTCAAGAGCAAGCCAGTCCATTATGGCGGTGGGGGGGGGAGAGCAGGGGGGAGCTGGCAACCTCAAAGGAAAATCAGGCTGGCAATGGAAGGCATTGAACCAGCTCCCCATGACCAGACCCCCGGGCAGCAGCAGACCTGGCTGGCTGGGCTCACATACCCATTTCCTCTTCCCGGTTGGATGCATATTCATTGTTTTACCTCAGGTGAAGGGGCACTTTGGTGTCCGGCAAGAACAGATGCTCTGTTCAGCTTGGTCAGAGAGATGACATAATAACTACAGGGGTCTGGACTGTTCTAGAAGGTTTCTGGTGGCGCTCGAGTGGAGTGTTAGGGGCAGGGGAATGGATACAGTGGTACCTCAGGTTGCATACGCTTCAGGTTACACACTCTGCTAACTCAGAAATAGTGCTTCAGGTTAAGAACTTTGCTTCAGGATGAGAACAGAAATCAGGCTCCGGCGGTGTGGCGGCAGCAGGAGGCCCCATTAGCTAAAGTGGTGCTTCAGGTTAAGAACAGTTTCAGGTTAAGAACGGACCTCTGGAACGAATTAAGTACTTAACCCGAGGTACCACTGTCTTTGCTAAACAGAAACTTTACCATCACGGCTGCTAGAGCCTATGTTACAATGCTAGATTAGTTCCATCTAGTTCTCACAGCCCCTATAAATAATGGTCACTGTCCCCATGGTGTTTTCCCCTTCCTCAAGCCAGTAGGTCAGTATATTTATTGTTCTGAGAGTAGGTCATCGCCAGTCGCTGAGCCACGAGGGGGAAGTTTGGCTATTGTGCCTGCTTCCTCCTTCCTCCCCTACTGCTCCTTCCTAGCACTTCCTCCTCGTCCTGTTCTGTTGCAGCTCCTATACATCTATATATACATAGGTAGATCTGAGACACAGGCAGACTAACACACCACAGGGAGGGTCAATAGAACCACTCGCAATTGCACTGACATTCCTCTTTGGCTCCTGAGACGTGCCACACATTCTGGTCAATTCTATGGCCTTTTAAATGTGTGTGAGATGTGTGGCGTTGTTTATTATTATTATTATTATTATTATTATTATTATTATTATTATTATATGCATTTTGTTCCTTTATGTTGTAACCCCCCCACCCTGTGATGTTTGGGTGAAGGGCAATATATTGATTGATTGCTCAAATACTATGAAGCCTATGAATCAGGGATGGGGAATTTGTGGCCCTCCAAATGTCGCTGGCCTACAATTCCCATCAACCTTGTCCACTGGTCCTGCTGGCTGGGGCTCATGGCAACTGGCGTTCCATCTGGAGGGACACAGCTTTCCCATTCCTGCAATGGAACTTTAGTTTTCAAAATTAAAACGGGGGTTTATCGAGAAGCTGAGTCCCAGTATCCCATTCTGTGCTTTTTCTGGCGGTTGTCTACAATTGTGTACTGCATACATAATTTCCCTCTAACTGGACCTTGTATGTTTGCTGTTGAATTTTTGAAATGTATGGTTTGTGGTGGTGATAATATGTATTCAAGTAAAGAACTAGATAGATAGATAGATAGATAGATAGATAGATAGATAGATATAGATAGATGATGATAGAACCTGAAATATTCAGGTTCAGAAATGAAACATGCACACTGATAAATTGCCTCATTTGGAATTTCAAATTTGAATCTGAACACAAATTTGAAGGCTGGTGAGGACTAGACTGAGGACACTGAGGCTGAGGATCAGTAAGAAATGTCACTCTCTGACAGGGCTAAGCTGGGTACGTTGCGTATTTTAAGCATTCATTCCTCTGTAAAGCCAAGGGGGTTTGAAATGCATTTGAAAAGAAGGAGCATGTGCTGGTGGAAGAAGAGGAGCAAAACCCATCCTATGTCTCCTTAATGTGCTTTTAAGCTGTTTTCCCCAGATAGTACTAGTGAGCTGGGAAGAGAGGGAATTGCTTAAATCTATGGAGCACAGCAAGGTAAGGAAAGGTTTTACACTCTTCTCTTACATGCTCCTTTTGGGGAAATCTCTCTCTCTCTCTCTCTCTCTCTCTCTCTCTCTCTCTCTCTCTCTCTCTCTCTCTCTGTCACACATCCACCCACCCTTCTTTATATGGGAACAGGACAAGTGTGTGTTTAAAATGTCCTGTTACTGGGTGAAACCCATAATGCAATGACACAAGTTAGAGCCTCCTCTGTAGTGGCCCCTCTTCTATGGAACCCCCTTCTTTGGATGTGATGCTGACACGATTTCCATCAGGCTTTTGAACCTCTCTCCTCCATCCAGGCCTTTGATTCAATAAGGCTAGTGAAATTAGCCGATGTCCATGTACGGTTCTTGATTTTTTTCAAATACGTTTTACACAAGTTGGGGCATTTTGTGGTTTCAGTTCATCAACCTTTGGTATGGTAAACCACCCTTGGGAACAGGGTTCATGGAGAACGGCTTAAAAATCAAATTAACATATAACTAATTAATCAGATGCCTGCGATTGCCCAGCATGCTCAGCTCGTATCTAATGAGGAGTGACGTGCTTGAGAATCTTCTTGTTTATTTCTCAGGCCGCATTCCGCACACCATGATTTTACTTCTCTGACTCACCAATCTATTTTTAACCAGGCAGGAACAAGCCTCTTGAGATTTTCTCTTTCTCTGAACTGGAACAGTAGCATCCGACACACTTCCAGGATGAAGGAGTGTCAGCTTGCATAATATATATTTCATTTAATTCCTCTCTCTCTCCTCTCTTCTCTTATAACTTCACAGGGCAGCGCTTATGGTTGTATCAAACAGGAGCCTTTCCATCATTCCTTTATCTTCACATGCCCTCCCAATATTTCGCACTGGCTGCCTGCAGACTGTCACTATTTTGCAAGAGGGATTCAGGCACATACCAAAAGCTTAGGTCTGTAGAAGTGTGGCTGCCGAAAGTGGATTTGCTGCATCCTGTGTCAGCATGCTTTTCATGCTGTCCTCATCCAAGTGGCAGCCAGCACTTCAGTTGTATCTCAAAAATAAAATACAAAATTGGCCACATCCACAGGTAAAAAGGATACCTGAATGCATGCCCACGATGTACCTCAGTTTTCTGAGACTTGGCGAGGCCACATGTGTAATTTTTAAATATTAACCCACTGTTTTGTGCAAATCTGGTTGGGTGGAAAACTTGTGTCTCAAAAATTGGCCACACACACTATTACCTGAGCTCATGCCCACAGTGGAACTTCCAGAAGTGGCAGAGGATGGGGGCAGCCACAATACACACACATTTTTAATCCACTGAAGAGTGGCATTTCTGAAGATGGTGAGAATATGTTCCTTTGCCTCTGATGTTGCTATCTTTACACAGACAGTAAGATAAGATACCGTATTTTTTGCACCATAACACTCACTTTTTTCCTCCTAGAAAGTAAGGGGAAATGTCTGTGCGTGTTATGGAGCGAATGCCTGCGGGTGGCAGGGGGATCTGCTGCAGTCGTGAGCAGAGGATCCATGGTTCCCCTTCCTTTCCTCCTCCGTGGTTACAAAGCATAGATCCACATGGATCCTCAGGATTTTTGCATTGGGCTACTCCAAACTCACTGTCAGATCACATGTCTGTGGCCACAGCATGAACCACAAAAATCATATATCCACTATTTCGTTTCGAATATTTTTTTCTTGCTTTCCTCCTCTAAAAACTACGTGCGTGTTATGGTCTGGTGCGTGTTATAGAGCGAAAAATACGGTAGTTGTCTTTGCTCTGTCTGCCACTGCCTGCACCATGTGACTTTTAAATGCAATCCATAGCTTTCTATACTCTACAAGGAAAAACTCCAGCCGGTTTTGTTTCAGGGCTATGTCACAGAAAATCTACTGAATCAATTGTTCTTAAATTGTATTTTAGGATATATATGTGTTATCGCCGTGTGTGTTGTGATTTTATCACTTATTTTTTGGCGTGTTCTGGTCTTTGGCTTGAGCCTTAATAAAACTGTAATGGAACTGAGGCGATGCAGCAAAACAAGGCCAAGCACCTGCTGTCTGCCTAATTGGTCCAGCGTCTGCGACTCACTCACAAATTGAGCAAGCATTGGTTAGTGAACGCGTGGTCGGTGCCTGCATTGCAGCAAGCAAGCTTTGTGCTGCATCATCTGAATGGAAAAGTTGGTCCCCGTTCCAAGACGAGAACGGTTAAACGGAGGTTGTTTGGCACTGAAATTCACACATGCCATTGCAGGAAAGAAAGGCTTTGTGTTTTCCCTGAAGCACAAACATCTTCTCTGTTTGTCAAGATGCTAGGCAGAAAATGAAGACTCTGTAAGAGGAGTGTGTAAGAACTCTGGACAATGATGGTGCTATCCTGCCCCCCCCCAAGAAGATGCATATAGGGACTGAGAACACCTGCTCTTTCCCCCCATGTCATCTAAAGCTGCTTACATACTAAACCTTCAAAGCACATCTGAAAGAGTTTTTCTCCCTCAAAGAATTCTGGGTACTGTAGTTTGTTAAGGGTTGCCAGGAATTGTAACTCTGTGAAGGATAAACTACAGTGCCCAGAATTCCTTGAGAGGAAGAATATGCTTTAAAGCTATAATGTACACAGCCCAAGGACATTTCCCAGAGTGCTAACCATCAATACCAACCTTCCTCAATCTGGTTTTTGACTACAACTCCCATCAGCTCCACCCAGACTGACCAGTGGTCAGGGACAATGGTAGATGTTGTGTGAAGTATTTGGAGTTCACCAGGTTTATTTCTCAGATGACTGGAGGATGAGAGGCAAGGTTGTCAGGGGTGAGGAGTTATTAATCCATCCGGCCTGCTTACTTTCCCCTACAAATACCCCACCATGGGCTTTACCTGGCAAGCCCAGTATGGGGAACATGTGTTTGTGATGCTTAAGTTCTGGCCTACCTTTTGTACAACCCCAGTGGTGGTGACAATGGTCTCTGCTCCTTCTACAGTCTGCTTTGCCACAGTGTTGACACTGGCCACTACAGATTCCCCCACCAGGTTGGCTTGTTCTTTGGTCTTCTCAGCAACTAAACATAAAATAGAAATAGGCAGATCTGATGAGCTACAGTGCAAACCATTCTCTCTTTTTTGGTGGGGGGAGACCTAATTATAAACTTTTGGTAAAAGTCTTGCCACTGCTACTGAAGCAAAAGTAAGTGGCTTGTTGATATGGTTGTTGGTGCTGCCTTTTTTCAAAATAGTGGCTTGCTCCGAAAGTGGCAATGTTTTCTGTCAGCTCTCACAGAATCTCATAGAATCATAGAGTTTGAAGGGACCCTGAGGATCATCTAGTCCAACCCCCTGCAATGCAGGAATATGCAGCTGTCCCTTATGGGGATCGAACCTGCAACCTTGCCATTGCCAGCACCACGCTCTAACCAATTGAGCCATTCTGTTGGGAACAAGTGTAGTCAAAGAGTGTAAGTGTAGTCACAGGTATAAGAAAAAAACTCCACTTGTGGAAGTGAGCTGAAGGCATAAAATGGAAGCTACTAATTCAATACATAACGTGGAAATTTGCAATGATCTTACCTGAAGTGACACTCTGCACTACGCCCTCTTTGGTTTTGGTCCCTGCAAAATGGAGGAAAAGGTATTTTCAGGCTTGTTTTAATGGATCCTTGTGCTTTTCTTTTTGTAAAAAGACAAACGGGGGGGGGGGGAGCGCCTTCAATTGACATTCACGGTAGCATGACAGTATGTACAGCAAAGGCATACTTAGGCAAAGTGCAGATGAGTCATTCATCCCCACACAAAAGGATCAGAGATTCCTGAATCCAAGACAATAAGGCACTTCAGATAAGTGGCATGGCGAGAGCCCGTACAAATGTACAACACAAAAGCCTTTTAGAGGGCATCTTTTTTTCCCGTGTGGGGAGGTGGGAATAGAGAGGAGAAAGGTTTTTTTGGGGGGCGGCGTTTCTAGACAGTTGCTATTTTGCAGGGAGGATTCGATCGCATACCAGAAAATTGCGGTTGCACAATTAAAATGGATTTGGCCCACTTGCACAACAAACCCACCTCCACCCACTTCTTCCCCTAAGCTGGACATTTTGTTCTTTGGACTTGACTTCGGGTAGTTTTGCATAAGAGGTTGGTACCTCCTAAATCAGCTAAGGCTGCATCCACACTAGGGAAAGTGGAGAAGCTTGGTTCAGTTTGCATTTTGGGGCAAACTTACTTTGCACCTTCTGAAATAATACAAGAACTGAAACACAGCCATCCATCAAAATGCACAGTTATTCTGAATTTTGCAGTGCACATAAGCCAAATAATGTTGACATACATGCACATGCTGAGGTAAAAGCATCCATAAAAATGCATCTATATTAGTGAAGATAAGATACAAAAACACACTAATTTAGGGAAAATTGCTTTGTTAAAATGTGTGTATTAGGCAAAACAGCATATTAGGGGAAATTCACATTCAAATACTGGTGAATTTTCGTAAGGGCTTTTTAAAAAAATCACAGAAATGTGGAGAACTGAACTTAAAAATGGAAAAATGTGAAAAAGAGAGAAACTGAAATGGACAGATTCACCCACCTCTAGTTCACACTAGGGGATTCAATCAATCAATCAATCTTGATTATGATTACGATCACAGATCAGTTGCTGTCAAAGAATTCTGCATATCATGTTGCATATCAGCATGTATTGTAACAAACTAGGTCTGATGTAGCATGAACAAGGTTGTTGGTTTTTTTTAGCAAACAAACAACTACTGGAAGTGTGCCTCAAACAGCTCATTTGAAACTGATCCTCAAATCTTTGTTGTTGTTTTATAATTATGTTTTAAGATTTTCAAGTGACCTGTTTTGCCAGAATCCCAAATATCCCTGGATTTGATAGGTAGAGGCCAGTAAAACTTTAAAACAGGTATTTGTGGGAGAGGGTTGCTGTGTGTCTGTGTCGCGTGGACTTTCAAGTTTATCCACCTATTAAATAAAAGGAGTCTTTGGACTGTATGAAAGTGGTATAGTGTTAGTTTTTAAAATAATAATAATAATGGAGGGGAGTATGAATACTATCCACAGAGTGGTATGAAATCTTCCATGACTGATTTGCTTGGTTGTGTTAACACAAGCATAGTGTGATTTCCTCCCACCGCAACCACACATTTAAATGCAAAGGTAGCCCTTCAAATATTGGTCAGCTATAGCCGAGCTCAAACTTAAGGTATACTGTTGTTGTTTTTTCAAAAAGAGGTAGTGCTGGGGATTTGAATTTGCTGCCAGTTGACCGCAAAGCCAAAAATCAGCTGGCCAGGCAATTTTTTTCTCCTTGCGCCCAGGACGGGTATGTGTCTTTGCGCATGCGTGCCAGAAGTGAGGTGAGGAACGGACGAAGCCCACAATGCCTGCCCAGCCGTCGATGCCTCTGGACAGCTGTTGCATGCTTATGCCAGCCTCCCTGAGTGGCTTTGGGAGGCTCAGGTCTGAGGAGGGTGGCATGGAGAAGGGCACAATAGCCACGTACCTCTTGATCCCAGCCTCGCCACCTTGTGTGGCCGGGGTCAAAGGGCATGTGGCTGTTGCGTCCTCCTCAGGCCGCCCTCCCTGAGGTACTTTGCAAAACTGAGATCTAATCAGATCCCAGCTTCGCAAAGCAGGGAAAGGCTGGCTCAGGGAGGGCGGCGGGAGCAGTGGCACCCCCCCAGAAAAATGCGCCCAGGGCAATTGCCCCAGCAGCCCTCCCCACACTGTGCCCCTGAGTTGACAACAAAGCTGCACCCGTGATTTCTCCTCCACGTTTCAACCTAATTCTGGGATTGTTAATTTAATGAAGAGCAGGCTAGAAATGGAAATGACAAATAAATAAAGTGGGAAGGAGTGGTGCGTGGATAAAGCTAGCTCAGCCCTCAAGCAGAAGCAGATCACTCACCCCACCCCCTGTGCTTTTTTTTTTTTTTTTGTAAGCCTGGAAGGGAAACTAAGCCTGTAGGAATAACAAAGGAGCATAACAAGCCCTAGCCTGACTGGTGAGTTGACTGAAAACGGCATTGTGAATCTGTGTGCATCATTTGATTCTCTTTGAAGGTTTTAAAGAGCATCGAAAGGTTAGCACAGCCACACATGAACGCCGCAGCCTCGATCCACTGCCATCCATAGGAATTTAAACCCTTGATGAATGCCACGGCCAAATGAGCGCTGTGCGTAGCCTTTTAAAGGGTCCAGCAGGGCTGGTCCACCCATGAGGCAAGGTCAGGCAACAGCAGGGGCCGCGGATCTGGCCTCCAAGCAATGCCTTGCCCCATGCGTCTTTCATTTTGAAACAATGCACCAGAGCCAGAGGAAACGGTATTATGCACATGTTTGATGTATTACAGTATTTTAATATTTTTTGGGAAGCCGCCCAGAGTGGCTGGGGAAGCCCAGCCAGATGGGGGGGGGTATAAATAATAAATTATTATTATTATTATCATTACATGGCCTTACTGGCACCATCTCCTTCAGATTATCCGGGAGGGACTAGCAGCAGCAGTGCGTGAGGAGTCTCACACAGTTACCGAGTTGAAAGTCCCTGCCAAAGCCAGGAGAAGGCAGCTCTGGTGTTGCTATTCTGAGCTTGTCTGGTCTGCTCTGTGTTCTTTAAGGACCACACCCAGTGAGTCAGGCTTCACGCTCGCCTTATGCATGGCATGAAACCCGACCTGCCAGCGCAAAGCTTTGCCAGCCAAGTACAGCTGTTGCCAACCAAGACAAAATGGGTGTTGTTCCAGCAGCTTAAACTTTTGCCTGCAGCTTGGGTGTATAAGGTTACAAAGTCAACCCATTCCCCGCCACAGCTGGCTGTCAGAAAGCATGCTTTCTCTTCTTTCTTTTTTTCATAAATGAACTGGGGGGGGGGGATGCAAAACATCACATGCGCAGAGTGGAGCCATTTTTGTGTGTGCTAGGCCTGAAAACCTTAGGCAGCTGACGGCCATTTTGATTTCCCATAATGCTGCTGGTATAGCGCTGCTCTGGGGCATTGTGGGAAATTTTAATAGTAGGCCCAAGCCACCTGGTGCCCATTGCAGCTTCCATAAACGGATAAGCTCACAGGATCTCAGTGATACAGGAAGGCTACCCCACAGAATGGTACTTGGCAGAGATCAAACCTGGAGCCAGCCCTCAAAGAGATCCTCAGAATGAGTCGACACCAGGGTCTATTGATGAAGGAGAATGAAGGCTGTTCCCACATAACTTTAAGGACCCTGTGGTAGCATTTCTGCTCTCATCTTCACTGTATTATTTCTCAGTCTGGAATTTCTTAGTCCTTGCTAGCTCTCCTTTTCCAGAGATTCGGGCTGTATGCCCTGCCTTCTCTTCAAATTTGCCCCAGGCCAGAAATTCAGCTCCCAGCACTCCCCATTGTGCAATCTGTCCATAAAATTTTGCTCTTCCATCTATTTTTATGATGAGTTTTGGTCTCTGTGAGTCCCTTGCTCTGCAATGGAGATGTCCTAAAATATAGCATGGGTGGAGAAGGGGCAGGATAACGGGGTCTCAAGAGCCTTAATGGTCCACAGGAGAGGCATCTCTTAATCCATGCTTTAAACTCCCCGTTTCTGCTCACCAGCTAGGAACATCATTTGACTGACTGGTCTCTGGTGGTTAAGGAACAGAGCATGTCAACACAAGTACATGATGCCACTGAGGGGAGATATCCTGGCTACATTATCTGAATTGCTCCTATTGGATAGTATAATCATAAAGTTGCAGAGTTGGAAGGGACCATGAGGGTCATCTAGTCCAACCCCATGCAATGCAGGAATCTTTTGCCCAATGTAGGGCTCAAACCCACGACCCTGAGATTAAGAGCCTCACATACTCTCCAATATTTCCCTGATGAAAATAGGGACATACTCTTCCTCCTCCTCTTCCTCCTCTTTTGTTTGTTTGTTTGTTTAACATTAAACAATCCCTATACAGGGCCGCCTTTAGATGGCTCAAGGGTCAGATAACTCCATGCCCTCCAACATTTCTTCAATGAAAATAGACGCCCTACCATACCCTCCAACATTTTGAAAATAGGGACATCCTAAGGAGAAGCGGGGCATTCTGGGATCAAATCAGAAACTGGAATGGCTTCTGTAAATCCAGGACTGTCCCTGGAAAATAGGGACACTCTGGGGAGGCTCTGGTCTCAGGCTCTAACAACTTGCAGAGCCTATCAGGTGAGCCACTTACCACTTGGCAGAACGAAAAAGGCCAAGGCCTCGTAAACAGCACCACAACTCAAGCTGCAGTGCAGTCAGATTTGTGTTAACCATGTGAAGCAAAAACAACTTTGCGAGTGTGCCCTAGGGGCGGAGTATGCAAGTTAGGCAGAGAGATGCTGTGTCCTCCTGCAGCAGCAGCAGCCTTTGCAAGACCAGCCGCTGCTCTTCTCCATCTCTGCAGTGACTCATCAGTATTGCTACTTGTGCATAGTCAATAGGGATCTTGAGGGATATGCCAGAAATCCCTTTCAGTGCAGCAAAAAACTGGCTGCTAATAAACGGCATGATTTGATGCCAAGGCCAAGAATATCTCCAGGCAAGGGACTGGTTTGCTGAGATCCCGAGGGAAAGAGGGACTTTCCCCTCAGATTGGGTCAAAGAGCTTCTCCAGGTTAGGCTGCAAACCCCACTCCCAGTTTGCAATTCTTCAGTGTCTCAATGGAAGTATGTTGTGCTAAAATTTTCATAGATGTGGCAACTTCCAAGGTCAGACTTAGCTAGTTGAGATTAAATCAGAAAGAAGCAGTATATTTTAAAAGCACTAGCTTTGCAGCTGTTAAAACATGCAGTTAAATGTTATCTGCACAGATTAAAGTCACCTTTTTTTTTTAATGCAAAAGTATTTGCACCCTTTGGCTACTACATGAGCCCGTATTTTTGGTTCACAGGAGCCACTGGTACAATTTCTCCCATTTACTTTAATGTTTGATGTTTTATTATGTTTTTGTATTTGCAGCCACGCTATGCTCATAACAGCAAATGAGGGGAGCCAGGCAGGAGAAGCCAGAGATTCTTTATTTCCTTCTTTAGTGGGAGATTTAAAAGTCTGTGGCCAGAATCCCTGAACTGTCCACCTTCATTGTCGGAGGCAGGTTGCTCTCAAATGCCAGGTGCTGGGAATCACAAGTGAGGAGAGGGCTCTTGTGCGCAGGTCTTGCTTGCTGGCTTCCCACAGGCCTCCGGTGGGCCACTGTGAGAACAGGATGCTGGACTAGATGGGCCGTTGGCCTGATCCAGCCAGCTCTTCTTATGTTCTTAACCCTACAGCCAGTGATATATAGCCTGACACTCAGCAGGAGGCTTGTACTGTTTTCCTTAAAAGATGCCTCAATGCAGGGCTTTGTCATGGCCATTAAAAAAAAACAAATACTAAGCATTGGATAGGCAGATGAATCTTTGTCATGTTGGGAAGTCAGCTAGATCCAGAAGCATCCAGAGTTCCTTCGTGCACCTTCAAAAGTTGTGCAGAAGCAAGAAATTTGTTAGGTCATACAAGGCTGTGGAGAGCTGCCCCTGTTAAAAATCCCCTTGTATAAAATTGTGAAATATACAGGAAACTTTTTTGCCAGCGTCTGAAGGCAGCCCTGTATTAGGAAGTTTTTAAAATGTTTGGCGTTTTATTATGTTTTTATATGTGTTGGAAGCCGCCCAGAGTGGCTGGATGGGTGGGTTATAAATAATAAAAATATTATTGTAGGTTTGAGAAAAGGCCATGCTTTGGAGTTACCCTTCCCAGACACATAGCTAACAAGAAAGGCGATGCAGACAACAGTGTGGTGACAACTGCAGTTCTGAAAGGATAGCCGCTATTGCAGAATTGGAATCTTAACACATGCGTCTAGGCCGGCCCTACCATTACACAGAGTGAGTCAGCTGCCTCTGGCAGCAGATTACGGGTGTCATGAAAGGGCAACGCATTGTTAAGCAATTCTGTTCATTGTTATTGTACTTTTCCTCCCAGGGGGAGGTGCTTGTGGGGTTTTCTGCCTCAGGTGCCAAAATAACTTGGCTGGTTTTGAAGAATACTATGCATCTTGATGGGGTGTGTGGGTGTGGGTCTGTGGGTGTCGGTTTGCTGCTCCATCTTAGGATGCAAAATGTCCTGGGCCAGCCCTTATTTAAACCAAGCCACAGTAAGGATGCACCACCACTGATCAAGTGTGATGCTTTTGCTCAGAAGGATGCAATTACCATGGCTGAGCAGGGAGGATATAGAGTGCCTGTAATCAGAAAAGGCAGCCTACTGTGCCCAAGAGGTCTGGAAAATGCTTGATAATCTACCACTGACAATCTTGTTTTAAGCTTCCTGAAGCAGCTTCAACATCTCTCACAGCTCTTCAGTCTTTTTCCTCCAATAGCCCCTCTCTGGCACTTTTTAGTACTGAAAAGCTTCAGTTACGAATTACTGTTCTTTGTATTTAAAACGGACCATTTCCACCCGCAACAATGCATCACTCAGGAGCAGCTTTCAGAACTGGTGGCAGATCTCTATCTCTAAAGGCCAGATCATTGCAGATCTGAAGGGCAGAGAAGGCAAACTTCAGAAGCAAAGCTGTGAATGCAAGCCTTTTCCGTCCTCGTGAAATTTTCAGCCTGAATCTGCAGAGCTGAACGGAGCGGGCACTGGTTTTCAGCTGTTGTTTCTTGACCTACAATGTGATCATCTCCCTCCCATTCCACATGACTGTAATGAAGCAAATGTGTTTGCCAAGGTGATGAATGGGCACTTCCGCTCTAAGAGGATGAAGAGGGGAGACGAGAGAGGGGACCAAAACAGAGAAAGGAAGATGGATGCCTGGGTGTCCAGCGAGGGGAGTTGAACCATAATACAGTGGTGCCTTGGGTTACATATGTTTCAGGTTACATACGCTTCAGGTTACATACACTTCAGGTTACAGACTCCGCTAACCCAGAAATATTACCTCGGGTTAAGAACTTTGCTTCAGGATGAGAACAGAAATCATGCAGCGGCAGCAGGAGGCCCCATTAGCTAAAGTGGTGCTTCAGGTTAAGTACAGTTTCAGGTTAAGAACAGATCTCCAGACTGAATTAAGTTCTTAACCCGAGGTACCACTGTATCTTGATTGACAACTTTCCTTTAAACCAGCATTTGTACATCCTGAGATACAAAGCAAAATGCACACACACTATTCCTCTTGTTTTGTGTGTGAGAAACTAGCTTGCTCCCTCTTTCGGTGTTCAATTTCCCCCCTCCCCTGCTGAAAAAAATTCCTGTAGACACCCAAGGAAGAAGAATGGAGATGCCTCAAATATTAAAAAGTGGGTCTTGGGCGCATGTGACTGAAGTGATTGAGGACTACAGTCCTAGAGTAAAATCACCAGCAGCACTGAGAATTTGAGAGGAGGGTAGGAAGGAACCTTTCATGTCATTTTTCAAAGTGTTCTGTGAAGTCTTTAAGGAGGATGTTGCAGCCTTAACATTTTGCTTTTGACCTGGGTGAACTTACTTTCTATTTTGCTTTGAAATGGAAGGAGCCAGCTCTGATAAGTTACTGGCTACCTTTCCAACTCTGGCCATTGGAGATCCTGGCAAATCTGCTACTAACAGGATTACGAGTGGTTGCAGCTGAGTTTCAGAACACTGGTTTGTCGCAGTTTCTATGAGCTTTCAGACATGCTCATGGCTTTTGGAGGGTTAATGCTTCTATTATAGAGAATAGCAGCTTGCACCCTTCTAGGGAGCATCGTAAAAACAGCAGTCTCCCTGTGGAATGGGAAACATCGAAGGAACTTACAGTGCAAACTCATGCAGAAGTCAGAAGTCAATTCCGCTGAGGTCAACGTGGCTTGCTCCCACAGTGATGAGGTTGCAGCCTTTAAAAAAAGGCTACAAAAAAGGAAAACAAATCCCTCATCTATTCTCAGACTGTGGCCATGTTCATAAATGCTTCTCCACTGTGTGCCTGGCTTCAAGGGCAACTTGGCTATCTTCCTTGCAGGGGAAATTGAAGCCAAATTCCACTGAGTTTCTAGAAAGAACAAGAACTTCTGCAGCCCTTAATTGATAACGCAAGCTACTACTTTGTTGCCAGCCAATCAAATGCATCAGAGCAGCTCCTTTTGCTGGGAAAATGATGCACAACTAAATGCAAAAATGAAGGCAAGGCTGAAAAGCACTTAAAAAAATATATATACAAAGCACCCACCACCCACCGTGGCAGCCACTTGACCCTTGCAAATCTTCCTAATTGCAAATTCAAATGTATCCCTATCATGTTTTATGACTTCCTTGATATTGTATGTGGGCTGGAACTGGTCTGTGACCAAAATAATAAATTCATTCATTCATACCCCTTCCAAATCTTTGGGAAGACCGGTGCATCATGAAAGGGATGACCTATAATGACTTAAATGCTGAATCATAAATGATCTACCTCAGGTTTGCCACCCGTTTTCCTACCTCTGCTGCTAGAGCAGAGAAGTAGCAGGTGAAGCTGTCTCCTGGAGCGGAGCTTTGCTTGCCTGCCCCTCCATCCTTTGCAGAGGTACCCAGAAATAAGTCCTGCTCCCTGGATGTACTCCAAAGGAAGTGCATACAGAAAACCGCAGCCTTTACATCAGTGCATTTCAAACCCTTGCTAAAAGCACAGGTCCAGGGGAGGTTGGCATCACTCTCACCATGCCATGTGCTTTGTATTTCCAAAACTAGTTCATATTATGGGACACCTTCACTTTACCCTCTTTGAAATATGACTACCTGCCCCTGGGGTATGGAAAAGGTAGCATCATTCCCCAAGGTCACCCAGCAAATGTGGATTTCTCCCCTCCCCCCCCGTTGCATTGCAGCAACAGCCACTCCTAATAGGAAGAGATCTCTTAGTAATAGGAAGAGACTCTTACCTACATACATCACCCCTTCTTTGGTCTTCTCTGCAGCTTCGGTCACTCCCTGCTTGGTCTTTTCGGCGGCCGCCACCACACCCTCTTTCGCAATGGAAAACCCTTTCTTAAAGACATCCATACCGGGCTGCTTTTGTGGTACCTGCTGAGAGGTTCCCCGTAGAAAAGCTTTGGGAGATGGAGTGGTACTCTGCTGGCTCTCTGCAGTGCCACTCTCCTGCTCACTTTCTCTAGCTAGAGCCTCCTCCTGCTCTTATCCCTCTGCTAGACGAAAAGCAGTGCCTGGTGGACTGTATCGTCCTTGCCAGCTCTTATTGATGAGGTACGTTGCAGCGTAGCCAATGCCTGCGAAGTGGCTGGTGCTGAAATATTAATGATATGGATTTGCCTGGTAAGGTTTTAGAGTGGTGTTGGGGGTGGGGGGAAAGAAGGATGCCGAGGTAAGTGAGAGACTTTTTGGAAAGCATCCAGATCATCGCCTTTTAAGATCTGCTGCAGTGCTCATTCAAGGACACTCTGTAGATGCTTTTCAGCTGGAGAGGGGGGCTTATTTATTTATTTATTTCTGCAGCCACGCTCCCGGGAACTAGACTTTTTTTTAAAAAAAAGCAAAGATCTTGAGGGGCTTAGCATGTATAGCAAATAGGAGATGCAGAGAGTGCCTGGATTCACAGCAAGCAAGCAAGCAACCTGTCTCATCTTTCAAACAGGGTTGTATCTGAGCTAGGGATGACCAGGGCTTCTAGCTGCAGAATCTTATCATAGTGCCCAATGCTTGGGAAGGCTCTACTGAAAGGCTCATAGCCTGCTATCAGCCCATCACACCCTTCGGATTAGGGGCAAATGAGGATTTCCAGATCACAGAGCAAGGCGTCCAGGCAGGCCTGGCCCACTTCTCAATTCAGAAACTGAATGCTGCTCTTAGCACCTGACAGGTCCCCTTGCCTCTCTAGCCTCTTCCCTCCATGCTGGCCCCACATCCTCAGCCTTTGCGCATTGGACAGATAAGTCTGGAGTCGTAGGAGGGGGCATTTTCATGCATTTGCTGAATGCACATAGAATCTTCTCAACAATCAGGAACCCTCGTTGCAGGGAGATTTACAAGTGCATTCAGCCCAACATGCAGAATAGTCTCCCTTTGGATCTTCGCCCCAATATGTGACGGTCTGGGGCTGCAGCTAGCATGGACAAGGGCAAGGGAAGCAGGACACCACTCAGCTGATTGTGTTTGTGTGCCCCATTTGTGCAAAATTAGCACACTTGAATCAGCATAATGGGCATCAGGGATGAAGACAACGGGGATGGGAACAAGCAGACAAGATCTTCAGCTGGGCTCTTTTGGGGGAGGAAGGGAGGGATATTGATTGAAATAAATAACTAAACAGCAGTTGCCACTTGCATGTGTTGGCTAATGAGGTCAGCTTTAGATGGGGGAAATTTGTATTCCTTCTAGATCAGGCTTCCTCAGACTTGGCCTTCCAGATGTTTTTGGCCTACAACTCCCATGATCCCTAGCTAGCAGGACCAGTGGTCAGGGATGGTGGGAATTGTAGTCTCAAAACATCTGGAGTGCTGAGTTTGAGGAAGCCTGTTCTAGATCCAAGCCCTTAGACCCGACAAAACTGTGGAGAGCTCTGGTGTTTCAGTGACGTATTGATATGGGAGCCAAAATGGTCCAAGAGGAAGCTAAAATGGTTGGAGGAGAAAACTCATCCAGACTCCTCCTCTAGCCCAGAGCACTCTCTCTCTCTCTCTCTCGCTCTGTGTGTGTGTGTGTGTGTGAGAGAGAGAGAGAGAGAGAGAGAGACCTGGTTCATGCACAATGTTGAACCATTGTTGTTGTTTAGTCGTTTGGTCGTGTCCGACTCTTCGTGACCCCATGGACCAGAGCACGCTAGGCACTCTTGTCTTCTACTGCCTCCCACAGTTTGGTCAAACTCATGCTGGTAGCTTCGAGAACACTGTCCAACCATCTCGTCCTCTGTCGTCCCCTTCTCCTTGTGCCCTCCATCTTTCCCAACATCAGGGTCTTTTCCAGGGAGTCTTCTCTTCTCATAAGGTGGCCAAAGTATTGGAGCCTCAGCTTCAGGATCTGTCCTTCCAGTGAGCATTCAGGGCTGATTTCCTTCAGAATGGATAAGTTTGATCTTCTTGCAGTCCATGGGACTCTCAAGAGTCTCATCCAGCACCATAATTCAAAAGCATCAATTTTTCGGTGATCAGCCTTCTTTATGGTCCAGCTCTCACTTCCATACATCACTACTGGGAAAACCATAGCTTTAACTATATGGACCTTTGTTGGCAAGGTGCTGAACCGTAGTTTGCAATAAACTATGGTTTAATGCGCACAAGTGCTTTGATGCTACCCAGCTGGTGGCCACCCTTTAGCAGTGGTACTGCTGTCAATCACTCGCTGCAGTTGCTGCTGTTGGTGCACGCTCTGAGTGAGGAAGCAAGCAACAAGAGGAGCAGAAACCTGAGCACATCTGGTTGTATCTCCAGAAGCTGATCCAACTGGGAGAGGGAGAGCCAAGCAAGTAGGCAGCAGCAACTGTGTGAAGGAGGAGAAGGCCCCACTGTGAGTATCTTGATCAAGGGCCCACTCCCAAGGCAAATCTAAAAAAAGGTAGTATAAGCACCGATAACTGGGAAACAGCTGGAGAGCAGCCTTGACCAAAGGTGTCATGAGTTTTGAAGAACCACGAACTCAGGACGAAAGGGAGAAACATGCTAAGAGGAAGGCATGCTTGGCAAACCTTCACCGTGATCAACTCCTGCCTGGAAACCTATGTCCCCACTGTGGAAGGACGTGTGGATCCAGAATTGGCCCCTATAGTCACGTACAGACTCACTGTTAAGACCAAGTTCATGGAAGACAATCTTACTCGGATACGAGTGATCGCCAATGAAGAAGAAGACAAGGACCCACTGGGACATGGAACCAGCGCTGCTTGAAAAACACTTCAAGTTTCAATTCAGGTGAAATTCACTCTGTGTGCAGAATAACTCTGAGAAGCTTTATTTGGGGCCACCTTGAAATTCCTCAAACATTCTGCCTGAAAAGGAACACCCTCCCTCAAGCAATTGCCAGAATCCCAGTGGTGCAGACCACAAATGCCTGCCCTATGCCTCCCTCTTGAAAAGGTGACTGGGTACAGGAGCTGCCGTACAGGACTGGGTACAGGACTGGGTACAGAAGCTGCCATTTAAATTTCCCATAATGCTCCAGAGTGATGCTTCATAGGAATCATTGTGGGAAATTTAAAGGGTGGCTTCTGGAACCAGTTTTTGGCCTACCACAAGGTAAGCCAGAGGAGACCCACTGTCACTGAAGCTGGGGTGCTTCTCAAGCTCTCTGTTCATTAGGGCTTCTGCGTGAAATAAAATTGAACAACAGGAGGTATAGCAATAACTACCGTACTTTTCGGTGTATAAGACTAGGTATTTTTCTTTTAAAAATATGCTAAAAAGTGGGGGGTTTCTTATACATGGATAGTGCATAGGGGGGACGTTTGATTGGTTGCTGTCGTGGCTGTCAGTGGCTATTGGGCATGTTATTGGTTGCTGCGTCAATGGCTGGTATTGATTGGCTGACACTGCGGCAATTGGGCGGGCGATTGGGTACAGATGAGAGGCAGATTTTTAGACGTTTGTGGGTGAGCGATTTTCGACAATCCACCCTAAAAAAAGCTCAAAAACTCTGGCAATCCTCCCCTAAAAAAGCTCAAAAACTCTGTGCCATCTCCCACCATTTTCTTGAGACGGAAAAGTACGGTAATCTCTTTTTTATTATTAGGCTTCCTTAGGTGCAGAATAAATAATTGGGTCCTTGAAAATGTGGCTTCTCAGAACTGGACAAATCTGGAAGTGTTAGCAGAGAGGCCTGCTAAGGAATAGAGAATATGCCGCAGTATCATGAAGAATAATGACCCATAAATCACTTGCGCAATAAACACATAATAGGAGTTTGACTTCCCGGATAGCTATGAATTCAATCTTTTGCTGCATCTCAACAGGAGTCTAAATGAAAAATGACACACAGAGATGACTCTCATGCCTATGCTGTATGAGCGATATTCCCCTCTCTCATATGAACAGGTTGAGCAGGGTAATATATTAATGGACAATGGCATCTTTTACAATGATGGAACTCTCTCCTTCTCTAGTGACCTTAAGGAATTTGAAAGCAGAAGTCCTGGAAGGAGAACTGTGGTGAGAGGCCCACTTCTAAAGGTCTGTCAGAAAGACTGTGGCTCATCGGGAGAGCTTCTGTTTTGCAGGTTCAATCTTCACCGTCTCCAGTCAGGACTGGGAATACACCCTGGCTGAAACCCTGGGCTAGATAGACCAATGATTTCATAGAATCATAGAATTGTAGAGTTGGAAGGGGCCTTTAGGATCATCTAGTCCAACCCTCTGCAATGCAGGAAGATGCAGCTGTCCCATATTGGGATTGAACCTACAATCTTGGCATTATCAACCAAATGAGCTGGATGGAGAGCTCTACAGAAGCTTCTTTTGTTCCTAAAGGAATCTTTTTGCAGAACTTAGGCCAGTTCGTTAACTCAACGGAACATAAGCTGAATTGACTTAGTCTGGATCCAAACCAAGTTTGTAGACACATTATTCCAACAGGTCAAATTCTGTGGTTTCCAACTACAAAATATAATTTGGAAGTTTGGTCCTGAATACGCATATGCATTTTTGCATTTGAAAATCCCTCCTCTTTCAAAACACTAAGGAGGAAATGAGCTGAACATTATATTCTGGACACCAGGCAAAGAGTCCTCTGTGATAAGCACGGAGAGAGATGAATAAATAAAATATTGATCCAAGTTGAGATTAGAGCTGCAGTCCACTAATCGACATATTGTTACTGACACAATTAGTTTAAAAGGGTTTTCCTTTCCTTAATAGTCTTTTCTCCTTTTGACCTTCACTGGCTCCTTAGAAAAAGTCATTTGAGTTTTCAGGCATGGTGTGCAGTTTTCTCAGGAGCTAATAACCGAGAGAAAAATATGAGTGTATCAGCAAAGCAAAGATTTCAGAAAACACTTCTGAAAGCCACCCCTGAATTCTCACTATCAATGTTACACCCAAAGCAGAGACTCACAGGGGAGTCTGTAGGAACCCAACTTCTGCCCTGTTGGGTTTGCCCATTATGCAGTGACTTCTATAAACAGAGGCTGTGGAGGCAAGGCAGATTACCTGGTTTCTGCTTATGTTGGTGCTGCTGGAAGAAGGGACAAAATACCAGATGGGTCACGTGAATCAGCCCAAAGATGTTACATGCAAGATCCATGTGCTTGGGGGGATCTTGGAGCACATGTTGACAACAAATGTTAGACATGTTGATTCAGAAAAACAAATGGTCTTGCATGAGTTGGACATCCGAGTTGACACAGGTTAAATGACTTCTATGACATTTGCTGCCTGAGTACAATCAGCCTTGCACATGGAGGTTTAATAGTAATGTTTAGCATTTGCGAGTGGGAACTGCAATGAAATGTTGCAGTGTGGAGTGCTTCTCTCCAGCGTTCTAGCAACTCCATTCCATTTTCCCCTTCACTTGTCCCAGACTGCCTCCAACAGTGGAGTTAGGACAAAGCCATCGTGGCTAGTAGCCCTTCATAGACTCCATGAATCTGTCTCATCCTCTTTTAAAGCCATCCAAGTGGGTGGCCATCTCTCCCTCTTTGGGGAGTGGATTCAGTCATGTAACCATGCACTGTGTGAAGAGCTTCTTTCTCCTGTCTGAAATCTCCCAACTTCCAGCTTTGTTGGGTGGCCACGATTTCTAGTATTATGAAAGGACGGAAAAACTTCTCTCAATCCACTTACTCTACACCAGGACTTTGCTTCTCATTTCCACCTCTGTCTGCTGTTTACCTGGACCAAGCATAGGAGCCAACTCCTAGGGGCTGAGGAGTCTTCACCCCCCCCAATAAAATATTTGTGGGGGCCGCCACCTCCAAGTTGATGGGCATTGCCACTCAAATGGTGTGTGTGCACCACATCATGTGATCAATTATGTGGGGTAGGGCTTACCTGCCCCCCCCCATTTTATTCAAGTTGGAAACCCTAGGACCAAGCCTGAGATTATTTTATATGGCGATTCTGTAGACAGAAGTTGGGATTTTCTGCATGCAACCTATTGCTCTACCAATGAGCTATGTACCTAGTCCAGGTCATAAGGTAATGGGACCCCTGACCATTAAGTCCAGTCGTGGACGACTCTGGGGTTGCGGTGCTCATCTCGCTTTAGTGGCCGAGGGAGTCGGTGTTTGTCCGCAGACAGCTTCCATGTCATGTGGCCAGGTTGACTAAGCCGCTTCTGGCGAACCGGAGCAGTGCACGGAAACACCATTTACCTTCCCACCGGAGCGGTACCTATTTATCTACTTGCACTTTGTGCTTTCGAACTGCTAGGTTGGCAGGAGCAGGGACTGAACAACAGGAGCTCACTCCATCGCAGGGATTCGAACCGCCGACCTTCTAATCGGCAAGCCCTAGGCTCTGTGGTTTAGACCACAGCGCCACCCGCATCCAGCTCATACCCTTCACCAAAGGTGGAGACTATGTGGTCCTCCAGATGATTATTAGTCTTCAACTCCAGTCCTTCATCGGTCATGCTGGCTGGCGCTGACCATCTGCCCTGGACCATCCTTGGTCTGAAATGGATCCAGATCTGCAGACAACAAAATGGCATTCCTCACAGACATCTTCCCTCGTGTGCCTGAGTTCCTGGAAGCTTTGCAGAGAATTTTTATCCATGCACTGATGACTGCCACTGGGGCTCCACACTCAGGCTCATGCACATGCACAATTGATTTTTGGAGATGGGTGAAGGAGGATTCTTGCTAATGCAACTTCCATTGGATTTGCGATAAAGGCTAATTACAGGTCTTCATGCTTGCATATTCCTGTCATTTGCTTGGTACATAAGAGAGCCAAGAGTTTTTAAAGAGAACTGACCTGCTGCACTTAGCACAGTTGTTGAGTTGAAGTCCTGGACTCTGTTTGGCCATCTAAATCAGTGGTAATGAAACCATGCTACGTAAGGAGGGGGAAGCAAACATGTTCTGCTCTGAAGAATATTGAAATTATGCACCTAGGCAGTCCAAATTCTGCCCCAAGAAAAACAGGATTCTGTGAACAGTAAGAAATATGCCTATTGAGCACATCTGCATAATTCTCTTTCTTTGGATAATTTTTTATTTTATTTTATTTTATTTTTGCTGTTTGCTTTGTGATGCATCATAGCTGCTGGGAAATGTTATATGCTTCCAGCTTCTGAGATTTCTCAACACACTTTCAAGCTCATTTCCACACTAAAAGGACTAGAAAAATTAATATTAAGCAATGGATACCCAGATTCTTAGAAAGCTGAATTCTGAAGCCAGTCCTGCATTCTGCTATGTTAGGTGCTTCTGCTCACCCAGTGGGTGGTGTTTTGTGACCCCTTTCTTTGATGGATCCCTTTCTTTAAAAGTCTAGATTGCACTTTACAGGGCATACAAGCTGGAAAGTTAAAACAGTAATACCTATTGTTTATACAGGAGTTTCCCTACGTGCTAGGGATCGTCACATAGACTTCCTTGAACTACCTTTACAACAATTTAGTAAATTGTTGTAGCAGGTGTGGGGTCAGAGCTGAGAAAACGTGCTGTTTAAGGGTACCCAGACATGCCATATCCTGAGGTGAAATTTGGACCAATGACTTTAAAGCTCATTCTTTCAACCATTAAACTACATGCAGCAAGTGGTGTGCTGTTGAGCAAGATCTCAGCCAGCAATCTTTCCCAGCCCTGCTACCTGAGACTATTTGAGTTCAAATTATCTACAGCATACATTTAAAGTACATTACCAGACCCTCCAAGTGTCCCTATTTTCCAGGGACATCCCTGATTTAGAGAAGCCATCCCGGTTTCTGATTTGATTCTGGAATGTCCCGCTTTCCTTAAGATGTCCCCGTTTTCATTGGAGAAATGTTGGAGGGTATGGAGTTATCCAACCCCCCGAGCCGTCTGAAGACAATCGTGTATAGAGAAGTTTATTTAATGCTTAATGTTTTATTATGTTTTTATATATGTTGGAAGCTGCCCCGAGTGACTAGGGCAACCCAGTAAGATTTGTGGGGTATAAATAGTAAAATTTTCATTATGGAATGGGATGAACCTATTTTCATCAGAGAAATGTTGGAGGGTATGCCCTCCTTCAAAGAGTCCAGTGAACTGTAGTTTGTTAAGGGTGCTGGGAACTGGGGGGCTCTGTGAGGGGTATTCCCTCAGGATTCTTTGGAGGGAGTCAGGTGATTTAAATATGCTTAAAGTGGATGTGAGTGAGTGAGTGAGTGAGTGAGAAGGAAGGAAGGAAGGAAGGAGAGAGAGAGAGGGAGAGAGAGAGGGGGGGGGGGCAGGCAGGCAGGCAGGCAGGCAGGCAGAATGAGTCCACACTTTCTAAGTTGGGTGTATAGGTGGTAAATCCACACAACATTCCTATATATTCACCGAGAACAGCCGAATCCTTGTTCCAGTTCTGTGAGCATAAAACTCCTTTAAATTATTCAAACTATATGCAGAGAAATTGTGACCCTGAGGAATTGCCATCAAAAATATGTCCTAAAAAGATTCCGGCTGGTAGGGCTTTTTGGGGGGTGTTTTTACATCTTTTCCTCCCTGACCTTATTATCAACAGCGAGGTAATAACATCCTTTGTGTATAAAGAACTTGCCATGCTTTAGCTTGTTATAATCCTTACATCATCAACCCTGCATGGCAAATCGGTATCATTCCCCGCACCCATTTCACAGACAGAGGAGACTGAGGCTGAGAGAAAGACTTTCCTACGGTTATTGAACTGATGTTCAAAATTGTATTTTTTATGTTGTTGTAACCTGCCCTGCAATCTTCTGGTGGGAAACTCTATAAACAAAAAGCAAGCAAAATTTAAATGGGGGGGGGGTATTAGCCATGATGCCATACCCCCACTATCAAAGGCAGTTCATCTCTGCAGACTAACTGCTGAGATGCACAAGTGGGGAGAATGCTGTTGTGCTCAGATTTAGCTTGTGGGCTTCCCCTGAGCATCTGGCTGCAGTGGCGTAGCAAGGTCAGGTGGTACCCGGTGCAGAAAATTTCTTGTCACTCCCCCCCCACCACATTGAAATTATTAAAATAAGGAAAGATACCGTTGCAAGTGTTATTTTATGGTTTATTTACTTGTGAACACAAGCACTTAAAACCTTTTTTTCCCACGATAATAATTTCTTATTTTAAAAACACATATTTTTGCCATTTTGCCACCCCCCTCCCCAGTGATGACACCTGGGGCGGCCCGCACCCCCCTTCCTACGTCACTGTCTGGTTGGCCACTGTGAGAACAGGATGCTGGACTAGATGGTTGAATCTGTTATGTACTGAGTTGAATAGGATCCAAACTGCAGCAGTCTGATTGGTCCTAGAACAATAGGATTCAGAATGCAGCAGTCTGATTGGTCCTAGAACAATGCAGCAGTATGATTGGTTGGCAGGAACTACCCAATCATGCTCCAGATAGAAGTGAATCCACAACCTGATTGGCTTACAGTAGAATTCCGGAATTAGCCAATCATGTGCAGCCTATTGTGTAAATAATGTATATAAAGCAGATACTTTGAGGGGACTTTCATTCATTCCTCCTCACCACTATGAGCTGAATAAAGAGCATGAAATCACTTTGCGACTCTGAGTATATTTCAGAATCCTAGGTTGGAGAGCAATGAACCAGGGATGGTAGTGTCTGAGAGAGAGTTGTGACTGGGCTGGAAGCTGGAGACACAGGCAGCCTTGACTTTGTCTGTGGACTGAATCCCAAAGCTATGGCTTTGGTGGCGGTGAGGTCTTCACTGGAAACCTAATGCGGAAGCGAGATCTGTTGGAGTCTTAATGCCGGGAGCTCATCCATCCTGCGCTCAGGTTAAAATAAAACCATACACCCAAAAGACAACATAGGCTCCATGGACCTTCATTCCAAGGAACTGAACCCTGGAGTGGGGAGCATGCAACATGTCAGTTGGAGTTGCCCTGTTCCTGGTATCCACTTCCTGTTCCTGGTATCCACTCCCTCTCCCAGGCAGGGCTCCAGAAATCCTGGAAGGAGGAGGATGCATTTCAGTTTCTAAGTGCGTTAAAAAATGCGGGCTCAGGGTGGCCACTAAGACATGACATAATGCACACAGTGCGTCATTTCCCAAAGAACAGCTGATCAGGTTAGTGTTGAACAGTTGTCACAGAAGGAAACACTATTTAGGAAGCTCGATAAGAAGCTTGAAGTCTCTCTACAGACAGAAGAGCAACAGAAAACTCCTGTCTCTAACCAGATACAACTAAGTCCAGCGCTGCCTAGTGGCCAAACTATGTAATGGCATCTACAATAGGATGGTGGCAATTTAAAAAAATAATTTTTATTTATTTTTATTGAACAGAAGGAACTTAGGCAGACTAAGGGTGGTAAATGAGATGAAGCAAAATATCAAACATGAGAAAGCAGCAGCATCCGTACAGAGAACTGTATAATAGTTGACAACACAATACAAATTAAGGGATGTAAAGTATAGCTTGTAATAAACAGAAGATGATGGATTATTCCTGGAGAGATTCATTTGTCCCAAATGTCTTGTGAAACTGGGGCATGGCAATTTTATCCTAACAACTTCAAATCCCCAATCTTTCTAGCTTCTATATCAGTGTGAGCCAGACTACTTTAGAGTAAATGAACAGTGCAGCAGGTGGAAGAGAGTTTTGTCAATGTGATAGTCTGGATGGGCAGCTCAGGGAATGATCTTTCCTGTGAGAATGGCATGTTTTAAATGCGCAAGAGTTTTCATCTTTGAAATACTGAAGGTTGTAAGATGGTCCTGCGATCAGCGCCAGATGTAGGGCAGTGTGAGTGGTTCTCCCAAACAGGGCCCCTAGTTGAAGGAGCACAAATTATTAGTAAATATAATAAAACCTACATTTATATGGGTACTTGCTCAAAGTAGGGGGCGGATTCCAAATTTTGTCCTCTCTCAGGGCGCCATATTGGTCTGTATTTGGCATCAAAATCTTGAAGCATTCAAGCCATAATGAGGCCACCATCTTGCTAAAGCTAAGCAGGTGTGGGTCTGGCCTGGATGGGAGACAGCCTGAGAACTACATGTAGGTTGCCTTGGGTGGCATGATGAAAGAAATGTAGGATATACAGTGGTACCTCGGGTTACATACACTTCAGGTTACAGACTCCGCTAACCCAGAAATAATACCTCGGGTTAAGAACTTTGCTTCAGGATGAGAACAGAAATCGTGCTACGGCGGTGTGGCAGCAGCGGGAGGCCCCATTAGCTAAAGTGGTGCTTCAGGTTAAGAACAGTTTCAGGTTAAGAACGGACCTCCGGAACGAATTAAGTACTTAACCCAAGGTACCACTGTATAAGGTAAGGAGATATAGAAATAAATTGTGGTATTTGCTGTACCCAGCTTGTACTAGTCTTTAAACAAGGCTGTGGGTCTCCACTGGCGTTCAGAAAAGGAGCAGAGAATATGGAAATGGCCACAGAATTCAGTTTTCTGAAAATGTCAGCCTTCGCTTCTTAAAACAAAAAGCAAGTTACTAGACCTCATGACTACAAAAAATATAGCCAAAAATATGTAAGCAATAGCAGCTGGATGATTTTGACTATTTGCTGTGGGATTTCAATGCCCTGCATAGCTCCTAGCTCCTTCCCATGAATAGCAAAAACAGAAAGCATTATGCAAAACAGTATTATGTATACAGGCTGCAGGATCTCGGATCCTGTTTTCTTGGTGCAGAATTTGGACATCCTGGGCACAGGATGTTAATATGTTTGAGTGCAAAGTAAATGTAGCCCTGCTTTTATGTCCCAGCAATTTTCAGCGTGTTCTGTGGCTGCATCGGGCTGCTTAGTGTGTGGCATGCGGCTTGGGAAACTGCTCCATCACTAAATATTTTCTTTTCCTTGCCTCCTCACAAAAGCTAACATCCTTTTCCTGCTCCCCAGCAAGAAGGCAGCTGATAAAAGATCCAGTTCTTGTCTGTTGATAATTTCAGAAGCTAGTAAGGAAAACACACCGAAGTCCCCATCCCCCCGCCCTTGAATCAACCATGACCACCCCCTGCCTCTCTCCTACACACAAACTCACACACCACCTCCCCGACTGAGGTCTTCGGGGCCCCCCACAGGAACCCACATTGTCTGATGACCTTTAACATTTCCACTGTAGCTGGGAGGGCCGATAGCGTTGCTTCCGTTCTTTGTTACGTGCCATTCCTTTTTCCAAGCTTGAGCTTAAGGAATGGTGCAAAGGGGATTGCAGGAGCAATTTGATTTGAAGTGCAGGGAAGTGTAAGAGCACCAAGTAAGGAGCCCACAATGATAGCTAAGCTCTTCTTCCTCTGTGGCACCCTAGTGCTGGCGGAGTCAGACCTGCATTCAAGATACCCTGGGCATCCAGATCACAAGCAGTGGCCCCAGGACCGCAAGATGCTAACAGACCCACAGCCATCTTCTTGGCCAGAGGAATATTGGGGGAAGGAGCACATCAGAGAAGAAGTCCTCCACCCGGCTGCCACCATTGTGACTGATGATGTGAAGGATTATGATGATGCCAGAGAACATCAACCTCATCATGAGTAAGTATTGGCCAAAAAAAAAAACATTCTATGACATCTATGTTGCACCCTATTTATGAGTAGACACATATAAGGTTGCCCTGAATATGTCAGCTTCACTCAGAATAAGTCACATTCATCAGGGTAAGCGTGTATAGGATTGTATTCATAAGGAAATAATTCTGGAATTAGAAGGATAGTTGGAGATTCTAGATATGCATTCTAGGAAGGGGTGAAGTTTATTATAGAATGTCACTGGACCACACAGCCACGGAAGCATCCCATATTTTTCATTATTCTTTTCATCTTGCAAGCCTATTAGCAACTGAAAGCAAACAAATGGGTATTAATGGTAGCAAGGGAACAAGATGGTTTGTTTCTGTTCAATGTTTTGACCTAACTTGTGCAAGCACATTAATTTTTACAGCCATTCACCTACAGTTTAAACAAACACACACAAAACTAATGACTTGAAGAGCTAGCCTTGCTATTATTTGTAATATTTAGTGAAACTGGAAATGTATTTGTTATAGTAATTTATATTTCACCTTTTACTCGAGGTGGCTCACCATTTGAAAATAGAAGCAATCAAATTCGGAATAAAGCAAACAAGAAATTATTAAACAGTGTCAGTGTAAAACAGGGGCAGAAGAGGCAATGCTTCAATTAAATGTGCAGTAGAACCTGGAGCGTTGTTCAGCTAGAATCAATTACTGATATGTCTTTCATGTTGACTTATTCATCAAAATCAATGGGATGTGCCGTGTAATCCTATACATGTCTACTCAGAAGTAAGCCCCTTGGAGTTCAACAGGATTTACTTCCAGACGGGGTTGGCCCACCCATAAAGTGGAATCCCATGGGGCTGCACCACTATAGGAGCCCTGCCACTGCCACAGAAGGAGAAGCTGCTGCGGCAGCTCCTGGCAAGGTCTCGTGAAATCTCAGGGCTCCCCAGTACATTTCAGAGATGTCCAGGGCATGTAAAGAGGTCCTTGGCTGATGAGATATAAAAACCAATGTAGAAAGCTTAATGAATTTTTCATTGCAATACCTCTTAGTGCAGAGCTGTGCCTGCAGCAGAAGCAGCCGCAGCAACAACAACCCAACTCTTTATATTTACAACTCTGTGCTGCTAATGTTTGGTTCCTTTGCTTTGAAAGTCTCAGTTACCATAGGTAAGCACCCACCGTAGCTGAGAAATGTGGAAAGGGGTGTGTGTTTGTGTCTCTTACCATCTTAGCTTACTGGATCTCC
Organism: Podarcis raffonei; assembly: GCF_027172205.1. Classification (NCBI taxonomy): domain Eukaryota; kingdom Metazoa; phylum Chordata; class Lepidosauria; order Squamata; family Lacertidae; genus Podarcis; species Podarcis raffonei. Next base: position 25,006,048 of record NC_070606.1, read on the forward strand.
AAAAAACATGGTCTCCATATTGTGTTCGTTGAGCTCCATTGTGCTCTCTTCCTTCTGAGGTATGTTCAACATGGTGCCTCTTCTGTGTTTGCCGAGGGTTTAAGGGTTCTCAGAACATGGGCTCATGGGAGAGGGTCGATAGGACATGGGACTCTTAATCTCAGGGTTGTGGGTTCCAGTCCCATGTTGGGTGAAAGATGGGGGGGGGGGTTAGAGATGACTGTTGTGGTCCCGTCTGTTGAAAGCCCATATGAAGCACTCGGGAGTCAAGCTGCATTTTAAGCAGGGCTTTATTCCAGTTGCTGTCTTGCATCATCATAAAGCAGTCTTCTTACATCCAAGAATCAGCATACACAGGTGGGATTACATACAGGGGAGAAGTCGACCATACCTTTTTATACTAGCTGGCTATAAACCAGTTAGGCTACACCCCGTGTCTCCTGAGGCCGACCCATCACACGATACTGAGTCAGCATTTCCACTTAGCACAGCGTGTTAACTCCTTGATATTCACTCCAACTATGATTCTACGAAGAGGCACAATGCAGCCACTGGTGTGCAGAGAATAAGCATGCCAAGTTCTGAAGGAGAAATTTAGCGTGTGTGCACACACAATCCACACATAGGCTGTGTCCGCACATCATATTAAGCCATAAACTATCACTTAGCGTGCATGAGTGAAGCGCACCTACTTCGTTCCTCCCCACTCATTCTGAAAGGAAACAAACCAAGATTTCTGGTTTGGCAGAGATTGTGGTTTGCTTTGGGTCATCTCATCCCATTGATGAAACGCTGGGGTGTTGGGAGTAAAAGCAACAAAGTTTGTAGTTGTTTACCTGAACTGGGCTGGGTCTATAGACAGGCAACCTGTTTTTCCTCCTGTTGGTTCCTTCTTTGGGAGCTACTTGTTGGCATGTACATTACTTCTTTTCAGGCTTATACTTCCTCCTCCTTCTCTAGTCAGTCTTTCTTAGCTTGTCCTAGTGTTCCCTTAACCTCATGACTCCATAGTGGACACACATGAGCTTGTGCCCAGGATGACGTTTGCAGGAGTTAATAGAAGTTAACTTCCTTTCATTCATTCAGGTAGCAGTCTTACCAGACTACTTTCTGCACACAGCTGCAGTATATTTACCAAACTCCAACGAATGATACACACAATGTTTTTTCAAGTTGGTTGGCCAGGGGTGCCTCAGGACTTAAAAGAAATCCAATTGGAAATCCATAACAATATAAAGCTACCTATTGCTTCATCCCACTGAGCTATTCCAAATGGCAGAGTAGATCTAAGCCTCCAAGGCACCAGGTAGATATTTCTGGTCCTACTACCTGATATATTTTTACCAGAGAAGCTGAGGGATGAAATGCAGAAGTCTGTGTGCAAAGCATGTACTCTACTGCTGACCAAAGCCCCTTCCTCAAGAACTGCAGCATCAACCTGACTTACGTTTCCTCTGATGATGTAATGTATGTTACATGCTGTGGTTGTGTTGGTGCTGCAAACCAGAATTATTTTGATGACATTTTGCTTGTTCATGCATGTGATGAGTTGTGAATCATATTGGCTGCTGATCTTTGTTTATCTTCACGGCATGATGAACAGGGCAGTTAGCTGCGTTGACATCTAAGTTACCCTGACGGAGCATTTGAGACACTCCCTTCTTAATGCGCCTGGAGTGGCTGACACCTGAGGACTGCAGGGCAGATTCCTTGTGGGGAGATCAGAATCAGTTAACCTCAACTGTAGGGACTCAGCTTCTTCCTTCAACCCATCCGCAACTACAACACAGAAGCCACTCTTTAAAGAGATGCCAGCACCCAGTGTCATGAAACTAGCGCAGACTCAACCCTGAAGGTGCAATTGTTTGTTGAGGCCAAATACTTGGTGACGTGTGACACATGGTTTGAGCTGTTTCTAATTGTTTTATGACAAGTTTCCTTGCACATGCCGGTGCACACACACTCCCTAATCAGAAATGCCCAGGGCATTCTTGGGTTGAAGACTGAAATCGAGAAGGCAGCCAAAGGGGGAAATGTCATAGTAATGAGTGATTTATGTAACCCTCACAGAAACTGGCTACATGCCTGTTCTGGTTACCTCTGGTAACATTTATATGCACTCCTAAATACTGTGCCCTGGAACAATTGGTCATGGAACCAATCAGAAGGGAGGCAGCCCTGGGCTAGATAGCCCTCATTGTCTCTTCCAGCTCTACAGTTCTATGAGTCTAACACTGGACTTAATCTTACCTGGTGGGACATGTAAGCATTGTTGAACTGGTTGGAAACAGTGAAAAGAGACCAAATTTCTAGACCTTACTCACAAACTAAAAATGAACAAATCACTGGGTCCAAGTGGTGTCTACCCAAGAGTTCTTAAAAAACTCAAAAGCGAAATTCTCAACCTTCCAAGCAAACCGTACGACTTCTCCCTAAAATTGGCTTCTGCATCTGATGACTAGAAAGTGGACATCAGTTTTTGAAAAGGGATTTGAGAGGGGATCTGGAAAACTACAGACTGGATAGCTTAACGTCTGCTCTGAGAAAACTGGCTGTAAACACTGGACTCCAACTCCCATGAGCCACCATGGTCAAGGATGATGGGAGCTGTCCCGAACCTCTGGCCTGACCTGACGGCAAGTCAGTATGTCAAGTCCCCAGTCCAGAGTCAATCCACGTGTCCAAAGGAAGCACAGTCCCACAGAGATCCTGGAGCAGTTGAACAGACGCAGAACCTCAGCTCTGTTGCCCTTTTATACTTTGAAAGCTGATTGCAGCATCTGGGCTTGATGAGGCATGTGGCCCTCACCTGCTCCAAGCCTACTCCAGCTGAGGAATCACAACCCAGAGCTAGCACGCCCCACCTGGCCAGCTAGGGAGCTGGGCTGTGGGCCCTGGCCTGCCTCGCCCCCCTAGAGTGCTGCTGCTCCCCCCTATGCCTCAGAGTCCACTGTGTTAATGGAGACAGGCCCCTCTGGCTCTGGTGATGGGTCCTGCTGCTCTGGTTCCTGTGCACTGACCCCCATCCCCTGTCATCATCTGCCACCCTGTGAGTACTTCCTACATGAACCTCTCCTTCCCCATGAACAGCTTACCCCAGTGTGTCCCAGTCCTGACTACACAACTTGCTGGCATCCTCTTCCTCCTCTCTGTTCATGGCGGGAACTATCATCTAGCAATATCTGGAGGGCAACAGTTTCCAGTTCAGTAGGAAAGAGAGGGCTCTTGTGCCACTCTAAAAACTGGGACCACCAGACAGTGGTGTCTTTGAGGGCGATAGAGAATGGCCATCCTTCACTTCTATGGGGAGAAATTAAGTGCTGCTCTAGGAAATAGCACTGAATTGTGGGGGGAAACATGCCCTGTGTTCTGTAATGAACTTGCTTCTGTGATTACAATCTTTTCTATTCTGAGATTGATTTTGTATTTCCCTGCCCCTCCTTGCTGTTCCAATTTAGTTCTACTAATTGGAATTCATTGCTTTGATAATTTGTCACAGAAGTGGGAGGCGGTATATAAATTCTCTAAATAAATAAAAGGTACGCACGTGTTCCCTCATGTACACATGCGGCGGTTGTGATGGTCTCCGTGTGGCTTTTGCACATTTTCTAAGTTGAAAGGGCTTTCCATGTTGGAAATGCGCCGTGTCTGAAAAGGCCTCAAGTGTAGGCGTGAGAGGAAACCATTTCAGTTGCCAGATGGAGACATCCGTCGGCTATATATAAATCTATCCTGGCCTTTGGATGTTTTCCCACACAAGGTCATATACAATGTTATACTGTCGGCTCATGTCTCACAACAGGTGGTTGGTTCAATGTATGTCTGGAGGAGGAGAATCTGCTATTTCAATACATTTTCCGGTATTTTGCGATGGCTTTGTCTAGTTACAAAGAAGATATGGAAAGGAAGTTTGGTGATGTGACCGGATACAAGTTCTAAGATCAGGAAATTTTGGAACTCCCCCCCCCCCCTTTCCTCTAAATCAGAAATGGCTGTGCAGGCCCCAGACGAGTGTCTAGACACAGTGGTGGGCTGGATGGGAACTAATAAACTGAGCCTAGATCCTGGTGAGGTGGCATCTCTGTGGGTGAGAGGGTCGCAGGTCTGGGAGGTCATGAAATTGCCTCTCTTGAGTGGGGCCACACTTCCTAAAGGAACTGATGCGGAGTCTGGGGGTCCTAGATGCAGCACTATCACAGTGTGGCCAGTGGTCAGGAATGATGGGAGCTGCAGTTCAGCAGCATCTGAGAGGCCACCAGTTCCCCATCTCTGGAGGTTGGCTCTTGCTCAAAACAGCAAAATGCTGGAATTCTGTCTTGTGATTGTGCATTCTGATGAATTCTGGTGTCATTCATTATTTGTATCTTGGGTCTTATCCAGATGATACATTTTTTTCAGTTGTGGAAGCTGCATACTTCCTGAAAGACAATGCATTTTGTCACTGGACTGTTGTGGTTTCCGGAATGAGCAATCCTGACATACTTTCACTCTGTTACCTTATTTGGCCCGACTCTTGTCATCAATAGAAACAGGGACTAGCAGGCAGAGGCTGGAACTGGGCTGTGAAAATCGGTGTATTAACCTGAGAATCACATCTAGAAGAAATTTTGCCTGTTCCTTAGAGCCACAGAAGGGGCTGTGCTGGGGGTGATAGCATTCTGAGAAATGGTGTGGTGTCAAGAGAAAACCATCTCTAAGCTTTTGTTCACAGTCTTCCCAGGTGTTTCAACAATGGGGAATAATGGGTTGTGCGCTCGAAGGCTTTGGATAGCTGACGATTACTTGTTGGCATCCATCTGTCTCAGGAGACAATGGAGCGCGGCGCCTCTGGAGGTGATTTCAAGTAGCACCGAAGTGACCTCTCCGGGGTGCAAAGTTGGGCAGTGTGGATGGAGGTCCTGGGCTGCCCAGATGACAAGACTTCACTCTTGGCCTCTGTGGTGTGGTCCAAGGAAAAGCAAAGCAATACGTTTGGCACCAGCTTGGCTGCAGGAGTTGCTGGAAAGAGATGTACCAGGCACCATCCAACCGTTTTAGGGAATCCACTCTGAATTTGTGCGGTGTTTACTCCTCAGCCTTTTCTTCTCCCAAAGATGTCCTCCAAGCCAGAGGAGGTTTAGGATCAGTTTTCCTTCTCCTAGACAGGCTACCTTCCCAGGTTGATGAGCCCTGATGATTATGAGGTACCAGCATATCTCACCTGCTTGGGGGAGGGGAGATAAACAGCTGGGGAGTTGGTGCTGAGTCTGAATTTTTATAGCTGATGACATACTTGATGCCACTTTATAAACTAGCATTGGCAGGTTGGTAGCCTGTCCCCTACTGCAGCTGTGACAGGCCAGGGAGAACATGAACAAATGTGTTTTCATTTTCTCTCTTCTCTCCCCCAGTTCAGTAAAATTCCTTGGGAGGGGGGTGGAATATTACAATGCTATAGGGGTTTTGAGGGACACAGGTGGCACTGTGGTCTAAACCACAGAGCCTAGGGCTTGCCGATTGGAAGGTCGGTGGTTCAAATCCCTGCAACGGGGTGAGCTCCCATTATTCGGTCACAGCTCCTGCCCACCTAGCAGTTCGAAAGCACACCAAAAAGTGCAAGTAGATAAATAGGTACTGCTCCGGTGGGAAGGTAAATGGCATTTCAATGTGCTGCTCTGGTTTGCGAGAAGTGGCTTAGTCATGCTGGCCACATGACCCGGAAGCTGTCTGCAGACAAACGTCAGCTCCCTCGGCCTATAGAGCGAGATGAGTGCCACAACCCCAGAGTTGTCTGTGACTGGACTTAATTGTCAGGGGTCCTTTACCTTTTTATAGGGGTTTTGACAGTGGGTTTTTCAGTTTTATGTTTGTTGGCCTACACATCCTTGGGCTCGATTTGAATATTGAAAATTGCATAACTGCAGAGCTAGGCTAGGAATAGCTACAGGTCTCCAATAAAGTTACCTCATAGGAAATGGACCTTGGTGTGACCATGGCCTGGTGCTTGTCACTGAGGAGGGAAGTAAGAAGCCATGAAGCAAGATTTATTTCAGGTGCGGCATTGTTATCACACACTTGCACACAGGCTTCCCTGCTTTCGATAGGCTGGCCAGATCTTTAATATAAGCAGCTTCTCATTTCCGACTGTCGTGTTTGGGTGATAAATGGGGGCTGCAGGAACTCTCCTAAGTGCTGGAAGCAGATAAAAGCAGTGTGAAAATGCCCACTGCTCTCCTTCTAGGGAAGCCAGAACAATGCTCAGGCTTAATTGCTTGTTTGCTTTGCTTGGTTGTACCGGAAAACATTTGTAGTTCTAATCAGGCCCCTTTTTCAAACCGTCAAGTTTGCACCAAAAGTGCTAAAAAAACCCAAACCAAACAAACCCCACCCCTGTCTCAGGTAGAGAGAGAAAAATCACAGACACTGTGATCTATGTAATCTATCTGTCTGTTGTTGTTATTTTTTAAAAAATCTTGCAACACTTAGAGGAAGAAAACCCGTCTGGCATTGAGTCCTTTGAACTTCAGCTGGGAATGTCTACAAGTCAGAATAAGGCCCACTGCTGTGATTGGGTGAGGGGGGGGTGCAATTCAGGCAGGGCTTTTTTCAGCTGGAACTCACCAGAACTCAGTTCCTGCACCTCTCAGGTGGGCTTCGCCATTACAGTGGTACCTCGGGTTAAGTACTTAATTCGTTCCGGAGGTCCGTACTTAACCTGAAACTGTTCTTAACCTGAAGCACCACTTTAGCTAATGGGGCCTCCTGCTGCCGCCGCGCCGCCACTGCACGATTTCTGTTCTCATCCTGAAGCAAAGTTCTTAACCTGAAGCACTATTTCTGGGTTAGCGGAGTCTGTAACCTGAAGCATATGTAACCTGAAGCATATGTAACCCGAGGTACCACTGTATAAGAGAACAAGGGCAGTGTTCATGGTGAGTTCTGGCACCTCTTTCTAGAAAAATAGCAATGGGTTCAGGGAATGGTGGGCCACTTGAAATAGCTCTGTGGGCCTGATCCAGTTTATAGGCCGTGGGGTTCCTTGCTCCTGGAGTAGGCGGAAATCATCTCCACCTAGAGACAGACAAGGGAGAACTTGACAAGAAAAGGCAAACTGCTGCCATTCCATGGGGTATCGGCAGGTATAACATTGCATGAAACAGGGGTAGCCACACTAAAAGCCCAGCTCTGAGTTGCTGTGGAAATTTGGGGGACACTGAGGAGAAATTCTCTTGCAGAACATATGTAAGGTACCCTCTCAAGCAACCTGGTCCTTATATGTTTGTTCTGAAACCTTGAACTTGGCTTGGTAACAGATTGTCTACAGGATCTGCCAAAGTGTTATATGCTGGTAACAGTTTTTCTCCAGAAGTAGCCCCTGTGTTTTGGACGAAAACATATTTAAACAACTGAAGACTTCCTCCTCCTCCTCCTCCTTCTTCTTCCTCTTCCTCTTCTTCGTCTTCACAACTGCCTTCCAAAGCTAAGATTATTTGGCCCTTTGAGATTTATGTTGATTTGGCAAAGGGGCATCATTGATTGGTGTGATTCCTGAAGGGATGGTTTCAGCCAAGTCATAGAAGGAACAAGCTCTGATGACAGTGGTTTGGAAGGAAACATGGAGTTGTTCAATTATTCTAGACAATGGCTTTGGACTTGCCTGCACAGGGTAGCTAATGTAAGGGAAATCTGAAATCTAAGCTGCAGTTACTACAGCGGACGATCCCTTTGCGTAAAGACAAAACCAAAATGCAAACCACTTTCTGAACTGGCTGTATCTCTTCTGTTGCGGTGGCGATAATGTGAAGTAAGTAGGAACAAAAGATGCTTTCAGAAGAGAGAAAACATTTTATCATTGCATTAATCTAGTGCAGGGAAAGTCTTGGAAACATCTCAGAGGATCAAAAATCCATTTTCAGCCTGCCATCTTGTGACCTCGGCTTCCCATAATGCTTCTGAATTGGCGCCTTTGGACTTTGGTCTAATGAGAACGTTTCCCATTAGGAGATGGTGTCATAAAATGAGTGATCTCATCCAACTACACTTTCGTAGTAGAGAAACCCCATGAAACCATCACCCCTAGGGCCAGCCAAACGAATGTTGCTGCCTGAGGCAAAGGACAAAACGGAGTCCACCGCCAGTCCTGTATCTCACATGCATTTAAAGCCATAGAAAACCTCAAACTCAAGAACTTGAGAGAGCATCTTCTCCCCTATCTACCTCCCCATCTCCCTAGATCAGCAAAGGAAGACGTCATAATGGTCCACATGTTGAATGAGATATGAGGTGTGAGTCCCTGGGAAAGGGCCTTTGCCGTGGTGGCTCCATGTCTGTGAAACTCTCCTGGCCCAATTCATTCTTTTAGACAAAAGGAAAATATGTACCTCTTCCACCAAGCCTGTGGAAGTGGAGCCAGGACGGTTTTTTAAAATATATGGTTTTCCATGTATACATCCTCTAACAATATTTCTCTAACAATTTTCCATATCCCCCCCCAGACTTCCCTCATATTCCCATTTTGTTTTATTTCCATATTACTCACCCTGTGTGTTGTTTCCCAAAATTTCCCCAATACATATAATCTTACTTTTTGTTATATACAATTGTGTTTGTTTATTCAAACCTAGAGGGTTTGGATCAATGTTATGAGTTTCCCCTTGATGTACTGTTGTTTTATAAGGTCTTAAAATCAATTTGGTATAGTTTTCATTAAGTTTGTACTTCTTTTGCTTCTGTATACTGCCCTATGACTGTGGGATAAATCAGGACTCATATAAATCTGTGAACAAAAGGAGGTTTGCCTGACACCTTCATTATACACTTTCAGGTGCCAAGCTGAAATATTTCTCTTCAATCAGGCTTTGGGCTGACAAACATCCTATGTCCTTTTATGTTTGGGGTGGGGCATTGTTTTGCTTTGCTATTATTCTTGTTTTCATCATGTGCTTTGTGTTTTTACCTTGTGTTTTTATAATGTGAACCGCCCTGAGATCTACTGATGAAGGGCGCTGCACACATTTAATAACTAATAGTAAAATAATTAATAAAATAATGCAGGTGCTAGGCAAACCTTTCTGGGGAGCACATTCCACAACCAAAGTGCCACCACAAAGAAGACCCTTTCCTGTGTCACCACCTCTCTCTCTCTCTCTCTCTCTCTCTCTCTCTCTCTCTCTCTGTGTGTGTGTGTGTGTGTGTGTGTAATTTATTAAATTTTCTGTTTTACAGTTTAAAATACTCACTTTACATCCTTAAGATATCAATGACTTCCCTTCTCTTTCCGTGGTTCATTTTACATATCATAAATCCCTGCATATTTTACCAAAACTATACCATTCAGTATTCCATTATTGCATCCATCAAAACTTATTTATACTGTTGAACTTATCTTAATGCCGCCAGCGTTTTCAGCTGTGCACAATTATTTCCCATATATTCAATAAACATTTTCCAATTTTCTCTAAACGTACGTTCTTCTTGTTCTCTTACTCTATGTGTTAAGTCTGCAAGTTGAGCATATTCTGTCAACTTAAGTTGCCATTCTTCTTTGGTTGGGACCTCACTCGTTTTCCATTTTGGGGCTAACAAAACACAGGCCGCAGTTGTAGCATACATAAACAATCTTTTCTGACACCTGGGAATTTCAGTCTGAATTATCCCCAAAAGAAAGGACTCTGGGTTTTTTTGGGAAAGTACTTTTAAATGTGCTTAACTTTTGGCTGGATTGCGACCCTTGTTTTCAGGGCTTGCTTTCCTTGGTTTCCTGCCTCAGTGTACTGGTTGCTAAGTTCCCGCTCCTGCAAGAAGTGACCTCAGCCTTCTTTCTCCTGCTTTACGCACTTTCCCATTGTTTCTGCCACTCTGCCTTAAAGCAAAAACTTTCCCATGTATGGCGATTATCAGAGATCAGTTCCCACTGGAAGATATAAAACTCCAGCTAAGTCCAGCCATTCTTTCGTAGGTGTGAGCTCTCTCCACGCCAACAGAAAGCCGCCCAGTTTCAATGCAAATCTGACTACAGCAGCTGAGTGGAAAGGTCTCCTGACCTTTCTGAATTGCCTGCATGGCGCTGGTGGCATTGTGTGGAAACGTTACGTTTTGTGTTGTTGTCTGCTGGCCTGCCTACTTCTCGGGAGAGAGAGGGATATTTATATCAGCACAATGTCGTTTTTCAAGAGAGCTCATTCGCAACCTGCGTGCCAGCACAGTTCTATGTGCAACAAGATGGGAGGCCCCTCAGCAAACAGCATTTTGCAACATTGCACAGGCAAAGGGCAGCCTTTTCCATGTTTGTAAAAACGCCAAAGCATAGTGTCTGCCAACTGTTAGTTTCAAGAAGGTGAGCTTTGGGACCAGGTCACAGCACAGTCTTCACCAACTCCAGATGTTGTTGAACTACAACTCCCATCATTCCTGACCATTAAACCATGCTGGCTGGGGCTGATGGGAGTTGGAGTCCAGAACATCTGAAGGGCACCAGGTTTTGAAAGGCTGACCTGTGGATAAAAGAGGAGAGGAGGAGTTTGGATTTGATATCCCACTTTATCACTACCCTAAGGAGTCTCAAAGCGTCTAACAATCTCCTTTCCCTTCCTCCCCCACAACAAACACTCTGTGAAGTGAGTGGGGCTGAGAGACTTCAGAGAAGTGTGACTAGCCCAAGGTCACCCAGCAGCTGCATGTGGAGGAGCGGGGAATCAAATCCAGTTCACCAGATTACGAGACTACCGCTCTTAACCACTACACCACACTGGCGCGGGGTAACCAGAAGCAAACCAGGACAGGGGTTTTGTGACTTTAACAGTGCCTTTGAAGAGAGGATTTTTTGCCACGACACACGGGAGACAGAAATCAGAGGAGGAAGCATTTGGTTAGCAGGATGATGCACTGATTGGAAAAGCTCCCCCTGTGAAATTCTGCCTGCTGTGCACTTATGAAAGGCACATAGAGGAGGGAATGTGGACCACTGGTACCAAATTGTAGGAGAAACCGACCTATTAGAAAAGATAACAGACACATTTAAACTAGCAAGGGGACAAGCAAAGGAGGATGCCTTCAGCCCGGTGTGGCTCGCCTTTATTACGAATACAGCACAACAACACAATGACCTACTCCCCCACCCCAGCATATGACTCAATATGGTTAATCTGACTCAACAATCTCCCCTCGCGCCACATTCAAGCAAACCACACTGCAACCAACCAGAGACATCCAACCAAGCCAAATGGATCCTCCAATCTCTCACAATGCCAACATATATATATATATATATATATATATATATATATATATATGACCAACCTTGTGATGCTGACACACAAACCCTGCACAAGCACTACGCAATAGAATGGAAGATCAATATCCCCCATCATTCTCCCCCCTCCTCTTCCCCCACCCCCAGTTATATGACAACAGTGTCTCATACCAAATGTAAACAAATTGTGAACGAGACTCTCTGAATCGAAAGTGAAGATGCTATATGTACAGTGGTACTTCTGGTTGCTAATGGGGTCTGTTCCAGAGGCCCGTTCACAACCTGAAAAGAACGCAAGCCGCGTCTGCGGGTCACGATTTGCCGCTTCTGCGCATGTGCGTGACGTCATTTTGCGCGTCTGTGGCGAAACCCGGAAGTAACCCTTTTCGGTACTTCCGGGTCGCCGTGGGACACAACCTGAAAACACACAACCTGAAGCAAACGTAACATGAGGCATGACTGTACTTTCCTTTGTTTGTTGCACAATACAATCTTTAATAAAAACTGTTATGTTTGCCTGATATAGAGACCAATGGTAGCTGTTCTCACAATTCCTGCCTGCATTTCCCTCTTCTCCCCTAGGAACTGGTGCTCATTTCCGCAGTCCCGCCTGGTCACGTATATTGCTGTTTGCAAGACAGAGAAATACGTAATTAAGTCTCAGCAACCATGTCCAAATGGGACCCCAGATTGCCAGAAGATCATGTAAGGATGACAGCCTCTTTAATGGGGTTTCGTGATAACTTTAAGGCCTTGCCTGCACTATGAATATCCTGGAATTGGGAGACCCCTGTTCCCCTCGCATTGCTATAGTGCCCAGGTTATTTGTTTCTAGAGATGACTAGAGGGAAGAAAGGGCAGGTTGCAAGCTGGATGTGATTCTTAGCCCGAGCCACTTGCACTTCCCCTATATGTGCAGAGGCTGCTAGGATGCTCCTAGAAAAATATCCCAACACTCCTATGAGTCATAAAAAGATCGTTCAAGTTATCCAGAAAGAAGGATGGAAAGAGATCAGAAGTGGGACCTCTCCTCTTGCGTGCATTCCTGAATGCTATGCTTTGCTGCATGCCAGCTCCCGTGAGGATGAGGCATTTTCTACCCGGTTTCTCATGGAAGTCCCCTCCCCCCTATAGGCTAGGTTGGATGCAGAGGAATGGCAGGAGGAATCAGCTGGGGAACTACCAAAGGAAGGATCAGAGCCCGAGGAGGAGTTGTGGGACAATGGTGAGGGGTCAGAGGGAGAAGACTGGGAAGAGGTGTCGGAAGCTGGAGGGGCAGCAGGGCTTAGTGAGCTGGGAGAGACTGTGGCAGAGAGAAGTTGAGAATCACAGGTAGAAGCTGACGCAGGTGAGGTGGAGGAAGGGAGGCCAAGAGGCAGTGATGAGTCATGGGTGTCTCCCCCTCCTCCCATCTCCCAGAACCAGAAGAGGGCTGAAATGGGCAGAGCAGCAACAGATTGCATGCAGGCACAGTCTCCAATTGCTTTGGGAAAGCCCTGGAGAGGAGGGGACTTAGATGGCTATGGGAAGGTAAGGTGCTTCAGTCTCAGCAACTGTTTACATGGAAGAAGACTGACAGGGACAGAATCGCAGTGCTCATTAAGTCAGTAGTGATCGCGTTTTTGCTAATAAAGCGTAAAATTCTGAATTGTGGGTGATTTACCAACTGGTACACTCTGTGACAGTTGGCATATTTCTCTATTAAAAAGCCAGGGTTATCAGTATACCCAATTTCATCATCTGAAATTTTGTTTGCCTGCTATCTCTCAAGTGTTTGCTTTCCTACCTCTAGGTACAGAGCAGCTTTGAAGCCAGTTTACCAGGTTAAACAAAAAGTCAAGAACATTTTGCATTGGAAGTGCTGCCCGGGCTACTTTGGCAAGAACTGTGAACATCACGGTAAGCAAGGCCCTAAGGTGAATAAATGTTAAGGCTGGACACAGCTGTAGGGATATCCCATAAAATATACTGGGGCACTTTATAGGATGCATCTAGTTTGTGCTGGGCATGCGCTAGGCTTGTTCAGTCGACCTGGGATGCGGGTGGCGCTGTGGTCTAAACCATCGAGCCTCTTGGGCTTGCCGATCAGAAGGTCAGCGGTTCAAATCCCTGCAACAGGGTGAGCTCCCGTTGCTCTGCCTCAGCTCCTGCCAACCTAGCAATTCAAAAGCACACTAGTCCATGTAGACAATTAGGTACCACTGTGGCGGGAAGGTAAATGGTGTTTCCGTGTGCTCTGGCTTCCATCACGGTGTCCCGTTGCGCCAGAAGAGGTTTAGTCATGCTGGTCACATGACCCGGAAAGCTGTCTGTGGACAAATGCTGGGCTTCCTCGGCCTGAAAGTGAGATGAGCGCCACAACCCCATAGTCGCCTTTGACTGGACTTAGGTAAAGGACCCCTGGACGGTTTTTATCTTTTTTATCCCAAGGCCCCTTGGGTCACCCCCCTTGCAATGTGTCACTGCAGCGCAGTCTGCTCCTTGCTACACTGCAAAGGTAACAGCAGTGAGTCTTGTTCAGATGGGAGAAGGAAAGGGATGGGCAGAGAATCATAAAATTGGAAGGGACCCCAAGGGTCATCTAGTCCAACCCTCTGTAATGCAGGAATCTCAACTAGATCATCCATGACCAGTGGCCATCCAGTCTCTGCTTAAAGACCTCCGGGGAAGGAGAGTCTGCTACTTCCCAAAGGAGTCTGTTCCACTGTCAAATAGCTCTTACCAGCAAAAAGTTCTTCCTAATGCTTAGTCACAATCTCCTTTCTTGTAACTCGAAGCCATTGGTTCGAGTCCTACCCTCCAGAGCAGGAGAAAACAAGCTTGCTCCATGTTCCGTGTGGCAGCCCTTTAGATATTTGAAGATGGCTATCATATCTCCTCTCAATCTCCTCTTTACCAGGCTAGTATTACCCATTTTGGTTTTTCCCATTTCTCATTTCTCAAATTCAGTTTTGTTGGTGGTGGTGTTGTCAAGAAAAATCATATAAATTGTCAGCATTTAGTGCAAATTTCTCCTAATAAACACATTTTATGCAGTGTTGACAAATATACATGTTTTCAAGCAGTTACCCCTAATATACCAGTAGTGTATTTTTATGTGATTTCCCCACATAATATGTGCATTTTCATACACACTTTTCCTGGATACACATGTTTTTGCATTTTTGTCTTCTTCTGGTAGAGTAGGGGGATGAGATTGGCAGAGGTTGGAGAAGTTGGCAAAGTTCCTATTTTATTTTTATTTTATTTATTTTATTGCATTGACCTTAGCCTATGTGCTTTGGTCTCATTCTGCCCCAACTGCTGCAATATGGGGATAATATTGGCCTACCTTACAAGGCTGTCGTAAGGATTCTCAGAATGACTGTGAAGTGCTCTGAATACTCATAAAGTACTATACTAATGGTAATTATGTTTATTTATATATTAGGTGCTATAATTCTAATTCACCAGCATGTCTGGAAGCAAGAGATTAGTGTTAGGGATGCTTTATGAATCCAGACTCTACCTAAATGAAAATAATATCTTCCTCACAGTGCTGAACTGCAAAAAGAGAATCACTGACTTGGCAAACTTAATTTGCAGATCCTAATTTTCTTCCGGTGTCCACCAATCAGCCGGAAAGCTGGGAGGAAGAGCAAGAAGAGTTCTCCAGCCAGAGTACGTTTTAATTCAATATATTGTTTCACCATTAGAATAATGCATCGCTTAAACCATTTATCCATCTGCATGACATTTCTTCATAGGATAGAATATTTTTGCAATGTATGGTGTTGGTCTATTCAAGCAAAGCATAGCTGCCTGAATAATAATAATAATAATAATAATAATATTACAATATTATACAATTATAATAATAATACAGTGCAATCATGTGCATCATACTTAGAAGTTAACTTCACTGAGTTCAGTGAGACTTACTCCCAAGTAAGTAAGCATAGGGTTGCAGCCTAACAGAGCTTTGCAAATGGATGAGGGCCCAATTAATGGCCCAAATCTCCCTTAAGTTGCAGTCATACATCTTGTTACTTTAGGTTCAGGTTACGTTCTTTCAGGATATGTACCATGGCGACCCGGAAGTAACGAAATGGGTTACTTCCGGGTTTCACCGCTTGCGCATGCGCAGAAGCTCAAAATGACGTCACGTGCATGCACAGAAGTGGCGAATCGCAATCCGCGCACACACAGGCACGGGTTGCATTCTGCTCAGGTTGCAAACGCGACTCCGGAATGGATTCCGTTCGCAACCAGAGGTACCATTGTACTTGAACAACGGGTGTTGTAATGATTCTCCCTGACATCTCTCCTGGGTCTATAGGGCTGGGGGTGGGGTGGGGGCAGAGTGGAGCAGGTAGCTGTTAGCTGTGTGCAAGGGTGCTCTGCAGTGTTTTCTAATGTTTTCCTCCAAGTAATACTATCTTCCAGGCTGAGGTACGTTGTAAATGGTTTCATTTGTTCCTGCCTTTTGTTGTTGGGATCAGGAGATATCACAGAAGCCCAAGAAAGCCACGAAGGCCTGCTGGAAGATCTGCAGAACGATATTCACCAGGCCACGAGCAACTTGGGAGTCTTACAGAAGGTGCTTCATTATAACGGCAGCAGCACAAGGCGAGCCGCGAGCCACAACCAATCAGGTGAGAGCACAGCCACAAAAGGGTGGGCAGAGTTGGGTGCACAAGTCATTGACGGGCAGGACTCTTGACAAACTGGAGTGTGACTAAATGAGGGCATGTTGGGGATCTGGAAGCCAAGCCCTATGCAGAATGGTTGGAAGTGTTGTGTGTTTAGCTTGGAGACGTTTAAGAGGAATTTGCAAGTTTTGACATACCACTTGAACTCATAGTCCTGGCTCCAGCCCAGAACCAGATAACGGGTGTCTTTACTTGTACGTAAAGAAGGATACTTTAAGTAAGGTAAAGGTACCCCTGCCCGTACGGGCCAGTCTTGCCAGACTCTAGGGTTGTGCACTCATCTCACTCTATAGGCCGGGAGCCAGCGCTGTCCGCAGACACTTCCGGGTCACGAGGCCAGCATGACAAGCTGCATCTGGCGAGCCAGTGCAGCACACAGAACGCCGTTTACCTTTCCGCTGGTAAGCGGTCCCTATTTATCTACTTGCACCCGGGGGTGCTTTCGAACTGCTAGGTTGGCAGGCGCTGGGACCGAACGACGGGAGCGCACCCCGCCGCGGGGATTCGAACCGCCAACCATACGATCGGCAAGTCCTAGGCGCTGAGGTTTTACCCACAGCGCCACCCGCGTCCCCATACTTTAAGTAGAGCAGCCTAAATGTATGAACTCAGCAGCTGGAAAAAGAGCGGGATATAGTCAAGATGTTATTGCAAGGCAAAGGAGCTGCAACAATAAATCCGGTCTGAGAGCAAGCGCCAAGGTTCAGGAGTCTGAGAATAGCAGTAAGGGTTCAAAGACTGCACGGGAGCTGTGAAGTTGTTCCAGTAAGTTTTGCACCTTGCCACATAGTCTCTTCCTCCCCTTCTGAATCCTTGTCCTCAAGTGCCTTCCACTCCTGGTCTCAATCGAGGGTGCTCAGAGGGAACCATGACACAAAATTACTGGCCATAAAAATCTGCTTCAAAATCTCCTTCCCCAGCTCAGTCATCAAGCTGTCTGAGCTTGGATAGCCTGTTTTTCATGGGTTACTGTGATGATAAAATGGGTGTGTGGATGTGTCGAGCACTTAAATCACTCTCAGCTCACTGAAGGAAGGGTGGCAATTAATTGTATTACATAATAATTTGTGTGCTGCTTGCTCTGCCCTTAGTATATTTGCTGGGGGAGTGCTTGAGCTGGCCTGAGCGTTCAGGATTGGATGAGCTATGATTCCATCATCGGCATCTAATGATTATTATTAATTGTATTTATTAGTCAGGTTTTTCACAAAAAAGCGGCCCAAGGTGACGTACAAAATAGTATAAGCGTTAAAACCAATTATAAGAAACCAGAACAGAGTAAAAACCTAGAATCACATATGTCCCATCTAAGTAAGAGGCCACAGATATCTAAAACCCTCCAACTTAAGGGCTGAGGGCCTGGTTTAAAAGAAATGTTTTGCCTGGTGGCTGAAACTAAAGATGGCACCCTGTGTGCTTCCCTTGGGAGAGCATTCCACAAGCAAGGAGCCACCACTGAAAAGGCCTGTTCTCGTGCCTCCCCCTCAGAAGGGGCATGTGCAGAAGGGTCTCAGATGATGACCACAGAATCTGGTGTGGTTCATGTAGGGAGAGGTGGCCCTTGAGCTATTGGGGTTCCTGAGTGGCATACGGTTTTACAGGTCCAAACCAGCACTTTTGAGTTGGCTTGGGCTAATTGGTACCCAATGCAGTTGTGCCACAATAAAGTGTTATCTTCTTGTACTGTCTTGCTCCAGCCAGCGGTGCGGCCATTGAATTCTGCACCAGCTGCAGTTTCCGAATTGACGTCAGAGGCAGCCGCACAATTCTAAAGGAATAACTGCCCATGTTACCTTATATTGTTTTTATTTGTATTTCAGAAGTACAGGAGCAATTCCTCCAGCAAACACTCTTTCCCCATGTGCAGAGTTTCTTGAAGGAGCATTTCGACCCAGTCTGGGCAAGCTTCAATAAAAGTCTACAGGATCTTTCTGCTGCCGTGAAAAATCTCTCAAAGAACGTCGAGGCCAATCGGAAAAGTATAGAGAGGTTCCAAGAAAGCACCGTGCCCAAGAAAGATTTTCAGGAGTTGGGAACGAAGTTTGAATCCAAGGTTCAAGCCAACATTTTGAGAGTGGACCATGTGAAGAGAGAAATAGAGAATCATTTACACTCGCAGCAGGCAGCCTTACACTACAATCTCACCATGATCAAAGCAGACACTGATCTGAAGCTCAAGAGACACCAAAAGACCCAACACTTCTATTTGTCAGCCTTAAACAGCAGCCTGACAGACATGAGACAGCAGCAAAACAAGCTTGAAGATGAGCTCAAGACTCTGAATAGAAATTTAGCAGTATACCCAATACAATTTGGCAGCCAAAACGAAGCATTTATTGAGAGGGACATTCAGATCCTCAATGAGACCCTGGCAGCACATGCTCAGCAGCTGACCAAAATTTTTGATGAGTCTGATGAGGACTACACAGAACTAACCGATTCCATTGCGAGCTTGAAAGCCACCTTGAAGCACGACCTGGAGGAGTTCAGAGTTGATTTAATAGAGAAGAGTCTTATAATAGAGGAATACAGGGATGATCTGGAAAGGAAGATTCTTGTTCTCAACAACACTCTGTCCAATATTGAAGACAGCCACTGGGATTTAGAGATGTCTCTGAAAGCATGTCATTGCGAAACACCATCTTCACATGTTGTTACAGAAGATCTAGTGAACATCACTCAGGTCAACAGAGAAGAAATAAAGCAACTTGAGGCACGCTTAAAGGACCTTAATGCAGCTTTCCCTATTATACATCAGGTTCTAGAAAGCCAACAGAGGCAGAGTCAAAAGCTGGAAGGTGGCATGTCCCTCCTCAATTCTCATGCAGAAAAGCTGTCTGACAATATTGGCATCCTGGAAAAAAATGATGAGAAGATGCACGGGCATATCAAATATCTCAACAGCTCTTTTAACTCTTTGTTGTTTGATGCAATGAGACATGAGCTAGCACTAAAGGCCTTGCTTGGAGAAGAAAACATGGAGATCTTGTTGGAAGAGGACTCAAGTCCTGTAGAATTATCCATAGAGCAGCTTCAAAAGACTATCAGGCTAATCTCTGACGAACTCAAGGAGCAAAATTATACACTGGAATATCTTATGAAGACAATTCACTCTTTGGAGATGATGGACCATGGAGACAACCCCAATGTCCATATATCTCTTAAGCATCCTATGTTGGAAAGGAAAACAGAGGACACAGTGCAGGAGGTTACCACCCAACGCAGTGGAGTGGAACACATGGAGCCAAACCATGAAGCTGCCATGGAGGATGCTCTGGATAACCCAGCATATCACGATATCATGACTCTGAAGAAAGAGATTGGGCATCTCAGCAGGGAGATGCATAAATATAAGTTGCAGAGGGATCGTGCCAATTTCTGCTGTAATTACACCATAGCCAGCCTAGTGGAACCACTCAGTGGCTCAGTGGAGAATTTGAGGGAAGACCTTGTGTCAGCCCAGCAAATCCTTGAAGAACACCTGCAGATCTTTCAAAAGCTGTTTGGAAGCAACAAGGAATTAGCCGCTGCAAATGTAAGCTTGGATGTCACAAAGATTCAGTCGCTGGTGGGCAGGAGGATGAGGAAGCAGCTTCAAGAGGGGCAAAAAATGAGAGATAAGAAAGAAGCCAGCAGTCGTAGAGAAGGTACCTTAAACGGAAGAAACAAGATACATGCAGAGATCCTGGAGACAGGTACATTTCTTCCATCAACCCCCTATAATAACCTCATCATGATTTATCCACCTGAGGCTCTCTAGATGTTTTGGACATCAGGCCCAGCCAGCTTGGGGAAGTTTATTATATTTCAAATATTTCTTAACTACCCTCCATCAAAATGTTCCAGGGTGATGCAAAAGAAGTGTAAATATTTCATTGACAGTGGTACCTAGGTTGTCGAACGGCTTGGCTCCCAAACAAATTGGCTCCCAAACGCTGCAAACCCGGAAGGAAGTGTTCTGGTTTGGGAACATTTTTTGGAAGCCGAACTTCCAATTGAGTGCAGGAAGCTCCTGCGGCCAATCGGAAGCTGCATCTTGGTTTTCGAATGGTTCTGGGAGTCAGACTCCTGGAATGGATTAAGTTCAACAACCAAGGTCCCACTGTACTTATCAGGGTGGTGCACAAAGGAAGTCTCCCAAGAGATGCCTGCCGAATCTCTGCTGGAAGGGTGTTCTACAGCATGGGAAGGCCTGGTTAGAAAAGAACTACTGTATTTTTCACTCTATAGGACGCACTTTTCCACCTTCAAAAATGAAGGGGAAATGTGTGTGCGTCCTATGGAGCGAAGAAGCCATAGCCCCGCGACCCTCTCCCGGCTGACGCGCGGCTATGGCAGGAGCCTCTTTAGCTGTGCGCCACCTCTCCAGCCGGGAACGCGCGCGGGGGGCTAAAGAAGCCATAGCCCCGTGACCCTCTCCCAGCTGGAGAGGTGACGCGCGACTATGGCAGCAGCCTCTCTGCTGTGTGCCTTTCCGCTGCTCCCTGACCTGCTCTTTGGGGCTGGTGGTGGGCTTCCCCCCGCCAGCCCCAAAGAGCAGGTTGAAAGGAACCTGAAGCCTGGAGAGTGAGAGGGGTTGGTGCGCACCGACCCCTCTCGCTCTCCAGGCTTCCAAGGTAGCCGCCTGAAGGCGACTGAATGCACCTTAAACGGCACCTTGTTTTAGAGGGGGAAAACAAGCGGGGGGAAATTCTCCCCCTCTCTGCGCAGCGCCTCCTGCCACTTCGCTGAAGGGGCGCTGGGCAGAGAGGGGGAGAATTATTTTTTCTTGTTCTCCCCCCTCTAAAACAAGGTGTGTCCTATTGTCCGGTGCGTCCTATAGAGCGAAAAATACGGTAGTTCACACCCATTGCCAGTCAGAGTAGGTAGTTGTGGGCTTGGCCATGGGCAGGGAGCCCTGGGACCCTCCATGTGCTGCTGGACTCCAGCTCCCATCAGCCCCAGCCAGCATGGCCAATGGTCAGGAATGATGAGAGTTGGAGTCTAGCAACATACAATGGGCCAAAGATTCCCCCATCCATGGCAGACAAATAACCTGACCTGGCATAAGGCAACTTCTTAAATTTCAATTGCATTAAAGCATATGATATTGTTGTTGATTATGATGATAATAGCCCACCCATCTGGCTGAGCGGCCCCAGCCACTTTGGGCAGCTTCATGTCCACAGGAACTTCTAGATCTATTTCATATTTCTTCTCCACTCGTATTCTGAACTATTGATCAGGAAGCTTCTGGACTCCATCAAGCCAGTCCTGTCAATAAGTACAGAAGAGAACATTTAGTCCGCTACGCTCTGAATTTTGACGGAACACGTCCTAACAAAGGCACAAGAGCCATTATGATGCCAGCACTTTCTGAAGCTTAGCATCAAATGAGCATTTTCAATTTAAACCAGAGTTTGCTTGGAGTGTGGAAAGTAGGTAATCCATTGCACAGAAAGAAAATAAGTATTTAAAAGTTGTTGAAATTCCCTCTTCTATAGGAGTGCCACTTTTGCCATGCCATATGCTGGCAAAACTCTGCAACAAAATTCAATGGGATTTATAAATGGCTTACAGGGGTGGGTTTGCATGGAACAAAAGGGCACATTATTATTGTCAGTAAGTTTCACAAATGGGGGCAAGGATAATACTGAGTATTTTAAAGTCTTATCCTAGCCAAACGAACCTTAGTTTCCACTTGAATTGTTTTGAACTACTGTATTTCCTGAAAGGGCGGCACAGGTGCCATAAGACGGCCAATTATGTAAAACGGTGAAGAAAATAACTCAGGGAGTTTGTGCTAAAGAGGTACAGAACTCAACAGTGGTTTCTTGAATTAGTTTAGCTCCATCTCCTGGCAGAATGGTGCTTTTGTTTTGTTTTCTCTGAGCTGTAGTCTAGAAAGGTGTGTTTCAACATTTTGACAACTGGGAAAACCCATACAAAATTCCAGAGCCAACCTGCAGATTTGGTAAGATGGTCTCGCCACCCCACTGCCCCCCCCAACATCCCCTCCCTTCTCTTCACCTAGTGGCAGCTATAACAAATGCACACGAAGAGCCCCCCCTCCCCAAACCATTATCCTGTTATAGTTGCCAACAGTGTGCCATGGAATATGTAGTTTTTCACGTTACAGAAGCCCTTAGAGCAACTACTGCTCCCGTAAGCCCAAACACCTAGTTACGGAGGGAAAGAAAAATACCTCCTCTCTTGCCTCCCCAAACATTCCCCTCTTGCCTCATCCGAGTACCTGGCAAAAGGGGGAATGTGGGGCAGGGGTGGCTTTGTAATGTGAGGTGGCAGTGGCAAATCCAGGAATTCTCCAGCTGTACTCAATATCCAAGCAGGGAAGAGTTTGAGGAAATGGAAGACTTACCTCGTTTTTGAGATGGAAGCTCACTTCCAACGCCCGGCCTGGGAGACACTTGAAAGCATCTTGCCTGGTAAACTGGAAATGTTCTGGGACTTTGGATAACTGTATGCACTGTATGTAAACTCTCCCTCTCCCCCATCTAGGTACATATGTGGCCTTTTATGTGAAGTATTCGGAAGCCAGAGGAGAGCTGAGCCTCAACGGAACATATCTCAATTACGGAGGGGGTTATTTCCCTGAACACGGCTACTTCAAGTCTCCTCATACTGGGGTTTACCTTGTTGCCATCAGCGTGGAGCTTGCACCAGGACCTGCCTTGGGGCAACTGGTCTTCAGCAACCGGCAAAGAATGACGCTCATCGACACCAAAAAGAGAAAGGCAAGTGGAGGCTCTCTGGCTACTTTTGCCCTTGTGGAGCTCAAGAAGGGTGAGCTCATGTGGTTTGAACTGGTGCAGGGCACTGGAGCGAAGCAGAACCCAGCTGGATTAAGCATGGCTGGATTTCTGATATTCAAAACTTGAAAAATAAAAGGTTCCAAAGTCATAAATGATACTTTGCTATAAACACACGGCTAACCTGTACTAGCCCAAAGACGGCGAATTTTGCTGTGTGCACTTTTAAATGTAGTCCCAGCCCTTGATTCGCCTCAGTGCTGCTTCCTAAAAATAGTTCAGTCATTGCTTAGCGGTGTCACAAATGAGGAAGAAATGGAGTTTGTATGTTGCAAAGGCTTTGTGAAAGACATTAGAGCAAGGATGGGTCACTTGTGGCCTTCAGCTGCTGCTGGATTCCCAACTCTTCTTGGCCCTAGCCATGATTAGTCAGGGATTATGGGAAATATCAGGAAGCCCCAGGTTTTTCCCGCTCCATCCCTTTGATACTTTATCATGCATTTGATTCTATTCTTCCTCAGACTAAAAATGCTCCCCTTGTCTTATTTATAAGAACATTGTTCACCGGATATAAGTTTCCAGTGGAAAATCATTCATTTCAAGATTTATTTTTTTATATAAAAATAATCCAGGACAGGCCCTCCTACATAAAAAAAACTGGCATGGTGCCATGCTCTGTCATGCTAGCGATATCAGAAAACACACAGGAGGGACTTTCAGATGAACAAAATGAGGCATTTCTATTCCTAAAGCGTTATGAAATTATGGTGTCTATACTTAACGAGAACTGTATCACTTTGCGTACATTCTCAATAAATACTCTTTGTTTTGTACACTTGGCTGTAGTTTTGCTTTGCACATTTTAATAGTTCAAGTGTAGGAATCATAAAACTTCCACTGATAAGCATTTAACCCAGTTTCAAGTAGATGTGCAAATACTGGACATCAAATGATTATTTCAAGGCCAAATTATTGTGAATAAAACTCCTCATAGGCATGATTCCAGCTAAGTGCCAGAACTGCAGAAAGATATGTACTTTGATGAAACTAAACTATGTGTGTGGTTTGTTTTATAAATGCTACAGAAAAAGGTTCAGCAGACAGGGGAATCCTAAGGTTTATGCGCGTATGTTATGTACAACTTGAGGTAAGCGGTCTCACATGCTACAGGGGAGATGGAAGAACAAAACAGAGGAAGGGGTAACATTTTTAACAGCAGCCTGATGCTGTGTATGAAGTATAATTATGCACTGAGATTCAACAATTTTTTCTTGTAGAATGGTGGAGGGAAACTTTTCACAGGGTATTTTGGACTCTGGTTTGACCACATGGGAGTGCACATTGTTGCAATTATGAATGGCCTGTTTTACTTTAAAAATACACAGAACTAGTCAATGATCAATGCCTGGGGCTCCACTTTTTGTGCATCTGAAAAGTTACCAGGAAAGACTGAAGTAAGGAAGCAATTGGAGAATTATTTTGTATAGCTGTACCTTGGATCCCAAACGCCTTGGTACTTGGACGTTTTGGCTCCCGAACGCCACAAACGCGGAATTGAGTGTTCTGGTTTGCGAATGT
This sequence comes from Podarcis raffonei, assembly GCF_027172205.1. Lineage (NCBI taxonomy): Eukaryota > Metazoa > Chordata > Lepidosauria > Squamata > Lacertidae > Podarcis > Podarcis raffonei. The sequence continues at coordinate 25,030,296 of NC_070606.1, forward strand.
TCTTTGGAGCCTGAACATCTGATGGAGCTTCCTGCAGCCAATCAGAAGCCGTGCTTTGGTTTTGAACATTTTGAAAGTTGAATGGACTCCGTTTGACTTCCAAGGTACGACTGTACTTCAGTACAAATTACTTGTGAGACATGATCTTCAGCACTGATTTTAAAGGCAAGGCATACAACCATGTGTGTGGATGTTTGATCACCAATATGCAACGGTTAACAAACAAATATATTACTAGTGTTTACTAAAATAAGGTTATTTACTTAAAAATGATACATTGACATAAATTTGTGTACAGAACAAAGCAATTCATGGTAAACTTAAGGCACCTTTTAAATCAGATGCTGTACAAAAAGACACTTAGCCTGTTACAATTAAAAAACATTCTAAACTTGTGGTATATATATAACAAAATGAGTATAATCATACTGCTTCTTTCACCCTCTCCTTTTTATTTACATCTTCTATAGGTTAGCTACATTATTCTTTCTGTATACAATATAGTACATTTTTATATTGGGCATGGGTAAGTCAGAGCACAAAACATGAATACAGTATGTGGGCATCTATATTGCATTCAGGGGTACTATACAACAAGGCAATTGTTCAATGAGATGATCATTTGAAGTATCGTTAATTCCACATTTGATACAAGAAATAAGTCTTTCATTTTGGGCACAATCCACCAGAAATTTTAACACCAGTTTAGAATGAGTGGGAGTTGTGAAAGAACACTCCTGTTTACACAACAATCTCCCTTTTATTTGTCTGGTGACCTGTCCCGTCTTTTTCTACAAACTTCTGCAATCCACCAAAATTGGTTTTGGAGACATGAATGACTAGGCCAACAATAGCTACCATCACAAGACGAGGCAAAAGGTACATAATTACTTTTCTAAAAGACCAGCCAAATTTGAGTCCTCTCACATTGAAACTGGGCAGAAGACTCAGTATTTAAATTAGTATGCTGCGTGAAAATAATAAATTTTGTTCTAGTATTTCAGATCACACCTTGACGTCAGACAGCATTACTGCAGAGAAGGCAACCTACAAATTTGCAGTGTGTCAGCTTACTCTATTTAAACAGAGAAGTTGTAGCGCTCACAAATGGGGGAAACGGAAAAGTCTGTTTCCCATGCATTGGAAAGGTACAGATGCAATGACAGTAGTGTCATGAGGCCAATGACAAATAATGTTTAGAGCTGAGCAGAGTATCAGGGAAAAGCATTTATCAAAATAGACATGGGAAACCGATGCTGTTAGTGACACAAACAGGCGTTATGGGTTCATAAAGAAGCTGATTCTTGGAATATGAAGGTGTTACATCAAGCAAAAGGTGACAGCAGCCGCTCAAGAAATGTATTTATGGAGGTAGGCATTTTTATGGCATGAGAAGCAAATAGGTTTGGGTTTTTTATGGCACTAGTTAGAACTTAGTGAAATGATGGCTTTTTGCTATTTTTAAAAAGAAGTGTGATACTCAAAATATATACCAATAGTCTTGGCTGATTGTTATTAGATAATTAGTAAGTTCTCTCAGATGACAATGGTTAATGGGAGAAAAATATTTTGCAGAGCTGAAAACGCCACCCAATTTAATTACAATATTGGCTTTCAGGAATATTTTAGAAAACAAGCAAACGGAATTCCAAGGGGAGATTTCCATTCATTCTCGTTCCTCTAGTATTCCTTACTGCAAAATACATTCAGCATTTGGGTTAATTTCTTAACACTAACCAACCTTCCTTACAGGCTTAAATGGAGCTGCCCCTGCTGCTTTCAAATTCCCAAGGGTGGCACAGCTACCTTAAAAAAAAAGGGAGAGTTGAAAAGTATGCTTCATAAGGAACAAAGGAGCAATCAAACCATTATACTTTTCATTAATCTAACTATCATGATACTCTCAAAGCTTCAAGGTACACATTCATTTGCAAGTGGGAAATTATTTCAAAAGCATACTTCCAAGGCACAAATGCGCTGTTGATGAACTAGTGTGTATAGTACACAATGGAAGACATAAGCAAGCATGTGTTTTTAAAGAACTGACACACACACATACTAAACGTAGTCTAATAAAAGATAACATTAGCATGAAAAATTCTGAAATGAGTCTGTTGGCGTTATGATAAGGTAAGGCAATAATGTTGAAAAACATACCAATTCTCTTGACAATGGTATAATTCAATTTTGCCACATTTAAGGTCACTTCTCACTCTTTGGCTGTGATGTCATGGCCACTTGAAAATGCCTCTGTGAGTGGCCACATCCTTCATGTTGTATTGCCTCACCAGGTGAATCAGATATATGTCATGTGTCTGCAAGCTGCCACCAGGAATATTTGGTGGTAGCCTGGAGATAAAACCACACTGCAGAAGCTCATATGTGAGGCTGTTTGGCCACCAAGTAGTAAGAAGGATTCTACCACACATCAAGTGCAGCCATATAGCAAATTGCTACTTGCATCTACTCCCAATTGAAAATTAATTTACAATCATGAATTAGTCAAACATTTTTACAACTGCTTAATTAGTATGAGTGCAACAAATGACTTCCAAGCACAGCTTTGGTCAGATCAATAAAGTGATCTACAGCGGTGTTAAAGATGCCCTTAAAAAACAAACCCCAATATAGGTGGGACATTCATACAGCTGGTAGAAGGGATCCAAGGAAACATGGACACAGAATGATTAGTACCATGAAGAAGACAAGAGTACAATTTCTCCCCTTGCTCTTATGTAAAATTGCCAAGGGGTGGAGAGGGCAAGAGATCAAAAATAAAATTTACTTGAGATTTTGAATCTTACTTCCAACGTGATGAAATCAAGAATTTTTTTTTAGCAAAGGTCACAGTTGAGCTACCTAAAGGAACAAAACTTTTCATAAGCATTATGTTAATGGTACTAAATTTTGGAAGGAAATTATTTCAAAACTTGTTTAACAATCTCAAGTCTTTTTGGGGCAAATTTCATTTCTACTAATTGCATAGCTGGAAGGAATGTGGCACTTCCAATTAGAAAGTGAAATGCCAGACATCTGTTGCTTCTACTACAAAATGCAGTGTGTTCAGAAATAATGGGCTATTCCCTTTGCTCTAGCTAAAATGTCTCCTAAGAAAGTATCAGGGACATGAAATAGCCCATAGACTCTAGGAATAATGGACTAAATCCAAACCATGTTAGTTAAACTTAGGTTCCACTGAATTCAATGTGAAAAGTTAGTCATTACTAGGTTAGTTCTCATTGGGAGAAAATGTGGCTTAAGTGCAAATAACTTAATTTGTATGTAACCCAGTGGCTCTGAGATAGTATTGCCATTTGCTTTATTTTAGATTCTCAAGTCAATATTAAAATTAATTGTCAGCATATAATGCACCACTAAAAAAGCTACCCAACTTACATGGCACTTAAAACAAGAAAACAAATATTCCATTCTGGATGATGGAAAATATACACCTCACCAACTATTCTGACAAAACTCGTAAACATATATTTGTTAACATTGTATTTTAATATAGCCTACATCAGTTTTCAATCTGCACTCCCAGGAATCCTGGGGTTCCTCAAGGATTACGTTAGAGGTGCCTCAAGATGATCAGTAAAAGCAGACAGGCTTCCCGAGACCACTTGTCTACCACTACTGATCTTCCTCTGCTATTCAGAGCCATAGTGGACAGCTGAAAGTGTCCTAGAGTATATACTCGGCTTACGAGAATGTAATATTGAGGCCAAACAGGCCCAGCAAGTGGACTGAGTGTACCTACAAACAATTCTTGAATCTTCAAAATACTCTCTGACAAACAGCAATCCATGCAGAAGTTCTTAAACACGTCAGTTAACGGTGGAAAGCGTTCCCTGAAAGCAGTAGTCTAGTGTAATAATTTGATTTATGGCAAATATTTACCAGCTACCTGTGCAAAACAAAACAAAAAGACATTTTAGAACGTCAGCCCGATTGCTTTCCTGGTACTGGACGGAAAAGAAATGACACACCTTTGCTCAAGATCTGTGGCACAATATTGTCTGTGACTTGCTGCATTCAAAATAAATTAATTCATAGCTTATGTATCCCGTGAACTGTTCAGCTGATACTAATACTTTAAAGGCATCACTGAAAAAGCAATGATTTAAGGAAATGTTAAATAAGATTTGTACATCTATAAATTAAAAAAAAATACTGCAATCCTTTGCCTGACCATTTACTGTTTGCAACCTATAGAACAAAAATTTAACACATCCTCACATTTATTTGAATTCACTCTAATATTGCATTAAGGGTCTTAATGAATGCCTCTAAAAGGGAAATTTTTATATCTTTGTAATATCCATGCACATACTTTGACAGACTATCCAACATTTCTGCAAGTCACATTCACCTTGAATATGATTATTAAGTTTCATTATTTTCAGATGTGAGTATGTTATGTTTACACATATACAAAAGAGCAGGTATGTAGCAAGTAAAAGTACACTGAACACTATATAAATAACTTCCCTTTTTTAAAGCTAGCTAAGATACAGTTTACAGTACAAGATTACAGGCACTTAAATTATCGGAGACGTTTAACTGTTCCATGTTGTGTGCTCAGTCTTTGGGGAATTCATAGCACTGGGAGTATGAATTGTATTCGGGTCTCTTCTTCACATCACACTTGACGGTGACTTACTGCATAGGTTTATAGTAGCCGTTTTGGTTTTTGGTCATGAAACGTATATAATTTTTCCATGCAGCACAGAGGAAGGCAGAAATTGATTTTCTTTGAAATCCAAATAGGTTCCATATGCTGAGCCAAGGCATTGCAAAAGAAAATAGTAGTTTTGCATGAAATTAAATGGCTTCTTAGGTACTCCAAATGGCATCAGAAAAATCCTGGCACGCCCACACAAAACCGTAAAAGGCATAAGGAATTTTCAAATTATTTAGTACCCCAGACTGCAAGCTAATCCACCAAGACTTGATAAGGTATCAACAGGTAGGCAAAAAGCTTATTCCCCCCCTCCACTGTTTAATTCATTTAACTTACGGCTTTCACAGAAAGCACTATCATCTGAATATGAAATTCAGAACTCAATGAGTTTTAGGGGAGTTTGAAAGTCTGAAGAAAATCTCAACGCAGCTCCAAACAAAAACAGAAAAAGTAAAATGAGGCTATCCACATGTATACCATATAGTGTACGTGGATACCATTTTCTACAAAGTACTGAAAGATTTAATATTAGCAGCCTGTAAAAGTGGTGAGGAAGGGGGCTGAAAATCAGACCCAGCCCCATCCCACCAGACCCTATACTTGCTTGAGTGAAGAGGCATAGCAGTCCAATGGCATTTCTTGGTCAAATCTTAACATCTTGAGATTCTACCATCTTGCCAAGTGTCTTCTTAATCCTCAAAGCTGTAAGTCTAGAGGCAGGATTGTGGGCCCAGCATTCACACATTAATTTCAATATTGCTCTTAAACACTGAAAATAGAAAAAGGAATTCTTGGATGAACAATTATGTATTTAACAGGATTTGTACACTGCTATACTAACAACTGTTGGCTCGTTTTTCTAAACCACTTATAGGCTTTTATAATTAAATCAAAGCTTTTAAGCGGTTTACAAAAATGAACCAACAAGCGAACTGCAATAGAAATAAAGTCAAATGTTAAAAACAATGACTTTAAAAATGCAAAAGATAACTAAAACCATCAATTTAAAAAAGATACATAATCAAATATGGTTATGTTTTTAAAAACATGTCAAATTTACATTTCTGGGAAGGTTTGCCGAAACAAAAAAGTTTTCTGCAGGCACCAAAAACAATATAGTGAAGATGTCTGCCTAATATCAAATACAAGTGAAATACAGTTGCTGTTTGGAGTTAATTATTGTTAATGTGCACAGCAGATAAGTAAACCTTTTCTAATATGAGAAGAATAAAATATTGGTAGTGTTCATGCATCATGATAAATAATAGTAAAAGGTTTTACTGGTAAAGGTGTGAAGATGGGGAGTGGGGGAGAGGAAAGAATTCCAATCAGCAAACAATGAAAACTTCTAAGTTAATGTTTCCCTTCAAATCTAAAATTTATTTCCGTAAGTGGGGCAAAAAGAATTGTCAACTAGATTCTCCTTCTTTCAGCATGCTTACCTCATCACTATTCCATCTATTAGATACTATAGGGCGCAGGTGCTTAACACATATGACCTCTCTCATGTCCTCATACGAAGGATCATTCGGCACCATATCATAATAGGGTAGTTGGTACTCTTCAACAATACCTGCAAATAAATGATATAAATTTAAGTATGCAATTCAAAATTATCCCATGTGCTGCAGACAAGACTAATATACCAAACCTGCTTCTGATTTTAGGCCATTACAAGACTTTAGAGAGGCTCTTATTTTTGCATTTCAAAAGGAAATATTCCACCCTACTTGCAAGCAGTTCGGGTGGGGGGCATACACAGAGGCTGAGACACCTACACATTCAAGGGAATAGGGAACAGCAAAGAAAGGAGAAACATTCATGCTGATCTCAACAGATGCTACACTTGACAGAATGGGCAAAACAGAGAGACGGGTTGCTTTGTCACAAAACCATATTGCCTTCCCCATTACCCATGCTACACTCCAAGCCCCACGCAAGTTGGGTTGGTAGAAAAAGGGAACGATGGGAGTAGCAGCACTTAATGCACAGAGCGACACTAACTTTATAAATAATCAGAGTCACCGATTTCAATTTCTGGAGGCCATGTTGCTGGCAAGAGAGATTGTGTGTGCAGCACATACACTTAGCAGTCAGGGGATTGCCTGGGGGGGGGAGTGCTAGGGGATTCATGGAGAAAAGGAAGAGTTGGGGTTAGAGGCTTTAAGACAGCTCCAGAGCTGCTATTCACTCAAAAGGAGGCACAGGGATTTCTTACAGCCCTTTACAAGTCTCCCTCCGATCTCAGAGACTTAAAAGGGAAGCACAAAGAGACCTGGAAAAGGCTTGGTGAATCTTCTCTTGCTTCCCCTCTTAAGTCCCTGCGATTTAAGTGTAAGGGATTTTGACACCTATTAAATTTGGCCCATGATGCAGATCCTGATACAGATTTGGCCCATGAAGCAAAAAAAAGGTTCCCCACTCCTGACTTAGGACATACGCATTATCATATTTGAAGACTAGATGTAGGCTTTACCTCCTGTGACACAACGCCGAGCCATTTCCCAAATGATCAAGCCAAAACTGTAGATGTCAGCCATAATGTATGGCTGGAAATGATTTTTATTCAGACTTTCATCTAGGACTTCTGGAGCCATGTAACGCTTTGTTCCCACTCTGGTATTCAAAGGGACATCAACTTCATTTGTATCACTGAAATTAACATAAAATGTTGTATGGTTGAAATAATGTAAAACTAGAATGCAACAAGAAGTAGTAGCTACAATAATGAAGCTTTTTCCTTCAGTTGTTAAACTAGTGTTTTTTTTTAACAGTGTAACACAGCCTTGGTACTAAGCCCCTAGAAAATATCAGCTTGCAAAAATGTTGGTTTTATGAGCAATAAGCAGACTAATAATAAAAAAAAAGGTGCCGGCTAGAAGCACTGCCCACCGCAAACGACTGGCCCATGAGGCCCACAGGCACTCCTAGCAAAGGAAGCAGGTGGCAGTTGCAGAAAAGCTGATTTGGCTAGCGGGGTGCTTTGCTTCCCCTTTGCCAGCCAGTTTGGCTTCCCTAGTGTCCACAGAGGAAGGGATGCCACGTACTCTGCAGGCAGCATAGAAGCTGACTGGGCTGGTGAGAAGAGTGCTGTGTTGCTGCTTCAACAGCCCCAAACCTGGGTGGAATTCCATGCACTCACTTCCTGGCTGCCAATGGCTACCAGATAGATGACTGACACACAGAATAGATGCTTTTTGGTGGTGGCCCCGCAGTTGCGGAACTCAATACAGTGGTACCTCTACTTACGTTCACCTCCACTTACGTATCCTTCGGGATACATACATGGCAAACCCGGAAGTATTTTTCCGGGTTTCGCTGCGCGTGCATGCACATAAGTGCTAAACCACGCCGCGCACATGCGCAGAAGCGGCACCTCCGATTGCGAATTCCTCGGGATCTGACCAGAGCTCTGGAACGGATCCCGTTCGCAACCAGAGGTACCACTGTACTACATGATAGCAGCAAATCCCATCCTTCAATACTTTCAAATGGGCCTTTAAGACCCACCTCTTTGCCATGGTCTTCAGTGGCTAATTGTAAGATGAGCCATAGAAATGGTGGTATGGTCTTTTTTTGGTACGCTGGGTTATTTGTTATTTTTGTGATGGCTCTGAATAGTATTACTAGGAAGATAGTATTACTAGGAAGATGTTTTAAATCATTTACTGCATTATATTTTATTGGTTATCTTTGGATGTTTACTTTGCAAGCTGTCTTGTTCAGAAAATATCTTAAGTAGTGGGTTATAAATCTGCTAAATAAAGACTAGCATAACCAACCTGCCTGCTAATGTGAAGATCACAGGAGTAAGGAGTCTTTTAAACAGCCTACATGGAGAATTTTTATGAAGTAAACTATTTGTAGATGAATGCATATTGGATGCAATTTATAGCTGTCAGTTCAATTTGTTTCAAACTGAGCATTAAAGGGAGTGAAGTGTCTGAAACTGCCACGGAAGAATAGAACGCTGAACAGTAACAACATTTGTCTCCCTCTTCTTTGAAAGCAGGGTAATTTATTTTTGTGTGCGTGACATTCCGAGATCTCTAGTCCAAGAACATTTTGTGGCTATACCTTGTCTCAATTATTCTTTCCCAAGTCCACTTTTGCAAAGAAAATATTTATTCTTTCGGGAACATTCCTGTTATGCACAAAGATTCTGCAGCTGTGAACCAGCCAAATGAATCCATCACACTTTTCAGATTTGTGCACAGATACCTCCATGAGTTTACAAAGGATAGGATTGGATTACCTACCTGTTGAATTTGACAGCTAGGCCCAAATCAGCAATACAGCAAGTCCCATTTCTCTTTATCAAGATATTTTTACTTTTCAGGTCTCTGTGTGCAATAGCAGGCTTGCCTTGCGTTCCATATATCTCTGTGTGCAAATGGCACAGGCCACAAGCAGCAGAGTAAGCCAGTTTGAGCAGAGATCTGTTGTCCAGAGTGGTACACTTCAGGAAGTCATACAATGACCCATTTTCATGATAATCAGTAATCAAGTAGAGTTGGGTCCAGGAGCCTGTGCCTTTAATATCTGCTGCTATAAAACCTGTGGAAGTTAGAAACATAGTTAGTGCTGAAAGTTCCCACAAATAGTGAAATTAACACTGTGCCAGGGATGGATATTGAGTAGACGTTTCTGTGACATGGAGTGGGGCTTTTTCCACCATTCCAACCCATTTAAACATCTAACTCCCTGGCAACAAATCACAAGTCTAAAAGACGTGGTCTTTTAGGAAGAGAATTAAACATATCAATCTGCCAGGTTTTGTTTTTATTACAGTCTGACTTTGAAGAGGCAATTTCATAATCTGCTGTTGATTTGTTTTTATTGTTTGATAATGCTTTTAGCATTTGTTCTGTTGCTTTATGTTTTCAATTACTAGGGCTCCAGCTTAGTCAGGAAAGTAGGGTATACGTGTGAAAAATAAATAAATTACACATACTACAAATCTCAGACTCCTAACCTAGCAGTACTTCTGCTGAGGATAGATGGAGTTTTGCCCTGGAAGTGACTGGCCTTTAGAATCATAAAAAACAACCCTGAAAACACCCATTGTCATCCCTTTCAATTAACAGGATTTCTACTTTGCAGATGAACTACATTAATAGATTTTAGCAGGTTTTGTCTTTCTTCTCAGAATGACACTACATCTTGATCCAAAAACAGTTTTCAATACTTACCGAGTATATTTTCATGGCGCATGAGAACTGTCTGGTAAATCTCAGTTTCTCGAAACCAGCTGGCTTCTTCAGTGGTGAAAAACACTTTCACTGCCACTTTTTCACCCCGCCATTTACCCATCCAGACTTCACCATATCGCCCTTTTCCAACTTGCCGCACCATCTGAATTTGTTTGGCTATTGTCCGCTGGACCTGAAGAAGAAATCTGAAATCACTGAGTGATTCTATGGATGCTGACCAAGTGCTTAGAAGCTCTTATTCTGACATTGCTTTTTCACAGAAAATAGTGGATACTCAAACAATTCATTAAAAAGGAGCTGTTAAGTTAAACAAAAATCTGCCACTAATTTAACAAGCTAAATCATAACCAGATGAAGAAATGAATTCTTTCTTATTGTTGCTTATGGAACCAATCCACATATTTGAAATATTTGGTCTTGGGTCAACACAACATGAAATGAATTTCACTGGAACTGTGGCAAGACTCGGTGTGCAGAAAAACCCAGTTCTGACATAAACACGTCTTCAACAATCTAATGTTTATCTTTTAACCTAAGAACAAACTGTGTGAGGTTTTTTGTTTGGGTTTTTTTTTTTTACCCCATAAAGAACTGGTTTACCCACTTGACCAGAACCTGTATTCTAATAACTTGGCTCCAGGAACCTAGCTTAGGATGAGTGAGGGACAGGAGACATTCACACTCACCTCGTTTCCATCTATAATTGTTCTAGTCAGTGTCATATGTGCTACCCACACCCTGAGTACGGTACTTTGCCCTACTTATTTAAGGACCATTGCTGAGGCAGTCCCCAAGACTACCCATCTGACTGTGACAAACTTCTTTCACCGATTCCCCATAATCAGGGGCTGAAATCTCTGCCCTCTGGGAGCTGACTGGACAAGCTATTTCCACCTCTGCTCCCCTTTTCCCCAAACCGGGGAAAAAAATAAAGTCCTTTTCTGTATAAAGATGTCAGCTGCTCCTTCCTGAAACCTGAAAGGAGGCGTTGACCTCCCATGATGTTTTGCACATGCTTGTAGTTTAGGACCTACCCGAATTTTCCAAATGTACAGGAAAAACTAGCAGAAACTATTACCGTATTTTTCGCCCTATAGGACGCACTTTTTCCCCTCCAAAAATGAAGGGGAAATGTGTGTGCGTCCTATGGGGCGAATGCAGGCTTTCGCTGAAGCCTGGAGAGCAAGAGGGGTCGGTACGCACCGACCCCTCTCGCTCTCCAGGCTTCAGGAGAGCCGCAGCGCCAGGCCCACAAGGTCAGGGGACAGCGGGGAGGCGGAACGCCACCATCCCGCTGTGGTTTGGAGGCTGACGGCAGGGAGACGCGTGCTTCTCCCCACCGCCAGCCCCACAAGCTCCGGGGACAGCGGGGAGGCGCAGCGCGTCTTCCCGCTGTCCCCGGACCTGGTCTGCAGGCGGGCGGCGGGGAGAAGAGCGCTTCTCCCCGCCACCAGCCCCGCAAGCTCCGGGGACAGCTGGGAGGCGCAGCGCGTCTTCCCGCTGTCCCCACATCTGGTCTGCAGGTGGGCGGCGGGGAGAAGAGCGCTTCTCCCCGCTGCCAGCCCCACAAGCGCCTGGGGGGGAATAAAATTTTTTTTCTTTATTTCCCCCCCAAAAAACTTGGTGCGTCCTATGGGCCGGTGCGTCCTATGGGGCGAAAAATACGGTATTTAACTTTATAAACCTGTCTCTCTTGAATACTTTCTCTGCGTATCCCAAATGGTTTGACGATGTATTTTGACTGGTGAATCAGTTTCCCAGAAACCTTCCCCATTTGTCTCTACTACACTGTGGGATTAAGCAGAAAGCAGGACAGACTAGCTGAAGACTTGCCCAGCAGGGACTGCGGAGATAGTGCAGGCTCCTTTCTCCCACCCAGGGAGTCCATCTTCCACCTAATGTGGCTTCAGCCTAGGGGACTGAAAGATCTGGGGACAGGGTCCACCTCTCCCTTATAGGTTCTTCAGATTTCTTTCTAAACAAACAAATTGTGTATTTAAATTTCCACACACACCCCTCAAATAAAACTGCCTTCCCAATAAGTTGTGTGTTGTTGTTTTTTTAAAAAAAACTAGCATGCTAGGAGACTAGTAGTGCCAGGCAAGCATGGAGGAGGGGAAGTACCGTCCTCTGAAGACAGCATAGAAATTCAGTAGGCCCAGAGAAGAAAGACTGGGCAATCTATCCCACCTTGCCAGCCTCCTCGCTCAGCTTCAAAAAACTCCCGGCAAGTTGTCAACTACATGACTGCTGTAAAATAAAGAACTCTCAGCTGAAGAAGCACAGGTAAACCACAGGCTTACCAACAGAGGAAGTCCTGAACCACTGCCAGAGCTCTGCGATTGGTCAATAAGATCCTTAAGTGACTCGCCAGACGGAATAAAGGCTTCACCCTGTTCCAGGTCACGATTATAACATCCTCTCTTTGCTACCCACTTGCAATAATGCCTGGGGGGAAAAATACATCTTGATATAACATGGTGTTATTTTCAGTAACTATGCATACAGTGTCATAATTCCCAAAATATTGCGCACTGATGGTTTTTTTAAAATCAATTTTTGCATCAGTGAGCAAATGTTGTCTATATAGTTTCATTTCTTGCTTTTCAATTTTGCCTGACAAATGCAAACTGCACACAGAAATGAATACCTGAACTGAGGGGCCAATGTCATTTGAATTTGTGGTCTCCTTTTTTATTATTATTGGCTCTGGATATTAAACCCACATATCAAATCGTTGGATCTCCCAGTTTAGTTCTCTGCATGCTAAGCAGAGTGGGAAGAAGAGCACAAGTTCAAGGTCCCCTTCTGATTTTACTGTGTACAGAGTTAAACTCAGATAAAACTGAACAATTCATAGCTAAATTAGGACGGTGGCACCCTAATCCTGAATATGTGTGACAATGAATAAGCTGTGGTGCCACTGTAGCCTTTCTGCAATGCTGGCACTGAGGCAACGTTTCATGACTGGTGGGTGGGTGGGTTGCATAGCTGCTGCTATAATCCATTCTAAGCTCTCCAGTGCTGATGCAGCAAGTGACTGAGCCAGATTGCAACTTTGCTTTAAAAAACAAAACCAAGGTGAGTTACAAATGGCAAGTTTCAGAGGTAAGACACTAAATATGATACAAAAATAGTATCATGCTGAGTTGCCTAATTATAGGGTTTAAAAATTCCAATGTCACATACTGCTCAGATTGCTATCTTTACTCTGTATTAGGTCAATAGTGCAATCGTCTATATGTCTACTAAAAAGTAGGTCCCAATTGGGCTTTATCTCAATTAAGCGTGTATAGGATTGTAGTCTAAGGATCAGTTCACAGAGTCCTCTGGTGCATGCACAGGATGGAGCACAATACTGAGTCTCTTCTGCTTTCCCCATTCTTCCTCCTTGCATATGGAACATCAGATCATAGAATCAAAGAATCATAGAACTGTAGAGTTGGAAGAGACACCAAGGACCATCTAGTCCAACCCCCTGGTATGTATGTATGTATGTATGTATGTATGTGATATGGTATGTATGCAAACACAACCATAAATAGACTCTGACTGCCATAGAAAAGGGTATACCCCAGATCACATGCAGTACTCTAAATCAGTCTTCCCCATCTTGCTGACAGCCAGATGTTTTGAATCATTAACTACGTTAGCAAGGGCTGATGGGAGCTGTAGTCCAAAAATACCTAGAGGGCGCTCGATGCAGGGTGGGGACAAGGCCATATGCTTGAAACACACTCCTATATTCTGGTATATGTAGAGTGTACACAATAGTGAGCTGTCTGTGCCAAGTTTCACGTCAGATTGGTTTCCATACATGACTATTTTCACAGTGATGCAAATCAAACCGTGTTTAATTCTAGAATACCTCCAGACATTCTTAGTGATCTAACTAGTTAGCAACAAATCTGCAATACACTATGCATGAAAAATAGGATATCACCCAACAAGATTTTTACCTGTAGCAGAAACAGCTAAATAAGATGATCATAACTATTATACAGACTGCCATAGAAATAAATGCAGCCATCCAACGTATGCTGCCATCAAAGATGCCACCTACATAAAGGAACAAAATATTAATATAATTAAAATGAAAGGTAAATTTATCTCTGGGAAATATGAGACAAACTTAGGGAATATTGGAAAGCTATCCATCCCCACACTGCCCGTTGCAACTCTTACATAACTACATATACAGCAATTGTGTGGAAGGCCTCCTTTTAACCAGTAGGCATGCGGGATCCCCAAGGATAGGGCTCCTGTATTATTTTTATTTTAAGAATTCACTCATTCTTTTTAATCAAATGCAGTAAGACTTCGGTGCGTGATTTACAGGACATTTTCCACTACCACTCCTCTGACAATCCAGCTTGGTTTAGCTTCCTCTGATGAAACACAATAACTATTGAAAAACAAGTTAGAGAAGCGGGGGGGGGGGGGAGTTAAGGTACAGGTTATGCTTACTACTTTCTTATTACTGCACCAGGAAATAAATACACGCTTTTCGGGGGTGTGAATTAAAGCAAAGTTGAAACTGGTGAAAAAATCAGGAAAGTGGTGGGGAGACTGCTGAAGGCAGCAACGCTGATGACTGTGATGATAATGATCACGATAATTAACATTAGCACTTTCAAGTGGTCAAAGCACTTCCCATGCATTATCTGAAATCCTTACAGCAAACTTGTAAGTCAAGTTAGTACTATTAATTTCCATGTTGCAGATGGGAGGGAAGATACCAAGAGTGAGTTGCTTGCCTAAGGCCACCTAGTGAGTTCATGACAGAGCTGAAATTTGAACCAGGGACTTCCTCATTCACAAATGAGCCCAAACAATGCTCATATCTTGGGGGCAGGTCCTCACGCAGATCCATAAAAATGCTTTCCAAACAGCAAGCAGCATCCTAAATTTTTAATGATCCTCTGGAGCCCCTTGAGAGGGTAGTGATCTCTTGACTGGCAACATGTCACTGTTTGCCTGTCAAGATGCTATAATCACTTTAAGGTCTCCAAGCTCCTCAATCTTGGTTGGGGTGATGAGCAAATATGATAGTCAATGCAAAGTATTAGCATGGGCAGAACAGCAAACACAGCTAATTTGGTTCTATCTCATCCAAAGGAAGAAAGGGCAACTTGGTCTGTACTGAGATCCTCATATGAAATGACTTGTATATTTAGTTGTAATAAATATAGTACATAAAATGACAGAGGGCTGATTCTAGAAGGTGGTGCAGTGTGACTAATGTTTGACTCTGGCATTTATGCTATGGGGCTCCAAAGGGTTCCTTTCTGCCACCCCCTTTAAGATCTACATCAGGAGTGGGAGGGAGAATTCACCCCAAGGGTAGCATTCCCTCATAACCAGTCTTCTGTCTGCCTGAGGCTATGCAGCTGGTAGTTGGGGAGAGGGATTTATTGGCTGTGACACCCTGTCTTTGGAATTCACCCAGTATCTATCCCAACATCTTTTTGGTGCCAAGCAAAGATAGTTCTATTTCCCCAGACTTTTTTATATCCCATCATGTTTATGCTGAAATAAACCAACTTTTTGATGCTGTATGCTGCTTTGGGTTTAGCTGCTGCAGTCAAGGGGAATAGTGGAAATGCTAGTGCCCATTTAAAAACCTGGTTCACATCCCTAAGGATCCTGCCTGTGGAATATTTATTCATTTTCTTCCATTTATGGCCCACATTTTTTTCTGCTGCAGAGCCCAAGGTTGTGTGACATGCATGTATTTCCCAGGTGGACACTCATCCAGGCACTAACCAGATCCAGCCTGATCATCTTCAGCAGGTGGTGGTCTCACATACCTTCAAACCATACTCTGGAAATACTAGAAAGCACCATACCTGGACTTATGGGAGGAGGTAATGTGGGCTGCAAATCTCGATTGCAGAAATCTGTCCGACAGCATTCAATTGTCCGTCGGGGTTGTGCTTTTGGAGAGTCCTATAGAGAAAAAGAAATGATGCATATTTTGTCACAAGTATTCTCTGAACCACCCTCTATAGCTACATAAGTTATAACAAAGGGAAAGATTAAAGTTATGTAGATTTTTGCTAAGTAGATTAGATCAGAAGAAAACTGACGAGTGGGATCTGCAGCAAAATGTTCTACCATGGAGTACTTAGGTTTC
The DNA here is from genome assembly GCF_027172205.1 of Podarcis raffonei. Taxonomy (NCBI): domain Eukaryota; kingdom Metazoa; phylum Chordata; class Lepidosauria; order Squamata; family Lacertidae; genus Podarcis; species Podarcis raffonei. The sequence goes on from NC_070606.1 coordinate 25,046,329, forward strand.
CAGAAAGCCATGCCTTTTCCCAGGATATTGCATTCTATTCTTATCCCCTCCACCCATTTTCTGTCCTGCCCATTCAAACACACACACACACACACACACACACACACACAGCAGAGTGTTCCCCACTTAGTGCCCCACCTATTTTTTGTGCTTCTACAAACAATTCAGGTTCATACAATCCTGTCAGGACCTTCTTATGTCTGGCATTTTGGTATGCCACTCTGAATCAGTCTCCCGTGCACATTATGGGGACAATAATATTGAGCTTTACAGCTTTGCTGTAAGGGTTTTAAGACAAACTATTAATGTTAGAAATGATAAAATTGGCAAAGAAATAATCTCCCAATTTTAGGCTTTTGGAGCAAATTACTTGCATGAACAGCAAATATTGGAATTAAGTGTGGGGAGCTGCCTGGGTTCACATGCAATAGAAGACAGTTGGAATACCTTGCACTGGAAGTCTGAGCCTTCATACTTCATGCAGCCTGAAGCAAGTGTAATTTCGCCATTTTCTTCTTCTTCGATTATGGCAAAGCAATGTCCATTAGTTCTGGAACAGATGAATTGACTTCAATTCTCCGTGTACTGTTCTGCATTCAGCCAACCTATTTATATCTATTAGATTATTGTCTAATGGACACATGGCACTCATGATACTGCACTCAAAGGAAACAAGGGACTTCAGAACAGATAAAACAGGGTTGGATTTACTTGATGGTGTGGGAAAGTCACGGTAGGTACTCCAGGGAGATGAACTATTCCTGAAGACTACATTCCAAGATTAATGCTAATTATGAAAAAACCTTTAAGACTCCTCCTATAAATTAGTCATGCCTATCATGTGACACTGAAAATATTGTACATACCCATGGAAAATCAGTCCTCTATTGCCTGCAAAAATCAGCACTTAAACCAATTATTCAAGGCCTAGTAATTAAGCAAACACCAATTCAATATTTTCAAAATCTGGAAACAGGTTTAACTGTGGTTAAGAAAGTGAAATACCTGGGGATTAACATGACAGCTAAAAATGGGAATTTGTTTAAAGACAACTATGAAAAATGTTGGATGGAAGTGAAAAAAGATTTAGAAATTTGGTCAAATTTGAAGCTTTCCTTGTTGGGTCGAATTGCAGCTATAAAGATGAATGTATTGCCTAGAATGTTGTTTTTGTTTCAAACATTGCAAATTGTGGACAAGATGGACTGTTTCAAGAAGTGGCAGAAAGACATTTCTAAATTTGTCTGGCAGGGCAAGAAGCCCAGAATAAAATTTAAGATATTAACTGATGCAAAGGAAAGGGGTGGATTTGCCCTGCCAGACTTCAAACTTTACTATGAATCAGCAGCGTTCTGCTGGTTGAAAGACTGGCTGCTTCTTGAGAACACAGACATTTTGGATTTAGAAGGTTTCAACAATGTTTTTGGGTGGCATGCATATTTGTGGTATGACAAGGTTAAAGCACATAAAGCATTTAAAAACCATATTGTTAGGAAAGCATTGTTTAATGTTTGGATTAGATATAAAGATTTATTGGAAAATAAAACCCTAAGGTGGTTGTCACCAGTGGAAGCGAAAGCTCAGAAAAAGCTCAATATGGAGGCCAGATGGCCGAAGTATTGGGAAATTTTGGAACAAGAAGGAGATAGACTGAAACTGCAGAGTTTTGAGAAATTAAAAAACAAAGTGCAAGACTGGCTTCATTATTATCAGATAATGGAGGCTTACAATTTGGATTTTTTCACCTTTGGTGGACGTGCCCTAAGATTAAGGCTTTCTGGGAAATGATGTATAACGAATTGAAAAAGGTATTTAAATATACCTTCTTGAAGAAACCAGAGGCCTTTCTCTTGGGTATGGTCGGCCAGTTGGTGTCAAAAAAGGATAGAACTTTCTTTATGTATGCTACAACAGCAGCAAGAATACTTATTGCAAAGTACTGGAAGATGCAAGATTTACCCACTCTGGAAGAATGGCAGATGAAGATGATTGACTGCATGGGATTGGCAGAAATGACTGGCAGAATCCGTGACCAGGGAGAAGAGTCGGCGGAAGAAGATTGGAAGAAATTCAAGGACTATTTACAGAAATATTGTAAAATTAATGAATGTTGAATGATGTCGGATAGAAATTAAGGGGTTTTTTAGCTGTAATGCTTTGAGATAAGGATTTGCTGAATAAATAAATTTGAATTGGACTACAAGAAGGGGAGGTATGAGAAGGTCAGGGAAATATGTCATTGAAAACTAAGTATTGTGAACTATATGTGTTTTTAAACTTTTTTCCTTTTTGTTTGTATAAAAATTGGAAATTTTAATAAATATCTTTAAAACAATATTTTCAAAATCTGGAAGCTTCTCTGACTGCATCTCATAATTTGAACTGTTTTTAAGAGAAGCCAACTGAAATATGGCTCTTCAATTACTCTCAAGCACAAAATTAAATAATGAAGTCTAGATTAATCTCCCTCAACATATGTGCCAAGATCCAAGTCTGTTCAACCAAATAGATATCATTAAAATTTGGTGCTATAGAACTTTTCCCTCTTTCTTTCTTTTTCTTTTTTCATTCTCATCCTATCCACACATAAAAAGGTATCATTCATTTCAATAGATTTTGTTTCCCATTAGCTGTACTTGAGATTTCAGCCTTTGAATGCCTGGAGATTCAAGCAGAATGCCTGGAGATTCAAGGCAGCTAAAGGTAAAATGACCCCTTCGGATCAATAATAAAAAAGTAAGAAATCTTTCAATTCAGTATTAATAACATTTAATAGGACATTTATGACCAATCAAAACATATGCCTTCAAAATTATTTGATGGGTTTTCCATCTTAAAAATTATATCTACTAGACTTATCAGCTACATGAATGTAATACTTGGATATAGAAACTATATAAAAAACAAACACTAGAGGGCAATAAAAAGCAACAATTCTAATGTGATCAACGATTTGACCAAATCAGATCCCCTTATGCTATGCAAGAAGAACAGGTTGTTTAGCTGTACCTGTAGTTCTCTGAGTAGTTATTTGTGCAGACACACATGTGCAGACATGTAAGCTAGTCTAGAGATTTGGCAAGTGCCCTGCCCCCACCTTCCATGCTCACGCATTCAGGGACATAGCTCCTGCATTCTTGCTCAGTTCAAAAACCACAGCCCTATGGGAAGACTATGCAGGAGATAACAACCATACTTACATCTACTGTGGGGAAAGGGAGTGGGTTGTGTGTCTGCACAGATGACTATTGGAAAGTCTCAGGTTACAAGTAAGCAACCCGTTCTTCGTGGTCTCTGTGCTATTGCACACATACGGGTAGTAAAACAAGCTAGCTTACTAGAGGCAGGAAAGATATGATGAGGTCAAGGACACAAGTGCAGCCCTTCCAAAAGACATTGCTCAGTTCCATTTGCCTTGCAATCAAGCAGATTACAGATGAAAGCCAAACGTTGTAGCCAAGTAGCAGCATGGTGGAGGTCCAGCAGTGGACCTTGGAGGAATACCATGGAAGTCACTACAGCTCTGGCTTTACTTTATAGTAGGGAACTTTGGAGGTCTGTAGGCATAGGCACAGGTGAACTATTGAAGATACTAGTGGGTGAAACTAGTGGGTGAACTATTGAAGATACTAGTGGGTCTGGCACCCTCATAACAAATAAACAGATCCAGACTACTCAAAAAGCTTTTGGTTCTGGAAAAATAAACATTCAAAACTCTGAAGCTAGGTTACGAAAGACAATGGCCTCATTGTGGTGGAATGAAGAGGCAACCTTGGGAAAGAACAAATATCTGGTTTCAGTACGACTCTGATCTGGTGTATGGGAGTCAAATATGGGAGCTCAACACTTGGAGCACGCTTATAACTCACACTCATCATCACACTCCTCACCAATGTAATTGCCACTAAAAAGGTACCTTGGAAGACAGTAGGTTTCCTGAATGAAATTTTCTGCAGGTACAGAAACCATATTTATGTCTCCTCAGAGGCCAGAGAGAAGGTATAGCCAAATTCTAAGAAATATATTAAAAGCTTTTAACCAATCCTCAATTCAGAAAGTCATTTCACCTGACCATAATAGTGGAGTGGTACCTCTAGATGCGAACGGGATCCGTTCCAGAGCCCCGTTCGCATCTAGAAGCAAACATAACCAGTGACGACACATCTGCGCATGCGCGCACCGCTTTTCGCCGCTTCTGCGCATGACGTCATTTTGAGCGTCTACACATGCGCTAGCGGTGACACCCGGAAGTAACGCGCTCCGTTACTTCCGAGTTGCCGCGGAGCGCAACTTGAACGAGCTCATCCCGAAGCACATTCAACCAGAGGTATGACTGTATATGAACTGAAAAAGGGTGGAACAAGGGAACTGAGAAACAAGAACAGACCATGAAAATATTTGAAACCTTTAACCTTACTATAACTTGTACATATTCCTAATTACCTAATAAGAAAACAGTCTGAATTCTGCCCACAACACTTACTTGCATGTATTGTTAATGGCATTTTCTGGACAGTGCCCTGAGCAGTAGCACTGCAAAAAGGGCAATGTGTCCTCTGGAGCTAGGGTGACTCCATCTTCCTGCTTTTTCTGATCAGGATCAGTCTTCATCCCTGTCCCATGAAGCATGCTGTCTAGATTCTGCCCTGTATAATGTAGATACAAACATAATGGTTTGTTTCGGAAGGCAGGCTTTCACTGAAGGTTTAGAACTCTCGGCTGCAGTAGCCTCTGTATAGTCCTTCTGTCTTGGCCCCAAAGCAAACCTGGAATGCTCATTTGCATACTTAAAACCTAACTTGGAAACTTATTTACCTGTAAGTGAACCACCACAGATTTCTTTTTAATTTTTTAAAAAATCTGACTTTCAAATTAACAAGCATAAACGTAGGTAATTGAAATATCAATGTTAACATTCTGATATTGCAGGCAGCTGAGCATAAGACAATAATTATGTTTTAATATCATAAATGTTGGTTAGTTCTGTCCTGATAATTATATGAAATTTAATGGAAGTGAATTCCAAATGCATTTCTCTTTTTTTTTGACATTATCTCAAAAAGTAAGGCGTTTAAAATTTTCATTTGGTTGTTGAGTTTTTATTCCTACTAAATTTGTACAAACTTCTACTTTGATAGGGATAGCAGGGGTGAGGAACCTGTGGCATTCCAGGTGTTATTGGACTACAATTCCCATCATCCCTGGAAATTGGCAGCACTGGCTGAGGCTGATGAGAGTTGTAGTCCAAACATCTGGGGGGCACCAGGTTGGGGAAGGCCACATTTCTCAGATTGTGGGTAAACTGAGTTTCCCCTAACACTTAAACATTCATAAAATTGGAATATTATTTCAATTACTATCCATAATGGGCACAGAATCTAAGTTAGCCTTCATCAACACGGTGCCCTTCCAAGGACTGAGCATGCTCAACAGAATCCAGGAGCCAAATAACGTTGTGGAAAGCGGAGAAGAAAAATGGAAAATGAGAGAAGTGAACTCAGTGCCTGAACCCCTTGTAGCTTACTAATATCCTGAGAAGGTCATAGCTGACTGACAGGCAGACTAGCACCCTGAACAGGAACACTGCGGGGTGGCTGGGTGTGATTTTCTTGCAGGTCCTTATTCCAATTTAATATCAGGATCTCAACTACGTTTGACCTTTTAGAGAGACTGGAAATAATAATATAATTCTATACAGCAAGTTTTTATACATGTTTGAGTGGGACGCGGGTGGCACTGTGGGTTAAACCACAGAGCCTAGGACTTGCCGATTAGAAGGTTGGTGGTTCGAATCCCCGCGACGGGGTGAGCTCCCATTGCTCGGTCCCTGCTCCTGCCAACCTAGCAGTTTGAAAGCACGTCAAAGTGCAAGTAGATAAATAGGTATCGCTCTGGCAGAAAGGTAAATGGCGTTTCCGTGCCCTGCTGTGGTTTGCCAGAAGCGACTTAGTCATGCTGGCCACATGACCCGGAAGCTGTACGCCGGCTCCCTCGGCCAATGAAGCGAAATGAGCACTGCAACCACAGAGTCAGCCACGACTGGACCTAATGGTCAGGGGTCCCTTTACTTTACTTTTATAGAGGCAATGAATATCACAACAGCCAAACACCTGCTGTCCTTCCAATTACCGTATTTTTCGCCCTATAGGACGCACTTTTTCCCCTCCAAAAATGAAGGGGAAATGTGTGTGCGTCCTATGGGGTGAATGCAGGCTTTCGCTGAAGCCTGGAGAGCGAGGGTCCCGCCCGGCTCCCGATGGCCACGCAGAGCTGCCTCCAGTCCCGGGCTCAGCGCACTTCTCCCCATCACCAGCCCCACAAGCTCGGGGGACAGTGGGGAGGCGGAGCACGCCTTCCCGCTGTTCCCCGACCTGGTTCTTCCAGCCCCGCACCTGGGGGGGGGGGAATAAAAATATTTTTCTTTATTCCCCCCCAAAAAAACTAGGTGCGCCCTACGGGCTGGTGCGTCCTATGGGGCGCAAAATATGGTATCTTAATTTCCTGTTGAGGTTTCCCAGGTTTATAGCAATAGCAATGTGATAATACAGTAATATCAAATAAAAACAGCACTAAAGCAAAATCTGCAGTCTTAACAGTTATACAGTGGAACCTTGTCTTACGTACGATTCCAGTTACAACCTTCAGTAGGTGCTTCAACGTATGAACTTTCCTCTAGATACAAACAGAGGCCTTGCTAGCAGCCCAGAGCTCACCCGGCTGGCTGCGGAGAAGTGCTGGAGCCTCCACTGCCAGGGAGAGGGTCCCCATCCCACCCCCAAGCTGTGGAAGAGGTGCCACCTGCAAGAGGCACAGCAGGGCGCACTGCAGCCCCAAACCCCGAGGAAGTCCAGAGAATAACCTGGCCTGGCAAGAAGAAAAGGTGACCCTGGCCAAAGTGAATCAGCTCTTTACTGACCCTTGCCCCACCCCCAGCTTGTAGCCAGGTAAGCCCACCCACCTTCAGTGCAGGTAAGAAAAAAAAATTGTTAATTTTTTCATCTACAATACTGTCTTATTTCACAGTACAGTACATTGATTATTGCCTTCATTTTATGGATCTATGGTCTTGTTAGACAGCAAAATCCATGTTAAAGTGCTGTTTTAAGGGGTGTTTTTCATCGTCTAAACGGATCAATTCACTTTTCCATTACTTTCTAGGGAAAAGCATGCCTCTACTTATGCACATTTCTAGTTATGACCAGACCTCCGGAAAGGATTATGGTTGTAAGTAGAGGTCCCACTGTAAATAATAGAGGCAATTAGCCAACATAATACATAATTTTCAGGAATTCTTCAAAATGATTTTAAAAACAAAAGGCTACGTAAACTTGTTCCATGAAAGAGCAGCAAGTCTATCCTATATCTGAGAGAAGTACCGAAGCTAAACAGTCTGATGAACTGTCACCATCCAGCTCCCAGTAGTGGCCCTTACCTCCCCAGGGGTTTCTGTGGGACCATCTTATCCTGAGGTGAGCAGAGAAGCAGTTACTGCTTCTTCTAAACAAACAGTGGCATTTCCATTTTATTGTAACTTTTTAAAATGATGCCTGTTGTGATATTCTTTTGTGAACCACTTAATGAGGTCGAACTGAGCAGCAGTATTTAAATACTTTAAATAAATAAAACAGGCAGGTATCTTGGGATATCTCTAACATCTTTGCTTTCTTGCTTAAATGAACCTTCGTCTATGCCTATAAATTTCAGTTGATTGACTTTTTCCATGACTCAGCTCACAGTTTACATAGTCTTCTGGGTGATTCAGAGAGGCCTATACCTGAATAATGACTTTGCAATTAGTCTCAAGTAATTAGTCTCATAAAAACAGCCATATCTACCCTGATTCCCTCCTTGTCAAAAGGAGGCTAGCAGACTCTTCTGACTAGCAGCGTGTGCATTCACTAGGTAATCTTCCCTGTGTGAGGAAAGAACTTGATAGCTTAGATTCCTTAAGTGCACTGTGTCCTTTTTCTTTTAGGGTCTTTCGTCTAAAAATATTATAGCCGCCACATTAACTCAGAAATATCTGAAGCTTTCACTGAATAAGACTGTCCATAGAGATGGAAATTAGTCAACAGATGCAAATGCTGCACCATTTAAAATAGAAAGGAATTTTATCATTGAGTTTAGTATAAAATGCATAAATAATAACAACTTATTATTATTATTATTATTATTATTATTATTATTATTATTATTTATATGCCACCCATCTAATTGGGTTGCTCCAGCCTGGGAGGCTTCCAACAAATTAAAACATCAAACAGAACCTGGAATATTTTTTTATAGCAAAATATTAACATGTCAATGAAAGTCAATTAAGAAGCATGTACCAAATCAAAACATTTTCCAGCTTTCAGTACTAAGGTCTATTATAGTAGTTAACTGCCCCCCCCCAAAGTACTGGTTTTGAAATAGAAGACTAACCAAGAAAGCCTGCTTCTTGGTAACCAGCTCTTATATATTAACAATAAAGTGGAATCATAGTACTAAAAGGTAGGCAGCATGTCCTGTTAACAACAGACAGACTGTTTCATAGACTCTCTATGAAAGTTATGTTAGAAATCTCCCTTTCTGTAAAAATGTAACTGATGTTTTTTGTTTCAAAGCAGAGGGTTTGAGAGTTGCTGAAAAAGATGGAAACCATTTTCAGGTGTGCACAAAAAAGTATTCCATTTCAACAGCTTTCATGTTGTTTCTACGTTTCAAAAACTACAGCAGCTTATCTGCATCTATTTCAGACTGCAGTTAAAACAGAAAATGTTGGCTATGCACATGAACATTCCATACATCAAAAAACTTTCTTTTTCAAACGTTTTACAAGTATGACTTTACCTTGAACTTGAGAAATGATGACTGCATAGAACCCCAGCAATCTGATGTAAACTTTCAGACAAATCATTGTTCGAATATAAATCCTTCCTGTGCACTGTCAACTTTGGCAAATTGCCCTGCTGCTTGACAAGTTCTAAGCTGGACTGTTTAGCAAAATCTGCTAGAAGACTTGGTGGCCAGTTGAAGCAATGGTTTAATTATTCCAATTTGTTTTCTGGAAAAAAGAAACGAAACAAAATTGCATTTTTGAACAGATGAATAAAATTATGCAAATTCCCCAAACCCTGAAAACGGGAGGGGGGGTATCAAATGGACAAGATACAGTAAAAGCTTGAAGTGATAAAACATATACAAGTATATTTAAAAGACTAAAATATGACCTATTTGTATTTTAATCCACTGGATAACTATACAACATTTTAAAATTAATAGTTGACAACTAGCTGATTGATAACACCTATGTAGCTAAAAATGTGAAATTGCTGTAGAACTTAGAATTTTAAAAGAATGATAATAATTCCATTCTAACACACCAGTGCACAAACACCTACTAGAAAAAAAGATGTTTCTTTAAATACAAAGCTGTCTAGAAAACACTTTTCCAATGTTTGCTCAACTTCATAAAAAGGAAGGCAGTAAAATTTGCTCTACCATTTTGAAGTACACTTCAGAAACAAAGTGGGCAAACATGGTTATATTAAAATGTAGCAGCTTTTAGTAATCTCACAGTGATGCTTTTGAAATGATTAATAGGGCCTAACTAGGTCTCAGAGGAATAAACAGCAATTTGGACACCTAGGTAGTTAATATAGACAATACAGATTCTGTGTTAAGATGAACAGAACACTGATTTTGCCTTTCTTTGGCCTCTTGTTTGAGTGGGCTTGACCTCCTGACCCCTGTCAGCCTGGCGCTATTCTTGAATGAAAAAACTTGTATTTGTTCAAGGATGTGCTGCAATTACTGTTAGTGGCTGCTTCTACCATAAATAACTCAATCTGTCTGTTGGCAGGACCCAAGAACTTTTCATTTTAATTACTGCTTCATAGGCATTTAACATGGAGGCAAATTACTGGCAGAGCATAGAGGTGTCTGTCACTTTCAATTTGCGCATGCAGGGGGCATGCAGCCTTCGACCTGTGGCCTACTTTTCACACATCTGTGACTTCTTAGTAATGAAGAAACAAAGCAGCTTCCTCACTACAAGAAATAGAACCATTGCAATGGAATAGCCTATCTGTGGATACAGCATTTGATGTATATTCAACGTTGGGCTATGCCCAGCGTATAATAGTTGTCCAGAATATCTCCACCTAAAGCTTCTTTTAAAAGTCTCAATGAATATTTTAGCCTTTAGGTCTCGGATAGTGTTGCTGTTTCAAAAAGTCTTCAGCTTTTATTGTATTGATTTTACATTTGCTTTATGTCATTTCAGACTGTACACAGCCCTCAATATTGTCACAGAATCACAGAATTGATTCTCAATTAGAAAACCTTTTAAAAAAGTGACCTAAAGTTTTTATATCCCTGAATCAAGTTTCCATGACTGGCAGATTGTCTCCTTTCAGTTCCAGAATAATTTCCCCCACTCAAAATTATTGTGCATGTGTACACACAGATAACAATTAAAAAGTTAATAAGTTGGGCTGTACGCCCCGCCGTAAGTTTTGAATCATCCCAAAATAAGCATTCAAATTTCTTTTATAAGATGGTATTTGCATCCAGCCCAACACTTTCCTTCAGTGCAAGTCAGTGTCAAAATATAGCATTCACATGCCAAATATAGTCCAAGAACGTAGGAATGACTAAGAAACTGTGTGTGTGACCCCAAAATATTTTTGGGCACCATAAATCATATACCCACAGATCCAGGACAGTGTCCTCAACAAGGTGGCATTGAATCACATCCAGCCCAAAGCTTTCCTTGGGTGCAAGACACTGTAAGATGTGTGAACTCACACAAATCAGCACAAAAGACTGTCAAATATGGGGTCCCCACACCAGTAATAGTCAACATTACTGGACTTTCTCCTAGATTGTGTGAGCATTTGACGTCTGATGGCCCAAAAACAACAGGGCTAAAAGGACCCAAGTATCCAAAATTAAGCTGATTATATATAAGGGATGAGGAGTTTATCTAGGAGAACCTAAGACAATGTCTTAGGTGTAAGAACCTAAGACATTGAGTATGGCTTTAAGATTATTTTATTTTATTTTTTACTTTCTTTCCCCCCTTGAAGAATCAGAGATTGCAGGCAGGCAGGCAGAGCTGCAAATCCTGCTTTCATGACCCATATCCGGAGCCAGGTTGCAATTTTCCCTGGGGATCAACTGGCTGATGATCTGGTGTTTTTTCACCTTACCACATAACTTGTGGCACAGCTAACTTGCATAAACCACTAGGATTTAGTTACACTAAGCTTATGCTTCTAGAGTGGCAGACCTTGGTCATTTGTACTTCCTGTATGTAGCATACTAACTTATTTGATTTTTACCTCACCCTATCAACAAGGGCTAACACATACTCCTAAAATAAACCCTTGCTTATCCTGGCCATTTAAAGCTTTTCTCTAATACATTCTGAAAGATGCTCAGACATTTGAGTTCTCTGAGAGCCAGAGGCAAAAGCATTTCAGAGTTGTTTCAATGCCATGTAATCATTGTAATAAAAATGAAAATGAATTAAAAGTGCAAAAAATGAGGCTATGTTCAACAAAGAAATGCTTTGATTAGGAGGGTTTCTGGGTGCAATTTAAAGAGCAAAATGAGTTGGCTTAATGTTTTAGGATCAGCCATGTAAGATTTACATGCACTTGTTTGATATTAATAAAATGCATTACAAACAATTTGCCTATAACAGAGGACTGTGTATTTCAGAATATTTTAAAAGATTTTAAATTGCCATGCTTGTTCATAACTGGAGTGGCCAATGTGATACTCCACGTGACACGCAATATCCTTGGCTCACTACCCACTTTGTGGTGAGGGTGGTATCACCCCTCCGAAAGTACTAGAACTTAAGAATAAAATTAGAAGAGTGATGCTCTTTTCCACTTCCTCTTTCAGCTCTATATGATTTTCAATTATCAAATCAGAATTTGAGTAACTGGAAAGTGGAGTAGCTGAATGAGGAGGGGAAAATGAAGTAGAAATGAGTAATAATAATAATAATTTATTCCCCAGCCACTCTGGGCAGCTTCCAACCGAATATTAAAAACAATACAGTATCAAACATTAAAAACTTCCCTAAACAGGGCCACTTTCAGTTGTCTTTTAAAAGTAAAATTGTTGCTTATTGCCTTGACATCTGCTGGGAGGGCGTTCCACAGGGCAGGTGCCACTATGGGGAATGTACGGTGCTACAAGCATCAGGAGAGAGGGAAAAGGAAGAAAATCAAGAAAGAGAAAAAGAATGTGAGTGTAAGTGTGCATGCCAGATTCATTAGAATAGTCTGAATGCTATATACTTTTTTCATGGTTTCTTTCCCCACTCATCAAATCACAGATCCTTACAGGTGCTCCTAAGTTTGACAAAGGATCCACTGAAAACCATCATCAATTTGTGACAGCTGCATATTCCTGCATTGCAGGGGGTTAGACTAGATGATCCTAAGGGTCCCTTTCCAACTCTAAAATTCTGTGATCTATTCATATGTCACTTCTGTGTCTACAGACGTGTTCTGTGATTTGTTGGTGGGTTTACTGTCATCCAATGTATAAGTTGCTTAGATTGGGGGCTGCCATACCAGCACCAACAAAGGCGTTCCTTGGCATCCCCAAGGCAACCTGTCATCACTCAGCTGTTGTTGCCCACCAGCCACATGGAGTTAACACAGCTGGCACTCCTTTTGTCTCGAAGAGGATTTTTTTCCTTAGTGAGGAGGGTGGGTAGGAGGCAAGAACAAAGAAGATAGTGCTGTTCACTAAACATGGCTGCCTGGCAGCCATGCAGAGCTGGAGAGGAACTTTCTTTGCCCTATGAAGGAGCTTTTCTCAGTGAAGTACAGTGGACGCTTGGGTTGCGAACGTGATCTGTGCAGGTCACGATTCAGCGCTTCTGCGCAAAGCGCGATTTTGTGCTTCTGCACATGCACCGAAACCCGGAAGTAACCCGTTCCGGTACTTCCGGGTTTGGCATAGTGCGCAACCCGAAAATGCGCAACCCGAAACGTCTGTAACACAAGGTATGACTGTAGTCAGGGAAAAGGTGGCAGAGATAACTTCCATTCACTCAGCGTTGTTGCCCACTGACAGATAACTTCTGAACTAGAATCTGCAAAAGCCCCATACTTCATAAAATGCAATAGTGGTACCTTGGGTTACAGACGCTTCAGGTTACAGACTCCACTAACCCAGAAATAGTACCTCGGGTTAAGAACTTTGCTTCAGGATGAGAACAGAAATCGTGTGGCGGTGGCGCAGCAGCAGCAGGAGGAGGTCTCATTTGTTAAAGTGGTACCTCATGTTAAGAACAGTTTCAGGTTAAGAACGGACCTCCAGAACGAATTAAGTTCTTAACCCGAGGTACCACTGTACATACTAAAAACTGAACTCGTAAATAAAACCACCAAAATAATCTGCTACAGGTTCATATTTATTTATGATCCTTATACCTCACCTATGGAATTTAAACAGCCCTCCATTTAAAGTATGGTGAATTGCCAACTGCGATTAATAAATGTTAGTATTATGTTGCAGAATGAGTTCTCCAGGTGCCCACTTTATTGCCCCTTGTGTAGAGAAATCATAGCGTTCAAAAAAGGATATTAATTTGCTATACAATTGGTATTTCTTTTAAGAATTCATCATCTCGCTTTTACTACCTAGTATTAGCATACTGAAAAGATAATAAGCCAAGAAGAAATGCTTGCTATCATTCTTCAGCAAGACATGCAAGCTGATAACTTTAGATTACAACATTCATTCCTTCAGGAATAGGTAAGCCACTTAAGTAGAACTCCAGCTGGATGGTATGCCTCATTTCTAACTGTATAGTGTGTGCAGATGAAGGTTTTGAAAGGTTGAGTATGAATAAATTAAATAAAACAGAGCCAGAAGTTAAATATAAATGCAATTAACAGAAATGGGCATTTTGCTGGTCAGTGATTTGTGCGATCAGATATTTTAACCATGTGAATCTAACAAAACCCTGTTCAAAGTCGGTATCTTCTCTTAAAATAAGCTTTTTGTAATATTTATAGTTTTATGTCAAAATCTTTTCAAGCTGAATTTGAGGTTTCAATTGCAGCCATACATTAAATAAAGCCAAAGCTAGGGTTTTAGTCTATGAGAACTGAAAAGCAGATTTCAGAAACTCCTTTCTCTCATCCCCCTCATCTTAATTCTCTCTGTCTACGTAGTAAGGTTCCTTTCTTTGGTCATCTGCCAGTTCCATAAAATAACTTGGAGTAAAGCGCTCCCCTTTTCTTGGGCCCCTCCCCTTAAGCAGCCCTAGGCGCCCTGTCTCATATGCTTTTCAAGGCGTGCTAGACTACACAGCAGACTTTCTGGCTCCACTTCCATTGTTTGCATGGCTGCATTGCTCCTTATCCACAGACTGGATTAGCATAAGAATACTGTCTTCTCCTTCAGTAAGCAATCTCCCCCTCCTGCCATCCCCTACAGACAAAACAGTGAAGGACTTTATTTAAGGATAAAATGTTAAAAGCCGTTGTTTTGCAGTTCAGTGTCGCTATATAAAATATTAAGTAATTCAGAAGAATGAGGCACACAAATTCTTGCATACCCACAGTGCAAGAAAACTTGGTGTTACAACTTTCAGCCTTCTTGGTATGCCAGCGACATTCCAGACAATTAAACAAAGAACTATCAGAATATTTAAGGGAAACAAATATTTTGAATTAGATAGGGCTGGGTTTTGGTGGGGGTGTTTGGGATGAAGAGGAGAGAAATCAATTGATTGTCAACACATTTTTAAGGGTGCAAGATATTAAAAACATAGGGCATGACCCTATGTGCTCTGCGGATTTTAATCTGTGGAACTGGCTTCTAAGAATTTGAATGGGGTAGACGTGACATATCTGCTGGGGGGGGGGAACCCCAGCTATAGTTATGGGAAAGTGTTTGAAGAGTGAAAGTGTAGAATGATAAGTTAGACTATACAATTTGTTAAATCATGTCATCTCAGGACTTACGCAGATGAACTTTGGGTCAGAAGATCTGCCCAACTCGTTAGTATCATTCATTAACATTTGTGAATCTAACACTAAGAATGTAGAGGGGCAACACCAACACTTCAGATTCAATGCTCCTGGTTGCTTCACAATAGATAAGTAATCAGAATCAGACTGTAGAACTTCCTCCCTTCCTCTCTGCCATTAGAGGGGTGGTGGGGGAGTCCAAGGAAGTGGGAGAAGCAATACATGGAGCTCACTCTATTATTCTTGCATTACTAACTGCTAAGCTAAGAGTAGTATTACACAGAGCCCTAGCATTTATCAACACCAGGCTGTAACACACTTTTGTTTATAATTATGATCTAATTCACAGCAACTCATTCTCATTTATGCACAAGGCAATTAACACACTCATTTTATAGAGTGAGAACTGAGGAACTGATGATTCTAAATTGTACAGGATGGTCAAAACACAACACAATTGTGAAGAGCTCAAAAAGGATTTCTAAAAGTTGTGTGAATGGGCTGTAAAATGTTAAAAAGCAATTCAATGTAAACAAATATAAAAATGATGCAGGGGGAGACGACTTAATTTCGCACAGGATACATGGTCTTGATGTCTGAACCGGTGGTAACTGACGACAGCAAAACCTTGGAGTTCAGAGAGAATAGCTTGATGAAGATGCCAACCCAGTGTGTGTGGTAGCTGCAGAAAAGGCAGATTCCATGCTAGGGAACTTTCGGAAAGGAATTTAAAATGAAACTGATGATATAATGCAATTATACAAATCTATGATGCGGCTACACTTTGAATACTAAGTACTGTTCCGGTCATCTCACTTCAAAAAGGAAAGTGTAGAGCTGGAAAAGGCTCCAAAAAGAGCAACAAAAATGATCGATGGGATAGAATAGCTCCCCATGAGGAAAGGTTTTAACAGTTTGGGATTTTCATAAAAGATCAATAAGAGGAGACATGATAGAGTTGTACAAAATTATGCATTGTGTAGAGAATGTGGATAGAGACAGGTTTGTCTCTGTCTTTCAACTAGGGGACATTCAATGAAGCTGAATGTTGAAAGACTCAGGACAGACAAAAGGAAGTACTTCTGGAAACAGTGCACAGCTAAACGATGAAATCTGCTCCCATGGGAGGCAGGGATGGCCACCAACTTCAATGGCTTTTAAATAGGATTAGACAAATTCATGAAGATATGGCTATCAATGGCTACTAACCATGGTAGCTATGTTCTACCTCCACTTTGGGGTTTCTCAATATCAGTTGCTGGAAACCACAGGAGAGAGGCGGCTTCCCATAGGCAACTGTTTGGCCAGTGTGAGAAGAGGATGCTGGACCAGATGAGCCACTGGCTTGATGCAACAGGCTCTTCTTATATTTTTATGTTGCACATTTATTAAATGTCCTTATGTTTGGAGGTGCTATTTGCACTGCATATTCTGTTTCCAAAGGAGCAGCTTTCCCCCCGATTGGTGAAAAGAGGGTAGTATCTCCATTTGTCTGCTCAGGAAAGAGTACCCACAGCCAGAGTGAGCAAACTACAATGGTACCTCCAGTTATCAACTTAATCTGTTCCAGAGATTCATTCGTAACCGGAAACCGTTCATAACATGAGGCGTGCTTTTGCTAATGGCGCTTCCTGCTGCTGCTACTGCCACGCCGCTGGAGCGCGACTTCCGCTCGCATCCCAGGGCAAAGTTCGCAACAAGGGGCATCTACTTCCGAGTTAGCGGAGCGCAAAACCTGAAGCATTCTTAAGGGGGACGGTACGTAACATGAGGTACCACTGTGCTGTGGAAGAACAGAGTCACACAAGAGTGTGAGTTAGCAACAGTGGCATTCATGGATCTTTCCCTGCTGAAGAATGGAGTATAGTGAGGCATGGGCATAGCTGGGGGGTGGCACTAGCAGATGTCTTTTGGGGGATATTTCTACCAGTGATTTCCTCTCAAAAAGCTCAACAACTTTGGCTGATCCCCTTAAAAAATGCTTTGCCTGCCCCCCTAACGAGAAACCTAGCTACACCCATGCAATGAGGGCAAAAGGATTGACAGAAACTACTTATTCAGTGAGTTAAGGACTACTGGAATGAAACTAATGGTCAAAGCAGATGCAACCTTTTAATGTGAGGTGAAAAATACTTTAAGACACATTCCAGAATGTGTGTTCAAACCATTCCCACTAAACGCAAATTGTTCTCTCTCTCCACTCTAACCGAAGTAGATGGAGGGGAACTCTGAACTGGCCCTTTCAGATGCACAGTTATCTTAGGATCACCATTTAAACTGAAAAGATCTAAAGTCAATCCAACAATTCCCAAGATCAGGTTTGTGTGCTGTTTTACTGCTGGAGTGCTTCATTATGAGAAGTCTGAAGGAAACAACACACAGGAAAAGCCAGGATCAGAAACCATGGATTGATTCTAACTTGTTCCAATAAACTAAACTCTAGAGTAACTGTAGTGACAACCATAGTTATTTTAACCTAAAAGCAGATTCTTCCAATCTCATTTTCATGCCTGAACTACAAAAGAGAGGGCAAACCCAAGGCTCATGTCCAGATTCATTTATATAATACTGAAACTATGGTTTAAGCATGATGTTCAAACTCGGCCAACGAAACCTACAGTGGTACCTCTAGTTGCGGACTTTATCCGTTTTGGAGTGCCGTTTGCACCCCAAAAAGTCCACAACTAGAGAGCCTCTTCCGCGCATGTGTGAGGTGCGATCAATCGCTTCTGCACATAGTGCGCAGGTTGCTTCTGTGCATACGCGGGCGGCGAACCCGGAAGTAAATACTTCTGGGTTTGCCACGTTCGTAAGCTGAAAGTCCATAAGAAGAGCAGAACACAACACGAGGTGTGACTGTATTTTGCACTGATTGGAATGCAATGAGTGCATTGTGAGCAACTGTCCTTAGGAACTATGGCCAAAGGAGTTTCAATAACAGAAATACCAGAGTTTTCAGTGTTGCCCACAAAGGGTATCAGAAAACTATTAAGCTGAGCAGAACAGTTGGCTGATAGTAGAGGAAGTTGTGGAGCAACATTTAATTCAAGTTTGTAAGGACTCCTGTTTTGTCTCTCTTATCAAGTAAGTGGTTGATTTCAAGTTAGAGCAAGATAAACAGGCAACTATGTATTTTTAGGTATCATAAATGTGTTATGACTAAACAACTATGGACACATTCTTTCACAAAAATGTATTCCCTGAAGCTCAAAACAAGGTAGTTCTAAAAACAGTTTCAAAACAGACTCTAAAACAAAACTTAAAATTTCAGTAGATGAACAAAACAGAGTACAAAGATGATGTTCACACTTCAATAGCAACAGACTGGTATTTTCCCTTAGTTTTTTAAAGTGTTAAAATAAGGTTGTTTCATGGTACCCCCCAATTCATGAAAATCAATGCTAAGCAGTGTTGATATCGGGGGGGGGGCTTTTTATGAGGAATCCCAAAGTTTCTTAGCATAAAATTATAATGTGCTTGGGAAGGAAAGCAAGTGCTTCATTTCTGTGGAAGAGGAGTGAAAATTTTAAAGGGACACATATTTTAAGGAAATGTTGCTTGGGATCATTATATATTTTGCCATGTACACAATATTTACCTAAATTCCCCTATGATGCATTTTTATGAATCTTTTGTTATGTTTCTCCACAATTTCAGCATTTACAACATAAAAACACAATTTAAAACTGAATGTGAAATAAAACTAGATACTGGATCAAGAACTTCTCACAAAAGTAAGTACAATGAAAGCTATCTGAACAGAAACAAAATCATAATTTTAATTATTGAATTATCTCATTTTAATAGCAGGTGAAAATTACAATAATACCAAGCTAAATGTTTTACTAGAATGGGCTTATTCTACTTGACACTCACCATTATGTCCCAAATTTCAATATCATGGATGATTTTTTTCATATCTTTCCTTTAAGTTGCCCTGAATTTTTCCTGCTATTTGTTCCCTTGGACTTTGGTTACTATTACTGCATCAGTATCTTCAGCAAACTCCCTCTTGTGCCTTATCCAATGAGAGCATTCTGAAGGGGATAAATGTATCCAAGCCTATCTTTCAAACTAGAGAGTAAACAGGACCTTTCTCTTAAAAAATACTCAGAAGTATAACTTTGCCAATAAGATTTCATCACCATTCATTTAAAACAGTGGTTCTCAGAGGGTGTGGTGCACCACACAAGTGTGGCAGGAGAGGCTGAAAAATGTGCTGCAAAGATTCAAGGACAATCAAAGAAACATTTTAGTGTAGTATAATGTAAAAATATTTTTCTATTTTCAAAATATGAATAACTAGCTTTTCAAAATGAGACTAGGAGCATCAAGTGATACTGCAAGCTCACACTTCTCATTGAGTTTGTATACACACTTAACATACATGTGTAAGAGGCTCATTTAGAATTATATTTTGGAAATGAGTCATGTTCTTATGTAGCTGCATTGTTTCACACTTTCTGGATGTCCCATGATCATGTTATGAAGTAGTTGTTTTCTATATGATAAATCAAGCACTGCTAGTAGTTGATTCTTCTTGTTTTGCAATGTACTTCTTATCAATAAAATAATGTGGTGTGGTGTGGTCCAGAGAAAAAAGTTTGAGAACCACTGCTTTAAACAATGACATACTAATGTCCATCTATCTGGGCCAGTTTCTGTTGAGACTCATTATTATGTGTCCAACCATGAACAAACTTCTGCATGTAATGATAGATCAGATATTGGACCAATTTTACCCCATAAACGGAACAGCAATCAAAAACATCTGAACTGAGGTAGACTATTTTTAAATATCATATGCTAAACCAGGCTTTCTTCACCTCGGCCCTCCAGATGTTTTGAGACTACAATTCTCATCATCCCTGACTACTGGTCCTGCTAGCTAGGGATCATGGGAGTTGTAGGCCAGAAACATCTGGAGGGCCGAGGCTGAGGAAGCCTGTGCTAAACTATTATTTTTCTGCCAAGGGTTAAGGCACCATCCTTTTTGATCTTCTCAGCCACTCTGACCAGTAGGATTGGTTGATAGTTTGCCTAGAAGTTTACAAAGTGTCTGAAAAGGGATTTAATCAGCCTCTCCAACAAGGAGAGCCAACAGGCATTTTATATGAGATTTTCAAATATGAAATACAATGGACGCTGATTGTCAATTATGTTTCAAGTGCCTGTAATGAAACTCATGCCCTCCTGCTACAGTGAGGACTAAAAAACCAGCACAGCAAGGAAGGCTGGTTCGTGTTTTTTGTTTTGTTTTGTTTATTTGCAGCTTTGAATCTGACCAGGAGATATATTATAGACCCCCCTCCCCCAGAATTTTGCTAGCCACCTTGAACTTTTAAGATAGGCAGGATATTGGTGCTTTAAATAAAAGTTAACATTTCTAATCCAACAGCCCATAAGAATGTTATATTTGAATTGAGCCCATTTTTGAATGGATGTTTGTTACCTTTTGCTGATGAGTGGGATGAAATGGTGCTGTAGAGTTGATATCCTGCAAACTTGTTTCATCTGTATTTCCACTTCATCAATTCCAAAATAAAATTGTAACAATGCATATTTCTTTAAAGCTGTAAGACAGGAAGAGAGTTGGAATTTAATTTCAAACAGGCTTTTTAAGAACGAAAAAGATGTGTATGTGTTTCATCCTACCAGCTATGGAGTATTTGTGCGCATAAATGTTAGTCTGCAAATAACACAAACTAACACTACACAGCCTCTCTGTACTGTGTAGCAAAGTACTTTGAAGGGGCTTTCAAAAGCAGTCTGTGATAACACCATGAATCCCACTAGGCATGCCTGAGTTGTTGGATATGCCTAAAGTAGTTATTTGGATGCTCGCCATCATCTGTAATGATGCACAACAACACAATTCTTCAAAGTGTTACATACATACAGGCTCAATTTTCATATTCAATTAACTGTATATAATTCAGGATGACAACCAACAGACTTCTATAGTCTTGGCATAGTCAAAAACAAAAACAATTGAAGTGGGGATATAAAACTTGATGTAGTAACTATGTTAACTTAGGGAAGGACTGGAAGAATCTTAACCATCTGGTTGCTGAGGCTTCTAAAAATGCTATCACTTAGGAATTTAAATATTCTCTCAGTTTCCTATGTGATCTAGTGCCTTAAAGAACCTGTAATAGTTCCTAGCTTGGCCCTCAGTTTTAAATAAATTGTTGCCATAAATAAGATCTATTTTGACAATTCACTCCCCAAAATTGCATTCCCATCTCTTTTTAAAAAAAATAAAAAGCAGTTCTATGGGGAAAGGCAAGTGATTAAAACGGTCAAAGTTGGCTTTAACTTAAGAGGAGAAATCTTGCATTGTGAATACGTATTTTGGAAGGTGGGGTAGTATGCTGGCTCCTGGACTCTGTATAGCAGCTATATGGCTGATAGGGTGTGGGAGAAGTGGAAGAGGTTGAGAAGTAGGTTTGTATAACTACAGCAAGCCACTCCTGAAAAGTAGGATAATTATGCTGGGATGAATCTTTAGAGGAACACAATTCTCTGCACAGACTATACCTACTGTAAACTTCCTCCCCACCCCAGCAAGATGGATAGGTTTGTCGGAAATACAGAAGGGTAAAATGGAAGGGCACTGCTCTGTTTTCTCAGCCCTTATTGTGGTTCAGAACTCTTGTGTGGTTCAGATCTTTAAGAGTGTCCATGTACATGCTTCAATATTTTTGTGAAACTGTATGTAAATCTTATGACAGATTTCCATTTGGAATGGCTAGTATTCACAAGGTTGAGACCATGGCAAAATCACAAACGTGTTCAGCACCAGGAATAAATTTGAGGACTAACCATTCATTAAGATCTACAGGTCAGTATAAAAACAGCTTCCTTGTGCCTCCTGCAGAAATATGTGTGCGTGTGTGTGTGCGTGTGTGTGTGCGCGTGCACACACACACACACACACACACACACAGAGGAACATAACACTGATGAAGGGAGAAGCAGCTGAGAAAAATGTCTACACAAAGGCTCTGTAGCTTGTTATGTGCCTACTTCAAAAACACTAAAGATGTCCACCCCACCTTCTGTTATGCCATCAAGTGAAAGAGCTGAAAAGTTACGAGCTATTTTGACACCAATTGATGGTTGCTCTTCACCTCCAGTGGGAATGCAACATGACCTGCAGCATACTCCTACCAGCTGCCAGAAAGGCTCCATGACTATGCAATAAATTATGCTACTTCGATACTATTAAAAAACACTACAAACATAAAAATGATGCTGTTGCACATGCATGTTGATATGTAGCTGGGCAAAAATAAGGGTTCTAAATCCTAAATCAGGAGTGGGACATATGGAGAACCACAGGTGCCTCATTAGTGCTTTAGGATTTTGAAGTCGATTTTTGTCCAACTACATTGTGTCAGCATGCAGAGTTCAAAATCTTGAAGGCCTGGGTACCTGTGGTCCTTCAGAGGCTGTTGGTCACCATCTCTTCTCAGCCCCCACTAATGTGGTCAATGGTCAGGTTGCTACGACCAAAAGCAATTGATGGGTCACAGGTTCCCCAGTCCTGTGCTAAAGAAAGACTTCCACATTGTCCATAATGTTCTGGTTAAGCTGAACACAGCAAGCTAATGAGCCTGACTCAAGCTAATTCCAAAGGTTAACACGTGCAGTTCTGCCTTTGGCGTGAGCAGACAATCAAGCACTCAGCCCTCAAAAAATTAAGTTTCAGGATTGCTACCTCAAAGCTTCATAATAACCTTTGTCATTACAAGAAGGTCATAATGCTTCTGCCTCCATGCACATTTGTAAGTATTCCTATCATTGGTTTAACAGGCCTTGGGAATCAATAATAAATTTGTGTAAAATGGAGCAACCCGAAACTAACTCAAATATCAGATAACACCAGTTCTTAAAGACTGCAGTCTTTGCTGAATAGACAGGCTGACATTAAACCTCATTATCAAACACTTTTTATATTTGGAAAATTCTTGTTTTTTCCACAAACTATAGAATATAATTGTAAAGCCAAAATATAAAGTGTTTTTCCTAGGCATTTGCTGAAATCTCATTAATCTTGTTAATGTCTATTGGAACACATATAAACCACTGAAAATAGGAGCATGGTTCTGGCTGTACTGACACCAACAGAATATCTGCTATATCATTTTCCTGACAAACCTACATGTCCTATTTGAGACCTTATTAAATTTCCCACAGCCACAATGTGTGTGAAAATAACATCCACAAACAAGCCCAAGGTTTAGCACAGATGGAATCCTGAGACGTTTTGTGGAAAACTGTGGGGCCAGTCAAAGCCCCACCCCACCCCAATACCATCAAGGAGACTTCAGAAGTGATTCAATCAATCAAACTCCCTCTCCTGTTGCCACACCTTATAGCTAAAATCACTGACATGATCACCTTCTGCAAGAAGAAAATGCAGGCTTGTGGGCAGGGCTGCTTCAGAAATGCGGACCCATAGGCTTTCATGGTTTTGACCAAACTGCAGGAGGCAGTGGAAGACAGGAGTGCCTGGCATGGTCTGGTTCATGGGGTTACGAAGAGTCGGACACGACTAAATGACTAAACAACAACAACAAGGCTTTCATGAAAGAGCGGCACAAACTTCAATGAGCTGTAAGGAAGTTCGATGAACTTCACAACAGAACTGATGTAAAGCAGCCTGTGTTAGTTCAGAGGGCATATAACACACAGTAAAGTGAAGTTTCTTCCACTTGAGAAGTAATAGCAAACAAGATGGAGGAGCGCTCCAACAGTACCATGCCGCTCAATTTGTTAATAAGCAAGTTCAGTTCATCTATTATTTCCTCCAAAATACAAAAAAAGATTACCAATCCAAAATATTCCTCCCCATGTTTTAAAAATCTGCTTAAGACCTATTTCCATGATTGCATGCTTTAGGCATGCAGAAAGAATCAAACCTCAATTCTACCTCTCCTGTATTAAGGGTAAACAAGGGAGAAAAATGCTTGCCTAGGAATTTCAATGCCTTAAGGCTGATCTTAGGAAGAGAAGCAACTACTTGTGTTGGCTTCATATAAGAAGCAGGTGTTATTGTAGTACTGCCAGGGGGGGAAATAGGGGAAGAAAGTTTTTCAAATGTGAATCAGTTGTGGGATAAAAACTAGAGGCTAGATACTGCAACTGAACTGAACTGAACTGAACTGGCCACAATTATTCTCTTTCCCCAAATTATGGCAAGACATCTTGATCCCCACCATTTTTCCTGTGGTTATGTCTATGGATTACATATTCTGAGGGATGTTTCAGAAGCTGTTTACTAACTATACATGCCAATTTCATTACTTCTGTAATTTTTCCAAACACAGAAACTAAATACTTTACAATAGTTTGTGTACATCCCATCATAGGGCTACAGTGGTACCTCAGGTTAAAGATGCTTCAGGTTACAGATGCTTCAGGTTACAGACTCCGCTAACCCAGAAATAGTACCTCGGGTTAAGAACTTTGCTTCAGGTTGAGAACAGAAATCGCACAATGGTGGCACGGCGGCAGCAGGAGGTCCCATTAACTAAAGTGGTGCTTCAGGTTAAGAACAGTTTCAGGTTAAGAACGGACCTCCGGAACGGATTAAGTTCTTAACCTGAGGTACCACTGTACTTCACAAAAATACTATAGCCAACGACTTTAAAAAGACTATAGAATTTTTACATGACCACAAGCAGTTACAGCAGTCTGTGACAATACTTTGCTAAAAACTACAAGAGCCTTTTTTCCAACTCGCAACTTGAGAAAGAAATGGTCAGAGAAATCTCAGAAACAGGCATATTTCAATCTGGCTGAGACTTTTACACAGTGCTTCCTGTGTATATCCACACTTGAAGTATAATAAAAGCAGACTTTTCAGTCACTACATCTTTAACTAGCAATAAACTGATCAAAGGTATCATTCTTTTTTTTCACAGTTCTGTTGCATGCATACAACTAAACTAACTGCACAAGTTAAAAATAGAAAGTCCATATTTTGCATGTCTGCAAACTAACATCACATCTTTGTGGAACTCAATGTACTAAATAGCCATGCAAAACATTATTTATTTATGTTAAAGGCAGGTATTACTAGCTATAAGAATGATCGACCTAGTATAAACACAAAAAGTTGAGAAAAAATATTAGCGATGTTCCATTAAAGTTAGACATATTTCTTACAAATGTATTCATGTAAGCCAACCTTTGATTTTTAAGCAGCTAACTGCATGGATAAAATTGTGCATTTGCTTATGTAGTCCCAAGATTAAAGGCAAGTAGTGCATCACACAAATAGTTTGAACTGGATTCCTCCTCCCCTCCCAACTAAATTGATTGAACCACCATCTGTGTGTTTCCAAATTCCAGGTGTATGGCAGACATCTTTCAATCACCAGCTCCTATAAACTTAGATTGATGTGCCTTCCCCACCCTTGCTTTCATAATCTGCCCCATATATATTAATCCTCATATGGTCACATCAATCTCATAAATGTGTCTGAAAAGGGAGAAGTCAAAGATGTGGCAGTTATTGGCATAATGGGAAACTTTAGCCTCTTGAGAAACAAAAATCATGATTTGCCATTGCTCTTATTTTGCTTTACATCATAAGCTGTGCTCAAGACGAACTCTTTTCCTACCAATGTCCCTGATCAGCTATGGGAAACCAGCAATATTGTAATAAACGTAACCATCTGATCACCATGCCTGCCTCTCTGAATCAACCCCCCAAAATGTATGACCCTTGCTGATTAAGCTGTCGTCTCTCTCCTCCCACACCACCCTCCTGCAGCCTCCTTTCCACCATTAAGAGGTATGTTCTTACAGGACGTGGCCAGGACAGGAGCATACTGTCCTGACTGCAATGAAAAATATTGAGGGAGAGAAGGAGAGGTACAAGCCTTTCCTGCTTCATTTGATTACAACTGAGCTGAAGAGCTTTTTGAGCATAAAGAGAAAATGCACGTCAATGTGTAACTATTACTAGTGGTTCATTTCTTTATGTAAGAGTGCATGCAGCCTTATGAGAGAAAGTCAACAAGCAATTTCCTCCATTCCTTCTATAACGGAACACAGAATTAAGAATAAAGTACCACCTCATGCACACAGTTATCAACTAGTTAGGTTAGTTTTTGTTCACCCTGAAAAAAAAGTAAAGGGACCAAAACTTTCTTACACGTATAAAAGTAACATTTGGCAAAGTAATAACTAAAAACACGACAACTGTGATTATATGATCAGCATAGTAGATGATATGGCAGCTGCACTTAAAAATTCCTAGAGAAAAGAAAAATTGTTTTCCCTTTCCAGGCCCCCTTTAAAGAAAATCTCTTTTGGTCTTTCCCCTGAGTGGGGGCAGGGCTAAAGACGACTGGCAACTGTGTATTCTAGCCAGCATGTCTCCAGCCTTCAAGTGTAGTGGTAGGCTCTGGAATGAAGAATGAGTAACTTGATCTTTTCCCTTCCCTTCTGCTTCACAGCAACATTTAGAAAGTAATTTAACCTCTTAAAATGGCATCTCAGCACTGGTTCATAGAGTTATTCTGCTGAAAGCGGGAAATATTAGGAGTTTTAAGCTTTTTTTCTTTTCTTTTCTTAAAGAAGAATTTTAGAAACATTTTTTGAAGCATATCTATTGATGTATGTCTGTTTTCAGGAATTGAGGCATCTTGGTTTCACAATAAACTTATAGCACAATGCTAAAAATGTTTACTCAGAAATGTTATTGATTTCAGTGGAACTTGTTTACGATTAAAGTCTGTGATCCACAGCACTTGATAGTGTAGCTCATATCTTGAATTATCTGCAGTGCTCTCTACATGTGTTACTTTTTTGCTTAAGCTGAACAATTGTCATTAAAGTCACTTATATTCTGAAGATTTTCTCTGCTCTGCTTTCTAGGGAGGCTGCTGTCTTCTTTGATGCAATGGATATTCTACCAATTACAGGAGAATAACCAAGATGCAAACAGTAAAATGGATTTGCTATTGGTTATACTGTGTATATATAAATGGCACGCACCCAATACAAATAAGCAAACTGTGCAAATGATTCCTGGACATGGCTGCAATTACATAACAATTTCAATACCGCTCTTTACAGTCCATCAGTACATTAACCATTATAAGAGCCACAGCAAACTCCATTTAAGTTCTGTACAGATACTTGGTTCAGATATTATATGGTTTGGTTATTGGGATGTACCTCAGGTTTGTGTACTTTTATTCTCTCCCATCCAGGTTCAGGGTAACTACAGTGTGCTGTTAAATCTAATCAGTTTGCCTGCAAACCAGCATTACAAGCTCAGTTCAAACAATGGTTTCTCATTTTGGTTTGAAAGTAAACAATGGCTCACAGTGACCATAGCTTGCCTCATTCAGACATAAAGGTAAATTATAGTTACCATGAACACAGAACTGAAAGGGGGAACTGGGAGTGCAAAAGGGGAGAAGAGAGCATCTTATTGTATGGTATGGTCAATGTGTCTCAAACAAACGTGAAGTGGAGAGTCACTTATGTTTGTTATACACCAGCTGGGTTCACATGTAACACTAAACTATGGTTCAGTGCTGTATATGTTAGCTGGAATTAACCCAAGCAAAGCTTACTCCTCCCATACAACAGGGAGCTCTTTGTCAGTGTTTACTTCCAGTTTCTCCTAATCTTGCCTTATCATGAACTAGAGAATCACAGAATCATAGAGTTGGGAGGGAGGGGAAACAAATCAGTTTCATAGCCCATGGTTTGAAGTCGGTCTGATTTGAAACCAATTATTTCGTGATAAATTATGATCCCTAATTTGCTTACAATAACAAGTTGAGTGGGGCAAACATAATAGTAAATACTGGCAAAGTCCTTCTCATTCCTGAACTTCAAGTTAAACCAAACCATAGTTTAGCATTATGTGCTAGTGAAGCAAATGTAAAGCACAGATAAATACAAAATTCATTTCAGTAACATAGAGCTGCATCTTACATGTACATTTTATTGTTCATCCACGACTTCCTAAGTCCAGGAAGGCTGATTCACACTGCGACAGGCATGGGTGGGAAACCTTACTCTGGCAATGTTCTGATGAGCCAGCATTTCTCTATAGGACAATAAGCTTTAAGGACAGGGGTACAGAAATACTTATTACCCCCCCCCAGTAAATCTCCTACTGTTGAACACTAAATTAATATGGAAGATATGTTAAACTGAAAAAATGTAGCATCAGAAGACTAATGTCAAAATTATTTGGCATCCTAATCAGCATTTGATTTTCACCAAAGAATGAAGCAATACAAAGCCCTAGCTATAGTCTCAGCTCACATTACCACTATGAAAAAGCAACAGTACAGCATCCTTTATGCACTTTCATAATGTCTCTGCTTTATTAGGCAAAATAGTCTCCATGCACTCATTCTGGCATCTTTGAAAATAAATTAAGAGAAAACAGATGCATTGGCAGAGATGCATGGAAAGCACTCAAACTTCAACCATGTCAGGGATCTATTGTGCTATAAATATAACAACATGCAACCTAAGGAGGCTTCTCTACTGATACACTTGTCTTTTCCATAGCAGCAGTAAGCAAATATGGATTAAACGCTTCATGAAAAAATGAGAATGCCCTTTGTTACTTCTGTAACACGGTCAATGACAACAGGTTTAGCTGACAGAACCACAGCTATATAAAACAACACAATAGTAACCAGTACAGTAATAAAAATGTATTAAGCAAGCAGTAAGCTTCTCTAGTATAGCAACTAATAAAAGAGGGTATAATCGATCCCAAGCTAAGCTCCTTTAGTTATTCTGATTCTAACATAATTTAAGCTTCAGTGCTACAGTCCCTTATCTGGGAGTGCTTTGGGAGGCAGAGGTGGCCTCTGTTGCATGGATTTGTTACCAGCTTAAGTGAAATTTGGAGGGTTGCAATGAGAGAGGGGGCCCTTTCAGTGGTCACAACCATCCATAGGAACTATCTACGCCAGGATGCTTGCCTAAGGCATACATTACAATCCTTTTAACCAATGTGGACTTGCAACTGAGTACAGTACATGTGCATAGGATTGCATTGTTTAAACAGCTAAACTTGGTTTGATTGCACTCAAAGAAGGTTCATGCAGAGCAGCCCAATTCACATTACCAAGTGTAAAGAGTAGTTTAAACACTATGGACTGTATCCAATGCTACTACTCCATTTGTGCAATGTAACTTTCCTCTCCTCTCCCCTGCACTTCAAAATTTGCTCCAGACCATTGTAGTACCTCTGATATAGATTTGAGGGTTGCATGGGCAGAGAGGAAGGGAAGACCTTGTTGTGTGACTGGAGGTTGTTCATGCAGCATTGAATACATTCCTTAATTGGGAAACATTTTCTTTAAAAAGTGTGTTTTACTGCCTTTCCTTTCCTTTATATCTTTATCTGATCTGAGAAGGAAGTGAGGGTAGTTACCTCAGCTTGAACAACACATGAATCATGACCGAGCTGTATCTTGGGGTAGAGAATATGCACCTGCAAATGTCCTCCTTTTCTCCTATGACAGCCATACTTGGAATCCTTTGGAAGCAGGAATGGGTAAGACTGATTAAAACTACTATATAGGATAAAATGATCTAGAAGAATCTATCACTAACACTACTAAAATGAATCAATTTAAACCTAGGTCAAACAAACGTTTATTTCTTTATTACATTTATATCCCACTTTTCATCCAAGGAAGTCAAGATGTCATACAAAGTTTCCCCCCTCCTCATTTTATCCTCACAACAACCCTGCAGGGTAGGTTAGACTGAGAGACTGTGATTGGTCCAAGGTCACTCCATGAGCTTCGTGACTGAGTGGAATTTCAAGCCATGGTCTCCCAGGTTATAGTCCAACACACTACTACTAGATCACACTGGCTCCCATGAGATATTTCAGGTATCTCTTCTATAAACATGCCGATTGATTTTATAACCATGAATGAGGTCCATCATATCATGAGCAGATACCCACTCACACAACAGGCCTTCATCTTTTCTTCCCCACCACTTCAAAATCTGCTCTTGAGTCTTGGGGGATCGTCTGGAGCAGATTTTGGGTGTGTGCAGGGAGCTGGATGAGAAAGAAGAGAAACCAGAAATCCAGTTGCACAAGTGCATTTCCATTGCCAAGTGGCTGGACATCATTCAGTATCACTCCATTGAAGCCCTTCTCACTCTCTCACAACAGACAGAGGTAGAGATGGGATGTTTGTGCAGATTTTATTTCCCCTAATGTCCGAACACACTGCCAGCACACATATGTGAGCTTGGGGATGTGCAGGAGGAAGGTAAACAGAGTGCAGGTGGGCCCTCTCAGAATTCTTGATGAGCATGTGCTGCATATCACACTCACTTATTTACCACTCTATAAAACCATAGGTATCTGACAGCACACTTTAGAAGTAGACCATGCGCACTTACAGGAGCAAGGGCACTCAGGGTCCTTTACTTGAAGTCTCAGTCCCCAGAATTTTTCTAGAGCAATAGCTGGTAGTGAGCACCCACCCCTGCCTGGATGGGAAGTAGGTGCTCATGTCCGGGTTTCAATCTAAAACTCAATTGGCTGGTAAAAAATTGGAGTATAATCACTACCCAGCAGTGTTAGAAACTGGGGTAGAAAAGCTAGGAGCCTGTGGGCACCAAAACAGAATGTCTAGTTGCCATGGGGGGGGGGGTCAGCAACACTTTTTATTTATTATTTTGATAAGCACAAACTAATACACAATTCACATAAATGACACATTGTTAATATCACATTTTAGTAGAAATTATGTTTACAGTTTTCAAAACACTCTACTCTTTATTGTTAAACTCCTTAACATATTGTCTATCCTTTACATATACTTCGTGGCTTCAAAGCACATGCATTTCAGTAATCCTTGAGTGTCAGCCAGGCACAAAAAAATGGTACCCAGCCTTTTTGAGGTGCTCACAAATAAAGAATCTTTAGGCACGAATCTTTAGGCCTGGCACCCTGCTAATTTCGAACACTGCCACCCACATAGACACAGTAGATGACCCAATGAAACAGGATGGCAATGATACAATGATACAACGGCTTTCTGTAAAGCTGATTCCTCTCATCCCTTTTTGCTCACTCATGTATAACATTTCAGCAATGTATTTTTAGATTATTTCTTTCACAGTTGTACCTCTCCGCAGGCCTCATGTGCAACATAGGCAAACCTACTATCTGTTGGAATTCCTGCTCCATGATTGCAGTCATGGGATTGTTGTCTTTCACATGATGGTGTATGTTTTAACTCCACAGTGTGGGAAGTGACGGAGACAGGATGTTTGTGTTACTGTGTTCCGTGAAGTGGGACTATTGTCCTTTGTTCTTTCTTTTTGCTGTCTGATGCTAGAGAGGGAGCCATGTTGATTAGCCAAAATACTGAGTTGCTGAGTTCTGTTACGCAAACTGCGAACACTCTGCAGATCCCTAAGTGTGCCGGTGTCTGTTGGCATCGGTCGCTGTGATGTTTGGGCAGAAGAAAGCTTTTGACGCTTCCAAACAATCGACCAGGAGGGAGAGAACATGCCAATCGGGCATGTGTCTCTACCAGGGTCCTACTCGAGTGTAGGACGAGCTCCAGACACTATCTACTGAGCCAGTATTTCCTTGATAAAAGTTATTTTACAGTGCAATCCTATGCCTAACTCAGAAGCAAAATCCATTGAACTGAATACTGAACAGTGCTTATTCCCAGTTAAGTGGTTATAGGACTCTAACCTTAATGTGGGGGAAAATCATGTTAGTGTTAAATTCCCCCCTCCCATGCCATTCTTATACACTGCAAATACCAAGTAGATTTTAGCCTTCACAAATAAATACACACACACACACACGAGCATTTCAGGAAGCACATTTGGATTTTAGAACAGAAGATACACTGCAAGTCAAATCATATGAACAATGAAGTTTTCTAGTATATCAGGACATTTGGTTAGATGTCAAATTCTCAAGCGAAGGCAAAGCACTATAGCAAAATAATTTTAATCTACAGTCTGACGTGCTAGAAACATCTCTCATAACAACCCAATTGATGGGCCACTGGCCTGGGTCACAGCAATGGCTGGAACTTGCTTTTTTTAAAAAAAAAATCAGTATAACATATTGATCAACTAAAAGGATGCCCCTAATCAAACTGGACAGCAGGATTTTTTTTAAATTTCCAATGCTTATAAAAACCTCAGGTGCCAACCAACTTATTCAGAGGCATTCTCCCTTCTCTCAACCACAGGAGGAATGCCTTTACCAAGATTATGCCTACAAGGTCAAATGTGTGCATCTCTAAAAATTAAGTAAACATGTTTCATGCTTCAGAAATGTTTTTCCCATACACAAATTTAACTGATTCATCAGTTATTTAATTCAAAACTGATATGAGTAATCCATTAGAAGTGGTTGAGGGCTGTAATCCTAAAAATATTTGAAATTTTGAAATATTTGGAATGCTAGTATAGAAGTGTCCAGGCAAAAATGATTTTCTTTCTCTGATCTATGGTCACTGCACTGCCAATTAGCGCCAGTCCCAGACTAAGGTAGTATAGCCATAGCTGCTGCTTAAACACCCAGCAGCTTCAGTGCACAACTGCCTTACAGAATCATATTCATAATATGTGATTCAGGCCAGCTATGGTACAGCTTTCCAGCTGCAACTCAGGAAGGAGCAAAAGGTATAACCTATTGCCCCCTCCCAATCAGCTGCCCCTGTTCTTTTTCCTTGAATTGTGGGGGCAGGGGTGAGCAGAAAACAACGCGATCCTTTTTCTTTTGCTTGTCTGCTTCTGTCTCTACCTACTTTGCTCCTGAGCCACAGAGACAGACAGGTACATGCAAGTGAGTGGGTGAGGAAGCAAAACCTGTCTCTCAGCTCTCACTTTCTCCTTTATTTCTTTGCTTCCTGCTTCTTTAATAGCACCCTGATTGTCAACTTCTAGCTCACTTTACTCAACTTAAACTTAAGTCACTTGGGAGTAGGGGTGATGTGGCACATTTGTTTCTGTTTGTTAAACAAACCTTAATCAAAAGTATTCAATGTTCATTTTACATGCTGCATAAATACTAAATATTTTACAAAAAACTAAAAGCATTTAATTTATCTGAGTGGGGGCGGGGATCAATAAAGCACACTTGGGTAGCAATTTGTTTGGAATTTGTTTTTATTAGGATATGTTAGTTAAGGTTTAAGAAAAAAATAAGGTACTGAAATTGTATGTAGGCCTGTGTGCAAGTGCTTCCTAGGGACAATCATCTGGAAAAAGTTAATTACAACATTACAACTAACAGCTATTTGATTCATTATGTTAATGATTAATTTTATGGGGAAAATGTATTTTTAGGAATGGAAAATATTGCACAAAAAAATATAACAGTGGAATTTTTTCCACTCGAAGTCACTGTGGGTGGGAGGAAAATAGGGCTAGGAATAAGATTTTTTTTAAAGAGAATTTTATTATTTTCATTAAACATTACAAACAGCACACAGACTCATTTCAGTTACAAACCTGCACAAAGCAAAGTAACCTCGGCCCAGTATACCTGAAGGAGTGTCTCCACCCCATCATTCAGGTCCTCCTCCAAGGGTTTTCTGGCAGTTTCCTCACTGCGAGAAGTGAAGCTAGATAGAGGGAACCAGGTAGGACCTTCTCAGCAGTGGCATCCTCCCTGTAGAACTCCCACCCATCAGATGTTAAGGAAATGAACAACTACCTGACTTTTAGAAAACATCTGAAGGCAGCCCTGTATCAGGAGGTTTTTAATGTTTGAGGTTTTACTATGCTTTTATATGTACTGTAAGCCACCCAGAGTGGCTGGGGAAACCCAGCCAGATGGGTGAGGTATAAATATTATTTTAATTAATTAATTAATTTAATTAATTACTCATGCATTTGGAGATTCATCCAGATCCGGCCCAATCACCTTCTAAATCCGGCCCACGCACGGTCCAGGAATCAGCGTGTTTTTACATGAGCAGAATGTGTCCTTTTATTTAAAATGCATCTCTGGATTATTTGTGGGGCATAGGAATTCGTTCTTTTCTTTTTCTTTTTTCAAAATATAGTCTGCCGTCCACCCTCCAAGGTCTGAGGGACAGTGGACCGGCCGGCCCCCTGCTGAAAAAGTTTGCTGACCCCTGCTATAAAGCATAGAGGATCCCCTATCTTGTAGATTTGTCCCCTTCCATAGGGATTTGCTGCAAATGAACATGCCTGAGGCAGCTAGAACCATGTAAACAATGTACCCTACAGCAGCACAATGACAGAATCCTTCTTAATGACTTGTTCTCCATATAGTACATCACTAATTCTATAGACTCCCCTAGATTCCCAGGCCTGAAATTGCTGATATTTAAAGCAAAGTGATCCAATATTGAGGTAAGCGGTGGCACACCCGGGGCCCAAACCAAACTCCACTCCCTCTATGTCAAAAGGGTTGCTTTCAAGAAGAGGTTACAAATTTTCCTCAGTGCTGCCCTGGACAGTCCCAGAAAGAGATGGAGGGGAAGAGCTCAATCTGTACCCAGGGTGTCTTCCAGGAGCCCCTAATAAGGGGAATTAGTTGCTTCACCTGAAAGGCAACATAAGATAACTTTGAATGGAACACATGGTCTAGTCCTCCCCACCTCAATGTACTCTCGGAAGACTAGAGAAGAGACCCTCCTAAGAATATTAGGGGGCTGGGCAGGGGAAGGACTAGACCAAGTGAAAAATGAATCTTTTAGCTGCAGTTCATTCATTTTCAGCTTTGTATTCTTGTTATAAAAAAAGCACGCCTAGACATTCCGTTGTTGCGCCCATAACCTAGGCTTAAGGTACCATTTAGCTCCTAGCTTTCATATCTCAGTTTCTAACACTGGGCAGACAGTGCATTTGGAAGCTGCATCCCTGTGGGCATTTAGGTAGCTACCCTCAGGGGGCTGGGTTTGATGAGGGAAAGATCAGGCTACATGGTTAAGAGACAGGAAGTGTTGGCGATAGTAGATATACATTTATTGGGAGCTGGGTTTCTTGTACAGTGGTACCTCTAGTTACGGACGCTTCTGGTTACGAACGCTTTAGGTTACTAGCTCCGCTAACCCGGACGTAGCTGTCCCAGGATGCGAATCGAAATCGTGCTCCAGAGGCACGCATGCAGCAGGAAACCCTATTAGTGAAAGCGCGCCTCAGGATAAGAAGGGTTTCAGCTTAAGAACAGACCTCCAGAACTAATTTTGTAACCAGAGGTACCACTATACAGTGGGACCTTGGGTTACAGACGCTTCAGGTTACAGACGCTTTAGGTTACAGACTCCACTAACCCAGAAATAGTACCTCGGGTTAAGAACTTTACTTCAGGATGAGAACAGAAATCGCGCGGCAGTGGCACGAGGCCCCATTAGCTAAAGTGGTACCTCAGGTTGAGAACAGTTTCAGCTTAAGAACGGACCTCCAGAACGAATTAAGTTCTTAACCTGAGGTACCACTGTACTGAGTATCACAGAAGCTTTGGAATGAGAACAGGAAAGGACGCTTTTATAGATACACTGTGACTGGCAGGGCTCATAATGGTAGGGTTGGCTGCATTGCAAAAAGTGAAAGAAACAATGGGGACAGTTAAATGGAGATTTATAGTTTGATTGTAAACCTTCAAAATAGGATGGAAAAGAAATAGAAGGTGCAATGTGCCACATCTTAGAATTTAAGACAGACAGATATCCACAGCTGCCAAGCAGATGTTTAATTCCACATTTTGATTCCCTTTCTTCTAGTTTATTTTTATTGGACAATCTCAGACTTCAAAGCTGACATCTGTTGTTTGACTTTCCACAATTTAATTTACACTCTCTCTTCTAATTCCTTATGCCAGAAAATTTTTCAGCATAATAGTTTCACATTAAAAAAAGGTGTGACCCGGAAAAGCAGTATTAAGAGTGTGGAAGTCAAGAAGTAGCCTGATTAATACTGCTTTAAAATTCATTAACAGAGCATTACAAAACCCACACTGAGATCCATAGTTTCTGCAAAATACAGGCTTAACATATCCACCCCAGTTTACAAAATGTAAATTAGGGGTTTATTTGGAGTAATAAGGCTAAGCATAGTATCAATCAGTTTGTATCTGACAGCAAACTGTATTTTAATAAGTAAAATATCAAATTTTAATGCATCTAAAGAAAATAAAAAGCTATATTGGAACAATTTATCTCTATATTGCTATTCATTAAAAAAATCAGAATAGTTTACAACAGTCACCCATAAAACCATACAATAAAAACTATGCAAAATTTTAAAATCAGAAATCAGCTAACT
Source organism: Podarcis raffonei (assembly GCF_027172205.1). NCBI lineage: Eukaryota > Metazoa > Chordata > Lepidosauria > Squamata > Lacertidae > Podarcis > Podarcis raffonei. Next base: position 25,082,622 of record NC_070606.1, read on the forward strand.
ATTATGAAAAGATGCAGAACTCTCTAACACAGGTGCCAGGAGCCCTGAAACTAAGGATGGAACCAGTGTAATACAATGCCTTGGATAACCATCCAATTGAGTCAGTCCAGGAGGATACCATGGTGAACAGTATCAAAAGCCACTGAGAGACTGAGCAGAAATAACAGGGTCACACTCCTTCCCATGTTTCTCTCATGATAAAAGTCACCCATCAGGGTGACCAAGTCTGATTCAGTTCCAAGGCCAGGTCTGAACCAGCTGGACATTATAGTAAGCTTAGCAACAATACCATTGCTTTCAGCAGCTACTTGTCCATATTATTTTTGGTTACTGTCTAGGTTTCTAAGGCAAAGTTGTTGCTTCAATGCAAGCCACCTTGTAGAAAGAGCTTTACCTCTGGCAAACATAAAATTTGTATGAGGCAGTCCACTTCATTCTAGGATTCATCTGAATCCAATGCACATCCCTAACATTTACAGTGCAATCCTATACATTTGCACTCAGAAGTAAGTTCTATCGAGTTCAATTCACTTTATTCCCAACTGAATAAGAGATTACAGGTTTATACGGTCAGTCAAAGGCCCTGGATACAGACTTCCCATATTTTGAAGAAGTGCTGTTCTATTAACTACCAACCCTTGCTTCTGAATAGTTCTTAGCATGCTGTCTTCAAGTAAGTGCTCTTGCTTATTGTCCTTATTAATAAAGTCAAATAAAACCATTAGCAACTGTGAAGGCTTTCTGTCTTTAAACACGTACAAATTCTGTAGTGCAAAGTGCATGCGGGCAGCATGGTGCTTAGTATAGCTAGGCCACTTCATTACATTGCAAAAAACAAACACAGAAAACATTTTGTTTTAGCAGCCAAATGGTATGCGTGCTTGTTCAAGAAACAGATGGATTAACATGGAAAATGTGATTCACAATCTGTTTTTTCAGTGATTAAAATCAATCTAGTCTCAAAAATCTCTGTTAGACTGACACTTTTTGCAGAAAGCATTTCATAGTTCTATTCAGTCAATTATAGTTTGGCTGAAAGATTCAGCTGGCACGTTGTGAGAGAGATTACAAATCACAGTCTAGACTTCAGAGGAGATGTGCTGCTGCTTTTATTATATGCCACATTAATGATCAAATGCATATTGCTTTAAGTTATGCAATACTGGAGCACTTCTGGGGATTCTTACATTTCTACTTGAAGCTCAATACACTTTGCTCTGAATTAAACATATCTACTACCAGGTCCATTAGGAGAAGTGTGCAGTCATACAACTATCTGTGGTTGAGGAAACAAAGTTTTTCACATTTAATAAATCCTTTTTAAAACAGCAGCTTCTTAATACTGTATTGCGGGAACAGTTGTGGAACTGATCACTTGCTGGTAATGTAGTAGTATGTAAATGAGCCTTATTTTTGGAGCAAAGATTCTAGAGCAGTGCAACACATTGCTGTATGCAGCAGAATATTTTCCTATTTCTGGAACACAAGTATAATCCTAGAATATCACAATACACACTATCATGACCATGCAAAAACAACCAACCAACCTAGGCTTGCCCAGCTGCAAATAAGAATTGTCTCTAAGCAACTAGATAGGGAATATTTACAAAGACTGCTTCTTTTAATTTTTATTTTAGGCCAGATAAAGATATATGTAGGCAGGTGGGTTTGTAACTGCTTTGTGAGCTAGTGACTTCAGTAGGCTTGTTAGGTTAAACAGATGTGACTCACACAAGATTCAAGAATAATCAAGCCAGATACAGTATCTACATTTTGCACCTACAAAACTATTTTTTTAAATCAAGAATTCAACCCTGCCTTTGACCTGTTTGCCACTCACTATTAATACTTCAGTTTGCTTTCTTAGTGATTACTAATTTTCAAACTGGTTTGTGCTCACCCTGGTTTCCTAGGTTTTAGATAATCTAATTTCAGTGCTGTGAACAACAGTAAATGTGAAGTTCAAACAAGTATGCATTCCCAGATATGTATCCCAGAATCCCTAGTGCACACTGCAGACATCACTTTGGAATTTTTCCAGGCCATCTGTTTATAACGCAACAACTGTTCAGTTGTTGCTCATGTGTTGCAAGGAAGCCAAATGTTTTCCCTCAGGGAAGTGCTTGTATCTCAGGTATAATGCAATTACTATATACTGTGGCTAGTAAAAATGTGATTCTTTAGCAATCTCGCATCACCCTTCCAATGAGCAGTTCTGTCTGGAACATACTGTCTAAGTGTCCAGGGCATCTACCTGACAGCCAGGTCTTGTTTGCAGCTGGAACTCAGTTCTGGCACCTCTCAGGTGGGTGCCATTGTCATTATAAGAGAACAAGGGAGGCATTCATGGTGAGTTCTGGCACCTCTTTTCTAGAAAATAGCACTACTGACAGCATCCATGGCATACAGGTGGTAAATAACTTCCTCCCCCTCATACTTGGCGTGTAGGTGACAACACACTACAACAGTCTACTTCAGGCATGTCCAAAGTCCGTTTCGGGGGCCTAATACCTCCACAACTTCAATCCTAAAAAGCTCAACAACTTTGGTCAGCCCTCGTGGCCCTTCACTTTGAAAAAAGTTTGGACACCTCTGGTCTACTTGCAAAAGAAAAGAGGAAAAAGAAAACAAAACACAGGAGTTGAAAATGAGCTATCACAAGGAGATATCACATATGAAGATATGTCCAATGCCAGTTCTCTACACTGTTGTTGTTTAGTCGTTTAGTCATGTCCGACTCTTCGTGACCCCATGGACCAGAGCACGCCAGGCACTCCTGTCTTCCACTGCCTCCTGCAGTTTGGTCAGACTCATGTTTGTAGCTTCGAGAACACTGTCCAACCATCTCGTCCTCTGTCGTCCCCTTCTCCTTGTGCCCTCCATCTTTCCCAGCATCAGGGTCTTTTCCCGGGAGTCTTCTCTTCTCATGAGGTGGCCAAAGTATTGGAGCCTCAGCTTCAGGATCTGTCCTTCCAGTGAGCACTCAGGGCTGATTTCCTTAAGAATGGCTACGTTTGATCTTCTTGCAGTCCATGGGACTCTCAAGAGTCTCCTCCAGCACCATAATTCAAAAGCATCAATTCTTCTGCGAGTTCTCTACACTACCTGAGAGCAAATATTCACACTTAGTGCAGGGGCAAACCATACCAATACCTCGGTGAGCCACTTGTTATTTTAACTCATTGTTTTCTTTTTAGCCTATTCTATTAGTCCATTTTTGCTCTGTTCTACCACTTCTTTGAATACTTCTCCAATAGCTTTCCCTCATTTTCTTTCCACATACCATTCATGCTTTCTTCTCTCTGTGTAGTATAGTGCATCTGTCATCCCTACCAACACAGCTTTTTTTCTCAATTATCCATTCTTTTTGTTCCTGCAACCCATAGAGCAGATGAGGGCAAACTTTTCAGGATTAAGAGCCACAATCAACAGGGGGAAATGGTTGGGAGCCAAAATTTGATGGTCGGTGGAGACACCTATTTTCTGCCATCCATATCATGGTGGTACAATCTCTCAGACCAAATGGGCCGCAATAATACCTCAACACAGAGCCCAGGAACCACACGTTGAATTAAATATCCATATCGTAAATTAAAGTGTTCACCATATAGTTAATAATATTTAATATACACAATGCTTGTTCACAGACACCTACCGACCCCATCAATTGGTGCATCCCAAAGCTCACATTTCTCTGCACTATGGTATATTGTAGGCTACTAACAGAAGCAGGGACTAGGAGGAGGGGAAGAGGTGATATTCTTCTTCGAAGCTACAAACCTGAAGAGTACAGAATCCAATATATGCACATACACAAAAACCAGGAGCACCAAGTCCCTCTGCCAAACCTTTCCCATTTGGGTGGGATCGCAAGGCAACAACAAAGGGAAATGAAAGAGGTGGACTAGCCCAGCTTGCAGTGTGGCTCTGAACTATGAGCAAGGCAACGGAAAAAAGGAGCGCCTTAGCTTGCTTGCAAAAGCCCTCTCCCAAATTGTGCAGCTACTTAGCCCAGGGCTTTTCAGAAAGCAGTATGAGAGAAGCACAATACTGATGGTTAGGGGAGCATGCACATGCCTAACTCCCTATGCACATCACACTCACCTCAATGAATGTGAGTAATGAAATGCAGTGATGAGGAATGTGGGATTTTAGTGGCATCTTGGGACACCCATCGGTACTGCACAGAAGGCCTCTGAGGGTCATATGTACCTCATAGGTTGCTCACATGTGGCATAACGGTAATGTTTCAAGACTGCCAGTTATGACTGGACTATCTGTGCTTTCTCTCATGGCTTTAAACAGCAAATATAAGTACCTAGATTGTATGGGGGGGGTGCCCACATGGAGTATACCCAAGAGAAATTTACTTATCTGAGGACCCTTGCTACCTACCTAAGGTAAGAAAAAGTGGCAGGTTGTAATAGATTTTAATGGATCAACTTTCATTACCTTCAAATTTAAGAACACCAGTGGGCAAATATTTATATAGCGGTACCTCGGGTTACAGACGCTTCAGGTTACAGACTCCACTAACCCAGAAATAGTACCTCAGGTTAAGAACTTTGCTTCAGGATGAGAACAGAAATCATGCTTCAGCGGCACAGTGGCAGGCCCCATTAGCTAAAGTGGTACCTCAGGTTAAGAACAGTTTCAGCTTAAGAACGGACTTCCAAACTGAATTAAGTTCTTAGCCCGAGGTACCACTGTATACACTGCTAATTAATATACATATTACACGAGAGAAGTAACAGCACAATCCTACACATGCCTATGTGAAAATTAGGTCCTCAAAGTTCAATGACAGTTATTATCTCTGATGTGTGTTAGCTAGACATATTTACTAGGGAGTAAGCTCTATTAAACACACTGGGACTTTCTTCTGAGTAAATATGTGTAGGAATGAACTATAAACAACATTTCTTACCCATGAAGTAAAAGTAAAGGTAAAGGTACCCCTGCCTGTACGGGCCAGTCTTGACAGACTCTAGGGTTGCGCGCCCATCTCGCTTAAGAGGCCGGGGGCCAGCGCTGTCCGCAGACACTTCCGGGTCACGTGGCCAGCGTGACAAGCTGCATCTGGCGAGCCAGCGCAGCACACGGAACGCTGTTTACCTTCCCGCTAGTAAGCGGTCCCTATTTATCTACTTGCACCCGAGGGTGCTTTCGAACTGCTAGGTTGGCAGGTGCTGGGACCGAGCGACGGGAGCGCACCCCGCCGCGGGGATTTGAACCGCTGACCTTTCGATTGGCAAGTCCTAGGCGCTGAGGCTTTTACCCACAGCGCCACCCGCGTCCCTTACCCATGAAGTACAGTATTCCAAATAGCCCAACTGAAATCATGGAACTTTAAAAAAACAAAAAACACCAAGTTTAAGTGAATTTGTTTAGAATATAGTTACATTGCTGGAACATAAAAGTTACGTTGCAGCAGGCAACTTGCTCCAAAGCTTACGAAGTTTTGCCAATTATATATTGAATACATCTTTCGTCTACTTAAAACCCATTGACCTGCAAACTAAATAGTCTTGAGGATGGCCTTCAAAAACATACCCCCCATAATCTTCTTTTTGTTATGATGAAAATACCTTTAATCTCTCTCTCACACACTTTCAGCCTAACTTTTATCCTGCTTCAGAGGGAGCTTTATCAGAAGGAGTTGCAACTTCAGAACACACAATTTAAGCCCAAAACAATGCTAGTCAGAACATTCCATCAGAAAACATGTGTAGCCTTTAAGATCTCATTCCATTGCTTCTTCAGAACTTTCAATAACTATACCTTAAAAAACTTTGTGCACTTGAAAGTTATTGTCAAGAAGCCAACATTCTGCAGTAAGAAAGCTTCGTTTTATACAGTATATTTTTAATGTAAGAACACGTTTTGTGATCATAAGATGACAGAAAGACTGAAACTAAGGACCTGCAGCAAAATGTTTCAGCATAGAGGTACTCCTGTTAAGGATTTGAGCTGAACAACAATTCTCCCAGAATGCTCCATTTCATTTCTTCATCACCACCACCCGTTAGCCAGCACTGAATATCCACTGACCATGCTCAGTCCTCATTGGGCTATTTCGGGGGTTTCTTCCCAGGCCCATTTGAGCTAATGGAATAATGCCTCACCAAACCTTGGCTCCTCTCCACCCCTGGAAGCCTGCTCATACCTTCCTCTTGTAAACAGATGGGTGCTGTTCGGCCTACCTAAAGGATCCACACTTAAAGAGAACTGAGTTTATTATTAGAATTTGGGATTCACAGTGGTTCTCAGGAACTGATTCACAAAACTGCTGTTCAAAAATTAATGATATGTATTGGCCATCTGAACAACATGCCTTCACATACAAGAAACAACATGTATCAAAACCAAGCCCTAGGCAAAGGCAACTACAGTCAGTGCATTTTTACATATCAGATCAATACAAAGACTCTCATGCTTCTTAAAACGAAGGAAAAGATACACAGATGTGATGTAGTATTTACACAGTTCAAATAATTGAATGTAGTTGCTATATACATGAAAGGTAGAACAATAACCCTCATCACCTTATTTAATTTCAAGGAGCCAAGCTGCAGTCTTTAAACTATTAGGCATATATAACCCTAATTCATTTACTTGGAGGCAAACTACATTCAAATTAACTGGGCACATCCAAGTCTAGTGTGAAGGAGCGTAATTGGTATGAATGCTTTTCATAGATATGTGCATTACAGTCTAAATATGAATAAATCATAAAATGTATTGATCTAGCATTCAAACAACTGAATCCACTGTGTGGATTTAGTTTGGGGGTTTTTGCACCAATTTGTTTTGAGCTTGGAGGAGTATATTTCAAGAACTGCAGGACCCAAACTTAATAAATGCAATTGTCTTCTCTGTTAACTTCACATTGATTTCTAAATCCTATATAACAGAGAACTAGGATCAGGACTTCTGGTGTGGTGCCAGTTCAAGGCATCTGCAAGTCAAGTCATGTATTTGGAATAGAAAATACACCTGTTAAACTCTCATAAACATAACTAACTGGAGAGTTCTAATTCACATGAATTGTTATGACAAAAATGTAAAAAGAAAATGCTACAGTGAATTTAACACAATGGTGGCCAACCAACAAACAAGTTCACTTGGTGGACTTTCCACCTCTTGTCTAAAGAGTGAGTGCTAGGCAGGGAGGCAGAAGTGCACAGAAATGCCAAAACTGGGCAAAAGGACCCAAGTACATCTTAACATCCCACTTCCTGAACCACTTTTGGAGCCCATGTTGCAGATTGGCTATCCAATGATTTAGAACATACTTGTGAAACATTTAGCTACAATAGCTGTCTATTATAAACTATTTTCTTTCCTTGTATCACACAACTTTCATTTTATAGAACTGTATTGGAAGACAGGAGTGCCTGGCGTGCTCTGGTCCATGGGGTCACGAAGAGTTGGGCACGACTAAACAACAACAACATTACCAACCCATTTCTTTTACTTTTTTTACCTTTTACAGAACCAATGAATACATCATCTTACTGGATTTATCAAACCAGATGTATCAATTTTCACCATACAAAGAAACAAACAAAAAACAGCTAGTCACAAATGAATGTCTTGCCTCATTAAAGCTAATTTATTCCTGGATATGCGACTGAACAAAACAAGTGCTCCAACCACCACATTCAAACACCAAAACCTAAAACGTCCAGAGACACTGAGGTTGCAATCCTGCAAGTAAGCCCCATTGAATTCAAAAGGAGTTGTGAGTAGACATAGCCACGACTGCACTGCTGCACTCATTTTAGTAGGAGATTTATACTTTACATTTTATAAAATTTCATTTTTCAAAAACTGGCAGTCCACTGCTTGGAACCAAGGCCCACTGATCTTATTTCCAACCAAGTCAAATGTACCAAGAAGTAACTGCAACTGCTACTGGGTTACCTAGTCACTGTAATATTGAATACACCGCAGAAAAGTAGCACACACTGCACTACTGGAGCTTGATTAACACTTCTAATTATGACGGCTATCAACTCCTTTAATATTTATTGCTTATTTTGGTGGCTGCAGTGGAAAGGATATGAAGTAATTCTGTTAATTAAAAAGCAACACTACAAATGAAGGGCCTCTCCCCTACATAAGTAGCACCACTCACTCCAGGAAGACAACCAAGCGCAAAAACTTACACCAGGATCGGAAACGGAAAGGTGAGAAAGGGCAACTTAAAAGTGCCAAAAGGCTCCTAGCAAACGACCAATCCCAGGACCGTCAAAAAAGAAAAAAAGACCCCCTTCTCCAAATGGTAGCAGGCAAAGAAGAGGAGCAGCAATGGAAACGACCTATTGTTAACTGGCCATTTCCACGGCTAGCAAACAGCTCAGGCCGAGTTATTTAATTAGTTAAACCTGGGACTTGTTTTTTAAAAAGTTATGTAGTGAGACACAGCAGGCCGCTTTTGTGGGGGGGGGGGTTGGAATTAGAGGCGCCGATTTTCCGTCGACACCAAGAACTCCGGGACCGGCCCACTTCGCTTCTCTTCAGCAGCCCGATCCTATACTTAATCCGGAGTGAACCCCACGGAGCTGAACGGGGATCACTCCCGAAGGAGCGTGCGCACCACCCGCTTTAAGAAAGCCTTTCTTAAGTTTTAACCTTTTATTGTGCGAGTGGCTGGGGCTACCCAATCAGATGGGTGGGGGTACAAATAAAAATGTATTATTATTAAATTCAAGACGGGGAGGGCAGCCTTTCGGTCAGGGCCACCGGCCAGGCCTCCTCTGCACCGGTTGCGAGGGGGAAGCAAACGCGCTCACGTCCACACGTCTCCCCTTTCAGACGAGGAGGCGGGAGGGCGAAACCCGAGGGAGGCCTGCCTGCGGACTCCACACCTTCCCCCGCCGCCATTTAGTCGCCTCCCTCACCTCTCTCCCCTCCTTCCCCGCCGCCACACACCGCGCCCAACTCACCCGCGTCGGGGGCCCGTCATCCTCCTGGCCAAGGGGTTTCCTTTCTGGCCCCCACCGGAGCGGTCCGAGCTTCAGAGGTGGGTCAAGAGGGTCGTCGTTTGGGGAGGGGAGAAGAAGGCGCCCTCCGCCTCCTCACCGCCGCTTCGGCCTTGCGACGCGGCTCTGGGCTAGACGGCAGGAGGCGGGGAGCCGAGAGGCTGGCTGGGCTGCCCCACAACACACAGGCGCGCAGGCCTCTCTCTCTCTCTCGCCTCCGGCTCACTCGACGCCCGGGCTCGCCGTTCCCCTCAGATCCGTGCGCGTGCGCATGAGAGTGCCCTAGGCGCGCGCGAGCGACAGATATATATATATAATTGGGTAGAGGGGTGAGCGAAGACGACGAAGGGGCTTCTCGGGAGCGAGCGAACGCCCGGATTATTCCAATCACGGCCGCTGCCTCTGAAAGCAGCTCTAGCAGCAGCAGCAGCAGCAGCCGCCACGGAACGGGAGGCGGGGAGAAGAGAAGAGAGGCGGCAGGGCGTCCAATAGGAGGCCGAGGGGGGGCGCGCGCTCCCTCGCTCGCGCGCAGGAGAATTAAAAAAAGGAGGGGGGAGAGGAGACGGACGCCGCCGCGCGCTCTTTTCTCCTCGCTGGCAGGCACCGTCGAGGTGTCTGTCTGTTTGTCTCTCCGGCTCCGGCTCCCGTTCTCTCCTCGCGTTTCCTCGACGGAAACCCGCCGAATAAGACCGGCCTTAGTTCGACGCCGCCCGCCGCCGTCTTGCTCCTTCTTTTCCTTGCCTAGTACGGGCAGCAACCTGGGCTCGTTCGGCGGCGCTCGGCACCTCCCCGCCCCTCCTCCCGAAGAAGCGGCCGAACGTGCGGCGGAGATTGCCGAAGGGCCCGAGGCGCTGTGGAGAGGGGGGGGCGGGGGTACATTCCTCCGCCATCTCCCTTCGCTGGAAACCCTCGACGGGGGTGGGGACGTGTTTCCTGACTGCACCAAATCTCCTCACCTACCTGATACGTGGAGAGGGAGTGCCGGATTGACGTATAAGCTAAACAAGCTATAGCTTAGGATCCCACTCTCTTGGGGCCCCCCCAAAAAAAAAATTTAAAGAAAAAAGCCTGGGTGTACATTTCCAAAAGATAAGATAAAAATAAAATAAAACCTACATACAGCAACTGTTTTGTGTTGTGTAGGCTCCTATGATGTAAGTAATGGGCGCCGCCTGCTCCCTAAAATATCACTGGTTTGCTCATTTCTGTATACAGTATAGGGTGCCTTCTCATGGACTGGTTGCATGGCAACATGTGCAAAAGCTTTAGATACCTATTAGGTCCGTAAATTACCATATAGCATACATTCAACGCAAAAAAATCAACAATTTGTTGTTGACAAAGGAGAGCTGGACATATAAAGGGTCCCATTACCTTCAGTAGCTTAGGGCCCCATCAAACCTAAATCCGGCCCTGAGTCTCCCTGATGTGATTCAGTCCAATATCCACCCCCCACCCCAACTTGGTATTACAGGATGCAGAAAGCGCTGACTCTGCCGTTGTTTGTTGAAGCCGTGCTTCCTATGAGAGTTGTGAATGTGAATGCTGCCCTTCCACCTTGTTTGCATGGTGCTGCCAACGCACCTGTACGCATATAGGATTGTGGAGTTTGGAAGGGGCCACCCCAGAGTCATCTAGTCCATTTGGCTCCATGGGGTGCTTAAGACCCACAACCCTGAGATTAATAAGAGTCTGATGCTCTACAGACCGAGCTATCCCAGCTGTCCCACCCTGTATAGACATTTCCCCAATTGACACATAATGCTCTATATGTGGGTGTGCAACTCCGGTCACCCCACCTCAAAAGGGATTTGTGAAGCCGGGAGAAGTGCAGAAAGCAACCCAAAATGAGGGAAGCAAGTTAATTCCCCTGCGAAGGAAGGAAGGTTGTTCTGGCCCTTTCAGCTTGGAAGAAGAAAATAAAAGAGAGCCTAGGAGCCAATTCCTAGGGGCCAAGTTGACTCCTTCAGCCCACCCACCCCCAATGAAATATTTGAGGTGGCCAGGCCCCCACAATGTTAATGGGCATTGCCATGCAAATACTGTGTGTGCAAATACATCTTGTGATCAATTTTGCAAGGCAGGGCTAACTTGCACCCCCACCCCACCCCTATTTTATTCAAGTTGGCACCCTTGCAAGGGAGGGCAAGGCTTGACCAAAGGCATAGAAAAACGCTGTACAGTGTGAAGAAAAGTGAACTGTGAGATCCTGGAATAAGGCCTGGATTGTCCAATGAAGTTGAATGGTGGGAGATTCTTCACGCAGCCCATAGTTGAACCTAGAAATTGCTGTCACAAGATTTAGAGACGAGCCACCAAAACTGTTTTAAAGCACCATTGATGTTCCATCTGTTGCTGCTAGGGTGGTACAGTGGAACTCAAATTTGATCAGTGAGGATTACAAAAGTCTCAGAGATATGTAAGACCCACATTATTAAAGGTTTATAGGTCGATAACGAGTGCCATGAAATATTCTTAGAGGCCAAGGATCTTTTAAAATATGCAGTGGATTCCTGGGCCATGGGTTGTCAGTGATGTCAAGCAAAACATTTACGTATTGTTATTTCCCACCCCCTCTTTCGTTATACTTATGACATAATGTTGATCTCATTATAAGAAAACTCATTACCCCAGAGTTTGATTAATCCTATCTTACTGGACTAACTTCTGTAGGACAAACAATTATCATTAACGACAAAGCTTGCATCCTTGAGACCCGTTTCTGGTTTGCATTTACCATATATTACCATTTTTATGTATATTTTACGTAAGCTGCTTAGGGCTTTTGATGATTAAGTAGTATATAAGTAATAAATTAAGTCTTCTCCCACTGCGCCTGCTTTTTCTTCAAACATTGTGGCCAACTTGCAGTGCAACTGGCTCAAGAGAAGGGGAGGAAATAGGTGTACATGCACACATGTGCATGCAAGGTTGATATCCCAGCACAGTGGGGGGGGGGCTTTCCTTTTCTTGCCTAATACTCAAGAATGGTTGTGTTTAGCTGCAAATACAGCATTGCTCTGCTACTTGGAATGTCACCAGCCAGTCACCCACCCCTAACAGGTAAGCTCACCAACAGATGAAGGGGCCTACCAGAGGATACTTTGCACCTGCTCCCTTCAAACCTGGTGTCAGCCATGTGTGTGCAATCTACAGTGGGAAAGCTTTTTGGCTCAATGGGCCAGATAAGTATCTCCTCCCACTCTACTGGCCAACTTTAACAGATGTTGTGATGGCAATGTGCAATCCTTTCCCCTCCTACTGTTCCCCCCCCCCCCCGCCCGCAGTTCCCCTCCCCAGCCACATTTCCCACAGTGGATGTCCCTAAAAGCGTGCCCCAAAATTCTGGGCGTGGGAACTGCTAAGTGTTATACTTCTCCTCTGTAAATGCCAACCCTCCTGCCTGACATTTTGCAGAAGCTTCTCCTCTGCAAATGCCAGCCCTGGTGCTGCCATTTTGCAGAAGACAAGCATCTTTGCTCCCGAATTAGTTTCATCCCTTGCAAGTTAATAGCACGGGTGTCTTCACTCACTTCAGTGAGGGGGGCAGTTCACACAGTGCTCTCATGGTCAAGCCAACAGTGTTTGGGATTGCACAAATAATCCCATTTAGCAGTTTTAATGTTTCTAGAGTGCATTCTGCGTTCTGGGGCAGTTTAGAGGCACAGGCCTCTTTGTGTGGGTGGGTGTGGAAGAGTTGTTCTGAGTTGAACTGAGATAGTATGCTGAAGAGATCTTCTGTATCTTCAAAGTAAACTAGGTGTGTTTCTAGTGCTAAGGTGGCAGATCAATGAAAGACAAAGAACAATTCCTGTTGCATTGGGGTAGGGGGTGAGGTTTTTTTTAAAGGGGGGGGGGAGGAGGAGGAATAAAGCAGAGTGAATTTGGGTAATCAAGTGACCTTTATGTTTAGGAATGCTATTTTATTATAGAAGAGTTCTTTCAAAACATGACAGTTCTATAAAGTACATTATTTTTATTTTTATTATTTCAGATCTCCCTGGCTTTAAATGTCCACTGAAGCACCAATTTCACATGGTTTGTTCCCCTACCACATTATAATATATATATATATATATATATATATATATATATATATATATATATATATATTGACAAGCCTCATGTGGGTATGCTGCAGACAGCATTAGAAAGTGTCGTTGCGGTTTTGGCAGCAAATGTTGCGAAAGCGAGTTGCATTGTCTGTGAAATCTACTGTAGAAGAACCCTTGGGTTGTGCTAACATGCTTTCTCTTCTCCTTCGCAACTGGCTAGAAGATTGTTGCCCAGGACATAGTGGCACTTTCTCATGGCAGAGTGCCCTCTTTAGTCGAGCGATTTCTAAAGGGTGCCTGATTGGGAATAAATGCTCGAGGCACTTAAAATTGGCAGCTGGCCTCCAACAGAATTCTGTGGGAAACACTGGCGTATATTGTCAGAGGTCCAATCCAATATTGTAAGCTAGCAGGCAGAATGAAGAGCTGCTGCTTCAGCTGGGGAGATGATAGCTTTGGCCTTGAGAGCAGTACTCTCAATACAAGAGTGTTTGAAACACTTCGTACATGCTGTGTTCTCAGCAACCCCCTATAGTTCTATTCATTTTATTCTGTTTGCAATTCTTTTATTATTCTTTTACGATGTATTGTTTTAGATACTGCAAGAAGCCTGGAGAATCAATTACCAAAATACAGGGCAAGGATATTTTAAATAAATAGTTAAATACAATAAATTAATTAATATCATACTGTAAGAAAGTCCGTATCTGTTATGTACTGAAGTTCTCACCCTGGGCCAGAAGGGGGATACTGTAGATAGTTATGCAAATAAGGGATCGAAAGTGACATTCAGTGATTGGATAGTTTTAGAAAATTGTTACAGTTACGTTGTACTGGAGCTCTATATAAGCAGGCTGACTGAACCCTTCAGTTCAGTTCTGTTCTGGCCTGTGAATAAACAAGAGCTGTTTGAAGAATTGCTGTGTCGTCTGATATGTTCACCCACAACTTAATAGTATCGCCCCACATTGCAGACTGGGTGGTGGGTGGGTGATTGCTGAGAGTTCGTGACTGAGATGAGATATGAATTCGTGTCTTTATGGCTCACAGCTCACACTCTTGCCTGGCACCATTTTTACTGGATCCCCATTTCACTCATCAGCTAGTACTTATTAACAAAGAATAATGTTTCAGTATGAATCTTAGCTAGGGAATGAGGGAGCTTTGTGACTGGCCATTTTTTCCTCCTTGCATTGCTGGTATCATTGAGTGGTTGCTTTACACATTACAGCTTTCTTATATGGAGGGGGTGGGATTGGAAGCAAAAAAAAAATAGAAGCTTGTGTTAGTATACAAAGTGGGTTGCAAGTATATATGCATTTAAAGGTGAAGTTACACCAGTCAAGATACTGTTTCCCATCAATACACCGACTTCAGGAATAGTCTTCATGCAGAAAAATTGTAATGTGTAAACCAGTCCTGAAATCCAAGTACAGGAAAGTAAAAGCAAGCATGCAGCAGAGGGAAGGCAATGATTATTTTATTTCCCTTTTGTTTATGTGGGGAGGGTGTGGGGAGAGAAAGAATGACTGAAAGAGACTTGTCCAAGGTCACTTAGTGAAGCATGGTGGAGGTTAACTCAGATTCCAGACTTCCCTGTTGCAAGTCTGGTACTATCTGTAACAAAGAAAATGCCAACTTTAGATTAAGGGGTTTGCATTTTTTACATTCTGTTTTAATATGGATAACAGATTTAAACAATAGAATGGGAAGTCTGTGTTATCTCTTCCAGACAGTAATGTGAAAAGCCTTTTCCTATGAAGTGCCTCAAATGGTGGAATATGTGATGGGCAAAAAAAATAAAAAAGGGGTGTGTGTGTGTGTTAAAACAAGTTCAGTTATAAACCTTGATGTGGAGTGCTGTGTTGTTCTCCTTTTGGAAACCAATGGTAGCCCCAGTTTCACTGATTCCACAAACCTCTTATTTCTTCATGAAGAAGTTTTTGCTTACCTATCAAATACTTTTTTTAACAAGTATTCTATCCTAAACTTACTTACTAGGGAGTAAGCCCCATTGAAGGCAGCGGTGGTACTTCAGTCTAAGAAAACATGCTTAGGATCACACAGTTAACTGCTTACCTTTTTTCTAATTCTAAATGCTATCAACTGAAACCTAAAAAAAATTGTTGATGCACTGAGTGAAGGATACCAGCCTCATATAACCAAAATGTTTATGTCTAATTCATGCATGAAGGGGTTAATGCCATAGAGTAAACTGTCCTGCCAGGCTTAGCAAGGTCATTCACCATCACCTTGAGAGGAGTGGTCTATGCTAGATGAAGTGGGAAACTTTGGAAGGAATTTAGGGGGGCATATTTTAAAGGTCTAACAGCCTATATTTCCATTCTTTACTTTGTAGCATATTTTTGTGATTTCAATTCTCTGCTGGGGTTCCCCAAACCCGGATCTTGCCATCCAGAGAATTCTCCTTTTATTTACCTATTTCCTTGCCAACCAACACTGAGTTTATTTCCAGCTTCATAAGCCCTATAGGCCTTGCTCGTTTTAAGTGCTCCAGTTGTCCATTTTACAGTTTGAATGTTGGATAAATTATTGCCAGCTATATGAATAAAGTGATATAATTGCTTAATAGCGGGAGCAAAAATTGCACGACAGTATTCCAATCAATTAAGTTTTATGAATCTGTGTGGCATTTGCTCTGTTAACAACTACCTTAAAACCTGAAAGCAAAGAATCAAACTTATTTTACCCCTTTGCTTTTGTGCATGCATGCTTGCACTTTTCCCCATTTACATGCCCAGAATAGTGATAAAGCATTGTAAATGAAACGCTCAAGATTTTAAAAATCGCAGCACAACCGCTAGAGAAGTTTATGACACGATCCAAAACCTTAAACAATAGTTTCTGTTGCAAACGCAGCCACAGGAAGCTCAGCTGTGCTTCTCTTACAATTAATTGCTTCCGCTGTATATAAAATTGAAAGTATTGGGCACTCTGGTGCGGAAAAAGGATATCCTCATACAGTGCTCCTATTTCCTTACCAAGGGCTATTACTGAGCCTTTCACCATTAATCCATTTATAATAAATTATCCTGTGATGACAAAAGAGAGGCTGAAACAGAAGGCCAACTATGACCCTTAGCGTTTTGCATTTTTGTGCTCTTTTCCATTTGGATCATATTTACAAAGTGCACCTCTGCTAGAAGGTGTTTACTTTTAGGACTTCAGAACTTTAGAAAGAACAAGGGCTTAACTCTAATCCTAGGATTGCCATCAGAAACATGAACTTTGGGGATGGGGCAGAGGGATAAGCAGCCATGGAATGGAAACTGGGGTAAGGGTTAAACACCCCCCCCCCTTTCTGCTCAAAATGGCCTCACAAAGCTACTTTTCCTTACAAAAAGGGCTATGATTTTGCATTTGTGCATAATTTGGAGTTCGTCCCTTAGAGTAGCCTGCCTTTGGAATAATCGCTACAAATTCCCACTTTGTTTTTAAATGTCTTTATACTGCTATTTTATTGGTTCCTGGTTGCACTTTTGTTTTATTTTTAAATGTATTTTTTATACTGTACAATGCTTAGAGATTTTTTTTAAAATTAAGCATTTTATAATGCTTTAACAAAATAAATAATGTGACTTGAAGTAGGCATGTGTATAATATCTGTGACATTTTGTCCACCCCCAATTCTGTGTCTGGAGTAATTCATATGCATCAACCAAATCTGTAACTCTTTAATAGGCATAATCCATTTAGCCTCTGCTACCCAGGGTTCTCTGGGACACGGGTGGCGCTGTGGGTTAAACCACAGAGCCTAGGACTTGCCGATCAGAAGGTCACCGGTTCGAATCCCCGCAACGGGGTGAGCTCCGGTTGCTCAGTCCCTGCTCCTGCCAACCTAGCAGTTCGAAAGCACCTCAAAGTGCAAGTAGATAAATAGGTACCGCTCCGGCGGGAAGGTAAACGGCGTTTCCGCGCGCTGCTCTGGTTCGCCAGAAGCGGCTTAGTCATGCTGGCCACATGACCCGGAAGCTGTACGCCGGCTCCCTCGGCCAATAAAGCGAGATGAGCGCTGCAACCCCAGAGTCGGCCATGACTGGACCTAATGGTCAGGGGTCCCTTTACCTTACCCAGGGTTCTGAAGAATTCTGAATTATTTATTTTGCAAGGGCTACAGGATGGGATGGAAAATGCAAGAGAAATGGAAGAAATGCCAAAGGTTGAATATTACCTGCTTCACAAATAACAGTAAACCATGGCTTTTAAAACTATGGTTTACCAAACCATGGATTAGTGTTATGTGTGAACTCAGTCCAGCAACTGAACTATGTCTTATTAAATATGTGTAAAGGTCACTCATTAAGCAAGGTTTGTAGTTGGCTCCTAAATCTTAGTCAATGTTAACCATAGCTTAGTGATACAGGCAAGCCCAGACCTCCTCTTTAAATATGTTTAAGGAGCTGTCAACCACCCAAAGGCTACACAGCCATGAATGAAAAGGGGCAAAAAATCCAAATGCCTCAGCATTTTGGTTAATGTTAACCAAGTTGTAATGTTATGTGTGAACCTATGTATCTCAGAACTACTTTTCATAAAACAGTTGAAAACAGAAGATGGCTTTTTTAATGAGAGTATTCCTGGCTGATAAATTTTCTTTCATTCTCTATAAAGTTGAGAAAGAATTTTCACAGCGTTGGGTCCTTTTTCTTTTTTCTTTTGAAGGGTGCAGAATATTTTATTTGTGTTGGCACATATAATCCATGCAAAGTATATTCACTCACACCTCACAAATCACACATTACAATGAACATCTGAAATAAAAACCTAGGTGTTCAAAACCAAACCCATATGTAAAAGTAAGGTCACTTGTGGTGTCAAATCAATATTTCCATACATTTAAAAAAAGCAAGATGCATAGTGTGATTGCTGCAGAGACCAAATCACTGAGCTGCAAATGCTAATAACTTTCATTTTTTTACAAAATATCAGCACCTATTACCAAGCCTTCCTATTTAAAATTACGTGACCTAGCAGCAGATGCTATTTTTTAGTTACTGCTGCAGCATCCATGTTACTGAATACAGAGCGAGCTTTGAAATAAATATTTCATCCAAGCTACTGACCGCTGAAGGACCAAACCTGTGCCATTTGCTTGTGTGTATTGGTTTTATTTTTGTAAACTTGATTTTTAGCATGCAGTGGTAAATTACATGAAATGCTTTTCTGAATGTCTATGACTTACGCAACATGTATTGTCCTTGAGGCAAACAGATTAAAAGCCAACTACAAAGGGGTTGCAAATCCAGATGGAAGGTTTGCCATGTGATTCAACAGGATGTGGATTGCACCCAGAAAGTTTTAAATAGATATTGGTGAGTTTCAACTTTAGAAAAAATAAAAGTTATAGTGTTTACGTAAATATCATTTGATATAAATTTATCAAATCCCCTAAAATGATTTAATGCAACTTTCACCATTTGGTCATTCACAGGTACAGTATTTGACTTCTAGGAATAAAAGAAGCAAAAATAATCACCACTCTTGCTAGTGAAACAAAATAGAAACAAAATTATTTTAGTAGGTAATAGTTACAGGTCACAAAGACAGTTGAACCTGCCTAGTGTTTTCCTTCCCTCAGCAGTTTTCTACTTGACTATATAGGCCCTACTCTGTATTACACATGTATATTCTTTTTCTTAAAAAGAGTGGTCTTAGCGGGGCAGATATGTGAGATACTACTAAAAGTTAACTCTTTGATGCTAGATACATTTACTGAGCAGTAAGAGCCACTGCAGATGTTACTTTCAGGCAGGCATGGCCAAACTTGGCCCTCCAGATGTTTTGGGACTACAACTCCCATCATCCCTAGCTAACGGGACCGGTGGTCAGGGATGATGGGAATTGTAGTCCCAAAGAATCTGGAGGGTCAAGTTTGGCCATGCCTGCTCAGGGCTTTGCATGTGAGAATTATTTATTTATACCCCACATTTTCCTGTCTTACAGATAAAACAGGAACAAGATAAACGGATAATGAAAATGGCTGACTTGCATGAGTCATGTAACATGGAAAGAAAAAACCCCCGTGGGAGATCTTATCCCCTTATCTGCAATGGTTTTCTAGTCGCAGAAAGGCAGCCACAATCTCCCATTTGTGCCCTCCTGTATTCTACTACTCATTTGTGCAGAGCAGCTATTTCTGCAGGTCAACTAGTTACAGCAACACCTGCCCTGGCTCTGAGCAGCCACCAGCATCAATGGAACCCTTTTCAAGTTAAACGTGTTTAGGGTCACACTCTACAACTACCACCTAAACATGCAGAGACTTCTGGCAGAGACGTATACAATAGGGTATTTAAATAATGGCAGGATTGTGGCAGGAAACAAGGGGGCAAATGCATCTACCACTTAGGAACAGCGGAGCAGCTGAGAGATGCTCACCCTTGTGGTTTTAGTCATCCAAATGTTACTGGAAGAACATGGGATCCAGTCATAGGGCAGCAACAGCAATGCTACCCCTGCAACTTAAGAATGGGCCCTAAGTGGCAACTGAGTGATTAATGACAGAGTTGTCACAGTGCAGTCAACCCATGATCTATTGTAGGGTTTGTCATTCTGTTGTGAAGCAATAAATGTGGCTCACTGTCATTTTATTGGTAGAAAGTGCCCACCAGAGATAATCTGAAGTGGAAAAAAGAGCAATGTGATAATTGAGTCCTATTTGTGCGTGGTTGACTTCTCAGATCACAGAAAGTTTCACTGCCACCAACTATTCTAATTGTCTCCGGTTCATAAGATGTAAAGAGAAAACCAGCATGACTCGTATATAATTTTTTTTTAAAAAAAGTTTGACTAAAATGCTAGAGATTCTTTTAAAAGAATAATTAACCACACAGTTCTGCAGTCCTTGTTAAAAGGACAAGACCAAGAAGAATTAAAGTGCTGTACTTGCATATATTCTGGAGGTCAGATATGCTTAACTATCCAACATAGAGACTGAGGAAAAGGAGCAAAATGTTGCATACAAAAACATTAACCTTGTGGTTTCTCCTCCAGTCTAAGGGAAAGGGGAAAATCAGGGCAGGATCCTGCCAAAGTTGAGCACCTTTAAGTCAAATTGATTTCAACCAGATAGCAAAGCATATGCTAAACCAGGGTTTCCCAAAACTTGGGTCTCCAGCTGTTTTGGGACTACAGCCCCCATCATTCCCAGCTAGCAGGTGGCTAGTGGTCAGGGATGATGGGAATTGTAGTCCAAAAACAGCTGGAGACCCAAGATTGGGAAACTGTGCTGAACATTCTTCTGCAGAAATCAAAAGTGGTCTTAAAAGTGCATTCCATAACTTATTTCTTTTAAAAAGGCATAGTGTTTGAGAGCAAGATAAAGCAGGTCCCCCCCAAATTTTTGACATCTAGTAAATAATAAAACACTACTTAAAAGGGGGTGCTATTTAAATACTCAATAGTCCAATAGTCAACATCCTTAAAATCAGATGGTTCTTTTCCCTTTTCATGAATGCTAAGTATGTGTTACTATAACCTTCAATTCCAAAGCTATTTACTGGAGGGTACAACACTGGGATGATTTCAAAGTAAATGGCTTCAGATTATGACCATTTTGCGCACTCAGATGTTACTAACACTGACATACTCCTTCCATGCCTAGATCACAGATTAGGATGCTCCTCTGAGTAGACAGTTGCTTGATACTAACTGCTTAAATATCCAAACCTACAGACGGAATAAATACATGCTGCCAGTCTCAATAATACAAAAGCTACAATAAGTATACTTGTTCAGATATTGTGCATGATTTGTTCAAAAGGCGTTACGCTAATACTACTCTAATTTCCAAAAGCTTCTTTTTCTTGCAGCAGCAAACACAATCACACTTCAGAGGTGACGTTATCTAAGAATCTAATCACAGTTAGAACTGAGCATGCAGGTCATTCCGGGCTGCCCTGTGAAATGGTATCAGTTTTAGCAGAAATAAGGGTTTGAATTGCCTCTGGCTGCTCTGGACTCCATTGTCCTTTTGGGAGCTGAGATTACACTATCTGTTTTCCCTGCACCCATAAGATGAGAGGACAAGCAAGAGGAAATCTTTCTCAGCTACACAGAGAAATACAGAGCAGATCCTCTCCAGGCTTTCCTCTTTCCTTATGTAGCAGCAGACTGGGGAAAACCGGTTCCCTTGTGATGCTCTGAATGAGGTAATCAGCTAAAACTCTTTAATGCTATATGCTCTCTGTTGCTTCTCTTCTTCTCAACAGGAATTATAGTTAACCAGCTTATTTCCTCCCCGCTCGCTTGCTCGCTCCCTCTACCAACCACCCCAACAGACAATTCCCTTCGTATATATCCAGAGCCTTGTGGCGACAGCTTCTCTGCAGCTCTATCCCACTGGATTGCTTCATGCATGTGAACACCGTAACAACTTGGGCAAAGCTGACTGCGTGGTTTTCCCTCCTTCCCTCACATGATCGCTACCCAAATGCCACTCTCCTTTCTGGCGGGAAGACTCATGCAATGAGCCCTGTACATGTGGTTGCGGTGTAGGCACGCATGTGTCATGGACATAGCATCACACTGAAATGGCTACCATGCAAATTCAGGTATGGGCAAAAAAGGCCTGAGCTTACTCCACACTCTATCCCAACTAATATCAGGGCCAATTAACAGCCATGGCAGCAAGGAAGCTGCTGCCCCAAGGTGGTCTTGTGTTGCTCCAACAATGCGAGGATGAAGGAGATGCATGGGAACCCAGGATGTGGCTTATTTCCATTCAAGTATTCACCAGCTGGGAGGGAGCACAGTGCTCATGCAAGGAAAGGACCACATGACTGGTCCCGCCTTCCAGGATTCCTCCATATTCAGTTACCAGGGTGATGTGGAACTGTACATACTAGAAGGAAGACAGTTCCACATCCGTGTGATGAAGTGTGGACATGCCCTTTGCTGTGTTCTGATCGCAAGCCTTGATTATGTTAACCAATGGGGTGTTTTTAGTTAACGCTATGAGGTTCATAAAAGTCATTCTAGAGTCTAAACTGTGTTTGTTTTGTGAGGAACACTCAGTTGGCCTATCACTATCGACTATAAAAGTTATGCTACGCCAACTATTTTGACACTTTGAGTTGTAAAGTAATACTAATAATGGTGGTTTTTTTAAAGCACTGTTGTGTAGTATAAGCTTTAAGTGTACGGTGCTGAACACACACACACTAGAAGATATTCAGTATTTGTAATTTTATGCAACCGTTTTACAAATGATTCCCCCCCCCATTCATTTTGCTCAAACCTTTGCAGCAATGTTTCACTGTCAAGTTTTGAATATTCATTTCCTTATTTTAATACGAAGTAAGTAGGAGAAATATCTGCACATAGAAAAAGCAGCTGAATTCAATGTCAGAAGGTTCAAAATTCATTACCTCCCCTGACCCCTCCCGTCCCGGTCATGAGAAATCCATAACTATCTATATTTCGTTTGTTGAGCCAACTCCTAAACTTTTCACTTTGCCTTTAGCTTCTAGTTCTTCCTTTAGACATTGATGGCGTGTGCATGCTTCTTGCATAGCGGCTTATCCTTCTTCGAATAAAATGGCTGGCCTTCCAAATTCACATGGCACACCTGAAAATTAAGAATACAGGGATATTACGTGCAATCAAAGAGGGTGAAAGGCAGCATTCAAATCTCACGAGTTCAACAAAATGGCGTGTGAGTCCACCCCTAAGAGAAGAGGAGGAGTTTGGACTTGATATCCCGCCTTTCACTCCCCTTAAGGCAGCCATGTCCATTGTTTTGGGGGCCTAATTCACCCCCTGTGGCAGTTTATTTCCTGGTGTAAAATCCCAATGAAAGGTCAACAACTTTGGGGTAAAATTGTAATGTTCACTTCATCATTGCATGTTCAGTTCATCAAATCTGGCCCTCTTTGAAAAAAGTTTGGGCACCTCTGCAAAGAAGTCTCAAAGCGGCTCACAATCTCCTTTCCCTTCCTCCTCCACAACAAACACTTTGTGAGGTGAGTGAGGTTGAGAAGTGTGACTAGCCCAAGGTCACCCAGCAGCTGCATGTGGAGGAGCAGGGAAGCGAACCCAGTTCACCAGATTACGAGTCCACCATTCTTAACCACTACACCAGGCTGGCACTAACCTAGGCAACGAGAGATAGGTACACACAAAAGTATAGACAGTGGTGGCAGGTCCTTTAGGGTGTATGGGGCACTGCCCCCCCCACCTCAGTCTGCCCTCAGGAAGCCCCTATCCGCACCAAGTGAAAAATGCCTTGGAGGTAGAAAACTAGTGCATCAGGAAGAAGACTACCCTAGAACCCTCCTATATAGTGAACCTCCCACCCACTGCAGTCAGAATGCTACAGTCCAGAAAGAAACTGAAGGGCCACAAATTTGCTGCATGGGAAGATTAGCAACAGGAGGACTGCAAAGCCCCAGTATGTTTTGATGCAAGAAACCTACAGCACAAATGAAGCAGGTGTCGTGCCAAGTGTGTCCAAGGGCTTCGATGAACTTGTCTCCTGCTTCGACAGGGAAGTCGCACCCATGGCATTTGGTGCTGAACAAGGCCACATAGTCTAGAAATGGAAACAAAAAACCAACATTTAGAATGCAAAACAGCTAACTTTCTTCCAGATCTGCCGGGTTTATTGTTGCTTGGAATTGCGTTTTCCTGCCTTGCAAACTTGTTCTGGAATGGCTTATTTCTCTCCTTCTGCCACCTATCCAAAGCATCTGAGGGCAAATCCATGTGCAAAGTGTGGGCACGATTTCAAACGGGAGAGCTGGGTGGGAGAATAGGCTGGTTATTCCATTCTCTTGGGCAGTCACACATTTGCTTGCATGCAGAGGTTTCCGAAAGAACAGAGGGCTGGGGGAGCATAAGACACTGAGCAACATTGTCCGTAAGATTTCCAGGAGCGTAAGCTGGGTGTGCAATACCTTTCTCACAGTAGGGCTCTCCATCCTCCATATGGAAGAGGCTATTCCCAAATGGCTTCCTGCAGGCAGCACAGACAAAGCAAGTTGTGTGCCAAGTCTGCCGAAGGGCATGCATCACTTCCTGAAAGGCAAGCAGAGTAGCAGATGTATTGTTCACCACTGAAAGGGCATTCACGGAGAGAGAGACAGATGTGTCAGGCCAGGGCAGTGAAGGATAGGAGGACGATATGTTCCTCCTTAACTGGAGGGAAGAAGCCTTGGCCCAAGTGGAGTGGGGAGGGGGCTAAACCCTTCCCTCCCCAAGTGGCTTTCTCCCGCAAATCTGCTCTGCCAAATGTTTTGCCACAGCTGACACAGATCTGGAATGTCGGCTGGGGGGCAAATCAGCTGGTAGGAAAGGGGTGTGTGTGGATTAAGCATCTCCCACCCGCCCAAAACTTCTGTACAACACATCTTCCTAGGCCCTATTTCCCCAGAAACAGTGAGTGGGCTTTAAGAGCACAAGATCAATGTGGCCTACAATCTGAGTTTAAAATAATCAAGTTCCTCCCTCCAGGTTCCGGCATCAGCTCAGATGTCTTTTTCAGATGCGAGAATACAAGCTTAGGCTGGCACTTTTTATTTTGGGGAGAAAGCCCCTTAAGCGGATGAGCACAGAACTGCTGTTGCCCCACAGGTGACCATTAAGGTTGGGGCTCCGAGAGGATATTTATGGAGCCCAGAGCCAATGAGACAAGGTCCTCTGACAGAGACATAATTTTGTATTTCTGGGACGGGCAAGAGATTTCAGTTATGGACCAAGACCCTGAGCAAGCTTTAGAGACCTGCTTTTGGACAGCAGCCATGAAGGACCCCAGTCTCAACTGGAGCCCAGGCCAGTTTCTTACCAACCCCCTGCTCTGCGGGTGGGGAGGGCGAGAGGGGGGATGACTTTGGCATAGCTTGGGGTCCAGCATGGCTGCTTTTCTATCACAATAAAAATAGCCAGGTTAACTGCACATTTTAGAGAGCGCTTTTAACAAATGAGAGAGAAAAGGGAGAGAGAGAGAGAGAGAGAGAGAGAGAGAGAGAACACAGAGTAATTTATGCACCACTCTGGCCACAGCTAATTACATGTCAGGCAATTGTTTAAATGTGCAGGTGGTGCTATAGGAAATGCTTCCTCTTTTCAGCTTTTTAATTCATACTTACACAGATATTATGCAATTTGATCTGATGCTCTGCCCTTTTCGCCTAGCGCCGACAGCCCACCATCATTTAGGTCAGTAGCATGTCTCATTAGTGAATCACTGTTAGCAAGTTTAATTAACTTTAATGAATGCGTTGCAAAACAACCCAGTAAATGAGCTTAGATTAAGTTATGGAGTTCACAGCAAACAAAATTCAGCTTGCGAACAGAGGCATGTTTGCTTACTGGCTTAAAGAAAAACCTATCAGTCATGGGCAGCCTGTGCTACTTACAACCTGATCAGAAACTGAACCAAATGGAAGCCAAGACAGCACCCTCAGGTTGACAGGCCCAGAAACTGCCTGACCTCTGGTGCTGGCAAGGTCACAATTCATCCTTTTTGATTGCTACTTTGCGGGCCTAACTCTGCCAGAACTCTGCCACACGTCTTCTGCTGGCATTTGGCTGTGCTTGCTTGCAGACTTACCCCCATGATCTTGGTGTGGCATCTGGCACAGGTAGGGGCAAAGAATTGCTCATAGCAACGCTCACAGTACACACTGTTCTGCTCCTCAACAAAGCCGACGTCAGCCAGGGATGCCTTGCAGTATGCGCAGTAAAATTCCTCAGGATGCCAAGAACGACCCATGGCTACCAGGAAAGGACCCCTGTAAATTGCAGGACAGAAACATTCAAAGGTTGCAAATGCGAAGGACAGATCTATATAACAACCTTGCATTGCTTTTCTATAATTTTATTTGCTCTGGCTTTCCCCACTGAATCCTGGGAAATGACGGTTTGATGGGGGTCATGAAAAACCGCCTCCCAGAGGGGAAGTTGTGTCAGTCTGTTGCAACAAAAAGAGTCTTGTTGCACCTTAAAGGCTAATATATTTATTATGGCATAAGTTTCAGCAAAGCACAAGACTTCTGTTTGGTGGTCTGGCTCTAGGGGCACCAACGGAAGGAAGAGCATCTACACACATGGAGATTGCACTACTTTTCCATTCTCTCGAAAAAGTCAGACTTCCTGCAACCTAAGAAAAGACAGAAGAACCATAGGGAAAATGCAGGACGACAATGACTGGGTGATGGTGCCATGTAGGTAAAGGTAAAGGGACCTCTGACCATTAGGTCCAGTCGTGACCGACTCTGGGGTTGCAGTGCTCATCTCACTTTATTGGCTGAGGGAGCCGGCGTACAGCTTCCGGGTCATGTGGCCAGCATGACTAAGCTGCTTCTGGAGAACCAGAGCAGTGCACGGAAACCTTCCCTCCGGAGCGGTACCTATTTATCTACTTGCACTGGTGTGCTTTCGAACTGCTAGGTGGGCAGGAGCAGGGACCGAGCAATGGGAGCTCACCCCGTCGCAGGGATTCGAACCGCTGACCTTCTGATCGGCAAGTCCTAGGTTCTGTGGTTTAATCCACAGCGCCACCCATGTCGGCGATGGTGCCATGTAGATGCCCCTTAAAAAGTGAGTGAACGCATGGCAGTTTCACGCTAGATACTTGGAGCAGGAAAACCCTAAGGCACCACAACAGCCTTTGCTCAGAATTGTCTGTTAAAATATTGCAAACATCTCTCCCAAACTACGATTCATAAAAGCCATTGCAAAGAAGGGATCACTTCTAAGTTCAAATCTGTAACGTAGAAATGCCCCAAGCTGAAAAATCTGAATGACGCTGACCTAGTGTTGCTATCAGGAGAATTAGATAAAGTAGGCATAATTAAATATGCTGTTTCTTTATATTCAGCCTTGGATAAGAACAGTTTGTACTCTCAACCAGATAAGTAGAAATGACACCTTGTGACATAATTCAAATGCCCTGCATATGCTTCCACTGTCGTTAGTGATTCTTAAGTGCATATAAGTACCTAGTTTTGAATGCATACCAGCTCTGAAGAGCACATAAGAACAGGGCAGATGGTGAAATATTCCTACTGAGTATAGACAATGCATAAAGGTAAAGGTAAAGGTACCCCTGCCCGTATGGGCCAGTCTTGACAGACTCTAGGGTTGTGTGCCCATCTCACTCTAGAGGCCAGGGGCCAGCGCTGTCCGGAGACACTTCCGGGTCACGTGGCCAGCGTGACATCGCTGCTCTGGCGAGCCAGAGCCGCACACGGAAAGATCGTTTACCTTCCCGCTAGTAAGCGGTCCCTATTTATCTACTTGCACCCGGGAGTGCTTTCGAACTGCTAGGTTGGCAGGCGCTGGGACCGAGCAACGGGAGCGCACCCCGCCGCGGGGATTTGAACCGCCGACCTTTCGATCGGCAAGCCCTAGGCACTGAGGCTTTTACCCACAGCGCCACCTGCGTCCCTGTATAGACAATGCATAGATAGTCTTATTTCCCAAAAGCGCTAATAATAATTGTTTGGTTCTCTACCATGCTGGCAGGCTGCTAGATACAAAAGCCTGGGAGAAATTCTACTCCAGTATGGCCTATACCAGGGGTCAGCAAACTTTTTTAGCAGGGGGCCGGTCCACTGTCCCTCAGACCTTGGGGGAGGGGAGGACTATGTGGGGGGAGGGGGGAGAACAAATTCCTATGTCCTACAAATAACCCAGAGATACATTTTAAATAAAAGGACACATTCTACTCATGTAGAAACACGCTGATTCCTGGACCATCTGCGGGCCGGATTTAGAAGGTGATTGGGCCAGATCCGGCCCCCGGGCCTTAGTTTGCCTACCCATGGCCTATACGAATTATTATTATTATTTCAATGGCTTCAGCGTGGTCTCCTTTGCAAGGTAAGGAGACTAGTAGCAGCAGCAGCAGCAGCAGCATGAGAAAGGTGATCAATTCCATGGATCACCTTAACAGAGAAGATGTTGCCTGCCTTGTGCATAGAGCTTAGCTTTGGGCAAAATCCAATCAAAATCCCATTGCAACAGTGTGCCCCAAGGCCAAATTTAATCAGAGTGACTAACAGCAATTGCCTCTGCAGAAGGCAATCTTATCAGGGTGGGGAGCATCCTGACCATAAACGCAGAGTGAAAAGAGGCATAGGAAATTAAAGGCTGTCTAGGAAGGAAGGACACCTTCCCCCAAAAGGTCTAAAAACTGGGCTTCTAAGACTACTCCCAGTTTCCTTTGTGTGGTACCACTCTTGCTGCTGGGTCACTTTGCTGCTGGAAATCCCTCCTGCTGACAGCCAGAACCCAGGGTCTGACTCCATCATCTTCCCCTGCTTTTCCTTCGCTGCCTCTGGTGTTTGCACCTCTGGGTCCCTGCTTGCTGCTAAGGGTTCAGAAGTCCTTTTCAGGGCTCTCTTCGGGGCTGTCCACACGCCCCCTTGTCCCATGCCTATAAAGCATGTGCCTGAGCGGTTTTCTGCTTGTGTCGTGCTTACTAGGCAGTTTTGCCTTTGCCCCACCGCTATCCCCAAGGAAACCTCCTATTTAGCGCTAAATCGGAGCGGACATCACTCTGGAGAAAACCTGATTGATGCTTGCTCCAATTCAACAGTAAATAGCAGGTTTTTCTGGGGGGGGGGGGAAGGAAGTGTGGAGGAGCCCTCTGTTTCTGCTCTTCCAGGGTCCTGCTTGCTGAAGCAGAGATCCTTGTTCAAAAGTCCTTTTCAAGGCTGCTTTCCTTCTTCATCCTGCCTGATCCAGGTTTTTCAGTGCACCCCGGTTTTGCTGTCCACCAGGGTGGGAAAGCTAGCTTTATACAGTCCGTTCGACTTCTAAAACATTCAGAAACCAAGGCGCGGCTTCCGATTGGCTGCAGGAAGCTCCAATCGGAAGCCACGTCGGACATTCAGGTTCCAAAGAATGTTCGCAAACCGAACACTCGCTTCCGGGTTTGCAGCGTTTGGGAGCCAAAACATCTGACTCACAAGGCGTTTGCCTTCCGAGGTACAACTGTGCTGTCTTCCGGAGATCCTTCCACTACAGATTGTAGCTGCCACACCAATTCTATCATCATATCTCTACATGACTGTGTGTTCGACAAGTATTTTAGCCCTTCCTTAAGTCAGCCTTCCACAAAGCATGTGCTGGCTGCACATGGCCAAGGCCTAGTTTTTGAGTCCAGGGAGAAATAGCAGTGTGTCAGCAGCAGCAGCGACAACACGTCTTTCCTCCTGTCTTAAGGGCCAAAGCCCTGCTCAACCTCACAGGAATCCTGGCCCACTGGTCTAAATTGCTCTGCGATGTGATGCTTTCCCATTCCCCCTCCCTCAGAAGAGTCCCACTGGCATACCTGATGATGCTATTACAGTGTCCGCACAGCGGAGTCCGGCTGCTGGCTGGGAAGCGCTCAGCCCTTTGAATCGTTCCCCGGGCAACTGCCGGAGCCTGGGAAGAGGCCGGGATGGAAGGAGGCAGGTACGTGGGGGCCGAGGCTGGCAGGGGTGGCACCGGAGCCCCCCGTGGCAGGATATGCTTGGTGACAGTGGTGGTGCTTTTCCCCGGAGCAAACTTCTGGGAGAAGGAGTCGTCCGTGATCCAGGGAGGACGGCTTGAAGGCTCCGCTTGGCTTGGAGCTTGGGTGTGTACAGGCACTGGGGCTGGCGCCGGAGCTGCTGTTAAGGAAAGGAAAGAGTGTTCACCCAGCTGCCTTTATTTTCGCTATTGCAAGCCGCAGTATTGACCAGAACCTCCTTCAAGCCACAACGGCCTCAGGTGACCCCAACTGCCGCCCAGCCCATTATCACAAATCAAGTGCTGTGCAGCTGATCCAAGGATATCAGATAAGCCCCTGTCTCTGGAGCCAAATCAACGATAAAAGCCACTGCCGAGTCTCGGTTTGGCTATGATTATCAAGGTCACCTACAGTAACATTGCAGCAGCAGCAGCAGCAGCTAGGTTTTATTCAGGGAGGATGGAGGGAGTAAATATATCCAGTGCATTTGGATAAAGACAGCATGCTACTGATATATATGCAAACCTGAAGGACTTTTCTTATCCGCAGCAGCAAAATATGGAAAGTCCTTGGGTTGTGGTGGCCTATAGTGCAGTCAGAAGTTAAGACCCACTGTTTCAAGGGGGCTTAATTCAGGTAGGTGGGCAAATGTGTGCGCATGGACGTATATCGTTGGAGACTGGTTAGGGTGAATGCAGAACCTCAGCCAGCCCCCACCTTCCTGGCTCCTTATTTATATCCAGTCTAGAGTATGGCACTGGCTGTTTTGCTTCCTCCTCCTCCTCCTCAAGTCTCAATGTTGTCATTATATAACTTGGTAGGGAGGAGGATGGGGGCAAAAGTTGGATCTGCCTGGCATTGGCTCTGGTGCCACCTACTGGTGGTCTCCCTGTCTTCCACCCTACCAGTTCCAATAGTGCCAGCCAGCACTGTAGAAAACGCACACAAAAAATAACACCTTGGCCAACTGTAATTGAAAAAGGGTGCCAGGCATGGGCATAGCCAGGCTTTTGTTAGGGGGGCAGAACCTCAGATTTGTATTGATTTGTATTTATTTTTACTGTTTTTTTTGGGGGGGGCAGCAGTCTCCCCTGTCTCCCCGCCCCCTTGGCTACACATGGTGCCAGCAGCTTTATTCCAATTTGATTCCTCTGAACCAGGCAGAAGCTTTGTGTTCCTGTGCAACCAACAAAACAGCAACTTTTTTCTTCCTCCAGAAAGAAACATGTCTGGGCAAATTCCCCAGAAAGACAGGCTTGCAACTCACAGTTCTCATGCATTGCACTGCATAGTTCTTTTGAAAGGAGGACAGCTGCAGGGACTCCCCATTCCCCCCCACCCAGGAATGGAAAGTATTTTTGTCTCCATCATAACGCTGTTTCCTGACTCTTACCCCCTCCCCTTAACGTCCCTCTCTACTTCTATTAAAAGCGTTGGGGCTTGCCTTTCTTCCTGAAATGCGCTGCCTCCAACCCGACCTCCCTGCTCCCCCCTCCACCTATTTGTTGCTGGTTCCCTTCCAAGACTGCTCACTTTTCCAAAGTGTGAGCTTGATCTGATCTGCTGGCCACAGCTAAATTCCCTAGTGCTTCTTGACGCACAGCTGTGGTATTGTTTGGTGGCTTCCTGACCTCTCCCCTCCCTCCCTCCTACATACATACATACATCCATGCACACTGATCCATAGGGTCCCTCCTGAAATCCAGCTGCCTTTTGAGAATGCCCCCATTGTGCTGGGCTCTAATATTATGCTCCGCCTTAGGTATAATGCCTCCATTCACAAACAGCTGTAATGCCCAGGGCGTAAAATAGGCAGCAGCAATTAACCCTTTGCAGGCACCAAGGAATCAGGATCTCTTCCTCCCTTCCACTCCATAAAAACATAGGAAGCTGCCTTAAACCGAGTCAGCCCTTGGATCCATCTGCAACTATGGGAACTAGCAGAGGCCCTGAAGGGTTTTGGACAAGGGGCTCTGCCAGCCTTACCTGGTGCAGACATTCTATGAATGAACCCTTCCTCCATCTATTGGTTAGCCATGCGTTCATTCTCCTTGCACTCTTGCCAGATAGGCATGTGCTTTTATGGGGTGCATTGAACTACGGCCACAGCAGTTCAGTTGCGTTCTGACAACTCACTCCTGGCTGTGCAAATCAAGAGAGCTCAGCTATAGGATCAGCAGATGCCTGTGATGTTGTTTCTTACTGGACTGCCCCACTTCAGGTGGGAGAGGCCGGCTGGGGTCATTGTTTCCAAATGCAGCCGCCCAGTGGTCCCTGGGAAGCTCACAAGGCAGGGCAGCGACAGCTCTCCGCTGTTGGTGTCCGTGGCACCTGGTAGGCTGCCCCTGAACATGGAAGTTCTATTTCACTGTCATGGGTAATAGCTGTTGAGATGGACCTATCCTTTGAGAGAATGTGTCTAATCCTTCTCTAACACCATCTAACCCGGGCACCAGGCTTGATTTCAAAAGCTGCCTTCTGATGATAGCTTGGACCTCTGGGCAAGAGCCACCTGTCCTCTTCTGTGGCAGCCTGCTGAGCTGGGGTGGGGAGGGAGAAGGGGTGTAGCGGGCAGGGAGGAGAGAGAGAAAAAGAAAAAGAAAAAGAAAAAGAAAAAGAAAAAGAAAAAGAAAAAGAAAAAGAGAGAAGGGCTTTTGTGTGTGTGTGTGTGTGTGTGTGAGAGAGAGAGAGAGAGAGAGAGAATGGGGGTTTTATTAGGAAGGAGAAGGGAGTGAATGTGTGAGTGAGAGAAGGAGAAAGAGGAAGGGAGGAAGGAAAGATGACAGTGGCCACTTTTTGCTACATTCGAAACATGTTCTTTTCCTCAAAGAATTCTGGGCACTGCAGTTTGTTAAGGGCTGCTGGGAGCTGTAACTGTGTGTGGAGGGAGGGGAGTAAACTACAATGCCCAGAATTCTTTGAGGGAAACCGTGTGTTTTGTATGTGCATTAAAGGCACGGTGTGTACATGTGCCAAGTCTGATTCTTGCTCTGTCAATAACAAGCTTGTTTTAGATAAGCATTCTTGACGGGCACCCAATAAAATCTTGTCTCACGCTCTGTTCTTCCTTCTCGCCCATATTTTAAAAACAAAACCCCCTTCTGTTTGGTTTTCCCTCCCCATTTCCCCAGCAGCAACTACAAATATCCCTGCTTCGCAAGCAGGCACCCTCCACCTTAGCTCCAGGCTTCATCTTTTTCATGCGGTAAAGGTAAACAGAGTTTAAAGATATCTGAATCAAATCCCCTGCCCGCCTGCCCCCCATCACAATCACCCTAAGCCCCAGGGCCCTGCTATTTCTGTCTCATGGTATTTATTAAGTCAGTAAAAATTAGAGGGCGATATTTCATCTCTAATTGCCAAGTTCAAAAGCCTCCCACCTCCACGCTCTGTAATTAAACAATGTGATTTTCTTGAGTTGGTAGCGTTCCTGGTTTCCCCTCCCTCCCTCCCTGCCACCACCTCCAAGAATCAGTGCTCACTCATTTGAACATGAAATCATACCTCTATCTCATTGTGTCATTTATATATACACCACAGTGTGGATCCCCTATCACACATTCAACATCGGGGGTGGAGGGAGGAGCGGGATCATGGCAGCAGCCCCTGCTCTCCCGCCAAGTGTGTTCATTTCAGAGGTGTGCACACAAAGGGTTCCCGTTCCACAACCACAAACCCTGAAAAAGAAAATCAGGGTTCTGGAGCCTGTGAAAACAGCTCTACGTGCATGCAATGTGTGTGTGTGTGTGTGTGTGTGTGTGTGTGAAGGTTCTCCCTAGGCCTGTGTACATGCTATGCCTTTAGAGCTCATTTGAAACACATTATTTCCCTCAGATTCTGGGCACTGGAGTTTACTTTTCACAATTACATTTCCTAGCAACACTTAAATAAACTATGAAGCCCAGAATTCTCTGAGGGAAAGAATGTACTTTGAAAGTAAAATGCAGACCCTCCAAGCGCACCTATTTCCAGGGACAGTCCTGGATTTACAGAAGCCATCCTGCTTTCTGATTTGATCCTGGAATGTCCCGCTTTTCCTTAGGATGACCCTGTTTTCACTGGAGATATGCTGGAGGGTATGGAGTTATGCGACCCCCAAGTCAAGGAGATAAGTAACTATACAGTGGTACCTTGGGTTACATACGCTTCAGGTTACATACGCTTCAGGTTACAGACTCTGCTAACCCAGAAATAGTGCTTCAGGTTAAGAACTTTCCTTCAGGATGAGAACAGAAATCGTGCTCCGATGGCACGGCGGCAACAGGAGGCCCCATTAGCTAAAGTGGTGCTTCAGGTTAAGAACAGTTTCAGGTTCGGCCCTACGGAACGAATTAAATACTTAACCCGAGGTACCACTGTACAACCTTTAGAAGACACCTGAATGCAGCCCTGTATAGGGAAGGTTTTTTTTTTTTTAAAAAAGAAATGTTTAATGTTTTATTATGTTTTTATATATGTTGGAAGCCTCCCAGAGTGGCCGGGGCAACCCAGTCAGATGGGTGGGATATAAATTTATAAAAATTATTATTATTATGGAAGAGAACGTCCCTATTTTCATCAGAGAAATGTTGGAGGGTATGAGAATGTGCACACAGATATATTTAAAGTCTTTAAAAAAATCAATGTATTTTAAATGGGGTGAGGGGTGGGACTATCTAAATGGCACTCCTAGTGTGGGAGAGAGAGAGCTCAACTTTCAGGCCTAGCCTTGACAAACTTTGGTCATCTGAGTAATGCGAGGGGGAGAAGAGATGCCTCATCACACCTATCCACATCCTAAGAAAAGGGTTGCCACCTGTCCTCTTTTTTCAGGACACATCCTGGAAGTTTTCACAGGTATCTAAAATGAGAGTTGTCTTAGTGATCAACAGTTTAAAGTAGAAGTCGGCAAATGGGTCCTCTTTTTTTGCTCTTCCAAATATGGCAACCCCAACTAATGCATTTTATGTGGTGTATTTTCAAACTCCAAACTAGCCCCACCCGCTCATGCTGGACATTAAACCAAAAGTGTTATGAAAGGCTTCCTGGGTCAGCTGGCCTCTTGCCTGCGCTACGAGCTCTTCCTCGCTCATGTGTGCTTTTCTGTATTCATTGGTTCACCTCTGACTGCTGCCACTGGCTCAGCCTTGACAAACCATCACATCGTGGAGCAGACTGCCAGATTCCGTGCAGAAGCTCCTGGTTTCTGGTTAATGTTTTAACTTGGAGAATAGTGTTGCTATTGACTATGACAAATGCCTTTGTTCTCTGAGCATTCCAAGGCCCAGCAGCCTAAACTTTGCTACACAAGGACCTGTAAGGAACACATTCCTGTATGAAGTGCTCTTGCATAGCAAAGCTTCCTTTAGAGTTAGATCCATTCCACATTAGCTGCATCTATATCTATCTATCTATCTATCTATCTATCTATCTATCTATCTATCATCTATCATCTATCTATCTATCTATCATCATCTATCTATCTATCATCTAATCTATCTATCATCTATCTATCATCTATCTATCTATCTATCTATCTATCTATCTATCTATCTATCTATCTATCTCTATCTATCTATCTATCTATCTATCTATCTATCTATCTCTATCTATCTATCTATCTATCTATCTATCTATCTATCTATCTATCTATCATCTATCTATATCTATCATCTATCTATCATCTATCCTTGAAGAAGGATCTCCTACATTCTGATTATACAGTGCATCCCTCAGCAAGTTTAGTCAGAAGTAAGCCAACTGTGTTCAGTTGGACTTACTCACAGGTAAGTCGATTTTTTGGCTTAAATATTTTCCTTTCCTTTTATCCACTCCCAGGTAAGTTTGCTGAGAACTGCAAAACAGGATGGGTGGTTTTTCTTTTCTTTTTTTACATATCTAATTTAATTTCAATTTCTCTCACTTCAAAGCATTTCAGGCATGGGGGTACTTGGATGGTACTGCCCCCTTGCACATAACAGCAGCGTCTCAGACTGTCCATGAGAGATGGTGTTGGTGCAGAGCTGCTTAATTTCAAGTGCCCTCATGTCAAAATTGCCCCCCATGCAGAGAAGTCAGTTTGGTTTATACATGTGACAGGATGGCTGGAACGGATTATATTTAGGCTGCAGGTGAGGGAATGCCGTTTTTAATGCTCCCCCTTGTAAGGAAAAATACCCGATAAATAAAAAGCTAGCAAGTAAGCGAGAAAGGTTGTAGCCCAACGTGATCCTGATTGTCCTAGCTTTCTGCTTTCAATGAGGTTTTAAAAATAAATAGGTAAGAGAACACTTTAAAATATGATCCCCACCTAGGGCCTTAAGTGAGGTTCATCCTATCCTATTATTATTATTATTATTATTATTATTATTATTATTATTATTATTTCAGTTTCTAGCGCACCCTCTTTTGATTCACAACCCTAAGGCAGGTTAAAGCACGGCATATTAACAACAATAAAAACACAGTAAGTTAAATGTAACTGCTAAAACACTAAAATTCTAACTCTCTTGTTACAGGCCCTCCAACTGTCCCATTTTTACGGGTACATCCTGGAATTACAGAAGCCACCCTCGCTTCTGATTCAATCCCAGAGTATCCTACCATTTCAGCCAAGGGGGACCAAAAGAGTGCGGAACCAAAAGACATGTGTTTTGGTTCCACACTTTGCCGCTGCCGGCTGGCACACACGGACAAGGAGGGCCGTTGATTCCTGAAATACAGTGCCACTTCCAGAAGTACGCCGCTGTGGCCCTCCTCATGTGTTTGTGGCCACAGTGGCAGGTGTGCGGCAGTGTGGGGTTCTGTGCAGTGGCGGGACATGCACACACTTGAGTTGGCAAGGCAGTGGGCGGGTAAGCTTTGGCAGTGGATTTTGGGGGGTGCAAGGATGCGAGCGGTGCGGTGGCAAAGGACAAGTCGGGGTGTGTCCCCCCCAATTTCTTCTTCAGAAATGTTGGAGTGTATGCTATTAACAAGACAGACAATAAGGGGGAGGGGGATCACAAGCTCATTTCAAAATGACTCCAGAGTAATTTTTGTTTTAAGTATCAATTTCATCCTGGCCAGAAATACGCATAGCTACCCACTGAACGAGACTGCCTGCACATCTGCAACTGGAGCCCGTTCAGACAAGTGCAAAGGCTTATGGGATCCTCCCTTCCTTTTCCTGGCAGCTTCTCACACTGTATTGCAAGCAGCTTCTCAAATTCTTCCAAGAAGCTGCTTGCAGTACAGTGGAGTTGCTTGTCTTTCCTGACAGCGACCCACCTCCAGGGAAAGGGCTGAAAGAGACTGTCACCTCTTTCTGACAGCATGTCAGGCCCACTCCTGACATCTGAATCTGCTCCAGTCCTGCTGCCTGGGAGTTGAAACAGCAGTCAGTCTGTAGATTGCTCAGCGTTCTGACAAAACTAGGAAAAGAACTAGGGCATCCTGCCACCTTGTGACTGGATTCGGAAACGGCAACCTGCAATCCTACGACAGATTTCTGAAAAAGCGATTAGGTTCCCAAAAGCATGCTGAGGGTGTCTTGTTTTATTTTAAAGTAAACCAAAGGACATCAAACGATTGCTAAGCTATGTAAGAATTCTTACTGGCAATTCGATACCACCAAGGAGCCACAGCAATCATTTGAAGTGAAGCATAAGAGCATTTATATTTCAAGGCAGATTTTCAGCTGTTGCCTGTAAAGCTGCTATTTTTATGTTATTTTCACGTCCCCCCTCTTCCTTTCAAGGAGCTCAAGGTGGCCTTCACAGTTCTCCCCTTCCCCATTTTATCCTCACCATGACCATGTGAGGTAGGTTATACTACTATAGGGTTACCAGACGTCCCCGGTTCCCGGATCCAGTCCCTGGATTTGCAAATCTGTCCCCGGACATATTCCGTCCTCGGAATGCCCCCAGATTTGCAAATCTGTCCCCGGGAAACATGGCAGTGGCAGCCTCAGCAGCCCGGAGCCAGCTGCCGTGGCACCCACCATTTCCCCTACACTACAGCAGCCACTGCCACGTTTCCCAGGGTTGGC
This sequence comes from Podarcis raffonei, assembly GCF_027172205.1. NCBI lineage: Eukaryota > Metazoa > Chordata > Lepidosauria > Squamata > Lacertidae > Podarcis > Podarcis raffonei. Next base: position 25,120,134 of record NC_070606.1, read on the forward strand.
CTCTCCTGGGCAATGGTCGCCCGCCAGTGACTCTCCTGATCTGTCAAAACAAAGGGGGAAGGGGATCGGGGAAGGCTCAGGAGTTACGGGCAGGCGGCGCACTGTTGCCCAGTTTTTAATAAAACTCTGCGCATTTATGTTTCACAGGGTGTGAAAGAAGGGCTTTGCATCTTTATACAATATGCATGTGTGCTTGGGCCCAGGGTCTTTTGCCTTACCATCCAACACTACTGACTCCCTGTTGCTACTCAGCTTAAAAAAAAAAAAAAGTGTCCCCGGATTCATTGAAAAAAATCTGGTAACCATATACTACTAGAACGTGACTGGCCCATGTTTGCACAGTTTGCATTGTGGTGGAGTGGGAGTTGAACCTGGGTCTCCCCACAGTCCAACACTCTAATCACTGGCTGTCTCTATTAGTGGAACGGATGTCCTGTAGGCACAAAAATGGGAGGGGGGGAGTGAAGGACTAGGCAGCCTTTCTCAACCTTGGGTCCCCAGATGTTCTTGAACTACAACTCCCATCATTCCTGACCACTGGTCATGCTGGCTAGGAATGATGGGAGTTGTAGTCCAACAACACTACAAGACACTCAGGATGTGAAGAACCTCCTCGCAACCCTGTCAACAGGGCAAGGCAAGGCAACAGCAAAATTCCCTGGCTGTTCTTTCTGAGCTCCTGATAATCAAATAATAATAATAATAATAATAATAATAATAATAATAATAATAATAATGTATTACATTTGTATACCACCCTTCATCCAAAAAGAGTTCTGGCACCTCTTTTTCTAGAAAAATAGCACTGAAAATGGGAATGCAAAATACTTAATAAAAAAAACAAAACAATTTCACCTGTCTGTTTCCAAAGGAGAGCCAAAAACAAGGCCCATTCCATTGGCTTGGCTCAGACCAATTGCCATTTGGCTCCTCCTTCCCAGAACTGTCTGCCTCAGTAAACCTGGTCATTTCCCCAGTTTTGAAACATGTTGTATGAATTTGTACTGAATGTTCTTATTTTCCTCATTCCTCCCCCGCCCCCACTTTTATAACATGCTTATTTGCCATTATTTTAAACTGTAAATGACCTTGGCTGCATCGGTAGAAAGGCAGCAGATAGACATAGTAAACAAAAATGACAGAAAATGTGAGTTGTGGACCAGTCAAGTACCTGACTCACTATGTCGATAATGCCTTCTAAGCAAGCTCTCTACCAGTGTTTCTCAAATTTGGGTCTCTAGTTGGTTTTAGACTACAATTCCCATCATCCCTGACAACTGGTCCTGTTAGCTAGGAATGATGGGAGTTGTAGTCCAAAAACAGCTGGAGACCCAAGTTTGGGCAACACTGCTCTGTAGTATCTGATGTAGCAAAAGGCAGCCCCTTGTGTTGGCAGTCCAAAGTCTCCTTACCTGGCTGATAGACTGAAGGCCTGATGCTGGCAGTGGTGACAACTCTGGGCTTTGAGGCAGGAGCCGGGGCTTCGCTGTAGCCTGGGTAAGGAGCAGGGCTGTGGGAAGCTGGAGCTGATGTGTAAGATTGGCCTGGGCCTCTAAAACCAAAGCAAAGCTGTGAGCAATTCATGCATATATACCACAGGATTAAGACCGATGAAGCATCTGTTGAATGGTGGCTTCCATAGAATGTTGTGAGAGCCTACCAGAAAGTTCCGGAGGCAAGGATGGAGAGATTGTTACCTTAAAACTCAGTACAGCCAGCATGTACTTCTAATGCTGGTGTTTTAAAAGACTGGGTTGAAAACATATTTAATAAAGGAGAGGCATTAGGTTGCTCTTAGCACATCTGCAAAACATTACATTGGAGAACTCTTAGGGCTGCTAAATATGGCTAGCCCCATAGAAAAAGGTGAGATTTCAATGGGGGAAATGGTCCATTGCTTCAGATTCCAGGGAAGATGGGTAAAGGTGGGGTGCATTTCATAGAATCATGGAAGGGACCCAAACGGTGATCTAGTACAACCCCTGCAATGCAGGAATCTTTTGCCCAATGTGGGGCTCAAACACATGACCCTGACATTGAGAGTCTCATGCTCTACCAAGTGAGCTTGCCTTGTGACTGTTCTTGCCAGTTCACTGACTTGGGAATGTCACGTATGGTGCACATGGGAGACGGTGATTTAAAGTAGTTACAAGAGAGTTTCTTAAAGTGGAGTGGGGGGGGGGATCCATTTCAACTGAACTCATTTCAGTGGGAACAGTGAAGCCACCAAGGAAGATCTAGAGTAGCCATCTCCTTCCTGGTGTCGAATTGTTGCTGTTGTTGTTGTTGTTGTTAGTACCCTACCCATCTGGCTTGGTTTCCCCAGCTGCTCCCAACAGAATATTAAAAGCATGATAAAGTATCAAACATTACAAACTTCCCTATACAGGGCTGCTTTCAGATGTCTTTTAAATGTCAGATAGTTGTTTATTTCCTTGGCATCTGATGGGAGGGCATTCCACAGGGCAGGTGCTGAGAAGGCCCTCTGCCTGGTTCCCTGTATAACTTCACTTCTCGCAGTGAGGGAACCGCCAGAAGGCCCTCGGTGCTGGACCTCAGTGTCTGGACTGAATGATGGGGGTGGAGATGCTCCTTCAGGTATAGCAGACAGAGGCCGTTTAGGCTGCACCCCACTCCAGTAGTTTGGTCAGGAAATGTCAGGCTACATCCTGCTGCAGTTGCACTTTGCTCAGATTGAAGACATTGGCAGGCTCCCTTTCAGAGTGGAAGTAAAGGATGTTTCTGACCAAGAGACCTTGAGGCTATCCTCTCTTTTTGCACCGGGGATGGGGGTGGGGTGGCAACTGGATCAGAAGCAGTACCTGGCAGACTTCAGATCAACAACTAACAAGGTATTGCACTTAGTATAAACTAAAGGTGGGCAGCTTCTGTAGTCACTGCCAGGGCCATTTAGTTGTCCAGACAGGGGTCAAAAGGGGAGTTTGTTACACAACCAAACCTCTACACAGGTAAACAGGCTCATTTAATTTTTTTAAACCACCCTCAGAGCCGTCTAGCTGTAAGGGTGTCATATATTGCTTACCGTAATTACATAGTGTAATTTTAAATTATTTTTTTTTTAGTGTAATAAATTAGGTCACAGTGTACAGTCGTACCTTGGAAGTCAAACAGCTTAGTTCCTAAACGTTTTGGCTCCCGAATGTCGCAAACCCGGAAGTGACTGTTCCAGTTTGCAAACTACTTTTCAAAGCCAAATGTCTGACCGGGCTTCCATGGCTTCCTGCAGCCAATCAGAAGCCGCACTTTGGTTTTCAAACGTTTTGGAAGTCAAACGGTCTTCCAGAATGGATTCCGTTTGACTTCCAAGGTACGACTGTACTGTTTACATAGGAAATGTACATTTCCTCAAGAAAATTAAAAAGGGAGAAAAACAGTGTTATACAAAGACAAAAACTCCCAGCATCACAATTCATATAATAAAAAAGATAACATCCAGCAATACAGCCAAAATAGGAATGCGGATTAGAATCTGCAGTGACGAAGAGGCTCCTGAAAGAGAGAGAGAGAGAGAAAAGCCCGCTGCTTCATTAATATAAAAGGTTTTTTTAGCAAAGTTAGGTCAGCTGTAGGAAGATATCAGTTGGCATTTCTGCTGGAGAAAGTTAAAACGTTGATGAGGGACTGTGTTTTTTTTTTTGAAGAGAACAGTTTAGATACTGGTGACAGTTTCAAAGAAAAGCTCAGCAACACTGAAAGCAACTGTGATTGCATCTGCGGCAGATTGCAGCAGGTTTAGACAGCATGTACAGTTGGAAACTATTAGTTGTCAGAGAAAAGGAAAACCACTGCTGAGAATGAGAAAATTATTTAGATTAATGCTTTGCTAACCATCAATTGGCAAACGGAAAGCAGCGCACTAATTGATTAGCATCTGCAAAAAGGCGGCGCACTTTATACCTCTTTTTGGACTGGCAGGTGATGGAAGTAGAAGACTGGTGACTGACGCTAAATAAAAAAAAGACAAAAGTTGGTGTGTTTTTTTTTAATGCAATGGAAAACAGGTTTGAAATTTGGAATAATCTGAGAGAACTGGGCAAGTCTGACTGTGCATGGTTTCCAGGTTAAAAAAAAAAAGCGCAAGGTTTGTTAAGGATGTCAATATTGCAAAAAAAGATTAAAGTTTCTTAAATTCATGATTCCCTTTCCACAGGAGTATGTTTAACTGTTGCTGAGTCAAAACCTATTTAGTACACTCAATCTCAGGAAGTCCATTAAAGCCTTGCATTTAAAGCCAATTGATTATTAGCCCACATGGGTGGTTCTCATTTTTCTGTTTCAGGACTGTTAAGCAGTGCTCCCCCCCCCCAAATGTTTAGGGGCACTCTCATTTTGACTCAAGAAAATCACCATTTTATAGTTCAAATTGGGAAAAATAAATAAAGTAAATGGACAAAAGTACAAAGATTCACAAAATGTTTAGGGGCATGCGTACCCCAGCGTACCCCCAGAAAAAAGCACTGCTGTTTAGTATCATCTTTTAGTAAATGTCAGAAGACAAAAGTATTGCTTTGTTACTATGACTGAACGCCTGACATTACAAGGGAAAAAGAGAACATGTGGGGTCAAGATAAGAATGATTATGAATGATTCAACTAGAGAAAGGCCCTAGCTGCTACAGCGCTATTATTTGGCTCTCTGAAACACTCGAATGCAGTGTTTCCCAAACTTGGGTCTCTAGTTGTTTTTGGACTACAACTCCCATCATCCCTAGCTAGCAGGACAAGGGATGATGGGAAGTGTAGTCCAAAACAGCTGGAAATCCAAGTCTGTGAATCCAAATCTTATGGCTCAGGACATATCATGGCTGTTCCTTTACTGTGCAACAGGGGAGCAGGATCCAGATGTCAGGTGTGAGATCAACAGGACAGGAGAACTTTATTAGAAAGTAGTTCACACGGCCTTTGGTGTATGGCGTGAGACAGCTTCTTTTCTATCCAGACTCAAAATGTGCTTGTGGTGAATGTGGGGCGGGCCAAGCAGCATGGTCAGGTCTTCTCCTGCACCTCCCACCTGGCGAGTACATTGTTTCTCCCTATTTGTGGCCAGACCCAACTGAAATCCTGCTTGATACAGCAGGTGGAAGAGAAGGCCGGAAGGGAAATTCTGTGTGTGGAATGGTGTTTCACTGACTGGCAGCAGCTCTCCAGGGTTTCAGACAGGGGACATGTCAAACCCCACTTGTGGAATGAACCTGAGACCTTCTTCATGCAAGCCCTTCTCTCTTAGGTTTGCTGTGAACACTACCTGAGCACTATTCCTTTGCCAGGGCTATAGGGAAAAACATACATATTCAGAATCCTCGTAGGCACCAGCTGCTTTTAAATTACCGTATTTTTCGCTCTATAACACGCACCCGACCATAACACGCATGTAGTTTTTAGAGGAGGAAAATCCGTAGGCATGCCACCCATAGGCATTCCCTCCATAACACGCACAGACATTTCCCCTTACTTTTTAGGAGGAAAAAAGTGAGTGTTATGGTGCAAAAAATACGGTAACAATTTCTTGCTGGAACTGCCATGCAATATATCCCTCATACCTCACCAATTGCTGTAATTTCAGTTATCCGCCTTGGAAGCAGATAACACTGAAGTTACAAAATATTTTTTTTTAAAACCCCCAAATGGATTTATTCCACTTATATTCCACTTTTACAAAAAGGTTACTTAATGGGTCAGTGCCCACTTATTTTCAACAGCTCTGTGTTTTCCCACAGCATCTGTTGAACTTGGGGAGAAAGAGAATTTCAAGCCCCTCTGATTTGTTTTGCTGCTCTGGATCTAAATTGCTTTCAAATAATTTTTCCTTGCTCACAGAAATGTCTATTCCAAGACAACGAGGCCTGTCCTACACATACATATACTGTATTTTTTGCTCTATAAGACACACTTTCCCCCCTTCTAAAAAGTAAGGGGAAATGTGTGTGCATCTTATGGAACAAATGCAGGCTGCACAGCTATCCCAGAAGCCAGAACAGTAAGAGGGATCGCTGCGCAGCGATCCCTCTTGCTGTTCTGGCTTCTGTCTTCGCCGTGCGAAGCCTCTTCAGGGCAGGGGGAGTCTTCATCCCGCTGCCCTGAAGAAGCTTCACGTGGCTATCCCAGAAGCCAGAACAGCAAGAGGGATCACTGCACAGCGATCCCTCTTGCTGTTCTGGCTTCTGGGATTCAGAATATTTTTTTTCCTTGTTTTCCTCCTCCAAAAACTAGGTGCGTCTTATGGTCTGGTGCGTCTTATAGAGCGAAAAATATGGCGATTTAGCTAGCTGTTTTGGTTTTACTGATTTTATCTGTGTGTTTTTTGATGATTATTCTGGGTATATATTTTTAATCCATTTTGTGGATTTTAAATGTGTTTCAACCAAGGTTTTAATACGTACTCTGCTCAGAATGCGCTTTGATTTAAGCACTTCATAAATCTTACAGATAATTTGGTAAATAGTTATCTCCCCCCCAGTATCCTCCGTTTTCTTCCTCTCTTCCCCCACTCCTCCCCTCATTCTCTTCCCAACCATGTTACACACATCTAAGCCAACAGGTGAAGCAAACAGGCACAAAGTATTACCTTTGGCAAGAAGACGAGATGGAGTCGTGCACCATGGAAGTGGCCGCGGCTGACGGCAGGGTCATCTGATGAGGGGCACTGTGAGCGGCAGCAGAAGGCTGATTGGCTGAAGCAGGCGGCACAGCAGAAGGGGCACAGCTGGTAGACACTGGCGCATGCTCAACAGGGGTACTGATCAAAGTTAAATGGGATAAAACAAGGTTGCGTCTTTAAAAGCTGCAAGCCATTTTTTTCTTTTAACAAAGCCAAGACCTGTTTTGCTCGGGCCTGAAAGGTACACACATACATACAAAGAGGTGAGCAAAATTACTGTCAGGTAATTTTGAAGCACGACTTAACACAGTGTTAAGCTTTGGCCACAGTTAGAGCTGAGGCGAAATGATTTGGCGTTCTCGTTGGACTGGGTCCCACAGCCAAATTTCAGCATGGGGGCAAAATAAGGTGAGTGTGAACTGGGCGGTGCACATGGGACGGATCAGCAGCCACCTTTGCTGGGAAAAACGCAGAGACGATATCAGGCACAGGATCACCAAAAGGGTTTTCTGGGGCCAACACCAATTCTGCATCCTTGCAGGCCTGGCTACACAAGATCTTGGGAGCAGGGGCACCGACTTGCTGCCCCCCACATTAAGGGGGCCAGGCGTCACGTGACCTGTCCCACCCCCACCCAGCAGGCCAGCCCATCGGTGGCAAGGAGCACAGAGGGTGAAAATTGCCCTCGGCGCCCCCCACCTGGTTAGCCAGCACTTGCCCATTGGAGGTGGGGAGTGGCAGCCCCCTCAATATTGGGGGGTGGGTGGGCTCAGCCCCCTGTCCAAAAATATTGAGGGGGCTGAAGCCCCTTTTGCCCCCTATAGTTGGCGCCCCTGTTTGGGAGGAAACACGGAGTGCAAAACTTTAGCAAGCTGTTGAAAGCAGCTAACATGTGCAAAGGGGAGCGGGGACTTCTATATGCACAGACAGGTTAGAGCTGGAGCAAATTCAAAAACTCTTCCTTCCCTCACCTCTGCTTCTAACTCCGATACAACCACAGTCAGATACATGTGTTGCCAGGTGGATATAGGCCCCACACAACAAGCGCATCTCCCTAAATACCCTTTCCCCCACTTGGGCTGTCACCGAATTGGTTACTGCTTCATACGTGTATCAACCAGTTTGTTATGTACTGAGTTGAATAGGATCCAAAATGCAGCAGTCTGATTGGTCCTAGAACAATGCAGCAGTATGATTGGCCCACAGGAGCCACCCAATCCAGCTCCAGGTGAAAGTGAATCCACAACCTGATTGGCCTACAGGAGAATCCCGGAATTAGCCAATCGCGTGCAGCCCATTGTGTAAATAATGTATATAAAGCACATACTTTGGGGGAACGACTAATGGCGGATTCCCTCTGAGCTCCGGAGGGAATCGGCTCCGCGGGGACTGGGTCTGGCCGCTGCGGCGAAGCGGGGACCCGAAGAAATCACAGGCGGTGAAGCCTGTGAACTTGGAGACTCGGCGGGCTCCATTTGCGCCCCCCCCGCTGCGAAGGAGCCTTTTTAAAGGCTTCGGAACGGAACGGGGGTGAGCGGCGCGGGGCTGAGAGTCGTCTACCTTCTTCGCGGAGTGAAGCCGCATAGCCATGGTCGGAGAGCGCTGATTTCTTTCTGGACAATTGGAATCTAAAGCAACTACCCGTGAGTAGGATCAAGCAAATTAATTGGAGAAAAATTTCAGTAATTTTTGCACCGAAACGGGAAAGGTACAAACAGGAAGTCTGCCTTTCCGGCTTGTAAATAGATCAAAGCAAAGAGACTTTAAAGCTGTAACTTTGAAAGACGTTCTCTAAAGGCTTAAAATCCAACACCAAAAAAGCGATTCCCCTCCTGTTTGCAGGAGTGGAGGGGAGAAATTTGAGCATTATTTACCTGCAAGAAAAGAGGGAAGTAAAGATATATCTGCTACCTCTAAAATCTGGGAACGGACTGCCTATGACAGGGAAAGCCGATCAGTGGGAAGAACTGTCAGCACGTTAAGGGTAAAGAATCCTGATATAACTCTGTGAAAGATACACTGTTTTTAGAACTGTTTTTGACTATAAAGTAACTTTTAAGGACACTGAAATTGTGGCTTTTAAGGGATACCGGGGACCTATAAGGACCATATTTGTTTTAAAAGTTGCAAAGTGAAGTTGGAAGTGTGTCCCCCTAGAGGAGACTATGTTGCAACAACAACTAAGCCACTAAGTAACCAAGCTTGGAAAATTCCTCTTCAAAACAAATCTACCAGGCGTGAGACTGACCTTGGGTTTTGCATGAGAGTGTTATGGCAAATGAGAAAGGGAAGATAGAGCTGGCACAGGAAAAAACTACCAGGTCCGGTAGACAATACAAGACTGATATTACACATCAGAGAAGGGCTTCAACATCCGGAGCAGCAGGTACAATAGGAACTGCTGCTTCGCAAGCAAAACCAAAAGCTATGTCATCTGAAGATTTATTGGCTCAGGCACTCAGCAAAATTAATGCATCTTTGGAAAACTTAGCCAAACAGGTTGCAGAGACAAATAAACAAGTAGCTGAGGCCTCAGCAAAAATTGACTTGAACACTACAACTACAAGTATTAATGAACTGGGAAAGAAGGTGAATTCTAACACACAGTCCATTGAAAAACTATTGGAGGAATCGGCCTCGACTCGAAAGATAGCAGAGGAAGCTAAGGAAATTGCAACCGCTGCTCAATAGAAGATACCACCGGTATATAAGAAACTAGAGGATCACGACCTAACACTGTCTATGATTGAATTACAAGGAAAGGAGAGAAATTTAAGAATCAGAGCAGTACCTGAAAGCGAGAAAGACAACCTGGCAGACTTTCTTACAAAGGAATTTACAGATTTTTGGCAACAGGACCTGGGGAAGGAAGAATTCAAGATAGTGAGTGCATTTAGGCTTGGTAAAAGACAAAGAAAGAACAAAGCAAGAGACTGTTTGATTACCTTAAGAACAAAAGAAGAAAGAGATAAAATCTTGAATCTGCACTATCCAAGAACTCTGGAAATTGAAGACTCATTCGTGGAGATCTTTAAGGATATACCCAAATATATTTTGGATGTAAGGGCCTACTACAGAGATCTTGTTGTTCTATTGAGAAGAAACAGAATACTCTTCAGGTGGGAATTCCCCCAAGGTCTATCCTTCAAATACAAAGGAAGAAAAATAAGAATAAGAACAGTGAATGATAAAGACAAGTTCTTGAAAGACCACGAGGAGGATCTACAGAAGGAAGTGGAATCTGGTGAGGAGCCAATCGCATCAGGAAAAGGAATTTTAGACATAGCAAACTTATCATTTGGACTCCTTGGTCCAGGGAAAGACACACCACCGACAGAAGAAGAACAACAACTCGGTGCAGTTGGAGGGAAAACTAAGTAACTCACCATGGCTCTGCAACTTCTAAGTTGGAATTGTAATGGACTTAACTCCCCTCGAAAGAGAAAAGGTGTTTTTCATATATTAAGAAAAGAACAATTGGACTTGATTTGTTTACAGGAAACACATGTAATGAGGCTACACAGGAAAATACTTATTAATAAGAGATTGGGACAAGAAATTATTTCGTCTGATAAGGTCAAAAAGAGAGGAGTGGTGATATATGCAAAGGAGAAATTTTCACCGAAATTAATTTTTAAAGATGAACAAGGAAGATATTTGGCAATCGAAATTCAATTTCAAGGAGAGAATTTTCTGATTGTAGGGGTGTATGCACCGAACGAGGGGAAATCTGAATTTTTTTAAGAAGTTGCATGAGACTCTTTTGGACTATATGGACTATAATATAATTTTGATGGGGGACATGAATGGAGTTGTATCTACAAGCATGGACAAGGCACAAAAACAGGTAGTCACCAAAGATGGTAGACTACCAAAAACTTTCTTTGAATTGACTGACAATATGGACTTGATTGACATTTGGAAAACTAAGAACCCCCTGGGGAGAGAGGGAACTTTCTTCTCTGAAGCTAAGATGACATGGACTAGAATTGACCAAATTTGGATTACTATAGGAATGGCACCAAAGATAAAGAAAGTGGAAATCTGCCCTAAAACTTGCTCAGACCATAACGCTGTAAAGATGGAGATGAAGCAAACAACACCCGGCTCCTTTAGATGGAGGATGAATGACACCCTATTTAGAGATGAAGAAGTATATAAAAAGGCCCCAAAAACTTTGAGAGACTATTTTGAAATAAATATGACTACTAATGTTGAAAAAAGAGTAATCTGGGATGCAAGTAAAGCTGTGATGAGAGGGTTCTTGATACAACAGAACGCAATAAAAAAGAGAAGTCGAAATGAGAAAAAAGATAAAATTTTGGAGAAAATAAAAGAAGGGCAGAAAAAACTGAGAGTAAAGCCAAAGTCGCAGGAGATTTTGAGAGAAATAAAATTATATCAAGTACAATATATGGAATTGATGAATCAGGAAATAGAAGGAAAATTAAACAAATGAGACAGAAGACATTTGAATCAGCGAATAAATGTGGGAAACTACTGGCTTGGCAATTGAAAAAAAGACAAAAACTAAATACCATCACAAATTTGGAAGTAGAAGGAAAAGATATACACAATCCAACTGAGATTAGAAATTGTTTCCAGAAATATTTCAAACAATTATATGCACAAGGGCCACAGAATGAAATGGACATTGAACGCTTTTTGAAAACAAATGGATTACAAAAAATTTCACAAGAAAGCAAACTAATGTTGAATTGCAAAATATCTGACCAAGAGATAGAAGGTGCCATTCAAAATATGCAATTAGGCAAGTCTCCAGGACCGGATGGGCTGACTTCCAGATATTACAGATCTTTGAAAGAGTGGTTATTACAACCTTTGAAGGAAGTCTGTAATGAAATTTTGGAAGGGAAAAGAGCACCAGAATCGTGGAAAGAGGCGTATATTACACTTATACCGAAAACGGAAACTGAAAAGACACAACTTAAGAACTACCGTCCCATATCCTTATTAAATGTGGATTACAAAATTTTTGCTGATATTTTGGCTAAGAGACTGAAAAAAGTATTCATTGAGGAGATTCATAAGGACCAAGCGGGCTTTCTACCGGGAAGACATCTATCTGATAATTTGAGGAACATAATTGACATTTTGGAAAAGCTAGAAGTGAATATAAACACTAAAGCAGTTCTGATATTTGTGCATGCAGAAAAAGCTTTTGACAATATCTCTTGGAGTTTTATGAAAAAGAATCTACAGGGTATGGGAGTAGGCCAAGGCTTTGAGAATGGTATAGGTGCAATATATTCTGAACAAAATGCTAAATTAATTGTAAATAACGTGGTTATGGAACAATTTAAGATAGAAAAAGGGACACGACAAGGGTGCCCAATTTCCCCATTGCTTTTTATATCGGTCCTGGAGGTCCTGCTGAACATGATTAGAAGGGACCGGTTGGTTAAAGGTATACAGGTCGGAGCTAAACAGTATAAACTGAGAGCATTTGCAGATGACTTAGTTTTGACGTTACAAGAGCCAGAATCTAGTACTAAAAGAGTTTTAGAACTAATTCAAGAATTTGGTCAGGTGGCAGGATTCAAATTGAACAAGTCAAAAACTAAGGTTTTAGAGAAAAACTTAACATTGACTGAAAGAGAGAAGTTTCAGAATGAAACAGGTTTAACTGTGGTTAAGAAAGTGAAATACCTGGGGATTAACATGACAGCTAAAAATGGGAATTTGTTTAAAGAGAACTATGAAAAATGTTGGATGGAAGTGAAAAAAGATTTAGAAATTTGGTCAAATTTGAAGCTTTCCTTGTTGGGTCAAATTGCAGCTATAAAGATGAATGTATTGCCTAGAATGTTGTTTTTGTTTCAAACATTGCAAATTGTGGACAAGATGGACTGTTTCAAGAAGTGGCAGAAAGACATTTCTAAATTTGTCTGTCAGGGCAAGAAGCCCAGAATAAAATTTAAGATATTAACTGATGCAAAGGAAAGGGGTGGATTTGCCCTGCCAGACTTTAAACTTTACTATGAATCAGCAGCGTTCTGCTGGTTGAAAGACTGGCTGCTTCTTGAGAACACAGACATTTTGGATCTAGAAGGTTTTAACAATGTTTTTGGGTGGTATGCATATTTGTGGTATGACAAGGTTAAAGCACATAAAGCATTTAAAAACCATATTGTTAGGAAAGCATTGTTTAATGTTTGGATTAGATATAAAGATTTATTGGAAAATAAAATCCCAAGGTGGTTGTCACCAATGGAAGCGAAAGCTCAGAAAAAGCTCAATATGGAGGCCAAATGGCCGAAGTATTGGGAGATTTTGGAACAAGAAGGAGATAGACTGAAACTGCAGAGTTTTGAGAAACTAAAAAACAAAGTGCAAGACTGGCTTCATTATTATCAGATAATGGAGGCTTACAATTTGGATAAGAAAGTTGGCTTCCAGGTGGAAAAATCTAAATTGGAAACAGAACTGTTAGAACCCAAAACTAAGATTTTGTCAAAAATGTATAACTTGCTGTTGAAATGGAACACTCAGGATGAGACGGTCAAATCTGCTCTGATCAAATGGGCACAAGATGTTGGACATAACATTATGTTTGCTGACTGGGAACAGTTGTGGACCACTGGGATGAAATTTACGGCATGTAATGCCTTAAGAGAAAATATTATGAAAATGATATACAGGTGGTACATGACCCCAGTCAAGCTTGCAAAAATTTACCATTTGCCCGACAATAAATGTTGGAAATGCAAAGAAAATGAAGGTACATTCTTTCACCTTTGGTGGACGTGCCCTAAGATTAAGGCTTTCTGGGAAATGATCTATAACGAATTGAAAAAGGTATTTAAATATACCTTCTTGAAGAAACCAGAGGCCTTTCTCTTGGGCATGGCCAGCCAGTTGGTGTTAAAAAAGGATAGAACTTTCTTTATGTATGCTACAACAGCAGCAAGAATACTTATTGAAAAGTACTGGAAGACGCAAGATTTACCCACTCTGGAAGAATGGCAGATGAAGATGATTGACTGCATGGGATTGGCAGAAATGACTGGCAGAATCCGTGACCAGGGAGAAGAGTCGGCGGAAGAAGATTTGAAGAAATTCAAGGACTATCTACAGAAATATTGTAAAATTAATGAATGTTGAATGATGTCGGATAGAAATCAAGGGGTTTTTAGCTGTAATGCTTTGAGATAAGGATTTGCTGAATAAATAATTTGAATTGGAATACAAGAAGGGGAGGTATGAGGAGGTCAGGGAAATATGTCATTGAAAACTAAGTATTGTGAATTTTATGTGTTTTTAAACTTTTTTGCTTTTTTCTTTTTGTTTGTATAAAAATTGGAAACTTTAATAAATATCTTTACTTTGGGGGAACTTTCATTCCTCCTCACCACTATGAGCTGAATAAAGAGCATGAAATCCACTCTCGACTCCGAATATATTTCACAGTTCACACAAACCTTTCTTAAGTCTACATAGTTATGAATGTGCAAATATCATTACATGGAGAATTGTGTGAATGAGCACTGTGATGTAAAGCGAAAGCCCACTTGCCCTCAACAGAACTTTACAACCTATGCAGACTCCCTCCACTAGCAAAAACTCTTCAAGAGGCAGAGTTCGCACATAGTGGTCTCCCTTTGTGGAACTGCACTCATTGCTTACGTGACCCTGTTATGGCACTATGAAGGGTTCTATCTCAGCCATCTCCTGACATGCTCATTTTCTATATGCAGGGAGTTTTATTGTTACACGGGGGTGGGTGAGCATTCAAATGTGATTCTCCACCTGCAGTCCAAATGGTGTAGCCTAACAAGAACTTCAGCATGTGATTTTCCTGATTCAGTTCGTACAGTCTGGTTGCATAGTGCTGTGGTGCACATCAAACTCCAACATCAATGATCTGGTGCCCTTGTTTTGGAATTGGGACCTGGCCTTGTTCAGCTCATGACCAGCAAAAACACTCCTGTGCCAGGATCTGACCGCTTCCCCACAATCTAGATTACAGGAGTGCCATTAATAAGCAGGATTTACGACAACAGATCCACAGATTTCCTTTCGCAGTGTTCTAATGATTGTTTAAGCCCTGAGAGAACCTGAGGAGATATGAGCAGGTTCTCCTGAACTTTGACAGAAACATGGTTTTCTGAAGGTACAAAAATTCAATTAGTGGTCCCTTGACTTGCTCGTCCTGCCTGTTTGCTAGCTCTAGAACCTCGCCAACGGCCAGGTTTCCTTGTCTGCCATTACTGATCTTCCCATTGAAAGCTATCCTGATGGATCTTATGCCACCTTTTCTGGTTTGAATCACTAGTGTGTATTTTTGCCTGTTCACAGATATTTCAGGGTTTGTCTCCCCTCTAAGTTGTTCTGCCCACCAAAACCCCACTATTCTAAAGCGCCACACATTATATTCTACTTCAGAGATGTTATGGGTGCCCCCCTAAATAACAGGAGTTGCTGTTCCATCTTACTGGTTTGCATGGAAAATACAAAAGTATATATGCCAAACAATTGGGTGGAAGAATATCACGGGCATCAGTTGTGTGTAAACACATCGACCAGGGATGGGGAACCTGTGACCCTCCAGATGTTATAGGACCACAAATCCCAGCTTCCTTGATCAGCATTAGATGATAGTAAACTTATGCAAACCAAGTCATAGTTAAATGATCATGAGGGCAAACTATTACGATAAACTAAGGTGGTTTAGGGCAGTTGGTTGCACTTAACCAAAATGATTAGTCTTGAAGGGCTGTTGGGGGGTGGAATAAACAATAAAATGAGGAGTTGGAAGAAAAAGGAGGGGGAACAGAAATAGGAGGAGGAAGAGAAGAAGGGAGGAAAATTGGGTTTTTGTTTTGTTTTAAGAGACTTGAAGAGTTTTAAAGGTGTTGAGATATCATTCCTAGAGATTGCAACACTCTCTGAATGAAGGATAAACTGACTGTGCATATACATTGACTTCATTTCTATATATTCCAGTTAGCTGTATCAAATGATTACTTTATCTATTAATTGCAGGAGTGTGTTCCAGCGAAGGTGAACCAAAAAAGCTGCAGGGGGAAAAATCAAGTAAGTTATTTACCAACTCTCCTTTCCCTGTTTCACACAAAGGACAATCCCTGTTTCTTACCCAGTATTTCTATGTCAAATGTACACCATGCCATTCTTAACAAAAGTTTTAGAGATGCAGGGCACGGATGTTTCGTAGATTCTGTCGGGATTCTAAGTGCCCACACATGGAAGGAATTCTGTCCACAGCCCAGGACAGAATTCAAACTCTATACCTTGTTGAGCTTGGAAAAACGCTATCAGGATCATCAGTAAGTTATTAACATACATATATAAAACAGTGTGAAAATGCTATTTTGACAGCCCTTCATGTGGTTTCAGAATAATTACTGATGTACCAGAATTCATATGAGCCATTAGATATTATACAGAACACTGTGCAAAAAATTAATATCTTATACCTCACAACAGACCCAAACATTTGTACTGGCCTTCAAAAGCAGCCTACTATCATATTATGTGACAGTTGCACAACAAAACCTTACATCGGGCCATTGGATGTTTTCATGTTAGCTTCTACCTGTAGATTGGCTGATTCATACATGCACATCAATTGTGGTGATAACGGCAACATGAATGGATGACCTAGGTGTGTGAATGAACAATCTCAGAGCTAAAATGCAGAGTGAACATTCAAAACCACAAAACCTTCCGAAAATAAGCCGTTTTTTGTAAGCTGTAATGCTTTGAGATAAGGATTTGCTGAACAAATAATTTGAACTGGAGATACAAGAAGGGGAGGTATGAGGAGGTCAGGGAAATATGTCATTGAAAAATAAGTTGTGAAATCTATGTGTTTTTAATATTTTTTATTTTTGCTTTTTTCTTTTTGTCTGTATAAAAATTGAAAACCTTAATAAATATTTTTTTAAAAAAACAAAACCACAAAACCTTCCTTCCAACACAATAGTCCACAGTAGAGGCAGTGATGCATCTGAACATGAGTAGCCTGAAATGGGGGTGGTGGTGGTGGAGTGTTATTGGGCTCAGATCCTGCTTGTGGGTTTCCCAAAAGCAGCTGGTTGGCCACTGTGAGAACAGGATGCTGGACTGATCCAGCGGGCTCTCATTACTTTTTGTTGGAATCCATTCACACGGTCAACTGCAAGCCATCGAGTGTTGCGGAAACAAGTAGTGAGACGTAGTATAAAGCACATGCATGTGTGAACCAGCCAAATCCTCTTGATTGTTCTTCCTATTCCACCAGCTTCTATTAAATCCCATATTTAGAAGGGGAACTTCAGAGGAAATCCAAGTTTCTTAACATACAACACATACCAGGACAGCGCCATACAGGTGAAAATACAGACACACACACAACTTGTCGGCAGGCTTGATGCCTTCTCATACAGAATTGCACAGTCCAGCACACGTTAAGATGGTGAATTTTTTTAAAAAAACTGTGTTTAAAACACACAAAACCCACGCTGAAGCTTTTAAGCACAAAGTAGGGAACACACTGGTAATATGGAGAATAATGACCAGTCATCATGTGTGGTCTTGCAAAAGAACACATGATGGACATCTGTGGTTATTCTCTGTTAGGAAATACACAAATGTATACTTGCACCTAGTTCTCAAGTGAAAATCTAAACCTGGTAAAAGTTGCAAGCTCTGTATTGAATGGGAACTTGGATGGAAATGAACATAGTTTGGAAACTAATATGGAAATGTTTTTAATCTTTACAGTTCAGTTCAGTTCAATGTGTTCTCGGAGGCCCCACTAATTTTAGTAGGATTTACTCCAAAGCACAAGTAGCAAGAAGCTTGAACTAAAACAAATCACAACTTGACTAAATACGGATGGGCAAGCAATTTAGGAAATCATTTAATTCAATAAATTGATATTTCTCCAGGGGTGGCTAACTTGTGGCTCTCTAGCTGTAGTGGGCTCCAACTCCCATTAGCCACAGCCAGGATTAGCCAATGATCAGGATAATGGAAACTGTAGTCCAGCAATATTTGGAGTGCCACATGTTAGCCAACCCTGATGCAGAGATTTTTTCCCCTTTACTCCAATTCAGTAATTTCTTGCAAGTGTGGGAATGGTAATACACACCTGGTTCCCAGTCATGGGAACTCTATTCATTTCAGTGAAGAAATCTGATTTGCATCCCTTTGCACAAATGAAACTGTTATGTACGGAGCTGAATCCTAGAACAAGAGGATCCAGAATGCAGCAGTCTGATTCGTCCGCAGGAACCACCCAATCCAGCTCCAGGTGGAAGTGAATCAGTGACCTGATTGGCCTGCAGGAGCAGCCAATCAGGCTTCTGGAGGAGGTGAATCGGCAACCTGATTGGCCTACAGGAGCAGCCCAGAATTAGCCAATCACGTAGGGCCCAATGTGTAAATAATGTATACAGTGGTACCTCGAGATGCGAACATAACCCGTGTCCGCGCATCACGTTTCGGCGCTTCTGCGCATGCGCGTAACATCTTTTTTATGGTCTGCGCATGCGCACACGGAGAAACCCGGAAGTAACGTGCTCCGTTACTTCCGGGTCGCCGCAGAGCGCAACCCGAAAATGCTTAACCCGAAGCGTATTCATCCTGAGGTATGACTGTATATAGCTAGACATTTTGGGGAAAGTTTCATTCATTGCTACTATGAGCTGAATAAAGAGCATGAAATTCACACTCGACTCCGAGTATATTTCAGAAACTGTGCCCTCTGCTAAAGTGAATGGGGGAAATCTCACGCAGGAGCTCCAATTCTGGACCTAATTTCTCTCTGTGGCTAACACAGCCTCGTATTTAAGCACGCACCTTGTAGAAACTGCATGTCAACGAGTGAGTAAGCTAGTGGAGGAGGAGCTGAGAGCTCTGCCCCTCTGAGCAGATTGCAGGAGGAGGGAAGCACCAGGTTCAGGAGGAGGGATGCTGCTGCTGCCCACCCCTTCTCTGCCAGCCTACAGCAGGCTAGTAAAACAACTGTAGGCTAGCAACCTCTGTGAGCATATTTACAAAGGCTGGGCCAACACATACTTGTGGAATTGTTTTTTTGAAGCAGAATTAGTTGGGGCAAAATCCCTTTATAAGTGACAGTTGCAGTTATTGTGCAATAATCTGGAGACGTGAAGCTGCTGTAATCATTTATTACAGACAATTATGTAACAATGAGGTAAGATGTAACATTTAATGTCTCATATTAAATACTGTGTGTGTGTGTGTGTGTGTGTGTGTGTGTGTATAGACTGTATAGAGCAGCCTTTCTCAACCTGCGGGTCCCCAGATGTTGTTGGACTACAACTCCCCTCATCTCTAGCTAGCAAGGCCAGAGCTCAGGGATGATGGGAGTTGTAGTCCAACAACATCTGGGGACCCGCAGGTTGAGAACTGCTGGTATAGAGTGTCTTTAAATATTGGAATGTTCCATTAGAAGTTAGAAGAGGTTATTACAAAACCCAAAGCAAAGATCCAAACCAGGTCAGTCATGGAGTTGCATGGTGCAGTGTACCTTTGGTTACTGGAGAAAGCAGGAGGGACTGTCTGGCCAGCACTGTGGCAGCTGGCTTCCCTCTGACTTGTACCAGTCCCAAATCTCACGGACCCTTTGGAGGCCATTGCTCTAGCTCTGTCAGTGTTGGCATCTGTGCTGCAAGACTTAGGGCAATGCCAAACACTTGACGTCGCATACTGTGCCTCGTGAGCAGTACCTGCAGCGCTGGGCAACAGAGATTACAAGGGTGCATGTGCATAAGAGAGGTCATTGGGTGGGGAATCACATCATCTCCAACTTAAAGAACAACCAAGACCTTGGCTGGGGAGGGACGGGGTTGAAATCAGGCCAAACAAGGAGCTGGCGTTTAAAGGACATAGATCTACATGGCCACTATGTAAATCTACCATAGGATGCAATGCTTTGAAACGTTTTTGCATCCTGTTGTAAAGCTTTCATGTAGCAGGGAGGAGATACACACAGAAGCAGATTGCCATGTGTGCAGGCAAGGCGGGTGCAGTGTGCATCTCAACGCACAACCATATTGCACTGGTCATCCAGGTCCCGCTGGAATGACAGGATGCAACTTTTGATGTGGACTCACATCCTCATTTGGGACCACTAGTTTTTATGCAGAACTAGTTGCATGGGAGTATAGCTGCCTCAGGGTCACTATTTCCCATGTGTTAAAGAAGAGCATTCAAGGATACAACCCACCCGGCATAATTCCCATAAAAGTCCTTCGAATTTCAAAGGCTTTTAAGGCTTTTGTGAGAGAGAGCTCAACGAGCTGTTCCTTAAAATGGAAAAATAGTAAAATAATAATAATAACAATAATAATAATAATAATAATAATAATAATATGCCAAGATATAATATTAGGTGCCCAAACAAAACTCCTGGATTTCATAATGAAGAGTGTGGTTTTTCTGACATTTTTGTTGACATCATAGATACAAAAGCATCTGAAAATATGCCATATTTCCATGGTAAATACATTCTACTAGTGGGAAGAGAAAGAAAATAACCACTAGCTTTGTTTTACAATCCCTTGTCCAAGAGTGTACATACTGTAGTGCTTAAATGGGTAGAGTCTATAGCAGTTCTTATGCTTCCACTTGCTCATGAAGTTGTGCAAACCCCTGGACAATTTATTGTGCAAACAGGGGAAAAAAATAGGAGGAATGAAAAAAAGAGAATATTTTTATATGCCACAATGGCAGCTAGAATATTAATAGCTAGGAATCGGAAAAGTGAAATAGTACCAACAAAAAGGGAATGCCAGGATAAGCTATTTGAATATCTTGAGTTGGCAAAAATGACGGATGCGATTAGGAGACAACCTAAGCAAAAATTCCAAAAGGAAGGGGGAATCTATAGAGATTATGTAAAAAAACCAGTGTCCCCAAGTAAAAACTTGGATTTGCTTTGAATAATTTTTGCAAACCACAATATGGATTATTAGTATAGTATGTGGAAAATAGGAGAAATGAAGAAAGGATAAAAGGAGAAGTTCAAATAGATAAAATAGACCCACTTAGAGGAAGATGGAAGTCTGTTGGAGAAGACAAAGAATTAGGATTAAAGAATATGGTGACATAAGTCTGTACATAAGAATTTATGGATTTGTAGTTGTATGTATGTTTTTGGTATTTTGTTTCTTTGTTTTTAATATATTTTATTAATTTGGTAACTTTACTGTTTATGTTTGTCTATTAAGTAAGAAAATTAATAAAAAGCAATTATATGTGTGTGTGTGTGTGTATATATATGAATTTGGTTTTAATTTTCTTGTGCAGGGTGTTAAAACAGAACTTCCATGAGCTGAAGATACCCTTTGCTTGAAGATGCACTTATGGATCCAACCCACAGCCTAGGAGTGTCTTCAGAGAACTGAGAAATCTAGAAAGTTGTTAGAACTTTCTTTAACTGTCAGGTAAAATGGGAGGTCCAAATACTGAAAAGCAAGAGATTTAAGTTATAAAGCAAAACAATGAGTCATGAATGGAGGAGATGCATGGTGAACACAGGCCAGCTGCACAGTGATAGCTGAACTAACCATATTTCAGCAGTAACATGTGCTGTATAGTATATTAAAAAAATAAACAGGGAAATGGGTGTGACTTGCAAACAGCCCTATTACGTGTCCCCCTCCTAATTCAGCTGTGGAATTTATGAAGAGAAATTTAGAATGACAGCACAAGAGAAGAACCATTCTGTTACTTGACCAGAAAGTTTTAGGGGGAAAAATGTAACTAAAAACACTTCTAAATAAAATGGTGCAGAATTCCAGTGGATTTACATTTGAAAGGTTAACATTTATCCTGATTGAAACCAAGACCAATTTCTTTCCAGAGGACAGTTTCACAGTGCAGACACCCCTTTTTATCCACTATAAACATGTATTCTAATCTGTTCAAATAGTTCATAAATCAAATAACCCCAAATCTAGGATAAAGTTAAGAGGGCTTCAACCCACTGATGAGCAGGATTTAAAGGCATATAACTATTTGCTGGGTGTGACCGTTCTGTGTCCGAGGGAAAGCATCTGTAATAAACAGGGGAGTCAAGTCTACAAAAACACATTACCTGTTTTCGGGAGATCCAGCAACATTTTTCTTGCCACTGTGGAAGGAGGGGAATATAGTATGAATACAATTAATGATTGTTCCTGTGGTGGGAGAACTATTGAATTGTGCTGAAAGGTAGGTGGTACACGGCTGGCTCCAGCAGTTTGCAAAGCAGGGAGGGCCGTTGTTAGGGTCCAGACACAGATAAGGGGCTCACTGAGAACGTCAGGGAAAACAATTAAAAATGCAGGCCTAATTTCTCATTAGGTGGTACACCTGCACCTGGACTGCCCCACTTCAGACTGCAGGGGAGCTGGGAGATCCAACAATTCAATGTCTCTCTGTACAAAATATTAGTAAATCCATGCGCTTAGAAAGCTAGATTACAAGGGGTCTAATCTAGCCAAGCCTTCTTTCTGACAGGCTAGTCTTCTATGTGGAGGGTTGAGGATTTCTTTGGGGAGGAGGGGGTAGGTTGTATGAAAGAACATTCAGTCCCAAGAGTCCCCATCTGTAGTGGTAACTGAAAATTTAATGGATTGAAATTTCAGTGAGAACTAGCACCCCATAAACTAGTTAAAGGAACCCACTGGATATCTATTGCCATATATTCTGTCTAGAGTAAGAATTAGGGTTGAAATGTTTACATTCTCTGCATGTTTGCAGAGAATTACGACCTATTGTGATCAGTGGGGTTTACTGTCAGGTAGGTCTGCATACTGCAAGTCTTAGTTGATAATTAATCAACCAATTAATTAATAATTCAATCAATTCAAAAGGTGCCCCCCATTAAGTGGGAAACACTTTTTCTTTCCTTTCAAAGGCTGTTAATTATTTTAATACAAATTCCGGGTGGCAGGCATCATCTTAGAAGATGAGTTCCCTCCGCCCTTCTCTCATAGAACAAAATGCCTCATAGAAGATAGTAACTGCTTGCTATTAGGGATGAACAAATTTGTCAATTTCAGTTTCTCTCTGTTTCCCAACTTTAGGTTCAGTTTCCCCCTTTTCTGCACCCATTTGCAAGTGCTTCTTTAAAGCCTACATTAAAAATATGCATTTTCATATGCATTTCTTCTGATATGGGCAGTCTTTGTACACAAATTTGCCTAATATACACATTTTTGCAAGCAACTTCCCCTACCACAAAGCGGCTTGGAATGTTATTTTCACTGATATATGCATTTTGGGGCATACTTTTTGTGTGGAAAAACGCTTCACAAAATTCTGAGAAGTGTAGATCTTGAGGGCAGCTGCATCTTGGTTCAGGAAGTGCAAACTAGTTATAGATAAGCATCAAAATGCAAGCTGAATGAATTTCTCCCCCTGAATGATTTTCTGCTCTGTTCCTAGCTGCAATACATGTATGGCTAATCTAAATAATGCGTGGGGAACCTGCGGTCCTCCAGATGTTGCTGGATTACAACTCTTATCATTCCTGACTGCTGGCCCTGCTGGCTGGGGTTGATGGGAGTGGTAGCCCAGCAAAATCTGGAGGCTGTGAACATTTCCCGTATTTTTCGCTCCATAAGACACATTTTTCCCCTCCTAAAAAGTAAGGGGAAATGTGTTTGCATCTTATGGAGCAAATGCAGGCGGGAGGCTCTGCTCAGCGCTCCCTTTAAAGAGCCGTGTGGAGCATGTGTGCGGCTCTTGGGGGCTTTTCCCCAAGGAGGGAGAAGGGCAGCCCGTCAGTCCCTTCTCTCTCCTTGGGGAAAAGCCCCCAAGAGTCGCACACACGCTCTGCGCTGCTCTTTAAAGGGAGCGTGGCTCTTGGGGGCTTTTCCCCAAGGAGAGAGAAGGGACTGACAGGCTGCCCTCTGTCCCTTCCCCCACCTCCCGCAAAAGCCAGCAAGAGCCGTGCGCTCTTTAAAGAGCCGCGCCTAGTGTGTGTGCAGCTCTTGGGGGCTTTTCCGTGAGGTGGGAGAAGGAACTGACGGGCTGCCCTTCTCCCTCCTCGGGAAAAAGCCCCCAAGAGCTGCACACATGCTCCGCGCGCTCTTTAAAGGGAGTTCAGCTCTTGGGGGCTTTTCCTAGAAGCCAGAACAGCAGAGGGATCGCTGCACAGCGATCTGTCTTGCTGTTCTGGCTTAGCCGCGTGAAGCCTCTTCAGGGCAGCGGGATGGAGGCTCCCCCTGTCTTGAAGAGGCTTTGCGCGGCTATCCCAGAAGCCAGAACTGTTCTGGCTTCTGGGATTCTGAATATTTTTTTTCTCGTTTTCCTCCTCCAAAAACTAGGTGTGTCTTATGGTCTGGTGCGTCTTATAAGAGCGAAAAATACGGTAATCAACAGCAATAAAAGACCACTACTGTTATGGGAACAGCTAAAGAGAAACTTTGGTTTCCTGTTTCTGATGTACTTATGTACTTGGTCACTTAATTAAAATTGAAGTGTTTATAAATCAGGTGCTTTGGAGATATACAGTAGGATAACTAGACATATGCATTTAGATCTTTAGTTTTGAGAACTGTCAATCCTTTTTTAAAAATAGACTGCCATGTTATTGTTTGTTTATTTTTAAATACACACCAGTAAACCCCATGCTCTACCAATACATTGACCTAAATAAATTACTGAGCCATTGTGATGGCACCCAATTACTGGGGTTATAGTATTACATTCCTCCAAAATGCCCATCCTTTGTGAAACACCTAATAGTTGAGGGACTCCATACAGATTTCAGTGATTTGTACCCAATTGTGTACTAATTGCCACTGACGTCCAACTCTCAGCTTGGTTTCCAGCTCTTGGAATAATTGCGTAGGTGCAGCGGTTTACATCTTTGGATCTCTCCAGAATTGAGGATCCTTCTTGCTTTGTCAAACAGGCACTTAAAGTATAAAGATTTTCCTCAGGAGTTCTGATGCGTGATATCAAACACAGGTGAGCTGCACACCTGACAATATCCCACCAATCTATTACTATTGAGAAGATCTATTACTGTGAGAAGATGGTCACTATGCCCATGAGCTAGTAACGCTATGCATTCTTCATTTTGAAGCATGAGAATGGAGTCCCTAAATCAAGCACTACTTATTTTCCATTGAAGCAGGGGCATTACAAACATGGAAACAGCAGTACTTTGGCTACACCAACCCCTTCATTTGTATATGCTCTGAAACTGGCCAGTCCAGGGGAGGTGAGATTTGTGTTCAACACAGATGTATCAACCAGCTGTGGACTTCAAGTTGGGAATAAGAAATTCTGACCAAAGTTGCCTTTCCCCTGTTATGCAGCTATAATATACCACATAAAAGCTGTATGGGCAAGCCCAAGTTATCAATCCACTTGCAAGGTTACATATAGAACAGCAGTCAGGCTCGGTGGTGTGCGAGTGTGTATGTTAGACAAAGTAGTCTGTGAACGAAAAGAAGTGTTAAAATAATATACCAAGAACCAAAGGGCATGCAAAAAACATTTTAAAGATAAACTTCCACACCCATTCAGCTTGGGGGTGCGAGGAAATCTGAAGCAGTTTATTTCCAACGTAGCCAAATTTACAGCAACATAAAGCAAATGATCCAGATCAAAGACAAGACCAAAGATTAGGCTTCTAGCAGCATTAGGCCTCTAAAATTATGGAAAAGGCACCGGGGAGTGGGAATCATTGTAGGCTATGCTAGCCTAAAGGTGAATTTGTTTTATATTTCTGTTGCTCCTGTTCCAATGCAATTTTTGGCATCGCCCTGTAACAAGGTCCTTATGGAACTAGTCTGAATGGTGACAATTCCAACTTAATTTTCAGCCTTCCACTACATATGTGTGGCGTTGATGTTTAAGCTTGGGCTCAGAGATCCCGTGAGCAGAATTTTGCTTACCGGGGATCCCTGCTGGAAGAAGAGGGGCGGCCATTTTGGCTGATTCCTCCTTCCCCCTACAGCCCCCCTGAAAGGCTGTTCTGTAGGGTTGTGGGGTCTGGGACCCTCCTGGAACAGTGTGGGGTCAGTGAAAATAATCCCCTTCTTCCAGTGGAAGCCTCTGTTGGATCTCAGTCCTTTCTGTGACTGTCAGAACGTCAGGTTCCTCAACCCTTTGTGGTGGCTGCAGTGACACCCAGGTCCATGTGCATCTAACTGGAGGAGATCAATAAAATAGGTGTGACCGAGGACAGACAACTGTTTAACAAGTGCACTCAGTAAACTGGTCCTCTGCTTACATACCAGCTTTGCCCACTGCAAGATGATGAGTGAATATAAACGACAATTTATCAGTTAGCAAACTGTTGAAGTGCAATAGAACTTTGCTCCTTATGCTAGTCGTCTGTATCATCCTGAGAAATAGTAAGGAATTTTATTTTTTTTGCTACTCTTTTGCACTTAAAGCTGGGAAAGTAGGCGACTGGCATGATTGTCTACACTACCCGGCAGGGTGATAAAGATGGCCAGCTATTTGAGTGGCAACGTTCATCCATTGGCAACCATCATCTTGCAGTGGGGGAAAAGTGAATCTTACAGAAATTGTTCTTTTAAGTGTCTGTATCAAAGGAGCTACTGAATGATGACGGCAGGGGAGTTGTGAAATTTAAAATGAGAGAGAATGGCATGAAACAATGCAGGGGAGAAATACAGTCCCTTATAGCAATGCAGAAGAAAAGGAAAAAATTCAGAGTTGTGACAAAAGGAATCATCAAGTGCAGATCTCAACGAGCAATTCTCTATTCTATTTTGTTTTTAAACTTTACATGTTAATCTTTCTTGATGTGCTAGCAATGGGCTATACTAGACGGTCGAACGGAAGGACAAAAATTACTGACTATAAACCCAGCTACTGAGCTATAAGTACTTTCTGGTGCAGATATCAAGGGCCAGTTCACTCATGCGTGTTCATCACTTGATGGTTAGAGAGCACCAAGGGATGACTTGCATATGCAAATATGCTATTCAAAACTAATCACTACAGGCAGAACTTCCACGTCACCTCAACCACAGTGCTTTTCAATCGTTTGCTCACACATTCAGCTGACAGTGTTCAAGTGCTGAACAATCAAGCATATGAGAACCAGCCCATTTGGCTGCAGTTGATCTACTTGCTACTGCCATCTATTTTCTGATTTATTATGCACTGCTCCCCCCCCTTTTGGCTCTTTATCATGACAAAGAACTCAGCTAGATTGGTAAAGAAAAAGCGTTTTATATGCATTGTATATGCATGATAACACTGTGACAACGTGTTTAACCGAAACGCTTCTTTGATGTGTCTAGATCTAGCCAAAGACTACAAACAAGACTTTAGATAATGTTTGCGGATAATGATACATAGCCTTGTGTTAAGTGAATATAATGGGCCAAGCAATCCCTAGTGAAATTAGTGAAAAACTTTTGAGCCTAGTAGTCAGATATTACGTTATAAGAGTGGAAAGGAGAGAGAGAATGCTTCGGACAGTATGGTTTTATTTCATTAGAAGCACCAATTAGCTTGCTGTTATATGTGCAGAATGGGACTCATTCTACAGAGTTGTGGCATTATCTCAGGGCCAGGGCCAAATGTGGCCATCCAGGCCTCTGTAACCAATCTTTGGGACTCTCCCTAGGACATCTGCCTCTCAGGCACAGCAATGACCCTGCCCCATTCCCTCTTTCCGCCCCCATCTACCTAAAATATGTCACTGGCTGCAACTGATCTTGCTTGCTTGGGTAAGGAGTGCGGCGATGCACACATGCAAATGTAGAAACTTCTGACTTTTGTGTGGGTGTACAAAGGCATCACATTTCTTGGTGCTCCACACAGTTGTGCCTCTGGCCCCTCTGATAGGCAGCACCCTAGGAGAAGCTGGGAGAATGCATCTTTCAGACTTTGAAGGGTTACCCATCACTGTTCTAATGGGCAGAGCCTCAGGCAGAATGAGACGGGCAAATGCTGGACGGTTCAACTGCAGGCAGTAACTGGTAGAAGACAAAACACCCCGGTTTCATTTTGCCACCTTACTCTGCATAATGTTGTGATCAGGGTGGGGGGCAGAAAAGTTGCCCTTTCCCCTCAGGCATGAAAAGTTAAGAAACAGAAGCAGCGCTTGCCAAAATGAACAACATATACTTTGCCACAATATTAGCTTGCAAAGCCGACTTTTGTCAGAAGGCATTGTGGTTAGTGCAGATGGAAAGACAACAAAATGCTACATCGGAAACAAAACAATGTGGCAGAAAACTACTATAAACTCACGTGCTAACAGCCAGCGATAAGGAAAGCCAGTCAACTCAAGTCAATGCCAGAGATTCATTTCTGCAACATTAATTAATTTAGTCAGGGCTGTGTGCTCTTTATTTCTGGTCGTTTTCTATATATATATATATATATATATATATATATATATATATATATGCTTATTTTCATAATCAGTCGTAGAGAATGCAGGGTCTAAAAGCTTTATAGGATCTGATTCTTGACAATGGGAGGCACTAAGTAGCCCCCCCTTTTGATTTGATATTTCACCAGGCATTTCCCACACTTTTTAAATTAAAAAACAAGCCCAAACTTATACTCACATGGGCCAGAAAATTGCCTTTTTAGGAAAAATAAAAATAAAAATGAAGACCAAAGTTCTCAGGACACTTAATTTGATACTCTCTATAAAATTTGGTGCCCTTTCTGCATTTGCACAAAATTAAGAACTTACACAGCCCTGAATATAATGTTAAGGCAAATGAAAGCACTGGCTTGATGCAGGCCAATAATGAGGGTATATCTGCAGACAGATTAAAAATGGCTTAAGAGTCATCTCCCTAGGGAACTCTAGTTCTGAGAACAGAGAGATCTCAACATCGCCAGCAATTGACAGTTCCCAGGATTCTTTGGGAATGGGGTGGGAAGCCACAGTGGCAAAAATGATTTAGAAATTAAGTTTATAGTGTAGGTATACCCTGAATGGTTTGCTTTGGCCAGCGGGATGCATTAAAGAGAAATGGGTTTGGCTTTCAATCTTGAAAGCTTCAACATGGCACAGAAACAATCCTAGTGGAAGCCTCTTCTACTGGTCCAAACAGGAAGCAAAATTAACAATGTAGGAAAGTACCTGAACTCTCATCCAGGACTCTGATCCAGAATCCAATAAAGACTTGGTAAAGAGTTGTAGAGATGTCTGGCTTGATCCTGATAGCAATAATCCCTCCTCTTGGTAAGAGCTACCAAAGCTGCACTATTTGTCCCCGTGGAAGCAATTGCCTTTTCTGTATACTTTTACATCAAAAGCCGCAAGCGTTTCCTCTCCTGTGGAATGTTTGCAAGGTAGTCTTTACACCAAAGCAGCACCATCTTCCTAAACACCTTGCGCCCTTAGCCCACAATTGAGCTTGCAATTCAGAAGCATACATCTGAAGCGTCCATGATGTCCTCACTGGGGTTTTCTCAGAAAGCATTTACTCTCAGCGACAGTCAGCACAATCAGGGCTGGTTCTAAGGGGGTGAAGGGCCCAGGGCAAATCACACTGTGTGTACCCCATTGCCTTGACCTTCCCCTGCTCTGCCACCCCTCTTCCTCTCCTCACCTCCCCCCCAGCTAACATTTTCCCCTTTCCTTCTCCTTTACTGGTGAGAATGGCAGTAAGCCCCCCCACCTCCCTCCCTGCCTTGTTCTAGGAACTCAGAAGGCAGAGACCCTCCTTGGGTGGGTGAGAGACAGATGGGCTGCTGGCTGTGGCACTCAACATGCCCCCTCCCCATCCAAGCACAAGGCCAGGTCTGGCCCCAGCCCCTCTCCCTGGCCCAGTCCCACCAGGGATGTCCCCGACCACAGTGGTCTCTCAGGGTTCTGTTTTAGAACATTGACTGCAGTGTTTTATCATCCTCTGCCCAAGCATGTGCCATTTTTAAAAATTAACTTACCAGCTAAATTTCTACCCACGCTTCCTCCCGAAAGAAGCCTTCCTTAATTGTCATGGCTACAACTGGGACTTATAACTGGCAAGAATGCGAGAGGGAGAGGAGGGGTGATTTGAAATGCAACTGTGAAACTATCATATTCAATTTCCCCTACGGAAAAGGCAAGGTGTTGGGGATTAAAAAAAGCACAATGGGAGAATAATGAGGCACACAGAAAGGTTCTTAATAGTAAAGGTAGAAGCTAAGAGGTCACCTTAGTCAGACCACTGGTCAGACAGGTTAGAATAATAGAATTGCAATGCAGGGATCTTTCACCCAACATATGGCTTGACCCCACAACCCTTAGATCATGAGTCTCATGCTATATCAACTGAGCTATCCCATTTGGGTTGCTCCGTATCGGCTACAATGACTAGCTCTGGTTTTCCATGGTTTCAGACAGGCATCTTTCCCATGGCTATGTGGAGATGCCAGGGAACCTAGGACTTTTTGTATGCAATGTTGGTGCTGTATGACTGAGCGGTGTCCCTGTCCCACTGAGCCATGGCTCTTCTCCTGGGCTAGAGTTGTGGAGATGGAGAACATGGGTCTGCAATGAGTGCTAAATACTTACAGACAAAAATAAATAAGGAATCTGTACTCAACCAGGCAGAAAAACTGCAAAGCCAGTACAGACTTAGTCATTGCGGGAGGGCGGAGGGAAATCAGTGGTTGTAGCAATGCATTTGTACATCTGTTCAGCCATGGGCGTAGCCAAAGGGGTGGGCAGGAAGGGGCAGCTGCCCTCCCCCATCAATAAAAGTAAATAAAATAGCTAACTGAGGTTCTGCTCCCCAATAACAAGAGGCCTGCTCCCCACTAACAAAAATTCTGGCTACGCCCATGCATTCGGCAGCTCTGAACTCTGTCAGGAGAGATTGGATGTTGTTGTCAAAACAGCTTGTCTAGCAAGAAAGAGAGACTGGGCAGGCCTAAATGGAGCCCCACGTTCTCTTCCCCAACAGCTGTTTGGCACAATGCCTTATCTTTCTGACTGGTGGTTGTGATATGCTATACACACGTAGCCCTGTCTGTGTGCAAGTTTCCTTAGCCTCCTAACTGGATTGCTATTTGGCTCTGTCCTTTCATATTTACAGCAATTAAGGATAGAGAATAAGAAGACAAGTTCTCTAATAAAGGAGACTTTGGATGTTACGAAGCAAGATAACTTAAGGTAAAAAGGCACGTAAGATCATCTGTTTTTTAGAGTCTTTATTTCAGGTCAACCACACTGCTATATACAGAGAAAACTGGGTTTCAAAGCAACTGCAATACAGAACAGGCAAAGTTTTGTCTAAAAGTTATGCCATGCTTTTTAAAAATCCGGCAGACAATTTTTCCTCATGTTTCCTCATTTCTTCCAGGCCAACATTACAAGGTTTTGCTATCTTGTGCCTTTTGCTTCTCTAATTCCTGAGCTACCACCTCCCACTTTACACTCACAGCAAGGTTCAGGTTTCAAAGGCGACACCTTAAGCCTCAGCGCTTAAAGATATGCCACAGACAAGGAAAAAATAAATTAAAGCCTGGACATCAAATGTCTTATCTAAAATGACATCACTGAACTACGCCAACTAAGAGGTCTACATATTTGGCAAACCCAAGCCCTAGGCACACTTTCCATTCCAACTTCCTATTTCCAGTTTTATTTAATCTGCAGGAACATACTCTGGAGCTATTTTATATATAAATATACTTGCTCGCAGAAATCTGCCCATCTCCCTGTTTCATTTACATTAGTTAAAAGCTAGAAATTATAATAGCTAAGCCAGTCAGCATTTTCAAGCTACACTATACGTGTGGTGAAGGCCAATCTAATCCATTTTACAATCCAGAGGACTTACAGGATGGTGGAGGGAAACCAGAAACAGAAAACAAAAGACAAGCACTTTGAGAAAAACAACAACACCCAGTGTTATGCCTTCCTAGTGTATCAATATACGGAATACTCCTAGGCGCTAACTCAGGAGAGCAGTTTATTCTTTATAGAGCAGGTCTGTCTTGCACATTTGTTTACTATTCATAGGATTTATTTAGCTTTTGACATTAAGGATTTGCGCCGAAAGGCCGTGATGCCAGTTGCGCAATTTCGCAAAGCGTGGGCTGTTACGTTCCGTTTCAAACCTTTCCCTGTGGCATGAAGAAAGAGACAGAGGGAGAGAGAAAGAGAGGGAGAAAGAGAGGGAGAGAAAAAGGGAGAGGAGGAAGAAAGAAAGAAAGGGGTTAGGGACAGTGGCTACCGCTCCCCTGCCTTACAACTAGGGCAATGGCAATTTATTTGGATTTAAGTTGCCTCAAAAATCAGTGCAAAAGAGAAAAGAAAAGGACAAAAAACAACAACACCACCAACGAGCCTTTTGAAGAAAAATTGGGGTAGTTTTTCATTTTAAAATGCTCAGCTTAATTTAAACACGAATTCCTGCCCCTTACTCTGAGTTTGGCTTGGCTTGACAGGGCTGCTTTTGCTAGGAACTCATAAGTGTATAGCCTCATCATTTTCCTGCCAGCAAATTTCCGTCTGATTAGGCGGCAGAGGTTTTACAGCATGCAAGAACAAAAGCGAACAATTTAAAGCATTCTAGCATCTAAGTAAGCGTACGGTAATTCGTATCCAACGCACACCAAACACAAATCTCAGCAGCTGTTTAACAGATATTTTCCAATTTCTGTTATTAAAGTGTGACCGATTAGAACAGCCTTACACCAACCTGGTGCCTTCCAGCTCCCATCAGTCTCAGCCAGGTTAGGGATGATGGGAGTTTGAGTCCAACAACTTCCAGATGACACCAGGTTGGAGGAAGCTAGACCAGAACTAGCACAACAAGCTTTGGGTAAGCTCAGAGGCAGAATATTTGACCAAGATGTTTTGGCATCTAGGACAGAGAACCCAAAGGCATCCCTCTTGCAGTAGAAGGGAAGATAATATATCAACAGTGCAATCCTATTCAAGTTCCATTGAGCTCAATGGGCCCTACTCCCAGGTAAGTGAGGATATAGGGCTGCAGCTGGAATAACTTGCAACTTGACACCCCAAATTGCAGGCCTATAAGTGGCTGCTTCACTATGTACAGGTATAATTCTGAAATGTGCCTGTTAACCCCTATGAGATTCAGGGGCTCTCAGCAATCTTTCCACAAATGTTAAAAATGCACAGAATCTGCCAGGCATCCTACAACTCTGTGGACTGATCTGTGCCAATAGTTTAGCGGGACAACCATATAGAGCTGGAAAAATTAAGAGAGACAGGTGAACAAGAACGGAGAAGAAGAAGAGGAAGAAATAATTTGTATGATTATCTCAATGTTTGTTTATCTGTTAGTAAGCTGTTTAAAAAGAAGAAGTCCCTGGAGCCCCAAAATATCCTTATTTTGATGCAGCACTGAAGCGTGAAACTGGTGAGATGAAAGAAAAAGCACACCCCTGTTCATATGTTATGCTTTCTCCTGATGGGGTTCAGTAAAACATGATGAAATGGAAAGCCCCTTGAATTGAACTTAGTTTCCTTTCTTTTATTTTGCCAAAGAAGCCAGATTTGTGGATTTGAAGGGATAGGAATTTGTAGATGGGTTTGCTTTCCCCAGAAACTGGAAATTCTTGCCCTGTGTACAATCTCCCTGAGAGAATTTGCTCTAAATGAGCAATATGGGTTGAGGTGGTCTAAGTACTTATCACAGTCTGCTACGCTATTGAGGTAAGACTGAGTGATGCCCCTTCCCCAGTATCTCGACACCAGATCTGACATTGTTAATTGCGCGGATATAATTAACAGGTACGCTTAAAAACAAATGTAGGCAGTAGCTGCACTCCTAACATAAAACTAGATAACGGGATAACAGCCACATGGGTGTTAATTGTGTGAATAAATTGATTGTGCCCAAGCAGCAGCAGCAGCAGCACTGCAAAGGGTGGGAGTCCAAATTGCTGTGGTCTAAATAAAAACTGTCCCCACTGCCAAACGTCCATATGGAGAGAAGCCTCCATTGGCACCTATGGAGGCTATCTGACTGATGCAAATGGCAACTTTGAGAGATCAATTTCCATTGAGATCATGGCAAAGAGGGAAGTTCCCCTTCTCTATAGTACAGCTTGCTACCACGCCAATGGTTTCTCCTGGGTCCTAGTGTCTGCCTTTCTTTGGCTGCACACAGAGGGCTGACAGGACTGAGTGGAAGCAGCCAAGAAGGCTTGCTGGTGCCTCCCCACATATATCCTTTGAACTCCCTCTCCATTGGCATTCGGCTGACATGCCACACTGATGTAGCTCTGCCCTTAAGTCTGTAATGGCAAAAAAGTGTAGGGGAACATGCAGGATTCTAACTGGCTACCACTCTGCTACCAGAAAGTGGGTTCATAATTCAGGATTGGTGGCTTGTTTGTTTTTTTAAGTTTCTAAGTAACATATGAACAGGACCTTGGTTACCGTCGAAGCTGAAAGAAGCACAAACAACAAACAGAATAAACAGTGGAAATCAGCCCTTGAAAAAAGGCTTTGCAGGCGATACACAAAGCACAGACATATTGGGGGGTTCTTCTAATGTACCATTTCCAAGGCATGACTCTCCATCCTAGTAAACATGGAACGCCCTCCAAGTGGTGCCATCAGGCCAGGACTTTAGGGCAGCCCAGCTCAGCACTGGAGGGCCTGCAAATGCAGCATGGGCTGGCTGACCTCATTTGGAAGAAAGTGAAGGGATGCACAAAGCCACCTAAAGGGCCTTCCTGCCTCTCCTGTGACATACCACTATGTCCAGAAACTAACTCAACCAGTAGAGGCTGGTCCATTAGGGCACCTGGGGCACTACCCCACCAACCTCAGTCTGCCTCAGCCAGTATCCACCTGCCTAACCACTCCAGGGGTGGTTCTGCTGGTCAGCAGAGAGAAGGGCATGGACAAAACCAGAATTAGCTACCTCTGCCTGTCTCTGGCGCCACCTACTGTTAACCTCCTTTCCCAAGAGCTACCAGCCAGCATTGCTGCGGGCCCCCATCTCAAGTATCCTCTTCACCCTTTGTGACGTTTCATGGTGTTCTGGAGTTAAGCCGAGCTTTTCCTCACCTGAAGTCGGTGGCATGGAGTAGGGGCAGGGAAATGCACAGCATAATTGCACCCACAGGACGCTATGTATTGAGAAGGGGAGATGGGAACTCAGCACATGCCTGTCCCATGAGCCTTATAACATGCAGCTCTGCCCTTAGATGTCTCCAAAGCTTCAACAGTCCATGGCTATCTGCACACCATACCTTTAAAGCATCTTCAAGGGACATCCCTCCCCAAAAAAAGTATTGGGGGCATTGTAGTTAACTAAGGGCTATTGGGGTGTGAGGGGTGAACTACACTGCCCGGTATTCTTTGAGGGAAAGAATGTGCTTCAAATGTGCTTTAAAGGTACAGCATGCATGCGGTCTGTAGGTGGGAGGGTCGGCTGAAGACCAGAGGTGCCATCTTCTTAACGGGATTGAGGGGGCCCCATGTGCAACACCATGCGATGCCAAGACGCCATGTGCATGACACCCTGACGTCGCATAACGCAAGAAGCCAGGGGGCAGAAATTGCCTTGGCCCTTGGCAATTGTCGCCCGTGTGCCAGCACCTCTCCTGCCCCACTTGCCCTCACCGGCAGCCCGGCTGCCTTTCAGCAGCCTTCCCTGGGTGGGTGGGAAGCTCTGCCAGTGTGGTGTAGTGGTTAAGAGCGGTAGTCTCGCAATCTGGGGACCCCGGTTCGCGTCTCCACTCCTCCACATGCAGCTGCTGGGTGACCTTGGGCTAGTCACACTTCTCTGAAGTCTCTCAGCTCCACTCACCTCACAGAGTGTTTGTTGTGGGGGAGGAAGGGAAAGGAGAATGTTAGCCGCTTTGAGACTCCTTAAAGGGAGTGAAAGGAGGGATATCAAATCCAAACTCTTCTTCTTCTTCTTCTTCTTCTGCCTGCCTCCCTCCCTGCCTAACAGCAGCACAAAAGAGCCCACAGGGGACCCAGAACTCCCCAGCCTGCCACACCACAGGTGCTCCTTGAAAAGCAGAGCTGGAGGCGCACAGCCCCGCCAAGTTGCTTACCTCCCCATTCAGACAGGCTCCACTCTTGGTCCTCCCTGTCTGTGCTGCCAACTCTCAACCCCGGACTCGCAGAGCCCACAGCAAAAGCATCCTTGCGACGCTGCAAGGAGTCAAGGGCAGAGCCGAATGCCCCTTGAAGTTGGGGGCGGGGTGCTCTGCTTGCTCAAAAAATATTTTTTGGGGGGGAGTGGAAACTGCCTCGGCCCCTAGGAGTTGTCACACCTGCTGAAGACCTGCTGAGGCAAAGGGCAAGGTGGTGCCTCCTCCAATCTTTCCATGTGCAAAACCTGTATGGGTTGGAAGCTGACTCTTACTTCAACTTCAGCACAGAAAAATACCCTCCCCTGCGCCAGAGAGCAACAGACTGGCTTGTGAGGTGTAGAACAGGTTGTGTGGCGAACAGAGATCTCTGTCCTCCAACTTGATCTCCCTGCCACACAACTCCTCCAGCACAGGTTAGCTGAGGCGTCTGCCTCATTCTCCCTAATGTCTCTCTCTGTGCCATTTATTTAGTGCACAGTTTTCTAGCTAGGCTGCTCCAAATCAAATTAATAGGAGTCTCCCAAAAGACAGCATTTTCTTTTAGAAAGAAAAACTTATACATACACACACACACACAGCCCATGTCAAGATATCTCCCTCTGTCTTGGCATGATAAAGAATTCAAGAGATGTCATTAGAGAAAGGCAAACTACTTCACAATTCACTGAATAATTCATGGCAACCCCATAACAAAGGAAAATATTACAGTAAATGGGAACTTTACAATCTGAAGCACCACATACTCTCATTCTGAGAAAAGGCCACGCATTAACAGTGGCTGGGGCTGGTTATGGAGTGACAGTCCCCAGGCCCAAGAGTGAAAAATGCAGTTATTTTCTTTTTTTACTCTGCAACTCCAGGGTTTTTGAGTGGAAGACTATAAGGAAACAGGGAGTTCCATGGAGAATCATCCAGCCCTTCTGATTTCCCACAGTGAATGAAGTTGCAATACAGAGGCGACACAGCAACAGAAAACAGTATTCATGTGCTAATTAGCAAGCAGATTGTCTCTTACACTGACAGTCTGAAAGGACTTATTTTGATTTTTGTTTTCATCCATCTATGGCAAGCTTCCTCAACCAAATGCCCTGCAGATGTTTTGGACTACAACAGCTGCCTGGGGCTAATGAGAATTGTAGTGTAAAACATCTGGAGGGCGAGGCTGGAGAAGGCTGGCACAAGGGCAGGTCAATTTTGAAGAGCCACCACAAGGAGGCATCACCCCACAATTGTTGCATGAAAGTCTACCTGCACAGCCTGAAAGCAGCAGAAAGCAAACATTTTCCAAGATGGGAGAGTATTGCATGGATGGAGACTTTTGCAAGTCCATTTTACTAGATGAATACTGATGAAAAATATCTTTTTTAAAAAACAACAACTCATTAATGGTCTTAGGCCTCCTCTCTGAAGACCATACACAGTGAATACTGGAAGAATTACAGATTGCAGTTGCCACAGGCTCTCCCACAAGCCCATTGCTTTGGAGGCCATGTTGTACAAAGTTAAAGACTCCACTATAACTATACTACTAACAGCATTTGGGAGTTTGACACAGCACTCCATTTTTGTCTATCCAACTTTTTGGAACGATGGGTGAATGTGTCTGGTAGTCTATGTTGGATCAGGACGTAGCGTACCACTGCAGCAGCCCCTTCTTCTATGGTTTAAAAACCTGCTACTTTGACCACAGATCCTTCTTGGTCTTCTTTTTAAAAATGAATCTGCAGGCTCAAGATAGTACTAACTAAATGTGTAAATGCCTACTTTAACCTTCTGGCCCATCATGCCCAAAGTCACGATGTTCCCCAGCGGCTGAGCACCCCTGGCAATCATAGTTTGAGAAACAAGTGACATGCACAAGGCTGACAACATACAGCACATGACGCATAGAGTATTGTTACGTACATTCAACAAATTATGCAGTCTTCTATAAATGGATGCACCTGCCCTTTTCCCCTTCTGAAAACAAAAACTATCATCCTTGCCTGACTTTCAACTTCAGGGGTTTTAAACCGAACCTTTTCTTTGTTGGCCAGTGCAAGCTCTTTGAGGAATATATTTTGCCTTCAAGGGCATGCAAAGGAACAACAAACAGTCTCATATTAATGGGTCAGATTGTGTTACTTGT
Source organism: Podarcis raffonei (assembly GCF_027172205.1). Lineage (NCBI taxonomy): Eukaryota > Metazoa > Chordata > Lepidosauria > Squamata > Lacertidae > Podarcis > Podarcis raffonei. Next base: position 25,157,899 of record NC_070606.1, read on the forward strand.
GAAAACATCTCAAATCCCGGGGAACTGTACAAAATCCAAAATACTTAACTGGTGCAGAAGCTATTGCCTTAGTTCATACAGGAGTCATAAACAGAGGCGCTACATGGTAAGGAGCCTCTAAGGCAGTGGTTCTCAACCTGTGGGTCCCCAGATGTTGTTGGACTACAACTCCCATCATCCCTGAGCTCTGGCCTTGCTAGCTAGGGGTGATGGGAGTTGTAGTTCAACATCTGGGGACTCACAGGTTGAAAAAGGCTGCTCTAAGGTGACTGCTTTTACAGTCCCGCTCAGAGTCCCCATTCCAGCACTACTGCCCCCTTGAGCACCCTGTTCTCCTCCCTTGCTACTGGAAGGAGGTGGGTGGTAGTGCCAAAAGAAAGAAAGAAGGAAGCTTTTCTTAGGTGGCTGTAGCAGTTGTCGGAGCTGCTACAGGAACCCAGAGTGTTCTCATTATGCAGAGGCTCTGTTTAGGGCTCCTGTGCGAACCATGTCAGAAATGAGATGTTACAGTAAGTCAGCTACAATCAGAATATCATTCAGCAGAGCTCCAAGGGATGTGCATTTTCTGATGCTACCCAGCACATATGCAGCAAGTGTAGATGCAGTGGAAAAACCCACATGTGTGGATGTCACACATGGCAATCTACATGCAGAGAAGGCACACTGATTCTTATGGAATGTCTTCCATGTGCAAATTTTGCAACATGTGATGCAGTTCTCCAGCCTGTAAGCATTCTGCTAAAACAGCAGAAGAAGCCAGTCTATAGACCTTAATCTTAGACTAAGCATCTGAGAGATAAGCAAAGCTCCAGTTTCATAAACGCCTGGCACTTGCAACGGAAGGCGAATGGCAGCTAAATGTACCTGCAAACATACATCTAAAAATTTTCTGGTGGGTGTGTGCTTTAGAAATGGGGATATGGTAGAAGAATCACAGGGATGAAACACCAACAAAAGCACATCTGCAGCAGCGAAGTGGGAACTCTGGCGAGGCAAAATTATAAAACCGATCGCAATCCCAAGACCCCGCTAGAAGAATATGCTCAGGGAGGGAGAGCAACGCAAAAAGAGAGTAGACTAGGATCCAGAATTATCTACTCCAGACAGCTACCAATAAACTGAATGTAGGAACAAGGTGAATCCTGCAGCCTATTCAAGCTAGACAAGCACAAGTAATGGATTAATATTTGAGCTTCTGTGAGACAGAATATGTGAAAATGGACAAACACTTTACTCTAGTAGCAAAAGCAGTCCTGTATGCTCATACTGCATTATTATGAGAAGAAACAAACCAAATAATCTTGGTTGAGTTGGGTTTTTGCTTTCCCCCGCTTTAGTTTCCATTAAAACAAACTTTAGGTGTTTTATTTATATCGTTGGGAACAACTCCTGTACCGTGATCATCTGTGCATCTCCATTGAAACAAGTGCCAATCACAAGGTCATCCAAATAAATTGCTCATTAAAATTTCAAGACTAGCCACACCATCTTATTACATTTCCATCCACTTAACACAATTTAGGGCAGTCACATGCACACTGGCTCATGGGGGGGCTGTCACACAAAATAATCCCACCACAAACAAATGGGAATCCCTTGTGCAAAGACTGGGCACGCCCACTGAAATTAGGCCACTTCCCCATCTATTCCACCTAGAGACTCTTTGTTAAGCCAACAGCACTTTCATTTTAGTGGTTTGAGTAAATGTAGTAGGCTTCTTAAGAACTAAATTTTCATAGTGTTCAAATTAATGCCAGTTTAGAGCACTAAATATTTGTTATCAGTAAAGAGAAGGCCATAGTACTTGCTGCTAGTTGCCTACCTTGATCTCCTCAGGGCATCTTCATCTGGATCTTGCACTGCAGATGAGAAATTGACTCCATTAGAGAGGAAAAAACAAACAAGACAACTAGGTGGTAAAGTACAAAGGGAGCAGGAACTGGTAATTCAGGTTCTCTAGGGGTCAAATGACAATTTGCATGGGAGATCTGTGATTGGCTCTCCCAATGCTGGCAGGTGTGAATTTCTATTCAGTGGTTTGAATTAAAATAGGGGAAAAAAACTACTTTGAATTTCTCTTCCTTTCTGAAATCTGGTTAAAGTGTTAGTTTATTCTTTCTGCTTTTAAAAAAACCAAACAGTTTTCAACTAGAACACCACTTAGGATTTTCTATTTACGTGTGATTTCAATTCATATTGTTACAACCGGAGCAGGAATAAATTTGTTGGTCTTAATATCTCTTAAGAACCAAAGAAAGAAATTGCAGGATGAAAGGAGGGGTGACCATGATTAGACTTGTCTCAGCAGCAACTCCCCCCCCCCCATTGCACCTTAACTTGACATTTTGGAATCTTTTTGTTACACTGGCATTTCAGTCAGCATGTTCTGTCTGAAATGTTAATGTTTTGATTTTGTAAACTATCCTTCGCTGTCCCTTTACCATCTCATTTCAGGTTTGCTTTTGGAACAGACACAAATCTGATAGCCCTGCTGGATGATTCACACTCAGATACCAACAGGGGATAAACTTTTCTGCTGACCTTGTTCCTATCTAAGGCTTCTGCCTGGCATCATACAGTTCTCACGGACAACTGGAATATCAGGTCACTGTGTCAGGGCTTCCTCACCAGTGATTTTATTTTCATCTGTCCAATCAGACACAGAGGGTAACCACTGGAGAGGCTTGCTAGGCCCCATGGCAAGTGGCATGGGGCACTTCTTAGGCTCCAGAGATCTTTAACTCAAAGATGGCAGAGAGATTACCTGGACCTTTGGAGTTGGTTGTCATCAATATATTGATGACACCCAGCTCAATACTTGGGATGCTAAGACAAGTTAACTTAAACAAGGTCATAGAAGATTCCTAGTCCTATTCTCTGAGCTGCAGCCACCTGCACTCCTGAAACACTTCTCCAGAGGGTCAGGGGCCCTCTTGAACAATGAAACCAGTTGGGCAAACCTCCACCCAATTTTGGACAACCTTCCCTTCCCCAGCAGATTGCCAAAGTGAATTATTTGTGCCCTGGGGGAATTAAACATGCTGACAATCAATATGATGGTTGTCATGCCATCAATGCAGGCTCATGGCATTGGTATTATCCTGCATCCTTTTTCATATGTTGGTTGCTATGTTTCTGCAACAGCATTATGACAGTTATGTCTTCTGCATAGACTGTGTCCCCTCTTGGCAAGGATCCTGCCATGTTGATACACACTTAAGTACATACTAGGCTTGGCTACTGTAAAACATATTGTGTGGGAACTGACCTTGAAGATTACTCTGGCGTGGTGTAACATGCTATAGTCCAACTCTTATGAAATGCCAGGAGATGGGAACATGCTCAGCCTTTATCTTCCAGCCACGCTGGCTGCAGTTCTGCTCCCATGACCAATTCAAGGCACATAAGAACTTGTATATAGCATGGAATCGACATACCTTAGTGATGGTATCTCTCTGTATCCATCCTCCTGCAATCCTTCAGCATCATCTCAGACCCTCCTTCAGTTGCCATCTATTCATGAAATCAGGCCTGGCATCTGAACATGGCACCCTCAGGGAAATGTCAAGGACCCAAGCACATTGGAAAGCCCATCCTGGCTGATGCTAGCACCTCTTTAGTTTTCCCCCCACCCTTACAAAATGTTTTTAGGAACCAGGGTTGAGAGGAGTGTTGGGCTAGGTAACTGCTGTTGCTGCCACCGCCATCTTAATTCTCCCCCATGATGCCTCTGGCACAACACTGTGATGCTGCAATGTGATGCCAGTGTCATCGAGAGGGAATTAAAATGGCTTCCCTGCTTAAGCACAGAACTCCTCCTCTTATATTACCTTATGACTACTGGCCGTTGGTATACAGAGGGAAAACAAAGAATTCCATCAAAGACGTGAACTGGGGCTTCCCAGCCTGACTTACTGTACTCAGTTCCTGTCATCTGAGCCAGGATACGGAAGGACCTGGACTGCAAGTGGGAAGAACGGCGACTCCAATCATCAAGCTCATCTTCAGGCTTGTTCTGAGTTTTAAGCACAGCCTGATACACTGGAGAGGCACTGTCTACATGAGGATCTTTAACAGGGAGGCTACTGCAATGCAGAAAGAGGTGCACTGTAAAATGGCCAATGCTGATTTTGTCCTCCCCTCCCCAACACCCTTCCTCCTGCTTGTCTGCAGATCCCCAGTTTCCACTTAACCACGGTTCAGTGAGATGATGCACTTGTGATAAATGCAAATGTCGGCCAGCAAATGTAAGGAGACTAACAATTCTGACTTGCATTTGTTGTCCAAAGGGTGTTTGTGGTTCTGGTGGTGATGGAATGGAGCCAGACTAAGTCCCATTGAAATCAGTGGTACTGAGATTAGTCATGATAAACTTTTTCATATTGGCTACAATGGGAGCTAAGCGTAACCAACAGTTGTCTGTATCCAACCCATAATCATCCATATCTCTATATCTCTATATCTCTATATATTTCTATATATCTATATCTATATCTATACAACTTTGCCCATCTTCTAGTTAAGAATGATCAGTACGTGGACCAGTTCCAAACTATCGAATAAATCTACCAACAGGCTAAAATATTTCAACTCATTTATCCAAATGGCCTGCAATTGTCTAAAATATTTCAATAATCAGTTCAGATAAACTCTTTACAAAGAACTACAGGGAGCAGTTTTTCTTCTTCTTACACCAGAGTAACAGATCTATTACATTCTCTAGGTTCCACTTCCCTCTATTATCATTTTGCTGTAGAACTGTTATTATATCCCAGGCTTCCTCAACCTCAGCCCTCCAGATGTTTTTGGCCTACAACTCCCATGATCCCTAGCTAGCAGGACAGGGATGATGGGAATTGTAGTCTCAAAACATCTGGAGGGCTGAGGTTGAGGAAGCTTGTTATATCCTATATGTAGGCATATTGAAACCATACATTGCTTGGCCTTTATCCCACTATCTTATCCATATCTGTGTTAACAGGTTGTTTTTTTAAAAAAAATAAGCCTATAAGATAGATAAACAAATAAATAAATGCTCAAACTTTTATGCTGGTATATCTGCCTTCAATAACACCATAGCACCATGTTTTGAATATTGTTGAAAGATGGCAACTGGTGAGTGCCATTTGAGGAATATTTGCTCATATTATTAGGATATCATTGCTGATTAGAGGCAGCTCACTAAACAAAATTATGTGCATACATAATCATGGAATTAAATTCACTCCCCTTATCACTAGTAGCATTGTACTGAGCATGTAATGGGTCATCAATGAACTTTTTTCTTCTTCTTTCAGGTAGATAGCTTCAATTAACAGAGATGGACACACTTCAATTTATATCATAAAAAATAGTCATACATTAAAAACCCCCGCAGGCAGCACAATGAAAAATATCACCAATGCAGACCTCTTGGAATGGGAATCCATTTGATCCCAGTCTCCTGCTTATAATCTGTGGAGTAGACCAGGTGCTAAAGCCTTGCTGAATCTAACCAAAGTTCATCAGGCCTAGCATTTTGATTCCCAACAACAGCCAGGCAGATGCCCCTAGAAGCTCACAAGCAGATCATGAATGCAGTTGTTTTCCCCATGGCATTTGTTCCCAGTTATCTAACAATTACACAGCACACCGGCTCTGAACACTGAAGACTTGATTTAGCTTGCATGGCCAATAGACCTCTGCTCCGTTAATTTATCTAATCCCCTTTTCAAAGCTGCCAAACTCCAACAGCCATCACCTTGTGATAGTGAATATTCTTCTTATGTGTTTTATGAAGAAATACTTTCCTTTGTTGCTACTGACCCCAATGTTCAAAGACAGAACAAAACCCAAGAAAGATTTTCAGAATTTGGCACCTCGGGTTAATTGTGTCATTGAGCTTTTATGATTTGTATTAAACTGGACAGCTAATAACTGAAATCACGACACACCACAATGACCGAAATCCAAGGAACTGTAATATGTATCTTGTTATCAGGTTCATTCAAAGTATATCTGAAAACTGTTTAGGATTTTTGCAGTATAATCCAATGCATGCCTACTCAGAAGTAAGCCCTGTTATTGAGTTCACCATGAATTACTCTCAAGTATGTGTGTACAGGAGTGTAGCCTAAAATGTTATTCACTTCCTTGGCATTTCTAGTCTACTTCACTTATTCAGTGGTCATTTATTTATGTACAGTTCTGCAGTGACGATCTCTTTAAACAGGGGCAGAAACAGAATGATAAAAGTGTATGGAAAGAAAATTCATTGGAATATGCATGAAAAAAGAAAAGGCAAAACTATCTTGTCTTGGTGTATTATGAATTAAACAGAAGGTTAGGAGAAGAAAACTCCAAACTTATCATCGTGAACAATATAAATACAACCACCTTCCTCATCCCCACCAAAGTTATAAGTAACTCCTGTATACAGGCAGGACTTCCTGGAACCTCATGTAGACCACTTTTGAGTTTTGATGGAAGATAGGATTAAGATGCATTTAAAAAATCTGTGCCAAGGATTAAATCCAAGAGACACCCGCAAAGAACTGGCTCACTCCATTTTAAAAAAATGTAGCTGATATGAACCAGAAAAATGCTATGTGTATTAGAATCCAAGTGAATTTGAGAATAGTCAGCATAATCTCACATCTGACATGCACAGAGCTTTGCCCAAGCAAGCCTGCAAGCCTGTCTGTGGACTTAGAAGGGGGAAACTGAAATGCATTCACATATAAAGCACAGTATAACATCTACTGGGAGAAACTAATGTTCTGCAGGTGAAAAATTAGGAAGCTTATAAAGTGAAAAGGAGCAACAACAAGAGCTGTGCAGCACTGAACGAAGCACATTCAGAGGGCTCTTAGTTTAAAAACAAAAACAAAAAACCAAAACCCCAAAACACATATAAACATTGTGAACAGAGCCCAGTTCTAGTATGGAACTGTATACTAAAAGTATATAAGGAAAAAAATTAATTGTGAAACATTATGTATATTACATATTAAAAATGTGTCCCCCAATTTTATGAATTTACGCATGCTGCCTTGAGAGGGCTTTTTGCCCAGAAAGGCAGTGTAAAAATATTTCGGATAAAAATAATAAAATAAAAAATATGAAAACCCTGTGTCCAAAACATAGGACACAATATGTGTCTATGGAGTGTGTGCTTTTAAAGAGTGACTTGGTGTTTGAGGTAACAGGGAAAATATTATAATGGGCATATACATTCTGACGAAGAAATAAAGTCAATTATTTCCCTTTTTGACACCTTTCAGAGTCTTATATTTGCTCTTAATGCAGATTTCACTGGAGCAAAATCCATTCCCCAAACTCAGAATCTGTCTTTCTGCATTTTCAGTCTGTGTGATTACGGTACTTTTTTGCTTATATTCTGGGTGGTTGGGGAGTCAGTAACTTTATAGTTCTTAATTTATGTATTAGGGTCTTTCCCACAGAAAACCAGTACACATGTGTTGTAGAATCCACATGTGGAACAGTTTCCTAAGGACTGTACCACTTCAGACTGAAATTAGCATGGTAAAGGTAAGGCTAGCTCAAATCTCTGTCTTTTTTTTGGGTTTTTAACCAGCAGAACATTGTAACATGTAATTCCCATGTGCAGTCTAAAGTGGTATCACTCAGAAAGACCTGCACGACATACTTCTGTAGCATGTGTAAATCACTCTAAAGCCGAAATCCTTACAATTCATAGGTAAACCCCTTTAATGAGATTTAACCACAATGCAGAAGTGTGTCTTCTATTTTCATATGTTTGGTGCTATTATACCGTGATCTGTCTGGAATTTTCTGGAGGACATGGTGGCTGTATTTAGTGTTTTGGTGTTACAATAATGAGCCTAGCCTGTGCCTGGGCTCACACGCTTCCCCTCCTCCAGCACAGCCATTCAGTGATCAGAAACTTCCGCTTCCATTTTAGATTAACCAAAATTTAGTGTGTTGTCTAAACCCTAAACTGTGGTTAATCTTAACTATGGTTAAAGAAACAAGTCAGCTTCACAAACTATAATTTGAAGTTGACTTCTTTCCTTTACCTATGGTTAGGTCCAGTGGGTTTGGATGGCATGGCAAGCTGCAGTTAGTAAAAAAATGGAAGCCAAAGATTTTGAATCCCTCCTCATAACCATGCAAAAGGAGGTGCGAGGAGCCTTTAAACCCAAGGAGAGGATAAGCTCATTGTTGCAACCCTAAACAATGGCTCCTTCTTGAGCAACATTCTACTGTAAGAAAAGATATGCTGAATTGACTGTTTAATTTTGTGTGCTCAGCTGTTCGGAAGATCCCACTGAACTGCCATCAGCAAAATACTGGCGCAGTTCAGACCCTACCTGATTTCTCACAGGAGACACCAGACTCCCATATCTCCATGAACATTGCAAGAGGGTAGCCTAGGGGGCCAGAGCTCCCAGCATTTTATGCTGGGCCCTAGATCCCCTGTCTCCTTCTTCCCTTTTTAAAAGAACACACTTTATAAACTCTGCTAACAGGGCAGCTGGGTAAGACTCCAGCCACGCACCACTTTAATATGCCCAGGGGCTCCTATACATATAAACCAGCGTATGCAGATTTCATGCAAATTTGTTTGAAGTCCTAGCAAGACCCCTGCTCCCCTTCCCCATGCAGATTGTGTCCCATATGATGTGAGTGCTAAATGAGAGCACCTAACTGATGCTGTTCACATAAGGTGTTCCCCAACAAAAGAGTAGAGGTGATTCAAATCAGGCATCAACATGACTGGGAGTTCATGTGGTGCACCCCCTACCACTGAAAGGAAGTTGTGGACTTGGTAAATATCTGAACTAGGCCAGTAAAATTCTCCGCCATGAAAGTATTTTTAACATTCCTGAGTCTGCCTTATATGTCTTAATTTAGCACCGATACATACTAAATGTTTTTAAAATCTATAAAATTGGAAAGAAGTGGGCCATACATAAGAGGAAGATTAATTTCTACTCTGCACTTCTTTGGTTCTATAGAGTTGGAAATATAAATCTACCGGTACTTACGCCAGTGGAGATTCACTGTGAGGCATAGGATCAAAACCCAACAAAGAGTATTGAGTGTTTGGGGTCCATCATAATGGAGAGTTGGGATGTACACAACAGAGCAACATTAGTATGAGAAATTAACGAAAACCCACAAGGAATGTATAAAGGGGGGAAAGAAAGAGAAGAAACCATTATCAATACAAGGAGTGCAAAGGAGTAAATTAATACATCAGCAGTTGGAAGAAGCTTGCTAAAGTTGTTAAACCTAGGGTAGCAACGTTGCTGTTCTGTAACTTTGAATGCATTCAAAATTTTGCAATCTGCACACAAAGCAATATATATATATATATGCATCATAAGAAGGCCATACACATATAACTTCCATCAGGATACTGGAGTTGCACAACTGAGAGTTAACTCCTAATCGACACAGCAAGGGGAGGTGGATGGAGGAAGCTGAATTCTTCCCCACACCCTTGCTTCCCCACCCTAGGCAGTTTTAAAAAACCACTGTTGTTCCACTTTTTAAAGGAAGTTTTCTTCTAGTCTCAGAACACCACCACACTGCTTTAAAGGGATTTTGCACACAGCTCTGCCCTCGTAATTGGTTGGGTTTTAGGTGTATCTGATAAAATATTAGATTTCTTTCTCTTTCAAAATGAAAAAGCAAAAAAGGTAAACCCTATAGCCTTGGGGAAAGGGGGGGTATGCAAATATGATGGACAAATAAAACAGAAATTCTAGATTTATCATGTCAAACCAACCCTTCCTCCCAGTTTCCCAGATCCTGTTGTCTCCAGCACTTTATTCCACATCACGGCACTTAGCAGATTGCTCAAAATGAAAGAGAGGGCTGTGTAGCATGCAGGGAGGAACCGGGGCACACAAAGGAAGTTCTCTTACCCAGCAAGTTCACCACCTTGCGCCTGGGCCTGGCCTGCAATGGCATCCATGATAGCATCTTGAGAATACATGCTTATTGGGGTGTTATACTGGGCGTGAATGATGGTGGCCTTGCCACCAGGCCCTTTCACCTCAATGGGTTTGTGCGTAGACAGAGCAGAATCCTTCAGGACGTTGGGGTTGAAGCGCTCCACGTACTCTGTGCTGGGATGGGGGAAGAGTGAGGTTACAGAAAGTGAGGGAAGAAAGAAGAAAAGGGGCAAGGAAGCGATGGTGGAAAGGGAGGGAAGGAGGTGCATGCACAGAGGAGCATTCAAGGACATCGTGCACAAGTAGAGAAAGCTTTTGATCGAACAGAACGGACTTGAAATACCACGGCAAAAAAGGGCAGAACTTGCAGCCATTCCAGAGAATGGATGACCTGTCGATAGCTTCTGCTTTTGTGGAAGAAATGCTACAATATCCCACCATTAAAAGCACAATGTTTTAATTCTGGGAAAGTGTCTTTCTTCCCTCAAATAGGGCACCCACTGGCACTGTGACAGCTGTTGGGAAAAGCCTCTGTAATACAAGTGTAGGGAATCTTTGGCCACGCAGATGTGGCTGAGCTGCAACTCCCATGATCCCTGCCCATTGGCCATGCTTGCTGGGGCTGTCCCTTGTACAGTGGCCATATAAAAGTCAGTGGTTTATAAACACATCTCTGTCTCTCACACCTTCACTCTAGCAAGCCAGGGGGATTATCACAGGCCAAGGACACATTTCAGCCTGACAAAAGCACTCAAGGCGACTGGAATGTGTCCTTGAAATGGACACATCCTATGACGTAGCCTGGGGGAGAGGCCCAAAGGTCAGGCAGAGAAGCAGAGAGAGCCGTCCTTGGGCTTGAGGTTACTCACTCCTGCTCTAGGGGCATCGGATATCAGATTCTCTTTCTGATGCATATGACCATATGCAATTTTTTCAAGAATTTTCTAGAAAACCCACACCACTGCTTCTGGGGCATGAATGTAAAAAAAATTCCCAGACAGAAAATCTCCCAATTTGTTATTGTTCCTGAAGCCCAGTCTTATTAAAGTTGATTTAGAAATAGAATCAACGTGGGTTGGGTCCCTGGTAAACGTATATAGGATTACGGCCTTAGCAGGCTATTGATGCAACTCTTGCTAGGTCATGGTATCAGAAGCTCCCCCCCTTCTTTATTTCTCAAATGATATTTTATAAGATACCTTTGTTGAAAGTCTGCCATACAGAAATAGTTAATACAAAACCAGTTGTACGTAGCTGCTGGATTGCAAGAGGGACAAGACTGTCTTTTTAAAAGCTCTGAAGCAGAACAATACTCGACTGATGTAGATGTTCCTGTCGCGGCAGCAGTTTGACAGGAGAAACGGCGCCTGACCTGTGGGATGTTTATCTCCCTCACAGCTATCGAAGGGGTGGGAGCCTTTGGAGAATGTATTTTGATGAACTAGGGAGGGACAGTTATAAAACAGATACCAGGATTCAAATGACGCAGTACATGCACAGACACTTCGAGGGAACAGAAACCTGCCACGACATGAACACATTAACTAACATGCATCACAAACTAAAATGTACATTTATAGCAACATTTGACTTCAAATGGTTTGAACCTCTTAGCAAGGTATTTCACGGCAAGAAGCCTCCACACACTGGTTCCAACAGCCACCACAGGCAACTGTAGCTAGTAAGCCTTCCAGCCTAGCCATGCCATGCTCCCGGAAAAGGAAAAGCCACTGCCATCCACTCACTCCTACTCTATACTAGTTATCAGACTTTGTGGCCAGTACATGAAGATCCTCTGGGAGCCACAACAGGAACAGAGAGGTCTTGCGGCAAACCTTTTGAGTGGATGCAAAATAATTAAATGAAGCCATTCCAGACCAAGTAATGCATTTGCAGTGGCACCATAATACTATGTAAGGAGGAGGAATATTCCTAGAATGGAACTACCAGTAGAACACACTAGTGCCATTTTATGCCTGCCACACCACTGAGCTCTTGTAATGTGCATTCCACTTGCAAGCACACGCACACAGCAGGAACAAACAGGTTCATGCTACCCCAGGAAGTGGGGACATAGTCAAACATGTAACACCGGCACACTGTTTAATACTAACTTGGCGGCAGTGTTCGCTATGACCTGGGAGGGAAGAGAAAGACAAAAGGAGGGGAAATCAAACCAACAGATTTAAAATAAAATAAAAAGAGCATGAGGCTAGTAAGTATTAACCAGGCTTTATAAGGCTTTTGCAAATTCCTCTACGAATAGGAACAGAAAGCAGCTGTTATGTCCCAAACCTCCCAATGTGATTAACAGAGGGAAAATGTAAGGATTACAGTTTATCCACCAGGATTTATGGAGGTACTGTGACATTTTGCCTGAACATGAACACCAAGTTTTTATTACCGTAACATATCTTGGCATACTGCTTGGCATGCAAGGGCAAGAAAGCAAACTTTTGAAAGTCGCTTTGGAAAGTGACTATTAGATAACAACAGCAACCCATGGGAACACAGTAGAGACTACACAGATGCATCAAAGAGATAATGCCTCACCTCCACAGTGCTAAGCACTCTGGGATCAAGCACCATTCTTTCTCAACCTTTTCTACTGCTAGTGTATTGACATCTTGCTTGACCAAGAACATCCAAAGCAAATATCAAGAAGATGCACATGTCATAAACCCTCATTCCTAGGGTTCTGTCACACCACCACTGTGCTCTGAAGCAAGAGGCCAATTCAGTTCTCAGTGACTCCCACTGAGCTCTGCAGGTTAAAGTAAATGGGTTTTGGTCTGGAACACAGTTGAGAGGGGACCAAACCTGTCCACAGGGATTCCAGAATGCACCTTGTTTTCTTTCTCCTATATAAATGAATGACTTCTATTGACCTCATAGGACCTATGGGAAAAATTATAGCAGTTACACTTGCAAACTCCACTGTGGTCGGAAGACACTAGGCACTCCTGGTAACTAGGGAATCAAGAGAAAGTGTTGGATCCAAGAGATTCTCCTAGCTGTGTGTATATATATATGCTCCTTCAGGGTCAGTGCAACTCCATCTGTATCAAACTCTCCCAAATTGCAAGAATTCCTAACCAACATAACCAATGTCTTGTCTGCATTAAGCTTTAGCTTGTTTAGCCACTCATTTCTGAACACTGACCTACCACTTTTATTGCCACACTGGTATTAGATTATGGCAAGGGTTGTGCGTCACCCACACATTGACGACCCCTCTGCTCAAATCTCCAGATGACATCCCAGTAGTTTCATATAGGGGTTGAAAGTATGGAAAATCAGATGGAACTCTGGGACACTCCACAGGTCAAAGACTATGAGATGAAACAGCAGTCTCCCAGCATCACTTTCAGGGAGAGCCTCTCCATGAATGAATGGAACCACTGAAGAACAGTGTTCCACAAACCTATCCCCACCAAACAGCTTAGAAGGCTGATTGTATCAAACACTGCTGGGAAGTCCAGGAGATGCAACAGGACAGCACTCCCTCTGAGCATCTCATAGTGTAGGTCCACTAGGGTGACCAAGTCAGCTTCAGTTGCAAAACCAGGCTGGAAGCCAGATTACAATGGTTCCAAAGAATCCAATGAATACCTACAGTTGGAAGCTTGGTGACCAACTCAAGAGAGTCTGGTGACTGATAGGATCAGTATGTCACCTGCTATCCACTGATGTAGGCCAACATTGGGTTAGCTCCAGGAATGAATGTTGTCTTATTAATGTTTTCTGCAGCTCAGTTCTTAGGACTATTTCACACATTACATAGCAGCAAATGGCTCTTTCCACTGCATTTATGCTCAGTAGGGAGCTGCAGCTAATTCCAGCTCTTTGACAAATGCACTTATGAGACACAGGTGTTTTTGCAACAATGTTTTTGTTCCACTTACTCCTGCCACATTTTCAACTGCACACTTAAAGAAAATGCAGGTGCACAGATAATAATGATGTCACCTCAAGTGCAATTTGGGAGGAGAAGCACTTGTGGACTGGCACCGTCCTTCAGCCAGGCCCTTGAGTCGATCTGAAACTTATCCTGCAAGGAACAACCTAGAACCTTGACCATCTCATCAATTTTCAAGGATCAAGCACTCTGCCAGATATACCCCACAGTTCCCTGTTAGACCTTGCGTGAATATGAATTGTGAGCTGCTTTGGGAGCTAATCTTGGCAGGGTGTAATGGAAGGCTGTTCCTGCTGTCCTGAGAGGTGAACCAGGCTAGAGCACTGTTCCTAGATTTATTTTTGTTACTCCCCCCCCCTTTAAAAGGCCCAGATCTGGTTGAGGAAGAAACTCAGGTTTATGTTTTTAATTTATCAGAGAAGGGAGTCTTCTTAGCAAGCCGTTCAAGTTGCCGCTAGCAAGACTCAATCCACGATTCTTCTGTTAGCTGACAAAGTTAATGAGGGAAGGGATTTTCCTGTGGATCCAGGGAATCAGGTTGCTGTGATTGTCTTGCACACTTCTCTTTAATGGACAACAGGGGTCTGGTGGCAGACACGGAGATTTCTTAAAAGAAAGGCGAAGTTGCATAGTATGAATACATAGATGTACTGTTTACTTCACTGCTTGCTGTCCAAGTTTTAATGGGGGAGGGAGAAAAGGAAGGGGGAAAACACTGGTTGCCAATACAGGTTTTCACATCAGGATAATTAAAAGTTTCCCACTCCATCTTGTTTCCTGCCCTTCAGTTTCTCTCACTCAAGAATATTCTCCCACTGGCTTAGTAAACTGTGCTTTAATCCAAATATATCTGCCTGTTACAGAAACTCACTGAGATATATTAGGAACAAGTTGTAGTCAGTAAGCAGATCAGTGATTCTATATCCATTTTAGGAATGTGCAGGACAGCTGGGCATCTGCTTACTGAGAAACACGGTGTAATAGTATCATTTTCTGAAGTGGATGCTGTTGGCTATACTAATCCTCTAAGCTATGCCCATGCACGTAAAACAACATTTTAAAGTACGGCATAAGCCTTTAGTGATATACCCCTTGAATAAGAGGGGAACTAACTCTTCCACAGTATCTGATTGGACTTTCAAAACACATCAAAGGCAGAACGCAAACTCTTCACATACCAGCAGTCATGAAAATGGACAACTGACAGACCACATCTAACATAGCCTAATGAAATTGGTCATGAACCCTGCGAAGCAAAGATGGCAGCCCAGACCTTGAGAGGGCTCCTGTATCTTTAACAGATGAAGAAGAGAGAAGCTTGTCAGGAACCACCACACCTGGTGGAATGTTCCATTCTATGCAACTCTTAAAGGTGTATGAACTTGAGGTCTTGCACTGGTTCCCAAACTTGTGTTTGAAAATGAGACCTCCATGCAGGTCCATTTTCTACCCCTGCCCCTCCAGCCAGTTTGGTGCGCTCATTCCATTTCATTTGTATATTGTCAGCTTTTGCGACATCCAAATATTTTCCACTGAGATTTGCCATGTGACAAGAGGGCTTGAAACACTCTCTTTGTTGGCCCCACCTCCCCTGTTGGGTTTCCCAGTGGACTGGGAAAGGGAGAGGGGAAGTAATGGACATCAGTATAGCAATAGACTGTCTGTGAATTCATTTGCAGTAGTTTAAAATAATAGAATGCAAGACAACTTTTGCTTATGCAAAAGATGAGCACTGCCAGGTCCAAAACAGGACAAGAGCGATTTTGTAGAGCTCGTATTGCCACAGAATCTAATATACTGATCACTGACCACTAAACAAGATTTTCTCATCACATCCCCATTGATCTCATCCAAGGAGGCCTACAGATGGAATGACCATTGAATGCTACACTTTCACAGCTGCACAGACCTGGCACAGAAACACTTGTGTTGAATGGCAGAGTCAATCTGTGACATGGGTGGAATTTTATAACTATGGAAACAGTGCTCCCTCCTAAAGGCAAGCCTCTATTATGGGATGAATTAAAGGAGGACACATGAAATTTGATAATGACGTGGGAGTTGTCTGGGAGCATATTCATGCCAGACATGGACTATCACTGTCAACAGGCATCAGGGATGTGAATGTGCTCATGAAGAGCTAGGCGTCATGTTCGTACTCATGGAGATCGTTAAAGAGGAAGTGCAATATGGGTCGATCTCTTTCTTTTATTTGTCTCTCTACACACATACTAGCTTAGGGCTCATCCACCCTGATTTTTCTCTGTGCTTTCTTGGCACACACCCACTCTTTTCTGGTCTCTGCCTGAGCGCTTGCTCTCTCCAACTGCAAAAACCTGCTCTTTAATGCTTTTGGAAATCCACAGTAAGGTTGATGGTGAATCCTTTCACACTAAGGAAATAAAACCAGTTTAGGTCAAAGCTTTTTGTTTAACTAAATCAGCAAGAAAATGGACCAGTTTCTGATGCGACATCAATTTCATACCAGAGCAGTTCTAAAGAGGTCACTGTGATTCGATTGCTAATTGTGTGTCACCTAGGATTAAAAGTGCCGTTGAATGGAAATCCAGATATAAAGAGGATTATCTTAGATATTTATGGCCATTAAAGTATTAACAAACTGATGCTCTGTCCAGATGGAAACAATTGATTACTCTTCATTTCACCCCCTCTAAAATGCTGGTGCTTCTTGAATAATTTCTACTGAGTTTCCCTATCATTTCCCCACAGACTCCTCACTCTCTTCTGATTTGAAAGCACATCTGAGTGAGCAAAAGCCTAAGAGTTTTGAGACACAAGATTTGGGGAAAAAATCAGAGGATCCTACTAATTATTCCTCAAACTCCATTTAATGCCATTGGAAGTTGTTCACTGTGATGGACAAGGGGGAGAGTGAATTTAAATTCTCTGTACTTTGTAGATGCTCTATAGATCCTATAGTACCTACCGTAGTCATTTTATGTTGTATGACACTAGCACAAGCCAAACAACATCGTAATTCAAAAGCCCAATGGTTATTTAAAGAACAGTGACTTCAAGGATCTATTTTTCAGGAAATCATTTAGAAAAGTTGGCTAGTATTCAGTAGTAGTCATGTCACTCATTACCAGATGTTTAGGACAAAAAAGGAATCTCTGTAACCATCATACCCTGCTTGTGAGCTTCTCAAAGGCACCTGGCTGGCTACTATTGGTTTAGGTGGACTATGAAAGGCGAGCTATTATGTACTAGATTTAATGATGGATTCAAGACAAATGCACACTCCCTACCCAGAATGCTTCCAATGAGCTGTGTATAGAAATTGGCCCATTCACCAAACTATCTAGAATGCATGATCAGAAAACAAGTTTATTACATTTACATACCATCTAAGAAGTCCACCTTCTGAAGCCCTTCGTGTGAGACTTAACTTATGCATCTCAGCCATTTCCCTTAGAGTTTCTGCTGAGTAAAGGCCAATGGGGTTGTTATATTGCCTTGCCGGGCTTAGCTGGTGTTTAGGGCTATTGCCATCTGTGGTCGCTGAGCTTGTTTTGGCACCTAGGTCACTTTTTGCTGGTGAAAGGTCAGATGCCACAGACTGAGAAGACACTGAAGATCTAATGTTGACAGTCTTTAAGAAGGAGGAACTATGTGACAGGCTCATCTCTTGTTTGCTGAGGTAGCCTGAATATGCTCCATTGCTTGCTAAAATGCTACTCATGGACCCAGCCGATGTGCTACTTAGAGGATTGACGCTTGCTCGGTTGCCATTGACTTCCAGAACAGTATCCTGTAGAAGCAAACATGCAGGCGAAAGAAAGAAAGAAAGAAAGAAAGAAAGAAGAAAGAAAGAAAGAAAAGCAATCATAGAACACATGCAAAAAGAAAAAGTCTACAGCTCTGGAATTCTACACATATCTGCAAGGTTGCCAACCTCTGACTTTAAAAAAATAATATTCTCCTTCTGGAAACCAACAGGTCAGGGACAGAATCTTACATATCCGAAGTGAAGCCAGGTGGTTTTAGGATAGATTCTGGTGAAATTTGGAGATTTCTGGTTTTTCAGATGCCAATAGCAATTGCTTGACAGAAACACATAGTATTATGCATCAAGTAAGAGCTGTCTGGTTGGCAACCCTACATATCAGACATTTGCAACAGAATAGATGTATGCAACCTTCATAGCCTTGCATTAGTCAAGCGAAAATATTAACCACATCTCTTCCCAAAGCAGCCTGTTTCTCAATTCAAGATGCATGTCAATAAAGCTTCTCATCTGGACAACTGCTGATATTAGTTACCATACATGGTTCAACTGCCCATTTGTTCTTACAGAAAGGATATGCGGTTCTTAGATAAATTTGGCTTTTTGGATGGCATCTAACTACACCTACAACATATGCACATACCTATATCAATGTTGTTATGTAGATATGGGAGGGCTAATATTTCGACAATCACGCCACATATGATTAGTCTCAAAATTAAGGGCCACTGCCAGCAGAGGCAGAAATTCATGCTAATAAAGGTCGTGCAATGTGGTTAGCAAAATAGGCTGTAAAGAAGATTCTATTAATAGACAACCTCTCTGTACACTTTGCATTTGGAAAAGTGGAACATAGCCATGTACAGCCAAAGAATCTCCACTTCAGATATCCTTTCCATTATTGATTTCCTGCTAATTTGGTCAAAATGCAGAATAAAGAGAAAAGACTGAGATGTTTGAAAAAGCCAACATAAAGCCAACATTCTCCTGGCAGGACCAAAACTTGAATTCAAAGGAGAAAGTGTATTGATAGACAGGGATCAAACAAGTGGCTCCTAGAATCCAAAGCAACTATTCTGCAGCACATCACTCCAATTTCACCACTGATTACCTTTGATCTGGGAACATTCGATGACAACACACAATACTGTAGCACAATGACTTTTTCAACAGTACGCAAGTGCTCACTGTTTTCACAAAGCACAGGTGTATAGAAATTGCTCTCCCTTCCATTCTGTTTTTGCGGTCTCTGCCAATTTTCTGAGAGCTCTTCCCTGTCGCTTCCGCCATTCCTCTCCCCCACAAGCAATTTGGGAATGATGCTATGTAAGATGTTCCAAACGGACTTCATGGGTGTGCGTGAAATGGTGATTGCCAGCAATAGTTTTGTTTCGGTTTTGTTTTTTTTGCTACTGGTGCTGGTAATTGTCCCCTTTGGTCCACATTTAAAGGCTTAAAGGCTTTTCCACCTACAATGCTTATTACCCAGGAACACAGAGCATCTCTGAGTACTAGAGCATCTCTGAGTACTAGTAACCATAATCTGTTGGTTTGTATGTGTTGCACAAAATCACAAGGAGTGTGCGTTATAAACTAAATTTTTTTTGCGTCCAGTCTTTAAAAATAAGCATTTAACTCTAGATTTGGAAAGGGCTACAAACGATAGATATATATGTATATATGTAAATGGCTGTTACAAACAACAAAACTGATTTCTAGTGATTTTGGATGAAAAATATCTACCCTAACCAAGAAACAAATGTGTCTTCTTAAGAGACTCTTTTTTCCTTCATGGCTTGTCTTACAAGCTCCATGTCTTCCTTTAACAACTGCTACAACATCAGTTTGCTTTGCCTTTCAGGATTTACACAGAAAATGCTTTTTATGGCATGAAGGACTGCCATATCTCTGTCAACAATGTCCTCACCAACTTTTTTATTGGACGAATTTTGTGCATATGCAGTTAGGTGGGGACTAAAACCATATCGCAAGTTAATGAATGCTTTTAACTTCCCCATTTCCACTTATGCCTCTTCTGCCTTTTCTGCTACAGACTCAGGTGGAGATGGAGGCAACTGGACTGCCATTGCGTCCAGTCTTTGCTAATTATTTCATTTCGGTTAATACAAACTAGAGATGCATGACTAGGCAAGAAGGAAAATTCTGATCCTAAACCTTCTCTGCCTTGTGGGATATCTTCAGGAAGAGGAGAAAAGGCTAAGGAATAAACCCTACACAGGGAGTGGAGTCCCTAAGACAGTTGGATGGCATCTTGTACGCCTCCTTGCAGCAACTCCTGCAGCCTAGCTGGTGCCAAAGGTATTGCTCTGCTTTCCTTTGGACCACCTCAGCAAGGAGGAGAGGTGGGGTTCTGTCACCCGGCTAGCCCAGGACCTCCATATACACTGCCCAGGCTTGCAGCCCAGGGAGGTCACTTTGGTACTGCTAACACAGCAGTTTGACTTCACCCCGGAGGTGCACCCAATGTCTCTTGAGACAGACAGATGCCGCCAACAACATGTTTATACCTGGTGAATCCTGTCTACTCTGTCTGGCAGCAGGTCTCTATACCCTGCCACCTGCTCCACCTGTCACCTGCTCTTTTTAAATGGAGATGCCAAGAATTGAACCTGAGGCTTTGGCATGTGAAACATGGGCTCTCCCACTGAGCTTTGTTCCCTCTGTGTAGCTTTCTCTTCTCCGTCTCTCTGACTGTCCCAGTGTGGCCTTAGGGGTTACGAAAATGAGCATTATTTTTTCCACGGCAAACCTACTGTAACTTTTCTTGTGGCCAGAAGAGGAGGCTGTTATCCTGAGCATCATCCCTGGAGACATATTACTGTCATCTTGCTAGAATACCTTATTTCATGGCAGAGATGGAGTTGATCTTTCATTCTGTGGCTTCTAGCAAACATTGTGATGAATGGAGAATTCAGGAAGCAGGAGTCTAATCTTTCCCAGTGATGCCACGTAGGACATAACTGGCAACACACACACACACACACACACACACACACACACACACACACACACTGCATCCCCTGACTGCACTCTTTTTACTTTTTTTAACAGAGTGAAAGTGCACTCCCCCCCCCCACTTAAATATATAATCTTGGGGAGGGAGACGGAAAAAGAAATCTATGATGAAATGGCTTATACCTAGCAATGTTTTATGCACAGATACCTGAGTCAGCTACATTTCATACATTTAGCTCCTTACTCTAATGATCTATTCCCATGAGCAGTGTAACATTGGAGGAGTGAATTGGCAAAAGCCCATAGATCAGCTTCCTTAAGCTGTGTGGTACATTGTGACCGGGAACCCCTTTCCAGGAGAATGAATCTGCGATCCTTGCACTGATGTTATGCTGCTCTTGTAGGCAGGCCACTTGCACAAGCCCTTAAATGTCCAGACTCAGCCATATCAGGTGCAGTATGAACTGGCTCTCAACCTGAATCAGAAATGCAACCCTCCACCCGTGCCCTCCTTAGGGACATGATTTGGAAGTTTAGGGACAGTCACTTATGCTTCCTCTCTTGGCACTTGCTTCGAAATCTGAAGCAGCATGGTAGCAATATCAACCCTAACATCCAGAGGCTCTTGGTTGCAACTCAGCAAAGCTCTTATCCACACCTGTTCCACGAAGCCCTTTATTTAGAGATGTGAGGAGTCACACGTGAGGTACTTGATCAGTAAGAGTTTGCTGAGCAGGCTTTCTGAAGGGATTTGTGCTACTCCTGTGACAGGCTTGTTGCCCTCCCATGGTTCCCATAGAGATGCAGAACTGATGGTAATGGTATGAACAGCATCATGTGGGATGTGAAACACAACAGCAGTCAAGTAAAACATTCCTAGAGTGAACATGTTTACACACGGGGAGGAATGTTTGTCCAGCCAGCAGGTAAACTTCCTGTTTCCTTCTGGGCTGGGACAGACTTCCTCTGCATGTGACTAGAGGTGGGAGTGGCCTCACCTGTGCCGGTAACGACAAAAGCACAGGGCAGGATAGCCATCTCTCTCTCTCTATGACTACTTTTGTAGAAGAAGCAACATCTGCTTAGCCAAAGATGCTCTCTTGGCTTCCAGCCAAGAGAGGACAAAGGGACTGTCTCCTTATGAGATAGTATCCAGGTGTACGTTACTTTTCTAAGCTAAGTCTGCCTTCTGAGATCCGATTGTGAACAGAATGTGAGTAAACTCTTTTTTATACTTTTATAGAAGACTGTGTCGTGTCTTATCTTTTATGGGGGAATAAGGGGAAAATACCGGAACAGTTATTATAGGGGCTTTAGCGAGCCTGAGCAAATGCATCCGCTGTGAGTTTAAAAAAGGGAATGTTACTCTGCTAAAATTGTGAACTTGTTTACACAAGTTGGAAAGGCTATAATTAAACAATAAATTCTCTCTTGCATCCCTGAACATTCCCACACATCACACTTAGGGCTCATACAGACTTGTGCTGGATTCATAGAATTGTAGAGCTGGAAGGGACCCCAAGGGTCATCCAGTCCAACCCCCTGCAATGCAGGAATCATAGAATTATTGAATTGTAGCATTAGAAAGAGCCTTGAGGATCATCTGGTCCTATTCCCTGCAATGCAGGAATATGCAGCTGCCCCTTATGGGGACCGAACCTGCAACCTTGGCATTATCAGCACCACACTCTAATCAACTGAGCTATCCAGAAGACAGGTTTCCCGCTTGTCCTGTGCTTTCAAGGCATGAGTCTGAATGGTTTTGTGCTTGCACCACCACTTCCCCCAGGGAAACCAGTTCTTTAGTGATAAATCGGAGCAAATGTCGATCCGGAGAAATCCTGATTGACATTTGCTCCAATTCATCAGTATAGATCGGATTTCCATGGGGGAAAGGGTGTGGCAAGGGCAAGCCTGGATAAGCCCTAAGTTAGTGGGGCTGAGCTGCTGCTGAAGTTCAGGTGTCCCTGAATTCACCTGTGCTGTAATCCAGGTAGCATTGTAGCATCCTCCCAATTTGTGAGGTCCCTCAAGGCCTTGCTACCTGCACCTCTGCTACTTCCCTCTCATCTGGAATGTTATGAGGCCTTCCAAGGGCAGAGTCAAAGCCCCCTGCCCCCCCTCACCCCCCTCATTGGATGTAGCTCTGCATCCTACAAGCACCACCTGAGCCACCTGAGTAAAGGACTTAGATATTACAGCTTGTAGCATGGGAACCAGCCACAAGCAAGCAGAGCCAGCTCTGCAAAGGTTAACCTAAAGCAGCTCTCCACAGGATGGGCCCAGCAAGCAATCGGCACTGGTCCAATCTTAAATAGTGAAGCATGGGGGAAACCTGCCATTTTTGGCCAGAGAACTGCAAACTGACCTACTTTTCCTGCTATGGACTACAAATGAACATTCTAAAAGGTGTCCAGGAGAGAGAAACATTTAAGACTTCACACAGACCTTTGACCTTACTTGATCCTGGGATGCCAATGATAACGTCAAAAATTTCTAGAGCGAGGGCTCAAACACTCTTTGCAAATCAAACAGCAGTGCCGCAGCATTCTGTTGCAACTGGTAACCGGAATAATGAGCTCAAATGTAACATTTATTTATCTGAAACTTTTTTTTATCCCATCTTTCACTGGCAAGGTCCCTGAGGCAGCATGATAAAGGCTGCTATCTAGAATACAATCAGATGTCAAATCTTCAGAGGTCACTGGTCCTATGGGCAATTGCTCAACCAATGTACCTAAGCTGGAGCTGATAGATCTATTCTGGTAATAGCTGCCACTTTAGGCCAAGGTGTCCATAGTCTTCTTTCTCAATGTTAGGACTGCAAGCTTGCTTAGTTTCTTCAGGAGGGTAATCAAGTAAGGTTGCACACCTGCACCCAGGTAGGCTATTTGAACCCTAACTGCATAGAGAGAGTCCTATGTGCTGTGCATACAATTGAACTTGAACAGGTTCTATGAAGACAGTCATGAATTGGCATAGGTTTTGGGGATGGAAGATGGGGAGTAAACACACACACATAACTCAGTGTGGAAAAGAAGCTATCTCACTGGCTTTGACTGATTCTGAGGTATCTCAGTATGTGTTTGCTCATTCTTTACAGTTCATCTTGTAAAATAGCTCCCCTCCCGCAACTGGTCTGTTTGATCTGCCTCCATGGTCTTCACTGTCACTTGAGCTCTAATCTCCACCATGCTTATGAAGTGCATACACAACATCACAGTTTTCATTCCAAATTGCTTATTATGGAATAACTGCTACCACCTCATTCTCTATCACAGATGGGGTGTGAGTGAATCAGTGTGTGGCAGGGGAAATGGCCTTGTATCAGGTTGCTGCCAAAGAGAAGCAGAAAGGTACACATCTGAAATATCTGGTGTGATGAGCCGCAGGAGTTTTCCAGAGCACCTACCTTTTGATGAGGGATCACAGGCATTGGAGAGTCAATTCTTGGGGTGGCTGTAGGAACTGGAGCAGGACGTTTTGATCTGGAATTAATGCAAAAGAAAAGGTAATTGAGTAGCTGGAATTTCTCCCCATAACTTAAAGATAGCACTGAAAAATACTTCAGAGAATATAATGGTGGTCTCCCCCCCCATCCCTGTCCCCCAGATCAGCCTCCCTCCTTCTGGTTTGGTAACAGTAGCATCCACTTCTTCTTTTGGGTCTCTCTCTCTATATAAAAGCTTGTTGCTGACTTTCCATTACACAGAAAGAAACTAACCAGGGTGGGGCTATACAGACGTTGGGCCACAGGTAAAGAAGCAGCCTTGGTCCTCTGTGGCAGGAGTCACTGGGAACAAGCTCAGCCCTCAATTAAGACTCAGCCAGATTTCTTTTGTGCTGTTTTTCTAGGCACAGGGCCAGGTTTTAAAATTCTGTATCTGAGCAGGGGGTTTTTTGGGTCCAGGTGCTTTCCCCAAGAAAACCAACATTTTACCACTGAATCAGAGCAAACTGCAGCCAGGTTTTTCACGGATTGCCATTTGCTCCAATTTAGCAGTAAAGCACAGGTTTTTCTGAGGAAAGCACCAGGACAGAAAACACAACATATTGGGACACAGAGCTTTAAAGTGTGGACTTGTACCTGGAAAGTGCAGTACAAAAGTATGTCTGGATGAGCCCTCAGTGATATCCAGTGCTATTTTTCTAGAAAAAGACATGCCAGAACTCACCATGAACATCTCCCTTGTTCTCTTAGAATGGCAATGGCGCCCACCTGAGAGGTGCTGGAACTAAGTTTCGGTAAGTTCCAGCTGGAAAAAAAGCCCTGGTGATATCCCCACTGAAGCATTTGGTTGTCAAAATCTGCCCTCCATTCCAGGCACTGGGTGGCTTTTGTCTTCCTGGTCCTAAAGTAGGTTACAAGGCCTCTTCATGTGCACAGAACCCAGAAATATGCTATGACATACCACGAACACACCTCCTCTGTCATAACAACAGGTATTTGTTGCTCTCACACATAGCACAGTACCTCGAATTGGGGACATGGTCCTTAATTTTTTTATACTCCTGGCTAGGGGTGGGCAGTATATCAACATACACTATGTAGAAGAATGAAAGGTTACTACCCCCTTTCTCTTCCCCCTCCCCTGCTCTCTCTCCCCACCTCTTTCCCCCCAACCTTATACAGCATACAACACAAAAATCTCACATCGAATATAACCGACCCAGAGAAATAACTTTATGATCTGAAAACAGAGACGAAGTTTGTACTATTGTGACCCAAGAAATCCTTAATAAAAACAATACTAAATAAATAAATCACCTGAAACAGACCTGAAGCTCAGATTGCGATAACCGTTTCTCCGGAGGGAGCTTTAAAACGGAGCATTCATGTCCAGCAAGGGGCCATCACTGGGAAGGGCATGCCGGACAAATTGCTGGGAATAGCTGTGAGGGGCTATCCCTACTGTTGCCCGCTCACTTCCTCACTGGGAAGGACCTGCCAGAGAGCGTGGTTGCGATGGCTCTTCCTGCCCACCCCCTCCCTCCCTCCACATCCCAGGACCTTGACATCATGATGTATTGCCATATTGCGATGGTTAGCTTGTGATATATCATGATGTTGAGAACCAGATATTGCCCAGCCCTACTCCTGGCCGTGAATTGTTGGAGGAATTTCTACAGAAGCACAACCGTTCCTGTCCTTGGCCCCCCAAGGGACTTCGCTGCCATTGTTATTCTTGTGGAAGCTCTCTTCTAACATTAGCTTTTAAAGGCATTTCAAGGCACCATGCTAGACACAAAGGCTTTACGGATAATTCTTGTCTTGAGCATCTTCCGCGGTGGCATTTACAACTGAGCATGAAAGCTCACTGCATTAGGCATACAAAGAACTGAAGGGGAGGGCAGCAGAGGTGAAATCCCTCGAGGAAGAATGAAAACATGATTTATGCAGGGGCCATGGTCTCTCAAGGGCTTGTCCCTTCGTTCAGGGACACAGGTTTCCTGGAGCTCATTCTTTCACTGTCAGGGTCAAAACTGAACAAATAAATTCAAGGTTCTTTCCCCCTAAAGGAACTGCTATTGAAAGAGGAAAAATATGTAAGGCTGTGAACTGTTTATTGCACAAGCACTAGGGAAAGTTTTCATTAAAGAAGTGCAAGGTTTCAAGCGATGACTCATTCCCTCCTTCCTCAACCCTCTTTTTGGTCTTCTTAATGAGCATTCTAATGTAATTTCAGAAGTTTCTTGTACAGTGGAAGGAGAAATTTGCACCTCTCTCCATGTAATTTCCAAAGCTGTCATGCATCCAGCCCTCGTGTGATCTCCCCAGGTCACTCCAAACTTTGCCTGCTCCACACCCTCCTGGAATATTTTCACCTTGCTGGAATGGGTCATTTAATTATAATGATACCTCTTGCCTACCTGGGCTGAAGATGTATATGTGTACAAAATGTACTGATTCTGTGTGGTTTAAATGTGGCTTATTATACAAAGGTGAGAGTCATATTCATTGCTCCACCCACTTTCCCCTATGGTGTTCCCCACCAGTGGAATGTGGCCTGGAAAGGCTGTCCAGGAGAGTATTTGACCCTTGATCTGAAAAAATGTTTCTAATCCCTGCACTACAACGAAGTCACTTTCTTCAATCTAGTTAACATACGGGCTGAATATTGCACTTGGTTAGTGACATGTGTGGGTCCTGGGCTACTGGGAAAATAAAGGTGGGGTGTGCATTGCTTCAAACTCTTGAAGAAAGGTACAAGAGCATCAAGGCATACTTCCAGCTTCCCTTTGGTGTGTCACGACAAACGATTTCACAGACAAAACTGAAAAGGTTGCGTCTGTCATCTTGCATTTGTAGCTCCTTGGTGATCCTGGAGCAGGAATGCCATTTTATTCTTCAAGTTACTGATTTGCATCATGTCATATTGCAACACGACACATAGCCTCCCTACGTTCTCTGTAGCTATACTATTCAAACTATTGGTTTTGCTTATATTTATTCTTGCATGAGAATCTAAGAATACAGCTGCCAAGTCCTCAGTGGCAACCATTATGGTGGGCAGCTGGAAATCCCTGAATCTTTTTCTACATCTAGAATAATGCCGTTTTAAAAAAGTTGCTAGCAACCCACAGAGATAAAGAGTGAGAGAAACAAACCTCACTGGGTGTTAGAAAAAATAACTGCCTGCCAAACCACATTTGTGGGCCTCCTCACTGCTCAAATCAAAACGAATACCAGCAATCTGGCGCAACATACGTTTAACATCTACTAATATCACCCTGTTTCTCTGTCGTTTCACCTACATTTCTCATGGTTTCTGATCTGCTGGTAGCTGGTTTCAACCAGGCGCATTAGCAAGACAGGTTCTAGATTTTAGCACTATAGACAGCTCCTAGCAAGCAACTTGCTCCAGGGAAAATTGAAAGTGAACTGAGGCCTTAGGAGCCTCTGCCTCCAATGTACACTTTCACTTGATTGAAGAATGGAGATTGTTAACAGGTCAACACTCGTCTCTTCTCCCCAACGCCTAGTTTCCCAAGCACTGGGGTTTCTTTTAATGTACAGAGGAACGTTCCACAATGCAACCCCAAGCCCCACCTGAGGTCTGAATAGGTATATCCTAGATGCAGGCCTACAACCTCAACGAGAACTAGGCCTTGGCCTGCATAAGAAAGTACCAACTACATGGTGCTCACAAGCTCTGATCCATGCTTCACTCCTTCCTTGATCACTAACCCACAAGCACTCCCCTGGTTCCTCATTCTGAGAGTCCAACTATCTGCTCCTCTTGCTCCTCTTTCCTCCTCTACTTGGCCTGCCTCTCTGGAATTTACCTCAGCTTTCCAGCCAATGATTTCCTCTTACCATTCGGTCAGATCGCTTAGTGCAAGGGTGGGGTGGTGCCTGCAGCCCTTCAGACGCCATTGTACTTCATTATCATTAGCCTCAGCCAGCATGGGCAAGCGTCAAGGATGATAGGAATTGTAGTTCGGCAAGATCTGGCAGGCCACAGGTTCTTATTTCTTTAGAGGCCATGACTCTACTGATAGCAGGTGGGGTGGGGGTAGTGAATGGAGATTTCCAGAATCACACTCAGTCCATTTATTCAAGGCAGGGAACAATAACCTAAAATCGTACAGCCCCATTTACAGAGACTAAGCCAGACTTTTCTCAGCTTTTAGGTCTGGAACTGCATTAAAAGCAATGGTCAGGTTACTTACAGCAGTACCAAACACGCCTGTAGTTTCAAAGCAGCCCACTTTCGAAAAATCCTGTTCCTTTCATTTCAAATTCTGATCCCAAATTATATTTTTCAGGTTATTAATGCAGCTCTAATATGCAGAAAACAGAAAGGAAAATAATCACATGCAGAAAACAGAAAGGAAAATAATCCGATAGCCATGTGAGAGCTGCACTTCATCTGATTCAAAGGATTTTTGAATTTTCTTTCCATAAAGAGCCACTCATCAGAATGAGAGTTTCATCTTTTCCCCTTCCTATTCATTTTCTCTGTGCATTGAAAGACAGAATAACCAACATTTGTGCTTCTGGATGAATGAAGCAAATGTTGACAGTTCCAGAGAATTACTTAACTATTTTATAGTGCTGTCATACAACCACACTTTGGTTTCTTTAAGTATTAATGTGAAACCAAAGCCACAATTGCAGTGGCATCTTCCAACAGCTGGAAGCTATCTATCCTGCTAGCCAAATAGCATTCAACACCCTGTAATGCAATCTGGTTGCCAGATCAATTACACCTGAAAACAAAACAAAACAAAACAAAAGCATCAGCCACTGAATCAAATATCAGTAGATGCAAAAGAGAACAGATCAAGTATACTCACCCAAAGCACACTCACTACCTATCTACTTAAGCGTACAAATCTCACCTCTGAAGAGGATGAAAACAGTCAGTAAGACCACTTGCATCGAGAAGGTTGCAACAGAAGACAAGGGAATCAATTCAGTATTTTTAAAAGTGGTTGCCGAACAAGATCTCCCAAACAAATATACCAGAAAAATAAGCAACCTACTTGGAAAATACCACGTAGGCACAAAGAGGTGAAATAGCAATGCAAACCACAGCATTTATAGCTGCATCACTGTGAGTCCTTATATTTCACTTTAAATGTCTCAATCCTGGCCCCTCCTGGCCCAATATAGGTCATTTTAGCCTATGCCTTCATAATTTGCTGCTTATTTTGTCAATTCTCTAAGCTAATCAGCACTAACCATAAGCAGAAGGTATTCTTGTGGCAGATCTAACCTGTAATAACTCTTTATCATGGCTTTATTCAGTCCGTGTCAAGCCATCAAGTGAGACAGAAGCACCATTAATGCCTGCTGACCTTTACACGGCGAGCACAAAGTAATGTTGCAGAAGGAGATTATCTTCAACAACCCACCCAGGAGATATATACCCCAGACAAATGTGAAGGTTTGTTTTCACATTACCTTCTCCATTGGTATTTTGGGAGTGGGGTTCTGGGTGAGCAATGTACATTCCGCAAGAATCTCTAACCGCGAGGTAGGTTCTTCTGAGTAATAAATACTTCTGTGCCCTTTAAAGACATGGCATTGATTGATGGTCTACTGGGTCTCCGGTGAAGCTAAGAGGGTTTATGTGATGCATTTAAAACTGAGCTCTCCTCCACATGCAACGCAACAACTGACAGTCTCAACTTATGCATGTCTACTCAGAAGTAAATTTTATTGACTCCGAAGGGGCTTGCTCAAAGACAAGCACATGCAGGCTTGCCATAGGAATTACAATGCACTCTTAATCTAAGGCAAATAAACACACATCCCTCTCAGCATTTTTACTATATATATCTCCATGGGAAAAACAGCTAGTTAAAAATGGTAAAATAAAAATAAAAATACGGACATCGCCTAGCCAATGTTAAGCATCTTTAAAACCCATTGATTTCAAGAGGAGATATTGATGTACATGTTTTAACTTTCCATTTGAAATCAATGAGTCTTAATAGAGGATAACTTTGTCTCTGTTGTTCCCACAGGATAGCCTATAATATTACCGACAGGCTGCCCCACAATTACAGATTCAGTTTTATGCCAGCAGTTGTCTGGCTGATTAGTATTTGACTACGGGTCTGTCTACAGTTCCCTTGCTTCACATTTTGCTATGGCTTTGGCTCACATAATTTAAATTCAAGTCATTTTCTTTGGTTATCTGCTCATCCAGGAAATTGGTGCACATTTTCTTTTGCATGAAGTGTTCGGGTTATGCTAATAAAACGAGGTCAGCTCTCTGAATATTTGGTTTCATTTATAGCAAAGTCCTGAAGATAGGTTGCATGCAAAAACATTAAGACACCAGGTCATCCCTGGGCACAAGTAGGTAGGACTTACTATTCTGCCCCTGTTCTGACAATATTTTTTTAAGGCTCTCAGGTGACATGTGCAATAGAAATACTTTCCCCACCAAATCCTGGGTTAAAGTCTAGAAAAATAAAGTTCTGGGTTCTATTTATTTCTTGGATGCTGATAGTTCTGTAGCAACGATGGGCACCTACAGGCTAGCTTCTCACCAACACACCAATTCACAGTGAATTTTTTTCTTAAACCCCCCCCCCCCTTTCATAAGGCTATGGATGAACACATATATTATAAAGCACACCCTACCTTTCTGAGCTGTGAGAAGATCCAAAGCTACCTCTGCCTGGGTCTGGCTTCCTTTTAGAGGACAGATCACTGGAGACTTAGATGTTTTCATGATACTTTACATACATTCACACACAAATAGAGTACAGGTGGAGACAAAGAGCACAAGCGCTCCTGGTGGGCAGCAGGCCTCATTCTCTGTTCCAAACTGCTTCTATTGCTACCGCTCTTTCACACATACAAATCTGTCCCTCTTGAGCTTCACGGGGAGTCACCTTCCCCAAACTGATGGCAATCTCCATTCAGAACATCCCAGAAAAAAACAGCTAATCTTTGCTATCCATTAGGAGACATTTCCCTGGTCACTGTGAGACATTAGTTATTAAACTGCTTAATGCTAGGCTCATGCCTGCACTTTTAGCACCATGGATAAACATACAGTGGTACCTCGGGTTACATACGCTTCAGCTTACAGACTCCGCTAACCCAGAAATAATACCTTGGGTTAAGAACTTTGCTTCAGGATGAGAACAGAAATCATGCAGTGGCAGTGCGGCGGCAGCAGGAGGCCCCATTAGCTAAAGTGGTGCTTCACGTTAAGAACAGTTTCAGGTTAAGAACGGACCTCTGGAACGAATTAAGTACGGAACCAGAGGTACCACTGTATCTTACTTTGAAAATATATCTAATGAATCAGACACACAGCAAAAGAGGCAAAGCTGGGGATTGATTCATGCGCTGATCCAGCATTCAACTTCTTGGTGCCTACATTTCTGCCAACAATTGCAAAGCCAAGTTCACGCTGCAGATGAAGAGCCTGTTGTTGAGATCATTTAAAAAATGCTACATCTGTCTTCACCCTAACTGCATTTGCACACATCCACAGGGAGACAGACCGGGGGTGGGCACAAGCACAGGCATTTACTGTATGCGCTAGACAACTGCGGTGCCCAAATCACAGCAACCTTGAGCAGGGAAACAATTTGAATCACGCTACCAATGCTTTCTATTACGTCTGCTTCAGATGCTGTCACCACAGATGTTAAATGCCTGATTTATGACTGAATCTGCTGCAAAAGAACATTTGTCTCCCAGCAAACTGCCAAGGCTTTTACAACTGGAATCAATGGCAGTTTAGGAAGAGTGTCTGCACTGGAAGTGAGTTATGTTAGAGGCAGTTGCTTAGACTGGGAAGAGAATACCATATTTGATTTTTTTTTAAGTCTCATAGTTGTTTTTTTCTTACCCTTAATCTACCAGGTTGCAACAGCATAAGAATTCTACACAAGTTTTATGAGGTCAGTAAATATTGTATGAAGATCCCCACCACCATCTGCAAATATCTATCACTATCTGGATGTGGTGTAGAAGCTTCAGCTGCAGGTCAGAAAACTCTGGAGCCACTGATGTATATTATAGTTGCTGTAAAGGGAGGCACACGAGACTTGTACTTGAATAATGAAAAATGAAATCATCTGTGGTCAAAGCGAGTTCATCCGTTATCACAATAATGAACACTACAGAGATCATGGATCATTTAAATTTGTATATATGTTGAAAGATGCACTATTGAGAGCTAAGCAGTGCTTGCCGGGCTGCATCACTTCAGACTGTCAGCAGAGGATTCCTAGCTTGAGTGGTCTCCAATCTCATACAGTGGGCGCTCGGGTTGTGAATGTGATCCATGCGGGATGCACGTTCGCAACCAGCAGCATTCGCAACCCGGGTCTGCGAACGCGCGGGTTGTGATTTTGCACTTCTGCACATGCGCAAAGCGTGATTTAGCGCTTCTGTGCATGCGTGACTGCCAAAACCCAGAAGTAACCCATTACAGTACTTCCGGGTTTCGGCGGTCCATAACCCAAAAAAACGCAACCTGAAGGTTTGTAACCCGAGGTATGACTGTATTCATATATATCCTACAGACAATGGAGGAAGTAGGGTCCTCAGCTCTAAGGCTCACTTCAAGGCAAGTTTTTGCTCTATAACTAACTCTCAGTACTTGTTTTTATCCCTCTCTTCCATTTTATTTTTTAACTTCTTTTTCCACCAATCGCTCAGAAGGGGCTCAACTCACCCTACTCAGCGCTTCATCTCAACATTCCATAAACTGCTCTTATACCATAAACTGGCTTCTTTCTCTCCATCCTTTACAAATCACCCAAGGTAAGAGATTATCCTTATTGCATACCCATCACAAGCCAGGGCAGTGCCAAGTTTCAATCTTCCCCTATAGCAATCAACCTACACCTAGGCAAAACCATTGCAGATAGCCATGCAGAATCACCCATAGGGGTAGGCAGAGAGGGAACTCAAGTTGCACTGCTGTTGGGGTGCACTGGTGTCAAACCCTCACATCCTCTTCATTAGGTCCTCTTGACCATCATATTGAGGACACAAGACCCCTGTGAAAACTCAATGCATATTGATGGCCACCTGTCATGCATGCTTCAATTGAGATTCCTGCATTGTAGGGGCTTGGACTAGGTGGCCCAAAACATCCTTAAAGAACATGCCTTGTAACGCTTGACTCAAACTTATTCCCATTTTAATTTTTAAAAACAAACTTGGCCATCAGTAAAAATAAATAAATGAAACAGCTTATGGTATATAACTTCATTCAACTTGAGATAGTCAATAGGCTCAAGCTAGGGTCACTAAATGTGGATTTGAAAAATACTTGCTTCTGGGGTTGAACCAAAGAGGGGAAGAAGACAGGGCAGGGCCTAGGAGGTAGAGCTGCAACCTTAGCAGAATCGTGAAGGGCAGTGATTGAACTTGGTAGATTGAGGTGGAACAATTTGCCACAATATCAGGATGCAACAGCAAGTTCAGAACAAGTGGGAAAACAACACACCTCTAGTTTTGAAATGTTTAAGTCCAGTGATATACAGCTGGTAATTCTGCACAGAGTTCAACTTTGCTAACAACATGCAAAATAAAATGGCATCTGACACATATATGGGATTTTAATCTTGATTATAAAGCAACTTGAGCTTAATTCACACAGGGAGGCAGTGGCTGCCTGAAAATGAATCCACGTAGAGCAGCATAAGCACGTCTCATGTGGAAGCACCAGTTATAGAGCTTGAGCCCAGTGGCTACCCAGCACATGCCCCAGGTACTCCTGTGGGGTGATTGTTCTCTTTGAATCAGACCTACAACCAGGCCTACACAGCAAAACATCTGGAATTTCCATCAGATTCCATCATCAAAAATGGCTTGGGAAGCTGCTTTAGATGCTGCTACCTTCCTATACAAGAACAGGATTTGCAAGTTCATAATGTTTTCTGTCCCCAGCCCAACAACATCACATCCAAAATGCAGTCTTTGAATTATTTTCCACTCTGGTGTGTGTGTGTGTGCATGCACATGCAATACAAAGCTGGCTGATAACGCCAAGGTTGCAGGTTCAATCCCCATATGGGAAAGCTGCATATTCCTGGCTTGCAGGGGGTTGGACAAGATGATCCTCAGGGTCCCTTCCAACTCTGCAGTTCTATGATTCTAAAAAAGGCAGGTTTAAAGGCTGCATTTACGTCATGTGCTTGCACAGGAATAGGAATCATGAGGAACCAGGACACCCTGCTTCTGCACTACAACACAATGCCCACAGCAACACTCTTAAGGTGGTGCCTTTTAGCCATCTCCCCACAATGGTAGTAACTTATCTCCTCATACTTTTGAAGAGTAAGAGACAGGTTGTAGCTGGCTGATTTTATCTTGTTCTGGGCCTCTAGGTGGGTCATGCCATCTGTGTTGACTCCATCAATTGCTACCACCAAGTCCCCCTGGTTCATCTGGGATTGAGCTGCCTTGCTGCCTGGCGTAATCTGCAGGAGGAAAAGAATGAGAGAGATAAACAAAGGCCGTCAAGACAGAGCACAATTCATCTACATATATGCTTGCATCTACTGACCCATGTGCTCACAGTCACCTACAGCTGACAATTCAAAGTCAAATCAAACTGATATCAGAGGGATGCACTGGATTTCCCTGCTCTATCCAACATCATTTCCAGAAATCACCACGCTGCATTGAAGATCTACTTCTCAGCCCCACTCATCTAAATTCCTGCTAACAAAGGTGTTTTGGGGAATGAAACATACCTAGGTATTAAGTTAGCTGTTCTGCAGAGAGATAGCATGCAACAAACATTGCACAAACTCTTTTCACAATATCCTTTCCTTGCACAGGGATTAAGTTCAATCCTAAAGGTCTTGTTTACACTAGCAGGTAACAGGTTTAAATAGATGCATCACTGTTTGAAATAAGATGAGTATTAGCTCACCTCTAGTGCATTTTGAAATTTACAAACAAAAACAAGGTCATTTCCATTTATTCCCAAAGGTGACTGAAAACAGCACAAAAGGGCTATTTATCTGAACTTGTTTCAATTTATCTCTCTGACAGAAGATGTTCCTTCATGTATAAGGGCTACTGTCTGTGAATTGGACCTTTGTTCATTCTGAATGGTAGCTTCCATCCATTCACTAGCATTTGTTTAGGATAACTTATAGGTAGATTATGCCCATTTTGGGATATTTATAGAATAATACTGCCATATACTGCTCAGCTTCTCACAACCAAGGGTTATTTTAGATACACAGGAAGCATAATGTTAGTCTTTGAGCATATGCAGTTAAGTATAATTAAGTTCCCTCTCTGACAACTAGGGTCACAAAGGA
This sequence comes from Podarcis raffonei, assembly GCF_027172205.1. NCBI lineage: Eukaryota > Metazoa > Chordata > Lepidosauria > Squamata > Lacertidae > Podarcis > Podarcis raffonei. The sequence goes on from NC_070606.1 coordinate 25,193,237, forward strand.
AGGTTTCCAGGTTTCCAGCCTCCATCTGCTCCTCCTCCCTCCTCCTCCTCTTCAGTCTGGGGCTGCCAAACCATGACAGATCTTGACAGAGCTGAGGGACTCATGACCTTGTCCCCTGATTCAATAAGCACCTCAACCGCCCCCCACCATTTTGTATCTCAACAGCTTCCCCCCAAGACTATGTTTGTTTATTTCATTTATTTAAGAGACCCTTAGACCAGGGGGAGGGGAGGGAACTGTCTTCCAAAATGGGTTACAACCATTTCCAACACATATCCCATAAGAAACAGACTTGAAACATTTAAAGTATCCATAGCCATGCAGAAAAATGCAAACCAATTGACCTTAATACAAAAAGCAACCACCACGCAGCCTCCAATATACAGAGCCTAATTAGTCCCCAAAGGCAGGGTTACTTTAGATACGAATTAATAATGATAATGCAAGTCTTTAAGGTCCATTTGGAAATAATGAGGGCCGGGACTTGCCTGATACCACATGGAACTGAATCACTAGCCAAGGAGCCAGATGCGGTTCCTAACTACCTTGAATGCACCAGGTAGGAGGCCAAGGAATGGAGGAGGGCCCATTTTCTGGCTAGAGCATTGGCCCTTTAAGGACTCTAGTTCTCAAAAGCAGGTAGAACCTAGGAGAGGTTGACTGGACATAAGAGGCTCCAACTCTCACTCAGAGCTCTCCATGGTGCTGCAACCCCTGATATGTCAATAAGTCTTGCTTTGTAGGGTCCTCTACAAAACCAGACCACGACACCACCCAAGGGTTCACGCAGAAGACTCTTTAAGTCCAATTTCTGGGCCCTGTGAGAGTACTGCCCTCAGCTGCTGGCTCCTGTATGTGCAAGGCAGAGGCAAATGGTGATGAGAAGCCTAAAGGAAGGGTTCTGCCACAGAGGAAGGGGCTACAGAGCCCTTTGCCTGTGCCTCTGTTTTGTGCAGAGGACTAACAGGCAGAGCAAACACTGCTGTGATTCAGCCCTTGTTCAGTTCAATACATGCCTCTTGGTAAAAACAAAAACTATATCTACAAAAAGTTTATATTAACGAATGCAAAGTCTGCGATGAAAACAAAAAGAAGCAAGGGTTTGAGCCTGGCTAAAGTGAGCTCTTTAAAAGAAAAGACATCTTTAGCTGTCACCTCTATAAGACTATACATTTCCCCCATCTTGAAACACAGATGCCCATCTTGTCATAAAAATGTTAACTACTCTGTTCTGCTGACATATCTGCATTCAGGAAAGCTGACTCCTAGTGCTTCACACCTGCTTGTACTTATCAAGAGTGGAGATTCATTGCTGAGTCCTGACTCCCTTGCTGAAAAAAGCCAAAAGACGGCCTAAATTTGGAATTCCTGCTCAGCACATCAGCCTCGCCCCCTTCTTTCTTTAACATCACCCCATGAACTCACAATGAATCAAACACTCCCAGAAATATATATTGTATTTTTTTTATCTTTAAATTTAAACATGCAAATCTTTTATCACCCTTTTCTCTTCTTTTTTAAATTTTTTTAATTCAAAGTTATAACAAAACATATTTTCCAAAAACATATCCTTATTCCCTCCCCATTTTTCCTCCCCCCTCCCCCCACAAAAACCACCCCCACCCCAACCCCCCCGACTTCCCTCAGTTTCAGTCTTTGGTTTCTCCAATAATGCTATTTTCTGCATGTTACAGAGTTGTATAGATCCTCCAACTGTTTAGCTAATTATTATCAGTAAAAAAAAAAAAAAATTGTGGATGTTTATTCAAAACCTGCCAAGGAGTCCAGTTCGCTTTGTTGCGTCTTCAAATACTTTGTGAAAGGTTCCCATTCATCCTTAAAGTCACAGTTATCCTTGTCCCGTAGCTTATGAGTCAATTTTGCCAGTTCTGCATAATCCATCAATTTTTCTTGCCATAATTCTTTAGTTGGGATTTCTTCAGTCTTCCATCCTTGTGCTATCAGAACTCTCACGGCCCAGAAATATATATTGTAAACTAGACTTCTTTCTGTTTCCCTAATTTTTGCAATGTTTGTGTGCAGGTGACGCCAGACAAATACATCCCCTTGTGAAATTGAGGTGGGAAGGACCCTATAGGAAGGCTGTTCCCTTTTGGACATGCTAAACTAGAATGATAACTGGTTCATTTTAAAAAGGAACTTTCCAATCTCTGGTGGGAGTGAGGGTGAAGAAGAATCAGGGCGTTGATCCCATAAAGCAATGCTGAAGCTCCCTAGGAGCCCTGGACAAACTGCTCTGAGATTCACCAGCATATATCTATATAATAAAGGACCTGTGTTTTTAAATTCAATCTTGCTCCCTGGGGAAATGCGATGACTTCTCAGTACTCCGATAGCAGTGATAAGAGCTGTACAACAAAGCTGGATAGAAAAGCAAACCTGCAGAGCTCTTGAAAGAGGATGTTCTTTAACCAAGGTTTGTGAGTCCAAAATGACTGCCTCCTCTCAAGGGCTGAAGTATAGCTGCTAAAATTAGATGCTAATTGGCCTGCACAATCTTACTTCCAAGAAAGCTAAAAGCATGCAATTGGGACCAGTGCAGGGGACACTCCGTTATCAAAAGCGAGCGACGTTTCAGTACACCGTGACAGATAAGGTGAAGCCAGCTCTGAAGTGTCAGGGAACATGGGGGAACTATCTTGTTCCAATCTAGGAGCAAGGAACGAATTGAAGTGCCTGTGTCTGCTTACACAAGGAGCTTGTGCACTGCAGCTGACCACAGGTCAAGAGGGCCCAGAACTGGTTCTTGGGACTGGCCACCTCTGCCGCATCTAAATGCTGCCAAATTCCCTTAAATGGGTGGAACAAAATATCACGAGGCACAGCTTTTGCTGGGCTGCACCATTTCAGACTGCAGGAGAGGGTTGATGTCTTTAAATGGTCACCTGAATCAAAACATTTTTGAGAATATACTGAACTGGCAGGCAGCAAATAGGAATTCTCATAAACGGTCAGGTACACAGTGCTAAATATCGCTGAACGTTGCCTGCGAAATCAGTCAAATATTAAATACTGCTACATAGCAACAAGCACTGCTTTCACAGAGAAATATCAAATACCAGCACAGCCATAACCAGGGCTAGGGAAGATCAGCTTGACCCTTTCCACCAGCCAGTGAAGGAGAAGCTGTATGTTTTAGACTTCTATCACCATTCCTTTTCCACTTTGTATCATGTGTGTGGGCAAGGAATTACCTTTCAATATCTATACAAGGTTTAAAATTTTCTATCGGAAGCAACAATGTCCTTTAGTGGGTTGGGATCTCTACTGCTCATCTGTTGTGTGTGGTTATTATTGGCTGTGTTTGTTGTAGCGGATTTTAGTGTTTACATTACATTTCTAAGCAACTTGGCATCATTTTTATAAGGAAAGCAGCTAATAAATATCAGTAATATTAGCAAGACACAATCCATAATGCTGTGAATATTCCACATAAAAATTAGCAAAGTTTGAGCAAATTTATTTGAAACCTGATCATACAATCGATCTACCTCAGGCTGGGGTTAGGGGGTCACCTGTGTCATCCTGCCCAACGGAGGATATCAGCACACATTTGGCCCAGACGTGTGGCAACACATCTCTTTTAGTGCGGCCATTGGTGGGGCATTCTTTTATATGTGTTAAAATCATGCACAGGGTAGGTGCAACACAGCACATGCTGTTTTTGACCACTGCATCCTCATCCCTGCTGGCTCCACCCTGACCTTCCTGTGTTGTGCAGGAAGATCTGAAGGGATATTAATGTGCTTTTATGAGTGCATTTAGAATCTCCCCTGGGGTCAGGAAATCTTATTAAGGGGAGGCTTATAAGCAGGCAAAGGAGTTGGAACTGGCATGTGCCACCACAACCCCTCCAAACCATCACAGATTTATTAATCACCTTCTAAACCAGTGTGTCAATGTGATTTACGCATAAGATAACTGAGAACAGTTAAAAGCACAAAAAAACACAAAAGACAAAACTAAAACTAACAAGCAGACAATATCATCATGGGCTCCCAGTATGTTTCTGAGCACAATTCAAAGTGTTGGTGCTGACCTTTAAAGCCCTAAGCGGCCTTGGTCCAGTATACCTGAAGGAGCGTCTCCACCCCCATTGTTCTGCCCGGACACTGAGGTCCAGTGCTGAGGGCCTTCTGGCGGTTCCCTCCCTGCGAGAAGCCAAGTTACAGGGAACCAGGCAGAGGGCCTTCTCAGTAGTGGCACCCACCCTGTGGAATGCCCTCCCACCAGATGTCAAAGAGAAAAACAACTACCAGACTTTTAGAAGACATCTGAAGGCAGCCCTGTTTAGGGAAGCTATTAATGTTTAATAGACTATTGTATTTTAATATTCTGTTGGAAGCCGCCCAGAGTGGCTGGGGAAACCCAGCCAGATGGGCGGGGTATAAATAATAAATTATCATCATCATCGTCATCATTTATTTATGCCTCCACATCCACTTTCAAAGCCTGACAGAGGTGTACCCACTCTTTTCATTTCTCTTCCAATTTCAGCGAGTTCCAAGTAGAAAATATATTAAAATTCTCTTCCAATTCAAAGAGCTGTGCTGAGTTTTTGAGAGACATTTAAATCTTGTTCATTGATTATGAAGCCCCAGGCTGTTCAAGATAGTTATTGCATTTTTGCCCCATTTTGTGATGTTCTAAGCTCCATCTTCTTCTCCTAACCTTGGCAAAAGCTAATCATGTTTATTACTGTTTGCACACTAGTAGTTTCAGTTGGGGATTTTATTCCTTTTACTTCTGGCAATTGCACTGGGATTACTTTAACTTACTGACTCCCCCTAGCCTGTTCTGTCTAATGCAGCTCAATGAAAATAATGTAAGTGCTTCATATTTTCATGTTGCTCCAAAGGCTTTTCATTTTTCAACCTATTCAGCATATCCAAGCTGTAAAGTCACATCCTATAAGGTCACTCAAGACAATACAAAGGGTTTTGAATGTGATACCCATCGACCTGAAGTCCGTTTTCATATTCAGCTGCTTAAAATAGCATTGACTTTGAATATGACCTGATGTTCCAGGCACTGCCTTGCTGCTCATGTGACTGCTTTTACTGCCATTATTATTTGGTCAAATGAGAGTGTACACTTCTTATTCCATACATATTACATGTAGTCTCTGAGAATCAAGTTTTCTATTAGTTTAAAACATTTACCGCAGCTACCCTAGCTCTGTTTGTATATGAAACACAGACCAAGAAATAAGCAATATAACTTAAACTGTGCTTTATTCTTTTTGCCATTTGGGGTAATCATAAGCTATATTTCCTTAGCTTCCAAAAAAGTGAGAGGGAGGGCAACTTCCTCTGCAAGCGGTAAAATTCTGGATGTCAGTCTACTTTAGCAAAAAGTATCCCCACCCCCCCGCCCCACCCCAAGATTATTGCTACGAAGGTTGCACACCAGCACCCAATCTCTGCTGAACAATTGCAAGATTCCAAGGTGTTCCAGGCACCTACCCAAAGTCATGTTTCCATTGGGAAACAATACATGGCAGAGCCTGCCATGTCTTTAAGAAATATGGTTTCTTTTACATATGTTTACACCTGAAGCCTTCAATGGAGGGGGCGCAGAACATTATGCCCCAAAAGTGTCCCCCATGGCTCCTCTCTTCAGCAAGCTTGGGTGCAAAGCAACAGCCAGTCATGGCTCCCAGTCTCTCAGTGCAGCCTCCTCTAGCCAGCGCCACATAGAGTTCTTCCCACTTCCGCCTTCTCTGTCCCAGAAAACCCCATGCCAAGTAGCTCCTCCCCTTCTTCCCGCTATCCCAAACCAAGTTTTAGAAGCTGACGATTTACCCACAGCCTACGTCATCGCTCAGCGTTACATTGGCAACCTCCACTGGCACAGGCCCAAGGATTTCCCTGTGATGCGCCATCAATACTTTTTGTCATACTTAATGGCTCCTATCCCAGGTGAGGCCCTGGCCTGGAAAGGGAGCTTAGCCTGTATTTTGCTACTGGCCTGGCATCTTCCCTTCAATATGCTAAATATGAGCTCAATCCTACCCCTTTATTAATTTCTAACATTCACTAACTCTAGCAGTTATGGGTGCCCTTGCACCCCCAAACTCTGTTGCCCCAGATCTGCAGCAATATTTTCTCAAGTTTTACAATGCAATTCTGCATATCACAAGAAGATACTCTAATAATAATAATAATAATAATAATAATAATAATAATAATAATTTATTATTTATACCCCGCCCATCTGGTTGGGTCCCCCCAGCCACTCTGGGCGGCTTCCAACAAAACACTAAAATACAATAACCTATTAAACATTAAAAGCTTCCCTAAACAGGACTGCCTTCAGATGTCTTCTAAAAGTCAGATGGTTCCTTATTTCCTTGACATCTGATGGGAGGGCGTTCCATAGGGCGGGTGCCACTACAGAGAAGGCCCTCTACCTGGTTCCCTGTAAGCTCACTTCTCGCAGGGAGGGAACTGCCAGAAGGCCCTCAGAGCTGGACCTCAGTGTCCGGCAGAACGATGGAGGTGGAGATGCTCCTTCAGGTATACTGGACCGAGGCCGTTTAGGGCTTTAAAGGTCAGCACCAACACTTTGAATTGTGCTTGGAACCATACTCTATGGCATACGTACTCTATGGCATACGCTGGGTAGGGGGAAGGAACCACAAGCCCAAGGTCCAAATGTGGCCCCCAGGACTCTCCCCCAGCCATACCCAAGCCTCATTGAAATGAATGGGAGCTGTACAAGAGCATTGGGGCAGCTCCCACTCATTTCAACAGGGCTTGTGTAGAATAATTTCCCTGTTGGGTGTTACCCTCTTCAATAAAAAGAGTGAACAGAGAGGAAAAACAGTGTCTGGCTCTGGAATTACTTCCATTTGTCTTTATTTTGCACCTTGGAGGAAGATAAAATACAAGTGACTTTCAACCTGAAGTCAGCCATCCAGAATGCTATTTGCCTCCTCTGTGTCCTTTGTCCTGAATAATGGAAAGTGTAAATATTTCTGAAACTACAGTTAATCTTTCCCCTCTCTCTCCCTCCAAAGACAGCTATGGTTGATATTTTTGGCTACCATCTGAAAGAAAAGAAAATTGCAGCACAAAATGCAGGCCTTATATTTCAGTCAGCAGAATGTTTAACCAGCAGGTGTTCCATTCAAAGCATTTTGCAACTTTGAAGAAACCTTTACACACTATTTTTCCAGTGGAGAAAAACCAAACCAAACAAACAGAGAACAATAACCATGGAAATCCAATGTACAAATGTTTGAGGCACAACAAATCTGTTGTATCCATTGTTGACTGTGCTGCACATCAAACCCCTAAAAATAAGAAAGAGTTCTGTCTTCCCACCCTATGGGTATACTAGGACCCCTTCCCCAAATAATCAGTTTTTGGTTTTTTTAAGGACATTTTTTACCTACAGTGACATGGAGAAAAACATGCAGACCACATTTTACTTAGCTGCTCAGCAAGAAGTAATCTTGATCCCAGCTTCCAGTGTCCTGGCACTGGGGTGAAAGACAAGCAATGTACACTTCCTTTTAATAAGCAATATATTTCCAAATATAAGAAATGGCATTAACTTTGGATTTTGGTGCTTCACGTTTACTTACAATGCCCCCTTCACATCATCCCGCATTCTGATTACAAAATATCTGCTTGTAAACTTAACAATGTTCTTTTTTATTTTAAAATAAAATAAAATAAAATAATTGAAACTTAGAGGGAGGTCCCCCAAAAAGACAAGGGTAGGAGGTAGGGGAAAGATGCATCACTTGTCACTAACAATATGACAGTCATTATCCTAGAATATTGACTTGGAATGATTGAAAAAATGATATGCCCCTACTTAAACTCATGAGTAAAAACAATGAATACGGTAAGTGGGGGTAGAGGGCTCCATGGTCTAGTCTCGTACCTGATGTCATGGATGCACTGCCCCCCCAACACCCACACACTGAAATGGGTGTCTAGAGAGGGGGAGACTATCATATAAGCTTTCCACCATCAAAAGTCTACACCAGTGCATAGAGGTCAGGAGGCTGGGACAGGTGATGTTAGGAGCAGACCAAGCTAGCATGGACCCTATCACTTGTAAGATAAAAGCCAGAACAGAATTCTTGTGATATATATTCAACAACCAATCAACAAAGGAGCATTTATTGTTCAGAATATGGATTGTGCAGAAAGGCACTAAATGGGAATCCAAGTTCTTTAATTTAATGTAGTATCCATTTTGCACCATTCCCCCCTAATATTCTCATAATGATCCTGGGCAGCAGCTGCAGATGAGTGGCAGGCACAAGGTCATCCCGTGTCAGGACGTACTGGTGCTAAAACAAGGAACATTCAGATGCAGAGTCTGCAACCTATTGCGCTCATCCACTAGAACAGAGCTGGCGAACTTGTGGCCTGTGGTGCAAATGCACCAGCAGGAGTGCTGGATTGACTCCACCAGTGTGTTTACACTGCACCAACCTTGTCCCTCCCTACTCTGGTACGCAGCAGTGACACAGAGTAGAGATACTATATCAAACAGATGGAAAGCTCTTTAATTTGAGTAGGCTGAAAGCAAAGAATAAGGTTGCAATAACTTCTATCACAGAGCTTCAGTATGCTGATGACAATGTGGTGTGTGCACACTCAGAGGATGACCTCCAAACCATCCTAAATATCTTTGCAGAAGCTTACAAAAAGCTTGGCCTATCGCGCAACATCCAAAAAACCAAAGCGCTGTACCAACAAGCACAAAACAACCCCTATGCAGTGCCACAAATCCAACTCAATGGTGTAACATTGGAATGTGTTCTCTTACATCTTTCCACAAGGGCCGAGATCGATACTGAAATCCAGCATCACCTGAGCTCTGCGAATGCAGCTTTCTCCCGATTGAAGTGCAGAGTGTTTGAGGACCGGGACATTCACAGGGAAATCAAAATGCTTGTTTACAAAACTATTGTACTACCAACCTTACTGTATGCTTGCGAAACATGGACCACTTATAAAAGCCATCTTCAACTACTTGAAAGATTCCATCAACAGTGTCTCCCCCCAAAATTTTACATATCACTTGGGAAGTCAGGTGAACTAATGCCAGTGTACTGGAATAAGCAATGATTCTTCAACATCAGCTTCGTTGGACTGGTCATGTTGTTCAGGTGCCTGATTATCATCTTCCAAAGCAACTACTCTATTCTGAACTTAAAAATTAAAAGCATAATGCTGGTGGTCAACAAAAGAGGTTTAAAGACTCTCTCAAGGCAAATCTAAAAAAAAAAAAAGTAGTATAAACACCAACAACTTGGAAACTCTGGCCTGCGAGCGCTCCAATTGGAGAACAGCCTTTTCCAAAGGTGTCATGGACTTTGAAGATGCTCAAGCTCAGGATGAAAAGGAGAAATGTGCTAAAGAGGAAGCCACATTTGGCAAACCCTCACCATAATCAACTCCCACCCGGAAACCTATGTCCCCACTGTGGAAGGACATGTGGATCCAGAATTGGCCTCCACAGTCACTTACGGACTCACTGTTAAGACAGTGTTCATGGAAGACAATTTTACTCTGCTGTGAGTGATCGCCAAAGAAGAAGAAGAAGAATGCAGCAGTGACACAGTTGGAAGGAGGTCAGGAGAGCAATGCAAGCACAGCATGCTGCCCACTACTGCTAATTATATCCTACCCAACCCAATAGACCACAAGTAAACACAGCATAGCATGGCACCAGTGCTACATTTATTGCATAGCATGGCAGAACAAGCCCAAAGAATAGTGTGTTTTCCTGCAGGGTATTTTCAGTGGGTATGAGTTGCCTAATTAAAGTCAAAAGAATTTTTGAGGCAATATTTGGTCCGAATGCTTTTTGAACCAAAGGACCATTTTTCCCAGTGGATGCACACCTGTAGCTCTTCCTGTCACAACAACATGCAGAGAAACAGCAAGTCAGAAAGCTATTGTTCAGCAGACAAAATCATTTTTGAAAGGAATAGAAAGAGCTGTCTGACTCTTCTCCTCCTTTCATCATCTGGTGTGAAATGAATAATTCAAGGCTGGCAAACAAATCAGACGATTGAGCGAGCACAAAGTGGTTGTGTTAATTTGGGATTTCTCATGCCTGCAACATGGAGATCACATACATTAATTGTAGTAGGGGGTGAAATCCGCTATTGATAGTGGAGGAGGGTGGGGTGCAATTAAAAGCCGTTTCATGCACCCTTGGCTAAATTTCTATGGAAAAGTGGGCTTCATCCATTCATTCCTGCAGCCAAATCACATGCTTGTTAAATTAAAATGACATTTTTTGGGTTTCATCAAAGAAAGTCATCGTGAAAGAATGATAACCACGGCAGTGTATGGAAGGGGAAATGGATCAGTGAAACAGATTTCATATTGGGTCAAAAGCAGAAAAAAGCCTTATCCTCAGAACAAAAACATCAGTGTTGTTAGGTACTTAGATCCTTTGCCAATGGGGGAACCAGGATTTTGGCCAGCATGAACTGAATGGACAGGAGTCAGGTGGGTTCTGCAGCATCCAGCTGCACAGGGTGAAGACTTGGTGCTAAATTCATTGTGAATGGTGAATGTAATTAGCTGCCATTCCTTCTCCGGAACTGAGACTGTAGCATTGACCTGACTGTATGGCACACTTTCAGTTCTCCACTGAAAGCCTTTTGAAAGCTCTTTAAACAGCAAAAGTGTATCAAAGATGCTTGGGGAAGGGCTGTGGCTCAGTGGCAGGGCACCTGCTTAGCATCCAGAAGGTCCCAGGTTCAATCCCAAGCATCTCCAGCTAGGGTTGGGAGGGACCCCTGTCCAACAAGAGCCGTAGCCAGTCCATGCTAACAATACTGTGAAGAAGAAAAATGCACATGATGTCAGGATGTCAGAGGGGCCGGGGCTGGAGCCAAGTGTGGTGGCAGTACAGTGGCAGCACAGATTCAATGGCCGCAGGTACTCCTGCTGCTGCTGCCACTAGCTGGAGCTACTTCCTGCCACCTTTGGACTGGGGGGGGGCGCTCCTTCCCCCAAAACACTGGGGGTGCCAAAAGGGCTCGGCTCCTAGGAGATGGCACCCCTGGATTCAGTATGTCAGTTTTCTATGTCTCTGGGGGACTCCATAGTATGTTTAATTGTGTTACTGTGTCAGAGTCACAGACATGACAAACTGATTTAATGCCTTCAGTGCCTTTCTGATCAATCTTCATATTTCTACGATATGAAGCAACAATACAGGCTGAGGGCGGTGTGCTGCTAAGGGTGCTTCTTGATGCCTCTGTTAAGACTAACAGTAGTGTAAACAAAGCATTTGAAATTATATCGTTAAAGGGGTACTTCTGGTTTTAAGATTTCGAAAGCCTGTTTTGGAGTGATGGTAAACTCTAGGCCCATGTGCCGATCCTGGAAGCTCATAGGGATTGCCTCTTTTCATCCACTTTTCATCAGATCAGCGCTCTGAAACAGCATGCCAGTCACATACCATAATGTTACAATACCTGGCAAACACTGGCAACAGGAAACAACCTTAACTTGTCAGTGATTTAGTTGTTTGGCTGAAACACACCAGCCAAAAGTTGTACGTTCTATTTTCATCCCCTGCAGTTCAGGGTATTGCCCATTAACAGTTGGCTCATCTCCAATAATAATCATTAGCAGCTCCTGCCACCACCCCAGTTTAAAAGCTTTTTAGGTTTTAAATGCTGTTTGTGTGGCTCAGACCCAAGATCCCTTTAAAACAAGCCTGTCTTCCTCGGAGGCCTCACAGACACAGCAGTCCTTGCCTTGCGATAAGGCGGCTGTTTTATCAGATGATGCCTAAACTTAGGAAAGGGGTGGATTTGAGGTTAGGTCAAAGCTTATTTTTAGTCCACAGTTCAGCCAAATAGCCCCTAAAGTGGCTCGCAGAGGTTCTAATACAAAGTTACAAGATTAAAATACCATAAATCAGATCAACCCCAGGAAATGTTCAAATCCAGCAATACACAAAACAATTATCTTAAAATAGTGGGTGATACATAAAACGGGTGTGTGTGTGTGCTGGGCCCATAATAAAAATCCTGGTGGAAGCATATGGTCTGCGCCAGAGGTGGGGAACTTACTTCAGGCTGAGGGCCACCTGGGAAATCTTCCAGGGGCCACAGGCCTGTGGTAGATGAAGCCAAGAGAGAAAAAGTAGGTAGGGGCAGAGACAACAGTGGGCAGCGCAGCGCATGGGACTTTCCCCTTTGCGCAGATCACAAAGTCGCACACAAGCCAGAGGTCCACATACACAACTCCATCTTCTAGCCAAGCAAGCAAGAGGCATTATCCCAGCTTTGAGAAAAGCACTTGAGGATGGTACATCACACCGGTTAAGTTAGCAAAAATGTATAAAACATGTAATAAGTGTTGGAAATGTAAGGAAAAAGAAGGATCGTTTTTCCATATGTGGTGGGAATGCAAGAAGGTAAAGGGTTTCTGGGAAATGATATATAATGAGTTGAAGAAGATGTTTAAATATACTTTTATAAAGAAACCAGAAGCCTTTTTGTTAGGAATAACAGGAAGAGAGATAAATAGAAGGGACTATAAACTTTTTCAATACGCCGTAACAGCAGCGAGAATCTTAATGGCCCAAAAATGGAAACAAGAAGAACTACCGACTCTTGAAGAGTGGAGAATGAAACTTTTGGATTACGCAGAACTGGATAAAATGACCGGGAAAATCAGATACCAACGGGACCACAAGTTCATCGAGGACTGGGGGAAGTTTACGGATTATCTGGAAAGCATATGTGATGAACAGATAACGCTAGTGGGATTTAAAGAGGCTTTGTGATAGTTAAAGATGTATTGTCAAAAGAAATAGAAAGCAAAGGATAAGACCAATTGGCAATATTTAATATAGAAAATGTGTATAAACAGTGTATATGGATGATTGTCGGAGGAGCTGGTGGAAGTGCGAAAATTGAAAATATGTAAGCATTGTTCTGACGAATTGACAAAAGGAAAATTTAAAAAAAAATTATTTAAAAAAAAAAAGAGAAAAGCACTTGAGGAAGCTGCAGAGCACAGACATTGGCCTAGGGAGAGTCCTGAGGGCCCCCTCTGAAGATCTCAGCAGGCAGGCAAGATCATAAGGGAGCAAGGGGGTTGGGTTACATTAGACCTGTGCTTTTCATGGCACAGTACTTTTATAATCCTTTTAATAATATTCATAATTTAGTTGTCTTTATTAATTTTTAAAGCATTGTTGCCCATCTTGAGCCCAATGAGGATAGGGCACATCAATAATAAAACATGCAAACTAAATGACTACATTTCCATAGCCTTATAGTGTTTTGTTTTGTTTTTAATGGCAAAGCAACATGCTAACAACTGCCCAATTTTTCAGATTATGGAGGTGGGTTGGCACAGGTGTTTTAGACAGACATAATATTCTAGGAGAGGTAGAAACTAGAGAAATTCAGTAGGTGATGATTTTCCCACTATGCATATGCCTGTCAGAAGCAAAAACAATGGTCTTCTGACATCTTAAAAACTAACCATGTCCACAGTGGTGTGAGTTTTCATAGGTAATAGCAAATTCCATCAGACAAAATTGCAGTGGTGGAGGTGGCTGAAAGAAGCACAGATCGCATGAAAAAATATCTCTTAAGTCCCTTGCTTATCAAAACTCTGGCAAACCCCTGTTTATTCACTGAAGCTTTTAAATTGCTTTTTTAATTTAAAAAAAAACCCATACTAATAACTAACGTTGATTGCTCTTTTATTTGCTGCCTCATCTTTTATTTGCAGTTTTATGCATTTGCAACTGCTCAACCTTGTAAATCACGCTGGAGTAAATTTTGACGATGGGAGATATAGAAATAAACAAAATGAAAATGCCACAATACACTTGCTAGTCTTCCAGCTGCCATGAAATGGAAAACTAGGGATAGACAAACAGTTGATTTTGGTTCTCTCAGTCTCTCATTTTTTCAATCTTAAATTCACTTTTCCACGTTTCTGAATGGACTCTTGGGCTGGGGAACTGTTTAAGTGCAGGAGTTTGTTGCTGTTATTGATTTTTTAAATATCTTTATTTTTAGATCTTATTATGGTTTATGTCCTATGTGGAAATTGTTCGGTTTTGCTGTGTAGTTTTTGACATGTTTTATTTATTATGACAATTTCTGCTTTGTTTGTAATTCTGGAAACCTTTTCCTGTTGCAAGCTGCCTTGAGCATGGTTTTAACTATGGAAAGGTGCCATATTAATAAAATAAGAAAGATTTCTGCAGCACTTTGCTTTAAAAAAAAAGTCCTCATGAAAATTATTCAGCATTTTAGTTCAAATTTATTCTAATAAATGTATTTTTATATACAGTGTTGACTACACATTTTTACAAGGAATTTTCCCCAATACAGAGGTACCTCGGGTTACATACGCTTCAGGTTACATACGCTTCAGGTTACAGCTAACCCAGAAATAGTACCTCAGGTTATGAACTTTGCTTCAGGATGTGAACAGAAATCGTGCTCTGGTGGCGCGGCAGCACCAGGAGGCCCCATTAGCTAAAGTGGTGCTTCAGGTTAAGAATAGTTTCAGGTTAAGAACGGACCTCCAGAACGAATTAAATACTTAACCACTGTATACTGCATACTGTATACTGCATTTTTGTATGTTATTCACAAATAAATTCATTGTTATGCACTTTCCCCTAATAGATGCACTTTTCTGAACATTTTTAGAGAACTGCACTGCAAAATTGAGGCAAGTGAGACAGCTGAACTATGGCTATGTTTTGGTTCTTTTGTTTCAGAAAGTGCATAAATGATAAATTCATGTTTAAACATGAACTGCTTGATTGTGGCGATGATGCAGGAATGTATCTAAGTGATATAAGTAAAAAACTGCCAAAAAACTGTGGCCCATTCTTAATATTATTTTCTAAGTACTATATTATAAGTATGTATATCTGTATGTATATGTATGGTTTTTTTTAAATTACTGAAGATATGCATGTATTGAAACTTCTGTGATGTTTTAAGTGTTTCCTTAATAATTATTATTTTTACTGTATTTATCTTGATTTTGAGCATGCTAATTTCTTTTCTTTTTTTTAAGTTTGGGAGTTCAAAGGAGATTCAAATGCATACTGACTATGAGCTGTATCCCACTAATTTGTTCTGTCAGTGCAAGGTTTTCTGCTTGCACAGAGTAATGCTCCCCCCTGTACACCCTTAAATCTGTTCTGGGTCCCCTCTTCTACAGCAGATTTGGGGAGGCTGTAAGGCAAGCACAGGGAGAGGAGGTCGGTCTCTGTAAAACAGGTTCAGCAAAAAGCTGGCAGTGGAGAACATCAACTGACAAGCACTCATGATGTCACAAAGACACCTCCCTACAATCCCTGCAGCAGTTTTGTATTTTTCAAAAATAAAAAAGGATGCTTTAGTTGCTGTTGTTTTTAAAAAAATTCTTTGCAGAGGATGAACATATAAGTGGATAACATCCCAATAGTACTTACAACAGCTGCTTTTGCAAATTGCGTGTTGAGTCCCACAGTGCCACCCCCCAAAATAATTCACACTTCACACTTCAATTTTTGTTTAAGGTTTTTGGCATAATTTTTGGCCACAACTTTATTCAAATACAAAAAATGTGAGTGGTTGCTTAGGCATTGGTTATGACTATCTGTCCTTGCCCTCAGGGACAGAGCTGGCCTTCCGGACACCAACGGAAGCCAGCGTGGGAAACAAGTATTGGGTGAGAAAATGAAGCTGGGCAACAGTCCCTCACCTCTCACCCTCATGTTCCTGTGGGGCTTGCACGGCTCCACGGACAAGGACGAAAAGAATGGCAAGCCCCTGGATTCCTTTAACGGAATTCCCTTTCCGCATCATTTGGAGGGATAGGCACTTACCCCTCCAAGCACCAATTTAACCAATGCCTAACCGCCAACCTTACAAGTTGTGACGATTTGCTACGCAGTAGGCGAAAACCAAATGGCACCAGCCAATCAGCCAAATGGCAAAATTCCTACCAGGCCCCCGCTCCAAGGCGGACGACCCCATGACAGGCATAGCAAGGTCAAGCGAGCAAAAAACCACCCTATGAAAGGGAGGGAGGGCGGGTGATCCGGTGCAAAACAGCCAAGAGGACGTCCCATCGTCTGGCCCCTATATTTAAAGCCTCTGACCCCTCCTCCGAATTGGCAACAACCAAAATTCCCCAGCAACCCAATTAACCCCTTAAGGCTAGGGTTCCATACCAAATTTGCCTAGTCATGACAGGGTGGCCTGTTCCCCCAACCGCAACACGTGCTCTCTGTTAGGGAGAACACGCTTTACAGGAATGGGAAATGAGTTGAACTGCACATCCTGCTCCCTTTATTTTTGTTCTCTTTCTAGGCACGTGCAGTAAATGGAACCTTCTCGATTCTGATTAATCGGTAGGGGAAGCTTCCCATTACTTTTTTCAAGGAGACCCTGGTTTGCTGTCCTCTGAATATTAGCTAACCCTTCCAACAGCACGGTGTCCAGCTCAGCATTCCTCAAGGGTGAAAATGAACTATTAGCTAACAATGTGAATTCAGAATGGCGTCTTCGAAAGGGAGTGGCAGGGGAGACTCCCGGGAGACACACACACATATCAAACGGAGATGTATTAATAACTTGCTCGCAGCCCCACGATGACTCAGTTGCATGTACTTCTAGAATTACAGGCTCCCCAAAGGACGGTAAACTGACACACCCTCGGTGTTGAAGAAGGGTATGGATTAGGCTCTGCTTGGAATGAATTGGCCAAGGGCAACTCAGGATTAAGAAGAAGAAGAACATAACTGCTTTGGATCACCTTTCTAAGGAATTTACAAGGCTGGCTTGTACCTTCTGGGTTTATTTTTAGCAAATGTATTCTTTATCCAAGGGACGCGGGTGGCGCTGTGGGTTAAACCACAGAGCCTAGGACTTGCCGATCAGAAGGTCGGCAGTTCGAATCCCTGCGATGGGGTGAGCTCCTGTTGTTCAGTCCAAGCTCCTGCCCACCTAGCAGTTCGAAAGCACGTCAAAGTGCAAGTAGACAAATCGGTACCACTCCAGCGGGAAGGTAAAAGCTGTTTCCGTGTGCTGCTCTGGTTCGCCAGAAGCGGCTTTGTCATGCTGGCCACATGACCCGGAAGCTCCCTCGGCCATTAAAGCAAGAAGAGCGCTGCAACCCCAGAGTCGGTCACGACTGGACCAAATGGTCAGGGGTCCCTTTACCTTTATTCTTTATCCAAGTTCAGGATACCTTTGCATGGAAAACAAGATCCAGATTGAGGTAGAAACATGGCCAGCTGCCCTTTGCCCTTGCACACTAAATATAGCCCCAGTCCTTGATCCTAACCAAACTCGATTCTTAGTTCCATAGCTCAAACGTAGCCCTGGTTCTCTCCGTGCTCCTCAGAACAAATTGCATCAGCACCAGAGCAGTCATCTTCCTTGGCTGTCTCCCATTCAAATGCACTGCATGTGCACCCAAGTATACTGTACTTGAAATGACAGAGACCCTCTCTAGTCCTCAAAAAAAATGGCCCCTGTGAATATTACTGCAAATTCTCTTTGGTATGCTCATTCGATCAAACTGGCATCAACACCACAAGAGGATGTCCTTCTTGCAAATGGAACAGGCATACAGCTGCTTGGAGAACTGGCCAATGGGAGCATTTCCCCATGTGGCAAAGGAGGGCTATTTCACACCTAGTCAGAAATGGGGGAGTGCCCTATGCCAGCAAACGCTACAGCTGATCAAATAGCTCCCCTTGTGGTGGCGCACCAAAAGTGTGGTAAATTGCCACAGCCAATGGGGTGGGTGGGGTGTATTCACTCTTTCTTAAATAAAGAATATTTAACCATGTGCAAGATGGATCCTTCCTTCCAGTGTACTGCAGTAGACCTTCCTTCCTTCCTTCCTTCCTTCCTTCCTTCCTTCCTTCCTTCTTATTGGATAAACAGTCACCTGTATGTAGCCAGAGTTAGAATCTTTGGCTATTTAAGACAGGCCTGCCTTGATCTGGGCCCCTGCAGATGTTGTTGACCTACAACTTGGATCAGCCCTGACTATGGGAAGTTAGAACCCAATAACTTCTGGAAAGCTGAAGGTTGGGAAGGCTGCCAAAAACCCAACAGAGGACAAAATATCGGCCTTGGACCTGGAAGACCAGTGTTGTTCAGCTACTCTCTCTCTCTCTCTCTCTCTCTCTCTCTCTCTCTCTCTCTCTGTAGCCCACTTCACAGGATTGTTGTGAAGATAAAAATGAATAATTGCATTTCCACCCCATGATGCTCCTCAGAGGAATGCTGGGAAACAAATGTGATAAAGCAAAATAAATAAAATTTATGTTGTGAAGACCATCAGTTTAAGAACCATCTGTTTTTCGTGTGTTTGGTGGAAGCTGCTACAATTCCATCATCTTTGCACTGAAGCCTGTGGGCTTCGTTCCCAGTGCATCAGCTGGATAATGGCTGAAACCTTGCAGACAATAAGTTATCAGTCACATCCCTGATCAAGGCCCTTATCTCCGTTTGCTTTTTCTGTCCTGCATGACCCTGTACGAATGTGCAACACGATAGCCTGGGAAGACGAAGAAAAAGTAACAGCCCACCAAGCTGGCCTCTTTTGGCTGCCATCCAGCAATGATAGGGATTCATGCTTGCCATATGTAAAGGCTGATAAAAAGGTAGTATTCTGCTTATACTAAGGCTCCAGGCAACAAAAGGGCATGTGCTTGCAAGGAGGAGGCATGCAGATAACAAGACCCTCCACCTTTCTCCAAAAAGCCAGGAAGGAAAATAAAAGTTTCAGTATTAAAGCTAATGCCCTGTTTCAGCTACCAGTGTATATTGTTTCTATAACACTTTAAAAAGCATTCAAGTAGTTTGGCGAGGTACTGATAATTCTCTTTCGGACATCACCCCCCTTGTTGTTGGCATCCATCTGTCCCAAGAGACAATGGAGTGCGCCTCCAGGGGTGAAGTCAAACTGCTGTGCTCGCAGCACCAAAGGGGCCTTTCTGGAGTGTAAGTCTGGGCAGTGCGTATGAAGGTCTTGGGATGCCCAGATGACAAGACCCACCCCTTTCCACTTGTGTACACAAGGATAGATTATGTTTTCATGTGAAGGTATATATAACTGCAAACCGCTACATAAAGCCGTACTGTGAATAAACAACATTTGTGTGTTGCAAAGGATGTTGCAACAGCCTTTGTGTGTTGCATTTGTGTGTTGCAAAGGCACACAGCCTTCGTCTCTAAAATTCCAGAATAATTCGTTGCTTTTTGCTGCAATAGGCTAGCACAGATGTTGGGTCAATCATTTATCTCTGTCTAATCATTTCCGTGCGCTGCTCTGGTTTCACCAGAAGCGGCTTAGTCATGCTGGCCACATGACCTGGAAAAACTGTCTGTGGACAAACGTCGGCTCCCTCGGCCTGTAAAGCGAGATGAGCACCACAACCTGAGAGTCGTTCGTGACTAGACTTAACTGTCAGGGGTCCTTTACCTTTTAATCTACCCAAAAGTTGTTGTGAGGATCAAACACTACAACCTCAGTTGTGTTTCCTTCAAGCTTTACGGGTGGTAATATTTCAGTTAGCAAAATAATCAGTTGACAAGCTCCATGCCTTCCCAGCGTCGTAGTGAAAACTAATGGGTGATATCCAACCAAATAGTTCCATCTGCACAAGGACTTTTAGCTGCATAGTAGAAATTCCCCACTGTCTCTTCTCCCTGCGTGCCCCCCTGCATGTACTGTAAATCTGTTCCCAAGGGTTGACAGGAACCACTTTTGAAATAATCTAAGGGCCACATTCCTTCATGGGGAAGCTTCACAGGACCAGATGCCAGGAGTCATGACAGAGGCAAAAGTGGGTTGGGCCACGGATGTGATGGTTGTCTTTGTATGGTAGGCTACACTCCAGCCACAAAATCCAGAGCTTCTGCATTCACAAACACCTCTTTCCATCCTTCATCCAGGCAAGCGAGGGGCATCATCACTGTTCAAAGACTTATCCTGCAAAGCAAAAGCACTCATGGAGAATGAGGAGCATGGCCAGTGAGGAGTGTGACCAGAGAAGAGGGTAGGAGGCAGTTGTGTAGCGTGGGTTGCCAGTCCCCGCGGCCATGCAGAGGGAGTGGGGTGGGAGGGAGGGGAATGGACAGAGTATGCATGCGCATTTAACTGCACAACGGCATCCGTGTCACCCAGGAGATAGCAGCCACAGAGATAAGAAAAGAAGAGTCATTCTGTTGTCTGGAGAGGTCGCTTCCTGGTTCGCATGGAGAAGCCGTTTTCAGTTCAGCCCAGCAACGGAAGCATGTAGCTGAATTGAGGCAGCACCAGGTGTTGAAATTTTGCACCTCTAACAATTTGGGAATTTGGAAGGCTGCAATTTGGCCCAGGGCCACAAATTTCTCCACTCCTGCATTTCATGCAGGTTTTTACAGTAGAGGTAGGGAAATGTTTCTAGCCCAAGGGCTGCATTCCCTAGTCTTGGGCAAGGGCAGATGCAAAGTGGGCAAAGCAATGAATATATGTATATTTTTCCTTTGTACCACTTGAGGTTCTTCTTTAATTCAGAGGCTGGATCTCCTGAATAAGATTCCAACTAGTTCACCCATTTTATCCTGACTGCACTCTTTGATGCTTGAAATTCTGCCCTGCCTATTGCGGATGTCTTATTCTTCTTGCATCTACTACAAAGAAACCTGTGGCACTCTTAAAAGACCCACAAATGTATTATGGCATGAGATTTTGTTCACTTCATCAGACATATCTATTTGCATTTGCTAATGCCATCTCCTGCACAGGGTATAACTTTGGAAACCACACACTGCTGTGATTAGAAATAGCAGAATCAAGAGACACTGCCTTTCTTTTTAAATGCATGTGCTTGTGGGACTTCAACTACTTAAAAAGACCACTCAATAGAAATGGAGTTAATTATAAATGAAACACGTTCTCTGCTCTGCGGCATTTAGAAGCCCTGGCCTTCCTTATTTGATTTGCTGCATGATCTGAGGTGCGCTGTCGGCTGAGGAAATGAAAGGACAGAAATGCACTCATTTATACAATATTGTGAGCATATAGGGTGACGAGGGAGGAATGAACAAGGAGCAGCACTGCACATTTGTTTTTTCAGATGCCAGCTTTCAGATGTGATTGTGCTCACTGGAGAGTTGTGAAGCAGATGGGACCTAGCCGAGTTCTGAAGATCCCAAACCCATGGCGGCACCTGTTTACATAAATACAGTGGTACCTCGGGTTACAGACGCTTCAGGTTACATACGCTTCAGGTTACAGGCTCCACTAACCCAGAAATAGTACCTCGGATTAAGAACTTTGCTTCAGGATGAGAACAGAAATTGTGCTCCGGCGGTGCGGCAGCAGTGGGAGGCCCCATTAGCTAAAGTGGTGCTTCAGGTTAAGAACAGTTTCAGGTTAAGAACAGACCTCCAGAATAAATTAAGTTCTTAACCCGAGGTATCACTGTATATAAAGAGATCAGTGGGTTTCGGATTGGAAAGCAAGTGTTTTCGCAACTAAACCAGAATCCTCCACGTATTAACCTACATCCACATTCTAGAACTCAAGCCACACTATCCTGCTAACAGGTAAAGGCTGTGTTCAGTCTTTCTGCTACAACACATACGTGAAAGTCCTGCACCAAGAAGAGGTGAATCCTAGCATCCACCCTTGATCCCAGGGGATAACAAATGAGGTACCATGTTAAAAATAATGTAGTATTCTCTGGTTGTGAACTGCCACTAGACCCAGCAATCATTCTTCTATGTTATCATGAAGGAAACACAGAACATTGTAATCTAAAATGCACGATGAATTGGTCGTGCACTGTGAGTATTGCAGATAGCTGGGGACAAGTGCACTGCAGCTTTATGACTAGCTAAAGAAAATATGGCAAAGTGCTGCAGTGATAGGGCTGGGCTGTTACATCAATGTTAGTGAGGACTGCTCTCCATCTGACAGATTGCAAACCACCATTATTTGTCTGAAAATTGCATCATCCCTTAGGATGATGCACATAATGAATTTGGAATTCAGAATACATCACACTTATATTAGATCTCAAAGTATTTGGAAGATTGTTTCCTTGGCTTTACTCTTTAGCATGACCTTCCTTTCATTGTACCCATTTTTCAGTCTCCACCCATCTGCTCTTTTGACTTCCTGAACAACAACGAGACCTCAGGATAGATCTCACTTTTCCACACGCTATCAGCTGACACGCAACGAACCATTTTCAAAATCTCTTATAAAACCAGCAAGCAGTGATTCCTGGGAATGAAGGCTCCCTAAGGCAACTGGCTATGCAGCCAGTTTATAAACATGGCAGCGCATGGCAGCAGTGGGATGTGGGAGAAGGGAGTATGAAAGATTTGCAAAGGTTAATATCTGCTAGGCCTACTTGACAATCAGCTCAACAGAACCCAAGATGTGCTCCCCTAGGTAATATCTAGGCATTGTACACAAAACAGAATAATATACAGTACTAATAACTCTAACAGTATTTGGATACTGGTTACATGTGTTGCATCTGGTATAAATCTGTCTTGTTCCGACGCTTCTTCTTCATCATCAATTTATTTGTAAGTGGTTGCTATAACAAAATGTCACAGTGCAGACTAAGGTGCTTCCTGTTCAGGATTCCAGCCGCTCCATGTTTTTCATCCCTGGTTTTCCATCCATCCATGTGTCCCACTCATCCCATCAGTCACTATTCCATGGCCACTGAGCATGTGCAATCTGCACTGGGCAATCTGGAGAGGAGGCCCTCCCCTTAAGGTTCCCCCACCCTCAAGATTGATGGGACATCTGCAAACCTCAGAGTTCCCCCAAGCCTGCTGATCTCTTTTCTCGTGTGATGGTGATGTTGTTTTACTTACATAAGCAACAGTACTCATAGGGTGGATCTAGACACAGGAAAAAATGCTATGAATAATAAGTCAGAAATTAGATCGTTATAACAGAAGGAAAAAAATCTCTGTGGAAAAATTGTGTTTTCCAATTTCCTGCTCTCTTGCACCACCTGGTGTCCCATGTTTATAGTGCATTCAAATCACTGTTTCTTTACTAATGTAGCTGAGTTCATAGTCTGTACTCTGTGCATTGATATATATCCAATGCACAAGTTGCTTTATAGAACAACATAAAAGAGACAGATTTCTTCCCTGTGGAACTTTATAGTCCATGTCTTCTGTTTACAATTGAAAGATTCAATCTCTTGATTTCAGGACTTGGCCAAAATCTTTTTCAGAATTTCCCTAATTTTTACCACTTCCCTGACTCACGTTTCCTTTAGCTTTTTCCTCAACACATCTTGAACATCAGAGGGGCCATAAGAGATTTTATTGGATCAGGCAGTAAGATTCACAGCAGGGAACAAAGGCCAGTCCACCGCTTGCATATATTCAAGTTTGGCAGATTAATCCCTAGATAAGAAACCTCACTAGGTTCAATTCAGTTTATTTCCAGAAGGATTGCAGCATTAGGGTGCAATCTTATGTATATTTATTTGGGAATAAGCTGCATTAAAGATAGCAGGACACACTCCTACGTAGATCTGCACAGGACAGAGAGGTTAATTGCCTGAAATATGTCTATTTTAAGAAATTTGTGGTGGTTACTCTTTAATACCATCTAAGGCAGGGATGGGGAACACATAACCCTCAATGCACTGTGGGACTCCTGCTCTCACCAGCTTTACTCAGCATACCAATAGCCAAGGATGATAGTTTATGTTGTGAACGACCCTGAGATCTACAGGTATAGAGAGGTATACAAATTTAATAAATATATATATATATATAAACAAAAACAAAAACAAAACAAAAAAACAGTCCAGCAACACCTGGAGAACCTTGGTTTTCCTATTCCTGACTTAAACGGTACACCTGCCAAAGGGTAGAACTGTCTTCTTGTTCCTAAAATTCTACAGACCAATTTTCAGTCAACTACACAGAGGCCAGAAGAGTTATTCCAGGGCAGGTCCTGGTCTCCCTATCTATCTATCTATCTATCATCTATCTATCTATCTATCTATCTATCCATCTATCTTTCTATTTACACCCTGCTCTATTTGTAAAATGTTTGCCTGACCTTTGCTGTACTTCTATAAACAGACTTTGCCTGTCAACACTGGCCAGCGAGATCTCAAATAAAACAGAAGTTGCTGGCCCTGCACAGAAATTCTAGGAGAGTCCGTTGAAAGATTGCCAACAATAGCAGCTTCCTGTGACTCTCTGGAGCCCGTGTTGTTGATAAGGGATAGAAAAGAGGAACATCAGGTACTATACACGGACAAGGCATTTCTGATCTGGTAGGTCAGGAAGGTCTGGGCAAGGCCGCCCAGGGCTTTCTCTACAGGCTCTAGGGAGAGGTGATTGTTGCAAAAGGAGGACTGGAAGGCTGTGCTGAGCCAGCCAAATGACATACCCCAGCCAAGTGCTTCCATTGCAAAAGAGAGAGAGAAAAAGATAATGATTTATTAGCACTCAGATTTGCATCCCCGTATGTGATCCTGGAGCAGCACTGCAAGCAAGACTGCACTAGGTCATTCCTATAGGAGCAGGTTGTGTAATCCTCATGAGTTTCCTGTTGGAGGGCACCTGTGACACATGATGCAAGGTAGCACAAGTCTCTTCCCCTGTGCCATTTTGAAGAGTCCCCACCACCACCCTTGAGCTCTATGCAAACAGTCTGACTCTTTCCTCTCTCAGAAACATCAAAGGCCACACATCCCTGGAGGAGAGAAGTGTCACCAGTATGCTTATGACACCCAGCTCTAATTCTGCTTGTCACCTGAGTCAGGTGAAGCTGCAAAAAGGTTTAACCTGTTAATGGGCTAGATGAGGCCACATACACCAAAGTTTAGACCGGACAAAACAGAGGCACTTTGCATAGGTAGTTGTCTAGTTCGAGGTGGCGGTATTCAGCACTCTCCCCGAAAGAACAATTTGGAAGTGCTCCTCAATCCAGCTATATTCATTTATTTGCAAATATTTCTATACTGGCAATATTTTAAAAAAATAATATCCGGGCAGTGAACAATAGAAAACATAAGGCAGAAGACAGCCTAAACTCATCAATAAAATTACACCAATAAAAACAAATTAAAAATAACAAGCCAATGAATCTTGAGTTGCCATATTTCAAAAAGTGAAAATACAGACAAAAAGGTTGTTGAGATCTTCTTCTTTTTTTTGCAAAGTTGTTGATTAATAACTCAAGTTAACTGGATCACACTTCAGGGAAAGCCTTGGATAGCAAATGGGTTTTAAGCAGAAGCCTAAATGCATCTGGAATTGCATTCCAAGGAGCAGGTGCCACAACACTAAAAGCCCTGGTTTTTGTAGGTAAACCTTAGAAGCATGCAGCACAACTAAGAGTGCCTCACCCAAGGAGTTTGTGGATTGGGCAAAAGCTTATTATTATTATTACTACTACTAATATACCACCCTATACCCACAGGTTCACAGAACAGAATCAGGTAAGGCAAGGTGTTCCTCAAGATATTATGATTCCAAGTTGCTCAGAGCTTTATAGGCTAAAAGCAAGACCATGAATTCGGTCTAGTCATATATCAGCAGCAAATGCAGTTTATTTACCAATAGCATCATGTGCTGCCAAAGCATGCCCCACCTCGCTGTAGCATTCTGCACCAGCTTTGGCTTGTATTAAAAAGTGTGGCACTTACTATAACAACTTCATGGTGAGTACCTATATTTTCAGAATAAAAGCACTGGGTGAAACTGAACCCACAAAGCATCCTTGATAGCAGTTTGAAGGAGCACCATCTCCTGGACCAGCCTGCCTATGCACTGCAGTCATCAGCTGATGCCCTTTTCCGATTATCAATTCCATCAAAGGTGAGGTGAGCCACAAAAAGATAGAAGAGCTTTTTTTTTGGTAGTTATGCAATGCGTCTTAAGGGAGGTACACTTGGCACTAACATTGCTATCTTTTACACACCAGGCAAAACTTTAAATACTATAGTAATAATAATAATAATAAGAAGAAGAAGAAGAAGAAGAAGAAGAAGAAGAAGAAGAAGAAGAAGAAGAAGCAGCAGCAGCAGCAGCAGCAGCAGCAGCAGCAGCAGCTCTCCAGGAATTGAGACAGAAGCCTTTCCCAGTCCCTACCTGAAAATGCCAAGGATTGAACCTGGGATGCTCTGCATGCAAAGCATGTGTTACACGGCTGAGTTACAGCCCTGACAGCTGCTTTAAATCTCTGTGCGCACACCAGCTCCATGCCCAGAGCTATATGCAGGCACAGAATCAGGCTGCCTGTGGTTTGTGCAGCAATGACATCCATGCAGCCCAGTTCTTCAAATGGCACCAGATTATTCTGCAGTTCTATAAATGGCTCCTGTGTCAGGACCTGGCATGCACAGCCATTTAAAGGGTCCATTCTGTGCTCAAGGGTCATATAAAAAGAAAATGCAAACTAGGCTATCCACAGTAATCTAATGAGCTTGATGGGATGATTCACATATGTGCATGGTGATCCCTTAATCACCACAGGACCACAGGACTTGCACATGTAAATGTGCCTTCACAGATCTAACACCACAGGCAGAACTTCCATCTCATTTCCCATCACCTAAAACACAATGCATTTCTTTCACATATCCCACTGTGGGTCATATCATGAGTGGGTGCTCATGTGCTTTGCACTATGTAGGATAGTGCAAATGTGCCCGTCCTGTGTCTGTTGCATGGAGAGCCTCACCTAACACATCTCGCTTTGAGCATCGTAGATGAACGCTTATCTGGTCCTCTAAAAATGGTGTGTAGGTGGCTGAACTAATTGTCAAACATCAGGAAATGCATCGCTCCCCACAAAAAAGCAAATGAAGTTGTGGATTTGCATAAGATTCAGATATGCTCATTTGTGCATAGATGCCAATGTGAAAATATATTTACAATTTGTATCTGTACAATGTGTGTGTGTGTGTCTATCACATCACCACAGTGGGAGAGACGGTGGCCAAATGACCTGTGTGTCTGCTCAGTCTACTGTCCAGGTACTAACTGATGGCCCCTGCTCTCCCATCTCATGGTTCCTTATCATTGGACTCAACAGGCATTCAAACAGAGGACACCTTCAAAGGGAAGGCTGTCCTCTGTGAAGCATGACACATGGCGACTTTGATCATTGCACGCAACTCCATCTGGATTGGAGCCACGTTACAGAGCTGCTGTGAAAAGGATTTCTACTGTGAATGCCCTTTTCAAATCTGTGCCCGTTCCCCTTCAGCTTTGAAAAATGTCTCTTCCAGCTAGCTGTGAAGGGCTGGTATTAGTTCCACCCTAAATCCTGCCACATCAGTGAGCGCAACGAAGTCTGCAGGTGGATGAAAAAGACTACTGTAACCTCCACGTCTGCTTCTTACAGAAGATGTATAGAAAGCAGATCTCCAGAGGTGGGGCTGGAGGTAGCATGGCTTCCCTCAGAGATAAAGCCTGTTATGCTTCTCATGTCACAGTGGTATTTTTTAAAAGGTGTTTTCATTCTCCATCTTCAGCTGCAAAAAAATAAGTGTGGCAGCATTTGCTCATCACCATGGCTTGTTATGGTTGCTTCTCCTGTTCCTCTGCTCTCTCACCACTGTCAAGCCTTCCGATTGCAATCTCACGAGGGCAATGACCTACTGCTTTTACTGCCGCTGCAGAGCACCATGATGAACATTGATGGTGCCATATAAATGAATAAAATGTAAGAATAACAATGTGCATGTGTCGTCAAGAACAAGTGTGGGGAGAAGCACGCATGCCTTAGAAAAGTAGCACGAGGAATTTAATTGTCTAATACCTTCAAAAGATAGAGGCATCTCTCTGACTATCTCAAATATAAAGTGCAAGACATATAAACAACCACACATTAAATATAAACTGAAAAAAAATAAAAAGAGCTTTTGGCAAAGCCTAACAGGCATGAAGGACCAAGAAGCTTTCTGCCTGGCATTCCAAAAGAAAACAACACTGAGGCCAGGTAGGGCCTTGAAGGAGAGAACACCATATAAAGCAGACACTAGGGCTCAGCAATATATCGCTATATTGCCCAAAACTGGTTTGATGTTCATATTGTGATGTTGGCTTGACCTGGCGATATATCGTGAATCATGATGTGCATTAGGGCTGGGCAATATATGGTCCAAAACCAGTTTGAAGTCCATATTGTGATGTTGATTTCATAATTTTTGAGCTGGCATATATCATATATCATGTATATGATACGTGTGTGTGTGTGTGTGTGTGCGCGCGCTATGCATAAATCATGATGCAGGAAAAACCATGAAGCCAGCCAATGCCTCCACATAGCTCCATCCTTATTTCAGGCATAATGATATATTGGTATATTGCAATGCTTACCTGGTGATATATTGTGATGTTGAAAACCAGATATTGCCCAGCCCTAGCAGACACCCTCTTGAGTGTGAGTTTTCCAGAATTTTTTAAACTGGAAAGACTTCCTAGGCAAATTAGGTTCCACTTCAGCATGTTTCTTTTACTTGCATTTAATAAGGGGGGCCAAAAACTTTGGAAGTCCCAGGCTTGCCTAATATTGGATTTGCAATTATCCATTCACTGAGTCTAACCATTTTGAATTCATTCATTTATTTACGGTCAAGCAGTATATTCATTTCATAAAATACCGGTAAATATAACAAATACCGGTAAATGATTGCCAATGAACTTATGAAAATTTTCTGCACGGTATTGCTGGTTGCCACCTGCATCACTTCTGTCAGAAGAGGCACTCAGAAAAAAAGTAGAATCAAAACTGTTTGGTTGGCTGATATGGGAGAAGGCACTTGGGTCTCAAGTTTGAGCCGAGTGATCCTAAATGTGCCTGCTCCCAAAAATGCTTCATTAAATCTAATTGGACTTGCTCTTACTCTTACTCTTAATTGCAGCCTATAAGTCAGTACCAGCCCTTTGAACTGAGTCTGGAATTAATCAAGAACCCCTCAAAGAAATCCCAAAGTAGTAGAAGTAGTTGGGGTGATCACAACACTCTGATCAGCTACATTGCTGCTGCTTACTCAGAAGCATGGGTTCCACCAGCGAGTTTGCACCATGCTGACCACTGCCCCCCACTCTCCTCTGCTTCCCAGCAAGCAGCAGCAATGTGGCCCGCTGGAGGTCAGGCCATCCACTACTCTTCCAAAAGGGGTTATTTTTCTATTTTTCACAGTCCTCCTTTGCAGTTTTTGGGAACTATTTTCCTTCTGCCTCTCAGAACTTCTCAGCTTCATCCCTTCCTTTCCCACACACTCTTTTGCAAAAGGGTCGCCACCTCTCTCAGAGGGGAAAAATTGTTAATTGATTTAAATGCATGCAAATGGAATTTGCTATGGCCTAACAAGAAAGCCATGGTAAAAAATAAATAAAAATGGGACAAGAGGCAAGATCCCCAAGGAAGGAGCAATGCTGCATTCATGCCACTCATGCGCCAAAGCAGATTGGCTACGGCCTAGGTAATTTGTAAACGTTTCCACCATGGCAACAACAAAGAACTCCTTCTTCTTGCCTACCATTGCATTTGGAAAAGTTTTATCTAGTGAGGCTGTTCTGAGTTGTGAATGCCCCAGTATATCTGGGCTGACTTCACCCGTCAAACTGAATTCTCTTCAGCCTTTCGGCTAAGGCTTCACAAATTGAATACGGTCAGGAGTTTGAGGTTTCAGATGGTCAATCCTGTCTTCCTTGTTTGGGCTAATTTAACCTGTCCTTTTTACCAGTACAGTGGGTGATGAGAAGGTGGCCATGTCCAAATGGAAAACCTTTGGTGAGCAACTAAATTCTAAGTCCCATTTGAAATGTTTGAGCGGTTAAACAATCTGTGCAAGGCAGAGCCAGCCAAATCTAAGCATAATGCCTTGAAAGGTCCTTCAGACCTCCCTGCTGCAGATTTTATGGAAGAAGGACCATAGCTCAGTGGTAGAGTAGATGCTTTGCGTGCAGAAGGTCACTTGTTCAATCCCTGGCATCTCCAGGTAGGATTGGGAATGCCCCCTGACTAGTACCCTAGGAGGGAGCGAGGGAGGTGTTATGTACTGGAGTTCTCACCCTGGGCCAGCAGGGGGATACTGTAGATAGTTCAGGCCCACATGTGCAAATAAGGGATCGAAAGTGACGTTCAGTGATTGGATAGTTACAGAAAATGGTTACTGTTGTGTTCTAGTGGAGCTCTATATAAGCAGGCTGGCTGAACCCCTCAAGAGATGTTTGAAGAATCGCTGTGTCGTCTATGTTCACCCACAACTTAACAGGAGGGATCTGTCAGTTTTGGTTCTCCCAGTTACCCATTTCTCCAATCTTAAATTCAGTCCTTATAGCTCAGCATCAGTTGGTGGAAAGGACATGACTTTACAGGAGCAGGAGGAACTAACTGAACTGAGACAAAATCGTGGTTTCAAGCTAAGATTTGCTGATCTACCTTTGGACTGCTTTTGGTTGGATACTGCCAAGGAGTTCCCCCTTCTGGCAAACAAAGCTATTTTGACATTGCTCCCATTTTCCACTACATATCTGTGTGAGATGAGCTTTTCAAGCATGATTGCTATAAAAACTAAATACAGAGAGAGACTGAGAGCTGTTGACGAAGAGCTATGTGTGTGTCTTTCTTCGATTCCAGCCAGAATATCAGCTTGTGTTCAGCCAAACAGGCCCAGGTTGCGCACTGAATCAAGTATTTTATAATTTTTCATATTTCTGTATACTTACTATTTCATAATAAAGTAATTATAAAATACTTTCTTTGTGTTTATTTGATTCCTATTCAAGAGAATTACTTTATATATAGTCAATATAGGCACAGAGTTAAATTTTTTAACATTTTCTAATGGTGGTGTGCCTCATGATTTTTTCCATGAAACAAGTGTGCCTTTGCCCAAAAAAGGTTGAAAAACACTGGACTAGATGACCCTTGAGGCCCTTCTAACTATACAATTCTATGAAATATCCACTGGTTTGTTTTTCAAAATAACCTACTTACATACAGAAAACAAGCTTGTCAGGAGGGAGAATCCTAACCAGCCCTAACCACACAGGGATGAGAAAGTCCCTGCTCAAATTCTACCATTTGCACAATTTTGAAAAAAGTGCTAAATGTTTCCATTGTGTCATCCTATCTACTATACACACACATTTTGATTAAGTGGAGTGTTTTCTATTGAGTGGCATAATATTTAAGAAAAATATACAGGCTCATTGTGATGGGTACATTTGGGCTGCATGTTTGATATTTCTTTTTCATGCCTTTTGGGTAATTACCAACGATATGAAACCGAACCCGAGCTGAAAATATACCAAGTGTGTTTAATGTCAACACGCGACTATTTGCATCCTCCAACTATTTGCAAGCTTTGCTGTCTTTCCAAACAAAAGTGCTTTCACTTCATCTCAAATTCCTTCCTCATGCTTCTGCAATAATAAATCCATGAGCTTCAAGGAGGTATTCTACTGCAAATTCATATGATCAAGTGTGTTTAATTTCCTGGCCTCTTCAAGGAGGCCTACCTAACGCTTTGGAGATCTCAATCAGAAAAAAGGTAATAATTTATCGGACAGGGAAGAATTGTGACATCATAAGGATTCAATCTGGTTAATAGAGCCTTGTTTTTTTGCAGGTTAATTGGCACAGGAGCATTTTTGAAAGATGTCTTCCTATTTTGCAATTCTACAGCGCTCTTTTCCAGGCACCAGACATGCTCTAATCTCTCATTTCTTCTTTCTGAAAAAAATCACCCAAGCACTGTTGCTTCTAAACTGGGCTTGAAAAGACACACATGAGCTGAACAATTTGGGGTGACTCTATTTTGGGTAATGAGTACAGAGCAGTGGCTTTTCTGTGGATGTATCCTCAGATAGAATGTGCTTCCCACAGAAACTTATCTGGCCCTCAATTGATTTTGTTCTGTTGTGAATACTGTGCCTCGGGAAGCTGCTCTCTGATCATTGCAATGGTGGGCACATAAGTGAAAATTTAAATCAGCTGCTGTCAAATATTACATGTAGGCCTGATGTGATCATTCGCTTCAGTAGTTATTGCAACTTTATTTTTCAAGAGGGCTGTTTTTATCATGGGCTTCATGTATTTAAGTTATAGTATATATGTCTTTGGGTGCTGAGAGCCTGGCTTCATAAGTAAGGCTCATGTATATAATTAAATAGACCCCCTCCCTCCCTGCTGAACTGCAGGTGCTTGACAAAAACTTTCCTATTTAAGCAGGCATCTTAGGGTGATTTTCGGTTTCTGTGAAAAGTTTAATTGCCTTTAAACTTTGGGAAAAAATGCATTTTATGTAGACAACATAGGAATTCTGAATATTAAGTTTTTTAAAGAAAGAAGAGAAGAGAAATACATGGTTAGAGCAATCCAACAGACACACCCCATGCTGTGCTGGGCCTATTTATTTATTTACGTATGTATTTATATTTATAAAAATATTTATATACTGCTGTAATATAAATTTGTGCGGATTAGGCAGAGATATTCCAGCAGAGGCACCTGTGTGTGTGTTGATTAGGCAAAGGAAACCCAACTCTCCCAGTTCAGTTGGCCTTAAACTGCCCTCACCAACCCACCCACTGTTTACATTGAATTTATAAGCTCCTTGGACAAAGGACTTTGCCACACCCCCACACCCCTTGTTTCACACTGTGTGCAGCACTGCTACTAGGCAATGATGTTGATGGTCACGAGAGCCCACAAAACCAAG
Organism: Podarcis raffonei; assembly: GCF_027172205.1. Lineage (NCBI taxonomy): Eukaryota > Metazoa > Chordata > Lepidosauria > Squamata > Lacertidae > Podarcis > Podarcis raffonei. The sequence goes on from NC_070606.1 coordinate 25,225,976, forward strand.
CTTCAGATCCCCATTTAACTGAAGGAATCTCTTATCTGCTATGCCTGACCTCAGAGGCACACCTGAAGCGCTGGAAACCAATGCTGCCATATTTAGCCTGCTCTGGATCAAGAAGTTCCCTCACCTTGCCCCATGGTCACCGCACAATCTGTAGTTCCCACCACCAACCTCTGCATTAAATACCACTATCAGGGAAAAAGCTTTAAAATTTAATTTGTGCAAATTTCATTTGGATTGCCTTGCTTTAAAAAGAGAGAGAAGACAAGCACTGTAGTTTTTAATCCTGTTTTTTGTTCTTTTCTGTTTTTTGTGGTATGATTTGAACAGGGTCCAGTTGATCTCTTGCTAAATTTAACATACAGTTAACTGACAGGAGATCTCTGGCTACATCCTCTGGGATGATCTGACGTTCATTTCATTTTGGAAAATGCCATGGAACAATGTGCACCCGGTAGCTTTTCAGGTAAAGCTGATTGAAAGTATCAACCTGCAGGGTGGTGCATAAGAAGGTGGGTCTGAAATAGTTACCATACAGTGGATTTTTAAAACGCACTGCACAGAAGGTGGGGCGACCAGGATCACACCAACCTGCCCTGTTTTTTCACTGGTATCTGCAAAAAGGGGGTGGGGGTGGAACTACAACAGACTGTTGGGCTTATGTAGACTTTACATGTGTGGGCAGGGGTGCCAACTTCAATAAAATACTGGGGGGGGCCAGGTAAGCCCTGCCCCACATAACTGATCACATGATGCAGAACATGCATACCATTTGAATGGAAATGCCCATCAATTTTGGGGGCCCCGGCCCCCTCAAATATTTTAGGGGGGCGAAGGGACCTCAGCTCCTAGGAGTTGGCTCCTATGTGGGGTGCTGCTGCTGGTAATGCAGTCAATACAGGTAGACTAGCTGGATCAAATGGATTGAGCAGAGCCCAGGAGGTGGGCTGATCCTAAATCAGACCACAGATTTAGGATCTGTGTTTTCCTTCTCCAAGATGGGCTACCTTCCCAGGTTGATGAGCTCCATCCATCCCACAAGCACCAGCTGATCCTATTCTTGTGCTTGGCGGTAACAGCACTGGGAGGAGGAAAACGGGACATTCCCGGTTGAAAGCAGAAGCTGGGATAGCTTCAGAAATTCCATGAATGTCCCAGGGAAATAGGGACACTTGATGGGTACAGAACTAGGGCCTGTAAATGAATTCCTTTATTTTATTGTAGGCATTCAATGGCTTCCTTCCACTTCACCGCTTCCAGGGTGGCTTACATTTAACAATTAAAATACATTATTCTGCCACCACAACCATCACTGCCTCAGAGGCAGATCTGAAATGCAGCCCTGTGCTAGGCAGGGTCCAGTCTTCTGCTCCAGGTTAGGACGCAGTGACCCAAAGGAACTGTGGGTGGAGGAATGTTCACATTACAGCTGGCCGATTTGCACCTGTTGAGGGGATAAATAAAGCAACGCTCTTCTAGTTTTTCATTCACAGCCAGACCCTTGAGTTGCAGGGGAATGGAGACAGCATCTTCTCAGCCTGTCAAAGTGGAAACATTCCTCAAGTATGATGGAAGCAAAGCTCGCTACTGCTCTTGCACTGCTCTGTTTAGGCAGAGGTGGCAAACTTCACTAACAGCATGCTTTTGTGTTCTCAACCATGGACAATGTATTCCAACATGGTTTTTCAGCTCTCTCTTCTTTTTCTGGCTATTGTGCCTTTAACAGCAGACTTTGGACGCAGAATTTTAACAACAACAATTTTCCATGGCACGAAGGTAACATTTACGCAGCTGTCCTGGAGATAGCCCCAGCTTTCTAGTACCAGTTCTGGGAAAACCACTATTCCCCATGCAGGAATACGCAGCTGTCCCATACAGGGATCAAACCTGAAACCTTGGCATTATCGGCACCATGTTGTAATCAACTGAGCTGTCCAACCTCCCTGGATCTCCTCAATGAGTCAACTTTAACCACCTTCTGAGAAATCCCAACATCTAAACAAACAAACCATCGCTGCAAACTATTCTTAACAGAATACTCTGGAACTGGCCACCCACTTTGGACTCAGCTTATGACAAGATGTATGTTGGACGTTCTGAATTACTTGCCTTACCCATACATTCCAGGGGTGTGAAGCAAGCACTGCATTAGTTCCCGATCAAAATGCCTTCCTACATTACAGGGGACTTTAAATATAGAGTGTCAATCCATGGCTAGGCTTCAGAGCAGCATACGTGCGATCCAGGGCAGGTAAAGATTATATAGCCCTTCGCTATTGTCATTTTATGTGGCATGCAGACACAGAGTAATTGCAGCCCGGGCTGGCTGTACATCAAAGGGCTATAGGCTGTTAAAGTACATTAAGAGTCGTGAGCCAACAGCCTTTTAAAAAGAAAGGGGTTTAAATCAGTATTTAGGTCAGCAATGATGGCTAATCAGCAGCAGTGAAGAAACGAAGCCAAAATAGTCCAGCAATTGGTATTTGTCCTCCCAACTATGGCAAGATGACATAGCTCCATGATCACGAAAGGCAGAGTTATTTCCAGTTCTACCAGCTGCCCCTTGCCAAACACACCAGTACTTGCAGAGGACCATGAATATGAATTAAGTCAAAATGTATATAGGAAGCTGCCTTATGCAGAGTTGGACCCTTGGTCCATTTAACTTGTATTGTCCACACTGACAGACAGTGGTTCTCCCAGGTTTCAGAGTGCTGACATTTCCAGTCCACATGGAGATTTTGTCTGCGAAATGGCCCCAATCTCCCTTCCTCAGCAACCCAACAGACGGCCAGGGGAGGGATGGATAGATCCCTTTGACAGATGTCTGAAGTGGTAGCTTGCAAGGGGCTCCCACCACACACACCTCCTTCCATTGCTCCATCTGCACACCCATTTACCCCCTCCTTGTTCTCCCTCCAGGCTCGTACCCCCCCATTAAATTATGTCATGAGCCATATGTTCCCCAGCTGTGCTCTACATGCCCATATTTCCGTAATAGCAAAATGAAGTATTGGTGCTTATAAAAGCGGTCAATGAGTGAGAGCCAAAGTGATCACTAGGGAAGTCTGGCAATACTTTCAATTTTTGCATGGATATTATTATTTAATGAAAGTTTCTGGATGTTGATGGAGCATGCAAGTTACAGGAAGCAAAAGAGGTCATTCTTTACAGCTCTATTCTGATCAGAGGCACTAGGAGAATGGAATTGATTTAATCCAGCTTCTTAGATGTTGCAAAGGAATTGATGGAGCGGGACTAACATACTCAGAATCCATACCCCCCCCCCCAAATTATGGTTGCTCTTCTTCTTTTGAGGGATATTGCACTGTACTAAAAAATATAATAGAAGCACGGAGCATAAGAATAGTGGGAAGAAATCCATTTCTCACATGACAATACCCTAATGATTTGGGGAAGGGGAATGCCGCTCAGTGAATAGCTTCCACAGCCTTAAATCATGTGAACTGCAATTCTTCTGTCATCATGTTTGCAGGGTTGACTGAAATTTTGTACAAGACAGCAGGGGGACACAGCACCTAAGACTAAGAGCTACAAAGCTGCTTCTTCAAATCTTACCTCTGTCATTTTATTATGGGGCACTAGCACTACTTTCCCCTCCCACCAAGTATCATAATTGCTCATGAAGATCTGCTGTCTCAATAGACGAGATGCTGTTTTTGCACTCATTCAATATCCTGTCTCTTGGTCTTTCAAATACTTGCAATTTCCCTCTTTGATAACCAGAAACTTTCCTGCAGTTGCTAATTAAAATAAACACCAATGGATACTTAATGTCCATTTGTTTGTATGCACTGTCCTTTTACTTAAATATCTCCTGTGGTCAAGCTGAATGGGTTCATTGCTACTATGTTTCTAAAGGGCAGAACAAAATGCCAGATGCATCACCTTCACTCAAAACATCCATGATAGAGTAACTCAAGTCGATTATGAGCAAGCCAAGTAATGTTATCCCACAATGAATTCCGAAAACGCAATAGATAATAAAGAACGTGTAACTGATACAGAAAATGGCAGGCATGAAACACCTTTTTCAACTTAAACAATATTTATTTGCCACTATGCAATGCCTGCTGCTGGTACAGGCAAAGAAAGACACATCATGATGCCAGAACTAACATCCAGAACCCTAGATGTTGCTGATAAAGAGACCTGCCATTGCTGGGGTTCTAAATTCCAGTCATATTAAAAACTCTAGCTATACAAAAAAAACCCACGTTGGCAGTGCACGTGGTTGGCTTCAACCACCCACCCTGCCCTGCAAAAAGATGAAGCAGAGTCATTTTGGAAGGCAATATGCTTAAAATTCCCCAGGAAGCAATAGCAGTGAAACCAAAAGTCTTTTGAAAAACAATCAGACTGCTGCTTCATTGCATACTAGCTCTGACATGCACACCTGCCTAGGGGATAGAGAATGCTGCCTGTTGATTCAGAAGGGCTTGCTCAGAACTCTGCCTCTGGGCCATTCAAGGCCCACCTTGGAAAATTACTCGGCAACTAGCTTTCCTTGGGCCTACTTAGAGCATGGTATTGGCCCATCACCTCCTGGCAAATAGAAGGGGAAGAAATGGAGGCAGTGAGAGATTTTACTTTCTTGGGCTCCATGATCACTGCAGATGGAGACAGTAGTCACGAAATTAAAAGACGCCTGCTTCTTGGGAGAAAAGCAATGGCAAACCTAGACAGCATCTTAAAAAGTAGAAACATCACCTTGCCAACAAAGGTCCGTATAGTTAAAGCTATGGTTTTCCCAGTAGTGATGTATGGAAGTGAGAGCTGCACCATAAAGAAGGCTGATTGCCGAAGAATTGATGCTTTTGAATTATGGTGTCCCATGGACTGCAAGAAGATCAAACCTATCCATTCTTAAGGAAATCAGCCCTGAGTGCTCACTGGAAGGACAGATCCTGAAGCTGAGGCTCCAATGCTTAGGCTACCTCATGAGAAGAGAAGACTCCCTGGAAAAGACCCTGATGTTGGGAAAGATGGAGGGCACAAGGAGAAGGGGACGACAGAGGACGAGATGGTTGGACAGTGTTCCCGAAGCTACCAACATGAGCTTGACCAAACTGCAGGAAGCAGTGGAAGACAGAAGTGCCTGGCGTGCTCTGGTCCATGGGGTCACGAAGAGTCGGACACGACTAAACGACTAAACAACAACAACAAGAAAAAGAAGCAATCTTTCTACTGTGGAAGGCTACATACATTTGGGCATAAACTATGTGTCAGTACTGTAGTGGGAAGAGTCAGAACCAGGGATGGGGGGTGCCAGAGACAATAGTGTTCTGCATTAACAGAAGAAAGACTACCCTGGAAGAATACTTATCTTGAAATTTTAAAAAGTTATTATTTTATCAAATACAATACCACCCCTTCCAATTGTTCTGAAACGAAAAGCAAAGAAGGAAAATATGGAGGAAATGAAGAGCAAGGAAGGAACTCTGATGAGAGGAAAGAATGGGGCAGCCTCAGGAGATGTTGGGGGCTACATAAAATAGGCTACAGGATGCCCACCTGTGACTTAGAAAAATGGTTGGCCACTATTTGGCTACATGGAGATGGGGAAAGGACAGGCAGGCAGGATTCTTCTGATTTGGTTCAGAGGTTTATAATCTCTAGGGAAGCCCACCTTCTTATAGCACTGGGAAAGTTTTCAGATAAGATCATGGTCACCTGTCAAGGCCGCACACACCATTATTTTGGCTTCCTTCTTAACTTGGCAGCAAGCTCCACGAAGCAAGCTTGTGGAGGAGCCCACAGGGACGAAGGAGAAAGGCAACCGAGCTGTGTTTGTGGCCCTGTGTCAACAACACTGGGCTACAGAAAACACCGAAACTGCTTTTCACACCTGCTTGCAAGAAGAAGATATTCGGTTCCAGAATTTCAGGCGCTGGAAGCTGCAGGGTGACCTTAAAATCTCACACGCCTGCTTCTCTTTCCTCGCTGCCACCACTCAGCCACTTATTTTTAGATAAATGACAAGGCGTTAAGCACAATGCTCCATTTCATGGGAACACAAAGATATGCCTTCACCTGTCACCCTTCTGATTGACTGCGGCTCCTGTGCTGCATGCTTTTGAAGACGCAACAGAGATCAGATCACCTGGACCTCCCAGAAGGGAATAACTGAAAGTTCTGCCAGCCATCAATTAATTTCTGAGCTTTTGTTATTATTATTTTATGTTGGAAGCTATTTAGTTATGTTGGAAGCTATGTAGCTATTACATATTACGTAAGTGTTCAGTTACGTCGACATAAATATGGCAAATATCCAGGTGTTGTGTTTTATATGAGACCTTTTGTGTGAAGATATGTGATGCCAGTTGATAACTGATCTTTTTCAGTATTGCGGGTCTGTACAAATGTGCCAGTCTGAGAACGGCAAAGGCAGTTGTGGTACTTTGCAAAGAGGTTTGTTTCTGTCCCAAAGTGAGCTCTTTAAAAATGGGTCAGAAAGGGTTTTTAATGATATGGAGCCACTGGTCAAGGGACTGTATTATTGGGACTGTGCCATCACAAACACACAATTGTATCAATTCCGAGTTCAGTTTTGAAGCTGCTTCCCCCCCCCAAAGGCGGTTTGGTGTTTTTTTAAAAAAAATGAGGTGGAAATGTATAACTGAAACAACATACCTGTGGCAATGTTTTTTTTTAAAAAATTGTTTGTTTGAAGCATGCATGGGGAAAGGGTTAAGACTACTGGGTGAATTATCATTTGATATATTAGCATGTGCATCTGACATGCAAATTCCAAAGCCACTAATAAGCCAGACTCACACCACAAAGTTAAGAACCCACTCTTGACTTAAGCCTTCTTACACCATATATTTTCTTCATCCCAATATTACCAGTTCTTTGCTGTAATGTATAACTTGGATAAATGAATAATCATTTTTAAAAATTCCCCATACCAATGAACCACCACAAGATTATACACACACACACACACACACACACACACACACACACACGTAAGAACAGAAACCAGATCTTCCATTCTCACTGTTTAAAAATACCATGTAACCAACTAGACTCCTTGACATATCTGCATTTAGCCAAGATACTGAGTCTGAGTTGACATTTTGGTGATATGAACATTCCAGCTGTTGAGTTTGTGGTCTGGGTTCGCCCCATTCATACATGCTCAGTTGCTGCTACAGTCATTGAAGTATGAATATCCATGGAGCTTAATCTAAGACACAACGGTTATGTCATTTACATTTAAAAAATCTTTTTCTTCCTTGCCCCAAGAGTCTAAGGAGAGTAACCATTTTTCTCTCATTTATCTACAAAATTCTTGTGTGTTAAATCAGGCTGAAAATGACTTATCCAAAGTGGCCGGGTTTGGACACAACACTAAAAAGTATGATTTAGAGTTATGCTAAGGTTTCCTAGGTTTTTACACTTTCCATTCTCTTTTATCCTCTGGTTATAGCTGAGAGGAGGAGATTGGGAGCTTTTGCTTCTTTTTAACTAGCTACATTTTAGCACCATGTCCTAATTTAGACAAAGTGTGGCTAGCGTTAATTACAATTTATTGAAAAGAGCCGATTCAAAATGCAACGCATGAAGGTGGCTTGTTTCAATAAACAATGCTTAATATTAACCTCAATTAACTGGTATGAATTAAAACGGAAGTGAAAGCTTCTGTTCTCCAACTCAGCCATGTCAGAGAAAGAAAGGAGAGAGGAAGTTCACAATCCCAAGTCTTGTTCATATACTGTAATGCTAAACCAAGCATGGCCAAACTTGGCCCTCCAGCTGTTTTGGGACTACAACTCCCATCATCCCTTTCTAACAGGACCAGTAGTCAGGAATGATGGGAATTGTAGTCCAAGAACAGCTGGAGACCCAAGTTTGGGAAATGCTGATCTACAGGATGCCACGTTAGCTACCCTTTGGTTTAGCACAACATTTGAATGAGGTAAATGAATCCATTGCAGAAGACGTATTCACACCTGGATCTCTTTTCTAAAGATGCCATGCTCTGCCCTGATGGTGATTTTTATATATCTATAAAGATGCTTACACCAGAGGCTACATGTACCTGGTGGTAAAAGTCCCACACAACTTACCGGTAAATTGTAAGAACTATTCCTGATACAGTGCCTAGGTGCCACTTTTATTTGTAATAAGGGTAATATAACAAACAGCCCATAAAACTTTATTCCTGACAAAAAGGAGCTTCTTGTCTGGTTTATGACGCTTTTATAGAGAGGACAGTATAAAAGTGAGATAGGACAGTACTGAAAATTACAGCTTTGTGTGATATCATCACTCAAATGGATAGCTGGTTGGATGTTCTGAGAGCAGCTTCTAGGTATCTCTTATTTCCTTATTCCCCATGAGCAAACAGTCAATTATCATGGCAAGAAAAAAGCTACAGGAAAGTTGAGAGACTCCCGAAAATACTCATAAAAAGATGAATAAATGCATATAAGAAATAGGAACAAACGTGAAAGGTTGAGATGCAATTTCCTAATAAAAGTGTTAAAACATGTATCTACAAAAATATTTTTTAAAGTATATTCATGTTTGCAAATCAGTCTCAACAATGGATTCACTGTGTGTCATGAATAACAAATCCAGCTCTTGCTCTGTTGCTCAGATGCTGGTCTAGCATCTATTTCTGGATTTGCCTTATCCTAACATGAATACTAAAGCCAAGTTTAATTTTTCCTGACATTAGCAGAGCAATTTAGTGCTCAAATTTTGAAAAATACTAACCCCAAAACTTTCCACGGCAAATGCTAGGGCTGATCATACCCTCTATCTTGCAGATATTAATACACACAGCCATGAGAAGTCTGGCACCAACTGGTATCTGAAAACCACTTACCAAAACCAAATGAAAACCAAATGTTAATTTTTTGCCAATGTGAAATGACTACGGTGTTCTTGTCTGTATACACGTAGTTAATGAATACTCAAGACTGGATCCCTAACATACCCATGAACTGTAAAGCTCCAATAGGCTCTTCACAGATTTTGGGGGAACAAGGCATTTGTATTATTTATACATACACAAAATTATACATGCACGGAAGATAAGGAGTGACTCATGGGTGTCTATGTGCAATACAACTATTACTGGACTTTACCACTTCAAATAACAGATGGGGGCATAATATGTTTTAATGCTCTCCTTAAAAAAACAAAACCCCAAAATATCCTGTACCTAGAAAACTAACATGTCAGGAGAAACGTTCTAGCTGCTTCCCTGATATGCTAGCTTTGTATGTGCAGTGATACTTCTTTTTTTGCAATATATAGAAACTTTCTAATCTGCATTCCCATAAATCACCTTCCACCTTTTCCTGCTCAATGCAATAAACTTCTATGGGGCATTTCCAGCTTCAGTAACTATCACCAGGGCCCCAAACTTGGAAGATCTACACCAGGGGTAGTCAACCTTTTTATACCTACCGCCCACTAATGCATCTTTCTTGATGGTAAAATTTCCTTACCGCCCACCAGTGCTCGATGGAAGGAGGATTCCGCTTGTGCCGTAGAACCCCGTACTGCCCACCAAGAATCCTGAAACGCCCACTAGTGGGCAGTAGGGACCAGGTTGACAACCCCTGATCTACACTGCAGCTCTGGATTTGGGTATGGATGTCACAACCACAGCCTAATCCTGTTAATACTTCTTTTCCCTTAGAAGATTCTTACATGGTACTTTTCTCTCTGAGGAAGAAAAGCCAGGTAGAATAGAGAAGAGGGGAAATCATCTTACTTTGGAGTGAAAAACCTTTCTGATCACTGCAAAACAGAGAATCATAAGCACAGTCTGGAATTTAGCCTCCTCCCGGCAGAAAGCCTCAAGGGTTTTAAATCCCACCATGAAGTTTTTCATGCACATTCCTCCATAGGTGCTCTTCAACAGAGCTAAAATGCCACAGGGACAGTATATGCACCTGGATCACTCAGAATTAAACATGAGAAGACTGGGATGGGAAGAAGCTTGGAAAACAGGAGAGGTGCCAAGCACAGTGGAGAAGACATAGTAATTAAGAGCTTTTATAGTTTGTTGCTTAGACTACTTTAGTTCATTTTAGTGGTCTCCTGCACTCCAAACAACTACAAATCATTATTCATATTTCCCAAAGAAACATTGGGTGGCACCCAATTTTGAACAAGGGGGCTTCCCCCTCTTCCCTTCCCCCTGCTGCCACAGTGCCCCCCTCCCTCAAAATATGCTCCAGAGGGTCCCCAAACTATCCAGAATAATTTATGGGGGCTGCATGGGAGAAGTAAAGCTTAGAGACTCCATTCTGCTGGAGAGCAGACACTGCTGGATTTCACAAATGGTTGAGGACCACATTGTATAGGGAAGGAAATTTAAACATCCATGCAGCCACACTTGTCTGGATATCTCTTTTATTTCCAGTTATCTATCTTGCTGCTACATCTAAAGCATTTTGAATACACATATTGATAATTCATTTTCTCTTAGGCCTACCCAGCTCACTTCTATGCATGGTAAAATTGCGAGTGGGCTTTTATCTCACACGCTTCCGCCCTGCTCCCCAAAGATGGAATTTATGCTTTATCGTGGATATTGAACCTGTAGTAGAAAGAAATTTCAGAGTCCAAGGTACAGTTACTCTTGCTTCCAGATAAATGAAGGCTCTCCTGGTTTGAGGTTCACTTCTGAGAGGAGGAGAGGAGAAGTGTTCAGACCTGAAGCCCACTCCTGATCTCACCACACAGAGAGTTGAGGTAGGCAAGTAACAGCTAAACAGCCCCATAGTCTTCAGCAGGATTTTTGTGGCCCGGTCTCAAGAGAAGTGGTTCATCTCTTTAACAGCCCTGTGGCTACAGGTGAAAAGTCAAACTGTGGCCTTTCCCAACCCACTTTCCCCTTGATCCTGCAGCTGACCCACTCCTCCAAGAAACCCTCTGCTGCAAGGAACACTACTCTCATGGTGCCCCACAGCAGGTGAGAGGGATGGGTGGCCTACAAGACCAGGTACAGAACTGTAGCCTCTTCCATAGAGACAGGATGTTTGGGTCGGAACCTACAATGCAATTCTATACATGTCAACTCAAAGTAAGTCCTATTGTGTTCAATGGAGCCTACTATCCAAGTTGGTGGGTAAAGGATTGCAACTGGCCACCAAAATTTCTGAGAAATTCTCATGTTCTGATTTTAGACTATTCAAATACATTGTAAATACATTTTTTTTTTGTTCTGTATGCTTCTAAATAATCGGAAGGTACATTTCAGGCAGCAGTCATAAATAAACCCAAGTACTTAACTCCAAAGTGTACATTCTTTGTGTCTAATTATATAGGTAAAAGGAAAATTAGGGAGTCAGAGTTGTCCCCCGTCCCCCAATTATCTTGATCCTTTTAAGAAGTCCCTGAAATAGATGGCTCCCCACCAGCAGGCCTTCCTCTGGTTAGGTTGCCAATAGTTCTTAAGGAAAGTGGAAGACTGGAATTGCAATAAATAGAATAGTCAAGGCTAATTGCACCAATTAAGGAATGCATTACTTGAAGCAGAAAATACCAGGTACCTTTTTAATGCAAGGCATTGTTTTTCACACCACAGAGGCCTACACTACTGGATTTAAGCTTATCCTATTAATTTGAAAAACTTTGCTGGAAAAGCACACCAGTGTCTTTTTCAGATGCTGAAAACGTTTCAGCTCTCTCTCTGGCACTGACAATTGCAAACCATTCTGGTAGCTTAACTATTTTATCTGAACGCAGGAAAGGAGGAGATAAGCCTTACCAGGATGAGATACAAGGGGAACAGAAATAAGAGCTTGGTGTGATTGTTATTATATTTTCTGGGTAAGTCATCCGGTTTGCTAACACTCAGCTCCCCCCACACCCTTGCCGATGTGGACTTTTAGTTTGCAGAGTACGTTGCAACGTTATGCAAAACAGAGTCTCTTTATCGCCAGTTCAGATACACTTTTGCAGACAGAAACATTTGTGGGGAGAGGAAGAGAGAAGATCCGCTGCTAAAATATGCTTGTTCATATTTTCTCTGAATCAGAGAAGGCGCAAATGCAGCACACAATTTTTTTGGGGGGAGGGGTAGCACTGAATTAAAGCTATCTTCATAGACACCCCCTCGCATTTTAAACCAAATACAATCTCCCTCTCTCTCATATCTGCCCAGGTCAGATCACACCATTACAAGCAGGTTTGCTTCCTTATCCAAGCAAATCTCGAGAGGTATTTTGAGTTGTTAGCACTTACTCTGGAGATGGTCAGAGGCATATTGAAGTCCTTGCCCCCTTGCAGTCGGAACCCCCATGGTCCGGGTCCGTTGAGAGTCACGCTGTAAGACATATTATCTCTCTTTTACGCCAGGAACCCCAGAAGCTCTGTGAAACAGAGGGAGGGGGGGACAGGTGGGTATTTTGGTTTTTAAAAAAGGAGATATTCTTTTCTCTCGCTCTCTTTCAATTTAAAGAAGAAAAATAAAGATCTTTTTTGTCTCTTGCCTGGTCAGTCCTGCCGAAGTGTCACCTAAGAATAGATAGGAGTTATAATGCGGATACTGATATCCCTGATGAGGGAGCCCATAAAAGGCTTGTAACCAAACACCGGCTATGCAAAACCTCTGTGACTCAGAGGTCTAATATAGTCCCCCCAGGAGGTTAGCAGACCTTTCTAGACTCCTCAGGTCCCCTCGTCAGACTCAAAGCCACTTTTCTAAGATAATGAAGAGGATGTCGTTTTTAAGCATGTCAGCCGCTTAAAAAACTACCACATTAAAAGGAACCTCTGGCCGATATACTCCCTTGTCAATAGCATCGTTCTCAAGGCTTTCCTAGTGTACAGTCCCTGACCTATGTCAAATGTGTTTCTGTGACTCTGTGTGTGAAAGAGAGAGCATTTAATGCACCATTGTGTGGTTCTGTTTTCATACGACTAGGGTTTCTGGAAAGTGAGGAGAAGCAATAAAGGGGAAGGAAGAGGGACTACACCCCTGTTTTAAAACATGTCGCGTTTGAAATGTTAAGGCTGCACAACCTTAGGAGTTTGCCCCCTGGCTTGGGAAGCCAGGCCTCAGGATATTTTGCTGCCTGGGGTGAGCAGCCAGTGGTGTCCCCTGCCCCAAACCAAGGGGTATATAGCCCCTAAGGCATTCAAGGCATTTTGTCAACTGAGGCAGAAAAATACACCAAGCCCCTATCCCTGGTAAAACAAACAAACAACCCACCATCAGCAACAAATTGAATAACTATTTCCTTCCCTCTTGTGACAGCCTCAGTCAGCTGCCTGAGGCAACTTCCTCCCTCTGTGGCTTGACCCTCCTTGAAGGCCTCATTCTCTTCAGTGTTCACGCAGAGGCTTCTTAGATGCTGGAGAAAATGGAGCCAGCCTCCATCATGTTGCACACTGTGTGTGCATCGGGGGCCTCTTGTGTTTAGCACCCTGGCCCTAGGCTCCATATTTATTGTGTTTATATCCCACGTTTTCTCTAAGGAGCTCCAGGTGGCATACGTGGTTCACCCCTTCTCATTTAATCCCCACAGCAACCCTGTAGGATAGATTGAGGCTGAGCATCAATGGCCGGCCCCAAGGTCACTCAGTGGCCATCATGGCTGAGTGGAGATTTGAACCCTGGTCTCAAAGGCCCAAGTCCAACACTCTAACCACTACACCACACTTGCCTTCATCTGCACCATATATTTAAAGCACATAACTTTCCCCCAAAGAATCCTGGGAGCCATCGTTTACGCCTCACAGGGCTAAAATTCCCAGCACCCTTAAAGTTTCTTCAAACGTGCTTTAAATTTATAGTGTAGTTGTGACCTTTTTTATATACAGAAGGTTTTCTTTCTCCTGTAACACACCGGAATGAATGCATCTTGGGACAGAACAGTCCTAAAAAACCTGCCCACTACCAAACCAAATGCAACCCAGCAGCCAGGTTCCAGAGGTGCAGGGACTGGTGTAGCGCATGATGGCATGCACAAAACATCCCAGTGTCACGTCAGGACCTCAGGGGAGCCAGGAATGTGGCTCCAATGGCCTGAAGCTCCTGCTGCTGCTGTTGCTGCTGCCGCTACCTGCCGGGGGCTGCTTCCTCCCTCCTTCCCCTCCATGGCAGGAGGAGGAGTTGGCTATTGAAGCTGCTCCATGCTCGGCCCTGATTTTTTGGAACATTGGGGGGCCAAAAGGGATGGGCCCCCAGGAGTTGGCGCCCCTGCCAGGTACAATGGCCTACCAAGGCTTTGATAAACCTCCTGGTTTTACTGCAAAAACGAGGGTTGTCTAGCAAGCACCTGTCAGACAGGAATGTCCAACAGCTCTCTGTGTGTGCACCCCAAATAACAAGATAAATTGGGGTGGTGTGCAGCAGATTTCCATGTCCCTAAGTTTAATCACACCATATCGAGGCAGATCAGGGAGTCCCCAACCTTCTGAGTAGCTCCTTTGCTGGTTCCCCCTCCCCCCCCAAATACACTACCTTCCCCGGGCTTTTTCCTTTTTGAGTGGGGAAACACCCAATTCTTGGAGGAGAGTGGGTGGAGAGGGAAGGGGTGGAAAGTGGGGGGAGACTTTTTTCATTCTGATGGGCAAGTCTAGATTTTAATCACAGTGAATTATTTCCCCAAGGCACTCGATCACAGTGATGTGGGAGGAGGATGTTGAAGCAAATAAAGTGTTGTTTTCAAATGGGTTGTCATTGGCCTTCGATTTTTGGCTGTGAGAGCAGAGCTTAAGTGGTGGCGTTAGACTTCTTTCCCAATCATTCTTTTCCCTAACAATTTTTTTTAAAAAAATCAGCAATCTTTTTCTTCTAGTTAGAACTTTATAGCCTCACCATCTAAATCAGCCAACTCACCTCTGGCTGCCTAAATTCAGCTAAGATGGCCAAGGATCAGGTCATGACCTCACATCTCCTAAAAGCTCTATTCACGTCATTTGGCTGCATACTAAATAATTAACCTTATCTGCCTACTTTCTCCTTTCTCCTTTTTTTCTCCTTGCTAAGGAACCTGGGTGTTTCACCTAAGGATGGGGGCATACTTGAGTAACAGCAGTACTTTTGTATTTTCCGTGTTTCACCTTCCCAGCAAGTCTTGGTGCAATCGGATACCTCATTTGCATGTCTGCTGCCTCCTCCATCTTAAGACTCTTCCATAATAATAATAATATTAATAATAATAATAATCATCATCATCATCATCATCATCCAGCCTTAGGAAGAGTTCTGTAGAACTTAGAAAGCTTACACACAACTTGGTGAAATTTGGGTTGGGCTAATAGAGGTACTGCCTAAAATAGATTTTGGTATTTTTCTTATGGGACAAACAACACAGCTATCATCCCTCTTAAAAAAATAAAAAATAAAAAAAAATCTGCAGAGTGTTTTTGCAAACCTGTCACACAAGACTACCAAACAGTTCTCTGTAACTCCCTACAGTCTTGATGTAACAGGGCCTCATTACACAGAACAATTCCCAATAGACCACTCTGAGCAGCTGCAAAAAAAGTTAAGACTTCTTTCCTACCATCCCCTGCTCTTTAGATCCTTGTCTATCCTGGCTTATTAGAGCTAGATGGGGTGGCTTGGCTGATTGCTAGTAAAAAACAAGAAGACTTGGCATCATAGGGTGTTACCCTTTGCCCTTAAAGAGGCAGTTGTGTATCCACTTCTTTAGAAGCCTACTCTAGACCCAATGGTGCATAATAGGTAAAAGGTTAAGGACCCCTGGACAGTTAAATCCAGTCAAAGGCAACTATGGGGTTGCGGCGCTCATCTCGCTTTCTGGCCGAGGGAGGTGGCATTTGTTCACAGACAGTTTTCTGGGTCATGTGGCCAGCATGACTAAACCGCTTCTGGCACAACGGAACACCGTGACGGAAACCAGAGCGCACGGAAACACCATTTACCTTCCCGCCTCAGCAGTACCTATTTATCTACTTGCACTGGCGTGCCTTTGAACTGCTAGGTTGGCAGGAGCTGGGACAGGGCAACGGGAGCTCACTCCGTTGCGGGGATTTGAACCACCGCCCTTCCGATCGGCAAGCCCAAGAGGCTCAGTGGTGCATAATAACTATAAACCAATTGCCAAGCCAATTGCCAACACTCCTTTCCTGACAAAGCTGGTGGAGAGATGATGGTTGTGGAGCAACCGTAGGTATTCCTGGATGAGACTGTTTGATTGGATCCACTACAATCTGGGTTTATAGCTGGTTTTGGAACTGAATCCACCTTGCTCTCCCTGAGAGTTGATCTTTATTTGCTCCGACCATAACGCTGTAAAGATGGAAATGAACATAACAACAGCTGGTTCCTTTAGATGGAGGATGAATGACTCCCTATTTAGAGATGAAGAGGTGTACAGAAAGGCCCAGAAAACAATGAAGGACTATTTTGAGATAAATCTGAAAACAGAGGTGGAGAAAAGAATAATTTGGGACGCAAGCAAAGCCGTTATGAGAGGATTTTTGATACAACAGAACACTTTAAAAAAGAAGAGACAGAATGAAAAGAAAGATAAGATTTTGGAAAAAATAAAAGAAGGTGAAAAGAAATTGAGATCAAAGCCAAAGTCTCATGAAATTCTAAGAGAAATAAAGTTTTACCAGAGACAGTATATGGAACTGATGAACCAGGAGATAGAATGGAAAATAAGGCAAATGAGACAAAAGACATTTGAATCGGCAGATAAATGTGGGAAGCTTCTGGCATGGCAATTGAAGAAAAGACAAAAGCTGAATATGGTTACAACCTTAGAGGTTGAAGGAAAGAACATTTTTAGACCAAATGAGATTAGAAACTGTTTCCAGAGTTATTTCAGAAAACTTTATGCACATGGGCCGGTGGATGAAAAAGAGATAGAAGAATTTCTTGGAAAATATGGACTACAAAAAATATCTGATCAAAGTAAAGTGATCTTAAACCAGAAAATAACTGAGCAAGAAATAGAGGGAGCCATTCAAAATATGAAAATGGGAAAATCTCCAGGACCAGATGGTTTGACTTCCAGATATTACAAAGCTTTGAAGGACTGGTTGATTCAACCGCTTAAGGAAGTCTGCAACGAAATATTAGAGGGGAAGAAGGCACCTGAATCGTGGAAAGAAGCATATATTACACTTATACCAAAATCTGAGACTGAAAAGAACCAGATTAAGAACTACCGCCCTATATCATTGCTTAATGTGGATTACAAAATTTTTGCAGACATTTTGGCAAAAAGATTGAAGAGGGTTTTGGTGGGTGAGATTCATAAAGACCAGGCCGGCTTTCTCCCGGGAAGACACTTATCTGATAATGTGAGAAATATAATAGACATTATGGAGTTGCTCGAAAACAATATTAATACGAAGGCAGTATTAATATTTGTGGACGCTGAGAAAGCCTTTGACAATATCTCTTGGAGTTTTATGAAAAAGAATCTCAAAGGAATGGGGGTAGGCCAGGGTTTTGAGAATGGTATAGGTGCAATTTATTCTGAACAAAAAGCAAAACTAATTGTAAATAATGTGGTTACTGAGGAAATTGCTATTGAAAAAGGGACACGACAGGGGTGCCCAATATCCCCATTACTTTTCATATCTGTTCTGGAGGTGTTATTAAATATGATTAGAGGGGATCAGCTGGTTAAAGGGATTCAGGTCGGAGCCAAACAATATAAGTTGAGAGTGTTCGCAGATGATTTAGTTCTAACTTTGCAAGAGCCAGACACTAGTACTAAAAGAGTTTTGGAGATAATACAAGCTTTTGGTCGAGTGGCAGGTTTTAAGCTTAACAAACAAAAAACAAAGGTACTGGGGAAAAAACTAACAGTGGAGGAAAGAGAGAAGTTTCAGAGTGAAACTGGATTAATGGTAGCAAACAAAGTGAAATATCTGGGGGTTAACTTAACAACTAAGAATGTGAATTTATTTAAAGATAATTATGAGAAATGTTGGACAGAAATTAAGAAAGATTTAGAAATATGGTCGAATTTGAGATTTTCCTTGTTAGGCCGAATTGCTGTTATTAAGATGAATGTTTTGCCAAGAATGTTGTTTTTGTTTCAAACATTGCAGATTGTGGACAGAATGGACTGTTTCAAGAAGTGGCAGAAAGATATATCAAGATTTGTCTGGCAGGGCAAAAAGCCCAGAATAAAATTTAAGATATTAACTGATGCAAAAGAAAGAGGGGGGTTTGCCCTGCCGGACTTAAAACTGTACTATGAAGCAGCAGCTTTTTGCTGGCTGAAAGACTGGCTACTTCTTGAGAACACAGACATTTTGGACTTAGAAGGGTTCAATAATAGGTTTGGTTGGCATGCATATATATGGTATGACAAGGTAAAAATTCATAAAAGTTTCAAAAACCATATTGTTAGGAAAGCATTATACAATGTTTGGATTCGTTATAAAGATCTGTTGGAAAATAAAACCCCTAGGTGGTTGTCACCAATGGAGGCTAAGGAAGTTAAAAAACTTAATATGGAATCTAAATGGCCAAAATATTGGGAAATTGTAGAACAAGAAGGTGGAAATGTGAAACTACAGAGTTATGAGAAACTGAAGTCTAAAGTAAGAGATTGGCTTCATTATTATCAGATAAATGAAGTTTTTAAACAGGACAGGAAAATCGGTTTCCAGGTGGAAAAGTCAAAGTTAGAAACAGAACTGTTAGAACCCAATACTAAAAATTTGTCAAGAATGTACAATCTGCTGCTGAAATGGAATACACAGGATGAAACGGTTAAATCAGCTATGATTAAATGGGCACAGGACATTGGTCATGACATTATGTTTGCTGACTGGGAACAGTTATGGACCACCGGTATAAAGTTTACGGCATGTAATGCCTTAAGAGAGAATATTATGAAAATGATTTATAGGTGGTACATGACCCCAGTCAAGCTTGCAAAAATTTATCATTTGCCCAATAACAAATGCTGGAAATGTAATGAAACTGAAGGTACTTTCTATCACCTTTGGTGGACGTGCCCAAGGATTAAGGCCTTCTGGGAAATGATTTATAATGAAATTAAGAAGGTGCTTAAGTGTACCTTTCATAAGAAACCAGAGGCTTTTCTCCTGGGCATGGTAGGCCAATTGGTGTCAAAGAAAGATAGGACGTTTTTTATGTATGCTACAACAGCAGCAAGAGTTTTACTAGCAAAGTATTGGAAGATACAAGAACTACCCACGCTGGAAGAGTGGCAGACGAAGGTGATTGACTATATGGGACTGGCAGAGATGACGAGCAGAATCCGTGACCAAGGGAAAGAGACGGTGGAAGAAGACTGGAAGAAATTTAAATTTTATCTTAAAAATTGTTGTAAAATTAGTGAGTGTTAAAATGTCGTGGGTAAAGTATAGCAGATTTGCAGAGATAAATGATTGGACAAGAGGAAAGAAAAGGGTTATAGAAAGGAATTTATAAGTAATTCAGATCAGGGGTTGCTGAAAAAGTTTAAAACAGGGATGCAGAAAAGGGAGGCATGGGGAAGTCGTTGAAATTGGGTACATGAAAAAATTTATGAAATTATACATGTCTATATGTTTGTTTGTTTGTATTTGTTGTTTGTAATGTCTTTTAATATATGTTGAAAAGCCAATAAAAATTTTATTAAAAAAAAAAGAGAGAGTTGATCTTTATTGTGAGAGAGATGACCTAGTTACTTATCCTTGATCTCTCCGCAACTTTCAATACCATTGATCCCATGATAGGCATCCTCCTAGGTCAAGTCTGTGGGATGGGTATTGGAAGCACTGTCTTGTGGTCATTCCATTCATATCTTCAGGCTGTGTGCAGAGAGTATCACTGGAGAGTACTCATTGCAAGTTTTAGATCAAGGTTTCATCAGTATACTGATGATACACATCTCTATTAACATATGAACCAGGAGAGGTTGTGAAAGCTTTGGATTATTGGCTGAATGCAGTGGTGGATGGGGACTCAGCTACATTAGTAAAAAAGCAATGATTCAACTGCACTATAAACATGCAACACCAGATGGCGCTAGAGAGCAGAAAATTTTTAAACACAGTTTTCCATAGGGGATTTCTTCCTTTTGTTATAACGATATAATTTCTGACTTATTTATAGTGGTTTTTCCCCTGTGTGTAGACCACCCTGTGTTTGAATCCTGGGAAGATAGAGGCTCTATGGGTGGGTAGTTCTCATGTCCGAGATATATGCAGGTTACTTGTTCAGCATGGGGTCGCACTCCCTCTGAAGGAGCAAGTGTGTCGCTATAGACCCAAGTGTCCTTTGTTATTTTGAGTACCTTTTGCCAGCTCCGTCTGGCTCACCAACTATGGCTGTTCCTGGAGCTAACAATAGCATGACCACTGCAGTCCATTAACTGGTAACCTTGAGACTAGATTACTGCAACGCTCTCTATGTGGGGCTGCAGTTTAGGTCCAGGTTATGTTAGTGACTGCCTGAACACTTGTATCCCAGCTGGATTACTGAGATCTGCAGGTGTGTAGCTGGTTATCCCCTGAGTTGGTGAAGCTCATCTGGTAATAAGAAACAGAACATTTAGTTTTATTGGCCCAGTCCTATGGAATGCTCTGCCAACAGGGATTCAGCAGGCACTTTTTGCTTTAAGCTTTAAAACTTTTCTATTCTGCCAAGTGTATACAGGCAGCGACCATTTTAGGCACATCCAATTGACACGCAATCACTGATGCACGGGTCCTTTTGGACCCGGAAGAGGGCGGAATGGGGACAGGGCATAATGGAGCAGGAGCCGCTTATGCATGCTCTGCCGATCTGCGCAGGAACTTGGGAACAGAACCCTCGTGCAAAATGGTCGCCGCCTGTACTGGCAATTAAGAAAATATCCTGCTATAATAGTTGATCTCTAATTTCAAATTTTATATTGTTTTTTGCTGCATGGTTTTATGTATTATTGCTGTGAACCACTCTAATTTCCTTATGACTAGCCATATCAAAATATTTTAAATAATTCAAAACAGTGCCATTGAGCAAGTCCTAAAATGGATTCTGAACCATAGTTGATGAAATGCATCTCATGTGGTCCACCATTGTTTTAACTGTTGTCCTTTCAACACCATCGGATTCCCAATGAACTCAACAGCTAATTATTTACTAGACGTAATTCATTATTGAGCAACAATTTCTTCTTCTTCTTCATGTTGTCTTCTGTGCATTTTAGCTAAAATAATTTTAGCTATAATCTTTGCAGGTGAAGGAGGAATCTGTCAGGGATTGTTTTAGTTTTGCTTTGCTTATGGTGCTCTGTGAAGAGCTAGGCATGCTCTCGATGCTATATAAGGGAACAGGAATACTGCAGATGTTTGGACTGAGAGTCTTGCCCAAGACCACTGTTGGGTGAGTTTGCATCAGAGATGCAAGTACAGTAGCCTTCTAAAAGTATGTAGGTACCTGGAAGCTCACACTGTCCCACAAGGTGGAGTTCTAGTTCTTCGACGATGACCCTATCTCCACAGACTTCAGTTTCACATTTCCCTTAAACAAAGGAACAGTCGCTCTCCCTTCAAATAGCAAGGACACCGAGCCAGAAAAAGAAGGTCAAAGGCTTTGGAAGCAGTATTTGTTGAAATCATTTCAGGGAACAGGATGAGATTCTCTCTCAAAGATAGATACCAAAATGACCAAAGTTCACAAAGCCTCAGTGAATTCTGCCCTTTAGTTGATTGCTAAAAACAGTCCTATGAAGGGAGGTGTTGCTAGAATGCGAACA
Source organism: Podarcis raffonei (assembly GCF_027172205.1). Taxonomy (NCBI): domain Eukaryota; kingdom Metazoa; phylum Chordata; class Lepidosauria; order Squamata; family Lacertidae; genus Podarcis; species Podarcis raffonei. The sequence continues at coordinate 25,247,662 of NC_070606.1, forward strand.
GCAGCACCGTCCCAATTATATGCCTGGCATGCGAGGGAAGGAACGAACACCTCAAGGTAGTGGCTCAGAATAGGAACACCATCATGCTTCGACAACTAATGTCAAATCCGTTGCCATGCTGGAAACAATTCATAATGAAACAGGATGGGGAGTTGTCGTACCTCTGCTCACGTTAGTCATCGCTCTCCTGGACGTTTTACAGCTGAATTATAAAACATAGTACTAGTATGAATAGATTATTAGCAGAAATGGTGGTGGCAGGGTAAGAGAGATTATTATTGTTGTTGTTATTAATAATAATAATAATAATTTAATCTTTATACCTGCTGGTCTCAGGGCGGTTACAACACAAAATCACAATATAAAAACACAAAAGACATAATAAAAACAAAAACAACCCAATAACACCTCCCCAACCCACATTTTTAAAGGGCATTGAATGTCAATTCACCAAAGGCCTGGTTAAAGAGGAACGTTTTTGCCTGGCGCCTAAAGGTGTATAATGAAGGTGCCAGGCGAACTTCGCTGGGGAGAGCATTCCACAGACAGGGAGCCATTGCAGAGAAGGCCCGTTCTCGTGATGCCACCCTCTGGACCTCTCGTGGAGAAGGCACACAAAGAAGGGCCTCAGAAGATGAACTCAGGGTCTGGGTAGGTTCATATGAACAGAGGCGGTCCTTGAGGTGTTGCAGTCCTGAGCCGTTGATAACTTCATTACAAAGTTTGGAGGAGATAAACTGCAGGATTTGATTTCGGGAGCAAAATTTAGCTTCCTAACAATTTCAGCTTTCGCTTTCTTTTTTTTGAAAGCTCACAGAGACTGAAGGCCACCTTAGGCCAGCTGATTTTGGATGTCATGCAAAGGCAAAAACTTGTTAAGACACCGAGTTCATTATTGTTGTATTTTTACTGCTGGGGAGGGAGAGAGGCACTTGTGAGGTGTTCTACCTCAGGTGTCACAATAGCTTTACCAGCCTGGGATACTTAACTGTGTGTGTCTCTGTGGTGCATGTCATTTGCTGTTCCACACCAGGCAGCAAAATGTCCCCGGCTGGTCCTGCTCTTCCAGTTGTAGGACTTCCAGAAACCAGAAGTGTTTCTGATTGAGATTCACAGTGACAAGGTGTCAAGTGCCCTACTTAGCTCTTTGTTCTGCAGCAAGAATGGTGTGGCAGGGAGCAAATGCCACAGCCACCCCTCACATCACTTTCTGTAGCTGCTAACAGCTTTGGGCTTGATACGCCTTGACTGGCTGCCTTATGAAAAGCCAGCTACAGGTTACAAAGACCACACATCCCAGGTTTCCTAGCAGGAGAGGAACTATCTCTTTCATCATGGCAACGCCTCCTGTCACCTTGCTTTCCCTCTTGGTCAGTGTTACCTTTGGCTCTGCTGCCCACACAACAGGGGGCACTGTTGTCCCAGCAGATGTCATCGTGCATCACATGTCCTGGTAATTTGTGAGGGTGTCCCATCATCAGCCTGGATCACAGTGCCGTCATTAAACAACACACAGTCTCCATTTTAAGGTGTGTCCCCTACTGCCAGCGCTGCTGGCTATTAAGTTTTTGTTTTCAAGCATGTGACGGGTTTCAGGGTTTGGTAGGCAATCTTTAAAATGTCACTATAATTTGAAGAGAGCACATCTGGGAAAGCATCTCTGAAACAACACCTCATATGTGTATTAAATGCACAGCTTCCCAGAGCAACTTGCTGAATGTAGATACCTTCTTGACCAACTCATAGAATCATAGAATCATAGAATCATAGAGTTGGAAGAGACCACAAGGGCCATCGAGTCCAAACCCTTGCCGAGCAGGAAACACCATCAGAGCACTCCTGACATATGGTTGTCAAGCCTTTGCTTAAAGGCCTCCAAAGAAGGAGACTCCACCACACTCCTTGGCAGCAAATTCCACTGTCGAACAGCTCTTACTGTCAGGAAGTTCTTCCTAATGTTTAGGTGGAATCTTCTTTCCTGCAGTTTGGATCCATTGCTCCGTGTCCGCTTCTCTGGAGCAGCAGAAAACAACCTTTCTCCCTCCTCTATGTGACATCCTTTTATATATTTGAACATGGCTATCATATCACCCCTTAACCTCCTCTTCTCCAGGCTAAACATGCCCAGCTCCCTTAGCCGTTCTTCATAAGGCATCGTTTCCAGGCCTTTGACCATTTTGGTTGCCCTCCTCTGGACACGTTCCAGTTTGTCCATTCCTCCATCAGCAGCCCCTATGCCATATCGCGAGGCTCCCACACCCAATCCCCTTCAGTGGCAGAATGTTTTTATAAAGAGGTGCACAGGACTGCAGAGGGATGGAGGAGATGGAAAATCTCCATCCCACAAATGTAAGCTTTATTCTGTTCATGGAAGGAAAGTTAGGATCCAAAGCATTACCTTTAAAACAAACAAACCATCACTGTACAGCTCCTAAGTTCATACAGCCTTCATCCACAGAAGCTACACCCTGACCTGCTCAAAATTTAATGCTCATTGGTAAACTCTGTACTTTTTTCTAGAAAAAGAGGTGCCAGAACTCGCCATGACCTCCCTTGTTCTCTTTTAATGGCAATGGCACGTACCTGAGAGGTGCCAGAACTGAGTTCTGGTGCATTCTGGCTGCATAAACTATGTTGGAAGTCGACCGATTTCATTACTTTTCTTCCTAATATTAGGTGCTTCATTATGAAAGATATGACAGATTTATGGGAACATAAGAGAAATGGAAAGTTGTACACACTGTCTGGTTACACAGATTTCTCTTTTCTTATGCATAGATATGTTTTTAAATGGAAACAAGAATTCTGTTTCGGGAGGTTTATTGCTTAGCTTCCTTCTGAAGCCATGATCTTTTATAGGGGCAATAACACTAGATCTGCCACAGATACTCCAGGTCACAAATATAAGCTATTTACTTCAAATGCAAAATAATCAAAAGGACCAGATGCAGTTAGGAGAACAAGGATACCCTAATCCTTTAATGCCGTTTGACAGATACAAATAGGACATCACTAGTGAGCTTTGTCATAAGATCAAAAGCTTTTGCCAGGTGTTTTAAAAAAGCAAGGCCTTTTCAGCCAAGAACCCATCCATAAAATTTTAAATGCAGCTTGACAATGGCGACGGCTTTGGGTCCTTAAATAATACTGACATTGTCCCATTAGATCACTGCCTGGCAGGAAGTCATAGCAGTGCGTCAGTTTGCACTGGATTTCAAATGGGAGCTAGCAGTGATACAAGAAATGATTCGGAGTCCAATCCCGCAGTTGTTAGAAGAAGGGGAACTGCAAGATGATGAAACTGAAATGATGAAATTTCCTTTGACCCGAGTGAAAGGTGGATGGGCATCGAGCTAAACAACTTGTACCAGCAGCTTCTGATCTCCTCCTGCTCTTTGGCAGCACGTAGACATGTTAGCACTTACAATGATACAAAGAGGAAGAAATGCAATCGCCCAGTCCAGGCATATAGCCAGTTTAGAGTGTGTGCACAGAGGGAGGGAGGAAAGGAAGGAAGGAGAGCTTTCTCCAAAGGTACATTGGGGCAGCAGCATTAGAAAAGGCAAAACGAGGGAAAGCAAAATAGGAGTCAAAGAAGCTTCATTTAAATTTCCCAAGTACCTTTTAACGTTTTAGAAAGTGAACCTGGAACCCTAAGAGCTAAGTGCCCAGTCATCTCAACACTTTTGGCCAAAGCATCGGAGAGTCACAGGTTATTTCTTCCCGGCAGACCGGGCTACTGTGCAATTAAGGGTGAAACGAGGCAAGGAGAGATGACCTTTGCTCCCCATTAGATGCCCTAGATGCTTCAGGCCTGACTACACTGCAGGGGCAGTAAACGTGTCACCTGCAGGGTCACGTAAGGTTCTTTAAAAAATAGTAAAGGAGAGTGGGCGGGGGTCAACTTTGAATGCTGGGAGGCGAATGGTAATAGCTCAGAGGGAGAGCATCGGCTTTGCAAGCAATCCCTGGCTTCCCCAGGTAGGACTGGTGAGAGGGGGGCAGGAATCCACTGCCCCAAACCCTGGAGGCTGCTTCTGGTCATCATTGACAATCCTGAGCTAGATGGCGCAATGGTCCGACTCAGTATAAGGCAGATCCTATGAATTAGGGACTACAGCATGTAGGGAGGTGAGATGTAACCCTTGCCCCCCCAACCTTCAATCATGATCAGAACTTCTCCCCCCCCCCCCATACCCTCCTATTGGAGCAGAAAAGCCCAGAGCTGGGTGATGTAGTAATATATCGCCCAAAGCCCACATTTAAACCCCTCAAATCATGATGTGGGAAAAGCCGTGAAGCCAACCAACGCCTCTCCACAGTTCCAACCTTATTTCAGACATTGTGATATATCACAATGTTGAAAACTAGGTATCGCCCAGCCCTACTATTTGCCGCTACGTACATAGTTCTTAAGAGCAACAGACATACATGTTACAAAATCAAAACTGGTTCCTGTGCTGCAGGCTGGAGTTAGAGGCAGGTCCTGGGTGCAAAAAGATTGAAGATGTGTAGTCTAAGGGATGTGGCTGAAGAGTTGCCACCCACGAAGAGCAGCCCAAGTTAGACCAACACGCTGCTATTTACAAAAAGAGCAGAAATGCAAGTATCCCTGATGGAGATAAAGTTCAGGATTTTTGCTTTAAAAAGTCAAACACAATTATGTTCCCACGAGCCCTCTGGTCACTTATTTTTAGTAGTTCAACAATGGAGTGAAGCTATTTATTAGATTTTGTTTCAATGATGTTTTTTCCTTGAGCTGGTTTTTATGGATATTTATTTGGATTTTTAAATTTTTATTATAAGCAGCTGGAGGCTAAGTGCAGATGGGCATGTGGAGGTGGGGGAAAGGCCATCCTATGGGAGATGAACTACCAGACCCAAAGCCCTGCCAGACTCATAGACCCCTGAGTTGGAAGGCACCTCAAGGGTCATCTAGTCCAACCTCCTGCAATGTAGGTATCTTTTGCCCAACATGGGGCTCAAACCCACAACCCTGAGAATAAGAGTTTTATGCTTTTCCAGCTGAGCTATCCCAGCAGCCATTTTCTTCCCACTGAGAGGAAAAACAGTACATTGGTCTTAAGGTCCATGTCCATTTCTTCCCAATGCCATGGAAATAGGAGGGTTTTGGGTCCACCACCAACATGAACCCAGAATACCGTCTTTTTACCTTCTCCACCAGATCACCAACAGCAGAGGAGCAACAACAATGGACCTGACCACAGAGACAAGCACGAGGTGTCCGAAAGGGAACTTCCCACTATCAATGGAGACAGAGCTTTGCAACAAAAATTCCTCTGGCCCCTGGGACATCTTCCCAGACACGATAGAACTGAGGCCTACAATTTTATAATTCAGGTGTGGGGAACATCTGGACCTCTAGTTGTTGCTGAACTGCAACTCCCATCAGCCTCATCAAGCATGGGCAACAGCCTGAAATGATGGGAGCTGTAGTTCAACATCTGGACGGCCAAAAGTTGCCAACACAAGACAGAGATAAAGGTAAAAGAACCCCTGACCATTAGGTCCAGTCGTGGCCGACTCTGGGGTTGCGGCGCTCATCTCGCTTTATTGGCCGAGGGAGCCGGCGTACAGCTTCCGGGTCATGTGGCCAGCATGACTAAGCCGCTTCTGGTGAACCAGACCATTTACCTTCCCGCTGGAGTGGTACCTATTTATCTACTTGCACTTTGACGTGCTTTCGAACTGCTAGGTTGGCAGGAGCAGGGACCAAGCAACGGGAGCTCACCCCGTCACGGGGATTCAAACCGCCGACCTTCTGATCGGCAAGTCCTAGGCTCTGTGGTTTAACCCACAGCGCCACCCACGTCCCCACACAAGGCATATCCACACACACATATCTCTCTCTCTCTCACGCACGCGTGCGCACACACACACACCACTTATGTAACTGCTTAATTCTTCAAAGAATCCTGGTTCTAGTTTGGCAAGGCTGCTGGGAATTTTGTTAGAGATCATCCCCAGAGACTACAGTTCCCAGGGTTCTCTGGGGCTACAGAGGAACTTCCAAGCCAGTTTCGGTCTGTAATATAGGCACCCTCCCTTGATGGACACCCCCCACCAACACAAACACCACCCCCGCCCCACTTTTGCCTGTTGAATTTTGGATTTCAGAGCAAAGCTGACCATTTGAAAACAAAACGTTTTCCTCGGAATAAAATCCAACAGCAGCTGTTTAAGAGGTCAGCAGTTTTAGGCTGCTAAATTGAGACTCGTTAGCGCCGCAAAAAACTGGAAAGCATTTCTGCACGGTGCCAGCATGTAACTCAGCTACTAAAGAGGCAAGGTTGGGTTGGGCTGGTCGCTCCAATGTGCCGTAAGAGAAGCTTTTTTTGCTTTGTTACTAAGCCTGAGAAAAATAGGGTGAGAGTGACTTATTCATTGCTTGTACTGTATAGTTCAGGGGTCAGCAAACTTTTTCAGCAGGGGGCCGGTCCACTGTCCCTCAGACCTTGTGGGGTGCTGGACTATATTTTGGGGGTGGAAATGAATGAATTCCTATGCTCCACAAATAACCCAGAGATGCATTTTAAATAAAAGGACACATTCTACTCATGTAAAAACACGCTGATTCCCAGACCGTCCGCTGGCCAGATTTAGAAGGCAATTGGGCCTTAGTTTGCCTACCCATGGATTGCTAGAGGTTCCCTGCACCTGGACTATATACCTTTCAGAGGCACATGATGCCTTCAACCACGTGCTGATGACTAAATTTCCTCTGCGGGTGGGGGCAGAGGGGTTTAAGTGGGTGGGTCCAAAAGCCAACCCTTTTCTCTCTTGCCTTAGCCTTCCCCAGCCAGCTGGCTCCTGGGGGAAGGGACCTACTGCTCTTGCCAGAGGCCTGGCCTGAGGACTTGCAGAGGGCTTCTGAAATTATGCCAAGAAGCAATAATGTGGATTTAGGATTGCAGGTGGCCCACCCCAGGGACAACTGGGAGAGATTGTCTCAGGATCCGGAGTGCATTGTTATCAATATGCTGATGACCTGCAGCTCCTTTACCTTTAATACCAAGGAAGCTGTTGGCTTAATCACCACCATCATCACAATTTTATTATTTATGTGCAATTAGTTATATGGGCTGGGTAAGGGCTAATAAACTGAGACTTAACCAAAACAAGACAGGGGTGCTTTAGCTCAGGAAAGTGATGCGACTCCAGAACAGGGGTCCAAGCAGTTCTCGATGGGGTGGTATTCCCCCTGATGAATCAGGTCCACAGGTTGTCGGTTTTCCTGGATTCAGCCTCGTCCCTAGGTGCCCATGTGCCAATGGTCAAGAGCAGGCTTCCTCAACCTCGGCCCTCCAGATGTTTTGAGACTACAATTCCCATCATCCCTGACCACCAGTCCTGCTAGCTTGGGATCATGGGAGTTGTAGGCCAAAAACATCTGGAGGGCTGAGGTTGAGGAAGCCTGGTCAAGAGTGTCTCAGCACAGCTTTGACCGGTGTGCAGGCTGTTACTGTTGAGGTCAGATATGGTCATGGAAACAAACATGTTAGTTGCAGCTGGACTTGGTCGTTGCCATGGACCAACCTTTGAAGAGGCTTCAAAACCATCAGAATGCAGCAGCAAGGATGTTCATGGGCACTTGCCCATAGGATCACATTACATCTGACCTACAACAGCTGCATGGTTTGCCATTTGTTTCCAGGCAAAATTTGGAGTGGTGTTTCTTCATCTGTAAATCCCTAAAGGACTTGGGTCCAAGATTCCAGAGGGACCTCTTCCTCCCTATGATCTAGCAGGGAGGACCTTTTCAGACAAATCTGATGTTGTTCTTCTAGTCAAGTTTCCTCTTATTGCTGTTATATATTTAATTTGTGGCTCTTAAATTATGGTTTTAATTGCTATAATCTGCTTCGTGTAACAAAAGTGTATTAGAAAAGGTGGCTATAACTTTTTATGTAAGTAAATAAAATAGAATGGTACATTCAAGTATCCAGAAGAGATGTAACAAAGTGTGAAATGTTTAGTATTTATTCTCCTTTTGTGTGAAACTTCATGCAAACTTTTTTGTTTTGAATGAATATCTTATTACAGCAAGAGGACATTATTCTGAGAATCAAGAGTTGTCAGCTAGAGGTGAACTTTGAAGTTTAGAAGTAAATCTGTAGAACTACTGTCAATATCCTACTTCTTGGTTTGAGTATCAGTTCTGCGGAGATGTCTATTAAGCGTATTGTTTGAACTTTGAAATCTGAGTTGTGACATGGTGGGGGAGGGGCAAACATATCATCCGGCTGAACTGCAAAGAAACCAGTGCAGCACAACTAATTGTTTAAAAGTGTTTTAAAATGGCAATTCTGTGCACACTTACTTGGGAGTAAGCCTGACTGGCAGGCTGGATTTCTGAGTAAATATATGCAGGTTGTCTGTGTGTCATCTAATTGTCCAGTCACAAAGGCCATGCTGAGTCATCAATAGTTTCAGAGTGCTTTTCTGCAGAATATTGTAATCCTTATTTTAATCTGAACTGAACAAGGGCTTTCCACTTAAAAAATAAAGGAAAGGAAACTACAGTACATACATTAGTGGTTTGACAAGCCGCAAGAGACTGGCCTGAGCCTTTTTGCACCCATGTCTCTTAACCAGCAGCTTATGTGAGGGGGGGAGGAGACGGAAGGTGGGGGAGAGAATGATAAATATATATAATGTGGCTTTAGATATGGGAGCCATGCGGTGGAAGAAGCCGGTGGACTCTGGGCTGTATTAGCAGCTCTGGCTGGGTGGCGGGTCACCCTTGTGGTTTGCAAACCAGAAAGGTGGGGTAGCAGAGGAGGAAGAATAATAAAGAAAAGGCTGATCCGGTGTGATTAGTGAGCAAACGGCCTGCAGCAAATCCCATCTGGCACATCCGTTTGATTAATAGCCCAACAGGCGCAAGCAAGAAACGCAGACAACAGGACAGCAGCCTCAGTAAGGAAAGCGAGCGTGGAGTGGGGGGGGGGAAGAAATGAGGGGCAACTCTCAGAGAGGAGAGGAGCAATCCTAGAATTGTAGAGTTGGAAGGGATCCCCGGGGGTCATCTAGTCCAACCCCCGGCAAGGCTGGAATCTTTTTGCCCAGCTTGGGGCTCGAACCCACGACCCAGAGATTAACATGCAGTCAGTTGCAAGGAAGGACAGAAGAAGGTTAGTGCAGCTAGACAGGTGACAAGGAAGGAGCTGGAGACCAGCCGGTCGCCTCTACCTGGGAGCAGCTCTGCAGATCCGCGCGGGGCTTCGCGTGGTGCCTCCTCCGGATGCCTCCAGCTGCACATTTATTAGTTGATCTCTGCCATCCCCGGTGACGCTGCCCACTCCAGAGCGGCGGCGGGAGGAGGTGGATTTCCTTAAGGTGGATCCCTTAAAGCTACAGCTGGCCACTGACTTGCATCTTTCTTTCTTTCTTTCTTTCTTTCTTTCTTTCTTTCTTTCTTTCTTTCTTTCTTTCCCTGACTTTATCCAGCTTGCTGCATTTCTCGTGCTGGAAAGGAAAACGACAACTGTAAAATTAGTTTCTGCACCCCAGGCAGCCAAAAATTCTAAGTAGCAACACTACATCGGGAAATAAACATTCGGTATTAGATGCTTTTAACTCCGCCAAAAGAACTAGGGGAGAAAAGGGGAGCTCGGCAAAACTGAAAAGTAAATAAAAACGAATCGCTCAGCTGATAATGGATGAATGGGAAGAGACGGCAGAGGGCTCTCTCCGTTGGCTAAAATGGAGCTATTTACATGAATAGAATCAGCCACTGAACACTGACACATTGTGCTGTTGTTTGCTTTCAAATGGCAAATAAGAATGCAGATGAGTCGCCCTGTGTGATTTCTGTGATTCAGCACAGAAAGGGAACCACAAGCAGAGGCTGCACATGTAAAACTGTCATGTTCAATAGTTCTTTCAAACTCCTCCAGGAGGTTTCACCTCCAGTACCAGATTTCTGCTGTTGTCTTTTGTCATTATCCCCGTGTAAGATTTCTGCTTTCTGTTGTTGTTGTTTAAATTTGACGTCCTCACAGGTGCCAATAAAAGCTTGGAAATATGAAGAGTGAATTGGAAGAACACCAGAAACGGAGCCCAACATTGGCAAAACAGTAAAACTCGAATGATTTTGGTAGCTGTCCCTATACAATCCAAATTTATTTATTTTTAAAAGAACCCAGAAACATTCTAGCAGTGACATCTCCTGTTAAGGCTGTGACAGCCAAGGTGTCTATGCTCATTCCATTCGCATTACAATCCATAATATTTATCACATACTTATCACATACAAAACCACAAACCAGGAGATCCAGGTTAATTTCTGGACATCTAACATACTGGATTAATGACAGAAATGACAGCTGGCTGGGCTAGGCTGGGATGAATCTCATCCATGCTCGCTAATACCTATTGATAAATGTGTCCTCCATTGATTTGTATAGCCCAAATGCTTCTCAGAGATGCTATTAGTACATCATATTCTGTTGGGGGCCTGGAAATTGGACGGTATAATCCAGTGTGGGTACCATTCAGCTCTATGATGCTAAAGGAATAAACAAGACCTTATGGGCCAGGCTGATTCCCTGTGTAACTCTCAGTGTCACTTCACAACCCTTACAATTTTCTCCAGGCACAACTGCACATGATGCTCAAAATACAGACAGCTTTAATACTTGGCTTAGCATTAATCTCCTTAAGAGTCTCTCCCCTCTCACCCCCCCCCCCCGCATGTGCAGTAAAAGCTAACTGGGGGCCAAACAGGAGGAAGAGCACTAACGGCTTGGCACCTAGATGTGAAGTACAAACAAGAATTAAAACAAGAATATACAAAAATTGAAAGATTACCCTGTTACACGGGGCTTCACAGTTTACTCCTTCCTTCCTTCCTTCCTTCCTTCCTTCCTTCCTGTGGAATGAAGCAGGAATAAGAATGAAAAGAACCTTTTCCTTAGTTAAAGACATTGACCACAAAACGCCTTCTATTTGTCCTCCAAAAAATATTATCAGCACTCCCATGGCCTTCTCCCCTTGTCTCCGGCTGAAGAATCACCAAAAATGCCTCTAGGAAGCTCACAAGCTGGGCATGAAGTTGACAACCATCCCATGGCGATTGTCCCAGACACCTAGGGTCCAGGGGCAATCAGCCTCTGAACTAGGGGCGAGAACACTCATCAACCCCAAAGCAGAGGAAATGCACCTTCAAAAAAGAGGACAAGAGAGCATTTGGGTAACATTTCATAGAATCATAGAATCATAGAATCATAGAGTTGGAAGAGACCACAAGGGCCATCGAGTCCAACCCCCTGCCAAGCAGGAAACACCATCAGAGCACTCCTGACATATGGTTGTCAAGCCTCTGCTTAAAGACCTCCAAAGAAGGAGACTCCACCACACTCTTTGGCAGCAAATTCCACTGTTGAACAGCTCTTACTGTCAGGAAATTCTTCCTAATGTTTAAGTGGAATCTTCTTTCTTGTAGTTTGGAACCATTGCTCCGTGTCCGCTTCTCTGGAGCAGCAGAAAACAACCTTTCTCCCTCCTCTATGTGACATCCTTTTATATATTTGAACATGGCTATCATATCACCCCTTAACCTCTTCTTCTCCAGGCTAAACATGCCCAGCTCCCTTAGCCGTTCCTCATAAGGCATCGTTTCCAGGCCTTTGACCATTTTGGTTGCCCTCCTCTGGACACGTTCCAGTTTGTCAGTGTCCTTCTTGAACTGTGGTGCCCAGAACTGGACACAGTACTCCAGGTGAGGTCTGACCAGAGCAGAATACAGTGGCACTATTACTTCCCTTGATCTAGATGCTATACTCCTATTGATGCAGCCCAGAATTGCATTGGCTTTTTTAGCTGCCGTGTCACACTGTTGGCTCATGTCAAGTTTGTGGTCAACCAAGACTCCTAGATCCTTTTCACATGTAGTGCTCTCAAGCCAGGTGTCACCCATCTTGTATTTGTGCCTCTCATTTTTTTTGCCCAAGTGCAATACTTTACATTTCTCCCTGTTAAAATTCATCTTGTTTGTTTTGGCCCAGTTCTCTAATCTGTCAAGGTCGTTTTGAAGTGTGATCCTGTCCTCTGGGGTGTTAGCCACCCCTCCCAGTTTGGTGTCATCTGCAAATTTGATCAGGATGCCCTTGAGTCCATCATCCAAGTCATTGATAAAGATGTTGAATAAGACCGGGCCCAAGACAGAACCCTGTGGCACCCCACTAGTCACTCTTCTGACTAGCGCATATGTTCGTCTTATATGCAAGTTTAGATGGAAATACAGTACGTCTCACTATAGCTTTGAAGACTGTGACCTGTGTGCTTGCTCAATCTGTTATCCAGATACTAACTGTTGAGGGGCAACTTCAGGGCTCCTGCTCTCCCTTCTTATGGTTCTTGATCATGGGTAGGCAAACTAAGGCTTGGGGACCGGATCTGGCCCAATCGCCTTCTAAATCCGGCCCGTGGATGGTCCAGGAATCAGCATGTTTTTACATGAGTAGAATGTGTCCTTTTATTTAAAATGCATCTCCGGGTTATTTGTGGGGCATAGGAATTTGTTCATCCCCCCCCAAAAAAATATAGTCCGGCCCCCCACAAGGTCTGAGGAACAGTTGGCCGGCCCCCTGCTGAAAAAGTTTGCTGACCCCTGTTCTTTATCTTTGGACTGGATAGCCCTTCAAACAGAGGACTCCTTCAAACAGAGGACTACCCTCTGTAAGGCAGGACACATGGCCAACATGCTCTAAGCATGGAGATTCCATTTAACTTCAAGAGTCCGAAATTAACCTCCTTGCACCACTGTCATTCCTTGGTTCTGCTCATACCAACATTCCCTACTCCCTGGGGAATATGCCCTGTCGGGGTGTTGACATTGTGCAAATTTGTTTAAATTCAATCAGTCAATTGGTTCAAAGTCTTATATCAGATTTCAGCACAATCCTGTGCATGTCTGCTCAAAACACCCGGGAAAGATGTTATAGGATAACAGCCTAAAATGATTTGATTGATCAACCTAAAACTATTTAACTGGTTGACACTTAAACTAATTTGTTTTGTTTCTGAAAGTGGCTTGATACTGCATCCAAAGGAACAAGGTCCAAAACTCCAGCTCACTAGAATTCTGCATAGGCTGGTAGCATGTTGAGGCCTCTCATTTGCAATTCCACATGCTTGCTTCAGTCCTGACCTACTACAATCTCTTGCCATTCCAGGCATCAGGCCCTCTCTGGGAGCGCCTGCCAATTTGCTGAATTGTGACAGAGCGCCGAGCGATTTTTTTGTACTTGGGGAAACAAGACCATCAAGCACATTTTCACTTGAGCAACCTGAGCTGAAATTTGAACTCAATGTCTCTGGAGGCGAAAAGCTCGTGTGCCACCCGCAGATAATATCTCCCAAGGACAGCTGTTTTAGTGCAAAAAGCCAAAGTGAAGCACCTCAGCTCACACCCTCTTTCAGCCTGAACACACCCTTCAGTTAAATAGGGTGCCCAATTTTCACCATGCATCATGTTTTGTGAGTCATTTGGAAACGGGTTCCAAAATGTATGTTCTGTGAAGGATACATTGACAGCCGGAACAGAGACCTAAGCACAGGCCATCCTTATGAACGATATCCTAGTGGAACCATTGACTTTTTTAGGTCAAAGTTGCTTACATTTCCAGGCTTTAGAATGATGCATCTCAGGACGTTTTAAGTCACCTGTGATGGATATCGAGTGAAACCAAGTCAGTCTGCAGCCTGATGGGATATGTCTCTATTGCTTTTACGGAAAAAGCAACCTCATTCTGTACTCATCAGCAGCAAACAAGGTGCAAACTTTTGTGAAGATGAATGGATTAATGAAGTTGAATCAAATTTGGTTGGGCCAAATCCCCCATCAGATAACCAGTGACCATGCCTCTATTATTATTATTTTCTACACGGGTAAATTCACCTCTGTTACTACATGTCAGTGTAAACAGTACTGAACTAGTTTTATGGCACATCTTCCTGTACATTTCTCCCATCCCTTTCTTTATTCCGAAAAATCCAGACTTTGGGGGAAGTTGGTTTGGTGTGCATGACCGCTGTAGCATCACGACATGAATTTGCTGGTCAGTATTTGTAGTTTGCTAAGGGTTGCTGGGAATTATAGCTCTGTGTGGAGTAAAACTACAGAGCTCAGGATTCACTAAGGGAAAGAATGTGTTCTGAATGCTTTGCTGGCATCGCAGGTACACAGCCCAGGTCTTCAAAAAGATGGGAGGACAAAAATAATCATAATGCGACAGTCTGGCAGTGATGTTAGTTTAGCAGGCCTGAGTGAGCAAATTATAGGAATTCCAGAGAAAAGGACAAATGTGGAAGCAACTCCTTTGACCCCTGGTGGAACTTCCCTCCTGATATAATTAGCAGCGTGGGGGGGGGGAGAGTCAGATTTTAAGCAGGACCACACCAGGGAGGAAAGAGTTAAACTTTCTCTTTCCCCGCCCACTGCAGTTCTAAAACCTCCCCTTCAATAAGACCCCTGGTATGGATTTACCCTGAGTGCTTTATGTCATGGGTAGGCAAACTAAGGCTTGGGGGCCGGATCCGGCCAAATCGCCTTCTAAATCCTGCCTGCGGCCGGTCCAGGAATCAGCGTGTTTTTACATGAGTAGAATGTACCCTTTTATTTAAAATGCATCTCTGGGTTATCTGTGGGACCCGCCTGGTGTTTTAACATTAGAATATGTGCTTTTATTTAAAATGCATCTCTAGGCTATTTGTGGGGCATAGGAATTCGTTCATGCCCCCCCAAATATATAGTCCGCCCCCCCACATGGTCTGAGGGACAGTGGACCAGGCCCCTGCTGAAAATGTTTGCTGACCCCTGCTTTATGTGATTCCCATCGTATCTGATGAAGCCCCAAACCTTTCTGTAAGCTATGTCGAATTGTGGCCTGGATTGGTTTATCTCATGTTGAAGTGTGGAGATTTGTTTGTTTGTTTGTTTAAAAAGAGGAGAGTAGGGAGGAGGGGACAAGTTTTCACACACATACAGGAGACTTCAAATGCTGCGGGAGCAAGTTATTTGCTAATTAACAGTTGCATTTCAATCCTCTTGTAAGCAGACACGTTCTAACAGCTGAAGTTCTTTTTATAGCAGCAGAATCTTCTTTGGTACACGCTGAACATTACACTCTAGATTCAGAAGGCATTACTAGCCGGCAAAGGATTTCCTCACTACTCACTGTAAGCAAAGTTGTACCAGGGGGATAAAGAATATTATATATGCCACAGCATATTAAATAGTAATAAAAGCCAAGAGGCGAAGGAAGCAGTTAATGGGCACTTGGCCACACTGCAACATACAAGGTGCAGAATAGATTAACCTGCTACTTTTGTTGTGCACCAAAGTCCTGCAAGCTTTCAAAGTTCCACAGGGGCTTCAGTCACTGGGACTCACATTGTGTTTATTTATAAGACTTATTAGATGCCTTTCAAGGGCAAGTAAGGCAATATACCACACATATTTATCAACTGGAGATGGAGACCCTAGACTCACTTAGGCTCATTCACACTTCCCTTTGTCTCATGATATCTTCCGTTTGTCGCATGATTTCTAGGCAAGGGTCTGAGAGGTTTTTCTTTGGTCTCCCCACTCTACTTGGGAAAACACACCATTTACTGCTAAATCAGAGCAAATGCAGACCTTCCAAGTGTCCCTGTTTTCCAGGCACAGTCCCGGATTTACAGAAGCCGTCCCGGTTTCTGATTTGATCCCAGAATGTCCTCCTTCTCCTTAGGACGTTCCTATTTTCATCTGAGAAATGTTTGAGGGTATGGAGTTATGCGACCCCCCAAGCCAAGGAGATAAGTAACTATACAGCCTTTAGAAGTCATCTGAAGACAGCCCTGTATAGGGAAGGTTTTTTTTAATGTTTAATGTTTTATTATGTTTTTATATATGTTTGAAGTCGCCCAGAGTGGCTGGGGCAACCCCGTCAGATGGGCAGGCTATAAATAGTGTAGTAGTAGTAGTAGTGGTGGTGGTGGTGGTGGTGGTAATAATAATAATAATAATAATAATAATAGTAATAATATGTCCCTATTTTCACTGGAGAAATATTGGAGGGTATGCAACTGCCCAGCTGCAGAAAACCCAATTGACGTTTGCTCCAATTCAGAAGCAAATGGCAGGTTTTCCTGGGGAAAGCAGTAGGATGACAAGAAAAGCCTTGGATCCATGTTTAGAAATCAGGGGACAAACAGAAGCATGGATGAGCCCTTAAATAGGAGAAAAATTGCACTGGACTCAAAGAGACTTACTTTTGAGTAGGCGTGCATATGACTGGGCTGGGGGGGGGACTTTAAACTGCCCTTTGGTCAAACTTTAATCTGCCCTTTGGTAACTACAATACATAGATATAATTGCAGTCATGACGTGGTTGTTGCTGTCTCACCAGAGTGAGAATACTAATGGTCGGTCGGTGCTCAGTTTCCCCAAATTAGGAAAGAATCAAAGCTGATATATTTCTGTCTAGGTGCGCCCAATTGTTGCTGGCGAAGATCCCAAGAGCAGCAAAGGCTGGTTTCCCCAAATTAGCATTTCAGCAGGTACACATGCAAAAAACAAGTTCATGAGAATGTGCGCACTGGCTCATTAGCAGAGCAAGAGTGCACATTTTGGGGCTTTCAGAGATTTATAAGATTCCTGTTTATTTGGTTTTGCAGAGAGTGCATATTTCATATATTTCATATTGTTCAATGTTCCGTATAGATTATAGAAAGAGTTTACATTGATATTGCATTGTTGCACTTGGTCATCGTGTTGCCTTGGATATTACTGATACTGTTTGCAACACAGGGGCTTAATTGTTTGGTTACTCATTAGCAGATCTGGCAACAAGCCCTTGACTGTGGTGTGAACCCCGTACATGTTATGGTGCTGCAACAAACAAGCCAACCTAGATTATACTCAAGACGGCCTTCCTAATCTCCTTTATCAGCCCTGGGAAAGAGAAGAACCCATGGTATGTGTCTAATAGAGGCCCTAATGGGGTATATTAGGAGGTCTGGGAGCATATGGTGGAGAAGATCCAATTCTCTGGATCGGCATTGTGAATCGGTGGAATTAAACTGGAAGCCTGGTTTGGCAGAATGACATCTAATATTTTGTTATTAGACTGTCTGTTCAATCAGTTTGGTATCTATCAGACCCTCTGCCTTAAGTCAATATCCTGCCCAGACAGATGAAGGGAGGAATTATAATCAATCTCTTTCATCTTTTTATTTGGCTTCCAAGAAGCCATCCTGGTTTCTGAACTGCGTATTCCCTTCTTTTCCTCATTGACCTCATAATCTTGTTTTCTACCTCAAAGCAATAATGGGGAGTAATAACATCAGAAAACAAGCAGCCTAGATATCTGGCAACAGCTTGTGGATATTTATATATACAATTTTTTATTGTTTAAAAAGAAAAAGTACATCGAGATACTGAAAATCATAAAATATAGCAAAGTACATCGCCGTTACATTATTTGTTCCCAAAGACAATGAATTCGTTCCAATTGCCAATAAAACCTACACTGTGTTTTCTGTTATTATACTATTTTGCATCGGATATAGGTTGCGTAAAGTTCAGGTTGGGGGCTGTGTGTGGAGAGAACGAGGGAAGGAAGGAAGGGGAGAGAGAGAGAGAGAGAGAGAGAGAGAGAGAGAGAGAGAGAGAGAAGCAAAATCCTCTGGAGGGCAAGCTTGACTCAAGTCGCTTCTATATGGGGCAAGATGTACCACGTGATCTCCTCTTGCCTATTAATGTGAAGGTACGGTATTTCCTTGTTCTGGGTGCTGGTTACACAGGTTGAATGTCCTCCTGCCATTGTCAGGAGAGGGCAGGTTGTCATTCTCAACCCTATTTTTGTGACAACTGTTTTTGATGTTGAATTTTAAATTGTAACCTGCTCTGGCACTTGCTCGTCATGGGCTGGCAATAAATCTATTTGCTTATTAATCTGAAAAGGTGCCAAGTTCAGGGCCCAGTGCAGGTGCAAGTCCTGACATCTTGTTGATAGAAGCCTAGAATACACATTACAGTTATTGCACAGAGAGACCTTCTCTGTTCCCATGTTTGCAATATATGGACATTAAGTATGTTTACAGATTTGCCTGAAGAGACAAACTTTGTATCTGGAGCAGGGGGCAATAATAGAAGCAGCCTTGTGAGTCTTGCATCCTGCATGTTCAGTCCTAGGCATCACCCCTGTGCTGAGTGGGAAAGTGCTGTGGAGGGCTCCTACTTGTGAGTTGACCCCCTTGGTGTCACTGGGGACCCTGAAATAGCAGGATCCTGATCAATTATGTGAGCCCCCTGCTTGATGTGGAGACATTCAGGAATGTGGAGGAGCAGGGGGTGGGGAGCAACTTGCATGAGGACATTGGAGGCATGGCTTTCATGCACGCCCCACCCCTCCATCCACACTTTGGAGCATTTGCATGTTCAGCTGAATGCCTGGGCATGCATCCCATGTTGGCACTGGTACCTCCACACCATCCATTAAGTGCAACTTGGTGACGGGTGTAGACGGGTGTCACACGGTCTTCCTGTGACACTTGTCCCATGTGGATTAAGCACTGTGCAGATGTTACGTTTTCCATGAGACATGTGCATAATCCCCATGCCTTGATCTTGACAGAAACATCTTATTTATACATTTATAAATCACCATACAGTAAAATGGCAGGCACCACTTTTTCCCTCTCCAAAGGGCTCTAGAGCCCATTTACACACGATCTACAAGAGCTGAGGTACAGGAATATGCTATCCTTGTGTCCTCCAGCAGAACCTGTGACAAAAAGACCACTTAGCTATGCCTGAAAGCCCTATGGATGAGATATCATTTACCAAAAATGGGATGGACTGGTTGCACAATGGGAATGATATGCACATGGGCCTTGTCATGGAAGGCTGAGTGGACAGACTAGACAAGGAGCTAAACGATAACTTTATTGTTTCTCTAAACAAGAACAGAACAGCAGCAGGAACCTCCTGATGCCACTTAGCTACACACACAAGCCCAGCGCCACCTAGTGACTAAGCTATGCCATGACACTATCCACACAGGCCTTGAGTCACACACCTTGGTACCAGGTAGCTGTACAGCTCAAACCAGGAACTTTGCAACACCAGGTGCCAGTCCTCTTCTCTTGGCACCAGCAGGGCTGCTGCGTGAAGAAGGAAACTGGAGGTAGTTCAAGGCAGGAGGAGACTAACACCACAGATGAGAATCCTCCTGGTCCCAGGAATCAGGCAATTGAGGACATGGGAAGCTGTCTTAGACCAAGTCAGATGGTTCGGTCAATCTGGCTCAGTGTTGGGACCTTCTGCAACAAACCATGTGCTCACCCACCATGGAGCTACAGCCGTTCCCTGTTCTGGAGAGCCTATCACAAACCACTGCTGGCTGTAAGGCTTCAAAATCCCTCTCTTAATCTGGGCACCTGTTTGTTGCAAGAAGAAGCCACTAAGCTATATAGCCCTTTGAGCTACCAGGCTAGGGGGCCACCAATGCATGTGCCCACCAGGATCTTCTACAATACTTGTGAAAGGTCTCACTAAATATCCCCTCAAAAAATCAACAATGCATGAGGGACAGTTTGCTGTTTCTGTTCAGTTTATATTGGCACTGTTTTGGCTTCTGCGTTGCACACATGCTCATATTTCATTGGATGTCAGGACTGGACAACCAAACCTCCCTTCCATTCAAACCAAGAGTGAGCAAGTGCAGTTGTGGCTGATATAGGTGCTCCCTGCTCCCCATTGATAGGGGAGCTGATGCAGGGAGGGTGCCCAAGCCATCTTTGGTCCTGCCTCTTTCAGATATGGTGGCCATTTCGTGTTACGCCACACCATGGCAGCCATTTTGCGACTGGCACATGCAACACTTTCTCAACATTCCCCCCACTGGTCAAAAAAGGTTGGGCATGTCAGCCGACTCCCTGCCTGCTGCCTCTCCAAGCTGGACATTATCAGGGATTGCCTGCCTGACAGTTGCGATCTGTGGATGGCTGGGTGTAGATTGTTCCATACAAGATTCATGTGTGAGCCTGTTCTCAGGATAAAACGGGCTACTACCTCTTTTCGTTTTAAATGCTCAACTTATTAGCACAAACATTGTGGAGAACGCAATCAACATGTAAAGCAAATTAACTATTGTGGAGCTGTTTCTGAATCTTTACAGGAAAGCTGGCAATTTTCATTCTTCTGCCCTCTCTTCCTGCTTCAGTGATGTTTTGGAAGGTTTTCTACACTAAGCTGACACATGTGTGTCTCTGGCGTAGGACCTAAGGCACTATCCTGGCACAGCCACTCTAGCCGGCTGCTGGAGTTCCTCTCCCAGCTATAGCCACAGTTCCTGGAGCACGAAGGGTCAGAGTTGGATTGAAAAGGCAGCTCCATTCGCTGGACGTTGCTGTAGGTTACCACAATGCTGGGTATCTGGGCTGTAGATGAGAGGTAGCAAGAATCTTCTGCCCTCACGCCAAAAGTGTACTGATCGTCACCTGTCTTAAGAAAGTACGAAAAAGAAGAGGTTAATACACAATGTGCCTGAGTTGACAACAGCCTATGGGGTGGGTGGGAAGCGATGTATATTTGCCACAAGCATTGGGAGAATCCACCCTTGCCAAGTCAAAACAGGCCTCAGAACAATGTGCATGTCAAGAGAGGAGTTCAGTGTTTGTCCATCCCCAAAATCAAAGAAGCAAGGTAGAGGCCGCAAGAATACTCCTGACCCAGAAATGGAAGCAATAAGAACTCCCCACATTGGAAGATTGGCAAGTAAAGATGGTCGAATACGTGGAGCTGGCGAAGCTGATGGGGAAGATTCGGAATCACTGTGATGATTTGTTCCAAAAGGACTGGGGCAAATTTATACTTTATATGAAAGAAAATTGCAAACAGTTGAATACATTTGTAGGTTTAAGTTGAAATGTTTGGTAATGGGAAATTAAGGAGCTGATTTACTTATAAGTAGGTGATTGTTAAAAGATTGATTTAAGGCAAAAAAGTGAATTTAGGAATGTGGAGAAATTGGTAATGAGATATGGAAGTCTGTTAGAGGGAAGGAAGGAGGTTGATGCTTTATTTAAGCAATGTCTTAAGTTATTTTTTGATACTGAAATGTAATAAAATATGGGAAACTTAATAAAAATTATATTAAAAAAGAGAGAGACAAAGAAGCAAGGTAGATACAATGCATGCAACACCTGCTGAAAACCCCCTTTTTTGCAACTGTTAAAGGCACAGCAGCCCTGTTGCACCTCTATTTGGCCACATTCCACAACTTCGGACTGCAAATAGGAGCTACAATTTTCCGGATTCTCCTGCCTGCCAGAAGAAAATGAGCTCACCAGGGAGAATGGCTCTGGAATCTAGAATGGTTCTAGTAACTATGCTACTTTCCTACTTGCAAGAAAGGTTTTCTTTTTCATAGTCAAGCATTAAAAAGTGACACGCACACCTTGCAGTCTGAAGTGGCACAGTCTATTCTAACACCTGAGGACTCTTGACACCTCATTCTGCTGCATGCAGAGACCTGTTCTCAGATTCATGCTACAGATTTACAACAGGGGTTAGCAACCTCCAGACCACATGCCTAATTAGACCTGGCCGGCTCCCCATTTGGACCGCAAGCCCATTTCAGCCAAGCCAAGCCAAGCCAAGCCAAGCCCCTTGCCCCATGTATGATATCATATATGATGTGTGGGCAATCTTGCCACTATGGAACGAGCATTAGGTAGCACCTGTAATGGTGCCAGTCACGCTGATTGAAGCACAGAGTGGGCATACATGGGTGTAAGGCGAGCCTGCAAGCAATCTGGTCTCAAGCTGTTAAGGGTTTTATATACGAATGGTAACATCGTGAACTTGGCCCGGGAGCAAATTGGCAACGGGTGCAGATCTCTGAGCAGAGATGTAATCTGTAGTAGGGTTTCACTCCCATCAGCAGTTGTGCTGCAGCATTCTGCCCTAAGTGCAGCTTCTAGATCAAGCACAAAGAGAAGCTGTGCAAAGAGGCATTGCAGAAATTCAGCCTTGAAGTCACCAGTGTGCTACTTGAACTACTTGTCAGTTTTCATTTCTTAGTACAGAAAGTATTGATCCGATGTGCTAGAGATCTTTCCTATTCTACTTAATTCAAGAGGGTTCTGGAAGCTTCTCTGTGTGAAAGAAACAAGCAGAAGGTTCATGATGCTTGGGTTATTCCTTCAGAGAAGCTGAGTACAGCTGGCTTAAACTAGTTCTGTTATGTCTTCTGTCAAGGTCATGCTGACATAATAAGAGGCCAGAAGGAGCCTGGGTTTCACTTTCTCTTTCTATCTCTTTTCCTTCTGGTGGGGTGTTCTGTATGGTGGTTCCTTGGGTTAAGTACTTAATTTGTTCCGGAGGTCCGTACTTAACCTGAAACTGTTCTTAACCTGAAGCACCACTGTCAGAGCTGCCCGAGGTCCCAGCTCACAAAGGACCAACGCCACTTCGTTGTTAAGTATAAAAGTCTTTATTGAAGTTCAGTTTCACTTTCACAGCCGCAGCGTGCAGCCCTACGTCTCAAACTCTAGACCGCTGAAGCTCCGTCTGAATCTCCTCCCCCCTGACACCAGTTTAAGACTCTAGCCTTGCTCCACCTCTTCCTCTGCTCTTTCCTCCTCTGGTTCCGCCTGTCCGTCGGGGTCTCGCCCTTCCTAGACTCTTCTGACGCTGAGTCCCCTGAATCTTCCCCCTCCCTCCGGCGGGCTTTAGGACCTGGTTCCCAATCCGGGTTTCCTGCTGTCTCGCGCGCCTGTACATTTGAACTTGGCGCACGCGCCCAGCCTGCAACCTTCCTCCTGACCTTTGCACTGCTGCTGTCACTGCTCCCCCCTTCGGGGAGGCTAGCTGGAACTGACCTCTCCTCCGTTCCCCCACTTTCCGATGGAGGCGTGGTCAGCCCTGACTCATCTTCTCTCCCCGCTGGAGGAGACGCTGGTCCTGACACATGTGACTCTTCCCCCCCACTACGCTCTGGTGGGGAAGCTGGTCCTGATGCCCCGCTGCTGCTTTGGGAGTCCCCGCTGGCCCCTTGTTTCTGGTGCGTCCCCCCTGGGACCCCCCTTGCCCTGACCATCGGTGCCCCCTTCTGGGAATCTTCTGATTCGCTGGAGAAGCTTATGGAATCTCTCGGGTCACTGCCATACTCCCCTACGCTGCCCTCGGATTCCTCCCCTTCGCTCTCCATTTCCTCTCTCCCCTGTGCTTCTGCTCCTGAGCCCCTGACAACCACTTTAGCTAATGGGGCCTCCCGCTGCCGCCGTGCCGCCGGAGCACGATTTCTGTTCTCATTCTGAAGCAAAGTTCTTAACCTGAAGCACTATTTCTGGGTTAGCGGAGTATGTAACCTGAAGCGTATGTAACCTGAAGCGTATGTAACCTGAAGCGTATGTAACCCGAGGTACTACTGTATATTGTATGCTTAGTGTTAAGGTTTAGACTTATTATAAATTATTGTAAGTTTAAGTTAAGTCTGCTGCAACTGGATTTCTTATGGACAGTGCCAATCCTGAATGTATTGGATTTGTGACCATAATGCTTATTAGCCTTCAGTGGCAGTTAAAGCTCTGCTGGATAAAATATTCATTGCCTCTGGTCTATTTTGGGGGGATCCTGCAATGTGTTTTAAATTTTTACTCTGCTAACTATACACTGGAATCTACTCTGGATAATACTGAGTAGAATTTCAGTGACACTACTGTGGTCAAGCTCTTCTGGTCCAGAAACATCTGTAGCTGTCGCACCACTTACAGCTGGCGAAAAGTGCTTCTAGCCAGAGGCTACCTGGGTCTCCAGCAACAAAGCTGGATTCAGAATCACGCCAAGACTACGTACCTGTAAGTCTGGCTTCATCATCAGCCCAACACTATGGGGAGGCCACACTGTCCACATTTCCCATAAGTTATTGAAAGCTGGATGGCAACTTACCAGGCTGTCTCCAAAGATGTAGTTTCCAAAGGCTAAGTCCTAAAGAAACAATATAGAGAATTGTGCAAAACGTCCCCAATCATGTTTCCACATAGGTCTTGAACTTGTTAACATGAAGAGTCATTTTTAAATCAGGGGCATGGATAGAGTGGCCTGTTGCAAAAGAAAACAGGGTCACTGCCCGACAAAGAATTGTGTAGAAGAGGGCATTTCAGCAAGTGCCACTTGTTGTGTAAGCTGCACCTGTTGAATTTCCCTCTTCTACACAACTCTCAAAGGTGCAGGAGCCTTTACCACCTGTTCACTTTACATGTGCATCAATTCACTGGCTTGTCCCCAATGCATGTTTACTCAAAAGTAAGCCCCATGTCAGTGCATAGTAAAGTGTATTCTTCCACCTCTGTCTTATGCATGTTTGCTCAGAAGCGCCACTTAAAATTTAAGGGTGCATTAAGGTTGCAACTTTCATTGCATGTACATGTATTAAGGACTGCGGGTTGATTTCAGCAACAAGACTCTGAGCTTGGCAAATTCTTTTTTTTTTTTTTACAGGGCGAGAATGGAGGCTGTGAAATAGTGGATTGGCCCAGGCTTGCACCCTTCCAACTAGCAACTCACCCATCCCAGCTATGCAGAGTGAAAACCGATCACCTGCTAAGTAGCAGTAGATGAATGCAGGAAGAGGTTTGAGCTAATGAAGGGAGGAAGTGACTGCTAAAGATGCAGGAGACTTTTGCGCTTCCTGAACCAACATGTGAATTAAAATGCATTGAAATCCATATTTTTCTCCATTTTGTGATGCAGCACTCTAACCAATAATTCTGTCCGAGACAAAACATATATTATGGGGAAGCGGACACAGAAACGTGTATATTGGTGAAAGTACTGTTCAAAACCGCATTATATTAGGGGAAATGGCTTGCAAAAATGTCTCTATTAGAGGAAATGACATATAAAAGATGTACATTGGGAGAGAGGGGCAGACTTTTAAAATAATAATAATCGCAGACTGATGCAGAAACCAGGCAAATTGAATTTAAGATTGGAGAAACAAGAAACTGGCATGAACAGATTTACCCAGACCTAGATACTGTCCTAGAGAAAGGAGGGCAGACTTTTGGATTTTTTAAAAGAAACTAAGCACTTTTGATTCTCTTTGCCTTATGGAATATGCAGTGGTGACTGGACTATGCTCCCTATGCAGCATACAGAAGATTTACAAAGAGTGGCAAATACTGAGCAGTGAAATATAACAATATGCACCCCTACCACTACCATATTACAGGCCAGAAAATAAACAGTGAGATATTTGAGCTATAGCCAGGGAGCAAACTATTAGCAGTATCAGGAACTGTTGGCAGGGAAAGGCGCTGCTATGCACTGGCCTTCTGGCAGTGTGGTCATAGAATTGTAGAGTGGGAAGGGTCATCTAGTCTAACCACCTGCAATGCAGGAATCTCAACTAAAGTATCCAGGACATATGGCCATCCAACCTCTGCTTGAAAACCTCCAAGGAAGGAGAGTCCACCTTGAGCTCCTTGGAGGAAAAGCGAGATAGAAATGTGATGGATTAGACCAGTGGTTCCCAACCTTTTTTGGGTCATGCCCCACCTAAGCATATCTAAAATCCTGACCCTCCCCCATGACATATAATTCTTATTTTTCAAAAAGTGAAATCCTATTCATGTGGAGGAAGGCTAAAAGGCCATTAACTTGGTTTAAACAAGCTTCCAAATTGCCCCCCTTAAAAATCAAATTGCACCCCCTGCGGGGCATTGGTAACCACGGGATTAGACGGACAGACAGAGATATAAATAAATCTGAGCATGTCAAGTGGGAGGTGTTTAATATATGGCATGGCTGCATTGCTTTCCCTGAACATCCCCATCCCTGAAAGAATCACATGAAATGTTCACACTATGAAAAGAAACCAGCAATCTGGGATATTCACCTCTGCCATAGAAATGTCATCTGCATCCACTGAAGTCTACAAAAGAAGGGAAAGAAAGAGTGTGTAGCAGTGCAGACAGTTCTTACCCCTGGATATGGAGTTGTCACAGCATGATCCTATCCTTCTCTAAGTGCTGTGTGAGAAGGATAATTCCATGTGTAAGTTATCATTGCACTCTCTCTTAATAACCATGCAATGTATTGTGCCCAGTGCCCAGTGCAACTATGACCTGGCCAAATGAGGAACGAGGGGCGACCAATTATTAGGTATTCTTTTCTGCTATCCCAGGACTGGGGCCACCCGTTGCACCAGTGCTGTGCTGCACACGATAATATATGCCCAAATATACCATTAAAAAGGTAAAGGGACCACTGACCATTAGGTCCAGTCGTGGCCGACTCTGGGGTTGCAGCGCTCATCTCGCTTTATTGGCCAAGGGAGCCAGCGTACAGCTTCCGGGTCATGTGGCCAACATGACTAAGCTGCCTCTGGCGAACCAGAGCAGCTCACGGAAACACCGTTTACCTTCCCGCCAGAGCGGTACCTATTTATCTACTCGCACTTTGACGTGCTTTCAAACTGCTAGGTTAGCAGGAGCAGGGACTGAACAACAGATTCCCCCCCCCCCCCGTCGTGGGAATTCGAACCGCCGACCTTCTGATCGGCAAGTCCTAGGCTCTGTGGTTTAACCCACAGCGCCACCTGCGTCCCAAATAAATATACTGTTATGCCCAGTTTAAACGACCATCCCATCCCGTTCCCATCTTACAGGACCAAGAGCAAATGAGATCAGAGGATAGGACTGAGATTATTCCAGCAGCCAATCACAAAACAGCAGCAGGCCCATAGAAGCTGCAGCAGGTGAGAACAGCTCCCTGATCCAGAAGGGCACAGCCTGGGGCCACAGGGCTGAGCTCAAATGCCTCTGGGGGTGTGAATGCAGGAGAGGAAAAGCAGGGAAGTTTGCGATGGGGTGAAGGGGTGACAAGCGCGGAAAGGAATCACTTGCACACACAAAGGCACCCAAGGAAAGAAAGGTTGCAAGCTGAATAAAGTGTGTGTTTTATGCATGGGGGTGAGGCTGACTGGGGGGGGGAGACGGGGGGGGGAGAAGCAACATTGGTTGGAGACAATGTTGCTTTGTTCCCTCCTAGCCACTATTTATAGAAACGCATTATTTATGGGATACGACTGCGGTCACAGGGAAGCGAAACAGTATTTTGGATTTTCCATAACAAAAGGCACCATATAAAAACAAGCCAAGAGAGAGAGAGAGAGAGAGAGAGAGAGAGAGAGAGAGAGAGGTACAAATATTCTGCCAAAGATGCCCTTCTGAGGGCAATAGTGACAGAAAGTGGTGGAGAGCTGGAAACAGAATGCCGGATGTTTATTTTTAGGAGAAGAGGGGCATCAAACTAAGTTTGCCAATTCCCCTGTGACTTTGGCAGCAATCTGATGTGCAGAATGGAAAGGACCAACAGCAATGTGCACATCCCAGCAATGGAATGTGATAAGGAAACGTCCCCCTGTTAGAAAATGTGAATGCCAGGCTGCTGTCAAAGACACAGAAGGAGGGCTGGTGCAAAGACAGAAACGGTAAGGTAAAGGTAAAAGGACCCCTGACCATTAGGTCCAGTCGTGACCGACTCAAGGGTTGCGGCGCTCATCTCGCTTTATTGGCCGAGGGAGCCAGCGTACAGCTTCTGGGTCATGTGGCCAGCATGACTAAGCCGCTTCTGGAGAAACCAGAGCAGCGCATGGAAACTCCGTTTACCTTCCCGCCGGAGTGGTACCTATTTATCTACTTGCGCTTTGATGTGCTTTCGAACTGCTAGGTGGGGAGGAGCAGGGACCGAGCAATGGGAGCTCACCCCATCGTGGGGATTCGAACCGCTGACCTTCTGATCGGCAAGTCCTCGGCTCTGTGGTTTAACCCACAGCGCCACGTGCCCTGGTTAAAAACCAGCTTCAGGCAGATCTACATTAAAGGGTATGTGTTTATGCCTGGCTATGACAGATCAGTAAACCAAAATGTCTTCACCTATCATCGTCAGCATTCACACATACAGTGCACACTATTTCCCTTATCTTGGGTCCATCCCACCAGTTTCCACCCTTAGAAGGAGCACTCAGTGGTACATGCTGGGCAGAAGAACAATACTATGGGGAATGTTCTTCAAGGTGGGTTCTGCTCCTCTTGTGACAAATCTTTGTGTTCTCGGATGTGGGGAAGTGTCAAGACTTCCACTAAGTGTTCAGAGACTCAGAGAATCGTAGAGTAAGAGTTGGAAGGGACCCTGAGGATCATCTAGACCAACCCCCTGCAATGCAGGAAAATGCAGCTGTCCCATATGGGGATCGAACCCGCGACCACCCTGTAACCAACTGAGCTATCCAGTGTTCATCAAATGACAGGACTGGGCATGAAAATGCTGCATTAGGAGGGGTAAGTTACGATACAGGCAGCAGAGTTTTTCTTTTTAAAAAATGCTCTGCCCAATCTTATCTGCCACGAGCCTCATAAGTTCTTTTTCAGTGGCTTTTGAAAGATTCCTTGCTCCCCACAGCACATTCTCATCAGCACTGCTCTCCCCTGCTTATGTTTGGCCTGTGCTTTGCATAATGATTTCCGTACAGTTGCCGGGCACACGGCATTTGCTGTTTTGTGCTGCGGCCAGCCCTCCCCTTCAAATGTTACTGACACAGGATCTCCCATGCTGCAGAACTGGCAAAAGGAATAGCACACGTGAAAATCGTAATTAGTGAAGTGGGAGTCGCTTGGCTGCCAGGCATCTTTTCAAATTAACAAGATGAAATAGGTGACAGCTGCTTGTGGGCTGGTGTTGGAGATTGCGATCGTGCCAATAGGTGTGAGAAGAGGAAGGAGATTAGAGTGGTGTCACAACCGAGCCAGGATATGTGCATGGACTTGTTGTGGTTTCTATAGGGAAACACTCTTGTTTTTAAAAGGGAAAGCATATCTCACAAATGAAATGGACAAACTATTAAGTTCTCCTCTACTTGAGTCTCCTAATGGCAGCTTTCTTATACAGGTTACTGAAGGCATTTGGGAGGAGGGGATGGAAAGAGAAAGAGAAAAATTTACTGACATGGAATAATACAAGCTGAGGCAGAGATCTGCAGGCCTGTCTGCTCTGAGAATAGGACGTTTCGTTACCTTTTCGAAAATCCCTGAATCGTGGCTTTTCAGTTTAGATTTGACTTTGACATCGTTCATTTCTGCCGTGGTATCTTCACCCATCTCGTACGAAACTTGCCCGCTAGCACCTCTGGAGTTCAGACTAGAGATATCCGCCTCTGTGTCAGTCCATTCCTGCAGCGACAGGCCAGCATGAAAGTTTTTCAGAGAGTCTCTTTGGGTTTAATGACTTTCCCTCAATCAGTTCAGTTATGTGCCAAATGGCTCTCATTAGAGAAAAGAGCCAGAAATCTGAAAGGGACTCCAACAAATCCTGTCCTGGGGCCAGCTTAGACAATCAGCAAAATCAGGAGGTGGGGCTGCTCCGAGACTGCCCCCGTTCAGGCTCTCTCCCCCCCCTCTTTTTAAAAAGCAGACTTTCCTACTGCACAAATGCCCTGTCAGACACCCTGCACAGAATAAAAAAGTCCAGTGAACACACAGCGTTCTTTGCTCCTTGCTTACACCCTATATCAGTGATGTTATCTCCAAAGGAGTCAGTAGTTCTTATCTACTTTACAGCGATAATTCATTTGTGGCTCTGCCTTGTGCAGTAATGTTACCCGCCTAGAGAAGAGGAGGGTACAGTCCAAATGAAGGTGTTTTAATACGGTTTGGGTAGTTTCAAGTATGGAAACGGAGCGCATTCTACCCTTGTAGCCCTGTGCTTAATAAACACATAAGGACAACAAAAGAGGATTTTACAAGCCTTTTCGGTTGCTAAGAGTCTTATACTTTTCTGCCTGGAAAGATAAAACACCCACCAAGTATTCTGCAATGGTTTGAGGACCTCACGGAGCTACTTACATTTGAACATATGTCATATAAACATCATTTTTGTGTGGATACCTATCTGGGCACCTGGAGGGCTTGTATCAATTTATATGTTCTACATTAGATGTACATACTGATGCTTACAGCATCCATAATGTGAACTGATGGTGGGTTGTTGTTGTTGTTAGTATTACTCATATATTATTTTTCTTTTTAATCAAATTTAACTATTTTTTCATTAGCTATTTCATTTAATTTCTGTAATAATGTCCCCTCTTCCTTTTGTTTGTTAAGCTTACAAATAATTATTTTTTTTAAAAAACCCAGAATAAACCTGTGTCTCCCGCGTGCTCTCATTTTTCCAAGTGCACATTTTGTATCCCATTGCATACCAACCTCACCCTGTCCTTGACTGAAAATAATAAACATTCTGTACACATTGAGCATATCAGGGACATGGTTTGACCAGGGTTACCCAGACTTGGGTTGTTGGGCTACAACTTCCATCGTCCTTGACCACTGGTCCTGCTAGCTACAGATGATGGGAGTTGTAGTCCCAAAACAGCTTGAGACCCAAGTTTGGGAAACTCTGGGTTGGACCAAACCTTTCCCCCCAATATGCTTGATTTGATATCTATTACCCTCAGTCCTTGGCATTGGTCACTAGCCCCCATTATAGTCTTGTTGTGACAGTGAACAGCTCCAAGCAAGGCCAGGGCCAGACTTCAGGGGACACTATGCATGATTTAGCTGATGGGACCCACCCCACAGTCACCAATGCCCCGCCAGAGCAGCCTCCTCCCCAGATTTTGTTAAAGGCCTAAAACAAATTGTGAGTTTTAAAAGCCTTTGTAGCTGCAAATCAGAGCAGCAGCGCAGTAATAATACAATAATAATAATTTATTATTTATACCCCGCCCATCTGGCTGGGTTTCCCAGCCACTCTGGGAGGCTTCCAACAAAATATTAAAATACAGTGGTCTGTTAAACATTAAAAGCTTCCCTAAACAGGGCTGCCTTCAGATGTCTTCTAAAAGACTGGTAGTTGTTCTTCTCTTTGACATCTGGTGGGAGGGTGTTCCACAGGGCAGGTGCCACTACTGAGAAGGCCCTCTGCCTGGTTCCCTGTAACCTCACTTCTCGCAGTGAGGGAACAGAAGGCCCTCGGCGCTGGACCTCAGCGTCTGGGCAGAACGATGGGGGTGAAGACGCTCCTTCAGGTATACTGGGCCGAGGCCGTTTAGGGCTTTAAAGGTCAGCACCAACACTTCAAATTGTGCTCGGAAACGTACTGGGAGCCAATGTAGATCTTTCAAAACCAGTGTTATGTGGTCTTGGTGGCCGCTCACAGTCACCAGTCTAGTTGGTGTGTTCTTGGCCAGCTCATTTGGAGGTGGAGCCAAACAGTTAGGTGGCCGCTATGAATGGAAGCTGAGTTTGGCTCCTAAACTGTATCCACACACCTCCGCTTGGGCCTGGCAATAAGTGGTGGTTTGAGCTGATGAAGGGCCCTTCTATGCCTTGGGCCCCTAGTAGTGTGGTAGGAGAGCTGGGGGGGGGATTCACATCTGGCACCAATGTACCCCTTTGGTTTCAGATAGTATATGAGTAAAGGTAAAGGTAAAGGGACCCCTGACCATTAGGTCCAGTCGTGGCCAACTCTGGGGTTGTGGCGCTCATCTCGCTTTACTGGCCAAGGGAGCCGGCGTACAGCTTCTGGGTCATATGGCCAGCATGACTAAGCTGCTTCTGGCGAACCATAGCAGCGCACGGAAATGACGTTTACCTTCCCGCCGGAATGGTACCTATTTATCTACTTGCACTTTTGACGTGCTTTCGAACTGCTAGGTTGGCAGGAGCTGGGACCGAGCAACGAGAGCTCATCACATTGCGGGGATTTGAACCGCCAACCTTCTGATTGGCAAGCCCTAGGCTCTGTGGTTTAGACCACAGCGCCACCGGGTCTAAAAAGCATGGGCACAAATTTTTAGGGCCCTCCTACGGCTATGGTGGCTCATTTACCAGAAGTAATGTATTAATCATTAACTCTGGAAGTGTATACTCGATTCTGACCCCACTAAGCCTCCTGGTGTATGTTTTGCTCTAGGGAGCTTAGTTTGGTTAGAATCAAGTATACACTTTCAGAGTTAAAGCTAAATACAATACTTCGGGTAAATGAGCCACCATAGCTGTGAAAATTTGTGTCCCGGGCTTTTAAAGACCCATCTACCCATGTCATATCTGAAACCAAAGGGGCGCATTGGTTGCCAGATGTGAACTATATTGGCATTATTTTCAGCAGGGAATGGCAACCAGGTGGCAGTATACCATAATGACAGCTTGCTATTGTGCTCAGGGACCCCAATCAGAACAAAATCTACCCCCTGCCCCTATTGAAACCCATTTTGAGGCTCAGGAGAAGGAAGGGAAGG
This sequence comes from Podarcis raffonei, assembly GCF_027172205.1. Lineage (NCBI taxonomy): Eukaryota > Metazoa > Chordata > Lepidosauria > Squamata > Lacertidae > Podarcis > Podarcis raffonei. Next base: position 25,279,986 of record NC_070606.1, read on the forward strand.
TTTTGCTCTCCCTCCTCTCAGACGTCTCACTGACTGCGACCTACTTATTTTCTCCCACAGAAATCAGCAAGTCTCTTTCCTATCTCAATAGTTTTGTTGCTTCTTCATCACATCAGAGTATGAAAAAGAGACAGGAACTTAAAAAAAATAATAAATCTACATGACGCCATCATTTCAGGCTAATCATTCTGAAGTATAGAGAGACACCTGAGAGATTTTGGCCTTGCTGGAAAGAAAGGCCCGTTCTGAAAAACAACAAGGAGCCACAAAAATAATTCATGGAAAAACTAAAATATTTATCTTGTCTCATGTAGAAATGCGTATGTTGTACGAACATGGGCATTCCCAAGTTGGCTTTATTTTAGCAAGATCTGCTTTGTTGTATTTTTAATCAGGGATATAAAATAGATGGAGTGCAGAACCCACACAGCTCCGAAATCTGTAAGAATTCGGAGCATGTCAGCCTCCCCTAAAAGCACATTAACCTAAAAACGTAACAGCTTAGGGGGCATAATAGCATTTTTGTGTTTTCAGAGCTCGTCTAAAAAAATAAAAAACTGGTTGGAAAAGAACACATTATTGTGCCTTGCATAGCACAGAAGGAAAGTCTCTCGGATTCCAGTGAAGTGAAGAACCACTTCCGGCTTCTTTGCAAGTAACCACTAAGTACTTAGCAGTGATACAGCAAGCTGTTGAGAGCTTCTGGTTGCTGGGAGGGTGGGGGGATCCATTGATGGATTTGTCAATTTGTCTAAATCTGCCAGCAAATCTCTTTCTAAATTCAGCCTGCTTCACCCTACAGAAGCATTAGCCCTCACGTCAAAAACTCGTTTCCTTCCCCCTTCCCCCATGAGGGCTGCATTCTATGTTATTGTTGCAGAACAGTACGATCACATCTTGCATGCAATTAGGTTGCGCTATTGCAACCTTGCACAGCTGGCTTGTTGAAACGGCACAAATTATTTGCATGCAAGGTAGAGAGCCTGGCACAGAGAGAGCTTTTAAGCTCTCTGCCTTGCTCACAGGGATCTTGAATTGTCTCATGGGAACTTGGATGGCCCTGTGAGAGCCTCTCAGAGCGCTGTAAGCTAGGTGGAGAGCTTAAAACCTCCCTGCCTCGCTTGGGAAAAAAGGGCGGTTATGTGGAGGTGATTCAGGTATATGCGTTTTTGCATCCCCAGAACACACACAAGACATGGCCTCCCTCAAGTAATAAAGGTAAAGGGACCCCTGACCATTAGGTCCAGTCATGGGCGACTCTGGGGTTGCGGCGCTCATCTTGCTTTATTGGCAGGGGGAGCCGGCGTACAGCTTCCGGGTCATGTGGCCAGCATGACTAAGCTGCTTCTGGCAAACCAGAGCAGCGCACGGAAACACCGTTTACTTTCCCGCTGAAGCGGTACCTATTTATCTACTTGCACTTTTATGTGCTTTCGAACTGCTAGGTTGGCAGGAGCAGGGACCGAGCAACGGGAGCTCACCCCGTCACGGGGATTTGAACTGCCGACCTTCTGATCGGCAAGTCCTAGGCTCTGTGGTTTAACCCACAGCGCCACCTGCATCCCTCCCTCAAGTAATACCTCACTCTTTATGTATGCAAAAATCTTGTGAACTAGAAGTTCAGACTTTAGGTGAATTCAGCCATGATCAGACAAGGAGTCTAAAAAGAGCCTTCATATATCACTGGGCTACAATTCCCATCACCCCTGACCATTGGCCATGCTGGCAGGGCCGGATAGAAGCTGGAGTCCAACAACCTCTGAATGGCCACAGGTTCCTTATTCCTGCTCTACATGACCAGAAGCCTCTGGCTGCCTGTAGCAGGTGCTACTGCTGGTGAGTTCTTTTTTTAGCCTTCTCTCCGCTGTGCTGTTGCGAACCCCCTCATCCACCTGCTGGCAGTTCAGGGATTTTTCTTGCAGCACCAGAGGCTCCCCACTTGTCGAATGCTCTCTCTAGGGAGACTCGCCTGGTGTCTTCATTATACACGTTTAGGTGCCAGGCAAAAATGTTTCTCATTAATCAGACCTTTGGCTGATTGACATCTGATGTCCTTTTAAATGTGTTGTGGACGGGAGGACTATTGGGTTGTCTTTGTTTTTATTTTTATTATGTATTCTGTGTTTTTTATATTGTGAACCACCCTGAGATTTACGGGTATAGGGCGGTATTAGTAAATACATAAATAAATAATAATACTATCTAATAGCTGCTACAGCCAGCCAGAGGCTTCTGATCACATGGAAGCTCTTTTGGGGCTTAGTACGGGGTGAGCGCCCGTTGCTTGGTCCCAGCTCCTGCCCACCTAGCAGTTCAAAAGCATGCCAAGTGCAAGTAGATAAATAGGTACCGCTTCAAGTAGATAAATAGGCACCACTCCGGCGGGAAGGTAACCGGTGTTTCCGTGCATTGCTCTGATTCACCAGAAGCGGCTTAGTCATGCTGGCCACATGACCCAGAAGCTGTCTGTGGACAAACACCGGCTCCCTCGGCCTATAGAGCGAGATGAGTGTACAACCGCAGAGTTGTCCGTGACTGGACCTGACGGTCAGGGGTACCTTTACCTTTACCTTTACCTTTAATACAGATCTGTAAACCTCCAGAGAGATTCCAGAGATTTTGAGCTCCGTTTGGGTCTCAGTTATAGAATCATAGGGTTGGAAGGGACCCCGAAGAATGCAGGAATCACGACTAAAGCATCCCTGTCAGATGGCCATCCAACCTCTGCTTAAAAACTTCCAAGGTAGGAGAATCCACCACCTTCCAAGGGAGTTCATCCCACTGTCGAACAGCTCTTACCATCAGAAAGTTCTTCCTGATGTTTAGTCAGAACCCCCTTTATTGTAACTTTGAAGTCATTGTAGAACAACAATGGAGTCGCATCCATTGCTCAGCTATTGTTTGCCTCTGACTGCATCTGCTGCTGGCATGTGGTCCCAGGAAGGTTCCTCACCAGTGAATGTGGCCCTTGGGCTGAGAAAGGGTTCCCCACTGACGACTTAAGCATGGACATGTCTAATCTATGCCCACCAGCTTGCTGCACATCCCTTTCATTGATACTGTAGATTAGACAATGTAGATGAAGGTTATCCTTACAGATTCACTGTCTGAGACAGAGGAGAGCCGTCTGTTTCCTCTTGGCAGCCCATTCATATCAGAGGACTGGCTGGTGACAGTGAAACGTCTGGTGGAAGGGAAGCTGTTAGATCTGGAGTCCTTATGAGAAACCCTTAGCAGAGATCCAAGGCAGGGAAGAAATTTTGCAATCGCCATTCTAAGGGATAAGAAATTAAGCCCATCAGTATTTTTTCTACCTCTGCAAGCACAAAACACAGACTAAAACATTTTTGTCCTTTCCGACACAAGCTAAAAACGTACATTCATTCAGAGAGGGAGAGGCGAAGAGCGTGAGAGAGGCCATATTGAATTAAAGACCTTATTGGACTATAAAAGGATATGACTGCACTGTGGAATCCAGTTTACAGTTGTGTGCATCAGCCCGTTCACAGGCAGAAACACATGTTGACGGTGTTCGTTCCCACCAGTATCAAAACATAGCAGGAAATCCTGATTGCTATCTGCATCATGAAATGTGAAAGGAAGCTGCTCAGATGAATGTGTACTCTTTGGGTCTGCAGATGTGGTTCGGGGCCCTGCGTATGACATGTAAGCTGCCTCCAGTCAGGCATCCCCCTTGCTAGATTAGGAGTGTGTCAATACAAAAAGGAATGGACGCTTGCATTTTCATTTCAGCTGGCAGAATCTCCACATGGTGGGTGAGCAGTCCATGTGTGGCAGCTTGACACCGTGGACCTCTGCTGCTACTCGGTTTTCTCCTAGCGAACAACAAAACTATCTGATCTTAAATACCGACATGCCTGCAAACTTCACCGGCATGCATACCAGTCACTGTATATATCACTGTATATATATACTCATTGTGCAGTCATATGATCTTTACCATTCAAGAACTGTCAAGCAAAGAGACTTCATCAATTCAGCAAAAACTCATTTTGCCTGGGGTTTTTTCTGACTTTGCATTTAAGATGGAGTCGATTTGAGTCGCCAGATGCTGGGATTTTTGACAGCTGAGTATAGCTGAGCATAAGAAGGGGGCTGTCGATGGGTGCTGCTTGTGAGAAAAGCTGCACCTGCTTAAATCCCCTGTATGTGCACTTGTAAATTGTTACTAGCCTGCTGAGATGCTAGCATCAATTTCCATGCATGACATGGGGCCAGAGTGGCTAGTAAAACAATTTTTGCCTTTTCACTGTGGGCTGGTGGAGGAGGGATGGGTCTGATGGATGGGTTTTCCTCCCTCCTTAGTCAGTGTAGAAACCAAGCAGACTGGCAGAGGAGGAACAGAGAGATCAGGCCCTCCTCCTTGAGCCCACTCGCTCATTGGCATGGAAACCTTACTGCCGACACCTACCAGGTGAGATGTTAAATATGAGATAGTGTTAATATGACAGAAGTGGCATCCCGCATTGCTTGCGGTTGCCCTAAAAGAAGACCTGTCACTGGTTGCAAGCCCCAGTTCTTTACAAAAGGTGAAGCTTACCTGTATTTGGGGTGGGCAATGGCGTAAACGATTGGGTTGTAGATGGATGAAGCTTTGGCAATCACTGCAGGTATTGTGTTCATTAAGGGAGTGAGCACATGGGAGTACCTAAAGCAAAGCAAACACACTTTCTTAGATTTAATTCTGCCAGGGTATGGCTACTGTCCCTTTCCCCCTTTTACATAACATACTGTACTTTTGAATGCTCCTCCACAAAGTTCTTCAAAGTGCTAGTCCACACTGGATAAATTCAGACACGCAAAATCTTCTAAATGATGCACCTCGGCTGAACTTAGGAGCACATTCACATGGAAAACAGATTTATCAGCCTCCTCCCTGCCCAAAGGCATGCATTTAAAATAATGAAAAACCTTGATCTGAAGCAGCAACTCAGCAACGGCATAATTAAATAGATAATTAAGTAGATTAAAAGCAAGATCCTCTATTAAAACAGCAACATCACCTGTCCAACACTGCAAAACAATGCACACAAGCAATTAAAAAAACAAATCGCTGAAGCACAGCATCAGCAATTGAAAAAGAACACTGTGGCCATTAAAAAAAATTCAACAACAAAAAAGTGGCAGCTGGAGTAAAAGCAGGAAGAGCAGGAAGGAATGCCCAACAACAAGTGGAATCAACAGCATCTGCCTTGGTAGAAAAGTGTTTTGAAACGAGAGCATCTTCACCTGTTAGCTGAGAAGTGCTATGGAACTGGTCCTGTGGCTTTCCACTGGTAAGCTGTTCCATGGTGTATGAATGATGAAGAGGAGGCAGCCATGACCTTTTCTAATTTTATTGGGGGACAGTGATATGAAGGCACATAAGGCCACCATATCACTGAAGTACAGCAAGTCTGGATATGGTTAGTGTCTGGGTGGAACAACCTGTGTGCCACCAGGGGTTCCACGACTGAAGGAGGGATGGGTGGATGACCAGGCAAAAACCTTCCCTGTGATCTCAGAGAAAGAGGACCACAAGGAACTTATGGCAGTTGTGAAGCCAAACTCCAGCTTGTTTATTTATGGAACTAATATCCTGCCATTCCTCCCCAAAGCTGAAACGCCAGCCAACATTCCTGAGCTTAAGCTGGAGATACATTTCTTTTGTTTTGCTCTGAACAGAAACTGAGTTACAGAGTTCTGCACCAGTTGAAACTTCCAAGCCAGCTTCAAGAGCCATCCACAGATATGATTTGAGCTTTCTGGAGATGATTTCTGCAGCCACAACAACGGCATCTTTTTCAGCCATTAAGAATATGGGCTTTCCCCCTTAAGTAGCTGTGGCTTTATCTGTGTTACAGTTTCCATGTCAAAGCATCCCTGGGGATGGTGGGACAGGTGGCATCATGTGGAGAAAGTTTAGGTTCGGGGTTTGTTTGCTTTTTGCATGTCTGCACTGGCCAATATCCTCAATTCTAGGTAAATCTAAAAAAAAGTGTCTATAAGATCAAATACCGGGAGTTGGGTGGCTAACACATGCCACATTTATAATCTCCTCTACTTTGGTTACAGCTGCCGATTATAAGGAACTTCCTGCAGTAAAGCACCTGGATTCATTGGTTGGCCATTTGTAGTGTGCTTCATTCACTGTTTCTGTTCTCATTTCATTTCCCCCAGGCCCCTTGCAGACATAACAAGATTTTTTGATTACCCTGCAAAAGCCAGCAAAGCTACCATCGAATATGGAGACCAGGAGAGGACATAAAGCAAGATGATAACCAGGGCTACTTTGGCCATTTTCCATTCATTCGTCATCCTCTGGGACAGCCTTTGAGATTCTTTTGTACCATCTGAACTGATGGTTTGAACAGCCCTGAGGAAAAGAACAAAACATGAATGAAGGAACAAAAGTGAGGTCTGCTTACGCAGAATGCCACTTGTTTATTTATTACTGGGTCAACGCCATTTATATCCAAAGATCCACTTTCATCAATGGAAGCACATAGATGTGTTTGTGTTGTCAATTTGCCCTTTTCACAGATGCAGCTTCAGCAGTCTCTGAAAAGCCATTTGGGAGGGTTAGGGGCTCTCAACATAGGAAGCCAACTTGTGCTGAGTCAAGCTATATGTGCATCAAACCCAGTGTTGTCTCTGACTGTTTTGGTGGCTCTCCAGAGTCTCAGGCTGGGCTCCTTCCCATCATCAGCTTTTTTATATTTTACCAGAGTTGAACTTTGAACCTTCCACAGGCAAAGCACATCCACACTGAGCCATTATGGTCCCTCCTTCTTCTGCTCTGGAGCAGAATGCAACATGATGGAGGGAGCTGCATCTGGGGCAAAATCACAAACGCCAATTATATGAGAGTGCTTCTGCTTCTACATGTGGATCTTTGAGTGCAAGCATGTAGTTTTCTTTCCCCCATATAATCAGTCACAAGATTCTCATCCACAAGAAGCAGCTGGTAAATCGGGCATGAAAAATTCAAATCTTCGGCATGTGCTGCCAAAACCTTCATTATCTTGCCAGGCTCATCCATCAATACAAGCTCAAAACTGTTTCAGAGATGTTGATTTGTTATCGTTACCATTAAAGGGACCCTAAGAATTACAGCTCTGAGACAAAGAGGGTGCCAGAGATCTCTAATATTGGCACCTTCAAAAAAACTGCATTTCTCAACTTCAACAGGGCAAGAGATTTTCAGCGAGGTTTAAGCCTGCAGTGTAGAACTGCCCATTGTGTATACCCCTCAGACGGAGAGTGCAGTGTGCATGCAATGCCATTTTCAATCTGATCATGCTGCAAAGGTGTCAAACTTCTACCCTCCCTTCTACCTGTATCATTCTTTTTTCACTTAACACGCCTTCTCCCCATCTTTGGCTTTATGCAACAAAAATGCAGGTGTCATTTCTTATTAGGTGGGATAGCACAGTTGGTAGAGCATGAAACTCTTAATCTCAAGGTTGTGGGTTCAAGCCCCATACTGGACAAAAGATTCCTGTATTTCATGGGGTTGGACTAGATGACCCTCAGGGTCCCTTCCAACTCTACAATTCTATAGAATAACAATTATAGAGTTGGAAGGGACCCTGAGGATCATCTGGTTCAACCCCCTGCAATGCAGGAATATGCAGCTGCCCCATACAGGGATCGAACTTGCAAACCTGGCATTATCAGCACCGCATTCTAACCAACTGAGCTATCCAGGTTCTTGATGATTCTGATTCCTGTAGATGACCACACATGTTCCTCATTCCTTCCTGTGCCTATCAGTCCTGGGGAAGGATTCTCCAAAACAGCTCTCAACAGCAGCAGAAGCAGAACAAATTGTGCAAACTATGAAAACAGAGGCAAACTGGACTAATAATGATGCTTTAGAGTAGACCCACTGTAATCAATAGGACTTCTCAATCAGTGTGCTCCAAGCATCAAGGGAGTCTGGATCTAACCCACCATTAAGTGCTTTCAAAAGAATACATTAAATAAAGCAAAATCTAATTAAAAAAAGATGGGAAAGGGGGACAGACACAAACGAAGGGAAATAACCATTGGCAGAATTTATACAGGTTGCAGAATTTTGCTTTCCATGTTCGTTTTAAAGCAAAGAGTACAAACAGCTCTGAATTAGATTTACCTTCCATCCAATACATCATGTCAGTTCTTAATTGCAACCCTGGTTCTCATTCATCTTTGTAAATTAGACTCAAGTAAAATCTGATTCGTCTCTGTCTGTCTGTCTGTTCCAATCCTCGGATAATTCATGGAGCTATTCTCCAAATCAGACTCCCTAATATCTCTCTGAAATCTGATCCAAGTGCCTATCAAAATGATGCGGGAACTTGGTGCAGAATCTACAGCCATTTTTGCCTGCACTCCATGTTCCTGTTTTGTTTCCTACTGGCTGGAGGTCACAACTTTGGGGGGAAGGGGGTGGGGGGCAAAGTAACCTTCCACTAACGCAAACAATGGGAAGCACATGCGTGACTCACCTGTTTGTATTCCGGATGGCTCTGAAAATGAAGAAATAGCTGTATATGATGGCAATTAGGGGAATGAAGAACACAAAGCAAAAGAGAAGCATTGTGTAGGCACGGACCGATGGGGTGAAGGTAATATAATCCCAGGAGCAAGATGTCAGGAGGCCTTCCGGAACATAAGCACCTTAGCGGAAAGACAAGGGGGGAAAGTAAGCTTTCCCTCCAAAAGTTATTGGAACTTAAATTTAAAATGCAATCAGAAATTTAATTTCAAGCTTACTAAAGCTGTGCAATAATGCTGTAAACCACATTTCAGAGGATAGCCTTTTGCTTGCTTGCTTTAGAAAGTCTGTAGTTAACTCATAGGATTCATTGCCGCGTAATCATGTGGCAATTTAACAACTAGCTAATTTATTCTGGACTATGTTTTTGTGGACTACAGACCACCTTATCAGATCCATGAACTGTTTTCCTGAGTTGCCGATCAGCAATAGATAATACTGAGCTGGGTGGACCAAGACTAGGTGACTCTGTATAAGGCAGTTTGCTTAGCAAGGGAATAGTGAAAATCACCAGTATGCTGCACATGTGCAAGTGAGTTGTGCTTGCACAAGAGATTTCCACTTATGGAAGAGACCTTGGGATGCAAGCTATTGCACTGAGGTGATTCATATGCTGAAACTGAACAAAGACAATAATACAGGTCCATTATGAATTTGTGTTACAGTGTAAACAAGTTCAGTGCAGCTCAGATCCTCTCCTTGCTTCAGCTCCTAGAAGACTCCTGGTGTCCCATTACAGAGATGGTTTTTAATTTATCAACCTTGCTCTGGCCACAAGCTAGATTGTGCAGACTGACACCTCGCTATTCCCTGCTGCTAATGGGAGGAGGTTTATTTGATAGGCTTTGCTGAACAACTAACACATCTCCTTTTGTTGGCTGAAAAGAACCATACCTCTCGTGACCAAGCACAAGATGAAACAGATTATTAAAGCTCTCGATAAAACCACCAGCAGAATAGAAATTAATTTGGTACATATAATTAAGTTTGCGGTTAAATAAACATTGTTTTTAAAGAAACACAAAAGAAATAGGAACTATTCTCCTGATGGATGTTGTGTAGGAATGCAATTAACTGCGGACATTAAACTGCTGTAGCCTGGGCGATTCCCACCATTCCTACCAATAACTTCTATTATTTCTGCTTTGGGAAATGTCACACCAGATGTTGAGCCCAGCTTTCCCTATTGGTCCCGTGAGAGTGCATATTTTGGATACAATGAGAATCTAATTATAAACCAGTGGTTCTAATACTCTGTAAGTGATTATTCTGTCTCATCAAATTGTGCCTCTTTTTGAAGTGAGCTTTCTCATATTGCCCACTTAAGCTATTCGTGAAACGAAAGAGTCTCTTGTCAAAGCAACTGAAATTTGCTTTTGGTGCATCTTGCATGGATAATGCATATTGAGTTGGTTTTTATGAGGCCCCAGCCCTGGTCAGCTTGTTAGCCACACAGAGACCTTTGCCACAGGTGACATGACAGGAAGGGCAGGAGATTTGCAGGTCCTCATTGGCCAACAAATCAATCTCCACCATTTGGCACTCCAGGAAGACTGCAGTTGCTGCAGCAAGGTATTCCATAGCCCTCCTCCCCATGCAAGAATGCTCGCTCTGGGCTGAGATGTCCTCAGAGTCTGCCTGTGCCACTCCTGTTTTCCCAGAGCAGAGGTAACAGTAGTAAACAAGTAAACTAGTAAACTCTTAAGCTTATTATTATGATGATTATTTGTAGTAACAGCCCATCCATCACCAAACAGTCCCAAGGCAGGATACAAAAACATAACAATTCAAATGAGTACAATGTACAATTAAAATCATAAAATAAAACCCACAAACACAACCAATATCAGAGCGACAAAGCAGCAACACAGAAATGCAATGTACAGCAACGTAGGATAGGGGAAGATGTCCACTCAGTCAAAGACCTAGGCAAAAAGGCACATCTGTCAATAAACATGTGCTGATAGTGCAAGGCACACCTGATTCAAGCTATTTTCCATGTGCTCCCTCCCAACTGTGGACTTTATTCCGAAATGCTACGTAAATTAGGATATGGTATGGAAATTCTGTTTCACAACTAGATGGATTGGAGGGAATTAGCAGACCAACTCTTCAATTAGGTTAGGAAACAAGCTCTGATTGCCCTGTAAAACCTATTACAATGTTATCCTCATATTATTTCTACTCCGTATGATTTGCTATGTGCTTTATTGCTTCACGTTGCTATGCTTTGATTAAAAGCTCAGAACATCATTCTCTTTCACATGAAGATAGTAATATGCTTTGAATGGCACATTGCACATCAACAAATCAAGAGAGCTGTTTCAGTTACAATTCTGAGTTTCTGGTTTCTATCTATGCTCTACTCCCTGTCTTACTGGGTTGCTAACGAGCAATTTGAACTTTGATTAGAGGACCCAATTAACAGTAGTGCATTGGCAGGGTAAACCCTAACACTGATTGGATCTCCAAATTAACACCTGGGGGGGGGGAGGGAGGCAATGAATATTCAATTTTATTGCCCCCTCCCATAAACTTGCACCTAGCACCCCATCTCTTTGACACACTGTGAAAACTTAACCTTAGAGCACAGCAAAGAAGTAAAATGTTGGGAACTGGATCAAACACACACACTATTCCATGTCATCAAGGCTTTCAGTATGGCCCCATTGTGAACAATGAATCTATATGAAAATCAGGAAAATATCCTGTATTTATTCATGCCTATTATTTATGCTGTTCAGCTCAGCTTGAATGCAGAAGGTTATGCAAATGTTATGCAAGATGCCCCCCCCATTATTTTTCATCCCTGATTTTATCTCCTCTTTTCTCTGTAATTCGCTAATGAGTTTCCCAGCACAGGCGTCACTGCAATGTAATTGAACGGACCGTAAGCACTACAAAGCTTTTCCCCTTGGTTATATGTCTTAGAGATTTGTTTGCTCTGAACCCGTCTCCCTTACAGAGAATTTCTTCCTGTTAAATATGTAAATCCTCTTTCATCTGTCACAAGCTCTAAAAGGCCCATTCTATAAATTCCTGCTTTTCCTCTCAGTATCAAGCAATCAGATTTTTAAAAATTCTGTCTCACTTACTCCAGCCAAAGAAGGGAGGAAGGCTCCATGCTAAGGAATACAGCCAGACTCCTAACAGGATTAGCAAAGCTTTCTTCTTAGACATTACTCCAATGGAAGCCAAGGGTCGCGTAATCACAAAGTACCTGTCCAGGGCTATCACTGTTAGAGTGATCATGGAAGCGATGCCGAAAAGCGCTCCGCAGAAAGCGTACAGCTCGCAACCTTTCCAGAAAGAGCACAGCAGAGTTAGCAGGCAAATCAAAATGCACACTTATTTTACTTGATTTAATCATAGACACTAGGTGAGGGTAGGAAGGGACTTATTCGCCATTTCGATTTCTCTCTGTTTTCTGTTTCTCTCGCTTTAAATTCACTTATCCACATTTCCACACCGTTTCATGGTGATGATGATTGTTTTAAGTTCTCATGAAGCATTTGAGATTACTTTCACCAAATATGCACATGTTGGGAAGCAATTTTCACTAATGTAGAGAATTTCTGCAAAGCAATTTCCCCCAATATAATGGGTGGAATATAAGAAATATTTAATGGAAGCCACCCAGAGTGGCTGGGGCAATATTAGTCATCCTCCTCCTCCTCCTCCTCAGGTTACAACAGCAAAGGGAACATCACCTTCAAGTCTCAAGAATGGCTTTTCTTGACCAAAGAGGCAGGGTGTGCGAAAAATTGGGAAACCATCAACAAACTATTATAAATTCCTTGTTAAGTCTTCAATGACAGTTGATTAAAAACAACAACAGCAGCAGTCCCACTGGCAATCTGATAAACTTCTAAGCCAGCCTGTTCAGTCTAAATGATTTGGGGGACAATCTGTTTCTAACATACCCTTTTCACCAAATACCCATCGTTTGTTGAGACTGCTGGTGAAGAAAACTGGACACTGGGTGACAGCCATTAGGAAATCACTAACAGCCAGGTTGATAATGAACATGTTGGCAGGAGTCCGAAGGCCTCTGCTCCTGTGAGAGAAGAGAGGAGAATGCAAGTAACTCTTAAGAGGGTGTCAGGGCTACGGCCTCATCTGCACCTTAAATTGAAAGCGGTGTCACACCACATTACTTCCTCAAAGAATCCTTGGGACTATTGTTTGTTAAGAGGCCTCATTCCCCTCACAGAGCTCCACCTCAGAGTGGTTTAACCATAAATCCTCTTCCCAGGGAGCTCTGGGAATTGTAGCTCAAGGTTAATGACTCTCTTCACCCGTAAGAAATGACATTTCCCATAATACTTTGGAGGAAGCCATGACTATTTAAAGTGGTATGACACTGCTTTAAATGTACAACACAGACTAAGATGTTCAAAACAAGCAGCAAGACCAAAAAAAAAGGTAAGCAACTTACGTTACCAGTGTGGGAAGATTCATATTTACACACACACACCCCACAAATTGAATTTGAGCCCCATCTTTACAGCAGGGTAGCCAACTTTTGTGTTCTGGGGTGCTTCTGTATTCTGAAGATATTGGTCCAAAGGTCTGAGGTAGATTTTACCAAGGCAACTGAGATGATCACGAGTGAGGGCTTCCCAAGACACAGGCTTTCATCTATCAGTACAGCCTTCCCAGTTATAGAGAAGAAGAAGAAGAGTTTGGATTTGATATCCCACTTTATCACTACCTGAAGGAGTCTCAAAGTGGCTAACATTCTCCTTTCCCTTCCTCCCCCACAACAAACACTCTGTGAGGTGAGTGGGGCTGAGAGACTTCAAAGAAGTGTGACTAGCCCAAGGTCACCCAGCAACTGCATGTGGAGGAGCGGAGACGCGAACCCGGTTCCCCAGATTGCAAGACTACCACTCTTAACCACTACACCACACTGACTCTCAATGCATTCAGGCAGAGCATTGCCTACAAATACCATGTGGATCTATGCTTTGTAACCACATTTTAAGTGGGGAGCGAAGGAAAAACAAAGAAGGGACATGAGAGGGGTGTGCAGAGAAGCAGCTGGCTAAGAATGCAGGAGAGGGATTTAACGGGAGGGAGGAAAGAAAGGCAAAAGTTTCCCCCCACCCAAGCCAGCCATCTCTCTCTCTCTCCCTCCCCCCTCTCTCTCCCTCTCTCCCCCCTCTCTCTCCCTCCCCCCCTCTCTCTCCCTCCCCCCCCTCTCTCTCCCTCTCCTCCAGCAGCACCGGAGCACAGAGAGGAATTAGAAGGAACGACACTCTGCTTTCCCCTCTGCTTGCCTGGAGGGGAGGGGCTTTCCCTGCTCTTTGTTCCGTTTCAGCAAACACAGCAACGAAACAGAGAAGGGTGGGCAGTAAGACCCTGAGGCAGAATGCAGGAAAGCAGCCGCTTCCTCTTTTCAGGTTTCCCTTCTCCGTGAAGCGCGATTTGATTTTTGCCTGATTTTTCGGCTCCAGGGACCACACATTCGCTCAATAACACGCACAGACATTTCCCCTTCCTTTTTAGGAGAAAAAATCTGCGTGTTATAGAGGGAAAAATACGGTAAGTATATTTGCATGATATGTGCAAAGGAAGCTCATTCGTAGAGCATCTGCTTCCCATGGAAGAGGTTGCAGGTTCAATCCCCTGTTCAACCTCTCCTTGTAGGGCCAGGAATGTCCCATGGCTGAAACCTTGGAGAACCACTCCCAGCCAATGTAGATAATATTGAGCTACAAGTGAAAGGGTGATGCTGTAAAATTTGGTAGGGCCACCAGTTGGTAGTGGCCAACTATTCACAACAGAGTGGCACACATGGACAGGCTTTCACCACTAGCCCAGTGACACAAATAGAATGCCCGCCTCTCTGAATGCTCTGTCCTACATTTCTCCGCTGCTGGTGATTAACGGGAAATTAAAGCAGATGTACTATGGATTTTCTGCATCTGGGTCATATTGTATAGGGAGGCCATTTTCCACTGCTGGCCAGATTAGCAGCAGTTTCCAAATACAGGGATTAGATTCAACGGTTTTGTATGTGTTTTAATCACCAGCAACATTAATAACTGCAGAAGGTCTCATCTTTTACTTTATTCTGCTGGCAACCTACACTATTTGAGAAAAAAACAAGGAGGAAATGTCATGGCCCCAGACCCTGAGCCCTCAATTCCTGAGCAGTCATAGCACCAAGGTGGAAATGGATGCACACCTAGCTCATCCTGGGTAGACCTGGTGTGTCACCAGATTCCACACCTCACCCCCTAAACATCAAGGATGTAACTTCATCTATGGACTCCGAAGGATGCTGTAATGACTCCTTCAAGGATCAAGTTAGTATTGATGGACCAAGTCTCTGAAACCCCAAACCTCACAGCCTGGAAGGAGCACCAAAGGATGCTTGTCTAACTACCCATAAGCCTTCAGTGGACCCTTGAGAACAGAACACAATGCTCTAGCACAGGGGTCCCCAACCTGTAGTCCATGGGCCGGAAGCAGCCCATGGAGGCTGTTTAACAGGCCCACGAGCCACCCCCTGAACCGAGCCGTCTGCTTGGCGAGTCCCTGTGCGCTGCGCTAAACTGGCAGAGTGCGGTGCAGGGACTCTCTTCCGTGGCTCCGGAAATCACTTCTGCTCATGTGCAGATGCTGTAAATTGTGTCTGTGCATGTCCGCGGCACCAGAAATTGCTTCTGCGCATGCCCAGATGCCAAAAATCATTTCTGCGCAGGTGCGATTTCTGGCACCACGCCGCGCTGCGCTGGCCCGGAACATGGAGGATCTCCGCAGGAGTGATCCGGCCCATGCCCGGTAAGCCTTGCCGACCCCTGCGTCTAGCAGTTGCACCAAGCTTGTGCTTAGGCAATTTTCTCCCTGCTGTAGGAGTGCTGGCCATGGTCCTGAAACTCTTGCTCTTGAACTCTGACCCAGCACCCTTGGCAGCCATAGAAATGTAGTGTTGGAAGGTACCTCAAAGGTCATCTAGTTCAACCCCCTACAATGCAGGAAGCTCAGCTAAAGCATCCATAACAGATTGCCGTCCAACCTCTGCTTTAAATCTCCCAGGAAGGAGAGTCCACCACCTTCTAAGGGAGTCTGTTCCACTGTCAAACAGCTCTTCCTGTCAGAAAGTTCTTAGCGATGTTTAGTCGAAATCTCCTTTCTTGTAACTTGAAGCCATTGGTTCATGAGAAAACCTCTGGATCAGAAGAAAACAGCCTTGCTCCATCTTCCATGTGACAACCCTTTAGATATTTGAAGGTGACTATCATATCTCCTCTCCTTCTTCTCTTTTTTAAGCTAAACACACACAATTCCTTAACCATTCCTCATAAGACTTGGTTTCTACACCCTTGGTCATCTTGGTCACCCTCCTTTGCACACATTCCAGTTTGTCAATATAGTGGTACCTCGGGATGTGAACGGGATCCGTTCCGGAGCCCCGTTCACATCCAGAAGCAAACGTAACTAGTGATGGCACATCTGCGCACGCACACGTTGGTTTTCGCTGCTTCTGCGCATGCGTGTGATGTCATTTTGAGCGTCTGCGCATGCACGAGTGGCAAAACCCGGAAGTAACACACTCCGTTACTTCCGGGTTGCTGCAGAGCGCAACCCGAACACGCTCAACATGAAGCATATTCAACCCAAGGTATGACTGTATCCTTTTTAAATGATGGTGCCCAGAATGAGACACAGTACTCCAGGTTTGGTCTGACCAAAGCAGAATAGAGCGGTACTATTACTTCCCTTGATTGGGACACTATATTTCTGTCTATGCAGCTTAAAATGGCACAAGCTTTTTTTTGCCACTGCATCACACTGTTGACTCATGTTAAGCTTGTGGTCTACTAAGAACCCCCGATTCTCCCATCTTATATTTGTGCAGCTGATTCTTTCTGTCTAAGTGTAGAAAATGACATTTGTTCCTATTGAAATTCATTTTGCTAGTTTGGGCCACCTAACAGTTACCTTGTCCAACCCACATTTGACCCACTTGATATTGGGCAGCATGCGACTGACGATCCCCAGTAGCAATAAATATCAAGTTGTAGCAAGCCCAATCCCATTACTAAAATGAGACCATGCCACAGTTGCTTTTTCCTTGCTTATTCTCATGACATCTTGACACTACACACCCATTGCTTAATATTCTCTACAGCCTCTGGCCTAGTTCCCATTGAGGTGGTTTACCTTAATCTGAGCTGAAACCCTTAATGACAACTGAGTCCAGCCATGCAAACATGTTTCCTGCACGTAGAAAGCTATCATGACAGGAAAAGGGCTGCATTTGGACATTACTCCTTGAAATCAAGTTTTCCAAGCAGAGGGAATTTTTTTTTCCATATTGAGGATCACACAACTACACAAGCCGGGGGGCTACACAACTACACAACCCTCAACCAGCATTCTGCAATACCGCCCAGATATAGGTTAATACTTCATTGACAAAGTAGGCCTCTGTCATTCCCTTTAAAAGCACAATTAAGAAAGGAAGCCTGTATAATAAATGTATGTGTACACACACACACACACAGAGCACTAGGGACACACAAATCAAGATGCCTTGAAAATAGTGGAACATTCCGTAGGCATCAACAGAGAACCGATTTTCTGTCAAGGGCACCTCGTTTCAATACCGTTAAGTTTGTCTTGGAATGGAAACATTGATTCCTCAGGCTCTTTTCCTAACTGTTTTCCTTCAAACAAATGCACACTGTTTATACAGTTCGCCGTTTCAAGAGCTTCCTGAGAACTCATCATGCAGAACAGTTTAAGGAACAAAATGCAATAAGAGCAAAGTGCCCAGTTGAGATTCAAAATTACTGAACTAGATGGATCAACAATCTACTAGGATTGTTTCCTAGATACATCCCAATGCCCTCTGGTGCGGCTAGCATGGAAACCTATCCCGGGGAATACTGCGCAGCAGAAAGTAACTGTGTGAATACCTGCAGAAAGCAAAGATGACCAGGAGGTTACCAAGAGTTCCTGTGATCCCCACTGCGAGAATGACAGCCCCGATGGTATAGTGAGTGTGGGCTGGGACGTTCACTGTTGGGAAAGGGTGTGGGGGCTTCAGCATCGTCAGCTCCTAGAGGGGAAACAGAATGGCAGAAATTCACAAAGGCCCCATTGTCTTTCACCCACCAGAAGGGCAGGTATTTCAATGCCTCCTGGAGAGAAAGAAGAAATTAAAAATCTGGGTGGAACTAATATTTCAGAGAAATTAATTCTTTTCCAACCAGAATGCAAACGCTGTAACTATGGATGACGGAGCTGCTTTGGTTTGCATTCACTAAGCTTTAAAGCATGGGAGTTTGTGCAGAAGTAAAGCCAAAAGGACCTCCTTGCCACCGAAAGAGAAAAGAATACACATGGATCTGTTTTATGTATTAGTTACACCATAAACTTATATCAGCTTTATACATCTTCCCCGCGCCTGAGAATTCTGGAAATTGTAATTTTGTGAGAACTCACTGTTAGGGATCTCTAGACCGCCCTTCTTGTTGCAAAACAATTCCCAGGATTCTCTAGGGAGAAGGAAGGACACACATTTTAGCATCTGGTGTAAATAAGGCTCCAAGGAAGGTAGTAATCAACATCCATTGAGCTCCATGTCTGTGCTTACTCAGTGATGATAGTGATGATATAAACATAATAATACCCAGGTAACTCAAATACTGTGCCAAGAAAAGCTGTCACCTGCATGTATTCAATTTAAATGGATTTGAATTATTTCAGTACTCCCAGTGAAGGATTTTGGAGTTGGTGTTGTTTTCCCCTTACGGGCCAATGTTGCTTGTGTGTGTGTGTGTGTGTGTGTTAGAGAGAGAGAGAACTGCAAAAAACACCACAATTCATTTATGTTTAATGCCACAGTCTTCAGAAGAACACCATCAATTGCAGAAATGCACCAAGCCCAAAGTGTTCCATCAAGCCACTGAAGAATGAGGTGCAAAAAGAATCTTGCATCTAAGGCTTCAGGCCACTTGGTGCCAGTATACTTTCATTGTATTGCTAGGACATGAAGGCAGCATTCAAGCAACAGCACCTTCAGTATAAGAACCCAAATGCCGCTTCATGCTGCTACTGAAAACAACTGGAGATAGAGGTTTTCCTCTTTAGGAACATCGAAACAATTCAAATCGCTCGTGACAATAATGAAGGAAAATGCAAAGAATGTTCTTTTTTAAATAGGCCTTTTTCATGCAGGTCCCTCTGAGGACCCTTTTGAATGAACAGGGATCCTTCCTCACCTGCAGAAGGACAGAAAGCAGTTTGCTGAAGTTGCTGGAAGCAGACATGATGGCAGTCTATCAGGATCCCTATCCTGGGAGTCCAAGAAGCTGTGGCTTAGAATGTAAGCCTTAGATGACGACGAAGAAGAAAGAATGTCCTGGGGTTGGGGGTCTAGGATAAGGCAGGCATTTATAAAATTTATGCATGGCATAATGGAGGAGTCCCCTCCCCTACATTTAGCTCATGGCATGAGAATCTCTCGATGCAACTGGCTGGCAAAAGCATCAGGGCAGTCCAAAGGAAGTACTTCTTTGCATAATGCACTTTTGACTTGGTGGATTCCCTCCTCAAGAAGGGGTGATAACAGTCAGTTTTATTATTATTATTATTTTATTTTTTTTAATTTTTATTTTGCTTTAAACAAATACAGATAAATATAAACAACTGAAATCACAAAAGAAATCCTTGATGATAATAATAATGGAAAAGGCTAAAAAACTACAAAAAATATCAAAGGACATGGCATAGAACATAAGCCATTATGGGAAAGAAAAAAGAAAAAAGAGGAAAGAAGGAGAAGGAAGGAAAAAAGAAGGGGGGGGGAATGAGCCAAAACACAAGAAGGCTCGTCTATTGTATACTTCCCTTGAGGTCACAACAGATCATTATTCTTATCAATTCGCTCTATCTGCATTCCATAGAATCCCTCATCTTGGTCTCAGGGAACATTTCCCTATGCACTTTTGACTTGTTGGATTCACTCCTCAAGATGGGGTGATAACAGTCAGTTGCTTAGATGGATAGATTACACAAATTCGCAGATGTCAGGCCAACGAATAGCTAAATGGAACTTCCATAGTCAGGGGCAGTATACCTCAGAATGTCAGAAGGTGGGGTGAGAAATGGCATCAGTGGGCTGCTAGCTTTGTACTTTGCTTGTGAGCATCCCAAAGACATAAAGTTGACTGTGACTGGAAGCAGAACGCCCAACTACTCCACCCCATTGTTATCTACTGCTCTTGAGGGTAGGACTTGAGGCAATGGCTTCCAAGTTACAAGAAAGGAGATTCTGACTAAACATTCGGAAAAACTTTCTGACAGTAAGAGCTGTTTGGTGGTGGACTCTCCTTCCTTGGAGGTTTTTAAGCAGAGGTTGGATGGCCATCTGTCCTGGATCCTTTAGCTGAGATTCCTGCATTGCATGGGGTTGGACTAGATGACCTGTGGGTCCCTTCCAACTCTAAGATTCTATTATTCTATGATCTGGGAGCTTATTCACCAAAATGGAGGGCAAAAACTCTTCAAATACACCTTTAAATAATTTTAAAGTACAACAACACAGAGTTTTAACAATCTAGTAAAGCTGATCAGTGTACCTTGGCACACTGGGGATGTATTTCCAAAACCTGATCTCATTTTCATAAGTGATGGTTTAAA
Source organism: Podarcis raffonei (assembly GCF_027172205.1). NCBI lineage: Eukaryota > Metazoa > Chordata > Lepidosauria > Squamata > Lacertidae > Podarcis > Podarcis raffonei. Next base: position 25,300,189 of record NC_070606.1, read on the forward strand.
TCAGGTTTTTTCTCCCCCATCTCCCCCATTTGAAATTCCGTTGTAAAACCTACGCAGGCTTGGAATATACTTTGGGCTGCTCTACATTAGCATCCAGAACTGACGCAGTAAATACTAAAAGGCAGAATTGCATATGACAACACTCTCAGATGTTAAGGCTCTTTGCTGAACAAGTGAACTGCGCGTTTTAAAGCAGCTTAAATCACATGAGCAAGAAAATCTTTGTTTATCTCTTCTGGGCATATATTCCCCCATTTCATTTTTTTAATGCCCACAAAATGAAATGTCAAATCCATCCAGTGGCCAGAAGGGAAATGGTGGCAAAATATCCTGACCCTACTGTGTTTGCATCACTGAACATTCTCCAGTTTCCCAATATCGACATATAATCCCCAGAAAATATTATGGAGCAAGCCAAGTTACTTTTCATGGGCAACCATCCTGTTGTTAGAGATTTGCTGACTTCTAAAAATAATATACCAATTGCGGAAAACCAATTAAACCTAACAACATGCAAAGAGGAGGCAGGGCCCAGGATTGTCTCTCCATTTTTCTATGAAAACAAATAAAGATCCTGTCTTGCCCAGCAGTCCTATAGAAAGGAAAGAAGCAGACTTGCTCTAATGTTTATACACATGCAAAACAAATCCATGAGGAAAGAGCAAGACTGACTCCAAGTCTGAAGGGGCCTTTGGCAAAATGCTCCTCCGATCTCTGGCATGCATGGCTAAAGGTAAGGAATGAAGGCAGTCACCATCCAGAAGCATATGTTCAGCACCACTTTGACCACATCTGCTCTATGGGAGCCTTCTTCAACCTTGGGTTCCGTTAGGGTATGTTGAATTTTTCAACTTTCAGATTCCAAAAACGAGGGATGCTAAAACGTGTTGCAATGGTGGTAACAGCATTTGTGCGTGTGTAGATGTGTGTGTTTTTTGTTCAGGATAGTGAACGAGAGTTTTCATTTTCTCCTTTTCTCTTTAACAAAAACTAAGCTGCTGCTCCAAAGGGACGTGGTGGCGCTGTGGGTTAAACCACAGAGCCTAGGGCTTGCCGATCAGAAGGTCGGCGGTTCGAATTCCCACGACGGGGTGAGCTCCCGTTGCTCGGTCCCAGCTCCTGCCAACCTAGCAGTTCAAAAGCATGTCAAAGTGCAAGTGGACAAATAGGTAAGGTAAACGGTGTTTCCGTGCGCTGCTCTGTTTCGCCAGAAGCAGCTTAGTCATGCTGGCCACATGACCCAGAAGCTGTACGCTGGCTCCCTTGGCCAATAAAGCGAGATGAGCGGCACAACCCCAGAGTCGTCCACGACTGGACCTAATGGTCAGAGGTCCCTTCACCTTTACCTTTTAAGCTGCTGCTCCAAGCCTACCCTTATTTGTAGCAAAAAGGAGAAAGGTTGAAAGAAAGAAAGCCCTTGGCCACTTTGGTGAATAACTAGCAGTCCCCCCCACAAAAAAAACCCAGTGGTTCAATGAGAAGGGTTTCCATACACCCCTTCAACCACGTGCTGAAAGGAGCTGATCAGAGCACTAGGTAAGACTGCCCCAGGTGTCTGAGGCCTCTTAACCAAGTCCAAGGCTGCAATCCTGCACACACATACCTGGGAATAAGTCTCATTGAACCCAGTGGGGTTTACTTGCCAAGGATCCATGTGTAAGGGTTGCACTGTAAGGGTTTTTAAAGGTTGATTCATCCACACACCTCAATCACTTGGTGAGTTATTACTTAAGTACTCTTAGCCAAGAGGGTGAATAAAGGGACCCCTGACCATTAGGTCCAGTTGTGGCCGACTCTGGGGTTGCAGTACTCATCTCGCTTTATTGGCCAAGGAAGCCAGCGTACAGCTTCCGGGTCACGTGGCCAGCATGACTAAGCCGCTTCTGGCGAACCAGAGCAGCGCACGGAAATGCCGTTTACCTTCCCGCCAGAGATGCACTTTGAGGTGCTTTCGAACTGCTAGGTTGGAAGGAGCAGGGACCAAGCAATGGGAGCTCACCCCGTTGCGGGGATTCAAACCGCGACCTTCTGATCTGCAAGTCCTAGGCTCTGTGGTTTAACCCACAGCGCCACCCGCGTCCCTAGAGGGTGAATAGTCTCCCTTTAAAAGAGAATTGGGTTTTGAGTTGGCTGTGGGTGTAATATGGCCTTTCGGTCTGTGGGGTTTAACCTGCAGTGGGTGATTCACACATGCAAGTTATTTACTCAATGCTACCATCTGTACTTTTGGCTGGAGTCAGTTCACCCTTTCAAATGTCAGGTGTGGAGAAATACATCTCTATCTGTCTGTTTATCTATCATCTATCTATCTATCTATCTTTCTATCATCTATCTATCTATCTATCTATCTATCTATCTATCTATCATCTACCTACCTACCTACACACACACACACGTTGAAAAAAATTATGAGTTGCAGAGCTGTAGGAGGCTTCCACAAAGGGTGTCCCATAGCAAGTCCAGTAGCACCTGTGTCTTCTTCCCAATTTGAGGCTATACATCACATTAAGCAACACATATGGCCACCTTTAAATGCCACACTTTTGCATACTAAAAAGCACTGGTAGAAATGTAGAGCTAAAATAAAAGGCATACAAGTGACATAGAAAATATACCTACAGCCGCACATTGTAATCTCAAAGGTCTGCCCTTTCCCCCATTTGCAAATGACATCTCCATTGGACTGTCAAATTTGGACCACTTTCCACTAATCCTGTCTCTCTTTCTCTCTCCCCCCCCACCAGCTGTTGCCATCTGCTATCCATTTCCATGATGAGATCCAAAAAACCCCAGAAATATATGTGTTCATATAGCACCTAACACGTTCATTCTCTAATGAACTCTAGCCTAAGTGTGTGTAACCGCATAGTCACGTAGTTCCCATTGCAGGGAATCACAAGCAGGGAAAGTGCTTTTGTGCTCATGTCCTGCCTTAAAGAATCACAGAATCATAGAGGGGACCACAAGGATCATCTAGTCCAAACCCCTGCAAGGCAAGAATCTTTTGCCCAACGTGGGGCTCGAACCCATGACCTTGATATTAAGAGTCCCATGCTCTTTCAACGGAGCTGTCTATCCTTGCTTGGATGGCCATCATGACAGCAAATTGCTGGCCTCAACGGTCTCCATGCATGTTCTCATTCTACTTGCTTTTACCTTTCCCTCTCCTCCCCTGTCTGCCACTGTCTCTTGCTCTCTCAGAAAAGACACTGTAAGCTCCTTGGACCTGCTTTTGCAGGTTGACTGGTTGCTCACATTACTCTGTAAAACACCGTGCACATCAATGCTGCTGTGTCAATACATTTCAAAATAAATCCTCATAGTCAAATCCCACTATTTCCCAAGCTCTTGCCTGCATGCAGTTTGGCACTGTTATTTATCTCTTTTGCATAAAGAGATTTTGTTTCATCTTTTGAATGAATAAATATTACCAGCGGGACCTGCAATAAAACATTGCTTTGTAGAGCATTCTGGTTCAGCAGTGCAGGATTTGGGTGGTGCGGGTTTTTCCCTGTACAGAGCGCCGAGCCGAAAGGTTGCAAAATATTATTATTATTAATAGTAATAATAATGAAACCTATATTTATATGGGTACCTACTGAGAAGAACCATAAAAAAGCAACTGCATGAAAACGAATTATTGTGAAAATAAGAAGTATTGCCATATTACCAAAGTCTGCCTGTGGTTCCAGTTACCCATCTCCTTCTCCTAAATGCTACGGTCCATTCCTGCTCCCACCCAGTTAAGGCAATGAATGTCCTGAATGTCTGGAGGTGGTTGGAGGATGGATGGTGGGTAATGGATTGAGGTTGAATCCTGACAAGACAGAAGTACTGTTCTTGGGGGACAGGGGGTGGGCTGGTGTGGAGGACTCCCTGGTCCTGAATGGGGTAACTGTGCCCCTGAAGAACCTGGTGCGCAGCCTGGGAGTCATTTTGGACTCACAGCTGTCCATGGAGGTACAGGTTAATTCGGTGTCCAGGGCAGCTGTCTATCAGCTCCATCTGGTATGCAGGCTGAGACCCTACCTGCCCACAGACTGTCTTGCCAGAGTGGTGCATGCTCTAGTTATCTCCCGCTTGGACTACTGCAATGCGTTCTACGTGGGGCTACCTTAGAAGGTGACTCGGAAACTGCAATGAATCCAGAATGCAGCAGCTAGACTGGTGATTGGGAGTGGCCGCCGAGACCATATAACACAGGTCCTGAAAGATCTTCATTGGCTCCTAGTATTTTTCCGAGCACAATTCAAAGTGTTGGTGCTGACCTTTAAAGCCCTAAACGGCCTCGGTCCAGTATACCTGAAGGAGCGTCACCATCCCCATTGTTCTACCTGGACACTGAGGTCCAGCGCCAAGGGCCTTCTGGCAGTTCCCTCGCTGCGAGAAGTGAGGTTACAGGGAACCAGGCAGAGGGCCTTCTTGGTAGTGGCACCTGCCCTGTGGAACGCCCTCCCAGCAGATGTCAATGCAATAAGCAACTATTGTACTTTTAAAAGACAACTGAAGGTGGCCCTGTTTTTAATATTCGGTTGGAAGCCGCCCAGAGTGGCTGGTGGAAACCCAGCCAGATGGGCGGGGTATAAATAATAAATTTAATATTATTATTATTATTCTTTCCCACACCCAATTTCCAACCCACCATCAGAATTCTATTGCTACCGAACATGCTCCATCCTCACTGGGCAGTTCTGGGGCTCCCCTCCCACTTTGGGATTCCCCCCCCTAAAGGTTGTTTCGACTTCTGCAAGCCTCTGGTACTTTTGCAAACAGACTCTTGTGTGTGAGTGGTGCCGGTTGACTTACATAAGGACCAGCACTAGCAGAATTGAATCAGCTATTAGTATATATCATAAGATTGCTATGCATTTTTGATCTTGGGTTGTATCCAGTGCCGGAGTAGACCCATAGAAATGAATGGACATGACTAACGTAGTTTCATTAATTTCAATATGTCAGCTCTGAGGGGGACTTAGTTGGATGCGATCCCTCATATATATCCTCCATTTACAATTAACACGCACATGATTTAAACAGAAAACTAATTACTGTATGTGTTGTATATTGCTGTAATTGTTGTTACCTACCCTGGAACCTAAGGGTGTAAGACAGGTTAATAGTAATAGTAATAATACTGAATTCACCTAAGACAGTGAAAGATTTTTGTACATTTTGATGCTCATGCAAATGATCATCTTACACAACAACATAATGTCAGAGGAGAGAATTCACAGAAGATGCATGGAGCGCTCGCTGGGCTCAGAAGCCCATCTGAATTTTTCAGTGTGTTTTCTCCTCTGAAGTTATGTGAGCAGACCACTTGCATGAGCAAGACAGCTGCCAGAAGTAATAGACGACTTGGCCCTCAGAACACCAATTTCACTAATAGCCATGCCAAAACCCATTCACAAAAGTTAGAACTGAAAGATTGCAAGAGGCAGTTTGAAAGATGGAAGTAAATTATGTGCGGCAAACTGTGATGCATGCCCATCACTTCCGAAGTGTAGCATAACACCAGTGTAGTTAGGCAAAGCGAACCATACAGTTTTAATTCACGGCATGCAATAATCTCTCCACCAAGCCTCTTCACAGCATCCCACAAAGGAGCCCACTCCCTGCTTAATTTGAAAGTAATTCTTCGTTTTGTTTGTTTCAATTTTAAGGACTATTTAAACAGTGGACAAATGTTACTAATCCCCTGTCCAAAGTGAGAGGGTGAGAGATGGGGCATTTTACTTTTCAGAACTCCTGTGATAAATATGTTAAATATGTTCCTTAAAAACCAGCAAAATGATCACAAGGTTACAGGGAAAAATAGAAATGGCAGAAATGATTTTTTAAAAAAGTCCTTTCTTACTTTATAAGGATTATAGAGAGTGTATTTGTAGCAAGAGCTTTGATAGAAAAGATCCACATTTAGAGCAGAGCCACCACGTCCACTTCCTATAGAAGCTCATGCTATAATAAAGCCGTGTTTCCAAGGTGCCAGAAGACAACTGCTTTTGCTGCAAGAGACCAAGCTAGCCGCCCTTTCGGAATTTCATGAAAGCATTTCCTTCCTATTGAAAGTTTCTTAAAAGGCCTTAGAGGAGGACTCACTCAACAAGTGAATAAAAGCACCACGACCATCACCCGGCTGCCGACAAATAGCAGCTCTGACTCAAGAGTCGCATTAATTGACACCCATGGGCTGCCACTCATTTCTCCAACGGAGTCAACCAATTGTTTCAGAACAGGGAAAATAGTTTTGAACCTTGCAACTCAGTAGTCTATTTCTGTTCGTGTGACCCTGACCACATTCTGAACAATGTTTCTCTTCTTCTACTGTAAAATGCCGTAAAATGGCAACCTGCGTTCTTCTTCCCAGTGGAGAAATCACCAGTTTTAGCACAGACAGGTCACTCACCTTCTGACTAGAGAGGTCTATTTGCAGTTCCACTGGCGATCTTTAAACAAATTCCGTTCCTGCTCCCCTCAAGTTTTCCTTGAAGATGCTCATTTGTGAACTGCTAACTTTACACAGGTAAAGGTCACACAGTCTCACACACACTCTTGCCTGACCCAATAGTTCCTGCACAGTTCCATTAAAACTGGGCGCTATTACCACCAATCTAAACTTTTGCTATATAGGCTTAAATCACCAACAAGCAATTTCTCAGTCACACTTACTGTCGGGGTTAATGGAGCCAGGTCCACCAGCTTGAAGGCATTTGCTTCCGAGTCATTCAGGAAATCGACGACTCTACTGTGGTAGGAGTCCGTAGGCGGGTATGAGGTGTCTCTTTGCATGGACTGCGTATTCATATGGGTAAGGTCGAAACCATTTACCCAGGAAATGCCACCAAAACGAACCAAAATCCCTCTGCGTAGGACCCTTTAATTGATCAGCACAGTTTCACCCATTTTCAACTTCTCAAAAAGACTTGTCTGATTTCTCTCTCCCAGTCTCTTCTGAAGCTGTACACAATCCAATGGTGATTTTTCTCTCTCTATAAAGCCTCAGAGTCCCTCTTTCGGTCTCTAAGCTCAGCAAGAGGCAGCAGCGATGGAAGCAGCTTTCTATTTAAATATGAGAGCCTGCAGATTGTGCACATGCCCAGTAAGATCCTGATTTGTCCCATGCAAATTCAAGGCAGCAGCGTAACTATTTCATCAAACCAATGGGCATTTCAGTATAATGTCTCTTCCTATTGTCCCTTGGGCAAATTTGAGACATGGTAAAAAAAACCCTCATCAGCTTAATATGATGGGAGAAATAAAAGGTGAAGACAGGTTGGTCTCATTCCAAGCTGGCCTCACTTTTTGTCATTTTAAAACGTGTGTGTGTGTGTGTGTGTGTGTGTGTGTGTGTGTGTGATATTCATGCATCTACTCCTTTTGCAGCCCTGGCACATTAATTAGTCTATACCTGATAATAAGATGTACTCTGAATACAAAAGGACATGATCCAGCTAATAAGCAATTTTTACAAGTGCCACTGATATTTCAATGGGAAAGTGTTAAGCATGTTGCTCAGGCAAATCCCCCCTGAAATCACTCTCTGGCTGGATCAGGCCCCAAGGGTCTAATGGATTTAGTTATGAATCTATCTATGTATGTTTTTAATGGGTTTGCTTAAAAATCTAGGTCAAAAGTAATAAATGTCCTACTTTCAAGGGACAAAGAGAGAGAGAAAGATGAGAGACTTAAATATTGTAACATTAAAGCAAATGCAGTTTGTGCAGCATTGAGGTCCCTTTGGAGTCTTGATTTAAACACAGACAGAAAACATACTTTAAAACACATGCTAAAAGACCAACTGTATCCTTCCTCCCCAATCACATCAGCCAAGGGCAAGACTGTGTACCGTATACTAAGATGTGCGTACACGTAACGAACAGACAGGGTTGCCCCCTAGAGATGAATTGATTTTGAAAATTTGATTTTGAAAATGCTGTCCTGTTATGTTATTAAAATGTCCTGTGCAACTTTTGACCTGCTAAGTCAAATGAGCCTGAAATGCACTTAATATTTCCCCTCATTTTGTGTAGCCACACAAATAAATACAGTTAATTAATATCTGTATGTGGCAGGAACCAGTGGCAGCTAGTGCCCATTGGGACTGGGAAAGGGAGGTCAGGGAGGCCAACAGAAGGTGGTGGCAGAACCAACAACAGGCAGAGCCCACTAATTCTACTTTTGTCCCCATCCTCCTCCCTGCTGAGTTCTACAACACTGAGACCAAGGAGCCTGGGCAGGCCATAGGCCTGGGCAGGCCGGGTCATCCTCTTATATGCCTGCTGGGATTGACAAGGCATCTGACCCTCACCTGAATCTCATAACTCTCCTGACGAGTGCTTTGGTCTGCCCATCAGATACCAGGCACTCTACTATTCAAATTAGGCCCCCGTGTTTTTGTTACAATCCCCTTCTCAATTAAGTAATCAATTTTAATCTAGAATTTAAATTCTCAAAACTTTCTTATTTGTCAATTCAAGCAAGTAAACTACTGCTCTCACTTCATTATTTTGGAGCTTTATAATTTAGGAAGACTTTGGAAGAAATGATTGACAAGTCTTATCAGTTGCTGACGTATGAGCGGATTTTATTTGCTGCTATTTTGGGCTTCTGGTGCACCAGGGTTTACACCAGCGTAATAGAGTTGGCCAGGATGCCAGAAGGGATACAATTTATGAGCTTTCTCCATTATCTGCACAGCAGGGGGCGTTCAGTCAACAGGGCAAAGGCTGAGCTGAAGCGTTTTCTGCTGGTTACTTGCTTTCAGCAACAGAGGTCGCTGTTTGGTAGTACCCAATTGGTTAGCTGTCAGATTCTAGAGTTCCCTATTGGTGGCTCTTAGGTAATTCACAAAATATAGAGTCCGTTCATAAAACACAATGTTCATTCATAAAGCAGTAACATAAGTCTCCATTGCTACATATTGGGTGTATATTTCAGCGGTTGAACGTACAGCTTTATGGCCATGCTGTAGTGTAGTGCTTATGCAACTGTGAATAAAAGGTGGCTCATTGTCTCAGGGTTTTGGGGGGAAGAGGTGACAAAACTGATTTCCTTTTTTTTTTTCCTTTTGTTTTTTTTTTTAAAATAAATTTTTATTAATTTTCCAATACATATTAAATAACAATACAAAACAATACAAAAACAAACAAACATATAAACATGTATAATTTCTTAACCTTCTTTTCCTTAAACCTTCTTTCAACGACTTCCCCATACCTCCTTTTTCTGCATCCTTGTTTTAAATTTTTCCAGCAACCCCTAATTTTATTTACTTATGGCAGTTCCTTTAAATCCTTTTTCCCATATCCAATTGTTTATCGCTGCAATTCTATTTTGCATTACTCAGAACATTTTAGCACTCATTAATTTTACAACAGTTCTTAAGGTAAACTTTAAATTTCTTCCAGTCTTCTTCCACCGTCTCTTTCCCTTGGTCTCGGATTCTGCCGGTCATCTCAGCCAGTCCCATGTAGTCAATCACCTTCGTCTGCCATTCTTCCAGTGTGGGTAGTTCTTGTGTCTTCCAGTACTTTGCTAAAAGTACTCTTGCTGCTGTTGTCGCATACATAAAAAACATCCTATCTTTCTTTGACACCAATTGGCCTACCATGCCCAAGAGAAAGGCCTCTGGTTTCTTCGCAAAAGTGCATTTAAGCACCTTTTTCATTTCATTATAGATCCTTTCCCAGAAAGCCTTAATCTTTGGGCATGTCCACCAAAGGTGATAAAAAGTACCTTCAGTTTCATTACATTTCCAGCATTTGTTATTGGGCAAATGGTAAATTTTTGCAAGCTTGACTGGGGTCATGTACCACCTATAAATCATTTTCATAATATTCTCTCTTAAGGCATTACATGCCGTAAACTTTATACCGGTGGTCCATAACTGTTCCCAGTCTGCAAACATAATGTCATGTCCAATGTCCTGTGCCCATTTAATCATAGCTGATTTAACCATCTCATCCTGTGTATTCCATTTCAACAGCAAGTTATACATTCTTGACAGATTCTTAGTACTGGGTTCCAAAAGCTCTGTTTCTAATTTCGACCTTTCCACCTGAAAGCCAATTTTCCTGTCCTGTTTAAAAACTTCATTTATCTGGTAATAATGGAGCCAATCTCTTACTTTGGACTTCAATTTCTCATAACTTTGCAATTTAACTTTTCCCTCCTCATACTCTATAATTTCCCAATATTTCGGCCATTTAGATTCCATGTTTAATTTTTTCACTTCCTTAGCTTCCATCGGTGACAACCACCTGGGTGTTTTGTTTTCCAACAAGTCTTTATATCTAATCCATACATTATATAGGGCTTTTCTAACAATATGGTTTTTGAAACCTTGGTGGATCTTGACCTTGTCGTACCATATATATGCATGCCAGCCAAATCTATTATTAAACCCTTCCAAGTCCAAAATATCTGTATTTTCAAGAAGCAGCCAGTTTTTCAGCCAGCAAAAAGCCGCTGATTCATAGTACAATTTTAAGTCCGGCAGGGCAAACCCCCCTCTTTCTTTTGCGTCAGTTAGTATCTTAAATTTTATTCTGGGCTTTTTGCCCTGCCAGACAAATCTAGATATATCTTTTTGCCACCTCTTGAAACAATCCATTTTGTCCACAATCTGCAATGTTTGAAACAAAAATAACATTCTCGGCAAGACATTCATCTTAATAACAGCAATTCGGCCTAACAAGGAAAGTCTCAAACTTGACCATATTTCTAAATCTTTTTTCACTTCTGCCCAACATTTCTCATAGTTATCTTTAAATAGATTCACATTCTTAGATGTCAAATTTATCCCCAGGTATTTCACCTTCTTTGCTATCAATAAACCCGTATCATTCTGGAATTTCTCTCTTTCTGCACTTGTTAAATTTTTATCCAATACTTTCATTTTCTGTTTATTCAGCTTAAAGCCTGCTACTTGACCAAATACTTGTATTAACTCTAAAACTCTTCTCGTACTAGTGTCTGGCTCTTGTAAAGTTAAAACTAGATCATCTGCAAATGCTCTCAGTTTGTACTGTTTAGCTCCGACCTGAATCCCTTTAACCAGCTGGTCCCCTCTAATCATGTTTAATAAAACCTCCAGGACTGATATAAATAGCAGTGGGGATATTGGGCATCCCTGTCGTGTCCCTTTTTCAATAGCAAATTCTTCTGTAACCACATTATTTACAATCAATTTTGCTTTTTGTTCAGAGTAAATCGCACTTATACCATTCTCAAAACCTTGGCCTACCCCCATCCCTTGGAGATTCTTTTTCATAAAACTCCAAGAAATATTGTCAAAGGCTTTCTCCGCGTCCACAAATATTAGTACTGCCTTAGTATTAATATTAACTTCCAATAACTCCATAATGTCTATTATATTTCTCACATTCTCTGACAAATGTCTTCCTGGAAGAAAGCCCGCTTGGTCTTTGTGAATCTCCCCCACCAAAACTCTTTTCAATCTTTTTGCTAAAATGTCTGCAAAAATTTTGTAATCCACATTGAGTAATGATATAGGGCGGTAGTTCTTGACCTGGTTCTTCTCAGTCTCTGACTTTGGTATAAGTGTGATATAAGCTTCTTTCCACGATTCAGGTGCCTTTTTCCCCTCTAAAATTTCATTACAGACCTCCTTCAACGGTTGTATAAGCCATTCTTTCAAAGCTTTGTAATATCTGGAGGTTAGTCCATCGGGTCCTGGAGATTTTCCCAATTGCATACTTTGAATGGCTCCCTCAATTTCTTGATCAGTAATCTTCTGGTTTAAAATCGCTTTACTTTGTTCAGAAATTTTTTGTAATCCATATTTTTTGAGAAATTCTTCTATTTCTTTTTCGTTCACCGGCCCTTGTGCATAAAGTCTCCTGAAATAACTCTGAAAACAGTTTCTAATCTCATTTGGTTTATAAATGTTCTTTCCTTCCACTTCTAGATTTGTAACTGTGTTCTGTTTTTGTCTCTTCTTCAATTGCCATGCCAGAAGTTTCCCACATTTATCAGCCGATTCAAATGACCTTTGTCTCATTTGTTTTATTTTCCATTCTATCTCTTGGTTCATCAAATCCATATATTGTCTCTGGTAAAACTTAATTTCTCTCAAAATTTCATGTGACTTTGGTTTAGATCTCAATTTCTTTTCCCCTTCTTTTATCTTTTCCAAGATCTTATCCTTCTTCTCATTATGTCTCTTCCTTTTTATAGAATTCTGTTGTATTAAAAATCCTCGCATGACGGCTTTACTTGCGTCCCAAATTACTCTTTTTTCCACTTGTGTTCTCAGATTTATCTCAAAGTAGTCCTTCAATGCCTTCTGGGCCTTTTTATACACCTCTTCATCTCTAAATAGGGAGTCATTCATCCTCCATCTAAAGGATCCAGCTGTTGTTGTGTTCATTTCCATCTTTACGGCGTTATGGTCGGAGCAAGTCTTTGGGCAGATTTCCACTTTCTTTATCTTAGATGCCATTCCACTAGTTACCCAAATTTGGTCGACAAAACTGATTTCCAATAAGTGCCCCCCCTTTATTTCTATAACAAGTCCTTGAGTCTGTACTCTGAATGGTGACACCAGGGACCTAGAAGGTGCAGGGCTTGTCAGTGCAACCCCTGTACAGTCTCATCAGGGCTGACCTTAAGGCAATTGGAGCAATTTGGCCAAATTGGGCCCCGTGTGCCACACCTAAGGGGACCCCCGCACCAGGGCAATCTAGATTGATTTTATTTATATCTATAAGATTTTGCAGACTTTGGCTGTGAACTGGGGCCCTACAAAAATAAATAAATCAAGTTGCACCCCACTGCTTCAAATTGGGCCCCACTGGCTAGCCCTGAGTCTCATAGTTGCTGGGCCTGAGTTGGCCTGCCCTTGCATGAAGCCTTGGGTTTACAATTTTGGGAGAGGGGAGACTGCCCGCTGGGGAGCAGGAGGGCTGGCGAGGCCCCCTAGATTTAGAGGCCCTAGGCTTCAGCCTACTTAGCCTATACATAAATCTGGCACAGGGTCAAGGCAGCAGCCGCCCCTCTGCCACCGCCATCACTGCAGCAACAATATCCCGAACGTGTACTGTAGTATTTATTTATTTAGCCACGCCCCCGGCCAACCAGATTGGTCAACCCAAGGAGTGATGCAGCTGGGGACTCCCTAATGGCGTGGGGGCTTGCCACGCCTCCCACGCAGAGCTCGTGATGAGCCCACAAAAAAGGAAATGGCTTTGGTGGGCAGGCGCTCGGGGGCTGCAAGAGATTGCTTTTTCAAAATTGCCTGGGGGACCATTTGAAACCAGCCTAGGGGCTGCAAGTGCTCCCCGGGCCGGACTTTGGACATGCCGGGACTAGAGAGTTACAAATTATGCTGACCTGGATTAAGATAATGTTTTTATTTAAAAAATTGACCAGGACCCTCCAACACTTCTCTTATGAAAATAGGGATGCCCTATTCAATAATAATGGGACGCGGGTGGCGCTGTGGGTAAAACCTCAGTGCCTAGGACTTGCCGATTGTATGGTCGGCGGTTCGAATCCCCGCGGTGGGGTGAGCTCCCGTCGTTCGGTCCCAGCTCCTGCCCACCTAGCAGTTCGAAAGCACCCCTAAGTGCAAGTAGATAAATAGGTACCGCTTTATAGCGGGAAGGTAAACGGCGTTTCCGTGTGCTGCGCCGGTGCTGGCTCACCAGAGCAGCTTCGTCACGCTGGCCACGTGACCTGGAAGTGTCTTCGGACAGCGCTGGCTCCCGGCCTCTTAAACGAGATGAGGGCGTAACCCTAGAGTCGGACACGACTGGCCTGTACGGGCAGGGGTACCTTTATTCAATAATAATAATAATAATAATATTTCTACCCCGCCTATCTGCATAAAAACATAATAAAACATTAAACAAAACTTCCCTATACAGGGCTGCCTTCAGATGTCTTCTAAAGGCTGTAGAGTTACTTATCTTCTTGGCTCAGGGGTCACATAACTCCATACCCTCCAACATTTCTCCAATGAAAACAGGGACGTCTTAAGGAAAAGCAGGACATTCTAGGATCAAATCAGAAATTGGGACAGCTTCTGTAAATCTGGGACTGTCCCTGGAAAATAGGGACACTTGGAGAGTCTGGACACACACACACACACACACACCTGTCTGGAGTCACACCAGGACTAGAACTGAGAAACTTAGCTCAGGCCAGTGAGCAACTGCTGCACATTGTGAATTAATGGAACTACAGCTTGGAGTATGATACTCTCAAGCTTAATAATAATAATAATAATAATAATAATAATAATAATAATTTTATTATTTCTATCCCACCCATCTGGCTGGGCTTCCCCAGCCATTCTGGGCGGCTGTCAGCACATATAAAAACATAACAAAATGTCAAACATTTAAAACTTCCCAATACAGGGTTGCCTTCAAATGTCTTCTAAAAGTCAGATAGTTGTTTATTTCCTTGACATCTGATGGGAGAGCATTCCACAGGGTGAAAGCGACTACTGAGAAGGCCCTCTGCCTGGTTCCCCGTAACCTCTCTTCTCACAGTGAGGGAACCACCAGAAGGTCTTCGGAGCTGGACCTCAGTGTCCGGACTGAACGATAGAATGGGGACGCTCCTTCAGGTATACAGGGCTCCTTCAGGTTTACAGGTCAGCACCAACACTTTGAATTGTGCTCAGAAATGTACCGGAAGTCAGTGAAGAAACTTTAGGACCAGTGTTATATGGTCCTGCCTCTACGCTGGCCAAGCCCTGATATTGTAAGCTATGGCAGTACAGAAATACTGTTATGAAGAAGTGAATAAAACTTGGGAGTGTACTGGTTGGCTAGCTCTGAAAACCTGCCCAGGACGGCTGTTTGATCCTCCTGGACAAGAATCAGTGTCAGAGTGCTCCCTGTTAAGCCTTAGCTAAGTACAGGGTATTCCTGAACTTTAGCGTGTTCCTGTATCCTTTCGTTCTGGCTTGCTTCTTGATCCCACCCCCTGGTTTGTCCTTTGGCCCTGACTTGGTACTGGCTTGTCCCACAAGCTCCTGGGCCAGCTTAGAGTAATGGCCTTGGCCCAGCCTGGACACCACCTGTTGACAAGTGCAGATCCAAGTCCTGGAACCATGGTTGTGTCTTTGCCCCTTCTGTCATCCTGTGACAGATCAAGCTGAAAGCGGGTCAGTTATGGCCACCAACTCGGATGGCTTTAAAAGAGGATTGGACAAATTCATGGAGGACATCAGTAGCCACTAGTCATGATGGCTATCTTCTACGTCTATCATCAGAGGCAGTATGCCTCTGCACACCTGTTGCTAGGAATCACAGGTGGGCAGAGTGCTGGTCTGCTCATCTCCTACTTGTGGGCTTCCCACAGGAATCTGGTTGGTCACTTTAAGAACAGGATGCTGGCCTAGATGGGCCGTTGGCCTGATGTCATGGTCTTCAGTTCCATCAGTGCAACTAAACAGTCAGCCCTAAACAAAGGCACACCTCTACAGAGCTTCCCAAAGCGGCTCCCATGTCTTCCAGCGGAAGCCTTCCTTTGCAAACTGCAAACCTGCGGTCTCTAAGCACAAGCAAGGATCAAGAGACTGGGTAACATCTGGCCAATTATCAGCTACCCAAATATCGCAGCCATGCTTAATTGCTGCTGTCATGGTTCCTGAGCCTCCCAGCCACCCTGCCTGCTCCCTGATTGACCTTAATTACCATCATTAAATTTCGTTGTAAAAATAGATGGCATTAGCTATTACCGAAAAACCTTTGCGAGGAGAAGAGAAATCTCACTGTAACTTGGAAAACTGGGCCCGGAGGGACCTACTTGGAGTTTCCAGCTCTTACACTGCTTCTCTGGGTATAGTTAACTTTCAGTCCTCAATTGGGAAAGCAAAGTGATCCTTTGCTATGGGAACTGATGATCCTGCTATGGGATCCTGGGTCTTGCTACTTCCCTCTCTTCCCATGTTTCATGCTACATGGGACAAAGGGAGAAGCAACAGGAAACACACAGGCCAGAGGTCCACGTTGGCTTCCCACGGGATTCCCATCTGCCCCTCAGTTATACAAATCAACCGCTGTTGCTTGCAAGGCAGGAGCCATAGCTCAGTAGCAGAGTACAAGTTTTCCATGTGGAAAGTCCCACGTTGAATCCTGGCATCTCCAATTAAAAGGTTCAAGCAGTGGGTGGTGGTGAGGAAATGCTTCTTCCCAAGAGAGCAGAAGACTGCTGGGCTACTTGGACCTGACCTGGTGGGAACCAGCAACTCCCTAAGCTTCAAAACAGGCAAAGAACTCTTAAAGCCAGGGCTGGGAACCTGTGGCTCTCCAGGCACAGCGCACATCACTCCCAGCCAGAATGACCAAAGGACTGTGACCTGCAGTCTAACAACATCTGGAGGACCACAGATCCCTGGCCCTAGGCTGTGTACATACCACATGTTCAAAGCACATGTCTTACCCCAAAGAACCCTGGGGGAACCCCTCCCAGAGCAACAATTCCCAGCACCCTTAACAAGCTACGGTTCCCAGAACTCTTGGGGGAAGTGATGTGCTTTAAGTGTATCTGAGAAATCATTAGCTCTTGCAGTTCCGTCTGTGGTCTGTAAAGGCATTCGCTGAATTTTTCATCCTCTGTTGCTTGCCAAATTCAGGGCCTTTCTGCACGTACTGTTTAGAGCAGAACAGCTGCTCTTTGACCTGACATTTTTAAGAGTGAAGTTGTAGGTGATTGTTGGCGTTGTTGGTCACATGTCGCTATGATCGGAGAGCGAGTTTTCCTTTCCACACTAAACTGCATACAGTAGAGGCTCTTGCTTGTAGGGAGTGCATAGGGCCACCAGACTGGGCTTCTCTGTACTAGCACCTTTACACAGGTAGCATATATACAATCACTGTAGTTTTTACCATGACAGCAGTTAAGCAAGGGCTTCCTCTATCGCAGACCAGATATGCACTGAACACAAAACGGCAACTCGTAGTAGCACAGCCTGGAGGCAGCCCTGAGTAATCCCAAGGCAATTGCATGAGTCATCATCATATGTAAACCAGCCCTTGATGTCTTACAGCTGAATCTATGAACTGTTTCCACTGACAAATATCGTGTATGACCAATATCCCTGAACTCCATGTTGTGGACTTGAAAGTTCTCACTTTCTTACACAGGAATTTCAGAAGGGAAGCTCCAGTGCAAAATAGCTGAATGAGAACTACCAACTAAGTTTGATTCTCTCGATTTGGACATGAATAGAGACAATGGTTTCCTGTCCCACTGTACATGTTAATTAACTTTGCAAGGCTGAAATGATTGTGTTATCATGAATTACTGCAGTTGTGAATGGTCACTATGCTTATTTTCCATAGCTTTAAGCTTTCAATGAATTTCTAGTCTGCACTTTTTTGCATTTGATTGCTATTTGAGTCCCTTGTCCTTCCCCCACCGTCCTTCTAAACATATTTCTGCCTATTCAGGATAAAATTTGATGCATCTGAGAAAGTGAACCCCATTCCATGAAAAGCCTGTGCCATAAAAAATTCCTTTAATGTGCCACAAAACTCTTTGATGTTTTCGTTTAGTACAATGCTTTGAGCAGCTCCCACAAGGCTCCTAGTGGGCTCCCATCCAGACACTGATGCAAATTTCAACAAAGGTGCAGCATCAACTGTTCCCAGATATAAAACCTCTAGGAAGACGACTCTTTCACACTTCCAAGCCATCAAGGAACTCATGTGAACATGGGTGTCTATGTACTTGAACAGGACTTTAGTCCAGTGAGGGCATATATTCAAAATCTCCTGCCTCAGTCTGCTTGTGCCCACAGAAAAGATCTTAGTAGCTTCCACACACTGCTAAAGAGAAGCATGGCAATTTGTATTGGAGACCCTTCCTGGTAACAGAGAACAGAAGCAGATATAAAGGGTCTCTGTATGCTACTAATGAACAAAGCAGTAACTGTACAAATCAACAAAGCGGGAAAGCTAGAAAGCTGAAAAAGAGGGAAACTACTAAAAAAAGAGGGTCTCTTTTCCATTTGATGTCACAGGAGGGAAGAGAGGAGCAACGGAAAGCATCTAATTTCCCAGAAATTTCTTAAAAGAAAAGAAAAAATGCCCACAACGTTCTCATAAAAGCATCGGTTGGGGGCAAACAGCAAAGGCAGAATAAAAAAGCTGTCTATTTCTGTAGTGCCCCAGTGTGCAGAAATTGGGGGACTCCTGGCCATTTCTGAGGCAATAAGAGCACTGCTGGAGTTCTGTTTGCCCCTGTCGTTTTCCTAGGAGGGAATCACAAGTTTATTGTAAGCAGTTGGCAGTACATTATCTGTTCTATAATTATCTTTTGAAAAGGAGCTGTTTATTTCATTCCGAGCACTGTTCTCTGGAAAGTAGAATGCAAGCCAGGCAGAATCTTGCTTACTTTTTATCTGTATTTTGAGAACATTTACATCCCTACCTTTGCCGTGGAGTCAGCCCTGCATGGTTAATGAATGTCATTTGACAGCACCCACCCACCCATCCACCCACCCAGATACACACAATGCTAATATCATTCCCTCTATTTCCGGTGCTTAGGCTATGAGTGCCATTGTGAATGTAGCCAATACCAATTTGGGATCTCTATGTGAACTCTAAAGGCTATTTTTATTTCAGTCCGTTTTCTATCTGTTTTATTGCTGACCCCTTACTTGCAGCTGCTTTTATTGTATGCTTTTCATGACCATACATAGCTGTCAACTTACATATTTGAAAATAAGGGACCAGCAGCCTTGAAAATAAGGGACCATCGGCCAAAATAAGGGACCTGCAGCCTCACCTGTTCCAGGCACTCCAGTCTGAGTCCTCCTGCAGTCTGGTCAAACTCATGCTGGTAGCTTCGAGAACACTGTCCAACCAACTTTGTAACCAGAGGTTCAACTGAATAGAATCTGAATCACATGCACCACAAGGCCTATGCAGCCTCAACTTAAGATGGCTCCCCGGCCTGGCTTTGCACTGCAAAGTTTGCAGCAGCACATGCAACAAAATGGCGTCCAGCATTCAAAAAACCCCTCAGCTTGCATTAACTAGCCACATACAAGGCATGCAAGCTTCACCCCCCAGTCGTTCTTAGACTTCTTATTGGGTGAGCAACACAGCCAAGCAACAAAGTTGGAGCCTCCCTCCTCCCTGGCCGGCAGGGAGGGAGGGAGAGGAGCTGCTTCCTTTGAAATTTAAGGGACATTTAAGGGACATCCATCAATAAGGGACAGCAGCAGGACATGGTGCTGGAATAAGGGACTGTCCCTTCAAATAAGGGATACTTGACAGCTATGTGACCATACAATAGATAAGTTGACAATAAAGAAGGAACCATTAAATATGGTTGCTCAAGGGCATCATTTCACCTGAGACAAGCAGGCTTAGAGAGCACTGATCAGGCTTGCAAACAGGTACTAGCCTGGTCACTTTTGATGAGTAAGAATTGCCTCCTGGTGATCAGCAAAGATGCTTCTGAATGCTGCTGCAATGGGGTAGCCTTTTAAAAAATAAATAAACTGTGAGCAAATCAGGGACTTATTTGCGAGTCCAGAAATCAGTCTCATTGTTTGGTACTGTTAGCAAACTATGATGCTGCAGTTATTTTCTGTGCTTCCGTTATGGGTGCCACTGGAGAGCTGTCCAGGAGAATTAAGGGTATGGGATCTGTGCCAGATCCTGATCAGGGCAAACTGATGAAGCCACATACACCTCTGCCAGAAAGCCATTAGCCTGTCTCCATCTCCCATGGATCAAGCAATTAATAGATCAAAGGTTTCCCAAGCAACAAGGCCTTCAAGGGAATTAGTACAGGGAGACAACAATTATGCTGTCCACAGAGGTCTCTGCTCTCTTTACAAAAAGCAGCCATTTAATTTGAAATTAGAATGCGCTCCCCCAGTTATTATTGAAAGTCCAGTTGATGGTGCTGACGAATCATCATTTTGCAATGCTTTCTGTGATGCTCTCCTTCCGCCGCCACTTCTAAGATGTTAGGATGGTATATTTCGCTCCCTGCACAGCTAAGTCCTGAAGTGGCTTAGCACTATTGCCACACCTGTACAGAAGAATGGTTGTGATGGCTGGTGACCCTGCCCCTCTTCCTTCAACACCACTTGCTGTCGATTCTCTCTCCTTGAAGAGAAATTGACAGTGTGGGGGGAGGACAATTTGAGGACAGAGTTGGAAGGTCTTCAAATGAGCATTGGGTGGGCTGGAAGAGTTGGGTTTCACCAGCTTCTCCTTGATTGCCAGCTTTCTGATCTCCCCAGCTTCCCAACTTACCTGAACATTGTTTACATGTGGTTGACTGTAATAGCTGGAGGGTGGAGGGCTTTCACCCTGACTGCCCATCAGCCTGTCCTTTGACTGCTCTCTCCATACCCTATTGCTAGGCTTGGGCTTGATGTCTAGGTCGCTCCTTTGTGGCAGTGATAGGTCACAAGGGAGCTTGTAGGGCCATGCTGGGGCTGAATGAATCTCTCTGGTGATGCTGGGAAATGATATATAATGAAGTTAAAACACATATATGTTTAAAATAACTTTTGTTAAAAGACCAGAAGCCTTTCTTTTAGGAATTTTAGGTGAAGACATACCGAAGGATATGAGAAGAGTGTTCATGTACACGACTACAGCTGCAAGGATGCTGTTTGCTCAGCGATGGAAAGATGATAAGATGCCGACAAAGGTGAACCCGCAGACAAAACTATTGGAATATGCAGAGATGGCCAGACTGATTGGGAAAATCAAAAATTAGGGGGGCCACAACTTCAATAAAGAATGAGACAAATCTAGATTGTATTTAAAAGAACACCGTAAATACTGGAAATCTTTGGCAGGCTTTGAATAACTCTTGCAAGGACACAAAGATGGGGGATATATTTGGAGAACTACACCATAATTTGGATGACTTATAATACAGTGGTACTGCGGGTTAAGAACTTAATTTGTTCCAGAGGTCTGTTCTTAATCTGAAACTGTTCTTAACCTGAAGCACCACTTAAGCTAATGGGGGTCTCCCGCTGCCGCCGCGCTGCCGCCGCACAATGTCTGTTCTCATCCTGAAGCAAAGTTCTTAACCCGAGGTACTATTTCTGGGTTAGCAGAGTCTGTAACCTAAAGCGTCTGTAACCTGAAGCGTCTGTAACCCGAGGTACCACTGTATGCAGTAGACTAAGATATTGGAAGGACCGACAGAGGGAAGGAGGGAAGTCCTCAGATTCGAAAGAATCTTGTTTTTGTTTTAAAATTTAAATGTTCTAATTGTGTGAATCAATTTGTAAAATCAATAATAATAATAATAATAATAATAATAATAATAATAATAATTAAAAAGGCCAGGAGAAAAGGAGGACAGAAGAGAGAATTTCAGCATGTGAAGCTTCCCATTCCTTTTTCTAGGTAAAGGTAAAGGTACCCCTGACTGTTAAGTCCAGTTGTGGACGACTCTGGGGTTGCGCGCTCATCTCACTCAATAGGCCGAGGGAGCCAGCGTTTGTCCTCAGACAGCTTCTGGGTCATGTGGCCAGCATGACTAAGCCACTTCTGGTGAACCAGAGCAGCGCACAGAAACGCTGTTTACCTTCCCACCGGTGCGGTACCTATTTATCTACTTGCACTTGACGTGCTTTTGAACTGCTAGGTGGACAGGAGCTGGGCCCAAACAATGGGAGCTCACCCCCATCATGGGGATTCGAACTGCCAACCTTCTGATGGGCAAGCCCTAGGCTCTGTGGTTTAGACCACTTTTTCTAGATAACTATTAAAGGTGCAGAAGCCTGTATTCTCTTCTTCACCTATGGCAGACTCCCGCCCAGTCACTGACCAGAACAAGAACTTCCTAGTTTCAGCAAGATTGTGGCATCCTGGCCCTCAGACGAGATTAACAGCCATCAGCTGAAACAGTGGTGGGAAGTTGCTGTGGGAGTATCAGTGTTTGGCCATGGCCATGGCTCCAGGGGCCACAACTGAGACCAAGCATTCTCCCCAGCCGTGTCTTCCTCTGAGTGATGCTACAGATTCCCATGGACATTGAACAGAAGAGAGGATCAGCAAGGGAGCTCCAAGTATGTCATTACTGCAATTACTGAAACAATTACTGAAATGATAAAGGGATATTTCCTGTTCCCTGGTGGTGGGCTATTTAATTAATTGTTCAGGTTATATATTATTACGTCTCAGAATCCCAGTTGCATTGTCATGTAATTGTTGTGATTTTTTTTTTAAAAAAACAACCCCAACAAGAACACTAAACTAAAACTGCTTGTTGCCAAGGAAAAGGAAATGACACATTAAGGCCATGATACTGTACACTTAGTTGAACAAAAGGGAGATTTATTTCTGAGTAAATGTGCATAGGATCAGGCTGCACAGGAATGATTTCAGTGCAGTTCAAAGCAGGTCCTGCCCTTGGCTAAGACCTGAACAGATTCACTGTCTTAATGACAGACCAGTCTTCATCCATTCAAGCTGGCTGCTAGGAAATCAACCTAGCTCTTTTAAAGTTCTGCAACCATGTTTCCCCCCATCGCCAGTACAAAGCCCATTGCTTCTCAAGTCTTCTTCCATTGAAAGGCTAGATAGCACATTTGCTTCTCCTCTGCCAAGTCTTAGAATTCTGTAAACTGGAGATGGAAGTATTTGTTTTCAGACTGATGACTATTTTAAACAATATTTTTGTTTATTGCCTTTGCTTTATCATGTTTCACAGTAGACCTAAGCAATTCTGTAGGGTGTTTTTTGTTTAGCATCCATCAGTGGTTATTGCCAAAAACAGGTACAGATAAGTGAAAGGTTTTTCAAAGTCTGGCCTTTTTAACAACAAGAACAAGCAACAACAAAAAAGAGGAGGAGGAGAAGCTAGGATAGTCATTATGCCCTATTTGGAATGTGAATCTTGTCTTTCCCTGTTTCAAGTAATATCCAATTTTGAAATTGAAGTGTGCTATGGAGGAAAGGGTCGGGCACCAAACAGCACTTTGCTTTTGTTGGGAAAAATACGTGAGTGCACATTCTCTCTCTCTCTCTCTCTCTCTCTCTCTCTCTCTCTCACACACACACACACACACACACACACACACCCCACAAATTCAAAATAAGAGAGGCGTGTACAGCTTAAACCGCCCTGGCAAAATTTCCCATCAAGCCTGGATGATTTAGTTCCTGGAACGCCATTACCGTAAATTCAGTTTCCATAAAATAAGCACAACTACAGTATTGGAAAAGTGAAACATATTAAATCAAAGAAAACACATGAATATTTCCACTACTTTGAAGAGACAGATTGAAAGGCTATTTCCTCCCTCAGTGCCTTGTTTTATTTTCTTACCTTCCAATGACTGTCAGGGTATTAAAATGGGGGACTTTTATCTCAATTAAATTATGCATGTGCTTTTTTAAACATAAATGCTACCAGGAAAGCAAGAAGAAGAAGCTGTCAGAATATTATAGCTTACCTGTTTGCTGCTTATGCAATAAAATAAGATGCCCCCCATGTTCTGGCAAGTTTAGCCCAAGTAGATAATATATTTTCTTTACTAATAATGCAACAAGCCATTCTCTTGAGTGCTGATGCTTATGTAACCAAAACAACACTCACCCACACACAAGAGGAAGGTACCAGCAGGCTTTGGGGATCCCCATGGTTTATAGAAGCACAAAACTTTGGGATGGGGACAGCAGCATAGTGTGGGTTGCTGGCGCCTGGGGCGGGCAAACCACGAATGCCATCAGAGCCGTGCTGTGCTGCCTGCCTGTGCAGGTGGGAGCCTGGCTGGCCGATGTGACCCTTGGCAGGTGAATCTCTCCGATGCCCATGGAAAGGAGCGCTGGGCCGGGCCATGCTAGGGTCATCCCTTGCCTGCTTCCTCCCATATGTGCCCACTCACAGTGGGCCTTGGCTGCTCTGCTACCTTTGCTGGGGCAGGGATTCCTGCAGAAGTCAGCGCCTGCATGGGGGCGCCTGGTTGTGCACCCTCAGAATTTTGTGCCCGGGGCCACGGCCCCCCTGGACTCCCCTCATGCTATGCCACTGGGTTAGGAGCCTGGCCAGGGGGAACACCCCAAAATTCTTTGAGGGAAAGAATGTGCTTTAAAGATATAGTGCATACCGAGCCATCGCTTGAAGATCAAGTGAGGACTGCTAAAATGTGTTTGAAGCTCCTAGTCGTCTCCTAGTTGCGACAAATGGAACATGAGACCTTCATGTTTTAAGGATATCCTTGGATAGCATATAGCTCAGTTTATATACTGGATATGTGACACACACCTAGCCTCTTTTAACACTGCCAGTTAAAGGATCTCAGATAACAGAGCAAGTCCTTTGCCAATCACAGCAGGGAATGCAGGGCTCGAAAGCCCAGTGACCCGACCCTAATGAAGGGAGTCTCATCTGTTCAAGTTTATTTGGTGATGTGCAAATAAGGATACTTCTTTGTATGGCAGCAGTCGTATGCAGTGCATGACCAGACCAAAGCAACTCATCATGTGTAGAATTTTCTAATGGCTGCTGGACTAATCCAGGTGGCCAAATGCGCACATCACACTCCAGTGATATCTGTTGGAAACAATCATGTCGCTTGAGCCACAGATGCTTTTACTCCACACAGCTGGTGTGTGAAATAAACCACATAATTTACTTGACTCAGGCAATTGCTTTCTGAAGACCTTCATGGGTGGCAAGAGATTCAGCTCCCATTTTGGCTCAACAGTGTATGACCTTGTTGCTCAATTCTTTTGCCCTCCCCCACGAGGTATTTTGGTGCTTTTTCTTCTAAGGAAAAGCACCAGGAAGCAGCTTGAATCTTGAAGGGGGATGGCAGCTCAACCTTCTCTTCGCCAAATGTTTGAGCGCTAAGAATCTCCCTCCTCCCCGCTGCCCCAAACTGCTGGGAAAGCAGCTGACAAATGACAGGCAGGGTAAGGGTTAAGCTGTGAGGTACCCAGCCTCATATAACCAACCTATTGAATTCTAATTAATGCATGGTGGGGTTAATACAGTAAGCTGTCCTGCCAGGCTTAGCTAGGTCGCTTCTGTAATTTGGGAGGAAATAGGTAATCAAACCTATTGTGCCCCCCACCCTCAGTCTACCTAAAGAAGTTTGAGCTTTTTTCTCCTGCTCAGCCACATGACTCTGACCAGCCATTTTTATGTTCCTATACCAATAATTTAGGAACTTTTATCATTTTGTAACTAAGCTAAGTTTTACTGCCTGTGCAACTTTTCTAACTGATGTATGGAAAAGCACATGAATCTGACCTTTGGAGAGTTTGTAAGGAAACCATTTCCAACTTACCAAACATATGTTTTTTTCCTATGCAGGTGGAAGAGGGAAACTTTGGAAGGGCATATTTTAAAGATCTAACAGCCTATATCTCAGGGAATTGGACTAGATGACACTTGTGGTCCCTTTCAACTCTGCAATTCTATGATTCTATGATTCCATGCTTCACTTTGCTGCATATTTAATGACTTTAAATCTCTGCTGGGGTTCTCTCACCAAATAATTGCTGTCCCAAACTTGGATCTTGGCATCCAGAAATTCTCTCTCTCCCTCTCCCTCTCTCTCTCTCTATATATTTGTACCACCATAGACACTCACTATCCATTGTTTTTAAAGCAGTAAGAAACACAGGCAGTACAACTTAGGTTCCAAAGTGGTGAGAGTTTCTAAATTATTCGTATAGAAACACAAATATGCCTTGCTAAGCCTAGAATATCTAGCTTAGACCACCTTACTGGTAGGATTCACATGGTGGAATGGGAGAACAAAGAGCTTGATAACCCTTCATTCCAAAGTGTGGGGGAGTGACCTAGCTAAGCCCAGCAGGACAGCTTACTCTATGGTCTTAACCCCATCATGCACTAATCAAACTTAAGGATATTAGTTATATGAGGCTGTCTAGCCCACAATCTGAAGCAGCATCCAAACCCCAGACTGCTTGCATCATTGCGTGAAGCTCAGCAAAACAGGGATTCTTTTATTATTCATTCTAACAGAAGGGGATGTGCACCGGCACGATCTTTTGGATATTTGCATTTTTACAATTGCTGCAGGGACTGCAGCATTCTTTCTGAGATCTGAATCTGATGAGTATTTCCAAAAATACATGTAAACTTTAAGAGGCTATTGGTATGGGGGTGGGATATTAACACAATCAGAATTTCATATTGAAGCAGAGAAAATTGTGTGTCTGAATGTACTTTTTTTTAAAAAAATCCATTCTTTGGAAGTTTATTTAAAATGATTTCATAGATCACATTATGACTCATTTGGCAGGTTCTGAGTCTTCTGTTGATGCTGTAGCTTGATAACCTATGAGTCACCCAGCCCATTAATCCTTTTTCTTTCAGTTGACTTTTATCTGCTATTCACTTTCTCTCCCATTAGAGCCCCTCCACATCCCTTTCCCTTCACTTTTCTCTTTTAGGATCAGTTCAAATGCATTTCCCCACTACCGGTCCATTTCTACTGTTTCTTGCCGTTTCTGCAAGGGGCCAGAGAGAGAGAGAGAGAGAGATTTTTTGCAGCTTTCATTATTTTCCTTTACCTGGATACGAGCCAGCTTTTGAAATGCCACTCGATTATTATTTTTCCTTTTGATGCATCTAGATCCCATCTGCCAGATGCAAATGGCAAAAGCAGCAGAACAGATTAGTGGATTGGGGCAAAACTCTAGAACTAACTCGTGGCAGAAACAGATCATTGTGTGAGGAATGGTTAGGAAGAAACCCCTTCTTGACAATGTCCCCAGGTTTATGAAATTATCCAGGTGAGCAGTGCAGTGCATTGAAAGATCCTTACTTCGGCTGTGCACATATGGTTATGTAGACTGAAAATTGTCCTTCCTCAAAAGGCTTGAAGGTCAAATAGAAAGAAAGGCATAGATCTCCCCAGGAAAATGGGTGCAAATGGGGAGGGAGGCTTCTGCACTGGTTCCATCTTCCCCCCAGACTCTTTGAGACAAACTGTTACTTCTACAAAGTAATGCTACCTCTTCTGTGGGTCCCTTAAAGATCACAAGGAAAATTGAATCTTGAATTCAAAATGAGCCACTGAGTGTGGAAATGGCATTGAGTTTCTCAGTTTAAATTGCTTTTCAACTCTGGATCCTATCTCCAGGAGTGTTAGCGATGGAACCCTCAAAAGGAGAAGCATAGTTGAAATGGGCTGCTTTTGAAATATTTCCTCGATTTGCATACACAGCTTGCATTCAGACAATACGCTTGCAACCTCAAGGGTGAGGAATTTGTGGCCCTGTGGATGTTTGGCTCCAAACTCCCATAATTCCCAACCATTGGCCATGCTGGCTGGGGCAGATGGGAGTCAGAGTCCTGCAACATCTGGACAGCCACAGGTTCCCTATCCCTACGGTACACATATTATTATTGAAAAATCATGGTTTGTTAGTTTGTTTAGCAACATTTACCTATTGTCCAACAGCAATTGTCCTCTGGGTGGTTTACAATAAGACATTTTGCAGAGCTTTTTAAAGATCTTTTGCATTCGTGGCATTTGCTGTTGCTGGGTTAACTCTGGCTTACGCTGCGAATGGTTTTAATTTGTTTTAAATTGCATTTTATCTCTTTGTCTCAACATAATTTTAGAACAAATTGAAACCAGCCATAGGATATACCAGAGTAAACCCAGCAACAGCAAATGCCATGAGTGCAAAAGGTCTGAAAAGCACTTTAAAAATGGAAAATATTCTTAAATGGAAAATGATGAAAAGGCCAGAGATAATTGAAAAATAAAAAAGACTGCAGTTTGGCTTACTTCTGAGTAGGCGTGTATTGGATTGTACAATTAGGCTGTAGTCCTGTACTCACTTACCTGGGAGTAAGTTCCACGGAACTCAATGAAGCTTATGTCTGAGTAGATATGCACAGGATTGTACAATACAAGTCAGTTTTTACTATTTAGGTATTCAGTATCTCAAACCTGAGATTAGGGTGCCTGCAGAAGAATGCATTCTGTATCTGCCCTACCCCATATTTTGCCTGCATAGTTTTTACTGCTACTCTTGCTGTGCACGAATGCATGATTACAAAGTATGTAAATAAATTATTATAACAATAGTATTTTTAATCTTACTTTGCAAGTTGTTGCCTTATTCTTTCTTAATTTGGGTTAGAAGGAGAAAGCCAGCTTACTTCGAAGCTGGACTTGCACAAAACAAGGTTTTTCAGTCTCATTCCTATGCTTTTAATTTTCCTGCAAAGGACGGCAGTTTGAAACTCTGTTCAGCCCACACACGTGAGCTCCTGGAGAGATAAACTGCAATTACCGTATTTTTCCCTCTATAACACGCAGATTTTTTCTCCTAAAAAGGAAGGGGAAATGTCTGTGCGTGTTATTGAGCGAATGTGTGGTCCCTGGAGCCGAAAAATCAGGCAAAAATCAAATCGTGCTTCACTGAGAAGGGAAACCTGAAAAGAGGAAGTGGCTGCTTTCCTGCATTCTGCCTCAGGGTCTTACTGCCCACTCTCCTCTGTTTCCTTGCTGTGTTTGCTGAAACGGAACAAAGAGCAGGGAAAGCCCCTCCCCTCCAGGCAAGCAGAGGGGAAAGCAGAGTGTGTTCCTTCTAATTCCTCTCTGTGCTCCGGTGCTGCTGGGGGAGAGGGAGAGAGGGGGGGAGGGAGAGAGAGGGGGGGAGGGAGAGAGAGAGGGGGGAGGGAGAGAGAGGGGGGAGAGAGAGAGAGAGAGAGATGGCTGGCTTGGGTGGGGGGAAACTTTTGCCTTTCTTTTCTCCCTCCCGTTAAATCCCTCTCCTGCATTCTTAGCCAGCTGCTTCTCTGCACACCCCTCTCATGTCCCTTCTTTGTTTTTCCTTCGCTCCCCACTTAAAATGTGGTTACAAAGCATAGATCCACATGGATCCTCAGGATCTTTGCATTGGGTCACCCCAAATTCACCATCAGATCACATAGCATGTCCATGGCTACAGCCTGCACCAGAAAAATCACGCAACCACTGTTGCCTGGGGCTGCAATGGTGCAAAAATGTGGTTAAAAAGCATGGATCCACATGGATCCTCAGGATCTTTGCATTGGGTCACCCCAAATTCACCATCAGATCACATAGCATGTCCATGGCTACAGCCTGCACCAAAAAAATCACGCACCCACTGTTGCCTGGGGCTGCAATGGTGCAAAAACGTGGTTAAAAAGCATGGATCCACATGGATCCTCAGGATCTTTGCATTGGGTCACCCCAAATTCACCATCAGATCACATAGCATGTCCATGGCTACAGCCTGCACCAGAAAAATCACGCACCCACTGTTGCCTGGGGCTGCAATGGTGCAAAAATGTGGTTACAAAGCATGGATCCACATGGATCCTCAGGATCTTTGCATTGGGTCAGCCCAAATTCACCATCAGATCACATAGCATGTCCATGGCTACAGCCTGCACCAGAAAAATCACGCACCCACTGTTGCCTGGGGCTGCAATGGTGCAAAAATGTGGTTACAAAGCATGGATCCACAGGAATTCTCAGGATTTTTGCATTGGGTCACCCCAAATTCACCATCAGATCACATAGCATGTCCATGGCTACAGCCTGCACCAGAAAAATCACGCACCCACTGTTGCCTGGGGCTGCAATGGTGCAAAAACGTGGTTACAAAGCATGGATCCACAGGAATTCTCAGGATTTTTGCATTGGGTCACCCCAAATTCACCATCAGATCACATGTCTGTGGCCACAGCATGAAGCACAAAAATGATACATCCACTGTTTCATTCGGAATGTTTTTTCCCTTGTTTTCCTCCTCTAAAAACGATGTGCGTGTTATGGTCAGGTGCGTGTTATAGAGCGAAAAATACGGTAATATATCCTCTCCTACCCATTAAAACCCATAACCCATCCCTCACCAATTTCTCTGTATAATGTCTCTTACAACAATCATAAGCATTTGTCACTGTATCTCAAAATGCCCACCCGGCTTCCCTAGCCAATTCTTAGGAAAGCGTTTTCCAACAACCTTTGAGGAAGGGGAAGGGAATCAACTGCATCCCTACCCTAGATGGAACTTTTGTTGGATTTAAGGTCATACAGCCTGGCAAGCAGTAGATGAAGAAACCCTATTTCCACCTTCCCTTTTGTCTTCCACAATTTTAAATTTAACAAACCCCAGAGTAGACAGACAGGCTAACACAGTGCCATGAAACAGGCAAAACAGAGAGGACTAGGGGGTGGCACTGGGGTGTGGGGTGGTAGTTTTTCTGTCCTGAAAATAGATAAAGGAATCAATGTCAGGAACATAGGAAGCTTAGTATTGTCTACACGCTGACTGGTAGCAGCCCCTAGGCTTACCCTTAGGAGTTAGAAATGGCCAGGGACTGAACCCAGGGTTGTCTGCATATGCTCTACCACTGAGCTGCAGCCCTGTAGGTTTTCCTAGAAGCCCTGTGGACTATTAAGGCTTAAGCAGTACTAGAGATTTGTTAGAAACTCCTAAGAAATGTGCTGGCAAACCCTAATAAGCCTAACAAAACACCAGTCCTTTCTGAATCAAGCTGAAGGGCAACTGCAGTCATTTTGAAGTACTCTTCGTCTTTCCTTCCCTCCCTATCTGCCAGGAATGAACTTGCACAGTCAAAGAGGCATTCTTTGGCCTGGGAGCCTGTTTGCATTGTCTTCCTGCTTCCCTGCCTGCTATTTATTTATAATTACATACAACTCTCTCTCTCTCTCTCTCTCTCTCTCTCTCTCTCTCTCTCTCTCATATTGAGCTTTTTCCAAAACACTTCCCTCAGATTCCTACACTTGTCATCTCCCAATTGCATGTTGATTGCAGCTTGGAGGTCAACATGAGATTCAAGAGGATGAAACAGAAATGCAAATTTTCCTCTCTCTTGTCTTGCAAATGTTGCTCCAGCCACCTCAGGGAAGAAGAAGAACAGACCAGCTGATGTCAAGGCAAAGGCCTCTCAAGGAAAGCTTGATCACATGGACATGAGGCCATTTTTCACAATGGCTGGAAACTTCCGGTTGATTATTGGGTAGGTAGTCAAAACTGAACTGAGGAGGGCAAATTTTAATTGATGAGTGAGCTAAGGGCACATGTATGCTTTCCGAATTCATTTTGATTCTGCTCTCTTTTGCAGTACTAGGAAATTTTAAAAACCCTGCAACCTTATGCAAAAGTTTCACTTTGAACAGAAATGAGGAAGTGTGAGTCTCTTGAGGACACAGAAAATTTCCCAGTTCTTTGTGACTGTTGGACTTGAATAACAGCCTTCCAGGCAAATAAAAGTTGTTTCTTAACAACTTTGGGTATATCCAGAAGTCCAGTCTCCTCCTCATCTCTCGTTATTTGCATTTCTTTCTTTTCTTTGGAAGAACAGCTCCTGGGAACCTCAAGACTGGAGTAGGAAAGAGCCATGTGAGATCTAGGAGCTTACCACAACTGCTTTGAATAGATCAGATGGTCATAGAATCACAGAATTGTAGAGTTGGATGGGGTGCCAAGGGTCATCTAGTCCAACCCCTGCAATGCAGGAATCTCAGCTAAAGCATCTAGGACAAATGGCCATCCAACCTCTGCTTAAAAACCTCCAAGGAAGGAGCGTCCACAAGCTCCCAAGGGAGACTGTTCTACTGTCAAACAGCTCTTACTGTCTGAAGGTTTTTTCTATGTTAAGTCAGAATCTCCCATCAGGTTTAAATCAGGACCAATTTCACCCATGCTCACAAAACTACACTGTCATATAACTCTATGAATAAACTTGATGGCTACAATCCAGGAGAGATTTAGATATGTTAAAGTTGATTAAAAACAGGGGACAGAGGCCTGAATGTTGTTGTTATTAACCTTATTTATAGTCCTTCACCTGAAGGTCCTGAGGCAGAAAAAACAAACCAAATTAAAACCGAAACGAAACACTAATATTAAAATCAGCCAACATAAATTCCATAAAAATAAAGCAGCAATAAAAAAAATGTACCTCATCCTTTCCCCGAACCTGAACAAAGAGGTGCGTCCTCACTTGAGGATGAAATGACAACCATATCATGGAGTGAGACACTTCAGAGGGGAGGCCAATGCAGAGGCAAGGGGCTGCCTTTGAAAAAGCCCATCATCACGTTCCCACCCCATGGATTTCACTGGGCGAGCGGATCCCTAAGTGGGCTTCCAAGACATGATATAGGAGGAAGTATTCTTTCAGATACTTGGAACCCCGGTCATTTAGGGCAGGAATGGGGAAGTTGTGGCCCTCCATATGTTGTTGGACTCCAACTCCCATCAGCCCTTATCAACATGGTAATTGGGCAGGGATTATGGGAGTTGTAGGCTGGCAACTGCTAGAGGGTTTCCTCACCCCTGGCTTGGGGCTACAAATACTAAAGACATGGTTCTCACATATAGAATTATAACTTGATTACTGTGTGAAATCTGTACACTCAGATGGCTGTGAGGTAAATGTGTACATCAGCCTTCCCCAATGTCCGCCATCCCTGATTTGATCATTGACCACACTGGCTGGAGGTAACGGGAGTTCAAAAACCCCTGAAGTCCGCCAGGTTGAGGAAGGCTGAATTGACTCTAGCACATGAAAGCACATGCCCGGAGTCCTTTGAGTGGACCTGGGGCAGGGGAGTCTAAGAAACTACCATTCCCAGAATTCTGTGAGGGAAGCCATGGCTGTTTAAAGTGGTACAATAGTGCTTTAAACGTATCGTGCAGATGAGACCACGCTTAATCATTCTCCTCACTAACCATGAGCTGGAGCCAATCTTTAGTTTCACTTCCTGTGGCGCGTGGACCAAGCTAGTAATAAGCACATTATGACAAGATAGTGTGCTGAGTGGCGACTGGAGTACAGGCCGCATTTTTGGCCCTGCTCCCTGACATGGGGTTCTCCCCCCCCCCCCACCTACAACAACCTCCTGTTGTGCATGATTGTCTGTAAAGAAAGTCCAATCTCCTGCTTGTGATGGTGTCCTGTCACATTCATTGTTGGAAAAGATCTAGTCCTGGGGATGGGACCAAAAATGTAGCCCCTTCCTCAATTTTCTGCATGGTTATGCTCTAAACATAAGTCACATATGGTGCATGCCTTCTCTCTGTTGAAATGTGTTCCTTTTGTGCTTAAGAGACACAGGATGTTCTATCTATAATGGCCCATTCGAACATGCAAGCCACTGCTTGCTGTTCATTTTGTACATCTCGCCCTCCCCACTTCTTCCAAGGTTTTCAGGATAGCATATGTGGCTCTCCCCTTCTCCCATTTTCACCTTCACAGCCACCCAGTATGTGGGGCTGCCTCTGAAGACTGGTTGGAAACTGCAGATGCTGCAGATCAACAGTGTGGAAACCTGAAGCAATGCTGGAGAGGCAGAATTAGAGAATGGATCCATGCAAGAAACTTTTAACATGGTCAGTTGCTCTGAATTCTTCTTTCTTCAACAGGGCTCAAGAGGACTTCACACGCCAATGTGGTGGTTACTGGATCAGTATTTTAATGGCGATGTAGGTGGCAGATCCTTACCCCACAACTGATCTCTGGCAGAGGATAAACGCTCGCGTAAGCAGTTTCTTTCAGCCCCATTCATATGATGCAGAGGCTAGTTTGTAAGAGCCAAGTTACAGTGGCCCTTTCAGTGACCTCTTCTTAGGAAGAAATAATGCTCAATTTAGATGCAAATTTACTTTCATGCTCAAGGAAGCTGCAGTGTTTTCATGGAATATTGTATATTAACAACAGAAACACTAAGCGTAACCAGGACCTGAGGAAATGTTTATCCCAAACAAATTCCCAGTCATTTAACTGATGGGCTAATCCTCTTCTTGTGGGTTTTGACGCTCCCCCCCCCCAGCACTTGCCGTTCAACACCCCCACCTAGATTAGCATTTATTTTTCACAGTGGTTCCCTGTCCTCTTTCAAAGCGCAGAACAACTTACATGGCATTGTCCCAATGTACAGTGGTACCTCGGGTTACATACGCTTTAGGTTACATACGCTTCAGGTTACACACTCCGCTAACCCAGAAATAGTGCTTCACGTTAAGAACTTTGCTTCAGGATAAGAACAGAACTCGTGCTCCAGTAGCGCGGCGGCAGCAGGAGCCCCATGAGCTAAAGTGGTGCTTCAGGTTAAGAACAGTTTCAGGTTAAGAATGGACCTCCGGAATGAATTAAGTACTTAACCTGAGGTATCACTGTATAGCGATAGCACTATATGTACATATGTATGTATGTATGTATAGCGAAAACAACTAAGTTTGTTATTGGTATGAGCTTTCGTGTTGCATGCACACTTCTTCACGAAAGCTCATACCAATAACAAACTTAGCTGGTCTTTAAGGTGCTACTAGAAGGAATTTTTTTATTTTGTTTTGACTACGGCAGACCAACACGGCTACCTACCTGTAACTAAAACCTGTGGGGAACGTTAGGCTGATAGATAGTACTTGTCCAGGTTCAGCCAGCCAGCTTCATGGTGAGCAAGGATCTGAACCCAGGACTCATTGGTCCAAATCTGCCCGGTGCACTGCCTTTTACTGAAATGCGAGAGCCAATCAGAGTGCAAGGAAGCAGCTCAATAGAAGAATCTTTCTGTATAAGACCGGAAATCCTAGGTCTGAGTCTGAGTTGTGAGACTATGTGTCTAAAGCCAAGCAACCTAAGAGACTCAGGTGAAGTCTGCGCCTGTGGCCAAATGCTAAAAGCCATCCTAAGGAAAGCAGGCAGAACTGCAACAGGGCTGTTGCAAAATGTCGTAAATGGCTTAGCCTTTTTTGCCAAGCACTCACAAAGCAAGCTGATAGCTAATTTCAAAACAAAACCAAGCTTCAAGAAAACCACCTTCATAACCATTAGACCTACCATTGGTCTTGATATAAGAAAAAAAACTGCTCATGTTCCCTTATGGGGTATCCAAGAGCCCATATAGAGTCCTTTTGTAGGTTCTCTATTGGTAGAAGAAAATAACAGAGACCAACCAGAGAATATTGAGAAGCAAAGCAGCTAGTAAGCCTGATCTTTATTAACTGTTGCAACAGGGTGCTCCCCCACACGCAGGAGAGAGGAGGAGGACCCAGAATAAAGGTGTGCCTGCCCTTTCATAGACATTTTAAATTGCCTGCCATGGAGTCCAAGACCACCCCCATATACATCATACCTACATCACAGAAAAGGCGGTCTACAACAGAAATCTGAGTGCATTGTTTATCTCATGTGTGGCAAGTTACCTGATTGCATTATCTGGCTTTTGGCCACTCTTTTGTTATTATAACTACTTAATTCCTGAAT
This sequence comes from Podarcis raffonei, assembly GCF_027172205.1. NCBI lineage: Eukaryota > Metazoa > Chordata > Lepidosauria > Squamata > Lacertidae > Podarcis > Podarcis raffonei. Next base: position 25,335,424 of record NC_070606.1, read on the forward strand.
CTAGGTCACAGGCTCACACGCTCTTCATATCTTGAATGTGCCCCTAAGACAGGATTTGTGAGGACAGGATTTGTGAGGAAAGAGACAATGGGGAGGTTTCCCACTTTGACCTTGCAGAGAAATATTTGAGGTCAATTTGTTCAGGACCTTTTTTATGGGGTTTCAGACATGTGATTTATATATACAGTTATGAACATTTTATAAAAATATATATGACCTTAAAATTCTTATAACAGTCTCATCCTCTCAATCTGCTTTGTACGCAGGGGAAGTCCCTAACTCGCCAAGGTCTTCGCATGCAGAACGTGTGTATGTAACCTGTAAAAGGCAAAAATATTATGGATGAAGCAAAAGACAGTGCTCAGAGACTGGAGCTGTTGTGTGGTATAAAAGCTGAACAGAGAAGATCTTTGTTAAATATTCGTGCTGAACTAGGGTTGCCATATTTCAAAAAGTAAAAACCAGGACATATCCCGAAAGTTGTTGAGGAAGACCCCAGAATTGTTGAGCCTTTTTTAAGGAAACCACTGAAATTGTTCAGCTTTTCGATAGGCTTGCCTAAGATCAAGGACAAAGCGCCACCTTTCAGAAATCCCCCACCAGAGGTTGATTCCATCTTTGAAATCCTGGACATATGGATTTCTTTTAATCACATTAATTACTGTTAAAAGGCATTTATTGCAGTTTCAGATTATTCTGTCGTTTGTATTGCTATGGAAGTTGAAAAATGTCCTTTTGATTTCATTCATCTGTGAAAATGCCTTTTCAAAAGCCCTGTTCTATACCAGCTGGCCACCTAAAGAGAGCCCAGCCTTAGTTTTTCTGCATTCAACCCAGTTTTCTTGACACAGGCGTATAATTGCCATCCGCTTCAAAGTGAGCACCTCTTTAAATAACCAGCAAGCCTTAACTGCTGGGGGCAACTTCAAATGATACTATAACCATTTAATCTCTCCTGATCAAACAGGTTGCAAAGGTTTTCAAAACATCTAATTTTTTTTAAAAAAATCTGCTTACCGGAGGCAATGACGGAACAGGGGTGCACACAATATGGGCAAACATGCTTCTGTAGTGCTACGTTCAATACAGCTAGAGGAAAAACCACAGATTTACAGATGGGCAACAATCTGACATTTGCTGCTGAACTCCGCCAATGCTGCTGTACTACTTGCTATATATTAGCAAGTAATGCCAGGGTGAGATATATATATTATATATATATGGAGGAGGAAAGGCCTGCATTTCCATTTCCATTCCCCAGCAATCCAGGAAGATTAATTCCCAATTCTCCATATGGGCCTATCAACTTCTTCTGAGCTAACAGGTAAATGCTGTGTTATTAAGCAGTTCACAGAAATGCAAACATTTATCACAGATAATATACCACAATGCTCTTGCATGTCACTGTCAAGGCCAATTTAAAGAGTTATTCTTGGGAACGCAGGGCCAGTGAATGGAGTCTATTAAACGGATGCGGTTTCCACTGACATTTGGAGCAGCTACGGTTTATCACGTCAGGCCTACTTGGAAGTTTTCCAGGTCACAGAATACAGAACCGAGGGAGCCGTGAGGAGAGTACATATGAGTAGGGAAGACCCTCCGTTGGCCAAAGTGAACTGTGAGCCATATTTATAACCGTATCCCTGAAGTTCTCAGCTCATTGGGAAAGAATCCTTCTGCGTTTTGCATACTGGTCGTAACTCAAGGGCAAAATATATCGTCCGAGGGGCTGACCGTGAAGAAAGGTGTCCAGGCTTGTTAGTTGCTGCAGCATCTGTTAAAGCTGCCTGGCCCTGCCTCCCAGCCTCTCCTGGTCAGCCCGCGGAAACGCCCATCTAAAGCAGGTGTCCTGAGCATATCTAGCCCAAGCAGGACAAACGGCCAATAGTTTAGTTCTTTATTGACAAAGCACACACTTACAGCAGCTCATAAGGTGCACTGAAGACACACATACACACACACTTCTTGTGACTACGTAGGTGAAATAAAAACGGGATTAGACAGGAGGATAAAGCTGCTAGTGGCTGCTGTTGATGGTGGCTCTATACTGCCTCCCTGAACTGGATACCTGATGCTGGGGAACAAGTGTGAGAGAAGACTATTACTCTCACGTCTTGCTTTGGGGTTTTCAGGCAACCAATGTGAGAAGAGAAATACTGGAATAGATGGGACTTTGGTCTGATCCAGCAAGGCTCCTGTTATGTTGTTTAACTACCATTTCCTGAATAAGAGGACAGAAATCTTGTATAGTTCCCTAAGGATAACCATTGGTCTGTCAAAGTGGGCTTGTAGGAGATATGTCAAACTGCTATGTATTGGGTTTAACACATTTTATGTTACAAGGTGTGTTCTAACCAATCATAGAAGCGTTGGTAGACGAACGTTCTAAGGGCATTTAAGCGCATGCACTTTCAACTGTCAACTGTCAACGGTCAGTTCATGCTTGGGATTATTATTGTGTGTCCAGTCAGTTTGGTTCTTGTGTTCCTATGAGTGAGCTGTTGTCACTGACAAATGTTGAATAAACTTAGTTGAGGAACTTATATTGCCTTGGGATTCTGACTTTTCCCGAACATTTAATATTGGCGACGAAGGTGGGATTGATGAGTTCCCGCCGGCTGCCAGAGGCCCAAGACTGCACAGCAGCAGCACCACCTGCCGCCTTGCAATAAGCGCAACCTCTCTGCCACGCTGGACTCAGCAAATAGTCCCGGAAATGAGACCGCTCCTGCTGCGTCTTCACAACCACCCACAATCGCACAAGCAACTGCTCCAGGTCCGAGGATGGCCACCAGTCATAGTCGGCTGCCACCGGACTTCGATATGAGCCATCCTACAGAATGGCCACAGTGGCTCTGCTGAAGAAGGAGCTATGTCTGACTACAAGGCTTCACTAGGGAGGCAGACAAGGTGGATGTGCTACTGACGGTGATGGGAAGTTCCGCCATCACTCTACTGGAAGGTCTGATAGCACCCAGGGACATAGAGGCATGCACTTTCGATGAGCTGACACAGGCTATGACAAGACACCTCGCGCCTCAGCCACTAAGAACCACCGCCACTACAACTTTGCACACAGAGAGCAACAAGTGCAAGAATCAGCGAGTGAATACATCTTGGTTCATGCTACAGCACAAGGACGCACTAATATTTCAGGTAGGAACATCTCGACTTCCAAGATTCTGCTATCAGAAACCATTTGCTGCCGCCGGTTCCTTTGAAGCAGTTTCTCCCTGACTAGATCCTGATGAGCAGGATCCACACCTAGTGTAAATGGCAAGCGTTTAACAGAGACCTTTAAAGGGAACCTACTTTAAAATGCAACGGCACAAATGTTTTATTCATGTTCCAAAGACAGTCATGTGCATGATCACTGTCTTTTGAGTTATGTCAATTTTAGCTGACAAAGGTTCATGGTTGAGTACAGCATTCCGCTGCACTCCTGTTTAAATAAGGGGTATTTTGTAAAGCCAGAGGCTGTGTGGCCTCAGGAGACGTGGGATTGCGACTAGACAGACACAGTAGTTTTGCGGATGTTAAGTTGTAAACTGGAATCTCCCTGCAGAGAAGGAATCTATGTTTTAGTCTGTTTTATAAATGAATGAATGAATGAGAAAGGCAGCAATTCTGGGGTGGGGAAGCTCAGGCCTGGGGTGGAGGCAAATGCAGCCCTTCAGCCTCTCTATGTGGCCCTCAGGACTCTTTCCACACCACACCCCCTCCCCAGGCCACCCCTCTCGCCAGCTCTGCTTTTCACACTTTTTAAGTATTTTGCCTGACTGGAATATGCCCTTGAACTCTGATTGTGCCTTGAACTCTCCTCTGGACGGAAAGCTGTGTGTGAGCCTCAGGGCGGGTACCAGGAGCAGGTCAGCAATAACTCACAAGGTATCAACAAAGGGAACACTTTATGCAAAGAAACAAAACAGCTCAGGCCCAGTGAGCACAGCAACTCTTCCTAGCAGGTCTTGTCCCAATGAGGCAGTTGCGAGGACAGTTTTCTGAGTCTCCTTGTTCCTCAGCTCCTTCCCAAGCAATCTCAGACTCCAACACCTTGTCTGTCTCTGCTCTGCCCTCTTCATACCTCTGCCAGTTCTGGGAGACTGGGGTGGGGAGGGGAGGAGCTGGTTACAGCAGGAGGGGGGTGGGACTCCTTGACTTCTTCAGCAGCCTGCCTGATCTCTGCCTCTTGGCCTCCCTCTTCTCCTGCCTCAGCTTCTGCCTCTGATTCTGGGCTGCTCTCTGCCGCAGCCTCTTCCTGCTCACTAAACCATGTTACCTCTTCAGCTTCCGACACCTCCTCCAGCCTGCTCCCTTGTCTCTCTGACCACTCATCGCCATCCCACCACCACTCCCCAAGCACGCCCCAAGCACTGAGCCTTCTTCCCTTGGAGGTTCCCTAGCCCTGCCACTCCTCAGCAGCTAGCCTGTCCGTGGCAGTCCGTGTATGCAGAAAATTGACTAGTGTATCATTTACATGATGTCCCGCCCACTTTTGCCCCTGGCCCCACCCATCAATGGCACCTCAGAAAGTTGCCCAGAGGAGAATGAGGCCCTCGAAGACTAAGGTTCTATCCCTGGCACCAAATGTGAAGAATTAGCACCAGGAGGGGTTAAAATTCTCCTGCCCAGAAACCTAGAGAACTGCTGGCAGTCTGAAGAGACAATGCTGGGCTAAACAAAGTGGTGGTTTGACAGATTAATTTGATTAAGGGTTGTAACAATAACGCAGTACACGCATGTCTTCACAAGCCTTTTGCTCTTATCCTGGCAGCAGGTCACGAAAACAACCTACGGCATGCAGCTCTGTTGTTCTCTTTGGAGTATTCCAACAAGCCCTAGAGTGGTGTGAACCGAGGATGGAGGGATATTTGCATTCCTTGTCAAGTACTGCTGGTGTCTCTGTGGGATTCCATTTCTGTTCTGTTATTATAGTGCTTTCTGAAGTCGGTGGTTAATATTAACTGACAGGGCCAGCTGAGAATGTTGGGCTTCCCCATTACGGCTAATGAAGCAAAATACTAATTGAGGCACTGACTGCTTCCTTGTACTTAATTGCATTACGGCATCCCAACTTGGCTTCACCACGAATTCCAGGGCCTGTTGATGTACAGTGGTACCTCGGGTTAAGAACTTAATTTGTTCTGGAGGACCGTTCCTAACCTGAAACTGTTCTTAATGTGAGGTACCACTTTAGCTAATGGGGCCTCCCGCTACCGCCACACAATTTCTGTTCTAATCCTGAAGCAAAGTTCTTAACCCGAGGTACTATTTCTGGGTTAACGGAGTCTGTAACCTGAAGCGCCTGTAACCCGAGGTACCACTGTATCTCTTTTTAAGATCTGGGTTCAGATACCTTCTCAGCCACGAATCTCTCAGGGTAACTGTAGGCCAGTCACTACTTTTCAGTCTAACCTATCTCAAAGGGCTGTTAGTAGGGGGGGAAAGCAAGGAACGTGTAGGCTACATTGTGCTTCTTGAAGAAAAGGTAGGATATAAAACAAAATGGTTGGGTCTGTGATTATTACGCCTCCAAATGTGTTGTGAACAGAACCTTTAAAAAAAGAAAACTGAAAAACGATCGCAGGTTAAATGAATTTTAAATGGAATATCAGAAGTTCAGATTTGTTAAGCCAAATTGAAAACACAGTCCTTCAATATGTCCAGCTGCACAAGCTCATTGAGACGAATGGACACTTTCCAATCACAGTTAAGGCCTGAAATGAAGGGTTTCCCCCTGCGTTAAAAATATGGGGAGGCAGCAGATTTTGTCCCCGCCCTCACTCCCTCCACTACTGTCCTCTAGTGCTGATGGGGCATGGCAGCCATTCATTACTCCAAATTGGCTGTGCTCACCCATGTCAAGATTTGCACAGGAGAAGGTCCTGGTGAACTGTGCCCTTAAGGGCACCTTAAGCACTGACCAAACCCAGACCTGCTTAGCTTCAGCAAGGTTTCTGCATCATGTTTGCTCAGTCCATGCCCTTTGTTATGCTTTCAAATGAAGTCATAGCTATGCTTTCCATTAACGAAAAAGCAACCAGGTGCCCGAAGCATTTTGCCTGTTCCTTAGCTTTGACATTTTGACAATATGCTTCTTGTGTGTGTTGATATTATATGAATTGCCTCCATCAACAACTACAACAATTAAAACAAACTTCTTTGTTTTTTGGCTCTCCCCTCCCCCCCCCCAAATCCCACCTTGCTAACATTTTGGGGTGTGGGCGGAACTATAAATACATGCAGGCAGTTCTTTATTGATCCCACATTCTGTAGGGTTCCCCCCCACCCCGATTCAATTACATTTTAATTTCATTTTGCTCAGCTCCGATTTATAATGCAGTCTTTGCTTCCCTGCATTTACATCTGTCAAGGACCTGCTTGGTGATGTATAATTTAGCAGTGCTCCTTTGAAGACAATGATAAAAAAAAAAAACGCACTCAAGGTGCAGCCCAAATCCTCTTTTGAATAATAAGTTCACAGCTTTGCCTTAACTGTAATTCAGGCGTCTAACATGATTTTCACCTTGAATTACCACAATCTCCTTCTTAATGAACCGGAGGACAGAGATGTGAGTTAAACATTCCCGGCATTTCCTCCAGAGCCACTGCCATGCTCTTTGCTTCCCATTAGGTGTCAGTGCAGACCAACGCAATAGGATGCCACTAAATATGCTTTTCTCCTTTATAAAAATGTGTCTAGGCACACTTTACGTGTGAAGACTATGTGACGCACCTATCACCATGTCAGCTGGGGAGGGGAGACTGCCCTTATACAGTAAACCCCCCTAAAGCAGGCTGCATCCAAGGCCAGCTGAATACGGGGCCCGTAGCTCAGGCATAGTGCCTATTTCACATGCAAAAGGTCCCTCAGCATCTCCTCAGCATCTCCAGCTAGGGCTAGCAGGAGAAAACCTGGACAGCTGCTGCCAGTCAGTGTAGATAATACTAAGCTATATAGACCAATGGCAGAAGGCAGCAGCTCATGTTCCTGTGAACATTTATTTATTTATTTATTTGCTGTCAGGGGAGAGTGGCAAATGCCTTCCCCAGTCAAGGCATCAATAATACCCAAGGCTGGCCCCTGAGACAGAAAATCCCATAAGCATCTCTCCCCGCCCTCAGCAAATGAAAACACAAGAAGAACAGAAAAAAATAATGAACAATTTGATACATGGGCGTAGCCAAGGGGGGTGGCAGGCAGGGGCAGCTGCCCCCCAATCAATAGAAATTTTTAAAAATATATAGCAAACTGAGGTTCTCCCCCCCCCAACAAAAGGTCTGCCCCCCCCCCCCACAAAAATCCTGGCTATGCCCATGATTTGATGCCCTCTCACGATGCCAAAAGTCAGTTGCCTGAGGCGGCTTTCTCACTGTGCCTAAGGAAATGGGAGTAAAAATATGAAATGATCCAGTGGCAGGAACTGAATCTATACAGTGCTTTGGGGGGGCACACATACCCCTAAACATTTTGTGAATCTAAGTTTGGCCTCACTGAGGGGCAGTATTTAATATGAATAGGAAAATGAGAGTACCCCTAAACCTTTTTTTTTTAAAGAAAAAAAGCACTGAATATATATCTATATCTATATTGTTGCAAGGAACTATTACGATCCTGAATGGTCTGGCCTGTAAACTGCATCTCAAAGGAAGGAAAAGAGTTATATTAACCTTTCCTAAACCACTGGAAAATTGAATTGTAAAACCATTTAAGCCACACACCACCCTCACCCTCATTCAGATGGCTTTAAGTGTCTTCCTTTCTCTACCAAAGTGTTTGTGACTTGACTTTTCAAAATGCTGCCACCTGACCTTATGTTCTTGGTGCGTCTCAAGGACCAACCAGCCTTTGATGTTGCAGCCCTTGAATGAGCAATCATCCGGTGCTTTCCCCCCCAAGAATCTAGTCTATTTTGTTGGAGCAAAATGGACAGAAAACAAAGGCAGGCAGGCCCGTGTCTTGGAACCAGGGCAAGCGACAGGTTGTTTTTTTGCAGAGAAGCCAAAAATGTTTGTTTCCCCTCCTTGTTGGGGAGGGAATGTGTTTGCTAACGTTCTGCTGAAGGCTTCACCTGCACGGAGTCATGTCACAGGCCCAGCAGCCCAAATGCATGTGTCCAGTTTGATACAGATTGCTGAACCAAAAGGTTTAGTGGTAGTATGAGAATATATTATGCCATTGTTCAGTGGAGAGCTGATGGGAAGCAACAAACTGGCCTCTGCTTCTAGCTAGGGCCTCAAGATCACCCCCTCCTCCCAGTCTTCTCTCTCTTCTCCCTCTGACCTCTCATCATTGTCCCACCACCAACCCCTTGGCTCTGAGCCTTCTTCCCTTGGGGGTTCCCCAGGGGGTTACTATCACCATTCCTCTGCGTCCAACCAGTCCGTGACACCAGCCACACTTCTGAAAGCGAGTAAGGAAACTTTCCTGGGATCCCAAAACGTCAGGCAAGTGAGTCACATTGGCACCAAAGGGAGCTCTTACCCTGCCCATGGGCCTTAGAGCCTTGACCCACAGGCTTCAGGAGTCTCTGGTTGCCCCAAGTGTGCCTAAGTGTGTACTCTTCCCGCCTTGGATCAAATCTTTGCTTCCAGGTGTCATAAGAAAGCGGCAGAGATAGTGCGCACCCCGGAAATGATCTCTTTCAGCTTCTGCCTTCTGGAAGAAGGTACAGGGTTATAAAGACTAGGACTAGCCATCTGAGAAACAGTTTTTGTCCAAATGCGATTTTGGTTTTAAACGCAGTGTAAGGTAGTCTCTGGGGGAATATATTGTATTTAATTAGGGGGTATCAGAGTTTTTAGGGGGCTAACCAGGCTGGGATAGCTGGGATAGCAGGCTTGTTGGTTTTTGAATGTCTGATGTAGATTTTTTCAATTTTGTTGTTCTGTATGGGACAATGACAATAAAGATTATCGTATCAGTTGCTCACTTAGGCAGCCTGCCTACTCCAGCTTCCTGCAAAAAGTAGCTAGATTAATTTATTTAGTTTCCTGTGTTGCAGGGGGTTGGTCTAGATGACACTTGTGGAGCCTTCTAACTCTACAATTTTATGATTCTATAGGTTCCAGCCACTTCTGTTTAGTGAGCGAGGAGGAAGAAAAACACCTACATTTCCCAGAGTTCCTGTTGGCAGGAAGGAAGGGCAGAAGAAGCCTTAGGCTTCCCTCCACCACCGCCCCTGCCTACTTGAAGTGTGGGAAGTAGGCAGAGGAGGGAAATTGACACATGGCGGTTATTATTTTGTGTGTGTGTGTGTGTGTGTGTGTGTGTATGCCACCCTATACCCGGAGGTCTCAGGGCGGTTCGCAGAAAAAAAATCAAAATATAAAACCACAAAATATATAATCAAAATAAAAACAACCACCCAATATCGTCCCACCCGCCCCTACCCCAGATCACAGTTTTGGGTACCCACCTCACCTAGTTTTGACAATTCTTTTCTGTCCCTGTTTATTTACCCAAAAGCCATGAGCAAAGTTCATCTCCTCACTTTACACATGACAACAATGCTCTTTCTAAGAGCCGAAGGGCATCCTCAAGTAGCTTTCTAAATGGAATTATTTCAGGATGAACAATGTTTGTTCATTTTATCCTACCCACTTTCAAGTGTGATCATTTCAAGGTACCAAACCCCCCCCCCCACATATGAGCTAGATTGTTTAGCCTCTCAGCAAGTAGGTGATCCATAGGAATGTTTGAAACAGGCAACAGTCTTAAAACTTACAAGCTGTTGGGATGGCTGTTGATTTTATTTTCTATTTTTTTACAAGTGTCAACTTATCATATTATCATCTTGATTTATTACTGACATTGTCATAAGTTCCCAGCGCAGGACACAACAATTTAAAACACAACATTAAAATCAGTTTAAAACAAATGACAAAAACAAAAACAATGTGGGGTAAGTCAAATACCTTAAGTCAGGGTAAAGATGCATGTATCTTTGTTTTTGGATGTTCTGTGCTTTGGTAATGATCTATTTTTATTACAGAAGTCACAATAGCCAATCAATAGGCTTGTGATTTCACTTTGCTTGTCAACTTCTTCAGATTTATCTATCATCTATCTAGTGCATCTGGTGCTTTCTTAGATTTCAAAAACACGCAGAATCTGCTTAATACACTACAGAGGTTGGTACTACCAATATAATTAGAATCACAGGAAACTGGGTAGAGCAGCTCATTTATTTAGTGCTGCTTTTTAATGCGTTTACTGACAGATGTGCTTTGCCATATTGCATTGCCTCTTAGTGACAACACACACACATATATATTTTTAAAAAAATCTATTTTATTCCGCTTCATTATTCTAGCTGGATCATTAATTCTGTCACCTGCTGGAGGTAAATAACTACACAGCCACCCTGAGATTTCAGTGGCCTGTGAATTGCTCTTCCCCTCGCCCCCTTCCTTAGAATTTCTCTTGTAATGTAATAGCTAGGCTGTTCTGTTTTGCAGAGGAATATGGACTTTTGTATTCCTTGATTGCTTGCTTAATAGCCCCTGATGGGCTGCTAGGACCTTCTTTCACAAGGTGTGTTTGGGCAAGATGGAGACTGAGCTGTTTTAACTACCTTACTGAGGGTTTCACCATTATTTAATCCTGCCATTGCTGGCACTTGGCTCTCTGTGTTTTGTGTTCTGATGGGTGGATTATATTTTCCTGTTCAGCTGTATTTTGTCAAGAAAGTTTGCAAGCCTGCTTGGAGGACCTAGTTTTATCTTAAACGTTGTAAATAAATAACGTGTGCTTGGGTGAATGAATCCTTTGGATGTCCAGGGGCCATCTCTGGCAGTGGGGGTTTCTGTCAGCTTTCACTCCTCCACCTATATCTGTTTTAACGTCATGGCTTTCCCCAAAGAATCCTGGGAACTGTGGAACCTCAACTGCACCAACTTCACACTTCTCAGCACCCTTAACAAACTACAGTTCTCAGGATTCTACATGACTATGAAAGAAGTGTATGACTGCTTTAGGTTAATGGAGTGGATGTGAGGGGTGCTTATTTTGGACTTTATGACCTGTAACATGGCTGCTATACATCCTAGGAGTTAAAGGAGGCTGGGGCCCTCTTTGCCATGTGCTTTTTTGACAAGCCCCTTTCAATCCCTTCCACAGAAAGCGACAGAAAGACTAGAAGAACTTGCTGAAGGGAAAAAAGGGTGGTAAAGACAGAAAAGGGAGAGAAGGCTGGGTATAGGGCTGTGCAAACTGAGGAAACTAGTTTTGGACCTCTAACTGCAACTTTTTTAAAACAACAACAGAATTTCAAGTTTTACATAATTGGTTGGAAAATAAACGGGGAAAACAGAACCTAAAACAGACATCATTGTTCTGATAAGACAAAAATATTATTTATTATTTCCATTTCCATTATGTGAGAATAATACACTTTCCAGTGTGGGGCTTACTGCTATGGGGCATTTGTAGCTTGATATACCTTAGGGCTTCAACATGTCTTAATATGGCCCTTGTCCTGTGTCAAATAGCTTACCACAACCTCATTCTGAGATTTAACTCCTCATCTTGAATACTCAGGGCAGGAGGAGGCTATGACCCTGAACCCTGTTGCCCCCTCGCCCATCACCATCCTAGTCATCCAACACTCATGTCAGTAAGCCATGTTCATGAAATAAAAACAATAAAACCAAAAGTCTAAACACCACCAAAGAAAAGAACTTTAACTTGTCCCAAATGCCAGTGGCAATATCCTGGGTTGGATTCCAGTACTTTGTGTGCTTTTGTCCCACTAAAACCAGTGGGACCTAAAACATGACTAGCAGGAGAATCCTAAGCATGCCTATTCAAAAGTAAGACATAAATTAAATGGGATGTACTCCCAGGTAGGGGGTTAGGAATGCAGCCTAACTTGCCCCATTAGCTTCAATAGTACTGCACTGATTTAAGTCCTGCTGGATTCAACCACCTGGTATCTTACCACATCTTATCAGAGATAGCTACAACGTGAGAAAATGTAATCCTGCAATTCCCACTCCAACCCAACCTAAAATAACTATATTTTTAAAAAACAACCTTTGGGTTTCCTCAAAGTTTCTCATATCTCTGCCTGAGAATGAACCTGAATTCACTTCAGATTTTGCTTTAGACAAAATCTTGTGACAACCAAGGCATATGCAGGACACACAGAAATATTGCTAGTCTTAATGTAATTCTTTCAGCCTAGGACAATTTTTTGTTTGTGTGTGAGAAAGAACTGACAAGTAAAATTTGCTTTAAAATACATTCTATGAGAATCAGTGGTGGCAATCCTGTTAAAAACTGAGATTTTTAACGCAATATAGTTTAGTAATACTGTCTTTCAGGAGCGAATGTTGCTCATTGTTCATGTAGGAGTTGGGGTGGGGGTGGGGGGGGGAAGACTGGTGAAGATGTACTGTATGAGATGTATGACTATCATTGTTGCTTCATCCTGTAGAACCAGTATTTCCAGTAGCTATTACCTACTAGGGAGGATTCTCAAACTGGCATGATTGTACCATATGGGAGTGTAGACTGCAGAAAAGAAAGGGTGTTTTAGTGCACAGCAGTTCTTTGCTGACTGGCTTGCACTTCTGACACAGTGGGGCCATGATAGGGATCACTTATTGATTACCCATCTCTTGAATTTTGATTTCAGTCACTGATACTTGGTTTTTCACTTGCTGACATTTACAAAGCTGACGTATTCTAGCATTTAGGCTTCAGGCCATCTATGTGCCAGGTTGCAATACCTTTAGTAAGGGAAAGCAACCAGCCAGAAGCTGGTGCTCAACTGCAGATTGCTGGCTAAAATCAGTTCAAGTTCTGCCTCAAAAGTAGACTCAGTACTATGGCCTTGGGCACATAAGCAAGCGTATAACTTTTGCCAGACAACATTGATTCTTAAGATACAAATTAAGAAAGATTGCTTCATAAAATATTTCACAAAGCCCCATCAATATACATGTGTTTTACAATATCAACATACGTAAAACAAAAACTAACCAAAACCACCAGATTACCGCCTCCAGAAGTCTCCAATATGGATGAGAGAGGGAGGAACATGAACTGGGAGAATAGATTGAAATGAAATGTAAATACATGTAACACCACAAATGTCCCTTTTAACCTTATGTATTTTGTATTTTTATGTTGTGAAGCGCCCTGTGATCTTTGGATGAAGGGCGGTTTTCAAATTTAATAAATATTCTTTTGGATTCTGTTGGAAGCCGCCCAGAGCGGATGGGCAACTCAGTCACATGGGCAGGGTACAAGAAATTAAAATAACAACAACAACAATTTCTTCCCTCTAGTTCATGGGTAGGCAAACTAAGGCCCGGGGGCCGGATCCGGCCCAATCGCCTTCTAAATCCGGCCCACTGGTGGTCCGGGAATCAGCATGTTTTTACAAATAGAATGTGTGCTTTTATTTAAAATGCATCTCTGGGTTATTTGTGGGGCATAGGAATTCGTAAATTATTCCCCCCCCAAAATATGGTCTGGCCCCCCACAAGGTCTGAAGGACAGTGGACTGGCCCCCTGCTGAAAAAGTTTGCTGAGCCCTGCTCTAGTTATCCTTCTCTCCCTCCTCTCCTTTTGTTGACTCTGGCCAGTGTTGAAATTTAGACTAAAATTATTCATGTAGGGACCTGCCCTTTTGCTTTTGTTACATGGTAGAGCACTGCTCTACTGATAGAGCTATATAAAGTAACTATGATGAGGATTTCAACATTGTCTCCTAGGTAGGGTTGGGGGGGAGAGGGCCAGTGCCACTCCCCTCACACGCACATCAACAGTTTCACCAAGGGCCCTCCTTTATTTTATCCCATATATGTGAATGGAATTAATTCTTATGGGGCAAAGTAAAGTCCAGAAAGTCCAATGAGAGTTCTTAACCAGCTTGCCCTTGCCCATTACTGGATGTTCTCCATTTTGACCAGGACTCTTGAGATCAAGAGTCTCTTGTTCTACTGACTGAGTTACGTTGCTAGGCTAGAGAATCAGACTATATACAATATTGGTCCACACTAAAGCCAAACCACAGGAAGAAAAGGAGTTAAATGGCAGCAGAAGCTTGTGCATTTAGAGACAAGAGAACCATCAGAAGTTTGGGGCTGGATTAAATATTAAGCACATAATTAAGGTATCAAGGGAAGGGAAACACCACAGACATTTTCCAATGCCAGATTTACCATGGACCATGTGGTGCAGCTGAAAATAAACATTATTTATACAAATATAGAAAAAGAAACATTTTCCATCTTACTGTAGGTTGCTTTATTTTGAAAAATAAAATTGTATTTTATGGTTTAATATTGTTTATACAGTTGTACCTTGGAAGTTGAATGGAATCCATTCCGGAAGTCCATTCAACTTCCAAATTTTCGAAAACCAAATCGTGGCTTCTGATTGGCTGCAGGAAGCTCCTGCAGCCAATCAGAAGCTGCGGAAACCCCATTGGACATTTGGGTTACAAAAGAATGTTTGCAAACCGGAACAATCACTTCCGGGTTTGTGGCATTCAAGAGCCAAAACATCCGAGTTCCAGGGTGTTCAGGACCCAAGGTACGACTGTATTTTGAAATAGATATATATAGGGGAACCAAAATCTTTGAACTGCTTTGGGCCTCTACAGGTCTTAATCTGGCCCTGGTGGTGGTGTGTGTATGTGTTGTTATTTCCATCCCCATCATTCGGCCCAGACACTGAGATCTAGCTCCGAGGGCCTTCTGGCGGCTCCCTCACTGCGAGAAGTGAGGTTAAAAAGGGAACCAGGCAGAGGGCCTTCTCGGTAGTGGCACCCACCCTGTGGAATGCTCTCCCATCAGATGTCTAGGAAATAAACAACTTTCTGACATTTAGAAGACATCTGAAGGCAGCCATTTAGGGAAGTTTTTAATGTTTGATGTTTTATCATGCTTTTAATATTCTGTTGGGAGCCGCCCAGAGCGGCTGGGGAAACCCAGCCAGATGGATAGGGTATAAATAATAAAATTATTGTTGTCACTTGCATGCTGCTTTTAACCCAGAGGTCAGCAAGGTTTACCTCGCCTGGGCCGGTTCACTCCAGCGGAGATCCCTGTGGGCCGGATTGTGAGCGTGCGCGGCTGCGATTTCTGGCATCTGCGTCTGCACAGGCACAATTTTCGGCGTCTGAGCGTGCACAGACATTATTTCTGGCACCGCGGTAGCGAGTTGCACCGGTTTAGCACAGTGCAAGGGGACTTGCCGTGCGGGTGGCTCGGTTTGGGGGTGGCTCGTGGGCCGGTTAAACAACCCCCATGGGCTGCTTGTGGCCCATGGGCCTTAGGTTGCCTACCCGTTTCAGCCCATGCAAACCAGAGCAACAACCCATTTCAAACTCAATAAAAAGCAGCGCATCCAACAACCAGACCACAAAAAACAGGGGATATTAAGTAGGTAAGCTGTCAAGGGAGCCCTTGGGCCACTGAGTCAGCACTGCTGCGGTTTGCAGAACTCTCCAGAGGCTCCAAAACGCGTCCCCAAAAAGGGAAGTCACCATGACTGTGCGCGTGCGAGGAGGAGCAGGGGGCGAGGAAAGGAGCTGCAACCAGCCAGACGTAACACCAACTACATATCCTATCAGCCCTTCGGCTGGCTGGCGCGCGCGCGCACTCGCGGGGACACCCGAACGCGGCCGGCGGCGGCGCATGCGCGACGTCGCCCGGCTCGTCGGTTGAGCAACGCGGGCCGTGATTGGCCGCGGCGGCGGCGACGGAGGGAGGCCGAGTGTGTGAGCGCAGTGACGGAAGGAGCGGGGGGCAAATGGCGGAGAGATGGTCCAGGGCCCTGTTCAAAGAGCAGCCGCACTAGTAGTAGCAGCAGCAGCGGCGGCGGCGGCGAGAATCCCGGCGCGGAGGAAGCGGCGGCGCAGCAGCAGCAGCAGCCGGAGGAGGAGGCGGCGGCGGTGGTGGCGGCGGCTCGGCGGCTCCTGCGAGGACGCGAGGCCGGCGCTCTAGCCCGGGCGGCCTGTGAGGAGAGGCGGCCGGAGGAGCCCGAGGCCCCGGGGGCGTCGCCCGAAGGCACCGAGCGAGGGCAGGAAGGAGAGAGCCCGGGAGCCCGGCCGTTGGGAGCGAAGCCGGCGGAGGCCCCGCCACCCCCGTCCCTCTCCACCTACCCCGGCAGGTTTCGTTTCCCCCCTCCCCTTCCGTTTCTCGGTTGTGGTTGTGCGTTTGTGTGCTCGCTTCCTCGGCCTCGCTGTGGTAAGTGTGGAGAATTAGAGAGAGGCCGAGCGAACTCCCGGAGGCCTATGCCGGGATCTCCGGCGCTGGGTGAGGAGGAGGCGGCGGCGGCGGCCTGCTTTCTCTTCCTCGCCTTCCCACACGACGGGAAGCCTCGCAAGGCCGCATAAGGCGAGGCGGCCCCGAGGGTAAAGCCGGGAGGGAATCCGTAGATAAATATGCGTGTGTACATAAGGAGAGGGGGAGGGTGGAGGCGTTAACTCCGAAGCCCGAATGGCCTGCGTTTCTGTGACTATAAACACCAAGCAAGGGATCTTCTCTCCCTACCCCCCCCATAAGCTTAAAAAAATACTCCTCCCTGGTTGCCCCCCATGGCACTTAACCGGGATCGGGGGCTGCGATCCCGGGCAGGAGGACTCGGTTCCTAGCGGATCGCGGCGCAAGTGACTCCCGAGGAGACGTGCGCGGCGAATCGGTTCCTGCGACCTGCTTATTTCGAGGGTCTTAACCCGCCGCCCTGCATTTCTCCTCTTCCCCCCCTTCCCTTCGCCCCCAATCGAGAGCCGGGGCGGTTGCGAGCGAGGGGTCCTTGGGGCGATCAGGTGGGTCGGAATCCGAGGCGAGAGAGAGGCGTCGACTTCCAGCGCCGAGGCCTCTTCCGGGGTAAGTGCTGAGGAGGCGACTTTGGCCTCATCCTGGAACGGCCCGCTTCGGCTCGGGATGCCCCCGATCTCGGGGGGCTGTTGCCCAAAGTACGAACTCCTGCCAAGCTCTCTCGTGCGGTCCTGTATCCCCCCTCCCCCAGCTCGGACTAGGGTGCGGCTTGGACGCCGCTTCGGGTTCAGGGCCTCCCCCCCTTCCCACCCACCCGTTATTATTCGTAGGGGTTCCTGTCCCGAAACAGTGGCCGCAGTGGCTCTCTGTTTCCCCGCTTTCCCCTATGGTCGCGCTGGCGCTGTCTGCTCTCTTGCAAGTTACATGGGTGGGTGGGGAGCGAGGCGGGAGGACGGTAACAACCATGAGAAAACCGGAAGGGAAATGACGACATCTTCCATTAACTTGGTGTTTTAGTTCTGGATGACACGGTATCCCCATCCTCCCGCCCCTCCATTGTCGTCATAAGGCACCATCGCCCGTGCCTTAAGTTAAAAGGGGGGGGGGAGGGAGCAGGCCGCCTTTCATGATCTGAGAAGCAGTGCAGGAAAATACATTAAGGCCCTTGAGGCATGCTATCTTTAAAAGGATGATCAGGTGGCTTTCGATATAACTTTTTGAACAACCATATGAGCGTAGATTTAACACTTAATGATGTAGTAAACTTTGCACATTTATATTCTGTGATCTTCTTTTTCACTGTCCCAGCCTTAGCTAATATCTTAGTGGTCAGCAAAGAATATGAAAGGGCTAGGTTGTGAGCTGCAAAGTAAATCTGAAGCACTCTTGGAAGAGTAGAAGGCAGAAAGGAGAAGGTGCTTAAGTTGCAAACATTTCAAGGCTAGTTTTTTTCATAGTGTGCTTGATCTGATTCAGAACTTTAGATCAACTTCGGTGTTTTGAACTTAAATAATTCCTAGTCTAATCAAATGAAATTGTAGGGTGGGGATAGAAAACCTGTGGCCCTCCAAACCTTGCTGCGGTACAGCTCTCATCATCATTCACTATGGGTCTTAGCTGACTTGGACTCATGGGAGTTGGAGTCCATCTGGAGGGCTGCAGGTTTCCCCATCTCCACAGTAAAGTAAAACAAGTTATTTACCAGGCAATTATGCAAGATGCTGTTCTAAAAACTGGTGTGTGTGGCTGAATGTAATTTGTTCTTTAGCAAGTAATACTATTACTGAGCACAATTCAAAATGTTGGTGCTGACCTTTAAAGCCTTAAACAGCTTCGGCCCAGTATACCTAAAGGAGCACCTCCACCTCCATCATTCACTGAGGTCCAGGTCTGAGGGCCTTCTGGTGTTTCCCTCACTGCGAGAAGTGAGGTTACAGGGAACCAGACAGCGGACTCGGTAGTGGCGCCCACCCTGTGGAAGACCCATCAGATGTCAAGGAAATAAACAACTATCTGACATTTAGAAGAAAGCCCTGTTTAGAGAAGTTTTTAATGTCTGATGTTTTATCGCTTTATTATTATGATTATCATCATCATTAATTTTGTTGGGAGCCACCCAGAGTGGCCGGGGAAACCCAGCCAGATGGGCAGGGTATAAATAAATTATTATTATTATTATTATTAACCCTATAGCATAAGTTGACAAGTTGCACCAGTGTATCAATATTGATACTGGGTGAGACCAGTACAGGTCATATTTGAATTGCCCCTTTCACCAGCATGTATTCATATATCATTTGATGGTTAGTAATAAATCTATCTTGGTTTAATAAAATATTCCACATATTTCAAATAGCAACTTTAAAAAGCTTGAAGAATTAAAATGACAATAGGGTTTTAAAAAGAAACAAATCTTATGATAAGGGCAACAACGTTTATAAAACAATCTTCTAGTCTTGTGGGCGTAAGGATGCCTATGTTTGAGAGGATGAGATCCACAGCCTTAGGGTATTCCTGAACAATGTACGGTACATGGAATATCAGGATTTTAGTTCTTAGGGATGCTTTTCATGGCTTGATAACAAATCAATCAATACATTATACTTTCTTTTGTCTACTGTATTACATTCTACAGAACTGTTCTGGACAATTTGAATCTGTGGCTGTTTTTGCAAACACTGACTTAGTTGTGTGTGGGTCTGTAGGGAATTATGTGCTTTGATTGAGATGGGACCATGGGTGTAGCTGGGGGGGATGGACAGCTGCTCCCCCAATCAACAAAAATCAATAAAAATACTTAACTAACTGAGGTTCTGACCCCCCTAACAAAAATCCTGGCTACACCCATGAATGGGACATAAACCGAAAGAAAGGTTGCCACAGTTGCTACCTTATAGGCAGAAATAAAATGAAATACTGAAAATAACATTAATCTACTTAATATGTATGTATGTAAAATGGGATTAACAGTTAGTAGATATTTTTGCCGTTTTGTCTTGTACAAGCTTTGTGTCTTGAATTTTGTGTGTTGAAATACTTACCTGGTATAATGAAACATCAGCTTTTTTCTCTTTAGCAGAATGTTTGTCTTCTATGCTGATAAGAAACTCTTTCCCCCACTCAAAATATTGAGTCTTCGGATGTTTTGTTTTTGAAATTTCAGTAGGATGCACTGTGGTCACAGTCAGTAGTTTTATCATCTGTTAGGAGGTTCAGGAATGTTTATTAAAAGAATATAGCTGGTGTCCCAAGTTGGAAAACTACAAAGAGACTCACTGTTAAGATAAGAGCCCCAAATAGTGTTTTGATTCCATATCATGGTTGAAGCATGGGCCATTTACTGCTAAGAGGAGAGCTAATATTATGGCTGTGGTTTAAACCACAAGGAGAACAGGCTGTGCTGTCATTGATGATTAAAGCTGTTTATGGTTGTAGCATCAGAGTCATGGAGTGAGCCACTGGTGTTAATCATTTTAGAAGCAGCAGCCCCCCCAGAGTGTTGCGGTCAGAGGCAGAAGCCTGTACCCATAGCGTATGAGCTATGTCCCCTTCCCCCCACTCCCATGGTTTAACTCCATAAATTTAAAGCATTCTTGCTCTGTTCATCAACCAAAAAGCCTCCCATGACAGCTTGTAGATAATCTTTTTAAAAAAGTAGTCTCTGACCTCATGACACACAAGGCAAAAGTGTTGAGGAGGGAAGATGGAAACTAGCAAGCACAAGAACCGCTTCTTGATGTTGTCAGGTTCTTATAACAAGCAGCTTAGATGGCAACTGTTCAGTGAGAGAAGAAGCCCAAAACATCTGCAGAGCTGGTGGAGTGGTCCTGCTTCCCTTCTGCCTCAGCTGCAGTCTGATGGAATAGTAAAGGGCAAATTTTCTACCTTGGGTAGAAAATTTGCCTTTAAGGCTTGATGGGAATACTTTCTAATATGAATGGCATGTCATCGGTAGTATAAAAACAAACAAGATCATGTAAACAATTGAAAGGGAGCTTAACTATGCATCCCCCCCAAATAAAACTAATGTCAGGTGCCGTCTGTGAATGTAGTGTGAAAAATATTTTAAGATGACGAACTTGAATTTTTATCCATAACTTGTGTTATTTTAGGTTGGCGGCAGCTAAACCAGTGGCCCTCCAGAGGTTCTGAATTACATTTCCCATCATTCCCGATGGGTCTGATGGAAGTTATAGTTCAGTAATGTCTGAAGGGTCACAGGTTAGACAGCCCTGCTTTAGCTGATATTCTGTAAAAGTGCCATGAGTATTGTTTCTTGTAATTATTGTTTATTTGAAAGATGCTTCTGTGTGTAACTCTTAATGTAATAAAATGTAGTAAAAATTGTATTCTAAAAGATACTCATTTTTTTATTTCTACAGAGAATATGAAACAGTTGTCAAAATGACATCCAGATTTGGGAAGACGTATAGCAGGAAAGGGGGCAATGGCAGTTCAAAATTTGATGAAGTTTTTTCCAACAAACGGACTACTCTTAGTACAAAATGGGGAGAAACTACCTTTATGGCCAAGCTAGGACAGAAGAGGCCCAACATCAAGCCAGACATTTCTGAAATTCCTAAGAAACCCAAAATAGAAGAGGAAGCAATAGAAGACCCATTTGGATTTGACAGTGATGAAGAATCCCTGCCAGTATCTTCAAAGAATGTGTCACAAGCTAAAGGTTCTTCTCAGTTGGAGTCAGTTGAACCATCTCAGTCTGGCGACTTCTCTTCTGTACTTGAATCTAATAGCAAAATTACTCAGTCAATCAGTGAAGATATTTTGTCCAGCAAATGTGTGTCTTTCGAGAATGCTGTTCATGGATTAAAAGAGAAGAACTCAAACAGAAATATGGAGGATGGTGACCTCAAAAGCAGCAGTGTTAACACTGTAATAGCAGGTAAGCTTGGATAATACAGTTAATTTCAGAGTTAACAACTAAAGTCAGCCAAGTTGGCCACTCTTTTGACCAAATAATGTTTTCTTTCAGATTCAGATGCTTATCAGATCCTCTACTTTAATTGTTCCATGGCATGGGCTTATGCGTAGGGATTTCTGGTTGTGAGAGATGAAGTTTCATAAACTTCACATATTTGCAAGTTGGAACGTTTAATAAATTTGTGCTCGCTAGCTGCAAGTTGAAAGTCAGGGAGGCAAGGAATTGGTTGAGGGATCTTCTGGAGCACATTTTGGAGGTGTGCAGTGCGGAGGAGGGAAAGGTGAATCCGCACCCAGTATGAGTGGAAGTTGCCCAAACAACGATGGATTCCTCCCTTTACAATGGCTCTGCCAACTTATGTGTGATTAAGTAGTGTGTTAGCTTTTAAGATTAAAATAACTTTTATGACAAGTGCAGTATGGTTGCTTTTGTTCTTTCCTTTATTATTTTTAAGGCACCTCTATAGTGATGTAGAAATGTCAAGATCTCTGCAGAAATGTCAAAATATCTACTTTGTATATTAGAGAAGTAAGAAAAACAGAAATATGATTGAAACTAGGGCTGATATTTTTTAGCCATTTGTGGATGAAGTGAAAAATCTAAAATTGGAGTGGAGCAGAAGAAATGTCCTGGGAGGGGGCAGTTGCAGAAGTTTGGCTTTTTGCTTGGCACATACCCCCAGGACTCTCCAATATCTAGCTTACGGGTGAGGCTGCAGAGATCCTGGAGAGTGGTGCAAGGCTTAAAAATAGTTTAAAAAGAACAGCACTTGAATGCCACTTAATGTTACATTAAGTGGCAAACCAATGACCAACCCCCCCATAACTCCCATAAACATTTTAATGAGCTTATTTTGCCCTGTCAGGTGACAAGCCCCGTGCTGCTGTTGTGAGGAAAAAACAGATTTGTAAAACTAGAGGTAGAATGCTACTGAAACAGGGTTCTGTTTTTGCTGTCTTATTGGTAACATGCAGAGTAGGGACTTAAGTATCCTCCCTACAAAATAGAACATGTAAATCACTTTGTATGAGATCAGGGGGTCTGCACTTTGTATGTTACTGCAGAAGCAAGGAAAGCACAAAACTGACTTGCTTGTGCTTCTGTTTTGCTCACTTGGCATAATGTGCAACTGGTTTTGCATTTTATACATAGCTGTAAGGGGAGGCTTGTGGTGTAATTACCTGTATTTTAATGTTACTAGTTTCTGAAAATGTGTTTAAAAGTTGGATAAAAGACCTAAGGTATAACAGGAGGTGAGGTTCATTTGAAAATCATAGAGCAATAATACTCATTAGCAAAATCCACCTGCTCAAGAATTGAAGAAAAACAGATCATGTTTACCAGAAATCTCTGGTGTGCTCAAATTAAATCCCACAGAGTAATACTCATCTGGATTCCTGAAATACTTGATAAAACAACAAGTGTTGATTCACTAAGCATGTGCCTGCATAGATAATCAAATTAAGGTAGTATACACCTATATTATATGATTACAGTATATGATCTCTAAATCTGATCACATAAGCTGTGATCCAGGAAATTACTACATTTGTTACTTTCCTAAATGCATAGTTGGGCACTCGAAGTCTGGCATCTCACAAAATGTCGCCCCCTCAGCAGCTTAAATTTCAGACAGAGAGTTATGGAATGTTTTAAGTTAGTAGGGTTCTACTGTGCTCTTATGTCCAAGACTGAATATTCTAATTCATTTTTAAAAGCGGGTCACTTGCTTGACTGTCAATTTGGCATTGTTTGCATTGTCATCCTAAACCATAATTTAGTAGGAACAAATCACAATGAGCTTGCTTCCCCCTGCCATACTCTTGTCCATCCTAGAGGAGAAATACAGAAGATTTCACTTAACATGTTCAATTGTCGGGACTCTGGACCAACAAACCTGCTTAGCTATGATTAGTTTCAAACAAGTCACCTTCAAACAGTAGTTATTGAGGCAGGTTTGTTTCTACTAAACATAGTTAAGATTGATGACAGTTCTGGATCCAGATGGCATGGCAAACTCTGGTTAAGCAAAACTTGAAACAAACGCTTCTGAACTCCCTTCCGGAGTCCAGACACATGGGAGGAAAAGAGAGGGAAGTAAATAAGCTTGCAGTTTGTTGCTGCTTGTTTCTTCTAATTCACGTTGCACTGAGCTTTGGTTTAGCATGATGCAGAAATGCAGCCGCTATGTATACAGGTTTTTTTTAATAGGAATGTGAGTTATGAATAGAGATGTTGTAATCAATCTGATGCTGAGATGCACAGTAATCATAATGATTTATGTAGCTTTTGTAAATGTTGCCTCCTCCAATTGATAGTACAAGCTAATAGCTCTTGCAGCAACAAAGCCAAAAACACAAAATCTAGAACATGTTGCCTAACTTTTGATCAGCCCCAGATGCCATGGCCATTGGCCAGAGATGATGAGAGTTGTCCATAAGCACCCGGAGAGGCACAGCTTAGCTACCTCTGATCTATGGAACCAGCAGAACCTCTTTATATTTCAGAGAGATCTTGTGTTCAGAAGTGCTAGGATGATTTTTATGTGCATATGAAGAGGGTTTGATCTTGCCTTCTGGCTTTCTCGATAACGCTCTGGTGTGTGCAATCATGAGTAGTAGTTGGGAGGAGGTTGCTTAATGTTTGCCTCCTGATAGACGCTTGAACTCTGCTAATGAAATGCCATACTAAGGGAAAGCTTTTGTACTATTACACATGATCTTCCATGCTTTCCCTCTCTCCAGAGCTGGATGAGTTTATGAACAACAGCTGATTGAAGGAGTTTGCTCTCCTTATGCAGGTGAAATGAAAGTATGTAGGTGCCATGCCAAATTAAGAGGGAAGAAGGACAATCCGTGTAGGGCTATCCTTTCCCCCTTTCTGTAGCTGCAGACTTTGACTGTCAGGTACTAAATGTCACATCCCTTTTTTGAGTATAAACTATTCTTTCATGAGTAGTGCATGTTCTTTGGTAGTTAGTGCCTGTTTTACCCAGACCTTTACAAATGTAGTCTGAGACAACTCTTTATGGACACATGTTCTAACTCCTTTTTTACTTGAATTCCTCAAAAACCCTGTAATGGTTCTGTTTGGTCACTTTGGAAAACTTATCTTGATGATACAGTTGGGAGTTTGCTTAAAGGATGGTTATATTATTTTTTCTGCCCTTTACAAGTAGTAATACAGCAGAGACATGCATAGTGGTGCCAGTTTTCCCTAATTCATTTTATGATTCTAATTTATAGTCCTATAAAATCATGATATTCCTTGAAGCCTCCCTTTCCTATTAAATATCATTTATTATCTGTATAAAACACAAGCTTGTCCTGGTAAGGATGTGGTTAAAGGGAACATCTGTTGGAAGGATTCTAGATAAGAAGGCTGTGGAAAGGTTACATAAAGATTAGAGCAACAGCTCACCCAGCAAAGAAGCAATTTTGGTAAACGTGGTAGGAAATAGTCAAAGGACAAAGCAGAAGTAGCAAGCTAAATTCTGTTGTCAACAGCATTCATCCTTAAAGAGCTCTACTGCTGAATTCATGAGAATTGACATTGCATTTCTGCTTTAGAGCACAAGCAGTGCGGAGAGTTTTGTTTGATTACCACTGTTGGTAGAAGTTGTAGTGAAGCTTCAGTTTAACTGTTTGTGATCTTGAAATATTTTAGACACTTGGCTGATAGCTTTTTCATAGAACATGAATTTGCCATGTAAATGTAGGTACTCTTTTTAATTTATCAGTAAGTATGTTCTGAAAGCTTCATGCTACACTTGTTGACTTGGAGTGTTTTGAAGCCTATATGTGATGAAGTGAGGGTGGAATAGTTGGAGATTTGTGAGGAAAGTAGGGTTATCTGTGGCTTATATTCACAAACAAAAATTGGCTTGGCGCAGGCTTGTCCCCGGATGTTGCCTGGTTTTGGCTGGGCCGGCTCCCAAGATGGTGGCGCACCAAAGGGGTCCCTGAGAGGGAGCCAGAAGGCGGTGAGGAGGAGAAGGAAGGAAGGAAGGAGCACAGACAAGACAGCGAGCGGGATCTGCTAGGAGGAGGAACAGGAGATATAGCCTGTGTGCTGGGACTGGCACTAGCCTGAGGTGCTGCCTGGCTTTAGCCCGCTGAGGGCGTGTGAGTCCCACCAGCCTCCGCCTCTCTCTGCCCATTCCGTCAGGGGCTATGGTGGTGCTGACCCTCTGGAAGCACTGCTGCTGGCAGTGGAGTGAAAGCGCTGTCCTCTTGGCCCCCACTCCTCCTCGGGTTATGTCTCTCCCCCCCTTTAATTTTAAAGGTGCGGCTTATATTCGGGTGCAGCTTATATTCGGACAAATACGGTACTGTACAAACTGATTTCAACAAATTAGACTTCCTCATCTCCAAAAGTAAGATGCACTTCATTGGGGAGATCATTTGAAAGTTTTGGAACTGACACTGAAAAAACTCTGATATAGACCCTTGTACTTCACGTGTAGGAATCACCACGAAAGCCCCTTTAGCTGATTTTAAACCAGGACAGGTTGGTTTGGGAAAGACATTCTCTAAGATATTTGGGTCCCAGGCTATTCAGGACAACATAAGCACTTTGAATGCAGGCCGAAACTTGCAAAACATGTAGTTGTTTACTAGAGGCGAGTGACCATTCACCATTTTGAAGAAGTGTTATTTGAATTGGTACAAATAAAGAACCAAATAAAGATTGCCAAAGACAGTAAAACAGTATGCTAATTACAACATAAGGAATAGACACAAAGCATGGTTACCATATACATTGCAGAAGCAGGCCCTTTGAAAAAGCAGAATCCAGTCATTTAAGTAGTGTACATAAAATTCTCTCACCTCATGCTTCATGTTATTTATGAGGATCTGTATTAGAGAAGGAGAGTAGGCACATAATACAGGCAACATCTGGTGACTGATGCTAGTCTTCAGCACAAGGGGCTGGGCCAGTTCCCAGTGGTTGTGCCACCTTGAACCATCCCTCTTCACCATTCCTGTTCACTCTAGCAGCAGCAGAAGCTCCCTATTACGTGTTAGTGAGCAGTATTCCTTCCCCAATGGCTTGATTCCTGGCAGAGGTAGGTTTCCTCTGGAGAGCCGCCTGCTACCAGCATGGGCAAGGAGCATAGCCAATAGCAGGACTGATTCGAGATTTCTCATGACATTTTTGTCTCCCTTTAGTAGAGGAGCATAGCTGATGGAGGCAGCCGACCTTGTATTGCCCACCAGCAGAAAGTTCTTTTCCTGGACTCAAGTGTAGGTAATGGCAGGCTTGGTTCTGCAAGTTCCATCATAAAGATGGTAATGTGCAATTCAGCTGCAAGTTTTAATGAGATGAGCTTGGCACATATTTTAAGATTATATGGCAGAGAAACATGGCAGGCTGTCAGGACAGTACTCCATTCTTCCTTTGGCAGCCTGCTCATTTGCCTGGATGAATTTTTTTGTCGCCAGTGGTGGCTAGGTGAGTAGTTAAAAAGCAAGTCTAAAAATAAGAATAAACGATAAAACAATAGGGAACGAAACTTGGTTTGCAACCTTAAAGCCTCTAAAAAAAGCAAAGTGTGTGACCTGATACTTAAAATTCAACAAGGCAAACTTCTTCCAGAAGGAAATTCCACAACCTAGGTTTTATTTGAGGACTTTTCCCTTCACTTCTCTACCTTCACAAAAGAGAACAGTGTAAATTGAACATGAATGGTCTATGATTTGCTGATTTCTCTGACCGTTTCAACTGACAGATGCAGACTTGAATTCAGTTATGTGAAAATATAAATAGAAGATATTTCTGGTCATGGGGTGGGGTGGTGGTGTCCAGCCTACCCATGTCATCTTCAGAAGTGACTTTTCACAGCATATGGGGCATTTAGCAGAAGAGAGGAGTAAAGCAGGAAAAACCCACTTATATTTCTAGTTGTTTTCGTGGGTCAGAGCCATAGGCAAAAAAAGGGACCGATGGTTTATGAGAAATGTAACAAAAGCAAAACTGGAGAGAATAGATAAAACTGTCAGCAGTCTTTTAGGTCTTGTGGGGGTAGGAGAATAACTGCTTATCTTTATCAAACTGTTTCTACTATCCTATTATATCTAGTTGGCTTCATCGTGTGGATTTTCTGCAGGAATAAACTTGATGAGTGTTGCAAATACCTCAGTTTACAGTGGCTAGGAAAGA
The DNA here is from genome assembly GCF_027172205.1 of Podarcis raffonei. NCBI lineage: Eukaryota > Metazoa > Chordata > Lepidosauria > Squamata > Lacertidae > Podarcis > Podarcis raffonei. The sequence goes on from NC_070606.1 coordinate 25,362,767, forward strand.
AGTCAGAAGGCCACATATAATGGGCTCATTAGGTGTAGTTAAAGCACTGCTAATACATTGATTTAATGCTTATTCACTTATTAGCCTTCACAACAGTCCTGTGAAGCAGGCCATTGTTCCTGCAAACATTGTTAAAAATGTTAACTGAGGTTGAATGAGTAGAAAGTGACCTGTGGGAATCGCATCTACAATGCATCATGGCTGAGCAGAGATTTGAACCTAGGCATTTAAAGATTTCAATGCAGTACCTGACGTAGTGAACCAATGCCAAGGACATGGGTTCAGTTCCCATAGGGCCACCTCCATATTCCAGCATTGCAGGGGATTGGATTAGAACACCTTCGGGAGTCCATTCCAACTCTATAATTCTATGACAGTAACTGCAGTTACTTCCTTTTATGCAAATTTTAATTTGTTTAAAGGAGAAAGAAAGCTTCTAGAGTATTTAGTGGATAAGCTGTGCTTAATACTGGAAGATTGAATACAGAAATTTCTAGTACACAGCTAATGAAATGTTAAGCTGTTTGTAGGTATTGAACCTATTATGAACAGATGATATACATTGGACGCATCACTTTATAATTTATTTTGCAACCTTCTGACTAAATGTAGTAACTTGATCTGACCTGCCATTCAAACATTGCTCTTTATAGGTTTTGGTCTATGTTTAGTACTATCCCAAACAGTATTAACATGGCTTGGTCAAAGGATCTGTAACTTGAATTCAATCAGAGTTGTGAATGTTGCTGAGGCTGGTCTATAGCAATCATGTCTGAGTTTACATTGAGGTATGGTACTGTACTGGGTAACCCGGGTGGAGTGTAATGAAAGTGGGTGGAGTGGCAGCTTTAGTCAGCAAACTCCAGACATGTTACGTGAATGCTGGTTTGGTTTTGCTGCAGAAGAACAACTGCAGCTATGGAGCGACACTTTCCTGCACCTGAGTGGAGATATGTTCTGTACCCAGGCCTGATTATTGTCTCGTGTCACTAAAAAACAGAGGGTAATATTGTAGTGAACCTAATAGTAACAAATAACTGTCTTGTTAATGTGTCCCAACTGGGAAATTGCTGTTTGTTGAATATTTCTCTATTTCTTTGTAAAGTATAAATAAAATACAGTTAAACTTAAATTATAAGCTATATTTAATTATTGCTATTTGTTTTATAGATACAGTACAGACTTTTAACGACAGTGAGAACAGTCACTTCATCTACAAGAATGTTGAAGACAATAATATAATTAATGCTCAAACAGCAGAAATCTCTGGGTACAATATTGAAATGAAGGAATCTCATGATTCTTGGGACTCCCATATCGGGAAGAGAGACTCTCCATCAGAAGTTTCACTTACAAAGGAATCATTAGTGACTGGCTTATATGAATGGGAAGATGAGAATGAGGATACCCGAAGAGGAGAGTATATGTTGGGTTTTGATGATGAACCACTTTCAGAGATAAAAAACAAGGAAGAATATCTGGTTAAAGAAGATATGGAAAGTCCAAAGGAAACCATTAGCGAAGAACTGATGCAAACTGTTCTCAGGCCAAGTAATTGTCGGACATACTGTAGATCCAACAAAACAAAATCACAGGGGACAACAAATTTTGATAAGCTACTGGATGGCACTCTTCAACCTTTAGCCAAAGCAAACAGTGATTCAAATACTGATGGTGTGAACCCAGTGAAAAAAGTTGCTTTAAGTAGTGGGACCAGTTTTAGAGGGACTGGAAGGACTAGAGACTACACTGTTCTCCATCCATCATGTTTGTCGGTTTGTAATGTTACTATACAAGACACTATGGATCGTATTGATGAGTATGCCACATCTACACCTACTGATTTGGGAGAAGCAGGACGTCTGAGAAAGAAAGCCGACATGGCAACAACCAAGACAACAACTAGATTTCGACCTAGCAATACCAAATCCAAAAAAGATGTCAAATTAGAATTCTTTGGGTTTGACGACAATGATGAAGGAGGGGGTGGTGAAGGCGGCTCTAGAACATCTGGAAGCTCAAATTACAAAATTAAATACTTTGGTTTTGATGACTTGAGTGAAAGTGAAGATGACGATGAAGAGCGGCCGTTAGAAAGAAAAGTCAATAAAAAAAGAAACCGGGCAGCTCCATCCTCTTCACTTCAGTCCAGTTCTGATGGAAGTGAGAACTATTCACAAGACAGTCAGTCAAGCACTAACCCAGGTAACATTAGTTTGTTGCTCTTGTTTCACAGTTTAATAGCTACAATTTGATAGTTAATAATTTGGTGCATTAAGCCAAGAGTGGAAATCTGAATCTTTCTCTCTCTTTCTTCCCCCCTCCCTCTTTCTGGCCCCCACATTTTGCATGTCAGCTTCAGGGCTTCTTACCTGGTTAATTCAAAGCAGTTTTCTGTTGCAGTTGAATTGAGAAACTGTGGCTTCATCTTTGTGTAGTCAACAAGGTCTGATCTTGTTTCACAGAAATTCCAGGGAAGTCTCATCAACATATTAGGAAATTGATGTGATTTTTATTGTAGTATGTGTTAGACTGTCTTTGAAAACAACAAAAAATAATTGAACTTAGTGATGGCATTGTGCCTTTCTGATAAAAATCAAGTTACAGATAGGTAGCCGTGTTGGTCTGCCATAGTCAAAACAAAAATTTTTTTTTCTTTCCAGTAGCACCTTAAAGACCAACTAAGTATCTGAAGAAGTGTGCATGCACACGAAAGCTCATACCAAGAACTAACTTAGTTGGTCTTTAAGGTGCTACTGGAAAGAATTTTTTTTTTTTGTTTTGATAAAAATCAAGTTACTGATCTTTATTTTTGGTATGGATTGGTAAATATGCAGACTGAAGATATGAATAATCAATACCTCTTTCCGTTATTTACATATGCTTTTAAACATTCAAGGTGTTGAGTTACATTAATTTTGAGTGTGTGGAAGTATATGAGGTTATAAATCTTCAGGCACCCAGACCTAAGATAGAAAGCTGATGAAGACCACATCCTCCAGTAATTGTTTGATAACTGTAGTCCTGTGAAATAAATGGAAGCAGTTGCTGTAGTTTCATTCATTGACTACAGAGTCTCCCAAAACTAAACTGGGCCATTGGAGTACAACCCATGAAATGCTTGATCAGCAAGGCAGACAAGATAAACTGGTTAATCATTGTAGTGATGGTCGCTTTAGCCAAAACAAACATGAATTAATCACAGAGTAGAAGAGACTTGAGGAGAGTGACAGATTATGAACCAGCTACTTCAAAGATGACTGTGTTTCCTGTAAACATTTCAAAATGAAGTCTTCTGTCTCTTATTGGTTCTGCAGCATAGTCTAAAAATATCAAGGCTAGAATGGATCTCCTCTCAACAGATAACTCTCATATCTTCCTTACTCTGCCATGTTAAACATTGCAGCAATTTGTTGCATTAAAGATTGCTTGCATGATGTTCCTTTGCCATAGATAGGTAATTGGATTCTGTCAAAGAGAATGTGAACTCTGTTCTTATTTGGGTAGCTAAAGGATAATATTTGTAAAGTCCTCACTTATTTGTATGCTCCTCTTCCGAAAGAGCTGGTCTCAAGTGTCTCCCCCCAAAAACCAGTCCCAAAATATTCACCTCTCCTTTTCTTGGAGGTGGTGGTTCATGCTTATAAAGCCAAAATATTCCCTGTTCCTTTTCAGTGAAACTCCATATAAAAGCAGATTTTATTTATAAAAGATAATGATATGAGTGCTGTTATTCTTGGAAGGAAGTAATAATTCACACAGTAGTCAACTAGAGGATTTAAATATTCCTGAAAGTACTTTAAAATGGTGAACTTGCTAACAGAATTTTGTGTCTTAATGGTCAAGTAGGTGGGTTGCTGTTGAGTCTAATTGAACTGTCAAATGAGATGGCCATGAAGTAAAGTATAGTGTTGTGTAAGTGGGAGCCTCCATTTTCAGAGGTATTACAAGGTTGCTTGATAGCAATGGCAGGAATGAGGCCCTTTGCTTTCCACCATTGTAGGTGCCAACCTTTCTTCTTAGGTAGGTGGTGCCTTGCAACTTATCTCAGATTGTTCCTTCTCACTGTTCTTCCATTTAAGCCACATAGATTATATACAGTCATACCTTGGAAGTTGAATAGAATCCATTTCAGAAGTCCATTCAACTTCCAAAACGTTTGAAAACCAAATCATGGCCTCTGATTGGCTGCAGGAAACCCATGCAGCCAATCAGAAGCCCCGTCGGATGTTCAGGTTCCAAAAGAATGTTCACAAACCAGAACAATCACTTCCGGGTTTGCGGCGTTTGGGAGCCAAAACGTCAGAGTTCCAGAGTGTTTGGGATCCAAGGTAAGACTAATTTCTTTCAAGCTTCATGTTACTGTAGGCATCTTTCAGCAGGAACACACAGATCACACAAGCAGCCACAGAATTGCTACAGAATTTATTGTATTTGATGTGGTGAGAAATGTCCCACTTGTGACCTGGGGTGGTGCTCTGTAAATCTTCTGTAAAAGAATGGTGGCTTTCAGAAGACTACCATATTTGTAACTCGCAACAAATTCAAGTTTTTGTTACTGTTCTAATTAATATGCTTTAATTTGACCAATGCACAGCCAGTCAGTTTGACAAACCCAGGATCGAGGCTGGCATGACTGACTGCTTGTGTTTGCACATGAGTATCTTTTTAACCTCCACCTTCCAAGCAACAGTGCCCTGCACCTGGAAAAGCCCACTTGCAAGTTCTAGCCCCTCCAGAGCAACATATAGTAAAATATGAAGGGTTACCATCGAAGGGATTTTTGCCCATTTGCACCACTCCCAAATGCAAGCCTTCTGCTTGGCCCAGAGGAACAGTTCCCCCCCCTAGAGGTTGTTAAAAGTCAACCCTGTGCTAAACATTTGATCCCTAAATGTTAAGTTAGTTTTCTAGCTAAAGATTTAAGTTATTGCAGATTTAAGTTAATGCATGATTCGTGAATCTGCCAAAGAATCTGCGTTGGTGCGGATGTTAAAAAGGAATGATGGAATTAAAGAGGTGGATAACTTGGAGAGAACACAATGAAATGGGATTCATTGTTGGTTTGTATGTGAAAGTGTAGCTTTAAAACCATGACCATGAATAGAGTAATGTTTAGTAGGCACATCAAAATAGCTGAACACCCAAGAGCCTGGCTCACTTGCACATGTTCATGACTGCAGTATCAAATAATGACTTCCATGCTTTTGGATGGGACTACACAGATAAAAAGCTCTTCCACATTGTCCCCAATGTAATAATAATTTATTGAACTGGTTTTAATACCTGAAATGGGAGCAATTGATTTCACTACGGGAGGTTTTTCAGCAGGCCTCGTGAGTTTATTTTCTTTCTGTTGTGTGTAGTTTAATTATAACTATTATATGATGATTCTTTCTCCTGTTATTAATCCAATTGTTTTATGAACCAGTAAGTTGTTGCAAGCCTGTTTGGTTTACATGTCTTTCTAAGACAATTGTAATGTCTGGTTTACATTGCTTTCCCTAACCACAGAACGGGGCCAATGAGACTTCCCTATCTCTAGATCAGGGCAGTCCAACTTTTCATACCGAGTGGACTGCAAGAGTACTTTGACATGAAACCTGCAGGCTGTGTTGTCATGCAGTGAAGGGGTGGGTGGGAGGGAATGCATTTGATGGTCCCGCTGCCTTCCCAAAGCTGGGTAAATGAGGTGCCAGGCTGAGTTTTTGGAAGGAGGCGCAAGGCTCTAAAGGGAGGGCGGTGGGGCTTTTCATAATGCACTGAGCTTTGGAGTAGGTAGTAGTGGCTAGACTTGCTGCTTCTGTCTGTTTTCAAAGTGCAGTGCAATATTAGACCCCTTCCCTGCGTTGTCTGGCACAGGACTTGGTGGAGCTGAAGGTGTTAACAAATCAGGACTTGGCTAATAAGACTTGCAGAAACCTGTTTCTATATGATGTGATTGTGACAGGACTATGTAATGTAATGTTGTGCTGTATGTTCTTGATGAGTTGATAACTTGATTTCAGCTTTCATGTTCATGTGATTATTCTTAAGCTATGCTTTATTTAACATAGAATGTGCATTTGAAACTCTTATTCCTTCCACAGTAGAGTGATTTGTGGTAAATCCCTACAGCCCCACCGGTTTTTCTTTGGGAGGGGGAAATTTTATATATTCAACTAGAGTTTTCATCTGAATTCCACTGTTCCCTTTTTAAAATGTAGACTAGCCTCCTCTGATGTTTATGTCAAAAGGAGAAGGCTGCTGAGAGACTTTTCCTCCTAATGTAATACTAATGTCTCAACAAATGAAACTGATCTGTGGAAAATGTAACTTGAAAAAAGAGACATTGCACATACTTTTGTAAACCAAGAAATCTTTAATAAAAATACGTTTGTTTGTTTTTAAAAAGGAGTAGGCTGCACGTTCTGTAACAGATCACACACACATTTTTGTGATAAACAAACAAATGGCACTTTTGCTGCAAAGTACTGTTTGTTAATTCCCTCCCAGTATGCAGTACCCAGTTCTCAGTGTGTTTGAACGTTTCACCCTACATGAAGGAAACCTCCCCGATACAAACTTGAAAAATTACAACTCCTTGTCTTACTCTTATCCTGGCAGAGCTATTAGAGTTTCCAGAAGATGCACCCGGTGTTCCTGAAAGCAATAAGAAATCCATAAATCCACAAGGTGATAAGTCTAAGGAAAACACACGGAAGATATTTAGTGGACCAAAGAGGGTAAGTAGCACCAATGAAATTAGACTGTCATGGTTTTAGTAGTACTTTTGTTTAAGAGACAGTCCCAGAGCCTAGTAGTTCATAATGCATGTTTCCAAGAACGAATGCATATATGGAAATATAATAGGATGAAAAACCCATCTGGATTTTATAGCATGCTAGTATCCTGCTGATTGCTTCTCAGGTCCTTTACTTCCTTTATTTCTCATATATCTTGATAGAAAACAATTTGCAACAGGCACCCACCATTTGTTCACCAGAGGTGAATGTTACTGGGCTCTCTGTGTGCTGCTTGTTGTCCTGTTCACCAGATATCCTCAGGGGCTCTCATTTGAACTGTGGGTTGGTGAACGTAAGAAGTGCTGTTTTGAAGAGAGACTTTATTTTTTCTGTACTCCAGCTCAAATGAGAGAAGATTGCATATCCGTCCCAAAACCTCCCCAGCTCTCTGGAATATGGAGAGGGAGGCCATTGATTGTGGCAACAAATAATGGCTCGCTAATAAACAGACTCAAGAGCTGTAGGTCCATGACTAGTGAACTAAAATGCAGATTCCTTTAGGAGATGAATAATGTGAAATATTTGTTTATTCCACACCCCCATGACTATGTTAACTGATAGAAAAACTTGAATTTGAGACAAATATATACACCTTCTAAAGCTTAGTTTTGCACATAATGTCATGATGATGAGTTCTGTTCTGATGTTCTTAGAATTTAGGGGAGTAAAGCACTGTCATGTCAGTGTTAATGTTCAAAACTCCCGTGAAATCTTTTGTGGAAGACAAAACATGATGTAAAATAAATCTCATAGAGGATTTGAAATGGGTGTTCTTATAAATGGCTGGTTAGGTTCTAAATGAATATTCCAACTGTTTTGTTTTGCAGTCACCAACAAAAGCTGTATACAATGCTAGACATTGGAATCAACCAGAATCTGAGACTCTTCCGACATCACAGGTGTTGAAAAATCCAAGTGTCCCTGTGAGTAAGGGGATCTTGTTTTCCCTCTGCCAACCCTCCCAGTGCTTAGAGATGATTCATCTACACCAGGAGAAGTGGCCTGAGAAATGGCTTAAAATTATAGTAGTAAACATCAGGGCAGTGTTGCAGACACTGCTGGATATTAAGGTTAAAAAAAACCTAGCATATTCCATGGTTGTGTCATGCCTTTAGTATGACAATGGTTATGAATTTAACCAGGAATAATAATGATATTTTAACTACCTTTTCTTAGATTGCAAAGAATATGTTGTCCATTGACATTAGTTTCTTACATTTAGGCTACTCTTTTGTACGTGGCTATGCAGGTTGAATCCAAACTCATTACTGCATGTTTATACTTCTTAGCATATGGGATGGTTTATGTAATTTAAACTGAAATACAAATTGGTTCAACAAGTTATTTTTTGTGGCAGCGAGTTGTAAATGTTTGCATCTATTACTTTATAATGCACTTAGAAATGTTATTGGTCCACACAATTTTAAATCGGGGTTTTTATTGGTCAAAGACATCTCCAAATCATATAAATAACTGGAGGTGATAATTGTGCACAGAAAGTGTTTCCATTACACAGCCAAAAATGAAAGTACAAAATGATTTTGTTGGGGGAATAATATTTTGAATGATTCTATGGCTCAGCATGAGCATGGTTTCAGGGACATATAAGAGGGAGCAGTTAACAGCTGCCATTGTGTTTTAAAATATTTTTGGGTTTGTGTATGTCTGCTTAGTTTTTTAAAGCTTAAATGTGGTTCCATTAGTCTGGATTCTTAAAGTAAATGGTAAGGATGTCACTATACTGTACTTCCATTTCAGTTGCCCCCTGGAGGCCCTTTAAAAAAATACCCTACAACATCTGAATTGTAATCATCTTGCACATACAGCATGTGTTCACTCATTTAATTTGCACTTTTGAAGCCTCTGAAAATCCCAGTGGATGAATGCAGCAAATGCACATAATTTTCTGTTACCTATTTGGTGTTCATATAAGGCTTAAACATCTACCCATTCAAGTACTTTTCATTAATAGGTAAGGCTGTCTTCAAAGGAGGCAATTCATAAAGATGATGGAGTGTTCAAAGCTCCTGCACCACCTCCCAAAGTGATAAAAACTGTGACCATACCCACTCAACCCTATCAAGAGATAGTAACTGCCTTGAAATGTAGGAAAGAAGATAAGGAAGTAAGTGGAATATCTAAAACTTTCTTGTTTCGAAAGTAAACTTGGTGAAAGATTTTTTTACCATTTATGATCCAAAGAACAATTGGCCAGGTGGAGAAACCTCCCTATTAAAAATAGATAACTTATCACTCTGAGCTGGCTGATGATTTCTGTTGCTGCCAGATAAAGTAGTCTTTTAAATGGGAGCTCTAAAACTAAAAACAAGTTTTATACATCTGCCTTCCAGTTATACACTGTTGTTCAACATGTGAAGCACTTCAATGATGTAGTAGAATTTGGAGAGAATCAAGAGTTCACCGATGATATTGAATACTTGTTAAGTGGACTGAAGTGCAATCAGCCCCTAAACACACGTTGCCTTAGGTAAGATATTTCTAATAATAGCATTTCCACATTTACCAAATAGCATTTTTTCTTCTTAGGTGTATTGTGTTCATAAGCATTGTAGACTATTGCACCATTGGGAGGTGAAAGCAGAAATGTGCTAATAATATACACATAGCAATTTTGTTTCCTTCAGGAACGTCCTATGGAGAACCCATGTACTGGTGCAGTTGTGTAAAAAGTATTGCTAGTAAATTGGGCTGATGTTGAATGGAAGTCAATCTGTATAGCTTAAGTCATACTTGTTAATAAGGAGAGCTATTTGTTCTCTGTGTTCTCAAGAGAATATAGTAGCCAGATTTTGACCTGACAATGCATTCACAGTAAATAGGTAAATGAAATAATTCCCACTAATGTTCTGAAGTTGCATGGTGTGATTTTTATTCCCCATATGGTTAATAAGGAATGTCTCATACTGTTTAAAGAAAGCATTGAATAGTTACTTGGGTAAACACACTGGTGAAAGGAAGTTATTAATTGTTATTACCTAGTTCGCTTTTTCTTTCTGAGTAGTTATCTCGTCGATTCATTTTTCAACCCCTCTTTCATCTTCAGGGAGTGCTCAAGAAAACTTGCTGTAGTTTAAAATAAAACTAAAAAATGACACTAAACTTACACAAATGCAACAGAAAAACACAAGATCAGAGCCATAGTTGGATTACATTTTAGGGTGGGTCAAACATCCAGACGGTCACATAGATTAGATTAATAATTCATCGGTTGCTTTTAATAGGTTAATAATTAATCAATTGCATATGTAGCCAGTCAGTCTCACCCTTCTTTCCATGAAGAAATCTTGTTTCAAACTGGTGTTGTCTGCTACAGCAGAGCGAGACTGCTGATGGCAGGCACCCCTTCTCCAGCCTTAACCATTATCGTTAGCATGTTGATCCAGATACAGTAAATTCACCAGACAGCTGGCACTGAATCAGCCGGAAAGAGAAAGAGCTTGTGTCATCAGAATACCACTATCAAAAAACATAATGGTATCTCTGCATAAGGTTGTACATGTATGCATACCTGATTGTTTCATGTAGCTTGATCTTTCTGAGGTAGTACGGGGTAAATAGAAAACGAATAGGAGATCTCTAAATGTTTGTGACTGTGTGCAGACATCTTGATTGGAGCTCTTCAGTCACTGAAGCTCTTTCCTCTGTAAACTAAGCATTGATCAATCCTCTTTGCTGGACTGTCCTTAACTAAGGGACCAGACTACAAGTGATTGACAGGAGCTGTGATGGTGGCAGCTCTCTTGCTGGTTTGTGGCTTAGCCAGCTGATTGTAAACTTTGACAACTTCCTGATTTCAGCTGCTTCCCACGGCATCACACAGCATAGTAGTAGTCATAGAGGGGAGATGGGGAAGGGGATCAGTGGAGCACTGGGGGGTTTCTTCCTCACTACATACGCTTGCTAGGCACACTATGTCCACAGAGGAGTACCTTGAGTCAAATTGCTCACTGCTTCTGATTTTGCTATAGGCCTGCTGCACTGGGAGTGGGAAACATGTCTGACTGTCAGGCTATTTGTGCTACAGGCCTGCACTTTTGGGTAGTACCCCATCGACAAAGTTTCCTCTACGCACTTTGGGTTTGTTTGACACGAAGCGATTGTCCTGTGGTGTGCACTTTGTCATTTGATTGCTTCATCGTGACTGTAGGGGTTTTGCGGGCAGGCAACCTGGGCTCTCCGTTGGTTGTTGAATTCTTTAAAATTCTGCGCTAGAGACTTGGAGAAACTTTAGTTCATAAGATTTGTTTTGTTTTGTTTTTAGTGTTATCAGCCTGGCGACAAAGTGCGCCATGCCCAGTTTCCGAATGCATTTGAGAGCACATGGAATGGTAGCTATGGTCTTCAAAACACTGGATGACTCGCAGCATCACCACGTATGTAGAGTTGTGGTTGCAGACGTGAAATGGCACATCCATCACTTAAATACTCATACTGGTTTTAATTGTGTTTTTATTTCGTCTGTTGTGTGTTATTTTATTGCAGTTTAAATTCTTCGGAATGCACTGAAATATAATCTCTAAGAAATGAAAGAAGCGAAAGAAATACTATTTAAAAATAATGCAGCATCTAGTACTGTGCATTATAATTGTTGTAGCAAGCAGAAAAATCATTAAGTTTGTCTGCCAAGACCCTGAGCAATTTTTAAGTAGCCCTTGGGGAAAAGTTGGAGAACCACTAAACTGAAAGTTCAAAAAGCTTTTGCTTGGACATAGCCTTGCCCCTGACTTGTGTAATGAAAGTCTGTGGGCTAACTGTAACTCCTTGGAGGACTTAAAAAATACTATTTTGATTGTGGCAGGGCTTACCCTTGTTTGTGGTGGCATGTCAGACTTCCTGAAGCCCATCACAAGTGGGGAGGAAAGAATGCATCTGTAGCATGGCATATTTCTGGATTCATAGTGGTGTAGATGGTTTAGAACCAATTTCTCTAGTCTGTTGCAGTCAGCCATTTTCGCACAGCCCATTTTTGTGTGCATCATTTTTGTATTTTGAATTAAAGTTCTCAGTGCTGTTCTTGCTGCACGCGGTGAGAAGAAATAATGGCCAGCAGAAGGGATACAAAAATACAGGATGGAGGGGCTGATGGACAGAAAACTACAGTAGTGAGAGACGAGGGTAAAGAGAATTGTGAGGGGCAGCATTGGGTTTTGGAGACGGGCAGCAAAGTGGGTACCTGAGAAATGGAGGTGCAGGGAGAGAATGTGTGAATGGAAAAGCAAAACTGTGCAAACATGGTGTGTCAAGAGGACAAGAGAACTGTGTGTGCAAATGGGTGCAAGAGAGATGACAGCTAGTGAGTAGAGAGATAAAAGGAAGAGGGTTCATAGAACGGTTCAGAGGGAAGGATCCAGAAAGAGAGGACTAGTGAAATGGACTGAAATAAAATGCCAACACACCAAAATTTATATTTAAACCTCATGGCCTCACAAAAGCCAATTCCATGAATCATGGAACTGTCAACAGTCTGTCAACTGCAGAACTGTCAACTGCAACAAGGAGTTGCAGTTGGAATTTGAAGTTGAAGTACGGAATAGTTTGTGAATGCAGAAAGAGATTTTGGGAGCCTAGCTAGTGTTAATTAAGCATGTCAGAGTTTTCATACACTGCACACAGATCTTACATTCATGTTTAAATCATACTGGATTTCTGCATCTTAACCAAATATTTACTACTTTGTTTTCCTGTTTTTCCTTTCTATTGAAGAATTTATCACTTTGTACAGCAGCTTTAATGTATATCTTGAGCAGAGATCGCTTGAACATGGATCTAGATAGAGCCAGCTTAGATTTAATGATCCGGCTTCTGGAACTAGAACAAGACTCTTCTTCATCCAAGTTGCTCAATGAAAAAGACATGAACAAGATTAAGGAAAAAATCCGAAGACTCTGTGAAACTGTTCACAACAAACACCTTGATCTAGAAAATATAACGGTAGGTTGTGTGACTGTTAACCTAATTTTTCTCTAATGTGAAAATGGTACAGGTGTTATTGCTGTTTTTGTGGGTAGAAACAAGTTAACTTTTAAAAGATGCTTTTAGAACAATAGAGTGTAGGAAAACCCTGGCACTTCTGAAATAACAGCAGTGATCCCTGCAGGTATTACTTAGTGTAGTCATGGCTTCTTTCTCTCACATCTTCTAAAAATTTTAACTAGGGCAGATGAAGAGTGTTGAACTCTTGAAAGATAAAACCCAAACACTTTTAAGTATTTAACAGTGCAGTTTTCATCTCATGGTTTTTTCTTCTTCATGGTAATAGGCAGATGGTATAGAACAAATAGATCTATTTAGCTAAGCCACTAAAATAGTGTATTTAATTGATTCTATAATTAAACACTAATGACTTTTCTGAATAATATTTCACTTGATAGAATGGGAGCTGAAAACAGTTATTTTTGTGATTCTGTGTGTATAAAAATGTCCACTTTTACTAGGGCTAAATGTGCTATCTGGTATGAAATCTTTACATGCTACTAGTATAAGAGGTGGGACGCGGGTTGCGCTCTGGGTAAAACCTCAGTGCCTAGGACTTGCTGATCGTAAGGTCGGCGGTTCGAATCCCCGCGGCGGGGTGAGCTCCCGTCGTTCGGTCCCAGCTCCTGCCCACCTAGCAGTTCGAAAGCACCCCTAAGTGCAAGTAGATAAATAGGTAACGCTTTATAGCGGGAAGGTAAGCGGCGTTTCCGTGTGCGGCACTGGTGCTGGCTCACCAGATGCAGCTTGTCACGCTGGCCACGTGACCCGGAAGTGTCTTCGGACAGTGCCGGCTACCGGCCTCTTGAGCGAGATGAGCACGCAACCCTAGAGTCGGTCACGACTGGCCCGTACGGGCAGGGGTACCTTTACCTTAGTATAAGAGGTTGCAGGGTGGAGTTTTCCTGTTCAGGCACCCATTCCTTTTAAAGGATTCCTTTTTCCTCCCCCCACAAAAAAAACCACAGCCAGACAACTCTGAATTCTGTGGCTGTTGAGCAGGAGAAGTTATCAATTGGACTGTGTTGGGGGATTTTCCCCACCTTAAGGTTTTCTTCCTAAAACATTTTGTATTTCTGCAAACTTTGCCTGTTTGAGTGAGACCCTGTCAGCATCTGACACCTGTGCTCTGGGACCTGAATTGCTTGCCAGTTTGCTGCTGAGCAAAATTCAGTGTGTTGCTATTAGTACATAAAGCCCTTTACAACTTGAGACCAGTTTACCTGCAAGATCGCCTCACCCCATATGTCCCCACTTGACCACTTCAGTCTGTGGAACTGACACTGTTAAAGCTGCTGCATAGAACCCCTTTTAGTGTGGCAGCTGTTGTACTTTGGAACTCCCTGCCTATTGATATTGCGCAGGCACTTTTACTGTACAGTAAGCCCACAACCTACATGCATTTAACTTGTGTGCATTCAGGTTTATGCATGAGGCAAAAAAAGGGGGGGGGATGGGGGCGGTTCTAGGGAAAATGACTGGCAATCCCACCCATCATTGAACCCAATGTGTTTGGACTATACATAGTTTTAGCTTTAGGTGTAATCCCTGGAACATAATCCCCACGTAAATTGCAGGCTTACTGTACTTTTTCTGGTGCCTGATAACACATTTTTGTTTAGGCAAGCCTACCCAGACATGTAGAATGTTGATACGTGTTTTAGTCTATGTTTAGTTTATCTTGGGTTTTTATTCTTTAAATGTTTTAATTAGCTGTTTATAACCTTTTTATGGATTATTTAAAATGTTTTATTCTTTCTGTTAACAACTTGGCAAATAGAGGGATTGATGCCTACACAATCTTCTCACTTAGGGACTATATTTGTCACCTATCTAAAGCCACCATTTCTTACATCAGACCTTCATGCGGGTTTTGATGCCATTTTATTTGAGATGCATAAAGCTACACTAAAGTTATCAGTTTGGTTTCATACTACCCACTTACATTTTGAAACTTGCCCCCAATCTGAAGTACAGTGATTAATTGGCTCAATCATTGTATGACTAGGTAAAGAAATACAATGGTTCAATTTGATTTTGCATATGAATTCATTTATTTTGCGAGTAGCAGAAGAGTTGGAAGGGAGTAAGACATGGTGATAGCGCAGCAGCATTTTGCTAAGATACAATAATAATCTATAAACGCACGGAGCAGTAAAATATTTTGGTGGTTAATTAACCTGCACTTTCAAACTTATAATACATAATCATGTAATTGAGATTCAAGTGACAGTGTTAATGGAAGAAGTACCTGATAGAGTGCTGCTTTTAATTTATAAACCATTTTTTCTCTGTGTGTGTTTTCTAGACAGGGCATTTGGCAATGGAAACATTGCTCTCTCTCACTTCAAAACGGGCAGGAGACTGGTTTAAAGAAGAGTTGCGACTTCTTGGTGGTCTTGATCACATTGTAGATAAAGGTATGCACATAGCTTGAGTGAGAATTAAAGTATATATCTTTTATTATTAGAAGGTAGTTTATATATTACTCGTGTGGTAGAATGAAAGGACTGTGTATTAGAATACATGCAGATAGTGAAATTTTCTGATGCGTTGGCTAGACGAGCCTATGGAATGCTATGAATTTGCAAAACCCTTTTCTTGTAGTGTGTGTACTTAAACTTAGCTATTGCAGTAGTAAAATAATATATACAACTGTAGTGATAGACCTTAGTTTCAACTTTTGCCCAATAAAAAGGTATACTCTACAAGATCATGAAAGAACTGTCCCCAATAGAGAACAAAGAAATAAAATTCCTAAGTTGCCCTATTAATTTATTCCACCAGTAACTTAAATAGAGATCTTAATCATAGTTAATTCTGTGAGAGGTTCCCCCACCATTGCAGCAGAGGCCTGTTGGTACTCCTTGCTGAATGAGCCTAGTAGTTGTGGAGTGCTCAGTTCCCTAGTTAAATTTTAACATTGCAAGCCATCCCAATGATGACCTTGGGAATAAGAGTTTGTCTTGATAATGCATACCTTTTGGAGCAAAGGAAATGGATTGTGGCAAGAGCTACACATGGATAGGAATGGATCAGCTGTCCTCATTGAAGTGAATCTTATTTTACAAGAATCAATATCCTACGTAGCTCTTGCTTTTCCCTTCCAGAGGTTATATGGAGAGTTCTGGCTATGTGTATCAGCTGCCACAGGACTGAAACCTTGTATCTGAAGTTGTGGGTATCACTTGATCCCCACTGACCTGAGGCACACCTGTGCTGGGAAGTTGTAGTGGACTTTTCCTGGAAGTATGCCTGGGCCTTGTAGGACAGGGTACAGACTGGATTCTCTTGACATCCATGACAGTCATGTTACTGTGTGCTTTGCTACTTGACATTTATGCACATCTGACATGAGGGCTGTTGGGCAAGTGTCATGATCACTTGGTGTTGATTGAGTTACAAGACTTGTGGTGTGGTTTTGCCAAATCCTTGAGACAGTCAGGATTGCATCTTAAAATCTTTACAATTTGATAGCTTAGGCTACCCAGGCATATAACTCTATGGTTGCGTTCACATGTAACACTAAACCACTTAGTGTTGTTGGTTTTTTTTATTAAAAAAATCAGCTAAGCAGTATATGTATCACACTAGATAAACCAACCAGTCATAGTTTGGTTCTATGCAGATTAGCCTAAACATGCCCAAGCAAAGGGTTGGCTTTCATGCTCCCCACCTCCCCTCTTGCTTCCCTCTTGCTGCCATATGGAGGACTTCAGCACAGTTTAATTTCAATTTTACAGAATCCTGGCTTAACATTAACGTCACTTTCAGACCGGGGTCCTGGTTTAAAACAACCGTAGGTAACTTTCATAACAAGCCAACGAATAAGTTATGAAATCTTTTTTAAACCACAACCCCTAGTTTGAAAGTGAAGTTAATTCTGGATTTTGAATGAGTGAAGCTAAAGTCTTCTGATGCCCTCTTCCTAACTTGGTAGGAGAAGGTTTGTACAGGCCCATTCACTTAGGGCTAAACTCTGATTTAGCATGAAGTGTGAATATGGTCATATATGTGCACGACATACATGTATTTTTAAATTGGCCTCTTTGTGTTTTATATGTGTGTGTGTGACACAAGTTGGTATATTGATAAAACATAATTAGAGTATTAGGGTACTTCATCACATACATGCAATTTTGGAAAGTAAAAAATACTTCCTTTAACAGTTTAGTAATAACATAAACTCTTTGTTTCTTAGTTAAAGAATGTGTGGATCACTTAAGCAGCGATGAAAATGAAGAGAAATTGGTTGCTTCACTATGGGGAGCAGAACGATGTTTACGGGTTTTAGAAAGCGTAAGTATTTAACTTTGTAAAGAGTGATTTATTTTTAATGGTCCAGAACCAGGGATGAGGAAAGTCAGACCAATGGGTTCTATCCATATAGCTTCTTACTATTTGTGTGCCATTTGTGTTAATTAGCTACTACACTGCTTTGGGTTAGCCCTGTGTTAAGCTTGATGGGCCATATTCAGATTGGGCATTCTGAATCTAATTATAAAAAACTAGCTCACTTCAGCAAATGTCTAACTGGTAGCGCTTTCCTAAATGGTATTGAGGTGAAAGATGTTGCTAACAAGGTGTGTGTGTGGGAGAGCGAGAGAGAGCGGGTGGGGAGAATTTCTTTGTTCCCTTTTTCTATTCTGTTTTTTGGTTCCTTGGGGGAGAGAAATGGAGACCTGCAGCCACATTGGAGGGGAGCTTGTATGTACCTGTTTGTGTGTGTAGACTAACACACATGTATATTTGACAGTATTTATGTTTGTGAACACAAGGTGCTTTGTCTCTTTCAGGGTTTCCCAAATTTGGGACACCAGCTGTTTTTGCACTACAATTCCCATCATCCCTGACCACTAGTCCCACTAGCTAGGGATTACAGGAGTTCAGATACAGCTGGAGACCCAATTTTGAGAAACCCTGGTCCATTTGTATATTAGCATGTCTGTGTGTGTATTATCATGAAAGATATTATTCGTTCACTTCCTGTTAATGGTGGGACGGTGACTCTAGAATTCCTTACCAAGCCCAAAGTAAAAATGTGGCGCTGGCTCTATATGTTAATGAGGCTCTTAGCTAACAATATACTATTTGTAACACCTCTGCCTGCCCAGTCAGCTCTAAGTGGGGGGTAGTGTTGAAATGGCCAGGCTTGGAGAAGTTAAACTGGCTGAGGGTTTGGTTAGTTGGCCTTGTAGGCTTCCCTGAGTTTGTTTTGTTTAGCTTGAGGACTCCCTAGCTTTTTGCTTTAGGCTGGAGATCTCCCAGCTCAAACCTATTCCCTTAGCCCAGGCTGTTGGGCAACGTCAAGTGTTCTAGAAAATCCAGGTTTCTATAAATTAAGTTAATGGTGCTTGCTTAGCACAAAGCAGAATGTTAAATTGCAGCATTCTAGAAGCTTGAGAGATCTGTTAAAAGCATAGTGTTCTTTCAGAAAGTGAAAGGAGCTTAACCTGCACATCAAAGGATGATAGCTGTATGATATTTTCTTTTCTTTTTTAGGTAACAGTTCATAATCCAGAAAATCAGAGTTACTTGATAGCATATAAGGATTCGCAGCTCATTGTCTCTTCAGCTAAGTAAGTTCTAATGAATGCTTTTTAAAATACAGTATGGTATACTTCTTTAAAGGTTTATGTTGTTAGGTTATGTATTAACACTGCGATCTTGGTGATAGCTTTCCTCAGCATGTGTGTGTGTGTATTGCAGCTTAGTATTTTCAAATGAGGGGGGAAAGCAAGTTAGATCGTTTCCTGCTTCCGCTTACTGATATGCTTTTTTCTACCTGCTGGAAGTAACTTCTGTTGCTAATTATGTTTTGTATGATAAAGTTTTGCAATCAAAATCACTTTTGATTGTGAAATGTTTCCATACAAACATTATACACACACCCCACATTATCTTTATACGTGCTTCTCAATTTGGGGGAACTTCTTTTTCTTTCAACAACTTCGCTATGGAACTCACAGGATTGGGGGGGTGACATAAGTAGTGCTTTCAGAAATTCTGGTCAGCACTCAAGCGGACTAAAAATATTGACAGGAAGATTTATATGTAGTTTATGGGTTCCAGAGAGGGAAATTTGTTGACATAAACCCTGTATACATTTACTTACGTTTGAATCATAGCAATTAAAGAGAATTACATGGCCATATACAGTGATGCATGTTTTCTGTGCAAGCCTCTAGAGTGTATAGTATGGGGGAGAAGCTTAATCTGTTGCCATAATTGAATGAAGACACAAACCTGGAATTAGCATTGTGTCTACAAGAGTTAGCTTTACATGACTTCATCTCTCTATCAAATACGTCACAAACGTTAAAAATTCTTATTGCAAGTTTGTTTGTTTGTTTAATAAACTGCCCTATACCTGGAGATCCCAGGGTGGTTTAGAGAAAAGAAAAGTTTATGGATTATGCCGAAATGGCAAAAATGACCGGAAGAACCAGAAATCAGGAAGACTCAAATTTTAATAAGGAATGGGGGACATTTATAATTTATCTTAAAAACCGCTGTAAACAGCTAAAATTGTTAGTAGGATTGGAATAACACTTGTAGTTTAATGGTGAATTTTGGACTTAATGGAGATGTAAAAGATTTGGATTATTATAAAAGATGCAGGAGGAAATGACTAACAATAGGACCCACAGAGGAGGGAAGTTCAGGAGATTGTCTGGAATCTTGTTTTTATGTTGTATGTTGGATATTGGATATGTGATTGTAAAACTTTAATCTGAAAAACCAAATAAATAATTTTATTTTTTTAAAATAATCTTACTGTAGACATTTGGTGTTAAGTGCAAACAGTCCTGTTCACATTTAGCTTTATGACCAGACAACTAGTGCACATAAAAGGGGCCAAGTGACTAACATACCAGTTATGGTTCTGCTTTTTCAACGCCTTACTTCAATACTTACTGGATCCAAAGTGCTTTGTGCTGCTAATATGTTGCAGATTCCTGTGTGAAGAATCGGGGACTAGATCATTATGAAGTGCACCTTTGGACCTTTTTTCCTAATAAAAAGTACATGAGATGATGCTTTCTAATATAATTTTGGGGACTCTGTTGCTAGTTACCATTAAACCAGCATGATAAATGAAAACTAAGCTTGCTGTTTACAGCTGGAACTAGGTTTTTTACGTGAAGAAATTTTGTCACACTGATATGAAAATGATTTGCGTTGTATATTTTGTTTTTGTTTTTTTGTAACCTTCAGAGCACTGCAGCATTGTGAGGAGTTGATCCAGAGATACAACCGTGCAGAAGACACCATCTGTCTTCCAGACAGTAGGGTACTGCCACACCAGAATGTAACAAACCATGTGGGTAAGGCAGTGGAAGACTGTATGAGAGCCATCATTGGTGTCTTACTCAATTTAGCAAATGATAATGGTAAGTTACTTATCCTAAAACATAAAATCAGATTATCATCTGTCCTGTCGGATTGTTTCCCATGACGTCTAGAGAAAAGTATTCCTTTATTTATTCTTAGGCCAGGTGGCTGGTTAATCAGGTGGACAGTAAGAGGTGTAAGAATGTCCTTCCAGCTCCCACAAAACAGTGCTGCAAATGTGAAATACGCATGCAACTATCATTTGAGTAGAGTTAGTGTCAGTACTGCAAATGTTGGTTTTCAGTTTACAAAATTGAGGGGGGTAAGTGTGCCTGGCTGCCAAATTAGAACAATGGAAAACAAACTGTCTCTCATAAGGCAGCCTGAATTTTTTGGCTGACCTTGCACATGTCACTTAGGTATGAGTTGGGAAGCAGAAATGTCAAAAATACTCTTTTGGCTTCTACTCTGTTACATTTGAGATGACTATCGTGATTAGTCTGTTCAGTTATTTCACCTACTATGGCACCAGAGAGTCATGATGGGTTAATGCAATATTCCCAGCTACGTTGGGCTTAGATGGCTTACGTTCTGGTTTAGTTACCGGGTGTAAAAGGTGAGATTCAGTCTCCTCCATTGCAGACTGGTGTGTCTGCCTGGGAGAGGTGTAAACTTGATCAGAGATTTGTTTGTGGGACCAAAACCTTAATCTGAAATTTGATCATGGCCAGGTGTTATTGCCAGTTGCTACTTTTAAGTGGTGTAAATGCATGTTTGAAATGCCTGTGGTTTTTTAAATGTCTAATCAGCATTTATATCCTTTAACGTTTGCAGAGTGGGGTAGCACTAAAACAGGTGAACAAGATGGTCTTATTGGCACAGCGCTGAATTGTGTGCTTCAGGTTCCAAAGTTTCTACCTCAAGAACAGAGATTTGATATTCGGGTTCTGGTAAGAAAAACTTTGAAATGTAAGGCCTACATGTTAAAAATTACTTGTGCTAACTTCAGTATATCACATTTAACATGACATCCATGAAAACTGTTTGAAAACTTCCACTGGTTCATAACATGACAGCCTTACTGTTAACTGATCATATCATTTCTCTGTTGAAAGGGTTGTGATTCCCAACACATTTCTGAGTATAAGCCTATCAGTACAACAAGCACCAGTCAAACAACATCATAAAACATAAAAAACCAAGTGAACAGCAGTAGAATGAAAGCTGTAATAGGTTCAGGTAAAACATACTTGCCACTGGAAAAAAGTAATAAAAAAAATAAAAAATAAATCTTCTTAGAGCATGCCAAAATGGGTGGATACACAGACACTGACTGGCAGATTATTTCATGGTTTAGGCAACACAACTGATCTTTGCACTGATGGCTGTTTCCGAAGGACAAGTCTTTGGCAGTGATCAAAGTGAATTTGGTGTGTCCTCTAGCAAAACATTTGTAGGAATTACAGGTCTCAAATGGTTCTGTATGACTCCTAGAATGAAATAATTCCTCTTTACTTCTGGATGAGACAAGGGTATGGGAGAAGGCTTTACATGGGGGGGGGGGACGACGGACCCAAACACATACTCTCATTTCATCTTTAAAAGCACACATTCGGAAGACCTTTAAGACAGACATTTTCAAGATAAGGTAATGTTGGCTGGTGTAAATGGACAAGAATATTTTGTAGGGTTGTTGAAGGTGCAATTGCCAAGATTTCATGAGGCTTGCCACTTCTTGAATTTGCCAAAATTGGCCATACTTCTTTTATTTTTTTAAAGATATTTATTGAGTTTTTCCACCTTTATACATTAAAAAAGAAAAAACAAAAAAGTTAAAAACACATAAAGTTTACAATCCTTATTTTCAATAACATATTTCCCTGGCTTCCCCACACCTCCCCTTCTTATATTCCAATTCAAATTGTTAATTCAACAAGTTCTTGTCCCCAATTTTTGACCTTTTTATATTTAATTCATTTTAAAAAAAACCAATTTTAACTTATAAACATCAGTATTTAAACATCAGTGCTCATTCTTAAAACTTTTTTCTAAAGTCGACCCAAATTCCCTTCCACGCATTCCCCAATTTTCATACTAATAACAAAACAAAATAGAAAAAACAGATTATAATTCTGCACCTTTGGATTCCCAACCCCTCCCCCTTTCCCGGTTTCAATCCCCAACGAATGTCCATCAGTCTTAGTCTACTATCAGCCTGGAGACCTCACGTCCGAGGCTCTTAATTCTCTCTCAGTTCCTCTCTGCTGGTTTTTTTGGTAGTCCTTAATATTAAACACCAGATCTCGGAGAAGCTCTGTCCCGATAGGGTCCATATTTCTTCCAGCCAGACCTCCATACTTAAAAGTTGAGCCCGAATCTTGTTTCTTACTCCTTTTAAGTCCAAATGTCCCAAAAGCTCCAACTTTCACCTTAATTAAATTTGTAATCCATAGGTCTTCAGATCTCCACATAAGGAGATCTCTCCATTCTTCAATCTTCAATTCAAAACAGATTTTCATCATCCAGTACTTATTTTCCTTTGTAGCCATCATGTCAGGCCTCTGGCTCTCCTCTGTCATGTGCAACATTACATCTCCTCCTTCCTTTTCCTCAGAAACAACATATATCTCTTTCTCCACACTCTCAAATCTTTCAAGTTTCTCTTCTTGTCCAGCTGCATGGACTTCATGAGTCAAGTCCTTATCAAATTCAATGAATTTGTTTACTGTTAAGTCCAGAGTTGCAACGTTTGTAGCCAAAACATCAATTTGGCCTTGTAACTTTCCCAAGAGAAGAAACACTCTGTCCAATTTAGCTTGAATTTTTCCTCCTTCAGCCATACTTGTAATATCCCAAAATCCCCTCTAGAGGGATTTTGGTTACTTTATCTTCCTTCCAGTTCAAATCCAAAAATCAAGTTAGTTTGTATCAGTTCTTCCTTGTTTTCAACAAAATATAACCAAATTGTAGCAAATATATCCAGCAGAGACAGCAGAAACAAAGTTCTCTTTTTCCTTCTTGACAGCTAATTTGACAGCTGTCAAACTCTTCTATATCTCCTCAACAGGCTCTCTCGCGGATCACTCCCGGGTCCGGGGGGTGGCACTTCAGCTCTCAAAATTAGCTCTTATCCTCCAGTGAAATTACTTATACTGCCAAATCGTGAAATTAATGTCTTTTACCCAATAAAGAAGAAGAAATTCTCTCGACCTTAGTTAGCTGGTCCTTGCTTTAGATTATTTATAAGACGGGGAGACGGACTTCCTGTTTGCGCCTTCCCCGATCGTGCCTAATTCAAAAAATTTTTTTCTTTACAAATCCAATTTATGTATTACTCACGGGTTGTTGCTTTTAGAGTCCAATTGTTCACAAGAAGAAGTCAGCGCTCTCCGACCATGGCATGTGGCTTCACTCCGCAGGAGAAGCAGTCAACTCTCAGCACCGCGCCGCTCACCCCGTCCCCCGTTCTGAAGCCTTTAAAAAGGCTCCTTCGCGGGTCGGGGGGGTGCAAATGGTGCCCGCCGAGTCACCAGGTTCACAGGCTTCAGCGCCTGTGATTTCTGAGGGTCCCTGCGTCGCCGCAGCGGCAAGACCCGGATCCTGCGGAGCCGATTCCCTCCGGAGCTCGGAGGGAATCCGCCATTAGCCGATGGCGCTAACCCGGAAGTCCGGCTAACCCGGAAGTCCCAAAATTGGCCATACTTCTGAGCACCCTGAGAGTGTGCAAAGTACAGTTCTTTGTACTCTACTATCTAATATTTTCTTCCTTTCTTGCAGGGTTTGGGTCTGCTAATCAATTTGGTAGAGTACAGTGCACGAAATCGGCACTGTCTTGTGAATATGGAAACAACATGTTCCTTTGATTCCTTCTGCTTGGGAGAAGCCAATGATAGCATAAGCACATCTGGACGGATGGCTGCTGTTCATGCTTTAGTTCAGGTAAATCATAGTTTATACTTAAAAGAACAACCATTTATGCAGTGTGAGAAACAGTTATCTCCAGAGGAAAGAAGCAGTGTTGGTCTAATGTTCAAATGTTGAACTATTTGTCATTCCCATCACTTTTAAACTAATAGAGACGATAGGCCAGAGGAGGCCCTGAGTCACTTATTTGTCCCAACATATTTTGAGCCATACATCTCTTTATAGGCCATTGATTTAATCCATGCAAGGGATAATTGAAGCCGTCTTGTGTACTATCTTAGTGGAAAACCAGATGTTACTGGGAGCCCTACAAAGAGCATCCTTGTGATGGCCATCAACTGGTTCTTCTCAGCAACTTGTATTTTACCTTTGAACAAGGTGTTCCCCTTAGTTGTTGTTGCCAATAATAATTGATTAATTTGCAGAGGATCAAATTTTGTAGAGTTTTGAGTCAAACATAGTTGTGAACATTTGGCTTGCCTCTTTAATTATTTCTTCATTAGATAAGAGATTATATTTGTTCACTTGCGTTACATTTTTCACTGGGCATTACATGCAGCATGAATTGGAAACTCATATATTAATCTCCTGCTGAATAAGGTATATTCTCTGTCTCACTTGTGTTTGGCTGTTCTTGCCACAGGCATTAGGACTTAGTTTATTATTATGCTGCACACCAACTGTTGGTGTACTATGCTGTAATCCCTCAGTTCCTTTACGAAATATTATTATTGGCATTTTTATCCTGCTCCTCAGCCAAAAAAAGCTGACAAATACCATTGAGGAGGCAGATACGGATCTCAGGCTTAGAATCAGAAAGGAAAAGGCACTGAAAGAAAGTAGGTGGGGGGAACTCAGGCACTTATTCTTACTTACAGAGATCTTGTAGTGAACTGTAGCAATGGGGGGAAAACCAGGAGAGCCAATGGAGAGCTCCTGTAGTCCCATCTCTCTTGCAGCCTGATGGAATGTCTGCTGATGACAGTTGGTGGAGGAGCCTGATGGCATGTAGTCTTTTAGCAGAGCTGTTAGAGAGTACCTTCTCTGCTTCTCCTATAGCCTGAGATGGGATGCCTATGCACAGCGTTAGAAACGGAGATATGAAAGCTAGGAGCTAAATGGCACCTTAAACCTAGGTTATGGGCACCGCAACGGAGTGTCTAGGCGTGCTTTTTGTATAGCAAGAATACAAAGCTGAAAATGAATGAACTGCAGCTAAAATCTTACGCTCATTTTCCACATAATCTAGTCCTCATCTGAAGACTGCAAAAAACAAAGCCATACTTCCCCTGCCCACCCCGCTAAGATTCTTGAGAGGGCCCCTTCTCCAATCTTCAGAGAGTAGCTGGAAGTGGGGAGGCAGAAAAAGGTTCTCCTTTCCTTCCAGCAGTGGCTGTTTTAATCTGAATTCTTCGGCGCTGTACTGAACCCAGAGCTGAGAAGCTGCTCTCATTAATGAAATTCCCTGTCGCAAAGCGCACCTAGAACAATGGGAGTTTCGAACGCTGCCTAGGGATGACAGGATGAAACATTCAGTACCAAAGCGAATGCTAATTTAAGCAAGGGAAGGCACACAGATGAGATGCTCCCTGCTGCCAGTTAAGTCGCATGTAGCATTTGGGTTCATGACTCATCATCTGTGGAATTTTCCCTCTCAGTTGTTCCTTGAGCGTGAGCGAGCAGCGCAGCTGGCAGAGAGCCAGACGGATGAACTGATTAAGGAAGCTCCTGCTGCACAACATGACAAGAGTGGGGAGTGGCAGGAGACGAGCGGAGAGATCCAGTGGGTTACTACAGAAAAGCCTGAGAACGCAGAGGAGAAAGATAAGAAAGAAGAAGATGAAGAAGAACTTGATCTTAATAAAGGTAGGTTCAGGTTCCTGGGGAAGTCAGCAAAGGAAAGAATTGCTAAATTAAAAAATGTCAGAGCTGCAGTTTTAGAATCCTCTTTCTTTCCCTTTTAAAGCAACTGGGACTCTTGTCCTAGTTAATCTCTTCCCAAAAATGCAGTGGTATTAAGGATCCAAGTATTTTCCTGATTCTTACAAGCCTCACTTCAGCTTCTTTTCCTGAGGATTGTTACCATTACAAAATACAAAAAGCTGCTCCTTGACATATTGTCATAGTAAACGTTAATATTCCCTTTTTACTAATACTTCTATTTAATTTTGGCCCATTTATTCTGGCTCAAACATTGTATCAGTTGATCCTTTCTTAAACATTTTTTTTCAGCACTCTTCTCTGTAATCATTCCCTTCCCTTCCTTTTATGGTTTCCACCTGAACATCTAATTTATCACACTGCCCTGCGTCTGCAAGGGGAATAAATTTAAGTATGTTTACTGAGATGGGATGAGGGTATTGGTCTGGGCGACAGTGGCATTCCACAAAATCACAATATCCATAGTTAGAAATGTTGACATTCTTGGGTACAGAATTATGCTCTATGTGTGCATGTGCACATACACATAGAACACATAGAAGTAGCTGCTTTATAAGTATTTGGGCAAAGTGACATGAAAATATAGTTTGGTTATACTTCAAATATTATTGTTTTTACTTGCAGCCCTTCAGCATGCTGGGAAGCACATGGAGGATTGCATTGTGGCCTCGTACACAGCATTGCTTCTGGGATGCCTTTGCCAGGAGAGTCCAGTAAGAAAACTTTTCTGCATAGTTACTAAATGGGTCTATAAAGCTGGGTAAAAGAGACTGTCTTGAAACCATAAAATGGATCTTGGGAACAGGCATTTTACAATTTAAACTTCAGTTGTTAACCTTTTTCAACTACTTCATATGCTTCAAGCTGTCTCAAAATGCAGTTTCCATAAGGGGCAAAACCCAGCTTTGGGTTACATTGCATTGTCAATTAAAGTGCAAAAGTTTGATGCTTTTCAGTGTGTTAGTCTAATGGAAATTCAGTCATACTTTCAGCAGAGCTCTCAGTAATAAGCAGGCTCCTACATGCTGAGCCAGCTCCTTGCTCTATTAGCCTGAATAACAACAGCTCTGAATAACAACAGCTCTCCAATGTATTTGCCAGTCCTGTTGCTTACGATGTTTGGGATTAAATGGAGTACCTTCTGCATTCGAAGAATGTGCTCTCTAACTAACCGGTTCCCCTCCCTGAGGATATATTACACACTCAGCTGGAGTGTCTAGGACATGCTTGTAAATAACCACAGATGAAAAAACAACATTACTAAATCTTGAAGGGACATTCTTCAGAGAATGGGAATAACTAATCCTGTGGGTTGGACTTTATATATGCTTGATATTCTCTCCTTTTTATTTTCCTGTGTGCTACTTTATTTCAATAGTTGTGTGCAACTGGAAAGGGGCAAGAAGGGGCTCAGGCTTTTCAATTAAGACTCAGGGTTTGCTTCCAACTTTCACGAAACGTTGAGATTTGTGACTTGGAAGCTCTTGTGTTTTGGTGAAAAACTGTCAACTACTGAAGGTTTGGTAACGTTGTATCAAGGCATTGTAAGAAATTCAGATAGGTTTCTGACATCATGCCCGTACTACAAGAAAGATGTATGTCGAGCAGGAAAAGAGAATAAATGTGCGGGTTGGTTACTCTAGCGTCGTGTTGGGAAGTCGATTTAATTGCCTTGTCAGAAACTTCCTAATTCTGCATTTATTTCCTTAGATCAATGTGACTACTGTGAGGACATACTTGCCTGAAGGGGATTTCTCAATCATGACAGAAATGCTGAAAAAGTTTCTCAGTTTCATGAACCTTACTGTAAGTAGTATATTACAATTGCTTATTTGTCTGGTGTTTCAGATCAAAATGCTTGAGATGACTTATACCAGTATGCCTGTCATCTTATGGAAGGGTAGGCAAGCTTGGTGTGTGTGTGTGTGTGTGTGTGTGTGTGTGTGTGTGTGTGTGTTACTAGGAACTCTGGAGGTACACCACTCAGAGCCAGGTGCAAAAAATGGGTTTGCGAGATGCACCTGCACAGAGCACCTCTGAGGATATATGTTTGCAGTGCCAGAACTGAGCTCACAATCCTCTGGTGCAAAAATCCTGATTCTCCTCTCCAATGTTTATTATTATTATTATTATTATTATTATTATTATTATTATTATTATTAAGTTTCATCAGCCTAATTGAGAAGCCTTTTCATTGATATGGAAAAGTTTGCTGATCAACTGTAAATAACCCAGTAATGTACCAGTCGTTATCATCCCGTCTTCTACAAGCCCTGATGTAATAGAAGGGCAGGCATAGGAAGATAATCTGGAGTGACAGCTCCTTGTTATTTCTCTCTCTGGTGGGGCAGTTTTCCACTTGTCAAGGAACTGTAACCCCTCTCCCACCCACCCCACTTAATGGGGTTAACAGTGAGCAGGATAAGTGACTTATCCTCTTCCATCTGTCCAAATGACACCACTAGTCTTGCCTCTATTGTAGTCTGAGAAGCAGTCAAATCCCCCCCCCCAAAAAAACCCCCTAAGATCACCTTCATTCAACCAAATCAGCTGTGGCAGCTGCAGCAAATCTCTCTGGTGTTGCAAGATTGTTTTTGCAAATTTATTTAAATAACAGCAGATGTTAAATGATGGCTTCTTCTAAGGCTGAGACATTATAAATTACAGGCCACTGTTTGTAAATAGACCACTTTGCTTGTAAATGGGGAACTGCTGCTACTTAGGTTGATGTAACATAGCATTCCAGACTGTGACCTGCTGTCACGTAATCCTTAAATTAGGTGGGAAAATGCATCTTAAACGTTTAATAAACGCCCCGTGTTTCCCTCCACACCTCCTTTCCTTCCCAGTGTGCTGTTGGGACAACAGGCCAGAAAACTATCTCTAGAGTGATTGAATACTTGGAACACTGCTAGAAACTCGAGTCTTGCCGCAGGCACTTGAATGCTGGAGCTCTACCCCTCCCATAAAGGAAGGAAGTCGTGAAAGGAGTCCTCGAGGAAGCACCACCAAGAGCATTCATCAGTCTCATTCGTGTTTGGATTTTTAAGGCTACCTGGTCTCTTCACCATACACTCGGCATTTTCCGAGAGACAGTTCACCACCACATCAATCTGCAACTATCAAAAATTAGGGGGGAAATATCTGAGGAAAGTAAATCAAGAATTCATTATGTTTATAATAATGCAGTGCAGTATTTAAATATATTTGGCAGGGTTTACTCTCCCTCTTTATTTTTCTGGCTTTGTTTGTGACAACTTTAAAGGGGAAAACTTGCTGCTGGTAGTGCAACTGCTGTTTACTGTTGAGCCACTGTTTTTCATGCCAGCCAGGTGCAAAGGCAGCTTTAGCTACTGAGGTATCAAAAAATCTTCTAATAAAGATGCTCTGGGCAGCAGCATTGCTCTGATTTGAGTTTAATTTGCTCTTGCTTTTTAAAGAGATTATTCCAAAATCATAAGAAATAGAAAAATTTTAAATACTTTTTGTGATTTTAACTACTGTCTATATTTAAAATGTGTTGGAATCCAAAGAGGTTGAGGCTTGGATAGTTTATTTTTTATACTGTTTTGATTGAAAATTGGGTTGTTGGAAACTACTTCTCAGTTCTTAAAATTGTCGTGGCCTACGTACTGTAAACTGATTGACCATAACACTTCATAGCTCTAAGAGAGGCATGCAGGAAGAAGAAATAATAATCCCCTCCCAGCTGGTGGCTGTCTGTATTTCTTTGAAATGCAGTAATTGTAAAGCACCCTGTTTAAAAAGGACAATGTGAAAAAAATGTTCAATGCCAGGGGAGTTTACACTTCATGATGCACAAAAAAGAAAGGAAAAGAAGCTGTTGATTTTTGTTTCAAGGAAGAAATGTGGAGCTAAAACACCAGTGGGGATTAATGTTTCCAGTTGACATAATCTTTCTATTTCTTCTCTAGTATGGCGCAGGTAAATGCATACAATACGAAGCCTTAAATAGCTGAATATAGTGAAGATTTTGTTCAGTATGGGGTTCTAGTTCACAGCAAAGGATTGTGTTGAGACTTTAATGGAACAAAAATCCCTGCTAAATACTTTTGTAAAAGAGGTTTTGGACATTAGTGACTTCTCGCACTCATTGTTCCGATGGACAGAATTGCTCATGGTTTTTATTAAGCTGGTCTTGAATTATTCACAAAATGTTTTGAGACATTTGCATCACAGACACTTTCCACATTACCTGTGTAGCTAGTTGCATCATGTTACTTCATTGAATTTGTAAAACTTGAAGCCATAAAAATATTAGTTCTGTGTATAATGAGGGGTGGGAGAAATAACAGAAAATCTAACCTGCTTTTTAGATCTTGTGTTATCTCCATGTATAAACTTACAAACTTGTGCTTTTGTATCAGTGCCAGCTGTAAAATTTTTACATACAGTGGCTGCCTTCTATGTCTTCCTATTTTTGATAATGCAGATTGTTGGGAATTTGGTAAGGAAGTGACTGATTAGAAGCAAAATCCTATATTGGTCCTGCTTTTTTATTTTTATTTTCCTTAACATCTTAATTAAGCAAACTACCCCCCTACAATGTACCAGTGTAACTTAGAAAAAAAAATGCTGAGGTTATGTTTTCCCTTGGATAGAGCTTCCTTATGAGAGGAAGAGCAACTTAGTAAAGCTGTACTTGTAAATTATTTCTGAGATGCAGGATTTACTGGATATATTTTTTGGCATTTAGTTTTAACAACTTAGAGCAATGGCTTTCATTTTTAGTTGGATTTCATATAGATTTAAGTTAGGCTTTTTTTTCTGTATGCGCAATGACGGGGGATGATTAAAAATAGATGCAGTGATGAGGTGGAATCAGGAGCCACACTTCTCTGTTACACTGGTAATGACCTGGATCGGAATTGGTTAAACTCATTGTGTTGAGCATTTCTTAATTAGCAAGCACTGAAACATGCAGACTGTTTGGTTTTTGGAGAGAGGGTCAGGAAACCACCCTGCAAGCTGCAGTGTGTTTTCTTGTTTTAAACCTCATCAAGCTCTGCATTAAATGGGTACTTGAGGCCAACCTTCAAATTTAAAAGTTTTAAAGTAACTTTTTTTCCACTGTAAATATATATGTAAATAAGCGCAATTGGAAACTAGAACAGTAGAGTACTTTTCTGAATCCAATCCTATTTTTATTTTATACAGTATTTCTCAGCTGTGATATTTGGAGCAAAAGCCAACGGCAGGAATAATAGTTTGTACCAGTTTCATGAAGTATGTCTTTTGGTTTTTGTAAATAATTTTAACTCGAATAAAAATTGCTACTTTCAATACATAACATACATGTAATGAGCATAGTTTCTTGCTATTGGAGACTCTACCCATGACCTTTAATGTGAAACAGCAAATGATATGGCTGCCATCTTGAAATTATTCTAACTATGATGCAGTAAAATGAGTGCCATTCTGTGATCAGAAAATGAACTTGGCCTGGGTTGTCTAACAGCTGGTGCTAAACATTTTATCATTTGGTAATTGCTGCAGATCAAACTGTTATTAAAAGAACAACTACCCAGGGTAGATTAAAGATTGACAAGAGTGTTTCCCCATAGCTGTTTGTGGCAGCATCACCATGGTGTCTGTGTTGTGCTTCCACAATCAGTATGAGAGAATCCCATGTCATTGTCCACTTCTGTTATAATTGGAGTGTCATTGGTAAAAGAGTATTTCTCATTGGGGTGCTAAAGATTAGATCGGAGCTTTCCAAACTGCATGTCGCCGCACATTAGTGTGACAGCTAGTGTTTAGGTGTGCCCATATCTCTTACATGGAGTTAGTTTAACCTCTGGTTTGCTAGTAAAAGTGAATTACTGTGTTGCGAAATGATGCCTGTCTTAAAAGTGTGTCACCAACATGAAAAGTTTGGAAAGCTCTGGATTAGATAGTGGGCCATTTCCTTCATAAGTACTAACATTTTAATAAGAGTCAGTTATCCTTTTCAGCCAGTAGCACCCATCTGGTAGCCAACACATGCTTTTGGGCTTCAAAAAGGTATCCATGCCAATTATGCAGTAATTAGTTATGGATAACTTGAATGATAAAAACAAGTAGCTCTGCTGGAGGTAAGTATTGAGGTCGCTCCACATGCATTGGTTATGCAACTGCTAGAAACTGCTTTCACTGGAAACCTAAGATGAATTGACCTGTGTGTTAAACCCAGTTTCTTCTATCATCTCATGGTATGCTGTTAGTATGTTCATGTGCATTCAAGTTTATTTGTAAATCTCTGAGAATTGAGTGGCTAATGAATGAAAGTATGCAACATTTCAATTTGCATGCTAGTATTAAATTTGTTCTATCGAAATAAGGCTTTTAAAAATCTTGTTTAGATTTAGTGTTAGTACCAATAGCAAAGAACAACCTCTCTTGCATTAGCATCAATTTAAATATATATAACTTTTTCATATTTAGGCTTTAGGTTTATGTGATAGCTCAGTCGGTAGAGCATGAGACTCCTAATCTCAGGGTCATGGATTTGGGTGTAAGATTCCTGCATTGTAAACGGTTGGACTAAATTACCCTCTTGGTCCCTTCCAAGTCTACAGTTCTATGGTATTATTATCTAGCTTTGTCTACCATCGTTTTCATACGCATTAACGGGCTGGTCATTGCTGAATTGAAGTGGCTATTTCAGATGTTAGATCCTAGATCCTATCTCCCATCCACCCTAGCAAGCATGGCCAATGGTCTGGGATGAACTGCCAGGCCAAAAGTTCCCCACTGCTGTTGTATTGAAGCGGAAGATTGTCTGACATCTAGTTGTGGCCAGTGAGGCCTCTGAGACTCAAATCGAAATAACCAGGAGCGCTATGGAATGCAGTTGTACATGTTACAAAGTATACACACTTGGCATTGCTACAGACTAGCTCAGTGATGCTCTACATATGATGGGCTAGCCATATGCAATTTCAGCAGACGAGTAATTTGCTCAAGAACAAAAAATACACTTACGGTATTTCCCTTCTTTTACCCCACCAAAGAAAAATCCTATGTACATAGCACCCTGGTAGTTACAGCTGCCACGAAAAGCAAGACACTAGTGGCTTATTCATCTTTATGTCAAAATATGTAGACTTCAAGTTGTTCATTGCCTAAAATTGAGATCAAGCTTAATTCATGGCAGGGGCCTTATGAAAAACTTTGGTTGAACTGCCCAATTCAAGGCTTAATTTAAACAAAAGGTCCTAGTTCATTTCAGTGAAACATTGACACTAATTTATACACACCTGTCTAGAAAATGGCCCCAAACAAGCTGACTGGAAAGCCCTTTTTAACTAAAGAGCAAGGCCAGGTCAAAGCTTACTTGCCGGTAACACTGCAGTTTTGGTTCAAGTTAAGATTCCTGCTTATGCAAGCTGCCAGGGCTATGTTGAGCACACATGGTGAGAGAAACTGTTTTATCTGCATGATAAATTAATGTGTTTGTGCTAATGCCTTAATAATGGCTTATTTCTGGAAGCACTAGAAGTGCTTCTGGTACTGTAGATCTGCTCTTCAGCAGTAATAATGAGGTGTAATCATGCAGTCTTGAAATTAGCTTATATAATGGTTCCTTCTGTACAAGGGCTTGATAGATGTCTATCAACCTACCCTGTGATGCGCAGATAAGAGTGAATGGTTAATAATTATTTGCACCTGCAAGGTAAAGTTACAAGGATACCCGACCCCTGAGATAGGTAAAATGTTTTTCTGGACATACTACCGGTGTTGGGTTGAAATAGTAATACTTCACCACAGAGCAGCACACACAGAGCTCTGGTTAGACCCAGAGTGACTATTTGCAGTGTCTACACCTGCCTTGGAAGAACAGCTCTACCAGCGTCTATGGAAATCCCTATTACCCCATGCAGTGTCCTTAGATGTTGCCAAGAAAGTAGGTGAAGGCTTCACAACAAAGTTCTCCTATAATGGAGACAATGGGAGAGTTTGAGGTGGAATGAAAGTTTGTTGCTTTTATTTTTAAAAAACACAGCTTGGGTGAACAAAGCCCATCCAAAGCCATTTGCAACAATGAAAAGACACGCACACACACTATTACAAAAAATCCAAAATAATGGCTTGTCACCCAGTGATGAGAGGCAAAATTTGCACCTTGAACTTGACTCACAGCTGTGTTGTGCAATGGCTCCTAAATATATGAAATCGAAATTATTTTTCCCTTGAGCAGTGAAATGTTGGCTTTCCATTTTTACTTGGACTTCTAACAGAAATTATTACACTTGGGACTCCAAGTGGTTTTCACATCCTCTGTTCCTTCGTCTCTTAATGCACAATGATTATTTCTGAAAATATGCTGACAGCGACACAGCGTTCAGAAGGCAAGTATAAGCACTTCCAGAAAATCCACTTAACTGGAACAATGTCTAGGAAATGCCACCTTCAGCAGTTATGAAGGACCTTTATTATCTTAATAGAATAAAAGCAAGTAGCTTCTCTAATTCATTTCTGATTTTCTTTGAAAACATACTCTTGCTACCCCAAATTTCTAGAAGGGTAAGGCTTGATGTAGCAACAGTATATTTGGGCAATGTGTCTCAAATGTAGTAAGCCGTTTGAGGAGAAGAACGCATTTGAAGATGAGTTGGAGAAGAGTGTACTTCTGTCTTGTAACAAGAGGAGGATGTACAGTGAGGGGGGAAAGTATTTGATTCCCTGCTAAATTTGCCCGTTTGCCCTCTGACGAAGAAATAACCAGTCCATAATTTTAATGGTAGGTTTATTATAGCTGTGAGACAGAAAAACCCCAGAAACCTAGAAGACAAGAAATTGCTTGCAAAAACATGAAAAGACGCACATACTTTTTTGAAGATTTCTTTTAAAAATGCAGACATGGACATGGAGCAAACCAAATTTAAGGCAAGAAACATGTATAACTGAAATGGATATATTTGCCCATCCCTAACCTGTACCTGTAAATTATTTCAGTGGTTAATTTATTAACTACCTTTTAGACCAGGGATTGAGAACCTGTGGTTCTCTAGTTGAAGCTGGACTCCCCACGCCTAAAGGCCTCAGCCAGATGAGTTGATGGGAACTGCACTCTAAACAACAGTAAGCGTTGGCAGGTTTCCTCCACTCTACTCCATATACTCAAAACAGTAATCCGGATTTAATCTTTTAAAAATACAATTTGTGTAATTACACCCAGGACATGACACGAAAACGCTGTGTTTTGCTGACAAACATGGAAGAACGTTGATGCTCATGATCACATTTAACAACATAAGAACACCTTGCCTGAGTCAGAGATCCATTTAATTTTGTTTGTTTCTAAAAGCAGTAACTAACAGCACTAGCCTATACATGTTTGGCATGGAGTAAACTCCATTGCGTCTATGTTTATATAAAACATAGTCTGCATAATATAATAAACTCTTTGAAGGGGTTTAATAATAAAAATATAACATTATTCAATGCAATTTCCTTCCAATGGCGGTGTACACTGTGTACCTTTACAGCACATTTGAAAGACATTATTTCAAAGAATTCCAGGCACTGTAGTTTTCCCCCTCACAGTTACAATTCCCAGCATCCCTTAAACTACAGGATTATTTGAGGGGTAAAGTGTGTGTCAGAGATATAAAGGGAAAATGCAGCTGTATTGTCACAAAACTGAGTGGTGTACAAGAGTTAAGAAAAGCTTAAGTAAAGATGTGTTTAAAAGAGGCTTTTAAAATGCCATCACTATCTCCATCTCGGAAATTCACTCCCTGGTAGGTGTGTATAAGACTGGCCTAGTTTGGGCCTGGGAAGCTTTTAAGCAGGGCATGCCAGCAACATGCCCTTTTGTCCGCTTTCTCACATCTGCATGTCAGTTATACAGCCTGTATGCAAGTTCTCCAACATTAGCGACAGCTGTTGACAAGGCCAGGAAGGGGGAACCTGGTGTGGTTGGACTCAATGTCCATTAGCCCCAAAGAGCATAGCCAATTGTTGGCAAATGTGCAATATCTGGAACGCCCGCAGGATCCCCAACCTTGTGATAGAGCTATCCTTAAATTTGTCTTGACCCTTCTTTCTGGCCATCAAAGGTAGGCCATCTGAATCACAGACTTGTAGAGCTGGAAGGGACCCTAAGGATCATCTAGTCCAACCCCCTTTCCCTGTCTCTTGTGATAGGTTAATTGTGCATTGTGTGATGAGGATGCTTAAGCTAATTAAGCGGGAAGGGTTTACAGTGAAAGCCGGAAGAGAAGGTTGTGCATTCTGGCGGAAAACCCACCATTTTTGAAAAAAAATACACACATTGTCTATTTTCTCCACATTACATTACACTTCATGGGATGGCAGGCACTCAAAGACTTTTTTTAAACTGCCTTTTAACTCTTTGATTAAATTTTAAATAACTCTGCATATCACCTGAACTCTAGTGAAGAGTTAAGATAGCATAAAGGCAACCATGCCAGCATGTTGCTGTAAGCCAGGCATGTCCAAAGTCTGTTTTGGTGGCCTAATCCGGCCCCTGTGGCAGTTCCATTTCCTGGGGTAAAATCCTAAAAAAACCTCAACAACTTCAACCCTAAAAAAAACTCAGCAACTTTGGTCTGCCGTCACGGCCCTTCACTTCATCAAATCTTGGACACCACTGTGTAAGTGATAGGAGGAGACAGATGTCTTTGCAACTTCATGGATGGTTAAGAAAGGCTGCAATCCTATGCACACATACCTGGGAGTAAACCCTATTGAATTCAAGGGGACTTCTGAGTGGACACGTGCAGGATCCTACTGTTACTGTCTACTTAACTCATGCTGCTTTAAGGCTCTTAGTAAAATATACAGGGTTTCTACAGCTTCTGCCTTATCCCCTGAAGCAAACATGCACCAGCAGCTTGCCGTCATTACAAACCTTTAATTACATTGCAAACAAAGTGAACATTTTGTCACTGGCTTAAGGCTGAGACCCACCCAGTGACTTCACTGCCATCTTGCTTTACAGGCTAAGGTAAGGAAGATGCTCCCTGGGTGTTCTTAAAACAATGCTTCTAATGCCCAGGTGCAAGCGTGCCTGTACATATCTATTGAGAAGTCCAATTTAATTAAATGGGGCTCACCCTTAAGTACCAACGGAAGCCTAACAGTGTCTACTCGGAAGGAAGTCCTGGTGAAGTCAGTGGGATCCCTTCCAGCAAACCAGGGTCAGGACTGAACTGCAAACCTAACGGGTTGATAGAATCGCACTTTAGCAGCGCAATCCTAACGCACTACGATCCACTGTCCAGTGGGGCTCCCTCCCTAGTGCTTTTACTACCCCAAGCTTAATCCTACTTGTACAACGCCGCCCATGCACATAATATAAACACGGAAGAGAGAGGACTCGCTCCCCGAACGAGCGTGTCTTGTCTATCCAGAAAGCAAGCCCCTCCTTTTCAAGTCAAACTTTCATTTTTTTTGCCCCCCCCCTTCCAAAAAACAAAAACAACCCTCTATGTTTGCACACTGATGCAGATCAGGGATTTTTGACGGGGCGGAGAAGGCTGCAGCCTAAGTCCCGCGCGCTTGTCTAGGCATAAGCACCTCTCCCTACGAGGGCAGTTTTTGCAAGGGGTTCTGGGGCAGGGATCTGCTCCGCAGGAGCAGGATCAGTTTGGTGATCCTGGGAAGGCAGCGGGAGGCGATCGGCTTCAGTCGCTTCCGGGTGGCGTCGTAGGAGCCTGGCTTGCCGCTTCTCTCCCCGGCGCGCCGGCGCCGACCTCCTGCACCAGCTCGCTCAGCATGGAGATGTAGATCTTGGCCATCTGCAAGGTCTCCGCCTTGGAGAGCTTCCGCTCGCCTCGCAGCGCGGGCACGACGCTCCGCAGACGGTCGAAGGCCACGTTGAGCACCAGCATGCGCCTCCTTTCGCGGGCGTTGGCGGCCAAGCGCCGCCGCTGCCGGATCCACGCCCCGCCGGGAGGCTCGCCAAGGCGTCTCCAAGCGCCTAGCGCTTTCTTGTGCGCCGCCGCGGGCGCCCAGTCCAGGCGGCGGGCGGCGCTCAACGTTGCCCTGACGTGATCGCGGCAGCCGGATCTATCGAGGAGCTGCTGATCGGGTACAGTCCAGACAGCAAGTGCCGGCTGCGAAGAGTTCGCTTGCTGCTGAGCCGGCGCCCTTACTCCTTCCCTCCCCTCTTTGTGCCAAGAGGCAGGGAGTCTCAACGGACTGGCGGTTTCAAAACCGGCCCACCCTAGGGGCTGCTGTTGGGAGCGGAGCTCTTTCATTTTAGCTCCGATTGGGAGATCTGGATGCCTCTCTAGATTTGCAAGCACACCCTCCTACTTCCTTTTTTTCCTCCGGGGAGAGCACGTGCGAATGAGCAAGTCAAAGGCAGGGAGGTTGGTTTGTTTATATTGCTGAGCTTGGGGCGGAGGGGGAGGAAGAGACACGCGAGGCAGATCACTGGGGGAAACAAAACTGGCTTGCAAACAAAACCCACGGGGGTTTCAAAGCGAAACCGTGACAACTTTTGTCACTTTCAAAGGAAAATAAAAAAAGAGGAGGAGGAGATTTGGGTGGAGGGAGTCTATTAAGGGAGTTCATTCAATTTGGATTAGTCTCTCTCGAGTGATCCTCTGAAGTGTGGCATCAGGAATCAAAGAGGCGTTAATCCTCTAATCTAAAATGTAATTAGATCCTTCCACATGGAAGGATCGCATGCAGTTTTGAGTTTGAAACAGGAACAGGGTTGTTTTTTGTTTTTTAAAAAGCTTTGGAAGGCAAGGACAATAGTCATTTAGTCATTTTATTATTTCCATTTACTAGCTGGAGATCTTGAAGTGGTTTGCAATAAATTAAAAGTACCACAGATGCACACAAGGACAAAGTACAATAAAAACAACGTTGGGTGATTTACAAGGAGAGAAAAAATTACAAATACATAAGCTATCACTAGATCCATAAACACAATACACATAGAAATCAAGACAGAGCTCTGCAGGGCAGCAGAATACAAAATCCCAACCTGCATAAAACACAGTTAATGCAATGTACACCCAGTCTCACCTTCACAATGCATTCCCCACAACCACTACAATAATTCACTACCACATAAATTAGCAACCAACCACTCATGCTCCACAATATTACAACCAATATGCAAAGGATCACTGCCAAACATACATGTAAGATACCTGCCCCATCTCTGATATGCTAATGGACAAGTGCAATGAATACAGTGTGGAACTAAGACCTGGGAGACCAGGATTCAAATTTCCGCTTGCTGCCTTCTGGCCTAACCCACCTCACAGGGTTGTTGTGGAGAAAAGGCAGGATATAAATGCAATAAATCGATAATTATTCCTTCTCTCACCTGGGAAGGTCTTGCTGCTACAACCAGAGCAGGCCTTTTCACCTGTGTGTTTTTAAAACTACTTCCACCCCCAAAATAATTGTACCATGCCCAGTACTGCACAATCCCACCTCTGGGTAAATAACCATTCAGCTCTGGTGGCAGACACAAATGTCAGTCTCGGCAGCCATGGTGGCCCTGAGGGTCATACCAAACTCCATTTGTCATTACCTTGCAGCTGTGGAACAACCTTTTAACGGAAAATTTCCTGCTTTCATTAATTCTGTTAAATGATCTAAAATGGAGGGGTTTGGGGCCTAGGTCTTGCAAACAAATGAGGTAAGTAAAGACTGTCCTGACTGCCCGCTCCCAAAGCTGCACTGTATGAATGTCACACAGGAGAGCCATGATTTGAAACACCAACATTTTTTATTTACACTTAAAAGCAGGGTTCGGGCATCCATGACACCCTCAAGTGCTGTGGCCTGGATAAAACTCCTCAATGCCTTCTTTGCCTCAGTCTTCTCCGATAAAGAAAACAATGCCCGACCTGAAGAATTTGGAGCAAATGATTCAGCAGAGGAAACACAGCCCAGAATAACTAAGGAGATAGTACAAGAATACTTGGCTAGTCTAGATGTATTCAAGTCTCCAGGGCCAGATGAACTGCATCCAAGAGTATTAAAAGAACTGGCAGATGTGATTTCAGAACCACTGGCAGTCATCTTTGAGAATTCCTGGAGAACAGGCGAAGTCCCGGCAGACTGGAGGAGGGCAAATGTTGTCCCTATTTTCAAAAAGGGGAAAAGAGAGGACCCAAATAATTACCGCCCAGTCAGTCTGACATCAATACCAGGGAAGATTCTGGAGCAGATCATTAAGCAAACAGTCTGTGAGCACCTAGAAAGGAATGCTGTGATCACCAATAGTCAGCATGGATTTCTGAAAAATAAGTCATGTCAGACTAACCTGATCTCGTTTTTTGACAGAATTACAAGCCTGGTAGATGAAGGGAACGCAGTGGACGTAGCCTACCTTGATTTCAGCAAGGCATTTGACAAGGTGCCCCATGATATTCTTGTAAAGAAGCTGGTAAAATGCGGTCTTGACTATGCTACCACTCAGTGGATTTGTAACTGGCTGACTGACCGAACCCAAAGGGTGCTCATCAATGGTTCCTCTTCATCCTGGAGAAGAGTGACTAGTGGGGTGCCACAGGGTTCTGTCTTGGGCCCGGTCTTATTCAACATCTTTATCAACGACTTGGATGATGGACTCAAGGGCATCCTGATCAAATTTGCAGATGACACCAAACTGGGAGGGGTGGCTAACACCCCAGAGGACAGGAACACACTTCAAAACGACCTTGACAGATTAGAGAACTGGGCCAAAACAAACAAGATGAACTTTAACAGGGAGAAATGTAAAGTATTGCACTTGGGCAAAAAAAACGAGAGGCACAAATACAAGATGGGGGACACCTGGCTTGAGAGCACTACATGTGAAAAGGATCTAGGAGTCTTGGTTGACCACAAACTTGACATGAGCCAACAGTGTGACACGGCAGCTAAAAAAGCCAATGCAATTCTGGGCTGCATCAATAGGAGTATAGCATCTAGATCAAGGGAAGTAATAGTACCACTGTATTCTGCTCTGGTCAGACCTCACCTGGAGTACTGTGTCCAGTTCTGGGCACCACAGTTCAAGAAGGACATTGACAAACTGGAACGTGTCCAGAGGAGGGCAACCAAAATGGTCAAAGGCCTGGAAACGATGCCTTATGAGGAACGGCTAAGGGAGCTGGGCATGTTTAGCCTGGAGAAGAGGAGGTTAAGGGGTGATATGATAGCCATGTTCAAATATATAAAAGGATGTCACATAGAGGAGGGAGAAAGGTTGTTTTCTGCTGCTCCAGAGAAGCGGACACGGAGCAATGGATCCAAACTACAAGAAAGAAGATTCCACCTAAACATTAGGAAGAACTTCCTGACAGTAAGAGCTGTTCGACAGTGGAATTTGCTGCCAAAGAGTGTGGTGGAGTCTCCTTCTTTGGAGGTCTTTAAGCAGAGGCTTGACAACCATATGTCAGGAGTGCTCTGATGGTGTTTCCTGCTTGGCAGGGGGTTGGACTCGATGGCCCTTGTGGTCTCTTCCAACTCTATGATTCTATGATTCTATGATTCTATGAAAACATGGCCTTGCTTGTCTGGATTAGAAACCTGTCATTTTTGCCGAGCTGGAATGACGCCTACTATACAATGAAATACCTTCAGGAAAACAATGATTTTTATTAACATTTAAGGCTACCACAGTCAAATTTGGCAAGAAAACACGGCTGTGGATTAGCATTTTCTCAGCATTATGCTATTTTAGGACTATGCAAAACACACACACAAGTTTAAGATGCTCATCTGCAAATCTTATAACATTCTGCCATAGGTGCTGGAAAGAAAAATACGGGACAGCAGCATTCTCTCTCTATACATCAGAAATAAAGGGGGAAATAGCACAGAATAGAAGGAACAATGTCATGTGCCAAGTCCCATGCTTTGCCCCATCCGCTTTTTGCTGTGAAAGGTTCCTCACCCCTTGCGTAAAATGATAATTAAGAAGACACATTGCGTCAAGCATGGCTCCACAACTCCCTCATGTTGGGACAGTTAGCTTGCATCTCATCCTGCTCGTCTAACATCCCCGTTGCTGTGCTGCCCCTTCTGGAGTAAACTCGTTTATTTTTATTTTATTTTTTGCTCCACAGTGAACTAGGGTACTCATGGGGGGGCAGGGAAGGACCAGGAGAGGAAAAGGTCAGGAGAAGTCCCAGTTGCCTTCCTCTTTCACAGTTGCGTTGCTAAGGAGACACAACCTCCATGTTGGAATAACAATTCCAACCTGCCCTCACAAGACCTGCTCCACAGTATCTTGAGGTACTGGAATTCTGAGATGGCACAATGGAGTCTTCCATTTCAGACTGCGGGTGAATACTCGCCTGTAGTGAAAAACAAAACACGACTGTGCATGTGGAAAACGAGAATGGCAAGGAGCAGACTAGGGCTGGAACTGTTCTCCCCACTAATACTGGCTGCTTTTTACTTGCAGGGATTCCCAACCCCCTTCAGATAGCTTTAAAAACAGTATTCCTGCCGCCACCACCACCCCTAAAATTTGAAGTGGTTCAGCCACTCTCCTGAATGCTGCTATATGTGTAAAGCCGATATGAGGCAAGGTCTTGATATGCAACTCTGCCACAATCCTGTCACCACCTCAGCACTTA
The DNA here is from genome assembly GCF_027172205.1 of Podarcis raffonei. NCBI lineage: Eukaryota > Metazoa > Chordata > Lepidosauria > Squamata > Lacertidae > Podarcis > Podarcis raffonei. The sequence continues at coordinate 25,405,317 of NC_070606.1, forward strand.
TAACCCCTTCCCCAAATTAACCAGTGCTCCATGCTTGTCAGTTTTGGTTGTTTCTGTTCCCACCTCTCATACACAGTTTTCTAGTATGCTGAAGAGGTTTGGGGTCCTGCACCTTAAAATAGTCGTGTACATGAGGGGATTTCGAAGCCACGCCTGCTGAAAATGCCTCCTCTGTGCAACTGTCAGAGGCGCAAGAGGCCTGTCTTCTTTCTCACTTAGCCCCCATAGATACTGCATTCAACCCAACCTTGTTGAATGTGTATCACCACTATCCAGCTCTAAAGTGAGTTTCCCCCAAACCTGAGTGTGCAACTTTCATATCACCATTTGCACGTGACCAGAGCCGGATTTAGGTTTGATGAGGCCCTAAGCTACTAAAGGTAATGGGGCCCTTTATGTCCAGCTGTCCTTTGTCAACAACAAATTCTCACTGTTTTTTGTGTTGAATATATGCTATATGGTAATTTATGGATCTAATAGGTATCTAAAGCCATTTGCACATGCAGAATGTAGGCACCCTATATACAGAAATGAGCAAACCAGTGATATTTTAGGGTGCAGGCTAGCAGGCGTGGCCCATTACTTACATAATAGCAGCCTACACAGCACAAAACACTGTTGCTGTATGTAGGTTTTATTTTATTTGTTTTATCTTATTTTTGGAAATGTACATCCAGTTGTTTTTTTCCTTTAATTTTTTTTGGGGCCCCCAAGAGAGTGGGGCCCTAAGTTATAGCTTGTTTAGCTTATACGTAAATCCGGCACTGCACGTGACAATGTATTTAAGATTTTCTCCTGCCTTCTGGCAGAACATGCAACTCGGTCATTCTGGAATAGCAGTGGGACGCACTTGCCCTTCTCTGGAGCAGAGTCAACTGTCTGGAGCATTAGCTATTAGGAAGGCTGCCTACATGGGCAAACATCCCATAGGCCTTTAGGCAGGTCCGGTCAATAGTTAGCGCTACCAGGCTACCCACGAGCCCTTTCCCCCACCCCACTGCTTGGCACAAGAAGAAAAAAGGAAGCCTTTGAATGCCAGGATTCGGATTCTCAGGACATTTTCAGGTAAAGAGATTTTATTTTCGTCTATTGGTGGGAAACCAAGAAAGGCGGGGTTCCTGCACATTCAATGAGTCCCTCTTCTGTACAACTATTAAAGGATTAGGAGTTTCATCCTCTTTGGCCTCTGGCCATGCTCTGCTTGTTACACTTTTGCCTTGCTGCTTCTCCAGAAAATTTGGGCTGGATTCCTATGAATTTATAAGTGACTCTTGAGGGAGGGATTCGATTTGTGGCAAAAGGAGGATTCCCAAGGCAGCAGTGCCCCCCCCCAATGCAACGAGGTGGCATCTGCAGGGCAGAAGCAGCAGGGAGAGGTACTTGACCCTTCTCCCACCCACTATTTTTTGCTTTGCAGTTCCTGGCTCAAAAACTAGGTTTCCTGAAAGGCAGCTGGGGTTGGCCAGACTATTCATTTGCCACCAGAAGCAGTTCTGAGGAGCGCTTTTCAGTGCCTTTATTCTTTGAAAATCTCCTGTATTTGCATTTTGAATCCAAAGCAGCAGAAGTTTGTCACAATTGCAGAGAGATGTAAAAGAGCATTAAATTGGGGCTGTGGGGGAGGGCACACCCGTGTTTTCTTTCTCCTGTGGTTTGTTAAGAATGCCACAGCGCTACAGAAATCAGACATCTCTGCAGGGAGCCGGCATTAATGAAAGGTCATTCTGGGACCTGATTCCATATTAACCACTTTGAAAGGGTTTTGCTCTCTCTTGGATCGCTTTCAAACATCTATTAAAAATTAACAACTCAGCAGGATTAAAGTGCCTCCAAACCTCCCTTTGTAGGGGCATTTGATGAAAAAATGCAAGGCAGTGTGTTTGTGGGTGGGGAGGGATTGCAGAACTTAAGCCAACCCAGGTTACTTTTTAAGAATTTTGGTAGATTTTCTGTACGGTTGGACTGCAAGAGTACTCTTGCTGTCAGTGGCGCCATCAGGACACAAGTCAAGGAGCCCCATTCAGCAGATTGAGTAGAAGGGCCCGTCAACACAGCAGGATTGGCATGCCACTTTGGGGGGGGGGATTAAAGTCCTATTTTTGTTGATTGTTGGCATCCGTCTATCTAGGGAGACAATGGAGTGCACCTCTGGGGGTGAAGTCAAACCGCTGCATTAGCTGCACTGAAGTGACCTCCCCAGGGTCCTGTGCCTGGGCAGTGTGTATGGAGGTCCTAGGTCTCACTTGTGTGGTCCAAAGGAAAGCAGAACAGTATATTTGGCACCAGCTTGGCTGCAGGAGTCTCTGAAACAAGGTGTATAAGGCGCCATCCAACCATCTTAGATTTGTGTAATTTACTCCTTAGCCTTTTATTCTCCTAAATCCATCCCAAAAGGCAGCGGAGGTTTAGGATCAGAGTTTTTCTTCTCCTAGATGGGCTAACTTCCCAGGTTGATGAGCCCTCACTTCCCTCTACAGCACCTTTAGAAACTGCCATCTTGAGTTAGACCCACTATTGATATTATCTGCTCAATCTGCCAGAGCTTGTTTTCTCAAGCAGGGGAAGTCCCTAACTCACCAAGGGTTTGAGACCTATCAGCTACCCTTAGCTGGTTTAGCTGACCAGTCAAAGCTGTTCCTGGGGTGTGGTTGGTGTCACATGCTGGCAGCTTCTAGGAGCCACAGGTGGGAGCTGTGTGCAGGGTGGGGACCGAAGGTGAACAAACTACCCTGGAAGGAGTACGACGTGTGCCCCACCAGAGGTACTACACCTCCCCTAACACCCTATGCCCCCCAGTCATATATAGTACCATCTAAAAAATCCATGTTAATACCATTAAGTTCAGAGTCTAAAATTGCCACTTACTGTATCAGACTAAGGTCCATTTTGCCTACTGTTTCTGCTAGGAGCACACTAGCAAGACATGAAGGCTATGCCCTTTTCTCAGGTTTGTCTGCTGCATCTGGTGTTTGGTGTAAGGTTACCAGATTTTTTCAATGAATCCTGGGACACTTTTCATTTTCAGTAGGAATGATAGGATTTTGTCAGGGGATTGATTTGTAAATCCAGGGACTGTCTCCGGGAAACAGGGACATCTGGTAACCTTAGCTTGGTGATATACTGCACTGGTATGCATAGGTTCTCTTCTCTCTTCTTCTTCTTCTTCTTCTTCTTCTTCTTCTTCTTCTTCTTCTTCTTCTTTTTGGCCAAAATTATGGATACTTCAGTATTCTATGGATCTAATGCGTTGTTGTTTTCTTAGTAAACAACTAAAGTAGTGTCTGTTGCCAAATATTGAAGTAGTAACTTCCATATGCCACCTCTTGCTGCTGCTTATTGAGCTATAATGTATATACAGTGGTACCTCGGGTTAAGAACTTAATTTGTTCTGGAGGTCCATTCTTAACCTGAAACTGTTCTTAACCTGAGGTACCACTTTAGGTAATGGGGCCTCTTGCTGCCGCCATGCAATTTCTGTTCTCATCCTGAAGCAAAGTTCTTACCCGAGGTACTATTTCTGGGTTAGCGAAGTCTGTAACCTGAAGCGTCTGTAACCTGAAGCGTCTGTAACCCGAGGTACCACTGTATATATTTCTCTCTCCTGCCTAGGCTGGAGTGTGCTTAGTATTTTTGCCTGGCTCAAAGGGGTCCTTGAACTCCGATCATGCTGCTTGCTTGTCTGTCTGCAGGATAAAGGTGTATGTATGTATGTATGTATGTATGTATGTATGAAAGTGTGTAGAAACCAGCTGACTGCATAAAATTCGCATTGCTTGCTCCACCCACTGTTGCCTCTGGCCTCTCCCCCCACTTGCATGCAGCCCTCAGATGATTGCCGAGAAGGGAATGCGGCCCCCACACTGAAAAATGTTCCTTACTCCTGGATTATACAGAAGATCCAGCCAGTGTCAGATTGCAGTTGGAAGAGTTGCTGGGAGTACATGGCTTGGCACATACATTACTCTCCAAAGATGCTTAGAAAGTGCTTTGCCTTGCCTGAATCATGCCCTATTACTATACCTAAGAAGAGGTGGGGAGTCTGTGGGCAACATTGCAGTCCTCTGCCAACTTTTATGTAGGCCCTGGCATCTCCTGCATCATGTGGCGTCTCTTTTTGCACCACCATGCATCTCTTTTGGGTCTCTTGCACCGTCTCCTCTCTGCCGCCCCGAGCTGACTCCCCTGGCGCAGGCAATTGCCAACGACTGTGAGAGAAAAAGTTGCCTTGCCCCAAAGTGGTTCTGCCCGCTTCCTCCCAGTCGGCTGCACATCCTCCGTTTCAGGAAGTGTGGCCAGCTCAGATGCTGCGTCAGAAAGTCTCACGCCACTGCAAGCAGTCCCATGGGGCTCCCTCCCTACCCACAAAAAAACCCTGCGGTGCAGCTGAGCTACCATTTCAGAGGACTTTCTTGATTCTCATTGAAATGACCTAATCTAAAGGAAAGTTATTCAAAAGACTGTGCACAACCCCCCCACATTTAAATTGCACAGCTTTCCCCCCAAAGAATCATGGGAACTGTAGTTTACCTCCCATAGAGCCACAGTTCCCAGAACCCTTAACAGACTACCTCTGTTCATAGAATTGTATAGTTGGAAGGGACCCTGTAGATCACCCTCTGCAGCGCAGGAATATGCAGCTGTCCCATATGGGGATCAAACTTGCAACCTTGGCATTATCAGCACCATGCTCTAACCAACTGAGCTATCCAGGTGTCTCTGAGGGGAAGCCATGCACTTTAAATGTATGGTGCGCATGAGGGAGGTGTAACTGGTAATGGACGGGAGCAAAGGCAGTAATTGCACATTTAGACTTTATTTGAATAAGGAATGTAGGCTGAGGGGTTGCCCCATGGAAAAGGTGGGTTTTGAGAAGGAATAAGAGGTGTTAACTGCTGGAGTTGAAGTATCGGGGCAGCAAGTAGGGCTGGAATAGATTTAGGGCCTGGAAACCAGGATTGCTGCTGCAAGTCAGGGTGGACCAGAATGGGGAACCTGTGGTCTTCCTGATGTTGGGACCACAGCTCTCACACCCCTGCCCATTGGCCATGTTGGCTGGGGCTGATGAGAGTTGGAGTCCAACAACACCTGGAGTGCCAAAGGTTCCATGGGCAATGCTGAACCAGATGGACAGTGATCTGACTTAATACCCTATGTTCCTAAGGGAGAATGGGCTGCAAATCGCCGATTAAGGGTTGTGGTGCTAAGGATATCCAGAGATACACAGACCATCAACATGGATGAAAAATTGAGCAGTGTGTGTGTGTGTATATATATATATATATATATATATAACAGTCCTGTTTACGAACGATTCAGTTTATGAACTCCGCAAAACCGGAAGTAGTGTTCTGGTTTGCAAACTTTACCTTGGTCTACGAATGGAATCCAAATGGTGGAAGGTCACTGGCGGTGGGAGGCTTCATTAGGGAAAGCATGCCTCGGTTTAAGAACAGTTTCGGTTTAAGAACAGACTTCAGGAACGGATTAAATTCATAAACCAAGGTACCACTGTACCACAAGGTACCACAGCGGCACAATAGTCATCTTCCAGCAGCATCCCGTTTCCATTTGATAAAGTACGTGTCACGAGGCAGTCTCTAAGGAGAGTGCATCACCGGCGGTATGGCAGGCATCAAAAGAACAGGCATTTTTGAAGAGTTTTTTTGGGGTGGGAAACACTTCTCCAAGAAAGGCCTTGCCGTTTTCTTTTGCGACCTCATGGGGTGTACCGCGGAGACGATCCAGACAGTTTTGAAAGATAGCCATGGAGTCTGAAATAAAGCACAGCAGGTAGAAAGAATTCAGCAGGACCTTGGAATGATATTAATATCCATGCAGAAGCCAAGGGTATCTTTTTTTGAAAAAACAACCCAAGAAAACCACAACTTCAATGCCATCTTTTCACCACTGAAGTGTTGTGACACCTCGTCGTTTTTTTTAGGACAGACCTTTTTCAAAGCATCATGAGCTGCTGTGATGTTATGCACATTGTTGCTATAATACTTCAGCATAATGGCAACGAAATAAGCATTGGTTTCATTTTATTTAGCATTCCATGCACTTACCTTAGAGCTTGTGTACTGAAGTGTCAGGGTGATACCCCCTACCCACACCCCAAGGCTATGCTTGCTTTCTACTCACTTAATAGGAATTGCTGCCAAAATGATTAAAACAGCAAAGTGTTGGATTTGAATAATAGCTCTACTCATTTCTTCTTCTCCCCACAATTATCGTTATACAAGTGGTGGTGGGGAGTAGGGATGAGCCAGTTGGCCCCACTTCATCCTGCACATCCCCATCCCCATTCCTGTAGCCTCTCCTCCCCACTCAAAATATTGGGGACTGGATAGCTCCTGCTGGGAGTTCTTTGATGGAGAACCAAATGGAGAGAAATGCAACAGGGAGGAGCCAGGGTGGGACACAGTAGAAAAGCACCAGGTAGGGAAGAGGGTAAGTAATCCCTTCTCCTGTTTGTTTCCTGCAAGTGGCCTTTTCCCAGTGACCTACACAGCAGAGGCAGCAAGTGTACTGAGAATCCCATATTTGCTGCTGAGACCCACACAATAGCCCCCCAACAGGTAGGAGCACTGTAGGAACAGCAATAGGACATGAAGGAGGGGTGGAGCCAATGAGTGTAGCTTGACAATGTATGTGGATCACAGTTCAGTTGTGCACCTATGGTCAATCTGTGCCCACATTTTCTCATTCCTCAGGGGAATCCACATGGTGGAAGTTGGACTGGGGTCAGGGAAGCAGCCTTTATTGTTCCTACCGCACCACTTAAGGAAGATAGCTGTTGATATGTCTTGGGCTGGCTGTAGCAAAAATACAGGCAAAGGGTTTAGCAGCCCCTCCCAGCCACCTTTAAACCCTTTGTCTCCCCACTTTTAAAGAATTCACCGCTATCCACCTTCTAACAGTAGCCCCGTACTGCCATATGTACATAGAACCTCAGAGTCACCGCCAGGCCTGATGATGATGGACGAAACATGCCCACGCTCCTCTTCTGAAATGCCAGCACCTGAGCATCAAATTGAATGACATGGCTTTTACGGCCCCGTAGGTGGTATATGGGGCAAGCTGGTGGGTTAACCTGCCTCTTCTTTCAGCAGATGCCGAGAGGCTAATTCCTGGAGAGGCGTGAAGCAGAACTGGCGGCCACCTCACAGGCCTCCCTGTGCCTCTTGCCAAAGAAGCCATGGCAATGCACATCCGCAGCTTTCAAATTAATCCCATTAGGCGCTCTGCAGGATGCCGCCCACACTTTGATTGATCCAGCTAGAGCTGTTTGCCAAGACCTTCCTGCTTCATGGTCCTGCGCACTCTTGATGGGAGGGTACAAGGTGTGAGGATGGGGGGGGGCGGTGAGGGAGACTACATGAACCACTTCAAGCTCTCTAGCCAATTCATTGGCTTTCCGGAAAGATGGAGGTCAGAAGAAATACTTACTGGGCTGCAGGATCCCTGAGGAGACCCGAAAAGTGACGTGACCAAATCAGGTTCTTCAGGCTCTTGTTGGAGAGAAGTGAAAGGCTCTTTTTACGTAGCTGAACTCCCCCACCACAGTCTGTCCAAGACACAAATAAATACATATTTATGTAAATATATTTTAGTGTGGTGTGTGTATATAGCATATACATACACATATGTATACAGACACCCTGCACACATATCAAAAGAATACAAGGAATCACTGGGATTTCCAGCCTGAGCGTGGATGGGAAGACAGAGTGTTTGTTCATTTGTTTCATTTCTACTCTGCCTTTCCTTCAAGGAGCTCAGAAGTTGGGGTATCAGGTGGGCTCGGCTTTGTTTTAGAAGGTGCCTTGTGGCCATTCTTTTCCGGCCAGAGGAAATTACCCAAAGAGGCTGAAGGGCAGTGGAAAGTCAAAAAGAGATGCTCAAATGTGGCAGGCTTGGTGTTCCTTCAACCTTTAAAAGTAGTAGCAAGTGCCGAACTAGCTATGGCCTGCTGCCTTCCTGCTTTGTGCAGCCATGTTGTCCTCTGATTACATCAGAGAGGACTGGCTTAAGCCAGTTAAGCACCTCCATGAAAGACCCTCAAGGGAGACCATGACAGTGCAGGAACTACTGGTTTTAATGGCCTTTTCCAAAGACCTGTGAAGTTGTGACCCAGTAGCGGTTGTGTCTGGCACCATAATAGCTTATGTTGCTATTTCTGGACAGATATGGTGAGGGTTGTATACTGTGTCCTTTATGATAAGAGAGTTTGCATCAGGTAGTGCTCAATTTCTTCACCTTTCCTCATTTGGACACCCAGGGGTATTTAAGTATCCAGTGCTTGTCATCTCCCAGGTTATGGTGTGAAGGTAGATGAGGCCACCACCTGACTGATGCTAAGCAGGTCAGTGCCTAGATTGGGTGACTACTTGATGAGCACTTGATAACACCACCTTAGGTTCTGTGAAAATGTAAGAAAAATACCTGGCTTGATGTTTGCTTAAGGCAGCAGTCCTAAGCATGTTTACTAGGAAGCAAGCCCCATGGAATGCAGCACGACTTACATATGAGGAAACATGCATAGGATTTGTTGAATTCATCCTTCTGATGGTAGTTTAACTTTGTAGGGGCAGGAAGTAACTGAAGAAATTGAACTTGTTCTCTCTGAAAAGTTCCATCTGCACTTTTTGTCGCTAAATAGTTTGCCAGTATTTACTTTCTCTTGCGAAATAATTACTAGTACTTATCTTCTTTTAAAATAATGGTTCAAAATGATTCAATCATGTCTTCAAGATTTGTGTGTGTGTCAGGTTTTCTTGGAAAATGGATGGTTATGGTTCTATTTCAGCAAATAACTATTACGTTGAATAGTTAGTGAGAAGCGATTTTTCAGAGATCGAAAGCAAATAAGGAAACTTAGGTTTTCTTTGGAGCAAGTTGATTAAAGGAAATTGAGTGAATTACATTTTCTCTCAGAACAGTTGATTAGAATTTTATTTAAGAAAATATTGTTCGGATAAACACCTATAATCTTTTAATGTCTAAAAGTACTTTTCGAACCCTTACTATAAAACAAATGGAGATACTTTAAAACTAGAAAAGCACTTTTAAAGGGGAAGAGCTGTTGTGAACCACTCTGAGATCTATGGATGAAGGGTGGTATACCAATTTAATAAAATAAATACATACATAAACTCTGTACCACATTATAAATTGTAGGTGATGCTTTCTCTCTGAAAGAGGTGGTGAGAAATGTTTGAAGAAAAACAAAAAGTCTCCCTGTATTTTAAAGGAGGATAATTTTTGTAGGAAGACTTTTAACATCTTGTTTGGGTAATACATTTATGTTGGCTTTTATCTGATGTTGTATGGGTTGCACATAATGAGAGTGGGAGTAATTACTTCATCTCAATGCATATGTATGTATTATGGCACCCATAAAAAGCATAGCAAGCTTGAAACATATTGGGTAATTATTTAAAGTCAGTTTTCTGTGGCACTGCTTTGATGTCTTCCTTCTGATTCCCCCCCCCCCAATGACTGGAGAGAAGGGTTGACAACAGAATGCAACCAGCAGAAGTCTGAGCTTTGTCTCTCCCTGGAAAAAAACAGCTGGCTTGGGGTGTGCATGTGTGGATCAGAGATGGCCAATGTGGCACTCACCAGATGTTGATGCACTCCAGTTTCCATAAGCCCCAGCCACCATGTCCAGTCCAGCAACCTCTGGAGGCCACCTGTTGGTTATTTCTGGCCTGGGTGTTTCTCCGTTTCCTTGTGCTCAGCTTGTACATCTTTAAATAAGTCAATAGAAAAATAACTACAAGGCTCGAGTACTCTCTGCTTGCAAGGAAGGAGGAGCCATACCCTAGAATGCCCTACCACTTGGGGAAGTTGTGGGGTCTAAGAAACATTAAGGTAGAGCTATTAAAGTTCCCTGCTTAAATCCTAGTGTACCTTCCATATAGTGGTACCATCAGGGCAGGAATTCAGGGCCTTGATCTTCTGGCCCAATTGGCAGAATGAGGAGGAAGGGACCCAATTTCAGCAGGTCTGGCTTGCCAAAGAACTCTCATGTTTCCATATTGAAGGGATTTTGAGAGTCCCTAAAGATTTCTCTACTGCAGTGTTATTTCCTTGAATGTCAACGTAGTCTTCCAGCTCTCAATGAGTGTGCAAAAATACTGTTTTCAGGGAGAGGTTTTCAAGTTATCACGCATGAGAACTCAATAGGAAGAAGAAAGGTTATTTGGATTTGAGAGAAAATGGTAGAAGATGGTAAAATGCTAGACAGTGCCATGGATGGTATTTTATACAACCTTTAATAAAATAGAGATTTTATTCCACTGCTGTCTGCTTTTGCCTGCCTACAACCTTATTGACTTGGGGACAGAGCTGCTGTGATATCACAGAATGTCCACAAACCTCCTAATAAATCAAAAAGGTCAGGTAGCAATCATGTTGATCGAAATGCCACTTCTGTGTGGGAAGTGAAAGGCTAGTTTAGCTAGGGGGAAATTCATACAGGGTTTAAGGATGAGAGAAAGTGGGCTACTTCAGCAAGATGGGAAGAGATGCAAAAGGGAATGAAAAAAAGGACTTGGGAAGTGGAAGTTGTAAGGGAAAGGAGATAGAAAGGCAAAGTGGCTGCAAGAGGACAAAACAGATGATGTTCTTAGGAGTAGGAATCAGAGGAACATGTATGGGAGAAAAGGCAAGGAGTTGAGGAAAGAAGAGGAAAACTGTAAACAAGTGAGGCTATGATCAGTTGGCTGTTAGTGAGGGAAGACACAAGGAAGCCCTGGAGCCTGTGGAAAAACAAGTTAGGGAGCAAAAGGAGATTAAATGTACTGTACTCATTTTCATTTGAAGCTAGTCAAATTTCCAGCAGCACATCTCAGGAAATCCTTTTATTTCTTCTTGTGGGTGTCATTAAGAACAGCTGTATGAGAAACCTCTTCTAGATGTCTGTCTCCTCCACTTATCCTTTCTTTTGCTTGATGTTAATACTGTATTTCGCAGCACTAATAATACACTTTCAGAGAGGCCCAAACATCCTCAATATTTGTTAGTGCCCTCTAGGGGACAGAAGTAGAGTAGAACGTTATTTTCATTGTTCAGAAAAGAGAAAGTTAGAAGGGAGAATGAATGCAGCTCATAAGACACCCAAGTATTTTGCACAAGAAATATGCAACAAGGTTTACAAGCCAATAAAATGAATTATTCACTTGTCAGCATACATTTATGCCATGCTAATGGATATGCATGAATAAAAAGCTGGCTTGACATTACCGTTTTGTAAATAAATCCAAGGTTCTCTTACATTTTGATAGGCCATGAAAGTCATTAGCAATCATTTGCCTTCTCTCCTAGTAAGAATACTTGCATGGCAATTCTGTTTCATTCCAGCATACATATACCGCACAATTTCTGTACTATTTCTGGATTAGCAGAGTCTGTAACCTGAAGCGTCTGTTACCTGAGGTACCACTGTACTGTTCTATGGACAATCAGGTCTCTGCAGCAGTCTATGTGGAGAAAAACATGTGAGAATTTGAATTGTGCAGGGACTACCTCTTTTCTAGGCACTGTTGGAAAATCCACTCCACTTCCCAGTGGGAGGAGTTGCGGTGGATCGTGTGGCCACCCACTCCCCACTGGGGGCGGGGGACTTCATCCCCCATTGCCAGGGGGATCCCGGCCACGTCAGAGCCCGGCCAGCCAACCCGTTGGCCAGGGGAGCATGGCCGGGGCTGTTTAAACGGAGGAGCGAGCCAGAGGACTTCCTCTTTGGCTCGCTTCCTCAATCACTCGCCCTCCCTCCCTATTTTGCAGGTTAGGCCTGCAAATGGACTTCGGTTGGTTGCCTTGGTTGTCCGAGGGGCCTGGTAGGAATTTTTCCACTTGGCAAATTGGCACTGGCCACTTGGTTTTCGCCTACCTCGTAGCAATCGTCACAACTTTGTTAGGGTTGTGGTTAGGCATTGTTTGACCTTGTGGGGGGGAGGGGAGGTGTGGCCATCACCTGCACCTCCATGCTTAAGGGTATTCCGTTAAAGGAACCTGGGGGTGTTGATCTAGTCTGAAGCCCGGCTGGGGGGCTAAGGCCTTGACACGACCCCAACGGGAACACCAGGGGGAGCTTGAGTTGGTTCGCATTGACAGGGCTCCCCCTACCGGTGGCTTACCCTTACTGGACTTCCTGTACAATGGGCAGGAGTCAGATATAGTCAGGTCCAATCAATGCCTAAGCCAATATCACTCACATTCTGTAATTTCAATAAAGTTGTGGCCAAAATTTGTCCAATAACATAAACCTAATATCCATGTCCTTGTGTGAGTTATTTCCAACGAGGGGGTGGCTGCGGGGTCTCGACACGCAATTATCCTACCCTATCTGAAAGCTGACAAGCATTCTCAGTATTGGCCTAGTAGGGCTGCCTTGAAGGGCAGTATGAGCATGCTCAGAGCTGTTTCCTTGAAAGCTACACAAAGCACATTTTTGTTGCTATCCAGGAGAAGGGTGGGGTTGCTGGTCTGAGGAGCTTTGTGTTTTTTATAATGTGAGAGAACGATGGTGGATAGAGCGCGTATCATTCTATAATATCTATTTTTTTACTTAATAATTTGCATTTTTGTGTCTTGGGGAGGAGGATTGGGAAGAGAAATTGTGAGACTATTATGAAAATGATTTATAGGTGGTACATGACCCCGGTCAAGCTTGCAAAAATTTATCATTTGCCCGATAATAAATGTTGGAAATGTAAAGAAAATGAAGGCACATTCTTTCACCTTTGGTGGACGTGCCCAAGGATTAAGGGTTTCTGGGAGACGATATATAATGAACTGAAAAAGGTATTTAAATATACCTTCTTGAAGAAACCAGAGGCCTTTCTTCTGGGCACAGTTGACCAATCGGTGTTAAAGAAGGACAGAACTTTCTTTATGTATGCCACAACAGCAGCAAGAATACTTATTGCAAAATATTGGAAGACACAAGATCTACCCACCCTGGAAGAATGGCAGATGAAGGTGATGGACTATATGGAATTAGCGGAAATGACCGGCAGGATCCGAGACCAGGGGGAAGAGTCAGTGGAAGAAGATTGGAAGAAATTTAAAGATTATTTACAGAGACATTGTAAAATTAATGAACTTTAGAATAATGTTGGATTAAAATTAAGAGGTTTCTAGCTGTAATGGGTTAAAAGAATATGAAAAAATGGGTTTATAAAAGTAAAACTTCAAGATCACAACAATTTAAGAATAAAGATTTGGGTAGAATAAAGAGGGAAACAAATTGCTGAGCTAATAAACTGAATTGGAATACAAAAAAGAGAGGTATGAGGAGGTCCAAGAAACAAGTAAATGAAAAATAATGTGATGGAAAGATTGATTGTTTTTAACAATTTTTATTTTATTCTGTATTTTTTCTTTTTTCTTTTTCTGTTTGTTTTATTTTTTGTAATGTAAAAATCTTAATAAAAATCTTATAAAAAAAAAGGGAAGAGAAATTGTGGGTGGCTTCCATGTGTGTGGCAACTTTCAACCTTATGTGCTATTGAAACTGTAGGGTTTGCATTCCTGATCTTCTTCAGCACGTCTTTCCCAAGGAATGAATTAAAATTCAGCTGGATGCGTATTTTCTTTAGCCTAGAACATCCCGCCTTTTGTCTCTGTAGGTGATGAAATCCTTATGTGCTTGCTTTTCAAATTCTCTAAATACCAATGTTATATTTAAGCCTTAAAAAACAAAAACAAAAAACAAAAAATAGATCAGCTTCTGCCTCTTGCTACATGGGAGAAGAAAAACAAGTCAAATGTTCAAGGGGAAATAGCCAAATTCATCATGTCGCATCATTAAGAAAGTGGGCTGATAAAATGTGTCATTCTGATGCCAGACAGTTATGTAGATAAATTGATTTTGACCTTGAATCACCTTCAGTGACCCATTCATTTATTTTTTCTGGCAGGGTGGGGAGGGGAATGAATGACTAGATGCAATTTCTCTTTCAAGAAAGATGCATTGTCATGTGGACTATGGCCAGAGAAAATGTGAACTAGTCTATTGCTATTTATTTCCTGGTCACTTTTAATCCTTAGACTACTCCATACTGAAGGCATTACCCTCTTTCCTGTCATATTTTCTTCCCAGGGTTGTCTCACTACCCCAAATGCAGTCTGTCACTGATGTAGAAAAAAGCCCTCTGCTGATGTCTGAAACATATGTGCAGCGGAGGACTGGGATAGTGCCAACCTGCCCCACCTCACGGCGCATCAACCCCACCTCCCTTTTGTGCATTTCGTCCCACATTTCCATAGGGCATGCTGGCTCAAACATTTTGCTGCCTGAGAGGGAGAACAAGAAAGTCTCCCCCTCCAAATTAGTTAGTTACTTCATCCAGTCATCATATTTATATACCAGCTTTCCTGCAAGAAGTTCAAGTGAGTGTACATAGTTCTGCCCCTCCCTTTTATCCTCACAACCACCCTTTGAGGCAGCTTAAGCTGAGAAACTGTGACTAACTCAAGGTCACCCAGTGAGCATTATGGATGGGTGTGGATTTGAACCCTGGCTTCACAGGTCCTAGTCCAACACTCTAACCACTACACCATGCTAGCCAGACTGGCAGCTAAATCTTACTTTGGCACTGGCAGCTGGACTGCATTCTCCACTGCAGCTGAGATCAGCAGACCAGCTTAGAGGAGCACATGGCAAGTCACATGACACACAGTGCTCTATCCTCCCAACACATTGCCGTCTCTCCAGCTCCACCCCTCAATAGCATCTACCACCAGCATCTACCAGCTCCTGTTCCTCCATGGCATCTGCAGTAGCTGCCCCACTCTGCCTCCTGTTAGGGCTGCTGCTACTGCTGCCCATAAGAGTATATTTACATAGAGTCCCATGTGCAAGGTCCAAACAACAAACAGGCAATTGTACACTTTGATTTTGTAGTGCAGGGTTGGGCAGAAGGTAGATCAGGATCTGCTACTTCTCCAGCTTCTGATACCTCCTCATCCCAGTCTTCTCCCTCATCTACCTCTTACCACTCATCACTGTCCCATCCCCTGGCACTGAACCTTCTTCCCTTAGGGGTTTCCCAGCTGTTGCCTCCTTCTGCTCCCAGCCAGTGCATGTCATTTATTCAGAGTTATTTTGACTGTTCTACTGATTTGTTTCTTTAAAAATCAGTTTTAAAACTATGAATAATAATAGTTTCTGACTCCCAGTCCCCTAACAATAGCCACAGTTTATTCAAGTTGGGTGGGGAACTTTTGGAACAGAGTATTCTGCATTATATCCACAATTACCTGCCAACCCCTTTCTCCAAATCCCGCCTTAGCCCTACTATTTTTGGATGTAGACTTAGGCTCCACCCTTCACCATAGCAAACTAGTAGGTTTCTTACTGATTACAGCATGATTAGCAATAGCTCAGCAATGGAAGACCCAGGCTGAAATACCCCTGAACGTATGGGAAAATAATATCTGGGATACAGCAATGTCTGAGTTTCTCACCAGACACAGGAGGGCAATCAAAGGCATGTCAAATAGAGATACCATCCAAGAAACGTGGACCCCTTTCTTTAACTATGTTAATGACCAAAATCAAGACCTTCTTATATCAACCGCTTAGTATTCTCAGTGGAGGAGTTACGTTAAGTAATATGTTTGAATGTGGAATGTGTAAATGGATGAAACAAACACCATTAGATATACTGCTGGATAAGTGTTGAATGGTTATTGTATTTGTTTTAAAACCATAAAAAATAACAACAGTTAAAAAGCTTCTCACCACCACCCTAAATTAGGCTGCTGAGACAAAGAAAAGTTGGGGAGAATTTTTTTGTCCTGTGGCCTGACCAAGGGCCTGTAGAACGTGAGGTCATTTCCTCCTGTTGCAGTTCACATTGCACTTTATGTTGCTGTACACACCATTACCTGATTTGCTTCCCCTTGTCTGCAGCTCTCTGAACACCTGTTCAACGAAGGCCTCATCTGTGCAAGCACAAGGGATGCTTAAAATTTACACACCCTAGCTTAACGGCGGTTTGCGTTATGGAATCAGGCGGAAGCTGGTCCGAGGGAAAGCACATTAAACCAGCATTATCTCTCAAGAAACTGCAGGATACAGATGGCTAACAACATGTGTACTTGGCTTCAGCCGCCATTGCTGGGAGTGCACTGGAGCTGGGGTAATATGCACATGGCTCTTAATTCTTAGCTAACATCCTCCCTCCTAAGCACTGTTTTGCACCTGGCTCTGGTTAGTAGACCACAAGGTTCCTGTTGGTTTGTTTTGTCTTTTTAGTAGATCCTATAAGGCTAAATTCTGCCCAAATGGATTGTGGTGTACTGTATAGGCTGCACAGTGGGAGAGTACATCTTGGGGCACTTATCGAAACATAAAATTTGCAGACAAATGGTAACAGAATGGCATGATCCCAGCCCCACACTGTGCAGAAATTCTGGAAGTGCTTCTTCTTCTTATTTTTTATACAGTCCCAGTTATTGTCATATTAACTACAGGTCCATAAGATACTGAACAGAAAGAAAATAACATTATATAACTAAATTGATAGGTCCTCCCCTGTGTTACAAAGCCCATCGCAAAGAAATCTTTCCATCTCTGTTCAGACCTCTTTTTTTGGTAGACATTACAAATTACGCCAGAGACACACCATTTAAATCAATGCTACTGAGTAGTGAGGTTCCAATGTCAGGCGAAACAGCTCCTCTGATGGAACTTTGTGCCACAAAGCAAACATGACCTGATAAATTAACCAGTAAATTGTATTTCACAGTCTCCATCAATTCAGTCTCTTCTTTGTCGCAATAGGAGAGGATATAGATGTTTAAACAGAGAGTTTTCCCTAATTTGCTGCATTTGTGATTCTCTGATTCCTTTTACGTCACCAATTTGGCTAAAACAACATAATGTTCAAAGCCTTCTCCCCTTCTCTATGTAATCAGGAGGTTAATGAGATAATTTAAAATATGTTCAATTACCACCCCCACTACATACACTTATACAAAGTTGAAACCGGGATCAATGAAGATACCTCTAAATTGTGCTGGTTTTATAGTTATAACAACTGCTGATTCAAGCCTCTGAAATTCAGCCTCAATTGCTAGCATTTAGAAGAGATTCATTTATACTAAACGTCATCAGATTTTGTATGTATAAAGACCATGGCAATCAATTAACAATTTTCTGCTTTTTCACAACACCCCAAATTCAGCAGCCTGAGGACACCGCCTTACTCTCTCTAATGGTAGGGCCAGCCCTGCAGAATTGCATATTTTATCCCTATTGCTGGATCCATCTGCTCTACTGATGGCCCCTATTTATCAGGGATGGTTCTTGAGTCTATACTTGATAAACCATTGCTCCTATTTTTGCCTGCTAGGGAGAATTTAAGGATGAGATTTTATAATTTGCTAATGGAAGTTATTAGAGTTGACGTTCTACAGATTCCGCCTCCCTTCTCTGAGTCTTGAGCAGAGGGCAGGTGCACCTTGGGGACAATCCTGCATGGCCGACACATACACAGAGAACCACTTTTTAGGTGCTGGAAATCTTGTCACCCAGCAGTGGGCTGCCTCTATGCCAAGCCATTTCCACACAGCCAGGCCATTCATTCCAAGACAGGCACTTCTGTCTGTCCCATACAAGTGCCCACAGGCTAATCTCCCCCTCCACTGCCAACCTGGGGTAAAGAACAAGAATACTGCTCTTTGCAGAAGCTTAGGAGCGTATGACTTTCATAGTAATGCTTGTTTTCATTGAGGCTCAGGAAGTGTTACCTTTGAAGAAAGGCTGTGCCACCTTCTAGGAAGCATATAGGGCAAAACCTGTTTTTCTGCTGCTGAAATTCATTTTGAACTATTGATGACATAAGCTCTCTCTAGGCATTCAGGCCTTGTGCAATTGCCCTGCAGGGTGAGGACTGCGGAGAGCAAGAATGAGCTCACTCACTGGCCCTGTTCTCCCTCCTGCACATGTTGGGGCTGCACTTCTGCATTTTATCTAATCATTTATACCCTTTCATTTTAATCCTGCCTTTTTTATTTCATGGAACCCAAGGTGATATACTTGTGGCACACAAACTTGGCAGCTCACCATTCAGAGAATGGTCCAGAGTCCCAGACCTGCTTAGCTTCAGCCAGTTCGCATGCGCCTTCAGAGCCAAACCTGGGACATGGTCTGTAGTCTGAGATCAGGGTTCTAAATAGTGAAGGAACTTCCTTGTGTGGAGATGAGTCTCTGCTACAGGTATTCAGCCCCAATGCAGGGGGGCAGGGAGGCCATTGGGAAAGTGGCAGAGGGGAGCAGGGAAAATTAGCACTTTCCTGCTCCCCTGCTACCAATGAAGTAGGGAGCACATGAGGGGGAACATCTAGAGAGAACTATAGGGCAGGGGTGCTAACTTGTGACCCTCCATATGTTATTGGAATCCAAATCCCATCAGCCCCAGCCAACCCAGCCCACAGTTAGGGATCATGGGAGATGTAGTACAGAGACATCTGAAGGGTGATGAGTCAGCTGCCCAGGATCTAGAACCATTGTTTTCTGAGTACAGTGGTACCTCGGGTTACATACGCTTCAGGTTATATACGCTTCAGGTTACAGACTCCGCTAACCCAGAAATAGTGCTTCAGGTTAAGAACTTTGCTTCAGGATGAGAACAGAAATCGTGCTCCGGTGGCGCGGCAGCAGCAGGAGGCCCCATTAGCTAAAGTGGTGCTTCAGGTTAAGAACAGTTTCAGGTTAAGTACGGACCTCCAGAACAAATTAAGTACTTAACCTGAGGTACCACTGTATGCCTTTGACCAGAAGAAGAAACAACCTATCTGGGTTTTTATTGCTGCAAGATGTAGCAGGTGGAGAAGGGCCTTCAGCAATTTGCTGACATCAGTTTGGCTGTCTCAGCATGCATGGGCATATCCTATGGTTGCCCCTTAGAAACCCTGTGCCTCGACACATGCACACTAGCTTTGGAAATGTGGCATCCATCAGAACTTGGTTGAAACAGAGACAGCTGGAGACAGTGGGAGTTTGAATTAGACACTGACAGAGGCTGAAAGTTTTTTAGCTGGAAGTAATTGGGCTGGAAGCTATGGGAGGCTATGTTGCTTTGGAGAATATGATGCAGGATCTTGCAACCTGTTACCGGAGGTTATATGCTTCCACTATGTTCTGTTCGTATAGGTGCACATAAAAAGGATATTACAAAGGCACAAGGTCTGCCATTCACAGTCAGAAATTTCACCATGCATGCACAAGCCTTTGGGCAGCTCTTTTTGGATTCCTGCTATTCCTTTAATCTTGAATTTGTCCAAGGGTTGATTTTTAAAAAATCCCTGTTAACTGTCACCCACCTTTTTCTGATCTCTTTGCCTCCCTTTCTACAAAGATCTAAAATCATGCCACTGTGCATCATGTATGGTCTGTAAGCCAGAAACGACAAGTGAATACCACATTGAAATATTCAATAATTGTCTTGGATTAAATGAACCCAGTGGTCCCGCTGGGATCAATTATGAAGTGCTAGTCATCTGAAACCTGCTAGGCAAGCAAGTAGTTAATCAGGCATGTAGAACTCATATATCAGCTGACCTCCGTGTCCAAGGGCATGAGGTGGGTCCTTTCTCACTTGATCAGCGATGGAGGTGTGGCCAATTAGACTCGTTTTCTCTGACATCAATATCCATTGTGTTTTCTCTTGTCCTTTAATGACCTTACAATTGATCTACTCACTCTTTGATCCTAGTTAGCTGACCAAGGAGAAGCTGGCATCCGCTTCAGTTGCTTAACGTGTTGATTTCAATTGTTGAATATAATTTCCTTGAGTCCATTGTTGCTCATTTCCATGGATGAGGTTTAAATTAGCAGATCAGAGCGGGGAAATGCATCCAAGTTCTTTGTGGTAATTAAGAAGAGGAGGGTTTGAAAGGCTTTTCATAATGGCTGTAAGAAGCATGACAAACTCTGATGCAAAATAACAGGCGCTTTTAAAAACAGGCTGCTGTCATAAATAGCCTGAAATTCCAAACTGGAGCTTTGCATTAGTCAGTTGAATTTTCTTTGTGGGTGTTTTTCCCCCTGAGCTAAAGCCCTGTTAATAGAAATGTCTAGTAAGAAAAGATAACAATTGCAGCCAAAATTTAAACAGTGAGAGTAAAATAGCACCTTTATGAAGACCAACCAAGATTCATGATGTACAAACTTTGGTTGACTTAGGCTGCTGTCCTAAGCACACTTACATGAAAATAAGTCCCTTTGAAATCCAGGATCCTACTTCCAAGTAAACATGACTAGGCTTGGGTTAGTTTTAGAGAAGTAAAAGTAAAAGTCTTACGGGTCAGGGATATTAAAAGGAATAAGGGGAGGCAGGTGGAATTGAATTGGGCCATGGGAAGATGGGAAGTTTGGGACAAAGCACTTGTGTTGGATTTAGAAGGTGATGGTTCATATGAATTTTCAGGCTTCATAGGGGAAGAAGAGGTGTCAAGAAAAAATTCTTACAGAGCTTAGGAACTGGTATAGTGTAATAGACAACTCAGGGCCAATTTAGGGAGTATCTGATTCAAATCTGCTTCTGTAATGGATTCACTAAATAAACTGTGGTTTGACCATATTTCTCATGTGTTTTGTCAGCTCAACTGGCTTCCACTGCATTTCCAAGGTCCAATTTAAAATACTGGTTTTAACATGTAAATAGCTTGGGATCATGTTACCAGAAAGCTCTGTTGAGATCCTATCTGGATTGCTGCATTATTATATAGAGAGACTGCCTCTGAGAGCAATTCAGAAATGCTTCTGGACCCAATTCGAACTGCTGGTGCATACTTTTAAGTCTCTAAGCATCTTGGGAGCAAAGTACTTGATGGAGCACTATCAACCTGTCTGCATGCTATGGTCATTGGGCGCTGCCCTTCATAGAGAAGGAAAACCAACAACAGAAAATTGGGGTGTGTGTGTGTGTGAATGACAGTGACCCCCCAATTCCTTTTTCCCCTATGCCTTCACATCTCTAGCCCTTCCCCAAGTAATGACCTTCACTATCTCGTAGCTATCAGCAACGCCCCACTTTTAAAATTCACCCAGGCATTTTAAAGCACCTTTTAATATTATCATAAATATTTTTAACACTCTTTATTGCACTTTTATCTGTTTTCAATTTGTTCAAAGTTTTGTAAACCACAGTGAAATCATATGGATGCTTTAAAAAACAAAACAAAACCCTGTCAATTGGCATTTTGTATATATCAACACAGATACGTATACTTTGAATGATATGGTAGATATAGGATTCCCTCTCCCCACACCTTCCCTGTGGGAAAAATATTAATCCAGGGTATAGCTGACATTGAAACGAATGGCGATCCTCTCATTGGAATCTGTGCGGGGTTTGCTTTACTTAGTGCACTGCAGCTGAGCTTGATAAATGAGGTCTTCATGCTTCAGGGTATGATGCTTTCTTGTATTTGTCTTGTCAGCTGTGACCTGCCATTGTGAAGTCAGCAAGGAGGTCAACATAAGCTCTGCAAATGAGACAAAACCTCCACAATGTCTGTGTCATTGGCCTGCCCGTAACTGGGCTTGATACCCAAGAAGACAGTCCAGGTCGGTGGTCCAGAAACTCCAGGCAGGCAAGGACTTGAACAAATGCTGGAAAGCAGATGGGCAGTCAAGTTGGGACAGGTAGTCCAAAAATACGGTAGTTCATTCTTCCCCCAAGGAATGAACTGTTCACACTGAGAAGCCAGGACAGCGCATGATGTGAAAGATTCTCTTGCTCAGAGCCTGGAGAGTCTGTCAGTCTGTATAGTACCGGGACAGGGAACCCTTTTATGGCTGAGGGCCACATCCCCTTATGGGCTATTTTCTGGGGGGCACGTGCCAGTGGTGGGTGGGACTAGAGGCAAAAGTGGGTGGAGCAACAAATGCAAATTTTAGTTTCAAAGAGTAGGTTAGCTTCTGCACAAATGTGTCCTTTTATTTAAAATGCATCTCTGGGTTATTTGTGGGGCATAGGAATTTGTTCATTTCCCCCTCAAAATATAGTCCAGCCCACCACAAGGTCTGAGGGATGGTAGACCGGCCCACGGCTGAAAAAGGTTGCTGACCCGTGGACTAGAGAGTTGAGCAAGGCAGGTGGAAAGAGGCCTTGCCTGAAGGAGTCTCTCCCCTCACAGTTCTTCCTCCAGGACCAGCTCCCTTATGAGGACTCCTAGGGCTGGAGGGGGGGGGGCAAGGCAGGTGGAAGGAGGCCTTGTCTGATGGAGTCTCTCCCCTCCACCATCTGAAGGTGTATGCCTGGGGGATCCTTGGCTCATGACTGTTTTCACACACAAGCAACACATCCTGTTGTATTTTATCTGCACAATCAGAATAAATTTCAGGAGCCAAAAAGTCGTATTGTTGCCCCATTTGTAAAGTTGCCCCAAAATGGCAACTAGGCATTCAGTTTTGGCAACTATCACCCTGGTTAAAGGAGCGATTTGACGCCTAGCTTATATTGCTGAGTTTCTAACACTGAACGCATCTTCTCTAAAGAGGTCACTGGAGGATGTCTTGGTGGTTTTGACCTACCCTTTTCCTGCTTATTTCTCAAGATCTATGAACAGAACATGATTTGTGAAAAACCACAGTTTGGCGATTCACCTTGCAGATCCTAAAAGTGTTTTTTTTAAACAACAACAACAACTCCCTAGTTTTAATAAAAGTGTCTTGGGAGTTGGGTGCAGAAGCCTCTGAGGAAGATGTCAGCTGTAAAATCCTGTTGAGGACCAGTCACTGCTGTGCTGGATGGTAGCCAGTGCGTCTAAAGCTCTGGCATTATTTGACGGGTAATCTGGAATGATGGAACAGAACAAGACTCTGGCTGCACAGATGGGTCATTCCTTTTCTTTGCTCTGCATGCTGCTACTTACTATCTTGTCACCTCAAAGCTTGCAGCGAGGTCAGCAGAACCTCTGCAGCTTAGATGGAAACTCCTTACTGGCCTCATCTTCGCTGAGGCTAATAGGCAGTGTGATGCAAAATCTTGTAATAGCCATAAAGGCATTTGGAAAGCCTAAGAAGGGAGCGTTCTCAGTTCATCTTGCTTTGGCAATAACATGAAGCATTCAGCGAAAGACTTCACCCATGAATGTGAAGAAGTCCTCAGTGGGAATTTCAGGAGGAATCCTGGATCAATATTATATTGTCAGATGCTCTCTACTTCCTTAAAGTGATGAAAGCATCTAGGGGCAGTCATTCCTCAGTTATGGCTTCCTCTGGAGAAGAGCGCACTGGAGACAAGTGGTATTTACTTGAATTCACTGAAAAAGACCTTGTGGTTGAAACAAATTTGGTCATTAAACTTTGTACTGATTCCTTTCACTGCGTTCATCACTTTCAGTTCTTCAGTATGCTGATGACACATAGCTCTATTTCTTCTTCATTTGCAAAGTGTGGTGGTGGATTTGATAAACTGGTGCCTGGCCTTGGCAGTGGACCTGATGAGGACTAACAAACTGAAGCTGTGTCCAGCTAAAAAAGAGACACTGTTAATAGCTGGTTCCCCAGTCTGGATGGGTTAAGTGCCTCTTGTTATAGATCAGGTCACTCTTCCCCTGAAGGGGTAGGGGCACAGCTGAGGGGTGCTGTGGATTTGTCATCAAAGGAACATGTGACCACTGTTGCATGGAGTGCCTTCTATCAGCTTCAGCTGGTGGCCCAGCTGTCATCCTATCTGCATGGGGGTAGCCTGACGAGAGATCTGTGCTCCAGTAACCTATTGGTTAGATTACTGCAATGCATTGTACTTTGGGCTGCCCCTGAAGACTTCCCAAACAGCAATTAGTGAAGAATGTGGAGGGCAGAGTATTATCCAGGATCAGGTGGTCTTTTCAAATTCAAATATCTTTAATACGGTCAGTGACCAGAAAGCAATTTATATTAAAAAAATGTGATATTAAAAGTAGTATTGTGCTACAAATAACAGTAGAAATATGACCAATTCACAGAATTGGTGCTTATATTTATGACCAGGTTTCGACTTTTAAGGTTTTAAAAATTCAGTTCAGGTGTCACTACTGTTTATTATCGTTCCTTCGATGTTTACAATTTGAACTCCGTTGTTGACATCATTGCTCGTCTTATTCTTGTTGCAATGTAACAGTACTTTGCCACGGACCTGTTAATTTCGGGCTCTTTGTCAGCTAAGAGGTGTATGATATAGGTGTCATCTGTACTATGAGGTATTTTCCTCAGAATCGGTTCGATCAGCTCTTTTCTTGCGTCTCGATATAATGGGCAGTATAAGATGACATGCCCAATGGTTTCGATTTCGTTGCTGTTACAGGGACATAATCTTTGTTCGATGGGTATTTTATTGTATCTTCCCTCTAGAAGAGCTGAAGGGAGGGCGTTAAAGCGGGCCCAAGAAAATGCCCATCGGTGTTTAGCGTTGTCTAGATCTTTGAGATAGTTTGCTAGATGGGGCCTTTGGGGATTGTATAGAAGTTTATAAGTTATCGGAAGTTGATTAAAGTCATTTTGGGCTTCAATGTCCCTGAGTCTTTCTTTGATTATGTTCTTGGCCCTTCCCCTTTCTAAACTTAATAAATACTCTGGGGAGAGACCATATGTGGCCAGTTTTCTGAGAGTGCCCTTCAACCAACTAGATTGGAATTTGTCAAGAAGCATCAGGGAAAGTAGTCCAACCAGCGAGTTGTTAAGTCTTAGCCAAGTGCATAAGGTTCTTATCCATACTTTGGGTTTAATGCTGTACAAGCCCGCTTCCAGTCGTAGGGCGGCGTTTGGGACACATTTAGGTGTTTGCAGGAGTGATCTAAGGAAACCTGATTGTATCTTTTCATATGGGTCTAGATTAGAGAGGGAGACGAGTGGTGCGCCGTATAGTATTTGTGCTGTTGGTTTTGCAACGAATAGTTTAATTGTAGCAGGAATGAAATTTCCTCCCGTTGTACGATGGAATCTTAGGATTGTCGTGTGTTGTTGTACAGTTTGTATATTAGTAGCAGCAGACGTCGGTCTATGGATGATTTGTTGAGTTTGTCCCAGAGTCGGGTTCTTGGGATGGAGTCAAAGGCTGCTTTAAAATCTACAAATGCTGCGAATAGGTGGTGATTGTGGTGCGACGTGTATTTCTCAGCTAGGTGCTGTAAGATCAGGCAGTGATCCATTGTGGATCTCCCCTATCTAAATCCTGCCTGTGCATCATCAAGAATCTTCGCTCTTTCTATCCATTCACACAGTTTCTCGCTGAGGTGTTTAGCGTATAATTTACTTATTATATTCAGGAGGCTTATAGGTCTATAGTTGGAGGGATCGTCCCTCAAGCCTTTTTTGTAAATGGGAATAATGATGGAAGTCCCCCAGTTGTATGGAATCTGTGCAGTTCTATCTATATATGTGAACAGAGAGGCTAGCAAGGGGGGCCACCAGTTCACATTGGTTTTAAAAAGTTCCGCTGGTATACAGTCAATTCCGGGGGCTTTCCCGTTCTTTAGTTGGTCAATCAGCAGATGAGTCTGTTATTGAGACTGCTGGCCATGGCTGTATCTGATCTTCTGGTATGTCTAATGCATAGGACTCATCGCTAGATTCCTCGTAAAGATTATGGAAGTGTGTTTCCCAGGCTTTCATTGATATGCAGCAGGATAGCTGTGATAGGATATATGGGGCACAAAGCCATATATCAGGACCCCCACAAAGAAGCCTACAAACTGTGTGCAGCAAAGGCTGTTGGATCTTCACCCTCTCTCAACAGAGCTACAATTCTCAAGGTTTTATTTGAAGAAGGAAGTGTTAAACCAGTTTAAATATGCTGTGCAGATAAGGTACCTGGAATAAGGGGACCCAAAGTTGAGCGCTCAGTGACTCATTGCTTCTTGAACATCTTCTGCTTTATGTAAAAGCTTATGCTGATCTCGCCCCCCCCCCACAATTAATCAACAAGTGCGCTCACATTTTATTTGCTTCCAAGCAAACATTGTTATTTTCAGTTATAGCCTCCTTTTTGTGCTTTTTTAAAGAAGGAAGCACTGAACAGTCTGCCACAAGTGCAGTAGTTCATTAAGCTTCCCTTTTTGCCAACTTCTGTGATTCTTCCAGAATTTTAATCTCTGTAGTATTTTTTTTTAATGCTACTAAGAAGTGCTTTGCTAGGACCATTTATCATCCTTTGCCTTAAGCAAAGTATATAAGATTATATTTGTTCTTGCATTATGCTGTGAACTTCTGGGACTTTTGCAATGAATAGCTGAGGAAGTAGCATATTTTAGCAAATGCAGTGTTGCTTCTTAAAAAAAAAAGTCCTCTAGAACTAACGCCCCTTTAAATACTGGTTTGTTTATTTTCTCCGATTGTTTCCTGGTTTGCAGTGCCACCTAGACATTTTTATAAATCTGCAGTTCAGCTGAACATGTAGGTTCACACCCCCAACCCCCAATGCCTCACTCACTGATAGTTACTTCACACATGAAAACAGAAGGAACCCAAGATTTACCATTACGGTGTCATGATGAATCTACCCATATAATTCAGGTGTTGCAAGGACATGCTTGTTGTATTCATGCTTATCCTCATGCAATGGATGACATGACCTTGGTCTGGATTCAGATTTAGTTATATTTACTGCTTTCTCAATAGTAACCTGTGCAAGCACAGAGGAGATGAAATATATATATATAGAGAGAGGGATTAAGTTTCATCAGGTACCATAATTCAGCATTAGGAAGTGCCTCTTTGAAGCAGTTGGTCCAATTTTGTGGAGTTTGGTTGTTGTTGTTTTTACACATACTGAGCATAATCAGTCTTTCTCATTGACTTCAGTCTCAGAGACAGATTTGTATGCTCCATGAAAGCAAATGAAATCTCTGGCGTAGGCTAATTCTGTAGAAATAAGTCCCATTGACACCAGTGGAGCTTTCTGCCACGGAATGAACTTACAATATGGAAGCTAAGAGCAACAACTTTAGTGAATACACACTGCTTTTAAAACAAACTGGTGCTGTAACTTCAAGGCAATACTCTGAGAGCACTAATGGGAAAAGAAACACACTGTGATCATCATCAAAAACTTGCCTCTGAAACTGCTGTGTTAGTGGAGAAAGCATGCACACAGCAAAATCATTTCTCCCTCTGCTGTTATGTATGAGCTTTGGTGGAAGTTCAAGGAGGATGCTGCTTGAGCTGTGATGAATTGTGAGGCTTCTGCCATTGTGAGTAATTGATGCTTAAGATTCAACAAGTCAAATGCTTGGGAGCAATCTGTTTCAGCCTGCTTGTCATCCATTTATTATCTGAAAGTTGTTCCTCAAGGTCCAGCAAGTAAAAGCGATGCTTCCCCTCCCCACTTCAAAGAATGGGCCTTCAGTGACAAAGCAACCATCAGTGGTGCAGTGTACAAATGTTGAACTGCAAGACAGACTCCAGGATCATCTTTGCTTTTCTGCAATGTTTTTGTACATCAGAAAATGTTTGATGGAGAGAGAATGCCTGATATTTATCAGAAGGTATCAGCAAATATTTCAAAGATGTGTCACACAGGTTTGTAACATAGCTCCTTTCTGAACTTGCTAGAAAGAATGCTCAGCTCTGCCCACAGAGGTGAAAAAGGCACACTCTGGTTCCCTCTGTGACAGGACTGAGGACAGTGTATTGTTTTTGTGTAGTTTGATGGCTTTGTTGTTGTTTTCTTGTAGTTTTTGAAGGTAATTCATCCAATATGCTGGTTAGGAATCTTCAAAAGGAATAATATGAAATATATGCTTAGCTCATGAGCTGAATGAGTAGCTTACAATATTAATGAAAAAGATCTGTGTAATACGGTCAGCTGTCCAAAAACAAGTTGTCAAAAAGTCCACTATACCATTTCATTTCATTTTGTTTCATTTACAGTGGTACCTCAGTTCACGATCTTAATCTGTTCTGGAAGTCCGTTCTTAAACCGAAACGGTTCTTAAACTGAGGCGCGCTTTCCCTAATGAGGCCTCCCACTGCTGGTGCCCTTCCACCATTCAGATTCCGTTCTTAGACTGAGGTAAAGTTTGCAAACCAGGATGCTACTTCCGGTTTTGCAGAGTTTGTAAACCGAGTAGTTCATAAACAAGGCTGTTCTTAAACCGAGGTACCACTGTATTTAGTTTATATCCCTTCCTCCTAAAAGAGCCCAGGGAAGCAACTACATCAGTGCATTTTTGGGGGGGAGGGGGAATTAAGACATTTCAGAATCATGTATCACAGCCCCTAACTTCAAAATGTTTTAATGATGTTATAGGGTAACATTCTCTCCCAGGAACAAGATTTTATGAACTTTTCTTGGCAGACAAGCCATCCTTTGTGCTCATTTATTTGAGGTAGTTGAGTGGGTATGAAATTTTATATTGCAGGACTTCAGGCAAACTTTTAAAATTTCTAGTAGGTAAGAATATGAAGCTCCAGTTATCAAAAGAAGGTAATTAAATTTCTAGTGATGGTTCGGTGAACTCTGTGTGCTTTGTCACATCTGTGAAGGCTCCTCACTCCCTGGGTTAAAAAGTGGTTGCTATGGTGTAACTAGCAGTTATGACATCATAAAGCAAGCTGATGTTAGCCTTTGAGTGGGTGGATTAGATAATGATTTGACTTGGTCTACCAGCTCATACCAGGGACAAGCAGCTATTTAAATGCAGGAGTTTCACAGTGAAGCCCAGTAATTTGCCCATTGCACCTTGCTGGTCCATAAAATTTGTATGCCAGCAAAGAATCGTCAACATTTATATCCATTCAGTCAGACTTCAGCCTTATTCCTAACACCTGGGTGAGTAATGACCTAATAAATCTTCAGCTATACTTTATTCATTAATGATCAATAACTGTCATCCCTCCCTGTGTTTTAAAGACAAAAGTCTAGTGTTACTTCTATAAACCTTTTGGCCTTTGGTGAATATCCATCAGTAATGTTTAAAAGTTATATAGCACTTTTTGAGTGTTCAGAAGCTTTTCACATGCATTTGCCTCAATAACAGCAGTATCATAATCTTATTGCAGATCTGAAGTTGAGAGATGGTGGCTTGCCCATAGCCACCTGATGATTTTGTGCCTGAGGCAAGTCAGGATTCTGAACTGGAGGCTGTCGAATTCACACTTCAGACACGCTGGAATCTCAGCTACATAATGCATGACTAGTGGTCATGCAACCTTTGTTTAAAAGCCTACAAGGAAGAAGATTCCACTACCTCGCATGGGAATTTGTTCCATTGCCAGAAAGTTCTTCCTGAGGTTTAGTCAGAATCTTCTTTCTTGTAACTTGAAGCCATTGGTTCGGATCCTAGCCTCTGGAGCAGGAGAAAACAAGCTTGCTGCCTCCTCCGTGTGACAACGCTTTAAATATTTGAAGATGGCTGTTGTATCTCCTCTCAGTCGCCTTCTTAACAGGCTAAATATACTCAATCCCCTCAACTGTTCCCCATAAGGCTTGGTTTCCACACTCTTTATCATCTTGGCTGCCCTCCTCTGCACATGCTCCACCTTGTCAACATCCTTCTTAAATTGTGGCACCCAGTACTCCAGGTGTGGTCTGTCCAAGGTTGAATAGAGCAGGATTATTAAATGCCTGGAGAACAATAAATTCCTCTTCACTGGGCATGGAAGACTGGACACTGATAGAAGCAACTCCCAGCTGATCTGAGAGCAAGTTCATAGATGGTGTCTTGGCCAGCCTGCTTCTCCTAATACTCACTCACACAAGGCAGTCGATGTCCCATTGCATTAATAAGCACACCATAGCAAATATGACTTCCAAGGGGTAGAATACTATGGCTGTGCCCTGATTGGCTGATTCAAATACCAAGGTTCCTGTTTGGAGCAGTGGCAGTTGGCTGAAGGGAGTCGGTTGGTGAGGTGTGGCAAGAGGGAAAGTGGAACAGCAATGGTGTGCTGGTCCCGAGGGTTAACCATGCAGCAAGGTCCGAGTCCAGTCCAAGGTCGAGGGTGCGGTTTGGAGGCTGTCCGTCAAAGCTGAAGCGGTGTCTAAGGCAGGGAGTCGGGTGAGGTCAGGAACTCTGGCAGAAGAGCAGGACAGGGTGCAGGCAAGAACAGGCTACCAACAACGTTGCTCCCGCAACCTGGGACTGGGCTGGTTGGTTTTTATCTGCCCCGAGGCATAGGGCGGCCCCGGTCCACAGGTGACTCGTCTCTCCTGGCCTGGAGGCGAGCACTCCTCCTGCGGGAACTTAGTTCCCTCCGCCTCTCTGCCTTGAGCCTCTGCAGCTCAGGAGAGGCTGGAGGGTTACCGGATCCAGAGGCAACCTCAGCTTCCCCTGACGGGGCTGAGAGTGGAGCACCTGCAGGCCGTGGGTCCTCCATCACCTCAGGAGCCAGAGCAGACTCAGCTGGTACCTGCACCTGAGGATCCAGCACAGGTGAGGACCCTTCAGGCTCAATCCCCAACCCCGGCTCTTCTGGTTTTGGAGGCGGGGACTCCTGTACAGGCTGGGATTCCTCAGGTTCAGCCTCCATGTCCGAATCCGAGGCCATCACAAATGGACTTTCTGCGAGGAAACTATAAGTGTTTAACTGCATCGGTCAGTAGCAGTCTCCTTTTCCTATCTTCTTCACCCTGTGGACATGGGCTTTAAATCTTCAATAGCAAAGGGCCACAACCCAGAAAGCTACATCAGGCAGGCATGGCTCACTGATGAAGCAAAGTGAAGCGCTCGCCTCAAGCAGCAGAAGCCCATGAGGTGGCATCCACCACCCACCCCATTGCCTCTGTCAGCAGCAGAGAAGCACCATCACCTGCCAGGGGCAGAGGAAGGGGTATGTGGTGGGGACGGACCTCCCCGGGTGTCTTTGCTGAGGGGGTGACATTTGGCACGCCGCCCGCCTGCGACTCCCAAGCCTGCCCCGAGCCATCAGGGGAAGGGGGAGCTGCACTGTTTTGCCGGCAGCATTCCCACCTTCCAACTTCATTTTGACAGCTTGGGGGAGGCTTGGGAGTCGCAGGTGGGCGGCACGCCAAATGTCCGCAATTGGCAGCTCGTTCCGCCCCTGTGGGTAGCTAACTCCGCCCCTGGCTACAGGGCGCGTGTGCACCTGAGCAGCTATCCCACGCCTGGGAGGGGACCCTCCGCATCCTGCCCCCTTCAGGAGCACCCACTGCCCCCCTTGGGAGCATGCCCTCCCTGGGCAGTGCAGGCATATGCTTCGCTGCTGCCGGCAAAAGCACTGCTGTCACCAGCAGCAGTGGATTACAGCAAGATCTCACCAAAATCTTGCAAGATTTCAACAGAAGTGGGAACCACTGTCAGTGCAAAGCAGGTAGGAGGGGTGCAAAGAGGTAGCAGCAAGTGGGGGGCGGGGGGTCACATTCCCGTTTTGCCTCAAGAGGTACAATGGAGACATGCTGTCCCTGACTTCAGGTGTGCTTATAGGCCCTGCATGTGTTAAGTGGGACCCCCCTCTTTGGACAGGGTGGCTTCTAGGCTTTTGAAAGTTTGGTGACTCTCAGAAAGTGGCTTTCTGTGCCTTTTTCCACAGAGCGTCTTTTCTAATGGGCAGTTTACTGTGTGAAAGCTGAGGTGGTACAGTCAGTGCCACAAGGGGGCTCTACCACACTGAATTGGCTCTTGACCCAGAGATGAGCTCAAGAAGAAGTCATACCCATATACCATACCTTTAGAGCTCTCTTAGGCCATGGCTTCCCTCAAAGAATCCTGAGAGCTGTAGTTTGTTAAGGATGCTGAGAGTTATTTGGTGACTCCCTCACAGACTTACAACTAATTCTGAATGAAAGCTGAGGGCATACACAATTCACACATACATACGTACGTACGTATATACATACAACCAACCAACCAACTATGGAACAGGTTCGTTTGACACTTGGGCAGTCATGAATCTTTTGGGGAAAATATACTGTCACAGGATCTACGCTGACGCCATGATGTATCTGAGCACCATTCAAAGTGATGATGTTGACCTTTAAAGCTCTAAATGGTCTCGACCCTCTATACCTGAAGGAGCATCTCCACCTCCACTGTCCAGCCTGGACACTGATGTCCAGCTCCGTGGGCCTTCTGGTGGTTCCTTCACTATGAGATGTGAAGCTACCAGATACCAGGCAGAGGACCTTCTCAGTAGTGGCACCCGCCCTGTGGAATGCCCTCCCATCAGATGTCAAGAAGACAAAGAACTACAGTACACAATTTTTAGAAGGCATCTGAAGGCAACCCTGTACAGGGAAGTTTTTAATGGTTGATGTTTTACTGTGTTTTTAATATTTTGTTGGGAGCTACCCAGAGTGGCTGGGGAAACCCAGTCAGATGGGTGGCATATGAATATCATCATCATCATCATTTATGAACAGTACGGAAGACTCATACTCTTAAGTAGCCCCTCAGAAGTATCTGATACGGTCCCCTAGGTTTATGTGAACTTAGCCTTATAGATGCAGAAAATGCCAAAAGGAAGGAGGGGAAACCAATTTAAGCATTGCTTGTGAAAATAGCCCTCCTGGGGAAAAGAGTAGACTGATAATTTTAATAGGTAATGCTGTCTCAAGAACCTTGTTCTACAGATGTAACACCTCTAATTAGAAAGAGCCTGAATTTGGGGCTTAGGAGAAAGCAAAAGGAACAGCTTAATCACATTAGCTGCAAAGCATTTCATTCGCTACGGTGTCTTATACACTGGAGCTTTCTCAAGCAGAAGGCAGTCATGGTGCCGAACCATTCTTTTGCCCCGACTCCCACCTTCCCTCCTGTTTATACTCATTCTAAGTAATGAAAGTCCTTCTCTAAGGACTCATTTAGCTCAACATCCAGCCTGTCCCAATTAGTAAACATTTTGCATCACTGATCTCACAATTAATAGGACAATAGTCTTCTAGCTAGTTGTGACATATTGACTACATCTCAAACACTATTAATATCCCGTTGTCGGGGGACAATGCATACACACATTACAGTTGTCACATTTTTAAATTATGAGCATCCATTCCCCAGTTGAATTCACTTAAAATTGTTTACGTATGTTGATGTAAATTGATTGATTGCACCCAGGCGCTCTGTTTTCTTCAAAATTACATCACCCAGTTTCACTGTGAGTTGGTGTTATATATACACGTACATTCCAGACACCAGGCTTGTTGGCTGGGCTAGCAGCATTTTGCTTGAGAGCTTCCAAGTACCACGTCTGCTGCAGAAGCAACAGGCGGGAAAGGTTTTTCTTTTCTGAGTATCGCTTTGTTTCTTATCGTTGAAACTGGAGTTTGGATAAGGTTTGGCAGCTGCTGAGGCCCAGATCCAATAAGGAGGCAGCTTCCTGGCTGGCATTATTTGCCACTAGTTTGGTTCTCACTTGATCGCACTCCATAAAGCCTTGCAACTGCATTGAGATGTTCTGTTTTCTTTTTGTTTCACAATCAAGCGGTATATACGTTTTATGAAATAAACAGAGTCCGGGGTTCGGTAACACCAACCTGAAATCATTGGGTGAGGCCATTCAGAGATTTAGAAGCATGCACAAAATCCCTCTTTTTCATCATTCTGGTAGAGACAAAGAAAGCGCTTAATCAGTGTCTTGGATCCATACTGGACTGGATGAGGGTCAAAAAAATGAAGCTCAGTACAGGCCAGAAAGGAAGATGGTGCTGTTGATTTTTGCTTCATCTAACCTGGAATGTGGCATTCAACTGATTTTGGATTGAATTGTACTGCCCCTGAAGGATTAGGTTTGCAGACTGGAGGTGTTGAGAGATCCTGTATTGTGGCATTCGTGGTGAATATATACTTTCCACCAAAATCTGGTGAGCCCACTGCACCCCCTCCTGGTCAGAAAACGCCTCACCACGGTTTCCCATGCCCTGCTAATTTCCAAGCTAAAATTATGGTAATCCAGTGTACATGTGGCTACCTTTGAAGACTTCTCAAGAAAATGTGGTTAGTCCAAAGTACGATTGCTCAACTACTAGATGGGAAAGAACAAAGGAAACATATATCTTACAAATAGGCCTTTGTCCACAGGGCTTCCCTCTCTCTGAGGTTCTATGGGAGAGTATGTTATCCTGACTGTGAAATGCCCTCTGCAAAGAGACTTGCCTGGCCTGGGTTCTCCGGGGGGGGGGGGGCAGAGGGCAGCTACCTCCGCTAAATCGAGTAAATAAAAAATACTTAACTAAAAGTGGAAATTGTAGAAATATTTTGACAGATTTTTCTGAGCACTTGGGGGTCAAAAGAAAGTAATTTAAAACCACTGTTGTTGAGACATTTCATTCTGAATCTGCTAGGCAGAACCAGAGGATGATGACAGGTGAGTGTCCTGCCTCCACCCCCAACATATATCTTGGTGTGGGGTTTGCCTCCTAGGTGGGTCATAAGGAAAGGGTTAAATGAGTGTGATGTGATTGGCCAGTGAGAGCCCAAGGGGAGGAGTTAAAGTGAGAGTTGGAGTTGTGTGAAAGTCAGTTGAGAGTGGGGAGTTGGAGAAGGAAGAGGGAGGATAAGTCTGTGGGTTGGTCGAGTTGTGTTGTGAGAGAGTGAGAGGAACTGTTAGGTGGAGTCAGATAGATAGTTGGGATAATCAGTTTGAAGTTGTTAGGAACGTATAGGACAGTAAAGGAACCAAGATTAAGAAACTGACAAGAAAAATTAACTGAAACCTTAAACTTGTTCATGCTTATAAAAATAAACTTGATTATTTGTTAACGTTAACAACTGTCTGGACTCCGTGTGCACCCGAGGGAAACGGGTTGGTGGCAGCAAAGAGGCAATCACAGTGGTGGCACAGGGATCAATAGACGGTCAAACGTCCGGGGAGCCTGTGTGATCTCCATATCTGGCTACACCCATGTTGCCTGTGCCAGTTTCTGGGTCTTTCCAGAATCAGGGGCCTTTTTATTTTCCAAATATATAATGGATTCACAGATAAAATAATCATGTATACTTATAAACCACAAACCACATACAAATGTATGAAAGCAATTTAATAGTTATTTTTATAAAGAATACTTTGTGTGTTTTTGTCTCAAAGACTCAATAATTTTTTAATTTCCGGATGTATAAAAGATCTTACAATACCAGAATTGACAACATTATCATATTATTCACACTCTTTATTTGGAGACATGCAGATGATGCAGCCACGGTATGTCTTAAAGTAAAGCATGTGGATTAATTTGATGCTCTGCTTTACTGTTCCAATAAAATACAAATGAACATTCATGAACTCCATTTCTCAGGGAGCTTACTGTCTTTTTGTCTGCTCTTTCTGAGTCTAATAAAGTTAAAGTACAATCTGAATCCCCAATCCACCAGGCTGAGGGGAGAGGGGGTAGGATATGGTCATTTGTGTGTGTATGTATGTGTGTTTGTGTGTGTCTGTGTCTGTGTCTGTGTCCCAGTTGAGATGAGTCCATGCCAGCATAAATACTCCTGTCATCAAAAGCCAATTTGCCTTCCAACCACTGCCCAGATCACAACTCTTGCAACTGGGTGGGTATTGTGCCATCTAAAAGGGTGGCACACAGGGGCATGCCCCATAGGAAGTAATGGGAGAGGTGCAATCCCATAAAATTGGGCCATGCCCTCTGAGCATCTACAGCTTAGTACCACTGTGGAATACCTTTGAGAAGCTACCAAGGGCTCTGGCAAAAGGGCAGGAAACAAAGATCTGAATTAAATGAATATTAGTGCTAGCTGGATGGGTAAACAGCTCTCTCCGCCACTTTTTTGCAAACAGCTTTTTCAACAGTGCAAAAGAAACTGCATTGTGATCCAAAGAGCTATTAAAGGCATAAAAAGGTAAAGGGACCCCTGACAGTTAAGTCCAGTCACAGATGACTCTGAGGTTGCGGCGCTCATCTCGCTTTACAGGCCTAGGGAGCCGGCGTTTGTCCGCTCCACAGACAGTTTTCCCGGGTCATGTGGCCAGCATGACTAAGCCGCTTCTGGTGCAACGGAACACTGACACCAGAGCAGCGCACGATTGGTTGATTTAGTTTCCTAACAGAAGACTTCATTGCCATGTTGCAAAGTTCCTTTCTTTCTCAAAGCAGTGCCTTGAGGAAACTGGTGTTTGAGAAGCAGAGGGCTGCAAAGAAAGTTGTGGTGAATGTGTAAGTAGTTATGTAATTCATTGCATTCTGGCCATTGTTTTTGAATCTTGTGGCCTACAAATTGGACTGGGTGCAATATATACATTTAGGTCCCTTGTGCAGAAGTGATTCTATATCGTAGAGAACATAATTCACAGTTTAACAAAACTGAGTTTCCATTCATCTGCTTTCATTCTTCTTGGTGATACGATGTCTTGGGTTTTTGGCAGGTGATGTGATCAAGTAAGTAACCTTGAGCTGTCACTACTGTTGTTGTTGTTGTTGCAAAAGTACATTACATACAGAACATGGAAGGAGAAAGTTCTCTTTTGAAAGCAAAAATTGAATGGTTTCTCCTTTATATTCCCTTTTCCTGCTTTGACAGCCATTGTGCCAATAAGCATCCTTGCTTACTCAGAAACTTGTTTCAAAAAGAATAATTGCAAAATGGCATCCATGTTTCCAAGGAACTGGGACTCATGCATGTAATTGCTCAAATTAATGACAGGACTGGGATGGAGTGTTTGCTCTCAGAACAAAGCCATCTTGTTAAAAAATGCTACGTGCAGACAACACACAGCAAATTGCTGAACCAGCCTTTTCTACAGCATGATTGATGACCAAAGTATAGGGCAAAATTCATTGTTTATCAAGCATCATGCCAGCTTTGGCATTCACAAAAGCATTTCCTGGATGAGGGCTGAAAAACAGCTATTTTGTTAGTTTCAAAAAGTTATATACTGCTGTGTATTTAAATGCAGAAAGGTTAAAGAATGTTGAAGTAGAGACAGGATATTCAGTGCTGAAAAGATACAAAGTAGAAAACTCGAATTTGTACTCTGAGATCTTCCAGAATCTATTATCCTTGCTGCCACAAGAGGAGCTTGTATGTATATGTACAGGCAGTGGCAGTTTTGCATGGAGGTTGCATTCCTGAGCACCACACGTGTCAGTGGAGGAGATTAGTTCTCAGTTTAAAGGGGCAGTGCTTGCTTTTGAGGTGTGCACCCCTGGTATGTCGTCTTCTTCTTCTTCTTCTTCTTCTTCTTCTTCTTCTTCTTCTTCTTCTTCTTCTGACAAATTGGCAAAGTCAGGATGTTTGGATCTTCCAGGAAGGAGTCGTCAGTCTCTGTGGGTATTGGCAAGAAACATTGAGAGCAATTGGTAGAGGAGTTACTGTTTCTTGGTGTATTCCATTTAAGTAAGAACCTGCAAGATGGGTTACCTCAATGGCTGCATCCTAAGATTGTCCAGGAGAACTTGCGCCACACTTTTCAGGGCTTGTGCTATTTCAGGATGACACACTTGATACAGGAGTGTCCAGGTACTGGGTCGTGAAATCCCCCAAACTACTGCATATCGATAATCAGAGCCTGTTACATACTTAACATTACATATTATCAAATCTACTAATTTGTTCAACACATAGCAGGTAATAGATCTTTGAATATCCCATGAAAATTTGAGCATTCAAAGGAAGTCCAGAGAAGATTCAATCTCAAAATTCGCAGAGGACAATGCAGAGGAGACATTCTGGGCAACAACTTCTCCAAGACCTTCCAGTTACTGCCTTTCAGAACATAACAATTTCACTTTCCCCTCTGCTTTTGGTGGCTCCAAGTCTGCACAGCGGCAAAATTGTTGCCTTGGATACCCAGTCACCTTGCATCATTTTTTTTTTAATAGAACTGTGTGATCTGTGCCAGTAACTTGATCATCACGACTTTGCATAGATGTAACATTCCCGAGCAAAAGGCAATTGCTTAGGTGACACTCAAAGTGGTGCAGATTCACCAGAATTGCTTAGCAAAACAGCTACTGGAGGGGGGGGGCTGCGCTGCTGCAAGCATTCATTACCATAATAATTGTGACATGAACTAAGTTGCAGGGAATGTAAACTATTACAGAATGTCCCAGTTCTTTATTGTTCCCCCTGCTTTCTTCTGTAGAGAATAAAAGCAGCCTATTAGTATGGATGTTGCCATTGCCTGATTGAGCTTGTAGTGTCTGCAGTGGAAACGGCAGATTCTGTGTTGTGGATCATTGAGAAAGAAATCAAAATCAAAGCTGGTTCCAGTATCCTCAGAAAAGGATATCGGAAAAGGTACAGAAAAGGGCAGCCAAAACAATCAAGGGACTGAAGCAACTCCTCTGTAAGGGAAGGTTACAATATTTTTGGCTTTTTAGTTTAGGAAAATAAGGCTGGGTGGACAGGGACAAGACATGGTATGCAGAAAGTGAATAGAGAGAAGCTTTTCTCCCTCTCTCTTAATACTTGAACCCAGGATCATCTCCAGTGAAGCAGAATGCTGGGAGACACAGAGCAAAGGCAGTGT
Source organism: Podarcis raffonei (assembly GCF_027172205.1). Classification (NCBI taxonomy): domain Eukaryota; kingdom Metazoa; phylum Chordata; class Lepidosauria; order Squamata; family Lacertidae; genus Podarcis; species Podarcis raffonei. Next base: position 25,443,709 of record NC_070606.1, read on the forward strand.
ACCAAAAGTATGGAAGTTGCTTCCATTAGCTGCAATAATGGCCTCCAGATTGGATGGCTTAGACAAATTCATGGAGGATGAAGCTGTCAATGGCTTTTACAGTAACTGTGAAGGCTGGGTGCAGAATCAGCGGTGGGATGCCTCTGAATCTGAGCGAATAGGAGCAATAGAGTGCTATTGTACCCATGCCTTGCTTGTTACCTGTCTGGCCACCGTGGGACCAGCTAGGCAGGCCTTTGATCTGACCTAGCAGGTCTTTTCTTATAGAGCACATTGTCATATTTGTAAGAAGCTGTACTGTTTGTTTCTTCATTTTTAAAAAAAGCTGTAGTAAAATGTAGCTTACTATTTAAGTTCTTTTCTTCTTCAGGGCCAGCTCAAGTTAAATCACTGTCCTAGGTGAACAAAGTCCTCACCAGGAATCCCACTGATATGAGTTGAGTGGTTGCAAAGATGTGGAGATAAAAGACTTCTAATTGCTGATGCCCATGAGAATAACTGTGGCAAAATTATGTCAGAGTGGATTATCATATTCTATGGAGGATCCCTGAGCAGGATTCTTAATTTCTGTTAAATCTTGCTTGCCGAATTTACTTTTAATGTGTGGGTTTTTTGTGGGGTTTTTTCGTCACAGCTAATTAACAGGCCAGGGACTCAGTCTGGCTCTCTAATGGCTCCCACCTAGCCATCAGCAGAGCATCCAGTTTCAAGGACATCTCTCTTAGGAACCTCAGCAGAAAAGCAACAGGCTCTTTTCACGCCCACAGTCTCCAGTATGAGAGGCAGCAGAAGCTCAGGCAGACGTCTTTTGTGCATCTCAGCTGCTCAAAGCAGAGGGGAATGTTTATGTAACCTTCTCCCTCTTTAGTGTGAATAGCAATGGATGCTTAGGAATGAGCTTCTGAAGGCCAAACTAGACAAGATGGCAGCCAGTCTGTGCAGCTTTCCCCATTATTGGAGCTCAGCTGAGGAAAATTAGCTGCTAAAACCAGAACCTACTCTTTCCATGTGGTTGGGGCAGGCATGCTGGTCTGCTGCCATAATGTCTTGTTTGGTGCTGAGGTGCGTAAGGGGAGAGCTCATATCCTTATGCTCTGTACTGATCCTGCTTGCACAGGCTGCCCATTGGGTCCTTCTGGTCAGAAAGAGATATAAAAGGCTTCCGTCTGAGGTGGAGACTTTGCCTGATCAACAAGGTATTCCTGGCTCTGTTTCCTCACCCCAGATCCTTACCTTGCTCCCTTTCTGACTCACCTTTGCCTGCTTCCCACTTCTCAGCATCAGTTATTATGCACATTGCATGGACTTTGGAGGGGCAGAGAAGGAGGATAAACAGTCCATTGCCTGTCTTAAGGAGCGAAATCAACATGGCTGGTTCTTCTGTTCAACATGTGGCTCTCATTAAAAATCAGTACAGTGGTACCTCGGGTTAAGTACTTAATTTGTTCCGGAGGTCCGTACTTAACCTGAAACTGTTCTTAACCTGAAGCACCACTTTAGCTAATGGGGCCTCCTGCTGCTGCTGCGCCGCCGGAGCACGATTTCTGTTCTCATCCTGAAGCAAAGTTCTTAACCTGAAGCACTATTTCTGGGTTAGCGGAGTCTGTAACCTGAAGCGTATGTAACCTGAAGTGTATGTAACCCGAGGTACCACTGTATGTACAACCCACAGTGAAGATGCCCTATCACCCTGATTGTACCCACAGGGTCATTTATTTATTTTTTGAACATCAAATACAATGACTGAATCTGTGCAGTTTCATTGCTGTAGTTTCTGGGCATTATATGAAATGATTTGGGCTTTGAAAGTCAGGATCCACATTGTGACATAAAAGGTTGAGCCACTGGCTCAGCTGCTTTTGCATTCATGAAAAATGATGACAAGGAAACCCCAGCTAGACACACATGGTGACAGCTCCAAAAGCAATATATTAGTGAGTGTTATTGATAACTGCATGCCGGAGCATCTAAGCATCCAGTGCTGAGTTAATCGTGATTGAAATGACGGGAAAATAATAAACTCCATGGAATGATATACTGCATTTTCTGCAAATGGTTGCATTTCAAGTGCTTCTCCCTCTTGGTTGTCATCAAGCAATTAAGATTGCATATTCTCCAGAGGCTCCAGGGTTCTGTATTTCTTGGGGCTCTTTTCTGATGAAGCCTTGGATATAGTCCTACTTCATTTGACTTGCTTTCCCGAGTGACATCAGGAGCTCCCCCCACTTCTTTTTCTTTTATTATTATTTTTTATTTATTTTAAAACATATTGTTTAACAAACATTCCACCAAATTTCACCTCTTATACAATCTTTTTGGACTTCCATCAGCGCCTCTGTAGATCTTCCATGTTTATTATTTCTTCTGCATTTCTTAAATTCATATTGCCTTTAATTATCATAGCTAATATTATCCTTTTTGTTCAATAATGCAATAATACAAATTATTCCCCTCACAAAACTTCCTGCAAACCTACAAATGTAATCTGGTCATCACAATTACTTTTCATATAGTCCGTAAATTTATGTCAATCTTCTGTGAATCTCTGGTCCGCCAATTTTGAATTCTTCCCGTTAGTTTATCTAATTCTGCATAGTCCATCAGTTTCATCCTCCAATCTTCTTTCGTCGGTAGTTCTTCCCCCCCCCACTTCTTTTTCAAAGCCTTTCTAGCTATGTATACACTATACCTTTAAAGCACATTCACAACACATTCCCCCCCTCAAAGAATTATGGGCACTGTAGTTTATTAAGGGTTGCTGGGAGCTGTCACTCTGTGAGGGTAGAACTACAGTGCCCAGAATTCTCGGTGTGAGTGTGTCTGCTTCAAATGTGCTTTAAAGGTATAATAGTCTCATTCAGCTCTTGGCTAGGGAAGGAAGGAATAAACCTTTCTCCTCAGGGAAAACCTCCCTTTCCAGTGCCTATGATTAAATAGAGGAAAAAGCACAGATATAGTTGCACACTACACACTTAGCATAATATGCAAGAAAGGGATTCTTCTTCTTTAAAGAGCATTCTCTTGCGGCTGCTTAAAGGAGGATATTGACTGTATTGAATAAAAGCTGATCAAAGCGAAGAGTTTGGAAATACTGGGGCGGCGGCGGGGTGTTCATGAAAACCGTGTAGCATCTTTGTTTGATATTCTCATGAATTAACAATTAGACTGGAGGGCAGAGCTGTGTAGTGATCAGAGTGGGCGGAGGTCTTTCTGTAAAGCCAGCCCTCGAGTGTAATGTTATATCAGGAGGCAGAAACAGCAGCAGGAATTTCGTTACCTAATTTTGCGGAGGATTCAAAGAGGACATGAATACTAAACTCCAGTAGTAACCACAGTTACTTCCTTTTTCTTGAGTTTCCTTTAATCTTTACAGGCTGTACCTTAATGCGATCAATTCTTGTCTCCCTGCTTCTTCTGCATCTCTCTTCTCTGCATAAACGCAGCCCTGGAGGCCTCCCTGTCTGGATATCAGGATACTGCCCTAACTATGCCTCTTTCTCAGGTGGCAACAGCTGTCACTGGCCCTGATCCGAACCCTCTTCAAGTGCTTTTCTGTGGCATTAAACTGTGATAGAGAGGTGTGTGCATGAGAACATAAGAAGAGCTCTACTGGATCAGGCTGATGACCCATCTAATCTAGCATCCTGTTCTCATAGAGGCTGACCAGATACCAGGATTTGAGCACAACAGCACTCTCTCCTCCTGTGGTTTCTAGCAACTGGTATTCAGAAGGATATAGCCTCTGGCTATGGAGGCAAACACAGTCATCCTGGTTAGTAGCCACTGAAAGACTTGCCCCCCTTGGATTTGTCTAATCATCTTTTAAAGTCATCCAAGCTGGTGGCCATCACAGACCCTCCAAGTGTCCCTATTTTCTAGGGACAGTCCCTGATTTACAGAAGCCATCCCAATTTCTGATTTGATCCTAGAATGCCCCGCTTTTCCTTAGGATGTCCCTATTTTCATCAGAGAAATGTTGTAGGGCATAGAGTTATGGAGCCCCCAGCCAAGGAGATAAGTAACTATACAACCTTTAGAAGACACCTGAAAGCAGCCCTGTATAGGGAAGTTTTTTAAATGTTTTGTTATGTTTTTATATATGTAGGGACTCAGCTACATTAGCCATGTTACAACGCTATAATTGTGGTATAAACATGCAAAACCAGATGGAGGTGTAGAGCATTTTGTTTATGTGGTTTTACATACAGTGTTTTTTCTTTTGTTAAAACAAAAATTTTTTTCCTTCCAGTAGCACCTTAAAGACCAACTAAGTTAGTTCTTGGTATGAGCTTTCGTGTGCGTGCACACTTCTTCAGATACACTGAAACAGAAGTTGCCAGATCCTTCTATATAGTGAGAAGGTGGGAATGGGTGATTGGCAGATAGCTGTGATGAGCCTGTTGACGACTCTTAACGACTGCAATAGGTCTTATAGGAAAAAGCAAGGGGTGAGAAGGTGAAAAATGGCTTTGTCATGTATAATGAGATAAGAATCCAATGTCTTTGTTCAGACCAGGTCTCTCCATGGTTTTAAGTTTGGTAATGAGTTGCAATTCAGCAGCTTCTCTTTCCAGTCTATTTCTGAAATTCCTTTGTAGTAAAACAGCTACTTTGAGATCTTGTATAGAATGTCCTGGGAGATTGAACTGTTCTCCTACTGGATTCTCTGTCTTGTGATTCTTGATGTCCGATTTATGTCCGTTTATTCTTTGGCGTAAGGTTTGGCCTGTTTGTCCAATATAGAGAGCTGAAGGACACTGTTGGCATTTGATGGCATATACAATGTTAGACGATGAGCAATTAAATCGGAGATGGTATGTGTGATGTTGTTGAGGCCAGTAATGGTGTTGTCCGGGTGTATGTGGCAGCAAAGTTGGCATCTGGGTTTATTGCAGGCTCTGGTGCCAGTGTCCGTGTTACGTCTGGTTGTAATATTATTGTGGGTTAGGAGTTGTTTAAGATTGGGTGGCTGTCTGTAGGCAATGAAAGGTCTTCCTCCCAGAGCTTGAGAAAGAGAACTATCATTGTCCAGGAGAGGTTGTAGATCTCTGATGAAGCGTTGTACTGTTTTAACTTGGGAGCTGTATGTGATGACTAGAGGTGTTCTGTTATTTTCTTTTTTTGGGTCTGTCTTGCAGCAAGTTCTCTCTGGGTATCTGTCTGGCTCTGTTGATCTGTTGTCTAACTTCATCTGCTGGGTATTTTAGTTCTAAAAAGGTTTGCTGTAGATCTCTTAGGTGAGAGTCTCTGTCTGTAGAATTGGAACAGATACGGCTGTAACGTAGTGCCTGGCTATATACAATGGACTGTTTGGTATGTTTGGGATGGTAGCTAGAGGCATGTAGATATGTTTGTCGGTCAGTTGGTTTACGGTATAAGGTGGTGTCTATGCGCCCATCCTGTATTTTTATAGTAGTGTCCAAAAAATGTATTTCTTGCATAGATTGATTCATTGTTAGGTTGATTGTGGGGTGAAAATCTTTCTTTTGTTGTAATGATTTAATTTATGACTTATAGTGGTTTTTTTTCTGTGTGTAGATCCAGTCTTGGAAGCTGCCCAGTGTGGTGGGAGCAACCCAGCCAGATGGGTGGGGTATAAATAATAAAATTATTGTTATTATGATGATAGAATAGAACATCCCTATTTTCATCAGAGAAATGTTAGCGGGTATGCCATCAATGCCTCCTGTGTGCTGCATGAAGAAGCACTTTCTTTTATCTGTCCTGAATCTTCCAACATTCAACTGCATTGGCTGACCATGAGTTCTAATGTTATAGGGGGGTGTGTGAAACTTTCCTCTCTCCACTCTCTCTATGCCGTGCATCAGGAGGAACGCGGGTGGCACTGTGGTCTAAACCACTGAGCCTCTTGAGCTTGCCAATCAGGTCAGCAGTTCAAATCTCCATGACGGGGTGAGCTCCCATTGCTCTGTCCCAGCTCCTGCCAACCTTGCAGTTCAAAAGCACACCAGTGCAAGTAGATAAATAGGTACCGCTGTGGCGGGAAGGTAAATGGCGTTTCCATGCGCTCTGGTTTCTGTCACAGTGTTCCGTTGCACCACAAGTGGTTTAGTCATGCTGGCCACATGACCCAGAAAGCTGTGCGGACAAACACATGCTCCCTTGGCCTGAAAGTGAGATGCACCACAACCCCATAGTCGCCTTTGACTGGACTTAACCGTCCGGGGGCCCTTTAACTTTTTAATTTTATGTATTATTAAAAGTATTATTTTATGCCCTTCTGTCATGTTGTTTCTTAGTTGCCTTTTTTCCTAACCTAAAAAGTCTCAAATGGTGCAAACTTTCCAAAAAGTGGAGTAGTTCCATCCCCTTCAATCAATTTGTATAGAAACTTTTGACTATGCAAAGATGGAATGTAGCCTACTGTACAAAGTTAAGAGTCACATCTTTTGCTCCCCTCGTTTCTTCTTCTTCTGGCCATGTCCTCTTTTGACTCTGGCCTCACCCACCACTGGCACGTGGTCCTTGAAAGACTGACCCTGGAAGTGTGTGTGACCCATGGACTGTTCCTCATCCTTGGTCTAAAGCGGTGCTTTCCAAACTCGGATCTCCAGCTTTTTGGACTACAACCCCCATCATCCCTAGCTAGTAGGACTGGTGGGCAGGGATGATGGGAATTGTAGTCCCAAACAGCTGGCAACCCCAGTTTGGGAAACCCTGGTCTAAAGCCTTACTTGGGGTCAAATGATACACAAATGTCATTTGTAGTCACCTGACAATCCTCTTTTAAAGAGGTTTGGTGAGGTCGTGAGAAGCAGTGGGTTGAGGGAAAGGTTAAAGCATCCATTGCCCATGTGTTGCTTCCAGGATTGTACTCAGGGGTTGGTTAGACTGGCACCCGCCAAGGATGCAGGCCCTATGTGTGTGTGTGTGTGCACGTGCATGCATATGTAAAAATCATGCTTCTTCACTCTGGCTCGCAGTGACTAGGAGCCTGCCCACCTGTCTGTGCGCTCCCTAGGCTGCTCCTCTGCATAGCCGGGTGAGGTGTGCAGGCTCCTCTGGGTGCTGGGGCAGAAGGGAAAGCAGCAAGAGGAGGGAGGGAGGAAAGCAGGCAGGTACAGACGACAGAGGAAGAAGAAGAGGAGGGGGGCAGCAGCAGCAGAGCAGACGCAACCCCAATGGCCATGGAGGATGTCACTGGCTGAGTGCAAAATATACTTTTTTGAATTTCTGGCCCATGGTGTCTCCTGGATTCAGAGGCACCAATACAGTGCCTTGCCAAGGGTGCAAAGGAGCCGGGACACGCCTCTGGTTGCTTCTCTGCTCCCAGTTGTGCCATTCCAGATGGGTGTCAGTGAAGGGAGAGTTGCTTCTGCAACTCATGTTGTCGTGCAACATGTGTGGTCCTTTGTTCCTGATTCTTGACATTCTCATGCCCAAGGGATTTGTTTTATTTATTTATTTATTTGCAAATTTATATCCTCCACTTTCATAACAATCTAGCAATACAGAAATGGGTGGCCATATGTCATATGCAAGTACTAATCTCTCTGCACTCAAATGTTCTCTCTTTTATTTATGTAGTTATTTGGTGCATTTATTACCTGCCCTTCGCCAGAAGGTCCCAGGGCGGGTTTTACAATAATAAAACAACACAGGGCTGCACTTAAATAGCCAGAAACTGCTAGAATCGCTTTGTCATAACTGGTATAAAATCACTAACTGCAAGGTGAAGCAACCAATTGCACATTCCTCAAAGCTTGGGGGGAAAGGTACATCTTAGCATACTATACTACCCTGAACATGCCCAATCTCATCTGATCTTGGAAGTCAAGCAGGGCCAGGCCTGGTTAGTACTTGGATGGGGACCATGTTTTTGCATTTATGACAGTGAAATAAAGCTTTCCTCTGTTCCTTGATATGCCAGGCAGAATCCAGACCTTTGCTGTAGCCCAGAAGATGGTTTTGCTGTGAATTCTAGACTTCTGTAGGCTTTTTGGTGGGGCTGGGGATAAGTCACTATCCAAATAAATTTTGCATTGACCTTACATGCATACATACCCTCCAACATTTCTCCAATGAAAATAGGGTCCCATTCCATAATGATAATTTTACTATTTATACCCCCCACATCTTCCTGGGTTGCCCCAGCCACTCTGGGCGGCTTCCAACATATATAAAAAACATTAAAACATCAAACATTCAAAAAACCTTCCCTATACAGGATTGTCTTCAGATGGCTCGGATAACTCCATACCCTCCAACATTTCTCCAATGAAAATAGGGATGTCCTAAGGAAAAGCGGGACATTCCAGGATCAAATCAGAAACCAGAATAGCTTCCCTAAATCAGGGATGTCGCTGGAAAACAGGGACACTTGGAGGGTCTGTGCATGGGGTTTTGTGACATCCAGAGCTCTCCACATTGAATGCATCATAGGCCTATCACGTGCCTTGGTCAAAGTGAACATGCATCTAGCTTTGTGTGTTTTTTTTTAAATACAGTGGTACCTCAGGTTACAGATGTTTCAGGTTACAGACTCTGCTAACCCAGAAATAATATCTCGGGTTAAGAACTTTGCTTCAGGATGAGAACAGAAATCGCGCGGCGGCAGCGGGAGGCCCCATTACCTAAAGTGGTACCTCAGATTAAGAACAGTTTCAGGTTAAGAACGGACCTCTGGAATGAATTAAGTTCTTAACCTGAGGTACCACTGTAAAGGCATTCTCATCTGAAGATTTAAAATTGCATACCCACTTTGCAGAATAATATAAAACCTTTAAGAAAATAAAAGCAGCTAGAGGCGAAGAGGCATGCAGAGGCCCAAGAAAGAGCTGTGGACGTAGGGGAGCTTTATTTGCCATGATTGGGGCCCTCTAGGAAACTCACCCAACCAACCTGCTGCTGCTGGGTGTGTGCAAAGAAGCTGACTTGAGTGCTGAACGGGACACAGCTGTGACCGGGCCTGACACACAGCTCCATTAACCTTGCTGCCTTCTCATGAAAACAAACCTAGAGAAGGAGAGACCAGGGTGGTATCAGCAATCTCTCAGTGCTCTCTTCATTGTGAGAATTTTTTTGGGAGGGGATTGGTGAGTATGTTTGAGTTCAGGGTTCATGGGTGGAGTCTGGGTTGAGAGGTATTGAGTGGGGAGGAAGCAGAAGGAAGTGCTAGGAGTCTATGCCAGTTGTCTATTTTTTGCAACATTCGGTGTTACAAAAGTTTTGCTATATTAAGCCGGTACAGAAATGGTCTAAATAAGCATAAAATCTATTACCATTTTTATTTATACAGGCTTTTGTTTTCAGGAGTGAACGAGAGGTGTATGTTTTGTGGCTTGCAGCTTTTGTGTACTTATCTCTTACCAAGGCTACTCTTTTAGTTAAGATAATGTAAGAAGCAGCCCAAAGAGACACCAGAAAATTGCTTCCTATTTGCAGGTTGAAGCAAGCCTGCTTTACAAACAAGAAGGGAAGGGAAGGGAAAATGACAAGCAAAAATTTATGGAGGCTTTTGCCTTGCTTATTGAGACAAACAATGATTTTTGCAAACAGGGGATGGCACTGTTGTACTGCTGCTTTCTCAGCCCTCTGTTTTAAAATGCCTGTTTACAGAAAAGCTTCATATCTACCAGGAAGAAAATAGACAAGCCACTTTTATTACTGGTTCTTTTGGTTTGTTTTTTAAAAATTGTTTTGTGTAAAATATATTACAACCCCTTCCAGAATACAAGTAAGATTGTGTTTTGATAAGCACCCTAAAGGAAAACCTTGGTGTTCCCTATGAATGGATTTTGGACTTGCATTTCTAACCCTCTTAAACTAAAAGTACTTATTGAATTGTCACATCTTAAATGGCCATTTAAGAATGACTCCGGTTTGTGTTATGGGCTAATCACAGAATGAAATAAGTGGTGTATTGCTGATATTCTTAGATGCTTGTGAACTGTAGCATCTATTTTTTTGTTGGGGGGGGGATGGCTGTTGCTGTGAAACCAACAAGAGTATTTTGTCTTGTTATCTATGCATGGAAACACAGGGTGAATTGTGATTGCTTCACTGCTGCAAATAGACAAGATAGAAGCATTGGTTAGAAGCGGAACTTAGTATTGTCGAGGGCAAAATGGGAGGCGGGCTTATGGAGCAACGACACACTTCTTCCCTCCTCCTCCTCTTCCTCCTCTGTGCCATTTTGTTTCCTCCCTTACCTCACAATCCTAGCCAATGAAGGATCATGTTGTGAACAAGTTGATGTCATGCTTCCACAGAGCCAATTGGAACTGGTGATGTACAGTCATTGCTGAGGGAAAGCATTGTTCTAAATGTGTGTTCCCGGGTTGCCTAGGCAGCAGCACAACACGGGGAGTTGGTCACCATTGGTCAGTTGCCTGGAACAGTGCCAGGGTGCTTCCCTGTCCTCTGGGGATGCGATTCAGTTTCTCAGTCCACCACGGAAAGATGGAGAAGCATGGCAATTTTCCTTAGGTTGCTACAGCACAAGAATATTGGGGGGAGGGGGCTGTCTAATCGCTGGGGCAGTGGTGGGGAACTTCAAGCACAAGGAGTAAATGCAGTCCTCCAGGCCTTTCTGTCTGGCTCTTGGGGTTTCTCAGGACATACTCATCCCTCTGCCATTCCCCAGCAAAGGCCTCCTCTGCCCCTTTCTTGACTGCTTTCTGCTGGCTGGGATGTCTTCTCAAACTGTGATAATGCCTCTTAACTTGACCGGAGGGAGCGAGGAGCATGTAGAGAACTCTGAACTGTGTATGGCTTGAATGCACAAAGGCAAGAGCCGCATCTGTTAGTCCTCCCATTTTTTGCCTCTGGCCACACCCCACTACTGGTATGTAGGCCCCTGGATAACCATGGGTGGGTGTGTGGTCCTTTGTTGCAGGAGATTCCTCCTTCCTTGGCCTAAGGGATGCTGCCATGTCTTTTGGCACTGTGGTGCAAGACTGCAGCACATCACCAGAAGATAAGGCAGCATGTTTGTGTTACCTAGGTAACCGAGGGAGTTGCTTTCATCCCTTTTTCCCTAGGCAGTGGGCAAACATAATCATTAGAGGACCCTCCTGGAATATTGACAAAGCAGGGGTGTTCTTTTTCCTTCCAAATGCGCAGCTTGTGAAGGAGGACACAGTGTTAAGTGGTCTGCTCCAGACTCTCCCAAACTGCAGTGACAGGGGAGCTGCTGGCAAGTATTCCTATACCTGTCAGGGGTTGCAGTGGGTATTTATATTATGATGGATGGTACGAAGTGGTATAGACTGTGTGCATCTAACCTGTGGCAAGGGTGAAATAATGGCCACAGGGACATGGATTTGCAGCGCTCCTAAGGAGGAGGAGGGGAAGGGAAGGAATCTTAGCCTAGAGTCAAGACCATGGGTAGGCAAACTAAGGCCCAGGGGCCAAATCCAGCCCAATCGCCTCCTAAATCTGACCCGTGGATGGTCTGGGAATCAGTGTGTTTTTACATGAGTAGAATGTGTCCTTTTATTTAAAATGCATCTCTGGGTTATTTGTGGGGCATAGGAATTCGTTCATATTTTTTTTCCAAAATATAGTCCAGCCCTCCACAAGGTCTGAGGGACAGTGGACCGGCCCCCTGCTGAAAAAGCTTGCTGACCCCTGGTCAAGACTATTGCTTGTTTCCCTAAAGGATAGTGCTGCCTGCTCCCCAGCACAGTAAGGACAAAGGTAAACCGAAACCAAAACCAAAACACCTCATCATGGCATCAGAGGGGATGAGGCTGTGCTCCGTTGGTTGAACATGAGACTCTCAATTTTGGGGTCGGGGGTTTGAGCCCCACGTTGGGCAAAATATTTATGCATTGCAGGGCGTTGGATTAGATGACCCTTGAAGTCACTTCCAGCTCTATAATTCTGTGATTCTATGTGCTCTAGTGCAGACAGGAGCAACTCTAGGATTTGATTGGTGGTCCATTTGCCAAACATGTTGGGCCATCTCTGCGTGAATCATGAGTCTGGCTGGTGACTCCTTCTCTGAGTATCCATAAGGCAGGGGTCCTCTGTGGCCCAAAGAGGTTAGCATCTATAGCTCAGGGAAAGCCCTGAGACAACAGTGACAACATGTCCCAAGCTGACAGCTTCATGGTTGTCCAGGTGACGAGGATAATGCATTTTCTAATAGGGGCAGCTGTCTTTCCCCTACCCCAAGAATACTCCTATGAATGATGCTATTTCATGACGAAGGTCACTCCTGTCAGGACCCTCTGTCCCAAGAATGCTGCTAGGCTGCTGAAGACAGACAAGGTGCTGCTTGAAGGGGTGGCAAAAGCTGTGTGTGGTGAGATAGAAAGACAAAGAAGTGCAGAAAGAGCCCTCAGCAACTTTGTCTTTAAATATTAAACCTGTCTTCAAATGAATCCCTCCAAGTTCCTGAATATTGAATTCAGCTTTAGTTAGGAATGAGGCTGCAACAACTGGGATGCTATCTACCATACTGGCCTGAATATAAGCCTCACTTTCCCCCCAAATTCTGACCATGAAAAGTTAAAGTGCAGGTTATATTCGCGACCTTACGGTATGCAGGCAGGAGCATGGGGCAAACAGTGCCAGGAGCATGGCAAAGTGGTGCCTGCCCTGTGTGTAGTCCCCCATCCTCTCCCCCAAGGCCGGGAAGGGAGAGAGTGAGGAAGGGGAAGGGCCACCGGCAACACAGCATGGTCCCCCCCCCCAGTATGCAGCCAGGAGCAGCGAGGAATGGAACGACTTATATTCGGGTATCTTTTCTTTTTTCTCCCCCCCCTTCCAATTTTAAAGGTGCGGCTTATATTCAGGTGTGGCTTATATTTGGGCCAATACGGTATATTTACTTGACAGTTTGAAATTATTTCAAAGGAACTTAAATGGACAGCTAAAAGAAAGGGAGTGGTGGGATGTAACAGGACCTTCTCTGTGGTGGTGCTCCATCTCTGGAATGATTTTTGAGGTGTGTATTGTGCTAACTTTACTAAGATGCACCTCATTGCTCTGGTCTTTAGTAGGGATTGGGGATTATAAGGAGTCATTCAATGGCTACTGAATATTGCCAGTTCTGAAAGTGTGTTGATGTTGATTACTTATTTTGACGTTGTTTGTGCTTTTGGTTTTATTGCTATTAATGTGTTTTAAGATGTTGTACTCCCACCTTGAAACCTGGGGGTCTAGAAATATCACCAACAGCTAGGCAAGACTGCAGCGCTAAGCAGACTTATCTTTGAGTTAATCCCATTGAATGCAGTGTTACTTCTAAGTAAATGCTGATAGGGTTGCACTGAAATTGCTTCAATTAGTCCATTTTAGTGGTTCCTTGTGATGGAAACTTTTATGAAAGGTGCCGGCAGGGGTAAGTTCTTAGCATCTCGTAGAGGATTCTTTTAGAACAAGTGGTGATGAATGCCCCTGTCTGAAGCTAATCTAGTCTGTGTGCCATTTATGCATTCAGCACTATTGAAATTGGGCTGAGAGTCAAAACACTGATGACCTACCGAGCGCTGAAATGAGACTGATGATGCTCAAAGTGGTGAAATGTTTATTTCCATACTTGGCTGATGATGCACTATTTATTTTAAGGCTGTTGAACTGTGTAATAGTTACACCATTTATGAAAGGCAGTTATCAACCACCCTTGCTGTTTATCTTACATTTATAACTCCAGCTAAGCTGTAGCCAAGGCCCTAGAATTGCTTATCACTGAACTGAGGCCCTGTCCAAACTCAGAGAGTACTTGAATCTGATCCTTCTAGTCCATACCTGTCTCTAATTATGCCTTTAGAATACCCGAACCCATCTGACTAGGATGAGAATTTACATCCATAGAGTACAAGGTATGATGAAGAGATCAGAGGCTGTGTATATGTTTGGTCTCAGTAGGATTTGCTTACTATTTTGTGCTAGGTGAGATTTTGTCACGACTATTTCAAAGCTCAGGAAAACAGCAGAACTAAACAAACAATGTGAGACATTGAATGTAGTTCCATACAGTGAAAGCCAAAATTTTATCAAATCCCCTTCATTTCCTTCAATGTATGCTTGGTTCCTGTTTAACTCATAATGCTGCAATTTCCATCCATTTTTTTTGTTTTTTCTAGTTTCAAAAAGAGTACAATCATGTATTAAAGCTACCATGTAGTTAAAATTGGAATGCTTCCTTGTGCATTGGATCTCCTTGTGTGCCCAGACTCAGTCCACTTCTCCCCTGGGAGCCAGACCTCAAGGGCAAAGGAGTAGACATGACAATGTATTCTGGCATCAAAATGGCCACAACTTTATTAAATTTCAGATGTAGGCAACCTTGGCATAGGCATTGGGTGTGTATCCCTCTCAGCCCCCAGATGGGGGTCTGAGGCATGGTAGGGTCAAACGAGAATATGGAACCACTGCAAAATGTGCATTTACACAGCTGGTCCCCTCCCACAGTGCCGGGGGGAGTTCTATGGCCCACTTGCCATCTGCTTGTGGACAGAGACACCCCTTAAGACCCCTCTAATGGAGTACCCTGCTATTGCTGCCACGGAAGGGATGAGTAACCACTTCACCCCTTCTTCAGTTGTTAGACTAAAGGATTCCATCCAAGGCCTAAAACCACCAAAGTTGTGACAATTGCTATGGAGAAGGCAAAATCTGCAGAGCAGGGAAAATTCCTTCCCGGCTCTGGAAAGCAGCAACCATCATATGACCATAGCAACACCCATGAACCGAAAGGAGAAAGGAGAAAGGTTAGCCTGTAAGGAAAAAAATGGGTTAGAGTTAGAGTAAGAAAAAAATTGGGGGGGGGGGGGGAGAGACACATTCTGGAGCCAACTGTGCTGCTGGTGGCAGCTCTGGTCCTCTTTTGTGCTTTAGGAGCAGACCAGAGTGACGCCTGCCCTAAACCGGTCTGCTCCAGCTGCCCAGGCCACCACGGATAGGCTGAAATTTTGAATCTGGGTTTGGTGGAAACCCAGCAGCCTCCACGACAGCCAGGGGAGCAGAGCAACAGCTGGCAGGAGTCGACGTGGCTTCGGGAGGATGGGGAAGCTGCGTTCAGGGCCGCAAATGTTGCCCACCACCCGATTGGCCATTCTGTGCTGTCTTGAATTAATGCAAGTGAATGTCAACTAGCAGCACTGCCTTTCCCCATCTGTATGTTAGCCAATGGAAAACAAATGCAGTATTGGCATGCAAGTGTGTTAGGTTACTTTTGATAAAGTGTTCAGCACCCTGGAGAGTGCATGCGATGCAATGAAGGTTCAAGTATGACAGTCCTTAAAGGGGAAACTTTCCATGCCCTGCCTTTACAAATCAATACAGTGGTACCTCGGGTTACATATGCTTCAGGTTACATTTGCTTCAGGTTACAGACTCCGCTAACCCAGAAATAGTGCTTCAGGTTAAGAACTTTGCTTCAGGATGAGAACAGAAATCATGCTCCAGCGGTGCAGCAGCAGCAGGAGGCCCATTAGCTAAAGTGGTGCTT
This sequence comes from Podarcis raffonei, assembly GCF_027172205.1. Lineage (NCBI taxonomy): Eukaryota > Metazoa > Chordata > Lepidosauria > Squamata > Lacertidae > Podarcis > Podarcis raffonei. The sequence continues at coordinate 25,459,133 of NC_070606.1, forward strand.
CAAGTTAAGAACAGTTTCAGGTTAAGAACGGACCTCCGGAACGAATTAAGTACTTAACCAGAGGTACCACTGTACACAAAATAATTAGTGAAGCATAAGCTTCTCCCTGGGCTGATTCAGAAGTAATTCTAATTAGTTTGACTTTTCTTGTATTCTATGTTGAATTAAACTATTTATATATAAAAAAGAAATAATTATAATGTGCTGTATTTCACATAAACTAGGCTATATTCCAAACTAGGCCCAAATCTCTCTTTCAGTGCTCAGAGGCCTGGTACAGTGTGCCCTGCAAATATTGAAACATCAAAGCCCCCCTGCAAGATAATGACATCACAGGAATGCCCCAGGACCTAGAAGTCTCACACCCTGTTTCAACTTTTCTTGACAATAATCCAACTGTCTATAATAAATAAGCTGAAATAAGGAGGCTTAATTCTGGAGACACATATGCATCCACACTTCCTCCAATTCATACTGCATTTTTCATGCTTAATAGGAATTCTAAATTCTCTTTCCTGGCAAAATGGAAAGAATTCTAGTCCCCATCCATTCCAGTTGAAGTCAAGGGATTTGATACCCATTCTTCAGAAATTAATGGCGTGATACTTGGCCTGCCTTAATGTTGTTTTCCTCTCTAACTCAAGCTGCAGAGAGTTGATAGATATTTCAGAGAATTGGAGGTGATATGGCCGAGTCATAACTGCTTATGGTGAGCACACCCAACTAATTCTTCTATACTGTCTGTAGGTTTTTGTGTGCTTCTGAAATCTGCCAGATCTGTTTTTACAAGAAATGCTGTTAGGACACAATGGTAGGAGCACACTAGGAGCAATGATGCCTGTTTTTAGTGCATGATGTTCCAACTCTCTTAAAAATAATTGTCGGTTTCCAGCTTTTATATATGGCTGCTGCCACCTTTCTGGACAGGGTCCTGTGACTTTGAATGACATGGCTACTAACCCTGATGACTAGGTTCCACTTGCACTGTCAGAGACAGTACGTTTCTGAATACTGGTCACTGGAAACCTCAGGTCCTGCTTGTGAGAAAAGGACACTGGTTTAGATTGGCCACCTGGCCTGATCCTGCAGACTGTTCCTACATTCTTATGGAGATTCAGAGATTCTTATGGCAATGCAGTAGGAACATTTTCTGGCATGAAAATTATCAAAGAAAATAATAATATGCCTGTAATAATGAGAAAACCTTCGGCTGCTGCATCTGTTGGTTTTGCAGCAGTTAAAGGAACAAGGCCCTGTCCTTTAAAAAAGGTCGCAACCTCTCCTCCATTTCAGTCAGAATTCTGCTTTCACTACCAATAGGTCTTTAAAAAATCCATGTAGCAGATTCTAAATGAACCCCATCAAATAGTTTAAGACATCTCCAGATCTTCTTAAATGTCTGCCGACTAGCAACTGTTGAATGATAATTCTCCACAGCCAAGGATAAATGAAACAAAACATAGAACTGTGAAGTATTTTCTAATAATATTGCGTTTGGTTTAATTGAAAACCAAGCAAACATTCCAACTGTGCTACTGAAGCATTCAGCATTAGCTTATGTGCTTTAATTTGACAAGCGATATGGGAGTAAACAAATAAAATTAATAAGGTTAAACAGAACCAGGGCTACATTCTTTCCAAGATAGAAGAAAATAGTTGTTAGAGCAGTTTGTTTCCACGGTAAAAGGGATGCAATAATGCTCAGCATTTAATGCAGTACATTTCAAATGTTCAAAGCACTTCAGATTAATTCAGTAATCCTTGCAAGAGTGGCCAGTATTATTATGCCCACACTGCAGATAGGAGGCTAAGGCTATTTATTTATTAGTTAAGTTTTTATCATGACCTTCCTCTCAAGAGCTCAGGGTAGTAATTTTGGCCCCATTTCTTACAACCACGGCTACCCTGTGAGGGAGGTTAGGCTGATAATAGTGGCTACTTTTTGAGTTTTATAATTCAGTGGAGCATTGAACCTAGTTTTCCCTGGTCCTAGTCCAGTATTCTAACCATGAGGTGGTCTTAGGGTAGTGTGACTGGTTAGGTCTCATTGGGTGCTGTGCTGCAGGGGTTGCCACAACACTGCTGTAGAATAGAGTGAGTGGGGAGGCACTGAATTTTAGTGTCACACACAGCTCCGCTGAAATTTGAGAGCCCAAAGACTACCACTGACACCAAACTGTGGACTCAGCTATGCAGCTGCAAATAAAATGTTTTAAGTGTGGGTTAAGTTCATTATACAAATGTGACACTAGATGGCAATGGTGAGCTATGGCAAATTCAATAAGTTTTTCAAAACTTGTTTTTTTTAATGCATTTTCATGGCTTTTTTATGTGTCTAGATTCCACCTTGTCTCTGAATAGCGGTTTGACCAAGGCCACCTATTTGGGTCATAACTGAGGGGACATTTGTATCGAGGAGTTCCGAGCTCACATACTTTGCCACTACATGTATGTTGAGAAATCTGTTGTTAGCCAGGCACCGGGTAGGTAATGCCTTGCATGATGATATCAAGGAGACTTAACGAACTGAAGGACATTGTCCTCTTTCCATTCTCCTCCCGATGGAAACATGCAAATGGGGTCAGATATACCCCTCCTTTAAGTAGTTTACATACTGTCTTCTCTGGTATATTATTTACTACAAAGCTCGATGACTAAGCTCTTTAGCGACGAAACGTTTGATTACTGGAATGATGTCTGAGCACTGAACCACTGGTATATTACAAGTGTACTCTTTATTGCTGTGTTTGCAATTGTTCAAGATAAAATCTTTTTTGGAAAGAAACTACTCTTGACATTTTTTTTTAAAAAAATATTTATTAAGATTTTCCATTGTAATACATTAAAAAAGAAAAAAAGAAAAAAAGAAAAAAGTTTAAAAACACATAGAATTCACAATCCTTATTTTCAATAACATATTTCCCTGACTTCCCCACACCTCCCCCTCTTGTATTCCAGTTCAAATTGTTGGTTCAACAAGTTCTTATCCCTAATTTTTAACCTTTTTATATTTAGTTCATTTTAAAAAACCAATTTTGCCTTATTCTTAAAACCTTTTTCTAAAGTCGGCCTAAATTCCCTTCCACGATTTCCTCAATTCTCAAAGAGATAACAAAAATAAAAAACAAAACAGATTATAATTATACACCCTTTGGATTCCCATACTCCACCCCCCCCCTTTCCCGGTTTCAATCCCCAACAAATGTCCATCAGCCTGGAGACCTCACGTCCGAGGCTCTTAATTCTCTCTCAATTCCTCTCTGCCGGTTTTTTGGTAGTCCTTAGTATTAAACACCAGATCTCGGAGAAGCTCTGTCCCAATAGGGTCCATGTTTCTTCCAGCCAGACCTCCATACTTAAAAGTGGAGCCCGAATCTTGTTTCTTACTCCTTTTAAGTCCAAATGTCCCGAAAGCTCCAACTTCCACCTTAATCAAAATTGTAATCCTTGGGTCTTCCGATCTCCACATAAGGAGATCTCTCCATTCTTCAGTCTCCAATTCAGACCAAATTTTCACCATCAAGTTCTTATTTTCCTTTGTAACCATCATGTCAGGCCTCTGGCTCTCCTTCGTCATCTGCAACATTACATCTCCTCCTTCCTTTTCCTCAGAAACAACATATATCTCTTTCTTCACACTCTCAAATCTTTCAAGTTTCTCTTCTTGTCCAGCTGCATGGGCTTCCTGAGTCAAGTCCTTATCAAATTCAATGGATTTGTTTACTGTTAAGTCCAGAGTTGCAACATTTGTAGCCAAAACATCAATTTGGCCTTGTAACTTTCCCAAGAGAAGAAACACTCTGTCCAATTCAGCCTGGATTCTCCCTCCTTCAGCCATTCTTGTAATGTCCCAAAATCCCCTCTAGAGGGATTTTGGTTACTTAGTATTCCTTCCAGTTCAAATCCAAAAGTCAAATTAGTTTGTACCAGTTCTTCCTTATTTTCAACAAAGTATAGTCAAATTGTAACAAATATAGCCAGCAGAAGCAGCAGAAACAAAGTTCTCTTTTTCCGTCTTGACAGCTAATTTGACAGCTGTCAAACTCTTCGATGTCTTTTCAACAGGCTCTCTCGCGGATCACTCCCGGGTCCGGGGGGGGGGTGGCACTTCAGCTCCCAAAATTAGCTCTTATCCTCCAGTAAAATTTCTTCTAGTTCCAAATCGTGAAATTAATGTCTTTTACCCAATAATAAAAGAAATAATTCTCTCAACCTTAGTTAGCAGGTCCTTGCTTTAGATTGTTTACAGGATGGGGAGACGGACTTCCTGTTTACGCCTTCCCCGATCGTGCCTAATTCACAAAAGAAAAATTTCCTTAGAAATCCAATTTCCGTAATACTCACGGGTTGTTATTTTAAAGTCCAAATCACAAGAAGAAGTCAGCGCTCTCCGGCCATGGCAGCGCGGCTTCACTCCGCAGGAGAAGCAGTCGACTCTCAGCACCGCGCCGCTCACCCCGTCCCCCGTTCTGAAGCCTTTAAAAAGGCTCCTTCGCAGGTCGGGGGGGGGCGCAAATGGTGCCCGCCGAGTCACCAGGTTCACAGGCTTCACCGCCTGTGATTTTTAAGGGTCCCCACGTCGCCGCAGCGGTAAGACCCTAATCCTGTGGAGCCGATTCCCTCCGGAGCTCGGAGGGAATCTGCCATTAGCCGATGGCGCTAACCTGGAAGTCGAAACTACTCTTGACATTTTTATGGACGTTTATTGTTTGTTTACAGATAGTTGCCTTGGTGCTATTATCTTGGGTCGATTGCAATGGGAAGGAGTGGCGGGGAGCAAAAGGGAGTGGAGCAATGGAAATAGAGTTTACCTTTGTACAGTAGACTGGTCCCTACAGACGCCCACACTCCTCTCTATCCTCCATCTAGCAAGCAAGAGCCACGGTCAGAATTCAAGGACACATTCCAGCCTGAAGAAAGGATTCCAGAAAGGTGTGAAGCGAGGCTGGTGAAGGATATGGCCTGGAGTTAGAAGACATGGCTGTGTTTACATACCCATCCACTGTCCCACATTGAGTGGGACATCCTGGAATTACAGAAGCCATCCCAGCTTCTGATTGGCTCCAAGGATGTCTCGTTTTGCCTCCCGCGAGAGTGTGGCTCTGAAAGATGCCTTTTGGGAGGGCATGCTATTGCACAAGTCTTGTGACTCGTGCAGGAGTGTGGCCCCAAAAGAAGTGCATCTCAATTTCCCTCTGCGGCGTGTTGGAGTGTCTGTGTGTACGACCTGGGAGAGAGTCCTGGGGCATAAAAAGAGTGTCCTGGAAGGTTGCATTTGACCCCTGAGCTGGAGGTTCTCCATTCCTGGCGTACATTTATTTAATCAGCTGCAGAATTTGCAGACCACTTAACACACAGAAACAAATCTGCAAGTAAGATAAAGGTAAAGGGACGCCTGACCATTAGGTCCAGTCGTGACCGACTCTGGGGTTGCAGCACTCATCTCGCTTTATTGGCTGAGGGAGCCGGCATACAGCTTCTGGGTCATTTGGTCAGCATGACTAATCCGCTTCTGGCGAACCAGAGCAGCGCACGGAAATGCTGTTTACCTTCCCGCTGGAGCGGTACCTATTTATCTCCTTGCACTTTGACGTGCTTTCGTACTGCTAGGTTGGCAGGAACAGGGACTGAGCAACGGGAGCTCACCCCGTCGCGGGGATTCGAACCGCCGACCTTCTGATCGGCAAGTCCTAGGCTCTGTGGTTTAACCCACAGTGCCATCCGCGTCGCATAAGTAAGGTAAAGGTAAAGGGACCCCTGACCATTAGGTCCAGTACTTTACATTAAATAGTAAGCGGCTTACATAAAATTCAGATGTAAATGCCAATAAGTTCAATAGGTAAAGTGTTTGTCAGATTGTAGCCTAAATAACATTGATCTAGGTTCTGTTCAGATGATATTTTGTGCTGTAAATCTGCCCAGGCCTCTTGATGCGTAATGATTCCAACATCCATAGCCAACAAAGAATTGTTGTACGTGGGGAGCATTCTCATTAGAGAGCTACAACTTCAATGATCAAAAATCCCATATGCTGAAAAGAGACCAACAGATGGCGTTTGATAAACCCCATGCTTCCTTGTCCTACAAACGGAGATTACCAAGTGCATAATGACCACATTGAAGGAATAATATTCATTCCCTGATAGTTATATATATTACGCATAAGTAGACAACAAATACCTTTCTGCCTCTCACTGTTTATGCAGTTTTGTGGCACACAAAGTATTATTAAAGGGCATTGTGAGGTGGAACACTTAAATGTGGGCATCTGTCATGCAAATGGATCCCATTTATTTTGCCCTCTGCTGATCACAGTTCCTAACTCTATGAAGTTTGCTTGGCACTGCAATGATATTTTCTGTCGAAGAAAGGATTTCACACAGTTTAGAAGGCATTCTCTCCTTTTGTCACAGGGAAGGCAGCAACTGGCAATTAAGTTCAAGATATGTTTCAGTAAAAATAAGTTGCTGCTTTTGAAGTGTGGAGTAAGTAGAGTTTTCATGTGGTTTGTGCAACCCCCTTTGCAGCAAAACTTATGAAAATCTACTAGAATGCTAATCAAAATGAAGAAAAGAGTGTTCCAAGGAGAGATGGAATTAATTTGCTCCCTTAAATTTTCCTCTGCTAATGTGATATTTTCAATTTTATAAACGTTTGAAATGACCGTATTTTATAATTGACATGGTCTAATCATTGACATGTAACTGCGTATTTGAACATAGTTCTCTATATTCAAGAGCTGATAATAGTTGACATTTGATAGCTAATATTTGGCAGTGTTTAGTGGATGACATGCAATGGTATCTAGTATTTGACAGGTTATCAGATTTCATATCTGAAAGCAAAAGCAATCAAGGGAAGGCTGCAAGAGCTAAAGTGCTCCAATTTCTCATTTTGGTCAAATTTATAGATTTCTTTTTATTTTAATCACATTTGAAATTTGATATTATGGTGACACCTTGGTGAATTTCAAATACTTTTCTCCAGGTCTTCTGAATGCTTCCTAGAAAGTATTCCTTTAAACATTCCTCATTGTCCAGTACTTGGTTGACATGCACTTTCTGAAACCAGATAAAACCTTTCCAGCCTTTTTTCAGGATCAAAATCTTTCAGAAATACCAAAGCTAGGGAAATAAGAAATTACTATTTTGGGAGGGAGGGCACTGCCAAAATCTGGGAAAAAATGGATACCCTCTCACTATCATCATCAGATTTGGTTCTGCCTTTTTTGTTCAGTATTAATGTGTAAAATAGATCTGCCCAGTCATATCAACAGTTATAATCCATTTAATATGTAATCAAAACTCATTAAGATGAGCGGATGAAGGAATACTTTGTCTACGGTGAGTGATTGCAAAATATGATAATCGCTCTCACATGGGGTTTGTGCTGATGGTACATTTTACTCCTGCATAGTTATTTTTCTTTCCCATTATTTCCCCTGAGCTGGGATATATTTGCTGATGGGAAATGACTGACAGGCAAGAAGTATAGAGTCCCCAAGATGGTTGGGGCACAAAATCAAAGTGTGTTGTGAAATTCTGGTTCAGAAAACAACAACCCAGCAGCAATCTAAAGCCCAACATGGTTTGCTTTAATACTGCTTCTCCTAGTAGTAGTACTCATAGTAGTAGTAGTAATTCATAGTTAAGATAAACTAGGAGCATCTTTTTGACAACACCCTCCATGCATCGCTTTCTAAGGGAAACGGCATCAAAAGGCATTCTCCATGGTACTCCCTTCCCCTCAATCGACACGTCAGCCTCCATATGATGCTCAGTCATGGGGAGGTTTATTACTTAAAGCAGCTGCAGGAAACTGCAATCTGGACATCTTCCAAGCGCCTTCCACAAAATTGTATAGGCTGACCCTGAGCTTGTAAATGTTCTCTCTTCGACTGGCATTCATTGACTAGGAAGGGGTTATTCAAGTGTGGGGAACCTTTAATTTAATTGGACTTTTTATTTTTAACTGTGCTCACTTACCTCTGTGTGACTTGGGAAAGGACTGGATAGTGATGGAACTAACTGAATCTGATCTGAATAATATTTCTTGTTACTTTGGAGAAAGTCCTGTTGGAGATGTGGGAAATGTGCAAGCATCAGCAAGATGCATCCACTGTGTAATAAAAGCCAGTGCCCTTTCTCGTTCTTTTAACTCCTATGTAGGTGGATAATCTATGTCAGTCCCCATATACATCCCCCTGATGATTGGAAGATGACATGCTGATTCGGTTAGCGGTAGTCCTTGCATTACCTGGCTCTCAGACTCTATCTCCAGATGTGAACTCTCTATTTCTCAAATACTGCCGCCACTGGAATTTGCACTCTGGGATCTTTTTGAATACCAGAACCCACTTAAAGCATTCTGGAAATGCTTGATCAAATGTTTTTTTACAATGAAGTGGCCTAGAGAAACGAGGGCTGCGTTCCAGAGATTTTTTACTTTTTTTGGCTGCCAGATTTCAATGGTGACAGGAGAAGCGCATGCACATGCTTGGTTTGACCTCAAAGAGAGGGGGAAAAAGGATTGCTTTGCTGCAAGAAATTAGAAGCAATTGCAGCATCATGATCTGGCAACCGTTCAAATTCTGCCTTAAGCTCGAAGGCACTTAATAGAAAATTGCTCCAGTAGCAACTTGTGTGGGTAACTTAATGGGGCAGGATTGAAAAAATTGTTGTTAGTAAAGTAGTGGAGCATTGCAGCTGAAGTTAACGGTGCCCCCCCCTTCATCCCTGTCTATGTTTTAAAGTCTCACTGAGCCACATAGGGCAGTAGTAATGTGAGCAATCTGTTTAAATATTGAGAGGCGATTGCACTCAGGATCTTCTTATGGGTTTCCCATAGACTTCTGTTTAACCACTTGTGAGAACTGATGGTTGATCTAGATGGGCCTTTGGCCTGAACCTCCAGCACTCTTCTGATGCTCTAGTGACGATGCTTATCCTTGAAAAGATGATGCTTTTTCCTTGTGGAATCATGCCTGATAGAAAGTAAAAGTAACTTGTCTGCAAGATTCCTATCCTAAACATGGGCCCAGGTTGATAATGTGAATGAGAGAAAACATATTTGAAATGTGGTTGCCCAAAGTGGAGAAAGTGCTGAGAAGCATTCTTCTGCCTCATAGGCTTGGTATACTCATGCAAGTACAGTGGCATCTCAGCTGCATGTTCCAGGACCTCTTGACCCGAGGCTGTGACCTAGCCTATTGAAGCATCTGGAACAGTGTAAGTTGGGGGTCCAGGGCCTACTCTGACCACAGAAGGATGCGACACTTAGAGCATCATCCCTTTAGGTGGCAAGTGTTGTGAAGGTATAGAATTGGCCAGGCCAGGCTTACCGTAAATACTTGAAGTCTAGCTCCTTGTCTTGGGGCAGCAGAGCAAAACTTCCTACCTTTTAGGTTTCATCTTTTAGCTCCCATTCTGCAGTCTTATATGGGGCACTCTGCAGCCTAGATTTAAGCATTGCCTGACCCTGAGATGTGTATTGTTCTGGTTGGGTTGATGTAGGCAATCTTATGTGCTGCTTAATGCTGTATCTTTTGACCTTGGGTCCCCAGATGTGATTAGTCTACAATTCCTGTCATTCTCAGACAGCTTAACCCAATGGTCAGGAATGAGAGGAGCTGGAGTCTAGCAACACCTGGGGACCCAAGGTTGAAGAATACTGGTCTGATAGACCAAGTGAGACTTCTACCTCTGACTTGGCAGAAGAGGGAGAGCACAGATCCCTGAGCAACTGCTAATGTCTTGGTAGGCTCTAGACATGGAGAATCCTAGCTCTGTGAAATCCCTCATAACTCCATGTCAAAAAGGAATATGAACAGCTGCCTTGAAATACAAGTGATGCAAATGAAAACTGAAAATGGTGAGATTATTGTTACTGGAATCTAAGCCAAAGCTGGATCAGAAAGAACTGTCAGTGCATATGAGTAAAAACCTTGCAAGTCAGTGATAGTAGACCAGAGAGCAGGAGTGGATCTGTAACCTGGAGGGTCATGATATCCTCCAATGAGCAGTCTAGTTTGTCACACACCCTCATTGGCCAGGCTCCATAGTAAGGTTTCTGCTATATGGAGCAAATATTCTCAGGCATAGCCAGTGTATACATGTCTTTTACATACAGCATTCGAAGTGTGGTATATTTCTATTTCGCACAACCTGAACACATTTTCCCCCTTGAAATCGTATGTATCAACGCTTCACCATATGTTGAGTGACATCTACTAAGGCCACCAAAAGCCAGAGGAAATTCTGTTGGGGGCCAGATCAGGTTGTCAGCCATCAGTTTGCTTTCACTAGCGCAGAGACATCTGAGGCTTTGAGGAAGCCTCAGGATATGGTAAAGCAAAGGGCACCATTGCAATAGCAAGGCAATAAAGCTGACGAAATGTATTTCTCTACTGCACTGCCACAATTGCTGAAATGGATCTACATTGTATATTGTGAAAATAGCAGGCCTGTCTCTTTAAGGCAATTTGTATATCAAGAGACGCAATAGCCTATGACAGTTCTTCTATGCACTTTGAGTAAATAGCAGACCCTATGTAACCACGAACATATCACGGTTCACGGTAATAATGGATATGTCATAAAGCAACACCTCTCGAATCTTTAACAGAGAGTTGCTGGTTAACCAGGAGCTCACCAGATGAAGAAGGTACAGCGTACATTCGGGCTAAAGTGGAAATCTTTCCATGGCCACCATTCTTTCTCCTGTAGTTTCTTCAGTTGATGAGCTACAGGTTAGCAAGTACGACATGGTCCAAGATTGTAAACCTACTGGAGGTTTAGTTTACAATTAAGTGATACATATTTTTTTTTGTTAAACTAGTAATGGTTGAAGGGAGAGAAGCAGGGATCACACGTTTAAATCTCTCCCATTGAAATGTATGCTCCGGTAACTTCCAGGTTAGATTACTGCAAAGCATTATACGTGGGGCTGCCTTTGAAGACAGTTCTGAAACTGTGAAATTCAGTGTCTAGATTGTTCTGTGGTCTGAGCACATAACAACAATCCCTGCCTGACTGTCCTGGATTCTAATTAGTTTCTGGGCCCACTTCAAAGGCCTTGTTTTGTGACTCACAGCCCAGTACCTCAAGGACTACCTCTGCTGACATAAACCAACCTGGACCCTGTATTGTTCACCTGAGGCCCTTCTCTGTCTGCCCCCCTCTGAGGGAGGTTCAGAGGGTGATTTCCTGCTTATGGAATGCTCTTTCCAGGGAGGCCAGCCTGGTATCACCACTTTCTTTTTTGAGGGGCCAGACAAAAAAATTCATATTCATCCAGGCCTTGGGAATTCCATTTTCTGCTTACATTTTAGTGGGTGAATTTGAGTTGGTTTCATTTTTAAAAAATAAATGCTACATTTATGTTTAGGGACGTGGGTGGCGCTGTGGGTTAAACCACAGAGCCTAGGACTTGCCGATCAGAAGGTCGGCGGTTCGAATCCCCGTGACGGGGTGAACTCCTGTTGCTCGGTCCCTGCTCTTGCCAACCTAGCAGTTCGAAAGCACGTCAAGCGCAAGTAGATAAATAGGTACTGCTCCGGCGGGAAGGTAAATGGCGTTTCCGTGCGCTGCTCTGGTTCGCCAGAAGCGGATTAGTCATGCTGGCCACATGACCCGGAAGCTGTACACTGGCTCCCTCGGCCAATAAAGCGAGATGAGCGCCGCAACCCCAGAGTCGGCCACAACTGGACCTAATGGTCAGGGGTCCCTTTACCTTTACCTTTTACATGCATGTTTAGTTATTTTTTCCTCATTTTCATCCTTATTCTGAATGTTCATTTTTGTAGGTCATTTTGAGTTTCTTTTTTGGGGAGGAGGGGAGGAAAGCAACAGATAATAAATTATCATCTATGCTGCTGAAAAATGCTTGATGCTGGTGGAATTGCACCCTGTGGTGTCTGGTTTTTAGCCAATTGAATAACATGTTAACAGTTTTAGCTGTGATCTGCCAAAATTGGGCACTTTAAAGTCCATTTTATTTTATTTCATTTCATTTCATTTATATACTGCCCTATACCCGCAGGTCTCACAGAATAAAATCAGAATATAAAACCACAAAATACATAATCAAAAAACAAACAAACATTGGTTTCAATAGGACTTAACTCTTAAGCATATGCTTAAATCTGTCACATGGAAGAGGGACCAAGCTAAGTTGTTTTTTTCTTGTTCTGGAAGGTAGGACTTGAACCAATGGCTTCAAGTTTCAAGAAAGGAGATTCCGACTAAACATCAGGAAACACTTTCTGACAGTTAGAGCTGTTTGACAATGGAACAGTCTTCCTTGGGAAGTGCAGGACTCTCCTTTATTGGAGGTTTTTAAGCAGAGGTTGGATGGCTGCCTGTCATGGATGCTTTAGCTGAGATTTCTGCATTGCATGGGGTTGGACTAGGTGACCCTTGGGGTCCCTTACAATTCAGCGATTCTATGACTCTAAGTCAGTTGGCTGAGGGAAGAACTGAGGGCAGGAGCTGTCCTGCCCTCTTGGCCCGCATATTCTCACCAGCTGCGCTCCTGAATCTGATTGGTGCGGGGTGCCCTGGCCTTTGGCCAGCACATTAAACTTATTGAATTGAAATTGGTGTGGGGAGAGTGCTTCTGAGATGGGACAAATCTATATCAAGGGCAAGGCAGCCCAAACCACCACAGATATCAGCAAAGAGGTGCTGCTCTTCTAGGCAATCTTTTACCACATCCTTTTTGTTTGGAGAACCCCAGGGTCACAAAGGCAATGGCTACATCTGCTTTAGAAGCCACAAAACCGAAGCATCAGCTGGTTGAGCAGGAATCGGAGGGCAGAAAAGATAAGCACGGCATATTTAATAATGGACAGTTTTATTTTGGTCTGAAGATTTATAATGCCATTTCAAAGTCTTTTAGTTTAAATCGTGTGTTTTCAGGTGTACTTGACATTTTGCGGTGCATTGATGATATCACTTTTCTTTTTACTAAAGTCCCAAGGCTAATTCACAAAAAGGAGAAAACCGCCACCCAAAACTTTTCTTTTTTACAAAATTATATTGACCTCTGATAGTAGTTTTATTTTTTTATAAGATATTTATTAAGATTTTTTTAAAATATTACAATAAAATAAAAAAGAGAAAAAACAGGTAAATAACAAAAATACAGAATAAAGAAAATTTAAAAAACACATAAATTTTCAACTGCTTATTTTCCTTTAACTTGTTTCCCGGACCTCCTCATACCTTCCTTTTTTGTATTCCACCACAAATTGTTAGTTCAGCAAATCCTTACCATTATATTATTACCAATTTATAATCCTTTTTTTCATATTCTCTTAAAGTATTACAGCTGGAAACCACTTAATTTCAATCCAACATCATTCTAACATTCATTGATTTTACAATATTTCTGTAGATAGTCTTTAAATTTCTTCCAATCTTCTTCCACCGACTCTTCTCCCTGGTCTCGGATTCTGCCAGTCATTTCTGCCAATCCCATATAGTCCATCACCTTCATCTGCCATTCTTCCAAAGTGGGTAGATCTTGTGTCTTCCAATATTTTGCAATAAGAATTCTTGCTGCTGTTGTAGCGTACATAAAAAAAGTTCTGTCCTTCTTTGGCACCAATTGGCCGACAATGCCCAGAAGAAAGGCCTCTGGTTTCTTCAGGAAGGTATATTTAAATACCTTTTTCATTTCATTATAGATCATTTCCCAGAAAGCCTTAATTCTTGGGCACGTCCACCAAAGGTGAAAGAATGTACCTTCAGTTTCTTTGCATTTCCAACATTTATTATCGGGCAAATGATATATTTTTGCGAGCTTGACTGGGGTCGTGTACCACCTGTATATCATTTTCATAATATTCTCTCTTAAGGCATTGCATGCCGTGAATTTCATACCTGTGGTCCACAACTGTTCCCAGTCAGCAAACATAATGTTATGTCCAACATCTTGTGCCCATTTAATCATTGCAGATTTCACCGTTTCATCCTGAGTATTCCATTTCAACAGCAAGTTATACATCTTTGACAAAATCTTAGTTTTGGGTTCTAACAGTTCTGTTTCTAATTTTGATTTTTCCACCTGGAAGCCAATTTTCTTGTCCAAATTATATGCCTCCATTATCTGATAATAATGAAGCCAATCTCGCACTTTGTTTTTTAGTTTCTCAAAGCTCTGCAGTTTTAGTCTATCTCCCTCTTGTTCCAAAATTTCCCAATATTTCGGCCATTTGGCCTCCATATTGAGCTTTTTCTGAGCCTTCGCTTCCATTGGTGACAACCACCTTGGGGTTTTATTTTCCAATAAATCTTTGTATCTTATCCAGACATTGAACAATGCTTTCCTGACAATATGGTTTTTAAATGCTTTATGTGCTTTAACCTTGTCGTACCACAAATATGCATGCCAACCAAAAACGTTGTTAGAACCTTCTAGGTCCAAAATGTCTGTGTTCTCAAGAAGCAGCCAGTCTTTCAGCCAGCAGAATGCTGCTGATTCATAGTAAAGTTTAAAGTCTGGCAGGGCAAATCCGCCTCTTTCCTTTGCATCAGTTAATATCTTAAATTTTATTCTGGGCTTCTTGCCCTGCCAGACAAATCTGGAAATATCTTTCTGTCACTTCTTGAAACAATCCATTTTGTCCACAATCTGCAATGTTTGAAACAAAAACAACATTCTAGGCAAAACATTCATCTTTATAGCTGCAATTCGACCCAACAAGGAAAGCTTCAAATTTGACCAAATTTCTAAATCTTTTTTCACTTCCGTCCAACATTTTTCATAATTATCTTTAAATAAGTTCCCATTTTTTGCTGTCATATTAATCCCCAAATATTTCACTTTCTTAACCACTGTTAGACCTGTCTCATTCTGAAACCTCTCTCTTTCGATCGGTGTTAAATTTTTCTCTAAAACCTTAGTTTTTGACTTGTTCAGTTTAAATCCTGCCACTTGACCAAATTCTTGAATTAGTTCTAAAACCCTTTTGGTACTAGATTCTGGCTCCTGTAACGTCAATACTAAATCATCTGCAAATGCTCTCAATTTGTACTGTTTGGCTCCGACCTGTATACCTTTAACCAACCGGTCCCTTCTAATCATGTTCAGCAGAACCTCCAGGACTGCTCTGATAGTAGTTTTAAGGCAGGGATGGGGAACTGGGAAAGGTGTAGTTGTTCATCTCCCATAATCCCTGATCATTGGCCATGAACTCAGGTTCATCGTGACTGATGCAATAATAGTGTTCTGCATAGGCAAATACAGTACATGGTGGCTAAACAAAAATACTTAGTCCATTTCTTGGCTAGTGTACATAAGGAAACTTAATCCAGTTTTGTTCAGAACCATGGTCCAGTGCCATTTTTGAGGGTGGGAGAAACTGTAGCATCCACAAAAGTAGTCTTGCAGAGATGAGAGGCAGTGTGGTTTGGTGGCTCAAGTAGCCATAATCTAGATATGGAGGAATGCAGATTTTGATCCCATGAGCTTCACCACATGACCTTGGTCCTATGTATCTTGGTCTCTGAGGCACAGGGTTGTTGTGAGGTGAAAATGCTTGGCTACTTGTGGATCAGCTCCTGAAACAAAAGGGCGGGATGCTAAATTGGCATGCAAGTATGCAAACCGGCTTTAAAGAGTGCACGGAATTGAGTGGGTGTCTGGCAGCAAAATTCACTCTGCTCAAGAGGTAGCTTTGTGTTATTGAGGAGGATTGAAAAAGAGGCTGACATCAAATAGTGCTTGAATGCCATTTTCCCTGCTCTCTTTTGCATAAGGAGATGAATGGCGGTGCGGACACTTTTTCCCTCGTTCAGAAATGGATTCTGGGGTTGTTTAATTTAATTGCCATTTCTACTGCTTTCAAGAGGGCGCAGTGGCACTTCTAAGCTGCAATGCAACCACTCTGTGGCTTTGGCTGGGTACTAGAGAGGACAGGAAATGTGTATGCTTTTGTTTTGGGCACTGGAGATTTCTCATTCTATGCTGTGAAATGCTTGCTTTTCAAATGGCTGCTGGATTTTGTCCAGAATGCATTTCAAATTGAATTTGGAGGTGCTTGAGGGAAGTAGAACCATTTCCTCCCCCCCATAGGTGGTCTTGCACATACTTATGTGGGACCCACAGAACACATTAATGTGGGTGGTTTGATTGCTTGGTGGCTTCCAGAGAGCCAGTGTGGTGTAGTGGTTAAGAGCTATGGACTCGTAATCTGGTGAACTGGGTTCGATTCCCCGCTCCTCCACATGCAGCTGCTGGGTGACCTTGGGCCAGTCACACTTCTCTGAAGTCTCTCAGCCCCACTCACCTCACAGAGTGTTTGTTGTGGGGGAGGAAGGGAAAGGAGAATGTTAGCCGCTTTGAGACTCCTTAGGGTAGTGATAAAGCGGGATATCAAATCCAAACTCTTCTCTTCTCTTCCACCTGCTTCTCACCAAGCTGATTGTCCTGCGAGGACTGTTTAAGAAACCCCTCTTACAATGGAAGACATTTGCTAAGTTCTGGGACTAGAGTTGTCACCAAACTTTATTTGGGATGTAAGTCAGTGCTCCCATGTTCACTCCTCAGCATCTCCAAGTAGCCTGGGAGTGTCCCAAGTCTGAAATCCTGGCGAACTGCTGCCAGTAGTGATCTGACTTCGCCCAAGACAGATTCCTACAGGATGTTCCTATCTAAAGCACATCTTCAAGGTGAATTCAGAGGGGCCTTTCAGGAAAGAACACCTGAGGAGCATTGAGATGCTTAACCATTTTTTGATGACTAAGATTAGACTCAAACCCCAACCCATTTTGAAAAAGGAATACAGTGGTACCTCGGGTTAAGAACTTAATTTGTTCTGGAGGTCCGTCCTTAACCTGAAACTGTTCTTAGCCTGAAGCACCACTTTAGCTAATGGGGCTTCCCGCTGCCACTGTGCGATTTCTGTTCTCATCCTGAAGCAAAGTTCTTAACCCGAGGCACTATTTCTGGGTTAGCGGAGTCTGTAACCTGAAGCATCTGTAACCCGAGGTACCACTGTACTTCTATTGAAACTGCATCTATTATGTCTCAGCTTGTTTCCCACAGAACTGCATGATCATTCCTGATTATTATAAATTAGCATATACCAGTATACAGATGCTTGATATATCATGATGTTGAAAAAGTATTGCCCAGCCCTAGCACTAAACTAAATCATCAGAGGGTGGGCTGTTGTGCTAATCATAGTGGCAATTTGCCTTGTTGGACTTTGAAGATGAGGCATGAATCCCAAACTCATCAGGCAAGATTCACTGAAAACCCTACCTACGAGCAGTGGGAGAGTCCTCTAATGATATGCATGTGAATCCATCCCATAGAGCAAGCTGTTTGTTCTCTCTTCCTCCCCCTCCCACTCCAATTGCAAGAGCCCCAAGAAACTGTGTTAGAGGTTTGTGCCCAATCCCAGCTCACTTGTCATCCGGTAACTTTCTCACAAGTTTTTCCTCTGCCAGCAAGCAGGCCCTGGTCATAAGCAGAGGCTGGGTGATCTGTGGATCATTATTGTGGCTTTCACTGTGAAATTAACAAGATAAGTTAGTCCCTGGCAGGGGGTGGTGCCACGGACCCCCTGGGTGTGTTATGCAGGCCCCAGGGGTCTCCCTGGGGGCCCCCGGACCCCTAATTGGTGTGGGAATGTTCAGGGGTGCAGGAGAGGATATATTGACTAATTATATCCTTATCCAACTTGTGCTAACAAGTTCCCAAAATATCAGCAGAGTTTATAGACATTCCCCTTTAAGTTCGCAACGGTAACGTGTGCACAGGTTCGCTAGAACCTCTATAATAATTACTCTGGTAATTTCCCCTTTTGTTCCCTCTTAAAATACAAGACATGACACAGTCTTCATAAAAGTATAAAAGAGTTTACTCACGTTCTGTTCACAATATGATCCCAGAAGGCACACAGGCTTAAAAAGGTAAAATACATTTACAATCTATCTTGTAGCAAGATAGTCCTTATCTCCTCTCTTGGCTGGGAGCCAAGAGAGCATCCTTAGAAGTTTCCTCATGGAAGGAAGATGGCAGAGAGAGAGGGTGGCAGCCTGCCCTGTGCTTTTGTAATTACCTGCACAGGTGAGGCCACACCCACCTCTGGTCACATGCAGAGGAAGTCCGTCCCCAGGAAGTTTACCTGCTTCTAGACAGACATCCCTCCCCATGTTCTAACATGTACACTCTAGGAATGTTGTCATTGACTGCTCCTGTGTTTACATCCCACAATTGGGAACCACTGTCTTAAAGGGTCTGCACTCTCTCCTTTGACATTTGTAGCTTCTTGATGGGTCTGTTTGTGTCCTATGTGAGGGAGAAAAGGTGAAAGTCAGATTTGGGCAACTTGGCAAAGTGGCTGCTAGGAGGAGGTCTGGCAACTTGGGTGGTCTGTGGGACTTACTCCCTTCTAGGCAGCCTTCTGGGGGTCATGTACCAGTGATAGGCCAAAAGCAAAAGTGGGTGGAACAACAAATGTTAATTGACTCACACACCTGTCTCTATCTTCTGTCTAGGCAAACAAGAAACATTTTTGGAATTTCTAGCCAGTAAAAACCACTCAAAGACAGGGGGAAAACAGTGCCAGTGTGGGGTGCAGCTTGGACAGACTCCCTGGAAGGCCACATTTGGCTCCTGAGGCTGAGGTCCTCCCATGCTTTATGGGCGTATAAGCTCTCTGAACTCACATAGTTCAGACCAGTATCTGGGTCATTGTCAAGGATATGAAAAGTGCCCTTCTTTTAGCCAGTGTCTGGATCATGGCTTGAGGAGACAACACCCTCAAGAAAAGACGGCACCTTTCAATCAGATCACTACCAATTAAAAATTTGTCCCCATCAGTTAAATTTTGCTATTTAATCTACTTAAAGCTTTCCTTGATTAGTATCAAAGTGATCAAGGCATGCAGCCTCCTTCCTCTCCACAATGTTGAACTGACACCACAATTAAAGATTTATTATATCTGGATTCCACCCTTTCTCTAAAGAACTTGGCTGAGCATACATGATCCCATTTGTCCCCACAGTGACCCTGTCAGGTAGGTTAGAATGAGGAGAAATGGCTGCCTCGAGTGAGTGACATAACTGATCAGAGGTTTCAACTGGAGCCTCCCTCATCCAAATTTACAATAATCTGTACCTCTACAATATCATGTTCCATAGAAGGGCTGGGGAACACCTGGCCTTCCAGATGCTGCTGGAATACATCTCCTATTATCCCTGACTATTGTCTGTGTTAACTAGAACTGATGGGAGTTAAAGTCCCAAAACATCAGGAGGGCTGCAGGTTCTTCACCAGGGCTTCCCAAACTTGGGTCTCCAGCTGTTTTTGGACTACAACTCCCATCATCTCTAGTTAGCAGGACCAGTGGTCAGGGATGATGGGAATTGTAGTCCAAAAACAGCTGGAGACCCAAGTTTGGGAAACCCTCTCCTTCACCCTTGATGTATGGTTATAGGTTGCAGAAACATGACATTCATCCTAGGTCACACTTCTTAAAACCTGGGATGGTGAGTGTGTTTAAGAAGCAGGGTGACAATTGAACAGGCTGGATTTCCCCAGGGAAAGAAATTCAGGAAACTAAGCCCCCTGCCCCATACTTTTTGAAGTGAGGCATACCGTGTAAGTTGGGCTAATGTTTTCCATTATCAAGCCTTCATTGCATCTATTATTGAAAGCAATGGTGTGTGTGCTGAACTTGATGAAGAGCAACCTTACACAGAAGGAAACAAAAATCCCTTGGGGAATATTCTTTTGCGTTCCCCTGATGGCTGCCTGCCATTTATGTTAATGTGTGCAATAGAATTACAATACAATCCTCATAAAAATAGGTTCTGCAGGATCTCCTTTGTTGTGAAATCCTGAAAGGAGCTGGGCAGTGGTTTGCAAACGGGTTTCCCTCAGGAAACTGAGGCTCCTTGGACACTTATGAGGGATTCCCCAATATGAACTGCAAGGTTTCCTGACTGACCTCCCAGTGTCTGTCTTTCCCTTACCATGAATAGCTGGGATTGTAGCTCATTGGCAGAGCAGACCCTTTCCATGCTAAAGGTTCAATCCTTGTCATCTCCAGGTAGCAGAGACTCCTCTCTGAAACCCCTCAGAGCGACGGCCATCCAGTGAGCTAAATGGATCAGTGGTGTGACTTGGTAAAAAAATACTTCCTGCATGAGCAGGAAGTATTATTACTTAATGCCTTGAGTGCCTCTGAGCCTTGACTCAGTTGGTTAGAGCGTGGTGCTGATAATGCCAAGGTTGCAGGTTTGATCCCCATAAGGGACACTTCATAGCCCTGCATTGCAGAGGGTTGGACCAGATGATCCTCAGGGTCCCTTCCAACTCTATGATTCTACCCTATTTATTTTATTAGTTTCATTGCATTTATATCCATATGTCCCCCAAAGAACTGAAGGTGGCGTACATGGTTCTCCTCCGTTTTATGCTCACAACAACCCTGTGAGGTAGGCTAGGCTTGAGAGGTCATGACTGTCCCAAAGTCACCCCTGAGCTTTGTGACTGAGTGAGGATTTGAACCCTGGTCTCCCTGGTCCTCGAGCAACACTCCAACTGCTACCCTATGCTGGCTTGCATATGCCGAGTGGCAGAAACGCTTCAAGTTTCGGCCTTGGTTTGTGTGGAATGACAGGACTCTAAGGTCTCACAATCACTCTGTGGCCTAGAATGTGCCCCAATGGACACATTCTCTCCAATGGACAAGGGCTCTGCAAGGCAGAGATGGATAACCTTTTATGACTTGAGGGCCAAGCTTTGCAGCTGGGGGTGGGAATGCATGCCAGCAATGGCTGTGGCCACTCAACACTCTTGCACGCACATACGTACGCGCACACACACACACACACACACACACACACACACATAAAAGGCATGCAGCTCTCCCCACCAGCTGACCTGTGTAGGATTGGCCCTTTAAGGACTGCATCTTTCAAAAAGGGGTGGAGCCTGGAAGGGGTGACCTGGAAGCAGAGACTCAAAAGGTCTCAGTTCCCCTCTAGGCTTTGTTGGAACAAGTTTTTCTGTGATGTGGTGCCTTGCCCCATGGGCTCCTTCATGAGGCTAGAGTTGGCCAGTGCCAAGCAGGGCCGGCCCACCCATGAGACAAGGTTAGGTGATAGCCTCAGGCAGCAGGACCCACAGTGACCTCTTGGCAAATCTCCTCCTAACCTTGTTCCCAAAATAGATATTTATTCCCGCCTTATTCCTGATGTAGATCTTCACTCACCTGTTCTTCCCTGACCCGGGCGTTGGGAATGCCATTTTGTGGCTTGCCTCAGGTGCCAAAATGTCTTGGCCCAGCCCTGGTGAACCTCTTTGGGGAAGTTGTCCCATAAATAAAGAGCCACTGCTTTAGAAGGTCCTTCCTCCTGTGGCCACCAGCTGCATCTCAGCTTTGTGGGGCACTTAACCGGCCATCTTTCTCCCGGGGATGTTCGTTATTCAGAACCCGAGGAAGAAACTCTACAGCACTTCAGTATTAAATAGCCAGCCATAAAGGAGCAGGGGAAGATAATGGAGATACAGATACACAAGCAGCAGCAGCAACACTTAAAGAGTAAGCGTTCCTATTGAATATACCTTTATTCTTTTGAAAACCTTGCACCTCACTCTTCTTCTCTTCTCTTTCTCCTATGCTCCATAGCAAGAAGCATTACATTATATGAACACAATGGCTATTGTAAAGCAGCAGAGGAGACGGCATATATATTTTATGATTTATCTGACTTTGTGCATTAGTATGGATAAAAAAACCGACCACTTCAGAATGCTACCCATTGCCTTCTCCCATGTCTTCGGAGAGCCACGAAGCTGAGCTGTACCCTGTTTAAAATACTCTGCTCTGTAGTCTCTGTGGGAGATCAGGAGCCAAGTGGCTGGGTTTACCAGCCTCCTCACCAAATGCTTCATGCCGTCAGCAGTTACAAAAGCAGGAATAAATGGCAGCCAGCACCTCAACTTTTAGGTATTTGGAAATGCCTCAGTAATTCATATTAAAAGGGGACGGCGTGTTTTCCAGTAATGCACAGTACAATGGAAGGGTTAGGGCCGAGTGTGCACTATACATTTACAGCACCCCCCCTGAGAATCATGGGAACTGTGGTTTGTGAAAGGTGCTAGGAATCATACTTCTGTGAGGGGTAAGCTACAGGTCCTGGGATACCCTGGGGAGGGAAGAGCTATGAAAGTATGGTGCATAATCCAGAGGCAATTTGTACAATACAGTGGTACCTCAGGTTAAGAACTTAATTCGTTCTGGAGGTCCGTTCTTAACCTGAAACTGTTCTTAACCTGAGGTACCACCTTAGCTAATGGGGCCTCCTGCTGCCGCCACACGATTTCTGTTCTCATCGTGAAGCAAAGTTCTTAACCCGAGGTAATATTTCTGGGTTAGTGGAGTCTGTAACCTGAAGTCTATGTAACCTGAAGTGTATGTAACCCGACGTACCACTGTAGATGGGTAGGTTTATTTTTAGAAAAGTCTTATGGAAGCTGCAACAAAATGTTGCAGTGTGGAGCAGTCTTGCTCAGGATTCCAGCCACTCCACTCCGCTGCATTCCATTCACCCCCCTTCCCTTGGTTTTCCACATGGCCCTTCGACAGTCAGCACTCTGCGCCTACTGAGCACACTCAGTTCCTAACGTGCCATTTTGGCTACACAAATAATGGCGCTCACAGCCTGAACATCAGAAATGGAGGGAATTCAAAATAGGAAACTTGCAATTTGAAACATGAAAAGAGCTCTCTTGTTTCACTGAGACTCACCAATGTACAGCATGTGCTCCTGAAAATAGGTAAATCTCCAGGCTGTTGCTGTTTTGCAGGAGGCATTCTTGTGCATAATGGAAATTTATCATTGTGCAATTGAAGTACAGTGGTACCTCGGGTTAAGTACTTAATTTCTTCCGGAGGTCTGTTCTTAACTTGAAACTGTTCTTAACCTGAAGCAC
This sequence comes from Podarcis raffonei, assembly GCF_027172205.1. NCBI lineage: Eukaryota > Metazoa > Chordata > Lepidosauria > Squamata > Lacertidae > Podarcis > Podarcis raffonei. Next base: position 25,482,089 of record NC_070606.1, read on the forward strand.
CACTTTAGCTAATGGGGCCTCCTGCTGCTGCTGCCTGATTTCTGTTCTCATCCTGAAGCAAAGTTCTTAACCTGAGGTACTATTTCTGGGTTAGCGGAGTCTGTAACCTGAAGCGTATGTAACCCAAGGTACCAGTGTAGATGGGAGCAGTTTGTCATCCTAGTGCAATAAATTCACTTTAAAAACCACAGGGAGTTTTTTGCAGTTAGGAAACTGATAGGGAAATGCCCTGAAAAGTGCCGGGTATGGGATGGCCGAATGATTAACGGGGAGACATACAAACACCCCACAAACACATCATGATGAATGCTCATTGGCATATATAGCCACCCTGTTAGAGTGTTGGACTAGAACTGATAGAGCTCAGTGAGGTTTACTCCCAGGTAAATTGGTACAGCATTGCAGCCTATAGCGCGTATGGATCTTGTCCTCTTGACAAGGGTGGAGAAAACAAGAACAGTTTATGTGTATCTACTGCTGTATATGCATAAAGAAATATTTAAAAATCTATGGTCTGATTTAACTTTAAAAGAGGATGATTGACACAGAGAGAAAAATGCTGTTTCAAAGGACTCCTATCCTCCTAACCTGGAGCTTAATGGCAAAGTTTTTTTGAGGGCGTGATATTAAATCCAGCTAAGAATAGGTTCCACTTCTCTTGTTCTGAAACTTAATACAACGATAATTTTGCAGCAATTATGCCTTTACTTCCTGCTGATTGCAAAAAAGGTATCTAAACGTTGTAAACACAATAATTTTGATTTTAATTGCTAGAGACTTAGAAGGATACTGTACACTGAAGACTGAACAGCTAATAAGTAAAGATGCTTGATGCATATTACATAGGGAATAAGGGAGAGAAGGTAGTAGCAGTCATTACTATCTCCTTTGACAGCACTTAAAGACAGCGCTTGAGGCACTGCTTAATAAGACAAAGTAGAATATCTATTTTTATGAGCCAGATTCTACGATGAGGAGTCGGAAAGCTTTATCCAGTTCTATAATCTCCTTATCAGAATAACTCTTCAGTAGAGTTATAGAGGTGCCATCCTGCAGCCCGTAGTTTCTAATTAGAGCTAAGCCTGGTTCACACAAGGCTGCAATATCAAGTTATTACTTGTTTATGTGAAAGAGCTCCTGCAGATCTAGCAACTCAGATAAAACTTTCATTTAAGCGTACACGTCAACAAAAATACCCCACCTTGGGCATGGGTGGGTGCCAGTGTGGCTACATGTGCAACGGCACCCACAGCTTCAGGATGGGAAATAGGGGGAATGGCAAAACATGTGAGTGTTAGCCTAACCCTTTGTCAGGAGCCAGAGTCAGGAGTAGGTCAGTAATAAAACACCCGGAACTAATCTATACTGGTCAGTACAAGTTAAAGGGCCCCTGGATGGTTAGGTCCACTCAAAGGTGACCATGAGATGTGGCTCTCACCTCACTTTCAGGCCAAGGGAGCCGGCGTTTGTCCACAGCCAGCTTTCCGGGCCATGTGGACAGCATGACTAAACTGCTTCTGGCGCAACGGGACACTGTGATGGAAACCAGAGCACACGGAAATGTCGTTTATCTTCCCGCCACAGCGGTACCTATTTATCTACTTGCACTGGTGTGCTTTCGAACTGCTTGGTTGGCAGAAGCTAGGACAGAGCAACGGGAGTTCACCCCGTCGTGGGGATTCGAACCGCCGACCTTCCAATCAGCAAGCCCAAGAGGCTCAGTGGTTTAGACTACAGCTCCACCTGCAACGTTTTAAATGCATTATAAGCATGTGATGCCAGAGGGCGCTGTAGAGCAATGTAAAATTGTATTGAGAGCTATATAACTTTTTAAAATAGCATTTTTACAGTCTTTATATATCCAGCCCCAGTGCGTCAATTTAACTCTTTATTGTGTCTTCCCAGAAGGTCTTGCCCCAATGAGGCAGTCATGAAGACTGAAGGCCACCGCCTTCCTGCCGCTCTCTAAGGCTCCTCCCCCAGACTCTGTTGTCTTGTCTCTCTTTGTTTGGTCCTCTTCATTTCTCTGCGTGTTCTAGGAGACCAGGGCGGGGGGAGCTGGTCGCAGCAGGAGGGGGAGACTCCCTGGACTCTTAGCAGCCTCCATTATTGCTTGTCATTTGAACACTTGGTTCTTGCTGCTCAATGTGCAAACTGTTGTGCCCATCTGCACCACAGATTTGGAAATGAGGTGCCCATCTGCACCACAGATTTGGAAATGAGGTGCCCATCTGCACCACAGATTTGGAAATGAGGTGCCCATCTGCACCACAGATTTGGAAATGAGGTGCCCATCTGCGCCACAGATTTGGAAATGAGGTGCCCATCTGCACCACAGATTTGGAAATGAGGTGCCCATCTGCGCCACAGATTTGGAAATGAGGTGCCCATCTGCACCACAGATTTGGAAATGAGGTGCCCATCTGCACCACAGATTTGGAAATGAGGTGCCCATCTGCACCACAGATTTGGAAATGAGGTGCCCATCTGCACCACAGATTTACGGCAAAATGCTTATGCATGTCTACTGGAATTAAATCCCCTTGAGGTCTCTAAGGCTATTCCTAGTTAATTGTGTTTAAGTGGATTAACAATATTCTTTTCTTCCCATGAAATTCTGGGAGCTGTAATTCTAGAGGAGAGGGCCACAGATCCTTAACATAATCCCCACCCTCTCATCAAATATAATGTCCTGCATACCATGGGTAGGGTGGGGTGTCCTGACCTGAAAATAAATATAAGGTTGTAGTGTAAATCTGTCAAATTTTTACGAATTGGTGCAACAGAGCAGCACCCCTACAGTTGTAAAATTGTCTTGAACTGCTGCTAGGTTATATATATACACACACACATATATATAAAATATCTGAACTGGCTCAGGTGGTAAGTGACATCACTGATTGACTTTCACATCTTCACGGGTTAAAGCGCTTCGGCTCACTCTTTCAGGATATTCAGGAATTGTAATGGCTGTGAATTTTGCAGACGACCCTTCTTGTACAGTAGCAAAGCCCATTCGATACAGGTGGAACTTCTCATTTCACGTTTATTCTGAAAATGGAAATCCGGGCACTCGCATTTCTGCAGCAGTTTTGCAGGAAGGGGAACAATGATAAAATGGTGCCTGGTACTCAAAAGTCAAAACTGCAAAAATAACGAGAGAGAGAGAGGCTGATGCATGAATGTTGCCATTCCGTGGTGTTCAATTTATAAGGCATTCCATTTACTGTATATGCTCATTCAAATGGCTCCCTCATGTAATAACACATGACAGTGCCTTCTCTCCTACCCGGTGATGATTGGATGCTGTGGGCAGAGAACTGTTCTTACTATTCAAAAGACATGTGGATTAGTTTAGCTTGGAGAATATGTTCATAGCCATGTGAGTGTCTTTATTATGAATGGAGGACAGCTGTATTCAGTGCTGTCTGTACCTTGTTGGGGCTAGGTGGAAGTAAGCCGGGACCAAGGAAGCACATGCCTCCCTGAGGAGCCACGCCATAGAGAGCCCTTCGTAGGACCAGGTAGAATCCTATCTGAGACTCAGCTACATTAGTAAAAAACAAACAAACAAACAAACAAGCAAAAACACACACATTTTAAATGCGTTCTAGCACTGTGACACCAGATGGCGCTGTTGAGTTTGGTCTTTCGGCCACGTGATTTCCCATTATGAGGTTTACAACGCGTTTTCCTGAAACATTTTTTTGATGTGTCTAGATCCAGCCTTGGTTCCTTCTGGCACCTGACCCCTTCACTGTAGCTGCAATATCACCTATCCATGATGGTAGTGTTGGGAGTATAGCAGAGGGCAGCTGAGAGGTTCCCTCACAAGAATCTGCTTTAAGATGAATCTCAGACCATTTGTCCAACTAGCACAGCGTTCTCTACACTGGCTGATGGTTACTTCCCAAGGAGGAGACTCTCCTAGCCATACTAGGAGATGCCAGGGGTTGAACAGATGTTCTAGCATCTCCCAGAGAAAGTAGGATGTGGTACAAAGCACCTAATCTTGTGTATGTGTTTAAAAAGCCAAAATACCATCCTAAATAATCTAGGGCTTTCCCCACAGTATACAGAAATCATGCTTGGATCCTTGGTCCTCTGTGGTTGCATACTGATTTGATGCAAATGTAAATTAGGATTAATTTTTAGTTGCTCCATTTGTCAGAATAAGGAAAGTTTGTATTGATCTTTGTTCTAGGGCCCAATTACGTGGATTAAGTGTTTTTATTACATGAAATACTGAGCATGGTATCTATTTAATGGGCTGGCATTGATTCGTAGGAAATTGCATGTGTAAAATCAAAGCCTGTAAGTAAGGATGGTTAGAAAGTGATTTTAAACTATTTTTAAAACTAGCACACACACACACGTCTTCAAGAACTATCTCTGTAGCTATAAAAGCTATTGGCATAAATTTGATACTTTTATTATGTTCATTCCTTATGTTCTCTCCTTTTCCACATCTAAATCAACATAATTCTCCTTACCTCTAATCATCCTCCATCTATGGAGCGCTCTCTCTCTCTCTCTCTCTCTCTCTCTCTCTCTCTCTCTCACACACACACACACACACACAAAACACCTTAGAAAACCTTTTATGCACTTCTGTTTTTTGTAAGGCAGGGGTGGGGAACTTGCGGTGCTCCAGGAGTTGCTGAAATACAAATCCCAACAGCCCTAGCAGGCATGCCCAGTGACCAGAGATAATGGGAGTTCTGGGAAAGGAATCTAGGTGTGTTGGGGAAATCTGCTATTATTTAGTGGTGAGGATAAGGCTCCCTATGTAATATGCTTAGAGCAGAGTATCTCAAACTTGGGTCTCCAGCTGTTTTTGGACTACAGTTCCCATCATCCCTGAACACTGGTCTTGCTAGCTAGGGATGATGGGAGTTTTCCATCCAGTTTTGTTTTGAAAGAGAATATTTGATTGGGAGGGGGAGCACAAATTATTTTGGCTAGGCTAGCAGCTCCTATCCCATTCTGCGTAACATCTAAAGATGTTCAGTGTGTGATGTGACATCATTGTTCTGCAAGCTATCCTGATTGGATGCTAGCTGCAAAGATGGGGGAAAGCATAACATGATGGCGTGATGCCACATACTAAGTATGCCTATGCCAGCCTTCCTCATACTGGTACCCTCCAAATGTTGTTGGACCCCATCTCCCATCAGCCCAGCCAACACGGTCAAGGGTCAAGTCCAATGGGAGCTGTAGTCCAAATCTTCTGAAAGGCACCAGGCTAGGGGACATCATCCCAGGTACGATGGGAGGAGAAGGGAAAGAGCAAGCCACAGGACTGATGTTTTGGGCTTCAGCATTCAGTTTCAGCCTAGTTTTATATATTCATGCACACTTATTTAATAGGCGCATTTCATTGTCACTCTGACATATAGTCACAGTGACAGTGAAATGTGCCTGAATCGTAAGTATGCGTGTTGAGGGCACAAAGACCAATCAGCAGTCAAGGTCAGTTGGGCAGTGTGGAAGACCAGAAATGCTTCTGTTAAGTAGACAGTGGTCACTTTCTCTGAGAGGTGCGGGCAGTGCTCCTGAAGGGCTTGCAACCCCTGGGGAGGGGAGAACAGCAGGGAGGGTTTGACCTTCTCAGAGTTTCCATGCCCCCCTTTTTAAACATCTTAAATTTTTTTAAGAGGGGGAGGAAGGGTATGAGTACAGCAGTTAAGCCCCATTTATTTCAGTAGCTGACTTTGCTCTCTCCCATTGGGAAACAAGGGGGTTCAAAACACTTAACTTTGACTGAATTGTGCCCTAAGGTTCTAGCCCCTTTGAGGCACAAAGCTGTAGGAGGCAAATAGGAGGCAATTTTACATCCAATTGTTCAGTAAAAAGTAAACATGCTCTTGGGGAATAATCCCATATCTTATGTGGCAGCAAACCTGGCTTTACAATGAAATATGCACTTGACTGGGACGTGGGTGGCGCTGTGGGTTAAACCACAGAACCTAGGACTTGCCGATCAGAAGGTCGGTGGTTCGAATCCTGCAACGGGGTGAGCTCCTGTTACTCGGTCCCTGCTCCTGCCAACCTAGCAGTTTGAAAACACGTCAAAGTGCAAGTAGATAAATAGGAACCGCTCTGGTGGGAAGGTAAATGGCGTTTCCGTGCACTGCCCTGGTTCACCAGAAGCGGCTTAGTCATGCTGGCCACATGACCTGGGAGCTGTACGCTGGCTCCCTTGCCAATAAAGCGAGATGAGCGCCACAACCCCAGAGCTGGTCACGACTGGACCTAATGGTCAGGGGTCCCTTTACCTTTACCTTTATGTACTTGACTGGGAGTGGCCGCCTGTCCAGGATCTTTAAGTATCTGTATACCAGTGGTGTCCAAACATTTTTCAAAGAGGGCCAGATTTGATGAAGTGAACGTCCGTGAGGGCCGACCAAAATTGCTGAGCTTTTTTTAGGGTTGAAGTTGTTGAGCTTTTTTAGGATTGACGTTATTGAGGTTTTTAGGATTTTACCCCAGGAAACACTGCCACAGGGGCTGAGTTAAACTGACTGGCAGGCCGGATTAGGCTCCCGAAACGGACTTTGGACATGCCTGCTGTATTCTATATGTATTTTCCACGTTGTATTATTAGACATTCACCTTAAGAACAGTGAGGGGAAAGGCTCTGGGAAGAGTGGCAGGTACAAATTTTGGAACGTTGCACCAAAGTCCACTTTATATATAAAAGGAATGGTTGAATGAATGAAGCAGCCCCAAATATATTAAATGACTTCTGTTTGGGATCTCTTGCTATTTTGCTTCAATGTACAATGCCCCACCTGGCTAGAGGCCTGCCTGTCACATTTGTGATGCCAGCAAGCTACAAGCTTCAGTGCTCCATCACCAATCTTTGCACTTTCAAAATTGACTGCTAGTCTTGTCTCCGGGTACCCAAAGGCTGACACTGCAGCTCTCCATTGCTCAGGCTAACCTGAGGCTTCAGGCTCGGAGCCACTTAAGTACCGTACTTGGCATCCCGCTTCTCCACTCATTTTTCCTGGCAGTGGTTTTAATTTTGTCTCTCCAGCTCCTGAATGAATTTGTTTTCTCTTGGATCCTTGTGGCGTATTGAAAGGCTTCTCACGTTTGGGTGCCTGCAATCACAGATGCGTTTGTTTTAAAGGGATGAATCAGTCTTCTGAGCCTAAGCATGTCCAATTTAGATTTCATTGAAGGCTTTTATTTTCATTATACATTTTTTAAAAAAAACTACCTTACAACAACAGCAGCACACAAGCAACCTTTCACGCACCACTTTCTCTCAGCACGGGAGTTAAATATTTATTTTCCATTAAAAGCAACACATCTTTAGGATCTAAAATCAGAAAGCAAAAACGGGGGGGGGGGGGTATAGCAGAAGACTTTGAGCTGGATTCTGAATTTAACAGCCCTAGATTTTCTTGTATGTATGTATGTATGTATGTGTACACACACACACATACACACACACACACACACACACTATATATATATATAAATATATATATATAAATATATAACTATATCTATATCTATCTATTTATATAAACAAGGGCTGCAGCCAAGTGGCAAGGTACTGACCTGAATGAAACTGTCAAAATAGGGAGCCCAGAATAATATGAATTCAAATACACAGAGTTTGTGATAATCACTAGCACTACTATCATGTGAGTGATGAAGACACAACATCTGGTCCTCCTATTAAGCAAAGAGCCCAGATGTTGAATGGATGGATAACTTCGACAGAAGGCTTTTCTACTCCTTTACTTCCTTTTTAAACTTTTCGGCAGCCCTTTCACCCTCGCGAAAGGTGGGTGGGAGTGAACAGGATCTCCCGGGTCATCATCTTCTGAGAAAGGCACCTCGGTTCCATAATCCTAGATGGTAGCGCCCCCTTTCGCTTGCCCCTCCTCCCTCTTTCCCCCTTCCAACCCTCCATGGGAAGAGAGTTAAGATGTATCTGCGATCCCTCCGAGTCCCTCTTCGGTGTCCATTCATCCCTTGGAGTTCTTACAAACAAGCCCGAGGTCCAGCGCAAGGAACCTGAGCTGCTCGCCTGCGCGCGAGCCGCTCTCCCGGAGGGTCGCTGTTTGTCGTCTCAGGGTGCTGGGAAGCCTTCCATCCTCCCCTCCCCTCCCACTTCTTCCACCTGCCACCCCGGGGCCACGCTTCTTGGCTATTTCTCGAGAGTTGCGCTCAGGCTTCTCCTCTTCAACACGTTCAAAAAAATATCCCCCTCCCCGTGCGCAAAACTGGCACTACTCTGTGCCTTCCTGTGGAGATGGGCTACCCTCCCCGTTCTGAGAAAGTAGATTTCCACTCATCTTTTCCCCATATCCCCTTAAGAAAGAGAGAGAGAGAGAGAGAGAGAGAGAGAGAGAGAGAGAGAAGCATTTGCAAATCCTTGATCCAAACTCAACTCTCCTTTCTCGGTTGCTTCCTCCTGCCGCTGCGTGCGTGGTTGCTGCTCCTGCTGCACACACACACGCGCGCGCACACTTCGCCGCCCCCCCCCCCCCATAGGAGCTGCTTCTCCATCTCTTCTCTGTTGCCTTTTCGCCCAGACTATATTCAGTAGTGAGGCTCTGCAATCACGTGGGTCCTCGGTTTGATGCGCGGGGGGGGGGGAGGATCGAGTTAGAGGAGGGGGGTGCCTCCGCAGTTTGCTGTTTGCTGGGGCCCGGAGACGCGCGCGCGCGCACACACACACGCACACGGAGACACACTCTCTCTCTCACACACACACACGCACGCGCACACACACTCACCCACGGAGTGCTCAAGAGCTATTGCTGAAGTCTAAGGCTGGCTGCTTGCTCTACTGCTGCTGTCGCTTGTCGCCTGCTACCAAGCTGGGATCTATCTCTCGACATACATTTTTAAAAACCTCAACCTCGTTCCTCCTTCTTTCTTTTTGCTGTGGCTCCATCGTTGCTGGTGGCTTTTTGGGGGTTGTGCTTTTTTTTCCCCTTTCGGTTTTTTTTCCGCCTTGCGCTTTCCGACTTTCAAACCTCAAGCTTGGAAATTACTTAGGTTTTGGGGAGGTTGGGATTTTTTTTATTCCCCCCCCCAAAAAAATCTGGGCATCTTTCCTCTCTCTTTCCTTGCTCTCCACCTCCTTCCCTCTCCCCATCTCGGTGGCTTTTCGCCCCCAATCCGGGCTGATGTGCTGTACGAGGGGTCTGAAATGGAAGTACTGATGCTTTGGTTTTTCCCTTGGATATTTCAATGCGTTACGGTGCGAGCGGACTCCATCATCCACATTGGTAAGGGGAAGAAGCTGGTGTGTGTGCGTGTGTGTGTGTGTGTGTCTGTCCCTGTCCGCGCGTCGTGTGTATATATGTGTGTAGATATATATGCAGGCTGCAGGGTAAGAGTAGCACATAAGCAATTACCATAAGAGTGAAAGGAGGATCGGGTCTCATTAAGGCGCAATAATAATTCTGATCCAGGAGGGAAGATGGAGAAAGCGAGTTGAACTCTAGCGACGGAAAGAGAGAGGATGGCGAGAGCTCTCGCTCGCTCGCTCTCCCTTCCTCTTCTCTTCCACGCCACCGCAAATAAAAGCCCTCTGAATGCACCTCACTGCAAAGTTAGGGGCGAAATAAGACTGTCCATGGTGAAAGCTGAATTCTCTCTCTAAATCTCCGGAGGCGGTACTGAGGAAGGTTTGCGCTTGCAGTTGCTTTCCTAAGCAAACCCTTTCTGTGGCTTTGGACCTGTTTGCGCCTATATTACTCTCCACTTCCGAGGAGGAGGAGGAAGAGGAAGATGAGGAGGTGGTCACACACACCACCAACCCCCACCTGAAAAGCTCCCCATAGGGAAAACTTTGGAGAGGGAATTTCCTTCTGCCCGGGCAGGTGTGGTTCTCCCAAGCCCGGACTGTGGGAGGCACAGAACTGCCACTTTCAAGTTAGCTGGTGTGTTTTTGCCGGGGGGTGGGGGAGAGATTGCAGGTGCCAAAAGAACGTAGTGTGGGTGCTCTGTCTGTCTGTCATTGGACTGGATGAGATTTCATTGGTGGGTTACTGAGCACCGTGGTTGGGGGTGGGGTGCGGTGGGGGTCTCAAAGGTTGGATCGGGAGAAGAGGAAGCCGGAAAGGGAGACGGGAGATCCGGGGTTCCCTAAAAGGAACTTTGAAGGAGAACGGTGGCTCGTGCCAAAAAGGAGGGGGGGAACGACGGGACTTGCCACTGGCAGACTTTCTTCCTTGAAATTAAATAAAAGCAACGGCCAGACTCTGCAGGGATCAGCAGGAAGAAGGAAATGAGTGTGTGTATGAGAGAGAGAGAGAGAGAGAGAGAGAGAGAGAGAGAGAGAGAAGGGAGCTGGGGAGCTTTTGATTCCCAGGGGTCCTGGTGAAGGAAGGCACGGGAAAGCTCCCTAGTGAGAGGCAATGCGATGGAAAAGGCTGGAGAAAAACCCAAGCAATAGGCTCTAGCAGATGATGACATCTTTTAAAAAACTTCGTAGAGATCTTTTTTTTAAAAAAAAATCAAATCAGAGGAAAGGTCTCCTCCCCGAAGGCGGGGAGAGGAGAGAGAAAGGAGAAGAGAGGGTGGGGGAGGAGAAGGAAAGGCATGTGGTCAGGCTGGAGGGAGAAAGAGGGCTGGGAAATGCTTTCGGGTCCTCTCGGTGGTGGCTGAGGGTAAACTCGTCCTTCTCTACTACCCCGCGTGCTCCTCTCCCGATGCCTTGAGCAGGAGGCTGGCGAGAGCAGGCCAAACAGCATTGCGGATCCCTTAAAAAAGATCGATTGGGGAGGGGAGGAGGGAGTCTGCTGTGCTACAGCTAGGTTTGGAAAGACTTTAGAGTTCTTCCCCCATCACCCCAACCCCGAAGAGAGAGCGGCTAAACTTTGACTTCAGCTGCGTGAAGGAACCGGCTCAGGATGGGCGACTCTTGACGTCGGATTTCAGAGGGGCGCACAAAGCTAGGCACCTGCAGATAAAGTATCCCCCCAAATCTCCCTGCACCTGTGGATGAAGGATTCTGTTCTAGTCAGATCTCAGCCCTGCCCCCTTAGTCTCTCAACCACCTGCCTCCCGCTCAAGTAGCGGGCGGGATGAGGAGGCTGCGAGCAAGGATGCTGGCTTCTCCAGGTTGAAAAGCGAAGCTGAACTTCGCTTTGGAATTTTGCGCACGGTGTGAGCATCTGGTTGGCATTTAAAGGCGCAGGAGAGACGTGAATAATAAGTTAGAGAGGCGGACCGTGGAGGTGGGTGGCGTGTGAGGATGAGCAGAATAATATGCTTAGGCTATTTTTTTTTCAAAAAAACAAAATACATAACAGAGAGAAAAAAAACCCACCACTATATATTTACCTCTCTCCTCTCTCTTCACGCTCAAAGCAGGGGTATATTATGTAAGGCTTATCGCCAGATGTTTTCCTGCTAGCTGCATAACCAAGGCTCTGAAATTAAAAGCTTTCAGGTTACTGAACACAAAGCTCAGATCTCCGTTAATATGGGGCGATGCGCAGGAGGGAAGTGACGGGCAGCCCTAAGAACAGAAGGGGGGGCACCCATTCCGGAGGCTGACGCGTAGGTGTTGTATTGTCCTACCTTTTTGCGGATAAAACTTTTAGGAAGCCTTTCCTCCGCCTCCCCCACCCCGCGTGTCTACATCTATATAAATCAACACAGGCTAAAATCCCAAGAGCCGAGTGGAACCCCAAGCTCACGCTGCTTATAAATTGGACTGTACAGTCTGCAGGCTCCCAAGCTCGCCCACTGGCTGAAGCTGAGCAGGTCTGCGTCTGGTCCGCGCCCGCTTGGGCAGCCCCCTGGGCACCGCAGCCACGCAGCCTTGGCTCTCGAAAAAGCAGAACATAATATATTTGCAAGCAAACGAACAAGAAATGTGGCTGCCCTCTGCCACAGGGCTTCATAACCGGGAAAAATCTAATTGACCCCCACAACCCCTGAGCAAGGGAAGAGGAGAATGTTCCCATCGCAGGCGCTCCTCTCTGCCTTGGGAATAAGGACTCTTTAGCTGCCCGTGGTGTCACAAAGGCACAAGGGAGCGGGTAGCTCTCCTGCGAAGCCGTGGCCTCGCCCGCAGAAACGCTTCCAGGAAGGCCTCGGGCATGTCCTCTGCCCCACACATCCCTCCTTCAAGGCAAGTCCAGGACAGCAGCTAGGATGGTCCGGCCTTGTCATTTTTATTGAGTGGAGCTCAGCTGAGCAAACTTCCAGAGCTCAGTTCCGTGAGTTCCTCTTTAGCTCTCCTGTTGTAACAGCAGGGCTACGAGCGAGCGGCTTCCTCCCCTTTCACTGCATGCTAGTTCAGGGTGAACACAAAAACCTGCTTTTTATCGTTGCAGGCCAGTGGTCCACCTAAGCCAGTGTTGTCCACACGGACGGGGAGCAACTCTCCTGATCTTCAGGCAGCCGACTCCCGCACCTTCTGCGCGCAAAACTGATGCTCCTGACCCTTCCCCAGCCCGCATCTGTAGCTGTGTGAATCTGGGACAGGCTTGCGCACTTGTTGCAGGAGAAAAAAAGGCCAGTTCGGGGTGTGTGGCTCCGTCAAGAAGCAGTCAGTGGGCACGACCCCTTTTGAGTAGGCTTAAATCCCCCCGCGGTTTAGGAGGTTGGGAAGTATATGTGCATGGAAAGTTGAGGGACGAGCGTGGATAAAGTAGCCTTCGGAGTAGAAAGCCTTTCTGGGTTCACCTTCACGCCACTGGCACGGCCTTTCCTTCCCATATGCTGGTAATGGGGATGATGGTTTATTTGTCCTCCACCCCCAACAGGTGCCATATTTGAAGGCAACTCGGCCAAGGACGACGAGATCTTCAAGCAGGCGGTGGCGGACTTGAGCCTCAACGATGACATCTTGCAGAGCGAGAAAATCACGTACACGATCAAACTCATAGAAGCCAACAACCCCTTCCACGCCGTCCAGGAAGGTAAGGGCGACCGCGAAGGAGAGAAGAGGGGCTCGCGACGCGTTGGCCTCCAATGCGCCCCTGGAACTTCGAGAGGGCGCGAGAGATCCACTCAGGCTGGGTTGCTCTCTCCCTAGAGGCGCTATAGACGGCGGGGGCAGCAGGAGGAGATCTGGGCAGTTGTCGATCTCTTGCCCCGCCCTGCCTTTAGCTGTTGCTATGCCCGGAGAGCTTTTGCCTTTCTCGCCGATCTTTAATTTTGCGCGCGGGATTCATGGAGGGCGCTTTGCCTAGCCAAGCCTGCGGTTCCCACGCGCCGGCCCCCCCCTTCTCTCTCTGTCTCTGGGAGGGGCTTCGACCCCCACCCGGGGGTAGGAGGGGGGAAGGGAGCAGGCAGCTGCCTGGCAGGGCCTGTGGCACAAAGCGGACGTTGTTTGCCGGCCGAGGTTGTGTGTGCGTGCGTGTGGTTTTTTTGCTGCGCGGCCTGGCTGAAAACTTTCCTTTCGGCCAAAGGTTGGCGCTGTTTGCCAAGGAAAAAAGCAAGCGGGGAGCGAATGAAAGCTGCAGGAGGTGTTTTGGGCGCCTTGGAGAGGCGAGCATCCTCTGGCCTTGCTTGAAGCGCTGGCTGGAGAAGTTGGTCGCTGGTTTGGAAGCCCTGAAACGAAGTGAAAGGATAAATCAGTGCAGCGCTGTCGGGCGCAGACGCGCCAGCTGCCTAAAGAAATCCGAGGCTCTCTGTGTGCGGCTGTGTGGTTGTGAGTGTGTGTATACACACAGGCATATTGGAAAGGCCTGCAAGCCAGATCCATGGAAACCTATAATCCTGGTGGGTTTCTAGTGCGCTGTGGTTTACAGCCTTAAAGAGGAATGGAAGTGGATGAAGCGAGGGCGGTTTCTTAAAGTGGAGAAAAGGATCGAGGAACATGAAATATTCCCGTGTGGATGAAAGAGGAACACCTTTAGATATTGATATATTGCCTGTGGAAAGAGCTTTTGCAGGGCAACAGGTGGATTAATTTGTGCCTGTAACTGGAGACTTCCAAGGTCCTGCAAAAGGAAGTTGCTGCCTTTAAGGCAGATGTGGCACAGCTGTGGCTTTCCAGATGTGGCTGGACTCCAACTCCCATCAGTCCTGGCCAGCATAGCCAATGGCCAGGGATGAGAGGAGTTGTGGTCTAGCAGTCTCTAGGCAGGACTGCAACTTCTCCACCTTTAAGAATAACAATGATAAAAAACCATTATAACCCTATTCACTCCATTATACAAAGTGAGACTTGCCTGTGTGAGTAAACATGCATATGATCTGCCATGCACAAATCGTTTTCCTGGTTGCAAAGGATTGGTTCTGTGTCTTTTGAAGAAGGAAGGGCAGGATTGGTAGCTTAGAGGGAGAGAAATGCTGGAATCGAAGGTGTAGGGAATGGGAGCAGCATGAAGTGTTTTGCAGGGTGATGGGTTTGATGCTGTGTGGATGAAATGGCCCGTGGCTTCTGCAAGCAAAGTCCCTAATCAGTTTGTTAACCATCAAGGTGTTTGTGAGATTCTTTGCTGTTTCTTGCTACCCTCACCCTTTTAAATACTGTATTCCAGATGATGTGAGAAAGTGTTATGGTGTGGTATTTTTTTCCGTGTTTTGCAGTATCTCTACTCTTCTGTTTAGCCTTGGCCTATGGAGAGTCTATCCCTGCAGCAGGGAACGGAGGATAGGTGCCGTGAACAAAACATGTTGATCCGATGTTCTGAACTGCTGCCAGAGCTATTTAAAAAAGAAAGAACAGGGACAGGGAGGTGGGAGGAGGGCAACTAAACAGCAGCTTTGTGATATGAACATTTCCTTCCACCCTGGTCTTGTTTTGTGGCACCTGTCAATCTACCATCCTGTTGGCAAGGGGACAGGAGACCCAAAGGGAAATATTAATTGGATAAGCACAAAGAAGAGCTGTTTCAGGACTCTTGTGTCCTACCCATCCCGGATGTGCTTTTTACGGCAATAAATAGGATACATTGTACGTGATCAGGAGTCGCATGTAGGAATTATCACCTAGTGTGGTGTTTTCTGAAGGGTTTTATTTTGAAAGGAGACTGACTTGCATGGGAGGAATGAATGAATGGTCGTTTTAGAAAGAGAGGGGATGTAAATGCAGGGAGAAAAGCACACTGCATCTAGATTTTTCTTGAGCCTGACCTGTGAGATCAGGCTTAGCTTCTTGAAATGTGCAACCGTCGCAGCATCTTTCTGTTGTAGCTACAAATAAAGCAGCATGGAAAACATGTCATAACCCGAATCTCTCCAGGCCTTGGTTCTGATCAACTGGCCAGCCTAGATGATGGAGGCAGGCAAATTGCCAACCGATATTATGTACAAATGCATTTTATTTTTGTGTTCTTGCCATGCAGCCAGTAATTCCATACAGACTTAAAGATGGTTCAGATAGGCCAGCTTAAATGACAGCCTGCAAACTATCCTCAAGTTCATAAGGTTAAGACAGTAGCTGGGCAGGTAAAAGAGTTCAATTCACAGAAGAAAACATTCTAGATCCTGCCTCAGATTAGGAATGTTATGTGGGGGGAGTTTGGTAAAGAAGCTGAGACTGGTTACCGGATGCGTTACTTCAGCAGCTGTGTAGCTCCGTAGCAGTTCTCCAGAAAAGGAAAGCTATTTATATGTCTTAGCAATATTACTATGCTTCCCCCACCCCTGAACGATGAATCATTAAGCCTTTCTTACCATGCATTGGAAATAGTTATTCCACCCCCCCCTGTCAAAACTCATGCATGCTTGTATGGGTTCTTGTTGGCTCAGCACATTTTAATGAATTTTTTTCTGGATCGTTCCCATCAAAACTCACCTCGGTTACTTGCACTTATTATAGCATATTATATTTTAATTGCTCCTTTTACTAGTGCTTTGTGCTCTCTTGGGTGTTTCTGACGATTTTCTACTTGGGGCAGGCTTTCGCTTTCCATGAGATGCCAAGTTACTGGGGAAGACAACGTTTTATTTTAGTGTTGACATCAGTTTTTGCCCATAGCAAGATGGCAAGGCTCAAGGAAGGTTCGAGAGCCAGTTACTGTACTGGGCTTGTGCAGCACAATCCTGTGCAAGTTTACTTGGAAGCAAGTCATGCTGTGTTCAATGGGACTTATTCCCAAGTAAGTGTTTCTTGCAGAGATCGGGAACCTGTGACCCTCTCAGGTGTTGTTGGACTCAAACCCCCATCAACACCTGCCAACATGGCCAACGGTCAGGGATGATGGGGACTGTAGTTCCAACCTTGCATGACTGTGTTCACAACATGGAGGGCTTCAGATTCTGCATCCCTGCTTTAGATCATTGCTGCCTTAATGTATGACAGTGCAGCAGCGGCAGCAAGCGATGCAATATCTGAGTTGTGTGTGTGTGTGTGCTTCCTATTGCATTATCTTGCACTTGAAACTAGCAGAGAATAGGGGAGTTGATTATTGTCAAAAGTTTTAGCGTACAATCAGATCTTCATAAAGCTACAAAGGATCAGTGGCCTATTTTGCAGCTGATTCATATTCATGGAAGTAACAGCAGTTGGATAGCTGAAATAGCATTTTGAACAGTGTCTCCTTGCACAACCTTACAGCATCTCCTTCCCTGGTTTGATTGCATTTGGGATTTAAAATACGACACCCAAGCAGAGAACGGAAGCATTTGGAGCACAGGAGACTTGTATTTTCTTCCTTTGCGTGGCGTGCATCCAGACACAGATATATGTATATAAAATTTGTGGTGTTTCAGTGCTATATCGGATGAAGAAGCTATGACAAAGCTAATGTCTGAGGCATACTCTGGAGAGTCCAGGGAAGAGTCTAGTCATATTTTAATCTGTTTTGGTACAGCTCATTAGGCATTGCAAAATTTTCTGCAAGACCCTGATAGGTGTTGTTTTAAACTGTCCACTCATGGGCAGTAGGCCTCTAAAATTAGAATCTCTCCCTAAGCAGAAGCTGATAAGCTGGAGGGCAGATGGGATGCTGGATAAATGTTACAATTCTACTTAAGAACTACCTCTTTTGGAGGAGTTAATATGTGCTTCTCTCTCCTGGGGAGTGATCAGCTGTTCACTCAAGGGGTGTCAGAACTTTGACACGATGGGTGAGTGAAGATGATAGTGGTAGCTCTATCCTGATTTCCAGGCTTCTTGTTGGTGTTAGACAGACGCTTCTCTTTCTCCCCCCATCGTTTTAATTTTCTTTTCTTTTCTGTTATACAGTGTGCTGACAGAATGATGCATGGATGAGCCAGGAGCCATACCATTGCTCTGTAGTATCGTTTTGGATTGCATTCTGCTGTCACTCTTACCGTTTGTTATCTTAGTGCTGTTGGTTTTTTTCCAAGATGCTCTGCTTGTTTTCCATGCAACTTTGCTAAGAGCTGTCAAAATGAAAGAAAAGATGAAGCAAATCAACTGACCTGCTCTGCGAGGATGGTGCTATGGCAGCTGCACTAAGGCCCTAAGGTGTAAAATGTTTTGTTTTGATGCTCCGTGCTTTCGTGAGCAGCGCTATATAGCAAACATTAGCGTAGCTGCAGAAGCATTTATGGTCTGTTCCTATGGTGATTTGTGCCAACAAACACCTTCGAGTAGGTATTCAACATAGCCTAATCTGCGTGTTGCCTGAATAGTATGAATGCTGTCTAGCCATGGTTGATGCTCCTTTACAGTATATATAGTCATGGGCGTAGCCTATGGTTACCAGATGTCGCCGTTTCCCAGGGACAGTCCCCGGATTTACAAATCTGTCCCCGTACAAAATCCGTCCCCGGATTTCATTTAATGCCCCTGGATTTATATTTTAAGTGTTGTAGATTTATCAGTAGGGAATGAATGTTGTGTGATTGGTTCAACGGCACAAGACACATCATAGGGACTTCCGGTGAGGCAAAATGGTGGGTGCCACAGCAGCGGGCCGCTCCTGAAGCCAGCCAGAGCCAACTGTGCTTCCAGTCTGGCTCCGGGCTGCTGAGATTGCCGCTGCCGCTGCTGAGAGGGAACCAGGGATGCCCGGCACATCAACAGGGGGAACCGCTGACACCCCCCGACCCAAATTGAGCCAGGAGTAAGAGCGCCCAGCTGACTGTCCAGTGGTGCTCTGGGGCCAGCAAAAACCCTGGAGCCAATGCAGGGAGAAGGAGGAGAGGAGAAGGAGAAGGAAGAGAGAGAAAGAGGAAGGAGAGAAAAGAGGGGAGCCCTGAGCTTGCTGCACCGCTGCTGCCACTGAGGAGGAGAGGTAGGAGAGCACCAGGAGGGCAAGGACATGTGGCCGAACCCAGGCTCGACCCAAGCCTACTCCACGGTGGCTAACGCTCCAAGAGAGCAGGCTAGGGCCCAGTGGAAGGCCATGCGAAGAGACCGCAGAAGAGAAGTTATTCTTTTTAAATTAAATAAATATTTTTAAAATAACTTTTTTTTCTCTTTTCAAAAAGAAAGTGTCCCCAGATTCTTTGATAAAAGTCTGGTAACCTTAGTGTAGCCAGGATTTTTGTTGGGGGGTGGAGCAGGACTTGGTTGGGGAGGCAGGACTTTTTGGGGGGGAGGGGGCACAGAAACGATGTGATTTGTCAGCTAGTTAAGTAATTCTATTATTTTACATGATCTAGGGAGGGCAGCTTCCCCCTTGCCCCCTCCCAGCTACACTCATGTATATAATAGTCATGTCAGTGCTGCCAGTCACCATTGGCTAGGCAGGGCCTATGGCTGTGGAAACCTCCTGTGTGATCCGTCCCTCACCTTTGCAGAGCATTATGGGATGCAACCACAGAGCAGTCACATGGCTCTCTGGGAAGCCTGTGAATTCGTCCTATGATGCCACACCAGTGCTGGAGAGACGTCGCTCAAGAGCTGTAGACAGCGATATTAACGATTGAGGTGCCCAGGGTACCAGTGTTCCTTCTTTTAGAGAAGGTCAAGTAAGAAGTGAGGCAAGCTGTACCTTGGCTGTGGCTATGGTTGTCCACCAGTCAACAGGTATTTGTGCTTTTGCACAGCTGAGGATCTTGCAAGTAGTGGACTGTCTCCACATTTATTCACAAGTGTATGTCTCCTTGCCTCTTTTCACTCAGCTTTAAAATAAAAACCAGCTGTCAAGATTCTAACACAGAGAGAGGATTTCCTGCAGTACCTTTGTGCCCAGGTGGAATACTATCTGCTTCTAAATAAGTTCTCGCACCCCTGTAGCTAAGCAAACCCTGAGTTGCTTATGTTAACTAGAATGCATGAGATCACCCATAAAGCATGTACGTCTATATTTTTTGGAGGTCCTGTCAGGTGTTATGCTGTCCATGAATATGAATCAAGTTGCGTGAGAGAAATGACTAGATAGTACATTGTCAAACAATATTTATAGGATAAGAAAATATGGTATGAAAGCATGGAACACATGCAAAAATGCAATAGTGGTAGCTGTAATAAGCAAAAAACAAAATAAGACAGCTTTCTAAGGATCCTTGAGGATCATACTTAAATGATCTCCCTCAGCTTGTCCCAAAGGAGGAGGAAAAGGCAGCCATAATAATGTAAGGGACTGAGGTGTCATAAGCCTTCCCAGATCTTCTTCTCTAAACTGGTTCTAATATTTACACCCTTTAAACTCTCATAGGTCAGCAATAATCCCCAATAAAAAAATAATAATTGGGGGGGGATCATCACTCTTATGCACCATATATTTAAAGCACTATTACACCACTTTGGGCTTCCCCCAAAGAATCCTGGGAACTATAGTTTCCCGCCAAGGGGCTGAGAGTTGTAAGGAGATCCCAGTTACCCTCACAGAGCTCTACAATTCCCAGAGTTCCCCAGGAAGAAGGATTGGTTGTTAAACCAATCTGGGAACTGTAGTGTTGTGAGGGGCATCCTAAGTATATATAAAGCCTAAGGGTCTCTCATCTGTTTCCCTTTCTATTGCGCTCATAGAGTGTGGACAGCGAAAAACCACCAAAGGAATAGAAATAGACACAGGGGTGTTTGAGCCATTGAGAGAGAATGGAGAATATGAGACCATTATTTACGTTTATCATTCCCTTCCTCCACCTCTGTTTTGAGCCCTTCTAGAGTTACTGATCACTGTTGTATTCTAAAAGAGAGGAATTTCACACTATTTGTTTTTGGGTGTGTACAGATGGTAGAAGGATGAACTAAAGTGAATTTGACACTAGCTGGTCCAGAAAGGAAGGAGAACATAACCAATTCTATAGGAATGAAGTGGCACTTTCTGGCTGTGTTCTGAAGTAAAAGTTTACTGGAAGAAACTCAAGGAAGTGATAATGAAATTGGGGGCTTAGCATAAGATCCTCCTCATTCTGTTGGCATAGCATGCAAATTTTGGAAAATCATAATGAGACAGAACTAATTTGTTTACGGGAACAGCAAATGTTAAAAGAATTAGAGGATAAAGAAATTTCTATTAAAGAGGTTATTTGACTACACCGTCATGTACAAAGCTAATTTATATATGAGTTAAAGGGAAGATATGGAAAGGAAACATGTGAGAGTAGCTGGTTATTTGTTATTTGGGGCATCAGTACTTTATACGACTTTAGATTATTGTGAACATAGTTTTGATTTTTAAAGACGACAAAAAAATGCCACAAGGATTATAGTGTGCAAGGAGATAACCAATCTTGGCAAGTACTCAAAACAACACAAATTAAAGTGACAACTATGAGCTGTTTCATACATGCACTTTCATCATTTGATGGCTTAGGATCTAATGATGTGCATCTGTGAATGATCCATCATAGATCAAAACACTAGAGAGAGAGACTCTTCATAGCATGTCACATTGACTCAATTACAACACTTTTTCGGTGGAGTTGGTTCATCTATCTGTGAGCTATTCAGTAATTAACTGATATGCAGGCATGTGTGAATTACACTGATATGTGGCATCAAGGCTATGCAAACATTTCAGCAAACGATCAGCTTCACACTTCTAGGCACTGCATGTGATCACTCCCTTGAGAATGCTCCCAGCCTAACTTGGAATCTTGATTTGCAAGTCTATAGCAGCAGTTTTCAAACTTTCCACCTTCAAGGAATGCTTTTCCTGCTTGCCTGCCATGGGACTCCTGTATATATTGCAGAGGATTCTTGGATGAGCACTAGGTCTTGGAAAAGTGGTCTTCCGAACCTTAGCATGACACTTGTGCAATTACATTGTGTTTAATGGGACTTTGTTGTGGTTGTTTAGTCATTTAGTCGTATCTGACTCTTTGTGACCCCATGGACCAGAGCACGCCAGGCACTCCTGTCTTCCACTGCCTCCCACAGTTTGGTCAAACTCATGCTGGTAGCTTCGAGAACACTGTCCAACCATCTCATCCTCTGTCATCCCCTTCTCCTTGTGCCCTCAGTCTTTCCCAACATCGGGGTCTTTTCCAGGGAGTCTTCTCGTCTCATGAGGTGGCCAAAGCATTGGAGCCTCAGCTTCAGGATCTGTCCTTCCAGTGAGCACTCAGGGTTGATTTCCTTCAGAATGGATAGGTTTGATCTTCTTGCAGTCCATGGGACTCTCAAGAGTCTCCTCCAGCACCACAATTACATTGTGTTTAATGGAACTTACACCCCAGTAAATATGGATTGGGAGGCTGCTATGGGGGCTTCATTTGTTCCCTTATATTCTGGCATCTTCAGCTGTTTTCTTGACAACCGATTTCATGCTGATTCATTGGGAGGTAGCGTACATATGTGAACTTGCAGAAACCAAACCCAACTCTCTAGAAAGAACATACGGTTGCATGCATCACTGAGTTTTAATCTGTTCTTTCAATGCTTGCTAAGCATGTGCCAGACACAGTGGAAAGTAGGGGGATCTTTTCCATATTCCTAGAGTCCTGACAGTGTTCCTGCACAATTTGCTAACCAGTCTGCTGCCATTAAATGTTGGTGCTCAGTGGGATGAAAACGCATAATGCTTACCTCCTGGTGCCTTCTGAGACCAAACCCAGACTTGTTTAAGACTACCACCGGGAAGACATCTGCGACACTATCGTCTCGTTCTGCATGTGCTTTTATGCTTATGAGCTGCTTGATTTGACGCTCCTTCTTGGGTCTACATTGAGACGAGCTAGAAATAATGCAGAATAGCTCAGAAGGAAATCCTATTGAATTCAGTGGGACTTTCCATTAAGTGTGTGTTGGTTTGCAGCCAAAGTCTGTTCTTAATAATAATAATAATAATAAATTATAATTTATACCCCGCCCACCTGGCTGGGTTTCCTCAGCCACTCTGGGCAGCTCCCAACAGAATAAAAAAGCGATAAAATATCAAACATTGAAAACTTCCCTAAACAAGGCTGCCTTCTGATGTCTTTTAAAAGTCAGGTAGTTGTTTATTTCCTTGACATCTGAAGCTTACCCTCTGAGTCTTCACCTAGTTTTGTGAATACTAATAATAAGTACATTTTTTAAAGTAGTGTTTCTCTGCTGGTGGGTTCTATTCTGCAAATTGCTGTGCAAGAGCTGGTGAAAAACTTTGCACACCTTGAACAGAAAACAAACAAGCATCTCTAGATGTGTGCAAGAGATTGTGTGACAACTTACAGACCCTCCAAGCGTCTGTATTTTCCAGGGAAATCCCTGATTTAGAGAAGCCGTCCCAGTTTCTGATTTGATCCCGGAATGTCCCACTTTTCCTTAGGGTGTCCCTATTTTCATTGGATAAATGTTGCAGGAATTGGAATTATGTTGCAGAAATGGAATTATCCAACTCCTGAGCTTTCAGAAGGCAATTCTGTATAGGGAAGTGTTTTTTATGTTTAATGTTTTGTTATGTTTTTATATATGTTGGAAGCTGCCCAGAGTGGCTGGGTGTGATGCATAAATAGCAAAATTATCATTATGGAATGGGACATCCCTATTGTCATCGGAGAAATGTTGGAGGGGATGAAGTTATACAAAGCAGCTCTCCCATTTTCCCTCCTCCTTTTGTAGCTGTAAAGAACTTGTACTAAGTTAGGGCTTTCTACTTGCGAAAGAGTAGCTTCACTTGCGGAAGGGTCCATTTGGAGACAACCCAGCAGTTCCCACCGTCTTTGTTGAAGTAATGCTTGACTTAACAGTTTCTTGAAGTGTGCACATATGCAAATGTGTACACAAGAACAGCAGAAGGTTGGACACAACAGTGTTCCTTTGCTCCCAGTGAGCCTGTGGCAACACTGATGCCCAACAGGGGAGTGTTCACTGTTGCAAAGTTCTGGCCATGTGCTTCCCTGAAAATGGTCTGTATCACCCTGCTATATGTCAAACTAAGGTAATTTGACATGATTAAGTGTGTGTGCTTTCCCCCTCTTTTGCAGTGTCCATATGCTCATTTTAAGTTCTGGCATTGCAATTGTGTGCTTGAGCACTCTAATTATTTTTTTCCTGCAAAGGTCAGCATGTTAGCACTCTCAATTGCCTTTCCCCCTGCTAAAGTAGAGATGAAACCTGCAATAAGCATAGATGAAGCAGGCGGCTGCTTTGCACACTGAGAAATCAGGGACATTCTTGCCTTCTTTGCTTTGCCGTAATATTTTCTCTGAGGTTGAAATTCCTTGTTTCAGGAAAACAGTGGGGGTGCACTGAGTCTTGGGACCTCCACAGCAGTGAGTGTAACCTGTAGTCAGCTGAGGATCATCCATAAAGTATTGCATTCTCATATAGCCATGGCATGTTGCCCCACTGCAGCCAACGGCCAACCCCTTCCTTGTCACAACTTTGCTGTGGGGCCGGCTAGTTTTGATGCTGTTTTTCTTCGATAGGAAATGAAATATACTTGGAGTCAAGTGTGAAAGCTCAGTACATAACAAGAAACTTATCCAGTGGAACAGGAGACCATCTAACTAGCATGCAACATCTTGAAAATCTAGCCGAGTGCACACTGCAACGCGTAAGAATTTAGAAGGGATGGTAATTTCCAATGATATGCTAATATCCCAAGCATTTTTTCCTCTGCTTCCTCATTTCCATAGCTTTAAGGCACTAAGTATATAAAAAAGGGAAACACATGTTGAAACGGTTTTCTTTTATGTGATGCCTAATGACTTAACATTTAATGAGAATGTTGGAGACTTGATGATTACTGCACTTGATAGGGCGGTCTTGGGTTTGTGGGTTTTCAATTGCTGGTGAGCTGTCCTTCCCACAGCAGCCCTCTGCTTCCCTAGAAAGTCTCCATTTCCATCTTGGTGCGCTGATGTGGCGGCGTTCGCCCTCCCTGACCCCCACTGCTGCTACTACAGCCTCTTGAGCCTTCCTCTCCCTGTACATTAATATTATATTAAATATATGCAGTAAGAAATGGGAACAGTAATGATCTCCCTTTAAGGGGGGGTTGGAAACTGAGTGGCATTAATCTAAAAAAAGAAGGGGGAGAAAAACCTGCTGTTTTGGCTGCATTAAGTCTCCCAGCAGGATTTCTCCTGCTTGACCTTACGCAGAGCCATTCCCTTAGCAACTTTTCAAAGCAGAAAGAAAGACAATGTTGAAAAAGAGACTAAAACACTCCCCCCATTTTTCAGCTGAATATAAAGTTGGAGGGATGACCTTAATTTTTTTTTTTAAATGGAAAACAAAGCCTGGCCAACAGGCTGCTGAATTTGTTTTTGGGTCACAGTTTTTTTGTTTTTGTCCATGGGTTTAGAATTGCTTTAGTTTTAGACTCCTTGGGGCTTCTAGTCTGCGGCACCATCGCTGGGTTTTGTTTTGTTTGATACAGGAAGTGAAGCAAACAGGATTTTCTGTGGCATGAAATGTTTCTGGAGTTACTGAGCATTAACTTTGTCAGCAGGTGCCTTTTGTTTTCTGAAAGCGCAAAGTCCCGAGTTCTTACTACTGTACGGCCAAGAAAGAAAGAAGAAGAAAGGGATTGCAGTCGGATTATTTTAAAATCTCCTGTATTGATTTTGAAACACTTTATTTATGGTGATGCGATTTTACTGGTACTGTAGCCCTCTTCAGGCATGGCAGACATGAATGAGCAGAAAAGAACTGCCCCCTTTCCCCTGTTCCCATCACCCCCCTGTGCTTATGCCAACTTCCCAACATTTGGGTATACGGTCTGCAATGGGGAGCCTTTTCTGCTTGGGGCTCCCTGCATGATTAGGGATGCTGATCTTAAGAACAAAAGAAGAGCCTTGTGGGATCACATGGCCCATGTTGTCTGCCAACTTCCTGTTCTCAAGGAGATGCCCGTGGAAGGCCCACAAGTAGGACATGAGTACAAATGGTGCTGTCCCCACTTGCGTTCCACAGCAGCAGCGGAGAACATAGCTATTGTGGCTAGCAGGCACTGATAGCCTTATCCTTCACTCATTTGTCAGATTCTCCATTGTCTAATTCAGAGCTTTCCAAAGGGTGTGTTGCAACATGTTAGTGTGTCAGCTGCAGTGTGTAAGTGTGTTACGTGAACTCTCCCCGTGCTCCTCCTGGGGCTGGAAAGGGGCTAGTTTATTCTCTGGATTGCTAGTAAAACCGAATGGCTGTGTCGCGAAATGATGCGTGTCTAAGAAGTGTGTCTCCAACAAGAAAAGTTTGGAAAGCTCTGCTCTAATTGGTCCATGAATTTGCTTACTCCCCAGTCTTCCAGGAACCTCCATGGGTTGAAGAGGGAAGAGTTGCCAGATATGGGGCAACTGGAAGAAGCCAATGATTGGGAGGGGAGCATCATTTTCTCCTTTCCTCCTTAGGTTTGTCCCTGCAACACATTAGGAGGGCTTCTCTCTATCTGTTTTGTTTTATTGATCATTACATTTATATGCTGGGATGCGAGTGGCACTGTGGGTTAAACCACAGAGTCTAGGACTTGCTGATCAGAAGGTTGGCGGTTCGAATCCCTACAACGGGGTGAGCTCCCATTGCTCAGTCCCTGCTCCTGCCAACCTAGCAGTTCGAAAGCACACCAAAGTGCAAGTAGATAAATAGGTACCGCTCCGGAGGGAAGGTAAACAGCGTTTCTGTGTGCTGCTCTGGTTCGCCAGAAGCGGCTTAGTCATGCTGGCCACATGACCCAGAAGCTGTACGCCGGCCCCTCGGCTAATAAAGCGAGATGAGCACCGCAACCCCAGAGTCAGCCACGACTGGACCTGATGGTCAGGGGTCCCTTTACCTTTACCTTTTACATTTATGTGCCACTTTCCCTCTGTGGAACTCCAAGTGGCATGCGTTCTCCTGCTCGTTATATCCTCACACAACAATCCTGTGTGACATAAGCTGGGCTGAGAGACTGTGGTTGGCCCAACGTCACTTCATGTCAGGGATTTGAACCCTGGTCTCCCCGCCTCTAGTCCAGCACTCTAACCACTGCACCACACTGTCTATACAGCACAGGTTTTTTAATATATATATAACATTGCCCTTTATTTGAAGAGCTGATGGTGGTGCAAATGCGGTTATCCCATTTCATTCCACAAAGAAGGTGAGGCAGAGTGAAAGGGCAGTTTTGCACATACTTATCAGCCAGCTGATTAAGTGCTGCTAGTATCTGTGTGCTTGAGCTATCCTAGATCTGGCACTATAGGTGAAAAAAGTGCTTTGGCGCAGGGTCAGTGCCCTCATCCACCTGCCAGCCTGCTGCTACATGGAAATCTAAAGATGCACGTAAGCCAGAGTTTGATGAATTTTTGACTAACTCAGTTGGAAAAAAAGTTACGTTGGTGGCTTAAACTGCAATTTGCCATTTCTCCGCAAAGTTGGTTCCAGGAAAAAAATGACTGGCTTGTAACAGAATGGGGAGGGTAAATTTGGAGAGGTGGTTGTCACTTATTGCACTGCCCCTAAGCAGAAACATCTCCTCTTGTTCCACTTCTTGGCTGGATCATGAACATTCTTTCAGATATGTGTGTCTAGGATCCAGCAATGAAGCAATACCCATGGATATATTTTTGCTTAAGAAGTGTGATAATACACAGTACTTCAAGTGCATTACATCCAAGTAAAATATGATTAAAACTCCAGTCTCGTTTTTAAAATTGCAATTTAATTCTATTTTTTTTTAAATTACTGGGTAGTTAGTTCCCAAGTGTTGCTAAAAATGTACATTGTACTGTGTAAATAACTCCCTGCAATCCTACTGGCTTCAAAAACAGCTGTGTCTTATTGCACAGAAGATTAAAATAACATCTCGGCTTTTATGCTGTGCTGGTAACACAGAATAGGAGTTCCTAATTTTATTTTATTTTTATCTCGAGCCTGAGCTGTGCCACTTCCCTAGTCCAATTCAGCAACATGTGTGAAGGCCGCAGAGCAAGAGCCACAGCAGGAGTGGGGAATCCTTTTCAGCCTGGGGCCACATTCCCTTTTGGGGGCCAGTGGTGGGCGGGGCTAGAGGCAAAAGTGGGCGGGGCAATGAATATAATGTTTACCATTGTACACCAAGCTAGTTTCCATGCACACTCAAACAATCCCCATCTACCTGATTCTTTATCCAGAGAAACAAAACCCAACGGTGAACTCCATGGGTTGGACTAGCCTGCTAAGGCAGTTGCCAGAACTGAGGATCTGAGCCTCCCACTTCCTCTTAAGGCTCCTCACCAGCCGGCTGCCTACCCAACAGTCACAAACTCCTTCGAGGAGGGCTCTCTGTGTCTTTTGTTCTGCTCCCCTCTTTGTTCTTGGGGACAGAGGAGTACGGTAAAAGGAAACAGTGGAACTGGCAGGTGGCTGGGGATGTGTTGCAACATCAGCCTCCTCCTCAGCAGCCGCAGTCGCACTTAAGCCTGTTGCTTGCTCAATCTCCAACCCATCTGCACCCCTGTCTTCCTCTGACCTGTCTCCTGCATCCCACAATCATTCTCCTGGCTTGGAGCCTGCCCCCTCTGATGCTTTCTGGGGGGGGGTGTTCCCCAGTTGTAGCCTTACACCATTCCTCCTTGTCTAGTCAGTCCCTGACAATCATGATGAGTTGTTCTCCTGCTACTTAGAGATGGGTGCTGGGAGAGAGGGAAGCTAGAGGTACATGCAGCCTCCTGCTTTCAGATCCTGGAATTTTCTCACTCTCTGCCAGCCCCAAATCATTTCCAAACAATCCAAAAGGCATCTCTAGTCTCAGCAATAGGCATCTGGTCCTCTCCAAGATCTGGTCCAAGGATCTTGCTGTGACAAATCTGTTGTAAAAAAACAAAAGTATTTTGCCAATACATCTGGCAACTAGGAATGGTTATTCAACAAACAGAGATAGGGAATAGACAAAAAATAAAAATGTAGTGCTCTTTTCATGGCAATCTCAAATCCATATGGGGCAAGTTCCTTCCCTCCTCTTGACTGCTGCATCGTCATCACATGAAATGGCCATCAACCATAGCAAAATTGTATCAAATTTAGTTAAAAATTGGAATATACAATAATTAAAAGAATAGAATGATCCCATTGAAAACCAACCTAGGCAGCATAAAATACTTCTAAGATGGCATTTAGAACACAGATGAGAATAAATAGTTTCAAGTCTTGAGAGAATAAAAGTAAAGGGACCCCTGACCATTAGGTCGAGTCGTGACCGACTCTGGGGTTGTGGCGCTCATCTCACTTTATTGGCCGAGGGAGCTGGCGTACAGCTTCTGGGTCATGTGGCCAGCATGACTAAGCCGCTTCTGGCGAACCAGAGCAGCGCACGGAAACGCCGTTTACCTTCCTGTCGGAGCGGTACCTATTTATCTACTTGCACTTTGACGTGCTTTTGAACTGCTAGGTTGGCAGGAGCAGGGACCGAGCAACAGGAGCTCACCCAGTCAGAGGGATTCGAACCGCCGACCTTCTGATCAGCAAGTCCTAGGCTCTATGGTTTAACCCACAGCACCACCTGCATCCCCAAGCTGGGCTGTGCATCCCGTCATGGGGAATCGAACCGCCGACCTTCTGATCGGCAAGCCCTAGGCTCTGTGGTTTAGGTACAAAGAATGCTGTCTAATACAGAGTCAGACCATTGGTCCATTTAGCTCTGTATTGCCTACTACAAATTGCAGAACACTTTAGTGTGAGAGCTCAGAAGGGTTTTCTCCCCTCCTTGACTTGCGAGCAGAGGGAACTAAGTTTACAGTGTATTTCTGCTTATATCACAGAGTGTGACCCACACTGGGGGCTGTGGGTGAAGACAAAGGAGGGGATGGAAAGAACATAAATAATCTAGGGTTGCCATTGTTAGAATTTGTCCAGAATTTCCCGGACATATCTAGAACACTGCAGTTGGAAGCAGCACCCAGGTGGAAATCGCAAAAATGTCCAGGAAAATCCGGACGTATGGCAACCAAAGTCGGCAGTGTCATTTTTGGCAGTTTTCCTTTAAAACGGCTCAAAAACCTGTGAATTTGCCAAAAAAAGTTCCACAGCTTTGGGCAAATTCCAGATTTTCACTGTTTGAAATATGGCAACCCTACATAGATCTGTTATATCAAGGAAAACCACACTGAAAAAAAAAGTGTCTGCTATACAAAATTGCATACAAATGTATGTACTGGGAGAAATTCGCACTAAAAAAAACTGATGTTTTCCAGGAGGACTTAAAAAATATATTAGCAAACTGATGTGGAAAACCAAAGTTAAGTTCGGAAAAATGAGAAACCAAAATAAACATAAATGGACAGATTACCTACCTGCTGAATATATGAAATTGGGGAGGGGCAGACACTTCCTGTATTCTAGAAACAGCAACAGTCAGTCAACATTTTAGAAGGTTTTTCTCCCCAGTGGTTCCCCGCCCCCCCAGGTCATCTTCTAGCTCCCTCAACTAAGCCACACATGGGAGTTATTCCCTTGTTTGTGGGATGTAGTGATGCGTTTGACCAGCAAAGATTTGCCATTGCTACTCCAGCATTGCTTCAGGAGTTTCCTGCTCCAGATTGCTTCTCCCTCCAGATTGCTTCTCCCAATTGTATCTTAATTACCTGTTCCCTGCTTTTCCAACACAGAATAGCATGTGTGTGTGTGTGCTGCTCCCCCAGTCAAGTGCTCAATGTAGATGAATTTATGAACATGACTTACTGGATTATTATAATTTCTGTAGCATTTTAATCATAATTACAATAACATCTGTTGGCAGTGGCACACAGATGTCTGACAGCACACAGTTTGTAAACGGTTACTCTCTCTCTCTTTCTTCTGAGAAAATGGATCTCTTTTCTCATTTCCCATCTGTCCAAGAGCAACTGGAACTGAATAGATATGGATGGGAGGTACAATATGATCATAAAGCCGTGGCTGCCTTCGCTTC
Organism: Podarcis raffonei; assembly: GCF_027172205.1. Classification (NCBI taxonomy): domain Eukaryota; kingdom Metazoa; phylum Chordata; class Lepidosauria; order Squamata; family Lacertidae; genus Podarcis; species Podarcis raffonei. Next base: position 25,512,187 of record NC_070606.1, read on the forward strand.
CATTATTTTGACACCAGTTCTTTTTTTTTTTTTAATTGCTGGTCCATCTCTTCCTTAACCAACCCTAACACGGTTTGTTCTAATACAAAACCTCCTCTCTCTCTCTCTTGTTTTCTATCACTTAATAAATTATTTGTCTTGGCTTGGGATACTTTGTGTATGTGTGTTTGTATATATATATGTCATTGGCCCTGTTGAGACATTCATAGGAAACTAGGGTGGAATCTATACACACACACAGACACAAAACGCTGTGAAAATGCTTTTTTAAAAAAAAGTTTTGAAAAATACATTGAATTTTGCATAGCTCACTGTCGGCATCTAGTGTCACATTTGTATGTTTCACCTTACAACACATTTAAAACGTTTTTGTTTGCAGCTGTGTAGCTGGGTCCTTGGTATCATCTGCACTGACTGGCGGCAGCTCTACAGTGTTTCAGGTAGGGGACTCAGGTAGGGATATCAGGGACTGAACCTGCTCTGTCACTGAGCTATCGCCCTTCCCCATGTAGCGGATGCAAAATATTAACCAGAATACATATTGTGTAATGTAGACTATGTTCCCACTTCCACTCTCCTCCTTTTCATATGAAGATCTGAATAGAGCCTACACGCAGTTAACCTGGTTCCGATTCTTCCCTCACTTCATACACACAATGTGAAAAGGAGTTGGGACCTTTGAGGACACAGTGCATTTTAGATCTTCCCATATAGCCTGCCTTCAGTGGATGAAGTTCCATTGTGGAAATTAAAGGAAGGCTGCATCACAAAATGGTTTTCTTTGGCAAAAATATTAAATTTTCTTTGGCAAAAAATTTAAAGAAAATATCCAACTGGATGGGATTAAGTCTTGACAGTTTAATGTGATCCTATCGATGTCTACTCGGAAGTTAAGTCTTACTGAATTTAGTTTAATTACACTTACCTTTCACCAGTTTCCAAAGTGGTGTAGAACAATAGTAGAACATTATAAACCACAGTTAATTAAAATCAATTCCATACATTACAGTACAAACATTACAGTATTAAAACTATGCAATGCAGACAACCTGGCCCTAAGGCAGGATTAATTGATTCCTCCAAAGGCTCAGGAGAAAATACAGGTTTTTAGACATGGCAAAAAGTTAGGGTGCAGTTGCTGAGAAGGCTCTGTTTCTCATGCCAAGATGGCAAGCAATACTCAGTGGTGGGACTGCAAGTGGCCCTCCCAGTTGAGTTCAGTGGGACTTGTTCCTAGGTAAATGTTTATAGGGTTGCAGCCTAAATAGCCCATAACTGATCTGTTCCCTAGCGAGAAGCTCCCAGCTAAGTCTCTTGATATTTGGATGAAACCAGTATAGGAGAAATAGCAGAACATAACCACTATAGGATGATTATTTTGAGCTAAGTGGGGCAAATTTAATGACTTCTTGGTTTGTGCCGATATCTACCATTGAAATGAATCATAGAATCATAGAATCATAGAGTTGGAAGAGACCACAAGGGCCATCGAGTCCAACCCCCTGCCAAGCAGGAAACACCATCAGAGCACTCCTGACATATGGTTGTCAAGTCTCTGCTTAAAGACCTCCAAAGAAGGAGACTCCACCACACTCCTTGGCAGCAAATTCCACTGTCGAACAGCTCTTACTGTCAGGAAGTTCTTCCTAATGTTGAGGTGGAATCTTCTTTCTTGTAGTTTGGATCCATTGCTCCGTGTCCGCTTCTCTGGAGCAGCAGAAAACAACCTTTCTCCCTCCTCTATGTGACATCCTTTTATATATTTGAACATGGCTATCATATCATATGAATGCCCTCCCCCAAAATTTGTTCCTGTTCTCAGCTATTCCTGTACAAAAAGTACCTTAATGGAGCAATAACAAAATAAGAACATTAATTTTAATTTGAAGAATTTTCAGATTTTCTTTGGTCTGAAAAACTAGGAAGTGCTTCAGTTAGCATATTATATAAACTATATCAAGTCTCAAGGAGGACCGGATTTTCTAACATTACTGAGTGTTATTGTGTGAAATTGGCAGTAATATCAGGTTGATATAATAGGGATATTTTGCTAAGGCTGAACAAGGAGAACTGAAGACTCTTTGAGGATGTATTATGTGGCATGATGAGTGGAATACTTTGTCCAGAATTAATATCACCACTAAATTCAAAATCTTTTAGAATTCTCCTAATGTATTAGTTGGTATTGCATGGCGACATTATGGGGGACTGAAAGTACATTGGAAATAACTATAGATAATCATATCCTCTTCTGTGAAGAAGTTGTTAATCAAACTGATGAACATAAGCCATCTTCTCCCATGCTTTTTGAAATGTAAGGCACGTAGTATATAATCTTAAGTATTTTTGGATAAGACAAAAAAATAATTCTAGAGTCATTAATAGTTAAACCTAGAGCTAAAGGGTTGATTAGACATATTGATTGTTCTTATATTTGAACAAAACACATTATCTTTAGAGTGAGAATGAGATATACCTTGTATAATGCGGATGGGGAACCTGTATCACTCCAAACTGTGGTTGCTGGAATCTAGCCAGCGTGATCAATGGCCACAGATTATGGGCACTGTAGTTGGTTAAATGTTGCTGGGAATTTAACTCTGTGAGAGGTGACCTACAGTGCCCATAATTCTTTGAAGGAAAAGATGTACACCCCTAGTCTTTCACTCTCATCATATAATACTCCCTCACACACTATTAATGGGGGCACTGAATCAATACAATCAACACTCGTATTTCTGAAATGCCTTCTCTACAGTTTTGTGATTCTTCTGTTCTCCTCTTTCATTCTTTCCATCTTATCTTCATACTTGTGGATCTAATCATGGGCACACCTATGTGAGCATAAGCCCTGTGCTTATTAGGACTGACTTCGAAGTAGAAGGTCATAGGATTTTATATACTTTTGTTCATACACCTACAGCAGCTGCCCAGTGCAACTAACTTCCGGGAAAGCTGAACGGAGGCCCTGATCAGAGAGTTCATCTATTTTTTGATGGGGCAGTCAAGCTCATTAAGTAAGAGTTTGGGATGCAGCATTCAGCCTGAAATTAAATTATGTAAGGCCATTCCCACTCAAATATTAAGTCCCAAACTTTTTAAAAGCATGACTTGGTTCCCTCCAATTAGTGGCTTTATTAGTTTTGCAACTGTTAGTAAGGCTACAATTAAATTCCACATCTGACTTCTGAATAACCCCTTTTAAGTTACCTAACAAGGCAGCTTCAGGATCATAAGGCATACGTAAGGCAGGAACGTCTTTAATGAATTTATAATATTGATCTTAGGACAAGTCCAAAATATATGATTAAAAAACCCCTAGCATTCATAGTATTCGACCTCCAGCTGCTATATTTGCTTTAATCTAGGAAGGGTAAGAGAATGATGGTGGGGCAGCATAGCAGGTTCTCATATGGGAACTAACCATCATTTAAAAGGCTTGACTTCAAATCCACTGCCATTCCTCAGTACTTTGCAACAGGTATGGGAAACACAGACCTCCAAGTGTACCTGTTTTCCAGGAACAGTCTGGGATTTACAGAAGCCGCCCCGGTTTCTGATTTGATCCTGGAATGTCCCGCTTTTTCTTAGTGTTAAGTTGTGGGTGAACATATCAGACGACACAGCGATTCTTCAAACAGCTCTTGTTTATTCACAGGCCAGGACAGAACTGGCCTGAAGGGCTCAGTCAGCCTGCTTATATAGAGCTCCAGCACCAAGTTACTGTAACAACTTCTAAAACTATCCAATCACTGAACATCACTTTCGATCCTTCATTTGCATAACTATCTACAGTATCCCCCTGCTGTCCCAGGGTGAGAACTTCAGTACATAACACTTAGCATGTCCCTATTTTCATCAGAGAGATGTTGGAGGATATTGGGGAAATGCTGGACGGAAACCTCTGACCCTCCAGATAGCGCTGGACCACAACTGCTATTATCCCTGACCATTGGCTATGTTGGAGGACCACAAATTCCTTACCTTGATCTGGAGTCTAGTTAAAATTACTTATCTGCACCATTGCATATGGACATAGTTGGCTTCTTCCCTCAACAACTAAAAAGTAGGTTGCATGTGTGTGTTTGTGGTGGGGGAATTTCAACCATAGGTTAGGGCAGGAGCAAAGGGTTAACCTCTGAGCCCAAAGTTGGGATCCTTCCTCAAGAAAAAAACGGGGAGAGTCTCCATTTTGTCATGGGTGCTCCACGTAGGTTCAAGTTCCAGCATAAAAAAGGAAGCAAACAAGAAACAAATGCCCCCCCCCCCCAAATTGAATTAAGGAATATTCTCAGTGAACCTGTTCAAGGTGCAGTTTATCAATATTTGATGGTAGAAATGAGGAAATAAAATCAACGACACTATTAAATTTGTTATTAGTGGTAGCACGTACTGGCCATGGTTCAGAAGTGGAAGGCATTAGAGGAAACTGACATTGGAAAGTGGTGGCATAAAGACTGGAGTATACAGCAGCTATGCAGGAAAAGCTCACATGGCATGTAAGATTATTGTCTGGTAGGATTAAGCCAGAAGCCTTTGGGGCAGTTTGGAGAGATCTTACTGAAAATACTAAGAGGGCACAGCTGCCACTCCAGCAGATATATGGAATATGTGAAAATGGTGTGGTTTTTGTAGAGCTATGTTGATATTTCTAATGCATCCCCATTTCCCCTTCTTTGTAGCTCATTTCCAATTTTTGCATTCCTTCTGTGAAGTATAAGATAGACCAGCTTCTACTGCCCATCAAAATGTGACCTGCCAGTTCTTTTTGTAGTTTTCTAAACAAAATCAGTGAAGTGTGTTTTAAAACACAAACCAACTGGGGCCAATCTTTGTAACGTATCGTCAGTGTGAAAATTTTATGTCCTGCCCGCTACCATGATGTGGTGGGGGGTGATTTGTTTTCTTTGGTTTTTAATCAAAGGAGACAGTGGCCTGAGACTTTTTGCTGGAAGGTGAATATCAAAGTGCAGAAAGGAGAAGAGTGTCATCAGTGGGTGTTTTTGGACAAAAGATGTGGTAGCTGTTTCCTCCCACATAACTCTCATAGCTCCATACCTTCCAGCATTTCTCCAATGAAAATAGGGACATCCTATGGAAAAGCAGGGCATTCCTGGATCAAATCAGAAACTGGGGTGGTTTCTGTAAATCCAGGACTGTCCTTGGAAAATGGGGACACTTGGAAGGTCTGTGAATAGTTTTGGGAAATAAATATTTCAGATTATATCTTTATGATAATTGCCCTTTTGTCTTTTGGTCCTGAACTGGTATGCTAGCAGCAGCAGCAAGCTGAGAGGAAAGGCCTTGGCTGTTTGGAGAACCTGTTGCCTGGCAGGCAATGTCAGTTACGGAAGCCATTGGTGTCATTGATATTGGCAGGCATTGTACCATGTTAAGTTGTGGGTGAACATATCAGACGACACAGCGATTCTTCAAACAGCTCTTGTTTATTCACAGGCCAGAACAGAACTGAACTGAAGGGTTTAGTCAGTCTGCTTATATAGAGCTCCAGTACAATATAACTGTAACAATTTTCTGCTTTGAGTTTCCAATAGTTCCTTCTTTAAATCTTCCTGTTGTTATCCTTCCTTCCTTTCGTGGCCCCTGAGTTGTTTCCACAGGCGAGTTGAAATAATCAATAATGTGCTTCTGTGTGAAATTTGTATGACTCTCCCTTTTTTTTGCAGCTGCTAAGTCTGTTGTTTGCAGAATGTCCTCACATGCTGGTGTTTATGCCGAATCAATCAAAAAGTCCTTCTCTGGTGGCAGACGCCATCTTCACTCAGTTCCGATGAAATAAAACCAGATTATGACCTTTTTTTTTTTTAAGGTGAAAGGAACAATGCCCCTCCCCTGACAAAAAATAAAACATGTCCACAAGTCCTCGTGAGCATGCATTTTATAGGGGAGAGTCAGCCAACAAATGCCAGCGTAACAATCGAGATTTATCTCGGCTGAATTGTGTAAGAAGAACACACGTTCTGGGATTTTAAGCAAGGATTCTCTGATGGTGGCTTTTCCTTTTTTTCTCCCCCTCATTGAAACATTTTGCCAGATGCCAGACTTCAGCTAGCTTTCCCGGTTGTACATAGCAGATGTACAAACGATACACTTATTATCTGATATAAGTAAAAGGGTGCTATTGATCCCTTATGCCTGGCCGTATGATGGAGCATTGAATGGGCGAGTCACGACATTGTGTTGTAGAATAAGGCAAATATGGATTAGTTTAGCACTGAGCTGTGTTGTCTTTGAGGCAGACCGCTACCGGTCACACTCTATTCATAACAGGATTGCACATCTGCAGATAATTGCTCTTGTAAGAAAAAGTATGGCCTTCAATATTAAGCGTCTTTGAGCTTCAGTGAACACGGAAAGGAAACTTTGAAATGAAATCAGTGAGAAGGATGGAAACATCTCCTAGCAGGCCCAGAACCCAAGGCATTCTTTGTCTTGCTGGACAAAACGGTAATATTCTAAAAATATTGAAAGCTGCTTTGGGAAGGCTGCTTAAGAACGGAAGCCTTTAAATAACCCTGCGTCTTAAAATTAAATCTGTTTTCTTGAATATGAAAAAGCTTATTGTTCTCCTTTTCAACATTTATTACATTTGTACCTGCTTTTTCTCCAGAGAACTACCATATTTACTTGAATGTGGTGCACACCAATTTTGGCCAAATTACGTCGCGAAAGTTAGGGTGTGCATTAGATTTGATGGGGCCTTTACATTCGCCAGCAAATACCTTTTGGGTTTCAAGGTTTTGAAAATTGAGGTGTGCATTAGATGGCACATTAGATTCGCATAAATATGGTATGTATGGAGTTGTTTTAAGCATTCCTCTCCCCACAAACGTTTTTGTGCTAGGCTAGGCTCTGTCTGAAGGATGATGGCCGGCTGGCAATTCTCATGGCCAAGAGGAATTTGGACTCAGATTTTCTCATCAAATCTAGTCTGTGACTCCAATTTCATGTTCTGGAGATGTGCTCTCCTATATTTTCTCAATAAACCCCATCTGTACTACATGCATACATAATTTTATTTGTATGCCTTTCCATATTTAAAAGCAAGCTCAAAGTGTTTTACATATTAAAAAAAATACAAACAAACAGTGCTTTTTTTTCTAGGGGTACTCAAGGGAATGCAATACCTACAATATTAAAAGTGTGGCACTTACGATAACAACTTCATGGTGAGCATAGGAACTAACTCCTAGCGGCTGAGGTGCCTTTGACCCCCCCATAAAATATTTGAGGAGGGCAGCCCCCCCAAGTTAATGGGCATTGCCATTCAAATGAGATGCATATGCTGTGCCATGTGATCAATTATGTGGGGTGGGGCTTACCTGGCCCCCGCAATATTTTATTCAAATAGGCACCCCGATGGAAAGTACCGGCACTCCCCCCCTTTAAAAGCACTGATTACAAACATGACAAAAGTAGTCATAAGCATTAAATAGAGCATCAAAAAATACACAACCAAATTAAACAATTTTCACATAAATAATAATATGTTCTAAAATAAAGATACAAAAAATATACATTTAAAGTGTTCACTTTTAACAGTTAAAGGTTCTTCCCAAAGCATCACCAAAAATCCTGCTGGAAGAGATCTGCCTCTTCCTGTTTCTTACAAGAATTTTTTTAAAAATGTGGCCAGGATAATAATAATAATAATAATAATAATAATAATAATAATAATAATAATTAATACATACATGCATGCATACATACATACGCCGCTCACTCTGGGTGGCTTTCAACAGAAGATTAAAAATACATTAAAACATCAGTCATTAAAAACTTCCCTAAACAGGTGCTGGAGGAGACTCTTGAGAGTCCCATGGACTGCAAGAAGATCAAACCTATCCATTCTTAAGGAAATCAGCCCTGAGTGTTCACTGGAAGGACAGATCATGAAGCTGAGGCTCCAATACTTTGGCCACCTCATGAGAAGAGAAGACTCCCTGGAAAAGACTCTGATGTTGGGAATGATTGAGGGCACAAGGAGAAGGGGACGACAGAGACGAGATGGTTGGACAGTGTTCTCAAAGCTGCTAACTTGAGTTTGACCAAACTGCGGGAGGCAGTGGAAGACAGGAGTGCCTGGCGTGCTCTGGTCCATGGGGTCATGAACTAAACGACTAAACAACAAAACAGGATCGATTTTTACAGACAGAGAGTGTCTCCATTTACCTCCAAATCACCAACAAAGCTTTCGAGGACCTTCAGAGCATCCCTGCTTCACTTCAGACAACCCCAAATCAGCCCAGTTTCACTTCTCACTTCAGGGTTTGCCCAAGGCAGGTGTGGGGAACCTGTGGACTCTGGATGTTGCTGGAATACAACTCCTATCATCCCTGATCACTGGCCATGCTGGCTGGGGCTAACGGGAGCTGGAGTTCAAAAGTTCCTGGAGAGCCACCAGTTCCCCATCACTGGTGCAAAGCAATTGCACATCCCAAGCGGATTCCTCACTCTGAAGAGGTACTGTCTAGGTACAGTCATTCCATATGGTGAATGACTGGCCCAGACTGTGTTTAAAGGGCACATCTGTGCAAATAAAATTCCTACATCTGCATGCCCAATAACACTCTGTCCTTGCCCTTCAATGTTAGAGAGTGATTGTGCATTTTTGACACAAGTGTGCCAACTCTAGGCATGGAGATTATTGAGTGTTTACTCCCTTTTCTGGTCTTTTCTGGAGCCTCTGTTTCATAAAGCTGGAGTTTGCAAGGGGGTGGACTCAGTCCGGTTCCCAACACAGAGTATAAATATATTGGCATCAAATTATTTGCCCATTACTTTCCGAGTCAAGATGGGACACATTCTTGTTTAATTTGGCAAGGTTGCAGAGCTGAAGGACTTTGTCATATACTGGATGGTTTCAAAGATGACAGTGATTGATTGTCCTCAATGAGCTGAAATGAAGAAACGCCATTGAGTCTGGGACCTTGGTGTGCGAATCGCCTCTCTACTTATCGTTTTCAGGCCTGTTACATAATGTACCACACAGGTTGGAGAAATAGCCCTATAGGCTCTTCAGAGGTAATGGGCCTCGATGAAATGAACTGGTTGTAAGGATTTGGAAAATGAGACAATTTTATCCTCTATTTGCTGAGCGTAAGGGCTCTGTCCCCATTGTATAGGGTTTATTGTTTTTTGAAAGAAGGCATATTTGGTGCTTATCAGCGAGTGAATAATTATTTTAACTTCTCTTGATGCACTCTGTGTTGCGAAGTCCTATGATAATGATATCCCAGGCTTCTTTCATCTCCTGATATCCTATGCTGTTATAATGGGAAAATGTGTCTTGAAGTAATATTGAGCTAATAATGGTTTCTGGTGTCCCAGAGTTCCATTTTATGGATTCCTCTTTAAAGCCGCAGGGATTGCACATCTCTGTTCTCCTGGGATGTTATTGTGATGTTAGCAGAAGGCCCACACTGAAGATGGTGCAGCTGTTAGGGGGCAGGCGAGGCTTTAGCGCTTTCATGTCTTCACCCTTTTTCTTCCAGTGCTTGTGTTCCTTCTCCCTTGTTTGTTCCTGCACCATGAAGGAAAAGTGTTTGAAATGCATTTTCCTCACTTTCACTACCAGAGGCAATTCCCAAGCATTGGGGCAGAGGCATAATCCAGCCCAGATTGACAAAGCAGGAGAAGATTGAGAAGTAGCATGCACATCGGATATATCTTTCACAATACCTTCAAAAAGACATCAGGCTTTACAGTACAGCTGGTATCACAGCTATGTATAATAGGTTCTTGTGGCTGAAATAATATAGGTTCTCTTTGACTCAGCTGGATAGCTCAGTTGGCTACAGTGTGGTGCCAGTAATGCCAAGCTTGTAGGTTCAATCCGTTGCATTGCAGGGGGTTGGACTAGATGATCCCCAGAGTCCCTTCCAGATCTAAGATTCTATCCCTCCCCTTTCCCCCTTCTGTACGTAATACCTAAAAGTGAAAGTGGAGCAGTCTGTGGAATTCAGATGCTTTGCTGAAAAAGATGAAGCAGCAAAGCATTTCTGCCACACACTTACTAAACTATCTGGGAACCGTTCATATACATTAGCACAAAATAAATGTGTACAGTGATTATGCATTGAATATTTCACTCCTTCATAGATGCTATTTTGGCATCTGTACAGTATATAAAATGAAATAAAAACAAAAATAAAAACAGTATGGCAGTTGTAACAAGCAAGTCCTCTCTCTCCTCTCAGTCTCTCTCTCTCTCTCTCTCTCTCTCTCTCTCTGTGTGTGTGTGTGTGTGTGAAGCCAAAATAAAGATAAAATCCAAAATGGGACAACTTTTATTTCACCAGGTGTGTTTGTGCAAGATGTGAACTTGCATTATAAATATGTGCTATTGCCATCAAGCATTCAGGGCATGTTTGATGACAGGTGTGTGTGTGTGTGTGTGTGTGTGTGTGTGTGTGTGTGTGTGTGTGTGTGGCTACGGCTACAAACCTTTCTAAGCAGCTTGAATCTCAGGCTCGTGACCGTACAACCAATTTGGAAGTTAGGTGCATAGGAAATTCTGCAAATGTCACATGCGTGTGACCTTTTGAGTGTAGCATTCTGCAAACTCACGTTGAAAGCGCTTTTGGTGCAGGAACGTTTGTGGAGCCCTTCCTCCAAAACGCACACCCTCCTCCTATTAGTCTGGTTTTCAAAACAAACTGCATAGCAGTGTTTGGGAAGGGAGGGGAGATTTACTATTCTTAGAACCAAGGACATAAAATGTAATATTGTTCATACTAGACACTACTTTGGGCTATAATTCACCTTTTGGTTAAAGCTCTTCAGCCATTTATAGTTTACAGTCCTGGGGCCAGATCAAGCAAATGCTTAACCGAGTGGGGAATGCTTAATTTTTTTCCATTGAGGCCAGTGGGACTTTAAAAAACCATTTAGCTTTCATTTCTGGGAATGTGCTATGATAAGAAAAAATGAAATATTATAATTTAAAACGTAGACTGTTCATAACTATATATGTACAAAGTTGGGTGTGTCTGTGGAGCATTTGGTTCCTTTAGATTACATCTGTGTTTCCCTTGAGAGGTTGTGGACTCTCCTTCCTTGGAGGTTTTCAAGCAGAGGTTGGCTGGCCATCTGTCATGGATGCTTCAGTTAAGATTCCTTCATTGCAGGAGGTTGGACTGAATGATCTTGGTGTAGCTCCCAACTTTAGAGTTCTATGATTCTATGTCTGGGACAGTATCTTTCACTGACGGATAGTTGTTCTATATTGGAGAAGAGAGGCTCCTGATCCAGATACAACCCACTTATTTTCTTTGATAATACCACGTCCTATTACTTGACAGCTGTAAAAACAGTAGATTATCTTATGAGAGAATAATGTACGATGACTATTTCTTTAAACTCTAAGTTTAGCCAAAAATTATGCAAATTGACATGGAATTTCAGTGAAATCAAGATGTTCCTGAAAGCATTGCATTCTTTACTAAGCCAAGAGCAGTATGGGTGACAAATGTTAAATAAATCTTGATTAACCTTCACAGCAGATTTCTGAGATGCAAAGTTGATTCGGGTAGCCCTTCCTTAAGGTGGGGTTTGACTCTCATGTCATGAAGTGCTTCCTTTCAGCTAGGCTGTGGTCGTACTTCTGTGACATCACTTCTTGCTTAAAATTTGTCCTCCTGTCAATCTGAATCAGCTTTCACCGTATTAAGAATACCCAAAATTTATTTGGTATATTTCCATTGTTCAAAAATACTTAATATACATTGCTCTGGTAATTCTCAAAGCACTATGTGAAAGAGCAGTATCAACCTCACAGGGCTGATATGGGATGAGAATAATTCCAAGCTCTGGAACCAGGTTCTGGTTCATGCATTCAGTCGGGTGCTGAAATAGCATGGCTGAGGGCTTCTCCTCTTTGCGATGCACATAGCCTCCAGAAGTCCAGTTCAAATGGTCCTGTCATTACTGGCGAAGAGCCACCATTTTTATTTCCCTCAATGCCCCTGATGTAGCATTGCTCAGGGGCATTGTGGGAAACTAAAGTGGCTCTCAGAACTTCTGACCAATGCAATGGGAAATGCCAGAGTGGGTGAGTCCTGGCAGCAGGCAGAGGGTGTCCCGTGCTGATGCTGAACCTGTTCTAGTTGATGTAATTTCTCAACTTGAAAATGATCAAAGTGCACTTTGATGCAAACAGAGGAAGTTGGTGCTTACTATTTTCTAGGTGAGTGGAGATTTCAGCTTCCACATCCCTGCATCCCGAGTAAGCTTATATGCAAAATAAGCACCAGCATGTTTTACCTGTGGGAATGCATAAGTTGCTCACCTTTGTGGACCCCTTGCTTTGAAGGTTAGCAAAACCTTTGATTGTGAAAGAAGAGGAGTTGACATCACTGTTTAATCCAGAAGGTTTCTCCTCCTTGTTTTGCATAATAACTGTATCCATTTACTTTTGAGTGAATCCTAAAGGGTTTTAGTCAAGAAGGATTTAGATGAATACTGAAAGGCGATGCGATGCCATTACCCACTTACTTCATATGTAGTCTTTGTCATTTTAGCAATGTCAAAGTTTATTATGGTCTAAATGTTTCAGAGAGACAGGTAGAAATATGGAAATGCATTGATTGGTTGGAGTAGTTACACATTTCAGACTTGTCAAAGGGAATTTTAAGATATCAATCTTTATTCCAAACGAACAGTCCACAGAATTGCTTTCACGTAAAATGTGCACTTGCATAAATTGAAATGTACATTAATCACTGGATCATGTTTGACTTTTCTAGCAGACACACAAATATCAGTGAGGTTTGCAATCCCAGACACGTTGTTCTTTTTTCCTGATCTACTTTATGAGGCTCCTTCAAGAGCTAATTACCAAGAGCTGCTTGTAACAATTAGAGAAAATAAAATAAAAATGCTGAAAACTTTGTGGTTCTACGAAAATAGCTAATTTGTTTTCACTTTAGAGGGAAATCCTTATGCTTACTCTTCCATGTCACTGCAATGCAAAAGATCAGACAGAGATTATAATTCCATTTACTTACAAATAACATACTGTTTTTCCTCTGATACACGGATGCATTACAAGCAATGTGACCAAAAACCCCAAACCCATCCTTTATCCTTAAGCATTTCTACAAATGCATGCATTTCTCCTGAAAACATTGGGGCAATGTAATGGAACAGAGGGTTGACCTGGGATATCTCTCTCCAGTGGAAGTTACATGGAATGCTCCAATGCCAGAATGGTGAATCGTACAGAGGTGCAGCAGGGAGCCTTCTTGAGCTCAGGGGAGCTTTTCATTTACTGTTAAGGACTTGCTAACAATCCTCTCGTGGTGGATGACGATTTCCTACCAGTGTGGATACTAGTGTACTCTTAATAATAATAATAATAATAATAATAATAATAATAATAATTTATTATTTATACCCCACCCTCTGGCTGGGTTTCCCCAGCCACTCTGGGTGGCTTTCAACAAAACACAATAACCCATTGAACATTAAAAGCTTCCCTAAACAGGGCTGCCTTTAGACGTCTTCTAAAAGTTTGGTAGTTATTCTTCTCTTTGGCATCTGGTGGGAGGGCGTTCCACAGGGAGGGCGCCACTACCGAGAAAGCCCTCTGTCTGGTTCTCTGTAACTTGGCTTCTCACAGCGAAGGAACCGCCAGAAGGCCCTTGGCGCTGGACCTCAGTGTCCGGGCAGAACGATACAACCGCTCTAAATATTATGGTTTTATTCATGGTAGTTGCCAAAACATCCCCCTCCATTTGTTTCTGGGAATTCAGGAGGATATATCAGGGTTGGGGATTCTGTGGCCCTCCAGTTGTTGTGAGGTTCCACCTCCCACCACTCCCAGGGAAGATGGGAGTTGTCATTCAACAACATCTGGAAGGCATCAAATTTAGCTACCCCTGGGATTTAGGAAATGACCAGGTCATGTTGGGATCTCATTGGGGGGGTGTGGGAGGTATATGCATCTTCTTCTAAAATGCACATTTCTGCCATGGAGAGAGATTTGATTCATTTTGCTTCATCTTCACTAACTGCAGTTTGTATAAGCAGGGTTGAGCAGGGTGGTTGGGGGGAAATGACAGTGAAGCAAAAATAGAGCCGGGGCAATGACACTCCAGGGCATGCACACATAATTCTGACTCCCTACTTATGCTTTAAGCAGAGATGACGCCTGCGACCCTGGCTTTCCCATTCTCTGTAATAATAATAATAATAATAATAATAATAATAATAATAATAATAATTTATTTCTACCCTGCCCATCTGGCTGGGTTTCAAGAGCCACTCTGGGTGGCTTTCAACAGAACATTAAAAACTGAATAAAACTTCAAACATTAAAACCTTCCCTAAACAGGGCTGCCTTCAGATGTCTTCTAAAAGTCAGATAGTTGATGATTTCCTTGACATCTGATGAGGGCGTTCCACAGGGTGGGTGCCACTACTGATAAGGCCCTCTGTCTGGTTCCCTGTAACCTTACTTCTCGCAGTGAGGGAACCGCCAGAAAGCCCTCAGAGCTGGACCTCGGTGTCCGGGCTGAACGATGGGGGTGGAGACACTCCAGGTATACTGGGCTGAGGCCATGCTGTGCTCTTTTGCCACCTGCCTTTCCTCCAGTTTGCCCCTGGTCAACTACTACGTTTAAATGATCTTTTTTAGCTGGTGAGCCTGCTGGGTGCTGTAGAAATTGGACTGTCAAGCTGATGGTGTTTCTAGACGGAAACCATGACTTGAGCTGTCCTGCAAATCTCCTTGTGGATGGCAGGTTGTTGTCACTTTATTAAGAACAGTCTCTGTCCAACCTACCAAAAGATCCAGAAATGTATGTCTGTCTCCGTCTTCTGGCTTCTCTCCCTTTCTGCTTTCAAAGAACTTACAATGGCTTGTGCCATAGACACTGGAGTGGGGGGGTTTGAGCAAAATAATTTTTGGTTAAAAATTTGTTAGGACTGGCAGGTGCTGAATAAAATTGCCCCAGGGACTGGATGCATCCCATAGTTGGCTATTCTTTTTTTTTGTACTAAGGAGCTATATGTTGTTGCTGGCACATGGCATCCTTGGGTGCCCAATGGTGGCAGCACCCACCCTGTGCCCATGGCTGTGGATTTATCTGCTGGTGGCAATTGTTGACAGTTATTTTAACCTTCCACAAAGCTACGTCAGGGACATTATGAGAAACTGAGAGGGTAGAATGGGCTGCTTAATAATAATAATAATAATAATAATAATTTTATTATTTATACCCCGCCCATCTAGCTGGGTTACCCCAGCCACTCTGAGTGGCTTCCAACACATATAAAAACATAATAAAATACCAAACACTGATAATAAAAATCTGATCCAATACAAAAAAAAATCACAATCGATTTAAAACAAACAACTTGTATCAAATAAAGCAGTATTCAATAATCCATTAGAATATAATAGTACATAGTAAAAGTAAATACCAGCAAACAATAATTAAACAGTTTGTCCTTATCAGTTACAATAAAGAATTACTAAAGTATAATAAATAAAAATAGCAGCAAGACACAATGCATAACATACCACAAAACATACAAAATCATCATGTAAGAGGGTCAAATTGAAAAGCAAAGACACACAACTTTTAAACTTTTTTAAATAAATAAATAAATAGCAGAACTCTTCTCTCTTCCCAGCTGCTTTTGCTGTTCTCATCGTCATGGTCCGGGAAAGGTTCCTAGGAGGACCACGAGAGGATGCCATGTTAAGGGTATCTTCTCCAGCTTGGAACTGGCCCTGGCATGGAGGCTGCTTCTGTGTGGCAAAACATCAGCCTTGCTACTCACTGCATGGGGCGACATACAGTATTTTCACAAAATGGACACCAATTTGACCATTCAACTGTATGCTCCATTTGCTCCTCCTCTTCCACTGCCCTTCACCATAAGGTCCTGGGGCAGGTTGCCGCAATTTAAATTGCAGCTTTAGAAACTGCTTAAAACAAATTACAGTTGCAACAGTAGGGTGGGTCTCTGTATGGCTTGTGCGTGGCGAGGGTCGGGAAATTTAGAGGACCACATGACAATGGTGGGTGGAGCCAGAGGCAAAAGTGGATGGGGGGGGGGGAGTGGATTTTACCTGTTCAGAGTAGGCTAGTTCCTCCTCCCCCCCACTCACCCCCATCTCTGCCCTCCATCCCAGCAAGCAAGAAGAGCTGCCAGAGTTCAAGGTCTTATTCCTTTAAAACAACAACAACAACAACAAAACTTTATTAATTTAAATAAACTCATATACAAATAATTTACAAATAATTTACAATCTCATACTACAAAAAGAAAATTAAAGAAAAAACAATTAAGAGAAAAGAAGAAAATACAGAAAAAAGAAAGAAGAAAAAGCAGATTTATGTGCATAAAAAAACTTAATCTTCCTAATTAATACCTAAATAAACACTTAAATAAAAAAGACTTCTGACAAAGCGAGTCTTCCAATCATTCTCATTGTACTATTTACACTGTCGTTGTTTTCCTCCACAGTTTTATATTCTTTAATATTGTTCCTGTCTACTCCACAAACGGTATTTGTTGTGTTTACAAGTATCACTCAAGTTCTGCTAATATGGTGTGGTTGGTACAATATGATCTTACATAATCCTTAAATATTCTCCATTCTCCAAATATTTTCTGGTTCAATACTCCTCTAACTCTTCCCGTCAGTTTTGCTAGTTGTAAATCTTCTAACATGAGTATCTGCCAATCTGTGATTGTCGGTATTGTTTCGTATTACCACTTCCTTGCCACAAGAATTCTTGACCAAGAGTTCAAGGTCTTATTCCAGCTAGGCAAAAGCACCCAAGGAGGCTGAGAAGTGCAGCTGGTGAGTGGTGTATCTCAGAAGGGTGTGTACCCTGGGAAGACTGGATAGCTCAGTTGGTTAGAGTGAGGTGCTGATAATACCAAGGTTGCAGGTTCGATCCCCATATGGGACAGTGGCATATTCCTACATTGCAGGGGGTTGGACTTAGATGATCCTCAGGCTCTATGATTCTAGGTGTCTCAAGGACCAGATATGAGAAACCCAGAGAGCTTCATTAGGCCCCTAGGTTCCTCATCTCTGGGATGCCTACATGTGGCTATTTTATGGGAGAGGCTCAGTGCTCCCATTGCCGTATTCTGTTGTCTTCCAGCTTACTTTCCAGACTAAACTTTGCTAATTATTCTACAACTTTGATAGTGGAGAAGATGTGTTGCCAAGTTCCTTAGAGCTTGAGCTCATCTCCCTTCTGATCTCATCAGGTGCTGGAACTCTGCTGCTCTCGGTACATGGCCATTTTCTTTTACCTTGTTATCGCATCGTCTTCAGCTCCTTCCTCACCTCTCTCAGAAGAGTTGTCACTCTGAGCATCTGCTCAGCTGGTATGTTTTAAACCAGAAGCTTTGTAACAAGGACGTGGATAGGGAAAGGGGCCAAAGGACACAAGTTGGAGGCAGCAGAACTTCTGAATACCAGTTGTTGGAGACCACAGGAGGGGAGAGAGTGTTCCTGGGGTTGGATCCTGTGCCATTGGCCTGATCCAGCAGGCTCTTCTTAGGGTCTTACATTCTTATGAAGCAGTGAGACTGCATTGATGCCAAATAACCAAAATGCCAATAGAGATAAGCTCATAAGTATTCAAAAATATTCAATTGTATTATAGTTAAGTTTGCATTTCTCATATCTATTAGAAATGATGTCTCGTGCTTGGTCAGTCATCTCATTGCCTTTCTGTTTATTGGTCCGGTCCCTTGAATGCCTGTTGCAGATTTACTTCCTTGTGAACAATTGGATAAAATGACTCACAAAATACATTAATACTTTAATAACACCATACCAAAATATTTCCATGACAACAAATCTGAAATTACTATTTATAATAAACAGATAATAGTATTATGTTTTCCATTACTACTGCTTTGGTATTCTCCTTTACTTGCTCAGTACTTTTTTTTTGTTCCACTTTTCTACCTCTGCAGACTCATGATCTGTGTGCTTCTTCCGCAACCCCACTTGCCACAAGGGAATGAATGAAACGATCAATTTCAGTTTCTCATTTTGTTCAGTCTGCCACATTTCCTCATCAGTTTGTGATTATTTTAAAATAATAATAATAAATTGCCAGTATTTTAGCTTGCAATTTTGCTTTATCTATACGTCACAAGCAATTTTCTCTAATATTCTGTGTTTGGTTTATTATTTTCACTAAAACAGACATTTTTAAAGACATCGTCCCCCAACATACACATTCTTTGGTTGGCAAACTGCATCACAACAGTGGGAGCAGTGTGACTTTTGAAGGATAGCTGCGTTTTGGTTTCTGTCTTCTTGAAGTAATAGCAGTGAAATAGCAGCAAAGAAGCCCAAATCATATATGTGACTGACACCCTTCTTTGGAAATTAAACCAATGTCCAG
The DNA here is from genome assembly GCF_027172205.1 of Podarcis raffonei. Taxonomy (NCBI): domain Eukaryota; kingdom Metazoa; phylum Chordata; class Lepidosauria; order Squamata; family Lacertidae; genus Podarcis; species Podarcis raffonei. Next base: position 25,530,600 of record NC_070606.1, read on the forward strand.
ACTTTAACATTCAAAAACTTTACTTGCAGAAACTTATAGATGAATTAAAACATAATATTTACAGTCACATGCTTCTCCAAGCATGGGTTTACAGCCTCTTCTTCTAACTTCCAAACAACTGTATTTTCCTCTTTCCAGAGCTCATCACCCAGGTTTCTGTATCTCAAATAGGCCATGCCTTGCAGCTCCTATGAGAGATTTCCACTTTTACATTCTCCTGCGGTCTGCTCTCTTTCTTTCAAGCAGAGAAGAAGCAGTCCAACACTCTGTTCAACTTAGTGTTCACAGTCGATTCTAAAACACAGTCATCTTGCATCACATAAAACGGAGTCTCTCCTTTGCTAGATACCTCCCATGTGACCAACGCTAGCCAATCCCATGAGAACTACTAGAGAACTCTCTAGAATTCATTTACCGTCCAATTTCAGTGCATTAAATTACTATACTGTACTTAACATGTCTTGTTTCAGGAAGTGCAAATTAGATGGGTTTGCATTAGAATCCAAACCCGATTTCTCTCCCATCTCTACTTACCACTGCCAATTCCATTAGCTAGAAAGCTCTAGGAAAACAGAGCATGTAAATGGCAATGTTGTGTATTTAGCACCATCTTCAGCAAACTGGCACCTTGCAGATGTTTTGAACTCCAGCTTTTATCAGCCCAAGCAGCATGGCCAATACTTGGGAATGATGGGAGTTGTAGTCCAAAAACTTCTGGAGGACACCAGGCTGGGAAGGTTTCAGTCAGGGGAGGCGGGGAAGGGGAGGAAGGAGAGAAAACACAAAAAATGCACCACCCAAATGTACTTTTAATGTAATGGGTGGGTTCTCTTGTGTTGCTTTCCTAAAAACCTGCTTCTTCTAAAGTTTAAAGAAGTACTCTTTCTGTAGGCTGGCCATTGTGAAACTGCAGCTGATGACCACATATAAGCAGAGCTGCAACAGTTCTAATCAAAATAAATTTCCTTTGTTCTTTGCACATATATATTACATGAATTGCACTACAACGATAGCTGTACTTCCCTCTGTTTTCCTTTTATTTCACCTTAATTTCCAAATATGACCTAAGTTTTATCCAAAAGAGTAGTTTCTTTCTACATGCACACCAGTGCATTCAGATTCTTTTTTTAAAAAACTTATTTGCTCTTTTAAAAATAATTTATAGTTTTATCTCCATTAAAATATGGTAAGTGAAATGAGCCACAACTTTTCATAAGCCGATGACTCTTTTTTGGTGCACTGGAAACGTTAAGTGGTTAGAATTTGCGTCATTTTATATCAAAGGGAAAAAGAACATGCATTATTCTTTTGCTATGCTTAATTCTCATTTTTTTTAAAAAAAAAATACTGTCAGCTCAGTGTCAGTCTGACATATCCTGCTTGTTTTGTGAAGCAACAAATGTTGGCTTTGCTTCCTTAACAATGACTTTGGCGGTTGTGCTGTTATCCTGGAGCGGGAAACCATTGACAAGCTTCTTGCCTCCTTGCATTTTCTCACCTATATTTATTGTTTCCCCTTTAAATCTTAAACACCTTGAGATAAAATTGGTCAGTGCATCATTCCCTCAAGTTGCAGCTTTCTAGGACTTCCAGGTTAGCGCCATCGGCTAATGGCGGATTCCCTCCGAGCTCCGGAGGGAATCGGCTCCGCAGGATCCTGGTCTTGCCGCTGCAGCAACGCGGGGACCCTCAGAAATCACAGGCACTGAAGCCTGTGAACCTGGTGACTCGGCGGGCACCATTTGCGCCCCCCGACCCGCGAAGGAGCCTTTTTAAAGGCTTTGGAACGGGGGACGGGGTGAGCGGCGCGGTGCTGAGAGTCGACTGCTTCTCCTGCGGAGTGAAGCCGCATGCCATGGTCGGAGAGCGCTGACTTCTTCTTGTGAACAATTGGACTCTAAAAGCAACAACCCGTGAGTAATACGGAAATCGGATTTGTAAAGAAATTTTTTTTTTTGAATTAGGCACGATCGGGGAAGGCGCAAACAGGAAGTGCGTCTCCCCGTCTTATAAATAATCTAAAGCAAGGACTAGCTAACTAAGGTCGAGAGAATTTCTTCTTCTTTACTGGGTAAAAGACATTAATTTCACGATTTGGCAGTATAAGTAATTTCACTGGAGGATAAGAGCTAATTTTGAGAGCTGAAGTGCCACCCCCCCGGACCCGGGAGTGATCCGCGAGAGAGCCTGTTGAGGAGATATAGAAGAGTTTGACAGCTGTCAAATTAGCTGTCAAGAAGGAAAAAGAGAACTTTGTTTCTGCTGTCTCTGCTGGATATATTTGCTACAATTTGGTTATATTTTGTTGAAAACAAGGAAGAACTGATACAAACTAACTTGATTTTTGGATATGAACTGGAAGGAAGATAAAGTAACCAAAATCCCTCTAGAGGGGATTTTGGGACATTACAAGAATGGCTGAAGGAGGAAAAATTCAAGCTAAATTGGACAGAGTGTTTCTTCTCTTGGGAAAGTTACAAGGCCAAATTGATGTTTTGGCTACAAACGTTGCAACTCTGGACTTAACAGTAAACAAATTCATTGAATTTGATAAGGACTTGACTCATGAAGTCCATGCAGCTGGACAAGAAGAGAAACTTGAAGGATTTGAGAGTGTGGAGAAAGAGATATATGTTGTTTCTGAGGAAAAGGAAGGAGGAGATGTAATGTTGCAGATGACAAAGGAGAGCCAGAGGCCTGACATGATGGCTACAAAGGAAAATAAGTACTGGATGATGAAAATCTGTTTTGAATTGAAGATTGAAGAATGGAGAGATCTCCTTATGTGGAGATCTGAAGACCTATGGATTACAAATTTGATTAAGGTGAAAGTTGGAGCTTTTGGGACATTTGGACTTAAAAGGGGTAAGAAACAAGATTCGGGCTCCACTTTTAAGTATGGAGGTCTGGCTGGAAGAAATATGGACCCTATCGGGACAGAGCTTCTCCGAGATCTGGTGTTTAATATTAAGGACTACCAAAAAAACCAGCAGAGAGGAATTGAGAGAGAATTAAGAGCCTCGGATGTGAGGTCTCCAGGCTGATAGTAGACTAAGACTGATGGACATTTGTTGGGGATTGAAACTGGGAAAGGGTGGGGTGGGGTTTGGGAATCCAAAGGGTGCAGAATTATAATCTTTTTTTTATTTTGTTTTGTTATTAGTATGAAAATTGGGGAATTCGTGGAAGGGAATTTGGGTCGACTTTAGAAAAAAGTTTTAAGAATGAGCACTGATGTTTAAATACAGATGTTTATAAGTTAAAATTGGTTTTTTTAAAATGAATTAAATATAAAAAGGTCAAAAATTGGGGACAAGAACTTGTTGAATTAACAATTTGAATTGGAATATAAGAAGGGGAGGTGTGGGGAAGTCAGGGAAATATGTTATTGAAAATAAGGATTATAAACTTTATGTGTTTTTAACTTTTTTCTTTTTTTATTTTTTAATGTATAAAGGTGGAAAAACTCAATAAATATCTTTTTTTTTTAAAAAAGTTGCAGCTTTCTAATTGGAGGGTCAGTGTTGCAGTTTTGAGAACCCAATTTCTCGGCTGTGTTTGGCTTTCTCGTAAAGCCACTAGCTGTTACCATTTTGAAGTGAGACAAGGATTGCTCTCTTCCAGTTCAGGATGCTTTCTAATTAGGAAGTGAGGTACATGGGACTTCGAACTGACTACCAGCTTCCAGCTGTACCAAAATGTTGTAATGCTCCCTCTCTCTCTCTCTCTCTCTCTCTCTCTCTCTCTCTCTCTCTCTCTCTCTCTAAACCCACTGACTTCCATTCCTGTGTCTTCCATCTCCGGAGAGTCTCTTATATCTATCTTCTAGAGGAGTTTGCTTCTTGTTTAAAGGGCATTAATAAATGGAAACATACCGAAGAAGAACTGCAAAAAGTCTGAAAGAGCTTCAACTTTCGCTATCTGATGAATCCCTCTTGCCTTTGGAGCCGCTCGCTCGCTGCTCGCTGTGTTCTCCCTTGTCAGAGGATTTTGTATATTGACTGAACTCAGCGGCGTTGCCTGAGGGGGAGCCGAGGCAGTCTGCCAATGTTTTCTCGTATTGATGGAGGCCTTTAGAGGAGGTGAAGGCTGGGAGAGCAAATGTGTGTGACATGCTATTAGAATGAAACACATCCTGTTGCATGGAGGAAAGGACAGAGAGGATGCTAGCAGTCTTGTGGTGTTGTGGCATCCATTTCATTGTTGGGGCTTTCATTGTCTGGTGCTGTAGGCAGGTGTAGTGCTGAAGAGTGTGGCCTTCATTTTGGGGAATCTTGAGGCCTGGTCCTGGGTCAGCTGCCTGAGCTACAGCATGCAGAGGATACTATGCTGTTGACCAGGCAAAGGCAAGAAATTGGGTTCCCTGTGTTATAATAGCATATGCTCCAATTTTTTTACCAGCCCAAATCCAGGGCGTCCCCTCCCCCATGATGCCGCTGCTGTGGCTGTTAAAGTTACATCATCTAGCCTTCAAAAGTCATTGGGCAAGCACCTTCCGCTAACCCTGGAAACATCAACCGACCATCATTGCCCATTAGCAAGCGATCAAGCATGCAGAATATGGTAAGCAGATCAGTTGACACCACACAATAGTATTTCTGTTACGCGATTAAATGGAAAGAGAGAAGAAAAAGTCACTTCTCTTCTCAGTGGGTGTTGCACTGTGCTCTGTGCTCCGATGAATATTTATCTTGGATGCTCATTAGGCTGGCTTTTGATAATCTCATTTGTCTTTTGGGTGGTGTTCTGGATCGGCTGAGGTCGGTGGCAACTACGTTTGCATTGTTAATAGCAACGCTCTGCATAGTACCTTACTTGGCAGAAAGGCTCATTGAAATTCAGAGCTGGTACTCAGTACTATTGACATTCAGAGGGTGAAGCTCTGGACTGCATTCTACTTATTCAACCTAAATAAAGCACATCCGAGCATGGGTGCCCTTTCTCTCTTTCTCCAGGTATTCAAGGGAGTAACGCTTGAATGAATGCCGGATAAGAATCTGGTGGCATCATAATAGATAGGCTGATATAAACAAAGTTCTTGCTCTTCCATAGTTGCTGTGGAAAATCCTCTCTTACGGTCCAGTGTAGCTGAGGCCTTTGGTTTAGGCAAAGAACACACAAAGTGATAACTAAGGATTTTAGGAGCCTCCATGCTTGGAAAGCTCATTTTAAAAAGGAAATAGTTTTAGCTGAAGTTCATCCTGTCCAAAGAGGAACCAGTTCAGTTCAAGCTCATCCAGATGAACTTGGATCGTTCCTAAAAGGTTTATCCTCTGCAATTTCCCCCTGCTTTCATGATATTACAAGCTGTTAGGGTGAGATATAGGATCCAAAAGTAAATCAGGGACCACACACAAGTAATAAGATGTCTGCAGACAGAATGTCAACAGGTGAAGCTTTTGCCATCATTGTATTGCCATAGTAGAACAGGCTTACCCTGTTTAATTTGTGCCAGCCACATGGTACCACACTATTCTGCCTTAGTCAGACCACACTTGGAATATTGTGTCCAATTCTGGGCACCACAATTTAATGGATTTTGGAAACCTGGAATGTGTGTAGAGGAGGGCAACCAATATGATCAAGGGTCTGGAAACTAAGCCTTATGAGGAGCGTTTGAAGGAACTGGGTCTGTTTAGTCTGGAAAAGAGGAGACTGAGAGGAGATATGATAGCCATCTTCAAATATCTTAAGGGCTGTCACATGGAGGAGGGACCAAGCTTGTTTTCTCCTGCTCTGGAGGAAAGGACTTGAACCAATGGCTTCAAGTTGCAAGAAAGGAGATTCCGACTGAACATTCGGAAAAACTTTCTGACGTAAGAGCTGTTCAGCAGTTCCCATGAGAGATGGTGGACTCTCCTTCCTTGGAGGTTTTTAAATGGAGGTTGGATGGCCATATGTCATGCATGCTTTAGCTGAGGTTCCTGCATTTCTGGGGGTTGGACTAGATGACCCTTGGTGTCCCTCTGAACTCTATGATTAAAAACGTCTTCGGGTGTCTTATAAAGGTTGTATAGTTACTTATCTCCTTGGCTCAATGGAGGCTGATGAAAGATAAGGAGGTAAGTTTTCTGCTTTGTCAGAATTCAAGTTTGTACAACCTCCTTCCCAGCCTCTGCAATGAGAAGCTATGTAAGGTTTGGCTGAGAGTCCCGTGAGCTTCATGGCTGTGTGAAGAGCTCACCCTGGCTCTCCCTGGCCCAAGTCCAACACTCTATCCACTGCAGCATACTGGTGCTCCAAGAGCATATACATTTTGACTCTCAAGCTCAACCAGAGCATGCCACTGTTGCAAGAGAAGAAAAGCAGTGGTGGTTATTGTTAAATTTGTATGTCACCTTTTGACCAAACTGGTCCTCTGGGCAGCTTAAAAGAGACTGGCAGATGCGTTTATACGAAATATTCCTATGCTGTAGACAGCATTCCAAGCTGAAACACAGGGAGGGGATAAAATAACGTCAAAAGTTTGAAGGCAATAGAAGCAGGGTGAGAAGCTAGTTGAGGGAATCTGTGGTGTACGGTGAAGCTACTTTTCTCATAATGTGGGTAGTGAGCAGGAGTGTTGGGATGCCAAACAAAATCCTCCCAAAAATCTGTATTTCAAAGTACCCTGACTTCTTTCAGCAAGTCAACAGAACAAGCACAGATGCTGGGATGCTGTAATTTTAGCATCTTTGTCTCATTTATGCCCTTCAGATTTCATTAAAAGAGAGTAATGTTTCATTAAAATTTCATTAAAAGTCAGCCATGTTTATGGCTTCCTAATATCTTGTAGGAGTGGAGAAAGGGCTCTAGAGGAGGCAGGCATGCTTTTTTTGTTTTGTTTCTCTCTCTTCCCAACCTATCCTTTATCACTGGCAAGGCTGGGCAAGGTCCCAAGACTTAAACGAGGAATCTGTGGCCCTCCAGATGTTGGTTGTCAAATCCTATCAGCCGCAGCCGGTGCGGTCAATGGACAGAGATAATGGAAGCTGTTGACTTTCACCTGAAGGGCTACAGGTGTCCCATTCCTGGCTTGCTCAGTGCTTCTTGTTGATGTGTACAAATTGGAACCCAAAAGCAGGTTCTTCAAGACTATTTTTAAAAACCCCAAAACATTTAATATGAAATTTGGTAAAATAATCTTCTTTTAATTTGGGTTTGTTTGTTTTTGCAGTGAACAAAGATGCTTCTGCAATTGAAAGCTGCAACCAGAATGTTTCACATTCCCTTTTATTAGAAGCTTTCTATTTATAAGGGCCTGACTTTTAAGTCTCCATTGACTGAAAAGAATTGGAAGAAAGAAAGCATTTCCCAGTGGGATCAGAGGGTCATTCCAGTAAACCAGAGGGTGATGCATGCTGCCAGAGAGAACGCTTGATGCCTGATCACAGGTTGTGTGAATTTAAGTACCAGGAGGGCTATTAACTCAGTGGGGTAGCAACAGAATAAGTGAGTCATGCAGCTTGTACAGCAGAATTGAAATACAGTAACTTTTTGCATTCGTATACTTTTTCATAACCTTACTTGATCACTTCCAGATCTGTGCAGAATTACGTGGCTGTCCTTTTCCTGTTAGGTAGTAATGTTATGAAAATCCATACCGTTGTGTCCATTAGAGCTGAGCTAATAATGTGATGCAGTAACTTTTTGGCACTCATCGGAGCTGTTGGGTGGGGGTGGGGAGAGTTTAGCTTAGCAGAGGCACATTTTCCTTATCCTCAGTTGCCCGCTGTGATGCCATATAGTCAAATTGGATAGGTTGTTTATGTGAATCCAGATTAATGGCGTATTGCCATATAAAACACTAAGCATGACATGACTGAGGGTAGCAGAGCTCAGATGAGTCAGCAAAAATTGCCCGTTAACTCCGAGCTGCTGCTCTGTTTCTGGAAGTGAACAATTTCAGTAATACTTGAGTTGTGGGGCACAAGCCAACTTTCCTTTGCACGTGGACTCTGTGAGGCTTAAGAAAATGAGCCAAGTCATGACAGTTACATAATCCAGCTTTCCATGGTGCAGAATCCACCCACCCCACCCCACCGATCTCTCTTGGTTCAGGGTACTTTGTGACAATAGCTTTAAAAAATGGCACCTTGCCCTATTACCACAACCATGCTTTGTTCTGGCAGGATTAGACTTCCTGTAGGTAACAGAGAAATAAACCTTGTCCCCAATTTTTCCAATCATCTGTATCCTGCACATGATTTAGAATGTCAGTTGCAAGCAGTGTCTTGGAAATGAGAGATGGACTAAGTCTTAATTACAGAAATCATTTAGTGCCTTCAGATTGCTAATAAAACTGAGACTTGGAACACATTCACGATCAGGGAAGGGGAAAAAAAATATCAGGATAGCCAATTAACTGCAAGTTATTTGCTCTGTTTGAGTCCGCTGCAGTGAAGCACATAATGAGTTTGGTGCAGTCATGGTGCCACTGTGCTGTGTTCGTGCATGGCAAGTGTGTGTGTGTGTGTGTGTGCAGGTTTCTGTTTCAAATTTGATAACACTGAAACAGTCTCTTGCTCTTCAAAGTTATGCTGGGTTGTGGCAGCCTAGGTAAACCAGAACTCTATTTGCTTGGGTGTTTTATCCTGTCCTGTTTGGAGAAGGGTTGGAATAAAGTAAACTTTATACAGAATGAACAATAAAAATAAATAAATAAATAAATAAATAGGGGAACAAAACAAACCAGTGGGGCATTCCTCTATCCCTACCCTCCCAAAGCAGTTACCAGATGACGAAAGCAGAAATCCTATAATGCTTACCTGGGAATCAGTCCCATTGAACTAAATGGAGCTTACTTCTGAGTAGAATTAATGCACTGAATTTCGCTGTTAGTAAAAGTCCTTAGGCAGATAAGAAACTGTACACTAGAAATGTAGTGAGAAATATGCATATGATGCACTGAATTCCTTTTTCCCTCCAATTTCAGTGCCTGGGTTTCTCCTGTAACAGACTGAAACTGATTATTGCAGTAATTATCAACCGTGTGTTGGGGTGGGGTGCTGGGTGTGTGTTTCCAAAAAAACATGTATAATGTAAGTAAAAAATTGCAGTATTCAATCATAAAAATATAAAGTGTTACGTTTGCTATTTTTTGTTCTTATGTATTTTGTGGTTTTATTTTGTGTTTTAAGTTGTAAAACATCCTGCGATCTTGGGTGAAGGGTGGTATATAAATTTAATTTAAAAAAATAATAAATAATTGAACTTTGGCTGGTGAGAAGCTCATATGCAGCTTCTGAACATGATCTGCACATCAGCATAGAATTTTTATATTATCTAAAGGGGTGGGCATGAGTTTTAAAATGGTTGAGAAACACTGGCTCATTAGTTTTAGTTTGATTGTTTACCATCAAGACCAGAGAGAGAGAGAACACTATTTTAGTGGGAGACTACCTGTGTGCTTACATCAACTAGCTGCAATGTGAAACAGTTTTAGATTGGGCCTGTTTGAATTCAAACTGTAAGCTGGGAATAGGTCTAAATATAGAACTCCTCTTTGTGGGCGGAGGGAACAGAATACCACTGGGAGAGTGCCATTACTTGTCATCTCTGCAGTGGAAATTTCACAATATACAGTATATGCGGAGCATGTCTGGGGACTTCCAACCTCCTCCCGAGTAACAGACGAGCTCTGATGTGGGAAAAGGGTTTCTCCTGTAACAGGGTCTGGTATGATTCCAAATTGGATGGGGGAACCACTTGTTGAGATTCTTCTGTTGCATGACATTGGACTAAATGACACTTGTGGTCCCTTCCAAGTCTGTGATTCAAAGTAAGATCTCTCTCTCTCTCTCTCTCTCTCTCTCTCTCTCTCTCTCTCTCTCTCTGATTTCTGGTATTTTCTTACTTCCACATGACCAAGAAATGTACCGTATTTTTTGCTCTATAAGACTCACTTTTTCCCTCCTAAAAAGTAAGGGGAAATGTGTGTGCGTCTTATGGAGCGAATGCAGGCTGCGCAGCTATCCCAGAAGCCAGAACAGCAAGAGGGATTGCTGCTTTCAATGCGCAGTGATCCCTCTTGCTGTTCTGGCTTCTGAGATTCAGAATATTTTTTTTCTTGTTTTCCTCCTCCAAAAACTAGGTGCGTCTTGTGGTCTGGTGCGTCTTATAGAGCAAAAAATACGGTAACTTAGGGCTGCCTTCCTTGTGTCCCACTGACTCCTGCTAACTGCCAGGGCAGGGTTAACTCTATAAAGCTAAAATGGACCTGAATTTGGGAAAGTATGGAGCTGACTGCGCTGAGTATTTAGGCTGTATTCTCCAAATTATGGTCCTTGACTCCTTGTATAGCACTTGTTCCTGTGTTTTGGTTGATGTGTTTTGACATGTACCACAGCGATCTTCTAATTACACAGTTCTGTATCATTGCGTGCCATTTGAGCAGCTCTTTCTGCGGCTGTGCTGTGATCATCAGCAGAAGCTTGAGGATTCGAAAAACACTTGTGGGGTTAATGCATGGTAAAAACGTTTAACCTTTGTGAACAGATCTCTTTTCTAATTAAAACCGTGATGTACAGAACACTGAAAGCGATAACGCTTCTGGAAAACGAAACCATCTATTAGTTGCGAATCAGGTATTGAATGTGGCAATCTGCAAGTCAAGTGTATTTTCTACACAAACATTCTCTTCTGGGGAATTAGAAATGGCTCTCAGATACAGTAGTACCTCGGGTTAAGAACTTGATTCGTTCTGGAGGTCTGTTCTTAACCTGAAACTGTTCTTAACCTGAAGCACCACTTTAGCTAATGCGGCCTCCTGCTGCTACTGCGCCGCTGCTGCACGATTTCTGTTCTCATCCTGAAGCACAGTTCTTAACCTGAGGTAATATTTCTGGGTTAGTGGAGTCTGTAACCCGAAGCATATGTAACCTGAAGCGTATGTAACCAGATAAGGAGTTGCAGACCCTCCAAATGTCCTCATTTCCCAGGGACAGTCCCAGATTTAAAGAAGCCAACCCAGTTTCTAATTTGTTCCCAGAATGCCCTGCTTTTCCTTAGGATGTCCCTATTTTATTGGAGAAATGTTGGAGGGTATGGAGTTGTCTCATCTCAAATCTGATCATTGGTACAGCCAGCCCACCCTTGCAGGAACAGGGGATGGGAGTTGTCATCCAACAAAACTTGGAGGGCCATAGGTTTCCCATTGATGCCATACTCACTTTTTCAGTTGGTGGCGGCATAGAAACAGCCCTGTTACATGTAATCCTTTTATCGGAGATATTTGGGATGGAACCTGGGATTTTCAAGTAGAATCACGGAGCTAGGAATCCTTCATCAATGACTCTCTTATACAGTGAGGCCCAGTGATTGACCATTTTTTTTAATCCTTTGAAGCCTTTTGTTTTTCTCAAAAATAATAATGATCACCTTTACCTTTACACAAACAGTTATGAGGCGGACTGAAATGAAGTAATATTTTTAATCTCTGTTAATTCTTCTAATAGTTTCCCGTGAAGATATGTGCTTCCCCTCTGAACCCAAGAGGAAAAATCTGAATTATAGAAGAATTATAAAGTTTTGCTGCAAAAGTGGGGTGTGTGTGTGTTTTGTGATGCGATTAGCGACCGTGAAGAAAAGCTGAAATAGTTCCACCTGCTTAAAGCTATTCAGTTGGAATAATAGTTTTTCGCACCTGCTGTGTTAAGAGACCCTAGTTCTTATGGAAGATTTTTAATAGACTCTGTAAGCTATAAGAGCCTAGGCTTCTAAAGCATGTTTCCTATTAGAGGGAATGTTTGGTTAAGTCAACCACTCTCTCTTTATGCTCCGGAGGGTTTGAAAACAAGAAGAAATTGCCATGGCTGTCTGATGGGGACACAGAGCATCAGCCCTCTAAATGAGCACAAGTTCTCTTTGAAATGATGCTCTGTTAATGGTGCCACCATACAAAGTTAAGCCTGCAAAAAGATTGCTTTTATGTAATAAAAAGGTGCCATGGTACTTAAATTGAAGGAAAGAGAATTAAATTCATTAAATGCAGGAAAAGGGGCACAAGCATTTTCTGATCGATATAGTGTGTCAGGAAGTGTCTGTTTGGAATACTAATGCCATGCCGCCTCCCACAATGTTCCGCAAAACTTCCAGTGAGGACAGTGTGCATTTCTACCACATGGGACTCTGTGAAAATGCTCTCCCAAAAGTGATCCATCCTATTTGTGGGTGGGCAAAATGGGAGGGGATTCACAGTGTAGTCTGTGGAGAGAGAGAATTCTCCAACAATTTGGACTGGGCCAAAAAAAATATACCATAATTGTCTTACAGTGCAATTTGATCTTGTCAGTGTCAAATGAAACCATGTTGGAAGTTTATGCAGATGGATGGAGGAAGCAATGGAATATTTACCTTTCTCTCCTCATCCTTCCTCCATCACATGGAAGAGGATGCCTCTTCTCTGATGCTCCATGCTGCACACATCCTTTCTCATCACATAGCTCTGTGGTTGCTAGGCACCAACAGCACGACTCTGTATTTGAAAACTTCTCTGTTGTGAAATACTGGTTGCAGACTGGCAGCTGAACACTGCAACACTGTAGTCTATTTAATTTTTAAAACAACAATGGCTTCATAATCTTCTAAAGACTACGGGAGCATGCTTTTATCTTACTATTGTGTTTGTTCATATTCAGATGTATGCAAATGTAATCATTTAAAATCATACATTTAATTGACTAGGATGACTTTAGTTGGGTGACAGGTCTCATTCTCAGATCTCATGGTTCTGAAGAAAGATACAAGGGAAGTTTGTGTTTGGCGTGATTGGGGGAACGCTTCCCCCCACTTTGCACCACTTCAGAAGAACATAAAAACCCAAGAAAAGCCCTGCTGGATCAGACAAGAAGCCCATCTAATCCAGAAACCTGTTCTCACAGTGGCCAACCAGATGCCTGTGAGAAGTCCCCAAGAAGAAGTTCAATAGCACACTGTGCCTGCAGTTCCCAACAATTGGGGACAGTGAAGGCAGAACAGAACCATTATGTAGTTAGTAGCTCTTGATAGCCTTATCCTCCACAAATTAGCCCAATCCTTGATAAAGCTATCAAGGGTGGTGGCCATCAGTGCCTCCTGTGGGAACAAATCCCCTGTGTAATCTCTATGTGAATCTTCTAACATTTAGCTTCATTGGGTGTTCCCAAGTTCTAGTAGTAAGAGAGATGGAGGGAAACTTTTCTCTGCCCACTTTCCCCACACCCTGTTTAAGCACATCTCCTTATTCTTAGTGGAAAGAGAAGAGGTTGTGAGAGATGCCTGTACCTCTATTACTTCAGAGTTCTTCACTCTATCATCTCACATTTTCCCTCTCTTTATTTTTCAATTTTGTGCCATGTAGACCTGTTTTATTGAAGAATTGTGCTCCGTTCCTCTCCACAGTCTTTTTCGTTTGCAGCTTATAAAATTCAGGGTTGCGTAAGTGCTATGTCTGCTCAGGAGGACTGTTGCCTGAGTGGTCAAATTATTGAACCTGTATTTATGATACTTGGCAAGATTATTTTGTGTGTGTGTGTTTCTAAAAAGTTTCTGTTTATCAGGGCATCAAAAATCCTATTTAGGAGTATCCCTATCATTTAAATAGGCTGTCCTGTGGGGTGACATAAAATGGGATTTTATTGCAGATTGAACTAGCATCTGTGAAACCACTCATTGAGTCAGGAGCAAAGCGCTTTCTCATAAAACACAAGAGCCATCACATGCCCATTCTGCCTGTTTCTTTCCTCCAAATGTTACTTGGCATGAGGGATGGAGGAAAAAAGTTTTTGGTCCACATTTCTATTGTAATACAACAAAACCAAAACACCAAACCGGCTTGCAAATATAAAGAACAATTTTACTTAGTCTAGCAAATTAAAGTGCAATATGCATATCAAAGCCTGGAGATACTTCTAGACATACAGTCAACTAGTGGCACAACTCTGCCAATAATGTATATAGTAATAGTGTCATAGCACAGTTGAAACAAGCAAATTGTTCTACAGTTATCTACTGGAAGCACAAAGTCCTGTAAGTGGGAACGGTTGCAAGAAAGGGTTCTTCACATGGCCATACGTAGAGACAGGGGTCATACGTAAGTAGTAGTTGCAGATGAGCACCTCCTCACCATCCCACAGCGAAAGTAGTACAGTAGATCAGAAGACCTGTACTCCGGATGTTAAGTAACAGCTGTGCCTGTGATGATCTTATATTCTTGGTGTATCGTGTTCAGTGTATAGTATTATGGACTGATGAAGCTGTTGCAAAACCTGCTTAACATCTTGTTAAAATAAAAAATAGGGACACACTAGAATCACCCCAGTTCTAATGCAGATGATTGCAGTCTATGATCTATCAGTAAAGTGGGTCAATAAACCTTCAGAATAAAGTTACGAATGAACAAGTATATTGACTGGGGTTTTTTTTGCTATACTTAGCAGTGGCCTTTCTCCTGCTGTCTTAAACACAAGAAGGCATTTGTTCTTACGGCTGGAGCAGGATTTGTTTTATTTTAAACCGCTGCTGAAGTGTTTTAATGCTTGACCTGGTTTAATTTTTTTCGGTTTCATATGTGGTTTTTAATGTTCTTTTGTGCACTGCCCTGAGATCATTTCCGATGGTCTGGAAAAAACAAACAAACATGCTGAATAAGCATAATTGTTTTCCAGTAATGGTTTAGAATGAGTTGTCAACTGTTACAGCCCTGCACCTGTAGTATTTGTGGAGTTGTTATTTCTCCCCTCCTGCTCCTGAGTTCGTCATACTACTATATTTCTTTAAGTAGCCTGAAAAAGGCATGTGTTCTTCCTGAAATGCATGCATTTGCATTAGGGATGTCACCAGAGCCTGAACAGGAGTATCCCTGGTTGAGCTCTGGTGAGCAGCCCACCTTAAGGGGGTCTCTTGCTTCGCCTCTACTGCCTGCTCTCCATCCCCAGAGGGGAAGAAATGGCCCGTCATCTGGGCCATGATAGGAATCCAGAGGGAATTTGCTCCGAGATGGAAGAGGCTTGTTTGGCCGCTCCTCCTCCTGTGACTATTTGTAAAACAAGCAGGAGGCCAGTACTAGAGTGACTTCCGCACCAGCTTTCCCCACAGAGGATCATGAAGCTTGAATTTCAAACTCTGCCACCCCTGGTAGAAGATGCCGGTATCCTTGTTCTCTCTCCTGCGTTGCTTCAGCACAAACATAACTTTGGCATGGGCTTGGTTTCTCTTTCATGTTAAGCTGTGCCCTGTGGATATCCAGGCTGTGAATATCTGATGAGCTGCTTCTGTGCTCTGTAGAAACTGTTTTCCCCAAGCCCATATTTGATTTCATTGTCTGCCAAGAAACCGCCCACATTCTGCTCGGAATTCATCAACAGCGTATTTTATTTCCTTTCACAGCCCCTCCCCACCAAAACCCCTCTGGGCCGTGACTCACCTCTCTTGGGGAATAGGTTAAATGCTCTCCCATATAATTGTTCAGTAAGATACAGTTTTGTTTGCTTAAATTTAAGCTACAGGTCCTCTGGGGTGTTAAGATTGGCAGAGGGGGGCCCCCTTGGTTTTCCCACTGCCCTCAAAAGTCCAAGGAGGGGGAAAGGGGTGGCTCAGGAGAGGCATCCTCTGGGGCAGCCCCTAAGCTGTGACGTTGCCTCTCCACAGAAGTCACTGACTTTTGCCACTTGCAGACTACGCGGCTCTTTTTGCTTTGGCCTTTGACACCTGAGATTTATTCTTTTGGATCCGCCTTACTCTTCAGGCTCCAAATACAAATTGATTGTGATGTTGTAGTTTAATATTGTTGTACCTCTGGGACCTTATGTTGAAGGGGGGTGGGTAAGAAATCCAATAAATCATCATTATCATTGTGGTAGTAGCTGCGCTCTTCATTACTTCCAACGGCAGTGCCCGTTAGGACTATCAATCTAGATGCATGCAGCTGCATGCAGGGGCTGCGTGCTTTCTATGGGAGGGTGTTGAGCACCAGTGACTCCCATTGAGACCAACAGGTCAAGACTGAACATCTGGCTTCATGTATATTTGACTCACAAAGCTGCATAAAGCCTGTCAACCATCTTTGGTTGGCCGGGACCAGCAAGGGTGTAATAATAATAATAATAATAATAATAATAATAATAATAATAATAATTATTATATATACCCCGCTCATCTGGCTGAGTTTCCCCAGCCACTCTGGGCGGCTCCCAACCAAGTGTTAAAAACAGTACAGCGTTACATATTAAAAACTTCCCTGAACAGGGCTGCCTTAAGATGTCTTCTGAATGTCAGGTAGTTGTTTATCTCTTTGACATCTGATGGGAGGGCGTTCCACAGGGTGGGCGCCACTACTGAGAAGGCCCTCTGTCTGGTTCACTGTAACCTCACTTCTCACAATGAGGGAACCGCCAGAAGGCCCTCGGCGCTGGATCTCAGTGTCCGGGCTGAACGATGGGGGTGGAGACGCTCCTTCACTGGTGTACTGGTGGCACAAAGCCCAGGCAGGAAAACAGGACCAAGGACAGCTCCCAGCAGAGCTGGCTAGTATCAGGCTAGATAGAGGCACCAAAGAGGAGCCAGCTAGGACATTGCTCCAGCAACTATTTGAAGAGTATGATACTCTTAATCTCAGGGCCATAGGTCTGAGCCCCACATTGGGTGAAAGATTCCTGTATTGCAGGGGGTTGGAATAGATGATCCTCACAGTTCCTTCCAACTATACAATTCAACAAAGCTTTCTTCCTTATTTCTTTTATATTGTTTTATTTCTGCCAAGCCCTTTCGGAAAGGAAGGGCTAAGCTGCTAAAAGCAACACACCAATGTCATGAATAACATGTAAAAAAAGAGTTAGCCAGGGTTTAAGTAGTTCTGCTTTCAGTCTGGCATTGTCAACTCTGCTCCCTCTGAGGAAACTGTTGCAATTTGAAGGGACGTGCCCTATTTGCCAGATTTATTTATTTTATAAAATTTATACACGGCTTGATTGTTAAAAAAAAAAAGGTTTCAAAGTGATTTACGAAAAGATAAAACAAGAAAATCAAGAAAAAAAATTACAACAGTACTTTAAAACATTCAAAAGTTTTATTTAAAGGAAGCACACTCAAAACTTGATAATATGTTCAGGGTTTTGCATGGAATGTACCTGAAACCTTTCTCTTTCTAAGTTATTTTCCTTTAGTGATGACAGCTTGGGTGTTTCGCTTTGTCCCTGCTTGGTGACAATGATAACTTCTAAAGAATAGCCAAGAGAGCCTTTAAAAAAACCCAAAACAACCCTCCTCAAAAACATTAAAGGAATGCTTTAAAGATATATGCTTAACATGCTCCCAAAGGAGCCTAGCTGTTGGCCTGCTAAAAGGAGCCATTCCCAAAGGCAGCAGATGCTTATGTAGTCCAGGACCAAAGACTGGCTGGCAGGGGTAGGAGAGGTTCACAAACAAGATATCTCTTACTCCTTTTGAAGCATAGAAGAAATGTGCCAGTGGGATTTCAATCGGAGAAGGACTAGGAAGCAATGCATTATATTGATCAGGGCTGTTCTTGAACAGTTTGGGGACACGTATAGCCTGTGTTCCCATTTCTGCCTTCATACGTGGCTTAAAAACAAACCACAAACACTTTAAATATATATTTTTCAACTTGCATTTTCTCTCAGAACAAGGCATTTCAAAACATATTTCAATACTTTTTATTGAGCTGGAAAACATGTTGGCGCATTTGGTAAGCTTGAAGGCTGGTAAATAACTCAAAGTTCTGATGTGCTGGGGAAGTCCAGATCAGGTCACCTAGTGCTGTAATTTGCAAAAACCGACTTCCCCAAGATATCCCCATTTTAAAATAAACTTGCAGCTTCCTCCTAGCAACCTGATCCCAGCGAATCATGTAGTCGGCATGGTGAAATCTCCTGACACCAAATCTGATTGGAATTGCCTTTGTGATGATGCCACATAAACATAGCTGGGGTAGTACTTCCTTCATTCCGGCTGGCTGATGGCATCCTGGAGGCAATTCAGTCCAAGGGAAGGAAGCAGTCTTGAGTGGCTTACAGGGAGCATGTTGCTAAATACTTGTTCAAAGTGCTCCCATGAAAGTACTTATTGGGTAAGTGTTTTATCTAATATCATTTATGACCTGCCTTTCAGGATACAGATCTTTCCAAGGTGGCTTGCAAGAAACTACAACACACACACAAAATAAAGCATATCAGCTGAGTGGCACCCCCTCCCCATCTTTCCTCAGCCTAATAATTAATGTAGAATAGATTCTAGGAAGTCTTGAGAAATTAAGAGACTGCTTTCTAATTTGAGCCATCTAATGCTTGAAATACTGGATGCAAGCTTTCCTTGAGTGTTCAGACTGATTAGGGTAATAACTGATTGACATCAGATTGGAAAGAGGCACTGATTGGGACTGAGTTCTACTCTGACGATTTCATTAGCTGCTCTATGAAGGACTTGAAAATCACATCAAGGCATATTCAGTAATTCTTAAGCAGCTTTAGGAAACCGATGTTCTTCCTTAATTGTTTTATACGTGTGTATTGTCTGACTTGCATCATGCAAGGCTACGACTGGAGAGTGTGTATTTTCATATTTGTGAATCACTGCAAAGACCGCACATTGTTTACTCCCTGACAATGGTATGGCATTGTCAAATCAACAAAGAGCACAGTAGTGCAGTGTTTATATAGCTTGAGATGAACAGGGGAATGGGGAGGAGGCAGTGTCTTAAGTCTGTGCCTGCAAGCCTAAGATCTGTGGCTTAGCGGGGGAGGGGGGGGCACAGGGACTGTTGCCCTGGTCGCAAAATTGTTACAGGCGCAAAATTTCAACACCTGGTACTGCCTCAATACAGCTGTGTGCGTCTGTTGAAAAAAGCTTCTCTATGTGAAGCAGGAAGTGATCTCTCCAGACAACGGAACTACTCTTCTTTTCTTATCTCTGCAGCTGTGATCCCCTGGGTGATGTGGACACCGTTAGGCAGTTGAATGCACATGCGTACTCCGTCCGTGTGGCCCCAGGTGCTGGCAATCCATGCTACACCACTGCCGAAGATGCTTGCTGTTTGTCTCTTTGCAAATTTTGACCCATGCTTGGATGCATGAAAGCATCATAGTGCAGACTGAGAGTGTAGAGAACTGCATAAACTTGAAAACCATTGTAGGATGGCTTAAAACGCGTATCACTTTATATGGCAAGGAACAACATTCTGAAACATATTAGATAATGAGCTAAGCAGTGGAGTCACTGTCACTGAGAGGGAGATAGCAACTGCTTGACTTGCTGTGGGGGGCGGGGGGGGGGATTCATCATCTATTACATGTTGCCCTTTTACTGTAAGTACAGTTCTTTAAATAGTGGACTCTGAATCAAGGTAATTAGGACTGAGCTGTTGGGGTGAGTGGGTGGAGGCGACAAACATTTTTAAACTTAATTTGAATATGCTGAATGGATAATTTGTTTCCATCTGACACAAGTCTCCCCAAGGGTGCTGGTTAATAGCAGAGACAATCAGATTTTCTCATTTCTGTTGAGTTACTGTTCCAAAGCTTTGCTTGAGACCTGTGTTGTCCTCCCACTTTCTTTCCAATTTAAAATACAATCTGGAACTTGCATATGGGCTTTTATTTCCTCCCTTTTGTCCTCTTTTTTTTACGGATGTGCATGGGCGATTTTGCGTATTGATGAGATGCAGAGTGAACCAGTGCATTAGTGGACAAACAGTCAATAACAAGAGCACAGTTTTTTCTTTTCTTTTTGCACTGTCTTTTATCAATATGCAGAAGTGCTTGTGCAACAGGGAGGAAAGGGGGATGGATGCTAATGAAGAAAATCAAATGTTGCATTGCTGTTTATGCACAGCGGTCCTTACCAAATCTGAAAATAAGCAACAAAAGAACAGCAGGTTCCTAAAGCACCAGTGGTAGAGAATTTGGTCCAGGTACAATGATGAAATCAGTCTCTTCCACCTGCCCATCTTTTCCAGGTTCTACAATATGTAATGTACCACTCTCTTATTCTGTTAAGAATATTTCACTATCTAAAAGCCAAGTGACAGACTGGTGCTAGCTTTTGATGCCAATATATGCCATGGGTGATATCACCTTAATTGCAGTGTTGTTCTGTCTGATAGCTTTTTGATTGACTATCTCTCTAATTCTCAATAATTTTTTTTGTTGTGTGAGTTTTCTGAGTGTGTGGTTTTTAATTTTTTTAAATTTATGGCAAATTTGCATAATTGCATCTAATTATGTCGCCCTTCTGCTGAAACTTATAATTGCAGCATTACAATAATGACACCTAAAAATCTATATTAAATGTTGTGGTGGGGAAATAATAGCAACATACTTCAGATAAGTTGTATTTAAAGATCTAGCATTAGAAATATGGAGATTCTAAATCATCATTTTTTGTCAGGAGGATAATGGACATAAAAATATTTTTTTAATGAAATATTTTAAAATAAATATTGGACCTGGCTAGTTATAGTTTGGTGTTTTGACTTTAAAGTGAAACTTAATTTTTAATTTTTCTTTTTAGTTCCTGGTCCAAAACCACATTTGTGCTTAAAAAATTATTTACATATTTGTATCTGAACTGTGTAAAACTTTAAATAGCAGCTATAAAAATAATACATAGCAGTACTGGACTCTGACCTTGAACATGAATTATTTGGAACCTCTTGTATATGGGTTCTCGTGTGAATGTATTGCAGCATGAATGTTATTTATGCTGTTTTTCAGTGCATTTATGTTGTCCATTGTCTATGGCTCCTGAAGAAGTAGTTTTTGGACTTTGAAATACATGCTACATTAAAGATTTATTGTAGAAGCAATGACTGGAATCCCGCCCCCTTTTTGCCCCACATGATTCAAAGTGATTTACACCAATAAAAGACTGGCCTGGATCTTATGGTAGTTCAAGCAAGAGACAGGTTGAACAGTCCATGTTTGGATTACTGTACTGTAGCGCATTCTGTGTGGACCTGTCTTTGAAAACAGCCGAGAAACTTCAGAAACCTCCAAGAGCTGCAGCCAGACTGTTAACTGGGGTTGGTTACAGGGAGCAAACTTGTTAAAAAGCTCCACTCACTACCGGTCTGTTTTTTGGCACAAGTCAAAATACTAGTGACGACTATAAAGCCTTATATGGCTTAGGTCCAGGCTGTCTGAAGGGACACCCTGTATTTTTGTATGAGAGCACAGCAGCCATTTGGGGCACTGTGATTTCATACAATTTCATGCTGAGATCTTGCCCCCCCAAAAAAAGTGCCTTTGGGGCTCCATGATCTCATACGGATCATAAGAACCACATGTCCTGGTTTTGGGACTCAGTATGTTGGAGGGTGTGCTGTAGTCTCCCATATGAACCTGCCCAGGCTCTGAGATCTTTGGGGGAGCCCCTTCTCTCACCCCCTTCTCTCATCCTCACCGAGGTGCTTAGTAGGGTTGCAGGAGAGGGCCTTCTCGGTGGTTGCCCCCAGACTGTGGAACTGCAGATAAGTTAGACTGGCTCCCTCCTTATTACCCTTCCTCCAGGAGGTGAAAACTGTTTTCTTCTGGCAGGCTTTTGGGAAGTGATTGCTTTTAAGGAAAGGACTGCTGTTTTTAACTATCTATATATTTTATATTACTTTAATTCTAATATAGTTTAAATACTTTTTGACTATTATCTTTTATATGTTTTTTGCTTTCTGTGTTTTATTTGAGTTACCTTTATTTGTTGTGAGCCACTTTGAGTGGGGTATATACATAAACCATGGGTGGACAAACAAAGGCCCTGGGGGCCGGATCCAGCCAAATTGTCTTCTAAACTCAGTCCGCGGACCGTCTGGGAATCAGAGTGTTTTTACATGAGTAGAATATGTCCTTTTATATAAAATGCATCTCTGGGTTATTTGTGGGGCATAGGAATTCATTCACCCCCCCAAAAAAAATATAGTCCAGCCCACCACATGGTCTGAGGGACAGTGGACCGGCCTCCTGCTGAAAAGTTTTGCTGACCCCTGACATAAACAAACAAGCAAAATTTAAATTTCACTCTCCTCTGCACCCCTGATAAGCCTCTCCAAAGGGTTGGGGGCTTATCCTGAGCAATGAGGGGCAGGGATGGATGGAACTGCTGCCAGTGGAGCACAGGAAGATCTTTTTACCTGATTTCAGGCGATTCCTCCCCTTGCACCGCAGTTCTGTGCATCTCAGCCCATGTTCTTCAGGAGTGCACCCTGATCCTCTAGAGAGTCTTTGGAGAGGTGCAAGGGGAGGGCTGCAGAAGAGAGGATGCAAAGGGAATTTTTTGCTTGTGCAACCTTTCAACACAATCCAGTAAAAACAACGGGGTAAGAGTTAATCTAAAAACAAATTACAGTGGAATCCAAGGGGAGGGGGGAAAGCACTGGCACTCAAATCCTTTTAGACACTTTTAATATTTTGAGGATTACAGCCTAACACCCAAGTCTGTATGCATTGACTTGCAGCTGGGGTGTGATGGTTTGCTCAGTTCCTTGAAGACATTAATATGAGTCCTGCTCCTGCTCTTTGGAGTTTGGAACATCAGGGCTCCCTTCTACCAAGGATCAGAATCGTTCCTCAAGGTAGAAGTGGCCTCTTGTCACCTTGGCTGTGCTGCTGATGTGAAAAGCAGTCATTGGCCACTGTTACTTTCTAGAATTTGAATGCGGTGCTTCCTTTTTTTGCTTCTCAAATAATAATAATAATAATAATAATAATAATAATAATAATAATAATGGGACGCGGGTGGTGCTGTGGGTTAAACCACAGAGCCTAGGACTTGCTGATCCAAAGGTCGGCGGTTTGAATCCCCGCGACGGGGTGAGCTCCCATTGCTCGGTCCCAGCTCCTGCCAACCTAGCAGTTCGAAAGCACATCAAAGTGCAAGTAGATAAATAGGTACTGCTCCAGCGGGAAGGTAAACGGCGTTTACGTGCACTGCTCTGGTTCACCAGAAGCGGCTTAGTCATGCTGGCCACATGACCCGGAAGCTGTACGCTGGCTCCCATGGCCAATAAAGTGAGATGAGCACCGCAACCCCAGAGTCGGCCACAACTGGACCTAAAGGTCAGGAGTCCCTTTACCTTTAATAATAATAATAATAATAATAATAATAATAATAATAATATGCCTTGTTCAAATGTCTGTCCTTGGAGCCTCTCCTGTCCAGGAGCCTATTTTCAGCACTGGTAGAAAGGAACTTCGTTACTCCCCATTTGAAGGAATGAGCAAAGTGAACTCAAGTCCCATTGATTTCAGTGGAGCTTGCTACCAAGATCTTGACCAATGTTTTTTCTGTTTTGCTCCAATGAGCCCTGATTTAATGAACTTCCAAATGTAACATTTTCTGTAATTTTGTTGGGCAGGTGTTTTTATACTTTCAAGTCTCAGAGGATTCATTACTCTCCTTGGAGTAAATCTCATGGCAATCTGCTTATGTAATGGCCACAATATCTAAATAGAGCATTATGAAACCTCGTTAAATGATCATGGCTTCCCTGGAAGAATTCCGAGAGCTCTAGTTTGTGAAGGGTGCTAAGAGTTGTTAGGAGACCCCTATTTTCCCTCATAGAGCTGCAATTCCCAGAATGGTTTAACAATCAATCCCTCATCCTGAGGAACTCTGGGAATTGCAGCTCTGTGACTCTCAGCACCCTTGACAAACTGCAGCTCCCAGAATTCTTTGGGGGAAGTCGTGCCTATTTAAAGTGGTATCATAGTGTTTTAAATGTGTAGCCTATGTCTATGTTCAAAGTATGCTATAAGTGCAGAAATGGCTTTCAGCCATTGTGGGATTACATGAAAGAAGGAAAAACACAGAGAAAGTGGTATATGATCCTATGCAGGAGAGGTAATGATCAATACGAATCAGTTTTAAGAATGCTTACTCAGAAATCCCATTGGTGCATGCTCTGGTTATCTCCCGCTGGACTACTGCAATGCGCTCTACGTGGGGCTACCTTTGAAGGTGACTCGGAAACTACAACTAATCCAGAATGCGGCAGCTAGACTGGTGACTGGGGGCGGCCGCCGAGACCACATAACACCGGTCTTGAAAGACCTACATTGGCTCCCAGTACGTTTCCGAGCACAATTCAAAGTGTTGGTGCTGACCTTTAAAGCCCTAAACGGCCTCGGTCCAGTATACCTGAAGGAGCGTCTCCACCCCCATCATTCTGCCCGGATGCTGAGGTCCAGCGCCGAGGGCCTTCTGGCGGTTCCCTCATTGCGAGAAGCAAAGCTACAGGGAACCAGGCAGAGGGCCTTCTCGGTAGTGGCGCCCTCCCTGTGGAACGCCCTTCCAGCAGATGTCAAAGCGATAAACAACTACCTGACATTCAGAAGACATCTTAAGGCAGCCCTGTTCAGGGAAGTTTTTAACGTGTGATATTTTACTGTATTTTTGGTTTCTATGGAAGCCGCCCAGAGTGGCTGGGGAGGCCCAGCCAGATGGGCGGGGTATAAATAATAAATTATTATTATGATGATGATGATGATGAACTCCAAGGTAGGACTTTCCTGTGGGCATAGATCTTGCCATATGTTTCAGTGGATTGGAGCCTAAATATTCTGCCAAAGATCATAGTCCACACTTATTACAATACAGTGGTACCTCTGGTTATGAACTTAATTCGTTCCAGAGGTCTGTTATTAACCTGAAACTATTCTTAACCTGAGGTATCATTTTAGCTAATGGAACCTCCCACTGCCGCCGTGCCGCCATCACACGATTTCTGTTCTCATCCTGAGGTAAAGTTCTTAACCCAAGGTACTACTTCTGGGTTAGCGGAGTCTGTAACCCGAAGTGTTTGTAACCTGAGGTATTTGTAACCCGAGGTACCACTGTAATTTATTTGATAAATATACTTATTAGCTGTCACTGCCACCACAGTTTTTGGGGGAACATCGAAACCATATATAATCATCGGTGTCTATAATCAGAAATGTATTATCTTTCTGTAAAATGCTGCATATATTTGGCAAACACTGCATAGCCAGGCCACTTTTTTTAAAAAAGAAGGTCATATGCAACTGCTGTTGTCTGGGATCAATTACAGCTGCTGGTATGAGATGTCCACAAAAGCAATCTGAAAGCATATCATTTAAGGCTGGGAATAATGCTAGGTTAGAGAGGGAGATGATTCTTGTTCCTTAGATAATTTCATAACTTTTATTTTTTTATTAGCGCGCTCTTTTCTAAAGAACTATGTTTTCCTTCACAGTCAGGGAGACTATAGTCAGAGGTAAAAAGAACAGTTGACAGAATAATCTTTTTACCTCAGACTATAGTTGCCCTGACAAAATGATCTCTTACATTTTGCACAGTGCTTTCTTTCTTCTTCAAAGCTCAGAACGATCCAGCAAATAGCAGAAACATTTTCTAGGCCTGTTTTAGATTGAGCAAAATTGTGTCAATATTTGACAAATTGAGCTGGTGTAGCATGAAATGGCATACTTGGGGGGGGGGGGAGAAAAACCTTCTTGCTTGATTCTGTTGATCATATAAATTGGCCCCTAGAGGTGAACTGTGAGCTGGAAATATCCCAATTCAAGTCTCACCTTACTTAAATTCACTTAGGTGGCCTTATAAGCTAGGATGCTATCAGCCTTTGTTCCCCTGACCTGTCCCACTGCTATTTCTGAAGACAGAGAGGAAGCTGGATAAGATTTCCAGCCAACGGAGAATGGGTCTCTGCAGAACTCCTTGACTTTCTCAATGCTTAGCAGCAGCAAACACAAATAAATGTATGGATATATTAAATCCTGACATCATTCCACGATGATTTACATATGATGGCCATTTTCATAGAGGGTGGTAGTCAACTGTGTTTTACCCAGAATAGAACTATTAAAATTAATGGCCCTTGGTCATGTTCTTCAATTTCAGCCGGTCTACTCTGAGGATAACGTAGTTGTATACTAAGAACAATGTACATAGTGGTGTGTTAAGTAATGTGGATCCATTGAACGAGGAGGGAGGTAACACATGGGTAACCTGATAAGTGAGCGACTTCTGACCGGCCTCAAGATGCGTGTAGGAGATCAAAGAAGCAATTCATAGTCACTTAGAACTTTAATTGATGTGGTAGGCACAGCAGTAGAAGGCCAATGTTTGGTCATTCATATTCTCGTATTATGACTTACTTGGAAGTAAATCGAATTAATGGGACATACGTCTGTGTGAATATGGCTAAGGTTGGGCTGCTAGATGGTAGCAGTGATGGAGGGAGATTCTGCGCTAAAAATGTCATGGTAGCCATGCCAGGTCTCTGCTTGTTAATAGTTGAATTGCTGCATGCAATTGGTACACAAGTTGTGCGTTTTTTTAACCCTCATGAAACTACTACTTAAGTGTGCAAGTGTGATGAGAAGGATGCACCAAAGGTTTGAATCATCATGCATAAATGCCCATGTTGTATTCTGAAATATTTTTCCTATCTCTGCAATTGTTCTGAGAGCCTTAAAAACTTCACAAGGTATCTAACTTGGCATTAAGTAATCCAGGGAAGCCTTTGCATCCCAAGTTGTGGTGCTGTTGTTTTATATTCTGGGGTTGAGTTTTGATTTGTCTTTCACATAGCCAGTAGAATTTATATGCATTGGCTATTCTGGAGTATTTTCAAAGACCTGATTTTGCCCCCTCAAAATCTCTACTATTTAGTTTTTGACCAACAATATGTAATTTATTACATTCTACACCTTTCCCATTTGCACTGTGTTTCCTTTGCAACAAAATGAATGGGGTGAAATAATGTAAGTTGTGTAGACACAGAGGTGAATTTGCCAGAAGATGAACAAGGCGACAAGGCGAAAACCACGCTGCATGTGAGATATACAGGGCAGTATGGAAGACGAAGCCTTCTTACACCCATACCCTGAAGTCAAGCCAAAATATTAAAGAAGTAGTGAGAAGCAGTTGAAGGAACAAAAGTGAGGTTGCCACAGACAGAGGTGTACTTTCCCTCTTCTTTATTTAATTTCATTCCCGATAACTGTTTCTGGATCTGTCTGTCAGTCAAACGGCATTAGTTTCAACTTGCGCCAGACGTAATGAGTGTCTTGGTGGTGCTTCTAATTACATTGCATCGGGTAGCAATAGGAACAGCATAGCACGAAAAGAAGGATGTATGGAACAGCCCCTAGAAACTTAAGACTAAGCAGTCCTGGAAACTCTAGAGGCAGACTTCCACTGGAGTTCTGAGAGACTGTTCCTTTTTATAAATGGCTTCCAGCATCACTGTATATAAAGTGAGCCTGCCTGAAGGCTTCCTGTAGATCTCTGCAGGGGTCAAAGCTTCATGTCGTTGGCCCACCCACAGTCGTGTGGGCTTGGAGTGTGTGTGAGTTTAGTGAGACAGATGCTTTCACAAGGGATATAAAAAGAGGCTAACTCAGCTATTTCTCCATTTGGCTATGGAGTTTGCCATAATCCAGGGGTGGGAAACACATTTTGTTGTTGTTGAGGGCCACTTTTCCTTGGGAATAATCTGTTGCAGGCTATATACCGGCAATGCACAAGGATGCAACATTTATTGGGTGGAGCTGGGATCAGAAGTACAGTGGTACCTCTGGTTGCGGACAGGATCCGTTCCGGAGCTCCAGTCGGATTCTGAGGGACTGCTTCTGCGCATGTGTGCTTGGTGGCAGATCGCTTCTGCGCATGCACAGGGTTTGTCACTTTTGCAACTCGAAGTTTACGTAAGCTGAGGTGCTACTGCAGATGGAGAATACCTGCTTTACTTCATTTAGATTAAGTACTTGGGGGGATGTTTAGTGTATCTGCTGAGTTTGTGGGATGGGGAACCATTCATGTGCCATTAGGAAAGGGTTGGTTTTTTTTTTTTTTTTTTGCTTCTGAGTTGCTAAAAAAAGAACCAAATTGGACTGCAAGGCAATTAGTATTTTGACCAAAGCTGCTATGACGGGGACCAAATGAGAGACACATTTAGCTCCACAGATGTAATTAAATAAAACATGCTGCTGGAACATATGCTGAAAGATTACAGCTGAGGGTTGCTATGTGTTTGAGGAAATTTTTTAAAATAGGCTTATTAATTATTCACAGGCAAAAATGGCATACTTAAAAGACCACAAATATTTTTCATCTGCTTATTCAAAAAACGGAGAGAAGATTTCTCTTCTTTGAGGATGTGGTGTGAAATAATGCTCCTTTAGAGTGTTAGTTCTCCATTGTATACCCCTGCTGTCCTCACCCCCACAGAAAAGGCAAAGCATTGGGGGACTCTCTGTTTTGCTCCACATCAGGGCCAGGACACAGCCTGTTCAAATTAGTGATGTTTGCTCACCGGCGATTTGGCAGAATTCTGCGAATGTTTGCTTTGGGTTGTTTCCCTTTGTTAACACTTTTTTCACAAAAAGGCCTAACATTTAAATATAACTTCATGTTTGTGTGCCTGTCTTACACCATAACGGAAGAGTTGGAATGAACACACAAGACTGTAATGAGGGACGAGAGGAGCCAAGGCGTTTGTCTCTGTAATGTTTTGTTGGCAGAGTTGGGGGTGGATTCTGTCACGGAGCCAGTCTAATTCCAGTGCATCTTCGATCTCCACAGCTCAGACATTGATCCGAGGGTGATCATCTACAGTACCTAGATAAATAATTGGGGAATGGAGTCTGCCAGTACTTAATAGGTATGTGTGATGTAGCTGCTCTTGTTGATACTGAAGGCCTGGGTGAGCGGTAGCCAATGGGGTTCCCTCTAGACATCATTGAATTCCAGCTTCTATCAACTTCAGTCAGCATGGCCAATGGTCAGGGATGATGGGAGTTGTGCTTGAGAGAGGGAGCCATTAGAGTAGTGTGTGACACCCCCAAAGTGGACTCTAGTCTTATCCTGGTGAGTTATCCAGGTAAATGCAGAGGGGTGTGTAAGCAGAGTGTAATTACTTCAGGTCTGGAGAGGGTTAAGGGAGCCAGGCAGAGAACAGAGGGTTTCAGCAGTGCGTGGAAAGACATCAAATGGATGCAAGCTTTACTCTTAGATCAGGGTGGGGAAACTTTTTGGCTCCCTTCTCCCAAGGACCAGCTTGGACAGGTGGAAGGGACAACCTACCTGTCAGTCACCTGACATCATTGCTCTGTGTCATGATGGGCAGGATGGTGGATCCTCTCTCCCTCCCTCCCTCCCACCTGTCCAGGTCCCTTGTACATCCGATTCACAAGTGCCTGGGAACCACAGTAAAAGGGGCTTTCCCAGCCCTTTGCTTAGTTGCTTGGGAAGGTTATGCCCACTTTTCCCAGATACCTGAAAGTAGCTGGCTGTCGAGTGCTTTGAGAAGCACTATGTTGAGCGCTTTGCAAGCCCTGTGCTCAGTGCTTCCCAGGCCCCAAGCACAGGGCGGACCAAGCTGGTTTCTGCAGGGATTGGCGGCACAATCGAGTTCCTCGTGCGGAGCTCAGCCATGCTGCTGATCCAGCAACATCTCTACCTGCCCTTGCTGCTCCTCCTCCCCACCCTCTCTGTCTGTTTGCACCACTCACCCTCACTCTCACTTGGCACTCTGGTGGTTAGCAGAGTCATGCCACAGGGCTGGACGGGAAAGCACTTTGGTGCAATGCTGCTGACAATCACCAGAATGAGCGTCTTCTGGTCCATTGTGCATGCCAGAGCACCAGACCAAAACCTAGGACATTCCAGGATCGAAATAGATGCCAGGATTGGCTTCTGTGATCCGGGATGTTCTGCTAAAAGTGGGACAGTTCGTGAGGATGCTACCCCTGATCTAGTAGATGACTTCAACCCTGATCACTGCAGGGATCCAGCTGTGTGTTAAAGATTCCCTTGGGGAACTTGGTCAGGTAGCCTAACTTGCTATGTCTCCATCCAGCTGTGTCTCTTACCTGCTCCATACCTGACCTCTCATATGATGTCAGATTTGAGGCCGGTTGGATGTGTGTAGTACAAGGATGTGGTTTGGGGAAAACAGCCTTGTAGGCCAAATAGGAACCGTTGCCAGGCCAAATTTGGCCCACAAGTTGGAGAGGTAGACCTGGAATACTTGTCTCTCAGAGGCCAGGTTCCCTCAGTCCTCACCACCGCTCAGTCACCAGATCTGTCATAAATGGTAGACCTGTTCTCTGGTTCTAGTTACGTATGTTTTCATTTGCTTCTTTAGCGTGAGTATTTACTTTGCTCCTCCACTGGAGAAAAATCCTGCAGACACCCAGGGCTCCATTGAGTTCCACCAAAACTTCAGAATGGATTACGCAACCCACCGCCTGCCTTGTTCAGAGAGGCCGGGCACAACTTTCTTCCCCATGCACCCAGGCCTCCAGCATGGTGAAAGGTGTCTGGTGGAAGATGTAGCCAGAGCTGAGAAATTTGTTCCCCTCCCCTCCGTATTTTTTGAACAGATGCAGAGCTGTTAGAGAGAGTGAGAGAAAGCATACTTCCAGAGTTTTGTGTTTTCCAGTCAATCATTATATATCACCCTGCTACACAGCTTCTCCACTGATAAAAGAAACTAGTTTGGATTCTCTTTTGCAGAGAAGATGTCCTTAAGAATAATACACCCTTGTAACTCTTGAAAGCATTTTGAAATTTTAGGATAAAAAGCACTATTGTCCGTCATTCTGTTAAAATCTTTTTGTTCATTCACTATTATGCTAGACAAATGCCTGTCCTGTTGTGTGTGTGTCTGTGGATTTTTTGGTTTGTTTTATGATGCATGTGGTTGGCTTGAGGCTAGCAAATCGCTCAAAATGACAGGGTACACTTGATGCTTTGTTCACTTAAAATGGGTTCTGTCTATCAGGGTCTTCAAAGAATGATACACGCATTAGAGGAAGAGTTAGGATTTATCCCACAGAAAGCTAATATTAAATAAAATTACTGTCAGGTTTTTTCTTCTTCTTCTATGCACATTCTATGAGGTGGCAGTGGCTATGATTGGATAATGTGCTCTTGTTTTTATTGGTGTCAAAGTCTGATGGATGGGGAGAGTAAACTCATAATACATACTTAATATTTTCTCCCTTTTACTCCAGTCAGTCGAGTTGACTATATAAAGTTTGCTATTGAACTACAGGTCACGTAAAAGGCCACCAGGAGAAAATAACGTTCCATACTTTTTAAAGACTGTTGTGGAAAAGAGGTATTAGGCTCCATCAGATAGCAGAGAGGAGAATAGCTTTTAAATAAATAACAGAATTGCAATGTGATGGAGGTGAAAGATTTAATCTCTCAGATGTTTTAGTTGTACATGAAGATTTCAGCGGATTTCTCTAGCAAAATGTGAAGTCTGGAGTCCAGCGGCGTATGAAATATATAATACAAAATTATGTCGGCAGAGGTGTTGTAAGTAGATAGATGAAAGTAGAATCAAAGATAGTGTTCCATTATACTGCAGTAATAGAAGCTGACCTTGTGAGACTTTGGGGAAATATTTGTTTTTAGGGTTTCATTGAATAAGTAGTGCATATGGGGTTTGATTCAGAAATTTGTGAGTGCCTTAAAAACTGGGAGAGGCGCTGTTTTGTGGATTGTTATGTGAGAGCATGCGAAACAAGTTGTGGTTGTTGCAAGAGATGTGGGCTGGCGCACCTCTTGAGGCATATGGGGCCTTGTACAATATGTTGCACAATACCGAAGGCAAATGGAAGCCCATCTCTGGAATTCAGTTCTCTTTTCACACACAAAAAAGATTTTGATGGTGTGATAAACCTCAGTGTTCGAAACTCCCATTGTTCCAGGCGCATTTTGTGACAGGGAATTTCATTAGCGCAAGCAGTTTCTGAGCTCTGGACGCAGTACTTCACCTAAGATTTCAGATTAAAACTGCAGAGTGGAAGGAAAGGAGGACCTTTTTCTGCCTCCCCACTTCCAGCTACTCTCTGAAGACTGGAGAAGAGACCCTCTTAAGAATATTAGGGCGGTGGGCAGGGGAAGGACCAGACCATGTGAAAAATGAACATAAGGTTTTAGCTGCAGTTCGTTCATTTTCAGCTTTGTATTTTTTATATATATAAAAAGTGCACCTAGACATTCCACTGTTGTGCCCATAACCTAGGCTTAAGGTGTCATTTAGTTCTTAGCTTTCATATCTCAGTTTCTAACACTGATAAACCTTAGCCGGCATGTTCTGCCAGATAAATTAGGTTTGCTCTGCTTGGCTGAGCCCATCAGGGAATGATCTGTGGAATTTTGAGTGTAGAACAGGTGAACTGAGCTCAACTGCTTCCTCCATTTTGCCTAAAGGCCCATTGGTAATATGTTAGGGTGCTTTCAAGTGTTTCCCCTAACAGTTGCTGTGACACCAAATAAGGAAGTGTGACAGAAAATACTAACTTGGAGGTAGGCAGTTTTAGAGGTTCCCACTCAGGAGAAACGTCATGAGAGATTCTGAAGAAAGGAAGATTTTCAATAAAGCCAGCAAATTTTTAAGGAGGGTTTTGCATATGCTTATTTCCTATGGCATGAAGTTTAGAACCACTGTTGCTGCTTTGCCTCAGCTGATTTGTAAGACTGAGGACTCAGCTATACAGCTACAAATATAACATTTTAAAGTGTGTTTTATGTGCATTATGCAAATGTGACACTAGATGGTGAGCTTATGGCAAATTCAATATTTTTTTTAAAAAAGCATTTTCACAGCATTTTTTATACAGTGGTACCTTGGTTTAAGAACAGCTTAGTTTATGAACAATTTAGATTAAGAACGCTGCAAACCTGGAAGTAGGTGTTTTGGTTTATGAACTTTGCCTTGGAATAAGAACATGTTCTGCTTCCTGTTGAGTGTGTTCTACTTGTAAATTGAGTCCCCCGCTGCTATAGGAAAGCACGCCTTGGTTTAAGAACACCTTGATTTAAGAACGGATTTCCGAAATGGATTAAGTTCGAAAACCAAGGTACCACTATATGTGTCCAGATTCCACCTGATGATAGCAAGGAATTGTTTGTTAAATAAAATAAGTGACAGCTTATATTTTGTACAGATGGGCCCACTTTCCCTTGGCTCATCTATTCCCCTTTCCAGTAGCGTTTGTTAGAACTTGTCCTACTGTGCCTTATCATTAGGGCTGACCTGACGCTACTAACCTACTTTAATATTTTATTTTCATGAGTGTTAGAGCTTATGGAACTTATTGTAAGCAGAGGCACATTGTTTCAATGCTGTTTGACACCCTTTCCCTTCCTGGCTACTGTTGTTTGCTTTGCAACATAATTTTCCTTCTTCTGTTTTTGGCCTCACTGCCCCTCAAACTCAATTGCCCCCACCAGTGGTCCTGCTAATTGCATGAATGGGATCATACCACTGTACCTGACATGGAGGCATCCTGGATGCCTGTTAATAAATAAATAAATCCAGAAAATTGGCAGGAGCAATCTGATTAAATAGCAGAAAGAGCCTGAGTCTGAGGACAGTGAGGGCAAAGTGATGGCAAGAAGATTCAGCTGCCAGAAGAACAAAGAGCATTAAGTAAGGGTCATATTAGATTATCTCCATAGCTCCTCCCAACTGTAAAATTATTTTATTCTATGGAGCAAGTTTGGTAGCTTTTCATTTGCCTCCCTGTTGTGTGTCAGCAGTGACCATCAGTTCTTAAAATGACGCCACCGCTTGCCCTGTGGTCAAGAATCAAGCAGCTCTGCTAGCTCCTAATATCACCAACAAAAATAAGTTTTAGTTCCGTAAGTATCTTGCAAGATGATTCATACTCATGATTGTGGCACTTATCAAACAAACAGAATGATTAGAAATGTATGCAGATGTTCAAGAGCTGCAAAGTCTGAGTTTGAAACAGCCCGATGATGGGACTGAGGAGAAAGACCTATCATGTGAATTAGTTTTTGCCTTTTTAGACATGGCCTAATCAGAATTAGGAAAATGAAACCCAGTTTATGTAGTGAGGTGGGTAGACGGTGTATATTTCGTGTTTTCAGTAAATAACCTGCCCTTTTTGATGAAATGTGCTTGCAGGAAGGATGGCTATGTCAATTTTGGTTTCTCTCAGTTTCTCATCCCTCCCCCCAATTTTAAGATTAATTCTTCACATTTCCATAGCAGATTGCATTTTTTAAAACGTTATCACAAAATTCACCATTGTTTAAATTTCTCTTACTATACACATTTATATGCGATTTTGCCCAACATAATGCATTTTTGTATGTTCGTTCCACTAATACATGGATTTTTACTTCAATATATACATTTTTGTACAAATGACCTGGTTGGAGACCTGCATTGCAAAATGCAGAATTCAGTGTGAATTTCAAAGGATGGCTCTGTTTCAGTTCACATATTTTGCTTTGGAAAGGGCACATTAGGTAAGTTTGCTTTCAGATGTGAACTGAATTGCATTTCCCCCATCTCTACTTGCAGCCTTCGCTTCTGCTGCAACAGACTAACACATACCCTGTTCCTAAATAAAAACCAAGAGGAAACTCTCACTAGGGTGGAGTCTACAAACTTATTTAAAAATGCTGTAAAAATGCTTTTTAAAAAAAGTTTTGAAAAATATATTGATTTTTTTGCGTAGCTCACTGTCGCCATCTAGCGTCACATTTGTATATTGGACTTTGCAACACATTTAAAACATTTGATTTGCAGCTGTGTAGCTGAGTCCTAATTTCATTTCCAGATATGTTGCTGAGTCAGACATACATCAGAGGTTAAGCTGCAGCTGATGATTTTTCACTTCCTCTCTTTTTTGTTCAGACTGGTCTTCCTATCAAAACACTAAGATATTTTGGGGTGAGGCTTAGCCCACAGCTAGTGTGCGTAGGATTGCAGCCTTAGAGTAGCCACATTTCTCTGGATGGCTTATGCACATCACTGACAGTTGTATCTTCAGGAATCTGCAAAGAGAGGCATGCCAATTGTTGGTGTACCAAATGGGTACCAAATGAGAAGATTATTCCTGATGAATAAAAGATATCAAATGTATGTTGATAATGAATCGTCCCAGGAGGCAAAAGAAAATACACTGTGCTTCTCCCACTCCTTGCAAAACAGACTCATTTCTTGAGATCTTCTCTCAAGAAAGTAATCTAGGAAGTACCTCATGGTGGGGGGGAGGGGAGAGAAAGCCCAGCAGAGCTCATTTCTGCTTTTATTGGAGCACAATTGACTTTTAATACTACTTCAGTTTGGGAATAAATGTTCTCATTTAGTACTGGCTTGGGGCTTTAAACACTGTGGTGATTCACCTTAACGCTGCTTTAGCATGTAGTAAAAAAGGGTAAAGGGACCCCTGACCGTTAGGTCCTTTCACAGATGATTCTGCGGTTGCGGCACTCATCTCGCTTTACTGGCCGAGGGAGCCGGCGTACAGCTTCTGGGTCATGTGGCCAGCTTGACTAAGCTGTTTCTGGCAAACCAGAGCAGCGCACGGAAAGCTCATTAGAACATGGGGGTGGATTGCAGCCCCCATCAGTCAGTTTGGAGAACAGGTCAATGGTCAAAATATTCACCATTAGCATGTAGTAATGGTGAATATTTTAACCATTGTCCTGTTCTCCAAACTGACTGATGGGGGCTGCAATCCACCCCCATTTTCTATTGAGCTTTGAAGTGGTGGTGGCTTGAATGGAAGCATCCTTCTGCTCACTTCAGGCAGCTTAACTAGCCTCCCGCCAGCTGCTACCAACAGAGTGGTCCTTATAATACTCTGCTGCTGAAGACCTCCCCACCCAGTCACCGAATGTGTGGACAAGTGGGAGACTTGCTGGTGGTATCCCCACTAGGGGTGCCTGATAGAAGCTCTGAAATGGTGCCTTCTGAGGGCAGAGCTGAGGTTTACCTAAGGTT
The DNA here is from genome assembly GCF_027172205.1 of Podarcis raffonei. Classification (NCBI taxonomy): domain Eukaryota; kingdom Metazoa; phylum Chordata; class Lepidosauria; order Squamata; family Lacertidae; genus Podarcis; species Podarcis raffonei. The sequence goes on from NC_070606.1 coordinate 25,566,325, forward strand.
AAAACAAAATTCAAAAATGAAGATTTCTTTTCATAATAGCATCATAGCAGTGAGGAACATGCTGGGTCACATTACCCGGCTTCCTTCTCCATGGCAAACCACCGTGTTCTTGTAAGCATCCCATAGTATTTTCAGTATTTTAAATATGACAATATAAAGTTTGGAAATTCCAAAGGCTGCACTGAGGAGGAGCTAGCCTGAGACTCTTTTTAGGAGACAGTTTCTATGGGTCTTTTGGACGTAGGAGGGCGATCTGGAAACGGTTCCGCATAATGTTCCACACCAGCACATTTTAAAGGTAGCATTCCTCGCTTGCTTAGTTCAGAGGATTTTATTGGGCTGTATCTAATCTTCAATTTTTTCCAATCCAGTTTTTATTTTTTACGTATTCTTCAGCTCCACCAAAAAGCAACCAAGTTGTATTTTGCAAGGTGAGTGTGTGGTAATTGGCTCAGGTGCATTTCTAAGCAAGTGATTTTTATATAGAAATATGTGGTGATTTCATCAAGAAAAAAAATCAGCTTTAAATTGTGTAGGATAAATTGGGTGTGTTGCACTCTTTAGAACTGCTACATTTGCTTTGCAACCCAGCCATCATCCTATTCCTTTCTGCCCTTCTGTGTGCAATGTTACATGCATGAACATTGCAATGCCAGAGTGGCAAATTAGAGATTGCCTTTCTTCGTTCAATTTATATAGCCAGTGACCATACCAAATCTGCATTAGTCCAGAAAATTGGGGCCCTTTTAAGTTCTACATATGCTAGATGCCATGCCTGAAGACCATTGAAATGGGTTCAGTCATAAAGGAATACAGTGGTACCTCGGGTTACATACGCTTCAGGTTACAGACTCCGCTAACCCAGAAATAGTGCTTCAGGTTAAGAATTTTGCTTCAGGATGAGAACAGAAATCGTGCTCCCGCGGCTCAGCAGCAGCAGAAGGCCCCATTAGCTAAAGTGGTGCTTCAGGTTAAGAACAGTTTCAGGTTAAGTACGGACCTCCGGAACGAATTAAGTACTTAACCTGAGGTACCACTGTACTAAGCATTTGTATATTGCTATTTCCAGGTGTTCAAAGCATTTGCTATACATTCTCTCTTTATCTCCTATAAAGGTGCCATGTAGGTCAGTATTATTATTATTATTATTATTATTATTATTATTATTATTATTGACTGTGAGGTGGGTTGATGTTTAAAGATATTAAGGCCACTAACGAGTACGCAGCTGAGCTGAAATTTTAACTTGTTAATTTCTAGTTTGTAGCTCCTAGATGATTCATTTAAGTGATGCTTCATTACTACTTAGAACAAAGGATGTTAAAAATGTTAAAAGGATGTTAAATTTTTCCATTCTGCCTTGTCTTCATCCACAGTGGTTTGAAATTTTCCTGTTTGCTATGGCCAGATTTAACAATGTAATTATGTGGAAATAGGTGTTGGAGAGGGGCAAGAGGTGTCATTTGGAGAAATTAGGCGGTGATATGGGATGGAGGGTGGGTGGACATTCCTAGGTTGATTTGGAAATAGAGGGCGGGGTGAAGAAGAAAATTCTATGTGAAAGCTAAAATAGGGCTGCTGGAAAGGGGAGGCAAAGAGCTATTTGTGTTTGTGTGTGAAGGAAAGGATTGACAACCAGAAGTGAAGTATATATAGATTTATATACACACATGCACCTTATAAGTTATAGTAGACAGTTAAAACAGTAAAACAATACAGCATTGTAGTTTGTCCTAAAATCATAAAAATCCTGCACCAAGAAGACCTGAATTTTGCAACTGGTGCATGCTATGCAGTACATAATTTATGCAGATTATTGTTTTCCTCTTTTTCCAGAATAATTTCCTCAGCTTCTCAGCAGGGCCAAGCACAACACTCCTGTAGATCCTAATGGGGTCTGTTTGTTGTTCTAAGAATTGTGACATTTCCCTCTCACATACTTAATTTCAGGAAATGCATAACCTTTTCTGCAGAGTGCAAATGGTATTTCGATAAGAGGAATGAATGGTTCTTTTTTCCATCTCACATTTTTTTTTGCTTCCTTTTGTTTTCCTTCCTACCTGAAGTAAAACACTTTGTTTTCTGTTTTTCTGTTTGTTGTGACTTTCTGCTTTCTGCTGCAGTGTTTTTTCTGACATGTCACCCTTGCTGGTACCTTCTAGTTTGTGCACTGTAAAATAATGAAAAAGATGACTAAATGTCACACTTTTTTTAAAAAAACAACAACAACCCAAAACTTTAAAATTTGACCCAAGACTGGACTTTCCAAGAAGGGGTGTGAGAGAGAGGATGAAAAAATTGTTCTGACCTGGGTTCTTTTCCTTTTCCTTGTGAAGAGGTGAAACATGCATCATTGTTGTTGACTCCCCTCTGCCTTAGGAGACAATGGCAGAGTGCGCCTTTAAGGGTGAAGTCAAACTGTTGGAGAGTTACAGCGCCTGCTGTGGCTGTAGAGACTGATACAGGAGAGATGCGTTTGGTTGCAGGTGGGGCTGATGAAGGAGTCCAATGGTGTTTCTACTCTCTGTGCTCCTCCCAGCATATATCATGGTGCTCCTCAGTAAAGTGCTTACTTACCTTGTTAAGTGTTTTATATGAACCCTCTCAGTGATGATAAGCCTTGTCACAGAAGTTGGCTGATTTGCATGAATAACGGCCACCTATAAAGTCCACCAATAGGCAGCCAGCTTGCTCTGCACGTGAATGGTTTAGCCCACATGGCCAAGGGTGTTTTTAATGCAATGGCTACACATACACAATATTCACACAAACAAGTGCTTTACCCATGACTACAGTGGCGCCTGTTTCAGCCCTGCATGAGAGGGAAAGCAAATGGGTCAAGAAAGGAAATAGAGGCAATGCTTTCTAAGCAGTTTTAATCTCTGCCGGTTAAGATGGAGGGATATTCCACCCCTACTACACCCCAAATTAAATGATTCTTCATAAACTTGGCTTTGGGCAGAACTGGGAGCCAAGGCCCTGTCCCAGACTAGCCCTTGAACAGATTCTGTAGCACTTGAGATCTTTCTGATCTGTGTCTGTATCAGCCCTTTCTGAGGTCAACTAGCACTTGAAGTATATGTAATGAAGATCAAAGTGCCTCTGGTCACGTACAGAGTGTATTTTCTTTTAACACTACAGTCATCCCGCTTTTGTGTGGCTTGGAATCAAAACAGGATTGATCTTCAGCACTTCTCTTGTTTATAAAAAGTAATCACTGTTATTCTGACAGGTAAGATTTCTAAATGCACAACAGAATGATGAACAGGTACTTGTGTGATTTGTGTCTACTTTTGGATTATGTTGAAGAGGACTCCCTGTGTTTTGCTAATTCACTCACTCAAATTGGCTTCTTGTTTCAAGCTTCCTGGTGAGAAAATGTAGGAAATTGGAATTTGATCATTTCCTGTCTAATCTCGTTAAATATGCAGTTTAAGCAAATTCTGGTGATTGTCCCTTAAAAAAAGAGAGAGAAAAGAAACCCAGAACAACATAATTGTCTTGTCACACAATTGCCTTGTGCATCATTCATATGTGACACACAATTTTAAAGAAGGTGTTTGTGCATATTAAGGCTGCAATCGTGATATGGAGGAAATTCCATTGAATGCACCATTCCGCATTATACATCTGGTGGGATACAGCGTAACTGATGATTCCTGACAAGGAAATGGAGGAGCTTTCAGTCATGCAGTCTGCAATCTGAAACTGTGACATCCAAATGCAGGTTTACCATGCAACAAACTGTTAATCTGAGCAATGGTTTTACCAACAAACTCTGTGAGCTACATGTATAACTGCCTCTCTTGAACAATGGCCACGTTGAGTAGCTGGGGGGAAACCCTCCAGTCAGTTCTCATCTCAAGTGCCAAATATGCTTCCACAAAAACTCTCTTTAAAAACTGATCTGTGACTGATCTGAATTTTGGTTGACTGAGACTGGGAAAGAAGCAGTGTGTTAGATAATGGTTAGTGAACTCTGTGATATTAATCAATAAAGAATAATGTGATGACTATCAGTGTGTGTGTGTTTAATCAAATGTTGTTAATGGTATTTATCATTTTAATTGATATGTACTACCAGGCACCTAAACTGAATTGAGCATCAAACTGGAGAGAGGTTATCCTTCCTTCCTTCCTTCCTTCCTTCCTTCCTTCCTTCCTTCCTTCCTTCCTTCCTTCCTTCCTTCCTCGCTCCTCCCCCTCCTGCTACTTCTGGGTTGTTCTCACTAGCCAAACAGACGGCGGAATGTTTTCCTTTCCATTTTATGAAAGGAAGTTTATAATTGACAGATATTTTATTTTGTGTGAACTATATGCCAATAAACACCAACATTTATGATTACTAGTCCTGGGATGAAGAACCATCCAACATATACAGGGGAATGGCATCTTGCTGATAAATGAAAAGCTGCAGTTCTAATTAAAAATATTGAGGTTTACTTTGAAGAGCAGCCATGCTCGAAACATCTCCTATGTTTGATTGACCACAGAAATGCCTCATTTCCATCACATCTTTGTATCTGGCACCAGGCTGTCTGTTTTTCAATTGAATTACTGTTTTTAAATCCATTATAGCGTCCACAAAGCAACTCAGCCATCCTCTCTGCAAAAGCAGGTTGAACCATCTATGCATGTGCCTAACCTCAGAGAAATGAATTTTCAGGATGCCTACCAATTTCCTTAACATTCCCCCCCCTTCATATATTTCTCTGAATTGTCTTTTCATTGCATATATACAACTTTACTGATCAGTGAGTTTTGCTAGGACTGACATGTAGAAACTGGGCAACAAGCAGGCACTCACATCCAGTGAGTGCCTGCTTGTTCCACAGAAATCCCCCTGCACAATTGCATGCTCTGTACTTGCCCTCCAGAGCCCAGTGCATTCTCAAAGTCTGCTCCAGTGGGTCTTGCAATTCTCCAGAGCATATTTTGGAGGCACTTGGTTGGGGGTGGGATTGGAGGATGAGAGAAACCTGAAGCCCAGTTGCCAAGCGGATGCCCACTCACACTACATTGAAGGTGCATGGGGATTATAGGGTTAGTTTTCCAGAAGAGGATGCTAGTGTTTTTATCCTGGATTCTAACATCCCATTTACACTGCATTACCTCTTGTACTATGGACCTGTGGCTTTTTCATCACCCCTTTTTTTTTAATAGCGGGAAAGAGCTGCGTTCTGGAATACCACCTGGAATTTCACCCCATGAAATTGCAACATAGAACTGCAATTTTCTGGGTTAAGAGGGTTGCAAATGGATTTTTTTCCCCTGGAAGCAAATAACATTGAAATGGGAGCTAAACTTCCTCTAGATTCTGATAGCTTTCCAGAAGTGGTTTTTATGCCATGTGAAATATCACATAAAATGTGGAAATTATTAGGTAAGGAAACGTCTTAAAAATCAGGCGGGGGGTGTGCTGTTTGAATGTGGCCTGAATCTCACCCCATGGCTGCAACTTTTAATTTGTTCGATCAGTAGACAAATCAACTAAAGCTTTAGTTGATTAATCAGAGCAAATTTTAATTAGTTGGATTACTTTTGGTAATAAATGAAAGAGAACATTAAAACTCATTTTCTACCAATGATGACTGGTGAGTTTTACTAATTAAACTGAAAGGTGGCTTTTCCCAAAGGCCACTCTATTGAGGCTTTGGTAATGTGCACACTTATTTAAAATTAATATGCTAATTGGTTAGAAGGCATATGTCAGCCTTACTATGAACCTACTGAGTTTGCATAAATAAATAAGAGTTGAAAAAGTTCTGATGTTGGTTCTGCAATGTGGTGAAGACTTTACTGTATCTGGTATTTTTTTATAAAGATCTTCCACACAGTGATAATTAATCTAGTGAGGAGTTTCTCCAGGATAAATCCTATTCATGCCTGCTGGGAAGGCAAGTTCAAAACAACCCCAAACACAATGTGTCTGGTCAGTTTCAAGATATCTTCTAGGAATTCATAAGTCACTAAGATAACGACCACAAAACAAGGTGGGGCTGAACCAGAAGATAAACTTCCCCTTCTCATACCCTCCAAGTGTCTGGATTTTCCGGGGACAGTTTTGGAATTACAGAAGACATTCCTCTTTCTGACTTGATACTGGAATGCCCTGGTTTTCCTTTTTCCTCATCGTGGAAAACAATTTAAAGTGGTGGAGAGATCAGACCCAACTCCTGTCCTTTTTGGAAATAGTTCCCTCTGGATGGTCATGTCTTCTGGTTATTTGTAAACTAAAATAAAACTGGACAAAATAACAGACCAATGAAAACACTAGTCATTTTATACTGAGCTAGCCCTTCTCTGTGTGCCCCACCTGAGGGGACACATGGAAGGTGGTCACACATGGACAGGCCTTTCCAGTGGTGTCCCCACCACCCATGAGATGTTCTCCCTAGGGAGACACACCAGGCACTGTCCTTGTCAGCCACCAGGCTCCTGGCTAAGAACTTTGTTACTCAGTCTCTTGCAGTGGCGTAGCGTGGGTTGTCAGCACCCGGGGCAAGGCAAGTAATTAAAGGAGCCTTTTGTGTATTTTGTGTTGTCCATTGTTTCCCCCTCCCCCCAGAATTTAAATTGGCTTTTATTTATTTCATCTTGTCAAGTCACTCTCAGATATTTTCTTTTGTATGAGGTAAAGGTAAAGGGACCCCTGACCATTAGGTCCAGATGTGACCGACTCTGGGGTTGCAGTGCTAATCTCGCTTTATTGGCAGAAAATTGGCGAACCAGAGCATCACACGGAAACACCGTTTACCTTCCCACCGGAGTGGTACCTATTTATCTACTTGCACTTTGATGTGCTTTCGAACTGCTAGGTTGGCAGGAGCAGGGACAGAGCAATGGGAGCTCACCCCTTCGTGGGGATTCGAACCACCGACCTTCTGATCAGCAAGTCCTAGGCTCTGTGGTTTAACCCACAGTGTCACCCGCGTCCCTTTTGTATGAAGAGACTGGTAAGAAACAGCCACAACAATTGGGGGGCAGGATAACCTCAGTGAATCCCCCCCAAATGCACACCTACCCTTGCACACCCACACAAACTTTACTTCAGTATAAAAGAGAACAGAATGAGGTTTCATGTGAAGTTATTAGGGATCACACACTTTCCCCCTCCACCAGGCTGATTGTTGTGCCCTGTATACGATACCATTACCTAGCTCATTTGCCTGTCGCGGCAGCTTTCTCCAGAACAACCAGGCAGCTATAACACAGCCAGAGGTTTATTACTCTAACTGAGGAATGAGCAGCAGCAGCTCTTAAGAAATCTAAGAACTCTCTCAAGAAGCCAAGATTAGACTATGTTGATAAGTGTCTCTGGTAGCAATAACAGTACCTAGGAAGAAATATTTTTAAAGCCTGTGAAATACCTCATTTGCACACAATGATTTGCAACCAATTCACAGAGCCCCTTGAAAGCGAGAATATCTGGATTTGAATGTGTAGAGGGGAAAAAACACTTTAAAGAAGTCGGTGGTGGATAGAATGCAGGGGGTGGGGGCCAAAATCTTGAGATCTAGCCTGGTCTGGTGCAAGTATTTAGCATGGACAGTTAATCCAGTAATATTTCCATTAATGATACTTTTATGTGACTAGCAAGCTCTTGGATACTCTTCCTCGTTTAGATTCCTCTTGGTCTGTGAACACGAGGGTCTTCTGCACATTTTAAGCAGCAACAAAGATGTAAAAAATTGTGGATGCAGGAGGGAAAAAAGAGCCAAGTAGTAAGAGTATTGAATTAATACAGTGGACTAACATTTGAGGGGCAGGGAGAACCAAGAACCCTGAGCTACTTGGAGGAATTGTGAGATATAATGAAAGGTAATAATAACAGCAATAACAAAATAATGTTTTCTTGAACTGAATCTAGTCCGCTTGTTTGGAGAACCATGTGCCTCTGAGGTGTGGATGCCACTGCTGTGTGGTTAGTAAGGAGGCACTGTGAGTGTTTAACCATAGATCATGCGATGAAGGTATTCAGCTGGAAATTCGCCACTTTGGCTTTGCCTTTTGTTTCCAGGTAGAGTGAGAGAAGGATGTGATTGTGAAGCCTCTCAAGGAGCTGCATAGCCTTAGGCTGGATGCAGGTTGATCTGTGCTGTGATCATAATTATATATTTAAGAAGAAGAACATATGTTTGAATAGGCAAATGCTTTATCCAACTTTATGGCTGTATCATGGATTGTTTCTGTACCTGTTTTGAAGAAGTTCTGGTTAGCAAAGCTTTGACTAATACTTATGGGCCTGGACAATTTTTATTCCAAAAGGAGTCGGCTTTTATGCATCCAATTGCTTCATGCTGCACAATATTAGCACCTGCAATTTGTTGGCTATGGTAGAACATGCAAACCTGAGTCTTGCAACCACATTGCACCATATGGACAACTTACAGCCAAGGCCATGTGCGAACCAGCCCTAAGTATCAAAGATATGTTTCGTATTTATTTACAGTACTTCTAAGTACCCCACTGTTGAACATCATCTGCATTTTATTCTCACGAAGGTTCATAATTGAACATTATAGGAAGATCTGATGTTTTAGGACAGGCTTCCTCAGCCTCAGCCCTCCAGATGTTTTTGGCCTACAACTCCCATGATCCCTAGCTAGCAGGACCAGTGGTCAGGGATGATGGGAATTGTAGTCTCAAAACATCTGGAGGGCCAAGGTTGAGGAAGCCTGTTTTAGGATTTGTACAAAAGGAACACAGGAAGCAGCCTTATACTGTTACCCTTGGGCCTACCTAGCTGAGTGCTGCCTGCCCTGACTAGCCATGGCTTTCCAAGATTTCAGACAGGGTTATCTCCCAGCCTCACCCATAGATGCTGGGGATTGAACCTAGCACCTTCTGCACACAAAGTGGATGCTCTGCCTCTGAGCTACAGGGCCGCTGTGGGATTCTGCCCCTCATACCATTGTCACTCATGTGCCGGAGTTATTCCTGCTTTCATCTGTGAGACGCCGGAGGGCATGTAAGGGCAGTAAATAATCTCTAGCCATTCTTCCTGGTGCCTGTAGTCATAATAAATGGTAGCTTTTATGTCCTGCACTTGAAAGAAGAGGCAAAAAGCAAATGCTAAAAATGAGTTGTTTCAGTCAAAATATGATGAACAGCTCCTTTTTATCTTTTTATTTTTTTAAGCAACTCCATTACAAATCATTCTGTCAACATACTAAGATCTCTGGACCTTCCAAGTGGGGGTGATTGCCATGGTAACCAAACCTAACAGATACTTCATCCCCCCCCAACCTCTATTCATGACAAAAAGAGTAGGATCTCATCTTTCTTGTGCTTGAAGACGAGGGAAGGGTCCCCCTCCCTGTGCCTTTTAATCGGGTCTTGATGCTTCTGTCGAAAGACTTGCGTATCCCCTGTACAGAGTTGAAATGTAGCTGAGAGGGCAGGTGTTCCCTTCAGCCTATTGCTATGGAGCGATGTGCTTGCGGTTAAGATAGAGAAATCATCTCGCTAAAGCACTTAAATAGTCCATAATGGCTTATGAATCGCTAAAGGGGGGGATAGCATCCTGGAGCCTCATGTGCATGCACAAGTGTTAGAGAATGAGAGCCAACTTTCCTCTCCAAGCCAGCCGTCTTTCATTTCCCATGACAAATTTATCGTCTTTCAAGGGCCCAAGGCTAATAAACACACCTGGCTCCTCAAGACACAATTTGCTTACCAAAGTCTCTCCCTGCAACACAGGGAGAGAGAAGGGTGTTTAGCTATTGCTGCATGATCACATACAGTCAAAAATTGTCTTTTTTTTTTAAACACACACATCTCTTTATAAGCATCTCCTCACTTTTCTGAAGCAGCCTTGGCAGCCATCTGGAGGAAATTAATTGCGTACCTAATGTGCTTCACTCTTATCTGCTTGTTTTTTATTGTAACAAGAAATATGTGTCAAGCTTACCCTGTTACCTAGGGGTTTTTTGCTTTTTTTTTTTGCTATGGCTTGCACCCTCTGTTGGCTGCTTGCACATGATGCATTGACTTTATGTATTTTCAGCAAAATTTATATAATGCTCAATTTAAAAAATCTCCAAGCAGCTTGCATGAAATGATATGAAATATTCATTTAAATTCATAAATTGAGAGTTTAAAAACAGTAGACATAATACAATTATGAAAATAGAAATGAAACCAACAGTTAAATGTACAAATTAAAAATAAATGTACATAATAATATGACATGTCTGGGTCAGCTTGTCTGAACAAAAAAGTTTTTAGCAGGTGCCAAAAAACAGTAGAATTAAAGGTGCTTGTCTAACCCCAATAGGCAAAGTTTTCTAGATTTTGGGGGGTATACAGTTGGGTGTGCTTGTTGTTGGTTAGCGTGCCTGCTCCCCCAAAAAGATGGTGTGTGAATGAGTCTTGCAGATGTTTGAAAATGCACCCATCCTACAGGTGTACTCTTTAGAGAGCTAGGGTTGGTAGCAGAAGATCTAGGGTTTAATCCCTGGCATCCAGTTAAAAGAATCAGTTAGGAGGTAATGGGACGGACCTCTTCCTGAGGCCCTGGAAAGCCATGGCCTGCCAGGCTAGCAGGATGGGCAAATAATCTCACCTGATGCAAGGCAGCTCACTCAGCAGACAACGTGGGCTTAAGGCCAAGCAATAAGCAGAAAGGTCTACCCTTAGGCTTGCTTCTTGAATATCTTTTTGTGCCTTTTGGTCATGTTGCTCTCAGCATCACATTGTGAAACTCATGTGCATATCTCAGTAGCAGCGTATGCAGTTGAAAACTGCACTGCTTACTTCTAAAAATAAAACCGTGCCTTTTATTTCTTACCAGGGAAGCCCCCTGTGCTGCTCAGGGTGGCTTGAGCACAAGTCTGTGGTTACTAGGGCAGCTATGCACAGAGTGATCTGTGATCTGATTTATACAGAGCTGTGGAATTATGGTGGACCAAATGGTTGCAGATTCCTTCTGCCTCCTCAGCCACCAACCTTTAGTCTCTCTCGCCTGCTTCCTGGGTTTGGGGCTCCTGCACCAGGATCACAGACAGGGCTTTTTTTCAGGGGGAACTCACAAGAACTCAGTTCAGGCAGTTTTCATGTGGGCACCCTTGCCATTCTAAGAGAACAAGGCAGGCATCCATGGTGAATTCTGGCACCTCTTTTTCTAGAAAAAGAGCACTGATAAGTGGTCATTCATTGACAGTGAATTCTGAAATCAATAGCCATGACCCGAACCCCCAATTTTCTTCCATGTGATGTCCACAAGAGGTCCTGTTGCATGTGAAGCATGTTTCTCTGGAGCACACGTTCAGAGGATCCTGATCACACAGTAGCTTATACTTCCTTCCAACCCCCCACTGCATGTATTGGTCTTCAGGAGAAGCCCTGGATCATACCCTGTGAGTGCTGTGGGAGAAGATTTTTCCCCATGGTCAACATAATGAGTTTCCACTTCTCCCTTTCTTGAATTCCCTTGATTGTCAGAAGCACTTAAAGATGGGGGATGAGTGTTCTTTCATAATTATTGCAAGATGTAGCTTTGTCACAATCAGCTGGTTTGCCTAAATGAGTTGGACATGATTATCATAAAACAGATTTATTACCTTAGCATTTGAGGTCAATAATATAGGCAAAAGAGCATTCAGAATGAGGTTCTTAACCTTTCAAGAGTTCATCAATCCAATTTTCGCAACACATTTAATTGAGCTATTTTGTGTCCGTTGGGTAGAATCTATGGGGACTATTAACCAGGACCAAATGAATAGCTTCTTACAAATAAAATGATTAATTTTCATTCTTCTGCTTCTTGATGTCTCATGAAAGAGACCACTGTTTATTTTATAATTTGTAGTATTGTTGTATCCTATGACTCTGCATTACAAAGCTGGAAAACAAATTGTGGCATCATTCAATTTTTCTCATTACAAAACTGGATCTCTGGATGGAATGGGCTCAGGAATTGGAATAAACCTAAGAGTGGATGCTTTCATATGAAACATTTACTGTGAAATAGCCACATTTTGTTAATTCACTATTTATGGGTCACCTACATGTCACTGTCATCAAATAATTGCTCTCCTGTGCCCTTTTCACTTTTTCCTCAAACTGCAGAAAAGAGCATCTTTGTTGCTGTTCTTGAAATAATGGAATGGCAGCTCACCGTTAGTGCTTTTGAAATCCAGGGTGTAATTTGTTTCATGTTGTCAGGAAGTAGTTTGTTTGGGGTGGGTGTTTTTGTGCTTTTTAAAATTATTATTATACATTCTATTTTTGATAGAGTAATATCAGACCAGACCAAAGAACTAACTAGTCCAGCATCCTGTTCTCACAGTGGCCAACCAGCTGCCTTTGGGAAGCCTGAACACAGGACTTGACACTCTCTCAGTTGTGATCCCCACAACATGCTTCCTCTGATCCTGAATTTAAGATTTGGAGGGTCACATTAAATCCCACCCCGGCCGTAGTGCGCTTGTTTACTTCAGACTGCTCTTATGGTAGAACAGCCCAAGTGAAGAACAGGAAAATTCCAAACTTCATGTACGTACTTGAAATCTACAGGAATGGTAGCTGATGTTATTTAAAAGGCCCTAGAGTGAAACATATAATTTAAAATACACTTTTCTCTTGAGAAACAAGGTCAATCAAGAAGAAGGGGAGGGGGAACTCTCATAACTTGTACACATTAGCTGGTGAGAGGACTGTGGGAAAAATTAAAATGCAGCTTTTAGCTATGAACTGGATGCAAGTCCCTTTGGTGAATTTATTATTTTCTTCAAACATTTTTGGTGGGCGGAGGTTGGGAGGAGGAAAGGAAATATTTTAAAATAAAATGACTTGTGCTATATCTGAGCTTCTGTTTTAATGATACCAATTTCTGTTGAACTTCAGGCACAGCTTGGTGGAAATAGAAAACCCCCAAAACCAAACCCCAGTACAATACTGCAATATGATTAAACTTTGGATTTTATTACAGTTGGCTTGCTACCCTAGTATTTTGAAAATACTAGGTTTCGTGGTTGAAATATTTTGAATTAATAATCACCAGAGATTCAAGTCCAATGGTCTAGTCTAGGAATAGATAACCTTTTTTTTGTCGGAAGGCCACATAATCTTCTGGGGAACATGCTGGGGAGCAAGGGGTGTGTGGGGCCAGTAGCAAAAGTGGGTGGAGCTGCAAATGTGAATTTTTCCTTTGTGTAGTGGGCTGGTTTCTGCACTCATAGATCCCTCTGTGCCCTCCATCCAGGCAGCAAAAGGCATGATCAGAGTTCAGTTATACTTCCAGCCAGGCAATAGCTCTTGAGGAGGGTGTAGAGCAGGGATTGTGAACTGTGTGTGTGTCTTGGGGTCAGACAGAGAGGCTTGGAGGGCTTGAGGTTCCCCACCCTTGGCCTAGGCCACCCTGAATCCTGGAACTGTGGCTCCTTGCCAGGAATTTGTTGTTGTTGTTTAGTCATTTAGTCATGTTCGGCTCTTCATGACTCCCATGGACGGGAGCATGCCAGGCACGCCTGTCTTCCACTGCCTCCCGCAGTCAAACTCATGCTGGTAGCTTCGAGAACACTGTCCAACCATCTCGTCCTCTGTCGTCCCCTTCTCCTTGTGCCCTCCATCTTTCCCAACATCAGGGTCTTTTCCAGGGAGTCTTCTCTTCTCATGAGGTGGCCAAAGTATTGGCGCCTCAGCTTCACGATCTGTCCTTCCAGTGAGCACTCAGGGCTGATTTCCTTAAGAATGGATGGGTTTGATCTTCTTGCAGTCCATGGGACTCTCAAGAGTCTCCTCCAGCACCATAATTCAAAAGCATCAATTCTTCGGCGATCAGCCTTCTTTATGGTCCAGCTCTCATTTCCATACATCACTACCGGGAAAACCATAGCTTTAACTATACAGACCTTTGTTGGCAAGGTGATGTCTCTGCCAGGAATTATAGAGTCACAAATCAGTCTCAGCCCAACCATTAGGCAAGGTGAGGCCTGCTGCCTCAGGTGGCAGAAGCCCCCAGGCACCACTCCTGTGGGTGCCCTGTCTGTCCCACTGCCTCTTCCAGCAGCAGACACATACCAGTGCCTTAGGTGCAGATTTCAGGCTTCAGCGTGTCCATTTTGGATGAGATCACACCCATGCCTGAAATCTGTGCTGCCCAGGTGGTATTGGCAGATATGGCAGCAGCAGGCATGACGTTTGCAGGAGTGGCAAGAGATGCAGGGCACCTGCTCCTCTGGTCACAATTTTGCTTTATTTACCCTGAATGACATCCCTGGCAAAATTGACTCTGGGCAGCTCTGTTGGATCATTAAGTCTGCGGCCACTGAAGCACAAGATGATAAACCTTAGAAAATACTGGAAGGTTGTCTTTATTTTTAATGGTACCTCTGAGCAAGTGATACGAGGGCAAATACTTAAGAGCGCAGGCAGAGCTACATATTCAAGATACCCCCCCCCATTTTGTAAATGCATTTCTTCTTCTTTTTCTGATGCTTCTCCTTGAGGCGTACTGTAATTTCCATAAGCCAGTGTAGTTTAGTGCTTAGAGTGTTGGGTTAAGACGTGGGGGACCTGTGTTCAAATCTCCACCACAGCCATGAAGTTCAGCGGGGCCAGACACCAGACATTTTGGGCCAGTCACCATCTCTCAGCCCAACTTCCTTCACAGGGTTCTTGCTGGGAGGAGAACAATGTATGCCACCCAAAGGTTCTTGAAGGACATAAATGAAATAAATTAATAGATGATAGATGATAGATAGATAGATAGACAGACAGACAGCACCAGTTATTTAGCAGAAAATTCCCATTCATAAGCTCCATTTGAGATATCTGGGAGTCATGCTTTTTGAGGAAAATCTATCAGTAGATTGTGGCCCTTCTCATATTTTTTATACTTTAAATGTCCTTATTGTTGTCAAGACAGTGTCTGTCTTGAGCACCTGATCTGTTGACTGAATCAGTTCACAAAACCATGAGAGGAAGAAACAGATTTTTGGTTGTTGTTTTTTTGGAGAAGCTTTTGCTTTGTACACCCCACTGTTGTTGCCACAGAACAGAGGATGGATAAGAAAAACCGCAAAAGCCTTGTCGAGTTTGATATCTTCTGGACAGTAATTGGGAGGTAATAAAAGCCCATGTTTCAAGAAACCTTTAACTTCTGCAAACCCGAAAGCCGAGGTTGGTTTTCCTTTAACAACCTGAGGAAATTATTAGCTAGACCAAAAAATCAGGAAGACCATTGAGTCTGAAGAAAAGGTCACTGCCTTGTTTTGTGAGGTTATGGGGAGTAATGTAGCAGGACAGAGTTTCTGAAATAGCTTTGGCAAAACTCAGCGAGAGATGAGGATGACATGGGACAATAGTCTCTAACCTATTGATTTCAGCCACCCCCTCCTGTTTCTAAACAAATGGATTAAGAGGAATTAATCTTGGTGTCTCTAACAGTTTCATCTGCAAATAGTGCCTACCCTTACCTGCTTGGAACAGAGAAGTATAATAAAAGTAAGGGCAAACAGAGGACCATCTCCACTTTCAACCAATGCGTGTCTCATTTAGGTCTATAGAATATATGTGCCTTGCCTGATCAGGGAGATTCAGAGTGCTTCACTTTGGTTGGAACATGCCCATACTTAGCATATATCTGTTTATCTAGACATCAGTTTTGGAGATGCTGTTTTCTTACCAGAGGCAATGCAAGTGGTGTGGTCACATCAGGTGCACAGCCGAGAGGGTGCCTTCTCAAAGCCCAATAAGCACTTGCCTGGTTTGGGGAAAGAGTCCTGAAGGCTCTGACAGGGTCCTAGAGTCCTCCTTCCTCCTTCCCAAAGCTGGACAAGCACTTAGTGGGCTTTGGGAAGGAGGTAAGAAGGCTCTAGGACCATGCCAGAGCTTTGTGCCTCCTTCCTGAAGCCTCACTGAAGATGGTGCCATGTGGGCTGGGTGGGGGGAGCATCAAACAGCCTCATAAAGAGTGGTGTATTGCCAAGGTCAGCCCCTGTTCCTACTCCCTCCAGCTCTGAGCCGTTTGTAGCCATGGCAAAAAAGGAGAAAGGGCTCCCTAAAATCTGAATGCCCCCCATTTCCCCCATAAATCTCCCTCCTTCCCCAGGATCTGTAGTTTGGCCCCTGGTGAGTCATATTGTTTCAGTCTAGCGTGATGGAGCTAGAGAGCCTGATGTGTCCTGCAGCTCGGATATAGGGTACAGACCCTCTAAGTGTCCCTATTTTCCAAGGACATCCCTGATTTAGAGAAGCCTTCCCAGTTTCTGATTTCATCCCGGAATGTCCTGCTTTTCCTTAGGATGTCCCTAGTTTCATTGGAGAAATATTGGAGGGTACAGCAGCAGTGACACTGGCAGGTGGTGCAGTGGCAGTGAGTGTCCCACGGGTGGTGGTGGTGGTTTGGCAGAGCAGAGTGGCACTTCCTGTTTTGCCTCAAGTGGCGAAGTGGGAGATACCACCCCTGATCTCAGGATTCCAGAATTTGCAGCTGTCAGTTCTGAGGGAAAGCAGGCAAGGACCCACAGCCCAGGTGGGGCTCACTAGCTTGGGGGGGGGGGAGGTGTGTGATTCCTCAGCTAGAGTAGGATCAGGACAGGTGGGGGTCACATGCCTCATCAAGCCCAGAAGGTATAACAGGAAAGCCATCCCGACTAGGACATAGCTCTCCTGACAGATGATTTGGTCTGGAGCCACAGTGTGGAAATAAAGGATGAGATTGCCCCTACTACTCCGCCCGGGGTCTCCATTGTGGTGCACCCAGCCCCCACTCACACTACTCCTGGAATTATCCGACCCCCGAGCCGTCTGAAGGTAATCCTGTATAGGGAAGCTTCTTTAATGTTTAATGTTTATCATGTTTTTATATATGTTGGAAGCCACCCAGAGTGACTGGGACAACCCAGTAAGATGCGTGGGTAAAATAATCAGTATGGAATGGGACTTCCCCATTTTCATCAGAGAAATGTTGGAGGGTATGAGGGTATGAAAGCGGCCTGTTTGTCATCTTCATTCGGTATTTGGGTGCATACGCTGGCTTGGTCATGTCCGCAGAATGGAAGCTGGCAGGATCCCCAATGACTTGCCCTACAGGTTGCTGGCTTCAGGCTCTGGGCCCGTTGGCCAACTCTGCATTGACAAAGATGTCTGCAAACATGACACAAAGGCTGGCAACATCGACCCTGCCATGTGGGAATCCCTTGCAGATGACCACAGTGCTTGGAGACAGACAGTCGTGTTTCCACAGCAGTGACCAGAGGAGGAATGACCGCTAGGAAGAGCACAGAGAGAAGAAATGCCATGGTGCATCTGCAGCAGCACAACTGGATACCTTCATCAGCCCTAAGTCTCTACAGCCATGGCAGATTCTGTAACTCTCCAATGGTTTGATTTCACCCCAAAGGCACACTCCTTCATTGTCTCATGAGACAGACAGATGCCAACGACAATGATAACAACTGCCCTGTATTTCGAGGTTCTTTTTAGCTGTAATAGGAGCTTCGCTTCATCTCATGCATCTAGTACTAGTCAAATATGTTTCATTCCTTCCACCGCAAAACAACTGTCTAACCACTAATGCACTTCTACATTGGTCATCAGCAAATGTACTTCGTTTGAATTCACCAGCTAGCTGGCATAAAAACATTATTTTTAATTTAACTGTATATCCAGCTTTCAGTAAACACCTTCTAACTTTTAAACTTCCTTTTAACCAGCTATGTTTTGATATTTAAGTGGCATATAATTATCATATTAAGCCACAGTGCTATTAAATCCAAGGGAGTAATTTTGAATCTAATTAGACAAAACCTACTCCTGTTTATAGTGGGCATTAATTTCCCTCCTTTAGTGGAAGTTGATATGTTGTTCCAAATTTGCTGGGATGTAGCATTAATTGCCATTTCTGTAGTACACTTCATCTAAGGATCTTGCATTATTTTTAGAAATCCTTTTTGTGGGCTGCAAAGTTAGTGCAGCTATAGCCTTGCTATAAAGAGCCACAGTTACTTTGTGACAGGCAATAATACTCTTGTTTTCTGTTGTTTAACGACAGTGCCCTGTTGGTTTAAAACATTTGGCAGCAACAACAAAACAAAGAACTGTGTTATTGGGTCAGACAAACAATGTGTCTTGTCTAGCATCCCTGCAGAGCAATTCAGGACTAGTCTATCCAGTTGGTATATCCAAGTGGAAAGGCTTTTTCGAGATGGTTGCAAGTGTGTTTTGGTGGGTGATGGAATTACTGTGAGAGTATATGGCTCCATCTTTACCCTCTATTTAAGGAGTAGCATACCAGTTTACACAGTTATGGCTCCCCCCAAAGAATCATGGGAAGTGTAGTTTGTTATCAATGCTAATTCCTCTACAGTGGTACCTTGGGTTTTAAACACTTCGGGTTACAGACTCTGCTATCCCGGAAGTAGTACCTCAGGTTAAGAACTTTACCTCAGGTTGAGAACAGAAATCGTGCGGCGGTGGTGGGAGGCCCCATTAGCTAACATGGTACCTCAGAATAAGAATGGTTTCAGGTTAAGAACAGACCTCCAGAACGAATTCAGTATGTAACCAGAGGTACCACTGTATTCCCCTCAGAGACATACAATTTCCATAGTTCCCTGGCATTGATTACATACATACATACAATGTATGTATGTATGTATGTATGTATGTATGTATGTATGTAATTTCTATTCCATCGGAGGATCACAGGGCAGGTGTATGCGGTATGGTACTGCTTTAAATGTACAGTGCAGATGGGGGCCTGTGATATAGCAACTGCCTGCCTCTGCAATATCATATCCTCCCCACAGTGTTCTGTTCCCCACCACTGCCGCAGCAGTGGCTACTGAGCATGTACAGTTCTCTTTAGGCTGCCTGGAGGGGTGGGAGTTTCTCCCAGAGGGAATCCCGCCCCCCAGATCTTTTTGACCTTGGGATTTCCCCAGACCTGCTGATCTCTCTCTCTCTCTCACACACAATGGATGGTGCCTTTTTTTGCTCTATACACAACAGCACATAGAAAGCACATTGGAAACAGAAGGAACGATCTGTAAAAAAATTATCTCTTGAGGGCATAAATAGGGATTAAATAATTAAACACTGATATTGCGCCTGGTAACTGTGGTGGTATTCTTCTGCATCTCAGACACTGCCCCCACCTGCACACGTATACCCTCTCTTACACACACACAAAGACCTGGCTGTTCTCTTGGTTTGCTGCATTCATTTTTGAAGTTTCAGTCATTGTGTGGATGTGGAGGGGGTGGGGGGAATGAGAAAAGAAAAGGCTTATCCTATTAGTGGAAAGAAATGTTACGCAACTCCTATTTTCTTCTGTGAAGCAGAGCTCTGTAAGATTGTCAGTTTAATATGGTCTTAATTCAAAAGAGGATCATTTCTTAGTGTCATACCCATTGTCTGATCAAGGATTAATATTGGCTTCTGCTCAGTTGTAGTGATACGTTAAATCACCTTTCGGTTAATTAGAAAACTGATGGAGATGTATAGATTCTTAATTAAAGAATAATAGAATTTGGGTTCGGCT
Organism: Podarcis raffonei; assembly: GCF_027172205.1. Lineage (NCBI taxonomy): Eukaryota > Metazoa > Chordata > Lepidosauria > Squamata > Lacertidae > Podarcis > Podarcis raffonei. The sequence goes on from NC_070606.1 coordinate 25,585,817, forward strand.
CTGTTTCAGTTGTTTAATTTAGACTGTAGATTTATAGACCTTGCAGTGCATTTTCAACAATAGAGATGCATTTCAGTAGACAGAGACATTTTTGAAAACTAATAGCTTTACTAGCAGGGGAGTCTGTTGTCATTCTTGCCAAATGGAACGTTCACATCAGGGCAAAACTTTGGAAAATGGAATCCAGTGGCACTGCAGATCTGGTTGGGGTGCTGGTTCAGATATCTTATTCTGGTGGCAATACTATAGGGGAAGGATGTAGCTCAGTGGTAGAACATCGGCCTTGCACTCAGAAGGTACCAAGTTCAATCCTCGCTGTCTTCAAGTAGGGTTGGGGAAAAGGTTCCTGCCTGAAACCCCAGAGACCTTGTTTCTGTCATTGGAGATTTGCAAGCTCAAAGGAGAATCCTGCCCGAGTAGGTAGTTCCAAAACAACTCTAGAATTAATCCAAAGATTCCTATGGACTTAGGAATGGGATGCCTAGCAAGTTTAGGTGTTCAGCTGTAGGATCAAATATGAAGGTTATGGTTAAAACATCATAAAAACATCATAAAAATGGAACTGAGGAATTGGCTCTTACTCCAATGGCTTCATAAGGACCCCTAAATGTTACATTCTTTTCCTTTCTGATGTGATGGAGTAGAAACGAGCCATGAAACTCTGGGAGTTTTTCTTTTCTTTTTTCTGAGCACGAGCTGTCTATTGCATGCCAAGACCCTGTGACCCGGCAGTTCCCCAGGGAGTGAATAACCAGACAAGACAGCAGCATATTAGGTTGATGGGATCATAGGTATATGCTCTGGTTATCACCTGCTTGGACTACTGCAATGCATTCTATGTGGGGCTACCTTTGAAGGTGACTCACAAACTACGATTGATCCAGAATGCAGCTGCCAGACCTGTGATGCCAGGACCATATTACACCAGTCCTAAATGATCTCTGGTTCCCAGTATGTTTCCAAGCACAACTCAAAGTGTTGGTGCTAATCTTTAAAACCCTAAACTGCCTCGGCCCAGTATACCTGAAGGAGCGTCTCCATCCCCACCACTCAGCCCAGAGAGTTCCAGCTCTGAGGGCCTTCTGGCAGTTCCCTCAGTGAGAGAAGTGAAGTTACAGGGAAGGAGATTTTCGATGGTCACACCCACTCTGTGGAACACCCTCCTGGCAGACAACTATTTAGCTTTTTGTAGACATCTGTTTGGGAAGATTTTAATGCTTGAGGTCCCCTCCTCTTTCCCTCTGTATTTTGAAGAGTGGCTCGGGCAACCCATTCAGGTGGGCAGGATATAAGTATTATTATTATTATTATTATTATTAACAACTGCTGATGGGAGTGAGGGTTCTGCAATATCTGCAAGTCCACAGCTTAGCCGCCCCTAGTTTAAAAGGCAAGGTATAAGTGAAAGTAAGTAAATGGGAGGGAGGAATATGTCCTTGATAGTTATTGCAGGCCAAGGTAGAAAGGTACCCAAAAACGTTGGGTACCATTTTCTAAGATGCATCCTACAAGGAACAATTTGCTATATTGCTATATTGAGCTTTGCTATATTGAGCTATTTGGTTTGCTGGAAAGAAAAGCAAGCTTTTTTAAAAAATAGTAAAGCGATTGTACATTACGAGGCAAAGAATACCTTTTGATTAGGTTAAGACGACATGCTCTCTCCTCCTGCTTCTTCACCCTTGATTGCTTTTATACGGCCTGGCTGCTTTTGCTCTGTTTTTGTGTACCAGCTTACCATTCATAAGACATGGCCTTGTATGGGGTCAGCGAGAGGACTGGTCCATCTCTCTCAGTTTTGTAGACACTGACCACAGCAACCTCACCAAGGGTTTCAGATGAGAGACTTTCCCAGACTTACTGGGAGATCCCAATGACAGGTCCATGGACCCTCTGCATTCAAAACATGTGCTCTGTCACTGAGGCATGGTCTTCCAAATTATCTGTCAGAAATTTTAACCTGAGTCTGTGCAGGTGGGTCTTTCATCTTTGGCCTCCTCAATGCTGCTGGCACATGAATTGTGCATTTTGATTTTGTTTTTTCCCTCCCGATAGAGCAGATTTTTCTTCTGAGGGCTTCAATAAGTTTCGTGTCACTAGGTCTGTATGAGAACAAGAGCTGCCTGACATGCTTATTAAACTGCAAAGTAATGAAAAAGGCATGTGGCATAATGAAAAAAAAAGAGTGACCCAGTTTTTTGGCTGGCGGGTGAGAAGTACAAACACAGACCAGGGCTTTTAAGCGATGGCAGAACCCCTTGGTTAGGGGCAGCTGAGGGGAGAAAAGAGTCTGGCTGCTTTCAGTAGGCCTGCTTAGGGGAGCTGGTTTGGAAGTAAAGGGGCAATAGTCTTCATGGCATTTTAGGAACTTAGGAAGATGCCTTGCACTGGGTCACCACCCTTTTTAGGCCATTTGGATTTTTATGTGAGTACTATGTGTACCATCCTATCTGGACGCTTCCAGCTGAATTAATCTGAGCCTTGAAAAGTATATAGAGCTGGAAGAGGAAGTGGGGAAGTTCATCCACCTTTCTCCTCCAGCTTTATGTACTTTTCGAGGGAGGAAAAAGTTGCCACCCTCAACACCTCACAACCAAGGGGGCAGGGGAGGAGCCCGGTGGCTTTATGGGCAGCAGGAAACACCTCCAAGGCATCATGTTGGCAACCCCTGGCTAAACTGACTGGCAGCAGCTCTCAAGGGTGTCAGGCAGGTCTTACCAAGCCCTACTTGGCATTTTTGGAGATTGAACCTCACAGACGTTCTACCACTGAGCTACAAGCTATGTCTGAAGCTACGTTGCACCTCTGTGTAGGTTTTAACAGTAGACCATTTTTGTCACGTGAAAAGGAATGAAGAGATGCCATTTGAAGCCAGAGGCCAGGGGCGGACCAGCTGTTAAAGGAATGTATGGAGATGTTATGACCAGGACAGGGCAGGGGGAAGCCAATCAGGGAAAATAAGAAAAGAGCTATGTACTGAGCATCTCTGAGCATCTCTGAGAGGGTGGAGCTAGGAGGCACAGCCCCAGTCTCCCATCTGGGGAGGGGGAATGCTAGAAAAAGGTGAAGAAAGAAGCCTGATTGGTGCCTGCTCCTGCCAACCTAGCAGTTCAAAAGCACGTCAAAGTGCAAGTAGATAAATAGGTACCACTCTGGCGGGAAGGTAAACAGCGTTTCCGTGCGCTGCTCTGGTTCGCCAGAAGCGGCTTAGTCATGCTGGCCACATGACCCAGAAGCTGTACGCTGGCTCCCTCGGTCAGTAAAGCGAGATGAGCACCGCAACCCCAGAGTCGTCTGCAACTGGACCTCATGGTCAGGGGTCCTTTTACCTTTTTACATGGTCATCAGCCAGGAGGCTAATTTCTTGCCTCCTTTTGTCTGATTGGTTTGTGTACATTTTCCAGAGTTACAAAAGTACCCTTGGCATTCTGAGTTTGCCCCAAATTTTCCCCGGATTTGGGGAGACTGGCTTCTTGAATTTTCCACATCATGCAGAACAAGTCAATGAAATCTGCGCCTGTACCACTTCAGAATGCAAATGGGGTGCTACCTTTTAAATGCTCCCTCACATAAAAGAAGCCCCCATCCCTAGCTTGAAGTTGAAGAGAGAAGCTCAACACAGCCCCTTTTCTGATACAATTGGCTTATTCTGTAAATAATGCTTTTGATATTACCCTTCCCCCTCTGCCCACCCACAGTCTGAAGTGGTACGTTCCAGGATTCTGTCGTGTCGGTCTTATCACTGCATCTTGCATAATGTGTAAACTGGAGTGGCTCTTATTTAGTATTATGCGATGTTCTCTAGACCTGAAAGCCCAAACTGTGTGCAGCAGCTCAGACTGGCTGTGCTTGTCACAGATGTGTGCTTGCTGATAGATGAAAGATTTAGAATTTTAACTTTGAACTAAGAGAGGGGGATGCGGGGGGGACTCAACACTTCTATTCTCAATTTCATTCATGCAGGAAACAGGAAGTATCTTCCCTAAGTCTCAGGCTTTGCCATTTTTATTTATTTAATGATTAATCTGTGAAGCAGAATAAAATAAATCAGAATTTCATTCCCAGCAGGACTGACCTAAAAGTTTGTGCTCATAAATGTGTATTATAGTAATCTATAAATCGCATTTTCATACTCTGCTTTTTCTGCATTTCACTAATTTGCATGTCTGCTTTCTTGTATGCATCTGCTTCAGTTTGTTTGCCTAATTGCATTTTTGCTTTACACTTTCTCCAAGGAGCTCAGGGTGGCAGACGTGGTATTCTATATATTTTTTAAAAACCCACCTGCACTTCATAACTTGTCTCATCAGGCTTTTGCACTGGATCACATCAGATAACAATCAGTATAATTAAAAACAGAAGAAAAATTAGATCAGACATCCTCAAGGACTTGAGCCAGTCCTACGGTGGGTACCATGTGCATACAGGAAGGAATTACCGTATTTTTTGTTCTATAAGACTCACTTTTCCCCTCCTAAAAAGTAAGGGAAAATGTGTGTGCGTCTTATGGAGCGAATGCAGGCTGCACAGCTACCCCAGAAGCCAGAACAGTAAGAGGGATTGCTGCTTTCACCGCACAGCGATCCCTCTTGCTGTTCTGGCTTCTGAGATTCAGAATATTTTTTTTTCTTGTTTTCCTCCTCCAAAAACTAGGTGTGTCTTGTGGTCTGGTGCGTCTAATAGAGTGAAAAATATCGTATGTTAGAGTGGGTGGTCAATGCAGTATCCTCCATATGTTGTTGGGCTCAACCCCCATTTGACCCAGCCAACATGAATGATGGTTAGGGATGGACTCCCTTCTGAAATATGAGAGGCTCCATCTGTATTGGCATCCCACTGGCTTTCGAATACGTACATGTTTATACAGGAATTACCTTGGTCTCTCGACATCTGTTGTCTTAACAGGGTTGCTTTATTGTGTGTTTTAAAGGTGGAAGGTAGTATTTTAATGTTTGTAGAACTAGTTTTTATGTTTTGTAAATTGCTGGGAAATCTTTTTGGCATCAGTTATCTATGCCCTGGTTACTTCCAGGCCCTATTACTGCAATATTGTTTTCTATGTGGAGCTGCCTTGAAAAACAGCCTGGAAGCTTCAGCTGGTGCCCAGTGCCATGGCTAGTTTGCTGTTTTGGACTCTGTACATGGAGCCCATAACTCCAGTCTTTTTCCCTTGGCATTTGCTGTCCAGCCATTTACAGGCTCAATTTAAACTGCTGGTGTTGACCTTTGTAATGTGCTGAATGGTTCAGAAACCATGTCCTCCAATACCAACCTGCCCATACTTATAAGATTACCTTTGGAAGCCCTGCTCTACATAGGCTCAATTTATATGTGATGTCAGGTGGCTAGGAATGAGAGACTGGGCCTTCTTGATGATTGTGCTGATGTTATAAAATTTGTTCCTGATGGGAGACCTGCAGAGCAACCTCTCATTTTGTCTTTAAAATGCCAATGAATCCTTTTTTTAAAAAAACTTGTTCTTAATATGTGATCTACTGTTGTTATAAAACCTTTCCCTTTTATTTGTTGGAGGGTTTGGGGTTTTGTACTGTTGCCTTACTTCAAGTTTTTATCATTTTTGCTATTATTGTGTTTGTTTAGCCTTGACTGCCTTTTCGTTCTGGTACTCAATCCTAAAGAGGTCACTGTGTTAAGGGATACCTTTCTCCCCTTCTCAGTACTGAGAGATGTCAGGGTCCTACTGTGTTAACAGCACTGTGTAGGTGTTGGAGTAGGTACTAAACCCTTTAAGCGTGGGTTTCATGGACAATTATGCAGGGTTAGCAACAGACAGCATTTTATTTGAGGAATGATAAAAACACTTAAACTGAATTCTGGGCCGGGTGCTATGGTAAATACAGTGGACACTCGGATTGCAAACGTGATCCATGCAGGATGCATGTTCGCAACCCACAGCGTTTGCAACCTGCAGCGGTGCGTCTGGGCATGCGCATGTTTCAATTTGGTGCTTCTGCGCATGTGTGACCACCGAAACCCGGAAATAACCCGTTCTAGTACTTCCGGGTTTCAGCGGTCCGTAACCTGAAAAAACACAACCTGAAGCGTCTGTAACCCGAGGTATGACTAGAAATCTTCTAAATGCTAATTTAGCTCTAATTAGCTCTACTCTCCACCCTCTTTGAACTGCGAACTGACACTCCCCAACTCAACTCTCTACACTCACTGGCATTAACACAGCCCAGCCCAAGCAATCTTCTTCCTCACTCCCCTCCAGGCACAAACCCCAGATGAGGTTCATTGCATTGGCACAAATCAAATTAACAGGAAAGACTGCAGTGCAACAGAAAGAGAATCACAGGCCCTCCAAGTGTCCTTATTTACCAGGGGCAGTCCCAGATTTACAGAAGCCATTCATGTTTCTGATGTGATCCTGGAAAGTCCCGTTTTTCCTTAGGACATCCCTATTTTCATCAGAGAAATGTTGGAAGGTATGGAGTTATGTGACCCCCGAGCCAAGGAGATAAGTAACTATGCAACCTTTAGAAGGCATCTGAAGGCAACCATGTATAGGGAAGTTTTTAAATATTAAATTATGTTTTTATATATGTTGGAAGCTTCCCAGAGTGGCTGGGGCAACCCAGTCAGATCAGAGGGATATTGTAAATAATAATAATAATAATAATAATAATAATAATAGAATAGGACTTCCCTATTTTCATCAGAGAAATGTTGGAGGGTATGGAATCAGGAGTAGTTACTCCATACATTCCTCCAGGGAGAGATAAAATAAAACAACATAAGTCTAATTTTCTCCTTAGGATGCATGCACACCCACACACTTGCTGTGTCTGTAAGTATTAGCAATAACAGAGCTGTGCTCAGGAAAGAATGGATGCCACACTCCACAGGCTAGTCAAGAAGAAGCTATCTGTTCGTGGTCATTTTGAGAGGGAGCTTAAGAGGCTGTTTCTACTCCCTTGCAAAAGGTGTATTGGTGGAAATCTCTGTTCAGGATATATAACAGTTTTATTGCACTGCATCATCTGCTTTGGCATCTCCAACCAGAATCGAGACTTATGGAACAAGACTTGATGTTTTCGGGATCTCTGGGTAAAAAGGCCGGCTACTTTAATTTCCTTCCCTTTCAATATATTCTCCAGCTGTGATTGATATCCCTTCAGGTAGCAATGATATATTTTAGACGTTATCTCTCTGCTTATTGCATTGATATTGCAGTGTATTTCATCTCCTGCTTGTGGCTGGGACTGCAAACCGAGCTGCTTCAAGTAATGTCCTCTGGATAACTGGAGCACAACATCGATGCATTTCGCGGTGATATCTGGAAACATGACAGAGTTAGAACGCATTAAACACAGTGAAGCTGTTTATTCCCCCCCCCCACCCCACAAATAAGCAATCTATGGTGATACTCAGAATGCGAAGGTAGGACAATTGAAATACAGTGTTGACACCTCACCCAAAACCAGGTGGATCTGTAAGTTTGACCTTTTTCTCTCCAATTTTGAGAACTTCATAGGAGTTAAAGGATATGTAAGTTGCACTGAGCAAGGCAATATCTTTTTCCTGCTTGTTTCTGCACTATAGCGGTGTTAGGGCACAGCTCTGGTTGGTAGCTGGGCTGCAGCTGTGCTTCCTAGGCCACCATTTCTCCTTTTGCAAATGATGGGCCTCATGGTCCCAAGCAGGCTTGTCAGCCCCTTGGGTTGGTTACGTCCTTTGCTGTTCCTGAATAGCACCCCCCCCCGCCGTGTTTTCAGCCTTTCATCTGGAGGATGTTGCTCCCTGACTCATTACTGTGCATCATTGTTAGCTGTTCCTGCCTTGATCCCTGGCCTTATTTGACCGCTTCTTCACCCACATTGTCATTGTCTTTGCCTTCCTTGTTTGCTTTGGGCTTCTCTTACAGAACTAGCCTCCCAACAAAGAGAGCCTGGTTTTCTTGCCAAAGAAGCCTGTGGGGGTATCACCAGTGCTTTTTCCCCTTAAAAATGTTTAGGGGTACTCTCGTTTTCCTAGTCATATTGAAATACTGCCCCTCAATGAGGCCAAACTTAGATTCACAAAATGTTTAAGGGTATGCATCCCCCTGTCTCCCCAGAAAAAAAGCACTGGGTATTACATAATCCTCAACTTTCCCAGAAAAACTGTGACAACCTGTTTTCCCTCCCCCCCGAGAGCACGGTGGCTATTCTGGGTGCCACAATGTCACCCGAAGACACACTTTTGGGGGGCCTCAATATCACATGGGTCATGTGACTCATGTGGGAGTGGGGCTCCGGAAGATGGCACCCTGGTTTGGTTTTTTTTGCAATGTTTTGGAGGGTATGGTACTGCTTTCCTTGTAGCCTGATCTCCCCAAAGAGCCATCCTGCAAGGACTCCTCTCTTGATAGGCCCCGATTCTACAGGGAAGTGTCAGGCTTGGTTTATTTAGGTGATTTATATACCACCCTTTGCACAAGCCCCATTACAATAAAAGCAATTGCTTTTTGAAAACCCACGGTCCAGAAATGACGCACAACAAACAATAACTGATAGCCAGTGATGAATAACAGGAGCAATCAGGTCTCTCCTCCTCCAAATGCCCTCCAAAAAAAAGATGCATCTTGAGCAATCTCCTGAATCTATAAGAAGTGAGGCTAGGTGCACCTCAGTAGGACAAGAGTTCTCAGTAGGTGCAAGGAGCCACCACCGAAAAGCCCTTTCCCAAGACTTCACATCATGTACTTCATCCTGTGCAGGGATCACCAGGAGGGCCTCACCTGCTGATCTTAAAGGATGAGGCAGGCCAGTATGGGAGAAGGCATTGTCACAGATCCACTCAAAGCATAGCAGGGGTGTTGGGCAGAAATCTTGCCTGAGAGCACTGTGCCACTACTAAGCAGGCTCCCTTTCGGCCTTCAAAGTACCTTGAACATAAAGCTGCTCTGTGGCAGCCGCCCTCCTTCTACTGTGAATTAAGTAGCACAGAATGGAAAAGCTGGAAGGGGCACAGGGGAAATGTATTTAATGGCTAAAACTGATGACGTTAAGAAATGATACAGCGTCCACAGAAGACCATGAAAACCCTTTAAGGCAGTCTGAGTGCAGCGAGTGCTCTTCACGTGAGTCTCCTTTGCTTGCACAATCTCAACTGCGGAATTAAGAGCAAAAGACTGAGGATCGTCTCATCTAGCATGAAATAGTTGCTCTCTACAGCAAGACATGAAAAGTTTCACTCGGGCTGATTAATTTTTGATGCATTATCCTTTAAATAGCATGCAGAGCAGCGATGCAAAGAGGAGACAGCTTCTGATGCTGACAAGGAAATTAGCCCTCTGGTTGCTGAGTGGTGGGTGTTTTTTCTGAGCCGTAACCCATGGAGTCTGAATTAAAAATAGGAGAAACAATATGGATGGACCGCAGCAATAACACACAGCCAGTGGTTGTGATACCAACCAGCATTTCAGAAGTATGTTTATGTAGATATATGTGTCACACACTTTCTTAATATAATTAATGATTTTTTAAAAACTCGCTAGGCTTTAACTCTCAGTAGTTATTATTGCTTCGAAGTTGTTCTACTGTATTTTGCTTTTGAAATGGTTGTAAGCCACCTTGCGGCTTTTTGAGGCCAAAATCATCATAATAAATAAAATAAAATAAAAATAAAATATATAAAGGCCTGGAGGGAGGACTTGTATGTTGCAATGACCCTTGCGTTGCACACTGTATCTCCCTCCCCCCTGCAGTGAGGTCCTTTTTTTTGCCTTTTCCTTATAGCAGTGAAAGAGAATACAGTGGTACCTCAGGTTAAGTACTTAATTCGTTCCGGAGGTCCTTTCTTAACCTGAAACTGTTCTTAACCTGAAGCACCACTTTAGCTAATGGGGCCTCCTGCTGCTGCCACGCCGCTAGAGCCCGATTTCTGTTCTTATCCTGAAGCAAAGTTCTTAACCTGAAGCACTATTTCTGGGTTAGCGGAGTCTGTAACCTGAAGCGTATGTAACCTGAAGCGTATGTAATCCGAGGTACCACTACAGTTAACTTGCACGAGAGAAAGCAAAAGGGGTGTCCTGTTTGGGTGTTCTCTTTGCCTCCCCACCCATGCTATTATCACTGCATGATAGCAAGAGCGGGGGCAGGTTTCATAGTGGCGCCATCACTGGTCCCACAGCCTTCCATGTGCTGGGACTGAACTGCTTCAGGAAGGAACCTGCTGTACCCCTGAGGTCCTAAATCACCCCTTTTTGTAATCCGTTTCATAATTGCAAACTGCTTGCAGAACACATTGGCAATTAAACAGTGTAGTAAATAGTTGTGGTGATGTGAGCCTGTTGCAAGAAAGAAGCCTCTGGGTGTGTAAGCTATATGAGTCAAGGCTCCATTCCTGCTTTTGTTGTTCATGCTTACATGTGTCTATAACAGTTGAATAGGACCGATCATATAACAATATTATTGTTATTGTTCTGTTATTCTTATTGACTAGATGTTTGAGAAAATATTTCTTTTGGCCAGTCAAATGGATGAACAACTATCTGACTTTTAGAAGACATCTGTAGTTTTTAATGTTTGATGTTTTATCATGTTTTTAATATTCTGTTGGGAGCTGCCCATTGTGGCTGGGGAAACCCAGCCAGATGGGCGGGGTATAAATAATATTTATTATTATATTTATTATTATTATGATTATGATTATGATTATTATTATTATTATTATTATTATTATTATTATTATTATTATATTTAACTTGGTTTGTGACACTCTCAAAACATAAAGCATTGATGTGTTGTTTTAAAGAAACCATGTTAGAAATTCATGAAACACCTAAAACATTGTAAAAACTCCAAAATGGAGCTGCTGTGCAAATAAATGAAAGTTCACTGTTTGTCTCACAGGGGAAAGGTAATGGGGGGAGAGACTTACCTTGACTCCTTTCAATTTTGGCCAGGGGATCATAACAAAAAATGAGAAGGCAAGTCCCCACCCCTAGCCTCCCTCCAATTTAAGCCACCATCATGTAGTTCCTGACAGACATCTTGAAAAAACAAGGCAATGCAATGATGGAGATTATGTAGATACTCACCAGGGGGACATGGTAGAGAGAGCCGGAAAAGGGGGCAAAGGAGGTCCCTCAAATAGAGGGAGGGCACCAACACATGCTCCCCCAAAGCCTTCTAAAACAATAGCTAAAGGGGGAAGCACAAATCTGTGCTTCTCTGTAGCTTGAATACTTCACTTAACTTGATTCTCCTACCTTTTTCATCAACATAGCAAAAATACTTGGTCTGTTTACAATGTTCTGGTTAGAATTTGTCAGCAATATTTTTGGAGTTTGGTGGGACGATAAGACTCTGAGCATGGGACCTAAGTGGAACACGTGGCAGAAGATAACATGGCGTGTTATCTTCTGACATTCTAGTATCGAAGGATCACTAGAATGCTGGGCATGCATATTGGTCCTTTTGTTGGAAGAGTATTTGCCAGTTATTAAAGACCCTGTTTGTGATGAGTCAGGGAAAGTCACTCTGGATACAGGATAAATAGAAGCGAGGAGTATTTCAGATAATGTCTTCTTCCATTATCTGTTATCTTGTAGCCAGAGCTGCCTTGATTAGAGCTTGCACCTATTCCTTTTTGCTTTTTGTAAAACTGTGTCGAGTCATTTTTAGGGCCCTGAGCAGTTTGCAAGGTTGGCATTGTTCAGATCCCTTGCTCCTAGAGAGCTGTTTCTTCAGTGAGCCAGATGGCATGGCTGGGCAGCTGCTGATCGCCACACACTGCCTTCTTGCTGCTAGTCTTAAGAACTGAGGAATCTGCCATATAATGATTGACAGCATTGGTTGATCTAGCTCAGCATTGCTGATATTGAATGGTAGCTAGTCCCCAGGAGTCTTTCTCAGTCTTACCTGAAGCTTCTTCTACATGCAAAGCACATTCTATGCATTGCAGGGGGTTGGACTAGATCACTGTTTCCCAAACTTGGGTCGCCAGGTGTTTTTGCACTACAGTTCCCACCATCCCTGAACACTGGTCCGGCTAGCTAGGGATGATGGTAGTTGTGGTCCAACAACTACTGGAGACCCAAGTTTGGGAAACCCTAGACTAGATGATTCTCGTGGTTCCTTCCAACTCTACAATTCTATGATTCTATACTTTGCCACTGTGCAACTCCTTTGTCAGTAGTATTGTCAGTAATATATTGCCTGCAGCAGGTGGAATGTAGCAATGGCTGGAGCACCAAAGAGGTTGCTTACAAGGTCTTCCCTCCTTCATATAGCTACTATGGCCATTCGGGTTAAACTCTCCTCTAAAGGTCTCTTGAGGGCCATGTATCACTCTGTAGAGTAGACAAACATCTGGAGGATGTTTATTTATTTAGAAGCAGCAATGCTATTTCAAGATACAAGTTGTAGCAAAGTCTCCTCTTTGTGCAGGAATAAAGCAAAAAATAAAATAAAATTCAAAGTGCCAGCAAAAAAAGTTTTCACTTGGAATAAGTAAGAGAAGAAGTTTCACTTAGCAGGAAGACTTTTGATCAGCTTTCACATGTGAAATCAAGAGGTTGATATTTAGCTGAAAAGACTGAAGAAAAGGAAAGTGTGTGTGTGTGTGTGTGTGTGTGTGTGTGTGTGTGAAAGGAGGGGAGGAAATTTGCTTCGCAGAATCTAGGAAAATGTCACAGAGGCCAATTAAATATAGTAGTGAATTTTGTAAAAGGACTACAGTGACATTTGCTGGAAATAAGGTTTGAAGTCACTGCCAATCAGCTGACTGGCAGTGTCCGATTAAATTTCCTTTACCCGATTAAATTTCCTTTTCAGGTACAGTTTGAAGCCAGCCTGAGCCTTTAAAGAAAACAGTGGGTCACCTGACACCATAGTGATGTCAGGACCTGGCAGGTGGGTGGCCCTGCCTATGTATCAAAGGGGGTGACATTATGGGAAGGGGGGACTCAGGATGTCATGCATCAACCTGCTCCTGTTCCTCACTCCTGCCTTATGGGACAATGAAAGCAGGCCACTAGACTGTAATTTGGACTGCTTGGGTCAAATTAAGATTTGTATCACTGCCCCAGCTGATCAACAATTTTGCCAGTTTTTAAATCCCTTTAGAACCCAGAATTAGATTTCTAGCTACCTTCCTTGCCATTGTGGCTGTATGCAGTGTGGGGAGGTTGTCTCGGTGCTAAATTTGGCCCTGAAGCCTAGGCAGCGTCTGCAGCTCCAGACATTCTGCACCTGCTGAAATCAATAGAATCACTCCCACAGGCACACGGTAGTCTGCATTCTTTCATCTGTGCTAAATTTAAAGAGCTGCCGCTTAAATAGAAAGCCAAGGTGGGACTTCAGATGCAATCATCACTATATAGCTTTGTCCCCAAAGCTACTAAGTTGTCCTCCTTGGACTTGAGGCTGCAACAGATGCAACGACAGCAAAATCTTCTGCATGCTCACTGAACTCCAGAATATATTCCACAGACTTGGACTTGCAGATGACAACATCTGCTGGAGATGTTCTGCACCTCGGGGGACCGTAGTTCATATTTTATGGCCTTGGTCTGTCAGAGCTCCATTCTGGCAAGAAGCAGAGCTGTGAATTAGCTCCCCACCACCTCCCCGCTGCCTTGATTCAGCCTTCAGATTTTCTCCTTTTAATCTAATTTAAGGATATATGTCATTGACATTGGAGATTACACCATGTTGAAAAGTATGGATCACACAAGCTTCTATGATAGCTCTCCAAAACAGGTTAACATTGAGCTTGGCAGCTATTGAAACCTGATTGAAGGAACTATTAGACTTGTCAGTCAAATAACAAATCCTACTGAATGGGTTCAGTCACAGATTTGGGCTGTGTGTTGCTGAGGAGACTCATTGGTGCTTGGCTACAGCAGCTTAGCATCCTTTCCCCTTAAAAGTCTTCAAACCAGCCTGGTGTACCATCTAGAGTCAACCTGGTGTTCTCCAGTTATTGATCATTGGCCACATTGGTTGGGCCTGATGGGAAGTGGAGCTCAACAAAATCTGCAAGGCACCATGTTGGCTACCCCTACTCTATAGTGAAAAGGTTTGGACTTAACAGATATGATGATAGCAATGCATTTAATGGCATCTTGTCTGAATTTTTAGAATTCTCTGAATCCTGATTCTTTCTGTGCCTGTGTATCTGGTGTGGCTTCACACACCAGCCCTTTCATCCTCTCCATTTCTTCCCCCTTACTCTGACTCTTCCTACCCATCTCCTTCTCCTCTTCGGAGCTTGCTGGGTTTCTCTTTCAGAAGGAATGGAGCAGAACACCCAACTGTTACTTTTGTAGGGAGGTTCATTTGTTTTGCACATTAGCATAGTCAGAAAAAAATATCTAAAATGTGCAATATTTTTTTTAAAAAAGTTTCACTGTGGGTACAGTATCTGCCCTTGAAACTGAACAGGCCCAGGTTCCACTGAGAAGAACCATATGGGGTTGCTGTGTGTCTTAATGTGCTCCATGATGTCTCCCTGCCCCCCAGGTTGGATCCTTGTAGTATATTGGTCATCTTACTACTCATTGCTCATCACAGAGATGTTTATTTGGCTAGTTCTGTTAGGCCATGAGTTAATTTATTAGGAAATGATCACTTCATGTGCACAGATACAACTAATTCCGTGTCATTTTTGTTTTGTTTAATATTGACCACATTCAACTGTTGAAGTTGCCAGCCTAACATCACAGCGAGTTTCCGGCTGCATTTCTGATAGCCACTTTGTACTGTCTTGATATCTCTCGAAGCTTTGTACGGTTAAAGGTGTTTAGATACTTCCGCTCCACCAAAAAGCACACTGTCACAACTCTAAGTGTGTCTGAAAACATCACATTACAATGCAAAGGTAAGAGAGGGACCATCTCTTCCTCAAATTTGCAGTGCTTCCAGAGAAAATGTTTTGTTCTTTGATATGGGCTAGAGTTTTAGATAAGCTCACGTTCTTTAAAAGATTAGTATCTATAGTCTCTTGCCCAATCTGAGACTGCAGTCCTGAAACTCCTTGCAGATATACAAATCCCACCAAGGGGTTATAAATGTCCAAGAATTGCAAGTCATTGAAAGACATGCTCTTGGGAGAGGGATTGAAATGAAGCCGAGTGACACATTTGTGGGAGAGTATCATTGCCTTGTATGTTAGACAAGAAGTGACATATCTATTACTGGGAAATCTAAAAGTTAGACAAGCAGGAAAATGGCATACCTTGCGTATCCAGCTGGAGACTGCAATGAATATTGAAGGGTAATCATGATAATCATGAATTGTGTTTGCTGAGAACTCCATTTTCATTTGTCTGGACTTTTGATGTTTTGAGTAGTGGGCATTTCTGTTTTCTGTGAGCATTTGTCTTGTCATCAAGTGAATCAAAGTGCAGCCTCTACCAACGTTTCAGTCTTGATTTTTCAAATCCAGTGCTGGTTGTAATCCAGGCTTTTAGCAAAAGCTTTTGAAGCTTATCCTGCCCCCCCACCCGGTTTACGGCCCAGGGGGTCCTAATGACATTGCTCACCAAGGGGGCAGGGAATGGTTACCGCCTACTCTAAAGAGTAGAAACATAGAGCTGAAATTTCTGCGTCTGCTGCTTTTAAAACTGCAGCGTTGCTCTATGAAAATAGATCCAGTTTGGCAATGTGCAAAACAGTGTTCTTGCACTATAATGATACAATTTTTCTTAGTGTTTTATCCATGCTATTATATATTGATAAAGTCTGCATTGTAGCTAATCAATGCAGAGCAGTGGTTTTATTTGACAGCCGTAATGAAGCATTATTCCAACTCTCTTCATCATGAGCTTACTTGCTTGCCAGACTTGTAGGTAGTGAAATTCTTGTTTTGTTTTGTTTTGGACAGGGAAGGGGAAGGGTGATTTTATTGTTGCCATCCTGTTCACTTCCCTATCATTCATTCTGCTTTTAGAAGTGCATCTCACTTGATTACTTGCATACCCTCCAACATTTCTCCAATGAAAATGGGGATGTCCTATTCAATCTACTACTGCTACTAATATTTTTATTATTTAGATCCAGACCATCTGACTGGGTTGCCCCAGCCACTCTGGGCAGCTTCCAACATATATAAAAACATAAAGAAACTATACAGGGCTTCCTTCAGATGTCTTCTAAAGGTTGCATAATTAGTTATCTCCTTGATTCGGGGGTTGCATAACTCCATATCCTTCAATGTTTCTCCGATGAAAATAGGGACGTCCTAAGAAAAAGCAAGACATTCTGGGATCAAATCAGAAGCCAGGATGACTTCTGTAAATCTGTCTGTAAACAAGGACACTTGGAGGGTCTGTATTCAACAGTTGGTGACTGGCAGGTCTTGTGCTTTTGCGCTTGGAACCTGTTTGCAGGTTTCTCGTAGGCCTCTGAGGGGCCACTGTGTCAAGAGGATGGACTGTTGGCCTGATCCAGGTGACTCTTCTTTTGTTCTTATGTTCTGATCTCCAGGTAAGGCTGAGGGAAAGCCTAACAAACTTTAGAGAGCCCCTGACAAAGCAGATAAAACTGAACTGGTAGGGCCTGTGTTCTGACTTAGTATACCTGTTTCTCAGTAGTCATACTTGTGGCTGTAGGCAGTTAGGATGCTGAGGTGAATGTGTTTCTTTTCCTCATGCTGAGGCATGTCATGCTTGTAAATAACATAAAAATTGGGTCTTAGAAGGCCTAAAAAGTTAACGGCTCCTGTCACCCTCTGTGGCTAGAGTGTTGGAATTGCTTGCAACTTTTCCTCACAGGAAGGCATATTTTACTCTGGAAAATCATTCATGTAACTGAAGCAAGTGACGGTGCTTATTGCAAATGGTTTGCGTTGGCGGATTAGAACCAGAGTGCAATGCTTTTCAGTTTCAAGCCCCCATCAGTTTAATTCAGCCACTTATGCTTGCATTGTAGACTGAATGTGTCTAGGCTTCCTCTTGAACTGGATTCTTTGTAGACAGAACCTTGATAAACAGAAAACTGAATCGTCTACAAATGATAATACTTGGCATTTAAAATAGCACGTTTCAAGTGGAGTTGGATGAATCTGTCAATTTCAGTTTCAGTTTCTCATTTTTACAGTCTGCAGTTTGCTTTATCGCTGCATGTGTTTCTAATTTTTTTTTTTAAATATAAAAATCTCGGCATGAAAACATATGCACACCTTTGTGCACATATCTCCCAACATATGCATTTTTTGCATACATTTCTCCCCTGATGGAATGTATATTTTGTACTTTATTTTCAATAATACAAGCATTTTCAAAAATAGATGCATTCTCCACAAATATACCCATTTTTTTAAAAAAAAAATTGGGTTGGAGAAATGTGTCACTGTAGTTGGAAAATTTTGAAGGAGAGCTGTGTTTCAATTTATGTATTGATTCAGGAGGAGCAAATTTAGTAGACTCGCACGAAAATGGGGGGTAAACAAATTTCTTCTCCACCCCTTAATCTGTCTGAAGTGCATCACACGCAATAAGCCTTTAGGGTAGATAGTATTATTACCCTCATTCTGCCATTGACAGTGGCTTGCTTGCCTTATGAGTGTAAGCTGTGTTTTTCTAGTCGCCAACTATTATTTTCCTGGTTCTACTAGTAAACCATCTGACAGTTAACCAGTACTGGACCTAGAAAAACCAGTACATCTCAGACAAAAGGTTCCCACTTCTATTTAGGTTGGAGGATGGATGGTGGCTAATGGATTAAGGTTGAATCCTGACAAGACAGAAGTACTGTTTTGAGGGGACAGGGGGCGGACTGGTGTGGAGGACTCCCTGGTCCTGAATGGGGTAACTGTGCCCCTGAAGGACTAGGTGCGCAGCCTGGGAGTCATTTTGGACTCACAGCTGTCCATGGAGGCGCAGGTCAATTCTGTATCCGGGGCAACTGTCTACCAGCTCCACCTGGTACGCAGACTGAGACCTTACCTGCCCGCGGACTGTCTCGCCAGAGTGGTGCATGCTCTAGTTATCTCCCGCTTAGACTACTGCAATGCGCTCTATGTGGGGCTCCCTTTGAAGGTGACCCGGAAACTACAACTAATCCAGAATGCGGCAGCTAGACTGGTGACTGGGGGCGGCCGCCAAGACCACATAACACCGGTCTTGAAAGACCTACATTGGCTCCCAGTACGTTTCCGAGCACAATTCAAAGTGTTGGTGTTGACTTTTAAAGCCCTAAATGGCCTCGGCCCAGTATAGCTGAAGGAGCGTCTCCACCACCACTGTTCAACCCAGACACTGAGATCCAGCGTTGAGGGCCTTCTGGTAGTTCCCTCACTGCGAGAAGCCAAGTTACAGGAAACCAGGCAGAGGGACTTCTTGGTAGCGGCACCCGCCCTGTGGAACGCCCTCCCATCAGATGTCAAAGAGATAAACAACTACCTGACATTCAGAAAACATCTTAAGGCAGGCCTGTTCAGGGAAGTATTTAATGTGTGACATCTTAGTTTATTTTTGGTCTTTGTGGAAGCTGCCCATAGTGGCTGGGGAAACCCAGCCAGATGGACGGGGTACAAATAAATTATTATTATTATTATTATTATTATTATTATTATTATTATTAACCATAATCTGTATCCTGCCCTTTCTCTGCTGCTTCCCAGATAAGTCAATACTGTATTGTTGAAACTTAAACTTTGGCATTTACCCATAGTCATTTTTTATTTAAGGGGGTGGGGGGAAACCCTTATATCAGGCCTATTTAAAAGTAGGGGAGTTCTTTCAAACAAAAGTTGTTGATAGAAAGTAAGGCAGCATTCAGAAGAGTATCCATAAATCAGGTTTCTGTGTATTGTAAGATCCTAATGGGTTTAGCAGAGGAACTTAATGTTCCAGCGATGACTGTTGTTGTTGGTTGTTGTTAAGTTATGAAAAATTGATATGTGCCAGCGAAATGCGGGAGAGAAAAAAAAGCAAATGTAGTATAGATTTTCAGGAGAGGGAATAAAGGAATGATTGGTGCAGCCATCACAGTAGTGGAATAATGGAACAGAAATTTAAGGAGCACAGCCTCTTGAGGGTATAAGCAAATGGTGATCAATCAGCATTATGGGATTATAAAGGATAAATCTTTTCAGGCAGATATAATGTATTTTTGGAGTAGAAATGCAGATTTTACAGATGACAGGAATGGAGTAGCTATTATCATCACATCTAGGTATATTGGTATGTGCCGCACAAATATTAATCATTTTTTTACTGTGGTTGCCCAGAATTTTTCTCCCCTCGAGAGCTCATTTAGAAAAAAACACTAAGATGTACGCTTAAAATTGCATCCAAATTTCTGATCCTCTGACTTGAAGCTGAAATTGAATCACCACTCCGCCCGCCTTTTTGTTTGCTATTGCCATGTATGCTGGAATCCAACTGAGCAAAACTGTTGACTAGGGAATTTCATGAAAATTGCTCCTGGTTACATTTTGGAATACTAAATGCCCTGCTTTGCACATCACAGCCAACCAAACTATGGCTTCCCAAGACCGCAACTTGCAGGGCTTGTAACTGTTTTGTTCCTCCTCAATCCTCTTTGACTCCAGAGTCATGCTGAGCTAAGTCCAGGTTAGCAAGGAATCTGAACCTGGGCTTGTGGTTAAACTCTGTCCTCAATAAGCATGAGCTGCAGCATAAAACAAAACAAAACAAAATATAAAAATATAAAAAATATAAAAATAATATAAAATCTAAAATAATACAAATACAATGTGAAATAAACATGTTTCATACTATTAAAAGTACTACATTTTCCCAGTGTAATAAAAGGGTAAGAAAATATAGGTCTTAAAATAATGTTGAAGGGAAAGTTGGTATAATACCATGTGCTCAACCTCAAACACTGGCCTACTTGAAATTATCCAAGGTGACAGAGCTTCTGGAGTAACTACATTTCCAGTTATCTTAGTTATCTTGTACTGAAGATGCAGAATTTGTGAGAGACAATATGCCAGAGTGTTTGCATCTGAATATGGGACGCAGAAGTCAAACCCTTGATCAGGGCTCCTTTACAAATTTCACTTTTGTAGATAAACTTGAATATAGAAAGTGTGAGAAATTTGTCTTTTGTAAGCACTTGTATCACTTACTGGCTGGCTGTGGTTCCCCTGTTGCATGTTTGTGCAATAGCAAACCCAGATTAGATGTTTCCCAACGTGTCAAAAAGCCTTCAAGATGAAGCTTACCAGGCAGCCTTGGGCAGGTCACTGTATAACTATCTAACTTACCATATAGTCCAGTCGGCAGTTCCATACTCGTATTATGGAGATGGGAATAAATTGCATGGGCCTCCAAGTACAGTGGTACCTCAGGTTACATACGCTTCAGGTTACAGACTCTGCTAACCCAGAAATAGTGCTTCAGGTTAAGAACTTTGCTTCAGGATGAGAACAGAAATCATGCTCCGGCGGCACGGCAGCAGCAGGAGGCCCCATTAGCTAAAGTGGTGCTTCAGGTTAAAAACAGTTTCAGGTTAAGTACAGACCTCCGGAACAAATTAAGTACTTAACCCGAGGTACCACTGTATTCTTCTCAGAAGGATGTGTTGTACTTGAACTTTCAAAGGTGCATGGTCTAAGCTTTCCTTTTCCAATGGCTTTGCACGTTGAGGACTGAACCTACAAAACCAAAATATGTGTGCAAAAGTGAAAAGATTGAGCAACACTGACAGTATGAATACTTAAATTTGATTCCATCCTCGCTAGTTTGGGAAGATTTCCTATACAAATAGCGTGTATTCAGATCAGTATTTTTACATGGTTCTTCTTGAGCAGACTGAAGCTGAAAAGTTGCAATCTGTTCCTCTGATTTCTAAATCAAGTTATCTCTTTTTCTCTAGCTTCATTTGCAGTTCTAAGTTCACCAACTCTTTATTCTCAATAGTAAAACCGTCGTCCTCTTAGCTGTAATGTAAATGACACTGTGGAGTTGGAAATTTTGCTTTCAGCCAACCAGCCGACCAAACAATGGAGCAAACACAATAAAATTTGTTGGGTGTTTGATTGCTCTGATGGAAATGCAACTTCATTTTGTCCCAGACTCACTGGATAAGTGAAGATGAAAAATAGACTTTGAGACTATGTCACTCCATCATTTGAACACTGGAAACCAAACCATATGAGCAGTGACATCATGCAGCAAACATTTTAAAGCTGGGTAATAACTAGCAGTTATTCCTGAGTTAGGGAGAATGGATTCAAGTCCCGGACAAGCTATCTTGTTACCATGGGAAAGTGTGGCCTTTTAAAGAAGAATAGTTAAAGTAATAATACAGGAAGAAAGAGCAGTAGCTGTATAAGGGTCGAAATGTATGGCATAATGTGTAGTAGAAGATCCTGGAAAGACAGGCTGGTTAGCTTTTAACATCTGTCCCAGCAAAGTATTGTTAATGATAAAATACCTAAGCAAATAGAAGAACAAGCCTTTGCTGAAGCAGACCAGCATGGCTTCTTCAAGGGTAAGCCCTGTTTCAACAACCTATTAGAGTTCTTTGAGAGAGACAACATGCATATAGATGGTGTTGGACTTTCAATAAGTTTCCAACAAGGTATCACAGGTTAGCCACCCCTGGTTTGCACAAAGTAGCAGTGGTGCTCTAATGTTTTGATCAGGCGTGTTTCTCAACTGTACATGGAGTTGACTTCCTGTGTGCAAATCTAAATGTTACTACCCCCGAAAACAAATTAAAAGCAGGTGTTTAGAAGGAAGGGGTTATTGGTTTTTCACGGACAATAGCAAATGTAATGCTTAGATATTCTCCCTGAAAAGAGCATATTGCTGTCAAGTGAAGCTTGCAGCAGCTTTGGGTTTTCTTTGTCCTATTGCATATAATGTAGCTTCTTATTCATACAAGTCCCAGACGAATTCTGTTTGGACAGTAGAGCTGGGATCTTAAAAGGAATTTGCTAGCACAAATAAATTGCAAAAAGAACTCAACTAGGTGTACATTTTGGTTGTAAAGGAAAGCATTTCATTTTTCCCCCTGCACAGACTGAAAAGGCTTAGCTCAAACTGTGTTTAGTTCAAACATTTAAAAGCATCCTCTCTAATCCTCTCTACAATCTGAATGGTGTTTCCCCCCCCCCCCAAAATAATAATAATCTGCCAACAGATGCAATGGAAAGCTAGAGAAAATGCTGCCAAACCTAAATATGCTCATATGAGGATCATGGAGCAATCTACTTTTTCTGGAATACGTTATTTTACTTGTTTTGGAATACTGTAAATGAATGCAAAAGTAAGGTTGGTGATCTGGTCAATGTGGTTCAGATTGGGAGCTGACAACAGGATTATGTGCTCTCTTGCCCCAGCCTTTTAGCTCCCTGAAACAGATTCCTCCTGTCCTTTTCCCAACCATCTCGATATGGTTAGACTTACCGCACTATAATTGTTAACTGGCGAATGGTGAACATCATTCCTTCTTAACCAGGATTTGAAACTAGTGTTTGAAGTTGGTTAGCAAACTCTGGATAAGAGAACCTGATAACCATTTACAACTGTGAACATTCATGCCAGTGTAAGACTTAATTATGGTTAAGGCTAAAGTGGAAAGGATAGGGTAAAGTTGCGCATGAGATCAGTGTTACGTGGATAAATCAAGCAATGAAGCATAAGAGTCCCCTCTTCAGTTTGTTTATTTACTCAGTTTTATATCCTACCCATCATCAGTTTCATTGATTTCCCCAAACAGGTTGTTAATCATTTACCCGATTACCTTCAGCTGTTCTGGTAGGATTCAAATCTAAGTAATATACACACAAACACGTTTTTTGAGCAAAGAGTTGATCATCATCTTTCAATTTAGATATGTACAAATCCAAATGGATCTGGGAGTTCCTGCCTAGCATTTACCACAGAGGTAGGAAATATTTTGGGGTATGTGGGACAGATCCTATTAGGATTGGTGTGGACCAGATTTGACAGATGCGTGGTCAATAGGTAAAGGACCCCTGGATGGTTAAGTCCAGTCAAAGGTGACTATGGGGTTGCGGCGCTCATCTCGCTTAAGGGTGAGGGAGCCAGCATTTGTCTGCAGACAGATTTCCAGGTCATGTGGCCAGCATGACTAAACCGCTTCTGGCACAACGGGACACCATGACGAATGCCAGAGCGCACGGAAACACTGTTTATCTTCCCGCTGCAGTGGTACCTATTTATCTACTTACACTGGCATGCTTTTGAACTGCTAGGTTGGCAGGAGCTGGGACAGAGCAATGTGAGCTTACCCTGTCTCACGGACTGGAACTGCTGACCTTCTGATTGGCAAGCCCAAGAGGCTCAGTGGTTTAGACCACAGCTCCACCCGCTCCCTCTTATAATGTGACATCATAGCAACATCACATGATTGACCGGAGGGCACCCCCTGCTGGGTTAACAAGTGCTGCCTGTTGTTGTGGGAAGAGACAAAATCCCGCATTTAAAAAAACCAATCAGGATCAAACTTTAGTGCACTTGTTAATATGCACAAATTGTATACAATATTCTCCCCCCTGTTAGATACTAACATTTATGTTTATGTTGAAGATGGAGGCAAATTCTCTGCAAAAGGAATTTTTTACACTCTGATGCTTAATACAGCTGTCCCTTCAGTCAGCTTCCTAATGTGAATGTGAAATCTACATTGGCCAGTACGCTGATTTGCATTACAAATGTCCTCCAGTTTTCACTCCACAGTAACAATGATCAGGCATTTACATAACTGGCCCATGAGAGGCTCAAAGGCAATTTAAGACTCACCTGTGAAAATACCCAAAGTTTGACATTTTGTACATTCTAGGTGTGCTTCAAATGCATGATCTCCCTGGTCCCTGCCATGACCTTCAACAATGCTGAAATTCTAGCATAGTTGTTATATGAGGCTAGCTGGGAAAGAAATTATTTAAGACCCATGGGGAAATAAGGTTGCCACCTGTTTAGAATTTGATATGGGCTGATCTTAGTTTAGAAACTGGGTACCCAATGGATGTTATGATGGATAGACTCAGTCTGTATTTTCTGGGTTCAAACAGATTTCAGTCAGTCATGGATTGCGTTACAAAGAAGGGCAAAGGAACAATGAATGAACTAAGGGTAACTTCATTTAAAAAACAACAATACAAATGTTATTAGTTTTCCAGGTAAAGACAAATCCAAAGGAATCAACTGTTACAAACATATGTCCATTGCTTCCTGATGTTGTCACTTCCTTCGTCTTCTTTAATCACCTTCTCATCCTTCTACTAATTTTAATCCATTTTTTCCTTGCAATCAGCACCTTTGTTGTTTCCCAAACATATAAACATCCATTTCTCATGTTTAGCCCTTTCAGCACTCTGTTCCCAGACCTGGTGTGTAGACCTAATTTATTGCCATCATCCTTTGTCCATTCATATTCCACTCCTTTGAAAAATTCATTCCATCGTTCAAGGACTTGCTGGGCTATAAATAACTATATTTATAGCCAAGGTTGCAGGTTTGATCCTTGTATGGGACAGCTGCACATTCCTTTGTTGCAGGGGTTGGACTAGATGATCCTCAGGGTGCCTTCCAACTCTACAATTCTATGATGTTACGCACTTGAAGAGAGAATTGTTCTGTGATTGATATTTGGATCAGTTGCTATCTTCAGCAATGACTTCCTCAAATAAGATCATATAGGTCCATATATCTAATCAGAAGAACAGGCAACCAGAATGCTGTTGCCTATAATAGGGACCCTTAGGTTCATATTGAAGGCTTTAGCAGATTTAGATGACTGCCATCACTTTCCCCATTACTGCAGACATAGGCAGCGGTTTAAAGAAAAAAGCGTTGCTAGCATTCATGGCAGTGGCCTGTATCCAGCGAAGCAGTTCTGTTAGCACAAGGACTTCTGGCTGTGCAACAGAACTTCTCTTCCTTCCCCGATCTCTGCGTCCTCCCCAAATCTGCTTTGAAGGCTTGGGTGGGAAACCCAGAACAGATTTATGGGGTGCATGTGGGGAGGAGAAGGAAGGAGAATTCCATTGCATAGGCAGAAGTCCTTGCGCTAATGAAACTACTTCATTGGATAAGGCCCAGAATGTTAAAAGCAGCAGCATCCAGGGAGCATTCAAGTTGCTCCCTAGAAAATCCATGCTACAGATGCCAGTAACTTGGAATACGATCTCTGAGATCATGGCACTCATGGCGTGGGCTGTGTGCTTTGTAGAAAAAGACCCAAAAAGGAGGGGGGGGGAGTTGATGGGAATGAGGGGAAATCTGAGTAGTATTACTTCAAGTCTAGTCCACCCACATGCTTGTGCTGTGGTTGAAATAGCTTCTAACTGCTCATTTTGCCCCATTGATGAAGTGACTCATGAGATTGCATGTGCTTATCAAGTCAAAAGCTGACAATTTATGGGAAAGCATTTTATTATGGTACATGTTGTCTTGCTGCAAAATGGAAACCGCAGAATTCCATTGGTGCTCTGTGGGGAAAGAGAGATTGTGATGTCCTTGAATGCTGTTACAGTGGAGGTCAAATGATCTTTTGAAAGGCTGCGGAATAAGAAAGCAACTTCAGTTTTCGTTAAATGGAGAGAAATGGAGCACAATTAGAGTCATTTCTAAATACTTTCTATTAGGGCTATTAGAGAGCAGTGACACTTGGACATGCAGGCCAAATTAGAAAATGTACTCCAAATTCTAAAATTATAGGCTTCCTAATTATTTAAAGAATGAGGAAGCCTGCATTATTACTGTGTACACCAGTCTCCATTTCATGGAAGGAATTACACCCATCACTGACCCTCACAGAGCATTATACCCCATAGACCTTTGGCAAAGACCTTTTCGGTGGCTCAGTTCCCTTTGGGCTTCCTATATCATGGACAAGAACACAGTGGTCTTTTACAATTAATGTTTTATTCAGTTGGATCAGGAGTAAGGTATCCCTAGTGTTATGTGTTCTTTTAGAAGGAAGCTGCCTTATACTGAATCAGACCATTGACATCTATTTCAGTGTTGCTTGCACTGACTGACGGTGGCTCTCCAGGTTTTCAGACAGGTTTCTCTCCTAGCAGGCCCACCAGCTTGCCCCTATGATTGAGGGGCCCGGCACATGCAATGTGCTCAACGACAGCCATGCATGCTGTTGTCATGCACACACGCCGTACGACAGACTGATGTGTTGCACATACAGCGCATGATGTGTACATGCGGTTAAGGAGATTTCACCCCTCCCATATCCAAGAATCTGCTGATGTTCTCTGCTGATTCTCCAGAGAGGAGGGGGCAGTTTCTGCTCTCTACTTATTCCGCTCCAGCCTCACATCAAAGAGAGAGAGAGACTGAGTGTCAGAGAGAGATTGTGTGTATAGATAAGGTTGCTGCTAAGAGCAGCTGCAGACACTCAGTGCAGTTCAGCATTTTCATTTAGACCTCATTTAGCTCTGTATATAGTTGTATATTATAGTTGTAGATAGAATAAAGAAGATATTCTACAGAGCTGCTCTCCGAGTCGTTTATGCTCTGGTATACTCTGCTATACTCTGCTGTGCGACGACTGTCTTGTGGAAGTGAATCCGGTGCTCACAACTCTAAGCTGTGAGTCCACAGCACTTTGACCTGTTCCTGTGCAGAAGGTGGTCTCTGGAAGTGCTACCCCAGCTCGCTGGCCCAGTCGGGGCTGAAGTGGATGAGCCCAGTCGGTGGCACTGGCTCAAGGGCAATGCTGACAGTGGTGAGCACACGTCACCATGGAATTTTGAGGGGCCCAGCCCCCTCCTTGAAAATGGGGGGCTCTTGGCCCCTTGGCCTCCTAGCTCTCTGTAAGTGCCACCCCTGTTTCCTCTCCCTAACTGGAGAGGCCAGAGAGTGAACATTGGATGTTCTACATGAAAATCAGACCCAAATCTGCAAAGTCAGCAACTTTTACCTTAGTCGCTGTTCGTACAAATCTAATCCATCCCCTCTTAAGTTTTCGCCAAACCTCTCTCACACACGAGTGACTCCCATATGCCTTGTTGCCATATTATCAAAGGACAGCTCCCATGAATAGGTATCATCCTGTTCCTTATAACAATTGCGCAATCCAAATTAATTCAGAGGGGAATAATAGTTGAGCTACAGGTGTGCAAAGGGATGAGTTGTACAAGAACCTGCAGAATTGAGGTGTCACTTTTTAAAGCATGCGCATATATATATATATATATATATATATATATATATATATATAATTTAATCTCAAACTGTTCAGCAGGGCAAATCCTAAAGCACCAGTTTTGCGTAGACAATAAAATATTCATATTCCTTTCAAACATTTATTTGTGCAACATTAATAAATTAGAAGACAGGAATATGACCTTGCCTCTCTCTCTTAATAAGGAGGACAGTTGTCTGACATAACAGAACCTCTAATATATCTGTAACAATGAATTTTAAGAATGTAGTACTCAGAGCTATACTTAGGTGGGAGGATGGGTTATCATATCTTATTCTTTTTCTGTGTTTCTTTTGAGGTCTGTTCCAAGAGAATAAAGTTTAGCCCTTGTGTTCCCCACATTCCTGTGGCATTTGCATAACCTAGTGACGTGATTTGGGGGCAGGGGGAAATAGACTTCCACTGACAAGCAAGATCGTTTCCTCTTCAGCCACCATTGTCTGCTTGTTCGCCAGTCATTTTGCCAGAAGACTGTGGCCAAAGCATTTCACAATTCATCACAATGACCGGGGTTCTCCACCATCAACCTACACTAGGGGTAGCCAACAGGAAGTGTTGCTGGACTCCAGCTCCCGTCAGCCCCAGTCAGCATTGCCAGTGGGCAAGGATAATGGGAGTTGTAGTTCAGCAAAAGCTGGATGGCCTCACTTTGACTACCCTTGACCTATAGAAATGGGTTAGCAGCCTTCCTCCCAGCTTTCGCCTGGGGGTGTTTTGTTCCCTTCCCATTTACAGGCAGGCCAGCAAAGAACTTAGATGTGAACAATGATAAAATATATAATATTACATGTCCTGTTCCTGCAACCCTGGATCTGACCCATTGTGTACATGGGCTTTTGGTGCCCTAATTCCAAATATCTAAGCAGTCCTTGAAGCCAGAGGCCAGCCAGTTATGTTATTGTCGTTTAGTCGTGTCTGACTGTTCGTGACCCCATGGACCAGAGCATGCCAGGCACTCCTGTCTTCCACTGCCTCCCGCAGTTTGGTCAAACTCATGTTTGTAGCTTCAAGAACATTGTTCAACCATCTCGTCCTCTGTCGTCCCCTTCTCCTTGTGCCCTCAATCTTTCCCAACATCAAGCTCTTTTCCAGGGAGTCTTCTCATGAGGTGGCCAAAGTACTGAAGCCTCAGCTTCAGGATCTGTCCGTCCAATGAGCACTCAGGCTGATTTCCATAAGAATGGATAGGTTTGATCTTCTTGCAGTCCATGGGACTCTCAAGAGTCTCCTCCAGCACCATAATTCCAAAGCAGGAACTGGCAAGCCACTCCAGTATCCCTGGCAAGAAAACTCCATGGACAAAAACAACAGGCAGTTATAGTTCTTTCCAAAAAGACCCAAGCAGGGCCTGCCCCCCCGTCCCCTCCCCGGGCCCACACTAAAAACTGCTTGTAGGTAGATTATGCCTGGCTATGAAGTTTTAGGGAGATCAGGGCAGGGGAAGTGAAATTGCACCCTCTGTGAAATAGAGACCTCCCCATGAAGTCCTGTCAAAAGCCCAAACCTCTACACTATATTACCCATGTTTTCTGGAAGGTGTATTGTTGGTGCTTATGGTGGCAGCAAGGAACTATCTCATTGCTGAGATTTGGTGTTAGTAGGCAAATATTAAAATACTAACACTAAAATAGGCAAATACTAATTTATTTATTTTTAAATCATTTTTCTTGTTGGGGTGTGTGTCCATGCTTGCTTACACATTGGTAGAAGTATTTATTTAATGCTTAACCTTGAATTGCTGGTATCGTTTAAATGCCTGTAATTGCAACTTCTGGAGCTGAGATAATTAATTGGTAGCTAAATGACTGATAAGTGATAATATAAAGAAGGAAAATATGAAGAAGGAAAAGGGACCTGGTGGCTGTTAAGTATTCATGACTCGGCAGCGATATCACTTAATTTCTAAAGGACTGTCCCCACCTCCACCCCAGATCTATGCAACTTATTTTATTACACAGTGCTCCTCTACACATTATTCCACAA
Source organism: Podarcis raffonei (assembly GCF_027172205.1). Lineage (NCBI taxonomy): Eukaryota > Metazoa > Chordata > Lepidosauria > Squamata > Lacertidae > Podarcis > Podarcis raffonei. Next base: position 25,614,922 of record NC_070606.1, read on the forward strand.
TCGGCCATGGTGATTGGGGCCAGCTAAAGACAGACACTGTCCTGGAGTAGAGTTCAAAAAGAAAGGATTTTTCTGAATCCAATCCCATGCCATTTATAACACTTGAACTTCCTTTTAGGATCCCTTGAGTATTGTTGCAATGTGGGTGCTTCAAAAGAAGCCTCCGCCATGTTGTGTAAAGTAGGTTTGGAATCCTTGTCAGATGACTGATCTAAATTTGACAGCTAATAATAATAATAATAATAATAATAATAATAATTTGTATGCCACCCATCTGAGTGGGTTACCAGTCACTGGGTAGCTTCCAATGAATTAAAACACATTATGGCATTACTCAGTTCTATCTTTGTTTGAAGTTGTAAATTTTTCAGATACTTATAAATCTTTTTTTAAATTTTTTTATTGAATTTTGGTTAAATATTCTGAGAAGCCTGGTGTCTACCTTCCCTCTTTAATCATGGGGGCCATTGATAGCCATGGCAGAAGTGAAGCCCTCCCCACTCATCAGTTCTACAGGAGTCAGGGTCAAACATGTCCACATATATTTTATTAAGGCAGAGGTACCCCCTGCCATGCAACACTTTACAGAAGACATATTCACCTGCCCTTCCCATTATGTCATATGGCCTTTCTTTTCCAACAGACCTTGGGCTGTAGTTCTAGATGTCTCTGAACAGGAACAGGAAGTGTCACCACAATGGTAAACGTCCTAGCTGCCTAGGGGCCAAGACTACAATGGAATCCATTGTGTTTGCTGTGGGGAGCAGAGACCTTAATGTGATCTGAGAGCATGCTCAGTGCTTCTGAGAAAGATTGGACTATGGAGAGTCCTAGAAGACTGCCATTTTTGTAATTTGCACAACACACTTGTTACTCATCATTGTTCAAATAAGTTCATGATTTTAGCATTTGACCAACCTTTTATAAATAGGCAGATTTTGATGGTGGAAACTTCCACCTACTTCATTTCAGGATTTCTTTGGAGCAGGGAGAGGCTGATTTTTAAGGGGTGGCATGTTCAGCTCTTGCGAGTCGCCCACCTCTTTTATGCCCTTTCCAAGCAAGGGTTCAGAGCTGCATTTCATAATTAAAACTTAAGTACCTGTTGTGTTTGGAAACCCTACACGTGGCTTTTGATAAACTGGTTAATGAACAATAAAGTTTAATTGGGTGTATTATTGTGCAGTACACATGAACATCTAAATGTAAGACTGAAAGCAGAGTGCAATGAATGCAAAATAACGCATGAAATTGAGTAACTTTGTTGCTGTTAAAATACAGCAGCTTTGTCATCACACCCAGCCACCCAGAACTCAACTTTTTCTAGCCGTTCAGTTCTCATTAAGGAAGCAGTAAAGCAGGTTTTCTTCCCCTGTAGATTAAAAAACCCCAACACATTTCTTGAGCAATTCAAAAGAGATTACTAGTGAATGTATATAAAAGTGTGTGTGTGTGTATTGTTATAACACAGGAATGAACAACCTGTAACCCTCCACATGTTTGGACTACAACTCCCATCCTGGCTGGGGTTGATGGCACTGAAGTCCAACAACGTTTGGAGATTACTAGTTCCCCCATCCCTAATTTAATTTTTTCAAGTGCAGTATCAAACAGTGTTTCTAGGACTTGTTTGCCAAGGTTGGAGTCTCTGAGGCTTGGAGTACAAACCTCTGGGTCTGAGACCCAACCTACAGAACTACCATAGACTATGTCTGCTTGAGTCATAGAAGCATAGCATCCTTGAGTTGTTTTCAGGTGCAGAGGGGAACAGCAGTTCACAACACCAGCCTCTGTGACTGGCCAATAGTAGCCTCTGGAGAAGGCCATGCCTGGTATTAAAGAGCCTGGCTTTCTGTATTTCCCTGATCAACAGAGTGGTTGATACCTTCAACTTGCTGCAGGACAGGCTCCATCTATCTCAATAAATATACCTCTTGGACTGGGGAACGGAGAACACGCCCTCTAGGTCTAATTTTGAGTGAGACCTTCCTTCTAGTTCTAGCCTGACCTCAACACCTACTCCTTTCACTCCAGTTAATGTTTCTTCCTTGTGTCCACCCAACATATTACTAAGTTTACCTTCACAGATTTACACTTTACATCCTTCTTCTTAAATACATGAGCAGCTCACAAATTGTATTTCACTAAGGTGCTTCATAACACGGGAGCTCCCAGTGATCCAGATGTGGACCACGCTGTGGCATATATCTCCAATACATTACGCCTTGTTACTTAAAATAATTACATAATGATTGAGGCTCAAGGTAGATGTCATTCTGGGAGATGTGTGGTCGTCTCTTGCGTGTGTGTCTGTGTTTTAAAGAGTAAATGCAGCTGTGGAGGGACTTGGCTCAGAATGGGGCTGAAGCACATCGGGAAAGTGGATTTAATATTCTCCATTTGCTCTCTTTTCTCAATCTGAATTCTACCCTCCCTCGCTGCAACATGCTATTTGCCATAAAGGAAGAAAGCTACAGGTACCCATTTGGAAACAGTCCCATGATAGAGCTGTAATTGCGGGGAGGGGGTTGTTCATTGATTCGTCAAGTTCCAGTTCCAGTTTTGCATGTTAAATTTGAATGAGAAATTTGTGAAAGTCAAAATATGCTCTATGCATTTATTATATTTGCATCCTCTTCTAGCCTGTAGGATCAGGGACGATTTTCACAGTTTTTCCAGATGCAAACACTTGCATTGCCAGGTGACTTGTCCTGGCCTTGGCAAGAAGTCCATGGGGCCTGATGGGGCAAGGAAGTAGGTAGGGAAGCTGCAAGTGAGCAACCTCCTCCAGTTTGGGAGTGGCCTTTTATTCTTCCCAAGCCAGATTGCTCCTCCCACACTCTTGCCCACTTCTTGGAGAGTGAAAGGCCTTAAAGGGACAGACTTGTGATCTGAGCACTCTTCCTCCTCCCTGACAGCTCCCTCAAGGCTCATTACCAGTGCTGACAGGATGACTTGGGGCTGCAGATCCCTGGCCAGGAGGAATTCAGTACATTGAAGATTTGGGGGGGGGGGGATTCAGATTCTTGGTGGCCTACAGCTCAAGGACTCCCAAGTCAGTGGGCTCTGTCCTTGTCATGACATCAGGTCCTGGGTTGCTTTCCAGAACGTCTTCCATTGGTCTGATGGATCTGACCTGCCCCTTGTTTGAGTTGGAGCCCAGGCTGCTGCACAGGGAGGCAGCCATGCCAATCCTTAAACTACTTGGCATTGTATGGTTGTTCTGACTCCACACAGTGTAAAATCAAATGTTCACTTGTTTAGATATCTTTTTGTTCATCTACCAAATACCACTCAATGCTAAATACCATTCCATGCCAGCTGTCAAATACTGTCAGGTATCAGATGTCATATAGCATATTCAGTTAATGTTGGCAAATGTGAATTTCTTCTAGTGAATATTTCACACTGGAGTTTGGCAAGGGGTAATTTTTGGAAGCAGCTTTTGTTTCCATTTCTATCACGATTTCCTTTTTGCCTGAAAGATGGCAGTGGATGTGATGCTCTCCATGGTGCTGACTCTCCTGTCTTTTTAAGGTTGGCAGTCACAACATGCAGAGCCACAGTTGTGCTCATTGGCCAGGACTGGAGGAATGCTGGGGTGATGTTATCATATTGCTCTCCCTCAGCTGGATGGAACACCGGGGTGCTATCATCAATGTCCTTGGCCCCGCAAAGGCTAAAAGAGACAGATGCTGCAGAGCAGTACAGAAAACATGTGGCTGAGAATATGATTTAAAGTTCCAGTTGTAAAGGTTTTCACCTGCTGGAAACCTGGGATCCCTGTCACTAATGCATGTTAGGGGGCACATTTGGGGCACATTTAGAAAGCGTTTAACTGATATTGCAAAAAGTTCGCTCAACCATACTTCACCCACTGTCCTTTTCTCCCTGCTTTCTCTCTGTAGCATGGAACCTCAGGCTCTTCAAATACTGTTAGATTGCATTATCCCTGACCATTGACCATTCTAGCTGAGGCAGATGGAAGCTGGGGTCAAACAATATCTGCAAGCCCACATGTTTCTCTTTTCTCTGTGTCAGACTTTGGAAAGAGATGCATTTTTTCAATGTACACCCGAGCTTCATTCAAAAAAATTATTCATTTCTTCTCCCATAGATCTTATGCTTATGTGACAATATAAAATGGTTATCTAGCTGGAATTTTACGCCCTTGGTTGGAGAATGGGGGAAAAACCCCCTCAGCTATCCATTCTCTCCCTCCCCCCCCATTTCCATTTGGCACACATACATTAAATCGATCTGTGTCCCAGACAGCTCTTTCTAATTGGGTCTCTGCTTCCATTTCTCATTATTATACTTTTAGCAGAATTGAAACTAGGGAGGTGGGGGTGGTCTGTCAAGACTCATTCAGTCAAATATATCACTGTGCCAGGAGCCAACCTTGGTGTATTCCCACCAAGTTAAAGATGCAGTGCTGAGCTGCACTGAGGTTTAAAAAAAGAAAGAAAGAAAGGTGTTGTAAGCTTGTCCCAGGTAATGTAAATTGTATGATGATTTCAGAGAGTTTGGGTGCTCCTGGGACCACTTTGTATGTTGCTGCAGTGGTACAAGAGCTGCTTCCCCAGGGCTTCTTCCTGTCCTGCCGTAGTCGAGTTAGCTCTGCCCATCGGCTTTCAGATAATGTGGGCTCTCCCCATCCATAAATAGCACCCTTCTGTCTGAGTGATGACCAAGAAACTGTTAATTCTTTTAAATCTAATGACCCAGCTGGTATGTTGTGAAGCCTGAGATGGTACTTGGTCACTAAACAGCAGCCAAGTAGGAGGAGGGCCCTCACATTCTTATCTCTGGGAGATGTGAGATTGTCACCAAGGAAGAATCAGAATCAAGTTACAGTGGTACCTCAGGTTACATACTCTTCAGGTTACATACGCTTCAGGTTACAGACTCCGCTAACCCAGAAATAGTGCTTCAGGTTAAGAACTTTGCTTCAGGATGAGAACAGAAATCGTGCTCCGGCGGCGTGGCAGCAGCAGGAGGCCCCATTAGCTAAAGTGGTGCTTCAGTTTAAGAACAGTTTCAGGTTAAGAACGGACCTCCGGAAAGAATTAAGTACTTAACCCGAGGTACCACTGTAGCGTGCAGCTATTGTATGGCATGTTGGATTGAACTACCACCTGCCACAGCTGCCACCACTCTCAGGTAACAAGGCTGGTCTCTTTCCTCCTTGACGGCCAGTCTGTAGTGGTGCTCAGCAATGACTGTAACAGTGTTGGAGCACATACATTGCCTGCAGAATACCTCCAGGTTCAATTCCTGCCATTTCTAGTTACAAGGATCTGGTTGCGAGTGATGGGAAGGACCTTTGCCTGAAACTCCTGAGCCACTGCTAGTCAAAGTAGGCACTGCTCTGTCTGGGTTAGAAGAACAAATAATCTGACCTGGTATAAGGCAGCTTTCAACTTTCCTAGCAGTGGAGATGGAGTAGGTGCCACAGATTCCATGCCTAACCAGCTGCATCAGTGATTTAAAAGAGAGGTAGGTAGCCGAGTTGGTCTGCTGTAGTCGAAACAAAATAATATCTGAAAAAGTGTGCATGCACACGAAAGCTCATACCAATCACAAACTTAGTTGGTCTCTAAGGTGCTACTGGAAGGAATTTTTTTTATTTTAAAAGAGAGGGAGAGAGTTGCTGATCTGGTGTGCAGTCATGCACACATCAGGAGTAAGTGAAAGTTTGCAGCTGATCGACTGGCTAAAAGAGGCACTGTTCATGATATGTGGGTGGAACTCATAAAAGCTAAGCGAAACAAAATGGTATTGCTATTGCTTCTTCCTTCCTCCAGATCTTTGCTTCAAATTTGCCTTTACCCTGACCTCTTAGTAGTCATCCTCAGCCACATCAAAGCCTCTGTGCATTTGCATTGACACAAATGCAATTTAAACTTTTCCTTCTTCCATTATCACTGTCATTGTTTAGATTGTAAGTTCCCAATAGCAGGGATCTGCTTGTGTTGTGCTGGAATAGTATTTTATTGCAGACCTAAGTCTTGCTGCCTTATAAAACTCCACGAAAAGACTTAAAAGACACATAAACTGAAGGGTTCTGTTCTGCGTTGGTGCCAGACTAGGTTTCAGTTAAAGGTTGACACCAATGAACTCTCCTTTTGATCAACTAGTTTTGGCTGTTGGCCACAGTGTTCCAGTCTTGAGCCTTGCTTGTCACAACACACTTTCTCCTCACGTTTGCCTGTAAGGTACACCTCTGTTTTGACTATCTTCTATAGATCCGTATTTTCCTAAACTGCACATAGACATGTAAGGGTTTTCTTGTCATTGGATCCTGATGTTTCATCCCAGCTATGCCACTGATACCTAGTTTGGGGCAAGAATGATGCGTCCATCCAGTATCTATTTTATCAGATTCCAGCTTACCACCCACTATTAATAACTTTTCAGTATTAACACTCAGCCAAGATGGGCTGTTCACCCACTTGTACCGTCATTCTTTCTATTCCCTGTGAAGTATAACCCTGCAATAAGGAAAGACTAGGCTTGACTTCAGGACACTTATCTGTGAAATTAATGTTGTAGGCCAGTTCTCAATTTTACCACAGTTTTTATGGTTAAATTTCTTTATTTGCTTTTGATGTGGGTTGATTTGTTTTCAGAATTGCTTTCACTGAAGATTCCACCCCCCATACTTTAATATAAATATTAAGCTTTTCTGAATTCCCATCAATTGCTAGGTTCCTGAAGTCAAGAAGTTTTACAGATGTCAGATCTTTTATGTCCCATTCCTTAGGTTTAAAGAAAAAGGGCATTCACCACTGTGCTTTTCTTGGACAAGCCACAGTCATCTGTGTTCTGTAATCTCTGTTTTAAACTACTATCATTCATTGTACATGGGAGTGCCCTTGAAGGCTGCTTGGAAACAGCAGTAAAAAAGATAAAGGACCCCTGACAGTTAAGTCCTGTCGTGAACGACTCTGGGGTTGTGGCGCTCACCTCGCTTTACTGGCCGAGGGAGCCAACGTTTGTCTGCAGACAGTTTTTCCAGGTCATGTGGCCAGCATGACTAAGCCGCTTCTGGCGAAACCAGAGCCGTGCACGGAAACACCATTTACTTTCCTGCCAGAGCAGTACCTATTTATCTACTTGCACTTTGACATGCTTTCGAACTGCTAGGTTGGCAGGAGCAGGAACAGAGCAACGTGAGCTATCTCTGGCTAACAGAAACGTATCTCATTGGTTTTAAAACAGCTCCTCTGGCTCATGCTCATTTTAGGTCTCAATTCAAAGTGTTGGTGCTTATCTTTAAAGTGCTTGTGTGACTTGGAAGCAAGATCCCTGAAGAATCACGTCCCATATGACTTTAGCATAGGGGTGGGCTTATACTTGGAGGCCCTTTTCCAGTTGCCCCCATCTTTGGAGATTAAGCAGTAGGCAAGTTGGGTAGATGTTCTTCTCTGTTGGCGCACCTTTCTATTGAAAGCCGTTCCCTAAGGTGGCTCATTCAGTGCCGACTTTTTCAGGTCTTTTCCAACACCAAAGACCTTATCATTTCCCCAGGCCTTTTAAAATCTCATGTGAATGTGGTTTTATCTGCAAGAAAGGGTGAAGCTATCATTGGCTACTAGCTGCAATGATTATACTTTGCCTCCATGGCAGAATGCTTCAAAATACCAGTCGGTGGAGAGGAGAGGAGAGTGCTCTTGTTCTCAGATCTGTCTTACAGGCTTCCCTCTGGTTGGCCACTCTGAGAACAGGATACTGGACTAGAAGGGCCACCAGCTGGATACAGCAGAGCTATTCTTATGTTAAGAATATTTTATTTTTATAGGTCAGATTTTAACTTTATTTAAACAAATTAAATATCTCCTTTAATTCTTACAAGGTTGATGGAGGGGATAGCTATATATCTGTACCTATAGGCATTCAACTTGCATGCGACTGCAGGAGATAAATGAATAAAGAAAATCATACCAGGAATGGTGGCAGACAGCTGGAGAATCCTCGTGGCTCGCGAGGAGACCCTCCCTGGAGCCTGTAGGGTGCATCAGTGAGGCCAGAGGAAGCCCCAAAGAGACTAGAGGATCAGTGGGGCTTTGTTTAGGCTGCTCAGCCTCCCCGCCTAACAGCTGGTTTACGAAATAGCGCAGCAGCAGCAGCTGCTCTCCCACATGTCCTCTAGTCTCCAGCTGGCCCCAGAGCTTCAACTCTAGATATCTGGTTCTGGATTTGAGAGGGAGTGGAAGAGAGAGCTGGAGAGCAGGGGAAAATATGCATTTAAGGATTTTTGGAGGCTTTTTAGAGGGTGCTTCTCACTTTAAGCAATTTCACTTATGCATGCGTGGACCTAGAATACAACCCCATGTAAGTAGGGGGCACCTTTATATAGGCATACACCCCCCCCCCAAACAAGCCCCTTTGCCAAGCCTCAGAAGAATTCCTGAATGCCTTAGAGGACTTTTCAAAGACGCTGGCACTGATTCAGTTTTGAATCAATTCGTAGAGCTTTTACAGAGAGCAAGGATAATTAACCTCTTTAGCTTTGATCCCTGTGGTAAACATCCTGTAAAAGTATAGTACCTCTTTTTATTTGGGGCATACTGAGAACCTGTTAAGTTAGGTTTAATAGATATTGGGCTGGGGTCCATACGCAATGTAAACTAACGAAGGACAAATATTGTAATAAGTTGCATCAGTAGAATAAGCCTGCTTAGTTGGCTGCTAAGCCCGCTGGTGAAAGTTCAGCTTTGAGTTTCTAAGGCCTTTAGGCCTGTGATTAAATGATAAGCGATCTGAGCTGCATTTGATAAATTAATAAATATTCTACCATGTTTCTTGGCTCTTTAGTAAGGGTAGAAGTTTGGATGTCTTGCCATTTTCATTCCAGGACATAATTCCCTGAAACATTTCACTGTTCTTTAATTCTTTTTACTGGCACATTGCCTCACAAATATCCAGAACTGGAGAACAGGAGCTTGACCCATATTTTGCAATTGTGCACTTGATTTTTTATTTACGTATTTATTAAAATGCAGGATATTTAGATCTAGTTACAGTTAGGTAGCTGTGTTGGTCTGCCGTAGTCAAAACAAACAAACAAACAAACAAACAAAATTCCTTCCAGTAGCACCTTAGAGACCAACTAAGGTTTTTTTTTGTTTTTTTAAATAATATTTATTAAAGTTTTAAAGGTTACAGAAAGAAAAAGTAAAAAACACCATATTAAACAAAAACAATACAACACATCACAATAAGGAAAAAAAAGGATGAGAAAAAGAAAAAAAAACAGAAAAAATCCATTAAAAAAAACAAAAAAAGAAATACAGCGAATCTTCCCACAACTTATCTTTCATTAGCTTATTTCCTTGACCTCCTCACACCTCCCTTTTTTGTATTCTAGTTCGATTATCTGTTTCAGCAAATCCTTTCCATCTTTTCAAATTTTTGTCCTGTAATTTATCTTAATATAATGTAACTTTACTTTCCCTCCTTTCACCAATTAACAGGCAGTTTTTTCCTAATCCTTTATAACATTTCTGCTAAAACCACATAACATCATTCCAACATCCTTCTAACATTCATTAATTTTACAATGTTTATGTAAATAGTCTTTAAATTTCTTCCAATCTTCCTCCACCGACTCTTCTCCCTGGCAAAATGTTTTGGGCAGTTGCACTTGTATTATCATTAGAGACCAACTAAGTTTGTTATTGGTATGAGCTTTTGTGTGCATGCACACTTCTTCAGATATTTTAAAAAATGCATGGGATTGGCGTTGGAGTTTCACTACCTTCCCTTCCTCCATTCCCATCTGTGTTTTGCTGAAACCATTACTGTAAAAGATTTTCATCTGGGCTGAGCTGAAATGACTCAGTATTCTCCCCCTTTCCCTTTTTCCTTACATTGAAAAATGCCTTCCTTGTTTGACTTTCTTTTTTTGTATATTTCAACTAATATTTTGATTGACACTATCCTTGGGGAGCACTGCAGTTCTTTTCTTGATAGTTCACACTACAGGGGCTGCTCTCTTTCTTTTTAAAGGTTTTGTTAATGATTTCCCAACATACAAACATTTTACATACATTAGATTTCAAAGCAGGCACCACCATCCAACACCCAAGAACCCAAGATTAGAGTTTCCCATAGTACTTGTGTGGTGGGGGTGGGAATCTACAGCAACATCTCAACTGTCCTTGTTCCAGACTGAATATTAGGATGGATGGAACCATATTAATGTAGCATTTGCATGCTTTTGCCAGCCAGTCATTCCCAGTAGTGGCCACACTTGTGGGATGTGGGAACCTACGAAAGAATTCAAGTTGTTCCTTAGAGATATTTCTTATCCCTGGATATTTGAGTGTTCAGGTAGACGGGATCCTATTTGAGTAAGTCACAGCTGAGAGGAACAGGAGAAAGGTACTGAAAAGATAGCACAAATTGCTGCTGCTTATTATTGCATTTATTTTTATTAATTAGACAATTTGCTTATTGCCAAGCATTTCTTGGGCTCCATGATCACTGCAGATGTTGACAGCAGCCACAAAATTAAAAGACGCCTGCTTCTTGGGAGAAAAGCAATGACAAACCTAGACAGCATCTTAAAAAGCAGAGACATCACCTTGCCAACAAAGGTCCGTATAGTAAAAGCTATGGTTTTCCCAGTAGTGATGTATGGAAGTGAGAGCTGGACCATAAAGAAGGCTGATCGCCGAAGAATTGATGCTGGTGACTCTTGAGAGTCCCATGGAGTGCAAGAAGATCAAACCTCTCCATTCTGAAGGAAATCAGCCCTGAGTGCTCACTGGAAGGACAGATCCTGAAGCTGAGACTCCAATACTGTGGCCACCTCATGAGAAGAGAAGACTCCCTGGAAAAGACCCTGATGTTGGGAAAGATGGAGGGCGCAAAGAGAAGGGGACGACAGAGGACGAGATGGTTGGATAGTGTTCTCGAAGCTACTAGCATGAATTTGACCAAATTGCGGGAGGCAGTGGAAGACAGGAGTACCTGGCGTGCTCTGGTCCATGGGGTCACGAAGAGTCGGACACAACTAAACGACTAAACAACAACAACAAAGCATTTATCTCTTTGTTGAGAGAATATATTTTTCTGTGAGTATGATGACTATTTGATTTAGTCTCATATTTGAGGAAGGGCCATATCTCAGTGGTAGAGCATCTTATTTACATGCAGAAGGTTTCTGGTTCTGCCCCCCAATGTCTCTAGGTAGGGCTGGGAGTTGACCCGGTCTGAAGTCTTGGAGAGTCACTGCCAGTCCGTGTAGACACTACTAAGCTGGATGGAGCAGCTGCCTATTTTCCAATTACATAAGATACTTGCCGAGCTCCTTTCAAACATGAGAAATTTCACTGGCAGCATTTGATTACTTACATGCTTCTGCCTTTGCATTGGCCTCTGTGCAATGAGCCAGGGCTATATCGCACAGCTTTTAATGCAACGAGAGCAAGCTGTGTGCAAAAGCTTAAATATCACCTCCTTGGAGATGGAGTATTGTTGGTGAGACAATTGAATTGTTACAAGTTGTAGACATGGCAAAGGGACCTGGATTTGCAAGCTTGTTGTTTTTCTGTCAACACCGAGACATGAAATGCTTCATTTGACTGAGTTTCTGTATTTGGTTTTTACAAGCTGTGAGGGAGAATCATACCTTAAGGGACAAGGAATTAGAGCCTCTTGCCCTTCCGATTGCTGGTTCAAATCCAGCTCAAGTCAGCAGAGAGTTTTAAAATGCTACCATTTCAATGGGTTCTTTGAAGCAGAGAAGGCGGGTCGGCTCTTGAGCCTGCTTTTTAATGTCTATGTTACAAATGTTTCACAATATTGTGTGCTGGGGTTTCTTATATAGGAATACGGAAATTTAGCTCTAGTAACTGGAAACTGTGTCTGAAAACACAAACAACAAACTATTGATTTGTTTTAAAAATATTTTAATTACACTGTAATAAACAACAGAAGTGAAAGCACGGGTAGGAGGAAAAGAATACAACCAAGGTGCCATTCTCTGACATAAATTTAATATACACCCACCACTGCTTTCAGGAGAGACTGTTATTGATTGTACCCCACTAAAAGAGGCCACAAGGCCACCTTTAAAATTAAGGGCCAAGTAAAGAGGAAAGCCATTGTCTGGTGCCTAAAAATAGAAAAAAGATGGCGTCAAGCATGCCTCCCTGAGGAGAACATTCCACTGAAAAGGCCTTCTGGTGGGGGCACACAAAGAAAGGCTACCTGTATTATCTTCATTATCTATATTATCATGTTGTCTGTAACACATTTTCCAGAATGTGCCTTCACTCCATTCAGCACTCAGGCTCCATATTTGCTGGAACAGATCATTGACCTTCTCTAATTCCTTACAATATTTATTAATTCAGTTAACCTGGCAGTTAGGAAACTGGCCTCGCACCAGGCTAGCCTCTTTGTTTATGAAGCCTTTCTCCAGGGGCTCAGGAAGAGATCTTTCACATCACCGCTACCTTTCTGAAACCAGAGATGCCAAGGCTTGAACCTGGAGTCTTCTAGATGCAGATCAAGTGCCCTATCACTGAGCTATATACTCCCTGCCCAATAGTTCACCATCCACTCATCTTGTCCATGCTACTGTGACCACCAGTACTCTGCAGGTATGAGTTTGTATGTTCTCTGGTTTCGGGAAGGTTCTTCCTCAAAGAAGATATTCTGTCAAAATGTTTTGGGCAGTTGCACGTGTATTATCAAATTCAACAACCTGCACCTGTTTCAGAATGGCTTTCTTTCTTTCTTTGCCAAAGAGAGAGAGAGAGTAAGCAATGAGAATTGGAGAAGATCAGCAAAATGCAGGAGAGTTGCTTGATTTCATTGGGAATTACTTCTAAGTAGGCTTAGGAATGCATTTCTGTACAGTATGTGCTGATGCTGTAGATGAAAAGGGAGTGACAGGGGTGACTGGCCACAAAATTGTAAGGATATATAATCTTGCCTCTTTGCTCATATCAGTATTCTAGGAATTTAGGAGGGAGACACTTGTGTCTGGACTTCCTTGATAATCAGTTTCTTTGCACTCTCTTGTTTTTTTCTATGCTAAGCTTTGCCTTCTGCTGTTAATCTCATGAATAAATGCATGGCTCAGTTTCTGGTTGTGTTGCATTGTACTTCCTGTGGCAGTTAAGCTGGATTTACCTCTCGGAAGATGAACCTTTGGAAGTGTGAATCTCTTATTCTCAGAAGGAATGGCATCAAAAATTTATTATTCAAGGATCCGTTTAATACATTTAGAAGAATCAAGTGGAGAAGCTGCTTCTGGACTCCACTACTTCAAGCAGAAACAGGAAGGTGGCATCACCAAATCCTCCTGTAGTCTACAACTCACATAATCCCTGGCCATTGGCCATATTGGCTGGGGCTGATGGGAGTTGGAGTTGGAAGGCCAGAAGGTTCTCCATCCCTGGTCTATACATCTAAAAGAAAATGAACAAATGGGGAGACAGATTCAGTGTGGTCTTCTTCTTCTTAGGACATTTTTTTCCAGTTTGTAGGGAAAGTTTCTTTTTTCTTCTCCTTACCATGGTGGACATTCCAACATACCACAGTGTCATCACCAGCCTGAAGTGATACAACCCAGGAGAAGCTTTCCTACTTGAGTCTGCCCCTAATCTTAATACTAGTGTTAATTGAGAGATGTGTTATTATTCTTAGAGGTGCAGTGTATTTATTGTCTGACTGGGCTCCCCTTCAATAAATTTATCTTTATTTCCAACACATTTCTGACCACTGATAAATATTCAATACTAGCCAACTCAATAAGTCAGTTCTTTTGTGAATATACAAACAAGAAAGAGCAAAAACTGAGCGGGGAAGCGAGGGAGCTAAACTGCTGCGTAATATTTTATAGGATTTTGACAAGCCAGTAGTTGGGCAACATAGACAAATGACATTAGGAAACTTGTCCTGGGAGTTTGATCTTTTAGGTTATCATTTGTGGATAGGAAACATCATAATTCCTGTCTGTCAGGAATGACACCTTCTATTATTACCAATATATATGCAAGGGAAATAACAGAAAGATTCCGAACTGCAGAGTGAAAATCTATTGTCTGGATAGGGCTGGGTCCTGCCCTGCTTAGGGTTCAGAGGCACTCTTGGCCTCAAGGCAAATAGTTGCAGCCATGGAAGTTTTACATTAGAGCTACCTCTACATGAGGGCTTTAGTGTATGTAATTGACAGACACACTCAGCAGTTACAATGAGAAGGAGGGGAGGTGGGGTGGGTTGGGGAGAGAGTCAAGTGACACAGCCCACAAAAAGGTTTAGATATAAAACTCATCACAGAGATGCAGTGACATAAAGAGCATTTTTGAGAGTTAATAAAAATCGAGGACTTTCATGTTGATGGGTGTGACCATTTAAAGTCTGAATAAAGACATGGAGTGTGAGCAGACAAAAGGTAAACAGCAACCCTTGCACATGTAGAAAAAAATACACGACATGATTCTTACCATACTGCCTCTCCCAGATTTCATTATATGGCTGGTTCCTTTGCCAACATGGTGGGAGTAATTGTCAGCCATTCATTCATCCCCAGTAAGCCATGCTGGGGAAATGGTGAACTTTTATGAAATGTAAACAACCATAAGAAAATTATGCTTCTGGATTGGGAAGCATTGAAGCAAGTAGTACATCAGAAGCTGCCTTCGACCAAGTCAGAGCATTCAGTCTCTGTATTTTCTACACATCCTTGCAGCAACTGTCCAGGATTTCAGACAGGGAGAGGCGAGTGGGTGAATGGAGATGTTGGTATTGAGGTAGCAAATTGACCGAGGTGAGCCCATATCTGCCTCTGACACCTTTCTTGCTTTCCTCCTGTTCAGAATGCTGGGAGCGCCTTGATAACTTTTGCTTTGCCTTACCTGGAGAGCACTATTTTTGCAGGAATTTACGACTTCGAATTGAACATAGTGAATCTGTCACTACCGGTAAATTTTGTCAGTGTTGTGAAGCATCTGAAATCATTGCAGCATGGCTGGAAGATTCAGACATAGTTTGATGGCTTATTACACCAGCTGCCCCTTAGGACAGTCTAAGGTTTCCTTCCTTCCTTCCTTCCTTCCTTCCTTCCTTCCTTCCTCCCTCCCTCCCTCCCTCCCTCCCTCCCTCCCTCCCCTTCCCCCCTTTTTTATTTTTATTAAAAAAAACACATGCAAAAATTGCCTGTGGCACATTCTGCAAGACAGGAAGGAAATGACTTTGCCATGACCTCTCCTGTAGCAGCCCATGCGATAAATAGATCACAAAGGGCTCAAGTGTGTCTTGTATTCAGAGAGGCGCATTGTTCACATTGCAGACAAAATGTTCCGCCGTTCATTCATATGCTGGCAGTGTGCATTTCCACTCCCCCTCCTCTCTGTTAAAAGTAATAAAAAGGGAAGGAAAGTGTAGCATCACGTACATTACTATTCAAGCTCAGTCAGTGTGGGTAGCTGACGCCTTGCTCACTGAAGCCGTCATGCATGCTCATCTCATTGGAAAGGATGCCTTATTAAAGTGTATCACTAAATAATAAAAAATAGTTGAATGATAACCAAGGATTAATAGGTAGGTCAAGCTGCAGAAGACCAATGAGCTTTCTGGAGGTTGGGTCATGCTTGAGTCTGAGAAGTACAATACTGTTTCTTTTCTTCTGTTTTCTTCACTTGGGAGTGTCTTGCTCCTGGGAAGCACCAGTTTGCAGACCGGAAGGCTTTGTGGGATGCAGGGATGAACAACGTGGTCACACAAAAAATGGGTGCTGGCTGTACAAGACAACCTATGAGAGTATTGACATCTTTTGATTTCAGAAGCAGGTGAAGCTTGAGGAAATCAAATGGCCAGGAATGAACAGGTCGACACTTGACAGAATATTCCTGCTCATGGGCCGGAAAATAATAATAATAATAATAATAATAATAATAATTATTATTATTATTATTATTTATACCCTGCCCATCTGGCTGGGTTTTCCCAGCCACTCTGGGTGGCTTACAACAGAATACAGTATTAAAAATAGAATCAAACATTAAAAACTTCTCTGCAGTTTGCAGTTTAGTGGATTTCCAGACCCTAAAGGTTATCTGACAGAACAGATTGGACTGGTAAAACCTTGGCTGGTTGGTCACTCTAATAATATCATTTCAAACAACAACGTGATCATAATAATTGCTTTTATGGTTGAATGCAGTGTAAATTGGGTGAACTAGTTCAAAGGTAGTGGTTTCAGGGACCATGTATGTTTGCTTATTTTGATCACTTGTACTTGATCAGTGGTTTGGTTTTTTTAAGCTTGCATTTCAAAGATCCTGAACTGCATCTTGAATGGAATAAGGAACTTTTATTTATTTATTTAGTACAAGGGTGATCCCTTTGGGAACTCTTTGCCGGGTTAGCGTAGTCTGAATGGGAATTCTTCTGAACTGGTGATGAATGCTGTTAGTATATGCCAGTGGGGGAAAATCAGCAATTAAAAATGATTAAGTAAGTTTAAATATTTATCAAGGTAATATTCATTATGCAGAAGAATAATATGGTGGAAGCACTTCAGCAGATTTTAATACATTGCCATAGTAACTTGCTCTAATGTTGAAAATAGTTGTACAAAATGCCTTTTATTGGTGCAATATTTGTAATAGGGTGCTTTGCCATTTGTGGCTTTCAACGTGGGTGTCCTTCAGGAGCAATACATGGGAACTGGAATGTGCTTCCAACAGCAGTGAAAATGGGCTCATGGATTTCATTTTTGGATGCTTCATTTGCTTTGAAGATTAGTTTGGGGTTTTATTGTTTTATTGTTTTTTGCTTTACATCTTTTCTCTCTCTTTTTTCCTAAAGCATAGTACTGCAGCACTGTGATTGCAACATAGATCTTTCTGTCTTATTGCTGTGCACTAGCCTGCCATTTCCTCTATTGCAAGGAACTGGACGAGGTCAACAAGCAGAATAAGCTTCAAGGAGCCCAACACCTCAGTCCAGATACGGAGAATATGCCCATGGAATAAATAAACTTTTTTGCATGGATCTGTTGCTGCTTTAGCAAGAGCCACATGCTAAACAGTGGTGTGTGTTTGTGTGTGTGTGTGTGTGTGTGTGTGTGTGTTAGTGTTACTACAAAGCCCAATCCAGAAGTCAGTCCTGCATTCATAGCTGCAGTCAAATAATTAGAAATCTATCATTCAAATGAGAAGAAGAAGAAGAAGAAGAGTTTGGATTTGATATCCCGCTTTATCACTACCCTAAGGAGTCTCAAAGTGGCTAACATTCTCCTTTCCCTTCCTCCCCCACAACAAACACTCTGTGAGGTGAATGAGGCTGAGAGACTTCAGAGAAGTGTGACTGGCCTATGGTCACCCAGCAGCTGCATGTGGAGGAGCGGAGACGCGAACCCGGTTCCCCAGATTACGAGTCTATCACTCTTAACCACTATACCACACTGGGACTGGTGGTTGTTGTTTGCATTAATTTGTCACTTTAAGATATAAATTGGTCTTGCAATGCTGAATCTCCTTTCTAACAAATGTGTACTGCTATCACTGGCCATTGAGCTGGACCAACAAATTTGAGCTTTGCAGATTCCTTTATGAATTGACCTCATCTGCACCACTGCACCGATCAGAAATTGACTTAGTCACTAGCTTTTGCACTTCCCAGATGTTCCAATGTTTGAAATGACTACAAATACATTTCAAAATACAAATTTTGAGAGAAGATGCTGAGCAAATGTTTTTAAATACGAATTTTCCTGCAGAATTTTTGAAGTAAAAATTCAAGGTTAATGCAGAACTGAGATGGGATGGACTGATGGGTGAACACTTGTGAAATGGACACGGACTGGGAATAAATTGATTTGGCCACCCTTCATTGGGCCTATGTCCACAGAACCATGGCTAATGGGTTGAATCTTGCAGCATTAAGAACTAAATCTATACAGTTGGATAGATTTGGTGAATGGAATGCTGGTTTTGGACCAGGGTGACATGGGTTCTCACTGTGTAGTCTTCAGCAAGTCACTTCTTTAGCAAATCACCTTTGCTGCTCATTGCAGGGGTGGATGGGGGCTGAGCGTGCATAGCAATGTAAACAGAGACTTTGGAGTGGGACTTCATTTTGCACCTGCTCCCTGTCCAGGGAATCATCTTGTGTAGATCAGGGGTAGCTAATGTGATGCCCCCAGATGTTGCTGAACCACAATTCCCACAATTCCTGGTCATTGGCATTGCAGGCTGGGACTGATGGCAGTTGTGATCCAAGAACATCTGAAAGACTCTAGGTTGACTATGGAAGAGGAGAGAGGCAACTCAAACAGCTGCCATTTTGGGCCACCGGCATGTATCGTTTGTAAGTTCTAGCCAAGCCATTAAGTCACTTCCATCATTCTTGTTTCCTTAAATCACAGGGCCATGGTAGCTGCAGCTCCAGTCACCTTCCAGTGTTCTTCTCTTGTAGTCAACATGACCAATATCTTGCTGTTTTGGTCTTTCAAAAAATTACTGATAAAGGGAAATGTACGATATTGCAAACAAGGGACACGGGTGGCACTGTGGGTTAAACCACAGAGCCTAGGGCTTGCCGATCAGAAGGTTGGCAGTTCGAATCCCCATGATGGAGTGAGCTCCCGTTGCTCAGTCCCTGCTCCTGCCAACCTAGCAGTTCCAAAGTACGTCAAAGTGCAAGTAGATAAATAGGTACCGCTTTGGCGGGAAGGTAAATGGTGTTTCCGTGCACTGCTCTGGTTCGCCAGAAGCGGCTTAGTCATGCTGGCTACATGACCCGGAAGCTGTATGCCAGCACCCCAACCCCAGAGTCGTCCACGACTGGACCTAACGGTCAGGGGTCCCTTTACCTTTTTACGATATTGTAAACCCATGCTGTTATCCTCATTATCAAAAGCAGGAGAATACATTCAAAACCAGCAGAGGGCCTTTCAGCTGACCACTTCTCCCCTTTTCTTTACAGTAGTGAAGTGTACTCACTAACCTGCTCTTCTGTGAAAATTCCAGATGTCAGTTTGGAAGAGGAGGCAGAGGAGCTGCTCCACAGGAGTCTGGAGGAGGCCTCAATGTTTTCAGTACTTATATATTTCTGTGGGTTCTCAATATTGTTATGGGATGCAGCAGGGAATGTTTGCAAGGAACTGCGAGCTTTATCTTGATCCGAACATGCCTTTGAAATCTCTTGAAGTGTTAGAACTTCAAACTGTTTCTTCTTGTTGCTGTTTTGTCCAGTGCAGTCCCAGGGCTGCTGAAGATGCTATACAACCCTGCTTGAGGTCTGTTCAGAGAGGCATGCGTTTGCACACACATACACATATAGCTGTCGGATAGCTCAGTTGGTAGAGCATTAGATTATTACTCTCAGGCTCATGGGTTCAAGCCCCATGTTGGGCAAAAAATTCCTGCATTGCAGGGGGTTGGCCTAGATGATCCTTGTGGTCTCTTTCCAACTCTGTGATTCTGTGATTCTATAAAGAATCATAGAATGCTGGTTCTGAATGTATTCTTATTGCGCTCATAAATTATATTTGTTGGTTGTGTTTTCTTGCACTGGATTGGCCAGTGCAACCACGGATGAGATCCACTGTTCAGATCAGACTGATCCTGTCTACTATTGGTGAATAGTGGTTAGAATATCACTCTCTACTTCCTCTCCTTGTCTTCCTTCATATGGACTGCCCATTGCGTTTAATCTCTACTTTTTCTTTAAACGTGGACCATTACTTATTGACATTGCTGTAGGAAAAATAGCATCATATATTATATAGGGAGAAAGTTACTCCCCCTTTTTTGAATGGTTTCATTGTACAGTATCTCTCAGCACGATGGATCCAAACACATTGTAGCACAAGACAGGTTCCGTGCTGGGTAACGTGACTAATACGACACAGCCTGGTATATTATTAATTCCACATTTCACAGTATGTACGCTTCTGTTGGGAAGAGGAAATCTGTGGGCAATGCTGGGTAGATAATTAACAAGTAAAATAACATGCAGAGGGCTGTCTTAGCTCTTACCCTCCGAAGCAAACAACAGTTGTTCAGAATGCTTTTTATTTTTTTGGAGGGGAGGGAATAATGCACTTCTCCTGGCAGGCAAGTGCAAAGTTTTGCTTAAACAAAGAGGAATGTAAAAATGAATCTGGGAGCCCCAAGAATTAGATCCGTCAAGTTAGGCAAGGCCAAATTGAAAGGCATTATTTGGAGATAAACAGCATGTGGATGCAGTGGCATCTGGACCATAAGAAACTTGGTGCAGTTTTGCAGCATTTTTGAGTTTGTATAGCCATATCTCCCTGGCATTGTGGGATATTACACTTTACTGATAGCCTAAGCAAAACGGCGCACACTCTTTATGATTATTTTTAGCTGCTGAGGTTTGGGCATTTGGTAAGTAGTTATGGAAATTGCCTTGCACAGCATATAGAAACACTTGAAAAGAAGCATTTGGCATGGGGAAGGAAATCCTCCGCTCTCAGTGTTTGTACATGGTGCTGTTATTTTTAATTGCTGTACTAGAAAAGACACTCATCAAACGACAGTAATGTGTAAGGAAAAATGGGCTATGAAGATGGGCTTTAGCAGAGCTAGTGAACAAGCAACAAATCTCACTTCCGTTTCCAGTTGATTGCTGGCTGTGTTCCACCAAGCTTTTCCTTGGCCTCTGCTGTCTCATTTTCTTGCCACACTTGTCTCTGTCCATTGCCTAATCTCCCTCCCTCCATCAGTCCTTCTTTCTTACATCCCTAAACTGGTCCTGCCCAAATTCCTTTGTCCTTGTTTCGTGTAGAATCATAGAATTATAGAAATGGAGAGACGGTAGGGACCACGAGGGTCATCTAGTCCAATCCCTGCAATGCAGGAATATTTCACCCAATGTCGGGCTCAGGTACCAACAGGAACTGGGTTGGAATATATATCTCTGTCCTTTTCCTTTTATTCTCACACTCACTCAGCCAAAACCTATCTTTGCTATTTCCTGACATGTTCCCATTTGAAATTATACAGGCATCTGGCAACATACATACATATTCTTTTTTTTTTATAATCCAAATAATTTTTATTGGTTTCCTTGTAAATAAAAGAACAACATATAACTACAGTAACTTGTCCAGTGGTACATTCTTGAATAATGGACAGCTTTCTCTGTTGGTTTTGTCCCCCATTGTATGGCGAACCCCTAGATTAGGCATAGCCAACATGGCGGTTGTTGGACTCTAGATGTTGTTGGACTCCCAACTCCCATCAGCCCCAGCCAATGATCAGAAATTATAGGAACTGTGGTCTAAAAATAACAGTTCTTCCCTCTGCCATAGAGATAGTGTATTGCCCAAAACTGCATGTCCAAGATCTTGTTGTGCTGGCTCCTGCCCCCACCACTTGTCTCTGCCCATAATCATTCCTGATCCTGGTTTCCCATGTTTGATTTACACATGTCATTGCTCTTGCCCAGGGACCTCTCTCATTCTCAGTATCTTCATTAGCACCTACTCTGGACTTATATAAATCCACCAAGGATGCAGAAGTGACCACACAATGAACAGTCAGGCTGGTGAAGTTAGGGCTGCCATACGTCTGGGATTTCCTGGACATATCCAGGATTCACCTGTAGGAAATAGTGTCTGGGCTAAATTTCCAAAAATCAGGAAAATGTCCAGAAAAACCTGGGCGCATGGCAACCAATGTCGGAATTTCCTTCAAAATAGCTCATAAACTTTGCCAAAAAAATCTCAAGAACTTTTGTGTCCTGATTGTCACTTTTTGAAATATGGCAACTCTAGGTGAAATGCCATCTTGGGGCTGGGTAGGAAGTGGAGATGAGTTATATGACTTTGTTTAGTGACCTCTTCCTTTCAGAGAATTATATTCAGGTGCCTCTTCCCTATTTCGAGACAGTACTTTGACTAAATATCATTTCCAATTAAGGGGAAAGGATGCAATGATTTATTTATTACAATATCAATATCCTACTTCACCGTTAGATGCAGCCAACAACTCACAGGAAAAAGCAACGACGGAATAAAACTTAAAGCCAATAAAGCATCTGATCTGCAACAGCAAATATCATTTAAAAGGCTTTTAAAAATCAAATACCATTTAAAAGCTTTACCTGCCGTCTAAACACAAACTGGGTTCTTGGCAAATGCCAAAGTGGGAAGAGTTCCAAAGTTGAGGTACTAGAACTTTTCATTTCTGGTCTTTGTTGCCACTCACTTCTGAAAGTGAGTCTTGGTGGCCCCTGAGTAAGCCATCCAAAGAAGATATGAGGTCCTGAAAAGGATGGTGTACTGGTGGGTGATGTCACAAAAGCACTGAGCCTTGATGATCGGACAATCTGTGAAAGGAACGTTGGGATTGGTGTACTGGTGGGTGATGTCACAAAAGCACTGAGCCTTGATGATCGGACAATCTGTGAAAGGAACGTTGGGATTGGTGTACTGGTGGGTGATGTCACAAAAGCACTGAGCCTTGATGATCGGACAATCTGTGAAAGGAACGTTGGGATTGGTGTACTGGTGGGTGATGTCACAAAAGCACTGAGCCTTGATGATCAGACAATCTGTGAAAGGAACATTGGGATTGGTGTACTGGTTGGTGCACTGAGCCTCTGAGAGCAGGCAATTATCTGGTGGCTTGAGGGAGGTTTGTTTGCTGGAGAGTAGACCAGTATGTCTTAGGCTTTGTATGGTAGGTGTAAAAATTCCCCACTTGTAGGCTTTTCTCTAGTAATAAAAATGTCTTCAGCAGCAGGTATGATAAATTTCAGTCTATTGTGGTAATACCTCTACATTTTTTAAACACATTGGAGTCACATTAACCAAACTTTATCTCTCAAACCTCCTCCTTCCTCCACCAGCCTAGGTCCAAATTCACTTCGCCAGCTGCTTTACAGACCGAAGTTGTTGCAGTTCCCCTGTTCTCCCCTTCCCCTCTACACTCCTCTTCTCTGTTCCCTGCTATCTAAGGTAAAATCTTTGCCCTCAAGAGCTAACGACGACAATGTGAGAGACTTCCTTCCATCCCTTTTCATTTACAGTGGTACCTTGGGTTACAGACTCTTCAGGTTACAGACGCTTCAGGTTACAGACTCCGCTAACCCAGAAATAGTACCTCAAGTTAAGAACTTTGCTTCACGATGAGAACAGAAATCGTGCAGTGGCGGCGCAGCGGCAGTGGGAGGCCCCATTAGCTAAAGTGATATCTCAGGTTAAGAACAGTTTCAGGTTAAGAACGGATCTCCAGAACAAATTAAGTTCTTAACCAGAGGTACCACTGTAATGGTGTGCTCTTGTGGCAGTCACCTTCAGAGCATTGCCATTTCTCCAGCTCAGTCTGTAGCATAAAGGAGGGAGGGGAGCGTCGGTTTGGGGGACCAGTGAGGTCTGAGTGGGCAAGAGGAGATTTCTTTTGGGACTTGAATTAAAATCCAAGATGGAGAAGAAATTGACTTAGGTAAGGCAAGCATCATGAACGTGCTCCTGCGACGTGTGCTTCTGAGCCTAAAACATATGAACCTCTTTGACATCACTAGTTTGTGTAAAAAAATAATTTTGTTCCTTAAATTCTCAGCTGAAGTAGATTCAGTCCTGGGGAAGACTATAGCTGTGTAGAAAAAGGCATTAGCTAGAAGCGTAATGCTGCAATAGAAGAATAAAACAGGTGAAATTCTCCCTGTGTAACCTTTAAATTCAGCATAACTATTGATGCCCCATGCTCAGTTAATACAGGATGAGATGGAACACATTTAAACAGAAGGAGAATTTGTGGCTGATATACAATACAGTGTCTGTGGAGATATAAGTAGGAGAACCATTTTAGAATATTGTAAAAAAGTGAATAAATGAAACTACCATCATTTATTCAAAAGCAATTTCTTCACTTTTTGTGCAGCACATAAAGATGTTGTCAGCAATTTGGGATTTTTATAACATCCTTTAAACAGATCCTGAAGCTTGTTCTAGCAGTTTGAATAGTATTTTATTTTAGCACTAATATATGATACGCATTGAAATACCATAAGTCATCTTGAGCCTATGGGGTGGGACATGGAATAAATGCATATATTTACATTAGAGGTAGTGAATGTGCATAATTAAAAACCAAAAATAAAATATATTTAAGAGCATTAGTTGTGGTTAGCTGTGTGGCTCATACCATCAGTATCACATTGCTTTTCAATTTTTTAGTTTAACAATGATTACATATTGCCAAACAGGAATGGCAACTGAACCAGTGGCAAGGACTTATAGCTGCCTCAAGTACCCGTAATTCCCGAAAATTCTGGCTGTTGGTTAACAGAAAATCTAAAAGATACCCCTTAACAGTTATTCCAGCCCCAGTTTGGGAATCCTTTCTAAGGAACTATTTTGCTTTACCAGACCTTAATATTAATACAATCGATGGATTCTATGAGCAGCTCCCTCTTTGGCCACCCACTGACCCGGAAGAAATCCACGGACTCATTTCTAATCTTAAAATCGGAAAAGCCACCTGTCCTGACCTAGTCCCGGTGGAAGCTATAAAACTTCATGCAGACTGGTGAGCGAAAATCCTGGCCGCTGCTTTTGATGCCGTAAACAACAGTGGGAAGGTACCAAGAATATGGAAGGATGCGATTATTGTTCCAATTCATAAAAAGGGCTCGACAGAGGATCCGGGAAATTACAGGAATGTCAGTTTATTGTCATTTATTGGGAAAATATATGCACGGTTCTTGTTAACTAAGCTTACTAAGTGGGCCAAAGAGAACAACCTGATTGGGCCTGAACAGGCTGGTTTTAGACCGAATCAGTCAGCAGTTGATCATGTCTTAGTTTTATACCACCTTGCCCGGAAATATTCCTCCCCAAATAGAGGCCAACTTTGTGCGGCCTTTATTGATTTAAAGGCCGCTTTTGACAGCATCGCCAGAGGATTACTTTGGGGGAAATTAGCCCGATGGGGAATAGACAAAAGACTTTTGTGGCTAATAACTAAATTGCATGACGGATCGGCCGCTAGGGTGAGAATCACTCCGGCCGGCGACCTCTCAAATTCAGTAACTATCAATAGAGGTGTTCGTCAAGGATGTATCCTTGCTCCGACCCTTTTTAATCTATTTATAAGTGATATGAGGGCGCCTCTGATAGATTCTCATGAAACGATCCACGCCCCCCGTCTTGCCCAATATCGTTACCCCCTTCTACTCTACGCAGACGACACAGTGATCCTATCCTTCTCAAGAGTTGGCCTTAGGAGGGCATTAAATTTTTTTGATGTTTACTGCAAATCAAATTTTCTTACAATTAACCATGTTAAGTCCAAAGTCCTAATTTTCACCAAGAGTCGAAAAACCTATAATTGGAGAATAGATGGAAAAGCTATCGACCAAGTTTTTAAATTTCAGTACTTGGGAGTCCTTCTCCAACACAACATGGGCTGGAAGGTCCATCTTGCATATGTATTAAACAGAGCTAAAGCCCTTTCCTTTGCGCTACTGCGTTTTTTCTTTTCAGATGGGGCTTTCCATATTCCATCAGTGTTAAAAGTTTTCAAGGCAAAGGTGATTGCAACAATAGCATATGCAATCCCAATATGGGGGTCCTTTGTTAATCTAACCCATTTGGAGGTAATCCAAAACCAGCTTCTAAGAAGGTTGCTAAAATTACCCAGGTGTGTAAGCAATTCTGCTATACGACTGGAACTAAATGTTACATCTCTAGAAACCACATTATGGAAATGCATCCTCTGTTACTGGTTGGCATTATGGCATAAACTTCCAAATCTCCACTTGATACAGTGTCCCTGGAGAGATGACTTCCCTAGCCCCTGGGCAAAAATAATACATGGGAAACTTGTGTCCCTAGGACTATCTCCATCTGAACTATTAAAATTGGATTTAATTTCTGCCAAGAGAATTATAACTCACAAATTAGAGGAGATGGATTTACAATTTAATATTGCGACAGGTGGTGGCACCTGTTCGCCGATAAACCTTGGCTTAACACCACCAACGAAACTTCCATCTTATTTAACTACCTTATCTGTGGTGACGCACAGGTATGCCTTTATAAAGGCTAGATTCAATGTTTTCCCATCAAACGTGTTGGGTAACAGACTCTCCAACGGACAGATCTCACTCCTCTGTGACTGTAAAAGTGGATCTATAGAATCGTTATATCATATAAACTTCTGTTGTCCATTACATTCGGCTTCAAGGTCCAAGTTTCTAGCCCCATTTTTATCAAGAATTGCTGACAGACCTCAGGAAGCCCAAATAATATACTTATTAAACGACGAAGATACAAGTAGATCCCTGGCAGTCGCTAGATACCTGATTAATGTTTTATTTCAAATGAGGAGAAATGGATCACTGTATGACTCTGACAGCTTAGCTAAACTTAAGAACCATCAATAAGTGCCAGAACTAAGACGCATACCCCCCAAAATCTGATGGATTTGAATTGCGGTTTACATAGAGGGAGCTTATTGTGTATATTGTGTACTTAACTGAAGTAAAATTGGTTTTATATGGGTGTTTTAACTTGGAACTGTTTAAATTGTATTGTTTATGGATAAATTTTGATGTATTGTTTTCGATATGGGCCAATGGCCGCAATCTATCTATCTATCTATCTATCTATCTATCTATATCTATCTATCTATCTAATGATTACATATTTTTGTCATACAAATGTCCTTACTAAGGTGCTGTCAGATTGAATGAACAGAAGTAAGCAGCCCCCTCAATATGTTTTGAAATAGCAAGACCTAATTTAGGATACACCCCACCCACCTGTCAAAAAGGCCCAGTCTCCAGGCTAGATCCAGTTGCCCCCCCCTTGGGTTAGTATAATGTATTGAGAAATGCCTTGTTGGAAAGAGATATCATTTTACTATATTGTTTTGCTAGTCTGTATTACAGGGTTGTTGCCTTTGTAAGCATAGCTGTATTGTTTCAGAAAAGGGTTTTTTTTGGGGGGGGGCAGATGGTGACTCCAAAATGCACAGTATTTTTATTAGACCAGCCAAAGTTAGCAGCAGGCTCTTGGTTTCTCCAGAACTCTTCACTGGACAAGATATGACCTGAAACAAGAGGTTTAGCAATGAGGAAGAACCAAAACTGAATACAGTACTAATATGACTGCAGCTTTTAGACTCTGATCCAAGATGGAGATTGCAGACTGAATCGGGCCACCGGGTCACTCTCCCCTAAGCTCAGTATAATCACCACTAGATTCCCTCAACCTGTGTTCTGACTCTTTTTTTACCCGTTGTCCCTTCTGCAATGTCTTCGCTCTTCTGTTGAGCAGTGCCTTAGCATGCAGCGAGTGTAACGCGAGAGAATTTTAGTACTGCAGCGAGTGCCAACAGGAACAGGTTTTACTTTACACTTGGCAGCAGCTCCTGGCACTGCTGCGGTGCAGATGGCAGCACATACGAGCGCGGTGCCTGAAGCAAGGACTGTCATGAGCTTCCTATAGCCTCCGGATTGTACCTTTGGCTACCCTTTTCCTTAACCAATAAAGAACTTAACGACATCCATAGGCTGCTGTTGCTAGGAATTGGTTTGCCCACTTACATGACTCAAAGGGCCTCCTTGCCACTGGCTTTAGTTAGCCCCAGTTGCGGAGTCAATAGTTTTCGGTGGTCATGGTAGCTGAACAACCGTCACACCTCCAGCTACATCACCTGCTGCCAGACAAAATGGGGAGGCTCAATATCCAATGCCTGGCAGTGTGGATATATAAACACCCCATTCTGGCAGCTGCCAATCTGGTGCCTTTTCACACATAGCAAACTCGATGTATAAAAGAATCCTCTTTGAAGAAGTAATAATGTGTCGCTTTCTCAAAACATCTGCCTTTGTATAAACACATTGAATAAAAGTGTGATCCTTTTTAACACTTCTGCTTTAACTTGGGTGGATGGCATTGGATTTGTCCTGAACATCAACATCTCTGGATGAATGCAGATTTGGCAGGAGTTTAAGGCATGCAGGGTATTTCTTGATTTGCTGCTGGGACATAGTCAGTGGCATAGCCTGGAAGGGGCCACGGGAGTGGTTGCCCTGGGCGCAAAATTATTAGGGGCACAAAGTTTCAATACCCAGTGTTGCCTCAATACAGATGTGTGCTTCTGTGGCTGCGCTTTGTTGAAAACGGCTTCTCCATGCAAACCAGGAAGTAAACTCTCCAGAAAACAGAATGACTCTTTTCTTATCTTTGCAGCTGCAATCTCCTAGGTGACATGGATGCTGTTAAGCAGTTGAATGTGCATGTGTACACCATCCATTTCCCTCCGTATAACCTCTACCATGCAGCCCTGGGCTCTGGCAACCCATGTTATGTTAGATTTGGCTCCTCTGGAGTGATAAAGTGGAAAAAGGAGCAGAGAGGGAGGGCATGGTGAATGCAGTTTGTGGTTAGCAAGAGCCAATCTCCCTGTTGATCCAGCCAGTGAGCAAGACTGGTTGGGAAGTTTTTATAGGGCGTGACAGTCCTTCCTCCCTGCCATGATGCAGAGGAAGTCAGTGAATGCCCCACAATCTCACTGAACTGTCCAACCACCCCCTAGGACTGCAAGTGCCACCAGTTGAGGAGCAGAGGATGGAACTGGTTGGCACCTGTGGGCTACTGATGGGTGCAGGTGGTGCTGTGGTCTAAACCACTGAGCCTCTTAGGCTTGACAATCGGAAGGTCGGCGGTTGAAATCCATGCGACGGAGCAAGCTCCCATTGCTCTGTCCTTGCTTCTGCCAACCAAGCAGTCCGAAAGCATGCCAATGCAAGTAGTTAAATAGGTACCTCTGCGGCAGGAAGGTAAATGGTGTTTCTGTGCACTCTGGTTTCTGTCATGGTGTTCCATTGCACCAGAAGCGGTTTAGTCATGACCTGGAAAGCTGTCTGTGGACAAACGCCAGCTCCCTCGGCCTGAAAGCGAGATGAGCGCTGCAACCCCATGGTTGCCTTTGACTGGACTTAACCATCCAGGGGTCCTTTATCTTTACCTTTAACTGCAGACCCACGGCACTGAGGAATTTCACCTCAGCCTTTCTTGCAACTAGTTATCCCAGTGTAAACCTTTCTCTTTTTGCCGAGCTAACTTTTCCAGAACTGTATCAAGAACCTCTCCTAAGCACCAGCTTCAAAACAACTGTCAGGAGGAGGATAAATTCCATTGGCAGAGTGCCCAGGAAGAACCAGTGGATACAGAATCAAATGAAACAGCAGGATTAGAAATGCATTAAACAACTTCCAAGAAATGACTCTATCCTTATAATGATCAGAGAGTAGTGGTGGAATACCAATTCAAGATGCATATTCTGATCAGCTTTTTAAAAATCTTTTTTTTAAAAAAATAATGCAGAAATGGAGCTGGTTTAGTAATGTCCATGAGGAGCTATACTGCTGGAGCACAAGCGTCGATGTAAAAAGAAAAATAAAGAGCTGTATAACTGACAACCATGTAATTTGATTATGTCGTGGCTGTGTAGTGCCATATAAAAGCATAAGATAAACACTACTTGAAAGCGAGGTGATGAGCTAGTGCTCACTTTAGACAACAACAGGAGGCTGTGAAGAAATGTAGCTGAAGGCCATTGGGGAATGTGAAGTATAGAAAGCACAAAGAATGAGCGGGCACTCGAAGTAGGAAGAAATGTTTTTAATTTTAAATAGCTGGTTTTGCATTATATGCAATAGAAATGCGAGAGGAAAGCAAATTCTAAGGGTGCTGGAACGTACATTGGTCTCTTAAACTTGGTCCTCTCAATAATCTCTAGTGAGGGTTAACAGAAGGAGAGGAGATATGATAGCCATATTAAATAGCTATAGGGTTGTCGTATGGAAGATGGAGCAAGCTTGTTTTCTCCTGCTGTGGACCCATACCAATGGGTTCAAGTGACAAGGAAGGAGATTCCATCAGAAAGAATAGTGAGTGGTGTTTGACAGTGGAACGAACTTCCTCAGAAGGTGGTAGACTCTCCTTCATTGGATGTTTTTAAGGAGAGGTTGGATGGCCAACTGTCATGGATGCTTTAGCTGAGATTCCTGCATCACAGGGGGTTGAACTTGATGACCCTTGGGGTCCCTTCTAACTCTATGATTCCAGGAGGGGTGTGTTGTTGAGATGGTGGTGGTGATGGTGAAGCTTCTGGTGGGGATTGCAATTGAGACAATCACAGAGGGGCCTTCTGGCTGCCATTGCTAGAACTCCTCTGATTCTAGAGTGGGACAGAGCTGTCAAAAGGGTCTAGGCCAAGAAGAGGGGGATCTTTTTTCATACCAGGGCTGGGCAGAAACAAAAGAAAAAGTGGATGGTGCAATGAATGCGAACTTTACCTTTCTACAGTAAGCTATTTTCCACCCTCTGAATCCCCCATCCAGACAAGCAAAGGCATCACCAGGCGTACAAGAAAAACCACTCATGAAAGGTGCCAAATAGTCTGGTGAATAGCATGGCCTGAGCAGAGGTGGTGTGACTGGAGAATGGTGTGGCATTGGGGAGAGTCCTGAGGGTCATATAGAGATGCTTATGGGGCCACCTTTAACCTCTGTGCCTATGGTTCTCCACCCCTGGTCCAGGCACTTGGGAATAGACAAAACAGATGTCCAGAAGAGCTATAGACCAAGAGAAGCAAAGGAGTCTCAGAAATTATGAATAAACATAGGCTGGCTCAGATGAGTTGTGAAGAAAGAAGACCAGATTGAGAAGAAAACTGGCAGAGAAAATGGACGAAGAGGAGAGAATTGTTGTTGTTGTTGTTGTTGTTAGAATTCATATACCTCCCTATACCTGGAGATCTTAGAGCAGTTCACAGAAAAGATCAACATAAAAACCACAATATATATAATCAAAATAAAAACAACAAAATAGGTTGTGTGAACAGGCGCTGCAAAGGTGTGGAAGGCTGAAACTTGCATATATACTCAAAATAACACACAATTTCTTTGGCAGCAGGGCTCTGCCAGTTTCTTTGCTCTTCTCATCTCCCTCAGAATATATAACAGGAAACATCTTGGTAGGGGAGGCAGGCTAAGATAAGTTTTCAACAGACTTGTTCCAATTTTTTTTTTTTTTTTTTTAGGAAATCAATAGTGGGAGTACAGTTAGAAGAAATTATTGACAAGTTACTAATGAGTCTTTCAACATTATTTGGCCTAGAGGAACATATTGTGGTGGCAATGATGATCTGAATGCATATCATATTAAAGAAAGCTATAATGATCTTTATAGATTCCAAACAGATTTACAAATAGGCATCATCTGGAATTCAGGCTTCCTTGTAGTTTGCTGATCGATAATACAAGAAGCCAACCAGCAATTCTTCAAAACAAGTCATAAAGAAATCAGGATACTTCCTGAGAAAATTGGTTTCTGTTTCAGTTGCTTAAGATATAACTTCCTTTGAGAAATAGTTATGACAGGTTCACCTGATTGCTCCCCTCTACAAGGTCACCTTTGCAGTTATTGGAGAAGGGAGATCGGTGGAGCTTGGGTGTGAAAGAAGGATTCAACACTCTGGTTGTTCACATCTTGGCTCTGACATTTTCTGAAGAATCTGACAACTGTTAATGATTCCAAGTTTCCCCATGACTCACTGTAGCAATTAGATTTCTTGAAGGGCCAGTTTGTGAACCGAGTCAGGGGCAGAGGACCAAAGCCATGACGTCCCACCCGTACAAAAGGTCTCTCCACACCCACATCTCCTGCCTCTGGCTGCCAACTTGGAAGCCTTTGCAATACCCCTGAGAGAACTGAATTTGACCTTGGGATCTCCAGCCACCACCCCACAGCTAGAATAAAAACTGAAGTCTAGACTGTATGTTTCCCAATTCATCATATCTCTGAGACTGGCATTTCTTTAGAAATAACAGTCACTGTAGTGAAACGGAGCCCCAAATGTATGGATGTGCTTCTAGAAACATGGCCACCCCTCTTTATTTTTGTGGAATAAAGAAACAAATTAGTTCAAGAAACTGGAATAATTGCAATATATATCTATTGTGCATAAAGAAGGTGGGAGTTAAAGCAAAGAGCTCTTGATGATGAGTGAGGGGGGGTTGCAGAGATGGTGTCAGGGTTCAGTGCTATACATACCTAGAACTGGGGTCTCAGAGGAGGAGCAGGACCCCCTGACCACCCACAGTCTTATGTTGCTAGGATGCTTGGGGAGCCATCAGATCCAGGTGTCCCCACCCCAGACATCTACACCAATTCCTGACCCACTTTTGGAGCCACCACTCATGCCATGTCACTCTCAGGGTCACAGGAATAGAAGAGATGGTAGACTAGACAAGAGCTCCAGGGCCTGAGGTTCCCCACCCCATAGGAAGTTATGGGGACTAGTGAGTTGTGTCAAAGGCTTCGCAGAAAAGGTGGGCTCTGAATGATCATGGCCCAACCCTCCATATGTGCATGTGTTGGACCCCAGTCTGACCTTTCAACATATTGAATATCTGTGTGGGTGCATTCTTGTAGCCATTCGAGCACAGAAATTAGACCCAACCTACTTAAGACCGTCAATGCATGTCTTTCAGTTGCACACAAGTAGCAGTGTGTATGTGTCAAAACTCCAGGGGTCAACAGTGGATTTTGACCTCCCCCACTGCTATCTTGATAGGCACCCCCCCCATTGAGATTTACATTCAGAAGGAAGCCGCTACTAGCACCTATGGAAGCTCCCCACACTCAGGCAACTAGCAGCTCCTGTGTTTTCTTTCATTGGGGCCACAGCTAGAGGACAGAGTTGAAAATCCCTCTCCCTGCCTTCCAGTCCTGAGTCTGCTGCTCCTCCCCGATTTGCTCTTTCCATTTCTTTACTTAACATCAGATTTAGTTTGACCCTCAAATGCTAAATCAGCAAGTACAGGCTACATACCATGGCTTTGTAGTTATCTGTTGGAAGTAGAATGCCTTGGGATATCAGTTGCTGGGAATCACAAGTGTGGAAAATGCTGCTAGATTCAGGTCCTACTTTATAGATTTCCCATAGGCATCTGGTTGGCCAGTGTGAGAACAGGGTCCTGGATGAGATGGGCCTTTTGTCTGATCCAGTCTGACTCTTCTGCCATACTTAGCCTTGATCCATAAGAAGCCACATTTCAGCAACCATAATGTGCTGGCACTTTCGAAAGCATGGATTTCTTCCTATACGGTTGACTCAAAGGGGTCTGGCCTGGTTCGGGTTCCCAAACATTGGCAGCCGTGTGTCCGTCTTCCTTGCATACGTACTTGAAAACATTTTAGGACAGAAATAGAGGGCAGAGCTCAGGTGCCTTTGGTAATCAATACATTCTTTCACCTTGGTTAAGAAGACACAACAGCATTTTCACCTTTACCTCCCAAGAATTAAAATCCCAAAGAAGTAAACTAACATGAGGTCAATGTGAGGTGAACGTTAAAAAGTCAAAATGCCTCCAGTTTGCACTCATCCCTCCAAATGTGGATACTGTGTGTGTCCTACTTCTAAAACGATTATACTTTGAGCAATTGAAGCTTGCATACTGGAAGCCCCCAAAATTGTCAATAATACCACCTCTTCCTCTTCTTTCTCTCTTCCTCTCCCCCTCCTCTTAACATTTCCTTGGGGTCAGTTTGAGGCCTTGGATTTCTTTCCGTTAATTTATAGCACTCATATCACTATATGAATTAGTATTGCTTTTGTCTTCTGGCTAATGACTGTGGAATATGACAAAAGATTGTAATGGTAGCAAGAAAGCGTTTATTGGTTTAGGCAGCACAAAAGAGGATCATCTTATTCAAGGGGGTACAAATAATCTTGTCGTTACTGTGCAGTGAGCAGAAGGCAGAGGGTGAGAATTTGGAAGAGTACGTGACATGTTTGCCACAAATGCTCGAAAGGCAGGGTGTTTTTCCCTTAGCTGTTTTAAGAATCATTAATCTGGGATTTATTTATAGCTGTCAAGATTGGTTTCTTGCAACAAATATTTATGCAAAGAGAGTCGCCAAGCAAAGGGTGTTGGGAGCACTTTGCAAAGATGAGATTAAAGCTTCAAACCAACAAGAGGCTGTTTATCTCCTGGGTAGCTCAGATGAAGCCTGTTGTGGCTACCCAAGTGAATAACTTTACGGATAATTTTTGAAAGCTGCATTAGGGCAATACTTTTATTGTTGTTGTTGGCATTCATCAGACTCGAGGGACAATGAAGTGTGCCTCTGGGGTGAAGTCAAACCTCTGGAGAAACACAGCACCTGCTATGGTGGCAGAGACTGGTAACTTGTAACTGCTGCTTCCCATGTTGTTGTTTTTGCTGCATTATAGTAGCACCAAAGTGACCTCTCCAGGGCGCAAGCTCTATATGGAGTTCCTGGGCTGCTTAGGTGACAATTGGCTTTGCTGATGTGGTCCAAAGGAAAGCAGAGCAATGCATTTGGCACTAGTTTGGCTGCAGAAGTTGCTGGAAGGAGGTGTACAAGACCGTCTTAGGGACTCCGCTATGTATTACAAAATATTGCACAAATACACAGTTATATATAAAAAGGTTACAGTAATACAAAGTTACTAATATGTAATCTATAAATTGATATCAATTCATTTTCCTTCTGTTACACCCTCCGGATTCTCATCCAGGATCCAAACAAACTCTCAGCTTGCCCACAAAAGTCTCTCAGTGAGAAGAG
Source organism: Podarcis raffonei (assembly GCF_027172205.1). NCBI lineage: Eukaryota > Metazoa > Chordata > Lepidosauria > Squamata > Lacertidae > Podarcis > Podarcis raffonei. Next base: position 25,649,537 of record NC_070606.1, read on the forward strand.
TTCCTGGAGATAGTGAACATCACCCTAGCCTCTTCCTCTAGACTTGCTTTTTATGGAGATGCTCAAGATGGAGGGTACTTCTTCAGGTTGCCCACAGCTGTGTCCCATTCAGCTGCACTCGCCACACCCAGTTCTAGGTGTGGTAGATTTGTTGAGTTTCCCAGGGGTGCAAAAGTTGGGGAAAAGGGCCCCCTCTACTCACAGCTCTTTCTTCACCCTCTTTCATCTCCTCCTCTAGCTACCCTGGGCTCTAATGCTGTTACCCCACCCAACAGGAAACAGTTACCATGATGTCAGGTGACCTTTTGTACCTACAAGAGACCTGCAGAGCTTCCCATGACCTCACAACCCACTGACTGTCAGGGCTTCAAAAGCCCCTTACACTATCTTGCGGAGCACTTTGCATAGGGCTCTACAGACACTGCCAAGCCCCTTTTCAGCTAAGCCAAGCTTTTACTGGCCCCACAACTGATGTCACATCTGAGGTCCGGTGTAGGAAAAGCAGGCATGGCTTGGCCTGGAGTTCTAACTAGGGTTGTGGGCTGGAAGATCCCCACCCCCTGGACTAGATGAATGAGAAATGTCTTGAACCATCTTTATTCTGCAGAGCTTCTCATGCAAACTTGTGCAACAATTTCTATGCCTATGGGACAGTTTGGGTTGCATGACTTTAGGGCAATCCTTAGATTACCAAATTTTTAATATCAAAAGAATATCTCTAAATTATAAACTCTATCATTACATCCCCTTCCTGCATTGTTTGGGTTTTTGGGGGTATGTGTGTGTCTGTTATTTACCACAGGTAGTTCAGGTGCAGGGAGGTGACCCGGATGCAACAGGTAGACAAGAGAGCGCTGCATGGTACTCATCTATACTGGGAATGGTGGGGGAGAGAAGGAAGGATGGGGTAACCATGATTTGATAAGACTCTTGTCTTTGCTCTCCCGCTGTCATCTCGGACACAGCAATAGCAAGAGAAATCAATAAGGCATACCTACGGTAAGACACTCAATCATCTTTGTAATGTGTTTTGAGATCAGTGGATGAAATAGACATATACTGCGTTAGGAATCATCCATCTATCTATCAACATCTGCCACACACTTAAAAAGGAAAAGAAGAATCTCAACAGTGTCGTTTGTAACAGAAACCTAAAAGTATTCTCCTCCTAAAAATACAATTAAAAGCGACAAAGGAACAGAGCTTTGAAGTGAAAAATGTGCAGGTCTATTTTTTGTAATTCACTGAGCCTTGTTCCTGGCTAGGGGTGGTGATGGAATTCACTGGAAGAAGACCAAACATTGAATTGGCCCCTGTAGTCTACTCGTCTGCTCTGTTTGCAAAGTGGTCTTTCTTTCAGTGACTAATGCGGATTTCCCTGATGCCGGTTTGTTTGTTTTTAGAATAATTTGAATATGATGATATTTGTTCCAATACAATTTAGTCAGCTACCATCATCATCAGTGTTTAGAAACATAGACTTGTCATCATCAGTGTTTAGAAACATAGACTTCCTTGTGGAAGGGCCCACACAAGGGCCATCTAGTTTCAACCACCGCAATGGAAGAATCTTTTGCCCAATATTGGGTTGAACCCACAACCTTGAAATTAAGAGTCTCATGTTCTACCAAATTAGCTATCCCAGCTGTCAAATTTGTTCTTAACCGTCTTCTAACTGGGTACCACTGAAATGTGCATTCACTTCAACCAGTCTTGATTCGCAACTGAGGTCATTAGGTTAGCCACTAACCACCATTAACTTTCACTGTTTTATTGGTAACCTTTCTCTCACTCCCACCCCCACCGCCCCGCCATGTGACATTACCAAATGCACACAGAAAGCACAGTCATTATGTCTTAAGGTGAACCTTTGATATTTATTAATGTAACAAAAATGGGCCTTACTTGTATTTCCTGAGTGTTAAAATATGAGTCAGATGCATGTATTTTTGGAGTAACATTATTTATAAAAACTTTATAATAAATGGCTAGTTTTCCTATTACCCTTCTTATGCTTATTACTTATCATTATTCATCCATGCAAAAATGCTGACATCTTTTTGTCCTTTTGAGTGGGGCAGTGGGTGTGTGGGTTGTGGGTGTGGGTGGGTGTGCGTGTGGTTTGAGATCATAAGTGCACCCTGCAAACTATGCCTTGAATAATGGGAACTTTTTTGGGGGGTGGGGATATATGCTTGACAGTACAGTGGTACCTCGGGTTAAGTACTTAATTCGTTCTGGAGGTCCGTTCTTAACCTGAAACTGTTCTTAACCTGAAGCACCACTTTAGCTAATGGGGCCTCCTGCTGCTGCTGTGCCGCCGGAGCACGATTTCTGTTCTCATCCTGAAGCAAAGTTCTTAACCTGAAGCACTATTTCTGGGTTAGCGGGGTCTGTAACCTGAAGCGTCTGTAACCTGAAACGTATGTAACCCAAGGTACCACTGTATAAGTTGTTAAAATGCTAGCTAGATGACAAGAGAAACAGTAACTCTGTGTGTCTGTGCACGTGTGTGTGCGTGCGTGCATTTGTGTGCAGAGGGTGCCCATCGCCTCCTGATTCTCTCTTGAACAGATAGCAACCCTGATGTAAGATGCATACTTCAATGGGCAATTACCAGCTCATTCAGTTTTTGCCAGCCCTGAAATTGTCATTAAAAAAGTAAACAATGGTGTTATTTTCTAAAAGCTGAAGGACTGGATCAGGAAGAAGTTAAAAATAGCTAAGTTGAAACTGAAGTGAAATGGTATGGGTGATGAGTCAGTTGAATCATATTGAACCAGTCACAAAAATCTGATTGCATCCCTATTCCTGGCATGCAGGAATCATGTGTAAGACAAGTTCTTTCTATATGAGAGAAAGAGACAGACAGACAGACAGACAGACAGACACACACACACACACACAGAGAGAGAGAGAGAGCCAGAAATAGGATGCAAGTGGAAATAAGATGTGAGGCTTCCACTACATTGTTAAAATGGGCACAGATTTAAGATGGGAGAGAATCCTGGCGGTTGCTCAAAAGCTTTTCTTTGGCGCACATTACTTATTAGAGACTTCTAAATTGGAATGTAAGGCCTGATGTTGGGAGAGCTTGAGTCTAATATGAGGCTTCAGAGAATGACTTCAAGGAGGAAGGGCTTGTCATGCCTAGCAGACGGAGAATGCCTTGTCTTCAAAGGAAGACCCATGAATCCTGATGAAAGTCTTCTTGATCATGAAGGCATTGAACCAGGCCCAAGTTCAACAGCAGAGGGATCAGACCCCCTAGGGCCTATCTCCTAAAAACACACCATTAACTGTAAATGCTAAATGCCTCCATGCAGATAAGCAAAATGCTGGATCACTGAGCAATGTGCTAATATGTGGGAACCAGCCCTTTCACTATTATAAAGGCTCCAAATATTTTCACCAGTTGTTATTCTCATAAGGGAATGCCAAGGAGTAAATTCTGGAAGACAAAAAATTGCCTTAAACCAGGAGTAGCTAAGCGTTGGCCTTCCAGATGTTTGAAGACTTCTACAGCTCCCGTTATCCTGACCCTTGGCTATGTCCAACCACATCTGGGCAGCCACAGCTTAGCCACCACTGCTTTAAACAGAGTTAGACTATTGGTCCATCTAGCTCAGTACGTCCTACACTGGTTGGCAGTGGCTTGTCTGGATTCCAGACAGGAGTCTTTCCCAGACCTACTGGGAGATGTCTGGATTGAATTGAATTGGGGACCAGTACTCTATCGCTGAGCTATGGTCTTTTTCCTGAGTTGTAGGCATCTCTATGACCTTTGCAGTGCAAACAAGAGATTTATGCAGGATGATAGTTGCTGTGCGGTTGAGTAATCTCTGGCTGTCTTTGATGTGCCTAATGAAAGTGGTGACCTAACTTGTGGATTGGCCTGGTGCCATTTGTAGCATATGGCCCTCCAGGCCTTGAATATAGGACAGTCAAAAGATCATTCAGGAGCCAGCAAATCTTTGAACAGAGACTTCTCCAATTCAGCAGTGGCCAAAGCACTGGCTGTGTGTTGTCAAATGGTTAACAGGATATACCCCAACTTCTCCAGCTCATAGCAGGATTAACGTTGAAAATCAAAGCAAGACTTTGGAGTGCACTTAGCTTAGAGGTCAGGGGAATCTGGATTTGCCCACGCTCTTTTGTAGAATTGGCTAAAAATCATTTTGTGGGATTACAGTTTCTATTAAATAGAATGGGTATTTGGGAAACACGTTTGCTTCAATAATAATAATAATGATGAAGGAAACTCTAATGTTTCCTGATACTTCACTTCATTAAAACCCAGTTGCAGCATCCCCAACTCAACAAGGTTACTTTATGACCCATATTACTGATTAGTCTGATTCATAATTAATTTTAATATGAGGACTTGCATAGCCCAATTGGCTGGAATCCAGGCAAGGTTTCCTATGACCCGAGAGGTTACTGACTACCAGATGTTGTACACTTGGAGTAAAATGAGCTGGCACTTTCAATCCAGTGCCTCTTGGCAGGTTAAGCATTTACCTTGGGACAACAATATTCTGGAAACACTTGGTTACTTGAGTGGGGTGACAGCACGGCAGTGGTGGGTGTGGCCACCCCACACGCTTGTTCTCTCTCTCACACAGGACATTGCCTGCATACACCCCTCAACTGATCGACATAGTTCAGCTGAGATGGGGGGAGCAGTTATAACCCCACTCACAAAATGTTCAATCTGGTGACTGGCAAGAGGGACACACTGAGTTGGGCAGAGAGGTTTGAACCTCTCGGCTCTCCCTTGCGCACTGTCTATGCTGCTGGGGGGTGGGGGAGCTTGAGAACCCCTAAAAAATTGTGCTAGCTGCCCCTTGTCAACTGCCCCTTGACATAAATGACTGAAACACACAGAGCCGACCCACCCATTAGGCAGGGGGAAGAAGCTACCTCAGGTGGCAAATGTGCAAAAGGCAGTGTCCCAGCTGCCCAGTGTGTGGCATTGCTGCTCATCTTCCCTGCCACTGGTGTGGAGAAGAAAAGCAGTAAAATTTTGCGGAAAGCCCCTGCTGAATTCGGCAAGAGGGAGGTGTTCCAGCTTGTGGTGTTGCCGCTTGTCTTCCTCACCCCTGGGACACAGGAGACGAGCTGCAAGGCCTTGCAAAATGCCCCCGTCTCATCAAATTTTGGCAAGGGGGTTCTGGCAGCAGCGGACATGGTGTGACAAGGTGGCAAGAGGCAGCACATTCCCATTTCACCTCAGGAGGAGGGAAGAACTTGCCCTGGGCATGCTGGGTGCAGAACATCTCTGGATCTGTCTACTAGGAGGCGTAGCTTTGTCGTTCTAGTCCCTGCTGTAGCGCATCAGGTCTGAGTGGCACCCCACCCCCTTTGGAGGCTCTGCTTCAACCTTGCTCCTAATAAACCGTACGTCACCTTTAAGCATAAACACATTATGCCCTTACCTGTGAAAGGGAGCAAAGCCAGTGATGTCTTGAATGTCTGAGCAATGGGGAAAAAGGAGGGAGGTCAAAGCTCATTCTAATTATTCATACAAGACCAGACATTGTGCTTCATGAATCATTCAGAACAAGCCCTACTATAATCTGCTTCTTGATTATATCTCTTGGATGCTGTGCCGGATTTTCCCTTCTCCTCCAGTTAATTTTCTTAGTGATAAGGCTCTTTGTTCCATACCTGGGCTCATATTCCCTTTCCTGCCCTGGAACATGCATCCCTATTGCTTTTGACCTTCTTTAATCATTGCGAATATGAGCTGTTTTTTAATTGAAGGGAACATGTCTTCTTCAAGGGCCAGATGGTTGCACGCACCCGTTGCTATTGATTTCCCATTAGCCAAAGCTTTGAATTAATTTAATATATTTCCATCTCGGCATGTGAGCTTCAGCACTTGCCGTGTTTAATTTAGTCTTGGCCCAATTACACAGGTCCATATAGTTAAATAATGGAGGTCAGAGGGCACGAAACGGCAGATTTCTTCCTCTTGACTTAGTGGCAGCCAACAGTTGCCATAATCTTCACGCATCTTCTCAAAAGTTGACACCAGGATCTATAGCTGCATCATGCCCTTTCTTCATCTATGCCTCTTCCTTTATTTTTCAGTGCATGGCTCTTTCCTTATAATTCCCAACTGTCTCAGATCGCCCATATTCATCACTTTCTGTGTGCTTTTCCCTTTGTGCCCCCTACTTCTGTTGACTTACAGCTATAGTTTATTTTCCCCCAGATCAGCAAACACTGTGATGGATACCCATTTGCTACCAGCATGGAGGCCTTTCCTTCTTAATTAGAAGCCGTGACGCAGCTCTCCAGGCGCAACAGGCTGCTGAGTCACCTTTCTCAATATCTCTCCTTCACTGAAAATGGATAAATGTGGCTTTGTTTATCGAAGCTCCGGAGGAAAAGTTTCTGTTCACTCTGTAAGCTTTTAAAGGGGACCAAAAGGATCGGAAGCGTTTGTAACGTGAGCAAAACAAGAAAGAGAAGCCTGAAGTGTTTCTAAAGGTGACCTTGCTTCATTTAGTAAAGCACATTCCTTGCTGTGAGTGAGAGAGGGTTGATTTCAAACACAGAGAGAGAGCACTTGGGTTTCATCACTTGGTAACTTACTGCATCTTGTTGACCCAACTATTCTCATGGGCCAGATCTACACATGCAGAAGAACGAGGCGGCAGAGTCATCCTAAGGGGGGAGCGTGAACTCCTACCATTTCACATATGGTGTTTCTGAAGCCTTTCCTTGGCATTTGATTGACCCTGCATTTTGAAATAAAAATAGAAGACACCAATATGAGTTGCACTTATGTAAAGCAACTGATTGCCTGTCTTGCCATCTATGGCCTGGGGAGAACCTGTCGTTGTCCCCATCCCCTCCAGTCGGTAAGCCTTGGGAACTAGGAATACTGCCAGCTCTCCAGGGATCCCCTACAACAGTTCATCCTCTCTGGTTGCATTGAGGAGACCTCCTTTCACCATCATACATTTAACTGTATGCCACCTTTCCACAACAACAGTGGTTCAAAAACAAGGCCAATAAGCAGTCCCAGTTGAACAGCTCAAGTATGAATGGGGGAGAGAAAAATGCCTGACACAGAAATAAAACGGTGGCATTTAAAAGCCAAAATGCTGGTGTTCGTTATCCCTAAAGGTGTTCCACAGAGCTTCGCCACAATTTGCTTACATCTGTAAGATAGAAGCCACACCCCGCACCTGTGGCAGCCCTTCTTCCCAGCTCTCACCTGGGTCTCTTTAAACACTGCAGTGCTTCAGATAGCTCTTCTCTATACCTTGCTCTCTTCCCACCCAACCTCCACTGAGCCTGCTAGCTGTGGCTCCAAGTTGAGGACTAAGCAGCCAAACGATCTCAAACAGGCCAGTTTGAAGTATTCCCCAGCTACATTAGTGCACAGTAAGTGAAAAAGGGTTCCAGGCCTATAATGCACACCCTTCAACATTTTTGTGATGAAAATAGGGGTGTCCTATTCTATCATCATCATCATCATCATACCCTGCCCATCTGACTGGGTTGCCCCAGCCACTCTGGGTGGCTTCCAGCACATATAAAAACATAATAAAACATTAAACATTTTAAAAAAATCTTTATACAGGGCTGCCTTCAGATGTCTTCTAAAGGTTGTATAGTTACTTATCTCATTAGTTTGTGGGTCACATAACTTCATACCCTCCATCATTTCTGAAGGTTCAGGTACAGTGCTGGTGTTGTCCTATTGGAGAGTGGGTTTTGTTTTGTTTTTTAAAAAACCATTTCCCCTTGTATATTTGATCAAAATATACATTGAGAAACATGGGTAAGTTGAAACAATAAATTGTAATGTCTTCATGAGACAGATAGTGTTAATTGATCTTCATTTTTCTTTTTTTAAACCTTGCTTGCTATCTTAATAAATAGGGAGGCAATAATCCATCCTTATCAGGAAAGTAGTTTTTCCCTGCCACCGATATTTTAGGAGGTGAGTCTTAAAGCCCATTATGGATAGCGAAACAAGATAATGTAGTTTAAGTGCACAACCTTAAGATGCAGAGATTGACAGCACCGATTGTATATGTAACAGCAGCCTTTTAAAATGCATATTTATCTCCTACTTGGCTGTCGGCAAGACCACTATGTATAGTACTGATGCGCCAAACTCCTCTTGAATTTTGTACTGCTTCAAGAATTCATTACCCTGCCAACTCAGTCTGGGTTGTTCTGATTTCCTGACATGCATATCTCTGCTCCCTTTCTTCAATGACTCTCCTCTACTTTTTGAGTTGCTTCTATCTCATTATGTGTTGGATGCTTCATGCTGCTCTCATGTGCCCAACAACAATCAACAGGGACATTAATGATCAAAACTCCCTCCACTGTTGGCCACCAAACTCAGAGCCACAAATGAGGGGGGTGGGGGAGCACATGATTTGCATGTGTGATATTCCAGGTCTAGCATGTGGTCTCACCAGTACTAGATGATTTCTGCCTGAGACTATGAGAAGCTGGAGCCTATCACAGTTAACAGACTGGGACTAAAAAGGGAGGGAGGGAGCCGGCGTTTGTCTGCAGACAGTTTTTCTGGGTCACGTGGCCAGCATGACTACGCTGCTTCTGGCGCAATGGAACACCAAAAGCAGAGCAGCGCACAGAAACGCTGTTTACCTTCCCGCTGGAGCGGTACCTATTTATCTACTTGCACTTTTTTGGCGTGCTTTCGAACTGCTAGGTTGGCAGGAGCTGGGGCCAAGCAACGGGAGCTCAACCCATTGCGGGGATTCGAACTGCTGAACTTCTGATTGGCAAGCCCAAGAGGCTCAGTGGTTTAGACCACAGCGCCCCAGGATTGGGACTAGATAGCCCATTGTTCTGATTTGTTATGAAGGCTCTGGTTGATTAAAGCTCTGCTGACATGAGTTCATGGTCCAATTGAAAGTGAAGTGGTAAGAAAACCAGAGAGCTAGAATTTGATTATTGGAATTGCAAAACACAGCTTTCCTAAGCTTTATTTCCCACTCCTTAAATGCCTTTAAAACCTATGTTCATGTTACTATAATCTAGAATGGAGAACTTGGCACACTCATGGTTTGGTGTCACAAATGCCACCATCCAATAAAGAAACCCTTTCACCAAGCAGATCTAGCTATGTGTTTAACAAATCAGACTAAATTATTGCATTTACTAATTGTAAACCCACTGTTTTTACCAGTGCGGAGAGAGCAATTAAACCACAGCTGAGTAGTGCATTAATTAGGCTTACAAGTGTCCCAGTGCAGAAAATAGTAGCCAGTAATCACTATGTAGAGGGGCTGAACACAAGAGAGGTGCAGACATCCTATGGGGGTGGGGCGTGACTAAAAAATAGAAGATTGTTAGATTGTAGAAATGAGGAGGTATGTGGGGGATACACACACACACACACACACACACACAATTGGAAAGTGTACAGATGAAGAAATACATGACAAAGTATTTTAGAAGTTATATATCGATTATTGAGAAACAAATATGATTGTAAAATCAGTATGTTGCAGGGGAGGTTGCGGGGGGGGGCAGTGTAACACAGACAGTGTTTTGTCAGTTTTGTTTTGATGGTATCCTTGACTTGATTGGATCTGTGCCTAAAAATTATAAAGTTCTGTTGTTATATAAAATGTAAAATAAGCTTTTACCTAACCAGAATGACCTGGATAAATTCAATTCTTACACTGCCAATCTCTAAGTTATATCAGCCTTTATAGAAACATATATATGTATATATGTGTGTGTGTGTGTGTGTGTGTGTGTATACACACGCACACGCGCACACACACACACACACACACACACACGTATACAGATGATAGATAGATAGATAGATACAGGATAACAGAAGGGTATTCCTCAAGTGGTGGTAACATGTGACAATAAATGCTCTTACTGAAGTTCCTGTTGAAAGGGCATTAAAGAAATAATGGAGAATAAAGCTATCAGTGACTGCTGATGACTGCTCATTGCCTCTGAATGCCAGGTACTCGGGTTCATGAGTAAGAGAGGGTTGGTGTACTCATGTCTTGCTTGCAGGCTTCCCATAGATATTTGACCTCTATGGGAAAAACAATGGTGGCCTTTGATTTGATCCAGCAGGACTCTTCTTATCCCTCTCTCACACAGGAAAGGTGTCATACAGAGCAAAGTGACACCTCATTTTAACATGCTGGTTGCTGAAAAATTTGCTTTATTGAATCACATTTGTCCCCTTCCCTCCCCACAAAACTGAAAAGCAGGTGATCATTGTATTTGCTTCTATGCTCTGGATAGAAGCTAGTTCTCTTTCTTTAAAGAGACCTAATGCATTGTAGTTTACCAACATCTGTAAGAGTGGATGATCCAGTTGGGCCACTGTAGAAGCTACATGTTTTGACATCCCTACTTTTGTTGAATGGTTTTAGGGTCAAATCACATGCTATAATTAACAAAAAGGGTACAGCTACATCTCTTGTTTTTCTTGCTGAGTGTGGGGAGCTTCTGTGCATATTTCTGCTAGATGGAAGAGAAAATCACCCTCAACTATCCTTTAGTGACTTAAGAGAACACATACTGGTTTGACCAAACCACAGTGTGTTGTTACATCTGCATAAGCAAACTAGGCTTGCAGCAACCTGACCAAACAATCATTCATTATTGTTTTATATTATGCAGTGAGCCAACTTGAAAGGGAGGACATAAATTGCCATAAAGAATAATAAATTAACTAACCAACCAACCAACCAACCAACCAACCATTGAGGGTTATAAACTGTGGTTTGACAAAACCAGGATGTTTTCTATTAAAGGCCAAACCAGACTGGACAGTATTCAAGTCCGTAGCTCTGTCATTCAAGCAGAAGCCCTCTGCTGACAGGACACAGCTGAATCCTGCCCAATGACAGGTCCAAGCCCATGCAGTGAGCTTTGTGGCTGAGTGTAAATTTGAACCCAGGACTCACAGGTTTAAGTTTGATGCTCTGAGATCTGTACCTTTGTGAAGAGAGACAAAGGCTGTAAGAAGAATTTTCATCTCCCATGAAACTCATCCTGAATTCAGGGGGAAATGCCATGACGGTTAAGCTAAACAAATAATATTAGTTTGTGAGTTATGCCTTGTGAGTTGCTGGAAGTGACCCTTCCTTCTTCAAAGAGGCCTTTTCTGCAGCATTTCCTTGCCTTCTTTTTCTAAAAAGGTTAGAATGCAAGAACAGAGATAAAAACAGCTGCCAAGAGATGTGAGCAACCGCACTAAGGAATTTCAATGATTTGACTTTCTAACAACTTGCTTACTCCATTCTGCTTCTGGTAGCAAATATGAGCTGCTGTTGAAGTCCACAGTGTCTCTTCACATGAGGATATATATATCATATGTTATGATGGGTTTCCGTCCAACTCGAGCGGTATATTAACAGTGGATTACTGGATATGGTCCAGTGAGAGAGGTTGGATAGACAAGAAACTGTGCTCCGCTCAGTAATGGGAGAATGTCAGGCAGGAGACTTGGTACAAACAAACAGTATTTTGCTTTTCTAAGGGCTGGATGCTGTGAGAAGTCTGTGTCGCTCTTCTGCCAAGTGCCCACTTCACTTTCAGTAATCTTACGTTTGTCCCTTGATGCTTAACAAATCAATCAAGTTAAAAATTGCCTTCCCAAGTTCACTGTGACCTCTGACGGGCAGAGAGGCTGCTTGTTTTAGACACCCTTCAGTCATTTCCAGATCTTGCTGGGCTAAAAAACAAATAAACCTGCTATGTATTTTGGAAAGTTGTTTGCTTGTTGGTTATGCATTTGGACTCCTCTTAAGATATTGTAACCAAATTTTGCATGGTGGTTCCTCAGATCAAAGAGAAGGTTTTAATCTATCTTTGGATACAATAGGCTGTCATTTTGAGTCATGATGATGGTCTTTGTCTCTTGGGCCTGCCAGCTTGATGGATCATGATGACAAAACTGTGAATTGGGCATCTGTGGCTGATCTCAGGGCCCATGAAAGGTTTTTTGGTGGAGAAGGGGAAGAGGCTTCAGATAACCTAGTCCCAAACTGTATTGGGCCTTAAATGATACCCCCATGCAATTTTATTGTTTTACATGTGACCTTTTGGAGAGTTAATTTCCATTTGAATCCTGCATATTTTGAATATTCCTCCCCACACTGCAAACAGCTTGTTTTCCGGAGGGTGAATTGTGCCTCAATAGATTATCTTGAATTGTCATCTTTCTATGGTGCCTCAGCTGAAGAAGATACTGAAATAATGGTCCTCTCCATCCCCTTCAATGATAATCTGCTGTAATTAATAAATTGTTCATCTTCAAAGTAATCCTCATGTCTAATTATTGGTAGCTTAATCCATTCTTTAAAAAAAATAAAAAATCACCCACCATGTTCTGATTGAAATCTTTTGAAAAGAATAGTTCTGCTAGAGACGAGATTGAAGAACTTACTACAGAATTGTACTTCTTTCAGTCCTCCTTTAGCACTAAAATTTCCAGCACTGTTTCCCTATTTCTGCAGATTATAATAAATACCAGGAGGCTTTGTCACCCACAAAACCACAGGGAGATAAATTAATCCTTTTTAATCCCCCCCAATAAAATCTAACCCTGGGTTTATTTGTCTGTAATTTGATTGGTTTTCTGCCTGGGGTATGTCTCACCTCTATGTGCTTTTCATACAAATTGCCTATAAACCAATGGGACAGATTAAACTTGTGTTTTTTTTAAAAAAAATTCTAAAACATGAAATCTGATATGGTTCCTGTTTTGTGGAGAAAACCCCAAAATTTGCAAGCTTTCCAGGACCTATTTGCCTGTAATTTGGAAGGTGTTACCAGTATCTTGTCCAATGGGAACTTCCACAGAGTCCTCCTCTGTGGAATAGTTGTGGGACCATGCAGAGAACCACCATGCAGATAACCCAGTGCAACTGGGTCCCTTTGAGAACCTGCTTTGGTTCAAAGGGATCCTAAAATCTCTGGTCTCATGGGCATCGCATCTGTGTTTCTGATAACCTCTCCAACCACACTGGACCCCTGAGTCAAGTGCAAAGGAGGCTATGGAGCAAGCAGTGGAAACCCAAGAGGCACTGGCCACCTTGCCTCTGCTGCCAGCAGAGAAGCAGCAGCGGCACCGGTTTCTGCTGAGATCTCGCCGAGATCTCGTGAGACCTTGCCAGAAGCTGCTGCTGCTACTACTGGCGCTTCACCGGCACTGCTGTGTGATACAGGTAAAAGAGGTGCGGTGCTGCTGGCATGGGAGCAGTGATGAGGGAGCAGGAAGTGGTGAAACAGCACACTGCCCCATGGCTGCTCACAAACATCGTAACACATTTTATTCCTGCAGTGGGGGCAAAATAAACTGGGAGGGAGTAGTGACTCTGTTGCGGAGCACTTGATTTGCATGCAGAAGTTCCCAGAGCTCATCCCTGGTATCTTTTGTTAAAAAGATCAAGTAGTGTCAGTGATAGGAAAGGGCGCTGGAGAGCTACTTCCATTCAGAGTAGACAATTTTGGGCTAGATCGTCTGACCTGGTGTTCTGTGCTAGAAATGTGCTGGTGGATAGTGGTGTTTCTTTGGAAAGGAAACTCAGTAGCTGAGCACATGCAATGCAAACCAAATTATCCCAGATTCTTCTTTTTTTTTAATGTATTACTTTTCCATTTAAATGTATATAATCACATCATTATTATCCACTTTACTTCTCTGGCTCTTTAGAGCCTGTCAACTTCCTTCCCTCCCACCTTTTGACTTTCAAAACTAACCTTTATATTACAGCATTTTCTATGTTTTCCAATTCTAATGTAACTCTTTACTAAATACCTCAAAATGTAAATAAATATAGAAAGGTAAAAAAATTCTCATGGCAAGTCTTCAGCTAACCCTACTAGTGTTGTTAATTGCTTACAATGATCTTTCAAATAGTGAATAAATTTACTCAGTGCTTCCGGAATACTTCATCGTGCTGGTTTCGGGATTTTTCCCGTCAGCTTCGCCAGTTCCACAAAGTCCATCATTTTCATCTGCCACTCTTCTTTCGTTGGTATTTCTTGTTGTTTCCAATTTGGGGCTAAAAGGATTCTTGCCGCTGTTGTAGCTTACATGAACAGCATTTTATCTTTTTTTGGTATCTCTTTACCTACTATACCCTGGTTCTTTTAACAAAAGTGTTTTTAAACATTTTCTTTAACTCATTATATATCATTGCCCAGAAAGCCTTTACTTCTTTACAAGTCCACCACATATGGTAAAAGATACCTTCCTTGTCTCTGCATTTCCAACACTTGTTAGATCAAATTATCCCAGGTTCAGTCCCCAACATCTCCAGATATGGGTTGGTAAAGACTTCTCTCTGGGATGCTAAAGATCCCCTGCCAGTCAGTATAAACATAGGACAGATTCACACTATATACATTTTAAGTACATCCAACACATATTCAAAGCACATGACTTCCTGCCAAAGAACACTGGGAACTGTAGTTTGCTAAGGGTGCTGGGAATTGTAGCTTTGTGGGGGGGGGACTGCAGCTGCCAGGATTCTTTGGGGAAGGTCATGTGTGTTAATGTGTAAGTTTATGCATGCAGGGGAAAAGGACAGGAAAGGGATAAGTTAGGTGTGCTGGTTAATTTTCGTGTTTTTTTGGGTGTGTTTTTCCTGCACCTGCACCTGCACCTGGTTAAACAGGTGTGAGTGAGTCAGCAAGCATGTGAGAGTGACTCAGCACAATCTGAAGTATACAAACACTGGCTTTTGAAGCAAGTTTGGTCTTCACCCCTGTCCTGAGCCTAGTCTGTGTTGGGACTCTGCAAGGAGTCTATATGCTGGTGGAAGGACTGTACAGTATACTACAACTATATGTAACCTATAAGCTGAGGAACTGCATTATACTGTCAGTGAAGGGACTGATCCTACCTAGAACTGCCTGGTGTTTTTCTGTTCCATTGGCACACTCTGCTGGTATGTTGAATGAGCACTCTGCACATGCCCCAACAAGGTGCTTTAAATGTGCGCTGGATGTGTTTTTAATGTGCGGTGTGGATCAGCCTTACTGAGTGAGACCAATAGTCTGTATATAAAGCGCGTTGTCTGCTTCTTCGTTAATTGCTGACGGGCAGCAATCCCTGCTCATTCCACTCTTTAGTCATGAACCTGCTTACAATTCTCCTCCTTGCTGAGAAGAACTGTAAGTCCTGTGGAGTCTCTCTCTTCTTTTTAGTAAGAGGATTGTGTGGAGCTGTTTGCCTACTTTAAATGGCTCCATTCATTCTCCCTCCTCTTTTATTATCTCTTATTATCTCTGTTATTTCCTCAAGAAAAGAAATATTAGGTGTGATATAGGACAACTTTGATAGTTCAGCTTTTATCAGTTCACAAAACACTTTTTTTCCCCTGGTTAAAAAACCCCATACAATGATATTTCAACATATGTGGCACTGCGTTAGGTAATAAACCACAAATGAAACAGAAGATATCTCCCCAGTACATTTATACCAAATGCGGCATTGCATTTTACATCTATAATCTTTTAGAATCCTACACAGAGGCACCTTTTCATTCGTAGATAAGTAGGCTGGCACTTTCATTTTTCTAGTTAAAAACTGAGAAGCATTTTACTGCAAAAATCTAAGATATGTATGAATATATAGAACATTAGTTTAGAAGAAGGAAAGAAACATTGGCCATTACAAATGGGTCATAGAATCATAGAATTGTAGAGTTGGTAGGGACCCCAAGAGTTATCTAGTTCAACCCCCTGCGATGCAGGAATCTCAACTAAAGTATCCATGACAGATGGCCATCCAGCCTCTGCTTGAAAGCCTCCAAGAAGGGAGAGCCCACAACCTCTGAACTGTCAGAAAGTTATTCCTGATGTTTAGTCGGAATCTCCTTTCTTGTAACTTGAAGCCATTGGTTTGAATCCTATCCTCCAGAACAGGAGAAAATACAGTGGTACCTTGCGTTACAAGGGACGCGGGTGGCGCTGTGGGTTAAACCACAGAGCCGAGGACTTGCCAATCAGAAGGTCGGCAGTTCGAATCCCCGCAACGGGGTAAGCTCCCGTTGCTTTGTCCCTGCTCCTGCCAACCTAGCAGTTCGAAAACACATCAAAGTGCAAGTAAATAAATAGGTACCACTCTGGCGGGAAGGTAAACGGCGTTTCCGTGCGCTGCTCTGGTTCGCCAGAAGCGGCTTAGTCATGCTGGCCACATGACCCGGAAGCTGCACGCCGGCTCCCTCGGCCAATAAAGTGAGATGAGCGCTGCAACCCCAGAGTTGGTCACGACTGGACCTAATGGTCAGGGGTCCCTTTACCTTTACCTTTACCTTGGGTTACAGACGCTTCAGGTTACAGACTTCGCTAACCAAGAAATAGTACCTCAAGTTAAGAACTTTGCTTCAGGATGAGAATAGAAATCGTGCTCTGGCGGTGCTGTGGCAGCGGGAGGCCCCATTAGCTAACGTGGTGCTTCAGGTTAAGAACAGTTTCAGGTTAAGAACGCACCTCCAGAACGAATTAAGTTCTTAACCCGAGGTACCACTGTAACTTGGTTCCCTTTTCCATGGGACAGCCTTTGAGATATTTGAAGTTGGCTGCCAATGAGTAGTTCTGAGCTGATGGCTTTTCCATCCGTCTCACCTGTACAGCAAAGACAGTAGGAGGAGCACCAAAACTCTGACAGCCTAGAGGTAGCTGTGGGGTTGAGGTAGGGAAAAAACATAGACAGGTGCCAAGGCTAGGCACTGTGCCCTAGCAATAAGAGGAATACGTCTCTTGGCGCAGCTCAGGCCTGGATCGGATCACCAGAAATAGGTGGCGGGGGGGATAAAGTAAACAGCAGGGTGGAGACAGGAATATGAATGGAAGGTAAAGCTTAGATGAAGAGAGATGAGGGAGATGGACTGAAGTAAAGAAAGCAGGAGCTGGAGCGTCAGGAGCCAACAGGGGCCCCTATTGCCACCAGCCTTTTCTTGCTTAAGACTTCTTAAGCTGTCATTGACTAGAACATTGCCTTGTACCAAGTGGGACTGTTGATACATTTTTGTGCAGTCTTGTCTACTCTGACAATACTTCTTGCATATAAGTCTGAAATTATAACCTATGATGATTTCAGAAGAAAATTATGTTGTTCCAATTATGTTTGGTTTTGTTGTTGTTTAGTCGTTTAGTTGTGTCCGACTCTTCGTGACCCCATGGACCAGAGCACGCCAGGCACTTCTGTCTTCCACTGCCTCCCGCAGTTTTGGTCAAACTCATGCTGGTAGCTTCGAGAACACTATCCAACCATCTCATCCTCTGTCGTCCCCTTCTCCTTGTGCCCTCCATCTTTCCCAACATCAGGGTCTTTTCCAGGGAGTCTTCTCTTCTCATGAGGTGGCCAAAGTATTGGAGCCTCAGCTTCACAATCTGTCATTCCAGTGAGCACTCAGGGCTGATTTCCTTAACAATGGATAGGTTCGTTCTTCTTGCAGTCCATGGGACTCTCAAGAGTCTCCTCCAGCACCATAATTCAAAAGCCTCAATTCTTCGGCGATCAGCCTTCTTTATGGTCCAGCTCTCACTTCCATACATCACTACTGGGAAAACCATAGCTTTTACTATATGGACCTTTGTTGGCAAGGTGATGTCTCTACTTTTTAAGATGCTGTCTAGGTTTGCCATTGCTTTTCTCCCAAGAAGCAGGCATCTTTTAATTTCGTGGCTGATGTCACCATCTGCAGTGATCATGGAGCCCAAGAAAGTAAAATCTCTCACTGCCTCCATTTCTTCCCCATCTATTTGCCAGGAGGTGATGGGACCAGTGGCCATGATCTTCGTTTTTTTGATGTTGAGCTTCAAACCATATTTTGCACTCTCCTCTTTCACCCTCATTAAAAGGTTCTTTAATTTAATTTAATAATGTTTGGTTTATATATATATTAAAAGCATTATGATTGTGCATGCGCTCAAACACACTCGTTCTTAATGGCTGGATTACAGTTTTATTCCTTTTGATAACAGTTATATTTCAATAGCTTTGACTATTCTAAAAGATTACTGTATGTTACAGTGGAACCTCGGGTTACAGACACTTCAAGTTACAGACACTTCAGGTTACAGACTCCGCTAACCCAGAAATAGTAGCTCAGGTTAAGAACGTTGCTTCAGGATGAGAACAGAAATCGTGCTCCGGTGGAGCGACAGCAGTGGGAGGCCCCATTAACTAAAGTGGTACCTCAGGTTAAGAACAGTTTCAGGTTAAGAACGGACCTCCAGAACAAATTAGGTTCTTAACCCGAGGTACCACTGTATTTTGATTTGCGCCAATCGTCGACTTTTTGCTGTCTTTGAATTATGTAGAGATTTTTGCTCCAGAAGCAACCAGGTGTTCTGAAACTTGGACTGGATCAAACGCATGAGATTTGGCTTGACTCCTAGCCCTGTGTGGACATGAGACAGCCTTTCTCTAAGAGCTCAGTGCCAGACACGCCTATTCCAATTGGTAAGCGAGAAGTCAGATGATGTTTTCCAGCTCCTGCTATAGTTGACTGAGCTGCCACTATGAGAAAAATAATGAGGTCTTTATGGAGCAACTTGAACTGCAATGGAAACCTTGAACTTTGCTTCTTACTGAGTCTATGGAAACCAAGGCTGCTGAGCTGCCCCCAGACACATCAGAGGGGATAGGACCCCTGTAAGTAGTAGGATTAGCAAGAGTGGGGGTGCAAAAGGACTGGCACCAGCTTCTCATTTATTCCATAGTAACATGAAACTCCAGATCCTTTCTCCAATGGCATTCCCCCACTCCCAGCTCAGTGCGACAAAGTTATGTTGCTGATGCCGCTGCTGCGTTTTATGTATTATTTATTAGACATTGTAGCCGAAGTGGACTCTGTTTCTCCTAATCTTGCAAATGTTAACATTGCCACACGCATATCAATGTTCACGTCGCAGAATGCAATCCAGTTTGTGAACATCATAGTTCCTTTATTATTATTATTACCATTTGTAGTCACCTTCTACATTTGAAGAGCGGCAAGGCTTGATTACACAGCCGAATTTACCGGCAGGGAACCGTTCCATTTTTAATGCATGCGCCCTGCTTACGACGCAATGGAGACTATGACTGCTCTCTATAGCAGCTTGATTCAGAGCATAAATAATTGTTGTCTTACAAGCAGTCAGCCCACTTCAATCTAACCAGACACGTCAGTGGGCCTGGTTTATACACTTTAGCAAGGATGGCATACACCCCTCCCCTCTTCAATGTACAGTGGTACCTCGGGTTAAGTACTTAATTCGTTCTGAGGTCCGTTCTTAACCTGAAAGTGTTCTTAACCTGAAGCACCACTTTAGCTAATGGGGCCTCCTGCTGCCGCCGCACTGCTGGACCATGATTTCTGTTCTCATCCTGAAGCAAAGTTCTTACCCTGAGGTACTATTTCTGGGTTAGCGAAGTCTTTAACCTGAAGCGTATGTAACCTGAAGTGTATGTAACCCGAGGTACCACTGTATGTGATATGCAAGGTGGTTTCTCCATGCAGGGATCCCAGTTACCAACTTCCTGTGCCCTCCCACCAGATATCAAAGAGAATAACAACTACCAGACTTTTAGAAGACATCTGAAGGCAGCCCTGTTTAGGGAAGCTTTTAATGCTTAATAGACTATTGTGTTTTAATATTTTGTTGGAAGCTGCCCAGAGTAGCTGGGGAAACCCAGCCATATGGGCGGAGTATAAATAATAAATTATTATTATTATTATTATTATTATTATTATTATTATTATTATTATTAGGAAGCAGGTATGCTTACTGTGCATAGGGGTGTCCACATGGAAGGCCCACCTCCTATGTATGGATGTGCAAAGCAGAGGACAACAAAACTAGCCCCCTCCTCTGTGTGTCAATTTATTTCATTTCTACTTTCCTTTCCTCCAAGGAAAGGAACTGAGTCCTTTCCCCCCACCCAATCTTATCCTCACATCAATCCTGTCAAATAAGTTAGGCTGAGAGACGAGGAGTGTGTCAGTGTCACCCAGTGAGCTTCATAGCTGAATGGGGATTTAAACCTGGATCTCCCTGGTCCAAGCCAGACACTCATAACAAGCACAACACAGTGGCTCCCTAGAAAGCATTTTGCAGGTCTGAAGCAGAGGAAAAACCTGTTCTCTGTAGCTAGCCGAGCATAGTGATTGCACCCGAATTTCAGACATTTCTGAGGGCTAACAGACAAAATTCCTGAGCTGTAGGATCCTCCCCAGATCCTCTCATGTACCTCCAGATGTTTAAAATAAAATACCTCTGCATCACTGTGACAGACCGGCATGGCTAGCTGCAGTGATGGATATATGAGCCAAGGAGGTTAATCTCTTTCCATTTTTCACCCTTACATATTTGTTTCAACTATTCCTTTCCGCCCTCTTCACTGCCTCAAGGTGGCCAATTAATCTTATGTTCCTTCCTTTCTACCAGGAGAACAACTGCAGATATGTCTCGTCGTTCTCCACAAAGGTGTGTGAACAGGTCCCATATTTTGAAAGCGTGCCAAGACATGCACACACCACAGAAACCCACTTTGCTTTAAAGAGACCCTTCTGAGAATTTCTATCTCTACTGTACCCCAACTTCTTAAGCCTAGGAATAAAGGTCCTTGAGTAGACTTTGAATCAAAGTCGTTTTTATCAAGATAATAGAGGGATTTTCTATAGGAGGAGTATGGCTCTATCCTTCTTCAAAGTGGGTGAAGTTCACTGCTTCTAAGATTTAATTCAATGATCTTTTGAAAGAAAGTGCTGTCCTGCCAAAGCTACTTCCCTCAATGAAATCTTTCTACTCTTTCCAGAAATGAAAGACTTTTTGCATTTGCAGAATGCAAAGCTTTGTTTTGGGGCCACCTGAAATAAGCAACCAGGAGCAAGTTCCCGTGTTTGTCAAGAAACACGCTCAGCAAAAACTGAGAGCCACAGTCCTCTTTTCTACACCCTCCACTTGTGTTTTCTTGTCACAGAGGATTACTTCCATCATTTCTAGATTGAACGTTAATGAATCTGGGAGATTTTTATGTGGGATTGTGATTCTGCCTCCTTTAAGAAAAGAAAGAAATAGCTTTAGTCATCCTTTCAGCAAAAAGTCAACAGGAGAGATTTTTAACTTGGGGAGGGGTAAGGAGATTGAAATCCTCTATTGTATTTATTTGAGATGCTCTGTCATAATTATCTACTCATGTACAAAGAAAATCCATTTACAATTAATCAGTTTGAAGTTTCACTCTCCATTTTTTTTTAAATGATTATCCAATTCATAATAGTACACAATATGCATTCTGCAGCTGTCATTTCTTTGTGGGAAGAGAGATTGTTAATGTTCATTCTGCACACGAATAAGAGGCCTTCTGTCGTCATGTTAAAATAGCTACTCTGCAGAGGCATGTGAGTTTTCCTCATGAACCGTACAAAGCTTGTAAGGCTTAATCAGTTTAAAGATAACATGATCTTGGAAGTGGTTTTATATATTTGCTCTCTGTGTGCATGTAAACATGCGCATGTGGCGCATGGGCGCCCATGTGCTTTGAGGCTATTCTTTCCTCTTTCAAAAAAGGATTTTATTTTCTTTGTTATCGCTTGCAATCACTGTTCCATGTAATAAGCTGGAAAGAGCTGTGTTCCTTCCTCATGGCAAAAATATTTGATCGGCTACATCTGTATCCTGCCATGTGTTTGCAGTGCACTGTTATAAATAAGGTGGGCGCTCTCCATCTGTTATACTGCAATGCAGGCTTTTCCTGGGAAGTGTCACTTTTAAAGACGGTGATGGATGGATCTCCCTAACAGAGTTCTGAAACTAGAATGGGGTTTTCCTAGTTTTGTCAGAAAGAGTTTTCGTCCCTTGCCCTGTATGTCCTGTGGCACAGAGGTTGTTTGAGTGATATCACCGTTGCTCAGAAAAATCTCAAAATGAGAAACGTAAGTATGTACCCCATGTTAGTTCTGCTGAGAGTAGACCCATTGAAATTAATGGACATGACTGACTTAGGCTCATTCATTTCAGTGGGCCTATTCTGACTCAAACTTTGTTGGATACAGCCCATTGTTTCCAGAGAGGTGGAGGTAGTATTTATTTTTATATCCTCCTTTCCATAGACCAATTATGACCCAGTCTGGAATACAGAGACTAGGAAGTAAAATGACTCTATTGTGTGTGTGAGAGAGGAGGTTCTCAGAGTCTATAAAGTATCACCTACTTTACTATAGTCAGAGCCTTTTCCCAGCCATGATTCAGGGTGTGCTATTTATCTGGAGGAGTGCAGAGACTGTTAGGGGACAGTGTCACATCAACAGCAAATTGGTGCTTCTGCCGCCTTCTTTAAAAGCAGAAGTGCTCAAGCACATGGAGTCTCAAATGGATGGGCTTAGCACTGGGGCTGTCACTAGCCTTACCAGAGGATATTGCAAGGATCCTGATTCTGGCACAGGCAAGTGAGACTCAAACGGGCCAGAAGCAGAGGGTCTGGCTGATGGTCAAGATACCAGATTTGGCAAAGGCAAGACCAGAGAGTCTGCATTAGTGTGTGCTGAATGTTTTCCTTCCAGTTCTTTATTTTCTGCCTTTCAGGATAGAAATCCTACCAAGGTAGCTTAGGAGTAACATTCATTTACATGTTTTAAACACCCACTGAACAATACCCAGGGCTTTTTTTCCCCAGCCGGAACTCACCAGAGCTCAGTTCCAGCACCTCTTGGGTGGGTGCCATTGCCTTTCTGAGAGAAGAAAGAAGAGGTTCGTGGTGAGCTCCGACACCTCTTTTTCTAGAAAAATAGCGCTGGCAGTTCCAATATAAAAAAAAACACATCAGGATTTTTCTCACAAGGCAGTTGATGCTAGATCACCTTGGTGGCCAGGGTGGGAGGGGGAAAGTTCAGCTGTAGCATGTCCTGGGGATGCTCCTTCATGAAAATAACAAGTTGGCCTTACTATGATGAATAGGAGCAGCAGCAGGAGTGCTAATAGTGTGTTTGTTTGTTTCCAGCACAAAACAAGCATTCTAAGAGTGGTAATGTTGTCTTAATTCGCAATGGAGTCAGTGCGTTTTGTATCGCTCTTTGATGCCAATACATTTTAAATTGCCGCTTAGCATGCAATTATTATTACCTGATTCGCTTGTAATTAAATGTGAAGCCATGCATATTAGAAACTCAATTTGGAGATTACTTTTCCATCTGTAAGGGTTCTCAAATGATGTGAATGGGTGTTTCATAGTTTTGGTGTGCAAACTGCTGCTGCTCTTGTTTATTGCAATGCTCTTTGCTAGGCCGTCTCTCTCAACCCTGCGTGCTTTCTATTCCTCCCCGTCCCCACCCCCCCCGTTTCCTCCTCTACCCCCCTTCCCCTCTCCATCTCAGTAACATCCTACACATGGTAGGATTTCCAAAGTTGCAACGACCAGATTGAATTGTCAGGCTTGGCTACTCTGAAACACTGCCAGGCTTGATTCTGTAATCCCTGGAGAATTAGGGGGAAAGGGGGATGGACCATGTCACATTCGCTCACATCATCTAAGCTTGTCATCAGGTCACAGGCTAAAGAGAACAATTACATAACTGCTCAGGCATGGAGGCATGGGCCACATAGTCATTAAGGAAGTCTGACTCAAGCAGGCTGTTCTGCTATGTATATTCACTGCCCAGGGTGTAGGGATGCTTGAGGAATTCTCTTGCTGTCAATCCCAAGGCAAACTAACCTGATCTGCACACGCAAACACCCAGACCAATATGCAGATTGGAATAAGCCATTATCCTTCAGACTTCACACCTACAGATTTTGCAACACAGTTCTAGGCTCAAAAAATGTACCCCGATACATCAAAAATGTGTTTAGAAATGTGTACATGGAGAGAAAAGTATATATTACACATGGATTTTCATCTCACCCAGATTTCTTTTTTTAATGGGAGGTTAATGTATACAGAAAAACGAAGAAACAAATGCAAAATTGAATGAGACCAGATCCAGTCTGACCTGTACCTGGGTGCAGTGCTGACCTCAAGGAAAGTCATTTGTATAAGCTAGTGGTAGATTCTGTCATTTTCTTAACTGATAATGATGCCATTGTCATGATCCCATTTTTTTTTCTGTATTGGGGAGTCAAAGCTCGTAAGAAAAACAGTAAAGGTAAAACGACCCCTGACCATTAGGTCCAGTTGTGACCGACTCTGGGGTTGGGGCGCTCATCTTGCTTTATTGGCCAAGGGAGCTGGTGTACAGCTTCTGGGTCATGTGGCCAGCATGACTAAGCCACTTCTGGCGAACCAGAGCAGCACACGGAAACACTGTTTACCTTCCCGCTGGAGCGGTACCTATTTATCTACTTGCACTTTGACGTGCTTTCAAACTGCTAGGTTGGCAGGAGCAAGGACTGAGCAATGGGAGCTCACCCTGTCGCGGGGATTCGAACCGCCAACCTTCTGATCGGCAAGCCCTAGGCTCTGTGGTTTAACCCACAACGCCACCCGCGTCCCCAAGAAAAACAGTAATAACATGTAAATGAAATAAGTACAGAATACAGCAGTTAGCCATGCCATTTTATAGCACCACCTTTGACTGATCAGTGTTTAGGATAACACAGTGCACAAGGTAGTCATGATGGGCAGTTGCCCTGTTCATTTAAGTGGATCAGGATGTGCAAGACAATTAGGACTGGTTTGTACCCTTAATCAACTCTAAATGGTGGTAAAAGACATTTGAACTAATGAAGGCAAATGTTGTGAGGTGACAGGCTAAGGATACATTAGTTTGTATTTCAGTCTATTGTTCTTGCAGAGTTTCCCAAACTTGGGTCTGCAGCAATTTCTGGACTACAACTCCCACCATCCCTAGCTAGCAGAACCCCAGTGGTCAGGGATGATGGGAACTGTAGTACAGAAACAGCTGGAGACCCAAGTTTGGAGAGCCTGGTATTGTGTGTGTTACTGTAACAAGATGAAAAAAAGCCACATATATTAATTATGGCTTTTTATCTGGCCTTTGTTTATCAAATTCAGAGATATCTGCAGCATGCTGTGGTCTCTTTAAAAAGGCACTAAACATTGAGATTTGCATAGTGATTTTCATTCAGTTGATCAAAAAGCAGATGATTGCTCAACAAAAACCCCTTAGCTGGTTAACAGTCCTAGATTTCACACACAGAGAAAGTAATTACGGAAAATATAACAAAGAAGGTAAGTGCATGAAAAATCAGGTGGACAAGAGCATGTTGCTGTAGATAACATTGTTGTGTGCTCATGCATGAGCCATTAGTAGCTGAGGTAGCACAGCATGGTTTTGGGGAATCTTCTGGGAGAAGCTGTACAGGTCGTTGTAGATGGGTGTATCATTCGTTATTTTAATGATTCAACTGCATCCTTCCAAATGGTGTGTTAACGTTCTCTGCACAATGAGAGTTAACCTTTTGGGAATATCTGCAGAGAGCAAGGGGAGAAGATAGGTTCTGATTCTGTAACACCCCCCCCCCAACTCCACTGCCCAAAAGTGCTTTGTAAGCAAAACGAGACTCTTGCCTGTACTCTGCCGATGCAACAAATTCTACAGATGGCAAACTGGATTAGGATTCCACCCAGCAAACTAACTGGGTTTAATTCAGTAACCCCAGCAGAATCTGTCTGTAAGTACAACGCAGTCCCATATTCAGAATGATTAGCAGGGATTGAAAAATCTCCCTGCTTCCTCATTCTTAATACAGGGAAAAGCTTTCTGATATGAAGTTATCTCTCCAGTCCTTTCTCTACAACACAATACTCTCCAACAGTTCACCAATGAAAATAGGGGTGTTAAAATCTTGTTGTTGTTAAATTATTTATACCCCAGCCACTCTGGGTGGCTTCAAACATATATAAAACCATAAGCATTTATAAACATCCCTATACGGGGCTGCCTTCAGATGTCTTCTAAAGGTTGTGTAGTTACTTATCTTCTTGTCCCAGTGGTCACATAACTGTTAGGATATTTCCGTTCCACCTTAAAAGGGAGCAGGATGTTTGTATAACAGCCTGCGTAAGTTCCTGTCTCACAGGATGTTTATGTTGTAAGTTCGTTTCGTTTTTGGCTGTTTTGCCTGAGCAGTCGGAGCAGACGGTCATGATTTCTTTGTTCTGACCAACGCCTAATAAACTGTAAATATGCATGTTCTGCTCTCATGCTGTGCAACTTCTGTTGTGTGAATTCTGCTGATAGAGTGTGCACAAGTCCAAGAATGTGGCTATCTTTTCTTGAGGCTTCGTGTCGCTACAATTGCTAGATACTGCGTGACTAAGGGAGGTCGATGGATCGTCCGGCACCGAGCTTGGGCTCAGATGGATTCTATCTCCCTGGCAGTATCCCAACAATAACTCCATACCATCCAATGAAAAGAGGGACATCCTAAGGAAAAGTGGGACATTCTGGGATCAAATCAGAAACTGGGACAGCTTCTGTAAATCTGGGAGTGTCCCTGGAAAATAGGGACACATCTAGATGTCTTTTACAACTCCCATCAGCTCCAGCCAGCATGGCCAATGGTCAGGGGGAGTTGTGCTCCAAAATGTCTGGAGGGCATTGGGTGGGAGAAGCCTGTTTTATGTTTGGTTTGAACAATTTCTGGCCTGCCTTTCAGCATGTGCTGGGCTGGGGGGTAACCAGTGAAACGCAGTCCAGGACCAGACCAGAATCTGAAGGTTCTGCTAGGAGTCAGTCCGACAGGGCCAAGGCAGGACACGAGGCAGGAAACCAGGCAAGGACAGGTACAGGATCTCTGGCAGGATCAAGCATACAGCAATGTTGCTCCTGCAACCTGGGACAGGGTCCGTCAGCCTTTTATTTTTGTCGGGGTAGCAGCCGGTCCTGATCCCCCAGCGACTTACCTCCCTGTTTCACCTGAAGGTGAGCACTCCTCCTGTGAGTACTCAAGTCTCTCCTTCTCTCAGACCTCACTCTCTGCAGTTCGGGAGGCATTGGTGGGTTACTAGACCCAGGGGCCACCTCAGCCTCCCCTGATCCAACCGGTAGTGGAGCAGCTGTAAGTGATGGCCCAGCTGAAGGCAATGATTTAATCCCCGCATCTGGAGCCAGGGCAGGGTCAGGCCCCTGACTTGGCCCAACTGGTGTTTGTTGCAGGGGAACCTGTGCAGACTGGACTCTTCAGGATCAGACCCCAGACTTGGTTCAGATGATGCCTGAGGCAAAGGATCTGGTGCAGACTGAGTCTCCTCTGGTTCCAAGTCCGAGCCCGAGTCCCAGGCCATCACACAGTGGATGCTTCTAAGGTGGCTAACCATTGCAACCTTGATTCTAGCATCATCAACTGGCAGTGGTGCAGTGCGCTGTGGCATAGCTCTTTATGATACTGAAAGCATTAAGTATACTTTTCAAAGTTCTTCTGTTACCAGACGGTGAAAGACTGAAAACAAAGAGATGTTCTCTCACAGGAAACATATACTCTTTCTCTCCAAGGACAGCAGTATAAGGAATGGAAAAAGAGTGCCCTCTTGACGCTCTTTAAGCAGAAATGTTAAATGCAATTTGGAAGGGGGGAGGATCTCTGCGAAATAACCAGGAGATATTTTAGACTTCCAGGGACACCTGTTCACATTATTTTACAGCCTCTTTATATTGCATTTACCCAGTTTTTGTTGCCTTGGGCTCTTTTCTTCTTCTTCAAGGCAGAGCCAATTCCCTCACAGAAAGTAAAGCTCAAGGCAGCACAGCCACGGCAATTTGCTAATTCACTCTGCTTGAAAGAGAGAAGAGTCGAGTTCAAGAACTGACATGGGCCTTCTTTTGCAAATGTGTGTGTGTGTGTGTGTGTGTGTGTGTGCGCGTGCATGTGTGTGCACACTCGCACGCGTGCTTGCATGCATGTTGATATGGTAGAGCACCATTCTCAAAAAGTTCATGTTGTCTTTGTTAAATGATCAGACCGAGAGATGGTTTACTCAGAGTCACCAAGAGAGTTTAGAGCCTGGTGTGGGTTTTATTGATTCCCCTGTGCTATCCACTTCACTGAGGCCTAGGCCTGCACCATGTAAGGGGTGGAGGGCACACTTTGCCATCACTGCAATGCCCATTTGCAGCCTGTTTCTTTTCCTCAAAGCACTTACCCAAATATTCCCCTCTGGTTACAAGCTAGACCTGTCAGTCACAACGGCGCTCCACCTTACCCTTCTCCAATGCATTGGGATTGGTGAGTCTGGGTAAGAGCATCTCTCTGATTGCAAGCTAAACCTGGTGGTCATAAAAGATCTCTCCCTTTCTCTCCTCTCAATAGTGTTTTTCCTTATACAAATTTTGGTTTGTGTATGTGTGTATATTTTGGGGGTTGCCTTTGGATATTGCCTGTTGCTTTCCAGCAAAATATTTTACTCCTCTCTGGGAGGTGGGCGTTCTGGGGAAATTGAGTATACCATGGTCCCATCAGACTGTTGGGGGAAGAGGAGGAGGAGGAGGAGTTTGGATTTGATATCCTGCTTTATCACTACCCTAAGGAGTCTCAAAGCGGCTAACATTCTCCTTTCCCCTCTTCCCCCACAACAAACACTCTGAGAGGTGAGTAAGGCTGAGAGACTTCAAAGAAGTGTGACTGGCCCAAGGTCACCCAGCAGCTGCATGTGGAGGAGAGGGAATGTGAACCCGGTTCACCAGATTACGAGTCTACCACTCTTAACCACTACACCACACTGGCTCTCATAGGGAAGGCTGTGGCTCAGTCTTAGAGCATCTGCCTTGGGTGCAGAAGGTCCTAAGTTCAATCCCCAGTATCTCCAGGAAGTGCTGGGAGAAACTTCCTGCCTGAAACTCTGGAGAGTAGAAAATACTGAGCAAGGTAGGCCAATAGGCTGCTCAATACAGTCAAACCTCAGACCCCGAACGCCTCCATTTTGGAATGTTTCGGCTCCCGAACACCGAAAACCTGGAAGTAAATGTTCTGGTTTTCAAACGTTTTTCAGAAGCTGAACGTCCGACATGGCTTCTGCTTGAGTGCAGGAAGCTCTTGCAACCAATCAGAAGCTGCACCTTGGTTGTCAAACATTTTGGAAGCCGAATGGGCTTCCAGAATGGATTACATTTGACAACAGAGGTTTGACTGTATAAAACAGCTTCATAGTTCCTATGTTATATGGGGACATTAGTTTTGCTTTTAATTGAAAACGTTCTGACGCCATGTGTAGGGTTGCCATATTTCAAAAAGTAAAAACCAGGGCACCCCAAAAGTTGTTGAGGTTTTTTTCCAGGAAACCCTAGAAGTTGAAAATCCAGAGGAATCATGTGACACATTGAGGGTTCCTGCTTCAATTCAGGGGACTTCATGCAGATCCCACTACACCTTACACAACTCCAGAATCACACCAAGGCACCTCATTTTATTTCAGGATTTGTCCAACTTCAATGCACACTCCATATAAAAACATTTTCCAGTGGGATTTCTTTGGATGCGGCTTCTAGATACCATTCCAGGCTGCTATCATTGTAAATGCTTGGTAGGCAGTTGAAGAAAAGAAAAAATCCATATCTGTATGTGTATATATATATATCTATAATCGGTAGGTTACAATAATTTGGGGCTAGATGTATCAATACTTCATGATGGATTAAAATGACCAGTACAGTGCTACCTCGGGTTACAGATGCTTCAAGTTACAGATGCTTCAGGTTACAGACTCCACTAACCCAGAAATAGTACCTCGGGTTAAGAACTTTGCTTCAGGATGAGAACAGAAATTGTGCTCCAGCGGCGTGGCGGCAGCAGGAGGTCCCATTAGCTAAAGTGGTACCTCAAGTTAAGAAAAGTTTCAGGTTAAGAACGGACCTCCAGAATGAATTAAGTTCTTAACCTGAGGTACCACTGTAATGATTTTTTAAAAAAATTTTAAATCAAGGTGTTTAAGTTATTTTTTTCCCTAGAAAGGTGTGATGCCAATGCTCTAAACCAGTGTTTCCCAAACTTGGGTCTCCAGCTGTTTCTGGACTACAGTTCCCATCATTCCTGACCACTGGTCCTGCTGGGTAGGGATGATGGGAATTGTAGTCCAAAAATAGCTATAGGCCCAAGTTTAGGAAAGACTGCTCTAAGCAAACAAAATCATTTCTGCCTTTGTTGTTGGATGGGATGGGCATTCACACATGTGAGTCGCCGCTTGGTATTGTGATCACCAAGTGAAGAAAGCACAGGTATAATGAAGCCTTGCATTAGAGACCTATGAGAATGCATTTTTAAAAATGATCAATGAAGCACAAAGAAAATGAATGACTGATTGAGCAAAGGTTAATGAGCAAATGGGGGAGGGGAATGTTTGTGCTGGACCCAACCACATTACTAGTTTGTCGCTAGGCTTGCTTTTCAGCCTTTCTGGGAAAAATTGATTCTGCCACAATCCGCACTCTGAAAAAACATTTCATTTTCCATTAGTAAACTGGCTGTCACTTAATTGTGCCCTTATTTCCACAAGTAAACAGCTTCTAACAACTCTTCTTATCTATTTTCAAACAAAGGTCTTTGTTAAAAAGAAAGAAAGAAAATAGGAAAAAAAGAGATTAAAGTACAACAGTAGATGTGAGCAATTCTAATGACGCCAAGGACAACTTGCATAATCAAAATTATAAGCGCATTCTCTTCTTATCCCCAAACAATTTATTTTAGCTTGTCCTGTGTCAGCCTTTGAGATATATCTGTTAATTGCTCTGTTGTGCAATGAGTCAACTCTAACCCTTGGATTGCTGCACTGTGCACTAGGAAATGAAAGGTATTTTGATTAGCTTTCCTTCCTCACATTTTGTCTTGGTACGGGCAATTGTCACGAGGCTGGACTCGAGAATAAAAGGAACAGATAGTTGTGATCATAATACTTTACCTGGCTGATTATTGTTGGTGCAGGGCAGGCTATGGAGTCAAGACAGCCTCTGCATTTGCCACAGGCAAAGCATTCCAACAGGGAATATGGCTTCCGTCCACTGAAGGCCCCACTTACTGGAATGATACTATTAACAGAAAGGGCAGTACTTTTGGGAAGGAGAATAAGTTGGGATATGAAAGGTCCCAGGTCAATTTCATGGTATCCAGGAAAGGGAAAGACCCCTGTCAAACCCTTTAGAAGTGTACATAATGCAAGAGCTTGATGAGTCAATGGACTGTTTTGGTGAGAGGTGGGTTCCTATGTTCTGTGTTTCAGCCAGGAAATGAGACTAAGTCAGGTGTTTTTGTTTGGCTCTGTATAGGAGGGGACACATTTGACCCAAGGGGCCAGCTCTGTGGCATAGGTAGAATTCTTCATCAGTAGCTTTGACATTGAAGTTGATAAGCTTCCAGGCTTGTGCCTCCAGAGAGACATTTTGACACACGTGGGCAGTGTCTGCCAGAGGCAGGTTGTACAGCACATCTGACAGTCATGATTTCAGAGCTCTGTGCATCTCCTTGTCTCACCACAGTAGCAGGACCAGGATAAGTGGTGCATAAAATAGGCAAACATAGTCAAGCTGTGTTGATTTGCAGAATGTATAAATTTGGGCTTTTCATGCAGAATTTGGATTCTCTTGTTGTGTACACAGTGGCTATGCATTTGAGTGTTCATCCGTACGTTTCCTGCAAAATGCATGCCAACGTTGATTGTTTTCTTTTCCCAGTGCCCCTGAAAGGTGTTAGAACTGTTCAGCAGAATTCCTGATCACGTATAGATATAAATGAGCCTTCGACTCCAAGAATAAGTTTCAAAGCTTTACTACAGAACAGTCTTAAAATTAGTTACATGTAACGTTGCACGTTACAAACACATGAATCTTCTGTTTAGCTCCTGTGCATTGAGAAGAATTCCTAATGTGCCTGAAGAGGAGCCCATTATATTTTATGAAGGGAGCCTTGGCATCTTCGAGGCTTGGCCCTCTTATTTCAGCATCAGCTTCCGGAGGCAAGAACTTCTTTAAACCGAAATGCTCCAAACATGTGATTTTGCACCACTTGGCCTGTTGCTCCGTGAAAAGAGATGGGGGTGTGCATGTCTGTCTCACAGCATTATAGTTATCTGAAGACCTCTATCATGTTCCTCCTTAAGCTTATTTTTTCTCCAGCCTAAGCATACCTTCTTATTTTGACCATTCCTTGTTGCACATAGTTTCCAGACTTCCCACCATCTTGTTCGTCCTCCTTTGGACATGCTCTGTGAAATATACTCGGAGTTGAGTAGTAATTTCATGCTCTTTATTTCAACTCATAGGAACAGTGATTGAATTCCCCCCTGAACCTCAGGCTTTATATACATTATTTACACAATGAGTACCATCTGATTGGTTGATTATGTTTCCCTCCTGGAGCCTGCAGGAGCAGCCCAATCAGTTGTTGCATCCTAGCATCCTACTGGCCTAATAGGCTGATTAACTTCCTCCTGGGGTCTGATTGGGCTGCTCCTGAAGGCAATCAGGTTGTTGCATTCTAGGATCCTACCTGCCTATTATTCTAGGATCCAAGCTTAGTACATAACACCCTGGTTTGTCAGCATTCTCCTTAAGATGCTGAGTCCAGAATGGGGCCCAGTACTTCAGATGCAGCCTGACCAGTGCAGTGTAGAATGGAACTATTTCTTTCAGTGATTTAGATACTAAAGTGATGGCAACACCTTTCTTTTAGCAGCTGCTTTTCTTTCTTTTTTAAAAAGTATTTAAGTCGGCACAGACTCTTTGCTATTTTTAGTGTTAGCATCTGGTCACATGGAACGCTATCTAGTCACACCGATACCTTCTTTCTGTTCGTGCAAACTTTGCAACACGTCTTTAAAATTTCCTCAGGAAGCTGCCCTTTTATGGTCCGTAACTCAGCATTGAATTCAGGACCTTTTGCATGCAAGGCACACTGTCTGCCACTGGGCTATGAGCCTTCCCTAAGGGCTTCATTCTGTCCTCGTGCAATAGCAAGCTGGCAATTCCAAATGATGCTGAACTGGGGTTGGCTCAGTTGACGACACAGGCGTTCTGAGCCACCAGCATTCTTGGAGTGCCCTTTGAACTTGCCATCTGCTTCGTACACTGCCATTTACCTGTGGAATATGTTAATGTGTGGGCAAAACATCTGCACCCCTTCTGCATTCAGATCGGAAGCATAATTTTGCAATTAGGTGATCTTGTAATGGATAAAGTGGCATGCATGTGAAAGGTGCCTAATTGCTTATATTAAGGAGACTTAAAATACACTTGTAGTGGGCTGTCAATAAGGGATTGGTGTGGCTGAAATCACGTTTGACTATTTTCTTCCTTTTTTTTGAAACACATTAGCTTCCCTAGGAGGTAACATAGGAGATTAATGTTACTGGCAAGCACCTTGTTTAAATGTGTCTCTTTATGATTGCACATGGACAGTTGGCTCATATAAATTCAGGCACAGTTGCTGCTTGTAATCCTGGCTGGTCAAATTCTCCTTCTGCTGGAGGCAGCATCTCACTGTGCTGAATCCATCCTGACTTAACCAGATATTACACAGTTTGGCACAGTAGTCCATTGCTTCCACTACTGTCAGGAACTAGCAGGGCTACAGCTGGGATCTATGAATCTATACTCTTCTTGGCTATGAATCCACTCAGACCTGCCCATCAAACAGTTCCCAGGGCTATGATGTCCTCCCACGCTCTAGAATAGTGTTTCCCAAACTTGGGTCTCCAGCTGTTTTTGGACTACAACTC
Organism: Podarcis raffonei; assembly: GCF_027172205.1. Lineage (NCBI taxonomy): Eukaryota > Metazoa > Chordata > Lepidosauria > Squamata > Lacertidae > Podarcis > Podarcis raffonei. The sequence goes on from NC_070606.1 coordinate 25,683,186, forward strand.
CCATCATCCCTGACCGCTGGTCTTGCTGGCTAGGGATGATGGGAGTTGTAGTCCAAAAACAGCTGGAGACCCACATTTGGGAAACACTGCTCTAGAATGACTCCACATTCCCAGGGAGCCCATTGGTGACCCCCGCCCCCCGATCTAGTAGGTGTATAAAAGCTTCAGGGGCAGGCTTGGGCTTTGCTTTGGTCAGGGAAGGGGAATTTGTGGCCCTCTAGGTGTTGCTGGACTCCAACTCCCATCAGCCCTAGCCATCATGACCAATGGGCCATGATGAAGGGAGTTGTGGTCAAATAACATCTGGAGGGCTGCAGGTTTTCTACCCTTGACTTAGGTAACAGGCAGCATTGGCCTTGCCTGTCCATCAGCTATGCCCAGCTCTCCTGCCTTATTCCTTTCATCTGTCCCTGAGGGACTGAAACCTTTCTCCTGCTCCCAGGTTTTTCTGCACTGCCTATGGGTCAACATCACCAGTACACCTTGGGAGCAAACCTTGCAACAGGCTGTCAAAAACCTGGAGCTGATCCTGCAGTGAGCTTCCTTCTAGGACTTCCTACCACCCAGGAGAAGTGAGAAGCAATTACCACTTATGATGAGCCAGATCCTAGGCACTGGCAGAGAGCCATGCCCTGCAGCTTTGCTAGGATGTTTTGGAATTTGCAAAGTGTCTTCCTGTGATTTCTGCAAAGCATCAAGGACATCTGGTTCTGAATAAATAGGGTTTTAATTTATGTTCCATCCTAAGCAGTCTCCTTGCTAGCTTTTTGGACTGTCCTTAATTTGAAGCAATTGCAAGATGAAGCTGCATGATTTTTTTTGGTTTGGGGGGGAGGACTTTTTTATTGCTTTTTTAAAAATAAGGCAGCTCAAAGCACTAACAGATATTTTCTTAATAGGCACATACCATTATGGTTTTATATTGTCTTTTGGATTGTACATTTCAATTAACTTGATTGCAGCATCTCAGATTGTTTAGGGAAGACATATATGTGTTACTTAGTGTCTGCAGCTATCCATACCCATTAATTTCACTGTGTCCACTTATCTCTTGTGCAGAGGCTGTCTTCATTGTCATTGCCTGGCAACTGGGTTGTGATACTTGATTGGATTGTTGTTGTTGCTGCTATTAATACATGAATAATATATCCAGTCCTCTGCTGCATTATCTACTTAGGTTAAATCTAAGCTACAGGGGAAACGGGAATTGTTTGAGAGGCCAGGGCATTTGCAGTCCATCTGTATTAGGTTTGACTTTTTCTCATCCAACAGCAATGGGAGAAATTGGGTAAATTGAATTAACTAATGCATTAGATAGCAGAATTAAATTTGTTCACCGAAACTAATAGAAGCTTGAGCAGAAACCACAATGGTATGGACTGAGCTTCAAAATAGAGACCAAATTATTCAGCTACTACACTTGGCTTTTTCCAGTCCTTCTTCCCTCCCCCTAAGTGGTTACAACAGTTTCTTAGTTTCACTGTAAAGAGAAAACCCACATGACATAAATGGGACTCAGAACTGTGTTTTTTCTCTCTCCCTCTCTCTCATGTTGAGTGAAATATTTTAAACAGAGATAGTTGGTTGTATGATCAAGACAGTTGGATTTGATTTTTTCTTACCTTTCGTGAATCCCGCCCCCCTTAGAGGACTGGGATTTGCATATGCTGAAAATATAAGGATGATTAAAATGCTTGCAAGCTTAAGAGGAAAGTGCAAGATTGATTCCCCCAAGTTTTCATTCTAATTCAACTTTCAAAACTGACTTGCTGAATTTTGGGTTGGGAAAAAGTGAAGATTTTAAAAAAGAAAAGGGGAAACAAACATCTAGTTACATGGAGAATCAAGGAGCCAGGGAAACATCAGTTTTGGGAAATCTAGTGCTGTTAAATTTGGCAGCTGCTCCCAGCCTGGCTAACTTCACCTCAGTCCTGCAAGTAAACATCACAATATCAGTTGGTCACAACATGCTTAGTTCTTTATATCAAACTAGGTGTTTTTGAATCACATGCTTGCAAATGGTCTACAAAAAGCAGCACTTGGGGCCCCTAATACGGATCATGTAGTATTATTACCATCGTCCTCAGTTATCACCACAGAATTATAGAGTTGGAAGGGATCCCAAGGGTTATCTAGTATACCACTTTTCCAGAAAAACTTTTCTTAAAGCTGTTTGCTATCTACGTATCAAATAAAATGCAACATGGAACCATTAAGCACCTCTCTTGTACGCAAATAAATTCAGCACATTGCTAAAACCAAAGTAGCTCTCTGGCCTGAATTGGCAGATCTCTTCTAATGTTGCACAGACCACAAAACCTGACCTCTTGCAGTTCGACCAGCGCTAGACTTTGAGAATATATTGTTTTGAATCCAAAGTACTCACATCTGCATCAGAAACAGAACCATATAACACCCGTCCTGAGAGACCTACATTGACTCCCAGTACATTTCCGAGCACAATTCAAAGTGTTGGTGCTGACCTTTAAAGACCTAAACAGCCGCGGCCCAGTATACCTGAAGGAGCATCTCCACCCCCTTCGTTCAGCCCAGACACTGAGGTCCAGCTCCAAAGACCTTCTAGTGCTTCCCTCACTGCGAGAACCAGGGAACCAGACAGAGGGCCTTCACGGTACTGGCATCCACCCTGTGGAACGCCTTCTCATCAGATGTCAAGGAAATAAACAACTATCTGACTTTTAGAAGATATCTGAAGGCAGCTCTGTTTAGGGAAGGTTTTAATGTTTAATGTTGTATTGTGTTTTTAATATTCAATTGAGAGCTGCCCAGCCAGATGGGTGGGGTATAAATAATAATAATAATAATAATAATAATAATAATAATAATAATAATAATTAGCCGCATTTCCTTCTAGGCAATGTTCTGGGAGCCATATGCCAATCATTGGGTGGGACCTGAGGCAAAATGAGTGGAGTAATTAATATAAATTTTATGTTTGTGAGGTAGGCTAGTTTCTACACACAGAAAGACACACTCATGTACACCCTTCTGTAATCTCCATCCATACAAGCAAAAGGTATGATCAGAGTTCATACCTTTGATGGGGCAGGGGGGATTCAAGGACAGTAGAAAGCAGAGCCAGTGAAGGGCTTGGCCTGGAGAGAATGGATGCTGCTGAGAAGAGGGTGTAGTCCCAATGGGTAGATCGAGGGGCTTGGAGGGGCCACATATGGGCCCCAGGCTCTAAGATTCCCCATCCCTCTGCCCAGGGTCTCAATATATCCTCATTTTTATTGACCAGCTTTTCTGCAGAAACTTTCCCACTTTTATCTTAGAAATGAAGTCATGTTCTCTGGGAGAATGAATTGGCAGATGGCATCTCGTTTTACTGAGAAGCAAATGGTAATGTTCCTCAAGGTCACAATCTGTAACTTACACTGCAACACACCAAATACTTCTGCTACCATATTCTAATTGCTTGAAGTTTTACTTTGTTGCCACAATTGCTTAGGAGGAGGAGACGGAAATGAACATGAAAGCAGAAACATCTCCATGGTGCAGCTGCAGGGTTTAATACTTGCTCTTATTTATTTATTGAAACAATTTATATACCACTTAATTACAATGGTTTCTAAGCAGTATACATCAAACTCAATACATACAATGAAGATAGCATCAGTTAAAAACTAACTACAACATTGGAATGCAGTTGAGATACTTGCTGGACTCAGTAGCAGGAAGGAGGACTCTCTGATCCTCAGCTGGAAGGAAGTTTTAAATTATTGGACCCACAATATTAGTTAGTTTTCAAGGTTCCACAAGACTCTTGGTTGATTGGGGTGCATGTGTTTGTATGTTTGCTGCAACAGGGTAACACAGTTACCCTTCTGGAAATAATTTTTAATCTGCTTTCATATGGGAATGGACAGGATAAAACACAGAGACAAGAAGCAGCTCAGGAGAATGCGGCAGAAACATGAACACAGAAGCCATCTCACTCAAATGTGCTTGCTACACACACACACACAGAGAGAGAGAGCAGCTTACATGCATATAGGTCAGTGAACCTGGCTAGTGCATTTAAATGAGGTGGTGGCCTTGTGGAGCACTTAGCTCAGTAAGCATTTTGCCCGCAAGCAATCTGACATTTACATCAAGCCGTAGTCCTCCCCTCCGCTGTGGTGTCATAGTTATTAAATTATGCCCATTGCTGCTGTTCCTGGGTACATGTCCTGCAACAACATGGGAGCACTTAGCGACAATCTAGCACATTGCCTTGTTCCCAGGCTGTGCTGCCCAAATAAAATATTGCTCTCTGTTTTGCTTCTGCCTGTAGATAATGAAACCACCGCCTCTCGGCTGGCTGATCCTCCAAGTGTCAATATGCACTTGGCTTGTTAAGCCATGCAGAACATGTGGCATTCATGGCCCACCTTGCCTTGCGGCTTTGTTCTGCTGAGCCAGCAGGGTCTTGCCTTTAAATGTACACAGTGCTCCAGGGTACTTGCAAAATCCAACCCCCTGCCTCCTGACACAAGCAGATACAACATGCAGGACAGAGAGCAGGAGCTGGCACACAACGGGGAATAGATAACAGAAGACAAGCCAGGGAAAGGAAGGCCAAATGGGGCTTTGCTGCCTGTTCTGATGCAGCCCTACTCAAGTCTTGATAATGAAAGTCGAATTGCATGTGATGGGTGTAGAGCAGAGCCAGGCAGTGATTATGTGTAGTACTGAGAAGCAAACTGTTAGGAGTCCTGGAGTGCTCATTAATTTAAGGTTACCAGGTGTCCCCGTTTCCCAGGGACAGTCCCTGGATTTACAAATCAGTCCCCTGACAAAATCCATCTATTTAGTAGGGGGCTGAAAAGTGTCCCCGGTTTCATTGAAAAAAAATCTGGTAACCTTACATTAATTTGAGTGGCAAGCAGTAAACCTCCAAACAGTTCCATTTGCCAAGTTAAGTCTCATTTTGGATAAATATTTGGAGGTGCAACTACTTGCTGCAAGCAGCTGATGCTGAAATATTGTTGCTTTGTGAAAATGCCACAAGAAAATAATTTTGGTGGTGGAGATAGCATGTGGCACCATAAGAACAGTCCTGCTGGGACTGCAAAGATCAATGTTGGGCAACCAGTAGGGGCCAGCCATGTTCCTCTGGGAAGGCCACTGGGAAGGCAGGCTTGAAGTCTGGTCTAGGCCTCTCCATGCTAGGAGGCAATATGGTGGAGGGCCCTGATGTATGGAAGGCAGCATGGGCTCTGACCTCAGGGAAGGAGCCATAGCTCATTAGTGGGACACATGCTTGTAATGTAGAAGGGCCTGGGTTCAGTGCTTGGCACAGCCAATTAAAGATGGACCACAGGTAGTAGAGCCAGGGAAACACTCTGTAATTATAGAATCATGCTATAGTTGGAACTTTAGTACTTAGGATATGTTAATTTCAGTTTCCTAGCTGGAGCGAGGGGGACGCGGGTGGTTTAACCCACAGAGCCTGGGACTTTCCGATCAGAAGGTCTGTTTGAATCCCCGCGATGGGGTGAGCTCCCGTTGTTCGGTCCCTGCTCCTGCTAACCTAGCAGTTCGAAAGCACAAAGTGCAAGTAGATAAATAGGTACTGCTCTGGCGGGAAGGTAAATGGTGTTTCCGTGCGCTGCTCTGGTTCGCCAGAAGTGGCTTAGTCATGCTGGCCACATGACCCAGAAGCTGTACACCGGCTCCCTCGGCCAATAAAGCGAGTCGGTCATGACTGGACCTAATGGTCAAGGGTCCCTTTACCTTTACTAGCTGGAGTGAGAGTAGCTTAACCATTTGGAGTGGAATGGATCCACTCCATTCCCACCCTCCAACTCCTTCCCTAAATTACAAGCTGGCTGGAGGGGGAAAACACAGGGCAGATTGTGCTTGATTAAACGCTAACTAAGCTTTGTGAGCTACAGACATGCACACAGGCTTGGGAGGCATCACTAGAAAGCACCCTGAGGATGTACATTGTGGGGCAGAGATTGGTACAGGTGGTCAGGCTGTCTTTTAGGGATGCTCTTTCTTGACCTTCTGATTGGAGGATCCTGCACAGCTTATGAGGAATCTGAAGGCTTCCCTGAACCCAGTTTGAAAATAATGGAGGGAACACATAAGTACCATTTCTGTAGGATGAAAGTCACATTTAGAGTAACTGAGGGTTCTCGGGAGGAAGCCTAAGATGATGACAAAATTCTCTGAGGCCAGATATGATCAGAGCCTACACAAAGCAGCCCCTTGCCTCCCTGGGTTCTGCCTTTGTGCTAGCATTTGTTAGGGAAATGTGGCCACTGGGTAACATTCGATGTCACTGCAGAACTTTCTGCTGGCGTTTTCATTTGTAGAGCGTAGATTACCAACTCAGCTAAAGGTCAGAGAAAGGAAACTAATTTATGTCTCATTAATTAGCAACATGGAAATAATAGACAACGTTTCTCAAGGCCTGTACCCGACCATCCTCCACAAAGGCAGTTCAATTAGCTATAATTTAACAGACTTGCCTCCTAATCTGGCTCGGCTGTCAGAATTGCCTCCTAGCACTCGGTGCAACGCAGAGTCTGGAACTCAGACTCCACAGATTTTGTTGGCATTTTAGCATCTTTTCTGGACTTTCTAAAGTTCAGTTTGTGAGGAACTGATCTGGAAAACCGGGGGGGGGGGGGCAATCAACAGTGTTTTTTCTTGCTGTTTAAACAGCGACAACAATTTATTTCCAGCGCCCAAGCTTGTAAAATTGCCTTTTCAGCATCTGATTTTCAAAATGAGGAGACATATTTGTCGTCAAAAGAACAAAACGACATGGTTACCATAGAGATGGAATCTACAGTTCTACATCAGCTACATATCCTAAGGCACACTATGCGGCTTGGCAGGGCAACTTGTATAAAGTACCCATAACATTGCCAACTCCAACAGCTATTTTTCCTTCCCACCTCCCACAATACTTAAAACACTTTTGTAACAGTTTTTTACAACTGCTTTTTTACCTTTTTTTAATAATAATAGGAGGAATAAATACAAAGTACAGCATGATTCTATTCTATATATAGTGCTGCTTCAAAGATTTATTTTTTAAACAGGACAGTTTTGCCTGACTTGCAAGTGTGGAGACAAGACAGATTGAGAACCTGGGCTCACATTGTGGGTGAAAGGAAGGCTGCTCTTCCACACACAATACCTGCTTTCCTTAAAAAGAGAGAGAAAACAAGTTTTCCACTGTTATGATTGTGTGTAAATGAGTAAATGGGTGAAAGTATCTATAAGGCTCTGAGAAATGAGCTTCTAAAAAGGGGGGTTTGGTTCATGAGGGGGGATATTTTAATACAGTGGTACCTCGGGTTAAGAACTTGATTCATTCTGGAGATCCGTTCTTAACCTGAAACTGTTCTTAACCTGAAGCACCACTTTAGTTAATGGGGCCTCCCGCTGCTGCCGCCGCTGCCGTGCGATTTCTGTTCTCATCCTGAAGCAAAGTTCTTAACCCAAGGTAATATTTCTGGGTTAGCAGAGTCTGTAACCTGAAGTGTCTGTAACCTGAAGCATCTGTAACCCGAGGTACCACTGTACTTTGCAGCTCTAAAGCCAAATCAACCTATGGTATAAAAGCTGAGATAATTTTGATTGCAAGACTTATGCTCCAGAAATAAATGCTTTTGAGTGCTTGCAGAGAGGTGTGGTGAACCCATATCCCTGCCCTTTCAGCCTCACCCATAGGCAATGAAATTTTGGTGGGGGGTAGTGGGATGTGGCTTTGCAGAGGAGTGAGGGGAGGAATCTTGCTGGTGTTCCTGAAGGCAACTTGCTGTGGTCCATCACCATTTCATCCTAGCCCCAAACGCCTCAGATTTAGTCTATGTTTTGATGTAGCATTCTGAGAGGCCTTCTGGAAAAGTGACAAATGTAACAAGAAATGTGTATTTTGTAGCTGCATCATTCCAGTAAGGTAGAAATGATTGAAATGATATACTCTATGTACACTTCATGGCAAACCCAGGTTTGTTGTGGCATAATATATGAAATGACCATTAATCTGTGCATAAGTCCAGCTCTTTTTCCAGAACCGCAGGGACACAAGCACAACTTATTCCAAATCAGTGCCTCTGAGCATATGCTCTGCTACTGAAGCCCTTTGGATTTTGGTCCTCAGCAATGCAAATTGTCTTATTTTACTTTGCTACTACTAAGCTAATGTTGCCGGGGGTTTGGAAAGTTGTTCCATTCCGTCAGGCTAAATATGGTCCTGTTAAACATACGCATATTTCCCGTTAGTTCAGCTTAGATCTGACAACATCAAAGAAAAATATTATGGATCTAAATGGGGACTTGTTTGTATATCCCAAATCTAATTGAGGGAGTTTAGCTAGTTTCCCTGTCTGGCTTTTCTAAGGAAGATACAGCATTATCTGGGCCCAGCTTTCTGTTGCTACACTGAGCAGTTGTAAAATAAAAATTAATGGCCTTGAGACAATTGTTCCATTATACGAATAGAACACATCCATGTAGTGAAACTGCTTTGCTTCTTCCACTTGACAGCTGTCTCTGAATAAACTCCTAAGTGAATGAAAGTGGGGGGGGGGAGAAAACATATCCTGATATGAAGAGATGAGAGGAAATCACATCTGCAAAATTGATGGTTATTATCAAGTGTTACACTTATCGCAATAAGCCTGCAGTCCATTGACAGTGTGTTGACGTGATATGAAATGTCTAGCATAGCTGTTGCGTTCACACAAATGAAGAGTTGGATTCATGCAGCCTCTTAATGAAGCCTCAAGTATCTCATAGCTTTGATGGATCTCGCAAAGCTGTTGGTTCAGATCACCACTACCCATGCCTGGAAATGCCTCCTTCCACCCACTTTGGGAGAGGGGCAGGGGCTCTGGGAAAAAGTAGTCCATGCCAGAAATAGACAGAAAGGCAAATCCAGGCATTCAAATCCCAGCTCTACCCTGGGGATTGCATCTGGAACCTTCCGTGTGCAAAGCAGATGCTGTACTACTGGGGTGGACTTTGGTAATATGGCTCCCTTAGCAAGGACAAAAATTGGCACCCTCCCAATACTTCATATTTTCACAATCATTCTTTTTGGTACAGTTGCTTTTTAATGGATCTTCTTAGTAGGAAACTGTATAAATATAGGTTTTATTTTTATTATTTTGTGCCACCTTGGCTCAGTGCCCTTTGTGGAGGGACTGTCCACACTGTCCTTAATCTGGCGCTGGCTACAGACCTTTCTCAATATATATTATATTATATTATATTATATTATATTATATTATATTATATTATATTATATTATATTATAAAGGGTCACCATATGTCCAGAGTTTCCTGGACATAGTTGGAATACCTCAGTCAAAAACAGTGCCTGTGCAGAATGTGCTAAAACGTCAGTGAAAATCTGGACATATGGAAACCCATACTCATTGAGATTTAGCAAAAAAAAAAGGCTCAGCAAGGTTTTCACTTTTTGAAATATGGCAACCCTGTTATGTTATGTTATGTTTTATGTTATGTTAACATAGCAGGGACGCGGGTGGTGCTGTGGGTAAAACCTCAGCGCCTAGGACTTGCCGATTGTCAGGTCGGCGGTTCAAATCCCCGCGGCGGGGTGCGCTCCCGTTGCTCGGTCCCAGCGCCTGCCAACCTAGCAGTTCGAAAGCACCCCCGGGTGCAAGTAGATAAATAGGGACCGCTTACTAGCGGGAAGGTAAACGGCATTCCGTGTGCTGCGCTGGCTCGCCAGATGCAGCTTGTCACACTGGGCACGTGACCCGGAAGTGTCTCCGGACAGCGCTGGCCCCCGGCCTCTTAAGTGAGATGGGCGCGCAACCCTAGAGTCTGGCAAGACTGGCCCGTACGGGCAGGGGTACCTTTACCTTAACATAGCATAGCATAACATAACAACAACATAACAACATAACATAACAACAACATAACATAACATAACATAACATAACATAACATAACAACAACATAACAACATAACATAACATAACAACAACATAACAACATAACATAACATAACATTACTTTATTTATTACATTTATATACCACCCTTCATCATAAGATCTCAGGGCAGTTTACAGAATAATATACAAGATAAAAACACAAGCAAATAATTAAAACAGAACAATAAAACAACAACCTTCCCTCCCCACAGACACATTTAAAAGCCTGCAGAATATCAATCAGCCAAAGGCCTGGTTGAAGAGGAACATTTTTGCCTAAAATTATATAATGAAGACCCCATGTGAACCTCCCCGGGGAGAGCATTCCAGAAATGGGGAGCCACCACAGAGAAGGCCCGTTTTAATGTTGCCACCCTCCAAACTGTAATGAAGAAAAGGGGCCTAATTTGATTAGTAGAATGTCTGTCACCTGGTAGGTGGGGCTTTTGTGCTCCTTCTGGTGTTCATTGAAGTTCAGTTAGAGAGGCAGCTGTCATTCTTGCCTCGTGTAGTTTTAGATACTCTCAGACACTACATTGTTGTGTTACAGTTTTCTTTATCATTAAAGCTTTGTTTGACATATACAGTACTCTGCCGAAAGAAAATAAACTCTGCTGAAGAATGGTGGAGTGAGGGGATATTGCCAGCCTGACAGGAGGATTGATTTTTTTTTAATTTAAATTTTTAAATCACTCCTCCCTCCAACAATATGAACCTCATGTGGAAGGAGGCACACAAAGAAAGGCCTCAGATGAGGAACGCAGAGTCTGGGATGGTTCCTATGCGGAGAGGCAGTCCTTAAAGTATTGTGGTCCTAATGGCAAATAAGCAGTAACAGCAACGGTTTATTTCTCTTTAGGTTCAATGCAGCGCCTGGGATTGTGGAAGGAGGCGTTCTTTCTGTGAATGTCTATAGGGATTGTCTGAGCCCATGGCTTCTTTGGGTGCATTAGGGTTTTCCGTATATGTGACGCCTCATTCAGAGATCAGCGTTGCCATTGGTTCTGTGTGTTGTGGATGTGAGTGGCCCCCAGAATGGCGAGAAACTAACAGGTCTCTGAAATGCTGTTTGTGCGTCTGAGCATTGACGATGGTCTGTATACCTTCCGGCTAAGTGTAGCTCCTATTTTCTCATTCAACGGCATGCACTGAATTTGCAGAGAATGTTGGATTATTACTTTTTCTGTGGGGTGCTTTGTGTACGGTGGTTTTTATTATAAGCTCCTTGGAGCAGGGAAACTGCTACTGAACCCCCTGCCCGCTATAGTGTGGGGATTAAACCAGGCTGATATACAAGGGTTTTGTAAGCTTGCCGGCCGATGCAGAATTCTGACTAAACTGAGAGTGAGATATGTGTGGCGATTAAAAAAAATGCACAGCGGTGACACCAAAGTGTAAAGAAAACACACTTCCCAGGCTATACAGAAATGTGTGTTTTAGCACAGCTACCAGGTCCTATTCCTGCTGTAAGCCAAAAATGGCTTATCTTCTGAGTTTACGCCAATAAAACTCAGAGACAAGGAGTTAGGAGTCCGTTGTTGTTTATAGCTAGGCAATAGGTTGCAGTCGAATTGTTTCACAAAACTGCAACCCCGCCCAAGGGTGGTGGTATTTATAACATTTTAAACAAAGGATTTCAATTTTCACCAATCATGTACATCATTACCACATTTCATGTTTAATACACAGCAATAAACATTAGCAATTTCTGTTGATTCAGCTCTGCTTCCCAGCGCTCTCTGTTAAAAGTTCAAATTTCTGTTAATTGTGTTAGTATGCATGTTGGGAACTTGTGTTACGCGTAGCCATTTGCACCATGTATCAACTTATGTTCTAGTTTATTAGCTGTATCTTTGCGATTCACATATTAGCTGTACTTCTGCCCCAATGGGGGCGGCAACTTGCACAAATCATCAGTTTCATAGAGCAACAGGTTACCATAACTTCTCTATTAGAAGCACACTCAAAGATTTATAGGGGTTCACATTATCATATTTATTGTGGCCCTTTGGGCCCCCACCACCAGTGAACCTGCTCACCCCAACTAGGCATGGGGGGATTCCATTCAGTTCTTGTTTAAAGGTGAAAATGTATAATTTGCACTTTCCAAAGCAAAAGACGAACAGAAATCACACTTCTCCAAATTTTGCCAGGCCAGGTACAGTGTTCAAAAGTGAATATACCAGGGTAAAGCGAGCATACAATTGCATGTATTAATGAAAATAACATAGAAAAATGCATTATATTAGGGAAAACTGCTTTGAAAGTTAGCTGCTGAATTGCACACTTGGAAAAGCCAAACCTGCAAAAATATCTGCAAGACACAGTTGCCCTGCTAGGAAAACATTGGCAACCTTAGCTGGGAGGGGAACTAGTATACCTACGTTAAAAAAAATGTCCCCAGCAACCCGGCAGAAAAGAAAGCTGAGTTGTTTCAACTTCTACAATAGGAACCCGCCTCTTAAATCTTAAAAGAAGGTGTTCCTACAGGCAGCACCGCTTAGAAGGCGTAAGGAGGTAATGGACTGCGCCGAAACATAAGTGCAACATAAAGTATAGGCTCACATGTGCTGGCAATGAAAAAGCTGACCGGAAATAAAGTGTCCAGTATTTCTAGGTGTAAATGTCCCTCAGCTGCCATAAAAACAGTAAAACATACAGCAACGCAGTTCCAACCTACTTTACAGCAGCGAGGAGAGTTTCAAGCCTTCAAGTTCCACAGTTCAGAAACCTGTTCAAGTTTGGACACATTTATGGCTGAACGTCAATTTAGACCCAAAAAAATGGTCTAAATACTGTTAGAATAAAACCCACTTTCTTTGAGATCTAGGACATGAAGGCCTTTACTGAGTGAAACACCACAACCTTCACTGAACTGCATCTCAACACATAAAGTTGCAGTAAAAAAATAAGCCTGCAAAGTCTTTTCTGCCCCCTCCATTGATTGCCTTGCTAGATGAGATCACTAGATCTATAGGCAATAGCTAGTTTTTATGCCTGAGCTTTACAAACCAGCTTCACCACAGTGAACCTATGACATTTGCTAGAGCTGTTTATTCCCGCAGTAGCCTCTGTTACACAAGTTCACGACTGCGTGCAGCTGGCTGGTTCTTGGGCACAGGATTTGCATCTTGCTAAAACGACACTGAATTGCTGTTATTGGTATCCTTCTGTCCCAAGAGACAATGGAGTGCACCTCCAGGGGTGAAGACAAACCGCTGTATTAGCAACACCAAAGTGACCTCCCCAGAGCGCAAACCTCGGCAGCGTCTATGGAGGGCCTGGACTGCCCAGACGACAAGACTCCCCTCTCAGCCTTGCTGATGTGGTCCAAAAGAAAGCAGAGCAATGCGTTTGGCATCACCTTGGCTGCAGGAGTTGCCAGAAGGAGGCGTACAAGGCACTATCAAACTGTCTCAGGGACCCCACTTGGGATTTGTGTAGGGTTTACTCCTAAGCTTTTTCTTCTCCCAAAGATGTCCCACAAGGCAACCAAGGCTTAGGACCAGTGTTTTCCTTCTCCTAGATGGGCTACCTTCCCAGGTTGATGAGCCCCCCCCTGCCCCTCACTTCCTTCTATAGCATGTGCAGAAACTGCTTTCTTTACCATTGGACAAGAATACTGTCCAAAGAATACAGTGGTTACATACTTAATTCGTTCCGGAGGTCCATTCTTAACCTGAAACTGTTCTTAAACTGAAGCCCCACTTTAGCTAATGGGGCGTCCCACTGCTGCTGTGCTGCTGCAGTGCGATTTCTGTTCTCATCCTGAAGCAAAGTTCTTAACCCAAGGTACTATTTCTGAGTTAGTGGAGTCTGTAACCTGAAGCGTATGTAACCTGAAGCGTATGTAACCCGAGGTATCACTGTACTGTGAATTGTAGTTTGAGAAGGGGTGCTATGCATAGTTATCTGCAAGACATTCACAGCAGGCCTTTCCAGGCATCCAGTGTGCAGCTGGGTGGAGAGGGTGGGCAGGATCCATCACAGCCTGTGTATTCAGTGGCAGAACAGATCTCTGTGCTCTGCAGAAACAGCACTGCAGATCAGCAGGTGGTGTATTACAGCTTCCTAGCTGAGCAGCATTAGCTGACCTGAGGAATCCCATGGGGTCCCCTTGGCCTTCCATGCATGTATGGTGTCTGGCTTGGCTCCTCCTCTTTTGATGCAGGTGGAGCAGAACCCTTTCCTAGGCAAGCTGAGACACACTGGCCTGCCTCTTGGTTTGCCATCCTAGCTGCCAGTCTGGACAAGAGACCCAGATGTGAACTTTGTGGCATGCGTCTAATCCGGTCTGAATCTTTCCATTATGTCTGTAAATGTTCTAATTCATGGAGCCGAATGTCCAGATGCAGATGAAATCTCTGCTTAGCCCAGATTGTCCCTCAAAGCACGCCCCCCGCCCCCTGAATCTTGGGCTGACAGCAGGAAGCTGATAACTGTCAGTCTGTACTTAGTGTCACCTACAGATCATGGGGCTCGCAGCTCGGGTGGCCCTTGTGACTGTGACTGCGCGGTCCTTGCTTTCTATTTTGTAACGTCATATTAATGGATAAAAAAGATGACTCCTGACCTATTTTTAGCATGATTTAGGAAATAATGTCTGTTGCATGATGCGCCTAGCAAAAGATTGAGAGGATTATTGAGCGATATTAAGCATTGGCTCAGAGTGACTGAGCAGCCCCTGTGGAGAAAGATTTCCCCCCACCCCACCCCAACTCCTGTAAGGATGCTGAATGGTATGAGTTTGATTCCTAGTAGTCAGGCTACACTGGACCTGGAAATGGAGATAGCCCACAATAGCCAGCATTACCCAGTAAACATTAGCACACTTTGATTTCAATGTGCATGTTTTATACTCAACTGAGTCCTGCTCAAAGAAGACCCATTGGGGTCTACACTGAGTAGAACTACTGTTGACCACCACCCTATGCATTTAGATATCTCCTGCTGAAATCAATAGTACTTAAAAGTGCCCATCTTTGACTGGTTCATGTCTGCTGGGCTCGTGTCTATAGTTAGCTTGTATTTTGCAATGCAGGGGCACAACAATTTATTGAGGCCTTCTCCTCCTCATCCCCTTCGTTTCAATGTGTTTTGTGCAATAAACTTCCAACTCAGCTTGGGGTGGGAGGCATAAATTTTAAAAAAGAAAAGCAGAAAGGGATCATGAGGCAACTGAGACAGTAATTGCTATCGACCCTGCGTCCACACACATTGATACATGCAGTGAAATTTACAAACTGATAGTGTAGATAGCATAGCAAGTTGCTTGGAGATATTGGGAATCGTCTAGCTCCCTCAATGAAAAAAGTTCCAGTTGTGAAATGGGACTTTCCCCCATGGAGAGGGGGGAGAAAGTGCTGTTGCACAAGTGAAAATCCTTATGCTGACAGGACAGTTAGGGCTTGTTCACACATCTGCTTGTGCCATGCCTAGAAAGCAGGGGTCTTAGCCGTTTTCCGCTTATCCCATGCTTTCTAGAAATGGGTCCAAGAGGTTTTCAGTTTGCTCCACCACTTTCTCCAGGAAAACCTGCTGTTTACCGTGGAATCGCAGCAAACATCAGTCCACAGAAAACCTGGTTGATATTTGCTCTGAGTTGTTTTCCCAGAGGAAAGTGGCAAGTCAAGCGGAACTGTAGAGCTCTTACTAAATACTACATTGGATACAACCCTTTTGTGTAGTAAGCAACTAATAAATGTAGTAGGAATAATAGTAGAGTGCTGTAGACCTGAACCAAGTTTCATAAGTTTTTGTGTGTGTTTTTTTAAAGCATGTATGAGGGGATATGACTGGGACTCAACAGCATGTGCAAGACCACGGAATGTGAGCAGTTTCTAAACTGCAGAGCTAAAGCCAATTAAGAAAATTAAGTCTGATGTAATAGCTAATGAAACCAGTGTAGCAAACAGTGAGTGAGACTGATGGCCAGGGACATCTTGCTTTCACAGAGCTCTTCTGTAATTGTCACAGGAAAGGCCTTGAGAATATTTGTTGGCCAGGCTACTTTCGTTTGTCTTTCATTCTCTTTCCGTACTAACATTCCCATGTTGTTATTTACACTGTTTACTGAGTATTAGTATGAATCATATCTAATACTAATAAGAGATGGCAATTCATAGCATGAGTCCTCAATTGCTTAGGATAGCTTAATGGCCTCTCACAAACATCTCTGAGAAGGCAGCGGCCTAGCCTGTTCTCTCTGCATTTTCCAGCCTGCATGCTGGTACTGCCTTTGTCATGATTCACTTGACTTTATTGTTTTCCTTCCGCAACCCCCTGCCAATGGAAACAAAATGCCATCTGAAGAGGATAAATTATATAAAATATTCCTGAGGCAAGCTGGCATCAATGAGATGGCGAAAAGTGTGATAAAGCTGAGGAACAAAGAGGCGGTTCATATGCTTGTTTTCTACAGAAGGGAGTGCCAATCTGGCACCCATGGGCACCCACGGTTTCAACCACACAGCTGTATTCCCTCGGAACCACAGTGTCCTTCCGCACTGCTTTAATTTGGCTTGAAGGAACCATTGTCTTGTAGCCAATAGGATATATTGCTCTCTCTGTGTGTGTGCTTGGTTGCAGCATATGCGTGTTGCCCACAACTGTTTCGCTCATTTGCAAATGTGTCATGGTCCCCAGTAAGTTGGCAGCCTCTGTATCTCGAATAATGTAACAGGCATGAATCTGGAGGTATAATTTGTTTGCAGCCAGCGCTACCACCCAGTGTGCTTAGGTTGCTGCCTTAGGGCCATGGAAATTTGAAGAACAAACTGAATTGAAGTCCAGGGTGGTTTCTAAAATACCCTCAGTGCTGCTGTCCTGGCAGTGAGGAGCCATGGGTTCAGGATTTTGGAAAGCTGTGAATTGCATGTTTTCCTGGATTTTGGAAAGCTGTGAATTGCATGTTTTCCTGGGGGGAAGTGATGGTGCTTTCCCCGTGCGGGTCGGATGCTCCTGTAAATATCATACCTGGCACTGATCCTACAAACTGAGTAACTATTGCTGTGAACAGTTACATTGGGCCAATACAATGGCTATGTATGCCAAAGGCACATATCCTTTATTTTATTTAAAAAAAGAAAAAAAGGGTGAAGGTTTTCACATTACAACATTGTCCTGAGATATTAAAAGTATTTACAACAAATAATCAGGGCATACATTTGCCCCCCTTCCATTTGTTTTCAATATAGTGACTATATCCAAGACAGAGGTTGCCCCTGAACTGACATGGAGATCCTCATGGCAGCTTCTTCAACCCTTGAGAACATCTGTCTTTAGCGTTTTACTCTATTTATAGTCTGTAATGCTGGTTCTCTTACGCAGAACATGGCTTCATAAATTAGTCTCCCCCAGCCGATGCTGTCCATGTGTTGGGTTACAACTTCCATCAACCTCAGTCAGCCTGGCCAATGGTCAGGGATGATGGGAGTTGTAGTTCAGCAACATCTGGAGGGCACCTGGTTGGGGACAACTGCCCTACATGCTATCCACATAAGACAAGTCTGTTTCCCAAATAACTGTTAAAGCAAAAGACTTAATTTGTAGGAAGGTTATTAGGGGATGGAGTGTCAATCACCTCAGCTTCTCTGGCATTAGGTAGTTCACTCAGCAAAGAACTGGATTTCAACCTTGAAAGCCTGTCTGGCTTTAAGACAGTAAAATAAGCTTAGAGGGCATAGACTCCATTTACAGTAAGTGTCTAAATGGGGATTTGTCTGATTGCAGAAAGATGAAAGAAGCTTGCTGGTCACTGGATCATTTTTTTTTCTTCTGCTAGATGAATCTCATCTCGTACATTTGTTGTGCAGAAATGAGCTGATAGAGAAGGGTTGGTTGGAGGGCAAGAAAGTCATGAGTTCAAATCCATGGTCTTGCTGAAAATGCTTCTGGGGTTTTGAATTATTTGGGTTATTCAGTCAAGAGAGCAGGTGGTGTTGGGGTGGATGAAGGTAGCACAGTTAAAGGAGCAAAGGTTTCCAGCAGGGATATATTGAGACGAGGGCAGAAAAATACAGGTGAGTGAGGCTGCATAGAGTTATAAGGTTATGCTGGACGCAGAAAAACCCCCGATACTGTTGTTTTATGAGGATGGCACACTCACCCTGATGTACCATAGCATATTCAACATGTTAGGTTTCTTTTAAAAGTATCTGAACAGGCTTCTCCTCTAGGTAATTAAAGCAGAAATAAAATAAGACAATCCCTTTAAATCATGCACTACAGGTACATGGGCCTGGGGAATCGTGCACTGTTTTTCCAATTAGTGTGGCACAGACTGTGTTCACCACCTCTGTGTTCATGCACCTGGGATATGCTGAATGGCTGGTGGTCAGGAGTGCCTTGGTGTACATCAGATGCATATCTAACCCTAGAGTTTTGCTCATGTAGACACCCTTTAGTCAATGATCACATGGTAGTCCACATTTGAGTCCTGTCTCTCTCTGATCAGGGTCTGATAAGGGCCCTGCCACTTGAGTGAAGGTGTAAAGTTTTTTAAAAGGAATGACATACATTGAGTCATACATTGCAGTACGTTTTAATTGTGTCTTTCAGCATCTCCAGCGAAACTTTCGAGGGTGAACAGCCTTGGGTAGCGGGTGGCTTATTTCAGGCTTAGCATCAGAAATGTCTGAGCTACCATTCTGAGGCTTAGAGGCCTGGTGGTTTTATCTTCCTTAGGGTGGTCTATAGAAATTCCCCACATCCAGGCAGGGCTGGCCCACCCATAAGACAAGGTGAGGAAAACAGCTTAGGCGGCAGGATTCATAGGGGCAGCAGATCTTTATTCCATCCCAGGGGTGCCATCTTGAATAAAATATTGTGGGGGCCCAGGTAAGCCCTGTCCTGCATAATCTACCACATGACACAGTGTACACCCTCCATTTGAATGGGAATGCCCATTAACTTTGTGGGGGCCCAGCCCCCTCAAATATTTTATTGTGGGAACTGAAGCCCCCACAACCCTTAGGAGTTGGCTCCTGTGTTCCACCCTTGTTCCTGAGGTAGATCTTCACTCGCTGCTTTTTCCCTGGAAGGAAGGGGAACACCATTTTGTGGTTTGCCTCAGGGGCCATACTGTCCTTGGCCGGCCCTGCCTCCAGGTAGTAGGCTGGGCAGATTCTGGGGCATAGGACCTGCTGGCCCAGTGAGCCTCGGATGAGAAGATGCATCTTTGCCAAAACTAAAGTAACATCAGTGCCACACACTTATTCTAAAGGAGGTCATTCAAGAGGGGGGCAGTGGGGGGCACCACACAGAAGGCCCTTTCTCAAACTACCACACCATGCACCTCCCTTGGTGGTGGAGCCATAATATGGGTCTCTCTGCTTAATACATGAGCAGTTTGGCGGCAAGAAAGGTCTTGCTTAATGGGGACAAGGGGGCAGGGAGCATTCTTGGATTTGGGGAATAGGGCCATAGATCTGTGCTCGAACCTCTGTCTTGTATGCAGAAGGTAGCAGATTCAATCCTTGGTATCTCAAGGTAGAACTAAGAAAAGATTCCTCCTGCCTGAAACCCTGGAGAGCCATGGCCAGTCAGAGTAGAGTAGACATTACTGAGGTAGCTGGCCAATGGTCTGTCTTGGTATAATGCAGCTGACTATGTTGCTAAAATTTCTCACTAAGCCTTCAGCGTTTCGGCAGATTCATTTGCCATGCACCTGAGTTAGAGGAGTCAGTTTGGCTTCAGTAGCACAGCCTTCCCTATGAACATGTGCAATGTTGGGATATGAGGTTTCAGCCTGAAGGCAGGCAAACATAAGAGGAGGTGTCAGAAGGTGATCCCAAGTAATGGTCTGTGAAAAAAGCAATGGAATATTGAAAAGCAGGTTTTATTTTCTATTATTATCTCTCACTCTGCTGAGTCAGGGCCTCCTGTGCTGGTGCGGCTTCCCCTATCATTTGCCACCGTAATGGAAATGTGTAAAGGAACTGTTGTAATGTTTTGCTTCATTAGGCAGATCTTACTGTAAAATGTTTTAAATTCAGAGCAATAAAAATAAGGATTCTTTAAAAGCACTGCAATATTGATGGCCGGGTGGCTATCCATACACATTGCTGGTATTGACATCTAATTGCCGGCTTGGAAACATAGGATAGAGCTTTTGCATTGGAAGCTGGGAGCTACCCGAATTTAATAATTCATGCTTATGAGAGGATGGATGTGGAATAGGTCCCTCTTGGTTGCTGTCAAGGGCAAAGATAAAGAGAAGGCATGCAGGATTTGTTGTGATGAACCAGTGTTGGTAGTTTTTGTGGCTAGCTCTGCCATTAGATTGAGTGAGGCTGCCTTAGGTGGCAGATATCAAGAGACAATTTCATATGTACAATTTCTGCATCTCTACCAGGGGTGCTCCCTGTTGTTGGTTTTTTTTTATATAGCCTGCCCAGAAATCTTTGTGTTCATATAGTATTTTCATTATCGGTGCTAGATTACCAAATAGGCACCGGCCTGCAACAACTATTTAGGGGTCCTGCAACAACTATTTAATAAGACTGGTTTATTAAAATTGCTGGTTGGTAAAATAAGATATATATTAGGAGATAATTTACAAGTGCCCCCCCCTGATTTCGCCTGCCTAGTGGCCTCCACAGGGTTTAATCCAGCACTGTGAATTATGGGAGTGCCTTTTAATCTTTTTCTTAATGTACACCTGAGTTGCCAACCTTAGGGTTTCAGCACTATCCCTTCCCTTCAAATAAGCAGATGGATCTTCTCTAGTGCATATGTAAAAATATAAAGGGGTCAGTTTGGTGCAGCCTGCCATATCACATGCTGGGGAGGCTATGTTAGAACTTCAGTTGTAAATAACACATAGTGGTGGAGGGGGGAAACTAGTTCTCCAACTCCCATTAGCCATGGGCTGGGGGAAAAAAATCTTTTCAGCTCACATTTAAAGCCAAACCTACCCCAGTTTGCACTTTCCAAAACAACAGATGAACTGACACGCTGCTATCCACTTCTCTGAATTTTGCAGTGCAGTTCTTCAGCCAAAGAACGTATAGGGAAATGTGCTTGCTGGCTGAGCATAAACATGACTGTATCAGTGGAAATGCTATACAATAATGCATTATAAAGGGGGAAAGATGCATTTCAAAAATATGTATGTGAGCCAAAATCTCATACAAAATTGTGTATATTAAGACAAAGTTGCATTAAAATGCAGATGAATTTTCATGAGGACTTTAAAATAATACAGTGGTACCTCAGGTTACATATGCTTCAGGTTACATACGCTTCAGGTTACAGACTCTGCTAACCCAGAAATAGTGCTTCAGGTTAAGAACTTTGCTTCAGGATGAGAACAGAAATCGTGCTCCAGCAGCGCGGCAGCAGCAGGAGGCCCCATTAGCTAAAGTGGTGCTTCAGGTTAAGAACACTTTCAGGTTAAGTACAGACCTCCAGAACGAATTAAGTACTTAACCTGAGGCACCACTGTAATTAAAAAAATCCTCAAACTGATGTGGAAATGTGGAGAACCTATGACTAGGTGGCTCTCCACTTGTGAAATGCTCTCCCCAGGAAGGCTTGCCTGGCGCCTTCGTCACATATCTTAGGACGCCAAGCAAAAACATCCCTCTTCTCCCAGGCCTTTGGCTACTTAAGCAACCATTGGCCTTTAAACTGTGTTCGTGTGGGGTATTGTTTTCATTTCTTTATATGTTATGCATTTTTGGGGGGGCATTTTTATATTGTAAACCACCACGTGATCCTTGGATATAGGGCGGTATAGAAATTTTAAAAATGATCATGATACCATGCAGCTGGCGGGTGGGGTGAGGGGTAGGAATGCCGCTCTGGTCCCTGGTATTCCAACCATCGCTCTTTTTGATTGCCTGCTTCACACATCAGGGTTCTTCATGCAACTCTGTGTCGGAGGATGGCCAAGATAGCTTGTGTACAGAGAAGGAGAATGATATTGTCTGAATCAGGCCATGCCTTGCCTCGCATTAGTCGACCATGCCATTCTTTTGGCTACATGGAGCTGTCACTGCAGAAAGGGCTCCTAGTTTCTATAGCTACAGCAAATGTAATTACCAAAAAGCACCTTTCTGCAAATTTCATTGTAACTTCAGATCACTAATGACATTTATTCCTCGCTCTGCTCCGCTCCCTCTCTTTCCCCCACCTTCTCTTTGCCGTATCTGCTATCCAGGACAAATTCTGAATTTAACTTGAGTCAATACCATTTCCCATCTTAATTAAGTATTTATTTCATGACTTATCGCCACGGAACTCCAGGTGCTGTCTGTAAACATATTACAAATATCATTACTACTTATTTTCTGGTTGGAGAAACTGCACTGGGGCTGCCCAAAAGAAAACATTTCCCTCACCACCACCTGCCCCATTTTATAGTTTGCTAGATAGCAAATACAGCATGATATCACTGCAGTGATGATTTATAGTATTCTCCAATATCTTACATTAAGCCAGAGATACCTCAGAGACTGGAATATTATCTCTGGGAATATAATATATGTAAATATAGACTGGGCAACACAGGGCTTTGTGACACATTTGGCTGTGTAATCTTCTTGCCGACAAAGAAGAAACTGGGCAAAAAAATTACACACACACACCCTTTTGTCTGGAAAATGACATTCCAGCCGACTGCCTTATGATTGTTCTGCAGTTACAAAAAAAGAAAAGAAAAGGCAAGGAAATAGCTTTTACTTTATGGATATGAGGCTGGGAACATCTGGGTGGGGAATGGAGAAGAAGCAGATTCATGCTAAAAAAAATTATCTCAATTGTGGAGCCAGAAGCATCTAGAAGAACAGAAAGAGAACATGCTGAATAGGAAAAAAGGTTCAGGGGCTTGGTGGGCATTTCATTTTAGTTTTCTGGGACTGGAAAGCTGGATATGAGGTCTGAAATTTCCTAAGAATCAGGATGTTGCATGAGAATTGATGTTAAAATTTTGTCATGTCCAGAAGTAAGAGAATAATGAATCATTTTTATTTTTATTTGATGGGGGGGTATGGATTCTGGGGGCCAGGCTAAAAAGGTTTCAGAGAAGAGACTCTTGGATATACTGTTGTTTTAAGAGCAACATTTTTATTAAGAGTATCTGTTGAGGTTACTTTTTTATATAATAATAATAATAATAATAATAATAATAATAATAATAATAATAATAATTTATTATTTATACCCCGCCCATCTGGCTGGGCCTCCCCAGCCACTCTGGGCGGCTTCCATAAAAACCAAAAATACAGTAAAATATCACACGTTAAAAACTTCCCTGAACAGGGCTGCCTTAAGATGTCTTCTGAATGTCAGGTAGTTGTTTATCTCTTTGACATCTGCTGGAAGGGCATTCCACAGGGCGGGCGCCACTACCGAGAAGGCCCTCTGCCTGGTTCCCTGTAGCTTTGCTTCTCGCAATGAGGGAACCGCCAGGTAATAACTAGCAATTTTATCAGCACAGGTCAAAATCTTACATGTACCCTTTTAACTAGACCTGATATACCCAGAGGCATGTTAGTTTCACATTCACTGGATCATAAAGTCTGTTCTGGGTTTTCTATGTCTCTCTCTCTCTCTCCTCCCCCCCCCCAACAGGACCCAAAATTGCATTTAAATTATATGCACTTTTTCTTGAAGCACGTTTTGCAGATTCTCCTTTCCAGAAATACATCCACTCAATAACTGTTCCAATACTTGTCTGGAGGCCCTGAATTAGGTTGGTTGGTTTTGAAATGCAGAGTGAACACATTTCTCCTCTGTTCCTTGTTATGGCAACTAGGCTATCTACCATGACTTGTTCAATACAGCAGCATATTAAACTTTCTGTACCTTAAGTTTTAGTTTCTCCAGGTTGTAGCTCAAGCCACTGAACACAAAGACCTTGAGTCTGAAGGTCTAGATTAGTGTCTGGCCTTCCATTCAGCCCTGATCTAGATCCAGCTGTCAGTTCAACTTGACATCTGCAAGAAGTACCTGTATAATGTGATGGAAAGGAGGAGATGATTTGGCTGGCCCAGTAAATGCATGCACCGAAACTAGGACCCTTGCCTTTAGTCTTGAACTACTGCTCTCTCTTTTTGTACATACGCAAATAGCAAATAAGAGCCCACTCATAGACGTTTGAAGTTGTAATCAAAGCCATTTAGTAAATACCACTGCTATGTGGAAGCATGGCTGTTAACATTTCTTTTGAAATTCAGGCGCAGTGCAAATAAATTGGCATGTTGGCATGGGGATACAAACAAGTCTAGCTCCCAGCATCCTTCTATGTAAAATGATCCAAGAAAACGACATCCTTTAACCTGAACTAACATGTGTGTATCTTTGGCTGTGTGTGTGTGTTTTTCAATGCTTGCCTGAGGGTTGCCTAGTTTGCCTGATTTAGACTCCAGCTAAAATGGTCCCCAGTTGATTTGTCAAATCCAGCATGAGTCACACTCTGCAAGGCAGGAGAAGGGTAGCAAACCCTAATTTAATGTGTCATTCTTTGAATCGCTGTGCCTTCCCACTTACAATTGCCATGCTTTTTTGTACTGTTGCAATCTTTTTAGGAATGAAGCATTCTGGATGAGTTATTTCCTGACAAGTTGACTAAAACTGAAAACAGCTTTCGCTTTAGAGTGAGTGATAGCTGCATTAGCCATCCTGGGTGGACTTTCTCCTGGAAATGGAACTTTTGCTGGGATTTTTTTGGTTTTTAACATGTACGGGCATTCAAATATGGGCTCCCTTGTATTCAGCCTGGTACTCCCAAGAAGACCATGTGGTTTCTCTAGAGGTATAAGTTGGTCTGGCGAGAGAGGAGTTGTTTACTTGAATGGCTGAGCATGAGCAAGGTACCCAGTGCTCTGCTCACACTAGTTTTCTTTCACTAAAATAGAGTTGGGAAGAATGGTTTGCCAACAAACCATTTAAAACATGAATAGCTGATATGCTGCACTCCATATGCTGCGGGATTACAACTCTCAACAATCCTAGCGAGCTTGACTAATGTGCAGGAATGGTGGGAGTCATAGTTCAACAATATCTGGAGGGTACCACAGTACCTTCTCCTGCTTTAATAAAAAGTAGGTGGCTTAAAAAAAAAATGTAGATAACAGCATATGCATGAAATACATTGTGATAATGTTGTAAAAAAACTGTCTATATTAGGCACAGTCATATCTCTTGTTACATTTGCTTCAGATTAAATCTTTTCAGGTTGCGTCCCACGGCAACCCAGAAGTACCGGAAAGGGTTACTTCTGGGTTTCGCCACTCGCACATGTGCAGATGCTCAAAATGACATCACGTGCATGCGCAGAAGTGGTGAATCGTGAACCGCGCATGCACAGATGCGCAGACTCAGATTGCGTTCTGCTCATGTTGCGAACGGGGCTCCGGAATGGATCCCATTCACAACCAGAGGTACCACTATATACTCAAAGGTCCATCTAGTCAAGCACTCAAACTCCACCTGTGATCAACCAAATGCCCCTGACAAGCAGAGCAAGATGGCAATAGCCAGGGTTGGCATCATCAGGCACTGCTGAAACCCCCACCCCAGTAAGAGGCCTATCCTATCCTGGTCTTGACACAGAGGCCATGGGACACAATGGAGTGGGTAGTTGCAACACCTAAGGATAGGAATGAATGAGCAACCTCCTCCAATGTTAAAGAAGGCTGAAAGCTATTGCACTTACAGAACTATATCTCCTTCCCAGGCTTTGCCCGCTCCTTGAGAGATGCTGCTGCTGCCTCAATCATCTGCTGCCCCTGAGCAAACAAGCTTATGGGAGAGAGGAGTTGCAACATCTGCCTGTCTTGTCTTCTTCTCAAGAGGGAATGCTGATTGGGCCCAGAAGAAGAGACAAGTGAACAGGCAGTGGCAAGAGCAGTGAGGAGCTGGGTCCCCCACTAAGACCACCTTTCCCAAGGGCCCCTCAGGACTTGGAATCAGCACTGGCACTGGCAATGGCCATCCCTTCATCCTTTACTACCAGCATCTGGTACTCAGAGGCAGGGCTGACTCAATACATTTTGCTGCCTGAGGAAGACAAGATGGCACTCTCCGTCAAGGCACAGTCAGAAGCCAATTGGACTGGTAGTTGAATCTTACTGCTGATGAAAGGACATACATTAGTTTCCCGCTGTATTTTAGGGCAGCAGGCTCATGTAGGTGGTACAGGGCTGGCCACAAGGCACTCAGAGCTCTGGCCACTCTTCCTACTTCAGGTGTCAGCTGCCTCACTTTGCCTCATCATGGGGCCGGCCCTGTTCAGGGATAAGCTACCTCTGGATGTGCAGACTGAATTCAGCTAAGGTGTCTATTGGCCACCATAGTCTTATCCTCCATACAGTGGTGGACTTTGGGTTTTAAACGGCACCCTGAGCATTGCCAAAATTCAGCAACCCCCCCCCCCGCCTCTCACCTTTCATTGTTTAGCTTTGTTGCAGCACCCTCTGTGGCACCCTCTTCCCTCGGTGCCCAGTGTGGGCAAACTGGTCCCGCTCCCCTAAATCTGCCTCTGCTCCATAGATTTGCTCGATGCTTTCTAAAAAAGCCATCTAAGCTAAAGGTGGACACGACACCTCTTACGATGACAAATTGCATATGTAAAGTTATGCATTGTGTGAAGTTGTCCTGTAATTTGTCAGTCCCGAACCCACCTGCCTATCAATTTAATTAAATGACCCCAAGTTCTAATATTGCATGAAGGAGGTAGAGGAGCATAGCTCTCTGTTAGCTCAACATGGATGGCTTTAAAGGGAGGGCTGTTAAAATTAATTTAATTTAAGATTAGTATCACCACTCCTGGTCAGTGTTAAAGCTAATCTTTATCTATAGCGACTTCAACATGTACATTGTGGCACTCAGTCCTGTTCTTATCCTCACAGCAACACTGGAGGACAGGTGAATATACCGTAATTCCCATTTGGGGCAGCAGCAGGAGGGGAACAGAGACAGTGAGGCTCTGATGAGTTAATGGCTGACCTGTGATTTGAAGCTGTATGTTGCATATCCAGCTCCAGCACTATGTCTACAGGACTAAATGCTACATAAAGTAGTTTCAATGGCGTCTCTTCAGAGAGAACTTCTGGACGTGATGTTTTTCAAGCCCAGTCGTTTTGGGCCTGTTCAAATGCCCAGTGTGTAAGGAAAATAAAACTCCAGCGTGACCAGAAAGTATTGATTAGAGATGGGCATTTGCAACGAGCTTTTAAATTCAGCCTGTATTTGGAGATATTAACTTGCTACAGAAGAGTTTACAACTGGTGACACTGAAGTCAAGTGGAGGAAAACTCAACTAAAAGGGCCAGTCCACTTCCCCTTCAAGTGAATAGAAGTGGAATTATGCCCTTAGGCAATACTGTTGGGTGTCAGAAAACCTAAATGAATCAATATCAATTGTTACAGTACATGAAACCTTTAACAGCACACGGTTGGATCTAATAAGTCATGTGGTAAGCCATTAAATTTCAGCGTTCACCTTAAAAGTTCCATTATTGTGGTGTGTGGGAGATCAATAGCTAGAAAGCAATTATTGACCTTGGGTGCCAAATGAAAATTATCCCAAAATATCTATGTGGCACAAAGTATGTTTCTGCTATATATTGTGGGCCACTGTTTACCTTTGACATGGAATGACTTTTCCAGTCTATGAAGTTCAGGTAAATCTAAATGCACCTGGTATAATAATTTTTGGCCACAGACCACAAGAATTGAAAACACAAAGATGATCATCCCGAGTGAGCCCTTATTTCCCGCTTGCAGTGATGGCCTTTCTCTGAGGACGTTCATAGCTATGATCAACTGGACAATTTTACTTAATCCCACATTTCAACATGTTTCTTTGTTCATGTACTGTGACTGGTTGTTTACATTAGGAAGGTAACAATATTAAAAAATAACCTAGCATTTGGCAGGAAGGAGCGTTAGCTTTCCTCCACACTTCCCTTTGCAAACCAAGCCACAGGCTACAAACAGTAACAGTATATTTACCAGGATGGGACCAGGATATCTGAACACCCACCTCCTCCCATTCAGGAGTCCTGCTATGCATCTTGTTACTGTCAGAGGCAGGATTGATTGGGCTAAAAAACTGAACCTTGTCTTTTGTACCTTTGAGGTTGTAGAACCCTCTTCCTAGATAATTTGGGTTGGACCCTCCCTCTTAAGCTTGAGGCAGCTGTTAAGGCTTCGCCCTGCCCTCCCCAAAGCATAATACCTTACTTTTAAGAATGTTAGAAGAACTTTGCTGGAACAGACCAAGGGGCTATCTAGTCCAGCATCCTGTTTTCACAGTGGCCAACCAGATGCCCATAGGAAGCCTGAAAGCAGGCCCTGAGAGCAAAGGCACTCTCCCCACCTGTGATTCCCAGCAAATGGCATTCAGAGGCATGCTTTTGGGTGCTGTTGGCAGTGGCGTAGCAAAGTCAGGTGGTACCCGGTACAGAATTTTTTTTGTCACCCCCACACACATTGAAATTTCCCCTTCCTCCCTCTGTTATGTACTGAAGTTCTCACCCTGGGCCAGCAGGGGGATACTGTGGATAGTTTTCACTCAGGTCCACATATGCAAATAAGGGATTGAAAGTGACATTTAGTGATTGGATAGTTGCAGAAAGTGTTACAGTTGCGTTGTAGTGGAGCTCTATATAAGCAGGCTGGCTGAACCGTTCAGTTCAGTTCTGTTCTGGCCTGTGAATAAACAAGAGCTGTTTGAAGAATCGCTGTGTCGTCTGATATGTTCATCCACAACATAACTCCCTCCATTCCCCCCCCCCCCCTTGTCAAAGAAAACACAGGAAAAGGAAGGAAATGGGACGGGAAGCCGCACTGATCAGCACTGCGATCCACACACAGGGGGACGATCGGCATGGCAGTCAGTGCCCGGGGGGGCAGCATGGTGATCCGCCCCGGGGGGTTCTGGTACCCCCCTTAAGGGATGGCAACTGGGGGCCCGTCCCCCTTCCTATTTCCCTTGCTGTTTGACTGACTTTTGGATTGGTCTGAAGTTCTGTCTTTCCAGGTGATTAGGCTTCTGTTTTACTCAGCTCCTGTTTGCGAAATGACTAACCTGGCAGCAGGAAACAAAAAGATAACCAGAGGTTTCAAGGGAGTGTACAATTGGCTCTAATGAACATTCATAATATGGAGAGTTTTGGGTCTAAGTCTGGTGTGTGTCCAACAACCATCCCAATTTCTGCCAGTACTTGTGACCACCCAGAATACAGAGGCCGCGGGCAGGTCCTCCAGAGTTGCCGCAAAACCAATAGTTTGAATTCTCTGTGCCATACGAATCAACATATAGTACCATCTATGGATGGTTTGCAAAGTGTTCTCCTCTCTGCACCTTATGCAGCAAATATGCCTGGTGCATTTTCCACCAGTGTTGTAAACATGTACAGTGTGGAAGTTATGCAGCCCTCTCCAAACATTCATATATGCCTGTTTAGGTTCCCTGATTGAGCCCACGGTCCCCAGATGTGGTACATGGTTATTTCAAGATTCAAGTGCAGTTATGTATGCCTTCCATACTTTTTACTACAGGAAATACCTGTTAAATGCAGCAGTTTGCCATAGGAACTCTGGAAACTGTGGAGCTGTGTATGATATGGAGCTGCCCTATGACCTCTTTGTTTAGGATGGGGGTTCAAATGAAGTTGTTAATCATATGATGTGGATATGATAGCCGATATGAGAGACCTTGCAAAGGCAATGCCAGCATTGGATTCATTTTATCTACGCTTTGCTGAATCATTTTTGAGCTCTGGGGGATTTGATCCTAGCCAGGCCAGTGTAGAGACCCTGGCTTTATTTCATTCCCCAGCTGTCAGGCAGAATTGCATATACCTCATTAAAGAGATACATGCATTTGCGCAATTGCTCCAGACAAAAGCCTCACACTGTCCCCATTTCCCTAGTGCAGTATGTAAAGCAAAGTAGAGAGATAGGGCCCTAATTAAATAAGCTGCAACTCTGTT
The DNA here is from genome assembly GCF_027172205.1 of Podarcis raffonei. NCBI lineage: Eukaryota > Metazoa > Chordata > Lepidosauria > Squamata > Lacertidae > Podarcis > Podarcis raffonei. The sequence goes on from NC_070606.1 coordinate 25,713,065, forward strand.
CCCAGGGATAAAATCCATAATTTTCAGCACCGTTGCTCCTTTTTCAGGCTGTGTGTGCTTAAAATATATTCCTACTGGAAGAAGCGAAATGATATTTTGCTTTGAATATATTATAAAATTCATTAAACTTTTGGCTTTGTGGGGCAGTGAATGTACACATGTAGATCTCATTAGCTCAGCCCATATAATTTACCACTCTCTGATAAGCACTATCTCAATTTGACTATCTTGAAATAATCTTCTGAAAAGGAAGTACAGAGCTAGATAGATATTTGGATTAAGTGAAGGGGAGGATCTGCTTCGTTTTTTTTAGATGTTCACTGCTGGTAAAATGTTTCATCTCCTCTTGTTTTCCTCTGGGTAAATGCATTTTGATGTAACATTCTGCCAGGCTGGATAAAATTTATGATCAAGGCTAGACTACTATCTAGCCACTGGATCATGACTCTATTGTCTCGGTTAGCATAATAACAAGATGCTTAAGCAGATTTTAGGATACAAAAGACATAGTGACTTGCTCAGTGTTCACTCTGTCCTGTCCTCTGTAATCTGTTAGATAACGCTTAGATGAGCCACTAAATTATGTTAACTGTGAACAGTCAATTACTTTCCCACGGGCTTGTGGGTGCCACACAGTTTGTTGTTTTTGAAGCTGCTGCTGAGCTGTAAAAACTTTGCTCAATTTCGTGCTTACTTTTTTAATTGCAGCTAGTGGTGCTGTAATCGTTCTCTTGTTAATAAGGTCTGAGAAAGCAAAATATTTCGGTGCCTTTCTGTGTTTGTGCTTTCACTTGAGATTCCAGGTCAGACCACTGGTCCATCTATTTTGGGATTGTATATCTATACGGACTGGCAGAAGCCTTCATTTCATTTCATGCTGTTTCATTTCCATACCTTTCCTGGCACCTTCTCTATGAAAAGCGTGTGCTCTAACAATGACCTTGAGTTCTTCTCTTTGCTAAGAAGTTTCCATTGCCTACACCAGAGCCATTATTTGGAGACATGATTTTATAATAACTGAATGTCCACTAATATCCATTTTGGGTAGCCATTGACCTCCATGTAATAGTCTGGAAGAGCATAGAGTGAATCTAGCAGAGTCTGTGTGGTGGAGGCACTAATTTAATGAACTACCACTGCCTTGTGTGCTTATACACAGTGTTTCCATGTACTCTGGTTTCTGTCATGGTGTTCTGTTGCGCCAGAAGCTGTTTAGTCCTGCTGGCCACATGACCCAGATAGCTGTCTGCGGACAAACAGCGGCTCCCTCGGCCTGAAAGGGAGATGAGCGCCACAACCCCATAGCCGCCTTTGACTGGACTTTACCGTCCAGGGGTCCTTTACCTTTTTACCTTTACATAGGGACATTGTGATTAGAATGGTTGTTGCATTTCTTTCTTTCTTTTTTACTAACCACGATTGTGCAAATACTGACAGTTATAGTCCAAGGAGAAATCTGGCCATACAATTAGTGTCTCTGTGTGATCCCCAGGAGTTCACAAATCTATCGGTATCCCTACATGATATTGTGGAGGGTTGCCAACTGCCTGAACTGGGTCCAAAGAAAGGATGCCAAAGGAATGTGTTTTGTTCACATTTTCATGACTGTCATTTAATTAGTCATAGTAGGCTAATGAAAACATCTCCCTCAGGTGCTGCAAGGGGTCAGTGTGTCTGGCTGTTAACCAGAAGCTGGTGGTTCGAGCCCACCCAAGGACAGCTGTGGGCTGGATTCCTGCATCTCAGGGGTTGGACTAAATTACCCTTGTGGTCCCTTTCAATTCTACCTAATTTGTACTTCCAGAATGAGGCAAAATACAGCTATTCATCATAGTTCCCACTTCTCCAAATTTTGAAATTCAAATTTTCAACAAAAATCCATACAAAAAAAGTTTATATTCAGGAGTGTGCTAAGAATGCACATATTTGTGAAAATAATATACAAAAATGCAGTATATCAGGGAAAGCTGACTGCAAAAATGCATAAAAAGTGCAAACAAAAATGTGTATATTAGAAGAAATGCACATGGAAATGAGTAGGAATTTTCAAGCCAATCTCCCCCATCTTTTTAAAACACAAACTGATGAGGAAATGGGGTGAGCTGAACTTAATAATGAAATAATTTGGATTGAAAGAATCATCCATCCCTAGTCTAAAGAGCAATTTGAGCTACCTGAGTAAAGGTGGCCTTAGGCAAGCCGCTGATTCACAATCCCTCATTCTGGCACGCAGAACTGAGCTGCTGCAACTGTATCAGGAATAGTGTAAGAGAAGTGCTTTGGGTGTTCAGAAAAGTACTATCTAAAGGCTAATCATTATTGCAATGATGGATACTTTCTGTGATGCAAAGGAAAATACTGAGCTAAAAGAAACACAGCTACAACTCATGTATTAGTAACATGCAATTAACGTTATAAAACTGCAGCCAACCACTGAATAGTTGTCATGAAATTTGGGGTGCCAAGCAGAGGTGACCTTACACTCATTTTACAATGCATTTAAGCTAAAATTGTGACTGGGATCTCAAAGGACCACATTTCATCTTAGGGCAGGGGCCAAAGGGACCATGTTCTGTGTGGAGGGGGACCCTGATACTGTGCTAGATGATTCAGTATCTGAAGAAGTGTGCATGCACACGAAAGCTTATACCAAGAACAAACTTAGTTGGTCTCTAAGGTGCTACTGGACAATTTTTTAAAATATATATATATTTCAGATGATTCAGCTGTTAGAGTAAATTAACAACCTCCCCTTCCTCCTGGTGTGTGTATTTAAGCACTTTGCTATCACCCATAGGGGTCTTCAGCTCCCGGCCTGGGCATTTGTTCAGTGTCTTATCCAGAGGAACTCCTACCTGCCGCAGTCACTTTTATGCTGTGCTGTGCGTACATTCACCAGCACCTGTATAGATATGTAGAAAGCAATTGTATACCAACAATGGGTGGAGTGGGGTAGGCCAATACAGTGGTACCTCGGGTTACATACGCTTCATGTTACATACGCTTCAGGTTACAGACTCCGCTAACCCATGAATAGTGCTTCAGGTTAAGAACAGAAATCGTGCTCTGGCGGCGCAGCAGCAGCAGCAGGAGGCCCCATTAGCTAAAGTGGTGCTTCAGGTTAAGAACAGTTTCAGGTTAAGAATGGACCTCCAGAACGAATTAAGTACTTAACCCGAGGTACCACTGTACTTCAATTTGTTTCCATTCCACTGTTGTTCTTTTCTTCTCCACCCAAAAAAATCCCCAAATTGTATTAGATTGGTTCTTAGTTTGCAAGTTTTAGGAGAGCTCAGTATGGGATCATTGTTCAGTTGTAGGTCTTTTCCATATTATCTGCTTGTTCCTTTTCATTCAGTTTTCCAACAAACAACACCTCCTTATTTATTTACATTTCAGTTTCCTTCCTCTTCTTTCTCCGTGTGGTTGTGCAAACCACTCCCTGCTACAAATGCACCATGTGTGTATTTGTGCTTGTTGCTTTTAGTTTATTTCTGTTCCTCATCACTTCTCTGTTTTAGTTTGCTTGTTCCAAGTTTCATCCTCTTCCACAGGAGCCAACTCCTAGGAATCAAGGTCCCTTCACCCCTCCCCCCCAAAAAATATTTGAGGGAGCCCCCCCCAAAAAAAGCTGATAGGCATTGCTATTCAAATCATGTGATTGATTATGCAGGGTGGGGCTTACATGGGCCTCCTTATATTTTATTCAAGTTGGGATCCCTCTCCTCCTCTCATTTTACGGTAGCTGTGATTTCATCATGTTGAATTCTTGATGTCCAGTATTATTAACATTTTAAATTAAAGCATTTCCCCTCCCCTCTAGGTCTGTTACTTTTCTCCACTAAGATGAGCCTTTTAGTCCCTTCAGTAAGCTGCCAAGTGAGTTGCTCATTGCTAGCCTTTTCTTACTCACTTGTCAAGAGCACCCCTCTTATGTCACCAGTTTTCAGACTTATTACCCACAAAACTCTTGTGTAGGACAACCGTGGTGTCTATCGTTCTCAAAATGTGTAGGCCTCATCATCTGAGAAAGAAAAATCTTTTTAAACATACAATTTCTGGAAATGGATAAGTCTTTGGTTATGAACAATAACTCAAATGTCAGGTTTTCTTAAGTGTTTTATGTGAGTATAATTCAGCAGTGCTTGATGTCCCCCTGCTTTCCTTAAAGTTAATTTGCTCATTTATGATAACTCTACCATTAGTTGTGCAGTGATTAATGTAATTGATTGACAAGGATGCTTATTTGCCTAGACACAATGATAGGACAGAGAACTGTCAAGACAATAACTTTTTCTCCAGTAATTGATCAAGATATTCACTAATCATATGAGAATTGGCATTAAGGAGAAAATTAGTAGATACCTTTGACTATTAGAAAAGACTGATATAGTTGTTTTGGGGGAAAGCAAGACAGTTAATGTTCTGGTTAGGAATGAACTATAATAGGGATCCATAGAGCCTGCCATGCAGAGAATTCTTCTTCAAAGCAGGAACTGATTGTCTTTGGCAACAAGAGAGAGAGATAGAGAGAACAGTTTCCTGCTTCAGTGGCCTTGGCCCTGTGTGATTGAACTGAACACTACAATTTTGTCTGGATCAAAGCACCGGGAAGACATGGAAGGCAGTAGTTGGAAACTACAACAATGAGAGGATCTGTGAACAAGGGCTTTGTAGTAGCCCAAGGCCAACATTTTCACACTACAGCTTGACACTGAAAATGAGGAATCAGCAATGGGCAGCCTTCAGACAGCATCCATTCCCCAGGAGCTGCCAGCTGGCCTCAGAGACAATGCTCCTACGGCTCCCTCAGCTGTACATTAATTGATGGAAGCTGGATGGAGGAGAGTCGTGTGTGTACACGTAACATTTGGGCCAGTTTCATGGCAATTTGGTTGATTTTGCGCACAAGGAGAAATACCGTATTTTTTGCTCTATAAGACTCACTTTTTCCCTCCTAAAAAGTAAGGGGAAATGTGTGTGCGTCTTATGGGGCGAATGCAGGCTGCGCAGCTATCCCAGAAGCCAGAACAGCAAGAGGGATTGCTGCTTTCACTGCGCAGCGATCCCTCTTGTTGTTCTGGCTTCTGAAATTCAGAATATTTTTTTTCTTGTTTTCCTCCTCCAAAAACTAGGTGAGTCTTATGGTCTGGTGCGTCTTATAGAGCGAAAAATACGGTAAATGGGTAAATCTGGCATTTACCTTGTCCAGAGATGGGCTGCTGGAAGTGGCAACTGGGGGAAATTGATCAATGAATCATCAATGGATAACTTCTTAGCAACAACAAATGCTTGAGGAGTAGCTTTCTGAAACTCTCAGTCTCTGACTTGCAAACCCTGCTCCCTAATCCCAAAATATGCCTTCCCAGTAAGTAGGCAAAAAATTCATGGTGCACTTTGAATTTGTTTTATTGCAGCAATCCGGTGTTTTTGAATATTTGCAGAATGCTCTGCTCTGAATATTTGAATATTTGCTCCGAATATTTGAATATTTGCAGAACGCTCTGCTCTTTCCAGAAGAAGAAGAAGAAGAAGAAGAAGAAGAAGAAGAAGAAGAAGAAGAAGAAACCAAAGCATTCTGCAAATATTCAAAGACACGGGATTGCTGCAATATAACAAAATTAAAGCGCACCATGAATTTTTTGCTTACTTACTTTTTACTTTTTTTACTTATTTTTGGCACTTATGTACCAGTTAACCATGTCCTCTGGTTGGTTCACTAATTAAACACAATCAACTAAAGCAGCCAATATAAAAGCAGCTACAGAACAATAATTAGCAAAACCCAGCTTAAAACCATACAAATCAGCAAAAACTTGATGTAAAACAGCACTAACAAAGGGAAATCGTTTTAAGACCAAAAAACATAAAATGCCTGGAAGAACAAGAAAGTCTTCGCCTAAAGATCCTAACCCAGTTAACCCGTCTGAGGGCAGCATACCAGAACTGGGGTGCCATCACTTCACCCAAGTAACTACCTTCCTCCGCACTTCATTGGATATGCATAGCTGTCAACTTTCAGATTTGAAAATAAGGGATCAGCAGCCTCAAAATTAAGGGATCAGCAGCCTCACCTGTCCTGGGGACAGTCTACGAGATATCTACAATCTGGGATAGCAGCGGGAAGCAGCAGGAAACGGCGCTGGAATAAGGGAATTTCCCACAAAAAAATGGGAAGGTTGACAGCTATGATTGGATGCAGAAACCTGGAGAAGGCCCAGTGCAGAGTAAACAGTACAATCCTTAAAATTTCATAGATCAGGAGAGTATAAACTTCAGTTGCCTGCATTTTAAATATGATTTAGGCCCCGTGTCAGTGCCCCATACTCAGGCAGCTTCTTGATCTCACACAAAACAGCAATGTCCACTAGAACTGTTGTTTGCCTTGCCAAGATTAGCCTGCTATAGCTTCAATTGGCAGATGCCGCCCAGATGTGCTTACCTGTTGGCTGTCCTTTTTGATCCATTGCTTGCCTCTGGTCTGTGCGGGCCAGCCGCTGTCTTACATGTTTCAAAATGCAAGGCATTTCTTTTGAGAAATAGAAAATGGTGGCCGCCAAGCAGTTTACATCTAAGAGTACAGTGGTACCTCGGGTTACATACACTTCAGGTTACATACGCTTCAGGTTACGGACTCCGCTAACCCAGAAATAGTGCTTCAGGTTAAGAACTTTGCTTCAGGATGAGAACAGAAATCGTGCTCCGGCGGCGCAGCGGCAGCAAGAGGCCCCATTAGCTAAAGTGGTGCTTCAGGTTAAGAACAGTTTCAGGTTAAGTATGGACCTCCAGAACAAATAAAGTACTTAACCCGAGGTACCACTGTACTGCACGCCAAGTTCTGCATCTAAAGCATGTTGGGAAGGCGACAGTGAGTGGCAGCATAGAGGCCCGTGCAGCAAGAGGCATTGTTTGTGGGAGGGGGGCATTGATGGCAATATGCCTTGGGCCCACTCAAGTCTGGCATTGGCTCTGATATAACTGTTTTCAACAGCCTCCGTCTTGCCAATTCTGAACCAATTCTGGTGCAAAACATCAAAGGTAAACCTTGAGACTTGGCATCCCTGCTCTTGCTTACTACCAGCTAATTTATTAGCTTTGCCAAACCCTTTAAGCTAGAGGCATGAATAAAAGCTTTATCCTTTTAATCTTGAGTTTGGGCACGGGATTCCTCTTTTTAGACAGGGCTGGGGGGGGGGGGAATACTGCAAATTCCTAGGCATAAAAAATCATTTCCAAGTGCTTGGGTGACCAAGCACCTGGGCACTTGCCAGCCTTGCTTTTAGTATATTAATGAAACAGGGACTTTGGCTTATGCTGGTATAGCTATTTTTCTCCTTATATGTTTTTTTTTAATACATCTCATGCCAGAATGCTCATCTACTTTCATTATCAAAGCCATTCTGATAAAAATTCAGTTGGTCAGGTTGTGAAGAATATGACTGAAGGAAGTAAGCCTGGTTTTATGAATGAACAGAAAGCAATATCTAAATAGTCTGGTGTTGGGGAAATCTGCATTATCCTGTTGCTGCAGCAGTTTGCTGACCATTGGTGTTATGTACTGAAGTTCTCACCCTGGGCCAGCAGGGGGATACTGTAGATAGTTATGCAAATAAGGGATCGAAAGTGACGTTCAGTGATTGGATAGTTTTAGAAAATTGTTACAGTTACGTTGTACTGGAGCTCTATATAAGCAGGCTGACTGAACCCTTCAGTTCAGTTCTGTTCTGGCCTGTGAATAAACAAGAGCTGTTTGAAGAATCGCTGTGTCGTCTGATATGTTCACCCACAACTTAACAATTGGCTTTTTGATCTTGCTCTACATCCCAGTGGTCTGTTTCAGATGTAGTAACAAATCATGGTTTGCTGTTACCTGCACAAGCCTCAGGTTTGCATGTTCTCTCTCCCCTTCACACACATGGTCAATTTGAAAGTTCAATTCCTGATTGGAAACAAATGACCACTTGTTGCAATTTGACAAATGGTGGTTTGTTCAAACCACTAAACATGAAACCAGTGTTTCATTTTTTCCTTGCACTGATGTCCAAGACTGCAACTTCAATTTAGAGATAAACTAAGTAAAGCTCTGCTTAATTAATTGGTGGTGGTGTGAATGAAGGCCATACAACTAATTATTTGCTATTTTGGTTCTGGTGTGTTAATGTACAGTGGTACCTCAGGTCACAGACGCTTCAGGTTACAGACTCCGCTAACCCAGAAATATTACCTCGAGTTAAGAACTTTGCTTCAGGATGTGAACAGAAATCGTGCTCCGGCAGCGCGGCGGCAGCAGGAGGCCCCATTAGCTAAAGTGGTGCTTCAGGTTAAGAACAGTTTCAGGTTAAGAACGGACCTCCGGAATGAATTAAGTACTTAACCTGAGGTACTACTGTATTAGGAGGACATAGGTGTCTGTTTCTTTTGAATAATGCTTTTATTTTTTCAAACTGTAAGCTATTTCAGCCATTCTCAAGTATTTCAACAAGGTCCAGCATTGATGCTTCCGGGCAAATGAATTTCAATATAATTTATAAATTATGGAAATATATTATAATGTAAGAAATTGAATGATTAAAAGGCAGGTGGCATAGAAACGTAAAGACTTGAATTGGTTGCCACCCCAAAAGTCTACCATTTGTTGCACCAAAACATACCCGTGTATTTCCCCATAATAAATGCAAGCAGTGGCTGGGGGCCAGGAAAAATCATTAGCGAGTTAACGGTGCAAGTCTGCAGAATTAGAAATGGATTAAAACACCTAATAAAACAAAGGTGAACAATATGAGGTAAAACCCATGAAATTTACCCAAGGCGGAAATGCCAGAAAAATGTGGACATAATTCAAATACTGGGAAATGTAGAGAAAGGAGATGTGTGGTAAGCTATGTCAGGCATGGTTAACAAGCCCCCATGGCTCAGAAGTGGCCTGCAATGAGGTTTTGGGTTGCTCATGATGACCACACAATTGTGTGTTGTTGTTTTTACTTTACTTATAACATTGACAGACTCCCTATTTTCCCCCATTTCCCCCCACAGTTAATTACCTTCCTTGGGGCTCCCCAAGCTCCCTTGGGTAATCGACACTCATTTAATTCAATATGGACTTCCAAAGAAACCTTCAAATTGTCTAATTGATTCTTTCCTATTACTGCTTGCAGGTAGCTATTAATAGTTCCACTCATTAGCAGATTATTCACTTCATTTCTATTAACTGCTGGCTGCATTGTTGCTCCTGCTGCGATGCTTTCAGCAGCCAGAGACTAACTATCATTCCCAAGTCCTGCTTAAGGTATCAAAGTGAGAGAAACAAGGCAAAAAGAAGTTAATACGAGTGGCTAAGAGCAATGATAGGGTTGCCATATATCCAGAACTTCCCGGATATATCTGGAATACTGTAGTTGGAAGCACTGTCTTGGTGGAAATCGAGGGATGGGGAGTCTGGGAAAATCTGGGTGCATGGCAAGGCATGTCAGCAGTGTCATTTTTGGTGATTTTCCTTTTTAAAAAAGCTAAGCAACTTTGCCCCAAAATAGCTCAAGGAATTTGGGGTGGGAGTAGAGGATGTTGAAGGACTAACTCTGAAAACAATCAGTTTAAATTCAGTTGAAAAGTAAAAGCAAATAGAAATAGAATGAGTTTGGGGGAGGATTAAGGAAGGAAGTTTGGCTTTGAACTGGGGAAAAGAGCTGTTTGATAGTGGAACGGACTCCTTCCGGAGGTTGTGGACTCTCCTTCCTTGGAGGTTTTTAAGCAGAGCTTGGATGGCCATCTGTTAGGAATGCTTTAGCTGAGATTCTTGCATTGCATATGGTTGAACTGGATTACTTCCAAATCTACAATTCTACTTTGCCATGTGGCCCTTGAAGAGTTGGCAATGGGTCCATGCCCCAGTGCAAAAAAGGTTAGCCATCCCTGCTATAACTAGACATTTTCTCCAGTGAAGGCTACACTCATCTTCCCTTTGTATTTTTCTTGCTTGAATAGCTGTTGATGCCCCTTGGCCCCTTGGCCTATGCACAGGGCCAGAGTGTCCTTTCTCTTTGCTTCTGCATTCCCTGAGAAATTAGCACTTTGCACCTGATTGTTTTCTCAGACAGGAAGTGGGGAAGCTGCTCCTTCTCTGCCTGTTGGATAGGTCCAGCCTGCCTGATATTATCTTGGGTGGCAGGAGATATCAACTTCCAGTAGCCATATGTCCCCTGGCTGATGCCAGAAACCCAAGTAGACAATACTGCGCTAAATGACCCAATAGTCTGATATGGTATCTGGCAGCTTCCTACATTCCTATGAAGTGTGTTTTTCAACTTGGAGAACACACATTTACATTACTACCGTGCGTGTTTCTTCTTGCTTTGTCTACTCAAATATTTATGCTAAATCTGGACACTCAAGATGCTACTAAAAATATGTTACTGTGATTATTAATAATGATAATAAAGTTTCAATGCAACCCAAGATACACAACATAGTACTTCTGGGAATTTGTTGTTGATACGAGATTCTGTAAAACCAATACCAATGCTTTAGCTTGCTGTTTGGCTCTCTTGTCCAGCACATATGTGGAACCTTAAATTATGCTTTCCAGGGCAACAGTGTTTAATAGATTTATATTGTCATGTTAATTTCTGTATCTGGAAAAGGGAAAAACACAGTTAAATGCGCATTTAAATGTTTATTTACCCAAAAAGCACAGTTCTTTCACATACCAGTGTGAAAAACATTCAGGAAAAACCTGCAGTGGTGAATATTGCTAAAAAGAGCTTTGGATGTGTGCTGTTGAGAAGTTGACCTCAAGTTGACACTGGCTCTTGCATATAGCTCTATTATGCTGTGTTATAAAAAGCAGGACAACAACCAGATGGAGGCTTAGGAGTCACAATTGCTTCAGGAAACAGACTGTTCAATGGCAGAGAATTTCCCCTCTTTCCTCTCAACCACATGGCATGCTCAAAAGAAGGGAGTATGGATGGCAAAAGTGTCCTTGATGACCTGATTGAAGGCATCAGTGTTTCTGTATTCATAGGCCTGGAGAAGACAATCCAGCCAGAAAGCGATGGGATCTCTGTGTGTGGCAGCACAAAGTGTGTGAGAAAGAGGGATTGTCCACAGTGGGTAGTGGATTTTGACTGGCTAGCTGCAAATCCCTCCAGGATGGTCACTTGATGACTTTGGGCTGATTGCTATCTCTTAACCTCACCTACCTCAAAGACAGAATCAGAAGGCTTGATTTCCCTTATGAATCCTCTTGCAGTGCCTTCCCAGATCAGAAAGGAGCAGAGCAGGGACAAGATGTCTATTGCTGCTGTACCCTTCTAGCCTCGGCTGAGATCTGGCAACAGAACTAATTGGCAAGGCCCCTTTAGGTGATGCAGGCTGAGGCATTGATCACCACTCCTCTATCACTTCTCAAAATTACCCTCTAGGAGAACTAGTCACTGACCATGAGCTTGGGACTTTCTTTGTCAATTGTATTACTCTCTGGGGCTGAGGATGTTTACAATTGGGAGTTACAGATAGGTTTGTTTTTACAATTGGGAGGTATAACTAGTGGGCCAGTGAAATTGTAATGGTCAAAAGCAGCCCCATTTTCCATGCTAAGAAACCCTGCACATACATCAGTGTCCTTTCCTATGTTTGCCAGCCGGCAACTTCCTCAGTCTATTCATTGCAGAATAAATAAGACCACCCCATTCAAATTAAGGAGACGGGGCAGCAAATTAAGAACAGCTCTTTATTACGCCCCACAGTGGGACATTAAAAGCACATGCTTCCTTCAGTGGCCTTATGGTCTGGTTAAGTGAGGGCTTCCTGATGCTATGTGGCTGTGTGTCCAGCATAATAATGACAGCCTGGGCCTTCTTCTCTAGTTAGTCAAGTTTCACAGCCCTGCTGTGTCCTTAACACAGCTTGTCATGACAGCTGTTGTATTAATATAGTAATAATGTCACCAAGGTGGACATTGGTTCAGGCCGATTTCACAAAGCCAGAACAGAACTGGGCAATTTGGGAGTTCACACAGGGGAACACTATCTTGAAGACGGTCTTTCTGTTTAAAAATGGCTGAATGCTTATAACAAGTTCACTCTGTGCTGGGGGTTGCATAGATAGGACAAAATGTGATGACTCCATCCAGAAAAGCACAGCTAAACCCCACTATATTCATAAAAGGGCAATTATGGACATCCGTACCCTGAGTCTGGAGGCTGGACAGGTGTTTAGCTTTTTCCTTCCAAAAGCTCTCCATTTGGACAGATTCATATTTGTTCCTATGGTGAGATTATGTTTGAAACCTAGATTAGAACCCTTTTCCCTGACACCCCACTTTCAGTGGGAAAGGATTTGTATTTTTGTGTGGAAGAACATTCAGTATGTGTTACAGTCCAGACAGGGGTTTTACCACCTGGCTGAGGACATATTGGGACACAGATTTGGGAAGAAGCCATTTGATGACAAGCTCAAACTTCTCAAAGGAGGAGTTCATTATCAGACATACAGGTGAAACTCAGAAAATTAGAATATCGTGGAAAAGTTCATTTATTTCAGTAATTCAACTTAAAAGGTGAAACTAATATATGAGATAGACTCATGACATGCAAAGTGAGGTATGTCAAGCCTTTATTTGTTACAGTTGTGATGATCATGGCGTACAGCTGATGAAAACGCCAAATTAACAATCTCAGAAAATTAGAATATTAAATGAAATCAACAAAACAAGGATTGCAAATAGACCAGTATTGGACCTCTGAGAAGCAGAAGCATGCATATGTACTCAGTGCTTGGTTTGGGCCCCTTTTGCATCAATTACTGCCTCAATGTGGCGTGGCATGGATGCTATCAGCCTGTGACACTGCTGAGGTGTTATGGAAGACCAGGATGCTTCAATAGCAGCCTTCAGCTCTTCTGCATTGCTCGGTCTCATGTCTCTCATCTGTCTCTTGGCAATGCCCCATAGATTCTCTAGTTTTCCTGAAAGCATGTATGCTTTCTTGAAAGAGTCTCCAGAACTGCTTTTCCTTCCTTTTTCATTTTGAAGAGAAGTGTACGGTAACTTCTGCTTAAAGAGCAAATAGCAAAAAGCCCCCATTTTAAGCTCTTTTCTGAATTCCTAGCACTTCTGACAGGCCATCAAGTGAGATGCAATGCCACTTCCTTGGGTGGCCTTGAAGACCCACTTTTGGTACTATGAACTTAAAATCCCTTTGAGGGTTTTGACACATGGCCTACTGTCCTTAAATAGATACAGCCCATCTTGGGTGCTTTCTATCACTTCCATCAGCTGCAGATCCACTTAAGAACTCCCTGTTCCCACTGTTTCAGTGCAGATAGACAGTCTGTGCTGTCTAGCTATTTATCTGCAAACTGAGCACAGAAGAGCAGGCAAGCACTTGGGCCATTCCAGTTGTTAAACTACAATGTTACCTCAGGTTAAAAACTCAGGTTAATTCATTCTGGAGGTCCATTCTTAACCTGAAACTGATCTTAACCTGAGGTACCACTTTAGCTAATGGGGCCTCCTGCTGCTGCGGCGGCGTGATTTCTGTTCTCATCCTAAAGCAAAGTTCTTAACCCAAGATACTATTTCTAGGTTAGCGGAGTCTGTAACCTGAAGCATCTGTAACCTGAAGTGTCTGTAACCCGAGGTACCACTGTACCATCATCTTGTCTGACTTGCACAAAGCTTTCACCTTAACTGGCCTGCGGTGGTTACCCTGTTTCAATCTTTCTGAGCATTTGTTCTGATTTGTTTACGGGGCAGTTTACCTTTGTGTGTAAACTCTTCCTTTACTCTCTGTAACAAAGATTCCTAATGGTAACTACCTTCCTTACTGATAATTAAATGGTAGGAGAGTGGAATAGGGATTGCTGAACTGCCCTTATATACCAGACAGAAACTGATAAACAGCCACTGACAGGTTGGATCCTATCTGAATTCATCATATCAAATGGCAACAGTAAAAATGTTGAAACAGCGAGAGGAAAAGGCTAAATATTTTAGTAGTGTTTGATCTGCAGAAGGGTTTTTAAATTTATATATATTTATTGCAAACCTCATATATGTTTTCTGGCAAAACTGGAATTCATAGTAGAAATGATTTTTGTCCAGAGGCAGTTTGAGAGCTTGCTGTGTTTCGTTTGAGGATCTTATTACAAGAGTCAGGGAGACAAGTATTTATTTAGAAGGGCAGGAACAAAAAGGTGAGAAGGAAACTTAAGGAAAACTGAATGGTGAGAGGCAGAGGAGAGCTGCAGCAAAGTAGGGTGGTATCCCCCCCCTCAAAAAAAGAACTGTAGTCAAATATCATTTAAAAAAAAAACCCAGCAACAACCCTTCAATATGAATGTTTGCACTTTGCACATTAATGCTGAGCAAAACCATGGCTAAGCATAAATGTGCTGGCTCCTGTGTAGAAGATGGCACCCCTTTTGCTTCTCCCTGATCCTTTTAGCTCAGCATGGCATGGCAGCTAAGACAACAGCTATAATCCATTCCTCCTTAATTCCAATCTATAGCCAAGGTTTGCTTTTGGTTACAGATCATGTTTAAGGAGACAGCTCAACCACGGTCCCAGGTCCACACAACATGCCAAGCCAAATCTTAGCTCAGCTGCTACACTGAACTGAGCTAAAAAGGATCTGCACAGTCCTGGGAAGCCATAGTACGGCTTACTGCAACATGCGAGCCAGGTCGCTGTTTCCATTTTCAGGAAAACTTGCTCAGTAAATTAATCAACATCATCACTTCAAAAGAAGATAAAAATGGTTAAAACAAATTAAAGCAGCAGAGCGATAAAAAACAGACTAAATACCAGCAGAGGTTAAAACCACATTTTAAAGGATTAATAGGCCTGGGTAGATAAAATGTTTTTCGTTGGGCACTGAAATGAAATTAGAGTAGGGATTAGGCAAGACTCCTTGTGTTTCCCAGATGGGGTGTGATAACTGAAAAAAAGCCCTTTCTCTGGTCATCAGGCACTTCATCAAATCTCTGAAAGTGTCAGAGCCCTGAGGTGGGCTCCAGAGGATGATTTTAACATGCAGGCAGGTTAGTGTGGGATAAGGTGGTCTTCAGTCCTAAACCATGAATGTCTTTAAAGCTTAAATCCATCACTTTGAATTGTGCTCAGAAATAGACCAACATGAAGTGTAGTGGTAAGATTCCTTCCACGTGGCTGGTCTAGGTGGCAGCAGCTGTAGTTTGGAGTACTTAGGTTTCCGATAAATCTTCAAAGATAGCTCTGCGAGCAATGCATTGCTGTAGTCTAACCTGGATGTTAGTGGAGTCCTGTAGCAGAGTTCTTCCTGGCATGTACCATTTCAGGCTGCAAGGAAGAGGGGGTTGTATTTTTTAAAATGTCCCCTCTATGTGATTTAAACGTCCCCCTGGTGTGCTAGCTAGTTCTCTGCATGGAGCAGGTATTAATTTTGAGGAAGAACATTGGGAATGCAGCCCTCTGTCTATTGTCTAATTTGGTCTGGGTCAGAATGAAATGTCTCCAACATGTTTTTGCTAAATGTGTAGACCAGCTCTTCTCAGGTTGTTGTGGTTCCATGCTAGACACCAAATTTAATGCTTGTGTGGCATGGTTATAAATCACACGTATGCACTGCTTTGAGTGCTCAAGAAAGAATCCCCAAAGCTGCTTTCTGGATTCCTTCCTGGTGTTCTGAAAATTGTTACTGGAGAAGCCCATTTAAATGAAATCTCTGCACTGAAGATGGGGATAAAGGTTTTCAGCAGGAGCGGATGCCAAGGGAGAGGCAAATTCTGGCGTTTTTGCTGCAGCTTCTCTTCTTGCTGCTCCTGCTGGGCAAAGAGAACAATTGCTTCTACATCTGGAGCTTCCAGATAGGTCTGGCCAGCTGGCGTGGAAATGCCTCTTCATGGGCTGAATGACCCTGTCCCCAAGAGACTGAATGTGCAGGCTGCATCTGCTGACCTGGCGAACAAGGGGCATACTGTGACTCTCTTCCCAAGCTTGCAACACGCTTGGCGTAGGGAACTGGGAAGACTCTGACAGCCCTGCTGTGCCAAGAGGATTAGCGCAAAGCCCCTTCCTTTAAAGTCAGATAAACTGAGTGCCTTTGCAAAGTGGGGAAACAGAGATATTATTAGGCCATGTCTCATACCTCCACTGTCCAAATAATATATAAGCATTTGGGAGAGGGCTGTAGCTCAGCGGTAAAGCATCTTCTATGCATACAGAAGGCTGCAAGTCCAATCCCCAACATCTCCAGACAGGAACGAGAATGGCCCCTGTCTGAAATCCTGGAGAGTTGAGGCCAGTCAGTATTGATGATGCTGAACTAGTTGTACCAGTGCTCTGACTCAGGCTAAGGCAGTTTCATAGCTGCCTAGATTCATTCCTCCTTCTTTATTTAGTTAAGTGTATTTTTGTGTGTGGACCATCACATCTGCCAATCAAAATGGAGGATGGATGAAATTTCTCTTGTTGTTGCAGGAAATAAATTGCAGGAATGGGAATGTATTGCCAAATATCCTCCCAACATTCAGCGACACAATTTAGGTCCCTACTCTGGCGCCCTAATAGCTTTTACGGCCTATTCGTGGCTCTGCTAAGCATGCCTTGTGAGTAATCACTGCTGTTGGGTCTGTTAAGGCGGGGGGGGGGACTATTGATGTGCAGAGCTAGTTAAGCCCACCACACCTCCCCATTGGGCCCACCAGGCCATTTTGGCCTGGCTATACCCACCTGCCAATCACCTGACATCAGACATGACGTCAGGCATAGGGAGGCAAAAATAAGTTTGGGCTTGACAGAAAGGCAAGTTGAGAGGGACAGGGAGGAACTGAGTCGGATCAATTTCAGTTTGGTTGCGACTCCAGAGAGGAATCTGTGCATGGATATAAATGGCCACAGGGCAATGGATCCACCAAATATGGTGTCCAAACTTACTTTGGGGGGGGGGTTTCCGGGGTGGGGGCACTGTTAGTCAAAATATGATCATGACTGATTTATTGGCCAAATGAATAATCTTTGGTTTAATTTGCTTTTGACATCCTTTGTTACACAAACTTTCTCTTGAAGATTGAGAGAAACTGTTGTACAATTTCAAAACATTTCAATGCATGTTCAGCCCCCATATTTGTTTTATGGAGAGGAGGAGAGATGCAAAACATGCTCTGATTTAAAGCAAGGCCTCTCAAGCATTGTGCTTTAATTATTGGCTTCTTTATCTTTATAGCCCATCCCCTTTATGTGTTAGTAAGAAAAGCACAACTCAGAAAAACAAAAGTTTTTATCTAATGCGAACAATCCCTCTATCTTTTTCTGGCTGAAACTTAGAACCCAAATGGCCTGCTGCCCAAGTGGAGTGCAGGTTTGACTTTCGGCAATTGCAAGTTGTTTTACAAAGGAGAAGTCATTGCACTTGTCTTCATTTCCTTGCTGACTGAACCTAGCGCACATAATGGGGAATGCAACTCAAACTAGAGCTTTGATTATTCCATCATAAAATGTATCCATATGCACGCACCTCTTTAGATTCCTTGTCTCTAGCCTTAGGCTTGGTTTGACTATTGCTTTCCCCCCCTGGTTGTTACAACATTAATGCTTACTTGGTTAATGATATTTGAAATTGTCACAATATAACCTCAGAAATCATTAGGAAATGAAATGAATCTTGGGTTCCTAGGTATTAGTAATGGCTTCTTTAATTTTGGCTAACAAGTTGGTTGACAAACAGAGGTTTTTAGGTATTCATGACTGGTCCTTAGTTCCATTACAGTGATACTTCATTTTATTCATTGCTGCCTGCATTAGTATTCAAAGGAGGAAAGCAACTTGGGTGGAAACTGCCTAAATATTTATGCGCTACTGCTAGGGTCAGCGTTACAAGGCCAGCAAATGATTTTATTTTTTAAAAATTACATCATGAAACAAACCAGCTTATCAATTGTGCTTTGAAAAAATTCTAGTGCTGTGTAGACAGAGACATTGGTGGAGAGAGGAAGTTACTTTTTATGTATTTAGGGCAGTTTTTTGTTTTTTTAAAATCCACATCTCCACATAATCATGGCTGCAATTGTTGTTTGTTCTAAGTAGAATGTTGAATATGAATACACATTGTGATGGACAAAGATGTTTCCAAGTTAGATATCTAATGGCGACAACAGTACTTCTACAATAAAGCTTTTGTCATTCAAGATATCAAAGCACTCTCCAAACTTTGATCACATCCCATTGCTAAGAAGTAAGTCTATATTTGGAGCTTCTGTGATGTGTATAGCATATCTTTCTGCTGAAAAATGCAGTCTAGGATGAAAGTGTAAATAGACTTTACAAGCAGCAGTGGATTAAACTATTTAAAGACACTCATTAAAAGGCATAATATGTTGAAAAATGGATGCTAAGAGTGACATCCAACTAAGACTAAGTGGAATAAAGAATTTAAGTTGCCTTTGAGTATGATTAATATTGGAAATCCACAGGAGAAAATAAAATATTTGAACCCCCCCCCCAAGTTGATGGGCATTGCCATTTAAATGGTGTGTGTGTCCTCTGTTCTGAGGTAAATAACAGCCAAGGCGGTGATAGATTTCACCATTTCTCATTTTCAGACATTTCCCGTCATCAAAATGTCTCAAATGATTAGCGCTTCATATTATAGCTTTCTAGGTGATGTGGAAGAATATTTTACTGGTACACTTTGGGACAAACAACACATTACGTTGTTTTGTGTTGGCTTATACTGGTCAATGTTAGTCTGAAGAAAAATCAGCTGTGGGGCCCCAATATGGAATGTGTTCCCAAACCAGATTAGAGAGCCAGCATGGTGTAGTGGTTAAGAACGGTAGACTCGTAATCTGGTGAACCGGGTTCGCTTCCCATCTCCTCCACATGCAGCTGCTGGGTGACCTTGGGCTAGTCACACTTCTTTGAAGTCTCTCAGCCCCACTCACAGAGTGTTTGTTGTGGGGGAGGAAGAGAAAGGAGATTGTTAGCTGCTTTGAGACTCCTTAGGGTAGTGATAAAGCGGGATATCAAATCCAAATTCTTCTAGGGCCCAGTGTCACTTTTTTCTGGAAAAAAACTCTATTTGGCTGTAGGCCCCTGGAGGTGCAAATGTAACACAAAAGTGGTCCTTTCAAGTACTTTTTAAGTGTGAATGATGTAAGATATAATTTAACCTAAGGCTACCAGACGTCCCCGTTTCCTGGGGACAGTCCCTGGATTTACAAATCAGTCCCCATACAAAATTCATTGAAGTTGAAAAGTGTCCCCCGATTCATTGAAAATAATCTGGTTACCTTAATTTCACCCCACATCACCTCCAGTTTGAGGGAGAGACATATACACATTCTGTTTTCAGAGTTTCTGGGTGTTTTTCTCTAAGTGATTGCAATTTCTTGATTACTAAATTTCAGCTTTGTAGGAGGCACATAAAGTACCTAGGCATTTTGATATCCCGACTGATTGAGTCAGTGAGTCCTAAGTGTCTTTGTGTACATGCAGCAGCACCTAAGCACACATTCCAGCATCAAGTTATTAAATAATAGTAATAAAATATGATTCAATTCTTATGGCTCATTGATAGCGATCCCATCTAATGTATTCTGTATGATTAGTGTGGAGACTCCCAAGATCTCCACACACCTTCAGGGAACTTTGGTTGTGTAGCTTTCACAGAGAAGCTGAACTTGTATATTACAAAGAGCCTTTCTTCTGCTTTTGATTTAAACTGCATAGGGCTATCCCTGGATGACAAAGAAATAGTGTGCAGCTACCAGTTGCCTAGCTGAGATGCTCCTTCAGTAACCCTGCGAAAATTAGAGAAGGTTCCCAATGAGTTCAGAATTTTCGATTAAGACATGCGCCACCAGGGGCAGTTAATATTAAATGCTCATGATTTTTTTATTAAAGTGTGAACTTTAGTACGATTCCTTCAACTTTGGGACTTTTCGCTATCACATAATAATAAATTCATCTGTTATTCCCGTGCTAAACAGCGGATCAGATCCAATACTTTATTGGAATCATGATTTATTCACATCAGTAGGTTTATTTGTCAGGAGACGTAAATTTCTCAGACCCATTTCCCTCTCCCCTTCATATGTCTTTGTTTAAGCAAGTCACCTACTCTATCCCACTGAATACCAGTTGCCAAGGAGCATGAGCAGAATGATGCTGCCATACTCACGTCCTGGTCGTTAGCTTCTCACAGGTGTCTGGTCAGCCACTGTGGGGGCAAAATGCTGGACTAAGTGCTATTTTTCTAGAAAAAGGGGTGCCATAACTCACATCATCATCTTAGGATGGCAATGGCGCCCACCTGAGATTTGTCAGAACTGAGTTCCGGTGAGTTCCGGTGAGTTCCTGCTGAAGAAAAGCTCTGCTTTTACCCATCCTTCAGCCATTTGCACATGCCGTTCTGTGGTGTGTATTAAATTTTTCAGATAAAAGAATAAATTGAGGTAATTTTAACACTACTCCCATTTTAATAGCTTCCTCAAGGCTCAGGAGACGTCAAAATGTGATGTTCAAAGACTTGCGATGCTTCAGGGTTCTGAGCACCCGGGATAGTAGTGAGCCTAAATGAGCTTGATAAAAATTTATACTTACAAAAATAAACTAAAAGCAAAGGATAAACACTTCAAGCTGTTTCAGATTTACTTTAATAAGTCAAATGCAGTTTGCTTGCTGAAAGCCTATCCTGAAACAAGTCTTGACTTACATTATTACCTCCCTTCTATAAAATAATTTTTACAAAATTGAATTTTAGAAAACCATTAGAAGTTCAGACAGGAGATTTTTATATGTGCTTTAGAATAAGAACAGAAACTATAGCAAAATTATTCATGTATAATGGCATACATTAAGCATGTGTGAAGCCTGGGAGCACAGTTTATTTTCAGTTCCATTTTTCTGGTCCTGAAGAATAGACCTCAGTGGAAAATATATCTGACTATTGATCCTTGAGTTAGTTTCGCGGCCATCCTTTAATATGTTCAACTACTTGCTTCATAGAATAGATGCTTCTTCTTCTTCTTCATTGTCTTATTCTTCTTCAAATGGACATTTGGCTTGCAATCACATTGCATTGTGGGCTTTGTAGTCTTGTGGGTCTGCTTTCAGGCAATCGTGACATAAATACTCAAATTTCCTCAGTTGAGTTTACTATATGTATTCAAATGATTTGGTTCAATGTGAAACTCAAAAGCCTGTTGCCTAGCAATGGGCCCACATATTCTGCTACAGCTTCAACAAAGTAGCTGAAGAGCAGGATTCTTCCATGGGTCCATAGGAAAAGAAATGGAAAGTTAGATCTACCTGCTGAGGGATCTGAGCAGGTACCAAAGTGACCGCTCTCCCTCATCATGCCATGTTCTCCCTCTATCTGCATATAACTCTCTTACCTATGCTTTGGCAACCACACTTTATGGTTGCTTCTGATGGTGATGGTGTTCATTTGTAGACCACCTACAATCCACACATCTCAAGGTGCTACACAAAAAAGAAAATCCAAATAAATAACCCATACACATAGATACCAGATAAACACATTATCAGATAATTTAGATTAAGAAAATCCAAATCCCCTTAACTCTTTTTCTGGAGCTTCTTGCAATTTGGGGAGGGTGTGGGGCCCATATGGGAGGAGAAGGAGAATGAGTGTTGTGCAAGCATAAATCCTTGTTCTAACAGGTCACTTGATACAACCCTCTAGGTATATAAGGAAGACTGCAGAAAATTACTAGGAGCATGAGACAAACTCCCAATCATGTGATACAAACAGTACCCATAAATTATGTGAAGCAGGAATGCCAACTTGGCCCTGTGAATGTGGGTGCCTAGGGCCCTGGGTGCCATGCAATGTGCATGGCCCTGGCACTGAAATTTGTGGGTGCCTGGCCCCTTAATGTGGAATTTTGTGGGTCTTCAGGCACCCAGGACCCCAGGGACTTGGCACCTATGGTGTGAAGGTACTTAGATGGCTAAGAATTGCGCCTTCTCTATATGTGGCATGGGTGGATGGTAGGTTCGTGATGGGGTGAGGGTGGGAAATCACACCAGCACATAATTGATAACATGCAATTCGCTGGCACAAAATGCAGTGATGGAGGCTGGCTTAGACGGCTTTAAAAGGGATTAGAGGGATTCACGGAGGATAGACCTATCGATGGCAATTAGCCAAGACAGCTGAATGGAATCTTCATGCTTGGACTGGAGGCAGCATCCCTTTGAGTACCAGTTGCTATGGACAAAGGCCAGGGCAACCTTCGTTCTTTGCTCACACATTTGCTAGATGCATCTGTCAGGCTTTTTATGGTAAGAGAATGGTGAACCAGATAGATAGACCTTTGGTCTGATACACCTGGGGTTGTCTTATGCTGCGAGTTGGGAACTTCTGCCTTACAAATAACACATCTCCTTCTGATATTCTAACATTTCTTTCCTTATCCTGTTTGTTGGACATAGCTCACCCTTCTAAGGTATGCAGGAGAAGCGTTTTCTCCTGCAATTACATTTCCATGATGGCTCATTGAAAGAGATGAGGCTAGAGGCATGGGCTACTGGGGATGCACTCTGCATTCTCTGTTTAATTAAAACATGGCAGATTATGCCAAAGGAAGCTAAAACTGTAAAACCGAGCATCCCGTGCCAAGTATTGGGATTTTATGAGGACTTGGCAAGGCATCCGTGTAGATTTTTAGTCATAAATATGTGTGCAGCCTGCGTTTCAGCCCATTGAGTTTGGCTTTTATTTTGAGTTTCGGCTCTGCTGGACTGTTTTTTATTCTCATCTAATGAAGCGGGGGGGGGGGGGGGAGAGGAGCCCTGAATGATGTGAAAGTCGTCTGAGGAACAAGGTATTAAAAACAAACAAATATGGCTCCATATCAGGAAGTGGCTATGGGGCTTGGGTCATGAATGCTGAACAGTAGGTCACTGCACAATAATTAAGCCCATCACATCCTCACCATCCAAAGGCTATTCATTGACCTGTGAGAAAACAGCTAGGAGCTTCAGTCTGCTGCTTGATTTGCATGTGTGCAGTACAAACCTGCCATACCTGGAAAGCAATTTGCTCTTTGCTGTGATGGCGCAAACCCCACACCCCACCCCACTCCCTCAGACAAGGTGCGTAAGACCCAATACCAACAAAATCGCTCTGGCATATGAGGCAGAAAATCCTCCCTTCTTCCCTGGCAGTAAAAAGACAAACAAACAAATTAATTAAATGACTAAGCATTTGCTGCCCTTTCACAACACCCCAAATTTAGCTGCCAGAGGTGGCCGCTTCACTCTGCCTAATGATAAGGCCGGCCCAGGATGTCAATTGACAAGCCCTTATCAGTATGGGCAGCACTTAGGTGATTAGTTCTAAGCAATCGTCGGTGCCAATTCCAGCAGAACTGAATGCTAATCAAAGTTTAATTTAGTGTTGTATAATGCAAAGTGGGATGTCAAGTTGCCTTTGGTGTCTCCCCCAAAGTGATTGTTGTATTGTGATTCAATTTACCCATGTTCACTAAATCACTGGTATCCATCTCTGTATTGCTTAAGGTAAAGGTAAAGGGACTCCTGACCCTTGTTAGGGCTGATGGATTTTTGGCTTTCAGACTCAGGTTAAAGCCATAAAATGGCAAGTAAATCTCACCTGTTTCTTTTTTGATTACCACCCCTGCACTAGTAGGTCATGCTCTCAGATCCAGCCCACATATCAGATTGTTGCCTTTCAAGATTATTGTGACGTCACCAGTCCCAGCCTTGTGACATCATAAGCCTTGTGATATCACTTGTGGCCAACCAGATGCCTGTGGGAAGGAGGGATAATGGGTGGGAGGGGGACCCTTGACCATTAGGTCCAGTGGTGACCGACTCTGGGGTTGCGGCGCTCATCCCGCTTTATTGGCCGAGGGAGCCAGTGTACAGCTTCCGGGTCATGTGGCCAGCATGACTAAGCCATTTCTGGTGAATCAGAGAAGCGCACGGAAATGTCGTTTACCTTCCAGCTGGAGCGGTACCTATTTATCTACTTGCACTTTGACGTGCTTTCGAACTGCTAGGTTGGCAGGAGCAGGGACTGAGCAATGGGAGCTAACCCCATCGCGGGGATTCGAACCGCCGACCTTCTGATCAGTAAGCCCTAGGCTCTATGGTTTAACCCACAGCACCACCCATGTCCCTTTAGTCCATGCTAACATTGGACTAAAATGCAGCTGTCAGGAAGGAAGGACAGTTTCTCATTGAGACTGAATCAAGCTTCAAAGTAATCAAATTCTGAGCTTGCGCCTGTGGCTGCCAGCCTCACTGGCCTGGTCTGATGAATGCTAAGCTACACATGCAGGTACAAAAGGCAAGACATTAGCTCAAAATGCATCTCATTATTAATCATGAATGGAGTAAGAGTCCCAGGGTAAGCATGCCTGACATAATAAAATGAGCAGCATCAGTACGGTGTTGGTGGTTTCCATTGAGTAAGTCACTTTTAGGGAAATGTTAACCTCCCTCCGCACCCTGGCAATTCCCCAGTGCTGATTTTAACCAAGGAAAAAGATGTTGGGAGATATGAAGATGGATCTCTCCCTCCCTCTCCCCAACAACCTAGTTTGCCCTCAAGACTTTTTCTGACATCTTTCGGGATAATTGTGGACAGACAAAATGACACAGATTTCCTAGCTTATACAGCCAAACTACCAGAGTGTATCTGGCCAGTGCAAATGAGAGATTTTCAAAATGCTTATGTAGTACCATTCAGTAACCAATATTTGCAGCACACATTCATTCCAATTTGGATATACAGAACAAAATGAGATTTGAAGAGCAGTGGGGTATTTTCCCTGAAAGCATTGATTTATTATTAAATTATTATTTATGCTTGTTCACCACCCTTTTTATTTTATTTTTTACTCGTATCCCAGCTTCTATAGTAACTCATTCCTCTGCCCTCCCTAACTAAGAAGTAATTAATTTCATGGTGGAGATGGGTGATAGCTGGAGTAACCTGGACTGTGAGTTTCCTTGTTGCTCTCACTCTCCTTGACTTGGAGAGGAAAAGTCCCTGCTAAAATTCGCCATATACAGTATATAACAGCTGTCAGGACATCTCCTTTTGGTGTTAATGTTCTGCTTGTCCCAAGGAATGATACAAGACAAGTAAGATGATACTCATCATTGGAACAACATCTATTGCTATTGTTTCCTTTGAGCATTTCCTGATGTGATTCAAAAGCTTTCATTAACAGAAGTTGGTACAATAGTCACTGTCTAGTTGTGTGTGTGTGTCAATTCATTTCACAGTTGTCATGTAACAGATGGGAGCTCATTGTGTTTGTGATCATCATGGGCTAGATTTCCCCTCTGATGTGGAGATGAATGGATCTGTATTCCTTCCCTGCATCTTCAGTCCCTGAGCTGATCTCTAACATGACAATTTTCCCGTGGAGTTTCAGGGTATATTCCACATCTTTTGGAAGCACTGAAGAAACCTCTGAGCCTCTCAAGGAAATTTCCCTTTGGAATTTTATAGCTCTTCATCATGACTTGATGAAATTTTGACAGTCTGGAGGCAACTGAAATATCCAAGGCATTTAATGTGCAGCTTGTGTAATAGAATTTCAGAAGAATGAGTGAATGCTACTTTTATTAAGGCCTAGTATAGAGCTATGGTTCACTCTGGCTAGTGTGACTCAAATAAACAAACAAATTATCCTGATCTCCTAGCCACAGTTGGTGACTCGGAACAAGATACGGGTACTCCCTCCCTTCCTATCTTTCTCTTTTGTGAGTTCCTTCCCACCTTACATGGTTTGCAGACCCTCCAAGTCTCCATATTTTCCAGGGACAGTCCTGGATTTACAGAAGCCGTCCCGGTTTCTGATTTGACGCTGGAATGTCCCACTTCTCCTTAGGATGTTCCTGTTTTCATCAGAGAAATGTTGGAGGGTATGCAGTTATCCAGCCCCCAAGCCAACTGAAGGCAGCCCTGTATAGGGAGGCTTTTAAAAGTTTAATGTTTTATTTGGTTTTTATTAAGGATTTTTGTGTTACAAAGCAAACAAACAGGGAAAGGCTGTCTCCACTTTCAATTCATAGTCTTTTTCACAGTTTGTTTATGTTTTGTGAGAGACATAAATATGTATAATATAGTATATGCATATACATATATACTTATACATATATATGTACAGTATATTATATACGTTGGAAGCAGCCCAGAGTGCCTGGAGCAACCCAGGCAGATGGGTGAGGTATAAATAGTAAAATTGTTGTTGTTGCTACTGAATAGGATGCCCCTATTTTCCTCAGAGAAATGTTGGCGGGTGCGGATTTGTTGTAACCATAATGTTCAATTAATGGGCAGCAGTGCTACCCATGTTTAGCCAGGCTTTCTGTTGTTGAGGTGGGTTTGCAAGCCCTGCTTATGGAGCAGTTGTGGTTAGTGCCCATGTAGCTTTATGACACCGTGGAATAGGAATGTGCAAGCCTGTAGTATTGTACTAATCTCTGCGTTATGGTTAGGCCATCAGGACCATTGCTTTTGCACTAGCCCTAAGTGACTTAACTGTTATTTCACAGAAAATAACATTCATTATCATCATCATCATCAACAACCCAAGTACAGATTTTTTTTTTGTCTTGGCCATTAGCCACCAGACTACCCAAGTTAAAACAATAAAAGAAAAACTGAGATACTTTTATAAAATACTTTTTATAATTGTGGAAGGAAAAATATATGAAGATAAATGATAATTAATTTTATAGGGTTGGATCTGAAAGGAGATTAATGAGGCCTAACTCTGCACAAACGGTTTTTTATTTGATTGGCTCAGTAAAGTGGCACTGACCTAATATTTAGGGCTTTTTGAGGACGTTCATATCTTTTCATCCATAGAAGATTTGTTCTTGTTAATTGGTTTTATTGTGCAGAGGACAAGAGGAAAAGGAGCAGTATTTTTAAGTGCCTGTGGCTCCTCTTCAAGTGTGTAATGTGCTGGGCCTCACAACAAGCTTACCCAAATGATTTAATTTGATTTGAAGACAAAAAAAAGTGATTTTAATTTTTGACTCATGTGCAAAAAGAAAGAAAGAGAAGCTTCTGCAAATGGGCGAAGAGTTTTAGTCTCCTCCTGTCAGGAAAAGTTCATGCACGACTCTGTGAACTAGAAGGGCTGTGGTATGTGATGACCAGGCAGTGCAGGTGACTTCAGTGTGGTGTGTCAGAAGGAAAATGAATTGATATTGATTTATATATATATATTAGCAACTTTGTGTTAATGCAACATTTTTATATGTAGCTGTGCCTTTTTGAGATCTTATTTATGCTGTCTGTTATTGCTTCAGTTACTTGTAAACTGCTTTGAATACATTAAGCAGTCTAGAAATTAAATCATATAAAGTAATCGAAACCAAATCATAAGGATAGCAGCCATAGTCCTTCCCACATTGAAAAGCAAGGTAGAAAACAGAACAGAAGTTATGGATGTCCTGTCCTCCACATTGACCTCCTTCGGATTAGAAATAATAATCCTTTTTCAGATTCTAATGAATCCACATGGCTCTGTGCTTGGTGTTATCCCCATAAGTCTCTCTGCCATTTCCACACACTTATCCTTTCGTTTTCACCCTCTTCTTGGTTCCCAGGAACCCCCTGCACCCTCATTTACCGTATTCTGGGATTACAAATCTATAACCCTCCAGATGTGCAATGTGCTGTGGCACAATGGGTCAGTGTTTCTGGCTGTTAACCGGGGGTGGCTGTGGGCAAGATTCCTGTGGGCTACATGACCCCCAGGGTCTCTTCCAACTCTACAATTATATGATTCTTCATTGGATTTCATCTCCCATAAACCCCAGCCAGCATGGGCAGGATGATGGGAATTGTATTTCAGCAACATGTGGAGGACCATTCCCTGATGTTTGTACTCTGTTCCAGTTTATGACGGGTGCTCCTGTCTGCTCAAAAGCATTGGTCCACAGAGTCACCACCTTGCCCTGGTCAACTCCCTTTCTTGATCAAGAGGTGGAATTTTCTTTCTTTCTTACAAAAGGATCCCTGATGTGAGGATCCAAATACTGCTATCACTCCCCAGCTGTTAACAAATTAGATTGAAATCCACACAGCATATAAGAGCACACTTTAACTGCACATCAATGGCGAAACTCGTGCGAACTCACGAATGAAATCCAGTCCAAAGCCATATCTAAAAAAGGTAAAGATAAAGGTTAAAGGACCCCTGGCAGTTAAGTCTAGTCGCGAATGACTCTGGGGTTGTGGCGCTCATCTCGCTTTACTGGTCCAGGGAGCCGACGTTTGTCTGCAGGCAGTTTTTCCGTGTCATGTGGCCAGCATGACGAAGCCGCTTCTGGCGAAACCAGAGCAGGGCACAGAAACGCCATTTACCTTCCCACTGGAGTGGTACCTATTTATCTACTTGCACTTTGATGTGCTTTTGAACTGCTAGGTTCGCAGGAGCTGGGACTGAGCAATGGGAGCTCACCCCGTCGTGGGGATTTGAACTGCCAACCTTCTGATCGGCAAGCCCTAGACTCAGTGGTTTAGACCACAGTGCCACCCGCGTCCAAGCCATATCTACATGGGCTATTAAAACTAAATGTTGGGGGAACATGCTTTGCTGCTTTGTCTTATTGAGAACTACTGTCATGCAATTATGTGATGTGGCCTCGCTAGACTGTTGGCCAATGAAGTAGAGAGGCTAGGGAAACTTACAGTGAGGTGATATCACATGGTACATTGCAATGCGCAGGTCTTTAGACCCTTGGAAAAAGGAAACATTTAGCTAAGAAGTAGGTGGGGGTGAATGCATGAGGAATGACCCTGCCCCCTCCTCCCGCCTAGTTGTGGACGAGATAATACATTAGCCTCCCTCTTGTATTGGGTCAAAGAATAAGACCTAACACAACCCTTATCCCTTTGCGTGCTAGGAGAATTGCACTTTATGCAGCAATTTCTCTGACTGTATTAAACAATCAAAAGAGTGTGGAGTCCATTACAACTAGTATTTTGGGACACGAGGCTTGTGTTAAAAGACTCTAAATGTTTCTTACTTCCAGTAAAGTGCCTTTGCTATTGAATTATACAGCTTTGTCTGTATTTTAAGCTCTTAATAACAGAGTGTGACTATCGGGTATTGCTCTTTTTAAGGGAAAAGCAGCCCTTTATTATACTTTTCTCTCAAAATAAAGCCCACTTTAAGGTTATGTTGGGACTCCTATTGTAACTCTTTCTTCTCACTTACAGCTAGCTGAAAATATTTATTTTACCTGAAATACACAAGGAGTGTCAAACCGAAACTGTTCTTTAATGTTTCAGCTAAAGGCTCCCATCCAATTAGAGTTAATGAAACAACATAGTCTAGATCCGTTAATGCTGATGAATTTGTGGGCACAGTTTAGAAGCATTTTAGCAAGGCGTGGTACAGCTTTCAGCTTAACTTGGACCGAACAGACTGTGGTAGCTTTTGAACATCATGTTGATCTGTGGTTTAATGACAGAGGAATGAGGCTCCCCCAGGCTCATGCTCTTCTGTCTCTCTCCTCCCCACACAGCCAAGATGGATTTGATATCCCGCTTTATCACTACCCAACGGAGTCTCAAAGTGGCTAACATTCTCCTTTCCCTTCCTCCCCCACAACAAACACTCTGTGAGGTGAGTGAGGCTGAGAGACTTCAGAGAAGTGTGACTAGCCCAAGGTCACCCAGCAGCTGCATGTGGAGGAGCGGAGACGTGAACCTGGTTACCCAGATTACGCGTCTACCGCTCTTAACCACTACACCACACTGGCTCCAAGAGGACATAGGCATCAACTCTTAGGGGCCAAAGCACTTTGCTCCCCCATGTGTTTTTTTTGAAGGGGCTGCCCCCTCCAATGTTCAGAGGGCAGAGGAGGCTGAATGCAGAGCCAGATGGCTTTGGTGGCCAGTGGCTCCTCCTCCTACCACTTGGGGGAGGGAGCTGAGCTGGTGTTGGTGCAGGAGGAGGCAAAGGAAGCTGATACTAGAGCCAAGCACAATGCGGCTCTAGTGGTTGGCAGTTTCTCCTGCTGCTGCTGCCGCCACCACTGGCTGAGAGCAGGTTTCCCCATCTTTTCCTTGCACAGCAGGAGGAGGGGGGAACAGGGGCTGCCAGCCACTGGGGTCATGCTGCCTCCGCATATGACTCCGTCCCTGGCTCCTCGTGACATCACATGGGTGATGTCAGGATGTTGCATCAGGCCCCCACAATCTTTTTCAGAAGTTGGCTGTTCAGCAAGAGGGAGAGTCCAGAAGTTTTGACTTTTACTTAATCACAGCTTCCTATGTTGTCCATAGGATATACGACAGAGCCAAGATGTGTCTGGGAATGACTAGACATTCTGGGGCTTTATTGGGGCCATTTGGGATATCTGTGCACTTCAGCCAGGAAGCAGGAAGGGGGAAACCAAACCCCTCAAATTCTGAAGTAGCATCCCAGTAGCATCCCTATGAAGAAAGATAGGCTAGACCACACAGTACTCCAGCTGTACACTAGATGCTTTTTTCATTTCCCCAACTTCAGATTTCTCCCTCTCAGGTTTTTGGTTTAGTGAGTCAGACACAAGCTGCAAGGGAAAAGCCATGCCTCAATGTCATAGTTTTGTTTCTGCTTAATAAAATGATGACAAGCGTTGCAGCGCCTGTGAGACAAACAAACATGCTTTGCTTGGAGGACATGCACCGCAGTAATAGAAATCAGTCTGCTCAGGCTTGAAGCTATTACCTTCATCATCCTCTCTTCATGTTTGGAAGAAGACATTTTCTCCACCACCGATAACTTTTTAGCAGCTATCAGTGATGCATGTTATTTTGCCGCCTCTCTTCGTCATGTTGATCATAGGCCTTTGGTTCAAATAAATATGTGACGAAATGCCATCTGACATCCTATCTCCACTTTGAAGGGTTGCTTGTATTAGCAGAGTAAATTTTGAAATTATTCTTGTTGGTAAGTGCCTCCTGCTAGTTCCATCATTCTCGCTGTCATATACATGGCAGCCCGAGCTCAACACTAGAGTAATTTGCAGAGCAGGAGGAGGGAAAGAAAGCATCCATGTTAGATTAGCTAGTGATGCTTTCGGTACATGCCTCCCTTTGGTACTTGGCACTAGGGCAAGGAAAAGAATGGGAGAGCACAACAATCCACACTATCAAAATAACTTGGGATTCGGTGAGCAAGTACAAAACCCTGCTGATGAATGGAGCCACTCCTGTGAAGAGCCCAGCCTCTGCTTGCGTTTGACAGTGAATTGAATGGTCAACTTAGTGCCTGTTAGAAAAATTAAGACTCTGCCTTGTAAGGAGGAAGGTGGGAAGGGTAGGGATGTGGGAATTGATCCACCACTCTCTTATTCCCTGATCACACATAGGATTGTTCTGCCCCACAACCATTCCTTCTTTCCTGCAGGCTGTGTGCTAAAATATTCTTGTGGGCCCAGGTGCAGTGAGCCCTCTGCCAGTGGGGCACAGGGAGAGGTATAATAAGCACAAGACACACGTCTTGGGATTAAGCAGGCCACAACTTTATTGATTAGAAGTCAGTAGGTTTCGGCATAGGCATTGGGTGTGTATCCTGAATCATCCAGCCTGTCCCGAAACCCAGCATACATGGCAACCGGTCCCACTAGTGAATACAGTCTCAAGGGCAAATGCTAGCAGGTAGTCCAGCAGTCCAACAGGTCAGGAAACACAGTCAGGCTTCAATACTTGGAGTTCAGTCCCAAAAAACACAGTCCCATGGAGCACCTAGGAAACCCAAGCCATGGTCCATCAGCATGGGAAGTTGTGCAAACCCAGCACCTCAGCTCTCCTTCCCTTTTATCCATTGGATCTTGACTTCAGCATCTGGGCTTGATGTGACTCTCACCTGTCCTGAGCCTAATGCAGCTGAGGAATCACACACCTCCTCCCAGAGCTAATGAGCCCCACCTGGCCAGCTAGTGAGCTGGGCTATGGGCCCTTGCCTGCCTCAGCTTCCTAGAGCATACCTCCTGGAGCTCCCTACGCCTCAGAACCTGCCATGTTCATGGAGATGGGAGCCTCTCTGGCTCTGATGATGGATAGTGTTCCTCTGGTTCTTGTGCACTGACTCCCATCCCCCCGCCATCATTTGTTGTCCTGTGAGTACTTTCTGTGTCCCTGTCCTCCTCTTCTCCATCCCCATCTTGCCCAGGTGTGTACCAATCATGACTACACCCCTTGCTGGGATCCTCTTTCTCCTCCCCGTTGGCCTGCCAGTTCATGACGCAGCCCAACTGCTGTTTGATTAACTGTTAGGGTCAACCCTGGGCAAAGGATCACCTTATGATGTACCCTCACAGAATTGCCAACTGAGGGTGTCCTATGGCTCCCCGTCTGTTGTCTGAGCATCCAAACATAAGGACCTCTCCCTGGGGTACCCCATTTCCTTTGGGGGTGCAGGATTCATCCCAGTGACTGCCTTGCCAACAAGTTGTGACAATTGCTATGAGGTAGGCAAAACTCCCAGACAGGCCCTATTTAGCAGGAGGGAAAATTCCTGCCTGGCCCCGAATACCTATGATACGGTAAACCTAACTTTCTGGTAAATGATGTGGTAGAAATGGGCGTGATGGTGAGAAAAGAGATCTGGGCTTGTATCAAGCGTTTTTGTTAATGAACCGGAAAATGTAACAATTGAAATGTATGTGGTTGTGCTTAATGCGGAGGAGGTGCCAGCATAAATGGAGAAAAAAAGGAGTCATTGCAGATGTGCATCCAAGCAGTCCTCTGAATGGAACTCAGAATCCAATATCGAATTGAAATGCACAGCCTCATTTTCATGCAGATAGGCACATGTACAGCTTGAATGTGACGATTTTTAAAAATATAACAGGAACATCCAGAAAGAAAACAAGAGGGGTGTTTGTGTGTGTGTGTGTAATATATATAATGCTAAGAACAGAAAGAGTATTTTGTAAAGGTCTACTGAAGTTTTGAGCATTTTTTAATTATTTTTTTAATTGCATCAGTTTGAAGCCTAAATGACAACAGTTATGAACTCTGGGCAGAATATTAAGCATGTACAGTAGTACCTCTGGTTATGAATTTAATTCGTTCCAGAGGTCTGTTCTTAACCTGAAACTGTTCTTAATCTGAGGTACCACTTTAGCTAATGGGGCCTCCCGCTGCCACCCCACGATTTCTGTTCTCATCCTGAAGCAAAGTTCTTAACCCGAGGTACTACTTCCGGGTTAGCAGAGTCTGTAATCCCAAGTGTTCATAAGCCAAGGTGTCTGTAACCTGAGGTACTACTGTATTTGCAATGAAGTGCACATCCTGATCTTGTTGTCTAGATTTCCATTTAAAAAGGGAGCCCATCTTAGATCTCTCTTGAAGTTCCTCAAAATCTTCCTAAAGCTTGGGGAGGATAAAACATGGGGAGGAATTCAGGAACTTTTATTTTTCATGCACAACTGAATAGGTATAATTGTATACAGATTATACAGTGATACAGAAATAGATTTAGATTCAAGTATATAGATGGAGCGAAAGAAGTCCAAGAGAATAAGAATCAGCAGCTGGCGCATCTTCAGGTAATGTTGGACCACAGTTTTCATCAGCTCTGATCACTGACCATACTGTCTCCAAACTTGCCCTAGGCCAGATCTGGTTATCAGACTACCAGCATGTCAACAGAGTTGAGAAGGGGGTGGGGGTGGGATTATGACTGTGGCTATAGGATTTCTCAGCAACCTATTTATCTGCCAGGCACCTTCTACCTCTTCTTATAAGTACCCCTCCACTCAAACTAGCCTAGGGTATCATACCAGCTGCAGTAATGCTGAAAAGAGGCTTATGCTCATGTGCCACTGGTATATTACTTGGTGATAAAGCAACTCTAATAAATACAAAGTTGGTAGAAAATCAAAATGGGGGGAAAATATTGCCCGATTCTTTAAGATACAATTAACTATGCATGCTGCTTCTTCAAATAATTTTCTCCTTCAATCAGAATAAATGCATCTTGGGATTAGTACTCTTTCTACAAGAGATGTTTGACAAAGTGAATATGAATAAAATGCATAATATTAAATCTTCTGCTGGCAGTGCACACATAATCAAATCAAAGACAATTGCAAGGACATTAGATATTAATTCTCACTGCATTATCCAAATGTGACCTTTTCCCTGCATTATATCCTAATTAGTATATGGAAAGTTGCTGAGGTCAGGAACTCAATTCTGGTAACGTTAGACCGTGAGAACATGGTGTGCTTTCAGGCATCTCTGGTTGTCTCCTTGGACAGAGTCCTCTTGCCTTCATGGTGGAATCCATTTTTTAAGTGAAGATAATAAGCCTTGTTATCAGCTCAGTTCTCCTCCATTGACTGCAGTCTATTTAGTCCTGCCTTGCAATGATGTAAGTGGGAGCTTTTATCTCTGAGACCTTTATAAATCCTGTTTGGTAATGAGAAAATTTAAAACATGGCATTAGGCCATGTTGGCGGTGCAAACTTTCCTGCAGACGTAAACAGGTATTGCTTTTCTAATGCTCCAACCTGGTAAACGTTGTTCCTTCCTTGCCCACTGCAATATAACCTTAATGTAGGTTTGTAAATAGTCACACTTCTGGTCTCCTGTGAGGAGAAATGTGCCTCCATTTGACTAGGCAGAGAAGTGTTTGCAAATGGGAAAGAATTGGTTTTCCTTATCCCCCTTTTTTCAGGTCAACATGCAACAAATGACACTTGTGGGTCTGATAAGTTATGCAGGCAATAATTAAGTATAAATTAACTATAATTTCAATTGAGCTACACAATATATACATACATTTATTTAGAATAATAGAATAATAGAATTGGAAGGGGTCATGAGGGTCATCTAGCCCAACCGCCTGCAATGCAGGAATCTTTCACCCAATTCAGGATTCAAACCCATGACCCAGAGATTAAGAGTCTCATGCTCTGCAGACTGAGCTATCCAGCAACAACTTGCATCTCTGTCAAAAGAAGAGAGAATCTGGTATATACAGTGGAACCTCTAGTTACGTACCGCTCTGGATACATAACCTTCGGGTTACGAACTTGAAACTTTCAGGTTACGAACGCAATACGTAACTTTCGGGTTACGAATGGGTTACGAATGTGCATGCGCAGAAGCGGGGCCTCTGCCTATGGACTTTTCAGGCTGTGGATGGACCCCCAGAAGGTCCACCATATGGCTTTTTGTGTGTGACATTGCTCACTAGTAAGGAGTCCTGGCACCTCTGTATTTGCAACCCATGACAGCCACTTTGTGCTGGCCAAAAGTCAGGGACACAACAGGGGTGGGAGCTAAGTTTGGGGGCATAAGCCAGTTTTCTCCCTCTTAGGCTGCCATCCCAATATATAATCTCTAAAGGCATACCTAATACCTGCTGACCGTGAAGGAAAAAATGTGCTACCCTTACAGATACTCAGATGCAAACACATCAATCAATGGGACTTCATTCCTAGTAAACACATTTAGGAATATACAGATCTGGGATTATGTTTGTTTCACAAACAGAAATGCCGTTTCCTAAGTGACATTTTGTGCTAATAGTTAATAAATTCTGTAAGAATCACGTTGTGTCAGCCGTTGCTTTTAGATCTGCAGGACCATGAGCAAAAACGAGAGCAGTAATGCAATGTTTTTTGCTTTCCCCATTTAGCTTGAACTCAGATAATGCTTAATCAAGACTTTAAATTGTAGCATTGATTGAAATGACAAGTAAGGTCACCTAGTGCATGAGAATACAGGCAGCCTGTCCTCATGCTTACACAGTACATGATTGTTGCAGTAAAATGGATTAACATTACAAATTGAAATGTAATATTTCCTGCATCTCAAACAAGGTTCCTTACTGGTGTCTTGTGGCCTTAGACATTTTCTTTTCCTTTACATTATTCATTTCATTTTTGAGTTTCGGCTGATTTCTTTTTCTCTTCTTTTTGACATATCCAACTAACCTTATTTAATAAGCATGTTTCACTTGGCAGATGCAATGGGATAGCAGCAGGGTTACAGTGTGTTCTTAAACCTTCCTGGGACCCTCTCTCTATTTTGATGCAAAGGCAGATGGCACAATTCTTTTGCATATATATATATATATATATATATATATATATATATATATATATGTACTCATTGTATATATGTACTCATTGTTATGTACTCATTGCAGTAGTTCCTGGTTCTTGCTTCAGAAAGCTCAGATCAGCTTACGTGAAATTTAGAGACAGTTTATCAATACAAGCATTGACGAAGTGTAGATCTGCTTAGCTTTTGTAATGTAATCGTATTCTTGCGCCTTCAGACCATTCTCTGAGGTAGCATTGAGAGTTGGTCCTTTCTTCATCTTAGACTTCTTAAACTCACCCCTCCCCTTCTAAATCCACCCTACTTTCTGATATCCCTAATCAAGAACCAAATGTCTGTTTGATGGGTGAGAGTTCAACTTTGTTTGGGAGCTTTTTTTGTGAAGATCTGTGGACTGGGGCAATCAGGTCCACTATTGGACTGCTGATTCAGGACCCTAAACTGTGTTTTATATAATCGACTTCTTATTTTGTTTTGTGTATATCACAATGTTCTTTTGTTGCCGATGGCTGACGCAAATAAAGTTTCATTCATTCATTCATTCGTTCTGTGGACTGAGGTTGTAATATTGCCCATAGTAATTTATTTGTTTTTTATACTGTAAACCACCTTGTGGTCCTAGGATGAAGGGCGGTATATAAATCAAATCAAATCAAATCAAATCAAATCAAATCAAATCAAATCAATCAATTTGCACATGAGCCTCAATCACAGCCAAAAGCTTGTCTAACCATTTGGGCTATGGTGTGTGTGTGTGTGTTGTAATATCAGCACTCACTGCTTCCCTCCCTTCCCTTATACATTCATACTGTTATTTGACTCCAGTTCCACTTGTTCAAATCCAAATCTGACTTTGGAAACAGCGCTAGCAAGTCACGCTCCCACACTACACTTAAAACACATCTAAAACACAGCCATCCACCCCTTCAGGCAGCAATCTCTGCCTTTGCCTAGCTCCCTCCTGGTGCTGCCTAAAGCAGATCACTAGACCCTGCTGTAAGGCATGGTTGGCCTCTTTGAGAGGCAGATGGAAATAAGGCTAACTGTTGATTAATCGACTGTAATCAACAAATTACGCTAGTAGGACTACAAGAAGTTTTGTAAGGAGAAATATACGAAGTGTTACAAAGTAGAAAAAGATGGATATATTCGTTATGAGTTTGAAATGTAATAGGGAAAATAAGAAATGCATACTAAGAGGTTAGATTGGAAAATTTTCAGACAGGACTGATGGAGGTCAAAAAAATTGAATAAGATGTAAAAGTATGTTTA
Source organism: Podarcis raffonei (assembly GCF_027172205.1). Taxonomy (NCBI): domain Eukaryota; kingdom Metazoa; phylum Chordata; class Lepidosauria; order Squamata; family Lacertidae; genus Podarcis; species Podarcis raffonei. The sequence goes on from NC_070606.1 coordinate 25,750,412, forward strand.
ATTATTGTCGAAAATGGTATGTTAAAACACACACACACATATACAGTGGTACCTCGGGTTACATATGCTTCAGGTTACAGACTCCACTAACCCAGAAATAGTGCTTCAGGTTAAGTTCTTTGCTTCAGGATGAGAACAGAAATTGTGCTCCGGCGGCGTGGCAGCAACAGGAGGCCCCATTAGCTAAAGTGGTGCTTCAGGTTAAGAACAGTTTCAGGTTAAGAACGGACCTCCGGAACGAATTAAGTACTTAACCTGAGGTAGCACTATATATATATATATATATATATATATATATATATATATGAAATAAGGCTAACTGGGGGCTGGTTCTTTCTGCCTAATGGTAGAGCCAGCCCAAATATCTGCTCACTCAGAGCAGAGGAAATGTCTAGCACTAACAGTCCATTTAAAAGTATTTCTCAAAACTCTAGGTATTTATTTTTTTTGGTAAACCACTTTAAGATTATTTATTTATTTATTTACACTCAAGCAGTTTATAAATTTTATGAAATGATCACAAATGTTGCGTGGGCCACACAACAATTTTAGAACTTTTTTGCTAGGAAGTAAGTACCATTGGAACCAGTGAACACGACTTACTTTAGGTTCCCTGCTTATTAGTTTCATTTATTTATACGAGCAGCATAGGCTGTAATCCTACCAAGGAGAAAGCACTATTGAATTCAGTAGGAGTTCCTTCTGACTACACATGTTTAGGATTGTGCTTTGAGAACAACCTTTTACCCACCATTTAGGGGTCACACAGTCTTTAGAGTGCCTAGTCCGAAATGGTTAGAGGGGGAAAGCAAGCAAACATTTCTGTCTTTAGCAGCTTCTAAAATAACTTTCTTTTGTTGATAGATGAGGCCTTGCTAATGCTAAAGGTCATTAGCTTCTATTTGTGTTTCATGTCATTCCATTACCTCTTCAGTCCCACATTTTGCCCTGGAGTCACTGAGTGTTTGATTGAAGGCTTTGGTGGAGAGGAGAAAACCCACTAAAGGGTGCGAAATAATGTAAGGAGAAATCGCTCTGCATTGTGGCAGGTAATTGTAGGTGGCAAGTTTGTAAAATCAAATAAAGAAGCAAAATGGAATGGTAGATCCTTAGGTGTGGAATCAGAACAGGAAAACGGTCAACAACAAAAGTATTACCCAGTGAGATAACATTGCTAAATTGGGTGGAAATGAAATAACACCTGGAAAATATGACAACCAAGATGCAAAATCTAGGGGGGGAAATGGAATGCAGTGCTAATAATGTGCAGTGATTTCTCTGTTTTATGAGTATGTGTTTTTAAATAAAATAAAAAATAATTCCTGTTTTCAAAAACTAGGGTCAAATGTGCAGACAAAGCATTCTGTAATCTTGTATCCTTTCAAGATATGAGGTGTGTTGTGAACTTTCACACACCTTCCCTTTGATTGTCTGCTATACTCAGGCTATATACTTGATGCTCTTTGCATCAGCATTAACCTTGGTTATGTTAACTGAACTCCCTTGTAACCAGGCCTTTGCAAACCAGTATAAATCACTGGTCTCAAACTTGAGGGTAAACCTGGTTAGCATTGAGGCAGATTTTAACACTATCCCATGATTAAAGAGTTCTGTGGTAGTATAGGAGCCAACTCAGAGGGGCCGAGGGTTTTTCAGCCTCCCAATAAAATATTTGAGGATGGAGGGGGGGAGTTGATGGGCATTGCCATTCAAATGGAGTGTGTGCACTGTGTCATGTGCTTGATTATGTGGAGCAGAGCTTACCTGCCTCCCCCCCCCCATATTTTATTCAAGTTGGCATCCCTGCATGGCCAGAAGGAGGTAACTGGTAGAGGATGGAGAGAATGCATAATCCTACAGCCTCTTCCTTCTTAGGAATCATAAACATTATGTTTGCACCAGTCATATGAAATCAGCTAAAATAAGAATCTTTTTCAAGGGATGGTTGTGTCTCTGCATAAGCCTCTGACACTCGTTTGCTACATAGGGGCAGTATTCTATGAATGAAGCAAAATAAAATACGTAGACTCCAGTAAAATCCCCAGAAAGACAGTTTTGTTTTACCCTGGCAAGAAAACATTGCAGTACTGTATATTATACATTTTGCTCTCTTGCTTGACCGCCCATCCATCAGTCTTTTGAAATATCAGTCCCAGGAGCTGATGTTGTAGTGAATGAGTGAGTCTTCTACACTGTTTCCCACTGATCCTTGTTATCTGTTTAAATCCCTGTCTTGTCAAGTGAAATTTTGAATTATGAAGGAGGTTTTTAAATGGCGTGAAGCGAGAAGCAGCTAGCCAGGCAAGTTGTACATGGCCTAGACTAGTAGATTACAGTGTTTCAAGAGCCGAGCTTCAGATCATGGCATTCGAATGTGTTTCGCAGTGTTCATTTAAAGCACTAGCAGTGTCCTACTTTATGGAAGACAGTCCTCTGTTACAAGGACTGTGCCACAGTCCGGGTTAACAGGCAGTCGGAGTCCTGGATTGGTATGTCAGGACCAGAATAGAGGATGGGACGCAGGAATCAGCAGTCCAGGGTCAGGAAGACAAGAGTCCACAAATCAGGAAACCAGGAGTCAGGAAGCCAAGAGTCTGAGGGTCAGGAAACCAGGAGTCAGGAAGGCAAGGGTCCAAGAGTCAGGAAGCCGAAGCACAGCTAGGTGGGTAGTGTGTTGCTGTGGCAAAGAGTCAGAGGGAAATGCTGGTCTTATATACCCCTCCCAGCCCTTGCCACCAGGTGCTACGAGTCTTCTGTCAAGCCAGTCCTGCGAGGCCCTACCAGTTACAGGGCCTGGATCCTGCACACACTCCTGACAGTCTGTCATGGACATAGGAATCAACTCCTAGGGCCTGAGATCCCTTTGCCCCCCTAATGAAAGATTTGAGGTGTCTGGGAGCCCCCAGAGTTGATGAGCATTGTCATTCAAATGGTGTGCATGCACCACATCTTGTGAGCAATTATGTGGGGTGGGGCTTACCTGGTCATTCACAATATTTTATTCAAGTTGGCTCCCCTGGTCATGGGGCAGGTATATATATTATTTACTGTATAATTATTTACTCTTTGAGGAGTCCTGTTTGAAGGTATGCCCAGTACAATTCTGGTTTAAAGACCAAGAACTGTAAGAAGGAAGAGTAGCAGACTTGAAACTGATCATCAGCTGTGAGCACCAGGGTAGCAAACAGGTCTCCTCCCCACTGCGGTGAGATGTAGTGCATTTTTGTCTACATCATAGCAGTTATTGCCAGGGCCATCTTTACCTGGGGGTGCAAGGGGTGAGGGGCACCTAGGCGCCAAATTCTGGGGGGGGGGCGCCAAATGTATACTTACTGTATACCGGTCCCTCTTAATTGTCGGCAGTGAAAAGCAATGGAGCCCCCCTCCTCTGTCGCTCTGTTACTCCGTAGCGCCAAATATTCCCAACGAGTCAGGAAACAAAAGCTGCGTCCTTGTTATAGGTGAGCAATTTCCCCCCTAAAGAAGGTTAACAACTTTGGCTCCCCCCCCAAAAAAAAGGTAATTTGGGGGCGCTGGGCAGATCTTTGTACCCTGGCGCTGCATATGCTAAAGACGGCCCTGGCTATCTCTATATATGCATCCACTTAAATCAACTTAAGCCCAGGGCTTTTTTTCAGCCGGACCTTGACAGAACTCAGTTCCAGCTCCTCTCAGGTGGACCCCATTGCCATTACAAGAGAACAAGGTCATTCATGGTGAGATCCAGCACCTCTTTTTCTAGAAAAATAACACAACTCAAACCTCATTGGTCTTCTTTTGTAGAAGAAGGTGGAGGGGGGACAGTAATGCAAAAGTGGCCACCTTAACAAGCTGTCTCTTGGGGATGGCTGTTTAACCCCTTTTCCGCCAGCTGTATTCAAGACTGGCCCTCTTCTCAACTTGTTTTTCCACCCATTTGAAGTGCAAGGAGTGGGGAGACACAGATACCCAAATCTTTTTCCCCACGAGGGAAGGAAAACACCTTCTAGTTGTGCTTTTGATCAGAAAAAAAAACAGTTGGATGAAAGATTAAATGGCCCTTCCCTTTGTTGTTTTTCCTGCTCATGCCTTAAGTCTTCTGAGTCTACTATTGGTTTAAAACAATTGTTGTATGCAATTGCATGCATATCATGTCTACTTTGGTCCTAAATACAACCAACAGCTGGTCAGGTATTTTGCCAAGAGCACATTTCCCATCTCCATCACCATCTCCCACCCAGGGAACATAGGGATGCCCATGTATGACTTTCCGAGAACCATGGAATTAAATTAATGCTCTGCTGTATTACTTTCTACCAGATCCAGCCAGGGCAATCCTTGGATTTATTGCAAGATCTGCAGTAACTAAATTATAATAAGGGTTTGGAACTGATGCTATGATCCCTGAAAGTGAGAAATGTTTTGTGGCTATGGCAGAGGCAATGGGCATGGAATAAGGTTTTGTCACTGATGAGTAATGACTTCATCTAGTGAAATAGTCAAATGAAATTGGGCTGAACTGACTGCAAAATATACTTATATAGTCCCTGCTTTAGATAATAGTTGATAATTACCTTAATAGGTCATTAATAAGTCTGGGAGATTTATAGTACTTTATTTAACAAATTCCATATCCCCCTTAAATCAGGGGTTGCCAAACTTATTAGCCTTATGGACACAATTGAAATTCCAAGAGATTTCATTGTTTCCCCTGTCACTCCCCAACAGCTAGGATCACCTTGAATTTTCATGATTTTACACAGAGTCCCCCCAAACCCACCATCAAATCAAAGTTCACATTGATAGACTACACAATAATATATATATATATCAATAGCACAAGTCTGGTGTTTTCCAGTACCACAAAACATTAATCCAAGGCCTGGATACTCATAGATCTTCGTGATTTTTTTCTTCAAACAGTGATAAGAAAACCACCAACAAATCACATCTCTGGACACATAGCTGACAATAGTTTGATGGTGATTTTGCAAAAATCTGAGAATCCATAAGAATCTGTGTCTTGAATCCATGGTTTTCTGCTATGACAATGATAGAAAGCTCTGGATCAATAGTTTTTTTAATTGCTCAGTCCATGGAAACAGAGGTGGTCTGTGATTTGATGGCAGTTGGGGAGAAGGGACCAGTGAAAAAAGTATTCAGTTTTCAAGATGATTCGTTTTACTGGTTCAGAATTTGTGTGTGTGGTTGCATGTGTATGCGTGCGCGCGCACACACATTTTCTTTTTCTTATTCCTGCAACTTCACACTTTGTCCCCAGGTCTCACTCATTCACTCTTCTTCCACCCACCCCTCCAGTCTCCCAGATCACTTCCTGTCCCCTTTCAGCTGCTCCACTTTCTGTTCAGCTGCCCTAAATCACATGGAACTGAAAGCTCTTCCACCATCTTCCATCAGCTCTGCATCCTCCTTGCCACCTACTGACAAAGAGAGCAGTGTGTGTGACAAAGAGAGCAGGTCTCCCAGACTTCAGGGGAAGTCCTCAAGGGGACCTTTGCACCCTTTGGTACCATGTTCTGAATCCCACTGCTAAACCTTTTCTGCTGCTTCTTAGATGTGGCTCTTTCTACTGGCTCCTCTTGGACTTTCTTGGGAGTACATATGGATGGCAGCTCTGCAGTAGTTGTGTGCAAATTATTTTTTTCTCCATGGGTTCAGCCCATGGTTCTGCTGTAATCCTGAAAGGCCTGAAACAACACAGATAAGGTCCATTGCATGGATCTTTACTATGAAATCCCCACCCAGATGAAAACAGGGCAGAATTTTTACATTCCCCTCACTACTATAATGTGTCAATATATCTACAGTGACCCAGCAACAACAAATAAGCAGAGCAGAAGAATAGTTGTGTAAATATTAGGAACCATACACACAGAACATTTCAATTCTCAAATATACCTGCATAGTATGATTCTCCCTTTGGAATGTGCATAAAAGTGGTTTAAAATGCAAGAGAAATGCTGCTAACCTGAAGCTAACAAACATTCAATGAATATCTGTGTTTATTATGGTGCCATTGCATGAATTTCTTACTATGAAGATTCTCCCTATTTATGGATGGATTGTGGCAAATTGGCTATTTGGACACATGTCCATAATCTGTGGGATAAATAATCCACAACATTGCAAAGATTCAGATGCAAATGGATGCATTCATCCATCCATTCATCAAATTGACTAAGTGACAATATGCTTATTTTATGAAAGCACAATCAACTATACTTTGTAAGCTTGGGTACACAAAGGGTGGGTGCAAGAAACTATTGGGCCTGGCTGTGTGATACAGCATAATTCAGGTGTTCTCATGCTTTTTTTTCTTATGTTGATTTTCTTTTTTAAAGTCCCATTATGTTTGCAGTATGTAGTTTGCAATATGTTTTGTTTGTCCAACTTCAGAAAGGTAAGCAAGATGCTTCTATGTGGAGTGTGCATTTTTCTCAAATATCCGTGCCTCGTTACTCTGTAGTGATCTGATCTATGGGAAATTATTTTGCATTAAAATGATTTGGGCAAGGGTCAATGGGCAAGGAGCTGTCACTTGAAGATGGCTATTCCTTTAGAAGTGTATCTGTTTTCCAGTGCATTAGCACATTGTTGGGCACAAATAGACTATTTAGCTGCTTATCTCGTCCAAGGCTGTGAATGCATCCTGGTTGTCTGTCGTCGCTAGGAAACCATACTAGCCAATCAGCTGGTAGAAGTTTACTAAAGTCCAGCTGGTGGGATTTGGAACATCTTGTCCTGAATGTTAAAAGGGGTATAGCCATGTTATGGAAAAGATAAAGAAGGTCAAATACCAATTAAGCCAGAGGTGATTGCGTAACATATCAGAAATGAAGTGTTTAGGGAGCTTCCTGTGTGTCCTAAAGATCACCTGATGTATGTAGTCCACTTTTATCGTACACTACAGTTGTGATAGTCATAAGTGCAGAGCTGGCCCTACCATTAGGTAGAGTGAAGCATTTGCTACAGGTGGCAGATTCCTTTCTGTTGGAGATCAAAGCTATGTGTACCACAGGCCTGCCATATGCCCCCTTAAACTGGCCTGCTGCCCTCAGGGGTAACTATCCTATTACAAGAGTCAACTTCCAGTCCACTCATCTTCTGTACATGGAATGGGGAGGGCACCAACTTGTCATTTGCCTCAGGCAGCAAAATGTCTTACGCCAGCCCTGCTTAAGTGCTGTGTTGGAAGTTCCCCATGGCAAGAGAAGGGAGACTCATGTTTGTTGCAGGGTGATGAACGCTCTTCTCTTTGCTTTGCCGCTGCGGCTTTGCCTAGTTTGTAGTGCAGCAATGGGGCAACTACTGCAGGCATCTGAGTTAGGTTAACTGGGACAGTCCTGGGATTGTGACATGCTCCGGAGCTTGCCCCACAGCAGCCTAGGGCCTGAGTTGTTCATTCTTTAATCCTCAATTTATCATCTGAATGCTTAACAATCAGGGAGGAAGTTGCCCTAGTTAGTTCTGACAGCTGACTTTTCACTTGTGCCTTTAAAAAAGTACTGCCATAGTTTTGTTTTTCCCCTTCTCCAAATGAAACTGTTAAATCAATCTTCCCTGTGTGTAATTAGTGGGAATATTATTTTTATAGGAAGATCCTATGAGGGTACAAATTTGTATTAGCAGTTCCCGTTCTAGCCTGCATGTTGGTTATCTGCAGGCTGAGCCGACAAAAGAAGGTCACTGTATTCTTGTGACCTGGCAAATGGAATTTCTCTGAATTGTTCTTTCTCCTCTCAACTGACCTGGGGAGTTAAGGCCAGCATTGTTGTTGTACTTCAAAACTCTGGGCATGTTTGGATCTGGCTCCCCCCCGCCCACCGATTCCATTTTAGTACCATGTCTGGGCAATAGCATATTGTGCCCAAGGCTGGTGGAACAAACGAAGTTGGATATCAATGGAAGAAATAAATTTCATCTTGTAAAACTGGGAAATACTTGTGTCAGACCAAATCTATCATAAGAAATCAGACAGTTCCCAGTGGAAATACATAGGGTAATAAGTGTACAAGGTCATTGTCTGCCAGAGTCAAGATGCGGAGTGGGAGCAGGAGAAAATGCAGTCTTCTGCCCTCCCCAGCTAGATCAGAAAAGTTTGAACAACATATATTTAACTCCCTTTCTGGGAAATCAGAGAATATTGCTGAAACAGAGTTATGGCAAGCTTAACTAACCAGGCGTGAAGAGTGATTAAAGTGATTTCCAACATGTAACAAAGTAAGCCTGAAACAAAGAAGGGCAGTAAATTGTATCCAGGGCTGAGTTCATGTACGGCTCTTCTAGAGTATGCATTGTAGTCTGTTTTATTCTGATTATTAGTGTGTCTATTTACAGGCCACGATGCATCTGGTGAAGTAAGCTGTTGTCTACCAAAGCTCATGCCCAAGTAAACGAGTCTTTTAAAAAAGAATTTCAATCAGTTCTTTTTAAAAAAATAAAAAGGTAAAGATCAATTTAAAATAAATATGAAGATAAAATAGCAATGAGGAACCATCTCATCCTCTGTCGTCCCCTTCTCCTTGTGCCCTCCATCTTCCCCAACATCAGGGTCTTTTCCAGGGAGTCTTCTCTTCTCATGAGGTGGCCAAAGTATTGGAGCCTCAGCTTCACGATCTGTCCTTCCAGTGAGCACTCAGGGCTGATTTCCTTAAGAATGGCTACGTTTGATCTTCTTGCAGTCCATGGGACTCTCAAGAGTCTCCTCCAGCACCATAATTCAAAAGCATCAATTCTTCGGCGATCAGCCTTCTTTATGGTCCAGCTCTCACTTCCATACATGGTTGGATGGTGTTCTTGAAGCTACCAGCATGAGTTTGATCAAACTGCGGGAGGCAGTGGAGGACAGAAGTGCCTGGCGTGCTCTGGTCCATGGGGTCACGAAGAGTCGGACACGACTAAACAACAACAACAAATAGTGAGGTGTGCCAGAATAGATGCATGGTGACAGTCTCACCCGCCTGACATGTCACTGTGCAGGCTAGAAGCACTTCTCTCCCTACCCCCACCTCTCTTTTAAAGCCAGCAAAATATGACTAAGATGATCTACACCTGTGGAGACTACGCTTTATGTTCCATCCTTCCTCCAAAGTCTATTTTTTTGCTGTCAGTGAAACTACAGGTAAAGAGCAGGAAGAACTATGATCCGATGATGATGCCATGTAAATGCTTTGTAAAAACTGAATGAGCAAAACATGGCCCTTCCAGAATAAGCGCCTGGTGCAGACATAACCCTCGAGGGCACACTTTTATATTCTGGACTTTTTTTTTTTACTTAAGATTTTGATTACCCTTGAGCAGACCAATCATATTCATGACTTAGACCTCTGCTCCTTAATAACCTCTGTGTGACCAAGTAGCTAATGCCATTTTGGAGATGTAAAAGAAGACTTTAATGAGAAACTAGTCAGCTATGAATAAATAAAAACAATTCCCATGCATAACGATGCTTCTCTGTGCAATTTGCAGAGCTAGCCTATCATTTGTTTTTCAGTAATTGGTGAAAGAGGACTAGGCATTTGGAAGCTGGCATCATTTCCAAATCCAATTCTCCACCCCACTGTTTTCGCCTCCGGTTTTAAGGGGTGTCTTCTCTCTAAGTTTCATTGATCTCCCTGCATGACCAGATGGGGAGCAGGTATTTGGCACCAGTTCCACTGGTGCCAACTCGGCAGGAGACCCAATCTTCTAAATTTAAACATTTATCTCCATCTGTGTAAGAGAGCTCGTCTCGACAGCAGCATTGATGAATGGTGTTGCCATGGGACACAGAGAAGAAAGTCTAATAATGTGTTAGGTTGAACTGCTTTCAAATAATAACTTTTTCCTGGGGTCATGTTCTCATTTCTTTACTTCATGTAATGATTTGATTTAGGGTATTGCATGCACATTACCAGCAGCTCTGCCCTTTTGAAAAGCTCTTGTGTCAAATCTCCAAACTATTTTTTTGAACTTGGAGGAACTGAAAGAACTAATTTAGGTGTTTTAGCTTATTGAAAGTGCAGAATAGGGATCATATGCATACATGTCTGGTTTGTGGCCTATTTCTCTATAACTCTAAAACTTGTTGCAGAACCAGGCGTTGGGTTCCCCATAGCCAAACCCATGCAAATAAGAGACCAATGAGGCTGGTTTTGGGGGTCAAAACAGGCCACAACTTTATTGAATACAGATGAAAGATGTTTGGCTTGGGCATCGGGCATTCAAAATACTCCCCGCCTGCCCACCGGAAGTGATGCATGGTCAATCCAGATGGGGGTTCCTAAGACTTACATCAAATAGGGTGATCCCCAGAGGGACTGCCATTTGAGGGAGTGCCTTTGTCCCTGACCCCACTTGGGCACATGGTCATAGCCACTCCCCCCAGATTCCTTTAATGGGATACCCCAGTGTTTGGAGGGACAGGTGGAGACTACAACCTCTCCTCCATCCAAAACAAAGGATTGCCCCAATGCCCAACTGCTCAGACACTGGGTCCAGCCTGCTTCTTAGCTGTGCTTCTGTGAGAGCTTGCTGGAGGATGCTTGCCTGTTGTCTACCACATTTTTCCACTGCGGTTGCCCAGCAGGTAGTATGGTAGCCAAGAGCCCAGTAGGTCAGCTGGCACAAGGGTCCATCACCATTCTGCCTTGGTCCTCTAAAGCTGCCGATTCCAGGCTGAGTCTAACTCGCTGCTTATTTCACTGTTTGTCCGTCTGCTCCTCAGCTTAGTTCCGTGTTGTCAGCCCTGATAATGGCTTCATCAAATAATTAATTTTACTTATTTTCCTATATGTTTTAATAATCTATGGTGGACACTTCTCTTCAATGCATTCACAGGGTCACTGGAAGCAAGCTAAAGCTTTTTCCTTCATTTGGGGAATAGGACACTCTAGAGTTCAATAGATGTCTGATTGGTTGTTGCTGCTTTACTTTGTGCCTCTTAGCTGTCTTAACCCCAGTTACCTGGGAGTAAACCCATTGAATTCAACTAAACAACAACAACAGACATGGCTAGGCTCACAGCATTACCATTTAATATTTGTTTTAGGGTTTTTTTCTGATTACAGTTGGCTGTAAAGCATTCAGTAATCATATGATAAGCCGGAGTTGACAGCAGAGACACCAGCTTCTCAATATAATAATAATAATTTATTATTTATACCCTGCCCATCTGCCTGAGTTTCTGCAGCCACTCTGAGTCGCTTCCAATTGAGTGTTAAAAACAATAAAGCATTAAATATTCAAAACTTCCCTAAACAGGGCTGACTTCAGATGTCTTTTAAAAATAAGATAACTTCTTATTTCCTTGACATCTGATGGGACGGCATTCCACAGGGCAGGCGCCACTACCAAGAAGGCCCTCTGTCTGGTTCCCTGTAACCTCACTTCTTGCAATGAGGGAACCGCCAGAAGGCCCTTGGAGCTGGATCTCAGTGTCTGGGCTGAACGATGGGGGTGGAGATGCTCCTTCAGGTATACACGACTGAGGCCGTTTAAGATTGAGGGGGCTCAGTGTGACATCCTGATGGTGCACATGCAACGTCATCAAACACATGATGTCCTGATGTTGCGAGGAGCCAGGGAGTGGAGCTAAATGCTCTCTGAACATTGAAGTGGCTCAGCCCCCTCAAAAAGTACATGGTGGAGGAAGTGCTTCAGCCCCTAGGAGCTGGAGCCTGTGGTTGACAGTTGCTGTGGACCAGCTTAGAAGTTGAGGAGGAGTAGAAATGCAACAATAAATATCATCCAGTGGGTCCAATATGGATATTGAGGGGCTATTTAAGCCTCACAAGAGTTGTGTTGGTACACCTCTCCAAAATCCAGCTTATCTTCTTGGAAAAGTTATTTATTTACTTCTCACACTTCATATATATCACTGGGAGCATCGAGCAATCCCGCCCCTAACATAAGAAGAGTCCAATGGGATAAGCCCAATGGCATGTCTAGTTCAGCATTCTCTTTTCACAGTGGCCAGTCAGATGCCTATGGAATGCCCACAAGTGGAACAACCTGTTAAAGATATATTCTGGGCTAAATGGATAGTGAAATGGGTTAACATTCTGAGTGAGGTGGGGAAGACTTTATAACAGCAAGTACTGGTACCTTTCTTGATGACTTCTTAATCTGTGATTAATTTCTAGTGTGCTCTCCCCCCCTCCCACTCCATTACCTGCATTTATCATCAGCCTCACATTTAACAAGCACTATTTCTATTTTATTTCATTCTCCCTGAAATTGCTTAATAAATTAGACAAATGTTAAAATTAATTATAAGACTCAGCAAACTCCTTGAACATCTAACAATAATTTTATTAAATAGTATCAATTGTCTTTTCTTCATAGTTAATATAGCTTTTACCTTGGCATAAATTAGGACCCCTGTGAATCTGAGAATTTCCAAAAGCAGACATTTTTTACCATCATAATGAAGAACTGAGAAAGAGAACGATTAGAAGGCAATCGCCCCCTGTCAAAATTCCTTGTATTAAAGCTTCAAAGGAAATAGACATATTGAAACTCAGTTTTAGCTTATGCTTGATGGCTGCAGCACTTGCATATGTGAATGGAGCACCACAGATCAAACATCAGCTAGGACTTCCATGTCATCTCACATCATCTCAAACACAGTGCTTGTCAATAGATTCCTGTTCAGTTGTGCGTTATCAAGTGTTGAGTAATTCAGTGGTGAGAAATTGGATAATGTGCATGCCTGAATGAATCAACCCTCATAACTGGCCAGAATCCCCAATTCTCATTCCATTCGATAACCATAGGAGCCAACTCCTAGAGGCTGAGATCCCTTCAACCCCCTAAGAAGATATTTGAGGGGGCTGCCCCCCCAACATTGATGGGCACTGCAATTCAAATTGTGTGTGTGTGTGTGTGTGTGTGTGTGTGTGTGTACAGTGTCATGTGATTGGTTACGTGGGGCAGTATTCTATTCTATTCAAGTTGGCAGCCTGCTCATAACACAACTGAGATAAAGTGTTTGGAATTATTTATTTCCCTTCCATTGGTCAATATTTTGAACAAGGCTTAAATTTAAATCATCTGGGCTCTGCACTTACAGAAAGTGCATCCACTCATGAAAGGTGCAGCAGCTGAATTTTGTGATCTCCCCCTTACTAACTACAGAGTCCATGCCATATCCCTTGCTGTTTATAGTTTTTGCAGGGGCATTGGGTAGGAGGACTGGCAAATGTTGGGCCTATTGACCAGAGTAGTTTCTGCTAGTCCAACCCTGAAATTGGAATTGGAGTGCATTGCATGGAGAAGGGCAGTAGCTCAGTACTAGAGTCTAGTGTTTTAGGCTTACATTTCAACCTCCAGCATCTCTAGGTGGGGCTACTTATGAACAGACCTTTATACATTCCCAGGCTTCAAAACTTCTAGGATGCCAAGATCCCTTTCATCTACCCAACGTCCAGTGTGGCAACTGCTGATACCGATTCCCCTTGTCAATCTTTAGACTGGTAAAGAATAGATCTTTTATCTGGTAGCAGCAAGAGCCTCAAATGGGGAAAAGGAGAGTTGAAGTCTCTCTTCCCCTGGTGGTTGAGATGTGGCCTGCCACACCCATATCATGTCTTTCTGAGCTACTGCAGAAACTTCTTCAGTTGTCAGAATGAAATTAAGCATGCTCAGCTGCTCACTGAAACACAAATTACATTAATTTCCATTGCATATCAGTGGTTTGGATGCTGCAGGAAGAAACCACAGATTGCCAGTTGCTAGTATATCCAAGTCACTAGCTCAAGGCTTGGAGGAGAGCATTTAATAAAACAAGCAAACAAACAATACGTGGAAAGGATTTACTCATGGATGAGTAGAAACGCCTTAGAGTGTTATGAATTCAAGGGGAAAGGCCAATGTTTCATTGATAGAAAAGAGACTTAGATTAGTCACAGGCATCTTAACAGTAAGACAGACCAAAGACTTTCTTCAAAACCAGCCACTTGAAAGTGTGTGTAATCATGCCACATGGCAAGGACACAGATGCTGTTTTGGAGGGAAAGTATATTCAGATATATGGGGATTGAGCTTTTAACTTCTTGCTCAGTAAGGAGATGGGAACAGCATGGATCAGTGTTCAATGCACATCACAAATCCCAGTGGCTTAATACAGATTGGTGGCTAAATCTCACATTTTAAAATGGGATTTAACATTTCTTGGTCACTGACAGTGTGATCCATAAACCCAAACACAGTAAGAAGGCTCACTGATGTCACTGATGTCAATGTAACATCCAAGTGTGCTGAGAGAGAGGCTGCACACACAAACACAAACACACACACACACACACACACACACACACAATGCCTTTAAAGAACATTCAAAGCATATTTTTGAAAAGTTCTTTTTTAGTCAACAATTCATTAACGTTTAGGAATGTGTGGGCAAGTGAGAAATACACACACACAAATGCACACACACACATGTATATATAGCCAGGTTATATATCAGCATAAGTATTCCCTCACTGGTGCAGTAAATATTTGGACTGTACTGTGAGATTCTTTGTACCTTGTACTGAAAAAATGCATTTCTTAATGCTAAATAATATATCCCTTGCAGCATATTAGAGCCTGGAAAGGGCACTAAGGGGTCTTAACCTTCTGCTTTCAGCCGTATGTAGCAGGATGCAATATGCTTAAATAAACCCTGACACACATTTTATCTATACCCATTTTATAAATCATAAATCTCCCTGGGCAACTGCTCGATAATTTCACTGCTCAATAAATGTTGCCATTAGGAAGTTTATACTAACTTCCTAAATCTTTATATTTCTTTCTTTCTGTTACAAGCTTATTAGTTATTTGGAGACTGTTAACTTCTAAATGCTTTCACTTTTTGATAATGATTTGACTGAGGGATGGGCATAGTTTAACTAGGGCTTCACCTTCAGAAGGTCGCAGGTTTAATCCTTGCCATCTCTGGTAAAGCATTTGAACAATGTGCAAGTGGGGAGGGTTATTTTTTTGTTTGTTATTATTTTGTGTTTTTTTGGGGGGGGTTATACTTTGGTTGTTGGATGAAGGACAGTATATAAATGAATGAATGCATGCATGAATGAATGATAACAGGACTGGGAAAATTCCTTGCATCAGACCCTGAGGAACTGCCTACCACTCAGAGTAGACAGCAGATTAGACATAACTGGATGGACCAATGGTTCTGAATAAGGCAGCTTTGTAAGTTCATATGATAAAGTAACAACGTCTTATCATATCCAATGATACAGTCAGGCAACAGAGAACAGGGATTCACACCTTCCACTTACTCTTATTCTTTTCCTGTCAAGCCATGCCACTTTTCAGACAGGGATTTCTCATCTGACTGCCTCCCTCAAAGGCCATGTTTCCTCCATGTTCTCTGATAACTGGTGTAAATGCCCTGCTGCTTTGGTCTTAGGAATTGTGGACCAGAAACTGCGCAGCCAGAAAGATTGTTCCACACATGGTTGTGCTCAGTGTGATAAACTTATGCACCACTCTCAACGACCAAAGGGTCCTGACATGCCCTTCAGATGCCTCATCCACATCCTCACATGTCACAACTTGGAGACTCACTGTCACTGCCAAAGTATTTTCATATCTATCTATCATCTATCTATCTATCTATCTATCTATCTATCTATCTATCTATCTATCTATCTATCATCTATCTATCATCTATCTATCATCTATCTATCTATCTATCTATCTATCATCTATCTATCTATCATCTATCTATCTGTCTATCTATCATCTATCTATTCTAATTAATCTTGCATGTGCTTTGTATGTGGATTGAAGATTAGGTTATAATTAGAATAGACGGTTATGTGTATGTGTGTGTGTGTTTTATTATTTCTTTTGTCTTTCCCCTCTCTTTCCCTTCTTCCTTTGTCTTCCCCTCTTTTCTTCTATTGTTTCTCTTTCTTTTCTTTTTAGATTTCATTTGTTCTAGATACAATTTTACTGTATTGTGAAAACTTTAATAAATAATAATAATAATAATAATTAATATTGCATGTTCTTGATAATGTTTCCAGCACTGGAAACTTGTGGATTGGCACATTGAGAAAAGCTAGATTTATGAGTCAGCTGTCATTCCTATTCACAGAAGACATTAGCACATCTTGTCTGTCCCATATCCTGCAAAGGCAAAGTCATCACAAGGGATTACGTACATTCATTTGGAGAAGGCTACATGGGAGCGTCTTCTGTTTCCACTTTAGCATTTAATTGCAAACCAAACATTCAGGACAAATCTCCTGGGTGGGGAGCAAAACTGTGTTGGCATCACAACTTAGATTGTGTGAAAGAATGACCCCCTTCTCATGTATTGCTTCTGCCATAATCAGTACATGAATTAAGTTCACTTCTCAATGTTATACAAACAATAGATTGGGTTAAAAGTTCGCCTGCTCATTCCCACGCAAACCTCTCCATGAGAGGTCCTTTCCTTGATTCCCCCTCTCTCAAAATTTAGGCATAGAGCAGTTGCATTAAAGATCTTTTTGGTGGTGGCCCCTCAGCTTCAGAACATTCTCCCCTGGGACTGAACTTTGGGCACGGAACTGGGACTGAACTTCAGGCATTCATTCACCCAGACTTTTAGTGACTAGGAAATCTGATGCTGCTGCCTTATTGTTATTGTTTAACTGGTGTTTTGCTTGATTCTGTTATTTCTATAGCTTATATTTGTTATTTTGTTGCTTTAACTGGTGTTTTTTTTAAAAAGCCACAAATTAGAAACATATTTTATAAAGTGAGGTATAAAAAATGATTTTTTAATGACCTTGGATTCCACCATTCACTTCAAGCATGCACAAGAGGCCTAGCTTTTACATTTCCTGCTCCATGCCTGAAGGCTTCTGACATGTACAGGGCAAGGAAGGTGCTAAGTCTTCACTGCTGCAGAGTCTTGGAGCTTGCCTGGGGCTCTCTTTAGGCCATGTTATACTGTCATCTTTCAAGCCTGAGGCCTCCGGTTATTTTCAAAATGGGCCTAAAACCCTGCCACAATATGTCATACCCTTGTTCAATCTCCCAGAAAGATTCCCCTCCCTGACTGACAACTGGTGTGGAATTGGTGGCATCCCCAGTAGAGCCATGCCATTGTACCCCATATGCAGTCTTGTTCATTGATCTGAAAGAATAACAATCCTCTCTCTTTTTTATTATCAACCCCAAGGATCAGAATCCTCATTTTGCACCCAAACAGGCTTTAAAGAATCATAGAATTGTATAGTTGGGTGGGTCCCCACGGGTCATCTAGTCCAACCCCCTGCAATGCAGGAATCTCAACTAAAGCATCGATGGCAGATGGCCATCCAACCTCTGCTTAAAAACCTCCAAGGAAGGAGAGTCCACAACCTCCCAAGGGAGTCAGTGTCAGAATGTTCTTCCTGTTGTTTAGTTGGAGGTGGAATCTAGACACATATAAAGAACACTGTGCAAATACTTTTTTTTAAAAAAAAGTTTTTAAAAATATATATAGTGAATTTGCCATAAGCTCACCAATACTATCTAGTGTCACATTTTTATAATGCACTTAAAACACACTTAAAATGTTATATTTGCAGCTGTATAGCTGAGTCCGGAAACTCATTCTTTATAACTTGAAAGAAAAAAGCCTTTCACACAGATCCTTGCTGTGGTTATGAAAGTGTTCCTAAAAGGTGCTTGTTGTTGTTGTTTAGTCATTTAGTTGTGTGCGACTCTTCGTGACCCAATGGATTAGTGCACACCAGGCACTCCTGTCTTCCACTGCCTCCCGCAGTTTGGTCAAACTCATGCTGGTAGCTTCGAGAACACTGTCCAACCATCTCGTCCTCTGTCATCCCCTTCTCCTCGTGCCCTCCATCTTTCCCAACATCAGGGTCTTTTCCAGGGAGTCATCTCTTCTCATGAGGTGGCCGAAGTATTGGAGCCTCAGCTTCACGATCTGTCCTTCCAGTGAGCACTCAGGGCTGATTTCCTTAAGAATGGGTAGGTTTGATCTTCTTGCAGTCCATGGGACTCTCAAGAGTCTCCTCCAGCACCACACTTCTCTGAAGTCTCTCAGCCCCACTCACCTCACAGTGTTTGTTGTGGGGGAGGAAGGGAAAGGAGAATGTTAGCCGCTTTGAGACTCCTTAAAGGGAGTGAAAGGCGGGATATCAAATCCAAACTACTACTACTCCTCTTCTTCTTCTTCTTCTTCTTCTTCTTCTTCATAATTCAAAAGCATCAATTCTTTGGCGATCAGCCAGCTCTAACTTCCATACATCACTGCTGGGAAAACCATAGCTTTAACTATACAGACTTTTGTCGGCAAGGTGATGTCTCTGCTTTTTAAGATGCTGTCTAGGTTTGCCATTGCTTTTCTCCCAAGAAGCAGGCGTCTTTTAATTTCGTGGCTGCTGTCACCATCTGCAGTGATCATGGAGCCCAAGAAAGTAAAAGGTGCTTAGGTAGTAATTAATCTGAATCTGTGCAGACCAAATCCTCTTTCCATGTGCAAGCCTGTTTTTTATCTGCATCTTGAAACAACCTTTCCCCAGATGTATTTTACGATATTTCCTGGACCTCCTTTTAATAGTCTCTTTGTCTGTTTCAGCATTGTTCTATCATGATTTTCATTGCATTTTAAATTGGGGCAATAAATTGGGCTCTTATTGAGCATCCACCAAAGGATGGCAGAAGGTATCTGCGTTTAAATCTCAAGGACTGCAGCAGCTCTGTCCTTCAGGAATTGCACTGCAATGTCAGGGTTAGCTAAGATGGAGAACTGAATGTGCCTGACTGCTTTGGGGGAATCCTTTAGATGTTCAGGAGCAGCCTCACCTCTGTCAGTGCTTAGTCCAAAATCATATCTCTTTGGACAATGCATACCCAAGCCTCTTGCATGAGTTTCATGTGCATCTAACTACTGGGTCTGTACAAGAGATGAGGAGCACATCTTCTTACTCTGTAGTCCAAAATAGGTAAACTATTTTGTTGAGAGCACTGAGAAAACTGGTTGCATCTGCGTGCTGCAACTGCCACGAGTATCACACACAGGTCTGGTTTGTAACCGTCTTATCTTTTGCCTTTTCCTTTAGAAAGTTGTTTGCTGCATTACCATTTGCTTTTGCCTTAGGATTCCCAACTGGATGGATTTTGAAGAAGACAAGAAGAAGCCAGGAGTTGTAACTGAATGAGAGTGTGTTTTGACTAGTGTTTTTGCACTCATTGGTCTAAAATTACTGAGCAGCTGTGTCATCTTCTCATGTACATGTTCTTTATATCCAGTGCTATTTTTCTAGCAAAAGAGGTGCTAGAACTCACCATGAACTCTTTCTTTGTTCTCTTATAATGGCAATGGTACCCATCTAAGAGATGCTGGAACCAGGTTCCAGTGAGTTCCGGCTGAAAAAAGCCTTGCTTAAGTTAAAAGCTTTGCTTTCGTTTTTTAATAGAAAGCTGAGGATTCAGGCAAGTGGTCTGGAGTACCCCTGGAGGCAGGAGAGGAGGCAGCTTCTGCAACCATCTGATCCCTTTTCAGCCTTGAAGTGCATGCCTTTATTGCAGTTTTTAAGGCTGTCTTATTTCATAAATGTGTTTGATTTGAATATTTGGAAATACAGAGCTAGGCTTTAGAAAACAAATGGATGTGACATGCTGTTATTGTTCTTTCCTCTCTCTCTCGTTCATATGTGATTGTCTCTTGCCAGTGAAGCTCATTTTGATGTCTGAAGTACATTGTCATGAATTTAATACATGGGATTAGTGGTGGGGTAGTGGAATCTGTGAGTAGTATTCATATGATTTCAGTAAAACTGCTATGTTCAGTAGCTTCAAACATTAAATGGCTTGCAATATATTTACTAGAGGAAAGTGGGAGAGTCAAAATTCTGTCGAATTTTTGTTTCAGGGATACATATGCTGCAACCTGTGTATTACAGCGGCACTGCCAAAAGTGTGGTATATTTCAGGAGGGAAATGCAAATAAAAATGTGTATAATTTAAATGCAGTTGAAATTGGAAAAAAGAACAGTGAAAGGGACAGGGTGGAGCACAGTGTATACCATCTTGATGGCTTCTGAGACTTTCAGAAGGAGAAGAAGTGATGTGGATTATGTTTATTTATTAATGATTTATTAATGAGCTGGTTGCATGGGAAATTGAGGATTAAATTTGGTGAAATGTGAAGGGTGGGTGACGCTGGGAGATTGGCAGTGTTTGGGGGGATGTATTATTATATATACATATTTTCCCCATGGGGTTTAATTTTCACCCTCTGCATGCAGTTCCAGTGAGGCTGAGTTGTTTATTACTGGGGTCCAGATGTCAGACAGCAATGTTCAAGGCCATGTTAGGGAGGAATGTGTCCATTTTTTTCACAGGCAAAGTGTTAAGAGGTATCAGAAAGAAATGTTTCAAAATTGATGAATGACTATTATAGGTAGATAAAAGAGGATTTACTCTTCTCGACTATTCTGAGGGCAGGTTATAACAATGTATAAAAGCCATAGCAGAAATTGGTAATCAAACAGGTGATGTGTAGGGAGAAGCGATGAATGTATTTTGAAATGATAGTTGGAAAAGTTATTTTATTTGGAGCAGCAGAGGGAGGAGGAAAATGGAGGGGACAACTGGGGTGGGGGTGGGAAGTCAGTTTTTAAATTTGTATTGAATTTCTATTAATTTGGTGACAATTTGTTTAAAATTATGGAAAATCAATAAAAATAATTGGCAAACAATGCTTTGCTTGAGCTTGTTGTAGGTTGTACACATTGTTCTAAATCATGGCCTGGTGTTTCATGTAAACCAGTGATGGCCATTGCATTTGTGTTTGAGAATGGAGACTATCCAAAATATTGTGATTTGTGCAAAAACAAGGGCAGCAAAATATGCGAATAAAAGAAAAGGAGAACATCTGCAATTCCCAAATTCCAAGCAAAGGCTAGAATAGAAGAAAATACATCTTTCCAATTTATGGACCATGCTTCACCCTAATGTTCTTGCAGAACAGGCCGTCCACATGAGTGTTTGAACAACTGTAGTTGGGAAGAAGTTCCACAGAAAACAGGGTGGAATGGATTTGTGACTGAACCCATGTGAAACTGACATGGAATGGAATTAGGTTGGTCAGTCCAAGTGACATTACTTTGGTAGGGTAGGGTATAGAGCAGGCATCCCCAACCTTCGGCCCTCCAGATGTTTTGGACTGTAATTCCCATCATCCCTGACCACTGGTCCTGTTAGCTAGGGATTATGGGAGTTGTAGGCCAAAACATCTGGAGGGCCACAGGTTGGGGATGCCTGGGATAGAGTGTTCTGCCCAAAGTGAAACCCTTGCCATCTGGGGTCTAGAGCTTTCTAATATGCCTAAGTACAGAATATTCTGTGAATGTTCATTCATCTACTTCCAGGGTAGGGTGCAGAAGGGTATTGTTAACATAGCTTAGTAGTGGGGGTGGGGGTGGGGGTTACGAGCTAGGAATTCGTGATACAAAGCTCATCTCAGCCATGAATTCACACTGTGGCCTTAAGCAAGTCACAATCTTGCATCTCCAAGACCACATTTATAGCATAAAGGCAGTAATGCTAACCTGCCTTACAGGATTGTTACGGAGAGAGTTTATGTGAAGCACTTTTGAGCACTTAGGAAAATTACTCTATGAATAAACTTAAGTTATTTTTAGCAAAAAAGGCAACAAGGCATGTGTGTATTTATCACAGGAAATCCATTAATAGGTTTGTTGCGTACACAATCCTATATGCAGAGAGTGGACTCATTCTCTGAGCGTGGATTCTTTGAGTGAGTCAAAACAATGTCATTCATGCGTAAAATAGGTGCTCATGGTCTTGGAGGAACTCCAAGTTTTGCAGAAGTACATTAAAAATGCTATGAAAGAAAAGAACCCTAAATGTGGGAGAAAACCAAAGCAGCTCAATGAGGAATGAATGTACTTAGCAGGTAATGGATGTTGGATGAGTGAGCAAGGAGACTTGGGTGGAATGGAATATCTCAGAAGGTGACATAACTGGCTAGCTGGAACCCTGAAAAGGAACACTCCATTGCACAAAATTTCAGTGCCAGTCCTATTTGTATTAAGCATAGGGTAGAGACACAAATCCTGTCTCAGAGTAATAACTTCCACCTCTGGGTGTTCTGGCAAATACGGAACAGATTTTTTAAAATTGTACTTTAGTTTCCATTTAATGAACAAACACTCTACTTCTAAGCTATGATACTTTCTAATTCTCTAGTCAGTATTATAGACTTTGCTGAATGCGTATTAGCATTATGTTGAGGGAAAACCGACCAGTGCGTCTGTTGACCACTTGATGGCATCGCTACGTTGTACGGAAACTGTACTGCTGCCTCCTGTAACACATCTCTGTACTTCTTTGGTGAGAGAATGCATTCAGAATTTAGAATGCTAGAATAGGAAGGCAGCTATTTATTAATAAAGTCCAGTAAATGAAATGAAAGCTTGAGGCCTCATTTTCCAAATCTTATTCTCTTTCCCTAGTTTACTACTAAGTATTCTGACTGATTCTATTCGCCTGTATAAAAACCAGTGGAACAGCCATTTAGATTTCCTTCCTCTGCCTTTAATTTAGAGGCAGCATTTCTCATTTTCATCTTTTCTTTGCTTGCCACGTTTCTCTCAAAACAGAAGCAGGTGAGCCCCATTCCTTCTTGGGGAAGCCTACAGGGTCCTCCTGAGATCGTTGGAGGAACACACTTGCAGGACATGGCCAAACATCTGCAATGTCAAGGACAGGTCAGACTGTTTTAAGTGCTTTTTGGGTCCCCAGAGTGAGACTCTGAGCCAAACTCCTGCATTAAACAAAAACCAAAAAGAACAGCCTTCCCAACATTTGGCTGCCAGAGGCATCTGGGAAACTTACTAGCAGCACATGCAGACAGCATCGCATGTCTCCAGCATTTAGGATTCAGAGGTGTAATGCCTCTGAAGACAGGCTCCATATAGCTCTCACATGTAAACAGCTCAGGGTGGCCAATGTGGCTGGACTCAGTCGCAGGACTCCCAACTTTCATCAGCTTCTGCCACCATGGCCAAAGTCTAGGGATGATGGGAGTTGTACTCCAACAACTTCTGGAGAGCACCATATTTCTTGTGTGTATTTGGTGGTGGTGGCCCTCCCTGTTTTCAGGAGATTATGATAGTATAAGACATTACAAGGTACAGTGGTACCTCGGGTTAAGAACTTAATTCATTCCGGAGGTCTGTTCTTAACCTGAAACTGTTCTTAACTGAAGCACCACTCTAGCTAATGGGGCCTCCAGCTGCCGCCGCGCTGCCAGAGCACGATTTCTGTTCTCATCCTGAAGCAAAGTTCTTAACCTGAGGTACTACTTCCGGGTTAGCGGAGTCTGTAACCTGAAGTGTCTGTAACCTGAAGTGTCTGTAACCCGAGGTACCACTGTATATCCAAATGCATCTTTACTGGGAAGAAAGAAAGCCTATGAACAAGTTAGTTGGTGTTTTAGGGGGGCAGGGGTGCAAAGTTGGATAGATAACTGATGTGTTTATGCCTTGCTACAATGCATGTACATTGCTGAATATCTTTATGTTGGGTTAGTGTAGACTTGATGACTAGCAACAGAATGTGTAGTTTGGCTGTGTTGAAAATATTTTGTGTTTGGATGGTGCAAAAATTGATCAATGGTGGCCCGTTCACACAGGCAGATAGATAATCTCTGAATGCTATGGTCATCAGGTTATGAGCATGCTTATTGGAAACAACTCATAATGACTAGCAGCTGAGTGAGTGGAAAGACATTGCATCTGAGGTGAATGTGAGGCAAATATATAATATCTGTCTCTGGTAGTAGTATGATTTGCAAGGTTCTGTTCTTCACACTTGATTTTGCAGACATTTAAATGATGGGTGGGCATGCATGTGTGAAACAACTTTAAGATTAAATTCTCTTTGTTCATTCTATATGGGAAAGCATAATGCATTTTCTGCTGGGTTTGTATAATTGTTTCCTAAAACTAAGAAAGATCATTTGCTTTAATCAAGAAGCACTAATGACATGCTAAGCTGTCTGTGGAATGTTATGTTTGCGGGCTTACATGATACTTTTGAATTGTTCTGTGGGCCATTAAATCAGTCTGGCCATTTCCGTGATTGACCTATAAGGACACACTGGAGAATTATGTGACAAAATTGCCATGAGGAGATGCTTCACAGCTTTTGGTTCATAGTTAGTGTGTGGGGGGGAAGAAACCCCCTCTTTCTTTCACAGTTTTACTCCTGAGTCATATTGAGTAACAGTGATCTGTGTTCCAGGAGCAGATACCAGAAAGAATGTGAGAGGTTTAACTTCAGCTTCTGAAAGGGTACAAAGCAGAACATTTCTCAGATATGCAAGACTAATCTGAAACAAAAGACATTTTAAAAAATGGTTTCTGGGCCTGCTTCAGAGTCTGGCATCCTTCGGGAGATGCCAGGGTCCCAGCACCACTTATGCCTGATTTATACCTGACCTGCCTTTCTTTATTTCCACCCCCTGACCTTCACTCCAAGCATCATCATCTTAATTTCTCAGAATGTTCCAACTTAGTATTGTTTGGGGCATTGTGGGAAACTAAAATGGTGGTTAGACCCAGGGGCCTATTACTTATTTGGAATGCTGCTGCTCCATTTAAATGGGAAAAACTATCACATGGTGATGGACAAACTTTATTGTTCAGATTGCTTCTTTCAGGGTTCAGGAGGAGATAATATTTACTTTTATTTCTATTTTGATGACTTTTATCATATCTCTAAAACATCTGTTTCTGAAAATTGAAGTTAGTGATTTTCGGGGAGGGCGGGGCTGGGAGTGGCATGAAAATGGTTAGGCTTTCCTGGGCACAAAATAGCCGGTCATTGTGTACGGCTTCATTCTGCATTCCTGCCATACCAATCCCCCTCAGCCTTTTAGGATTATTAGAATATTCAACTGCATACAGGAATGGCCACATCTTTTCATTTTCACATGTGGCTTGTCTCATACATGCCAGGGTTACGTTCCTGACGACCACCTTAATTCCACTTGCATCCCCCACTTTCAGACTGACTGAAGCATGCAAAAGAGGACACCCCCCCTTCGCGTCTCATGTGATGGATTTATGGGCCATAGTGCTGGCAGTATTCCTGACAGTATGCGTAGTCGACTTTGCATTGTACATTTTGTGTGTTAGATGTGCTGGATATGACTTGCTGACATTTTTCTTTTAGTTATCCGAGTGTCTTGGCCTACATGTGTATGAAATATGACATTTCTGTCAATTGTGGAAGGATCCTAACTACTTTGATACCACCATGAAAGAGTAGGTCATTGAGTGAGGGCCAGGAATCCTTCTATACGACTTTCTTTTGTTTCCCCCCTTCCATTTAAGTCTACCCCACATGAATATGCAATCTTACTTCATGTTCACTCTCTTTGTTGGCATGGCAGAGATTTTCAGATGCAGTAGCATCCTCTTGTTCCCTTTCTGTCACTCCTGTCAAGCAGCCTCATATACATCTCCTTTTTCTTCTTTTTAACAATTCAGGTCATTAGCTGAGGCAAAGAGAGGGAATTGCTTTGGATGTGTCCTTTTGAAAGTTCTTAAGCCTTAATTAAACATACAACTGGTTGGCCTTTTGACTTGATGCATTTTGATCTCTTGGCTAATCAGGGCACTTAAAGAAATCACCATTACTTTAATGGGCTCAGCTTAGAAAACCAATCAAAACAGGAACTCTGGTGAACACTTGAGTCATTCATAGCAATGGGGCTGTCAAGCATTGTTTTGTATTTTTAATGGAAACTTATAAGAATCTTATCTTCCGATGAACGTACAAATGTAAAGCTGTCATCATGCAGCCCCCATTGGAGGATCTGTATGTGGTATCACAATCCTGGATTTGCATGAGCCAAAGTGGTTGGGAAGGTGAAAATGAGTTTAGTAATTTCTTGGGGTGGGAAGAGGAAAGGGGTAATATGGGTGGGGGAATGCAAGGGGGTTGGTGAGTAGCGCAAACAGAGGTGCAGCCCCATGTCGTATAATAAAAAGGATATTTGAACACGCATCATTTTTAATGCCAATTCCTGGATGCCATTCTGTCAAAAATCAGAGCCCAGGGAAATTAAGGGGTGTGTTTCCCCATGGTAGGAAGCCTTAGTTCTCAGTGGAGGATGTCATTGGGCTGCATCTCTTTATACTTGGATATTTTTTAGGGTATGTGTAAACTGCTTTAGTTCACTGGAATGAGTTGGTTGAATATTTGCCTGCATCATTTAGAAGATTTAAGGCCTAATCCAAGCATGGAGAACAATCCCCTTAATGATTCCAAAGAAACCTGCAACTTGATCCTAGCCATGTTCACTTGAAAGTAAGGTGAGCAAATATCCTACTTTATAGAGGAGAGTCCTCTGTTTGAAGTGTTCTCTGGTCCAAGTCTTCTTTAAAGATTAAGAACTATAAGAAGTCGGCAGGGGCTTTGGTCTGTGTGCCTGCTCACAGGTGTGTCCAGGTACTAACTGTTCAAGGGCAACTACAAGGTCCGTGATCGCTCCTTATAGTTCGTAATCTTTCAACCAGGCATGAACCAGAGGATCCTTCAAATAGAGGACTCTTTGCCTTCAACAATTAGTACCTGAACACACTACAGATCCTTTAGTCATTCTCCCCCGCTATGGCAAGATGTATTCTACTCCTATGTAAATTACAGTAATGATTTCCAAATTTGCATATGTAAATATGATGCAAATGTGTGCCATATTTTTGGTGATTGATTTCCTCTTTTTGAGGGAATACATAGGTGGCCACCCTACTTGAAAGGAAGGCCCATTAATTTCAGTGGGATGTACTTCCAAGTAAATATATTTACACTTAAAAGCAAGAAAAAGAATCTTATGCATGTTCACTGAAGCGTAAGTCCTACTGTGTCCAACAGGGCTTACTCCCAGGGAAGTGTGCATAGGATACAGAAATGAAAAAATATAATTATGCCCTGTATTACAGCTACACTTTTTATCATAGCCAACATAAACTAGAGAAGGCATAGGTTCCAGTGATTTAGTTTTTATCCATACAACTTTTCTGGAATTGAAACTTTCATTTGCAAAGGCACAGAAAAATACATTTCCTGGTCTGTTTCTGGTTTATGAAGATAACCTTTATGATGTAAAAGTCTTCAGCCAGTCTGCTTGGAACAAAGCATCAACAGAAGCCAGGGCTCCACAATCATGCAAATGTCTCGGGTGGTGGTGGTCTGAAGCCTCTTTTATGAGCAGTGAAATGCCAACTTCCAGTGCACACTTTTAGACCAGAAATATCAGGTGTTTCCACCCTGGATGGGCAAGCTTGCAGGATCTGAAGTTTTGTTTTGTTTTTGTGAAAACAACTTTGTAATGAGGCTAAGCTATTTTAATACACCCAAATGAAATGACATTTGCACTGTATGTGTGCATATTTTATTCAGAGAGGGAAAAGAATATACACTGGGTCCTTCTACATGTAAAGGTTATCTGTCTATCTATCTTTGAGGTTTTCATAGAATTGTAGAATTGTAGAGTTGGGAGGGACCCTGAGGATCATCTAGTCCAACCCCCTGCAATGCAGGAATATGCAGTTATCCCATACGAGGATCGAACTTGCAACCTTGGCATTATCAGCAGCATGTTCTAACTAACTGATCTCTCTCTCTCTCTCTCTCTCTCTTTCTCATTGATGATATTAAGTTGACCTCAATACTCATTATTTTGTGTTAGGATACAGGAGTGGTAATCTTAATTTTAATCTTTTAATCTATTTCACTCCACTATCCATATGATTAACACACTTTTTACAAACCTAGGTAAAGGGAAAGGTACCCCTGACCATAAGGTCCAGTTGCAGATGACTCTGGGGTTGTGGCACTCATCTTGCTCGATAGGCCTAGGGAGCTGGCGTTTGTCCACAGACAGCTTCCAGGTCATGTGGCCAGCATGACTATGCTGCTTCTGGCGAACCAGAGCAGTGCACGGAAATGCTCTTTACCTTCCCGCTGGAGTGGTACCTATTTATCTATTTGCACTGGTGTGCTTTTGAACTGCTAGGCGGGCAGGAGCTGGGGCCGAACAACAGGAGCTCACCCCGTCGCAGGGATTCGAACCGCCGACCTTCCGATCGGCAAGCCCTAGGCTCAGTGGTTTAGACCACAGCGCCACCCTAGGAAGGCTAAATATTTCACTAAGCCCTGTTAACGTTCCAGGATTTTTGAATTCCTTGTATAGCTCTTGCAAACCTTACTTGCTGTGGTAGAATAGCACACAGGCAGTTGAGTCTTCTGCCAAGTATCTGCCGCTGTGAAATGGAATCCTTACAAATGTTGCCAAATGTCCCTTCCATTTCCTATTATGTTTGTTTGCTGCTTAGCTAAACTGCTTTAGGAGTTTTAGCTTCAAGAACAAAAAAGTCAGAGGTGCCATTTCTTTGAGAGGGAGGGGAGGTGCGAAGGGATTTCAGGAGGGAGCAAAATTTTCAGTACGGTTCAAATAACTGCTATCAGAAGTTTTCAAAACTGAATTGCAAGAAGGCATGCATTTTCAGAGTGTTCTATACACTTTTCATTATTAGCACCTTTATTAGGGTTTTTCAGGAAACGTATTATATCCCAAATGTGTATAAAATGAAGGCACAGACTGGATTGCAACTACAACATTGTAAATCTCACAATTTCCTATTACATGTGTCCTTTTGAAAGTTCGTAAGCCTTAAACAACATGCCCTATAAAGGTAGCGCCAAACTATGCATTAAGTTAAAAATGTAGTTTCTTTATCCGTGCTTATTTTTAAGACTTTAAATAAATAGTAGTCCAAGGGGTCCTGATTTTTACGGTGTTGTAGAGGAAAGGAGTTAACTATTTTCTCTCACACAACACAAATCTCTCCAAGTGCTATGTGGCACACAAAGGAAGCTGCCGTTGGTAAAATAAAAATGGGACATTCCCTTTTGCTTATATCTTGCATTTGTCTCTTCTCTTTTTATACTGTTTGAGAGCAGGAAGATATGATGGAATAAAATAGCCCTTTAAAGCAGCCACCTTCCAGTGTTACTTGATATTGTTATGATGATGCTATTGTGCTCTGTCAAGCAAGGAAGAAACCATCGTCCTGGGCTTTGTCTAGCTTGCTTGCTTGCTTGCTTAATGGACTTTGGCTGGTGGCTATAAGCTACTGGAATCTTCTGGACGTAACTAGCAGTCAGGGCAAGAGTTTGAATCAGTGTTCTGGCTGCACTTGTGTGTGGCAGAGGAAGGGAACAAAAAGCAGTTTAAATTTGGGCCACAAAAAGAAACCATACTGACATTCTGCAGCTGGCTTAGGAAATCAGCAATACTGTTGGTGTTTTGAAGGTGAGCGCTGTCTGTCTGGTTAGCTTCTACCACTTCCTCCATCATGAATGGAGAAGTAATTTGATTCAGTAGGCATTCAAAGCTAAATCTGTCAGATTTGCACCAAACAAACCCCAAAACATAAAACCATTCTTCACACCTTATGCTGAACTTACATCTGCTTCCATCCTATTTTTGCTCTGACCTACTCTTTGGATAGCAATATCTTGGCAATTCTCATGGTTCTTTGGGAAAGGTTTGCTACCCTGCAGCTTTTGCCTTTGCTGTTAATCTGAGATGACACCAGTGCCAGGTGATCCCTCCTAGTGATTTGTGGGTCCCCCCCCTTCCTTTTTTGGTCTCAGCCTTGCTATACTTTTCTCTTTTATCCTCCCATCTTCCCTCTCCAACTGAGACTCAATAAATTACCTGTGTGATACGCTAAGCTTTCTCTGGCAGAGAGCCTGGGAAATCAAATCTGTTCCCAAACCTAGGCCTCCCATTTGAAAGTGAAGTGTTTTCTTGTAGCTAAATCAGGTCACCTCCTTTGGAGGAAAAGAAGAGGAAAATCATATCCCTATAATTAACAAGGAGTAAATTTAGATAATGCAGCTGGCATAAATTTATGGGAAGGGTCAAGAAGGAAATAATTTTGCAAGCATGCGATCTCTCCCTGTACTGCACAGCTTTATCGTGTTCTAACCTTCCAAAAGGAGCCATTGGGTTTCCTTATCTACTATTGATCTAAAGTCAATATCTTCTTTTTTCCATTTTTGTTGTTGAAATACTCTTATGTAGCTTTGCTAAATGTAGATTTTATTTATTTAATTACTAATGGGCTGAATCTGGAGCATGGGTTATTCAGTGGCGCTCAGTGGATTCTTTTTGAAAACTGGTGGCTCTCCATGGTTTCTTGCTCTTTCTAAGTTGTGAAGAATTGTGCTTCAACAGTAGTAAACTGTCCCATTGGTCCGATAGCCAGAAATAGGAAGCAGAGGGTGAGTGTTGGTGCTGGGGCTGGATGCAAGAACTGAACGATGGAAAAGAAAGGAAAAACAGTTAAAATCCAAGATCATAAAATGATTCCATAGTTATCAGATGGCCCCAAATATGTGGTCTCAGACATCCTAGAACTTCAGAACAACAAATGTTTTGTTGAATATAGGCAGGTTTTCTAGCAAATTGGTGCCACAAATGTGCACCAGACCCTAAAGCTGCAGGATATGCTTTCCTTAACTAAGGTTCACTTGTTTGGGATATCAGGTCATTTACTCCTGTTCCCTCAGAGTTGTTTCCCAAAGTACTCAATACAGTTCTAACATTTCACAGCAGAGATGCCCAACTACTTCATGCTCTGTTTTCCAGAGAGTATTCTGTGAGCTTGAGAAACATTTTCCCACACAAACTGACCTCGTGGATGGTCAGGCTTAGTAATAAATTTGGTACCATATATCAGTAAGGCAGTTGTAGTCGATGTGGTGTTTTCAAGATCTTGCTGGACTACAACTCCCATCATTCAAACCATTGACTAAGGCTGGCTGGCACTTATAGGAGTTTTAGTCCCAGTCATCTGGATGGTACTATATTGGCTCCCTCCGGAGTAAGGTACTCCTCACAGTTATAGGAAAGAAATACACTCAGCTATAGCCAGGACATTGCATTCAAAATCTGAAGATGTAGTGATAAAGTGTGAACTATCACGATTTGAAAACATTTCCCTCAAATTAAACATTATATTATTTCAATTTGCTAAGTAAATAAAACTAACCTTGTTTTCCTTCTGTAAAAGAGAAATTGTGAAGGGATTTATCACACCTTGACCAATATTTTTTGGGCAGTACTGAAGCATCGTCATTCAGGGCATGCATACTCTTCTTTAGAAGTACCTTTTTGATCTTTCTCTGAAATCTGAAAAAAAGGGGGGTGGAGATTGAAACTGAAAATACATGATTCTTTTTGCATTAAGAACAAAAAACCCCCACACATTCATGCTGCCTTTGTTCTGAAGGAAGTAATAACTGATTCAGTTTAACAAGCTACCGAAACATTCAGAATTTGTTCAACAGTCAATCTTAGGCCTTCAAAAGTGTTCTTCTTTTTCAGATTTTTAAGTGTCATACATGGTGTTGTTGTTTAATGCTCAAGATTGAGTTCTCCATGCTGCATTCTAGACATGCTTGGAGGACATTCCTTTTTAAAGGAATGCAAAGCCCAGCACAGCCTCTTAATACTGGGGTGTGCATACATTTTATAATGAGCAAAACATTGAATTGATCGGTTCCAATTAGGATTCACTTCCATTGTCCCTTTCATCACTCATTCATAAGTGTCTGGGAGGGGGGATAACTTTCTCTGGCAGCAGTGGAGGTCCTCTTGGTGGTTGTCTCCAGCCATAGAAATTCTATCATTTATTTTGTCATGTTAGTCTCCCTCTGTGTACACTGCTTGTGTCATTCCAGGGCATTCTGAGAAAATGGCAGCTGCCAGCCAATGGAGACCATTTTCTGTTGGCTTCTATCTCCACTCCTCCAGAGTGTCTCAGAACGTTACAGTGTCACATTTGGGGGAAATAAAATAGCAGCTTCCAGGAGATAATCACAAAAATCCAATCCACCATCAAGGGCTTCTTCTGTACTGTATATTACAAATGTATATATTTACGGTATATTACATTTTTGCCCTGCTATTCCTCCAAGGAGGCCCTGCAGTATTGGTGGCCCATAATCCTCACAATAATTATGTGAAGTAGATAAGACAGAGTCTCAGTGACTGGCCCAAGGCCACCCGTTGAGATTCAGAGCTGAGCAGGGATTTGAGAACCTTGGTCTCCCTCGTCAACAGATTGTGAAATCATTGTGCAACAAAGTTATCAGCAACCTACTTGTGCATTCTCTTGTACAATCTTGTTTCGTTGATGTAAAATATTTCACCAGCAGAATAAATATAACACTAAGTGTCTTTAACTTAGCACTATGTTCAGGGCCGTCTTTAGCATATACACCGCTGGGGTGCAAAGATCCGCCCAGCGCCCCCAAATTTAGTTTAGCCCTCCCCCAAATTAACATTTATTGAGCTTTTTTGGGGAGGGGGGAAGCCAAAGTTTTTGACCTTTTTTTAGGGGAGCGAACTCAAAGTTATTGAGCTTTATTTGGGGTGGAAGTAATCACTTATGTGTAAAAATGACGCAGAGGAAAAAACTACTTTTGTTTCCTGACTCATCAGGAATATTTGGCGCTAAGGAGTAATAGAGGAGGGGGGCAGGGACTTGCGTTCCATTGCTTTTCACTGCCACCGATCGAAAGGGACCGGTATACAGTAGGTATACATTTGATGCCCCCCAGAATTCGGTGCTCAGGTGCCCCGCACCCCTTGCACCCTCCGGGTAAATATGGCCCTGACTATGTTGTATACAACCATTTATTCTCTAGATATTTTGAGACCTCTTGAAACTTGGGCACATTTCTAGTTTGCTTGCTGGTAAATCCAGCCCACCCTAGATCAGCCACTGTTGTTTCATACAAAGTTCGGAAAACAAATTGCATAGGTCTTTTAAATAGTCTGCTGAATAGATTGGCTTAAGTTTAACAACAGAACATTACAAGTGAAATGAATTTGCTTCAAAAAAAATAATACTCTAAGGCGGTTGAGGCCAAATTTTATCTGCAAATTTGCTGGTTGGTTATTGAATATTTTTAGATTTGTATATGATATTCCTTGATAACTGATTTCATTATATGATATTTGCCAATAGTTGATGTCATGGTAGTATTTAATAAATGATATGTAATGGCATTTTATAAGTGATAATAACATGGCTACAAAACAGTTGTATTTAGTATCTGACAGTGTTTGATAGTTTATATGCAGCTGTCGACTGACAGCTGATAGGAAATCAGATTTCATGTGTGATATTTGCCAAAACATTTAAACAAACCTAAAGCACCCGACTTTTGAGGCAGAGTGTACATATTCAGAATGTAAAACTAAACAGTGCATTCAAAATATCACATTCAAAGTTGGTGAAGAGAAATGGTCAGATGTCTAGTATTTGCCAATATTAATTTCACTTCTGAAAAGCAGCATGTGCCCTCTATGCAGTGCTATTTTTCTAGAAAAAAGATGCCAGAACTCACCATGAATGCCTTCCTTGTTCTTTTATAATGGCAATGGTGTCCACCTGAGAAGTGATGGAACTAAGTTCCTGTGAATTCTGGCTGAAAAACCTCTGTGCCTCAGCAGGTTCACTTTTTCAGTAGACATGACTTGGCCACAGATTTCTAGATTTTCTCTTCTTTCTTTTTTTAAAATACTTTTTGTTAAGTTTTCAAAAGCAAACTCAAAGAAGAACGTAAGTCAAATTTCCAAAAACAAAGTCCACTTAAACTCTTGCATCCAGTATCTTAGTGTTTTCTTATTTACACTGTGCTTTGTCGCGCTCAGACTTCCTTCCCTGCTTCGGCTTTCACACATTTCACACCTACTCCTACAGATTCTTATTTACCCTCCACCCACATCACAAGATATAAGTTAATCCTGCTACAGTTTTTAAACTTCTACAATTATTCCGTATATATAAAACAAATTTATTCCACTCCTCTTTGAACTGTTACTTTTTGATGTCTAATCTTATTAGTCATTTTCGCCAACTCCGCAGATTCCCAGCTTTTTAGATTTTCATCTACCTGTTTCTTTTTCTCCTTAGCCTGTGACCTGATGACCCTGGGGATATTAGCCTTAGTCACCTCCACCGGATGTGCTTCTGCCAACGCCCTGCAGTCTTTGACAGATGCCATGCACATCCCCCACCTCTTCGTACAGCGCAACACAGGAGGGTCCCCACGGACAGCTTGCCACCTAAATCCTAGCCTTGAGGAGGACGAATACACGCTAGCAGCCAGGCCGCCTGTTCGCCTCAATGATGTTATGCTGAAGCTAGTCACCGAATTGCGATGGCAGAAATTTATAGTGTTCTATGACAGCGATTACGGTAAGTGCAATGAATCATTTCAGAAACATCCCCTGAGTCTCCATTTCTTTGAATGTTCTGTATCCTCTCTTTCCGCTGAAGAAAATAGACCAAAGACATGTTTTGGTATGGTACTTTGGGTTTTTTGTGTAACCAACGGGGAAAACGTGTTGAATGGACACAGTTTTTTCTTGCTTGCTTTCTTTCTTTTGAGTGAAAGGTTGCTGTGAAAACTAATTTTCAGCCAGACTGCAAGTTGCTTAGCAACACCTTATCAAGACAGCTGAAGTTTGATTCATCTCACAATTTTTCAGTAAAATATTAATAAACTGTTGACACTGATTGGCAGGGTTCATATACTGTATGCAAGGCAGTACACAACAAGAGTTCCTAAACCAGTCCTCTGTGATCTGCTTCTTTTCAAGTCTCCGTGTTGCTTGCTTTAAAAATTAATTTTCCGTATTGCCACATGTGTAATTTATTTCTTTACAGCATTTCCCCTACTTCTCCTTTCTGGACTAGATATCATTGCAACCTATTCCTCACATGATAGGATTAGCATTTCCTCTGTGTCATAGGTACAGTCCACATGAAGAATTTATTTCTGGTGTGAAACTTCAGACTTGATCTCTGCTGCCATGCTGAAGTGTTTGGAGAGCAGAAACTTCTGACCTGATGTCCAAACTAAATGAGATGGTGTTCATGTAATAATGAGCAATTTTAGCTTGTGGCTTTAAAAAAGTGAGTAGTGAGCACAGAGAGGGAGAAATCCAAATCAGAACCCATGAGACTTTAACCTGCCCCTCTCCTCCATGCTGGAAGAAAAGCTTCCATTAGCACAAAAGGGAGGTTCTCTTTCAATGTGAATAGCAGATACAGAGTTCCCCCAATCCAGATCAGGAATGCAGTCTGTAAGGCAAATTAGCGTATTTGCTGGCTCCCCAAAAGCAGAGCAGGGGAACTGCTTCCCTCTTATGATTGATGCAACCAATCATTGTGACTGATGGGTGAGAAAGAGGCAAGTGATTGACTCCTCCCACATGGTTGCACCATTCACTTTTAGTTGAGGTACATCACTGTGCCCATGTGTGAAATGGACCTTACCATATGCAAGTACAAGCTTAGGAAAGATCTGGGCACGGGGCTGGATGTGTGTGAGATACATGTCAAACAGATGTCAAAGCCAGACAAAGGTAGAATCCCAGAGCTCACTCTGAAAGTTAGGCATGGAAAGAAGACAGATGTCCTCATCAGGATCAAAGCACTCAAGGCCTGGAAGGTGGAAAGCAAATAGTGAAGTGGGGCTGGGAATAAAAACCACATGCACGCTATCATGAACCTGCTCTCATAAGGAGATTTGAGCCCCTTATTTGCAGTTTCTTCTCCATGGTAGATGCGCCCCTTAGAAAGATGGTGTTGGAAGCTGATATCTGACTCACCCATCTTAGGCCATATGTTTTGAAAGTATACTCTAGTAGCATAATTTTGCTTTGGAAGACATAGTCAGTCAATTTTGGACTTGTGATATTTGCAAATGTGGGGTCAAGTGGATGAGAAAGGTCGCCCTGTAGATGTTTCTGCTACAATGAGCAACTGGGAGAGAAAAAGATATGGCTGCCAATGAAGAGGTGATGTTTCTTAACAATCAACACTTAACTAGGCATTTTATTAATCTGATTTAGGATGAACAACAACAACAACAACAACAACAACTTATTTATACCCTGCCCATCTGGCTGGGTTTCCCCAGCCACTCTGGGTGGCTTTCAACAAAATATTAAAATATAACCGTCTGTTAAACATTAAAAGCTTCCCTAAACAGATGTCTTCTAAAAGTCTGGTAGTTTGTCTTTGACATCTGGTGGGAGGGCGTTCCACAGGGCAGGCGCCACTACCAAGAAGGCCCCCTGCCTGGTTCCCTGTAACTTGGCTTCTTGCAGCGAGGGAACCACCAGAAGGCCCTTGGCACTGGACCTCAGTGTCTGTGCAGAACAATGGGGGTGGAGAAGCTCCTTCAGGTCTACTGGACCGAGGCCATTTAGGGCTTTAAAGGTCAGCACCAACACTTTGAATTGTGCTTAGAAACGTACTGGGAGCCAATGTAGGTCTTTCAAGTTATGTGGTCTCGGCGGCCGCTCCCTGTCACCAGTCTAGCTGCCGCGTTCTGGATTAGTTGCAGTTTCCGCGTCATCTTCAAAGGTAGCCCCACATAGAGTGCATTGCAGTAGTCCAAGCGGGAGATAACTAGAACATGCACCACTCTGGCGA
This sequence comes from Podarcis raffonei, assembly GCF_027172205.1. NCBI lineage: Eukaryota > Metazoa > Chordata > Lepidosauria > Squamata > Lacertidae > Podarcis > Podarcis raffonei. The sequence goes on from NC_070606.1 coordinate 25,786,972, forward strand.
GACAGTCCGCAGGCAGGTAGGGTCTCAGCCTGCGTACCAGATGGAGCTGGTAAACAGATGCCTTGGACACAGAATTGACTTGCGCCTCCATGGACAGCTGTGAGTCCAAAATGACTCCCAGGCTGCACCTCGTCCTTCAGGGGCACCAGATGGAGCTGGTAAACAGATGCCTTGGACACAGAATTGACTTGCGCCTCCATGGACAGCTGTGAGTCCAAAATGACTCCCAGGCTGCACCTCGTCCTTCAAGGGCACAGTTACCCCATTCAGGACCAGCATTACGGTATAGGAACTGGGTGTGAAAAGCCCCCTTGGCACCTTCTGCTGTTTTCTGAATGACAACAAGTCTTGCATTACTCATGACATGTAATTTCTAGAGCACTGATACTTTGGAAACATATCTGAAAAGGGGGTTCTAAGTTTTGCACGCTGCAGAAAACCTGGTTGCTGTTGTTGGGGAGTGTAGTGAACAAATCACAACAGAAAGGGGCACAACATATATTCTTAAGGCCACATACATGCTTGCGGTTGGGCTCAAAGAAGTCTGTTTGTAGCAGCAATAGTGGATACCCTACTGCTGTCCCTGGAAGCCTATCTGAGGCCCTCTGATAAAGATGATTTGTTTTTGTTTTGCACTAACTAAAATAGCTAACATACACCCTTACTTAATTTTTTAATTTTGTTTGTGGTGTGGTGACCTTGGACAAGCAACTGACAATTGTTTTGGTTTATTTTTGTGTATTTATTTCATTTAAAATACTTGTATTCTTATTTAAGTGTGGGCGGGGGGAACATTTCACATACAATTAAAATACAGTACAGTTAAAACTCAAACTTATAATCATTGAATTCTGCTAAAAATATAAACTGCATTTTTATTTTTTTAAAAATCTGCACAAACACTTTGTTTGGAAATAATGAACTGCGTGTATTTGTGTTTGCATTTTACCGCATTGTGAAGGAACTATTGAATAAGCAGATGAAGAGAGCATTTAGAGCTGAGAGAAACATGTTTTATATATAGTAAACAGATAACAAAGTGCCTAATTTTGCCAACATTATGCTTTTGTTCTACTCTGTGGCAAAGCTTCAGTATAATTAAGAGTGGGGTGGAGGGGCAGAGAACCTTTTAAAACCAAAATGGATCCATTTTTAGGAAATGCAAAGATGCATTTAAATGGCAAGTTTGTGAATTAAAATTAGTTTTGTAGGCATTATGGCCCTATACCAACTTAAAGTGAAGGGAAATATGAAAGCCACCATTTCATATTAGGCACTGGATCCAATTTTGCAAAAAAAAAAAAAAAAAATTGATATGAGAATGCCTCATAAAATAGTAGAACATGTTCCAGTTCTGATTTACTTCTGTTCCATTAATTTCAGTGGGGCATAGATATCCAGTCCTTTGAATGCTTTATATTCAGAAGTGAATCCAACTGAATTCAATGAAGTTCTTAGGAAATGAGCATAAGATTGTGGCCTTAGTCCCTACTGATTGCAACAGAAATGTTTGGAGAGTAGATTATTTTTCTATGTTGAATAATCATGCCAAACCACTCTATTGAATTAATCCCCATTTCTATAGGAAAAATCAGTCATCGGTGAAGTAAGAAATGGCTGAGGGAAGAGGCAGACAAGAAGAGAGAAAATATTAAGGTTGATAGAAAGTATAAAATATGTCTTTATTTTAAAGATGTTTGAGAGGAACAGGGATATCATGATATTTCTTTGTAAGGTTTCCGTTCTGTACCAGCTAACCTGGGAGTAAGAGAGTTACATCTGAGTAGATGCATATTATAGGATTGTGCTGTGGATGTTTGTAAAATGTTAGGCAGGTTGAAGGATGATAAGGCTCTCTGGGCATCAAGACATCCGTGTATTGAGTTAATATGTGGTTAGATCAGTTAGATAAATATTGGAAAATTTTATATTTCAAGGAAGCACACAGTCCCATTGGTCATCAAATTGTATTTCTTCATTTTCCTCTGATAAATTATTCTTCAAGCATCATACATGCCAAGCTTTGTTTAGGAGCAGTCTGGTGTTATACACACACACACACACACACACACACACACACACCTCTACTTGTGGCACGAAGATATATTACACGACAAAGCTTGACTTGCATTATGCCATCTTTGGACTGCAACTTGGATCACTTGGTATACTGTTTTCGTACAATACAATATTCAAGTTAATACACTGATACAGGAATGGACCACCTTAGTATACGGTACAGCATTTCTATGTAAATGCTTTCCTGCAACAGTGCAAATTCAATTCTGATCAAACTTTCCAAAACCCAGGGAAACAAACTTCCGGATGAAAACTGATAGGTGAGGCTGTGTGGAATGTTGAGATAAAACAATGGAGTTTTAAATGTGTGTTGCAAATGGGAATGTGAAATTATGTGAAGTTAAAATATGACTGTTTCTCTGGATTTGTAGACCTTGGTCCCTGTTGCCTAGTAACTACTAAAAACTTGCCATCTGCCAGTAGTTCCTTAATTATTTGTCTAGAATATGAGATATTGGATCTTTGCAGAAGTTCACACAGGAGTTTCAGTGTAGTGCAAAATAGGAAGTATATGATGGAATATGGTAAACTAGGTAGTGGAATCCAGAGGTTTGGTGCACAATCATATTACTCATATTTACTATATCACCTCAAGATCAGCTATTGATCTCCCATGTCACATTGCAGAGGTAGGCGTTATGTCTGTGCTACTAGTACAGGATGTTTTGCTGGGAGCTGGTATGCTTAATGTCAGCACACCTCAGATATTCATTTGTTTTTCTAACCCTCTCTTCCTTTTAGAAAGCACAGAGCATGTTAGCTACATAGGAGTACCAGTGGTCTTCTGTCTAGGCACTCAATTAGGTCCACAATAGGGAAAGACAGCTTTTCTCACTTTTCCAAGCATCAGTTTGCCACATGTCCACATAAATTTGCAATATAAAAATATATTAAAAATGAAAAATTGTCAACATTTTACTGCACAATTCTTCTAATGTACACATTTTTCTTAGCAAATTTGCCTATTAGCTACACGTTTGCAAGCAGTTTCCCTCAGCATCACATATATCAGGCATGTCCAACAGGTTGATCATGATCTACCTTAAAAACGTTCAACAACTTTGCCTCCCCCCCCCATGGGTTGATCACAGTATTTTTATACTGTGAGTAGATGACATTCTACCAGTGTGGTGTAGTGGTTAAGAGCGGTAGACTCGTAATCTGGGGAACCGGGTTCGCGTCTCCACTCCTCCAAATGCAGCTGCTGGGTGACCTTGGGCTAGTCACACTTCTTTGAAGTCTCTCAGCCCCACTCAATTCACAGAGTGTTTGTTGTGGGTGAGGAAGGGAAAGGAGAATGTTAGCCGCTTTGAGACTCCTTCGGGTAGTGATAAAGCGGGATATCAAATCCAAACTCCTCGTCCTCCTCCTCCTCCTCCTCCTCCTCCTCCTCCTCCTCCTCCTTCTCCTCCTCCTCCTCTTCTTCTTCTTCTTCTTCTTCTTCTTCTTCTCTTGGGAGTTGGATGTGCCTGACATACTGACATATATAAACTAATATAAACATTTTTATGCATACTTTCTGCTAGTACAGTGATACCTTGGAAGTCGAATGGAATCCATTTCAGAAGTCTGTTCGACTTCCAAGACATTCGGGAACCAAGGTGCAGCTTCCGATTGGCTGCAGGAAGCTCCTGCAGCCCATCAGAAGCCGTGGCAGACATTTGGGTTCCAAAGAATGTTCGCAAACCGGAACAATCACTTCTGGATTTGCGATGTTTGGGAGCCAAAACGTTCAACTGGCAAGGTGTTCGACTTCTGAGGTACGACTGTATATGCATTCATCGACACCTTTTTTGGGGGGTTGGGGAACTGCATCATAAAATTTGTGTGAATTTTGAAGGGCTCCTGTGTTTCAGTTTGCATATTGTTCTGGGATGTGCAAATTAGGTAGGTTCATGCTAAAAATGCAAAGAAAACTGAATCACTTCCCCATCCCTAGCCTACACTTGGTTAGTTTCAGTGGATTCCCCTAGATCATTTAACTGTAGCCTTCTTTTGTTTTCTTCCTACACACTTATATATAGGTCTTGGGTGGAATACTAATCAGGGCAACAACATGATTTTAAACCTTTATTTCTGACACATTCTCATAGCTTTACCGTAAGCTTTTGCCTCGGTTTTTTCTTTAATGCATTTGTAGCTGTCTGGAAATGGAAAAAGAACCCTTCTCCCCACGCCCTCGTTCCGTGTTGAGTTTTGTTATGCTGTCAGTTTTCTTTTTTTAAAAAAATTCTTCTGACTTCTAATTGAACAAATTTGATCCAGAAGCCATTGTGCAAATGGTATTATGCATTTTGTTTTTATTCCCAGTTACTTGTAACTGCAACAGCACTCTGCGTAATTAGGTTACTTAATTTAAATGTGGATTTTCTCATTCCTGTTAGTATTTTTATTTAGCTATGCTCACATAACATTAAAAATGTAATTGAATTAGGCAAAATCTCAGTGAAAATGTTACAGATAAATTGATTCCAGTATGTACCTTTTTTGTGATTGACTGGAAACATACAAGCAAAGACTGAGTTATAAACTCCCGACATATATATGAGAAATTTCCTCCCTCTCATTGTAGAGCACAGTCCTTCAGCTCTGAATATTGCTGAAGGAAATGTGGTATAGTTGTTAAAATATTAGACATGAACCAGAGAGACCTGAGTTTGAATGTGTAGTCACAACATGAATTTCGGACACTCAATGTCTTTCAGCCTGTTATCTCAGAAGGTTGTTGTGAAGACACTATGTACAATGTATTGGTTTCTTGAAGGAAGGCTGGGTAGAAATGTGAAGAAGAAATCACATTTGGGAGTGGGGACTGTAGCTCAATGGGGGAGTCCATTCTTTGCATGCAAAAGGTCCCAGGTTCAGTCCAGGGAGGACTGACTGAAACCCTGGAGATCTGCTGCCAGTGGTGGTAGGAAGTGTGGATTCAGTTTCTACCTCAGATGCCCAAAGGACCAAGGCCATGTCCACATGGGGATATCAGGACCAGTGAGCTGTCTACCTGAGGCAATTCTACCCAACTATGACCAAATGAGGGAAAATATAGGGAGAGCCACTGCATCAACAAGGAAGCACTTTTCTTTACACCAACAGAGCTTCTGGTTCAAGTTTGTTTGCTGTTAGCAATGAAGAGACCCCTTTCTCACTGCACTTCACTGGTTATTGGTTGCTTTCACATTTGCCCAAGATTACATTGGACTAGATGACCCACAGCGCTCCTTCCAACTCTACAATTCTAAGATTCTATGCCTTGCAGTTCTCTAGTTTGTATTTCCTGGGTTGGCCCACCTACAACTTCACAGGGGATAGGTCCGAGGTAAAACAAGACCACTCTTTTCTCCTGAAAAAGGAGGTCACTACCCTAACTTAATGAGTGGGGCAAGAACTGTATACAGCAGAGTTTCCCAAACTTGGGTCTTTGGGCTACCATTCCCATCATCTCTGACCGCTGGTCCTACTAGCTAGGGATGTGTGATAGCCCGGGACTCGGGCTTGGACTTGGAACCAGAGGAGTCTCAGTCTGCACCGGATCCTTTGCCTCAGGCGTCATCTGAACCAAGTCTGGGGCCTGATCCTGAAGAGTCCCAGTCTGCACAGGTTCCCCTGCAACAAACACCAGCTGGGCCAAGTCAGGGGCCTGAGCCTGCCCTGGCTCCAGATGCGGGGATTACCTCGTTGCCTTCAGCTGGGCCATCACTTACAGCTGCTCCACTACTGGTTCGGTCAGGGGAGGCTGAGGTGGCCCCTGGGTCTAGTAACCCACCAACGTCTCCCGAGCTGCAGAGACTAAGGTCTGAGAGAAGGAGAGACCTGAGTACTCGCAGGAGGAGTGCTCACCTCCGGGCGAAACAGGGAGGTGAGTCGCCGGGGGATCAGGACCGTCTGTTACCCCAACAAAGATAAAAGGCTATTGGACCCCACCCCAGGTTGTGGGAGCAACATTGCTGTATGCCAGATCCTGCCTGAGATCCTGTCCTTGCCCTTGCCTTTGCCTGGTTTCCTGCCTCGTGTCCTGCCTTGGCTCTGTCGGACTGACTCCTAGCGGAACCTTCGGATTCTGGACCGGTCCTGGACCGTGTTTCTCGGATCACCCCCAGGCCCAGCATAGGATGATGGGAGTTGTAGTCTGAGTGTGGGAAACCCTGGTGTAGAGTCATTTTGATAGCAATACCGAATCAGTTTTCACATTACAGAAATGGCATCGTTGTTGCTTATGTCTTCCCTTGGCCCTCCGCCCATGTCACTCAAGTAATGTTAGAAAGAGAGAGAAACAGACAACGCCCCGTGCCAGTGTTGTCATTGGGAATGGAACACGTTGGTGTGGGAAGTAACCTACACTATCAGTTGCCTCCCACCTTTTTGACGTTAACATTACTGGAGTGGCATGACTGCTGCTTCCATCGTTAAAGAACTAGCCTCTGGACACATAGATTTGACTGGCTCCTCACTGGATCCCCTAAGCCTATTAATAAAACCCTTTATAAAATTCCGATGCAGAGGGACACATCTCAAAGGCATCATCATCTGTATTAGCATGCACTATAAATACACTTTCAGAGAAGAGGGATATTATCTGGGTTAGTTTAAATTCAGAACTGCAGTGTTATTAGACAGAACAATTTACTTAACACTCAGGAACCAGGAAATGACAATGTTAATTGCCTTCAAATGTAAGATCATAATTCAGTTTATTCTGAAAAATACACGTTGATCTTTTAAAGAGTGTAATGAACTCTGTGGAGATGGATATCCAGCACACTTATTTTGAATATGTGAGAGCTGAAAAATAATAACAGCAGCAAACCAGTGTACAAAAGGTGAAATTATACATCCCCTGCGGTTCATCTGGGGAGGGGTGAGAGGGCGAAAGGTAATGTACAAAATGGCAAATGGCGAAAAAAAGCAGCTATAGTAGAATAGTAATCATGTCATTTCATGGAACGATTAAGCAAAAATTGTGTTTGAAAGGGGGCAGAAAAGCAAACTTTGGCCTGGTTATAAGGCAGCGATCATCAGCTTAGTGCCCTTTGTATGTTTGGTCCTTTATTTATTCATTATACCTATAATCTACACAGAGGGCATTTGCTGGGGCCTCCACACCCAAAGAGTCTCTCTGTCTCCAAGTCCAAGCCTCTTCCCATGGAAAAGGGTGCCTCACTGGCTGCAGATAGGAGGAAGAAGAGGAGTCACCATTTCCACCACAGTGCGAACGCTTGACATCACATGCACACGCCTGAACATAGTGTGTGTGTGACGTCGCACGTCCGCGTTGCATCTGTTGGGATCTCCGCTCGGCCAAGCTGAAAAAGCTCATTTTCCTCCGGAATTGCCCCCGAAGAATAATTAACGACCTGAGCCTTTGATGAGGCCTCAGGCACATTCCATTCAGCAGAGAATCCAAAACACGTGGAAGTGATGAGATTTATGGCTACATTGCTATGCTTTATTTCTTACTACACAGACAGCAAAGAAATATACATCCTCTCTCTATGAAAGCAGAGAGCAACTGAAACAAAGGAACAGGAAACTAGTAAACATCACATCCGTCTCCTGCCTCCGTGAGACTTCCAACAGTATGGAATCCCAGGAATGTAAACAGAGTCCTATGACTCCAAGAACACTACTCAGTGGCAAACAGAAACTAACAGCATCAGTGGGCACCCACAATCCTAAGGGTGAGGTGGCGCCCCTGTAAGGTATCTGAGGAGGTTGGGAATGGTGTGAGAGAATTACTAGCTTGTGTGTCACACAAAATATAGGCCCAGGAGCTTCCAGAATCCTTGCAGTAGTGCTGCTGGGCAAACCTTATGTAATTTATATTTAAACCTCAAGCCCCAATGCTGCAGCTGCTTGCCTTCCCACTATCACTTCATTAACTTCTGTTTCTTGATTAAATCAAACAAACTGAAAGCCAACAAGAATCTTACAGGATACCCAGCACAGTTCCTGATGCCTCTGTGTTAAGTCCCCTGTCAGAGATTTTGGGTGGGGTGGAGTGTATACTAACCTTAATCAATAAAAGCTTTTCAAGTGCCGAGTGCCAGCTACAGCTGAGTCCTCAGTCTGGCCCAGTTTAAAAAATGATTTTAGCTAGGCATCGGTTTATTGTACAGCACAACCAGGATGGCTATCGCAACACCACATTAATAACCACCATAAAGAGTGCTATAGGGAATCTTGGAGACATAATCTTTTGCCATTAAAACATCACACACACACACACAATTGTATGTTCTTCACTGGCCAGTTAAATAATAATAACAACAACAACAATAACTAAATTAATTTATACGCTGCCCATCTGACTGGGTTGCCCCAGCCACTCTGGGTGGCTCCCAACCAAAAATAGTAAAAACATAATACAGTGGAAGCTCGGGTTGCGGACGTGACGTGATTTGGTGCTTCTGCACATGTGCAAAGCACAATTTAGCACTTCTGCGCGAGCTGCAAAACCTGGAAGTAACCCTTTCCGTTACTTCTGGGTTTCCCACGGTCCGTGACCTGAAAATGCGTAACCCGAGGTACCACTGTACAACATCAACCAATAAAAACTTCCCTGAACAGAGCTGCCTTCAGATAGCTGTTTATCTGTTTATCTGAACAGAGCTGCCTTCACATAGCTGTTTATCTGTTTGACATCTGCTGGGAGGGCGTTCCACAGGGCGGGTGCAACTACTGAAAAGGCCCTCTGCCTGGTTACATAATAAACCAAGTGGTTACATAATGAAAAGATACACTTAATAAAATCAACCAAAATAACACGAAAACCCCATCAGACAGCATTAAAATGTCTGACTCATTTAACATGGTTGGATGAAATTCCATGCAACCATCTCAAATCCGGCTACTCACTAAGCAACAAAAATTGATTGCCAGAGAGAGAGATTGGGGCGGGGTCAGAAACATTTTAGATAAATCATTTGAATTGACACTTTGGGATAATTAGTCAGCCATAAGTATGTATTCCTTTGATATACGTGGAGGGAAACAATAAATAATGGGACCAATCCTTTATTACCTACCATATATACTCGAGTATAAGCTGACCCGAATATAAGCCGAGGCACCTAATTTTAGCACAAAAAACTGGGAAAACTTATTGACTCGAGTATAAGCCGGTTCACCACACCACAAACCTCCTGATAGCCCGGAGTGTGTGTGTGTGTGCACACATGCGCACACGGCAGAGGGGGCTTCTCTCTCTCCCCCAGCCCCTCCGTCCCCCTGCCTACCTGGGGTGCTGCTGAGAGGCAGAGGCTGGTGGCGGCAGTGGCGGAGGAAGAACAAGCAGCCCGAAAGGGCTGATTTGGGCTGCTCGTTCCTCCTCTGCCGACAGCAGCAAAGGTGGAGGAAGAGGAAGGAGCAGCCCGAAAGGACTCTCACTCGAGTATAAGCCGAAGGGGGCTTTTTCAGCATAAAAAATGTGCTGGAAAAGTCAGCTTATACTCGAGTATATACGGTATATAGCACAGGTGAATCACCCTTCCAAATCCTGGTTTGGCTCTAAACTTCTACTTGTATGAGCAGAAGGTCTACCTGCTCATAGTGGTGACTCTTGTCTCCCACCCCACATGCCATTCTGAAAGAGTGGAAGGGACTGGAGTGGGCTGGAGTCAATATCTCCCCCTGACACACCCATGCAAATAGTGGCACGGTGTTGGACTCAAGTTATGTAAATCGTGAGAACAAGATTCCACAGCCTGTGACAACCCGAATCATATATGGTGAAAATGGTGACTCCTGTATCAAATCCATATCTCATCTGAACACATCCTCACTTATTTCTGATAAATCTTGGAGTCTGATCAGCTTCCAAGTCCCAAAAGCGTATACCATGCTTCAACATTTTGTTTTCATACTGTTTCAGCCAACTGTGCTGACTACCAGACTTTGCCTGCTCCATAAAACATTTCTGGAAGCCCATTATCCTCCATTTGGAGCAACTTGGAATAATGCATAAAGACGGCTAACAAAATACATAAATCAAAAGGCATTAAGCTAACCTGTCCTTATGTGAGCTGCTGGGGTACCAAGTAGCAGACTTAGCAAAGATTTTAAGAACATGCTCTGTAGGTTCTAGTTTTTTAAATCACAAAGAGGCTCAGACTTCTGCTGCGTATGGTAATTGTTCGAAAACTTTTAGCTGCAAAAATCAAAATTGCTGAGCTGTTGATATTTCCTCTTTTGTTCCTTCTTCCAAAACTGTCGGGGAGGATCTCAGTATTTTCTGCACGGTAGCAACTAAATGATGTTTCTATGTGCTTTTTCCAGAGAACCAGACTTCTTGGTAATTGAAGATCTGAATCTGTCCCAAGTTTTGTCCATCACCTGTTCTTTCGTAGCACAAAGGACTGTTGAATGGTTTCTTTAAATGTAAAGGTTCATCATTGTTGCACCCAATGTGTATGTCTTTAAGGGGCCAGAGCAAGGGCCAGAGTAAGATAACGAGACCCAGCTTTACAGCTGTGAAGCATAGCAGGTGCTGCTGAGTTGTATTTGATTAAGGTGTGTCAGCATTTGGGTGTAGTATATAAGGAGCAGCACCTAGCTCTCCCATTACCCTGGGGGATGGGTTGGTGGTTGGGTCTGGTTTGGTTGTTAATGTACTTAGTGTAAAAGGAGTTTTTGTTTTTCTTATTAAAACCTAGTTTAAGTTATTTTTGAGTCCTTTATTTTTTAATGCATGGTCTCCCCAGCAAGCTCTCTGCGCTACTAAACTGCAAACACCCAACATCTTTGGTTATGGGCCCAGCTGCTGAGTGGATGACTGCATATTTTTGGACTCTGAGAAAGGTTTGAAAACTCCTTCTCCTGTTAGCGTAGTTCTGTGGGTCTGGAAGAGTTCCAGAATGGTTGACCGGGTTCTTGAAGCTGAGAAGGCTCTGGTCTTCCCACAGCTAACAGATGAGAACTATAGTTTATGGTCTTTTCGGGTGGAGGCGCTTTTGACCTCTAGAGAAGTATGGACCTATGTAACTGATGACCCTCCTGACCCTGTGACTAATGCTTGGTCGAAAGGAGATGTAAAAGCCAGGGCGATAATTAATTTGGCAGTCAGCGACCAGCAAGTAGTCTATATAAGAAATAAGAAAACTGCCAAAGAAATGTGGGACAGTCTTGCAGCAGTGCATGTTAGAAAAGAGTCAGCATCTGCATTGACGTTTTTCAAGCAGTTGTACCAGACGAAGTTGCAGCCTGGTGGTGATTTGGCAGCACACTTGAGACGTCTGGAGGCAATACGCGGCGAATTAATTCGAAGGGACATGGACATACCTGATATTCAGTATGTTTTTATCATTCTTTGTTCCCTTAATGAGGATTTCGATGGTATAGCTAGCCAGATATCTGCCGTTCCACCAGCACAATTAACTGTGGAAGGGGTAACGGCAAGATTAATGGGCGAGTTGGATAGAAGGGAGGCTTGTGCCATAAGCACTCCTATTTCCAGAAGTAATGAGGAACGCCACATGCAAGCTGGTGGTGATACAACTGTATTTAAAGCTGCCAAGCGTTGTTGGTTCTGCAATAAGCAAGGACATTTTGCAAAGGACTGCAGATCCAAAAGAAAGCAAAGTACTCCCAAGCCTGTTTCTGTTCGTCAGTCACGGTTGTCATCTCAGCAGCCAACATCGCACCATAAAGACAGAAACGAGCCACGAGCTTTTCATGCTCGGACAACAGATCGTAAAAGAATTAAAGATGCCAAGTGGAAGTCTTTTATTATCGACTCAGGAGCATCTCAGCACGTTTGCAATGATCGAAGCTTGTTTATTTCTTTCGAAGAGGAAATTGGTAATGTACATTTAGCCAATTCACAAGTCTTGCAGTCGCTTGGCAGGGGTACTGTTAAACTTGACTCTTTAAACATTACGATAGCGAACTGCATTTACTGCCCGTCAGTGGACAATTTATTATCAGTAAGGTGTTCTGCTCGTCAAGGCATAACTGTGCGTTTCTTAAAGTCAATGTGTGAGTTTTTCGATGGGAACAAATGTCTATTATATGCCCGGGAATCTGATGGTTTATATAGACTGTATTTTCGCACCTACTCCCAATCGCCTATAAATTGCAGAGCAGCACAGTCAAGCCAGGGGTTGAGGAATGTAAGGCCTCATTCCGGGTGTGTCCATGAGGCACACAGAATTCTGGGACACCTGAATTTTGCTGATGTAATTAAGACAAAGAATATTGTTGATGGCCTCAACTTAAAACCATGTAAATTCTTTATGCAATGTCTATCCTGTTGCAAGAATAAGATTAAGGTTGCACGCAAGGGTAGATGCTCAGATAGGAAAGTAACTGAGCCATTTGAGCGTGTACATTGTGATTTAGTTGGGCCACTCCCACCATCATTAGGAGGTTCTAAGTACTGGCTTACTCTGATAGACCAGTATAGTAGATATTGTTGGACTTATGCAATAGCTGAGAAGTCCCAAGCATTTGAGAAGTACAAAGTTTTTTGCAACTGGGTAAAAACGCACTTTAACAAACCAATTAAGAACCTATTTTCTGACCGGGGCGGGGAATTTGTTTCTGAGGATTTTGAGAATTTCCTGGAAGCGCAGGGGACTACTCATGAGTTATCTTGCCCCCGAAGTCCCTGGCAAAATGGGCTTGTTGAAGTTGTGCAGCGTGACCTACAGGCAGGGGTTAAAACGTATCTGCACGATGCTAATCTGCCCAAAGACTTTTGGGCTGAAGCGCTTAATGCGTTTTGTTATGTTAGAAATCGCAGTTATCATTCTGGTTTAGATGTCACCCCCTATGAGAAGCTGTTTAAAAAACGCCCTAATCTGAAATACCTACGCATTTGGGGTTCAGATGTAATTATGCATTATCCCGCTAAGCAGAAATTGGGTGAACGTAGTGTCCAGGGAAAATTAATGGGCTACCAGCAGGGGGCGTACAGAATTTACATACCAGCAACTGGCAAATTTCATATTACCAGAAGCATGATACAAACTGTAAATTGGAATGGAGTTGCTGTCTTCCAAGATACTGATGGTATAGATAATACTGAGGAAGAAGAGGAAGCAGCAGCAGCAGCAGGAAATGGTGCTTCTGAATTAATGGAAAAAGACAAAAAGTCTGTTAAATCTGATTTGTTTGATGATTTAAAGTCAAAGGCACCCGAGGGGAGGTTAGATTCTCTTGAGTTTTCTGACCGTGAGCTTAGCCTACAGGCATCTCTTCAATCTGACAATGATTTACAACCTGAAACTAGTGGTTCACTTAGTCCCATTAAGTCTGAGGAGTCTGACTCTCCTTCCGGACTGAGACGTTCAGATAGAGACAGAAGCCACAACGTTTTGCAGATGAACATTTTAATACTGTGTATGCCAATAAGGCAGTTTTTGAGCCAAAAAGCTACAATGATGTTCAGAAATTACCTAAGCACCAAGCTGCAAATTGGTATAAAGCTATGAACTCTGAGATAGCTTCTTTAAAAGAGCATAACACTTGGTCTCTTGTACCACAAACCCCAGATATGAGACTTATTGATTCAAAATGGGTTTATAGAATTAAAATGAATGACAAAAATGAAGTTGTAAGGTACAAAGCAAGACTAGTTGCTAGGGGTTTTCAACAAATTCCAGGCGAAGATTATGATTTGTGTTATTCACCAAGCGTAAAATATGAAACAGTTAAGCTTTTAAGATGCATCACAACGTGGACATTCTGTTTTGAAAGACATGTACAAAGTATGCTTTATGTTTTTGTTCCACAATGATGAACCGCAGGGGAAATGTTGAATGGTTTCTTTAAATGTAAAGGTTCATCATTGTTGCACCCAATGTGTATGTCTTTAAGGGGCCAGAGCAAGGGCCAGAGTAAGATAACGAGACCCAGCTTTACAGCTGTGAAGCATAGCAGGTGCTGCTGAGTTGTATTTGATTAAGGTGTGTCAGCATTTGGGTGTAGTATATAAGGAGCAGCACCTAGCTCTCCCATTACCCTGGGGGATGGGTTGGTGGTTGGGTCTGGTTTGGTTGTTAATGTACTTAGTGTAAAAGGAGTTTTTGTTTTTCTTATTAAAACCTAGTTTAAGTTATTTTTGAGTCCTTTATTTTTTAATGCATGGTCTCCCCAGCAAGCTCTCTGCGCTACTAAACTGCAAACACCCAACAAGGACATGTTTCAGCAGTCCTTACCTTTGCTTTGACATAGGTGACATCAAGCCATAGTGCCAAAAGCTTTCGAAAGATGTTTCAACCATGAAAAATGCAACCATATCAGCAACATGTACATTGACAGAGACATTTTTCTAAACAAGTCTGAGGCTGGAAAGGAAGCATTAATCCTCAACTTTATTATTTCAAGTTTAAATAGGTAGGGAACCAGCAGACAAACTTTTCAAACTCCCCTGGTAGGATTACCCTACAGGCTTGACTTTCCAGTCATGCTTGACTCTGGAGTCTGTATATGACATTCTTATAAGAGAAAATAACATTTTATCAATATTTCTGTTTCTTAGTTTAACCCACATGGCCAATCCTATCAAACACTGGAGTAAAAACTACAAAAACTACAAGTAGCTTTATAATAATTTGTGCAAATTTAATGTAAATATAAGAAATTGTTTTAAGTGCAAGGGTAGGTCTATACAGCTTATCTATAAGAATTAAATGTTAATTTCTAAAGATCGTCAATGACCCCAAATATAACACACTCCTGATACTTTGCACATGCATTTCCTCCTTATTCTTTATTCTTGTTAGTATGAATAAGAAAATCATATTGAACAGTAAGCTGCACCTTATCTTAACTGCTGTATTAAGATAAAGTAATTATTGCATTGTTAAATGAAAGTTTTCCCTCCATTGGGGTTGTTTCCCCCCATTCACTTTAATTGGTGTCTAAATGACACTAATGTATTTTTTTAATAGAGCCCTCAAATTAAAACAAAAGAAAAACCACACACAGAGACAACAGGAAGGGACTTGAAACCCCATAACGGAACCCTTATTGTAGGAGAGCACTCGGGGTATGAATTGACACTAGTTAGAGGAATAGTTTTAGGTAATTTTGTACCCATTTGGGGAAATGAGACTCCAAATGCCTAGGAGGATTGTGAACTGTACTTGGCTTTTCGGGGGGCGTGGCAGCCACATGTTGTAACGTCAAACTCAGGTATGGTTTGATGGTTCATGTCATCTCTACCTTGTTGAAGCTAAGTAGGCTCAGGCCCAGTCATAGACCAGATGGGTGATTAACCACTTGTCAATCCTCTGTGTTATTTCTGGGAACCAGTATGGTGCTACTTGGTGATGGCCAACAGATGGTGTGTATAACAACAACAACAACAACCTGGGAGACCAGGATTCAGCTCTCCACTCAGCTATGAAACTCACTGGGTGATCTTGATTTAGGCCAAACCCTGACTCTCAATCCTAACTTACCTCTCAGGGGTGTTTTGAGAATAAAAGGAACCTTGACCTCCTCAGAGGAAACATGGCACATAAATATAATATAGTCGTACCTTGGAAGTCAAATGGAATCTGTTCCGGAAGTCCGTTCAACTTCCAAAACATTCAAAAACCAAAATGCGGCTTCTGATTGGCTGCAGGAAGCTCCTGCAGCCAATCAGAAGCCGCAGAAGCCCCGTCAGACATTCAGCTTCCAAAAATAGTTTGCAAACTGGAACACTCACTTCCGGGTTTGCAGCGTTTGGGAGCCAAAACGTTTGAGAACTAGGCTGTTAGAAAACCAAGGTACGACTGTAAACAAAATGAAAGTACAGGCCTCCCCTAGCCATTGCAAAGCATTCTGGAGGCATAACAATGCTCTTTTGCAAATCTTAAGATTTATGATAAACAAGACCCCATGATTTCAGGTGTGTGATCAGAAATGGATCAAAATAAAAGCTGTCCTTTCATTCCCTGTTACACAGATTAAACACACATAAATTTAATACATTTACTTAGCCTATGCAGTTGTAATAAAAACGTAATAGGTGAAATACAGAGAGCCGCTGTTTTATGTCCTCACTTATGCTGCATAGCATTTCATACCAGGGTTGTCCCATTGAAGTCAACGGCCCATATCTTTTGCTGTTCTAAATCAGTGTCACTCCATTGACTTCATGCTCATGTTGATTTACACTTGTTGGGAATCTGGCTGAGCAGCTACTTGGTATGAATAGACTATCGCAGTCTGCTTCATTTGCAAACTTTTAATATGGTATACACAAACACATTCAGGTAGGCAGCTTTTGCTTGTTTTTTTTTTTTTAAGAAATAGCCATGACATTTGCCATAATATGTAGAAGGAAAACTCAAAGCTGGTTTATTGTATTAAACAAGGGAATTGACATATCCATGGTGAATTTCCCATCTCTTGTTCATATCTTCTAGCAGCATTCTTCATCTTGAGTCCCCAGATGTTGTTGGACTACAAGTCCCATCAGCCCTAGCTGGCATAGCCAATGGTCAGGGGTGGTGGGACTTGAAGTCTAACAGCATCTGGGTACCCAAGGCTGAAGAAGACTCTAGAGACCAGCAGAACTGTCTGAGTCAGGGCCACTGTATAGTCAATATGAGTATGACAAGACAAATTTCCATCCTGGTTCCCTTTATGACCACAATTCAGATTACCAGCCTAGGAGGAAGACCATCTGGCCTGACACAGTGTGCACTAATCCTCTCCTTTCTGTTGTGATGATTCTTTTTGGTCTTGGGCCAAGGCCTATGAGATTTCTAAGCCAAAAGCCTTTCTCGTGATTGCTAACGTGATTTTGGGTGGGCACACAGAGATCTCATAAAGAACTGTGAGACCCATAGCTCTACAATTTAGGCATTTATGAAGTTGTCTTATACCAAGTCAGGTCCCTACTGGAGATGCTAGTCAAAGTTTTAACCAGGGACTTTTTTCAAACAAAGAAGGTGTTCCACCACAGAGCTACAACCTTTCTTCAAAAAAGGGAACAGCTTTCCCAGTCCAGGAGTCTCTCTCATTTATGCAGGACCCCATGGCCCTGTTGAGTTTTTCCTGCCATATTAAAGTCTCCCTTCCCTGGAACCCACTGTTGTTAGTCAGTGCTCCCTTTTTACTCTCCTATGATTCCAAGCTTCACTTTAGAACGCCTTAGAGCTTTATGTATTTGTTTAAAAGGAACTTTCTGAATATAGGTTATTCTGCAAGTGACAGTCTTCTGCATGGACGGTGCTTCTCCTTCTATCAAACTGCTTCCTGATTTGAATGCTGCAATATTCAAGCCCACTGGAAACGCAGTCTGCGTGACTGAGTTTCAGTGGGGAGTATTCTAATATGAACAGCATTATTGCAGCATTAGTTTTAAATTGAAGCACTACATTACTTCTCCATACAACGTGAGTAAATGAATTAAGTCTAATTGCCGGGAAAATATACTAAAATGAGCAGTTGCCTGAATTCAGGCTGTATTGTTTTTATGTTTGTGACTCTCCATTTAACATGGAAATAGAACCCAGGGCAGAGTTATGCAAATAAGAACACAAGAAGAGTCTGCTGAATCAGACCAATGGACTGTCTAGTTCAGCATCCTGATCTCACAGTGGCCGTCTTGGTACCTATGGACATGCGTGCAACAGTACTCTGCCCATCTGGGAATCTCCGCAACTGGTGTTCAGAGCAGTGGGTTCCCAGCGCCTGGGGCCATGCGAAGTGTGGGGGAGGGGGGAGGAGGGAGGGAAACAGATGGAATACACATGCACATTCAATTGCCTAATGGCGTCTGTGTCACCCAGGAGATTGCAGCCACCTAGATGAGTAAAGAAGAGTCGTTCTGTTGTCTGGAGAGGTCACTTCCTGGTTAGCATGGAGAAACCATTTCCAACAAAGCCCAGCGACAGAAGCACACAGCTGTATTGAGGCAGCACTGGGTGTTGGAATTTTGTGCCCCTAACAATTTTGCACCCAGGGCAACCGCCCCTGTGGCCCTCTCCACACTATGCCACTGGTTCAGAGGAGGGAGGCCTGACTCTTTTCTCAATGCTTTTCACTGAGTTCTGTGAGACATTGTAAACTCTAGCCTAGGACACTATTGGGAGGGACCCAAACTTGCCTTTTAAGTCACAGGAGCAGATTTAGCTGCTCCCAAGTGAAGTCCCCAAGTGTACGCTTTACTTTCTCCCTCTAAAATGGTTGGGTGCCATCAATACCGATGGAGGAAATAATAGCAATAAATCACTGCACATCGGGATAATGCTGCAGTCATGTGAACTGGACTCCTAACAGAGATACTCTGTACCCCCCAGGAGGAGTCCCTGCATTGTACAGGCCCATGCGCCGCATGTGTCCCATTCCTCATCATGATAGGCATTTCACTGCTGGTCCATTTTTGCCAATGTGCTTTGTGTGCATCTGAATTTCTGAGGGCTGGTGACTTACATGTGTGAGTGCACTGTGGCACATACAGCACCACAGGCAGAACTTTTCAGCCCTCTGACATCACCATTAATGGGATCGGCTCACATCTTCAACCTTCAGTCATCAAGTGTAGCAAAATCAAGAGAAGTATATGTAGGAATGGACATGCTTTAAAAGGGCTACCTCCTGTTTAGCTGGAATTATTTTGTTCTGCTGAGATTAGGAGGAGAGCGCAAGGGATGTACATTGTTCTTAATGCAACTAACCTCCAGCATTTACTGTTTTCCCCCTCTCTGGAAGAGAAATTAGATGCCTTTATTTATGTACCATAGCAATAATACAGCTGTGAGCTGGATGTTCTACTGCAGCTGCAGAGTGGTAGTCAGGCATGGAACTATTAGGGTTGTAGTCCCACCCAGATTTGCTTGATGTGGTTTCTGAAGTCATGAAGAGAAGCCTCTTCTTCAGCCACTCAGCATAAAAATGAGATCTGTGTTTATAGATCTGGAAAGCAAAAAGGAGTGAGGTACAGACTATGATGACTGGGGTAGGAGAACTAAAGATAGAGAGAGAGACCTTTTAATTATTTAATTCCAGAGTACATTCCAACAAAATGTGGTGAGCCTCTAGAGGGTAAACTCATTGCAAATCAATAGGACTCCTGCTGATCTAAGTGCTGTAGGCATTTTGGCCCACAGATTGTAAAGATGACCTCAGTCATTATGGAGTTGAACAAACCCCAGTCTATTTTTCAAATTACTACATTGTAACAACAGCAGGGTCCTGTAGATAAGAGGCATGATTATACTTGCCTTTAATCTTCTCTTGTTCTACAAATGTGTGGCTTTTTAATACTGCGAATCAGTGTCTTCTTCATATATATTTCAGGTAACGGAAAAGTTGTGGGGTTTCCTGCAGAGATGTTAATTCCAAATCCTGACAACTTGCTTAAATCTAGTGCAATGTGAAAAGCAGTGTGAGACTAATCTAACCACAGTATAGGATGCCCTCCCCCAACATATGTTTTTAAATCAGGGTGGAGTTTACCCTACTGGGTGGCACTGTGGGTAAAACCTCAGCGCCTAGGACTTGCCGATCGTCAGGTCGGCGGTTCGAATCCCCGCGGCGGGGTGCGCTCCCGTTGCTCGGTCCCAGCGCCTGCCAACCTAGCAGTTCGAAAGCACCCCCGGGTGCAAGTAGATAAATAGGGACCGCTTACTAGCGGGAAGGTAAACGGCGTTTCCGTGTGCTGCGCTGGCTCGCCAGATGCAGCTTGTCACGCTGGCCACGTGACCCGGAAGTGTCTCCGGACAGCGCTGGCCCCCAGCCTCTTAAGCGAGATGGGCGCGCAACCTCAGAGTCGGACACGACTGGCCCGTACGGGCAGGGGTACCTTTACCTTTTTACCTTTCCTCTGTTCTTTCCAGACAATTTAAAGTTTTTTGTCTGAGCACCCCTTTTTTTGTTATGGAACCTACTCTTTGAAGCTCAATCAGAACAAAAGTCAATCCATGGAAAACTTGAACTGACATTTGCTCTGTTTCAGCTTTAAAGAGCAGGTTTTTGTGGGGAAAGCTCAGGCGGGGGATGGGACTCACTTGTACACAGAGCATTAAAGGGCAGACTTCTGACTGGAAAAAGCAGGGCAAAATATGTGTGGATAAACCCCAGATTAGTATGATTTTCAATAGATTAACAAGGGTTTCTGGCTCCCTAAAGGTAAAGGAAAAGGACCCCTGACAGTTAAGTCCAGTCTCAGACGACGTTGGGATTGCGGTGCTCATCTCGCTTTACAGGCCGAGGGAGCCGGTGTTTGTCCACAGACAGTTTTTCTGGGTCATGTGGCCAGCATGACTAAGCCACTTCTGGTGAACCAGAGCAGCGCACGGAAACACCGGTTACCTTCCCGCCGGAGCGGTACCTATTTATCTACTTGCACTTTGAGGTGCTTTCGAACTGCTAGGTTGGCAGGAGCAGGGACCGAGCAACGGGAGCTCACCCCGTTGCGGGGATTCAAACCACCGACTGTCTGATCGGCAAGTCCAAGAGGCTCAGTGGTTTAGACCACAGCATCACCCGTGTCCCCTCCCTCTGCGTCTGGGTCCCTACTGTTTATTAAAAGCAACAGCTAAATTGGGCAATAACTCAGAGATACATTTGTACATTTATATGCGGGTCATTCCAGTGTATAACCTGCTCTTGGGGGACAGTTTGGTAATTGGCTTTACCCCCTCCACCCATGCCCTCATTTTGCATCTGGTCCCAGCAGCTCTGCCACTATTTCACACCTGTCTTTGGTTGGTGGATCTCAAGTGTCTAGTTAATGAATCACCTTCCCTGCAAGTTGATTCTGAAAGGCTGACGTCTGACCACTGATGGTGGTGTGATGGTAAATTTTGAAGTGCAGGAATTCACCATGACAGTACCTCTAGCCATGCCGTGAAGGGGAGTCCAAAATGCAAGGAGATATGTTGATCTATCCATATCTCTCTCTCTCCCCCCCATCTCTCTTATTCTCTCGCTCTCACTCTCCACAGCAATACATAGTGTAATGCCCAGTTTATCAGGATCAGCTGGCAGGAATAGAATATGAGTTCCTCTGTGCTAATCTGTCACAAACAAGGGTAAAACTTGAAAGTCCTGTTATCACCTAACTCACTTGTCAGAGCAAGGAGAATCCATCAGTTACCCTCTGGCAGAGAATGTCATTGCTCCTGCTCTTAAAAAAATCCTGGATTTCTCTCCCCCCTCCCTTGTTTAAATCACTCTTGAGCATAATCTATGCTGTGCATGTGATATGTATAATTTCTTCTTCTGTGACCTATGGGGAGCATTAAAGAACATAGTCCTGGGAGCGAGAAAGACACACACATTCTATACAGAGACACTCTCTGTTCCATTTGCCCAGGACTTACATTGCAGGATCTATAGCATGATGATTAAACATGCCTTACCTATTTCATTATCCCAGGCAGTATAAATGTTCAAAATAAGGATAAAAAAAGAAGAGTCACGCAATAGCTATAAGCACAGTGTGTATAGAGGTTTCCTCAGAAACTGCACATCTTTGGGCAGTGCCCAAGCTAGTCCCCTGTTGCTTTAATTTGAATTGTGACTAGGGCAACAGCAGTGGCGTAGCATGTGGGGGCACAGGGGTGGTTCCCCCAGGCACAAAATTGTTAGGGGGCACAAGATTTCAACACCCAGTGCTGCCTCAATACAGCTGTGAGCTTCCATCACTGGGCTCCATTGAAAATGGTTTTTCCATGCAAACCAGGAATTAATCTCTCCAGACAATGAAATGACTGTTATTTTCTTATCTCTGCAGCTGCAATCTCCTGGGTGACATGGACACCATTAGGCAGTTCAATGCACATGCACACTCCAACTGTTTACCTCTCCCCCCCCAAGTGGCCCTAGGTGCTGGCAACCCATGCTATGCCACTGAGCAACAGAGTTTGGCCTAATGTGTAGAGAGGTTTTCCTTGAATTTTCATTAGAATTATGATCATTTTTCAACAATTAAAAGACAGCATCTACAAGGAGTTGTAGGGTTTTCAAATACTTGGCATATATTATCATGTTTCAGAATTATTGTCTCCATTTTCGAGAGTGGCTTGTCTAAAGCCACTTGCTGATTTCATGGCAGAAGTAAAATTTGGACTTGGGGCTTTCTGACTACCCTCTACCCTGAAGCTTGCCAATGGGTGTTTAGAAAAGTAAAATTGTGGCCAATTGGTTTCTGGGCCTAGCATATGTGCAGGTTCTTGGAAGTGGTTTGTTCTTCCAATTCCATTTCTAGCCTTTGATTCCAAAATTGTCCTGGGTGGAGTCTTCTTTTCTTTTTTTAAAGGCTTGCTGTGACTGGAACTACTCTCATTAACTCTAAATTCTGGTGTCAAGAGCAAAGAGTACAAAGTTAGCAGGAAGATTTGTATGCTTGTCTTTATGGGTTTAACGCACATAATAAAGATGATAAAGAGACTTAATTTCACCAAGTCAGCAACTTCAATGCAGCAGTAAAAAAATAAACAATGTGGCAGGGTTAACGCGGGCAGGAAAGAGAGGGAATGCTGTCTTTCCTCTGTCTTTTAAGAATTAGAGTTGTTTTAAAAGTGTGTTGGTTGCCAATGTAAATTCATTTTAAACAGTAACGTTTTGATCTGTGTAGCTCTTCCTTCCAATAAGCCCTTGCTTGTTAACAGTACAGGGAGGGTAGCTTCCAGCTAAGTTTAATTCAGGGCAGACACATTGAAACAAAGAAACATGACTAAGTAAAATTTAGTTGAATAACCCCCTAGATTACAGTGAGCAATGTTAATTTAGGAGGAGTTGGAATTGACTTAATATGGGGCTACTCCAGAATTGGTTTCATATGCCCCTATATTCATTAAATGTGTGAGAAGTTAGAGACTGGAGTGGTTCACATGGGAGGATGCAGTCCCTGATACAGAACGCACACAATGGTCAGCTATATGCATTGCGTGGACAGGCGGAGTCCCCAGATCCCGAGCGGTCCCCCCCGTCATGTGGAATAACGACTCAAGACAACGTGCTATGGGATTAAATTGCCCACAACTTTATTAAATTTCAAATGTGAGTAGACCTTGGCTCAGGCATTGGGCGTTCTCCCTCCCCAGTCCCCAGCTGAGGACCTAGGGAGCATCAGGGTTATCCAGTGGGGGGGGGATGGGCCGGCTCTGGAGAACATATGTTCAAGCAGAGATAGCCGCCCCTGTTACGCCACCACCGCAGGGGAGAGCAATGACGACCTTTCGGCGTACGGTCAAAGCCTCCCTTCAGAAACCCCTTTAACGGGGAACTCTGGTATTGCCGCCGCAAAGAGGAAGATGGACTAAAGGATTCCGCCCAAGGCCTGATACCGCCAAAGTTGTGACGTTTTGCTACGGGAAAGGCGAAACCTGCCAATGCAGGGAAATTCCTTTCCGGCCCTTTGACAGCGACCTTACGTAGCAGCGCCCGCATACCTGTGAAGAAAAGTTAACCTGTAAAACCTGTGAAGAAAAGTTAACCTGCAAAAGAAGACATTAACTGAGGGTGGGTAGGGTGGGAGAAGCTCTGGAGCCAAGTGAGGATTCCCAGGTAAGATCCTCCCTCTATTGTGTGGGCAGGTAATCCCTCCCCTACCTGGCCTGGTCTCCTTGGCAACGCTTCCCCCAGGTGGGATTGGACAACTGACTGAAGTAGGCGGAGACCTCCAGGCATCCCACCTGAGGGAAGGCAAAGCCAAGCCTATGCTGATGGAGCCGCTCCAGATCTAGGGGCTGCGCGCGTCCACGCAAAGGGTGCCCCCCCCCGTTTTAAGCGGGGAGCGGTCATTACTTTCCTAAGCAGGGCTTTTTTTTCAGCCAGAACACTTCTGAACTTACTTCCAGCGCCTCTCATGTGGGCCCCATTCATGGTGAGTTCTGGTACTTCTTTTTCTAGAAAAATAGCAATGGTCCTAAGTATAAAACATTAAAATCCCACTACCTTTCTAAATACAGTGGTACCTCAGGTTACATACACTTCAGGTTACATACACTTCAGCTTACAGACTCCACTAACCCAGAAATAGTGCTTCAGGTTAAAAACTTTGCTTCAGGATGAGAACAGAAATCGTGCTCCGGCGGCGCAGCGGCAGCAGGAGGCCCCATTAGCTAAAGTGGTGCTTCAGGTTAAGAACAGTTTCAGTTTAAGAACAGACCTCCGGAACGAATTAAGTACTTAACCTGAGGTACCACTTTAAATGAATCCAAAGACTATGGGGGGGGGGAATCAGGCCAAGAAGCATGCAGCTTTTCTGTTTGCAAACAAATATAGCAGATATTTAATGTAAGCATGGGTCACTAATGGTATGTCTGTGATTAACTTTCACAGTTGCATACTTCTGTAGTTCTCCCATCTCCCATACCTCCAAAGTATGCAAGATTGTGTCCTGAATCAGTACTGTAGCTACGGGGGGTGGGGGGTGGGACTAGCTGGGTTTTTTTGCCCCAGATGAAGCCCCCAGAGGGATGCCACTGAGGCTCCCAGCCAGTGTGTGTGTGTGTGTGTGTGTGCACAAATGTGTGTGTGCGTGTGCGCATGTGTGTGCCAAACTGGGTCTTTGACCTGGGTGAAATAAAGTCTTGTTTCACCCTTGTCCTGAATCCACAGTATGCACTCCTCTCTCTCTGCACATGGAACCATCATTGACGTGAAGGAGGAGTTCCTGCTAGACTGGTGCAGCAATAAGGAAGTGCTGTATCAAGGATTGATTTACACAACAATTATTACCACTGCCAAGACAAGAATGATCCTGGTTTTGAGCCTGTCCCCTTTCTGCCAGTGTGAGTGATACAGTACAAAACAAATCATTTTCCAGTGGATAGGATTGAAGCAATAAACACACACACACATGCAAAATATATAAAGCATAAGAATTGCAGAATGTGGGTGCCACAACCAATTAACCCTTGTTTGCACTCCTAGCAACCTTAGTTGGAAAAAGGCCAACACCTACAGCAGGGCCTCCCTTGCTGATCTAAGGGTATGGGGAAATTTATATGGGATAAGGCACTCCATATGGCATTTGTTCCTAATCTATGTGCCAAAGTTTACTACTATGACTTGAGAAAATCACTAGTGCGCTGGGCTTCTTCTTCTTTTTTTTGGGTGCCTGCTTCTAATTAGAGCACTTAATTCTACTGTATTCTCAAATAAGGAGTGATTCAGTGATCTGATTATGCCTGGTGTAGATAATACATCCGAATCGCCCAGTGGAGGTCCCTAGTGAAGATGACTGCTGTGGTTCTGACTACTGTCAGGAAGCATGCTCAGTGCAGCTGTTCCAACAGAGATGCAATAGGTAAGCTTTTTAAAAAGGTGGCTGATTTTGCTGCATCTCAGTGTGGGCATTGTGAAGCATGTGCTCAGGTGCAGCGTGCTTTCAATTATAATTTGAAATGTCTGCCTCAGGTATCAGAAGCTTTAAACAGACTGCCTAAGGTACTCAGGACCTGGCTGTTATGGGTTTTTGAAGGTCAAAATTACTACCTTTGGGTAGTTTTCTAGAATGACCATTGCGAACCAACATGCCAGCCAAATCATCTTATCAAAATGTGGTTTTAAGTACGCACACTCTGATCCACATTGTACTTAGAAAAAACACCACTTTGTTGTATTGATATGAAATGATCACCCAGTGCTTTTTATAGGCAGATCTGACATTTTCTGACTACCTGAGGGCATGTTTGGCATAGAATGCTGTTGTGACACTTTCGACCAGAGGACACTGAAGGAAATTAATTGGTCGTTATTGTCATTATGTATGTGTGCAAAGTGCTAGTTGTTTACATTGCAAAAACAAAACTAATTATATGTCTGCTGTTTAATATCAATACATATTCAAGTGCTGAAACTCCAAATAACAAAGAAGCACTTAGGGGAAATGTAATTTATTCTCTGCTGGACAGAAATGGCAAAATTGGTTTCTTCTTATAATTTTTGCTGTCTTTTTTCAAATTGGGCTGCTGCACCTGAGAGTCTTCAAGGACCTGGCCGATAGTTAATTTATTAAAATGTAATCACATTCATGACCTGTAGTATAATTGAGCGCCTTTTGGAAAAGTAGGCTTCTGCAGAAAATAGTGAGTGTGTCGGCTTATTAGGATGTGTTGTTTCTGGCCCACCTTTTTAAAGATTGCCTCAAACTGAAAGTTCCCAAGGAGGGATTTGAAGTGCCTTGGCTTGTATATTTTATAGGCAAATGCTTATAAAAATTAGCATTTGGATATTGGTTAATAATGTGGTTTAGAGAATTGAAATTGGAAACCTGGGAATATGTGCACGCAACTCAAAACTCAATACTAGTACTATAAAATTTAGTTAAATGATAAAGTCTCTTTTGATCAATTAAAAAGTTGTCCTCAATCAGGCAACAAATTGTTTCTCATCCATTTATTTATTTATTTTACAAAAAAGGAGAAGACTGTTAAGATCAGCTGGAGCTTCATGCTGTACCTTTTATAAGGTGTTTGGTTGGTGGGTCTTGCAGGGCAGGTCTTCTCAGTCGCCAGCATTCCACACATCAGCATTGGTGATCACATGCTTGAGGGTGGTAGACAATTTTGTCTACCTGGGTTCCACCATAACCAGCGAGCTCTCCATCGATGCTGAGCTGGCAAGGCAGCTATGTAAATGGCTCGCCTCGCCAAAAGGGCATGGGAGAATGTGATACTGTGATTGTTGGGTCTCTCCCACAGAAGCGAGACAACTCCGGCAGTAATTAACTCAGGTTTATTGCTCAAAAACACAAATCACTCTGGAGCTCAATCACTCAGCGTCTGCTTCCAAATTAGCTGTTGCCGAGCCTGAGTTCCGCCCCTTCCTCTTCCCACATTTAAAGCCCCACTTTCGCTTCCTTTCCTGTTCACGCCTCTCATTAATTCTTGTGTGCCTATACATCTTGGGATGTGTCTTCTCCCTTGAACTGTCCCCTTCCTTCTCCTTGTTCTTGGAGCTCAGGCTTCTACCCTCGTACCTACAGGACCGCCTCTCCTGGTATGCCCCGCGGAGAGCCTCAAGGTCCATAAATAGCAACACCCTTGTGGTCCCAGGCCCTAAGGAAGTTAGATTAGCTTCAACCAGAGCCAGGGCCTTTTCAACTCTGGCTCCGGCCTGGTGGAACGCTCTGCCTCATGAGACCAGGGCCCTGCAGGATCTGATTTCTTTCCACAGGGCCTGTAAGACAGAGTTGTTCCACCTGGCCTTTGGCTTGGAGCCAATTTGATTCCCTCCCCCTCTTTCTTTTTTCTTTTTCCTTTCTCCTGCATTTTAATATTTTAATGTTTCAATATTTTAACTGTTGTATTTTAATCTTGTTTTTAAGTTGTATTCATTCAACTTGTTTTTATTATTCCTTGTTAGCAGCCCTGAGCCCGGCCTTGGCTGGGGAGGGCGGGGTATAAATAAAAATTATTATTATTATTATTATTATTATTATTATTATTATTATTATTATAACTAAGCTGCTCCTCCCTCATTCCACATTCCTGCCTAATTATCTCCTGTCTGTCCACGCTCTCCCCCTCTGTCAGCAATGGAACGCAGCTGACAGATACTAACGTCCAATACCAAGATTAAGGTCTACCAGGCTTGTGTGTTGAGCACTCTGCTTTATAGAAGTGAGCCGTGGATATATATCTCACACAAATCTGTGTGCCAAGGAGACTTGTCATGTAAAACTACACAATTAGTAAAGGTGGAAGAACCCTACCCATTTTTGCATCTTGCCTCCCAAACAGACACAGAAGCTATGACATTAAGGATGGTGAACGTGTGACCCTCCAGATGCTGTTGGACCTCAGGTCCCATCAGCCCCAGCCAGAATGGTCAGTGATCAGGGATGATGGTAGTTGTGGTCCAGCAACATCTGGAAAGCCACAGGTTCCCTGCTCCTGCTTTACATATACCCAGTCGATTGTGGGAGGCAGCACTGAGGAAGCATTAATGACTCCAGGAAACGTGAGGGGGTCTAAGTGATATTAGGATAGTAGTAAGAGATACAATGAAAGATCATGTGGCTGATTTAAGATGAATCACAAGGAGCGGTTAAAGACAGGCAACTCTTGAGAATAAATTAAGAGTTTAAGGCTGTAATGTTATGCACACTTAGGAATTCATGGTAAGCCCAGTCTGGAAGCAGTGGTAGAGTACAGAGAAGGGCAGTTCCTGTCTCAAGGTGAAACTGAGCTGCTTTTAAAGGGCTGAACATACGTCCAGCCTTAAACGGGGAGATAAAAATTAAATACGGCATTTAAAACTTTTGAAAGATATGGGCTGGCAGAATATTATTGGTAATTATGCATGTATGCTCCTTTCAAGGACTCGCACCTTTGAAAAGGTTTCATTGCACATCATTGTAATAATGGAGAAACAATTTGGGAAGCATTTTACCTGCGTTTTCTATAAAGGGGGGGGGGGAGCAAATCACTCTGCTATTCTTCCATTCTCAGCACTTTTGATAACCTTTGGAAAGCAGAAAGAGCTTTCCCCACTCAGTAATGTTCAGTGTTTCATGTCATTATTAGGGTAGTTGACAAAAGTTGTACATCCTTGCAAAGAAATAATGACTATAATAAAGGGGGATTGGAGATAGTGCGGCTACTTCTTTCTTCTCCGTAGGGCATCTGAAAATAATTGGAAACTTGTTTTTGCTCCCTTCATTCCATTAAAAGCACAATAATTATGAAATCTTCAAGAAGTATAATTTCTTCCGTTTCATGGTACTTCACTACTGATAAAGCAGCC
This sequence comes from Podarcis raffonei, assembly GCF_027172205.1. NCBI lineage: Eukaryota > Metazoa > Chordata > Lepidosauria > Squamata > Lacertidae > Podarcis > Podarcis raffonei. The sequence goes on from NC_070606.1 coordinate 25,815,691, forward strand.
ACATCACGAACATAGGGGCTGTGCAGCTTCAGGTGAAACTGATGTTTCTCAGCTTAGAATATTGATTGTTTTACACCATAACCTCTGGGCACCTGGAGAAGGTTCATCCTTCATGGGAATCGCTTTCTCTCATTAAACTACGGCTTGTGTGAATAATTAGCTAATACTTCACATGTCTTCTTTCTACAAAAGGAGAAAATGTACATATAAGCATATCAGGAAAGAATACTTTCAAAAGTGCTTACATGGGCCAAAACTCCATATAAAAATGTGTTTAATAGGATAAATTCATACTGAAATGCTGATGAAATTTCACAATGATTCTTTTTTAAATAGATCACAATTTGCTGCAGAAATGTGGAAGACGTGTATGTTATTTTCACAAATACCGTCATTTTTAGGCACATACTCCTCTAATATATGCATTTTTGTAAACATTGGTTGGAGAACTGCATTGCATTGCATAATCTGGATAAGTGCAAATTTCAAATTTTATCTATTACAGCGGTACCTCGGGTTACAGATGCTTCAGGTTACAGACGCTTCAGGTTACAGACTCCGCTAATCCAGAAATAGTACCTCAGGTTAAGAACTTTGCTTCAGGATGAGAACAGAAATCGCGTGGTGGTGGTGTGGAAGCAGTGGGAGGCCCCATTAGCTAAAGTGGTGATTCAGGTTAAGAACAGTTTCAGGTTAAGAACGGACCTCTGGAACGAATTAAGTACTTAACCCGAGGTACCACTGTATTTGCATACAGAAGCTACAGAGCAATCACCTAAAATAAAATATTGGTGGACAATGGAGGCTGCAAACCAGGAAAAATGAAACTTGCATTTGAAAGGATAAGAGAATAAGACAGAAAATTAAGAAACTCCTTTCCAGTTTGGAGTGCAAAAGGTACCTTTCTTATGAAAGTGCAAAAAGTTTGGGGTGCAAAAGTGGTCAGCAATATGTGGACACAGTGGCAAATACTGACATGATCTGCCTGAGGTCACAGTGGCCAGTCTTACTTCCTCAGGCAGGCATCATAAGTAAAAGGTCACAATGCCTGATCTCTCTCCTTCAATTGGGCAGCATGAACATGAGGTCACAATGGCCAGTTTTTTCACTGTATCTCTCAGTGGGCAAGAGCATGTGGGCTCAGTCTCTCTTCCCAATATTGGGCAATGGCAGTGGAAGGTCAGGGTGATGAATATTGCTTCTCTTACTGAAATGGGCAGCAGCACATGGGCAGAGACACAGCTGGCAAGGGGAAGGAGGAGCAATAGTAGACAAGCACCCACATCCATAGGAGGGCTGCTTCTCCCTGTGAGTACTCCACAGTGTACTCTTGGCGCCACAAGAGGTGAGGATAACTTGAGGCAGGCCAACAACTTCCAAGGTCTCCTAGAGGGGGGCACAGGTTGATAGGCAGTCTAGCAGGCTCTGGGTGGTGAGAAGAACAGGAGGGAACCACAGAGAAGGTGGGGCATAACATTTCAGCATGTGCCACATAGGGAGCATGTTAGGAGAGTGAGAGACTGGAGGGCAAGTGTTGGGTACATGAACAGTTGAATGTGAGAGAGGAGTCAGTCAGGGAGCATGCAGCATATAAGGAGGAGGAACTGAGAGAGTATATGTGGGGTGCAATGCTCACCCTGGGTTTGGCCCCACCCCACAATTCACAGGATAGCTTGGTGAGCCGCAGCAGTGGAAGTTTATGTCAGGAGCTTGTCCTATACTTGAGTAGGACCCTGGCAGAGACACATGCCTGACTGGCATGTTATCTCCCTCCCAGTCGGTCGTTCGGGAGCTTCAAAAGCTTTCTTCAGCCCGAACATCACAGCGACCGATGCCAACAGACATCGGCGCACTTAGGGATCTGCAGAGTGTTCACAGCTTGCGTGACAGACCGCAGCAACTCAGCATTTTGGCTAATCTACTTTATTTACATATAAACACACAGAGAGCACTGCAACATGGCTCCCTCTCTCTCTAGCATCAGACAGCAAAGAGAAAGAACAAAGGACAATAGTCTCACTTCACAGAACACAGTAACACAAACATCCTGTCTCCATCACTTCCCACTTTGTGGAGTCAAAACATACACGCCATGTGATAGACAAAAATCCCATGACTGCAGTCATGGAACAGGAATCCTAACAGTTTAGCCTTCAGGAATGAATATCAACTGTTGGGGAAGGATTAGGGGAAAAAAGGGGTAGGGGATGCACAAAGGTGAATAGACAGAGATGGGAGATGATTCAGTTGATTATTAAAAGGGCAAAACCCAACCACCATGATGTACAACACCTAGTTAAAGCTAAGAATCAGAGAATGGAACAGAATAAAATTAAAATGAGTGAGGACTGGGAAGCAAATACTGAAGGGGGGCATGGAGAGAGATCTGCCAGCTACTCTGCATCCAGAATGGGCAGCAGTGTGCAGTTAAGGCAATGGTTCCCTATAATAACAGTGTTCACAGAACCCATCTCACAATGGCCCTGACTGGGTACTGGCAAGATGGGACAGCACTGAATGAAACCTTACGGCAGGGTTTTCCTCTACATGTAAGTACTGCTTGGTGGGTTTTAATGCTCGTTGGCCAGCAAGGGATGCTGTGATTATTTCCTAATCCTTCTCCTTCTGCTGCTCACCTTCTGGCAGAAGCTCCTACATAGTTTTGCATCACAGCCTCCTGGCAGCCAACTCTGAGGCCATGGTTAGACTAAAACTAAATGACTTGTGCTTTTTTGTGTTTTGTTGTTGTTGTTTAGTCGTTTAGTCATGTCCGACTCTTCGTGACCCCATGGACCACAGCACACCAGGCACTTCTGTCTTCCACTGCCTCCCGCAGTTTGATCAAACTCATGCTGGTAGCTTCGAGAACACTATCCAAACATCTTGTCCTCTGTCGTCCCCTTCTTCTTGTGCCCTCCATCTTTCCCAACATCAGGGTCTTTTCCAGGGAGTCTTCTCTTCTCATGAGGTGGCCAAAGTATTGGAGCCTCAGCTTCATGATCTGTCCTTCCAGTGAGCACTCAGGGCTGATTTACTTAAGAATGGAGTTATGGCTAAAACTAAATGCATATCGCTGCTGGTAGAACTGAGTGCTGAAGCTGGCACTTGAAGTCTAGTAGGCAGAATATACTGCTCAGTTGGCAAGGGCAGAAAGCCAGGATTGGCCAATCTAGAGGCTTCAAACTGGCCTACAAATTTCAGGGGCTTTTGCGGCATAAGCGGATTCCTTTCTGTACTTCAAGAGGGATCTAAGGAATGAGCATCCATAATGCAAAATTGCTCAGCAAAGGCCTCTCCATATGTCCTCGTGATACTACTGAGGCAGTCATGTCTGACCCCACTTCCAATACTCTTTGAGCCTGTAAGAATTTTGGTGTGGTCCTACTGCTTCATTTCAAATCAATCCATAGCCCATAGCGCCGTGCTGAAATCCCATAGCTTTTAGTACCACAAGTGTTCTATTTTTGTTCCCCTTTTGTTGCCCTGTAACCCCTCCAGACAGCAATAATGTGATTGCTTTGAGGAAACTTTGCAGAACAAACTAAAGCAGAATAAACCCACCACTAATGCCTTAGTTTTGTGTCAAGAATATGGTGCAAAATAGACCCACAATAAGACACCAGGCTGGAGAGGCCCTAGACTGCACTTAGCTGCTCTCTTAGGGTTCAGGGGTTTTGAAGATACACAATGAAGCCCAATAAACTCTCTGCTTTGCCCCTTTTCACTGGAACCACCCATGGTGGGTGTTGGCTTCAGTTAGGCAGCTCCTAGTCATGCTTTTGTAAAAGTCTCGTGTATTTTGAAAGACGTGGCAGGACAACAGCTCTGGGTCTGCCAGTTAATCATTAATGATTAAAAATTACCTTTGGAAAGCTCTGGAGAAGCCATGCCATAAAGGGACTGGAATGAATTTTCAACTTGCAAAGTGGCATTCTGCCAATTTAATTTCTACCTGATGTTTCAAAATAAATAAATAACATAATTCTAGCCCATTTCTCTGCAGTGCGTTCTTTGTGGTATTCAGTTGTTATGTTCACATCCCGGAAAAGAATTGGATGAAATAAAACCTAAGTGTACATTTTTCAGCATAAGTACTGTGACACAATATGTGCATAATCTTTGCTGCTGCAAGCTTTATACAGCATACTGGATGGCGTAACATAGGAACTCTGTGAACTTTTACAATGATGCAATAAAATGTTACTGGTTTAGTTTCCTCCAGAACTGTTTTTCTGAATCACGGGACATCTACTCATGGAACACTTTGACAGGACTGTGATGTTTTTTTCCCAATGAGGAAGACCTAGGCACCATTTGTAGACACTTTGTTTCTTCTGTCTACCCCTGTTCATACACTTTTTGTGTCTCCCTTGCTATGTGAACCCAGCCAAATAGCCAAACAGGGAACACTGAGATAATGTCATGGTGAAACAGAGCCAATCAGATTTAACTACAGATTTGGCATAATCCCTGAGGCTGTATGAAATAACATTGTCCACATTAGACCAAGAGACAGAGCATACCCCTATGTTACCCAGGAAACTGGGTAGATACAAGGACAACAAAACTGTCTCAGTGATGGGTATTTTCTTGCAAATGTCAAATTCATTCCCCCCCCCAATGCCCTAAATCAATTGAGATGGGATTTACTATGTTTTGTTTGATGCAAATTTGGTAAACAAAAAAATTAAAAGTATGTCACTTCACTTTTCTGCGCTGTATAATACCTGAAAGGTTTTCCCAATAGTCAAAAGTAGTTGAACTGCAGTATTTGCCAAGGGGAACAGAATCAATAAACAGTATGGCTTAAATTTTTGGCTTATATATCTAGTTTAAATGTCTGACTTGGAAAACTGAAAAGTTTTTCCAATAGTCAAAAGTAAATGAACTGAAGTATTTGTCAAGGGAAGTGGAATCAATAAGCAGTGTGGTTTAAATGTTGCATTCAAACAAATGCAAAGCTATACTGGGATTTTATTTTATTTTTGAAAGTATTTTGCTCAAAAATGTTCTAAGGCATGACAGGCAACTCAGAAGCATATACTCCCCCTTCATTACTTAGATTTAAGTGGGGGAATTGAAGGTGACTTAAGAAACAAAAAAACCTTTGCAGTACAAAATATGCATAAGATTAAAAACAAGAACTAAAGGATCATAGACTAATTCTAAAAGCAACAGACAAACTCAACATCCTTCCAATCAAGTAAACATGATCATGATCTGAAAGCTGCTAACATGCTAAGGCTGCAATCCTAGCCTCATTTCCCTGGAGGTAAACCCAGTTAAATTCAACAGGACTTCTGAGTAGACATGGCATGAATAAGTTGAGGTTTTTTTTTTAAAGGAATAGTCATCTAAAAATAATAATTGCAACTTTGATTTTAGATTTGGCTAGCAGTGTGCCCCTCCCAGTTGCCCAATGTGACTTGTGGTAATGAATCTATTCATTCTGTTACTAACAGTGCAATCCTCACCATGTCTTCTCAGATTGAATTCAGTGGGGCTTACTTCACCGTAAGTGGGACTAGCATTGCAACTTAATTATTTTCACCTTTCTAAAAGTGGAAAATACTATGTGGAAAAAGGAACAGTAGTGGATCTTCCCACCCCACCCCAATTTTTTTCTACCCTGTATCACAGAACTCACCCTCATAGTTCAGTGTGAAACAAAAGGGAGCATTGTCTGGTTACCGTGGCAACATGAGGGTGAGCTGCTTGTTCTCCAACACTGCACTGTCAAAGTGGTATCCTGGCTCCACACAGTGCAGGAGCACAGGAATCCAGTAGGAGAACACTTTAATCTCCCAGGACATTCTGTACAAGATCTCCAAGTAGCTGTCATATTACAAAAGAATTTCAGAAATATAATGGAAAGAGAAGTTGCTGAATTGCAACTTATTACCAAACTTAAAACCATGGAGAGACCTGGTCTGAATAGAGACATTGGATTCTTATCTCATTATACATGATAAAGCTATTTTTAGCCATCTCACCCCTTGCTTTTTCCTGCAAGACTAATTGCAGTCATTAACAGTCGTCAACAGGTTTACCACACCTATCAGCCAATCACCCACTGCCACCACCCTTCTGAATAATACCCCTCCCCACCCTCTCACTATATATAAGGGTGTGGTGACTTCTGTTTCAGTGTATTTGAAGAAGTGTGCATGCACACAAAAGCTCATACCAATAACAAACTTAGCTGATCTCTAAGGTGCTACTGGAAGGATTTTTTTTATTTTGTTTCTCTGTCCAGTGTCTCTCTGCTGGTTGCCTAGCAACCCTCTGACTGCCTTCTAACTCTCCCACTTCTTGGGAGCTATCTGTGTCTGTGACTTCTTTGTGAAATGGGGGTCAGGCCAGGCTTCCCTTTCCCAGCTCTGGGAGTGAGCTCTTGTCTGCAGAGTCAGCCTCTGTCTTTCCTTGTTAATTTTCTGAGCCTGACTCTTCCCCTGTGCTCAGTTCAGTCACGCCCTGAAAAATGGGCAAATAAGTTCACCTCCATAGCACAGTCTAAGTGTAAGATTGCCAAACACAAGACCCTTCTCATGGGAGCAGAAAAGCCTCAGCTTTTGGCTCTGCCACCCTCTTGACTTCCTGCTATCAGCATAGAATACACCCACGGAAGGGCCTCAGAGACTAATTTAGAGCAGCATGACTGGTTCTGCCACACTGGGTGCTGAGCCTAGGAGGCGCTGAAGGGCGTCACAACCATGATGTAGTGAATTGAGCAGAATGGAAGGCAAGAGGTTTGGGGAGGGGGGTTGGTGACTTTTGGCTTCACACACGGTGCCACTGAAATTTGAAAGACCAAAGTCCGCCCCGAGGGCATTTGCTCTAGTAGAGGCATTCACTAACTCTCTTTGCTAATTTTCAGGGGTCACTTGGAGCTATGGGAGGAGGCAGAATTAATCTTGGTAAAAGTTGCCTTCCTTCCTCTCCATTTGCTGGGCCAAAGTGGCACCCATGGGTTCCGTCCTCTGTCATTATAATTAAAACGTATATTGCTTTATTTACCTGCTTAAACTGTTGTTGTTGTTGTTTAGTCGTGTCCGACTCTTCATGACCCCATGGACCTGTCTTCCACTGCCTCCCGCAGTTTGGTCAAACTCATGCTGGTAGCTTCGAGAACACTATCCAACCATCTCGTCCTCTGTCGTCCCCTTCTCCTTGTTCCCTCCATCTTTCCCAACATCAGGGTCTTTTTCAGGGAGTCTTCTCTTCTCATGAGGTAGCCAAAGTATTGGAGCCTCAGCTTCAGGATCTGTCCTTCCAGTGAGCACTCAGGGCTGATTTCCTTAAGAATGGATAAATTTGATCTTCTTGCAGTCCATGGGACTCTCAAGAGTCTCCTCCAGCCCCATAATACAAAAGCATCAATTAAACTGTAAGCATCAATTAAGCTTAAAAAAACATCAATTAAGCTTAAACTGTAGCACCTAGTTAAAGCAAGTGTGTCAAATCTGCAGACACTGGGCTGTATATGCTATTCCACTCTTGTACTGCAGCTCCATCTAATAAATCCCATGGTGTTTTTGTTTTGTTTTGTTTTCCCCAGCCCCTGCCTGGCATACTTCATACAGCCCATGGGCTGTGACGTTGACCAAAGCCACGCCGTGGATAAAACTTGTCTGTACAGAATCCATTTCAGATGCTCTCAATAGCACAGAGATTAGAGAAAGGGGATGCTGTGAATGGTCCATGTTTGCCTCTTTAGATGTAGTGTTTTGGATATAAAACTGATTATGATGCTGGTGCTCAGGGTTTATAAATAGAGCTTTGAAAAAGAAACCTTTAAAGATATGATGCAATTGTTGCAAACAGGGTTAGAAGCCAGATTGCATCTGATTATCCTATATGTAATTTGTGCATATCAAATGTCTGAAATAACAACGACAGAGCATGGATTCCTCCAAGTCAGGCTTAGCTTGCTGCTTCATGCACAGATCACTGCTCTGCTGGTTTTTAAATCCTGGATCTTACAGTAAGCAGAATGAGCAAAACAGTTGTTGATCAGCCAGCTTTGTGCTCTGCAAGAACTCCAAGAGTCTCTTTCCCTCCAAATTTTCCATGATGAACAAACATCAGCCATTTCCTACAACACTTGGGTTTAGCCAAGCCCTGATGGAAAAAAGGGCAATAATTGGCACAGGCGTTCGTGTGTAGGATTCTAGGAATTTACCTCTCTACACAAAGTCTTTCAAAGCTGTCTGAAGGAGAGGGCATAATATTTAGATTTAGGGTTGTCATTACTCTTTCCTAATAGAGAGGATGTATCAGTCTGTTTCCAGATTGTGTCTCTTTCAGATCTGTGTGTAATTCCCTTTAGTATTGTTTCCAAATTAATCTTTTGGTTTTTTTAATCTGCATGAAAATTCCTATTTAAATATGCATTTAGATCCTTTTCACATGTACTACTGGCAAGCCAAGTGTCTCCCATCTTATATTTGTGCATCTGGTTCTTCCTGCCTGGTGTTTCCTTGCTAAGTAGGAAATATATGAAATGGCTATAATGGGCTTCCTCAACCTTGGCTCTCCAGATGTTTTGAGACTACAATTCCCATCATCCCTGACCACTGGTCCTGCTAGCTAGGGATCATGGGAGTTGTAGGCCAAAAACATCTGGAGGGCCGAGGTTGAGGAAACTTGAGCTATAGAGACAAGGTTTAAAGATACTAGAGTAGCTTGCTTCAGACAGGAATTGAATGAATTGCCGTGCATCTAAGGAAAATGGTAGGGCACATTCCTGATAAATAAGACAAATGTATTCTTTGATTTCATGATGATATTGCATATTTGGCTCAGTCAGTGCATATTATGTAAGCAAACAAAAGCGCCTGGCCTGAGCTTTCTTATGCCATTTTTATATCCGCCAGTATATATTAGCTCCACTGGAACGATTTACCCCGGTGTAAACATGAAAGACATTCATTCTTCTGGATGGAAATGAGACTGACACAACAAATAGTGTTCAGACTTGCTTGTGTGCTCTGTATTGCTCAGTAGTTATGCTAATGCTGCTATAAATATCTATGCATAGGTGGGCATTGGAACAGTGCATCCTCAGACATTTACATTATTGAAACAGCTAGCACTGTATTCTGAGTACTTAATATAATGAGTCCAAGGACACACAGTTTTCCACAATGCTGTCATTTTCAAATTCATTTCCCCACATATCGTTTACCTAAATCTCAACCAGTTTGTATATGCAGCACTCTTAACGGCAGGTAATCTTTCTATACAGTACTTTATATTCAAGTATAGCTATGGGATAGTATTTAACTAAGTTTCACTTGTAGATCCTTTTAAATTAATGGACCTAACTTTGCCATGTTCATTAATTTCAATGGGTCTAGTCTATCTGGGTAAGGCTTAATTGAATGCTACCCATGGTGTCCATTTGTGTGTGCGTGAGAGAGGGCCTTGACACAAACCTTTAATGGCACAAGTTTTGGTTCCCCACAGCACTGCATGATGCATGTGAATACCCAAAACATGTTGCTGAGGCCCATCGTGTATGTCTTCCTCACTCAGTTGTCACCTACTGTCAGGGAACTGCCATCGGAGAAACAGGAGGTGAAAGGGCTCACAGAGGCTGAGAGAGACTTATCAGCTGAGGAGGGAACCAGCAGGGGGAGAGGAGGAGCTCCAAGGGAAAGTGAGTCGGAGGGAGGGCTCAGAGACACTTCCAGCGAAAATAGTGGGGAGGTTTCAGGACCTCCCATAGGGACACCCACTCCTCGCTGGAAACTGTCACGCCGAAAGTCCAGAAGACGCGTTTCCGTTAAGGAACTTTTATGCTGGAAGAAGTTCCGTAAACGCCCACTGTCTGATTCTACAAGCGACTGACGGAGCCATGCTTAAGGAGCTCCGTCACAGACAGAGGTTTGTGGACTTAGCCAAACTCTGAGGGTCTAGGACTTTATGCACAAGCAGCTCATCATCCCATCACACCTACCTATGGCAGTGACGGATGGGTTAAGATCTGCATGATGATCCATCTCACATGGTTTGGTTCCAGTATTCACAAATATCCCAGTGGCATAGGATCATATCATCCTAACAACTCACACCTACAATGAGCAGTTGGGACAAGAGAGCATTTATCTTTCTGACAAAAGCTCTTCCCAATAGAAAGGTTACATTAATGCCAGTACTCATACTTTGCATCTTTGTAAGTAAGGAACACAAGCTACTCTAAAACCATTGATGATCAACCATGCCTCATCACTCTTTGGGAAAAATACAAAGGTACCAGCCAGGAAGTAATTTGATTAAGATGGCTTAGGGTGTTTTTCCTCAAAGCTAGACATGTCCTGCTTTCACAGCTTGTCCTTTAACTGGCTACAATTTTGGTTTCAAATATCTCTTTGAACTTTATCTGATATCGCTGTCCATTTCTGCTCAGCATGGTATTTCAATGCATTATTTCTAAAATCTATCTGTCTTTCCGATCTCTTTGTTGCCTGCTAACTTTCTTTGATTCTGGCCTTTTCTCTGTTCCATCAGTTTCTCCAATCTTGAGTCTTGAAAACTATTTGTCTGGAGTTGCTATAGTACTCTAGAATGAGTGTATTGTGTGTTGTTCTGCCTCTCCGTACCCTGTGCCACCAATTGCCTGCCCCCAATCCAATATAGATAGCTTCTGATACATTTCTGTGTGGATCTATAAAGTGTCAGATGCTTTATTATCTGCATTACCCCTATTGCTTGTTGGCCTGTTCTCTCTGAGTGCTTCAGCACCACCAGTGTTGATGGCCAGATTGTGTTGTGTTGATAGCACTGTAGATAGTGCCATGCCAGATTCTGGATGACACAAAAAGTTGGTGAAGCTCAACCACATCCTACAAATCCTCAGGCCTGGTTCTTCAACAGAGCAACTCCTTACTTGGGTAAACAATGAACTACTCCCAAATTGACCACTGCCAGTTACTGGCATGTCAGCCCATGCAGCCTACCTGTTTTCCAGCTTACCACTGTAATAACTTGTCCAACCGAGACCCCCAAGTTCCCTATTCCTCCATGAAGGCAACAGTAAAGAATATATCTAGAGTAAAGGTGATTGTGGGGACGCGGGTGGCGCTGTGGGTAAAAGCCTCAGTGCCTAGGGCTTGCCGATCGAAAGGTCGGCGGTTCGAATCCCCACGGCAGGGTGCGCTCCCGTTGTTCGGTCCCAGCGCCTGCCAACCTAGCAGTTCGAAAGCACTCCCGGGTGCAAGTAGATAAATAGGGACCGCTTACTAGCGGGAAGGTAAACGGCGTTTCCGTGTGTGGCTCTGGCTCGCCAGATGCAGCTTTGTCACGCTGGCCACGTGACCCGGAAGTGTCTCCGGACAGCGCTGGCCCCCGGCCTCTTGAGTGAGATGGGCGCACAACCCTAGAGTCTGTCAAGACTGGCCCGTACGGGCAGGGGTACCTTTACCTTTACCTTAAGGTGATTGTGACATCAGCAATCAGTGGGCCAATCGTCTTCTACTGCCCTTTCCCTCTGTGTGTTGGAAAATTCTGAGCTGACAAAGGTGAATTTGGCCAGAGAGACAACTGACTAACACAGTGTGCACTTTGAGAAGGTAGGGTCATGTATTTCAGGCTTATGAATAAAAAAGGAGAAAAACCCTTCTGAATATTATGAAAAGACCAACCCACCTCTAGTCCACATTTCAATATGCGTTGCTATCATTTTGTGGGCATCCTGCCAGTAGAAATGTAATGTGAGTGCTGTATATAACTGGGTGACCTTTGAAAAGGCCACATGGGAAGATTAATATTGGTGACTGAATGCATGGATAATTATTCTTGTTGTCATTAATTATTTTACATGAGAAGGGGTGGACTCTTAGAAGTATGCAACAAAAGCCATAATGTTATAGCCTGAGGCAGAATGTTTTATAATTATAAAGCCAATTAAAATGTCTCTTACCTTCTTTGTTACCTCTTGTGGGTAATGAAGTGAGATTAAATGGATAATTCCAAAATGTACATTTTCAGAAGAAACAGATTTTCTACATGTGTTGACAACATTTTGGTTATTTTAAGGAATTACTTTATTATATATTTGACAGGTCATTGTATTTCATGGCTTTCCCCTCCCTGTCTTCCGCTGATTATATTTCAGTTGAAACTTAATCCCCGTAGATCATCATGACACAACCTTTCTTCCAGAAGCCATAATATAGTGTCTGTCAGAAGAAGAAGAAAATTCCTCTCTCTCTCTTTTTAAAGTGATTATTACCTTACCATGGAATTATTTTTTCAAATTAATTTTGGCTAATAATGTTTTATCTAGTTCTAATCGATACGAACCCAGCATTATTTTCTTGCATGCAAGATTATTAGTTATATACTGCATTAGGAAGCCTAAGTGAAAGATATGCTGCTATTGTTCTTGCTTTTCATGAACTTGACAGAAGCAAAAGATTTCCTTACTCTTTTTCTGACATCAAAAGTTACAAGAATAAGGTGATTAGGTTCATTTTCTGTTAATGAGTTAATGAAAATATGTTTTCCCTGTAAGCTTTGACACGATTTCCCCTTTGTTCTGGCAAAAGGGGGAAGGCAAATAGGGGTGCAAAGGCTGCCAGGGAGGGACAGTTACTTCATGTCCTTTTGATGTGTTGAACTGCAGAGGTAGCCTCCCATAGAGAAATGCTCAAGGGCCATTTGCATTACTTGAATTCAGAGTGCTGGCTTATAGATGTGTTGTTTTTTTCTTATTAAATCATGAATATTACAGTGGTACCTCGGGTTAAGGACTTAATTCGTTCTGGAGGTCCGTTCTTAACCTGAAACTGTTCTTAACCTGAGGTACCACTTTAGCTAATGGGGCCTCCTGCTGCTGCCGTGCCGCCGGAGCACAATTTCTGTTCTCATCCTGAACCGAAGTTCTTTTTTTTAAAATAACTTTTTTATTCAAAATTAAAACAAAACATATTATCCAGAAACATATCATCCTTATTTCTCCCCAAGAAAATTTGTTTTGTTGGCAGGCATGAGATACAGGGTCTTATCGGCTGTGGCTCCACAGTTATGGAAGTTTCTTCCAATTGACTTACACTTGGCACCTTTAGTGTAGACTTTTGAGAGGGTCTCGCTGCTGCCTTTCTTAAGCGTGTTAGCTTTCTCCTTGGAATTGCACAATTATCTGACATTGCTTTGTGATGGCTTGGCTCTTCAACTATTTTAAATAAATAAGTGAAGTAAGATGTCAATGATATTTTTAGGGTATGTGGAGGGAGAGATTTAAAATGTGAAGCCCATTTGCCCAATTGCATTTATAGTTTTTACAATTAATACCAGATTTTTAAAACTGTAAAAATTAAAAGAAGAAAATGGGGAAATATTAAAGACAAACTTATTTGGCAAATGTGATCAATATTTTTCCCCCCTTGCTGGTTTTATTGGTTGCTTTAAACTCTCTTAAAAATGTAAATTATAATATATCAGTGATTTTTATATCCTTGTTTCTTGCCCCTTGCCTGGGAACTTGTAAAAGAGCAAAATTATTAATAACCTTTGGCTGACCTGAATTGATTGGCACCGAGTCATGGCTGTGATGGGACAAAAATAATAAGGTGCAAAATCAAGTCATCACTTTGGACCAGGCATCAGCATTTTGTTTGGTCAGTTATGAATTTTTAAGGAGTGATTTGACAGCAACAGCTCCCATCCAAAGAGATGGCAGATTGCATTCTGTCTCCTAAGATATATTGCCAGAGAGAGAAGAGAGGCTGGAGTTGTGTTGGCATAGCTATGATACGAACAGTAGCCACAGTGCATTACAGAGACGTTATTGGATGGTGACAATGGATATGATATGCTTTCTGCATGGTTAATTCTTGAAAGACTCTCGTTAAATTTGAAGTGTCATCAGAAACAAAACTCAAGAAGCAAAATGTAGTATAATTTCCTGTGGGAGATAATATATTTGTCATTGACAGAATTTTGCAGCTGTGGTTCTTCTTGGATTTCTTGTTTGTTGCTAGAGGTACTAGATAAAGGCCTGGAATGTCATGGTGTGAGGGAAGATGTCTGTTAGTGAGGCTCCAGACCCTTCTTCTCTCCTGTCACTGATCTACCTCAGCTCTCGCCTTTTACCTCTTCTCCTGTTTCAGCCCCTTGAGAGTAGCTGAAATTCCCAGTTCAACCCAAATGAGCTCTTTGCCTTGGCTATTTGACGGACTTTGAGTGGAATGCCTTTGCATAACTTTGTCCAGAGGATTTATTGCATGGGTACGTTAAGTGCAAAAGAAATAGGTCCAGTTGCTTTTTGGGAGTGAGGAAAACTTGTAACAATGTATTGCTCTCTCTGCTTAATTCTTTTTCATATGGGAATAACAAAGTCCATCAAATATTAGTTTGAGTGAGTGCTTGGCTCCCATTGGTGCCAGCTCGCTGCCACATTAAATTTTCCAGAATTTTCTCTCAGAAATGAGAGCCAAGCAACTTGTTCAATGTCTGCTACCAGGTAAGACTGCTGGGGTGCAGTCGGCAAAGCTGCTGGGGGCATCAGTGGCTAGTATGCTGAGACAATGAATGTAACTTCTGAACTTCAAGTATCAAATTACTCTGCTCTTACACAGTAAATATTCATTTGAATAATGTTTGCATAATATTTTGAGAACTTCTGAATGAATAAATATTTCATTAGTTTAATGTGATTCATTAGGCATTGTTTTAAACCAGAAAAATAATCCTCAGGTTTCCATGTATTTGTCTGCATTAATCCTCAATTTCTTATTCTAGGTGTTAAATATTTCCCAACTTTTTTGAACTAATGTGAAATATTGGGCTCAGCTATATACATTTTTTGCATCATCATGGAATGCTGCTGCCATCAGTACTGGACTATAGTTAACATGATGTGGGTCCAGGCTAGGCTTCTTTAGGAGCAATCAAATTATGGATTGTTTTCAAGAGGCTAGGACTGTTTCCCTCGCAATTAGGCATTTACAACCTCTTGGACCCAGACGGACATCCTCTGTCTGCTAGATTTAATAAAACATGAATGGGAAGGGTTGAGCATAGAAATGTTGTCCAGACTCTACCAAGACCTTTGTTCACATGCTCAGGCTCCAATAGGTGAAAGTCACCCAACAAAATTGGACCAGGTAGTGCTCTGGACACCCGTAACCAATGACACCACATTAATTGTGAAGTCAAAGCTACTCCTTTGATCACCTTGCCAACAAAGGTCCGTATAGTTAAAGCTATGGTTTTCCCAGTAGTGATGTATGGAAGTGAGAGCTGGACCATAAAGAAGGCTGATCGCCGAAGAATTGATGCTTTTGAACTATGGTGCTGGAGGAGACTCTTGAGAGTCCCGTGGACTGCAAGAAGATCAAACGTATCCATTCTTAAGGAAATCAGCCCTGAGTGCTCACTGGAAGGACAGATCCTGAAGCTGAGGCTCCAGTACTTTGGCCACCACATGAGAAGAGAAGACTCCCTGGAAAAGACCCTGATGTTGGGAAAGATTGAGGGCATAAGAAGAAGGGGACGACAGAGGACAAGATGGTTGGACAGTGTTCTCAAAGCTACAAACATGAGTCTGACCAAACTGCGGGAGGCAGTGGAAGACAGAAGTGCCTGGCGTGCTCTGGTCCATGGGGTCACGAAGAGTTGGACACGACTAAACAACAACAAAGCTACTCCATTTCAGTCAGATTTTAAAAGGCCCCATACACCTGGGGGGGCACAACTTATTCTGGATAAGGACACAACAGTGGAAAAGGTTCATTACTTCAGTTTTATGACTGCCACAGTGAGTAGACCTATGTTTCATTGGCATCAATATATGTTTTTCTTTACCTGTGCTACTGCCAGCTCAAGTGTATATGAAGTAGCAGAAGAGGGCCACTGGGATGATTGTATCATCTCCATGAGTTGCCTCTCCATTCTAGGGAGCAACTAGAGCTTTGACAGAAGCACCAATTATACCAGCCAGGAAGTCCCCCCTCAGAAATCCATCGGAATCCATTAACCTCAACAGACAGTAATGAAATATTTGCTCATATTGTGGAGAAAACATTTAATAGATGGTACTCATGTTTATTTAACTAACATGCAAGGCCTATGCCTAATAGGGGAGAAACATAGGCAGCCACTCCTCCTAAGGGTCGCATACAGTTTGGGGGTAGGAGGTCAAGGCAGGTGGGAAAGCTGGACTCCTGATGGTTCCAGCACAGTTTCTCTCCTGATGTCAAAGTAACTTGTCCAGCATGGGCTACTGGTCATGTGACATTTGCTTCTTTGCCCCAGGCAGAAAACTACCTTGAACCAGCCTTGAAACCATGGTCTGATCTAGCCTGAAATTACATACAGTCAATGGGAGCATTTTTCTTACGGACGAACTTTGGAAGAATATGTTCTATTAATTTATTTTGGAGATTCTTGTTTAAGATTCGGTAATTTTATCTATTTAGTAGTGTTACAGCCTTGTACAAAGCATGCTGTCTATGTTTTTCTTGTTTCTTTTTCTGAGGGAAATAGCAAAACCCATCAAAACTTAGCTCAGTGGAGTGTCCATAATCACTGTTGAATTTATATTGCATGATGGATCTTCCTCAGAAGTTACCTACCATGCATAACTCTGGGGTGCCATGTATGGTAACAAAGCCCAGTATGTGATCTTGTGTATTGTAAATGCAAGAACTATCCTATTTCCTGAGTCTTATCAATGGAACCTTCTGTCCCTCCTTTGGAATAACCACATGCAGGGTACTAAATAGAAACTGTAAGTCATTGGAATTTCTATGTCTTGCACTGAAATCAGAGTACAGTTATTGTAATGTGAAATGTTTCTTCTCCCTCCCCCTTTATCTCCCCCTGCTCCCAGTTGCAACCATCCATAAAACAAAACAATGTAGGCAAGCAGGGAAACTCGGTGCCAAACTGTGCTTTCCAAAAGTAAGAATGATCAGCTTTACAAAACTAGGCACAACTATAATTCAGCTGCATTGTAGAAATATATTCAGAAACAAATATCCCATAGAGATTTTTTTTTAAAAAAAAACATTACCAGTAGATGCAAACACAATTGCTTGGAAGACCACTACTGTGAATTGTCTACACTGGTGTGTTTCAAACTATGATGAAAACAATGACTTTTTAAAACTAAGTTTTTGAATGTAATGTGTCTTCTGATTGAGAGTTATTGTGGGGCATTCCATTCCAACACATCAGAAAAGTTTACATGAAATAGTCTTTCCAGGAAATATGTGTAATGACTGGAGTCCTATTGCTTTCACAGGCATGTTTGGTGGGAATGTGGAAGGGGGGGGGCTTCTCCCAAAATTTGATACTCCCTTCCTAAAGATACTAGACTGGCTCCCTCCTTGTTGTGTCCCCCCCCATGTCCTGATTTTGGGGGTGAAAATGTTGGCAGGTATGCAGGGTAAGCACATACCCTCCAACATTTCTCCAATGAAAATAGGGGTATTCTACTCCATAATATTTTACTATTTATACCCTACCCTCCTGACTGGGTTGCCCCAGTCACTCTGGGCAGCTTCCAGCTTATATAAAAACATAATGAAACATTAAATATTTTTTTAAAACTTCCCTATACAAGGCTGTCTTCAGATGTCTCCTAAAGGTTGTAAAGTTACTTATCTCCTTGGCTGACAGGTCACATAACTCCATACCCTCCAACATTTCTGCAAGGAAAATAAGGACATCCTACCATAGCCTCCAACATTTATCCGATGAAAATAGGGACTTCCTAAGGGAAAGTGGGATATTCCAGGATCAAATCAGAAACCAGGACAGCTTCTGTAAATCCAGGACTGTCCCTGGAAAATAGGGACACTTGGAAGGTCTCTAAGCAGCCCAAAATTGTTGTGCACATGGTCAGGAAAGAGCTATTGGTGCCCAACCTCTGCCGCCTGAATTATTAGAGAGGACTGCAGGGTTGCAAACTCACTGTTCCTTCTTCTGAGGTGTTGAAGTTGGCAGAATGAGATTTTATTTGTGTACGAATTGTGGAATTGTGGATTCTAGGGCACCATGCCACAATTATTTTTGAATGGGCAAATGTCAGCTATTCTTCTAGATTCTGACTGTTTATTTCTGAATGATGCAATTGATAGGTGAAGAGTAACTCCATTACAACCTGAAACAGGCTTTGTCATTTCTTGTTTTCTTTTTAGTTATCAACATGTTATTGTTGATAAGACATTGTAAGTAAAGGCAACAGGGTCTAGATAGAGTTATGGAGAACAGGAGATATATATAGCCTTTGAACATTAGGCCAGGCAGGCAGAATGCAATTGATATTTGTTACTATTTGAGTTCTTTGACGGTGAAACAAATTGGTAGTTTCTCTGCCTTTCCTTTGTAAAGAGTTTTCACATGTCAACAATCATCAGATGGCACAAAGACTAAGAAAAATGATTTTTGGAAGTAGAGAAAGCAAGCAAAGATGGAATGAAGGCCTATTAAAGACTTTAGGTACAAGGCAAAGACTTTATAATCACTATCTTTAGCAGTTAGAAGAAGAGTCTTGAACAGAAGCCTGAAGCGGCTTTGTAGAAAGACGAATCGTTTTTGGCTACCATGGGTGCAAAAATGATTGTATTATTTTGTACTTTTATTGCTTTCCTGCCAATCCTGTTGTGATAACAGCCTTGCTGAATTAGGTGAAATAAGTGTATTTACCGGAAAATGGAATTATAGCTTGGATCTACTGTTACAGCTTTTTGATGAGCTGTATATAGTGCATTAAAAATGTTTTTATTTTTTTCATTCACAAGCTATTCTTGTCGTCACATGAACCACTGGTGTGGTTCTGATCTCAATTTCTTGGTCTCATAGACCATGGCTTATTGGACCAGAACAAATCAAGTGCCCATGTGCTTGCCCCTCACCTCTCTGACCTTAGTTTGAAGGGAGAACTAGTTGGCTGTGACATGGAGTGTGACATGGAGACGTGGTTTAAAATACTAGGTTATCTTTTCCATAAAGGTAAAGGGACCCCTGACCATTAGGTCCAGTTGTGACCGACCCTGGGGTTGCGGCACTCATCTCACTTTATTGGCCAAGGGAGCCGGCGTACAGCTTCCGGGTCATGTGGCCAGCATGACTAAGCCACTTCTGGCGAACCAGAGCAGCGCACGGAAACGCCGTTTACCTTCCCACCGGAGCAGTACCTATTTATCTACTTGCACTTGACATGGCAAGTCCTAGGCTCTGTGGTTTAACCCATAGCGCCACCCGTGTCTATCTTTTCCATAGCTGGGTATGTAAGGAGGGGAGAGGAGAGGAGAAAGTGTATGGGCACAAGGCTTGTTCCTGGTCTGACAAAACATTGCTTATTGGGCCATGATTATGTTTTACATGGATAGGGGTGAGCTGGGTGATGGTGGTAATCCATTCTAGAGAACTGGAAATTTTTACCATTTGAGGAGTTCAACTTCCCCCTTTTCACCTTGCTGAAAATGCCACATTTCTCTCTTTCCCTTTTCCTCTGCTGCTGTATAGAATGTAACATTTTTTTGGGGGGGGGATTCTGCTTGTGATATTACACCCTACAGAATACCATAGGGTGGTGTATATCTAGAATGTGGGAAATGGATTGAGGATTAAATCTGTAGATTTAGATCTAAACCTCTTATCCTATGTGTGTGGGAGAAATACAAAAAGAAAAATGGGCTGTGAATCCATTTTAGCAGAGTAAAGCACTTACAAGTTTCACAGTGTATTAAAACTTAAGAATTGGACAGTTATACATTTTTATCCTTTTAATTGGTGATCTGTTGACCTCCACCCCCATTGCAGAGAATGAACCACACATTTTTAGTAAGATAAACAGAAAAAGGGCTTACTTACATTTCAATGCAGGCAGCATATACAGCAAAAGTACACACAGAAAAATACTTACAGTTTAATAAAAGTTGGTAGTCTTAGCTAACATGGCTGAAAGCAGGAACCATGGCCATGCACAGCTGGTCAGCTTAGAGGCATGGTGGAAAGAGAGTCTCCTCACAGGCAGAAGAAAATATAAAGGATTGTCTCATATGGTACATAGTTCCTGCCTAGAGGAGGGAAAGGAAGTGACCACACAGAGAGGGTTTCTTTGTGAAGTTCAAGAACTCGCTGTGTACTAGTCCTTTTCTTATCTGTATTTTGTACCTTGAAAGTTGAACAGAATCTATTTCGGAAATCCATTCAACTTCCAAAATGTTTGGAAACCAAAGTGCCACTTCTGGTTGGCTTCAGGAAGTTCCTGCAGCCAATCGGAAGCCACGCCAGATGTTCGGCTTCCAAAAATGGTTCACAAACTGGAACACTCACTTCCAGGTTTTGATCGTTTGGGAGCTGTTTTGTTCGGGAATCAAGGCGTTCGAGATCCAAGGTACGACTGTATCTGTGATTTTGGCTGCAAACACCACATAGAAGGGAACAGAGTTTCTATAGAGTGTAGGCTATCCCTTTCCATGTGGAAATTAGTGCATACACTGGGCCCCAAAGCTCCCTACACAACACTAAGTTATTGTTTTCAGTCTATCTTTGTAAATATGAGAACTATGTCCTTTGTTTTGTAAAGTTTGCCTTTCCCTCAGATTCTACAGCTGCTGCTGGGTTCTCTCGGTGGCCTTGCTCTATGTTCTGCTGCACCAAGATGTTGCTGCATATGTTTTGCTGAACATATATGGCTGCTCTTCCCTTGCTGCATAGCAGGTTTGGGGAACCTTTGGCCACCCAGATGTTGCTGAACTGCAACTCCCTTCAGCTCCAATAGCCAGAAAAGACAGGAGTGCAACAACATTTGGAGGGCCAAAGGATCCCCACACCTGCCGTCTAGTGATTTAACTGGAAATGATTTTGTAGTTTTATACTATTCTTCCAATAGACCTTCAGAGTTCTGGAGAGTTCTGATTGAAAGTAGATATACAGACAGACTTGGACAAAGAGAAGGCACACTCTTTCTATTCCTTATGGAGATAGTTGAAAGATATCGGTAGGTACAAGAATCTGTACAAACGGCTTTTACTGCTTCAGCCTTATCTGTTATATAAAGCCAAGTTGCCCAGTTCTGAACTACATGTGATAATCTGAGTGAATACTAACCCCCCCCCAAAAAAACATCCTTTTTGTTTTGAAGCTGGAAAGAAGGGATAAGTTCTGCTGGTACTAAGCACTGTGCTGGAATAAAGCACTGAATAACGTGACAGGAAAGTGAAAGGACATTCTCACTTTCTCTCTGCTACAAGGAACTTAGCAGGAGGCAACTCCACAAATCCTGTGTAAGCCACATTTTCTTTATAAATGGCATCTAAACCGAATAAAATATACTGTGTGTGAAAGTAAAAGACTACAAGAAGGCCTAGCTTACATGTGGTTAGATTTCATCAAGACTGCGGTTTTTATCTGAAGCTTCTTTCAAAGCTCAAAGGTTATCGCTCTTTTGAAAGGCATAAGAAATTTGCCAATGGAAAGCAGTTTCTGCAGATGTGTAGACTCTGGTTCTGTAGGGTTGCTACCTTTTAACCTGGTAAATTGTATGGACAGTCCAGTCTGTTGGAAATCTAGATAGTTAAAAACCAAACTCTTAGAGTTGAAGTTTCACGAAAACTGAAATACAGAAACACAGACAAGCCTAAGTGTCTGAACATGAAGACTAGAGAAATTATTAGAAAGTTGATCACCTCAGAAGGGAGAATTGAGGGATACATATTCTACATGATCTTATTTAAACCAGGAATGGGGGGAGGGTTTATTCCATGTATAGCACATGTCAAACCATTTGTAATCTTTGAAAACACACGTGTGAAGGAAGAGAACTTCCACCCATTTTGTGTTGGGTATTTGGTTGTAAAACATGGTTTCTAAAATGGTTGCTTTTTGCTTTAAAGCATAGGATGGTCAAAGGTTCCCATGAGAGTTAAAAGTACAAGGGGTTGTTTTGCTCAGGAAATTGCTCACAGGGAGTCAAGGTCTATGTTCAAATGTGAAAAAGAAAGATAGAGTAATACTCTACCTTCCTTCTAATTGGCTAAAAGGTTGTCAGGGAGGAGTGCAAATAAGCTAGAAAATAGAGTGGGCTAGTCAGAAGTTTGCTTAGTTAGGAATCTGAAAAGTTGGAGTTGAGGAGCTGCAAGAGAGAGAGAAAGGGTTGGAGCACTTTGTAAGAGAGCCAGCACCCTGGAAAGTGTTAAATAGCACAGTTATTATTGTATTATAATTTTCTTTATATCACACTTTCCTCTTAGAACCCCTTAGAACCTGGACTCCAGGTGGCACACAGAAATTTAAACAAACACAGATAAAACTTTAAAGTTAACAAGAAGAGGATGGTTTTGCTGGTTTGCTTGCTTCCCTTCCCTTTCATGGTGCAGGTTAGCAGTGCCATCCGGAACCGTCTCATGGGTGTTTAAATAAATTGTGCCACATCTGTATATTACAGTGAACTATCTAACCCCAACTCTCTTCTGGTTTTAATTAGCTAAATATTATGTACTGTTCATCATGGCACAGCATTAACTGAAAGTTTCTCACTGAAACCAGGCGCACAGAGCTATTTTTCTCCGACAGATAATTGAGCTGAATCACTTATTGGGTGACTCTACATCGTTTACTGATTTAAGCTTTTACTTCCTCCACCTTTTCTTATTATGCCTTCCATGACATATCATGAATGTGCCAGTATGATATTTAATCCTGGTACACAACCTGCACAATGATTCACTTTATTCTGGTATGAGAAGGCTGGCTGTAGTCACATTATTTTGAAATTCAACTCCTGTTCAGGCATTTATCAATGTTTCATCTTGTAGAAGCCAACCATCCCCTGCTTTGCAGAAGATGGATTGGGACGTTCTGCTGGATCTCTGGGTGACCTGACATAGCTTAGCAGGCATTTCTGACTCACAGCTGTGTAATAATAGCATTAACATCCGGCACTCTCAAATTGTACTGCTGAAATGGAGGGAGATAAGTTCACTTCACTTCTGGTAGTTAAAACAAATTACTGGGCTTGGAATTCTTGAATTCAAAGCATTTGACTTCTGCACCCAGCTCCAGTTGGTGGAACGGGGTTCCCAAAACAGCAAAGTAGATCCTGTAAGCTTGATTCCCCTCCCCACTCCTAATATACTGTATGTTCTGGGTGATCCCCCTTTTTGACTAAAAAAGGGGAGGGAAAGGGATATGCGGCCTAGGTGGAAATCTGAATTGGGCTTTAGAGAATTGTCTTTCGTGGTAGCAGCAGAATGAAAGCGGGTGAAGGCAAGGCTCAGAAATTAGAACAAGGTGGGGGCAATCTTCTCTGAAATACTTACTTGTAAGGCTGATTTGTGAGATATACTTTGGTCTGTTGGCTAATTCAGGGGCTGAACCAAAAGAACCAATTTGTGTATCTGTCAGCCTGGCTATGGCTTTTTCTTCTCTTTTCTTTTCACTGAGGGCCCTTGTGGAACCACAGTGGCACCAATTCCAGTTCTGTTACATGAAATGTTCAGTTGACTGTTGATCTTGCTTAATTGCACATTCAGTTGCTAAAGTAATTCAGATTTCAGCAGGAATGCCATGTGTGATCTCTGTCAGTGACAATCTCCCTAGCTCCATTTGTGATGCCCACATTTGGCTGACTCATGCAGTCTACCTGAGAGACTCTCCCACTCAGAATTTTCTCCATGAACCACCCAATTGTACACTTCCATACTGTCTTGGGAGCTTTCTCTCACTCTGAGTCATTTTAATTTTACCATTTTTTCCTCACTACTTCTCACATCCACATAATGGGGTTGGGATAATGGCTCTCAGACCAACGTTTACATGAAAATGAGAGCAATCTTACACTGGGTGATCCTCTCAAACTACTTTGATCACCATTCATCTTTTAACCCAAAAATAGCCATCCTTTGTCACACTGGGAATGCCTACATACTTATTGTCGCATGCTGATAGGGGAGGAAAATGGATGTCTTCAAATATATTTTGAGAATAGGGCTATTAATCTCTAATCTTCCTTACATGAGTATGCAACAGATGGCACTCTGATGTCATTGGAAAGATAAAAATAAACCAGAATTAGAGTCACAAATGTTGACTTCTTTTTTTAAAAAAGCAACTATTTTTATACATATTTTGTGGGTGGGTGTGGGTGTGCATGAACTCTGGAGATGAATAATGAGGCAAAGAATGAAGCAATTTAACAATAACCCCCTTGCCCCTGAGTTGGATCAGATCCCCCACAAAACTTTGGGTCACTTCGGAATTCTTGTATTTCTGTACCCTATAACTTTGTTCCTGTTTAACTCTACGTTTCTCCAGGTCTATGGGATTTGCAGGGTGAGGCTGTCCAAAATATTCCCTCTATGCTTGACAGAGGTTGGGTTTGATAAGGCAGTGTAAAGGACAGTCTGCATATTTATTTATTTTTAAAGGAAAGGAGTTGAGATTCAATCAAATCATGGCTTAGATGAAACATAAGCAACTCGTGAAGGTGCCATCTTGTTGTTTGGGGGTGGTGCAATGGCACAAGACTTCAGATTATTCATTGTGCAACATGTTAAGAGAGCTGTGTCTGAAATGCTACTGGTTCCAGCACAGCATCATTCATTATAGAAAACGTTAGATGAACAATACTCCAGCTGCATACACACTAACCTGTTTGTAGCACAAAAGCATAGTTCTTCTCGATTTGAAATAATTCATGGTCATCCTCAACATGCTGCTTTCAAACTAGATTGATTCAAGAGCCCACCATCCATAAGAGTTGGTGTAGTTCCTTGACACATGTTTGCAACCCCTCCCCCCTTGAATATGTTATCCATGCCTTTTCCTCCCTGCACATGCCCCAGGTGAATGAAGATGGGAGTAGTGATTGTGAATTTGGTACATATCCACCTATGGCATCCTTGGATAGATGTTGATACCCTCCCTCCATTAATGGGGCCACCAGAATAATGGGTAATGAGCTTTTCTTTTCAGAATGAACCCAGTTTCTCAAGAAGCAATTTCCGTTGGCAAAATAATATGTAGTAGATTCAGATTGTGTATGGACTATGTAAAACAACCACAATTGCTTAGTCTCCATTGGTTCTAGAATACAATGTTGTGTGAATGCAGTTTTGGTATCATCTCTTTGAACCATTCCCCTTCATGGATCACTGCCTTGCCGTGGCGAAGGGGCTTGAAGAACTCAGAGAAGCTATGAACTACGCCGAGCAGGGCACACAAGATGAACAGGTCATAGTGGAGAGTTTTGACCAAACGTGATCCACCTGGAGGAGGAACCGGCAAGCCACTCCAGTATCCTTGCCAAGAAAACTCCATGGACAAAGACAACAGGCATATAAAAGTTATGACGCTGGAAGATGAGCCCCTCAGGTCGGAAGGCGTCCAACATGCTACTGGGGAAGAGCGGAGGGCAAGTACAAGTAGATCCAGAGCTGATGAAGCGGCTGGGCCAAAGCCGAAAGGACGCTCAGTTGCGGATATGCCTGGAAGCGAAAGGAAAGTCCAATGCTGTAAAGAAAAATATTGCATAGGAACCTGGAATGTAAGAACCATGAACCTAGGTAAGTTGGAGGTGGTCAAAAATGAGATGGCAAGAATAAATATTGACATCCTGGGCATCAGTGAACTAAAATGGACGGGAATGGGTGAATTCAGTTCGGATGACCATCACATCTACTACTGTGGGCAAGAAACCCGTAAAAGAAATGGAGTGGCCCTCATAGTCAACAAAAGAGTGGCGAAAGCTGTACTGGGATGCAATCTCAAAAATGATAGAATGATCTCGATACGAATCCAAGGCAGACCTTTTAACATCACAGTAATCCAAGTTTATGCACCAACCACTGGTGCTGAAGAAACTGAAATAGACCAATTTTATGAAGACTTACAAGACCTTATAGAAGTGACACCAAAGAAGGATGTTCTTCTCATTATAGGGGATTGGAATGCTAAAGTAGGGAATCAAGAGATAAAAGGAACAACTGGCAAGTTTGGCCTTGGAGATCAAAACGAAGCAGGGCAAAGGCTAATAGAGTTCTGTCAAGAGAACAAGCTGGTCATCACAAACACGCTTTTCCAACAACACAAGAGACGTCTCTACACATGGACATCACCAGATGGGCAGTATCGAAATCAGATTGATTATATTCTCTGCAGCCAAAGATGGAGAAGCTCTATACAGTCAGCAAAAACAAGACCTGGAGCTGACTGTGGCTCAGATCATCAGCTTCTTATAGCAAAATTCAAGCTTAAACTGAAGAAAGTAGGAAAAACCACTGGGCCGGTAAGATACAATCTAAGTCAAATCCCTTATGAATACACAGTGGAAGTGAGGAACAGGTTTAAGGATTTAGATTTGCTGGACAGAGTGCCTGAAGAACTATGGATGGAGGCTCGTAACATTGTACAGGAGGCAGCAACGAAAACCATCCCAATGAAAAGGAAATGCAAGAAAGCAAAGTGGCTGTCCAACGAGGCCTTACAAATAGCGGAGGAGAGAAGGCAAGCAAAATGCGAGGGAGATAGTGAAAGATACAGGAAATTGAATGCAGATTTCCAAAGAATAGCAAGGAGAGACAAGAAGGCCTTCTTAAACGAGCAGTGCAAACAAATAGAGGAAAACAACAGAATGGGAAGAACCAGAGATCTGTTCAAGAAAATTGGAGATATGAAAGGAACATTTCGTACAAAGATTACCATAATAAAGGACAAAAGTGGTAAGGACCTAACAGAAGCAGAAGACATCAAGAAGAGGTGGCAAGAATACACAGAGGAATTATACCAGAAAGATATGGATGTCTCGTACACCCCAGGTAGTGTGGTTGCTGACCTTGAGCCAGACATCCTGGAAAGTGAAGTCAAATGGGCCTTAGAAAGCACTGCAAATAACAAGGCCAGTGGAAGTGATGGTATTCCAGCTGAACTATTTAAAATTTTAAAAGATGATGCTGTTAAGGTGCTACACTCAATATGCCAGCAAATTTGGAAAACTCAGCAGTGGCCAGAAGATTGGAGAAGATCAGTCTACATCCCAATCCCAAAGAAGGGCAGTGCCAAAGAATGCTCCAACTACCGCACAATTGCACTCATTTCACACGCTAGCAAGGTTATGCTTAAAATTCTACAAGGAAGGCTCAAACAGTATGTGGATCGAGAACTCCCAGAAGTGCAAGCTGGATTTAGAAGAGGCAGAGGAACCAGAGACCAAATTGCAAACATGCGCTGGATTATGGAGAAAGCTAGAGAGTTCCAGAAAGACATCTACTTCTGCTTCATTGACTATGCAAAAGCCTTTGACTGTGTCGACCACAGCAAACTATGGCAAGTTCTTAAAGAAATGGGAGTGCCTGATCACCTCATCTGTCTCCTGAGAAATCTCTATGTGGGACAAGAAGCTACAGTTAGAACTGGATATGGAACAACTGATTGGTTCAAAATTGGGAAAGGCGTACGACAAGGCTGTATTTTGTCTCCCTGCTTATTTAATTTATACGCAGAATACATCATGCGAAAGACTGGGCTGGATGAATCCCAAGCTGGAATTAAGATTGCCGGAAGAAATATCAACAACCTCAGATATGCAGATGACACAACCTTGATGGCAGAAAGTGAGGAGGAATTAAAGAACCTTTTAATGAGGGTGAAAGAGGAGAGTGCAAAATATGGTCTGAAGCTCAACATCAAAAAAACGAAGATCATGGCCACTGGTCCCATCACCTCCTGGCAAATAGAAGGGGAAGAAATGGAGGCAGTGAGAGATTTTACTTTCTTGGGCTCCATGATCACTGCAGATGGTGACAGCAGCCACGAAATTAAAAGACGCCTGCTTCTTGGGAGAAGGGCAATGACAGGCCTAGACAGCATCTTGAGAAGTAGAGACGTCACCTTGCCAACAAAGGTCCGTATAGTTAAAGCCATGGTTTTCCCAGTAGTGATGTATGGAAGTGAGAGCTGGACCATAAAGAAGGCTGATCGCCGAAGAATTGATGCTTTTGAATTATGGTGCTGGAGAAGACTCTTGAGAGTCCCATGGACTGCAAGAAGATCAAATGCATCCATTCTTAATGAAATCAGCCCTGAGTGCTCACTGGAAGGACAGATCGTGAAGCTGAGGCTCCAGTACTTTGGCCACCTCATGAGAAGAGAAGACTCCCTGGAGAAGACACTGATGCTGGGAAAGATGGAGGGCACAAGGAGAAGGGGGCGACAGAGGATGAGATGGTTGGATAGTGTTTTCGAGGTTACCAGCATGAGTTTGACTAAACTGCGGGAGGTAGTGGAGGACAGAGGTGCCTGGCGTGCTCTGGTCCATGGGGTCACGAAGAGTCGGACACGACTAAACGACTAAACAACAACAACAACAACAACTTTGAACCATTTGTGTCCTGTTTCACAAAACCACAAGGCCAACTGACAGAGGAATAGCCTAACATCTGGAAAAGCTAATTTCAGGTTCCTCTGATATTTTCTGTAGGCCCTAGGCTTTCGTAAAAGTTGGACACATTCCTAAAAAGTCAGTGCACGTTTTAAACATTTCGCCCAATGCATGTATTGTGGGATCTTTTATTTAAGGTTTTATAAATGTTCTTTATAAAGTTCTTTACAGAATGTTGCCAATGCCTATTGATGGAAATGAAATAGCTGGAGGTATTATTGTAAGTCAGGGCTGAAATGCATTAGCAGAACTCAATTTATAATTTGTTTCAGAGCAGGCATTTTACATAGTATCTGCTTTCTTAATCCCTGCTGGCTCTTCCTAACATTGTTAGCAGCCCACCAAATGGCTCACAAAGACTGTGCAAAATAGATATTTCTCTTTTATGGGCAATAGGTTCTGATTCAATTTGCGTCTGATTTTGGTTTTGAGTTTTGTACAGAAACAGCCTACTAATAAATAGAAATTATGCCAACTATGACCCCCTTCAGTTTAATGCATGCTTGGATCTTGGAAAAGCAAGCATGAATAATAGCAATGGTCCATTCAGAAAGGCCTGGAATAATTTGGAACGGAGCAAATTATTTCCAAAACATACAAATATTCACCCAGTTTCAACTTCAACTGTCCCTTTTTCATCAGGAATACCCACTATTTCCGGTTACTTTATGTTGTCCCTCCTTTTGATGTGTTGTTATACAGTTGTTCATGTGACCTGCTAGAGTCTTGTAAATAAGAAGAGCCTGCAGGATCAGTGCAATGGTCAATCTGGTTCAGCATCCTGTCACAGTGACCAAACAGATGCCTGTGGGAAACCATAAACCTCTTGCGGTTTCCAGTAACTGGGATACAGAAGCGTTACTGCTTTTGACCGTGGAGAGAGAGCATGAAATCTGCCTTTTTCACAACTGCCACACTGGATTGACATCTTCACTGAGCTATCCACTAGGATCCCAAGGTCTTGTTTTTGGTCAGTCATCATCAGTTATCATCCATGAGCATACATGTGAATTTAAGATTGTTTTTTACACTCATGTTACACTTTCTAACATTACAGTGGTACCTCTGGTTAAGAACTTAATTCGTTCTGGAGGTCCGTTCTTAACCTGAAACTGTTCTTAACCTGAGGTACCACTTTAGCTAATGGGGCCTCCCACTGCTGCCGCGCTGCCGAAGCAGAATTTATGTTCTCATCCTGAAGCAAAGTTCTTAACCCGAGGTACTATTTCTGGCTTAGCGGAGTCTGTAACCTGGAGTCTGTAACCTGAAGCGTCTGTAACCCGAACTTTTGCTATTTTACTGCCCATTCACAACAGGGCTGCCTTCAGGTGTCATCTAAAAGTCAGATAGTTGTTTATTTCCTTGATACCTGATGGGAGGGCATTCCACAGGGTGGGTGCCACTACCGAGAAGGCCTTCTGCCTGGTTCCCTGTAGCTTCACTTCTCAAAGTGAGGGAACCATCAGAAGGCCCTCGGCGCTGGACCTCAGTGTAATATTGCATAGATACTATGGATGAGTCCTGACTTTATTTTGGAACCAGCTGTTATTGCTATCATTTCTGCTTAAGCAATTGATTGCTCTTATTATCAGTGTTAATTCGAAGAAGCTGATATTATTGAGTTTAGTAGAGTCTCCACCTGCATTTAGTATTCTGTAACTAATGTTTAGCTATAAACTGCTATGGGAATATCAGCTTGGAAGTGGGATACTGTACGTATTTGAAGAAAGACAAATGTTTGGCTTTTCCAGAATTGTGTGCAATGCTTTGACACTGTGTTTGCCTGCTGCTGACGTCTCATTTTTTGCCAAGTGGATGACAGCATGTGTCACTGATACTTGTATGATTGATCATTGCTTGTGCTGCTTGTTGTCTATGTTTCACTGTGCACTACACTGCCAGACTTAAAAAAGAAAAAAGAGCAACCTCCTCACTTCAGTTATATTAGAGGAGATGAAATCTAGGATGCCATGGAGGTACAATAAATTAAAAGTAGGAATAACCAAAGGAAGAAGTAAACAGAGAATGACTTCTCTGTTGGAACCTGATAAATTTGGGTGGATGCCACATTTTAACAAGGGGAGATTCTCATTTCAGTCTATGACCAGAGGAGGAAAGACCTCTGGGAGGAGTGCAGAAAGAAGAAATGTCATTGTGCATCTGCAGCAGCACAACTGGATGCCTTCATTTGCCCCAGCTGCAACCCAAAAATTCTCTCCCATATCCTTCTCTACAGCCACAGCAAGCGCTGTAACTCTCCAACAGTTTGACTTCACCCGCAAAGGGGGCACTCTTCCATAGTCTCCCGAGATAGATGGGTAAAACCATGTTTTTATTATAAATATTTTTATGTTAATTTCTTTGTGATATTTCATGGCAAGCAATACATGAAATAAATTAAGAAAACTGGGTGATGCAAAAAGAAAAAAGGAGAAGGAGAAGGGTGCCAAATCTGAGGAAGCAAAAGTTATGTTGAAAATTCATGGAGAATGCTCAGGAGAACTGAACCATGGAATGAATCTGTTTGTCACTCTCTCAGTTCTGTAATCTAAACCATGGGAGAGAAAAAACCCCCCCAAAAATCACATATTGCTAGTTTTCTTCTTCCAAAAAAGATGGGATTTGGACTTGATCTTCTTTTTCTGAAGTCTCAGCCTGTATGGCAAGGTAACTACTTCCCAAAAGAAAAACAACTTCCACACCTTCATTAGGGAAATGAAAAGACCACATATCACGAGGGCTTGGTAGAAACTATCCACCCTGTTTCAGTTCTTTTTTAAAAAAAATATAACTTTTATTAATTTTTCATTTAACAATATATAATCACACCATTATTATCCACTTTACCTCTCTGGCTCTTTAGAGCCTATCGATTTCCTTCCCTCCCGCCTTATGGCTGTCAAAGTTAACCTTTATGTCATAGCATTTTATACGTTTTCCAATTAAACTCATTACGAAATATCTCAAAATTTAAATAAATATAAAAAGGAAGAAAGTTTCTCATTACAAATTTTCAGTCAACCCTACTAGTGATGTTAATTGCTTACAATGATCTTTCAAATGTCATATAAATTTAGCCCAATCTTTTTGGAATACTTGATCGTGCTGGTTTTGAATTTTTCCTGTCAGCTTCACCAGTTCCCCAAAGTCCATCATTTTCATCTGCCACTCTTCTTTCGTTGGTACTTCTTGCTGTTTCCATTTTGGGGCTAAAAGAATTCAGAAACCCTGTTTCAGTTCTGTTGTTATTGCAATCCTGTTACTGTGGGTGAGATTGGTGGATAGAGCAGAGGTGTGGTTGATACAGGATACATATCGGAAGAAAGCTTAAGGGAGAATTTTTATAAACTAAGCCCAGTTTTTGAAGCCCTAGAAATGGCCCTTTTGGAGCTTTTGCCACAGCATATGCGTGGCTCTTTGTGCTTGGACAAGCAATAGTGAAACAATTTTGATTTTTGCACCATTTATATACTGCTCAACAAAAACATCACCACATGTTGAAAATGCAGATTTCAGTATGAAAACTGAAGCTCATGAGAAGTCAGCCTAGCCTTTCCCACAAAGCTGATGACAGTCTCAGTCTCAGAAATTTGGGTTATGGGCTTGAGTTGGACCTACCATCAGTTGGATTTTTATGGTGTCCTGGAATGTAATTCCACAGACGATTAAAATCTAACAAGAACTATGTTCATAGAGTAATAAAGATATCTTAATGAGCCAAAGGAATTCTATTATTAAAACTGGTGTTTAATGTGATAATAGAATTAACTGGCCCCATCATTTGACTGAATGCACAGAGCGTGATGCCTGTTGCACAGGATGTCCCCTGTCATTTCTTGTTGCATGTTCAGGTCTTGTTGCATGTTCAGCTCCCTGTAATTGGGTTTCCTTCACACTTCATTTGCTTTAAAGAAATTTTGGTATATTTTTCAGAAAGGGGAGGCTAATTATTTCACTGCATTATTGTGGATGAGAATCCCTTTGTGAAAGTTGACTAGCGACTCCTTTCTTGGGGATGTAGTCCTTGTCTGAGATGATTTAACTTATCCAACCCTGAAACTTACAAATCATTGCACATGGCAATATTTAAATGCCTCTTAATGTTTGAGGGGGTTTAATCCAGAAACACAGGAGCCTAAAGCTAGGACTAGCGAGTTGTCTGAGTACGTGGGTGCCCAGACCTTAGTCAAGTGGAAACTGGAGTAGGAGCATGCAACCTCGTCAGTCCAGGCAGGATGTATGAGGTCTCTGGGTTGACCAGGTATGATACAAACAGTGGGGACTTGACCTTTTGCCTGTTCAATAGAACAGAACATCCTGACTGTGAGAGCAACTGACCTAAAAGGTAAAGATAAAGGACCCTTGAGCGTTAAGTCCAGTCATGAACGACTCTGGGGTTGCGGCGCTCATCTCACTTTACTGGCCGAGGGAGCCGACGTTTGTCTGCAGACGGGTTTTCCGGGTCATGTGGCCAGCATGTCTAAGCCGCTTCTGGCGAAACCAGAGCAGCGCATGGAAATGCCATTTACCTTCCCACCTTCCCACCGAAAGCACTTTGACGTGCTTTCAAACTGCTAGGTTGGCAGGAGCTGGGACGGAAGCAACAGAAGCTCACCCCGTCGCAGGGATTCAAACCACCGACCTTCTAATTGGCAAGCCCTAGGCTCAGTGGTTTACCCCACAGCACCACCCGTGTCCCTTTTCAACTGACCTTAGGGGCCCTCAATTGGAGAATTCATACTCCAACTCAGGGGCATAGGAAGGGTGGGGAGGAGCTGGTCTGCCCCAGGTTCCATCATGGAGGGAGATGACAAATTATCAAGGAACAATTACTGCCCTACTAGGGCAGTTCATAAAAAACTTGTTTTTGAAAATGCCTGCTCCAAAGGTCTTATCTTACTACACTAGGGATTATATAGCTATATATGAAATTTCATGCATATCAGTTAATATCTTGACCGTCCTCCACGAAAATAGCTGTTTACTTGGCTGTTTTCCCATGTTATGAAGGCTGAAATTTCAATTCAGTGGAGCACTTACTGTCCCCAACCCTAACCCTGCGGAAAGCCATCTAATTAGACTTTAATTTGATTTTGACATGCTTTTAGGAGGTAATTTAATTATTGTTTGATTTTATACCAATGTTATGTATCTGATGTTAGCCGCCCTGAGCCCGACTTCAGCCGGGAAGGGCGGGATATAAATAAAAGTTTATTATTATTATTATTACTTATTATTATTCCTTTGTAAGAAAATATGAAATAACGTAAAACCATTTTTGCAGGCAAAAAAAAAAAAAAGAATCAATGGGGGGGGTGACAAGAAATTTTGTGCACCGGGTACTACCTGACCTTCCTACGCCTCTGCTCCAACTTTGAATTCAAGTATGGCTGTTAACAGTCTCGCTTCAGTCCAGTCAATAGTTTTATTGAAAATCTTCAAGCAGAATTCAAAATAGTTATTCTACTGTAGCACATTTAACTATATTATTATATTGTGATAAATGGGCATTTCATCCTTCAGTGAGGCCTGCTACAGTCTACCCCATGCCAGTGGTGCAAATGTAGCTCAGTAGGCAGTCCAATAGTCTAATGTTCCTCAGCATGAAGCAAGAGGCAGAAATAGTTCTATCTTTGATTGCTTGGTAATCAGATCTTTCCCCCTTTTTTGTATGTTCGTCTTTACTAGTGGAAATCTCAAAATAATGTTATGAGTTTTTTGTGGGTGTTAAACTGCATGCCAGACCCCTCTAATCCCCAGATCCAGCAAGTGTTAAAATCTAATCAAGCCTTTTAATTCCTGGACTTCCTGGTGAGGTGATGGGGGATTAAGGGGCTCAGTGTCAGATGGCAAATGGGTGGTGTCTCCTTTGTCAAGAGAAAAAGGCAGAGTTTTGAGTGGCAGTGATGTGAGTGAGAGGAAAAGCAGCAAACTGGAGAGAGTGTCAGAGCAATGTTTGATTTCTGCTTGAATCCAAGGCTGTGGCTATGGGAGAAATAGGACCCTTTTGGGGTGTTACTGCTGTGAACCCCTCCATTGCAGGCTCAGAAGGCATATATGTGTAAATAAACCATATATCATAAAGACCCCCACAGTCATTTCCAAAAGGAAATATGAACCCTGGGTAAGCTCCTGGGACCTCTGGAATCTCACACCACTCTGGGATTGGGGTGGCATGCAACATTAACATATGTCATTAAATTAATTGGCACCATCAATACTGTTTGACTGATCATAGCAACCAGCGAAGGAGAATTGGTAAAAGCAAGATGAATTTCTGTCTTCAATGGCTGTCACAGTAAATATTGTGTGGTAGGCACCCCTTACAATTGTCCTTCATGATAGGGTTGCCCTCTATTTTGCACTATCATGTATGTTCTCCAATGGAATGGGTGGAAGTATATATTTAAGATTGCCCCTTTTGTTCCTGTATGTTGTGAGAGATTACACTGGGTGGAATTCATTTGCACAAGCATTCCAGTTTTAGGGGACATGGGGAAGGAGATGAAGAGAGGAAAATGTTGTTGAGCAAGGGGAAGAACTTCTGTGGACAAGTCTGGGTAGGTGGATCCTTCTCATAGTTTCTCTGAGAAGTCTTCTATATGGAAGGATGTCCTCTACCATATTCCTTGACTTGGAATTAGTCTATAAGTTGCCATTTTGATAAGAGTGTGTGTCTGCTTGTCCCATCACATAAACATGAAGATTTCAGTTACTTCTCAAATTGAAATAATTATGCCATTACTGGTCAAATCTTCCTTTGAAAAATGAAATATTTATGTGCTGGTTATAGGTTCTCTGTCTTAGTACTGGAGCAACCATCAGCCTCACTTTCCAAAAATTAAAAATTAAAAAATCAAATACTATCTGTTTTAAAACTATCCAGTAACTTAAACTAAAAGGTGGATGTTCTTAGGTTGTTATTAGATTGAGAGACCAAGGTAAAATCTGAAAAAAAAACCCCACTATATCCGGTATATGAATCCATTACTTGGTTCAAATGCTATATCTAACAATGACATTTGCACTGTGAAAGTCAGTAGGGGGAAAAAAATCAATGTGTTTTAAAGGCCAAAATCCAGTGGTAGATATAGACCACTGAATTGAAGATCATCCTTTTAAAAGCAGATATATTTGCTATTAGAATATTGTGCAAGAAGATGCTTTTAGGTTAGCTTTCATCTTTCTATTAAAATGAAAAGGATTTCTCTAGAGCAATCTATTGAAAGAAAATCCAGTTACCTTGACTTTGAAGATGGACTTAATGATGGTGCTGAATTTAAAACTCCGAGCTGAAATGACAAGGGCAAGTTTAATGTTGTTTAAAGTAGAAATGATCTGTTCTGTGATATTTCCGAATTTTAAAATATATAGAATATGTATAATCGTGCTGTCAAGAGAATTCAAAGAACATTAGCCAGAGACAAGTATGTAAATGTTCAGATTTTGCTCAATCCACAAGCCTCAAGCAAGCTTTTCCTTGGGATTCCCTTTTCTTCTTCAAGGTGGCTGTCTCTAAAGCTGAGTAACTTTGCAATTTTTGACACCCACACTTTATGCAGTGAGTGTGTTAGCTATGTTCACAGTAGCACTTGGTGTGGACAACCCCTCACATTGAGGGGAGGCAAACCTGTGATGAACAGGTAGCGACTGTGCTTAGGAGCTATGCCTAACCAGTGCATACCCACAAGATGTTTGCAAGCATGTACTTCCCCTTCACAGTTTATTTATCTGTCAGCACGAGTACTAATATACATGTAGCAGATATGCTTGTGACGTACAGCGTGAATCGATTCCTCGACAGTTCTTGCTCCCCTTGTCTGAGCAATCCCATCACTGTTTAGGAAAATGCAGATGAGAAGACCACCTTCAAGTCTAAAAGCCAAGATTATTCTCTAAAGATAAAAGCAACCAAGGGGAAGCATTGAAAATTGGAAAATATGGCTGGGGAAAAGATGTTTGTGGAGCAAATAGAAGCTTGGATGGAGGCAAATTACAGTAGGGGTAAAGGATGGGGGGGGAGGGACTCAGCTCCCCTTTCCCACAGCACTATGGCCCTGATCTGAATTATAGACACACTCCTGCCATTTTTAAAAAAATTTATCTTCTTCTATCAAATTGGAAGAATCCTGTTGATTGGATCTCCCAAAACATGGCTAGTTTAGCCCTGAGAGGTAGCCTATTAAGAGAAGGTACTGTTAGTGGAACAGATGTGTGAACCTGTAATTTTTTGCAGGCTGTACTGAAATTCTGTCGGGGTCTATTCAAAATTTCTGTAGATGTTTCACTTATGAGGAACCTTCCTCATTTACCTCAGTTTTTACTCAGGATGGAATTCCATGACAACTTGGAGGTATACAGATTCCATACTGTCTGTCCCCAGCAAGCTTTTCTAATATTATTGGGCTTCTGTGAACTTACCTCAGAATTCCTTTGGATGATTTGTTTGAAGAAGACACTTCAAAATGTCCTCAAATTTTGCTTTAGTCAAATTTGTGAAGTCAATTCTAGGCTTCTTTTAAATCACTGTAGTCTCCAGTGGTCTATGCAAGTAAATTAGAAGACCTCATTATTTGTTGTTGAAGAAAGCTGGAACATAAATATGATAAGTACATTTAAATTTTGGGGTCCAGAAGTAATATTTCACTACCTCACTAGTTTCTGTTTACAGTCTACTTTTAATAGTCAATCTGTAGATATTTGAGGTTTAATTTGGGAATTACCCCCAATATATATATTGAGTCTCATCAACAATAGTATTTTTAATGCTATGGCTTTTTCTGGTGGCAGTAAATGGGGAGCTTTGCTTATAAATGGTTTTCTCTGAGGCCAGTACTCACATTTATGTATATCTAGATTTATCTGCACCTGATGACAAGTAATTAAATAGGTGGACTCAATACATTGAAAAACACTGCATTTCAGATGTCATGAACTGATACGAAAGTTCACACATACAGCTCTGCCAGTCATCACTTGATGGTACAGTCACAGAGAGGTAATACATGAACAGCCCTGAGGCCAAAGCATAGAATAGCAGGGTGGTGTTCAGTCAGAATTGAGAGAGAAATATTGTGGGGGATGTGTGGAGTGGCGTGAGAAGAGGAGAAACTTTTCTATAGTTGATCTAGCTCAGAAATTCCATTCATATATTCACAATATTAGTGATTTGTTATGTCTGACGTATGAAGGATGCATATATAGCTGAGATGACCACCATGTGTTGATTGGGCTGGACTTTTAATTTTTTTAAGGATCTATCCAAAATCTTGAACTGTAGCATATTTTCTGGCATGCCGGAGTACTTTTTAGATTGGAGGTAGAGCCAACAGCTAGTGGAACTTGAAATGCAAATGTGCATTGTGCAGTTGTGATGTTATAATGTATCTCATCTTGCCAGTGGGAGTGAAACAGCACAGGGACTTAGTGCCATTTAAAAAAATATATATATTATTTCCTTTGAAGCCATAAGTTTAGATGGTGCTACTCAATAGAAAAAGCAGCTTGATCCCTTAAAAAACAATCAAATACTGCTGCATTGCTCTGGAGAAAAGGAATCAAACAAAACCATTCATTTCAAGCCCAATGTGTATTTGGAGAGGTCAGGGAGGGAGAAATATCTGCCAAAGAGAATGAGCTGTAATAAGAATGAAAGCTTTTGTTTTTCAGCTGTCAGAGTAGATGTTAGGTTAGTAAATATTACAAATAAAAGGCATGGGAGCCCCCTCTCAAACAGGTAACTATCACAAAGTGGTATCACAAACATATTTATGGAAAGAACTAATTCATTCCAAATGATATTTTTTTAAAAAAATAAAAATCAAATGTTAATTTGACTTTGGAAAGGGGATCTTGTAATCTTCCCAGCCAATGTACTTATTATTAGTGGTAAGCTGCAAATCGAAATTACCATAAGTTTTTGCTGAGATCCATACCAAGCCCTTTATAGTAAAGGGAGCTGAAAGATGGCAGAACTCTATTTGCTGTGACAATGGGTTGCTATAACACAAATTCAGAAAACATGGCTAAGTCCTCTCATTGCCCATTCACCAGTGCCATTAGCAAAAGCAAGAGGTTTGGGAGTGCACCAGGATGTTGTTGAGAATAATGAATGGCTCTCCCTTTTAAAAACACAAAACACCTTTGATATGTAAAGGTGTCCTCCTTTGTTCTGCCGCTGTTCACTTTTATTTCAAAACACTCTGGCTCCCATCCAGATATAGCCATGCCCAACTATGCTTGTGTAGCCTGACACAGTGATTGGTGGTTCACACCATGCAGTGCAAACAGGGCCCCCATTCAATACCTCATGTCCAAAGATTCAGGGCAACGGAGGTGCCCAGGGCATCTAGCCTGTGCCCACATTTCCTGATCCAGCAAGGGCCACCTCTGTGTGCGATATCTCTTGTGTTGGAATGAATGGTCTCTGGCCTAGAGGTGGACAAATCAAAGAGCCCATTTTGCAAATGTACTGAGCTGATCAGAGATGTTTTCTTATGCGTTTGATGGGTTTTGTCTTTCAAACAAGAAGCTGGGCTGCTTTGTGCAAAGTCCCTTCAGTCTAGGCATTCAGATGTCGGCGCTTATTATGCATATAATCAATCACTCCTCTGTCTTCCAAGCTGGTTGTCTGAAGTCTTGTATAGAATCTTACAATGGGGATGCAGATGCCATGTTCTGCAGGGGTGGGGGATGGGGAGAGCTTCATTTGAGATCCCTTGGCTTAGTTAAATTGTAAAATTGTCATGTTTATAGTGTGTATAAACATATTCAGCCAGACAAACATATATTCAGCCGGAACTAAGTTCCGGCACCTCTCCAGTGGGTGCTATTGCCATTCTAAGAGAACAAGGGAGGCATTCATGGTGAGTTCCAACTCCTCTTTTTCTAGATATATGCCTCCCTGATTTGGGAATGCTTAAGTGAAGTTTTCTAAAGCTTCTTCCTATCTGTCAAAGCATGAGCATTGTTCTTTAACCACTGAGATATCCTCTTGAGGCTGACTGTTAAGAGTCTGAGAGTGAGACAGCGCCACTTTTCAACAAATATGCAAGCAGGTTCAACTGTGCAGTTTGCTCCAAAGATACTGTTACGCTACTTTTACAAAAGGGAGTGTAAGGTCCTTTTCAATAGATTTTTGGGTACACCTTACTCTGCTTGCAGGAAAGACACTTATGGTGCTGTTTCATAGATTCCACCATTTCCCTCCCCTATTCAGTTAAGCTTGGCCATGATCCAAAGCATGCTGAGCGGCTTCAATATGTCCATTGGAATGTTTTCCCCCCTTTTCTGAACAGTAAACATCTTTCCCTGTCATAAACGGCATCCCTCTCACAAGTTCCAAAAGTGGTTTGGTATATTGCACAGGAGTCAGCTTTTTAAGAACTCTCTCTCTCACACACACATTGAATACATGGAACTCGTTGTACGGTGTATTGAATCTTAACCTTTAAGGCTGAAATTATTCTGAGCTAAAGCACTAAAAGTGAGTATCCCTCCCACCTTTCTCCATTGTACTGATGTGAAATTCGAGGTTGGTCTTTATCAGTTCTAATGACCTCTTTAGCAACATGGTTGGTTTCTTCCCTGGTAAAATAGTTTTGGGTACTCCTATTGTCATATGAAAGCATAAGTCCTATCAGACTTGTCTCATCCAGCATTCTATTCAACCTTCAAATTGTGTCTTCTAACACAAGGCAGGTCTTATGTGGTTGTTTTGGTTTTGTGGATCAGCTCAAGGTGTGAATAAAGGAATGACTGCATGTCTCTGTTGATTTCAGCTCTTCAGAAAGCAGTGGTCTTAGCATATCAGAAATTAACTGTGAGTCAGCCATGTAGTGCTGCAGCTAAAATCCTAGGCTGCATCCAACAGCATATTGTCTGGCTCATAAGAGGCAATTTTGGACCACCCCTTTCTGCTTTGATCAGGCTACACCTGGGGGACTGTACCCAAATGAAGGTAACAATGATGGCAAGTGGCATAAGCTCAGCTCCTATTAGGAAGGACTAATGGAGCTGGCTATGCTCACCCTGGACAAAAGATGATTAAAAGGTAATATGATAGCCATTTTCAGGTCTGGAGCAAATTTATGTTGATCCAGAGGATAGGACCCAAACCAGTGAGTTTGCTGCAATAGAGGGGTTTCCGAATTTATGTTAGGAATAACTTCCTGATGGTACAAATTATCTGATAATGGAACAGACTTCCTTAGTAGATGGTGGATTCTCCTTCACGGAGGGTGTTTAAGTGGACCCTGGATGGTCATTTATCAGGAAAAGTCCAGTAATGGCTTTCCTGCATTGGCATAGGGGAGTTGACTAAATGACCTTTGATGTCCTTTTCATGACCCATTTCCTCATCATTGCTAGATTAACTTTCCAGATAGTTTTTTGATTATTTAGACAGGAACCTAATAAACTCCAAATCTAATAAACATTTAAGGTCAAAGTAGACACATGATTAGGATCTCAAGTGTCACTGCTTTGAAGGACACAGAAGTGGTGCTTTAAATCCTTTCTTTCCTTGCTCTTGCCCTGATCTAAATCACCCTCCTACCAGAAGCTACCATTAGTGCCATGAAAAACAAAAACAAACCTCTCACACACAAAAGCAGGTACAGAATTGCTAGACTCATTTGGCCTTAATTGAAATGTCGAAACATCCATATTTATTTCTTTTCTCCTTGCTTCATTTCTGTCCCAAGGAGTCCACCCAGTTCCCTCTCTCCTCCATGGTAGGTCATTGGAGGAAAAGGTTCAGATGGACCTAACTTGGTATTTTCTAGGCATTATTTCCAGCCTCTTATGAGGTTGTAAGCTCTCCTGTTGCACCACCCTCTGAGGAAATACTCCTCTACCTTTAAAAGGGGTGTGTGACAAGCAGCAGAAATGCCCCATTGATTCACAGAACTTTACTGTCTCAAAATGTAATTTTGAATGCTGTATATTCTGTGACTGTAGCATACAGCCCCCTCAATATAGCAAATAGCATTTTCAATTTCCACAAGGTGAAATTGATCATACTTTTGTATTGTGGCCTCTTCTCACATCCCCCTCTACATGTTCAGTAAATCATAGAGGGAAGTGGGATAGTACCATCTGGCCCTGCCTCCAATCTCCCTTGTCTGCTGGCACTGCCTCAGGCTTCTGCCTTTGAGCAGAGCATAACACACATGCACACACCCACACCCTTGTGTGCATAGCATTGGTTTTCGGCCAGTGTGCTGTGGCTCCCTGGGGAGACTTGAGGAATGTTCAGGGGAGCCCCAGGGGCTGTTCTTTCATTAACTTGCAGCCTGTATCTCCCTGCATGAGCTTTTTCTCTCTGAGGAACATTCAGAGGATACATGCATTCCCACTTAAACATGAGTCAAAAATGGTGCCGAAAAGGGGCGGAACAGGGAAATCCCCACTTATGTGCATCCTGTAATGGAACCCCAGTGTAAGCGGCTTCCACAGGGGAGTTTCAGAAAGAATGTGGTTGGCCAAGGGAGTCCTGGATTCAAAAAGGTTGAAAACCTGTATAGGGCCTACATATATAAATGGGAAGCTAAGCACAGTTATGATTCCAGAAGTATGCAAAGCTGTATGCATATATGTGCACACAGTTGTATATGTGCAGCACCTGCAATTAACATCCTGCCTAATGTATAGAGGTAATGAAATGGTAATGAAAAGATCCCTGCTTCTTGGGAGAAAAGCAATGACAAACCTAGACAGCATCTTAAAAAGCAGAGACATCACCTTGCCAACAAAGGTCCGTATAGTTAAAGCTATGGTTTTCCCAGTAGTGATGTATGGAAGTGAGAGCTGGACCATAAAGAAGGCTGATCGCCAAAGAATTGATGCTTTTGAATTATGGTGCTGGAGGAGACTCTCGAAACTCCAATGGACTGCAAGAAGATCAAACCTCTCCATTCTTAAGGAAATCAGCCCTGAGTGCTCACTGGAAGGACAGATTGTGAAGTTGAGGCTCCAATACTTTGGCCACCTCATGAGAAGAGAAGACTCCCTGGAAAAGACCCTGATGCTGGGAAAGATGGAGGGCACAAGAAGAAGGGGACGACAGAGGACGAGGTGGTTGGACAGTGTTCTCGAAGCTACCAACATGAGTTTGACCAAAATGCAGGAGGCAGTGGAAGACAGGAGTGCCTGGCATGCTCTGGTCCATGGGGTCACGAAGAGTCAGACACGACTAAACGACTAAACAACAACAACAATGAAATGGGGCTGGCATCTGTGATCCCACTCACCTGCAAATTTTGATTGGAAACATGAAAGGGAAAATGAGAAGAGCACTAGCATGGTACTCTTCTAGAACTACCCCTTTATATATTGCTTACAATGTCTGTGAGGCTAAGACAAGCTACTGAAGTAGATTTGGAAACAGGTATA
The DNA here is from genome assembly GCF_027172205.1 of Podarcis raffonei. Classification (NCBI taxonomy): domain Eukaryota; kingdom Metazoa; phylum Chordata; class Lepidosauria; order Squamata; family Lacertidae; genus Podarcis; species Podarcis raffonei. Next base: position 25,858,481 of record NC_070606.1, read on the forward strand.
GTTTGTGCCTAATTTCACACACGTGATCCCAAATAGAGTGTATTCAGAGGCGAATTTAGGGCAGCGTGACTGGTTCTGCCACACTGGGTGCTGAGTCTAGGGGGCGTCACAGAGTGTCACAACTATGATGTACTGTGTGAGCAGAAGAGAAGGTGAGAGGTGAGGTCCCCCTGAATTTTGGGCACCACTGAAATTTCAGAGTTCAAAGTCTATTCCTAGCATATTCTTCAAGGCTTTGAATTTATCGCAAGATATGTGATGTCCTCATTGTTAAAGAAATGTGCAGATATTATAAAGACATTAGGTCTCTCTTTCAAGGCACCAATTTCTTTCTGATAATTCTCTCATAAGGGTATAGTCTTGATTTTAGAATTGAGGGTCATACTGACCCACCCAGCATTCACATGCTATCCTGGCTCTGTTACGCTGCTGCGGTAATTGAATAAATCTTAATGTGAATGCTAGAGAGTGAATCATGCTACTTTAGTATTCCCTCCCTCCCCAATTCCCCATCCATTTTCAAAAAATAAATTCATCTCACAAAGGTTACCCTTTCGGCTTCCTTCTGTTCTTGTGTGTCTCCTGAGTGAACTTTGTTTTTATGCCCTGATGACAGGCTATACAAATAAATGAAGATACAGTAGGTGTATTTTTCTAAGAGGTTGAACTTCAGTACACACATCAGAAATGGGATAGTCCAGCTAAAAGAAATATGAAATCGAATAAATTGCCTGCTGAACTGTGTTGGCTGCAAATGTCTCTCGCAATGAAACACTGTGTCTTAGCTTTACAGGGATGTAAAGTGAGCATTTTGATAAAATCAGGTTAGGAGTGTGTGTGTGTGTGTGTGTGTGTGTGTGTGTGTGTGTGCACAGGCGTGCACACACAAAGAGAATTCAGCTATTGCCCCCAAAACCTTGCATTTTTTAAAGTACAAAAGTAATGCAATTCTGTTTAACGTATAAGATTATAAACCTCACAGGCCGTCTTCCTATCCTGGGGCTCATCAGATTATGGAGCAAGATGAGGAGGAAGGCAAACATGGAACAGAACTGCATGGACACTGTCATGCAGTTGAGTGCTCTATGCATGTCTGGAGCTTGTGATCAAATGGGATATATGTGCTGCACCAAGTCCTTAGGAGAAGGTGTGTTTTACAAATGTAAAAATTCCAAACTAGAAGCAGGCCAGAAACAAAAGGATGCAGCCTTTGTGTTAGGAGAAGGCAGGGGTAAGTAAAGGAAACCATCTTGCTGGATAGCTCAGCTGGCTAGAGCAGGGGTCAGCAACCTTTTTCAGCCGTGGGCTGGTCCACCGTCCTTCAGACCGTGTGGTGGGCCAGCCTATATTTTGAAGAAGAAAAAAGAACGAATTCCTATGCCCCACAAATAACCCAGAGATGCATTTTAAATAAAAGCACACATTCAACTCATGTAGAAACACACTGATTCCCAGACCGTCCGTAGACCAGATTGAGAAGGCGATTGGCCCGCATCCGGCCCCCAGGCCTTAGGTTGCCTACCCCTGGGCTAGAGCATGGTGCTGACAACACCAAGGTTGCAGGTTTGATCCCCATATGGGATAGCTGCATATTCCTGCACTGCAGGGGGGTGGACTCAGTGACCTGCAGGTCCCTTCCAACTCTTTGATTCTATGATTGAAGGTAGCTTAAAATCAACTCCCAGTCAACATGATCAGGAAAGTACGGCGTTGTAGTCCATTGTAGTATGTGGAATACACCATGCTGGCTGCCTCAAACATACATAAACTAATTTCAACATTTGCTATATCAATTTATAAAGAACATGGACTATTGGTGAAGCTGTGATGTGTGGAGCTGGACAGGAAGCTATGAGGACCTGAAGGGAATTGGACTTAGATGATCTTTGTGGTTCCTTCTAACTCTACGATGGTATCTCATAAATTCCAGACATTGTCAATTATTTTGAGAAAAAGAAAGCTTTGCAGCAGATATCACATTCTGATTTATTTTTCCTGTATCGAATACCGCTTCAGAGATACTGAACACGACTGAATCTGTTAAAAGCACATTAAGCACACTTACCATTATCTCAATTTTCTGACTCAAAATTTTCTATTAAAATTAGTGTGGTTCAAACTGAACGGAGAAATTACAGATGTGGAAGAGTGGATCATATAAAATTGCTTCTTTATTCATTGCATTACACGTTAACTGCATTAACATTAACTGGCGACCCAGTTAATGGGAAATGTATCCAAAAGAGATCTCTACTAGCTGTTTTGCAACTCCCTGAAGAAAGCCTTTAAATATGCACTGGTCGAAACACATTGGGCTGTTTTAAAAATAAAATCCTCCTCCCCCCCCCAGCACCATGAGACACGTCCTCTTTTAGTCTTAGGTTCAACAATGGGTGTGCTCACCCCACACTCTCTCATATACACTCATGTACACACATAGGCAGACATGTACCCAGCTCCCACCTCAGCTGGTCAATGAGTAACCAACATTCAACATACCTCACAGCCAGATTCCCATGGCTGGTGACAAGGCAAATTCCTCACTCGATGTCCCCCAGGTAACAGATTCAAAATCTGCTGTGGACTCAGTTGCACAGGATGGAAGGAAATGATTCTATTGAAGCCCTGATGTGAGTATGGAGGATGACAGGGCTACAGTTGCCACATCTCAGTCTTCCAAAGCCTGAGGCTGACTTAGTGATGTCACAAATCAGTACCTGGTGATGTCACAATTATGTGGGATGGGCCAGGGAGCATGGCCAACTGGACAAGCTGGAGATGTGAAAGCCCAGAAAAATGGAGAGGGGTGGCAATCAGACAAATGGCCTGGAGATTTATTTCATCTGAGACCTAACAGATCTACTTAGGGCGAACTGGAATTGCAAGTCCCAAATTGTGGCTTGTGTTTTAAAGCAACCAGTTGGTGGGCAGGTTCACAGTTGAGCAACAGGATGCAGAAAATTGCTGGTTACTATAAAGATATGCTCATGTGAGTGGAGAGAATGACAGGAGAGAGGAAAGAGGAAGGGGAAAGGGAAGATGAGGAGGCAATATATCAAGTAGAATTCAGGGGTGCCCAAACTTTTTTCAAAGAGGGCCAGATATCTGAAGCAGACTTTGCACATGCCTGAAGTGGGTAATAACATTAATGGAGGCTAGGTACACCCTGATAACAACCAATTAATCCTCATTTGCATAACCAACCTTTGATCCCTGTTTCAAAGTAAAGAAAGCCAATTTCTGTTGGTAAGCTTGGTTGGTTAGAGCCCAATGCAGTTCAGGTAAGGTGGGTTTGAACAGTCTCCACCTCCACCCTCACCAAACTTGGAAAAAGGGGTGGTATCCATAAATTTCTGCATGGAGGGATGAGTGAGCTATTAAATGGATGAAAACTTGCATTTCAAATATTGCAGATGAGTGAAAACAGGGGACATAAGCTGTCCACACTTTCTCTTGCCCCTCATAAGTTTGAAATAATTTTGAACTGAACTGAAAATCACTGTTACAAAAAGAGAACAGGAGTGAATTTAATTTTCCCTCTAATTTTTAGTTCATATTCCTCAGAAGTCCACTGTCTTTGTTTAAAAAATACAGTTTTGGGCCTTCCTTGGGTTTTGTTTTTTTAAAAGATGTTGTTTATTCACACACAAAATGAGATGCATCTACATACCACTTAGATATTGAAAATCTGCATGAACTTGCTATAATTCTGGATTGTTCCCATCTTTGCTTGCATATTGCCAGTTTACAGAGGTGTGGAAGATGATAACAGTTAAATGCCGGTCCTCTTGATATAGAATCCCTGTGAGGTTGAGAGGGGTGTAACTACCAACTTAAGGCCCTGAAAGTAAATTATCTCTCTTACTCCTGTTCCAACTTATCAGAGCTAAGAAAACATAGAAGGACTTTCTGAATCTCATTCTCGAGAATATTCTCCATCACTAGGTACAACCTCTTGACAATTTCTGGTCAGCGGGTTTGTGTGTGAGAAACTAGAAGGGATGGAAGGGGGTATTCTGAAGTACTGTAATAATATACTTCAATATTGTGTTGTAGGGCTTACACATCTAGCTTTACGAATCATGTTTGGCTTCTTACATCTAGTGCTATTTTGGAATATTAGCTAAGAACACGAGCCAATTCAAATTTCATTTTGGTCATGAACTCACTAGGTGGCCTTAGGCCAATGGTTTGTAAGTGGATCTGGCAAGCGGGCCAACTGTCAATCCACCCACCCACCCACCTGTCAATCACCTGATAACAGGATATGTAATGCTTTTTTTTTTTACAAAAATATTTTTGCTGTCTCTGTATGTTGTCTGCTTCCTCAAAGCATTTTTTCAGAAGTTTGTGCATATTCCTCACACCTTTTAATGTACATTTACAATGAAACTGCATCCTATACATCTACATATAGGGTGAGTCCTTTAAAAAAGTCCCCGTGGATACAGAGTACACATGTTCCACGGCGCCTCTTTTAAAAGACTCACCCTGTACAGTGTGCACATACACACAAATGCATGCACATTTTCTATAACTTTTGTGTGCAATGAAATCTAGGTCCTTAAATGACCTGGGAAAATTGCATTGAGGTTCAGACTGCTGCCTCTTCCATCCATACACATCCATACAGAAAGAGTAGGAGAAAGATCCTCTGGTGGTTTTCCCCTAGTGATAGGACTTCCTTTCCTTAGAGGAAATCCTTGAAGGATTCCTCTCCCTTTTCCTGAACATTGCTAAAATGAGTATGTGACCTTCTGTTTACACTTTCTCTTCAGTGTTACTGATGCTGTGAGACATTGTAGCATGATGACTTGTAGTATAGTAATCGTAGTATAGTTAGCAGTCTTTTCAACAGGTTGGAGACTAAATTGATCAGCCAGAATACCACATTAATTAATATTCATATGAATGTAAGAGTCGTGTCATTTATTTATTTATTTATTTATTGTATCTCTGCTGCTTTGGTTTTTTTTAATAAAAAAATCCAGAGTTATCTGTTTCATAGAATGACATTCAACACTATTGCTGGGTAGCAGTTTTACTTTCCAATTCCTAAACAACCATTGTCTCTTCTGCATCTTAGGTTTGGAAACAATTATTTGTTTGCTCTGATTAGCTGCTATTTAAAAGCATCGTTACTTCAGCACATTGTGTAGCTGTAAAATTTCCCAGATCGCCAAAGGAGCTATAGATCTCAGAAAGGTGTGTACTGTGCAATACAACACAATTTCTCCTGTCTGGCTCTCTCATGATGGATTATGACTGGTGAATTAGAGGTCTGATTTATTGTGGGTCGGTGCATTGTGGGCAATGGTTCGTAGTGGCCATGATGTACCAGAAGCAGAGTTGATATAATATTTTAAAATACTGTTTTTCTCCAACTGTCTCCTTCCTGAACATCTCATTTGTATTCCTTCCACAGAGGTGACATGATTATGTTGGGATTGAATCTGCCAGGATCTTGTTTGGAGTGCTAATCATATTTGCTGGTATCTTTTCATTAGCATTTTAACCATTACTTTACATAATTTACCTTCTAAACAGTGTTGATTTTTTTTTTAACATGACATTTGATGGGCTGCATTAATTGATTGAATTAATTTCACTAAAATAAAAAAAAAACACAGAAATGAAAGCATTAAAACAAATATGTGTAAAATGTTTACTGAACATAGATTTAAAAAATAGAACTGCAAGGGATTGGCTCACTTGTTGAGCATGTAAACCAAACATCCCAAAAGACCTTACAAAAGATGAATCATAGCTTAATAACCAGAGCAGGCTGCTGCTTCTATTTTTGCCGGTCCCATATTTAGATGTATAGCAAATGAATCCAGCTATTTCTCCCTTGAGGCCTTATTTATTTATTAAACTTAATATTCCATATTTTATCCCAGAACCCCAGAGCAGGCTAGAACAACAAATACATAAAACAGTAATGAAAAATAATTTACAATCAATTTCTATTACCTGAGGAAAGTCCCATACCTGTGGCAAGGTATTAAGCACTCTGATCTCTAATGAATAACTTTTTATTATGAATGGAATTTTGGATAAGCTTGCATTTCCAAAACAAATTATAATTCTGTTCACTTTTCAGTACTCATGTCTAAATCTGCAAAGCTTTCTGAGGTCCAAGTAAACTGGAATGCTTTCCTTTTGATCTTGTAACATTCCTGATTTTATTTTTTATTTTTTTGTATTTTCCCATGCTTCATAACGTTACTCATTTCCCCTCCACTAATGAAGGCACCGTGTTTAACTTCTAATGCCAGAATGATTAAAATGGATTAGCAGCTAATCACTGCTAAAGATATCCATCCCATTGAGGGAGACTGCGACAGAAAACCAGCGAATTACAGCTATCAAGAGATTCCATTCTTTCACATGTGGCTTGAATTGGGGAAATGGGCTAGGAACATGGAAAGCTACCACCACACAACCTGTATCTAACTTAAGAGTTTTCTACATTGAACTGGCAGTGTTTAAGGTAGGAATCATTTGCAGCCATACCTGGCGACACCAGCAATTGAACCTGAAAGCTTCTGCATGCAAAGCAGATGTTCTACCACTGGGGTACAGCCTGCTTTCCCAGGGTTTCTAATTGCAAAACCACTATTAATTAGCAGACCAATGTTGGGATGTTTGTGCTAACATCTACACATTCTTTATGAATGGCCACTGTTAATCATATAATTGCAACTGCCTGTGCTTTCTGCATTTCATTTCCCTCTGAGATCAGTGCTTACAATTTCAAGCTCCCCCATGTGTATTTATATCAGCAAATTTGTATGCATGAGGCCTCTAGTCTACTTTTGCCGTGATAAATTTGGCAGTTGCCCCAAGACTCTTTAGTAACAACAGCCTGTAGTCTGTGCTGCATGAGTCTAGTTTTACAGGAGGGGTGCCCAGAACAAGAATCTGTGGAGTTTGGAACTGACAGGGTCAAAACTCCGTGGTGTCCTGTATCTGGGAGGAGGAGGAGGAGGAGCTTGTCGCAGAGCAGTGAGTCACAGCGTCTCTCTGCTTTCAGACTTGCTTTCACTTCTGCCTGAGAAGCAGCTCAGCTCAGAGGCTGCGAGTGTGCTTTTGGAGCACGGCTGAGAATGTCACCAAGTTCCGATGGAGTGTGACTGATTTATGGCTTGTAAATAAACGCTTCTAGAGATAAGAACCGAACTGTCTCTGGACTTGATTTATCCCTCATCTCACACGGACACAGGACCGCTGCTACTCTGCTCTCCTGCCAGGTCAGCTTCCGAGCAGAGCGACGCAAGGGAAGCGTGACTGGACGCAGGGGTTTTATTACCCGCAAAGGTTATGGAGTCCAGTCCAGAAGGAGCCGGCCCCACCCATGCATGCTACTGCTCAGCTGAGTGAGAGAGAGCAGAGAGAGCTCTGCTTCTTGAAAGCAAGTGTGGACGCTTTGCTGTTGCCCCACCTGGAGGGCGTTAAATCGGCTCAGGCCGCCTGGCAGGTGCTGAGGAGTCTGTGCGAAAGCTCAGCAGGAGCCAAGGGCCGGGAGGAAGCCGAGGGCCATGGGAGCAAGCCTCAGGCCGAAGTGGGAGCCAGACCAGAGGGGGCTAGAGGACGCCCAGAATGCCCAGTGGGGGCTGGGACTGTGCTGGCAAGCTTTTGCAATGCTTCGACACGTCTGTGTGATGGACTGTGTGCTGGAGAGCGGCTGAGAGCTGTGAAAGAGGGCACAGGCTGCACCCCAAGAAGCAGTGGGGGGGCAGGCCAGGCAGGCCATTCCAAGAGCTCTGAGAAAGCGAAAGGCTTCGAAAGTTGTTTGTGCTTTGAGACGACGTCCAACAGCGCTGGGAAGCATCCGCTAGAGGCCCAGGCTGCCAAGGACACCGGCTGGAGTGGAATGTCAACAAAGCAGGTTCCCGAGGCCAGTTCCCAGCAAAGACGTGGGAAAGCAGCAGGCCAGGAGAAAAACAAAGACAGGGCGTCTTATCACCTCACAGCTGCGATGGCGTCTCTGAGAAAAGGCAAAAGCCTCAGTCGGGGGGAGGCTGTGGCCATGGCAACCGATGGGAGTGCGAGCAACGCCACGGCATCTTTGGAAGACAGCCAGAGACACTCTTTATCTCTCGTGGTCGATTCAGGAGCTTCGCATTGTCTGGTGACATCTAAAGGGCTCCTGAGGAACTGCAAGACAGTTAAAACTGGACGCTATGTTACCTTAGCAGATGGGTCTCAAAGACCACTGACTGAATCTGGGTTTCTTTATTGTTCTTTTATAGATCATTGGGTGCAAGCTTATGTGGTACCAGAGCTTGCCCACTCTCTTTTAAGTGTGCCGGCTCTTATGGCTGCTGGGTTCGATGTTCTGTTCTCTAACAATCTGTGTTCCTTCTACAGGGATGGGAAGAAGATCTACAGTGTCGAGAGAAAAGGCACACTCTTTCTGGTGGAGATGCCCATTGAAGATGGGGCTGGTGGGAAAATGGGGCTGGTGGAAAATGGGGCTAGTGGAGAGTCCATTGACGACGCGCAAGGGCAGTGCGCTAATGTCCCACCACACCATGATTGTATACACTTATGGCACAGGAGATTTGGGCACGTAGGGTGGTCATATGTGAGGAAGGCCACAGGCAACACCATTGGGTGCAGGTTCAAAGCATGTGACAAATACCTAGATTGTCAAGCCTGTAAGCAATCAAAGGTCACAACATGCTCATACCCCAGGTCTGAGAGGAGAACCAGTAAACCCTTTGAACTTGTCCATGCAGATTTGTCGGGGCCCATGCCGACACCTTCGTTAGCTGGATCTAAATGGGTTTTGCTTCTGGTTGACGATTTTTCTAAACATTCGTGGGTTTTTGCGCTGCAACAGAAGTCAGAGGCAGCTGCACTGATCAGGGATTGGATCACAGCGGTAGAGCTACGGTTCTCTACCAAGGTGATTTCCTTTCAATCTGATCGGGGGGGGGGAGTTCACAGGTTCTGCGCTGCAATCGTTCTTCAGGCAGAAGGGTATCAGTCATCGACTGACGGCCCCCCACTCTCCGCAACAGAATGGGGTTGCAGAGAGAAAATTTCGCACGCTACAGGAGTCAGCGAACGCTATGTTGGCAGACTCGGGTCTGCCACAGCGCTTTTGGGCTGAGAGTTATAGGACAGCATGTTTCCTGCAGAACAGGGTGTTCAATTCCAGTGTAGGGGACACACCGTACTTTCTGCTTCACCGGAAGCAGCCGAAAGTAGGTTTTCTGCGCACTTTTGGGTCTACGGCTTGGGTTCTCATTCCAAAGGCCATGCGCAGAAAAGGGGAGCCAAGATCCAGGAAGATGATCTTTGTAGGCTATGAGCCGGGTTCAAAGGCGTGGCGCTTTGCATACCCTACTGGCAACCAGTCCAAGCTGCTTATTAGCGGCAGTGCTGAGTTTTGCGAGCAGAGTGGGTGGAAGCGTCTTCACGGGAATCCGGAAGTTCTGATAGACTCAGATGAGGAAGAGGAGGAGGGTGAGGCTGAACCTGTTGCTGAGGTGCACAGTCCACAGCCACAGAGTCCAGAGCCGGGATCTCCAAGGGAGAGGCTCCGTATCTCTCCAAAAGGGAGTCCCAGGACCCCTCCACAGGTCTCTGTCAAGTCTGAGCTAAGGAGTGAACCATCCTCGCCAGCAGAACCAGCTGTTCGCCCTAAACGGCGCAGCAGGTCAGAGGGGGATGATTCTGACATAGAGGATAGGAGGGTTGATCCAGGTGAATCAGGCGCAGTTCCAGAATTCACACTGAGGAGGTCAGCAAGATCAACCAAAGGGAAGCCACCTGAAAGGTATGAAGCCACGAGTGTCTGGGTTGGTGTGGCTAGATGTGAACCTGAATCCTTTGAGGATGTTCAGAAGTTGCCTCGGGAAGAAGCCAGCAAATGGCATGAGGCGATGCAGAAGGAGATGAACTCAATGGAGTCTCTTGGAGTGTTCTCACTCACACAGCTGCCGGCTAACCAGCAAGCTGTAGGCTGCAGATGGGTTTACCGTCTTAAACCCACAGAAGCAGGAGAACCACAGTACAAAGCGAGGTTAGTGGCCCGTGGATTCACACAGAGAAGGGGTGTCCACTTCACAGAGGTTTATTCGCCGACCTCAAGGGCGGAGACTTTGAGAACGCTTTTGGCGATAGCAGCACAGAGAGGTTGGAAGGTGAACCATTTTGATGTAGATGTCGCCTACCTGAACTCAGATCTCCAGGAGGAGTTGTACATGCTTCCTCCTCCAGGGTTTGAAGTCAGTGAGCCAGGCGTCGTGTGGCGGTTGCACAAATCCATCTATGGATTACGCCAATCTGCCAGGAATTGGAATATGTGCCTACATGAAGCCTTGGAAGAGCTAGGTTTTAAGAGATCTCTTGCAGACAGTTGTCTTTACATTAGAGATTCAGGCTTGCAACAGCAAGTGGCTCAGGTGTTTGTTGATGATATCTTGCTCATGGCACGGACAAGTGAACAGGTAGAGAAGTTTGCTAAGGAGCTTGGAAAGCGGTTCAAGCTGAAGCAACTTGGAGATGTCAAGTCCTATCTAGGCGTAGAGATCACAAGAGCAAGTGATGGAAGCTTTTTGCTTCGCCAGAAAGGTAAGATTGAGCAGTTGCTTGAGAAGTTCAGGATGTCTGATTGTGCAGGTGCCAGATCACCCATGGAGGCTGGTTACGTGAAGGAGTGTCAGCAAGTAGAACGCGTGGTGTTCGAAAACACTGAGCTCTTTCAGTCAGCTCTGGGTAGTCTGTTGTACCTGTCACAGTGGAGCAGACCAGACATAGCGTTTGCTGTCAATCTGCTCAGTAGAGAGGCTTCAAGTCCTAGTGTGCAGGCCTGGAATGGTGTTAAGCGGGTGCTACGTTACCTGCAAGATACCAAAGACTTTTGCCTCAAGATGTCAGCTGAGGGCGATGTCAAGCTGACCGCCTGGGTGGATTCGGATTGGGCTAACCTTGAGGACCGCAAATCAGTGTCAGGCCTAGTGGTGAAGTTTGGGGACTCAGTGATTGGGTGGAGGTCCCGGAAGCAAAGTCTCATAGCGCTTTCATCTACTGAAGCTGAGTTCAGTGCGCTATCAGAGGTTTGCAGAGAACTGGAGTTCTATGTGTGTTTAGTTAAGGAAATCTGTGGAGAGGATTGTCTGCCCGTTGTGGTGCATGAAGACAATCAACCATGCCTCAAATTGGCTGAGACAGGGCAATTCAAGGCGAGGACCAAACATTTAGACATACGTTTCCAGAATGTATGTCAGAGCGTTCATGAGGGGCTAGTTGCTCTGAAATACTGTCCCTCAACCAAGAACCTCGCTGATGGTTTCACAAAACCGTTAACCTTCCAGAAGCACGAGGAGTTCTGTGAGGGTCTGTGTATGGGGAAAGCATTGATGGCTACTGTCCCCAGGACAAGAGGGGGTGTGGAGTTTGGAACTGACAGGGTCAAAACTCCGTGGTGTCCTGTATCTGGGAGGAGGAGGAGGAGGAGCTTGTCGCAGAGCAGTGAGTCACAGCGTCTCTCTGCTTTCAGACTTGCTTTCACTTCTGCCTGAGAAGCAGCTCAGCTCAGAGGCTGCGAGTGTGCTTTTGGAGCACGGCTGAGAATGTCACCAAGTTCCGATGGAGTGTGACTGATTTATGACTTGTAAATAAACGCTTCTAGAGATAAGAACCGAACTGTCTCTGGACTTGATTTATCCCTCATCTCACACGGACACAGGACCGCTGCTACTCTGCTCTCCTGCCAGGTCAGCTTCCGAGCAGAGCGACGCAAGGGAAGCGTGACTGGACGCAGGGGTTTTATTACCCGCAAAGAATCATCACCAGAGGCATATTTAGGGGAGTGAAACTGGCTTGTTCACACTGGGCGCAGAGCCTTGAGGGTGCCACAACTGTGATGTAAAATGGAAGGCAAGAGGCAAGCGGCACCAAATTTTTGTGTTTTACAGGGTGCTGCTGAAATTTGAGACCCCAAGGTCCACCACTGTCATTGCTGATAGTGAAACTACCCCCCCATCACTGTGTTGACATCAAAATACCAGGAACCCCATGCTGCAAGGGGTGATGCTGGGAACAGGCTTCATTGTTTGGCCCTTGAATGACAACAGAGAAGTGGGCGATATAAAGAGTTTCCTTTTTAGAGTTTTCCAGAGTGCCAAGGGTGAAGTTCATGATAATTCCAGGCTCTAAGAAACTAGACAAAGCCATAAGCCATTGCTAACCTTCAGAGCTGTGCTATTGGTTCTAGCCTTGAAGAAAGGAACTTGGGCTTCCTCCATTATATTCCTTGTCCTGAAAAATAATGAGGATACTGGGTAAAATTTGGACCCCAGGTGGCTGAACAAGTTGATGGAGTACAAATGGTTCAAAATGGAAGCTCTGAAGGCGATCACCAAATCTATTGATCAAGGTGACTGGATGGCAACAAGAGAACTGTTGGAAGCGTATCTTCATAACCCATTCAACTGGAGCCACAGGATTTCTGGTATGGCAACCAGTGTTACCGGCACAGAGCTCTCCCCCTCATCTCTGTCCTCACCTCTGACTCCAGGGTTTTCACCAGTTTCTTAGTAGCCCTGATGGCTCATCACAGGACCCTGTGGGTGCAGGTTCCATTCCTGTCTTGATGACATTCTCATCAAGGCCCTGTTGAGGGGACAGCACAGAAGAGAAGTCCAGGCTCCACTATCCTGGCTCAGGACACATGGATTTGAGGTGAATTTGGAAAAGTGTGAACTGAAACCCATGCAGAACATTGTCTACCTTGGGGCCCAGATTAATGCTCACTAGTTTCACATCTGTCTCATGCAGGAGTGAGTGGACATAATGTATATCCCAGTAAAGGAAGTGAAGTAGTCAGAGAATTTAGACAAAGGAGATGGTGTTGGACTTTCGGAGGAAGAGAGGAGAACTAGCCCCGCTGTACATTGGGGACGGCTTTGTGGAGAGAGTCTCTTCCTTTAAATTCCTAGGAGTTTATCTCAGTGAAGACCTTACTTGGAAAATAAATACAACCCAGGTGGTTAAGAAAGCCCAACAGAGACTGCATCTCCTCAGAGTATTGCGGAAGAATGTCAATCAACATTTGATGATCTCCTTCTACCAGTTAACCATAGAAAGTGTACTTTCATACTGCATGGTACGCTGTTTGACATCATCTGATATGAAGTGCCTACAGAGGGTGGTGAATATAGCACAAGATATTATGGGCTGTCCCGTGAATCCGCTGGATGAAATAGTGGAAGAACGTTGCCTCAGGAGAGTGAAGAAAATTCTCAGGGATGATTCATACCCTGGCCGGCACTTTCTTGATCTCCTGCCCTCAGGCAGAAGATATAGAAGCATGATTAGTCACACCAACAGGGTAAAGAATAGCTTCTATCTGTGGGCTGTTAGGCTGCTGAATGAAAAGATAACAACAGGGCAACTGACTTTCGGGTTTGGTGGGTGTGCATCGGTAAATGAGGGGAATTAAGACTAAGAGAGCTGAGTGGGGGGTGCTCGTGTAATCTCACTGTACACAAGTTGTACAAGTGACAATAAAGTATTTCAATTCAAATTCAGTGTGGACTTGATGGAACTTGTGAAGCTCGAGGACATACTTGTCTCCTGACAGGACTTTGTGAATCGGTTCCCGTTTCACACTCACCCTCCACCACACATTCCCCTACCCTTTCAATTTCTGACTGCAGAATCACACAGCCTACCCATCCTGACAGAGACAAGTCTGAGGCATTCTGGCTTGAATAAAGTACTATTAATTCCATGCGGATTTAATTTCATGCATGGAAAGTGTAACACCACAACATCTTGCTTTTGACTGACAAAGCAAAAGTTGTGCCACACTCCTCTCACTACCATTCTGAATTAGAGTGCCTGTTTGCTGAAATAACCATCTACAGAGGGCCGCAGTACTTCTAAGAATGACATTTCAGTATTTGAAATGCAGGCTGACTGCTACACAATTGGCTACAAATTGATGTCAGAGACAAGAAAAGAACTCAAAAAGGATCTTTTTATGTAAGGCTGGCATTTTCCTCCATTATAATCTGCTGGCCTTTCTCTAGTAAAGGTTCCATTTGCCCATGCCTTTAACTATTCAGAGATGAAGACCAAGCTATTTTTTTTAATCTTTCTTGTTGTCAGGTTGACAGAAAAGGATGAAGGAGGTAGTATGTCTTAGAACCATAGGACTTCACAATATAAAGGTGATATAACGACTCTGCTGAGGTTCGCATGTTAAATATTAAACATATCTTCCAAATGTAGTTCAGCAAAATCAGTCTACATATACACAAGCCACTTCACAACTGTTTGTTGCACTAATACCACCACGAATTGCTCCTGAATGGAGAAGGGGACAAGACTATGGAGAAAAGTGTTTGATTCTCAGTGATGAAAACAGAAGAAATGGGGTAGGTTGAGTTTCCACTTCAACGGTATTGTGAATATACCTGTAACATTCTCCCATTGGAGTGAACCCCTGTGGCGGGGGGGAAGTACAGTACTTAAGAATACTACAGTCAAACCTCGGTTGTCATATGTAATCCGTTCTGGAAGCCCGTTCGACTTCTAAAACTTTTGACAACCAAGGTGCAGCTTCCAATTGGTTGCAAGACCTTCCCGCACTCAAGCGGAAGCCGCGTCGGACGTTCAGCTTCCGAAAAATGTTTGAAGACTGGAACATTTACTTCTGGGTTTTTGGTGTTCAGGAGCCAAAAGTTGTGGTTCGAGGACCCGACCCCCGCCAAGTGAAATGAATACGCAAGGACACGTGATATAAGGTTAATGGGCAAGAATAGGCCAAAAACATCTGGAGGGCCGAGTTTGAGGAAGCCTGCAATACAGTGGTACCTCGGGTTACAGACGCTTCAGGTTACATACGCTTCAGGTTACAGACTCCACTAATCCAGAAATAGTACCTCATGTTAAGAACTTTGCTTCAGGATGAGAACAGAAATCGTGCTCCGGCGGTGCGGCGGTGGCAGGAGGCCTCATTAGCTAAAGAGAGCCAGTGTGGTGTAGTGGTTAAGAGTGGCAGACTCGTAATCTGGTGAACTGGGTTCAATTCCCTGCTCCTCCACATGCAGCTGCTGGGTGACCTTGGGCCAGTCACACTTCTCTGAAGTCTCTCAGCCCCACTCACCTCACAGAGTGTTTGTTGAGGGGGAGGAAGGGAAAGGAGATAGTTAGCCACTTTGAGACTCCTTTGGGTAGTGATAAAGCGGGATATCAAATCCAAACTCCTCCTCCTCCTCCTCTTCTTCTTCTTCTTCTTCTTCAGTGGTGCTTCAGGTTAAGAACAGTTTCAGGTTAAGAACGGACCTCCGGAACAAATTAAGTACTTAACCCGAGGTACCACTGTATAGCATTTGGTGATTCCATCCCAACCTACATACTTAAATTCACATTTCAACACTGCAGAATATATTGTGACACCTTTAAGCTGCCTTCCTCAATCTAGTGCCTTCCAGACTTTTGGGCTACATTTCCCATCAAACCCAGCCATTATAGCCAATGCTCTGGGATGATGGGAGTTATAATTCAAAACTTCTGAAGAGCTCCTGGCTGGGAAAGGCTGCCTTAAAGTCTAGCAGGTTTGTTGTGGCATAAGCTTCATAGGCTAGAACCCACATTATTAAATACATCTGCTGAAGCGAGTGCCAGTCCATGAAAACTGAAATCACACACACACAAAATATTGGTCTTCAGGGACCCATATGACACTTGGCTGTTTTGAGTACATGTCCTGGTGTCTAGAATTTGTCACATTTAAAAAATGGAAATTCTAATGTATGGTAAATTTGGAAAGTATAATATTTCTGATGGATATCCTGTTTACCTTTCAGTTTTTGAACATTTGTGTGCTTTTGGCTGAAGGGAATTACAAATCAAACTAACTATATATTGCAATGGGACTAAGAGACATAGCTAGATTAAAAGGGGGGGGGAGAGAGAGAGAGATAATCGCAGAAGACATCCATCAAGTTTTCCTCACAACAGTATTGAAGCTTCGGACTGAGCAAAAGTTTGTGAACAATTACTCTCTAAACCCATTATTATCACACCATGCAAAATGCAAATTTTGATCATTATGTAAATTTGCTGGTTGGTGTAATTTATGTAATTCCAAGTACTTAATGAAGTGATTTTTATTCCTGAGCAATGGTGTAGGCATTCTATTAAACTCTTCTTAATCGAGAACTTCTAGGGGAGCTGTTTTACTGGGTTTTCTTTAAAGTCCACGAAGAGTGGAAAATGTAACAATTTAATTTTATCTGATTTAGCGTGTTACTTGAAATAACTCGGTATGTAAATATTATGCAGCCCTGCCCCCTCCCCAATGTAGTTTACATAGTGAATGTTAGCGCTGGCTGATTTTGCTGTTCTGTAAATGCAGGGACTCTATTGTAGTTGTTTTTGTGTGTGAACACATAGAAGTGGACACAGGGCTTTCCCCCCCAGCTGGAACTCACTGGAACTCAGTTCTGACAGCTCTCAGGTGGGGGCCATTGCCATTCTAGGATAAGGTTACCAGATTTTTTTCCAATGAATCCGGGGACACTTTTTAACTTCTGTAGGAATGATATGAATTTGTCAGGGGACTGGTTAGTGAATCCAGGGACTGTCCCCGGGAAACGGGGACGTCTGGTAACCTTATTCTAGGAGAACAAGGGAGGCTTTCGTGATGAGTGCTTTTTCTAGAAAAATACAGTGGTACCTCAGGTTACATACGCTTCAGGTTACATACGCTTCAGATTACAGACTCCGCTAACCCAGAAATAGTACCTCACGTTAAGGACTTTGCTTCAGCCTGAGAACAGAAATCAGGCTCCGGCGGCGCGGCGGCAGCAGGAGGCCCCATTAGCTAAAGTGGTGCTTCAGGTTAAGAACAGTTTCAGGTTAAGAACGGACCTCCGGAACGAATTAAGTACTTAACCCGAGGTACCACTGTAGCACTGAGCACACATATACATGGCACTTGGACATCCAAGTTGTTCATGGAATTTCAAGATTTTCTTCAGTGTGCCTGGGGCAGGAATTGCGTACATGAAAGCTTTCCCGATACAGACAGTATGTCTTGAAGGACATTGTCTTAAGCAAATGAATGAAAGAAAAATACAGTCTGCAGTAGCATCATACCCCCAAACTGAACCTTCTGTTCAGGTAACAATGGATCCTAATTCGTTCTGCACAGGAAACCCAATGGTCACCATTTTGGTTTTCCTTCATTTTCTTTTTGGGGAAGAAAATGTGCATCAGTTGTTGTAAGTCTTCCTTGCTATCTGATATTTGAAAACAATAGGGCACAGAGTTCAGTGTACACATCAGAGCCCCCAGAATTCAGCCACAGGGTTGTAAGTATAGACTTCAGCCAAATAATTCATTTATACGCACCATGTTTTCTGGTTTCTCCAAATACTGCCTTGTCCTGGAGTTGATAGGATTCATAGTACAAAATCATTTGCTTTCATAATCATGAAAATGTACTGCTCTTAAGGAGATGCAGCTCATCAGTGCTATATTGTTTTCCTTTTAAAATATCCCCTTGCTTCAAAAGCGAATGGCAGTTCATAATGTCGAGAATACCTTTTCCCGACCCCCTTCATGTTTTTCGGATCAGGCTCACAGTTCAAGGATGGTACAGCAGAATTATCTAAAGGAAGCTTTGATCTCCAAAAAGGTTTGCTTTTGATGATACTCTTCTTTGAGAAAATGCACAGCCATTTGCATAGCCCTTGTGATAGATGAGGCATATTTATTCATTATTTGTCTTCACAAGCATTCATCCCAACTTTGCTCTTCCAGTAAAACTTTAAAATATTCTGCACTTTTGCTCTGCTCTCATACTCAGGGGAAAAGAGGCTGGTTAAATGCAAGTTGTGGTCTTGGAAAGATTTGGAATGTACATTTCCCAGGTGAGCAATATGGCTTTTTTTTGCTTCTTTTTTTTACCGCTAATAGGAAGGCTTCACCTTTCTTGTGGAGAATAGTTGGGAAAATTAAGCTATAGGGTTGTTGCTATTAATTTAGACACTTCACTTTTTGTCCTTTTTGCTGGATCTGGGGGGGGGGGAATGCTAAGATCATATTTCCCAATTAAGATGCACAATAGCCTTCACACAGTGGCCTGCAGATTTATGAATGACCATTAATGTCATGTAAAGACAGCAGTTGTATGAAAGGGTTTCTTCACATGAGTCCTATGTGATTTGGATGACAATAGTGACCTCTTCCTGAGTTGCTGCAGTCATGGAAATCAGAGCGGCTAAGTATGGAGCCCCAGTGTGGGGGCACCATTTCATACCATGACTACCTCCACGTGATCCATGTTAGGTCATGGGTGGAAAGTTGCTCTATGACCTTTCAGCCTTGTTCACACAGGGTCCAAAGTTGGACCCCTCCATCCTTGCTTTGTGGGGCCTACAAAATTCATCCATTGTGTTCTTCTGGCACAGTCGTGGAGCACAGCATGGTGAGACAGGAAGCATGGCCTAGTGTCCCTTATGCTATTTTTCTTTTCTTCCAAAGCTGTGCTGCAGCACAGTGCCAAAACAATAGAGTGTCACACAGTTGCCTAGGCAATGGGGTCACTTTTGCTGTCTTCCAGCAACAAAGCTGTCCGATAAACTGCAGTGCAATGTGGGAAGAACAAAATGGCACTGACCGTCACGACTGGAATGTTTATGAACAGCGACAAAAGAAAAGTACATTTAGTTTTTTGTTTGTTTGTTCAGCAGAGTATTTTATGGTCCCATTTCACCCTTGACTTTTGACATGGGTGCTGCATTGGCTCAGTGTTTGCCACAAGGCTGTCAACAACCTTGTGTTCGTCTAAAGACAATCATAATGGAGCCACTAAGTATCTGAACTAGACCTCCCTTTTCTTCCTCCTTCTGGTTTTCTTATTTGTATTTCCATGGTGTTCCTTGCCAGAGCGTCTCCGACAGCCGTTAAGAGACTTCGCTTCTTCCATTTCCACCTGTTTGTGTCAGGGACATATGCGCGCCAATATTTCAGAGCAATATTTCAGAACGCTTTCTCCTTCTTAAATTATTTCTCCTTGTTGCTGTTAGGCTGCTTTCAGATGTCGCGTTTATTGCATGACACAGCCCTGGGAAATCACTGACTCCCTCCCCCCCCGACAATGAATATATTGTTCTTACATATGCTTCAACATACCAAATAAGGCTGATCCCTACACCAAGCAAGTTAAAACTGACATTTACATAATAGACAAGGCATCAGAAGTAAGGAAGAGGCAAGAATAAATGTTCTAGAGCTCATTTTAAGAAGTGGCCAAACAAGCCCAAGCTGCATTTGTTGACATTTACCCATGTTCTTCTTGCCTCTTCCTTATTCTGTCGCTGTATATGTCAGGGACCAGCCCAGCTTATCAAAGCTCCTCTCCGGACTCACATTAAGCACCTTCCCTAGTGCCATTAAGGGCCAACTGCTTAATGGGAGCTTCCAATCATAGAATCATAGAATTGTAAAGTTGGAAGGGAATGTGAGGATCATATAGTCCAACCTCCTGCAATGCAGGAAGATGCAACTGTCCCATGTGGGGACTGAACCTGCAACCTTGGCATTATCAGCACCATGCTCTAACCAGCTGAGCTATCCATGGTTGCAGTCCTGTTATCAGATTCAATGTCATGTATTGATGGTCTCATTCTTTGCCTTTATGCAGTGAGATGGGGTCTCTGTGAGCTTAGAGGCTTTGAAAAGAAAATCTTAAAGACTACTATGAGGTACTAACTAGGGCAAGATATGGTGGTCCATCTGGAAGAAGACATTAACAGTATTTTGATTTAGTGATGAGATGTTTTCCCTTTCAACTCCCCTAATTTTACAAGTTACAAGTAAGATTTGAACCAGGGACTTTTTACATGTTGCACTCCTAAGCCACAATCACTCCACCAACTCTCCTGGCTAGCAGAGCTTTTCGGCACACCTCTCGTTGATAGCACCCAGCAGCATAGAAAGATTGGAATGTTTCCAAGGATCAAGGTTAGTTTCTGTAACTAGATGCAGCTCTAAGCATGTACTTTTGGCAGAGAGCAATAATATGTGGTTGGCAATATGCTCTCCAGTTCAACAGCTTCAGTGATAGTGAGGAACTGTCAAGAGAAATGAGGTGTGGAAGTACATTTGTAGGCCAGAAAGTTTAGAAATGAGTTTATTTCCTGCAACACACAGGACTGTCTTATTTCGTGATGTTTAATGCTGTGTTCTCTATGACACTGTGTGGAGTAATTTAGTAATTTTGAAAGAAAATATAACCAATCCACGTTAAATTCTTTAATTGCAATGCTTCAGCAGGCAGCCGTTTTTAGGAATCGTGTGCAGGGTTTATTCCTTTATTGTAAATTTTACACTGCAAGCCTTTACATGTCTATTCAGAAGTAAGTCCCACTGTATTCAATGGAGCTTACACCCAAGTAACTGGGTAAAGATTATGGAGCCTTACACTGCAATCCTAAGCATATTTACTCAGAACTAAGCCCTACTGAGGGACGCGGGTGGCGCTGTGGGTAAAAGCCTCAGCGCCTAGGGCTTGCCTATCGAAAGGTCGGCGGTTCGAATCCCCACGGCGGGGTGCGCTCCCGTTGCTCGGTCCCAGTGCCTGCCAACCTAGCAGTTCGAAAGCACCCCAGGTGCAAGTAGATAAATAGGGACCGCTTACTAGCGGGAAGGTAAACGGCGTTTCCGTGTGCGGCTCTGGCTCGCCAGAGCAGCGATGTCACGCTGGCCACGTGACCCGGAAGTGTCTCCAGACAGCGCTGGCCCCTGGCCTCTTAAGTGAGATGGGCGCACAACCCCAGAGTCTGTCAAGACTGGCCCGTACGGGCAGGGGTACCTTTACCTTTACCTTTTTAAGCCCTACTGAGTTCAATAGGATTTACTCTCTGGTATGTTCCTGATCATTCTCACAGTTTCCATTACTACTACTACTACTACTACTACTACTACTACTACATCCCACCTTTTTCCCTGACAGGGACTCAAGGCAGGCTACAGCTTGCATTTCATTCCATTTACAGAGGGAGAGCAAGGTTGGAAGCAGTAAATGCTGGGGCATGTAGAAGGAAATCTTCAAATAAGGCAAGGAGAAAGAGAGAAATGGAGTTTAAGGGGGAAAGTGGTGATCAGAAAGGAATTGAAACACCCCTCATTTACCTGGGACACCCCTCATTTACCTGGGACTTCTCTCCCCACCCCTAAAATTGCACCCTCTTTCATCACTTTGGAGCCAGTGGCCTTATCCAGGGTTGGTAAACCCATTGTTTTCTGTGGAATGCCTAGCTTTAGTTTTACCATGCATGTTTCCAAACTCTCTGAAGGTCAGGAAATTTTCTCTGAGAAACATATTAAACCAACAACAATGTTGTTTGCAATTACAGAGTGTCTATTACTGATACTGATACCCAGTGTAAACACAAGAGACATGCGGCTCTTATAATGTCACTTGGGGGAGACTTAGCTGAATCAGCGTGACCTTTTAAAAGGCTTTCCAGCCTAAGAAAATATGCACACACAGAGGGAGAATAACTCTCTTTCCTTATATTGCTTTTATAGTTGGAGTTTCCATTAGATTTAGCAAGGAAAGGTTTTTGTTTTCATAATACATGCTCTTTCCAAAATTTCACAAAGTGGACTGCCATTTAAAAAGGAGTCTGTACCCCTGCTCACACCCCCCCCCCCGCAATTTCCCCCATTTTAATCCCCTACAGCTGCTTCTTCCCACCCCATACAGCTACTAAACATGCTCTTCACTTTTCCAACCTTTTCTGAAGCCACCTCTCTCTTCTGCTCCAAAGCCCCACTTTGTACCCATTTTTACCTTCACTTCCATTCTCATGCCTCCCCTTCCCCGTTTTGTGCACACAACCCACCACCTTGATAATATCCCTTATCTTCCTCCTCACACACATTGCAGCCACTAAGCACTATTTTCACCTTCTGCCCAGTCATCCACTCCTATTCTGCATACCCTTTCATGTCCCAGCTTTCACCTTCACCCCTTTTTTTCTCTAAGTCTCCCTTCCATACCCCCATTTCCAAGCCTTCTCCATGTCTTCTATTCTGCAGCCTCCTTTGCACACATACTCCATGACAATGCATGTAACTGTATCTTTATGATACTAGAATCTCAGGAGCAAGCCTGACAGTTAAGAGAAGGTTAAGGTCAGAAGATGGAGGGTGTACAGTGGTACCTCTGGTTGCATACACTTCAGGTTACAGACGCTTCAGGTTACAGACTCCTCTAACCCAGAAATATTACCTCGCGTTAAGAACTTTGCTTCAGGATGAGAACCAAAATTGTGCTCCAGGGGCACGGCAGCAGCGGGAGGCCCCATTAGCTAAAGTGGTGCTTCAGGTTAAGAACGGACCTCCAGAATGCCCTGAGGCACCACTGTACATTTATTAGTGTGTGCTTGTTGATAAAATTTCTGTTCTAAATTGCTACATCGAATGTGGAATTTCACGTTGAAGATAGCACCTGGTACCAGGAGTGAACTGTGTGATTGTGTGAAGGTACTATGGGATATTTGAGAGATCCACACCCTTTATCTCTCTCACATGAGGCAGGTGAGAACTGGAAGAGGGAAATGTTTGACAACGAGAAGGGAGAAATGCTGAAAGGAAGAAAGTGGCATTTTAAACAATAGCAGATGTTTGAATGAAATGTGGGTGGAGTAACACTGAGGGGGAAATGATGGTATAAAGAACAACAGAGGCTTGAGTAAAGCAGGGATGGAGAGCTACCAATGAGCTGCTTTTTTATATAAAACAACAACATCAAACAAACATACAAACAAACAAACGAGTTTAAACAAGGAGAAATAGCAGAGATTGGTTCAACAAAGAACACCCAAAAGCAAACCTTGTTTTAAACTCCACTTCCCACCGATGTTTGTCATCCCCTACTCACTCTGCAGTTTGATCAAACTCATGCAGGTAGCTTCGAGAACACTGTCCAACCATCTCGTCCTCTGTCGTCCCCTTCTCCTTGTGCCCTCCATCTTTCCCAACATCAGGGTCTTTTCCAGGGAGTCTTCTCTTCTCATGAGGTGGCGAGTATTGGAGCCTCAGCTTCACAATCTGTCCTTCCAGTGAGCACTCCGGGCTGATTTCCTTAAGAATGGAGAGGTTTGATCTTCTTGCAGTCCATGGGACTCTCAAGAGTCTCCTCCAGCACCATAATTCAAAAGCATCAATTCTTTGAGAGTCGAACACAACTAAACGACTAAACAACAAAAACTCACTCTCCTGAAACCTCTGCCATTATTTAAAATTACCACTCCCTCTCTCAGTTTATTTCCATCCTTGCTTTATTCATAATAGCACTGTCATTTGAAACAGCCACTTTCTTCCTCTCATTATCTGAACAGCGGTCCACAAAGTGGTCAATATAACGTGAATTCTTTTTTGGGGTGTGTGTGTGTGTGTGTGTGTGTGTGTGTGTGTGTGTGTGTGTTAAGATAGATAAGGAGCAGGATTTTTCTCTCCCTTTGCACCTTCTGAACTTGACAGCCTATAAGCAATTTATTGCACGCCATCCAGCCTGCTATAAACCAAGCCAATTCCTGCCTAAATTTGACAGATGTAATCTGACTAGTTATTCTTAGTGCACAAGCCAATTTGTTTACTCCAACATCTGGTTTGTTGGCCATCAGTGTCTTTACTCTTGTAACGGAGGTTAAGCATCCGCTTAATTCTTTCACAAGCTATGCCCATTCAAAGGAACTCATAGTCCTTTCTGTACCTTTTAGTTGATTCTTTTAATCTTTCAGTCTCTGAGCTAATGGACGCTAACTCTACTTGTATGTCCATCTCGTACAAATTAGTTTACATATCTGCTATTTACATGCTGCCGTTTCCTTCTAAATTCTGGGAAACTATTCTAAAAATAACCTCTCTCGGAACAGTTTTCTCCGGGGCCACATAATTTGAAGACAAAAGGACTTCTTAGCTTTAAAAAGCCTCCCTCACCATGAACGTGTGTCCAAGTGAGGATAATTAATTGGTCCCCAAATGGCACCCGATTCCTAAGTCATTCCAGGAGCACTCAGCAAGGGTTGAATGTACCTATATGTGTTTTAGAACCTTATTGCCACTTACTTTAAATAGGACTCATGGAAACTTCCTAGGACTGGAAGCATTCCCTACTGGATACAGCCAGGGCAGCCTGCTTTGGGCAGCATGATCCACAGAAGTGGCACCTTCCAAAGAATACATCCATTTCTGCTGGTGCTGCAGTGGCGGTGATGGCATGGCATGCATCTTGGAGGCCGGATCTGCCTCCGTAGCCCCCATCGTGACCACGTGTGGTTGCACCAGCACTATGGCGGCCTGTCTGGCATGTCAGGACATTGACGAGGTGGGTCGCGGGGAGAAGGGGCAGGATGGTGCAGGTGCACTGAGCAGGCTCCAGCATCCTCCTCATTCCTCACAGCAGCAGTGCTGTGGTCTGAACCACTGAGCCTCTCGGGCTTGCCGATCAGAAGGTCGGTGGTCCGAATCCCTGTAACGGGGTGAGCTCCTGTTGCTTTGTCCCAGCTCCTGCCAACCTAGCTGTTTGAAAGCACGCCAGTGCAAGTAGATAAATAGGTACCGCTGCAGCGAGAAGGTAAATGGCATTTCCGTGCACTGCTCTGGTTTCCGTCATGGTGTTGTGTTGCACCAGAAGCAGTTTGGTCATGCTGACCCATAAAGCTGTCTGTGGGCAAACGCCAGCTCCCTCGGCCTGAAAGCGAGATGAGCACTGCAACACCATAGTTTCCTTTGACTGGACTTAACCATCCAGGGGTCCTTTACCTTTTTACTGGCCAGAGCTTCAGTGTGCCACCTTTGGAATTTCAAGTCTCTCCCTCACCCTCCTGGCAGCAAGACCATGTAAGGGCTTTTCCTCAAGGCGAAGCCCTTTGCCGTATATAACGTCCCACTCCCTGCAGCCTGGCAGAGGGACACGGTTACACAAGGGTTTTCCTTGAGGAGAAGCCCTTGCTGAATCTTCTTCCACCTTGCCCCACAGGGGGGTGGGGCATGGCAAGGGGTTTTCTTCAAGGAGAAGCTCATGCTAAACCTCATGCCTCACTCATCATGGGGACAACAGGGGTGTGTTTAGCTACAGGTGCCAAAACTTCTCAGGCTGCCCCTGGATACAGCATTACAATATATGTTCAGTGTTGATACTCAGCAACTGTACCATTTCAGGTTTTTGGTCTACATGATGAAATTACCTTAGAGACTAAATCTCTTTGGACACTTTCGCCAGCAGAATTTTAGCAATGATCAAAATGCTACTGCAGGAGCTTATTCTGGCACAAGCTTGTTATCAAGATGGGGTTGCCAACCAACAGGAAGGGTCTAGAAGCTAAGTCACCATGAAAGCATAACTTGATGCAGCAATGACTGCAGGCCCTTCTGATTCATGTTGCAATGGGTGGTTGTTAATTAAAGTTGGTGGCATTCAGTTCCTGATATGCATGATGCATTTTAGTTTTGTCTCACATGGAGTTTTCTGTGAGTTGAGGCTGCCATCTTGAAAACTGCAGTCTTGCTGTCCCACACAAGTGTGGCAAAACGAGTAATACATCAAGGATTTTAAAGTGATCACTCACAGAATAACTGTGAGTGTCTGAGTTGCTTTAATTATCAAAGTTGGAATGGGAAAATGAATCATAGAGTTGGAAGGGACCATGAGGGTAATCTAGTCTAACCCCCGTGCAATGCAGAAATCTTTTCCCCAATGCAGGGCTCAAACTCACAACCCTGAGATTAAGAGCTTCATGCTCTACTGACTGAGCTATTGCAGGTGGACTGTTTTTTAGCTATTGGAACCCCTTCTTTTTCTAAGTGGCACTTTCCATTTTCAGGGTGCTAACGACAAAGAAAACAACATTCTGCAATATATTTTTGCAACGTAAGTTGTGTCTAGGATTTCTGTTTTTAAAAATAAAAAGTTTTTCTGGTTGTAGGCAGACACATCCTTTTCCACAAGTACATTTTTGAAACTGAAGTTTATTCATGCTGTATTGATAGAAAATACAGATTAACTCAGTCCATAGTACGTTTTCTGTTTGTTATAGGCAGAGCTCTCAAAATATAATAGCCCATAAACAGAATAGGCAGCTTAAGTGTGGGTACCTCTTTAACCATCTGTTTCTCAACAGAAAACATTACAGTGTGGCCTGGGTATAACTTTTGTGTTGTAATTGATTTTGCATCCTTTAAAACTGCTGAATGCACTTTTATAAAGGGCATAGTACATAATAGAACTTGCTGGTAGTAAAAAAAAAATGCTCATTAGAAGAGGAAGAGCAATTTTTATGAATTCAGGGATTCTTACTCAAGGATACTTGTGGTTGTGGCAGTAAGCAAGAGCAGTGTTAAAGCACAACTTTAGATAGCAAGCATTTCATAAATGTTGAGGCAAGTAGTTTATGTGCTATAATTTATTACATTTTTCATCTGCAAGGGTGCCTTATTTTTGGGTCCCACCAAATGTTTTCTAGCTTTGATTCATGGGTTTTAAGTAATAATTTCCCCCACCTCTATTCATTTTATCTGAGTATTATTCATCTTTCTTTGATACTGTTCAGCACCACTGGTTCCTGCAGTTTGGGTGAACCCCCCCCCCCCATCAAATAATACAGTCCAAGTAGCCAAGTCTGAATTTCAGCAGCCCAGGGTCAAACCTGAAGCACAGTCCCAGAGGTCCAGGAGCATCCAAGTCAAGGTCATCAAAATGGGAAGTTGAGCAGCACACACTCTCAGCTCTGCTTCCCTTTCTGCATGCTGATTGCAGCATCTGGGCTTGACGAGGCATGTGACCCTCACCTGTTCCAAGTCTACTCCAGCTGAGGAATCACAAACTTCCACCCAGAACTAGTGAGCCCCACCTGGCCAGCTAGGGAGCTGGGCTGTGGGCCCTTGCCTGCCTCAGCCTCCTAAAGCTCCCCTCCCATTGCCCCCTACACCTCAGAGCCCCCTGTGTTTGTGGAGACAGGAGCCCCTCTAGTGATGGGTCCTGCTGCTCTGGTTCCTGTGCATTGACCCTCATCCACTTGCCATCCTCTGTGACCCTGTGAGTACTTTCTTCCCCATCCCCATCTTGCCCAGGTGTGTCCCAGTCCCTGCTACACCCCTCGCTGGGATCCTCTCCTACCTACCCGTCGTCCTGCCAGTTCATGACAGGGAGTAATTCCTTTTGCCTATGCTGAAACTTCCAATATATAGATTGCTTGGATTTTCTCAGATTTAGTATTATGAGAGAGGAAGGAGAACCTCCATCTATCCACATTCTTGGCACCATGCATAATTTTATATAACTCCATCATGCCTCACATGGCTGTCCTCCTCCCCCAACTAAGAAAGCCCTAATCTTGTAACATCTTCATTTCAGAGAGTTGCTCCAAACCCTTGATCATTTTGCTTGCCTACTGTTTCTGACTCTACAGCATCCTTCTTGAGATGTGGTGATCTCACTAGGTTTGGTTTGAGAGGCAGTCGGTAGCAGAAGCCAGCAGTTGTGCTCCCCCATTCACTTCTTGAGTTGAAGCGGCCTATGATGTTGCTGTAAGAGAATGGGAAAGCTTGGCGCTGATCCCCCCCCCTTCAACATGCATTTCCAGGAAAGCGCAATACTTTTGAGGTTCTAGTGTAAGGATGCCAAACTGATAATTCTCAGGAATGGGTGGACGTTGCCCTTACCATATCTAGTGTCCTTGAAACATATTTTCATGGATTAGTAGCAGCTATGGAAGAAGGTGGGGAGACGAAAAGCTATTATATTCAGACTGGATGATTTATTACTTTGGAAATGGTGCAATTATGGCAGTGTGGAAAATTAAATGGGTGTGTTGAATGGAAATAGTTCTTCAGGGAATCCCTCTCCTGCATTGAGTTTGGTCTATGTCTGCTTGATTTTTTATGGTAATTAATTTCCTGAAATAGTTTCCTTTATGCATTTGAATATAGAATACTAAAATCCAGCAGGGGACCTGTGGTTGCCCTTTTGTGCTAAATGTGAAAGGGTTATTGTAGCCTTAAGGGTAGTTTTGATGTTGTTCTTTTCTGCTGGGTGCTTTGGGAGGTCCCTGCTTTCAGACCGTATCAGCTATTTCAGGAATGATAACAACAGATGATTCAACAATTGCCTGTAGTAGTCTTCAAATATTTCTTAAAAGAAATCTATGCTTTTGATGATTAGCGGGATAAGGAATGTAACTTGCTTGGCTATTAATATTGCCTTTTTTCGTTGTTTCAAAACACAAACCCACAAAATATCTTAAGAGTGGTTTTGGATATTACCCAGAAGTAGGATTGTAGAGTTGGAAGGGACCTCCAAGTTCATTTAACCCAGTCCCCTGCAATGCAGACGCTTTTGCCCAACGTGGGGTTCAAACCCATGACCCTGAGATTATAAGCCTCATGCTCTACCAACCAAGCTAAGTAGGATTGCCATTTTTTGAAGAGCAGAAAAGAGGAAACATTTGCCGGCTTCTACTTTTAACGATGGATCGCTATGGCAACTCTCATTTTACGTAGCCATGAAAAAGAGGATTTGTTCTGGAATAAGCAGACATATGGCAACCATAGGACTCATCTAAGGAATGGGGTGTTGTAGCTAAGGAGCATAGTGGATGCATAAGTGACTTAATGGATTTGTTCTTTGTGCTTTGAGTGAAAGTCCAAATGACAAACACTCTGGCTCCATGAATAGACAAGTGGGCTTGTACCCACATCTGGAACTCGTACATCTTTGAGCAGGCATAGGCAAACTCTACCCTCCAGATGTTTTGGGACTACAACTCCCATCACTCCTGACCACTGGTCCTGTTAGCTAGGGATGGTGGGAGTTGTAGTCCCAAAACATCTAGAGGGCAGAGTTTGTCTATGCCTGTCTTTGACTTAAGCCTCTTACAGATGTTTTGAGTGGTTGCCACAAATGTGTACGGGTCATTAAAGGAGTGGGCTTGACCCCATTCTGCATGAGTTTGTTTCAAGTCCCTGAATGGCTTGTGAGACTTTTAAAGGAAAGCATGGAGCCTGGGGTGCAGCCTGTTGCCACAGTGACCTCCATCCTTCCAGACAGCATAGGCGATGCTGAATTATATGGACCACTGGTCTCAGCACCATGAAGAATAATGTAACATAATATCCAGTGATCCCAAAGCCTTCAGCTAGATAAGAGGTTGCCCTGTGCATCTCTGTGTGACTAACTGTTGAGTGCTGGTCTTCCTGCCTTGCCTTTTACCAGCTGACAGACGCGCCCAGAACTATTCTTTATGGAGAAACATAGGGCATAGCCACTTGTGAGAACATGTAGTTCTTTTTCTTTTAAACATAAACAACTTACATAAAAAGTATACATTGGTTTTCTGAAATTTAGGGAACCATGCCTCAGCATTGCCTTAAAAAACGGGGGTGCAGAATTAAGCATTTTTAGGTTCGGTTGATTTTTTTCTCTTCCATTTAAATCATTGGAATTTTAAATTTGGCTTGATGGTGCCCTTGGCTGATTTATTTGGCCTACCTTGAAAGTACTTTTGAGTGACTGTGGAATATAGTGCTGTTCTTTTATTGCTGGAGTTGCTTTAATTCTCAGGAAATGACTGACAGTCGAAAGGATAATTTAGAATTTTTTTCCTGTGAGCCAAAGCATCCCCCCACCAAGTTTGCAATATACATTTCCATTTAAAAGCGGTTTTAAATGGAAATGTTCCAAGCAAGTTGCCATATGAAAAGCTTTGGCACCACACTTGAAAGGCTGTAGCACCAGTCAGAAAGTTTGATTTTGTAAAGCAATTAATGGGATAATAGTCTCCAGGGGTCAATCGAGAGAAGCAAGCTTTTGGAGCCCCCACATAGAAGAAAGAACATCAGGAAATATACAAAATATAACTTGGCAAAAGCAGTTTGCATATGTGATTGAATTTTGTGAGCACACAGTATGAGATGCTAGAGCTTGAAGCTTAATTTGTACACCCTTTTTTCTGTGATCTTAGTCCCATTGCTCCTGTGAAAAAATTAGCTTTTGAAGCGAAAACGTCCATGTTGGGTCTATGCCCCTGCCCTGTCTGGGTTGCTTTGAGAAGTATAGGAATTCCTTTGATTTTCTCAAGAACCATTGTTTTGTGAAGATAATTATCGATGCATTTGCTTCAAATACTGTATTAAAATTGATTCTGTTAAGCTGTCCATTTGGGCTTTGGACAAGGCAATACTAACAAGCTCACAGAAGCTATGTGTGGTACATAGACACGATGCATTTTAATATTCTTTTGGAAGCTGCCAGATGGGCGGGGTATAAATAATAAATTATTATTATTATTATTATTATTATTATTATTATTATTATTATTATTACCTCTTTCTGCCTTGGCTCTGAAGTGGAAGACATTCACAGCATTTTCTGCCTGGTGGTTTTCAGAAGACCATGCTAGCAGACTCTTCTTAGTCACGTCCCTCATTTCCATTTCTGGAACAAATTTTGCTTCCAGACTTACTTTAAATTCAACGAGAGTAAGTTGTATGTGCTAAAAATACTGAAATGGTCTCCAAAAAGATGACCAGGGCATCTCTCATCATAGGCCAATAATTAGCCCCACCTGTTCATGCATTTGGTTGCAGAACTGCTCCTCAGTCTGAGAATCAGACTTCTTGTCAAAAGAAACTTCCACTGCCCCCGCTCCAGACCAAAATAAAACTCATGTGAGTAGTGTAATGTCAGAGCAATGAACTCGCATGAGATTGTGGCTCCTCTCCCCTGAACTGGAAAATTGCAAGTTGAGATTTTCCACTTCACAGAAGGAAAGGAAAGATTTTGAGTGAATAGGCTGTGTTGATGTTACACTGTTTATGTGGGTAGACCAGCCATGTGAGCTGTTATTTGTGGAAGTGTAGCTGACTGATTTTAGGGACTGACTTGAAGAGAATAGTCTTCATTCAGAAGCAAAAATTCAGATGTTGATACAGAAACAGGAAATGTGGCTGTATTGAGAATGGCAAAACTGGGCTACTACCTACTTGCAGTTTCCTTGTTTCGTGGGTAGGAGGAGCTTATGAAGAAAATGCTCATTTCCACTCATACAAATGATATTACCCTAAACAAAAGGACATTTCCCTGAACAAAATGACATTTACCTGTCTATGGCTTCCTGAGAAACTTTCTGGTCATCTGAATTTATCTTATTTGCATGCTGATTACAGCATCTGGGCTTAAGAAGGCATGTGGTGAAGTGTTTAGGAGGAGGAGCCAAGGCATCGTCCTTATTTCTTCTATTTAAGTATTTGTGTTTCATTTGCCCTCTAAGACAAGGAAGTGAAAAATTTCAACCTCAAGAAACAAGGTACTAGGGTGGACGGCAGCAGGGAATCAACAAAGTGAAAAGTTGAGGTCTTTTATCTCTTGACATTGGGGATATGTGTCTATTCACTTACAAAGTAGAATTTCTGTTGGGCCCTTGTAGGTGTGGAACCACAGTTAAAATCAAAGGACTTAAAAACAAAATTCTCAAATAAATGTTACTCCTTTATCACCTGCTGAATCTTACCCAGTGAATGCCCAAATCAAGGAGAAAGACTCAGGGATGCTGTAGTTGCATCCTTTCTTGTGAAACCAGCATTGAGAAGAGGGTTAAACTAGATAATCTGTAATATACTTTAGATCCTATGGTTCTGTGGTTAAAAATGATCATAACTTTCTCACAGGATGGAAATAAAAAATGCAGGGAGCCATATTGGTCTACTACAAAAATAAATAAACAAATAAATCCAAAAGTTAGAGTAGCAATTCAATACCTTTATTATAAAGTTCAGCAACAACAAATTACAAGGAACTGACCAAACTTTTGGTTTCCTCAAAATTCTTCATCAGGCTGAAAGTTAAGCAAAAATGAAAAGAAATTAGAAGTAACATGAACAGATTTTGCTGGCCATTATGAAATACAGCAATGCTCCATTTTGTAATTGTTTGGACTTTTTAGTTAGTCATAATAAGGGGGATATAATACACCAGGGGCAAGTGGTATTTGGTCCTCCAGATTTTGTTGGACTCCAACTTTCGCCAATCCTAGCCAGCATGTCCAATGGTAAGGAATAATAGGAATTGTAGCCCAGTAACATCTTCAGGGCCAAAGGTACTACATACCGGTATATAGGTTCTCCTGTACAATACTAATCACAAGATACTATAATCAAAGGTACACCCATTGAAATACTGT
Source organism: Podarcis raffonei (assembly GCF_027172205.1). Classification (NCBI taxonomy): domain Eukaryota; kingdom Metazoa; phylum Chordata; class Lepidosauria; order Squamata; family Lacertidae; genus Podarcis; species Podarcis raffonei. The sequence goes on from NC_070606.1 coordinate 25,890,703, forward strand.
TCGTGTATTTTGAGGATGGTGGTGGGTTGTGGGAGGGTTGTGTTCCTTGGTCTCTTCAGCGAGCCCAGAAGGCTTGCAATTAATATAATCCATGTAGCATCAGTCTAGACGTGCAGCACCAATAGCCTGTTTCATGGTCTGTACTGTGATTCAGAATGACACGTAGGGCATGTTAAAGCCTGTTAATGTGTGATGGTAGTGTTAATGTCTTTTAAAGCTTTCACATACAGCCTGTAAAAAATGGCGCAAAACATAGCAGAGGCCATTATTGGAAGGTGTTGGGAATGGAAGAAGAGAAACCCAGGAAAGTGTAAACAAATCAATAATGTGTGCAAAAAGCAGCTCTTTGGGCAGACTTTTTTAAAAAATCATACTTTCTTTACACAATCTTAAACTCTTCCAAGTTTAAGATTGCTTAGAGGAAGTATGATTAAAAAACACAAGGCCAAGAAGAGAAGTGGAGACATACAGGCAGGTATATTAGCAGGAAAAAACCCCACACAAAGCACCCCAAACGGTAATGCAAGAGAGGCTTGAGTATAGCAGCCCCAAGCAGAGCATTTCATACCCTCCAACATTTCTGAGATGAAAATAGGGGTGCCCTAAGGAAAAGTGGGACATTCTGGGATCAAATCAGAAACTGGGACTGCATCTGTAAATCCAGGCTGTCCCTAGAAAACAGGGACACTTGGAAGGTCTGGCATTAAAAACAAAGAAATAGAGAAATGTAATCCATGATTGTTATGGTCTGTGAGGGGAAGCTGGGGTGCCAGCCAAACAGAGTGTCCAGTTCTGCTGCCCATGCTTCATGTTACCTTATTGCTGCTTCTAGCTGAAAGGTTTTCTTTCCTCTCAGGCGGCTGTTCATTAAACAGCCTGAAACTCCTGGTATCTCCTGGAGAACCGTACAAGGAAGCATGGAACTTGGCCCTTAGATGTGTATCTAATGGTATGTAAATGGAGGGTATGTACAGTGGTACCTCAGATTAAGTACTTAATTCATTCCGGATGTCCGTTCTTAACCTGAAGCACCACTTTAGCTAATGGGGCCTCCTGCTGCTGCTGCGCCGCTGGAGCAAGATTTCTGTTCTTATTCTGAAGCAAAGTTCTTAACCTGAAGCACTGTTTCTGGGTTAGCGGAGTCTGTAACCTGAAGCATATGTAACCTGAAACCTATGTAAACCGAGGTACCACTGTAAATGGAGAGCACCAAGGTTTTGTAAGCAAAAGTGAATGTGGCTGAAAGAATAAGCAAGGTTGTTCTTATGAAAAAGGTTTAAACATAAGAGTGGTTATGACTTCTGGTTTCCTGCCGACGGAAAAGGGATGATGGGTCTGGTTGGGGTGCCGTGTGCAGCACTGGCCTCTGTCCCTCTTTCCTTCCCTGCCTCCTCTGATGCCCTCTTGCGTCTCTGCCTCCCAAAGACTTGCACAGCTGTTTGTTGCAGCAGTCCTGGCTACAAGCTCTGCAGGGAAATAGAGCCTCTGGGCCTGGCCAGGGGGTGCTGGTTGCAAGGAGCTGTGGCCTTGGAATACGCAAGCAAGTGGGCGAGGGAGCCCACCCAGCCAGTCTGTCAGCCCTTGCTGCTGGGAATGGACAGACAAGTCTCAGGCCCCTGTGGGGCAGTGTGAGGAAATACCTCTCTTTGGGGTGGGGGGTGGCTCAGAGACCAGGGGTGGCAGCAGCGGCTGCCCAGAGGACTCCCAAGGAGAGGGGAGAGAGGCTGAGGGTGTACAAAAAAGGGTGAGAGGCTGCCGGCTCTGCAGGCAAGGGGTGACATAACTGGGCTCCTGAGCCCCACAGAGGTGCCACAGAAAGAATGCAGTTGGTCAAGGGAGCCGTGGACTCAAAAAAGTTGAAAACCTCTGACTTAGGCAGATCTCATCCTCCAGAATGATGTGTGATTGTCCTGGTCTGAATGCCAAATGTCAAAAGAAGTCCCTGACTAATTATAGGCTGGGCTTACCTTTGATTTACATTCCAATCTGCACACATTCCAAAAGCCTCAAAGGCAACAATTTTCTCTGTCCTGGGTATACTGTACATAGTTTATCCTCACCTAATTAATTTGTGACACCTTCCAAGTTATCCCCCCACCCCCGATAGGCAAAGCCATGAGTCAAGCCACAAACTAGCTTCATAATCCCCAAACACAGAACAGGATTTTTACTTTTTATAGCAGTCCATTTCCTTCACAGTGGTCAGACTTTTTCCTTTGGTCAAGGCAATATGGCCAGTGACTCAATGAGTGCAGGGCTAGTCAGCTATAGAGTGTGAATAAAACATTTTAAGTGTGTTTAAAGTGCAATATATAATGTGACACCAAATGGTGATTGAGAGCCTTATGGGAAATTCAATGTTTTTTGAAAAAAGGTTTAAAGAAAAAGCATTTTCAGAACGTTTTTTATATGTATATTTTATGTATAGATTCCACCTATGGCACGGGTGTCAAACACAAGGCCCGCGGGCCGAATCCAGCCCGCCAGACCTCGTCATGTGGCCCGTGTAGCCGCCACCGGCTGCCAGCCTTCACCTTTTATTCTCGCTTTTTTTTTTGACACAAGAAAGCCGCCTCTTCAGCGCATGCACGGCAGCCTACAAGCCAGAGAACGTCTGCCCTCTAGCAGCGCCGGCCGTTCTACACAGGAAACCTCCACTTTACATGCATTCAGGAAACCTCCACTTGTTTTTATATTGAGCGCATGCCATCCTGTGATGTGACAGATCCAACGGCTGCCTGAACAACTGGCCCTTTGAGGGTGACCAAACTGCTGATGCAGCCCCCCGATGAATTTGAGTTTGACACCCCTGACCTATGGGTATTATTGGACTGTATCAGCCTCTAGGCAGCAGTGGTTAGTTAAACAAGTCAGCCCATAACCCATGGTGTTGTTTAACTTGTTTAAAAACTGAGCTGTTCCTTCATACATAACACTAAGCTGAGATGCTTTAAAAATGAAACTGAAACTTGTCATGGGAGAAGGGAGTGAATGAGACCAAGGCTTTGCTTAGTCTCAAGGAATTCCCCGTGGTTTAGTGTTCCATGTTAACACAACCAGGGAAACAGGAAACTCATAAACTGTAAATTAAGACATTAAATCAGTGTAGCAAGTTGAAGGCGAATGGTAAAAGGCAATAGCGGATCTATTCTTAAGCAAATTTAATTTTTGATGGAATTAAATGAAGAATATGGATTAGGGATGTTTATTGTTTTCAGTAACTGTTTGAACCTCTTCACAGAACAAAAAAATTATCAAAGTCACAAGTTGTGGTATTTCTGACTAGAATTTTTCAAGACTCCCATTAATGAGAGACTCATGTTAATCTGTGGGAAATGAAGCAACCTTTGTTGTTGTTGTCAAACTTTGCCTTTGTCTGGTAGCAATACAATTACCATAGCTTTTTGGGGTTTTTAAAATTATGTCCTTAATCTATAGGTGTGTTATATGAGTCGGAAGGCACAGTGATCTAAAGTTAAGCTCCTTAGCTTAGGCAAATCACAGCATATAACCGGCAGGCATAATGATACTCTTCGCTAGCTTGGAAAATTGGTGTTGTCCACTTTGACTAACTATAAATGCCAATAAGATAAAGTGTTATGAGATAATAGGTAAAGGTAAATACAGAAGCAGTGAAGTGGTGGAACAAGGAAATCTAATGTGTACTGAGAAAGATTGATCCGTGCTGATGATTCCACCAAGGACGAAGTGTGTCTTTTCACAAGTGAGACCCAGAAAAGTAGCAATATAAACAGATTTCTCTCTCTCTCTCTCTCTCTCGCACACACACACACACACACACACACACACACACACACACAACCTACTGTACTGAGTGCCAAGGCAGAAATTTCATTGTACATGCAGTGTTAATTTGTCAACTGAAAGCACTTGCATTACAGTGGTACCTTGGGTTACAGAAGCTTCACGTTACAGACTCCACTAACCCAGAAATAGGACTTCGGGTTAAGAACTTTGCTTCAGGATGAGAACAGAAATCGCACGGTGGCGGCATGAGGCCCCATTAGCTAAAGTGGTACCTCAGGTTAAGAACAGTTTCAGGTTAAGAACAGACCTCCAGAATGAATTAAGTTCTTAACCTGAAGTACCACTGTACATAAAATAACCATAAATGAGAGTTCTTTGGAAGATGGTAGGAGTTGAAACAAAATAATTTAATGAAAAAGGAAGATGGGAGAAAGAAGATTAGAAAACAAGAAGTGAAAGGGTGGGCTCCCATTGTAAAAATACTGGTGTTGGGTACAATACAAACATGTACAAAGGAGACATAATGGCAAAAACTGACCATTGAGTGGGTACATGAGGTAGAGATAGGTTCACCTTATATTGGCTACTCATCATTTCTCCCTCTTTCCCAAATGGGGTAAAGGGGGGGGAGCTATTTAGTGAATCCATAGATTTAAAAGAGTGCTGTCCCACTCCCACTTATCTCACCAGCCCTTTCACCTGCATCCAAATTCATTCTTGCCACATCTTAGCACCCAAATATACACTCCCCTTTCCATTTACCTTGATGGCAGGAGCATAAGTAGCACTGGAGATTAGATGCCTGCCTCTCTCCTTTCCAACATCAATTGACTTCTTGTCACAGGAGACTCTGAAATATCTGGACTTCCCACACCACACCTAATGTGAAGAATGGTTTCAGTAGGAAATTTAGTAGCACCATTAAATCATTCCTTTGCAAAAGTGATTCGTGATTAGTATGATCAGTTATGCAGGGAGGGATGAGTGATCCTGTGTCTGTAGCCACACTTTGACTTCACCACATGTGGCTTCACCACATATGTCTGCAAACAACACCTTTTAAATGTCTGGTCCTTAATGTTCCCAGCTCCTCCTCCTCCTGGAAGGAAGGAACACATGCCTTTGTCCAATGTGAGCACTGGAGAATGGTTATTTAAATCAAAATCATGCAACCGGCTCCCAACATTTTGTTTCCTTTCTAAAATATCCCAACACATTCTAGTGTGACCACAAAACAAAACTGAGGATAGAGATGGGCAGATCATTCTATTTCTGATTCGCATCAGTGTTACAAGTGTTCATTTAGAAGTCTTGTCCTGTTTCCACATTAATTTGCCACACAGAAATATGTGTTCAAGTCCTTTGTGTTGAAATATTTCATTATTATGAAATTTATCACAAATTATATATCTATGCATGCCTTTTATCTCAGAGTATGCATTTGGGCGTGCCTTTTATTCTTTCTTATTTTGCACTGAGCCTGGGTCACCAATTTTGGAGAAGTGCAAAATCCAAAGGATTAATACATTTTGATCTGCACATTTGTCTGGGAGATGCTGATCAGGTCAGTAAGCTTTGAAATTCACAGAAATAGAATTACTTAAGCATCCCTAAGCAAGGATACGGTTATGTATATCTATCAAATAGTGGGGCTTTGTAGACCAGAGTGAGTGTGATTCTTAACGGCAGGAGACACTAGAGGGAGGAAGCAAGTTTGAGTCCCTCGCCTAATCCTGTCCTCAGGTACAGCTCTCTACATTCTCCCATATAAGTGACTGTTTGCCAGTTATGCGGAGAAATAAAGTTTTGAACTTGAGAACAAACTATGGTGAGAGACAAACCTGTCATTCATTCTTGACAGTATGTGGCCTGGCACATCTTGAAATGAGTCCCACAATGGGTGAAGGTGCTCTGCATTATACCTGCCATATTTCCTCAGGTACACTATTCTATCGACCTAAAAGTCTTTTTGGTAGTATGCTTAAAGGAGAACTGTGGAAACCCATTGGAATCTGATTCTAAGTGAGACCTTTGAATCCAAAGCCCATAGAAATTATTGGCAGTGACTTCCAACTTGTAGCTGGGATTGGAGCAGGAATGTGTGTGTTTTTTAATTAAAAATATTTTCAGTGCTTGCCTGCCATACATGATATGCAACATCTAGTCACTATTCAAGACAAAACACCTTCCTTTCCCACTACACACATACCACAGTTGCAATTTTTCATTCAAACTTTCTGAATACTTTTGCTTTCCTATCTGGTTGCTCAGTGAGCTTGTGGAGAATATAATTCATCCTAAAGCAATAGCATCCTCATTCATCATCCACTGCAAATAATGTTCCTTTTTCCAAAACAGCTTTAGATGCTGGTAAAACGTAACGTTAGTCAACCCAAAAGGAGGATTGTCTATTTGTCAAGCTCTGCATTAATATGAAGAACCAGACAGTATTAAAAACAACTACTACTACTTTGTCACTGTACGTCATATACTATAGAGCCATAAAAGAATAAAGATAGCAAGGGATCAGAGAATCTGAATTTGCAAAAAGCAAACACCAGGATGACAGCATCAATAAAATAGTTTATCGAGTAAATTGCATCCTTATCATTGTGATTATTATTTGAATGTGTATGGCAAGCCGTAGGTTGAATCCAGGCTTAGTTATACATTACGAAGTATGAATCCAAGCCCTGATAATTATGAACATAATCTCACACACACCACATATACTATATAATAATATCTCTCTTTTTGCTGTTTCTAAACAATTAGATTTTAAAAATCTAAAGTTCCTGACACTTACATGCTACATTCATTTCAATGAGACTAAGAGTGTGGTTGGATTTGGCCTGTAGAGACCCACATCTAAACATCTCTCACCTTAACAGAAGTTTTGTGATGCTAAAATAGAGGGAAGCACATTCACACATTTACACTAAGTTCCTTGGCTCAAGGGTGGATTCTGGACTTACTCCGTGGTCTTTTACTAATCACCACCCCTTAGCCTCTGTTATTGCTCTCTCCCAAGGGAATATTGGTAATTTACCTTGTATGGCTGCTTTAAATATGGAGGAACTTCAGGGCACACTATGATCTATTCCAGGGGTGGCCAACTCTCAAGAGACTGTGATCTACTTTCAGAATTAAATACTGGCAGTGATCTAGAATAAAAACTGGGTCAGCTCGAAGCTGTTGAACTTTATTTAGGGAGGAGAAAAGCCCTGTTTTTTTAGGGGTTAAAAAAAAGCTTTGGGGGGGACTTCCATTTTTTTGGGGGGGTTAAGGGCAATGGACAAAGGGGTAAAGTCACTCACGAAAAGATCACTATGGATGAAAACAGCAGCACAGAGAAAGCTCCGTCTTCCCTTTCAGAGATCAAACAACAATGGAGGGTGGGGCCAGAGTCAGTTTTAGTGACGCAAAGGAAAGGGAATCAGAGATTGACCCCAATCTACCAAAACCTCACGGGATCTACCAGTAGATCATAAATGACCTGTTGGACATCCCTGATCTATTCCATGGGTAGGCAAACTGAGGCCCGGGGGCCCGATCTGGCCCAATCGCCTTCCAAATCCGGCCTGCGGATGGTCCGGGAATCATAGAATCATAGAATCATAGAATCATAGAGTTGGAAGAGACCACAAGGGCCATCGAGTCCAACCCCCTGCCAAGCAGGAAACACCATCAGAGCACTCCTGACATATGGTTGTCAAGCCTCTGCTTAAAGACCTCCAAAGAAGGAGACTCCACCACACTCCTTGGCAGCAAATTCCACTGTCGAACAGCTCTTACTGTCAGGAAGTTCTTCCTAATGTTTAGGTGGAATCTTCTTTCTTGTAGTTTGGATCCATTGCTCCGTGTCCGCTTCTCTGGAGCAGCAGAAAACAACCTTTCTCCCTCCTCTTTGTGACATCCTTTTATATATTTGAACATGGCTATCATATCACCCCTTAACCTCCTCTTCTCCAGGCTAAACATGCCCAGCTCCTTAGCCGTTCTTCATAAGGCATCGTTTCCAGGCCTTTGACCATTTTGGTTGCCCTCCTCTGGACACGTTCCAGTTTGTCAATGTCCTTCTTGAACTGTGGTGCCCAGAACTGGACACAGTACTCCAGGTGAGGTCTGACCAGAGCAGAATACAGTGGCACTAACTGTATTCATGAGAAGAATGTGTCCTTTTATTTAAAATGCATCTCTGGGTTATTTGTGGGGCATAGGAATTCGTTCTTTTTTTCTCCCCCCCAAAAAAAATATAGTCCGGCCCCCCACAAGGTCTGAGGGACAGTGGACCAGTCCCCTGCTGAAAAAGTTTGCTGACTATTCTAAACAAATAAGTGTCATTGCACAACAGTATACAAATGTCCTATTGAAGGCTGTTGGTGCTGTAATGAGGAATATTTAATGATAGGGAGGGAGGGTGAGGATGGAAATGGCATTCACAGTTGTATCTCTATGGCATGGGTCACATGTGCAGCGGCTCTCAGGGTAAGGAAGTTCCTCCTATAACTTTGTTAAACCTTTCATATTATTGAGCAAAAATATCAAGTTACCCATATTTAGTATGAGTTGGCAATGTTAGATACAAGGGGGGAAATCTAATGATCTCAGTGTATTTCTATTGTGCAAAAATACCCACTGCTGGACACAGATGAAGATGTTTGCAAGTAGTCCTGCACACTGCTTTGATCAAGGCACTTTCAAATTCAAACCATCGGCATTGGCACTAACAGTAGGGTACTGTTGTGTTGTGCCACTGTTCCCAAATCCTAAAGCATTTAAACAAACAAACAAACAAACATAAAATTGTGAAATCAGGCTTTGTCAGAGTCTCAGGTTTGGTTCTCACAGGCAGCTTGCAGATTGACCTTGATGGAAGTCACTGTGGGTTGCATGGAAATAGTTCCATGATATCATGCAATTGCCGCATTTAACATATCTCCAGGAAATGTAAGTAAAGGGCACCGCTCTGCTCACAGGAAACGTTCAGTGAGATGAAATTAACTTGGCAAAGCACACTGATAGCACACAGCGGAAGACAACTCTGTCTACCTTTTGCGGGGGAGCGGGGAAAGCCAATTGTTAACTCAAAACATGATGGCTAGAATACATAGAGCTAACAAGCTGTAGTTCTGGGAACCCAGACATTCCTCCATGCCCAATGGCATCAGGTCTGGCACTACTATTAGAAAGGCAAAGGCAGGGCTTTTTTCAGCTGGAACTCAGTTCTGGCACCTCTCAGGTGGGCGCCATTGCCATTATAGGAAAACAAGGGAGGCATTCATGATGAGTTCTGGCACCTCTTTTTCTAGAAAAATAGCACTGGGTAAAGGTATATTTGTGGGTTTTGTACCTTGAGCACCATAATGCCTTGGGTTGTCTTTGTATATGGAGACTTTCAAGGGTAGGCTTTGATACGGCATACAAGTAATTTATTCAAATAAAATTCCACTGGGCTGCCACTAGCCCCTGCAAGGCATCTCTTTGCATGTTGGGCTTTGTCATTGCTTTTTCTCCTTGCTCCTAGCTTTAAAACACCAAGAACATAATTTGTGTTTCTCTTTGGCAGATATCCGTGGTCTACAAGGATTTCTGGACCAAGCTTCAAAGCTAGGACTTGATGTATCTTTACAAAAAGTAGACAGGAACATCAGCAGGGTTTTTGCCAGCCTTTTCACTACTATGAAAACAGAAGAGTTGAATCGCTATCGAGATACGTTACGAAGAGCGATCTTACTTCTGAGTCCAAGGGGAGCACAAACTTTTATCAACGAGGTTAGTACATTCTTTCTGGAACCAGTTTCTCGTTGTAATTCTTGTAAAAAAATAAAAGTACTAGTTTGCAGTCTTGGGAACTTTTCTGAAAAGCACTCATTTGCAGAGGTGTGAGAGATATGAGGTGACACTGGCGTATCTGGGAAATACAATTTCCACACTTGTGTCATGGAGTCTGAGTTGGGTCTCTTCCGGTCTGTACTAAAAGCTCTGTGTAATATGCTGTTAGTCAGAGGTGTGTATGTTGTGTTGGGTAAGGCCTAAATGACTCAGCATCTCTTTTTAATATTTCATCTGAATCGAGTGATGAGGTCTGCAAAGCTAAAACAAGTATTTAACTGTAGTATTTCTCTTCTGAAGTTGACAAGGAGCTAGATTTCATGTTGTCTTAGTTAAGCTGGTGCGTATGTACTTGAAGAGTACTGCACTGGTAGATGAATTGATACTGCCTTTTGAGGAGCATTAGTTATTCCATGAAAACCTGGATGGAGGACATGGGACTGTAGGGAACTGTTAATTGTGATTTGGGGGAAAAGGGTATAAAGAATTAAGAGAGATGGCTTGAAGTGTGAACTTCAAGGGATAGAGATCAGAAAAGAGTTTCATGTGAATATGCCTCAGAAGTATTAGTTATCTGAAATGTGTTACACCTGATAATCTAAACAGAGGTGGGGAAACTCAGACCAGGGGACAAATGTGGCCCTCATGCCTTTCTATATTGGTTGTGTGAACTCTCATTTGGAAAATCATTTACTGGCAGTGCTCCGTGTCCTCTTCAGCATGACTGGAAGCTGTTGTTAAACAGGGATGATATCACTTGACTTCCTAAATCAGGGGTCAGCAAACTAAGGCCTGCAAATCGGATTAGGCCCAATTGCCTTCAGGGTCTGGCCTGCGGATTGTCCATAGATCGGCATGGGGATTCTGTTTATTTGGGATGCACCATTTCACTCACTGCGCTGTTCCACCCCCCCACTCCCTCACACACACTGTGGCGGGGCCTCCTCCCTACCTCCTCCTGGCTTCTCCCCTCCCTGCCTAGAGAAAGAAGGGGGTTGGGCTGAGCTGGCTGAGCGCCATTTTAAGCAGCCCCTCTCCGGAGCCAGCCCTTTCACGCTGCTCATCTTCCCTCCGCTGTTGTTGCCGCTGCTGCCCTGGTGCTCCTGTGGGCCAGAGAGTGGACCGGACAAGCTCACTCTGCCTACCCACGAGAAGCAGCAGCAGTGGCAGTGGTGGCGGTGGCGGCAGCAGCCCCTGGGAAGGTAAGCACAGGGGCTGGGGCTGGGGAGGAGGACTACTTGCCCCCCCTTCTTCCAGCTCCGCCTCCCAGTGCTGCTTCTCCAGCCCGCCACAAGGTCTGAGGGACAGTGGACCAGCCCGTGGCTAATTTTTTTTGCCAACCCCTGTCCTAAATGAAGGATGAAGAGGTGTGTGAGTGTAGCAATCCCTGAATTTCCCAAGGCTAGAATGTAGCCTACTTTGCAATGGAAAGTGTCCTATCTGTTGCTCCATCCTCTGTTTGTCTCTGTCCCCATCTACCACTGCCATGTGGTCCCAAGAAGGATACCCACAAGGACTGAGAAAGGTTCCTCACTCTAATCTAGGTTGTCTTTTGAATCAACCTTTGTATTGAGCCTAGTAGTAAAAGGCGGAAGATTTATAGGATCTGAGGAGAAACCAGAGCCTAATAGGTGTGATCTGGGTGCCCTGTGAGCTGAGCCATGTATCAGAACTCCACCACCATAAGATATATTTAATTAACTAGTAGTCATCCACACCACACCACTAGTTTTATTATGGCAGCTCAATATCAGTTCTTCCTTATTAATCTACAGCAGTGAGTATTTGTTGCCATCCTTTTTTTTAATCTTTAGAATTGTTGGAGATATGAAACTAATTACAATTCAGGTGTAACTGTTGGGCAGCAAATTTGATTACCGTTATTATCTTGTGGGATAATATTGTCATTTATTAATTTTCACACATTGTCTTCTGAAATGAAATAGGTTATTAGTAACTTGAAAAATCAAAAACACAAGTGCCAGAGCTCAGGTAATGCCACATTTGTACACCAAGGGAATGTGATCTTAATTGCTCTTCTTTCAGTTTTTGTTCCTTAGCCAATGTGACATTGAAGTATTATTGTAGTTCATCACTGCTTTACACTTTGTATTTAACACTTTATTTAATTTACGATTGGCTGCTTAGTGTGAACATGGAATACAGACTAAATTTTCATAATAAAAAATGCAAATGGCTAGGTAGTTATATGTGAGTTAAAAAAAGACTGAATAAGGAATAAGCAAGAACTAACTGTCGTGAGCATAGCAGATACTTTGTGGAATGCAGTGTTTTTAAAATGCTCTGCCTTAAGAAACCATTTCTTTTTAGCACCTGCCAAAGAGCTCATACATGCTTTCAACAGAATCTTTGTGCATATAACAAAGGTTTCGGGAGTTTTTTCTGGGGTGCATACTTAGTTGGGGTATTTATTGTCCACTGCACTGTGCAAACTAGTGTGTGCCCTGGAATACTGAAATTGAAATACTTTGTTGTCACTTGTACAACTTGTATACAGCAATATTACACAATATATATTCAACAATTTTCTGTAGTTGTTTGGAAAAATAAGTATTTGTTGTCGAGTTACCTTTAAGGAGAGCTTGTCCTCCATTATTTGTGGTCTTATTGAGGGACAAACAATAAGCTTCTGAGCCAACCACAGGACTCCCCAGAACTGAGTTTGAAAGCCACTGGAGTAAGGTATTAAAATCAGTTCAACCAGCTTAGTTTTCCAATGCTCTTTGAGTATCTCTAATACGATTTTCTCTATATGTTGGCTTCCTTCCAGATCTTGAAGGATACACCTATGAGTAGCCTTTCAGATTTGCTGAAAAGAAAGTGGTTAAATCAGAGGCTGAGTTATATTTCTTTTCATTCTAGCAACCGTATTTCATTACATGCTATCAAACCAGTCACCTCTAAAATCCATAACTCCTGCTAATATTCATGAGGTTTGCATTCACATGTTGGAAAGGCAATAGCCCTGCAGGACTGTGAAGTTTAAAGGGTAATGTACTAAATTATCATGCTGCTTTGGCCATCCCCAGAGAAAAGTGCTATTACAGGAATTATTAGGGCTAAGGATCCTGATATTTTTCCAGATCCCTGCAGGAGTATAAGTCTGGGCTGAATTAAGAAGTAATTTGTTCAAAAATCTTCTGTTACTGAATCTTGATTGATTCAAAAAAAAGCTTTAGGAAAGGGAAGTTGAATAATGGAAGTATGTAATCTCTCTAAAGGCTCCGTGCATTTGCAATATGCTGAAGGGAGTAATTCGACAATCATGTTGGCCATATGGAAGCTAGCAGGTTACTTAACTCCATAGTATTTATGCATCTGTGGACCCCCTGCACACCATTACAATCACAGGAGGAACAAAGTATGGTGTTTGAGATGGTTTTCATCAAGGCATTAAATGTGTTTTTATTATTTATGGAAGAAAAGAAATATTGTCCCATTCCCAACAACCACAGCAGGTTTGACTAAATTTCCGACCATAATGGTGAGGCTGAGGAGCTGTCCAGCAATACAGGAGCACGTTGTATGCAAGGTAGACTATCTCAGCAATGCAGTTATCCAACCGAGGAGTTCAATAATATCCCAAAGAGCTGGGTAGAAGTGGAGTATACAAGAGTCAGTCTACAATGAGCAGATCTTCTCCTGTTGCTTCACCCCATCTAGGAGCATCACAGAACTTGGACCTGGACCGTACTTTTGGTTCTTATTTTCTCTCATTTAGGAGATGGGAGGTCCCATGCAGTTCTGTGTGCACTGTACCTTCTTATTGCAATTCTTCTCCTAGGTGTGTGTGTGTGTGTGTGTGTGTGTGTGTGATAGAGGGTACCTAATCAGGAGGCATATTGGTTACCTTATTCTGGAAACCTTCCAATACATCCTTAGGATATTTTATTACCATAATAAGAATAGTCTAAGAAAGACAATATTGTATATTTTTAACTTTTAAGCATGTTTTTCAACTTTCTGTGGCATTGTGATTATAATGAATTTAAGGAAATTGGTGGAATATCTACTGATATTCTGGATGAAGGTTAAGAGCTAAGAAGTATGTAATGTTGCTTTTTAAAGCTTTTTTTTTTTTTAAAGAGAGTGTACACAAAAAGACAAATCCTCTTTGGTCCCAATGATTTCAATGGAGCCACCACAGAAGTGCAAATGGTTTGGATCACAGCACCTTTGGATGTGTTGTCGTTCCATTCTTATTCAACTATTTTTAAAGCTTTTCAAACATTACAACAAATTAAATGTATATATAAACTATTTTGTATCTTTGTTCGCCTATGTCTGAAAAAAAAAACAAAAAGTTAAAAGAAAAAAGGAAAGAAATTGATTAAAGAAAAACTGAAGGAAAAATAGTAGAAAGGTTTCCTGGTAAGAGTACGGTATATTAATCTGTTTGAAATCTATATATCTCTCATACTCAATACGCTGTGCAGTCTGAAAATTATTATTTTCTGCAGCTATAATCAAAGGTTAACCAAATGACTAGAAAATCTTTCAAGTATCTCATAAAACCCCCATTTCTATGGTAAAGCTAAATATTTCTTCATCTGATGTTATGAGATGTTTGCTTATAAGTTGCTACAGTGAAAGGTGAATTTGTCAATTTAATTCAAGGAAAACTTAAATATTTAAAAATCAAGAATGCAAGCAAGCTTCATTCCCCTAATTTTAGATTTGCTTAGATGTGATAGTGTGTTTTCCCCTGTGTCTGGAGATGTAATACATGTGAAACACTTGGTCTGAGATTCTGAACAGTCTGAAGTGTCTCATCAGCAAAATGTTTTATTTATTTATTTAGACACAACTCCCTTTTGCCTCAGATTCTAAAATATTGCACCTTGTGACACCATGTGCTTTTCTGCTTGAATGATGATTAGCCTCTCACTAGGTTTTCCCAACTTTATTGTTGCTACGAGGTGCTTAATACCTGAGAATGGACCTGAGGCACTGATGTAATGAAGATCACCGTGTGAAGTGGAAAGTCTTAAACATTTCATGAAGAAAGCTCCTCAATGCAATAGCAACAAAAATAAACATTTGTGGATTACTAGTGATTCTTATACATTGGTACTTAATTCGTTCTGGACGTCTCAACTTGAAACTGAGGTACCACTTTAGCTAATGGGGCCTCCCGCTTTCTTGCATTTCCTTTTCTTTGGGATGGTTTTTGTTGCTGCCTCCTGTATAATGTTGCGAGCCTCCATCCATAGTTCTTCAGGCACTCTGTCCACCAAATCTAAATCCTTAAACCTGTTCCTCACTTCCACTGTGTATTCATAGGGGATTTGATTTAGATTGTATCTTACTGGCCCAGTGGTTTTTCCTACTTTCTTCAGTTTAAGCTTGAATTTTGCTATAAGAAGCTGATGATCTGAGCCACACTCAGCTCCAGGTCTTGTTTTTGCTGACTGTATAGAGCTTCTCCATCTTTGGCTGCAGAGAATATAATCAATCTGATTTCGATGCTGCCCATCTGGTGATGTCCATGTGTAGAGTCATCTCTTGTGTTGTTGGAAAAGCGTGTTTGTGATGACCAGCTTGTTCTCTTGACAGAACTCTATTAGCCTTTGCCCTGGAGCAGGAACCGGCAAGCCACTCCAGTATCCCTGCCAAGAAAACTCCATGGACAAAGATGTTGTTTATAAGCAGATGTGCAGCAGGCTATGGTTGCATATAGAGGCTGAGCATTCTGAAATCCAGTAGTATGGATGTAAGCAGGAGAGTGAGTAGATGGGATAAGCTTTTGCACCCTAGGCTCTGTCCCAAGTTTTTTTCCTTAGCTATAGGGCCTCCTTTTCCTATGAGTTCATATGACTTTGTCTCAAGATGCCCAGATGGCATAAGTAAAGTAGCGAGGACAGGAAGTTCCAGCATGTGACCTGAAGCTTTGATCACTGCCATCACTCCAAGTCTCTGCCAGCTGCCAGCACGAGCAAATGGCCACAGTTTTGTTGATGGTGATACTACTGGTGGTGCTGGGCCTGGTAGGAGCTGTGTCATGTATTCTGCTCATTATTGATCCAGAGCAGAATGTATAGTTAGCAGAGTAAAAACTTAAACACATTGTGGGATTCCCCAAAAATAGACCAGAGGCAATTGTATTTCATCCAGCAGAGCTTTACTGCTACTGAAGGCAAATGGGCATAATGGTCACAAATCCAATACATTCAGGATTGGCACTGTCCAAAAGAAATCCAATTGCAGCAGACTTAACTTAAACTTACAATAACTTATAATAAGATTAAACCTTAACACTAAGGATACAGAACAGAACACCACACCAGACTTTTATAGTCATGCTGTTCAGTCTTGTATGCTTAAGCCAAAAAATTGTCTCTTCAGAGATATTTAGCACTAGTAGACGCATCAATGGCATGAGACAACTGAAGAAGCCCAGAAAACTGTGCTCAGGGAGTGTGCTATCTGCCAAACCCAACAAATCAGAAGCCTCTCAACTGCATGGACTGCTAGGGTGAAACAGGGATAGAACGCTGGCACCCTGTCTTCTTTATTACCTCATACGCTGCTTCCTCAGCACCTCACAGCTACCAGGAACAATGTTGAACTTACCCTTTTCTTGAATCTTTTTGAACTTATTTAAAAAACAAAAAACGAAAACGAAAAACTGAGTCAAGAATTTGTAAGAACCTAGTAAAATCTGATATTGCAAGCTCACTTTATTTTAGGTAGTTTGTAAGTTTTCATGGCACTTTGTAAGTAATTGTCTCTTTCTCACATATTTGATAAATGGTGTAAAATTATTTTTGAACAACTGTGTGAATATTTGTCGCCAATGTGCTGTACGAGTTGCACTTACTTTTATAGTCAGCATGACCTTGACAGAAAAAGATAACAGAACCAGTTTAAGCCAGCTGTACTCAGCTTCTCTGAAGGAATAACCATCATGAACCTTCTGCTTGTTTCCTTCACACAGAGAAGCCTCCAGAACCCTCTTGAATCAATTAGAATAGGAAAGATCTCTACACCTCAGATCAATACTTTCTGTACTAAGAAATGCAAACTGACAGGCTGCACCTGCATAAAGATGTATTGAGTCCTTTACGAATGATGCCAATTGAACCCAATGGCCATACATGCCTAACATTTCAGCTTAACTCTTCTTTGGAATGGTTTGCATGGCCTAGTTCTTTATTCTGTGAACCATATGTACATCCACAGATGAAAGGCATCCTCATCACCCTGATCCTCATCATCAGCATATATTGGGGGGAGATAGTAGTTGCCATGTTGGGGGAGGAGGAAGATGACCCAGGAGACCACTGTGGGGTGGTCTGTGTGCAAGGGGGAAGGCTACAGAAAAAGGTGGATGTGAAAACTGGTGCCAAGTGAGGCTGTAGGGTAGAAGGGAGAAGTGGCTTCAGAAATGAGGTTGGGAGGGTCAATAGGGGGCTTATTATTTTCATGAAGTGGGAAGGAGAGGTCTAGGGAGTGGTACTGTGATGGCTTGTGAATGCTCTTCGCAATAAGTACCTCTGCTCACTCAGAGATATATGTACAGTCTTTATTTTACATATTACAGACAGCACATTACAATCATGCATCTGAATCCTCCGGCTCAGATTCTGGGAGTGGCCTACGCTGGCTTCTCCTCCAACAGAAAAGGCAGGGAAGTTTCATGTGAGGCCTCTCCCCCCTCCTCTTTAACTCTCTCCTTTCCCTGGCAGACGGAATAGGCAGTGTCTCACTATCTGTGCCAGAACTTCCTGTCCGGAGCTGAGGCTCTGGTTCAACATCAGAGAGCCTTCCCGCCTCCTGGCTTTCCCCTCTTTCCTCAATCGTCACTTCCTGCCCACCTCCCTCTGCCTGTTCCTGCTCCTCCCCTGCATTCTCTGGCAGCACCATGACAGGTACGCAGGTTGGTGAGATATAAAAGGAGTGTAGTAGGCAAGCAGGGAAGGGGTGTGACAGGTAGGGAGGGGTGATGAACAATGCAAGCAGGAGCAACAGCCCCATGCGTTTTGTGAAGAACAACCATGTCTTAAATAATCCAGATATTTTCCAGCATTCTCAATTAAATAATGGATGCTTTTGAAAATTTGGTACAAGAGCACTAACTATGCTGAAGCAGCATCTCAGATGAATTTAGCTTTGTTAGGTTCTCTAGGGGTTTTGGTTTTTTGGGGGGGATGCAGACAATAAAGTTAATCCAAACATATGTAAATTCGTATTTTCACATTTATTCTGCTCTAATCCTTTTGAATGGAGCATTTCAAGGTTATATTTGAGTGTCTATGAAATGTATGGTAGGAGATCTAATAATGCTGGCCGCTAAATTAATCTTGAATGATTAAATCTTGTTTCAGCATGAGTATATGATGTGATGTGTGTGGTTTTATCACATGAATAGGTTGCAGCTCAGTGAGGGCAGAAGACTGCTTAGGGTAAAGAGATACATGATATAAATATTAAAGGGTCAGAATTGAAAGGCAAGCTCAGACACCGAGGGAATTGTTGACATTAATATTCTGAGATTAATTTTAGTGTGAGAGACATTTGTTTTTATTAATGTAGCCTGCCTGAAAGTTCACTTGAAATGTTACTCATTGTACATTTCATTTTTGTCAATTTCATTCCTTTAGTAATTTTATTTTGGGGGCTGCATTGAATGTTGGCTGGTTTCAATTTTTTGTGGTGCTCTGTGTATGTGAATGTGAATGTGTGTGCATGTGCATATGTGTATGTGTGGATATTTCTTGAAAACACTTGCATTGGGAAAGTTCACCTTTTAGTCAACTGTCCACTACCTTTGTTCCCCTGACCTGTGGCTGCTTTGGCACCATCTTTCCTTGGGGAAGGTTTCTGAATTATTCACTGAGTCATCCCAAGCAGTTAGTGAACATGGTGATGTTTGGTTGATTTACAGCACAATTCTACAATCATGGGGAGATGGCCCATAGGATGTTGTTGGACTCTCTCTCCGTGGGTGGAGAAAGAAGTCCACTCCCAAAGGCCTCTGTGTTCCAGTTACAGAAACCTTTCTCTCCTGTAAGTGCTACAGAGTAGGAAGGAAAAGGGAACCTTTCAGTGGCAGATTGAGAGAGACTTTGGACTCATGGGATCAAAAGCTCTTCGGTTCCCCTCAACACACACTTGGCAAGGAAGGGAAAATATGCAACCTTGAAGTTGATATACCGCTCCCACCCCCTACTCTTGACTGTCATGCAAGGCTTTGTTTGGTGGTTCTACAGATAGTAAGTTTCCTGGCCTATCAACTATCTATCTATCTATCTATCATCATCTATCTATCATCTATCTATCATCTATCTATCATCTATCTATCTATCTATATCTATCTATCTATCTATCTATGGTATATCTATCTATCATCTATCTATCTATCATCTATCTATCTAATCTATCATCTATCATCTATGTATCATCTATGTATCACCTATCTATCTATCTATCTATCTATCTATCTATCTATCTATCTATCTATCTATCATCTATATCTATCTATCTATCATCTATCTATTTATCCTCTCTCTCTCTCTCTCTTTTACTGTATCATCTGTCTATCATCTATCGATCAATCATCTACATACTTGTGAGAAAGCAGACAAAGGTGCAGCTGAATTTCAAATATTTGTCTCAAAATTAATGGCCCTGAATTTAAAGGCTTGCTGCGCTGCTTAGACCCCCTTAGAATACCTTTCTTACTTTGTATGCTAATAGTAGATGAAAGTATTGATGGCATGCCTACCCAGTCACTTTTAAGATGGAAACAGTATCCAGAATTACCATATTTCCCAGTTTTTATAAAGCGGTGTCCAACTTTGAATTCCAATATCCTCATTTCATTCCATGTTTTACCTTCACCATCATTAACCCTAAATAAATTTTGAATTTGGGGAAGGAATTCCAAATAAATGTGCTCAAGAGAAACCTTTGTTTCCCTGAAGATTTGAACAATCTTGTCAATGCAGATACATCCATTAAATGTGACATGTTGGGGTTGGGTGGGATTTTGTTGTTGTTTTATGTGTGTGTTTTGCATATGCGCAGTGCCTCCTAAGGATGAATGAGTTTCTGAAATGGTGCTTGTCGTTAACCTGTATTTAAATATTTATGTACATGTGCCCGAATGAATTATTACTCTGCCCTTATTGTTGCTGTCATATGTTGAACATTTATGAAAGGCCCTGAAAGTGTTCTACCAGCTTAATGATTCACGACAAGATTGCTGTGTGGCGTGTTACAATCCTGATTAACAGAGCTGGTGTGACCTTGCATTAATTCGGTACTTGAATGCACATCCCACTGAAATCAGGAAAAAAGCTTAGGGTTGGCTCACAAATACATTTATATCACTTGCTTTCTCTATATTTGGGGGATCATCTCCAGGATACAAAGGTAAAGGTAAAGGGACCCCTGACCATTAGGTCCAGTCGTGACCGACTCTGGGGTTGCTGCGCTCATCTCGCTTTATTGGCCGAGGGAGCTGGCGTACAGCTTCTGGGTCATGTGGCCAGCATGACTGAGCCGCTTCTGGCGAACGAGAGCAGCGCACGGAAACGCTGTTTACCTTCCCGCCGGAGCGGTACCTATTTATCTACTTGCACTTTGACGTGCTTTTGAACTGCTAGGTTGGCAGGAGCAGGGACCGAGCAACGGGAGGGAGCTCACCCTGTTGCGGGGATTCGAACCGCCAACCTTCTGATCGGCAAGTCCTAGGCTCTGTGGTTTAACCCACAGTGCCACCCGCGTCCCTTACTCCAGGATACAAAGCGCTGTGTAATTAGCATCAGATTCCCAAGGGGCTTGGGGGATTGCATTTCCCAAATAGTAGTTCTCCATGTCAGGTGACAAACAACTTTTGAAACTGAAGGGACTTTGTGATGTGACAAGAGGGTCAGCTGCTCAAAGTAAAGACACCAGTAATATCACTGGGCGGGATCCTGACCCAGATTCATTTGATGTCTTGCAGCACAATGTGTAAACACAATGTGTAAACAGACTCCATTGTGTTTGAGGCAGACTATTATTTTTCTTGGTGCCACATTGGAAGGATGTTCTTCCTCTTGGCACAACTCTTCCCTCTGGATCAAATCAGCAGGATCTATGATCTTCTCCCCATCAGCAAGAAGAATAGGTGACATCCTGCTCTCCAGAACTGTTCTGCCTAGCAGTGGGATAGGCTGGGTCATCTAGAGCTCCCTCAGAGCCTAGCCATTGGTCTTTGTTTTTCTGGGACAGGGTTTTCCCTTCTTTCTGTCTGCTTGCTCTCTTTTTGAACAATTTTATGTCCTGTTCTCTTCAGCATCAGTGGTATAGTGGTTAGCATAGTTGCCTTCCAAGCAGATGACCCAGGTTTGTTTCCTGGCCAATGCAGAATTCCCCAACATACCTAGAGGTGGTGGTAGAGTCTCTCCCCCTCTTTCTAGACCTCAAGATTAACCTGCTTCTCTGAAAATTCATTATAATGTGGACAAGCACAGTGAATCCATTATTAATGCAACTTGAAATTTTAATATTGCATGCAAATGGATCATTAAGGCATGAAAAGGATAGCAGGTCTGTACTTTGGACAACTAACCAAGATATATTAACAGAATCAAGATGTCTTTGTTAAATAAAAAAGTAATAAGCCCAGTATAGAATCAATGTATTATTTTTTTTTTAACAATGGCATTCATTTCATAGACTGATTTCTGTTAAAGACAAAATAAATCTCATGTGCTTTGTGAAACTGTGTAGCACTACTATTCTTGGTGATTTGGGAATCCTATAATCAAAATCTCTCTCCCCTGGACACATATGAATTTTCAGTTCAGGTGCTGAGAACATGTGACATCATGTCGATGTGTGAGTAGCCTCATATTTCTGCTGTAGGATTTAAAGTTTAAAATCTATATGGGAACATCCAGATTCCCTGGATGGCTTGTAGATTCTCAGGATGGCTTGTAGCATATGATTAGGAACTACCATATTTTTCTGTGTATAAGGCAAGGTATTTGTATTAAGAAAGAATGTTAAAAATTTGGGGTCATCTTATACACGGATAGTGCTGGGGGGGGACACAGGTGATTGGTTGCAGCTACAAGAAGATTGTCAGCAGCGATTTTTGCAGGTGATTGGTGGCTGCGACGGAAAGGGCTGCTGTTGATTGGCTGGGCGTGTGATTGGCAGCTGCTGGCAGCGAGCGGGCAGACGATTGGTGGCTTTGGGGAGGCGTGCAATTGGCACCCCTCCCCCCAAAAAACCCAACAACTCTGGGCAATCCCACCCCCAAAAAGCTCACTAATTTGTTAAACAGGAGTCCCACAAAATAGGGGTCATCTTATACATGGAGGTGTGTTTTACACGGAAAAATACAGTACTTTGTGGGTGGCATCCATAAATCTAGAGATCTGAATTCATTCTAGATTGTTGTTACTCCAAGAACTATAGTCCAAAAGTGAAGAGGCTTCATTTCATAGCAAGGGGTAAATATATTGAAATGCATGGTCTGCTGCTGCCTGCCCATGAAATGAAAATTCTTCATGTTTGAATTACAGTTTTGGAGTAACAACCTAATTGTATGTAGCAGAATCAAGGCAATAAGATTAATGGCTGCCATCCATGAATAATTATCAAATTTATTTCTGATGAATATGAAATAATCTCCTGGAAACTCCTGGAACTCAATCATGACTATCTGGAGATTTTCATTGTTGTTTATATAGTGGCCACAGCTGAGATAACTTGTATTTTGAGTTCTCTACATATATATTGGCACATGCTCTCATGTTTATGCTTCAATAAGCACTTCTATTCTGTGACTTTTTTTGTTAGTCAGCTGATGTCACCATGACATCAGGTGACTTACTGCAATCAAGCCACACCTGCAAAAGAAGACTTCCACATTTGCCACTAAATTTGCCAACCCCCCCCCCCCGCACACCTTGATCTGAAAAGTGAAAGATTCCCTAACAATTTTTAGTAGCTTGCAAAAATGTGACCATGACAATTTTTCCATAAACCCACACTAGAAGTGGAGGGGGAAGGAGAAAGTTTAAAGTGAAGTATTCTGAGTCCTGGGGACCACTGAGTAAGTTCTATCCTTTTGGAGCTGAAAGAGGAAATCTGCCTATCTGGGGATATTTAAATAATGTTCTTTGTAGTAAGGAAGAGAGGGACCCCGTTTCTCACCTTGCCCATCCTAGTGAAAAAAATGACTGAAAACTGGCCATGTTGTTTGCTTAACAAGTGAAAGATGTGTGGCTGGCCTAATTTGATCCATGGACTACACATTGCTCATTGCAGATGTTAGAACAATCAGTTCTGTTATGTTGAACTTGGAATCAGTACAGTAAGTATTCTCCACCTTTTTTTTCTTTCTTTGAGAAAATGCAGATGTGGAGATAAACATGTAAATTGATTTATTTTAATAGGCTGGGTAAATGTTTCAATTACACTCTGCATTTCAAAGATAAAGTTTATAAGTTCCCTGGCATGCACTGTGAAGATAAATCAAGGACTATGAAAAGTCTGTGGTCACAGAATATATAAATATGCATAAAATTGTAAATACTTGGGAAATGACTTTATCATTTATAGCAAGGGATAATTTTGTGCAATTTCAGAATCATTTACCTGAATACTTAAGATGACTAATTAATAGTGGATGATTAATTCTTAAACATGACCTCACATTTGCATTTCATTACCTGAGTGCTTGCTTGCCCTAAAACTGTAGAAGTACTAAACAAATATGCAGTAGCGCTAGTTTTGCATTGCAGAATCTGAAAAATAGATGAAAACTGAATCCTAGAGCTATTTATGGGATGTTCAACTTTTTGCCATATGTTGTAGAAAGCTCAAAGGCAATTTGTTTCTAGGAGATGTTAAAGATCCATAACAACCATTTTTCTGTGAAGAGATCTTCTTCTTCTTTGGCGATCACTTGTAGCCGATTCAGATTGTATTCCATAAACACGGTTTTAACAATGAGTCCATAAGTGACCATGGAGGCCAATTCTGGATCTACACGTCCTTCCACAATGGGGACATTGGTTTCCGGGTGGGAATTGATCGCTGTGTGGATTTGCCCAGTGTAATTGATCATGGTGTGGATTTGCCAAGTGTATGGGACTTTTGGGGTTTGGGATGGGTTTTTGGAAGATGCCTGTGCGTGAATTTGTTTTATATGTGTAAATCAGTGCACACTGACCAACACACAGTCTTCGCAGTAAGGCTCTGTTCCGATGGCATGAGTAGTCACGACGACCGGTAGATTCTTATCTGCTGCAGCCTTCATCCGCCTTTACAGCCGTTGTAACATACCACTTGTTATCATTTGCCTGTTCTGCGTGGGGGACTTCTTGGATCATTCTTTGTCTAGCTCCTTCCCTTTGACCTTACCACCTTGGGTGACCCTGCTGGGAGTACAGTGGTACCTCGGGTTAAGAACTTAATTCATTCTGGAGGTCCGTTCTTAACCTGAAACTGTTCTTAACCTGAGGTACCACTTTAGCTAATGGGGCCTCCCACTGCCGCTGTGCTGCCGCCGCACAATTTCTGTTCTCATCCTGAAGCAAAGTTCTTAACTCGAGGTACTATTTCTGGGTTAGCGGAGTCTGTAACCTGAAGCGTCTGTAACCCGAGGTACCACTGTACGAGAATTCCTGACAGCTTCGCTCACAAGGGTCATAGGAACGTGCAAGCCCACTCACCACGACAAGGTGATGATTCAGCGAGTGAGATCACTCAGTTATCTATATCTATCTATCATCTATCTATCTATCATCTATCATCTCAGTTATATATAGAGATACTCACTTATTAGTCAGAAGTCAGCATCCATACCACCCCATACAATATCACAGCAGTGTTGAGCTGTTTTTTTATGCTCAATCACACCATATGAATGGGACTTTATAGATTGTTCCCTCCTAGTTGTCACCTTGCTCTGCGCATAGGAGAGAGTCAGGTGAAAAGAGTCCAAGTGATGATGAAAATAATCAAATAATATGCATTATTTGTAGGAAAAGGGAGCACTGTTGTATAGTTTTCCGGTGGGAAATGACCATTGCCCCATTGAAGTTGGATGAGAAAAACTCAATGATTGGACCTGGTCACATTATTCAGTTTCAGAACAATAGCATGGGATGGGATAATAGAAAATGAGCACTTGCTTAAATTAAGTATGAATGGGTGCAATATAGAATAATGGTAACTAGCTCTCTTAAAGTGCATGAGCTCCTCTCAGATGTCTTCATTCTCAGGAATAAAGAAGTGACAAAATCATTTTTTCTCTCCCCTCCTAAAAACAATATCCTAAAGCTATTTTACCCAATTGAAGCATATCTGCTAAGAAGCAGCAACAAATTCCAGTTAGATCGCTTTTCTGAAATTAGACTATTATACAACATTCTTTCACTAAATAATGTAATATTTAACACTCTAAGAGCGAATGTAGAAATCATCTTACTAAAACTATGAAATGAGAAATATCTGAAAGCCTTGTCTGCTTGCTTGTTATAAGTATATCCAAATTATATAGATGTAAAATTGTAGTTTTTTTTTTCTGCTGAAAATTAACAATGCATGTTTGTGTGGCTGTGCCTCTGTTTCTGTGAGGAACACATTTTGGGTGATGATATTTTGATTAAGATCAGTTAATTTTAGGATGGCAGGTTCCAAAAGGACTCCAGTCTGTATTTTTGAGAATAAAATCTGGTTTGGTATCTATTAACAGAACCTAAACTAGCAAAATTGTAGACAATGGGAAACAGAATAGCAATTCCCAGAAGTGGTAGAAAAGCTACATTTTATTACAGATAAAACCGAAGATACATTTAGGGATGTTCATCAAGGGCAAGCACTCATATCTGTTTAAATTAAGTTTATCACGGGAGAATATACAAGCATACATCTGTATATTTGTTATTTGTATGCCATTTTTTCACTGTTCAAACCATGTTCAAGGCAGCTTAGAACATGAAAAAAGTGCCTAACTACAACATGACAAAAGCAGTCATAAACAATAAATAAAATATTTAAAAATACGCAACCCAATGAACAATTTCCATCTAAATCCCAATGAGATCTAAAATAAAGATACAAAAACCAACATCAAAAGCAGCAGCAACCCCCCTAAAAAAAAACTCAACAACCCCAAAACAGTCCCCCCCCCGAATGTTTTTGTAGGTGGAGTCAGCCAGGGCCCCACCCTCTCAGGCCAAGGTGAAAAAGGCCTGCAAGGCAGGGAGGAGGTCTTCCAAGACACACAACCAAGAAGCTGCTGTAATTGTACAATAAGATTTCTTCTAGTTAGGCAAATATTGTTCTGTGAAAGACAAATGCAGAAGGGCATCATCAAATCTGAATGTGATACGTCACTTGCTTCAATTTAACCTTTATATCCATAGGATGTAACATATTGAAACACACACAGAGAGAGTGAAAGACAGAATGTAGCAAGGGGTCAAAAGAGAAGGTGGAGAATTGCCCTGTGAGATACCCTGATGCTGTGGCAGGGACATGATGAGAAATATGGCTTTGGAATACATGTGTTGCATGTGAAAAGTCTCAGGAAATTCCTGTCTGAAACACTGCAGGGCCACTGTTGGTCAGCATATCATAGACCCCATATTTCTTCAGTTTTCCTCAAAGTTGCTTGCAACAAACAATGAATTATAATGCAGATAGAACGTTTCTGCTGTAAATCAATTACCATACTTCTCAGAATTTTCTTAAGCTTAGCCAAGTCGTCTTCTGTTTTGTTTGTTTGTTTTAAATTCATTAATTTTGTCGCCACTGAAGTTTTATGAGATCAACTTGAGTACTTGAGCAGCACAATTGATCTTGGGGGCTAAGCAGGTGAGTTCTCACCCCCAACCTTCAGTGATGCTTTTACTGTTGCTTGTGTTGCTTCGTAACATTTATGTGACACTAACAGTGGTTCGGGTAGATGTATTATCGCAGTGTAGTCATGGTATGTGAAATATACGTTGAAGGTAGTATTGATTTGTGGTAAATACCTCCTGCTAATATGCCCTCTGGGTCCAATTGACTAGGAAGTTCTCTGCAGCGAGCTCCACTGAAATTAATAGGAACAAACAGCAACATCACAATACTTCCCTTCCCTTCCACTGGTCTTGTAAATTTCTGTGGATCTTGTGCCCATAATCTACATTCCTGTAGAAGTTATAAACAAATCACAGATTTGCATGCAGTTAGTCATATATATGGGATTGCGCAGCTTTAACCTGTGGTCTGAAATGCAGATATATGTGAAAGTAAATTTACCAGGAGCTAAGAGAAGTCATGGATGCAGACAGGACTTTCAATGCTTGCTGTTGGACACGATAGCTGTAGAGCTTTCATGTACAGTGGCAGTATACCCCCAAATTCCAGCTGCTGGGGTCAGGCATTGGAAGGATATTGTCTTTCTGCCTTAGCATCCTGGCTTGCCTCAAAAGAGGATGCTGGGACAAATTTCTGCATTACAGGGGGCTGGACTAGATGATTTGGGTTCCTTCCAACTCTGAAATTCTATTATTCGGTGACGATAGGGTTGCCATATTTCAGATGTCATATTTCAACCAAAATTGTTGAGTTCTGGGCGGGGGGGGGGGGCGACTTCCAAGGTGGTTGAGCAACAACTACTTCTTCTTCTTCTTCTTCTTCTTCTTCTTCTTCTTCTTCTTCTTCTTCTTCTTCTTCTTCTTCGCCTGCTTTTAAACACACACACACAAACAAACAAACAAACAAACAAACAAATACACATGGCTGCTGTTTTGTGCAAAGCTGGTAGATTGAGAAACATTTATTTATTTATTTATTTATTTATTTATTTAAAAAACTAAAGGTTTGTGCTTACAGCTAAACAGATACCAGTGTCCATGCCCATAATGACATCAGGCAAGGCCAGCACACCCATGAAATTTTCTTTGCGAAAAGTAAGTGGCTCATGTAAATGTAAACTAAGCTTTAATAGTAAAGAAGGTTGTATTGTAACAAAGTAACATAATGAGAGAAACTAAATACAGCAACAGGAGGCAAGTCTGAGGCAAGAAACAAGGATAGTTGGTCCCTCTTAACGGACATTCTTAACTGAACAGAACTGAACACACACTGAAGGGAGGGGCTGATTCTGAAGCAAAGCACACAAGCCCCACCCACCAGATACCAAGCACTCTACTATTCAAATTAGGCCCCAGTGTTTTCCTTACAATCCCCTTCTCAATGTGCCTAATTTGCATTAATCAATTTAAATTTAACATGTAAATTCTCAAAACTCAAAGTTCTCAAAATTCTTATTTAAACATTCAACGTTTTGTTTTTTTCTCCTGGCTTTGCTTGGGGATAGAAGGTCTTGTTCTATCACTTCATTACAAACAGTTTTTCTACCTGCAACACACTTGTGAAAACCTGCTCCTTTTCCTTGGACAGATATTTTGTTGGTCTACCTTTTGGAAACACAAGGTTCTCTAAACAGCTTCAGTTGGATGGATGGATGGAGAGATAGACAGCATTCCAAATGAACTGTATTTAAGATTCTCTCTGTTCAGGTGTGTAGATTTTTTACAAATAGAACAGTCTACTGCCCCCAGTTTCCTGCAGCTTCACATTCAGATTGTAAATTTTGGGGTAGAGTCTCTGATGAAGAGCAGATATGTGTTGAGCTAACAGCATTTGCCAGAGGCACTGGGCCTTTAGGGGACTGTGTGGTATGAAAAGGAGACATTTGCACGTCTTATCAGAAGGCAAAAAGAGCACTCCAAAAACTAAGAATTGACAGTACGTATTAACAGTGGCTTGAAAGTCCTCTTAGATATGGACTTAGCAAAGTAAAGTCATGCTTCAATGCCTTGCATTTGTTTCACAATCAGCTTGAGAGATACATTGTCCATGCACACACACACATTGCCCACATACTTATTTCATATTATGTAGAAAACCTGGCAGCACTTAACAATTTGTTGATTTATTTCTGATTAGTACATTTACTTTGTTTTCTTAAATTAATGCATATTATACTATAGTAGTAAAGCATAAAAAATTGTTGGCGTCCATCTGTCTTGAAAGAGCAAAGTTTAGCTGCTGGAGAATCACAGCACCTGCTGTAGCTGCAGAGGCTGGTAACTCGTAGCTGCTCTCTCTTGCATCGTTTTTGATGCATTAGCAGCACTGAAGTGACCTCTCCAGGGCACAAGCCTGGGCAGTGTGTATGGAGGTCCTGGGCTGTCCAGATTACAAATCCCCCCAGCCTTGCTGATGTGGTCCATAGGAAAGTATATAGCTTAGCTGCAGGAGTTGCCAGGGGGAGGTGTACAAGACACCATCCAACCACCTTAGGAACTCCACTCAGCATTTATGTAGGGTTTATTGCCGAGACTTTTCCTCTTGAATATAACCTGGAGTTCTGTGGTTTCCAAGGAGCGTATGGTAGCTCAAGGAGTATTTTCAAAGACTGCCCTCAGTTGGTAACAGGCAGAGTTTGTACATTTTCATCATCAAATTTTCCTCTCTGTGCTTAAGAATACCCATTTCTGGAGCTTTCCCTCTAGTCCAAGGGTCAGCAACCTTTTTCAGCTGTGGGCCAGTCCACCGTCCCTCAGACCATGTGGTGGGCCGGACCATATTTTGAAAAAAATAATGAATGAATTCCTATGCCCCACAAATAACCCAGAGATGCATTTTAAATAAAAGCACGCATTCTACTCATGTAAAAACATGCTGATTCTCGGACCATTCGCAGGCTGGATTAAGAAGGCGATTGGGTCGCATCCAGCCCACAGGCCTTAGGTTGCCTACCCCTGCTCTAATGTTACAGTAAGGGTTATCAAAACAAGTTTTCTATACTAAAAACAAGAATGGCCACTGTCAACTTCACCAAGGTCATATCATTCCACTCCACAGAAGAGCGTCCTTAACTCCATTATGGAGTTGCTATATAGTTACCGGAGGAGAAAGAATATGTACCTTGAAACAAGCAAAACGTGACTTTAATGGGTATACATAGAGGGGAAGTTCAGGGCTAGATCTGTAAGCACAAAAGCACAAAATCTGATCTGGCTTCTAAATCCTTCTGATGTCCTCTGAATCCAAAACTCCAGAGAGGGGTTCTGTGTCAGACTTGCTACCAACCTCATTGTCTCTGTGTTAAACACTATA
The DNA here is from genome assembly GCF_027172205.1 of Podarcis raffonei. Classification (NCBI taxonomy): domain Eukaryota; kingdom Metazoa; phylum Chordata; class Lepidosauria; order Squamata; family Lacertidae; genus Podarcis; species Podarcis raffonei. The sequence continues at coordinate 25,920,454 of NC_070606.1, forward strand.
TTCCCCTCAACTCCTAGAAACAGTTTTTGATTTTATAGCTGGCTGTATAAGGTGTTATATCCTGCACATAAATTCCTATAGGGCAATTGAAGAATAGCTCTGGAAACTTTTTTGATTGAATTTGGGTCACTTAATTTTAATAGACTTGCACTGTGCTGTGGACCACATTCTGTGGATGAGATCAGTGTGTTTGGCACAGTCCCACCCATTCAGCTCAAAGCAATCAGATTAAAAAGCTTTACACTTTATTAATGTGTGTGCAAATGACATTTGAGTTCCAAGGACACTCTTTGTGAAAGCACCTTGAATAATCAATCCTAGTATCCCCCATTCCCTCAGTTGCTTAAGATTCTCTCTCCCCTGATCTCCTGTTCAAGAAGCCTCTAGTTCCTTTATTTGTTTTACCAGACATCAAGTACCATTTTTTTAAAAAAATAAATGAAATGTTTTGGCTTCAGAGTTCATGCTTCTTGCTTGGCAGCCCCAGCAAAATTGGAATATGGGGACACAGCTGCATGTGTGATTGTGAAAATATTTTGCCACTTGTTTTCAAAACTACTTTACTCCTTCAAATAACTTTTAAATCATCATCATCATCATCACTGCAGTTTTGAATGCTTCATGGCAAAAGTCCAGTTCTTGCAGCCATGTTCTTGAATAAAGATGTTTCAGTGGGATTTTGACCTCTCCACCTTTAAGTGGAGAAATAAGCTCTATCAAAACCATTGCTTTATCTATATAACCCTTGTGTTGCAGATCTGTGTGGAGCCTGTTCTCTCTTGGCTGCGGCACCAAGGCTTTCGATAGGGCCTCCTTTATGCTTGCAAGCTCCTGGTCAGGGATTTGTGAGTCTTCCTTCTAAGAAATGATGCTAGTCTTACTGAAAGTTCCTTTAAAAAAAATCACCTTTTAACATTCAAGTGGTGTTTTGTCCAAGCAGGATTTCTTAATTCACCTTAAATTTTTGCTTAAGACAAATTTCAGTGACAATTTAGGAATGCACAAACCAGCTCAGGAGAATTTTGATAGTGTTCTAAAAAAAAACCAAAACACACACTTTTGCTTTCTCTTGCAATCCTATGTGTGCTTTGCTGCAGTAGAAACATCCACATATTCTTGTCAAATTTGATTCAAATGTCTCCTCCGTTGAAATTTGGTAGTAATTCTACTCCTGACCACTGGGCAACTGGACTCCTAAAGTTGGATGTGAGAGTTCAGAACCACAGCTGCCATCCCAGTCATGAGTAGAGTACCAAAAACAGTCCCCATAAGTTTTAAGGATATTTGAAGAGTGCTTGTATAAAACCTATAGGTGTTTGTTCTATAAGCACAGTTCCTTTTTGAAAAAGTGTGCTAGTCTCAACTTTCCTAGCAGCCATCTTTATAAGGAGAAAAACTGGTAGTAGTAAGCAGATTGATTCCCCAAAGAATGCTTAGCTTATATATGCACATGCATCACTTGATATCTCAACAACTAATAAATATTTCTGAATAGGAAATCTTTGGTTTTCAACTGGCCTTAATGGCTTTGTCTGTGAGATGCCCTATTTGGTTATGCAGGCTACTATTTCAGCCAGTGATGTGCATATGCATGTGAAAATTAATATTTGAAATGGGAGAACAAAATAGATCATAGTTTCCTTCTAGTGCATCTAAAAAGCATCCTTTCTGCTCTCCCTTACAGAATTAGAACAAAAATTAATAAAAGAATGGGACTCCATAAAAGAGTACATGAAAAAAACATTGTTCTGAAGTGAAAATATCGGTATGTAATGAGTGAAGTTCTACAGGGTCAAAGAAATGAAGAAATGGTTGTAATAGGTATAAAGCTAGAAGCAATATAAATATAACACAATTAAGAAGATTGAAAATTTGAAGTCCCAAAACAGTGGAAGGAAGTGAAAGTCTATGTATGTTTTGTTATGTATTGTGACTGTTATTGTTTTTCTTTGTTTTTCTTCTTTTTGGGTTTTATATGTATAATTTATATTGTAACTTTGCAATGATTTTTTTTTAAAAAAATTAACAACAACAACAACAACTATACCTGTGATACCTAAACAATAACAACATACGTAGAAATGCTTACTGAATATGCGATGGTAGCAGCTTAACATTCTGACACATTCCAACAAACTGATTTCATTCAGATCACTGGCAGGAGGTGATTGCCTATAAGTAACATCATGATAGAAAATGGTTGTGTCAATTCATTCTTGGTGAGTGTAGCCTAATAGGCATGACTCATAAGTTAGCATAAAGTCTGAATGTGCAATCCAATCCAAAGTTTTTGGCAGGAAGCTCAGTCCCTGCTCCTGCCAACCTAGCAGTTCGAAAGCACATCAAAGTGCAAGTAGATAAATAGGTACCACTCCGGCGGGAAGGTAAACGGCGTTTACGTGCGCTGCTCTGGTTCGCCAGAAACAGCTTAGTCATGCTGTCCACATGACCCGGAAGCTGTACACCAGCTCCCTCGGCCAGTAAAGCGAGATGAGCACTGCAACCCCAGAGTCAGTGTGGTGTAGTGGTTAAGAGCGGTGGACTCGTAATCTGGTGAACCGGGTTCGATTCACCGCTCCTCCACATGCAGCTGCTGGGTGACCTTGGGCTAGTCACATTTCTCTGAAGTCTCTCAGCCTCACTCACCTCACAGAGTGTTTGTTGTGGGAGAGGAAGGGAAAGGAGATTGTTGGCCGCTTTGAGACTCCTTAGGGTAGTGATAAAGCGGGATATCAAATCCAAACTCCTCCTCCTCCTCCTCCGCGACTGGACTTAACAGATAGGGGTCCCTTTACTTTTACCTTCTATAAACTCCAGCAAAACTACACTGTTCAGTATATGTATGCATACCATTTGAGTCCAAGGCTGAAAAGCCAGTGGGGACTTCTGCACTGGGTATGCATAAATTCAACAGCAGAGCAAAAGAGAAAAGAACAGAGAGAGAGAGACAAAAGAGAATACTTGGCCAGGACTATAGCTGTTAAGTCAGTTGGTGGGGGTCTTTTGCTCAGGTTCTTTATCACTGACTCACACAGTAATTTGTAAAGCTGTCAGCTGAGTGCAACTATAAAAACAGCCTCAAACATTTTCCAGGGCTGAGGACTCCCTGGACCACTTGTTTCAGAATTCCAGTCAGCACCTCTTCAAAGCCCATCTCTTAGTTTTTTATAGAAATGTTTCTCAAACTCAGTACAAGCATCTAATCCCTCCCCAAGCAATAATTGCTATCTTACCAGTGAGATTCCTTCCTTCCTTCTTATGACTTATATGTATATTGCTAAGATGGCAACCACAGGTACGTGCTGATCTAAAAGCTGATGCTTTTGTAGAGGAAATAGTTAGTATTTACATTCTGGCTTAGAATGTTCACATATATCATCTCAGTTCAGCAGTCCTTCCTATAGTAGGTAATGAAATAGTAGAAATCATAGAGTTGTAGATTTGGAAGGAACCAATTTGCAATGCAGGAATATGTAGCTGTCGCATACAGGGATTGAACTTTCAACCTTGAGGTTATCAGCACCATGATCTAACCAACTGAGCTATCCAGGCTGATAAGTATTATTGCTTCACTTTTGCAAAGGGGAAGGGTATGTGTGGCTGAGAGTGTTGCTTGTTTAAAGACCACAATCAAGAGTTCTAATCAGCTTGTTATTGCTTAATATTCCTCCTTGTGGGAGTGGAACATCTTGTTTTTGTTCTTTGTGCTGGGTTGTTTCTGAAATAAACACCAAACTGTTTCACACCTTTTCCAGTTTGGTGAAATGGGCTTAATTATACAACATATTGTGTAAGTCAGAGGGATTTTTGACATTTGTTTTCTAAGGATCTGCAGCAAGTGTTTGGACTCCTGTTGTTGCATTCAGAGCACACTTCTGGTGTGACTATGCAATTTTCTTTTCCTTGTGGGGATAAAAAACTCAGTTACACATTGTGTCTCATAGCAGCCTACAAGACTTAGGAGGCTGGGGAAAAATTGATTTAGAGGTATTGTCAAAAGGTGATAAAATATATATGATCATTGTAGATGAAAGATATACACTGGCAGAGTATAAGAATGTAAGAAGTGTACTATTTTCCTTGAGTGTACCTTTCAACATATACCAGAGAAAACTATGTCCATTTTATGATTTGAAAAGGTGGTTCCTATGTGGTTATGTGTATGCTATTGGCATATATCTGGGTTGCATGCTGAGGGGGGGGGATTATGAAATGTTGACTTTGAAATACAGTTTTTGTTATAACCTTGAGAATATATTATCCAACAACTTAGGAAATATATATTCAGTCAGATGTTACATATTCCCACTTTTTTTATTGTTAGCCCAAATCTTCTAGGCTTTTGTAACTAGTTGCTGGGAGAGGCAAGATAAAACTCTTATGTTCTTATTATAGTGGGAGAACACCAGGGGTTTCTGAGATCTTCACAAAGAACACCTACATTTTCCATTTAAAATGCAACATGGAATTAATTATTTTATGCTAATTTTGTTATGCTGTATAGGAGTGGTTTGGTTTGAATGCTTTATTCAGAACTTGATATGAAATGGTTTTCTTTCTAAAGAAAATGCAGATATTTTGTTTCTGTGTTTTGTGCATGCACAGTTCAAAGTGGGAGAGTGTTGGGTAAATCATGGAAAATAGGGAAGCCCTGGTAGCAGAGCATGATTTGAGGTCATATGGAAAGATAAAGATGTGCAAGGTGCAATTTCCATCACAGAAAAAGTTGGATACTTTTGGGTGTGCACTAACACTTCAGATCTTATATTGGTGAATCTGTTAGATTGTCTTGCGACTTAGCTACTATTTTCTCAGCCACATCCAAAATAATTTAATAAGGGATTACACAGATAATGTAAGCCAAAGTGGGGCGAACATTTAAAATGTCCTATATAGTTACAAATTATTACTACTTTCCAGACACTACTGGTTGGCCCTCATGAGACATTGTTATCCAAAGTCTGCTCTAGTTACTAATTTTTATTCTTCAGTACTTTAAATATAGGGTGTCAAAAGATAAGCATCCAGACCCAGTTCATGTCATAGCCAAGCAAAGACTGTGGGAGCCTATCCCTAAATCTCTAATCCAGTCTAAGGTTTCTGAGGTCCTTAGATGGAGCAGGACTGGACTAGGGGATGAACTGGATCAGGAAACTGATGAAGCTGGAAACTGGAGACTGACATGCAGGTGGTACTGGTGACCAGGTGTTAGACAGAAGGCCAGGCTGGGAGGAAAAAATATATTAACATCAATATGAAACTGAATCCCTGCTGATGGCATACTGCTCTGTTTCTCCATTTCATCAAGTCAGGTGAGACTGTGAAGGTGGTGGACATGTCTGGAAGCAGTGAAGAGGTGCATTGGGGCTAATAAAATAAGGCTTAATCTTGATAAGACTTGTGGTAAATTGCAGTCAAATATAACTCGCAAGGTGGGGCTAGTTTGTTGCATGAAGGATTACAATCATAGATCTGTATGCTTGGCTCAGCAAGGTTGCTTACCTCACCTGGAACAAAGTAAGTTAAGTTTCCTCCTTTGTTCATTCTCTTTCACCATGTGAACTCTTTGATTAATGGAGCTCTGACCTGGGGCTGCGGGCTCAGACAACGTGCTTAGAAACATTTTTCTACATTGTGCAGCCCAAAATTTTCTACCTGTGATCTTTCTGCTGCATGCAATAACACATGAATCTGACTTAAGAAGTTTTGTAAGTAAAGCATCTAAACTTACTAATGGTGAGGTCTGTTTATTGTAAAAGGGGAAGAAATGGGAAGCACTGCTGGGATATTTAGAAGTTTTAACAGCCTAAATCTCCATGCTATACTGCTGCTTGCTTTTGTGATTTTAATACACTTCTGGGGGGGGGGTCTCTCTTGCTGGAGAGTATGCTTAGCCCCACATTTTTGATCTAGGGATCCAGCCAATCCTTTTTAAAATTACCCCACAGCTAATTCTCCCCTGGCCTCCTCGCTGGCCCAAGTAGGACCAATTCAGCTAGCTAGCCCTGGGGATTATCTAATTGATTTTTGAATTTTATTGTTATTCATGTTTTTATACTGTATTTTATGCTGCTTTTATAATTAAGTGTTTTAAAGTGTTTTAAAATTGTTGTTAGCCACCCTGAGCCTGGTTTTGAACCGGGAAGGGTGGGGTATATATAAAAAAATATTATATTATTATTACTATAAGGGTGATTTATATTTTTCCACCCTCCAGTACTATGGGTGGGTGGTTCCCATGTTTGGGAATATGTTGTATGATCTGCCTTGGGAGGGCTTGGACTGAAGGAACAGGTTCATATTCTGGGAGTACTCCTGGAGTCCCAATTTTCACTGGAGTCTCAAGCCGGTGAGCTACTGGGCCCAGTTCAAGATGTTAGTACTAGTATATAAACCCCTAAATGACTTAGGGCACGTGCCTAAAACAGCACCTCCTCTAGTAACAGCCATCTTGGACCTGATGATCGAAGGGTGAGGCCTTTTTTATGGTGCTGCCACTAGGGTTGGATATTGACCATTATGAGGGCTTTTCAGTGGTGGCTCTGCATTGTGGAATGCCCTCTTGTGGAAGATGCACTTTCTCCTTCATTATTGACTTTCAGGGGAAATGTAAAACATTCTGGTTTAGCCAGGCATGAGATGGTTGAAATATGTTGTTCCTAGTAACCCAATGACTACTGGTTGGGATAAGGTTTTTAAATGTTTTAGAAATTTTTAAAACTGTCCTTAGATGGTTTTGTTAAAAAAATGTTTTATCACTGCTATATCTCCCACCCTGAACTTCTTTGGCAGGAGGGACAGGCTATAAATTGAATAAATAAGAGTAAATATTACTGTCTGTCAGTAGCAAGGTATGATGATTCACAATCCTCATCCTTTTGTGCCATAAGAGAGTTATGTAGTCTGAGCCACACAGTATCAAGAACCTCACTAGACTAAATTCCAGCCTCAGGCCACAAGTTTCTGGTTCAAGTTATGGAGTCTCTGATAGGATGCTTACCTAAGTTTGCAGTGGCATCTAACACCCCCCCCCCACACACATGGATTTGCATGAACAGTCCAAATCAGAGGATAGTCCAAATCAGAAACTGTTCAGAAACTGGTTGATACCACTTGGCTGAGGTGCCTCTCCCTCTTCTTGTTAGCACCACAGCTGCTGGGGGAAGCTACTGCCTGGATACAACCTTACAACACTTTGACAAATGAAACTCATTGTTTCATAACAAGGGGAATTTATGCCCTTCCTCCCTGCTCGATACCGTGGAGGTAAATTTTGCATTAATTGAATTCCTCTGAGGGAGGGGAAAAAATATGGATTGAGATTCTATTGTATGAGCATTTAATGAGATATGTTAGCGTTCCTACTATCACTAACCTAAAATTAGAATTAAATAAGAGCATGTATATAAATCTTGACAGGGAGGAAATGGCCCAATGAAAACATTATTACGCAAAGGTGTTCAGCCAATCTCATTCACCTTGACCAAAAATTTGTCAAGGCTAGACCAAAAACAAATCTCCTGGAACTACTGAAGCTTCTGTGCTGAGATTTGTAATTAAAAGTGAGCGCTTGCGTCCCATCTGCTTACCACATCGCTGAAGCTATGAGCACTGTCAGTGGTTGCGAGGGAACAAATAAATCAACAGACTAGTGGGATGCGCTTGTGCTTAGTGACACCCACCTATTCCTCTCTTCCCTCATTGATATTGATTTGCAAACGAGGCTGCCTGTTTGTTTATAGGAATCGGGTCGTTACTCCAGCAAAGTGTTCTAGCCAGGATACGGTAGCTTTCCAAAGGCTCCTGCTCCCATTGTTTATCACTGTCATTTGTCTCTTGGAAGGATCAGGAAAGCCAAAGAGGGCCAAAACTCTGCTGCCAAGTTTACCCATTCCCCCCCCCCATTGCTCAGATCATGTGACTCTGATTCTGCCTCCTGCCATGTCCAGCACAAGTTGATTGTCACTTTTGTTTAGTCGTCCAGTCGTGTCCGACTCTTCGTGACCCCATGGACCAGAGCACGCCAGGCACTCATGTCTTCCACTGCCTCCCACAGTTTGGTCAAACTCATGCTGGTAGCTTCGAGAACACTATCCAACCATCTCGTCCTCTGTCGTCCTCTTCTCCTTGTGCCCTCAATCTTTCCCAACATCAGGGTCTTTTCCAGGAAGTCTTCTCTTCTCATGAGGTGGCCAAAGTATTGGAGCCTCAGCTTCAGGATCTGTCCTTCCAGTGAGCTGATTGTCACTACCAGTGCTTTTTTTCCTGGGGGGACGCAGGGGGATGCATACCCCTAAATATTTTGTGAGTCTAAATTTGGCCTCATTGAGGGGCAGTATTTCAATAGTAGGAAAATGAGACAGTACCCCTAAACATTTTTTAAGAAGAAAAAATAGCACTGGCCACTACGTTTTACGTCCTCCATGTCCTTATCCTACCCTGTGTTTCTGTCTTCCAATTTATTGATTTATTTCCCTGTATGCCCATGACTTCACCAACTTCTGTAAAGTCTTCTCTCTTAAATGGCTGCCCATTCTTTCTATGTTAGGAGCTTCCTCTTAGAAATTTTTCTTCCTTCAGATCCCTTAGGAAGCTCTGCAATCCAGGTTGTCTCCAGATTTCCAAAATTCAAAACAAATTTAAAGGTTCCTCTGCAAACATAGTTTAAAGAATTTCAAGGGAAGTCAAAGATTCCATAACAATAACAGCATTTCTCAGGTGAGTTGCACATTCTCTTGAGAAATAGAATGCTGTGAAATGGGTAGCTGTTCTCTATCTGGTTGCAGTTGGTTTGATTTTCTCAGCAAGTCATCTTGTTTGAGCCCATAGCAGTCCTGATTTTTAGTTATTATTTAGCTATGCTGCCATATATATTCTGTGTGCAATTTTATGGATGGAAGCACAATCTATCTAAAAGACTTCTGTTCCAAAGTAGCTGGTGTGCAATGCACTTGTTCATTGCAGTTGTTCCCATGATCTGCCTCTGAAGGTTTTAACCCTAAATAGTTGCTTGCCTGAAAGTTGTTCAGAATTTTTCTCTTGATTCTGTGAAAGACCTACATGGAATCAATGACATGTTGCCATCTAGTTTGATGGAAGCTGTGCTGGAAAAAAGTAAGCCTTTGGCTCCCTGAGCAAGGACAGGGGCAGACTTTGGCTGCCTAAGCAAGGACAAAATCCCTGCACCCATAATTTCTTATTTTCACGATAATTGATTGGTACCCATATAAATATAGGTCTTCTTCTCCTCCTCCTCCTCCCAGTCGTACCTTGGATCCCGAACACCTTGCCAGTTGAACGTTTCGGCTCCCGAACGCCACAAACCCGAAAGTTAGTGTTCCGGTTTGCAAACATTCTTTGGAACCTGAACGTCTGACGCAGCTTCTGATTGATGAGGAGCTTCCTGCAGCCAATCGGAAGCCACGCCTTGGTTTCTGAATGTTTTGGAAGTCGAACGGACCACTGTTTGATGATGATGATGATGATGATGATGATGATGATTAATGTGCCCCCTCGCCTGCACTGTCTAAATCTGCTGCTGCAGTAAATGGCAGAAAACCCCTCTGACTGGTTTTGATGACACATGAAATCCCCTCATGTGCAACTGAACTATGTCAAAATGGTGGTATGTTGTGCACTTAGAATCACAGAATCACAGAAATTATTTACTGGCAGGGGGGCTGATGAAGAGGTAGCATTAGTGTTCATTCATCCAGAAACTCTGGCAGCAATTGTAGCCAACCTCTCTGAGCCAATTTTTCTCTTGGGACTCATCTTCCTTCCTTTTGGAGCTCATTCTATTCTGCTGTCGAATGGAATAATACTTCAGCTTTATAGCACAGATTCTTTGTACTTATAAATTCACAAGTGATGCTTAAATTGTTTTGTTTTGTTTTTTGTATTTCCCACATCTGTAATTCAGATATAATATATCCACAGGCTAGAAGATACATTCAGCTCAATCGCTTTGCTTTCTGTCCAACATTACCAGTGTTCCCAAATGATGCGTTGAAGACTGACAGGCCTTCTTAGTGTCACTTGTGAAAATGATTTTGTTACGTACTTGAACAGACTTTTGATGTTATGTCAAATGCCATTCTGAAATGAGATGGCCTGTAAATATTTGATTGCACACGCAGTAGCAAAAGTTTAAGTGACATTCCACAGTTGTTTTTGGTTTTTTAAAATAGAAATAATATGCAACCCCACTCTGCACAGTTTGTGGCCCACCAGAGACTCAGCTATACAGCTGCAAATATAATGTTTTGTGCGGATTATACAAATGTGACACTAGATAAGATTGTGAGCTTATGGCAAATTCAATATATAGATATTTGAACACTTTTTTAAAAAAAAAAAGCATTTCCACAGCATTTTTTATTTGTGTCTAGATTCCACCTAAGTTGAAAGTAGCCTGCCAGTCATTTATTGGCCTAGTTTCCATGTCAAATTAAACCACAGTTAAAAAACTATGGTTTAATGTGAACAAGCGATTTTGCGCCACTCCTCCTGCTGCTGCTTTGGAACAAACCAGAGTCTGGCTTGTTGTGGCATCTGAACTTGGGTTGAGGGTTTGTTTCTCCCCAAGCAAACCATGACTGACGTGGGTGGCGCTGTGGTCTAAACCACTGAGCCTCTTGGGTTTACCGATCAGAAGGTCAGCGGTTTGAATCCCCGCGACAGGGTGAGCTCCTGTTGCTTGGTCCCAGCTTCTGCCAACCTAGCAGTTCGAAAGCACACCCAAAAGTGCAAGTAGCTAAATAGGTACCGCCCCGACGGGAAGGTAAACAGCGTTTTGGTGCACTGCTCTGGTTTCGCCAGAAGCGGCTTAGTCATGCTGGTCACATGACCCGGAAAAACTGTCTGCGGACAAATGCTGGCTCCCTCGGCCTGTAAAGCGAGATGAGCACTGCAACCCCAGAGTCGTCTGCCACTGGACTTAACTGTCAGGGGTCCTTTACCTTTACCCTTTAAACCATGAGTAGTCAGCCAAGAACAAACATTAGTTACTGCTCATGATTTGTCTGGAGAAAAACAAAAGTATAAGTTCAGGTTTGCATGCCATGACAAGTTAGACACTGGCTTGACAGCAGGCATGGAGAAGGAGCAAAGTGAGACCTTTTCAGCACTGTGTGCAAACACACGGTACGTTCAAAATGATTTATTGTGATATGTGAATCATGTTCACATTGAGTCCAAACAGCAACCTGAAAAGGGCCCTGGTTTGCCACTTACCCAGGACTGTTAAAACAGCGGCCTTGCAAAGCCCCTGCAATATTTAGTGGGTAGGCTGAATTCAGATTAATGGGTCATAAGTTGTTCAGATTTGCTCTCTAAAACTCACAAAACACCAAGCTTACTCAACTTATGCATTAAGATATAAATTGTTCATATTACAAAAGTATCTCATTGCTCTCAAACTCTAAAATGGGGGGGGGCATTATCACCTTGACTGTGGAACAGTGTGTTGCTTTAAAATGCAGAACACTGTGATATGTGCTCCTTATGAGTTTACTATTCAAGTTTTAGAATATGGGCAGAATTTTTGGTATGTGCCAGAATGTGGGGAGGCCACCTCTGTGACACTTCATTGGAAATATGCTAAAGCAGTTTGGGGATATTGGTTCCCTTTGCTTCCATCCTTGGAAATGTCACTAGTTTCCTCAGGACTCACTCTTTTGGCTTCATTCAAAAATCATTTAGATGTTCTACCTGTAGAAAAATCCCTAAATTCATACCAATTTTCTCTTGGTTTAAGCTTTTGGTGTCAGTTCTCCAGATCAAGGTACTTCAAACTGTAATCATGGAGAGAGCATTGGGCAGTAAGGTCACCCTTACATTGACTGGTGGAGAAGGTCTGGGCAGGGATTGTGAATACTTAATGTTCATACAATCCCACTTTCAACCTTCCTGTTCATTGTAGGAAATTTTAAACTCACCTTCTACAATGGGGACTACAGATTGAAACTCTGCTTGGTGCCACGTGTATCAGGTTACACACCTAGGATTGAGGGACAAAGAAGCAATCATTGCTCCCCATTTTTGAAAACAAAGGCAAGCAATGATCCGTATCACTCCCATGCTCTAAGTGAAACACACAGACTCCTGTTTTGTTTTGTTTAGTCATTTAGTCATGTCCGACTCTTCGTGACCCCATGGACCAGAGCACACCAGGCACTCCTGTCTTCCAATGCCTCCCGCAGTTTGGTCAAACTCATGTTTGTAACTTCGAGAACACTGTCCAACCATCCTGTCCTCTGTTGTCCCCTTGGAGGTCCCTTTGGGCCCTGAATCTTTCCCAACATCAGGGTCTTTTCCAGGGAGTCTTCTCTTCTCATGAGGTGGCCAAAGTATTGGAGCCTCAGCTTCAGGATCTGTCCTTCCAGTGACCACTCAGGGCTGATTTCCTTCGGAATGGATAGGTTTGATCTTCTTGCAGTCCAAGGGACTCTCAAGAGTCTCCTCCCTTTTCAGAAGTTGCCCTCACAGCACACCAAACTCCACAGCACCAACCATCTTGGTGAAGGACCCTCAAGTTTAACAAGAAGAGGGCAGTTTAAAGGCCACAGCTCAGTTGATACAACACATGTACACAAGGCCCCCAGTCCAGTTCTTGAGATCTTCAAGGAAAGGATCTCATATTTCCAACAATCCCAATTTTGCCACATTTTGTTGCAGCCTCATTTCAGGGATAACTTCACCCTTCAATCATTTGATTTTAAGGAAGCAGCTACATTTACTCGCTCTTTATAGGCCCATTGCACATTGCTAAGATTCAGAGTGGGCACTGTTAAGAAGCCGCTGACCAAAATTCTACATAAACTTCTATTTTTATGATATGCCCAGATCTGAAATTATTGATCATATAACAATTAAGTCCCCTAAATCTATTCTAGGGATTCACCTAACCTTTCAAAGCAGATTTGGGGTTAGTGTGGGGTGCGTGCAGGAAGAAGGAGAAGGGCAGAAAGTCCCATTGTGCTAGCAGTAATCTGTCTGCTGACAGGACAGGTTAGTTGAATACCACACATACTTGAAATACAGCTGTAGTTCCCCCCTCCACCCCCCTCATTTTTTCTCCAATATAGATTAGATGCTTTTACTTTTGGCTAGTGAGGAATATTCAGTTGGGGGGGGAGAGAAAACAAAAAGGTGTAAAACAACGTCAAATTGCAATCTATCTCAGCACACTTCCTCCAGTGAAGGGCTTCCCAATTCATCTCAGTGTGGGAACTCGTGTGTTTTAACAGAGTGCAGGAACTGAACTAGATTGGAAGAGGGGGTAACACTGCTTCCAAGAAAATAAAAATTCAGATTATACTCATGTAAACTCAGCGTAACAAAATGATTTAATATGCTCATTTTCTTTAAAGAAGAGACCCTATTAAGAACAAAAAAACCCCATTAATTTAATCAGCCTAAAAGATGATCCAATTATGTCAGACCAATCATCCTAGAAAAAATATGTCTGAGGACTGGCAAAAAATCTGCTTTCCCTAAGATATATAGGAGCTGATCAATAGTCTAAGGTGACCTTATACTGGATTCATAAATTTCTATAAGAATGATTTAAAACAACAATTAATGAAAAAATGCATAATATATGGACAAACAAGCACAGCTATTTAAAACATCTAAGAGATAAAGAGCCACAAAATAAATTATAGAGCATATTAGATTTTACATAAATAACAGAACAAAACAAAACAAAATACCCAGACTGAATTTAATCTTTGCTGGAGGGATTGTAATGGCAATGCAAAGGAACATTTACATCTATTATGAAAACAATCCCTTGAGTCAATGTATTTTTGTTAAATTAAAAAATGTGGAAGGTTAAGTTATCCTCAAACTAAGTCTGCTATTTCACTTCCCTCCCTCACTTCTTTATCTTACATTTCATTCTAGTGACTTATTGACAACTCGCTGGTAGTTAGAAAGACAAAGGCCAGAGTAGACAGTTGAGAGTTGAGTTATGCGTGTTAGAAGCTGGAAGCAAAGTGGCAGGCTGGCAAGGCCAGGGGTCAGAGCAATGCTTGATTTCTACCTGAATCCAATGCTGTGGCTATGGGAGAAGCAAGACCTCTTTGGGCTGCCAAAAATGCTTTCCAGGCAAAATTGTATTAGAAAGGTGAATATTAGGAGAAATTTGCACTAAAATGGTGGTGAGCTTTCATGAGGACTTTAAAAAAAAAGAATCTGCAAACTGATGTGGAAATATGAAGATCTAAAGTTAACAATGGCAAAATGAGAAACTGAAATGGACAGACTATCCTATCCCTGCCCAGAGTTCACCTGTTCTGGCCTAAAGAGGATGGCTTTGGACTATATAGATTGGTCATTTCTTTTCCTGTGATATCTTCCTCCTTTGTAGGTTTCAACCCTTCTCTTCAAACCCTTTTCTCTCTCCCCAGTTGTATTGGGGTGGGGGATAAACATGACTGTTGGCACAGTGAAGGGGGGTAGTATTCTCCCCCGTTCCCCAGATCATGGTCCCGGTGAAAATTGTCCTCGCCCCACCAGTATTTGGGGCTGGGGAAAGGTGGATTACTCACTTGGCTTCAGATTGTTATTTGGATTCTGGAAGCCCGGGAGTAGAGCTTTTATTCCACTTACAGATAAAAGATAAAAGTAGAACAGTAATGACTGGATGTTGCTAAATCATCCACCTTTGGAAAGGTGCCCACACACAAAGCTGCTGAAAGCTTTCACCCTGATTCTTTCCTCAGTAGCATCTCAGAGTTGGCAAAAGCTCATTGCTGACAGAGTGTAATTAAACACACACACATAGTTGCCAAAAGGTTGCAGAATGGGACTGTGAACAGGAAATGACCACAGACCATGTTGTCGATCGACCAATTCGCCTACCTCAGTCACAATTCTTCTTGTCTGTACCTGAAGGAGATTGCACTTCTGTTCCATACCAAAAATGTTGGAAAGATCTACTAAAGGAAACCAAAGAAAAAGCATGTGTAGCTGTGTATTTATTAATCATATTTATGTCACACACCCACACACCCATAAAATGCGAGTAAGTAAAGTGTGGCAATCCCACACTAAACCCTCCACCTGGATGAGATCTCCTGATTCTTTATACTGGAAATGTCCAGGATTTCACCTGGGAGCATCTGTATTCAAAGCAGGTGCTCTTTCACGGAACTACAGCCCCTCCTCACTCTCGCCATGTTGTGTAGCGAGGCCCTGTTCCCTAAGGTGCAAATAACTTGACAACACACGGCATCTTGGTTTGGGATCAAATAAAGGGGAGGCAGGAGACTGCAGTATTCATTGATGAGAAAAATGTTATGCGCACATGCTCAGAGGTATCTTTCTCTCTATTTTCCATTGCGCAAATTACGGTGGGGTGTAGATGATGATGATGAAGAAGAAGAGTCTGGATTTGATATCCCGCCTTTCACTCCCTTTAAGGAGTCTCAAAGCGGCTAACATTCTCCTTTCCCTTCCTCCCCCATAACAAACACTCTGTGAGGTGAGTGGGGCTGAGAGACTTCAGAGAAGTGTGATTAGCCCAAGGTCACCCAGCAGCTGCATGTGGAGGAGCAGGGAATCGAACCCGGTTCCCCAGATTACGAATCTACTGCTCTTAACCACTACACCACACTGGCTCACTCACAATTGAAATTTGTCTGCAATGAGAGTGAGGGAAGTTGTGAAACACATTACACTTTTTCTGAAGCAGAGTGGAAGAAACGAGTGAATTATTAAGAAGAGAGAAGCAGTGTATGTGTGGTTTGGTTGTAGTTAGGTAGCAATGGACCTGGTGTCAGTACTTCATTTCTAAAGAGAGATACTGAGGCTTTAATCTTGGGCAACACAAGCTTGACTTGCTTTGTGGTCACTGTCCTTTCCTGGTGGCTTTTGCCTTGCTTACATGGACTTTTAGTTCCTGCTTTCTGCTTGTTGCATTTGCGTCTGGATTGTGTTGAATCCACCATTGCTCATCAAGATATGTTGCTGGGACAGCCATGTTCTGTCCCTGACCCTACCCACCATGCATAGGCACATCCCTGTTTCCATCGGCAAAACGTTGGAAGATGTGGGATCTCAGGTAGCTCTGTTTGAGGTTGTGGAGAGCCACTACCAGGAACAGTTGACTGAACTGGTCATGAGGGGTCAATATAAAATAAACAAATGTATTAATTTTGTGCAGGGAAAAATATAATAATATACAAGTAGGTTTGGAAGGGGGGGAGTTGTCAAAAGTCTCAGAATGGAGTGAGCTGTATAAGGGGTGGGGGCAATTTGCTGTTACTTTATGTGGAAGCAGAAAACGAATAAGCTTTGCAAAATGTGTTATCCAGTTAGTTGTCCATTCTTATCACGATTGCAATGGCCCATAGAATCTCGCAGCCGTACTCTTCTCTAGCCAGAGACCTCGTTATATGCTCTCTCAATCTGATTTTCTTCGCTTTATGTACTGAACCTTGATGCTCCCAGAGCCAATTTGTTCCTGTCTTGTGATTTCTTGCTATATACATTTTTTTGTTCCCCCTCAGATTTATTTAGGACAATGTAAACAGGGTCTTGACAAGATAAAAATGTAATCTTTCCTAAACTTGAGTCAAATGGACTTTGGCAAATGCTTCCGAGTGCTGGGTTCTGCAAAGCTGTTCAAATCTGCAGGGAGAGCATAAAGCGGGGCAAACTAGAGCAGTAGAGCAGGAAGAGAATTTGTCTACTATTCACCTCCATTGCCAAATTGCCTGTCCTTGTTGAGGGAATAAGAGTACAATTATGAGCCCATACAGATGGGCCATTTTAGCACACATTTTTCTACACATCCACATTTGATGTATGGTTGGACATTCCTTACTACCTGATATACAGCCAGCCATATAATCCTGGGGTGAAGCAGCTCATCCTGATGTTGTTTGGTCATTGGCATGGACTCTGTAAGATAGGAATGGGAACCTGTGATCTTCCACAGACTTTTGGACTCCCAATTCCCATTAGCCTTGACCAACATGACCAATGATCAAGGATGGTGGAAACTGTCTTGAAACAACCCCTGAAGGGACACAGGTTTCCCACACCTACTTTTAAAGACATCCCTATACCATGTCCCTGTGAATCCTAGAGCTATGTTTTCTTCTAGCTGAATTATACAAGGTTGGCTATGAACAATAATAATGTATCTTTGGAGTTGAGTTGCAGGTATTTAGAGATTTCTCAGGGGCTCCCCCCCCTAATTTATTTCTGTAGGAAACACCAGATTTCCTCCAGGGTGGCTTGTCACCTTTCCCAGAAATTATGGCAGTGTTATTATGGGAAGGAGATATTATGGACACCTCCCAGGTGTTTTAGAGCTTCTGGTGTATCAGAGCAGTACAGGGAGGGAATGTGCCACAGCTGCTGCACTGCTGGGGTGGTAATAATAATAATAATAATAATAATAATAATAATAATAATAAATTATTTATACCCCGCCCTCCCCGGCCAGAGCCGGGCTCAGGGCAGCTAACACCAATAAAATCACAGTAAAAACATAATAGGACGCGGGTGGCGCTATGGGTTAAAGCCTCAGCGCCTAGGACTTGCCGATCGAAAGGTCGGCGGTTCGAATCCCCCGGCGGGGTGCGCTCCCGTCACTCGGTCCCAGTGCCTGCCAACCTAGCAGTTCGAAAGCACCCTCGGGTGCAAGTAGATAAATAGGGACCGCTTACGGCGTTCCGTGTGCTGCGCTGGCTCGCCAGATGCAGCTTGTCACGCTGGCCACGTGACCCGGAAGTGTCTGCGGACAGCGCTGGCTCCCGGCCTCTAGAGTGAGATGAGCGCACAACCCTAGAGTCTGTCAAGACCGGCCCGTACGGGCAGGGGTACCTTTACCTTTACCTTTTAAAAACATAATAGGGGGGGGGGACCAATTTAAAATAATGGTTAAAATGCAATTGAAAATGCAGCCTCATTTTAAAAGTAGCCAATAGATTAAGACCATAAAAGGAGCACAACATAAGGGTCAGACTGAGTCTAAACCAAAGGCCAGGTGGAACAGTTCTGTCTTGCAGGCCCTGCGGAAAGATGTCAAGTCCCGCAGGGCCCTAGTCTCTTGTGACAGAGCGTTCCACCAAGTCAGGGCCTGTACTGGCCCTAGTTGAGACCAATCTAACCACCTTGCGACCTAGGACCTCCAAAATGTCATTTGTGGACCTTAAGGTCCTCCCCAGGACAGACAGCCCCTCAGTAGGGGTTGACTGCCCTTGTTTCCCATGACAAAGGTATAGGGACATGGTTAGTGTGGATTTTCATCTACATGTCATGTAGCGTCCTTTTTAAATCAAACTTACAGCTGGGATTTATGGAAGGGGTTGTGACCCAAGTCAGTTTCAAGAGCTAGAACCAGCAGACAGGAGCAAGGTTTCAGAGCCTGATGTATATGTCAGAGGCAAAGGACAGAGCCAAAGTTGAGGCAAGTCAGTCAGTCACCTTGTTCCTTCTGGACCAGCCCCAAATGTGTCAAGGAAGAAAGAAGTGGAGGATCCATCTGTGGAGAAAAGATAACAATGCAGGCATGGGCAAAAGACTTGCAGTAACACAAGAAGGCAGGAAGGCATCAGCTACAGTGGGACAAGATACAGGATTTAGGGATCAAGCTGCAGGTCAGAGAAACAGTGGGCTGCAACCTGCTGTGGAAGTATTTATATGCAGCGGGGACCTCCATGGGCTGATAGCATGCCATTGGGTGGAGCTATACAAAGTGGAAAATGCTGCTGTATCAGAAGTCCATGGAAGGTCAATCCTGAACCCCAATCCTGAAGATGGGATGTTGGAGCCCATAACTGTCTTTTGGAGCCATGTCACTTGGTGTTTGTGACACTGATTCATTCATTTCTCCTGCTCTGAGCCCTAATATGTCAGGTTGTTTTATTACAGGCATGGCAAACTCAGCCCTCCAGATTTTTTGGGACTACAACTCCCATCATCCCTGACCAATGGTCCTGCTAGCTAGGGATGATGGGAGTTGTAGTCCCAAAACATCTGGAGGGCCGAGTTTGCCTGTGCCTGTTTTATGACTTGACTACTCTGTGAATTTGGCCTGCTTTTTCAAAATCATAGGAAAGGTGAGGGGGGTGGGGAGAAAATTTGAGTTGTGATGTAATGATAACTCTCACACAGGGTATGTCAACGTGAAATTCTTGTAGATGTGACAGTTAATTTTTTAGATACAGTCAGACATAATTTAGAAACTGCAGAGCCTTGTACCCACATTTTACTAATTCTAATCAGATTGGCTTTTCTATAATGCTGTCAAGGGAAACTGCAGTGGTCCAAATCAATTCCCCTTTTCCCTGTGACTGAGGTGTACAATCACAGAAAAGAGCTCAAAATGAAGGATTGCAAATCCAGCCCAAACTCTTCAGATATTATTGTTCCCTGGCTTCTTCTTTTAGTGAACCGTTCCCCTTATATCTTAGTGGACTAATGTTCCTTCTGTAACAGCTAACAAACTGTGTAAAAAGGTTTCTAGCACAACCATTACTTACTAGCAGAATGGGTTTTCAGATAAATACTGCCAGAGGGTTAGAAACAGGAAAGCATTGACCAACAGTAATTACCTCCTGACAGGTCTTTGGGGCTATGTGTGAAATGAGGTGGTGGTTGCTGTCCAGGCTCTGACAAACCAACTATCTCTTCCCAGTGCTGGGGCGAAAAATCATTTGTTTCCTTTGCTCTGTGAAGGCTGCAAGATGTGATTGAGATTTAGGGAATGACTAACCCATGGTGGTCTCTCTTGACTGAGTGAAAAGTCCATTGGTCGAATGTGCCGTCAGAAATCTTCTGTAGTGCTACTGCTGAACCTAAATTCATCTTGTGATGAAGAGAACTTCAAATCACCTGTCATTTTTCAGAAAAACTGAACATTGCCAGGAGTCGATGAGTTGCAGAGCTTTTACATACTCACAGAGTCCAACATTATCCAGATTATTATTTTTATATTGTTTCATTTCATTTCTGACACATTACCCTTCTTCTCACGAAAGGCTAGAGTCATTAACAATAAATAATCCAACATTAAAACAAAGTTAAAACCACAATACAACATAAAATACCATGTTTAATGCAACACGTTGGTCAGCAATACATTATACAAATAGTGATACCCCCGTCATGCTCCAAAGGCTGGGTAGGCCAAACTGGTAACTGAATGAGAGTAATTGGTGGGTGGGGGACCATAAGAGCTCAGCAGAGAAAGAGTTCCATAGCTTGGGTGCTATCACCAAAAAGACCTTGCTTTGTCTAGTGGCTCCTCAGGACATGTTCACCAAGGGCACCACAAGAAGAGTCTGATACGCAGGAAGTCACCTATTTAAGTAATCTAATGTGTTCTGCTTGTGTTCTCATCATAAGCATCTATTTAGTAGGATGGCCAAAGGCAGCGGCAGACTTGGGTGCTATGGCAGCCTGTGTGAGCCCAAAATTTGGTACCCCCACCCACCCTGCATAGGTAAGGAGGCATCTGGCTTTGGGAAGGAGGCGGAAGGGCTATGGCAGACTCCTAAAACCCTCCCACCTCCTTCCCAAAGCTGGGATAGTGCTAACTAGGCTTTGGGAAGGAGGCTGTAGGACCTTGTCAGAGCCCTCATGCCTCTTTCCCCAAGCCCAGCACCTTGCTTACTGAGCTTTGAGACAGTGCCCCCTCAGCTCAGTGCCCAGTGCACGATCATCGCTTAAAGGTAAAGGGACCCCTGACCATTAGGTCCAGTCGTGACCGACTCTGGGGTTGCAGCGCTCATCTTGCTTTATTGGCCGAGGGAGCCGGTGTACAGCTTCCGGGTCATGTGGCCAGCATGACTAAGCCACTTCTGGTGAACCAGAGCAGCACACGGAAACACTGTTTACCTTCCCGCCGGAGCGGTACCTATTTATCTACTTGGACTTTTATGTGCTTTTGAACTGCTAAGTTGGCAGGAGCTGGGACCGAGCAACTGGAGCTCACCCTGTTGCGGGGATTCGAACTGCTGACCTTCTGATAGGCAAGTCCTAGGCTCTGTGGTTTAACTCACAGCGCCACCTGCGTCCCTCATGATCATCGCTTGCACAGCCCTAAATCTGCCCCTGCCAAATGAAAGGGATGGTAGGGTTCCTGCACCTTTAAATAGTTCAGCCTGCAGCTGCTTCCAATAGCTGAATTGCACCGTTAGGTAAGTAAAATAAGCAAAGGGTCTAAAATAGACTGTTTACATTTTCCTATGCGAAGATTTAGAGGGGCACAATATACTTTGTGACTCAGGCAATTCAGCCAGACAAATAAGTTAGTTGACTTCTGCAATAAGATGGGTACTCTGTCCTTGTGTTTTGTTTGCAAATTGGGGGAAATAATGAAAGCCTCCCAGATGTTTAAGTGTTTCAGTGATTTATTGAATAAGAAATAGATTAGCAAGAACCACCCTTAAATCTTCATCAGTGTCACTGTAATGTTGAGTTTAAAGCCCATTCTTCATTAGGAGATTATGAGGAGGCGAGAGAGGTTCAATGTGTGTCTCTTCTGTCACGTCGCAGAAGCAACTAATCCCATTGGTGGTGTTCATTCTGCTGCTGAGAGTAATCTGTAAATAATTCCTGCTTTGATCTTTCAAATGCCACTGTAGATGTATTTCATAACAATTTCATGTCCGTCCCCCCCAACATCCTGTTGTTTGCTAACATGTATGGAAGCATATTTAATTTGGGCAGAAAGGAACAGTGCCCATTTTCTTAATGAAATAAAGATACTTTTAATGTTCTAATCCCAAGTAAAAGAGAGGGGAGTTATAATTGGAAACTCTCAATATCCACAGGTGTCAGGGAAACAGATGTTTGCTTGAAGATCTTGGAAGGGGAAAAAATGCCTGTTCCAATCAGCTGCTGTCGTAAGCCAATAAGGCTTGACTTTCATGTTGGTGCCATAGGCCAAATTTGCAATGCAATGTTAAGGACATCCACTGAATGTTGCAGGCTGTAACTTGAATGTGGGCATGAAAGAATGGGGACAGACAGGCTGAGAAAACAATTTTGCTTGCCTTCAGAAGTTTGCGGCCCTGGTTTAAAATGTGGTTCAATCATAATTCTTGTTTTAAAAATGAGAAAAGGGACGTGGCCTGGTTTGTGCCATCTTAAATAATTATGCTCCCAACTTTTATAATCACTCTGTGCCGATTGATGAGAAAAGAAATGGCATTTGAAAATTATCAAAGGGGCTGTCAACACTTCTTGGTGGAATTTTCATAGATGGGGTGAGGGTTTTCTGTTGTGATTCCTTTCTTTTTGAGCTGGTTGTGGGGTGTTTGCAAGTGTCCTTTCTTTCATTCTGTAGATAATTTATCTGGTGGTCTGCACTCTGCAGGCCCCCCAGGTGCACACATTTCCCAAAAACCTCATGACATTCTCAAGCTGGGCTTTCCGGTAAGAAAGGAAAGGCTGCCTGTCATTTGCCTGGCAACTGTTCCTAGTTCATTTTTTTTTTTTAAAGGATGCCACTGCAGAAATATTTTCGAACAGCAAAAGGAAGTGCATTGCTCTCAGGTGCTTGGTTGCCAGCTCCCCCCCATTTCTGTCACCGTGCAGAGGAAGAAGTCATGAGCAAAATCCTCCTATGGGGCTTTTTCAGATCAGGAAGTGTGGGCGGCCATTCATGTTTGAATGGAAAGGAAACTGGCCACTTTGCTATGATAAGGTAAACTAAACCCCACATCCATGAAAATTAAAAATTATAAAGCATGGTGTGGATGAAGCAGAAAAATGTAAGCTGCTTTCCAGGAGAAATACACCTTTCAGGAGATTGAAGGAGAGGTTTCAGCACAGGTACTAGTTTTAACCTTGATACGTGAATGTGTTTCTTTTGGTCAGATGATTGGCAATTTTACTGATGGACTATTTGGCTGGAAGGTGTGGGTGGGTGGGTGGACTAAACAGACTTGTATGCCCCCCATGGGGTCGTATTGCTATTCTACAAACAAAACACTCTCACAATATTTTGTAGTTTTTATGTCCTCCCCATCAATGCTCCAGCCGAGGAGCGCTTAGTATAAGATTCATAGCACAGTGTCCTACATCCCCACCCCCCACCCCCGGCAGGTAGATTTTTGAAGTGGGCAGTGCTAAATGTTTCTGCCCTTTGAAAAGAAAATGGTGTCAGCATGTGGCTTAACAGAAGGTCAGAACAACCAATGGCTTATTACTCGGGTTAATGTTTACTACTAGTCTGTGCCTTCAAGCCTCATTGCCAACAAAGAATATTGAGGCCATTCAAAACTACTGTAAGATATCCTCCATATATGCTCAAAACAGTTTTTGAGGTAATACTGTTTGCATAATCTAATTTTGAGGTAATACTGTTTGCATAATCTAATTATTAAATTTGTAAAGTGCTTTGTTAATGATAGCTTAAGCACGGAAGGTTATAGGGTGAGAGGAGAAGTTCCTGCTACATTTATTTTACTAGACAGTGGAGGGTGAAACGTTTTTTAAATTTTTTTTTTTAAATCCTGCAGCTATCTGTTCTAGCCATCTAAATCTTTTACTGCATCTAAATCTCTTATTGCAGTGAAAAACAATCCAATTTACACCAGCATCACTGTGAACAAAATTTGGTCCACTCTTTGTCTTCTGCACTATTGTAGGACTTTCCAGAGAAGGTGATTGCACCTATTGCACTTCCCTATTGAATATTTGTCTTCTATCTATGAACAGCTTTACATTCTTTTATTTCCAATTGAAATTCAAGGTTTGGGAGTTGAACAATATTGAAGATAATAGCTTAATGTAAAAGAAGAAAGGACAAATGCTGAAAATTGAAACACAGCACATGCTCGTTTTGAGCTCAGTGAATGAGGCTGTGTATATTTATGCACAACTTAAGTCGTGTATGGATTTTGTTTGGAAAAGTTACAGATAAATGGATCACCCAAAAAGAAGAAAGCAGAATAATAATTAAAGCAGAACTCTTTAATGTTCATGTAAATGAAGTAACTCCTTTCTGAGGAAGAAGTTTCATGCAGATCAATTCTACACATGTAGCACTTGCATTATTCCTGTGTATCTTTTGAGGAGCAGCCATGATCTCTTTGAACTGGTAAAGAACTCAGTAAGAAGAATAAGAGAGACAAAATGGAGACCTTATCCATTTTGGCCACTGTAGCACATTCCTATAAGACAGAAGCAGTCCAGCTTGTGGAATACCACCATTGATTTCCCTCTATCTATTGCTTGCAGTCTGGGTAACATAGTTCTGAAGCAGGGTACTCTGTTACAGTGATATTCCATAGTGGTTAGATGAGTTAGACTCCAGTATTTGACATTGGGGAAGTCATTGCAAGATTTCTCTGTGGTTTATCTACCTCCACCTGTTACCTCAGAATCTGCCTGAGGGGCCTAGATGGGTTCAATACTTTTTTTTTCTTTTTGGCAGTAAAGCATTTGAATCACTGTGGGTTTTCCATATTGTGAGTCCCTGTTCCTGCAGAATATACTGATCTCTGGCAAAGCCTGCAAAGCCATCATGACGTTCCTGATACGCGCTAGAGTTATGTGAAATGCTCAACCTTGAAAGTACCACATTCAATTCATCCAAGCCCCAAAAAAGAAACATTGCTTAACATTTGCCTTGTTCCCATGCCATTTGGCATGCTTTTGTTTTTCTAGGCTGCTGCTTCTTGGCAAAATTTCCCCTTCTTCTTTGCTTCAAATGCCCCTACTATTATTTAATTTGGCTGTGGCAATCCATGGGATGGGCATCCATGACATCATCAGATTGGGCATAGTGTTACGATACCCTCTACAGATTCACAGGAGTCGCCATAGCCAATAGAATCGGGGCAGCGGGAGTAAATGAGGCCAAGGACTCTGAGGGCATTGAGGAGAGCAGTACAGAACAATGCAAATGTGTTTGCAACAAGCACCAAAAATTGCTAAGACTCAGAGGTGCTTTGCGACACTCTCCAAAAAGAACATTAAGCGAGATGAGTGGTTTCAACTGAGCCCCAGTGCGCAGCTCATTGAGAATGCAAGAATGGGCCATATTTCATTCTCACCGAGAGGATTTTAGCCTGTTTCTCAGCACAGCTTTTTTCAGAATCAAGCTATTGCCCTGCTGAAAGGAAGAAGGGACCCTGACTGTTCCAATCAGAGTGGATTTTTGCCTCTTTCTCCAGCCTCTTTTTAACATCCAGGCCATTGCCCTGCAGCTGGCAGTGTGTGGTCAGCCGTCAAAGGCTGGTGCTAACCCAAAAAAGTACAGAGGCTCGTTGCTGTTGTGGATTTCACAGGATATTTCTACCTTTCCATTTCTCACAGCCCAACCACTGTTTAGATGGACATTGGATCATTTTTGCTCCAGCCGAATTGTTCTCTTTCTGCTTTGGTATCACCAACCCTTTATAAAATATATCCCTCAGCATTCCTGCAACAATGTGTTATTTCTCTTCCATTAGACCCTTGGCTTAGACTTGTGGTAGCTTAGCCCCCCACTGCCTTGCACAGCACCATGCAAGTAACAGTTTTCATGCCATTTCAACCCAGGACTCAGTAGGCCTACCAAGGGATATGCAGCTGGGTGGGGATTGTACTGGGGCACTGATGATATGAAGCAACACCTCCATATGAGACCTACCCATGTGGCAACCACAATCTCCATGATTGTAGGCACATGATTTTCACCCACTACAATTCCATCAACTGCCTTAACCACATGTGAGGCTCTGCTTGGAAGTATAGGTTCATACGCCATGTTTATCCTGAGCCTGTCAGGCAATTCACTTGTACAAATCCACAAGAAACAACCAACACATGAAGGTGATTTGTGGTTTGTTGTTTGAATGCAGTAGCCTGCCACGTGGATTGGGCGCAAGTCACAACAAAGCAAAGAGAGAGATTTGAGAGAGATTTTGAAGCTACACGTGAATGACATGCATTCTGGAGACAGATCCATCAGGGAGCATTTTTAAACCTGCCTTCGGGTGGCTTCAAGTGATCTGGCCTTATTCGAAATCAGAATAGAGGCAGATTAAATTGATGATATGAGTGATTCCAGACTCTTGTTTGCTTCTTTTAAGCCCATGGTGGTGGTGATTTGGATTGATATTGGCAGCAAGTTCCAAACTGCAGTATGTTCCTCACCAAAAAGAAAAGAAAAAGAAAAGAAAAAAAGAAAAAGAAAACCCAGACGAAACAATTTTCACCTCTTGCATAGGGACAAAGACTTCCTGATGAGTCAGCTACCACAGTTCAGGTCTCTTGGATGCCTTCAGATATCTTTTTAATTCAAAGGAAAACAGAGTTTGGGTGCTTTTTGATGTAATTACTCCCCTCCCCCATTTTGAAGGCTAGTGATGGAGAGAAAATTAGCTGCAAACACCACATCCAAAGGAGCTGAGGAAAAGAAAAAGATAATAAGCAGTTTTGTGGCATTTAATTTACTGGCAGTAGATTTGTAGCGGGGAAAGTGGCAACTAGCCAGTGGACAACAGAGTATTAATTCCCTTTTATATTTAAAGCTTGACAGTCTTATTTCTCAACGATCGCAAGTTGTATTTCAGAAAGTTGAGAAGGGAAAATAAACCTTATTAGAAGAACTTTAGAACTTGAGACCTTTTGAGAGTTTATGTGATTACTGATTGGCATTTCCAATCACAAGGCCTGTCCAGAGTTACCACACTGAGCTCCCTTTACATCGATTCTACTGAAGAAGAGCAAACATTCCCGAATTCCCAGTACAGTGGTACCTCGGGTTAAGTACTTAATTTGTTCTGGAGGTCCGTACTTAACCTGAAACTGTTCTTAACCTGAAGCACCACTTTAGCTAATGGGGCCTCCCACTGCTGCCGCACCGCTGCCACACGATTTCTGTTCTCATCCTGAAGCAAAGTTCTTAACCCGAGGTACTGTTTCTGCGTTAGCGGAGGCTGTAACCTGAAGCATATGTAACCTGAAGCGTACGTAACCTGAGGTACCACTGTATACCTGCAACATGACTTATTGTATGTGTTCACACTTCATAGAATCCTTCCTCATCATCATCATCATCAAAAAAAAAGTGGGTAAAGATTCTGCACACATTACACTGCAGTGCCAAGCAGTGGAGAAGCATTTGCTGTCCAATGTTAGTGTATGAACTAGCTTACAATAGACCTACTTGTGAGCTCTCCATCGGTATTGGCTGGCTATAGCAGGGGGCAAAGAAAGATAACTTGATGGCCTGATTCAGCTGGACTCTGGGTGGTTTTGTTTTTTAACTAAAACTAAAGATTGATTATGAATTAGCATTCACACAAATACATCCAATAATCCCCGCATTACCTCTAAGCTTTCAGAAGCATGTGTTTGCTGAATATTCATGTATGCAGTAGCCATGGCTGGTGTTTTCAAGTTTGGCAATGGCAAAACCATTTCACAAAACAATAGGTTCTTAAGGTAGCATTTGATTCCTCCAGTTAATTGGAAATGACTCTATGTGATCTGGTGCCAGATGTTCCCTTCTATAACAAATTATTCCATTTATTTATTTTGCTTTTCTGTAGATGTGATTATGTAGAGAAATAATGAAAGTAGAAGTTTGGGGGTGTAATTAAATTAATCTCGACAGGAACTGTGCTTGTATGAAGGGACACATTAGATACCAAGATCCTGTTAGCTGCTTAGGATAACAGCTGCTTCATTTTTAGCTGTTTTATCCCTCTTCTTCTTCCTTTCTTTTACCTCCTGTTGCATTCACAAACATCCTCCTTGAAAGTAGTAGAATCATAAATATGTGCACAGTGGCATGTATGAAAGGCGGGTGCAATAGTTCAGGGAAGCAAACTGAGAAATAAACACAAGCTGACATAATTATAACATTTTATTGTTAATATTTGATGCAAAGGCACTTCCAAGTTGTAACAGATATCACGAACAAATGCTGGCACTTTGAGATGGTGTTGCCTTTTAAAGTGGGGGAAAAAGAGACAGCTCTCTGTGCTGTTTTGCAGATTTCTTAAGTTTCCTCTACCTTTACCTTTTCTTCAAAGGGAGGAACAAAACCCCTTATCCTTACCATTAAATTTCCCCACAACCTTGACCTACCGTAAATTCCAGCCCTTATTCCCCACTGAAATAAGTGAAGGTTTGTGGCCTTCATTCTTCCAATTCTGCCTCTCTCTGGTCCGTCTCTTTATATGACTCGATCTATTCGTCCTTTCTTCCTCTGATTCTTGGAGCTCCCTCGCTGAAGACACACGTGGCACCCCCCCTCTTTTTCCCTTTAGATCTACCAATCTCATTCAGCCTATACATGCACCCCTGAGGTCAGGCTAAGAGTATGTCCACCAAATGGTGGAAACATATATGGAAATGTTAGCTGAAAGTTGGTACACGGTGAGCAAGCGTCTGCTTCTGAATTTTGTTTGCCCCAAATCATATGGAATGTGTCTCTGTAGACCTCCTTGGCACGAATCTACCCAGCCACAGCAATAAATTATATGGCTGTTTCTTGCTGCCAGCACAAACACTGCATCTGAACTGATAAAAAAAGAGAATAAGGCAATAATAGGAATGTTTGTTATATTTCAAAGCAATAAAAAAACCCACCTCTGCTGATTCAGTTTTACTGGGAAATTTAATCATGTTTAAAATCCAAACTGACAGAGCATTTCCTGCTAAGAGTGGTGGAGGACAAATGTGTATTTTCTGTGCTGCCATAGTTGTGGATTGGGGGGGGGGGGAGTCTGTTACCAGAACTACTTGGTTATTGGTTTGCGGTGTCGAGACAATAAGCAATATCCAGCAAATATTGCTGCATTGTAGGTTGCAGTGGGGCCTAAAATAGTACAGGCTGAATGTTTATATATATGTTTGAGTGCTTCCCTGCACTTACACACACACACACACACACACACACACACATTCCCCAACTATTGTACATGTAGTAGCACAATGCATCAGCGGATGTGTCTGGAGAGGCTGCTAATTGCGTGGCTTTGTCTCTAAATTGTATTGACATCAAAGGGACTTAAGCATTTAACTGTTTCATCGATTTCAGAGGGACTTAAATCACAACTAACAGCTGCTAGAATGTACCAAATGGTGTGTTTGTTTGTTTGTTTCTTGTTAAAATGTACTCACAGTATTGCTAAATATCAAAGTGAGGGTGAAACCGCAGAGACTCTTCTTACGCTGTAAAAGTCTGCTGGATAAGTGTGAAGGGATACACACACATACATACACATGAACTTCAGTTGGACAAAAGTGAGGTATATTTCCATAACCCAGGAATATTTTAATTGGGTGTTACTGTCACTGTAAATTCTCCTCTGTGCTAATGCCATTCCAGGTGCACTTTGCTCCCAAAGGTTGTGTTTTAAGAAATTTATGCAAGGTTGATGGAAAACTGAGAACTAGTGGCCAGTGAACTTATTAAATACACTATCATTTGCACTGTTTATAGATTGCACTGAAGTCTCATAGAATCATAGTACTGTAGAGTTGGAAGGGACCACAAGG
The DNA here is from genome assembly GCF_027172205.1 of Podarcis raffonei. NCBI lineage: Eukaryota > Metazoa > Chordata > Lepidosauria > Squamata > Lacertidae > Podarcis > Podarcis raffonei. The sequence continues at coordinate 25,949,923 of NC_070606.1, forward strand.
ATCATCTAGTCCAACCCCCTGCAATGCAGGAATCTTTCAAACCCCTGACCTTGAGATTAAGAGTCTCATGCTTTACTGACTGAGCTATCCCTCTGTATCCTGGCCACTGGCAACAAGTATGATATAAACAGTTCTAAAATCACCACAAGAATAAACACAATGAAATGCATGAATTTCAAAGCCATGTGAAGTGCTTTTAAAAATTGTGTGTGTGTGTGTTTTAAGTGCTGTGTATACATAATAGAACTATTAACGTTTATGGCACAGTACTATATATGCCTACCATAAGCAGACCCCAGCAAATTCAAACAGATTCCTCTCATGTAAATGAATATCGGATTGCAGCCTTTATTTCTTAAACAAATTGTAACAGTAATTTTCTATATTAATAAGAAAAAGAAATATAGGCACTGTTATTACCAAATCACTTTGATATTTCAGCTTGTTACTCAATATAATCAATGGTGTATTGTGGTTGTAACACAGATTCAAATAAATTCCGTTTTTCATATTTCCATATATTATTTTTTCCTCCTCGCTTCTTGATAATCCCTCTGAAAGTGTGACCTTTATTATATATAGCCACATTAAATGCTTGTGGTGTTTTGAACTCCCTGGTTCATAGAATCCCGAAACTCCCACTTCTGCTTCTTAGAGTATTGTTCTAATCCTCATGATTACAGCTTGAAATTATAATAGCAATTTGTGTGCAATCCAGGGCGATTTAAATCACTGGAAGGATATGGTGTGTATACATAGTATAAAACCTCGGGAACCCAAAGCAAAAATATGTTTAAAAATTAATAGCCTCATATTGTTCAAATTATTATGCATTTGTCATGACTTTAGATGGGTTGACTCATATTTGTTACTAACAATTCCGGTGCGTGAACATCTCAGAATTAAGTGCAACATTTCCATTAGCTATGACTTGGTTTTCAGTGCCCAAGGCAGAATGATAAGCAAATCGTGTTGCAGCTTAATACAAAAATGCAAAAGAACAGCAATTTTCTGTCATAATACGGTGGTTATGGGGCCCAAATGCCAAATACTTCAGCATTTCCAGTTCCATCCTTCCACAGAAAGTACATTTACTCAGCGCATTCTCCACAGATTATTCATTTGTGGAAAAGATCACTAAATTTCAAGGCCAAATTACATGTTATGCTAAATATGTCACTTGTAGTTGCATGAATGTTTTTAAAAATGTTCGTAGCAGCTGTTGAAGGACCTCATATTAGGACATGACACATGGGAGGAGATCAACATTTTCTTTCACACCATGGTCCTGACAACTATCTCACTGCCGCCCCCTGCTATTTTCAGTTCCCACTCATGCCAGAGGAAGTTCCCTTCCAAAGTCTAACAGCTTCAGGATGGTGATTTTTCTCAGGTCCATGTCACAGGTGCAAAGGCTAAAGAAAAGCCCTCCTGCTTGTCCACTCCACTCCCCAGCAGCTGCTGTTTACTATTTTAAACAGATTTCTGCAGCTACAAGTGATGCCAGTAGCTTTGTGTATCATTTGACTCTCAGTGCTCAGAAAATTAGCTCCAGTGTTTGCACATTCATTGATTGCCTAGCATTTAATAATTCACAAGATTGAACATGTGACACATGCAGACCCATTGGTTTAAGTCTGGATCTGCCCCCAAATGTAAGTGGTGGTGATGGTAATAGGGTGTATGCCATTTAGGGCAAAAGAGAATGGGTGATGTTATGTATTCAGTGGCCTGTGTTTTTCTGAGCTTGAGTCTAGGCTAAGGCTTCTTAGCCCCTGTGTTCTGATGTAAAAGGTAAAAGGTAAAGGACCCCTGGACAGTTAAGTCCAGTGAAAGGCGACTATGGGGTTGCGGCACTCATCTCCCTTTCAGGCTAAGGGAGCCAACATTTGTCCACAGACAGCTTTCCGGGTCATGTGGCCAGCAGGACTAAACTGCTTATGGCGCAACAGAACACCATGATGGAAGCCAGAGTGCATGGAAATGCTGTTTACCATCGTGCCACAGCAGTACCTATTTATCTACTTGCACTGGTGAGTTTTCGAACTGCTAGGTTGGCAGGAGCTGGGACAGAGCAACGGGAGCTCACTCTGTCATGGGGATTTGAACTGCTGACCTTCCAATCGGCAAGCCTAAGAGGCTCAGTGGTTTAGACCACAGTGCCACCCGTGTCCCTTCTGATTCGATACATGATATCCAAACATTATCAGGTTTTGGGCTACTGGCATTGGCCCTTGAACTCTGAGTCATGATTCACAGCTTGGAAGTTTAGGCAGCCAGTCACGCTGGGAGTGGCCCAGGCCTTCAGAAATATATATAGGCAGTTGCTTTGCCCCTGTTGTCAAGTTCTGTTAGTTCAATAAACATTCTTGGTGTTATCACTGTCTTGCCTCACCTACACTTCAGGTGAGGAGAGTGGAACTCTCTGTATAGCCCCCTTTTAACTGAGAGGCTGCCAACATGGTACTTTCCAAAGCCAAGGATGATGGGAAGGTTCCGTGTTGGCTATCCGTGGCATAGCTCTTCATATTCACTTGTCCTTAGTGGTTTTCTTTCCCAGATGATCTCACTGTTGGTATCAGAGCCCACCAGGAGAAAGAAGACATTAGGAAATATATCAGGGGGAGGTTTCAGCATCCAAGTTTTCAGCACTCTCTTTCCTCAGACATCCCCCACCTCTCTGGAATTTGGCCAGATATGAATTTAAACCAATGAATTTAGCACCAGTTAAACATGTGACCTAACTTCATAAAAAAATGTTTTGGAGGATTGAAGAGCCACCTTGAGAAATGAGAGACTGGGCATTGGCATCGAGATGAGAGATCTCTGCCAATACCTGTCTTTATTACAGTTTTTTATTGTTTTGTGTTGTATTTTTGTTTATCACTTACAGATTTTTAAATATTAAGTGGTTTAAAAGTGCTTTCAATCCTGGATCAGTATGGCTCATCACCTGCAGATCAAGGGTGATCAAGTTATTCAGTTATTCAGTGTTTCACTATTTATTTCAGATGTGGTACAGAGATAAAAGGGAAGTTTTAACAACCGTCGTATGTTCCATTTCCAAATTGTCATGCCAATACAGTCTTTAAAAAAAAAATATTTTAAGAAAACATGTTTTCTGAAAGGGCAAGACTAGTCTTTTCAAACGGGAAATAAAAATAGAAATCTACAGCTTTGCCAAATTCTTTTCCAGGAAGTCTGATACTGAGGATAATATTGATGCATTAATTAGTCTGTTTGGATAAAGAATTCATTTAGATTTAATAAAGGTCCTGTTCTTGTCATTGTGTAGATATTTAAAATGAAATCTGATTATCATGCTGCTGTGGGCAGCAAAGAAAATGGTCCAATCCTGTTGCCGCAATCACCAAAAAGTAATGGTTAGTTCACATTAGGCAACTTAATGCAGTCAGTGGGCTGGAACCATAGGGTCTGTATGCTGCACACTATTACTTCTTGTAAGCTGTTAGCTGTTTTTATACCTCAGTATTGAATTTCAGAAGGATCAAGTCTGTTGTTGGACATTATCTTAGAAAATGGCTTTGCGGAGGGGGTATATAGTACTCATCACATTTGCTGATGTTACAATAATGGTTTGGGGTTGCAAATCTCCAGCTGTTGACACATAAATGCCCGGAGTGGAGGGTCGTGCAGTCAATATCAGAAGGAAATTCAACCAGGACAAAATACATGTATTCTGGGAAAATATAAAAGGTGGGAAAAATTTGACCCGACTATAGCAGTTCTAAGGGTGATGGTGAGATTAAGTTTAGTGCGGGATACACAACAAGCAAATCAGCTGTGGTGTTTAAGAACAATGCTATTTCAGACAAAACATGGAACTTAGTTTTCACATTTTCCTAACATAATAGGCATGTTGAACTAACTTCATAGAACATATTCCAGAAGTCCAGTTTTGAAGTTACCAGCTCTGTGGCCAGGCTGTGTTGATGGAGGAAGAACCATAGCTAGTGCTTCAGTTTGCTCCTACCCTCTGTGGCCAAAAAATAAAAAAAAAAAAAAATAGTTGAAGCCAGAGCAGTAGCAGTTACATAGCTGCTATTCCTTCAGAAGGAGTGCAACTCTGTCTAGAACAGGCAACCCATCTGGGCGTGGGAACAACATACTTAGTAGTCCTCCATCTTGTCAGCGCCATCTTATTGGCCCTCATCCACCAGCCTCCCATGGTCTCTAAGCACTGGCCCAGGATGTACAGCCACACCTGGCACAGATTTAACAGAGAAATAGAGATTGGTGTCATCTTTATGCTGGTGATACCTCAGCCCCAATCCCCTAATGACTGTTCTCAATGGCTTCACAGGATGATGCCAAAGATTCAGAGTAGGAAGAGCTTGTGGTGCCTCTTCACCTCTCCTGTGTTACCCTCTTCTGATGCAGAAGACTGTAGCTCAGAAGCCCTGGTGAAACTAGGGTCTCTCACTCTCCCCCAGCAGTCAATGACTGCTAATACAGCTACTTTCAGAAAAGGTGGGGCTAGCTGCTATCCAAGATGTAGTCTGGAGATGTCTGCTGCTAAAACAACATCTGAGCTCTGCTCCCATGATGCGTTCTGCATGGAACTGTTCAGGATGCCCTCACGTCTGCTGAGGTCAGTGCTTGCCACTCTGGATATAGATTGAGGGTTTTGACAAGTGGCCACACTATAGATGCCTTAATGATGGCTGATTCTACTACCATGCAGAAAGATGCCTTTGCCACTTTCCGGACCCCCTGGTAAACACCCCCATCTTGCTTGTTTGAAGAAGCCATGATGGGCAAGGGTTGGGAGGGCATGTGGTTGGCCAACAACCACAAGAACCATGTCTACATCCTCAGGCTTCAAGAGCCAAAACTGATCCCATAATACCAGACTAGATGGTGCACTGGACAACTCACTTGGACCTGTCACAACAATGGCACCCAAATCCCAATGGAGTTAATTCGTTTAATTTTTCAAGTGCCTTCCAAACTTCCTGCAGCAGGCTTCTGAGGGGAGAATCCAACTAATCTGGAGGACAATCCAATTAAATTTAAGCAAATTGAATTCCCTTTGATTTCAATAGAAGATTTAAGTGCATGCTTAATTCTCTCTGATTCAGATCAATGGGGTTTCAATGAGCTAAACTGTGACTGGATTGTGCCCAAAATTATTGTGTTTATGTGGAATTTAGGACCACAGTAGGGGAACTTTCTTTAAGTACAGCAGTAATTCCTAGCTCAAATAGAATTCTGTTAATATCAACTATATTATTTCAAATCAGATGACATTGCTGAACATATAGTAGTCATTTCAACATGTTTCATCCCATTAAGTTTTTTATGATATTTTTATTGTACATTAAGTAAATGCTCCTCTAACCTTGCACTGCCACATTTTACTTCCCATGGCATTTTCAATACACAACATTCATTAAAGGGTATGTTATGAGCTTAAGTGGTACAATGGACCATATCACAGAGAAGGAGATTAAAGCCATTAACAGAAATTACAAAGCAAATACTTTCGGAAGAGATATGGCCATGCAAATATGTACATTAAAGAGAGACGACATCACTGGGAAGGAAACTTTGTATAGCAGTGGAACTCCCAGCTCTCCCCATTTGGCCCTTGAAGCCATTTTGGCCAAGGTACGCCTGTATGCTCTACCTCTGACATAATATATGATTGCCCGTGTTTGCAACATGCTGTGGCTTTGTCCACATGGTCTGATTTCAAAGGAAGTAAAAGGAAAACAGGGCACTGTGGTGTCATTGTGGTGTCACATGATTGACTGGTGTGTGGTTCCACCCACCCTTCAAAGTTGACCTGCAGAGGAAGGGGGATGTCACAATCTTGCCCACAGGCTAGATCCATCTCTCCCCCCCCCAAGCCCTGGTTATATAGGATCATATAGGTTGGAGACAAACACTAGGTTTTGAGAAGGTATGGTAAATGTCATCAGTATTCATGATATATATAAACTTTTCTTTGTCCTCATCCAGTTAGAATCTCCAGTTATATAGGCTTCACAGGTTTTTACAGTGCTACAAATGCCAAAAAACCTCTTTACTGGAGGTGATGGTACAAACAGTACTGTCACCTACACTCTGAAGGCAGGGAAGCACTACTGTCTGTCTCCAGACAGAAACAGTCTGAAGAGTAAAAGAAAGAAAAGAAAGAAAAAGAAATAATCCAAATATTTTGAAACTTGCAGAATATTCTGCTTTTGAGGTTCACCCAGCACTGTCATAGTAGCTGAACAAAGCTAACCTGCTTATTGTTCCTCCAACAATACGTGGCAATCAAGGATAGTTTAAAATACTCTTCCAATTACTGCAGCAAAACTCATTTTATTGTGAGAGAACAATGAACCAAATATTACTTGCGTAGCTTGCCATGGCACAACAAAGAATGCTAAATGCCTGCTCGTCATCTTTCTGGGGCTAACCTATTTTTCCTTGCAAAGTAGCATCTTTGTAAGGGCACACCCTCATTATGTTTATTTTGGGGGTTTGAAGATATTTATGCAATAAGAACAAAATATGACCCCTAAATCTGTGTATGTTGGAGCTTCTGGCTGTGCTGGGCCTTATCTGGAATAGGACACAATGGACAGCACCAAGAAGTTGAAGGAGCAAGAGAGAACAAGTGGCAGGATGCTCTGTGTGTTTTAGAAAAGGAAGCCTCCCTTCAGGGCAACATTAAATATTGTCATTGAGCAGTACCTCATAGAACAGTTGACCATTGATGAAATTTTGGATGGCTATCTCTTTATGGGATTCTTGCAAAAAAATGCTGGGCTAAGTAGGTCTTGGTCTGATCAAGCAAAGTACTGATTTTCCTCTGCAAAAAAATGTTTAACAGGATCACTTAGTACGGTATAGACTAATATGTGCATTAATTGCCAAGAGATAATTAGTATGCACTTTTACTTTGTAAATTTAATACATATACAGCCAATTTGAGTGCAATGCTAAGTTATTGGTGTCATGAAAACAGGCCTCAGGCTCTTCTGCTCTCCTCCTCACAGAAGAGAAGGATAGGAGAGGCAAGTGTACAAGCCTGAGCTTGTGCAGGCTCATGACTGGAGTGCTCAACCCTACCTGATGTGCTCCCTTTGCTGTTGGGCTGGCAAAGTAGTTTGGGAGGCTCCTGGCCCCTTGAACCCATGGGAAGGTGTCTGTAAGGTTACCAGCTCTGTTTGCGGGCCCAGGTGCTGTGGAATTTGGTTCAGTGGTCCCCTGATCACCAGCATCAAGGTCAAAGTCAGGAGACCGGTCTAACTCCTGCCGCAGTGACTCTAACTTCCATGTCCTGGTCACAGTTGGACTCCAGGTCACGATGACTAATAGAATTAATGAAGAAAAAAGTTAGATTCACTGATGTTATGTACTGAAGTTCTCATCCTGGGCCAGCAGGGGGATACTGTAGATAGTTATGCAAAAAAGGGATCGAAAGTGAAGTTCAGTGATTGGATAGTTTTAGAAAATTGTTACAGTTACATTGTAGTGGAGCTCTATATAAGCAGGCTGACTGAACCCTTCAGTTCAGTTCTGTTCTGGCCTGTGAATAAACAAGAGCTGTTTGAAGAATCGCTGTGTCGTCTGATATGTTCACCCACAACTTAACAAATGACATTTCAGCGCTTTGTCCCCTAAGGTAGTCTGATTGGAGGGTCTAATAAAACACAAATAAATAAAGGCAGAAGTTTAATACCACAATTTTTTGCTGACGTTTCTGCTGTGCATTCTAAAGTGCACTGGGCAGGTTTTCCTGGGCCTTATCACTGATTCATGAGAATTAAAGTGTATCTTAGGACATGGGTCCGGTTTTATGTTGGGGGAGCAGAAGTGAGCTATCTGTGATGTGACTGGTCAGTTAAGTATTTTTATTTATTTACTTGATGGGGGGCAGCTGCCCCCTCTGCCCCCTGCCTTTGGCTGGGCCCATGTCCTAGAATGAAGCCAACATTCTCCTTCAGATGCACATTTCTGGGGAAGATCACTACTAGCAGTGCACAAGCTGTATTTCAGGGAAGCTTGATCTACACATTGAGGAACCTGTAATAAGCTTCCATGGAAACACAGCCTGAAAACCGACAAAATAGGAGATGGAAGAAATGTCCAAGGCACGCTAATATTGTTTAAAATGCTTAAGACTAGCCATGCAGTGGTGCACACTAGAGGGTGCTAGCGCTTAGAAAATATTGCACAGAGTGTGTCCTTTGATTATCATAAACAAGAAAGCCAAATTAATGTGGGGTGCAAACAGTTATACCTGAAATTGCAGCACAGTCTTTTCCTTACTTTTGAAAATGTCCCCAAAGAAGCCTATTTATGAAAAGTAGATGTAGCTTAGTACAGTGGTACCTCGCAAGACGAATGCCTCGCAAGTCGAAAAACTCATAAGACGAAAGAGTTTTCCGTTTCATGAGTCGCTTCGCAAGACGAATTTCCTTATGGGCTTGCTTCGCAAGACGAAAAAGTCTTGCGAGTTCTTGCGAGTTTGTTTCCTTTTTCTTAAAGCTGCTAAGTACCGTTAATAGCCATGCTTCACAAGACAAAAAAACCGTAAGACGAAGAGACTTGCAGAACGAATTACTTTCGTCTTGTGAGGCACCACTGTACAGTGGCCAAGAGAGTGGGCATCTAGTTCAAACCTCACCTGTGTCATGAACTTAAATGGTGGCCATGGGCAAGCCATTTCAGCCTCAATCCCGGCCTTGTTCCCTGTCTCATCTGCAGTGTGGGGCTATGAATCCTGATTTACCTTAATGATTTGTTGCAGGGATTATTGAATATCTGTGTGGTGTGGTACAGAGAAGCATTATGTGAACACAAATTATTCTTAAGTGCTAGTAAGAAATGTAACACAGATAATGCATGACTTTCCTCATTTTTCTTTACTTTCTTAAATACATTTTTATGTCATTTTAGCTTTTATGTAGATCATTAAGCTGTTTTATTGAATAGCATGGTTTTTGTCGTCTCCGTCCCTCTCTTTTCTCATTGGTTTCTCCCCAGTCTTGTTTGTTGAACTCCATTTCACACTCCACATTCCCTTGTGTCCCAATAGAATTAATCCTTCGGTTTCTAGCCTCCACTATCTCATGGGGGAAATGTGTTCTTCCTTTGCTTTATAAATCATAAGTTCTCTCCACGCGATAACTAGCAATTCCACAGAAAACATTCATGCTGTCATCTCTGTTATCAGCTGAGGAAATTATTTTATTTTTCTTATGCATTCAGTCACTTGTGTTTCAGAGAGTAGACTTGGCCTGTCTAGTAGCACCAGAATGCAGTCAAAAGCTGAAGCCATGAGTTTGGCCAAATTAATTCATGATAGGAGATTGGCTAGTGTTCTTTGGAAGCCTATTTTCCGTAGACAACAAGTACTTCCTAGTTTTTGCCACATACAGTAGATGTCTGCAACTAGACTTGCTTTTCTTTATTAAACATGTTGGATTTGTTTTGTAAATGAAATTTGGATACACACACACACACATTTTTTTTTTTTGGGTGCAGAGCTCACTTAGTCCTGACTACCAACACAGTTAGGTACATTTGAGCCCATTGAAATCAGTGGAATTGAATTCTCAATTGTTTATTTAGAAAATGCATAGCCTGCTTTTCCACTAAAATAGCACTCAAGGTAGCTTACAAATATGAACGCCAAACATACATTTCTAATTACACCCCTAACATATATAATCAGCAAGGTAAAGAGCCAGCACTAATATAGCTTGGTGGGAAAAGGCAGGGTAAGCAGAGCAAGGTTTGCTGGACACCCACAAAGGTCATAACAATGGTGCCGAGTAGGGTATTCTACAAAGAGGGTATCACCACCCGCCTACTCCCTGTCCCCTTGCCTAATCCCTGAAAGCAGGTCCTCATTTGAAGATAATTGCTGGGCAGGAAGCAGCCCTTCAGATACCTTAGCCCTAAGCCAGTTATGGCTTTATAGAGTGCTATTTTTCTATAAAATGAATTGCCGGATCTCACCGTGAACACCTCCCTTGTTCTCTTATAATGCAATGGCACCTACCTGAGAGGTGCCAGAACTGAGTTCCAGTGAGTTCTGGCTGGTAAAAAGCCCTGGCTTTATAGATTAAGAAGGAAGCTGGAAGTCAGTGCAGATCTTTTCAGTACTCATTGTGCTTGCGTCCAGTATTAGGCAGGTGCTGGGGATCACAAGCAGGAGAGGGCTGTTATGCTCATTTTCTGCTTGTGAGATTCTATAGGCATCTGGTTGCATACCACGGGAATGCCTTTCCAATCCAACAAGGCTCTTATATTCTTAAGAAGTGTGATGATACATTCATTAAATTCAAGGGAAGTCAGAGGGAAATTCTCATAAAGGGAGTTTAAAGTGCAGATAGGTATTTTTTTGTCATGTGTTGGCTGCTGCTGTTACCTTTAAATGTTGTCTGATGTGGACCATTGGCAGTATTTCTCTTGCAGTCTTCAGCCCTTCACGATAGCCCTGAATATTTTTCTGGCATAGAGCTAACTTTATTTTCCTTCACTTTGCCTTCTTAATTTTCACGACACACATGTAAGGTGATAGAACTAGCAGGGAACTATATTCCCCTGCCCCTGTTGCATGGCGAGTTCCCGCCTCCCCCCAATGAAATAAAGACACAGGACAACAGAATTCAGGTTAATGGGTCAAATTAGGCCACAACTTTATTGATTACAGGAATTGAGCGGTATTGGCTTAGGCATTGGTCTTAACAACTAACCGGCTTGAAGGCCGGCAAGGGTTAACCACCAGTGGGAGGAGTCCTGCTGAGGCACGTCAACTAGGACCTCCCCCCGGTGTCACCACGTGGGGGCGTGCCGTGGGCCCACACCCCCTTAGGCTTAGGACAAGGCCATGCCCCCCGGAATCCTTTACCGGACTACCCTTTGTTTGGGGGAAGGTGACGGCGCTCCTTCCCCCCCTTCAACTGCATAACAATAAAACAGTACCCCCACCAATGCCTAACCGCCAATACCGAGGAGTTGTGACGGTTTGCTACGAGGTAGGCAAAAACCAAATGGCTGGTACCAATCTTCCAGCTGGGAAGATTCCTACCAGGCCCCTTGATGGCAACCAACCAAAGTTCATAGCAACGTCAAAGCGCCTAGCCTAAAGGGTGGGAAGGGAGGGAAAACCGGGTCAGCAGCAGCGAGGGAAAGAGGGGGAGCCTCGGCTGCGGCAGACCTAAGTAGCTGAGGCCACGCCCCCGGAACCAGCCGATTGGCTGGCCCGGGGTATGACGCAGCCGAGGATTCCCTCTGCTATCGCGGGGGCTGGAGCCAGCCCCCGCGAGTGTGGGGGAGGGGCGTGAAGCCCGCAACCCCACCTCCTCCTTATCTCAGAAGTGGCTTTGCCTTATGCAGTCTAATAGTTCAATGAGTAGCAGTGGCGTTTGCGTGTTTGATAGTGATGGAAGAAGAAAGTGAGATGGGATAGTGGAGAGAATCAGTGAGTGGGCAGTAGACCCATCAAGGTGAGCAGGACACAACCAAACATAGCTTTACTTAGCCATCATTCCAGAAGACATTCCAGTGAGATAACGAATGCAAGAGTTTTATAGGTCTCTCAGTCTCTAGTTTTAGGATGTTTGCATTAAGAGACTTGAACTTGAGGGTAGCAAGTGCACAGTTTATTTTAAAGCTCCCCCACCCCCACTGAGCCTGCTGACAGCTGACACCAGATCTTCGAATCTGTCAGTACACACGCCTTACAAGGGTGTCCACTGAAAGTGCTGATTTGGGGATTCTTGGGTAAAAAACTGTGCGTGTGCCCAGGATAGAATTTGCTATGAATACCTTTCTTCAAGGAATCTAGTATTAGCCAGCAAGGGGAGATCATGGTAAAACAGAAATTATAAATGCATAACAGGAGTGATGCAGTAGTTAGCTGACACAGTGAGGAGTAGATGGAATAGCAATGCTGAACCCAAAGTTCTGGCATTTTTGCAGTGACAGACAGGAACGCTATCACAGGTAGGCATGAATTCTATGGCAAGTGGTGTTGTGGTGTTAGCTCGTTACCTGTTAAATATGATATGTGGCTGTATCCACAATAGCCAGTCATTCAACTCCAGGTCAACTCTTTCTCTCTAAAACAATCCGTTCCTCAAGTGGCTGTGAATCCACCAGATATTTGCTTGAAGTCTTCCCCTTTTCAGAAAGACATTGACAGATGACTTTCTGCTGAGAGGTGAGACTACGCCCCCAAAAATATTTCTCAGGCAAAGAACACAGAGAAGGAAGGAAACTATGCAAATATAAGCAGAGGAAAACAAAAACAACACCCAAGATATTCATGAGGGTGACACATCTGAGAAAGAATGTCACGGAACAGCCTTCTGGTATGATTCTGAAGGAACAGGGAATGCAATTTGCAGCAAGTTACAAGAAAAATTAAATACAAGCTTGCAGTGAATCGGAAAGAGTTTTGTCAGAAAAGTTCAGGCTTGCACTAGAGCATCATTAGATAGCAAAAGACTTAGGTGTTGAGTTCCTAGGATATCCCGTCATACCAATCAATCATCTTTCTTCCATTTTGTTGTCTGCTGATGCAAAAATATACATACTTTTTATATATCCTGTAATCCACAGTCGACACACACAGTAGACTCAGCGATCAACAGGTATTTACAAATCAGATACCATGCTGCCATGTTCCTATTTAATTAATTTCCAGCGGGGTAGCCCTTCTAGTGTTTGGCAGCGAAACCAACCAAGCGTCTTGCAGTACCTTAAAGACAAAGTTAATGAAGTGGCTAATGGCTCATAACAAATCCATCTATGGCTGCAATCCTAACCATGTCTACACAGTCATAAATTCCACTGAATGCTGCAGGGCTTCCTGCCAGGTAAATGGGATTAGGATTACAGCCTACTTGGCTTGATTTCACTGTTCAGTTTAAATTTACTGTCCAGCCTCATTTCTCTCACTCAACAGCAAGGAGGGGCATTGTAGCACCTTGTTGATATTTTGCTCTTTGTATCTCAGATTTGACTAATTACTTCTGTCATTTAACCGCATATAAGTCCTTTTCTTAGTGATGCGGGTAGCGCTGTGCCTCTTAGACTTGCCAATCAGAAGGTCGCTGGTTCGAATCCCTGTAAAGGGGTGAGCTCCCATTGCTTGGTCCCAGCTCCTGCCAACCTAGCAGTTCAAAAGCATGCCCCAAAGTTCAAGTAGATAAGTAGGTACCATTCCGGCGGGAAGGTAAATGGTGTTTCCGTGCGCTGCTCTGGTTTCGGTGTTCCGTTGCACCAGAAGCGGCTTAGTCATGCTGGCCACATGACCCGGAAAAACTGTCTGCAGACAAACGCCGGCTCCCTCAGCCTGTAAAGTGAGAAGAGCGCCGCAATCCCAGAGTCATCTGCGACTGGACTTAACTGTCAGGGGTCCTTTACCTTTACCTTTTAAATCTTTTTCTTAAAAGCAGCATTGCATTTCATAAATGTGTGTTGTTTTCAGAAAATTGCCCTCTGTATATGTGTGTGTGTGCGCGCGCTGAAATATAACACTCAAGCTAATATGCATGTGAAAAGAATAATGTTTTTATAATTCACTCACTGCAGGAAGACGATTAAGGTAGCAATACTAACCCCACTTCCCAGTAAGTAAGCTCCAATTTCAGTGGCACCTACTTCTGATTGGGATTAGGTTAGGTTAGGATTACAGCCTTAGTGTTTATAGTTTACCTCCAACAATTAACATCAGCTAACAACACTTCAGAAAAAAGCAACGCAAAGAGGAACCTTTGGGACAATGGCATCTATACAACAGTGAATACATAAATAATGTACATTGGAAAGCAATTTATGAATCTATTTATGTTTAATGTGCATGATTTTTTGTAGAGATCGAAGCCAAAAATCATTTATAGGAAGAGTCCATGCTGTGATGGGAGTTGGCTGGGCAGATGGAAGAAAATCTGCCTGATAGTATGTTTTCAATGGAATCCTCCAGCATCCCTAGGCTTTTTATAAGTCATACACAAAAGTCTCATTGATGTGATACATGTACAGTGGTAGCTCTGGATGTGAACGGGCTCCATTCTGGAGCCCCATTCCCATCCTGAATAGAACGTAAGATGCGACTGTGCGTCTGCACATGCGCGGGTCACGTTTTGCCGCTTCTGCGCATGCGTGTGATGTCATTTTGAGCATCTGCGAGAGTGGCGAAACCCAGAAGTAACATAACCCGAGGTATGACTGTATTTGCTCATTTCCATTATGAAGGTGGATATAGTTATAGTTTTGTATTTTTTTCTGATGATACCATATTTTTCGCTCTACAAGACGCACTTTCCCCCCTCTTAAAAAGTAAGGGGAAATGTGTGTGCATCTTATGGAGCGAATGCAGGCTCCATGGCTTCAGCAAAAGCAACGCAAAGCCTCCGGAGCACAGCGGGAGCTCCCTCTGCACTCTGGAGGCTCCGCGTTGCTTTCACAAAAGCCAGGAGAGCCAGAGGGATCGGTGTGCACCGATCCCTCTTGCTCTCCTGGCTTCGCTTCGCTGGAGAGGCACTGCACAGCTTTCCCTCTCTGTGCAGCGCCCCTTCAGCAAAGTGAGAGGAGAAATGGAAGGGGCTCCGTTTCTCCTGCCGCTTCGCTGAAGGGGCATTGCGCAGAGAGGGAGAGAATATTTTTTTTCTTGTTCTCCTCCTCTAAAACTAGGTGCGTCTTATGGTCGGGTGCGTCTTATAGAGCAGGGACTGAGCAACGGGAGCTCACCCTGTCATGGGGATTTGAACCGCTGACCTTCTGATCAACAAGTCCTAGGTTCTGTGGTTTAACCCACAGCGCCACCCGCACCAAATTTTATCCTTGTTTAGGGTGCTATATTACTAAAGTCTGCCCCTGTCTCCCATTAATATTTTCCTCTTCAGTCTAGACACAGACTCCCCCGTTATGGAAGTACATTCCTTTTGTTTCCTCTTTCAGTGTTGCCCTATGGGGCATGCAACATGGGTAGCACCATTTTGAACAAAGTGTCACAGTGCACCTATGTTGAATAGAGTTTATGTCCACAACACACTGCCCTTGACCGGACAGTTACGTTTACATAATTTGTGTAATTCCCATCATTGTGATCACTGCTGTTCAGGTTGGGCATGGATTTTCTGGCAGGAGAGAAAGTTGTGGCATTCTAACCACATTGCTCAGAGAACCTCTCCTAATTCGTATTGTTTAGCAGATTTAGCAACTGCCGCTGCCTGCTTACAATTCCAATCACATTTTTCTGCCTCATTCTGCAGCCATCACATTATCTGCAGAGGCAGACTCAACTGCAAATAAGTATTGGAATGGAGCCGACCAAGCACTGACCTGGGAGACTTGCACTGTCTGCTGAATGGATTAAAAAATGCACACACTTGCAAACATCGGCCAGATATCTCTCTGCACATATATTCACATTTGGCACATTTAAGGCAAAATGGTCAAACACAAGCACCAAAAATCCAACAAGAACTATCCATGGGTACGCGAGGAGTGCATCTTAATAGCATTTATGCTTGGAAAAGTGCACTACAATGAATACTATTTTATATCTCCATAAATATGAGTTTGTTTCTGAATGGAAAAGGCGAGTTACTTCATATAAAAGCACTTAAGTGGCATAGGAATTATTTTTCTTCAATTGTTTAGCTCTCTGGTGTTTACTGGGATTAATATCACAACGGATTTTCTGTGGTTCACTTTATTGATTTTGTTTTGATGGGGTGGCTCTGCTTGCTGCCTCAGAAAAAAACCAAGTTGTAATTGAATAGCACTCCGTTAAGAGTTATATCTTTCTGAACATTAATTAATGCTGCAATTGTATAACACACTTACCCGAAACAGAATCTAATTAAATTCAGTGGGGCTTAATTTGGAATAGGTATGTACAGGATTGCACTGTGAGTCTCACAATTTAAACAAAGTTGACAAGGATAAATGCCAGAGGTGTTATAATAGAACAAAAGAGGAGAAATTTCTGGTGGCTTCTTTCATGTCAACAACTCCCTTGTAAAATAGAGTAGTTGTAGTGGGGTGTGCAGGCTACTACATTCACACACACGAAAACCAGCATGGTGGATAAAAAGGAATACTGTGTTCCCTGTTAATGTGTACCTTTTGTTCAAAGGATGCAGGGACTTAAACTGGAAATGAGTACTGTTGACTCAGAGAAATGGGAGTTGTGCGTTGAGGTCCCCAAGCCACCCCAATAACTCACACATCACACGTAATTTTTGTTTAAGGTTTTTGGCATAATTTTGGCCACAACTTTATTTAAATACATAACTGTAAGTGGTTGCTTAGGCATTGGTTCCGACTATCTGTCCCCCCGCCTAGGGACAGAACTGACTTCCGGATTCCAGTGAAAGCCAGTCAGGGAAAACAAAATCGGGGAGACATGAAGCTGGGCACCAGA
Source organism: Podarcis raffonei (assembly GCF_027172205.1). Lineage (NCBI taxonomy): Eukaryota > Metazoa > Chordata > Lepidosauria > Squamata > Lacertidae > Podarcis > Podarcis raffonei. The sequence continues at coordinate 25,966,331 of NC_070606.1, forward strand.
CCCTCACCTCTCCCCGCATACTCCCAGAGCCGTTGCACAGCCCACGCCCAATACCAGGGACTTGGACGAAAGCATGGCAAGCCCCTGGATTCCTTTAATGGAATTCCCTTGCAGCACCAGCATTTGGAGGGGTAGGCACTTACCCCTCCACCAACCAATTTTTAACCAATGCCTAACCGCAAGCTTACAAGTTGTGACGATTTGCTACGCAGTAGGCAAAAACCAAATGGCTCCAGCCAATCAGCCAAATGGACAAAATTCCTACCAGGCCCCTTCCCCAAAAGCAGGCGACCCCATGACAGGCATAGCAAGGTCAAGCACAAATCCCCATTTCAGGGAGGGTGGGCGGGTGATCCAATGCACTCAGCAAAAGAGGACGCTCAAAGCTGCGTGCCCAGTAGTTAAAACCTTTTAGCCCAACCCCCAAATTGGCAACATCAAAATCTCCCCAGAAACACACACACCTAATCATAGCCTGTGGCCATCCAACAGATCAGCCCAGCAACAGTGGGGGGGCCTGCTAGACCCCACCGCAACACGTGCTCTCTGCTAGTGAGAACACGCTATATGGAATAGTTGGAGGGCTGGTACAGAAGTCTATGAACTATTAGGCCGGAAGCCTCCATCTGGCTATGGTGTTTGACAATCTCTGACAATTGCTACAGCCAGCTGGTGAGCCCCATTTCAGCCTTCTCAATAGTATCTTAGGGGAGCACATTCCTAGGATTGTGAACTCCTAGGATTCACAAACTTTCATTTGCCGGTGGCTGTTTAAATAATAGAAATCATAATCAAAAGTTAAACTGAAAAATTGTGTTCTGTAGGGTTTAGGTTTCTCGGAAAAGAAATACAGATTAGACAAGGAGCGACAATGGCCGTGCAAATTTGTCATGGTGGTAAGAGCTTCAGGGAGGAAAGCACGCATTTTGTGTATCATGCTTTGCAATGTATCACTGCTTGTTCAGGTGATCCAATATAAATGCAACTTTTTAGCACGTTAGTTACTTTGATTTAGCCATGCTGTGGAAATTGGAACAAAGTGTGTAATAAGACAGCTATAATCAGGATTTGCCAAGGTTTATTAACACCTTATCGGGGCTTTGGAAGGCTCACTGCAAACCCACTCTTTATTTGCATTATCTCACTTCATGAAATTTGAAAACAATCTGAGCTAAGGCACCCAGCGCGGCTCATTAGCTTTCCCAGAACACCAGCATTTGAAAGGACATCAGAAGAATAAATCAACTATGTGTAATTTTTTAAAGGTGTATGATTAATATATTTACATTTGAGATTCAGATTTTAATTATTTAGCTGCCTGTGTGACAGATACATAATGATTATTGGTGACTTCTACATGAATGTCATGCATAGCTGGTTCTTTTTTTGTAGTTGAGTTATTCTTTGGCAACAGAGTAGATGTAATGCTCTAGACTTTGATTTAACTGCTTTATGAAGCACTATTGGTAATTGTTAGACAAGTTTGGTCTTCCTGATACTCGTATGGGAGTAGCCCCCTTTCCTCCTGGCCTTTTGTGAAAGCTGCTATCCTTTTACTGATTCCTCGTTGCTACAGGTCTCCTTCACATGCCCAATGGAATGGGAGCCACTTCCCTGGCGAGAGATCCCATGTTGCTTGTAATGTGTGTGGATGAAACAACTATATGTGCAGAACCAATTAACCTGGTTTCTTTCATTATATTGCATTTTTATATGTTATCATTTATATGTCATAATATTTGATAAATGGAATGCAACCATATTTCCCTGCATATGATAACTGACATGTAATAGTCCTTAGTACTGTATAGTATTTAATAGCTGACATGCATTTTCCATCTGAAATCCTTTGACTGGTAACCTGCCAATTTTTTTCATCATGTGACATTAAATTGACAGTTGGAAGAAATCAAGAGATCTAAAACAACAGAATTTGAGTTCTGAAGTAACTTGTTGACATTTAGAACATTCTACGTTTTGCATTTGGAATTTGGCATGCAGAATTTTAATAGCGAAATTTGGTGGACCTCCAGCCCCTTATGTTCATACAGAGCTAAAGGCATTTCTCGTCGTTTGACCCTCCTATGGCTCTTTACTGTGTTGCAAGTTTAAGGCCATCACACAGCATCTTGCCCAGATATCCTCATTGGAGGACTAATGGGAAGCCACGTTGCTAGATCATAGCTGTCAACTTTTTCCTTTTCTTCTGAGGAATCCTATTCAGAATAAGGGAATTTCCCTTTTTAAAAAAGGGGAAAGTTAACAGCTATGTGCTATAGAGGTGATAAAATCAATCAACCACCTGAAAGCGCACAATGGGATTCATTTAGGCTAGATTCCACTGCACCAGGTGCCCATGACCACTAAACTTGTATGGATAGTGTCAACATTTTATATAGTCACCAAGAGGCACTGAACTTAGTTATATCTAAGTGTGAAACAGTTATGTCCTGAGGCTGCTTGTGATGTAAGTACAATGCAAGTACATACCATATTCTGGAGTTCTGAATATTCAGCTTCCACCGAAACAGTACCTCCTATCACAAGCTGATGTCAGTCCCTTATTTCAGATTCATCAAGTGATAATAGAGTCATGGAGATTTCTTTCTTGAACAGTAATGAATGAACCCAGATCATAATCTGAGGCCCTTCTTCAGGCACCTCCATGAGAGGTCTGGAGGGGTGGCAACATGATAAGAGGCCTTTTCTGCAGTGGCTCCCCATTTGTGAAAATCTCTCCCCGGGGAGGCACGCCTGGCACCTTTGTTACATATCTTTAGGCGCCAGGCGAAAACATTCATCTTCTTCCAGGCCTTTGGCTAATTAAACAACCTTTTAAACTGTGCGTGGAAGGGCTGTTGTTTTTGTTTGTTACTATGTTATGCATTGAGGGATGTGGGTGGCGCTATGGGTTAAACCACAGAGCCTAGGACTTGCCATTCAGAAGGTTGGCGGTTCGAATCCCCGTGACGGGGTGAGCTCCCATTGCTCGGTCCTTGCTCCTGCCAACCTAGCAGTTCGAAAGCATGTCAAAAATGCAAGTAGATAAATTGGTACCACTCCGACGGGAAGGTAAACAGCGTTTCCTTGTGCTGCTCTGGTTCGTCAGAAGCGGCTTTGTCATGCTGGCCACATGACCCGGAAGCTGTACGCCGGCTCCCTCGGCCTATAGAGTGAGATGAGCACACAACACCAGAGTCGGTCACGACTGGACCTAATGGTCAGGGGTACCTTTCCCTTTACCTATGTTATGCATTCTTCTGTTTTTATATTGTAAACTGCCCTATTCTCCTCAGATGAAGGGCACTATAGAAATCTAATAAAAAACAATAATAATAATAATAATTAAAATGATCCAACAGTGGAAATGACTGAGTGGATAGTTTGCCATTCATGTTTGAGCCCACTTGATCTGTGATCTCTGACTGTATTGTCATGTTTATAAAGTACTATTTCTGTAGCCTCTGTGCATGTTTTCACATAACTTGTTTATACTTGGCCATATAACTGAAAACTTTTCCTCCCCATTTTTCCTTTTCATTTAATGTACCCCTCACACTGTGATTGGGAAATCACACAATTTTTACTCCTGTATGTTTCATTTAATTTGCCTTTTCAAAATGTTCTATCACTTAGAAAATGCTTGTCAGTGGAAATTACTATTCAAGAAAGAAACCTTCATGACTCCTTTATCACTTGATGAATCTGAAATAAGGGGCTGAAATCAGCTTGTGATAGGAGGCACCGTTTTGGAGGAAGCTGAATAATCAGAACTCCAGCGCAATATGTGTACAACTTTCTCAATAATGTGTGATATTTATATTGTGTGTTACATCGCAAGCGGCCTCAGAGTGTTTGACAATCTGCAATTTAGGATGACAACCGTGGGAAGAGCTGGATTTCATTACTGAGAAGGGGAGCCATGTAGCCAGAGTGGGAAGTGGAGGCAGAACATAACTGTTTTAAAAGCAAGTGCACATCCCAGCCCTTTTTTATATATTTTGTATGTTGTCATTGGAGCTAGAACTGCAGGGGCAGACCCACTCCACCCCCCAGAACGCCTCAGCAGTTCTCCAAAATATAAAGACCACACCCACTTTCCTGTCCAACACACACTTTATTCTCCTGTCTGACGAGCTCTGAAAACATTTCTGGTGATCTGTTGTTCTCTGACTGGTTGAGTCTCTGCAACTAGTTGTAATCCAGAAGTATAACTACAGTGGTACCTCGGGTTACATACGCTTCAGGTTACAGACTCCGCTAACCCAGAATTATTACCTTGGGTTAAGAACTTTGCTTCAGGTTGAGAACAGAACTCGTGCTCCAGCAGCGTGGCGGCAGCAGGAGGCCCCATTAGCTAAAGTGGTGCTTCAGGTTAAGAACAGTTTCAGGTTAAGAACGGACCTCCGGAACAAATTAAGTACTTAACCCAAGGTACCACTGTATTGCAAAGAGGTCTCTCCTAAGTTTCTCTAAGCAGAAAAACAACTGTGACTGATCAGGCTGGCTGAAATTCAGCCCTACATGGAAAGGCTCCTACTCCATCTGTTGTTATGAGACCTTTCCCGCAATCTCAGGGATGGCTTTATAGGGCTGCCTTGAAGAGCATGTTCAGTACATTTTCCTAAGGCATGCTTCCTCAAACTCAGCCCTCCAGATGTTTTGGGACTACAATTCCCATCATCCCTGACCACTGGTCCTGCTAGCTAGGGATCATGGGAGTTGTAGGCCAAAAGCATCTGGAGGGACGAGGTTGAGGAAGCCTGCCCTAAGGCCACACTCACATCTCAAAACACATTCTGTGTAGCTAGCCAGGAGAAGGGTGTGGCTGCTTGTTTGAGTCCCACCCTGCCATGGGCCAGGAGTCAGCTTCGCCTGTTGAAAAGCAGCCTGAAGGGGGAGAAGGCAGGGTGACTCCACCTGCAGCTTATCAGTCTTCAATGACAAGGAGGAGAAGACCCTGATGAGAACCAGCTGGCTCCAGCCTTCTTAAGCAGAGCTTCCAGCAGCTGCAAGATACTGGTAACAACACTTGTATTTCCTGGCCCTACCTTGCTGCTTCCTGGTCGTTTTGATCCTTGACCCCCTGGTCACTGGATTCCCTGGCCCCTGGAGCATCTGACCACATGGATTGCTGTTTGCCCGACCCTAGGACTCGACCTAACTTCAGATGCTGACTCTGCCTCCAGGCAAGTACACCTCAGAGATTCTTCTGGCTGGCTGAACTTCCACTCCACTGTTCTCTGCACATGGTTGCTCAGTAATGAGACTATGACCCCCCCCCCCATTTGCAAAGAAAGCACATTGGTAGAGAGAGTGTACATTTTCCTATGCTATCTGTTTTTTCCTTGCTCACTTGCAATTGTTTTTGTGAAAATGGGAGAAGGATTGGGACAAAATGGAAGGTGGCTTCTCTGTATATTGCAACTTTCAAGTCTTTCTATAGGAACTGTAGGTTTGTGTGTGTTTCTGGGTTTCAGAGAAATACAGAACTTTTGCATTCCTGTTATCAAATACAAACTGAGGCTTCTCATTGGTGAGACAGGGGCAGGTTGAAAGGTGTGGGACAGAAAAGTTGCTTATGCTTGGGTGGGAGGAGGAGGTGTGCCCCAGTAGGCTAGCTTCCACGGTCCCACACTCTGTGGCATGGCACTAATATGACAAGGCTGGTACTACCATTCTTATTCCTGTTAGAGAGGAAACAGGATGGAGTGCTTCTTCCTGTACCTTAATCCTCTTTAAGACTTTATAATAATGGTGCCAACATAAACTGCCTTGGCCCAGAATACATGAAGGAGCATCTCCACCCCCATTGTTCAGCCCGGACACTGAGGTCCAGCTCCGAGGGCCCTGCGAGAAGTGAGGTTACAGGGAACCAGGCAGAGGGCCTTCTCAGTAGTGACGCCTGCCCTGTGGAACGCCCTCCCATTAGATGTCAAGGAAATAAGCAACTATCTGACTTTTTAGAAGGCATCTGAAGACAGCCCTGTTTAGGGATGTTTTTAATGTTTGATGTTTTATCGTGTTTTTAAAATTCTGTTGGGAGACACCCAGAGTGGCTGGGGAGGCCAGGCCAGATGGGTGGGGTATAAGTAAAAATTATTATGATTATTAATGATTATTATTAATTCAAAGAACTGTGCCCACTAGAGATGGGGCCATTTTTCAACAGATGGCAAAACCAAAAATGATGAACAGGTGGAGGGGGAGGTATGCATCCTGATAATCTTGCTGGTTTGGAAAGAATGGACAAAAGCACTCTCCTCTCACCAATGCAACAATGGCACTCAACAGCACCAGCTCATCAAAAGGACGGACACACACACACACACACACACACACAACCTCAACACAGCAGGCAAATTCCTGAAGATCATTGATTGCTGGCAGAAGTTGCTTTGGCAGGCGGGGGGGGGGAGGTTATGCAACCCTGCTGCAACAGAATGTTCCAAATATTGACCCTTGTACTGTTTACATTATTTACCCCTGAACTGTGTGCATGAAAAGTAGGCAACCTTTTGCCCCCAAGGGCCATATGCAGTGGTTGGGGTCTGCATCCCAGCAGACACTGTATGCTGGGGGACATTCTCATTCTCACAGAGAGAGATATTGCTGGCTATGATGGAAGAGAAGATATGCTTTTCCCCACTGCTGTTGCACTCCCCTCATCCCTTCACATAGCTGTTTGGTAGGCTGTGGTACATTTGGTTTAAATGCAGAGGAAGGCACATGAAGCTGGCTTTCCCCCACATACCTTCCTCTTTGCTACAGTTGTGCTAGAGAAGCATTGAAACCCGAAAGCATCAGTAGCCAAGTCAACGCAGAGGAGTTGGGGCAGAGCAGGGGCAACACAATGGGGAAAGAGAAAACGGAATCAATTAAATCGGAGGGAAACTGGCAATAGCGTTGGCAGCAAGATTCTGCAACAAATTCAGTATTGGTGGTAACAATGGCAACAGGCAATTGGGAAGAGGAAGACAAATCGAGCATGGAATACTGGGGTGGAAGGAGGGGTTCTGTGCCTCTACCCTGTGACGCCTCATGGAGTGTATGAATTGGAGCTTAATGATGCTGAATTGTGTGAGTTGATTGCTGAATTGTGTGCACTGGTTCCAATGAACACAATGTGTGTGTAATGAAATTAAGGTTATTTCTGTGGTGATTAATTTCTGTGATGGTTCATTAGCACATGCAGACCATCACTTGAACATGTATGAATAGGTTGTAAGCCAACGCTTAGTATGATCTACTTGAGTGTGCCTTTGTGTCCATCACCCCTCAAAAAAAAAAGTCTCTTTTTAAAGGAAAAATGTGTTATATATCCAGAGACTTTTAAGCAGAAGAATCTTCTCTTTTGTAATGTCCACGCTTTGAGTATATACACTCACAATTGCAACAAGGGTAAGTGTTATTTAAATAGGACTGCTGTTAAATTGTAATTTGCATGTCTGTTTGCATCGCTTTACCTCCATTTATGTTGTGAGGAGAGCTGAAAGAGAATTATGGTCTGTAGCCCATGGAGTAATTGTTCGTATGAGTATTATCTAACTTAGCATTCCTTCCCTGTTTTTGAATTTTCAAAAACTGTTTAGATTAAGCTATCAGAGCACAAAATATATACCATCTGAGCCTTCATGGTCTGCTAACTTCCAAAGTGACCGAATGGATTTTCTTCAAACTTTCCAAACAAAAATTTACCTGTGAGCAGCCTGAACTCAAGAAAGGTAAAACGAAGTAACTGTGTTCCTGCTGCTAGTCAAAATATCTCGGTAAAAGTGAAAAATAGAGGCCTCTTAAAGGTACATGTTTACTTTTAAGGCTTCTCTAATTCTTATGTTTTCCTCTTATAGGGAATAGTTACCTTTAACTTTTTTATGGGACACGGGTGGCGCTGTGGGTTAAACCATAGAGCCTAGGACTTGCCGATCAGAAGGTTGGCGGTTCGAATCCCCACAATGGGGTGAGCTCCCATTGCTCGGTCCCTGCTCCTGCCAACCTAGCAGTTTGAAAGCACGTCAAGTGCAAGAAAATAAATAGGTACCGCTCCAGCGGAAGGTAAACGGCATTTCCGTGCACTGCTCTGGGTTGCCAGAAGCGGCTTAGTCATGCTGGCCACATGACCCGGAAGCTGTCTGCGGACAAACGCTGGCTCCCTCGGCCAATAAAGCGAGATGAGCGCTGCAACCCCAGAGTCGGCAATTACTGGACCTAATGGTCAGGGGTCCCATTACCTTTAAGTTTTACCTATAGAGAATGGGGTGGTGGTGGAATAAGATAGCTTTTCCTTTTAATAACTTACAATTTTTAATAGCTACCCGTTATCTCACACTTTCCTTGGATTCTTGAGGCCTTGACTACATGAAAATACATTTGAAATGCTTTCTTTAATTGATTTGTCTGTTAAAATCAGATTACTAACTAAACAACACTCAGTGATAACACTTTTCAATAGTAAATAGTCTCTTGCTGTTTAAAAGAAGCATTTGGATGTTAATGGTCTGAACATTTTGAAAAGTGCAATTTATTTTACATGTATGATCACTTGACCTGTGTTCAGTCCTTAATTCGGCATCAGAAGTTAGTGAATTCTCTGTCGCCTTCCCCTACCTAAATTGTGAATGCTTTCATATTTCTGGGTTGAAGCTACCCTTTGCCTTCTGCAGGTGGAAAGGGTTCTTCCATCCATTGAAGACTTTTGATCTGGCAGAGATATCTTGCTGGCAGAGAGGGAAATAGGTGCTTTTGGCTGAATTCCCATTCTCTTTTCAGCTGGCAGTATATCTATAAAAGGGTGCCGGGGTTGAAAGGGAAGGAAGAAATTGGCAGAATAATCCTATTCAAGGGATGCTCTTACTTATGGGAGGAAAATCTGGATTCAATCCACAGTCCTGACCACCTTGCTCAGAATGTCTCACTCTGAGGAAGGCTCCCCCATGGCTGTTTTTGAGAGCAAAGCAAGGAGGCAGGTGAGGCAGAGAGACTACCACCATTAAATCACTTGTAAAATGTAAGTAAGTAGGGAGTGAAGAGGAAATGGGGCTGGTGAGCTGGAAGCAGTGGCGTAGTGTGGGGGGTCCTGGCCGCACCGGGCGCAACATCGGGGGGGGGGCGCTCGCACTCGCAGCTCTCTGCCCCTACCTGGCTCACTCAGGGTTAGGGGGCACAAATTACTTGCCTTGCCCCGGGTGCTGACGACCCACGCTACGCCACTGGCTGGAAGAGGCGGCGACATCACTCAGCTCAGGCAACTTAATCACTTGTACCAGCCCTGTCAGTTCTACTTCTCAACCCTGGTTTTCCAGCTGAATTTCATTTCACCCCTTCTTTTTGGTCACTCGTGTGTTCTCTTGCTTCTGTTTTGCTTCTAGTGAATTTCAGAGGCTGAGGCAGATGGGGGCAGCTCTTTGGAAATGTTGGAGAAATTTGGAATTGATTGGATTTTCAAAAATTCACTCTGGCATTTTGAAATGTTGATTTTAACATCTGTTTCTTAGAGCTAGTCTTCCCTTGAGTTTAGAAGTTCTGCTTACCTATCAGTTCTATGGTTCTTTTAGAACCATAGAATTATATTGCTGGAAGGAAACTAGGAGATCATTTTTTTCCCCAGAGCTGAAGAGCCATTACTGGGAATGTAAAAAATACAAAATCAAAATAGGGATTTGTTTGTTTGTTTATTAGTAAACTGCAGGAAGAATTCTCTTGATATTTTCCTCTAAATTTGTTTTATCTCTCTCCTACAGCCCTTACTTTTATCAATAGCTAATTTATTACACTGGTTTTACAGGGTTGTTCTCTTACGAGGTTAAGTTGATAAAAGGCAAACCCTTTGGCCCTTATGGTACTGTGTACTCCGACTAAAGCTGACATAAGTGGTCAGTGAATCACCTTTTAAATTTCAGGAATGATTGCCAGTTTTTAATTAACAGAGGAGCAATCAATATTGCCATTCATTTCAATTTACTTCATACCAATAGGGATGTCAGAAAGTGATCAGGTTGGGAATTATGTTTACAGTGTTTAATGGTGCGGTTCACTAGAAGTGCTAATTAACCGCCAAATGGTACTCACTGCCCTTTAGTAACAAGTCTTTTAACTTTCCTATTCAAAAGAAGTAATTGTGCCATTTCTCAGGACTGCTGCAATGTCTTACCAATAGACCGGCTCCATTAATCATACTAATGCAGAGTAAGTGATTTCAAGCTTATGTTTTAATCATTTTTTAGTTGGCTTATTGTATGTGCAACATGCCCTTCGTTCACTCCTTTGTGCATGCATATTATTGTACCCAGGTAGTAGGAAAAGAGAATTTAATCATTTTTAGTATTGCCAGGATGTAATCAACATATAACACAGATATTATTTAAACATGCTTATTAGCTTATTAACAAGCTTTTAATATTCAATGTTTGTGTGTCTGAATACCAGTGGTTGGTGGCACTGCCCACCCAACGATGGTGAACTGATGAGGACTAAGCTGCAACTTCCCCAGTTTTAATTGTAATATTCTAAAAAGAAGCTAATTTGGTGGGCTAGAAATTAGGCTTTACAGGTACAGTGGTACCTTGGTTTACGAACTTAATCCGTTCCGGAAGTCTGTTCTTAAACCAAGGCATGCTTTCCCATAGCAGCAGGGGACTCAATTTACAAATGGAACACACTCAACAGGAAGCAAAACATGTTCTTATTCCAAGGCAAAGTTCACAAACCAAAACACCTACTTCCCGGTTTGCAGCGTTCTTAATTCAAGTTGTTCATAAACTAAGCTGTTCTTAAGCCAAGGTACTACTGTACTCACCTTTCTCATCACAATTTGACACCATTGCTTCCCCTACTGCTGTGTCAGTGTCACATTTTCCTCCAGCTGCTGCAACTTTCTCCTTGCTGAATTAGTCAGTGGGTGGTGATCTCAGTCAGTTAGGTATCATGCAACTGGCACTACATACCCAAACAAATTGGACTACATGGTAATGTCGTTCAGGGAAAATAAGAGAGGTTGAAAGTGAACACTAATGAAAGCAAATCACACATGCGATCCTAACCCATTAGGGTGTCACAATGCCATGCAGCCTAGTAATGTCTCTGAGATCAAGCCAAAGGAAAGAATGCTAACAATGTAAAAAACAAAACACAAAAAACAAGAAAACATTTGTTTGTTTGTTTTTTCCCCCAGAGTGTTGCCAAAAATCATTAAGAAGGGGGTGGGTGTTCTTACAACTGCCAAAAATGTTTGTGGAAAAATATGTGAGTAGTTTTATCACACCACTAGCATTGACAATTCACAAACAATTTGTCTTCTAGTCAAGAAGCCATTTGCTGTTATCTTAATTCCAAACATTGTGCAAAGTTTATTAACCATCTGGGTTAATTCCATGTATCCCTGCTTTATTAACCATCTGGGTTAATGCAATGTATCCCTGCATTTTAATCTCAACACAATGGATTTTACTGAGATTAATCCTATGGGTGGATTTCTAGCCTTATTTTGCCTTTGATTAAAATGAAACAATTTAGCTCCCCACCTCTCAAGTTTTACCAAAATGGTTCAGCAATGCGTAAACAACACACTGTATGAACAATAAAGTCTATCATAAAATAATACACTATATTAATATATTAGTAAAGGTAAAGGTAAAGGTACCCCTGCCCGTACGGGCCAGTCTTGACAGACTCTGGGGTTGTGCACCCATCTCACTTAAGAGGCCAGGGGCCAGCGCTGTCCGGAGACACTTCCGGGTCACGTGGCCAGCGTGACAAAGCTGCATCTGGCGAGCCAGCGCAGCTCACGGAAACGCCGTTTACCTTCCCGCCAGTAAGCGGTCCCTATTTATCTACTTGTACTTAATTGTGCTTTCGAACTGCTAGGTTGGCAGGCGCTGGGACCGAGCAACGGGAGCGCACCCCGCCGCGGGGATTCGAACCGCCAACCTTTTGATCGGCAAGCCCTAGGCGCTGAGGCTTTTACCCACAGCGCCACCCGCGTCCCTATTAATATATTAAGTTTACTCAATTAACCTAGTGTGAGGTTTTTTTTTCCAAATGGTGCACATCTACCATGAAGTAAAGAATAGAAACTTTGTTATTTGCGTATTCAGACCCAGAAACCTCCCCCATAAATAAATTCACACTTGACTCAAAGTTTAGGTTTGGTTTTTGGAAGAATTTAGGCCACAACTTTATTGATTACAGAAAGTGACTGGTTGCATAGGCTCTGGTTCAACTAGCTCCCTGCCATGCAGGTAGCGCTGACCCAGGGCACCAGCATAGGTCAGCCAAGGGTGAAATCCTGGATAAGTGGAAAGCCAGGAACAGACTATCTCCCCCACCCAAATGCCCCCTTGGACTCAGGCACGGTCACAACCCCCTCTCAGGGGTTGACCAAACCATCAAGTCCTTGGATTCCTTTAACGGAATACCCTTCACACAGGGATGGCGAGAGCGTTCTCCCATCCCTATCACCTGAACCAGAGCCTGTCTGCAACTTTACAAGTTGTGATGATTTGCTACATGGCAGGCGAAACCCAAATGGCACCAGCCAATCAGCCAAGTGGGGCAAATTCCTGCCATGCCCCTGTCCCAACGACAGACGACACATGACGGCATAGCAAGGTCAAGCACAACAGGCTCTAAAAATAGGTAGAGGTGGGTGGGTGTTCCGAATGCACGTGCCGCAAGAGGAAGCGCTGGGTCACGTGCATGGGCATAAATAGGTCCCTCAAACCGTTTGAACTGTGTCCCATTGGCCAGATTGTACCCAGCTTCGAGGGACTCACCAATCAGGTGTTGTGGCTTGCCAATTGAACCCACCCACAACACAGGGTGCCTGTTGTCCGGGTCTCACCGCAATACGTGCCCTCTTTAAGGGAGGACCCGATTAACTAGCAAAAAACCAGTTAAATGGATTGGGATATGTATAGAAATATGTATAGAATTTGGCTGCTCAGTGACCCTGTTTGATTACAGGAGAGCTAGTAATAGAACGTTACATGAAGAAATTTTTAAACAGAATTATTTAGTACTTTCACACTGAAAGAGATAAAAATAACATAACATATGGCTGAGGTATGCACTAATGGAAGTTTATAGCTTGTGGATTTGTATGCATGCTTAAGAGAATAGGATGCTCATATATATATTGTAGGCTGATAAATTACATATTGTTGGCATCCATCTGTCTTGGGAGACAACGGAGGAGTGCGCCTTGGGGGGTGAAGTCAAAATGTTACAGCGCCTCCTGGGGCTGTAGAGGCGCAGGTCGGTTTCTTTCTTTTCTTTCTTTCCTGGTGCAGAAGTTCAGTCTACTTGTTGAGTGATACTCTCAGCTCCAAGCACCCATTGAAGCAGGCAAGAAGTGGCGGGTCAGCATTTTATTAATTGGGGCCACCTGGCTTCAGGTGGGCAGTAGCTGACCAATTATATAAGATGATAAATTATAAAAAAGGAACTGTGCTGTGATTCTATTATATGTGCATTTATGTTATACATACTGCTGGGGTCCTGTCTGGTTAATCGGGTGTTTCATTCCATTTACTGATTTATCAACTAAATATTGCAGCTCTAGAGCCAGTGCCAACTTACTTTCTTTGCCTGCTTGACTCAGTTTTTCCTCCTCTTAGTCTTTCTGCCACCCTCCCAACCGTTCTTTGAGCGCTCTGTTCACTTCCAGAGGAACTTATCGTAGGCCCCCTGCATCACTCTCCCCTTGTTTGCAGTCTTGGGGTGGATCTAAAAACAGGGGAAAATGTTATAAATAACTCAGAAATTAGATTGTTTTAACAAAAGGGGAAAAAATCTCTATGGAAAATCATGTTTTAAAATTTTCTGCTCTCTGGCACCATCTGGTGTCGCATGTTCATAGCGCAGCCAAATCGCTGTTTCTTTACTAATGTAGCTGAGTCCTTACTCTGCTGTTGCCCATTCCTGTGTGGTCATGTTGCTGAGGTAAAAAGCAGTGCCTTTGTGACATCATCAATCATTGCACCAATCCACTTTCTTGCTTCAGGCCTCTTTGTTCTTTAACTTAGCTGGTTACTAGGCATTCATGAAGGTGAGTTGAAGGTTGCAGGCTGGTGTGATAATCATTAGTTTCACAAGGAAATTCCCCAGAAAGGTGAAATTAGTTCATTTCTCCCATGTAGTTACTTATGATGTCCAGAACTCAACAATTACTTGTTCCAGAAAGACATATTTACTTTTCCCATTCCAGTGATGTGCTTTGGGAAGAGGACTGACTTGCTCACAGATGCATTCACTAACATCTGGAACCTTACTGCTAATACAGTATCAATACAGATCACCAACTTAAGTGACTGACAGTCCAAGGTTTGATAGTGGAGACTCTGTAGTCTCCATAGTATGGAGGAAGGGGAATTAAATGTTGCCCCAGACACCCTGAGTGGCTTCCAGCAAATTAAAACATCAAAAACAGTAAACATGTTAAATTTCCCTATACAGAGCTGCCTTCAGATGTCTTCTAAAACTCAGGTAGTTGTTTATTTCCTTAACATCTGATGGGAGGGCATTCTACTGGGTGGGCACTTTCTGCCCCATATCTCACACTATTCTGGAGGGTGCGCCTGTCCTCAGGGGCAGGTTTATTGTGTCTGCGGGGAAGGAGGATGCAGAAGGTAGGGTAGATAGACAAAAAACAAATCCCTGCTTTGTATGGACAAAAGTGCTCTGCTCCACCATTGGATACAACCTAACAAACCTATACGGTGGTACCTCAGGTTACAGATGCTTCAGATTACAGACACATCAGGTTACAGACTCCGCTAACCCAGAAATAGTACCTCGGGTTAAGAACTTTGCTTCAGGATGAGAACAGAAATTGTGCTCCAGCGGTGTGGCGGCAGCAGGAGGCCCCATTAGCTAAAGTGGTACCTCAGGTTAAGAACAGTTTCAGTTTAAGAACCAATCTCCGGAACGAATTAAGTGCTTAACCTGAGGTACCACTGTACTAAAAGCGCATACAGAAATCTTATGTGTCAGACCCTAAAGGCAATATTAGAATACTTCACACCCCCCCCCAAAAGACCTTAAAACTGAAGTCTACTTCATGAGGAGCTCATTACCAAATCTGAGAGGAACATTTGTAAAAATAAAAATAAAAAATAAAATCCTGCTAGATAGAAGTGACTTCAAGTAGGGCCAGTCTCGCCCAATTATTTGTCTGGGCCTTGTCACTGCCACTAGATCATTTGTGAGCAGCTGTAAATAACACAGTGCTAAACTTAGAACTAAAGATGCATTTTTGTTATCTAGGTTTGTTTCTGATTATGTTTATGCATCCTGTATGTATAAATTATTACCTGATTGGGTCTTCCATCTAATCACTGAGGAATGAGACTTCGAGGTGTTCAGGCAGTACTTGTCATTATTTAAAATGTCAATAGCAGGAACTGACATGTTTACTGTCAGGGCTTTCTGTGCTATTAAAGCTTGCGGTGATTTTCACTGCCCCCTTCCCAATTTCCCCACTCCCTCCAACATTTGACTTACTTTATTGATTAAGTGGCAAAATGTTATGCCCAGTGATCAAATTGGTCAATTATGTACATCCACGGAAAGCAGTAAAAATGCTGAATGCTGTACTGGAGGCAGAGGAAGCTTAAATATCGCCTATGGTTTAAAGAAAGCTATCAGGACTCTAAATTTGAAATTCTTCCTTCAATATTAGCTACTGGGTATGAAATTAAAAATAGGATATCTGTGGGTTTGTTGCCTTTAACGTTTCCATTTTATAATTTCTAAATCCAGAATCTTGGGTAGTTAAAGATTTCAAGAAATGGCAAAATACAGAATGATTCATGATGTCATTCTGTCAATCGAGGTCACAAGTGAGGAAGGAAGAAGGCCTCCACATTTCCAGTATTTTCAAATTAATATTTTCAATACAAAAATATGTGGAAGTCAAGAAAGAGAGAACATAGGACATTATAATTATATCTCATTTGGATAAAGGCATAATTGCAAGATTCTATGACATTTAAGGGATGCGGGTGGCGCTGTGGGTTAAACCACAGAGCCTAGGACTTGCCGATCAGAAGGTCGGCGGTTCAAATCCCTGTGACGGGGTGAGCTCCTGTTGCTCGGTCCCTGCTCCTGCCAACCTAGCAGTTCGAAAGCACCTCAAAGTGCAAGTAGATAAATAGCGGGAAGGTAAACGACGTTTCCGTGCGCTGCTCTGGTTCGTCAGAAGTGGCTTAGTCATGCTGGCCACATGACCCGGAAGCTGTACACCGGCTCCCTCGGCCAATAAAACGAGATGTGCGCCGCAACCCCAGAGTCGGCCACGACTGGACCTAATGGTCAGGGTCCTTTTACCTTTACCTTTACTATGACATTTGGTTAACTTTGGATCAGAAGCAGAATACATCTATGAGAAAACGGGTATAAGATTTGGATAAGAGATTAGCCAGGTAACAATGGAACTGGGTTTGGGACAACTTCCATTCCCATATAATTTCAGCAGACCTAAAGGAGAACTATTCTAAAACCTTCTACCAGTAGTATTTAACACATTACAAGTTGAATAAAATACACAAGTTAGGGTCAGATAAATATTTAGATGTGGATTAAACAAAACAGATTACATATATATTTCCAGGAATTGTTCTCAAATACGGTGGTACCTCGGGTTACAGATGCTTCAGGTTACAGACTCCGCTAACCCAGAAATAGTACCTCGGGATAAGAACTTTCCTTCAGGATGAGAACAGAAATCGTGCTCCGGCGGCTGTGGGAGGCCCCATTAGCTAAAGTGGTACCTCAGGTTAAGAATAGTTTCAGGTTAAGAACGGACCTCTGGAACAAATTAAGTTCTTAACCTGAGGTACCACTGTAGAAATATTTTGGAAATCCCCTCAGGCTAATATCTCTCGTATGTTAGGGTACCACATACACTTTCAGAGACACCAGCTTCTCAAAATGATTGAGGGGGCCAGTCATGATGTTCTGACATCATGTGTGCAGTGTCCCACAAAGATGCAAAGATCCAGGGGGTGGGACCAAGTGCCCTCTGAATAATGAGGGGTCCCTCTCCTTAAAAAAATTGGAGGGAGGGGAACTGCTGTGGCCCCAGAACCTATGTACCCTTTGAACCTTAAATATTTCTGCTTGGTTATCTAAAATACGTTATTCTGGAAGATGATCAAGAAACAATGTTCAACCTAATAACTGCTGCTAAGATTATCATACCTAAAAATTGGGGGGGGGGGGGAGAGAGCATATCTCCTACTGTAGCTGAACTAATTGAGAAAAATTGGTCCATAGTAACTATGATTAAGCCAGCATATTATAAAAGAATACATATAAATCAGCCTAACTGGGCTATGGAGAAATGGGTATTTTTTGTAATGTTTTGGAACAATAAGTTCAGTGATAATGTCCAACCTTTTACTGCTTTCAACCTTCTATAATAGTATTTATTTATGCTCCTTATCTTTGCTTATTTGTGTGTGTGTGTGTGTGTGTGTGTGTGTGGGCACACACACATACACTCAGCAGCAGCAGCAGCTAAAAAATGTTGAATGCCTGAAACCAATGTGTATAATATACTATGGGCACAGCAAAGTACAGTGGTACCTCGGGTTACATACGCTTCAGGTTACATACGCTTCAGGTTACAGACTCTGCTAACCCAGAAATAGTACCTCGGGTTAATAACTTTGCTTCAGGATGGGAACAGAAATTGTGCTCCAGCGGCACGGCAGCAGCAGGAGGCCCCATTAGCTAAAGTGGTGCTTCAGGTTAAGAACAGTTTCAGATTAAGAACGGACCTCCAGAATGAATTAAGTACTTAACCCAAGGTACCACTGTATTTATATAGTTGCTTCACTGATTACCCAAATGACCGAATTGATTTTAGCTTTGGCTGACCACTCAACCACCAAGCATTATTTGAAGGCTTGCAATGGTGTGAGAACTTTACTTTGATTTAGAATACAATTGCATATAAATTTAATAAATAGTAATAATAACAACAGGGCTTTAAGGAGAAGATGACAAGGCTACCTGTTGCGTTTATGACACCAAGAGGTTGATTTTCCACTTCGTTTTTTTTAAAAATATACATTTATTTATTTACTTTTTAAAAAGACTTTTTTTAAAGATAAAGAAGAGCTTCCTCTAAAAACAGCCGTGACCCCACTAGTCTCAGTAAGTTGCTACCCAGTCTCTCTGGCTTTCTAGGCTTTGATTAAAGCTCAGAGCAAGAGGTAACTTGCCCCATGGGGCTTGTTATGTACTGAAGTTCTCACCCTGGGCCAGCAGGGGGATACTGTTGATAGTTATGCAAATAAGGGATCGAAAGTGACGTTCAGTGATTGGATAGTTTTAGAAAATTGTTAGTTACGTTGTACCGGAGCTGTATATAAGCAAGCTGACTGAACCCTTCAGTTCAGTTCTGTTCTGGCCTGTGAATAAACAAGAGCTGTTTGAAGAATCGCTGTGTCGTCTGATATGTTCACCCACAACTTAACAGGGCTCTTTCAGATCAGGAAGCATAGCATCTGGGGAGGCTGCAGAGCACTGGTTAAACGTTTAATGGAAAGAGGGGGGAAACACGGCCCACAGCAACCTTGCAATGATAGGGTAAGCTGTTGAGTTATAAAGAAATCTTGATTAGATTCTAAAGTGCCATGAAAAAGAGGCAGGAAATCTTTTGCAGGGGAAGAAAACTTTAGAGAACCTGGAGGACAGATTTTGGCACAGCATTACCCCCCTTTCCCCTGTTCTGCTGGTGGATGCCTATTGTTAGTGTAGGGCAGTGTTTCCCAAACTTGGGTCTCCAGCTGTTTTTGGACTACAATTCCCATCATCCCTGACCAGCTAGGGATGATGGGAGTTGTAGTTGTAAGGGAACACACTGGATACCCCCATACTTTGTATTTACAACCATTTTGTGCAATAGGGTAGGCTGTGAAATTGTGACTGGTGAAGCCCCACACAATGAGTTTCATGGCTGGGCAGTACTAAAGCCCAGGTCTTCCTATTCTAGCACTGTATCCATTATAGCACAGCCAATTTACAAAAAAGTACCACTACTTGAAAATTTTCAAGTATTTGAAAGATTTGGCACGTGCAACGAAGGAATTAAATCTTCCTTCAAGCTGCAATTCAGTGTGCTCATCTCTCTCTCTCTCTCTCTCTCTCTCTCTCTCTCTCTCTCTCTCTCTCAGTTCCTGTATCCATCAAAATTTGAGCATGTGGTGGATGCAGTCAAAAGTTCATCCACCTAACCCAGAATTTCTTTCCAGCACTGTCTAGGCAGATGCCTCTCAGATGCTAACATGAAAGCTCAAAGGCTACCACACTCCTCCTTTTTGTCTTATAATTTGTTGTTTAGCATTGTAAATGATTGCTTTTCACTGTGTAAATTACCATATGCACAGATGGCACTGATGATGATGGGGATGGGGATGGCTTGCCCCTTCCCAATGTACAAGTCTATGTTTCTATGATTATGACAGCAGCATGTTAATCCTATAGGCTATCATCTCCTCTTTAATTAAGCCCCTGTACATGCATGGCGGGTGGTGCTATGGGTTAAACCACAGAGCCTGGGACTTGCCGATCAGAAGGTCAGCAGTTCGAATCCCCGCAACGGGGTGAGCTCCCATTGCTCAGTCCCGGCTCTTCCAACCTAGCAGTTCAAAAGCACGTCAAAGTGCAAGTAGATAAATAGGTACCGCTCCGGCAGGACGGTAAATGGCATTTCAGTGCGCTGCTCTGGTTTGCCAGAAGCGGCTTAGTCATGCTGGCCACATGACCTGGAAGCTGTCTGCGGACAAACGCCAGCTCCCTCGGCCAATAAAACAAGATGAGCACCGCAACCCCAGAGTCAGTCACGACTGGACCTAATGGTCAGGGGTCCCTTTACCTTTTTACATGCATGGCACTGCTCTTTTGATTTCAATGAACTTAGCAGACTAGAAACTTAATATCCAGTTCAAGGGCAGATAGAATTTAGTGGCAAAGAGTAGCTTTGAATAGAATCCAGTGAAGAGGGAGAGGAAGAGCTACTCCCTCCTCCATAGACTCCCCTGGATCCACTAGGGTTGCATGCACACCATACATTTAAAGCCCATCCTGCACCCCAAAGAATCCCAAGAGCTGTAGTTTATTGCTCACTGAGCTACATAACAAACTACAGATCCCAGCACTCCTGAGGTGGGTGTGTTTTAAGTGTTCCTGGCGTGCATGCAGCCTAATTGTTGTAATAATTGTGCAGTGCGAGCCAGGGAGAAGTCAAACTCCTTTATTTTTGCCTTTTGCCAGAAGTGTAACTACCGTTGCTAGGTGGCTCCTTTGTGATAGAGAATTGTGAACTGTTTCATTCTAGAACATGACATCTCCCTAGACTGTAACAGATGTCCTTTGTTTCCCAAAGCAACACTTCCATTGCAGGCCTGCAGAATTTTGCCATTTTTTATCTGACAGCCCTAGCAATCTCCATTTTTGGTGACTCTTGAAAAATATACACATGCTGGTAAATGTTTCATTAAAAAATAATAATGATGTTTTAGGCAACCTCCTTTCTTGTGTGTTCCATTCTGGAGTTTTCTCCAGCCAAACCATTGACACTTGTTTTTGAAGCTGTTCCTTTCAGCATTCAGTATTGTTGTGAGATGTTAGTGTGCAATATGCGCTTTGATCCTTCCCTTAATGGCAGATCCTTTATTTTGATTTTTAGCATTACTTTTAGGTTAAGCCAAACTTAATGGTCAGTTCATACAACCACACACAGCACTTGGTTACTTGATAACTTGGGCAAATGAATGTGGGAGCTGTCCAGTGAAAAGCATTGTGTTTGAAGGGATTTGAAAGGTCTGTCTGGTAATTATATCTATGCATTCATATCACCAGTTGATGCTGCAGTCTTTGAGCAATGGACACCATGTATCAATTGTTTGCTAAACAAACCAGCACTGCAAAATAATAATTTAGTCCGGAGAATCTTACTGCCAGAAACACCAGCTAGACTTCAATCCTACTAAAATTATTGTTAAGAATGTTATTAAATGGAATCTGAAAGATTACTTTGTGCATGCTTAGTGGGTTAAATATATATATATATATATCCTCCTTTGACAGGCAGGCTGGTGTACTGTATAATAAACTGTATTTGAAGTTCCCCTTGAGACAGAATTATATATTACTTTCAAAAATACACATTTCCTAAACTCATTCTTGTCAGTTACTGGGTTGTTTTTTATAATGCTTATTCATTTTTACACCTTCTATACCACATTTTCTACATTTTGTGCTTTAAAAAGAAAGAAAAAAGGAAGTGATCATAAATCCAAGCTGTACAATAGAGGGACATTTGCAACGCAGAATTGGCTGGAGGGGTTGTATGCTTCAACTTTTTTTCTTCTTACCGCTGGACATTATTTCTGTTACTGGAACTCACTGGGGAGAAAGTGGGGGGAAGTGATTAAGGGAGAAGCATTGCAGGCTAAAATGGGGGGAGGTTAAGAAATCTCCCCACCACACCTACTGATTCCCTCATGCAAATGCCTCCTCTGCCTCTACATTCCAAGCTAAACTGGATTGAGAGCTCCATGTTTGTCTCTTGGCTTGCAGTTCAGCTGCCCATTTTGAAAGCTGTTTTTCCTGCAGCATGAGCAGCCTGCTGTTTGAGAAACCCAAGATGTAGTAGCTAACTGTACAGTTCAATGGGCCCAGACTTGTGTATTTAAAGAATTATCAATATACAGTATGAGAAAAAACAGGAGCACCAAAATGGGGGGGGGGAGTCCTTGCAATCTTTTGGCAGAGGGGGAGAAAACAGAGGGAGGTGAGCGGCGAGGCTAATTTATAAAGGCTAGCGAGATATTGCCCCATGAATGTGAGGTTGCCCTTGCACAACTCAGCAAGGACAAAACCAGAATTAGTTGGCACCAGGAGTGCCAACTTGGGCACGCCCCCGTGGGTGCCCAGTGTCAGGAGCTCGTCCTACACTCAAGTAGGACCCTGGCAGAGACACATGCCCAACTGGCATGTTCTCTCCCTCCTGGTCTTTTGGGAGCTTCAAAAGCTTTCTTCTGCCCAAACATCACATCAACCGATGCCAATAGACATCGGCACACTTAGGGATCTGCAGAGTGTTCGCAGTTTGCGTGACAGACCTCTGCAACTCAGCATTTTGGCTAATCTACTTTATTTACATATAAACACACACAGAGCACTGTGACATGGCTCCCTCTCTCTCTACTATCAGACAGCAAAGAGAAAAAACAAAGGACAATAGTCCCACTTCACGGAACACAGTAACACAAACATCCTAGCTCCATCATGTCCCACTCTGTGGTGTCAAAACATACACCATCATGTGAAAAACAACAATCCCATGACTGCAATCATGGAGCAGGAATTCTAACACCCAGGGCTATGGGTGCCATGCAGCATGCATGGCCCTGGCATTGAAATTTGTGGGTACCCAGACCCTTCATGGAGAATTTTGTGGATGCTCAGGCACCCAGGGCCCCAGGGAGTTGGCACCTATCGTTGGCACTGCCTGTCATTGTCTCTGACCCTACCTACTGTTGATCTGCTTTCTGCTTTCTGCCCTACCAGTTCTAATGGGCACCAGCCATCACTGGATGGAGACGGTAAGACAAGGATACCTTCAATAGGGAGAATGGAGAGAGGCCAGGGTAATGTCATTTTGCTTTATTTCACTTGGGGGTGAAGATATGCAAAGTAATGGCTAATATGCCTCTGTATCTATTCAAGGAATCCAAATATAACTTCAGGCCCATCACTGAAGCCTGGTGTGTGCACTGACAGGGTGCAAACTGCGGGTGCTGGTGACAACTGACAACATTGAATAAAAGGCTGAGGAGTTATCCGTGTTTCCTTATATTTTTATCAGTATGACAGGAAAATAGTTGAACAACTTTTCATACTGAGGAAAATTGGGATGTGCTCCTGCCAGTGACAGACAAGCCTAACATGGTGGTTAATGAGTGCAGATACAAAGACCTCAGTTTTATTCAAACACTATGAACATAGTGTGAACGGAATAACTATTTTAAAAAAATTATTCTATTATTCTGGAACCAGAATCATGTAGTAAAACACTCTGGGGATTAACAAGTCAAAACTAAAAGATTCACATTTTAAGGAAGAAAACTTTCTGATGGAGATGAATTAAGTTGTGGAACAGTTTCTTCATCGGTGTGGTAGAAATAAACCCACTTGTCTAAAAGTTTTGAACAAAAATTGACAGAGCCTGGAATGATAGCACTTGGCATAATATTTGGACACACATACACACACAATTACCCTTAGCCCCCTTGTGACAATAAGGTGAACTCAAAACCTTGCACCCACCAAAATTCTAAAGGAATTCTGCGAACGAGGCAGAAAAACAGAAGCCTCTTTTGCACAGGTAGCAGACTTTTGAGAAATTGGAGGACACATTTTGGCACAGCACTAGTAGAAACCTCTGCCTTTTGCCAGGAAGGCTAGAATGGAGCCTCCTAAACAAAGGAGGGAGTCACATCCGTTGGGCCACACCCACTTTTGCTTCTGGCTCCACCCACCATTGCCATGTGGCTCCAAGAAGACTGGCCAGAAAGGAATGCTGTCGCTGGGATTGAAAATAATCCCTGCTCCTGCTCTAGACGTTATAGGGAAGAGGGGGAACACAAGATCTGAGAGAGATGATTTTGTGACCACCTTGTGCTCACCGTAATGTCTTTATTTCATCCTCAGAGTGGCTTATTTTTGGTTCTGTTTCAAACAGCTTACAAGGTCAGACCCAAAGCAAAACTGATATTTTAACCAATTTTTTGTGCCTTTGGACCATTTGATGGATTTAAGGGCTCTGTTTCTCAGCTGAATGCATGGAAGCATTTTTTTTAAAAATGTCAATATACTTCTACTGACATTCAGGGGTCCCCCCTCCCTGTATTCACTCCTCTTATATCCCTGTCCAACTAGCTTTTTGTTCAGTTCAAGCTTTGCAGAAGAAGCATTTGCATAATGTATCGCACTTTAAACAGTTTCCTTCCTTTTATTTAAAAATAATCTGTAAGTGGACAATTTTATTATTATTCTTGCATAGAAATTCGATTGCATTGTTGGACTGACTTATCTCTGCTAACAGGAAGTAAATGCTTGATCTGCATGTGAATTAATATTACACAGTGATGTGCAATCAAAGGGTGAAAGAAATAAGGAAGGAAGAGTCTGCCTAAGACAAGGCTACCCTTCTAAGGTGACTCTAAATGGAGTGGGGGAGAAGTAGAAATGGCTTCAGCTCTAAAACAACTTTCCTGCAGCTCTTTCAAGCTACAGCATTAATGTATCTTGCTCTGCTGAACTCAAATGGATGGATAAATCACTTTCTCTTAACCAGGGCTATCCAATGTGGTACCATCTAGATGTTGTCGAATCACAGCTGCTATCAGCCCCAGCCAGTATGGCTAATGATCAGGAATGAGGGAAGTTGCAGTCCAACAATATCTGGACAGCACCAGGCTGGATACTTCTGTTGTTAAGTACTACTAGTCTGTTCCATTTAAAATGAATTCTAAAACACTGTGTCTCGTTTCATCTTCCCCTATGCCCTGGTTCTGACACTGGATGGTAGCAATGTCCTTCATTGTGGTGGGTACTGGAACCCAATCTTGGGAGAATGTGCCTGACAACAAATGGAGCGGAGAAAAGATGCAGAAAAGGACAACCAAAATAATCAAGGTTCTGGGGCAACTCTGATTTGAGTAAATCAGGATTTTTTACTTGGGGGGGGGGGAGTGAAGTAACAGGGGCAAGATATATATACCATTATGCATAGTGAGAGAAAGTAATTTTCTCAGTCTCTAATAATACTATAATCAGAGTCATCCAGTGAAGGGGACTAGTGAGAGAGTTATGACAAACAAGAGGAAGCACATTTTCACACAGGAAACAGCTAAGCTCTGGAACTGGTTGTTGTGAGACTTAGTGATGGCTTTAAAGCCAACCTGGATGGCTTTAAAAGGGAAATTCGTGGAAGATAAGGTTGGCCTTTGCTACCAGCATGATATGCCTCATCAGTTGCTAAGGTACTATTGAGTTAATGAGCTGCTTGCAGGATTTCCATGGTATATTGGTTGACCACCTTGAGAATACAATGCTGGATTTGATGGGCCTTTAGTCTAATCCAACAGAACTCCATGCCAACAGAACCATGCCAACAATGCCTTTTGTGAGTGTGGTGGATTGCTTGAACCTATTCACACTAGGTTACATTTGTGTGGCGCAGGCAGGCGTGTTCCTGAGGCCTGGACAGAGTCCTATACCCAACCATAAGTTTATTGTGCTGAAGGGTTTACCTGAAATAAAGAAACAATGGGAAATACATTACGGCAGGATCAGGCCTACAGTCTATGCTGAGACTTCCCATCCACTGAGCTTTAGCATTCTGCAGGCATTGAAGCATAATTGAAGGGGGAGGTTATAGGAAGAGTTTAAAAAAATTCTTTGGTTAATTTTAGTTGTAGGCAGGGATGTATAAATATCCATGTTGAACTTTTAAAATCTTTTTGTCCTAATTTTTATTTTGCTGTAGGTAGGATTTGGTGGCAGCTCTGAAGGCTGACATGGACAACCACTTGGGAAGGGTTTTTCTTCATATTTTCTTCATGACTTATTGAAACTGTCCTTTCCCAAGTGTGTTTTGCCATGTGTGATGTTTTGAAACAGTTGTATGTTACATTGGAACTAATATTGCCATGAAATCTGGCAACAGTTGCTACCCCTTTTTGTGCACTACAGTCGTACCTCGTTTTGTGTCTGGGATCCGTTCCAAAGCCCCAGCCACTAGCCTAAAAGGACGCAGGGCAAAGCGCCATGTCTGTGCATGCACACAGAGTGGTTTGCGCTTCTGCGCATGCGCGAAGTGTGATTTTGCGCTTCTGCGCATGCGTGAGTGGCAAACCCGGAAGTAACCCGTTCTGGTACTTCCGGGTTTTCCATGGACGTTCGCCGAAATGGACACTAGACAAGGTGGACGTTCGCAGAAGTATTACTGTGTAATATTCACAGTCTTGGTGCAGGATGTGGCCTACATGGACAAGGTCAGATCTTGATTGACACCCCCATCCCTTTGGTGATTGTGGAAACTTACTGATGAAACCCCTTGCCTTTGATTATTTTAACTATGCAATATTGTGACGCACACTTTCCGAATTATATCTTCTCTCTTTCATCTTCCTAAATTTCACTACCTAAGCAACATACAAAGGGGGGAAAATGACATTTCTCATTTTTAATAATGGTTGCAATTTGGAGGATATTTTCACAGAGGGGAAACAAATGTGTTAAGTGGCAGTTGCGAATGCAGGGAATAATGAGTCTAATTAATTTGTCAAGCCACTGCTAATTATAGTGTGTAATATGGCACATTTTTAGATTTGATGGAGTATGTACATAAACATTGTTTTCACTTCCTAAATGCTGCATTAAAATGTACATTGTAAGCAAGATGGTTAATGGAAAGTGCTTTGCAATTGACCAATTTCTCACTGTGACAGGACAGTGGTTTTCCTTCATGTACATTATTCTTTATTTGTACATTGCTTCTTGTCTTTCTCCGCCGCGACGTTGAAATATTCATGTGCTGAAAATTCGCTCATGTCCTCGGTGCAACAGGAAGAAAGGCCAGCAGGCCCAGAATGGCTGCCACATGGAAATCTCTTTCAAATGTCTTTCCATGGCAGCTGTTTCCACATAGAAAGCTGTTCAGATCCATTGACTTCCCCTTCGGCCAAGGCAATTTTATCCACGCCTCCATAGACAGGAGAGAGAGGGGATGTTTTGTCCTCAAATTGACTCACAACTAGATTTCACCTAAAGTGAAAACGTGAGGCAGATTTTGAGGTTCCTGGTTAGGACAAAATTGGAAGAAACTCAGAGTGTCTTGGAACATCTTATAGAAAACTATATTATTGCAAGTCAGGTAAGTGGTCCTTGTAGCTCAGGATTGTCAACACTGAATGAGAATAGCTCGTTTGCGTTTCAGACAGGATTGTTCAGTACCCCTACCTTGAGATACCAAGGACTGAAGCCAGGACCCTTTGCATGCAAAATAGATGCTCTACCTTTGAGCAATAATGCAGTAAGGCATATAAAAAGAAAGAAAGATTGGTGGTAGGTGGAGGCACACACACATACAAGCCTGGAATGTATACAAAGCATTGTGGCATGTTAGTACAGAGGAGCAAGCTCTCTGAAGCTGTCCTTGGATTAATCTGAAAGTGATCCATTGTCTTTTGGGGATTTCCCCCTTGCCTGGTGCTCTCAGATTTCTGAACCAATCCAAGACCCAGAAAAGGAACCACTTCACCTTTTTCAAGACTGTGAAGAGAGCAGGGATCATCTCTGCTCCTCAGTAGTGGCAGCAACAGTACTTCCCTCCATTTTATAGCTGTGGCTGTAGTATTTAATTTGTGCAAATATTTGCGTCCATTTCACCAGGGATGCTGTGCATTTCCCCAATAAGTCATTTTAATGGGCTACCATTTCAATGAAAGGGCATTCTGTGATGGAAATATTAAAAATTAACAAATTTCAAAATGATCAGTGCTTCCATCTCTGACAGAATGCTATCGCTTTGCCGTTAGCAAATGCTGTGAATATTTTTGGCGGGGAGGGGGGATAATATTAAATTGGAATGTGATTGTATCCCCCAAATAGCAAATATTTCTG
The DNA here is from genome assembly GCF_027172205.1 of Podarcis raffonei. Lineage (NCBI taxonomy): Eukaryota > Metazoa > Chordata > Lepidosauria > Squamata > Lacertidae > Podarcis > Podarcis raffonei. The sequence goes on from NC_070606.1 coordinate 25,994,030, forward strand.
AAAGGCGATGTATATGAAGATTTACTAAAACGAAATATAGCTTGATGTGGAGAGCTTTATTGCTTCAGGGACTGAAAATTGTAAATGATCCTACATTTATGCATAGTTATAAATATGCGCAGAGCGGTATATTCTAGGGTTGCAACTGTATCGCACAACTGGGATATATCCATTCTATGATACTATATGTATACTACAGTACTATGGCAATAATTTATGACTGTCAAATAAAAGCCATGTAGGTTTGCAACATATTAGATGTCATCCTTATATTGGTGACAGTGGTCATAATCCCATAGCCAAAGGCCACATATATATCTGGTTTGGTGCAGCTAGAGGAGTTCTATTCCCAGATACTCACAGAACAGCTGAATCTGGCAACAGCAGCCAGGGCAGATTTACAACCCTGGAACCCTGAGGGGTTTTCTCTGTTCTGCCTGGCTGCAGATCTTGGAGCAGTTGAATAGGCAGGGCATCCGCAAATGCAAAGTGCTGCAGGCATGCCATAGGAAATGAAGGCAGGGTGACATCTTGCTGCTTCTTTGGCGATCACTCGTAGCCGAGTAAGATTGTCTTCCATAAACACAGTTTAACAATGAGTCTGTAAGTGACTGTGGAGGCCAATTCTGGATCCACACATCCTTCCACAGTGGGGACTTTGGTTTCCGGGTGGGAGTTGATCATGGTGTGGATTTGCCAAGCATGCCTTCCTCTTAGCATGTTTCTCCCTTTTGTCCTGAGTTTGAGCATCTTCAGGGCCCATGACACCTTTGGTAAAGGCTGTCCTCCAATTGGAGCCCGTGCAGGCAAGTGTTTCCCAATTGTTGGTGCTTATAGGGACGCAGGTGTTGCTGTGGGTTAAACCACTGAGCCTAGGACTTGCCGATCAGAAGGTCGGCGGTTTGAATCGCCGCGACAGGGTGCACTCCCGTTGCTCGGTCCCTGCTCCTGCCAACCTAGCAGTTCGAAAGCACATCAAAGTGCAAGTGGATAAATAGGTACCGCTCCGGCAGGAAGGTAAACGGCGTTTCCGTGCGCTGCTCTGGTTCGCCAGAAGTGGCTTAGTCATGCTGGCCACATGACCTGGAAGCTGTACGCCAGCTCCCTTGGCCAACAAAGTGAGATGAGCACCGCAACCCCAGAGTCGGTCACGACTGGACCTAATGGTCAGGGGTCCCTTTACTTTTACCTATACTACGTTTTTTAAAGATTTGCCTTGAGATAGTCTTTAAACCTCTTTTGTTGACCGCCAGCATTACGCTTTCCATTTTTAAGTTCAGAATAGAGTAGTTGCTTTGCAGCCGAGCTTGCAACTTTCACTCCAACCTCTCTTCTAGTTCAGTCCCTTCAAGGCTGCTGAATGTCCTGCTGCCTCAAGTTTTGTTTCCTTTAAGCTCATGGCCAAATGAGTGGCACATGAGGCTGTGAGCAGGGGCAGCACAGCATTTGCCTATATGGGACAAGACAGAGGTGAGGATGAAGGGCTCTGGGTTTTTGGCACTGGATTCCACCACCATCAACCTGGGGTTCATTTGACTTCACTGTCACCTTTCTGTATCCTGGCAAACAGTGTTGCTGCCACTGACAGGATGCCATAGCCACACATACAAACTCTACCAATGCCCTATAGATTTATGATTGTTGTGCGGTGTTGGCTTGGCAGAGCGGAGGAGTCGCTTTTGAGTTCTCTAGGCCAATGTGTGAATATATGCACTCTGTTTCTATTCGTTGGTGCTTTATCTGTATGGAGGTGAGTGTGTATATTTCTCCAACACCTTTACAATCATGCCTAGGCAAGTCGTTCTTTCTTGCTTACAAATTATTACATCCCCTTCCATTTCCATTCTACATAAAAATGTAAAGATGCAAGCTGTCACGGTTAAGCTTTCCTGGATTGTTTCACTTTCCACTGCCACCCAGTTTGCAGTTATTCCCATACAACATGTAAAACTAGCATGTCAAGTGAAAGACAAACCATAATCTAGGGATGAGTGAAAATTATGACTAAGTTCTCAGAATCCATACTTCTCCAAATCTTGCAGTGCTGTTCTCCAGCCAAATAATATATATGAAAACGCATGTGCTAGGGTAAAGTGTGTATATAAATGCATATATAGGTTTTTAAAATAGCATCCAAAAGTGTATTGTATATGGGGAAAGTGCTTTGCAAATATGTTTTTATTACAAGTCAGCACACAAATGCTGATGGATCTTAACGATGACTTTCCATTTTTAATTGCAACCTGAAGTGGAAAAGAGAATTTAAGATTGGAAAAATTAGAAGACATGAAACTCAAATTGACGGAGCCTATCTCTGATCCCTACTGAAAACTCTTGTCCCTAATATGAGAATTTTGTGATGCAAGAGTAATTTTGCTGCATAGTGGAGCATTCAGATATGTGAACTGCCCAACCTGCATAACCCAGAAGTGACTGCTCTGCTCTGCTCTTCCTGGGCCACACATTCTAGCAATTATGCAGCCAGGCACACAGCTCCACAGAAGTTCATAGGGAAGACTTGACTTCATTGTGGGCTGAGCAAGAGCCAGCTGCTTATCCCCACTCTTTCCTTATAGGCCCTGCTGCTTAACAATACGAAGGAAGGCAAAGATTGAGAGCAAAAAAAAAAAAATTACCTGAAAAAACCTGGCACCATGTTACTCCGTGGAAATGTATTCCTGCTGAGACACAACAGGGGTCTGTTATCTGTACATTCTGGCACCAAACTGGGGGGCGGGGAACACGTTTCTTCAAGTTTTTCCACCTAGTTAAAAAAGGTCTTTGCCTTGAGTGTTAAATTAAAATCTCTGCTCTGTTGTCATGCTTTAAAAATATTTAACGGTTTTAAAGGGTCTGTTTGTAAATCACCTTGGGACATATATGTGGACTGCGACTCACAAATGAATATAATAATAATATTGTTGTTTTTGATCAATGAAATCAGATAGCATAGAATCATAGAATTGTAGAGTTGGAAGGGACCCTGAGGGTCATCTAGTACAACCCCCCTGTGATTCAGGAATCTCAAATAAATCATACATGACGGATCCAACTTCTGCTTAAAAACTTCCTAGGAAGGAGTCCACTGCCTCCCGAGTGAGTCCATTCCACGGTTGAACAGCTCTTACTGTCAGAAAGTTCTTCCTGATGTTTAGTTGGAATCTCCTTTCTACTAACTTGAGTCTGTTTGTTCGGGTCCTGGCCTTTGGAGCAGGAGAACATAAGCTTGCTCCATCCTCCATGTGGCAGCCCTTTAGATGTTTAAAGGTGGCTATGATATCTCCTCCTAGTTGTCTCTTTACTAGGCTAAACATACTCATCTCCTTCAACTATTCCTCATAAGGCTTGGTTTCCAGACCTTTGACCATCTTGTTCACCCTCCTCTGAATCACTGTCAAATTAATCCAAGGACAGTTTCAGAGAGCTTGCTCATCTCTTCTGCCAACATTCTGAAATGCTTTATATACATCCCAGGCTGGAATGTGTAGATGCCTCCGCCTACCCCAAACTTCTTCTTTTTTTTACATGCCTTATTGAGAGAAGGCTGTAGCTCAATGGTAGAGCATCTGCTGTGGATGCAAAAAGTCCTCGCTTCACTCCTGGGTTGCCTCCCTGTTTAGCACTGAATTGGAACCAACGGCAATCAGGTTTTCTGCAGGTTGCTATTTGTTCCGATTTAGCAGTAAAGAATGGGTTTTCCAAGGGAAGATGGCTGGGCAAACGCAAAACCACTCGGACCCATTCCTATAGAGTCTCAAACCTTTATTGACATATATACAAGATTCCAGTAGGGTTCAGTACATGGAACCACTCATCAAAAACAAACAAACAACACCTGCATCTAACATTTATGTTAGTGTTGTATAGCATAACCCATGCCTATTAAACGCAGGTCAAGCAGGAAATTACTTGGACCCATGCTTTCTAGGCATGGGACAAGTGGAAGTTTGGACGATCCCTAAAGCTCTACTACGTGACAATGCGGTTTGCATAATTTGACTCCACATGTGACATTGATGGGGTTTCTTGATGCTTCCCTGCTGCACAAAAACAAGGTGGTTTGGTTTGTGCTGCAGGCACAGCATCATAGGCTGTGACACTGAACTGGCACAACAGATGTGCCCTTGTTCCAAAGACGTGTCAGCGACTGCAGTGAACTCACAGCAACCAGCCCAGTAATCTTAACAGCAAAACAAGAGAAGCATGTGATTAACGGCTTTGGAACAGAAACATTTACTAAAACGCTCATGGAAGCTGGTATTTATTGCACATTGGCACTTGTAAATCTAAATAAGTTATCTTCATAGTAGGAGCATTGATGAACCAGTTAAAATTTATGGAGCAGATAAAACTGAGAGAATTGAGATTTAAAAAATCTAATTAAATTTGAAAAGATTTGATTGTATCAGAGGCTAATGATGTGGACTGTTTCAAGGGAACTGAGGATATCCAGATTGTACTCCTCTTATTTATGTCAAGTGGTACCTGCTGTTTGAATGGTGCCATTAAAATCAATAGGTATTTTATTACAACACCATGAAAGAGCTTTTATCTATATGTCTAGGCAATCTGGATGCTGCTTAAATGCATTGTGCTATCTCATAATAGGTACGGATGCATTTACAACATGGCTGCAACCCAAATCCACTTCTGGCTTTTGACTATATAAGCACTATGCAGCTGGGACAGTTGGGGGGGGGGGAGAGGTACACTATAAGCAATGGAGAAAAGTCTACAGAATCCCACTCACTTAATGCCTGGAAACATCCCTTTCCTCTATACTACACTGTGCTAGTGTCGTGGCAAAGAATTGTTTTATCAGTGACCTTGCTCTGTTTCTCAAAAAGGGTGGCCTTCAGTTGTCTGCAGTGCGGTTTGTGTGTGAGAGAGGAGGAGGTGTTGTTAGGTCAAGTTAACCATATTGACTTGTAGACTGTTGGTGGGTTCTTGCTTTCTTGTTGGGCTGTGTATGTAATAAAGGGGAGCCACACCGGGGTGAAGGCACCTCTTTTGTTTATCTGTGTGATAGTTTTAGTTTGTTGCTTAGTTTTTCTAGGAGGGCTGTTTCCCATATGACTTTGTCCATGTTCACTTCTGACAAGTCCCTCCAGTGTCTAGTTATGATGCTCCTGGTTGCTGAGAATAGGTGGCTTATGAGTTCTTTGTAGTGTGAGTGTGTGTTGTTGTCTTGGAAGATATTTTAAAAAGCCAGTTCTGGAGTGGCTTCTAATACCACATTTCTTGTAGGACTGATGTCCAAAAGGGTTGGATATGGGGGCAGTCCCACCACATGTGGAGGTATGCGCTTGTAGAGGTGCAACCTCTACAGCATTTTGGTGAGGTTTCTTGGTGTATCAGCACCGGCTTCTGTGGTGCTAAGTACCATCTAGATTAGCTTCAAAGTGAGTTCCCTTCTTTTGGCTGAGATGGATTTAAAGGGTCAATATCTCTCACCACCAACAAAAACTAATAAATGAACAGAAACAGAACCTACCCACACAACGCTGACACAAAAACCTTGTGCATACACTACATAAAAGAATGAAAGTTTACTACTCCCCTTCTCTCTCCAGCCCCCCTCCACCTGTTTTCTCCCTCAGCCTTATACAGTTTATAACATTAGTGTCTCACATCAAATATAACTGATCTGTATAAAGGACTGTATGAACTGAAAGCAGAAAGTTAAGTATGTACTTTGTAACCCAAGAAAATATTTAATTGAAACAATTTTTAAATAGGGGGAGACTTATTTGCCCACTCCACCCTATCATTGATTCAGCTGCTCTCACCTTAAGAGCTTTGCTGTTCATGGTTGCTCAAATGCTGGGAGGGATGCTTCAGGACAAGAGGCAGGGGGAAGGAGGGAGGGAGGAACAAAGGGACAAAGTAGGTAGCAGAGGAAGGGGACCTATGAAAGGAGGACTGAGACAGGGAGGTTTAGAGGGACCCGAGAAAGGAAGGAAAATTGGGAAGTAGAATGGGCAGGTAAAAGGGATGCCCATCACTAGGAGCTGCAGCAGTGAGGAATATTCCACTCTTACTCATTTGAAATAACCAGCCAAACATTTGGCTGTAGACCTTGGTTGGAAATTAATGGGTTAGCTTCTGCTCCTACAGAGATATAAGAACATAGTGTGTTGGGAGAGGGACACAGACCACTGTGTGTCTGCATAGATGTACAGTGGTACCTCAGGTTACATACACTTCAGGTTACATACGCTTCAGGTTACAGACTTCACTAACCCAAAAGTAGTACCTTGGGTTAAGAACTTTGCTTCAGGATGAGAACAGAAATTGCGCTGCAGTGGCACAGCGGTAGTGGGAGGCCCCATTAGCTAAAGTGGTGCTTCAGGTTAAGAACAGTTTCAGGTTAAGAATGGACTTCCAGAACAAATTAAGTACTTAACCCGAGGTACCACTGTAAAAGCAAACACATCTACCAGCAACCATAAATTCAAACAAGAACCCCATATGAAAAGTTATGTAGGCTAATATTATCATGTCTTTTGAGTGCATGCAAATTAAACTACTAGCCTGCACAGGTTTGTTTCGCTTCTTGAAGACTTTTTTCGTTGTTTGTTTTGCCCTACTTTGTGCAATTTCATCTAGAACAAACTGTGTGCTGCGAGGGTGGATGCTGTTTTAAATTGGTTGATAAGCTGGTGCTGTTTGTCGACATCTTGGGGAATCTCAGTTGTCAGAAAATCTGCCCTGGAAGCTGGGCCACATAGAAGTTTTAGAGGCCTGGGGCTAAACTAACCTGGGAGTCTCTTGGCACAGAAAAATATATGATTGTGTATGCAGGGGATGTATTGTTAATAGTGCCCCTTGGAGGACTTATTGTAATTTAAGCCAGAGGCCAAACTATGTCTGTATCATGGATGGGAGACTGGAGAAATAGTTGATACTTGCATTTTCTGAACAGATGCTGCTTGGCAACTAGTCAACATTGGTTTGATTTAAAAAAACACACCCATAAATTTGAAGGTTTGCATTTTTTAAAAAAGGATGGTAAAATAGTAGATGCAGCTCTACTGAATGGTGAGGTGTAGTTAGGCATAATAGGAGATGATAAATCCCAGGCTGTAGGTCAGTTCCCTGTTTTTCCCCCAGGCTTTAACAGCTGCATGATGGCAAATATTCAGCGAGGACAGCCTTGGGAAAAGCTGTACCTGCTGAATTTCTCCCTGTTACGCAGCTACTAAAAGCAGGATTGTCAGGGCTCATAGATGGCCATAAAATTTCAAGGTAGCCTTCTCTCAGGGTCCCCAGGGAAAATGATTAAAACTCAGGGTGAAGAGCCAGAGAAAACTGGCCAATGCTTGTACGCCAGCCTTCTTTCTTAGTCTAAAACATACTGCTGCATGGAACACCTTTCACACGAAGAACCGATTCTCTGAATGTGGCAATGATCTTCTTTGCATAGGGGTTTTTGTGCTTGGAAATAGCTTATCTGCATCCCAAGGGAGGTCTTGTCTCCTTGCCTGTACAGTGGTACCTCGGGTTACATACACCTCAGGTTACAGACACTTCAAGTTATAGACTCGGAAGTAGTACCTCGGGTTAAGAACTTTGTCCCAAGACGAGAACAGAAATTGCGTGCCAGCGGTGTGGCAGCAGCAGGAGGACCTATTAGCTAAAGTGGTACCTCAGGTTAAGAACAGTTTCAGGTTAAGAACGGACCTCTGGAACAAATTAAGTTCATAACCAGAGGTACCACTGTAATTCAAATGCTTTTGCAAGGAACCACAAGGTGTGTAGCTAAGATCTAGATTGCCATTGTACTTTCCTGAGCTGACTCAGTACTCCTGCCTCAGGAGCAAGTTAGAGGCAGAGAATTGGTTTGTCCCCCTTCCCTTCCCTCCCTGCTCCTCTCCCTGCTGCCATTATTTTGCCCGCTTTTGCCTGCCTGCCTTTGCTCCATCTACTTCCTTCCTCCACCTGCCTGACCCACCACAGTAGAAAGACTAGACCAGGTTCTCCAAATTTCCCTTGCCACCAATGCATTGCTGTCTTGGCTGCATCAAATGCCATTTATCCTAGAAGGCAGAGCGAGCAAAAGCCTCCCACATCCCCCACACAAGCTAATGTATGAGGAAGGAAAGTCTGAGAGTGTGCCTTTATGCCAGTGGGACAGGATCAGCTTCATTAAGACCAGGCATAGGCAAACTCTGCCCTCCAGATGTTTTGAGACTACAATTCCTATCGTCTGTGACCACTGGTCCTGTTAGCTTGGGATGATGGGAGTTGTAGTCCGAAAACATCTGGAGGGCAGAGTTTGCCTGTGCCTGATTAACACAGTTATACCAGTGACTTTGGGCATGCAGCCTGGAAATTTGCTCACCACTGCCACCATCATATCAATGGGTGGACAGACCTTCAAGGAGAGGGCTGGGTCTATGCCTGTTGAGTGCTGGAGGAATACCATGGGCAGCTTACCCTGGTGCTTCCAAAACATAGATCAGGCTTCCTCAACCTCAGCCCTCCGGATGTTTTTGGCCTACAACTCCCATGATCCCTAGCTAGCAGGACCAGTGGTCAGGGATGATGGGAATTGTAGTCTCAAAAACATCTGGAGGACCGAGGTTGAGGAAGCCTGATATAGACCTTTTCAGCTCAGTTTCTACTGTGCTAATGAAGTCTCTTAACAGGGAAATTAAAGTTGCTACTGAATGATACCTAAGACAAACATTGAGGTGAATTTGAAGGGAATTTGTTTCAAAATGTTTAAATAATAAGATTTATGAAATTTTGCATCCATGAAAAGTCTTGAGTGGGGCTTTTTGAGATTTGAATCAAATTTTGTCTGAAGAAGAAATCTGGGGAAATTTGGAGGGTCTTGCTATGGTGAAGCATCTGTGTGGATTTGAGGGAAGCTAAAGTGGAACAAAGCGTAATCATTTAGCAAAGTTTCTCAGGGATATTTTACACACGTCAAATTGAACCATCTCTGCTTTCGCTATAATTGCCAAAGGCTTAGCGACATATGGATGAGGGATTCTTTAAATATGCTCCTTGAGAAGAACCCTCATCCCCCACACTGATTTTGATTCTGAACAAACAGTTGTTTGTAGATTAACTTAATATATTCATATTGCTTGTAGAACATTTCTGCACTGCTATTGTAATCAAGAGACTCTATAAATGTAATTTATGTCAACAAGTCAGAAGCACTCCCATAAATTTTACAGACACTGACTGAAGTCAGCCAAGAGATCTTGTTTGGGATGCGAGAATGTACCGGATAACAAGGGTTGCCATAATTTTATTTCTTCAACAATCAAAGATAATTACAAATAAGGCTATTCTTTTAACTGCCATTGGCTAAAGTACCTTCATATCTGAATAAACAACACATTGCTAATAGTAAATAAACCCCAGTTCTAAATGGGGAATTATTTAAGATATAAATTATTTTCCTCACTATTAACATCTTTCTAATAGCAAGTATGAATATTTTACTTTTATTGCCCTCAGTTCAGAGAAATGCAGTCATTATTAAATAGCATTGAAATCAATGGCGTAAGTGCCAGAGACTACCTCTGCACTAGGTACTTAAAGCACTATGATGCTGTTTTTAATTCCTGGCTTCCTTCCAAGAATCCTTGGAACTATAGCATGATAAGGGTGCTGCGAGTAGCTAGAAGACCCATATTCCCTCCAGAACCCTACAATTCCCAGAGTGGTTTAACAATCAATCCCTCCCCCAGGGAACCCTGAGAACTGCAGCTCTGGAAGAGGAATAGGGGTATCTTAACAACTCTTAGGGATGCAGGTGGCACTGTGGGTTAAACCACAGAGCCTAGGACTTGCCGATCAGAAGGTCGGCAGTTTGAATCCCGCAATGGGGTGAGCTCCCGTTGCTCAGTCCCTGCTCCTGCCAACCTAGCAGTTCGAAAGCACGTCAAAGTGCAAGTAGATAAATAGGTATCACTCTGGCGGGAAGGTAGACGGTGTTTCCGTGCACTGCTCTGGTTCACCAGAAGTGGCTTAGTCCTGCTGGCCACATGACACAGAAGCTGTACGCCGGCTCCCTCAGCCAATAAAGCGAGAGGAGCGCCGCAACCCCAGAGTCAGCCACGACTGGACCTAATGGTCAGGGCTCACTTTACCTTTACCTTTAACAACTCTTAGCATCCTTAACAAACTACATTTCCCAGGATTCTTTGAGAGAAGCCATGGATGGAGAAAATCAATTATTGGGAGAGCCAGCCAGAGCAGCAACTTTGAGACATTGCTGTCAATCTCCTCTGATGATAAACTCCTTTGGTTTTGTGTGTCCTCTTTAAGGCTTTGGCTCTTACCAGACAGTTTTTTAATCCCTGTCAGTGTAAAAGGAGCAGCATTTTTAACCCTTGTCACCGGTGGAATATGCTATGGGTGGAGCGAGGAAGGATTCCCACGACAAATGCCTGAACAGCAGATGTCAAGACAATAAGCAACTATTTTACTTTTAAAAGACAACTCTATAGGGAAGTTTTTAATGTTTGATGCTGTATTGTTTTTAATATTCAGTTGGAAGCCGCCCAGAGTGGCTGGGGAAACCCAGCCAGATGGGTGGGGTATAAATAATAAATTATTATTATTATTATTATTATTATTATTATTATTATTATTATTATTAAACCCTGTAGCATTGTTACCTGGCTTTCCAATGCACACAAACCACTGCCAGTTATTGTCTTCCATCTCCCTCTTAGTAACTGGCAGTGACATGCAACATTGCGAAGCCAGATAAGCTACACTGCCCTGTCCTCCCTGCCCCACTTCGGGGTTAAATGTGCTGCCATCCACGCACTTGTCATGGGAATCCCCATGTAAGCAACGCTGCCCTGCTTAGTGAGGTTAATCTGTGATGTGGCATATAAATAGGTTAAATAAATAAATTACGTAAAGCAAAGCTCCTAGGCTAGGATTTCAGAAAGGCAGGGAAACCTCTTGTGTTTTTCTGACGGATATCACTAGATGCTGGAGTCTGAGAAAAATTATTCTATCATTGCCATAATGATGCAAAGTCCATTAGAGAAGCAATTTGATGCATGGTGACCTGATAGGCTTAAAAAAATATGGGGACACAAAGTGCATTTTAAGAACAGGTTGGTTTCTTTGTCTTGACATTTTAGGCTGCACCACTAGCCTTTCTTTTAAAAATAAAATAAAATCATATTATTTGCCTGGTTAAATTTCTTTCTTTCTTTAAGCTAAATGATGCAAGGTACCACCACCACCACCACCATATTATTATTATTATTATTATTATTATTATTATTATTATTATACTGCACTTCATCTGAAGATCTCAGGGCGAGTCACCACAAAAATACAAGATAAAAAGACAAAGACTAGTGGGATGTTATTCATTACAGTCGTACTTTGGTTCTCAAACGGAATCCATTCCAGAAGTCCGTTCGACTTTCAAAACATTCAAAAACCAAGGCGCGGCTTCCGATTGGCTGCAGGAAACTCCTGCAGCCAATCAGAAGGCACGCTGGATGTTTGGCTTCTAAAAATAGTTTGCAAACCGGGTTTGCTGCGTTCAGGAGCCGAAACATTTGAGAACTAAGCTGTTTGAAAACCAAGGTATGACTGTATATTGAATAAGAGATAGAAAGTATTGCAGTCTGAACAATGGCAGCAGCGTGAAGTGGAATAGAAGGGAATGGGGCATCAAAACTCTCCATACGGTGAAGTCACGACACAGGTTTTGCATTGCTAGATGTTACCAGGGGAGGGAAAAAATGGAAGGCAGGGTCTGCCCTAAAGACTAATTTTGACCATGTTGCATCTTGCTGGGATCCCAGTTAGGTTAGGCCAGGCCATCTTAGGGTCAGGGATGATGATGGGTTGTGAGATGCAGTGGAAGTGTGCATGTGTGTGTGAAAGCAAGAGTGATTACCTGCAATTTCCTTCAGAAATCCTCTAGTCTGGCGTTACTGTTAACTTTTATAGGCTAGCACATGTTGTTTTCTGGTACATCTTTATTTCTAACCCTGGGAGAATGAATGCATAAATAAAAATCTACAGAGCCTCTGCTGCTCTCTGCCATTTAAATCCCTATTTATCTCACTCTAGGATGCCAGAGAGGAAACTTAATGCTGAGTATTGGTTCAATAAATGTCAGGAAGGGCAGGCGGTTTATATTTTCCTTTGCAATAAACATTTAGTCCTCATGACAAAGATGAGATCAGAGGGTGGGGAGGAGGGGGCGGAACAGCTTGAACATTCACAGCTCTGTTAGATGAGAAAGTGTGTGTGCAACAGAGACCATATACCTCTTAGTCTAATTTCCAGAGATGGTTAATATCCTTTTCGTGTTTCCAGTGCCTGCTGTTCTGGAAATAACACCGCCCACTCGCCCAGTCTCCCTTGTTTGAGGAGCTGAGCTGAACATGATTTAATCCTGCACAACGTCAGTGTAATTTTCTTTCCTACCTTACAGGTGTCGTCTCACTTTACAGCGTTTCTTCTAAGTTGTCTCTTCATTTTCAGAACAAGGTGGTAGGCTTTGTTTGCATTAGAATGAAGGATATCTGCATTTGTAATATATCAGGCTAATAAGCAACCAGATACTTACAGAGAAGGACTACCTCTTCAAGTAAACCTGGGTGTGTACCATAGAGGCAGAAAGGCTGAAGTGCTAAAGGAATTTGGACAACGTTAATAAGCCAAGATAATGACCGCTCCCCACATCAAATGGGGGGTGCCTTTTGCATGGTCACACACAGCCCCCCAGATCCCAGTGCAGCTCCCGGTAGTACGGGCTGGCTTCACCCTCCCCAGGCTGGATACCAGGAGGTCTCCGCCTACCTCAGCCAATTGCCCAATCCTGCCTGGGGAGGCGTTGCCAGGGGATCGGCCAGGTAGAGGGAGGGACCGCCCTGCCCACACAACAGAAGGTGAATCTTACCTGCGAAGCGCCAGTTGGCTCCAGAGCTTCTCCCACCCTGCCCTCCCTCAGTTAAGCCTTCTTTTGCAGGTTAACCTCTTCTCCACAGGTACGCAGGCACTGCTACGTCATGGTCACTGTTGAAGGGCCAGAAAGGAATTTTCCTGCATTGGCAGGTTTTGCCTTTTTTGTAGCAAAACGTCACCACTTTGGCGGTTTCAGGCTTTGGGCAGAATCCTTTAGTCTATCTTCCTAAATGGGGGGAGGGGCATGAAGCGGTGACCCATGCCCCCCTTGTGGCGGTGATCCCAGAGTTCCCCGTTGAAGGGGTCTTGAGTGGAGGCATTGGCCATACACTGAGAGGTTGTCATTGCTCTCCTCTGTGACGGTGGCAAAATGGGGGGTGGGCTCTCTGCTTGAACATATGTTCTCCAGAGCCAGCACACTCCCCACACATTCTGGATGACTCTGATGTCTCCCAGATCCCCAGCTGGGGACTGGGAAGGATAAACACCCAATGCCTGAGCCAAGGTCTCCCTACATGTGAAATTTAATAAAGTTGTGGCCAATTTTAATCCCATAGCACATTGTCTTATTATTCCGCTCGGGGGTTGCCTGGGGTTGGGGGGCTCCGCCTGTCCACGCAATGATACACACACACAGGGCAGGTAAAAAAACCCAAGCAGATATGGCCCTCTAACCTGCCTGGGGTGAGAGACGGTCTTGAAATCCCATGTAAGCTGTTATTTGCTGTGCGAGTAGAAACAGATTCAAGAGACACATGTTTTGTTGCAGCTTGGGCAGATTTAGGCATCCGGTTTTGCTGCTACAGGTGCACCATGGTGTTTCTGAATGGACCCTGTAAGGAACAACAGAACTTTTGGATCTCTATGTAATTCCAATCCACACAGTAAATCTAGCACAGGGGTCACCAACCTAAGGCTCATGGGCCGGAAGCGGTCCGCAGAGGTTGTTTGACCGGCCTGCGAGCCACCCCCAAACTGAGCTGCCCGTTTGTGCTCTGCGCTAAACCAGTGCAGCGTGGCGTGGGGACTCACTTCCGTGGTGCGAGAAATCGTGTCTGTGCATGTGCAGATGCCAAAAATCGCAGGCGCGCATGCTCACACATGCACGTCATCTGGCCCACAGAGGGATCTCTGCGGGACCGATCCGGCCCATGCAAGATAAACCTTTCCAACCCCTGATCTAGCACAATAATACATGATCGGTGATTATCTCCGTCTCTTCCTCTCTTTTTCTCTCTTGCAAGAATATACACACGGACTCACTGAACATGCAGCACATATGCAGACCACACAAATATTCAGCCCCACCCTCTGCTGTACTGTCAATGAGCGGGGGGGGGGGGGCGGGAAGGGAAGGGAATAGCTTCCATTCCTTATATCCCTAGAATGAGATAGGGAGGAAAACCTACTGTTATTCAGAAATTGCTATCTGAAGTGCTGAGAAAATGGCTTTCCTCCCATAGCAGTGCTGGGCTAGGAGGAGAGGAGCTTCACTATCCAGCACAGCACTGCAGTGGACAGGAAAGCACGTTCTCCTTACTTTTCAAAGGTGCCACTTTTCCCTCTGGTGTGGCACCATTGCTAAGAGGTCTTAGGCAACAGGAAGGAATGATCCCTTTTGTGTCCTGAGTGCTAAGTCCTCCCAGCAATAGCAACTTTGCACAGGGCTTTTTTCTTTTCTTTTATTGAGCTGGAGTTTCAGGTGAGTGCCGTTGCCATTGTAAGAGAACAAGGGAAGCGATCATGGTGAGTTCTGGCACCTATTTTTCTAGAAAAATAGCACTGACTTTGCAGAAGGAAAAGAGGCCAAGTTAGGGTTCATCCACACACCTGCTTGTCTGCTGCCTAGAAAACATGGGTCTGAGAGATTTCCTGCTTGTCCTGAGTGGTTTTGCATTGCCTGGAGCTTTCTCCAGGAAAACACACTCTTTACCACTAAATCGGAACAAACAACAATCAGTGGAAAACCTTATTGCTGTTTATAGAAAGTAGACTATTGGGATGTTTATTTTGGAGCAAATATTTTGAATAATTATTTTTATGTAGCTAACAGATGGAGAAACAGAAGCCCCTTTCTCTCCCCCCCCCTTTTCTGCTTTTGATTTTATATAGATTAGGTACTTTTCTCTTGTTGTAGCATAAAATAGCTTTAATAAAAGAATATGCAAAAAAGGAAAGGAAAGGAAAACCTTATTGCTGTTTGGTCCAATTCTGCAGTAAAAAAAAACCTTTCCAGGGGGAAAGCTGTGGGGCAAATGGAAGTGTGGCTGAGCCCTTAAAGTGGTATGGTGGGCTGGATCCAGACTGCAGGTCCTTCCTGCCCCGATTTAGCATTCTGGTGGATAAGAACCCTTTGAAGTGATAATGAGAAATGACCTGCCCATGTGGCGATACAACCCTCTAAACCAGCTGTAGCCAGTTCCAAGCTCAGGCAAAGCCAGGAGATATATTATCAAATCTGCAAATGAACTGCAACTCAGCAGTCTCACATTCTATCTAACCTCTAAGCATCTTTTCCTACGATGTGATGCCCTCAAGGTCAGAAACTGAGTAACATCCTGGGAGATTTAGAGCTGAATTCCCGCCTTTGCTTCAATGAATAATGTAATGGAGGCACCTGAGGCTAAGAGATATCATGCTACTGACTAGTTCTCCAACTTGGTGGACAACTGCACATAAGTGCTTTAGGTCAGAGGTTTATGTTTGGGTTGGCAATTATGAAAGGTTCAGGGGAGAGTTATCTGGATATCTGCCCTCTAGTATACGAACCAGATACTCTTCTGGAATTGTGCTTGTGGTGATGCTGCTTTGTGCCAGCAATGTCAATCTTTCAAAATTGAGGATTCCATTAAAAAAGTGTCACATTAAGTTGTCGTACAGGCATTCCACAGAATCATCTGCCAAGCTTCATTATTTCCTCCTGTTCCCTATTAAGCCACCATCTTTCTCATATTTTAATTGTTGGAAGTATTTTAGCAAATCTTGTCAACATCTATAACTTGGAAAGCAAACCACTAATAGAGGTAGATATGTGTGCTTCATCAAGGCAATGGATCCCTCCTTTCTTTTAACACATCAAGGCCCTAAGCATCCAAAATATGTTAACCAGACATTAACCAAAGGATAATCTGACTGTGTGACTGGTCAGTCAGAGATCCCCCCTTTTTTGTATTGACTGATGCAGCAAAGAACTACTGACTTCCCTTGTGGGGTGTGTGCTAATAATAATTTATTACTTATACCCTGCCCACCTGGCCAGGCCTCCCCAGCCACTCTGGGCAACTTCCAACAGAATATTAAAAACACAATAAAACATCAAACATTAAAAACTTCCCTACACAGGGCTGCCTTCAGATGCCTTCTAAAAGTCAGATAGTTGTTTATTTCCTTGACATCTGGTGGGAGGGCGTTCCACAGGGTGGGTGCCACTACCAAGAAGGCCTTCTGCCTGGTGATGGGAGAGTGAAATAGTGACTGTTATATGACCATACTAAAGACAAGCAACAAAGTCTACAGTGATGTGCCTCAGTCTTGACACACATTCCTCCCATCACAGTGCTCACCTGCTTCCTGTTGAACTTACTGAATATGCATATTGTTATAGGTTTGTGGGTTCTAAATGCCTGGGTTCAGTATACATTAGAATTCAATTAGTGCTTCTGTGTTAGAATTGGGAAATGGCCAGACTCATGTGTGTTTAAAATAGACCCATATGTGTATTTGACCTGTGTACCAGATGCTTCTAATAATAGAATTGGAAGGACTCCAGGGGTCATCTAGTCAAGCCCCCTGCAATGCAAGAATCTCAGCTAAAGCATCCATGACAGATGTTTTCTGCTTAAAAACCTCCAAGGGCCACAACCTCCCAAGGGAGACCGTTCCACAGTCAAACAGCTTTTACTGCCAGAAAGTTCTTCCTGGTGTTTAGTTGAAATCTCCTTTCTTGTAACTTTAAGCCAGGCATAGGCAAACTCGGCCCTCCAGATGTTTTGGAACTACAACTCCCATCATCCCTGGCCACTGGTCCTGTTAGCGAGGGATGATAGGAGTTGTAGTCCCAAAACATCTGGAGGGCCGAGTTTGCCTATGCCTGCTTTAAGCCATTGGTTCGAGTCCTACCCTCCAGAGCAGGAGAAAACAAGTCTGTTCCCTCTTCCATGCAATGGCCCTTGAGATTTTCGATTAGCATGTGTGAAAGACTAATTAGGTTAGATGTACTTCCTGAATTGTGTATTAGAGTCTTCATCATCCTAGGAAATCAGTGTGAGTAAAGAGAGAAATGGAGTCAGCCTAATTTCCTTTGAGGCGATAGTTATGAGCACATCAAAGGAATGGGGCATCTCCATGAGTTAGAAAAGGCAGAGACAAGGAAAGCTTAGGAACGGTGGGATGTAAGCTGACAGGAGGAAGTTGGGAGAGGGGTGTCAGAAGGAGGCATGGCTTTTTGCTGCCAGACTGCAGTCATGAGACGAAGAGAAAGCTCTTGGGAAGTGATGCTCTGATCCCCCTGTCCCATCTAGATTCAGGTTGCATATATGTGCAAATAAACCACATATCATAAAGACACCACAGTTTGCACTGTGCCTTACCCTTCAAAAGGAAAGACCAACCCTGGATAAGTGTGCATGGTACCCCAAGAATCTCACACGGCTCAGAGATTGGGGTGGTGTGTAACAATATTGATTTAAATAGTGACCCTTAGTAACGGAACCCTTAGTAATATTTCAGGGGGTTCTGGCACAAATTCGTGGTTCATGTGGTGACACTGTCCCATTGCGCTGTTGAGGGCAGCAGTACAGACCAACACCATAGTAAATTGAGAAATTCCAGCCATTAGTGTTTGTTGAAGTAGATCAAGTGTTTGCATGGCTCTAATGCCCCATTTGCATTCCAACAAGCTGCAGAAACGTGAAGTAACTGTTTCTTTGATTTTCTGTTTGTGGAGGCTTGAAGTTTCATTTAAAAATGTCAAGGAAGCTCTGTGCAGCAGAATTGTCACCAAAACTTAATCTGAAGTGTACTTTGAAAGAAAAGTGGAGGTCCTCTTCTGGCAAAACATCTGAGGAGTTTTGAGGGAAGACGAAAACTAAACCAAATTCTAAAAATTTAGCAAGATTTATTGGGGGTTGCGGACAATGTTTGAGAATCACATGTTCCAGATTAGCCTTTGCCATGTTATCGGGCCTGTTTAATGCTGTCGTTTGATCTGTGGAAGCAAAGTACCTTTCAAATTACCATTTCAATAGTTTTCCATAAATTTCAATTAAAAATACCTCATTTTTATAAGCATAAAATATATGTCCACATATAATATAATCCAAATTGCCCATTGGAAAATAAGTAAAATGAATGTGGCTTCTGATTGATAATTTCATGATCTGGTATCATAAAGTTTTCAAGTGTCTTGTAAAAATTATCATTTGATGAAGGTTGGTTTCTGTTAATGGTCCCTTGGAAATTTGCATTATAGCCATACTTATTGCACCAGGGCATTTTAAGATATTAGAACTACAGTATCTCAAGGATTCGTGTTTAGCTGGCAAGCTCACTCCATCTTTCTTGTTTCCAACAATGCCTTTGTTGTTTTCCTAAAGTGCATTTGTAAAAAGTGTAATAGGTTTCAGAATTCCAAGATAAGACAGAACGACAAAAGTAGCAAATGAGAAATAGTTACAGTCTGAATAATTCTTTGTGTGAGAAAGTTAAAGATCATTTTATGATGGTGGAACTACTATTATAGTACAGCATCCACGGGAGTGCGGTTCTGAATTATTGAATTTGTGATGCTAGAGAATTAATTAGATCCAATTTCTATATCTCGCATTACGTAAGAGACCCAGAACAGCAGGAAATTATCATAGCTAAGTGGGAAAGTGCATGCTTTGCATGCAAAATAATGCAGTGCCTGCTATCTCCAGTTCAAGGCATCTCAAGGAGCAGAGGAAAGAGCTCTGCTGAAGACTTAACTGTGAAAACCTGTTGCCTGTTGCCAGATAAGGTTTTGTTCACCTAGGTGGACAAAGTCAGATTCAGATGTTCGTATTGATGCCAGTGACTCCTCCACACCCTGCCCTTAGGATCATGTTTGGGCTCCTAGGCCAAGAGCCCAGATTGTGGCTTCTTTCAATGCCATAATAACCTCTCCAGAAACTGTAAAGATGCAAATAATTGTTTCACTATTGCAATTAAAGCAGATTACAGTAATGATATCACACGCTTACAGTGTGACTCTAAGTATAATTGGAAATCTGTTGGAAATCTGTTCAACTCAAGTAAGTCAAGGGCAGTCCCCCCCCCCCCATAAACCAAGCAAATGCCTTTAGCACAGAATTGAAAATGGAAGTGCTCTCCTACTGGGCTGTTTCATTAAATACATCAACAGTGATGGATCATGGTGTGTGGTGGGGTCAAAGTACAGCAATCCAAAGACAAGTCAGTGGGATGGTGAACACACAGAGTAGAACATGCATTCAAGTCCCTGCGTTGAAGTTCAAGACCTTGTGTGATCTTAGACCAATCCTTCTTTCTGCCTAATGCAGAGTTGCGAAAATAAAGCGTTACAAGCAATTTTTAAGCAGTGCCCTGAGATCCTTGAAGCATGCCCTCCAAGTTTCCCTATTTTCCATGGACAGTCCTGAATTTACAGTGGCCGCTCCAGTTTCTGATTTGATCCTGGAATGTCCTGCTTTTCCTTAGGATGTCCCTGTTTTCATTGGATAAATGTTGGAGGGTTTGGAGTCATGCAATCCCTGAGTCAAGGAGATAAGTAACTACACAACCTTTAGAAGGTAGCCCTGTATAGGGAAGGTTTTTTTATATGTTTCTTTATGTTTTTATATATGTTGGAAGCCGTCCAGAGTGACTGAGGTAACCCATTTAGATGGGCAGGGTGTTGTTCTTCTTGTTGTTGTTAATAATATGAATAGGACATGTCTATTTCCATTGCAGAAATGTTGGAGGGTATATTGAAGGGAGGCATAGCATAAATATTCACCAAATACCAGCAAACTTGACAGAGTGAAGTGACCAAAAGCTTCAGGGGAAAAGAGAGAGAGAAAGAAAAGGACAAAAGACAGGTTTGCATAAAATTTGTATATAACTGTTGATGGGCAAATTCAGACTCTGTTGCCTCTGCTTTAGGGCTCCTTGGCTTTAAAACAGGCTCAGACTAACAGCGCTTCCAACAGGACTGCCCTCGGACAGCTCTTCAAATTGAGGAGTTAAAAAAAGGGCACATGAAATATACTGTGTACCTCTGATGGAAATTCCATGGTGTCTGGAGTTAGTGCAATTCACTGAAAACAAGCAGTATCACTGGCAAAATACAATTTTAATTACTGCTATCACCTACATACAAAAGAAAACTTGTTTTTAAACCAATATAAATGCAAACACATTAGATAAGTCTTGGTGGAAATTGTCTATTTAAAAAAAAACCCAAACCCAGAGAAGCAGCTCTTTGATTTTTCATTATGACAGCTGGTAGATACAGAAAGTAATTATTTCTTATAATAGAATGTATTTATTAGCAGAGTTCTTTTAAAACTTCACCTGTTCCTTATTAGCACTTGCAGAAACTTCAAATCATCGCATCTACCTCACATCTGAACACTTGTTTGACTTCAGTTCTGACATTACCCAAATGCTAAATGTTCACATTTAAACTCTCAGGTTCTGGGAATCCAATATAATAATACTTACCATGTATATGGTACATTCCCAAATTGTTCAAATCACTCAAAGCCTGTCTCAGGCAACCATCTACAAAATGGGTATGATAATAGTGTTGTAAGGTTTACAGTGAGAGTGTATGTGGATACTGAAAGTGCTTCATAAATGCAAACATTAGTAGTAATATATTGATGGAATCTGTCTTCTGCCATGGCCGAGAAACTTCTTGATTCCATATTATCATTTTCTTTTTTTAACACGCACACATTCCCCACCACCAAATGACACTATTTCTAGATTTCCCCTGAGTTCTTCCCTCCTGCAAGGAGCAGGATATTAGTGAGAGTCTTGGCAGCGGAAGCCCATTTGGACTTGAGTTTTGCGCGCCAGAGATTATTCCCCCCCCCAACTTGTTGCCTGACATTTTATCACTGCCAATTCCAGTGTGCGTTTTTTGGCCATCACCACTGCTAATGCCTTTCCTCAGGGCAAACTGCAAGTAATATCTCTTTGAGGACACTCATCCCCCCCTTTTTTCTTCCCGGAGTGACATTTCAATCCCGAAAATTTACCAGCTTCTGTTTCAGCGTCCCTCATTTTAAGAAATATTTTACTTGGCTGATTGCAGAGAACGGCTTTGCAGGGAAAATATTGTTGAGTAAGAAACAACATCATTTGGCGCTGATGGTGTAATTGAGGGTTTCCTTGAGCAGCAGTTACTCACAGGTCTCAAAAGAGCTTAGTGCAATCTTTGGTTGATTTCATGATACTATTTGTAATTTTGTTCACCGAGTGCCACTGTATCTTGTAGCCCACGGTGAGCCCGGAGCTGCCCTCTTGAGGAAAACACATGCTTGTGTCATGAATTAGGGATTTATTACATTCATCCTACTTTGCTGGTTTAGAAAACATTTCCCTCGTAGTCTCTAGTTCTGATTACTTTGCTGAGATGTCTGACCGGAGTGGCTACAGATTTGTGACACCACAGGTTTAATTACAATGTTGCTGTAACTTGACTGGTTCCATGGAGGACAGGGTTTTCACTCCCGGGAGATCAAATAATACCTAATTTGAACCACAACTGACCTGTGGAATTAAACTTGCAAGCTATAAATTTAAATTACAGTGCTTTCTTGTAGCTGAGATCTATTTCCCAGCTTGCTTGCTTGATTACTTCCCTGTTTCACTCTGCCAACTGGTTGCCAATTTTCTTAGCTGCTGAAGGCAATGCAATGAGCAGAAATTTAGCAGGTGAAGTTTGGACTGGTGGGAAGTGGTGGGGAAATATTCTGGAATGGCCAAGTCTGTTTGCAGCTATAGCCACCTATATTCATATAGTCATAGAGCTGGAAGAGACCCCAAAGCAGGAATCTCAGCTAAAGCATCCATAACAGATGGCTATCCAACCTTTCCTTAAAAACCTCCAAGGAAGGAGAGTCCACAAAACCTCCCGAGGGAGACCATTCCACTGTCAAATAGCTCAATTTGATTATTATTTATTACATCATAAGTTATTGTAGGCTATTAACTTACTTTTTCAGATACCAGGTCAGATCAGCTGGCAACAAGAACTCCAGGATAGTTAAACAGAATGTTGTCCTCTTTCTAATAACTTGGAAATACATATACAAGGTATATGTGATAGGAAACGGAACTTAATGAGGAACGGTTCTTTAAATGATTAACATGGAAGAAGAGTCCATTGTCCCTATTTAAGGCCAGGTTTATATGCTGGCCACATGACCCAGAAGCTGCACGCCGGCTCCCTCGGCCAATAAAGCGAGATGAGTGCTGCAACCCCAGAGTTGGCCACGACTGGACCTAATGGTCAGGGGTCCCTTTACCTTTACCTTGTATAGCAAAATCATCACATTCATTTCTGCTCTTCCAACATATGTTTCCTAAAACCACCAGAACTGATTTTTAAAAATTATTTCAAATGGCCACCCTGAATTTTTATATGCTCAAGAAGGATGAAAGGTTTGTGCACAGGTGTTGTTTTGGCTTTCCTTTGCTAAATTTCAGTCTCGACATGTTAAAGGAATGAGATCCCTGTAATTTATTCTCCACAAAAAAATGCATTTAAATTTAATTATATTTCGGTCTATAAAGGTGTACACTATTTTAAGGTTCTATTACCACTTTCTTGCTTTTATTCTAACTTGCGTTGCTGGGATGGAACTTCTTGTCCCCCACAACCCTTCAATTCTAATCTTTTCAAAATAAAGAAAAACAAAATATCATATCAAAAAAAAAGAAAAGAATAAGCTTTTCTCACCTACTTTTTCTGACTTAAATCTGCAAAAATGTTTGACTTAAATTACCAGAAAAAAATAATATTTTCACCCCATTCTCATTGGTTATGACGGTTTAGAAAATGGAATCTTTTGGAGTGTTTGATCAGACTCCCACGTAATTAGCCCTTTAGAAGTTGGGAGCTTGTGCCAGTTTTCAGTTGGGGGAAAGGAAACTATGACTGAACATAACATTTTTTGAAGAAAATGTTTGATCATCTGTCCTGCTGTTCTTTATTATGGGTCTGCAGCAAAAGCAGAAGCTCCAGCTCCCCCCGCCGCCACCCCTTTAATTCATTCTGTTTCTGCCAGGATTCTATGTTCTTTTCCAGAGAATAAGTTATGCCTAAAACATCTTCCTCCAATACAGAAGACAATATTTTCATCTTGTTTGCAGAAACCCAAGAGGAAACCCTTCTCAATTTACACCTATTTTCTGCTGATTCTTGGAGATTATGATTGCTAAGCACACCTAACCCTTGGGATTCAGTCTCATGTGGAAAAACTCATGGCCCTATATGGACATTTGCTTTCCCCACTGTCTATATTAATTCCCTGTCGAACCCATGGCATGAAAAGCAGCTTTTGAGAGAGGGGGATTTTGAGTTAAAAAAGAATGCCAACGGGACTATATTCCCACTGCCCCACTTCAAATTACTGCTTCCCAAGGCTTCTTTCCATTTCTTTTTTAACATCTACAAATTGTCAGGATTTATTTATATGCATATATATGTAACTGGGTGGTTTGCTTAATTATTATTATTTTTATAGACTTTTTCATTTTTTTTATCTGCTCATAATCACATAGGAAAAAGTCCATTGGAAGATAATTGTGACTTGTAGCAAAATATGAATAAATGAATGGAAGAAGAATAGGGGGAAGGCAAACGCCCTCTATTCCATGCAGATTATTGCTAATGTTTATTTCATGAAAACTGTAAAGAGCTGGGCAAAGCAGTTGAATTGTTGTCTTAGAGGAGAGTAAATTGGACTGTATGGAAAGCATCAGAAACCTAATAGCACTCTCAGAAAACACCCTTGATTTCAGATGGATTTAATATTATGAATCATTAGCGATAGTTGCCTGACTAGCCTTTTGAAAAGTGCCCCCTTGCTGTTCAAATGAGAGTACACTGTTTGCAACCAGCTGAAGAAAGAACCAGTTAAACCTAAAAGGCTTCTAAAGTTGTTCTCATCATTATTTTGTGAATATGATTTAAAGGAGGGGGAAAGGAAAGTGAAGTGCTTTAGCCCAAGAAATTAATATTTTCTCTGAGTATGGTCTATTTTCTCTTGAAAATGCCATGATGTTTCTAATCAGGAGAATAGTACATTTCTCCAAAAATGTACTACAAAACAGGTGGTTGAAAATATGCAACACACATAAACACACACAAACATACACACACACAATCTATCTATCTCTCTGTCTTGGCCTAATTTCTTGCCTGCCAGTGTGTTTACAATGACATTTTGATGATAAGTGCAGTAACCTTTCAGGGAAATGAGCAGAGAAGTAGTCACTTACTGGTATACAATGTCTTAGGTAAAAAGAAATGTTGGTACTGGATTCAACAATCTTCCTGAACTTTCTTTGAACTGTGGCACAGTGGCTAGGAGCAGTGGACAGAGAGCAAGGAGATCAGTTCAGATCTCTACTCAGCCAGGAATCTCTTTTGAGTTACCTTAGGCCAGTCACTGTCTCTCAGCCTGACCTGCCTCATGCAGTAAAGGTAGAGGGACCCCTGACCTTTAGGTCCAGTCGTGACCGACTCTGGGGTTGCGGCGCTCATTTCGCTTTATTGGCCGAGGGAGCCAGTGTACAGCTTCTGGCTCATGTGGCCAGCATGACTAAGCTGCTTCTGGCAAACCAGAGCAGCGCACGGAAATGCCATTTACCTTCCCGCCAGAGCAGTACCTATTTATCTACTTGCACTTTGACATGCTTTCGAACTGCTAGGTTGGCAGGAGCAGGGACCGAGCAATGGGAGCTCACCCCGTTGCGGGGATTTGAACCGCCGACCTTCTGATAGGCAAGTCCTACGCTCTGTGGTTTAACCCACAGCGCCACCCGCGTCCCACCTCATGCAGTATTTTAATACAAAATGGGAAAACCAAATGCATGTCACCCTGGGCTCCTTGTAGGTAGTGTTGGGTATGCATTTAATAAGTATATAATAGCATTGTGAAGTAACCTATTCAGAGGCAAGCCAGTAGATGGATGCAGGAACCATTAGACGGAAGACTAGAAATAAATTTCACGCTCAGAATCTTGGAATGGAGGTGTTTGCCTCACCTCTAACAATTAAACCTCTCTTCATTCTGCCTACAATGAACTCCCTTCACGAACATTTAGAAACACTTCCTGAAGGCAGCAGATAGCATTGGATGGCAGAATTTTTTGATAGTCAAAGGTGATGATATCTTTTACTCGGGGTGTGCACACTCATTTCTTTTATCTCTTGAGTCTGGTCAGACAGGTTTCTGAAGCACTACTGAAATCTTTTTTAAAATGTGAAGAAAGGCAATGTTGAGATGAAGGTGCATATCATGAGTGATGGTGCCTCTTTTGTTACCTCCAACATACTGAGCAGGCAGCGGGAATCATTGTGTCTCAAAGAGACTCTTCACCAGTTTTAAGAATAGCAGAGCAAGAGATTTGTATTCTCTTTGCTGATGGAAACTCATGCTGCAGTACACATAGCAGCCTTTCAGGTATAAAGGCTGAAGGCCAAAATTACATGAGGCAGAAGATTCATGAATAGATCTACTCAGGGTTTGTTTGTTTTAATAAATAATCTAAGCATAAGAATTTGTGACAGGAAGGTAAAGGTAAAGGCCCCTTGGACAGTTAAGTCCAGTCAAAGGCCACTATGGGGTTGTGGCACTCATCTCGCTTTCAGGCTGAGGGAGCTGGCAATTGTCCACAGACAGCTTTCTGGGTTATGTGGCCAGCATGACTAAACCGCTTCTGGTGCAACGGAACACCGTGATGGAAACCAGAGCAGTGCACGGAAACGCTGTTTACCTTCCCACCGCAGCGATACCTATTTATCTACTTGCGTTGGCATGCTTTCAAACTGCTAGGTTGGCAGGAGCTGGGACACAGCAATGGAAACTCACCCCGTCGCAGGGATTCGAACTGTCAAACTTCCGATCAGCAAGCCAAAAAGGCTCAGTGGTGTAGACCACAGCGCCACCCACTTCCCATTTTTGGTCCAATGTAACTGTTCACAGCAATAGTTACTCAGTTTTTAGGATCAGTACCAAGTATGAGATTTACAGTAGCGTTAGATTCACAGGAAGAGAGGGCAATTGAGCAGGATAGGGACACTAGAGGAGTGGGAGGGGGGAGTAAACACTTTCCCACTATGTAATTTTTTTTTCTGATTAAAGGTCAGGGAAAGTTTGCTATAAGCCCTGATGGGAAAAGTCAGGTACTTCTATCTTTTGCCCAATGGGGCTAATGGCAGCTATGATTTTTACCACAGACGTGGCACAGAGAAAAGGTTTAAGGATGGCCTGAGAGCAGTCTGAGGTGATCCAGGAGCTGGAAACCAGAAGTCACCGGACAAGCTGTGAGTCAGGAATCAAAGAGTAAGAGATAAGTTATGAGCAAAGGGAAGTACAAATGGGCCAAGGGGTACGCCAGATGTCAGGACTTGAAGAGCAAAGCAGAACCACAGTTTAAACCAGGAGACAAGACCCAAGAAAACGCAGACACAGGAGCACACCAGAGCTAAAGAATAATGTGTTGTGCAAGCAAGGCTCATCTGGAACAAGAAGGCCTTTATTCTCCTTCATGGCCAGAGAATGCAATAGACAGCCTGGTTAGGTGGAGGCAATGTGACAAATTATTCACAGAGAAGATGGGCACCTGTAGTTCAGTTGGATTTGATCAGGAGTTCCTGACATTCCCCCAAGTACTTCCCCCATAACATACCTATACCTATATCTGTATCTATCTATTTATCTATATCTATACCTATTTATTTCTAACACACATACATGAATTTGTTGAGAGATCTAGTTATGGATCTGCCATATGACATGTAGCTTGGCTCCAACACAAGTAATCTACTTGATCTTAAAGACAGTTAAGCTCAGTGTTTGCAGAAGATGGAACTGTTTACATTCCACATAGAAAAAGGTGTTATCCGGCTTCAGATGAACCTGGGAAGCAGAAGATAAATGTAATTTTTGCAAGGACACTGTGTCCTGCTGAAATCAGCAGGGATCTTTTTTTTATCGTGGGATGAGTGCACAGAGCATAGGAAAAAGAGTGTAAAGAGCATAGGAAAAGAAATGAATTTGAGGACAGGTAAAATGGAGGTGTGGTTTAACTCAGCCTCCAGAAGGGTTTCTCTGATAATAAATGTGTGTGAGAGAGTTATTGGATTTCCTGCCAAGGCTTTTATGCTTAATGTGGCTGCCTGCCGACCACTTACTAATTGAAGTAACCAACTAATTTGAAAGAAAACAACTGCAGAACTCTCCACTGAAATAGCATGCAACATCAGCGTGCGCCAGAGTTGAACAGAGGGTAAGAGGGTAAGAGTTCAATTAGCTATAATCATAATAATTTCTTCAAATAAGCAGCTTTATTCATCCCATGTGCTCCTGCTCTTCCATGCAATTACTGAAAAGTTTGTTAACAACGGCATGCGGTTTGGTTTTGGGTTTGTGTTTTTTTTAGAATGCATATGCTCAGTTTTTCATCTTTGAATATTGGAACAGAAACCTAGCGATCCAAGTCCTGAACATTCTCTCCAACATTATTTGTACAAAATATTTGTTGATAATTTATGTCCCTCACTGGCAACTAATTTTACACTGTGACCATATTTTAAACGGGGGTGGGGGTCAGAGGCTGAAGGAACATTCCTTCCAGGCACTGATATGCTAGAGTTAGATGCGAATGACACTTCATCTCCCTTCACCTAATGTGAACAAAAAGTTTTGACAGACCCCTTGCTTTATATACTTCAGCTACTCAATCTCCCTGGCAAATGGCTCTTCAGCCACCTCCACCCCACTGTGAGCAATAATAGAGGCTTTGGAAGAGTTGTCCCCTACCATTATGCATCTCAGCTAGAGGTGGAATATTCTGAAAATCTCAACATAGGAGTTATCTGCACAGATTTTTTTTCTGATTCCCATCTTGCTCCTTGATCTCAATGAGAAGCAAGTTACTTTCTCCCCCCTCCCACTGGTTCCACTAAAATATGAGCAATTATTGCACGTTATAGATGATGTTATATGCATTATTGTAGATATGGTAATAATAATAATAATAATAATACGCCCATCTGGCTGAGCTTCCCCAGCCACTCCGGGTGGCTTCCAACAAAATACTAAAATACATGCATATTCTACACATTTCCTAAAGCAACCAGCACATTAGCAGAACATAAAACAGTGCATATAACTGTATAAAATACTTATGGATTAGTTATTATATAACCACACTGTAGAAATATAGGACCACCTGGTGCTCGACTTTTTTGTACATATTATACATTAAAATATGTGTGGGGTTTTGCATGCAACTTCACATAAATTTAGTCAAAACAAAAAATGCATGAGCAACTTGGGCATAACAGGTGCTCGATGTGAGAGGTGGTCTGTTGCAGATAAAGCTCAATCAGCTCAGTTGGAGACAGTGCTGTGTATCAATCCATCCAAAGCAGATCCCTCCTCCATCCCTGGCCTCAGGTATTTCCTCCAAGATGAAGATGACAAACTCTTCATCCCCACCTGCAACTCTGAGCAGTAACAGAGGCATTGGCAGAGTCTTTCCTTTGTGCACTTCAAGCTGCTAACTTCCACATTCAAGACAACATACAGGAAAATGGGAATGAGCAGCTGAAGTGCTTCGTATTTAGCTCCAAAATAATTTCAGCAACACTGTCACCTTGCCTTTTCTAGCATTCCATTCTTTCCTGGAGTAGATTTACGATAACCAGAAGATCTGTCAGCCACAAACACTGGATGGAAATAATTGCTCTGTTAAGTTGCCTCCAGACTGTCGTTCTTTTATGGGAGGGGTTCCGTTACTGGAAATTTAGGTTAGGGCAATTAAAGTAGATTAAAGAGTTCTGTCTTCCTAGCACAGCAAATCCGCTTCAAAAAATGTAACAGACATTTTGCAGCGAGGAAAGTGACAGGAAAATCCACGGAAGAGTGTGGAAAGAATGAATGATTAATGTGAAGGCATGTAAACACCCATCAAGTAGATCTGGATGAATGTGCATTATTGTGTAACCACTCTGCAACCGAATCAAGATGAATGCTCAATAAACAGGGCATCTGGAAGAGTCTTTAGTTTGGAAGACAGGGTGGAGACTTGTAGTTACAAGGGTTTACTCGCCACCAAGTCTATTATGAACCAAGCAGAGAAGTTCAGGTCCAGCTCATAATTCATTTGCCACCAGCCAGGCCTGTTCCCTCAAGTGTGGACAACCATGGATGGTCAGGGCTGATTAGAAACAGCAGCATGTCAAGGAAAGTCAAGGAAATTATAGCTTCAGTTCCTAGACAAATTCATTTCCCCAGCTCTCCCTGCTGCCTGCTTCCACTCTCCACAAGATCAATTTTATTAGGGGAGTAGGGGTTTGATAGAAAGATTTCCCAAGTGCCTCAGCTTTTCAGGCTGCCATGGGTAGCTCTCATGAAACTACCAAACGGCCCCCATCCAAACAATTTGTTATTTATTTTATTATTATGTTCTCTCTAGTTTTAAAAGAAACTCAGGGTGGCTAACAAATCAAAACACTTCATGATAATATGAAAATATAGCAAGGCTCCCAATCAGAGAATCAGCATGATTGACAAAAGGGGGAAAAAACCCTAAGCCACAACAATAATTTTCAAAACAGCCATCAGAACAACAACATGAGGAAAGTTACCTGAAGAGGCTTAGCAAAACAAAACTCATTATGATGCGAACTTGGGGAGTTTTCCCATCACTGCTCACAGTAGCTATGCAGTTTGATGTGTTACCTTTTTATGCCTTTTGTTTAGAACCTATCAAGAAAAACAGCTCATTCATTTCAGACTGCAGGTGGGCATGATTGAATGCGCACTCTTATTTATTTTTTAAAACCTACTCTTCACAAACAAAACTAGAAGTCAAGGAGAAAGTGTTCTGGCTCGCACTTTCTTCATTATAAGTCATTTTTTTAAAGGGGGGGGAGGGTTGATGGATTTTTTTTCTTGTCTCCATAGGAGAACATTTAAAGTTGCAGTCCCATACCTTTAGTCTGAAGTGGCAAACGTTGTTAAGGAACATTGCTAAGAGCTGTTTATCTAAAGAGCTTCAAGGCAAAGACAAAGAAGAGCTGGCTTAGATGGTCTAAGTCAGCCATTCTCAACTTTGGGCCTCTAGATGTTGTTAGACTAAAACTCCTGTCATCCCTATCCAGCGGGACAAGTGGTTGGAGATTATGGGATTTGTATTCAAAGAACATCTGGGCGATGGGACCCAAGGTTGAGAAAGGCTGTTCCAAGTTCATAGTGAGTTATGGCCTCACTTCATGAGTATTCCTAGTTAAGGTCCATATCAAAGATGTTCCCTGGTTTGGGCAAATAAACTTACAACCTGATGACCTCAACTTCTGCAGTGAGTTCTACAAATTGATACAGCCATGTGATGAGAATCTGGCCACGGGGATGCTAATCCCTATGGTGAATATAAGATCTAGCCAGCAATTTCCTTTCACTGATTTCTCTTGTCAAGAGATGCTCTAACTTGATGGAGCACTCTGTAAAGACCAGGCTTCAGAATACATTGAACTGTTCTCTGAGAGTGATTGAGAGCATCAAAAGTTCTTGTTATTTTATTGTTGCTAACAGGTTTCCAAGGATGCACTATTTTGTGAGGTTGTTGGTTTTTTTAATAGTTATTTTGGTTTGCAAGAAGATATTGAAGTATGCTCTAGGGGGTGACAGAATAGGAAACAAATGACTTCTAATAATCTTAAATCACATTTATTTTTCATGTTTCTGGATGCTATGCATGTTCTGCTACTAAGCTGGAGCCATGTCACTAACTCACTGCAGGCTTCTGTGTAGCAAAATATATAAAGCATTTGGGTCAATTTCTGATCCTTGGGAATAGAGAACTGAGGTTTTGGAAACTATCACCACAGCAGAACATTGTTTTCTGAACCAAACCCCTACACTTTTAAATAGTAGTAGCTGTGTAAGATAGGTGGGCAAGTATTTAATGACTTTACTTATCAAAATGGTTTGCTGAGGAACTGCTCTATAACTTCGGTGGAATCTTTCATGTCACTGGGATTTTGGATATCATTATGTGATGCACACCTCATTCATACTGGCCTGACTGCCATGCCATATCAACAGAGAATGCATCCTAGATACATGAAGCAATTTCTTAGGCTGTATGTTGCAGAGGGTAGGAAATGGTGGTTGTGTTCATCTTCTCTATCACTGTTGGCTTGTGTTATATTCTTTGCTTTGTTTTAAATCATTTTCATTGCCTTTTAGTATTGATTATATCATTGTGACCTGCCCTGGAAACTTGTGGTGAAGGCTGGATGAGAAAACTCTGAAATACCGTATTTTTTGCTCTATAAGACTCATTTTTTCCCTCCTAAAAAGT
The DNA here is from genome assembly GCF_027172205.1 of Podarcis raffonei. NCBI lineage: Eukaryota > Metazoa > Chordata > Lepidosauria > Squamata > Lacertidae > Podarcis > Podarcis raffonei. The sequence goes on from NC_070606.1 coordinate 26,025,533, forward strand.
AAGGGGAAATGTGTGTGCGTCTTATGGAGCGAATGCAGGCTGCACAGCTATCCCAGAAGCCAGAACAGCAAGAGGGATTGCTGCTTTCGCTGCGCAGTGATCCCTCTTGTTGTTCTGGCTTCTGAGATTCAGAATATTTTTTTTCTTGTTTTCCTCCTCCAATAACTAGGTGCGTCTTATGGTCTGGTGCGTCTTATGGAGCGAAAAATACTGATCGCTTTGTGAAGCCCACGATAAGCTTCTGAAATCCTTAGGGATCTTTAAAACACAATTGGTAACCATTGGCCTAATTGAGGGGGGGACCTACTCATGTTGCTGTTGTTGAAAGAAACCTAAGTTCTTCCTTTTTCTTTTCAAGTTGTCTAGTATTTGGGGATAGTGGTAAGCATGACCCTTGGTGGATTACCCAACCCTGGGTAAGCAGAGAGTTCCCTGGAATCTCACACTGCTCTGAGACTGGGGTGCCATGTAACACTTGAATCAATGAAACTGATGAAGGGCAGGGTATAAATCAGACCGATAAAGTAAATAAATATATGCTTTGGTCACATGATTCTGGCAGTGATTTGATGCAAAAGCGTTAAGCGATAAGAATATTGTTGGTTGTTTCAAAAAGATGAGCATCAAGAAGATCCAAAAGTATTTGGTGTTGAAGTAATAATAATAATAATAATAATAATAATAATAATAATAATAAAAAAATTTTATTTATATCCCGCCCTCCCCAGCTGAAGCCAGGCTCAGAGCGGCTAACAACAGTAAAATAATACAGCATTCTAAAATCAATTCATTATAAAATCAGTTCAAATCAAATTAATGGCAACCATTGGGCTAGAGTTCTGTGAGGAATTACCAAAGGAGGGGGCCAGGGGGTCAGGCTGTGCCTTGGCCAAAGGCCTGGTAGAACAGCTCTGTCTTGCAGGCCCTGCGGAAAGATGTCAAGTCCCGCAGGGCCCTAGTCTCTTGTGACAGAGCATTCCACCAGATCGGAGCCACAGTCAAAAAGCCCTGCTTCTGGTTGAGGCCAGCCTAAGAATGTGGATAGCACAGGAAAAACATTCTGCTCACTTATATAGGTGGCTATGAACGTAGAAAAGGCACTGAGTGGCCTGGCTCAAAGGAAGAGATACACATTCAATGAAAGGAAATAATTGCTTAGCATTTTGAAAGTCTGCCTAAATTTGCATCATTGCTTTCAGCTCTGATGATATATATGGTGATTTGTCTTATTTATTGCAGCATATTATCTTGGCTAATACTTTTCCTTCTTCGAAAGGTATGATGTCCTTTCAAATTTCTTTTCAGTGCTTGTGGTCACTCTTGCATGAAAATGCCATTTGTTCTTCCCATATTAAGCCTTGTGCTTTCATGTAGATTGTGGCTCTGAAAATTTCCTATTACGGTAAATTAATTTCACTTCATTAAGTGGATGGGTCACAGGCAGGGGAATAATAGTATTTAGTGGGAAAGAACATTGGCAAGATGAATGATGGGAAAACAGCCAGCCACTGCCACTCTAATACTGAGAAGCGGCTTTTTGTGTTAACAGTCTTTTGTTTGGAAGTTCTGTGATATGGACTTCTATACAGTGGTACCTCAGGTTAAGTACTTAATTCGTTCCGGAGGTCCGTACTTAACCTGAAACTGCTCTTAACCTGAAGCACCACTTCAGCTAATGGGGTCTCCTGCTGCTGCCACGCCGCCGGAGCATGATTTCTGTTCTCATCCTGAAGCAAAGTTCTTAACCTGAAGCACTATTTCTGGGTTAGCGGAGTCTGTAACCTGAAGCGTATGTAACCTGAAGCATATGTAACCTGAAGCGTATGTAACTCGAGGTACCACTGTATTAGAGTAGTACTCTGAGGCTGAAATTCTTTATTTCTGAATGGGGTTTAGTGTGGAGCAGACGCATAGTGTTGCATTGTTATTCCAGTCATCTTACTCATTTGATGCTGCAAAGTGGATTTCTTCCCAGGTAACAGAACTTCCCATGCCTCTCCACCCCCATATGTCCCTGATATGCTCTGGTGGAACTCCCAATCCTCTGAGGCAGATTTAAGTGGGCATGTGGGGGAAGCTGATGAAGTTATTTCTAAACCACCAGGAGGGTGCCTGGTACTGGACAAATATTGACATAAATGTGAGGATGAATGAGTTGCCCAAAGAGGACAGTACAACAGGAGAAAAGGAAAGGTGGAGAATTGGGCCTTTCTCTACCCACAGAAAGAGAAAGGAAGATAAAACCTTAAGGACAGTCTGTGCAAGGCAAGAAGAGAGAGAACTGGCAACAGAAGAGCCAGGACCTCATAGAGCTACTTTGGGTACATCCAAAAGCCCAGTAGGATGTTTAATCTCTTGCGGTGGTTAGATAAAATGTTTTGACTTAAGCAGCTAGATGTTCATTGCCAATTTTGGAGACTAAGATTGTTAACAATGAAAGAACATTTATTTAAGGTAGTGAACGTAGATAAGATTTTTGTTAATTTTATTACAATATATTTGCAGAAACAACAAAAAAAATGGTCTCGTTGGCAGGATTTAAATTAAACATTTACAACTTTAGTTACAGAGAACAAGAAGTATAACAATGTGATAACATTGTATTGTATACAAACAGCAGAATGTATGATTGGATGTAATAAACCAGAAATGGTAGTTGAGGGAAGTCAACAGGGGTGTGTGTGGAAAATGCATGTTTAGTAATGATATTTGATATTTGTTTTGAGAAAAGAAAATTAATAAAAAATCATTTTTAAAAAGTATTATTAATTTTATTATTGGTAGTAAGCATTGGTAGTAAGCAACAGAAGCTGTCAACCTGTTTGTTCAATTCGCCATGTTATATGTTTGTTCATATTTGTTAATTTTCATGTAGCTTCATAAAATCATTGTTTCAGTAATTCGTATGGGTGCATTCTGGGTAGTGTCTAACTTAATTCAAAGCATTAAAAGTTGCTACTCAAATATCCGCTCATCTTTCTCAATTGCTTTCCTAAGAAACTTAGGGCTATCAAATAGTATTTTCCCATAGGCAACAAAATGAAAGTTGAATTTTCCATTTTATTTTATTTTATTGGAAGAGGTAAACTCCAAATCAGGGAGTTGATGACTTGTCCATATATTCATAGCAAGTCTTGGACCACAGCTATTAAAAAGAAGATTAAGCCAGTTCTTCCTAAACATTTTACAGGAGTCTTTGGACTATATGAAATGTCAAGAGACAGCAACAAAATTTCATGACTGCCAAGCTTCTTGTGACTTATATCTATCACAGCAATTTCTGTGATTTGTTTCACTCACAGACAGAAGTCTTACCCTTGTTGAAAAAGACAGAGGAATTTGATGAGAGAAAAAGGCCAATATATGGATTATGGAGAAGGATGCCGAATGGAACTAATGAAGAGAAACAGGACAATTAGGTTGGTGGGAGGTTAGGGGAGACGATTTTTTGAGCACAGCATGTTTCCTCCCAGGATTAACGATTGACATAGAACACAGCCCTGAGACATTTCAATTTGACAGAAGTGGTGATATGGCCTTTAAGGTGAAAGTAACCAGCAAACCTGTAGTTTGAATGATTTTCCACCAAGCCCCTGAAGTTGCACTACTTTTGGAGTGAGATAGGTGGAGATGTGCGAAACCTGTCATTTCTGTAGATATTTCTTCTTTCCTGTGAGCTGGAAATACACAACCTACAAGAATGGATATGGATTTTGTGGAACAAATCTCTAAAAGATGGTTGTGAGCTGTGTGTACACAATTTTGATTTGTTGCTGTTATCTTCATCACGGTTCAATCTGGCTTCACACCTGCATTTGGGATGGTCCTAGATTTGATATTGCTATCCCAAATTGATGATCTGTGCCTTTCATCCTCTGCCAGTTTGGCTACTGTAAAACAGTTTATATGAGGCTGCTGTTGAAGGTCACACTTCAGCTGGTACTGTCAGGATGCTGGCAGTGGCTCCCAGCTGGTGGTCCAGGATAGTATAAAGACAAGGGAAGGTTTGTTACCGTCCTCTTTTTTATTCAGTAATTACAATTGTACCTTGGTTCTCAAACGGAATCCGTTCTGGAAGTCTGTTTGATCTCCAAAAACATTTGAAATCCAAGGCGCGGCTTCCAATTGGCTGCAGGAGCTTCCTGCACTCAATCAGAAGCCATGGAAGCTGCGTCGGACTTTCAGCTTCCAAAAAACATTCGCAAACTGGAACACCCCATACTTTTTGTTAGACCTTCACAGTTTCTTCCTAGAGAAACTATACTAGTTGATACAATTCATAGTTACTTATTATCTTTTTGCTGAATTCTGTTTCTAATTTACTTGGTACAGTGGTACATCGGGTTAAGAACTTAATTCGTTCTGGAGGTCCGTTCTTAACCTGAAACTGTTCTTAACCTGAGGTACCACTTTAGCTAATGGGGCCTTCCGCTGCCACCATGCCGCCACCACGCAATTTCTGTTCTCATCCTGAAGCAAAGTTCTTAACCCGAGGTACTATTTCTGGGTTAGCGGAATCTGTAACCTGAAGCGTATGTAACCTGAAGCATCTGTAACCTGAGGTACCACTGTACATCTGTCGTTTTATTTACTCTTTTCTCTGTTGTAACAGCCACTTTGCATATGCTGGGGATGGGGTATAAGTATTTTTAAAAAAATAAATAACTTACCATCTGTACATTTTGTTCCCCATTTAAAAGTGTGGGCCTTTGTTGAGAACTGGCCACTCTGACAATGATTCTGAACTACATTAGTCTTCTCAATCAGCATCCATTTCCAAACTGCCATCATTCCCGGTTGGAGGGAGGCATGTTTAAATCTTTCTTTCAAATATTTATGCAGCCTCATGTGAGAGATATGAATCTGGTGATCATTGGGACTTAAAGTTAGGACTCAGATGGATTTTGGATTTTGTCAGAACTATCACCTAGTATCCATGGGAGCTCTCCCAGGTCCTGAAGGACCAGCTGCCTACGATTGCCTTCCTGATCCTTATTGCTGCACCCTGCTGCTAATTGCCTCTCCTTTTTGATCAGTTCTCCTATACCAGCACTCCACAGGCTCTCCAGCCCATTTAGAACAGGAAACGATATAATCAATATAAGGCAGATCTGAATCATTGCTGCACATTATTTGAGTAGTTTGCCTAATTGTGCAACAACAACTGTCTTCAGTCACTATTTTTCTCCATGAACCTAGTGATAATTTCAGACCTCCTATTCGGGAGGCCATTTATCCACAACAATGCTTAGGACACTTATCCACAACAACAAATGTGTGGTTTTTGCATTGAGGTGAGTAAAATCATAAATATTCATGGCACCGCTGTCAATGAGCAGAAGTAATTTCCATGTCATCAGTGCCAAAAAGCTAAATACATGGCCAAAACCAGAACTAGAATTTGAAAATTGTAAGCGCTATAATCATCATCTCAGTAGAAATATTTGTAATTCGGGTTTGGTTTTGTTCACATGAATGCCTTCTTGCACAACTAGGCATCAAATGCTTGATTCATGCTGTAATCCTGTGCCCATTTTCCCAAGAGTAAGCCCCATTTAATTCAGTGGGACTTACTTCTGAATAGATGCGCAAGCAGGGTTGCACTGTCAAAAGCCTCGTTTTGATGCTGCTCAGCATACGCCCAAATTACAGTGCATAATACAAGAGAGTGGAAAATCAGGCCATATGTGCATATTGAGTGAGTTACATCATTTTCCATATGAGCCCCTAATTTAAGTAGTCATCAAATGCAGCCAAACTCACAGGAGCCAAGATGGAAATTAGTTGACACGATATATGCAAAAAGTGTAATATTTCAATTTACTTGTTAGTGTAACTGTTCATAATAGTGCAAAAAGTGTAATATTTCAATTTACTCGTTAGTGTAACTGTTCATAATAGTGCATTTACCCTAGTTAGCTATTACAGGGGAACCAAAACATAAGGCAAAATTCTCTCTCAGATCCACGTAGTGGGCTCTGTGTGAGGCTAATATTTTCCTTCCTGTCTCTTTTTTTTCTTCTTCCCAAGATGTGAAGTGTAAAGTGAAGAGAATTGCATTGCATTATTGCCGCTTTTCAAATACAGCATACTCTATTTGCTGTACTGGCCATTTGGCTTTTTGGCCTGAGGTTGGAGCGCTGAAATAATAAAGGGAGACTTAAATGAAGAAAATGTTGGGGAAACATTCTGGCTTGCTAGCTAGATGGGAAATTCAGAGATGTGTTTTATAATTTTAAAAAGTATTCTGGACCACTGAAATGGATCGGTCATTGTCAGTTGCGGTAGGATGTACCGTAATTCAGTCTGGATGTCTACAACCTATCTTTTTGTAACCATACATAACCTGCAGCTGAGTCTTATTGAAGGTTTTAGTTTTAAGTGAGCAAAATGAAAATAGTGTAATGAGGGGGGGGGGAATCCAGCACAATGGTGTGCATATAATGGCAGAGTTTGAGACCTAACACTTTGCACGTTCAGGGGGTGGCTTGTCTGCATTCATTGTTTCCCACAATAAATAAATAAATTTGTATCACATCCCTCCTTCAAGGAACTCAAAACATCTTGTATCGGGTTCTCACTTTTATTCTCATAGCAATCCTGTAAAGTAGGTTAGGCTGAGAGATTACTGTGCCCAGCACAAAGAAATTCTCAGGTTACGGCAAAGCATGTTTCAGTGAAGGAGAAACACCTACTCCCCCTTGGAAATATAAAAGCTTTCATTTTTTGGATCTGCCTCTGGAACTAATTGGAACACACAGATTGCCTGTAAGGCAGAGGGCAAGAGTGCAGAAAAAATGTGACATCCCTTATTTTTAGCAAATCTAGAGTTGAACTTTGGGTGATGCACCAGATATAAAGTTTATCAAACTATTGCCCACTTGTAGGGCACATGGTTTCCCCCATAGGAGTGGGGATTGGACAGATCTGAATTACTCTTATTTTTATAATTATAGCGCTAGGGTTGCCTTGACTCTTTTAGCCCATGATGCCATTCTACAGCCTTAGATTTTTTTTTGCAGTGGGCACAGTCTAACCTAATTAAATCTACAGATCACCTCTTCCATTTCATCTTCAATCTCTTACAAGCTGTCAATTTGCCTTTTCATCATGCACAGCAACTTTCTCTCTCTCTCTCTCTCTCTCTCTCTCTCTCTCTCTCTCTCACACACACACACACACACACACACACACACACACACAACCTTTCTTAAGATCAACAGTGAAGAAGAGTTGTGGTGAACTTGAACGCTTGTATGCTGCCTTTTCATTTCCATTTAGATCATATTAGTTCCTCTTGCATATGAATTGGTAAACAACCAAGTCTACTGCTAGGAATATACAGTACAGCTATGTGAAAAACCAGTCTTGAAGTGCAATCCTATCCATGTCTACTCAAAATGAAGCCTTGTTGAATTCAATGGGGCTGACTCCCAGGTACGTAGAGTTAGGATTGCAGCATAACTCAGGTATACTTAGTTTCCATTTGAAAACACAACCATAATTAAATACGGTATGTAGTGTCAAGTTCAGGCTCAGACAAATTAAAGAGCTAGTAACTGACCTAAAAAGCAAACCCATGGGAAGGTATGGTGGTGGTGAACTTTCACCTCTCTCCTGTGGAAGATTTTGTGTAGTGGCTATTTGATCAGTTCCGTGTGTCCAACTGTGATCCTGCAGACCAAAAGGACACAGGACTGTTTGGTTCAGCAGTGGTAATGGCAGGAATAGGATGTCTCTTGTTACACTAAGGAGGTGTATGCAGGGGCCGATCTACTATGAAACTAATTAAGCTTAAGTTTAAGGGCCCCTAATCTAGAGAGGCCTCGGAAGTGACTTTCGTCCACATTGCTCTGAAAAAATCGGTCTAGTAGACCCAGTTTGAGTTGCATGACACAAATTGATTAATTTTTCGTTAATATCCTAAATTCCTAAATGTTTACCATTATGGAGCAGCGATATGGATGGGCATATTCATAATGTTGTGCAGCAATAATTCAGGATTGGAGGTTTAATTTGAAATTTATCACTGAAGAATCTAATCTTCTGTGGGCCAGACTGTTCTGAGGTGCCGTTGGGGGTTGAGGAACTGGTCAGATAACCCAATATGTAAGCACGATATAAATTTATTGTTTCCCCAGAAGTACTTTGTGGCAACCTTATTAATTTTTGGTTTCTGATTTCAAGAATTGGCACTAAACACCTGGAAAACTAGCTGAACCAAAAAAGGCTTTTCTTTTCCCTAGCCTCTAATGAAAAAACAAGGGCTGAGTTGTAAAGTCCTTATCTGAATGGTAAAAGATTGTCACTTTAGCCCTTGTTGCCTTAATTTTTTTAAACACCTTAATCTTTTAAAAACAGTTTAGTTTGGGATCAAGAAACAGCATTGAGGCTGACAACCTTCCTGCCAAGTTCTGGGACGATGCAATTTGGAATGGCTGAGATATTAAACCCAGAATGTCTGAGTTTCTAATAGAAATGTCAACTCGATATTAGCTCCAGGAGTGCTACTGCAATTTGGAATGGCTTAAATGTACTTTTTGAAATCCAGCGGTGCCCCTCAGGCCTGTGGAGCTGCAGGAGTATTTCTGCAATGTGCCTTGTTATTCGGTGGCCTACCTGTTTGTGTGGCATTTATCTCTTAGGGGTTAACCACTTACATAAAATATATATGACTTGTCTGTAGTTTTAGATCTTTTTTTTCTAGATGACTTTGCAAAGAGAGTGGGTGCATGTGAAAGTACATATAGAGTTTTCTCAGCTGCAATTTATATTTAGAGAATGTGTTTGAATTTGTCTTTAACCTTTATGTGTTATACAGCTTACGTGCATTCTGCAGAAAGAAAGAGATAAACATAGTATGCTTTAATTGCTTTTTAACTGGATTAATAGGACTGGAGTACTGTGCAATTTTACTGTGAGACAAATTTAACATGAATGCAAATCACCGTTTGGAGTTGGGTGTTCAATGCAAATTGCTCAAAGAAAGAACACATTGATGGCGCCACATCTGTCCAGGAGGCAAACTTGTAAAATGTCTGACCGTTTTCCTTTCACACATTTAAATATTCCTCAAAACATCTTCGTCACATTGCTACTGTGCAATATAAACTCTGGATCAGTTCACACATTCATCACGTGATAACCATCAGGGGGATATATTCAAATGTAGTTGAAGCACCATAGATACTGTTTTCATCACCTCATGTGATCTTAGCCACACACTGTTTTGCAATGGAATCATTTCAGATATCCAGTTGTGAGAAGTCAGGTGATATACATAATTGCCCGAAACGGCTCTTAAAACTGCAATTCTGAATGTTCTTAGAAGAACACACTTGGATGTCCTTCTCAACAGACACAATAAGGCTTGTGGTGTTTGTCTGCCTATTTACTGCTTGAAGCTTGGGGGAAGGCCTAGAGGCCTGTTTATATATTAGATGTTCATTTATCCCAGAATATCCCCCCCCCCCCGGGTAGCTTCCTTCACACACCAAACCTAATATCCCCAAGATGGAAACATTTAGTAGAACAGGTTGCTAGAGACAAAGTAGAGGGGTTGGTCAAAAGATGGTGGGAATATATACTTTTTATGTATGTGATGCTAAAACTGACACAATATATAGTACACTTTAGGTTAGCCTTTGTCCAGTTTGGGTCCCCAGCTGCTTTGGGACTAAAACTCCAATTATTTTGAGCCAGCATGGCTGGTTTTCAGGGGTGATGGGAGTTGTAGTCAAATATTGGCAGACTAAAATTGTGAAAGGCTCTTTAGATATTCTCCCAGCTATATATGAGCCAGTTCTTCTGTGAGCAGCTCATGTATGTTTGGAAGAACATTTAAATGCTAGCCCTCATGGGTGGTGAGAGTAAGACTGCTTTAAGAGATGATCTGGAAGGAACCAAAATAAAATATATTAGAAGTGTGTGGGAGTGGTGGTCAACAGCAGAGGAGTGTGAGAGAATGAGGAAGATGAACTAAGATGGTGTATACTTATACCAAAGTACAATGAAGTATTTGTTGTTATCATACAGTGGCTTCCATAATTGCTTCATAACACAAGGATTATGGGTGAGGCTCAATTGCATGGGGTGTTTCCACTGAAAGAACCCGTGTGGGAGCCACATACAGAGAAGCAGCTCTCCTACAGCCACAGCGAGGATAATTTCAAAAGGGCACCACAGTAGAGCCATCGTTAAGTTTGATTAATAGTTTCTTTCTGCTCCTTTCCATTGTAAAGCTCTGCATTAGCTGACAAAAGAATGAGCATATTGATTTGATTGCAACAGCACAACCGAGAGACCCGTGAATGCTAAAATGCACAGTTTCTTAAAGGAATGATCTGCAGCATCTCTCTTCTGTTTCCCAGTATTGGAACCGTAGTGGCAAAGGCTTGATGGAATGCACCAAAGTGTTTTGCCACCGTGTTTATGCTAAGGTCACAACCCATCCCAAACTAAGCACATTTAAGTACTACTGATTCCAGGAGGTGATGAAATGCCATCCTCTCCTCCCTCTATAGTCTTAAAGAGTCACAGGGCAGGATAAGCAGTGTGGGATGTGGGTGGGGCAAAGAATTGCCTGGCTGAGAGATAGGTCAGGCAGATTGATAGTGACTTGCTTAAGCTCACTCTGCATCCAAATCCAAAATCAATTTACTTCATTGCATTGGCTCGCACTGGGGATAAGCAGGTGCTTATTGTTGCAGCTATGTGTCAGGTAAAATTGACACATTCCTTTCTAACTTTCATTTTAGAAATAAAATGCAGATGAACATGAGGATGTGCACCACTAGGTGTGCACCACCTACAGGAAATCTTTTTAAATGTATAATCTGCTGCAACAAGCAATCTTAATATATTTTGCTTAGACTGTGAAAACTAAAAGTCCCTTCATGTAGCTATTACAAATGGATTAAAAATTATTCTTTATCAATAAAGTCAGATGATACAATACAGTAAGCAGATACTGATTATTCTTTTACTGCCAAAGCGGAGTGGTGATTTATCATTAGAACTGACAGGACTCCAGCTACTCTGAAAATGGGATTATTTTCAAAACGGCTATTTCTAGAAGGCTTTCATTTATATAACTCATCCATGTTGAAAGCTAGGAAACAAACTGGATAAAGGAGCGCTCTGATAGCTCAGTTGATAGAGCACGAGACTCAATCTCAGAGTTACAGATTTGAGCCCCACATTGCGCAAAAGATTCCTGCATTGCAGTGGGCTTGACTTGGGACTCAGATAGATTGGTAAAGAAAAAGTGTTGTATTTGCATTGTACATGCAATATAACAATGTGACACCACATGGCACTGTGGTGTCCCGTCTTTCGCTAACGGATTTCCCTGTATGAGTTTGCAACGCGTGTGTAGTGTTAGAATATTCCGTTCCACCTTAAAGGACAGGCATGAGACTGTTGTGTGTCACGTATCTGTTTACACTCCAGCACAGCTTGCTGGGAACTTCCTTTTGTGTGTAGCTTTTGCTTATGCTTCTTGCTTTGGACATGAAGGGGAGAAGACATGTTTTTCCTTTTGTCCTGATGTACCCTGAATAAACTGCTTGTAAATATGCTCAGCACAGCCTCTCCCTGCCACTTCTTTTGCACAGCTGAGTGTGCATGCCCAGCTTCTGAAGGTTTCTGAAGCTAGGGTCGCAGTTTCATGCTGATCCAAGGACCGGAGATCGCCCGGCACACCGGCCGGTGGGCTGGGGCCTGGTGGGGGCCTGCCAATTGCCCCCAATTCCTTGGCTGCATCCCAACATCCAGCCTAGATCCCAACATCCAGCCAAGATCCAGCCTAGATGGCTCTTGTGGTCCCTTCCAACTCCAGGATTCTATGAAGAGATGGAAGAATTGGGCAGTTTCAAGAGGCACTGGAAGCTGCATTAAGTGGGGGTTGCAGGTTGCCTACATGTGCTCTACCATACGTTGCCACTGCTGGCAGGCCTGCAACGACTCCTTGGCAGATACATCTCTGCAGAAAATATAAAGTTTGGAAAATACTGAGGGATGCTCTTTGTACTGAGTGTTTTAAAAAGCCCTTAAAAAGCTACCTGCAACCCCCTCTGCTTTAATAGAGCAATACACATGCAAATAAGCAGCCAGCAATTGGCCCTCATAATACTCCGTTATCAGTATGTCTTTAAAGCCATGAGGCATGTTGCTAAGATCCCAAACATAAAGTCCCCTGGCAGGCTAAGCCCCTAAGAGAATGTTAAGCAAGTGACTTTAAATAAATGTTCCTTCCCGACAGCTCTGCAATTAACTTGTATCGACGACTGTGTAGCATGTAGTTGTTCAATAGTTAACATGCATATAAATAATCTACGACATATTGAGCTTTGTAAAAATGAAATCTCACTGAAAGCTCTTGGAATATATCCATGTACAGGAATTTGCCTTTATTTACTATTCCGTAAAGACAGAGATGAAATGGAATGTGTGTAAATGTGGAATGCCAGCTGCATTAAAGGCAGGAAGACTTGCTGGCTGGTTGATTTTTGTTTTGCTTTCATGCTAGATGCAAACCTTTCAACGCTATTTAAGTTTAGGAGAATAAATTGTTTTAGTGCTAAGGCTCTGTGCTCTCTCCAATCCCTGCCAAAAACAAAAAACCACATACCCCCGACTTGGTACCACTCGCAGAGCCCAACCAGGTATAAATATAATTTTTCAATTTCGCTCTAGTGAAATTTGTGTGGTCTCTGATGCATACTTTCAAATCTTATGGCCAGCCTATCCCACTGTAAGGACAAATGTGTTAGTGCAGTAAGTATTAGGAATGAACTGTTAGTAACTGCAGAAAAGTAAATGTTTCAAGACCTCTGGTTTTTATTTTGGAGTGTTGCTTGTGTGTATCCTGCTGGCATTGAGTTGATATTTACTATCGACTGCTGCTCAATTAAAAAAAAAAATAATTGTAATTGGCTGTATTTTAATTGTTGATGTGTTTTTCTTTTATCTTTTTTGAAAACCACCCTGGGATCACAAAAGAGATGAAGGGTGGGGTGTAAATCACATCAATCCAGTCGGCAGATCAGCCTAGCTGACAAGTATCTATTCCTCCCTTCAGCATAAATTTTGGTTGTCCCAGATATACTAATAAGAGCAGAGTAGAATGTATGATAAATCATGGCAACCCATCATGAGAGTAAATCTCATTTTCATGGCAGAAGATCCTGATCATTTAGATGGAGACACTAAATGTGGATGTGCCCAAACTGCTTTCAAAGGGAGCGTAGTTTTCTAATGCAGTTGCGTACATTTTATTGTGTCTTCTTAACTAGTTATGTGGTTTATAGATTTTGAGAACATGAAGTTTTAATTTAGTTGTGAAATACCATTTTATCTGTAGTGTTATATGTTCATTTATCTGCCTGGAAACTGTGTGCAAGCCTCCTGAGAGTCTGTTGTCACTGAAACACTTTTCGGATTCCTTTGAAATGCCTCAGCTTTTCCACTTGAGTGCGGACCTCCAAATACTCAACATTTTCTGTGGCAACTGCAGCCTAGGCCTACTGCATAGATAATCTCTTCATCAGCCCTGGACTTCCACCACTATATATATATATATCCAGTGTTGGCGAGAGGCAGCTGGTGACCACAACATAACCTGAATAACGACATATACCAGTGTCTTCTGTGGGATACATAGAACTCCCATGAGAAAGATTTTTGGTTTATCAAAACCTGCTTTGCTTCTTTCAAGGGTCCTCAGAGATGTTGCTTGAACAGAATTCTAGAATTTTGTCTTAGAATTCTGCCTTCTGTGACATTTGGTGGTAGCAACAATAACAATAGTAAACACAGTGCTATTTTTCTAGAAAAATAGGTGCTGGAACTCAGAATGAACACCTCTTCAGTTCTCTTATAATAACAACGGCGCCCACCTGAGAGGTGCTGGAGCTGAGTTCCAGCTGGGGGGGAAAGCCCTGATTTTATTTTTTATTTTTGTCTCTGACGGTGACATAAAAATAGCTCTACAAGAGCAGACTAACAACCCACCAAGTTCAGCATTTTGTTTTTATTTTGAGGTAATATTTAGTCATTATGAACAGCAGCCATTGATAGCCTTAACTTCCGTGAATTTATCTAATCCCCTTTTAAAACCACCAAGGTTAGCAGCTATCACTATGCAAATTCCATGTTTATATGCTGTGTTGTAGAAGTAGTTTTGTCTCTCCTGAAACTCCTACCCTTCAGCTCCATTGGATGAGCCTAGGTTCTAGTACTGTGCGGGTGGAAGAAAAACAACTCTGTGTCCTTTTTCCACATATAGTGGTACCTCAGGTTACATACACTTCAGGTTACATACTCCACTAACCCAGAAATAGTGCTTCAGGTTAAGAACTTTGCTTCAGGTTGAGAACAGAAATCGTGCTCCGGCAGCGTGACAGCAGCAGGAGGCCCCATTAGCTAAAGTGGTGCGTCAGGTTAAGAACAGTTTCAGGTTAAGTACGGAGTTCCAGAACAAATTAAGTACTTAACCAGAGGTACCACTGAACTATGCATACTTAAACACTCTTACCATGGCCTCTTGTACTTCCCTTTTTCTGAAGTGAAAAACACTAAGTGTTGTAGCCTATCCCCACAGAGGACTTTTTCCAGGTCAATGATCATTTTGGTCACCCTCTTCTAACCTTTTCTAGCTCCACAATAACCATTTGGAGATGTGGCAACCAGACCTGCGTTTATTTATAATTAAATTTCTATCCTGTCCTTCCAAAGGAGCCCAGGGCAGTTGTACACTGCATTCAGAGTGTGGTCACATCACACATTTGTATAAAGTCATTAGGATCTTGGATGTTTTATTGTTAAACCCTTTTCTAATGACCTCTAACATTCACCTTTTGTATAGCAGCAGAATGTTGGGTTGACATTTTCATTGAGCTCTCTGCCACAACCCCAGGATCCATTACTGGTCAGTCACTTCCAGCTCAGATCCCATCAATGTATATATGAAGATGGATTGTTTGTTTGTTTGTTTGTTTGGAACTTCACACTTGCTCATCCTGAACCAGATTTACTATTTTGATGACCATTCTTCCAGTTTGGAGAGATCTTTTTTCAAGCTGTTTGGTTTTGCCACCCTAAATAATTTGAGGTCATCAACAAACTTGGCTACCCATGCAATATCATGTGCTAACTTTTTTAGTTCACTTGTGCATGGTGTCTCTGCTCACCTTTTGGTGATTACACCTCCTCTATCAGCCTCCTTTTCCAAAGAGCCCCCGACCGGCTCTTAGGAGTGACTTTCCAGGACAGAGCAGAACCCCCTTCCAATAGGTTCCTTCCAAGACATTCTGTTTGGTCTTCTCTGAATTCAATCCATTACCTCTCATTATGAGGAATTATATTAATGGACTGTGATTAATGGGGATCCTTTAAAAGAAAAAAATCAACCTGTTTCCTAAAATCTGTTTGAGGTGCAACCAAAGGGAAATGCATCTGTTTCAATGTGTTTCTTTTTGTACTAAATTTGCAGAAGTGATTTGTTTGGGTATTTTTAAGGTGAAATAAATGAAAGCTGGAAAGTCTCCACTTTCTAATGCACTATCTGTCTTAAAAGCTGTGTTTCTTTTTTGGGAGGAAATGCTGCAGGCCATTAGTCCTGAATGAAGTCTAGAGCCTCGGGGAATTTTATGAGAAATGGACACACACACACACACACACACACACACACACACACACACCATAGGAATGACTGAGTCATTTTGTACATACTCTAAAACATTTCCATGAGGAAAAATCCATTTTTAAATCTCTCGAACCATATATTATACAGAATAGCACAGGATGAATAACTAAGCTTTGCTTCTGCAACAATAGCCACTGTTGTTCTGACATACTTAGACACCCTTAGGTAAAAAAAAATGACATGTTCATGTGGTGTGCTTTTCTTTTGAAAAGATAGTGCTGCCCAGACACATGCAAAGTTACAGAATAGTAAAATCTGCAGGGAATGAAAAGTTCTCTGGCTATGTCTTGTGCCACCATTAGCTGATAGGTTACCAGCTGGGAGATCAGACGATATTTGAAACCTTTATCCAATTTTGTGCACCCTTTTGCTGGCTTCTACTGTTGCTGGTAGCAGATCTTTCACCACCGCAACACTGGTAGCAAAAAGGCTCCACACTGACAGGCAAGAGGGTTTCCAAATATTTTTTTCCTCAAAACCTCAGATTTAAATGACTGCCTCCCCACCCTTTCATATTCTTCAGAAAGGAAGAATATGAAAGGGAAGGTGGATGTCACAAAAGAGAATAAGAGAAAAGCAAGATAATGCAGACGAAGCAAGAACAGGGCAGGATCATCACAATATTGGAGAGGGAGCATTCTTTGTCTGCAACCCATATTGCTCCTCTTAACTTACTTTCCACTTCCAGGAAATCTCGTTGATGGGTAAACATGGACTTGCTTACGGTGCTGATATTTCATTAGTAAAGCAATGCTTCTCACTTCAGTGTGCTTTACCGATGGCCTGTCATTAGTAATAATTGGGCAGGAGAATTTGCTCAACCAATATTTGGTTGATCACATTGGGATGTGGGGGCAGGGCACTGGGGTATATTTGGGTGAGCTTTCCTTCAGGGAAATTGGGACATGTCCTGGGGAAATGGGTGCAATTTGCACAACACACTGTGTGAAATCACTTACTAGTACTCCACCGGTGGATATATGAAATACTAACAAGTCAGCTTCTTTCTGAAGCCCTTTCCCCCTCTGCATCACATTGCTGTTTTGCATCCATCAATTTAGCCTGACACATCATGTACAGTTTCAGCCTTCTTTCTGAAGCCAGAAAAGGCCTATTCATTGCATTGATCCCGTACTTGGTCAGTGTCCTAGTTAGATGAATAAAGGAAGCCCTAAGGAACACTGTCACAGGATTTATATACACCATAGAGAATTAAACCAGATCCTTCTGGATTTTTCTATACTGAATAAATGATCTTTGATGCTGCAGTGCTGTGTCCTTGTGAGCTGCCCAACTGAAGGAAGCCATCTAATTCACAATGAAGTATGTAGCTCTTTAGATGACTGCCAATTATATAACTATTGTATGAGAGCAAAAAGTGCCAGAAAATACCTATTGTAAGCTCTTTGTAGCACAAGGCATACATTAACTGGGGAATGTTTTCCAACTCCTTTATTTTATTTTCAGTTGTTTATTTCTTTCTTTTCTTTCCTTTCTCTAGGCAGTGGAAACCAACCTGGCTTCAAAGGATAGTCACTGGGTCTATGTTAATGAGGTAAGAGAATGAGGCTGCGTAAAAAGGCTCCTTTGCCTATTGTTTCTCTTTCTCCCATCCATTTCACTCTCATCTGCCCACTTGTCTTCCTTTTTTGTATTTAACGATAGACAATAATTGTGGGGAAGGGGGGTTGCAGAAAGTTGAAGGTGTTGTGATAGACCCATCACTTTCAGTGGTTTACATATCAGTTTCTTTGTCATAGCAGCCAACTCCTAAGGGCTGAGGTCCCTTCGGCCTCCACAACAAAATATTTGAGGGGGCTGCCCCCCAAAGTTGATAGGCATCGCTGCGTCTTGTGATCAGTTATGTGGGGTGGGGCTTACCTCCCCCCCAAAAAAATCCCTTGCCCTCTGTCATCTCTGTTTTGCAGGGCTTTGAAGCAGGGAATGGGGCTTGTGCTAGGGTTTAGGTTTGTGCTTCGAGACTCCCGACCATCCCCCAAAAATGAAGACACAGTGACACAGGATTTTAGTATAAGTTATTGGGCAAAATTTAGGCCACAACTTTATTGAATACAGAATGTGAGTGGTATTGTCTTAGGCACTGGGATCATCCAAACTATATCAGACTCCCACCCACATCGCAGAGAATCTGATAAAAGGATGAAACACCACCAGAGGGAACCCCGCCAATGAGAACCGACTCAAGCTCCCCCTGGTGCCCCCGTGGGGTCCTGGTATGGCCCTAGCCCCTACCGCGGGGTTTCAGACAAGACCCAGGCCAACCCCTGATTCCTTTAACGGAATACCCTTGAGCTTGGAGGGGCAGGTGTTGGACGCACCTCCCCTCCCCACACATTGCTGATCCAATGCCTAACCGCCAAACCTTACAAAGTTGTGATGATTGCTACGCAGTATGCGAAAAGCAAATGGCTCTGCTAATCTGCCAGTTGGAAAAATTCCTGCCAGGCCCCCATTGCAAAACAGGCAACCAACAACGTCCATAGCAAGGCCAGCACACCAGATAAAGGGGGGTGGGTGGGCGGGTAATCCGCTGCACGAAGGCAAAGAGGTCCAGCAAACATCGCACAGGGATTAAATAATGTGTTGCGGCCACCCCCCAAGCCAAGCCATTGGCTTTAGGACCAAGTGGCCATGAAACGACCAACCAGAGTGGAGCAGCAGCCCACACCAGGAGATGGGAGATGCCTGGAAGCCCAAGCGCAACGTGTAACCTCCTTGAAGAGGATCCGATTTGTTGGATGGGTGTGTGTAGCAGTCCCGCTGTTCCAAGTGGCGTAAATTAGTATAAAATAAAGACGCAGAGAGCTAGTATTTTTCCTTGGACTGAGGAGCAGCTCTTTCAGACATCTTCTCCTCTCCAGTCCGTCACTTTATTACCCTTTGTTCTCTCCAGCCGCATGGCTGCTTGCCAGTGTCTCATGTTGCCTCATCTGGCCAAGGCTTAAACCCACCCACACCATATAGGGTCATCACTGCCCAGAGGAAACACAACTCCTTTTAAGGTCAATACAATCCCAATACATTGTAAGGCACAGACATGCTGGTCACTGGGTCAGCAAGACACCAGGTGGCACTACAAACCTTTGCCAGGGCTTTCTGGCTCCCACATGCCCTCTTTCTTTATATTTTAAGCATAATCATATATATCAGTACCAATGGCTTTGTCGAGCGCGAGAAGCGACTCTTTTGACACCGGAAGCGGGCCGTGGACTGGAGAACCATGCAGTACATACAGAAATTAAAGAATGAATACATTGTATATAGCAACACAAAATAATGCAAATAACTACTATAATAATCACTATAATCAATAAATGTCGAAGCCAACTTCCATCCGGAAGCTAAGAATGTAAGAATTCTGATTCCATGCTGCATGGTAGGCTTCCTTTCTAGTTTATTAGCCATGCACTGGTATCGTTTCTATAGCACTGAGATTGGTCACTGTATGTTCCTGTAAGAGAACAAGAGCTATTAAACATGAATTTCAATGTATATTGACAGTTTGGATATATGCCCCATGATTCTTTCCCTCTTTAATTTGAAAATAACTGGGGGCAGGCATACATACCCAACATTTAGAAGCATGCAATAAACTAGTAAACTTAATCATATCTTGTACAAAAATATTATTCCTCCATATCTTATGATAATTTTCACCCTTAAAAGTCTTATTCAACAACACTGTTCTTATAGTTCGAGAGTGGCTGAGCTGTGAATACTGCCAGCCAGTGTAGGATTCAGGCAACAACTGCTTGCCAGCCAATAAGGTGAAATATGGTGGTTTCAACTGGACCGTGTCATCTGCTTCTCTTCCTTGTATAATGGTGCAGCAAAAGATGGCAAGGCAAATGGTTAGGAAGCACTTCCGCAGTTGAAGGGACTTGCCATGGCTGCACGCATCGAGCTAGAACCCATAAAGGCTTGTCCTCGACATCCACTGCCACGTACCCTCGTCCCCACGTGATCAGCGGAACAGGTCCATGCCATGCGGGATCAGGCAAGCGTCTGTACACCACCAAGGGGTGGGGGAGTGCCTCCTCCTTCCTAAAATGCAATTCCGCAGGAGTATGGGTCCTAGTATTTGGATATAAAGATGGTTAAACACAAAAAGAACTTGGTGAACAGCTGAAGGGATGAGTGCTGTTCGGCCGCCAAGCTGTTTTAGCAATAGTGTTTTGAACGTCAGGTGCGCCCTTTCCACTATCGCTTGCCCTATGGAGTTAAAGTGTATATCATGAGTTAATTTCACATTCCACAACATACAAATTTCCGAAAATGTTTTAGAAATATATGCTGGACCATTATCAGTTTTGATACGCGTAGGTTTACCCACGACTTAGAAACAGCGGATAGTGTGCTGAGTGACATGCCGAGCTGTTTCCCCCCTCATGGGCGTAGCCCATATGAATCCAGAGTGGGTGTCCACCGTGAGGTGAACCTTGGAGAATGGAGCCAACACAGGTGTGTGTGTGACTTCCATCTGCCAACACGCCAATGCAGACGTGCCCCTAGGATTGACAGCATCAAAAGGAATGGCCAGCTGAGATTTAGAACAAGAAGCACATTGGGAAACTATATCCCTAGCTTGGGCCAAAGGAATAGAAAACTGCTTAGCCAATGCTTTTGCAGGGAGATGAAAGGTGTTATGACCTAGTATAGGATCAGAAAGGAGAGAAAAGGCAGAAATGTTATTCAGAGCTGAATCTGCTCTTGAATTTCCCTCTGCTAAATACCCTGGGTGCGATGTGTGGGAGCGAAGATGTGCAACATAATAAGGAACTCTCTGTGCTGAAGTAAGGCCTACAGGGCAAGAAACAAGGAAAACAAGTCAGAATCCAAAGAAGGAGTTATATAAGATATTGGTAAAATAGCAAAAAGCGATATACATACTGAGTATCCACAATAAGATTGAAAGATTGAGTAGGAAAGGATTGAAAGGCAAGAATCACAGCCGCTAGCTCTGCTCGCTGGGCAGAAGACTGTGGAGAGGTAAATAACCTTTTCCATTTTCCTCCCTCTTCCCATGTCACCCCCCCCCCCTATTTTTCGTTCCATCCGTGAAAAGGGTTAGTGCAGAGGGGAGAGGTGTGAGAGACAAAGGGTTTGTCAAAACATAGGTGACCTGTGTCAGAAATGTCAAACGGTCATCCTTTGGAGGATTAAAATGATGACCTATAAAATCAGCCAAAACAATTTGCACGGCAGCATTTGTGATCAATAAATGCTGCTGTTCAGTCTGTGAAAATGGCAAATAAATTGATGCAACATCAAAACTGCTCAAAGTTATAGCACGTGAACGTCCTTTGATAACAATTGTCTGATGTGGATTCATTTGCTGAATAAATGTTCTTCAAAGGGGTATGAGGTAAATGTAACCATTCTATAATGCAGATAGTCTTCTTCTTGTCCATCTGAGCATATAAATTTCCTGTTGGCAACAATGGTGTAGCAAATACTGCCAGATGCAGCTTGTGTTCAGCACCTCTAGGTGGCGCATGCGGAAAGGTTTCAATGCTTCATTCACAAAATGCTGACAAAGTGTAGGGGAGTTCCGCATGCTGTTGTGGCAGAACAATCCACTGATATCACTGGGTGGATTGCAAATTGTTATATACTGGCAATGTAAAAGCAAACTGTTCCTGTCTGCTGGATCCAGTGGGATGAAAATGATTCAATGTCAAAAGTCAATTGTTCAGAAATAAACTGTTCAGAAACGAGATGGTGCCATTGCTGCGGTTTTTCCTTTTGGTGGAGGCCACTGTTCTACCCACACTGAAGTATCAGTGATCTTGGTTTGCCACGCTGGAAATGTTGTATTGACGGCTACAGGCTTTTCAATTTGGCTACTCACTGCTGTAATCAGCCTGATTTTTCTCATTGCTTGTTTAGCAGCAAGAGCTGTATCCCTCAATAAGATCTGCAGCAGTGTGGCTTGTACTGAAGCCTGAGCAAAAGGCTCACGCCCCATCATAGCATCTATGACCTCTGCGAGGGTAAGATTAGGATTATTCCCTCTGGCTTGTTGCAGTAAAGCAGGAGCATAAGCACCACAGGCAATTTCCCATTCGTGAGCTGATGGGGGTAAAACTGTACGTGCCAAAAGCTTGAAGTCATCTGGAACCAAAAGCTGGGCTTGAATTCCTGCTGGAGCACCAGCAGGTGGCACAATAACAGGGAATGCCATAGTATCCTGAGTTAAGTTACAGGCAAGTACTGCACGTTGCAAAGGGGTAGCTGCTTTTGCTGCTGCTGAAAAAGCAGAGTCATTTCCAGCCAGACCACGGTATTTTTGCAGGATTGGGTCCTCTGGTGAGGAACTGCAGTCTGGAGGTTTGGGATCTGGGGCTGCAGGCAAAGCAAGGGCTGGAACACATGGCAGGATAGCAGACTGAATTAAGGAAGCTGAAGCTTGTGTTGGCAATGCAGCCATGGAGATATTTTTTGGTGATAAAGAACCCATAGCATATCGAACTTTGCACCATGCATTTAAATTCCGAACACCAATGCTGGGATGTCCATGAAAATGTGTTCCAATATTATCCCAATGTTTTAATTCCAAAGTTCCTTCTGCAGGAAACCAGGGGCAATGTTCATCAATTGCCAGAATGAGCTGTATCAAATCTCCCTCAGGAACTTCCAATTTGTTGCAGGAGAGGAGAAATTTTAAGTCTTTTAAAAATTTCTGTTGGGGAGTAGTCAAAGAGCTGCCCATTTTTCTAAAATCAATATTTAAGGGATCGACTAACCTTGGATCCGTAGATGAATAGCGCTTGAAACCTTTGCCAGGCGAGGTAAGTCGATGATATCCACTGCTTGGATCAAAAATCTAGTCTGGCCTCAGACTGTTTGCTTTAATCTTACTTCTTAGCTCTCTTTTAAAAACCTCAGTCGTATCTTTTATTCAGCCTCACACGGGGCACCACTTGTAGCAGTCCCGCTGTTCCAAGTGGCGTAAATTAGTATAAAATAAAGACGCAGAGAGCTAGTATTTTTCCTTGGACTGAGGAGCAGCTCTTTCAGACATCTTCTCCTCTCCAGTCCGTCACTTTATTACCCTTTGTTCTCTCCAGCCGCATGGCTGCTTGCCAGTGTCTCATGTTGCCTCATCTGGCCAAGGCTTAAACCCACCCACACCATATAGGGTCATCACTGCCCAGAGGAAACACAACTCCTTTTAAGGTCAATACAATCCCAATACATTGTAAGGCACAGACATGCTGGTCACTGGGTCAGCAAGACACCAGGTGGCACTACAAACCTTTGCCAGGGCTTTCTGGCTCCCACAGGTGTGTTTCACAGTCCTTTAGCTTCCTGAGCTTTGCGTCTCAATTTGGGTGTTTGCAGATCGGCTCATCAGCTTCACAAGCTTCCTTGGTCCCAAGGCTTGGAAGCTACCCTGAGCTTGGCCCTGCAAGTTAGCATAGACGTTGTGCAGTTTTACAGATCTTTGCAAAGAATAATAAAAAAACCAGACAGATTAGACCCTGTGGAGGCCCCTAGGCAGTCAAAATCTCGGGGGGCCCTTGCAAATGATCTCTTAATATGTTTTTGTAATTCTCTATCAAATCAATATTATTTCGATCCATTGTTGCGGGCCCCTGAAAGGCATGGAGCCCATAGGCTGTTGCCTACTCTGCCTATTTGGTAATCAGGCAGTGGGTGGGAAACAGATGTCATTCACATACTTCTTATCCCTCCCCCTGCTTGTCAAGTGTACCATCTTTGGACAAAAGAATCAAAACTTGTAAACATCCAGCTTTACTGCAGACACCATTGGTGATGGAGACTCTCTCACACTAACTTCTGTTGGCGGGGGGTGGGGGTGGGATAGGACAGGGAGATTGTCTCTCTCCAGCCTGAATAATACTAGAATGCAAATTGTATGGCTCCATTTCCAGACTTCTTCTTTGCTGGCATAAACAGCATGATAAAGATCAAAACAAAGTCCCGAGTGTGCCCGGGAAATGGCAAGGCTTGTCATCCTGTTCTTTCTCATGCTGACCTACTCCACTAGCTGTGCTTGTAGGGAAAAAAGAATTATTCCACATAAACCTCAGAAATGCAGATATATAGCTCTTGGTGGTCTTCTGTAAGCTTGCAGTCTGTTACCATGGACAACCGAGAAAGCACTGAGCTTACATGTAAGGCTGCTGCTCTCCAGTTTGCAGTGTCTGAATGTTACAAAAGATTAGCTCTCTGAGCTTGATGCATTAACATCTTTTCTGTAGAACTGAACTGATTCTATGACTGTTATCCAGTTCTGCATTGAAGCAATGCACGTGTTTGCTTTGTATGCCCTCCCCATTCCACTTAAAGGATAATCGAGCTTTATTTATGTTTTGTATATCAATACTGGGGGCGGGGGGAGAATGTCCCTAAGCTGTATTTTATAGAGGCCCATATTGAAAGTCTGCGCACTGAGAAATGTCTCATAATATAAGCATGGCGGTGGGGGTAGGGAGAGAAAATTTCCTATGTGATCATTTATAAATTTCTGGCCACTTAGTGGAAGCTGCATTATTATAAACATTTGTAAATCTTAATAAATGTATGTTCTTTATGTGCTTAAGGCTGGTAAAATATTTAAATAAAGAGAGCTGTGTTATCTGTTGTTTTGTACTAATGCATTATATAGGGGACATCAAGTTTAAGTACAGACTTCTTTGTTCACGTTTCATACCATCCTTTGCCTCTCACTAATCATGCGGAGGAAGGCAGCCATATATGTTAACAGGAACTATAAATTGCTTTTGTCTGGTTAGCGGTAATGCATGGAAATTAAAAGGGGTAGTGGGTATAAAATTGCTACCTCCAAAAAGCCATTATGAATCTTCTCCAGTCCCTGTGATGTTTATGGAACTCGTTCTTTTTTGCTGTAATAGCTTCGTAAAAAAAAATCACCACGAGAAACGCACAGAGGAAATCAGTGTTTATATTCACATAAATACAATGCACTGTCTACTCTGTACAGGGTTTATAGGAGGATGTTGTTGTTGCTGTTGTTGTTGAGGTGCTGAAATTCACTACCCCCAATTAAAACCGTGTAATATGATGCATAATTTTTCGCCTCTCTTCTGCCAAAATAAGACTCCCGTGGGCTTACAAATATGTACATCATTTATTAAATGCCACAAAATATGGACCCTCTTCCACTGACAGAGTACCGATAGGAGAAGCATTTGCAGGATGCAGATTTAAAGGTATCAATCAGAAAGTTCATGAGACAAGAACAAATTAGAATCCCTACATAGCGTGATAAAATCCCGGGGACAGGGTTATGATGGGTTACAAAGTGCAAATAGGTACATAAATATAATCCAGTGAAGAACTATCAATGTGCAAGCTTATATAGACTCTATAAAATTCAATTGAGTTAAAACAGACAACTATACATTCTCTCAAATGTCTAGAATCTGAGAGTTTGAACAGAGTAAATGTGTACTCAGAGAAACAGAGAAGCACTTGGTATGCTGTCTAGCTACTGAGGACTGGTGGGTGGGTGGCTTCTCATTTTGAACTTCTGTATGGATTGGAAGGAATTAACCGTGTAAAAACCTTCTGTCCTACTTCCATAAGAGGACTTGCTCTTTGGAGTTTGATTCAAATTTGAGATACTCAGGCATGCATTTTTGCAGCATGTAAAGTATATGCACTGTTAATGGAGCATGTCTTTTTCGGTCCATAGCTGACTGTTTTCTTCTGCCATTGTAAATTATGCCTATGGGATGTGGTGGCCATTGCCTAGGAACCAGGGCCCAGATTGAAGCATAATCCACCCCTACCAAGTAAAGGAATACAAACATCCAACAATAACCTTAGGTTGAAAGATACATGGCTTTTGGCTAGTCTGTTAGTGTCCCTCATAATTCCTCAAATGTTTTGTCTGAAAGGAACCTTTCCATTTGGTTCAAAGAGCAATACAGTCGTACCTTGCTTCTTGAACAGAATGCGCTCCCAAAACCATTCGAAAACCAAGGCGCAGCTTCCGATTGGCTGCAGGAGCATCCTTCAGCCAATCGGAAGCCGCGGAAGCCACGCCGGACTTTTGGCTTCCGGAAATCAATCAAAAACCAGAACACTCACTTCCGGGTTTCAATCATTCAGGAGCCGATTTGTTCAGGAGCCAAGGCATTTGAGATCCAAGGTTTGACTGTAATTCAGTGGGAATTGAAGTTATATTCCAATTTTTATTTTAAAAAGGAACAAGCCACTCTCAACTTGTGTTATGCCTGGATTATCTGCATTTCAGAAGGGATGATCAGGATGCAAGTCACAGAGCTGCAGGGTTAATATTTATCAGAATGTACAAGAAAATTAAAGGAGAGGAAGGACAAATGAAAGGATATGTGATCTGCTTAGCATAAAAGGCTTTAAGAACAAGGAAGAATGTGGAGGAAAGCAAGCATCTCTTTGACAGCTGTGGGCTGTAAGCAGTTTGACCACTCAGAAATGTGACAGCACAAGTCCCTGCAGGATCAAGACCACCATCATTCAAATTCCAGGAGAGATCCCACAGGAGGACCTAGACAGGATCACGAAATCCAGTCCAAGCTGACAAACTATAAGGAATGCAGTCCAAATAACAAAGCTGATTCCAGGCGAGAATCAGATACAAGGAGCTTACTTGAAGCAGGCACAAACTGGAATGTCGAAGGGCAAGGAGGCAGATAGTCAGGGCAGATATATGACAGTATTGAAAACTAGATACCACCCAGCCCTTGTGTGTTTGTGTGTGTGGTGTGTGTGTGTGTGTGTGTGTGTGTGTGTGTGAGAGAGAGAGAGAGAGAGAGAGAGAGAGAGAGAGAGAGCTCTTAACATTCATGTCACAGCCTGGTACTTGATCTTTGTGTTTTATTAAGCAAAAGAAAAACCTTAAGCATGGTGGCGAGATTTGCAGCGACATATTTTATCCACGTACGTTAGTTTTGCATGTGTGAGTAAACTGAGTACAAATATGACACGAACATTTTCCCATGATTAATTCATGGCACAGCCCTCTCAAGTTAATAAAAATGTAAAAGTAGCCCTCAGAGCAATTTCAGTTGTGCATTCTTGCCCTGTGATTTTATATAGGGTGCCCACACTTCAAGATGACCTGTTTATTCTACTATGCCCTAATATTAACTATCCTGTGCAAATTCTCCCTGATGCCTAGGGCAAGGGAGAAGCTTTAGGAAATGGAGTTGGACTCAGACTACCTGTGGCAGCGCTCTACCGATTGGCGAGTGGGGAGAGAGGCCATTTTTGCCCATTCTCACTCATTTTAGCCCTCTGTGCCCTTCAAATACTGCTCCAGGTGATCAGGGGACCCTCCAGAATACATGGGAGATGGCACTGGGGACTGCTAGATTCAACATCTGTGAATGGAACGAGCCCTTCCATTGATGGAAAGGCAACTCTGGATCCATCCCAGGGTGTGTGAACTCCCATTTTAGATTCGTAGAGAAGAAATGTAAAAACTGGAAGGACTTGCACTTCCTGTTGTTTCTTAGATTTTCTATAAGTGCTCTAAGTGAGCTACACATCAAGCCCTGGCCTGTAATTAGCTAATTCTGGAAGTCAACTTCCTCCTTGCTGTATCTCCCTGTCGATGCAACTTCCATTAGCTGCAGTCAGTGTTTCCAGACATAAATTGGTTATAATGATATTTTCTCCCCTTTGTTTTGATGGGAAGATAAAGTGCAGCCCCATTGCTGTCACCTGAAATGCCACAAAACAGATTTAATTACAAGTTGCTAAACTAAGTTGGAGAGCTGAAGGTTAGAGTTGCTACTTGACTTTGAGGCTTTCATTTGTGGCTATTCACGTTAATGACTTTCAGTCAATTCAGATTAACACACATCCAATAAGTTTCAAAGGGTAGCGCTTATTACCTCACCACAAGCTATCATTACCATTCTTTTGTTTCTTTTATCTGTCAAACACATTGCCAGAGGAAAGAATGTCATGCTTTATTCATGTTGTAAATTCTCTGTATGAGATCCCAGAAATATTTGAGGATGTTTGTTCTTTTCCTGTTACTGTGAGATTAGATCAGAGTTTCTATAGTACGGTAGTGATAGGAAAACACTTACTTTGGTACTTCACATTGGCTTACTGTGCAGAAACATCCAAGAGCGTCTTCTCAGCATATCTCGGTAAAACTAAGTTGAACAAAAAAAGGTGTGCAACAAGATGTTCTTTTGAAATGAACACATGTGAGAAACAGTCCCAATGGACTGCAAGCGGATAAAACACTCATTTTTAAAAACTCAAGTTTACTTTCCAAGACCACCTGCCGCCTACAGATCTGTCTGTTGTAAATGTTAATTCGCAGTTGATCAGGTGTAAACACTGATTTCCTTGTAATTAGGCAGATTTTTAAAAATCTTAAATTATTTTCAATAAAAATGGAGAGTGGTATACATTTCTTCACCTGCTTTTCCTCCTGGATCTGTACCTGTCTCACCTACCTCTCCCACACAGCCCTGAAGGGGCGTCTGCCAAGGAACATAGCTCCCAGGCCAAAAAAAGGGTTCTCGCCCTTGCCCACAATTAATATAGACATTTCCACTGTGGGTGTCATGAGTATTCTTATCCCACGTTATGCTGCCATGTGATGTGACTATTGGCAAAACCTATTTGGAGTTTCGAAACCTTCTGACTAGTTGCAGGACCTTAGCCAGACCTAGCAGAGTACACGCAGAATCCACGGAAGCAATTGGCGACTTGGCTGCAGACAGGATAGACAAAGCAGGAACCAGGAACTTGTAGTTAGGTGTTTATTATATACAGTGGACTATTTACAGGAATAGAACACGGATCTTTTGCTAGCTCTCTCTGACACGACTGACAACTCCTACACTCACACAGAACTCTGGACTCACGAACCTTGGAACTAACACATTCCAGTTAGTAGGCCATTAATTATCACTCCCTTGAGAGAGCTTGACCAATCAGGGAGCAGTCTCCATGTCTCTGTTATCACCAGGCAGACTTACCCCTTCCGGCTGTCTGCCAAACCTTAATTGACTCTGTGTGAGTAGCTGCACGTACACAGTTTCCCAACAGTGACACTAGGCCACCATC
The DNA here is from genome assembly GCF_027172205.1 of Podarcis raffonei. Lineage (NCBI taxonomy): Eukaryota > Metazoa > Chordata > Lepidosauria > Squamata > Lacertidae > Podarcis > Podarcis raffonei. The sequence goes on from NC_070606.1 coordinate 26,054,328, forward strand.
ATGTACATTGAGGTACATGTATCAGAACCAATTTGTAATGTGTGGATTGACACTGAAGCCTCTTTGTCTTGAAGCCTGGGACCATACACAAACTTCCCCGGAAATACTAAACTCAGTAGAACTTGCTTTCAAGTAAATGTGTCTAGGATGTGGCTGCATGATTATTTTTGTCCATTCCTGGTCTGTTTAATTTTCTTTCCCTCCGACTTCCAATGGATCCTTGATTTAATGTCCTCTACTATCTCTGCCCAATTCTGCAGAGCACCTGCTCTTCTGTTTTTGACTGTCAGAGGCCATGCTACCCATTCAGTGCATGATGGATGATTATTTACTTTGCTGTCTCTGCCGTAGTCTAGACTTCCTTACTTTCCATTTTCACCTCATGACCTCATTCATTGTTTGTGCTGGTGGCTTTATTTCTCACTTGTCTGATGTCATTCTTAGCTAATAAATCTATTGGTAGCTATGTTCTTCCTCCAAAACTCAAGTGATTTAGATTATTTGCATCTGGGATGTATCTTATGTAAATCTTCAGCTGTTACTGCTTCTCTCTATAAATAATCCGTTACTTAAAGTTAGTTCTCATTGAAATAAATGAGACTTGTCATGTCTAACTAGTCCCAGTGGTTTCAAGTAAGTTAAACTTAGTTTGGATACAGTCCATAGTTAATATTGATGGAAATGGAGCAGGAAAGACCATTAACAACTAAGATGATGTTGTCTTGATAATAAGGTACAGAACTTAAAATATCATAATCAACATTGTTTACTGAATATAATATTTGGGATATTCTTTGGCAGAAGAAAGCTTCAGTCTACTTTTTGTTTCCAATGGTGGCTGGGTATGAAAATGTTCCCCATACCCTATATCAGTCTTCAGGTACTTTCTTCTGCATGCCTTTTTCAGTTTTCTGAGTGGGGTGGGAATAGCTTAACCATTTTTTTCTACAGAGAGAAAGTGTCAGGGACTCGCAGGGCTCTGAGGAGCAGGTGGAAGAGGCAGCAGGGCCAGAGGCTGATGCAGGGGAAGCAAGTAGCTTCCAAGCACAATTCAAAGTGTTGGTGCTGACCTTTAAAGCCCTAAACGGCCTCGGTCCAGTATATCTGAAGGAGCTTATCCACCCCATCATTCTGCCCGGACACTGAGGTCCAGCGCCGAGGGCCTTCTGGTGGTTTCCTCGCTACGAAAAGCCAAGTTACAGGGAACCAGGCAGAGGGCCTTCTCTAACCCTGTGGAACGCCCTCCCACCAGATGTCAAAGAGAACAACAACTACCAGACTTTTTAGAAGACATCTCAAGGCAGCCCTGTTTAGGGAAGCTTTTAATGTCTGATGCATTACTGTATTTTAATGTTTTGTTGGAGGCCGCCCAGAGTGGGTGGGGAGGCCCAGCCAGATGGGCGGGGTATAAATTATTATTATTATTATTATTATTATTATTTATTATTTATTATTTAATTAGGTTTTGTGCCTCCCATAGGACAGGAGCCATAGCTGGAGGATGAGGAGGGGTCTGAGTAGTCAGAGACGGTGGAGGAAGGACAGGCAATGCCTGAAGGGAGAGGGTTGGCAAAACCCACCCTGTCCCTTCCCCCACTGCTCCCTAGGATCTGGCGGAAGGGGGGGCGGTTTAAAGAGCCAGGCACACCAACAACTTCAATCTAGGAGAAGTCACAGGTTGCTTGTACTTGTGCCATCAGACTAGAGCACTTAAGTTGGCATGTTGGCATGGTCCCCTGTTGCTCCAACAGTCTGGCCTGGGGCACAAGCCTGGGGAGGGGTGGCATCTGCCTAGCCATTGTAAGTTCATACTTTGGCAATAAAGAACTAAACTACTGGCTGTTTGTACTCCTTGATCTGGATATGCTCAAGACAGTAAGAGGCAACAATTAATATCATTTCCTAATAATCTCGGAGAACAGATGTACCATTTTTCAGCTTCCTGAGCCCCGTGGAAGTATTGCAGGGCCAACTCAAGGCAGTTTTTTCTGAGCAGTTAGAGGATACAGTAAGAGTAGGATGCTGTGGAAGCCATGGGTGGGCCCAGTGAAGGAGGGATGCCAGCTAATGACACAGTGGCAACAGGATCATTCCTCCTCCCCTTGGATCCAGCCCCTCCCATGGATCTGGGGCGGGGGGGGGGACTGAATAAGGAGATGGCGGCTCAGAATAATGGTCTCGCTGAGGTTGCGTAACATCATGCTTATGTCTGAGCAGGCCAAGCAAAATGCCCAGACCTAGCCACAGTGCCAGGAACTCCAGCTGGCACTGTCAATGTGTTTGTTCCCTCCCATGCAAATTGCTGGTGCTAGCTGCTTTTTTTCCTCCATGAGTCATTGAGTGAAGCCCCATACTTGTTTGCAGTGCTTTTTCCCCCTAAAAAAAATGTTTAGGGGTACTCTCATTTTCCTACTCATATTGAAATACTGTCCCTCAATGAGGCCAAACTTAGATTTTTTTTGGTAAAAAAATTATTTAATCATTTTTTCAATACAAATAACAACCGCAAAAGACACATACAACAAAAACCATAATAACACAATTTGACAATTCAGATTTGAATACACTGATATACCTGTGACTACACCTTTTTAGCAATATTTTCCCACCTCTCTCTCCTCCCCCTACTTCCCACCACTATCTGCCTTATTGCTTAAATATTCCTTCCAGATTTCTTCATATTTATCCATTCTTAATTTGCATTGACATGCAATTCATTCGTATGTACCTAATCTGTCCATATTATCAATCCATGTGCTCAATGGAATCTTTTTGCGGTTCTTCTAATTCATCAAAACAAGTTTTTTTTGCTTCTAATATAGCAATGGTACATCCATTTATTATTATTTTTTTACCCCTTGTAATCTCCCAGGTCAAATTTAGATTCACAAAATGTTTAGGGGTATGCGTACCCCTGCATCCTCCCAGAAAAAAAAGCACTGCTTGTTTTCATACCTAGAACTGCACCAACCATGACTCCACATTGCTGCTCTTCTATAAACCAAAATATGCAAGTAAGGGAAATCCATTTCACATTTTTAAAGCACCAGCCCTGCTGTAAATACTACATATAAGTCTACAGATTTTTCATCAACCTCATGATCCTCATGCCTATTAAAGTTTAATCTTCAGATTTTTCTCAGGGACATTTTTTTTCATGGAACTCTTTTTGGTTTGGTAAATTATTAATGTCATTAAAATTTATAATTTTCCCTCATTACCTCTAGGAAAATAGGAGTTTTTAATGTGAAACATAATTGTCTCATTTTGCAATTTGTGTTATGATAACTGAAGGCAGCTAAAGGAGATTTAAATATTTCCCCTGAGCAAAATAGCTAGGTATTGCAAACACAATAATTGATGTTCTTTGTCTGCAAATAAATAAATACACAAATGGATTGAGTACTGGGAGCCTGAGATGCTTTAAAATAATCTTTGGGTTTAACTTCCTGAATGTTCAGGAAGATTAAATTTTCAGTATGTAGTTTTGGGGGCTGAAATGGTGGTGGTGGTAGAACGTTTTTCCCCAGAGGCCTCCAGAGAGCATTAGCTGCCTGTGGGATACTGCCTCTTACAGAAGCTAACAAGCAAAGCAAGAAGTAGCTTCCACTGACATAGGTGCTGCCCCTTCCATTCCCAGACCATAGGTTATTGCACTAAGATCACTACATCTCATCTATGCCTTAGAAGGGGAATGTGGGGTTAACAGAAGTTCTTAGAGAGTTAGCAAAGTTAACGGACAAACTGCAAGAAAAGGACAATAGGGACTTTGAAAAAGAATGGGAACCTTTTACAATGTATTTGCAGAAACAAAAAAAGTGGACTCGTTGGCAGGATTTAAATAAACGTTTACAACTTTATTTACACAAAACAATAAATATGGCAATGTGATAACATGGTATTGTATACAAACAGCAGAATGTATCATTTGATGTAATAAACCAAAAATGGAAGCTGAGGGAAGTCAACAGGGAGGGGGGAATTGAAAAATGAATATTTAGAATTGATATTGGAAATTTGTTTTGAAAATGTATAATCAATAAACAACAACAAACAGAAGTTCTTATAGACTACATTCTGTCTCCCCCATCTAGCATATTTTTAGATGTGTGAGCTACTTAGATGTGGTTCTGTCTGTTTGCCTCAATCTCTTCCCCACACCCCGGAGTTTTAAGAACAACACTGAAGCTCAAACACTTCCCATTGTTAATACAGGCAACCCCCATTTACGTGTGTTCAGTATGTATGCAATCGTGCACACGCGCATCATGATGAACCCTGAAAGTGATCAGAAAATGTCACAGGAGGGGTAGGGGGTGTTTGCAGTCTTTTCCAGTGGTGTCTCAAATATACACAATTTCACTTAAATGTGTGGTGCCTTGGAATGTAATCCCCTTATAAACTGGAAGTTGCCTGTATAACCAAATGTGGAAATAGTTTCTTACTTATGCAGCCTCCCCTCCCCCCCCCCAGCAACTATTTAAATAAATACTCTATATGGGAAATTGGTAGCTTTCGAATCATCGTGTGTTTTCGGTCGTAAGTTGTGAAAATTATGTCAGCTTCTCATAATACGTTTGCCACCGAGGCGTTTCCCCTGGCCACAAGAGTAAGCAAATAATGAGACTATTAAGTACAGCTATGCTTGATCAGACCAAAAAGCAGTGCTTTGCACGTACCGTTGGGTTTAATATCGCTTGTGTTCATCGGTATGATCTTGATTGGATGTAATTGACTTTAAAAGAAGAAGGGCTGATGCAAAAGAGACACACTCTTGCCTGAAACCCCAGAAAAAAATCTTGAGTAATGTCATTCCGGGCACCAAGAATCTCGCTCCCTACACAGATTAAGTTGCATAAAGTAAGCGACACTGTTGTGCCACAAGCACAAGTGGAGGGCAGGACAAAACAAGGTGACTCATGTCAAATGTGTTTTCCTATCCCTTCCGAAATTGCCAATTTAATCAGATGGAATATTCTCAGAAAGCATGGATGCTCTGACAATATCCTATGGCACCTGTCATTTAGAAAGCGAGGGGGGGAATCTTCCTGGATTTATTTTCTTTAGTTCCAAGAAAAAGCCATAAGTGCTTTTAAATGAGCCGTTATTTAGCTAGTAACCTTCGGATTAATACCTTGGTCTGAAATCTGTCCTCCATCATCATCATCATATTATGGCACAGGATAGAAAACACTACAAAGAATAGGTTCAGATTATACTTATCACACAAATTTGATAAGCTGTGCTTATTTACTAGTACATTAATACATGATGTAAGAATGCCATTTAGTGATGATCCTGATTATTCCCCAGGAACATCTATATTTCTGGCCACTTGATAGGCTCTGTGTAACGAGTGGTGGTTTTTATGGTTGATTTAATTGTCTTATATTTTAGGGCATGCATGCCATAAGTGCAAGCTCCTTTGATTAAAAAGTGCCTGTTTATTCTGTTGATACATTTGCTATAGCTATTATGAGAAAATATACAGCAATCCAACAAATGTTTTAAATTGAAGTTTCAATTTGTGACAAATGGTGGGATTATATTGTACGTTGCTTTAGGATGCCCCATGGGAAGTGATTCATAAATGAAATTAACAGCCACCACAACAAAACAACCACAACTGTCTTCACATGATAAGTCTGAATGAGGAAGAAAAATGCCGTAGAAGCATAAATTTCCTCCATTTTAATTATTCTACCTATTTCCTTATTACACTTAGACTTCACTATTCCCTTGTGAAGCCTGAGAAAAATATTTGAAGCTATTAATAAGTAGTTCCTCATCCAGACACTGACCAAATTTATCCACACCTGTTCACCCTGCCACTTTCCCGGGGGGAAATTGATGGTTTAGAGCTGAAATTGATGACTTAACACAATTGGGTTTTCTGCAGATTGTAGTTTGTTCCGATTTAGCACTAAAGAGCAGCCTTCCCAGGGAAATGCAGTGGGGCAAAGGCAAAGTCACTCAGACCCATGCCTAGAAAGGATGGGGCAAGCGCAAAGCTGCTTGGAGCCATGCTTTCTAGGCACAGAATGTTCAGTGTAGATGAGGCCAGAGATTAGCTAAGTTTTCACTAGGTAAGTTCTCTCCGTCTCAGTTATTTTCTGTTTTTTAAAAAATGTCCTCAGAAATATATAGGTGCTGGACTTCAATAACTAAAAGATTCATTCAAAGTACAATTTATCATGGAAGTGGTTTCTAATGAATTCGTTTCTTTCCTCACAGGAAATCAGCGACAATGAAATTTTGGAACTGGTGCACAGTGCTCTCGGGAGGATGACCGTCATACGGCAGATCTTCCCTCTGTCAAGAGAGAACAATCAACGATGCATGAGGAACAACCACCGGATATCTTCGCTCCTCTGCGACCCACAAGAAGGTTATCTTCAAATGCTTCAGGTCAGTAGCATATCTGTTGAATAAGAGGGCCCATCCCTTCTCTTTCCCCTGGGAGGAGGTTGTGACCTGTGACTTTACTAGGAAAGTTTCACAGGAGTAATAGAACAGGAGAAATGCAAATGGAAGGACTTAGGTCTCAGTGTGTTCCACATACAGGATGTAAATGGCTGTTGACCAACCCAATTATCTCCTTCCCCTAGTTTCCAAATGCTTTAGATCTAATTTTATTGGCAGCCCATTGCACTGACTCCTGTCAAATCCTCTTGGGATGCTATTTTATGTAAAAAGTATGTTATGCTCTATTGCCATGTATTAAGCAATTTCATGTATTGACTAGGGAAGTTGAACATGGAAATTTTGACAAGAGCTCTGCTGAAATGACTTAGGTACCTGGTTTTTGCAGTCCTTGGCATGTGTTGAAATTTGCAATTTTTGACGCTTGAGGATATTCTTGTGTGGTTTGGTTATGTGAATATAGATAAGCGCCACAACCCTAGAAAGAGCTAAGCGCTCCTAAGCTCATTCAGAATTTCTGACCCAATATCCTTTTAAAATCAAATAAGACTAAACAAACTGTCATAGCCAGGAATGTGAGAATTGTATTCAAAATGTCCTCACAGGTACATTGGATTCATGTTTATACATTATCCCATACATAGAAGCAAGCAGGAAGCTCAAATTGTGGGGAAAGGAAAGAGAATAGGACTTTTCGTTGATTGTAAGGAAGTCATAGGAAGATGCTACATCAATAGTCCACTAGACTCAGGAAAATGTCAGGTACTAGGCCGCCAAGTCAATTGCAGTCTTTTTGAAAAGGAAAAATGAACATGGCATTCTTCACTGGACTTGCTTAAAAAGATCTAGTTCCAAGAGATAATTACATGCTGGAAAGATGATTTTCCCAAGGCCATCCTCCTTGGTAATTGTTCACCTCACTTTAGTTGGAGGGGACATCCAGAACAGGGCCTCTGAAGAGGATGTTAAGCTTTGGGTATGTGCACATCTGATGTAGTGATGTCTGTCAACTTGAACAGCATTAATAGCTACGAGTGGCTAGTGGTCATGCTGCCTCCAAGATCAGAGGCAATTTGCTTCCAAGTGCTAGTAGATGAGGAACACTAATGCGAGAGTATAGTGGTACCTCAAGTTAAGAACTTAATTTGTTCTGGAGGTCCGTTCTTAACCTGGAACTTTTCTTAACCTGAGGTACCACTTTAGCTAATGGGGCCTCCTGCTGCCGCCACACAATTTCTGTTTTCATCCTGAAGCAAAGTTCTTAACCCAAGGTACTATTTCTGGGTTAGCGGAGTCTGTAACCTGAAGCATCCATAACCTGAAGCATCTGTAACCCAAGCTACCACTGTACTATTGTCCCAATCTCCTGTTGGTGGACTTCCTATACACACCAGGTTGACCGCCATGGATTCTGGGCTAGAAAAGCTTTTTGGTGTGACCCAGTGGGGCTCTTAAGTTACTTCCCCACCCCACCTCATTGCTGGAGCCAAAGCACCTCCTCTTGGGCCATTGGAGATTCTGCACCAGCTCAGTCTTCCTGTTCCCAGTTGCAACTGAAGCAGTAGAACAGGAGTGATGATTATATTAACTGCTCCCCCTGCCAGACCTCAGATGTTGCTTAGAATGTTAATGGTAAAACATTTACTGCTTTCTCTGCCAGATTGGAAAGAGTGTTTCGGTGTTGTTGTTTCCTTTTGAAATGTCCAGTAGTCATCAAATCAAGTTAATATGTAGTAATAAATAATACGTGGACCCCTTTCTTATTAGCTGTTGCTGGCTCTGTTTTGCTATAGTAAGCAAGCAGATTTCTGCCATCTTCTTAGGGTAGTATTTATTGGGGCAAATAAATGCAACTACTTAGAATATAAGCCAATAAAGAAAAAATGTTTAGGTCACAGCATATTAACTTTAATCTGATAGAATTAGCTAAAATTCTGCCGGAGCTACTTGGTTCTGAATGTCCTCGTGAACAGCACCCAAAGGTTTTCTTTATTGGTGACAAACCTTGTAAAGCTCTGTCTGACAAGCCTAGTAAAACTGTCCATAAAACTCAGACAGTGGAGCACATCGCTCCTAAATTGTGTGTGCCTTGACTGTGCAGTGCCTACCTTATTCCATCAGATCTCTTGCCAGCATTGTCTTCTGGCCCTCATTTGAGCCATGAAGCCAAATGTTTAAATAAATTTAGGTTTTGTTTGTTCCAAATCTCTCAAGTGGGAGGATTTTGATGGAAGGTCTTGACGGTAAATGTATGGGATGGCAGAGAATGAGTTTGGGAGGCATGTTACTACTTTCTGAATTGTGGTAGAAGCCCTGCTTCATCACACACAGAGACCCTGCCATGGCAACCTGCCACACACTGGTTTATGTTCGAGTAGCACTTTTCTATGAGTTGCAGATGTTTCTGGGGTGTGCTCGCACTTTGATCATTTTACCCTATTGCTCTTTACGCTACACATTTCTGCCCTGCTGACCTTCTCATCCCTGTTAAACTTTAGGCCTTGGGATCCAGATTGGCTTTGCTTTGCAGACCTTTGATCTGGCTAGAACAACGTGTGTGGGACAGCAGCAGCATGCATTGGTTTAAATGCCTAAAGAGAACCTACAAGTATATGCACATGGGTTCTCTTCTGACATTTAAGCAAGTGCACACGAGTTAGGTGAAGAGTCTTCTGTCAAGACAAAGCTTGCCTTTATGTGCATTTATTCCACCCATATTCAAAATCTGTCAAGGTCTTTCACTGGGGCAGTGGCACACCTCAGGGTAGACAATTACATTTCCACACTGTACTAATTTATTAACCTACCTCTAACCCAAGCTATATCAATTTTTTTAAAAAAAATGTGGGTTTTTTGGGGGGGAGCTATTGGGTTGTTGTTTTTATTTTGATTAAGTATTTCGTGGTTTTATATTTTGATTTTATTCTGTGAACCTCCCTGGGACCTCCAGGTATAGGGCAGAATATAAATAAATAAATATCAGTTGATCTCAGGGCAAGATACAGCAATCAAACCAAAAAAACATGAAGCATAACCAATAATAGTCATGTTCAGCATAAAATCTTAAATGCTGAGCACCAGCAAACATCACAAGCAAGTCAAATTCTAAGCTATTCTCACCATAGGCCAAATGCCTGAGTAAAAAGCCAGGTTTTAATTTGGTGTGGAGGAGAGTTCTCTCCCACCTCACCAGATCTTAACTTTAAGGCAGGAATATGTAGTGAGAGGTGCTCTCTCAAGTATCATGGTCCCAATCCATTCTGGGTTCTAAACATTATGACAAACACTGTGAAAGTGGGGAGGAAGCATATTGGCAGCCAGTTCAATTCCTTTAGGATTGGTGTTGAACTGCAAACTCACTTCCACCTTTTGCACTATCTGCAAGTTGCATGTCATTGTCAAGGGCAGCCCCAAGCAGAGTGCATTGCAGTAGTCTAACTGGGAGCTTATATGGAGCATGGACTGCTGTGGCCAGGCTCTCTTTCTCCAGGAACAGTTGTAGCTGGTGGGCCAGCAAAAAGCACCATGAACCACTGAAACTACTTGAACTCTGAGTGACGACTCTAGGAGCAGTCTCAGACTGTGTGCCTGTTCCTCTAGGGGGAGGCAACTAGCTAAGTCTAGAGCAAGTCTGTTAACTCAATTCCTGAATATGCACTGCATGCTAGGAAAATGGTTGTCCCATTCTTCCCTCTATTGAACAACATATATGAGCTATTAAACACTAACCAACACTTTCTGGCTGAGGGCCCTCAACTGTTTATCCTGAACCTGGGAGTCAATTGCAGCATCTCTTGCACACTTGAACTGGAAATACGTGTCACGTTAACATTGCTTCCCACAATGGAGACTAATCTCTTCTTAATGGGACAATTGACCTTTAAGTTCAGACGTCTTGCCATCATTGGAAGTCACCAGTGGTGTGACCTGGAGGCAAGAAGAAGCACACAGTGTTGCACTGTTAGAATGCGAGTAAGTTGTCCTAGACAGAATAAAGGTAATATGCTGTTGTGAGCACAGATTTTCAAAATGACTCCTGCTCTATTATTAGTTGTGCTGTGTGATGCAGATCATCCATTACCCCCGAAATAATATATTTACCAGCTAAGGTGTAGGGTTTCTGTTATTACTGAAAAATAATTTCACAGCTCTGTGCTTCTGGGGTTGTTTTTTTAAAAAAAATGTTATTTCTATTCACATTTTGTGTGTGCTTGCAGGAACTGATTTACCTAAACTCAGTTTGTTCTTTGGAGTTTTTATATTTAAAATATGGGATGAAAGGATCTGAGGCAGCTGACGTTACTCCATCTAAACCCAAAATATATAAAAAGCATTTATAGTACCCTGGGGGATTGAAGTAGTTAAACACACATGCTATGAGCTGAGTTACAAGTCCTTAGTTCAAACATAATCTTAGCCATGAAGTCATAGACATCTGATTTGTCACTTTGAGAACAGGTTGCTGGATTAGATGGGCCATTGCCTGATCTGGCTCTTTAAATGTTCATTGAGTGCCCTTACATAAGCCAATAGCTTCAGACCTTATTCACCCTGAGCTGTAATATGACCTACTTTACAGGTTTGTTGTAGATGTAAGGTTATTTTGAACTTCAGTCTGCAGAGCCAACAACAGCAACAAAACATTCTTGATGTACAAGATATTAACAAGCTTGAGGTGCAGTACCCCATAGACCAAAGGCGGAACAGAAGTCTCCCAGTGCCACTGATTGGGTTTGTCTTTTCAGAAAGACCCAGAGCCAATTAAAAATGGTGGCAATCCAATAAGATGATCTAGGAGGAAACCATGCTCAATGGTACTGAAAGCTGCCAAGAGGTCCAGAAGAACAAGCAGGGTTACATTCAACCCATCCATTCCCTGGTGTAGTCATCCACCAGGGTGATCAAGACTGTTTCCATCCAATAGCCAGGCCAGAAACCAGATTGCAATGGATCTAAGTAATTACTTTCCTTTAAGACTGCCTGGAATTGAAATGCCACCACTCTTTCAACGTTACTGAAGAATGAAATATTTGATACCGGATAGTAATTGCTGCCCTTTTCAAAAGCGCCAGCACAGCCTTTTGCCGATGCTCTGCTCTTCTCCTTGACTTCAGCATTGCAGAATTGCACTATGCAGGGATTTGGAAGGACTGATGTTTCAATAGCACCAGGGGGTCATATCTGTATCAGTCACTACTATGGCTACTGCCTGCCCAAGCAGTTCCTGATGTTTATAAGAGCAGTCTGTTAGTTTGATCTTGACTGCTGTAGTCCATTCTGAATATCTCTTAAGGAATAGGGAAAGAATATATTTCTCCTACTCCACCATGTTAGATCTTAGTTAACATTAGAAGTAATATTGCTGTATGTACAGCCCCTCTGAGAACCTTTCATCAAAGTCAATAGTCCATGGATTGATTCTGGAGATAATTCTGGGGTCTTTGGAACGTATGTTAGTATAGTGGAACCTTGGTTCTCGAGCGGCTTAGTTGACGAACGAATCGGCTCCCGAATGCCAAAAACCCAGAAGTAAGTGTTTCAGTTTTCGAATGTTTTTCAGAAGCCGAACGTCTAACGTGGCTTCTGCTTGAGTGCAGGAAGCTCCTGCAGCCATTCGGAAGCCACGCCTTGGTTTTTTTAATGTTTCGGAAGTTGAACGGACTTCCAGAGAGGATTACAGTGGTACCTCGGGTTAAGTACTTAATTCATTCCGGAGGTCCGTTCTTAACCTGAAACTGTTCTTAACCTGAAGCACCACTTTAGCTAATGGGGCCTCCTGCTGCTGCCGTGCCGCTGGAGCACGATTTCTGTTCTCATCCTGAAGCAAAGTTCTTAACCTGAAGCACTATTTCTGGGTTAGCGGAGTCCGTAACCTGAAGCATATGTAACCTGAAGTGTATGTAACCCAAGGTACAACTGAACATTCAAGAACCAGTGTACCACTGTATCTTTTGGTTTTCCCTCTCTGTGTGTGTGCGTGTGTGTGTGTGTGTGATTCTTTACTGGAACAGTGTAGAAGCTGCTTCCCTATAGAATTGCTTCTTGCCACTCCACTAACTTATTTAAAGAGAATTCACATAGGTTGGCTAAATGGCCTGACCTTTTTTAAATGACAGCATCATCTATGAGGTCCAGCCCACTGGCGGAGGAAGAGGAGTGCGGCAGCACGATCCCCAGGGTGCCATCGCAGCTGCCCCCTGCCCGCACTGGGCGCCCTGCCCCCGCAGGCGGCACCCCCTGCCCCCAGGGCGCACCCCGTGCCCCTGCGGGCAGCACGCCATGCCTCCGGGACACGCGCCCTGCCCCCACCTGCTCTCCACCCCCGGTGCTGGAGCATGAAGCTCTGCCACTGGTCCAGCCATGTGGACGTGCCTTTCAAAGTGCTTTGGAAATATGTGAAGGAGAAATGTGGTTTGATATGGGATGATAGCAAGGAAAGAACAGGAATGGAATTTGTCCGAATAACCCAATGACTGTCAGTCTGCTCTCAGAAACAGAAGCCAAGTCATTTTTGTCAATCAGGGGTTGTTGGGGGTTTTTTTGCCTAAGGGACACGGTTGAGATTGAATTTGTGTCCTGTGATTACTAGAAATCTTTTGTTACTCTCAGAAGGATGTTGATTCTGTGTGTGTGGGGGGGTTATGCAAGTAACTGAAGGACACTTGTTACTTGAAAGATATGAACAACAGAGACAGAGAGAAATTGTTCAGGGAGTTATAACTGTGTATAAAAGAGCAAAATGAAGAAAAAAGAAATGAAAACTGAGTATTGGTGAAAATTCCCTGACAGGGTGATCCATTAAATAGTGAAAGAGTTGCTGAAAGAAATGACTGTAAGTCTTGTCACTTGAGTCTTTTAAAAACTAGAATGGACAAAGTAGCAGAAAATAGATGTATTAAAAAAAGGAGAAACCTCACTGTCATATGAGATGGACTGAATCTATTTGGATGGCTCTTTTGTTTTTGCTCTTCCTTTTTTTCTTTTGGTCCCCCCCCCCTTTTATGAAGAAACCTTACAATACAAATTACAGAGTGCAATGAGTACATCATTTTTCTTTTGTTTCAAATACAACAAAAGAAGACCCTTTTCAGTCTGCAAATGCTGATCCCATAAGGATCTCAACCACAAACTTATTTATCTATTTCTGACTTGGACGATTTTTAATTATTCCAAACTGTAACATACTTTTGGGGGTAGAGGGGAACTCGTTTCATTTTTATGTAGGATAAGAAAGAAAGCCATTTGACACAACAAAATCTGCTTTCTGCTTTTTCTAGCCCTTTGGTCACAAAAACCTGATGGGGAAGCTTCTCTGCTACTGCTAGCTTCCAAAGCCTGCTGTGCCATCAATCTCTCCAATTTTGTGATTTTTCTAGAACACAGCTTAGAAAAGGGAGAGAATTGGGAGGGACTGGTCCAGGAGAATGAACAGTAAAGGGTAAGACCAGAAGGGAGGGGTCTAAGAAGAAAAGAACAACTTGGAAGGGGAATAGCTGAAGTAAGGAAGGTTGATGCGCATGTATATTGGTTTGAAACACTGGACCAAATTTTTGCCTAAAGCTTTGTCATTTCCTAGGTCATTTTAAAGCTCACTTTACAAGCATTAGTGTGCAAAACTGCTTCCAAAAGAAATGGAGTTTTTTGCAGGATCAAAAGTGATGGGGAAATGCACTGCAAAGTATGGGGTAGCAACTCCTTGATAGGCTGTCATCTAACTTTCCCACAAACAAATCAGAATGAATGCTCAATAAGCATCCAGCATCATATAACCTTCCCACGAACTTCGTACAGATGAGGCAGGATGAGTTCTGTTTTGGCTCGACTCTGTCTCTTTGAACTTTAAGTATATAGTAGAGTTTCGTAATACCTTACTGTGTGAATACACATGGCTCTAAGTCTCTCCAGAAAATTCTGCCTCTGGAAGAGTGGCATGTGTTTCAGTTACCTCCATCTGCTACAGTCTTGACAGATGACAGTTGTGTCCACTCATGGAGTGTGCTTGGCAACTGAAAGTCTTGGGATACTCAGCCTGAGAACGCATTATTCAAGCAATGGCATCTGGCAATCAGCTTGCTTTCCTAGTTTGTCTCTCTCCCCATTGCCCTCTTGCCTAACTCGATACCTAGCCTTGCTGACTATTCTGAACCTGCCATAGGTATGATACTGGGTCATTCTCCTGCTGAGCTGCCTTATTCTCCTGAAAGATGTTTCTTTTTGATTAAAGGAACAGAAAGTTTGAAAGAGTAACTTCCAAAAAAAGAAAGAAAGAAATTGTTCCTGATCTATTGAACTTGCTCAGCAGTAGAACGTTCCAAGTTGCAGGCAGGTTCTCCCCTTTTCACCAGTATATCCTCTTTGTTCCTGACTGCCGGGTGAGGTTGACAGTTCACCATACCAGTAATTTGCTCCTGGATTTCCAAGTCCCCTTTTAACCTAGTTTGGAATGGACCCTGTATGGGGTTGACCTACACACATACACTTGATTTTGATTTGATTTCCCTTCATTCCTCAGCACTTTCTGACTTGGAGCTTAAGGTGTTAAGTGGCTCCCAGTGATGAGCATCGATTATAGGCAACACTGGGTGATACCAAAACTTCTCTGGAGTGTTCGATCTGGGATTATTCATTAATGTGCGAATCATCCCATAGTGCAAGATTATACAAGTATATTCTGAAGGAAATCCCAGTGTTCAGTGGGTTGTATTCTCAGGCAAGGAATTATAGGATTGCAGCCTTAATGCATCAGTGAAGGCCCTTTGCATGTAACCTACACTGGATGGGGGCTGTTCTAACAAATCTCCTTACTCAGGACTATTTTTTCAGCCAGAACTCATTGACACTCAGTTCTGGCCCCTCTCAGGTGGGCACCATTGCCATTATAAGAAAAGAAGGGACGAATTCATGGTGTGTTCCTGCACCTCCTTTTCTAGCTGCAGTTCAACATATGAAAGGGAACTTCTTGTGGCAATGTTGACCAAGTTTCCAAACAAGGTGATTCTGGCATGGTGAAGAGCTACATTGGGGGGTTCCTTCCATGAACACTAGGTCTTCATTTTGACATTACTTGCTGAACATGTTAAACTACCAGAACTTCCTGAAAAGATACTCAAAGAACATGGCTTATAATGAAGATGGACAATATCACCAATTCTTTCAGGATGTATTATGCAAAAGTAATAAGAAGTACATTTGTATGTGTCCAGTAAAAGTTCCCTGGGTCTTGCAGTGGAAAGGGTTGTCTTGCTGTTCTTATGTACATATCTAGAAATGTATTGAAAGTAGGAAAGGAGCTTCTCCGTTGTGGTATCCTGACTTTGGAACTTCCTCCCCCTTGAAATCAACTATATTTCAGGCAATTTTAGGCATCAGGTTAAAACCTGCCTTTTGCTCAGATTTCTAAGCTTTCACTCGAGGTCGTTTTAACTGCCGTTTCTACTGTTGCATTTTTAGTGTATTGTGTTTGGTTTTGTGAAATGTTATTTTTACCTGCTCATAGATCTCCAGATGTGGGGCAGGAAACAAATTGTCTGAATAAAATAAAGTATTCCTTCTCCCAAGTGTGTAACGAGGAAAAATCAGCAGTGCTGCACAACTCAGTAAACCCAAATCAAAAGTGGTGACCTTGTTTTTATTTTCTCCTTAGCACTCCTTTTCTACCAATCGAGGCACACTGCTCCAGAGATAATTCTCCAGTTTCCTCTTTTCTCATGTCTTGAGACCACCTGGGCAGGGCTTGCATAGTGGTTCAGGAATTTACATGAATTCCTTGTTATCGTGCACCTCCATGTGCAGCGGGTGTTCACAGCAAATTGAGATTTGTGGTGGTGCTTGAGGTAACAAATGTGAGCAAGCTTTCCTCCTTCACAGCATTTCCATTTTTGGCAGCAAAAGTGTGATGCTGTAAATATCTTCTCTGACACCAGAAGAGAGTTGTGTGAGGGAAACGCGTTCACTTCTATGAGTCCGTAACGGATGGGGCCCCTGAAAGGGATTTGAAGTGACAGCAATGTGGAATTCTGAATGTCATGTTTAAAGGAGGAAAGGTAGCTGGAAAGGTTCTTGCTGTATCTAAAGCATGGGAGGGAACTGGGGGAAATTAGTTTGACCCTGATCTGGAAACACATTTGTGGTGGTGTTGTTTTCCTTCTGTGCAGTGAACTGCAAAGTTTGAAGGGGCCTTTCCGTGTGGAGTGATTTTAGTAAGTCGCTGGTGGAAGATGCAGAGTTTGAGTGATGTGTATCTCTACTTTGAATTCATGTATATTTCCTAAACTTTTTTTTTTAATAGTTCTTGTTTTAAGGCTGTCATGATTTTTACAGATTGGTTATTAAGCTTAAAATACTCAGTTCTGTAATTATAAATATTTTCAAATTGTAGATTTCCCTGACAAAGGATCAGAGTGGTCTGAAATGTGATGGGAAATAATGTATACTATTTTCCCTACCCTGTGCTTTGTGCTCATTTTCTCAATTTGAAATTTCTTGGGTCCCCAATTTTCTGCTTAGGTTTCCTACCTATAAGCAGCTGCTTACAGCCGTGCTTCTTGTGTTGGTGTAATATAGTTGCAACCCTATCCACTGCCAATAGCGACATCAAAGGCACTCGCCTTTTCTTCTATTTGATTTTTGGATTCCCTGCCCATCACTTCTTGTCACCATTTGGACCTCTGGAATGTTCTATTTCCCACTAACATCTGCCCCTCCATTCTACCTGCCCATCTAAACATATGAAAATACTTATGCTTCAGGCATATGAGAGAGAAGTGGATTCTGCCTTAAAGAGAACATGCACATTAACAATGAACAAAAAACCTAGAGGCCATGAGTGAGAGCACACATACTAAATACCATAAACCAGGCATGGGAAACCTGTGGGCCTCTGAATGTTGTTGGACTCCAACCCCTATGAGCCTCAGCTATCAGGACGAAAGGTCAGCGACTATGGAAACTGTGGTCCCCCAACATCTTGTGAGCCACATATTTCCCATCCCTGCTGCAAACAGTGAGGGAAATGGGAAATAGGCAAGCTGTCTGTGTCCTCAAACAGCAGTTTTTTTGGCAAGGATATATATATATACATCTTTCAAAATAGAAGATGTTCAGAATGAACAGTCTTCAAAATAAAGAATTTTTGAAAAGAACCACATCATATATACACCCCAAGAAGGAATTGTCTGGTAAATACCCAGGGATGGGGAATATAGCAATGCAGGAACTGTGGCAGATAGAACATGAAGTCAGTCCTAGAGCTTTCTATAGAGAGAAAGAGAAAGTGTGTTCTTGGAAAAAGATGCTGTGACTTCCCTCTCTGCAGAACTATAATAGAACAGTTCAAACCTGAGAGTATGTGTAGTGCTTTTCACGCTGGCTACTAAAACTCAACTCTACAATGAATTACTAATATGAAATGTGGGTGTGAAATGGAATTCATCAGGGAGCAGAAGGAATCTGGTCTCTCACTTTCGGTACATTAAACAAAATGGTATAGTTTCGCCTTCTATGCGTAAAACCTGCTTTTAAGTGAGCTACAGAACCCCGATGAGAAGCTCAGTATAAAAGGAGAACGGGGAGTCCAACTAAATGACAAATACTTGCTTGAACGTTGGCTTTTGAAATGTGGTATGAAGAGACAAAAACTGGAGTTGGGTAGAATAATGAGCTGCAGACTCAAATCCCCTGAGGTTAAACTTTGGCTATTTTTGCAGCTCCATTGGCACTCTGATTTGAGTCTCCTAGAGCTACCTTCTCAGATTTAGTTATATTGGTGCAATAGCAACAAAAGTGTAGGGCAATCAGAGTTTCCTGCCCCTGCTATAATTTGGGCATGGATGCAAAAATGGGCCTCTAAGGCCAAGTCACAATTCAGAGCTCTTAAAATAATCATATTTAATCTGCCGTCAGTTTTGTCTTGGTAATTTTTAGACATGCTTTCAAGTTGTTAGAGGCAAACTCAGATATCAGCTTGCTTGGAGAGTGACTGAGGTTAAAAAGAGAGAGAGAGACTTGTGCATCAAGGCCCAGGTGCACACCCCCAGGAATAATAAAAACACATTGACACAGAATTTTAGTTTAAAGGTTAATGGGCAAAATTTAGGCCACGACTTTATTGATTAAAGAAATGTGAGTGGTATTGGCTTAAAGGTAAAGGTACCCCTGCCCGTACGGGCCAGTCTTGACAGACTCTAGGGTTGTGCGCTCATCTCACTCTAGAGGCCGGAAGCCAGCGCTGTCCGCAGACACTTCCGGGTCACGTGGCCAGCGTGACGAAGCTGCTCTGGCGAACCGGCACCAGAGCAGCACACAGAAACGCCGTTTACCTTCCCGCTATAAAGCGATACCTATTTATCTACTTGCACTTAAGGGTGCTTTCGAACTGCTAGGTGGGCAGGAGCTGGGACCGAATGACGGGAGCTCACCCCGCCGTGGGGATTCGAACCGCCGACCATGCGATCGGCAAGTCCTAGGCACTGAGGTTTTACCCACAGCGCCACCCGCGTCCCGGTATTGGCTTAGGCATTGGCAATAATTATAACTGACTCCTGCCCACCTTGCAGGAAGTCTGAAAGGGTAAACCACCAAAAGAGGGAGCTCTGTCAATGGCAACCAACTGAAGCTCACCCCGGGGTTCCTGTTGGGTCCTGGCATGGCCCTAGCCCCTCAAGCAGACTTTGGGCGAGATCCAGACCCATGGATTTCTCTAATGGAATACCCTTGTACCTGGAGGGGCAGGTGATGGCCGCACCTCCCCTCCCCCACATCACAATAAGCCAATGCCAAACCGCCTAACCTTACAAAGTTGTGATGATTGCTAAGAGGTAGGCGAAAACCAAATGGCCAGTGCCAATCTGCCAAATGGAAAAAAAATCCTACCCAGCCCCTGTTCCAAAACAGGTGGCCAACCGGTGTCCAGAGCAAGGCCAAAGTGGACACTTAAAACTAGGGCGGGTGGGCTGGTGTTCAGTGGCATGAAGCCAGATGAAGCCCTGACAACGCACCACCGCCTTTTAAAGGCCCCCACAATCACGCCACCACTCTCTAATTGGCCAACAGGCCAGAGGCGCAATCGCGGGGCCACTGTGGGCTCGGGATCATCCCCCTCCCCTTCCCCTGGGTGTGTGTAGGGGGGGTGCCCTGGCACACGCACAACGCAGACACTTGAAAAGGAGGATCCGCTTTGCAGATTTACGTGGGCTCTGTGTCAGCAGCCTAACCTGGTCAAGAATGAACATTTTGCATTGAATTCATCTGGGGAAGAAAATACAGAGATATGGGATTCTGGCTATGGAGAGATGCCAGGTATTAAACTCAGAGGATGGTAATCTCAGTTGACTTACTCAGGAGTCTTACTCAGAGTCAACCCATTGAAAGTAAAGAACCTGACTAAATTAGGTCCATTAATTTCAATGGGTTTATTCTAGTAAAACCCAGAATTTCTACATATAATGCATGTGCTCTACCAGAGTGCTGATTCCTTCTGTATCTTGCTGTCGTTTGTGAAACCATAGCAAAATAGGTAATCAACAATTATTTACATGATGGGCTTGCTATTGCTTTAAATATGAATCAGTTCCATGCTTGGTTTTGCATACCCCACTATACCCTTAAACATACTGGGGATTCTTTAACAATTTCCTCATATCTGTATTACGTTTTGTCCCTGTTTTCAGGTCTCCAACCTCTATCTCTATGACAGTGTGCTTATGTTGGCCAACGCCTTCCACAGAAAGCTGGAGGACAGGAAGTGGCACAGCATGGCAAGCCTGAACTGCATGAGGAAATCAACCAAGCCTTGGAACGGAGGCCGCTCCATGCTGGAAACGATTAAGAAGGTAAGAATAGGAAAATGGAAACCCAGCGGGCAGACTGAGCAGGCAAGCTTCCTTACCAAGGAAGTCACATTGCTTTGGCATGGCAGGATCAGGAGGAAAACAGAGGGTGAGCTGGGGAACACATTGGCCAGGATTCAGGGAGAATAGAATAGAAATACTTTATTTGTCACTGTACCACTTGCTTACAGTGAGATTAAACGAGCTCCCCCCCCCCCAATCTCTCAGTCCTTGTTACACTCTGTGTGCTGTCGTACGACCACCAAACCCAAACGTCAGCTGCAATGTTGCTGTCTTCCATTCAGCAGCCTCACGGCCCAGGGGTAGAAACTGTTCTTTAACTTGTTGGTGCAGCTTTTCATGCTTCTATATCTCCTGCACAAGAGCAGGAGATTAAAAAGGTGCTGGCCAGGGTGAGTCATCCCTGAGAATGTTCCTCGCTCTTCTGAGGCAATGGTCAAGGCAGATGAAGGGACGAATTTGCAAGAGGTTTTGTGAATGCCGACATAGACCTATCTGGGCTTTGGATCACCTCTGCCCTGCCCCACCCACCAGTCCCCTTCTTTCCCAATATAAAATGAAACAACAAAACAAAAGCCTTGTGGAAGGAGGAGGAAATACCAAGTGGTGAAGGCCCTTATGTGGCATGAGAAGGGCCTGTGCCCCATGATGCCTGGCAGAAAATGTCACATTGTGTAGCATTGACCGCTGCCATAAGCCTTCTCATTGATTGCAAATGACCTTGGAGTGTCATTTGCTGCTGGGGATAATGGGATTTAGCAGCCAGGTGTCCCCTTTCATGATTGGAGCCCACTACCCCCTTCTACTTAGCTGAGGTAAGTTATTTTTCTTTGGAGAAGGGGAAACTGGGAGGACAAGTGTAGGTTAATATCCCCATTTGGAGGCAGCCTGCTGTGCCCTGCTTGAATTTAGCATCCTAGCTTTGAATAGTCATGCCATTCTTACTTGCAACTCTAGGCATGAAGAATGAGAACTGTGGTTTTGTGTTCTAGGTTGTGGTCAGTCCCCAACATTATCCAGACATGCCAAGTATGGCTTATATCTGCACAAGGCCCCAGCAGAATTCTGTTTTAAATCCAAATAAAATATTTTCTGCTCTTTTGGCAGTTCTAGTGTGTGCTAAATCTCCCACAGGTGCTTATGAGTATTAAATGGTCTTTGCCAACATTCTCTAGTTTCTTTACAGAATGGGTTCCTTTAAAAAAAAGGATTATTATTTTTCATTGATGTAGATTAAGATCATACTACGTACAATTTACATAAAAATCTATTTATTTTAAAAATGGGTTCTATTTTAGAAAATGGGTTCTATTTTTAGAAAATGGGTTCTTGTGTTTGTAGACTATTGTGGGCATTTGTGGTGCTTATGATACATGATGCTACTTTCAGTTTCATTACACAACTTTTGTGATCTATATAATAAATGTCCTAAAACTGATGACCTTGTTTCCTTAGGGTCACATCACTGGTCTCACGGGGGTTATGGAGTTTAGAGAAGATGGTGCCAACCCCTACGTCCAGTTTGAAATCCTTGGAACCAGCTACAGTGAAACATTCGGGAAAGATGTGCGGAGGGTAACAATGTTTTCTCTTTTTTCTGCTTTTCTGTTCACACTGAAGGAGAGTTACATTCTAATATCCTAGGGATAATGCTACCGTTTTAGAACAACTGGTGGAACTGATCTTGCTCATAGCACTAAAGTCGTTAGCTGTGGAAATAATATTTTCTAATTTCTCACACACCTAAGCCTTGAGAGATAACCATTTTAGGCTGTCAGGATGGAGTCCAGAAAATTGTTCTCAAATGTGCTTTATTCCTTAAAATATTCCAACACTGAGACAGTGAGCATAATTGTGAAAATGTTAAGCTCTACTTGTAGGTATTTCCAGGTGAATTATAGTATAATTGGTATAACTAAGACCTGTCCTACTTGGGAAACAAAATGTGATATTTTATTTCTAGTCCCTGTAAAATCTTTCAGTGCAGAGACAGAGTGTTATACTGAAAGAAAGATATGACTATGTAGAAGAGGAAATAAATTTATTTTATTTCTGTTCCCCAAGGCAGCTTACATTTTCTTAAAAATCAAATACAATTAGAGTGGGGCTCTTGCATTTCAGCTGTTTAACATTAGCCTGTGTTACCTTTTTAAAAAAGAACCACCTTGACCAGGGCAAAAATTTCTTTGAAACACAGCAATTTGGGATGTTTCAGGGAGAAATCACAGATAGGCAAAGGATTTCACACTCTCTAGACCTCTCTTCTACCCTGTAAAACTGTCTGTTCCCAAGGGTCCTCTGCAACAGAGACGCAACCATCTATCATTGCATATATCCACAGTGTAACATGTAGGTTGGGGTCTTAGAAGGAAATGCATAAGTAGGTGAAGCCTGATAGAGATTCAAGCAATAGAATGTTTTGTCAATCTGCTTGGAACCTGAGTGTCATTGGGTATGTAGCTGTCTGCCTTGTCGCATTTTGGTTTTGAGAAATCCATGCAGAATTAGGCTCCTGCTGTTGGGGGGAAATCGGTGCCTTCTAGGATCTGAAGCTACTGAAATGAAAACCTGCTATGTGAAAGCAAAATGAATTAATCAATAATTAGTGGGAAAGGTGTGAGGGGATAGAGTCTGTGGTTTAGTTGTTGCGTGATGAAAGTATATCTCAAGAAAGGCCATGCCAGAAAACAAAAAATTCAGCAGTTAATTGAACTTGTGCTGATGGGTTTTTGAATGAGGACATTGTGAGAAGGAGGAGTTGGGAGACTGATGGAAGGGGAGGAGAGGAAGATAAATTAAGGTCCTGAATTCAAGTAAAGTTTAAGGGTGAATTGAGGCAAAGCCAATTGCCTTTTTTTCACTGAAATTTTTCATGGTTCTCTTTATTTTCACTGCGATTGTTGTTCCCATCCCTTTATTCTCCAAAGTGCCTGTCTCTCCATCTGCTCTTCCACCCATGCCCAGTAAAGGAAAATAAAATGGCTATGTGCTGTGTTGGTGTTGACCTTTAAAGCCCTAAATGGCCTCGGCCCAGTATACCTGAAGAAGTGTCTCCACTCCCATCATTCTGCCCAGACACTGAGGTCCAGCGCTGAGGGCCTTCTGGCGGTTCCCTCACTGGGAGAAGCTAAGCTACAGGGAACCAGGCAGAGGGCCTTCTTGGTAGTGGCGCCCACCCTGTGGAACGCCCTCCCATCAGATGTCAAAGAGATAAACAACTACCAGACTTTTAGAAGACATCTGAAGGCAGCCCTGTTCAGAGAAGTTTTTAATGTGTGACATTTTAATGTGTTTTTAATATTTGTTGGCAGCTGCCCAGAGTGGCTGGGGAAACCCAGCCAGATGGGCGGGGTACAAATAATAAATTACTATTACTATTCAGGTGTGACTCAAATTAGGCTGGACACAATCCACTTGTAGGTTCCAACCAATCAGTTGAGACCAATGCTTTATAATACGTCTTGGTTAGGTTCTAAAGTCAGCAGGTAAGCTGAAAATCATGTATAGTCAAAATTATCTTCAATTGCCCCCAAAGTGCACTCTTGAAATTTGGGCTCAGGGAAGTCTTCTAGCTCACTCACTCTTCCTCATTTGGCTGGGGGCACTGCTACATGCCGACAGTGCCCCCCTCAGTCCCTGTGCCTTCTTGGGGCCAGTGAGCAGGAACTGCATGGATCGATGAAGGGAGAGAAGGGCTTCCCTGCCTTCTCCTCTGGCTGATGGAGCTCTGGTACATGTTGGCTACTAGCTAGCTGTCATGGGGCGAGGAGAACTGTTATGTACTGAGTTGAATAGGATCCAAAATGCAGCAGTCTGATTGGTCCTAGAACAATAGTATTCAGAATGCAGCAGTCTGATTGGTCCTAGAACAATAGTATTCAGAATGCAGCAGTCTGATTGGTCCTAGAACAATAGGATCCAGAATGCAGCAGTCTGATTGGTCCACAGGAGCTACCCAATCCAGCTCCAGGTGGAAGGGAATCCGCATCCTGATTGGCCTACAGGAGAATCTAGGAATTAGCCAATTATGTGGGGCCCATTGTGTAAATAATGTATATAAAGCAGACATTCTGGGGGAACTTCTATTCCTTCTCACCGCTATGAGCTGAATAAAGAGCATGAAATCCACTCTCGACTCTGAGTATATTTCAAGAACCTTGGGTTCTCCTTCTCCATCTCTTTGCTGCCTCTCCACAGGCAAGTGACCAGCAGAAAGGACCTTCCAAAAGGGGGAAGAATCCAGGAAAGGATTTTAAAAAAAAGTAGGAAGAAGGTAGGCAGATAGAGACAACGTCAAGCAGGTCCCGTTGAGGCAGAATGAAAAGGCTGGAATGGATCCTTCAACTGGCAAATGAGATCAGAGGGCAGGGCAACTGGTTCCACCGCCCTGAGTACCAGGCCTAGGGGGCACTGCAGGGTGTCACAACTATGATGTAGTGAATTCAGCAGAATGGAAGGCAAGAGGTGGGGGGGGCACCAAATTTTGGTCTCACACAGGGTGCCATTGAAATCTGAAAACCAAAGTCCACCCCAATGGGATCCTATAAGAAGGAAGGAGGAACAAGGGAAGCGAAAGGGTTCCTTGATACTTTTGTGGGAGCTGTTGCTAAATTCGTATAGTTGAATTTACATAAATTAAATGTGTGTATGATGCAGCTCCGTTGTACACATTTCTACTAGTTTCGTTTCACAACATTGTGCTTTCTTTTCATTTTTAAAGCAAGCCTTATCAGTTGTTTCTCAAGGTATTCAGAACGGAGGCAAAACTGCCATCTCACACACATGCCGTATATTACAAGAAACATTCTGTTTCCAGTGATAACATTTATCATTGGATATTCATTTGTGTCATTTCAAACACCTTTTTTTTTAAAAAAGCTTCATTTTCTTTAAATATCATCTGTTTCTTAGAATCAGCCTTACTGTTTCCCTTAGCACTTTCCCAAGCAGATTGCAGAAATCACTTCTGGTAGTGTTTGTGATTTCGCTTGGTTGTGGTTGAAGTCGTGCTTTTTGATGCTTTTCATTCCTGTTACTATTTTAAACAAAATCTTGCCATTGGTGAAGCAGCTGGTTTTAAAAACAAGACATAATGTTTGGGCCATATGCCATGTAAAACTGGATATAATTCTTTTCAGAAACTTGAAGATAATACAATAGAGCCATTATTATCACTGTATTTGCCTGGATTCTTTTTTTTTTTAAGGCCTACTGTGACCTCTGATCAAATAGGTTATATAGTGCTTTAAAAACATCAAGTTCCTACTTACTCAGAAAGAAATGCATGAATCTGCCAATTTCAGTTTCTCTCTCCCCCCCATCTTAAATTCAGTTCTCCAAATTTCCAGCAGAGTTTGTGCAATTCACCTGCATTTCCTCTAGCATACACATTTTTGTATACAATTTTGCCCAATGCACACATTTCTACAAAGCAATCTCCCCATATCTAATGCATTTCTGCATGTTATTTTCACTCATGTATACACCCTCAATGCACATCTTACTACATAGCATTTCCATTGTTGTACCGGAGAGCTGCGTTGAAAAATTCAGAAAGTAACTAATTTTAAAGGTTGACCATGTTTCAGTTTGCATCCCCGCCCCCGAATAACATTTTGTATTTTTGTACTTCTGAGCAATGCTAGCTCTATCATACTAGTTTGATTGCCGGGGATGAACATTCATTTTAAGTGTGGTGAAGCTGGTATGATTGAGGCCTTGTTATCTGATATTTGCTACTTGAAGCCCTTTTTACTGGTCTTGACGGGGATTGAATCTGGGACATTTTCTGCATATCAAGCATGTGCTTTGTCACTGACCTATGGGTCCAGTGGCTTCAATATCCCTCTGCATTTTTCAGTTGTGTTTAACTAGGAGCTTGTAGTTCAAGATAAGATGATGATACAGCAGTCTCTCTCCCTCTCTCTCTCTCTCTCTCTCTCTCTCTCTCTCTCTCTCTCTGTGTGTGTGTGTGTGTGTGCATGCTTTAGTGATGACAGTTCATGTTAGGTATTTTGGTTCTGATTTGCATCTGCATTTCTGCTGGTACCCAAATTATATTAATCATGACCATGTGGTGTGGGGTTCCAAAAGGTGTACCACATTCCATGCTCAGTTATGAGTCAGTATAAGAAGGGAGTTATTATGAGAGGGCCACTTTCTGGAGATGATTGAGAAAAGGGGTTAAACGTCCAACCATCTTCCCAAAGTGCTGCCAGCGAGTCCCATTACACAATCACCACTTCTTCCAAGCATACCTTATGCCTGCCAGCTGAGGGAGACACTGATACTGTTCAAAGTGTTAGATTTGACGCTGAGGTCTAGTTATCGCCACTTAGTCTTCGTACATACTAGCAGATCTCTTTTGTTATTGAATTCTTTGGAGATATGATCCTCCCACGGCAATGCTAACAAGATTAGCTTATTTCAATAATTAAGTGCTTCCTTTTACTGCTGTGTGAACTGTGTCGCTCCCTAGATAGTTGAAAATCTACTGAGATCGTAAATGAAAATCATGATATACCAGAAGGGGGATGGTGGTATGAAATGGGGGGGGGGGACTTATAACAGAAATTGTTTCCCAGTTTGGCTATGTGATTCCAAAATAAACTCCACAATTTTTTTAGAAAATGCTCATAAAAGTTCTGCAATAATAAAGTGGTGAATGGTTATGGGCAAGCCTTCATTTTCAGTATAAAAATCAGTTGCAGGCCTCAAAGCTCCTTCCCAAGGTGTGTAATCCTAGGGTTACCTTTTTCAAGATGCTACACAGTGGATCTTGTATTAGAATTTCCCATGGGCTTTGTTTAACTAATTAGAAGCCCAACTGGGAAAGAAGCACTAAGGTGTTTAATCCTTTCCTCCTGTGTCCTTTCCCAAATCTGCAATCCTCTTCCGAAGCTGATATTAGTTTAGGAAGCGGGTGGGGTTGGGTGCAGGAATGTAACTGGCAGCTCACAGAGCTATTTAGTTTCAGGAAAAGGGAGTGGGAGCAATATGTTAAGATTTTCTTCCATAAACACAGTTTTAACAGAGAGTCCGTAAATGACTGTGGAGGCCAATTCTGGATCCACATGTCCTTCCACAGTGGGGACATAGGTTTCCGGGCAGGAGTTGATCACAGTGATTTTTTGCCAAATGTGCCTTCCTCTTAGCTTGTTTCTCCCTTTTGTCCTGAGTTTGAGCATCTTCAAAGTCCATGACACCTTTGGAAAAGGCTGTTCTCCAATTGGAGTGCTCGCAGGCCAGTGTTTCCCGGTTGCTGGTGTTTATACCACATTTTTTTAAGATTTGCCTTGAGAGACTCTTTAAACCTCTTCTGTTGACCACCAGCATTACGCTTTCCATTTTAAAGTTTGGAATAAAGTAGCTGCTTTGGAAGTCGATAATCAGGCATCCACACAACATGACCAGTCCAATGAAGAATGTTGAGGAATCATTGCTTTGATACTGATGATCTTTGCTTCTTCCAGTACACTGGTATTAGTTTGCCTGTATTCCCAAGTGATGTGTAAAAAAATTTGGAGACACCATTGATGGAATCTTTCAAGGAGTTGGAGATGGTGTTTATGTTAAACACTATCTCCCAGTGTGCCATTTCCCCATTGTTCAACTCCCACTAGCGCTGCTAAGTGGCCAAACAAAAGCCGTAGAAGAGGCTATTCAAGGATGTACTACACAATGCCTCCTTTTTTGGTTCTTGGTGAAACTCAGTTAAAGTTATATGGGGGGGGGAGCTTCATAGGAGCGAAGGGCTTGAGAACTGATGTCAAACTGGAGTTTCATAGCATTTGTGTGATGATTTATGTAGTGGGATATAATATTTACTGGGGTGTCCTGAACAGTTCGTGTTTAACCATTTTGTAACTGATTTAGGACTAATTTAAGACTGATTTAGGACTGAACTAGAAGTGACACTAATAGCCACTGGTGTGAGCTTCTCTTACAAACTGCAATGTGAAGAGCTGGAGGCAACATGCCTTGGTGGTGCAGGGAGCACCCCTCACATTCACAGCAGTCTCATAAAAGATGACTGGTGGGAGCTGGGGAGTAAGATGGGAGGAGAAGCCAAAAAGTGGGAAAAGTTTGGTGACAAATACTGGGCCTTTGGAACAGGGATGCACAGCAAGGAAGGGAGAACGTCTACCACCAACAAAGCCAATGGATCTGAGTACTGAATGAGAATGGAACAAAAGGGAGACAGAGAGAGAAATTTGGCAGTGATAGAGACCAGGCAGGGAGAGAAATAGATGGGAGGGAGAGGTTTGAGGTTACAGCCTCAATGGCGAGGCAGAGATACCAAAGAAAAATTACAAGCACAGCATATTACAAAAAGGGACCTGTGATGGGAAGAGTCATTTCCTCCCTGGGGAGTTGAGAACTCACTGGGCAGAACCCAGGGGTAAATAACCATTCTGGGACTCTGAAGGGACCCTACAGGCTGTTATTGGGAACGAGAAATCTGCCAGGCACTTTCAGAGAGGCAATTTCTGACAACCCTGTGGCAGGGATGGGAAGAATTAAGCTTCACATCCCATGATTGTGAGGCTCCCCAGGCTGCTATTTACATAACAAAAAATGTGCGATTTCTGTTCTCATCCTGAAGCAAAGTTCTTAACCCAAAGTACTATTTCTGGGTTAGCGGAGTCTGTAACCCGAAGCGTATGTAACCTGAAGTGTCTGTAACCTGAGGTACCACTGTACTGTATTTTGAGTTGCAACATAGCATAGGCTAGAAAAGAAGCACTTCCTTCCTTTGGCTCAGTGGGTAGACTCCGCCCTTCTTCGAAGCCCCTTCCACGTATTAACAAATGAGGCTGCAAAGGAAGGTGTGGAGCTTTGGCTCAATCCTACTTTTCAAGGTGTTGAAGGTGAATCTACATCCCCTCCAGTGCAGTTAAAAGGCTATCTTCATCATAAGTCATATAATATGCACTTCTGAATCAAGACCCAGTGTTGCGGTATTGGCGGAGCACTGATTTGACTTCTCAGAACAGACACCTTCAAAAATCTTCTGTTTCTATGGAAAGTTCTGCTGTCAGTGGAGTTCTGTTCCCAATGCACTATTAAGGAGTTACCACTCTCCTTCCCTCCCCGGTTCTTGTAATCAGTAGTCTGACACCTGATGCATTCATTTATTTTTATAATTATCATTACACTCGCTATTATAATTGTTGGTATCAGACTTTGGGAGCTGACACTTTTTTTCTTGCAAATGTTTTTTTATTTCAGCAGCTCTGCTACAGGTTGGAATCTGAGTCAGAATTTCCCCCTTTTTTTAG
This sequence comes from Podarcis raffonei, assembly GCF_027172205.1. Lineage (NCBI taxonomy): Eukaryota > Metazoa > Chordata > Lepidosauria > Squamata > Lacertidae > Podarcis > Podarcis raffonei. The sequence goes on from NC_070606.1 coordinate 26,083,879, forward strand.
TACAGCAAGTCAGGTTTCTGATGTACAGTGGTGCCCCGCAAGACGAATGCCTCGCTAAACGAAAAACCCGCAAGACGAAAGGGTTTTCCGATTTTTAGCGGCTTCGCAAGACGAATTTCTCTATGGGCTTGCTTCGCAAGACGAAAGCCCATAGGGAAATCTCCGGGGACAGCGGGGAAGCGCAGCGCTTCTCCTCTGTTCCCGGACCTGTCCTGAAGACTTGCGGTGGGAGGAAGGTTTTCCTCCCCACTGCCAACATTCAGAAAGCCCTCCTCCCACCGCAAGTCTTCAGGACAGGTCCGGGAACAGAGGGGAAGGTGCGCAGCGCTTCTCCTCTGTTCCCGGACCTGTCTTGAAGACTTGCGGTGGGAGGAGGGTTTTCCTCCCCACTGCCAACATTCAGAAGGCTGTTCTGAAGGCTGGCGGTGGGAAGAAAAGCCCTTCTCCCCCGCAGGCCTTCAGAAGAGTTCCTGCAGGGCTGCCTAGGCTGCGGATAGCAGCCTGCTGCCCCGCGTGAGGGGCGCTCTGCTTCAGAGCGCCCCTCACACCGGGCAGACATCCACAGCTTGGGGAGCCCTGCAGGAGTTCCCCGCAGGGCTCTCCAAGCTGCGGATAGCAGCCTGCTGCCCCTATCCGCAGCTTGCGGATAGCAGCCTGCTACCCCTATCCGCAGCTTGGAGAGCCCTGCGGGGAAGTCCTGCAGGGCTCCCCAAGCTGCAGATGTCTGCCCCGCGCGAGGGGTGATCTGCTTCAGAGCGCCCCTCGCGCCGGGCAGCAGGCTGCTATCCGCAGCCTAGGCAGCCCTGCGGGAACTCTTCTGAAGGCTGGCAGCGGGAGAAGGGCTTTTCTTCCCACCGCCAGCCTTCAGAAGGCTGTTTTGAAGGCTGGCGGTGGGGAGAAAAGTCCTTCTCCCCCCGCCAGCCTTCAGAAGAAGTCCGGGGACAGACTGTCCCCGGACCTGGTCTGAGGGTGGTCTCCATAGGAACGCATTAATTGATTTTCAATGCATTCCTATGGGAAACCATGCTTCGCAAGACGAAAAACTCGCAAGAAGAAAAAACTTGCGGAACGAATTAATTTCATCTTGCGAGGCACCACTGTACTTAATGGCATTTTACCTCAAAACACCACATGATTATAGGATTCATCACTCTTTTAAGATCAGCGTGCTTTTCGCATGCATCCTTCTGACAGTTACTTTAAATTATTAGCATCAAAACTAATGAAACCTGAAGCTGATGTTACAGAGAACTTTATGTGCATTAGAGGGATATATCCTGTCCTAGTTTAATCTTCTTTCTGTATAATTTGGTGGTGTGTTTTGCTTTGGGGGAAGGGAGTTTACGACACACATTAAGATGCCAATGTGCATGTAGTTCTTGACAGATTGATATATCTGGGTCTATATTTCTAGAAAGACAGAGGAGCTACTGCTAATAATGTGTCTTAAAAATGTAACAGAAAAATAAAGTTATAAATATGTATAAACAGAGATACACAATTTTGCACAATACCAGCTACTGTTTTGGAGCACTTGGAATTATTGTATATTCTATAAACCAGTTAATCATTTTCCTTCTTATAAATATGTTTGAAGACTGTTTTTATTGAATCTGTATAATCCTAGGCAAAGTTCAGATAAAAAGATATACTTTAATGTCAAATGCAGTCAGAAACGATATTCAATAATCTGATGGTTAATTAATATAAAATTGCTCTCAGTTAAATAAATGGGTGTGTCACTAAAACATACAAGCAATCACAAAAGAACTTTCTTCAATATCTCAAAATTTGATAAACAAGTTTTGTTTATTAACTGTTTATTAAACAGTTTGGAAGGAAAAGACAGCTTTAATACTTCCTATTTTGTATAGACCAATCTCAAAATAGCCTAAAAAAATTAAACAAATGTGCCTTTCAATCTCAGCCCCAGCCAGCTAAAGCTTAATTGATTTTTCTACTGATTAAAATGAGGAAAGGTTTTAATAATAACCATGGGAACTTGTAAAAGTTTACCAAATAAGTTGGTAAGGACAGAAAACATAGGCTGCCTATCTGTAATGTATGATTATTGCTGAATATTCTTATCCATTAGAGGCTTAATTATGCCTGTCCCCCATGCCTACAGGTGAAGCCATGGTTGTTTTTTTTGTTTCTGTGCAGTGCAGTGTTACGCGTGTAAATTGGTTTGCAGATTGAGCACATGTACATGTTTTCTTATTTCAACTCAGATGTATGAGTTGTGTAAAATGTTGTTCAGGAATTAATAGTATGCTGTCACAAATGTACTTCTCTGATAAATGTGGGTATTTTCAATGCTGCTTTCTAATAAGGTTGCTTATCTAATTGTGTTTTGAAAATATTGGCATGTAAAATAATGTAAGTTCTTGCCATAGTGCTTGATCAGATTCTGACTCACAAATCGTACTTCTCATGCAGACGATTCATATGTGCTCTTAATACTCAACAATTTTAACATGCAAAAGTGCTCCCCCCCCGCTTTGTCCTGAGAATGTCAACTACCATCATTGCCATGAAGTGTACACATATTAACAGACTTGGAAGAGTAGTTGTAGGGACGCTGAACTCTTTAGTGATGCAGTAATGGGCCTTGCACCATATATGTGTTTCCCCAGTTAAATTTCCTAACCAGGCACCCGCTGTTCACATACATATCTCAGTAAGGAAGTCCATTTAAGTGCTTTGCCAAGTAAATGAAAGATCCATTTTCAGTAACACTGAAAGGGAAAAACAACAGGTATTAGCAATAACGTGTATATTTGTGGGTGGTGGGAACAGAAAAAAATGAAGATGAAAAGATAATTTGATGGGACTCGCTTGCAGGTTGGGGTAGCTGTCCTATCAGATTGTTTGAACTTTAAAGCAATTTGCAAAATATGTGATCTTTCCAGAGATTGTCTCTTATGCGAACCCTACTGAAATGAAGAGGAGCTGTGACAGTCAGTATCTGTATGCTTCAGCATGATTCTTGTTCTGTTCAATCAGAGGTGCTATTTCATTGCATCAGCATCATGTGGCTTTAAGCACAATGTCTATTGCATCCATCAGAATTCTGAAACATTTCATTTCAAAGTAGATTCATCTTTAGCATGGCTGTGAAGAAAAAGCTTAGTATAGTCATTTCAATGTATGCTAATGAGACTGGAAAGGGCCTAGAGCCCGAATTGCTCAGTTGATTAGAGTGTGATGCTGATAATGCCAAGGTTGCAGGATCGATCCCCGTATGAAGAAGCTGCATATTCCTGCATTGCAAGGGGTTGAACTAGATGATCCACAGGGTCCCTTCCAACTCTACAATTCTATGATTGACTTCAGTATTGAGACACTAGTGAGCTGTTCAGTTGTCTCTTTCTCTCTCTTTGGACTGAATGTCCCACTTTTTTAAATTAATCAGATACTTTTATACCACCATATCCTCTGGGTGGTTCTAGTCTTAGAACATCCCTACCCATACTTACCCATTCATGTCCCATTCATGCTTTACTTCGCCCTATGGCACTATTTTGGCAACACTCCCACTGGTGCTAAATAATAATGGATAGTGTCCAAAGAATTTTGTAAGGGTATCTGTCAGTGACTGTGCTGAGGAGGGCTGCACCAAGGAGGAATAGTGGGGGCCACCCCCTCCCCCTGCTCCTACTCCTGCATCTTCCCAGGAGCAGGAGGACAGTATAGATTTGGAGCAGTGGCTTGCAGAGGGGCATAGTTCAGAAGGCAGAAGCTGGGAAATTTTGGAAGGGGAACAGCTAGGAGAAGAAACACTGGAAGAGAGAGGGTTAACAGATTCACAGTCTCTGGACAGCATTCCGCCACCCAGCCAAAGGTCAAGAAGAGCTCAGAAAGTCTCAGAACAGAAAGCGCAGAGGGTACAAGCTTAGATTACAAGACGTAGGAGTGTCGTAGATTAATAGGGATGGAGGGGGTGTGAGCCTTAATTGGGAGCACCGCCATTCTGGGTTGACACTTTATTTTGTCCTTCACTGTGTTTATTAAAGAAACTAACTGGTAAGAATTCCTATCATTTGATCTGCTCATTTAGGGGGGAGGTAGCCAATTCCCCAAAGCCTCACTGTTACCTCCCAACATTCTCTTTAGTCCGCTTGCAATGTTGCTATTAGTGCTAAACTGAAAGGCAGTTTTTCAAGAAAAGGGAGTTTTCGTCTAGAAAAGGGCACTTCACATAATATTCTCTGAAGATTTCCTGCCCACCTTTTTGTGTTGGTGGCAGAGGCGGCTGTTTCCCCTCCACATGTCCCCAAACAATTCTAAGTCCAGGGCACAGCAGAGGATGGGAAATATTGGCCAGGATTCCAATTCTGCTGTTCTCAAATGCAAAGAACGAAACCAAAACACCTTAAGGAGAAAGGAAGACACTGTCTAACTGTCATTGCTAATGGTGAGTCTCTTCCATGAGAATCTGTTGGAGAATTTCTCTACCCAATGGAGAAATTAGGTGTGATGGTGTCCTTCATATCTCTGCCCACTTATACAGTAGGTAACGTTGAGAGGTCATTTGCAGTGAGGTCTAGTTGCTATCCAGAAGCAAAACATTTGAAAGCTTCTTTGTATAGATGCATCTGACATTGGTTTCTGTCTGTGTCTAGCTCTGCCATTTAAGAGCCTACTGACTCCACCACCCTGTTTTTCTCACCCTCTTTGTTTGCCTGGAATAAATGTAATGGTCCCAAAACTACTGTAGTAATTAATAAGCAGCCCCTGCTACAACTATAAAATTGCATAACAAGCTTCCAGACAGTTTCCCTCTAAAATCTACTCTGAATTAGCATGTAGCAGGAATGTAGTTCATTATTGATTCCCTGTAGCACCTTGGCTGTAGCAAATGATTGATTGCTTTAGAGAGGCTTAAAACAGTTTTAATAAACAGGTTTACTAATCAGTAACCAAAGAAGAAAAAGGCTTTTCAGATCCTGTATCATGGAGATTAATAGTCGGTGTCAAATCAAAATAGTGCATGAAACAACATTATGATTGTAACAGAAACACCACCCTTTGCGTCCATATTATGACACAATCAGCAAATGTTGATATTCTCCTATGCCACCTTCCGTCACATGACATGATTTTGTAAACACTAAGCTAATTGCAACAGTAGTGTAGAATATTCTAGTTTATTTTATGCACTTTATATTTTAAATTAATTAGTTTATAATATGAGGATTTTATTTTTAACTCTGATGCGATAAATATGGGGTTGAGGCAGTTGCTTGCCCAAGGATGTCAAAGGAGCTCAAAAGCAATACCCACCACAGTATATATTATTATGTCTTAAATTTCTATAGACATGCATAGGATGGTGCTGACAGCAGGATTCTCTTTGTGTCCATAGTGTTTGGAAGCCTCCCAGTCTGCTTCAGGTGCACTCTGTGTCATTCAGATTTGATTTGTTATTGAGGTTTAAATCTGACCTGTTAATTCCGAAACTCTGTCTTGTCCCGACTCACTATAATGAAAATAGCTATAACATAGTGTGTTGTTGTTTTTTGCATAAATGGATGGAATTTGCAGGCAAAGGCACCTGGGTACAAACAGTTTTTAAAGTGTTTGTGCAGAAATGAACGAGCCATTTATTGGCTCCGATTTCTATCATCAACCTACAGTTTTCAGAATCCCTGGCAGTTTTCCTAGAACTAGGCACATTTCCCACAATGAAGGGAAATCTCTGGAAAATCTCAAGTAGGTAACAGCCTATATTTGCCAGGTTATATCAACAAAATTTTTACTACCACTTCTAGTAACAGCAGGATTTAGATTTTATGTAATAGCACTGAAATGCATTTTGAGCAAAGGCTACACTCTACTCACAATACAATAAAGTAGTAATGAAATATTTGTTGTTAGAAATGTAAGTTATGGTTCATTTTCAGGCACTGTGCATAAAAGTAGTTACCTTTTTGGCAATTGAGACTGGGTAGCATCTCCTGTCCCCACGTGGCCTAAATAGCAACCAGGGAAATCATACATTGGTTTGGAAATGTCATTTATAAAGCACAGTGAAGACAGGCTGAGCAGAAGGAAGACAAATAAATTAGCAGAGCCTTTTTAATTCTAAAAGTCTTACAATTGTAATAATTGCTTTGATTAAAGAAAACAAACCCATCACCTACTCCTTCCCTAATGCTACCATAATAATAATTACTGCCATGCCTTCTTTGCTGACAGGTCTAATATTAGAGTTTCCCCGCACTGTTTTGTTTTTTTTAGAAAATGTGGCTTGTAATAAGATGTTTGGTCTCTGCCGGTTATAGGAGATTAGGAAAGCATTATTGACTGTCCATCCACAAGAAAACTGATAGGACGCTCATGCCTAGAAGGCAAACTTATACTCCTTTAAACTAAATGATTAGCCTTGTCATATTTCTGCTGGCATTGTGGATTATACTGTCAAATGCTTTCGAAGTCTTTCCACATTCAACACACTTTAATTAATTGAAAGAGAAAGGAGGAGGGAGGGGGGAGAAGCAAGTAACCTGTTTTTCCTTTTATTTGCCTGCAAGCATGAGGCATTTTTAGCAGTTTGCGGAATTGCAAACAGCCAATAAATATTTCATATCAGAACTTATTTATAAGAACCATTGTTTCTCTCTCTGCAGGCAAGTTTTCCTCCTATTTATTTTTCGGTTATTTCATGTTTATTGTGTTTCTTATGTTAATACACAGCAAAGCTCTCAGTTGGTTTCTGAGTTTGTTTGTTTTTACTAAACAGTACAACTTGGCTGTTATAGGTTTCACTTACAGAAACCCAATTTATCGGCTGCATGCTATTAAAACAGTCACAAGACTTTCGCTGGGTGCCATTCTAAGAAGAAAGGGCTTTATCAGTTTGTGCATGTGCAGATAATTTAAAAGTGACTTCAGTGAAGGCAGTCGGGGGAAAAGTGACATCAGTCTCAAGGTGCTGCATTATCTGCAGGGATATCTTCAGTCTTCAATTTCAGCCAAACTCAGATCCTGTCACAAACTAAACTGGGAAACCTCTGACCTATGGCTGGAACCTATGAGTTACTTGAGGCTGTGCATGCTCAGATTTGGAGCCCTATTTAGACACAGAAAGGAATAAGGATGTGTAACATCACAGATACCGTGAATGGCAGGCAATATAAGGCCTTTGATATGGCCCTGCCTGATGTGGCCCTGATATGAAAATTCATCCTTCTGAAGTAGCTTGGTCAACAGAGCTGTAACTTCAACTATAGCTGCCATAGACAAGTTGTAAAGAAGGACAGAGCTCCTGTACGAGCGCATGCCATTTTAGTGGGGGGTAAAACTTAATCACTGCAAATTTCTTCAGTGAGGGGTCTTAAAAATACATTTTTCCATGTGAGGAATACAAATTTGCTATTTTTTTGTGATTGGACAGCATTTAGCTTGGTAAGTCTATGTTTGATGAAGGAGAACATAAACTGATTTTGGAAAACCAAAGAATTATAATTTTACCTTCTGAAAATGTCAGGTAATGCTAAATAGCAACATCAACAACAACAACTGCAGCAGCTGAGCAGCAAGTACTTGTCAATCATTTTAATTATTTCTATACAATTTTACACACATTTTACTTACCAAGCAATAGTACATTATATTAATTTAACCAAAAAGCCTTTTCAATTCCTAAATCATGTTACAACTTTTTAGCACCCCTCATGTTTGGAATTTGAAAGTTGAAAAATTCAGTAAAGCTTACTCCTGTACTTTAATGAAGTAGTAGTTGCTCCTGATCACACCCCTGACCTTGCCAGGTTCCAGTCAGAAAGAAAGAGTCAGATTTTCTGCCAATCTGTAACAGGCACCAACTGTTCCACTGGCAGACTTTTGAAAATAGGAAATGACAACCATAGTCCTTCCTTTAGCAGCTAAAGTTTTAACTGGTGTAGTTCTTTACCTATATGCCACTGAGCTTCCCTTCTCAGTCCTCTTATACCTTTATAATACATGTTTTTGAAAACCCAGTTACTTACATTTTAAGAACATACAAAATACATCTCAGGTATATACCTGAATGATACAATTAAAGTGCCAGTCAATAAGGATTTCAATTGCTGTTTTTCAATGCACGTTTACTGGAGGAGGCTTTTGGAACAGAAATGATCTGGTACAGTGTTTTCTGCTTACACATGCTACATTTAAAAACAAGCCACTTACTGTGCTGCTACAAGTTTTGTAGCCAGTTTGCAATGAGGCTTTGTCTCCTTGATGTGCTAAAGCAGTATCTTGAGAAACAAACCCCAAAACAAAATCTCTTCACATAGAAAACTGTATGTCAGGGAAAACATTTCAAATTTAGGATTCTGTCTGACGGGCTACTCCTATAGGTGTCATAATCCACTTGAAAACAGAGATCAAAAAGAGTGGCTCAAGAAGATCTTCCAGCTTGTTCGACAAAGAGTGCAAGCAAGCTAAAAGCTTTTCTTTTTTAAGTGATGTTTTTCCACAAATGAGGATTCCATCATGTAAGCCTATACCTGCAGATGGTATAGAATTGAGACACAGATTTACCACCTCAGGGAAGACTAGATCGGAATTGTAAGAATTAAGCAGTATACTTGACCAATGCTTTCTCACCTGCTAAATTTGGGGGCCCCCTCCTTTTTAAACTGGTTAAATGGAAATGTATGCAAAAAATATTGTTATTTTACTTTTATGCAGTAAATAGGAGGCTTTTCTGTTCCCAAAGGCATTGTACTGAAGAGGGACAGAGAATTCAGGCGTTAAAGAATCAGCTTTGCATGACTCTCCAAAAATCAATAAAGATTTCCCCCCCAGCATCAGAAATGAAAGTCATTAAGGATGCTTATTAAATTCCTGCTTCAGTTCAGGTGGCCGAGTGTGGCATAGGTAACTCATTACCCCAGAAGGATTCTAATTCAGAAGCATTTTACCAGAGAGCTACAAAGCAAGTCTATATTAGTGTGCATTAGGGATTTTAGTTATTATGAATTACATTCTTTGAAAATCTCATTTAGAACCAGGAACTGAAATGCTGTTGGAAGACTCGGAGGATTAATTCTTTCTGAACAATAGACTGTCAGTGATCACTCTGTAAAGTAATTACGCCAAATTTAATTATTGTACAAGCTCATTGTCAGATAGGTGGAGTGTGCCCAAAAGAGAGTTTGAAAAGGTGCCACAAAAGTGTATGAGCCGGTTTTGGGAGCAAAGGGGGGAAATTACACATGTTTTAATTTAGCACGGCCTAGTACTGGGCTTTTCTAATTAATGCATTGGGTTAGTGGAAGGAAGGGGCTAGTTTGCACATTTTTTTAGTATCAGCAATGTGACAAAACCAAATATAGAACCGGAAAGTTGGAATGGATTGGAGGGGACATGCAGTGTAACCTCCCCATGGGAGAAATTACAATTAATGGGAGTGCATTAAACCTGGTTGAATCATGCCCTGTAATTTTTGCAAAACAGAAAGCACATTTTCCCATTGATAATAGATACCTGTTTAGTTTTAATTTTGTAAAAGTGTTTGCCTTGAATCTCTGCCATTATGTGTACTGGAATTCTACTGTCTCTGATACTTTTGTTGCTTGCTGTGTACTTTATGCTTATCACCAAATGCCATCTGGATTAATAAAATTGGTTGCGCAGAGAAATAATTTCTGTCTGTTAGTCAAATTTGAATATTGAACTCGTAGCCTTTTTTAAAGAGTAGCTGACATTTTTTCTAATTAATAATGCCAGAATACTAAATATGCCTTGAGAAAAGACACCACAAGCCAAAGAATGAAATATTTACATGTGACTTTGTGATACAATGTAGGGTATCCCCACGCCTCTTTTAGAAGGATAAGCAGATAAGCTCAGTAAGCCAATATTGCAAATAATAATGAGTCTGCTGTATAAATAGTGTTGGAAACAGGCAGTTCTGTGTTTTTAAGAGCTAATGAGAATTGAGTAGGATGGTGGTATGTTCTGCTTCCAGAAAATTCTCTCTCTCTCTCTCTCTCTCTCTCTCTCTCACACACACACACACACACACACACACACATGAATAGAAAAGGGAGGAATGCACTTTGGGAAACAGATCCTTAGTTGTTTCCCTAGTAAATTAGAACCATTAAACTGCAACCTTATGGAGATAAGCATGAATACTTCTTAATATTGCCAAGTAAGTCTAATTTGTTTCACAGAGAACTAATTATCTGCTGGATAAAAAAACAATTCCCTTGCATAATTCCCTATGTTGAACAAAAACAGTTTGTTTCTTTTTTGAAATCTCTGGAAGAGCAGTAAGCAGAGCTGTAAAACTAGAAATCTGCAGTTCAACTGTTACCTCTGCTGCAGACATACTTGGTGGTCATAAGAAAGCCACTTTCAGCCTCAGTCCACCACCTTGCTATCTGGAAATAATGATCCTGACCTTCCTTACAGGAAATAATATATTAAAGGACTAAGTGTTGCACATTCACATATGTTCTTCCATTCATGGGAAGCCCCCTTGTGTGTGCCAATGGATCTTTGATTCATTTCTGGCTGATTCCCATTTAACACACTGTTTTGGCGGACTCCCATCCCTCCAGAGCAGATTTTCTGGGAGTGTCGGAAAAATGGCACAATGACAAAAATATCCCTTTGTGTTACCTGCATCTTTTGTGGTAGCTGAGACGACCCTTTCTGTTGTTGTGGTGGTGGTGGTGGTGAGAAAACAATATTATAAAGAAGCATTTTCACCCCCATCAAATCAGAAAGCTAGAATAGAAGGGACACTTTACAAGCAGAAAAAAACCCATTACTTGAAGGATCACCTTTTCCTGTATGAACTTCCCCAAGCTATATGATCTTCAGTCGAGGCCCTTCTCTTGTTTCCCATCAATAACAGAAAGTTATTTGATGGGCGTATGAGAATTGGCTTGTTCAGTGGCTGCACCTAGGTTTTGCACTTGCAATAGTAAGGAAGCCTGTTTGGACTCTGGCTCCTCTTCTACTGGATTTTAATCAGCTGCTGAATACCTTGTTTAGACCTCTGAGTGAGTCAATTCTTGCCGTTGGCTTTGTTTCTAATTTACTTACATTGTCTTTGTCTGTTCCTGATTTGTATTTGTTGATCCCTAATTTGCAATTTTTATATGCCTGTTGTCTTTGTCCATGGAGTTTTCTTGGCAGGGATACTGGAGTGGCTTGCTGGTTCCTGCTCCAGGTGGATCACATTTGGTCAAAACTCTCCACTATGACCTGTCCATCTTGGGTGGCCCTGCACGGCATAGCTCATAGCTTCTCCGAGTTATTCAAGCCCCTTTGCCACGGCAAGGCAGTGATCCATGAAGAACTGATGCTTTTGAATTAGGGTGCTAGAGGAGACTCTTGAGAGTCCCATTGACTGCAAGAAGATCAAACCTATCCATTCTTAAGGAAATCAGCCCTGAGTGCTCACTGGAAGGACAGATCGTGAAGCTGAAGCTCCAGTACTTTGGCCACCTCATGAGAAGAGAAGACTCCCTGGAAAAGACCCTGATGTTGGGGAAGATTGAGGGCACAAGGAGAAGGGGACGACAGAGGACAAGATGGTTGGACAGTGTTCTCGAAGCTACGTACATGAGTTTGACCAAACTGTGGGAGGCAGTGGAAGACAGGAGTGCCTGGCGTTCTCTGGTCCATGGGGTCCAAGAGTTGGACACGACTAAACGACTAAACAACAACAAATTTGCAATTTTATTTGTATCTGTACATTATTATTATACAGAAAGTTAAGAGTACAGAACTATTTTATTAAGGCAGTTCCATGTGAACCCTTAGATCTTCCATCTCTTTTCTCTTCGGTACCAAACTTCAAAATGTTGCTTAAATTTGAGAGAATTTTAAGAGCAGTTTCTGGTTCACTGTATGGAGCTGCTGACAAGGAAATGTATGAGAAAAACCTGGGTATATAAGAATCGAATACTGGCAAATATTTGTTTGTACATTGTTAGCTCATGCCAGTGTTCCAGCTATTCTTTTACGATTATGCCAGTTATGGACTTCCGCTTGAGGCGCCACAGAAGATGGCTGAAAATTCCACTGCTCCGGCTCTCATGGGGTAATTAGAGGCTGAGATGGGAGTAATCAGCCTCCCAAAATCTTCCCGGGGGGTACGGGAAGACACAGTCTCATCCGTGGATGCCCAACAAAAAAGCCCCAAATTCGGAAGGAAGGAGCTGGGGGCACTGGATGGAAAGCCCCCGAGAGAGTCTGGCTCTCCTGGATGCTGTCTCCATGAGCGAATCAAGTTCCATTTCTTAAGATGAAAAATTGGATTTAAGTTTTGGATATGCTTCGAGCAAGGAGGGAGGAATTACTCTGCTAATTAACCCAGCCACTGAGGTGCCAAAAAAGACTGAGTGGAAGAAGGATTAACATCTAAGGTGGTATGTTGGAATGGAACGAAAGCGGCGGGGGTGGGGAGCCTCTCTTATTATTATACTTTGCTTTATTATATTATTTGGCAAAAAACCCAAAAAAACCCCAGAAGAACCATTTACATTATCTATAACAAGCGAGATTGGAAAGTTTTGTATTTGTTGATATAATATGGCTCTAAAACTATAAAATGTGTGGAAATACTACTACTATATGATTAAGGCTTATGATCTTTGACTTGCTTGGAAGAGGATAAAAGATTCTCCAATTTGTTGACATCAGACAGAAGCAGGGTCTCATTAGCCGCTGGAGAGACGTTAAAAAAACCTTGGAGTGTTTCCTGGAATCTATGTGGAAGCTGTGTCACACTTTTAATTTGGAAATCCGCCATGATCGGAAGTCAAGACCGGGCTGCAGAATTACAAATAGTCATAGGGGGAGGTGAGCCTTTAATATGTCATTATATTTTTGTTTCCAGTTTGATTCGGTAAATCTCCCCTGGAAAGGCTAATGTTTGATGCAACTAGTCTGGGAAAATTACTGAGCATATGCTTAGACTTGATTTCATCAGAACTGAGTGAAGATGGCGGCTGCCAGTAGTGAAAAGACTTTTGGATTGATGTGGCAGAAACGCCAGCATGCGAGGAGATGCTGGGAACTTATAGAGGGGAATCATAGACATAAAATCCACACAGAAACACATCATTGTTTGTTTTAACTCACTTGTGGGAACAACTCAGAAGCTGTGAAAGAATGAAGGTCAACAACAGAAAGAATTAGAGGAAACATCGGAAATGACTATGAAAAGCAGTAGGAGTATGAGATGATTAGAGCCCTCGGAACTTGAAGCATGGGAAGTCCCATTAAAAATTTATAATTTTGCAGAATATTCAGACTATCTGATATGTATATGTATAATTTGGAATATTTAATGTGATTTGATTGGATTGTTAAAGTAGAAAATTTAATAAAAATGATTTTTTTAAAAAAATACAATTATGCCAGTTATGAATTTTCCCTTCGTACTTTTTCTATCCCAAACTTTAGTTGATATTTAGCAGAACAGACTCATTGTGCAGAACCAGTCCTTTCTTCATATCACTTTCTACTTATATACCTTTTATTTTCCTTCAAGTTCCTAGTGATTGCCCAATTTTTTTGGGGGGACTGGATTGACTGTATGAATTGCATTTCTCAGACCAAACAATTTGCAAACTGTTCACTCACCTAACCAGGCAAGGGTACCCATGCTGAAGACTTGTGAGCGTTCAATATACACTTATCTTCTATTTGCTGAGTATGGTTTTGCCTTAACATGTAATTTAGACCTTTCAATTGATATAGAGAATCCACATTCATAGGATGGTGATTTGGCTGGGAAAAGCCATAGCATTGATTCATGGCATTATATTTTCCAGTGTGATAAAGGGGCTATGTGATGCTTGATGCACACCAACCATTTTACAGCTATATACTTCTGTTCATTTCCCAGTTGGCTGCTTTGTTATAACTTTGACAGGGGCCATAAGTGTTTGTCAGTTTCTAGCCTGCAACACTGGCATATTCTATCCTCTCCACAGAGGATCACTGGACTGAATCCCAGCATCAGTCTTCTTTTCTTTAACCTTAGTATGTAACCAATATGAAATGTATATTGTATACGTCCTTTCTGGCTATGTAAAATGAGTTTTTCCTCTTGAAGGCATTTTGTTTATCTAATGCCTGAAGAGCTTTCAATGGACTCTAAGGACTAAAATGTTCTTGCTTGGTAGTTTTCGATGGTTGCTGGCTATTAAGTACCTATGGTTTGTCTCTGCAGGGGAGGAGGGAAGAGAGAAACATTTTGGAGTTTGAGCAAAATCCACAGAAATAGAAATCTGACCTTTTTTGGCTAGCTGAGAGTTCTAAGCACCTGCTCTTTGGAAAACTGGTGGTTCTCTGCAGATCAGCATTGCCTATCTCTGTGCTAGCTTACCTCCATTCCATCTCTTTTCTTCAACCTGTTTATTTGAAATTGAACACACCACACACGCACACACGCACACACACACACACACACACACGCACACACACACATTTTTCTGTCTATAAGACGCCCCCATGTATAAGACACCCCCTATTTTGAGGGACTCGGATTTAAGAAAATGTGGGAGATGTATAAGACACCCCCAATTTTTGACTTTATTTTTTCAGGGGGAAACCTGGTCTTATACACAGAAAAATACAGTATATATGTCTCTTTAGCACACTCAACTCACAAGAAAACTGACCCTGTAAAAACTGTTTCCTGGAACTTTGTGGAAAGCCCTGGAACAGTATTTTTGTTAGACAAATGGCCCATATGTTTCCAATATTTTAGGCTTTTGAAGTGATGCATTCTTTTCCAAATGCAAGGTTATAAGTGGAAAAGTGGATTTTGGGGCTTGGTCAAATGTCCCACTCCTTCTCTGGTGAAGCTGCAAGGCGTAATCCTTTGCTTCTGGGTTGTTGTTTTTTAAAGTAACTATGGTTTACCATAATGTTCAAACATGGGCAAACTTTGGTTAGCCTGAACTTTAGCTTGGGGTAGGTGCATATATGTGTACAGAGGATACAGGAATGCATTGTCCTGGTGCCTGCACAATATGGCCCCTCTTTGCTTACATCTCTCGTACTGACTGGCATTTTGTTAATAATGCACCATCTTCTCCATTCTGTGCCCTATGGGAAATAAACACAAACTTTTATGACACTATAAATGACTGCCACTACCATATGCGTATCTCAGAATGGATTGTCGTTCTTTGTTGCTGCTGCTTTTACTTATTGTGAATGCTTCTCACTCAAGTTTAAGCTTACATTTTAAGAACTGCCAATGTCCTCCTCTAATTCCTTCTTCTTTTGCCCTCATCAGCATTTTGTGGTCATTCTTCCTTTAAAGATTGGCATTAATTGGAGCAATTTATTTTACCACAGGTGGACACGGTGTATTTATAACCCTCAATGTCTCATTATAACAACCTGTGCTTATAACAACCTCTTCTAGTTGACTGCTGTTTCCAATCAGTATGTGTGTGATGTCAGCCAATACATTTGTTCAAGCTTCTGTGACCTCCCTAGACATCACTAATGTAACCCAGGGAAAATATTAACCGTTTTGAAATGTTATAATGGTTGTTGGTTCCTAATAGCAATATATAATGTACGCCTGCACAGATTGTGATGCACCGAGCTGATTTCATCCTAGTCATATGTGGTGGTCCACCAGGAACTTTATAAAATTGGATTTATTTATTTATTTTGCCGCTTGCCTGGGATTGGGGAGTAAAGGGGGCATGTTTGTCAAATGCGTGCTTGCTTGCCTTGATGGCTGCAAGCTGTACAGGTCTGATCTAAGTTAATGTTTTATCATCACCAATGCTCATTGTAGTCAAGAAAGAGCATCATAATTGAAGTCTAGTTGCACAGAACTAGAGAAAGTTTCCTTTACCTGCCAGTGTTTGGAAATTCAGTACAAAACAGGTAAGTTTGAAAATAAAACCAACTTGGGGGAAAAAATAACAACAGAATGAAATTGTGGGCAGGATTTGAAATTTGAGCAACAGGAAGAAATGATAATATAAGAAATAGAGGAATTAGATGATGTGTGATGTAATAGAGGAATATGAATTATGCAGTATATAAAAGGGATGACTATAGAAAACAGCATGGAAGGGAAGGTGATTATAAGAGAAATGTATGTTTGAAGTTTGAAATTAATTGGTTAAAGTAATGAAAACCTAATAAAAATCTTAATAACAAAAAGAAAACCAATATTATTAATTTTTTAAAAATGCATTATCTATTTAAATGTTTGTATCCAGCCAAACACACATTCCAGAATCTGTGGCCACAATGCCTCCAAAATTAAGCAAAGTTCAGTCCCATCGATTTGAGTTGGGCGCATTGAATCCCTTGCGACTTCAGGCATTCTTCACTGTGGCTGGATCTTACGTTGCATTATCAGCAATGTTAAAGACTTCATTTTGCCAGCATGTGTTTACATAAAGACTTACAGCTCCTTTCTTAACTGATTATCAGCTGACCTTCTGGAAAGCATGCTCCCATTATGAGGGGGAAAAGCACTTCCCAGGAGGACGTTGCAAAGTAGTTTATCTGAACTAGCAGTTTGGTAGTTTTTGCAAGCTTATGCAAAGGGTGTGAGGCAGGAGGAGCTGCCTGGCTGGTTGCTTCAGCTCAGTGGAACATGCAAGAGGAAGGTTCAGGCAGCAATAGCACTGGTGTCTGGCTTCCACATGCCATGTGTCTGTCTTGGCTGCTTCCATGATGTTCCGGTGGGGAATTAATGACTGCTTTAGCTTGATCTGTTGTTTTTAGCTGCCTCCATCTCTGTTTATTTTCATTTAAGGTTTGATGAGATTCTTCTATGGGTATGCATAAATTCCATTTATCAGCTGGTTATCAGCACTGAAGAAAGGAGTGCAATACATCTTTAATAATAAACAAACAAATAAATTTAAAGTTCTGCACCTTTTGGCTTTTGTTTAGGCTCATCGAGGCATCGGTTGCAGGGAGAAGAATATTAGCACCGTGAGCCTTTGAAATGGCACAAGTTGCCTTAGCTTTGTGTGGAGTCATGATCTCATTGCTCTGGGCCATTGTTGTTGTTGTTTTCACCCAGCCAAAAATGTTTAATTATTTAATCAAGTTGATGA
Organism: Podarcis raffonei; assembly: GCF_027172205.1. NCBI lineage: Eukaryota > Metazoa > Chordata > Lepidosauria > Squamata > Lacertidae > Podarcis > Podarcis raffonei. Next base: position 26,100,948 of record NC_070606.1, read on the forward strand.
ATCAATTGATGTGGCTGCCCTATGAATCAGCAGTCTTAAAAAGATTAATCTTTTAGGAGAAATCTATTGAGCGGGATTGAGTTGATGGTGGCAAGGCTAAGATAGATAACCCTGGCTGCAACCGTGGTCCAGTTACACAAATTGTAAAAACAAAACAAAAACCAGTGTTGGTTTTATGTGTTTGTTTGTGTATGGGTATTGGCCCAGTAACAACAAACCATGAGGGAAGAGTATCAGTATTGAGGTTCATTTATCCCCCTCATTCTTGGCACCCAAGGAGTGGAGGTTTAAAAGTTTCTGCTACTGGTTTGCTCTTGCTGCAGTTTCCTCTTTTGACTAAACTTGGGAAGTTGCTTTATATAAACTACAGTTGCTAGGATATTGAACTAGGATCGTGGTTCATTTATGTCTGAACTGAGCTTCTGTGTGTTATCTACCAGTAAGAAATATTTTAAGTAGCCTTTATTTGGATTATTTTTTCATTTATTTACTGCCTTTTAAAACTGCAACTTCACCACATGGTGCCAGGGCAGGGTATGTACATAAAGCAATATACAGTAGTACCTCGGGTTACATACGCTTCAGGTTACAGACTCCGCTAACCCAGAAATAGTGCTTCAGGTTAAGAACTTTGCTTCAGGATGAGAACAGAAATCATGCTCTGGCAGCGCGGCAGCAGCAGGAGGCCCCATTAGCTAAAGTGGTGCTTCAGGTTAAGAACAGTTTCAGGTTAAGAACGGACCTCCGGAACGAATTAAGTACTGAACCCGTGGTACCACTGTATAAACCAGCAAAGTAAATGGATGTTCCTGCTATGTTTCTGTGTTTTAAAAGTATATTATATAGCACATAGACACAATATGTGGGCCACATGTGGCCCCCACAGGCCTTTGCTATGGCTCCCCTCACATTTTCCATGCCTCCCTGTCACCAATTGGCATTTGTGCTCCCCTCAGTGTGGGCCGAGACAGCTATTCATTTGTTCTCCTTTCCCAACACATTTGAATGCAACACAAGTGATTCCCGAGAAAGAGAAGAATGCATTTCACTGAATTTGGTCTAGGTTAATGATGTATCTTACAGAATGTGACTGCACATAACTTTTTAGAATTTCACCTCCTCTACAATAAAGAATCATAAACTCAGCAGAATAGATTCCTTTTTCTCTTGTAGCAGGAAGCACTATCCATTTTTATGGTATCTCTCTAGCACTGCATTGCATAAATTGTGACCCGTGAAGATTAACAGAGCCTGCCAATCATATCTGGTGGCCTTCCAGATCCTTAAAACCTCATCTCCTCATCCCAGGTTTTGCAGTTCTAGGCCGGCAGCAAAAAAAAACACAGTAATCTAATGGGCTACCAATAAATGGCTTGTGCCCTATGTTCAGCTTGGTGGATAGTATTGTGTAAGCCTTTATAGAAAATGTGAACTTTCATTGCCATTAATTCAAGATGAAGCTGTATATTTTATTAAGGCTATATTTTAATCAAGTTGAAGGGGGTCCTGAATTGGGGATGAGCTAAACACTGGATTTTTAGTGTCTCCTACCTGGACCCATTTTGGAACAATTTCCAGTCTGTATACCATAGGTTCAGTTTTAATCTGAAATGGGTCAGTATATCCCTCTGTCTCTTCCTCCTTCCCTGCCAGCACCACCTTACTTAATGTGAGCAAACTTGTTTTCTACTGCTCTGGAGGCTAGAACTCAAACCAATGGCTTCAAGTTATAAGAGAGGAGATTCCGACTAAACTTCAGGAAGAACATTCTGATAGTAAGAGCTGTTTAACAGTGGGATGGACTACCTCAGAAGGTTGCAGACTCTCCTTCCTTGGAGGTTTTAAAGCAGAGGTTGGGTGGACATCTGGCATGGATACTTTAGTTGAGATTCCTCATTGCAGGGGGTCAGACTAGATGACCCTCTAGGTCCCTTCCAACTCTACAATTCTATGATTTTATGAATGTTGCATCAGGGACCACAGTCACAATAATGTTGCACAGGCCCATTGCATAATTCCCTAGCTGCAGAGAGCTATATTTTCTATGATCCTAGCTTCCTTGGACACTTGACCAGAAAGCTCATCTCCCTCTACAAAGATATTGTGTGTGTGTGTGTGTGTGTGTGTGTGTGTATGTGTATTTCTGAACCATGACACTGCCACAAGGTGTACCCCAGAACATTATTTTTTTGTTCTGCATGCATTGTAGTTCCCTGATAGTAAATATCTGTGCAATATTGTTTTTAGAACAAGATGCTCATATTCTCATGATTAAGATTTCATGAGCAAAAGTTGAAACCCATTACCAAAATTTAGATACCACCCACCCCTTCCTCCACCCCTCCCCTGAATTTGCATCCTGTGATTGTATCGGGAAGGCAATGAAGTTTGTCTAGAATGATTTGTTCAATATAAAATCATGCTGTTTAATCTTCATACTTCCATTATTCTGTAGTGGTGGTTTATTATCCATTATATGACACCGTTAATTTGTATGGCACTTTACCAGCAGAAGTCACATTTATCGACTGGAAGGAACAACCTAAACCTCTTTTAGCAAGTTGATTGGATATGCTATGACTCTGGAAGTTGGCTGCCCTAGTTGCGTTTGTATATGTACCGAGGAAAGAATTTTCAGGATTGACATTCATGAACTCATCTCTGCATCAGAAGGGGCCAGGGCCAGGTGCCTTTCAGATTGGCTATGATGCAATGCCATCTCAAACCAAATCATTGTTGTGTTGTGACTGGCCCAGGATAGAAGTCAAAGATAAGCAGTGTTTTAGATAATTGACAGCAGAGATGGGCAGAACCTCTCGGCTCCACTGTGCAGAAGGTAGAACAAAATCATTCATTCTGTCAAGGTGCTGGAGTGGGTTGTGCAATCCAGAATTGCATTTACAATCAATTTAGCAGCAGGGGGAAGCATTTTTACCAGGCTTCCCTCCTGGGGTGCAAAAGTACAGAATTCGGTATCTCCCAAGTCACATCCAAAATGTTTCCAAGTGCTTTGTTTGCTTATGTATTGTGCTTATACTCCACCTTTCCTTTAAGGAGATCAAAGCAGCATACACAACTCTCCCCTTTCCCATTTCAACCTCAGCGACACTGTGAGCTAGGTTAGGCTGAGAGACAGTGACAGGCCCACGATCCAAATAGTGTGCAAGCTTTTGCGTTTTCCAGAACTCTTCCTTAAAGGTAAAGGGACCCCTGACCATTAGGTCCAGTTGTGGCCGACTCTGGGGTTGCGGCACTCATCTCGCTTTATTGGCCGAGGGAGCCGGCGTACAGCTTCCGGGTCATGTGGCCAACATGACTAAGCCGCTTCTGGCGAACCAGAGCAGCACACGGAAACGCTGTTTACCTTCCTGCCGGAGTGGTACCTATTTATCCACTTGCACTTTGACATGCTTTCGAACTGCTAGGTTGGCAGGAGCTGGAACTGAGCAACAGGAGCTCACCCCGTCGCGGGGATTCGAACCACAGACCTTCTGATCAGCAAGTCCTAGGCTCTGTGGTTTAACCCACAGCACTACCCGCGTCCCGAACTCTTCCTTAGGCTAAATGATAAAAGTACTTTAGCCACATTATCAGGGAATTCGAAACTGGAGGAAGACCATCTTATGCAAGCAAAAGGTGGGACTTTACTCCCTGAGTGAGCATTTTCTTCAGCTACAAGGTAAAGCTGGCCAATCTGCAGGGGCGTAGGAAGGGGGGTGGGGGGTGCGGCCCACCCCAGGTGTCATCCCTGAGGGGGTGACAAAATGGCACACCCTGGGGATGTGCCTGAGCCACGTTCCTCTCCTGGGAGTGACGCAGTGGCTTGGGGCCCCGCGCTGCCCGAAATGGCAGCATGGGGCTTGTGTCCACCAGGCTGACTCCATGGGCAGCTCGCTGGCTGTGCCCCTGGGCAGATCGCCATGCTGCCCCCCCCAAGTGGATCGCTACACAACCCCCATGGGTAGCTTGCCATGGTGACCCCTGTGGGCAGCTTGCCCCACCTCCGTGGGCGACTCTCCCCAACCCCGTGGGTGGCTCGCCCCACTCCACCGCTATGGGTGCTGGGGCAACTAGCTATGCCTCTGCCAATCTGGCTTATAGAATCATAGAATGGTAGAGCTGGAAGGGTCCCTGAGGATCATCCAGTCCAACCCCTGCAACAAAGGAATATGCAGCTGTTCTGTATGGGGATTGAACCTGCAACCTTGGTATTATCAGCATCATGCTCTAACCAACTTTCTTTTTGTTACATAGCACACCTAAAACGAATCTCTACTTATTTTCATGTAAGGAATGCCTATTTCTCTTGGCCACCTACCAAGAAACCTGTGTGTTTCTTCTAAGGATGGAAACAGATCTGAGTAACGTCTGTATTTCCAGAGACGGGGAATCAACCATTATGCTTTTCTTTGCGGCAGGAGGCTTTAGTACAATCTGAATTCTGGATAGCAACCTTTAAAAAGTTTCATTTGGATGTCTGCTAACGCCTCCCCTACTCAGCCTTAAAACTCTTGCCAGATGCAGACACAGGTGGCTTGGTCAGTAGCGAGACAGGAAGTAAAGTATAACTGCCTATATAGTTATTTCTCCCCTAATTGAACCTATATGCATATTTGATAGCTGAAGCTGCACACTAAACTGGCAACAGAGCTAACCCAATACTTTCCCCTACAATATGGATACAGATTATGTTTATCCTCGGAATATTGACATTCCAGTTACAAGGATTATCTCACTATGGATGTTAAAAGAGCAGACAACATATTTAACACAAATATGTTACAAAATGAAATCAATACCCAATGAAAGTTTAAAAGAAAATCCATTGAAACAATCTGCCACAGTAAACAGTACAACACAAATATAAGAATTGCATATGTAAGCAGGATTCTTTCTGTCTAGTTTAAGTTAATATTTCACCTGTGATTAGACCAAGAGGAAGTTGCAGGAAATTCTCCAATAGCTTGTTTTGGTTTAACCAGAAGCACAACCATTTTCTTCTGCTTATTAGTCAAGAGATTGGAAGAAAGCATGAAAGTTTATTCAATGAGTGCATTGCTTAATCCTGACTTATCTAATTGGTGACTTTCTGAATGTGAATGATGTAAAATGGATCGTACAATAACTGACACCTTTAAATATTCCAGTTTACCTTCCCCAAAGCAAATTCCATGTACCATTCAGAAATTACAAAAGGAAACTACTGCCTTAAACTTCCTGAAAATATCCTTATACCAAGGCTATCCACAGTTCTTGTCATTCTGATTCTCTTATATCAAAACTCTGATATTATTTGTGCTAAAGCATGGGTCAATTCCTCTGGTTGTGTACATGCCGTTTTCTCATTTAACTCACCTGGTGAATTATTTAGCTATTGAAACTGCTGTGTATTACGTGACTTAACAAATAAAATAAAATATTGGGCTATATAATATTGGATCTGAGGGAGCCAACTTCACAATTCAGTAAATCAAGAATTTAAAAATAAATGAAATAAACTGGATTGCCTTGGCAGATATATTTTTCCTGGGACCAACAGATTTGTTCTATAACTGGCTGATCCCTGTGAGCAGTTGTTTGTCATCATCAGATTTAGGAGCTGTTATCTCTTGCTTTATTTTATATATAAATTTCTACAGATTTAGAAGCTGTTATCTCTTGCATCAGTTGATGACTGTTGTGTAACCTCTGGCTCTGAGAGTCCTGGAAGAAGGTATAGCTAATTTCTGAAAGGAATGAAGATTGTACAAGTCTTATCAAACAGCAGCAGGACTCATTTGGTTTAACCGTGCTGGAAGTTAGTTTTTCAGGCACTGATCTTGACAGGTCAGCTGTCAAAAACGGGTGTCTGTATCCATAAATTCATCGATCCTACAGAATGCATTCCTGCCTCCTAGAACAAGTGCAACTCAGAATCAACACATTTGTGAACAAATGGGATGGTTAGGGGCCTAGAGATTCAGAGGAGGGGGGAGCCTTTTTGGTAAAAGGCTTTCTTCATGTCCTGTTATTAACCTTATCTGCATTGTTATTATTTTTGAATGCAGTGTAGAATTTTACCCTTGCATACAAAAAAGATTTTTATGTGCTGGCTGGTATGAAATAAAAGGAAACTATAAGCATGCCTTAGAGAAATTCTCCTCCTCTTTGGACTGTTTAATATGCAAGAAGCAAATTGTAGCTCTCTTTCTTTTTTTGAGTCAAACATAATAGAAAATCTTACTTATGTTGGCTGATTTCCAGAATTCCCTAGCCTTGGTGCTGAATTTATTTAGATTTCTTCAAAGGTAACAAATACTTAGCCTTAAAGAGAAAGGTCCCAAGCCATCCAAAGTCAGGAATGACTACCTTTTTATTGATTTCAGTGAGATTTAGTCATTATTAAATTTAATAAGATCAAAGGGTTTTGTGTGTTAGATGACTCCTGACCACAATACCTCAAGGGCCACCTCTCCCCTTATGAACCGACCCTGCACTGTTTGACCGAACTGACCCTCCCACTGGTTAGATTTGTATTCATACAATCATAGAATTGTAGAGTTGGAAGGGACCCCAAGGGTCTTCTAGTCCAGCCCCTTGCAATGCAGGAATCATATATAAAGCATCCATGACAGATGGCCATCCAGCTTTGCCTAAAAGCCTCTAGGCAAGAGAGCCCACCACCTTCCTAGAAAGTCCCTTCTATTGTGAAAAAGCTCTTTCTGTCAGTAAGTCCTTTCTTATGTTTAGCTGAAATCTCCTTTCCTGTAGCTTGAATTTTTATCATTTGATCATACTCTGTCAAAGCATTCCTGTAATAATTCTTGCACAAAATAGATTCTTAATATTCCTCTTTAAAAAAATAAATTTACATCCTGTATTTCAGAAAATGTCTCACAACGTGGCAAACGATAATATGTAAACCATTCCAATAAAAAATATACTCAGAGGTAAAACACAAGGAATCAACAACTGACGAAACTAGCAGCCAGCCCTAGATTACTAAAATCTAGCCGAGCTCATCAGTATAAAAGAGACATCAATAATCAATAGGTGTCAGTAATGTGAAGATTGCTTCTAAATTTTATGGATACGTTCTGCACTGGAAAAAGAAAGGGTGGCTAGCTCTGTCTCTGTGGCTTCTAAATACCAAATAATGGAAATCGCGGGAGCTGAGAATGCTCCTGTGCTTAGATCCTGCTTGCTGGCTTTCCACAGGCAACTTATTGGCCACTGTCCGAACAGGATGCTGGACTCAATTGGCCTATTCCAGCAGACTCTTCTTAAAGTTCCAAGATGTTAATCAGGGAGGTTCAAGGGAACAAAATGTGTTGAGAAATAGGGCTTTGTATTCCCTGATAACACATTTCTAGTTGTGGGGGTCTTGGCTGAACATAATTGGGCTCTCCCCACACCATTATTAGATCACAATGGTCAATCCATCTCCTTTAAATAGGCAGGGTCATCATTTGGTCACAATGGCCAGTCCTTCTCCTTCAAGTAGGCCTCATCATCATTAGCTCACAATGCACAACTTGTCTCCTTCAGGTAGACAGTGTCATCATTAATGGTCATCAGTAGGTAACAGTGGCCAGCTTTGTTCTAAGAAGGCAGTATCAGCAATCAGGCACATTAGTCTCTCTCTGCCTCACTGAAGCTGGCAAAAGCACAATGACCCCTCATTTCTCTCTGAGGCAGTCAGAGGTCTTTGGGAAACAGCAGCTCTTACTTTCTTCTGTACTCCACCACATTAGTATTTCATGTCTAAAACTAAGGAAGAGTCACAGGTAAGGCTGTTCCTGTTGTGTTTTCAGCACCTATTGAAGACCTTCCAGGAGTCTTTTTAAGTGGAGATTTTTATCCCATGCTGTATCTGTATGGGATTTGAAATTATTTTTACCTATGAAAGTGCTTTTAATCGTTATAACTCTTTTTGTACATGAAATTGCGTAATTCTTGTTATCACTGACGTGGGAAGCGATTTGGTATTGGAATTAAATATATACATGAGAGAGAGAGAGAGAGAGAGAGAGAGAGAGAGAGAGAGAGAAATTGCCACCACAGGCACATAATGTCAGTGGCTGGTGCAGAGAGAGTTGAAAGAATGTACACAGGAGACTGGTATTGGGCTGAATTAGGCCATAACTTTATTGATTACAGGAAAGAGTAGGTTTGGCTAAGGCTAAGGCTCGCCTGCTACCTAATAGGAACCCAGTGAAGTTGACTCTGTACTAGGAGCCACCCCTGCATAGGCTGCCATTGGGAGAGGTATATTGGCCCATTGGTCCCTCTGTGGAATCCCAGAAAGATTCACTCCTCCTGAACCCCTCTAGTGGGGTACCCCCACAACTAAGGATCCAGCCAATGCCTTATCTGCTGTGAGGTAGGCGAAAACCTTCAAGCTGGCCAATTTGCTTGCAGGGGAAAAATCCTCACTGGTCCCAGATACCAAGTAAACCATAGCAAGGTGCACATGCCAAATTGCCAGCTCCCCACTAGGTGGACCTTTAGTAGTCTGGGTGGGTGGGTGGAAAATCCTGCAACAGTCAGCAGACAGGGAGAGTTGCACTTGGCTGCTCTCTTAAATATGTCCCTACTTTGATTGGCCTAGCGGCCAAGGAATGGAAGGTCCAGCGCAGTCAAAGGTGGGTGGCACCAGGTGGCCAACATCACACAAGATGACGATGGCCTCCCTGGACCATCCACAGATGTGCCATATTGCCAAAATGAGTGGAGTTGGGATGTGATGTGATTTGGGAAACAAATGTTGGAATGAACAATCTGCCAGGCACTTTGCGCCCAGAATCAGTGGCAGACAGGATCTCAAAGCAATCTTCCCTTATATTAATAGCTTTCACCGTGTCCTCTTCTCAGCGCCCCTGAATATGATTGCACCCTTGAACAAAACCCAGTGGCAGGGATTTGTCACAAAGTGTCACAATGCTGCCTGATGTGTTTGCAATGCCAACTGGCCAGCAGGGACATCAGGCATCAGGGTTCTTGTTTTTCCTATCCCCTCTGGCTTCAATTGCTATGTTGTTTTGTGTCCCAGCATTACAGCAGCCAGTTTGAGACAATGCGGATGCTGAGGTTTGTTTGCTTTGTTTTTATTTTAGTGAGTGTGCTGGAAAGGAAATTGACTGATTTTACAGAAACTACATGCATACCCCTAATGACTGCTACAGAATGCAGTTTTAAGTTTTGTAAGTCATAAGTGCTTAAGGGTGATCAGGGCTGGCCCAGGACGTTTTTCTGCTAGAGGCAAAACACAAAATGCCACTCCCGCCTCTGCTACATGCCTGCATGCCAAAGAACACCCACTGTACATCTTTTTGGCATGCGCCCACTGCTGCATGCACACACAAACTGCCGCCTAGGCACATGGTGGAGAAGGTGGCGGTGGCAAGTGGCATGGAGACTGGATCTGCTGTCCCACCAAGCTTTCTGGAGCCTGCTGCCCTGTGGCGACTGCCTCACCTTGCCTCATGTGTGGGCCAGCCCTGAAGGTGATCATAGGATCTAGGATTTGTGTACTGTTAAAAATGAAGAAAAAAAGTTACTTCCAGACTTTGGTAATAAGCTTATATTTATATCCGAGATCACGGAACAGTGCCTCTCCTCTCATCACATTAAGACAAGGATCTGACCAAGTCTGTGGCTTTTCTCAAAGTGGGAGGAATTTCCGCCTTTGTTATCTTTGAAACATGTGTGCCATCTACTGCGGCAGGCCATTAGGTTTGATGGACTTTTCTTTATGATGTTGTTCTGTGCGACTATAGTTTTAAGTTTTGCAATTATTCAGCTTGCTTAATTTATTAGGTTGGTACCATGTTCCACATGGTTCATATCCCTAACGGCGCTTTTGCTACCACTGCGCCATGGCGCTTCGACAGCTATTACCACCCAATGCCATTAGCTTTTCACAGGGCTCAACCCATCCCAATACTCTGCTCAGGGAGGACGCACCTTGCCGCCACTCTGCTCAAGAAGCCAATGAGCCTCTCTCTGGTTCCTCTCCTCCGACGATGTCCCTCAATGCTCTGGGGTTGACTGCGCGGCCAGCGGCAGCTCCAGCCCCTCTTTTGTTCTTCATGAGCAGACCGGAGTGAAGCCTGCTCCAACTCAGTCTGCTCCAGTTGCCCTGCCCCCCAGGCCACTACACATAGATCAAAATTTGAATCTGGGTTTGGTGGGAACCCAGAAGGCCCCACCATGTCAAGGGGAGCGGAGCAATGGTTGGCAAGACGGTGTGGCTGCAGGAGGATGGGGAAGCCACGCACCGGGCCACAAATGTCGCCCATTGCTGAACTGGGTGAACTGCCATTAATGTCTTAGCATGCATGATTAAACAGAGTATGCATTACAGTCCAGATTTGTGGTGTCAGATACCTGTTTCAGATGCTTCAAACCAACACTGATTCAAGGAGAACCAGAAATACAAAAATGCCCTGAGATGAATGTGCATAATTATGGGAACAGAACTCCTAGGCAACCATTTTGATAAAGAGACAAACAATTTGCTGTAGACTAAAGATGTACAAAAATGATCTATAGGAACGAATGTTTTGAAATAATACATGCGGCCAATGTTCTTGTGCAACCCATTTAAAGCTCTATAATTATGATCATAAAATTGTTTGGATAATAGAACATTTCGTTCTTCTGCTCTCTCAGCCTTTTCTGTGTTTTCACGCATCTTTCTCGTCTAACTCCTCGTTGAAGTATTTTATGCAAAGATTACAAATGTATTATTTCCTCTTCATATTTGTTGTGTTATTTCCATTTGCAGTTGGCAACATGGGACTCTGAGAAGGGGCTGAACGGCAGTCTGCAGGAACGGCGCTTGGGCAGTGACTTGCAAGGATTAACACTGAAAGTGGTGACTGTCTTGGTATGACCATATTTGAGTTGAGGAAGCAAAATGCTCAAAAATGTTACTTGCTAGTCTCTCTCTCTCTCTCTCTCTCTCTCTCTCTCTCTCTCTCTCCCCTTCCTTCCTTAACTCATCGTTTATTCCCCCCCACACACACACTTTAAAGGTTTTGTTCAGTTCTCTTGACACCTGCAGCACATGAATGCTGCATTATGCATGGTATTGCCTAATCAGGAAAACAGCCATGAGAATTTCCATTTTTGCAGATACTCCACTGCAAGGGCCATGTGAAACTAGGGTTTATGAATGTTGTGTCAAGGTATCACAATGTTACTTATGTATTGCCTTTTTATACCACCTTTCTGCCAAGGCACCCAAGTTGATTTGCAATTTAAAATACTCAAAAAAAAGTGCATAGAATAAAGAGCAGGCCATTGACAATCAATTCATGAACACAGGAAACAGTCGGAACACTGGTCCATCTGGCTCATAATTCTTTGTGGTCTCCCATATTCCATTGCAGTACAGTATGGTACTTATGTAACACTTAGAGCTAATAAATATATCCTAGTAGGGGGTGCCCCCCCGCTCACTTTGCTTGCCATGCTTGCTCTCCGTGCCTCAATTTTACATTGCCCAGGGCTTCCCTCTCTCTCTTTAAGGTGGGAGAACTGGAGATTCAAAACTCCCTCTCCTCTTAGCCCAACTCCACATCACAAAACCTTTCCATCCCAGGTTCATCTCTAGCTGTCCACCCATGTGGGGGGACTATATCTGTCCTCTACCTCCTTTGTCATGTAGGGCAGAGTAGGAGTTGAGATTCCCGTTAACTCTCAAGTGCCTCCCCACACAACTCTCCCATGTTTACCTCAAGTTACCTCCCCCTTTTTTGCGCTTGTGTGGGGAAGCCCCTACCGCCACACCTTCTAGGCTGGGGTCAAACCAATCTCCCTCCCCACACTCTAAACTCCCTCAGCAGACCCAAATCCTTATCTCCCACACCCAAGTTCCCACTCTTAATTTAAAGCAGGGGTAGGCCTCTTCATTCTTTTCAGTAAGCGCTTTCATACCAGGCAGTATGTTTGGAGAGTGGATGAAATAACGTGGACACGAGGAAGTTGCCTGAACAAACTTACCGCAGCATTACCCTCCATCTGGCTTCTCCTGCTTTTTCTTTTGCTTTGGGAGTCCAAGGTGGGATGGTCAACATTCCTTCACCTGGTAACTTAGCAACAGTGCTTAAGCTTCGTTAGCAAAGGTGCTGCCTGCCAAAGGTGCTGCCTGCCATCTTAGAGTTGTCTCCATGCTTTGTTTTATAACTTCCTTTAGAAATGTCCATTGACAATGATAATGAGGTTTTTTTAGAGGTGTGGGATTCCATGTACACACTAAAATGTTGCAGGGTGCTATCTGACTTATGGCTCAGATTTTGAACTAAATAAACTAAAAAGAGAAAGGCTGATTTCCTAACCTACTGCAGCTCTGGAAAAAGAAAAACCTACAATGTACTTGCAAAAACAGCACCTAGCTTAGAAGTTATTTGCTGCGTTGAACATTGTGACCTCAATATGTTGTTTTCTTTCTGTATCAAAAGTGTATGGGCATGCCAGTTGCTTGTTTGTGATGTCAAATCCAAGTTGAAAAGAGACTCTAGTCTGCAATATGATGTATGCAAGCCCCCTCCACCTCGCAGCTTCAATTCTTTGTCCCCCCTCCCTTTTGCTTTTGCTATTCTCTAAGATCACAGTGCATTAAAGCAACTTAGAGTGCTTCAGTGAGATCTTTAGGACACCCCTCCCCCTGCAATCTGTTATTCGCTTTCTCCCCTCCAGCTGTTAAGAGTCATGATCAGATCTCCTGTCTGTCCAGGAGGTGAGCTGTTCTACCCCCAAGAAGATGTCAGCAGCACTTTGCATAGATAGCCAAGAGCAACGGCAGTAAAATCAGTTGGGCTGGCATCCCCCTGGCAAGTGAGCGTGTAGTCTATGTCATATTGAAACCATCACCCTACAGGATCCTCTGTCGTCTTGTGGTTTCCAAAGTGCAGTTCATTAACTCTAAAAGTACCTCAGGGGGCCAGCCACTCTAAGATTTATTTTTGGGTTGGTTTAAAATTATGAATAATGGAAGAACGAGTAACAGATTTCTCACTTTTATCCTGGAAGTCTCTCCCCACCCCCCTTGGAAAGTCAATCCAATAAATGTGAAGCTAAAGTGCTGGAGGCTTGGCAACATCACCATTCTGGGTGCCATTGATACCGTGAGCTGGACTATCTTTGATTAATCATCTTTAAATTTCCATTTAAGCATCAGCTTAAACCTTGCTTTGTTCTCAGGAAGAACCTTTCGTTATGGTGGCTGAGAATATACTTGGACAGCCCAAGCGCTATAAAGGCTTCTCCATTGACGTCCTGGATGCACTTTCGAAGAATCTGGGCTTCAAGTATGAGATCTATCAATCTCCAGATGGCAGATACGGGCAACAGCTCCATAACAGCTCATGGAATGGCATGATTGGAGAACTAATTAACAAGGTATATAGGGCAGAAAGACTATATATTCTGTGAACTGCCTTGAGACCTCCAGGTATAGGGCGGTATATAAATTCAACTAATAATAATACAGTCATACCTCATGTTACGTTTACTTCATGATATGTTTGCTTCATGATTACTTCCGGGTTTCGCCGCTTGTGCATACTCAGACGTGCAAAATGACGTCATGCGCATGCGCAGAAACGGTGAATCACAATCTGCGCGTGCGCAGACGCGCTGCTGCGGGTTGCGTTCTATTCATGTTGCGAATGGGCCTCCGGAACGGATCCCATTCACAACCAGAGGTACCAGTGTAGTAGTAGTAATAATAATAATAATAATAATAATAATAATAATAATAATAATTGGAGAATGAACTCAACAAGGCAATCCTATACCTGCCTAATCCCTTATACCTGCTTAATGAGACTTACTCCCAGGTAAATGGGTATAGGATTTGACCTAAATTGAGGATATGTAACATGTCAACTAGAGGGATGCGGGTGGCGCTGTTGGTAAAACCTCAGTGCCTAGGACTTGCCGATCGCATGGTCGGCAGTTCAAATCCCCGCGGTGGGGTGCGCTCCCGTCGTTCGGTCCCAGCGCCTGCCAGCCTAGCAGTTCGAAAGCACCCCCGGGTGCAAGTAGATAAATAGGGACCGCTTACCAGCGGGAAGGTAAACGGCGTTCCGTGGGCTGCGTTGGCTCGCCAGATGCAGCTTGTCACACTGGCCACGTGACCCGGAAGTGTCTGCGGACAGCGCTGGCTCCCGGCCTATAGAGTGAGATGAGCGCACAACCCTAGAGTCTGTTAAGACTGGCCCGTATGGGCAGGGGTACCTTTACCTTTACCTAACATGTCAACTATATGGAGCCACTTTGCCTGCCTCAAAATATTGCCACTGTAATAATTACTGCAATTAAAGACTAATATTTGGAATATTGCCTTTCTAACATCAAAATGTAGATACTTGGGATGTGCCAGAAATCCTTGGAAGATTTCATTAGCTTTATTGAAACAATATTGGCTTATTTTGAATATCTCAGATATTTTACCTAAAGAGAAACTTCCTATCTGTTTCAATTTAGCCTATAAGTGAAATCCTAGGAATCTCTCCCTGTGAAAATTTGCTAGATTTATCAACACACTTTTTTTGGTTTCCCCTTGAAATTCTGCAAATGTTTCACCTGAGGAGGAACTTGGAATTGCACTTGAATTTTCGTTTAGAGGAGAAATCCAGTGGCCACTTTAAAACAGATAACTTTGTGAAATGGCTAAAGGATGGAACTTACAAACAGGGGTGTACATTATATGCACACAACAGCAGACTACGAATTCCCCTTACATGCTTTATGGCATCCTTTCTGCTATCGCTTTCTTACTAAAAGCCACTCCACCTTGATTTCCAAGTGGGCTAGATGCATGCTTTTTATAGTAATGCTATTTTATAATGAACAGTTGAGTGGTTTCCCAAAGAGCAAGTTATAGTTTTGCCTTAAAGAGAGAGAGAGAGACTTTTAAAATGTAGAAAATGGAAAACACATCTCAAAGTGATTGAGTCGCAACTGATTTGGGGGCACTTGTGTTCACTTGGATTAAGTGAACACTGCTTAAAGCAAAGCGGAACAGATTTCACCATTTAATCCTTAGGAGCACAGATGCTGGAATATATTTTGTAGGAAACCTCACTTCATTTCTGACCGAGGTTGAACATTGTCATGGCGATAGAATGAAATCTTAGGCATTTATATTCAATGGTGTGGCCATTTCCAAATACTTTTGCTCTATTGCGTTATACTGTATTGCTTGTCACCTAGCATTTCTGCTCAGAGAAAGTTTAAGATGCAAATGAAAGCAAAACATAACATCAAAAAACTGTTATTGCTGTAATGCTGTACAGGAATATCCTTAATCTTATCACTATTTCAAAGCATCTCGGTAGTGGTGCCCACCCTGTGGAACACCCTCCCATCAGATGTCTAGGAAATAAACAACTATCCGACTTTTAGGAGACATCTGAAGGCAGCCCTGTTTAGGGAAGCTTTTAATGTTTGAAGTTTTATTCTGTTTTTAATGTTCTGTTGAAAGCCGCCCAGAGTGGCTGGGGAAACCCAGCCAGATAGGCGGAGTAGAAATATTATTATTATTATTATTATTATTATTATTATTATTATTATTATTATCCTGGATGTTCATGTCACCTTTGTTCTTTGTTTGTTGCTTTGAAATAACACACTCAGTCCTCAGAAAATCAGTCTGCTTTGGGAGCAATTCAGGATAGGCTGTTTTGCACATGTGAAAAAAGCTACACATGAGCAGGGCTGGGCATGCAAAGCTCCACCTCCAAGTTGTAGAGCAGCCTTTCTCAACCCTCAACAAGGGTTTCCCAAGCTTGGGCCTCCTGCAGTTTTTGGACTACAGTTCCCATCATCCCTGACCACTGATCCTGCTAGCTAGGGAGGATGGGAGTTGTAGTCCAATAACATCTGGGAACCCAAGATTGAGAAAGGCTGTTGTATAGGGAGAAGCTGTGTGGTGGAAGGCCTCAGAGAAGCTCCCTGCTTTAGTCCATCACCTTCCACAAGTGGAAGTGGGAGTGGGTATAGAGCTCATATGCAAATCCCACACAAAGATAGAATTCCTGGGCAGGACTATGGGGCTCCTCTGTCCATTTCCTGCTAAGTGTTAAAGGGACACCATCAGCATCTTATTCTTCACAGCAAAATCGTTTTAGGAATGCAAACTTCTCCACCTTGTTTCTAATTGTTCATTTCTATTCATCGTTGCAACACAATTCATGCATTGATGTAGGGTACAGTCCGAACAAAAACAAGTTAGCACATAAAATTAATAGTTCATACAGCGAGTTGTATGCAGTAATAAGCAATCACCAGCACCCTGTGCTTTCTTCTTCATAATGGTTCAGTGAAATGTTTTGCGCGTCTAGAGTGGTTTTCAAAGAGCAGCCCCACATATGCCGCAGATGGGAAGGTTTTTCTGGACAAGGAGGGGACTTTCCAAAGGAGCTTTGTTATGACATAGGCTGACCTACTGTTTCACTTGAAGCAGTCAATAGTCGCAGTTCCACTCAGCACATCCCAGCCTTTTGAATCCCAGACCTTGGGTACTGAAATTTATTTGAATGGATAAGGGTCCTGCAATTATAGTTCATTTGCATACACAACAAAATCGTGTTGTGCATTCCTCCCCCCCCCCCGGACTTTACCATTTAGTCTGAATGTTCTTCACAACACCCTCTCCCCTACAAAGAAAGGAAGCATGCAAGAGAGGAAGGCTCCCAGTGGTATTCTAGTTTTCTATGGGTAGAAAATCCGTTTCTTTCTTTCTTTGTTTTATAATGGTAGAACACTGAAACCTTCATGCCATCACCTGCAGCCTAAGAAGGAAACAGGAGAATTTCCACCCAAAGTTAATTACCGTATTTTTCGCTCTATAAGATGCACCAAACCACAAGATGCACCTAGTTTTTGGAGGAGGAAAACAAGAAAAAAAAATATTCTGAATCTCAGAAGCCAGAACAGCAAGAGGGATCGCTGTTCTGGCTTCTGGGATAGATGCGCAGCCTGCATTCACTCCATAAGACGCACACACATTTCCCCTTACTTTTTAGGAGGGAAAAAGTGAGTCTTATTGTCAGGGAACTGCCATCAGGGCCAGAGGGAGAGAGAGAGCTCCAGAGGGATTCTGAAGAGTGTCCCGGGATGGGGAGAGGCAGCCCGTCTTCTGGGGAAGGGAATCAGCGTAGCACCAGTGGAGAAGGGGGGCAGATGGGGGAATCAGCGAGGCAGTCCCATGACTCCTTGCCGGGAACCAGCGGGGAGAGTGAGGGTCCTCTGCTGCCTACACCCTTCTTGCGCAGAAGGCTTCTGCGCAGGGAGAGTAGGAGGAGACTAGGCGTCAAAGAGCTTCTTTGCTGGAAGAAGTTCAAGTTCTTTGCTGGAAGAAGAAGTTCAAGAAACGCCCACTGACGGATTCTGCCAGTGATTGAGACAGCCATGGCTGTCCGGACAGAAAAGGTTCACTCAGGCAACCCAGCCAGGTGTTGGCACCGATTTACGCATGAGCAACCCCTAGAACCATTACACTTATAGAGCAAAAAATACGGTAACTTGCTGCCCTTATGCTAAGCAGGGCATTGCATCCTTCCCCCACCAGAATCTGTGTCCACACCAGTGATAATGTCACCAGCCCTTCTTCATTCTGAAGGACTTAAAATATGCAGAGGCCAGCGCCAGTCCAATATGTTTTGTTGCCTGAAGCGGAGCTCAGATGGCATCCCCTCCTTGCTTTAAAAAGCCTTACAGCACCATTTAGACACCAATTCATCTATTCCCAGCTCTGTGGTGCTTCCTGACGCCAATCACTTCAACCCTGCAGCACAGCAGGGCTAGATATTTAATTTTTTTCCCTTTTTGCAAATAGCCAGAGAGGATTGCTGCATCTAGTCCTGGACTTTGGTGGAGTGGGGCTTGTTTTTCCCCCTCTCCGCCATAACTTTTTCGGAGCAGAACCTAGCAGTTTTTCTCCCTCCTTCCCACCTTTCCTTTGCTGCTGAATGGCAAACAGTTCCGCTGGACCAGGAAAGGCTCTGACCATTGTTTCTGTTCCCTTTGCAGAGAGCTGACTTGGCCATCTCCGCCATCACTATCACACCGGAACGGGAGAGTGTTGTAGACTTCAGCAAGCGCTATATGGATTATTCTGTAGGAATCCTGATCAAGAAACCAGAAGAGAAGATCAACATCTTTTCTCTCTTTGCCCCCTTTGATTTTGCGGTGTGGGCTTGCATCGCTGCGGCCATCCCTGTTGTTGGCGTCCTGATCTTTGTGCTGAACCGAATCCAAGCAGTAAGAGCCCAGAACTCTTCTCAGTCCGCTGCCTCCGCTTCCTCCACACTTCACAGTGCCATTTGGATTGTGTACGGGGCCTTTGTTCAGCAAGGTACGTGGTCAAGTATTTTTCTGTCTGACAAAAAACCCACAGTACTGATGGCTATTCACTACTTTTCAGTCTCAGCACAAAAGGGTAGGCCGTGGACTAACCTTTCGCAAATAACTGCTTGAAGGGTACATTACAGAACTTGTTCTGCTACTGACAATACACTTTGAGCTGACATAGGGTGATTTCACAGCGCACAAAACATGTATATTTCTGTACTCCGAGCTGCTTGTTAAAGTCTCATTTTTAGTTGTTATTTTATTTCTCCCTCACACTTTAAAAGTACAATGGTACCCCGCTAGACGAATGCCTCGCTAAACGAAAAACGCACAAGACGAAAGGGTTTTCCGATTTTTTTGCCGCTTCACAAGACGAATTTTTCTATGGGGTTGCCTCACAAGACGAATTTTTTTTCGGGTTCTTGCGAGTTTTTTCCTTTTTCTTAAAGCCGCTATGCCGCTTATCTGCTAATTGCCGCTTATCCGCTAATCCGCTAAGCCGTTAATAGCCGCTAAGCCGCTTATCTTCTAATTGCCGCTTATCCGCTAATCCGCTAATAGCGGTGCTTCGCAAGATGAAAAAACCTGCAAGACGAAGACACTCGCAGAACAAATTAATTTCGTCTTGCGGGGCACCACTGTAGTATTCTAGGGCAGTGATACACAAAACACTATGTTGATCTTTTAAGCTGACTCAAAATAATCTCTTTGTGCCAAATTATATACTTGTGAGTGAACACGACATGATTTTATTATTATTTATTAAATTTCTATACTGCCCTTCACAGGTTGGTTTACAATATAAAAAGGCAGTAATACATAATACAGAAAAAAATAAAAACAATACCCCCACATATAAATTATTCTACTTTTGAAAACACCCATATAAATATGGTTTGTTTGTTATTTTAGGACATTAGGAGGGTAGTATTTTATGGCTTATGCAATTGTGCTGAGGTTTTCCCCCCACTATATATATATATATATATATATATATATATATATATATATATATATATATATATATAATTGTTGTAGTATTTATGCTTTGTGGCTTTAAAAAAAGCCTTAAGTGCCATTAGTCTTAAGTGCAGGTGAACTTTTTGAACATTGACTGATGAGTGGCACGGGAAAGACAAGAGCAGCCAAAGCTAAGGAAGCTAAGGAGAAAGAGAAAGTAAAAAAGCAAGCACAGCTTTTGCAAACAACTTTAACTCAGGGACGTAGACTATCAGTTCCAGCTGTGCTTGCGACACAAAAAGTAGAAACCGAAAAGCCTGAAAAATCTGAAGAGGAAGATATGGCAGCAGGAGGAGCTGAGGCAGTACTGAAACAAGTTTTGGAACAATTGTCAGCAATAAATCAAAAAATTGATAATCAATCAACAAAAATTGACCAAGCAACATCCTCGATCCAGAAATTGACAGATCAGGTTTCCCAACATACCCAAGCAATTGAAAAATTGCAAGGAGCAACAGAAGAGAATCGTAAACTGGCAGGGGAAGCCGTTCAAATCGCAACATCAGCTAAAAAAGAAGTCGAGGAAGTTAAAGCAGAAGTCAAGCCTCTCCATAAACAGATAGGGGACCAACAAACCTATCTTTCGTTGGTGGAATTGAAAAATCGCGAGACCAACCTCAGACTAAGGGGAGTCCCAGAAATTGAACAAGAAGACCTAATAGGACTTTTGACAACAGAGTTTACAAAGTTCTGGGACTTAAAAGAAGAAAGTGACTTCAAAATTGTATCGGCTTTTCGGTTGGGAAGATTAGTAAGAAAAGATAGATCCAGAGACTGCCTAATAGCTTTGAGATCAAGGGAGGAGAGAGATAAAATATTAGGCCTACACTTCAAAAACTCAATTGTGATACAAGAGAAAAGGGTGGAAATTTACCGAGACATTCCTAAACAGTTATTGGACTTGAGAGCCACCTATTCAGAATTGGCTAAGTTGCTGAGACTCAACACAATTCCTTACAGGTGGGAGTTCCCACAAGGGCTATCATTTACTTACAAACAGAAGAAGGTTAAAATAAGATCACCAGAGGACCTACAAAAGTTCCAGCACGATCACGGAGAAGATCTCCAAAAAGAAGCAGCAGCTAATTGGCCTATACCCAACCCAGGTGGAGCAATACCTGCACCTTCGGAACCAGAGGAGAAAGAAGACACACCGCTCTAGGTGTAGCAGAATAGTTCAGGATGTCTCTGCGGCTACTCAGTTGGAATATAAATGGCGGAAATTCCCCGGAGAAAAGAAGGAGGTTATTTCACATATTGAAGAAAGAACAATTGGACATTATTTGCCTACAAGAAACCCATGTGACTAGGCTCCACAGGAAGGTTTTGGTTAACAAAAGATTAGGCCAAGAATTTATTTCGTCTGACAAAGTAAAGAAAAGAGGAGTGGTGATTTATGCCAAGGAGAGCCTGACACCTAAATTTCTATTTAAGGATGAACAAGGAAGAATTTTGGCAATTGAAATTCAAACCCAAGGAGTAAAAATATTGATTTTAGGAATTTATGCTCCAAATGACGGGAAATCGGAATTTTTCAAGAAGCTGCATGAGACGTTGCTGGATTATCTGGATTATGCTAACATCATAATGATGGGAGATATGAATGGAGTGGTGTCTACACACATGGATAAGTCTTACAACCAAAACTTAACATTAGACGGCAGACTGCCCAAAACTTTTTTCGAATTGACTGACAATCTGGATTTGATCGACATATGGAGGACAAAGAATCCCTTAGGTAAAGAAGGAACTTTTTTCTCTGAGGCCCACCTGTCTTGGTCAAGGATCGACCAAATCTGGACCTCCAGGGGGCTGGCACCCAAGATTAAAAGGGTGGAAATCTGCCCAAAAACATGCTCCGACCATAATGCCTTGAAAATAGAACTTAGATTAACTCAACCTGGTTCCTTCAGATGGAGAATGAATGACACACTACTAAGAGATCAAGAGATTGTGAAAAAGGCCCAAAAAACATTAAAGGACTATTTTGAGATAAATCTGAATACTACAGTTGAAAAAAGAACGATCTGGGACGCAAGCAAAGCTGTTATGAGAGGGTTTCTGATACAACAGAATACAATCAAGAAAAAACTCTGGAATGGAAAGAAGGACAAAATATTGGAGAAAATATACCAAGGAGAGAAAAAACTGAGAACCAAACCAAAGTCCAAGGAGGTGCTGAGAGAAATTAAATTCCACCAAGCAGAATATTCAAAATTGATCAATCAGGAGATTGAATGGAAAATAAAACAGATGAAGCAAAGATCCTTTGAATCAGCGAATAAATGTGGAAAGCTATTAGCTTGGCAGCTGAAAAAAAGACAAAAGCTAAATACGATAACAAACCTAGAGATTGATGGAAGGATGGTACAGAAACCAGAAGAAATTAGGAAGTGCTTCCACAGATACTTCAAAGAACTGTATGCACAGGGGCCCCAGAAAGAATCAGAGATAGATCAATTTTTAAAGACAAATGGAATATCAAAAATAACTCAAGATAAAAGATCAATCTTGAACTCTA
Source organism: Podarcis raffonei (assembly GCF_027172205.1). Taxonomy (NCBI): domain Eukaryota; kingdom Metazoa; phylum Chordata; class Lepidosauria; order Squamata; family Lacertidae; genus Podarcis; species Podarcis raffonei. Next base: position 26,122,834 of record NC_070606.1, read on the forward strand.
CAATAACCTCACAGGAAATTGAAGGTGCCATTCAGAATATGCAACTAGGCAAATCTCCAGGCCCGGATGGACTTACCTCCAAATATTATAAGGTTCTGAAGGACTATTTGATACAACCTTTGTTGGAGGTATGTAACCAGATCATGGATGGGAAGAGGGCACCAGAAACGTGGAAAGAAGCCTTCATCACATTGATACCTAAGTCAGAATCTGAAAAGACTCAGCTTAAAAACTACCGTCCCATCTCACTCCTAAATGTGGATTACAAAATATTTGCAGACATTTTGGCAAATAGACTTAAAAAAGTTTTAAATGAAGTAATTCATAAAGACCAAGCAGGCTTTCTCCCTGGTAGACATTTATATGAGAACACTAGAAACATCATTGACATTTTAGAACTTTTGCAGACTAATAGGAACACAAGGGCGGTGTTAATTTTTATTGATGCGGAGAAAGCATTTGACAACATATCTTGGATGTTTATGAAGAAGAACTTGGAAGGGATGGGAGTGGGACGGGGGTTTGAGAATGGATTACATGCAATCTATTCAGAACAAAAAGCTAAACTAATAGTGAACAATGTGGTGACGGAGGAATTTAAAATTGAAAAAGGGACACGACAAGGGTGCCCTCTATCCCCTCTGTTATTTATTTCAGTCCTGGAGGTGCTATTGAATATGATCAGAGAGGACCGGTTGGTACAAGGGATAGAGGTCGGAGTGAAACAATATAAACTGAAAGCTTTTGCAGATGACCTAGTTTTGACACTGCAGGAGCCAGAATCCAGTACAAAAAGAGTTCTCGAACTTATATCGGAATTTGGTCGGGTGGCGGGATTTAGGTTGAATAAACAAAAAACTAAGGTTCTGACCAAAAATTTAACAAACACAGAAACAGAGGGGTTTCAGAGAGAAACAGAACTGAATGTGGTTAAAAAAGTGAAATACCTTGGGATTTATTTGTCCTCCAAGAATTTGAATTTATTTAAGGATAATTATGAGAAATGTTGGTTGGAAGTTAAAAAGGATTTAGAAATTTGGTCAAGATTGAAACTTTCCTTGTTGGGAAGAATCGCAGCGATAAAAATGAATGTGTTGCCGAAAATGTTATTTTTGTTTCAAACCTTACAGATCGTGGACAGAGTGGACTGCTTTGGAAAATGGCAGAAGGATATATCTAGATTTATCTGGCAGGGCAAAAAGCCCCGAATAAAGTTTAAAATATTAACAGATTCAAAAGAAAGAGGGGGGTTTGCCCTGCCGGACCTGAGGTTGTATTATGAAGCTGCAGCCTTCTGCTGGCTGAAAGATTGGTTCTTGTTGGAAAACACTGATGTCCTAGATCTGGAAGGTTTTAATAATGCTTTTGGATGGCACGCATACCTATGGTACGACAAGGTTAAAGTACATAAATTGTTTAAAAGTCACATTGTCAGAAAAGCAATTTTTGCAGTCTGGATGAAATATAAAGACTTACTAGAGAGTAAAACTCCGAGGTGGCTATCACCAGTGGAGGCCAAGGCCCGAAAAAGACCCAATATGGAGGCCTATTGGCCGAAATATTGGGAACTGACTGAAAAAATTGGAGACAATTGGAAGTTGCAGAGCCAGGACAAACTAAAAAATAAGGTGCGAGATTGGTTACATTATGCTCAAATTCAAGAGGTTTTCAAAATGGATAAAAAAGTTGGTTTCCAGGTGGAAAAGTCGAAACTAGAGACAGAATTGTTAGAACCAAAGACAAAGCTGTTATCTAGAATGTATAACTTGCTGCTTATGTGGAACTTACAGGATGAGACAGTTAAATCTGCTATGATTAAATGGGCACAGGATGTTGGACACAACATTATGTTTGAAGACTGGGAAAGGTTATGGAACACCGGAATGAAATTCACGGCAAGTACGGCCTTGAAGGAAAACATTATGAAAATGATATACCGGTGGTACATGACCCCAGTCAAGTTAGCTAAGATACACCACCTGTCTGACAATAAATGTTGGAAGTGTAAGGAAGCAGAGGGGACTTTCTTTCACCTCTGGTGGACATGCCCAAGGGTTAAGGCTTTCTGGGAAATGATTTATAATGAGTTGAAAAAGATATTTAGGTATACCTTTCCCAAGAAACCAGAGGCCTTCCTGTTGGGCATGGTAGACCAGAAAGTGTCAAAGAAGGACAGAACTTTGTTTATGTATGCTAGTACAGCAGCAAGAATACTTATCGCAAAGAACTGGAAGACACAAGATTTACCCACGCTGGAGGAATGGCAGACGCAGTTGATGGACTACATGGAGATAGCTGAACTGACCGGCAGAATCCGAGATTTGGATGTAGAAACAACTGAGGCGGACTGGAAAAAGTTTAAAGACTACTTGCAAAAGTATTATAAACTGTATGAATCTTAAGATTGTGCATGATTTCGAAATGATACGCTTTAGCAATTATGATTAAGTAAATAGTAAACTAAGTGATAAAAGAGAAAAGGAGATAATATGAACTGAACATGTTACGTTTATTTTAAAGGTATAAAAACTGTGACACAATATATTGAATTTAGATACATAACATGTAAAAGTTACAATAAGGTATGACATAAGGTAACAAATTGCTGACATTGTTAATATAAAGAACGCAGAATCGGAAGGGGTGGGGAAGTCCAAATTGGGATTTTTGTTAAAAAAAAAAAAAAATGGTTTCTTGTAAATTCCTTATTTGCTTGCAATGTATAAAAGTTGGAAAGAAACGTAATAAAAAATATTATAAAAAAAAATAAATAAAAAAAGCCTTAAGTGCCATTAGTCTTAAGTGCAGGTGAACTTTTTGAAAAGTGACTGGAGTAAAAATTACTCGCAGCGGTCAGGAGCTGCTAACTGTAGCTCCAGTTGATGTGCATTGCCCTATAAAAGCTAGCTGAGCCTCTGAAATAAATTTTCTGATACAAGGTCTGTCTCAAACACATAAGCTACCTTGCCTCTTTGAGCCAAGCTACTGTAGCAGAAGAATCCCCAACAGCTCTCACATATGTTATGCATATACAACCCAGGTTTCCTAAAGTAACCAGTACATAAACAGATACATACAGAAATGTGTGTACCTCTGAAATAACATATATGTCTTAATACAGTTACATAATTATACTGCAGAAATGTAGATGACTATGAATGAGCTGCTGAGGTATTAGAGGGCACTCAGTAAAATAGGCAGTCCGATGTAGACAAGACTCGGTCAGAGTGAAACTGCCGTATTCAGTGTATAAATCTGTTCAATTCCTCCTCCATCCTTGTTTTGAACATGTGGAAAATCCTCTCCACATTATTTTGTTGTTCTCGTAGCTAAACTCTGTATGTGAATCGGATCAGTGACTGAAAGAGCAGAGGTTAAAGGGCAAGAGGAATTTTCCATGGAGTGCAGGGTCCACTGTGGCATTCACCACTAAAAGGACGTCCCTCCCTAACTGCTGCACTCTTTTTGCAGTGTCAGTATTATACCTGTTTTCAGCCTGTGTTCCTACTGGGGGGAGAGTTAGTTCAATGCATTCATCTCATCATGCAGTGAAGCAGATTCCTAAGAATGTAAACTCTATGTCACTGAATCAGATCAAATAATGCGAAAGGGGGGGGCAGTAAATAAAGACAACAATGGTCCTACCCTGCCTAGTGTCTGGTAAATAATAATGTGAAGAGTAGATTAGAGCTTGTTCCATTATTCTTTAACCTTCCACAAGTTAATAGGAATGATCCAGCTACATATAAAAATCTTCTGGCCCTTTAATTTCAAAGTTAGATATAAGCAAATCTGTAACCAAAACAAATTGAATTATAGAGATCTTCTTCTTCTTCTTTTCTAGATTATTCCCGAATGTGTTCTTTTGTCAACTGACTTCATTTGAAGTCTTGCATTTCAAGCTGAATTTTGTTGATTACCGCATGGAAGTAACACCCCCCCTTAATTATAAGGATACATCTTGCAAGGTTGTTAGAAAAGAAATTGGGAGAGGAGCAAGATGCAAAACTTTTAATGGGAAACTTTGCCCACTAAATGTGGTCTCATTGAGATAGTTGTCTCACAAGCTTCAGTAATATAAAAAAAGAGGCACTTTAAATTAAGCAACCAACAACAGGTGTAATCAAAGATTGACTGATAGCGAATGTGCCTTTGAATTAAAGGAGAAGCACAATTGTGTAGGAATCATCTATCCCCATAAATGATTTAAAGACAGAGCAAGAAATGATATTACTAACGCCATAGTCTCTTGCTCATAATTTGTTTTATCTTAATAAATAACTAACGCCACCATCTTTGCTTGGGGTGATTAGTTTTATAGTTTTCTATAGTATAGTATGGGGATTTACAACTTTTTGCTTCCTATACCATTACACTTTCCTTTCTAACTGTGGGATATGAATGGAGTAAATAAATAAATAAATGTGATGTTTCACTCACCCTAAATATGGTTTCGCACAACCAGTTTGTCCCATTACATGGTGATTTTTGACATCGCACTGAGGAAACACGTCTGTGGGAAATGTTTTTCTTTGGGTTGTGCCCAATAGAGTTGCCACCAAGATCTGAACTGAATTTAGCTTCTTAACAAGCAAAATCTTTCTGAATTTTAGGAGAAGCCAAAAGAGTTTCACTAAAACTGTGGACGCTTCTCAGTGAGTTCTAGC